>NW_027181690.1:92500-10092500 GCF_028537555.1 Battus philenor | reverse complement strand
CCGACAAAATGTTTTGCGAGATGTGAATGGTGCTTAGCTAAGAGCAAAGCCAGCGGTAGACCACTTTCAAAAAACTATTTCTGTCGGCTCGAGTTCGGACTGTATGTAGTCTATAGATGTATTACTATAGTAAAGCCTTTCAATGTTTTGTAGTGGATAATAGGTTTCTAAACTTAACTTTCTATAGATAAATGAAAAAGCTAGTCGCTTCGGTTTCTTACATTTTTGCCTTTAAATGGAATAACAATGACAATTTGCACAGTTTATACAATAGCAAATAGCATTCAATGTATTGCTCTGTATTACGTCTTTGTTGCTGTAGTTCGAACAATTTATTTTGAAGCTGTATAATGATTTAAAAATACTTTAAGTCGCAGAATTTTATTTCAATTACTTTTTGAAGAACTTTTTAGATTCATTGCCTCATGATGTGTCATTTCACGAGAGTTTATTGCAAGAGCGTGCACAGTTGCTTACAGAGTCAATAACTTTATAGTTAACTAGCTGATCCCGCAAACGTTGTTTTGCAAAAAAAAAATTGATATTTTAATTTACAAATAAAAAATAAGGGTTGATCGTAGAGGGGTGAAAATTTATGGTTGTATGTATTCTTGTATGCTGTATCATAAAAAAATAAAAACAAAAAATTTCGTTAAAGAAAATAAAAAAAATTTAGGTGTGAACAACCTTTATCACTTAGGGGAATTGAAAATAGATAGTAGCCGATTCTCAGACCTACTGAATACGCATATTAAATTTGGTAAAAATCAGTCAAGCCGTTTCAGAGGAGTTCAAGTTCGAACACCGTGACACGAGAATTTTATATATTAGATAAAAATAAACACGACCTTTGAAATCATTAAAATTGAGGCGTTTCACAACCTTCGACACTTACAATTATATTTTCAGTAGTAAGAATATCTAGTATAAGCCTCCCCCAGAGCCAACGCTTTTTCTAGTCCTCTGAATCAGTCGGAGTAATCTTTTTCCTGTATAGCTTCCAAAAGCTTCGTCAACTCGGTGTTTATCTACTTAGTTGTATCAACACGACGTCTCCGCATAAGTTTTTTTGAATTTGCTGAATAGTCAGAATTCGCAAGCAACAACGACGAATACGGTGATTGCAGAAAGATATGAGTCAATTTTTTGCAAAAAAAAACGTCGCGAAGAACCAATGCAGTTTGACATCGACCAATCGACACTTGAAGCATTTAAGACAAGAAACATCCTTCAAAATGGTTTGGATTTTTTTCTATTAATTCTAATTTGTATCGCTAGTGTTTTTTTTTACAATAATTTTTTTTCGCTTTTACTAAACGCAGCAGTTGGGAAAAGGTTGCCGCTATTTGATACGGATCTTTTCTTCTCCTGGCTGCGAGGCACGACAACGGTTTATAATTTTTACAATTTTCCTTATACAATTTTCTCTTATGGATAAATACAGCTAAAAATGGTTTGGGTTGAGCCAAATGTTCTTCGTTCAAACTTTTGACAGACAGACGCTAGTACGAAAAAAAAAATAACTGCCTTCCTAATGCCCGGAAGTTTTAAACAACAATTTCACCTTACTTTTTGATCACAGTAGTGTGCAAGCGTCTAGTCGAATAACATTCTTTACTAAAACTGATCACCAACTACATAGTGACTGATAAAATATCAAATTTAAACGTGTACGAGGTAGTATCATCAAGACACAAAAACAATTTTTAACCAGTCTCCTAAGAAAAATTCAGATCAGTTCAGACTACAAAGATTGATTGTTTATACGTTTAGCAATTCCTAGTTATTTCGTAAAGTTTTAACTTATTATCTTAGTTAAACATTTTTTTAAATATTTTAATTGCGTTACAAAAACTTTTCATATATAATGGTTACATATTCTCTCGTAATTTTTTTTACATTTTTATGGCGCTTTTTTTATGCGATTTCAATTTTTTACGTTGAAATTTGAAGCCAAACAAACGCCGTTTGAAATGATAGCAAAGTGTCGACAGCGCTGTGATCGCGGCGCGTGTTCTGGCGTCGATCGCCAAACATCCGCATCCCAGCTCCACTGACCGAGTGCCGGTTTATTTTGAACATTAGCGTTACATCGAACATTGTAAGCGAACCGGATCGCCGCTCGCCGCTCAGATATCTGCCTCTAATGAACGCGCAATTGATATTTAAATTCGGCTACTTGCGAGCCGCCGCAAACCGGTTCTATTCAAATCCAATCCACGATAACACTCGCTGACGTATCTGTTTGATTTACAACTGGAATGTTTTGTTACGTATTTTCTACCGCAAAACGACGAGTTTTTAATTATCTTATGAAACAAATTTTTTATGTTTCGTAAGTAGATTTTACTTTTTTAAACCCTAGGTACATATATAATATGGCTTGAAATTTACATTCAGCATTAAGTGACTATTCTAAATAACACTTAACTTATTATTCTATAACAAAAATGTGCAAAACTGAAACATGTGTTTATGTTTTGGTACAAGTTTTTTTTTAAAGTGCCGAGGCCCCTTTATTCATGTAACCCCGCGCTAACCCTTATCAAAATAGACATATTAGCCAGATAGTAGCGACCAAGTCTAAGTTTGGCCCTTCTAGAGTGCTAGAACTGCAAACTGCATTTTAAATGTGAGACCAAACAAGACTCACCTTCTGGAGGCCATCACGATCACCACATAGAGCGCCAGCATAAGCGATATGAAAGCTCGTTGGTCTCCCAACGCGGTAATACAGTAGAATATCGCAGACCGAACTAAGGCTTCCGAAAAAGCCGTCGAACTTTGGTATCCATAAAAGAAAATTTGGCTAAGCGCCATCCACATCCTGCTCACACGAATTCGCAGAAACAAAAGCGATTTGAGAAACAGAATATATCCATTAATAATCTCATCTTTCCGCGTAACAAATAGAATATCAGTTTCGGTTGCAGCAAGGGATCGAGGAAAGAAACATCGCGAGAGAATAACGAGGAGAATCGCCAGACTTTTCTAGAATTTAGCAGAAAAGTCCTAAGAAAAACCATCAGAAGGAATAGTTAAAGATAGTGAAAGATGCTGTTATTAAATTTCAATAAATAGTGATATAATTATTATATAGGATTTATAAAAGTCAAAATTTAAGATAACCAAACAAATTTTAGAGCAAGCTTAAAATAGAATAAAAATAAAAAACTAAATAAAACTGCCATAAGTATTTCATGACGGAAGCGAGGGAATTATGGAAGGAAATAAAGTACAAAAGAAATAGAAGAGTTTGTGATGGATAAATAAGGAAAGAGTGTGTGACATTGATAAGCATAAAAGATGTCAGTGAAAATAGAAATTTGTGAATAATTGATTTTGTCAGCAGTCACTGTGAACCATGACAGGGGGTGAACAGCAGGTCCTCAAAAGCGGGAGCGGGAGGGATCTCATCATTCAAGACATGCAGACAAGGCCAACTATGGACCCCATTACTAACATTCCTTGTTTTATTACTAATTTATTCAATAAATCTATTTATAAGAAGGAATCTATCGACCCATTTAACAATACGTGTAATCGTTAATAATGGTTGGTACAAAATAGTGCAATGAATGAAACGGCACGTCAATCGATCAGTGTAATGTTTATAGAAACGTGTACTTACGAAAGCAATTATCCGAACAAAAGCAAACATTAGCGTCGATTAAAACTCAAGTAAATATTCCACTGCCCGCCCTCGGTTGCTGAATGTAAACGTGTCGCTCGCAAGTCAAACAAGAACAGCAATGTAAACATAGGAACGGTGTCGACACGCAACAATACTAGTATGGAACCGTAGCATCGGCTATCAATTTTACTTCGATATATTTGCCGTGCTTGCGAAGCAATTCAATCCGCTTGTAATTATACCCGTCTACCTACGATGATATTGTCCTAAATATCTTAAATATCAATCTTGTTTCTCTTTCTATCTTTCTGGATTAAATCTTTATTGCGTTCTTGTTGACGTACAGAACTTACAACACCATCACCTGCTAGAAGAATCTGGTAGTGCGTTGTACCACTGTTGGAGACCGTGGAGGCAAGATCTTTTGTAAATAAGTCCCTGTCTTCGGGCAGGTATACTTTCTACATTTGCATAAGCTAACGTAGTAACAAATTAGGTATAGGGAGGAAAAAGTCTTTCCTAAAATAAATATTATTTCCTAAAATAATTACATAGTATTTAATTCAATTATTGTCCGTATAAACAAAATCGTCGTCAACAGCTGGACATAGGCTTCTTCCATATATTTCTAATAGGAAGGAACAAAAGTGACCTGCATCTGTCGTATTTCTACATTGAAAAGAGCTCTTACTAAACCTGATATGTGAATTGTCAGCCCTGAGCACTATACGAGTCAGGTATATACCTCTCTCTACAATGCGATAGACACGGCGTTGAATATTACCATCAGAAACATTTCAATAGTGTTACAAAATTATGACTTGTATTATTGTACAAAGCACGCCAGTCCGTCCATTACGTTAGTTAACATTTGACCAGAGGATCATTTTTAAAACGCTCTGCGATTGGAACCAAAGGTCGAACGCGTAGACCTCCTAGGTCGGCGACTGTTTCTAATGCGGTTTCAAAAAACATTAAACGAATAAATGTTAGAAATCATGAATCGTGTTGCTAGACTAAAAGATCACAAATATTCCTTAACCCTTAAATGCATAATGATGATAAACTGCAACATACTACTTAAACGTAAAATGAGTACTACACTTAAAAATAAATGCGTTGGGTTGTATGTCTGCAACATAAGTTTTTTTTAATAAATAAGTAAAAAAAAAGTTTTATTTAAATATATACATATTTCCCCTGCATTGTAGTGTACATTTGTATCTGCAAGATTTATATTTTTTTAAAGTATAAATGAAACTCATGCATTAAGGGTTAGAGATGAGCTTACAAAGAAGGCCATAGATACGATTGGAAACCCAATGGTCATGTTTAGAGAACGCCTATATAAAAACGTGCCCATCTAAAGGTACTCTTGCAAGTGATAGTTATAAATGTAGGGTTATCTTGGAAAATATAGTTTTATTTATTCATTTACCCTTCTTACAAGTCATATAAAGGCGAATTTAATAACTTATAAGCATTCTCTACCAAACAACTCAACCCAGTTTTAATATTAGTTATACGCGCGCTGCTATAAATATGAAAAGTTTGACGTATATTAGGTTGTATATTGAATGTACATTGAGTTTAAATTAGCAAATAAATGTGTACTTGCCAGTTTCTTATATAAAAACATCTCTAATAGGTGGATTCACAAATGGTAGCTATAAAAAGCTACTAAAATGTTCGTCGTCTGTATGGAAAATACGTTTAGTTTATACGGAAAGACAGAAACGAAATCCTTTTACAATATTTCCAAATGTTAACAATCCAACTATCGCAAGATTCATCAATGTGGTGAATACGACAAACGCCGCACAGATACCGGCTGCACAATCTGAGGATTGCAATTTTGAGCAGGTATGAGGAAGTGATCGCACGGAATGTAATTTTAAAAACTGCACATTGTTAGGGCGACGTTAAAATAGATTAAGAAACTTAGTAAACATTGCAAGATGCAAAAACGTGAGCAAAAAAATTTCGGAAAAATATAAACGTAAATGTAAAAAATAAGGCACGGATACAATTATCTGCGTAATACAGATCCTATTAACTAAAAAAAAAAATAATGCATGTGATTTTGTTATATTGTTTAATGTTGGAAAAAGAAATAGATGGGACATTGGTTATTAGAGGGCGTTAATATCGCATGCCATTCAAAGATTGTTGAGGCGCGTTTTATTGAGTTTGATCTAATAACTATTGAAAATTAATTCCCGCATAAAGTAGCCAAGATCTTAACCTTTTCTCGTTCCGTTAGATTGAATTTGTAAACAAATTTTATAGTTTTTACATTTATTTCTTTGAGTTTCGCACGAGGAGCTTTGCGCGGGTCAGCGGGCGCGCGAGTGTCACACGATGTCCGGGATGCAAAAGGACGAGTGTCCGAGGTAGCACTCGGCATACGTATTTTATTTTTAAACATATTTTCGTTCAAAACGTGTTCCACGTTTCAAATATAACAGGTGCTGCGATACTTATCACGACATCATAACAATTGTTAAAATTTCACATTTACAAATGTTATATATAGTTTCGTAATATTTATTACATATAGATAATACAACAATATAACGATGTTCGAAATTCATAAATAAATAGTTCATTTTAAAAAAACGATGCGAATATATATGTTAATATGAACAATACGCCCTTAATTCATAAGTTAAGGCACCTTTTTTTAGTATTTAACCTGAAAGCAAGTTGTAAATTATTAGACTTACGTTGAATTACATCTATCTCTGCCCAGATGGGTCTACAACCTTTTTTAATAGTCAATGCGCCAGACTTGAGAGGAACAAGCGAGACAACGGGAATATATACTTATATAAAAGTATATAAAATCACATTTAAAATAAACATTGAAATAACTTGGGGAGCGTAAACCTAATTGCAATGTCCAAAAGTTTCAATTTCATCTAAATATCTCTTTGATCAAACGTCTCAGTTGAAGTGAAATAAGGCCACGAGAAATACGTAAGCGCACAGTGAGCAATAAAACATTGGAAGCGGCTCAATATCTGTCCAAACGGGCAGAAATAGCAAAGTCTGAAACATCGATAAGCGAGGGATTCCGCCCGTCGCGGGATTACCGCCGGAGCCCCGGGGCGGACGCTGCGACACGCCCGACGCCTCCGGGATGAATTCCATGTCGGGATATTTCTTTGACATTCAATAAAACTCTGGCTTCTTTGGAAAGGAGATATGTTAAACAGCCTTTGTGTTAGCTTTATATTTGCTTGTTAAAGCGTATTCAAAATAATTAATTTGTAAATAACATAGACTACTTCAATGTACACGTGTTTATGTATAGCATACATGATAACCTTAACACGTTGAACGCCATGGTGGACACCATGTGTCCGACAGCATACTGTCCCCTGGGGCCACACCATTAAATCGATAATCGTTAAAAAATCGCCAAGATGTTTTTTTGCAAATATTGTCAGTAAAACCCTTAAAAATAATGGGCGACTTACGGAAACAGCGATTTACCCATTACTTTTCTGCAGGGCAGCGCGGGTCACATGCCTTAGTAAAAACAGTCGAAACACTGTCCGTTGGCTCCCTAGAGGCTTCTGAAGTGATCGAGGACATGCGGACACGTGGTGTCCGACGCGGCCTCTTGGACCTAACATGTTGGCAGTCACATGGTGTCAGTCGCAGCCCACTGAACTAAACATGGTTTTTAGTCTGGCGTTCAACGTGTTAACAAAATAAAACATTTTCAAAAATATTTGCCTTCTACTTCTACTAATACTAATCCATCATATTGCAAAGATTTTTTTAAAAAAGTAACACATCATAGATATTAATTACTCTATTACTGTATGTTTACTTTCCCTTGTTCTGTTTAAAGCTGTAACATGTCACTTTAAGAGGACTTAAGTTTTAAGACAAGTGTTCTTTAAATTGTATTCTTATGGCACACTTGATGCAAATAAAATGAATATTTTAATAAGTCATTTATTTATTGCTGCACACAAGCTACTTTAAATGCTTTCCGCCATAAAGTCTTCAATTCTCATCGTTCCAGATCGGCCTCTTAAATAACAAGTAATGAATTTTACCCGTCTACTGTCGCCGACACCTCAGGAGAAGTCTGTCCATCTAATTGCTCCACGGATAACGTAGTTGTTAAATAACTTTTATCGCTTCCGTAGGCATTAAATAACTGCGACATGTGGCAGTAATTTGTCATGTAATTCTGTTACAATAGATTGAACAATACCGTCACTATGGCGTATCGCTACGTACCTTGTGAGTCCTGGTCGATTATAAGCGTTAAATACGACAGATGAGAAAAGAATTCAATAATCATTCATTTATACATTTGTATCAGTCGTTAGATGTCCAATGCAAGCCAAAGGAAACGAACTGAAGTACAAATTATCTCAATTCATTTTAAAACGGCTGTTGTGAAGATTCCATATTGACACTTAATTATAAAGCTATCGTCTTTCAACAACATTTAGACTACCCCACTTTGAGTTACATACAACAATATTGTTTTTACAATGTGTCACCATCAGCATATTAACCTACAGACGCCCAAAGTAAACCAAAGACCTTCCATAATCATCGCCGTGATGACAGGTCCTACATTGCCCGCACTTCAGTTGCCGCGATTTAACTTCTTTGACTATGTTGTCGGCATAGACATAATGTAGACTAAGTTTTATAAAAAAAAAAAAACTTGTTTTCAGTTGGATGAGAATAATGTTGACAGCAACTCGAAATAGTTCGTGTTTATGTTGTGATACAAGCTACACCGTCCACCGGCTAGTGTTCGCTACCTGGGATCTTGTTACAGCAGGAGGTGTCGTGTAAAGATATTGGACTCACCGATAAAGGGCTTGCCGTCCAAGCGCTTCATCCAGTAGAAGCGCTGCCCGTGCGGCTTGTTCTCGCGGTCGTACTGCTCCCACTGCTGGCGAAGGAAGGTGTAGCACACGCAGCAGCAGCGCACCGCGCCCTCCTCCTCGCCGTCCGCGCGGTACCCGGCCGGCGGCGGGTGCGCGCCCAGGAACGGGAAGTACGGCTCCGAGCTCTGCGGACAGCGGCTGCGTTCACTCCTGCACCAACTTGCCGATCGATCCCAACAACGCTCACGTCTCAACAGGCATCACGTTGGAATATCAAACAAATGACGCGTAATTTAGGCTTATGGTAATAACACTCGCTAAGTTTATCAATCATTAATTAATAATTAAATTGTTTATAAATTAAAGATAAATCAATTTTAATTCATAGACACTTCGATATCATCATCATCACTGCTGGACATAGGCCTCCAAAGCCTCCAAAAATCGCCAAAATCATCGGCCTTGCTTTGTTCAAATCCAGTGACTTCAGGCTAACTTAATTATCTCGTCGATCCACTTGTGGAGGACCTAGCGACGCCGCGTCAACCGGCTTAAAGGCATTTAATATCAACTCTTAATAATTTAATGTAAAAAATTCATACATAACCACTACTACAAGAAAAGAAAATATAAATAATCACCATCAATAATGGTGCATATTTGTACCTTCTTTTATGACCTTTATACTGGTTGATTAGTTATATATGCAAAAACTTTAAGGTTAAGGCAACAAATGAGCTTTTTATTCATCCTTATAAAGTTTTTACGTCTAGAACCAATCACCCTATATAAACGGAAAATGCAGCGCAAAGAATCTTTAATACCTTTATCAAGCTTAGTATTTCAAACACTAAACAATCGGAGCTTTTACTTATAGGAAAATAACCTTTCATCCACTCCGTTGAATTTTATTTTGTATAGGAACTCGACTTTGCATATGTACATATATCAAAAACTGCACATAAACGCTGATTATGTCAGCCTAGGTGGTAACCCATTCGTAAACTCCTAGGCAATCGCGCAACTCTGTCGTACATTCCGACTAATCACAACTTCTACTCCCGAGCACGAATTCCATTTCAAACTTGTGCAGAACAACTTGAATTACAATCCATAAACGCAATATAGCTCTACATTTTGATTTTATCAATAATATTATGCAAATATACATGATGATTGAAAATATCAGTATAAAAAAAAATTGTTGACAATTACACTACACCCTTTAAAACTTTTACACCCATAATCAACCATCTGTATATACACAAATTCATATATTTTGTTTTGAAAACAAAGCTACTTTAATGAAAACTATCTACTACAATAGTGCTTTTTTGGATAAGCCAACGTTTCATTCTTTTTTTTTTTGATAAGACTAGCGGCTGCCTTAATGGCATTTGCTGATTCCGTGGGTATGTGGTGGTCAGGAGGCTGTGTGAAGCTAGAAGGCTCCCCGAAGAGCCTCCCGTTCGGGCCAGCAGTTTCATCTTCAAGTAAATATATATACAATATACATCCGTGTATCCGTAGCCCAGTTATAATTAACAAATTTATAATAGTACAAGCTGGACGGTAAAACGACAAAGACAAATACTTGAGATGAGCTCACAGCGGCTGTCTAACAAGGAACTATTTTAAATATTCAATTGTCAAGCACCAACATTCCATTACTAACTGCGCAGTTATGAAATATAACAATTTTTTATGTTTTTTAAAGTATTTTTTTTAACCTGGGGAGAAAGCGTTCAGACGTACGCTAGTAACCAGGGTCCCTTCGAGAGGACCTCGGGTTTGACTACCTCTCGTCAATAATACTCGTTTATAATTCCTACTCTAGGGCACCCGAGAGAGCGGAACCTCAAATCTTTTGCAATAACCTAACAAACATTAGTAGTACTTCGGAAAGTTTTAGTGCTGGGGAAGATGGCGGATAAAACTACAAGATCAACGAACCGGCTTAGATTTCAATGAGGCCGATTGGTTTTTCATACAGCTGTAAATTCGACTAAAGCTAAATGAAAAAAAAAATTCATTAAAAATTATGAAAGGAAATATTTGCTATAAAACGTACCAACAATAAATATCCTTATTTCTTACTAATCGGTACGACAGCGCTGTTAGTGGTCACGTGGTTAATTTGTTCCGTTTAAAGTAAAAACTAATCAATATCCCTTTATGCACATCACTACGGGGAAGTATAAATCGACAGATATTAGGGCATAAGGCCATTTTCAAATATTAATATAAGGTTGGATTTTAATATAGAAATGCATAGATAAAAACATTGATGCGTGGATACGATTTTGAATGAAGTCGTGTGACGCGCACTACCGTTGCCAGCTGTCAGCATTAGATTGATTGCCATTTAGCGTCTTTTATTCGTATGGCTAGTACTCCATTCTCTTAGTAAATGCACAAAACTTTTAAACTACGATGACCACAATATAACTGCCCATTTACGAAACTACACCAAAAAATAATGCCATTCAAATCATAGGTAATTCTGTTAACAAAACAGCCGTGACTCTCAACAAATAAAACTTACAAGGTATATAGAACGGTAAAAAAAAAACTAAACATGGCCACCGAAGGGTTGCCCACATACCACATTCATTATAGACAAAAAAAAAAGTTTCTTTTCATTACCTTGCAAACTTTTCATAGAAACTGTGTAGATTGCAGGTAAATTTATATTTTCCTAAATAAACGGTAACGTACTCCTAATCTAGCAGGTCTAGTTATTTATTGGTGAGCAACGAAAGACGTGTTTTACATGAAAAACATTGTAAAAATTGGTCGTGCTTTTTCAAGTTGTTAAAGACATGAAGATGCTCAGAGTCAGCGCGGGGGGGGGGGCGTGTGTGATCGCGCGGGTGGTGGGGTGGGAGGAGGGTGTTACCTGCGGGTCGGGCTTGACGCGCACGGAGTAGCAGTCGCCGGGGCCTGCGCCCCCGCACACGAAGCACACGCGCGGCTCGTCGGGCTCGCGCGCGGTCGCGGGCGCGGGCGACGCGGGCTTGCCGGCGCCCAGCGAGCTCTTTATGTACGCCTTCGCCTTCTCCATCGCCTGCACGCTGCAACGCCACAGTGCCGGGTTACACCACGCACGCAACCACTTACTATCTTACGATCTCAACCTTCTAACTGCCAAGCTGTTTTGGCCATGACTTCCCCAGGTGCCAAATGGAAATATCAAGTGTAGGCTTTCCTTATGTGAAAATTTGGGATCTTTACATTCTATGAATGAATATAACACATTATGTATATCATTATGTACTGAGACCGCCGGCGACCTTCATAGCACTTAAAGGCAACAGAGTACTCGGTGTGCCACGAGGTCGCCGGCGGGTCACGTTTTTGTAACACAGAAAACACGATAGGTTTTCAAAGCCAGCTTTGAAATATGAATAAATTGTGAATTCAATACAAAGAAAAGTTTCTATATACATATTCTAATGTAAATTTTATATAAAAAGTGAGGCCGCCCGCGGTTTCATTGGCACCAATGGTAACCGCTTCTAGAACATGTTGCAAATCGTATACCATCCCGTGATCCAGTTGCTAGGTGCCTAATGAAGCTAATAATTACCGGTGGGTCGGAAAAAAATAATATTCCTTAGATGTTCAGATGAAAAATTGTGAGGTAGCCGGCGGCCCTCACGGCACCTATTGTTGGGTATCGTGAGGTAGCCGGCGGTCCTCATGGCACTTAAAAGGTTAATACACTCATCTATTTGTTATTTGTCAAATATATTTCTTAAACCTCAAAGACTGGGCAAATTAAATCATTTCCAAGATGTATTATTGTCACAAGAAAAATATTTCATGTCATAAGTTTTTTGCATCAAATTTACGTTAGCACGCTCGGTGTTGCTTGTCAGAGTTCAGACTTAAATTAACCGCGTTAAAACTTATAAAAAGATATTATAAAACTTGAATTCGGAACCCGACAATGAGATTATCTCTACCGTGTTTGGTTCAAAATTGTAAATAGTACACTTTTGTAAATATTCCCTAAATATATGTAATATGTGGTGTATATAGATCACGACTGGCTTTACATTTTCCTCGATACCTAAGAAGATATTATGGCGGCGGTGATGACCATCTGTGCACGTATCAAATACATGCGTGAAATAAATTTATAATTCCTTTTATGTTATAGCCTAGTCCATCAGGAACGCGGCTGAACACCTCGATTCATTCGCGACCCCCCCCCCCCCCCGTCATATACCCCGGCTGTGGTTGAACAACCGCCACTTCACTTTACCAACTTAAACCTATGTCGACAACTTTGCATACATTTGCGGTGTCTGAAGGCGACGACATTAACGGAATCTGACAAAAACATCGCCGAGAAAGTAGGACATTCAAAGTTCACTGAGCATGTCCCATGTTAGAACGACCTAACACGACGGTTGATATTTGTGATTTTAGAAAATCTCATTAGCGAAACTGTACGCAGTCTGCACGATGCAATGACCGAGGGGCGGTGTCGTCGCACAAAGGTCGACGCGCATCAATCAGCGCTGGAAACAAATGAGCCATTACAGTTGTTGATGACATCCGCTGCGATGGCGTCATTAAATTACTAGTCTGCACGGAAGCGCACGCGCAACCCGACTTACGAGACTTGAACATTGCACGACGCCCACTTTAATTTATAAAATACATAAACATGATATTTTCTTTGACGGCTTTGAAAACATTTAAATCGATACGTAAGACGATAGACACGGCGACATAGCTACGATCGCGAAAAGTCACCGGATGCTGGGAGCGCAAGATCGGTCATAGTGGCGAACCTTGGATTAGCTGATGTGGTGATGAAATTAGTAAGTCATTACCCTTCATCACAATTTAATTTCTTTTTTACATCGAACATGTGAATTACTTCAAGACGGTTATAACAAACACAAAGTGTTTCCCTAGCATCTCGCTCATGTCATTTAGCGGTACAATCCTCATGGTTTATGGTCCCACTCTCTCGTCCAGGAATTTGAATATCAAACATATTTCAAACATTGTCCACTCATAAAACGACAGAAGTCTCTGAGATGGTCGAGCATTTAATCTGCGCATACGATGTAATGGCAATAATTAACATGAGTGCCGGTGTCAGGGGGTCAAGAGCTGCGGCGATAGTATTGCAGGGGTCAGATGGCGCGGCTCCGAGTTGCTCTGCAGTGACGCACGCGCAGCCAACGTCCTGTTGGCCGCGCGACCGACAACGCTTGCTGATTATACTTCAAACTCTGTTATATTAATGCCCACACGATGTCGGCAAAATGCCATAAAGGTTTTTTTTATGGCCTCCGCTTTTGGGGGCCTCTCGTACCCCCTATCTTTTGTGGGACAGGGACTTTTGGCAATTTATCAAATTTTTCACAGAATTTTTTATTATTTTCTTTCTCTTCTTTCATACTTCACATTGTCTTTCGATCTATTCATTCATTCCACAATTCTACTGTCTTATATTCTTTCATTCTACGATTCTACTTCTATCGTTATTACTTAGATTCTATAATTATTTTATATCACAGTATTATATATTATTTTGCTTTTATTTTGTCTATATTATCTGTTTATTTGCAATATTTACTTTTTATTTCTTTCTATAGCATTATTTATAATTTTTTTTACAGAGGGTTCCGTAAAGGTTTAAAACCTTTTCTTAATCACCACGTATAAAATGTTCACTCATAAAATTAAATATGTATTCTTTTCTATTGAAATGTGATGGGTCCTATAACTTCTTGCAGAAAAAAATCTGCAGAGACAGACAGAAAATAACAATAAATGTTTATATATAATGTGATCCGATTTCCGAAAAACGCCTTCTCTTCGTATATTAAGATTACATTATTTATTAGTTCTGTTACCGTTATTTATTAAACCTGTAGTTATTTATACATTATTTGACATCAAATGAACTCTACATGATGATATCTAAGGTTCTTTAAAACTTTTACATTAATTTCAAATAAGCCTGTGTAACTTCACGAACAGACATACGGAGTATTGTGTAATTAAAAACATAATAATAATATTTCCCTTGCATAGTTATGATAAGTTCAAAATTTTAAAAATAAACCCTCGTCTTCGCATCGTTTTCCTCATTGCGGTAGGGTCATTATCCCCTGTGGACACGGTGCAATCTTGATCTTAATTGTTCCGCGCCACCTGTACCCATCTTTGGTGTCGTGGAGCGCAACAAGATGGTTGATGTCAAAAGACGAACGGATCTGGTCTGACCAAGTAACAACTTTTGCATTTGACAGTTGTCTTCCTGTGTTTTGTATAAAGTAAGGCATGCGCATACTTAATTTAGTAAATCATTTACAAAAGCGATAACAACATACGTGTTTCCTTAAAACGTATAGTTTTCGTAGCTGGTGAAGCAGAGTCGTATAAATCAATCAAACGATCGTCAGGTACAGTCGGCGCCGCACGCGGAGGGGCTGTCGGTCAAAGGCCCGGCAATTAGCCGTCACGCGGCGTAGATATATCGATCGGACTGTCCGTCCGTGCAGTCAGGTCCCCCGGGCACCCGGGGGCGCAAAGGGTAATGTAATAAAGAGGATATAATTAACATGGACGGCCGGCTCTTAATTAGTCTTGAAACTCCGCGATCCCAGTACGTTTATATAAGGGCAAGTTATATAACGGAACGAATGAAAAAGATAAGTAGTACTCAGCGGTGAGGATTACAGGGGCTGGTTATTGTCTGATTCAAATGCCCCCATATTCCACTTCGCTATATATAAAATCGACATGGTACATTTACATTTTAGTTTCACATAGCTTTATTTAAATGCCTGGCGGTTTTATAACGACTTCTCCGTCAAGCCTTGCGAGCCGTTATCGAGGTTCAGTAAACTGAAGCGCAATTCTAGCAATATAGAATTTACTCCATGCAACTGTAACTTAGCAAGAAATTTGACAAAATAGATTGTAACACTTTGTGATATTTGCGAGGGACAATGATTTTTGAGTTTACCCTGTTTTAATAAACTCCACTAAAGTTTTCTAAAAACAAATTCAAGTAACAAAATTTCGCATTAATTAAAAATTAGATAGACTTAATTGTTGGATAAATTTTATACAACTGTCAGTCATTGATGACTGACGCGGCCTGAATATAAAGCTCGGTGCCAGTCACACATGACTGACGCAGCGCACAACGTTTTAACAAAAACTCAAATAAGATCATAGAGAATAAAACATATTTTTAATTTATTTTCTTCCGAGATCCGTCAAAGCGTTAAGCACTAAACGTGACGAAGGCTTCACATATTAAGAATATTCATGTCACTTATGGACACAAATTTTCTTGTTAATAAAGGCTTTATACTTTCTCACAACACGGCTTATGGCGCCTTTATTATATCACAAAGCAAACCTGTAATAAAGGCTGCTTGGGTAAATCTGTTACGATACACGTCAACCAAAACAATACAAGGCGAATCAATTAATAGTCATGTTTGCGTTTTAAACTAAATGTATATTATTAAAAAAAATCTGAGTAAAGCACACAACAATTTTTAGTTGATCGAATGTATGGAACTTAGGTTATTGAATCATTTGCAGGTTTGATATTATAATGTACACATAAAAAAATTGTTGTTTTCATTTAAAAAAAAAAAAAACAACTACAGTAATACCCCGCTTTACGCGAGGGATACGTTACGAAAAACATCGTGTTAACTGAAATTCGCGTATAACGAGGTTTATGATTAAACATAGTCAAAAATTATTACAAAAAAATACAAATCATTTTAATCAATCACTTTAATTCTAGGAACACTTTATGCAATACATACAATAATTTTTTACGGAAAAATACATCTATTGTCGTTTGGGTAACGTTTTGTTTACGTTCTTGTAAAATACGTTCATAACACCCATCACTGTTTTTAATTGTTTGACAGATGGTCAAGACACCATAGAGAAGTTGATGACTACATTATATTTATACGCACTCTTTCGCGTAATTCGAGGCATTTGAGCGCGAAATTTGCAATTCGCGTTATAGTTAAACCGCGGATTAAGGGGGTCGCGTAAAGCGGGGTATTACTGTATTTAGTTTCTGTCCGGTTCTTCTCAACAGATCCGCGCTCCGAGTCGATGGTAGCTTACTACTTATATTAAAATAATCGACGAATAAAGAGTACATGTAAATACCTACTTCAATAAACATGCTTTGAATTTAAGTCACAGATGAGCTTTTGTGTATATTTACTATACAGTAATTTTGTTTTGTGCAATTACTAAACATTTTAATAAACTCTACAGAAACTTGACCAGGTCGACCGCCTGAAAGCCAAGATAGTGAAGTGATACCACCCTACAAGAACACAGTATTCCTCATCAGATATAGGTCTTTTTAAGCCTCTTGTAGCCCCCCCTTTCTCAAGAAACCAATCATTTTTTATTAATAACTTTATCATAACAACAATGTTTGTTTTTGGTGTATCAACCTCATTGTGACCATCACAAAAGTTCACCTTTCAACAATCACTGTGGAGACAAGACGCCATTCTGCAAAATAATCTGGACGCTTCTGACTTTGATTTAGATTTATTTCGGACTGTACAATGCAATTGTTCATATAAAGATCGGGTAAATCCATTCTTCCTGAAAATGCGTCACTTTATATTGAATTCTTAATCTTCGATTTATTTATCACCGAGTTATCTAAACACTTCAAATAAAATTACAAATATCATCGACAAAGTGTCTCTTACATATTTATATAATTTCGCACACGATATTTATACAGGGCAATTGGTTATAGGTATCAAAACTTTAAAGGTGTGAATGTATAGGCTATTTACTGTCTAATTAATGTATGGTACACGCTATATAAGGGGTGTACCGTACCGATTTTAAAAAACCCGGTTTTTAAAATTCGGATAGCTACATATTAAAATTAATTATTGTACTCTCTGTGCCTACCGACTTTGCATTGGCAAAAGTTATAAGCTCGTCACATAATAGAAAAGAATATTTAATATAACATTTTTTCGAGTGATCATTTTATACGGCTTGATACGTAACGATTGGAAATAGGTGTAGAGCAGTAATTCCCAAAGTGGTCTATATCAACCCATAAGGGTCTATAACAACCTGCAAGGGGTCTACGTCAGCGAAAAAAAGTTTAGGGTCCGTGAAATGAAAATGGGGGTCCACGATAGTGGATCTCAACACATACACTGATAGTACCTATTTACTTACATCACACTATCTTATAATATAAAACATTTACATTATTTATAAAAGTACCAATGAAGTAAAAAATTTATTATATATATTTATAAAATTGTGTAAGTTGTAGGATGTTGGTATTCGCTTATGGTCGCTATACATTTTGAACTTGTAAAAACCTGAGAGTCGTGCGTTACTTTAAGTTTTTAACACTAAACTTCACTACAGTTAGAAATTTACAGGAAATCAATATCAGGTAAGTAGGGGGTCTAACCAACACGGAAAAACATGACAAGGGGCCTACGACACAAAAAAGTTTGGTAACTCTGGTGTAGTGGCTTTAAACCTTTTGCTATAAAATGCGCTATACGTTCATCACTTTAAAATTTTACAACTGTAATCAATCATAATATAAAAATACAGGATATTAAGTTCATTGCATAGGTGTACGTATGTAAACGTGTGTATGCGAGGTGCCATTACACAGAGCTTTTCCCAGCGACACTCGACGGCCGCCGAGTACACTCAACACCGCGTGTCCGCGCACCGTTTCTCCATCTTACCACAGTTTTTTTTTACGTTTAAAACAGTAAAAACTTCAAATTTCTCTTCAAGCAGGACACGTGATGCTTGAAAAATAAACTTTCCCACTTGCTGCGCGGCCTATTTTTAAAAAAGTTCCGGGTAAAACTCATTTCTCATGGACGTATATGTAAATAGAGAACCCAATTTCCATCGTAAAATATGTAAGGTGTTAAAATTTTTCAGAAAACATTCTGCTCTAATCAAATTTGTTTTCACCGTATAGATCGCGAATACGTTATTCCTACCAGTTATTGTAATCAATGAAGAATCAAATGATGCCCGCGTGTATGTTTATTTTTCTTATCTGTGCAGAATGCAAATTTAATTTTATCACCTCTTTTCTTCAGCCTCCCCCAAAGATATCTATGAGGTGAAATACCACAATCGCCACGCTTGGCAGGCGGGTTAGCGATCATAGTGTGATCACGGTACGCAGGAAACCCTGCTGCCTATCCTCTAGAACCTTGAGCAGTGGCAGCCCTATATAATTAATGCACAAAGAGTAAATTGTATAAGATTGTACACTTTACCTATATTAAAAACTTTTATACCAGTGTTATAACTCAATATCGGCGATATAGAAATGTGATGAGGGTAACATTTTGTTAAAAATACTATATACATATTAAGTATCCTATGCAATACAAATATTCGAAATATCTTTAAAGTAAATAAAACAATAGATATATATTTTTATTATTTATACTTTTTATTATTACTTCAAAATATAAAGACAAAGATAAAATTCATTTATTCAAAATTGGAACTTTTTTTGACTGTACTCCGCGTCGCAAGGAAATTCCACATGAATACTTTTTTTAAATAAAATTTAACAGTACTGCTTATATACTTATATACATGTCGGATATAGCCTAGATTGAATAAAAAATTCCTGTCATTTAGATATTCGTTTATTTAAAAATGCGCCTTTTCCGTCAATTTACAATTAATATTTGTTTTGAATTTTATAAACGGTAGCCGAATGTTTCGCGGAATGTTATAAAAAATATGATTACGTTTTTCAAAAAAGGATAATACAAAGGAAACAAAGCTAAATCAAACATGTAAATGTGTCCGCGACACTCACTTTTATTAATAGTTCAGTATCGTATACGGAAGTTTCGAACAACTATTTTGACATTTATATAATGAGAATGCAGTTTGAGAAATTTATTTCGGGCCTATAAATAATTGTTGACCACTAGTTCTAGGTCTCCGATTAACACACTAAGTACATTCTGGGTTCACTAATGTTAGTAACAAAATCCAATTTCTTGCGAATTGATTACAGAATATAACTGTCTTATGGAGATACCATAGCCAATTGCAGAATTTTGAAGATATACCTCTGTATTACATATTTTAACCAGAGTTTAAATTTCAGTTGTTGGATAAAAATTTTTTTAGTTAAAATACATAACCTCTAAAATATTGAATTGAATAAATTTTAAATATCGAAAAGGAATCTAGATAAACAAGAATTATATATTTTATTTTACAAATATATTTCTTTCTAGTAAAAATTCGTATAAATTTTTAACATATATGTATCTTTTTATATTATTATAGTATTTATTTAAAACATATTGTTAGGTACATAACTACATGCCAGTAGTTATTTAATAAAACAAAATGTTTAAGAACTTGGATGCATGTAATTTAAATTGCAATTTTTCCCGTACCTTTTTGATTGCTTTTTATTTTTTATGCAACATTGTAAATTTTATCGTCATGCTTTAATAAATAAAATAAAAATAAACATTGATATTGGACAGTAGGTTGTGTGTTTTTATTGTGTTCACCATGAAGGTGCAAAGTATTTCATAAACGACTAAGGTAGTATATAGAACGCTGGGTGGCAATTCCCCCCTCTGTCAAATACAGTGCGATTGCTTTCCAAAGCCTCCACCACCGTCCACCCCCAGCCTCCCCATAAGTGCCATAACGTTAAGCCGGAACATCCCAAAAAAAAAATAAAAAACAATATTCCGGCATTCAGACACGGCCGGCCGTCACAATCGAATATAAATCGCGGAGGCAAACACAAACAAGGACGGACGGCTTTAATATTCTCCCGATGATATTCAAATAGCGCTCGCAATATCGCAGCGCTGAACGGCGCTCGACAAGCGGCATTAATGAGCGATCGCCTCGGATACATAAATATCGCACCCAAATGAAAATAAACGCGGCCGGACATTAATGATTCAGAACGGGACCGCCCGCCCCCGCCCTGGCGCGGCGCGGGGACACCCTTTCGTAACCGGCCCGCCGCAGACCAGCTTCGGATAGAGTCGACGTGTGTTAAGCAGATCATAGAACTCTCGTTTTTGTTCGGTAAATAGGGATCGCATAAGAGAAAACGCATGAAAGTTCGCAAAACCTTCAACGATTAACTAAAAAAAAATAGTTTTCAAACGCGTACTTTTTTATGCGCAGTACAGAAACCACATCCATAAACTCTCGTAGAAAACTTCTAAAAACCTTACTAATTAGCTAGAATTCCTAAAGTTAAAACGTACAAGGATTATAGCTTCTGTCTAGAACAGTGTTTCCCAACCTTTTTTGTACCATACCCCGCCCCACCATAACCTTTCTAAAATAATTACGCCCTTCTACATAGCACGCATAATTTATATTTTAAAATGAATTTTAAATTGAACACCTGTCGAGTCCACGTCAAATTACCAGCCTTAACAATCAAATTGCCCACGACCCACAGGAGGGTAAAATCCCCACGTTGGAAAAGACTGGTCTAGATGCTCCTACACACACGAGGTTAGTTGACTTTTTTTAGTTACCATAGAATCAGTGATCAGTTTTTGCAACTGTTTCACTAGCCGCTTGTACATATATGTCTCTCGGCAGCTAGATGACGACCTACCTACCATTTTTTGATACCTCCGTCATTTGTTTTAATTAAATTGATATTTTAATTTAGCATACAAAAATCGCACAAAAAACTGCATAAAACAGGGTAGGTAGGTATTATAAATATGGCACCTTTATTAAAACTAGTATTATAGATTAACACTGAAGTTGACAAAACATTTTGTGACATAAAATTACAAAGTAGTCTCTCTTCAAGTACTACTCTGTGCAACACCCAACATGCCCGCCTAGTCAGTTCTTGTAAAGCAAAAGTCTCCGCTGGAAAAATTATTGGAGTCAATAGGAGTCTAATGCGAGGGTCGGCGGGTCCGTGCCTTGCTTGCTAAAGGCTTCGACGGGAAAACCAAAGGAGTAAGTCATGTCTTGATTCTTTTTTTTTGGCATCCTTTCTGCCTTTTGCCTTATTGTCATCCCAAACTATATAAATTCAAACGTTTCACTTATCCCCATCCGTTCGCTTTCGGATTGCTTGACGACGTAAATATTGTTAAAAGATTTAAAACAAACCATGTGCGTTGATTAGACAGTGAGGTAATGGACTCCTGCTCTATTAAAACAAATGTCAACATAATTATGCTTTATGAGTGATTATAGATGATCATGTAACAGATTAAAAATATGTACAGTCTAAATAAATAAATATAAAAGATACGACATCTTTCAATGTGGTAAAAAATCTACGTAACATTGAAGGCTCGGGAGAAAGTTCGACCTAAGTTACTCTAAGATTTAGGTTAAGCGGCCTTACACGTCCAATCTGCCAAAACTAAACGGCATAAGGTAAACAGTGACCCTCCTTTAAAAAAATAATATCTCCGTGACCTTTAAATAAGTATTACTTCGACGACTATTATCATCATTTCAACGATAAGGCCGATGTATGTAATCTTACTTCTTTAAACCCTAAAAAATATTAATAAAAAAGCAACCTTGACCAAAATTCAACATAAAAACTTTCAATTTGGTAATGAACGTCATAAACGGCTTTCACTTCTATGACCATAAAAACATTAGCAATGAACCTTTTTGCGTCTTTTTACGCTTTTAACATTACGCATTAGTAAACCGAATTAAAAGTATAGAATAGTCGTCTATTTATACTAGTATACATAACAGTACAAATATATACACACCACCGAGCTTTGAACAAAATCATATCAGTTATCAGACGTTCAATGCTAGGTATAGGCTTCCCATAAAGATATCCCCTAATGACCGTTCTTGCACTGCCCGCACTCCCACATCCTTGACTATGTCGTCTGTCTACCTGATTCCTAGTTTGTGGTCGCCACCAGAGAACCTTTCGACTCCAGAGGCCATCGATTGCACTAGTATCATGCCCCCGCCTACTGCCACCCCACTAGACGAGCAATTCTTCGAGCTATATCGGTTATCTTGATGCTTCTACAAATTTCTTTATTTCTGCATATTCTGCTTTCTCTATTGCTCTCTTTGTGACTTGAATTATCTAAAATCAGTAGTTATGCCGATAACATACAAACCTCAGAAAATCCACTGACTATAAGCCTATGTTTTCAATAGAAGTAGAAAACGGCTTGCAACCAGCTATCTACTTTTATATAAATTTATAAATAAGATTAAATGTCGTATTCGTCTTACGTGATATTATCGAATCTTTCCTTAACGTATAAAAAACCGTAAATTATTTTTTATCGCAGTCCACGTATCCTTTTCTCTTTACGAAAGTTTGCGATATATACACAGATAAAGTTCGTCATACCAGAGCTTTTGATATTGTTCAATATAAAACAAACTTGTGTTTTAGTTATAACTACAACTTTGAAATCGCAACATTGTAATGATATTTATTGCCTAACCATTCTTTCATGATATATTTCTTTTGAAAACCATTTTTCTGGATTTAATAGATTATAGAATAAGAAAATATTAGAACCTGTGTTAACCTATATGAGGCAAGACCTAAAATAATACTATGAAATGTGAACCGAACGCTTCCAGTTTCGCTGCGATATTTGGATGCAAAACAAAAAGTTGACAGAGTAGAAATCGATAAATTCAAATAAAAAAAAGTACAATGCGTCCATCATACGGGACGGAAAACACAAACGGCCGCCGGGGACAACGCGCGCCGAAACTACGGCCGGGGGGAAAATCAATAAGGGTGCCGCTGTTAACGGGTGGGCCACTAAACTAAACGTTTACGAGTTTCAGTGTTAGAGTTAAAGTGTAACAAAATTTAACTCAATGCTGTAAAATAACTATCGTAGTATTGGACTTTGTTGCACAGTTAAGGCATTAAAATAAACTTGAGAAACCAACTTCAGAAATGCATTGTCGATTGGCGATCGAGAACTTTTTTTTTAATTATGTTTTAAATTAGTTTTTTTTTTTCTAAATTGACGATTATCAAATGTCATGTAATTTTGGGATTTTAATACTAAGATACTTCTCGTTGTCGCGCGATTTTTCTCTTTATTTATATTTCGCTATAACTTAGCCTAATCGATGCCAAACTGGTTCCAAAAACTTAGAAGACGACGCATTTGTACTATTTTATTTGCTGGTAAATTCGTGAACACGTCTTTCTAATTTACTATGATCTAATTAGCCAAGTTGCGTAGACGAGTGCAACGATCTAACACTATTTTTCTAACGCGAATATATTGTGTCGATAATGACGAAATTTGCAGCATTATCTTTAATCGATCATATTATTTTTGTAAACCATTTTATTTGTAAAGTCAATGTTTGATTATTAAGTTCAGAACCTTAAACAACTTTATACTGTTGATCGTCATTCTCAAAGTTTTAAGCAGGACTTCGTCGTGAACACCTTACTGATCTGAGATATTTAATACGTGTCTCATGGCCCAACACGCATAGCCTAACGCGTGAGCATTTATGTATTCAAATTGCATCGGACGCGGGCGACATCCGAGCACGGTCGGACGCGTGTGTCCTCCGCACGCACGCACGCACACATGCCAACATGCATGCATGCATGCATGTGCACATATGCTGCTGATTCCGAAAGGCTTATATCAACGCTCTGTGGTCACGGCTATGTGGTTTACTGTATTTAAAGTCGAATTACATTGAGTTATTATCATATATGCAATTCGACTTCTGTACTCATAAATGATATGTGATTTGCTAATTTACATATTACGATATATATATTAAAGTTCGTCATAACAAACAGACAGTACATGGGCTTACCTACGGTGTTTAATAACTACTTGTAACTAAAACAACATTAGGTAATAAAAAGTAATTTAGAATTAAAACGATACTCTTTGGTTAGTTTTAATTCAAGTTTATTCTTTATCTTCATAAATTATAATTATATTGTAAATAACTACATAATTTATACTATTTATATATGTTACAGATAAACCTAAACTTCTTTAAAACGCTTTTCTCTAAAAAAAATTATTTTCTCTGAATGCGTGTTAAAAATATTAGTGTGACCGGAAAGTAATGTCGTTTTTGCGCATGTCAGTGTTTGGTTGTCATTACGTACTTGGAAGACGTTTTATACTAGATTGCAAAAGGTTGTTCATAACGAAGTTGAATATATTGTTGATTAGAAATAAAAACATGTTAAAAACGTAATCGTGTGAATTAAAATTAAGAAAGCGACATTACTTTGCGGTCCCCCTAATAGTTTTTACTAGATAAAATGCGCTTTTCTAAAGGAGTCTATCTAAAACTTTTCCAACAGATGTTTTTCATAGGAGCAGGACAATTCACTCGCTGCGTATGCAAAAGAGAATGTATGTGAAAAGGTTTCTATGCAAAAAACGGTTACATTTGTAACTCAAACGCCGGGTGATGAATATAAAACTTGTTCAGAGTTGGCTGAATACACTGCTTTTGTTCCGGACAACTTGGTTTTGATGGCCTTTGTGATTAGTCATTCATAACTATCTGTTTAAAACTTGTGTGAAATAGCGAATTGTTTCAAAATCTAATATATAAAATTCTCGTGTCACGGTGTTCGAACTTGAACTCCTCTGAAACGGCTTGACTGATTTTTACTAAATTTAATATGCGTATTCAGTAGGTCTGAGAATCGGCTACTATCTATTTTCTATACCCCTAAGTGATAAATGTTGTTCACACGTAAAAATTTTTTTTTTATTTTTTTATGATACAGCATACAAGAATACATACAACCATAAATTTTCACCCCTCTACGATCAACCCTTATTTTTTATTTGTAAATTAAAATATCAATTTTTTTTTTGCAAAACAACGTTTGCGGGATCAGCTAGTATATGTATAAAAGTCGCAATCCGCATGTAGAATTATTATGTTAACACGTTCCATGCGGTTTTCCTCTCAGGCTGCGTGGGGCGTATACTACCCACACTTTAAAAATTAAATAAGACGTGTGCTTTACACTTTTTCAATGCTGCAAAGCAATAATTAGCGAGAAAAAAGTTATAAATTTTAATATGCATTACGTACGCGCATACATGATGTGAAGCTATCTATATTCGACACCACAAATCATATGTTTAAGGATCCTTCGTTTACAATGAAAAACTGAACGGAACGTGCAACGGGGCTTGTATACGCCCCACATTGCATGGAATGTGTTAATATCTCAAACGAATATATTTCCAAGTCAAGTTTCACAGATAATATCACTACCAACAATGAATTAATTTTTCCAGGTGGGTACCTCATATACTTTATAATTAAATCATTTTTCATTGTGAATATCGAACAAGACAGTTATTAAACATTTATAGAGAACATTAAACAGCGCTCCGTTGAAAATTCCATAAAATTTAATCTCGAACACTACCGCTCGTAAGTAAATGATTTGCATTCTGTCGGAATAAAAAAAGCTTTTAGCGCTTTTGTTCGAGTCCGTTCGAATCGCTCCTAGAATAAAACTGTTTGGTTTCCGCTCGAGTGTTTGCATATTTTAAGTCCTATTAAACTACGTAAATTTCACTCATTTCCAACGTTTCATATTGCAATAGTAAAATCACAATTGTCGTGGAATTCATGCTGAGATTTAATTTTGATTCTCTTTGTATAAAAACAAATAGTTTCTTGGGTGACTATAACTTGAGATCGACTACAGATTACATTCATCTTTTTGTACCTTCGTCGTTACAGCCTGTAAACGCCCACTGCAAGACTGCCAGCCCCAAAGATATACACAGCTTGGTAGGCGGGTTGGCGATCGCAGTATGGTATTATGGTACGCAGGGGCGCTACTACTGCCCATTCTCTGGTAACAATTTTATGAATATTGGCAACCTTATATGATTAATGCACAAAGTTTGAGTTATATAAGATTGCGTTCCGGGAAACGAACCTGTGACCTAATATCGCAAATTTCAGTCTCTAACCGTCGGGACACCACTGCTTATCTTCTATAAGTTTACCTAAGTACTTTCTGAAAGATGCTAATACAAAACAAAATTAAAATTGCACAGAAACTTGAAAAGATTCACAAAATGTTACTATTCAAACTGCGTATTCGATCATACACTGTAAACTTTTAGGCCTTTGACAGTTCAACCGCTGCAGATTTATTTTACCGATTAAATGCTGCATCGGGCAGTATTTGTCGATTTACTTCGCTCTAAAATAAAATAGTGAAACATGAAACATGTTAATTAAATTATTTTTGCAATGACTATGGGCTAATAACTTCTGGCTATAGTCACTCGAGTGAGCTGGTTACGTATAAAATGTGAATGGATGAGAAAATTATGTTATTATCGCTCGAAGTACTCACACAAATGTGACTACGGAATCACACTCGCACAACTCAACCACATGGAACACAGATACAAAACTGTACCAATATTATATAAGCAGGGTCTTGTGTGCTACGAAGGGTAGAAATATTCAGATCTGCCTAACGACAAGGCATTTGGAGAGCGCCTTTAGCTATTCATTTATGAATATAAATAAAATAGATATATAAAGCGGTTCCATAGTTGTGAAAAGGCGTTAAAAGAAAACAATGAACAGTTTAGGTGTTTTACGTGCGATTTGACCCTTATTTGCCCACGCATCTGAAGATTATGAAGGCAGTCTAAAAATATTACTTCCGAGTAAAAGAAAGCCTACGATGTTTCAGTTTAGATTTTATTTCAATCGCCGTATAACCTATAAACAACAATGTACCCCAGCGGACCCACTTGGATGATTCTTTTTTAGTTCGAAAGTACATTCTGTCCCAAATAACTCCCCTCCGCAAAGTGCGCTGTTTAACGACATTTCGAAATGTCCGCCGGCTGAGCTCTAGTGCCTTTCGTTTTAATCGCCTCGATATTTGTGAAGCGTTCTCTGGAGTATTACAACAAAAATAACCCAAGTAACTTGTAGTTCCATATTTATTCAAATTAATACCAGAGGACTTTTATTAAATAGAAACCAACGTGGCTACATTATACATAAAAAAGAAAATACTACACATGGGACATTGTTACATAACTTGACCTTTTATACTACGTAAGGTCAAAAAAAGGGTCGTGGGGATGATAAGTGGATACGCAGTGCCCATAACGATGCGATGGTAACAAGAACACAACACGTACTTATTCAAGAAGTTTTCCTGTCTGAAATACGAACAAAAAATATACTGCTTTGGCAGAATTTACACTCAAAATTCGTTAGCATGACGTGTATAATTAATAAATAAACGTTTACTTAAAAATGCTTCCATAATAATACGATAATATAATCATTGTGATGCATCATTGGAGTCATAGGTCATACATCAGTGTACATTCTTCTCCATAGATTTCCAATAGGACTGAATTGAAAGCGACTTGCAACCACACAATATTAACCCTTAAATGCATAATGATGAAAAACTGCAACATACCACTTAATCGGTAAATGGGTACGACACTTTAAAATAAATTCATAGTGTTGTATATCTGCAACGTATATATATATATATATATATATATATATCCCTGCACTATAGTGTACTTATGTGTAAGAAATATACATTTAGTATTATATAAGTCATGCATTTAAGGGTTAAGTGCGACACATGTTTTAATTTACTACGTGGAAGAAAAAACGAAGTGTTTTTGTTTGTCGTTCTGATTTTTCCATGTTATCTACCTGCAACAAGTTTCTAGTACCTTAACGCAAATAGGAAAAATATTAATCAAATTTATTAAGTTACAGGAAGGAAGCCGCAAATAATTTATACTTAAAATTTGCCGGCAGCTTCTGTTTTTAACAGTGAACATTGACCAAATGGTTCAAAAGTAGGTCGGTCATCTGTACCAATATAAGAGACCAGTGTGTTATCGACTCGACTCAAGGATTATACGAATATGGCGTAGTCAATAGTGTATAATCGTTCTTTATTTTATATTCAATCGTTATCTTAAAGAGGAGTTATGTTACACCGATTAGTGCCAAACACAGAGTCAATCTAAAAATAATAAACTACATACCATTAACATAACTTCTGAAGATGCCCCGTGGAGGGGTGAATCACGTGTCGAGTGGTTTTACGGTGGCAGTTGTGTGATTCGCATTGTTTGCCGCATACGCATTTATCAGCGGGCTGGCGGGCGGTGCACTTTGTTGCACGATTACCACTGCATGTGCGGAAGTTGCTAAATATTGGTCCTTTTTTTACTTATAATGGACTTCCGCAAAGTAACGCCTGATTCCATTTAATAACTTCAAAATATAATATAATTATATACATATATACAACATACGTTACTGTGATATAAATTCTACGTTATCATTGCTAACACATGTTAGCTCAGCGAATTAGCAAGATATAGTAGGCAGGCCAAATAGCTTGAAGAGTAGATGGTTGCCGAAGCCTTAGGACTCTGGAGTGGAGACAAATGACTGATAATGATAGCATAGAACGTCCACCCATAAAGTAGATTGATAACCTTATTAAAACCATCAGAAAACCCTGCATGCACGCTGCTTTCAACAGGTCTTATAGAAAATTTATGTACAATACCTTTGTTATATAGCGAATATATTACGTTAATTTAATTATTACAAATAAATATAAAAACGTTTTAAAAATAACAGAATCGATAATTATAAAGTGGTCTATTTAATATGTCTAAACCGGTCTTAAGGCTCGATAAGGAATAATTAGTGATGCCATAAACAAACCGCATATCTGAGATATAAACACAAACAAAAAAAACCGCGGCGGGCCGTTGGTACAGATACGGTCGCATTATCATAAATTAGTCCTCGTTAATGGTTAAGATTATCGAAAGACGTTTTTAAATGCAGAATCAATCGCAGCGATTAAGCAATTAGTCGGGTATGAAAATAAAATCGGACGGGCGATCGCAGCGTGGGGTTTCCGAGAACTAGCCCCCGTTGGCGGTAACACGATGCAGACAAGCATCTCATGGTATGGTATGTGTTTCGCAAGAAGCTGTCCTCCAATATAGTACAAATTCGGTTAGTTGCGCAGCTATGAGGTCCCTGAGTAGTAGTTTTTATCATTCTAAAAATTGACTAAATGCCACGTACTTTCTAAAGAGCTTACTTAATTGGTCAATCTAAACACGACTTTCTAATTAACTGCATCTAATCGGATTACAGTCGACAGAGCAATTGTAATCAAATAATAGTAAATAGGTTAGGACTGTCACACTATACCAATCTTTAAGTTGCGTGAATAAAGCATAGTGGAGCCTTATTGGCATATTACAAAAACAAAATATATGAAAAATATGTAACATTGACCAAACCCCGCATTTCTCTGATGGAAGACTTGTGGGACAGCTGTAGAACTTAAATAACGAAAACTTTTTATTTATGATTCTAAATTCAAATTGAGATCTTTTGACATTGTCTTGGCGTCAACACAAACATATAGTGATGTAAAGTGTCTTATGCAGAAGTACCCGGTGGCGAACTGAGTCTTGCGATCGCAGATCACGGGTTCGATTCCCGAGATACAATGTTAGCGAATAGTACATGATTTCGCTAAACGTATAAATAGCTGGTGTGAGTCGAGCGGCAACTGAAAAATGTGTGTCGATTGTTTTTTTTTCCCATATTTTCCTTCGAAACTTTGACGTGCTCTTTTATATTCTTTTCTATTTACATTCATCACAAATGGTTTATTGCCAACCGAATTGACTGTGTGGGAACAAAATCTTAAATAATTCACACTATGTGCATTAATTATATAAGATTTTCACTGCTTATATACAAGTTTCCAGAGGATGAGCAGCAACGTTCTTTGTATACTATAGTACGACGCTGCGACCGTCAACCCGCTTGCCAAACGTGGCGATTATAGTATATCACTCCATACATATCTTAGAGGGGTAGGGGGAGAGGTATCTATTCCTTGCAGTGGGCTTCTGTGAGCTAAAGACAGTCACCCAGTCTTGTCTTCTCTTCATCATGTCAGCCGATAGACGATAATTACATTGCACAGGCCACCCCCCAAAGATCGCCATGATGAATAACCTTGTGCTGTTCGCAGCGCCATGCCTTCTCTTAAGGTCAAATTATTTTAATTTTTAGTTCTTTGTTAATAATAAAATATGCAAGCAAGTTAACGTAAACACAATCTGAATCAAACTTAGATCTCTTGAATAATAACTTGGGAGCTTTAACTTAAAACCGAATACGTAAAGACACGTAAAGACCCGTACACACTTCAACCGCAAGGAACAAATGCTATACAGATTATATTTAGTTTATTAAGAAGCGGAATGTTGAAAAAGGGCCAAATTAATTTTTCTCACAAGTAGGCCACAAGTGGTCACGCCATTACACTCGGCCAGCTCTCTTAGCAGAAGCTGCCAAGTATTAAGCGCCAAGAAACTTAATGGCGTCATTACTATTTTTTTATGTCCTTTTAAAATGAAGGATTTTAATTCAGCGTCGAATTATAAAATATTAAATATTTGACACGAAATTTAATTTAAGACTTTTTACATGAAACATTAATAGTTTAGATCGGTATTTTATACCTATTTTGTGCCATGCCCAATGTTAGCCTTTCTAAAAATTTTACGATTATCGATGTAACATATACATTTTTGTATATTCAAACGAAAGGGTTTAATTTAGGTGAGTCAAACTTTGCAAACCCCCCCCCCCCCCCCGTGACAATCAAATTGCTTATATGTGGAACGTGGGTCTAATATTGGGAAACACAGTTTACATTATGAACTATGTTAAATTTTTTTTAGCTTTTAAAACGGCTGCTCTGAAAATTTCGTAGTGACATCCAATTATAAAGCCATCGTCTATCAACCACATCCATACTTGTCACTTTGAGTTACGTAAAACAGTATAGTTTTTACCGTGTGTCACCATGTGGATACATGCCCTCTGCAAGGAACAGTACTACTCCAAAGTTCGCCACTATGACCGTATCCAGCAACTTTCCACGAGCTTAACTATACCATCGATCCACTTAGCGGAGGGAGGGGGGTACTGTCAATTCACGCCGCATCTACATCTACCGGCTTGAGCCTACCGTATATAACAGGTCATATTCCTTTTTTAACTTAATGACGCATATGATCTTCTCTTCAGCCGATGGACTTCCATTGCAAGTAATACGCTTCCCCCAAAGATCCTCACCACGACCGGTGCTGCGCTGCCCGCACCCAGCGACTTACCGCGACCTTTGCTATGTCCTCGATCCAACTAGCAGAGGACCAGTGTCAGCTTCTTTACATCAGATTATAAGATGCATAGCAGATTTCATAAGAATATATATCCTTCTTCTTTTCTTACCTCCTCTCGAATGTGGTGGATTGCATATCTTAAAAGATAGAAAAAGATAATTAAATTTAATTGTCAAATTCAATAACCGGTTTTAGTTACACCATAAAAATTTTAGCTACAAAGCAAATAAAATTAGAACATAATTGTATCTATTCTTAGCACGCCGAATACGAGTCTTCTCTTCGTCTTTTTTGTTTGTATTTTACTTTGTTTATTTTGGGGAAAAGAGATAACTTTGCCTCTCTCTGCCATTTTTATCCAAAAAATTTGGGAAAAAATAAGCAAGGTGCATTAGAACTCATAGATTGCAAATGTTAAAAACCCCAATAATAAGGGTAACGACGAATCATTTTATAGGGGTATGGGGGGGGCTGCGACACGTAAGACCTTCAGACGCATGCACGCACGCACACACGCGCACATACACGAAATATTTATAAATATATAATATATTTAAGCGAGAGGGTTAAAATCGTGTCGAGTCCACTTTCAAATTGCCCCCTTAGCAATTAAATTGCCCCCCTGTGCGGCGCGGGCCCCACATTGGGAAACACTGCACTGCACTAGGTCCATATCCATAAGTGAAGCCATCATCCTTAACGAACACAATAAAAGCAAACAGTTGAAAAAGTCATTCATCGACCACGGTGAGTCATCGCTTTACTATTTTTGCACACCTATCATACTTTCTGCTTTTTGTAATAAATGTAATTGTAAAGGTAATTATAATACACCTTGGAGGTAATGATATAAAACAAATTCGAATACAGTCATTGAGACAGCTTTTCTAAATTATACTATTAAAAATACTAATGGTGTTTGTTCATGTTTTTTTTTTTTCATAATGATGGTTGATTTAATTTAATCTTTTATCTCTGGATTGCTGAATACACTACTGTCATCGCATTCATTGCACATCACTCTATCGTTGATTTCTATTCTACGAATTATGTATATTTATATATTTATGCGTCCAGACTTAATGACAAAGACGAAAGACACATCTCAGTTACAACAACAGGAACACGACAGTTGGTGTCATTAGAACTAATGCATTTTAAAGTTCAAACAATATATCTTGTCACGCTTGGCAGACGCTTTGGCTCCCGCCGTCCCACTGGCAATCATCTGTTTCGCTATTTTCAGCTTTGGAATTCATGACCATGTCTTTTAGCGAAATATGTGTTTGTGTACCGATCGCTCATCTCTAAAGAAATATAGATTGAAATACACAATTTACAGATAGTTTACATTTGAATATTAATACCGAATGTCAGTATTATCCAACCTTTTTTACCATACCCCTCCCTAAAATTCTTATGCCCCCCTATTTAACCTATAAAGTTATTATAATAAAAAAAAGGGTTAAACTCGCGACGAATCTATTTTCGATTTGCCCCTTTAACAATCAAAATAGAAACACTGCTTTATATGGACTTTCTAGCGCTGAAATTATTATGTTTTTATACAAATCCGCTAGTAATAATCGTAGAACATTTTAGTAGTCTTCCCTTCAGAGCCGTTCTTAGAATTCGTAACAGCTATCTGTTTTGCTCGCTATATGGCCTGCCAAAAGATTTAATCTTAACTAATAATGTTTGTACCTAATTATTAATAGAAACCTATTTGTATAAACGGCGAAACTAAACTAACCTAACTACAGAAACTTATTTTCTGACAGCTCTAGTACATTAAAAATAATGTTATAAAAGGTGGTAATGAAAAACGAAAAGGTAGGTTTGGTAAAGTTAAAAATCAACAAAATGAAATAGATACTAACATTAAACAATGAACAAATAGAGAACGTACAGGAGTAAATATATTTCAGACATCTAATATCCACCGAATATTGCGTTCAGATTGAATTGTAAATAAGTGTTGCTAACACTTTGAAACGATTTTGGTCACTTTGTGATTTAATAAATATAAAAAGCATAACTTTCAAAAATTCATACACATTTTACAAGGAACAAAAGGAGAGATGAACAGGACGTATGAGAGAGAAGTAGAAATGGAATAAAATTATCAACAGAGTGGTATCCACGGGACTGCAGAAGAAGTAGAGGGAGGCAGAAGAAAACATGGGAGAGTGATATTAGAAAAATAGCGAGTCTAACATAGACACACATTGCGAAAGACAGAACTGAATAGAATGCTTTAGAGGAGGCCTTTGTCAGAGGTCTAGCTAAAATGATTTAAAGACCTTTGGTCTATATTTACATTATTTTATTATTAATACATATATTATAAGTAGGTTTTAGTGTAAACAAAAGACAGCAAAAAAGGCTATTTTATTTGTATGAATAGAAGGATTCTATACATTTATTATCAAAGAATAAAAATCCGGCCTACAAAGATACCGTCTTATCCAATACTAAGAATTTATTGAAACGACAGCCCAAGGTTCCACGGCACAGGCTTTTCGAACCAATCACATCAGCAACCGCCTAAACGATCTGAAAGCTCAATCTCGCAATACTGCGAAATAAATAATGTAACCGGCTGTGTTTAAAGTAAACAACTTGTGGGAATTATTCCAAAGATATCTACTGTAAATCTTCAACGCTTTGCAATTTCAAACAAGATGAAGTTATTTATCAGTAAATCTAATATATAAAATTTCCATGTCACAATGTTAGTTACCGTACTCCTCCGAAACGGCTTGACCGATTTTTATCAAATTTAATATGCGTATTCAGTAGGTCTGAGAATCGGCTACTATCTATTTTCCATACTCCCATATGACAAGGGTTCTTCACGCTTAAAATTTTTTGACGAAATTTTTTGTTTTAATTTTTTTATGATACAGCATATAAAAATATACGCAATTCTAAATTTTCCCCCTCTACGAGCAACCCCTATTTTTTATTTGTTAATTAAAAACTTTAATTTTTTTTGCAAAACAACGTTTGCGGGATCAGCTAGTAAATATATATTTTTTCGCCACATGTGAGATGTGAATTGAGCAGATCACACTACCAGATCCAGTCATCAGTAAGAAGCGAATGTTAAGAAAACGCGATAGAACAAAGCCGATTATATATAAGGGAAGGCTATCTACGTCGTCGTACAAAAACCGGGCCGCCCGTAAAAAATCGACCATAAACTCTTGTGCGCTATAAAATTATTTATAACCATCGCTGGCCGTCACGCGTCGGCTACTCTCGTCCGGTCATAAATATAAATAAATTGGATAGATAGTGTCGTTTCCTTTTGTCAAGTTGATGGCTTGAAACACAAGCTATCAGCCGCTGTTTCATACTGCCTCCCCCACCCCCGCCGGAGCCATCACGAGTGAACCATAACCAATGAGGATATATATTAGATGTAAATTTAAGTCTTGTGAAGAAGATACATAATTATCTGACTAGTTAGAAAAGAAGCCGTTATTGGAAACTTAAAAAAAATTCCGTGCACAGGCAATCATGAAAACTACTCTGCGGAATGCACCCTTTTAAATATTTTACACTAATAACCAATCATCCTGTATATCTGACAGCTATGCCACACCGCGATAAATGTAAAGATAATAGGAATGTAAAAATAAAATTATAAAGGAAAATTAAATAACTAAAAATAAACCAAAATAGAATAAACTGTAAACTTGTAGTATTCTAGTTGGAAGACGATGGAAGTGAGGTGAGAATTTGTGAAGAACAATAGTTGAGGACACAAAAAAACTGTAAAAAAAAAAGACTTATTTGATAAACACCTGTGTACACTTGATAAAACCCTGTGTACCCAAGACAGGGGAAGTACAGGAGGTCCCAGAAAACGGAATCCATATAAATAAAAAAAAAAGAACACCGCACGTTAGATACAGTGCTTTCGGTCTGAATTACTCTTGCAATGTAAGACACTTACTTTTCGATTTACGATAGATTAATAACTTTTTCCAATACGAAGTCTCACTGGGAAAGGCATGGTGCATTACAAATATATATAACGATATGACCATATGCCGTTCTTGTCGGTCTGTCACACACGGAGGCGGGAGGCAACCGTCACGTTCGGCCTGACATTTGCGCGCATGCGGCCGCAACCGCAGACCTATTTAAACGCAATTAACAGTAACATTAACGGCAGCGGGACCAGCGTTGCTTTTACGCAACGCAGACCCACAAATATCAACCGGAAAGGTTACAGAGATTCGATCCTTTTTTGGTGGATAAAATGGGAACATTGATTCAATATTAATAGCATTGACAAAGTAATCTTGGAAATGTACGATCAAAGTCGAGTAATATTTCTTTTATAACCACCTTTCTAGATATTTGATCATAGGTTCACAGCGGTGACTGTACTTTTGTGGCAAAACAGCGGGTCCTAAGGGAAACGAAGGATTTTAATTACATACCTCTGTTTCAATTATCATCATCATTTCATCCTTAGGACTTCCACTGCTGTACATGAGCCTCATCCATATCTTTCTTAGAGGACCGCTTAAATAAAAAGGACGTCTCACTTTACTTCACTCGTGAAGCCCAGGCTCTCACAGCCATTTGTTCTACGCACCACGTTATCCTACCCACTGATGCACACTTCAAATTGCCAATCCTTTGTCTACGTCAAATACTTCCATTCGTTTTCATTCCTGATTCGATCACAAAGCCTAATTTCAAATATAACCCACTCCGAGGTTCGACTAGCGTCTGTGAACTTGCCAATGTGGCTCCAAGTGTCCACGTTTCAGTGCCGTTTTGATGAAAAAAAAAAATGATAAGATTTTTTTGGTATAACTATTTTATAAAAGGAAACATTGCAATTATTTCTTGTACAGAAGCGAGTAGCCTATGATACTCGTAGATTGAAAATTGTTATTTCCTCTATGCTTATTAATAATGAAATATTGTTCCATCAATATTATACCATACACTTCATTTCTCACATATCTCTCGTAAACACTTAAAAGCGGTGTAAATGTTATCAGTTGACAAAACGAACACATCTATAAGATTATAACACAGACCACTTCTTCACAAATAAGCAGCAAATAAATATAGTAAATAAAAACTTGGGCTTCTAGCTTCGACGACTTCATCTTTCAAAAGCGATTTTTATGGCATTTGAGTTAAAACTGTTTTGGCTACAATGTACTTTCTCGAGCCGTAAATAAGGCCCTGACCACTGGCAGGTATACTGTTTACATTAGTATAACCTGACAGTTTAATGTTTTGGAGGCAGCATTAACAAAGTACGTAGATATAATCAAAAGATGGTATTGTACCTTCTCCACGACTATAGTTTTCTAGAATATATTTAGTTCATATAAGATCTATAAATAACAGTTATAAAAAGGTGTAACATGTATAGGCAAATCATGTACAAAAGTCAAATCGCTCTAGTCTGTAGGCACCACTATCGAGGAATGTATGCGAGCTATCCCACTCCTATGTGGCGTTTAAAACGACGAAGCAGAACGCTTAGTCATCGCGCGAGGAATGTCTGCGACAAAGGGACGGACGGCTGCCGCGCATCGAGAGACATACAAGCTAGGTTGTGCAGTTTCTCTGAACACTACACAAAATACAACGTGATAAATTTAATTTGAATTTCGCCACTATTATGCTTACCACCTTCCACTAACAACTTTGTTAACTTTGTTTTTACACATTTAATCCAAGATATATTAATATTATAAAGCTATTTTTAAACGGTTTTATTTAGTTCGACCCGTACGGAATTTATTTATTTATTTGGGTCAAAATTATAAATTGAAATTTAAGCAACTTCCCGTTGTCAGATTGATCTGAAATTTGGTACACACATTTAATTTAGATGACAATACAATATAATAAAATCAATAACATTATAAATCTAAGATGGCCGCCGATACAAAATGGCGGATTACATATTTTTCCTTAACCCCCTCAATATGGGTATCAAATGAAAGGACTACACTAGTAAAACACGATAATTATGACAAAATTTAAAATTCAAGATGGACGCCGTTCCAATATGGCGGACTAGGTACATATTTTTCCACAACCACCACAATATGGGTATCGAAAAACCGTTTAACTTAAAAGTTTTTTAAATGTATTTACTTTGAGCCTGATCACGCTAGGACCATTTGTGATCATTTGAAATACACTTACGTACATCTTAGTTGACTTAGAAATAAAACCATTGCGAAGATGCAAATAAAGCTACCTGCAAAAAATTACCCATAAGTCAACCTCATAAGTAATTATAAATTAACTTTTAGATTCATTATAACTTTCAGAAGAAATGAAAAAAATTGAACAAATTATTACGCATCATATTAATTTAACGTTATAAAAGTCAATAAGTTTTATTTCAAATTTAAATACAAGTTTCAGTTATTTTTTTTTTAAATCTAATCTTAAATTTTCATCGTATAAATATAAAATTAGTGAATTGCGTGGTTTTTGTAGCGCAGCTGCTTTTTGCGTTGGCCGCGTTGGCACAGCGCTGCCTTTTTCGTAACGTGACGTCAAGGTCGGTTGGCTAAAGGGGCCGCCGGCGCGATTGGGGCCCGCGGGTAGCGGGTTGCAATACTCCGCTCACGACTCCGCCTTATCTTATCTCTATCGTAAAACTTTGTGTAGTCTTTGCAAAACTGTCCGCACACATACTTATTCTCGATCTTTACCCGTACAAATATTAATACTATAGCATCTCTCATTTATGTATATATATATATAATATACACATTATTTCATGTATGTATAAATATGTGGGATTGTCAAACAATAAAGAGTTCTATAACGTGAAACGCTTCGATATTGTCCCCCATATAAGCCGTACTTTGTTATATTTGCCCATCTCAAAATTACATTATCAATATACAGATGATTGGTTAAAAATATAGAAGCTTTATATGGATGAACATATAGAGCAATTATCTACCAAAAGATTTTAGCTTTTACATAAATTTACAATCAACCTGGACGAAGTAAACACTACGAAAAATGTTATATTAAATTCTTAGGTACTTTAAACGCACTTAATTATGTCGGCTTATTCGAAAATGACGTCACCACTCTCGCCTTTCCCAAGTGGCACCAACTTAACCATGGTATCGACGTGCCACTCCTCTTGTTTACTAGATCACATCACCGCGTAATTATACTATTTAATTATACAACAATTCGTTCGATGTTCGCGATGCCCGATGACGTCACTGCACGTCACACACCGCCGACGACGCAGCGCGTTCAAATCGTTCAAACAACAAACAACTAGAATACATAACGTTGTTGTCAAGCCAATATGTGCCGTGAGCACTTTGTGTCATATAGTTTGCTACACAAATATACGTATAAAAGAATTACTATTTGATTCTATCTTTACACATAACGGATATTATTTTAATATAAACGACATATACAGGACTATTTATTAATGACCTGTATAGTATTTTTAATGCAAGTAATAACACTAATACCCCGCTTTACGCGACCCCGTTATACGCGGTTTCACTATAACGCGAATCGCAAATTTCGCGCTCAGATGCCTCGAATTACGCGAAAGAGTGCGTATAAATATAATGTAGTCATCAACTTCTCTATGGTGTCTTGATCATCTGTCAAACAATTAAAAACAGTGTTGGGTGTTATGAACATATTTTACAAGAACGTAAACAAAACGTTACGCAAAAGACAATAGGTGTATTTTTCCGTAAAAAATAAGAGTATGTATTGCATAAAGTGTTCCTAGAATTAAAGTGATTGATTAAAATGATTTGTATTTTTATAATAATTTTTGACTATGTTTAATCATAAACCTCGTTATACGCGAATTTCAGTTAACGCGTTTTTTTTTTGGAACGTATCCCTCGCGTAAAGCGGGGAATTACTGTAGTTCTTAGATATACACTAAGTTCACGGACCCTTCCACTACGTGAACTCAGCTCCGATGAAGCTGTACAAGCACTAGGGCTAACAGCAACAACTTCAACAGAGAATAAGTAAGATATACATACACGAATATTACTTACAATAATTTGTAACAAAATATGACAATACGACACAACACCACATTCCTACCCGTTTACCAAGGATACTGAAAAATCCTTGAAAATCAGAGAGCATAAAATTAAAAAATAAACCACCATGTGATCTATTAAAATTAGTTTTATTTCATTAAAATTTTCATTGTTTTATTTAAAGACATATTTGTATATTGATACGGTTCATAGAAAATCAAATTATAAACACAATCGTTGTTTAGTACTATACAGGGTGATTTGTGATAAGTGTAAAAAATTTGAAGGGGTACATCTATAAATCATTTGTCAGTGAAAAGCTTCTAAGCCTTTACACCTATTTCCAATCAACCTGTACATAGTGTCGATAACCAAGCATAAAGTATCGATGCAAAGTCGAAAGCCGTCTACTATACTAATTATTCATACCAGGGTTTGTATTTATATGAAGGTATAATCCATCTATTGTTTTCTATTTTAAAATATTAGCATTAATTACGCGGCTATGGGATCACGGCACGAGATGAATGCCGGGGCGAATGGAGGCTCCGTTTCAATTAAATCATTAGATTCCACTAAGCCGCCGCGTCGAAGGCAGGGCTGTCCCGTGAGAGTTTCCGCATTTCCACATTTATTACATCAACCGCTAACGTGTTTTTAATTAAGAGGTTTTATAACTATGTTCAACTGAAATTAATTTATTCTTATGATATCCCTTGGCATAAAAAATATTTTTAAATTTTGAGGTATTTGATAATTTTTCACACTTTAGCGTAGAGATAGAGATGCCTTAATATTATTTAATAAAGAAATATCTTTATACACTTGAAGCTACAAGTGTTAAAAGCGCGTATCGATTGGTGAAGTCTATAAAAAATCTGTTTTTTTAGATCACTTTCGCAAAAGTCTACTTAGACTCTCATTCAACTCTAATTAGATTTAACATAAATAAATTCACATCTGTAATCGTAAAATCCTTTTGATCAGTGTGAAATGTCAGTCATATAAAATATCATTTTTAAAATTCACGCTGCAATATTTAAACATGAACTCATTTTTATGTGTTATTTTGTTTTAAAATATTTATTAGTTAATGTGCCTGGAAGAAAATTATTCCTATAATACTTATAAATTCCTAGTTCAAAAGACAAGTATATTTGTAAATAATACATTCATCAGTGATGAATGTATAAACAAAGGATATTACTATATAAGTGGTAGTTAAAAATGAACGCTGTGACGACAGCAAATTTCAAATTCGTGCGACGCCAACGTTCACGGCTCTTTAAGACTTTCACAAAATAGAACAGCCTGGCAAAAAGATGATGGCAGAAACTTATCTGTACTTGACCAAGACCTTCAGTCGTGAGGAAACGACAACGAGGAGGAAAAGGTAGTTAAAGCAATTCATCCACGTAGCGCACAGAACAGATGCTAACAGCTGGGGGGTGTTGAGATTCTGGAGTGAAGGGACCTGCAAGCGTAACGCAATATGTCTTTTGTCCAACCACAAATTGGACAAAAGACCTTGTTTAGTGCAGACTTCTTTCTGCCGATCCTGTAAGAAATCTATAGGATAGGTTTATGTTCAGCAGTGTGGATGTCCTATGTCTGCAATGATGATGATCCTAAGCTGCATTATTTTATTTTACTTTAAATTAAATAGCCTTCAATAACAACCTTTATTATCTCCTATAAGAAACCTAGATATGTATCATCGGTGTACCTATTTTTGACGTTGAACGATATTGTGCCAGTACTGTATTCCATTAAAGGAACAGAGCGGACAGTGAATATAAAATAGGCTAGGGAATTGCATACGTGTGGGTAGCAGCGACTTGATATACGAAAGTCTTATAAATTACAACAAGAAGAGCACCATTTCGTAGCTAGAATACGAGGTGATTGATCATAGATGTAAATGCTTTAATGAGATGAATGTACAACTTATTTATAGAAACACCCTATATAAAAATCAATAATTTCAGAAATAATACATTATGATTTCATAATATATATAGTATGATAGTGTTTCTTTATAAATTCGCATTACTACATATTTAAAACAATCCTTGTTTATTATCTGTTCCTAACACGTTGCATTCCAATAGAAATAATAAATTAACGTAACATATTTCAGAGATATCATTTTATATAAGACGATTGGAAATAGGCGTAAAATCTTTATAAGGTTTTTTGCTTACAAATGAGCACACTTAAACATGACATGAATGAGCACATTCAGACCTTCAAAGCATTATATTTATCAAGAGATATTTTATCAAGATAATATTCATTGTAATAATACTAAAGCAAGATAAATACATAAATTACAATATTTTTCTTCGTGAACTGGTTCATTTTTTTTGTATATGATTCATAATACACTGCTACTGGCATTTTTAGACTTCGCGAGTTCAACAAAGAGGCAAAACGCTGAAGGCATTTCGTCTAAGCCTCTTTTAGACATAGTAAGGCTTGAGGGTAATTTAAGAGAGACTCGACAAGAATTGTTGTTCCGGTGAAATACTATATTACATTACAAGAACAAGTACTGAACAAATTTTTTATATTTATCAAAAAAATCAACCGATGGCGTAGACAAGACCGCGAGAAGTTGCTGTTCATCGGCTGAAATGATGATGTTGATCCAAGGAATAAATTACAGAAGATTTAAATTTTATTTCAATCGCCTTAATTTCGTACATACTCATTTGATTGTTTTAACCCTTTCCTTACCGTAGTCCGTTCCGCTACTGAACCGTGTATTCGCGCCGCGAAGTGCACATTGCATGGCGGTAAGCTGATGTTCGAATTTTCTCATTTGTGTTACATATTTAAAGATATTACTGGTATATTAATTAAAAATATAAGTTGGGATTATTCTTTGTATTAATTTTTATTATTTGGCTGTGATAAATCTTAAAACAGGGATCTACACATAAGCCCACATTACAAGGTGGATGCCGGCTAACTCCGGTGCTGGTTCACACGAGATGTCGTGTGGGGAAGGGTTAAAACACTTTCTTCACATACCTGATCGTATTATTAAATAAAATCGACATATAAATCTATCCATACTACCTCCTCTTGTACAACAGATATATCAGAGCAACGTAAATGAAATTTTAATTACAATTTACGTGTGAATATTACAAATGGCAACATTGCAATAAATCAGCGCTGTTCTGCAATTGACGTGAATTACTTTCCGCGGCATCGGCACCCCTGCGCGCTCACAACATATTCACGTTACAGTTTTATTCGCTGACCCAAATCGCGCGCCGGCCAAAACTACGCGCAGGTCCGGCGTGATTGCTTATTGATTTATTTGAAACATTGTTTCAACTGAATTTTTGGATTTATCGCGTTCTGTTTGCGCTAACCATTTGCCTGTCCATGTAAAGGCTTACGCAAGCAAGTTCCACACAACAAACGCACAAACCGTCCGACATATAGGTAAATATTCTTTATTCAAAATACGATGGAATACATCTCTTATAGATGGCTAGTTGAGTCTACCGCTTGTTGAAAGAAAATTCATCCTTTTTCGTATAATATAAAATAACATTTCATAACCTATACGTTTCATGGAACCGTTTTCATGGAACAGAACTTAAGTACAGACGAAAGAAACTCAGCGGCTCTATGTATTTTTTGTAAATAATAAATAGTTCTTTATCTTGAACATACGTTTAAATAGGCTGCACCATACGTCATTCCCAATGTGTGCTGTCTTCAGCCAGTCTTCATAGATTTACGGAATAGGGATTCCCCAACATTCCAACATACTTAGACAATATATAAATATTATTTTGAAATACTAATTTATTTTTTATAAGCGTATACACTTCGAATTGGACACGGTTCTGGCCCAATCGTTCACGGGTCACAGGAGATTAACCGAGTGCCTGCATATATAACTCAAAGAGAGTCCCTCGTGCATCTGTGACCCTGTGGTGGACTAGACCGTGCTGCACGTAATTGCCTGCTGTGCCTTATACAGTGCTATCTGAACAGATATATCGATAGAGACAGGAAGGAAGGCAGAGAGTGGCAGCATCGTCTTCCTGATAGGGGAAGTAGGGTGCCGTCACAGATTCCTCATAAAGAAAGTCATAACTGTGATCATAACCTAAGATCGGGTAATAGAAATAAACAGCTGTAATATAATAATAAGAAAACAAATTTTAACAACTGTGACAAACAAATATAATAATAAAAATACAAAATATAAAAATGTAACATAGTGAGAAATATGGCGACGGATAAAAGACTATGTGTGAATAGAATGTAAATAACAGTTTAGAGTGAAAGTAATTGTGAAGGGTAAAAGAAAAATAAAGAATAAATTATTGAAAACAATATTTCGTAAACCAAGTCCCTATCATAGATTATAATAGGGAGAGGCCCCAAAAAAAGCAGAAGCCATTTTTATAAAAAAAAAACACATATATTGCCCATAGAAAGATTTGCTAACAGTACACAGACAGACAAAACTATCCTAATAATTACTATATAAACTCGAAGCGCACTTTTCTTTATTGTGTACGTACTTAGATGCTTTATCGTCAGGGTTTATGAGTAAAAGCATTGGTCTAATGCTTCCGCGGGAGCTTTATTACGGCGGCTGTAAAATCGGTGGAGGCGTTTAAAAATTTACAACCCTAGCATGAAAGGAGGTTACATAAGATAAAAATATTTCAATAAAATAGAAAAGAAAACCCCGTGTTTCCAAAAAAAAATTGTGAACACGACATCATCATTAAATTTGAGTACCTTATATCAAGAAAAAGGTGGTCGTGAAAAAAGCTTTTCGCGAATAGTATATATAAACTCGTAATAAAATATTATACAGCCACCTGTATTGTTTGTATCTGGCTTGTTTAGATGACGTTAATAAAAAAAAAGAAAAAGTTTGTACAATTTTGTTTAAGTTATTTTTTATCTGTTGTCAAAATGCGTGGATCTAATGATACAATCTCATTTTTTTTCTTAAAAGATGGAAAAAACGCAACGAAAGCCCAAAATAAATTTGTAACATGTATTGATCTAATGCAGTTAGGGCTTACAATACCGAACTAAAATCTGAATACCCGTAATTATAATTTGAAATATCAGGATACCGGTATTAAGACCCGTATTATTAATCAATAATTTTCTAGTTATATTTTTACTCACCTCAGTTATTATATATACTTGTTAACAAATAATATATGAAATGCAAAAAATATTGTTCTGAAAAGAGTAGACATTATTTATTTTATAACATAGACAGTAGGAGTAGATAGAAAACAAAAAACGTGCAAGTAAAACAAGCACATATTAAAATCTATGTTACATTTTACATGTAACAGACTCGTATGGCATTATATAATTAAAGAATCAAAAAATTAAATTTAATTGAAAGTATTTATGAAATAATATTAATAACTTGCGTTTTGTATGTATAATGTAATATTAAAATACCGGTTTTTAATAACGGAGTAACATCGTCCGGGATTCCGGTATTTGGGATCCCGGAATCCCGGTATTGTAAGCCTTAAATGCAGTATTAGTAAGGGTTGCATGAACAATAATAATGAAATCTTTGATTCGTTTAGGATTTTACAAATTATAATGGTAGCACAGCCAAGAGTACCAGAAAATACATCAAATTATGATCTCATCCCGAGAGTTTGTAAACGAAATCTTTAAAATTGGAATTGTTGGCGGAAACGTTTTTGTGAAAATAGTAAACGGAATCAATTTTTGTTTCCTAACCGATCGTGTGTAACTAGTTATAGGAGTTCAGTGACCCCACCAGGCTATTAACAAAACAGGTATTGTATAATAGGTAGACTACCTCCCCGAGTAGGTATCAGTATTCCAGATGTAAATGGCGAGCCCGTGACGTATCGGACGGCAGCTGCGACGAACAAAAAACGAGTCGCGCGCACAAAGGCGACGCCCGGATGAAAATTTACAATATCGATACCGGAATAAAAAAGCCAACGTCATTGCTCACGTTAGCAAGTACAAATGGTTCCATGTACGAGTTTTTTTACTATTTTTTATATGCCAACCCGTGCTCGGGGCCTGATAAGACTTGTTTTTTTTTTAATAAAAATTGTTCACTGCTTCCTACATGTATCTTTGATCTTTATTTTTTTTTGTTTTTGCTCATGAACAGATGCTGTTTGCCCGTTGCTTTTAACAGCTTCACCTGCTTTATGGAAGGACTATAGGTACAAAAGGTCAAAAAGCAAGCCTAAAACGACGGAAAATAACCTGACACAATGACCGCTCTGTGCAAAAGAAACTATATCTGGTGATTATGAGGACTCGATCAAAATGTGAGAGTCCACTGGTATTGTGTTTCCAGGAAAATTTCCATCAGAATTAAGGAAAACGATAAAAGGAGGAAATAATGTGGGAAAAATAGATATTATTAGACAGATGTCCTGTCGTTTTTGTAATAGACTTAATGACGTAAGTAAAGTAACAGTTGAAGAAATGGAAACTAGTACGTATAGTTCCAATACAAATATATCTTAAATAAGATCAATCATAAACGTTATTTAAAAAGTATCCATTGTTTCTGATTCACGTATACATTACAAAAATAAATACGATTCGATATAATGGCGACATCGCTGTTACGGTTTGGGTTTTTACAATTCCGCAAGAGTGTACGTGCCCACTTTACGTAAGTAACGAGTTAATATCGTTATCATAACTATGCATTATTGTAATTGATATGTTCAATTGCTTCTTGTAATTTTTAAACACTATCTCAATTACCATCTAAACGTTTAAACTGCCACTAATTGCACGCTGTCGACAAGATAAATACATCGATTTTTTTTAAATGTTTTATAAGTCATCATCAATTAGAATTGTATCTATAACAGACATGCACAATAGTCACTATCATAATGTCAGCCGAATAGATGCCAACTGCAAGGCATAAGGCCTCTCCATAACATCTACGTAACGACTGCTCCAGCGCGGTCCGTACGACGCGTTGACCAGATCTATGTCCTCGAAAACCTTTCGGCTCCAACCACAAACAACAAAACATCCGTAAAAGTAAATATTTAACTCTTTTCTTCATTGTAAATTATTAAATATAAACTTAATCATGCACAACAAATACAGCCACAACTAGACTACGTAATGTTTAAGGTACGCGCAGTAAATAATATATAAGTGTAGTCGCTGGAAGCGGACTGTCCAAGATGGATAATCTTGGTGATCTTTGAGGGAGGCCTGGGCCTTACAGTTGGCGCCCATCGACTGATATGATGATGAATGTGATGTGACAATCCACATCAAACCGATATCTGTTATGTTTTTTTTATGGCCCCCACTATTGAAGGCCTCTCGGACCCATAATTAGTTGGGATCAAGGTCTTTGTGTACAATTAAGGTTTTCAGATCTTTCATCTTTATTCTTCACTCACTGTCATTCTTCTCAATTTCTTTTATTCTTTACCTTATTTCCATCACAATATCTTTCATTTTGTTCTTTCATTACTTCTTGCTTTGATCGCCTTCCTGGTAGGTACATTTTTTTTATTCTTTATTTTATTATTGGCTTATTCTATTTTTTTATCAAAGTTTTCTTTAGGTTGTGCTTTCTTAATACATTACTACACTTTTCTTATTCTATTTTTAATCTATTTTTCCTATTATTAATTGACTAGTTATTTTATGAGCAGTTTATTAGGCACATACTTATCTATACTGTTTTGTTTCTATTAACAGTGTCACTCACCACCCTACGAACAAACGATAGGAATGATGGGCGAAGGTTGTCGTCGCCTATCATTAAGGCGATGTTCTCTAAATCTATCTTAAACTTTACCTCCGTTTCCAGGGCACTGCGATCGTATATATCCTTGCATGTGCGTATCTGTTATGTTAAAATATATATTATTGACAAAACGCGAAGTAAATGTTCGCATAGCAACAGCGATGCGAGCCGCGAACACGGCCGCGGTGCGTTATTCCGCATACACGACAATTTTAATTTGTCGCGAATGAGAATTTCGCATAGAGTTATCAAATTAGCGGGGCGCGAGGCCGGCGCCCGGGGGCGCGGCGCAGTCGCTCCTGACCGGTTCATTAGCGTGCACGCGGTGACTGCGTTTTAGTATAGGTAGTAGACCGGACTACAAGACGCCACGTGCAAGAAAAACATTCTGTTATTTCGTCAACAAATGTATATTAAAATTTACATCAATTATTTATCTTATGTCATCAATTATATATATATAAACTCTATTTTCAAATAAAACGCTTTTCACTATTAAGAATAATTTTTTACTAAAACTTTTTTATTCAAACACGAATCTCTAAATTATTTTTTAAAGGTTTTATTTAGTTCGAACGGTACGGAATTTATTTGTTTATTAATTTTGGTCAAAATTAGAAATTGAAATTTAAGCGCCTTCCCCGTTGTCAGATTGATATGAAATTTGGTACACACATTTAATTTAGATGACGATACAATATAATAAAATCAATAACATTATAAATCCAAGATGGCCGCCGATACAAAATAGCGGATTACATATTTTTCCTTAACCCCCTCAAGATAGGTATCAAATGAAAGAGCTACACTAGTAAAACATGATTATGTCAAAATTTGAAATTCAAGATGGACGTCGTTCCAATATGGCGGACTAGGTACATATTTTACCACAACCACCACAATATGGGTATCAAAAAACCGTTTAACTTAAAAGTTTTTTAAATGTATTTATTTATTATACACAACGAAATACAAATCCGTACAATAGAGGCCGCCGTTAATAAATCACGAAATTATTAATTTTATTAATCATTTATCCTCGTCCCATTGCGATAGACATAACTAACTTATCTACTAATGTTAGCTTGTCATTGAGTAGGGATCAATGGTTGCAAAATTAATTTTAATGTTTCGTATTAATGTACTGAATTTTTATTGAACACTAATTTAAATTTATTTTATTAACTAGAATGATTTGTTTTATTTCATAAATATTATATACGTTTTTATGGGTAAATATTTATTTTTTTACACCTAACACGATTTTTAAAAGCTGTTGAACATATTCTCGAATTTACCATTTGGCAATTTACCATATGTATGTATATAACAATTCATCAGTATAATTATTGTCTATTGTCTAGCAGACACCATTGATTTGGAACGACCTGAATCCAGTGTCTTAAAAAGATCATCTGTCTACATTGTGGGCGGACAGTATAGGAACTGCGCTTGGTCTCCTCTCCAGAACTTTGAGACCTCGGCGGCCATATTCTCCATGTAAACCTTCAACATGTAATCAAAAAGTATAATTTTCATCTTTAGTAAAATTTTTGTATAATGCGAAGCACTAGTCAACATCGTCTGAGGTAAATGGAGCGGTAAGGTAGAGAGGCCGCGAATTGACAAAACGCACACGAGATGTTTGAAAGCAGACGGCTTTACATTAGTCTACTTCTTTCATCCTATAGCGCACAACTATATTACTTTTCAAGTGACTACAATTCACCGTATATTTCTTGCATAACCAATTCGGTATGAACAACGATGTATTGCTTTGTAAACTATCATCAATTGAATTTTATTAAAATACAATTTTATCCTTGATAAGACAAAATAAATGGTGTCACTAATGTCAACGATCAAAAGTTCAAATTGGTCACGCGGCCGCCTCAGTGTGGTCACAATAGTCGTGGGCGTGCGTTCACGAAATACTTGATAAGCGAACGTGATAACGCACACATACGAGACTGACTCGAGCGTGTCTCGCACGTTCAAGGTATATCGTTGTGTGGGGACAATATTATCACCACATAGAATTACTCTCACTCAATCCTAGTGAAGAATTACAGCGATCACCGCGAAAACACAGTCTAGAGGTGCAAGAATTTGGTCTGCCCTACACTCCAGCTCTACGCCCCACTACATGGCTTGTTCATTTCGTTGCGATATTTGCTCATGAATACACCAAAATCTAGCTCAACGATGATGACACCAGACGATTACTGCATTAATAGCGTGAATTAATATATACCTTTTTATTTTTTATTACTGCAGTAAATCATCATACCTTGATTATGACACGGGTAATCATTACAAATGATCTAAATCGAAAAATAATGTGAAATGAAAATAAAGAAGCGATAAATATGAGATATACCGAATATCGGAAGATTTATTGCGAAGAAAATATAGCACATCAATCACATACATCCGTTGCGATCTATCAAACGCCGGCACCAAAAATTATACTCGATAAAGTGGGCGTGCCCGTGACGCGGCGACACGCACTGTTGTCAGGCCGGTGGCGCGGCGTGGTGGTCGGCACAGGGGGGGAGCAAAGTGGGAGTGGGGGGGCAGTGGGGAAGGTCGCGGACGCGGATTTCTGTCGTAACAGCGAGGGACAAGCCGACAGCGGTATTCTGGCATTTTTTATTACTTACAAACTTTTATGGCAGACATTTTTTTTTATTTATTCTGAGCCTGTAACATAGCCCAGGCTTGTCACTCTCAATTACGATTTTAACAAATAAACCTACGCAGACAACAAAGGCATTTCGATTGTTTGGGCTGACGGTAACACCAAATAAAACAAACTATTCTGCTGTATTCGAAAGTAAAAATTAAATAATGTTCGTAAAGCTGATTCGGACTAACAATCGAGTTTAGCCAGGCACTGGCCAGACATTCTGAACACCCGCTAAACAATCAAATTTAAACCTAAAATATCTCTAAGTTCGTTCACACGTACTTTTGCATAGTCAATAATTTTAACATTATAATTAGTAAGTAATTAACTAACGGAGGACTCTGCTGAGAAACTAAACAGTTATTCTTTTCAAAAGAAACTAATAATCGTTAGCTTAAACTAAAGCATCCCTAGATTTTCCACATGTCTCTCCAACAATATTTGTTATAATTTTTACGACTCATGTCTGTTTTAGTCATTCCTATTTTAAAATGATAATAATCGTTGTATAAAACAGCCGTGTTATTAAAAAGTTAAACACAACAGTGACGTGTTCACAGAATCGTATTTGAGCACGTTACGAAAATACTTTGCAAACAAAGCCGCAGTTTCAAACTCAACGGTCACGAGTTTCCCCAAAATTCGAGGTGACGAAGTTAGAGGTGGCCTTGATTCTTGAAGTTTGTCCTTTGCGTAAATTCGCCTCATTCAATTACATCATGTTCGTACAACTTAAGCGATATTTTTTATGATATTATCTACGGAGTTGCTTTAGGTAATTTTCCTCTTTAATTCACCTTATGCCATATCGAGTCAGAAATGAGGATATCCGTAAAAAACCAATGTCGTCGACGTAGCTTGAAGGATTGCTCGTAGCAAGTGGCAGTCGTCTGCTGCCATAACCACTTCGCTCTTGCAAGTGATAGCCGATGGGGTCGGATGGTGTTTCAAGTGGTGACGAGCCGGCAGACGCAGCCGAGGATCCCACCAGTTTAGTCGACGACTTAGTGAAAGTAGCGGGAAGTCGTCGAAAGCGGGCAGCGCGAGCCTGGTCATCGTGAGATTCTTTTGGGGAAGCTTAAAAAGAAGAAGAACATATCTAATCTCCTTTGATAGAAGCCGAGAAGTCATTTAGTTCCGACCTATATCACGCATTAGTATTGACAAGAAAAATATGGACAGCGCCGACATCTGAAAGGTACGCGGGCACCGAATACATATACCAGACTGTTCACAATTCAAATTTGTGTTAGTATTAGATAAGGTTTCAAGACATTATTGCCATAAAAGCCTGATCTTTTACAACAACTAGGCTTTTAGTTCTCCATTATCGACGCTCCGTGAACTGATCGTGTACACGAGCCGTCCATAGTGTACCATAGTTTAGACTGGCACTTTGATTTGACGATGCCAGATGAAGGCCGAGCCACGATTTCATTGTTTTCTGTTGTTAGGCAATCTAGTAATGAGCTGGCTGAAGAGAAATTACCCTAGGAGACGTACTAAGAGTTTCGATTCTACGTTTCTGATCCACATGAGTATGGAACAATCTGCCGGCTTCTTTATTTCCTGAGACATATAACCCAGGTCTCTTCAAGATCAGAGTAAACAGGTACTGAGTCTGCGTGCCACATCTTCGACCAAATGTTCGCTTTCCAACAGGCGTATTGGTAGTCAAGTCGGACTAGTGATTGTTAAAAGAAATCTGTCTAAGGTCGGTGAAAACCTTTTATTTTGGGATTTTTATCGCACGGAAAGTCGTGAACGTATCTAGATGTCAGGACAGTGGGATTGTTTTATAAGTGTCTGCACTAACAAATAAGCAATTTGAATACAAGAGAGAGGCAGCATAGCGGAACGCCATTAAAAGTCTCATACGGGTGGAAATAGATTTTCATAATCGTATAGACGCATCTTAAGTAAAAACTTCATACCATTTATTCTTTAATATTTAATGGAATCAGGCGTTACCTCGCGGAAGTCCATCCTAAGTAAGAAAAGGACCAATATTTAGCCACTTCCGCTACACATCCAGTGGTAGTCGTGTAATAAAGTGCACCGCCCGCCAGCCCGCTTATAAATACGTATGCGGCAACCAAATTACTCAATACGTGTTTCACCCCTCCACGGGGCATCTTCAGGAGTTATGCCACTCTGTGTTTGGCACTAATCGGTGTAACATAACTCCTGCTGCATGACTAACTGCTCCTGCATGTGCGGAAGTGGCTAAATATTGGTCCTTTTCTTACATTTATTCTTTTTAGATGACCAGTCTGTACAGATTACAACATATCTATAGTAGGGACTTTACCCAACTCAATTTACGTTTTTGGCTATAAAATATCAAATGATTATTACAAATCCTTATCAATTTTATCATATAACGGAAAAACAGATAAAAGCCGGGCTCGTCCGTATCAATCCACGTAAAAAAAAACATTAAATAGCACTCGAACGGTTTCCGCCGGAGCGCGGTGTGTAAATATAACACCGTTGCCTTGCGCCGGTGTAAAAAAGCAATAAAAGCGAAACGGTGTGAAGCCGTCGTGAGATAGATAAGGTTTCGGCGCGTTTGTTCAGCGTCGTCGCTATCAGCTATTACTGGCGCCTCACGAGCGGCCCGGGGCACGCCGGCTGCAATAGAGTTGCCTGTTGTTCCGGGTTTGAATCCAACTTTGTGTTTGCTGAACTACATAATGCTATATATACTCTAAATATATCTGTGCTAACAAAGACAGTCAACTTCTGAGAAAAAAAAATCAATACTGGCTTGCACGAACAGAAAATTCAATTATAAAAACTAGTTTAAAATCAGAAAATAAAATAGATTTTTACAATTAAAAAAAAACACAATTTTTATGCTTTTTGATGATAACTATACACTAAAATTAGAATTTTCAATAATATAATGTTATTAAATCAAAATGCCATTTTAGGCCCGAATTCTGAAAATTTACATAGCAGTCAACGTGTTAAAGAATTATTTTTTATATAAATTTTTTTATCACAAATCATATTACATAATATTAACTATTTTTTTAAATACGTGTCTAGACATTTTTTATTTTTTTATAAATATTACAATACCATTACATGCCTCTTTCAAACAATATAGTTTTCTTTCGTTTGTGCTGACATTATTTTGTGTGATTCCTAAATTATAACACTGCCCGTTTTGAGAAATTTACATCGCCGCCCCTACCAAATAAAATAACAATCGCCGCAATCATTTTTATCAAGTATTTAAATATTTGCAATCTACCAGTTCTAATACACCTTGGATTTTTTTCCATAATTTTCTGGCTAAAAATAGCTGAGATAGGCGAAGTTATCTTTTTATATAAATAAACATGGTAAAGTAAAAAGAAGAATAAATTATATAAAGACTTTACTCCTATACGATGCTCTAAGAATAGATAAAATGAACTATGTCCTTTTAAATATTTTCCCCGCATTATCCGAAATTTCTAAGATATAAGCAATATTTAGTTTTTCGTCTCTCCTGAAATGTTTTATTTTCGGACTTAACATTTCATTCGGCGGAGGCGGCGATATAAGGATGAATGGAATGTTTAATTTCTTTAATAATAAACATGTATGATTTGTGTAAAGTTGCTTCAAGTTCGACATTTGAAATTTTTCATAAAACTGTTGTTGTTGTGAGTTAATGATATTTATATAACATCCTTTAACTATTTTATTTCGAGTTTTTTGCAAGGAGTTTTTAGATTAATAACAAAAGTCAATCGCCATATTTCAACAAAATATTCCTTTTATGCAATTAATTAATACACTGTATAGGAGGACAAGGAAAGTAAAGTAGCTTTCTTAAGTTAAATTCACACGACTACATTTTAACAAGTTTATTATTTATAATCAACAATATATTCACCTTCGTTATCAACAACCTTTTGCCAACTAGTATACAAATCAATGCCGTAGCGGTAAAAATCACGTCGACAGAATCGACGCTGCTTTCCGGTCTCCCTTATATATAATGGGTCTGTCTTTGCGTGAGATACAACTCCTTCCTTAGATTGCCGAGTGGTTCACGCTACCCGTCAATTTTCACTCCACACTCACTATACAAACAACAACATAAGACTCTACCAGGAGAGCCTTGTCTTTACTGCCTCATTCTCCATCTGAGTGTCTAATGCAGGTTCGAAAACCCGAATGCTTTAGTTTTTAATATAGTTCACGGACCCTTCCGCTCCGTGAACTCAATTCTGATGAAGCTGTAAAAGCCTTAGGGCTAACAGCGAAAACTTCTCAGAAACAATACAATACGTAGGATACAGTTAATGATTGATCTACATATAACATGAATCCCTTAGTCACGCTATTACTGGATAACGACTTTACCGCATTCATCCATCTTTTTTTAACGTCTCCCAATACTTTGAGCAAGGTTCTTTATTTCAGTCACAGGACGTCATCTAACGTTTGCCGACAATCTTCACAAGTTCATCTATTCACCATTAATATTTTTCTACAAGGTTGTTTTGTAAACAAATAGTAATTCCAGTGCCACTCGCTTTGGTAATATAGATAGATAATTTTTTTAGGCCAATCGTTGTAGTGTTTGTGTTAATAATTTCGAAAATTCATGTATTCGAATGGCTTAGTTACTTTTTTCGTATTGATCATCATCTACGTTATTTATTGACGCACTAGAAAATAAACGAAAAGAAATTAGATAAGACAATATGTTACTAAGATAAGATATCGTCAGTTATGTAATAAAAAAAAACAATTACTTGTATTTAATTATCATTAATGTGTGCCTTATAAAACTATATGTTTCTTATAATGTTATATCATCCCATTTCCTTGGAAATTAAGGGTAAAATTATCCATTATTAAGGTATGTTTCTAATTTTGTTCATTATTTTGTGTTTACACTTTTTGATTTGGAGTTTATTCCTGTTTCTTCTCCACATCTATAACATCTTGCGAAGCAGCGTCAAAAATAAATTTGATTAAAAAAATGATGAAGTTGACGATCAATAACACATCTATTAAGTTCCAATGATATTAATAAATGAATGTAATTTTTTATCAAAAATGGCTCGCGGCCTACGGTATATTCATTTATTTTTATAATTATCCACATAGGACTGTGGGATTCTTCCTAAGACCGTTAGTTCTTGGAAGTAATAACAACACGAAGTCCAAAGTACAAGTGTATATATTCATCAAACTTAGTTCATACTTATACCAATTTAAAACTATCAAAACAATGTTCAACCAATAAAAATGGTCATCCAATCACAAGGTCGACAAGTATTGTGGAGCGCTTTCTTTTGTCCGATGTATATAAAGAATTATATTTCTGTGGAATTCCCCTTTTCGATGCGCCGCTGACGATGACGTAATTCAGCTCCTACAGGACCATTGATAGTGACCACATGTGGACCTCATGACGATCGCCCAAAGCGTCCAACTCTATACAAACTAGAATTAGATAGAACTCTTCTATCATGGCATCCTTACGAGGATTCCAAACGTATAATACAAATAAGACATTTGAGAAGAGCTCACAACTAATTCAATGGAGTTTTGTTTTGTGATAAACTTTCTACAGGTTGTCCAAATAAGTTATTTATTTTATGAAGTATGATATGCATATCTGTATGTTTATAAAAAGACATCTCTAATTAATCAATGTAATCTTGTAAATATAGAATGTTAATTTTAATAAGAAACACGGCTGGTGAGCAATAATTTCAAAAGTAAAATCACAATTTCATATTATTATTTCTTCATTATAAATAAAACTCAGCAATAAACATTTATAAATCGTGTATGCGGACATTCGTAACGCGACGTCCGCGCCAAACTTCAAAGAACTAAATTTAATCGGGTCACGCACGACATTACGTCTGCGATCGGATCGTGTCGTATAATTAGGTTATATTAACATCAGCGGCAACAAACTTATTTATAACAGGTGGTGCAAATGTAATGGCATAATTTGATATGGCATCAATTTTGTTAGGAATTAAAAATAAAGAGCTCTGTTGTTAAAAATTGTTTATTTGAAAGTGTAAGATTTTTAAGAAGTTAAGACATAATTGGCAAATAAATACATTTAAAAAACTTTTAAGTTAAACGATTTTTTGATACCCATATTCTGGTGGTTGTGGAAAAATATGTACCTAGTCCGCCTAATTGGAACGGCGTCCATCTTGATTTTAAATTTTGACATAATCATCGTGTTTTACTAGTGTAGCCCTTTCATTTGATACCCATATTGAGGGGGTTAAGGAAAAATATGTAATCCGCCATTTTGTATCGGCGGCCATCTTAGATTTATAATGTTATTGATTTTATTATATTGTATTGTCATCAAAATTAAATGTGTGTACCAAATTTCAGATCAATTTGACAACGGGAAGGTGCTTAAATTTCAATTTCTAATTTTGACCCAAATAAATAAACAAATTCTGTACGGGTCAAACTAAATAAAATCGTTTAAAAATGATATCGCTCCGGATTCTTAATTGGTGACATCTTCAATGTTAGCTTTCAAGGCATGTGAGCTGCGTGGTTTGTTGCGGTAAATGCGAGAAATTAAAAAGCCCCGTAGTAAGTAGTCTGGTCCTGTGAGATGTGTCGATCTATGAGTCCACTTCAAATCTCCAAAACGAAATTCACGTTGCGTCAAAACAGACTGACTTGTTAAACAAACATTAACAATAATTTCAGGTTCTTGAGGTGTACATCGTTCATCGCTGGTTGACAACTAATTCTCTATACATTTACATCATAAATGTAAAAACACAGTGACGTTTGGCGCCATATGTAAAAATTAAGGCGCGGTCACATTGCAATATTACTTTCGTTCTACCTGTTACTTTTGAAGTCTCGTTTTATTGTGAACTAAAACCATTTATACAATCATCTTTCTATACATTTTGTATCATTTCCAATGGCCAATAGTATACGTCAAGAGAAGAACCCCAAAAAAGCCCAATTTGATATAATCAGATACTTGAATCAAATTGATATGTTCCATAATGACATGCTACAACTCAAAGTCCTAAACGCACCCCCTGATTTAAAAAAAATTCAAGACATGGACGATTTTTTTAATGGCAGTCACTGTATCTTTCATTTTGTAGTTCGCCCAACAAAACAGTCTAAAAGTGCATGTTTTCTGTCTGTCAATATTTCATATATTTAATTTTTAGCACGTCTCTGAGAAATTCAAAATGCAATATACGTATATGAGTAAAGTATATTGTTTATGATAATTTTCTTTTATGCGCGAGGTGACCTCTGAAGGTCTATAAAACCACTCGACATTAAAATTACAAATTCAGCAAAGTAATTAGTAGTTACATAAACAGGTGAACACCCCCTACTCGTTCCGTCACTCACCAATATTAAAAATACCATTAAAGCTAATGCGTGGAAAATTATTCATTAAAAACTATATTACGATACGATTACAAACATTCCTAGATATAAAGCGATGATGGAAGCGACAAAGCAAAACGAAACTTCGCACCAACTGGATTAAATTTCTTTTTCCGAAGAGAAGCCGCGCGATACTAGATCGACGCGTCGCAGGCGATAAAAAACAGTAAAGAAGTTTTGCGTGAGGCGCTAATAAAAAGTGGACTGACTGCCGATCGGTGGACGGTCGCGGCCGCCGACGCAGGGTTATCGCTTCTAGAGAAAATGCTTTTATAGCATTGTCCGCTCGCATTCAAGGCTGTGCCACATTCCTTGCTTTATCCAACAGATCAAAGTTATATCTGCACTCAATACCTTATACTTTTAACTTATTAAGTTCGTCAGCAGGCCGCTTCCTACCGGCCCTGATGTAAACCTAAGGCGGAGGCCAATGGCTCGCAGATAACCGTCTGAAATGACACTGTATATGTAATTTACAAGTAACTTTTTCAATCAAAAATTAGAATAGATTCAGATATATTTCACCGTCATTTAATAAGTTACCAAGATTTTTCAATAGATAGCGATGCGACTTTTCTGCATAATAAACAAAATCGCGGTGTTAAGATGGACATGCTTTATATGATATGAATATCTTGTAAGTCAATTGAATGATACCTATTTACCTTTATTTTATTTATTTTTGCATTAGGTGATTTCAAATCGTCGCTTCAAAGTTGTATCCTTACTCGAAGGAAACTGAAGCTCTACCCTAAATAGTTCAGACTCACCTAGCGTTATTAAAACTACGGTAGTAAGCGAATACGTCCACATTGTTTTGACAAAAGGCGTCAATGAATACCATGGGGTTTCAGTCCGTCAGAATTATCGTATCAGCCGATAGTCCCTCACTGCAAGGCAAAAGCCTACCTCAAAGTTCGCCGCGACATCGCTCCAAATTGTGGCACACCAAAAGTCTGACACTGCCTGGGCCCTCCATTACCAGGCGTCCATTTAAAGATCCCCCCGTCTAGAAATTGTAATTTAGTAAATATAGGCTCTGACTATGTTAGAGGAAAACTTTGTAATATTAAATTTAAATAAAAAAATTGGCACACCTACACCGTATTTACCGCCTCGTGGTCGTCACTCGCCGGCAAAAGCAAAATATTCCACCCATTGCCACATCCGACAAGCAATTCTTCGATATATGTCGGTGATCTTGGTTCTGTGGATCTTCTTATTTCTGAATTATCGATCGGAATATCTGCTTCAAACAGGTTAACCCATGAAGAATTTCCTCACGTAAAAAGTGGGATATAGTACTTCTCAATTTAAATGCTCGTAGTACACTAATAATTTCCAGTATTATTCTTCGCAACATTTTATATTTTACTTCTTTAAAAAACAGAGATTTAAGTATAATAAAAATAATACTGAATTCGAGCCGTTGTCCAAATTTGTGCACAGCTTATTTTTATTTATATAGAATGTTTCATCTGAAGGTATATTGTTTGAGTGATATCGAAGAGAGCACTACGAACCGGTGACCTTAGTTTCCAATTGCAGAGCGTTTTTTAAACGGCCCATCGGTCAAATGTTGACTTTCGTAATAGACGGATTGCAACGACTGCGGCAAGGTTTTCAGCGGAGATAAAAAAAAAAACAAGCCGGTGAGAGCTGTAGCGTGATTAACCAAGCATTGCTTCATGATTTACATGTCCTTAAAGACCATTAGATGGTCATTGTATTTCTAGCAGTTCGATTAAACCTATATGAATAAAACTTAATCGCAAAATGTGTTGTGACCCGTGAAGCTTTTGTTTATCATGTTATGATGAGGTGTTTTGGAGGATTCCAATGGATATAAAAATGTAAAATTTACGAGGAAAATAATTAAAATTATAAATTTCTTTCGTTGAAATATAACTAATGGATTCTGGCGTTATTTTGCGGAAGTCCATTCTAAGTAAGAAAAGGACCAATATATAGCTACTCACGCTAATGCATTGACGGAAGTAGCTATATATTGGTCCTTTTCCTACGTTGAAATATAATCACATTTTCACATCCTGCCGAATACACAACAGAAAACATGTTCGTTACTAAAAATCGTAGTTTATTATCAAATTTTTTAATCATCAAATGAACCCCACATCGTGATATTCTATTTATTTTTATTTTCCATCGGGCTGCGACAGGCTAATTACTTTAGGATTAATAAAACTGTAATGTAATGTAAACCGTAATGTGATCAAAGCATGTTTTATAATTTAATATTATTTCTTTTTATTCACCAAAAAACATGATCATTGTAAACTTTGATGTTTATTTCATTTATTTTATATATTTATTCAACCACTATCTTGTCATTACACTCATAACATATATATTACTTCTCTATTCAAAGCTGGATTTAGTGTGGTGATGAAGCCGTCTGGGAAAAAAGGTGCTTACGTGTTATTGTATGATGTATGATAAAGGTTTATATAAATGAAGAGTAAACATATAACTAATCTCAAAGGCCATCGCAGAATATCCGTTACACTCGAGTGAGGCGCGAGGCAGCCCTCAAGGGAGTCAGCAAAAACAAAGGCGCAAACCGCGTGCCAGCCTCGGATTCCACGCGACGAGGCACACATACTTTTTATTGGTCTAGAATTTTCTTTACTTTAGCTCCTGATGTACTTTATCAGAGATGTTTGCGATGGTTTAGTAACTAGTTATTGCATCTAGATTATTATCGCAGTTATCTCATCTCGCTCAACTCTTTCAGCGCGCGAACAACAACCGAATCGGGTACACACTCACAACAGTTCTCGTCTAAATCCATTTCGATTTAGAAGAAGGTCATCAGAGAAAAGGTTCACACGTTACTTCGATCACAGAGTATATCAATGCAATACTTCAAGTGTTACCACATCTCATATAGACTTTAATTTTTTTTATTTATTAGCTCGCGGATTCCGATTTCGACGAAGCTGCGAAAGCCAGAAAGTCAGCGCCCAACAACTAATTCAATATTACCCAGCAGTTAACTTATTGTATTCCGTCGAGAAGATACGTCTTAAGATATTGTACCGTATATTTATTTCATCTTTCATAGTGTTTTAACCTTGTGTTCGTCGACAAATTTCACTGCTTGACATCGACAAACATTTCAAGTCGTATTCTTTTATAATTTAATTAAAAATATTTTTTTTTTATCTTTTAAGAAAGTTTCTAAAATAAAAGAAGTTTAAGTTACTACTTATTACATCAGATACCTGCCGGTTTAAGTCTCGTCAAAATAGGTCTAGCCATTTTAGAGATACAGAGAACAAAATGAGGGACAAAACTTTAAAGAAAGATTATTTTGGTATATATTTCGTATATATAACATATTCAAATACATGTAGTAAAAAGCGGTTATTTAATATTACAAATTCTCTAAATTTTATTTATTTCTATATATATAGGTGGTAATTTGACTTATCTGTCCCTAAGTATCTGTCGTAAGATAGAAAGCGTCCACAATAAGCGTTCATGTACATCTATATATATATATATATATATATATATATATATATATAGATTTTAGGAAATTTATTTTTTTATAAACAATTTCCAAAATATGCGACATTTTTGATTTGAACTTAAACCTAAACCAGTTCATACCAACTAAGTTACCATATGCATTAATATCACTGCATGTACGTGCCCGTACGCACGTACGCTTTATTAGAGCAGAGTTTCACTTGCACCTATCGAGTCAGCAAACTATGTTATTCGTTTTACTATAGATAACCGCTAGCACAGTATCTACCAGTAGCAGATCGTCCTTCGAATGTTATTCTTGTTATTTAAACCATCAAAACATATTCCGTACTAATCAAAAGCTATTTGTCTGTCGCAGTCTGTTTAGCATCGGCTTAAACAAAATACCTGCTTACATATTATGCCTTATTAGATAAGCTCTAGTGCAACACAAGCCTTTTGTATAATTACTAACAAATATGAAACTAAAATAAGAAAAAATCTTATATGTGGCCAGTGTTAATGGTCTAGATTTGCTATATATAATTATTCATACATTTGTAATAAGTTTTTATTATGGACTCTCATTGTTGCCCAAATGGCATTTGGGGATTTCGCGGATATGAGATGGCAGGGATCAGAGTGCGCCTAGCCTAACTCTCCATTTAACACGTTAAACGCCATGGCGGACACCATGTGTCCAACAGCATACTGTCCCCTGGGGCCACACCATTACCACCATTATCACACCATTAAATCGAAAATCGTCAAAAAATCGCCAAGATGTTTTTTGCAAATATTGTCAGTAAAACCGTTAAAAATAATGGGCGACTTACCCATTATTTTCCTGCGGGGCCGCGCGGGTCACATGCCTTGGTAAAAACAGTCGAAACACTGTCCGTTGGCTCTCTAGAGGCTTCTGAAGTGATCGAGGGCCTCTTGGACCCAACATGATGGCAGTTACATGGTGTCCGTTACGGCCCACTGAACTAAACATGGTTTTTAGTCTGGCGTTCAACGTGTTAAAATAGCGAAGCTAGAGTACCTGTGCTGCGCTGGAGAGCCTTGGCTCGGGAAGCTGCATATTACTATTTTACCGGTTTAGAAAATGTAATATGATAAATAAAAACAGAATCGCTGCAACCGCGAAAAATATCCCTGTCACACTATTGACTACCCACTCCTGCTTCGCAATTGAATCTTTTCTGCTCTAGAAAAATTCAAAACGAAGGTCCAAATGCTGTTGCTTAGCATGCTGATGGAATCATCACAACTATTGTTGTTAATTGTTATATTTATGCGTCATACATCTCTCATTACATTAGTACACCTTGTAAGTGTATTTAAGACAGGTTTTCTTAATACCAGTTTTTTTTTAATATTTCTCTCCAGTGTAGCTTTACCTACCTTCATTAATCTACCTGTGCACCGCCCAAATGTTTAACTGATAAAAAACGCCTTAAGATTTGTTTTCGCTGCTGTAATTTTTTATAAATAAATAAAGATGCTTAACCCAGATCTCTTAAAAGCAGTGTTTCCCGACATTTTTATGCCATGCAACACTTAGGCCTTTCTAAAATTCTTACGCCCTCACTATAACACATACATAATTTTTAAATTAAAGCGAAAAGGTTAAAAGCATGACGAGTCCATTTTCTAATTGATCCCTCGTCGGGAAACACTGTTTTAGAGGAACAAAGCCGGCTTTATCGGAGGCCTCGCCTCGGGCTGATACATTGATTGCTCTATCGTATTGGGATATCGCTGAGATACCGTCGCTTAGGGGAATGCTCGATGAAGCGAGTGATGAAAGGACCCACGAAACCTGGACCTCGCATAAACCTTTTATTTACCGAGAGATAGTTATCACATCTGGAACAGTTTCGAATCCGATTCTGCAATAATCTTGGCTCGACCTATTGCTAATATCGGTTTAAATCAACCCGCATTTTCTACCACGGCTTATAGTAAACTTAATAATCATCATTGCGGTGCTACCGAAACTGCTGTACCACGCCTTAGTACGATGAACTGAGGAAAAATGATCATCAGCGCCGCCGCCATAAGACAACGACTAAACTCATTATGTGTTTGGCACTAATCGGTGTAACATAGCTCCTGAAGATGCCCCGTGGAGGGGTGAAACACGTGTTGAGTGATTTGGTGGTGGCGGTTGTGTGATTCGCATTGTTTGCCGCATGCGCATTTATCAGCGAGCTGGCGGGCGGTGCATTTCATTGCACGACTACCACTGCATGTGCGGAAGTGGCTAAATATTGGTCCTTTTCTTACTTAGGATGGACTTCTGCGAAGTAACGCCTGATTCCATTAAATACATAAGACAACGAAACGGTGCTATGCCGATGCTCCCCCCCGTCTCGCTGCGTGCACGCCTAAGGCGCGGTACAAATGTTACGGTAGCATTATAACGCTGCTGTTTTCCTTGACTCAATAAAACGCAGCAGGGAGTATAGTAAGTGATTTCGTAGTGACAAAACTAGTGAATTGTCTCCGGTATTAGGATAGCAACTAAATGCGTTTTCTCGAAGCCTAACCATAATCACCGTTGACACCGGCGCGTGCGTTAGCGCGTCAGGCAATTAGCATAAATACATTGCAAACGTACGTGCGCCGGCTCCGGATCACCTATTTATGGATGCGGCGTGATATATTCCCTCCCTCATAAATAAAACAGCTCATAATGATTTACAGCGGGTACGGAGCGCGTTCGATTTGTAATTCTGAATCTTTCCTTTCGTTAGATAATCCAAACTTTATGAATCCATGTATGTATGACGCGTATTGTGTATAATCTTACGCCAGGGCCGCCCAAACTTTTTTACACTTCGATGCCCCTTACATTTTAATTACTTTGCAGCCTTACTTCTAATTTTGAATTTAAAAAAAAACATTTGTGTGCTGTATGCTATCTATACGATATATCATTTACATTAATTTATTGTGAGAATATTTACTTCATGAATATTTAACCTGTATACATCGAAATTCTGTTTACCAGAATTACTTTTTCATAATACATACATATAATTACTTTGAAACATGAATTAGCATGACATTTTTAATAAATCCGGCCCACGTTATTGGGGATTTCTCGTACACCCTCTTAATTTTTGGTAAGAGGACTTTTTTATCTTTAATAATTTTGTCACCATTCTTTTTATTCTTTCACTTCAATCAATCTTCATATTATCATTCGTTCATTTTCTATCATACCTTACAAAATCGAACATTCTCGTTTATTCTTAATTTCCTACTTTACGTTCTCATCCTCTCCTCAATTATCACAGTACAGGGTTTTATCACAATGTTTCTTATTCTAACGATTTATTTTTTATTTCTATCACAGGTGTTACATTTATCACAATACATTGTTTTCTTTTGCTTTTTATTGATATGTAATTTTGATACGCTTACAGTTGTACTTTATTTTTTATGTAAATCTGCTTATCTGACCTTATATTATTTTTAACTTTTCCTCTAAATTACATTCTCAATAACCCTCCTGCAGTAGTTTCACAACCTCTTATATTACAACTTCTTTCTGTCCTTCACAATCTCCATCTTTCATCACATTCAAATCGTCTCCCGTGCATCACCATCCTTACCTCATCTTCGTTTCTAGATCACAGTTTCTTACATTATCTCATTTTTGACTTAATTCTTTGATTCTATTTACATTTTACTATTTATAGTTTTATTTTTATACAATTACAACCTTATCTTATTTATTAAACCTATTTTGACTTAACTCATGACTAGCTTGGGATCTTGCTTGACTATGTTGTGTTGATGAATTGTCTAGTTTTTTTTGAGAATTCAAAGATGCTGCCTTCTTAGACCCACGTGTTTAGAGGTATATTATTATCATCGTCATATTCAGCACTTTTATTGTCCAAATAAAATGTTTCAATATATGACAATGTGCTAAGAATGAGATTAACGCACTACATTATATATTTTAAATCATAGAATAGTAATAGTCCTTGAGTGCGATCACACCGGATATTAAATAGCGAAGCAGCCTTTATTGGAAGAACGTAGCAGTCTATTAAAATGTCCAATTCACTCTTCTAAAGGCATCTAGGACATATATGGACGTAGACATTGACGCAGGCAAATGATGCCACCACTCCTTTACTGTACGCGTTAACGAGGCGAATCTTTAAATATCATCTAGAGGAGAAATAGATGATGTTAAAAAACCCAAATAAAGAAACGAGAGAGCGTGTCGACAAAAGAACAAACAAATAATAGAAATATTTAAATTACATGTTAACATTATGCAAATTTTTCCGGACGGTTGGCTCAGTCTAGAGTACATATATTCTTCTACTACTATTAACACTTCATTCAATAATAGTAATGTATGCAAAGGTCGTGAAAAGGTTAAAAAGCCTGTATATCGTCACCTGTGTAATATGTTTCTAATCGTCTAAATATAAATAATAATAAAACACAAACTTATTTCCAATAAAATTGAATTTCTTTAAATGTATGTACTATACAGGATGATTGGTTACAGGTGTTAAAGCTGTAAAGTGATACATTTGTTAGTACAAAACTTTTACAACCATTTCCTTTTGCCCTGTATAAAATGACCACGAGAAGGAATAGTCCAGTGGTAGTCTTTTTGCATTATTTATATAGAATTGCCACTGCTCACAAGTTTCCAGAGGATGAGCAGCAGCGTCCTCTGAGTAAGATATAATACTATACTACAATCGCCAACCCGTCCGCCAAGCGTAGCGATTATGGTATACCCCCATAGATATTCCCCTTTGGGGAGGTCTATGCCTTGCAGTAGGCGACTATGGGTTGAAACGTCACGACGAAAGTGATCACTTCGAAATATGTTAAATGATTTTTTTTGTAATGCGTCAGAACAGCGATTTCTGGCAATACACAGTTTGCAGGGATAGCACAATAAAAAATTTTAATATTTAATGACCCGACTTTGAAAACGCTTGTATCCTGATTATATTATCATTACCTTATTTATTTATACCATAACAATTTATGATACGGTGCATCATACATTAATTGTCAACAAATGAGTTGTACATTTACCTCTTTAAAACTTTTACACCTATAACCGATCACCACGTTCAAAAATAATTATTATTAAGCTATAAGAAATATTTGGCAGACGGCTAAGTAGTATTTATATGAACATGCTTAATGTGTAAGCGGATCTGATGCGAGGGTCTCTGCCGACCCCGTCCGTCGCGAGCGAGGCGTGAAGGCGTGAGAGCGTGCGTGGTAGGGGCGCGGGGGCGAGGGGCGCGGGGCGAGGGGAGCGGGGCGCGCCTACTTATGAATGAACTCTCGAGAACTGGTTGCGCGACGCGGCGCCCAGCAGATCGTAAATAACCTATTTATAGACCGCCGTCCATTCATTACGCGCCGCACAAAAACTAACGCCTAATTTTTTAATAGACCTATCCGTAGCCTCATCACGGATAAAAAAAATCCAAAATTAGGCTTCCATATGCATTTTAATATCAGCAATAGCAAAACCACAACGCAAATCAAAAAATTTCTTCATTACAAATTTTTTTACAGAAAAAAAAATTTTATTCAAAAATTCAATTTTCCATTTTGTTAACGCTTATTTTTAATCTTCAATTATCTAAAATATTATAGAAAGGTTAAAACTGATAAATTAATTGCAAATCATTTTTATACATAACATTAAATCTTATCAGATATTAATAATAACAAGTTCCTTATTTAATATCATATTTCTCACCGTCAGTCACCGCTGACTGACGTGACATTTAACGTGATTATCAACCCACGATCGCGGGTTCGAATCCCAATATTTCGACAGAGTAATTTATAACGTAACAACTGCCTACAAGCGATTATCGTAAATGTCTAAAGAGAATTGGCACAACGCCATCATTTATAAATTATATTTTAATGATATATGTTTACGTGTATACGTCTATGTAAATTTGCATGTTACGTGAAATTCCTCTAGACCAGTGATTTTCAAAGTGGTCTATATCGACTTCTAGGGGTCTATGACAACCTGCAAGGGGTCTACGTCAGCGAAAAAAAATTTGGGGGTCCACGATAGTGCCTATGAAGTAAAAAAAATATTATATATGTTTATAAAATTGTGTAAGTTGTAGGATGTTTGTATTCGCTTTTTGGTCGCAATAAATTTTGAACTTGTAAAATCAAAAATAAGTTAAATTCAATATATAAATGTATAAATTAACATGTGTTTTTACTTTAAGTTTTAGAAATTTACAGGAAATCAATATCAGGTAAGTAGGGGGTCTACCCAACACGGAAAAACATGGCAAGGGGTCTACGACACAAAAAAGTTTGGGGAACTCTGCTCTAGACATTACTATTTTATTTTTGTAAGCTATGTGACTGCTGATACGAAAAGAACTTATCACACCTTGGATATGGAGAGTTATTTGAGAGAGAATTTTATCAAGACTGATACGCGCACCAGGTCTGATTAGAAAAGTTCCTACTAAATGATGTTTGGTAGAGAAATTCGAACGAAATTACATGTTATGTTCCGAAAGATTGAGACGTTCACCACTCAAGACTCCCACAGACTCCAAGTGAAACAGTTCAAAAAGCGCGACCGGGTGCAAGCCAGAAGGTACTTCACTCCCGACCGCCGTCGACAGATCAACACTATCTTAGATAGAACGGGCCGTCTAGATTACAACATTGTAACAGATGAAGGTATCCTCAACAATCTGTTGCCGGTCCCTCTGGTTCCTTAACCAAGATTGTTAGCAGAGGTCTGATATTTTTGGTATTTTATTATATTTATTCTAATATAATTATAGTTTTCTAGCCCCTCATCTACTGTGGCGACAACCAAGTGCAATAAAAGTTCCAAGAATTTAATTGCTGTTGTTTTCGACAGAGGATAAGTTACTTATATAATAATTAATAAGACCTTTATGTTAGTGACGAAGTAGTCGAAAAGGCGGTGGCATCGGGCTTCTTGTCCCGTCAATCCTATAGTCCAAGTTTTTTTTAGAATCGATCAAAGATATCACCTGCATATGGTATGCAAGATAACTACCAAGTGGGTTCTCGGACTACGTGTTACTTTAATACAGTGACTACGCCTAGTATCTCCTATCCTCCCTTTGGAATTTTGCATTCAGGGTATTTAACGGCACCGGCGCATTATGTAGCCTCACCATACTACTATTGACGATCATTGTAGGGAGTTTAAATGAGTAAGAAGCTCTGTGCAGATGTAGAAGTTTGCTTCTGGAAACTTAAAAATTTCAAATCGAAGGGAAAATACTAAAAAATATCATAATTTCAGACGTACAACATTCACCATAATTCTCCATAATTTACAATAGGACTGGCAGAAAGCTAGCTTTGAAACGAATCTTTTTAAAAAAAAATTTAAACGCCGACTTCATGGCCACACTCGCACACCGCGCCCGCTAATCCGTCAGCGTCGTCCGCTGACGAATCGGTCCATTCGGCGCATTAACAGCGGCCTAAACATCGCGCAGAATAAATAATGTACCGACAGCGCGGCAGACGCCGGCTTTCAACGCGGCGGACGGGTAACGCATTTCGCCTAACACAATCCCGATGTAATTTCCGAGCGAATGAACAACAAACATATGTTATCTAATGAGATATCGCTGTTTTGTGTACACAACGTTTGATTTATTTTTTAAACTAGTGTCGACGTGTATAGCGTTCTTTTGACGGCAATTTATACGCGGGTATAACGATAGGATGATATGCAGAACATTTTAATATGACTGACTGAAATATAAATCATAGCCACTAAACTGGTTATCGAAAGAGTTATGTCTGGGATTTCTATAGAAGATCTAATCAGGAATGATACAAACAAATAAATGTAACCGACATAGGCCAGCGGTATCAGATGAAGCAAGTTGAAGTGGTGATGTCAGGCCATATAACGCGGAGAATAGATGTCTTCTGGTACTTTAACCGTTTGACTGCTACGAAGAGAAAAAGCACTGCATTATTTTATTTCGAAAACGCGACGCAGTTTCATTGTATCTATGTGAACGTACATGTGTGCCAACATTAAAACAATAAACTTTAACTCATATTTTGATGAATTTTATTTTCAAAGATAATTATTGATATTTGTCTAAAAGAGAGTGTTTTATTTGACAACATCAAATCAAAATACGTCCCACAGTTTTCGTGCATTCTTGCAACAATTGCTTAGCATTTAATGGAATCAGGCGTTACCTCGCGGAAGTCCATTCTAAGTTAGAAAAGGACCAATATTTAGCCACTTCCGCACATGCAGTGGTAGTCGTGCAATGAAATGCACCGCCCGCTAGCCCGCTGATAAATGCGTATGCGGCAAACAATGCAAATCACACAACCGCCACCGCTAAATTACTCAACGTGTTTCACCCCTCTACGGGGCATCTTCAGGAGTTATGTTACACCGATTAGTACCAAACACAGAGTCAAAATTACTTAGCAGTGAAACGGTTACGATTTGAGACCAGAAAGCGCAGTGACGACAAGGTGTTAAGGTCTAAAAAAACGCTGGACGCAGACAGCTTTCAATAAGTCCATTTGGGAATCTATCTAGACCAGTATTTTCCCAACAAGGTAGGTAATTCGAAAATGGACTTGACACGAGTTTAACATTTTCACTTTAACATAAGTATTTGTTATGTAGGGTTGGTTATTGCACGAAAAAGGATGAGAAACACTGATCTAGACCATGTCAAGAAGTGGACGTTCATCGGCTGTAAATTAGCTCGAAGACCCGCGAGCCCTGTAACCGACGAAGTTGTGAAAGCCCGCAAAGCTAACAACATGAACATCAACAGAAAACAGCATCGGCTGCAATGATGATAATTCTTCTCTTCAGAACGTTCACAAGTGATCACTATGAATGTCCAAAGATAGAAAATGACAAAAAATAAACGCCATAAATAAAGTTAAACAAAGCTAAGTAAATCCACACGTTAACAATACTAAAGGTGAAGCATTAACAAACACCAGGCGCGTCGCATCGTGCGCCCGGCTGATGGAACATTCTAGGCTGTGTACATAATCAATGCGCACAGTGCAGCGGCTGCAGACCGCCAATCAGCGCCTGCAGTGTTGCAATATACATAAATGAGAATCAATCGGAAATCTGACAGATATGTAACTGAATTCACAAATGTAGAAACACACACTGTTATACACAGAAAACGATTGTATTTGATTAAATGTTATTTTATATATTAATTATTTAAAAAGTTAAACTCTGTATAAATTAAGCTTTAAGACTAACGTACATTTTGTTAATACATAATATTTTTAATTTTCCTAATCGTCATTTATTAACTAACAAAATCATTAGATACTGAAGGTAAAAATATCAGATTTTGTTAAATATAATTGGAGATGTGATTACCAGAAGACAAACAACAGGATTTGTGATCTAAGTTATTAGCCTCCGAAGGAAGTCAAACCTTTGAAGACTAAAACTTTCTTTTAGAAGTTCTTCGTTCGATAGTCAAAATTCAAATGTAACCATTAACAAAAATATGAATTTTCTGTTTATTTTCTAAATAATTCATCATATCTTCCAGTTTTACTTCACGGCGAATATACGTGGGCGTACATGAGAGAGATCGTAAGCGCACTGAAGTCTGAAAAAATGAAAATATCTTGCTAACGAGTATTGTTATATAATCATAGGACCGTATCACTTAGTGTTGTAACATAGCCTTCACTTCTTAAAGGCTTTAGATGAAGTAACGTCTTCAAGCAATCGTTCACTTTAAATATTTAAAATACTTTGACCACGTTATACGAAAGTAAGACGACTGTAACGTCATCAACAAGTTATTCCATAGGGAGTTACTTGTTATCTAGGATGAATGGCTCAAAATCGAGATAGACGGATCAGGTTATGGCCCCTCATGGAATCTACTCATAATCTATATGTGCGATGTATTTTCATCTAGAGAAAAACGATGATGATTACAATGAGAAGAACCATACAGCGACCCACATGATAACTGTTCTACCAGAGGAATATGAACTGAGAAGAATTAATTCAATGCATATTTAAATATTACGGCTTGGTCACTTGGAGCGAATGGGATCGGATCGGAGCGTCAAGGTAGCGTACCTGGAAAAACCGAGGGGTCGAAGACCAGTGGGTAGACCCAGGTATCGCTGGATCGAGGCAGACTTGCGCGAATTGAATGTCAGCCAATGGCAGACGATGGCGCAAGATAGAGGAAAGTGGAAGTCTCTCGCTTCGGAGGCCAAGACCCACTTTGGGTCACTGAGCTAGCGGAGTAGTAGTATATTTAAATATCGTTAGTAATAATGCTAGTACAACCGCCAGACGTAGGAGCTGAAAGTCGGCCCTCAACTAGGTAAACTGACGACATAGTCGCAACATATTAGTGCAAGACTAGTCATAAAATCAATTCTTGTGGAAGACCTTTCCCTTGTGGGCTTCAAGTGGCAGGCATGATGACAATGATATCTAAATGTATGAGATGCTGACACATTAATTTTATTTCACGCCTTCCTTTTACAGCTGTTTCCCATCATAATGTTAACTTTTATATGTAGATAGTAAAGATATATCAGTTAATTAATTACACAAGACACATCGTAAAATATATGATAATGATAATGGTAATTGTGAATATAAATTATGTAAACTTTATCATTTAAACATAAAGCACCGCCGAAAACTGCTAAAAGCTCAATCCAGTGTCAAGTCGAACGAGTGCAGCGATAACTCGATTAAGTGACATTTCGGCCGCGATGCAATTCGACGAAATGCAACTGCGGCCGTTGACCCCGCGCGGCCAATAAAATGTAAGCACGTTGGCGCCGTTTTACGAGCAGTACATCCAAGTTTGCTGCGCTCCATACTGGTATCCTTTCAACTCGCAGCTCGTAATGTCATCGCCCGACCCCCGCCGGAGAGCACCAACTAATTCAATGAGCCGTGTACAGTATTCGGATAACGTAAGAAATAAACTATATATTCGTAGTAAGAAAAGGACCAATATTTAGCCACTTCCGTGTTGAGTAATTTGGTGGTGGCGGTTGTGTGATTCGCATTGTTTGCCGCATACGCATTTATCAGCGGGCTGGAGGGCGGTGCATTTCATTGCACGACTACCACTGCATGTGCGGAAGTGGCTAAATATTGGTCCTTTTCTTACTTAGGATGGACTTCCGCGAGGTAACGCCTGATTCCATTAAATATACTTAGTCTTGCCATAAATATTGTTATAAAGAAAAGCACGATTTTTTTTTTATACGTAACATTTATTCCTTTCATAGTGAGTTAGTTTAATACATCAATATATAACTATTAAAAATATACAATGTTTATTCGAAGTGGTCTCCATTGGCTGCAATACAGTCTTTTAAACGTTGAGGCCAGTTATCAATAGCAGCACGAACTCTTTCTAGAGGAAAATTCTTCACTGCCAACCGAATGGATCGTTTTAGGGACTCCAAATTATCATGGCGTTTAGAGCAAGCCTTACTCTCTAAAACTGACCATAAATCATAATCCAATGGATTTAGGTCAGGACTTGACGACGGCCAGTTTTCAGTGCTGATAAAGTCCGGAACGTTAGTTTTCAACCAAGATTGGGTGGATCGAGCTCTATGACCCGGTGCCGAGTCTTGTTGAAAGCACCATTCTTTGTTATTGAACATGGTGTTAGTTAAAGGCTTAACTACCGTCTCAAGAATGGTATTTTGATAAACTTGTGCCGACGTTTTAATACCTTTTTCACAAAAATATGGCTCAGTCACCCCTTCATAGCTAACACCCCACCAAACCATCACTGAAGTGGGATAATGCCCACGTTGTACTCTGTTTACTAATTGCGAAGCTTCTTTAGAGCTTCCAGCATAAATACGGTCATTTTGTTTATTAAAATACTGCTCAATTGTAAAAATTTTCTCATCCGTAAACAAAATTTTTTTGTGACCTCCCTTTGCGTACCGCTTAAGTAGTTGTTTGGATTTTACCACCCTATTCTTCTTTAAATTATCAGTTAAGAAGTGACCAGTACGTCTCTTATAGGCTGCAAGTCCTAAGTCATCTTTTAATATACGCGACATGGTTCTAGGAGCTATCTTCATCTCCCGAGATAAAATCTTTTGCTTACGGACAGGATTTCTTCGAATTCTTTCCCTAACTGCTTTAATCACCTTTTTCACACGAACGGTACGTGGACGGCCAGATCTTTTTCTGTCACAAACAGAGGAGGTATCATTGTACCTATCAATAGCCCGGTAAACAAACATTTGACTAATACCAAGCGGGTGGAGGGTTTTAAAAATTGCACTTTTCTCCATACCTACTTTATGTAAGGCAATCACAGCGATTCGGTTCTCTTTATCACCCCACTCCATTTTAATATAACAAAATATTTAACAATATAATGGCGCGAAAATAAGAAAACACATCAAGCAATCATATAAAAATGACAGATTCCAAATTCAAACGTAATATTTTCTTTTTTTGAATAGTAACAGTATTTATGGCCAGACTAAGTATATTCGTGACATACATTAATAATACAGGGTGATTAGCTATAGGTATAAAATCTGAAAGTATAACTCATTTGTTGCTAATTAATGTATAGTACACACAAAACATTATAAATATTCGGATTACTACATATCAAAATTGTCAACTGTCCCCCTGCAGCTTTTATATAACTTGTCTTAACCTTAACAATGTAGTCGATCCACCAAGTGGGCGGCCTATCCATCCACACAGCGTCTACCAGCTGGTGGTCGCCATTCTAGAACCTTCCGGTCCCAACGGTTACACGAGCAATGTGCCACGCCCGTTGCTAATTCGGACGAGCAATTCTTCGAGCTACCTCTTAATACATAATGCTTGTTATTTAAACTTATAGATTGGAAATACGTGTAAAAGTTTTAAAGGGTATAATTTATATTGCTGTCAATTACAGCATAATCCATAAATGGTTACACAAAAAACATCGTTTATATTCCGACTAAGACAAATTTAATTTAATTATTGTTTATTATGTCTCTGTAGACTGTACTACCAGAAGTTATTAGCCTGTCACCTTTCAATGGTAAAAATAAATTAATATAACATATTTCATAGTAATCACTTATGCTATACTCTCACCCCTTTAAAGCTTAATACTTAATAGCTATCCGGAATTTTAAATATGATATGCGCCAGAGTTCAGACACGATAATGCGCACCTATTCTCTTTGGTTACTTATAGATATCGTTTTAATTCATCAATTACATTCGGGTACATCATCAAGTATTTATTGCTTATCTTTACGCTACAACTTGACGTATTTTTAGATTTCAATACAATCCCTTATTAATTCATTAATTTTTTTATTATAAATTTAAGAAATCTAAAAACTAAAGTTACATTTTTATAAATCATATACCTTTTTATGAATACTATTTTAATATGTAAATTGTAATTGGACGCTTTTTAAAAAGTAATCGCGTGTAAATCCATCTTTATATTTCTTTTAAAATGTTCACACGCCTTTTAATAATCCGCCCCTTTCTCTTGCTAAAGTGCGATTGTAAGAGCTATAATTTAACTTTATATGACAAATAAATATAAATGTGTCTGTTTGTAATGAAAGTAAACTATGTAAAGCGCTTCTCGGGATCTCTTTGGCTTAGTAAATCTAAACACTGCATACAGGTAACGGATATTAAACATAAAAGTATTTATTTAGACGAGATCGTCTAATATGGCCCCAAACAACAGATAAATCAAACACATCAATAACTTGAAGTTATATTGAGTTAGTACAAGCAATATTGAGTCGAACAATTTCAGATTAATCTTATTTATTTAACAGAAGATACAAGTTGAATGATCTTGTGATATTATACATTATATATATTGTTGTGATATAAATTGTGATACTATGTTATGATCTTTTATAACATATATAAGCGAAGAACGACGTTACATGCTTGCCTAAAAGAAACCTAATCACTCTTGTCTTGAAGACTAAGTTATAATTGTCAGGAAACCATGACCTGATAGGTCGTTCCACTCCTTGGCTTACATAGTTCGCACTACAAAAGTATTAACAAAATTCTTAAGTTGGTAGGAATTTTAACCACGTACGAATGTTATGACTCCATACCTCTTGTTGTACGATGAAAGGAGATGGGGGAATTATTTGATGTAATTAGGACACATTCTCTCCTAAAAATCACTTGACCAATTACCATGTCAACATGTGTCAATTAGTGAAGACCAGATATTGAACACAACCGGGTGACCGCAATATTAATTCACTACTAATATTTAAATCGATTATTGGTATTTCAAAAAATATTACATTTGGTACAGTGTTCTTTAAGACTAAATGAAATGGAACACTATTTCAAATGTAAAAGTAATATAAACAGTATATGTGTGTATGAATAATATGTGTGGAGTTTTGTAAAAAATTTCGAAAGTTGTGTCAAAAATGTATATATTGTATTTACCAACATCTTTTTTTGCGTCGTGGTTATGTTCTTAAAAAAAACTAGACGCAAATTGAAACGATGCAAAATGAATTAAGATTTTCCATAGCAAACCATGTAAAGATCGATTATAGGTTCCAGGGTTAAGAAAATATTATTTTAAAAAGTAAATTGAACAAATTAAACATTAAAAAATTATTCTCTTTTCAAAAGACTCAAAATGCTACATTACAACACACTACGTAATTGAAACTAAAGACTTAAACTATCAAAACAAAGTGATAATAAAACTGTATTAAAATTGCGTTGATTTTTAGTTAGAAAGAAAATCATAGAGTTCTGATGGCACGGCGCAGTTAGAAACAAGTGTTGCCAACTTTAACACGTTCGCGCGCGGTACGTCGGTGGGCGATAGAAGATAAAAAAACTAACGCGACACTACGTCGACAGGCGTTCAAGTTTGAAATCTAGTAATCCACCGTACGTCGACGGGCGGTATTGTTTCCTATTATGATAGAAAGAAATCTGCCAGAACGCCCTAGGACGTGCGACGCCTGAAGACGTTCTGTCATTTGGTATGGTATTGGTAAGCGGACCTACGCAAGTACGCCTATGGACTTAGTATGGAAAAAACGTGTGTCAAAATGCCAAAATTTGTCATGCATTACAGCGCGCGAATGTGTTAAGAAAAAAAAGAAAAGAACCCAAAACAACGCAATTTCGATAATCTAACGACGTACAGTGAAAATTAGAACTAATCAGCGACGCAACTACGAAAAAACGCAAAACAAAACTACGCAAAGAGAGGTATTGGTGTACATACACACACACACACACACACACATATATATATATATATATATATATATATATATATATATATATATGTATATTTCACGTGAGTAATTCGCAAAATTAAAATCGTGTACTTGGAAACCATGTAATTCGATGGAAAGTGTTCGTCAAGTACCGTTACTACGAAAGTTTACCTCTACTTCCTTATAAGGCTGCGTAATCTTATCCGTAACACGATAACGGCGACCGTGACTATTAACGCGAAATTACCTTCTTATCGAATGAAAATCAACATAAAAGGTGTATAAAGTATTTAATAGAATTAAATGTGGGCGAGTCATGTCTGGCACGATATACCTACTGGTCAAGTTAGCTCGAGTACAATTACTATTTATTTTTCAAATAGATATTTAGGCATTTAAATTTATACACCGCGCAAGGCTTTACTTCGTTTAAGTAATTCAAGGTTCAAGGGGCTCTTTTGGGAGCCTATGTCCTGGCGATATATCATAAATCATGGATGCACAGACCGCGGCCCGACGGTCGAATACTGGTGGCCCGCCGACAGCAAAAATAATACTCTCGTACAATCGAAAAATGTTGAATTCTGTTCCAGAATAAAAAAAGTAATTACCTATACTTCTGGCGGCCGGCCCGCTATTAGTTCATGATTTACCTTAGTGGCCCCTAGTCTTAATAAGTCTGTGCATCCATGTCATAAACAATATTACGAAATTGGAAAGCCATCGAGTTTTTCTACCACTCCGATGGGTGCGCCTCATGAAGTATTTGGCACCAAAGCTCTTTGATGTTGTTTCTGTTAGCCCGAAGGTTTTTACAGCTTCACCTCAGCTAAATTCACGGATCGGAAGGGTCCGTGAACTTAAAAGTTAAGCAGGTCGTGGCGGAAAACCGCTCAAAGTCTCTTTCGAATAAATCGTCTTCAAGTGGTCATAATGAGATGGATTCAGACACCGCCGAGCACTTAGATCGCTGAGGCAAGCATTCCATAAAGTCAAGGAGCCCGAGAGGTGACGTCGGCTTAGAAAGAAACGAACCTCGATTCAGTCGGTTGCTGTTACCTGGCTAATATTAAAGCTTCGAAAAGCGTTAATTAAATGCGAGGCTTAATAAACAAGTTAATAACGGTTTCGAATTAAAGTTGTAAGGCTGTATCGATATCGATCGGCCTCCATTCGCGAATCCCGCACCGCACGTCAATTAGCGCCCGAGACTTTGATGAATACGGATTTACTCGACGCGCCCGACATAAAAGAGAAAATTGTGAAATAAAAATTAATATTTTCCATTTTGCGAGCGGCACGCCTGTGCGATGAAAATTTTAGGTATTAATAAAAATACTCCAGTATTCATATATTTTAATTGATGGGTTTTTAGCAGGAAAGCGGCTTAGGGTTTGGCAAGATAAGCTATTTAATAAAAGTTTTTGATAAGACTAACAAGCGTATCAAATTAGAAAATGACGATGAGCTGCAGTAATTTAATGGAAGATTCTTTTACCGTCTAAAATTTTTTGTTAGCCTTGCTCCAGGGGACGATGTCGTTAGAGTAATTTGACTAATAAGGACCGGCATTTAATTTCTGATTTTATACATGACGTAAGATTTGTATTTTCTTTTATAGTTGAAGGCTTTTTGCCGAGAGTTATTTTTAGTAACTAGGTTCAAGGGCTCCGTTGGTAGCCTTGGATTGGGCTGAATCGGTTCATTACAAAATATTATGTTTTTATAGTGAGCACAGACATAAATTATTACTTACTACATTTATTCAAAACATTAGCAAAGTAAATACATTCAGTGTTCAACCTTTGAGGTGGTAAAGCAGCTAACATCACAACTATATAGTGAAGAAATTATTTACGTAGGAGCAGACGACTGCTGGAGCCTTTTAGATCTGAAACGAAGACCACGGACAGGCAGGCGCAGCGTAAGGCGTCCAAACACACGTGGGCAGACGACCTGGTTGAAGACCTTGAAAGACAATGAAAGCCGCTTCCAACCGGTTTCATTTTGAAAATTCCTTTAACAAGCGGTAGAGATACTACGGCTAAATGTTGATACGATGCGATATAATGCATATAACACATTTGCAAACCTAGGCTCATCGATAAGAAGGTATCTACCCCTTCATATCTAAACTATATGAAGTACCAGCTTAAACACGTGTATTTTTTGTGTATTATTATTGTATCATTTAATCGTCAGTTTGTTGAGGTCTTTATAAAACCTTCCACTAAAATGATTACGAAGTTGGACGTCGCTCGGTACCACATAGAATGTCAATAGCGGCTCATTCTATCGATGGAATGTCATCAAACTAGCGAAAGGTAAAGGATTTCGCTACTTTGACAACCTTTTTTAGTTTATATATATTTCCGAACGCTGCCAGATTTTATTTTTACATGATTCTTACTTACTTATAAGATATTTTGTAGTGAATAAAAATTTAGGGCAATAATATTTACGATCGAACCGGCTGCGCTATCTGATAATATTTGATACATCGGTAATTAATTCCGACTTATATACAACGGTAATCGATATTGCGGTATATAGGTAGTCTGGAGTTGATCACGCTTAATGATAAAAGTTTATTTGTATATTTTTTTATATGCGATAACCGTCAGACATGTGTCGCAGATAACATATCAAACATGCAGACGTGTTATGCATTGAAGCATCAAAGAAAATTATTACAACAATCATTGCATCAATACTTTATGAAAAGGAAAAATTTTATTTTAAAAATTTTTTAGGGACGGAATTTTACTACTACCAAAGTGGCATTCGCAGGTTCTGCGGCTTCGAGGCTGCAGGGCCCAATAGACTCTTTTAAGCTCGGGGGTTCCCCAAGGGTCCTCGTTCGGACTGCTATATACAAATATTTTACAGGATTGGGAGGCCGCCCTGTTGAGTCGCTTTGCGGACGAGATAAGAGGGGACGTTGGATTAGGACTTGTCGATAATAACCGTTTAGTATTCCGACACAACACCGCCCAAGGATTGAACCACAACCGGGTCAGTTAGGCATTAAAATTACGTGAACTGAATAATAATATTTCGATTAAGTTTAACTAAATTTAGAACAAAATTGATTGAAAGATCAAATAAAAAAATTTTTCATGGACCATGCAATTTTTTTGCTTGTAAATATTTCATCACATTACATACGCGTGTTCAACTAGTTACATCTTTATTTTAGCGAGTACGTGGAAAAATTAAACTTAAAATAAACAAACAGTTTTTTTTTTGTTTAATCGTCTCTGCTCTGCTCAAGAGATAATTCTGTAAAGTTTTGAGTTATTTTAATAAAACCTTATTCGTGTGATCGCATAAAAAAGTTTTTGTGTTGTGTTTTGAAATTTTTATTCCGATTTTTATGCCTTTTTATACTGACACAATCCATCGCTCAAAAAAAAAGATTTTTTTTTTAATATCAATAAATAAAGTTTTCAGTTTTAAGAAACTAATTAATGGTTTTTCTTTTTTGGACAGTACAAAGTACGATAGCTGCTCTATTTAATTAAAAAAAACTATGGTATTAACAGTTTTATACTGGAACATGGTATTGTGATCAAAAACTAAGGTGAAATCGTCATTTAAAACTCTCGGGCATTAGGAAGGCAGGTAATTTTTTTTCCCTAGGTACACTGTTTATTACATTAGCCATGCGTACTTGTCAAAAGTTGAAATATCATTTGGCTCTGCCCAAACCATTTTGAAGGATGATTTCTGTCTCGAATGGTCGATGTGACATTATATTGATTGTTCGCGACCTTTTTTTGCCAGACTCAACTCATATCATCCCATATCTTCATCATTCCGCAACCACCGTATTCGCCTGATTTGGCTCCGTACGACTTCTGACTATTCAGCAAATTCCAAAAAGCCGATACGGGGACGCGATTTTTACACAATTCAGGAGATAAAAACTGAATCAAAGGTATTTCGTTTCGAAGACTGGAAAAAGCGTGTGGCTAAAGTGCATTTTATCGGACCAAAATTACTCTGACGAAGATGAAATTGATTTGTAAAAAAAATAAAGGATTCACATTTTATTAACAAATAGATCTTACTTTTTTATAACAGATATATATATATATATATATATATATATTTATGGGGTCATAACATAGGCATGGGATCTACAGACGTCATACCAGAACAAAAATGAGGTCATCTTCATTGATATAACTAAAACATTACATCAAACAGTTTCTCAATCCCATAGAACCGACATGAGCGTGGGCAAAACACTGTTGACAATCACACACACTGCATTGTGATAACATTATCCAATTGCTGCGGAAACTACATTGTTTTGCAATTGCTGGGAATCACAGACAACTTTACCACACTAATATTAGCATAGATCTATCTTTATTTACCTATATTAATTACAAGAGAAAGTTGATATCACATTCAAACTACATATGAAATATGTTACTAAATCTTATACATTATAGTCGTAGTATTAATCATCATTAGATCAAATTTACAGAATCAATTTTATCATAAAATAGCTTATTCTGTAAATAAATTATTTTTACATATTCAGGATTATTGGTTAAAAGTTTAAATGCATTAACATATAGCCTAAATATCAAACAAAAGCTTAAGAGCTTTTACACTCTCAAATATGTTACATTATTTATTTTTCATATAACTTTTTGCTGTGAGTCTGTAGACACAAACAAAAAAGGACAATAATTGATTTCAAAATGAATTAATCCAAATTTAAGTTTCTTTTTACTTATGTTAGTTATTATGAAATATTTTTGGAAACTTTTTAGGAAGGGTGTATCAAACATTATTTAAAAGCAAATGAAAGTATGCCTTTATGTCTATAACTATTCAACCAGTGTTTGTGAATAGACAATAAATAAGAAGTAACTAAAATATAGCTGGAAACAGTACAGAAGGTATTATCTAACTAAGAAATTCCAATGTGTGGCTATTAACACGGTTTCAATGCAGATGGCAATACTGCAATATGCAAAACCATAGAGCACAAAGCTTGTTGCTATGTGCCTAACTAATTATACAGTTTTGTTGGTTTAAACAATTAGTTACATTTTGGAGTTGTAACTACACATTTTACAAATTTGAAATGAAACCTTTTTCATAAATTTATTTAAAAAAAAACTGATAAGTCATGGGAAAATAAAAAAAAACTATTGACTCAAATTTTAGCTACCACTGGACACACACAGCTATAAATACATTTAGCTAAAGCAAAGATGATTTTCTAGAGTTATGGCGTCATTATTTATTTATTATAAATCAAAACAAGCAAAGTTAAAATAAAGCTATGTACATAATCATAATTGAGTTGTTGACCTACATGTCTTTCTTGATGCAGATTATTTTGATTGTTAAAAAATTGTCATTACTGTTAATTACGCTAGGCCCTTAAGGCCTGTATTGCAGAGATTGCAATTTCTTTTATTTGGTTTACAGCTCAGAATATACATTATTCTTACTTTTTGTCTAAATTATATAAGGAAATAAAAACTCATGTTATTACTTAAATATAGAGAACAAAACTCAAACTCTCTCTCTTTAAAACTTCTGCTTATTTAAAATTCAACTAACATTAAATTTAGCAAAGGCCAAAGAAACAGAGAATGAATTAAATTTGGTTTTTATCTCATTTCATTTTGTATGGTATTAATTGTCCACTTGAATAATCACAATATCACTAAATTAACAATATAAATACATTAATTAAAAAAAAAAATATGAAGAACCATTTCATAGAGATACCATTCACTCTTATATGCTACTTCAGAAACTCAGTTTATTTTGTTTAAAAAAAAAAAATCAATGTTTCTTGTTATTATTTCAATACATGTGCTGAAAACAGCTTGGGTTGATTGTGATAATGCTCTAGTATTGTCTTAAGTTAAAATAATGAGTACATAATTACAATTCTTTGTGATCAGAAAAGACATATTTCAGTCTTGTGGCTAGAAATTCAAGTGTACAGATGTCCATAAAGAATTTTTATTCTTTAATATTAATGTATTCTTTTCATGTAAAAGAAATAAAGAATACACAAGTCAGAGGGTTCATGATCTCCCAACAGTGAACAATGACTGTGACAACAAAAGGATGCAAAGTGAAAGTGGTGACCCACTGCCTTGAATAGCCACTTCTTATAAACAATTTTATTTTCACATACTATTCATGACAGTACAATGGAATTATGAAACTTCTTTCGTAATGCTGTCGTGATAATAATAGGTATTTTTTCTTTGAATAATCTATAATTATATATTAGCTATGAGTCATTTTAAAAAATATTCTTATATCAAAAATACTAAAATAAAAGAATTTAAATGTCATTTATTTTAGGACTAACATTCAAATTGTTACAAGCCAAAAATGGTTTATTATCACTACAATAGAATGAGGTTAAACAGCTTCAGTATTCAGTTACCGACTCCGATATAATTTTACGTCCTTGTCCTACTTATTTATTTGAATATATTTTATTAGATTTTTCTGTATTAATTACATAATATTAGCAGCTGGTTAATTTTAAAAGCGACTTGCAACACCGATATGTTTATTCATAAACAAGTTCAACGTAAAGTGAAGTTTTAGTTAATCTTATTTAATTTTAAATCTACAGCGTATGTGATACGAGGAAAAATATTTTTTTGGTATTATATGAATTAAACCTCACAGAAATAGGAGACCGAGTAATGTCGCGGCGAAAACATGGATAAATCGGAAAATTTTGACCGATAAATAAAATTAAGGTAACGACAGCGTGTGAAGCGAACAGCTGCTACGGGCTGTCGAGACCCGGCAGCGAACCGGCGCCTCGCTTCGCCACGCCACAGAAAACTCCCCATATAGTCAAATAGGTTAACACGACTAACAAATCCTTTTTCGCGAATTACATAAACAATTCTCACACGGAGACTCAAGTAATTAAATGTACTCACATAGAATCACCGGTATCATCCAACAACAAGCATCATATCAGCCCGGACAGGACTGTCACCGCATAAATAATAATCACAATTCAACACAGAACATTTTGAATGCCTTCTAACGAAATATTGCACGTATAGATTTATAACCATTGAAAACTCATAACAGATTGCACGAAAACACATACACTGCGGCCACGTAATATTTACACAGTTATTATCACAATATTAACTAAAAATCACCAAACTAACGAATATCACTTTACAACTCGTCCTTGCATTCACATAAATTGGCAGCCATCTTGCGCTCGTGCGAATTGGGGAAAATGTTGCCAGTGCATTTAGTTCTCCTTACACACTTCAAATTTTTATGCCATTACATTCTTACAATATTTACAAAAGATATATAACTTATAAGTTAGAATACTAATGTTACAAAAAACAAATAACTAGAAAATGAAAACCTTTTGATATGTATATTCTTTGAAATAAAAAAATTAAATGAAATTAATGTGATCGTATGTACTTTCTAAAAATTATCTTTTTATATTATAAATAATTTGATATGATAATTCATATGTATATGATATATACCTGTCATCGTAAAGTGACGACTTAACATTCTTTTTTATTTTGCGATACATTCAACATTTATATTAAATAGCTTCTACATTGGAATGTATCAATATGTTAATAAACAGACTGAAATTTAAATAATTGGTTAATCGCCAATTCTTAATGTCAGAATATTTAAAAATGCGCAAATATCGAAAGTTAGTATTTAATTTTAATTATTCTGGCTACACATGAAAGTTTGCAAAATTTTATAAACTTAACAAGGAACAACTTATGCCGTACAGTGTGTTTGCGACCTTTATATGGCAACCTTAACCTCAATGCTACCAAGCTTTTAAATATTATCAAGAGGTACATTACTAAATCGCTAGATGGCTGGTCAATTTTGACAAATGCCACAGATAATGTTAAATTCTCAGTTACCCATGCAATAAGTATAGCGAAATTATGTGAGCGAAACACAATTATTATATTTAATATATTTTATATTAAAAAAAAATTAAAATATGCAATATTATTAAATTAAAAGACTACATTTTTATTTAAATTCCTTAATAAAAAAATGGCAAAAGAACGTTTGTGTTCTACGAGTTAACACTAAAACATAGTAAATAATTTCATAGAAGAAAGTCCAAAGATTAGTAGCCCTTGAGATGTAATGCTTACCCGGGGCTCTCCTGATGTTAATTAAGTATACAATTTTATATAAATTTTCATACACATCAATACCTCGCTTTGCGTCAGTTCGTCTTGCGTTTTTTCGAAGCTGCGTTACTGCTTAGTTAAAACTAGTTTTCACTGTTCATTAGATTTTCGAGGTTGCGTTATTTTGGGTTCAAGTCCTTAACTATTTTAAAATTTCTTTTTCTCTAAAAGACGGCAGCACTTGTGTTTCTAATTGCGCCATGCCGTTAAAATTTGGGGATCCTTTTTCTTACTAAAAGCCAACGCAATTTTATACAGTTTTGTTTTCACTTTGTTTTGTTAATTTTACAGTTCAGTTTCAGCTACGTATTGTCTCGTGCTTTCAAAGAGGATAATAAATTTTTATAAATTTTTACTTGCTGTATCTGGTTACAAAAAAGGTAAATATTTTTACAATCTATTTATTGATAGATTTACATTTCTTTTTACATACACTTGTAATTTTTAGCTCAATCAGGAAAAAAGGCGCTACTGATAGAATTACCAAAAAAAAAACTAGCAGTTTGGAGGTAAAGTTAGATATTCTGCGACGATTTTATAAGGGAGAGAAGGTTGTGGGGATAGCGAAGGCTGTTGGTCTGGCTGCAACAACTGTCAGAACTAGTAGACTCCGACAACAGCCAAAATAAACTCACCAGATAGTTATTAATTTTGATTTGTTTTATATGACTTAAATAAGTTTTTATTTTAAATCTTAGAATAAGTTTCTTTGTTTTTTTACGTATATAATTATTTGCTCTTTGTATGTAATAAAATTAGATATTACTTTTGTCGTTTAAATGCTCACTTCCCTCAATTTTCTTTTTAAAAGTATTATTTTCTTAACCCTGGAACCTATCTTCGATCTTTACATGGTTTGGTACAGAAAATCTTAATTCACTTTGCGTCGTGTTTTTTTTGAACGTAACCACAACGCATACTGAGGTATTAGTGTACTCTTAAATTGACTTTAGTTATTCCCTCTCCATAGCGTAATAGAGATGCGATCTATTTTCATGTAATAATTTTTTTTTCTTACATTAGTGTACTTTTTAGTTTATCTATTATAATTACAATCAAGGAGTATATATATATATATATATATATATATATATATATATATATATATATATATATATATATGTATATATATTTATATATACATATGTATGTATATTATTTTGATATTTTATTTTGATGGAAATTCGAGCAAGCGGCTCGCGTGATCGTCAGTGATAACAGATGATCTTAAACACCCACCACAAGATAAGATAGATATTGTCGCCACAAAACTGTTTTGTGGTATCATTGTTGAAAATTTTAAGAAAATTTATTTTTCTTCTACATCACATGCGTAGTAACTTTCCCTTGGCACATTCTTTTGAGGGGATAATAAAATAAATAAAACACCATATTAGTTGATAGTAACTAGTTTATATTTTTTTTTCTTTTACAGAAATAACTTATAGACCACAGGTCTTACAATTATTAATAAGACTTACGTAAACAATTAACGTAATCGTAATAAAAAACTAGCGTTAATTATAATTTGAAAATGCATATTTCACTTATGAAGACATATTTTTGGTTTACATTTTTTATTTTCTTTTGTTGGTTAGGATGGCAAAAAGTGCCGATGTTAGATTATTATTTAAATCACATATGTATAAAAATTATCCATTAATACGACCTTCTAAAACGAAGGGGACACCATACTCATTTCTTCTTAAACTTAGATTTGTTAATCCATAATAAATCTAAGATAATAAGTACTGATTTGAGTTAATGTTATTGGATATACATTGGAATGGTATTATTCCGAAAAGGCAACATTCCAAAAGGCAATAGTTAAAAATGCATGTTTAAACATAAATGTCAAAAATTATGACTAGACGGACGATCACACACACTTGTTATGTTTATTTCCTTTGGAACTCAACGCACCGGTCACATTATGTTGATCCGTTTATAATTTTGCAATAATCACTTTATTAAAGTCGTTGATTTCCATGCAGGTTGGCATGTCGATGGGAACTCGAAGCCATTTTAGTGCACAACTTTGACAGATGTCAAAATGGCGGACGCGTCAAAAATGATTAGTCCCAAAAACGATAATCGAATTCGTTTTCCGTTTCAATCGAGGCATGTTCGAGTCGAATGGATCGTCAATCATTTTATAATCACTCCGGGATTCTTCTGGTACTCCACGGGCAGGAATATGTGCATGAGTTTCTCTATCTCGCGGCGACACAGTGGGCATCGTTCGCATCTGTAAATAAAACAAATGTCTTTGTTAAAGTCAAATGGTATTTGTTTAAGTATGACTGGTAGCAAATGCCTATCAGCCAGAGATTCCCAAACTGTGAGACATCAGCTTCCAGAGGTCTAAAAATCAACTCCTAACGAGCACATTTTGAAATTTAAACTTTTTAGATACTGTTGGTTTTATGCATATCAAGTTACTTGCTTTTTGATTTTGCTTCTCAATACTTATTTAATAACATCATTAATGCGCCAAAATTTGGAAAAATTAAAAATTAGTGACAGACACATTATAAATAAAAGAAATAAAACTAAACTCGTAACGTCTAAATTTCGCCTTCAAAAGTTAACAAATCCATCATGGGTCTAAGTGTATATGTATTAAAATTCCGAAAGATATCTTAAACCTTCCTAATCTAAGATTTAAAATTATATTAGTAAAAAAATCTTATGAATCTTATGAACGCTATATCAAGAACCTATGACTTATTTAAATGTGTGGAAGCTGGTTTGTTTAATCATTTACATTGTTGATATTATAATGTACACATTAAACATTGTTAAACTTCATTAAAAAAAGCAACTGAGTTTCTGGCCGGCTCTTCTCAACAGATCAGAGTTCTGAGCTGGTGGTAGCATACTACATATAATGTTAAACTAATTGATGATTTTAAAGTGCATGTGAACTCTAACTTGAATATAGATATTTTGAATATGAACATATATGAATAACACTTTAGTAGATAGTACCATTACTATACTTTAAAAAAAATCTTCTTTTTTTAACTAAGACCTCAATTTATATTATTTTTACATAAAATCTATTAGTTATTATTAATTACATTTTTATAAATTTCAATGTCAAATTATATGTGGTTTATGTAAATTAATTTTAAATTGTATTTCTTATTTTAACTAAAAAATGTATTGTGGTAATTTTTTTATACAAGTAATTATAAAATTTTCTTGTTCCAACTGCAATGAAGGATGTTTAGTGTTCATAAACAATTCTGTCAATTTCAATTCAATGTTAATTATAAATATCTCAGAATATTTATGAAACCATTGGACATCTGAACAATGTAGAAATTATTTATCAGTTTTTTGTTTTAGATATTTATTTATTAACTTCATTGTATTTTAAAAAAATGTATTAGCATCTATTATTTAACTGTAAGGGGGATCAAGTGTTCTGTGATGTAAAATTTTCATATTGAGACGCAGGAATTGTAATCAAGGTAACAGCTATTGAGTTTCTGGCCGGCTCTTTTAGGCAGTTCACATTCCGAGCCGGTGATGGCTTAATACTTACAATGTGCCTACTTATATTCTGAATTTTAATTTTCAAAAGTAAGTAATATTTTAGCAGGAGTACTATTGCTACACATAACTATATATATTTTTTTATGGTCCCCGCTATTGGGAGCCTCTCTTACCCCCATCTGGTTTGGGACAGGGACTTTTACTTACATTTATTTACTTTTTTCACATACATTTTTTTTATATTCTATCTCATCTTTCATAACATAACTATATTGTTTGAAGAATGAAGATAATTGAAGTAATGTAAAGATAGTAATATTTAAAACTGTGTGTGTTTGTGTGTATGTACCTGGGAGCGCACTGCTGACAGCAGACAACATGCCGGCACGGCAGCAGCAGGGTGTCTATGGCAGCGTCCATGCACACTCTGCAAGCCAGAGCCTCTCCTCCGCCGCCGCCGCTGCGAGACCGCGGTCGCGCCTCCTGTAACAGTCCACAATTCATTCACATTTGATTTATTCTAATATACATCTACGAATATGCTACTTGCCTACATTAGACATTAGAACAACAAAACTTTTTCAGAACATACTGTATATATATTATATTTATTCATATTCATTTTCCACTCTAAACACACTTATCCGAATGAAATTTGGCAGGGATTAGAATTAAATTTAGCTCCTGTTTAATAAAATAGGCTCATAGCTTACAATTTTTTTTGTGACCACATGCATATACTTTCTTATTGGAGAGTAAGAGGAAGTAATTTCCTCAATGCAGTGAATGCCACGGACCAGCAGTTTAGGTCAGCAAGCAGTTTAGATCATCCGCCCATAAGGTGCCCAGACGATCTCGTTAAGGTTAGAAGACGGTGGGTAAAGAACTCTTGCAACCGATAAGACCAAACCTTTGGGGGAGACAAAGAGGTCTTATGATTGAAATGATGATATACATTGACTGTGGACCTTGGACTGTATACCTGTAGTGTAGAAGCGCTTGTATCTTATTATGTTTCTGTATTTTTATTTTCTTGACTTTTTTTGCTGCTGTAATGGCATTTGCAGATTCTAAACTCTGCAGAGAGCAGAGAGTGCTTCTTCTGAGACCCTGTTTAAGGTAGTGAAAGTCAACCCACCCTGAGGAGTCATGGTCTGGGCCACCACATACTACTTTTTCATCAGATTCTGGAGGCTAGGTCTTAGATTGCTTTAGTGAACGCTCCGTGGAGTAACTAGGTTCAAGGGCGATCACTCGTTGATAATATCTTTTGTATTTCAATACAAGAGCACAAAAGAAAATTGAACTTCGATTTGGTCGGTCGGTATCGTCTGATTAATATTATATGTCTTCGGGAAGAGTTAATTGGGAGAAAAAGTAGAGGGAGAAACTTCAGCAAAGGTTTACCTCGTGGTTGCTCCCCGAGCGTCTGCGCGTGCGTGGCTCATGCGTGTGTGCGTGCGCGTGCGCGGCGCGACGTGCGCGATCGTGTACCTCGCGGCACGTGCGACGTATATCAAACACGTACCGCCGTCCCAGCGTCGACGAGTCGTTGAAGATCGACGCTATTGTCCCCTGCAATATGAAATGATTTATTACTTCTCTATTTAAATAGTACAATTTGTTTGAAACTGTCACAATGTAATTCAGTTTATTGATAATCATTATGCGCTGCTTCCGCAAAAAAATCACCAATCATTGCTTTCTTTATTGGTTTTACGTAATTGTCTTTATATAAATTTAATATGTACATTTAATTGCATCCATGATAAAAATAGGTCAAAATGTGCTTCTACGGCTGGAATGCAATTTTTCTTACATGTATTTTTTTTCTGTCAATATTTAAACCCACTATTGACCTATCACTTCAATTTCGATCGGGTCCGAGAAAAGAGACAGACAAAAACTTAACAAAAAAATATTTTTGGTACATATAGGGTATATATGTTCATATAAATGTATTAATATGCGGTTATTTTACAAACAGACACTCCAATTTTATTTATTTGTATTTATTGATTAGTGAAAATTGTGTAAAGCACACAATTTTCATTTTCATTCTATTATCTATTTAAAACGATCTATTATCAATAATATCACTAAGTTAAATTCTTGATTTAAACTAGATATGGCATCTATTTTTAGTAGCTTCTTGCAGAACATATAGGAGAATCACAAAAAAAGAAACATTTACCCAATCACAAAACCACACTTCCTCATGAATAAATCATCGAGGAGACCGGACTTTGATTTGCGCAGTATTTTTGTGTTCGAATTTTAATATTTACATATATTGTGGTTAACGGTCGTGTCGCCGGAAAGCGTCAACTTTGCATATAAATATACAGTATGATCAGTTATAATTGTAAGTTTAATGGTGATTAATATATAGCTTAGTTGTCAGCAAAAAGCTTTAAGGCTTTTTAAACGATTTACAATCAACCTGTATAAAGCTATCGCTCTAAAACTTCACTGGCAGTACAAAATAATTAATTTTAATTTATAGTAATACTAATTTTGGTAAATGCTTTATTATATCATTACGTTATTCAATATATCTTAAACCAATGACTTTTCTATATTGTACTATACATTATATTGTCAGTGTAAGACCAGTACATTCACCCCTTTAAAAACGCATTTGCACTTATAATGAATCATTCTGTATACGGTTCGTAGATAACTGACTATAAATATTCAATTGATATGACGAGGCCGACATCGACCGTGCCTCCGAAACATTTTTACTTTGAATGATAAACAACTTAGTTTTGAACAACTTTGTAAAGTTATATTTAATGACGACTTATTAACTTGAGCCGTTTGTGATAAAGATAAAGATAAAAATGTGATACAACAAAACTAGAAATTAAGAAAATGTAAAATGAAAAGAGGATGAAAGAATGGTAAAACAGAGCAAAAGGGAAAGAAAGCAGAATTGTGGTATAAAAGAACAGAATGAAAGATTATGTGAAGAATGAAAGAGAAGAGAATGAAAATAAAATAATTAAGTGAATAAATTAAATGCTAATAAAGTCCCTATCCCACCATAAATAGGGGTGCGAGAGGCCCCCAATAGCGGGGGTCATAAAAAAAAAGCTTGAGCCGTTTATTGTTCTACGTTTATCAGTAAGTTAATAACAGCCTAATCAAGTTTAAATGATACATTATTGATATTCTTCAGTTAATGTTTTAAAGTAGTTTGTATTATGGAAATTGTTTTATCATACTTCAACTACTTTTATAACGATTGCATTATCATATTAGCTGCTTGCTTAGTGCTTAGTTTCCGTTGAAGTTAATGCTGTTAGCCTAGAGGCTTTTATAGCTTAATTGGAACTGTTAACGGAGCAACATATCAGCCGATAGAAGCCTAATTACTATGTCGTCCGTACCTAGTGGGAGGTCAACGCACGCTGTGTCTAAAGGCTAGTGGTTGCAACCACCACACGAGCGATATAACCCACCCGCTGTCACTTCAGATGTGGATTCTTTGAGCTACGTCAGTGACCTTGGACCTTCTGAGGGTCTCATTAATATCTCGCAAAGAAACGGGCATAACCTTCTCCGTTGTTTATTATAAATTAACGCAAGTTCGTCCACCTCTTCCAGTTCTATAATTGGAATATCTAATTGGCAATGTAATTCAACGGTTACGTAATGATGATGCATGGTAACGTGAATGCAGTTCTATGCCATTGGCATTGTTTCAATGCGCGGCGCTCGAATAATTTCATACGCTTTTCGTTGCACGTGTTAACATATAAAGTAACGGGTAAAAAAAATCAATTACTTGTTTATTTTTATTTAGATATATAACAGCTAACATCATAAGGAGGTGAGTACAGAAGCGATGATGGGACAAAGATATCGAGTATATTAAATGTCAGAATGCTGTCTGGTCTGGTCTCCACGGGAATTTCCAAAAAGGCCAGTTAGAGGCGGTCTGCATTTAGTTTTATCCGACGGCTTTAACTAAACTCACGTGCAACTAAATCGACTCCAACAAAATATCATTTTTTTCTGAATTACTCTAATATATTTCAGAAGACTTGAGTCAATTTAGTTGCAAGCGTGTGTAGATACTGCCCACTGCCACTGGACCATGTCTTTTACTTTCGTTTGTCAACAAATCTCCTAATTTCTAATTCGGTCTCGTGTTATAACAGGTGGCGCAAAAGTAATGTTATGTCTCCAAACAATAGGCGTGTTGACAACTTGTTCTCTATATACACATTGTGACATTACTTTTGCGCCACCTGTTATAAAACTATTCATTAAAACTCACACAAAAACCTATACATAGATTAAAAGCTATTTAAAGAAACCGACATCATATGGTTTATTATATATTTTACATGACGACTTTAAGCCGTTTTATTCAGATGGGGATGGCTAAGAGCAGCATTCCACCACGACCAGTTTACTGCGTAATATTGAGATGGAGATTGAGGAGCCAACCCCTCATATAGCTCATGGGAAGTCATTGTATGAGGTTAGCGCAAGACAGGTCGATTGGACATTGTGGAGATCTATGGAGAAGATCTAAGACTTGGTGGGTCTGTCTTCTGACATCATAATGATTATTGGACTCTTCTAACATGCTATGGTTGTACATAGCTGTTGTCCTAGTGTTATTATAGTGTGGTTGAAGTTCTAAAGTTGAGGAACTCACCTTCAAGTCCCTGATGAACTGCTCGGTGACGTCACTGCGGACGGTCTCGCAGCAGTAGAAGGCGTGCTTCTCTGTGACGGCGCGGTAAAGTGCAGCCGCCTGCCCTGACGTGGCCATCTTCACGTGCAGCGTGGCCTCGTGACCCTCGCTCGTCACGTAAGACAACTGGAACAGGCGCCGCTGGGGCTGCGCGCGGTGGATCGCCGTGTATGGGATGCTGGAAAAGGAGAAATATAGCTTTACATACAGTACATGTTTTTTTTATTATATCAGTGAAGTGTGGTTTAAATAGAACGGCGTTAAATATTACGAGGCCACGTAATAATTAAGTTATTGGAAACTAAATTTCTTTTGTGTATATATATATCTAGATATTCAATTATTATTTAAAACAGATTAATTTCTTTTCATAACAACAGTCTATTAAGCCAGTGTTTAAATTTGATTATGGATCTAGGGGCAAAAAGTATTGCAAACTTTCCCTGCGACTGTCCGTTTTATTAAAAGGTGAATGAAAATTTTAATAAAAGAATAGCATCAATGCGGTCTAATTGAACAACAACTGTACTGTTATATTTAATTAAAATCAATATCCTTCATTCGAATAGGCAAACACAAAACAAACACTTTTAAAACTTTAATCAACATAAAATGTTGGCATTGTGGTCCCTACAGGAAGCTACCACTGCCTCGGAAGGCAGTTCTGCTGAGATCCGGCGAGAAACTCAACAGTTACTCTTTACAAATATAGTTTTATTAAGAGTGCTTGACAACGATTGGTTTCCTGAGTTAGCATCAACAACATTTACTTCCCATTAACATTAGTATATTTTTTAAATATTCACTTTAAATCTCTCTAATGCCAGATCTGAAAATGATTATGAAATTCTATTGTACATACGTAAACCTTGTAATATAAAAGATTTATTTTTTGAATGCGAAAACCAGGTGTGTGCAGCTTATTTTTATTCCTTGTATATATATCTGTAGCTGCCACTTGAACCTTCATATTTTATCGGCCGCTTGCTAACCCGTCAGTCCCGACCGACGACAAAATAATCGTCTTGTTGACAGACGACGGACTTCAAGCAACAGCTGAAGTGAAACAGGAATATAACTCGTACGCAATACGACTGTGGAACTATTCCATGATATTACTCCCGCAGGTGTATAGACATGTAACTTTGTCGTTTCATATGGAACAGTCATGCGGTTTCATCCTATTATCTCTATTTTATTTAGAATAGAAAACCTGTCTCTACTTCTAAATATCATTCAATATTTGCCTTTTAATAAAATGTTAATGCTTTTCATAAGTTTTTTTTCATCGCTAAATGGCAATTATTTGACACGAGAGAGGTAGTATATAATAGTTAGGCGGTTTATTTGCATTTACCCAGACTATCAGTATGACCGTTTCGAATTGACCATCAAATGAACGTATTGACCTCTGATCGCTTTCTGTGCAAACAGGGGCAGATGATATCATACGGTTCGTACCCTCTATGAGGAAATTGTGACTCATTTCATAACATTGTAATAATCTTAATGGAAGACATTACATCTCTCTTACATCTACATAAATAGTAAGTATAAACCTTAAAATTATAATTTAAAAAAACGCCATAGTTAACTACTATGGTATTGGAATGATAAATATCTTACGCGTTTTTTGTTTCGGAAAAATATTTCTGTTTAGGATACTTCCCCTGCGAAGGAAAGAGCTACGTAAGGTTCCTGTTCACTAAGCTTCTCGAATCTAAGTGTTAGTGGCCAAACCAATTAGCACGAAGTTCGGACAGCTGCAGCGGTTTTATAACAGTAAAAGTAAAAGTAATCATAAGGTGGATGAATTATTTTTTTAACTTCTTCTGAAGATGTTAGCTACAGGTCGCTTATAACTAGTCATATTGGATTTAAGGGGAAGTGCTATATCCACGAGCTGATGTAACCCCTCAGCGGTCGTCTACGCTGGTGTGATAGACCTAGTTAACTTCGTAAACTAAAGAATTTCGCTTATATTAGAGCATGGCTGCAAAGACCGCGGCCCGCCGGTCGAATACTGGAGGGCCGCCGACAGCAAAAATAATACTCTCGTACATTCGAAAAATATTGAGTTCTATTCCAGAATAAAACCAAAAAAAATAAATTACAAATACTTTTGGCGGCCGGCCCGCCATCTTTTCATGATTTTCTCGAGTCGCCCCTAGTCTTAATAAGTCTGTGCAACCGTTTATTCGAGGGATCGGAAAGTAATGTCGCTTTCTTAAATTAAATTCACACGACTACATTTTTAACAAGTTAATATTTCTAATCAACAATGTATCCACCTTCTTTATCAACAACTTTTTTCCATCTAGTATACAAATTTATAATGCCTGAGCGGTGGAAGTGAATCTAATTTCTTCGCAAAATATGTCGACAAAATCAACATTACTTTCCGGTCCCCCTAATATTATCTTCGCTAATTGTTATAAACTGTTGTCTTGTAGAATAGGCCATAAGATTAAATGTGAGAGTAGAGCACTAGGACATATCACGACTTTAGTTATCGATCGGCTATAATATTTTATGACTCACATCAATAACTTCAATTAGGAACCATTTAAACATATAAAAATAACCTTCAAATTTGCGCTACGAATAGCGATGCACATTCATTTGCCGCAACATACTCGTACTATTGCAAATTTTAGATTTCCGTATTCGTATAATTTAAATTCAATAAATATTTTGACATATACATTAATATTAATTATATATCTAAAAGCTTTTAACCGGAAGGCTTGAAGGCTTTTTATGTATAGCTTATTTGTCAGCAAAAACCTTCAAAGTTTTTAGATCTATTTTCAATCACACTGAAATTCCTAGAATTCGACGGTAAAGTGGAGCGGAATGCAAGAAATGGAAACCAGACTCAGAATTAGAGAAAAGGGTAAGTCTTTCATAAGTCTAGAAAATAAAGAGAAAATTATTAGGAGTAAGTTTTTTAAGCAAAATAAATTAGTAATATAGTGCCAAATAGTAAAATAACTAAAGTGACGAAATAAGTAACCAGTGATAATTAATGTAAAAAACTGAAATTCAAGAAAGTAGATGAAGGAAGGAGATGCAAGATAGAAGATCTACGAGTGAATGGCAGATCATGTGAAGCGTAAAAGGAATTAATAAAAGATAATGTGAAGGACGAAAGATACGAATGTAGAGTAAAAATTTAAAAACTCATATTAGCCGAAAATCTAACGCTGCCCCACGCAAGGCAAGTGGTACGTGAGGTCCAGCAAAAACGTAGGTCGTTTTAAGAAAATCACACACGTACGTACAAAGTGATTACTCTGAAATATGTTACGTTTTTTTATTGCATTGCGATAGACTAGTTACTTCTGACAGGGCAGCGCAGTACACCGAGACAAATACATAATATTTATTTGAATTACGATACCGGTTTTTCAGTAATTAACTGCAAATGAACTATACTTTCATCCCTTTAAACCATGGTTGTACAGACTTATTAAGACTCGAGAAAATCTTGAACTGATGGCGGGCTGGCTGCCAGAAGTATAGGTAATTAAATTTTTTTTTGTTTTATTCTGGAATAGAATTCAATATTTTTCGAATGTACAAGAGTATTATTTTTGCTGTCAGCGGGCCACCAGTATTCGACCGGCGGGCCGCGGTTTGTGCATCCATGCTTTAAACATTTTAAACAAATAACCCCTCTGTATATACGAGGGCCAAACTGAAAGTTTTTAGAACTGGCAACTTAAAAGCATTATATTAAAAAAATAAGTTTAAATTTTGAAAATAGAACTCTTTACCAATAATATTGAGTATACATTTCATTCATTTGTCATTTGTTTTACGATTTGGCGGCAAATTGAAAATTGTCTGTGCACGTCAGAATGAATTTAAGCCGAGAAAATTTTCGTGCAATGATTTTTTATGACTTTCGATGTCATATAAGTCAACAAGAAAGTTATGATAGACTTCGATTGGCTTTTCACGATGAAGCCCCATCTCGTGCCACAGTTTACAACTGGTTTAATGAATTCAAACGTGGTCGAACTAATCTCACCGATGATTTGCGTGAGGGACGGCCTTCTACAGCGACGACTGAAGACGATATCAGTGTTGTGCGGCGTATGATAGAGACTGACAAAAGAGTGACCTATCAGCAGATTCGGACAAGTCTAGGCATAGGTATGAGTCAAGTGCACAAAATCCTCCATGAACATTTAGCGGTCAGGAAGCTTTGTGCCCGCTGGATACCGCATAATTTGACCGAGGCTCAAAAACTCCGCCGTGTTGATTGGTGCCGAGAAATGATCCAAAAATTTAACGGAGGTGACTCAAATGCTGTGTTCGACATACTAACGGGTGACGAAAGCTGGATTTACTGTTATGATCCGGAAACCAAAAGACAGTCTGCTCAGTGGGTGTTTCCTTCCGAAGAGTTGGCAACTAAAGTGAAGAGAGGTCGAAGTGTTGGAAAAAAGATGGTGGCCTCGTTCTTCGGAAAGACAGGTCATTACGCGACAGTTGTCTTAGAGGATCAGAAAACGGTTAATGCAGAGTGGTACACTAACAACTGTTTGCCACTTGTCTTGGGAAAAGTTCGAGAGAAACGACCTCGCAGCAGGATCCTCCTTCATCACGACAATGCCTCGTCGCACACCGCCAGGCAAACGATCGACTATTTGGTGACCTCAGACGTGGAATTACTGGGTCACCCGCCGTATAGCCCCGACCTCGCACCCTGCGATTTTTATTTATTCCCGAAAATAAAAGAAAAACTTCGAGGAAAACATTTTATGGACGCCGAAGAAGCAGTGGCTGCGTTTCAAAACGCCGTCGAAGAGACCCCTAAGGCCGAGTGGGCAAGGTGCTTTTCTCAATGGTTCCATCGAATGCAGCGATGTATTGATGTAAATGGACGCTATTTTGGAAAGTTATAATAAAACTAATAACTTGCTAGAATGCTTAGTTTTTGATTTTCTAAGAACTTTCAGTTTGACCCTCGTACAACAAAAAAATATTTTCTTTTTCCTTAGCAAAAATATTGGTTAGCCAAAATTTTGTCAATAGATTTATTAATTTTGTACTTTATTAACATCGTACAATGTGTACAGTTTAAGAGACAATTCGTTATCATAAAACTCAATAGCAGCGCACAATAGGTCTTTGTTCTCGCGAAACTGTATTTACCAGAGATAAGATACGTTCGATTGTCGCTCTTATAAAACTAGGTTGCTCTACCTGGTTCTACCACAAATATTAAAGATAACATTAGTAGACTGCTGCGACATATATTCATTTATAAAAACGACATATTTCAATCAACAATTTTAAATTGTTTTATTGGAAATTATCCAGTATTATAAGCTATTATCAAGTTCAAAAGCACTAAATATTTTATTATAAGTGATGTCTATATTATCAAAATTTCCCTACGAGATCGAATCAACATTTATATATATAGACATAGTTCAGAGGCTTAGCAAGTTGATGTAACCTTGGACAGACTAGTGGACTAGGTAGTCAGAAAACATTGGATGCAGACCACTCCCAATAGGCCTTATTGGAAACCTTTGGGGGATGCCAAGGTACAGTGGACAGCCTGCTGACATGTACTCTATGTATCCTTCACCCATTGAATTTTACATGGACAGGTTAATGTGACATTGGTCAAGCCACATAGCGCACATGATGGCCGCTGGGGCCTTAATTTTCTGCAGTGGAGACCACGTACCGGTAAGCGCTCCAATCGGTCTTATTGGACCTCTCAGGAGGTGATGAAAATAATGACGATGGAAGTCCATGTTTTTGATATACTATGATGTCTGGTATAAAGCATGGCTTAATACCTTTCACCTTGACATAACATCGATGCTTCAAACGCAAAACATGATTTTTAATAAAACTTTGTGGCAAAAATTAGTTCCAAAAAGTATGTTTTAAAGTATCTATAAAAATTAACGTAAACACTTCCTGAATGTGTACGAGAACCCGAAAATGTGTCTGATTAGCACTGAATAAACAATTCGACGAATAATTAACGCGGAAAACGAATACAATGGGTTATCTTGGTATGTTTGATTGCATATAAAACGATTTAGTTAATAATATATTTCCTTTTCAGTTAGCTTCCAACCGGTCAAATTAGACTTCTATGTGTTTAACAATGGACATCCTACTCTTCGAATGATGATGAATCCTGGAATAATTCTTTGACGGCTTATGTGCTGATTGGAAGTTTTATGAATATACGTTACCTTTGTTTTTCGACACCAATTTCGTGATCGCCGTAGCAAGCGGGGCGGTAGACGACGATGCCGTGTGGGCCCACGCCCACGCAGGTACTGAGCCGGCAGCCGCAGCCGCCCGCGCTATGCCCCGACGTCAGGCAGCCCACCGTCGCGCCGCCATCGATCTCCTGGTCATCTCTAGCGCGTGGCTCTTCAACTTGCTGCCGGTGGTACAGGAGGTGGCTGTACAGGTTGTGAGCGTTGTTATTCTGCGTCACCGGTTTACAGAAGAACAGCTCCTCGCCGAACGACTCCAGTTTCGATATCTCTTTAAGCAGCCTGTATTCCGCCTGGGAAGCCCGCATGCCCGCAATCTCGCAATGATACTCTATGATCTTGTCGACATGGTCGTCGGGCTTTACGCCTTGTGGGCCTATTTTATTGCACTCCTCGTATATGTGAGTCGGCGGCATGTCCGGATCACAGTCGCCCGTCTCCGCTTGAGCTATGTACGCGATTATGCGCCGCGCGACGTCTTGCTCAGCTACCACTAGTCTACCCTCGATAAGGTCCAATTTCGCGTGCAAGTAGTGCTGGTGACGTGTGGGCTCGTTGATAAGTAGATGGGGCGGCACCCAGAACTTGACGCGGAGTTCGAGGCGACCGCCGGGTATGCGGTGGGGATCTAGGGGGTTTCGCAGGTTGAGCCATCTCCCGGGGCCCGACCCGTGGCACACACGGAGTCCGAAGTAGTCCGATTCGGCACCGATTTCCAACTTCTCACATACCTGTGAAGCAATGATAATGCATTTTAATTAAAATAATTAGGTTATTAATCACAACTAAGTTTGCTGAAGTATCATTATACATATTTTATAATTCCTATACTTTTGGGATTCTTGCAAGATTTATTGTAAGCAAAATCGTGTCTATTCAATGCATAATAATAATGAAACTTTTTATTTCATGTTTAAAATTACATTTCAAAAATTATTAGTGAGTATATTTATATCATCGGTATGTAACTATCAATTCAGTGTTGAAATAATGGATGTTTAGGTAAAGGTCGTAGGTGTTCGACACATATAAATAAAAGTTTCAGCCGTAATACATTAAAAAAAAAACTTGAAACAATCACCTGACACTGATGCATTATCTTAATCTCTTTAACCTTTTTATCTATCGCATACACGACCCAGTTTCTTTGCATAAACGACTTTGTGAAAGCTACCTATCATTACGATAATTTGCATCATTTCGCTGCCGTCGTGAACAGTTTGCGATGTCAGACAAACACGCGATGTAGAACTCGGAACATACAGCCTTATAATTATGACACTATTAGGACATAGCCCTTCACTTATTGTGTACTTAGTGGAATATTGGAGGTCGACGTCGGCAATTGCAGCATATAGACGCCCATTGCAAGGCATAAGCTTGCTCCAGAGATATCTATGGGGGATATATCATAATCGCCACGCTCGGCAGGGGAGTTTGGACGATACTGACCATCCTCTGAAAACATTTTTACTTTTGTTCCTAGTATTATATTACATTACTTTATTGCATAGTGGAATAACTTAACATTTATACATACTACTGATTCATAATCATCATATAGAAATTTATGTACTTGACAACATTTTCATATTGAAGCACTCCTGATATAATTTAATAATTATCATTTCAAGTAAATAATTTTAATTATACTTGGAATTGATAATGTAGACAGTGAATAGAATAGTACAATGATAATGTAACTGCGAAACTCTGACGGCTGTGGTTAGTCCATTAATTTTTAGTGCAAGCACTTGTGACGGGAAAGTCTTTAAAAAACCTTAAGTTTTTTTTAATAAAATATCATTTACATAAGAATTTGTAGTAATTTTAAAGATAGTTGTTATTGTCGAGGATGTGGATAGTGTAGACGTATTAAATAAATGAAAATAATATTGGTAATTTAATTACAATTTTATAAGAATAGACTGACAAACTGTCAACATATAAAGTATAGAAAACAAAAACGTAAAGAGGTTTTCTATACCCTTCGTATTATTAGGTACTCAAATGATTGCTACATACGAACCAAGTGGATATTATAATAAAATAATAAACATTTTCAACTTTCTATATTTTAATTTTAATTTAAATACCTCTGCCGGCAGTCTTTATACAGTTAGAAGTTATTATCCTGTAGTATTAAGAAAGAAAAAATAAATTAATGTAACATATTTCATGTCATTACAGAGTAATTGGATATCGGTGCAAAAGCCTTAATGCTGACAAATTACCTATACCTTTTAACCTTATTGGTTAACCACGGAGCATCGTAGCTTCAAGCAGCAAACACCTCGACTTCAATATTAACATTCTGTATTTGCCAATGATTCTTCAACTTTATTCTATTTCTTATATTATTACAGCTAAAATTAGGTTCATTTCACAGCGTATCGAGATATAATAACAGCTGTGCACGACGATTTGCAACAACTGTGTTTCATAACACCTATTTAGTTACAACAAAGAGAATTATTTTAACTTATTGCGTGCTTGTGTATGTTACTTTACGAACACGGAACGCAACCTATTATCATTTTTAACAAAATCACTATAGTAATTTAGGTAAAAAATAGTTTAAATATGTGTCTGTATACACAAGTAATTATGCTAAATATTATTCTAATGACAGCACAAATATCCGGCAGAAGAGACGAATTATGTGAACGAGGCAGTCGGGGCTGACGGCGAGACATAAGGGGACGTGAGGTAATTAAGTTAATATGGTTTTTTGGCTCTATTATGCGTCGCTCGCTTTAAGGCATTCTTCTCACGATATATAAAGTTATTATAAAATGATTTCAAGTGAATAATTACGTGTATAAATAAACTAAGTGAGTAAGTAAGAGTAAGATTTAATTTCACGACACGTGCCAGCGCGAAGAGTCCGTTTACTTTGTTTACTACGGCCACTGGATCCCGAGATAAAGTGTCAATGGGCAGATTATGTTCCAAGGCTGTACTCACTAGCGCCGAGCGTACTTAAGCAAATGTCAACATGTACATATATCTTTATTATGTTAACCAAGTCAGGTTAGCTATGAACATTATGTTGAACACACTTATCTGGTAAGTACTTATACATCGAGAGCATCGGAAGCCCGAGTCATATAAAATTAATAACATGACATTCAAGATTTTTCCAAAACAGGACTATATTAAAATCAATTATAATTTTATTTATTCATATTGTTATGGTTATGACAGACTAATATATAGTGACCACTTGCGTGCGTCATGAGAAGAAATAAAAGAAGGTCTTCTATAATTGCATCCTTCAACTTGAAGCTACGAGAGGGTTCCAAACACACCCTGACCTGAAAAGAGCGTGTTATAAAGTCACTGTTCGACTTATATATGATACTGATATACTTTATTGTGGTTGCGGTATAGTATAGGTATTAAAATGCTCTACGGATTATACTTAAACAATATAAATATAAATTGGAAGAAAATGTATTTGATAGTAAAAGGCAAAATTAAAGACTTAGTAAAATTCAGTTATAAGAATTGAATTGATATTACATACCCTTTATGTTCGAAAGACAACCAGTTTAGGGCATACAAAGACGTCTAACTCGCTTCCAACTGGCCCTAATGATGATATATTAGAATATAGCCCATATACAACAGTTGAGGACCTGGGGCTGAAATGATGATCCACTACCTCATGGTTGCACAGACTTATTAGGTCTAGGGGCCACTCGGACAAATCATGAACTGTTGGCGGGCCGGCCGCCAGAAGTATAGGTAATTACATTTTTTGGTTTTATTCTGGAACAGAATTCAATATTTTTCGAATGTACAAGAATAATATTTTTGCTGTCGGCGGGCCACCAGTATTCGACCGGCGGGCCGCGGTCTGTGCATCCATGCACTATCTCATAACCACTCAAAGTGCAATGGAATGCATCCATCTCCAATGTATCGAGTCAGGGTAGAATAAATTTGATGACAATTGGCGACGACCAAAACCTTCTACGAAAGAATAATGCTACTGAAAAAAGCTGCGATGAGCTTCATCAGGCAGAAATCTCAAAGATGGGAATGGTCACAACTAGCCGTCTTCCAAACTGCATGACGGATTCTTGATGATCTGCCTATTGCACATATGTCAAGATTCCACTCGGGCGAGCGAGTTAATTCTTCTTACAAATATTATATATTACATAAGTTAGGTGTTTTAGCTGTCCCCTGTAAATTCGTTACACTATAGGAGTTACGTTTGAACTACGGTAGTTTTTTCCGGTTCGGCATATGCACTCTAATTAGAAATAGGTGTAACACCATCAAAGATTTTTCTGACAAATGGACTACATATTCACCCCTTTAAATATTTTACATCTATTACCAATGTACCTATATACAAAGTCCGGAATAACTTCAAATATCATTTGGAAAGCACTGACAATCTGGTTCATAAAATAATAACAATTTAGTTGAATTTTCCTCCTAGGAAAATAATTTTAACAAAACAGTGTCTTGAAATAAAGACCACATTATCAAAAAGTGCTCTAGTAAGATGAGAGGGAATATTACGTAAGTCTACGATGATGCATTGCAATAAAAAATAATGCGTAATAAAAAATAGAATTGTTATCGAGTAGCACAAATCCCATTAAAATATTTACACAACTAGCACTGCAAAAACAAACAGCAGCCAATGCGATCACATGTCAACGTTGGCCTGTATGCCCTATGTCCAAGAGATAGAGTTCAAAATATACTATGCAATATTATAACACGCGTGCTACTCGTGATAACGACTCATTGTTACGTAATTAACAATATTATATTGCTATTAAAATAAACAGGAGACGCATATTGAAATACGTTTATAGATTCTTTAGAACGGTACGTAAACAAGCAATATAATCCTTACGATACGTTAATAAAAGTGCGTAATTTTCTTTACATTGTGCACGGTCATTATGTTATGTAGATGACAATTTTTTTTTTTCAAAAAAAGAATTTTATTATTCAAAATTAGAATACAGAAAGAACTGAGTATAACACATGACTATGGGTCAGTGCCGCGAGAGCTGTGCAGGCTCTTTTTAACATAGAAACTAAGAGATCTGAAAGATAGTTTTAAAGAAATTCGTATTCTACCAGTTGCTTCTCAAAACATATTATTTATGCGCTTATATAATAAATCTTCCATAATACTTCTAAAAATACTACAACTAAAAACTTGCATGATATATATATATATATATATATATATATATATATATATATATATATAAATATATAAATTTATAGCATGCAAGTTTTTAATTGATCGTAATGAGTCGAATTTGGTTTCTTAACTCATTTAAATGGTTAATATTATGATGTATACATCAGACATTATAAAAATTATTTTAAAAAGAGTATAAAAAGTTTTTGACCGGCTGTCAAATCAGCGTTCCGTACCTTTTCTGTATTGGACATGACGCCAATTTAGATCAGCTTGACCAGACTGGTTTTAACCCGAGAACTAGGACCCCTCAGCATTCTATGCTGGTGTTAGTTTACTACTTCTAATGTTAAAATAATCGACTACTTAAAATTTGTAAATGTCTACGTAGTATACTAGTGGGAAAGCTACGTAAGGATGGTGATGAAAGAAAGGATTAGTAAAAAATTGAAGTCATTAAATAATTTGTGATGAAAATAGATGAATTAATAAATGACATTGCGAACGAAAAAAGATGAGAATGCTAAAAATAAAATTTGTAAAAATAGTTCCCGTGTACCCAAAACAAGAGGCCCCAAAAACAGGCCATATAAAAACATAACGATATTATTACTTAAAATATCATTGACTGTACCAGATTTTTTTTTTAGTTATTCTTTGATATTTTTTTATAATTTACAATGCAATAATAAATTACCCGAAGGTCTTTCAATTGTCATGCGATAATTATCATAAAAGTGTAAAGGCTATATAGGGAATAACAAGTTTTTCTTTGTTTCTATTTCTCAACATCGTTATTTTTCATTCGTAACAGTTTTTTACAGAAAAAGTCTTTTTTATACATAATGATTAAGAAAATTTCTCGCAAGTGTCGAAACAATGAAGTGTTATATAAAATCGTGGGACTAGAACTTCTAGAATATTCATTGACAGCATATGTATAATGTCAGTGAAGCGTTACAAACGATATAGAGTTACAAACACTGCGCATGCGCAGGCTGCCTTCTGTATTACGTCATAATGCTTGTTCTTCTTTTCAGCCGATAGATGCACCCACTACTAGGCATAGGCCTCCAACTTATATCGTCATGATGACTGGTGCTGCTCTGCCCTAATCCAATGACTTTCCGTGATCTCAACTATGTCGTATGATACGACCTTTCGGTCCAAACTGCCATCCAAAACCACCAATGATTCTAGTTTTAGCAAGTAACCTGAAATTTGTGTTCCAGAGTACATTTTGACAACCTTTTCATATGAACGTTTAATTGTCGCTTTTTTACTTAAATTTATTAGTTTCCGTTTTTAATTGTTACTAATGCTCAATAATGTCTAGTGGTAAACTGCAGGAACCAATAGTAAACAATAATTCATTTTAATATACAATCTGAATTTTGAAAACGCTTTTTCTTACAATGTATACATTAGGTTTATTTTTAATTTCTGAACAGCAAAAAGGCTAAACGTTCTTTCCTTTTAAATCATGTATATATATAAACAATCACAATGTTTACATAAGTTTACCGCCTATCTCATTCTTTCTTGACAGTGTAAGATGAACAGTCTGTGCAAAGTAAATCGTTCCGTTAAAATACCTTTTCCAACCATATATTAATAAATCTACTAAACTGAAGTAATATATTTGAATAAAAAATTAAAATCAATGACTTAATTATTTTTATACAAGATTTAAAATATGAAAAAAATTTAAAAAGTATTCGACCCTGCCAGGATTCGAACCTGGAATCTTCTGATCCGTAGTCAGACGCGTTATCCATTGCGCCACAGGGCCGATGACAAAAACTTTTAAATTTTTCTTCATGTATTCTTTTCTATTATTCCTTCTCATTGTTAAACAATTTAAAAATAAATTATACGATTATTCATAAAAATAAATAAGACATCTAATTTTATTTCGCACGAAATGCCAAAAGATTACATTTAATGCGTCATCAATTACTGTCAGTGGCTAAAATTGACCATGAGGTCGCAAATTGCTTTACGCAAAAAAAACACGTCTGCTTTATAAAGGCAACAGTTATTTAGCTCCGCGTGATTATGGCGATGTTTTATAGGTTACCGCACACGGCCACGCGGTTCACAAGGGGACTTCGGAGATATTATACAGGGATGGATTTGTCATAGGGGCGAAAGTATATATTATTTGCAATACATTAACGTTTAGTACAAGCTATCTAAAAATCAATGATTGTCGAAGTAATAGATAACCTTATGACAATACAGTAATAAAAAAAACATTTCCAAAATTCGTATTACTTTATATTAAAACTAGCTGATCCCGCAAACGTTGTTTTGCAAAAAAAATATTTTTAATTTTCAATTTAAAAATAAGGGTTGATCGTAGAGGGGTGAAAATTTAGGGTATCAAAAAAAAAATTTCGTAAAAAAAAAAAAAAAAAGAAGTTATCGGTCTGTGCGTTTTTATACAAAAAATAAATTAACGTAACATATTAAATTGATCGCAATATATACAGGTTGATAGAAAATAGGTCTAAAAGCCTTATGGATTTATAATAAACAATGGTTATGTATATAGGACTAATAATCGGGAAAAGTCTGAGTAGGTGTTGAAAGATCTGTACCGTGAAGCCGTCACCTAGGCAAGAGTCTTGTTTGCAGGACCCGTGTCCGCTTAGCATTTGTTATTATTTTGTTTTGTCTTTAGTATCTATACGAGACGTAGCATGTGTATGTACTAGAGAGTAAATAAAATGACTCACTTCAATTGTAAAGGAAAAAAAAATATGAGGAAACATTTCGAATTTATAACAAATGTTACAGCCAACAAAAAAAGAAACGAATGTCGAAAACGTAACTATAAACCTGTTTAAGACGTTAATTGTCATGTTTAAAAATTAACAAAAAATATGAGTGCGTTTATTATCTATATACAGAGTGGTTGGTTATAGGTTTAAAAACTTTAAAGTGATAAATGTATAGTTCATTTATTAGCATTTCTGCTCCTATTTAAAATCACATAACAACATGAAGTTATCATATTAAATATGTTACATATTTTTTTTCTATTGGAATACGATAGGCCAACAACGTAGATTGTTAAGATCTATATTCAAAAGACAGCATCCGTGCATATGTTTTTAAATTTACGTTTAATTTTTTAAAGTAATTTTGTTAACGTTTTTGCCTTTTCCAGTGTTTACAAGCTATTTATCAACTTAAATCTTAAACTACTTAAAACTTATTCGAAGTCAATAGATTATATTTAATTTTTTTTTTAAATCATTGGTGTCTTGTTTGTTTTTAACGACGCCTTAACAGTATCGTTCGTAAATAGTAAACAATTACTAATTTTGAAAACTTACTATACTACTTGCTATGTACTATATATTTATTAACAAGAAATGAGCTATATATTCAGATTTAACACCTGTAACCAATCAGGCTGTATATGAAACAAAATGGCATTACTTAAATCATTCGTAAGTCATGAACGGCTGGACCAATATTTATGTTTTGGGTTTATATTCGTTAGGAATACAATAGTGTATTAAAATAGGATAGTCGGTAGCTACATAAAAAGTTTATGCCTTTATACGTCTGACCAACCATCTCCAAAGATTTAAATTTCGAACATCGAGTATTTACAACCTTCACTCTTGAAAGAAAACAGATGTCATAATAGGAGATAATTAAAAATAATAAACTTATTGCTGCAAATTAATTTTCTTACGTAATAATTACGTACATAATGTAGTACATTATGTACGTAATAATTAATAATTTTAATGTGATTGTATCAACTTTTTCATCATCTAATATTACTCTTAAAACACAACGTTTACATAGAGAACATGCGCATACATTTCTTAAATTAAATATTCATTTTGGGTACACGCGTTAGTTTTATCTAAGATAAAACATTTAGCAAACACTAACTAACTCTTGACAAACTTCGAGAATTTTCTCCTTTATGAAAATACATTTGGGCATTGAAATTGGCAAAATTAAAAACTGTATCAGCCCTAAATATTCAAGTTTTGCGTATTGTATTATATATATATATATACCAGCTGATCCCGCAAACGTTGCTTTGCAAAAAAAAATAAAGTATTTAATTAACAAATAAAAAATAAGGGTTGATCGTAGAGGGGTGAAAATTTAGGGTTGTATGTATTTTTGTATGCTGTATCATAAAAAAATAAAAACAAAAAATGTATAAAAAATTAAATAAAAAATTTAGGGGTGGACCACCCTTATCACGCAAGTGTGTGCATGTATGGATTAAAGATAAATTATTTAAAAGATTTTATTTACTCTTTTTATTTACTTTACTTATCTTATTTGTCACTTTTGTTTTCTTGACGTTTTAACCGTAAAGTCGATGTAATGTCACGAGATAAAATTAAATTATTGTTATGCTGCTAAGAATAAAATAAAGATTTCTGTTTGGGACCGCCTTTATTGTTTAACAATTCCGTACACACACACACACGTGTGTGTATGGTTGTGTGTGTGTGTGCCCGTTCAGGATACTAGTTACAATTTGTAACTTTTCTTTGAAAGAGCTTAAAAGTGTTTGATGTGCTTGGGGGGCATTGTTACCAGACCACTGACAATTTTTATACCATACAAGAATGAGTATATTGATGCAATTAAACTAGTATATAATATATCTCTTACATATATATAAGGCCAATATAGATAGATAGGTTTACCCGGTAATCTTGCAGCAGGGCAACCATCGATTTTCTAGGTAATGAACTGATACAAAAGATCATTATAAAAAAGGTTTAAAATAAGACAAGGCGTGTTCAAAAGATCGAGCATGCGACAACACACGTGAGCCCACAGTTCAACGACCGTCAAGTGTTCCTACAGACTGGTCCAGTGGGAAGCAAGAACTTGAGTGCGTAATGAATAAACGATTATGGGCACCGCTGTGGCTTCTGTGTCGTTACCCTGGAGACTTCAACTTCAAGTTTTGGATCGAAACGTTCTTCAGTTTATGGGACATGAAGACTCTCATAGTTGGTGCAAAAATTACAAATTTCCACATATGTACTGACTCATCATGATATCTCTATAACTAACAGACTTATATATTTAGAATTTGGTAGCAACAGTCCTTTTACCGATTGGATATCAACTAAGAAATTATTTTACCAAATTCCAGTCATAGGGGAGGTTAAGGTAGCTTCCATTAAAAAATATATATTTCCAAACTATAGCCTTATAGGTATATCTTATAAAACTTGTTCTGAATATTTTTAGAACGCTGTAATGTCAAGAATGATTTTTAATGATATCAAACTCACAAAAGGCCGTGCGAGAAGCAAAAAGGACAACAGCTAGTTAAATATATGTAAATAATTGTACTAAATATATGAAAATCAAGATTAGCACTAGCAATAAAATACAATTTATACCTTTTTTCTGTGAATTCAATAATTCTTTGTAGGCAATCGTATTCAATTTTGGAATAAATACCTTTGAATACTCTCGCGATATGTTTAAAAAACTAATCAAGGAACAGTACTAGTAAATATAATCCGTCTAAACTAGTAAAGGATTTAAAACAAATAGAGAATGAATTGATTTTACTCACACTATTAAGTTATATTTTTAAAAACGATAACCAAAACTTCGAAAAGCTTTAAATTGTGGGAAGAAGTAGCGGAACAACAGGCTTTAGCAACAATTCTATTTGGGATGATCAGGCGTTGTTTTCTACAAGTTTTTAATCATCCTTGACAACAAATACAATTTTTTTTTGCTAAATCCAGGAGCAAAGGAGTATTATTACATCAGACAAACAAACTACCTGCTCTACACGTGATATATAAATCATAAATTAAAATGACCTTGTTATTGACTAACCTTAACCGGTTATCCAATTTGCAAATATAAATTCTAATGAACGTGTATCTTAAAACTTATATTCACGAGAAAACATTATTTTGTAATAAAAATATAAAAACACCATGGAGGATATGATGAATCTGTGAATGCGTAGTTAGAAAAACATCGTGCGTTCTTGATTGGGTAACCATTTCTCCGTTCATCGTAATGTGTTTCTGATTAGATTTTAATGTTTTGTTATATATAATCTGTCATTTGGAGTTTCTTTTTACATATAAAGTGATGAAATATTGCAATTGCAACTTTTTCATTAGATTAAGTCTGAATTTCCGGAACGTTTTGACGAAATTTCTTACAACTGTGACTGCTTGAATGAAAACACAAGCCGAGGTATCTTTTATCTTTTTATCTTTTACCCTTGCGCCCATCTATTACATAAAGCAATCGACTAATTTTTTTAGAGCTCGTAAATTTCTGTCCAAAACAAGATAGGGGATCTTGTTTTGGACAGGAATTTTACATTTTTAATATGCTGTTTATTTCTCTATTTTATAATCGTTTTCACATCTTTGTCACAGCAATATTTGAAAAGAATTAAATTATTTCTAGTATTTTTTATATATTTAATTTTGGTACTGTTTCTTTTAATCAGGTCCTGAACTATGACCGTGCAGTATTTGAGAAACTCAGGCCTATTTTTATGGACATTTATTAGTGAGGTGATAATGTCCTCGCTAATCTGTTTTGTCAGGACCTTGTAATCGCATTGGGGTACTTCGAATGCAGGACAATTGACCACCAAGTACATCACAAACAAACGACTATTGGGACTTACCAAACTTGTGGAATATTTAATGGAACTTTTGCCGAAGGACAATAGAGTACAAATAACATCGCAAACCATTGAACAGAAGTTACTATTCTAAACCAAGGTGAGATTAAATAGTTTGTGAGAATGTATGACAGCAATAAAGTAGACGTCCGGACATACAGGCTATATTTGCTATCAAATCCACCTTAGATAAGAACAACAATAACAGTGTTATTATTAGAAATGTTAAACGATTTATTGGAAAACACTTCAACGTGTTTATGTTTACAATATCATAATGTTACATCCATGTTTAATACTATTAACGCAACGCACAAGACTGATGGTCGGATATTTAATGGAATCAGGCGTTACCTCGCAGAAGTCCATCCTAAGTAAGAAAAGGTGCGATAATTAGTCACTTCCGCACATGCAGTGGTAGTCGTGCAATAAAATGAACCGCCTGCCAGCCCGCTGATAAATGCGTATGCGGCAAACAATGCGAATCACACAACCGCCACCGTTAATTTACTCAACACGTGTTTCACCCCTCCACGGGGCATCTTCAGGAGTTATGTTACACCGATTAGTGCAAAACACAGAGTCGCATGTAGAGAGTAATGGTCGGATGATCTAAAATATTTTTATCTATATCTAGTGTTTATGTGTGTAAGAATCAAATTCAAAACACATTCCATGCCGTGTGGGGCGTATACGACGTTCGTTGCTCTTTCCGTTCAGGTCATTTGCAGTTATCATTAACAAACAAAGGATTCTTAAAAAATAAATTTTGGGGTCGAATATAGATAAGTTCACATACCGTATGCGCGTATGTAATACATATTAAAATTAACTTTTTCCCGCTAATTATAGCTTTGAAGTATTGAAAAAGTGTAAAGCGTACGCCTTAAACTAGTTTTTTTTTCATTTTTAAAGTAGCCTGAATGGAAAATCTTTAAAAATTGCCGCGGCACGAAATGTACTAAACAGAAATTCCGTCTCCTCATATCCTTTATAAATTGTTAATAATTTTTAATTTGATTTAATCTTTAATTTCTATATCTATGTTATTTTGAATTGTTTTACCTTTGTATATTTTGATTTGAATTTTTAATTTAAATCAAATTTTTTATAATGGAATTTACATTATATTTATGCGTTCGCCTGGCCCTTATGTCGGAAGTTCAAACATGCAACGTCAACCGAAGCGACATAAAAGCTCCCCGGAAGCCATCGAGCTTTGCTACTTTAAGAGGTCTAAAGCTAGACGTTTTATACGCCCCCCTGACACCTCAGTGAAATCTGCAAATATCATTTGGACAGCAGTGATACTTTGGTCTAAACAAAAACGCGTTGGCTATAATGGAATGTAACTTTGAATTAAAAAAAAAAGTTTTATGTTTTGAATTTCGAATATAGAATTAAATTGATGTTGGCTGGTTAACGGCTAATCTGTAAAAAAATACTTTTTTTTTTAATTTCAAAATTCGGTCACATAATTTATTTTTAAATTACCTACGTCACAACAATACGATGTCTGAAAGTATGATTTAAAGATATATAATTAAACTTCAACAAGACATGAGCGATTTATTGAACTATGTTTATATCACAACTTTCTCTTTCGAACCACTATAATTATGTTCCTCTCATTATCTTCTTATTTTTTGGTCTTTCATACGTTGGACATTTTGATTTATATATACTTAATTGCTAACCATTACATTATACAACACGTATTAGATTGATATTACACATATAGACGGCAGCGCAAAACTAGTCATCATAACGAGATATCTATGCCTTGTAGTCTTCTATTGACTGACATGATGGTTATCCATATAGCAGTTGCTATTTCAAAAACGGACTTATTTTGACGGCGTTTTAATATCACGTTTAGTGGCCGTTGCTAAAGCCTGATAATACGTTAAAGGATTTTGATAAGAGCGCGCTGAAACCTAGATTAGCAATATTTGCGTAGACGACACTATATTTGTGTATTCCATTTCATAGAGATAAGAAACGTACTACACAGGGTGATTGGTTATAGGTGTAAAAACTTTAAAAGGATGCAATTTGTAGTCTATTTGTTAGCAAAAAGGTGTTACTCATATTTACAATCACATCACATATAAAGGGATCACTCTGAAATATGTCATGCAGAAGACGGGTAACTTCTAGCAGAACTATCTGCAGTGACAAATAATAAACTATAATTATTTTTTATTAATAGTAATCCCGATTTCGAAAACGATTTTTCTTACTATATTAACATTACATTATATATTATTTATGAAACCATTGATTTTTGAAAAGGATGTACCATAAATTGACAGCATATGAGAACATTCCATCACCTGTGTAGATATTAAAACTCCTTTGTTAAAACTAAAACGATATAAAGAATTATTTACGATTGTAGAAAGTAATATTACGAAAATAACCTTTTGACTTTGTTTTTAAATATAAACGCGTTAACCTAAATAAAGCTTTCAAAAACAAAACACAAAGACTAAATCCAAGAGCGTCCTTCCACCATGTTTGCTCTGTGTCCCGCTCTATCGTATAGCTGCGTCCCTTTCACCTGTGTATCACGTACTAAACGCGTGCGCAGTGCTTGTGGGCGGGTCGACGAACGGATCGACGCTAAAATCTACATGTTTGTAAATAAAGCCAACTCGTCTCAAGACACATCGCTAGACTGTTCTAATGTTCTAAATAGGATCGGCAACCGCCAAAATTATACTCCTGGGTTTAGTGCATAAGAATGTCGGATTTTTTTAATTTAAATAAAATACATGTGGTATTGTACCTTTGAGTTTTTTAGATACATCACTAACAATCTTTAAGACAATGAAAGAGACTGTTATTTTATCCCAAAAATAATTTTATTATTCAATATGTTTAGAGATTTAAAAAATAAACAGATTCGCACTTATACAGGTTAATTATTTTTCAGTGTAATTAACGTAAAAGTTTATTAAAAAGAGCTCATTATCTGTCAATAAATGCATGGTACACCCTATCCAAAAATCAATCGTTTCAAATGAATACCGTAATGATAATGTAGTAATAGGATGCGTTTAAAAAGTTCAATCTACTACATATTAAAATTAATTATTGTTTATTGTCTATTGATACAGACTCTATACTGCTAGAAGTTACGGTACATATGCCTGTACTGGTTGATTAAAAATCATTGTAAGCCTTAAGCTTTTTGCTGACAAATGAGCTATACATTCATTCCCATCAAACTTATTACTTATCATCCTGTATGTTGAAAATATTAATTAATTTGATATTTATCAGAGTGATGATTAATATAGGTTGATTGGAAATTGGTGTAAAACATTTCCGTTTTTAAACGGTTTTATTTAGTTCGACCCGTACGGAATTTATTTGGATCAAAATTAGAAATTGAAATTTAAGCACCTTCCTGTTGTCGGATTGATCTGAAATTTGGTACACACATTTAATTTAGATGACAATACAATATAATAAAATCAATATCATTATAAAACTAAGATGGCCGCCGATGCAAAATGGCGGATTACGTATTTTTCCTTAACCCCCTCAATGTGGGTATCAAATGAAAGGGCTACACTAGTAAAACACGATGATTATGACAAAATTTTAAATTCAAGATGGACGCCGTTCCAATATGGCGGAATAGATACATATTTTTCCACAACCACCACAATATGGGTATCAAAAAACTGTTTAACTTAAAAGTTTTTTAAATGTATTTATTATACAGAAATAACTAATAACCCGGTATACAATGACAAAAAAGACACAACACTATTAGATTGGTATTTAGAAAAAAAAAGTGAATGAAGTCATCCGTCCGACCTTTTTATGTCCTAGTGACGCGGCGGTTTTTTTTTAATGACCGGACTCTCATTGCTGCGCCAATCGCATCTACAGATTTCGCGTTTGAGTTGGCAGGGCGGAGAGTGCGCCTAGCCAAAGACATCTTTTAATTTAGCGAACTCAGGGGCCCCCGGGGAACCTCAACGATGCGCCGTGTTACGATGTTAGTGCTAAGGACTTTAAAACTGGTTATGGTGCAGATCTTAGAGGTCTATGCCTTGCGTTTATCAGCTAATGTGATGATGATGAAGGGTTTTAAACCGCCATCACTACGTTCCTCTTTGGCTTAATTCATCTGATAGAACATTTACGTAACAATGTTGTATAATAAAGAATTAACGTCGTATAATAAAGTACCTTCATTTTTAATAAGACGAATGATTACTTGATTGATATCTCTGAAAAAGACTAGCTTTAATCTCGACTTAGTGACAAAGTATTTAATGGAATCAGGCGTTACCTCGCGGAAGTCCATCCTAAGTAAGAAAAGGACCAATATTTAGCCACTTCCGCACATGCAGTGGTAGTCGTGCAACAAAGTGCACCGCCCGCCAGCTCGCTGATAAATGCGTATGCGGCAAACAATGCGAATCACAAAAGTGTGCGCTCTATGTTTGGCACTAAACGGTGTAACATAACTCTTGAAGATGCCCCGTGGAGGGGTGAAACACGTGTTGAGTGATTTAACGGTGGCAGTTGTTTAATTTGCATTGTTTGCCGCATGCGCATTTATCAGCGGGCTGGCGGGTGGTGCACTTTATAGCACGACTACTGCTACATAGCGGAAGTAGCTATATATTAGTCCTTTTCTTACTTAATGACAAAAAGCTCAAGGATTCTTACAGGACATTCCATCAGTACAGTTAAACAACATTTAGATTACAATACCGAGTTTTAATTATAATGACAGACATTGCACCACTGATCCGAACTCAGCTCGGATGCAAGAGAGGTTGTGCTGAAAAGATTTTGATTCATGGCCACCCAACGCACTATAAGTAACACCCAGTGACAGAGGAACTAAATACACACCAAAAAATCTGATTCGAAGAACATCGAAGCTCACTGGTGTAATTTCACAAAAAAATTCTCTTTATTTTTGTGCGAGCGAGAGGTTATATCCAATCAACGTGAGAAGACCTCGGTTTGTCAGAAAAACGACAAGACACTCGATACGCATTTGAAATTCAAATTTGAAAGTGTTCAAGGCATGTTAATGATATTATCAGGATATTTTCTATTACTACATTATTTAAGAAAACTTCAGGATTGGGATAAAATGGCATCATCATCACAGCAGTAACACATCCATGGTTGGACATAAATCTCTGGCGGAGAATTTTCTTTTTCTTAGGCCACGTTTTTGGGGCCACTCGTTCAATCTTTGTAACTGCTTTCATGCTTCACACTTTTACTTCTACTTCACACTATTTTCCTTCGCAAATTCATTTCATTTTACACTTTCATTGATTTTTATTCTCAACACTTTATATACGTACATCGCCTCTCATACTCTACGATTATTTTAATTCCACAGAAACAATACAATTCTTTGACTTTCGTTCACATTATCTTTATTCACCCACTAATTGTTTATATTTTTAACCCCCCCCCCCCAGAAACTTGCAAGATCAGGAACGAAGGTAGAAGACCCTGTCTATAGTTAATAAGAAAAAATAATTTCATTGATCACCCTTCCTATATCTACCTTAACCTATCAATAATCTTTAGTAATTACACGCAATCATCAATTTCTTGAATTCACCGTAACATGTACACCCTTTCCTCGTAAGTAGCTGCAGTTAATTTAAAAATAAATGCACGTATATAGGAAACGGCGTGTATTACTTACAAAATGAAAATCAAGACATTGCAATGAGTGTGTTGGCGCGACAGACCTTTAACCTCAGAGCAATAAGGTTCAACTTCAAATTGCAGCTCCGGTCAAAAGAACGTCCTCGTTGTCCGAAATGTTTTAGTTCGTTTGGGTTAACGTACTACGAAATTATGGAGCCGAATCCCGCTTTCACAACACCGGTTGCATTCGAAAATCGAATTCTCCTTCGATCTTTTTGACTTTTCGAATTTTTCGCAGCACAGATGGTACATTCATATGTAATAGTTTCCTACGGAGTATTCAGATGTATTGCGTGAGTGCTCTTCTGTATAGAGAGTGATTGAAAATGATGAAAGTGATTGTAAAAGCTTTGAGGAATATATTACTCAGGCTATTTCACATAACGCTTTATAAAGTGTTTAATTTAACATGTTACATTAATTTATTTTCTTTTTTTTCCTTGTGTCCAGTATCTTTCGACGACCTTAACATTAGCCACTTGCTAGACATTTGCCCCACGTTGCGCTTGCCGGCCAGCTGTTCTATCTCTTAATTTCATTGGATATTGACAAATCCCGAGCATAACCCTCTCCGCGGTTCATTTAGCTTTATATACATCTAAGTACAGTCAGTTCTCGAGTTACGACCACCTCGACTTACCATTCGCACTTGCGATAAAAAAATTTCATAAATATTTTTCTAAAAAATGTGTCAACTTTTTTTATAGTTTTCTTCACATATACATCTAATATGTTATAATCTTGCACACTTCTAGAGGCAATTAAAATATTTGAATATTTGAATTGCCTGTTATGATGTAATTAATAAAGAGAAGAAAAAAACAAAACTGTCCAAACTAAATTGGATTTTTTTATGAAAACAAAAAGCACTACTACTGCACTCGTTGATAAATCTCAAGAAACAGCAATGAATATCTGTAGCTCAGATGATAATCGACCATAAGCCAAAATAATGCTTATATATATACTTATTTATGTATGTAGTTATTTAATTAACTAACTAAAATAATAACAATTAAAAATCGGAAATAATAGCCATTATGTTTGTTTATATAATATATACATATATGTCTATCATATTATATTATTTATTTTGTATGAAATTCGACTTACGACCATTTAGATTTACGTTCAAAGTTATGGAACCGAACCCCGTCGTGTGTAATATATCATCCTCATTCATTTATGTCATAATTGCACAAACTTATTAAGACTAGGGGCCACTCGGGCAAATCATGAACTGATGGCGGGCCAGCCGCCAGAAGTATAGGTAATTAAATTTTTTTGGTTTTATTCTGGAATAGAATTCAATATTTTTCGAATGAACGAGAGTATTATTTTTGCTGTCGGCGGGCCACCAGTATTCAACCGGCGGGCGATCTGTGCATCCATGCACTACCTCATAACCACTCAAGGTGCAATGGAATGTATCCATCTCTTATGTATCGAGTCTGGGTAGAATAAATTTGATGAGGCATGGCGATGAGGAAAACCTTATAAGAAAAATTAATACTACTGAAAAAAGCTGCGATGAGCTTCATCAGGCAGAAATCTCGAAGATGGAAATGGCCACAACTAGCCGTCTTCCAAACTACATGACGGATTCTTGGTGATCGTCCATGATTTATGTCAACCAATAGAGGCTTACTCCAAGACATAGGCTTCAAAGATCGCTTCGATGACTAGTCCATCCAGCGACTTTTCGTCGACTGTAACTATGATCTTATCTTCGATCCACCTAGGGGTAAACCTACCTCCATCACGTCTTCCACCTTGTGATCCTAATTTGAGAACCTTGATTTTAACTGCTATTTTAGTTAACTTGTTTTATCCGAATTCTTGTACTTACCTGTAAAAGACAAAATTAAAATTTTAATTATTTATTCATATAAACGTAAGTATGCGCGGTGCTATAAATCGATACATTAACAGTCGATTTAAATTAAGGCCGCGCCGCCGCTCGTAGCGCCGATAAGAATGTATGTACATGAGTCGGCTGCACGATCGAATCGATTACGTTAATTCATAAGTGATGTAATTACGAATGCCGCGGGTCAATTCGTCGATAAGTCGGGACTCCAGGGGTCAAGTTGCCCGTCCGTTATCACTCTGCCGTAACAACTATGTTTTCTTAAATGATGTCATATTTTATTACCTCAATATAATATTTTAATACCTATCTGAGATTTAGTTAGTCATCTGTCATTTTGTCATTGTCTACATATAGTATATAGGACTCAATAAAGTCCCTGTATGCTATCTTTTATATATAATAAAAGCCATTTATGAGTTTAGTTGTCAAGCTTTACTTATGTCGTATTTGTAACAGTTTTTTTTTATAATTAAAGTAGAAATTATTTTGACATAACAAACTTTTACAATACTTTTCCTTCTTTACTCTATATATGTAAACATTTACACAGACTTATAGAATTTAAGGTCGTGTATTTTCAGAGAGTATCACACTATAAAACAAGATGTACGAATTCTTTCATCAAATAATAATTTCGAGCAGTTGTCAACATTATTCATTGCTCCGTGAGCTCAGCTCCGATGAAGCTATAAAAGCCTTCGGGGTAACAGCATTAACATCAACAGAGAATAAGTAAATCCTTCATGATTTTAGAACAGCAAGAAAATCGTTTCTTTATGTTTGAAGAAATTAGTAAATTTAATATTATTTATCTATGCCGACGACATAACGTTGCGAAAGACCGGTCATTTTGAAGATCTTTAGGGAGATCTATGCTTTATGCAGTGGGTCTACTCAATGGTGATGATGATATATATATATATATATATATATATATATATATATATATATATATATATATATATATGCTTCTATAACTACAAAGAACTGTTCCTCACTAGAATGCAACTATATATAAGTTCATAAGGAAGTAATTATACATGTCAAACGACTTGCAACATAGTTAATTAAATACGACATATATAAGAAATCGACTAAATAAGACCACATCGAAATAAAACATTTGAATTCAATGTAACAAGTACATCGAGATATGTATTCAGGGCGTGTATATATTAGACTGCCAACAAAAACCTTGTACCTCGCATTAACTGCAAACGAACCAACAAATAAACGGAAACAGCGCGTTCCTTCAGAATATTACGCTTTAGACTTCCGCCCCTTTTGCTGACGGATATGCTGCGTAGATATCTTAATTTGATCGAGTGCCTTTTGTTAATTTGCCATTTAAACAAAAACCGGAACTTTATACGACTCTTGTCTGTATATAGCACAAGTCCGGTCATATACTATAGCCATCTATGGAATAGATCAGCGAAGTACAAGCTCAAAGCTTTGGAGTCCATACAGAGACGAGCCAAGAGGCTGATTGATAACAATGCTTCGGTGACAGAAATGTTGCCAGTTTATTGGTATTCTACAGACTGCATTTTGGAGAATGTGCAGCGGAATTACACTAAATTTTTCTTCCATCGTACCTTCGACGTATGAATTCACGATATTCGTACACGGTTGAAATTCCTTTCACTCGCACTTAGCGTTTAAACCAGACAAGGAGTGAAACAACCTACCGCCGTCTTTATTTCCAGCCAATTATAACTTAGGATTCGTGGACCTTTTTATTACTTAACAGGCAAGGCAGTGGTCAAATGCTTCGCCTATAAAAGATGACGAAAGATTTATAATTTTATCCGCTATAGCATAATTTTCCAGAGGTGGGTACTCCCCCCCTAGTTACCTCTGGAACTTTCATGAAGTGATTTCAAGTTTTGGGTAAAAAGACAAATGGCGTTATACTACATTTTATCTAACTGACCAAAATGTTTATCTTAGAACTTTAATTTTTGTTCCAAATAATGTTGCGTTCTAAACACAGCGCGTATGTGACTTCACCATAGTGATAAGTTTTTCATCAGTAATGAAAAAACCAATGTAACGTAAACGTATAAACATTTAGGGTTTCAGCGACCACTCCTTTCGCCCCCCAATCCTCGTCTAGAACCGAGCAAGAGACAAAGCTAACCGTGTTCCAAATGCTAGCTGGGAAGGTAGATGGACCAACAACATAGTTAAGTTCACTTGAAGTCGCTAGATGCTGGCAGCGCAGAACCGGTCATTGGTGGCGACCTTTGGGGGAGATCTATGCCTTGCGTCCATCGGCTGAAAAGAAGACACAGAATTCTATTCATGTTACCATTGGAAGTCAACGTGTTTAACTGTCACTAACTAGAACCTTCGTTATGTTTTTTCGTCGCGCATGTCAAGCCCAAGGGAAGGCCTTCCAGGAATAAATTCATGGCAACGAGATATATAATTCATTATATATTGCGTAAACAATAATTCAATTTGGATAATTCCACGCTCCTACCGCCGAAGACAATGGATACTTTACTTCGCGGTCTTTTAATCTTAGATATAGATCGTACTATGTCAGTGAACAGACAACAATGGCTAAGTTGCTTCGGAACAAGGTTATCGCATTGCGAATATATTTACATATTTTCTTACCAATGTTTTCTTAGTATTTATGCTGTCATAAAAAAATTATTTATACAAAATAAATTAGTTTAGACATTAAAACAAGATTTTTTTGGCACACCTTAATCCTCATCCGTGGAACGGATAACGCAATTAAATACAATTTTATTGTTTGGATCGTTTATTTCCTAGTTTAGATATGTGCTAGAATTTTCATGTTTTTAGTTTTCGGTGTATTAGGTATTCCAATGCATTGCTATAACTTACACATATTTTTGACTCGATATTTTTCTATCATTTTGATATCATTGATATATTTGCGGTTTTCGATGGATTCCCTTCGTAATATCAATACTGTTGGGAGTTATATTTTCACAAAATCACTCAGTGGCGGCTTAACCTATAGTGCAGGGTGTGCAATGAACACGGGCGCGCCGTGGCGCTCGCTGAGACAGCTAAGAGCATCGTCTTGGACCATCATGGTACAACAATGATATGACAGAAGCGGCCAGCCAGCGCGGTGGCGACAGTTGTCAAACGCGAGCCCTATGGGCGGCTTCTTTTTCGAACATTTTGTTTCAACTCGAAATAAACCTTATTTCACTACTTATACCATACTGTAATCTATATCTACTTATAAAATAGCTTGTTGGAATATGAAAAAAACTTCTTGTTACGACGGCAAAGTTAATAGTTATAGCCGGGGGAGGGGGGACAGGTATAGGGGGTGCCAGGGTTTCATTGCACATGGGCGCTACACGAGCAAGAGCCGCCATTGACTCACATGATGGTGTATGCTTACTATATCTGAGACTAAAAAGAAAATTACGACTAACTACTCCTTTTTCCTATGGTACACTTTTAAAACTATTTCATTTTATATTATTTAACCTGATATTAAATATATACAATCATCATTAGCAAAACCAACCAGCGTTTTAATATTTTTCTTTATATACACTATGTAATTGTTCTAACCTAGTCATATTTATTATATTACGAATAACAATGCGGAGAAAAATAAAAAACAATTTTATATTCAAACAAAGGTATTCTCAATGTCACGCTGATATCACGACACTTCATAAACAAACACCGATTAGTTCTTACTGCGTATGAAATAGAATTCCTTCATTTAATACAGTTCTAAATCGATTAATGTTGAACCAACAATAACATGTTTACGAAAAACGTTGCACGATTTCAAACTGCAATTAAATTGTTTATTGTAAACGTGATATGTGAGTTGTTATATTGTTTACCAATTCGTCAAAATAAACACATTAAATTCACCAATATGAATAATGGAACCAAATTACGATATACATATTACACAGTGGCTGAAGTGAATACATGCCGAAGACCGGTCCTCAGTACTGAGGGACGAGGTCCTAAGGGGTCCGAAGGGTCTAAGTATATCGTTCGTGCACACACGAGGTGCACAGACTTCCTAATGGTACTATTGAAATTAATGGGGGAGATCTACATCCAACAATGAACGTCATACAGACTGAACTAATGATTATGTAAAAGTATAATCAAGAAATAGTCTACATTTAAGACCTATTTTTTATTTTGGTAAAAGGATAACTTCTATATAAAAATATTTACAGCCTTTGTTTCGATCTTAGCTCCCTCAAAGCCTATTCTTTATAATGCGCGTCTATTGGCTGAAAAGAATATACATAGAAACTGGTCATAGTTATTGCTCTCAAGTTAAAAAAGTAATCACAGTATGTTTCATATAGTGATTGTAAATACGATCTGCTGAAAGCGATCTCCAATATACAAACAGCAACCATCCATTTTGCTTACTCTGCGCTACTAAGCGGCGTGTAGTGTTTAGTAAACAAAAAATGTAAACATCTATCAATTTGCGGGCACGTCGACCGTGAGTTTGTTTACAATTCGTTATCTCTTCATTTGTATGTAAGAAATGTATAAACTAATCTATGTACATAAAAGATCGTTGTCGCCATTATACAATCCTATCTATATATGTATCTCTAATAATTCTATTTTGTACTGTGCTTATTTAATGTCGGTAAAACAGTGGCTGTTTAACCTTGACACTTCATAGATGGCGCTGTTATTAATGGTGTTATGATGGCGCCCATTACGGTCGCCGGTCGGTAAAGCAGTTGGTATTTGAGATGTTAGTGATAATTTAAAATATTGCAGAATAAACTCTTCAATGGAAACGACATTTAATGTTATTATTTAATATATACATGAAATGATTATTGAAATTCCAGAAAAGGTATTTATCGAATGTTGCATGCTTTTAGTTTCGTAAGGAAAATAACGCAAGGGTTGCCATCCTAACATTATCATTTACATGAAAATGTTTGTAAATGCCAAAGGCAAATTTTCAAAGTTTAAATCTGGTAATTTTAATCTTATCGATTTCTATCGACTAGGAAGCCAAAAACCTTAATAATATGTTGAAGGCGGAAATGTAAGTAAATACCTGTCACACGAACGAGTGGGCTATCTACTCGTTTGGCTAGGAGAACTGTCGGTCTGAGGATAACGAATCTAACTGATCCACATTACTTTGAACATTGTTTCATGCCTGTGGGTCGTGGCCAATCATATCAGTACATTATTGGGGGCATCGGAAAGTAATGTATTTCTTAAGTTAAATTCACACGACTACATTTTTAACAAGTTTTTATTTCTGCTCAACAATATATTCACCTTCGTTATCAACAACCTTTTGCCATCTAGTATACAAATCAATGCCGGAGCGGTAAAAATCAATTGGTTTTTCTGTAAAATATGTCAACAGAAACGACATTACTTTCCAGTCACCCTAATATTTTTATCTAGACTTTTCTAGTTTTTTAAAGTTTTATGGAGCTTCAGTCAAACGTTTTAACTAATAGTAAGCTGCCACTGGCTGGAAACTTCGGTCCGTTGAAAAGAGCCGGCTAGAAACTCAACAGTTGCTCTTTTAAATGAAATTTAACAATATTTCATGTATGATGTATACATAATGTCATTCATGTATATGTGTCAACAAACTTTCTCATATTTCGAGCAACTAGAGACTCGAGAATGTTGTAATAAGATTTATTTAGCAATATACTTTTAATTTTAAACTAAGAAACGGAAGGTCTAAGATATAACGTGCAACTTTATGATACATGCATACACCTATACACTTAAAGAATTAGTTAACTTTTTTAAGACGAAATTTAGACTTTATGGAATAAATAATGTTATTATACAAGACTTACAAAACAAGCTGACATGGGTAATATTGGTTATAATATCGAACAGTACTGTACACAGTACTTAACAGAATAAAACTCAAACTTTGTCTCTGCGATACTAATGTGCGCTTTTATAAAACATATCCTCAATACTATTTTTAAGATTACCCTACATTTGTTACAACCACTTGCAAAAGTACCCTCACATAACTACGTTATGTTAATAATTACTAAGAATCATAATGCACTATCAAATGTAGAGAAATACATAAATATCGTCAATATAATAAATCGAAAGAATACTTTTAAAAACGCAGATGATTAATATTATGTTTAGTAAGGCTTTGTAACTGCGTGCGACCGATGTTTTCATTGTTTCTTAGTCACGTTTTTCTACGTGGAATGTTAATTAAGAAAAATAATACTTAATATTCAAGTTCAATAATTTAGTTATTTATAGAAGGCTTACTTAATTTTGCATTGGTTTGTAGGTATTGGTAAATATCTAAATTAAGATTAATTTATTTAAGTTGAGAAAGGAAGAGAATTAATTGTTGTGCAGATTGGCGTCTTTTATCCACAGTGATTGTTGAAAGGTTTGATGGTGACCATCGTGAATGAAAATCAAAACTAAAAATTAAAATTAATAAAATAGGTTGAGAACTTAAAATTTGCCTTGAAACTGAACTTGAAAAATGACAATGAAAATATTTAAAAAAAAACATGTTATGAACTAATCTATATAAATAAATATAATTGGAGTGTTTGTTTGTAACATTAAAATAACCGCTTTAAACTTTATGCAAATGAATATATATACGGAACATAAACCAAAATTACATTTTTTTAAATTTTTGTCTCTTTTTTCGGCTAATCTCTGAAATGACTGTACCGATTTTGACGGGACTTATACTGGCTGGTAGCTGTAATAAGGAGTAACAAAGGCTTTTGTTTTAGAAAATTCTTAAACGAAAAAAATTTTTTTTTTGTTAAATTCCAATCAGGCGAAATCGCGGGCACAGCTAGTCTTAATTATATATATTTACTTCGAGAATTTTGGTTAAATGATAAGCAAGTAATAAATTAGCGTTCGAGTGTAATGCCAATTATACCACTGTTACAGATATAGATGTTGGTAAACACAAACCTTTCGTAATGTGTCTGTCAATGTTATTTTAATTTTAATTGAAATATTTTAACTTATAACATACTTTAACTTATTTAATTATAGTATCAAGGATTTATAAGTGATTATAAAACTTGGAAACGAATTGCTCTACTATTGTTTTATAGATATCAAACTAGTTAGTTTGTTTTTTCGGTCAGAGATTTTTTAGTCTCTACCTATATATATATATGTATATATATATATATATAAACACTTCATTTCGCAATTATTTTTAACAAAAACATTTCAAATCTACGTGTCCTTTTGAACAACGAATTATTGAAGACTTGTAAACGTGTTATAAGTACAAGATTTCAAAGGCGCCACAGGTTAGAACCAGTCCCGTCACATTGTCGCCCATCTTGAATGCAAATTACATTTTGTCTCTCGTCCATTTGCACCTTGGCTATAAACACATACGCATACATTCAACGATGTCCTCTTCGCAAAGTAGCATTTAAATATTAAATTAATATGTTGAAAGCTATTTCGCTATTAGCATGCAACTACGCATTTACTAAGTAACTATACCTAACTTCGTCGATATGTTTACAAATGCTATAAACATTTAATATATGCACAAGAATAATTTTTACGAGATTATTTACTGGCTAATGGTAAATAAAGACATTTATTTCTATGTCAACATTTATAAATATTTAATGTTCATTATTATTGTTAAAATATGAGAATAAAGCTATAATTTGAGTGGACTCTTGTTATTTTTATCAGCGAATATTAATCTGAGACCCGACTGCGCCGGCGCTTAATTTATGCGCACAAAAAAGACGCGAAAACCCGGCGGCCATGATGCTTTTTTAACCACATATTTAGAACTTACTGTCTTAATTTTTTTAACATTTCATTGTATTACAAAAGTGTTTTATTAAATAGATCTTATTAGATTCGGACTGTGCACAGTATTAAATAAATGCTTTACTTTAATATTTTATTAAAACAATTAGGGCTGTTCCAGAAGCGCAATTAAAGAACATACAGTTGGTCCAATAAATCAACGTCAAATCGAAATCGTGTGTTAAAAGATGCATTCCCCTTTTTAAACATACGATAAAGCGTCTGTTCTTAAATATCTCGTGTGCGTCTTTTGAATAGCGGCCTCTCCCGTATTAGCGTTCACACACCTATGTTTGGAATACCACCTACATGCACACTATACTAGTAGTTACCAACGTCAAGCAGTTCGTTCTTGAATATCTCATGTGCGTCTCATCTATCGGTATTTCCCATCCCATCCCATCTCACGGCTTATATATTTTAGGGAATGACTAGCATTTTCGCTAATAAATATCTTCCACAACCACATCGATGTTGGACTTTCAACATGTTAGAAATATTTAGAACGTTGGTACACTACCAGTGTAGTGTAGTATCTTTTAACAACAATTTTCCCTGGAGTGAATTGGTCAATATCTTTATGAATTTTTGATCATGGAATACGTTAGACTTAGATATTCGATTTTCAAGTCTTTTAAGCTACTATTGAAACAATTTTTACAATTATTATAGACATTTAAAAACACTATTTTATACCAGTGTCGGACTGTGGCGGTTGTAAAAAAATTTAAATAACATTACCGGCTGAATAATACGGTATCTAACTGAACGAGTTTTATCTAGACAACTCGTATAGGAAATACAAAGTTCAAGTATTACTGCCTCTATATATAGATAACTACATAACTATCTTATACCATGATTGGTATTCGTTATATATTTATGTTTTGTCATTTTATGACATACATAACGTTATACAGAGTATCCTATATTAACATGAAGGTAAAAAAATCAGTAAACTTACTCTAATTTAATTATAAATTCGATATTCAAATAAGTAAGTAGTTTAATTTTTACTCATATAATTATAAAGAACAATGAAAAACCATTAACATTACTGTATTACTACTGTACTATACTGTGTTGTAGGTTTTAATTTAAACAAACAATTTGAATATATACAAATAAATAAAATTTGATTGCCTGTTTTTATTATTAAAATAACCGTTTTTTACAAGATTCATGTGAATATATACACTGCGATAACATTTTCATCATATCTCATGCTTTTGTAGTGAGTTATGTACACAAAAAGAAGAATGCAAAGAAAAAAGAAAAGATTCTAGGGTGGCGACCACGGGCGCTCACTTGATGGACCAACGATATAGTTAAGGCTTTAGCCTTGCAGTGGGCATCCATCAGCAGACATGAAGATGACGAAGGCCAGGTCCCGCCGCAATGTTACAGTGTCTTTTAGTATTAGCATAATTTGTACTTTGTAATAACAATTGAAACCTGAATGTAATGTATATATCACATCAACACATGAATTAATTTCCATGTATACATTAATAAATGTTAATTAAAATATGCATGTTGGAATACAAACAAAAAGCCAATGCGACATTAATAATGATTTCTATTATTCGCCCAGTGACAAGCGCAATCAAAGTAAGGAATGACGTCACGTATCAATTTTAAAGCCGGATACACGATAACTGATTACGATGAAGTTATCCTATCGCAACGCTGCGGTCAACACTCCTATCAAAAACATTTGAAATTACTTTTGTAAAAAAAATGTTTTTCACTCTTTGTTATTGATTGCAACTAAATAAGCACTCAATTTACAGCTCGCACAACGTTATATTGGCGACTTTAACGCCCATTTTAATAAGCGATGTACCCTCTTCTATTTTTTCTAAGACTACCCTACATTTCTTACAATCATTTGCAAAGTACCCACACTAAACCACATAATTTCAACGAATACTAATACTTATTAAAAAAGATTATGTAGATGTAAAATTACATTATAGAACAATAAATGACCCTTACTTAGGCCTTATTCCAAGCGATCTTATAACAGATTTGGTCTTAGTATGATTTATTAAGCAATAATTATAACTTAAAATTGACGATGTGATACAAAAGAATGCGTATCTTAAAACTAAGTAGACAACAAGCGTTACGTAAAAAATTTGATAGGCAGTCAAGGAATAAGGCTTTCTCGAAGATCACCCACGATGACCGGTCTTGCGCTCCCCGCAACCATCCACTTACCTGGTGGGGAACCAACCACGTTCCGTCTACCGACACCACTTACCATTTGAGAACGTTGCTACCCCAACATCCGTAAGTTTTTAATTACTGATCCAAGGCATAATCAGATTTCTCATCATGTTTTAATTTACAAAAAAATTTAATACATGAAACAAAGCTTTAAATTTAAATGTTAATTAGATTTTACTCTATTATAACATAGGCATATAAATCTACATTAATTAGAAAATGATTTTCTCACGACAAACCACTAACAAACGATACCATATCTTTGCAAAGGTCATGATATATACAAGAAATAAAAATAAACTCGTAAAGCCTAAATGTCGTCTTTAAAAAGTTAAATCCTACTTAGTGTATGCATATATAATAAAGTGCCTCGAGATATCTTAGACCTACCGTTTCACAGGTTTAAATATAAAATTAAACATAATATTTATAAAACATGCAATAAATAAATAAATACTCTTGAAAGATGTTAAACAGACTTCAATATATACCGAGATGAAAAATGCTATATGTAAATATTTGGCTAAAAAAGCGTAAGGTGAAGTTTGTGAAAATATTAAAATTTCAAAGAAGATATTCGTCTATTTAAATCTTCGTTTTACATTTACAAGACTTGCCAAAATATTGGATCATTAAACTCTGTAGGTGTTTTGTGTCTATAAACATCAAAGACTTAAACGGTTTAAAAATACTAATTTGGTTTTCATTTATTCTTACAAATGTTAAATACGGACAGGTGGATGAGTGACGGCTAGGTGACGGTATATACAATATAACAGTTTAAGTTACTAGTGGAATGATTTACTTAGTACTACTGCTTTGCTTGCTTGGTTTCGGTTGAAGTTGATGCTGTTAGCCCGGAGGCTTTTACAGCTTCATCGGAACTGAGTTCACGGAGCGGAAAGGTCCGTGAACTTAAAAGCGGTACCATGAGTATGTACAAACATAAAAGAGATTCCACTTCACGTGACCATTTCAAATAATACAAAATTTATGTAGTGTTATTATAATGTCGGGTTCTGGAAGAGAGTGTCCACCTCGACAACGAAGACAAACCCCTAGTGCAGCTAGATGTTCCTATTAATGGATACAAATCCATTAATATCCAGGTTTCCGATGATATAAATGCTGTTAGTCTTTGCCGCTTTTATAGATGATCCACGAGCTTATTCAAAATTTACCGCTAGATTACATGATGGTGATGAAACGTTCACATAACTAAACTCGTGTTGCTGTTTAGCGTGGTGATCACAGAAATTATCAGTAGAGTTGTGAGTTCTACTCGACGTTCTAAACGGAAGACAAATCCTCTCTTATATCGCCCTCTCCTGTAGGGATAACGATTTCGGAACGTACCAGGGTACGCTGTGGTGTTGGTGGTAACGCATGCAGTGTCCTGTGTGACAGAGGCTGAGTTGGTGTTATGCGTGGGTTGTGTGATTATTGATGCCTTTTCCTTTTCTGGTACGGACACAAATCAATATTTGTCCGAATGACGTTACCGGCAGAGTATAAATATAATATTTTTAAATACAACTAGTGCCTCTGTTGCCGAACTGAGAAATTTCATATATCCTATGTTAATATTCTTTGATAAAATATGTTTTTCAATTTACATTTTTGAGCTATCTAAGCTATCTATCTTGTTCAACTTATCAGTTCCATAAATTCGCTTTAGTCTAGAATTTTTTGAATAACATATAAACAATCGCGTCATCGGAGTTTATATTATCCTTATCGGATAATCAGATCATCCACGGGTCACTGGACAATGCAAATGAAAGTTTTACTCACGTACCTCACACGTGTTCATGCCACGCCATAGGTTAATCAAGTGCAAATGCAAAAACGTACATGTGATGTTATATATCAGGCGTGGCCAAGCTCCTTGATAGTTCGAGGCATTGTTCGAAATTTGAAATTTTTCGCGTGCCGAAATTTAATACGCATTTAAAACACGCTGAGGAATATTTTTTACAAATATTATATGACAAAAGTACAAAATATGTGTATTGAAGGTATAAATGCACACGTATATGACAGCACTCCTAATAATACTTAAGATGTTGGTTAATTAATTATGATCGGTGATCGGTAATCCTTATTATTCACACAGTAATTTATTTCGATTTCTCAATACCTGACATAGGTTATATAAATTTAAATATCGAAAAATTTCGACAATCAATCGGAGCCAAAAAAATTCGTACAAAGAGCTGCAGTTTGGCCACCCTTAACATATATTACTTATTCATATGTTAATTTATTTTTTATTAATAAAAAGGACACTAATCAGATGCAATTATATCTCATACAACATTTTTCGGCTATGTCGTCGGTGTAAAACCTCCAAATCAGTGAATGTATAGCTAATTTACTCTCAAGTATATAATATATAGAATACAGAAAAGATAATACAGAAGTAAAGGCGTTTCGAAATTCAAATACTCCATAAATCAATTATATATTTATTAGTATCTATCTCTGTAGACTTTGTATTGTAGTAAGGCAATACAAAGTCGCATGTTGCATTCCTGAGCTTCAAATTTATCACTTTATGATTCTTTTATTGTAATGCGACAGGCCAATAGCTGCTGGCAGTAGAAAGTCGATAAGATCAGATAGTAAAACTATTTTTCCTACCGTATTATCATTACGTGATTTATTATTTCTGAAATTAGTGATATCACGTTGTAATATATTTTGACATCGAATATAGTCAGAGATATAATCAAGCGCCATTATTATTAATAAGTAATAAAAACATTTAAAAACTTTTACGTTAAACGGTTTTTTGATACTCATAGTGTGGTGGTTGTGGTTGTGGAAAAATATGTACCTAGTCCGCCATATTGGAACGGCGTCCATCTTGAATTTTAAATTTTGACATAATCATCGTGTTTTACTAGTGTAGCCCTTTCATTTTTATACCCATATTGAGGGGGTTAAGGAAAAATACGTAATCCGCCATTTTGTATCGGCGGCCATCTTAAATTTATGACGTTATTGATTTCATTATATTGTATTGTCATTTAAATTAAATGTGTGTACCAAATTTGAGATCAATCTGACAACGGGAAGGTGCTAAAATTTCAATTTCTAATATTGATCCAAATAAATTCCGTACGGGTAGAACTAAATAAAACCGTTTAAAAACAATGTAGCTGGTTATTTATAGAAACGACCTCTGCGAACATTTATAACACATTTCATTTTGTTATTTATGAATTTTTTGTCCACCAAAAATATCGTTGACAGCCGATAACAAAAGTTTTAAATGTATATAATTTGTCATGTTAAAATATGACGACAAACACATCACTGTAACTTATATCACTATCATGACCATTGAATATTTGTTATTTTTACAAGAAAAAAATCGAACAAGTGCAATTTATTATACATATGGTCGGTATAGGTATATAAGCAGGTATGTATGTATATAATTTCTTTCGATTGATGTATGTTCAGTAAATGAATGCTCTCACTCCAAACACCGAGAGAAGAAATAGGGGCACCAGAACCCTACCGGAGCACGATCACAACTCTGATAACAGTGCACTAATGAGGAGAATATATACTACACCATATCCAAAAATCAATTGTCTGGGGGGACTGGAAAGTAACGTCGTTGCTGTCGACATATTTTATAGAATAGTACCAGATGGCAAAAGGTTCTTGATAACAAAGGTGAATATATCGTCGATTATAAATAAAAACTATGTAGTCGTGTGAATTTAATTTTAGACAGTGTCATTACTTTCCGGGCCTCTCTAGAGACGGAATAAACTTTTCTTGTATATGTTATGCCTGTTATTACCTGTAGCAGTGTTCTCCTACGAGGGGTTCTAAGGGGGATTAAGGAAGGCAATTTGAAAATGGATTCGACACGAGTTTAACCATTTAGATTTAATAAAAAAATAAAGAATTTTAGAAAGGCTAAGGTGGAACATGGTATAAAAAAGTTGGGAGAAACCACTCTAAAACCTAGCAATAACACTAGGTATTTAATATTACACAACATGTCGCCGCTTTCTATATTTAAAAAACCGGTTACTTGTAACATAGTGAGATTAAAGGTCAAATGCACAAATACATTAATATTCGGAAAGATTCCATTGCAGTATTTGCAAAAAATGTCTAAGAATGTTTGTGTGTGTAATGGTTATTACACTGTATATGACTTCATAGGAGAAAGCGCTACTTGCGAAGGACTTGTTTACCTTCATGTTAATGCAACCTTCATGAAAGAATGAATGATTTACACCTGAACAGATGGTAGACTCAGGTTGACGTCAATAGATGATCAAGAGATGTAATCCTCTCAGATAAAAGGCTCAAACAGATCCTTCTCGCTTACATAGAACAGGTAAAGAAGAGTATACTGAAAGAAGGATGTAATATAGCACGAGGTGACATCAGACACCGCTGATTAAGTTTGTATAGTATAAACAGGAAAGATAGATTTAGTATGACATAAATAGATAAGAAATTAGTATATAACATATAAATATAACCTTTATAAACACTTAAAATGCTTAAATCAATTACACGTAATTAGATATAGGTAAGTGAAACAAAAATAAACATACAAGTTATACAATTTTGCTAAATGCCATCATATTAGATTAATATATAGCACGCGTGTATAATTATAACATTAACATGATTCACATAAAATAATAAGAGATTGAGTTAAGTAATTTGATATAATAAATAATGATGAAATAAAAAAAAAAACTGTATAAAGATGGTACAATGTCTCTACTGTTTTAGAGTAGAGATACATGGCAACTATTAATAATAACAAAGAGATATAGTTGATTGATATATTTTTAATTAGAATTAACCGACAATTCCTTTTTAAAATATACAAGACATAAATCTTTGGATATACCACAATACCACAGGATTATTAAAATCAGATTCACATACCGTTTCGACAATTATTCAAAAAAATTTCATTTTTTAATAAGAAAATAAATTTATACATAGTAAGAAACATAGATTTTTAGTACAAATACTCATATAACAACACTTTTCCTATGCATTTCGTTTTGAAACTCGTTAATATATGCATGTTTAAACTGTAGGCGGACCGGTGTTATAGAGGGAATTGTATACGTGACCGCACAGGCGTAGGTATTGGCGGAAAAGTATGCCCCAAGGCGACCGCTTGCACCGCTCATGTACTATGAACAATGTTTTTCTTTTACAATTCCTTTGTTTGTGATTTCTTCGCTCGAAACTAATAAATTTATTAAAAAATAAATACATTTAAAAAACTTTTAAGTTAAACCGTTTTTTGATACCCATATTGTGGTGGTTGCGGAAAAATATGTACCTAGTCCGCCATATTGGAACGGCGTCCATCTTGAATTTTAAATTTTGACATAATCATCGTGTTTTACTAGTGTAGCCCTTTCATTTGATACCCATATTGAGGGGGTTAAGGAAAAATATGTAATCCGCCATTTTGTATCGGTGGCCATCTTAGATTTATAATGTTATTAATTTTATTATTGTGTATTGTCATCTAAATTAAATGTGTGTACCAAATTTCAGATCTACCTGACAACGGGAAGGTGCTTAAATTACAATTTTTAATTTTGATCCAAATAAATTCCGTACGGGTCGAACTAAATAAAACCGTTTAAAAACAAGTCGGAGATTCATTAAACAAAGCTTCACGTTTATGTTTTAAATCCATTGTAATGCTTCAATTAGATGATTTATAATATTATAAAAAGTAACTCCCGTGCGAGTAAGAAATAACATTAAATAAAGTTTATTTCCTATATGTTACTTTCACGTCATCTAACAGACTTGCCAACCAATAGTTTTACAATATGTATAAAATCTTTAGAAGGTAATGTTATTGTATGCCGGTCTTGTACTGTCTATATAAAGCAATAGCATATTTTTTTAAATGACCTCATCCTAGTGGAACTGCCAAGTTCATTCACGTCGAACGTCACAAAGGAAACTTATTACCAGAGAATTCTTAATTTAGATGCCAAAGAGAATTTTTAAAATTGTCTGTCATGCTCATTTCGTAATTAGCATATAGTATGCTTAAAAATAAAAACGAAAGGTATAACAAAAAAATTGTGTTTTTCTATTAATTCTAATGTATACCGCTAGTGTTTTTTTTTACAATATATTTTTCTTCGCTTTTACCAAACGCAGACAGTTGGGAGGGGGTTGCCGCTATTTGACACGGATCTTTCTTCTCCCAGCTGCGAGGCACGACAGCGTTTTATAATTTTTTACAATTTTTCTTACACAATTTTCTGGTATGGGTAAATACAGATAAAATTTATACATATTAACAATACAATTTAGAAGTTTTACTCAATTATATTTTAGTTGGTACATTATTTTATTTCAAGTCGCTGCCCGAGCGCTACAGACCGTAATGGTGTGGGTTAGACAGGCAGCTCGAGCGAGTTAAAGACATGAACGATATATATATATAGATATATATATATATATATATATATATATATAGATATATATATATATATATATATATATATATATCGTATATATATATACACACACACACATATATATATATACACCTGCAAGGTAATTGATATCAAAAATACAAAATCAAAAAAATTACGCACAGGCGCAAAACCGGCACTGCGAAAGCAATTATCTTTATCAATACCTGAGATCAGTTATCAGTGTTACTGGGACTCGCATTTTTTAAAATTACATTATGTTCCTTATTATCTTGTACGATGTACAGGTTGACTGCCCGTAACTCTCTGTTTCCGTACTATGATTGTTTGCAAAGAAGGTGCCAGAATGATAACACTGCCCATTGTACTTTATTATAACTTAATGTTTTACTTTCTGATGTCAAAAAATACTCAGGATGGGAACATGCAAGGGATCAAGATCAAAATAAACTTTCAAGGGAACATGAAATGCAAGAAAAGATGGGTAAGTCCGGATCTAGTAGCGGAGCGTACTAGGAGTCAACACAGAGAGTACTGTACAAGCCATGGGGAATGCCGGCTCTCTGACGCCCTGCTCCGGCTGTCGCGTCCCCGACTGTGTTTGGCAGGGATCTTAACTGATCATGGTCTTTTTAACAAACATCTATTTACATTAGGCGTTACGGACAGTCCTTTGTGCAGAGCGTGATTGGAGAAGTACGAGATTGCTGCTCACGTACTACTTCGGTGTACGGGAGTGGTGCCTCTCCGAGATCGCCGGCAACATCAAGGGTCTGTTGGGATTTCTCGAGGAGTTGGGTTGGTTTGACTAAGACCAACCGCGACGTAAAATGAGCGCATTGCCGCTTAGTTGCGGTAACCAGCCCGCTGGGGCCAATCAACATGCAAGTGATACTACAAACTGCACTTGTACGCAGGTTCTTCCTACTTGCGTCATTCAATAAATGATAATATTATATTACCTTAGATTGTTGTTACTACCCATGTTATAGTTTCCGCAAATAATAAACTAGCTGCCCCGCAAACGTTGTTTTGCAAAAAAAAATTAAAGTTTTTAATTAACAAATGTAAGATAAGGGTTGATCGTAGAGGGGTGAAAATTTAGGTTTGTATATATTTTTGTATGCTGTATCATAATAAAATAAAAACCAAAAAAATTGTCTAAAAAATTAAAAATAAAATTTAGGGGTGGACCACCCTTATCACTTAGGGGTATGGAAAATAGATAGTAGCTGATTCTCAGACATACTGAATACGCATGTAAAATTTGGTAAAAATCGGTCAAGCCGTTTCGGAGGAGTTCAAGTTCGAACACCGTGACACGAGAATTTTATATATTAGATTGACGTGATTATAAAAATGATTTCAACACCGACGCTAATATAAAATACGAACATTCGGATTCTATTAACGACAATCTTTAATATTTGCGTAACAAAATACACATTTCAAAGTAAAAAAATTCACAGTGACATGTGAGTTTTAAAATATCAGTACTAATGCATTACTTGTAACATTTTTGCAGTAGTAAACAGTTGAGTAGAAGTGTATATAAATTACTTAATGCCCCCGACGCCTCAACCGTGACCCCTGCTGACCCCTTATCAAATACATATTCGTTACCAAGTGAAGCCGTACATAAATAACTACATATGTTACATTACGTTAGTGAACTCTTAACTACCATATATGAAATAGATAAATATGATAATACCACTTAGTGGAGGGCATACACATACTGCGTCTACAGGCTTATAGTTGCAATTCAAAAACCTTTCAGCGCCTCAGGCGTTCAAGTTACATTAAGACCAATTTAAGAAGCCCGGAGTTCCTAATATTAGGGACCGGAAAGTAATGTCGCTTTCTTAAGTTAAATTCACACCGACTACATCTTTAACAAGTTATTATTTCTAATCAACAATATATTCACCTTGGTTATCAACAACCCTTTTTCATCTAGTATACATATTTTCAATGCCGGTGCGGTAACAAAACAACTGGTATTTCTGCAAAATATATCGATAAAAACGACATTACTTTCCGGTCTCCCTAATATCTCTTGTGCGTCTTGCAAATTGCCTCGTCTACTTTCTCACAGCACAGAAACATCAGACGGTGAATAACAACACTTTTGCGACCACTATAAATATATCCAGGTCATACCGAGTGCACCACAGTTCAATAAGCCATATATATATTAATTAGCAGCAAGTTAAAAACATGTCGAAATTGCTGAAAGTATTATGATATGATGTGGAAATTGGCTAGCTCAGTATTGAAGCCAGTGGGGTCTTAAAATTCTGGAGCGAAGACTACGGGCTGGCGCATTGAATGACGTCCACTCATAAGGTGGAGAGACCTTGTGAAGGTCGTTGGAAGACAGATGCAGGGGCAATCTATGGGCGAGGTTTATATCCTAAGTAAGAAAAGGACCAATATTTAGCCACTTTCGCAAATGCAGTGGTAGTCGTGCAATAAACTGCACCGCCCGCCAGCCCGCTGATAAATGCGTATGCGGCAAACAAATGCGCATCACAACCGCCACCGCCAAATTACTCAACACGTGTTTCTCCCCTCCACGGGGCATCTTCAAGAGTTATGTTACACCGATTAGTGCCAAACACAGAGTGTTTCGTGTGATTCGCATTTGCCATTAGGCTAAATATTGGTCCTTTTCTTACTTAGAATGGACTTCCGCAAGGTAACGCCTGATTCCATTAAAGGTTTATATCCAGCTGTGAACGTTCATATGGATGTAATAATAATGAATTAGAGGTTGTATACATAATTTTTGAATGGAAAATTTTATATGATCAAGTCAATATACTAACGGAAATGGAATCGACATTCAAATGTATATTATTTCATTACTTAATTAATTTGAACAATGGCCGACAATGTTATCGGTCGTAGAACATAATATGTCAGATAAAAATTATTATTTACGTCGCCTTTATCTTGTTAATGCGATTATTGTTTTTTTTTTATGACACACAGATAATAAATGATCCGTATATTTCAAGTAAAATACAATTATTTGAATTTATCACAAAATTCTTTAATAATTAAGACTTAAACTTTATAAATGATTATGTTTATTCTAGATAAATCTGATTAGTTTGAAGTTTAGAGAGGATTAATAGAAGATAAGAGATATCTGACGTAATAAACAACCTGTTGTTATAATAATCCTTTGTTAACGTAAGGAATATAGAATATATATGAATAAATTTAATATATACCCTATAATAATAAGAAAGCTTTATTTCATTTCATACAAATGACTTAAAATTAGTAATTTTAAATTATAGTTTTAATAATATTATACTTTTTTATTAAGTTTGTATTGACCCTCTCAGGGTTAAAGCCTTCTCCAAAGCTTTACATTTTTTTCTATCTTTTGGAACTTGGAGCCACACGTGACCTTCCGTAGCCACGATTACATCAGTCCATCTGGCATTAGGTCTGCCTCTCAATCTGGTACCTCGTGGTCCCGTCCATTTTACAACCCTTTGTGTCCACCTGTTATCAGCGAACCTCGCCACGTGACCTGCCCGGCTCCACTTTCTTTGGAAGGAATAGGTAGGTGCATCTGTTTTACACATATTTTGCGGATGGCTGTATTCCTTATTTTGTCTTTTAATTTAATATCCAAGTAGCTTCTCTCCTTTCTTTTCTAAGTGGTCTGTATTTTGTTACTCGTTTTCAGGTCAAAAGTCTAGGTTTGGCATGGTAAAATCTCCAAGATATACCCTATGGAATGCATACATTACTTTCGATTTGACGTGATTAGTCCACGTGAATACATTCCATTGTTTCTTCGATAATGCAAAACTATTTACTTCACTAATGATTATTAAACAAATGTCTTTATAAACTATGCATATGAATACAGAGAAACACCGCACTAGTTTTTCAGACTTCGGTCTGTAATCAAACATATATAAATGAATATATACATTGATTTGTAATAGGTGTAAAAACTTTAAAGGAGTGGTAGTGAAAATGTGTGTGTGTGTTTCGTCATTGGTTTTGTAGACGAGATTTCCAGAAGCCGAGGAGTACCCCACTACCATCATAGTATTATTTATTTATATACCATTGAAGGCGACATTATCAGATCGCTCACAACCACAGTAACCACGACTAAAAATGAATTTGAATTAAACCATTACATAATGACACCAAAGAACTTGTTTAAATTCGATCTAGGCTAAATATATGGATGCAGTTAGTTATAATTGAACCTAGTTCAATGAAAATGGTCAAGAAAACTCGCCAGTTATGTAGATAAAGACAAAAGTAGAACACGCAACGAACGGACTGAGACGAGGCCGAGATGTGAGCCAAGGTCCCGATCGTGCTGGCCGGCACGTAGCCTAGACTCGACTATGCTGGCGTGTCGCTTGATAACACTATTATCTATGATTATATAATTTACATATATAATTAAAGCAGACATTGGGATATACATACATAGACCTAGCTTACTCAATGGGTACATGCCGATTCTGTAAGCTCAAAGGGGAAGGCTGCAGAGGGTGCTAAAATGAAGGCTCTCTGGTATGCCTAAGCTTTCGAATGCGTTTGAATAATTTAAGTCTGAAAAGCATTATGGCCTTCGCGGCCAGTAACACGTAGCAATCTCACGTTAACTTTAGAAACGCATCTTGTGGCAACGTCATTTTTAAGATCATAAAGGTTTAATAATAATGAATTAGTTTGTGATATTTCAAACAACAAATGTGGCGTGTGCATAAAACTTACTCTTCAATTATTTAATGAAGAAGCGAAAGCAGTTTTTAAGCACGACAAAACGGACGAAGAGAAAGTTGAATTTCGAGGATGTTCAAAGTTTATTATACATCTCTATAGACTTCCTACAGTGATATACAATGTGAAATGAATTAATATGGACATGCTCTCAGAATTAAATTTATAAATTAAAGTTTCAACAAGAAGTTATATATATATGTGTGTGTGATTTTCCATGGAGATATTTAAAATTAGCGTTAATAGAAGAATTAACCAATTTATTGCCAAGATAGTTTTTTTAACGCCTTCTCCTCCTTTGATCACAAACTCGCTTTTTGGAGAGCGACGACGTGATCAAAGATGTGGCACCAAGACTCAGTACCGTACCTCTCCACGCTCACCTTGTGGACCTCAATATACAGTATTACAGATCCAAAAGAATTCCATTAGTATTTACATTACTATCAGAAAAAAATAAAAGCATATAATACTTTTATTTCTCTGTTAAAATTATTAAAAAAAAATATTCGTCCTAATATTAAGAGGCATATCCGTAATATTCTAACTTCAATATTAGCTATCTTCTTCTTATTATTTTCAACCGATGGGCGCACACTGCAAAGTCTTGCGTTGTCCACATCCAGCGACTTTTCACGACCTTAACTACGTCATCAGTCCATCTATTGGGAGGCCAACCCACGCCGCGTCTAGACTCGTAGTCGCCTGCCACTTCAAACGAGAAATTCTTCATAGTATGTCGGTGATCTTAGTAGTTTTGCGGATTTTTTATCTGATTCGATTTTTAAACCAGCAATATTAACTATATTTAAACTAATTAACAATTATACCATACCAGTTATACTAAATATAATAATACCTATAGTATACATAGGAAAAAAGGTCTGATCGCTGTCAATTAGACACGCCCCATTGACTATACCCACATTGTATCGACAAAAAAACGAATAGTTTTAATACAAAATAATGTATCCACCTCTAAACACTCTTTTTTATAAAATTCCGATGTCTTAGTTGAAAAACATTTATGCATTTGCAATAAATATTACATCCGCTTGATAAATGTATGTAATTACGCTGATTAAGATAAAAAAATATTTCATGCAACACTAACATTAAATTGTTTATTTTTAAAAACGTAGCAATTATTGTAATTTGAATTGATACGCTTACATCAAAACATCATATACATTAGTCTCGTATAACAATGTACGAAATTACACATGTCTGCCTATTGTAAACGTACCTAGCTAGCGCTGGCCATAATTATGTTAGCCCATATCTAAATGTTAATAAAAAAAGAGATATGATACAAATACATATGAATACAAATAATCTTTTTTTTTCTACCTAAGTGGCATTTGCAATAACCGCTTCGAGGCGACAGAAAGCCTTAAATAAGTCCTATTTTGTTCTCCAGGGGGATTTCGGTGGACGCTCCATGGAATTATTAGGCTCAAAGGCGCCAACGAGGGGACTTCGACCGCAGGATATAGACAAAAACAATCCATGTCAAATTAATCATAGATAAGACCTTGTTTTTCAAATAAAAACACAAATAGCTGAATATATAATATATTCATGCATTAATTGCGCTAATTGATTTCCTACATTCATTATCAAAAATAGATAATAATTCAATTTACACGGTTGCCATGCGCCATATTTTTAGATTTCCCGTCACACCCACAAACACGTTTCGATCGCCATTTTAATTTCAACGAATGATAATTTTAAAATAGTCTATATCTAGTTTGTATTAATAATTAAATATGAACGGAATATTTGTGCGTTTGTAACATGAATGGTGACTGTAAAATCATTAAAGTTGTGTTTCGTCGTCGTACCACCGCGTCGTGCAAAGGCGTCGTGACGTCACGGTGCAAAGTCCACAGACTTATTTGGAAAGTTGAGTAACGTCGTACTGTTGCGTAACCAGTTGTAAGATCGTAAAGTCTTGGAACAAAATTACATGTACAGTCATACGATAATAACTAACTTACTATAAATCACGTTATCGACTCATCGGCTCTAATCAAACCTTTTGTATATTATTCATTAGACGATTTTATGCAAGTAAATCAATCAATTTGAATCATAATATCGCACTTGTGGGTGAAATGACGAGTAATAAATTGCCTAATCACTTCTCTTAAATGTCACATCATATTTATCTTCACAACTTTTTAATCGATGCAATTAGAAAACTATTACTAATTCGACTCTAGTATTATATGGTGCATTTACAATACCAATGTATATATTAAGGTGACCGGAAAGTAATGTCGTTTCTATGGACATATTTAACAGAAAAAACCGATTGATATTTACCGCTCCGGCATTGATTTGTATACTAGATGGCAAAAGGTTGTTAATAACGAAGGTGAATATATTGTTGATTAGATATAAACCTTGTTAAAATGTCGTTGTGTGAATTTAACTTAAGAAAGCGACAATCCCTTAATACAAATAGATGTTCACCATCAACATGTCAGCCGGTGAATTCAGCGACTTGCCGCGACCTCATCATCTGTTCACCTAGTGGAGAGCTTAAACACATCGCGTCTATCAGCTCGTGAACCTTTCAGCCCAAACAGTCATCGGTCATAGTGAAGATATCCATGCATGCTTGCATATGCAAGGTAACATTGCGACCACAGGTCATAGGTTCTATGCCTTATACGGGCATACTAGCATTCCATTGTCACGGGTGCATAAAAGATTTCTACCTGTCTTAAGCATTACTATATCTCTTGAACCACGAGGCTAAGGGATTTGGAATTTGGTAGGAATATTCCTTTTACAGAGTAGTGACTAGATAAGAATGGATTTCAAGAAATTTTAAACTAAAGGCGAAATAAAAAAATTTGAAATTCCACCTTTAAAAGCTAGTACGGGCCACGAAACAGTCGGGATGCAGCCAGTTGAGTATATAATTAGAATGTTCAAAACACTTATCATTATTATCTTTTTGTTAAGTTTTCTTATATTGGTAATAACGGCTCCATCGCTTTCAGAACACTAAATATTCCTTGACACTTTACGGGTCCAAAGTCCATAAATGAAAAGTTCAACGGTCACGGCAATTGAATACGTTTGCACGGAGATGAAGATACAGAGAGCGAGTCAATTGGACCGGGTGATGAATAAATTAGGTTAAACATTATTTACTGATCAATATCTTCATATTCCCATTGTCGTTTCAAGGTTCTTTAATAATTTCAGCTCGCTGAGTCCTAAGGTTTCTCGCAGAAATGTTTGTGTTGGCGGACCTCTGGTAGTCACAATTTTTCGGTCGGGGTCTAGAGGTCTGAGAGGTCTGACCGCGGTAGGTGCATATACTTGAGAAAGCTCGACTCGAGCCGTCAGATTACATGCAATATCACAAAATTTGGGAAACTCTTGAGCTAAGATAGCTTTTTTATGACCCAATTTTAGCCTTTTTGGCCCCTATCATTTTATAGGACAGGGATTTTTATTTAATTGTTTATTCACTGATTATTTTCTTTTTTGATACTCCTCTTTCATATTCTGTAGCTTTTTAATATATTCTTTCCGTGCATCGCCTTCTGTCTTTAGCCGCATTTCATACAATACTGCATATTTAAATATATTTTCATTTCCTTTTTTTAAGCATCAGTAGCCTGATTTACGAAAGTGATTTTTTTTAATATTACTGTGTTTGCTTGAGGGTCTAGATGAAGGGAAAAAAGATTTTTTTTTTAATTTCGTTCCGTTTTTTTAAGACAGATTTTTTACAAATTTATCATAAAAGGTGTATCGTAATTCATTCATTGGATATTGTATTACATTTAAATCATAATTATTGTGTTATAAGTGCAAACCGAGCATACTTAAAACGCGGTACAGCAGTTCTGGTAGGTCTATAGTAATTATTTATTTTATATTTACTGGCAAAACATTTGTATTTCGTTATATATGTAAATTTGCAAATGCAAAATATATATCAATTAATCTTTCGGCATTAAAAACTTCTCTTAATCAATTGCAATAAATTATGAACGTATAAAACCAACAGCTAAGTATAATCTATTAATACATAATGAGTAAGTGTTGGTTGATTTTTTTTTCTTCTCAACGCCTGTGAACAAGATGTCAAGTACCCGCATGAAGCTGACGTCACTGTGCAAAGTCCACAATAATCATTGTACCGATCAATGACAAAATTACCGTGATTTTATAACGCTCTGTCATTGTCTGGTAAAACCATATTGCATAATATATACTCCGTAATTACTTACAGTTAATTTTAAGTTTTTTCTTTAAATAATCGACAATAATAATAAATCTGTAATTATCTTCGCACATGACTTGCACGTCGTGTGGGGAAATTTTCTGACTCAGATACACGATCTTACTGTCCAATACCACGAATGTGAAAATAGCGAACGCAATGCTAATACTGGCATATTCGCTGATTTTATTTTTTAATTATATATTATAAGGGGTTTTGTCCGCAGATATGTCGTTGCCATAATTCAAATCCAGCTACATATACTATGTACACAAAAAAATATTTTTATATTTATTAATTACAAGCTCTATGTTTGTTTAAAGACAGATTCTTTCGTAAATCAACAATTCGGGCACATTCCATGATAATATGGTATCTTCCAATATACATTTTTTATGGCCACGATTTTTGAACCTCTTGTTCAACCCCTATGATAGGATCTTTATTTACATAATAATTTTAATTTATTACCATACTCATCTTTCGTCCTTCTCAATGTCTTTCATTCTTTCCTCTAATTTCCTTCATAACATCTCTTATTCCTTTCCATACATCGCTTCACTCCCCTCGCCTTCCATCAAGGTATATACAATGTTATATTTATTATCTATATTTCTTTTTTCTTAAGTTTTCATACATTATAATAATTTACTTGTTTATTTTCTTACTATCTATATCGCACACAATTTACATTTCTAATACCACAGCTATTTTATCTCTTGTTTATTTATTTTATTATTCTTGTTCTTCTACTATACGTTGCAAATCACACGGTTCAGGGTGGCTACATTTTTAATCCTGATGCCAAAGCTGTGTCCAGGCTTTTGTCATGAGACTTAGATTAAATCATTTCTTTCGAGTGATTTACCTTCCTCAAACCAGAACAACCACTGATTGTCTACCTGACTGTATTTAGTCCTAATCCCAAATATCACGTCGCAACAAATTAACATGGCAACCAATTGCTACGCATTTATATTGTCAATTTTTTGTGCATTTATATTGTAATTCATTTTGAGTTTGTGAGCATTGTGCAACTTGTTCTACATTAGTCTTGTCTTGTACACATTCGTTATAATTTACTTTCTAGTCATGAATTCTTGTATTACTAGAAAGTAAATTGTTAGATCTGTAATCGGACCTTATTTAAAAAGATAAAATACATCTCTCTTGAAATAAAATCATTTAACGAATAATGTTTTTTTTATATGCTCCATTTTTTGTTTACTTTGCAGCAACCATCAGGTGTACATTCATCTAATTTTCGTATACGTAATTTTTTTAATGTGTAATGTTTTTTTGTAATATGAAACGTAATCATATATATAATAATATTGATTTATGCAAATTTTTTTCCACGTGTAAATTTAAAATTCCGCATTAAATGTGACCTATTACCGAGTTAACAAAAACACACTTTCAGCATTTTCAGTGTTTGCGAAATCGTAACAATACACCTGGATAAGTAAATAGCCAAGTAAAGCGATGTCGCAATGCTTACTGCGTTTTAAATATATTTACTTAAAACTTCGAAGTTGCGCAACATTTGATATTCATTATTCGCTTTATTCGCAAAATTAAACTTTATTTTTCATTATTCACCTTTGTTGTCGATTTCGCAACGCTAAACAATTAATTAAAAGTTATTTCATTTAAAAGGTGCTTTTATTTTATTGCAACACTAAAATACAGCGAAAACAGTTTCGAATACCGAATGCTTTTCAGTATTACCGATATGAAATAATATATTTAACATATTATACAGTCGCCTACCATGTCTGCTATGTGCTAAAAATAAAATTGATATTATCACATTGCTGGCATCATTATACAATTCACTATATTATTACGATAATAAATGAATGACATACACACATATATGTAACATATTTATTATATCTTGGCACATTAGTCTTGTTTATGGAGGTCGTTACAAAACCCTTGTCAGTTCTTTTAGATCCTTTAGTTTCGAAAACGGTCCAGTTGGACCCCCAAGGGTCTACTGGAGACTCAACGCAAGTCTACGTAGGCGTGATAAAATAATTGGGGTTTACAATTCGTAGCCGGAGTCCATGATTATATATAATCTTAGTGATTATTACGATAAAACTTGCATATTCTATATTCAATACGTGTCGTGGCTTGCTACCGTCTTCATCTTTTAGAAATATAGAAGAAATATAACTACAGGAGATCTAACGGACTCAGATGGACTTTGAAAGACTTCAAATCCACAAAAAATATTTAAATCGTGTATCGTACACTACATAATAAAACAGCGATTTAGGTTAAATAAAACAATATCCTTCGATAACCGTAATCATGTAAACAAACATTAAACTTGTAATTAACAAGCTACCAAAAATAAACCGTGAGGGTAATTGGACAAAGTGGCGGTTACCCTAATTGAAATTAACAGGCACTTACCTAATTAACTAATTAGAATGTGTCTGTGACGGCTGTTTCAAACGTTTTACAACAAATTACCTAAAATTAACTGTGTTTATTTATATAACGTAACAATCTTTTGCAGACACCTATCATTGCAGCAGAGGGAGTTTATCGTTTGACGTGATATTTATCCACTTCATCATTTGTACCGACCCTTTGTAACTCTTGGAGAAGAATACCTGATAAGCTCATCTTGATAGACAATTAGAATAGTTCAAATAAAGCTCCCTTATAATGAATCAACCTTCAACTAAACTAGGCTTTTAATTTGTGTCTATATACTTCAATGAACTTTCACATATGTAGCTGTAGTTTTGATATATTACTAAACATGAGAAAAATCCGGGCACGTGTTATTAATTTTTTTTTAATTTATATACACATATTAGAAGGAAACCATCAGTGGTAGCCCAGTGGTGGAGGATAACTGAGACTTGATCCTAGGTCTCGAGTTCGATTATCGGGATACGATCTTATATATGTAGTAATTTTGGGCAGCAACGTCCTCTGTGTACCATAAAATCACACTGCGATCGCCAACCCGCCTGCCAAACGTCGCGATTATGGTATATATCCCATAGATATCTTTGGGGGATGCCTGTGCGTCTACAGGCTGTATAGTATATATACTAGCTGATCCCGCAAACATTATTTTGCAAAAAAAATAAAGTTTTTAGTTAGCAAATAAACGATAATGGTTGATCGTAGAGGGGTGAAAATTTAGGGTTGCATGTATTTTTGTATGCTGTATCATAAAAAAATATAAACAAAAAAATTTGTCTAAAAAATAAAACGTAAATTAGAGGTGGACCATCCTTAACATTTTAGGGGGATGAAAATAGATGTTTTCCGATTCTCCGCCCTGGCCGATATGGAATAAATCGGTCGAGCCGTTTCGGAGGAGTTCAATCACGCACACCGTGACACGAGAAATATTAGAAGATATATTATATATGTATATAGGGTATAACACGCCCGGTGGATTAAATGTAGCCCTGAGTTGTGGTATCTAAATACATCACTACCATTTATTACAATCATACGTAGACTAGAATGAAGCAATTTTAATACGGTATTTATAAAAGCCGATAATCGAACATGCATTGGCCTAATTACTTTAAAATAAGCTATAGTTAGCATAATCTATGGCACATTGCAATAACAGCATATTCATAAATAGAAGCACTGAATTAATGAATTTATAACTACAACTCTACAAGGTACTTCGTTATGGTTTTGCGAAAATATCTATTAGATCAGCAAACTGGCTGGGAGAATTTTGCGTTGCCAAATGTAAAGCATGTTCTAAAATTAAATGCGTCAAGGAACACACAAGCGAATGCTCAAACTTTATGAAGTATTAAACGTTTTACATTACTGCGCTTACTCTGTTAGATTAGTTCCTAAATCTCAACACTAGATGGCGTTGCCAGTAGATTGAATCGCATTACCGACTTTTATGTTCATACAATGACAGTGTCTGATTTTTACATTCAATAGTTTTTATTATACCGTTAATTTACCCTGCGGTGTTCCATTTCGTCGTACACATACCTTGTGATACAACTGTAGAATTTTTATTTCGAGATATTTTTTTTTTATACCAGCATTGATTACGCGACAGAATAATAAATGTCATTCACGATAGGATACATTGTTACAAAATATATCCATATGTTAACATAAACCTCGACTTGTCATACTATTTAAAATCTTAGTTCTCAAAGTGATCCGGGTTGGAGGGACAAGAAACACCACATACACACATGGTGTTTGGTATTTTGTAGCGACGGAATTTTCCATAGTTTCTAATTTTCATATATTTGTAGTTTTAGGAATATGATAAAAAGATATATGTAGGAGGTCCACCGAAACGAAAATAAATATCTGGAAACCTCTGTTTTAAAATATTATTGTAATTTATTATATCTTGTACGTTACAAAATAAATGCTGTATGTAAAAGCGGTGCTTTTAAAATTATTTGTATCAGGTATTGCTTTTCTTAATTTCACGTAAGAGTGATCCATCTATATCTAATATAGCTAAATATCTGTATCGTTCTTGTCATATTCAATTAGAATAATGTCTAATATTATTTTTATAGTGTGATTGTAATGTATTTTATATGACTTTGTTGAAATACGCTGAATAGTAAAAAAAAATTAAAAAATCATAATAAAAAAAACAGGATAAGACAAAAAAAATTGTAAAAAATGTTGTACCTTATGACATATAGTTCCTAGAAAAAAACATTGCAAGACAATAAAAAGAATTTTAGTTTCCACCGCGGGTTGTATAATTGTCTGCAATGAGTAGTAGTTTAATTAATGCATAACAATACAATAATAGATAAATGGCGAATAATTCCGGATTCTTGGAAATATTTGAATTACGCTATGCGAGCTACCCTAGCTGTGATTTCCAACTTGTCTACCCTTGCTTCCATAGAAAATGTGAAACAAATTTAAATTACAAATAGGAGAAACATTTAGTTAAATTAAAATATTTGTTTTCAAGTTTATTGTAATATGTTTTATTTGTAAGTGTACTGTACTGTATGTCCTTTGATAAACACTTCAAATATCTCGAGTTCGAGAGGACTGCGCAGAGCATTAAGGTAGCGAAGCCCGAGAATTCTATGTGTAGTGTCAGCCCGGGCTGCTTGATATTAAAATTTCAATCAGTTGTAGTCTGGGCTGTTTTCTTGTTGCCAAGTCAACGAACTAATCTTCATTACAAACGTACGGCGCGCCCGTAGCCCTGGATGCATCCTGTTTTGTATGACTCGGAGACTTAAATCTATATTTTATTAACTGTACAATATAAACGAAATGCAATTTTGCAAAATGTATTATTGAAAGATTAAATATAAAGCGCAACAACAAAGCAAGCCACTAAAAAATATTAAGGATAATGCAGCAAAAAAAAAAAGTGAAGAATACTAAATCGCGACGCCGTTCCAAATTCAAAAGCGGGCGCGTCTATTGGTCGCGATCACGCAGGGCGCACGTGGCCGGCGCATGGCTCGCTCACAGCTGCCGAGCGGACTTTGTACCCGGCTTACAATCACCGGTGAATAACGTGCCTCGATTTAGCGCGGATCGTATTATTTTCATTGAACTAGGCAATTGCTACTTCTAAGTTGCAACTTTGTTGCAATAACATTAACTTGTCTACACAGTCTGTCGTCATTATTTAAATATATCTATACATTTTGTACCATATTACATGTACAAAAGAATAATTTCGACACCTATAAACACTTTCAAAAACTTAACTAAAAATCCTGTTAGAATAATCATGAAATTTCTCTAAAAAAAATTAAGAAGCAGATGTAATCACTAGTTGTTTATCATAAAAAAGTATTTTAAATTTAGTATCTCACTAGTTAGTTATTTTTGTCAAACATTCCCACAGACAAAAGTGAAAGAGTAACGAGTAAAGATATATATTGAGAAATAATATGGAAAAGAAATCTTTTTTATTGTAATATTGATATTTCGTAATAGTTAATATTTACCGGAACTACTATTATTTTTATATTTAATAATTAGTAACTTGTCGATCAGAAGGTTCTGATGGTGTACGAAAACGTGTTCGGATATATCGACAAATATATGGTCAACAGACGTCACCAAGCCATATTTTAACCGCTAACAGCAGATCGAATAGATATAAACAAAAATATTTATAAAAGTCAGGCTTGATAAGTTTTTATTGTAATAATGCTACTTATATTAAAAAAAATTATCATTTTAATTTTTCGGAAAATAATTTCGACCTCGTAACAGTCGGTCAAATATCCGCAATTTCAATGTCTGGGTGTAATTTACCTTGAAATATAAGATGGTACATCTTATTAGCGAAAATTTCACTACGAGACGCCTCTCTCAAAGCGGAACAACAATCAATACACACTACTGATTAGCGAGAGAAATACGCGTTGCGTGTTATAATACAAATCTAAGAATTTAGGTTTCATTTATATCTCATTTTTCGAAAAATTCAAAATGGTCGACATTGTAACGCAATTAAACGACTAATAAAAAAATGTTCATAATAAAAGGTCATTTTAATGGATACATTTTGCATACAGTTGCAATGCCTTTTTTTAAATAAGAACAAGATGCGTTCCAAAATAGACTGGAATCGAGCCAATTTAGGCGTATGAATTTAAGCGCCGAAAGATATCGCGATGAAGAGATTACACAAGGATAATGTGCGGCTGCATAGCAATTGGCGGCAAAGTTAAAATTTTGAAATATTGTGCATTGTTCAGTAACAAAGTATTCCGAGTAAATGTATCTCTTCTAAGCATTTTTTCTAATTATACTACACTGAATACATAATTATACAGTTAGGACGAGATTTCACATCGATAACATAGTCAATCAGTACCTAAGTAAAGGTAACATTAGTATTCTAAATAAATGCATAATTAGGCTTTCTATAAGATGTTTTGACACAAAGTAAGCTGTAAAACAATAGATATAATCATCGATATTAAAACAATCACTTGCGTCATATAAAATATACTGTAACCTTATTAGATGGAAAATGTATATGAAGGTGAGTGAACAATGCCGAGTCCAAAGTCCACAAGGTAAATCACAATTGAAGCGTAAACGTGCTTTGATTTTTGACGATAGTTTCACTTAACAGCCATTATTGTGAGATAAATTACTATAATTCTAAAACGAATCCGGAAACTTAAATGATCAAGAGAGAGACTGTTAATATTAAAATTTTAAATTTATAACAATAACTGTTAAATCAACGAAGTAAAAATAATAAACAAAGAACTTCGACTTTCTCACAACATTCACTGTTAATATGTTTGAATAAAAATGAGGTAATGCAATATGTTGTGATGATAACATTACTTACTTTTTCAAGACAGTCTTGTCCAATAGCGTTAGGGTCCACTTTAACTTCCAAGATCACAGAATTAGGCTGACTAATTAACCACATTTTGATTACAAATTGTAAATATTAAAACGAACAAAACAAGAAATATTTAGGTCAAACGTTATTTATTATAATTAATAACACGATGTTACACTAAATTTTTAATGTTTATCTCACGCGCGTGAAAAATTTGTTTAGAAATGTCTTTCGCAATTCGCTCTGTGAAATGTTTATCGCGTATTCTTTGTGGAAGTAAAACTGTGAATACTTCCATACGACGGCCATACTACGTTAAGTTTGCCACCGAAATGATAAAGAAACGATGTGACGTAGCAACTGGCTTCTGTCGCGGTTCTTAACCTTTGCGTTAATACGGACACTTTCATTATTTTACTGACCACTGCGTTGTAGTAATGCAACTGTCGAATAAACTGTAACAGTTACGAAGCAATGTAATATGCCAATAGTAAGTAATGAAGATGAAAATATTCGTTTAAGGTAACAAGTGTTGTTACTATTTCATAATACTGTTCATATTAGAAAGAGACGAACATAGATTATTTCTTTGTACATATATTTTAATAAAAAAGTAGTTTTGATTGAATAATTTTTCATCAAATTTATAAGGTAATTTTTAAAAAATTTAGTAGGAATTTGTTATTTCCTTATTAAAAGTCTTAAAAAGTTTTTTTATTTTTTAGTAACAATTTTGTAGAAATTATTATTTATGTTATTCGATTAATTTTTAGTTCCTGGAACGACTTAGTTATAGTTTTAAATATCATTTTTTAAATAGTCATATAGAAAAATGTTAGCTGTACACTTACTTATAAAATAAATGAACTTACTTAATACACCTACTTAACTTAGTACACCTGGAAATAAAATAAATGAACCCGGTTAATGGTCAAAATATAATTTTTTTGACTACTAATTATATTTTGATGGAAAAGATATTTATTGAATTTTATTATCCAAAAAAAATTATTTCGGTATTCAACTTTCATATTAGTGTTTATTTTCAGGACTCCCAAAATTGTATCAATAACATAACAAATTAACAAAAGTGTCATCTATATTAAAGACGAGAACTATGTTTTTTGTTTCTAGCAATATTTTTACTTGCTCACATTAAATGTGTTCCAATATACGGTTTACAGGACGAGTAAATGTACTATTTGTAATTTTTTACGATTATTTTCGGTTATACTTTATTCTCGAATCAATATTTTTGTAAAATAATACAATGTAGTTGTTTTATTATTAATATACTTATACTTATAAGAGAAACAAGAAAAAGTGCTAAAAGATGTAATCCATTTTACGCAAGAAATTCAAAGCACGAGTTGATGACAGCGCCAATTGTGACAACATAGAGAAACTAAATTAATCATATGACTATTTCCCTTTGCGTCCAAGTCAGCTATTGATTTGTGGCCTGGTCTCGATTCTTACTCGACATAGTTTTTGTGAATATCATCAGGAATGGCGAGTCAGACACAGGGTATCCAGCAGTTACTGGCCGCTGAAAAGCGCGCTGCCGAAAAGGTCTCCGAGGCAAGGAAGCGTAAGTTAAAATAAAAGATATTCATTAATTCAAGACTTATAGTAAATTTTCTATTCTTTGTCCAGTTATTTTTATTTTGTTTCTTTGAGTAATTAATTTTATTGCAAAGTAATCGTAGTAAATGCAGCATATGGTAATTATAACGGCGACAAATATGGAAGAAATACGAATGATTTCGTACTTGTATTTCGACGTCACATGATTGTGGCCCTGAAATCTTATGATGATCCAAGATAACATGAATTATCTAAAAAGCTTGAAAACATTAGTCTGAATTACTAAGTTTTCTGATTTTCACTAATTTAATATCTTACAAGTTTAGTTTTCTTCATATTATTTCTAGTTTTTTCCTAATAAATCTGCAATCAGAACTTGATTATATTTAAACGGATATCAGAAATCAGATTTGAATATCAATAAGGACTTATGTAAGACTACATTTAGACAGCCTTTTTTTAAGTTAAAATTTAATTTATGAGATATTTAAATATTACACTTTAAATATAAGCAATTGTTTCTGTTTAAAATTTTTATTAGATAAGTCATATAACATATCAAATTTATATAGTTATGTAGTATCTATTTTATTTATATATGGTACTGATGATCCTTACAGGGAAAGCTAAGCGCCTAAAGCAGGCCAAGGAGGAGGCCCAAGATGAGGTTGAAAAGTACAGACAGGAGCGTGAGAGACAGTTCAAAGAGTTTGAGGCCAAAGTGAGTGCTATATGCTATTTATAGATCAGTTTCATCTTCCATATATAGGAATTTTTCCATGATACAATGAGAGATAAAAATGTACTGTGTTCTTATCCATTTTTAGTCTAAAACAAACCATTTTCACTGTTATTTTATATAAAAATATATACATTGCAAGATATACAAGGTTTTAGTTATAAATAACTTTGATCATACTTTTTATATAACATAGTCTTGTCAGGTCTGTCTCAGTGTCAGTTCAGACAAACTGATCTTAGTAGGCCTTCGTAAATATTTACAGGTACCAGCCAGATTTTAGGTTAAGTTTGCATTGAGTTGTAAGATTGATTAAATTTTTTGATATAGAGAACTGGAGTAACATAGAAGGAGAGTATATGACTGATTTATTGTTGTTAGAATCTATTACATGGGTCAATATTCAATAAAAGCAATGCTTTCTTAATTTTTCTCTATGTAGTCAGCTGGAGATTTGTCTTCATATATGTCTATTACCCATTATTAAAATAACACTCTTAAATCCAAGTTCGTTATAATTCGGATGACATTAAAAAATGTTATATTCAGATGTTCTTATAATAAAAAATATGGAAAGAAGAATAAAGAAGAATCTTGTCTGTCTATGACATTTTGTTGGTCAATTTATGATTTTTTCAAACTAGATTTTAACTTTTGCTTCAGAACACCTTTGTACTGTAACTATGTGTAAGGGCACTCTCAGAAACATTAGTCTGTATTGTTATATAATTTATTTTACTAGTGTGGGTAACCCCAAAACTCTTACCAGATACCCAGATAAAGTTTAAGGTTCCTATTCAAGAGTATCCTTGAAGGTCATCGTTTACTCAACTCTCTGCTTTTATTGGATAATTGTGAGGATTTTTAAATCTAACATTACAATCACCAGTGTGTTAGTGCAGCATAAGTTGCAGTTTCTGTATAAGGATCAGTCATTTTCATTTCATTATGAAGTTAAATAATGGCTTATGTTATAGCACATGGGCACACGGGAAGGTGTTGCGGCTAAAATTGATGCTGAGACCAAAGTGAAGATTGAGGAGATGAACAAAATGGTCCAAGCGCAAAAGGAGGCTGTAAGTGATGAAACCTTTGACTATTATCTTAAAATTTATTTTTAAATATCATACATTTCCTACTAAATATATTACTCAGTTAAGTTCATATTCCTCAGTGAAACAGATACATGTTTATCAACAAATTAATCAATTGTTTCTTGATATTTTTCAAACTTTATTTGATTAAATCAGTAGGTCTGATATTTCATAGTTGTTAATTCTTTGTTAATGGTTCACAGGTAATCCAAGATATTCTCAGCTTGGTGTACGACATCAAACCAGAGCTCCACGTTAACTACCGCATACAATAAGTCAACGTGTCTGTCGCTGTTCGCAAATTAAAATCTAATGCGAAAACAATTATAGTTCTTATTGTTATTACACTGTTTTAATGTAGGCGTTTGGCACAATATTTAATGCGTGCTGTCAAAGTGACGTTTGCGTTGCGCGGGAAAAGCACGTCGCTGCCGCGTTCGCTGTATATATATATAAAAAACAAAAAACAATGCTTATTTCACCAATTTAATTGACATTTCACATAAATTATTATAAATGTTTAGGAGAAATCAGCTCGATATCATTCCAATAAGAAAATAACAACAAAGGTCCGCTAAGAACGCATATTTAAAAATTAAATTCTTAAATTGTATGTTAATCCATGTTGTATGTTGAATAGAAATATATGAACGTTTAACAATGAAGATTTTGAAAGGTTTTATTTTCTTCGTGTTTATCGAGTAGCAAGCTGGTGTACAGTATTAGAGGAAATATACTATTGATGTAAAACAATTAATTACTGTTTTATTGCTGTTCCTGGATATTTACTTCTAGGGGCTTGAGGTAAGATTTTCTGAAAACAAAAAAATTCTTTAAATAAATACATTTTTAATAACAGATTTTTGCTCTTTGAACATTTGACATTAAATCATATTATTTTTAACACAGTTTTAATAAAAAATTTACTTTGTAAATTATATTTAATCAAAAATTATCTATTATTTAACAGATATTTTGATTTAGGCTTAAGGAACAACCGTGCACATGAAATTTTACAAAGTCGCCAGATGAAAAGAATTTTAAACAGAAATATGACTTCAATAATCGCTGTTTCATTGTTGACATTTTTACTAGGTTTGAGTTCATTTAGTTTACAAGTGCTTAGCCTAAACCATTTTTTTAGCAAGCTCGCAAGTTATTTTGAAAGCTTCGGCTTGTGCCGTTACATCATTATAGACAGAGTCCGACAGACAGATAACAAGGGACTAATGCTTGAACTGTTCATCGAGAGACGACATTCTATTTGAAGGGTGCCTGAGAGGCGAATCACTAGACCAATCACACAGTTATTTGTATGAATGAAGGTCGTATATTAATATGTGATTTGTGTTTAACCTTGTTTAGAAAAACTGAACAAGTAGCCTGAGCGATCTTATGTAGTGATGGGTACACGATACAGTGATGAGTGTAGATTATAGGCAAATCGAGATTCCCGAGGGACTCCTGGGCATACGTTGATTAGTTCAGTTATATGTTAGGCGCCTTCCGCAATCTGTCTCCTCAAGTGCGCGGAATGTGTAAATGCTAATAAGGCAAGAATATATATCTGTACCGGAAAAAAATAAGCTAGGGATTCTTACCTATCCACTTAGCAACGGCTCCGACATGAGAAAACACAGCTGGTTGGTCAGGTAGATCACATCTCTTGGATGAGAACGACAGTATCCCCACTAGGACTCCGTCCAAAATCGCTGGACCTCCTGCGTCATGCTATACAAAAAAATATTTATAAATCTTTATGTTATTAATGAAATTAGATACTGCAATATTTCTGTTCCGACTTATTTTAGACCGCAAATGAAAGTTGAATTTATTTTAAAGTTAATGTATTAAAAAAAATTCCGTACAAGGAAAGCCATGAGAAGAACATTAACAAAGATAATGTTATGACTAAAAAGCGTAAGCTGGAGACATTCTTGTGCATTTAATATTACTGATTAATATTCGAAGTCCTTAACGCGTGCTTCTTGAACACACACGACCCACATACGAAATGTCGAGCTGTTCCATTTTATTTTGGATTTATCTAAAATACGCTATGTATGTATACGTTACAAGCTAACATTAATTGTCCACTGGACCTGACTGTGGTGTACCTGGTGGTCAACTGTCCCGCATTCGGAGGACCTTGGTTTGCCTGTGAATGCCGGCTAGGCCAAAATATTTGCGAGGACAGGATCGCCTCGCTAATGAACGATGTCAAAGACGAGCCAGCGTTCCTCAAACGCTAAAAAAACAGTGGAGAACGCAATAAAAAGAAATAAAACCGATACATGTTGGTTAAGCAATCAAATAAACAGAAGGTAGAGAAAACAAAAATAAAACTCGTATTAAAAGTAATTAAGGAGAAACAATAAAAATCCACAATAATGTGATAAATTGTGATAAAGTGAAATAAACAAGCATATTAAATAAGAATAAAACAAACATAAATTAAGGCATAGAAAATGTGATGATGACCCGTATCTGTGATATTTGAGGAACGAAGCCAACGACGTGAAACAATGAATGAATGAAAATTAGTATGAAAAAGAATGATTGAAAATTATAGAATGAAAGAAGAGGAATGATAGATCCGGTGAATGATAGAAGAGTAAAGAAATAAAAAGAAAAGTATGTGAATGTCAAGCGTTGTTCTACAAGATAAGAATATATGAGAGGTCCCTAATAGCGGGGCCATAAAAGAAAAGCATCCAATATTTCGTATTTTTATCCGTAATTTCCCAAAATTTCTCTACCTATTTTGAAAAATGAACGTAATGGCGAATAAGTACGAAATCATTCCTTTGTTTATGAACATGAACATGTGATAAGAAGACGAGGTTATGTAAAATTTGATAATGTAATTTTTTTAATTTGTACTTTTACTAAATGATCATGTTATTTCATCTATGTTATAGTTTTATTATTTTGTGATGAAAGTAACAATATTTCTGTTCTAGACGTAGAACAGCAAAAAATCTCGATAACCTTCCAGAGGATTTAGACCTGTCAAGAGCGAACATCTGTCAAAGCTATTAACGCGGCACTGGAAGCGTCACGTAAAATTTGGTTTTATAGGAAGAAGTCTAGTTTGTGAAGTTGGTTCTCTTAAACCTGCTATGCGGATTATGAGTTCCGAGCACCATTAGGTTAAGTGTCTCTCTCTTTCTACAACGCCATGGACCCATGGCACCTCCATTGTGAAACCATGTATTGATAAATAGTTAAGTTTCTTATTCCACGATGAAAGACAGAACAGAAGTAACTAGAGAAGCGCTATGACATGAGAATATGAATTCAGAAGAATGGAATCATAATAAAATAAACCACACGTACGTTGCAGACGTTTTTCAGCATCGTTATGTATCCAGCGCAGAAGTTCGTACGTGTCACTAGTTCTCTGTAATTTATTGTTTTTTTTTTTAATACAACTGCGTTCAAATTAGGGTTCGTCTTATTGAAAACCTCAAAAATAAAAAAATAGTTTTTTAATTACACTTTTTGGTTTTAACCTAATATTATAGCAATGTATATATAAATGTTATATCAAATAAGTTTATTGTTAGCTTACTCGATACCCAATATGCTTATTGGATTTAATGGTCAATTAATATTGTAGCGTTCATTTGAAAATGCTTCGTATTACTGGCCATTTACGGCTACAATATTTTGTTTAAAACAATTCGTGCGAATTCGAATTAAAATTCGGCCGATGATTTGAATTCGGACGCCGATAGTTATGCTACAGTCGTCTTTGCATTTGGACTAATTTTGAGGAGAATACATGTATAGATGGTAGTTTGAATCCACCCTTTAAACCCGTAGACTATTAATAATAAATTTTATAACATAAAATTATTCAACCACAGACGCCTTCCAGAAAACGTACCAATTTTTTCTATCTATGTGGCAAAAAAAATCTGTTAACACCAATTGCTTGCTTGTCTCTTGGTGAAAAACCATACCTAGAAGCTTATTTTTAGTCTGTATTAATAAAAAAATATTGACATATTACAAATATTGTTATATACTTACTTATTTAAATACGGTGTATTTTATAGTTCAAAGTTGTAAATCATCTGTCGAGTTACCTAAATGGAGATCTTTTACCGATACACAAGATGTCTCATAAATCAACGTCAAAATAGCCAAAGGTTTTAACAGTATTAAAAGTTGAATATACTTATAATTTTGGTAATATGCTTTGACAAAACGTTTTTTTTAAATAACACTTTTGACTTTTAGTTTGTCGTATATATAAAAGAGAGTTAACAAACAGCTGAGTAAAGATTTGTATACATAGTATTATAAATTATATTACAGGTTGCGAAAATTATTAATGAACATTTTTGAATGGCAATAATTTACAAAAAAGCGTTAATCATTAACGAAATTAATTTTCTGTGGCATTACCTGCCTTTTTATTTACGGGACACTCTATATTTATATTATGTTACCTGGGTGTATAAACTTATTTCAGGGCTATATATAAGCTAAGTTTTTATATATATATAATATGAAAAATACTAACCGTCCGTAAATATCTTGACAGTCGAATAAGTCGTAGATGGGTAGAACTACTTTCTGCAGCAGTACTTGACCACCGGAGCTACCGTCGGCCTTTGGTTGTAGTAAAAAAATATTCAATTAAATGTATCATTCATCGTTGTCGTTTCAACACATCAACGCTCACTGCAAGGTATAGGCTTTCCCCCAAAGATATCTGTGGGGAGATATACTAATTGTCACGCTTGGCAGGTGATTTGAAGATCGCAGTGTAGTATTACGGTACGCAGTGGACGCTGCCACCCATCTTCTAGAAACTTGTCTTTGAGCAGTGGCTTGTCTCTTTCCAAAAGTCGATGTGCAATATTTATTGCCAGGTACTATACTTAAGTTTAAATAAACTAAAAAAATACGTATCAAATATTAAACGCATAATGCGAAAGAACTTTTTCCATAACCTTATATAATAATACAGACGAGGAGTATGTATGTCTGTTGTGTGTGCGTTTGTGTGTGTCTATGAATTTTAAATATCTAATGGATTCAGGCGTTATTTTGCAGAAGTCATATTAAGTAAGAAAAGGACCAATAATGCACTTTACTGCACGAATACTGCTGCATAGCGGAAGTAGCTATATATTGGTCCTTTTCTTACTATGTTTTTTAAAGCCACAGTTAAAATTGAGTATGAAGTAGCAAGTTCACTCACCCACACAGATCCCCATCCCAAGAACGTTATCTGAGTGTCCGCCGGCACAATATTATTCCGTGAGTATTTAATGACGTCAGCTTTGACGTTAGACCTGTCAGTTATGTTCTTATGAAGTTTAACAATAGCCAAGTTGAATTCCAATGTGCTTGGCTTGTAGTTTGGGTGGAAGAAGATCTCTGTCACCCTGTAGAGTTCACCACCGGATGTGGCGTTGCTCGAACCAACACGGACGGTGAGCATTTTCACGTATTCACGGAAGAATCGATTGTTGTACTGTCTGCAAATGATAAGATATTTTAGGTCATTGTGGATACAAGACTTCTGTTTCTCCCTCGGACTAAATAAATCCGTGAGTTGGAAGAACACATTGCCTTATTGGTACGGTGTGAAGACGCATGTAGAGCATGTTGTTGCTCTTATATTTTATAGGTCGCTTGTTAACCCACACATAGGTTATAATTCTCGGGAAATAAGAAAGCCAGTATGACCGATACTCGGTCTGTGCTGATTAGAAATATTAAGTTGAAATGATCCTTACGCCTCCAAGGAAACTCCACAGTAAAGGCGGTAGTGGTTTGATTTGGGAGTCGTCCGATAGAAAAACAGGGATAGTGGGATAAGGTGATGAAGACGCCGATGTTCAATGCTGAGAAGTTTCTTAGAAACTAACTCATTATCACTTATAAATCGAACAGCACGATGTTCCACGAAATCAAGAGCTGATATTTAGCCGAGCCATCCTAAAGGTGGCAACACTATTCCACATTTCTTTTCGACATCATCAACATTTTAAACCTGGCAGCATATAGCAAAAATTGGGACCTATATAATACCATTTTGTAGTATAAGTACATTATATCAACGTTTTGACTTTTCAGAGGTGCATAGCGAAGCTATTTATAAGAATAAATATATGTTTTAGTTTAGACTATCCTTTCCAAGTAAAAAGGCTATTTATGGTTCCTTTGAGATTAGTTTAATTTCAACTTTATTGCATAAAAATGATCAGGCCAGTTTGGTATATTAATGTGAAACTTTCACGCTCACGTATCGCTGGCCACAACAGCCATAACATTTTTGAGGGAAAATATTCATTCGAATCTACGTTCGAATTTCAATTTGAAATCGAACGCCGATTCGAATTCGGAAGCCTTCAGTGATGTGGTCGCTGCCATTGCGTGGAGGTCGAAATTGTAAATGGTCGTATAAATATACTTCATCTCGATCACACCTCCGTCGACGTCCTCGCCTTAAGCTTTTCAGGTGGTAATTCACTTCCGCCCGCTAATTATGTATATATTTAAAACAATGAAATTTAACTTAATCTCACAGTTGCAGACAGTGAGCAGCGGTGAGAATTGTGTCGTAGTCTATAATGGCGCCGCCGCACCAGAGTTTATCGTTCACCAGCAGCGCAGCCATGAACGGATGCTCGTCTACGGAAGCCGACTCATCAGGGTTGTAGATACGACGGTAGCGGCGAAGGATGTGCGGCTTCATTGTCGTCGTTGACACAGCTGTTATATGTCAATAATATTAAGATTAACAGTGAATCAAGCGCGACTTATATCTTATATCGTGAAAAAAGCACTGTTTGTTAAAGGTGAGTAAAAAGAAGAGCAGACATAGCGAGTAGCCGGGAGTTTAGGGTGGGGGTCCTAAACTCCCACTAGCTTCGGCGACTCTGAGGCGGACGATGGTTCGACGTGGTCTCGTACCATCGTGATAGCACCACGAGGGTAGCGTATCCACGCATACCCCGGGACGGGCTATCGAAAAATAACACGGCGCGAGGGAAGATTGCGTGACGATCCCTGACTGGGAGATACCGCGGTCCTCCGTTTAGCGCAGACGGCGACCACCGGGGGGGTAGGAATCCCACATACCACTGTCCTCCCCCCAGAGGCAGGGCATCTTGAACATTGGAAGATTTCCCCCACCGAAGCAAAAAAAAGACATAGCTAGTACAATGGATGGACACTGGGGCCTTTAAGTTCTGGAATAGAGACCAGAGGCCACAAACGTAACGTCACAACGTCCAACCTCAAGGACGCTACCAACAGGTCCTTTTGGAAATCTTATGTCCCAACTTATATTTAGCAGTACTGAAATATAGATACGCAATTACACAAAAGAGTGTGAGAATATCGTAAGAAGCCTGCATAAATAACTAAGGGTCCAAAATCAGGGCCATGGGACCTCGGCTTGTTCTGATAGTAAGTACGTGCTTTGTTTTATGGTCTCCAGGGCTTTATCAATAATAGCAATTCCTTTGTCGATGTACTAGTGTCAAACTTACTTGTCGTATGAGCTATAACCGCCGTGTTGGTTTTCTTCTGTGTGCTTCTCTCCGACGGCATGTCGATGTTCAGGCTGTTGTAATTTTCAGACTTTTCCGATATTTTTCTTCGAATTGGTTCATCTTCCACTAGGAATTGATTGTTATTTTTACAGTAATAACATTTATAACACTGTTTATTATATCCGCGTTACAGGAAAACGTAGTGTTCGAGTATTATCGTATAACGCGCTCATTAGTCCCTTTATAACGCGTTATTAAAATGATACATAAGATTTTTAGTTTAAGATAGGTTTAAATTGAATATTAAGGAAAAACTATGTTATGAACTAAATAAGTGCGCTGCGCCAAAAGTCAGAAATAAGATTATATGAAAGTCTATTGTTACTCGTATATTAGAAGTGTCGGCAAAGCTGGCACTGGAAAATTTAAAAACATAGCTGCGTCTATTATTCGGACATATATTATACTAGCTGAACTAACAATCATTGTCCTGTGTTAGTGTATGAATAATCAATTCGGAGTTTTAAATAATACTAATATGTAATCTGAAACATAATATATATTTTATTGTTTTTTATATGCAACGTTGTGAGTTTTTTTTCTAGTGCGTAAATAGTGTTGTTGATTTTGGATACTGTGTGAGTTTCTAAGGTCGATACCAACAACTCTAAACGACTGCTCTTGCGATTTTATTTGGAATATTTTTTTTAAAGATTTTAGGAAAGTATTTACAAAAATAAACTAAGTACATATTAAATATTTCAAATATTTATATTGATTTTACTTACTGTCGTCTGAGGAGTCAGTTTGAGAATTCAAAAAATCTTCATGAGAATACGTAATTTGATATATGTTAAAAATAACTATCAACACCGCCATCTTGTTTTTATTCGGCGCCATTTTGTGATTTTAAAATTGATTAATTGTTCGTTTTACAAATATTTGGTTTTTTAAACAAAATGTTTGGTTTAATGTATTATAAATATAAATAAAACTGCTCAGGGAATCATAAATATTTTATTACAGAAAATAAACATAAAATGTAACGAGTTATTGTTATTGATGTAAAAATTGCACAACGAAATAATAAACTTTTTTTATTAACCAAGCCAGTATAAGTAGAGGAAGTTATATTACTAAAGCATCGTTTTGGAGGTAAACAACGGAGAGGATAGGAGTGGTAGAAGAAAAAATCACACCGCATTTGATAACGCCAGAAGAAAGCGACGCTTCACTAACACTAGATGCACAAGAGAAGCTGTGAAAAAAGTTCATTATGGATGGTTTACTTTAACTGTGGGAACTATTTCATAACATCAACCAAAACAACCAGAGATGACGGGTTGCGTAGATGTGTATCGGTGGTCAAATGCCGATCCCACGAGGTTTGTGCTGATGACTTATTCTCTTAGAGCGGAATGTTCTTTTTACGGCGGTTCCCTTGACTGAAACAGAATTCAATATTAATCATTATTATCACACTTAAAACGTATTCTCAGTATTCCGTACGGGTATAGTGTACGATTCTCGGGGCTGACGGCCGCGTAGCCCGTTTAGAGAGGCTCCTTGCAATGCATTGGCTGTCACCTTTACTAACCATACCCCTTTCTCTACATAATCATAATTTGTTTGATCCTACCAATGCTATTCTCAAAGCCTGTTCCAAAAATGAGCTGATGTTCACTCCTGACAGACCTAAATCCGTCAATATGTTTTAGAGAAATTTCGTTTTATACTTCTCGCTACTAGTTTTACCGCACGACAATTTACTAAGATTGTACATTTAGTTATTTCGATGGTTGTTCCAACTGTTTACCAAGGAACAGTAAGTTCTAGCTGTTCACGTTGTTTTCAGCTTAGTAATGGTTCTACCATACCAGCAAGTGTTTAACTTAATATTGGGTTAATAAACGAAAAGTGAATATTTTCAGGATACTGAAGAGCAGAGATACATTTAATGTCATAGTTACTTCAGTGGTAAATTGCTGAAGGCTTGTTTGTGATTCGAGTATCGGTTCCATCCTAACCTACTTTTTTTAAAGCCCCGTTTTTTCAGACTCTAGATCAACCGTTATCACGGGTGGACAGGGTTTTTATTTACATCATAATTGTTTATTTTGTTTTATCTCCATACTCATCTTTCTTGCTTCACAATATCTTTTATTCCTTTCCATACATCGTCTCACTTTCTTTGCTTTTTCTTTTTCTTTCTTCCAGAATTTAACAGTTATATTTTTACTTACTGTATTTATCTATATTTGTTATACTGTAACCCAGATAGATCTATGGATAACTAAAGTAAATAAACTAATAATGTAACACAATGTAAATAAATGTAAAACTAATAATGTGACATAGTCCAGCGGATCAGCCAGTTGAAGTGACATTGGGCAGGCTATATAACGCGCAGAGAAGATGACGATGATTATTTTTATCACCTATATGACCTTCTAAGATATCTTTCAGTCCAACGCATCATCTATACAAATAAATAAAGTTGAAGCGTCAGTTTGCTATGTTAAAATAAACGCTTTTTACTACATTTCGATATGTTTTCTATTCATGCACCAAAATTATATTTTCTTAAATTTTTGTGCGTCATATACATGCAGTTAGCTGATGTAATAAGGAGTAACTTAGATCACTTTTATTTTAGAAAAAAATTTGAAGTAAAAAAAAAGGAAAAAATATTTATGTTACATTCCAAGTGGACAAAGTCGCGGGCGCAGCTAATATGATATATTATAAAGAGTTTATTTATCAGCTACATTATCAAATAGAACAATGAAAATTATCTATGAAAAAAAAAACATTTTTGAATATTACTATCTTGTTCAGTTTATCCAGTGGAGTTTCTTCTTGTGTACATAAAAATTGTTAATTTTTTTTGGTAATGTTATGACCTTTTAGCCTAATGTTAGCTATGACTTATTTAATATTTTAGAATCATATAATTTTAAATTATTATTGGACTTATACGACAGTCATTTTGTAAACCGTTGAACAATTGAAATTATTGTTTTTTTGTTTATTGTTCACGCCACACCACATACAGTTTTAATAGGTGACACATATGCATAATTATAACATTATTAATGTCTACATAAAACAATCATAAGAGCTAGAGTTAAGTAATTTGATATAGTAAGAAATTAAGAAAAAAAATAACTGTAAATGAAGTAGTACAAGGTGTCTTCTGTTTTAGGGGAGAGGTGTATGATGACAATAAATAAAGAAAACTACTCACAGTGATAAAACAAAGTTAAATATTAAAATGACACTAAAAACATGCTTTCGAGTTTTTTTTTATTAAAGATAACACGACTGCGCTGAAGAACTTTCCGCTTACAGTGAATAAATGTGCAGATTTCGGATTTTAAAATTTACAGATAATTATTAAGTTCCATTTTTTCACAGATTGATTGCAGTTTTAATTGAAGTTCATTTTTTAATTGATGTTATTGATTGTTGCACAAGTGTGAACTATATATAAGGAATTGAACCCGCGATCACACACAGTCCTCTACCACTGGGCTACCAATGCTAATAAATATTTATGCTCGTATAAAAATAATCATGAATAATAATTACCATGGGCAATCGGGTTGGCAATAGCCAACCCGAACAAGGCGAGTACAATGGCGACCTGAAAAAAAAAAGTTTAATTAAACTAAACAGTGATACTCTACAACCATCTATGCGTACAGTAAATACCGCATTCAGAGTGCAGAATGATTTAATTATTGTTTACTATATGTCCCTGCAGATTTTGTACTGCCAGAATTTATTGGCTTGTCTCATACCAGTAAATAATAAATTATTGTAACCTTGTGTTTCAGGGTGATCACTTTATACAAGTCGATTGTAAATAAGTGTCAAAACTATAACGCTTTTTGTTGAAAAAAGGGTTTCTCATTTACTCATTCTTCAGTCATTTTGTATAAAAATAGTCAAAATTTTTTAGTCCTATTACGTACCTCTTAAGTAGTTATTTTAGTTTAACCCCCCTATTATTTTTAAATCATCAGTTAAAATGGCCAGTGCCTTTCCTAAAGCCTTCATGTCGTAAGTTATCTTTGAAAATACGCGACATGGTTTTTTTTCATTCATTTTCCGAGTTAAAATCTTTCGGACAGGATTTATTTGAATTTTTTCATTTTTGATCGCCTTTTTTCTGTCACAAAGGAGGTTCTTCATTTTACCTATCAATGGCCAAAACATATTCGACTAATATCAATCGTATGGAAGATTTAAAAAATACTTATGGCACCATACCTACTACAATGCAATCACAGCGATTCGGTTCTCTTTATCACCCCACTCTATTTTAATATCACAAAATATTTAACAACATATTGGCGTGAAAATAAAAAAACACAATGAAAAATCATACAAGAATGACAGATTCCAAATTCAAATGTGATATTTTGTTTATTTTTTATCGTGACAGTATTTATGGCCAGACTTATTAATAGATAAATGTGTGTATATTTAAATAAATTAATATTGATATTTAATTATAAATGATAATTTTATAAATAATATTGCATAAGACGCACTTATATAAATTAAGAATAGATTGTTTTTTTTTTTAAATAAAAACTTACGGCGCACTTCATTGCGGTGTCAATACGAGTCTTGAATCAACTGATTAGAAACTTACATTAGGAAAATGTTTACACATCAACCCATATTTATACATTCGCTTTCTAAATTTACGCATCGCTGATCAGATATCCTGCTCGCTGCGAATATACTGCCAGCCGATACGAAGTCTGATATGGAAAATAAATGTTATAAATCATTTTGTATTGTTCAAATGCACTTAACACCCATACTAATTAAGAGAGTACACGAATAAAATAGATGAAACTGTAAATGCCAAAGGACAAATAGTGATATTCGGTGTTAGCAGAGCAAAAGGAGATTGTAGGTGTCACACTAGAAGGTTCATATAATCTCTCTCAAATGTTTACCGTGGACTACTATCGACGGTACGCTTTGACCGAAGACAACTGCCTTATTTGACACATTCAGTGATAAAAAAGTAAAGCGAAATTGTCATTTAAAACTCCCAAGCATTACGAAGGAAGATAATTTATTTTCGCACGTCAAAAGCGTTTCACAAACAGTTACGTATTCTGAGTTATTATGAGTTATATATTTTTTTGTCAAATACAATTTAGTCCATCGTTTTATGATTTGATTGGTGCCAAATAGTTTTTCCGCAACTACTGTATTCGCCTATTTGGTTCCGTGCAATTTCTGGATAATTAGCAAACTTAAAAGCCCAACGCGCTGACGCCGTTATGGCACAATTGAGGAGATAAAAACCTAATCGAAGAAGGTCTTAAAACATATGTCAGAAAAGAACTATTCTGTTTCGAGGACTGAAAAGTGTGTTTTATAGGACGGGAATAATTTTTAAAAAGATAGAATTGATTTGGAAGAATTTTCATTTTGTTCTGGCTCTGTGTAGCGCCCGTGTGTAGGTATAGCTTACAGTATGGTATTAGTTACGGCTCTTCTTCTTAAGACTTTTCTTTAATTCTTTTTATGCCAGTGGAAAATCTCTGTTGCGAAACTTAGCGAGAATGATGGTCCAAGACGATGCTCTTAGCTGTCTCAGGGGGCGCCGGCGGCGGCCGTGTCCATTGCACACCTTGCACGCCTGCCCGTGTCCAATGCACCTGGTTAAGCTGCCCCTGTTGCAATTCAAGCATAGAATAGCCGCATGGCTTACCGCAGACAACAGTGTTTCATTTTAGTAAGAAACATTTCTACTCTTGAGTACGTCTACTAAAATAGTAAATAAGCTCAATTTCCTTGCGAGTTGCGACTCGGGTCACATAATGTTATATTACAGTTCATTCTTTAAGTTTTTATGTAATATATGTGGTGATATCACCAGGTTACCTTACGACGTTCTCTGCGGTCAGTGGATTTGTTTGAATCCTACTAATAAATTACGACCATTCCCACTATGATATACCTATATCCGATCAATACATTATTAACATACTTAAATGAAAGATTTACAGTAAATAATAAAAAATAAAGACATTAAAACTTTGTATTAAGCCAGTTCAACTAAATATCATTTCATGTCTTAATGTTTCAGTTCTCATGTTGTTCTTGGATAACTTGTCGGCTTCAGTCCTGAAAATAAAGCAGAATCATGTTAATGGCCAACAAACAAGTGAAGAACGCCTAGGTATATAGACATCATTTACATAACACCATACGCAATAACATTGAGTAAATAAATTTGAAAACTTATTAGCACTGAACGACTGATTCTAAACTGAATTTAAAAGGAAGGAAGAAGTGAGAAAAGATACATTTTAGTTACTAGTAATTTTGTATATAGAAATGTTCTATAAGCTATACATGGACATGCTAATTACAATCTCCGAGTAGTTGGTAATAATCACAGTTTGCACTATTGTATATGCAATATAATATACAAAGTAAGTGTGGGTGTATACTTATTATATTATTACAAATAATAGCTGTAGCGTGGTTGCTACGCCACCAACTTTAATAAATTTGGAGGAATCGATTGGACATTGCTAGGGTATTGTAAAAAAATTAAACCACTAAATTGTAATAGAAAAACAGTTTTAGTTTAGTTCAAAATAGTTAAAGATTTAATTTACGAAATAATTTTATAAGTTACCAGTAGCTTAGCGCTGTTGCAAGTAAACACACTTGTGGGATTCTTCCTAAATCTTGGGAGGTAATAACAACACGAAGTACACAGTAGAAGTGTGTATATTCATCAAGCTTGGCGTATATTTATACTAATTTTAAATTAAGAAAACAATGACCAAGACAAAACAACCACAAGTCGAGAAGTATTGTAGTGCTCTCTTTCGTCTGATGTATATAAAAAATTATATATCTGTGGAATTCCCCTTTTTGACGCGCCGCTGAAGATGACGTAATGTTGCTCCTACACACTAAAGAATAAGAGCAAAGGCACGGATTGCAATGTCTGTTTAGATTAAAAAAAAACAAAAAATGATATTTGACTATGAGTCTCTTACCTTCCATTTATCATTATCGTAGTCCCATTTGGAGGAGATTCCGTCAATGGGATTCACTCTTAGTTCCAACATTCTGCGAAGCTGTGCCTTTTGGGCGAGTTTAGAGCAGGAACTTGGTAAAGGCTCGTATACTGAACAGATAAAAGCATAACTTTACCCTATTTTATAAAAAAATATTTTGTCTGTACTTATGTTGTTTGAGTGCTTCGCCTATAGAAAAGACCATGTTTTTTTAAATAATTTTACCTTCTAAATGTATTAATTTTCATAAATTGTTTTAAAAAGTGACATGTTTTAGTCAAATCATTTGAAATTACATTCTATAAATTCTTCTATGTTTACATTGTAATGGTTATATATTATTAAAAAGTTGTATCGATATACAAATAGGTCACTTGAGGCATATAGAATCAAAAGCAGCTAAATCCACTTCGGCAGATTCTTTTACAAAACAAAACATCATACAAGCATGAATATAGATTTTGACTCTAAAATGAATTTTTAAATGGAATTTGTGATGGATATAACTGGTAAAATGATCGAAGGAACTGTTAACAAGTTTAGTGACGCTTGGGTTACCATTCTCGAGTGAAATTGGACACTATCTGGATTTTGATTTTATATGCGTGAGGCATATAAAATTATTTTCTTGAAAATTAATAGGTACTTACTTATTAACGACACCGCGGCAACAAAATTTATTAACAAGCCGATAAAACTGGAAGGTAGATGTAGGTTTGGCTGTTTTTCTTTTTTGATATTATGAAAAGTGGTTAATTTTATATTTAATCATCAGTAATTTAGTTTACAGTGGTGGCGTTAATACGTAAGTACCAATAAATAGTATCTAGGTGGTATCTTATAGCACCAACCGTAATAGTGGAAGAACATTGCCATCCAGAAGGCAAGGGACGTGGATATTAACACCCACGCGATGACGAATTTCCAAGTGCCAGTGGGAGCCTGGAACTCTGCGAAGGTTTGGCAAAAGGACGCCCGATACAGCGCTTTCTTCTCGAAACAACATAACTGTCTCCAGTCGCCTTTCTCTTTCTCACGAAGTGCCTGTGTATTTTTTTTTAAATTCTGTTAGTGTACTTATACTACTCCATTGTACTCCATTGTTTCATCGTCACCATCATGTCAGCTATAAGACACCCACTGCAATATGCTTCCCTCGAAAATCGCCATGATGAGGGTTCTGGCGCTGCACGCTTCGAGCGACTTTCCGAAACCTTGATTATGTCGTTGGTTCACTTAGTAGGAGCTTACCCACTCTGAGTCTACCTCATGGTCGTCACTCGAGAATCTTTCGCCACCAACGAGCGTCATCTCTTCGAGCTAAGTCGGTGAAAAAAAAAAATTACCTGCCTTCCTAATGCACGGGAGTTTTTATATGACAATTTCACCTTACTTTTTAATCACTGCGTAGGTGGGAATTTCTTTAAAAAAATTTGAGAGGCTCATCAAACAAAAACTACAATATAAATTACAACTGCAGCTGTAGAATTTTGAAATAATGTTTGTAACTTGGTAGTGAATTGCTTTTACTATATTGTGATAATTTAAAAAAGTCTACAAAGTCTACAAATAAAAAAAGAACACTATATACTGTGGGTTTTTTTCAGACCATTACGTGATATTTTTAGTGTTTCATTCTCGTTTCTATCAAACCACGATCAAACAAATATTACTTCATTTTTCAGAGTCAAAAATTAATTAAAAGTATAATTTTTTTAACTAAAACTTTTCAACACTCTTTAGGACATCCACTGGACATATATCTTCCCCATAAATTCCAGCGTTTTACGTCGACCTTGACAAGGTTATCTGCCTTTCTGTTGGTGAACTTCCTATGCTTCGTTTGCCAGTCTGTGGTCTCTCTCCTGAACCTTACGGCTCACTCCCACTTTAACTGGCCAATCCGCTGGGCAGCGTCAATTACTTTCTTTCCTCTACAGATACCCATATTCTTAATTCGATATTGCATTTATATCCAGTTAGTTAATAAAGGTTCTATAGCTTACACAGATGTCCTTAGTGTTCTCCTTGAAGCGTATACTCGGGAAAGGAAACAGAGGGTCGTCTTTGTACGCCGCACTCCCGTTCATCCCGTGTCCAACCACGTCCCTGTTTCCAATTCTGCATCTTCCGTGAATGGACCGCACGATACAATATCTCAGAATACAGGGAGCTTTTGAAAACACATGCATTACGAAGTAAATTGTGATTGACGTTTATTTATTATTTTCATTATTGACAAGTTATTTTTATTGTTTACATCTTTTTAATTTGAACTTTTTGGTTAAATTTGTACAAAATTATTTAACGCATAGTTTGGTAAAGATCTTGTATTTTTAATAGTTGACCGAAGTAAAATATGTAACTTCTCAAAATTCCAAGAATAATCCGTGCGGGTGTGGTGTTCATGGAGTTTTTTATTTCTCTTGAGATAGACATTGATCTTATTTTTCAATTCAATAATTTTTTCAGTTATTTCTTTTATTTAATTCTTTTCTTCCATACATCACATCTTTCGCTCTATGCATCTGTCTTTTCGTCACAATTTCTTCTGTTCTTTTATCACTCTTTATCCTACTTCTGTACATCACCTCTCTCTCTTCCCCTCAATTTCTTCAGCATCGCAGTTACAATTTTCTTATTCTAATTTCATTGTTTTACTTTACATATCACTGTATTTATCATATTTTTAACGTTTTCCATTTTTACATCTGAAAGAGGTCCATTGAGTTGTAAGGACAGGGGTACGGTAGTCGGAATTGACAACCCAAGTTGCAGATTTAAGGAGCCCTTCTTGCAATGAATTTGTATATTTTAGACTATCTAGGTAAGTTTTATAACAGAGAAAAATTTGGTCACAAAATATTATGCAAATATTAGTACGTTGTTATTTAAAGTGTTGAAAAAAGCATAACTTATATCATTAGATGGAAGAAAGGATGCATTTACAAGTGGTATAAAAATATTGGACTATTATCAGCTTGTGTTCTACATAGTGCGGACGCATTCTCTTGCTGCTAAGTTTATTATTCTTCTTCACTCTTCGATTGCCGTGTTTTGATCTAATATTCAATCTAAAAAATTGAAATATGGGGATGTCGTATAAAAAGTCGGATAAAGTGGAGACTACAACTGAAATTTTACTAATAGTTAAAAATTAAACATTTTGTATGTGTAAACATATCTTTAATTTTCTTTAAAATTGCTGCTTCCCTCTACAATTATTGTACCTTACAGACGTGTGGTAAATATCCATTCTATCTGGTGATTATATGATGAAATTAATGGGTTAATTGACATAATGTGGTAAGTGTCAAAGCAACAAGCCCTAATATGATAAACATAGCAAGTCACTACAAAGTAATTATTGTTATGGCGTTTCATTTAACATAAGTTAATTGGTTGATATATCTAATATTAAATAACATGTATTTGTTTGTTCGTTCTCCCTCCGTATATATACAGTAACAAACTATGAAATGCTACACAATAATTTGGTACGATAAAAGCATATTTTATTTCCGTTTTACGATTAGTTGTAACAATAGATGGTAAAACAAAATCATGGAAACATGATCTGTAGTTGTTGTGTTGATTTAAAATAGTATTATGATCACTTATGGCTTATTTATTATAACTTTTTCTATATTTCAAATAATTCATGTAGGATTTCTAGAAGCTTTAGATGAAACAAACGTTGAAAATACGACGGATATTCTTTATAACATAATAAACAACATAATAACTTCAGTGTCAACAACAAAAGAGTTTGAAGATAATGATAATATTAAATCAATGTTATATATGTACAAGGACGTAAAGAGAATAGCTGAGAATTACAGTAAAATAATCGAAACAATAGAATTGTGGAGTAGATCGGATTTATATGATAAAGTGTTAAATGATATTTATAATTTCGATCAAGTATTTAAGGAAGTAATGCACGAGGGATATAACAAAGATACAAAATCAACAGACACTGAAATAAATTTTAATCAAAATAATACAATCTTTATTAACTCTAATGAATCTATAGAATTAGAAAATAAACATGGCGGTAAATCTAAGATTGATACGTTAAATTCAAATATATATAGAGATTCCAATCGAAACGCCATTAATTTTACAAGAAGAAAACTTAAGAAGAGAACAGAGAGTAATTTGAAAGTATGGAGTAAGTAAATTTGTTACAAATGTAAACACGAATTTTATGGATTATGTATTTACATATATGCTTGCACTACATCGTAACGGACAAGAATGTGCCTTTAAAACGAATCAGAATGATAAATAATTATATGAATGAAGCTCATTGCACTATTTTTAAATTATTTGTCATACGCGTTCGACTGAATTATAACTACACATAGCGGCATTTTTTATTTATTTAATTTAAAACCGCATAAGTCTTGTAGACGAATTATTTGTTCTGATTTTCATTTTCGATATATAAATAATAAGGATAGAGATAATCATACTAATTTCAAATTTACGTGTTTATTTTAATATTTCAAAATACCTCCGTCTTTAACCAGTTTGTGTTAGTGATGACTTATGAATCTGAGACGTGGTCGTTAAGATGGGCCTTATTACTTGCCTCTAGGTCACCCAGAAAGCAGATGAATGGCTATGCTCAGAGAATCGCTGTGACAACGAATCTGAATTGATAAAATCCGTAGAAGAACCAAGATTACCAACACTGCTCGAAGAAATGTTTGGAAAAACGGAGCACATTGTTCCTATAATCGACAGCGTTCAGGCATGTGTAGTACTAGAAAGGTCGACATCATATTAAAGGACGCATAAAGTCGCTGGATCTTTGTTTGAGGCCAATGTCTTGCTTCTATCAACAGACATGATGATGATGACGACGACGATGATGACGATGACGACGACGATGATGACGACGACGATGATGATGACGACGACGACGTTGATGGCGATGATGATGATGATGATGACGATGATGATGGTGATTCCGTATTCTTAGAAGCATAGTTAAATTAATATAGTCAAGTTTAAAGTTTAACTTAATAATCTGTACATCACTCTACATATTCTGATTATTAGTAATAACATTACTGACTTAATTACAAGGCTTAAAAATAAGTTTTATAATTTCAGAGCCTAACAATAGAACATTAGAAGACGGTAGAAGACTTTATCAGGGTACCAAGGCGTCAGCCCGGGAGCATCCGTTCATAGCGAGCGTGCATGTGGACAATCTTTTCATGTGTGGGGGATCACTCATCGCCAGGTACTTCGTGATCACGGCTGCAACTTGTATACGATCGTACGTAATATTTTTTTACGATTTTACAAAGAAGACAGCAGAGAAACAACCAAATTCTTTATTACTATTCTAGACATATCTATCATAGGTTTAAATATTTAACTAAATGTATACAAGATTCAAATGTTAACAATATCTAATTTGCGGACGGCAGAGTGGATGTGGTAATGTCCTGTTTCGTTCTTGTGCCCCCACTACTCTTTCTATACATCGCCATGTAGCTCGGGGTTTGGCGGAGTGAGAGCATTTATTTATTGACTCATTAGTGACAATTTTATGATGTCTGTCCATCTCGTTTCAACTTTGTTTTATTTATCTCTGGAATCATAATGCTTGGGGTCTTGAAATTTGGTAGGTCTATTCCCTTCGCCCTTAACTACAACGTAGAGCATTCTCTAGATGTTTCGACGATATAATCAAGGTCATGGGAACTCGCTAGATGCGGGCAGCGCAAGATCGGCCATTGTGATGATCTTTTGAAGAAGCCTGTGTCTTTTAGTGAGCGCCTATGGTCCGATATAATTTTCCTAACTTTCTATGTTACAAGGGACGCCGACACGAACGAACAATCTCAAGTTATATTCGTTAGAGTAAGCAGTGATTACGCGACGCATGGAGGCGAATTGTTCAAGGTCAGTGCAGTGTTTGTCCATCCGGAGTACGACGCCATGACGCTTGGAAATAATTTGGCCATCTTGAAACTGGAGCGCAAGTCGCAGCTGAGAAGTAAGAACAAGATAAGGCGGATCAAGTTTGATAGAGTGCCGAGACAAATACCTATTAATGTAGATCACGTCACTGTGCTCGGTTGGGGAGCTAAATATGTAAGTGTTTGATTCTTATTGGGAATTTATGTGCAAGTCATTTAATCTTCTGTGGTAGTTTCTTCCTTAAGTCTTTTTAAATCTTCTCTGATAGCACGGTGTATTCGTAGCATGTTACATTTGCTGCATCTATAAGAATATTAATAAATAGCAATGTACATTAGGTTAGCAATAGTTCAGTTTACAGTCGTTTGTCGTCTTTATTTTCCAACTATCAGAGAACAGCTAATACCTACATATATCTCCACGCTCGTGTTCACCAGGGAAAATTAGACACATAGACATTGCAGCCTGTTTGCAAGGTTTCGTGGGTGAAACCCAAATAATACCTTTCTTTTAAAAACCCGTCCGTCTTTGTTGTGAGTCCTTTCCTAATCATCTGTTTGTAACCCTAGTAACTTCAAATTAAAGGATGCCACTATTATCATTATCTCAGCCGTAGATTGTCCACTGCTGAATATAGACATTCCTCGAAGATTTCCAATATGACCGTAAATAACAATATATAAGTAAATGTTCATCATAACGATGGGCCTAACAAAAAGGTTCAAGATCACCCAGAGAGCAATGAAGAGAGCTATGCTGGGAGGTTTGCTGCGAGATAGAATAAGAAATAAAGAGATCCGTAAAAGAACCCAACATCACCGACGTAGCTCGAAGAATTGCTCGTCTGAAATGGAAATGGGAGAGGTACATCGCTCGTGCGACCGATAGCAGTTGGGGTTGAACGGTTTTCGAGTGGCGATCAGGAGCCTATAGGCGCAGCGAGAATAGGCCCCCTCTAGGTGGACCGACAACATAGTTAAGGTGGTGGGAAGTCCTTGGATGCGGGCAGCGGAAGACCGGTCATCGTGGCGATCTTTGCAGAGGCCTATGTATAGCAGTGGGCGTCCATCGGCTAAAAGAAAGAAAGAAGAAATGTCCATCACACGTAACACATCATATATATATAAAACAAAGACGGGTTTGTTACAACATTTATAACTCGAGATCTGCTGAACCAATTTTCATGGTTATTGATTCGTTGGATTTGTCTCCGCCCGAATAGAATACATCTTAAAAACAATGAAAACTCGATATGTATAATGAATACTTAATCATTTCAATAAATGCTCATGTCATCATTACATGTCAAACATTTATTGTCCAATCCTGTCAAATACTGTAACAACTATTCATGTGTGCGTTCAGAAATTTATTTTGTGTAAAATGTCTCGAAAGTTTAGGTACTATTATATTTGTTTGTTTTAGACATCAATTTGTGTAAATTATTTATTAATATTTTTTTTATTTCCGAAAAACGAATATTTTGACATTTTATACAGAGGTAAAATAAATAGATAAATTGTACTTTATAACTTTATATAAGATTAAGATAATAATTAGGATATTTTGATAATCCGTTCCTCTTTTGCAGCCGAATGATGAATTCTATGAAACGAGACGCTTGTCCTCTTCGCGTTTGAACATGTATCACATAAAGGACTGTCAGAGTTTATACAATGAGTAAGAGAATTTTGTATTTGGATACCTCAACAAAATTGAAAAGTATAAGGGTACAGTGTGCCGTTATTAGGGAAAATAATTTCCTTATAATTATTAAAAAGGTAGTAGTAGATGGCGACAAAAAAGGCACACAAAGAAAAATATATATGTGTTTAATTATCTAAGGGTAGTGGGCAGAAGGCCTGGTCTAATTTTGCACCGCAGTTAGGTACTCCCCTGATGGTGGTGGTAGCCAGCCGCACGATCTCCCAGGACTAGTCAGGCGGCAGCAAGTCGAGAGCAGGGAGCGCCGGTAGGTAGCAGGATGTGATGGTTCCGGTGAAAGTTGATATGAATTTCAACGGTGTAAAACTTGCAGTGTAAAACTTGCAGTCTAAAACTTGCAATGTAAAACTTGCAGTCTAAAACTTGTAGTATAAACTTTGCAGTATAAAGGTAGCAGTATCAAAGTCGCAGCGTAAAACTCGCACCTGTGAATAAATGTCACAGTTATGATATACATATATAAGTATATGTACAATTTGCTCCGCTGACAGTAAACCCTGAGATGGCTTGCGATGAAGGAAGGAAAGAAGCCGAAAGCAGTTGATGTGATTGTTTCCTGTCAGAACGGAGTTACAAAATGTAAAGCATGTAAAACAAGAATAGGAGAGATAAACAAATAAACAAATTGAAAAATAATAATGAATACATAATGATGGAACTATGGACACAGACAAAATGTTGAGCTCTAACTTATAGATAAATGCTACTTAATAATGATGTCTTCAAAATATTTGTTCAACACTTTGTGTCGGTTCCGGTGCACGGTGATATAATTCCAACGGTGTAACATTTGCAGTGTAAACTTGCAGTCCAAGACTCGCAGCATAAAAGTCGCAGTCTAAAACTTGCAGTATAAAACTCGAAGCATTAAACTCGCACCTGTGAATTAATGTCACAGTTATGGTATACATATATAAGTATATGTACATTTTGCTCCGCTTACAGTAAACCCGGAGATGGCTTGCGATGAAGTAAGGGCAGAAACCGAAAGCAGTTGATGTGATTGTTTACTGTCAGAACGGAGTTACAAAATGTAAAGCATGTAAAACAATGATAGGAGAGATAAATAAATAAACAATTGGAAAGTAATAATGAATACATAATGATGGAACTATGGACACAGACAAAATGTTGAGCTCTAACTTATAGATAAACGCTACTTAATAATGATGTCTTTATAATATTTGTTCAACACTTACCCCTTGGGGTGCGAGACGATGTAAAGGTTGTGGCGTGAGCTAAATGATGCCCGGAGAATGAATAGGACCAAGACGTAAATTTATAACGTAAATTCTAATTGGCCCCGGCGCGTATGAAGACACATAGCTGGTGAACGCAACCGACGCAAAGAGTGTGCGTCGGTGCGTGAGACGACACCTAGCTAGTGAACGCGACCGAGGCCTGGATCCTTCTCCTGGCAAATGTGAACTGCTGTCGCTGGTGCGCGGGCGCATAGGAATTTTTGTTATAAAAACAAAGATCCGTTAAACCAATAGCACGCTCCCACGACCCCACGCCACTTGAGATATACCGTTACCCGCTAAGGGTTGAACAATTTTTTGCTGTATTGCGATTTATGAGACGTTTCTCGTGATTATATTTTTTGGTTAAAATTTTAACTAAGATTTATGGGACGTTAACTTGCAACGTTACATTACCCCGCGCGTCACCGAAGGATTTTATTTCATCTAAAGGAAATAAAATCCAACCTTATTGATAACAATTTCATTTTTATCCTTTTAAACTCATTCTTTCATACTTCTCGCAAACAAACTAGCAATAGTAATCATTATAAGGATTACTAACGCGACCAAACAATTATGAAGGTTATAGATTCATTCTACCTAATAACCCAAACGAAATATTACGCGGTTAATGGTAATGCTTTAGTTTATGTTGTGTCGCATTATGTTTGGTATTTATTCAAACCTATTTTTTTTAAATCCTTTATGTGCCATGTTCCAACATTTTTACCGGCCATGTTTTCTAATACATACACTAAGAGAGAATTATTTTTAATTATATATTTTACATAAAGAATCAAGAATAACGTATGTCTTAACAAGCACGTCTTCTACGCTATCGGAATCGTCCGAAATTTCATTGCTAACTGTATAAAACATCCTCAGAAGGAAAAAGAGGACCCAGTGTAGCGATTTGTTTACGTAAGTTTTTAACAATAGCGCCATGTTTAATCTACTTTTATAAATTGGTAAAGAGAGAAATAAAAAAAAATTAAATGCACCACAACAAGGAAGGTGTTGAACAAGTATTCTACTCAATCTACTCCGTTCTGTTACAAATTCACTAACGAACGTTATGGTTGCTAGTATAAGAATTAAAAAAAATAACACAAAAAAATATGAAAATGATGCGTATAACTGCAACTAATGTGTACGGTCCTATGAAAAAATAGCAGAAGCAAAAAAAGTTACAACATAAGAACAAAATGTATGTTAAACTAAACAAAAACTTTTTTAAGTGAAGGATGTACACTTCAGTTGCTGGCAGTAGAAAAGGCAAAAATAACGTTTTACAAAATTAATTAAATAAAAAAAACAATCACATAACTACACTACAATGCAAAATCAGACCTTTTAATACCACGTTAAGGGCGCCAGTGTGCCGTTATAAGAGAAAAATATATATTTATTTAATATATATTTAATTAAGGGTAGTTGGCAACAAAAGGCAAAAAAGAATAATATATGTATATTTAATTATTTAACTAAGGGTAGTGGGCAGAAGGCCTGGTCTAATTTTACACCGCAGCTCGGTACTCCCCTGATGGTGGTGGTAGCCAGCCGCACGATCTCCCAGGACTAGTCAGGCGGCAGCAAGTCGAGAGCAGGGAGCGCCGGTAGGTAGCAGGATGTGATGGTTCCGGTGAAAGTTGATATGAATTTCAACGGTGTAAAACTTGCAGTGTAAAACTTGCAGTCTAAAACTTGCAATGTAAAACTTGCAGTCTAAAACTTGTAGTATAAACTTTGCAGTATAAAGGTAGCAGTATCAAAGTCGCAGCGTAAAACTCGCACCTGTGAATAAATGTCACAGTTATGATATACATATATAAGTATATGTACAATTTGCTCCGCTGACAGTAAACCCTGAGATGGCTTGCGATGAAGGAAGGAAAGAAGCCGAAAGCAGTTGATGTGATTGTTTCCTGTCAGAACGGAGTTACAAAATGTAAAGCATGTAAAACAAGAATAGGAGAGATAAACAAATAAACAAATTGAAAAATAATAATGAATACATAATGATGGAACTATGGACACAGACAAAATGTTGAGCTCTAACTTATAGATAAATGCTACTTAATAATGATGTCTTCAAAATATTTGTTCAACACTTTGTGTCGGTTCCGGTGCACGGTGATATAATTCCAACGGTGTAACATTTGCAGTGTAAACTTGCAGTCCAAGACTCGCAGCATAAAAGTCGCAGTCTAAAACTTGCAGTATAAAACTCGAAGCATTAAACTCGCACCTGTGAATTAATGTCACAGTTATGGTATACATATATAAGTATATGTACATTTTGCTCCGCTTACAGTAAACCCGGAGATGGCTTGCGATGAAGTAAGGGCAGAAACCGAAAGCAGTTGATGTGATTGTTTACTGTCAGAACGGAGTTACAAAATGTAAAGCATGTAAAACAATGATAGGAGAGATAAATAAATAAACAATTGGAAAGTAATAATGAATACATAATGATGGAACTATGGACACAGACAAAATGTTGAGCTCTAACTTATAGATAAACGCTACTTAATAATGATGTCTTTATAATATTTGTTCAACACTTACCCCTTGGGGTGCGAGACGATGTAAAGGTTGTGGCGTGAGCTAAATGATGCCCGGAGAATGAATAGGACCAAGACGTAAATTTATAACGTAAATTCTAATTGGCCCCGGCGCGTATGAAGACACATAGCTGGTGAACGCAACCGACGCAAAGAGTGTGCGTCGGTGCGTGAGACGACACCTAGCTAGTGAACGCGACCGAGGCCTGGATCCTTCTCCTGGCAAATGTGAACTGCTGTCGCTGGTGCGCGGGCGCATAGGAATTTTTGTTATAAAAACAAAGATCCGTTAAACCAATAGCACGCTCCCACGACCCCACGCCACTTGAGATATACCGTTACCCGCTAAGGGTTGAACAATTTTTTGCTGTATTGCGATTTATGAGACGTTTCTCGTGATTATATTTTTTGGTTAAAATTTTAACTAAGATTTATGGGACGTTAACTTGCAACGTTACAACAGAACGAAGAGAAAAGAATAGAAATAGAATAGAAGCATTGCGGGAGTTTCTTCCGCCACTTCTTCTAGCGCTAACGCTCTCCGAAGTGGTCTTAATAATAGCCAGGTAATAGCAACTGACTAAGGCCGAAACCTTTTCGGGTGCCTTTGAGTCGGAATGCTAAAAGGTGAGCCTTCGAGCTTCACTATTTTAAAAGAGGTTTGAGGCAATGCGCCCTTATTACCCTACCCACTCGCACCCATGGAATCTGCAAATGTGACTTGACAGCAGTGCAAGCTAGTTCCAAAAAAAGTAGCGGATGGGTAAGTTGAAGTTGGCAGTAGGTGTTACGGAGTGGTGGTGGTGTTTGGAGGCAAGCACAGCGTAGAGTCCGCCCACATGATGAACAGAAGCTTATTAAAGTCATCAGAAGACATTGAACCGGTTTCTACTTGTCCAATTGGAAATCTACGGAGATGGCCTATGCCTGGCAGTGTACGTTCTATGGCTAAAATAATGATAAGGGTGAAGAATAAAGAAGTATATTTTTATTAAATTTACAGCTATATAATTGATACATTGATGCATATTTCAGTAAATATGTAACGTCGAAGCATTTTTGCGCCGGTTTCATTTCAAAAGGCGGCGGCGCATGCAATGTAAGTTTAACTTCAATAAAACGAATGTGTGGGTTTTTTTCTAGGCCCGGTAGGTCTTCAAGATCATGACAACACGAAGTCCAAAGTAGAAGTGTATATGTTGATTGTTTCTGATTATGTTAATGCTGTTAACCTTAAGGCTTTTACAGCTTCATCGGTACTATGTTCACCGAGTGAAAGGGTTCGTGAACTAGATTTAAACTAGAAACTAAAAGCTGGGGACGCGCCTGCCGGTTGCACGGGGACGCTCGCACGTTGTTAAGGCTCTTCGCGGTAGAGCTTTGACGGGGTGTAGGTTGATCAAATTTAGCCCATATTTGTACCTATTCTTAAAACTGTGAAAACAATATTCTACCGATAAAATTTGTAACCCAATCACAAGGCGAGAAATATTGTAGATCTCTTTCGTCCGACAAACATAGAGCGCTCCGGCGTGATTCCCCTGTTCGTTTTCTCTTATATTTTATCAAACTCTGTGCATATAGAGTGTTTGGTTTTAGGTGTAAAATCTGTAGAGGAAATAATATATTACATATTATATAAATTATATAATAATTGATTTTTTCTATTGTAAGGCTCTAATACCAGGAATTATTGGCGACAGGCCAATAACTCCTTGTATTGGAACCTGCTGGGACAGATAATAAATAAAAATTAATTTTATATTTTTTCCAACTTTTGGAAACGTTTTCTTTACAATATTATCATTACGTTGTTTATTATTTTTCAAACGATCGATTTCTAAAAAGGTTGTACCATACTTTAGATGACAGCAAATGAACAATACATTTACTCCTTTCAAGCTTTTACACATGTAACCAATCACTCTGTATAAATTAAGTTTGATTAGATACATAAAAGGAGAAAATTGTTAGTTTCCGTATTTTTTTTTCAAAAGAAAAAAAATATAACATGTTTCAGTGACCACGTTAATTGGAAATAGGTGTTAAAGCTTTACAGATTTTTGCTGTCCAATCACCTTGTATAGGGCCTATGTCCACCAGATGACCCACGGCTGAAATTATGATGATGTTGTCATCATCATTTCTGCCGTGGGACGTAACAATAGAATAATATATCTGTGCCGTCTGTGAAACTTGATTTAAGAGAGACCTAGGCGGTCCGGGCATTGAGGACGGCGTTCTACTAGGCGTCATCAGCTTTGGGGCACCCGTGTGTGGTACGCCTGATGCTCCAACAGTTTTCACCAAGCTCGGCTACTACGCTAACTGGATTGACACAATCATTGAACAGGTGATTAAAGCACTTAGACGTTAATGAATGAATGAAAATTTGAGATCATTCCTAACTAAATTTTTAGAGGGACCGGAAAGTAATGTCGCTTCCTTATGTTAAATTCACACGACAACATTTTTAACAAGTTTTTATTTCTAATCACCAATATACCTTAGTTATCAACAACCCTTTGCCATCTAGTATGCAATTTTTTATCGCTGGAGCCGCAAAAATCAATCCGTATTTTTGGAAAATTTGTCAATAGAAACGATATTACTTTCCGGTTCTTCTTATAAAAATTATTATCTCATCATAAATCTACACTTCACACGCCTAAATCGTCTGTATACAGATTAAACTACGATAGTATTATATACATAACATGCATGTTGTGCCGCCATATTGTGTGGATTTCAAAATGGCAACTCGTGAATTTGATATTCACTTTTAGCGCGACGTTAATCCACCAGTGACCATCTTTAACTAATGTTTAAAAATAGAAAGAATACTATTCAATTTCAAAGCGGATTGATAAACAAATTTCTCGGAAACGTTTTCGTTTACAATCTTATGAAAGGACTTTTATAAGACTATTTATTTTGTCACACTACATCATCTGATATTGTTTATATTCTAAATAAATATTCTGTATTTCCCCAGGGCGAATCCAATGCGAATGTTGACAACTCCGAAAAAATATATGATACTCAAACTACTAATTATGATTACTTTAGGGAAGATGAAACGGAACGTACTGTGGCAGCCCCTGCAGCCCTACGTATTGGCAAAGGCAAAAAAAATTCACAAGAAGATGTCATTCTTAATACTATGTCAAAAATGTTGCCCTCGCAAAACATGGAAATGCCGAAATTTCTGAACGATCTCTACAAAGGTCTTCCTAAAAAGTTAATTAATTTGTTTGCAAAAATTTCAGTCCAAGAAGTAACAATGAAAGCTAATAATAAAGAAACTCCTGTTGAAAAACCACATTCTTTAGAGGTTGCGGATCGTAGTTACGTGTTAACGACAACCATTTCTCCAAAAGTAACCGAAGGGGTCACCGAGTTGATGGAGACGCATGAGTTAAAATTATTTAATAATAAATACGATGATAATTCTCCAACGGAAAGTGTACACGAATTAATTAATGTGAAACTTGAAGATCAGAATATTGACGTTTCTGATAACTATGAAGAAAATTTAGACGACAAGGTCATCGAGTTCGGGATGAATATATTTGAAAAATCATCGGAAAATATAAACGTCCCAAATAAATCAAACTATATTTATGAAAGTAATGCAGATGCGTAGAAAGAACACGAACTATTAATATACTAATATAAAACAACTCCATCATTAGTAATATTGTGTTTTTCTACATAATAAAAAGGATTTTTAGACATTTTTTAAAAACGATTTCCCAATAATAGAAGAGCTAACAGTTATTGTGTAATGTTTCCTTTATAACAATATAAATCGACATGAGAAACATTTATTATTCGTAATTTATGTAAAATGATACCCTATATCTAAGATACACAGATTATATAGTACCCGTAATTCGATGACAAAGCTGGCAAAGGTGTAAAATCGGCTAAGTTCATAGAACCCGGACTTTATTGCTCTGTTAGGATTGGAGTAGTTATTGTCTTTAAAAAAGATTCATATTTCCGAACATTTCGTTAATCCAAGTGGCCTTTGTGTTAAACACCATAAAAAATTAATTACAGATATTAAACTTATATATGATTAGTTAAATATTTATATTCTTTCTTACTTGATGCATAACATTCAAAGAGAAAAAAAATTATTAATGTTTATAAATTAAACTTCTTTACTTATATTTTAATGTCATACCTCATGTAATAACATCGCTCAAGATTAAATACAAGTTGATTTTAATGTTTTTAAACTTAATTGTTATCCGTTTCTACTTTGTTTTATTAATATCAAATATTGACATTTACTCGTATTTGTCAAATATTGTTATTTATTACAAATTTGTTATAACTTTAATATACACCTTACATCATCTTTATTGTTTATGTATTCGTCAACACCTAATTTTCTGTCATTAATATTATAATAAAAACTTGTTATATTGAGACTTTTATTTTAATAGTGGTAATGATTTAAACATCTCAATAGATATTTTTGAATTCTTTTTTTTTACTTAAATTCTGAAGATCGCTGGCTGATCTTTAGAAATTGGAACGTAATAAGGTTTTCTATAGTTGACGTAAGGCGTCGCTGTTTTTCTCATATTTCGGGTGGTGTTGGTCAAAATTTCATCCGGACAGAAGTAGAATTTAATAAGGTAAAATATTTTTATTTTATGTTATTATTCTTATGGTTTATATTTTGAATTGTTATTAGAAAAATAATACTTAGTAAACTTAAAAGCAAGGATTATAAAATTACGTCTGTACTTTGTATTTGGTTGGTTGTTCTAATTTCAAATATTAATTTTAGCTGTTTATTTGGTTGCAGTTGTTTTGTGGATGGACATTTATTTAATTTAATTATATCAAGACATATCTTATAACTCTAGATAAATTCGACATTTATTTTGAGTATCCTAAGAATTTTTCTTGTTATGTAACTCCAATCAATACTTGTACTACTAACCTTACTTTATCGCGTATCAAACTACAAGTTACTGCATCGGTCTTATTCGATACATTCAGTATTAATTACTAGGTATTTATTTAGTAATGATATTGTAAATTATGTTATTTATTTATATTATATATTCGTGTAATTTCAAGTAATATATATATACGTACGTCTTTTGTTTTGTTATTATTTCGTACATCGTTAATTTTTACTATTAACACATTTTGCTGAGGTTTCTCATTTGGTTGGTACATAGAAGACATAAATGATTTTTTAAATGCCCTTAACCTTTTAAAAACAAAGTAATGTCTTCCTTTATTTATACATTCCATGCACCATTATAGATTAGTAAACATTTTTTGGTACTTTCCCTTTATATAAAAAAAAAACTCCAGAACAACTGTATATAATGATATTACCATTTGATTTTTATAAATTACCTAAAATTTTGCTAATTATTTAATAAATGTGTATGTAATAAATTCATACCTTTTATGTATGATCCTTATATTTTAATAAAAAGAGCACCACATAGAGAGTTTGTATAATTTAAAATGATTTACTAAAATTGTAAAGGGCTTCAGTCTACATCATAAAATTAAAACATGTAAATGTCGGGTGTTTCAGAACCATGGCCAATTTACTTTTGCGCCGCGCGTTGATCGATGCGATCCGTGTTCCTGTTGGTACCAGGGCATCCAGTGAGCTGGCCAAGGTAATTTAAAAGAAATGTTAAAAGTAATTCATGGAACATAAGTTTGGCATTTGACATGGCATATCTGGCAGTTTAGACCAATTGCAAATATTGGCATAGTTCTTTTTACTAGAGTTGTCTTTATTGCACAGTGCTCCTATGGCTTATTATGTATATGTAGTACGCTTCTCTTGTCTTATCTCTGGAAGTTAGTTTCTGCTACCAAGTGGAATTGTGCTGATTTTGCATCAGGTGTAGAGTATATATGAATTGTGCTTGAATAAAGATTAAAATTTCTAATCAATTGCCAGCTACTGTATTATAGTAGCTATTATGACTTAGCCATAAGTGAGGCTCTCATGGTAACTGCATAGGCCTTAATTTGCCTCAGAGCCCATTCTTGTAAATGTCTATTTATGTATCTCATATTTTGACAAATGTTTTGCCACAATATTTTACTTTATTGATTCAGTTTCTATAAGCAGTTGTCTACTATTAAAAAGATTAAAGTTTTGGGTAAATTATATTATAATTTAAAAATCACACTATATATCACATACCAAATAAACCCTACAGATTTAGTCAGTGAACAGTGCATATAATAGTATATTATGCAACTTTCAGATGTTAAAATATCTATCATATTATGTTGTAACAGATCGGCAACCGCGAATGGGTGGGTTATGGGTTCAATGGCCAACCCAACTACATGGACAGGCCCGATTTTCCCTTGCCCGCCGTCAGGTTCCGCCCTGATACACCTGATGTCAAGGTATGTTATATAATCAAACCAATTTCATTATCATAATCATCATTTTAGCTGCAGAGCATTCACTGTTAGACACATTCAGGCCTTCCCATAGAATTAAAATAAGACCAGTAAGAAGCCGCCTGTATACAGCATCATCCGACAACCTTATAAAAGTCAGCTGTTTTCTTTGTCAGTGGGTATTCTACACTATTTTATAGTCCACATTTGTCATTCCAGAACATAGGGTGCCATATCATATGGGTGGTAGAAGCAAATTCTAAACATCTGCGGTAACATAAATGATTTAACTGTATGAATTATAAAGTAACTTTGATATCAAAAACGTAGTTATGTTTATGTAATAAATAAACTTTTTTTTTTACAACTTAATTCTTTACTGTGAGCATGGAGGTTACTGTTTATTTTATGTCTACAGTCATGCTAATGCATTTTGTACATTGCATAAATGTTTGTTAAATTTTTTTGTTTTATGGAATATATATAAATAAACAGAAAAAATCAGTCGGGATACATTGAGTTTAATTAATATACAGGTAGGAACACAATGTTGGAATAATTCATAATACATGAAAAAATTGTAATTTTTTTATTATATAGTTTTAAACAATTATAACTTATTAATTAGGTTGGTACATTACCAGGAAGTTGCTGAATGTGGGCAGTGCAAAATTGGACATCATGACTATCTTTGGGACAATTGAATGATTGAATTTTATTTTAGTATAAAGCCATATTAATATTTAGTCAAATGTGTAACTATAATAAAATTTGTAAGTGTAAGTAGTGTTTTTAAAATAAGATATAAAAATGTTTTCATATTCATAGGTCCTCCGTGAAAAGGAGAAGGGTGACTGGCGCAAACTGACTATGGAAGAGAAGAAGGCTTTATACCGTGCCTCCTTCTGTCAGACATTTGCTGAGTTCCAAGCCCCCACTGGCGAATGGAAGGCTGTAATTGGCTGGTCCCTAGCTCTTGCCTCTATTTCTCTCTGGATCTACATGGGCATGAAGCTCTTTGGTAAGGCTCTTAAAAATATTTTTTTTTAAATATATGCCTTAAACAACAGGTTAGGTTTTAGTTGAGAAATACTACAACAATTAGGTAAAGTCGGTGGATGGCAAGATAGACAAACCTCGATCCATCAGTTCTTAAATATCTCATGTGCGTCTTGTCAATTATGCCATTCTCCGTCTCACTACTTACATGGGGCGTGACTAGCACTTCTGTGCATCCAATATTAAAATGCACATTTGACCAATAAATCTGTGTGTTCAAATATATTTTTATAACATAATATTAAACATCTTTTGATCTAATACATGTAATATGTATAATATTAAAAATTTGTTTGTATTTCAGTATACAGCCCTCTGCCTGAATCACTTAGTGAGGAAGCCCAGAAGGCTCAACTGAGAAGGATGTTGGACCTCAAGGTCAATCCTATTGATGGACTTTCCTCCAAATGGGACTACGAGAACAACCGCTGGAAGTAAACTGTAAGTTTAATTTCTATCTTTATCAAAAACCTTAAATCCAGAAGTATTCATGTGAATTAACAGATTTTGAACACTATACTATTTTGTTTATATATTACATAAATATATAAACAAAATAGCAGAAGTAAAATTAGTGGTCTTATAAGAATCAGTGGCTTTTAACAGACAATTTTTAATGGATTGCAATATATATAATATAGTTAGATTTATGACATATAATAAAATATACTCATGTAATATTAATTAATAATGTACATGCAATATATTCAATAACAAAATATGTAATATTGCCTATGTTAAATATTCAAAAAGAATATGATTATGTAAATCAAAGACACTCTCAAGGTCACCGGAAGTTACTAGGTCTGGACAATGCAAGACTGGCCAAGTGGTGATCTTCTGGGGAGGCCTATGCTGTCTATTGGGTGATGTAATAATGATGATGTAATTACAGTTTTAGTACGTAAAACTTGGCCATTTGTATAAATCCCAGAATATGAATGGGAGAGTGAGATAGGTAACTTTACTTGCTTGTGTGAGAGAGACAGTTATCTATATCTGCTAATGCCCAAGTAATATTTTCTTTCATTAATTTATCTATTAGTAACTCATTTAAGCCATCACCATATTGTTGATCAGAAAATATCTTTGGATGTATAATATAATTGCCTTGTGTGATAAGGTGGTGCTCATTGTACTTTTTCTTTAGTATTATGACACTATGTATATATTTTTTAGCATGTACAATAAAGAATATTAAATTGAATTTAATAAGATATATATCGAATCATATCTCTGATTATTATTTTTGAGTACATATCAAAAAATTTTAAAATCAAAGTCACCAATATCTCCCCATGTAGCTTAGGGCTGCAGTTAATCAGATGCAATGGAGGATGTTTTTTTATGGCCTCCGCTATTGGAGGCCTCTCATACCCCTAATTAGTTGGGATCAGGGTCTTTGTTTACAAATATGTTTTTCAGATTTTTCATCTTTATTCTTCACTCACTGTCAAACTTCTCAATTTTTTTTATTCTTACCTTATTTCTATTACAATATCTTTCATTTTGTTCTTTCATTCCTTCTTGCTTTCATCGTCTCATTGCCTTCTTTCCATCACTCTTAGGTGGCTAGGTACATTTTTTTTTTATTATTATTTACATATTCTATTTTTTTATCACAGTTATCTTTGGGTTGTGTTTTCTTAATACATTACTACACTTTTCTTATTCTATTTTTCCTATTATCAATTGACTAGAATGGAGGATGTTGGAGGCACATCAAAATGAGATTTTTTGATGTAAAATTAATTACTAGAAATAAATTTCTTTAGTTTAAAAAAAAAGAGGCTACATTATTATTACTATTAATAACAAAACGCAATTCCTCTTAAACTAGATTTACAAAATTTCTAGGTTATTTTATTAAGTTTAAATTTATATCATTACCATTAATAATTAATAAATGAGCTTTATTTTGTTTAAGGTGCAGCGCATTGGTGCTTTTTCTGGTTTAGCTGCGTTAAAGCGGACTAGAGTAGACAACTGTATTATAAGCGAAATAACTCTGTAAGATAAAGCAATTAAAAATGTGATTCCAATCAATACTATTGCTGTTTTATTTTTATTAATTATGCTAGTGCCATTCTTTTATTTTTAAAGGTACATTAGGATGTGTTTCTTTTATATAAGAAACATATGTTGAGATAGAGAAATTCCAAGTACAGGACATGATCATGAGCAAGTTTAAGGTAGATCTTGCATCCTTTACCTTTTTTGGTCATCTTTACCAACCAGACGTGTACCTACACAAATTTGAATTATTCTACTATGCTGATTTTGAAGACCAGTGGAAAAATGAACTGATATTCACTCTTTCCAGGACTAAATCTTTCAGCACTTCATGGAGGCTTTGCTGTTAATTTGATGACGAATGATGATGAAAAAAAGATGAACAGTGGTAGCCAAATTGTAGAAGATGGACTAGTAATGGAGTTAGATTCCCAGGGTAGTCTTATTAAATTCACTACCTGTGCATTTATTATATGGAATTGCCAATGCTCTCAAACAAGTTTTCATAGGATCTACAATCCACCTGTCAAGCGTGGCAAGTATACCTCCCAAAGAAATCTTTGAGAGACTTACATCTTGGAGGAGGCTTCTATGGGCTGATACTACAATTTATTTATTGACTTTTATACATTGTATAATTGCGGACTTAATGTTATATATGTATTATCTACGAGTTATGATAGTGCAGAGATAATAAATGTGTAAATCTTTCAAAATTATTACAAAATACACAAGCTTATGTAAGCCTTATAGCATATGTTAAATAAATTATATATAATAAAATTTCCATGTCACAATGTTAGTTACCGTACTCCTCCGAAACGGCTTGACCGATTTTTACCGAATTTTATATGCGTATTTAGTAGGTCTGAGAATCGGCTACTATCTATTTTCTATACCCCTAAGTGTTAAGGGTTGTTCACCCTTAATTTTTTTTTATTTTTTGACGAAATTTTTTGTTTTTATTTTTTTATTACCCTTATTTTTTATTTGTAAATCATAAACATTATTTTTTATGCAAAACAACGTTTGCGGGATCAGCTAGTTAATTAATAAAAACAGTTAAACAAGATATTTTATTGGCTAAGTCGTAGTATTAATTCACTTTAGTTGCATTTAAGTTGCCAGAATAAAAATTGCAGTAATTCTTTAATGGGAATACGCCTATAGTTCGTTCGCGTTAAGAATGCATTGATGCGTTAATGTCCGCTGGCGTCCCGTTCCACTCATTGGATACGACCTTCGCCTTGTACTGGTCACTTTCCTAAATTAAGAATCAAGTGATTCGATTTGATAAATAACTTGATTCTTAACGCGACCGAACTATAGACAACTTAGAGGTTTTTGTTGCCAGTTTTGTTATATGTTGATGCACAAAAACCTGTTTTTGTGCGGTCTTCAGTGTTATGTTTAGTTTATGCGGTTTCTAAAGTTTAAATTGAAACGTAATTAGAGAATTTATTAATAAAAAAATAGTGGTTTTAGCTTTTAGTTGTAACTACAACGGGTTGAGGCGTCTAAGTGTCGGAAGTGTCTAAAACTGTATACTCAGAGTAGAAAAACCTTTAGGTGCTTAGTATTATATGTGAAAAGATTCGAAGGTCAAATTTGGTCTATAGCCTATGTAGAACATCAACGTGCAAAATATCTACACTCTTTTACATACCACCCTGTAATGTTAAATCAATGAATTTTAATTTAATCACAAAATATATTATTTCATCATCATTATGATATTGGCCGATAGACGCAAATTGAATATCATAGGCCTGTCAAATATGGCGCTGCATCTACCGTCTTCCCATGAACTTGACTAAGTTGTCGGTCGACCTATTGGGAGGCCTACTCACGCCGCCTCCACCGACTCATGGTTGTCACTCGAAAACCTTTTGACCCCAACAGCCTTTGGCTACACGAAATGTGCTTTGCCCATTATCACTACAGATGACCATTTCTTCGTTTAGGCTCCTCTACGGTACTTTTTTAGGTTAATTGAAAGTTTATTTTATAATATACGCAAATTTACTCATTGTGTGATCTTTAGGTTAGGTTAGGAAAGTCTATGACGTGCAGTGGGCGCCTATATTTTTGAATTGAATCTTGTATACGTTGCAAATGGAAACAGTTAAAATATCCATTATATTTGAATCGTAAACATATTTTATTATGACGTACAATCTTACCCAATTTCTCTTTTATATTCCTACTATAAAATATTGATAAGGTTTAAAAATAAAACATCGCTTTTGATTGTTTCATTTTGACACTGAACTTTTATTTAAAACTCCGAATTTTGAATACAGTTATTTCTCATGTTTTCATTTATTGTTACGTTTCACTTTCTCACATTCTCAAATATTTTTCTCCGTGTAAAAACATTGGAAGTGCTACCCAAAGTCGAAGTTGACGATCTTGTAAGAACAGAAGAAATTATAAGAAACACGACGAATGGCATCTTATCAAATTTACGATTTCCAAAACCAGTAAATAGTACAAGAATCAAAGAGTTTTCTATTATACATAAGCATTTTATGTCCGTTACATTTCAAAGTTTTGACAATTTGAAGGAAATCGTAACGCTTACAAGAGTTGATCGTAACAAATTTAATAATTCAACTAATAATTTAACGACCATATTAAATGACTTCCTGAACGAGGACCAATGCGATTTTAAAATTAACAGTTCAGAAGAAGTTGGCTTCGAGGATAATGATGTCGCGCATTACGTAGACAGTTTTCTAGCAAAACTAGACGAATTGAAGGAGAATTATGGTGTAAATAAAGTTATTACAGATATAAATTCGAACATAATAAAATTACTCGAAGAGTCTCGTAGATCGGAAAGAGGAAATGAGTCCCATAATTATACAATGGCAAATGAAACGAAGGTCGATGATTATACTGTATTGGATAATGATTTTTGGAGTAAGTACATATAATTTCAAAAGGTTATCATATATCGTTACGAATGCAGTTACACCAATACCTCACTTTGCGTCGGGGTTACGTTCCAAAAAAACACGACGCAAATTGAAACGCCGCAAAGTGAATAAAGATTTTCTATAGCAAACCATGTAAAGATCGAAGATAGGTTTCAGGGTCACGAAAATACTATTTTTTAAAAAGAAAATTGAATAAAGTAAACATTTATAAAACAAAAATAATATAACTATGCCAACAAATAAATTAGAACAATATTTACCTTTTTTGTAACCAGAAACACCACGTAAAAATTTATAATTCTCTTTTAAAAAAAGAACAAGACACTACGTAATTGAAACTGAACTCTAAATTTATCAAAACAAAGTGAAAATAAAACTATTTAAATTGCGCTGATTTTTAGTTAGAAAGAGAATCACCGAGTTTTGATGGCATGGCGCAATAAGCAAAAGTGTTGCCATCTTTTAGAAAAAAAAAAGAAAATTTTTTTAAAAAAAAAATTAAAGACACATAACGCAACCTCCAAAATCTAACGACGCACAGTGAAAATTAGTACTAATTAAGCAGCGACGCATTTTAAAAAAAAACGCAAAACTAAACGACGCAAAGCGAGGTATTGGTGTAGTTATAATTATAGTCAAATTGTATGTAATTAGGAAGTTATGTGACACTGATCAAATGAAGTTTTATTGAAGTTATTATAAAGAACAAAGGATAGATTTGTGAGATTCTTTCCAAGACCACTAGGTATTGTAGATTAAAGAAAACACCTGGTTCAAAGTACAAGCGTATTGTATGTTATTTGATTGATGTTATACTGCTAGCAGATTTAGGCTTTATGCAGCGTCATTGCAAGGAAAGGAACTATATCTGTGTAGATGTGTAGTGTTGTGACTGCAGTGTAGTATGGGTTTACGGAGCGAGGACTACTCGGGTCGACCTTCATTGTCTTCGCTTCCTGGGGCTGGCAGGTCTATAATATCAACACAGAGTCGGAAGTATAAGTGTTTATTCATTAGAGTTTAGTCCCGATTTATATTTATGTATATAAAGAATTATATTTCAATGGAATTCTCCTTTTAGATGCGCCTCTGACGATGACATAATACACCACCTTCTCTTTAAAATAAATTTCTTATTCGTCAGAGAAATCCTTTTAGTAAAGTGTTATTTTTGATCTAGAAACGATTTAAAATATATTTATCTAATTTTTATTTTCTTCAGTGCCAAGTGGTAGACGTATTTATAAAGGAACGAGAACTAAAATAAAATATTACCCATTCATGGCCAGCGTGCATATCTTTAATACATTCCAATGCGCCGGTTCCATTGTTAAATCTGATCTTGTTATTACTGCGTCTTCTTGTCTTCAACTGTAAGTATACATTCATATACAGGATGATTGGTTATAGGTGTAAAAGCTATAATAGGGTATATATGTTGTTCGTTTGTCAGTAATATGCTTGTGGTGTAAAATGAAAAATGTAATAACAAAAGTGGAAAGAATGAAAGATTGAACAGAGCAAAAGAGAAAGATAGAAGAACTGTAGCATGAAAGATAGATAATAGACCGAAAGAGACAATAAAGTACGAAAGAAGAGAAAGAAAATAAAAAACTATGTGAAAAAATAAACTGCAAATAAAGTCCCTGTCCCACCATAAATAGGGATACGAGAGGCCCCCAATAGCGGGGGTCATATATATAAAAAAAAATATATATGCTTGTGGTACTCGTGGTGTTACAAATTCTGAAGGAATACATAGTAAACATTAATTATTTTTTTTATTTCTAAAACCATTGATTCCTGGAGAGCATGTGCCATATTTCAATTGACAGAAAATGAGCTATATATTTTTCTATTTAAAGTTTTTACACCCATAACTAATCATCCTGTATAATCCGTGGTAAACGTTATATATTTTATATTTGTTATAACATTTTACAATACCTATTTATATTAAATACGTGTTATTTGAAAAATAATGATTTTAGCGCCTGGAACAATCGCTTCTATCGAGAAAACCCAGCGTTCCTTTCAGTTCGCGTCGGTTCATCATTTTACAATGGTGGTGGGGAGAATATTCCGGTGTTAGAGATTTACTTCCACCCCGACTACAACCCAAAGAACCTTTGGAACAATGTCTGCCTGCTGCGGCTACTACGTCATGTCCGATTTTTGAAAAAAACCCGGAAGAGCGTAAAAAAAATTGCCATCGACAAACATCCTTGGAGTCTGCCCACAAATACTCCAGGTATTACTATAATCGGGTGGGGCGCGAAAGGGGTGAGTCATGTATAATTTTATGTATAATTTTTTCAATCTCTTTTGTACTGTTAAACGTGTTCGCAGAGGAGATCGGTTACAACCCTAGCACGTTATCATTTCTTCTTCATGGTGAGGAAGTTATATATATTTATATATAAGTATGTTTGTATATATGTATGTGTATAGTATGTGTATTGTATGTATATGTGCAAATGTATTATACTCTGAAAGGTGTAGTTTGAATATAAGTTTTTCTTTTTATTACGTACACTGGATTGCCCTTTCATGTCTTTCATCTCCATCTAAAAATTGTCTGGTGGAGATCGCCTCGGACGATAAGACCTTTTGTACCTGTATGTTAAATTTCCTTTTTGTTTTTTTTTTTGCATAGTTTTGGTGTATAATAAAGTGTTAATAAATAAATGAGATAATAGTCAGGGTGATCAAGGTTACGTATATTTACATGTATATAAAGACTATTTACAATTTACAAATTTGACCCGAACGTAACAGCAGCTGCTACATGACTGACGGCGTCTAAATTCAAATCGGAGTTAGAATTTGAATTCGAACGCACGAGAAAAAAAAAGAAAAAAGTTTTTTTGCCGCGATAGCTAGTATACAGAGCGTAATAAAAAACTTTTATAAAATTGTTTTTAATTTAAGAAGTTATTTATTATAGAAATTCGCTTAAAAATTCGTTATAAATGATGAGTTAGGATGTGATTTGTCTAAACTTTGTTTTATTTCAGAGAAGCAACACGCTTGCGGACCCTTGGGTCAACATCCTGTCTTTCGCCATGCTCGATGTGTATCCGCTGCGGGAATGCCAGGAAGTTTATTCCAAGTGAGACATTGTTCACTTCATTTAATTGTCATTGACAAATTTTTATCAATGTACAACGAAACAGCTGTGCATGTAGAATCTAATTTACTTTTTAAAATAAAATCCGACATAGCACCTCCACAGCTGCACAAGCAGGACATAGACCTGCGTCATTATTTGTAATAGCCAAATGATAAAGATAAAAGATACCATTTATTTATTCAATATTGGAACGTATAACACAACTCATATTGATAGTGAACTTATTATCTATTTTATTATTGACTCTACTCTGCTTCGCAAGTTGTTATAGTTGTGGAAAAGAAGCAGAAAGAAACTTTACAATAAATGAAAGTGTATCAAAAAATAAAAGGATGTGTGTGCTACAGCTGTAGCCGCCACTTGAACCTTCATATTTTATGGGCCTTTTGCAAACCAGCGAGTCTCGACCGACTCTAGAATGTCTTGTAGATTTGACGGACTCCAAGCAACGGCTATATAATAAATATATACATGTATATATATATATATATGTGTATATATATACATATATATATGTATATATATACATATATATATATATATATATATTTATTAATATATATGTGTGTATAAAAGTGCAAATAAAAGCGTAATGGCGTTCTTTATAAAATAGTCAGGTGGTGTTCTTCCCACAAATTCCTTATACTTCAATAAGAATAAAGAACCTGTTTTTATAAAGCTCTCTATACTTAAATAGGTAGTGTCATGACTTAACCTTTTTCTTTCTCTCTTCTGTTTTCTTTATCGCTGAGGATCGTGTCTCCTTTTGACTTTCGTTCCGTTCCTTTTCTTATTTTAACATGATTAACAATAAAATACGTAAATATAAAATCGTCAAACAATGCTGTGCCTTTTTTCCAGTTTAATGATAATATTTGATATTCAACAGGGAATACGTGACTAGGAACAATTTTTGCGGCGGTTTCTTCGCGAAGGGTTCCGGAGCGTGCAATGTACGTTACTGTCATAGGTTTAATGTTATACAGATTTTATTTTTTACACCTTTAAAAGGTGAATGTATAGTTGATTTGCTGTCAATATATGTAAAACTATTCCAAATTCAATGGTTTCATAAATATTGAATAACGTAATGATAGTGTATTACAAAAAATTGTTAACAAATTCTCGATTACTAGATATAGAATTAATTATTGCTTATTACTATCCGCGTCTATTATTCATACTGCTAGAAATTATTGGCCAGTTGCATTCCATCAGAAAAAATAAATTAATGTAACATATTACAATGATCCCTTTATACAGGATGATAAAAATAGGTGTAAAAGGTTTAAAGTATTTTTGCTCACAAACGAGCTATACAATCACCCCTTAAAGATTTTAAACCTTTAAACAATCTCTGATGGATTCAGGCGTTAGTTTGCGGAAGTCCATCCTAAGTAAGAAAAGGAATAATATATAGCTACTTCCGCTATGAAGCAGTAGTCGTGCAATAAAGTGTAAATCACTTACAATTACTTCTTAGGATGCCCCGTGGAGGGGTGAAACAAGTGTTGAGTGATTTAACGGTGGTAGTTGTGTAATTCGCATTATTTGCCGCACGCGCATTTATCAGCGGGCTGGCGGGTGATGCAGTTTATTGCACGACTACTGCTACATAGCGAAAGTAGCTATAAATTAGTCCTTTTCTTACTTTAAGCAATCATCTTGTATAATTGTTTCTTCTACGGTATTCTGGATGCAGCGTGACGTCGGAGCTCCAGGAGTGGTGGACGGGGTTCTGGTGGGTGTGGTGAGCTTTGGCTCCCCAGTCTGCGGCACCCCAGACGCACCCACCGTCTTCACCAAACTCGGATACTATTATAGTTGGATACAGACGATCATGAAACTGGTATGAATTCTTCATATATAATTGTATTGAGGTCTTGTGCCAAGCGTACGCCTTTGTTTAATTGGGTGAATTTGTAGTATGTAGCAATCCAAGCTGAGGTTTCCCAGGAAGCTCTGGAGCATCGCTACCTTGGTTTTGGGCTTAGCGACTAATGTGTGTTGTAGGTGATGACTTATGATGATCTGAGAGGTGGTCGCTTACGATAGGCCTTATAAAAAAGCTCAAAGGTCACCTAGAGAGTTATGGCAATAGGTATGCTCAGAGCTTCGCTCATAAGTCGGGGTCATAAGGTTCTATAGTGGCGATTATGAGTAGGTAGACGTGGCGTACCTGGGGTCAAAACTTGGTGGACCGAGGATATAGTTAAGGTGGTTTCGCTAGATGTGGGCAGCGTAAGACCGCTTAAAGGCGATCTTTGGTTGAGGCCTGTACTCAGCAGTGAGCGTCTAGCGACTGATGTGATGATGTTGATGATCCTCTGCGCCCTGGCTTTTGACTCCCATGGTATCTGCAATTCCACTTGGGCGGCAGTATAAGCCAGATCAAAAAACGTTATAATTCAATCGAGACGCATGTCTCTAAAGTGATTCTTTTCCTTTTGTTCTAGAAAATTCCACGGACTAAAAAGAAATCAACCCCGAGACTTGATCCCGATCCTCTAGGACCTTATCGAACAACTAAAATCACCACAACGACATTCAGAATCGAACCGCTCGAAGAAGGGGAGTTGCCAATTTCAGTAACCGATGAAAGAGATCCAGATAGTTTCTTACGTACGCTTGATGATAAACTGTTTCTGGAGTTCTTAGAAACGATGTTTGGTGGTAAAGAAGTGAAGAAATATGAGAACTTATTGAAACAAAAGGCGAAGATATTGAGAGATCCAAGTATTAATACTACAACAAAAGAACAGACGACTGAGCCGAATGAACAAGGAAGAGAAGCTCGTACTGAATTGTTCATACCTGAAGAATTTGAATCGGATATTCCACACACGCAACTGATACCATTTGAAAACACAGCTGTTACAGAGGAATATACTCAAGTAACAGACGATTCTGATGAGAGAGACGCACGCAACAAAAACTTTTACAATCCCACACAGAAACATAAACCAAATATAAAAAGAAATAAACACAAAGGGAAACATATTAAAAAAATACCGACGACATTGGAAACTCCGCGAGAGATATTTCTGGAACTTGCGACAGAATCAAGTGACGATTCTGATCAGTCACTTCCACTACAGTCCGGTATTAATCTTGTACTGTCCAAAGAGAGTTCAGATAAATCCTCCTCTGAAGACAGCGATATCTCTGGAGAGCAAGTAATAGCAGATTTATTAGATGAAATAGATTTAAATGAGATATTAAAAGAAGCAACTGCATCAACGATTTCATCAAAGTCCTTTCAGAATTACGGAAAGAGAGATTCAGTTAGAAATAGATACGTTGCACCTATCACTACAGATGTGCCACAGACATATAACTATAATAAAAAACTTCCTAATAAAGTTAGTAAGGGTAAAATTAAAACGGTTAACGATAAAAAGGATTCTATTTTAACTTTACTGTATTTAACTGATAGCGAGAAGAAACACAACACGAATTCATACGTTGGGAACGTACGAGTTGAGAGATCGAACACGCCGTTTACAGCGACTACGGAATGTAATGGATGCAGTAAAGTGTACAATATTGTACCCAAAAGTGAAATATATAAAATAATATCGCGTGTACTAAAAGCTGCGATTGTTAATAAAGCCTAAAATACACTTTTATTTTACTTATAGTTGACAGTACATGAATGTCGACATACAGAGGTATTTTAATAATTTAAGACCGATTAGCAAGACTCGTTGTTAATAGCTTTAGCCACAACCTTTGACCAATAGTAGAGGTATTCACTTTTAAAATTGACAAAGAGCATCTGTTTTCTAAAAGAATTTTTAGTAAATGTGAACGCGGCTTTCTAAGTCTCGTCGTCGTCATTTCAGCACATAGATGCCCACTGCATGGCATTTTTTGTATGGCATTACGGTACGCATAGGACGCTGCTATAATTCCTGTGGTAACTTATTTGTGAGCAGAAGCAATACTATATAATTAATAACTACCATCTTACCGACGATCATCCCTTTAGGGGGTACGGAACTTAGTCATATTTTAAATGGATTGAGAATTTCAAAAATCGCGAGAACGTATCATTAACCATCAGATGAATGACCAGCCCTTTCGTAATCTTTTTCATGCTAAAAACGCAGCCATTCCTTAGTAGCGTGCTTTTGGCAGCATTTTTTATCACAGCCTGCATTTCAGCATTCATTGATGGAAATGGGCCTCTTTCAAAAATTTCCACTTGGTTGGTTGGTTGGAAGCGGCTTGCATCCAGTGCCAATATTCCGTCGACCTTGATATGGTCGACTGTTCTACTATGGGTGGACGTTATGCCCGAGTTATATAATCTATCCACTGTCACTTTAACCTGCATACAGTCAAAGTATAGAACTACATGAAGTAGGTAAAAACTAAAGAAAACTTACACATGGGAACAATTATTTATTTTCATTTTATATAAAACATTTCAACGTAAATAAACAACGTATCCATTTAATGAACATTTCACAAACACATCTTGTGTGTATATGGAATAATGACTAACATACACATATATATATCACTTACATTAAACATATATTTATGAAAATAATAACGAAGATTGAGCCGTATAGAAAAAAAACGAATAGATGAAATAAATCATCTAGATATACATGAAAATATACGAAGCTTGGTCATGTTATATAATAAAAGATACTATGATGAAATACTCTCAGAGTTTTGATATGATAGCAAAGATATAGATATTCTTTAATATTAGCCTCTTGTCAATTCATTAGAGGAGTTTGAATAAATAAATGTAACTAAGTCGTTGTCTTGAAAAAAAGAGAATATTTTATGTTTGTTATAATTATGTCTGATGTTTGTTATAATTATGTCTGAAAAATGTAAGATAAATAATTAAAAAATCTAGACCTTAGTAAAATTAATACTTCTTGTAATGCGGCAGCCCCAAAAGTCGACACGGCTGAATGAGACTCGCGGATTGGTTGGATTCTGTGTTGCATCGCAAGAGCCAATCACGAGTCGGCTCTTATGCAAGGTGACAGCCAACGATTGGTGATTCGAACATGCCGCGCATGCGCAGTTTGTCTCCCGAAACAATACACGGACAGTTCCTAAGTATCTTTCCAATCGGAATTATGGTTATAAATGTTACTTTTCTCATAACTTTCCTGAAGTGAATACAGTGATCAAACAGTGAGGTTATTTTGTTCAAAATGTAAATTCTTCTTTCATTAACGTAACATAACGAAAAAATCCCCAATTTCGACGGCACGCTTTGAATGAATAGAGAACAACCGCCATATAACACATGACGCGTTGAAAAACGTCGCTATAGCGTACCTTTCGTGAAAATAGTAGTATTCCATATGGAACACCCATTCGGCTGACCTTGCAGTAGTGTTCTAATTCACATAGATTAGAGAACTAGAACTTTCTTTGTTAATGTTGGTTGGCATGAAGATTTTATCTATAAGCAATCTACAAGGATATAGGATTATAATATTTACAAACATAATTTTAACTTCTAATTAGAGAGAAGTAATTTAATCGAACGAGATTTTAATTTTGAAATTTGTTAATTAAAACCTTCAGTTCGCATATATATAACGAACCGCTTAAAATTTTATTTCATGGTATAAAAATATATATAATCGTCTATATAAGTTGAAGTCTATATATCATTTTAAATGACACAAAATTTCTAAACAAAACATCGTGACGTTTAAACAGAAGAGGTTATAATAGAAATTAAAAAAAGTATGATTCTATCACGTTTTGTCTTAAATTATACAAATATTACAATGACTAGAATAGCAAATACTTCTCATTACTACACAAATTAGCTCTTTGATATTACTAATAAACGAAAATTATTTAAAATATCAACAAAAATATTTTATAACCTATTAATAAAACTTGTATAAAAAAAAAAACAAAAATAATATTTACATATGATTGACTACAATTGAATTTAGAACAAAAATATCGGAGTAACAAATTATTATTTAACCTTCGCTGCTGCTATCTAATATAGCACTTTTCGATGGTGGCTGTTATAATTAAAATCAATCACAGCATAATAAAATGATCTAGTTGCTTTGCCATTGTATTTTTCAATATAAAAAGGACTATGGCAAAAGTAAAACTAATTGTTCCTTAAGAAAAAAGTGAAAAAAATAAAAAATAGCTTGTTTTATATTTAAAGCTACGAAATATAGCTGAAATAGCGGTTGTAGTTCCATCGACTGCTATTTATTTAGCACCTAAATGCTTAGATGAATTTAACATGATTTTTATATTGCTATTTTTCATTTCTACAAGTATATATAGCTCTAAATATATTCTTCACAGTTATCTACGTTAGCACACATATAGAATGTAGAGATAAAATGTCCAACATTTAAGGATTTCGTTATTTAAAACTAACTCTGATTTACGATGACATTTAAAGCGACATAGAAATATATAGTTAAATTGGTTTTGATACATTTACACTAAAATATAGAATTTTTATCTCTTATAATAATCATAAGAAAATTTCTCGGGAGCTACCACTCCTTATACATACATTGTCTGTGAAAAATTTTCTTTTTTTTTATACAAACGTCAAATACTACACATTTGTATCATTTGTTAAAACGCTATATATTTATTATAACAGTTGTGTACATAAGTAAAATTAAAGTAATCAATTAATAATAATAAAAATTATTCACAGACGATGTGTTAATATAATTTAAATATATTCTATTAATTATTAACATCGATATTTTTATTACGATTTTTTATTTATTTCATTTATTATTATTTATCTTGACGATATATTTTAACACGTGTAATTAGGCTTAACAGATCATATTAACTCTCTAAATTTAACGCGTCTTACAATAAATATAACAATACAAATAAAAAAGAATTTGTATATTATTGTAAAATAAATCTACAGTATCATTAATTTAGAATAAACAATGATAAAACTTTGGCAGTAATTTATTTAAATATCCAAAGTTATTTTTTTAAGAATTTATAAATATTACATAATATATAATATATATAATAGGCACAAAGTAATTTTTAAATGACATACCGGTAAACTTAAAGTGTCTATTACGATTTGCGTATAATTAATAATGTTTCAACTAATTTTAATAGTCTATAGTTCAATTTTTCTATTATTTTTGTATTTATTTTACTTTCAAACTGTCGTTTCTGATAACTAATAAATTATAAAGTATATATAAATATTTTGTATAGTAAAATTACTTCTTATTACAATTATATAATAATCTATTTGCTGTATATTTATAAATTTCTGATTTACACGCCATAAGTGTTTTTATTAAGTGTTCATAGAGGGCGTTGAAAATACATGTCACGTGATTGTAATATATTGGCATCGGTATATAATTTTAATTTTCTTTTCATTTATTTATTATTTATGTAGACGTTTTAATATTTTTATTTTGTTCTAAAAAAACATTTCTTAATATCATCTAATCCTTCAAGTTATATCGATTTTTATGTCATGAATGTCTTTAAAACGTTTCTTAAATATTTTCGAGACTAGACGCCATTTTGACATATTAATTCATTTAAATGTAGCTATATATCTTTTAATATATTTTCCATATAGCAATCCAACGCAAATTTGTTACAACACTGAGAATTTATTTAAATGCTTATATATTTTTAAAAGGTAAGGTATATTAAATTTTTACGCTCCATATTGTAATTGAGGCGCGCATTTTCAGTTTTTTTATCTGTGTACTACAAATGACAGTTGTCAAACTGACATTTTGATTGTTATTTAAGCCGATATATATATAAACAGATCTGACGTCGATGCGTATGTTTGCAAAGATAGTTTAGTTTTCTCACGTTAATTTCATATTTGCTTGAGCTGACAGTTAGTCGCGGAAGGGAAATAGGCCTCCGACGCCGCCGGCGTCCCAGTCAGCTAACTCCACCGGGCCGAAACATTCGTCAAAGAACTGCTCCATTGTTTTATGAAGGTGGATATATGAACGCTCGAAGTTATGGCCTTCGTCGGGATACACCTAAAATTATATAAAATATTTTATAAAAAGAACCATTAAAAGCTATAAATTATTAATATTTCGATATCCAACACAAAATTGCTATGTCATACTGCTATATGATTATCGATGTTATATATATAACGAGCATTGGCAGTCCAGTGGTGAAGGTTGCAATTGCAGATCACATCACGGGTTCGATTCCCGGGATACAATCTTAATTAACACTTCATGCAATGATTATATAGGATTGTCACTGCATAGAAACAAATTACCAGAGGTTGACAGCAGCGCCCTCTGCGTACCATAATATCACACGCCAACCAGCGTACCAAACGTGTCGATTATGGTACGTCCCCACTTAGACATCTTTGGGGGAGGCCTGTCTTGCAGTTTATATATATCATTATCATTTCAGCTGTAGAATGTCTATTAGAAATTTGAGTTTCTCATATATTTCCAAAGAATCCGGTTAGAAGTGTTCTGTACCTGGTATAGTCCTAACAACCTTAACAAGGTTGTTTGTTCTACTTATATGGAGAAGCCTTATGTCGCCTGTCGTAAGGCACCATTAGCTATGTTTTCCGCGATATGTGTTTACTGCCATTTAAATTTGCATATCCGCTGGGCTGTGTCCGGTTAATTTTTTTATGTCAAATTGAGCGAGAAAGAGAGAGAGAGAGAGAGAGAGAGAGAGAGATTCAAAGTGAGAAACAACTTTTCAAAATATGATCATATACAGGATCATTGGGTGTAAAAGCTGTAAAAGGGTGAATGTATACCTCATTTGCCAGCAAGAAGTTTCGAAGATTTTACATATTTTTCGAAAAACTTGCTCTAAAATTTATTTAGTTATCTATTGAAATACGCCTTACTAATAACTTCTGACAGTACAAAGTGTGCGAAAGAGATAGTAAACAATTATAAATTTTAATATGTAGTAATCCGAATTTTTAAAATGATTTCTCTTACTTTAATATAATTACGTTATTTTTTAAAACATTGACCCGTGTATAAGGGGATCCAACTGGCCTGTCTTGAACATGAGGCTGTCGGAAATCAACTTTATATTTTATTAGTTATGTTTGAAACGATTTTGCATAAACAAGGTAATGAAAATGGAAAAAAAAAAGAAATCAAAAATATCACGCAACGGCGCGAGATTGGCACTACGAAAGGAATTCTCTCTATCAGTGCCGGGTCCGTTTTTTGGTACGTGAAGGACGCTTTCTCGTTCTCATATTGCAAGCGCGATAAAAATATTTATAAAAGATAACTAAAAACCAATGGTACATCAACGAAGTTAAAACGTTCAAGCGTAGTGCAGACACGTTAGCATGTTACTTCGCACGATGCCAGCGTCGTATTGGTTCATAAAAATTGGCCAGTAAGCATCTCGCGCCGGCGCGAGACTGGCCTCTAACTATGCACTCTGCATCTTGGTGCAACCCTGTATATCCCGCGTCTCGCGCCGACAAAGTTTTCATATCTATAACCAATTGTCGCGACGTCCATATGGCGAAACATTTATTGAATCATAAATATGAGTGTCTACCTGGTGAGTGTAGAGTGCTTGTGCACGTACAAGTGCACGTGCAAGGGCGAGCGCATGCGCAGGTGGAGCTCGCTCGTCGGCCGTTGCATGTGCAAGTAGCACGCGACGAGGTGGCAGGTTACCAGCTCGTCGCCACACCGCGCCACCAGCGCCTCCAGCTGCTGCACCTCCATACCGTTCCGTCCAGTATGAGTCTACACAATAATATTGTTTATCCATAATCTATTTTAATAACATATCAGGTACTTGTCACTAGATGGCGCTGTTACTTTTACTGCGCACTAAGGTTTTGTTTTTGAATTTATTTTGATTAATTTTAAAATTATAATTGCTATTAATATTGGTAATAGTTATTATAACAGTCATTAACTCATGATTAAACATGGTTTGTTGTAGAATAGTATTTACCTACTAAGTTTTTAAATTACTAAATATTTTTTTTAGAAATAATCTCTTTTTGGTTATTTTGAGTAGTTTTTATTTTGTTATTTTGTATTTGTCTCTGTGTGTTTTGTGATTGCCTCTCACTGAAGCACATTTTATATTTTATTATTAAATAATTATATTTTCTTTAGTTCTAACATTCGAAATTTTTGGGAAGTGTACGTTTCACATTTAAAATACCACCATAAAATTAAAAAATCTTATATTTAGAAAAATGCGACTACGAATTGAACTCAAGTTCATAAGAAATTACAATATCTATTCGCGTAGCAATTCGTAGCAGTTCGTAGCTATACGTAGCACTACGTAGAGGAGCGCTTTAAAAGGCTAATCATCATCATCATCATGTTGATAGTTGTCCAAGCCATAGTCCTCTCCCGAACATCGGCTTCCCGCGGCCTTAACTGAGTCGGCCGTAACTGGGGGACCTACTCACACCGTATCTACCAGCCCGTGGTCGCCACTCGAGACACCAACAGTCGTCGTTTACACGAGCGATGTTACCGACCAATTGGCACATAAGACAAGATATTCTTTGAGCTACGTCAGTGACCTTTGTTCTGCTATGGATCTGTAAGTTTCCGATTCGTTCTCAAGAGAAGCTCTGAACTGGTTATAAATAGTAACTTCTTCCAGTTCATAGTTTTGCGGTGGTAGTTAAAATTTAAAGTTTGGAACTAAATAAACTATAGGGTTTGAAGTGAAATCTATTTACTCTGCGGATTCTTAACTCGATGGATTCTTTGGGTGCTTTGGCCAAGGCTATATATATAATTCAACCAGTTTGATAGTCCCCCGATTCTTTGGTCGCTTGCCTCATGGAATATCTGAGCACAAGGACACGTTATAAGAAGTTTACTCTTGGGTGCATTCTATGTTTATCCAGAAGATTTACCCGTCCCCAAACTTGCGTCTGGCATAAGAAAAGGTTGTATACTAACTGTGGCGACGAAGATCGGCAAGGGGTGCAATGGCAGCCAAGCAGCGCGTCACGTTACGAGCATCGCCAGCGCCTGCCCCTGCAGCAGCACCGCCTCCGTAACCTCGCCCCCACGCCCCCACACGCGCCCCGTCCACCATTTTTAGATTGTCTCGAAGGTACCTGCATAATAATTATTTCACACTACAATGACATATATATAAATACACAAACAAAAATATTAATAATGAAAACAAGGTACGCTAATAGAATCCGGTTTGACTTTTCTAGGACAAGACAATATGTAAAGTAATAGCTTTCTGAACATAACCGATGACTATTGTCTGCTGATAAGAATCGTAAATACTTAGATAATAAACTAAAGAAAACACTTTTAAGGTTGCGATTCGCGTAGTTATATTTTTTTACATGTTTTAACATATATTGGTATTTGAAATTTTCACTGGCCGGAGAATTACATGTTATGTGGCTTTTTATTTTACAAGCACTAATGTTAATATTTATCTTTATTAAAAAATATTCCTTCCCAGAATTATAAACTGCGGTTACACGATATAGATGCCATAGTATTCAGCTAAAGCCTAAACGTCACATTGTATTATTAATTTCTGATATTGAAAAAACTTTAGTTCTCACATCAGCCATGCTATTGAAAATTACTGAACACATGAGGGTTTTATGAATATGAATAAATGGTAATAATGTATTTAAGTCACACAAAAATACATTATTACCATTAACTTAAATTAAACTTATACAAGTCACACAAACCAGGGCCACATTTGATCCATTGGTCATGTTACACGCACACATATATATATATATATACATATATGTATCTTCTGTACAGCCGATATATGGCCACGGTAAGACATAGGTCTCCCCTAGAGATATTATATTAGATATGATAGAGATATTATATATATATATATATATATATATTGGCGATCATAGTGTAGTATTATGGTATGCAAAGGACGCTGCTTCCCATTTTCTTGAAACCTGTCTGTGAGCAGTGGCAATCCTATATAATTAATGCACAGAGTGTGAGTTGTATAAGATTGAACCCGCGATGTACGTTCTCAAGCCTCGTCGGTTACTATATTGTCGATAACTTAAATAAGTTGAAGCAACGAAAACGATGATTAGACTGTGGTGATGAAGTAATACGTGACGATGTATCATTTCCTTAACTAAATCAACACTTACGAGAGCACAGCTATTTGATCTTCGACATCAACTGATAGTAGCTTCTGATATATTTCTGTCCTTAGCTCTTCACCCTGTAAAGAAGAAGAGCACGAATCGTTCAAAAAGTTCCATAATCATTTATTAATGGAAAAAGTTGTTAATATTATAGAGTGTAGTGTGATGAATGTAAATGTGCGGCTTAGCATGGCAGCCACGTTCGCTATACGCGGAGCCTAGGGCGGGCGGCCGCCCTAAGAAACGTATCTGACATGATAATGCAATCTACTACTGGCGCCATCTATTGGCACAGTCAGAAGTCACAATATTCCGACTAAAATTACATATTGATATCTAGGAAAGTCTTTATTATTATATTACATTTATTTCTTATAATGATATATGTAACATGAACTAGGCCTATGAAAAAAATATAAGTGATGATGAATTAATTAAATGTGCTCAAACCCAGGGGTAGGTTAGTTTACCTGTCCTCCAGAGCCCCTCGCATCAATCTCAGCTACGATGAAGTTCCTCGCTGCAGCCAAGTACCAGCTCCATCCAGGTTTCCAGCGCTCCGTCACCAACTGTCCACCTGGTTCTGCTGACCTGAAGCATGACATATTTGGAACTTTAATTAAGTAAAATAAGAAGTCGTCGGAAGACACCAGATGCAATCTGCTTTCTACAGTTCCGGAAATCTAAGGAGGTCTATGTCCAAAAGTGGACTTCCTGTGCCTGAAATGACGATGACAAGAAAAGAAGAGAATAATATTATTAGTAACCAGCTGCCGACCTAACTTCTAAACTATACGAACAAATAGCTGTGCTGTGTTATTCAGGTATAGTAATTTATTATTCTGCGCAGTATCACATCTCCGTTTATTGAAATATCAATCGCATTTTTTTTATATCTGAAAGACACTGAATGATCATTGTAGAGACAAAAACTACAAAAAATAAGCATGCGTTTACATGACTTTAAAAGTTACGTTCTGAGACACAAAATAATAACGCATCCGTATTCTTGTCAGTTGAAACAATATTAGAATCTTAGCATTTTTTATACTGTCACTTGAAACTAAATCTGTGTATGGCTTATATATAGAGTTCAAACTCACACATGTAGAACTAGCGGTAAAGGTAGGTCATCGGTTTCTCGCAGTCCAGGCGGTAGCAACAGACGGACTCTTGCTTCGCGGTGCGCTTGAACCTGGGTAGCATAAAGATAAATTGATTTTTATATTTATTTACCTTATCACTGGATCTGTCTTTACGCATCTATGTTATATATAGTTATATATAAAAAATGTCGTCATAGTTTCTGCCCAGAGATATCTAATGCAAGGTATAGGCTTTCCCCAAAGATATGGGGATATGCCATGATCGCCATGCTTGGTAGGTGGGTTGCGATCGCAGTGTGGTATTATAGTACTCAGAGGATGCTGCTGCCACTCCTCTGGAAACTTTTGAATTGGTAGTGGCAATACTGTAAAATTTTGATGTCGTATCCTGAGAACCGAATCTATGATCTACGATCGCAGTATACTTTGCTTTCAAAAAAACGTGTTCAGGCAAAATATAAAATTAAAGCACTCATAAAAGTAAGTACTAAATTATGTATAGTACTATATTCCCCCATTCCTCTCAATATCATCATCAATTCAGACGTAGGATGTTCACCGCTGAACATAAGCCACCCACATAGATTACCTATAATACTGGTAGAAAGCGACCTGGATCCATTTGACATTTCTTACTATAATAAGAGTACCATTCAATAACTATCATAGCCTAGTAGATTGGTAAGTTGAAATGGTGGTGGACAGGCTACAAGCATTCAGAGTACTGGACTAGACCAGACCAATGACTGAGGACCAGTAAACAGAGCTTAGGACGTCCATCTTCACGGTTGTCCCTTTCAACCAATCCTATTAATAATCTCTAAGGGGGGTAATGTCCACCAGCGGAATTTTTACACCTAAAATGATGATGGCAATAATATATTTTAGATGTTTGTTTTGATACAATTTTGAGCAAACAATAAGGTATTTCGTTCTCAATTATTGAAATAGCGAAATACGCTATAATACATATATGGTATCCTCAATAAAGAAGAACTAGGATATTTCTTAAAGTTCTTAAAAATTTGGATTTTAAAGTAGTATTGACCATAAAACCAATAAGCCGTGAAGTCTACGCGACTCACCTCAACCCTGAAGACCTTGAACTGCGGCGTGGCGAGGGCAGCGAACTTTTGGCGCAAAGGCTGGCCATCCCAGAGTACGGACCGACGCACTCCGTTAGCTGAGCACAGGAATGTTGCAGGTGGTCCAGGACCCAGACACTCCTGGTAAAGAGATAAGCTTAATTAAAAACTGAGCCATGTAATTTTTTATTTACTTATATAGAGTACAAGCTGTTAGAATCAGCGTAGGTAAAATAATGAAGATTTCTCTACCAAAACCAAAAAGAAGATCGCAGCAAACGGGCCAAAAGTAAAAGCAGAAGCTGGAAGGTGCTACAAGTGGCAGGAGCATAGACCTTCGATACTGACGGAAATTTTTTTATCTGAATTGATTGTGAGGTGAAAAGAGAGAGGGAGAGACGAAAAATCGAGCGATAGGCGTGTGGTAGACCACAAGAATCGAACAACGGAGATTTGTAGCATGTAGTGGTCACAAGCATTCACCGTGTTTGGCGAGTCCATACAAAATGTATGTAAAGTAAATAGTTCATACAAAATGTATGAAAAGTACAGAGTCTACATAAAATGTATGTAAAGTATAGAGTCCATACAAAATGTATGTAAAGTATGGAGTCCATACAAAATTAATGAAAAGTACAGAGTCCATACAAAATGTGAAAAGTATAAAAGATATTATCGTGGCGGTGTTTTGCGTTTGCGGTTGGTAGTCAGTATGCAACGATTGTTTAAAGTTTAGTCTAAAACAAAATAGAAATGAAGAGACACGACATAATTACCTATGAAACCCACTACAGGAAATAGACCTTCTCATATCTCTTTTAGTCGTTTTGCGACGTTCTTAATAAAGTCATCTGTCCGAGTGGACGGTCTTCGCTGCACTTACCGTTCCATGGTCTCTGTTTGTCTTCGAGCTACCTCGCCTGAAACTTCTGATTTGCACAATTACAATACGTAACAATACTTAACATACCTGAACGTAGTAAGAGAAGTTTTTGCTGAATATGACTCGATTGTAGAGACATACGGTGGGCAGCGTGTCGTTCTCATGGGATACATGCGGCAAAACGGTGGAAGTAGGCCATGCTGGTAGAGAAGTAGAATTCTCATATTCCTGCAAAAATAAACTTTTTGTTCATACATGGTAACAAAGTATGTCGTTTCAACATCGTTTGAATTACGGTTTGATCGTACAAAGAATCAATTAAATGGTGGTTGGCGACCAAGAGATGTGGCGTGAATAGGCCTCCACTAGGTGAACGAAAGAATTAGTAATGGAAAGAAAGTAAGGAGTTGTAAATACATTGAGTTTAAAATTGTAAAGACCGCGAACCGGTAAGCGCGGTATACGATGTCCACCCACAAGGTAACCCTGGATGCAAGCAGTTTTCAATCGGAACTTTTAAAAAACTATGGGAGAGTCCTATATTCACCAGCCGACGTCTTGTGAGTGATATGATGATGATTGTAATCGTTTAGAAGCACTTATCATACGATGATTTATTACAAACCAGTATTAACTATCTTTCTTTTAAATCACAGTTGTAGCAATAGTCTCATTGCTAATATAAAGCAGTTCTATGTTCAGCAGTGGATCTCTTTCTACCGAAATGATGATGATAAATAAAATGTGATCACCATTTCGTCTACGACGGGTTCGGTGACGGTCGCGTGTGGTGAGTCAGGCGCGGGAGATGCGCCTGCGCAGGTCAGGCAATGTGGTGGTGGTGGCCAGCTACCGTCCGCTGGTACCACCACTCTGTACACATGCCGTTCTCCAGCTCTCTCCGGTGCTGTTCCGATCACGTACCTGTCAAAGAAAATTTAATTCATTTGTTCATGAGTACCTAAATAATTTTCATGTTTTATATCAGTGATAAATAAATAAATAAAAGAAAAAGCACAAATAAAGATTTTAAATTGAAATTGGTAAAAAAATTAAAAGATGCTGTAACAAAAACCAAACGCTACCAGGAATGTAGACGAGGGAAAACAGGTGACGAATGAAAGAAAATGTGAAGGATGTAAGGAAAATGAAAAAGAAATTGTGAAAAAAGAAAGGAGAAAGTATAATAAATATACGAAACTAAAAAAAATTAAGCCGTTAAATAAACAAGCTCACCAAAATGCATTACAAGGCTCCTGGGCCACCTGTTGTATGCGCTATGCGGCTTGCCTACTGTCACTTCTAACTTACTATATATTAACTTAACAAAAAAAATTTTAGTCTTCAAAGAGGTAATACTCACAAATATCTCCTCCTCTCGTCCCATCCGATTAGCTGAGTGATTTCAAAGTTCCCTTGGGTCAGAGTGATCCTGGTCTCTGTGGTCAGTTGTATCGCGTGCCGCCAGATGCCGCCCTGATCGGTGATAGGTGCCGAGGTGAAGATCCCCGCGGGGCCTCCCACCAGCGCGCCCCCTCCACACCATCCGCAGTCTTCTTCCACTGGATCTGCTCCCAGTCCTGACCAGCGCGTACCGTCGGATTCGTCACGGAATATCTGTACAAGCCGATAATAGAATACCAATATATTTTGAATTTTAATTTGAATTATATTTTCATTGTAATATTTAAGATTAACGATATTTTTGGTTTGTTTAGATTTTAACATGCGTTTTTTTTTTGGTTTTTACACACATTTTATTTTAGCTCACTGCGTGATTTGTATTAGAAAAGTAAAAAGAAGTTTTAAACATTTTCTACTATATTAGTTTTTTTTTTAAATATGACCTAAATTTACTGTAATGGTTTACGACAAATTGAGCCACTCAGTTTCATTTTAATACTAAAAAAAGAAATACACGATAACCATTTACTTCGCTTAAACCGAGAACAATTATCACACATATGTTTTATTAAACCCATTATTTGTATTTCCAAAATATAATAACAAAGGCAGTTTTGTGTACGATAATATATTTTTGATCGATCTGCCTCTACGAAGTGATTGGTCATAAGTGATAAAGTTTAAAAGGCGTAAATATATAATAGACTATCCAAAAATCAATGGTTTCTGAAATAATAAATAATGTAATGATAATATAGTAATTACTACATATTAAAATTAATTGTTGTTTACAATCTATCCCTGCAAACAAAAAAAAACTGATGAAACATATTTCAAAGTGATCATTTTATATATGATGGAAATAAGTGTACATTATCACACGTTTAAAGTTTTTACATCTATAACCAATCATACTGTATATCATAATACTCTGTTATGAACTTACGTCTTGACAGTTGTAATGGACAGCGCTACACATGCTGATGATGGAGACGTTCTGCGGACGGTTCAGCAGCAGAACACCGATCTGCTTCTCACTTAACCAGCTCGTCCAACGTACGTACCACCCTGTTATGTAAACAGGGTAAGCAGGTATAATAAAATGACGGGGTAAATGCGTTTCGTTTTGGAGTCTTGTTGTCAATCATGTTTAACATATACATTTTTAGTTCTATTAAGGCTTTTTAAGTAAAATTAAATAATACAAGAACTATGGATCGGTAAGTATAGCGTAAAACGTCCTCGTCTTATGTACCCAATTAAAATATAATTTAAGACTGTGATAAAAAAGTAAGATGAATTTATTTATAAAATGTAAATTCTTCATTGATTATTCAAAACTTCATTACCTTAAAGTATTCCCCGTACGATAAACGGCACTTTTGCTAACCATTTTACAAGTCTTCGAAAAAGTCGGAATAGTCTTTTTCCTATATAGCCTTGAAGGCCTTCTTTCATCTTTTAAATCGTATCAAAACGGCGTCCCTGCATTAGCCTTTTGTGTTTCTGCATAGCCAGATGTCGTACGGTATCAAATCAAGCAACTGATAAATATTTTTTAGTTTTTTTTTTCAAAATTGTTGAGCTGTTTTAGCACTAATCGCTTAGTCGCGTTTGATATACACAATTTTCTTCAAAGTGATTTAGGCAGAGTCAAATAAAATTCAATTATACACAATCAAACACTAGGCAAAGGTTATAGACAGTCCGACTAAACAAAAAAAATACTTGCTTTCCTAATGCCCAGGAGTTTTAAATGACCATATCAAACTACGTTGATCCTTCTATTGTCTATTGGCTCGTATGATGTTAGTGCTGTTAGTCTTGCGGTTCTTACAGCTTCATCGGAATGAGTTCACGGAACGGAGGGGTCCGTGAAATTACGTTGATCCTTATTAGAGCGGTGCCATTATGTGACTACCCGACGATACTATATGATGATAGCGCGATGTTATCGACTACGAGCGCCATCTATCGACGCCGTCCTTAGTAACAGCATTCCGACATAAAGATTTCCAGGTTTTTTTTTTAATTATTACAATAGTACCTTTGTCTACTTGCGGGGTGAACTGTATCGCGTGAGGGAAGAGGAACTTCGGAGTCTTCAAGCTGACCACATACACTGTTGCCATCGGGTTGTTCGTGTTTACCTGAAAGTTATTAATGTAGATATAAATAAAGATTGTTAGTTTTGGACTCTTCTCAGATGGATGTTAGAAACCCTCATAGTTTTATGTTCGTCCAAGCAATGAAAGCAATGGAAAGGTGCTATAAGAATTGCTAATGCTGTCGATTGAGCGACGTGTACCTAAATAATTTTTCTAGCTACCTTAGAGACTTATTCGACCTCATAACCAAGCTATGATCATTACCCTCTTTATTGGTCTCTGGGTGAGCTTGAGCCTTCTTATAAGGTACTTTGGTACTTTGTTGCACGACTGCCACTGCATGTGCGGAAGTGGCTAAATATTGGTCCTTTTCTTTCTTATTTGAATATCACCTATAACACCATAATGTTGTATTTATGTACAACTGTTTAATATATGTGAACTCACCTTTGGATATCTCAAGGTTCTGATGGATGGGTACGCAGGCGGTTCCTGCTGGTCGAGACCGTACCAAGGATACTTATGCTGCTGCACGAGGCTGTCGTTGTACGTCACGTACATCAGGGTCTGACCGTCTGGACTGAACCATAGCGCGCGGTCCAATCTCAGCACCTCCGTCTCGTACAGGAAGTCTGGTACTCCGTTGAAGATAACGCCTGGAACACCTGTGTATACCGTTACCAATTAGCCTTGGTCAATGGTCACTATTGGGATAAAAGCCACCCAAAGAGTAGGAGAACTTCATTGGGACTCAGATAAATATGAAAGATCCTGTTGCTAGATCTAAAAATAATATCAACGAAGGTTTTTCCTGGTCCAGTTTATGGGGTTTCTCGTTTGACCCCTATCATGGGTAGATAGGGTCTTTATTTACATTATAACTTTTCAAATAATTACCATACTCATCTTTCGTCCTTTTAAATGTCTTTCATTCTTTTCTCTAATTTATTCCACAATATCTTTCATTCCCATTCATACTTTCCTTCCATACATTGCCTCACATTCTTCACCTTCCTTATAAAGTTCCCCAATTTTACGTATATTATTTTCATCATTTGTTTAACAATATATTTATTTTTAATTCTTATTTTTTTCACTCTTTAAATCGCACTTAATTTAAATTTGGATAATTTTGTACTTTTTTTTCATTTATTTATTGATTTTTATTGTTTTTACCATTACTTATTTGGAAAACTCCAAAAAAGTCTGGCAACACTACTTCCTCACTAGTGAGTCACTATTCTCTTCTATTCTCTCTCTCTACTTATCGAGACTGGTGTACTGATCAAAGAACATTAAGGAGTAGGGAAGAACCTTAAGAGTAGATAGAGATTCTCCATCATAGATGAAATTAACGATTGCTGAGTCTTCACAGACTGTCCTTAGCCGCATGGCTATTCCATACGGAACGCTGTTACGATTGCTTCTATTTTCAAAATTACAAGGCTAGCAATGACGTCACGAAGCTTCCCACAGTCGGGCGACGTACTAGTTATAGTCGTGTCGCAATTAAGCCTTTAAATCCGTCGTCAATAAGATGATAATTCTGTTTTTGCGTCGTATGTCGTCGATTGAGACTCGTGGGTTAGTAATTGTATGATAAGATATGAAGGTTCAAGAGTGGCAGCTACAATATCACCAAGTTATATATATATCCAGGTAATAGCATCCTACCAAGCCAAAGCACGGCGTTCACGACTACCTTTGTGTCGGAATGCTAAGAGGATAATATCAACGACCGACAGCCAAGTCGTCCTCTCGTGGAGGTCTTTTAGCCAAGTCACTCTATGGAACGTCCACCGGAACTTTCTAGAAGCTCGGCCGCATCCCAATCTGGTAAAATAGTTGTATATAGCGGAACGAGCTGAGGTGGTAGCGACAGCTGGCTGTATAAATTATTGCGCGCTACAAAACTAGAAGAGTTCGCATTTATATCTACCTTTCTCTGTCGCACACTTCTTCCGTTGTCTCACACAGATCACACGTGTGAGGATACAGAAGATATGTGCGAAAGACAGTAAGGCACCTTTTATGTCCTGCGACCTCAAACGCACGAGATCTACAAATGCCATTTGGGTGGCAGTGACAGTCCAGCACCAAAAAAATAATTATTCGTAATTTTATTTTACTTTATCGAAGAAGCCAGAAATAGACGTCTTTCGTCTGAAATTATGATAATGAACTATATATGTACTGTACCTGTATATTCTTTTTAAAAAACTTTTAGGCCCATTGAGTCTCTATCTCCTATTCATCTCAAGTTTGAAGAATTTATCATATAGTAATAGATCTAGTCTATCGTAGTTTGAATAAAGAATTCTAAATTCGAATATTAAATATTAAATAACCACATCTTTCGCTAGTCACATTTATATGACTTTAATATCGAGGCCAGCGCAAGTATGGCTGCGTTATAAAATATGTAACATACTTGAGAAATTAACAGCGCGGAATGATACGACTCATGTTTAAGTTATTTCTAAGTATAATCAAGTTATATAGAATAAGCGATTGATATAATCCGATATTTAAAAGAAAAATATCTGTCACATAAAAACGTTCCATGTTACTGGCCATAACGGTCGCAATACTTTTTAAATTTAAAATGTTATTGTGCATTCGAATACAAATTCGAACGCCGATTTGAATTCAGAACGCCTGCTATGAGATAGTCGATGTTATCGTTATAATTGTAAATAGTAAACGATTCTAAATAATCTCTATCGTATGTCGTCTATCCTAGCCATCTGGAAAGCACTTATATACGTTTTAATGCTAAAGAAAGGAAAGTTGTAGTATGAGGAGGGCTCTTCGGAAGGTAGGCACCGGGTGGACCGATAACATGGTTAGTAAAGATGCTGGATGAGGGTAGCGCAACACCGGTCATTGTGACGACCCTTGGAACAGGTTTATGCCTTGCAGGGCTATTTTAGCAGTACTGTTTTGCAGGGACAAATCATCGTCAAGCTAGCCGATCAACTCCCACTGTAAAGCAAAGGAGTCACCCAAAGATACACAGTTGCATAAACCCGTATCCAGAGTACTTTTCGCGACTTTGACAATGGTAACACACATACAAAGCCGGATAGTAAATAATAACTAATTTTAAAATGTAGTAATTCGAATTTCAACACCGTTTTTACATTACATATCTTTAATATTATTTCTAAAATCATTGATATTCGGATAAATACAATACATTAGTTGACACTAATGACCATATATTTACCCTTTTAAAGTTTTTACATCTATAACAATGTATATCTGTATATTGTAGAAGCACTGAACATTTAATTTCGTGATCAAATAATTATACACAAGATATAGTAAATAAAATAACGAATTGCTATTCGAATTAGTCAATAATGAAATTATTTAATTTAAAATAATTTCGAGTATTGCTGATTAAAATAAACTATAAATAAAATAATAAAATAAAGTCATCAACGATCCTCATATAGTCATCTAAAAATTTATGATAAATCGAATCGTTCGAAAGTAATGTCAACAATTGTACAAATGTACGTTTTATTAAAATATGTAATCTATTCCCATCCAAGACCCAAACGCCAAAGAAAGGTCATATATTTTAATTTATGTAATATAGCAAATATATAATAATAATTGCAATATATTTTATATCTTAGTTAAAGGTGTAGAAGTTTTAAAAGGGTTAATGTGTAAATGTGATAATGAATGTATGGTACATACAATTAAAAAATTAATAGTTTAAAAAATAATAAGCAACGTAATGATAATATAATACGAATGTACGATTTTAAAGTTCTATTAGATTATTAACAATAATTATTAAAATTAATTATAGTTAATAATCTGTGCATGTAGACTTTTTACTTTAAGAAATTATTGGCCAATCGCATTCATAGAAAAAAAAATAATGCAACTATTTTTAAAATATCATGTAAAAGTGATTTGAAATAGGTATAAAAACTGTTATTTTTTATTGACAAATGAGTCATACGTTCATCTCTTTAAACCTTTACATCTATAACTAATCACCCTGTAGAAGTGGAACTTTCTTTTGTTTCAAAGCCGAGCAGTTACAAGGCCTTCTTGTGTGCCGACCTATGAATTGTTAAAAGATCTCTCACATCTGTACACGGAGAGCTTGTAAATATTTAAATAAGTTTTTCAACTTTTGAAGTTTTGTTGAAGTGAATTTTAAATCGATCGTCTTTATTCAGTATATTCTGGATTATAGATGTAAGGCCGGTTTAAAACGAATTAAACCAATCGGTTTAAAACGAAAAAAACCGTTTAAAACCGAAAAAACCCATTTTTTTCGATTTTAAACGTTTAGTGTTGACGACTATGTTTTTCTTAAATATAAACACATTATCTATTCCAAGCGTAGACATTATATAGCTAAGTTGAAAAACTATTACCTAGTTAACTATATTGGTTATTTTGAAAAGATTTATCAATCAGTTTCATTCGGTTTAAAACCAAACTCACACACTTGCACTTCTCACGCGGAGAGACGTCAAGATGCAACGTTGCCAGCTCGCCTACTCCACACCACACACACACATACATAGCGTGTTGCGTGCGGACATGTCAGTGTTGCCAGTATTGTAAAAAAATGTACAAATTTGGATTCAATATAAACGAAATACGAATACCTACCTATTATAAGTTTAATATTTATATTTCAGTAGCCTTTTGTGAACAATTACTCGGATTACTTCTATTCCTATTCAATTAAGTCTAATATTAATATAAGTCTAATATTTGGAGATATTATTTTAACTTGGTTTGGTCATACCATACATACATACCATACCTAACGTTGTCTCTTTCATGTGCAAGTAAAATAGAGGGCATTCACTGTGTGTGTGTGTGTGTGTGTGTGCATAGCAGTCGGCGGTGGCTCTCTGTCGGCAAACTCTTTGAACAGAAATTGAGGAGTGGACCTTTGAGTAGACCTTAACTACTTGAAAATAAAAGTCAAAACTCCTATCCACAATTTCTTTATGATTTAGGTACATATTTTAATCTATTGTATGTAATATTGTTTCTTTATAATTATAGTACTTTATATGTAATATACTTACCTACATAGGTATAAACTGCATAGGTAACTAACACAAGACCAAGTATTGTCGATAATGATGTGTAAAAACACTGTTCTTATATTTTAGTAGGTGAGTTTTAAACCGTTTAAAAAGATTTATTTGGGGTTTTAAACCGCAACTTTTGGTTTTAAACGTTTTAAATCGGCTTTTTTACATCTATATTCTGGATAGTGAACACAACGTGAAATTGTCGAGTCTAAGGTAAAGTGACTTGTTAATTTTTATCAGTAATAGTGCTTAGAATTTTCATATATATCAATATTTGTTGGTGGTCGAAAGTAAAATTTATCGTGAAGTGTAGTTTAAAAAAGGCCATTGCAGATATAGATCACAGGTAGACAGCGACCTCAATAAATTTCCTATCGAAAACCGGCAAAATGTCGTCAATATAAAACGATAAAGATCATATTTATTCTAATATTATGTTTATTTTAAGTGTATGTTGTTTATTATAACATTTATTTATATTACTTTTCATTTAAGATCATTTACCATGACCACTTGATAACTGTGTACGACATACTTATAAGACATAAGACCCCATAATAAAGTCAAATCAGGCTTTCGTTTTTAGCATGACGTACACGCATTGTAAATATATAAAATTGTTGTTTTTTGATCGTGAAACATCTGACAAATTTTCGTAATTTTTTTTAATTAAAACTGTAGTGCTAAATTAGCTAAGACAGATGTGTTTGTATTTTTAGTTTGTGTAGTAAATGATTCTTTAAACTACATTACTATCGTGCAATGAAAAATTGTTTTCTTTTTATCGTAGCGCCGTCTGGAAACGAAGGTTATTTATAACCGAAGCTATCTGCATTTTGGACACATCTGCGCGATAAATGAATCCTGCACTAGAAAGAGTTTATTCAAGTTTTTTGTTATAAAAAATTATACTCAATATAGCTAATGTAATTGGATCTGAGTCAAAACATCTCATGTTTAAGAGATAAAATGTTTTGACAGATAGAATTTTTAAATAAAATTCTTTATTTGAATAGGCTTGCATAGACCGTTCGAAAGTGCTAACACTTTCGAACGGTTTATGAACATCGGCAGTGTTCTCTCTACAAGAAGCTACCACCAGCTCAGAAGGCAGTTCTGCTGAGAAGTGTCGCCAAGAAACTCAACCGTTGCTCTTTACAAATATAGTTTTATTAAAAGTGCTTGACAATAATTAGCTTGTTTAGCGTACTAGTATTTTTCTATAGAGTAATATACTTTTTCAACAATATTTTTTTTATATTGGCTTTAAATCTTTTCTGTGGCAGATCTGAAATTGATTGTGGGATTTTATTATACACATGTATACCTTGAGTCATAAAAAGTATGTACACAATTTTGAAAAATTGTGTATTTTAAAATTCTGAGTAACTTTTCGTTGTTTATCGAACGAAATAATTAATTTTTGAATGGTCTTCTAGTTTCCTCGAAGAGTAAAGCCCATTTCTCTGGTCTCTCCGTTGGATGTGATTTCGAAATCACTGTCTCTGACTAAGGAATACGATGATAGGGAATGAGAATGCCTTAAATCATGAAAAAGCTTCATTGGAAGACCTCAACAAATGTATAAATGACGGCAAGCGAATCAAAATGATTATCTTATTGGATTCAAGTACCTCAAGAACGTATGGTTTAAAATTACAAGAAATTTATTTAAATTCAAAAATTCATTATTCAAAATACGATAGAATAGATCATTTGTGGACGACGAGTTGATTCTACCACTTGTTCTGATGAAGTACTTTAGACACGAGAAGAACAGGCGAAGGAAATTCAGCGGGACTATATATATTTTTAAAAATCAACAGGTTATATATTTACGTAATGTGGACGTAAGGAAATATGTCCACGTCTCTGATATCGTTGATTGTACCTCAAATGGTTAACTTCATTCTATTCCTTACTTATGTTTAACACTTTACCTTCTAATTTAACTACAACCTTACAATTTCTTGTCCCAATCCCATGACAGAAATATACGGTTGACAAATAAGCTTTTGCAATATTATCCTTCGCATAAATCTGGCTCTGTTCATTCTTCTTCTCTTGTCTAAAGTGTTCTGCTTTGGAATAAACTTCTCCTCTGCATTGGACAGCCAACAAACTTGCATATATTTAAAAAGAAGGTTCGATACTTGTAGACGGAAGAATCGTCATAACTACTTAATATAATATAATACTAACATATTACGTATATAGCAAATACAAACGCACACACGCACACGCATGCATACGCACACACACACACACACATATATATAAATATAAATATATATTTATATACATTTGTGTGTATATATATATATATATATATAATGTAAATACCATATGTTTGTGAAACCAATTACTTATTTATAACATTTGGTCCCTTGCCCTCGAATTATCTCTGCACCAACTTAGGTTGAATGGTAGAAAATGCTTTAAGGTAATAAGTTCGCTTTTACAAAAATTGTAAAAAGTTCACCCTTTTACTATTATTATTTAATAATCACTGAAATAACCTGGAGGCGATATAGGGATATATATCACAAAGTGTATCTTCTAGAAAGTCATTTATAGTATAGTAAATCCAAGCACACAAACGTACTTTGATATTTATTTTAAATCTAGCATTGGAAGCTTTCTGAAGACATAAGTAAAGAAAAAAAAAGCCAGTTCAGAAGTCATAATCCAAGTAAATGTGTAATTTTCACCTGTGTTTGTTATCCGGCACACCAAAGTCTTGAGTATCCGTGGCTTGTAGTAAATGTCGTTATCGTGGACGAAGACAAGGCTGGAGCCAGTTGGTGACCACTCGGCATACTGTAGAAGCGGGGCGGACCGGTCGTCTTCCACTGGTGAGATTGGAATTTTGTTTCTGGAAACAAACCGTTATGTCTAATATAAATAAAGCACATATTTGTGTAAAATATATTTTCTGAACACGGAAATTGTTGTTATTGCTATTACTTTCCTGTACTGCAAAATTAAACTAAAGAAATCATTATTACGTCACCCGATAGGCATCCACTGCAAGGTATAGGCCTCCAAAGATCGACGGCATCCATGGAATTTCTGCTACCTTGACTCCAGGTCCACCTAGTGCTCATTACCTACCCTCAATGTGTCTACCTGCCCGTGGTCGGCACTCCAGAACCTTTAGGGCCCAACAGCCATCGATTGCACTAGCATTGTGCCGATCAGACGAGCAATTCCTCGCACTAAGCCTGATTTATAATAATTTATGTAAAGTATTATTATTGTAAAGCATTATTTTTCAGTAAATTTTGTAAAAGACCATTAAGTTAGGGTACAAGTGAACAGTTTTATTGTTACAAATGTATTGATGATGATAGCTTATATGATGTCATGAATATGGTAGCACGGTGACCTTGATTGTTGCTTTCTAGGAAAATATAATAAAAGAGGCGGAGAAGGTGATTTATGTTTTATTGTACCTAGAGATTACGTCATAAATGTAGTGCAATAATCGGGATATTTATCTCAAAGGAGTAATCGGAGTAGTGAAGGTGATAACTTGTTTGTTTGATCGTACCTGGTGATGACGTCATAGACGTGATATCGAGCCAACCGGGCATGCCTCCAGCCAGGCCGCACGTCGGAGATTAGCAGCACAAACTTCAGATCTGCTGACACCTTGAAGTCAACTGCGTTCAACTCCCTCTGCGATCATAGAAATTTAATTAATTTTTTTTTCTGCTAAGACGCTGGAAAAAGTAAATTTTCTTACGTTATGACAATATCTAGATCTTGTGAAGTTAGGGAGGCCATAAAATCTTGAAGGTGATAGAAGGTGATAGAAAAATACGCAAAAAATAACTAGCACTCCTTTTAAAAAAGTAACTGATGTAAACAGATCCTTATATCTCTTTCATTACATTATTTGTCGCAATAATTACTGCCAGTTACTGTCAATCGCGTTTGCCAGTCTGTAGTCTCCACTTCTGAACCTTAAGGCGTCTTTTTAATGCTACTATTCAAATACGTTCCAGGGATAGTAAATTAAGTAATTATATTCAATATTTCTTTAGTAGTTTCTCATACTTCTGAAGGTGTAGTGATTTTGTCAACCATTACTCTATTGGTGAGCAGTGGTACCCCAGAGGTAAGTTCAGAAACTTGAGATCATAGTCCCGGGTTCGATTTTCGTGATTCAATATGAAATAATTCACTCTTTGCATTAATTATATAGGATTGCCACTGCTCCCAGTTAAGTTTGGGCAGCAACGTTCTCTGCGTACCATAATACAACACAGCGATCACCAACCCGCCCGCCAAACGTAGAGATTACGGTATACCTCCATAGATATCTTTGAGGGAGGCCTTAGCATTGCAGTGGGTGCCTATGACTTGTAACGACGACTCTATCTTTTTAGTGATTCACTGGTGATGGTGAACAAGGGTTACCTCTGTCGAATGACTAACTGTAACTTTGTAATAAGACTCGACTAAAGCTTAGTGTTTTCAGTTATATTAGAATCAAAATGTTTTTATTCAGCACTACATTCCAAAGAAAATGATTTGCTATCTAAACGCAGCCTTGATTCCTCTCATACTCTTTCTCTTTCTCGCAATGTATCCCTCGCTACAGAGGATCGTGACTCATTTTTGAGAGATTGTCGAGCATTATGTTGCTCCATCTATGCCAGTATTCAGTGTGAATTGTTTCGGCTTCTAGGTCGAGCGTGATTTGCATTTGATTGGACCAGTGCAAGGAAGTGTGGACTCGGATCTTTAAAGTAAAATATACTGTCCACATATAAAGCCTATATAATAAATGTCTTTGCAATGTCTATCGAAATTGATATCTCATCCACAACAGATACTGGATAAGCCTTTATCAAATGGATTCACGAACTTAGAAAGTAAATACGGTTGCCGCTGATGTGGGTCCCGTGTTCCGATAAATGGCGCCATATATCCGCGTCGGTCAAACTCGGCGCGCTTCCGTCGGACCCCTATTATGTATCCGCGGGTACAGCGAAACAATTCGCCCGGCGCTGGTGATGTATCGTTTATTTATCGCTAAACATTTGTTACAACATGTCGGTGGTATTGGTTTTATGAAATATTTACGGATCTAAGGATACTAAAATCGCTATATTCAAAATTGCGAATTGTAGCTACTTATATATGTGTCATAATTAACATGTAATGTTACATTTTTTTATAAATTGATTTTGTTTACTTTTCCTCTTCGCATCATTTCCTAAAGTAGCGGGTGATCACCTCTACCAGTGGTATTTTCTTCTTTTACGACTTTCCTCATCATAACATATAATGTCTCTGAAACATTTATGTCGAGAGTTGTGTGAATTTGGTCAGCCCAGCTCTGTGGATTACGCTCCTTGCGGACTTTTCCGACAATGATAATTTTTCCGTGTAATTCATCAATAACTGTAGGTATGGTCTGGAAGTAATGCAGGTCTGGAAGCGACCTGCATTTAGCCCCATCTGAAGATCTTAACAATGTCATCTGTCCATTTTGGGGATCCTATTGAAAATCAATAGGTGAAGCCTATGTCCAGTACTACTGAAACTATGATGAAGAAGGTAACTTGATAAAGATAAGGATAAAATTAATTTATTTAACATTGGAACTTTTACCAGATATTGCATTGATTTTCATGTAATTTTTTTAAATCTATTTTTGCAAGGTGTTATAGCTGTGAAGAAGAAGTAGGAAGATATTCCACACCAACACATCTTTCAATAAAGTTTAAAACTGCACATTTATACATATACATTCTAATAGATATAGCCTAAATGATCAAGCGACATCATTGTCAAAGATTCTTGTCATTTAAAATTCGTTTATTGAAGAATAAGCTTATTCCGTTAATTTACTTTTGATATGCAAGCTTATCTTGTCTTCGAGTTTCCGGGATTACAAAATAGTTTTCCGGAAAATAGTTTATTATGTTTATATATAACTGCTATTCCTGTTTTTAACGATTGTCTTGAATTTAATTTATTGGATTTGAACCGCAACAACCTTAAAGGCAAATATATTTTATAAATTGACTGAGAAAGCAATAAAAGCTGCTTATTATACATATATTGAAATACCAACTTCTTAATCTTCCAGATGTTCAGTATAATTCTCATAAAACGTATAAATGAGTTGTGTAAATGTTATTTATTTACTGTTTCATAATATTTCATATATGTAATGAGTTGATAAAGTAGTTCTAAACTGTTATTTATGAAACTGACCGACAGTCACACCGCACTTATTATTCTATCTACAGAGATACGAAAATTCTGGCCGTAGTAAATAACACATATACTAGAAGGATTATGATTCTGTCTAGCAATTTGATCTGTGTGAACTGAATTTTTGTTTCAATTTGGAAATAAAAGTTTCATTGGTATTTTATCACCCGTGAGCAGTAAAAAAATATTAAAATATTACGAGTTCGGTGTGATACGAGGAATTTTACGATAAGTCGCCTTCAATAATGTTTTCTTGATATATTGGATACGTGATCGAGGTCCCTAAAAGTTTTCGTCTATATTGAATCTTCACATTGTTACAACCTATATGTACAGGATTGCTTATCGGTGTAAAACCTATAAAGTTGTGTATGTAAAGTTCATTGGATTTCAATTAATGTATCACCATACCCGAAAGTTGATGGTTTTAGAAATAATAAATAACATATCGATAATATGTTATTAATATATTTATAAAAAGCGTTTTTAAAATAATGGTTTAGGGCACATTATTGGCAATTTAATTCAAAAAAATATAAATAAATTAATTCAGAGAGCCTAATTTATACTGGATTGATTGGAATTTTTATCTCTCTATATATATGTGGGATTGTCAAATAATAAAGGTAGCGGTAACGAACACAAGCCTTTATTTTATTCTTAGCAATGTAACAATCTTTTCACTTTAAATCTCTCTTAATATTGCATTGACTCGATGGTTAAAACGCCATGAAAACAAGAGTAATAAGTAAATAATAACTTAAAGATAATTGTATCCTTAATTCACATATATATACCAGCGGTACGTGGCGATTTCATCCGTGTGGAATTGAACAAAATAAAATTTTAATTATCTAGTCTTTTTTTTAGTTTTTATTTGTATTATGTGAGACAGACACAATTTACATTAATTCTCATGTCAACCACATCTCGAAACGTCAACATTAGTTTGCAGCTTTAGGATTATAAAAAACTTGCTAAAGATCATTACGTGTACATATATATAGGAACCTCTCGTTCCATCCCCTATTTTGAAAACAGGGATTTGCTTTCTTTTTTAAATTTTTCACTTTCTTTGTATTGTTTTCACGGTCTTCCTACATTCTTCACAATCTCTATAATTCTGATCTTCATTCCATAATTCAGTCAATTTTTCTCTTCCGCTTTAATATCCTTTCGTTCATCCTCAATTACTGCAGTTTAGTTTATTTATACAATTTATTTATATCACTGCTTTTTTAGTTAATGTTATATCTTATACCTATATATCACATGTCTCTTATTTTTAATATTAGTATTTACATATTAAATTTATTCAATTATAATTAGTTCTAATATACATTTTTGTATTGCACTGTTTATATCAGTCATTTGTTCCTATTTATTACTGTTTTGGCTACTGTTCTGCAGAAGTTGAGTAAGGTTTTTCTGTCTTCTTGCTCTTCTTTTTCACTCTCATAATGGAGGCGATGTTTACCTCCTCTATATTTCTACCTAACCGCCAATCGGTCTCGATTCGGGCCCTCCCGAATGCGGATAGTCGGCGACCAGGTGATCACGGGTTGGTGCACACTCAGTTCTCAGAAGCAGGAGAGGTCCTCCCTGAGCTTAAACCGGTGAAGGTACACAGAGAACCCCCGTGTTCCGTGAAAAACTGGATTAAGACCGCGTCCACCCCCATGCTGCGGAGCATGCGATAGGCCGTCACGCCATCGCAGCCTATCATTTCTCGTTGTCGTTGCTATATATATATATATTTATACACATATGCATTTCAGTCAGTGTAATTACTCTTAAGAACTTTACATTCACAGGATACGTTAGTATTTTGCAAATAGCGACTGCAATTAATTTGCAAATGAAGGTACACCCGGCAGCTCGTCGTGGAATATTAATTAAAGTAATTGAGCTGTGCATTTCGACCCTGAATATACAATGTCCAGTCCATCCCTGTTTTAATAAGGTAATTAAATGTACTACTGTAGAAATTAAAATGATTTATTATTGTCACTTTGCGTGCGATCATTTTTCTCTTCAAATATTTTTGATTTGGTGTAGTCTGACCTTTATACAATGTAGTATATAGTACATAGTATATTTTTCATGTTCTGTCACCTATAAAGGAACACATAAAATAACCATTACCTCAACTTTTAATGTACTTTTAGCTTATGTGTACTATTAATGTACCTAAATAAATTAATAAATCCATATGTTAAATTTAGATTTAATTAATATCTTAAAATGATATATTTTAAATAATGTTTAGGACTGAGTTCGACGAACTTATCTGTCAAACGAAAGAGGCAAAAATTAGAAGTAAAGTTATTTAATGCAATTTTTTTTTAAAAGAGTGATGTTATCTTTACCGATGTTACTAACAGAATTGTGGTGATTAAAACAAACTTCAAATACAACATAGCTCAGTGGAATCTTCTTCATCTTTTCAGGAGAGCTCACTGCGAGTCTGACTATTGCATAGTCTTCCTATAAAGATGGCGACAACGACCGGTCATGTGCTGCCGCAAATTTAACTATGTGTTCGGTGGGGGACCTAGCCACGTCGCGCCTATCGACTTGCCCTCGTCCTCCACGAACTTTGTCCAGAATGTGTAATCAACTAACAGAGTCTTGAGATCCGAACTCTCCGAAGGTCCAAGCGACAAGCAATTCTTTTAGTGTCGCCGCAGATTTCCAATAGAACCATTTGGAAGCGACCACCGTCCAGCATCTTCCGAAGACCATAACAAGGTCGGCTGTCAACCTTGTCTGCGGACGTTCTACGTCGTGTACTGATCCGTGTCTCAACTTCAGAACCTTAAGGCTCCATCAGCAACCGGTTCTGCGCACTATGTGACTTGCATACTGCGATTTCAATTTGCCGAAAAAACTAGGCTATGTTCTCCTTGTTCTTGAATCAATTTTGTAGAGAAACCTAGAGCATGTCCTACTCTATGGGGCGTTGAGCCTCTGCGCTAATGAGGTCCGAAGTGAGGGATTACGTTAAAACGTAATGCTAAAGCATAGTTTGTATATTAACTTTTGACGGCCCCTCTGGCAAAAATGCCTTTATTGTCATCGCGCGCGGTATTTGACATTGGAAACTTATACTTGTAACTGATAAATATTAAACTACTAATAAAAATAGTTTATAGAAGATTTTTACTACAAGACTAAGTAGTCGCTATCGTATTTCAGTAAGAAATATAGAGTTTTTATTCTGTTATAAAAGAAAAAGAAAAAAGTCACTTGGGTTTGAATTCACGACCGCGGATCGGTGGTGGTGGTGGATTAAGGTAAAAAATTTATTTTTCCTTACTTCTTGTCATGGAAACTTTGCTATATTTTACCAATCTGCTGGACTAGTTAGTTACTTTAGTTCATTTACGGATCTCCTCATTCGTGTCCTTCTAATATCTAGTCGTACCGTATAGTTACTTTCAATTTAGTGGAACTGGGTGAGGGTTTTCTTACACTCAAACTAATGTACCGCATCGCAATTCTTAAATCGTCAACACGTAAGTATTTGTTTTGCTACACACAAGCCATTACTCGCATCCGCAAAACACTCCGCATTGTTGAATGAATCACTTCTAAATGTATCTCGAAGTCGTTTATTTATTTGCTCCGAGTATACGTATTTCTATATTATTCGTCGACGATATATTTCGATGAAACGCTCGACTGATATTCGACAAAGCTTTCAATTGGCCGCGTATCACACCGTACAATAACATTGTTAAAGATCTATATATATTTTTAATTTTGTTAACCGTCAGAAATCAAACCTGCATCTTTTGATCGTAATTATATTCCTTTACTACTGGGCTACCAATACTTTATATGGTCTCATATTTTTTTCGGCCGATTGACACCCACTGCAAGGTATAACCCTCCCTCAAAGATCGCCCCTATGACCCGTCTTGCGCTGCCCGTATTGAGCTACTTCCCGTGATCTTAACTATGTCTTCGGTCTACCTAGTGGAGGATCTACCCATGCCGCGTCTACCGGCTCGTGGTCGTCGCTCAAGAACCTTTTGGCCAGGCGACTATCAGCTGCACGAGCGACTTGCCCCGCCCGTTGCGACTTCAGAAGAGCAATTCTTCGAGCTATATCCGTGACATAGTTCTTTCATGAATCTCCTCACCGCAGCAGCGTAATTCTGAGCATATCTTTCCATTGCTCTAAGGTTGAACTTGAGCCTTCTGATCGTAAGCATGTCTCGTATCCGTATGTCATCACTAACTACACATATTGGTCAATGATCTTCGTCTTCAGATACTACGGTATTTTGGACGAGAAGATGTGTCGGAACTTACCGAATGATTCGATCCTAGTTAGATTAGTATAAAATAAAATTATTATAACGTACTCAATGGAATGTTTGGTGGTGTAAGGTAAAGTGGAAGGCAAGCGATCACATGGACGCTTTACAACAAGATGAATGAGGCTTCATTAAAACTGCCACTAAAAAGTGAGTAAATTAATACTCTCAATTCCCCAAACACCGAGATACATGACGATGCATAGCTAGAACAGGGGAAGAACACCAAGAGCAAGACAACGATCACTCTAACAAGAGTGTACGACAGAGAAAAATAACGAAGGAGTACATTTTGCAGTCTTGGCGCATTTTATAAAAATAATTTTGAAGTATCAGAAAATATTTGTAATGGAGCAGTAGAAACCGATATTATAAACTTAAAATTATTAAACGTATAAACAATAAAGAGCTATTATGTAAAACTAATGTATAATATAGTTCTTCTTCTGTTTATTACTATGAAACTTTGTAAATGTATCCTAACATATGCATTAAAGAATATTAAAGAAATAAAATAAATAAATAAATGTTTAATTAAAATGTGACATCGTATTTCTTTAATAAATTTCTTCATTTTTACTCTAATACCTTTGTTATAACTTCAAATATAATTTCAAATTCGGATATTTTAAAGGTTTAAAAATAATATATTATTGTCGGTAATAAAGCTTTAAGATGTCAATTTGATGACAATTTTACCAATAAATTTTATAAGAATGTAAATTCTTTTATTTTACACGAAAATAAGGGAATTCATTTTTTTCCATTATATAGATAAATTATTGTTTGTTAAAGATATAACATGCACTTAAAGCAAGTATACGGTTTTTATTTCATTTATTTTATGTGAGAATTAACACTACGGTGTGATAGACGGTTACCCATCGCGTCACGCTATGCTGGGTAGATTTATCCTATTTCCGATGTTTTCATGCCTTGCCTGTATGCGATTTATTTGTGTAGTAGGTTAGACGCTTGTGCAGTGAATTCCTATTGATGTTTTGTTCAAATGTGCTTAAATTTTTCCAAAATTGCCACACATTTATACTTATACACATTTTCCATACAGCGCGATGAAGTCGCGTGGAATTTACCAAAAATATTTCAATAATTTAGTTTTTTTTTGTTAAAGAATTTTTTAAAACAAAAGTAACCTGAGTTATTCCTCATATATATATATATATATATATATATATATATATATATATATATATATATATATATATATATATATATATATATACCTGCCAGGATGACTCGTCAAAATAGGTCAAGACATTACAGAGATTAGCCAAAAAAAAATCAATTTTGGTATATTTACTGCATATATATTCATATGCATGTAGTATAAAAGCGGTTATTTCAACATTACAAACGGATATCCCAATTTTATTTATATGAACTTCCGAAGAACTTCCATATTAAGAAATGTTATAAGTATCTTTGTCGTTAAGGCCCATATACGCCAACTGTAGGGCTTACACGTCTTTCTTAAAGATGTGTATGGGAGAATATACCGTAATCGCTATGCTTGGCATGCGAGTTGGTGATCGCAGTGTGTTATGGTACACAGAGGAGGCAGCTTGTTTTTTTTTCTTTCTTCTGGCAACTTGTTTGTGAGCAGTGGCAATCCTATATAATTAATTCACGAAGTGTAAATATGTGACTGTAACCCGAGAATCGAATCCGCGACCTACGATCGCGAGTCCCAATCCTCTATGGGTTGACACTAATACAAGCTTAAGAGAAATGAAATAGATAAAACAAAGGTTTATAATGTAATCAAAGTCAGTAAAAATACTGTAAATCAAGGATAAGGATATTTACGACAAGATATATATATGTACAGTAAAATTCCACAATCAATGTGAGATCTACCGCTGTAAACATTTAAAACATATATAAAAAAAACTTTATTGCAAAAAGTATATAATTATGTCCCAGAAATCCAAGAATGTTACCGCGTAGAATTAAATGTTGTTAGTGGTCACTCAGGAAGCTAATTATTATCAAGTACTCTTTATAAAACTGCATTTGAGTGTTTGTGAGTAGTGGCAATTCTATATAATAAATGCACAAAGTGTGAATTATATAAAACTGTATTCCGAGAATTGAACCCTTGACCTACGATTGCAACTCTCATTCCTACTGTTGCACTACCACTGTTCACATGATAACTTGTGTATTATATATTTTAAGGTAGTAAAAGTAAAAAAAAAATAGATCATCCCATACTCGATGTCGATCTGTCACGAAGACAGCGATATCTATTGAAAATCATTTTTAACTTCTTTTAAAACGAAGGTTGGTACACTCTTATCTCATCATCTATCATCATCATCATTATGTAAGCCGATAGACGGCTACTGCAGGCCTTGGACCTCCTTCAATGTATCCCACGATGTCCGATTTATCGCTGTCCACCTAATGCAGGGCCCACTCACACTGAAATTCTTCAAGCTACGTCTAGTGATGGTCAATAATACTTACAAAAGTGGAGTTGTTCATCAGCAGCCTGGTGGTGAAGTTGCGCACGTTGAAAAGCGTGAGCCCACCCCAGCGGTCTCTGAAGACAAGTTCCTCATCTGCAAATTAAAGAGGAAATAAAATTTAATACTGCTAATAATTTTCGTATAAACAATTTTTCTTCCAATGCACAATTGAACTATACTTAAAAACAGTAATGTATAGCTCATTTGGTGTAAATTAAGGTACGGTATATCCCAACAAAAACAGACAGGTTTCAGAAATAATAAGTAATATATATAAGGAAAAGGGTTACAAAATTCGGTTTAGTAATGTTAAAATTAATTATTGTTCCCTTTCCGTCTCTGCAGACTTTATACTGCCAGAAGTTAGCCTATCGTATTCCAGAAGAAAAAATAAAGAGTATTCTCTTTATAGAGGCTCTTCTAATGTGGAACATTTGACGTCAATATATATACTACAAACAATACATAAATAATATATAATATAGTCACATTATCGCTAAGTCCTGCAGTATACTAGTATATAATATATTTATTTATTAATTTACTTTATTGGATATAAACAGTAACAAAAGGCAGTAAGATAGTACAAACTTAGAAATATAAAATTAGTTACAATTGTTACCTTATAACTATCTCACTAATAACTTTTAATTAATCAAAGTCAAACAATATCAAAACAAAGAAAAACATTACCAAACAAGGATCAAAGATTCAGTGGGTTCTGCAGAACAGACAGTAATAATTACGAGTAACAGGAAACCGTCACGTTCCAATTAGGTTTAAATTATATTGTGTGTATTCAATAATTTCGTATGAAATTGTCTTTTAAAAGTACGAGAGAGCACGAGAATATATCAATATCACTAATATTGTGCACATTTACCGATATTTGTCTTAGCAGCTGATAAAAAGAAGAGAGATCTAGAACGCGTTCTTGCTGCAGGGATTCGAAAGTTTACCTCAGACATGTATATATGCGATTTAGCGAGTTATTTAGAATTTTATATTGTTATATATCTATCAGAGCAATGGTAGCCCAGTGGTAAAGAATCGAGACTTGATCGTAAGTCGCGGGTTCAATTCGCGGATACAATCTTATATAATTAACACTTTCTGTATTAATTATATAGGGTTGTCACTGCTGTACAGAATAACACAACTGAAATCGTCAACCCCCATGCTAAGCGTGGTGATAATGGTATATATATCCCCCACAGATAATTTTAGGGCAGATCTATGCCTAGCACTGGAAGTCTAAGGCCTGAAACTATGACATATCTATCGCGATATCTCTGGAATACGGCTTAGTTAGAGATTCGGAATTTCGTAGGATAAATTCTTTCGTCAAAAAGAGATTTTAAGAAATTGCTAAAAAAATCATTTCCAAATTATAGTTTACTACACTTTGGAAATATGTTTTTAGTGAGTATGTAACAACTCTTGATATGAAACTTGGCTAGAATATTTTATATGACATATGAAATATTGACAAGAATGGTAGCGGAATGGAGACGCGAAGCGACCGAGAGACAGCTAGTATGTTTATATGTAAAATTCAAGCAGAACATATTATTTTCTAAACAAAATATCGCCAGCTAAGTATGAGATTTCTCATGCGGAGGAACCCGGCATCGATCAATCCGGCTTTTACATAGAATAGCTTTTTACTTACCACCGAGACACACGGTCGCTAAAATAATATTTACTGACCGATGTTAAAAATAGGATATCGTCTGTGTGTAACTAATGGCTTACATTGTGATAAATATAGTGTGTATAAGAAATTTATAATGACTTAATGATTGAAGTCAGTGCAAGATTGATCATTGTGGCAATCTTTGGTGAAGTTTCGGATAAAGAAAAGAATATCGTATCACCTATGGACAACGAGAGCCGCAGGACCTTTCTAAAGTACTGCAGAATCGTCATAGGAGAAACAATTAAAAGAAACAAGTAGGCAAAAAAAGTGTATAAGAATAAATGAATATAAAGTAATTTTTACTTTCAACTTAAGTACAATTCATATTATTTTTTGGATTAGTTATAACTGACATGTTTGTATTTTTACCGTTATCTTTGACTTAAAAAAAATTAATTAATTCTTATTAAAAAAATTAATTAATTTGTTGAAAAATACTCGAGTGTCAAAGAGCGCGCTGTTACTGTGATATATTAAAGAGAACTTTATTTAACAATGTTTCAATAAATAAATTATTTATATTTAAACTTGGTTTTGACTAAAGCTATAAATAAGTATAAAAGATAAATTTTGTATAAAAATGAGATAGCCGGCAGTGTGTCTCAGGAGAACGTTGGCATGGCCTAATTGACACTGTACGTAGACGTGCATTCAATCAGGCGCTAATGGAAAAAAAATATCAACTTGACAAGATTATGGGACGGGTGTACACTGGGTAAATTGTCGTGAAATTTTAACAGAATTTTTGTAACACGAAACTAAACAAGATTTAATTCATCAATAACGCGAATGAATGATCTGGTCTTGTTTTTTTTTGTCATGTCATCGTCTCTCCCAAAAATGCCAATGGAGGAATATACCATAATTGCTTGGCAGGGGGGTTGGCGATCGCAGTATGGTATTATGGTACCCAAGAACGCTGCTGCCCATCCTTTAGAACCTTATTTGTGAGCAGTGGCAATCCTATACAATTAATGCATAAACAGTGAATTATACAAGCATATATCCGTGAAATCGACCCTGTGATCTAAGATGGCAAGTGTTGTCATCTACCACTGGGCTATCACTATCCCTTTAGATAGTCTAGCGATATTGACTGACCTGAAAAAATCAACGATATAGATCTACAAGGAAGCTGCAAAGAAACTCCGATAGACCCAGTATATCTAACGCCGGAGATAAATCTGGACAGACCACATACTGTTAATACCCCACAACATACCAAGATATGCCTAAGATTAGAAACCACAAGTAAAGGGCAAAAGTAGTCGTGGTAAGTAGTCCAAAGACATAACAAATAGAGAAGACGTCAACCGTGTAAGTCCCAACAGGGTGACAATAAAACTTAATAAAGTAAGTCAAATATGTATGACATTATTACTGTCTGTTCCGCAGAATGCGTTGGATCTTTGATCCGTGTTTTGTAATGTTTTTATTTGTTTTAACAATTGTTTAACTTTGATTCATTAAATGTTCTTAGTGAGATAGTTATAAGGTAACAATTGTAACTAATTTTATATTTCTAAGTATGTATATAAATAAAATAAATAATAGTGGCTTACAAAAATTAAATCCACGGGTGGTAAAACCCTTAGTGATTTCTTAGCCCGTCAACACCCACTGCTAGTTATAGGCTTTCCAAAAAGATATCTATGGTGGGATATTCCATAATAGCCACGGTTGGCAGGTGGATTATAGATCGTAGTGTGATATTATGATATGCAGAGGATACTATAGCGCATCCTCAGGAACTTTTGTTGTGAGCAGTGGCAATACTGTATAATTAATGCACAGTGTAAATTAAATATAAGTAAGAAAAGGATCAATATTTAGCTACTTCCGCACATGCAGTGGTATTCGTGCAACAATTAGTGCCAAACACAGAGTAAACTAATCGGTGTAACATAATTTCTGAAGATGCCCCGTGGAGGAGTGAAACACGTTGTGATTTAACGGTGGCAGTTGTGTAATTCGCATTGTTTGTCGCATGCGCATTTATCAGCGGGCTAGCGGGCGGTGCACTTTGTTGCACGACTACCACATATGTGCGTAAGTGGCTAAATATTGATCCTTTTCTTATTTAGGATGGACTTCGGCAAAATAACGCCTGATTCCATTAAACAATTAAATATAAGACTGTATCAAGGGAACCGAACCTGCGATCTACATTCGTAAGCCTCTGTCATCTACCATTGGTAGCCAACTCCTCATCAATCATCATATATAACTTATAAAAACTTCGATTTTCGATTTTCTATTCCAATCAAAATAACACAAGAAATATCGTAATGATATGCGTAGCCCGTTGTCGTATAGTCATGTTTATTTTACCCCGTCACCGCACGGATTGCTTAATCATGCAAATATTGTTCTACATCCTATTTAGCTTGTTGAAAATACTTCATCTACGTATGTACGGATATAAATGTGTCTTTATATGCGTAATACCACCTGTTTCTGTTCTAACATAAGCTCTTTATTTACCAGCTAAAAGTTGAACGGTTAAAATAACTATTTTTCATAAAATTCTTCTGTTTGCAACTGTGAACAGTCTTGAAGTACATTCAAATGTCTATTAATATTCATGTAATAGGTATTTAAAAACTTTATTGTATATTATATACACAAAAAACATAAAAATCAAACGAATTAATACACTAATTAAATAAATAATCGAAGTAGTACAAATAAAAAAATCCAATAATAAAAACTAAAGCAAGGAGAACCAGTGAAAAACTAGGAAAAACTTTGGATCCTGAAAGTAGGATGTATAACACGACGCCGCAGTACCATGCATTTGATCAGGTCCGAAACACGTGTGATAGCACAGCAGTCGAAGCAATACACACTGACAAATACCGGCATAGATATCGTCACAAAATCTACGCAGGTATTAATGATATGTGGGATTCTTCCTCGTGATATTAACAACACGAAACCCGAAGTAGAAGTTTGTACATTCATCTGTGCTTCATCTGTATTTATATCGACGTAAGTGAACAATTTTATTTATGTGGAATTCCCCATTTCAATGCGCCACTGATGATGACGTGATATTGTCCCTACAAATACATACCTTTTATAAAAATAAAGTTATCATTTATTTTTTCTAGTTTCATTCCAGTTTTATTATTAAAAACCTTCGATCATTGCGGTCGAAACTGTTCGCGCCTCGCACCAGCACAAACGCGTCCTATCCACAACCGGCGCTTCCAGTTACGACCTGCCGCAGCTTGACCAGTCGCGGGAAACCTAGTGGCTGCTTACCACTACCACTTACACTTAAGGTTGTACTAACTTGCGTTGCAAAGCCAGAGCAAGCCTTATGCCCACTACCCCTGTGTTTTAAATATTTTTTCCATTTGTTGCTGAGTTCGCTGTTTTTTTTATCTTACCATAGACTTGGTGGGAGAACCAGTAAAATGGTTCTTAAAATCACTAAAGTGATTTGGTACTCGTCCAACCCGATCAATTACGTTAGATGAAAATATTATTCTTATTTTACAAAGAATTAAAAGATTGCCTCTCAAATTACCAAACAAGTAGCAAAGCAAATGATTTAATCCAACGCGGAATTCTCTCCACTCTCGCAATTGCAACCGGCTTTCAAACTAAATTGCATTTTCCAACAGTTTGATTCCATCATTCAGCGCCGATTGATTCGTCACACGAAATGCGAATGTGAAATTATTTCGCTGGATACTTCAACACGATACGTTACCGCATCCATATCTATATAGATATCAAAGAGATTTAATATTAAGTTAAATTTTACTGAACTACTTCAGTAGAACTACTATTGTCTTTTATTCTTAAAATATTAATTATTACAACGATGTGATCGAAGATGAAGCATGCAGACTCTGTACATATCTGGTCACTCTGACCTTGAAGAACGCCTCCAAAGGAATTCCATTGTGTAAGGGTAGTAGTGGGCCGACTTCTTACTCGTGCTATAGAGAAACGGGGATGGTGGGATAAGGAGGTGGACTTCAGCAGCGCATCTCTCAAAATAAATTCTGTACTAAATTGACAGACTTGCTACCTCCCAGTGGTGTTTAACCACGTACTGCAGTACAGCCTTACCCGTATTACAGAGATAATTTTCAGTATGAAACCAGTTTATTTGATTTTTCAATTATGTATACCTAGTACTTACTGTTCGAAATTGTAATTAAAGATGAGATTTGTGTAAAAAATAAATATGAATGAAATTTTAATTATTGAATTAAAATATGCAAAATTTCACCACCGTTAAAACAATGAACAACTTTGAAGAACGAAAAATCTTGAATTCAAAAAACTAAGTATACTTCCACACGGTTCAACGGCGTAAAAATGTAATAGGAAATTTTAGATCAAAACTGTATGACTTTTGGGATGAAAGCGCAGTGGGAGTTCTTGTTTTAGTTTCGGTCTGTTAGTTCAGAGGCACTCAAGAGGGTCATTAAGTTTAAAGCTGAGCTGCTTCAAGGACTCGTAAGTCGAAATTATGCTTAAGTAAGATTGGACTTTTAAAACGCTCATTTTCATGATGCTACGTATAGCTACGAAATGCTACGAAGTGCTACGCAGTTCGTGTAGACATTGATTTGTGTTTAATTTGTAATTATTTTTTTTTTTTGGTAATCTTTTATGAAAGTGGTTGGTAATAAAGTAAACAATATAATGTTTTTTTTTTCACTTCTCGAATATGTCGAAAGGAAACGTCGTAAAGTTTGTCATTTTGAATAATACATTTTTTTAAACAAAAGATATGTTGTTGATATATATTGTAATTCTATACGGGCAAAAAAGCTTTATGTTTTCCGTTTTTTAGTTTCAAATCTTATTATATCATTTTGGGTTTATAGAAATTTCTGGAATTTGGTTTGTTGACTCATTTACAGGGTTGATATTATAATGTACACACACACATTTGTTGGATTTCATTTAAAAGAGCAACTGTTGAGATTCTGGGCGGATTTTCTCAACAAATTAGCGTTCCGAGCCAGTGGTATCTTACTATTTATAACGTTAAAATAATCGACCATTCAAAAGCGCGTACTTGAATAAATACCCATTTCATTAAGATATTTTGAATTAAAAGATTATTAAGAGTGTCTAGTTCTCATATTATAGATTGCACGAACATTAGCAGTATTATCCCGTAAAAGTAACCCGTAGAACTTAACACTAGTAACAGCATAATGATAGATCTTATCCTTTTTGGTATTATGCCGATTTTTAAAAAAAGTATGTAATATATTTAAATTTAATATTAAATAATATTTAAGTATACTTATATGATTTACATTACCTATGGATACTTCAAATCAGTGATCTCACTACTAGATCACGACAAATATAGGTGTCACAATAGTTTTACAACAATGCTAGTTTAAATAGAAAATAACTGGCAAGTGTTTATATAAAACCCGCAGTGTATGTAAAAAAAATCGCAAATATAAGTAGAAGAACTCATTCAAGTGAATCATGGTATATGGTTTATAAAAAACTTTGAAGGAATATTTACATTTGGCTACTCTTAAAGTTTGCGTGCTAAAGTTCGAGTATTCTGCGGGGTAACTTCAGTGTACTTTAGTATACACAGTTTCGTAAGGGAAGTTGCAAAACTTTCATAATAACCCTTTTGTTTGTAGTAACTTATAAAATTTCCGTTTGTTTTACAACATCATAAATATCCTATTAATTTATTTTGATCATTTTATATATTTTAAAAACATGTTAAAGATTAGGATAAGAATTATTACGGTATATATTTATACTGTATCTTCTTCTTGTTTTCAACTGATGGATGCCCACTCAGGCACAGGCCTACCTCTATGAGCACCTCCTCGGGGCCTGCACTGCCTGTATCAAGCGACTTTTCGCGACCTTAGTTATGTCACCTTGTGATTGACCATCTTTGCACTTTGCACTCTAGAAGCTTATTTATGAGCAGTTGCAATCCTATATAATTAATGCACAAAGTGTGAATTATATAATATTCTACCCGGGAATCGAATCGACCTACGACCCCACCCTACTTTTTATAGACACTTAAATATCCTAAGTAAGAAAAGGATCAATATATAGCTACTTCCGCACATGCAGTCGTAGTCGTGCAATGAAGTGCACCGCCCGCTAGTCCGCTGATAAATGTGCGTGCGGCAAACAATGCGAATTACACAACTTCCACCGTTAAATCACTCAACACGTGTTTCACCCCTCCATGGGACATCTTCAGGAGTAATGTTACACTGCTTAGTGCCAAACACAGAGTGTTAGCTATATATTGGTCCTTTTCTTACTTAGGATGGACTACCGGAAAATAACGCCTAAATCCATTAGATACTTAAATATCCTTAATAAAGCAGTGGAGTTATTAATTGCCAAGTTTTATTATCACTAACAGATCTTTTACAGCATAATAGGATTATTTTTTATCTTTTATTAAAATAACTTCTTAATTATTACAAGCTATCTTCAGTTTGTTCGCTTTAAGAAACGTAGCAAGTATTATTTGTTTAGCAATTTTACCAGCCCAATTAATAACCAGTGTTATAGAAAGATGATTCCGTGGTGCCTTTAATGATGAAGCAAGACTAAGTATGTAATATATGTTATTAGAATGAGATATAGTATACATATATAGTATGACAGAGATATATTATGACATACGACAACACAGAATGTTGTTGTAGAGTTTCTTCCAATTTCTTCTCCACAAACATAAGACCTTGCGAGGTAGAGTCAAAAATAAAATAGATTAAAAGAATAATAATTGACGATCGAGTTCTGTTAAAAGTTGTACATAGTGTATGTACGACGAATTTTTGATTTTGAATTTGGAAGAGCTCAGGTAACTCTCGTGGAACCCACAGATGTATGCACTGCGTTTAATCTATTCATTTCATTTTTATATACGCAAAGAGGACAAAACATAAAAAGCCTTATTTGACAACAATCAAACAGGTCTCCTCTATAATAACATTCCTCAACGTAAAACAACTTTTCATAGTGAGAGCCCCGGGGGAAATACACAGTGCTGTTGCCTTCCCTCAGTTCACTGTACATAATATTCACTTTAACTTAGAAGTCTACAAGTTTGACTTTTATTTTTATACTGTCATAGAACCACATGTAAAAGCTATAGTTTTGGTGTTTAAATTTGTAAAATTTGATGTGGACATTTACGAATAAATTAGAAAAATTTCTCGAGGCTTTTGTCGTACAGAAAGATTTTTTTTAGTAATTTTTTCAAGGCATAATTATTTCAGTCGTAGCATGTCCCTTGCCTTCAACACAAGCCATCCTCATATCTTGTAAAAAGACCGTTTTTTGTTAGTATTTAGGGGTTATTTAAGAACTAGGTTTATAGAGGTTTAATAATTTTATCAAGTCAACATTTTAAAATTTTAATTTCCTGTTATTCTTACAATTTTTTCTTCTATTTTTTATTTTAATTGCTTCAAAAGTCACTTGATCATTCATAAAAATCACAGCTTTTTATTTTTGAAAATCGCAATACATTATATAATAGCCTCAGTTACTATTTTACAGGTGTTTTTCTTTTACTTCTTATTTGTGAATGTCATATCTATTTATTTATTTTAACTTCTAATTTATACAATGTAATCGCAGTAATTTTCTTTCTTAATTGTTAGGTCTTAGCCGGCTCCACTTACGTAATTTGTTTTTATTTCTATGTATTGTACTCTGAATAATTGTCTTGTAAACCATAGAAACAAAGGGTGATTCTACCCGTCACCCACAATAGAACCGGTTGGAAGCGACCCGCTTCCAACGCCTTTGGACTAGCTTAACAAGGCTGTGTGTCAAATCTTGAGGATGGAGGTCTTTCACTGCCTTTGTCAAGTGGTCGTCGTCATATATGTTCTTTTAACTAGCATTTATTTTTTATAATTATAAATGATAATCAAAGTACCTGTAGATTTTGTATTAAAAAAAATAATCAGATTTTATGAATTTGTCGTAAGATATTAGATATCAGGGTTGAGCAACCTTTTTAACGAATGAGCCAATTAAATTTTATAATTTTTATGCGGCCCGCACATAATGCAACACTTATTAATAATTTAAGAAACTTTATTTTTAATATACAATAGAATAAGCAAATGTACAAAATTTTATGCATAATAAAAATAAACAGGATTAGAACGGAAAATCGAATATAACTAGAAATTTTAATGAGAAATTTGGAATATTGAAAAAAGTTGGAAAAATACGTACGTAGCTTTCTAATCGTGCATTACTCAATTTTGATTGGTGGTAATTAATAATTAACTGTTTAGTTTTAGTATGTATCATCAAATTATTATATGACAATATATGGATTACAAAAGTTTTATATGATACGGAACAGTATATATGCACTCGGTGTTTGTTACTGGTCGGTGTAACATTACTCCTGAGGATGCCCCGTGGAGGGGTGAAAAACGTGTTGAGGGTGGTAGTTGTGTTTCGCATTGTTTGCCACACGCGCATTTATAAGCGGGCTGGTAGGCGGTGCACTTCATTGCACGACTACTGCTGCATAGCGGAAGTAGTTATATATTTGTCCCTTTCTTACTTAGGATGGACTTCCCCAAAGTAACGCCTGAATCTATTATATATATATAAATATATATATATATATATATATATATATATATATATATATATATATATATATATATATATATATATAAAGAAAGACAGCAAATGTGCTATATTTTCACTCCTTTAAAATTTTTACACATATAACCAATGAAAATGTATAAAAGTATAGTTAATCCAAAATTAATGTCTAAAGATCTGCCTGTAGTAGAAACACGTAAAATTTTACAAGAACATACAGGCGAAGTATAAAATCTTAAGCTGCAAATGCTAAATGGAAGTTCTTCCTCGCTCTACGTTTTTCGCTCCGTGACGAATCACTTTAGTTCACGTTTACTTTATCGTAGAACGGATTTATGTCACAATCCGCGAATTTATAGCAGTACAGCGGATTGTTTCGTCAATCCAATAAACTAAGGATTTATATCCACGTTGTTGCGTTCCGCCGTTGCGAAACAAATGCACCCAATCTGCGTTTACGGTAATCTATTATTTTTTTTTCAGATCCAATTTTGCATGTTTCGTAAATGATTTCGAGAAAAAACTAAAATATACGGTATATGATACTGAAACTTGATTAGGATAAATATACAGGTGATTTGCTACATTTATTGCAATGTCATATTTTACAATAAATATTAATTTAGAATAACTTGCAGTACCAATTATAAGCAAACACAAAAATCACAAAGTACAAAAACAAAATAAAAATATACATTTTAAAAATCAGTTACAAAGTTTACCGTAAGGTGACAAAACCATATTCAAAAATCAATAGTTTCAGAAATAATAGATATAGAAATACGTAAAAAGTATAATTAGTTATAACACTATACGAAGCAGTGTTTTTATTTTATTAATTCTAATTTGTATCGCTAGTGTTTTTTTTTTACAATTTTGTTTTTCGCTTTTACTAAACGCAGACAGCTGGGAGAGAGTTGCCGCTATTTGATACGGATCTTTCTTCTCCCAGCTGCGAGGCACGACAGCGTTTTATAATTATTTACAACTTTTCTTATACAATTTTCTCTTATGGGTAAATACAGCTATATTTTATACATATTAACAATTCCATTTGGAAGTTTTACTCAATTGTATTTTAGTTGGTACATTATTTTATTTCAAGTCGCTGCCCAAGCGCTACAGAGCCATTAAATGCCTTGAGGTTTAGAACAACGTGCCGGGCCAACTCATCAAAAGATTCTGCTGTAGATTTTTTCTTAAGAAGGTCCGGTAAGTTGAACGGAGGTATATTAAGGTTTTCACATGAGTTTACGTGGTTACGTTTTTTGGATTCGAATCGGGAGCAGTGTCTGAATAAGTGATGAAAAGTTTGTACTGTGGAGTCGTCACATGTGCAAGTCTCGTTCTCGATTATTTTAAAACGGTGCAGGTACTGCTTGCAGTACCCGTGCCTGCTTAGTAGTTATAGGAGATGGAAAGATGTCTTGATGAATTTCCGCAGTTTGTTGATGTCGGTGATAAGAAGCAGAGTAGAGTCAAAAATAAAATAGATAAAAAAATAGTTGATAAGATATCGAATTAATAAGAGTTCTGTTAAAAGTTCCAATTTTGAATAAACATATCTTCTTCTTTTTTCATAATTCTTCTACCTCAATCATAATTTTTATAACTTATTATACACATATATTAAATATTAAAATACTTATATAAGTACCATAGTATATAAGTTATTAACCTGTTGTATTGTGAAAGAAAATATATACTAATGTCACGTATTTAAGAGTGATTACTTTATATAGGATGATTGCAAATATATGTAAAAGATTTAAATATTTTTTCTCACAGATTACCAATACGTTTTTATAGCTTTTGCACTTATAACCAATTACCCAATATATAGCTAATCGGTAAAAAAGCACACTATTCATAAAAAACTGAATCGAATATTTGAAATTAGATATATACTTCCATAGATTCTAATGGCGTGAATCGAAGGGCTGGTATAATAAATAAATGAAAATTAATGATACTTTCATAGAACTGATCCATTACTTTGAAACCAGTGTAAATGATAGAACTGGAATGGATATGGTTAACCTTGTGTTGTTATTGATTGTATTTGTATTACATTTTTCGAAGAAAATATAAATTTTTGCGCTTATCACGTCCAGTGATTTCACGCGACCTTGATCATCAAGGCTTGATGATGATGATGATCAATGTTTGGCAGTAATCGGTGTAAAATTACTCCTGAGGATGCCCCGTGGAGGGGTGAAACACGTGTTGAGTGATTTAACGGTGGCAGTTGTGTAATTCGCATTGTTTGCCGCATGCGCATTTATCAGCGGGCTGGCGGGCGGTGCACTTTGTTGCACGACTACGACTGCATGTGCGGAAGCGGCTAAATATTGCTCCTTTTGTTACTTGTGGTGTCTTACTTGCAGTTGGTGTCTATCGAATGATATAATGGTCAAATGAATACGTTTTACTTTTAATTTTAACAGATTGATATAAGTAAACGATTTAAAGTTATGAAATAGTAATAATACATAAAAGTTTTCTTATTGGATTTCCTTTTCACACTTTTGAAATATTGTTAGATGACTGAGACCTGCGATTATAGGTCGCGGATTCGATGCCCGGGATATAAACTTATATAATTCACACTTTATGCATTAATTATACAGGATTACCACTGCTCACAAACAAGATAACGAGAGAGGGTGGGCAGCGGTGTCTTCTGCGTACCATAATAGCACACTGCGATCGCCAACCCGCCTGCTAAGCAATTATGGTGTATTCCTCGATTAGTATTTATGGGAGAGACAATGACATGACAAAAAAACAAGACTAGATCATACATTCGCATCATCGATGAATTAAATCTGTTATCTGTTTAGTTTTGAGTTGTTCTAGATGATGGGCAGCAGCGTTCTCTGCGTATCTTAATATTAGACTACGATCGCCATTCTGTCTACCAAGCGTGGTGATTATGGTATTTTCTCCTATATACGTCTTAGGGGGAGGTCAGTATATCCCCATCAGTAGTGCGAAATAGGGAATATATATATATAGAGGATAAGGATACAATTATTTGAATTAGAAATTCTCCTAAGTTACAATTATTGTCCAAAAAGTTGTGCTCATTTATATATTTATATTTAGTTATTTATGAAAAATAGTATAAATAATATGCATGTCTTAACACGTTTACAATAACGTATTTAAGCAAATGCCAATGCTTTTTTCCGGCCGAGAATATAACAGATATGTTCGCAAAGGAACTGATGTAAAGTGAATTTTAAAGTCGACGTAGGTCAGGGATTTCACTCTAGTTCACAAAAAGGATTAGACGCGAATTGAATTACAAGTTTCTCTTTGACTATATATATAGTTTTTGTACTGTCTATATAAATTAGGGCCGGCTGTCTATATAAATTAGTGCTGTCTATATAAATTAGGGCCGTGTGAAAACATAGGTATTTCGCTATCAGAATTAAGTAGTGTGAAGGCAATATCATCTCGAAACTCTAAATAAGTTGTTTTAGTTGAATGAATTTTATTGTGCATCCAACAAGAATTCCAAATTGCCACGTCAAGAATATAAAAGAAAAGTTTTAAATACCAGCGTATCGACTTCCTAGGGGTAGAATAATAGGAAATCATTTGGTCCGCTCTATCAATTCCCGACATATTTTTATTATAGTCTGCTACAGTGGAAGGCTTAAGTTTTGTATGCCCTCTTTTGGACACTACTTCTTGAAGTGACGCCTTATGTTTTGTAGATATTGTCAGGACATCCCGACGATCTTTCCATTTCTGCACTAAAATATTTCCTTTTCTTGCAAAAACAGATTCATTCTTTTTTAATTTTTTTTCAATTACAATTGTCGGGTTGCCTTTGCGATATCTGCGAAGTGTCCCTGCAACGTGGGTTTTATCGTTATAAAGAGAAGTAGCTAATTTGACACTATTATAATAATTGTCCATAAATATAGTATGCCCTTTTCCTAAATATTTTTCCAACAACTGATAAACGACGCAGTAAGAATGTCCATCTTCGTTACTTACAGTATTCTTTCCGCTGTAAATAATAATATTTAGCACGAATCCATCAGGTGTACATAGCTCATATATTTTAATTCCGTATTTGGCTTTCTTTTGTGGAATATATTGTTTAAATATTAAACGCCCTTTCCATAATAGTAAAGCCTCGTCTATTGATAAGTTCTCACCAGGGTAATAAACCTTTTGAATATTTTGTAGTATATGATTCAACACTTTATCGATTTTATAAAGACGATTTGTTTGATCGTCTGTTTCATCGTAAAACCTTAGGCAGCGAAGTATTGATTCAAACCGATTTCTACACATAATTTTTCCAAATAAGGGATGATTATAAAGCATATTTGTACTCCAATATGCCTTTAACGAAGGCATCCGAATATTGCCCATCACGATACATAGTCCTAAGAATTTTTTTAATTCGTCCTCTGTAACCTCAGTCCACTTTTTTAAATTTGAATTAGATGAAATATGTGTGGTATTCAGCAAAACTTCAGCGTGAGCATTTGTCCAATGCACGATTTTTCCAATGAGAACGTTATCGAATAATAACGAAAAGGCGTCAAAAGGTGAACTATCTATTGATAGATTTGCTTTCAAACCCTCTTCTCCAATAAAACCGTGCAAAACAGGGTCTATATCGTCTTCTGACCAGTCTGAATTATTTTCCTGTACTCTGCTATTATCATTGTTAACACTGCTATAATTATCTTCGATGGAGAAATCATCGTCATTTTCATCACTAATTATTGAATTTGACGAGCTGCTCATTTCTTCACAATCCGTAATAGAAAAATTATCAGTTGGATCTGGTACTGGTATATTCTTATTAGATTCCATGTCATCACTGGAATATATTATGCATCTGTTCTTCATTTGGGGTTTCTTACGAAAATTATACATTTTGTTGAGGGATATGTTTCTGTTAAAAATCTTATTAATTTGGCTTCACAAATTCTTTTTCTTTTTAATTTTAATTTATTGCCTACTAATTTCACTAACCTTGCTTAACCGACCTATTCAACTGCTATAAAAACTGTAAATAATCTAATACGAGAGCAAACCAACTACAGATTTGATGCATTTTATAGTTTTAGAACTTAACAATTTAGTTCAATACTCAACATGTTCAAACATGCTTTTGTAAATTATACAAAAATATCTGTCACATATATGTGTCGCCGGGCTGTGGTAAAGAAACGCGGTGACACATATATGTGACGATTGGTAGCGAACGAGATTAATAAAATTGTTTTCATTCATTTCATTTTCATAGCAGTGATTTTATAATTTCGTTAAAATAATAACATATATACTTACATTGCCGCTTAAGTGGTTTTTGCAGATTCCTTGGCTGCCAAGGGTTTGGGCACTGAGGGAGCTTTGTCTAAAACCTCTTTTAAGGTAGAGAAGCTGGAGAATTCCCTAAGAAGCCTCGACCCGGGCCGCTACTTACTCTTATATCACTTCGATGGATGCTTTTAATAATTAGGCTCTAGGCCCCCCTTGCGGACTTCGACTTGGTCTGTCACCCGTATACAATACGTATTATTGGCGTACGGATCATGTAGAGTCGATACGAATAGCTGTATCTGTCATATAGCGATGCGCAATGATAATCGATATGTCTTAAATACTAATATAATACTTATATTTGTCGGAAGAAATAGAATGTGACAGCTGTGACAGCTGTCAGTTGTGGTGACGTCATTCACTGTTACGTTTAGTTTCAAAGAATCCTCTTCAACAGACAGCGTAATAATGCCTTAAGGGATCCGAATTCTCCTTTCTACTTTCATCTTCCTGTCTTAATTGCGTCATTTTTTATATCAATTAATAAGACTTGCAAGTATTCATCTACTTTCAATAATTAACATCAAACAATTAGGTGGTTAAAAAATACATTCAACGCTTAAATCAATTTTTTTTTACAATTAAGCATATATAGTTCCACGAGATATTTTAAACCTTCCTTTTCTTAGTATTAAGTTTATCTTTTTAATATTATACCATTCAGAATTTTTTATATTAAAATGTACTACTGTGATAAAAACAGTAAAAAGGCATTTAAAACTACCGAGCATTCAGAAGGCTTGAAAATTTTTCCTTTATAACATTTGAAAATTTTGGTGCCAAAATCGCTCAATTTTTTAGAAAAAAAAGTGCAAAAAACCTAATATTTATTCGCAACCACCGAATTCGTCTGATTTGGATCTGGAAGGTCTTGAAGGCTGTATAGGAAAAAGACTATTCCGACTGTTTCGAAGACTGGAAAAAGCTTTAGCAAAAGTATGTTATATCAAATGGGAATTACTTTGAAGGCGATGAAATTGACTTGGAAGAATAAACAAACGTTTACATTTTATGAACAAATTCACCTTACTTTTTGATCACTGTATAATATTATATTTTAATCGGGTACATAGATCCATAGTTCTTAAGTTTTGTTTGATTTTATTTAAAAAGCCTTAATAAAACTAAAAATTTATATGTTAAACACAATTGACAACAAGACTCCAAAACGAAACGCATTTACATCGTCATTTTATTATACCTGCTTACCCTGTTTACATAACAGGGTGGTACGTACGTTGGACGAGCTGGTTAAGTGAGAAGCAGATCGGTGTTCTGCTGCTGAACCGTCCGCAGAATGTCTCCATCATCAGCATGTGTATTGCACCAAACATTAAATTTGATTTAATAAGAGTTACTGTTGCATTTTAGCCGGTTCTTTTTTACCAATCAGCGTTCCGTGACGGTGGTAGCTTACTACTTATGTTAAAATACTTGTCGATTAAAAGTGAGTTTAAATGCGTATTTAAAATATTTAGAATTAAATTTTTATATTTGTATTTTACTTTGCAGTCACAACGACATATATTTTAACTAAAAATACAACTTAATTAAAAGGTATTATTTATTATAGCTTCTATTATACCTTAAATCCAAGTATCCCTAGGGACTAATCGTTAACGAAAAAGGTTCAGGAAAATAACATTGAATTGTTTTTTTGAAGAGCACTCGAAAATTAATTTCTGTTTTCAAAAGTAATGATTACGAATTTATTTTTGGGCACGTTCAATGGTCTCAAGCTCTTAAAAGATGACGAAAGAGTCCATCAGATCATGCAGTCTAAACAAAATACTTCACTTTCATTAAACACTTTGATATACAGGATGATTGGTTATAGGTATAAAAGATTTATAAGTGAATTGTTATAAAAATACATTTAAATTATTACACCTATTTTGTTTCACGTTGTACACAATGAGAACTATGCAACTTTATTGCAGTGTTTCCTGACGTTTAGCCAACACTCCAAGGGAGGTAATTTGATTATTAAGGAGGGCAATCCGAAAGTGGACTCGACAAGACTTTAAACCTTTCGCTTTAATATAAAAATGATGTATGTTACATAGGGGGGATGTAAGAATTTTAGAGAGGCTTAGGGCATGGCACAAAGAATGTTGGAAAACATTTCATTTCTAATGTGACAGGTGAATAATTTCTGGTAGTGTAAAATCTACAGAGACAGTAAACAATTATTAATTTCAATATGTAGCATTTTAAATATTAATAATAGTTTTTTATTTTATTCTATTATCACTTAGTTATTTATAATTAGTGAAACCATTGATTCTTGAATAGAATATACCATATATTTATTGATAGAAAATGAGCTATACATTCACCCCTTTCAAGCTTTTAAATCTATAACTAATGAGTATATATAATGATTGAACAAACAAAGAGACCATGCCAAAAATAAGCTATAAATATTTCGAATAAGTAATATTTGTGACATTAAATTTATAGTTTAATTATTTACGCATCGATAATTATATATTGCATCCCTAAAAAGTAAGCAAGCGATCCAATTAATATAATTACTAAAATTTGAGCGACAGTGCATTATTCTACATGTGTTATAAATTGTATGGAATAATTTTTTACATATATAAATTATTCTTCCTATTTAAAAGTTACCAATGTGCGATCTTAAATAAATAAATTATCGATCTTTAAAGAAAAAAATCAAATCTGTTATGAAAAGATAAGTTAATAAATCTTTCGTGGATCTGACTGTGCGTATATACATAATAAAGTCCCACGAGATATCTTAGGCAAAACTTTTCTTATTTTTTTATCTAAAATTAAAAGTATTTTATTGAATAAATCTTATTTGAATTTGATTATTTTATATATATTCCTTCCTGCTTCTTCTTCACAACTATAACACTTTGCAAAGCATTGTAGAGTCAAAAATAAAATAGATAAAAAATAGGTTATAAGTTCATGATCAATAAAAATTCTGTTAAAAGTTCCTATGTTTACTAAACGTTTTTCATCTTTATATTTACTGTGCGTTGGGGTTTGTATGACAGCGTGTATTACAAAGAAATACTTATATACGTAGATTGTACACGATTCATTGTTTACGAATTTTCCGGAACGTTCCACCGTGAACTCTATACGAAGATAGTTCTGAAATATTAAACGAACGCAAAGTGATCTCTGTACTTAGATATGAAAGAAATTATTATGGCTTTATAATATTAGTGAACCTTTTTATTTCATAACAATAACATGTAATGTCTCTGAATTATGATTTGAAAAATATCTGTAAACTTGTAAAAAACTCTTTCTACCATATAAACAAATTAGAAGTGATAATAAAATCTTGAAATTTATTTATCTATTATATTAATGATAATTTAAATGTGACCCCCTTCAAAGAAAAAAGTTTGAGTACGTTACAGGTTCTTATCTGATCAGCCTGTTTTTGTATCCCTCGTAATTTAAATTGAAGAATAAGGCGGACTAATACCGGATATGAAATTTCGTCGAGTTTTATATATCCGCGGAAATAATATATTCCGTCATTTACGCGCCGTATGAATAGCTCGTTGTAGCGACGTTTTCTATACATTGTACATTTCGACGTTCTTAAAAGCGAGTCGCATGTCTAACAAGACATTTGTTCAAAAGTACTTTTCTCAAAGTTCACCAGTTATTACGTCTCGTCGATTTACAACTGTTCGATGTACGTAGTGTCTAGTTGCAGCTATAATATAAATTATCAACATCTGAGCTTACCAGTTGGCTTGTTTCGCGATAAAACAATCTAGAGCAGAGACTATAGGGTCTAGGTTTCTTTGAAATTATGTAAGACGTTATTAAATAAAGAAGCAATCGGGGTTGAGGCGCTTAAATGCGTTACTTTAACTGGATCGCAGCCGGCGATTCCAATTTACTTAAGAGGCAGCTAAAACGGTAGGTAAGGGAAGGTTATTATATAATTGTTACAGTAATGTGATTTTTCAGTATTTCACGAAGTCCGCTTTTGTGTGTAGAGTACTTTTTATTTTTCTATTATTTATGGCCACCCTTATTGGGTGCCTCATATTCTCTTTTTTTAATCAATGACAGTGACATAGCTTACGAAATGTTTTTAATAGATTACTTTTAATTTTTCTTCTCCTATCTTTCACATTATCTTTCACTTTACAACTTTTTTTTATATAAATTGTGATTACCAATAACAACTGTGATAAGGGAATGTAGTTAGGAGAAGGAAACCGAAGCATAGAAGATATGAAACTGGTGTAGTAAGGAGGAGTGGACTTTGTTAAGTATAAAAGGATATAAAAAAGTGTGAAAAAAGAAAGGAGAATGTAGATAATAAATAAATATGAAAAACTTATTTACCGAATCTGAAGCGTTTCTGTCCCAAACATGGCAGAAATCATAGGTCAAAAAAAGAAACATAAAAAAGTTTTTATTAGTTACTGATATTCTTAAAAGATTATCTGCCTTCATAGGTGAACATCGACAGTTTATTTCTTCACCATCGAAAGTAATTTTACTGGATCCTTGCTTACGAATTGTAAACCCCTTTTTATCACGTCTAGTCTCCTTTGAACCCTGGTTGTTCACCTGAACCAAAAAAAAACTACGGACTTAAAGAATAGCGTGCCTAAATTACTCCACAACGACTTCGTAAATGTCCAAAACAAGTACCGTAAGAAGATACATTAGCATAATTAATAGGTACACGTTTTAAAAGAAAGAAATAACATTTTTATGAAATAAAAAAAGGCATTCCACCCCCACAGTGTTCATATATTACGCTAACGAGAGAGCGCTGCGTGGCACCTACACGTCCTCCAGGGCTTCTCTATTAGTAGCGGGCGTCCTGAAAGCCTTCGCAGAGGGGATTAGAGTGCCATTAAGTGCTGGCCTTCACGAGCGCTCCTTCAGTTTAACGACCGTAACGCGGCATAACGTAGAATACTATGTAACCATTTAAAGCGAATAGGGTAGGCAGGGACCGTGTTGCGTTCGTGACTCGTTTTGAACATTTATTTTATTTAATTATAATTTTATTTATTTTTTACAGTTACTACTATTATCAGAACATATATAAAAGGTAAGAAAAGGACTAATATTTCGTCACTTCCACACATGCAGTGGTAGTCGTGCAATAAAATGCACCGCCCGCCAGCCCGCTGATAAATGCGAATGCGGCAAATTACTCAACACGTGTTAGTGGCTCTATATAAAGGCCATTTCAAAAATTTTTTAACGGTTATATTCTGTATCATAAATATACAAATATGTTATCCATGTATATTCTCTTCTCTTTTTAGCTTTTAGAAGTGAATTTGGGTAAGGCATAGGCCTTTCAGGTGTTTCGATAGTATGGAACGATATACTGTTTCATTATTTCCCGAGAATTATAACTCAGGTCTACTTCAGAGTGAACAGGTACCTGCTGACCTTCATGCGAGTTGGTGGTCAAACGCAGAAAAAATGTTGTAAAAAAAATTAGTTATATCGTAATGTAATATATTGTAACAAATTATAAACTAAAGGAAACTGTATCGAATTGACAATTTCCGAGGGCATTGTAGAACTAAATTAAAACTTCACGGTCTAGAGTTTCGCTGCTAGAAACGGTTGGGTCTGTGGGATAACTTTTGTTTCGGGAAATGTTTTCGGCGCAGTTGAACAGATGAACTGGTAAAGTTTTGTACGGCACTAAGGTTTCATGGAATTTGTCTTGGTATTTGTAACATCTAAATATCTTGTAACTAAAATAAATAAATAAATATAAGACCCACCAATTTGGCGAACAAGTGAAACACTCCTGTCAAATAAGTAACAAAAAATAAAGTCATAGTGAACTTGTATGATATGTTGAAACGTGATTTTACAATATATGCCTTATTGAAAAACCCATAGCCGTACATAGAGCCATGGAGAGGACTAAGCACGGTTATTCTCTACCAGATCAAATTGTTAATGAGGAAATATATACCCGAAACGAAGCATATACAAGTGAGTTAGCTAATTGAAGTGGCGGGCAACATAGCGTGCAGAACAGATAGCCGCATGGTCCTTAATGATTCTGTAGTGAAGATCACAAAGTGGCAAGCGCAACATGAAACACCCACTCACAAGGTAGACAGAAATCCTTGTTAAGGTTGTGAGAAGACACAGAATGCAGGCTATGTTAACTTATTGAATATGAAATTTAGGCGCTACGAGTTTCTATATATTTCTTGTACTTATTATGTGTGTCAATATCTTTATGTAAGTATTTAAATTTTAGAACATACACAATGTTCTTAAATATACATTGAGAAGCTACTATTATCAGAATAATAATTTGATTAAAAACATGTCTTAGGGAACCTTTAGTTTTTAAATTAAGAATAGACCTCACAGCTTTTTTCTCGGACTTCTATTTCTCTCTTCAGTCCATAGACTCCCATTGCAAAGCATAGATCTGACTCAAAGATATGGGAGGACAAACCATAATTGTATTATTATGTAGAAGAAGTTCTTTACATCCTCTGGAAACTTGTGAGCAGTGATAATCTTATATAAATGATGCACAAAGTGTGAATTATATAAAATAGTGTTCCGTTCTCTACTACTGGACTATCATTGCCTATAATATAAAAATAATTTCTGCGGCACTGTCCCATTATAAAATATCGTAAGACAAAATGCAATAAAAATCACTAAATTAAAAGAACGATATATTTAGTCTACGTGACTTTGAAATTTATTTTAAACAAAACCTAACCTAATAGGTGAATAAATAATGAGAATTTAATAAAACCAATTATCGAGCAAATGTTAAGGTATTTATCGAGTTAGTTCCTAGCTTGTCCGAACCCAGGTGGTACCTTCCGTCTGGCACAAAGCCAGCCACCGCCAAAAAGCTTTCAAAAGCTCCACTGCGACTTCTGTGGTCGGACGATGCGCAATTGTTCAAGCGAAAGTGAAGCTCTGGCTGAATAGTTATTTAACAATTTTAAACGGAGTCTTATTTAAGATATACTGCGGGGAATCCCTGCACATATTATAGAATGCACATTTAGAAAAGCTCATTACAGAACTAAAATATTACGTACTCTCAATCGTATAGTCGTATGTGAAAAACAATTGCCTCATTAAAATTTTAGGGAGCCAGTTGAAAAGTTTTGGTTTGAACATTTAAAGGTTTTGACACCATGACTTTAAGGTCTATTTTACATTGAATTTACAATATGATTTTCATCGACTGATTTAATTTCTGACATTTTTTTAAGTATTTAATGATCTTGATCTTAAATTAATCGTGTAACATAACTAATCGGTGTAACATAACTCCTGAAGATGCCCCATGGAGGGGTGAAATACGTGTTGAGTGATTTGACGGTGGCAGTTGTGTGATTCGCATTGTTTGCCGCATACGTATTTATGACTGGCAGGCGGTGCACTTTGTTGCACGACTACTACTGCATGTGCGGAAGTGGCTAAATATTGGTCCTTGTCATATTTTTTTAAATTTATGTCATCGTCTTTTCAGTCTGTAGACGCGCACTGCATGGTTTAGGCTTTCCCTAAAGATATCTTTGAGAAGGTATACTATAATCGACACCCTTCGCAGGCGGGTTGTCGATCGCAGTGTGGTATTATGGCACGCAGAGGATACTGCTACTAATCTTCTGTAAACTTGTTTCTTAGCAACGACAATCTTATGTTAATGCACAAAATATGAACTAAATAGAGTTGTATTCCTAGAACCGAACCCGCAGTCTCAGTCCTCTACCGCTGGACTACCACTGCTAAAAAGTAAAATAATTTATAATAATTTTTTATTTATTTATTATACGTATTACTAATATCATATGATATTGATTATCATTATTTTTTTTAACTTATAATAACATAAAATTGTTATGTGACTGTATCCATTTACAATAATGGTACGTACCGTGTACCATAGTACGTGGTATGGTTTTATGTTATATTTTGTTTCTGATCTAAATGGAGTCTGGTGGGCCGAAATATATAAATAAATACATTACTATTGTCACAGTACAGTTTTACCATTATAAACAGGAAGAAGCTGAAAGTGGACAACCCCATGGGTCGATAAATTGTACAAAATATACATTTTTTAAAAATCGAACCCGCGACTTTTCGATTGCAAGTCATAGTTCTTAATCTCTTATATGGTTAAATTATGTTTATTTAGCGTATATGAAGACATAACAATAAGATGTACTAATGTTACCGATATAGCTCGAAGAACTGCTCATATGAAGTAGTAGTGGGTGGCCGTGGTCACTGAGTAAGACATGAGATATGCATGGTATTTCTCTACAAGAATCAGGGCTGAGATGATCCATAGACTGATTGATAAGTTGAAGTAAAAATAGGCAGGCTACATAGCGTGCAGAGCAATAAGCCGCTGCGGTCTTCTAATGTGAAGACCAGAGACCGGAAAGACTAGCGTGAAATTTCCACTCACAAAGTAAATCGGCGTCAGAAGACAATAGGTGCAGGATGCTTCTTACAGATCTTGTTATAAATTTATGAGGGAGGCCTAGGTACAGCTGTAGAAGTTCTACGTTTGAAACGATGATAATGTTGATAAATGTCAATGTAACTTTGCATATGACATTGCCTTAACTCAAGTTTTCTATGCATACATACTTGTCTATGTTATTTATTTGCATTTTTTGTACACTATAGATAATATTAAAAAAGGACAAAGAAACGATTTATATAGAGGTACAAGAGGCGGTCTTATCGATCAATGTGATCTCTACCAGACATCTCTTGGATGGAGATGGCAGTTTAGGGTGTACATACATAAAAATACATACATTATTATACAAATATACTTATATAAATGTATATTTACGTGGTAAATGTATTACATAAATAAATATGCTACGTAATATTATATTTTAAAGTTTTTTTTTACTTTTTAGTATAAATTAAAAAATGTTTTCGTAGTGTTTTAATAGAATGTGTTATGAAAAATAAATTAGTTTTCCAGTTATTTTACTACAAGAACGGTTCTTTGTAATACGATATGTTTGAACTGAACGGGAGATAGCAATCCTACAATGAAATTACTTTTTACATTGCACAAAGGACTCGGACAGCCCTTGTGATTGCTTACCACTATTGTTCCATATTCAATTATTTTTTTTTCATTTCTTCGTTTACATGTATTAAAATAATTTATAATTGTAACACTATAGTTGACTTGTATTAATATTTAGGATATACAGGTTGATTGGTTAAAGATAAAGACAAAAGATAAAATTCGCTTATTCAAAATTGGAACTTTAAACAGAACTCTTATTGATTCTCAACTTATTATTTATTTTTTAATTCTCTACTCTACTTCACAAGGAGTTATAGTTGTAGAGAAGAAGCAGGAAGATATAGATTGATACATATATACTTAATCAGATATAGTCTAAATGAAATCAGAATAATCCTGACACATCATTGCCAATGATTCTTATCATTTAAACATTCGTTTATTTAATAATAAGCTTTTTCCGTCAATTTATTATAAACGCGTTTTGAATTTTGTAAAATGGTTCTCCAATAATGTTTTGCGACATTTATTTAATCTGACTACGTTTATTAGAAATGAATAAGAGAGTTTTTGCAATCGAAACTGTGGTACAGCTAGTTTTTCACTGTCCATTTTATATATACACTATGGACGTCCTCTTTTTTGAAATTAATTATGATTACTGTATATGTACAAAATATTATCGTTAATAAATTGTGAGGCCACTGTAAGAATGTTGACCTCTTTAAACAGATTTATCAAGGTGATTCGCGGCCCTATGTCATGAATAGTTCGGATGGCTCTCTTTTGTAGTTACAGGCGAAGGGGTGATGCACTATTGCAAGCAAAACAATGAATGTTTTAACACCTATTTCCAAGCACCATAAATAAAGTGATCGCTCTACCAATGACTTCTGACAGTACAAAGTTATGCAGAGACAGATAGTGAACAATAATTAATTTTAATATGTAGTTGTTCGAATTTTGATAACGTTTTTATACTATAATATCATTACGTTATTTATTATTTCTGAAACAATTGTTTTTACGTATCATTCATTGATTGACAACAAAGTTACATTATATACCCATGTCGTTTAATGTATATCAATAACTGATCACCCTGTATAATCAGTTGATTACGTAATATTACAGAGCAGGACTGGCCAACTGTTGGGCCGCAACATTAAAAAGCAGCCCGTAAGTTCACGAGACCTTACTTTTTGTTGAACCTGTGGCAATATCTACCTATTTATACGCAACCTTAATAACAGAAGAAACAGTTATTGTTACTTGTATCGAGTAGCCCGCGATGCACTTCCATCATAGTAATATAAATTGGCTTAACCACTACGGTAACGTCGGCTATATTCGTCGGTGACAGCTGAATGTGTACAGCCTTCATTTACTTGTTGCAACGCTTTGCGCAGCGACATTAAGCCTATGTCGCTCTTTAACACATTTGTGATGAGAGTGTTTTACATTACAAGAGGAAAGATAAATGATGCATTACCTTTACCTAATGTTGTTATAATAGACTGTAATTGCAGAGATAGGTAAATTTTTTTTTGGTTAACGACTAAAGTTGACGCGTGGCTGCACGCATGCATATTACGACTTTCGACTAAAGTCGACGCTCGGATGTGCGCATGCATATTACGACCTTCGACTAAAGTCGATGCTCGGATGTGCGCATGCACATTACGACTTTCGATTAAATCAACGCTTGGCTAGGTGAGTTTTAGTACCGATATAGGTATAGCAATATATTTAAAGTTTTTTTATCTTTCAAATAAGCTGTACATTACACCTATAACGAATCACCCTTTATATATGGACTCTATCGCAGATTTGCACCTAAGATAATGGAAACTAAAAGTTATATTTTTAAACTTAACGTATACATTAGTTACAATTCACGTCGTGTTAAAGTAAGTTAAAGTTTAGAAAGGCTTGTAGGTGCGAACGTGTAACGCTAAAGCTTTGACGGCGTCGTCAATTACGCGCAAAACTTTAGACGTTACCCGATGGAAGTCCGCCATTTTGCTTGCTATTTTCCCGCGCTTTTATTACATAAAAGTTCGTGATTGAGAACTTTGTGCTTCCAACTTGTATTGTACAACAACTGTGCTTTAAGCTATTCAAGAAACCTATTTATACTTTGTTCAATTTATTTGTGTTAAAAAGTAATTAAAAAAAAAATTCTGTAGTACATAAACGATTACGACAATGACAATTAATTAACAACAACAACAACAACAACACACACACACACACACACACACATACACACACACGCACACAAGCACACACGCCTACACGCACGCAAACACACACACACACGTGAATATATATGTATATGTACATAAATATATAAATAGATACATATTTACTCTACCACTGCGTTAAGAAGGCAGAGATATGACGACAAGAACCAGGAAGAAACACGAAATTCTTTTTAAAAAGCCAAGAACATTATACATCTTGTAAGCATATGGAAGCGGAGAAGATTGTTCCCAAGAATTATTATCAGCTTTTTGATGAATGAGTTCCGATCCCAATATATTTAATCTAAAACTATTTTTAGTTTTAAAAGTCATTTAAACGCGCGGGATTGATGGCTTCTGGGGATTTAAGATTCTGAAGTAGGGACCCCACGTAGCACAATGTACATAGACGGTGAAACCAAAATTTACATGTTATTAAAACAAGTAGATGATATCCGCATTTTTTCCCTTCTTTATAGTATTTTGTTTAACCCGCTTACGCCCTCTAATTTTAAATCTAGGGTAGCTCACATGATAAGTTGCTTAGATCATCGCAGAACTTGAAATTGACTATGCCTGCTCATTCTACCATATTTATTGAAAAATATTTTACTGTTGTCGCTGTCAGGTTATGGAATGCGTTACCAGAAGCAATAAGATGCACTTAATCTCTTTTATCATGTACAAAGATGTTAAAAGAGCACTTCCTTGGCCTGTAAAATAGAATATTGTGCAGCATTTGTTATTTATTCGTATTTATGTAGTACCTTTTTCACGTTAATATATATATCTATATGTGTATATATGTATGTGTGTATAGCGGCGTACAAAAAAATGTAAATAAGTATACAATATGTAACCGATGGGAGGTTAAATAGTATGAAGGACGAAAGAAAAGCACGAAACAATTTGTGAAGAGTATAAAGATAATGAAAAATAATTATAACTAAATAAAATACTTACCTGAATATGTTACGTCCCTGTCCCACGCATGGTAGAGGGAACGAGAGGTCCAATATTTTAAAAAAAATTTATGAAAAAGGTATGCAGATGACTCGTTAAGATACATAGAAGACGCAGAATGCCGCAGAAAAATATGGGGGAGGCCTGTATCCAGTAGTGGAAGTCTTATAAAGTAAGTAGAAGTAAAGATGAATGATAATGTATTCTATAACATGATTATAAAGGAATGATTCTTCAGTAACAAATCACGCCAAAGATATTCTATCGACATCCGCATCTATACATTTGTAAATTAGCTACCTTCGATTCAGGGTTTTGGCTCCAAGCCACCGTAGATCGACTTCGAAACTTTACCAATTTTCGGTAACTTATCTCAATTCGATTTGCATTTTAATGTTAGTTTGTTGGTTCTTAGTTATGGCTAAAAACACCAAGGAAATATCTGAGAAAGGTATGCAACGGCAAGAAATTTTTATTATCTGTTTATTTACATATTTTTTACATATATAGATTGACTAGTTATATGTAAATCCTTTTAAGTTGTGAATGTGTAGTTCAATTGGTGTAAATTCATTAACTTAAAAGTCTTTGGACAGTCACTAGGACGTATGACATGTTGGTTGTGCAAGCCAAATTAGAATGATAGCAATTTCCTGAAGGTTCTCTAAACAAGGTGAATAAACCTCATCAAAATTGCAACCTAAAACTAAGTAAATGAACGCTCTCACTCCGCCAAACACCGAGCTACAAGGAGACACTTAGCGAGAGCAACAGAGACACCAGAACTGACTGGAACATGACTATGACTACTCTGATAAGAGTGCGCGACTAGTCTACCTAATAGGGGGTCTACCTAGTGGGGGGTCTACCTAGGGGGGGTTCTACCTAGTGGGGGGCTCTAACCATGCCGCGTCTACCGGCTTGTGGTCGCTACTCGAGAACCTTTTGCCCTTGTTCACTGTCACTTCAAACGGTAAATTCTTCGAGCTACATCGGCGATCTTGGTTCTTCTGAGATTTTCCTCATTTTTGATTCAATCTCGCAGCAAAACTCCTAGCATAGCCCTCTCCATTGCTCTCTGGGTGACCACGTCTCCGATTTTTTTTGTAACAACACGCAATGGTATGAAAGTGTTTGTAAAGTACGTAAATAATTTTGACGACATAAACAGTTTTTAAAAAAAAATATGTTATTCCTTAACACTGATACCTTTTAGTGTACGTCACTTGGATTTTTAAAAATAAAAAATTAGGGCAATCAGGTTAAAATGTTAAAGTAACAAACTGGTTATAAGAATTGGAATTAAACCGAATCTTCAAATAGTTTGAAAGACAAAGGGGCCTTTGTAGTGTTTTTCATTGCATTCCTCTGCAATCCGACAGCATTCTTGCACTCTACGTGGAATCTTTAGAAAGAGAGAGGCAAAGTTATTATTCGTAAGTTGTTATATTATTAGAATTTAAAGAAAATTCTCAAAACATTGTTTAAAAGAATTGAAAAACATTTTGTTAAATACAGTGATAGTATATACCCCCAAAAATATTTATGGGGGGATATACCATAATCGCCACGCTAGGCAGGCGATTTGGCGATTGCAGTATGCTATTATGGTACACAGCCGACGTTGTTGCCCATCCTCTGGGAACTTGTTTGTGGGCAGTGACAATCTTATACAGTTAATACACCAAGTGTGAATTATATAACATGGCATCTTGAAATCGAACCATTGACGTATAATCAAATGTATATTTATTTTTCTAATCTGTTATATGATTGACTTTTCAACAAGTTTTCAAGAACTCTTTCGTAACAAAAGACTTATTTTCTGTTGTTGCTTTGGAAGAGCGAAACAATTTCAAATGATTTATTGCCACGGGAATTGCTCAATTTGAAACGGCCTTTATGGAGACTACATTGTTTATAATTTTGCATAAGATTTTCCCTGTATGCATAAAGTGTGAGTTATACATAAATTTGTACTCTGGGAGTTGAACCCGTGATCTTGGACGAAAGTCTTAGTATTCTACTGCTGGCCTACCATTGCTAAAGGATTAATAATCAAATCTCTTAATTATTAATATTGTATGCTTAACCATATCGAATAAGTATTTTCAGTTATTATTTTTAATTAACATATTAAACTTAAACCATTAAATAATTGTAAATGATTTTAATGCGATTAAATACTCTTAAAGATCACATAAAACCATTTATGTATAGATACATAAAAATTAAAATTAAAATGTAGTAGAAATAGATAGATACAAATAGCCTAAACACAAGATGTATTTAAAAATATCTGTATATATTTACGTGTATTTATACAAATAATATTTTCTTAAAATTAACAATTTGCATATATTTTAGGTTAAAGTGTTTTTAAATTATTATTGTAAATATTTTTTTAAACTAAATGAATCTAGATAATAATCTCATCGCTTGGGGCACAAGAGTACTTACATTAAAAAGTTTTAAGCAAAAACTAAAAATGCTTTACCAAATTTGTTTGTAAAATGTTTCAGGCCACTTAGAAAGTTTTGCGTGAAAAGTTTTTATGATGAAAACCGATTATGTAAAAAGAAAAAATACAGTTCCAAATTCAAATTTCTATATTAATATTATTTCCATTATTGTTAAAGTTTCGGGTTATTAAAGCATGAAGTTGCTATATCGTAATAGTTTAATTTTTTTTTAATCTTTCTTCAGTACTGTCTGACACTGCACATAGAACCAAAATATTATTCCAAATTAATTCGCTCTACGAAATAGTGTAAACAGTGGTGTTTTATACAAGCAGTAAGATTTATATATACTGATGTAATGGGTATAATAATTATATTAATAATTATAGAAAACTTAAACACGCCAAAGATATTTTCGTGTAGTGATATTTACGAAAAAGGTGCCTGTTAAAGCAAATGTGATTAAAATTAAAATTCACTAAACTCGTGCGGTCGATTAAACACGTAAGGTATGAAAAGAAGTTGTCTTTTTACTATTGTAAAGTAAGAAAGAGTAATGAAAGTGAAATATTCGATTCAGCCTTCAACTACTCGTAGGAGCGACAGTGTATATTTTTAAAGTGAGAAATGTATAGCTTATATGCCAGTAAAAATATTTTAAAGCTTTTTCACAGGAATAGGAATGATTGAGTGGTCGTACGAATTGTATTTTTAAACTGAACATTGTTACGACGTGAAAATTTAACTAGATACAAATGATTAAAAAAAATAATAATTACTTGCTTGAATTTAGTTTTAAATAGTTTTTTTTTATGTCCCCCGCTATTGGGGGCCTCTCGTACCCCTATCTTGTGGTGGGACAGGGTCTTTTTTTGGGCAATTTATTTTTTTCACTAAGTTTTTTTTTTTTTTAATTTTCGTTCTCTGCTTCCATTCTTCACATGATCTTTCATTCCATTCTTTTATACCACATTTCTTCTTTCTTACCCTTTTGCTCTGTTCGTCTATCATTCATTTTTTTCATTTTTTTTTGATTTACATTTTTTGATTTATTTTTATTTTACATTTTTTTACACATTATTACTTATTATATAATTATTTCTATCACAGTTTTGTTTCTTTTTACGTTTTTAATCTAATAATCTTTTTATACACCGTTTGTTTAATTCTTTCTATCGCCCTTTTGGCGATCTCTCCCCTCTGTAAAGAGATCCCCAAAAGGGCGATAGAAAGAAAGGGATATGAACGCCTGTTTGTCATCGCCGCCTATCAGGGAGGCTATTCTCCCTGATTTCAACGCCAGACCGGCACTCGAAGCCGTCCATTCGAGTTTAAATCGAGTTTTAAATAGTTTACGATTTAAGTAAGTTAATAGTTAAGTCTTACTAAATAAACACAAACAAAAAGTGAGCAAACAAAATGGCGGAAATATTACATGTTATTGTAAAAACAAAGGCACGGACTCTTACGTCTGTGGAATATAGATTCTAATTATAATTAAAAAAGTAAAATTATTACTATTTGAAATGACCCTATGTAAATCGATCTCTCAGAAATATGTCAAATTAATTTATATATTCTATTGGAATGTGACAAGCTAAAATAACTTCCGATAGTGCAATCTGCAGCGACAGAGAGTAAACAATAATTATTTTTTATCTGTAGAATTTTAATTATTTTTCGTTATTATTTCTGAAAGCATTGATTTTTGGTTATGGCGGACCATACATTATTTGACAGAATATTATCTTTATTTTCATTCCATTTAAAGCTATTTCACCCAATCACTCTTTATATAAACTTTCTTTTTTTAATTTTAGAATGTCTCTGTTGTGTACTAGCAATTCTTATATATTCACGTATTTTTATAAATAAATATTGATTTAAAAAAACTTTGGCAACAAACATACGCATAGGGTTTCCTCGGGGAACATAATCATGATTTATCGACACGATAATAAAAATCTTCATGTACTAAACTGACATTACATGTCTGGCAACGCGCCAATATTTACCTGGCACTCGTACAATGTCGCAATGCTGGGTAATATTCCGTTTTTATCGTCCATTGTCTGCCGCAAATGTGTTCATAGTCTCGTATCGAATATTCAATTCTCGATGGAACGCGTTCCTAACGTATTTGATCGTTGCGGTGAGTGTTATCGATTTTAAATAGGCAATTCTTTTACAGCGCAATAATATTATTTACAAATATATCTATATAAACAGCGAAAAAAAAATATACGCACAAATTTCCAAATAAAAATATTATAGTAGTAGTATTAGTATATCAGTATTTTCCAACCATTTTTGCGCTAAGATGGGGCCTTTCTAAAATACTTACGCCCCCCTATGTAATATACATAATTTTTATATTAAAGCGAAGGGGTTAAACTTGTGTCGAGTTCACTTTCATGATGCCTCACTGTGGGGCGTGGGCAAACGTTGACAAACACTATTTTAGATAGATTTAAAGATACTATTAGTACGTAGCAAGTGTGTTACCATATATAGTATACTTGTATATTCATATGATCCATAACCCACATGGTGATAACAACCGAAAAAACCCATCAGATTGGAAGGTTGAAGTCGCAACGGGAAGGCGACATAGCGCAAAGCTGATGGTCGCTAGAGCCTTAAGGTTCTGGAATGAAGACCACGGTCCAGCAAGCGTAGCATAACACATTCGTTTAAGGTAGACTGCCGTTCTTATTAAGGTCGGTCGAAGACGCCGGATGCCTCCCACTTCGAACAGGTCCCATTGGAAATCTATAAGAGATGACTATGTCTAGCGGTCGATGTATTATGTTTGAATGATATTGACATCCTATATGAGATGTCCTAGGTTTTTTAACCTAGCTCTGCAAGCAAGTACAGTTTGATATAGTCCAATACTACGCAGTAAATGGGTGTTTGCAGGGGGTAGCTAAAAGCCCCCACTTTACGAATATATCGCCTTCAAGTCATGCATGTATCATAATGCGAATAAAGTTCACTAATAGGTTTAGTACGCGGCAATGTTAATGAATATTCACATTAGGGAAACAAGTGACGTCACAAATAAGAAAACCCTTTTTTTTATTTATTTTGGCTCAAGGACACCCAGAGAGTAACGAAAAGGGTCATGCTCGGAGTTTCGCTGTGAGATGGAATCATGAATAATGAGATTCACAAAACTAAGATCACCGATGTAGCTCAAGGAATTGTTTGTCTAAAGTGGCAGTCTGAAGGGCACATCGCTCGTGCAACCATGTCTGTTGGGGCCGAAAGGTTACCGGTAGGTAGATCATCGATATAATTAATGTCGCAGGAAATTACTGGTTGCGGACAGAGCAGGACCGGTAGGGGTAGAGCTATGCCTATTTTTCTTTATGGCCCTGCTATTGGGAGCCTCTTGTACCCCCTATTTTGTTTGAGACAGTGAGTTTATATACACATAATTTTTTCAGAGTTTTATCTTTATTCGACACTCACTTTCATATTTCAATTTCTTTTATTCTTACCTTTTATACTTCACAATATCTTGCAATTTTTGTTCTTTCATTCCTTCTCGATTTCATCGTCTTCCTTTTCTCATCTTTTTTACTCTTAGGTGACTATGTACAGTTTTATTTTTCAATCTTTATCTTTATTTTTTGATATCACAGATTTGTTTGGATTTGAACTTTATAATACATTGCTAGACTTGTCTTATATTCTATTATTATTTGATAAGTTCGAGCTATGCCTATTCATTCATCGGCTGAAAAGAAGAAGTACCTATACAGATACGAGGACAAAGTTTGATATATGCATACATATATGTATAAGGGGTAATTAAATAATAATAAACTCAAAAAAAGCATAATAGTTAGACTAAAGAAAAATTGAAAAGACGTGTTCAATAGATTAGTAAGACTACGTTTGAACTCGACCTAATTCACAAACGGACACACACACAAATTTTCAATATACACATCATAATATTTCAGCCGACATACGCCCACTGAAAGGTATAGGCCCCATTGTTCCTGAACGCAATCTCGGCCCAAATCACTTCAACGACTTTCGGAGGTAGATCAAATAAGAACTCTGGCGGTAGCTCGCCTCCGCCTGCTAATCACTTATAATATTAAGTAAGAAAAAGACCAATATTTAGCCACTTCCGAACATGCAGTGGTTGTTGCATTTATCAGCGGGCTGGCGGGCGGTGCACTTTGTTGCACGACTACCACTGCATGTGCGGAAGTGGCTAAATATTGGTTCTTTTCTTACTTAGGATGGACTTCCGCAAGGTAACGCCTGATTCCATTAAATACGCGTATAATATTGTTCAAGTGTATCTGTGTACTCTTCGTTCCATCATTTTGTAGAACAAGTTTTATAACATCATTTCAATTTGTAGCCACGACTTCATGAGTATATAAAATATATTATCATACATGGGACTTAAACCTATTCATTGTTCTGTATAAACAAGTATAAATCAATTTTAAAATATAAATTAAATTATTTTAGTGTTGTAATATTTCAGTGAAAATGTATTTTATAGTTTACAAGTCATTATTATTCTAAAACGTTTATCAACATTTCCTGAGGAACTTATCGTTGGCAATTTGCCAGTCTTCACCTGGCAACGAGACATACCTCACAGTGCTGATTGGTTGTAGTCAAATTGTTTGGATAAATAGTTGAATATAACCATTGTCTTTTAAAAATATTCTTTTTCGTGATTACATGTATCCTTTATTATTATATGGTTGCTATATCTTATTAGCTGTCGTCGTTTCAGTAAATCAACGCCCTGTGCTAGGCATAGTCCTCCCTCAAAGATATCTAGGAGGATTTAGCATTAACACCACGCTTGGTAAGCGGGTTGACGATCGCAATGTGGTATTATGGTACACAAAGGACGCTGCTGCCCATCCTCTGGAAACTTTTCTGTAAGCAGTAGTAATGCTATGTAATCAATGCACAAAATGTGAATTATATATAAAACTATTTAATGGAATCAGGGAAGGTAACCTTGCGGAAGTCTATCCTAAGTAAAAAAGCCACTTCCGCACATGCCGTGGTAGTGGTGCAACAAAGTGCACACCCCGCCAGCTCGCTGATAAATGCGTATGCGGCAAACAATGCGAATTAAACAACTGCCACCGTCAAACCACCCAACACGTGTTTCACCACTCCACGGGGCATCTTCAGTAGTTATGTTACACCGATTAGTGCCAAACACGGAGAGTGCACTCTGTAATGTAAATATTGGTCCTTTTCTTACATATATAAAACTGTATTTCCGGAATCGAACCCGCGACCAATGATCGCAAGTCTCAGTCTTCTACCGCTGGGCGGTCGCCCAAGTCGATACAACTCTCTTCTTTGTGTGTTTTTAAATCACCACCATTTCAGCCACAGATTTCGAATAGGACTAGTTGGAAGTCAGCATACAGCGTCTATCGAGCGGTCTCTCTTGTCTGTTGGTCTGTGGTCATTCTAGAACTTTTAACCAACTGTTCTGCGCATTATATAGGCTGCCAACTGTCATTTAAATCTACTCATGTTTAGTCTACGGATCTTCTTGCATTGGTTGAACTCAACTCAAAGCTACAGCATTTTTTTCTTATTTATAGTCGATGGCCGCCCACAGCTGGGCATAAGCCTATCCCAAAAGTTGCCACGATGACTAATGACTAATTAATTATGTTGTTGGTCCACCAAGTGGTGGGATTTTCCACGCTGCGTCTACCGCTACAAACTACAGCATGGTAACGTTCAATTCAATTTTTCTCGCTTTATTTCAGGAATAAAATTCTAATAAATCATTAATTAATGTAATATATTAACAAATACAAAACAATAACATTATAAAAAGTATAAACAGATAAATACATTTAAAAAACTTTTAAGTTAAACGGTTTTTTGATACCCATATTGTGGTGGTTGTGGAAAAATATGTACCTAGTCCGCCATATTGGAACGGCGTCCTTTTTTAATTTTAGATTTTGACATAATCATCGTGTTTTACTAGTGTAGCCCTTTCATTTGATATCCATATTGAGGGGGTTAAGGAAAAATACGTAATCCGCCATTTTGTATCGGCGGCCATCTTAGATTTATAGTGTTATTGATTTTATTATATTGTATTGTCATCTAAATTAAATGTGTGTACCAAATTTCAGATCAATCTGACAACGGGAAGGTGCTTAAATTTCAATTTCTAATTTTGATCCAAATAAATTCCGTACGGGTCGAACTAAATAAAACCGTTTAAAAATATTCAAGGATCTACCAACCAGTCAATGCGTGTGACGCCTACTTCAAAAATTTGTTAATGACGTCACGATGAAACGCGAGACATAAATCGTACCAAAGGGACGGGTTAAGTACGGTACCATTACCGGAATTACCCTTACAGTGATAAATGGCAGCGTTTAACGTTTTACTGGCTCACTCGTGAAGGTTTATGTTGGCTGTGTTAAACCAAGAATTAGTGCACAGTCAGAAAGGATGAACTGTATATTCGTCCATTAAGTTAAAAAAAATATTGACAAATAAATTCAGATTTTTCGTATCATTTTTTCGTCGTCATAGATCTCTCGTAGATTTTGAAAAGACTCGGTTGAAAGAGGCTTGCATCTAGCGTCTCCTCAAACAGTGATTGTACTCTCAAATATTCTTTTTGGGATTATAAAATCTACTTTAGTATCCAATACACTGTTAATATCACGTACGTTTTGCATCAAAAAAAATTTTTTTTAAGTTATTATTGTATTGCAATTTGATGACGTGGATTGTAGATATACGTAGAATCGTCTGCAGATATCTCGTGTGCGTCGTGTTTTCACTGTCTTCTGTCTCACTTCTCACTGTTGGTGACTCGCGTTTCCGCACGCAACATATCTAGCAAAAATACAAATCAAGTGATTTTCACGATGTTATCCACTAATAAATACTTAGTGCAATATTAATAATTATACTTAAGCAATAAAAGGATTGATAAATACTCATGCTTCATAAAAACACGTCATATCAAGATCACAGATACAGATACAGAAGTAAAGAATTTCTCGCAAAGTACTAAACGGAAGAAATAGAGGAAAATAAAATCAACTTGACTGGTATCGATATTGGTATAGATATTTCCGACCTACATTCACACTGACCCATTCCCAAATGCGATCTTGGCCTTTTACAACGTGCGTCGAATTCTAAACGGGCCGAAACATGATTGGATTTATTCCTGAGATCACGTGTTCAACGCTTTGTTAAATATATGGGTTGTATAACTTTCATCGTTTGTTTGGGAACCCTTTGTAGTTTGGGAAGTCGTTTCTTTCATTTACGAGTTTAGGGCTTCCTTTTCTTGTATTTTAAAGGGTTTGGAATATATATCACATTACAACATCTTCTAGAGCGAAATTATTTTTATTCAAAATCAAAATTAAAGAAAGTACTTAAATGTGATTTATTAATTTTTTATTGCGTTAGACAGAAAAAAGTTTGGCATACATAAATACGACATTTATATATATATATCGACAAATGACAGCCGATGCCGAGGTCTCATGGTGGGGACCTTCTGGCTTAGTTAGTCCATGGAGCATCCGAAGCGATTTAAAAGCTCGGCGGCTTTCCAATCTGTGAAAATAGAATGCAGGGGCTCGAGCCGATGTTCCCCGGGGGGCCTTTGAGCTTTTCTATCTTAAAAGAGGTCAAGGTTACATAGATTTAATTTCCTCTATATCAATAACAAACAACTGTCAATAAATAGACAATAAGAGATGTTAAGACTGTATAAATTCTGAATTTAAAAAAAGTCCTAGGTCAAACGTCCTCTGCGCCTTGCCGCCATGAACCTGCGGAATCTCAAAATGCTATTAGGGCAGCAGTGAGTTTAGCTCTCTTACCGTACTTTAGTTAATAGCAACAGTATTGTATTAAGTTTATGATAACTATAAAGATATTGTAGGATTCAAAATAAAATAAATATATAATTAAGCAAATGTCAGAAAGAGTTGTATTAACACCAGAGAAGAAGTACGTTCCCCACGTAAATTTATATATACATACATATAAATATATATATATATGTGTGTATTTGTATGTACATATACCCTAAACTGCCCTATCCTTCAAATCTCTAATTTCCGTCTAAAGTTTGTCTGGTAAAGATCGCCTCGAGCGATAAGACCGCCTTGTTTCTTTTTTTCTTCTATTTATTGTCTACGATATAAAAAAGTGTTAATAAATAAATAAGAAGTATAACCTTGCAACAGTAACGAATTGAATTGCAGTTTGAAAAGCCTTTAAATGAAATGATTAGATCAAAGATTTTGAATTTGAAAAGCTTTATTACAAGTGTTTTAAGCCGTAGTCCATATCACAGTTTCATAATCACCAATCATGACCGCGTCATTTTATTGATGACCAATCAAGAGGCTTATCGACCTTTAGCTATGTCGTCGGTCGGCCCAGCTGTGGGCCTAACCACGCCGCGTCTACCGGCTTGTGGTCGTCTCTCGAAAATTATTGTCACATTTATTTTATGTATACTAAAAATGTTGGAAACGTACATTGTATATGACTTTATAAATAAAAAAGAACCTTTCATGTTCTTAATAAAGCACCGGAATAAATAAGCAAGGATTTCATGTACATTCCATATTATACTGCGCCGAAACTCTGCAAGAGTTTGGTGGTTTAATTTAGCCTCCATTGTTAGCGATACAATATAGGCATGAACGTAATCTTCGTGTGTACCTACTTATTTTGTGAATCGAGGTCGTGTTGGTTTTTTTGGTATTTACGACCTTTCGATTGGGACACGGAAAATGAAAAAATAATTTTATTTACAATGTTTTAGACTGAAGTAACAATCAAGTTTATCAGAGCTAGTATATCATAGAAATATTACTGAAGCAAGTTTTTTATTTTATAAATAGCCGTTATTGTTTGAGAATAAAAGTTATTTTGAATTATTGTTTTACTGTTAAATATAAAATATAATATTAATTCTATTATTTCGTTAATTTTCTACTTACATTTTCAATATAAAATTTATGAATATATATTGGACCTGATTATTCAGGTGGTAGGCTTGTGAAAGTTAAATAATTATAATAAATACTTATTAGATCATAGTAATTAATTCGTAGTTGTAAAATATTAATTGCAAGAAGAATTACCTTCTAGAAATAGTTGGATGTAGTGGAACAGGCGATTTGTTGTGATCACAGAGCTGTAGCCAGTTTATACGGATTGCATTAAAATCTTTTTGATAAATTTAAATCGTAAAGAATATGGAACACGGCAAAAGTCGAAAATAGAAATATGAAAAAACAAAAAACTATTGAGACTCGATTTTCGATCGAGAGATATCGAGACTCAAGCTATATAATAGAGAAATCATGATAAATTGGTGACGTCGACTTTATTTATTAGATGTCTTAGAACAAATAGTGTACCAATGACTATGCTTTTGTACACTTGGTCCATTTAACTGCCCTGATATGTCTTTTTAAATATACAAAAGACTTCATAAAGTTAAGAGTGTACGCACCAAGAAGTATTTATTATCAGACATATAAAACACGTGTTCATTTATCATCTTTGATAAAATAAAACCGAAGTAAAAACTTGGGATACGGGCTTGTTTTACTGCCGAAACGCGGGTAAAGTCAAATTATTTATACCGAGCAAGGCGAAACTGGAATTCGAGATTTACGATTTTCTTATTTTATCAAAAACCTTTGTTTATTTTTTCGTATAATCATTATTTACGAATGTTTTATTGTGGTATAAATGTACGGCGTAGAATATTTGTTAGTTATTTTCTTTTAAGTAAGAAAAGGATCAATATATGGCTACTATTATGCATGCGAAAGTAGGTATATATTGGTCCTTTTCTTACTTAAAAGTAAGTAACTAACAAATATTGAATATATTTTCTTTTATTTTTTTATAGTTCGAAATTCAAAATGGTTTATTTTTTAATATATATAGCAGATGTACCGCATTCATCTTACAGCTACATTTCTTCTGTATTCCCCAAAGTCGATTAAAAAAGTGAAGATTAGATCCAGTTAGAGTACGTTTGAACGAGCGTTATGAACGGCTTTGTTTTTCAAGTCTCGATGCGTACTGAATACGAAATATGCAAGTTTCTACAAGAAACAGTCGGTGAGATTCTTAAAATAATATACGCCTATATTGATAGGCGACGTCAAGCCAGACATTTTAGTTCTACACCATCGAAAGCAGAGATTTCGTACACACTCACTTACAAATTGTCAACCACATTACATGTCACACCAACACAGACCCCAAAAAGGCTCTCATGGACCCTCAGCCATTTTGGAAATTAAGGATCTACGGTATAAGTCATCATATTCAATTACAAGATAGCATGATGCTTTATTAATACGTTTTTAGAGAAAAAGAATACATTGAATACGGATGGTATTGTATTAAATACAATGAGACCGTATTAAACTATTGTATTCTTGCATAAATTGAACGCAAACTCCACTCGACTTAATTAAATTAATAATTAAGTCTTGTTCCGGAAGGACCTGTACTGCATGTAGTTACTGTATAGCAAAATCAGTTTAATTACATTAATTTTAAGGTTTAATTTAGAAAAGCAGGTGCACTGGTAGCTTATTTATATATGAAGTTGATTTTAATATGATTTTTATTGCATTTGAGAAGAGTTATCCAATGAAAATGGTTATGCTTGCGGTTTCGCTTAATCGGCGTAGCTCGAAGAATTGCTCGTTTAAATTGGAATTTGACAAGGCCCAACTGATGAGCAGGTAGTTCTCGCGTGAGTAAGCCTCCTTCTGGGTGGACTGATGACGAGGCTTTTTTTACGGGAATCCTTTACCTTGTAGTGGGTTTCCATCGACTGATATGGTGATGATCCATGCCTAAGTATTCTTTAAGTGAGCTTAAAAAGTTCAGCATTAGCCTGTGCAGCCTTACTGCCCTGTTCGTATGTTCTTAGCGAATCGATTCATACAAACCTGAGCTTTCTCTCGCGTAGCTTGTAAATGTTTCCATTCACACTTTTATTAGTGACACTTCTTTGACCAGAGGCATTTTCATCTCTACCATGTCTTTATGCGTCTAGTTATAGTAATATTCGGGATTCGATTCTGGTATTTCATAAATATTCCTATAGACCTCAATAGGTATTACCGATTCACATAAGCATCTAATAAATGATCTTAATTTAAACTATTTTGACGTTATTCGACTATTGCAATCGGCCTCTATTGTTCTATTTGACGAGATTTGTGAACTCATGTATTATTATAATATTGACGTATCAATTATTAATATACAGGATGATTGGTTATAGGTGTAAAGACTTTAAGGAAGTGAATTTATAGCTCATTCGTTGTCAATTAATATGTAGTATCAAAAATCAATGGTTTCGAAAATAATAAAGAACGTAATAATAGCCTACATATTTGTATTAATAAATATTTACTATCTGTCCCAGGAGTGGTAGCTCAGAGGTAAAGGACAAAGACTTTGCGATCGTTAGTCTAGGGTTCGATTTTCGGGATACAGTCTTATATAATTCACATTTTTGCATTAATTATATAGAATTGCTACAGTAGCGTCCTCTGTGTATCATAATACTACACTATTCTATTGTCTATTCTTTCTGAAGATTTTAATGCTGTTAGCCCTAAGGCTTTTACAGCTTCATCGGTACTGAGTTCACGGAGCGGATGGGTCTGTGAACTAGATAATACTACACTACGATCATCACCTCGTTTACCAAGTAAGGCGATATTGGTACATCCTTCCATAGATATCTTCGGGGAGGGGGGGGGGATAAGGCATACGTTTTGTAATGGTCGTCTATAGACTGAAACAACAACTACCTGTCCTTGCATATTTTGTATTACAAGAATTTATTTTACATGTCACAATTTAATAGAAATATATCATATATTAGAGTGAGATCATTTTTTATAGGGTGATGTGAAATAGGTGCAAGAGCCTAAAACTTTATTGCAGAAAAATGACGTAAAAATTCAACAGTTTAAGGCTTTAAAATTTATAATCAATCTCCTTGCATATTAACATAAATAATGTACTATAGTTCTTACATCTGTTTTAATATATTCGGATAATTAGTGTAATGTAATATATAAAGTAAACATACATTACACTGACGAAGTGTATAATTCAATTTGCTTTAATAATACATTTCAGTTAGTACACTGTCTAATTATATAATTGAAAGCTTTTACCTTGAAGTTAACTTTTGACTTGGCTTCATTCCAACTCGTACTATTTCAAACAGAATTTGTAGCTATGATTTTAGCTATGATAGTGATAGATGATAGAATAGAAAAATTATTGTGATAAACGCTAGATTTTGTAATGCAAAATATATTTTTATAGTACCAGGTAATTTCAATATCATCGTATCAGCTATATTCTATCTGTGAATCTACTTATATATAGCTATATTTCATTATATGTCTATGTTTTTACAGTAAAATTTTTTGCTCACGTTTTTGCATATTACAGTGTTTAATAAATATCTTAATATATTTTAACAACGGCCTAGCAATGTCCAGTTTTTAAAATTAAGTTTCGTTCGACCACTTCCTCATTCGTATTCCATATTGCCATTCTCAGGATGTACGCTTGTATTTGTGCGGTGTTTGCCGTATTCGTCACATCATTGAATCTTGCGATTGCATCTTGAGTCTCGTCTAAGTAATATTCGCACGAGATCGTGTGACATGATATTGCTACCACCGTATTATGGATACTGTTATACAACCCGAAAGTCTGTTGTGCGACGAACAACGACCATGGTTCTTCCATATTTAATGGAATCAGGAGTTACCCCGCGGAAGTCCTTTCTAAGTAAGAAAAGAACCAATATTTAGCCACTTCCGTACATGTAGTCGTGCAATATAGTGCACCGCCCGCCAGCCCGCTGATAAATGCGTATGCGGCAAACAATGAGAATCACACAACCGCCACCGCCAAATTACTCAACACGTGTTTCACCCCCCCACGGGGCATCTTCAGGAGTCGATTAGTGCCAAACACAGAGTCTAACACTCTGTGTTTGGCACTAATCGGTGTAACATAACTCTGTATCTCTCTATGCAGTAGTAGTCGTGCACCTTATTGCATGACTACCACTGCATGTGCGGAAGTGGCTAAATATTGGTCCTTTTCTTAAATGGTACTTCCTTTAACACCGACAAGATAATCATGTCACATCTACCTGTTCGTGGTGGCACTCGAGAAACTTTTGGCTCCAACGGCTGTTTATTGAACGATGTGCTTTCCTCGCTGCCACTTTAGATTAACAATTATTAGCAATTGAGAGAAGTTACACTCCTCACAAACACGTTTCCAGAGGATCGGTAGTGGTGAACTCTGCGTACCATAATACAACATTGCGATCCCCAACCTTTCAGAGAAAGTGTGGTGGATGTGGTATATCTCCCATAGATTTTTTAGGCAAAGGCCTAAGCCTCGTAGTCAGTCACGTCGAAGTTAAATTAAGAGTTTTTACATATGTTTATATTACACCTATCTCCCGATTTACACGGTTGATACGTTCCTGAGAAAAACGTGTAAATCGAAAATTAAAAATTTTCAAGTCAAGAAAATGCATAATTTTGCTATTTAACAGTTGTGATTTTTTTACAATATTTTTAGGTGTACACAGAAATAAAAATGAAATGCATTGACAAGTTAAACTATTTATTATATTACGGAAACATTGTTTTTCTTTTTATTTAATTACTATACATTAAACAGAAAAACAAAAAATAAAACCAAAGGTGTTTTATTATCCTTTATCACTGTCAGAAATTACTCTAATTTTTTTCGGAATCGATGTTTAGATTCGATGTTTGAAGCAGAAATATTTACATTATGAGAGATGGTAATAAAATCGGTTAATAAAACAAAAAAAAACTTATTTGGAAAACCGTGTAAAAGCGAAAACGTGTAAAATAAGTACCGTGTAAATTGGGGGATAGGTGTACTTAGTTAGTCGTTTAATATTGTTTTCTCTGTTTTATTCATTAACGTTTATATATACAGAATGATTGGTTATAGGTGTTATAACTTAAAAAGCGTGCATGGTATAACCTATAAAATCAATGGTTTCAAAAATATTAAATAACTAAACTCTAAATTTGAATTAGTACATATAATAAATTATTGTTTAATATCCTTGCAACATTTTAACTGCCGGAAGTTACTGGCCAGTAGTATTCTGATGGAAAAGTAAATTAATGTAACTCATTTCGAAGAAATCACTTCATACATGGTGATTGAAAAAACGTGTACAAGATTTTTATTGACGAATATATTCATTTTAAAGCTTTTACATATATAACCAATTACTCTGTAGAAACGACCTTATATGACAGTTATCCAATCTAGTTAGTGTTCATAATTAAAACTGAATTAAAATATACAAGGATATCCGTTAAATTGTCACCTTGTTGTTTTATTTATTTTATTTAACCGCAAGAAAAAAAAGTTAAAAATCACTAATTCAAAATATAAAAATTTTTTTGAAATGATTTTTCACGACACTAAAGCGACTAGAAACTTGATGAATCATCCAAAATAGAGTATATACAGACACCGTCGAGCAAAATAAACCTTTCGCGTTATCTTTCAACATAGCGATAATTAAAATAGATAAAAACTAAGTTACAAAAGTATGTTATAAAAAGTTTTATCCTACATAGATTAAAGAAGTAAACAGGTAAATCTTCAAAATGCTTATTAAGTTCTCCGCTAGCTTTGTGTTCGAGAAACGAAATTCCAGACTCTTTTTATTTCATCAAATACCTTCTTTGTAGCGCAGCTCGAGACATTGCTTTTGTGATATAAAACAAAATGTTATTCTTAAATTTCATGAATAAATATTCTCGTTTATTGCCATCTAAGAGAATTCAATATTGTGTCTGGTTTGAGGTTATCGTATAAGCAAATTTACTTTCACTCGAATGATGTTCAGTTTTGTTATTATTTTCAGTTTCATTAAAAACTTAGGTTCGCGGTTCCGGAATCAGAGATTTGAAATGCTGGTTTTAATATCTTCATGTAATTCAGTACTCGTGATTCCGGAATTATGGTCTTAAAATAATAATGATAACGCTTATATTATGTATTATTTAGTTTTGTAACTGTTCCGTAATTTTTACTGATTTCTTATTCCAAGCAAGCCAGTAAGGATGTTTTTGTATGGCCCTGGCTATTGGGGCCCTCTTGTATTTCCATATGTCCATGGTATATACGTATAACCGTAACAATAATAATTTATTCCCTAAAATGTTGTTGAAATGTTCGGTTTTAAAATCTTCATGTAATTCAGTACTCGTGATTCCGGAATTTTTGTTTTAAAAAATAATAATCAGCATTATCGCTAATATCACGTGTTGTTCGGTTTTGTAAGTAATTTTATAGTTTTTACTAATTCCGTGTTCCGAGAACATCTTTTTATGCCCACGCTATTGGGTGTATCTAGTACTCTTTCTCTCTCATTTCTTTACTAAATTTTTATATTTTCATACTCTTCTTTCTTCCATTTTAATGTAATCCATTCATTCTTTTTTATTCCACACAAATTTTCGCATTAGATTTCATTTTTTATATACATACCTCGCCTCACTTACGTCGTTTTCCGTCAATGAATAACTACAGATTTTACACATTTATATTGTGTTTATTAACTTTTTACCTTTTTATTTTCTTAATGATATACCAATACTTCGCTTTGAGAAGTTTCGTTTTGCGTTTTTTTCGAAGTTGCGTCGCTGCTTAATTATCACTAATTTTCACTGTGCGTCGTTAGATTTTCGAAGTTGCGTTGTTTGGGGTTCGAGTCTTTAATTTTTTTTTTCTAAAAGATGGCAACACTTTTGTTTTGCGATTGCGCCGTGCCATCAAAATTCGAGGATTCCCTTTCTAACTAAAATTCAACGCAATTTGAATACAGTTTTATTTTCACTTTGATTTGCTAATTTTAGAGTTCAGTTTCAATTACGTAGTGTGTTTTTAAAAGAGAATTATTAATTTATATAAATTTTTACGTGTTGTTTCTGGTTACAAAAAAGTAAATATTATTACAATTTATTCATTGGCAGAGTTATATTATTTTTGTTTTTTAAATGTTTATTTTGTTCAATTTTCTTTTTAAAAAGTAGTATTTTCGTGACCCTGGAACCTATCTTCGATCTTTATATGGTTTGCTATAGAAAATCTTAATTCACGTTGCGGCGTTTCAATTTGCGTCGTTTTTTTTTAACGTAACCACGACGCAAAGTGAAGTATTGGTATATATCACAGTTCTATCACAATTCGTTCTTACATTTTTTTTTGTTAGCCATATTGGTTGGACATGTTGTGTTCCAGAATAAGGTTCTGGAGTCCATAAGTTCTGGAGGGACCACGTAAAAGCGTAGATTAGAAGGTTTTGTTAAGATCGGTGCAAGACGCTGGTTATAATCCGATTTCTGGGAAATTTATAGTGGAGGCCCATGCCCTATGTTGAAATTATGATGATAGTGATATTTGGTGATATAATGTTCTACTACGTTTCCGAATTTGACAGCTTTATCCTATAATCACAAGTAACATTTAGCTCGAACTATTGCATTGTAATGTTTATGTTCTACCATTACTGCATATATAGGTACATTCGTAAATAGTTTAAGAATAGACAAATGGTAAACATTAAGTTATAAACTAACATGTGACGTCATTCATTGATCATGTATGACGTCAGCAGTGCGGTCAGCAATACGGGGAAATTCAATATGCCTGTACGCTTCCCTACATCTCGCTTATTGTCTAATTTTCCGACTCAGCGATTATCTTACGCCGTCCTGTTCAAAGAAAAACAAACCTATTTTTTTCACCCTCCATAACATACGTGGCTGGTTAGTCTTTGATGTTCTTTTTATACGTACATAAAGTAGCATACGTTTATTAAAAAGTTTTCATATAAAAAGTATTTATTTATCTAATATATAAAATTCACATGTCACGGTGTTCGAACTTGAACTCCTCCGAAACGGCTTGACCGATTTTTACCAAATTTTACATGCGTATTCAGTATGTCTGAGAATCGGCTACTACCTATTTTCCATACCCCTAAGTGATAAGGGTGGTCCACCCCTAAATTTTATTTTTAATTTTTTAGACAATTTTTTTGGTTTTTATTTTATTATGATACAGCATACAAAAATACATACAAACCTAAATTTTCACCCCTCTACGATCAACCCTTATCTTACATTTGTTAATTAAAAACTTTAATTTTTTTTGCAAAACAACATTTGCGGGATCAGCTAGTTTATTATATTTTTTAAGTATGAATATTTTTGTTAAACTTTACTTTTTTTAGCTTATAGACACCCATTGCAATGCATAATCCTCTACTAAGGATACCTATTGAAGGATATACCATAATACCATGCTTGGAGGACAGGCTGGCGATTGCAGTGTGATATGGTATGCAGATGACGCTGCTGCTCATCCTTTAGAAAATTGTGAGCAGTGGAAATTCTATATAATTAATGCACAATGTGAGTGAATAAAGTTAGATCGTATGCCGGGAATCGAACTCGCTACCTATGTTCACGGGTATCAATCAATGTGTACCTACTATTAGTGCAACTATATAAATAATTAAATAAATGTACTATGCTTTAAATCACCTCTTTTAAACTTGTACACCTGTAACCAATCAGCAAGTATAGAAAAGAGAGAATGATCTTTATCTTATAAAATAATCATTATCTGCTCCATGCTCATAGGATTGTCAGTGATTGCAGTAGCACAGCTGTAAAATGTACAGTAAAAAAATATATTTATTATGTTTTTAAAAATCAATATTAAAACAGTTTAAATGCTTTAAAAGTTTAATGGAGGCCTATGACGTACTGTGGGAGTCATCATCGCAGGACGTCCACCGCTGGACATAAGCTCCCCATATTTTTAATAGTATCGATCGAAAGCAGGCTGGATTTAGCTTCTTCTGTCAATCTTAATAAGATCCTCTATCTACCTTACACGTGGACGCTGATATTGCGGGTAAATAGTTTTCACTACAGAACCTTAAGGCTCCAACGGTCGTCTATTCTACACGTTACGTCGGTTATTTTCATTTCTTTACGGATTTACTTATTTCCTAAACAAGCTCTCTACATGGCTCGATGATCGAATATTAGCTTGCCAGTGAAGCAGGTGACACATATTGTCTTGTACATAAATATATATGTACTAAATATGTAACTTTTATTTATTCAATATTATTAATGGCTGACTTAATGCCTTCAGAAATTCTCTACCAGACAAACAAAGGTGGTGCAGAGTTAATTATTTTTACTTACATATATTTAACATTTTATTAATATCATAATTGGTATTTCTTATTTCTTAATGTCTATAACTTAAATATGAAATAGCCGTATCGTTTGCACCTTTTCAAATAGATATAAATAAATTCGACGAAGCTGAATCAAGGAATGTTAAAATTATTTAATTTCTTCAAAAGCGGGTTCCGAGAATTCTTTAGATTCAATTTGTTTTACCTTACCTTATTTCTGTTAGTATATACCGGTTTCTTTGTGTAATATATCAGTTTATTTTGTTCAAAAAGTTTCATGCTTATAATAAACTCAGTTGGTGTATACTGTTTTCTTTAAGTATTGGAAATCCTTCATCCCAGCTTGGAGCAGTGGTAGCTGAGTGGTAGAGAAATGAGATTTACTATCGTAAGTCGTAGTTTCGATTTCCGGGATACAATATTATATAATTAACATTTCGTGCATTAATTATATAGGATCGCCACTGCTCACAAACAAACTTCCAGATGATGGGCACGGCAAGAAACAGAAAGAAACTGCACAACAACACATCTTTGAATAAAGTTTAACAATACGGGTTTATACATTTACACTCAGATATAGTCTAAATGAAGTTAAAAATAATCAAGCCCCATCATGTCTAAGATTCTTGTCATTTAAATATTTTTTTACAGAATAATAAGCCTTTTTCGTTAAATTGCCTTTAATATGCGTTTAGAATTTTGTGGTTGATAGTAAATATAACAATGTTTTGTGGCATTTTATTTAAAAAAATCTGAATCCGTTTAATACAAATGAATTAGAAAATTTTTTCAGTTGTAACATTGGTACAGTTTTTCAAGGTGCCTTTTAAATACACCTTGGAGAAATATAAAAGGTAAATATATCACAAGCGTCATTTCATATATATATATTTTTAGATGAACATACTTCATATAGTATTGCTAAAAAGTTTAGTCGCGTTGCCTATTGATTTTTTAAATAATAATTCAAACCTTCACTTGACTCGTGATTTATGAAACAAATTTTGACGAGGCGACAAAGTTTTGTGATTCGATATTAACGTTAGGTATTCCCACTGAAGTCTAACAAACCGCAAACTGAATTTGAATATGTTACCGCAGTCTAGCGAAATAGCTATGGACCGACTGGTATACTGTTGAAATAGACCGAGTGATATATTGAAAATATTTTAATACAATTTCGTAAATGGGTTTTGCAACACAGGTAGCTTGTTAGAGTTTAAACCACGATGATTCCTGTTTTTTACAAGCAATCATCGTATTGTGTGTTCTAATAAGAACATATTTATAAGACGTACTTCTGTGATGATCAAAAAGTAAGGTGAAATTGTCATATAAAATTTACGAGGGTCTAAAAAATCAAAGATTTGAGTTAGGGACTTCACCGATGTGTTGGAAAATCATTTGGCTCAGCCCAAATCATTTTGAAGGTTATTTTGGGTCTCAAACACGTCAAGCCTCGATTGTTTGATGACATACTGCATTCTTTCATTACGACTTTCTTGTCAAAAAATTGATTCATATCGTTCAGCAACCACTGTATTCGCCTGATTTTGCTCCGTGTTTAGCAAACTCCCAAATACTCAATGTGGGGATGTCGTCTTGTTGGGTACCCATGACGGGTGCCCATGTCCAGCTGTGGATAACCTACAGTTGAAACAACAACGATGAGAAAAGATTTTACGATCACTGTAGAGTGAAAATAAAATGAAATTTCATTCAACAAAAATTGGCCCAAGGAATATGAAATATTCATATTCCTTGTTCGAAATTTTTAACAAACTTTCTGTATAATGTATCACCATACAAAAATGATTTACAAAAAAATAAATTAAAAAAGTTTTAATATCGCGCCAGTAGATGGCATTGCCCGTGTCGTCTGCTTGTACGTGAAATAAAACGGATTAAAAGTTAGAATTGAATTTAAAATTAGAATTGACGTGAACCAAAATACGATTTACGTTTAAATGATTTTTGTAATTTCTTTTGAATAAAATGTTAAAGCTGTTTTCAGTTGGGAGGATTACTGTCTATAATAAACTACATATATCTATATATCATAATAATAAGCTCATCAATGCTAAACTAGTTTGAAAATTCTCCTACAGTGTAAAGGCAATTTAAATGATAACAATAATTTAGTTTTTGGTTCGAAGCAGGTGAAAAAAGCTTTAAATGTATATCAAAAATCAATGGTTTCGGAAATAATACACAACGGAATGATAGTATAAAAAGAAAATGCGTTTTAGAAATTAGAACTACAATACAATACTAACAAATTAAACTTTTTTATTATTTACAATATATCGCTGCTAACTTTGCAGTGTTAGAAATTATTGTCCTGTGACGTTCTATTAAAAATAATAAATTAATGTAACATATTTTACAGTGATCAATTTAAATAAGTTGATAAGAAATATATGTAAAAGTTTTAAAGCCTTTTATTTACAAATACATACATGAACCACTCCTGTAAAGCTTTTACTACAAAACCAAACACTCTGTATATTATTAAGATCGACTCTATATATCACGATCAAGTCGTCATTGTACATTTGATTTTGTTATAAGAGACATCACAAGAATGTAATTTCATTACTAAATATAACAATAAAATTTGATATACATTAAATTTATTCTCACTATGTAAGAGTGACTATCTTAATATTTGAGGTTATGTTATTTTATAATGTTTTCGTTTATTTTCTTACTTTTTTCACATAAAGAGTATTGGTAGATTATTGTTAATAATTAGGAGGTAAAAGATTTCTTACATATCTTTAACATTTTATGTTATGTTTCATTCTAGCATAATATTATATTTCTTTTTTTCTTAGCAGTGATGTAATTGTTCTTATAGTATGAAGTTAGTGGCTGTTATACCATTAGTCATTGTTACATGACCTATATTTAGAACGTTAATACCAAAAAATCTTGTAATATTGTCAGAGGATTTTATTTTCGGTCTACAGACTTTTTATTTTTATTTGGATCGAAATCTTCAGTATGTTCAAGACATCCCACCTCTTGAGAACAAAGTTATATATTCCTACCCACAAAACCCCCTACATGCTTAACGTATACTTCATGTAGGTAGTCAGGGACTCTTGTATCTCCATTAGAATTTTTTATTTGTTTATACATTTCTCCCTCCGTTGTTATTTTGGATAGCCTGTTCCAGGGTAGGTAGAGTTGCTCACACCACCCCTGAAACCTTCGGAATGTAATCATGAAGACTTTAAATGAGGTCTTATTACCGTTCCCCACAGAGTTGCTTACAAAAAGGGTGGGCGGCCTTTAATACCTGCGACTTATAAGACTCCGTACAGATCAATCTAAGGCTAAAATCTATTTAATGTTTACTGGTCTATTAAAAGATTGAATGTTTCTAGTAAAGTTTTATAAACCGATTCAAGGTAATTTTACAAGATAATAAATGAAAGTCTTTCGCAGAGGGCGTTAGTGGCAACAAATGACGTTCATAGGTCAAACGAAAAACTTTTTTATTAAAATTTCGTGAATCTTTACAAATAAACTGCTTTGTACACGGTGCGAATATAATTCATTCATATCGCTTGTGATTCTTTTTTACCGATTAATTTTATATAACATGACTAGCTTGTTGAAGAGTATCGTCTTTTGAGCGAGTTAGTGAAGTTCCTCTATCATGCACTAGATGACGCTAGTGGTATTTTATATCACGATATGGTTTTTACGTAGCCGGTTACATTAGCAACATGGATAATGTTGATTAGACATCACAACACCCGTTTTTAGAGAGCGGCCGCCCTCTCCCTAACCGCGAACTGTGTGGGCGGACCATGGTTAGATCCGGAACCTTTCTCAGCTCGCCTGTGGTCCACGCTGCCGTCTCAAGCCGCAAGAACACTGTAGCAACACACCCTTCAAAACTCGACTCGCGAAGAGCCTTAGCAACGTACGAACGTCACCGTGCAACTGGTGGGCGTCCTACCAGTTTTAGTTTTTTAGTTTTTAGTTCTAGATCACGGACCCTTCCGCTCCGCGAACTCAGCTCCGATGAAGCTGTAAAAGCCTTAGAGCTAACAGCATTAACATCAACAGAGAAGAAGCAAAGTAAGATTAGTCACCAATTCGGTAAAATAGTAGTATGGTATGGTACGCTACTTTACAAGAGATCTTAAGTTAGACGTAACCTGTGCCCTCTCACCTAATACTCGCAGAATCTGAATGACATCTAAATGACATTTGAGCAGGAGTAAGAGTTTTGTTCACAAAATAATTAACAAACAATTGGATTAGTAATCAGGATATTCAGTCGTTAAGTAAATTCAAAGGGATATTTAGCTGAATAAGGGGTTCGTCTTCACTGACATGACAATGAACACTTATGTTACCTAACCCAGCTTTCAACACGTCTTCTGAAAGGGTTCTCTGAGAGCAAAACAAATGAAATGTAGAATGTAAGAAAAGAATGAAAGAAACTAATATGCGTGAAAGAAGAGCGCAGAAATAAAAATATAAGTGAAGATTTTTTAAAAAGAAATAATAGACCCTAAGTCATAAATAAGTTAGGGGTAAAAGAGGCCTGCAATAGTTAAAGTTTATAACTAAGTTCTATACTCTAGGATTACTTGAAAAGGTCACATAAGGGGCGAATCTCTTTTTAGTTTTTACATGTTTATAGTATCAAATAATCTCTATTTTATTATATTAGACTGTTGATTGTGTATCTCCCCTAATCATCACCCAATCTCCTTTACAATATCTAATAAATGATGTTTAATGGAATTCATCCTAAGTAAGAAAAGGACCAATATTTAGTCACTTGCAGCGCACATGCAGTGGTAAACACACTCTGTGTTTGGCACTAATCGGCGTAACATAACTCCTGAAGATGCCCCGTGGAGGGGTGAAACACGTGCCGAGTAATTTGGCGGTGGCGGTTGTGTGATTCGCATTGTTTGCCGCATGCGCATTTATCAGCGGTGCATTTCATTGCACGACTACCAATGCATGTGCGGAAGTGGCTAAATATTGTTCCTTTTCTTACTTAATAAATGATGTACTTATCACAAAATATCAGCCCAGTAAATATAGTGCACTCTTATATTAATGTTTAAAATGTCATATCGATGGTGAAAAGAAACTTAGCAATAGTAAATACATAGTAAAATTGATGTTTATCACGGAAGGACAAAACAAACAATAAACAGTAACTTTATTTTATTAATTTCGGAGTAAATTTAGGATTTTCGTAAAACAAGACTGTACGAATTTAGAGATCGAACACTCGAAAATCCCACCCAAGTATAACTTCTCCATCGTGTATTGGAATCTGTTGAACTAATGCAATCGGAAAAGCCCGTCCATTAGGCGTGTAAACATTAAAGCCAACTGAGAATGTTTAGTCTTCATTCCACACGCACGCGTTTACTAGCGAATGTTTATACAACGTATTAGACTTACGTGAACTTTTTTTCTCGTACGGACGTCACTATTTTCAAAATTTTACTCGCATTGCGTTATCTTTTCTTTTATTTATAGATTCAGTGTTTATTTTAATAATATTTGATTGGTTATTTCAGGTGTTTTTGTGGTTATTTTTCGGTAACAAGTATAAATACCAATTTCGAACTTTTTTAACTTCATATTTTTTAAATTAAAATACTGATAAGGTACTTGTTCTTTTGGTGTTAGATAATTACGTAATATACTCTAATCAATTATATAGTTTGTGGTTTCTTTACGCTAAACATATTTTTTTAAGTAAGAAAAGGACCAATATATAGCTACTTCCGCACATGCAGTCGTAGTCGTGCAATAAAGTGCACCGCCCGCCAGCTCGCTGATAACTGCGCATGCGGCAAACAATGCGAATTACACAACTACCACCGCTAATTCACTCAAAACGTGTTTCACCCCTCCACTGGGCAACTTTAGGAGTAATGTTACGCCGATTAGTGCCAAACACGGAGTCAAACTCTGGCGGGCGGTGCACTTTATTGCACGACTACTACAGCATGTGCGGAAGTAGCTATATATTGGTCCTTTTCTTACTTAGGATGGACTTCCGCAAAATACGCCTGATTCTATGAAACATTTTTTAAATATCTGTGTCGAAATAAACTTCTGTTACATTATATTTTTATAGTCGGGAAAATGTAATTAGTGTATGTCCTCTAAAATAAATAAATAAATAAATTTCTAGCCTCAAACCCCGTCAGGATAACATTTGGAAGCGTGGAGGACATTTGGAGCTGACTGGTTTTGCGATGTTCGTATTTATTTTCAATATTGTCGATCCAACTAGTGGGGGACCTTCCCTCATGTTACACGAGCGGTATATCTTATCCACTGCTACTTCAGATGACTAATTCTACGAGCTACAACAGTCACCTTGGTGTCGAGCTTCGAGCAATAAGTAAATATAAAAATTATAAAACAAAAGCAGTTGCGTTAATTTGAAGATAGGTTAAGAGTGGTAGAGTTTTAAATAGACATACACTTACCTGTGAGCCAAGTACCATTAAAAGGCTTGTAATGTTCCGCGAGGACATCACTGAGGGTCGGCCTTCTTCCCTTGACTCTTCCGCCGTCACCAGCTGGAGTGAGTAGAGCTATGCTAAACACTATCAATCCCAGCACTGCTGCAATCACCAGCAGAGCGATGAGGATTCCCCTCCAATTCCGCTGTGTTGGTGTCGCTGCAGCCAGCTCCTGGAATAAAATTGCTTTTATTAGCATACTCTATTATACAGGATCTGTTTAATTATATATATTAGTCGTTATTTTTTCTAAATAGTAACGGAGTTAATATAAAGCCCTCGTACAAATAGTACAGTGAAATATGTTTTACTAGAATTCTCTATTTATAAATTATAAAACCTTGCATTGAACGGTAATTTGAATGCGATGAGGTATAAATAATATATGCATATAGTCAATTAAAAGGCATAGTTGACTAAGTTGTAATAATTTTTTGACAATTTTTTTATCTATACAATGTGAATATATATATAGGTGTCATTTATTTCATAATGCACACTATCCCAGAATCAATGATTTAAGAAATAATATGTAACATAATGATATTACAGTAAGAAAAAGAGTTTTCAAAATTCCGATTATTAAACATTAAAATTAATAATTGTTTAATATCTGACCCCGCGTACGTGATACTGCTAGAAATTTATAGCTAGCCATATTCTAATAGAAAAAAATATATTAATGTTACATATTTTAGAGTGATCACTTAAGAGAGGGCTATTTGTAAATAGCTGAAAAAGCTTTTAGCTCACAAATTGAGCTTATTATAAGCTTTTGTACCTATAATCTATCAAGCTGTATGTCTATCCTTTAGAGAAATTTCAGTATTATTAAATATCGTAAAATATTTTTTTCAGACTTTTGTTTTTCTCATAAAACCCACTTCGTACATTCTTCTTTTGCTTTCCAAAGCTTTCAACTTTGGAATGAACTTCTTGGAATTAGAAAGTTTGCTAACCGTTATATGTTTAAAAAGACAGTTCGACAGCTGCGGAGGAATTGTTGCAACTTGAATTTAATTTTATATTATTAAGATATATATTTATTTATTTTTGGAAAGAACAAATATATTACATTTTAAGAATCAATGTGAGTATAAGATACAAAAAAATATATGTGTAATATATATACGTCAGAAGTTAGTGAATATAGGGTGATATAAAAGTCACAATATAAAAACAAAACAGCAAACAATCTATAGCCTTCAGTATCCATATAAATATATGTATACAGTATGATTATTTAATATGTTTTGTTGAAACAGTTGCTCGGCATTTTTGCACCTAAGAACGAATTAGTTCTTCACTTGGAGCATCGCGTAACTGTCGAATATTGTACAAAGAATAAAATTATCGATGTGCAATTTACACGAATCTTTGAACTTTAAATACGTGATTGTAGAGGTCATTCGTTTTTCTATTTAATATAATAATACATTAAAATTAAATACGCATTAAAAAAATAAGCAATGCTGCCATTTTATTCCTCTTTTGTATAAGAATCATAAAAAATCCTGTATTTAAAAAACAAATTCTGCTACCGGACATTTCGTGTATGTAATTTATATGTATAGTGTAATTGGCTATAGTAGTTAAATCTGTGAAGTGGTGAATTTTTCATATAATATTCTTTACTGTACACGCTAGAATACATTTAAATAGTTTCAAATTAATGAACACAACAGTACAATGGGCGGCCTTATCACACGAGACCATATCTTACAGAAAACCATATATGGAAACGGTAGAAGTAAAAATGTGTGAATGTATAGCTAATTTGCTGTTAATAGTACTAGCCTATCGCATTCTATAAAAAAATCTAATTATATATTTCAGAGCGAAAAATTTATACCAGGTGATTGTAAATAGATGTAAAAGCTATGAAGGTTATAGGTTTTATAAGCGCAAATCTTTTGCTGAAAGAGCTACATTTCCGTTAGTTAAAAGTACGCAAGAATTTTGCACGTATAATTAATTGATCTAATGTCGCTAAGTGAAAAGCATAGGACCCCTACAAAGATATCTAATGAGGATATGACATACACCACGCTTTGCAGGCGGGTTTGCGAATGCAGTTTGTTATTATTGTACGCAAATCACGCTGCTGCCTAAGCTTTGGCGAACTTTTTTTTGTGTATAATTAACGCACAAGGTGTATATTACATAAGGTTGTATCTCGGAAATCGAACCCGAGACATACAATCAGTCATAAGCGCTGGGCTAAAATTGCTCGACTGGGTATATATGTACACAATAACTTAATTCGAAACAAGTTAGCAATTCGTATTTTTTAGGTTAAGTCTAGTGAAACCTTTAAGAAGTAATTGCACATATGAGAAACTTTTACATTATATTAAATTGATAACAAAATTTCTAAAATTTACTTACAATAAAAAAATAAAAGATCTTAGAAAAAAACGAAGAGAAACAACATACAGGATGATTGGTTATGTATGTTAATATTTTAACCCTTAATAGCCTAGAGTTTCAATTTTAATACCAATCTTTTAAACCGAATGTTCACATTACTATTAGTTTTTTTATAGGTTATTACAACGAAATTAAAAAAAAAATCTATTTTTCCCTTCATCTATACCCTCAAGCAAACACAGTAATATTAAAAAAATCACTTTCGTAAATCAGGCTTTTAAGGGTTAAACGAGTGAATTTATAGCTCATTTTCAACTATTGATGTATTGATCACCGGTGAAGCTCGAAGAATTGCTCGTCTAAAATGGCAGCGGGTGGGGCTCATCGCTCATACAAGTGATGGCTTTTGATGGCGAAAGGTTCTGCCGGTAAGCGCGGCGTGGTTTGGTCCTCTACTAGGGGTAGTACATAGTTAAGGTTGCCGGAAGCCGCCAGATTCGGGCAGCGCTGGAGTAGTCATCGTGGCGATCTTTGAGAAAGGCCGATACTTTGCAAATGGCGAAATCAGCTGAAAATAAAAATAATGAATTGTATGCACTATTCATAAATCAATGATTCTAGAAGTAATAAATAATGTACGGGAGGACTACCTGTTAAGTATTGTTTACTATTTGCCTCTGCAGAATTTGTACTATAAGTAAGGTATACCTTCATTATTTTATAGTTTTTACACCTATAACCAATTGTCCTGTATATATAGTTACATATTTTGTTTTGTCCACATTACATTTTCCATAAATGTAAGTACTTCTGTTGCACGAGTTGAATGTTGTTAGATTTCATTTCAAAGTAAACAAAACTGAAGCAAAACATGCTACCATTGTGTTCGCTTGAAACAATTTCACACGAGCGCCGAATATTCTCCCCGGACTTATTGCCGTTTTATTAAAAAATTTTCAAGCAACATCTGTTCGTAAAGACTACGAGAAAAACGTATTACTAATGATGCTGTTTCGTGAAACTTTTTCATGCGTAAATTTTAAATGAAATAAAGTATAAAAGAGAAATTTGGAGATTCTTTTTAGTGCTTAAAGAAGTTTGATTGACTTTTTTTATACGTACATCATATCTGTTACATAGATTCTTTATTATAAGCCCTTTTTACGTAAAGTTTCGATATTCAATAGGCTACTGTTTTCGGAATTCTACTTTAATATTGTGAAGCTGAATTTAGAGCAGTGGTAGGCGAGTGGTATTGACTCAGACTTGCGATCTTAGGTCTCGATTCGATTCCCGAGATACAATCTTATATAATTCATAATTTAAAAGCTTTCAACTTTAAAAAGTTACAAAGCTCTTGACCGTGCGGCAATTGTTTATACTCCATACAGTTGTAATGCAACATTCACTGATCCCCATTTCTGGTAAAAGTCTGAGACGTAACCATCTTGTATTTTATTATTCCACCAAATTCAGCAACAATTTTTTTGGTTTTTCAGGTCCTCGTCTAAACAACAAGACTCATAAAACGCTGACAATTCATCTTCTAAATAATTTCAAAATAAAAAATATGACAACGGAATAGTTGCAAAACTAGAATTATGTGGAGACAGAAAACTTACTACATTCCCATGAATAAATTAATAAAACATAACATCATATAACACGGAATAACATACAAGACACTTTTCACTTAGTACTGACCGAAAAAAACACTACTTAAAATTTATGTTTCCTTATTCCTTTGGATGTATACACTTAATTTTGTTAGTACCATCTCTTTAGACAGTTCTATGAAAATCAAAGTAGCATTCAGGAGGCGGGGCCTAATGACTTGTAGTACAGGTGCAAACCTAGTACAAGGGTCAGCTTCCTCAAACTCAGGCCGTAATTAGTACTATAACTTCTGTAAATTTTAGTATTAAGTATCCTTGTTCGTGAAGGAAAATAAACATCTTTAATATTTATTTATAATTTCTGCGTTAACTATATAGGAATGCCGCTGCTCACAAACAAGTTTTCAAAAGATGAGCAAACGTGACGTCTGCGTATCATAATACCACATTGCATTCACCAACCTGTCTGCCAAGAGTGGCGATTATGATATATCTCCTCAAAGGTATTTTTGGGAGAAGCCTTTGAATTGCAGTTGACATCTTTGGATTGATACAACGACATACGTATATTAAAAAACAGTAGGAATTTCAGGATATAATAAATTCACGAAATTTTAGGCAGATCTCAACCCAAAATTTATACAACGAAAGTCAACGACCCGTAAAAACTACACACGAAAGCAGTTCGTACAATTTTAATAAACGTAAATGTTCCCTCATAACTTACATGGGTACAGAAACTACTTTTAAAACCTTGATCATATATTCAGGATATAAATTTATTTCACATATAAACTCAAAAGTATATTTCTTCATTTCCTGTTGACTTATTAGCTTTCTCATAATTTAATCGTGTTGTTTGTATGATTCTAGATAAAAAATATTAATCATATAATTCAAAAATACTAGATATAGGCCTCCTGTAAATTTTCTGTATAATAATTTTAATTTACTATTTGAGTGTAATTAAAAAACTATTATAATGCTACCAAAGGAGTATAATTTCTTACGTGCCTATATAAGTACACGCAGCCGTTTTCCCTTTTGACTATACTCTGCTTCGCGATGTGTTATAAATGTGAAAAAGATGGATGAAACTCCACAACAACACATCTTTAAAAAAAGTTTAACTGTATCGATTTATGTACATATACTTTGTCAGATATAGCCTAATGAAAACAAAATAATCAAGCTACATCATTGTCAAAAATTTTGTCGTTTAAATATTCGCTCACTGAAAGCCTTTTCTGCTATATTATTTTCAACATCCGCTTTGAATTTTATAAATGGTAGTTTAATAATATTTTGGTGAATTTCATTAAAAAAATTAGTCCGAACTTTGTGAAACATTTTTTTCACTGTGGTTTGTTAATACAATATATGTATACATTTATTAGAAAAAGTAATGTCGCTTACTTAAGTTAAATTCAGACGACTAAATTTTTAACAATATTTTTATTTCTAATCAACGATATATTCACCTTCGTTATCAGCATCTAATATGCAAATTTTCAATCCCGGAGCGGTAAAAATCAATCGGTTTTCTGTAAAATAAGCAAGTAATGGTAGCCTAGCTGTAGAGGACTGAGACTTGCGATTACAGGTCGCGGGTTTAATTCCCAGGATACATATAGCCCACACTTTGTGCGTTAATTATTAGAAAGTAACATTGCTCATAAATAAGTTTCCAGATGATGAGCAGCAGCTTCCTCTGTGTACCATAATGAGACATTGCGTTCGCTAACCCCCTTGTTAGACGTGGCGATTATGGTAAATGTATATCAACTAAAGATAAAGTGAACCGTTATTTCAATTAGCATGCTAATAATGTCTAAGAGATTTACATAGTCTTCACTCATTTAAATTTGTGTATCAAACACACAACCGCTAAGCTGTTCGTTGTCACGACAGATTTGTGAAGAGCCCCATAAATACCAGTGAAACTGCAGTATTACAGTCGACTTGTGAGACATAAATTCAGTCATAGGTCTCCTGTGGAGCATTCGTTAATACCATATAACAAACCGTCTACAAGTGCTATAAAGTAATATTTTTAGTAGTGTACGTGTATTATTTATTTATCTAAATACATATACAAATATATAAAGTTGAACACTTTTTTATGGCAGAAGGTTTCGGATTTAAAATAAAAAACCAGAAAAAAAATTCTAATTAAAAAATTGTGTCAATATAAATTAACAATTGCAGTTATACTCGTACATAGTATAAAGTAGCATACATAAGGTAGGATATATCAAAATCGTTTTATCTACTCGTACTTTTTGTTTTCGGTGGTTTTTTCTTTTTTTCTAAAAGACAATTCTATGCTTTTTTTGTAGAAGTATCTAGTGGTATCAAAAAGGATCTAGTGAGGAATACAGTGCTAAAAATATTGAATATGCGGTACACTGGAGACATTTTTCAAAATTTAGTTTTGGTTAAAGGAACAGCCGAAAGATCCCACCAGCCGGTAGACGCGGCGTCGGCTGGTTCTCTCTAAGTAGATCGACGACATAACTAAGGTCGCTAGATTCGGGAAGCGTATGACCGATCATCAAAGCGATCTTTGGGAGAGACCTATTCCTTGCAGTGGGCGTTCATCAGCTAAAAAGAAAAAAAAGAAGAAAGGGAAAGTAATGGGATATGTCTTAGATGTTTAGAGATAACACTAAAATTTAATTATCCTTACGTTTCGGGACAGTCAGATTTATTAAGAAAAGGACTAATATATATCTACCTCTACTATGCAGCAGTATTCGTGCAATGAAGTGCACTTTTTTTTCATGACTCCTGCTGCATAGTGGAAATAGATAAATATTCGTCCCTTTCTTACTTAGGATGAACTTTCGCAAGGTAACGCCTGAATCTATTAGATAATCAAATTAATTGTTTAATGCATCAGGAACAACACATCTGTTAATTATCGCTTATCTTATATTCAGTCACATTTCAGATCTTCCGTCATAAAAACAAAAGAATTCTTTTTATAGTGTTCAAAAGTTTTTAGTTGATTGTAATGTGACTTGGTTTGTTGACTCGTTTATATATTTGATGTATTGATGTATACATTAAAATTCTAAAATTTTAATTAAACGCTGGTAAATGTTGTTTTTGGTCGGCTTTTTTCAGCTGATCAGCATTCCGAGCTATTGCTACCTCATTTACAGATTACTTTCGATTCCAAAGTGCTTGTAAATGCCTATTTAAATAAAGTAAAAAAAAAAATTAAAATTCGATTTTTAATTTGTAACATTATAAAGGGCAATTAAAGGTTTTTAATCTACATTTACTTTCTTGTTTTCAAATCAATTAAAATTGTTAAAATTGTACAGATTACAAAATATACTACCAGATCGAAGCAGTTGAAAGTAGGTTATTCGAATTCCGAACAAAACTTGTTTGCGTTCATTAAAATTGAAAACCGCGTATTAAGCCTTTTAACTTTAAAGATGTTCCCGGTGGGACGGAAATGAAGGAAAATGTAGATTTTGACGGACATGAATCTAATTTGTTATGCCATTTTATAATTGCTGTAATAGTGATTGTTTACAGAAATTTCAAATTAAGAATTGTTAATTTTATCAGCTAATGGCTAATAAAATGTTTCCCGTGCATTTCAATTAGTAAATTGTAAATGTTATTTATTAATTCATATTATAATTGACTTAAAATCATTCTGTGTAGTGATCGGTTGTTTACTCAAGACGTTAATATTAATAGCCCTTTCAATGTGGTTGAAATTAAGAAGTCTACTACTCGAGCAGGTCTAGTATAAACGTTCTAGACGAGGTTTAAGGACTAAAAAAATATGCAGAATCCAATAGTTTAATATACGTGAAGGAAATTCAAGACGGTGCTTAAATTCGTCCCAAAAATATAAAAATTACAATGGACGTAAAAATACATCGTCCGTAACTTGAAGAGGGTAGACAGATTTATACACGGCTACGAGGTTCATTGCGGCGGACTCGAATACGACTGGATTTATATCCGAGCATAAAACGTTAATGGTCTGATAACAATTCGCTGTTCACGGAGCTTATATGTCGTTTATTGTTATTGGTACGAAATTACATTTTATATGACGAGGATATTTTAATAAGGTATATATCAGAATACATTTCAATATCTGAGATGAGAGTATATAAAGTTGATGTTATTTAGTATTTTGTAAAATGTTTGCATTGCCGTTGGTTAAAGATGTACTTTAAAACCAATTATTATTTATTTATTTTACTGCCTTTAGTAAAAATAGGAGGAAATTTGAGAATGTTTTCTTGACATATTGAATACGTGATTCAGGTCGCCAAAAGTTTTCGTTCGTATTGAATCCTTACATTGTTACAAACTAATATACACGATTGGTTATTGGTGTAAAACATTAAAGTGTGAAGTTCAGGAATGATAAATGACATGTTCAAATCATATACTAAGTTAAAATTTTTTAAAATACAGATTAATGTATTAAAATGTATTATTGTGTATTACCTGTCGCTGCAGACTTTGTAGTACAGAATTTATTGGCCTCTCGCACTCTTATAGATAAAAATTATAACACATTTCAGGGCGATCAATATACAGGACGAATAGAAAGAGATGTGAAAGCATTTATCCAGTTATAGCTTTAAACTTATAACAAATCATCCTATATATGACATATTTTACAATACGAGCAAAGGTACGAAAATATTATTCTACTGTATAAGAACACTCGGCTAATGATTTTTGATTTTATTTGATTGTTTATTTATTAACATCTCTTAATTATCTCTTTTGAATTCGTCCCTTGAGATATTTTTTTTATACTTGATCACTGGTATTTTATTTAGTCTTCACAATTATTTATTGCGTAACAATATTCAAAGTTTAAAATTGGTGTTCTACGGTGATAATCAGAAAAAAGTTCTTTGATGTACAAAGTCCACACGAAATTGTAACATTGATTGAGGTCAGGTTTCATGACAAAGAATTTGGGATGTGCTCTTCACCGATGCACGGACACTAACTAATGAAAAATCCTAATTTTACCTTTGGTGCATATGTTAGGAAAATCTTTGGTTTATCTCTACGTTTTCAGTTCTACAATTCTCTTAAAACTTTAATAACTAGTTAAACTATAACTAAAGATTTTTTTAGTAATTTTATTTACTAGAATAGGCTGAAAACCTTAGATTGATTTATGTCAAAATTTATTCAAAATGGCGTCTTCCATTTTTGACAGATCTCTTAGTTTTTGCAGTCACACATCGATTGTTCGTTACAACCCATAGACGCCCACTGAAAGGGCTTCTCCGAAGGTATCTATGGGTGGATATACCGTAACAGCCACGATGGCAGGCAAGTTGGCGATCGCAGTGTGGTATTGGTACGTGGAGGAAGCTGCTGCATATCCTCTGGAAACTTGTTTATGTCCACCATATTCATATCTATTTCGGTCACTGTATTTCTTAAGGATGTTTTACATAGTTTAGATTTAAAAAACTATGTTATCTTTATTCCAAGGGGCTAAGATCTGAACTAGAGGGTGGAATTGACCATCTTCTGTCTTCACGGTCAAAGATTGTTTCAGTTCGATGGAGACTTTTTGAGGACAAATAATTTATTTATGTACCCCTATCTACCCCTACCTACCCCTTAAGAACGTTAATATGACTCGCCACATATTTTACTTATTTTCATAGCGTTCACTCTGTCTTTTATTATATCACAGTGCCTCCAATAATTTCTAAATTTATTTTACAGAAAATAGTTATACCGGCTATTTATAACTTAAAAGCCAAAGATTCCCTGAGAGACGTTTTTAAAGACATTCGTATAATGAATGGCTTCGCGATACATTTTTAATAAGATATTATTAATGCGCCATGATTTAAGATCTTATGTCAAAAATAATCACAGACTGATACATACAAGAAATGAAAATAAACTTGTATGGCGTTAGTTTTGTATTCAAAATATTAACAAAATCTACATGGGTCTGTGTATACCGTTCATTATAAATATCTACAAGATATCTATGACCTACCGTTTCGTAGTTTTAAATCTAAAATTACATTATTAAATAAATATTCAAGAGTTTTTAATTGATCGAAATGTGTGAAGCTTGAGTTGTTGACTCTTTTACATAGTAAATAACTAGCTGACCCGGCCACGCGTTGCTGTGAAAATTTAAAAAGTGGAAATAATTGAATTATACGGTATTTCGTTCACTACAAAATAAATTTAATTAATTTTATAGCGTCAACAACACGTGGTAATTATGCTGTTAAAATGTAGCTTATATGACAAGTTCGTAGATTTACCATAGCAGCGCCATCTATTGATTACTTACTCAACCCAGTCGAAAGGTATCGACATCTGTTAGAATCATTTGGAGTTAACGGATAATTGTGACTGTCAAATAATAACAGACAATAATTAGCAATAAATTAAAATTGCGACTATAATTTGAGATTTAAACTATCCTATCTCTCAAGTTAGATCGAACTGCACATGGTGTGCGAATTTTATTATAATCGGTTAAGTGGTTTAGAAGTCCATTGAGTATAAACATTGTGACACGAGATTTATATATATTAAGATATAATGTACACATGAAAAATTTATAATATTTATTTAAAATAGAAATTTCTAAGTTTCTGTCCGTCTCTTCTCAACAGATTAGTGTTTCAAGCCGGTGGCAGCTTACGACTTATAATGGCAAAATTATCGATGATAAAATAGCTCATGTAACTGCCTATTTAAGTAAAGATATTTAAACCACCTTTTATATATTTGCCCAGTTAATCTCTTTCTAAAATAAATAGTTATATATTTTTGGATAATAATTTATAACACAAGGGTCTTTAGGAAAAATATATTTAAAAGTTTCGCTAAAAACTTCAGTGAATTTTACCTAGAGCACTCGTAATAATGATTCCGTTGTCTAAACAGTCTATTGTTGACGCAACGGAATTGTCTCTCCAAGCAACCATTTCAAGAATTCGAATAGCAGATGTTATAATTTTGTTAAGAAACATTTTTCTTGCGGATTTATTATTTTTAAACGGTTTTATTTAGTTCGACCCGCACGGAATTTATTTGGGTCAAAATTAGAAATTGAAATTTAAGCATCTTCCCGTTGTCAGATTAATCTGAAATTTGGTACACACATTTAATTTAGATGACAATACAATATCATGAAATCAATAACATTATAAATCTAAGATACGTAATCCACCGATACAAAATGGCGGATTACGTATTTTTCCTTAACCCCCTCAATATGGGTATCAAATGAAAGGGCTACACTAGTAAAACACGATGATTATGTTAAAATTTAAAATTCAAGATGGACGCCATTCCAATATGGCGGACTAGGTACATATTTTTCAACAGCCACCACAATATGGGTATTAAAAAACCGTTTAACTTAAAACTTTTTTAAATGTATTTATTTCGATTTAACTTACTTGCTTTGAAGTAATAATTATAATTTGAACTCGATATATGCAGGTCAATTGCAATAGATCAATTGAAATCTATAGGGGAGACCTGATTCCGGCTTTAAACTATCTTTGATTGAAACGATGATAAAAAAAATGATAAAATTAATTTATTTAACATTGGAACTTTTAACAGAACTTTTATTAATCGTCAACTTATTATCTATTTATTTTGTAATCTATTTCATTTTTAATTCCCCTCTGCTTCGCAAGGTGTTATATAAGATGATGATGGTAGCGGTGATGATGATGATGATATAAATGATGACAAGAAACTGTACGGATCGTAATTTAATCTAGTTAAGATAGAATTACAACGCTTTTGATTCAGGATAGGGCTTCATGGTATATTTCTTCACCGTTCTATGAGTAATGGTGTGTAACATATAACATGCGATCTTATTGGGAATCAAACCCTCGACCTACACAATAAAAATACACAGAGTGCATACAGTACATCTCCTAGTAGATAACACAGTTGGGAATGATGTGTTTGTTCCCAGGCAGTTTAAATGTGTACGTAATTTAAAAATATTTTACAGGGTGATTGTTTTAAGCTTTACACGGTGGATGTTAATTTATTTCCAATCAACCTGTGTATAACTCTGTTGGAATACATCTAATATTCTGGCAGTACGTTATACGCAGTAATTAGAATTTTGAAAATGTTTTTTTCATAACATATTATTATGACGTTATAAATTCTGAAACTATTAATATTTAAGTAAGAAAAGGACCTGTATTTAGCCACTTCCGCACATGCAGTAGTAGTCGTGCAACAAAGTGCACCGCCCGCCAGCTCGCTGATAAATGCGTATGCGGCAAACAATGCACACACACAACTGCCACCGCCAAATCACTCAACACGTGTTTCACCCCTCCACGGGACATCTTCAGGAGTTATGTTACACCGATTAGTGCCAAGTACAGAGTCAGAGTAGAGTATTAATATTTAGATAGGCTGTATCATACATTAATTGATAGTAAGTGAGTAACAATTAACACCTTTAGTTTTTTTATAACTCATAACCAAACATTATGTATTTATGTGTAAGTTTATGTATGTATATAAACCAAATATTTAGGCTGTAAACCAATTCACGCGACGGAATCAGCAGTAATCAAAACCAGGCCTTCTGAACCTAGGATATAATATTTTTCTTAGTTTTTTTATCACATACATCTACGCGTCTGTCGGGGAAAAAACGCATGACTTTCGTGAATTTCTTAAACTATAAAGAGGTTCTATAAAAATATTATCACGACATAATACCGGACCACATATAAAAATGTACTTTTCAAACTGCATAATGAACGTACGTCAAAATGATTCAAAAGATCGTTAGGTTTTAACAGGAAGTTGATCCTTTCAACGTACCGTATTAAGTACACGACGAGGGTCCTGAGTGACACTGAGTGTATAACAGGTTGCTTGGTAGAGCTTTATTATAAAGGGGACCATTGTTTTTACTAAGGGTACTTCGAACCGACGTTTCGTAATATGCTATGTTAAGAATTTTCAAAAGTAAATGATAATTCTCCGGACATTTTAAAACTCTTTACGTCACTTTAATATATTTATCGTGGTCTTAAAAGTATTATGAATAATGATATAATTGTTTTTTCGCCCCCGCTATTGGAAACCTCTCCTTCCACCCCCTGTTTAATTGGGAACAGAGTTTTGTATTTCTTAATAATTTTTTTTTCCCTAGAATTTTTATTTTCGTTCTCGTCTTCCATAGTACACAATATCTTTTTTCCTCCTTCTATCATTCTACAATTCCATCTTCCTTTCTCAATCATTCCATTCCTTTCGTACATCCTCAAACACTTCAGTTATCCATTTCTATTACAGTATCACAGTTTTAATTGGGTTAATTATTTTCTCGTGTACATCAATTTTATCACGGATTTATTTTACAATTTTTTTTTAATATCAATGAATCTATTTTAATAACTTTACAATGTTTTATCCACCTATATGATTATATATTGATAGCATCTAAGTGAATGTAGACATTTACAAAATGACAATTTTTTAACAATTATTTATCACTGTTATCAAAAAGTACAGTGACATTGTCATTTAAAATTCTCGGGACATTATGAAGGCAGCTAATTTTTTTCTAGGGTTATTAGGACTGTCTACAACGTTTGCCATGTGTGTTGTAATATCATCTCGCTCAGCCCAAACCATTTTGATTTTGTATTTCAAACGCGTCAAGTTTCGAATGTTGCCAAAATTTGAAAAAAAAAGCGTAAAATCTTGACTGATACCGCACCGCAACCTCCGTATTCACTTGATTTGTCTCCTTGCGATTTTTGGCTATTAAAAAAACTAAAAAGCTGACGCGGGATGCCGTTTTGACACGATTGTGGAGATAAAATCCGAATCGAAGGTCTAGAAGGCTATACCGGACTATTTCGACTGTTTTAGAACTAGAAAAAGCGTTGGCAAAAATGCATTTTATCGAAAGGGAGTTATTTTGTACTAGATTGTATTGAATTAAGATTAGATGCGCGAAATCGAACCCACTACCTATGATCACATGTCTAGAGGATAGCAGTTCTCTGTATACTTGTTTGTGAATAGTGGTAATCCTTTATAATTAACGTACGAACAGTGAATTAATTTTTTGGATTGAAATTTCATTCCTCTAACACTCGACTACCACTGCTAGATTAATACATATTGAAAATATATATAAAAATAAAAAATATGATAATAAATTAATGTACTAACAAATGCAAAGTTATTCATATAATATGCTGCTATTTATAAGTAAGGAAATATAACATATGCCTCTTAATATGGGGACAAAAGGGTCTCCCCCTTCAGGCTTCATTTGCAAGCTCAAAGTCATTTCAAAGGATTTTTTTACAATATCGAGTCAGGAATGAGGGGATCTGTAGACCAAGAAATATAACGATTGAAAAATTAGCAAGTTGAAGTCCTGCGTTCTATTTATCGACACAGATGTTCGCTTCAGATTCTAGAGTGGTGATCACAAATAGGCAAATTAGAGAAAGAAAGAAAATAGATGTTGAGGTCGTAGGAAGAAGCCGGATGAAGGCAGATTTCAACAGGTGTTTGAAATCAATGAGGAATATTTAATAGAATCAGGCGTTACCTTGCGGAAGTTCATCTTAAGTAAGAAAAAGACCAATATTTAGCCACTTCCGCGCATGCGGCAAACAACGCGAATCACACAACCGCCACCGTCGAATCACTCAACACGTGTTTCACCCCTCCACGGGGCATCTTCAGGAGTTACGTTATATCGATTAATGCCAAACCCAGAGTCCACTAATGGTGGCATGCGCATTTATCAGCAGGCTTGCTGGCGGTGCACTTTGTTGCACGACTACCACTGCATATGCGGAAGTGGCTAAATATTAGTCTTATTCTTAATCAATGAGGAAATTGGTCATCATATATCTGAAATAACGATAATGATAAAAACTGTATCGACAAAATTTATCACATAATTAAAATTTAACGTAGTCGGTTTTATAATTTCAAATCTTGTAACACAATCGTGTTAGAGAATGCATTATTGGCTAAATGTTTGTTTCAGTGGAACCATTTTCATGTCGGCTGCGAAAATTGGCGTACATTTTCAACGGGCTATTGCAGTGAGCGGAATTGTTTTGAAATGTATATTACGTTACTCTAACAATTTAATAGGCTTTTGTATGTATCAAATGCATTTTCTAATATTCGAACACAGACAAGTGTGGCTTTTAATTGATATTAAGTTAAACTATTCGATAGCATTGATGGGATAATGATGTCCAAATCTGAAGGTTGCGATTGAAGGTTATATGATGCTAAAATACCTTCCCTGCACTTACAACAGGGGTAAATTCTCGCCATGGCTCATAGGGAGACTGCGGGCCTGCCATTTTTAAAATTGATTTATTTTTTATTTATTTTACACCAGTGATTCCCAAAGTGGTCTATATCGACCCTTAGGTGTATATGACAACCTGCAAGGGGTCTACGTCAGCGAAAAAAATTTGGAGGTCCATGAAATGAAAATGGGGATCCACGATAGTGGATCTTAACATATATACTGATAGTACCTATTTACTTATATCATACTATCTTATAATATCAAAACAGATTGAATTGACACCAAATGTTGATAATTTTTTAATTAAAGCATCAGGTTCATCCTTCTCACTAAGAATATTAACATATTGCTTATGTTATTTTATTTATAGTTTATTTTATCTTTATTTAATGTTGCGTATATTTTACATAACAGGTACAAAATTTTATTTTGAGTAGTTTTAATTTAAATTCAATTAATAAATGTTTAAATTAACATGTGTTCTTACTTTAAGTATTTAACACTAAACTTCACTACAGTTATAAATTTACAGGATATCAACATCAGGTAAGTAGGGGTAGACCCAACACGGAAAAACATGGCAAGGGGTCTACGTCACAAAAAAGTTTGGGGAACTCTGTTTTACACCATAATACCATACACACAATTTCACATATATAACGATACAGAGAAAATAAGAAAATTGAATAAAAAAGACTTTTAAAAATAAAGAAAACGATGACAATTTGTATTTAACTAAAAACTGAAATTTTTTTATTGATTTATATATACAGTAAAAAAATACATTACATTGTTAACATTAAGGCAAGAAATAAGAGAAGTAAGTTGGTTGTACACCTTTGTTTTACGGAACTAAGGGATACGATCAATACAGAATGTATTGATGAAACATAACAAAGTTATACAAGATGATTGGTCATAGATGTTAAAACTTAAAAAATTATAAACAGCGTAATGATAATATAGTAATAAGAAGAGTAAATATTCTTTTATTTATTATCTATCACTGAAGACTTATGGCCCGTAGTCATTAGCCTTTCTTGCAAAAAAAAAAAAAATTAATGTACTGTATTACAGAGAGATCAGTTTATACAGGCTGATTGGAAATAGATAAAAATACTCTAGAGCGGACAAATAAACTATACATTTATCCACTTAACACACGTTAATACGGCTGGACTCGTATATTTTAGTTATTTTCATAGCGTTCTCTCTTACGGTATTTCATTCGCGCAGTGCCGCCTATATAAATATTATATTTATTTTACAGAAGAGTTCAACAGGCTATTTATAAATTTAAAGCTAGAGATTGATTTTAGATATTTTTAAAGGAATTGTTACTATAACGTTTGCTTCAAAATATATATGAAAAACAGTGACAGACGTACGATAAATATAGGATATAAAATAAATTCGTAAAGCTTAAATTTGAGTATAGTATATAACCAAACGTCTTGTATATGTTTATTAAAAAGAAAAGTTTTGTATAAATCTACATTTAAGAAAATGATTAAGATTCATCATCATTTATTCCTATGTACCCAAGATGGGGCAGAGAGCAACCACAGTACATCGCCGTCTTTACTTCGCTCCACGACATTCCAACTGCCTTTTTCTGCAGTGATCGTCCGCCGCCAGGTTTGCTTTGAGCGGCCACGTCTTCGCATTCTTTGAGAATTCCATTCTAGGGCGTGCCTCGGTATGTGATCAAGGTCCCTTCGGAGCGTGTGACCTATCCAGTTTCACTTGCGGCGTTTGATCTGCTGGTCGACCAGCATGTCACCGCAACGTTTGCAGAGATCTACGTTGGAGACTTTCTCAGGCCAGTATATACCGAGAATACGTTGAAGATAGTTGTTAACGAAGACGTGGAGCCGTCGCGAGATATCTTTGGTGAACATCCACGTCTCGCATCCATATAGCAAGACGGTTTTCACACTGGACCACAATTTTTTTAGCTTATATTTGATATATGATGATATATTTACTAGACTTATAATTATTTTTTGATCTCTTTTTTTTCCACTGTAGTTTTATTCTTTCTATGGCAAGTGTGATCCAAATCAGTTTGATGTTTTTATTTATTATTGTATTGTATTTTGTAACATGTATTATATCTTATTTGTTATTAGTATATAGGCTATATACGTATGCATGTTTGTATATAGGTATATTTTGTACACGTTAACTACATTATTTTATACTACTTACATTATTTTATAATACTTCTACTATTTCCATACTATGGTTGTCTGTAAGGTATGCTTATAGTTTGTTCATTATAATGATACTAAATGTATATAAGAAAAGGACCAATATTTACACGACTATCACTGCATGTGAGGAAGTGGCTAAATATTGGTCCTTTTCTTACATAGGATGAATTACGCAGAGTAAAGCCTGATTCCATTAAATAAACTAAATGTATCTTAGCGTGTATTGTAAAGAATATTAAATAAAATAAATAGAATACTACCGGTGCTGGATAATCCGTAGATTCAGGTAGAGCGATAAAATTCTAGAAAAACAAACGAATAAATGCAGTTGAAATGCTTCCTTTGGGAGATTTTTCAACTAGCCCGAAAGTAACTTTTTTTATTTCGATCGCCTGGATTACTCTTTAAAAGTTACCTGAGCAAGTTTGAACGGATTCAGTGAAGCATTAATTGTAGTAATAAGGAATAGTTGGATGATACGATTTTTAGCGAATTTGATGTTAATTCAAAATGGATATTTTACTCTTTCATTTTTATTAGCTTTTGTTTGAGGTATGACATTGTTTAGTATTACAGGCGTATTAATGTAGGTATGCTTATACTTAAGATAACAACTGTTATGTAAGAGTGTTTAGTGTTTGTTAGGTGTGTCGTAATATGTCTATAATATATTTATTTACACTCTATTGTTCACTATAGATAATAAATGAACAAAGAAACAATTTATATAGAGGTACAAGAGGCGGTCCTATCGCTCGAAGCGATCTCTACCAGGCAACATTTGGATGAAGATGAGAGACATAAAGGAGAGGGCAGTTTAGTGTGTACATACATACATATCCATACATTACTATACATATGTATATATGTATATATATACATATATTTATAAATATATAGAAATATTTACGTGGAAAAGGTATTACATAAATACGAATAAACCAATGATACACGATTTCCTTTTTCAGAGAACAAGGAAGTGCTTTTTTTCTGTTTTGTTTGTTCGCAAAAACATTCAAAATTATTTATAGAAACTGTGACAGACACTATGTTAATACAAGATATAAAAATAAGATGTATGATCCTAGCTCGTCTTTAAAAAGTAAATAAATCGTTTATGACACAATGTATACGTATGTGCTATAAAATTCCTTAGTCAATTTCACATCTGCTACGAGAGAGATTCAAATATTTAAAATATTATTTTTTTTTGGAAAAGCTCTATATAGATAGAATACTATCGAAGAATACTATACTGATGTTAATGTGTGGAGTTAAATGTTGTTGATACACAATCGAAAAGCTAATTATTATCACACATTCTTTGTAAAATATTTCGAAAGAGCAATTGAAAATTCTGTTTGGAAAGAGTATCTATTGCCTTCCTCGCTGGTTCTTCTCAGCAAAATTACCTTCCGAGCCGATAGTAGCTTCCTGTGACAACAATGCCTACATTTTATGTTGATTGACGTTTCGAAAGCGTCTGTAATAACCTATTCAAATAAAGAATATATAATAGCAAGGTAAGATAAACCAGAGAGCGGTGTAGAAGGCTGTGTTTGGAGCTTTGTTACGAGATCGAACCAGAAAGGGGAAGTACTCAGAAGAACCAAGGACACTGACGTAGCTTGGGGAGATCTTTGCAGGAGGCTTTTAACTTTGCAGTGCGCGTCTATCAACTGATATGATGATGATTATGGTGAAGAAAGGCAGCCTTTTACTTGGATTGGTTTCAACTGTATTGCAAGTCCGACTATTTTTGAATTTACTAAAAATATTTAAGTGAATCGTAGGTGATTTCGGTAAATGTATAAATATCTGTATGTGTCAAGCGGAAGTAGAAATTTATGTTTCAATAGCTTTTTATTTTTCATATTCTTTCTCCAAATAAAAAAATAACACTTCAAATGTAGCAAACATTTGACGTTATTTTATTAAAGTTTTCAATTTAAATCTATCAAAAAGTTTTTATTGCATATCGTGTAGACTCTGTGGCTACAATATAATAGCTTTTGAAACTTTGCACAATTGACGGCTCGCTATAAACTTCCTTTGACGGTTCAATTGCTTCAAAGTTTAAATTCTGGTTTAACAGCTGCATCAGTCATGTCTTTATCGATAAAAATATTTATTTATTTCACAATTGTCTAATGAAAAAATAATCACTCTTGAATATGCATAATTTTTTTTCTATTGGAATCCGACTGGCTAATAATTTCTATACAATATCGTAAATAGTAGAACTGCCAAAAACCACTTAATCAATTTTTCGACAATACATTCGATTTTTACCAATAAACCTGATATAATTCAATTAAATTCGAAACGCGGTTTAACTGATTTAATATTTTTATCCACTCTTTACATTGAGTTCTACGTCAAAAATGGATAAATAGTTGTCAAATTTAAAAGACATGTAAGGTTAAGGTGGACCAAAGAAATATTGAAGCTCTCGGGAAGTCACTTGATGCAGATTTACTACACCACTGGTTATATTTCACTTTTGTCTTTTTTTCTCATTTCATTCTTTCTCTATTTCTTTACCCTTCCCGAGTCAAGTGTGATCAAAGTCGGTTTGACGTTTTTATTTATTAACGTGTTAATAAGATATACTACACCATAATATATATTATACTGTATTTATTACAAGTATCTGTGCTATCTACTTTTGTGTCTATGTTTTGTATACGTTCCCTCCCTGTTATTTATGCTTCTATTGTTTCCATACTATGATTGTCTGTCTTGCCTCGTGTGATAAGACCATCCATTGATACTTTTTTTTACTATTATTTAATTATATATATATATATATATATATATATATATATATATATATTCCAGCGTGTAAAATAAATAATGTTAATTTATCTATACACCTAATATCATTCTTCATGCCAGAAGATCCTAATCAGATAGTAACTGGATTCTAATTGAGTTATCCTTAAAAATTAAGCTGCCATGGTCCCGAATGTACACTAATAAAAGCTCATCATAAATAGACACACCTTTTATTTGTAAAAAAATATGGGCCATAGCTTGTAAAATGTATCTTTCACCGAGAATATAGATTATAACCGAGTTGTAACAAATTTTATAGCCATCTAGAATGAGGGTACTACGTTATGGGGTCCATAAATCGTTTTATGTATCTTCTCAGTATAGGAAGTTCAGAAAGAAGATGTCATTTGTTCCGGAAATGTAGGTATAGATAGAAGTATTCAAAGATCATCTAAAAAAATATTATGACGTAAGAAATGTTTTAATATTTAATTGGACAACCTTCTCTGACCTTTCTGGTTCGGAGTTTTCAGTCTGAAAACTGAACGCCTGGTCACATGTGGCTCAGGGCGAGAGACCAGGTTCCTGCGCAAGTAATAATTGGACGTAATCTTTCTTAATTAACTGAGGGATATTGTACAAGTTGTATATAATAATAATCACAGATGTAATTCGAAAAAAATCTCGTCTGAAGTCTTAAATGGTGGGGCACATCGCTTGTCCATTCGACTGCCATTTGGACCGTCAGGTTGTTTTTTAATTTTTTTAAATGACCCCTGCTATTTCCGGCCTCTCGTACTAGGGGTACTTCTTTGGGAACAATGGACAGGGTAATCTTTCTCTTTTTTCATTCATCGTATAATCTATCTTTCTACTTCTTTCATTACACAATTTTCCCAGTCTTTCTCTTCCGTTCTATGTGCTATCCATCCATTCTCAACCACTACATTCTAGGTACCTTTATTTACAATTTTCTTTGAATCTCAGTTTTGTGCAGCTTCACATTCTACTATTTACATATGTTATATTAATCACAGTTTTTATCTTTTAATCTATTTATTGCAACATTTTTATTTATAATTTAATTTAATTTCTTTCTTTAGTTTAATGCTTACTTACAATTTAATTTCCTATCAGACCGAGACCGACAGGTTCTTGAGTGACGACCAGCCGATAGATTCGGTGTGAGTAGTTCCCCCACTAAGTGGACCGATGACGTCATCAAGATCGTCTTAAGTCCTTAGATGCAGGCAGCGTAAGACCGGTCTTCGTGGCGATCTTTGATAGAAGCCTATGCCAGTGTTCATCTATCGACTGACATACATGAATGAAATAAATAATAGAAGTTCTAATCTAATATATAAAATTCTCGTGTCACGGTGTTCGAACTTGAACTCCTCCGAAACTGCTCGACCGATTTTTACCAAATTTTACATGTGTATTCAGTATGTCTGAGAATCGGCTACTATCTATTTTCGATACCCCTAAGTGATAAGGGTGGTCCAACCCTAAATTTCATTTTTAATTTTTTTAGACAATTTTTTTGGTTTTCATTTTATTATGATACAGCATACAAAATACATAAAAACCTAAATTTTCACCCCTCTACGATCAACCCTTATCTTACATTTGTTAATTAAAAACTTTATTTTTTTTGCAAAACAACGTTTGCGGGATCAGCTAGTTCTAATTATAAAATCATAACATTAACAATTTATATTGCCTACTCTAATTTCTCGGAAAATATTTCAAAGAATATACTTAGCTGTTTACTCCTTAAATGTGTTGATATTTAGCGGTAATTGAATCATCACAGGGTGTTCTTGTAAGCGGGAATAATAAAATGGTTTATAAAGAGCCCGAGCGTTGCCGCTTTGAGAGGATGAATATTTGAAAGGCTTTTGATTACGTTAAGATCCATTCAGAGCCGATGGAATATGAAATGGGTTCGACCTGAGCGGGCAGAGATTGAAACTTTTGTTTTACTTTGTAAAAATATTTATTTTCTTATGGATAGTAAGGAAAAAAATGATTAATTAATTCAGATTATATATTTTTTAAGAATGGTATCTTGTTTTGTCTGATTTGTGTGGTTGGATCTTGACCGTGATCTTAAGTTCGTGGACAATGAAAGAGTTATCTCAGTAGAGTTCCTAATTCTCCTCTTAATGTCACAGAGACACAAACAGAATTATCTTATACACCACCGTGAGGCCGGGATATATGTGTGACAGATCACCTTGCATTCATTGGGATTTAAGAAGGGTGTGGTAACTCAATCCCATTCTATATAAATATCATTCATGGCTTTGTAATATAAACGTATAAAATTGCAGAATGAAAGGAGAGGAAAGATAGATCATGTTAAAAATGACAGAAGAGTATGGAAATAAAAGAAATGGATGTGAAAAAATGATTAAAGAATTAAAAACTCTGTCCTAAACTAGATAGGGGTAAGGAAAGCCGCCACACTTTCTTGTCTTGTTAGAAGGTAATGAGTAACCTAAATAAGCGTAACAAAACCGTGTAAGTAGATATTGTAATATATTGAGTAACTTTAAATGTTTAGAAGTTGTTATATATAAATGAGTAAGTTATAATAATATTGTATATAATAACACAAAATAGAAAATAATGAATGGAACTGTAAATAATTAAAGTTTCAAGAAATCTGGCGACGGATGGTAGGCGATGCGTGAATGTAACGTAAATGAATGCTATGAGAATGATAGAAAATATAAAGGATGAATGAGAGCAATTGAGAAAGATGAGAGAGAGAGAGGGTGAAAATAGAAAAGTTTGTGAGAATGATTTAAAATATGAAGGATAAAAGAGAAAAGAAAGAGAGGAATTGACAAGGGTGAGAGAGAGAGAGGGTGAAAATAGAAAGTTTGTGAGAATGATATAAAATATGAAGGATAAAAGAAGGTAAGAAAGAGAGGAATTGAGCAGGGTGAGAGAGAGAGAGTGACAATAGAAAGCTTGTGAAAATGATAGAAACAAAAAGGATAAAAGAAGGAAGAAAGAGAGAAATTGTTTAGGATGAGAGAGAGAGGGTGAAAATAGAAAATTTGTGAGAATGATATAAAAAATGAAGGATAAAAGAAGGAAGAAAGAGAGAAATTGTATAGGATGAGAGTGAGAGAGATAGAGTGAAAATAGAAAGTATGTGAGAATGATATAAAATATAAAGGATAAAACAAGAAAGAAATAGAAAAATTGTAAAGGATGAGAGAGAGAGGGTAAAAATAATAAAGTTTGTGAAAACAATCATTGTAAAATATATCCTTGTCCTAAAAATATGATAGGGGAGCGAGAGGTCTCCAATAACAAACGCCATTATAAAAAAAAAACAAAACTAAGCTTAGTTTGCTTTTATAGAAATGTAATTGATGGATCGTTTGAATAATGACTTTTGTATGAAAAATTAGAAATTTTTGTGTTAATTATTATCTCCGATGCCTTGTATCCATCATTATTAAGGATGGTGACCTTATTGGCAAAGTTCGTCACGTACTTTATATTTTTTTTATTATTTTTTTAATTTACTTTATTGTACACTCTAGAATACATTTACTATATTATATAACATAATATTATATACAATAAAACACTATCTGTTTCGGTTTTCGGCGGTGATCATTGTTTCAGACACTGTAGAAACGACCCTGGTGAAACTAACGCTTGGAGTTGCTGCAAAGTTCACGGGCTTTTCCGGCTATAAAAAGTTTTCCTAATTTATCAACGTCTTTCCGGGGTGTATTGAAAAACTCTAGTGAAAAGGCGAGTAGTATGGCGAGTTCCATTAGTGTCGATGTGTTCGTTTTTTATCTAATTATTACGTAATTAAAGAAATTATTTTCTAATAGATTCAGGCGTTACTTTGCGGAAGTCCATCCTAAGTAAGAAGAGGACTATTATATAGCTACTTCCGCTATGTAGCAGTAGTCGTGCAATAAAGTGCACCGCCCGCCAGCCCGCGGATAAATGCGCATGCGACAAATACTGCGAATTATACAACTACCATTAAATCACTCATGATGATGAGAGAGCTGGCGGGCTATGCACTTTATTGCACGACTACTGGTACATAGCGGAAGTAGCTATGTAATAGTCCTTTTCTTACAAAGAAATTATTTCTTCAAAATAATATCACAAAAATGTATATCGTTACGTTCACGGCAACGACTAAGCCGACAGTTCGAAAGATAGGATTTTCTTACAATTGCGCAAATAAAGTCGGTTAATTGCTAACTTTTGATTTGAGAAAATCCAGCAGGAAAAACTCTAAGGTTTAAATCAGAACAATATGAGAACCAATTCATAACAAATTACTTGACTATCGGATTTAGACTTGTGACTAATCATGTCTTTAGTTATGTCCATCATTCTTGGTGCAGAACGTCCACGGTTGGACGTGGGCTTTTCCCATAGATTTCCAATAGGACCGATTGACCGACAATCCATCCAGCGTCTTTCAACGACCTTAATAAGGTTACATCTATAGTACAGTAAAAAATAAACTTTATTTTGAAACATGGTAACTTGGACACTTCTTTTCGGTCTATCCATTAGTCTATTGCAATACATCTATTAGTTTTATTGAAAAAAAAAAAAAAACTTTTTGCGAAAAAAAAAACATGTTTAAAATATCTGGATACACTTTCGCTTAAAACTGCATTTTCAAAGGCGTTGGAAAAGAAGCCTAATATAAGAAATGTTAATATATAGGAATTTAAATATAAATTTAATGGTAAAATGTATAAAAATCACCCCACTAAATACATGTTTAGTACAACGATTGTTATGTAATGACGAAAAAGAGGAAAAAGTAAATCAACTCTACCAGAACGAAATGAGTGAGTTGAAAAATCAAATACCATAAACTGGAATAGATTGTCACTTTAAACAGATTCTAAGACGCATTAGAAGTAGTAATTTTTCAAATATCCTTTATACTAAATATTTAGATTATTTATAGTATTTTAGTTATATTTTATTTTTGGGACGTGAATATATTTTTATTCATTTATTTAAAATTTTCGATACATTTTCGTATAACAGCGAACTCGATTCCGTAGGCATTCTCTGCCAGTTAACCGTTTAGGCGGTGCAGAGATAAATTGATAAGGTAGGTGAAACTTCTTAATATCATAAAATACTTGAAATAGAATAAAAAAGTAAAATCAAATTGAGAAGGAATAGAATGACATAAAAACACATATAAATATACTATGCTAATGGCTACTACGTAATTATATGTAAATATCTACATATACGATTTATATACATAAGAAAATCTAGCTATCGTGATGATTCTGTCGGCTTGTCAAGTAACAGCTCCCAAACCTTCGTTTTAAATGCGCAACAATTTCTGATGATATTTTTCAATAATTTCCTCTTTCAATTTTTTTCTTTCATCCGTCACAGTCTCTTTCATTTTTTACTCTTGCGTTTTTCTAATTGTATTTCTCTCTCGCGGCGTCTTGTGGGGAAGGGGGTATTTATATAGAGAGTGCTATGCTCGGAATCTCTTTACAAGATTGAATCAAGAATGAGGTAGATCCATATATATACAGTGATAGTGGGCAGAGAAAATAGTCCAAAGAAGCTGACACTTTACATTTTATTGGAAATCTATTGGGAGGCCTTGCGGCCATGCCTTCCATAAGGTGCCGGCTCTCTAACGCCCTGCTCCGGCTGTCGCGATCTCGACTGCGTTTGGTGGCAGGGACCTTTATTGGTCATGGTCTTTTTAACAAACATCTATTTACATTAGGCTGTCTTGTGTGCAGAGCGTGTCTGGAAGAGGATGAGACTGCTCATGTTCTACTTCGGTGTAAGGGAGTAGCACCTTACAGGGCTACCCATCTCGGATCGCCGAGGTGCCTTTCCGAGATCGCCGGCAACATCAAGGGTCAGCTGGTATTTCTCGAGGAGTTAGGTTGATTTGATTAAGAGCAACCACGACGCAATACGAGCGCATTGCCGCTTAGTTGCGGAAACCAGCTGAGACAAGACAAGACATAAAAGGGGGGGGGGGCTAGGTTAGCTTCTTATAAATTAGCATATATAGGGTGGACCATAAATTTTTGCACTTTTGAAACATGTGTAGAAATAAAAGTACAAATGCTATTTTGTTTATGATTTATTTACCGTAATTATCATTTATTAAAATTTATTTTTTAAAAATTACATCGTCGAGATGTGCTCCGTCTCGCCGTTGGCACTCCTGTAATCGACTACGACACGGTTTTGGAGAAATCAAGTGTTGCTATTTGCAAAAATTTTTGGCCCGCCCTTTATAAAACAGTTGTAATTCTCGTAACAAATTTGAAAATGTAACGATATCGAAATGGTCCGATAGTGCGATTGCGCGATATGAATAATACATGAGGCATCTTTCGTTGACCGATCCGAACCTAATTCGGCTATTCAGATTATAGAACTGGTACGGATTCGTAATGGTCGGGGCCGACCGATAATATAGAGCCTTTAAAATTTTATGCAATCATTACTGTACTAAATTTGGTCTTATACTATCGTTATAGCGATATATATATATATAGCCTTTAATGATCCTAATAATAAATATCGGTGCATTCATATTAATTTTTAAAGACATCCTGTATACAGGTTTGCTCATATTCTTTCATATAACAAAGTATGAATTACCTTAGTTATTTGAAAATGACATAGACATTTGAAATATTATCTTATAAAATAGGTTGTTACAAGCGCTTTTGTATTGTCAAGTTACCATTGGCTTGAAAGGCAGTTCTGCTGGGAAGAGCCGGCGACAATCTCTAGATTTGCTCTAAACTCTACAGTTGCTCTTAACAATTAAAAAGTGCTTGACAATATTTAGCTTCCTGAGTGTGCATTAATTATATTTAATTCCATACATTAAAATATAGATAGAATAATATACTTTTACAAAATAATATGCTTTTAATCATCAGATCAAAAATTGTTTGTATAGTTTTTGTTGAAAAAAAAGCAATGCGAGATAAAAACATGCATATTTTAAATTTATTTTTATAATTATTTATTAAAGGTATTGATCTACATTGTTACTTTAATGGCATTTATTGTTGTTTTTGCTGGATATGGCCTTACCCATAAATTTTCAACAGGACCAGATGTAAGTGGCCTGGATGCAGCATTTTAACAAAGTCGTTTGTCAACCTTGTGGTGGACATCTTACGTTGTGCTTGCTGCTCCGTGGTCTCCAATCTATGACATTCTGGTCGAAATGAGGAGAAAGATAGAGGGAGAAAACATCGCTCTCTGATGGGTGACGACAATCTGCGCCCTACATTTCTTGAGTATCATATATTATGGCATAAACCCTCCTATAGATATATTTAGACTAGGCGCTATGGGCTGAAACAACGAAGAATCTCTTAAATCTAATATATATGAAGATAAATGTTTTATAAATAGAGGTTTAAAAAATAGGATGTAATATTATATATACAAACCTGAAGAGACGAAATTAATGATACAAAATAGGACCATCAAATACAAGCTTCTCGGAAGACGGTCTGAACGGATACATATTATCCTTCTATGAATGCAAATAATCTCGTGAAATGTTTTTCATCTTAAATATCTATGTTGTATCATGTTTATTCGAAAATATCATTAGCTGTATATATATATATATATATATATATATATATATATATATATATCGTTTGGAGTGCTGACATTGTTTTAAATAGAGAAATTAATAAAGGAAATTGGTAAATAATTTCGAATTATTTCATGTAAAACTCTGATTTAATATTCTGTACACGATTAACGAAAATAAATTTATATATATTAAAATCAACATGTGTCTGTCAAAACATGTAGTAGGTATATACCCGGAAGCTTTTTTAAAAATAGTATTTTTAACAGATTTTTTTCTTAAACATATTTCTATGAAAACTGTTTTAGATCCAAATCTTTAATTACGTTAATTTTCGTTTTGGTCAGTATTCAATTATATATAATCTGTTATTTGTATAAATAGGTACATATTACATGGTCTAAAAGTAGATATACAACGTTTCTTTTGTTTTCTGTCCAGAGATATACAAAGGGTCATGATTACTTAATGAAACAGCAATTACATAATAAGTGTTCACTAAATAATAAATAGATTTCAAACAAAATTAATATTTAATATGCGTATCAAACTTATCACAGGTCAATATACAGTCAATTTAACATTCTTACATATAATTAAATATTCAAACATTTCAGATATTCTTTATACATATCGTATTATTTTCCATTTAAGTTTATATGTACAATATTTATAGACTGTAGTCACATATTGTACTTATATGTTTAACGCCATAAACAATAATATATATAGTTGTCAATACAAGTACAAAAGATAAAAAAGATATAGAGGAAAGTAAAGAATAACATAGAGATGTACCTTCCTTATATTTTATAGCTTAACAGTCATTTGTTTCTCCTGTTGGTGAAGATTACCATACCGTCACTACTTCAGAACTTAAAGCGCCAGCATATCCGCTGCCACTTAAACCTTCCAATCTGCCGGGTTTTGTTGGTTACTTTAGTTCATCTACGAATCTCCTTAAACTTGATTTAATCTCGTAGAGAAGTTTCGAGTATATTCCTTTCCATGTTTCATTAAGTGTTATTATAATTGAATGTTATTTTATTAAATCATATTTGAGATATGAGAGAATATTGAGTGGTTTTAAATCAGGTTATATATTCCAAAAAAACCTAGGGTCGCAGTGACCCCGTGGGCGTGGGATATTTTTGAACGACGCGCGTATCGATCTAGTCTCGTTCATGTACAGAGGTCGAGTTTAATTATAGTCGACTTCATTTACAAAGACTAGCGCAGTACGGGGAAAATTGGCTTGACCCTTTACATGGTTATGTAAAAATTTAAATATTTATTAACTTATCAATATTAATTTTCAATTCTTTTTTTATCTAAATCAACGGATTTGATTTTAAAGATGCAATGGAAATAATCAATTAAATAGAATTGCTTCTATTTACATACAACTTTCCAGAGGACGGGCAGTAGCGTCCCCTGCGTAACATTATACCATACTGTGATCGCCAAACAGCCTGCCATAAGTCGCGATTATGGTATATCTTCATAGATATCTTTGGAGAAGGCCTATGCCTTACAGTGGGCATCTATGGGTTGAAACAAAGAGGATTAAAAATAAAGGCACACATGTCATACCTTTAGGTAAAGTAAGTTCTTTTTTTAAACAACTTTTATTTTTATATTAGTTGTCATTTTTTACTATATCATCATTATATTTTTTATTATTTCTGTAACCATTGATTTTTAGAGTGAAACATACATTGATTGATAGTATATATACACTTATAACCAATCATCCTGTATTTAAGAGATTTCTACTTATGTGTTTAATCATCAAGATATCTGGAACTAATGGAGACTTGAATTTTAGTAGACATAATCCTTTCGCCGACTAGAGAAAGGGCAGATCGAATTTTACGAAATTCTACCCGTAAGGGAGTAGAGATTTTTAATGTTTTTTTTTAATAGCCATTATTGGTATACGTAGGTATATATAATATCGCAAGAATATTATTTTTAGAATGTTACAAATGATACAAAATGTGTTTCATGAAACGACACCCATAAAAGACAATTCGGGTCACGCGAAGAGATAGAGGAAGAGCTAGTAGAATATATCTTCTTTTTTCTTCTTTTTAGTCGATGAGCGCCCACTGACAGACCTCTCCTAAAGATTGCTGCCCACAGACACCGTGCCTGTGGAACTGTGATCGTCATTCGAGAACATTTCGGACCCAACAGACATCCGTTATACGAGTTATATGCTCTACCTATTGCCACTACGGATGAGTAATTCTTTGAACTGTGACCTTGGTTTTTCTGTGGATCATCTCTGATTCGATCTTGCAATGAAGCTCCGTGCGATTCCCTTTCTTTTGCTCTCTGTGTGACTTTGATCATTTTTTGAGGTCCATCGCAAGCGTCTTTGTTTTTGATCCATATGTCATCACTGGCAACACACATTGGGCTAGGTGAGGAAAGATAGAAGGTGTGAAAGAGCAAAACGGAAGATATTATGAAGGACAAACGTAAAGAATAAAAGATATTGTGACGCGTGAAAGAGAGTGATAAAAAAAGAAAAGACTGAAAAAGTCCCTAATCCCAAAAAGTTAGGGGTACGTTAAAAAAAAAAAACATTGGGCAAATACCTTTGTCTTCAGACATTTTTAAAAGCAAAGTCTTTGAACTGGGTCTCCTCTGATCTTTAGCGATGACGAGGTCTACAATGGTACGTGCTTGCCCAGAAGAAACCTATCCACTCTTCTCTTGAAGACTCCTAAGTTATAATTGTCTGGAAACATTGAAGCCGGTATGTTGTACCACTCCTTGGCTGTTCGCGCTGTAAAAGTATTAACAAAATGCTTAGTGCAGGTGGAAGGGATTGCGGTAATTTGAAGAAGAATATATATTTTTAATATACGTAAGAAAACTATTTATTTATAAAAGAATATAAAATAACAGACCTGTTTATTTTTTTTCAAACACGCTTTACTATATCATATTCGTTACAGTTAATATAATTTGGAACATCATCAATCTTTGTCGATGCTTTGTCAATAGTATAATTTAGGCTTCATTGCAAGGCTTATATCACGATTTAATAATGTTCTATCGAGTTTCAAGTTAATTAAGTGCATATTACTAGTCGGTAGTTATTTATGAACATCGTTAGAATAGTTGTTTAATGAAATCGATGGTTTACTGGTGATTTTATGGTGTAATATATATAGGATTATTGGTCATAGGCTTAAATATTTTCAGACAAGACTAAATATAATTGGAGACATGAGAGAGATACACCTTCATGTCTCTTTCTCCATCTACAGGTTGTGTGGTAGAGATTGCCACTAACTATAAGATCACACTATAAGATCAATTTTACACCCATAACGAATCGTTCTGTACATAAAAATCTTTTAGTAAATTATTTTAATATACACAAGTAGCTTCCTCGTTTCTTTTGAAGAGACCCACGTCATTTTGTGTTTTACGAAAATTAATTTTTAAATATTAATTTGGTCTTCTTTAAAAGTCATTGGTACCTTAACCCGGGAGAAGGTATATTTCTGACCCATCTCTTTGTTTTGACGTGAAAGTGAAAATTTACTACGAATTAAATTCAAACACATTTGAAATAAACGGCCAAAATACCTTTCATATTTCACTTCAGCGAAATTAATATTTGCAAATGGTTACTCCTAGTTTTTGTCGAATATTTTGTGTAAAAGACTTTTCAGTTTCATTAGAATTTGTAACATAATAACATAGACTGAGAATTGTATTTCGAATGGCTATGACTTTTGTATCTAGACTCTCGTACTGGCTCTTTGAATTTTGAAATGGATATTAAATTCGTTGCTGCAACATTTCGATTTTTAAATGTATGTCGTTAAATATTATATTTGTGTAATAAATAAAATAATAAGCATGTAGACCAGAGTTCCCCAAACTTTTTTGTGTCGTAGACCTCTTGTCATGTTTTTCCGTGTTGGGTAGATCCCCTACTTACCTGATATTGATTTCCTGTAAATTTTTTACTGTAGTGAAGTTTAAAAACTTAAAGTAAAAACTCATGTTAATTTATACATTTATTAATTGAATTTAATTTATAACTATTCAAAATCAAATTTTGTATCTGTTATGTAAAATATACGTAACATTAAATAGAGAAGGATGAATCTGATGCTTTAATAATAAATAATCAACATTTGGCGTCAATTTTGTTAGGGTTAATCTTAAATCTCTTCGGCATTCCAGTCTGTTTCTTTTTTTTGTTAGGAGATTGGTAACAGCGCTGAACCCCCTTTCTTCTTCTTGTAAAAATAATGTAAATATTTTTATATTATAAGATGGTATGATGTAAGTAAAATAGGTACTATCAGTGTATGTGTTGAGATCCAATATCGAGGACCCCCATTTTCATTTCATGGACCCCCAAATTTTTTTTCGCTGACGTAGACCCCTTGTATGTTGTCGTAGACCCCTAGGGATCGATATAGACCACTTTGGGAATCACTGATGTTCTTGACTTTCAAACTAAGACACTCCTCCCCCCACACCCTACTACTTTTATACAACAATGTTGTTTTATTCGTTGTTATAATGCAATAATTTTTTTCAATGTTAATTTGTCGTTTGGTAAGACGCTACTGTTTACTTTTTTAATTTTGTCATATACTTTTTGATTATCAAAATAAAGGCTTATGAGGATTTTTATGTAAGCTTCAGCAGTTCAGTAGTAAGTTGCCTTAAAGCAGTTTATTTATAACCCAACAATGATTAGTATTAAGCATTGATAGACCAGCGGTAAAGAGTTGAAACTGGCCATCGTAGGACGCGGGTTTAATTCCCCGAATAAAATCTTGTATAGTTCACACTATGCATTAGTTATAGAGGATTGCTACTGCTCAGAAACAAGTTTCCAGAGTATCTAATAGATTCAGGTGCTACCTGATGTGATTTCAGGTGCTTGCGGAAGTCCATCGTAAGTAAGAAAAGGACTAATATATAGCTACTACTCTCTCGGTCGGAAGTCACTTGGAGTTTGGCACTAATTGGTGTAACATTACTCCTGAGGATGCCCCGTGGAGAGATAAAACAAGTGTTGAGTGAATTAACGGTGGTAGTTGTGTAATTCGCATAGTTTGCCGCATGCGCATTTATCAGCAGGCTTTCGGGCGGTGTACTTCATTGCACGACTACTGCTACATAGCGGAAGTATCTATATATTAGTCATTTTCTTACTTAAGCTTCCAGAGGACAAGTAGTAGCCTCTCCTGCGTACCATAATACCACACTTGAAACATTGATAAGTGAACAGTGCTATCTGTTAAGAAAGTTCCTTCATCGACCCAGACATTTTTTTAAAATTTAAAATTTTCGCGATCCGCTAATAAATGTAAATTTATAATATATGCAAAAAGTATGAATAATTTATATTTTTAAAACATAAATATCCTACAAAAATGCGAATTAAAGTTTCAAATTTAAAAATCGAATACATTTGTTTTAGGTCTCGAATAATTGTTGACAAGACTTCAGCCAATAATACTTTCATATGCCAGTTAGTTATTAATAATTTTCGTTTGAATTTTAAAGAATTTTAAAATATATTATTCTGTATATAAAAATAACATTGAGAGCCACAAATAATCCTTCAAAGAGTCACAAGCGGCTCGTATGCTCTAGAAGATTATTGTAAATATTTACATTTTATATAGACAAAAATACGTGGTTTCAACTGACTACCTTCGAGAGAGTCATTGTAGAAACCAACTAAAAGCCATGTAAATAAAGTCAAAATTAAATATGAAAAGTTCTCGTAGCGTAGTAAGTAAAACTAATGTACATATATCAAAATAAATAATGTAATATTTAGCACTAGCCGTCTATTTCAAAGATTCGAAATCATAATATAAATAATTTTACCTTACGTTGCTTTTCATTTCCATAAGTTGTATATGTGAACTTTGTAAGTATGAACATATAACATATTGCCTGAGTGTCTTTATTAAAGTTGATGGAGGGTTGATTTAATTAGTGCTTGTGGGCGTTGCCCGAGAACAGAGGCGCTGGGTTAACATGTCTTGATGAAAACTTAATTTGAAGTTCAAATAAAGCCTTTCTTAGTTCATATTTGAAGTTACTTTACTTCGATTAGTGCTTTTAAACGCCTCCATACAGCTTAAATGGTTTAATCTCCTTGCAGGGTTTTCTTCCTCCAGTGCCGGGTCCCAAGTTTTAAGGTCTGTGATGTTTAAATTAATTAATTATCAATTTACTCACACTTTATTATTACACCAAAATAACAATAAAAATACACCTAAAACGCAATGAAACCAAAAAATATAAGTAATAATTCAAAATTAAACATACACAGCACTAATCGGTGTAATATAACTCCTGAAGATGCCCCGTGGAGGGATGAAACACGTGTTGAGTAATTTGGCGGTGGCGGTTGTGTGATTCGCATTGTTTGCCCCATACGCATTTATCAGCGGGCTGGCGGGCGGTGCACTTTGTTGCACGACTACCACTGCATATGCGGAAGTGGCTAAATATTGGTTCTTTTCTTAGGATGGACTTTCGCGAGGTAACGCCTGATTCGATTAAATATTTAAAATTAAACAGTTTAAATTTATGCAGAGGTGGTACAACAAGCGGTCTTATCACTCGAAGCGATCTGTTACTTTGGATGTAGTGAGAAAAATGAAAAAAAGGAACACTTTAGAGTGGATATAATAAAAAACATTAAAACATACACCCATACAGACATAAACATATACATATATATATATATATACATACATGATATTGATATGACATGGCTTTCAGAAATAAATGCCGGCAGCTTACTACTATTCCTATATATCGTGTCTGTTGATGTTAATGCTGTTTTTAGACGTTTTTAGACCTTCATCGAAAATTAACTTGCGATGTCGGCAAGCTGTAACAGGCTACCAGTCCTCTGATATCTTCCACAGCTTATATATATACAGAAGTGTAAATTATATCACGCGTTGACGCACCAGAAGCAAAAAGCGCAACGGAGCGCTCAGCGTGAAGTGAGTCATTACGCTGACAAACGAATTCCCAGCGCTGTTGATATTTGCATATAAAACGAAAAACCGTACAAGTGACGGATCGCAAAGCGCTGCAGCCTTACCCGATGTCGCTGTAAACAATTGCATGTAATATTTATCCATTACGATGTTTTGATACTTCAAAACTTTTTTTAACTTTCCTAATTGAAAATGGTAATTAACTTTTAATTTATTTAATTTTAAATCCTACAATAGTATCAGTCTAATTCAAGATATTAAAATAATAACTAAAGTGTTTGTACTCTGCACTAATAATGGCATAATAACTAAATGTGCATGCATCAAAAATATTTATTTATTTAAACACTTGTTGTGCAATTTATTTATAACGGTGAACTTAGTGTTGGAGGCATTTTCTACCAATTAACCATTTGAACGATGCAATAAAATGGCCTAGTGATCTTATGCCTACTCTCGTCCTGGACTTAAAGTACACTTTCCTATTCTGCAGAGGGACCTTTTGATAGGTTGTGTAAGCAGATCCGAGAGAAGCTATAACATCAATGGACAAAGTCTCTGTGTTACTGTACAACAGTCAAACATTCTCGGTTTCATTAATAAGTACTCCGCCTTATTCGCTTGTCTGCGCAGGCCTACAGAAATCTGTTACTTGAGGTTTAAGTCATGTATTTATAATTTACGTCAACATTATGATCTTGTGTAGCTTAAATACCTAGTACCAACAAAAACAAGATGTAGAGTTCATGTAAAACACTTTATGTTGCTGGCCACTGCAACTACAATTTTTTTAATTGTACTTCCACGTTCGAATTCAAATTTGAACGAAGATTTGAATTCGGAAGCCGTCAGTGATGTTACATCCGTCATTGCATCGGTTGGTTTTTAGGAGCGAATACATATACGGGTGGTAGTTCACAACAACCCGCTTAACGAATAATGTGACACCGACGTGATCGACCATCAGTACCAAGCAGCGGAGGCGGAGGCTTGTACGGATGCATATCACGGTATCAGTTTTATAACTCATTTACTGTTAAGAGTTTCGGAGTGAAAATGCAAGTTAAGATTAAGTTATATTAATGGCGTCATGTTAGTTACGTCATTCATCTGTCACAATTCGTACTCGTGTGGCGCCATCTTGTTTTAAACGATTGATGAATGATTTATCAGAAAGTATCATGGCGGTAGTTTCAAGCGAATCGTTCTTACGCTAATACTACAAAGCCTTATTTAAACCATGTAATTAATTTTTGGCTGTTAATATACGGGGTAATTTCATAATAAACAATCTAGATTAGCTGCAAGCCGACCTATTTCGACCTGTCATGAAACGTGTAGCTTGAATTTGAACTAACAGCCAATTTATCGATATAACAAATTATTGCAACGCATAAAATTATAGTGTTTTAATCCCTACGATATATGCGAAATAATCGTGCGGATGGCTTAGTTCGAATAGTGATGTGTTTTATGGCTATCGATAAAAATATATTAAGTTTATAATTGTCATAAATTATCTACAATATAGAGTTTGTTTAGTTACAAGTGTAAAATCTATAAACGGGTTAAAGTATAGATCATTTGCTGTCAATTTATGTATAGTACATTCTATCCGTAAATTCGTGTTTTCAGAAATAATAAATAATTTAATGAGAATATAATAAAACGCATTACCAAAAGTCGTATGTTACGTAAATTAAATTATTATTAGAATTAATTGTTTATTATCTTTCCCTACAGACTTTGTAATACCAGATGTTATAATCCCGTCGCAGTACAATAGAGAAAAAAAATAAACATCGTGGTTTTTGGGGAAGGCCTTTCAATAGGCACTTACCGGCTGATGTGACGGTCGTGATGATTTCAAAGGCATAACTTTGTACAGGTTGATCGGAAATTGAAGTGAAATCTTTAAAGGGGTGAATGTACAGCTCAATTGATGTCAAAACATAGTACAGTTCATCCAAAAATATATTGTTTCAGAAATAATAAATAACGTAACGATAATATTGTTAGAAAAATCCTTTTCAAAAACTCGTGATAGAATTGAAAATTTTGTACTGCCAGAAGTTATTGTCCCATCTCATTGCTACAGAAAAAAAAATAATTTAACATATTTCAGAGGAACGGCGCAAGAACGGTAATTGTTGTAAGAAAAGGACCAATAGCACTTCCGCATATGCAGTAGTAGTCGTGCAACAAAGTGCACCGCCTTCCAGCCCGCTGATAAATGCGTATGCGACAAACAATGCAAATCACATAACTGCCACCGCCAAATCACTGAACACGTGTTTCACCTCTCCACGGGGCATCTTCAGGAATTATGTTACACCGATTAGTGCCAAACACAGAGTCACAGTCAGGCATAAATATTGGTCGTTTTCTTACTTGGATGGACTTCCGCAAGGTAACGCCTGATTCCATTAAATAGGTAATTGTTGTCTATGGGGAAAGCTCGTACCTTGCATTAGGCGTCTACAGACTGATGTGATATTGATGATGATTTCAGAGGTACCATTTTATACAGGTTGTTTGAAAATAGATGCGAAAGCTTTTACACTTCCAATCAATCACCTTGTATGTAAGTAATTTATTGTTACATACTTCTCACATAAAAATATTCTAGTAAAATTAGTCATCGCAGTTAGCTACTGTATTAAAGATATTTACGAAAGTGATGACAAAATATTTCTAAGTTTATAGTGGTCAGATGCCTTTCTCAGCTTTGCGGAAAGCTTTGTGGAAGGTTCTTCTCATGTCGGTATTAATTTGGTACATTCTTCTTATTCTTATTTTATTTTTAAATTGAGTTCTTGTGTAAATATTTTTAACTATTATTCATATATGTATATATATAATCAATAGTCCAGGCGATTCAAAGAATAAAAAAAAACAGTTTAAACTATGGCTCGCGTAGAAAAATTCTGTGGTCTCGAAAGATTTTAATGTCAAATATTTAAATACAAGATCTTATAACATGACAGACATGCACTCAAATGAAGGGAGAAATGCACGCGCGCACTCCTGCAGCGAGACTATGATTCAATAACACCGACTGTAATGTGGTCTAGTGTAAATTCAAGCTATTCTAGTGTAGTCAATTGTCAATGTTCCGCCATAACGTGACTTTTATTTTTTATTATTTTTATTTATTTTTATTTCTCAGGGCATTTAACTTTTGTAGCAGTAATAATAATGAAATATTAGTAATTTTATAATTTTTGCTTCAGTTTTTAATTCATCTTTCTTTTCTCTCTCTCTCTATATATATATATCTCAGTTAATATTAATGACACAAACCGACAACAAAAGTTTAAATAAATTAACATATGTGTTAAATGAGATCCTCTAAAAATTATAAAATAAAATAATTGAGCGTTCCAAACTATCTTTTAACCTTGAAGAGCCTACAATAATTATTTTTGAGATAATTATCATAAATATTTTGAAAACAATTCATTCTCAAAAGTACAAACTCTTTCTTTCTTATAAAAGGATTTTTACGAGCTTTTCTTTAATAAAGTCAAAGTTCAGAGCTTCTATACGCGAGATTGTAAAAGCGTGTACAGTTGCCTACAAAAGAGTTACTAATTTATGTATAACCTGAAAAAAGACATAAGCGTGCCTTTATTTCAAACCCTGTATACATCGATGATTTTTTTAATACTTTGTACATTTTTATCACCATTTATGTTTAAAAAATAAATATATTTATTTTTTTGAAATTTATTTAGTTTCATTTATATTCACACAAGTGTAGAACTTATTCATATTTGTATAAAAAAATGTTTACAAATAAAGAGATTCGGCATTACGAAAATCGTATGCAAAATTATAAACAATGTTCTCTCCACGAAAGCCATTTCAGATTGGGGAATTCCCGTGGTAATAAATCATGTGAAATTGTTTCGCTCTTCAAAATTTAAAAAACAGAATACACGTCTTTCGGGACGAGAGAGTTCTTAATACGTTTTGTTGAAAAGGCAATCATGTAAGAGAATAATAGAATTAATATCCTGAGCAGTGGTCGCCCCGCTGGTAGAGTACCGAGACTTACGATTGCAGGTCACGTGTTCGATTCCCGAAATACAATCTTATATAATTCACAATTTATCAATTAATTATATAGGGTTGCCACTGCTTACAAATATGTGTCCAGAGGACGTACCATAATAACACACAGCGTGGTATATCCCCCATAGATGTCTGTGCAGGAGGCCTAGGCCTTCCAGAACGAATTTTACTTTCGTTAAAAATAATTATATTTTTTAGTACATTTATTATAATTTAAAGGTCATGTAGACCATTTGAGTCAGTTTAAGAGTTGCACACTTCCTATAGTGTCATCTAACAAAAAAAAAACAAAATAAAAAAGTATATTACCTGTGAAAAATAACTTTCTCAAGACTTATCTTTGCAGTTATAAATCTAATCCATACATGTCTACACAGTAATTTTCGCAAGTGGTACTTCATTATTATTAATAATAAATCACGATCAAAAACAAAGCTCCCGATAATATTTTATGCAGGTTTTACCGCGCTGTCGATTGCACCAGTGCATAAGCGAGAGGTAAAAAGATTGATGATCTCATTCTTCACATTCTATTTTTAAAAAAACTGTGCCTTCTTTATATGACGGTAAAGATAGATGCTATAATAAATTTTAAGTTCTTGTGTTTTAACATTTGCATATCATATTAATATATATTTATTCTATTGCTTTATGATACGAGCTTTTTAGATAACGTTGTATTTCGCCTTTTTATAACGTCATTTACTTATCAGCAAGCGTTTTATTTAAGTTTATATATCTTTATGAGAGAAAATAAATGTTGTTTATTTTTGTTTTTTTTTTCTCTCCAAAATAACTTCTCTAGTGTCTTAACTATAATATAATAACAGATGAATGGAAAAACTGTTTTTCAATTTTGACGCGTAGCAGATATTTGGAGATTTATTTCCTTTCGTTCTTCTTTTCAGCCGATGGACGCACACTGCAAGGCATATGTCTCAACAAATATCGCCGTAATGACCCGTCTTGCGCTACTCGCATCTAGGACTATTCGTGACTTTAATTATGTCGTTGGTTCAAATAAAAGGGTGCCTACCCACACCGCGTCGACCAGCTTATGGTTGCAGCTGAAAAACCTTTCGGCTACAACCGCCATTGGTTGCACGAGTAGGACAAATCCCGCCCTCTGTCATTCCAGACGGGTAACTCTTAGAGCTTTGTCTATCTCTATTATTTAATGGAATCAGGCGTTACCTTGCGGAAGTCCATCCTAAGTAAGAAAAGGACCAATATTTAGCCACTTCCGCGCATGCAGTGGTAGTCATGCAATAAAATGCACCGCCCGCCAGCCCGCTGATAAATGTGTATGCGGCAAACAATGCGAAACACACAACCGCCACCGCCAAATTACTCAATACGTGTTTCACCCTTCCACGGGGCATCTTCAGGAGTTATGTTACACCGATTAGTGCCAAAGACAGAGTCTCTATTAGTCGTATTTTATTTACATAGACACTTCTTAGTAATTTTTTGACTCAGATGTACATTGCATATATGTAAACTCTTATCATTCAGTGACTCAACCTTCAACTTAAATAAATCAAGCCAAGAAAGTTATTCTAAATAATTTGTGGCAATATTTTTTACAAATTGCGCAATTATTCACATTCTACGGACGCGGGCGTTTTACTAAACGTTAAAATTATACAAGAGTCGAGACAGTGTTCCCAGCGAGATATGTTTGACTTAGTAAAAACAATTGTACTTATTCAGTTATTTTCTTTCAAATATATTAAATAATAGATATACGGACAGACACTGTAATGCTCGAAGGTCTCGCTGTCGTAGTTTCACCTCATAGACACCCACTGGAAGGCAAAAAACTCATGCAGAGGTATCTATATACGGGAATATACCTTAATCGCCACGTTTGTGGTTGCTGTCCATCCTCAGGAAAGTTGTTTGTAAGCATTGATAATCTTATATGTCAAATACACAAAGTGTGAATTAACACGTTCACTGCGGCTTGAGGTCGATTCAGCCTCATGGTAAACTTTGCACTGGTGTGTTTTTTCTCTAGTGCGGCGGCTGTTTACACTCAACCGTACGAGGTATGACAAAGACAAATATAGCTTTCTTTATGTCTGCGAAGCATTGACTCAATATTATAAAAAAAAGATTGAAACATGAGGAGGAAAAGGCCTCAACCGCACTACTAGGAAGTTCAGCTGAAAGTTCTTCAAAATTGGGCCCGCAGTGAACGTGTTAAATAAGATTGCATCCGAGAAATCAAACCCGAGACATACGATCGCAAATCCCAGTCCTTTACTGCTGAACTACCGTTGCTTTTCCACATAAATTACACACAGTACAATTAATACTGTACGAATATGAATAAATATATACAAATAAATAAAATTGGAGTGTCTGTTTGTAATATAAAAATAATTGCTTTTTATTATATTATGTATAGGTTTATATACCATAGGTTTTTATACCAAAATTACATTTTTTCTATCTGTCTGTCCCTCTGTTTGTTCCGGATAATCTCTGAAATGGCTGGACCGATTTTGATGGGACTCATATTGGGAGATAGCTAATGTAATAAGGAATACTTAGGCTACTTTTATTTTAAAAAAAGGTTAAACCGAAAAATACTCAAGTAACTGAAAATTTATTTCTTAAAACCCACGTGCACGTAGTCGCGGGTAAAGCTTGTTAAAAAATAAGCGCAGCTTGTATAGCAGTCTGTGTGTGCAAAATAAATAAAGAATAATGCATTGCTGAAGTAAAAATGGGATACATAATTGAATTTTGTAACTTGTACCTGAGGTCACGTTTACCTTTGCACGAAGCTCATAAAGTTCATAAAGCTTTCTCCAGTTAAGCTTATTGTGTCCGCTGACGAAGTCAAGCACGATTCATTTAATAAAAATATAGTCTATGTTATATTATATACACTATATTATATATCATGATTTAATATGTTAACTAACTGACCTTATAAAGGTTGTTTTGTCATAGCAATTATTTCTAAGGTATATATAATAATAACTAATTTATTACATGCGCATAAAGATATGGTATATAAGTCATAAAGGCAGGGAGTGCTGAGAAAACGACGGAGTATAAACATAGCAGAACGCTTAACATTCAATTTTATATATCATTAATTACAACAATAAAACTAAAATAAAAACAACATTAATCCCTTAATGCTATAGTGTGTAAGATGTAAGTGACCATCGCATTAATATTACCTGTCCACAATTGCGCAGTTATTTAAACTGACATTAGTCCATTATTTCGACTTTGACCCGAAAAGATGAATTTTGATAAAACTATTAAAATATGTTAAAACAACCCCTCGTTCTTGTTATTCCATCGTCCTTGAGACTTTGAACTTTTGGAACAACATGAAGACAAGCTACATAAAAAAATAATTGCCAACAGCCTTTCGAAAACTAACAGGCTTCGATGGCGAGATCGATTTGTAAATCACAGGAGATGTGAACCCCTATTAATTTAGATAAAAGCCTTATTGGAGTTTCATATACAAATTTTGTACTACGCCGCTTTCTGAAGTAGCAAAAATGTTTGTTAGGTAAAAGCAACCGACTAAGTCCCTGTAGCACTCTGATGGAAAGACGACAAAAGTGAAATGATGAAAAAGAATTTGTGAAAAAAAAAGACGAGAACGTGAATGATAAAATCTGAGAAAAAAATATATTTTGTAACAAAGATAAGGGTAGTAAGAGAGGCGAAACAGGTTTTGGATGACAGCTCATTGTGCATGGAAGTCCACCGAAGAGCTCGAAAACTCATCTGGTTAAATGAAATGTAGTGACGGAGGAGCCTTCGACCTTTGCTACTTATAAAAGAGGTTTATCATAAACGCCCTCTGCCGCAAACCATAAAAAAAGAAAACAAATTTTATCAACCAATAAACGCATCCAAAGTAAAATTGCTATAACTTAAATAACACTAAAATGTTAAGCATTTGTCTAATAAAGTTATTATCTTAACAACAAAAGTAAATAACAAATTTATTATTATAGTCTAAGCCATTAACTTTTGGTAATAGGCTACAATATAATATTTAATTTTATTAATCGTAAATAATAAAAGAACCTGCATTCACATAAAACGAAAAGCTTAAAGCTCACAAAACTATTCCAGGAAGCATTATTCTAAATTTATTAACCGTCTTACAAAGACTGTTGCCAAGTAAAATGTACGCGAGTTTTATTCCTCGAAATAAAATAAATATATTTAAGATTTTATATACTTTTCTCTAAGAGAACTGGACTGTGGTAGTTCAGTGGTTTAAAAGTTCGATTAACGATGTCTTAGGTTCGATTCGGCGTATCATGTTTTCAAATGGTAAATATGAATTGATTTATAATAGAAATGTCTATCACAAAACTTTGTATATTGTATTTCATTTGTTGATCTTGGATATAAAAAAATTAAAGACAAATTCCCAATTTTCGAGGTAGAGTTTTAGTCTATTTCTTTTCAACCGTTAAACCACTGCATTGCATAGACCTCTCCCAAAAATCGCCACGATGAACGATCATATGCTGCTCGTATCCAGTGATTTCACATGACTTTAAATAGGTAGGTATCACACTAGGTAGACCGACTATAGGTCTACCTGGTGAGAGAGGTAGACACCCCGGACGCGTCTACCCGCTCATGGGCGCCACTCTAAAACCTTCAACATCCAACGGTTCTTAATTGGTCACTATGGAATTATTAATATCTTATACACATTTAAATTTCAAAAATTAAATAAGTTAAAAATTAATTAAACTTAGAAAGAAAATTCGAGAGTTATTGACGAGTAATTGATATATTCTTAAGTGTTCACAAGGGAATATATATTGCGCAATTTGTAAAAAATATGAAATGCATATAAAACGTTAGTATTTATTATGTACATATATAATATTTTTTATTTCATTAACAGTAAACAGATGTAGATATATGGAGCTGCGTACTGGCTATCCCTGCACCACTCTATAGTTGCTAGTAGAGTGAGCATATAAAGCTATAAGTCTGCCACAACTCACTCTACAATTTTTAAGCAAAATTTCAAAATCCGTCTATAATCCGTAGTTTGATATAAGCCTGAATGTTGTTTTTAACCTAGGCTATCATCGCCAGTTTGAGGCACTTCCAGAGATAAATCTAGTGAAGTGAGATTTGGGCTCCGGGAAAGTCACGAAATGTTCCTTCCTCGACATCAGCTTTCCACTAAACGTTTCGTGTACTAGTTACTAAAGATTCAGGAGATATATGAGATGTCACGCTACCTAATTGAAGCTAAGTCCTGCTGTTATAAAACTTTGCAGGTGTAGAAAATAAATTTTACGCAATATCGTAATATAGTCGCACGCCTTTCTGTATCTCCATGTATTAGATGCATGCTCCTTATATAAATTATCAAGTGTGGATGTTCTAAAGAACTTTTAAATTTATTTAGGTAGGGAGAAGAGTCCGATCGGTGAAGGTAAATGTCAATGGATTGCAAAGAAGGCCTTCATACACCTTCTATGCGGGCCGTCAGCCCCGAGAATCGTAGTCGCTTTTTCCTATAATTCAATGGATCCGGCACTCACACGGTGAATCCTTGGAATGCTGAATAACATGTTTATCGTGTCGATAGTCCTGATTTTTTTTAATTTTACTTTTAAAAATTATATATTATATTCAAGTCGACATTATCATTTCAGCTGTTGGAGTAATGGACATATATTAATAGACATAGGTCTCTCCTATAGATTTTCGCTTACTTGGGACACGTTCTTCGACACCAACGATACAATCTCCTTCAACTTATCATGATGGGAAAGGTCGCTGGTAAAAGGAAGGTTGGTAGGAGAAAGAAGTCGTGGCTTCATAACATTAGAGAGTGGACCGGAATCGCCAGCGCTGCTGAGCTATTACGCAGAACTAAAAATAAGGAAGAGAGCAGGAAGCTGATAGCCAACCTCCACTAGTTGGAGAGGCACTTCAAGAAGAAAATAGATTTTCAATATGACCGGTTATAATCGACACATGTTCAGGGTCTGCTGACAACTTGAACAGGATCAAATACTGTTTTATGATCATCTTTATTTCATTTCATAGATTATAATCTGGTATTTTAATGAATTTATTACAAAGTAAATTAGTAACAAGTTTAACATAAAACATTTTAACGTTTTATTAGTAACAAAATTGTTGTACACGCACGTTACTGACTTTGAAGAGTTTATATAATTAATTTAATAAAAAAGTAATGTAATCATAAATTTTGTTTTAATTAAAAAATTCTAGACAGGCGCTCGTTCTTTGGATACGGGCCAGAAATATATTCGATAGACGAGAAAAACTTTATCTTGGCTAAAATTAAAATCTTTCAAATGTTTTTGTAAGTTTTTGTTTTAATATGTTCTCTCTCAATTTCTCTTTAAAGGAGGTCTTCATTCGCGGAGGGGTTATTGTAGATTAAAAAAACAAGGGAGCAAAACAAGAAATTCATAACTCGATAACTTTTCTTTCTACAAGAAATTAAAGGTTTTAAATTATTTATTATTAATATTATTTATGTTCTCCATACCGTGTTTGAGGCTGGGATTTTACATCATCGGCTAAATATTTCATTTACAATATTTTAAATTAATTCATCATTCTCTAAATTTCTCATATACTTTTATTCTGTCCTCTACAAACTCTTTCTTACCTTCTCTTTTATATCTTCTTTCGAACACGAGAAGGAAGGTAATGTGTCAACACATCGAATTTCTTGATCACAGATTATTAACGAATCACAGTTTATTCGACATTTATATAACTTTTATTTACATAACATTTTATTTTTTGTTTATAATAATGTTAACGAAATCATGTTTTAAGCACTAAGACATATATAACTGAAGTTGGAACTTTTTGAAAAATCCTCTAAGAAAAGAAAAGTCGGACTGGGACCTTAGAAACTTGTTGTTGGAAGAAAATTTTAAACTAAAATTATCGATAATCTCAAGATATACCACAGGGACGCGGCGGCCATGATAGCGTTTCTCTTAGATTATTATTAATAAAAAAATAGTTGAGACAAAACGTCTATATGCTTTGAGACCTGTATTTGTTCTCTTTCGATAGCGAGAAAAATGAATGCTGTGATCAAAGTGGTATATGTTAAAAATTTAATCCGAATACAATGACAGGAACTATATCATCTATGTCGCCAGAATTGAAATTAGATTTGATTCTAAATTCGAACGAGCAAGAATAATTTAATAAATAAAAAGTATTATGGCTGTAGTAGTAGCCATTAATACGGAGCGTAATGGTACAAGTTCTTAGCTATAAGTTCAACAATAAGCTATTGAAGCACAGCTTGAAGGAACAGTAAGCAGGAAGGTGAAATTGTCATAAAAAATCCCTTGTATTAGGAAGGCAGGTAATTTTTTTTACCTTGGTATGACTAGTATGATATATACATAGATGGATACATCTAATGATACGATACTATGGTTGTCTATAAGAATTTGTCTGGCCTCATTGTAATTTTTTCTTTACTATTATGCACCTACATATATTTGAGAATTTATGTTTTATTGTCTTTAACATTTATCTCTGAGCTACACGTGTGTTTATCAAATTTTCAACTTTGTTAAACGAATCAAGCCTCGATCGGCGCAAAAACTGCTTAATTTTTTGAAAAATAAAATATCTTCAAAAACTCAACTGATATCGTTCCACAACCACAGTATTCGCCTGATTTGGCTTTGTGCGATTTCTGACTATTCTGAAACTTCAAAAAGCCAATGTGGGGACGCCATCTTGATACGTTCGGGGGAAAAAAACCAAATCGAAGAAGGTCGTGAAGGCTATACCGGAAAAAAACTAATCCGACTGTTTCGAGGACTAGAAAAAGCGTTGGCAAAAGTGCGTTTTACCGGCCGGGAATTACTTTGAAGGGATGAAATTTATTTGAAATATTAAAACAAGAATTTATATTTTACAAATAAATTCACCTTACTTTTTGATCACAGTATATATATATATATATATAGGAGTACTGATAAAATGGCAGTACAACAAATGTAATCTAAAAAAACAATTAACAATCGAAATTTTGGAGTGCAATTATTGTACAATTCGGCTGACAGGCGGCGTGTACTACGATTTATGCAAGCATCAATAAAACAATGCGTTCGTCGCTGTCGAAAATTGAAACCACTTTCGACTCGCCATTAAATAATGAATGTGGTTTGGTTTATTCATGTAAATTGTTATTTAATTAATTTTTATTGTTAAAGATAGCCTCTTTTAACAAATCAAAATTGTCAAATTACGGTTAAAAAGTAAGTATATAGTTTCTTGACAGGTGAATCTAGACAGAATTAACATTCTGATCCTGGTAGTCTATAAATAAATACATGTTTAAATGTCGTCTTTCTTTCAGCCCATAGACGTCCCGGATCCACCTCAAAGATATTTTTAAGGGGATATACCATAATCGCCATACTTGGTAGGCGGGTGGGCGAGCACAGTATGGTTTTATGGTACGCAGAGGACGCTGCTGCACATCCTCTAGAAACATTATGAGATTGTGTCTCGGGAATCGAACTACGATCACAAATCTCTGCCTATGCTGCTGGGCTACCATAATATACACCAATACCTCACTTTGCGTCGTGGTTACGTTCCAAAAAAACACAACGCAAATTGAAACGCCGCAGAGTGAATTAAGATTTTCTATAGCAAACCATGTAAAGATCGAAGATAGGTTCCAGGGTCACGAAAATACTACTTTTTAAAAAGAAAAACACTGTGAACAAAGTAAACATTTAAAAAACCGAAATAATATAACTCTGCCAATAAATAAATTGTAATAATATTTACCTTTTTTGTAACCAGAAACAACACTTAAAAATTTATATAAATTTATTATTCTCTTTAAAAAAAAACACAACACACTACGTAATTGAAACTAAACTCTAAAATTAGCAAATCAAAGTGAAAATAAAACTGTATTCAAATTGCGTTGATTTTTAGTTAGAAAGGGAATTCCCGAGTTTTGATGGCATGGCGCAATTGGAAACAATAGTGTTGCCATCTTTTAGAAAAAAGAAAATTTCAAAAAAAAATCAAAGACTCGAACCCAAAACAACGGAACCTCGAAAATCTAACGACGCACAGTGAAAATTAGTACTAATTAATTTAGACTAAGACTCGGTGTTTAGCACTAATCTGTGTAACAACTCCTGAAGATGCCCCGTGGAGGGGTGAAACACGTGTTGAGTGAATTTACGGTGGCGGTTGTGTAGTTGGCATTGTCTGTCGCATGCGCATTTGCGGGCTGGCGGGCGGTGCACTTTCATACACGACAACCACTGCATGTGCGGAGGTGGCTAGATATTGGTCCTTTCTTATTTAGGATGGACTTCCGCAATGTAACGCCTGAATCTATTAAATAATTAATTTAGACTTAGATTAATAAAGACGCAAAACGAAACGACGCAAAGCGAGGTATTGGTGTAGTATTATAGCATAGTTGTATCATACCACCATACTTCAATCGCCAAACCGCCTGATAAGCATAGCTATTATGTTATATCCCTTATTGTCTTTGGAGGGGGCCTAAGTCTTGCACTGGGCATTTATAGGTTGAAATAGCAACGAATAATATGAATTTGCACTACAATAGAATAAAGAATAAATAAATAAATAAATACCATACGAAAATGCTTATCGTTTTTATTTCGAAATTATATCAGTTAGTCACTACAATTTTTATAAATATAACACTTCCTGATTACTTTGATAAGCTTTTCAAAATCACGATTCGCAGTTTATAAATAAGAAATAAATAACAAAATCTAATTTAAAACAATGAAAAGCATAAATAAATGCGTTTAGATATATGAACATGAGTATAATTAATTAACTATAGTACCCTCTAATGGATTCCCCGCTGAGTTCGCTTTGTGTGACGGTCTTTGATAAGAGCTCTATTTAAAGCAGTGACGTCACCTCTTTTATCTTTTACTGTAAACAGTCTGCTTGAAAGAGGAGAATTAGTGAGATTGTAGTTGGAGAACAGGTGATTACGAGTATAAATGAAATTATTATAAAACAGTTTTAATATTGGAATTAGTAGTATTACAAATATCTTAACAACTGCCTTCTCTACTTGATATTTAAAGATGTAATATGTATAAAAACCCGCCTTCTATATTTAATATTTGATGATGTAACACGCACAACAATTCAATTTCTCTATTTGCTATTTAAAGATGTAACACGCTCAAAAACTCGCCTTCTCTATTTGCTATTCAAAGATGTAACACGGACGAAAACCCGCCTTGTCTATTTGCTATTTAAAGATGTAACACGCACAAAAACCCGCCTTCTCTATTTGCTATTTAAAGATGTAACACGCACAAAAACCCGCCTTCTCTATTTGCCATTTAAAGATGTAACTCGCACAAAAATCCGCCTTCTCAATTTGCTATTTACAGGTGTGTAAATTGAAAAAAAACCCGCCTGTGTTCGTATCAAAGCATTATGAAACCTTGTGGATGTTTATTTTAAGTTAGAGGAGGCTTTCACTAGAAAAGTTATTTCGATTTTAGCATTTATGAAACTGATCATTATTTAACATTACGCGCATATAGATCAAGTATCAATTTACGTGGTGCATTGTATAGCTAAGAAATGTATTGGCAGTTAAAAACCAAAAAGTAAGAGTTTCTCATAATTTCGTCCTAAGATTTTAGAAAATCTCTCACGGGTACATTTACTTAAAATTCCCATTTCAAAGGACCAAGAGGGAAGTGGTCTTAATAAGGGACTTTATAATAGTTGAATTTATAAACGGGGAGTCCCCCTGGCATTCGGAATGCTTTGAAGTCCACGAAAGTACGTTCCTTGCTCTTTTTGTGAATTTTGAATAGGCATGAATAATCGGCAAGTCTGCGATACCTTTTGATGCCTAGCCTTTAGGTTCGAAATTAAAATAACAGGCTATAAACAATGATAAGGATAAAGATAAAAGATATAAATCATTTATTCAACATAGCTCTTATTGATTGTAGTTATTATTTTTTTAATCTATTTTACTATCTAGTTATATATTAGTCTTAATTGGATTATCTATAGTTATCTTGTCAGATATTGTCTGAGTAGGGACTATCGCTGTGTTTATCCACTATAGGTGATGAAAATAGGGTAAAGTGACAAAAATCAGGGAGTATGGGGGATACAAGTGCCTACGGATTTATGTAATACTCCTGACAGATTCGTAAAAGTTATTGGCCGATTGCAGGTAATTAAAATAAAAAATACGTATTTCGAAATAATCACTGTTTATTAATTTAAAATCTTACTAATAAACAGATGATACTTATAAAATTTAGTCTGATGTTCAGTATACTATAAAATTATATTACAGATTATATTTCACATCAGAAAGATTGAGAAGGTTAATTTTTCGGCATTCTAGTCAGCATAGGAAAATTTATTTGTTTAAAAATTTTCTTAGTCATCAAGGCTTTTATTAATGCACGAGTTTGGCTTCGCAACATATCTGACAAATATTTTTTTCTATAGATTAACATAGATCATATCGTCTCCCTGATCGAATAAACCCATAATCGCATAAATCAAATTATGCAGGAGAAATAAAAACCAGATTTTTTTTAATAACTTTCATCATATTTAACCTACAAAGGTAATTTATGTACCAAATCAAAGCTTTTTTTTTCTACATCAATGTATTAATTTCTGTTTATATATTATAAAAATTATCTGAGGTATTACAGACAGTAGATTTTACTGGAATTAAATTTAAACGTTTTTGAGAGCAATGTCTTTTACGATGTTATTCGTGCGAAATTTGATATTGACAGTCATCAATAGGGTTGCATTATGATATTATTAATGTGTACATTTATACTAACTTCACCGCAATAGTTTTTTTACAGTTTTTTTTGGGTCACCTTAGTTTGTGATCGATTCTTTAAAATAGATTATGATAATAAAACGTTACTTTAAATGTATCCATAAAGAAGTACAAAAAAAACTTATCGAACATTTTTCTCGTGAATAATATCGTACTCGCTCTTACGATTCCACTGAAGAGTATTTCCTTTGTTCCATTTTAAATGAAAAATCCCAAAAAAAATACAAGGTGTAATACTACCTATAGATGCCGAATTTGTTAGAAATGGAATAAGCCTGCAATAGTGTATTACGGGTTTATTCAGTTGCAGCGACGATATACTAAAAACTCAAGTGATTAAATTTTGAAGCTACTTAAGCAGTTTTTTTTAAACAGCATCCGAATTTTTTGGTGACTTTATCGCCAAGAGACTTCTACGCAGGTAGTAAAATTGAAAGGCTACTTAAAGAGAAACATTTATCATCGCCAGACTCTACTGAGGAAGTAATACAGTTACTTAGATTGGATAATGTGCTTCGAAACTTGGTTCAGACGCATGAAACTTTGTATAGCAGGCACAGGGTTCTTTGAATAGTTGTAATAAAAGAGAAGTTATTTTTTACACAAGAATTTCTCTGTGACATATAAGTTCGTATGTGCAATTTTTTGACAGACACAAAAATAAATATTTGAATATCGCTAAAGTTGATACTTTTAAAATAATAATTATTGTTTATATTAAAATCTAATTTTATACTACTACTAATAAAAGCAACTTTAAATATTTGTATATGAAAGAACGCATTGGGTGTGATATTTTTATTCCTATTTACACTTTACATTGTTTATTTAGTGCAAAAAAGATGAGTTTGCTTGTCTCCGCCAAAAGGTTTTGGATTGCAACTCGTACATTGCAAATATTTTAAAACTTGATAAAAGTGATAACATTGTTGTAATCTAATTGTCATGTTATTCGGTGTGAGTGGCGATATATTTATATATACATATATACATGCATATGTTAGGGATCGTCAAACAATAAAGAAGGCAGGTGAATGCACAGTTTTTTATTTGATTTTTCGTAATATGTTACGTATTACAGTCGCCTTCCATCCCTCTCCTTGATCTCCGTCTTTCTTTGGCACGTGAAATTCACATATTACCTTCTAAGAAATAACAAAATAAAACGACTTAAAGAAGGTTTATTGAGATCTCGTAAAACATCATGGAAAAAATAGTAATTAAGTTGTATGGTAATTGTTTATAGGTTTAATCATAAATGATTAACTGTAGATGTTCAACGCCTACTTACGTCATTGCTACGCGCGTAGCAATGATGCTACGACGCTACGAATACTACATCAATACACCGGTATACTGGGTTATTTCAATGAGTACAAAAGCTTTAAAGGAGCGAATGTACAGCTTATTTTCTGTCAGTCTATGGTATACGCTATCAAAAAATCAATGACTAGCGTAACCATTGATTTTTGGAAACGATACATAAAGTATTTTTTTAAATTCGGATTACTACATTTGGGGGACACCTGGGTCCACCATTGGAAGTCTTAAAGCTGAAATGATGATGGTAATAAAAATTAGCTACCATCTTTAATATTATCCTTTCTACCTTCTAGCTTTGTACTGCCAGAATTTATAGATCTGTCACATTTTACTAGAAAGAAATAATTATAATGACATATTTCAGAGTGACCACTTTATACAGGTGATTGGCAATAAGGATAAAAACTTTAAAGTTTTTGCAGGAAAATGAGCTATACAGTCACTCCTTAGAACCTTTTCTTATAACTAACCAACCTTTTTAATTACAAAATTATTTTTTTGCCTTAAACACTGAAAAAACATACAAACTAATTTCTAACAAACAAATTAAGGTGTGATTAACGTGACATACATATGTAGTAACACAAATATTAACCTGAGTTTAAATTTGTTGTTGCTTATGTATATTTAAAAGTTTTATTTAATTATTTCGCTATTTAAAGAAAAGGCGCTGTTGGATGCAGTTAATAACTAGTAATATTTATTCCTAGTATATTGTTGGCAGTTGTAGTATATTTATACTGTACAGCAGAGGTAGCCCAGCAGTAGAGGACAAAGACTTGCGATCGTATCACGGGTTCGATTCCCGGGATATAGTATTAAATAATTAACAGCTCATGCATTAATTATATGGGATTGCAGTTGCTCACAAAAAATTCCAGAGGATGGGCAGCATCGTCCTTTTCGTACCACGATACTATATTACGATCGCTAACCTGGCTACCAAGTGTGGCAATTATTTTATACCCACATATAAATATCTTTTGGAAGGCCTATGTGAGCGTCTATGGGTTGAAATGACGATTTAAAAAGTAAATCAAAATACTTGATACATGGTTAGGCACTGCTTGCTCTATCACCACAATTCAAAAATATATTAATTAATATTTCGACATTACAATTTCTTTTGTCTACCTCAATCCAATAAACCAATATTTAAATGAAAGGAATCTTTTGATTATTTTGATTTAATTTATGCTTTATCTGATAAAATGTTCGTGTATAAATCTGTATTGTTAAACTTTATTAAAATATGTGTTAGAAGCAGGAAGTTCTTCTCCATAACTATAACACTTTGCAAAGAGGAGTAAAGTCAAAAATAAAATTGATAAAATAAATAAACAAATAACAAGCTGACGATCAGTTCTAGTAAAAGTTCTAATGTAGAAAGGGACTAATATATAGCTACTTCCGCTATGCAGCAGTACCAAACACCGAGTCGGTGTAACATCATAAAACTCGGCGTAAAATCTCTTGAGAATGGCCCGTGGAGTTGTGAAACACGTTTCGAGTTAATTAACGGTGGTAGTAGTGTTTCGCATTGTTTACCGCACGCGCAATTATCAGCGGGCTGGCGGCCGGTGCACTAAATTGCACGACTACTGCTGCATAGCAGTAGCTATATATTAGTCCCTTTCTTAGTTAGGATGGACTTCCGCAAGGTAACGCCTGAATCTATTAGATATTAAAGTTCTTATGTTTAATAAACCAATTCTATTTCTTTAGCTTTATCATATTCCGATATAATTTTGTGTAGAGTTTAGTCTAAGAATAAATAACCAAGTCCAATGTCCGAAAGATTTCATTCACTTCATTTTCACTTTAAAATAATTAGTTTGTCAATGGGTCCCAACGGCAATGTGTTCTGCTAATAACATATCATGAAAGGATATGAAAATACGAATCGGATTATTGTCAATCGATCCTAAGAGTGCGGGTGTACCTCATTATGGCGATAACAAACCGCTCGGCCGCAAATCGGATGTCATTTGCATTCCCGATCTGTTTACCGTGCCGTGTTCAATATCTAATAATTCATGAAATAAGTTAATCGCTTTATTTCTTATACGTAATCAGTGTTTTAAAAAGGTTTTGTGCCGCTCCTATATCTTATAAGTGCTTAACTAAATCTAAATAAGATTCAAATGCAAACTTAATACTTTTCTATTCAGTAGTAGACGCGTAAATACATATATAGCGTAGGTAAAATAGTGTAATGATATTTTTTTTGTATATCTTTTTACTAAAATACATAATGAACATTTTAATAAATGTAATAAATAAATTGTAATTAATTAATTATTAATTTGATATTTTTTGAACATCTTTCGTCTATAATATGTAATGTAATGAATATTTTAATTTATGTAATTTAAAAAAATAAGTAATGAATTAATAATTAATAATTGAATATTTTTTTGAAAATGTAGAAAGATTTCAAAAAATATTCAAGTTAGAATACAAAACGTAATGAACATTATAATTTAACGAAAATTGTAATTGATTAGTTAATAATTAAAAATAAAAATTAGTAATTAATAATTGCTTATTTTCTTATTATATTATATTCTTTCTTATGTAAATCTTTCTACTAGAATACATAATGTCATTACACTATGTAAGATAGCAGAAACATTTATTTATATGTATGTCTTGGTTTATATAATATTAAAAGATGTAATTGATTTATTAATAATTGATACATTGAATATTTTTTTGTAAATCTTTCTACTAGAATTCATAACTCAAAGAATGTTTTAATATATATAATATTAAATATAAATATAATTGATTAATTAAGTATAAATATTTGTATTGCATGTGGGATGTTCACGCGTGTACACAATATATTTGCGATTCTGTTCGTGACTCGGTATCAATATCGGTGGCGCGAAAAATATAGAACAGTTGTAAATTCCGCCGATTTGCGGTCCTCGTAGCCTCGGTGCAGCGAGCGCGGGTTGCGGGGCACGAGGGTTCGGAGTCCCGGAATGGTATTGACGTTGGCTGGACTTTATTTCCGGCTCATGTATTTATAAATGCTGGTATTGACTATAGATACAAATCGACCCGAATGCAAGCTATTATGGAGGGAATTTTTGTCGAATACTACGACCTATTATCATTTTTTTTTGATTATTATGTGGATTATTAAACCACTCGTTTGTATAATTCTTTCAGTAGGATCTCCACTTTTGAAAGTAGGCTTCTTTAAAAGCCTTTCAACAGGACCGGTTGGTTGTCTTCATCTTCATAAAATGTCTTATATAAAACTTATGTTTTATACGGGGTGATTTAGATAGACCTATCGTACTGCCCCTGTCTTGGGTACACAGGCATATTATAATATTAATATGTTTTTCACTGAATTCTATTATTCATGATGTGAAAGATGAGGACGTACCTTATCTATCCTCCGTAATATTTTCATTTATTCTTTCTTCTTTTATTCTTTTTCATTCTTTTTTCTGTTCATACACACCTCACTTTCCTCGCGTACTTACCGAAATGTACAGGTATAACAATTTCTGCATTACTTTACTTTTGTAATTTAACTTTTATCATACATTTTCTATTTGTAATTTCCTTATATTTAGTTTATTTTATTTGTTTGTTTATTGGAGGGTTTTGATAGCAGTGTTATTATTATATTATTAATAACATGTTTAATGTTTATGTAAAATTCAGGAGATACCTCCTATATATATTTATGTATACATATATCTATCAAGTCAACGTTGAAACAAATTTGAAACATTTGAAATCAATACCTTGTTAGCGATGCCCCGGGGTAACCTCCTTCACAGATGCACTGAAACAACACGTACAGTGCAGACTTCTAATACTTTTTAAAATAACAAAACAGCTCGTGTTTTGTTATTTTTTTAATGACGATTCGTTATTCTTAATGGAAGACTGTATTCAAGCAAAATGGAACGATCTTGTTTAATGATAATCTGGTGGTATATGTGACAGCATATAATTTAAAATTTAAAATAAATGTTAATTTATCTAATAAACGCGGTACTTTATCGTTATCGTAATATCAGTAATAAGATATCCACTATTGGACATCGGCCTTCCTGTATATATTTTCAATAATAAAATAATAAAAAAGAACCAATATACATAATAATAATAACAAAAAAAGAAGGAAAACGACTATGATAACCATAGTCATAAAACTTAATAAAAAAAAAGGAAAGGCCAGCACAGCGAATACTAGTAGTAAGATATAACCATTAAGCAAAGATTTGAGAAGACACCTTGACCTGAAGACATAGAAGGATCTAGAAAAAAGGCATCGACCTCCCATGTCGATGGACTAACTTGAAAAGTGGGGAGATTGGCAAATGGGGTTTTTTGTCGGTTAGAGTCCGACACTACCTGGGCAACCTTCCCAGGTGTCCAGGAGGATTTTCCCCATTTGCCAATAAGCTCGACAACATTTTAATTAATATATATATATATATATATATATATATATATATATATATATATATATATATATATTCAATTCAAGGACCCGTTAGAAGCGTCAAACATACATCTCTATTGTCGTCTCGTGTTAGTTGATTTCGTTTCAAATACTCTGTGTAACATTTACTACCGTGTCTAAACTAGGCTTAATTGCATCTGTCTGCTCTGATGAAAAAAGGAAGGATAGATATAACCTTTTTTTCTTTACTCTAGGGGAAATTCTGCATGGGATACCCCTCCACTGTGGGGACAGCGAAAGAGTTATACCGGACTCCTACCGGCTGAAACCCCACGGTCTTCTTGGACGCCTTTTGTTGAAACTACGGGAATGCTTTCGCATACTACCGTAGTTTCAACGACGGCGGTCTAGTGCCTCAACTCCTTACTTAATGCAGGTCACCTCAAATCCGTCGACAAGGACATGTTAAGGAGGTTGGGGAAACATAAATAGATATAACATAGTTTAACTGTTGGTGATTATAATCCAAAAAAAGGTTGTATTTGGTAGACCCAAACACGCTCGTCATTTGAAAATAATTTTCACGCTTCTCTTAACGATGATAAAGATAAACACGTTGTTTGATGAAGTCAAAGATAACTTACTGTATACAGCATTGAGATCTTCGGCAATGAAAATAAAAGTGACAGGAGGTGATCATGGGACCGGTAAGGAGCCTAAATCATCACAAAATCTTTCGCAATAATATTATCTTTAACATAAGGTAATTTGAACACTTGTCCTACCACAATTTGTCCTTTATATACAGAATGATTGGTTATAATTATAACACCTATAAAGAGTTGAATATATCTCAACAATTAATACCTGTACACTGTAGCTAAAAATAAATAAAATTACTTAAGTAACATACTGTATAACATACTGACTACGCTTGGCAGCGGGTTGACGATGCCAGTGTTGTACTAAGGTACGCAAAGGACGCTGCTGTCTTTCCTATGGGCACTTGTTTATAGCAGAGGCAATTCTATATAATTATTGGACAAAATGTGAAATACATAATATTGTATTCCGGGAATTAAACTTGCAACCTTCGATCGCAAGTCTCAATCCTCTACCGCTGAACTTCCACTATTCGTGTCAGCAAACAAATATATGTTCAATAATTTTAAATTAGTCTGTCAGTATTACGTATTCTTAAAAATCAATTATTTGTACCTGTCCTTTAGAAATTTGTGCTAAACACGGAGACGAGCGGTGCACTTTATTGCACGACTACTACTGCATTGGCGGAAGTAGCTATATATTGGTCCTTTTATTACTTAGGATGGACTTCCGCAAAATGACGCCTGAATCCATCAGAAATTATTAATTCTTTTGCGATTGCATTTACAGTTCCCAATAGTTAAATTTGTAACTTTTTAAATTATATTGAAATCGTTATTCATAAGAAATGAAGTAGCACATTACTAATGGCGACGACGAGTAAGTATTCCCCACTAGGCGGAGTCGCAGGAGACCTTTCATCCTGTTGATCTTGGAGGATGCCTTGTAGTGAGATCGAGCTGATAGGCGGGCTGAAATGATGATCATGATTATGAAATAATCTGAAATCATGCTGACCTAGGACTATAATGTCTAAATTTTTTTAAATTTGTTTTTGTTTGGAACCACTGCTTTGATTATATACGTTAGAAGTTCGGTTGCGTAATTTTAATTAATGATTGATTGTTAATAATAATATCTCTCTTGAGTGGCGACCTCGTGCAGGTAGATGCGACGTGGGAAAGGCCCTCTATTAAGTAGACTGACGACCTCTTCACCACGACACCGAATCAGAAATGTGGAGGTGCAGAAGAACCAAGATCACCTAAGTAGCTCGGAGAATTACTCGTCTGAATTGGCAGTGGATAGTGGTAGTATCGGTCATGCAGCCGATGTATTAGAATCGAAGGTTCTCGAGTGACGACCATGAGCAAGTAGACGAGGACTAAATAGTCCCCCACTAGGTAGACTGGTGACATTGTTAAGGTCGCAAGAAGTTTTTGGGGAAGGGAGTGGATGTCCATCAGCTGATGATGAGATTTAGTAAAATGAAACATATATATATATATATATATATATATAAATGTACCGAAGAAAGTTGCAAAAGTTTAGATAGCGACGAATTATTTCAGAGCTATGAACTTAATTAACACAAATAAAGATATTATGTTAATTAAATTAAGGTTCTGTGTTCATCATATAAATATATCTTCTTGGTAACTACATAAAACGTTAAAGTCTTTGCGGAAATTGGGTCGGATTAGAGTTCATCGTTACAACAATCTTAAATTTGATGTAGTCGACTTTTTAAATTATGCTAATCGAAAACTTAACTTAGCGTATAATATTCATAATTAAGTAAGTTACTTATTTTGTAAGGATAGTACTATTTTTGGTGTATTCAATATTCAGCAGCGACTTTTGTACGTTTTTGTTTATCAGAAAGGTCTTCGATTGAAAATTTAGTATTATATCGTCATCTGTGTATATGGTTGTGGACGACTTATGTCTGATATAATTTTTTTTCTTATGTAATAAAATTATTTAATATTCATTTATAAGTTTATAATTTTATTTTTACATGAAAAAACTAAGATATTGAAAAACTTCTTACTTCCCCGAATGAATCGAAATCAATCTTTGTTTCCCTTGGGCAACACCATAACTTGAGAATGACTCTACCGATTTCATACAAATCTTTTGTATAAGTTTTCTAAAACTTTGCAGAAGGTTTTTATGAAACAAAAATGTAAGAAAATTGGTACAAACTTACAAACAAATTATTTTTACGCATTTGACATTTGAACTTCACACGTTTGACGGCACATATGACACAAATCTTTATAGGCGTTTGGAAACCGCTTACCTGTACGATATAGGGCTTTATGTTGTGGAATGTAATTAAGGATGAGTCTAAATCGATTTGACTTATATATTTGTACGTAAATGTTAATTACAAATCTTCATTAACCTAAAGTATTTCTTTTATTGGTCCCCGATTTTGGGGACTTTTCGTTCACCCCTATACGTGGACTACGAACTTAGTTGACAGAGGTTTAAATATATTTAATTTAGGTTTAATTTTTTTTATTTTTATTTTTTTTAGGTTTAATTTTTTCAATTTTTTTGCTTTTATAATTTTAACATTCTTTACATTTTGTTAATATTCATTGAAAATCATAATACATTATATCACAGCACATCAGTTATTATTATACTATTGCCTTTCTTTTACATGTTTTTTTAAATAACTTGTTTATTTTTTTAAATTCAAATTAAACAAATTTTGTCTCAGTAAGATTTCCTGCTTGATTGTGGGGTCTTATCCGACCGTGTTTACGTAATTAGGTTTTAATCCTATGTATTGAGCTCTGAATAATTGCCTCGTAACCACAGGAACCACAGAAACACAGAGCGACTATCTTTGTCGCCTACTAGGGGAAAGATGTTCTTAGCTTTTTTAATTTTACCTAATTCTGTCTCACAGATAGGCCGCAGTCCTCCGGGAAATCTGTTCTTGTACAAGGTGATTAGTATAAGTAGTAATGAGAAATATATGTAAAAGCTATACGTAAGAATAAAGAAAAAGGAGAGAGAGATCAAAGGAGAAAGCATGATAGAGACGACGGAAGAAGCGGAAAATGAGTGATGGAGAATCTTCCTTCGCTAAAACAAGTATTTTTATTTTTGGTATATACACGTTGATTAGTTATGTATGTAAAAGCTATCAAGGGGTGAATCGTTGATAAGCAAAAAGCTTCTAAACTTTTATACTTATTATCAGACTGAATAAAGTGATCACTCTAAAAATGGTTACATCCACTAATGTTCTGTATTACAAGTCAACACACACAAACTTCTAGCAGTAGAAAGTCACCTTCATCTCTCTCTTCTCATCGAAAGATTGTCTGGTAGAGACCGCCTCTTGTAACTCTTTATGAATATTTTTTTAGTTACAGTATATATATGTATATGTATATATATATACATATATATTTATATATATATATATATATAAATATATGTATGTATATATATATGGTAAACAAAAAAAGTATAAATAAATAAATAAAGTCTGCCGAGACAGCTAGTAACTACTAATAAACTTTCTGAGTTCATGAACTAAGTACTGAGGCACTTGGAGAACGTGTACCACGATTGTAGTTTACTGCCCACGCCGTCCCCTGCGGTGCGACAAACTGTCGCCTAAGTGTGTAATAACCTTTAATCTCTTTACGAGGTTGAATAGAAAATACTGACTTAACTTGGTAGATATAAATGTATCTATATTGAAATATTTAGCGTGTACGTTGACCCTGTTTAAGAAGAATAAGTTTTTACTTTGCAAAACCAAAGTAATGTCGATTTATTATATTTTATAGTCATTAAATGCCCTTTAAATAAATATATATAAATATATATATATATATATATATATATATATATATATATATATATGTGTGTGTGTATATATTATAACGAGGAATATACGAGTGCTTTTGTGTAATTAAAGTTCTTGGTTTACAAATCTTTTTTAAAGCTACATCATATATATATATATATATATATATATATTTATGTCTTAAAACATATATATCTAGTGTTTTGATACTATGTTAAAGTCATGTATATAGTCATAACACTAAAAAAAATTCTATGAATTCTGTTCCATGATATTTACACATTATCATCATTACGTCAGCCTGATGATGAGTAGTGCAAGGCCTCTCGCAAAGATCGCGTCGACGACCGCTGGTCTTGCACCGCATCAAGCGACTTCCTGCGATCTCAACTGTATCATCAGTCCACTTAATAAGAAGCCTTTCTACGCCGCGTCCATCAGCTCGTGATCACCGATAAACCTTACATCTTCAACGACCTTCGTGTACACGAACGATGTGCCCCATCAGCTGCCCATCAGACCAGCGATTCTTCGAGTTACGTCAGAAACCTAGAGAATCTCCGAGGATTGCTCTTGCTATTGGATTACTCTCATGAAATGCGATAAAAAACACAATAACCACGGTTGACGGTTAGCATTGAAATCACCCAGGCGCCCTGCACCTAGAGAGCGTGCGCTGGGCGCGCATATGCGAAACTCCGACATGCGTGCCAAGTCTTGAAAGATTCGCCGAAATGATCAAATGGCAATTTCGCCCACCAGCGCGCAAGCCCGAGTAGACGTAAGTAGGAACCTTAGATACGGTACCACGTGACATTGCGTAGTAAGTTTGTATTAATTAAACCGTTTTATTTAGTTCGACCCGTACGGAATTTATTTGTTTGGGTCAAAATTAGAAATTGAAGCAATTGAATTTAAGCATCTTCCCGTTGTCAGATTGATCTGAAATTTGGTACACACATTTAATTTAGATGACAATACAACATAATAAAATCAATAACATTATAAATGTAAGATGGCCGCCGATACAAAATGGCGGATTACATATTTTTCCTTAACCCCCTCAATATGGGTATCAAATGAAAGGGCTACACTAGTAAAACACGATGATTATGTCAAAATTTAAAATTCAAGATGGACGCCGTTCCAATATGGCGGACTAGGTACATATTTTTCCACAACCACCAAAATTTGGTTATCAAAAAACCGTTTAACTTAAAAGTTTTTTAAATGTATTTATTTTAGTTTGAGTTTAAATAAGTATTGTTAGTTCCTTAACTGTATCGCTCTGCGTTTTTTTGAGAGCTGACCCCACATGTCAAGCTATAGTGAATTAAATATTAAAATTAAACCGTCTCCGTGGAATATGTCCGGAGGAACAACACCCACAGAGTTTTTATTCATAACATTCTATTAAATTTATAATATAGTTCTTTTTTAACATACTGTATATAATTGTTCAAAACAATATAGAGCAAATCCAAACGTAAAAAATACTATTGACTTTTAGTAAAATAATACGTAGGTGAACTAGCCGTAAATACAAAATAACATCTTCCAGTCGGCGCGACTGAATGGCGCCACAGTGTATATTAGCCTTTATTGTATTCCCATAATCATGCACTGACAAGATAATTATATATAAAGATATCTTTCACGATACCTTACAAGGTTGTGTATATGTAAAAATATAATTAAAGTAAATTACAAATTGAGGCTGTAGGGTCCGAAAGTTTCTTAAGTGGCGATCACGATCTGATAGACGCGGTGTTGCTAAGCCGACCACTGGTTGAACCGATTACATGGTTAAGTTTGCGAAAACCGGTTTTTGTGCTGATAGGAGTTATCTATCATAACATTTTATGATTAAATGTCATAGTATAATTTGGCCTGACGTACTGCAATAGCGTAATAGAATAATTATTTTAAGGGAATCGCCCAAACAAACATTACTACATCTAACATTAATCCCTAGTGATGTCTCGCTCGCACAGTACCTGCGACACGTATACCTATGCAGTTCACTCACCCACGAGTTGTGCTATGCAAATTGTATAGAGAATGTATAGCGGCAAAATGAAGGAAGCTAATTGTATTGGCTAATTGTTACCTAGCCGGTTTTCGGAGAAATGTGTGATCTCTTCCTTTGAAGACATAACACAATACAATACGTCAGGTGAAGCATCTGACGTGGATTTTTTTTAGTTTATTAGCTCGTGGATTACGGATCCGCGAGCCCTGAGTCCGATGAAGCTGTAACAGCCAAAACGGCTAACAGCGCGCATCAACATTCGAATATAGCCTGAAGAAAACTAATTGTATTGGCTAATTGTTACCTAGTCGGTTTTCGGAGAAATGTGTGATCCCTTTCTCCGAGGACATTTTATCTATCCAATACAATACGTCAGGTGACGCATCTGACGTGGATTTTTTTTAATTTATTACCTCGCGGATTTCGGATCCACGAGCCCTGAGTCTGATGAAGCTATAAAAGCCAAAACGGCTAAAAGCGAACATTCGAATATAGCCTGAAGGAAGCTAAATGTATTGGCTAATTGTTACCTAGCCGGTTTTCAGAGAAATGTGTGATCTCTTTCTCCGAAGACATTTTATCTATCTAATACGTCAGGTGACGCATCTGACGTGGATTTTTTTTTAGTTTATTAGTTCGCGGATTATGGATCCGCGAGCCCTGAGTCCGATGAAGCTGTAAAAACCAAAAGGGCTAACAGCGCGCATCAACATTCGATTATAGCCTGAAGGAAGCTTCATGGAAACTGAGTCTACACAAACAGGGGTCCGTGGACGAAAATTAGCGCTGTGATCGTACCCCAGATACAACAAAGACGCACAAACGTAGAGGGTTACACAAATACACGTGTAGGTGTATAGTTCAATTTCGATAAAATTGTACAAAGCCTAAATAGAATAGCAGCATAATACAATGCAAGGGAGACAAAGAACAAAGAAGCGTAGAAACAAGCCAGAAGAGAATCAAGAACCAAATCGATATAGCAACATTGAATACAGTATTTCCTATACGCTCGACCAACTTTTTCTCAACGACCCTATCTCCTACAACTTCTTTTACTTTATAATGACTTAATTATAAAATGAGATTACTAACGAAATATTTTTTTTAATATAACATTTATTTGTTTTAGTACTTTAGTATTATATTTATTAGATTAACTAAAAACAAAGATATGTGTTACATGTAATATTACATTCAATTATTTTTATATCATAACTTATTTACGCATAGATGTGGTAATTTTATTGTACATCCACCTGACAGTGAATAATCACATTTCGCACTGTTTATTCTGTGTGTAACAAAGTATAAGCGCTCGTAGATGTTGGTTTGAAAGATATAACAAAATTATGTTGGCTTGTAGCTCTAACATTCTGATATTTCATTTCTATATTCTAGATATTTAGATGAAGGAAGTAGATGTAACAAAGAAGATTTTCAAGCGAAAATTAAAGATCACGTGAAAAAGAATGTTGAATAAAATAAAACTAAAATTGAAAACAGTCCTTTTACTCGAATTTGTAACTTTCGTGGCCCATACAAGGCAGGAGCAACAAGAGACCTCCAAAAACGGAGGTCATAAAAAAAACATGCCATTCACAGCCGTAACCAACCGTTATTGTTTTCCTGTGACTCCATTCCCCTGTATATATTTATGTCGCCTCTGTGAATAAACTATTTTTATTTCTTTAATAATATCCTTGTAATGCTTTATTGTACGCAACGTCTTATAATTTGTTTACGTCGACATATTCAATAGTTAAACTGCTAAGGCCTGTTGTTCAAATGCCTATTCCTGACCTTACGGCTCACACCGATAAGAAAACGTGCAAGTTGAAATTTTTCTGCCCTGAACTTACCACGGTTCCATACGAAAAAAACCCTAGCAATATATAAAGAAAACTCTAATATAATACCGGCTTGCTGAGACTGCGTATGCGAGTTTCGAGCTCCCACATTGATCCATATAACACTTAAAACCTTGTTCATGTGACGTCACAGAAAAAAAATTGTTTGTATAGAAAAGACCTAAATGCTTAAACGAAAAAATATATATTTGCGGAATTGAATTGATCATGCCTTTCTCGAGTTTTGTATTTAGAAACACATCTGGTGATACATTTTTATTTATATCAATTTGTATTTAAACAACCCGGCTACGAATACTAAGTAACATTCTGTAAAAGTAAAACAATCTACTCAGAATTGTTCTATGTAAATAATTTATAAGTCATAAATAAACAAAGATTTATGAAGTAAAATAGGAAAAAAATGTGATAAATCACAGGCGTTGTCGTCACTAAATCGGCATTGAATTTGTTCGGTGAGTGGGCATTACGTCACTATATGTTTATTTTATCTTTAACTTTTAAATAACAATTTATCGCTATCAAAAATAGTGCTTTATCGTACACAACATTGAATTCATTTCTCTTCGGCAAAATGTACACTTTATATATACAAACATAAATGAATCTCTACTATCGTTAGTCACGTAATAACTGAAGAATCACTTTTCAGATTTCAGTCATAAGTTTTAAATTCCTTGCACTTTGTCCAAAGATCACACGGAAAAAAATTCACACAGAATGTTAATATAACACACACATACAAACATAACCCCCCCCCCCACACACACACACGCATACATACACCCACGTATACATATATATATTATCAATTAACAGCTGCATTAGTGTTATCGGTCACAAAACTAATTTCCTTATTTTACTTTTAATCAATAAATAAATTGATTACTATTAAATATGTTAAAATGGTTTATTTTTATATTGAAATACTACAGGCCAATAACTACTGACATTACAAAACGATCGTGACAGTCATTCATTCAGTCTTGCGTTAAGAGAAAAAGCCTTTACCAGTGGGGAAATTTACTGTACGACTTATTTTAATTTTCATCACCTCGAAATCGCGGACTTTGCAAATGCCACTAGTGCAGCAACGTAAGCCAATTAATAAAAAAATTCCGATCCGTGGTCGATATTATTTATTTTCCTACAATAAATAAATAAATAAATATGTAGATCACTCTGATGTACAGCTACATTATTTATTTTTTCTTGTAAACATATCAGCTTTTTTATATAAGTCAGTTTGCAACCAAAGAATAACATAAATGGAGTGCTATACTATCTACGAGATAGTACAATATTCAAATACATACTTTTATCTAGAAGCGTTCTTTCAGATCGGCATATCTGTTCTCTGTACGTCGCAGCGGACGCCGCGTCGTATAAATCTCACTAAGACGGCTCGATGTTGCGATAAATCGAGATGCCGTCGCTTTACGCCTTGCTCAATCCTATCGTAAATCTTCACACGCATTCAGAATCCGAATTAAAAGCCTCTGTGTACTATCTGCGAATTTATAAACGCAAAAAATCTATTATTCTTTAAGGCGTTTAAATAACTTCAAGATGTGTGTGTAACTTAAAGGCACTGTTCTAGAAACTACGGGAATTATTTTTACTAATACTTCTCAGCGATAGGAAACGCCAACAAAAAACAACCTAACAGTTTAAAATCGCATGACGTCATTTCAGTCGTATGACATTCATTTCTGGATCAAGATTTCCCTCCTAAATTTGCAATAGCATTGAAAGCGTTCCGTATCCTGAAACTTCTTTTTTTTCAGCCGATGGAAGCCTTCTGCAAGGCATAGGCTTTACCAAAATATCGTCACGATGATTGGTCTTGCGTTACCCGCATTCAGCGAATTTCCATGACCTTTAAACTATGTCGTCGATCCTCCTAATAGGGAACCCAATTGTCTGCTCATGGTTGCCACTCGAGAGCCTTTCGGTCCCAACGCTAATCGGTTGCAGGAGCCATTTGCCACGCCCACTGCCATTTCAGACGACCAATTCTTCGAGCTTCCTCAGTTCCTTCAGATGACCCTAATATTTTTTTAAAAAAAATTCGTTGTTGAGAGCAGACATATATTTATGTCTTGTTGGTAGATATCAATAACAACTCGCCGGCGACATAAACAAAAGAAATATGCTGTTTAAACCATCCGAGCGATTGGATCCCTCAAGACTTTGTTATGCGTTTATCCAAATGTAGGCAATTTCTCCGTATATTGCGTTGTAAGCGGTAGAATAATTTTATTAATAGTTACTGCGATTCCGCTACTATTGCTACTATTATTTCGACATGTACAGGATGTTAGGAAATAGGTATTAAGAGTTGATTAGTCATTACATTACATTATAAAGTGATTACTTCGAAATATGTTACATTATTTCTTATCGGACTGCTGATTGCATAACACCATACAGAGACGAGTTAAAAGGTTCAATTGCAAGGCAGTGTGCGTGTAGTAAGGCACGGCTCTATTTAGGATGCTTGTTACTTGATAAAAATAGTGCAGAAATAAATGTGGACCACCCATAGGTGACAATAAGAAGGTAGGTGCTGTTCAGGATATCTGAAAAACTGTGAACACGTGCAAAAAGGTCAAAAATACCTTAAAAAAATACCTTAGTTGACAATACTATATCTTTAATCTGTCTTAAATGCGTTTATGAAATTTAATATTTAAAAAGTAACTTAACAATCGAATGTTGATTGTTATTGTAGTAAGCGGCAATTAACACAGGTTAAAATAGCAGTTGTCAGGCGATATAGCCCGCAGAACGAATGGCGGTTATGACTATAGGGGTGGAGAGAGAAGACTACGGACTAGAAGGCACAACGTTCGACGTCTGTAAACAAGACGGATATGATAAGGTAATAGGAAGACGTGGAAGGCAGGCCGCTTCCAACCGGCCATTGGAATTAACCCTTAATAACCTAGAGTTTTAATTTTGATACAAATCTTTTAAACCGAATGTTCACATTACTATTAGTTTTTTTTATAGGTTGGCTGTACGTATTTTACTGTTGTATAATATTCTTTTCAACGACATTAAAAAAAATCTATTTTTCCCTTCATCTAGACCCTCAAGCAAACACAGTAATATTAAAAAAAATCACTTTCGTAAATCAGGCTACTAAGGGTTAAAATTCGGGAGTTTAAACCTAACAATAGAAGTTCTATGTCTGAAACGACAATGATAATCAAATATCGATTTTAATATAATACAACAAAAATAAAGGCCGAGAAAATTGGTTCGAACACATGACTTTACCGCTCACGTATCCTTGGCTTTGTACAGATTACATGTAATTAATTAAGTCCTGTGATATCCTGAGGACATATCTCAGGATTTACCGCACATTAACCATTAAGCGCGCTATTCGCTTTAGTTGCCCGCTGTTTCATTTAATATAACATTATATTAATAGGTGTTATTTTTTTGCACTGGCAATATAGTAGTGGTAATTAGTCAAAACAATTTCGGCTATTGCTTGAATAGTTAATAGCTAATAGTAAACTATGTTAAACATATAATGTTTCTATTATTGGCGTCTTACGTTCATAATACAGGCTGATTGGTTATGGATACGAAAGCTTAAAAGTGGTGAATGTATAGGTTATTTGCTGTCAAATTAACATACCGCACATCCTATAAAAAAATAAATGGTTCCTAAAAAATAATAATTAACGTAGTGATAATTTAGAATTACAACATATTAAAATTAATTATTGTTTACTATTTGTTCCTGCAGATTTTATACTGCCAGAAGTACAGCCACATTCCATAAAAAATAATTTAACATATTTCAAAGTGATCTTGTTATAAAGTTGATGGAAAATATGTGATAAATACTTAAAACTTTCACACCCTGTACAAATGGATTCTAAATTTGGTCGATAATTTATAGACTAGTTCAGCTAGCTTATAACAGATGGCGCCACTAGCCTTTTTAATATCGTGGTATCGTTATCCTTCTCTATGAATTATATGAGAAAATAATTTGTTTTGTGCAGTCATTGATTCATTCATTCATTATTATAGTAAAGAAAGAATGAATAAATGAAAATGGTGCAATATAGTGACTTGACAGTTAAAAGTTATGTTATTTCTTCATCTCAAGCGAAGCACCCATAACCAATCAACTCGTATAAACACACATAGCTGATAAATATTGTCATTGCAATTAATAAAGACCCTCCATCTCTTATTTTTCTCCATCTCTTACCTTTATCCCGTCATCTCTATCATCCTCCCTCCTTTCATCTCTCTTTCCTTCTTCTTTACTGGTTTGTATATCTTTTACACCCATAAACCTGCACATTGTTTAAATTCTAGGACATATTTAGATCAAAATAAGCTCGCCTTCTGTATGCATACGTTGCTAAAAAGTTTTAAATAAAAAACTCGACCCAGAGAGCGATGCAAATGGATGCAGAAATGTTAAACTCAGCTCTTTAAGCGAGTTCATAAATCAAAGCGAAGACGGGACTCTGAAAGTTTCTCTCGAATTTCACTTTCGTGCCTCCGGTGAAAGTTATATGGAGCACGAATTTTCACGGATACATAATTCATAACCTGCCAGATGGTGGAAAATTTTGAATATATTAATTGAAGATACAGAAATATATATGGCTTATATGCACAATACGAATAACATTACAATATCATTAATTACGTTTGGTTGTCCTAAAAACGTGGGTGGACATGTTTGTGGCGCTTGATCTTGGTGCATTTTTCCCTTTATATGTAAAGCATTTCACGTCTATGTCGTCTGATGTTAAGTGTGGGAAGTGATCAAGGTCTACAATGCTACATGCTTGCCCAGAAGAAAGCTATTTTTGTGACTTGACTCCTAAGTTATACTTGACTGGAAACAAACCGGTAGGTTGTTCTACTCCTTGGCTGTTCACGCCATAAAAGTATTAGCAAAACGCTTATAGGGAATGGTGGGATTTTTAACCATGCATGGATACTGAGAATCTGTATGTGTTGTTGTCTGATAGAAGAAAGGAAATGATAGGTTTATTTGGTCCAGTGGTATTAATTTTGCGTGCGGTATCGTGGGATATCACTAGTATTTTTAATGTCCAACACAGTAGCAGCTGTGTGAAAACGTTCTTCTATAATAAAATCAAAGGCTAGGCTAATTAATAAAGCCTATTATTGAATTAGCGATTATATTGTTCATTCGTCATTTAATAAGTGTTAAAAGAATAACTGTTGATTTTATTGCTGAATTCTTCTCCATATAATATTATCAACTTGCTGTAGTCTATGTATAAATACATATTTAAATTTATGTTGTACCAATGTTTAAATGTTTCTAAAGTGATAGAGCGTATTCGAAAGAATAAATGTTTCACTGTTTAAAATGATATTGCGATGTAAAATACAACGAGCGCCATCTAGTACGGAATATAAGAACTACAATTCTTTGCGCTCTTAATTGTTAGGAATATTAAAAAACACGTTTTTCACATGTATTTGGGATTATGTAATAGATATGCTAATGCATAATATAATGGTAGCATGCAAAATAATAAAAGTATTATTTAAAAAAATTACCTGTGTATACACGAAGCTTAGCACAAAGTATATCGTGTATTCTCTCCTTCTTTATAATAAATATATATTTGTGATTTAATACAAGCAAGAATCTAATGTCAAATAAATCACTAAGATTTTCCTTTTCCGCAATTTATAGACGTCAGACGAAGCGGGACCATGTTCCGTCGTAAATCATTTTCCGGACTGAAATGTATTGAATATAAATATCAATATCGTATGTATGGCATTTGACGAAAGGGTCAAACCTCTAGAAAGAAAAAATTTGAAACGGGAACCTACATATGTTCTCCCCGCGGACATGGCACCGCGTTAATAGGTTTTTTTTAGAAAAACTTTCACGAATATTCTTTGAAGAAATTTTACGTATATATTATCATTCAAATGCTTTCTAGAAGGTTTAAATGAAAATAAAAAATAGAATTAATGGTTGTGTAACCGGTGCATTGGACAGCATTTATGGATAATTCATTTATTTATTTCATATTTTTCTATTTAAAGGCGAACGGCCAGTGATATCTGGCAATGACAGGAAGCAGACACGTAGCGTTCAATAAATGGGGGAGGGGCCTTCAGGCTTTGGTGATCTTATTGGAAATCTATTAGGCCTATGTGATGAAAATAAAATTCGTTTATTGTACATTGGAACTTTTAATAGAACTCTTATTGATCGTCAACTTATTATCTGTTTTATTTCTGACTAGACTCTGATTCGCGAGGTGTTATAGCTGAGAAGGAGAAAGAAGAAACTCTTTGGATTTCTAACAGATAAAATGAATGATGAAGGTGATAGAATTAGACGTTTTGACGAGCGTCTTTAATTTCAAACAACGTGGTAAAAACATGAAATAGTTTATTTCATCAAATCTGTAAATGATTTACTAATAACTTTATTAACTACGTAATAAGCTCATTCAATCTATACAGCAATAAAAGTTTAAAACGCCCTTATCTAGTATAAATAGCAACATGTTTGAACGGCTAGATTCGTTCAGAAACTACGGAAAATACTTTTGAACGAGTGCTCAGCAATTTCAAACATTGTGCGCTATTCAGTTGGCCTTATGTAGCACTCAGATTGAGTGCAATATGATTCAAAACTGTTTTGTATGAAAGCAATACGCCTTTGGAATTTATCGATCATGCAACTTTACTACAACATAAGTCAGGCTTTTAGTATCATAAATAGATGGTTTAATGTTTTATCGCCCGTAATTCATCCTTGGATAAGGCTTTTACCCAAGAGGTTCAATAAAAGTAGAACATTCTGTTTATAATATAATAATTAAACTGCACGACAATAGCCTCTTCCATAGATTTGTAATAAAACCGGGAGGAAACGCTCGGCATCTATGATATGATACAGTTGCCGGTTCATCTTGTGGATGGATGACCTTAGGCCAGCAAGCTCAGGGTAAGACCTCCCGCCTATAATGCGGACAGGAATTTACCGATTCCGCTGATTTTATTGTGTAGCTATATTTGTTTGATTTTTACACTTTTATTAAATTATTTCTATATTTTCTTTACATTAATTAACAATATGTTATCTTGGCCTTATTCTTACCCGACCTACATTGCTTTTTTACACATAACTTTATCACATCATACCTTTGTCGCTTCGGATATGTAAAATAGCACAACTTTTCACTGTCAATTCACTATATTGCACCAAAGAAACGATTTTGCTTGTATTAGTTGTAGGCAAGAAAAAGCGTAAAGCGACATAAAAGACTAGTGACGCCATCTGTTATCGTCTAGCTGAACTAATCTACGAATTGTTGATTAAATTAAGAATACATTTGAATTACCTTCATAATTTTTAAGCCTTAAAAAAGGTGTTGCGATACTCTATGTCTCCTATTAGGGAGGCGATAGTGCCACTCTCCATCATTCTTTCGTAACTCTAGCTAACTGTCTGTTCTTGCACTTATAAATAGTGAATGATTCCACGGGTTCGAGATGGCATGGGCGTAGGATGCGCCTAACTTAAGACCTCTTTCAAAGTAGCGAAGCCTAAAAACTCCCAGGGGAGCCTTGGCTCAGGCCGCTACATACTACTATTTCACCGGATTGGCAGACCGTCGAGCTATTAGATCGCTTTGGTAAACGTCTCAAGAAGTGACTTATTGTTAACACTAAACATACCATAACTGGATTCTCCGAGTGCATTCACCAGTTTACGCTCAAGGAGAGTCCCGCATGTTTCTGTGAACCGGGTGTGGACCAGAACTTGGTGCATCTGATAGCCAATTGTTCCAGATTTTGAGGACTTCGGTTCCACACGGAATGTTAGTTGGGAAGAAAAAAGAGACGAGCATTGCTTCCATAATAAAATATGCAGAGTAACCTTCGTCAGCTATATCAGATGGGTTATTGAAAATGTAATTAAGAGGAATAAGAGTTTAAATTAATATAGTCAGGTAAGCATGTTTACTTAATGAACAAATATAAAGTATAATTGTAAGTATGTAAAAAAAAACAATATGTTGTCACAAATGTAACATTTGTGATACAAATTAAGTTAAATCGTTAGAATAAGAAATTTTTTGATAAACTGTGATAAAAACTCTGTGCTGTGATAATCGAGGAGAAGATGAGAGGCGATGCAAAGTAGGAAATTAAGAATGAATGAGAATGTATGATTTTGTGAAGTATGATAAAAATTGAACGAACGATAATATAAAGATTGATATAAGAGAATGACAATAAAAAGAAATATCAAAATTATTAAAGACAAAAAGTATTATTCCAAAAAATAAGATAGAGGGTCAAATGACTCATTTTGAATTTGCATTATAAATACAAGTATCATCTTATTGAACGTACATCAGACTTCATAAATTTTTCTTACCAATTAATGTACAGTTGTTTTACTTTTTTTGTTTTCTTTATTTTGAGTTATACTAGTCGCATATTTTTATCCACCATTTTTTATAAATTCAAGCAGGGAACACAAAGTCAGGCTATTTGGTAGGAAGGTAGCTTTGGTAGGAATAAGTATCTGGTAAGTGTTGGTGTTATTAGTGTTAAGGTTGCAGACACTGGATACAGGCCTTCTACTATCGGTTTTAGAAGTACAAATGTGTTCTAAGTTCAGCTATGAATTGGTTAAGATGATTGTAATTTATTAATCACATGTATAAATAAAAGGTTTGCTTTTTATGTTTTTTATTTTAGTAATATTTATATATTTTACGTTATTAATTTTATTTACGTTATTTACTAATTTATTTATGTCATATATTACAATTTTTTGTTATTTATATTACATTAATTTGTAGCATTTTTTCTCATTAGATGCTTTATAAGTCGAACTAATATTTCATCTAAGGATTTAATAATAGTTTATTCTTAAGATTTTATATAATGAATATCATATATTAAGAGATATTATTAATATATTTATGAATAGAAACCCAAGTCTCTTATACAATTTTCATGTAAACATTGCTGAATATACTGTTTAACATATGTTGTATAATGTAAGGTGCGGGTATCCCAAATATTCATAAGCTAAAGACTCTCTGACATTATCTTTATGAAATGCTTGTCATTTAAGTGATGAAATTTTCTCTTACGAATATTGTATTATAGAAAATACATATATGTAATTTCAACAATGAACACGAACCTATCTCGGTAGACAAAGACGAGACCAAACGCGAAGTCAATTTCTAAAAATAATAATGCATAAGCGATCTTTTTTAATAGATGATTCAGTAATTTATTATTTATAAATAATTTTTACAAGTTTTAATTACAGTGCAGCAGAGTAAAATCTCTTTATTCGCGGGGTATATATTCCTATATTCCGCGAATACCGACACCGTAAATACGGAATGCTAATTTATATAGAATTATAGAGAATATGTTTCTAGGTGACAATATAAAAAATAAAACAAATATATAAAAAGTTGATATAGTTTTATTAACATTTTGATGACTGATACGCAGCAGTTGCATTAGCAATTTACTTTTTGAAAATAAGATTTCGTTCCACAGACGGATCGAAGTTCGTAAAGAAATCGAAAGGCTAATTTGCCATTCTTTAACCTTCTTTAAGATTTTTCAAATTTAATGTCACTTTTCAGTGCTTGTTGAAGCTTCTTCTGCAATAGGCTGTCAATTTAACATTTAATCCAAGTCTGTTTCAGTCAAAGTTGCAATAAGATCTGTTTTATTTTTCATATTAGTCATCTTGACGGCATTTACGAAGGATATTGTGTTAGATACGTTTTGAAATCCTTCGATTATTATGATTGTACTTATTACTTCCGCGAATAAAAATATTTTAATTTCGAATATTGGAATTTAGTCGCATTTTTTTAATCCGCGAATGAAAGTGCGAATACGAAGCTTTTACTCTATAGTAATTTTTTTAATAATTTATGTATCGGTGTAAGCAAGTTGCAACGTGTACTAAACATATTCACCCATGACCCCTACCATGGTACAGTGTGAACATAATTACCGTGGTAGGGGTCACTACTTGTGACATATTCGAACTATGGATCATTTGTCGTTAAAGTATTTTTGAGATACATTTATAATATATTTTATGTATATCCAAAATGTCGCAATTCCTGAAGAAGAAGGTCACACAGGTGAAACAGGTGGTATACTCAATGTCAATAAGAGATATAATCAAAGGTATCAATAAAGAATTTTACAATTTGATCCAGTAGTTCCGGTAGCATTATACTAAAATATTATGCATATATTTTTATGTAGATAAATATAACGTACAGTAATAAAAAAAGGCTATAAGAGTCACAAAGTAGCTCCGTATATCTCGGATATTAATTCCGAGCGTTTGTTTTTTTTATACCGACTTCGCAAAGACCGGCTTAACTGAATCTGTCCAAGCCGACAAATCTCCCGACATATAGGAGTTTTAAAATAAGGAATTTAGATTTTATTAAATTTTAATGTGACTCTCTATATTCACACACACACGGATTCTAATCCGTATGTATATCACATTTAAAAGTCGACACATTAACAGTCTTTGATCAGTGTGTTGAAGGTGATGAGTCACGGATCCGAGATGTCGTCGCTTACGCTGGGTTTTAAATGAAGACTCGAGATTATAATAGAGAGAGCTATGCTCGGAGTTTCTCTGCGTTATCGAATTCAAAATGAGGCGATACGTATTCAGCTCGAAGGATTATTTGTCTGAAATGGCAGAGCTCGTGGCATATCGTGTAACCGATGGCTGTCAAGACCGAAAGGTTCTCCAGCGGCAACCATGAGTCACAAGACTGGTCCATCATCGCGGTCTTTGAGAGCCTATGCCAGAGATGGCCAAACTGCGGCACGCGAGCCACATGCAACTCTTTGAACGATTGTTTTTGGCTCCCATTAATTATCGAATTATTTAAATTTATATAGCCTATGTCAGCTCCTGGGAAATCGAAACAAATTACTGTGTGAATAATTACTACTATTATTCCACCATTAGCGAAATCCAAACACCGATGATAATTAAGTAATCGGCATCTTCAGTATTATTAGGAGTGCTGTCATATAAGTGAGCTATTATATCTAACTTCAATACACATATTTTGTACTTTTGTTTAAATAATTTGAATAATTATATTTTTTGTAAAAAAACATTCTTTTGCATGTTATTAATGCGTATTCAATTGCGGCTTTTACAAAAGAAATATAACATTTTCAATGTTGAAAATAATTAAAGTTACAAATACATTTTGAAATGCAGAATTTGATTTAAAAATTTCCAGCACGATTTCAAATTCAACGGGAAAAAATTTGATCACTAAATCACTGTCGCATTTAAGCCAATAATTTCCCGCCAAAAGCTGCTTATTACGAAAATCCCATTTGAATAAAGAACTGCAGTCATTTTACGATTTTAATTCCCTACACAAGTGTACCCCGTAATCTCTTTGGCCAGCTCTCTGTATGATTTTCACTCCAGTTCCAGCGGGAACTAAATTTACTTGACCTAAATGATCTAAACTATTCTAAAATGCTAATGGATTTTCAATATTCAACGGCAGTGTCTTGTGTAAACTGAAATTAGCAAAAATGGTTTCAACAGTTTATTGCTTTAGTTTGTTCGCTTCGTAATGCAACGAAATCACTGTCCGCCATTTTGCTATGATGCGTAATCAATCAAAATGCTTCTAATTAAAAAGTCAAGTTAGACAGTGATCTGTTGAAAGATTATATACAGCAATCATTGATTTGATTGTAAATAGACCAGCGGACAATGATGAGTCAGTGCATGATCAGTCTTAACGCGAAGGAAATACAATGGGCAGGAATATTACAGGTCAAAAATATTTTATGTCCATGTGACATTTATAGATGTCACTAAAATGGGGCCTGTCGTACTTTTCCTGTCTTGGGTACACTAGGAATATTGTAACAAATATCTTCGCAGAATTAACATCCTCATTTTTTACCAATTATTCTTTTTACTTTTATTTCTTACATATTCTTTCATACCATTTTTATTGAATTTGATAAATTAATGTACACATTGATACAACCCCCACGCATACACACGAGTATTAAATGCATACAGGGTGATTGGTTATAAGTGTAAAAACTATTAACGGTAATAGCCCAATTGTCAGCAAAAACCTTTAAAGATTTTTCAGCAATTTGTTATCATCTTTTATAAAATATTTTTTCTGAAACTCTACTAGAATACGACAAACCAATTACTGTTGGCAGTACAGTCTACAGAGATAGATAGCAATAAATAAGTAATTTTAAAATGTCGTGATCCAAAATTAACATGTTTTTTGACTGTATATTTATTAAGTTATTTTTTATTTATGAAATTGTTGATTTTTGATTGGCGTACCATACATTAATTAGGAGCAAATGAGGTTTACATTTACTTATTTAAAGTTTTTTTTTTATACAAATTACCGATCATCCTATATAAGCGAAGATGAATAGATACACATAGACGATCTCGAAATCAAATACGACCTGTGTCGAGTCCATTACGGTGCCTCGTGTCGCATGAGAACGTCCGTGAAAACAACATCTGGAATTAATACATACACTTTATTGATTTTCCCGATACGAAAGCCTTTTCAGATATGAACTTAGAATTTTATGATGACATATTTTATGATTACTTTAATACTTAGATAAAAAGCAATCTATTAGTTGTATATACCTGTAAAAATATAGTGATAGAGCAAACGTCGTATGTATCAAGTATTTTACACACTGCAAGGAATAAGACTCCTACCAATATATCATAAGTTAGCAGATTGGTGATAGTAATATGGTATTACGCAAAGGAAGCTGCTATGCATCTTCTGGAAAATTCTTTATGAGCAGTGAAATCCTATATATAATCACTGCACAAGTTGTGAATTATATAAGATTGTATCCGGGGAATCAAACAAGTGACCTATCCGCAAGTCTCAGTCTTCTACCGCTAGGTTAGTACAACTCAAATATCAGGAAATGAATCTATTTATATCGATCTACTTAGAAGTTGGTGTAACAGCGAAATATTTCTATAAATTACTGATGGATTTTGAACTAGAGAAACTTCGGTGCATTTCTGTAATTGGTTTCTAAAGCAGCATTGATAGGATAATTTAAAATTTGGCTAGATAGGGGCTGTAGTTTGGTCGGTAAAGATGAATACCAATGCATTATGAAACAATCTCTTAAGTAGATAGTTTTTAAAAAAATGTTATGAAAATCATGCCATTGCAGTATGATTTTCTCTTAACTTACTGTAATGTAAAATATTTGCAGTCATAGTAATAAAAAACCATAAATATTGCATAATATTCGTTAAATTTTTAAAATTATTGACAATTTTTTTTTGGGTAAAACACTAAACCGAAATCGTGTGATAGAGCATATATACTTTACGCTTTATTTAAATGCAATTTCTTAATGTTAATTAATTAAATAAAATATCACGTATGTTTTTAATCTATATTGCTTATATATAAGAGAGAACGAAATGTTTTATGCTAGACATTTAAAAAAAAATATTTCTAAAGTAACAAGTTAAATTCACTCCTATGAAGAATACATCTTGTTTAATCTACGTGTTTTGATGAAGGCATAAATTATGTTAAAACGAAGCGCCGAGCTTAATATGTGACGTCACTGACGGCGTCAAGTCTAGCCTTTCTTAATAATTGTCTCCAGTGAGTCATGGTCGATATCCATTGCATTAATTGCTAGGATATTTACTTTCTTATTTATAAGAAATGATAGGCAATTTATTTATTTATTTTTATTTATTTAATATTCTTTATTGTACACGATAAGATACATAATATACAGATACAATAATATACAGAAAAGCACAATGGGCGGTCTTATCACTCAAGGCAATCTCTTACAGACAACCATAGTAAGGAAAAGATAATAGTACTTATAAAGGGTACTTTACGTGTAAAAAAAATACATATTCACAAACAAATGAACATAAATATACATAGACATACATACTTAAACATACATACATACGTATATAACATATATACTTATAATAAAAAAGGTTTAATACATATTATAAATATAATACAATAATAAATAAAAACATCGAACTGTTTTGGATCGCACTTGCCTCGGATAAAATAAAGAAACAGAGGAAGAAATAGTAATGAATGAAGGTATAAATAATCATAGATCTAGTAAATAATTTTTAACCATTTTCTTAAAAATAGGTAGTGACTTGGTACGTTTTATTGTCAGCGGTAAATCATTCCACAATCGAACGGCCTGCGTGGTGAAAGATTTGGCCATAAACGAGGAAGAATGCGCCGATATTTTTAATTCCAGATTATTTGATGATCTCAAAGACCTCTCATGTGTATCATGAAGCAATTTTTGTAATAAAAGAAAGTTCCAATCTGAAATCAGGATATCCAAAGAAGTACGAAAGTCATCGACTTAGCTTGAAGAGTTGTTTGTCTGAAGTGGCTGGGGGGTGGGACCACAACAGAAAGATTCTCAAGTGGCGACTACGAGGCGATAGACGCGGTATGGGCAGGCCTTCCACTAGTTGGACCAACGACATAGTTTTTTTTTTTTTTTATGAATCTGTATTCCACAGACATTAGGTATTTTTTCTTTTTTTATCCTTTATAGGCGAAGTATTACACCTCCGTATTGCTTATGTTAAACGATGCCGAGGTCTACGACGGTATATGCTTGCTTAGACGATACCTAATTATTCTTGACTTAAAGACTCACGCTATAATTGTAGGAAACAATGACGATGGTAGAATAATAAAAATGTTGATCTTTTTGCAAGACTGTACCAAGATTATTCATAGAACTATTCAGAAGGTTATTCAGAAAATATTCAAAAAAATATTAACAAGATTATTCATAAAATGATTCACAGTTCTACCTCTGCAATGTCATAATCCGATAAAAGGAATTCGTTGGGGCGTAGTCCGTTTCTAGAGCAACTTCGAATCAGATGCAAAACGAGTATTGACAACCTAAGCAAAGGTTACCTCCTGTTCCCTCCCGGACACAATATCTTTTATAATCTCAAATCGTACATACATTTTGTTAAATACTTCCATTAATTGATCATACAGAATTATTTTGTTTATGTATTATAGTATAAAACTATACTTTTTATACGTGTTATATAAGTATTTTGTATTATATGTAATATGTATGTCATTATCAAAACCAACCGCTTGTTGACCGTCTGTTCTATTTTTCATTATTAATCAAGTTCATCCAATAATTCTTTAGACGACATCACGTTTTGCGTTATAACCTTCGATTGTACCTATTTTTTGGCCTTTTACAAGTGATTTTTTTATAAGTTTATCGATAAATAAAGAGTTAAATGAATGAATATTTTCAATTAAACTATATATAACATAAAATTACAAAATAGTCAACATATGATGTCATAGGTTGAGAAAATAGGGCTTCAGAAATGTTTGTAGATATATTATATACACAAGAAGTGTATCGCTTTCTATATGTCAAGAGTTTACATGGGTATGAAGTAAGGAGTCTAGTTGATAGGCTAAAGAATATGACAACGTATCGACGAGTTGAGACAGCGGTCCGAATATCACAGATTGTTTTTAATTTTTAATTCCATTTTGATATATCGTCGTCGTTCCAGGTTTAAGGTATCTAAGGGAGATACACTATAATCGCAACACTTTTCAGGCGGAATGGCGATCGCAGTGTGTATTATGGCACGATAAGGACGCTGCTGTCCAATCTCTGGAAACTTGTTTATGAGCAATGGTAATCTTATATAATGTATGCATAGTATGAATCGATATATATATATATATATATATATATATATATATATGTGGGAACGGAACGTAAGAGAAAAGGAAGTGAGCGATTGGTTGATGAATGAATGAAGAGTAGGAATGCATTATGGCATTCTCTATCAAGATGGCGGTCGGGCGGTTGTGTCAACTATGTAAGACGTGAAAAAATTAAAGTGTTTTAAAAAATATTTACATCTATTATTCGCCTGCGTGATTCACTCACACATATATATACATAATGATTCGTAGACGGAAGTTATTGCCTAAATGACGTGGTTGGGTTATTGTAAAGAGTTTTCTTATAATACCAATATAAGTTTTAATGCTTATTAATTTATTTGTTTGTTAGTTATACAAGTATATTTTAGGAACATAGTACTTCCGAAATTTTTATAGAAGCTGTAGTTGGTATAACGTCGTTCAAAGTAAGCGTATCGCTTCTTTATGTAAAGAGTTTGCGAAACTAAACGCGTTATACGTAACCAGAAGTCTGATAATTCCGTTGATCTTGTAAATAATATTGTATTAAGTCCGAAATGGTCTTGTACAGTGTACAGAGTCCATTAGGGCAAAATGTCAGTCGTGAGAACATTCCCAGTGGGCACACGTGTTCACCGCCACTTACGAATCGATTCGATTGCTGTCCATCGTCAAGTGTACAGAAGATGTAATCGGATTACAACTCGGCAAAGTTAAATCGATTGCGTTAAAGCTGATTCGATTCGAATTGCTTCCATTGTTTGGTGGCATTTCATTTTCAATTAAAACTTCGTACACCGCCGTCGACCAAATCGATATCTCGGTTTTATTTCATTTATTTATACAAGATATGGGTGTCAAACCTTTAAAGAGGTGAATGTATGGCTCATTTGTTTTCAAATACCTTTATAGCTTTTACACCTATTTCCCAACATTCTGTATAAAATGATCACAATGGAATAAGTTTTTTTTTTCAAATATCCCCGCTATTAGAGGCCTTTCGTACCCCTAACTTATTTCTGGGTTATAAACTTGTATTTTTTTCTAAAAATTTTATCAATTATGTTTTTATTTTTGCGCTCTTCTTCCATACATTTTAAGATCCTAGGGTCTTTCATCCATCACCTCGTTTCTCAGTTTTTACAATTTTTTTTTCTGGAATATATTACATTAATTTATTTTTTATTTTCTTATACAAAGTTCGAAAGAAAAGATAATTAACGGTTTTTTATTATAATACGTAGAAATTCCACTTTTAAAATCGATTCTTAGTACTATATTATCATTACGCAATGTATTATTTCTGAAACAATTGATTTTTGGGTGTAGTGTACCAAACATTTTTAGTTTTTATTGGGCTTTTACATTAATAACTAATCACCCTGTATTTATTTATGAATAATTTTTATAAAATTAGTAACTTTTGTGATCACCTGTATATGGTATTACAACACAGCTCCAATATCACACGGAAGTGTATTGTGGTACGTAGGCAGGTGTATTAAACGCATTGAGGATATCCTTCTATTAATTCGCTTCCAATGTATCCAAAGGTTGTTTATGAGAAATCACGGAATGCGTTAAGACCGCAAATTATATTTTTGTGTTGTTATACTATTAGTGGACTGACTACACAATGCTGTGGAAAGTCGCTGCTGGTAGCGCAAGATCGGATCGTCCATGGGAGGAGGTTGATGATATTAAATAAGTTTTATGTTGTGTTTATACACCATACACACCATTATCACAGTACCAGCTGCCATTTGTTCTGCGCTATAAGACCTGCAAAACCTTCCAATTGCCAAACCTCTGGCTTCGGTTATTTAAGTTGCGTTCAAAAAGTTAGAAGTCATTTTGGCAAATAATGTAATTGTTTACGTCATGGATTAAAGAAATCGTGACGTAATTGTTACGCCCTGATCTCTCCTATACAGTTCTGCGAGCCTAGTACAAAGGTACATTTTATACAAAATCAATTATTTGCATTGAAAAGCCCGCAACTAAGTTACGATGTATATATATGTAATGATATTTAAATGTAAATAATGATGTACATTCATGTTTTGTTTTTAAAATTGGAGACTTTTCGTTTCCTCTGCCACGTGTGAGACAAGGACGTTATAACTCGGATTTTTTTTTATTTTATTATTTTATTTTATATTACCTTCTCCTTTCGTTCTTAACAATCGATATTCAATTTCTTTCTGTCCTTCGCAAAATCTCTCTATCTTTCTTCACATTGAAATCGTCTCCCATGCCTCACCTTTCTACCCTCATCTTTGTTCCTAGGCTACAGTTTGTTACATTTTCACATCTTTGACTCATTTTTTAGAATTTATTTAAATCTCTCTATTTGTTTATTTTATTTTTGTATTATAATAGCACTATTATTAAACCTGTATTGCATTATTCATGATTAGCTTGGGATCTTGCACGAACCTTTGTTGAGTTATTTCTGAGATTTATTCTTTTCTATTGTATATTGTTTTCCTTTTTTTGGAGAATTCTAGAAATATAGGGCAACATTTTTCGTCGCCCATGAGGTAGAAGATGCTGTCTTCTTCAATCCTCCTTCCCATCTTGACCTCGGAATCACAGCGGATGTTTATTTATGCTGTTAGGCACAAATACATAGATAATCTTCTTGGTGTCTTGTTTAATCATTTATATCATTATTATCATCGTCATCGTTGTCCGTTGAGTATCTACTGCTTGACATAGGCTTTCTCCTGGTTTTTCCAAAAGGACTGGTTGGTAGGGGTTTGCATATAGAATTTCCCGAAGACCTTAACGACAGGCAATTGTGTATTTGCGTTTAATTCCACCATAAGTTATATTTTTTTACGACCTCCGCTATTGGGGGTTTCTCGTTCCCCTATCTTATTTACGGGACAGGGACGTTTTTATCTTTTTATAATTCAACTTCTTTTGTTTTTTACTTCCGTGCTCTTCCGTCATACTTAAGATGCTCTTTCTTCTACTTACATTCTGAAATTTCTATCTTTCTTTACCTTATTTTCTAATGTTCATTCATCGACTCACTTCCTTCGCCTCGTTCTATCACAGCTTTTGGTGATCACATTATTTTTACCTATATATATTATATTAGGAGAGTAGCGTAGTATAAGGCAATGATTATAACCTGGAAATTGCAGCAGGTGAATGCTTTGTCGGAAACAGGGGCTAGGTAAACTTCGACAGAGACACGCCCTTTCAATGTTGCGAACTAGACAGGTCTTTGCGCTGCAATCTGTTGTTTAATTATTTTATTATTTCAAGCGGAAATAATCCGTTTGTTACAATTTTGTTTAGATTCTAAACATAGTTTTTTCTATGGCTTTTATTATATCAAAATAAAATAGCATATATTAAGCAACAGCTTAAAAACTGTGGTAAAACGTTCACCATTCCTTTTATGTCAACATTATACGTCAACTGCAAGGAATAGGCCTTCTCCAAATATCGCCACGATGACCGGTTCTGCTCTGCCTGTATCCAGTGACTTATCTTGACCGTGACTAACCCCAAGGTAAAACATTCCTAAACTAAAATCTGAATTTTGGATCTACCAATGCATACTGTGTACAAAATATTGCTATTAGTAATCCTTATGTACTTATTACACAATTTGCTTTGATAATAATATTATTTGATAGCAATCTTTTACATAGTTGATAATGTAATATCGACGTCGTTTCAATTAGTAGACGCCCTCTGCAAAACATAAGCCTAACCTATAGATATCTTTTGGGGGGATATAATATAAACATCAAGACAGGCAGATTGACGATGATATTATTGTACGCAGAACATACTGCTACCCATCGAGGAACGTATTTATGAAGTGTGGCAATTCTATGTAACTAATGCATAAAGTGTGACTCAGTCCTCTATCCCTGGACTACCATCGCTCATCATAATAATAATAATAAAGCTACATCACCACACACACACATAAATATATATTTATGTGTGTGTGTGGTGATGTAGCTGTGAAAAGATTTGTAAACCAAGAACTTTAATTAAACAAAAGCACTCGTATATTCCTCTTACATCCCAAATCTGATAGTCTCTGTAACTGTCCTGTCAATGTCAACCCTTACATCCATCTATCTTAATGTTGCCCGATAATCATTTTTCTCCAACATGTATAGTTTTTTGGTTTATTATACATTTAAAAATAAAGAACACAATAGAAATGCAACTGTGAAATATCCGGTTGCAAATTCTATCTTTATTGAATTGTCGCTGTTACATTATCAAACAACGTCTGGAGACTGGGTCCGGAATGCTTTAATAATAAACGATGTCATTGTGTCAAGGTTCTACTTCATTCTAAACGGCATCAGGAACGATTTAGTAGATGTTTAGTGGACTCTTGTGACACTCTTCGACCTCGATGTCAAGTATTCGTCGAGAGAATGAGAAATATTCAATTATGGAAATGACAATTCCAATAATATAATCTATTTAACCAGGGCTTATTAAACTTGACTTGAGAGTTTCTTGGCGAACCCTTACACACACACACTCGCACACACGCACGCACACACACACACACACACGCACGCGCACACACATATAGAGAAAAATAAAAACTGCACAAAAATTATAAACTTATTTAGCTTTCATTATTATTATAGTTACATAAGTTATATGCCCTAAGAAATAAAAATAAAAAATAAAAGTCTCGTTTCGGCGGAACATTGACAATTGACTACACTAGAAGAGCTTGAATATACACTAGTCAACATTATTGTCGGTGTTATCGAATCATTGTTTCGCTGCACGTGTGCGCACGCGCATTTCTCACTTTTGTTTGTGTGCATGTCTGTCATGGTATAAAATCGTGTATTTAAATATTTGACATTAAAATCTCTCGAGACCCCAGAATCTTCCTACGCGATCTGTAGTTTAAAAAGTCCTGATTTAAACTGTTTTTTCTTATTCTTTGAATCGTCTGTACTATTGACATTAAGTTATGACTGAAATACAAAATCTTCTGCCCCTTCCGTTTGAGTTTGACCTGATATGCTAAAATCTCAGAGATTTCCTAGAACTTAGTTTAAACTGAAATAACAGAGATATTTATGCAGTAAATAGAAGAATTAAACGTCGCAGGAATCCTTATATCTGGTTGGTATTGAACTAAATGCGACCACGTAAAATGTTTCTTTAAATCTCCCTGTGTAGTGAAATTCGTTTGTTTTTGTCAAAATAAATTGTTTTCTATTCATGCTTGTTATTTAAAGTTACAACATATTTTTGACAATAAACATTTTTTTAAATTTATTTTACTGAACTATATTTCTTGACTTAATTATAAAATAATAAAAAATATATCTAACCTCGTTATCAACGTTATTAAAAAGGATGTATTATTTTATTTACAAAAGAAAAATCGCAGATATCACAGACTCTAAACTTAGATTTAAATAACTTTATATCAGTTCCTCTGTCCAAGTAAAACAGAAAATATCCTCTCTTTTATACAGAACTTTGTTGAAAAACTTTGCGGTGGTCCGACTTTTTACAAAAACGATAATCGATAATGAGTTTGAGAGTCGGAACTTTAAGAACTTTAACACAATGCGAAGTTTTCAAATCTTGGCGATTTATTAACAGCTCAGGGAAAGTTTCATAATAGATATGTTATAGTTGGAAATGTAATTATCGTAGACTTCAATCTATTATTGCTTTAATTCAAATGTCTCTGATGACGCGACCGTATTTGATAAAGGCCTCTTCTATACTTTTCCATCAATTTAATAGTTCATTGTGATATATTATCATTGATTATTTTTCTCCACTGCTGGAAGTAGTCCGCCTCCATATATATTCGTTAAGACCAGTTGGAAGCAGCCTCCGTCGAACGTTTTTGAGTGACCTTATACTTTTTATTATTATGATAATCCACATGGCATTAAGATGAGGAAAGTCTTGTTTTTTTGATAAGTCTTGTTTATTGTATATATTTATTTATTTAAATAAAATAAGGCTCTTCTGGGTCACTGTAAATAATCTAGAATGTATAATAGATTTTTTTTATTTAAATGTTACTGGCTGTTTTAGTTTTTTTTAAAAGCTTACTCTGCGATATTATGTCAAATTTCGTTTTGAAATTCATCTTCTCGTATTCTTTTAATTGCCTTTAGTCATTGATAATCATAAATAACAGATGTGTCCATATATATAGTAATAATATTAATAGTAAATTTTATTTTAGAATCTAGTGAGTCCATAGAGTATAAGTAAACTAGTGAAAAAAATTACATAAAGGTTATATTAGTTATGAATTATTATCTCATATAGTTTAACTATAAAACTAGTTTTTAAAAAAGTGGTTTTTATAAAATGTTACATAAAATAGATTCTTTAAATATTAGTTGTCACCTTTAATTTATACTAGAATTTATAGAATATGTAAATGTATTTGAATCATTAATCAATCATACTCCACACATTCAACATATATACTCCGTTCTTAATTTAATAATGTCATCACCGTTTCGATTATATTTTTCTTTCTACTACTAGTCTATTATTTAAATTCAATTCGTGTAGCTTATAATGTATTTATATTATATTATATATAAACTATTGAAAATAAAGTTAAATGCGACGAACCACAGAATTAAAAAATAAATAAAAAAACAACCAAAATGACTAATGAAATTCATAACGAAACATAGCAATTCTGTATTAATCAAAGATTGAATGCAGTGACAAGAGTTTCGGTTGGAATTTCAATGGAATTCGACTACCAATTATACCCTCTTCAAGAGACTGTCGAAAATTCCACTGGCGTATTCTTCGTTCCACGATTGTGGAATCTAAGGTAGCCAATCCCTATTGAACTGTCTTGGATGAAAGATATTCAGTTTATACGTAGTTTATAATACAAGATGTAACCATATCTATCTAATCTTGTTATTAATCACCTAAAAAATTATTTAAGTAAAATACTGGCTGTAGATATAAAAGCTTCATGGGTCAAGATTTCAATCACCCTTTATAAACTGACATTTCGGAAATATGTGACATTTATTTATTGTATCAATTGGAATGCCACAAGACAATAACTTCGGATAGTACGAAGTCTGTACCTAAAATTTAAGAAAACAAGAGACAAATGTAAATTAAAAAACTTGGAACATAAAATAATGTAAAAACAAAAATAAATACATAAAAATAGAATAAAAAATGTAAAGGTAATACTCTGGAGGCGAAGGCAAAGTAAGGAAGGTGACGTAAGAAAGTATAGCAAATTATGGAAAGAAATGAAAGAGAATGCGAAGAATGAAAGAAAGACGTATGAAAGATAAAAGATGAGGATAAAAATAAAAAAGTCAGTGAAAAATCTAAGTACAAATTGTTCCTGCGCACCCAAGATAGTGTAATGTACGAGTCTCCATTAGTGGGAACCACAACACCCGTTTTCAGGGTCCGGCCGCCCACATTCTGACCGCGAACAGCGTGGGCGAACCAAGGATGTTGGATGGATCCGGATCTCTCCTTGGCTCACTTGTGATCCACGTTGTCGTCTCAAACCGCATATACATAACACTAATACTACACAGCTCTACTCGAGTAAAGCAGTTTTATACGTGCGAGCGTCTTCGTGCAACTAAAACGCATCTGTCCAGCTTTTGTTTTATCTTTAAGTTCACGAACCCTTCCGCTCCGTGAACTCAATTCCAATGAAGATATAAAAGCCCTCGGGTTAACAGCATCAACATCAACCTTTATACAGAAAAAAAGTACGAAGTCTACAAGGGCAGATAATAATTAATCTTGCCGAGACTGGCATTCAACCATTTACTAGCGAAATACAGTGACTAAAATTGTGATAGCCCCCGCTATTGTGTACCTCTCGTACAGCCCTTTTTTTGGCCTCGCAGAGATAGTTTTTACTCAATCATTTATTCACTTCCGATTTTTATTATCTCACCTTCCAAGTATCATTTCTGTTTATTGTTTCATTTCATTCCTGGCCTCTTCTCCTTCACCGTTGCTCCTGGATTGCTATTTATCAGTTTTCAATTTATTTATTTACTTACTGACTTCGTATTTTTTACATTATAATTTATTATTTTTATTACTACATTCTATTGCTTCTAATTGTATCTTCATACTACTAGCAGTAATCCAGGAAGGTAGAAATCTGTTACACGCATCTAATTGGCTTACAAGATATTTCTGATACTCATGTCTGTATTCAACAATGTGACCTATGCTAGGATTATAGGCAAGTTTTACAATGGCTTCTCTATTTATTTGTTATTTTATTAGCAATTAACATTTGTATTATGCGTGATTGTGTGAACAACATAGCTGTCATATGTAGGCATTAATGATGCTATTGTCCGTGGTTTTAAAGTGTGCGTAGCTAGAGAAGAACAGAACCTATCGGCCCCAACGGCGCTTGATAACTTCCACTTCACACACTCAATTCTCCGAGCTACGTTGGTGATGTTAGTACTTTTGCAGATCTTCTCATTGTTCTCTGGGTGTCTTTGAGGCTTCTTATGAATCCTATCGTAAATACATTATAATATTATCATAAATATACTGTATAGTCACAATAATAATATTGAATTCTTTAAACCTTTTTCTCAATTCTCTTACACATTTTCTAATAAACTAATTTCAACAATAAAAACCTTCTTTCTCTATTTACATCTGTTTATATTCTCTTATAAAGTATTTATAACAAGTCCGTGAAATTAAATCAAGTCGAACGGTTCTTTGTAAATCAGACCAACGCGCTTCCCAGCTGTTTCCTCGAGGGTGTTTTCGACTGAAAAACCTAATAACCTTGTCGGTATGTTGTGCTCGAAACCTACCGGAGAATATTAAAGTGGAAAAGAATTTTAAAAATACTGGACTAAATTACTTTCTAGATTATTCGTTCAAGTAAAGATTTTCATCAAGAACTTTGGATATTATTATTAGGGAACCTTCAACCATATGCCACCATTGTGGTAACAAAGAAGATACGACTCAGCACATGCTTGAGGAGTATACAGCTTGGGATGAGCTACGCCGAGAACTCAACGACACTGTGGGGAATGATCTCTCGTTACCGGGCTTGGTTAAGGCGATGGTACAGAACGGGCAGTCGTGGAGCTCTACTATAACCTTTTTCGAAAAAGAGATGTTGCAGATGGAGTCTGTGGAGAGAGAGAAAGAACATCTGAGGTCCCCAACCGCAGTCGGAAATCTGGACGTCGGAGTGTCTTATACCACGCCTTTCTTCAACCCCCTAAACATGGCCTCGGCGATGGGTTTAGGGTGATCCACCGTAAGCAAGGAGTTGCGGTATAGTCCACTGCCGTTGAAACTTCGGTAGTTTGCGAAAGCGTTCCCGTAGTTTTAACAAAAGGCGTTCAAGAATACCGTGGGGTTTTATCTGACAGAAGTCCGGCGTAACTCTTTCGTTGCTCCCACAGCGGAGGGGTATCCTATGCAGGATTCCTCCTCTAGAAAAAAAAGTCCTCTTCAGGGTCAGAGTGAATAGGTACCTACTGAGCATTGACCTCGGTCAAACGCGGACATGCAAGGGTTAAAAATATACGTGAAATTACTGAACACTTTTTACTATTATTCTATCACATTTAAACATATGTTTATTTGTTACTTGTATCTCTGCACCACTCTAGTTTGATAAGTAGATGAAATTAATGAAAATCGAAATATTATTTAATTAAATAAGCTATATTTAATAGAATCAGGCGTTACCTTGCGAAAGTCCATCCTAAGTAAGAAAAGGACCAATATTTAGCCACTTCCACACATGCAGTGGTAGTCGTTCAACAAAGTGCACCGCCCGCCAGCCCACTGATAAATGCGTATACGGCAAACAATGCGAATCACACAACCGCCACCGCCAAATTACTCAACACGTGTTTCACCCCTCCACGGGGCATCTTCAGAAGTTATGTTACACTGATTAGTGCCAAACACAGTCTATTACAGGCACTTTCGAATGGTCAATTGACATAAAATGTTCGAATTCTTATCCGTACAGGAAGCTACCACAGGCTCGGAAGGCAGTTCAGCTGAGAAGAGCCGACGTGAAATTCAACAGTTGCTCTTAACAAATATAATTTTATAAAGAGTGATTGACAATAATTAGGTACCTGAGTGAGCATCAACAAAATTTAAATTCCACGCATTAACATCAGTGTAATATTCTTGGATGGAATGATATGGTTTTTGAAATAATATTTTCTTAATATTTGTCTATTTAAGAATGTCTATAAGGCATTATTCCGTTATGATACAAAGTTTAAAAATTGTTAATAAATTAAATATATTGTTTTGTATTGTTTATAGACTTGCGCGAATTGAATGTCAGCCAATGGCAGACGATGGCGCAAGATGGAGGAAAGTGGAAGTCTCTCGCTTCGGAGGCCAAGACCCACTTTGGGTCACTGAGCTAGCGGAGTATTAGTAGTAGTATATTGTTTTGTACATTCATAAAAAATAATACTCTTTTCTTGGTCGCAAAGTGATAGTAAACCATAAATTTAAGTCCAGTTTAATTCTCCTTACTTTACGCGTTTCGTATGCCAAATTCGTTACACTAATATACCCTATTAATGTTGTTCTGAGCATTACGTAAACAAACGTGAAACGGACGGTTTTCAATTTTAGTTTTACGTTCACGTAAAGATGTTTAATGGTTGTGCAATGTTTTTGTTCACACCGCTTGAAGTTAACTGGACTAAACGAACGTTCTCGAAGCGTGACCAGATTTTGTTGGTATTTCGATGGACGATTTATTGTAAGACGAACTTGACATATTTTATACTTAGCTTGTACAGTTTTATTGGACGATGTTGTAAACACATTCCTTTATCTGGGTAACATTTGATGGGATACCTTTCCATTAAAAAACAGTTTTTAAATTAAACTTTATAATGTATATATTAGGGTGGCCGGAAACTAATGTCGCATTCTTAAGTTAAATTCAGACGACTATATTCTTAATAAGTTTTTATTTCTTATCAACAATATTCTCACTTTCGTTATCAACAACCTTTTGCACTCTAGTATAATCAATGCCAGAGCGGTGAAAATCAATCGGTTTTTTTTTTAAATATGTCGACAGAAATAACATTACATTCAGATCCCTCTAATAAATGACTCCAGAGATGTTAAATTAGAATATATATATATATATATATATATATATATATATATATATTAATTGTGTTTACCACAAGTGACATAAAGTTCATATTGTAGTTCTTAAATGTATCTATGTAGTAACGAGGTAGCTCAAGAGACTTCTTTCTTTTTTCTTCTTTTTTCTTCTCTGTGAAATAATAGATAAATAGGACGTGATATATATATAATATATAGTTTTTGGTTTGTATATTCGTAGTTTAGGCCCATAGATACTCGTTATAAAGCATAGGTCTTGCAAAAGATTTTTATGGTGGATACATCACAATCGGATTGTGGTATTATAGTACTCAGAAGACGCTGCTAACCATTCCCTGGAAACTTGTTTGTGAGCAGCGGCTTTCCTATATAATTAATGTAGAAATTGTGAATTACATAAGATCAATTATCCCAAGAATCGAACTCTACCGCTGAGCTACCAGTGCTTATAACATAGAGTGCCCTAATAAAATTGCAATTAGTTTTGTATTTTTTTATTATTGTTAATTTTGAGGGAAATAAATCCTTAACAAAAAAAAATAGGAACATTTACGAAATTACAAGAAAAAAATTCGAGAAAATTTACTGCAAGTGAATTTCAAATGAAACATGTATGATACACTTGCTTTGATTAAAGCAAATTATACGAAAGTGCATCGTTGGGTTTCCTCGAGGGTATATGTTTTGGCACACATTGTCGGTTTTAATATTTATAATTATGAAATTTTCTTATAAATTTCATGCATAGTCTTTTTTAAAAAATACAACCCTTTTTTTACTTTGTTTATGAGTAATATAATTTATATTTTCATTTTATCCTGAACAGTGGACAGGCGGCCTTGATAAGACCATTGGATGACTCTGGGTGTAGGTGACATTCAACTTGTCCTTTTGGAAATCTTTGGGGAAAGCTTATGTCAAACGTCCTACAGCTAAAACTATGATTAATTAAAATATGTATCTAGAGTATGGGTAACAGCGTCTTCTTCTTCTTGTTCTTTCAGCTGATGGCCGCCCATACAGGACATAGGCTTGTGGTCGCACTCGAAAACCTTTCGGCCCCAACAGCCTTCGGTTGCACGATCGATATGTCTCCCCCACCGCTACTACAGACAAAAACTCTTTGAACTACGTCCGTGGTCTTGGTTCTTTTGCGGAAAATCACTCTGCGATTGCCAACCCGCTTACCAAGCGTGGCTTAAATATCCCCCATAGATATCTTAGAGGTTGTGGCCTATGCCTTGCAGTGGCCGTCTATGGCAGGGGTGAGCAACCTTTTTTGCTCGGTGGGTCGCAGTTTCAAAAACAAGGGGGCCATGAAGAAAATAATGTATATGTACAAGTTTAAAAACATGTTTTAGGCATGGTATATGTTTGTATTTAAGATATTCAAAACTAATTTGACACTTGGTTATCCTTTAAGCTTTGCTTTTTTTAAAAAAATAATTTTTACATGCCTCGTGGGCCGCATGCGGCCCGCGGGCCGCGGGTTGCTCGTCCCTGGTCTATGGGATGAAATTAGATGAAATACATGATATAATAAAAAAAATATCAGGTATAAAAATACATAAGAAAAACCTTTACAATTGGTGAGGGCTAACAATATAGTATGTAAAATATCTTCAAGCTTTTAAATTTTGTCCGTCAGACGAGAACGCAGTGAAATAATTTTCTGGTGTACAAGCGTTTCAATGATAAATGTAAAATAATCCTTACATATCTTCTTCTTCGATGACTTATGATAATAGTATAAGTTTTTATTCTTATACGTAATAATGTATTTAGTCTCGGTTCTATCTATTATAGAGTCAATGCATTCAAATAGCTTATTTATATTCTACTTACGACCACACAAAAGTGCATGGAGAAATGCCTTACGCAGTAAATCTACTTTGTTAATATTATCGGCGTCTTTGTGTTTTACGGTTCGTATATAAACCGCTTTAATGGCCTTTTGATGTTTCTATTCTGAGAAACGGAAACGAAAACAGAACAAAAAGAAATGACTCTCTGATAAAAAAGAATGATTTTAATCGCTTTTACTGGCTTCGTTAAAATAAACAGTTCACAAAATCGTATTAAAAGCGAGCTTGTAAAAAAAAGAAAGCTTTATATTTATAGCTTTAGTGTTAAAATAATCGTTATATATTTTAGGTGATGTAAAAAGACAGAAATGAGGAAATCAGTAAAAGAACCAAGATCACCGACGTAGCCAGAAAAATATAATCATCACGCATTGCAGGTTTGTTAGCCCCCTCCGATTACCACTTGTTTCGGTCGATGGCGCACGGTTTAAGCGAGCAGCGCTTCCATTTTTTTGAAGAAGCCGAAAAATGGCTTGATTCATGGATTGCCTAGAAAGATGAGTCGTTTTTCCGACGGGGGATTCAATTGCTACCAGAGAGATGGGAGAAAGTGGTCTCTAATGATGGACAATACTTTGAGTAATGTCATTGTAAGCATTGTAATTTAAATATTTTTTTTTGAAAAAAAAAACATCGAGAACTTATTCTAAAACTAATATATTCGCTAAATTATTGCGAACATATTTCTATTAACATTTTTTTTTAATTTAAATATCGTTGATTTTTTTTTTAAATTGTATAATAATTATTATTATATTTGAATTGTATATGTAGCATTATAACTTTAATTTACTTCATTATTTTTATAATCCGATTTAATGATTGGTGTATCGTTTATAGTTGTATGTTTTAGGTTATTTTATTATATTAGTAGAATAGGAAAGTAATGTCATGATTTTTACAGTTCCAGCGTTGAAAATTTTTATACTAGATGGCAAAAAGTTGTCGATAACGAATGTGAATAAATTGTTATTTAGAAATAAAAATTCGTTAAAATGTTGTCGTGTGAATTTAACTTAAGAAAGCGACATCACTTTCCGGCCCCCTAATATGTGTGAAATCCATCTTTAATACACTAATTGTCCGCTAGATGGCGCTGTACCATTTCAACATATTTTTCTTAACGCGGTATTAACATTTTAACTGATATTACTGATATGAAATATGATGATTTAAGGTGATGATACCCTCCCACACACAAGGCTAACAACAGAAATATCAACCAGAATACAGAGAGATGATGAAACTGATGAAACTTCATAAAGCGACAAATGCTGTGTCGGAATTGAGAATTGCATCATTATATCAGCTGTCAAGCCTGATTTCCCACCGGACTTGCAACATTCAAATACTTTAATGTACTCACGGATATTATTATTAAAACATATGTTACACTCGTTAATTCTTTTCATCGCTGCTTGTATTTGATTTTCGTATGAAATATTACTTGTAATATTCTTTTAAAGAGGTTTTTTTCCCATTTTAATCTTCATTTATAAAAGATGATTGATTTATGTAAAAAAGCTTTAATCAATATTAACTAATTAGTCATCAAAAATCTTTAAAACTTTTACAAATATTTGCAATCGTCTTTTCTCTTCATAAACGCCAACTCTAAAGCGTAGTCCTCCCCTAAAGATATCTATGGAGGATATATCATATTCGCCACGCTTATCAGGTGGTTTGGCGACAGCAGTGTGGTATTATGACACACAGACGACGTTGCTGCCCATCCTCTGGAAACTTGCTTATGAGCGGTGGAAATTCAATATAATAATGCACAAACTGTGAATTATATAAGTTTGCATACCGGGAATCGAGCCCGCGACCTACGATCGTCTCAGTCCTTTACCGCTGAGCTTACAATCATCCTGTAAATTGAACACTCTGAAATATGTTAGATTATTCTAGAATTTTTATGATGGAATGTCAAGGGCTATACCTTCTGGCAGTATAGAGTCTGAAAGAACCATAAGTAAACAATAATTAATTTTCATACGTAGTAGTACGAAATTCGAAATCGCTTTTTTAATTTATTGTATATTATTTATTATTTCTGATACTATTTATTTTCGTACAGGATGTACCATGCATACGTTACCGTTTCAGCATATTGAAGCCCACTATAGGCCTCCCCCAAAGACATCTCTAGAGCAGTGTTTCCTAACCTTATTGTGCTATGCCCCACTTAATCCTTTTTAAAATTTTCGCATCCCCCCTGTGTAACATATTTAATTTTTATATTAAAGCGAAAGGTTTGAAATCCATTTTCGAATTGCCCCACTTAACAATCAAATTGCTCCCCTGTGGGGCATGGGACTCACGTTGGGACACGCTGCTCTAGAGGATATACTATAATCGATAAGGTTGGCGAGTTTCGATGCCCATTTTCCGGAAACTTGATTATGAGCAGTGGTAATCATATATAATTAACATATAAAGTGTGAAATATATAAGAAGTTATTCCGGGAATCAAACCCACGACCTACAATAGCAGATCACAGTTCTCTATCACTGGACTACCACTGCTTATCCATACATTAATTGATATCAAATGAGCTATACATTCATTCTATTTAATCTGTTACACCTATAAAAATTCCTTGTATAAATAGTCCGGTTTTAAGTAGTAAAAACTAAATCAAAAACATATTTAACACATTTGTTATAGTGAAATAATGTGTTTAGAACTGTACGATAAAAACAATTCATAAATAGAACAAAAAGAAAACGAGACAAATGAACTGGAATAAAAAAAAATGTATGATAAATCGCAGCCGTCAGCCTTTGTCGTCACAAAATGGCGATGAATTCGTTCGCCGAGTGGAGATTACGTCGCTAAATGTTTATTTTCTCTTTATCTTAAGCACTTTTAAATCACACTTTATCACCATTGGAAATGTTACTTTACGTAATACGATATTAAGTTCGTTTCTCTTTGGCACTTGTATACCTTATAAACTTTCGTAGTGCTACGTTTAGATTTAATTCAGTACATTATTATGAAACATTAAAACAACATAAAAGTTGGACTAGTTTCCTTATTAACATTAACTGTGTACTTTGTTTACAAGCTGCAGCGACAGGTAATACAAGAGTTTGATAATATCTGACTACGTGTTTGTGTATAATAAGTTATTCGATTCGCAATTTCAACAGACAACATATTTAAGGTTGTCGGTAGACGCTGAATATTAGCCGCTTTCAACTGGTCTTATGCTTATGTATTATATCCTCTGAAGAAAGTTTATGTTAAACTGTAGCTGAAATGGTGATATGACGTGATCTGAAATCGAATAATGGAGAGAGGTGAAGGAGGCAAAAACTAAATTTATAAGTAAGAAAAGGACCAATATTTAGCCACTTTTTTAAATTTATAGCTGAGGAAATTTGAAAAATAAATAAAAGAGATGTAATTGAGTTTAGGAATGATTGATTTGATTTGAACACGCAAATTTCCAACACAACACCTACAGAAACAAGCATTATGATATATGATACAAGAGGCGGACTTATCCCTCAAGGCGATCTCTACTAGACAACCTATATACAAATATAGGATTATGATATAAAAAACATTTTCTTATCAGGCGTATTAATCTAAACCTCCTAGAGGTGAATGAAATGAAGAAAAATTGCAACAGCAACATGATATAAAAGTAACAATGAAAAAATTATTGCTAAATTAATTCTCTGTCCCTAATATGATAGGTGGAACGAGAAATCTCCAATAACGGAGACCATTAAAAACCAGCTAGCCACCTCTCTTACATCTGTAAATTATGACAGGCCTGAAGAAACATGACATCCTGAAGCTTCATGAACGGATGTCGCTATATTTGAAAAAGGAATGTTAGCTGGAAGCCTCTATTATGATGTACCACACAAAACATTCGCTTATAATCAACAGAGTGATCGAGATTTGGCGCAGAGTAAAAAAAAATATAGCAAATTATCTTCACCGCTACTTCTTTTGCGTATTAAATCTGATTGTTATTTATTTTGTGTGTTGATTTATATAACATTATAAAATTATATAAATAATCTAAGTACCAAGAGACTTTTATCCCGATTTATAATGATCGACGAGATTGGGCAGTGGTAAAGGAATGAGACTTAGTATAGGTCACGGATTCAATTCTCTTTACTTTGTGCATTGATAACATAGGATTGCAACTGCTCATAAAAACGTTTCCAGAGGATGTGCACCAACGTCTTCTGATACGACACTGCAATCATTAGACAGCCTGCCTAGTGTGAAGATTTTGGTATATTCACTTATATATCTTAGCGTAAGGGCTACGAAAATCTTTGACCCGGAAAATACATAAAAACGTGATAAAAAAAACCCGTGTGTAACATACGTGTAAGTCACGTTTGAATGTTACGTCATTAAATGTATACGCTCCAATTCTTACAGATTGTATCAAAGCTATTCGACTTAGATCACTTCAAGTGAAATGATAAATTCGTATACTTTTTACGATCTCACATTTCACATGTAGATGCTTTCGAACTAACATTGATATTGTTAAATATTACAAAAAAATCTTTGTTGTTCATTCCAATATTATGTGAGTTAATAAATATTTTATTAATATGCATCATTTTATACGTAAATATAATATTACATTGTTCAATGTACGTACGTATTATTGTTATTTAATATACAAAAACATAAGCTGCTGCCCGAACCAAGTCTCCTGAAAGTTCTCGAATGTGTAATGGAATCAGGCGTTACCTCGCGGAAGTCCATCCTAAGTAAGAAAAGGACCAATATTTAGCCACCTCCGCAAATGCAGTGGTAGTCTTGCAATAAAATGCACCGCCCGCCAGCTCGCTGATAAATGCGTATGCGGCAAACAATGCGAATCACACAACCGCCACCGCCAAACACGTGTTGAGTAAAACACGTGTTTCACCCCTCCACGAGGCATCTTCAGGAGTTATGTTACACCGATTAGTGCCAAGACTCTGTGTTTGGCTAAATATTGGTCCTTTTCTTATTCTTGAATGTGGCTACAAAAGACTAGGTTTATTATAAACGCCATCAGCCGTTCACTAGTATCGAAGTGAAGCTTGTTAATCCAGCAATAGCAACTGGAAATGTCGAGGTTCTATTCTCTCTGGTTCCTTTGAGTTGAATTCTAAACACTTACTGAGTGACTGCCCTAGTATAGGTCCCTTTTTAAGACCTTGCACCAAATCACTTCAAGAAACATACGCCCATGCATTCATAATCATTCATCACTCCAGCTGTTCTATGGTTACTGCTGGACACAGGTCTTCTAAGATTCTCAAAAGGACGACCTAAAGAAGATCTTCTGTTCACCTTGGACGTCATACGCTGCGCTTGCCGGTCTTCTCGACTCCAAACCATTCAAACACCAACAGTAATTTGTTCTGCGTCCTATATGGCCTGCCTACTACCACTTAGTGATCAATGAGTTCGGCTCAGTTACTTTCGTTCGTCTATGACTATCGTCATGGAGACATCCTGAGCTTAGCCAGCCTCATGGCTAGTTGAGTGAATTTGGGCTTGCCAATGAGGTCCAGAGTTAGAGACAACGTTTCCAACTAGGTAGCAGGGTTCTCTGCAAGCCATACCATATTCCAATCCCCAACCCGCCTATCAAGAGTGGCGATTATGGTATATATACCCGAAGATATTCTTGGGGGAGGTAATAAAGTCGTATGCCCGAAGCTCTGACGGGAGCTATGAAAAACGAGGCACCGTCTGTGCCTTCTGTTTTTTCAAACGTGAATTCTGTAAATATCGACAAGGCAACAGTGATCGTCCGACTAAAAAAATAGATTATTAAACGAAGGGTACAAAATCGATTTTTAAAAAAAAAAAGTAAATTCAGATTCCGTTTGTGGATAGTTGAGATATGCTATCGCATTCGAATTTAGAGTTCATAGGGCTATCGCTGTAAAAATTGTGTACATTCGTATTTTTCGGGAAGCGTTCTCAAATTTTTTTTTGTATTTCCATTTGTTACATATTGTACAGTGGATTGTTTAGATAAATTTTACGTTTTTACATTTATGTAACTCACAATTTTAATAGAGATTTTACTTACATGAAAATTATGTAAATGTTTACATTTTTTGTAATATATGTTGGTAAGTAAGTATTCATGTTATTACATAACTTATAACGTTAAACAATAACTTTCTTATAACGTTTAGTCACCTGCCCAATAATTGTCTATGCACTACATTGAGATGACTGGCAGACAATGCCTAAAGGCATTAAGCAAATAAATAAAAAAAAACTTGTTAAATTCGTTATTAATAAAAATAATAAACGACTAAAAAATTTCCATCTGACATAATATTAATTCTGTTCTTTTAAATAATTTGAAAATATTTCATATAATGTAATTGCTGAAGAAAATTTTCTCCTTTGACAGATCACCTGTCAAATTGATATTGTCGCTTAAGAGATTTATGGGTCAGTATTTATCGACGGCAAAATTTTATTTATTTGATATTTTATACATTAGCAAAATGTTTAATCTTAAATACGTCACATTCATTTTTTTCTTTTTCAATGCGACCGGCCTGTAATTTCTGGTAGTACGAAGTATGTCATATCCGCGAGTCAATTAAAAAATTATGATAATTAAATCAATGCACAGGTATGAATTCTGTAATTACTTGTCGTAGTGATAATCCAATATAATTCACATTCTGCGTTAATTATGTAAGATTGCTACAACTTACAAAAAAGTTTCCGGGAGTTGGGCAGCAGGGTTCTCTGCAAACCATACCACATTCCAATCGCCAACCCGTCTATCAAGAGTGGCGATTATGGTATATAACCCCCTAGATATTCTTGGGGGAGATCAAAGGCTTACAGTGAACGTCTGTGGGCAGAAACAATGATCTGTCGATTTACAGTATTATTAGAATGTTTCGTCTACTTACCTAACTAACGAGAGTTATGTCCCAGCAGTGGACATAACAACATTAATACAACAATGCAATGAGAAGAGCAGATAATTCTGCAAGCTATTAATATGTAATAGCCATAAAACAGAGTGTTAGATGAGCCAAGAGTAAAGAGTTAATGTTCCAACAAAAATACATTGTAGGTTTTCATATCTGTATTAATTAGATAGTGATAAAGTATTCATAAACTTGCATTTAATTATTATTTATTTTAACGAGCTTTGCAAGGAGATTTTTATACAGTATCTCATAACATTTTTATTTTTTTCTGCGTTCGCTTACGACGAGTTTTATTACAAAGCTATGAAGAGGGTTTTGCTCGGAGCTTCGGTCCGAAATCGTATTAGAAATGAGGAGATCCGTAGAAGTAAGGTCACTGACGTAGCATGAATTGCTCGTGTGAAGACAAAGTGGGTGGGACACATCGCTCGTGGTTGCAAGACGGTGCAAGACCGTCTGTGTGGTCGGAAGGCTCTCGTGTGAAGACATAAGCCGGTAGACGCGGCATGGATACACCCTCCACTGGGTGGATCGACAACATAGTAAACGACGTGGAAAGTTGTTGAATGCGGTCAGCGTAAGACCGGCCATTGCGGTAATTTATCTAGGATACCCAAGCCAAGGGGGGGAATTTTCCGGACGTTCAAGCTGCCCCGCCTCTGGGAGGAGAACAGGGGTATGTTGGATACCCATTAAAACCCTTCCCGGTGATTGCCCTCTGCGCTATACGGGGAACCGCGGTATTACCCGGTCAGGGATCGCCACGCGGTCTTCCCTCACGCCGAGCTATTTTCGATAGCCCATCCCGGGGTATGCGTTTATACGCTACCCCCGAAACTCTCGTGATGCTATCACGATTGTTCGAGACCACGTCGAACCATCGTCCGCCTCAGAGTCGCCGAAGCTAGTGGGAGTTTAGGGCCCCCACCCAAACTCCCGCGACTCCAAAGGCCCTGTTTATGGTAGGGGAGCACCATTCACTGGTGGGCCGTCGCGAGGCGCGTCCTTGCGCTGACGGCATCGTCTCCAAGCGGGATCTGTCCTCTGCCGATCCCGTTCAGCCGCCTCCTTCTGGACCATGACGGTTTCACAGAAAGAGGCCACGACATTCCACGCCGATGACCCGCTCAGCATCGCCGACACGACTGCTGGCAAGGAAGAGTCCTGTCCGATCTTGTCCGCCAGGATCCGTCGCTCCGACTGCCACGCCGGACAGTCCGCGAGTGTGTTCGAGGCGGAATCCTGGACGGCCCCACCGCAGTGGAAGCAGTTCGCAGTTGATTCGCGTCCAATCCTACACAGGTAATCACCGAAGCAACCGTGCCCGGTGATCATCTGCGTAGGTCTGTAGGTGAGCCTTCCGTCTCGTCGCTGAATCCAGGCCTCGAAGACGGGCAGGATCGCTCCAACGACGCGTCTGCGCGCATAACGCTCTTTCGAGAACTTAACGCGCCACGTTGCGAGCGCCCCGCGCCGTTCCCGCCGTCTGACCGTCTCGAGCACTCGGTCTAGATCGCCACCACCGTCCCGGCAGAGGGTGCAGACACGGTCGTAGACCGTCGCACCCATCTCCACCAAAATGTTCAGGGGCGGAAAGCGCGCCAGGACTGTCGCCGCCTCAAAGGGATACCCAAGCCTTAAATGGGTGGGCCTAAGTCGGCATCTATCGGTTTATATGATATGACGATGATCTTATAACGTTATATTAACAAAATTATTTCGTAAATCTCATGTAAATAAATACCCGAATGAAAACGTTATTTCCAAGAACATAAAATAGAAAGGTCTTTAACAAAGGATCATCTGACCCGACCGTGATAAAGTTGTTCCAGAAACTTCCGAACTGAAGATTGGGATCATTTATTTGTGTAAACGGAAACCCCTTATGGCAACGGGCAATGAGTAAAGTTTTACGATAAGTCTATATACATTGAACAACAATTACAAAACTCAAATATGGCATTATCTTTATTTATTTATCTATTTATTTAATAACCTTTACTGTACACGTTAGGATACATTTAATAAGTTTTACAATAATATACAAAAAAGTACAATGGGCGGTCTTATCACACAAGGCAATCTCTTACAGACAAACATAGTACGGAAAAGGTAAAAGTACTAATAATGGGTAGTTTACTTTACGATTCATTTAAATATGGTACTTTACACTTTTCTTCTTTTTTGGATTCGGGGAGGGGGGGAATCTTATACGTGGACACAAGATACCCTGCCTTCTGGCGGAAGGACAGAGTTATGTGAGAATGCTTTCCACTAAAACCTTCGGTGGTCGTCTTCGGTACATTACATGGGCTGCCAGATCTTCCACGGAACTCATTGCTACTCCTCACTACTATTCCAAAGTAAGCTGTGCCTCCATCAGCATCCTCACTGTACCGCAACAATACAGACCACTGCCTTTTTGCCACTCAAATTGCTGCCTCTCGTTTGCGTTGAGTGGATGATAAAGTTCCACCCTCAATGTCCGCGATTCCGATGTTCTTTTATTCTCCTCATATCACTGAAGAGAGATACCATAGTCCTATTCTTGTTAATCTGGGTTAAAGGGTTACCTTATACTAAACCACTAACATGACTTTCACAAATAAATGCCATATAAATGTGTATCAAGTTGATTCTTTTTTTTACTATATCATAATATTATTACTAATATCAGTTAAGAAAATCAATGTTTTACAAAGATATAGAAATGACTCTTTCCTATTTTTATGAACATTTAATATGTGTAGTATTTTTTTTATTTTATTTGTGTGTATCTACGTTTCATTAGATACACAACAAAAATGAAAATCTAACTTATAGGTTAATAAGCTATTTAAATTTAACTTAATTTACTACAAGAAAGTATATTAAGAATGTGTTTATTAACACTGTTCTTATTATCTTTATTAAGGGGAAGTCACTTTATTATTGGGTTCTTTTTCAGTTAAGTCACTATCACAATAGTATAATACCATACTAACTCAAACGATATTGTCTTCGCACTATATCTGTATTTTCAAAGAGCTGGATATCACATCACATGATGGTGAAGTCTTTGTTCATCAGCTTCTGCGTACTTTTTTATGTAGTTTATTTATAAATAAACACACAGTTATCAATAAAGCAGTTAAAAAGAAGTTAGTATAAAGATCGTTAACTTACTTTTTCAATATATAAACTGTTTTATGATTTTTAATAACCACGGAATTACTTTTATATTACAATAAATTTCGAAGTACATATTCGTGTATTTTATAGCTATTTCAAATTATAAATTGCGACTGTATTAGATATACAGTTGATTATGTGCAAAAGCTTCCGGTCATATATATTTTTTTATTTACTTTATAAAAGATAAACAGTTACAAAAGGCAGTAAGAAATTACAAACTTAGAAATATAAAATTAGTTACGATTGTTACCTCATAACTATCTCACTAAGAACATTTATGAATCAATGTCAAACAATGACAAAACAAAAACATACATAGAACATATACAGATAAATAAATACAAACATATATAGATATATGAATACACGAGGTCACACAAATACATCGATTTATACACTATTTATTCCAAGTAGCTTGAAAGATACATCCGAACAATGTCTACCTTGTTTTAGGACTCTCTCAGCGCATGCCAAAAGCCATAACAGATCATCACTCAAACAATGCTGTCATTATTAATGTATTATAATATTGTTGTAACATACAGTATTGTAAATTACATATATATCTCAGAGGTGCAGCTGAGGATATATAAAATCATTAATATAGATTTCGTAGTTATAATAAACATACAATTATTTTCTTCGTTACATGTAATACTAAATTGTCTTCTTTTTTGTAGAACTAACCTTGTTGTCATTCGCACAATTTCATCTTGCACTCGTGTGTAGTAAAAATTTTTAAACTAAACCTCTGTTCAGTACTATATACACGATCGTATATAACATATAATGTGAAGCCACGAGCCAAGGCAGCTGTCGAGCTAAGTTATATCGACGAGGTTAAAGTTAACCACCTTATATGTACTGCTCACTTAAAGCTAGAGGAATCTATAAATGCTAAAAAGGTAAGAAAAGGACCAATATTTAGCCACTTCCGCACATGCAGTGGTAGTCGTGCAACAAAGTGCACCGCCCGCCAGCCTGCTGATAAATGCGTATGCGGCAAACGATGCGAATCACACAACCGCCACCGCCAAATTACTACACAAAGATGACTCTGTGTTCGGCACTAATCGGTGTAACATAGCTCCTGTAGATGCGAGGGGTGAAACACGTGTTGAGTGATTTGACGGTGGCAGTTGTGTGATTCGCATCATTTGCCGCATACGCATTTATCAGCGGCATGTGCAGAAGTGGCTAAATATTGGTCCTTTTCTAACTAAGGATGGACTTCCGCATGGTAACGCCTGATTCCATTAAAAATGCTAAAAAGGTTACTGTGTTGATGCAAACTGATAGTAAAAATGCTATACGGGTGACTGACGTGAGTTGAGTTAACAAACTGTTCTTGGAGTATTCTGGCCTGATCTAGTGTTTAATTTTGACCTCCTGGATTGCCATGAATATACGATGAAATAATAGGTTTATAAACGCAAATGATATTATGTTTGTGGCAACCGTGTTACTGTGCGTCATTTAGCGGAGTTGCCGTGACGCGAGGTCGGGTGGAGAGCGCAGAGCCGTGTGCGCATGCGCATGCGTGTGGCATCGATGACGTCGATGCTCGCAAGCACCGATCGTCCAAGTGAAAACTCGGTAACGACAGCAAACGCATGTATTTTTCTTCGTTAATTTCTAAGTAAGAAAAGGACTAATATTTAGCCACTTCCGCACACACATATATATATATATATATATATATATATATATATATAAATATTGGTCCTTTTCTTACTTAAGATGGACTTCCGCAAGGTAACGCCTGATTCCATTAAATATTTGTTAATAACTCAACTCTTCGCGATCTTATATAACTGGCATACCTCCAATAAAGTGATATGTACAAAAGTGTTGTTTACAACTTATATCCTATAGTTATCTTACATGTTGTACGATACGGGAGGTTTCAGATTATTTACAAAGACAATCTATGAATTCTAAAATTATCCCAGTATGTTTCAACCGTTTATGTGTCATGTCCCAACTTAGTCTTTCTAAAAAAGTAGTCTTAGTAAAGACGCTGCATCGCATTCGCAGAAGTGAAACTCAAAAAGCAAAGTGAAGGAGAAAATTTAAACAGATCCAACTGGAAATGAATCAAGACACCTTTTATCTTACTGCAGGAGACATAGTAGGTAACTAAGTATACATAGGTCAAGGGAGAATTGATAGAAGGGAAATGTTGTGTCTCTTTTTGTAAGACGCCATCTTGCTTGATTATATTTTCTACTAGAAATGTTTCGGTTTAAAAGCATCGTATTTATAGAATATACTGACTAGATTTACGTATCTTCTGTTAAAGGTAATGTCCGGGACTGATCCTGCGAAAGGTATTGTACATCAGTTATAAATAGAAATATAAATATATTTTTGAACGTGAACGAATTGGATCTCTTGAATGTTGTCAATACTACTAATTATTATAGTTAAGAATATTAAAACTTTGTATTAGTTAAAAAGTTAAAATTAAAAGTTTATTTTCTGATATTTCAATGTTCATTAATAATTTATCTATGTGAGGAAATATCTCCTGGCGTAATATTGAGGAAACAAAGTTTGATAAAAAACTTTGAGATCGTATTCAAATGATTTATTTGTGTTCGAGGAATTTATGATAATTATCTATGTTTGCTTAACTTTGCGGTTGGAGATGAAAGTATTAAAAAAAAAAGTTATTTTAAATACATTGTAGATCCGTTGATATCATTACATTAATTTTAGATTTTTGGCCATGCATCCTAGGCTGGTTTCCCCGCGATATTCTTTCACTTAAATAGATACGGAATATCATCATTATCATGACTTGGTTGGTTTCACAAATAATGGATATAAAGGTTATATTCTGCCATAAATGGTTGAAAAACCAAAGTATTATCTTCTACTTCTGATTTATGTTTACTCTCTTAACCTGCATACTATGTACTACTGTTGCATTCTAATAGAGAAAAATGCTTATTTCAAAATGATCACTTTATACATGGGGATTGATATATATATATATATATATATATATATATATATATATATATATATATACTAGCTGATCCCGCAAACGTTGTTTTGCAAAAAAAATTAAAGTTTTTAATTAACAAATGTAAGACAAGGGTTGATCGTAGAGGGGTGAAAATTTAGGTTTGTATGTATTTTTGTATGCTGTATTATAATAAAATAAATACCTAAAAAATTGTCTAAAAAATTAAAAATAAAATTTAGGGGTGGACCACCCTTATCACTTAGGGGTATGGAAAATAGATAGTAGCCGATTCTCAGACATACTGAATACGCATATAAAATTTGGTAAAAATCGGTCAAGCCGTTTCGGAGGAGTTCAAGTTCGAACACCGTGACACGAGAATTTTATATATTAGATATACGTAAAGCTTTTCGCTAAAATATGAGTTATACATTCACCCCTTGACAGCCTGTACACCTATAATCAATCACATTTATATAAAAAGTTAAAGAAACAAGAATAAATATATGATATCCAGCTTAGGAGAGTGGTCAGCAACTCTAATATCTCCATCATCTAATGCATCCATAACAGTTCTAAAGAAAAACATTAAAACATCTAAGAGTACCAGTTGAAGAAAATAGACACTTAAGGCATTTAACGGTCTAGTGTTTAAGCAGCCCCTTGCAATAAAATAATGCATTAAATAATGAATAATTAAACAAACGTTTTAAATTATATTGTTTAAATGTATAAGTTTTAGCTGTATTTATCTATAAGACGAATGGTATATATAAAACTCTGCCGTGACTCGCACGCAGCTGGGAGAAGAAAGATCCGTATGAAATAGCGGCAATCTCTCTTCCAACTGTCTGATTAATGAATAATTAAACAAAAGTTTTAAATTATATTGTTTAAATGTATAAGTTTTAGCTGTATTTATCTATAAGACGAATTGTATATATAAAATTCTGCCGTGGCTCGCAGCTGGGAGAAGAAAGATCCGTATGAAATAGCGGCAATCCCTCTTCCAACTGTCTGCGCTCGGTAAACGCAAAAAATACATTGTAAACAAAACACCCTAAAAAATCTGAACTCATAATGTACCTAACTTTTTATTTTGGAAAATTGTATTAAACGATTGCAGAAGATAAACACTCCGAGTTATATAAACGGGTGAACATATTTCTGTGCGAAAATTGAGTAAAATTGTGTCTTCGTTGGAAGTCATACATATTCTGGCATACGGAAATAAAATTATTGTGTTACATTTCTTCCGGAAATAGAAATGCTATTTGTAAATTTATCAATATCTAGTATACTTATTGTACATAATGTACTTATTATTGCCGCTATATGTCTACTGGACAAAGGCTGCCCCATGGATTTCCAAAAGAACCAGCAAGTGTCCTCTTGACGATCTTAACAAGCTCGTTATTTCTTTTTTTTGGTTTGAAGTTGGTGACGGGCCCACTGTTATTTCAACTTAACAATTACTTATATAATTTAGTTTTAAACTCAACGAAGTTGATTACAAAATGGAAAATAGAACTATACTTATTCAATATTAAATTTTTTTTTCAACTAATATCAAATCGTTTAGATATATCAAAGATACGAATTTTCTATTTCTTCACTAGTACCAGGCGGTACCCTTCGTGTCTGGGAGACCTCAGGATTTATTTCATCGAGATATTCAATATGTGACATATCATCGGGAGTGATTTATGAAAACAGATTTATATATATAACTATAATGCGAAACGTTATTTTATCTTTGACTAAAGTCAAGAGTTTGACGCGGCAGAGAACTGAAAGCTTAATATCTTTATAGTTAGAGAATTTCTACATGAGTCTACTTTTTAATTACTGACAAGGTAAAATTGGCGAATGATATAATTTTTGTTTTGTTTCGTAATTTATATGACGAATATCTTTAATGATTTATTGCACACGCTGGTAAATATATGTATATACATAAACATATATATAAATATGTATATGAGAAAAAAGAGAGTTTAGCTCAGAATATTCAGGTTCAAAGTGAAAACCGTGTTGCTATATGGATGCGAGACGTGGAAGATCAAGAAGATATCTCGCGTCTGCTCCAAGTCTTCGTTAACAACTGTCATCGACGTATTCTCATTATATACTGGCCCGAGAAAGTGTACAGCGGAGATTGCTGAGATGAGATCCCAGCCGATTGATCAGGAGATGAAACACCGCAAGTGGAATTGGATAGGCCACACGCTTCGAAAGGACCCTGATCACATTCTGAGGTAAATCCTAAAATGGAATCCTCAAGGAAAGCGAAGACGTGGTCGCCCAAAGCAGGCTGCAGAAGTAAAGGCAGCTGGAATGATGTGGAGCTAAGTAAAGCGCGAAGCTCAAGACCGCTCGGATGCCCTATCTTGGGGAAATAGGAATAAATACAAAGTACAGTGGGCGGTCTTCGGATCACACGAGGCAATTTCTTCTAGACAATGTATGGTATAAAGATACATATGTATGTAAATACCATACATTTGTATAAAGAAGAGCTCTAGAAGATTCTTAAATCACATTGAAGCTTCTCCGATTTGATAAAAATTGTTTATTCAAAATTCTATGTATTATCACCTATTTGGACGCTAAATACCTCAGCGGGATTATATTTTTTAAGAATATAAAATAGTATTTTTTAGTTTAAGTTTTAATGTAAACACAATTCCCTGGTAACCCTGAGAAAGAATCATTGACAACGTCTTTAGGACGCCTCTTGAGGCTCTTAAAAGAGATGCAGTAGGTATTGCGCTAGCTATAAGTGGGTTAGAGTGTATAGAGGCTGACTCAAAGAAAGCCTTCGAGCAGGTCTAAAAGAACTGTGTCAGACTTAACTGTGTGATGCTATTATGTATTCCTTGCATTAAACCATAGCGCGAGGCAATAGACTACTAGCGACATCTATCGGCGCTATCTATATCCATTACAGCGTTCCGTCATATAAACTTATAAATAGCAAGAATTAATTGGTACTATTTTTTATTAAAACATTTTTTAAGTTGTGAAATATTAGCCTAGTATGACTAAACGCATAAAAGAATTTCTTTAAGAAAATTATGTCAAACCAAAGAAACAAAATAAAGCACAGGAGGTACATATTGCGTCGTCATTAGAACAATAAATACACGGAGTCGCGCGAATTTATTTATTTACACGTACATCGTACCCTCCGAAGCCGGGTGTTTAAAACGCTAATAAAACCCGAATCGTCCACCTGTTTTTATATATAGCGGCACGTGACTTAAGCTATAAAATGTTACGGCAATGTTTATTGAGAGTACGAGGTAATCGTAAGAAAAAAGAAGTTATTTCATTTACGCAATTATTTCTCTGATATTTAAAGTAAAATTAAAATGAATGACAGAAGTAAGGTGATGTGTAAAAAAAGATTTGAAAATGAGGAAATGACAAAAGGAAGACATAACAGATTTTGTCATGAAAGGAAGGACCATATAAATAAAAAAAAACCGCTAAAACTCTTTTACCCAAAATGTAACATCCCTGCTCCATACATTGCAGGGGGAACAAAATACCCCCAAAAACGGGGGCAGAATAAGAAAAAAACTAATCTTGTAAGGGTCGTCGGAAGACACTAAATGCAGGACACTTTTTAAAGCGCTCCTATTGGAAATCTTTGGGATCTCATATTAGAAAAACTCATATTCACAGCTCAGTAAATACTTTATTCCCTTTTTTTATACTCTTATTCGCCAACTAGCGTAGTTTCCACTAGACTTATCACTCCTATGGTTATCGAACGAGTGACCGAGCTCCCGACTCAATAATCAAAACGCTGTTTCAACCCCACCACTCTCAATCCTTTTACTGGAAGTTGTCACAAGAGTGACAGGGTCGAGTAGTGTTGCTATTTAAGAAAAATAAAACTACCTTTTATAAAATTATTACACTCCTATGGATAAAATGATGATGATGAGAGTCACTGTGATAACCGGATATTAATTATTTTAATATATTTCTTGATAGACCATTTCCTTTACCTTTTTTCGAGCAATGGCCGTATTAAAAAAGTATTGCCTGTCAAAAATTGAACCCACTACCTTTGATCTTAAATTACACATCTTAATCACTACAATACTACAAAATAAACTCATTCTTCCTTGGCGATGCAATCTATTCTTCTCTAGTATGCACTCCTCCAAGATATTAGGATGATCAGGAATCAAAGTATAATTCAGTAAAATAAAGTTCCTTTCCTAAAACATGATAGCGGAAACGAAAGGTCTTCAAACTCTACGGCCGTTAAGAAAACCTTCTTAGTTTTTTATAACTAGCTGTGATACCAAAAAATATGGCGAAGGAAGAGTGACAATATGTGTAAGAAATTATAATAAAGGGAGAGAACAAAAGAAAATATGATTGAAGAAGATGTAGTAACAGAAATTTTGAAGGATAAAAGAGGAGAACTTAAATAAAAAATCATTGTAAAATAAAGTTCCTGGGGGCCATTAAATAAAATAAGGTTATAGTTTTAGCTTAAAGGAGGGATCTAAGTGAAAGGAGAGCTTAATCTGATTCTAGCAACTATCGAATTGGACTATTCCAGCATTAGTATAATGATGTAAAGAAGTAATTATTATAAACGATATTTATTTTTACGTTTATAATTTGTTTGAGAGCAATTTCAAATTGATTACCTATGTTTCTACTTCTGTTCAGTTAATTTTTTATATTTATGGCATACTAGTTAACATATATCGAAGTGAAATTCCGTGGTGTATTTGGTTCTACTGCCAAATGTACACGCTGGTTGGAAAACCGCCAGTGGGTGTAGTAACCGATATACAGATTTTACGTTTCCTCTTTGTGTAAAATTGATAATAAAATTCAAATCTCAATTCAAATGCCAAATAAAGATTTTTAAGGTCATTTTAATCTATCGAATATAAAATGTCTTTTATAGAGAATACTAAAATACACGTAAAACAAATTAAAATTATATTTTAATAATTTAATTTTGCATAGTTTTTTTACGTAATGCGCTCTGTTTTATTACACTTAGATACACGTCGTATTGTATTTTCAATGTAAAATGTAATTATTTTTATAAAACCTTTTTGGTTACTCGATGTACCACTGTAAAGGAATAGTGGGTTAAAAAGCAATAAATTTTCCTGAGACATTTAATTTTTTAATGACTGTACCAAGAAGAGAAAGCTGAAGTCAACGATAGACTAAGAAGGGGTTTGAATTGAAGTTCGTAATTAGTTTTCATCGAGACATGTAAACTTTCTAGAAGGTTTCTCCCCTTTGTTCCCGGGTAACGCTCACAAACACTAATTACATCAAACCTTCATCAAGTGTAGTGAAACTACGCAGAATTCGTAAGTTGACATCGATTTAATTTCAAACATTATGTTGCATAGTCAATGGTACTAAAAAATGATTAATTGGATTTTTATGCAGCAGCTGCTAGCAGGAGAACCAAGATCGCCGACGTTGGTCAAAGAATTGCTTGTCTAAGTGGCAGTGGGCGGGGCACTACGCTCCAAAGCCTTTTTCAAGTTTCAAAACAGTCGAAATAGTTTTTTTCCGGTATAGCCTTCAAGACCTTCTTTTGATACGATTTTTATCTCTTCAATCGTAATGGTGTCTTCGCATTGGCCTTTTGAGTTTGTTGAATAGCAAGAAGTCACACGGAGTCAAATCAGGCAAATACGGTGGTTGCATAAAGATATGAGATGAGTTTATGACGCTCTTTTTTCCAAAAATGGAGCGATTTTCGCACAAATCGGAACTTGACGCGTTTGTCAAAATTGAAACTTTTGACAAAAATACTTATAACACAGATATGGTTAAACCTTTTGACAAACAGACACTTGGCGAATATTACGGATAGCCGCCTTCTTAATGCCCGGTAGTTTAAAATGACAATTTTAACTTACTTTTTGATCACAGTAGTATATACAGATAATATATCAATGTAATAATTATTATTTTAAGCCGTAGGTAGTCTACCGTTGACGCATCCATAGGTTTCGTAATAAGACTCTACCAGTTTTCTTGCTTCCAGCGTCATAGAAAATCAAGGTAATGAGACCTAAGTTGATCAAGAAGACCATGATATATATATATATATATATATATATATATATATATATAAAATAAAGATTATAAAAAATATAAAATTAAGGAAGAATATATAAAATTTAGATTTAATTTATAAAGAAGTCAAGGCCAGGCAATCAGCAGGATAAATTTATTTTCAATTTTAATTTTTCTTGTTTATATAGTCATTTTAAACTCGACCCTCGAATTTTTAAATTGTTGTTTCTAATACGTCAATCATTTATATACACACACACACATATATATATATATATATATATATATATATATATATATATATATATATATATCGCATCGTAGAATGTCCACCTATATGGTGAACAGCTAACCTTATCAATGTCGCCGAAAGATACTGAATACAGGCCGCCTCCAAAAGAATTTTTCAAACGTCGAACGTCACAACTTCATTTTGTTTATAAATGGATATAGCAGAGAAATATAGCATATAGCAGTAAGCCCTGTTAGCAAAATATGAAATGATTTATATGCTTGTTTATCCCATTATGGAAAACAGTTAGTCATTTCTGTTAGCAGTTACGCAATAATACGAATAGGGCGAGTGGACCGTTCATGTAAATTATTACCTCATTTTCCACCAGCGTCGGTCTTGAATGACGTATTAAAAACAACGAAATTCGAGGGTCGAATTTAAAATTACTATATAAACGAAAAAAAAGTTAAAATTGAAAATAAATTTATCTTGCGATTGCCTGATCTTGATTTCTTTATTAATTAAATCTTTATTTTATATATTCTTCCTTAATTTTATATTTTTTATAATCTTTATTTTATATTAATATCTCATGGTCTTTTTGATCAACATAGCTCTTAGGCTAACTCACGTTGCGGTGAGATGCCGATCGGCCAGCAGATCAAACGCTGCAAGTGGAACTATATAGGCCACACGCTCCGAAGGTACCCTGATCACATACCGAGGCAAGCCCTAGAATGGAATTCTCAAGAAAGCGAAGATGACCGCCCAAAGTAAACCTGACGGCAGACGATCACTGCAGAAGTGAAGGCTGTTGGAACAACGTGGACCACTCGGGATGGCGACGTTCTGTGGATGCTCCGTCCCATCTTGGGGATATAGGAATAAATGATGAATGATTGAATGACATATATATCTTGGGTCAATTTTTCTGGTATACATTCGATTACATTTTTTATATAATTAAACAAAAACTTGTAAATAAAACTTACTACAGTTCATAGCATTTTTTAACTCTTTAATGTAATTATTGATTCATTCATGAATGTCAGCTGTTAGAAGTCCTATGCAAGGCGTAGAGATGCTCTAGAATCGACACAATGGCCGGTCCCGCGCTACTCGCATCCATTCCTTAATGTATGATAAACGAAAATTATTGAGTAGCCAAAACTTTATTATTAAGGCGACCGGAAAGTAACGTTTCTGCGACATATTTTACAGAAAACCCGAGCGGTTTTAACCGCTCCGGCATTGAAAATTTGAAGTAAAAATGCAAAAGGTAGTTAATAACGAAAGTGAATATACTGTTATCCAAAGTTATTCCTTATTACATCAGCTATCTTTCAGTATTAGTCCTGTCTAAATCGGTCCCGTTATTCCAAAAAAAAGCCGAAACAAACAGACAGACAGACAAAAAATAAAAAAAAAGTGTAATTTTGGTATATGTGCCGTATATTCATTCATATGAATACAATAAAAACCGATTATTTTAATATTACATACAGGTACTCTAATTTTATATATTTGTATGCATGTATAGATTATATTATAGCATTTACATGAGCCTACTTCTTAACTTCGCAGCATTATACGTTGACTGGTACAGTATGCCTGTCTGTTTGATTATACCCATAAATGACTTGAAGGCGTCATATTCTGTTGGTGGAGGCTTAGACGGCCACGCCACTACCAGTTTATTGTGTACCAAAGGACTCCCATCACAATATGCCTATATAGCGGGTATAATAATAAAAAAATTAATATATGAAAACACAATAAACTAGATCATACTCACCTCAGGATTTATAGGTGGAGGCATAACGATCTTCTTCTGAGGTGGAGATCTAAGAACGACGTTTTCATCTCTTATTATGATCTGCGGTTCCATTGCCAACAGTTTCTTCTTGCACTCTTGCATCTGCAGACATTCTTTGTCCTTTCGGGACAGCACTGACTCAGAAGAGGCATGTTTGGATGAACCAACGGAAGTGTTTTTGCTAGATAACTTCAAGCTGTCCAAAGACGCCGTTATTTTAGCACTCTCCTTACTGTTCGACGACGCCATTTTAAATGTTAATCTAGGAGTTCAAATCACTTCACAATTTCACTTTTTCACATCGATAATACAATTTTTGGTATAGCATTATTTTCGTGTACAGTCATGCACGGAATCATAATTTAGACATAAATTTATTGTTTTATTAATAAATCTGAAAGAAACCAGAGTCAAAGTGATGTTGCGAAATTGTACTATGTTTATGTTTTGTATTAAGTAAATTTTGTACTTTTATTCTTTATACATTGTGTACATTTTTGTATATTTATTTTAATATAAATTTAATATTACAATCGAATAATTAACTTTGTTTTATTTTATATAATTAAAAATCTCAATTTTATCATGATATGTACCTATATTAGTAAGCCTAAATTTTTAGTTAATTTTATAGGATAAACTTTATCAATATAGGTTTATTAATATTCTCTCTATTAAGGGAATTGAAAAAATAAGGAAGATATAGTTAACGTGATATTAAATGATAATAACGATAGATATATTTGCCCTTTTAGACATATCATTATCAATTTTAATCAATGTCACATGTATTCCTGAGAAGAATAATAAAAATGTTCCATTTGATAAAACTCGAATAAAATTAAGCTCCACTATAATATCATTATATAACTTAAAATAAATCTACGAGGGTAGAATATAAACGCGCCCTTATCTAAGAAGAGCCAAGAATAAATTCAGATGATATCATATAACGAATATTTTTCTACCAAATGCGTACCAAATGTGTATATGGATGCATATATCACCGATGTAGATCGAAGAATTGCTCATCTGAACCTGCAGTCAGCCGTTAGGGTCGAAAGGTTCTCGAGTGACCACGAGCTGACCTGACGCAGCGTGATCAGGTTCCCCATGAAATAGACCGAAGTCATAGTTAAGATCACAGGAAGTCTTTGGATGCAGGCAGAACACCCCCAGTCATCATCACGATCTTTGGGGGGAGTGTTACGCATTGCAGTGGGATGCAGAAGATGTATACATACAGATATATAAGTGCCAATTTGATGACGTAAAAATAAACTGAATTAAAATTTTCGCCATAACTGTACCATTATTTATTTGTCCAATACGACATATTGATTTATTAAATTTCTTCAGACATGAGGATAGCAATTACTCTGTTGGAATGTTTAAGTGATAGGACTTTCATTATTCACAGAAAAACCCTTTTCATTTTTTATTGTCGAGAGCAATGGTAGCTCAGCGATAGAGGACTGAGACTTGCGATCATAGGTCGCGGGTTTGATACCCGAGATAGACTCTTATATATAATTCATACATTGCATTAATTATATTGGATCGCCACTGCTCACTAGTTTTCAAAGGAAGAGTAGCAGCTTCCTTTGCATACCACAATACTACACTGCGATCGCCATTCCACCTGGCATGCGTGGCGATGACAGTGTATCCCGCCATAGATAAAATATACACATTGTATTAATTATATTAATTACAGATATGAGATTGAAAAATATATAAAATAATACGGTGATTATTTATTATTAAAAATATAAATTTGTATTCATTTATGATAATTTTTTTTTCGCCTTAATTTCAGATTTATTTTAAACAATCCGCCATTCCTTAATTAAACACATAGCGAATAAGCGTATATTTGCTAAAGCAGTACGTCGAGTTCAATCAATATTTGATTGACGCTTCGATTTCTATATGAAGCAGTATTTATATAACAAATTCAAAATATTTCAAACATTCACAATATTAAATATTTAAAAAATTCCATCACAGAAGAACTGTCAGAATTAGTTCTATTTACAAAACAATTTTATAATCAGTATAGCTCTTTTATTTTTTTTTTAAATTCTATGGAGGGATATACTACAATAGACGTGCTTGGCAGGTGAATTGGCGATTGCAGTGGTATTATGGTACACAGAGGATGCTGCTACCCATCCTCTGAAAGCTTGTTTATGAACAGTGACCACAATTTGTAATTAATACACAAAGTATGAACTAAATATATAAGACTGTATCTTTGGAATCGAACCCGCAACGTACGTTTAAAGTGTGTGTTGTGTCTAGTGTAGTTTTTCAGGCAGTGTTTTAATGTAGTTTCTAATATTAGTAGAATAAAAAATATTTTAACTAACTACATTAAAAGATGGATGGAAGGAAAAATGAGATTAAATCGATATTTCGATCGCTAATTTCTGATTGACCAACGGAAATAGAGTTCTTTGATTTTACATTATCTGTACATTGGAATTCGTCGGATCATTCTTATAGATCGCCGATGTTAATCATACCATCAATTGTGTTTAGTTAATCAATCATTGCCTAAATATAGACGGGTTGCCGTCAGACTTTCATAAACAAATCAATTACTTTATTACGTTCAGCAAAAAATGCAAGTAATACGTTGTTTATTTGATGTAACGTGAAATATGGCTCTATCTTACAGGCAACTACTGATCATGTTTTTATTAAAAAAAAAAATAAACATGGCGTCTTTCTTTTCTTTGCATAACGTCATTGTCAACCTGACATGTGTTAAATGCAAAAAATATAATTGTGTGATTAAATTAAAATTTTATCTTTTTACTATTGCAAAATTTGTCGTGTAGTTTATGTATATATAGAAAAAAAAATTAATTTATTTTATTTGACAATATCTATATATGTTTGAAATCCCTTCAACCCGCACTTAGTATTTATTTTGCTACTATTTTTAAATTTCGAACAGTCGAGGAATGAAACAACCTATTGGGGACATTGCTTCCAGCCAGCTAAATATTAGAAGGCTTCAAGTTAAGAGTGAATAGGTATCTTCTAGGCAACCATATACTATCGTAGACCTCGTTTTCAATTAACACCAGGTAAGACAGAGGTCAAATGCTTTGTCTATAACCAAAAAAAAATCATTAATTCTAGTAAAAAGCCTGACTGACTTAGTCGTAGGCTCTTCTAAGAACGCATTTGGAAACCTTTCAGTTTTAATTAAGTTGAAAATGTCACCATAATCAAAGTAACATATATAATACGTAGATATATATGAAATTTTTTAATTTTACGAAGCTTCAGTACTCATCGTAATATCTATGTAACCAAAAGGCTTATATACTTGAAATTTTATAGAAATATATCTTGATATGTCGTTTCAACAGCTAAGAATAAATTTCATAAAAATCTTGCCGCTTGCGAGGTTGTGCGTCATAAAGAAAACATATTTTCAAAGAATGGCTCTTATAGATATAATACGTTATATGTAATATTTCTAGCAAGCCAAAAATTTTCATAATTAAATGTTATGATACAAATAAGTAGCGCACAACTTGTAATAAGATAAAAATTTTAGATGGCTACATTATAGGTTTTTTGTAATTAAAATATGAGTATTTTACGTCTTACATTTTACTTTATACTCACTCCCTTTAGTAAAGTTTTAAACGTCTACTTGGAGACGAATCCTTACATGCTAGAAACCTACAATATTTTAATTAAATATTATTATCACCGTAAGACTAGTATTTTGTTCATAAAAATAACCTAAACGTCTCTAAATATATAATATGTTGTAATAAATTCATTAAACGAAACTTATTAAAAAATTCTATTATGGTATATCTAGTAAGCGATTAATTACTGATAATAGAGTTTGAGTTTAATTTCCTCTACTCACACACACACACACATATATATATATATATATATATAGAAATATATATATATATATATATATATATATATATATATATATATATATATATATATATAACTCAAACTCTATTAATTACTGATAATAGAGTTTGAGTTTAATTTCCTCTACTCACACACACACACACATATATATATATATATATATATATAGAAATATATATATATATATATATATATATATATATATATATATATATATATATAGCCCTAGTGGTACTTTCGTGAACTTGAACTTGAAGGTGGCAGCTCTACACGCGTAGTTGTGAGTTGTTTGGTGTAAGGCTTGGGATGGTAGCGGGGACCAGTCGATAATCTAGGGGAGGATATGAATCATATCTCATATCCCACGCTGTACGCGAATAAGAAACAGGAGGCCGCCCCCGGAAACGGACCAAAAGAAAAGAAACCGCAAAAAAATGTTTAAAGATCTGGATGCGTTCAATACTCGAGTAACTCAAGTTGAAAGCCTTTATTAGTTAGTTCAATCTGATTTTTCTTTCTGTCTGAGCTCGTCTGATATTTATTTCATGAGATGCACGAGTGGTCACTGTAAATTATACTTTACAGATAGTTACATAAATAATATAATTAGTAATAAGTTCATTCTTTAATTTTAGAGAAAATTATGTAAAAAAGACACAAGCAATAGATGCTTAGTTTGAAAAATATTAAGCCTCGCATAGGGTAGTCAACGTTATACAAAGAAAGTTCACTGTACAAGAGACGTCTAATTTGATATCTTGTAAGACATAGAGAAATGTACAGTCAACTTCATATAAAGTTGGTTTACCTTTAATACATATTACGAGATGTAATTTATCTCGTAAAGGTAAAGGAGTCGCTGATTCTAGACTTTAGTGATTTTTTTTTGTTAAATCCTATGTTCTCGTTGGCGTGTGGCATTTACAGTTCCTAGCGTTCAGGGCTTTAGGGCATTTAACTAGAGAACTGCCTTAAGAACTTCGGTTCCGGCCATTACATTATTAATTTTACGTAATTAGTAGACTATAATATGTATATATATATATATATTTACAATACAATTGGTAATCTATGGGAAAGGCCAATTTCAGCAATGCACGTTCTATGCTGAAAGAGTGATGATATTGATCGAATTTATTGATTTGAATTTTATTTATATAATTTTAAAGGTTATTTAATATTATAAATTCTTCGGTAATTTTAGTAAATTCCGAGCCTATTACATCACTGACTATAATTGTTATAAATTCAAAAGTATTTGTTGTAGTACTTAATAGTTTTTTTTTTAAAAAATATATACTTTGCTATGACAAAAAGTATTACATTTGTACAAATAATCAGTCTATATCCTTTATTGTAAAAATACACGTACATATATATGATACATGAGCCATCATAGCGCAGCGGTAGAGGAATATTACGCGATCGTAGATCGATTCGATTCCGGGAATACAGTCTTATATATAATTCACAATTTGTGAATTAATTTCCAAAGGATCATCTTCTGCGTACTATATTACCATACTGCGATCGCCAACTCGCCCCCCAAGCGTGGCGATTATGATATACCCCCATAGATCTCTTTGGGTATCTTTTTTCGTCTACATATCATATGTACATATATTTATTAACACTATAATATATGTCGTCCTACGAGTATAATTCATAATATGTATCTACATTATGTTTATTATCATATATGGAAATAAAATCAGAGTGCGTTCGCCATATCCATTCGTTTTTTAAACTGCCGAATGTTATTATAGAAAACCTCAATTTGAAACTAGATTCTTTGGAATCTTATTTCATTCTTCTCTACATTTATTAAATTGATTTAAAGAGAATTTCAAAAAATAAATATAAAAAACCATCGAGTCGAGCTACAGCCTTCCAAAAAATATCAAGAATTATTAAATGTACGCAATCATTTATTTAATTTTTTTGTTATAGTTTCTTCATATAAATAATTTATTATACATCTAAATAAAAAAATGTATTTTAATTAAAAACTAAACTTGTTTATATATGTCATTATTGAGTAATAAGTTAAAATAAATCGATTTCTGTTAAAACATGAAATTATTCTTAAACACAATCTTTACGCACTTCACCTTCTTTTTACGTACAAATTATCTACGAAACTCCCTCCCGTACTTATAAATCGATAAGGGTCTCTAAATCCAAATCAAATCGAAGGAAAACATCACCGAACACAACACTATGAGTTTAAATAACCGGTTTATTTCGACCACATTCATTTTCAGCCGGTACGAGGTTATTGGTATATTATGTTTTAGTTTTATTTATTTTTTCGCGACGTAGTACCGAGTCGTTATGGCAAGGGACGTGTGTCTCTCTCCGCGGCAGGGAATGTACTGAGCAACTGCCTCCTGGTGTTACCAACAAATCTCCCCTTCCATTGTACCCTAGCCAGATTCACGCCTTAACATAACAGAGTGAAGTTATTCAATATGAATGACTTTTTCCGAAATGCTTATTTTAAAAATGATTTTTAATTAAATCGTCTCGTTGTGTTTAATTTTTTTGTCTAGATACAAATAATCAGTGTCATTATGTCCTTTTTTCACTCCTAACATATATATTTATTTTTATGCGTATATAACAAGCAAGATACATTATATAATAATCGATGACATGTATATATGTACATATATATAGACATGTATATATATATATATGTCCACTGTTTTTATCATTATAATATCTTTAGACTCTCACCACAATGCATGCACTTTGTCCGAAGAAATGTATATATGTGTATAATAATAAAAAAATAACAATTTATCTGTATTATAAACTAGAATTTAATAATTTTTTATCTTTATTATAAAGTCGACTTTTATTTATTTGCATAAAACTAAATAGAAGATTTACAAATAATGCACAGTTTCAAATATATTGACAAGCGACAAAACAGACAAAATAAATATATTATTAACCTCCCGTGCCCATTATAAGAATTAGCTTGTGTTATGTGCACTAAAGTAATAAGTAAAAAAAGGCACTATGTGAAAAAAATATGACAAAAAACTGCATTTAAACAGTAGCCTATAAGGATTGCATAAATTGTGCAAGCATTAAGGGTATGTGAAGTATGTAATTAAAATAGAAGAAGATTATGTGTTTTCTTCTGCGATTCTGTATTTTCGTAATTAAGATGGAGATGAGAAAAGTGAAGAGGATCTTCTTTTTTTTACATATGTAGAATGATTGGAAAAAGTTTAAAGCATTTACACCTATTTCGGATCATCATATATAAAATGATCACCGAGATAAATAAAATATTTGTATTAGAATGCGACAGATGAATAACTTCTGTCAGTTTTAAGTATACAAAGACAGATAGTAAACAATAAATAATTTGAATACAAAATAAACTGAATATTGTAAACACTTTTTATTATTATTTTATACCGTCAATTATTATTTCTGAAACATATTTTGAATTACTAGTACATTTTGGATATGGTGTACTATGCAACAATTTACTATATTTATTTAAAATTTTATCAAATATATTGTAATTTAACATCTTTGGAGTCATTTATTCGAGGGACTGGAAAGTAATGTCGTTTCTATCAACATAATTTACAGAAAAACCGATTGTTTTTTACCGCTCAGGCATTGAAAATTCGTATACTGGATGGCAAAAGGTTTGTTGAATATAGTGTTTATATATATAAATATATATTTTTACATTTATATATTATGTATATACATACATACATTTATAAATTCGTTATTAAATAAATCAAATTATCATTGCTTAGATTAGATTACTAGATTTAATTTAGAAAAGAAATTTTAATACTGTGTAATATTAATTAATACCATATAAATTATGTCAAAAATATTCGCACGATTTGGGCAAAGCTTCGTAGTTGGCAACATCGAAGCCGTCCTGTTTCCTTCAAATTATAGTATGGTTATATTATCTTTCTAGAGAGGACACTCTTTTATGAGCTTTCAAATTTGAATAACTTCCAATTTGTTTTCCCTTTCCACGAATAAGTTTCCTTGGGCGTGCTCTGTTGGAAAATAGGTCAAATTAAATCGAGCCTTTACATACAGATGTTACGGTAAAAGTTATAAACTGATCATTACGTAAAATTACCGGTGATTTTTGACTATTTGAATAAAATGTTGGACATTAAAAATAATTTATTTATTCTATTGGCCCTTACAAACTCGTCGATCATGATTTCAATTGTAAAAACAATAGGACGTTGGGTATAGCTATATTTTCACACATTTTTGTAACTAAATCAAAGAAAAATTCCATAAATATACACTACTGTGACCAAAAAGTAAGATGAAATTGTCATTTAAAACTCTCTAGTATCTGGAAGGAAGGTAATTTTTTCCTAGGTTAGTAGGACTGTCTATAATATTTGACAAACGTCTGTTTGTCATAAGTTGAAATCTCATTTTACTCAATCTAAACCACTTTGAAGGATGTTGTATATTTCAAACACATCAAGTTTTGATGGGAAAAAAAATAATCGAAAACTCGACTTACACCGTTTCGCAAGCACCATATTCGCCTGATTTGGCTCCGTTCGACTTTTGGCTATTATGCAGACTTTTTTGACACCTTAAAAAAAGCATTGCTAAAAGTGCGTTTTATCGAACGAGGATTACTTTGGAAGGGAATTAAAATGATATGGTAGAATAAATAAATAATTTATATTTTATAAACAAATTGTCTTTACTTTTTGATTAAAACATATATTTTTATTTACAAAACGCCTTAAAACTGCTAATCCTTAATTTACGATATATATTATAATTACTTCTAAAAAAATAACCTCCTTTTATTTTTTAACAAATTTAGTTGTCGTTCATATTTTTCTAATAATTTACAAAATATTTTTGTTGAAATAAAAATTTCGAAATTGCGGAGACTATTAAAAATTACGTAAAAAATATTTAGGATTTATTAAACGTATCATCAGTCGGTATAATCATGTAGTAAAGTGATTGATCTGAAATATGTCACATTTGTTAATTTTTTTTATCTGTATGCCAATTGGCAAATTGAAGTGGCAGTGAACAAGCCATATAGCGCGCAGAACAGATATCTGCTTGGGTCTTGAGGTTCTGGAGTAAAGACCACTGACCAGTAAGCGTAGCTTTCGACGTCCACATAGTGGACATATCACCAGACAGATCGGATGCAGACCGGTTTCAGGCAGTTCTTTGAGAAACTATGTAGAACAGTGTTTCCCAAACTTTTTTATCCCATGCCCCACCTTAGCTTTTTTAAAATTCTTATGCCCAGCATTTACAATTTCTTTTATATACATTTATATTTTATTAAGAATTTGCTTTTAACTTTAAACTTGCCATCTGGCATTGCATTGCCCGGAGCGGAAGGCTTAAACTCATATTGATTCCATTTTCGAATTGCCCCCCTAAATAATCAAATTACCCCTTTGTGGGGCGTGGGCTCCACGTTGGGAAACACTGATGACACTGAACCTCTGGCAGTGCAAAATCTGTTGGCTAATATATAATGAATATCACAAATACTAAATTAACAAGTAAAAAATATTTATCTGTTATTATATAGATGTCCAGACATAAGTGTAAAAATTTAAAAGTATTAGTAAAATATATAGCTAATTTTTTGTCAATTAATGTAATAATAATATATCATGAAAAAGGTTTTCAATATTCGAGTTAATATTTATTAAAATTAATAATTGCTTACTCCTGTTGCATTCCATAAAATATTACATATTTCAAGATGAACATTTACATGGAGCCATTGGAAATAAGTGTAAAAACTGTAAAGATTTCTGCCAATACCTTCACCCTTATATACACCTATAAACAATCAACCTACGAGTATGTAATCGCAGACTTAAAAACTCTTCTAGAACACAGCCTATTGGATACATAAACTTTGAGCATGATAGCGTAATTGAAAAAACATTACCACACACGTTTAGTTAAAGGTTCTTACCATCTAATTATACTATAGACGGTTTATATTCGAATGAGGTAAGTAGCATTTCAATAAATTCTATGACAATCATATAACAGCAACCGTTAACCTAATTATTCGGTTTTCTGAGGTAAATTAGTACAATGCCTAACTTGACCCTTACGGATAGTCGCCCCTCGAAGAACCCGTTTAAATAACCTAGAACCAGAAAAAAAATAAAGGAAAATTTCCTACCTAACAGGCCTGTAATTACAGAGGGTCATTGTTGCCTTGGTAATTACAGATTCCACTCGAGCTAGTCTTTATCTTAGCCTAAACTTTAAGCTGCACATTAGCCTAAATTATATTCCAAGTTTTAACCTAAATCTTAGCCTAAACCGTTTTAAGTAACTAAGTAAACATACGAACCTTTAATTATTAGTAGTAGTTCATATAATATGTTAAATACCTCGACTTACAATAGTTGGTTTTGGGTTCGATTTTGATAAAAATTTAATTATATTAAATAATAAACGATTGAAAAGTGCGTGTACATGCAAACTTGAATATTTTTTATTTAATTTGAATTAAATGATATATAATAAAAATTGAATAAAAGTAAAATAATGTTGTGTGATTCTTTAATCTACTATGAATTTACGTCCAAAACATTTTAACAACATTATAAAACTAAAAGGATAAAGCATAGCCAGCGATTTATAAAACCTTGAAAACACTTGTGGGGCGATTTCAGGTAAAATAATTATGACAAGAGAAGAAATAAATTAATGAATTCTGAATACCAAAAACATATTTCACAGTTATAACTTTTTACATTTTTGCTGTCAATTGAGCTATACATTCATCCCTTAAAAGTTACAACATATATAAACTTATATATTTATGTTGCGATTGTGATAAGTAAGCTATTTCTCTGTTTCTTCTTTTTTTCAATTATAAATATTATTAATCTAAATAAAGATGACTTCAATTATATAAACATGAATTGAAAATAAATATGTCGATCAAACTATCTATTGCTTTGTACTGTACTTAATGGAAAATATTTCTAATTTTCCTCTTCATATTGATAAGGGTAGGTTTCAATAGCTTGCTAACAACAAAGGCGGTATCAACTGTACTGGTTCCTTTGTTAAAAGTACCGGACAGATACAAGCGGAAATGTGTATTTTTTTTTCATTCATTTTACAAATGTCTGAGAAAATTATACATGATGAAATACCAAGATGCTGTGATAAATGTCGTACTATGGAATAAGGCTGGACTCTTGAGTATAATTGACAAGTTCACAGTTACTCATAAAGGCCATGGTTCTCTCCATATGCTATTTTTCAGTTTTTGGGGGTTTTTCATACTTCCCTTGTCTAGGGTATAAAGGTTTAATGGAATCAGGCGTTATTTTGCAAAAGTCTATCCTATGTAAGAAAAGGACCAATATTTAGCCACTTCTGCACATGCAGTGGTAGTCGTGTAACAAAGTGCACTGCCCGTCAGCCCGCTGATAAATGCGCATGCGGTAAACAATGCGAATTACACAACTGCCACCGTTAAATCGCTCAACACGTGTTTCACCCCTCCACGGGGCATCTTCAGGAGTTATGTTACACCAGTTAGTGCCAAACACAGAGGACACTTTGTTGCACGACTACCACTGCATGTGCGGAAGTGGCTAAATATTGGTCCTTTTCTTACTTAGGGTATAAAGGGACATTTTTACAAAATTTATTTCGGGATTTATTTACGACATCGAATCAGCAATGAGACATAACCTAGTGGATAGGAAAGAATAAGTTGTAGTGGTATTAGGCCAAAAGGAAACAGAAGAGATGGCTGCCGGGGCCTTAAGTTTCTAAAGTGGAAACAAAAGTTGACAGATGATCTCCATAAAGTCATCTGATGATGCTAAATGTAGACCACTTCAAGCTGGTGTTATTAGAAATCTATGGAGGAAGCCTGTGTCCAACTGTGGACGTCCCACTGATGCAATGATTATGATTATGATGATATACAGACTTATTGGCATACAAGTGAATAAGTTATAAATTTATAGCTCTATTTGCTTCATCTTTTCCAAAAAACAATGTTTTTAGAAATAATGAATAATAAATAAATAAAAAAAAACGAAATACTAAATAGTATAATTAATTATAATTTACAAATTATTTCGATAGACATGTCATGAGTAAGAACCCCAGAAGGGGGATTGACGAGATGTAGGCACACACAGGCTTATGCCTTGCAATTGGTATATATCAACTCAAAAGAAAAAGAAGAATTGTCCTCGCAGACAGTACTTACTGCTTAGAACTTTTGTCTCGCTGCATTCTCATAGAGTTTCAGACTAATCACTTTATACAGGAGGTAGATGTAGAAGATTAAAGTACTCGTATTTTTTCTGGAAAATAAGACATACGTAATCCCTCTATGACAGTAAGAAGTAATTTCATTTTATTTCCCAAGCGAAAAATTAATAATAGAAAGATACGTTTTTGTACAGATTTAGAAATTCATTATTGGATCGTTATTAAAGCAAGATGAGGTGTGGGTGCTGTCTAATTCTGTTGGATATTTGATACTGGCGCCTGACGGCTTAGAGCCAATCACTAGTGGATTACGTGGGAGAAAGTGGGTAAATAATTTGAGCTTCGAGTAATTTATTTTCACATTAAATTATCAATACAACGCTTCTATTATATTTACGTATTTTTATTTTTAATTTACGTATCTATTTACTAAATAAATATATTTAAAAAACTTTTAAGTTAAATGGTTTTTTGATACCCATATTGTGGTGGTTGTGGAAAAATATGTACCTTGTCCGCCATATTGGAACGGCGTCCATCTTGAATTTTAAATTTTGACATAATCATCGTGTTTTACTAGTGTAGCGCTTTCATTTGATACCCATATTGAAGGGGTTAAGGAAAAATATGTAATCCGCCATTTTGTATCGGCGGCCATCTTAGATTTATAATGTTATTGATTTTATTATATTGTATTGTCATCTAAATTAAATGTGTGTACCAAATTTCAGATCAATCTGACGACGGGAAGGTGCTTAAATTTCAATTTCTAATTTTGACTCAAATAAATAAATAAATTCCGTACGGGTCGAACTAAATAAAATCGTTTAAAAAGCTTATATTTTGTATATATAGATAGATAGGTTAGTACTTATTTGACAACTAAATGGCACAAATGAAATTACGCAAATATAATTTTATTTTAGTCTTTTATTTTATACTTTGATAGATTTATGCTCACGAAGGATAACTATTTTGCTGTATCTAATTTAAATAAACATATCGTGAACATTTGGTTTTAAGGTCGTGATCCCCGTTTCGGCTCATATAAGCACTTTAACATATGCCTCCCTTATAAAAATCTATAAGTTATTGTTGCTTTACTCGTCTTGATGTACTCACAGACACGAGTACTTACTCGCATGCTAACGGCATCTGGAGTTTAAGAGTAGTATTTGCACAGATTGCAGATCGCAGAGGACTCTTCTCCTAGACCTCGTTTTTGGATAAAAAGCTTGCTTCTTGGAGGGAAAATCGGAGCGCTGCATACATATTGAGAAGCCGCCCATCTTTTAGCTTCCTTTTTTATCAATAGCCCCCCTTTTTAGGGACCTATCGTGCTTCCTTGTCATGTGTAAGCAGGGACATTATTCACAATCAATTTCTCACAATTTTTTTTATTTCCACGCTCCTCGTTTTTACTTAAGATCTTTCATTAATTCCTCTGTTACCTTTTATACATCGCCTCTATTTTTTCGCTTTCCCTTCAGAATGCTGTAATAATTCTTTATTTCTGTTTGTGATCTTTATTTTACTATTTTTATATTTATTTATCCTTTACATACTTATTGTCTTACTTAATTGACTTACGTCTTATTTCTTTCCATTACTGTTACGATTATTTTCCTATAGTAATCCAGAAACACCAGACGTCCTTGCTCTTGGCTAACTGGCGGGACGATGTTACTTTCCTCAATCCTCTTCTGCAACCAAAACTGGCAATCCATCATTTCGCACCAAATACCTGAACTTAGCTCTTTTGGGCGGACTGTCCATGGTACAAGGTACCCGTGACCTGGTACAAGGGTCCCCAAGAGGACTGGACTTACTCGGGTTCTCTTACCTGGCTATTACTACTACTATATTGGGGTAGCATATATAAAAATAATATATAAAATTGACTCAATCAAATTGACTCTTTCTAAAGAAATCGAGTGAAATACCGTTGGATATAATTTCAAATCTCAATCTAGGAAACTATCATCGCGGGCTCTCCGGAATCAGATCGTCCGGTAAGTGGAGTCAATTAAACCTATCTCATTCGTGATTCGATTTAGTGGCTTTCTGCCTACCCCATTTCTCGGCTGTCGCTTGCAGATGCATGGCGACAAGACAAGTGTATTTGCGTACGGTGCTGCAATTTTTAATTGCTGTTTTCCTATAGTAGAAAGTTTCGTTTATTTATTAACACTTTATTGTACATGAAAGAAACTAATGAAAAATAAATTTGAAATGAAACGAAACTAAAGAACATAGATAAAAACTAACAAAAAAACAATTTGTGTACAGGTAAAACAGACTGTTTTATCGCTCGAGTAGGACTCTACCAGCCTTTCGATGTAGATGAAAGACATGGAGGAGAGAGCAGTTTAGGATGTATATATTTAAAAAAAAAAACTTTAAAAATATAATAATTCAAATTTCTAAGTATTACCTGCATTATAAAAACATAAACATATATACAAATACACACGTACATACATAAATACTTTATTTAAATATATATACATACATTTAGCATGGAAAATTTATAACATAAATAATAAATTCTACACAATATCCGATTTGTTTTGAAAGTGCACTTTTACCATCTTTTTAAAAGCAAACAGCGATTTTTACTTAATAAGGTAAGGTATTTGACCTGTTGCCTGATGTTAAATGATGACGAGGTCTACGATGCTACATGGTTGCTTTGAAAAAATCTAATCACTCTTGACACTAAGACTCCCAAGTTATAGCTAGCTGAAGACATCGACGCCAGTGAGTTGTTCCATACCATAAATCATACACCATAAAATCAAAATTCAAGTTAAAACATTTGTTTGAAGTTAACATTGATTTGTTTATAATTAATACTGACCTTCGTTGTTACCAAAACAATATTTATGAGTCTTCTAAACAGAAGATCCTTCCAATTATAATTTTGATGTAGCTAAAGTAATAACAAATTAATATTTGCGATTATTATTCCATCCAATATTTTTGTAATAACTTGATAAAGTCAGTAGTACGTTAAGTAAATATTCTAAATAAAATATCATAAATTAACAATAAAAACAATTAAACAAATAGTTTAGTAGCGACATCTAGCGTGAATAAGAAGCAACGTTACACCCTTAAGGGCTTGGCGCTAAAAGATATCAAAGCTACAAGATGGCGCTTTACTTAATATTGAGTCGTGTATGAAATAACAGTTTTAAAGTTCCGCTCGCTTAACATGTTCCAAACTAGATGGCGCTTTCACAAACTTTGTATTTTTGTTGTACTAAGATGTAAATTATGGGTAAGAAAGTTTAACTGACTTTAACTTTAATTTCGGTGTCGTTTCTATGATGTGTTATTTAAAACAGCATTTTATTTTAATTATATTTTAACTAACTGAGCATGTTATGTTGTAATAATTGAAATCTTTTTGACATAATCTTGCCATTTGATATTTAATATCTTTATTGAATGTCCATTCTCTCACTGTACTTTGCTTATTAAAGATTTTATCTAATATTGAATGTCATTTTACATCTGTTAATATATACTTGGCATTTAAAGAAGAAACTGTCAAAAACCATAACTATTTTAAGCTATATGTTGTTACTTAGTTGAAAAAAAAAAAAGCTTAAAATAAAATAGCAGGATTTATATATTTATAGAAATAGAAAAAAATAATATCAGCGGACTGGCGGGCACTTTATTGCACGACTACTGCTACATAGCGGAACTAGCTATATATAAGTCCTTTTCTTACTTAGGATGAACACCCGAAAAGTAACGCCTGAATCCATCAAGTATGTTATAAAAGCTATAAATTTTAAATTTTCTTTACTTTATAGTGAGTATATACAACTTGATGCTCTGTCAAATACTTAGCAAGAATACAATTTCACACAGAGAAAAATGATATTGGACACGATGTCAAAATTCTGACACGAATTCATCCATCAGTTAAATGGGTCATGTTTAGTTGACACAACGATTAATCCTGAGCTATGAATAGAATTGGTGATCAATCATTTGCTTTGCAAATTATAAAGGTATTACGCATTAAGATTAAAAAGATGACATAGATATATTTCTAGTATTGCATGATAGTTCAACATATAGATTGAACATACAGTTCTCACATATTAGAAGATGAAAGCTAAAGACCCACTTAGAGATATTGTAATGGATGTTTCTAATATTAATTTTTAAGGCACGGATATTAAAACACACCAGACAATCACGTGTTATATTTATTAATAATTTGACATTAATTTTTTTCTATTCGTGTTGACATTTTTAAAATTATTAATTTGGACTTATAATTTCAAAAAGTATTTTATATGTCAATCCGTAACAGAAATATTTCGTTGAGAAAACATGTACGCACGTGAGAAGTTATATTTCTTTGGCATCATTAAAATAGTTTTTTTTTTAATTGCATACAATTTATTACAATAAAATAATACTAATTAAAACACGTGACCTAGTACTTTTGTGTTACAGAAACGCACGCGCATCTAAAATTCTGAAATTTTGACAATGAAAAGTCGGTATGTGGCAATTTTTGGGGAAGGCCTATCTATTGTAGTGGGCATCTATCGGCTAGCATGATGATGTTAGGTTTATGAAAAGATTAGAAATAAATATGTCAAAAATAGCTATGAACATACGGTTAGCAATAAAAATAAAGTCTAGATTTTTATACCGTTCTCTATGCTTCATAGAATTACAAGCTTTACAGTAGTAAGTATGTGTGTGTCTCTGATTTATCAAATAAAATATTTATAAACTTGTCTAACAATCCTCTTCTTCTTTTTAGCTGGTAAACGCCCACTGCATTCTACACCTCCCCCAAAGATAGCGACAATGACCGCTACTGCTCTGCCTGCAAATAGCGACTTGCCGCTACCTTAGCTATGTCGTCGGTCTACCTAGTGGGGTCTACCTAGTGGGGGTCTACCTAGTGGGGGCTTACCTAGTGGGGGCCTACCTAGTGGGGGCTACCTAGTGAGGGCCTACCTAGTGGGGCCTACCTAGTGGGCCCTACCTAGTGGGGCCTACCTAGTGGGGCCTACCTAGTGGGCCCTACCTAGTGGGGCCTACCTAGTGGGGCCTACCTAGTGGGGATACCTAATGGGGGACTACCTAGTGGGGGGCCTACCTAATGGGGGTCTACCTAGTGGGGGGCCTACCCACGCCACGTCTACCAGCTTGTGGTCGCTACTGGAGAACCTTTCAGTGCCAAGAAGTCGGTTGCGTGAGCAATGTGCCCCGCCCAATCACACTTCAGACGAGCAATTCTTTAAGCTACGTCGGTTATCTTGATTCTTCTACGAATCTCGATCGATTATGTTTATTTTTAAATTTTTAATGTCTGAAAATATGCATTTTTTAATGAACTGGCCCTCAACATTACTTGAGGGAAAAGTTTCTTAGCTGACTTCTAAGTGGTAAAAGGAATATTAGTGCTTCAATTCAAATATCTAAACCTTATGGTTCGAGAGATATCGTGATGAGTGATTTGTGATGAGTATATACGTGGAAATCTCATAATATATAGATTTAAAACAAACTGCGAAGAATCCGTTTAAAATTAGTTTTATTTCAACTTACCGTTTCATCAATATATGATAAAAAGGTTGATGCATAAATTTATAAATTTTATTTAATTATATCTTTATATATAATTAAAATATAGAAATGGATGGTGATGTTTCGATAAAGTAGGTTAATAAAACAGAATAAATAAACTAATAAATATGAGAAGTAGAACAAAATGAAACTTTGTTCTACGTTATTGTTTGTTGTTTAAGACAATATTCTCTCTTGTTGTTCTAAAGTTTCTCGATTCGTTTATTTTGTTTTATAAATTTAAATTGCTTTAATTTTAAATGCGTTGTTCTTGTACATTTGAACATAATACTAACATTAAAACAAGATATTGTTTCGGAACAAAGATTTATATTTGTTTTTGACGTTATAACTAGTACCACGGGAATGAAACGCGTTTTAAATTGCATTCCTATTCTATATTATGGAATGATAAATCGTCAATTTTATTATCACCTTGTACACGACGTAAATTTTTATTCAGGTTAATACGTATTGTTGTAAATGCTTTTAAGCAAGGGGTGAAAGTAACGTTTTACTTTGCCCGCAATTATGGTATACAAACCCTTCCCCCATATATACCTTTAGAGATGGCCTATGACTACCTATATATGCAATACACATAATGTAGTGTTGAAGGGTTTTCATAATTCAGATTACTATACATTGAAATTAATAACTCCTAACTGTCGTTACAGATTTTCTTTTGCCAGAAATTATTGGCTAGCCACTATTGCAATAAAAAGAATAAATGATTGTAACATAAAATATTTCAGAGTGATTTCTTCATAAATGGTGATTGGAAATAGTTAACTTTTAAATATATAGTAAGAAAAGGACCAATATTTAGCCACTTCCGCACATGCAGTGGCAGTCGTGCAACAAAGTGCACCGCCGGCCAGCCCGCTGATAAATGCGCATGCGGCAAACAATGCGAATTACACAACTATCACCGTCAAACTACTCAACACGTGTTTCACCCGCCCACGGGGCATCCTCAGGAGTTATGTTACACCGATTAGTGCCAAACACAGAGTGAACTGAGTGCACAGTGGCAGTCCTTTTCTTACTTAGGATGGACTTCCGCAAAATAACGCCTGATTCCATTAAATTTTTAAATATATGATTCTAACAAATTCATAGCTCTTTTGCTGGTTATATAACAGTAAATTTAAAGCTTTTACACCTATTTTTAATCAGCCTGTATAATGATAAAAGTTGTTTTAATAACATTCACTAACGCTTCGACAGTTTATTAAATGTGACAAATATTTCTGTCGCAGAAAATATGACGCGGGTCGTCTAGCTGACATTGATTTGCATATTGTACCTTAATATGACATTGTTCGATTCGTCGCAGTTTAATGAAAATTGACGTCAATTATTGTTGGGTTATAATATAAATGATCACCAGGAATCTATTTATTTATATATATTAATATATTTCATTAAATGGATGATAATAGATTCATATAATGCAAGAAATAAAAGAAAAATAAAGCTCTGTTCTACGTTGTTGTTTATTCTCTTTCTATTTCTGTTGAAGTGAGATCAGTTCGTCGAAATGAGTATTCGGATACAGAGTAGTCAACTAAATATAAAAATAAGAAAAAGAAAGACAGTTCGTTGCACTAGCTTACCTAAGACGTTTCCACAAATGTAGGCTATACTCATGTAGGTTTAGTATAGTTGTTGTATATATAAGGACCCGGCCGCACTTTATCCGTATGCGCAGCGGAAAAACACGGAGGGAATTTATTTAAAGAAGCGTCGAGTACTTTGCGACCACCATAGAGCGTTCTATTGTGCCGGAGGCTGTTAAAAAAGACACCCCTTCGAGATCTTCTTTAGACAGATATTTGGCGAGGGTTTAAGCTCCACGGCTGTGGATGAAGACCCGGATTGTGTCTTGTAGGCTTTGGATTGCTCGGAAGGAGCAGCCTCTGTGATGGGATCGTGTATCTTTCAGGTCACATTTGAATTTATCTGCATTTTAGAAAACAACTTTAACTTTTCCATGACACTGCGCAGAAATCAACTCTATTACATTACCAGGCGATAAATATTTCACATCGACGTTTGGAAAGAGACAATCGGCTAATTTCAGCTTTGTAGAGCACTATCTCTGTCCCACACTACCTTTTTTGTCAGTCGTTGTATTTCTTGCGAGAGAGATAACGCTCTACAAAGCCGAAATTAACTGATTGTCTCTTTCTAAAGGTCGGTGTGCAATATTTATCGCTAGGTACTGTACATTACCAACACAACTAAAATTAGAATTCATCCCCATTGTTATTAGGGTCGTCATTCTGTATTAACAAAGTGGATATAATTCCACGTATATGATATCATAATGAGAATATCAAACTGTATAAACTTGAATGACTTGAAAGTCACATAGTGAATATATCGCAAACAATTTTATTAATATATTTGAATATATAGATTTATAATTTCTAATATTTTCGTTTACAAGTTTCTTAACGGATTTTTTTTTTGGAATTTTAACACACAAATTTGACACATAAAGTGTTATTAAGACAAGTTTTATACTTATAAGAGCTTTGGTATAATAAATGTATTTCTGTAATTTACGCAAAATTAACCTTCCTTGTAAGTATAATTTCATAAAATATGTCCTTAGTTCACTTTTAATTGGCAAAATAAATATAAATACTGAATTTCAAGTCTTCAAACCTTATGGTTCCAGAGATATCGTGATGAGTCAGTCCATGGGTGAAAATCTATGACACTACATTGTAAATATATTTTCTTACGTAATTATATTACTGTATACATAACAGAATGAAATACATGATGGTGTTTAAAATATGTTACATAAAACACTATCAAAGTAAGTAAATGTAAGAAGAAAATAAATGTAAATGAAATAAATAATACGTAACTTTATTCTACATTGTTGTTTGATGTTTAAAACAATATTAACTCACGTTGTTCTGAAGTTTTTCGATTTGTTTGTTTTTATAAAATTTGACTTGCTTTATTTTTGAATGCACGCATTATTATTGTACATAATTTTATAAAAATGATAACTTTAAAATAAAATACTGTTTCAGAGTGAGCATTGGTATCAAGCGGTGGAAGCTTAACACTTACGATCGTAGATCGCGGGTTCGATTCCCAAGATACAGTTTTGGGTGGGATTTCAAACAAAAATATGTTTGAGATATTTTTTTTGTCTCTCAGCATCAAGGTAATATATCGATTGCGTTGTACTAGAAATTATGAAATCATAAATCTTCGTCTCAAGCAATTTGCGTACAAGACTTGACAATATTTTATTTAACAATATACTCGCTGGATTGTAGAGCGTTAAAAAGTATGGATAGAATTCAACCTAGCCTTTTTACTTTATTTTTTAAACCACAAGTAGAACATGCTTCAGTAATATTACTCGCTTTAAATCATCACGCGGGGCAATTGACTATCAACGCCATCTATCGACGCCGTCGTAATTAACAACTTTAACTGTTATTAATAAAATATTTTTTTTGTATTTTTTAATTTGAAAAGTAAAAACTGTCGAATAAAGCTGGATACAGGTAGCTTTCAACCGGACATAAGAAATCTATTTACTAATTTAAATCAGCCGATAAAGGCTTTAATAAGGCACAAGTTACACCCAAAGGTCGCCATAGTGGACGGTCCTGATGATTAAGTCGTCAGTCGGAAATATGTGATTTCATTATCCAGCTGTAGACGTCCTGAAACTGAAATATAGTTAATGGTGTGTCGTTTCAGGAATTTGGTGTAGTTTAAAACGTTCTCTATAGTAAATAACCGTTTTATTTAATATAAAGAACGTTTGTTAAAGTTTATTGTCCCGTAACAGATGCAAGCGTAATATGGACGTAAAACCCAGCCGGTGTTTTTTACAGTCTGTTAAAACTATTTTAAAAACATGCTCCCCGTAAATATTTATGCTGTCGAGAACACGAAAGCACAACACACGAACAAATGCATGAACATAAAATACTTATATTAGTTGATCATAACACACTGTTCCTTTGAAATATTGTTCTAATATTAAAATATGATTTTATATTATTTTTTGTCGTAATTTGTTGATACTTCATAATTTATTCCTTTGATTAAATTTTAAGAGAACAGAATCACAAGAAAAAAATGCACGGGAATTGTTCACTTTTGTTTTATTTACTCTTTTAACAATATTTGTAAAGACGGATTTGATTATAGTTTATTGCTTTTTACCTCAGCTTCTTACTTATATAATAATTTGTTCTCATATTTTGATGCAAAGGGAATCATTTTTGTCTGTGCATACGTACACACGCACATGAACACACACACACACACATACATATAAATATACATATATATATATATATATATATATATATATATATATATATATATATATATATATATATATATGTATATATATACATAACAAGAATTAAAAAAAAATATTTTTATATGTAATGATGCAATCTTGTGAGATATAAATGTCTTTTCGTGTGCCCAATGCGGCTGCAAATTAAGTTTTCAAAATTGTATATTTCAAAATTAAAAAAGGGGGTACAGCGATGCAAGAAAGTGGTAAATTTTTTCTCTTCTACATCTATTCAATCAATAGATACCTTCAGGCATAGGCTAAATAAAGTTATAGATATATAATTAAACCTTTTCATATAATTAAACTTAAATTTAAAGTACGTTTGCAAAATTCGAATTATTGTATATAAGAATTAATTATTGAATATTTAATATGCGCTTACAATTGAAAACAATGTAATACAATACGATAAAACATACTGAATAGTACCCTAATCATATAAAACAGTAAAAGATTAAGTTAACTCCAGCTTTCGTTTTTGCGTACCCGAATAAAGAGGGTGAGATGCTGATTCGGACGTTTCAATGCCTGCAGGTTCTACGATTGGCCGTGACGCGGGTCACAGGACTGGCGTCCGTCCAAGAAAACCATTACGAACGGTCATGGGTCGCGACTGAAGTCTGTTTTATTTGTAATGTGTTTTTTATCTAATTAAAATTAGAACACTCTAGGAAGTTCGCAATTATTCATTATAAATCTATATATAAATGTGTGTATATCGAGATATATATGTACATATAAATTTACGACACACACACGCATATACATATATACGCAAATGTGTGTTTGCATGTGTCACCAAACTTTGTAGTTTCAGTCGGCGTCGACAGATGGCGCTAGTTGTACCTAAAAGTAAAAAAGGCATCGCTCGGTAGAAGCTGTCATTAATAAAGAAGGTTCATCAACTACACGATGATAGATATAAATACATATAAAGTATGAACTCTAAAATAAGTAAAATATTTTTTTCCATTAGTATGCGGCAGGCCAGCAACTTCTAGCAGTATAAATTAGATAGAAATAATAATAAATGATTAATTTTATTACCTATGAAATTACCTGGGGCTTGGATGTACCATACATTTATATACAGCAAATCATTTAATATTCCGCTCTTTACTGCTTTATTTTTATAAACAAGCACGCTGTATTAATTCTTATACCTATAATATAATATATATATATTATATATATTATAATATATATATTATATATATTACAATATATATAATATAGGTCGAGCAGTGATAGTCCAGCTGTAGAGATTCCAGAGATATAAATTTATATAATTCACACTTTGTGTATTAATTATATAGGATATGCCACTACTTATAAGTAAGTTTCCCCAGCTGATATTTTTGGGTGAGGCATATGCCTTGCAGAAGGTTTTTTCACTAAAAAAATTATTCATTTTGTTTTCTTACATCTTCACTCATTAGTTTTGTTCTAGGTGTAAATACACATATGTACTTCGAGAGTGCCACAAGATTGCAGTAACAGAGCTGTCCTTATAACTTTTAAATACAATGGCTTGTTGCCCAAAGATAGCGGTTTTGGTTTTTACTGTCTAGAATGAAACGACAACGAAAATAATAGATTACTGTAAAAAAAACAGGAAATTTATATATCATAATATATATGTCCACATAAAGTTTTTAAATTATCTATTTTAACAGTAAATATATATCAGGAGCAAAACATGTTCTGCAATTACTATGAATCGATTTATTTCAATGTTTGCCTTTTTATAATAGTATCACAGATAATGTTAAGAAATATTCTATTGTTAAATTTAAAAAAAAGTTTCACTTGTCAGTTAATACTACACCGATAATGACTTAATAGAAAAAAGCATATCTTGGAAATATAGAAAAAAAGGAAGATGCGATATACATAAATTGCACATATACATATACTATTTATTATATAATTTATATTGAACATGAATGCCAATTTGGATCAGGTAGATCAAACTGGGTTTAAACCGAGATATCGGGACTAGTGTAGTCAAACTAACTATTCGGTCAATAGTTACAAACCTTAATTTAAATATGTAACGATTTGCTGACTCTCTAATATTAAGAGTAGTTCATCCTTCCACCCACACTAAGCGTTTTTAAAATATTTTTATAGTGCGAACAGCCAAGGAGTGGAACAATCTACCAGAGTTACATTTAGACAAATATAACTTAGGAGTCTTCAAGACAAGAGTGGGTTTCTTCTGGGTAAGCATGTACAGATACATAGGTCAAATGCTTCGGTAAGAAAAAGTTTATTCCAAAGCAGCGAATTTTTCACATATTATTTTTATTCTTGTAAATCATACCTTGATTACTATTTAGGATGTGGTTTCTTATGAAAAGATGCTTACCTGAAAAAGAAAATTAAGATAAATTACTTAACATGAAAGAATAAGAAAAGAAAAATACATAACAATTGACGTAAGATTTTTGAGTGGCAAAAGCGTGCCAGTAGACGCGACGTGGGCAGACCTGCCACTAGGTGAAGTGACTGCTTAATAAAGGTTGCAGGAAGTCGTTGGATGTAGACAGCGCAAGATCGGGCATCATGCTGATCTTTGTGGAAGGTTGTCAATGACTCGAATGAATATACATGTTGTTTTCATATCAACTTACAAAACTCATTATCTACAGTTTGGGTGGATATAGCTGTAAAAGCTTTAAAGGATGAATTGATTTTACATCTATTGCCAATCACTGTTTATAAAGTGATCACTTCGAATTATGTAACATTAGTAAGAAAAGGACCAATATTTAGCCACTTTCGCACATGCAGTGGTAGTCGTGTACAGAGTCAAACTCTGTGTTTGGCACTAATCGGTGTAACATAACTCCTGAAGATGGCTCGTGGAGGGGTGAAACACGTGTGGAGTAATTTGGTGGTGGCGGTTGTGTGATTCGCATTGTTTGCCGCATACGCATTTATCAGCGGGCGGTGCATTTCATTGCACGACTACCACTGCATGTGCGGAAGTGGCTAAATATTGGTCCTTTTCTTACTTAGGATGGACTTCCGCGAAGTAACGCCTGATTCCATTAAATATTTATGTAACATTATTTTATTTTTTTCTATTGAAATGCGGCAGGCTAATAACTTCTGACAGTACAAAGTTTGTCAAGACAGATAGTAAACAATTTTTAATATCAATACATAGTAAACAGAATTTTTTTAATCCATTTTATATTTATTTATTTTTTCTAAAACTAATGGTATATTGATATAGTGTGCCAAAAATTAATTGACAATAAATAAGCTATATATTCACCCCTTTAAAAATTTTACATCCATAAGCAATCGCCCTGTATATTAGAATGACACAAAAAAGAAACTATTTATGAGTTGATTCTAAAGAAATGCCATTTCAATATCACTTTTATGAGTACATCTCATAAATGTTAATGGAAACCTTTTCATGCGAATGGAACTTCTCTATAAATATTTGATCCCGCAACTGGGGGCCCGGTTTTTACGTTTTCAATATCTTCCTCAACAAAGAACTCTTCATTAACGAAAGGAAAATAGATCGTGACAAATATTGAAGAAGATCTTTTAAGATTTTGTCAATAGGCGAAGTCCGTATTGGCTGTTCTGTTTTTAATTAATTTTTTGTATTGCTACTGGCGGTATTCGTTATGAAAGTGCTGTTATTATTTTGAGAAGGAGATTATTTGTCCGAAATATAAATAATGATAACGTTTTAAATGTCAATTAATTATCTTAGTGCGGTTATGTATTTTTATATTTCAAAAAATAACACTACGTTGTTGCAATTGTTTCATATAGTTTTTATAATAGTTGATTCATAATTCTTCTTTTACTTTTTTTTAGCAGACAGATTCTCTTTTTTCACTTCCTTTTTATTATTTCCATATACTCTTCCAGACGCTCACTGTGGTCACGCTCATGACGGTCTTGCGTCTGGTGACTTCCCGTGATCTTAACTATGCCATCGGTGAATCTAGTGGGGGGGGGGCATCCAAGCTGCGTCTACTGGCTCGTGGTCGCCCTACGAGAACTTTTAGCTCCCAATGGCCATGCACGAGCAGCTTGCCCAGTCCACTGCAATTTTAAACGAGCATAGAATGAAGTATAAATACATTGAATTGTATTTTCTTCTTTTTTTTTTGTTCTGCTCTCCAACTGATAGAGGTCCACATCGAGGTATAGGCCTCCAGCGAGAGCCGTCCAGCGACCTTAACCATATCAACAGTCCATATAGTTGGAGTCACCCACACCGCGTCTACCTGCCCGTGGTCGCCTTTCGAGAACTTTACAGTCCCAGCGGCCGTCAGTTACACGTGTCACGTGCCCCGTCTACTGCCACTTTAGACGTGTAATACTCTGCGGATCTCCTCATTCCTGATTGGATCTCGAATAATCATATCAACAGTCCATATAGTTGGAGTCACCCACACCGCGTCTACCTGCCCGTGGTCGCCTTTCGAGAACTTTACAGTCCCAGCGGCCGTCAGTTACACGTGTCACGTGCCCCGTCTACTGCCACTTTAGACGTGTAATACTCTGCGGATCTCCTCATTCCTGATTGGATCTCGAATAATCATATCAACAGTCCATATAGTTGGAGTCACCCACGCCGCGTCTACCTGCCCGTGGTCGCCTTTCGAGAACTTTACAGTTCCAGCGGCCGTCAGTGGCACGTGTCACGTGCCCCGTCTACTGCCACTTTAGACGCGCAATACTCTGCGGATCTCCTCATTTCTGATTGGACCTCGAAGCGAAACTCAGAGCACAGCCTTCTCAATTGCTCTTATAATTATGTATGGTAAAATAAATTGTAAATATATTTGAATTATTTTCGCATGATTTATTATTACTTTTTTGGTTCGTAAAAATTATAATTTAAGTCATACAAACATTTATATTGAAAATAAAACATGACCATATAAGGTAAGAACAATAGAAGCGCTCGCGATGCTTGTGTCACAACGCTAACTCTTTGACCATTTGACTATATTTTTTCTTTGTATATTATCTGTGATAATATTTTTAATATATATACATTTTTAAATTTATTATATCTAAACCTTTTTTTCTGTTTAGATCTGTTTAGTACCTTATGACATTTTCAATTTTATATCACGGAAGGGCACATATATAAATTATAATTTTAACTTATCTACTACTTCATATAACATTCCAATTATGTTAATATTAAAAAGCATTTATATTTTTATTCTCCTTAATGTGGACTACGGTCACGTAATGCTGCATCAGCGGTAACCTCTTTGCGTTCCGTTGTATCTTTAGAATCAGGTTGCAAGGACGTAAATGCTGCCCACGCAGTATTATAATGTCACGTATGCAATAAGTTTGACCACATAAACTCTGAACTTTTTAGTGTACTTGTGTAAGTTCATTGCAATGTAATATTTATAACTAATGTACGCATCATTACATAACGTGAGTGTAATATTTTTAAAACAGGAATATAATAAATAGAAAGAGCTCTATCGCATGATAATCATTTTGTAGCAGCAAAATATCGTAAAATATAGGAGAATATAAAGATTTAAGAAATAAAAATATCACCATGTTTTGTTTCATCACCTGTGAAACTTGTTTAATGGCAGACACCTTTAATATCGGATCACAGCATGCGTTCTTAGGGGGCGGCCGCCCGCTCCCTGTCTGCGAACATTGTGGGCGAACTGATGTTGGATCTGGATCCATCCTTGGCTCGCCTCGGTGTACGCTGCCGCCCTAAGCCGCATACACAACATCAACACTACACAGCTCTATCCGGGTAGAGCGGTTTACTACGTGCGAACGTCACCGTACAATTGGAAAGCTACATCGGTGATCTCGTTTCTTATGCGGACCTTCGATTTGTTCTCGCAAAACTCCGAGCATAGCCCTATCCATTGCTTTTTGGTTGTCCTTGAGTACTCTTATGATTTCCGTTGTAAGTGACCACTTCTCGGATTCGTATATCATCGGCAGCACACGTTGGACAAAGACCTTCGTCTTCAAACATTACGGTATTATGGACTAGAAGAAGTTTCGGTGCTTCTAGAACGCTGTCCATCCGAGCTAAGTTCAATGAGTGATCTCTTTCTCGAAGTTGGACTTAGGAAGGTAGACGATTTGTCTCGCGTATATAGTCGTCTACAACGTCAAGCGTAGCACCTATTAGACATATGATTATTAGATTTAATGTATACAAAATGTTATAAAGGTGTTTAAATTTATATTTGACAAGTACAGCCCGAATTTAAAGAAGATTTTTTAAAATATATATTCATTCATGGGAAAGAATACCTGAATTATATTTTAGGTCGAATTGGTAGGCTAATAAAACGTAAAACCAAAGTTTCGAAACTCAATTCAACTTTTTCAATCAGAAACCATTCGCACGTACAATAACACGACGGGTTCGGAAGATAAGTTGTCAAATTTTATTTTTTAAATACATGACTTTTACGTTATATAATTATTTTGGTTGACTATAATTTCCTATTATAAAGAGTTTTGTCTAAGCTAACATAAGTCTCCTTATAAATTTCCAATAGGACTGAGTGGAAGTGGCTTTCACCCAGCTTCATCAGACAAAAACCTGTCCGCTTTATAAATGAAAACGCTGCGCATGTCGACTCATAACACAGTCAATAGTGATATATTCGTTAATTTTAGTATTAAAAAATCCTGACCACATCACTATTTTTCCTTCATGGTTTTCTAAGCAGTGACAATGTTAAAATTAACACGAAATACGGGTTGATTTACGGTCTTAAAATGAATGTCTTATTCATATATCATTCTTCACTTAAGATGAGAACTGGTAGCCTAGCGGTGGAGGATTGAGACATGCGATAGTTGCCACTGTCCCTGTACCATAATTCCACACAACGATGGCTAACCCTGCCAAATGCGGCGATTATGGTATACCCCCATATGGTCTAAGGGCTGAAACGATGAAATATGTATCTAATGGATTTAGGCGTTACTTTGCGGAAGTCCATCTTAAGTAAGAAAGGACTAATATATAGCTACTTCCGCTATGTAGCAGTAGTCGTGCAATAAAGTGCGCCGCCCGTTAGCCCGTTGACAAATGCGCATGCGGCAAACAATGCGAATCACACAACTACCACCGTTAAACCACTCAACACGTGTTTCACCCCTCCACGGGACATCCTCAGGAATAATGTTACACCGATTAGTGCCAAACACACTCGGTGTTTTGACACAAGTCACTTTATTGCACGACTGCTGCTACATATCGGGAGTAGCTGTATATTAGTCCTTTCTTGCTTAGTGTTGAAATATGTATTAATATATATAGTTAATGCGCACAATTTCTCCATACCTATAGTGCCAGGTTCGGAATGTTGATTATATAGAGAAGAACCTTTCGAAAAACTCTATAGGATCTGTTTTAAAGACAATTTTATAAAAAAAAAAATATATATATAAATCTTATATTTGTTTCACTACTAATCATAGGCATGATTTATCAGAAAGTCCGATATATAATCATTTTGATAAATAAATGCAATAAATTGATTTCTCATGTAATGGAATAAGTTAAGGTAAAAAAACAATTGACAGATGACCTTATTGAGGTCGTTGGAAAGAGTTGAATATGCGCCGCTTATGACCGGTCTTATTGGATATTTATCGGGGAGGGCTACGTCCAGCATTGGGCATTTACGGCTGCAATGAAGATCATGGTGAAATTGTTTAAAAAGGCGAATTTAATGAATATTACACACATTTTTACTGCTAAAAAATCGTAAAATTAAGAAGGATATGAAAACGCTTTCGCTAACCTATTAAAGTTCTATGAAAGCAATCATCTCAAGACAATGTTCATGTTCTTTACAAATTGAGCCTCTTTTCGAAGAACGCGCAATTTCACGCCGAGAATTAATTCTCTAGTTGTAAAAGCTCCCGCACTTAGCGAGCTATCGAATGATTAAAGTTCAAATAAAACTTCTACGTGATTTAGTTTAGTGTAAAGTATGAGACCATGCTTTTAAGTTTAAAGTAACCATGTAAAGTTACTTTCAACTTGTAACAAAGTACGATATGGGTAACATAAATCATTGGTTAATTTATTGCTCATTATTTTACATCTGCTATTCCCAAAGACGCCCATTGCAAGGTATAGGTGTTCTCTAAAGATATATATGGGGGGTGTACCGTAATTGCAACGTTTGGCAGGCTGTTGTTTATTGCAGTGTGGTTATATGGTATGCAGAGGACACTACCAATCTTTTTGAAACTAGTTTATATAATTAATGCACAAGATTTGAATGACATAATATTATGCCTTAGAAATTGAAAATGCGACCTATGATCGCAAATCTCAGTCCTTACCTATTGGCTAATATTTAATATTTTGTTAATTGTACATATGGCTATTTATTTGTCATATACGTTTAGCTAGCTGCTTTGAGATACCTCGTACTGTAAAATGTAATAGGCCTATCGTAGCCCAACAATAAAAATAAATAAATAATATTTTTTCTTATTATATTAATAAAAAGGCTGGGCTATAATTAATAGTAATTATTTCTTTCTAATAAAGAAAGTTCACACAAAAAATCAGCTATTTAAAATATTTTTTGTTTTTCATTTCTTTCTGGTTTTAATGATTTGGCTTTTAACACAAATGGTGTGTGTGTTTTTATAAACAACATATATAATAAAATCATTGTTCACATGATTTTATTTACCACAATTGTTACTTATATTATTATTAATAACTAGCAGTGTCCGCGACTTTGCCTGCCGACTTTCAGGTTATAGCTTTAAAGTCTTCAAGACAAAAGGGAATATGTATCTTCCAGGCAAGCATATACCACCGTAGACCCCGTCATTAACATCAGTCGAGACAGAGATAAAATGTTTTGCTTATAATAAATAATAAAAATTTAAATTATAAGTGATTTATTAATTTCATTTTAAGTTTTTTTAACTAGTATTTTATATTACATTATGTCTTCATAGTATATTACCTGTGACCGTGTCGACGACAGTTTTTGGTTAAAAAATTTTCTAAGATATAAGTAGTCTAAGTGACTGCCTTATTACATCAGCTACCGCCAGTATGAGTTCTGTCAAAATCAGTCCATACATTTTAGAGATTAACCGGAACAAACATACAGATAGACAGATAAAAAAAAGAAATGATATATAATTTTTGAATATGTACCGTATATATATTCATATGCATGTAGTGAAATGCGGTTATTTTAAAATTACAAATAGACTCTCCAATAATTATTATTTGTATATATATTTACATATATATATGTACATATATATAGATATAATATTGATTCATATTAATTAAAGAAGAAATATCATAAAACAAATAGCAATTATCCTTAGAGGTGCTTATGTTATGGAATCCAAACATTTGTTTAGCTCGGAACATCTGATGCCTCCCATTTGTTAACTTCGATGTACCGCACGTGACTCTGGATTTACGTCTCGTGCCTTCGTGACCAAATTACGTAAAAACCTGCCCACGTACGACATTAATATTGTAGAAATATATTTAATTGTGTTTATTCTAGAACTTTCTTCTTAATGACTACTCCTATAGTTAATTTTATTTATTCAACATTGAAACCTTTAATAGAACTCTTATTGATTATCAATTTACTATTTATTCGTTAGTTCAATCTATTTTATTTTTACTCTGCTCTGCTTCGCAAGGTGTTATAGTTGTGGCGAAGCAGGAGGAAACTCCACAACAACAAATTAGATGCACTAAACCGCTGTCAGCATTTAAAAAATGGTAAAAAAGCACTTCCTTCGATATTGCGTAGCATCTCTTAATTATTCGTATTTATGTAGTACCTTTCCCACGTGTATTTATACATATGTGTGTGTGTGTGTGCGTGTATATATATCTATATATGTAAGTATTGTTCACGTACACCCTAAACAGCCCTCTCCCTCGTCCTCATCTCCATTCAAAGGTTGTCTGGTAGAGATTGCCTTAAGCGATATGTCTACCTGTACCTTATGAGTTCGTTCTTTTTTTTTGTATATTTGTTGTCTATGGTGTAGAAAAAAAAAACTATAAACAAAATAAATAAAACATTAATTTTTTAATAAAGTTGAACAATATAGATAAATATATATACACTTGACCTAAATGACCTAAATGAAATCAAAGAAATCAAGCGACATCACTGCCAAGGATTCTTGTCATATAAATATTCGTTTATTTAATAATATGCCTTTTTCGTCAATTTACCTTTAACATGCGTTTTGAATTTGGTAGATGGTATGAGTTTGCTTTTAAAGTACACACGCTACCTTTAACAGTAATAAATAAACATGTCAACGTAGTATATAAACGAAGTTATTGTAATTCTTAAATAAATGTAATAATAAAATAAACCTCTTTGAATTTTATAATGATTAATTATAATATGGCAAAATTTTCGATGTTCAAGTAATAAAAATGATTTATTACGTTAACTTTATACACCTAATTTTACTGTAAACCGTCTTTTTGACGTGTAAATTAAAATACAAATTTTGTATAGCTTTTATTTTTGAATCAACTGTTTTTTTTTTAAAACGCACTGTTGCAGATTGATCTAATTTTATTTTGAAATATCTACATCAGCGTTACTAAATTTACAAAAGTCACAAGTCGTCTCTGTAAAATGAACCGTTGAAATGACTTTTTTGCAATAATAGATCGTAAAAAGTAATCCGTCATATAGACGGATTATCGTAAAAATAGGTATTCAACCTATAGAAATACTGAAATGTAAGAGTTTCGGAGGAAACGAATGGAAATATATATTTCATGCATTATATGATTAAAAACAAATATATAATATGTAAAGAATTATATTTAAATGTCCGGAATTTTAAGGCATAAAATCAAAATCCGTCAAATTGATGGGTCTTAGTGTTATCTGTTGTTATGTATATACGTTTATCTAATGGATTCAGGCGTTATTTTGCGGAAGTCCGTTCTAAGTAAGAAAAGGACCAATATTTATTAATATTATTTATGCTTAGATGCATGATTAGACTCTGTGTTTGGCACTAATCGGTGTAACATAACTCCTGAAGATGCCCCGTAGAGGGGTGAAACACGTGTTGAGTAATTTGGCGGTGGCGGTTGTGTGGTTCGCATTGTTTGCCGCATGCGCATTTATCAACGGGCTGGCGGGCGGTGCACTTTGTTGCACGATTACCACTGCATGTGCGGAAGTGGCTAAATATTGGTCCTTTTCTTACCTTGTGGAAATAAGTCCTACTCTGCGCTTTTCTTACCTAGTGTTAACAGTGATGTAATGAATTGATGTTATCTACGTAATAAATAACTATGTCTACGTAGTATATAAACGAAGTAATTGTACTTTTATAATAAATAAATGTCAAAATAAATAACCCTCTTTAAATTTTATACTGATAAGTTATAATGTGGTAAAATTTTCGATGTCCAAATAATAATGTAATGATTTTTAAATTGCAATGATTTATGTACACTGGATAATATCGCAATAATGAAATTTATGATATTTGAATTCAAAATTATACTTGTTATCGGTCATTACGCAGTTAGTTAATATCAGAAAATAATTTACATAAATTGAAAATTTAATTTAGTCCGTTCACTATGCAGCTTTTCGCTTTTGTCGGATGTTGTGGTTGAGAGAATTTAACAAACCTAAATTACTGTTTGATTATTTCATGCGGCTTTTATTTGATAGATATATATGCTTTTATAATTTAGTTTAACACGTTCACTGCGGCTTGAGGTCGATTCAGCCTCATGGTAGACTTTGCACTGGTGCGGCGCGTAAAACTCGTGTTTTCTCTCTAGTGCGGCGGCTGTTTACACTCAACCGTATGAGGTATGACAAAGACAAATATAGCTTTCTTTATGTCTGCGAAGCATTGACTCAATATTGTAAAAAAATATTGATGAGCATGAGGCAGAAAAGGCCTCAACCGCACTACTAGGAAGTTCAGCTTGAGGCTGATTCGACCTCAGCCGCACCAGCTGAAAGTTCTTCAAAATTGGGCCCGCAGTGAACGTGTTAATGAGAATGTGTATTAAAATAAAGCATTCTTCCAAAATTTTTAACAAGATTGCATACCGATATTCCATTTGCTTCGAGTTTTGTTAGTGTGTGCTATATTTATGATCTCTCCTGGCCAACAATACTCCTTGTATTATCACTCTCCCCTTGAGATACGTTTGAATTATAATTCGAATGATATTTAATGTGATACTAGCTAATCTTCGCCCGCTTCGCGAAATTAATGAACGTTTACGTCTTCAGCCACTATACGTATTTGATCCTAAAAATCAGTACAAATGTAAAGACATCGGTAACTTTACTGATGAAATCCTAATTCAAATCTTCGTTCGAATTTAAATTGATTTACAACAAAGTATTGTAGCTGTAATGCAATTCAAGTAGCAATTCGAAAAGTTCTTATATGAAGGCATTACTTTTGCAGGTGGAATTTCGTAAAAAAAACTTAGCTTACCACTACTCGGTAACAAAAAAATATCTTCACATATTTCATTTCTCTAAATAGCATATCTAGAACTACTCTTATCACCATTTCAGCCATAGGCCCTTTCCATAAATTTCCAAGTGGTATGCATCCATTTTCACTCCAGAACCCCACCCTAGCTGCCATTCGTCATGTGACTTGCGGCTACTCTCGTTCATCTACGGATCTCGTTATTTCTAATTCGATCTAGTAGAGAATTCCCGCGCATAGAACCTTTTTTGGTTCATTGAACGACTATTAGCGAGAGTAAACAAAACTCGTGCGAATTAAAATTCGAATCATTTTTGAATTTCGAACGCGGCTATTAATTAATCTATCTTACATCCGAGTTGTTTATTATATCTGGATCTCATTTAATTGTAGGAGTAGGAAAAAATAGGTGCACTGGTGGGTTCCAGGCTAAATCAAAATGCGTAAAACGTCATACAATTACGTACAATGCACCGGGTCATTGACTTTTCCCAACTTTTACAGAAAGCCCTAAAATTCGCTGCGAATATCGGATAACTCGCTACAAAGAGATTATTTCAGCGCTCGTAAAGTGCAGCGCACAATGTACGGCGTACCCCATTTACAACGCGCGTAACTACACTTTTGTTTTCCTACCTTTATTGCTATACAGTGCAACATAAATGGTACAAAGTAAATGTTGTACAAAATCCACTTCCGAGGCAAATGATCCGTATTAAAGGTAATATATAGGTATATTATTGTTATTTCTTGTTATTATTATTATAAATATACAAGTAAGTTATGTTATGTCATGTCGTGTCGTGTCGTGTCGTGTCGTGTTATGTCATGTTTTGTCACGTTATGTCATGTCGTGTCACGTTATGTCATGTTGTGTCACGTTATGTCATGTCGTGTCATGTCGTGTCATGTCATGTTATGTGATGTAAATGAATTTAATTCTCTAATACATTCAGGCGTTACCTTACGAAAGACCATCCTAACTAAGAAAGCGACTAATAAATAGCCACTTCCGCCACGCGTTTTCAATTTCACCCAAACTTAATTCTGTATTTTCGTGATAAGCAATATAACATTCATGTATCTCCTATGGGACCTCATGTACTCTTAAAGCTACGTGTTCCACAGGTTACGAATTGCTGGGTGAGATGGAGTATGATTACCAGAAATAAAACAATAATAGAAAGTGGACTAAAATATATATCCAAGTTAAAATTTATATCAACACTGACAAACTATAGGGAACGTAAGATGTTTATTTAAAGGGTTTGTTTTTTCAATATATATGCAAGCATTTTGCTAAAACTTTAGGATTGTGACATATTCAAAATTTATATAGAAGTCATTCTTTTACATTCTTCTGAAAAATGTTGGTAAAATTATCGTGCATTTTGGGTATTGCCTAAACAAGATATAAATAAGTTTATGATCCACAAAAAGGTTTACAGACCACGTCCGGGTGAAGTTTAGAGAGGTTTATTATATGTTTATATGCATTTACGGTAAAGATTAAGCCGTTTTTGTAATTTACAAAACCCTGCGAGGGTCATGCTTTCAGCTTTACGAGGGGCTCCGGGTTGCCGCTCATAAAGATACTTGAAAATTTTTGTTTAATCGTTATTGTTTAAGGTAATTAAATGATTATACATTTTAATTAATATGTGTAAGACTAGCTGTGCTGCGACTTAGTCCGCGTGTAATTTCACAAAAAAAATATTTTATCAAGTTTTTTTTTTTCATTTTTGAACATTTCTTTAATAAAAAAGAATATTTCATAAATGAAAGTAGCTTGAGTTACTTCTTGTTACATCAGCTACCTCCGGTATAGATTCTGTTAAAATCGTTCCAGCCCTTTCAAAGATTAGCCGGCACAAACAGACTTTTTTAGAAATAAAAAAAAATTTTGGCCTACGTACAGCATATATGTTATACTACGTGTATATGATTCACTTTGCAAATTTATGCAATCACATTTCAATTTCATTACAGTGTCATACTCTCTCCGTTATTTTAAATCTTTATATATATATTAAGTACAGTTTAAACATCATTGGAATCTTACTGCCTTTTGTTACTGTTATCTCCAATAAAGTAAATAAATAAAAATGAATAGAATGTTTATTCTTAGTCGTAGAATAGTAGTAGTTAATTCGTAGATATAGGCTCAATATAACGCTGTCTGTCTTCATCAACATTCACTGTAAGGCATAGACCTCACCCCAAAGATCACAACGATGATTAATCTAGAGCCACCCACATCCAGCGAATTCCTTTTTTTATATTATACGAAATGATCTAGATTATGATGCGTGATCCTGGAGGAAGGTGCTGTAAATTCTGCAGGCTGCATTCCGTACCAATACATCAGACATTCCACCTTTATCTGCGCAGAGTACTGGAAGTTTTCAGTCAAATAGGAAGAGAGAATAGCTAAAGCCTCGAACAAATGATGGTAGTTGAATAAGTCAAGAGCAAACCTTCGATCGAGTTCATCCTTATCAGCATTACGTCAGTCGATTCACGCCTACTACAAACCATAGGTCTACTTCTAACATAGCCATTATGAGCGGTCTTCTTTGTCTTATTTTCAGCCGATGGAAACCTACTATAAGGCGAAGGCCTACCCCAAAGCTTTCCACAATGACCGGTCTTAGGCTGTCCTTAATCCTTCTCATGAGGTCTTCCGAAGTGACCACGTCTAAGATCCATATGTCATCACCGGCAACAAACATTGGTCAAAAACTTTCGTATTGAAACATTGCGGTATTTTGGACAAGAAGAGGTGTCGAAGCTTTCTTAACGCTTCCCATCTGACTTGGATTCAGTGAGTGGTCTCTTTCTCCTAGTTACACTTACTAAGTTGGATGGTTTGCCCCAGTTATATGACCGGTCCACCTTACCTGTTCGTCACTTTTCATAGATCCTCGTAAAATGATGTGAAGATCAAGGTTACTACATGTCCATAGGATCAGAATCCTCAGCAATGAAGACAGTGATGCTAAGAATAGGACATAAACTGCGCGTCCTTTTCAGTTTAACTTCTAAGCACCAGCCAAGAAATGTCACATCAAAGTTAAGATCATCTATTAAATTACATGAAGCTCTTTCATGTTATTGTTACATTATGTAAGTCCATTGGATCGAAACTAATATAGTCCGGGCAATAAAGCAGACGATTTGGCAATGCCTGTTCCGACATCCGTTAGGATCAATTCTATGTCAAATGTTCTGTGAATTTATTCAATTGGATCCATTACGTGTTTATCTATTGTATGAGTGGTATTGCTCTTTTATTTTATTTATGTTCATTCTATGTACATATTAATATTTAAAACTATAGAAGAAAAGACATTGAGGTCATATTGTCTTCATTTTCATTTGTTGTCAACAATAATTTTAAATACAAATGAAACGTGGACAACTGTAGGAATTTAACAGCTGGATATAGACATTTTATTTAGATTTTCGATAGGACTTGTGGGTAGCGTATGATTCAATTTCTTCCGATAACCTTGACAAGGGCGTATGTCCAGCTTGTGGGTCTGCGTCTTACTCTATGCTTGCGCGGAGGCGACCTCCCACCCCCTAATGGTGATCAGCCTACCGCGTGCTCCGCAGTATCGAGGTGGACGCGGTCTCGGCCCAGCTATTCACGGGGCACGGAGGGTTCTCTGAGTACCTCCACAGGTTCAAGCTCAAGGAGGACCCCTCGTGCTTCTGTGAACCGGGCGTGGACCAGACCGTGATCCACCTTGTGGCCCAGTGTCCCGCATTCGGGAGACTCCGGCTTGACTTCGAGTGCCGGTCTGGCATAAAAATCAGGGAGGAGTCAATTGCCTCCCTGATAAGCGGAATAGATAAAAACTCATTCATAGCCCTCTGCAAAACAATTGCAAAATGTGCCATTGAAAGGAACAAAACGCAAACACAATAAATAAATAGAAAATAGATAAAAAAAGGATAAAATAGAACCAAAATGATACATAAAACTGTGATAGAGAATAATTATAGGATAAGTAATAATAATGTAAAATAAAAATGTACAATAAAAAAATGTAATAACAAAAGAGGAAAGAATGAAAGATTGAACAGAGCAAAAGAGAAATATAGAAGAACTATAGCATGAAAGATAGATAATAGACCGAAAGAGACAAGAAAGTACGAAAGAAGAGAAAGAAAATAAAAAAAATATGTGAAAAATAAATTGCAAATAAAGTCCCTGTCCCACCATAAATACGAGAGGCCCCTAATAGTGGGAGTAATAAAAAAAAATGGCGAACAGCATAGGCGATCCCTGGAAAGATACGGATCCTCCCTTAGATTGCAGAGTGGTCCACGCTGCCCTTTCAAGCTGAATACATAACAATCACACTACACATCTCCATACGGTAAGAGCTGTTTCCTACGTGCGAACATCATACATGTTACTGGAACGCGAGTGGCCAGTATTTTTTGTTTTGTGATAAGTTCACCGGCCCTTCCGTTCCGTGAACTCAGTACCGATGAAGCTGTAAAAGCCCCTACGCTAACACTATCAACTTCTACAGAAATAATAGCACTGCAGAACCGTAAAACTTGGTCATCTGTTCTGCGTGCTATGTTGCCTGCTCACTTCAAGATACCAATCCGTTGGACTACTTCAGTTATTTTCGTTTGCTTACGGCTTTCAAGATTTTGTTCTAGAATTAACTGTATTTTAAGTTTAGAAATATCATAGACGTGTTCAATTTGATTCCAATTCTAAATTCAAATTGAACTCTTCTAGCATTCGAAATATAAAAAAATATGTGTATATAATTAAATAAATGATATTTAACAACTATTTTTACTTAATCAGTGTCCAAAGCTATGCTCTTATATGAACTTTGTGCGATGGCTTTTTAAAATTAACGACCGCTGCAGTCGAGTAAACATACACCGTGATGCACCGGCAAAGTAAATTACGTTTTAATCCATTTAATTTAAGTTTCAAAATCACTTGTCTACAATATGATATATTGCGTCCCTGAACGTCATATTACTTCGCAGCGGATAATGTATCGTTTGTAGAATGTGCTAGACCTTCAATTACTACAGTAATATTTTACGTCAAGAAATAAAAATAGTACGTTTTAAACCTTGTAACTTCGTCCTTATACGTATCTTCATATGCCTTCATGTTATTAGCATATTAATTATGCGCGAAAGTTCAAATTTTTATATAATCAGAAACAAACACATAATAAATATAATAGATATTAGTTTGTATTGCCTGAATCTAGACTTCCACAGTTTAAAAATCCTTTATGGATCTATGCATACGCATGTGTAATAAAGTTTTACAAAATATTTTAGACCTTACTTTCAAGTATAAAAATAAAAGTATATAAAACATATCTTATTTGAGCATTTAAATGATTTAATTGATCGAAACTAAAAATTCTTAAACTTCATTTAAAAAGAGCGTCAATTGAATTTTTCTGACTGACTTTTCTGAGCATTCTCAGACGGTGGTAGCATACTACTTTTATTAAACTTAAAATAATAAGAGATTCATAGGTAGAATTAAATGCCTACTTGAATAAAGATATTCTGTATTTGAATTTCATTAATATTACTTTTAAACAGGATAAATTTATAAACTTTCGATTTCACAGTAAACTTTTTTGTTTTATTACATTCAGATATATTTTTATTAGGATCTATATTCCAGATACATTAGTGTCCGTGCCGTTGTTTTTACAATTGTATTTAATATTTCCGATTATTTTTAAAACGTAACGAAAAACCTATAACTATAAACATCATATAAATTCTTACTGCTAAAGGTGCGAATTCCCCCTACGAAGGATTTCATATTTTCTTTATCAAAACACTGCTTGATAGGTGTTTCAATATAAAGCCCTGTGTCAGAGCTTGAAATGGCGCTTCGATGCGTAATAACTTCGGTATAAATTATGAAATTAAAAATTAAATTTCATTTAAATCCAGTTTAAACATATTTATTAATTAATACATTTCTCATATAAAAGTAAAACGCACACTTAATGCCTTCACTACAAGTTAATTAATTCAGTATTGCAGATGTTATCAAGGCAAGTGAATAGTAAATATGATTTAAAGTAAATATAAATAATTAAACTAGTGGTAGTGGGCAGACCATGTAGTGGAGAAGAAATGGTCGGTGGGGCTTTATGGTTCCGGAGAGGAAACAATAGACCAGCAAGGGCAGGTAAGGATGTCTACCTAGAAGGTGATCATATGATCTAGTTAAGATCTTGTGAAAATGGTGGATGAAAACCGCTTTCAACCAGTCTTATTGTCCTAGTGCACCTGTGACCCTGTGGTGGATCAGGCCATGGCGTACCCGAAGACCGACTGTCCCGCATTTGGAGCAGGTAGAAAATCAGTTTTGGTTGCACGAAGAAGGGAAAATTGCCTCATTGGTGAGCAAAGAAGAAAGCCTCCATCTTCATACATTACTACTAGAAGGTAGTAAGTAAAGCCACTAAAGGTAATAGAATGCTGTAAAAATTTAAAAACAAAAGGGTAACTAAGTATAATAAAGAAAATGATTGATAATACTATAACGAAATTTTAGTTAAAACAATAAAAATAAGAAATTGAAATGTAACGAAATACCAAATAAGTAAATATTTACATAAATTGAAAATGAAAGTAGCAATCTAGGAGGAAGTAAAGGAATAAATAAGAGTGAATGACTGAGAAATATTAAGAAGAGAAATATAAGAAGATTGAGATAATAAATAACGAATGTGAATAAATTATTATGTAAAATCTGTACCTGTGAACCCAAGATAGAGGCTGTATTAGAGGTACCCGATAGCAGGGGCAACATAAAAAACAGTCTTATTGTAAATCTGTAGGTAACACCTATCTATGTACAGCATTGGGCGTCTTCCGACTGAAATGAAGGTTGTGATAATGACATAAATAAATATTGCATATCTTGTAGGTTGGTTGTTAATATTACTTTGATTTTAACACGTTCACTGCGGGCCCAATTTTGAAGAACTTTCAGCTGGTGCGGCTGAGGTCGAATCAGCCTCAAGCTGAACTTCCTAGTAGCGCGGTTGAGGCCTTTTCTGCCTCATGTTCATCAGCAGCCGCCGCACTAGAGAGAAAACACGAGTTTTACGCGCCGCACCAGTGCAAAGTTTACCATGAGGCTGAATCGACCTCACGCCGCAGTGAACGTGTTAATAAACTAATAAAGCAAAGTTTACTTTACACTTTAAAATTATTTGAACCGACAGTTTGTCGAATTCAATATGTATAGAAAATCGAAAGATTTAAATTGTGCAATGCAAATGCATTAAGAATTTAAAGAGATATCGTTTTTATAGCTTTAAGCTGCTACAAATATCCAACCGAGTGCTCGGAAACCGTTTGTCACTGTCGAAGAGATTTAAAAATCGAATAAGACATCGAGGTAGATAGACGGTAAGAAATTTCTAGTTTCTTTTTCTCATGAAGATGTCTATATTAATCAAGGTTACTTTAACTGGCAGCGAGTGAAACATATTGTGATAAGATCAATATTTAGCCACTGCTGCACATGCAGTGGTAGTCGTGCAACAAAGTGCACCGCCCGCCAGCCCGCTGATAAATGCGTATGCGGCAAACAATGCGAATTACACAACTGCCACCGTCAAATCACTTAATACGTGTTTCACCCCTCCGCGGGGCATCTTCAGGAGTTATGTTGCACCGATTAGTGCCAAACACAGAGTAGCTGGTGCAGGACAGGTCATCATGGCGAACTTGGATGGACATGGCCCGTGACTTGCCGTGAACATCTAACGGTTGACGATGATGATGATGAAGTTGACTACTTCTAAATTCAAATTCGAATAGACATATATATGCACTTTTAAATCGTCGAATATTTTAACATTTCAAGTAGTCAGTTAATACTGGCCAGACCGACCAGAAACTCAACAATTGCACTCATGTGTACATTATAATATCAATCATGTTGAGTCTACCGAATCCTCCCTATTTCGGTCAACTAAAAACTCCTGAATGTTATTATAAGACACATGTAATGATATACTTTTAATTTTAGATTTAAAATTAAAAAATGATAGGTCTAAGACAGTGATTCCCAAAGTGGTCTAAATCGACTCCTAGGGGTCTACGACAACCTTTGGGGTCTACGTCAGCGAAAAAAAATTTGGGGGTCCATGAAATGAAAATGGTGGTCCACGATACACATACACTGATAGTACCTATTTACTTACATCACACTTTCTTATAATATCAAAACATTTACATTACTTATAAAAGTACCTATGAAGTAAAAAAATTATTATATATGTTTATAAAATTGTGTAAGTTGTAGGATGGTAGGTATAATAGATTGGTTTAGTTGGTATAGTAGATACAAATTTTTATTTTTAAATATTATTTTGTTTTAATTTAAATTCAATTAATAAATGTATAAATTAACATGTGTTTTTACTTTAATTTTTTAACACTAAACTTCACTACAGTTAGAAATTTACAGGAAATCAATATCAGGTAAGTAGGGGGTCTACCCAACACGGAAAAACATGGCAAGGGGTCTACGACACAAAAAGTTTGGGGAACTCTAGTCTAAGATATCTCGCTGAATTTTATTATATATGCGTACTCCCACAACAAATAAAAGATTTGTTTATTTAGATTATATCCCGGCAAACAAACACGTGAGCTATCAGTGCTCAGAGGCTGTAAACACAATCTTTTGTGGGTTTGTGGATGTTATCTTCATCACTATTTCAGTTATAGAACACCCACAGCTGGACTTGGACTTCCTCATAGATGTCTAATAAAACCATTTATTGTGACCCGTTTTTGGTGCTTCACGTTCATTTGCTATTGTTACTCTCTGTTATCTGGTTGTTGTTTCCGTTGTTAGCCTTGTGGGGCTGTTACAACTTCGTCAATCTCAGGGTCTTCGACCCGCGAGCTAATAAAAGTTTTTTCTACTCTATACTATTCGCCGCCTCCCGGCGCTTCGGTGCGCTGGTGGTGTTGTAGTCGTCGTCAGTGTCTTGTTGTGTAGTGTTGTCTTCTTTCTTCTGCCTCCTGGCAGCTGCTATTTGGTGCGCTCTCTTGCTTGGGCGTGTCTTATCACCTTGTGTGTGACATTCTTGATGGGGGCCCGCCTGGGTCTTTTTGGGGGGCGTCTTTTAATACCTTTCGGGGTTGGTGCGTCCTCGTCCGGCATTGCGTGGCGTGGCCTACGCTTTACTGTTGATGAATTTTGTTCTGGTTCGTAGTCGGCCGCTTGGGCCACCAGATGGTTCGGGTGGTGTACGGCGTCTTGGAAGTACTTCCTTGACGCCTCTCCGAAGAATTCTTTGATGGGCGCTATTGTAGTGAACAGGGTCTTTTAATACAGAATATTTTTTTTATTCCAATACTCATTAATCGTCTTTCTTGATGTCTTTTATTTTTCCATCTGATTTCCTTCACATTACCTCGAATTCCTTTCTACAAATAAAAAACAAAACCGGTTAGGAGTAGCCTGCATCCAGAATTTTCCAACGAACTTTACGAGGTCGTCAGTCTACCTTTTGGAAAAAAGCCCTACTCTACGCTTGCCCGTTCAGGGTCTTTTAAATGATATATTTTTATTAATATACGATTTTTCTACCTGTTTACTGATTCGTCATGATATTTTCGAAACGTGCAGCTCAGAGACTTGATATTTGGTATAAATATTTCTTTATCAAATTATATGTAAGATAAGCTTGATAAAGTTCATGAAATTTTACCTGGTAGGACTGAGGGGAGATAGGAATAAATATTTTGAAACTATATGCATTGCATGCAACTATTTGGAACATTGCCTGAATATTAATATTAATATTTAAAATTATCAAAAATAAATTTTATAAAATTGCACCAAAAAAAGACAGTGTGGACCACCCGAAGATAGCTAGGAACAACTTGTATTATATGTACATATTTGTGAGGGATTTTACATAAATTTCATAAGTCAATTTACGACAGTGAAAATTAAATTTTATCACAAACAGTTTAAGGTTGACTTTAATAAAAAACAACGAGATATTTTATTCGAATTCTCGCAGACTGCAGACTCCATGTATTACGCGTAGCAAATGCTTCATACGTCCCGGAATACTGTTTACATTTAGTCGAGTGTAGCGAGTACATTACATTTTTCGATACGTTCCAGTCGATTTTTAGTTTGTTCAAATAAATAACCCGGTAAGTGAATAAGCAAATTTACAAAAAAAATCATTGATTTTTTATTTTTTAACTTACTGATTATTGTTAATGATGAAGTAATCTGTTGGGAAAAATTGCAGTCAGGGCTTATTTTTGTATATTTAATAGAAACTAAAATGACAAGGCGGATAATGCGGTATGGATAGGATGCCCAGTAGGTGAAACAACGACACAATCAAGATTGCTTTGGAGCGATGCTTTTTTTGATTTACAGGAGGCGTCTATCGGCTCGATGCGAATGAAAATCCATTAAAATAAGACATTGTACAGCACTTGTTATTTATTCGTATTTATGTAATACCTTTTCCACGTATGTATATTGATGAAGTAAATTTGTATATATGTATGTACGCTTACGTGTAGTATATTTTAATGTTTTTACAATTTACACCCTAACCTTCCCTCTCTTTCATGTCTCTCATCTCTATCCAAATGTCTGTCGCTCAAGGCGATCTCTACCTGTCTGGTAGAGAGACAAGACCGCCTCTTTTACCTGCATATAAACTGTTTATTTTTTATTAAGTTATTATCTATGTTATTTTTGGGATGTTTCCTTTCCGTTTATTTTAATATAGACTTTTAGTGTACAGTAATATATAAATAGATAATTAAATGAAAATCAGAATGAGATTTCTTATAAAAAACATCCTTCAACTTAAAGCTAGGATAACTATAAATATCCTGAGAAGAGCCACAAACTCAGGAGGTTATTTTGTTATCACTCTTACAATGTCCTTGTTACAGTAATAGAGTAATCTGTTCCCAAGCGAGTAAGGTGTAACAGGATATATAAACAAGTTTTCCTTGAACAAACTTATATAAATTTACTAGCTAATCCCGCAAACGATGTTTTGCAAAAAAAATTGATATTTTAATTTACAAATAAAAAATAAGGGTTGATCGTAGAGGGGTGAAAATTTATGGTTGTATGCCGTATCATAAAAAAATAAAAACAAAAAATTTCGTTAAAAAAATAAAAAATTTTTTTTAAATGTGAACAACCTTTATCACTTAGGGGTATAGAAAATAGATAGTAGCCGATTCTCAGACCTACTGAATACGCATATTAAATTTGGTGAAAATCAGTCAAGCCGTTTCAGAGGAGTTCAAGTTCGAACACCGTGACACGAGAATTTTATATATTAGATTACGTGATACATCAGCCACATTACACGGAAGTGTATTGTAAAACTATACAAAGTCGCACACAGAACATATGCTAATTTTTTTAAGCGTACAGAAAGGTTAAATTCATAGCTGTTTGTAATTAGTAATTAAGACTTGTCTTTGGTTATATTATCATTAATTTAAAAAGAGAATTTGTTACACTTACTATCGTGCTATAATAAGATTTGCAATATATTAGCTGACAAGATAAGTTGATATGTAAATAGTTTATAGGAAGCTCTCAAAAGCTCTCAGAGATTACTACACCGTCATTGGTTATAGGTTTAGAAGCTTTGAAATGAAAAATGCACCCTTTATTTCCAGTTTATCAATGTATGATACACCCTATCCGAAAATCAATGGAGAAATAATAAATGACGGAATGAGAAAATTAATTATTATTTACTGTCTGTCCTTCTGTACACTTCATATTACCATAAATTGTTGATGTGTCGTCTTGTAACAAAAAATTAAAACTATACTTTTGAACAAGATGATTGAAAATAGGCGTAAAATCTTTAAAGATTTTTGCTGACAATTCAAATATACATTGATTTATAGGTGATTATAACTTTTCTTATGAATCATCCTGTATAACTGTTAAGAAAGCACTGTGTGTTACCATAAAAAAATGAATGTTTATAAATATTCAGAAACGTGTACCCGGTTATACAGTACAACAGTACAATCAGTCTTCATTCGTTGCGTCGGGCTAGGAGAGTATCCCCGCAATGCGGTGGCGAATAACGTACGTTTACATTACGTGGCTTTACATCGCTGCGCTGCAAGAACATGCGTTGTCAACGTTAGGAAATAACGCGTTGATGTATACTTTTTTATTCGGTTATTTATTACTGACGTATTGATCACGAAAATGTTTTGCAGAAAAAACCCATTCCGATGTCTGTAACATAGTTTATACTTAGCTAAGATATGGATATTGAATCTTTGTTGCGATGTTAATAAACTTGCTGTGACTCTTAATTATTGCGGTGTGATCTGCATAATACGCTGGATCTTTGATCCCTGTTTAGTAATGTTTTTCTTTTGTCATTGTTTGTCTTTAAATCATTAAATGTTCTAAGTGAGATAGTTATAAGGTAACAATTGTAACTAATTTTAAATTTCTAAGTTTCCAAGTTAGTACTTTCTTACAGCCTTTTGTTACTGTTTATCTCCAATAAAATAAAGTAAAGTAAATTAAAGTAATACTACGTTGTTTAGATGTTTTAATTATTTTTAAACATTATAAATTAAAACAGCTGACTTTAGCTGCCGTCAGTGAAACCAGATAGACACCTTTGGGTGTAATCGAAGAAAAACATAAAAATAAATATGTATAATTTAAAATGACAAAAATGAATAAAAGATATATACGGAAACTGTAAAGTTGCGAGAAATGTGGCGAAACGTGGAAAGCGATATATGAATGAATCTTAAATAAACGTCGCGAGATTGAAAGAAAATATGAAGGATGCAAAAGAGAGAGCGGAAGATATTGAGAAGGATAAGAGGAGGGTAATATAAGAGATTGGGGGTCGAGTTGCCCCCCCAAACCTGGAGCTAGTAATAAAAAATATAATAATATAAAAAATATTTATCGTCAATAATATCTTGCTTATTATGAAATCTATTAGTGTAAAGGCGTCAAAAGAGTGAATATATAACACAATTGCTTTCAAATAATTTATGGTACACTCAATCCAAAAATCAATGGTTTCTGAAGAATTATATAATAGTAAAAATATAATAAAATTCGGATTATTATATTTTATAATTAATTATTGTTTATTATCTGTCTCCACACATTTTAAACTGCCAGAGGCTATAGACCTGTAGCATTCAAATAGAAAAAAAATAATGTACTATATTCACAATCGCGCTGTACATTTATTAGTAAGATATCAAAAAATGTGATAGCACAAATATATTTTTTATAATTATTTATTTTATTGGTATTAAAATTTTAAAATGTCAATTGTCTATTGGGGCAACTAGCAATACGTTTGGCAATTGCGCGGTAATAACTCGGCCGGTTCAAGTACAATTTGCGTAATTGCCTACTCCGTAAAACAATTGAAATCCGAATCAGTACTCGACAAAGCGAAGCAATATCGAGCCACTCGTGAAATCAAGCGATTTGGACTCGCGGTATAATTTCTAAAATAAAAAAAAAGTTATTAAACATTTTTTGCAACGGAAAGAATTTTTTTTCACTTTAATATACTTCTTTTCAACTTACCGGACTTCCTCTAGAAAATTCTACGCCAAAATCTTATGATGAGTTGGCCCGGCACATTGTCTTACACCTCCAAGCATTTTATTTATTTATTTAATATTCTTTATTGTACACGTTAAGATACATTTAATAAGTTTCACAATAATATACAAAAAAGTACAATGAGCGGTCTTATCACACAAGGCAATCTCTTACAGACAACCATTTAACGGTCTGTAGCACTTGGGTATTGACTTGAAATAAAATAATGCACCAAGTAATGTATAATTGAGTAAAATTTTCAAATAATATTGTTTATATGTAACCATTTAAACTCTATTTAGCCATAAGAGAAAATTGTAAATAATGATAAAACGTCATCGTGTCTCGCAGCTAGGAGAAGAAAGACCCGTATCAAATAGCGGCAACCCTCTCCCAACCTCTGCGTTTAGTAAGCGAAAAAAAACCAGCATCTATCGGCTAATGGTGTGAGTATATGTCTAGCGGTGGAACTATACGACTGAACGGATGATGAAGCATAAATTGTAGTATAGAGTGTTGTATTTTTTTAACTTACTATCAGATGGATACTTTTCTAGTTTCCACACTTTCTAGAGCGTAGATGTGAATATTTGATTATGTTGGTTGAGCTGAAACTCTGTACCCGATATCCGTTCAGGGACTTTTGGCTGTTGGCTCTCTTTTGACCGCCGACATAGTGACATAGTAGACATTATACGACTGAACGGATGATGAAGCATAAATTGTAGTATAGCCGACATAGTAACAACTGAAAATGCCCCGTGGAGGGGTGAAACACGTGTTGAGTGATTTAACGGTGGTAGTTGCATAATTCGTATTGTTTGCTGCATGCGCATTTATCAGCGGGCTGGCGGGCGGTGAACTTTGTTGCACGACTACGACTGCATGTGCGGAAGTGGCTAAATATTGGTCCTTTTCTTACGTATGAATCTGTGTTATTAAACTTTTTTAAAAGATGTGTTCTTGTAGAAATTCTTCCTGCTTCTTCTTCACCTTGTTAGTAGACACAATAGACACAAGAAAAATAGCGGCGTATATAGTTAATCTGTCTTGACTAAAGTTTACCATGAAATATATTTCGAAAGTTCACCAAAATAATAAATAAAAAATAACTTCTACAGCAGTGTAAAGGATTTTTAAATGATAATACAATAATAAAGATACAATTACTAAATATTTTGATTTAAAAAAAAATATATAAAATAACCCGTGCACTTAAATATCCTCACGTGAGTGACATTTTAAATAACACGATTTTCCACTTTACTTAAGTAAATTTGTGAATTGGAATTTTTTAAAATTCCATTAACTGAATCATTTTAACGGTATTAGTTTTTTAAAGCTGATTTAAAATTCTAATAAGGTGACAGATGGCATAATAAATGTGAAAACTACGTTTGCATGTTACTGTGATATATATTGAATATAATTTTAGAATATATAAATATATATTTAAAAAGAAAATTTATAATAATTATTTCATTGAATTTTTTTACCATCTGAATCAAAAATTAGGAGACCTAAAGAATAACCAAAGTGACGTAAACCAAAGACGTAATTCGAAGAATTGCCTGTATGAATTGGCAGTGGGCGATATACGTCACTCTGGCAACACCTTGGCTATATTCGATAGGTGTTAGACGCTGTTAGCCGTTTTGTCTTTTAAAACTCCTTTGTCGCGGAACTCAAGGGTTGCGGATTATAAATTCGCGAGCTAATAAATTAAAAAAAGTTAAAATGATATCTACATCTGATGCGTCGCCTAAAGTATAATATTGACTAATTGTTATCTACTCAACTAGCTACACTTTGCCGTTGGCGCCCAAAGGTTTTCGAGTAACGACCACGTGAAGTTACTGGATCATTGTAGCGATCTTTGCTCCTCCCCAACGCATCAGGCAGTGATGAGTTTTCATCATATCAGCCAGCGGATGCCCACTGCCAGCTGATATGATGAAAACTCATCTATGATAACCAGACAATTTTAGTTATGAAGATATTCTCTATTATAACTGGAATAAAACTACAGCGTCTGCAGTAAACTACATGTCTGTTCCATACGGAACACTATTACGGAATGTTTGTATAGACACAGTAGAGTAACACGCAACGTCATCCGCTTGCACTTTAAGCGTTAATCGTCCGCTGTCTGTCTGAAAAACAATTATCTTCGCTTAAAGTATGTCGTCAGTTGGTACTTGCGGTTTAGCAACTAGGAGATAACCTATGTACTGTATGTTTGGAATTCTGCAAATAGGTCATAGGAAAAATAATAAAGAGCTATGAACAGATAAATAAATAAAAGAATCAGTATAATGAAAATAATATACAAGAATAATAATATAGCTGTGATAATAGAAATGTAAATTAAGAGCGATATAGATAGTAAGAAAAGGTATTGTTAAACAAATCATTAAAATAATCAACCTAAAATTGTAAAAATGTAGGGGCAAAGAAAAAGGAAGCGAGTGAGGCGATGTATAAAACGAAAGTATGAAAAGGAATGAAAGATATCGTGAAGGAAATTAGAGGAAAAAATAAAAGATATTGAGAAGGACGAAAGATGATTAAGGAAATCAATTAAAATTATGTAAAAAAATTATAATGAATTTATTTTTTGTATTTGTAATTATTTATACGCCTACTGTTTTACATTACAGTTGTCTGGAAGAAATTGCCTCGTGTGATAAGACCGCCCATTGTACTTTTTTTCTTTACTACTAGCAACTATGTATATATTTTCTATCGTGTAAAATAAAGAATGTTAAATAAAAAAAAACCTTTTTCACCCATGATACGGGTTGAACGAGAGGCCCCAAAAAAGGACCCTATATAAATATGTGCTCTATATATTGTATTCAAATGTAACCAGATACAATATATATAAGTACAATGGTTAAACAAAAGTAGGGTAAGAAGACATTTGCCAGTTTTGCCGCAGAAAAAAAAGAGTCACGCCCACCACGCCACGTGGCGTACCTCTGCTACCTCCGAGCCTGATCTTCCACCTTTCCAGGATGACTGTGGTCGAAAGGTTAGTGAAGTTTTTTTCTCTTGGCAATCTGGGTAGAGATTTTCATACTTATTCATCATACAGTCCGCTAATTTTTCTAACACCAGCGAATTCCAGCTGTTTCTCTTATACTATAAACAATTTACAATTTCATTCATTTTGACCCAAACTAAATGGTAGCGACCACATAACTAACAGCGACTAAATTCAAGACAGTGTTCGAATTTTAAATCGAAGACGCAATAATTTAATATTAAATAATTGCAGTCGTAGTGGCCAGTAACATATATAGACAGACATATATTTACATTTATTTATATGTACTTACGATAACTACTTAGAAATATATAAATATAAACACAGCTATAATTTATTTACAAGACATGTCAACATAATTTTTTCATATACTTTAAAAAACCGTATTAGTTTGTGTAGTCTTCTAGGACGAGGGTGTGTTTGAAATCCTCATAGATTAAAGTTGAGGGGATTACTGCATTAAATCAGATTGAATAACAATACGAATGAACAAGTATATTAGATTTAACCTTAAAGATCTTCCACTATAGATTCTAAATAAAAGTTAAAAAGACTTGAAATAGATTCATATTTGAAACGTGAGAAGGCAAATAAAAGAGTCTTTCCAATCTTTCGCCTTCAGAAGACCGCGGTGCAAGTGTTTTACGAGTCGGATATTGGTAAAGTTAAAAGCGTATATAAAGAACGGATGACGCAGCAAAATAGAAGTTTATTCGCAAGTCAAACAAGTGCACGGATGCAGGTATTTTTAATCTCTTTTTTAGTACAATACAAAGTGACGACAGCTCTACCATACGTTTCCTGCAGTGACTGTGGTGCCTTCTGGTTGGCTCTCATATTTTTGTACCTAAATGATTTTTATTTACTATTAAATTGATTTAATAATTCATTATTCTCTAAGTTAAATAAGTAATACATTGGAAATGACTGTTCGCTAGGAATGGGTCCTAGGGGAGGTCCAATGGGTTGATTACGCTAACAGAATTTTTATAATGGTGTTTGTATTATAGTCAAAACAACTATAAATAGATAATTTTTCGCCAGAACAAAGTCCAATTAGTTGTTTACGCTAAAATAATTTATCTAAAGGTGTTTGTATTATAGTCAAAGCAACTATAAATAGATGAATTTTCGCCTGAATAAAGTCCAATGATTTGTTTACGCTAACAGAATTTATCTAATGGTGTTCGTACTATAATTAAAGCAACTATAAGTAGATGATTTTTCACCAGAATAGAGTCTAAGTTTAGTCTAAGTTTATCTAGTGATATTTGTATTATAATTAAAGCAAAATAAACAAGTAATTCTTTGCCTGAACAAAGTCTAATAGGTTGTTTTATTTAAGCGAATATAAATAGTCTACCACCCTTCAGTACAAGCAGTCCTTTCGTAACAACATTACAGCTAAGACATAATTCAGTCTCTGTTTAGTTCTGATAAGCACAACATCATAATAAATATTATGTTTACTGTGGCGCTGTGTGGCTTTTATTTTAAAGGCCCCTTTCTGACCTTTGAACATTATTCTGGAGGTCTGATGGGAAAGGAGGTTGTAAAGGATTAGACCCAATATTCAACTTAGTAAAGATTTACTAACTTGATGAAGTTGTCACATAGACATGCGTTATGTATACACATTTATATTTTATAAACTAATATGGGTAGATTTATTAAAAAAAATGCAAAAGAAATTTGGTGTGTTGTGGTTTCTAAGATGGTAATATTAACATTTCTAAGAAGGTAATAAATACCACATTGTGAAATGATATACTTATTAAAGAATATGAAATTACAATTCTTTCGCAAAACAAGTGTTGTCTCCTTGTATTTCTTTTGCCAGTTTTGTCAAGATTTATTTAGCGTAATAACAGATGGAAGACTCACCTGGACGCTAATGAATGTAATTAACCCTAAATAGCCTGATTTACGAAAGTGATTTTTTTTTTAATATTGTTGGAAAGAATATTATATAACAGTAAAATTCGTACAGCCAACCTATAAAAAAAAACTAATAGTAATGTGAACATTCGGTTGAAAAGATTGGTATCAAAATTGAAACTCTAGGCTATTAAGGGTTAATCCGGTGTTGAATAAAGAATATTTGAATTTGAATATAGAACGAAATGTGAGAACACTTATTAAACACTGTCACAGTATAACTATCTACCTACAAGTACATTGTAAAATACTTTAATAGTGTTATGGTTTTGTAGTTCGCAACTAGAGTAAAACTTCGGTTTTAGTTGACCGGAGTTAGTTTGCGGAGAGCTCAGAGAAATAGCCGCTGAGTTACGCTTGTTAGATATAGAGATGTCAACGCTTGCTTGAATAGTATAGTCTCGAAGACCTTTTAGTTCCACCTCTGTTTGCCGCATTGTTTAAACTATACACTTCTTTATTTTTTTTATTTTACTTTATTGGAGATAAACAGTAACAAAAGACAGTAAGAAATTACCAATTTAGAAATCTAAAATTAATTACCATTGTTACCTTTAAACTATCTCACTACTACACAATAACATTACTAAACAGGGATCAATAATCCAGCGCATTCTGCAGAACAGACAGTAATAATTACGAGTCACAGCAAGCCGTCACATTCCAATGAAGTTTAATTGTATATCCAATAATTTCGTGTCTTTTAAAAGATACAAGAGAGCACGAGAATATATCAATATCACTAATATATGAATTGTGGAGGTCATACATTCTGTATAAGGGTGTACGTTTACCGATATTTATATTAACAGTTGATAAAAAGAAGAAAGATTTAGAACGCGTTGTAACTACAGGAATGTACACGAGAAAATAATTAAACCAATTAAAACTGTGATACTGTAATAGAAATGGATAACTAAAGTGTTTGAGGATGTACGAAAGGAATGGAATGATTGAGAAAGGAAGATGGAATTGTAGAATGATAGAAGAAGGAAAAAAGGTATTGTGTACTATGGAAGACGAGAACGAAAATAAATTCTAGTAAAAAAAGAAAAAAAAATATTAAGAAATACAAAACCCTGTTCTCAATTAAATAGGAAGGAGAGGTGCCCAGTTGCAGGGACCGTTTAAAAAAAAACTACAGAAATTCGAAAATTTACCTTGGACAACAGTTCCGAACAGTTAACATGACCAGCACAAATATTTTTAAGTGTAGTGGCGTCCATTAGAGAACGTTGATCCTTCAATGATAATATACGATATCTGTTTAACAAATTTTTGTAAGAATCCCGGAGGTAATGCATTTGGTAGTTCAGAAAACGGAGGATTTTTTTTGTTCCCTTTCAATTTTATTTTCGTAGACTGCATACAATGGATTCCAAATGGGGGATAGATACTCTAAGTGAGATCTAATTAAAGATTGATAAAGAAGGATGAAAGTGTCTCTGTACTTAAAGGATTGAAAGGAACTTTTGGTGGTATTTTCACCACTTTATTTTATCACTTCTTCCTTGATATACATCCTTTACCCGTCTAAGGTTTTGTTTAGCTTTAATTTCACTGAGTATTTTTTATCTTAGATACTCTTTTTAAATATTCCCCGTTTTTTTTTCATCATTTCTATTCAGCACAGAATTATTTTCTAGAAATACCTATAAGAAGTTGTAAAAATTAATATATTAATGTTCATTTTTTAAGAATTCCACTTTAAAATTATCTTGGCACGAAGTAGCACAAACACACAAATTGTGACTCATTTGACCCGACGAGTAAAGTGCTCAAGATTTCTAGACGGGATATCATATTACACGAAGTCTTAGGCCAGTCTCGGAACTAAATCGTGTGGGGCCAGGAAATTAAACATCTATACAAATAAATACAATTAGTTTGTCTGTTTGTAACATTAATAACCGTTTTTTCCTACCTGCATTTTAACATAAATATGATACATTTACCAAAATTACATTTTTTTATGTTTTCTCTCTGTCTGTTTCTTCCAGCTGATCTCTGAAATGGCTGGATCGATTTTGATGGGACTTATACTGGCAGATAGCTGATGTAATAAGGAGTAACTCAGAATGCTCTTATTTTAGAAAAACTCTTTAATCAAAACACTAAATGAACCTAATATCTTTTGTAAAAACCTCGTAGACGAAGTTGCAGGCACAGATAGTGCTAAGTATAGGTCGGGTAAAAAAACATATACGTTACATTATTATAAATATGTGTTCCATATAACATAAGTCTTCCTTGGTATTTTCTTATGAAAAAATGACCATTTACATTTATTATAACACAAAGGTTTGTTGTGTTCTTTTATTAATTAACAAAATTTTGAAACTAAAATTTTACACAAAATTTCAATTGATTCATTGTATTGAATCATTTAAATACGTAGTAGTAAATTTTAAAATGTCAGATGATGGTGCTTCTAGTGGATATAGGATTCTTTAAGTAAAGTATTGGGATATAATCACTTACTATGTGCATTGTACTTCAACCGGCCGAGCGGTTTAATATAGCTTCAATATACACCTTTCGAAATTTAATAAAATCACAAACCTACCTAATAATGAAATATTCCATATTTTAAATTATTATTAATACAGAGTGTTTTTTATACTCATATGTATAAAATCATTAAAGGGTGTGTATAGCTCATTTGCCGACATATAATGAACTCTAAATACGCTGTATAAATAATAAATAATTTCTTCTTATAGTAACAAATTATTCTTTATATTAAATGTCATTTTATGACAGGGACAGACTTTGCACTACAAGAATTTTTCGGCCCGTCGCATTCCTTTAGAAATAAATAAATCAATACGACATTTAATACAGTAACACTTTAAACAAGGTGATTGGAAATAGATGTAAAACTTTACAGAGTATTGCTGACAAATTAAAATATTACAAAGTATTTTTACAGTGCATTTTGACTATACACATTCTTATGTATAAACAAAATGCTGTAACGCGAAATTTATCTACGGTGTTATAAGAGGGATTACTTTATTGATATTTATCAAGTAAGTAGTAAGTATACTAAAGTACTTCTTCGTGAGGTGTGTTTCAATACGGGATTTAAAAAAAAAACTCTTACCCTCGTTTTTAGTGGCCCTACACTTTACAGATCACTATAGTATGCTATCTTAATCTCTATCTAGAAAAGGAGTTAAGCTCATCCGTTAGATACAGAAAACTTAGATAAGTATCTCATGAAACGTTTTAATTTGAATATTTTACTTTGTACAAGAGGCATATTCCAGATCTACTCTATTATGAGTGTTTGAATTTGAATATACATGGGCACCGTGACATTCAAATTGAAAATGTCTTTATTTAACTAGACATTTACTTGTACTTTTGAATCGTTCAATTATTTTAACATAGGTAATAAGCTCTATCGGTTCGGAATACCGATTTGCTAAGAGCAGGCTTCAAAATCAACAGTTGCTCTTTTACAATGTATTTTTAAATTGAACATGTTTGATATTTACATTATAATATCAAACCTTGTAAATGAGTCCTCAAATCAAGTTCATTTTGATGAACTAAAAACAATTGAATGCAACATCAAGATTTATTTAATTATTTTTTTTTAATTTTATATTTAAAACTTAGAAACGGAAGACTTAAAGTATACTACTCTAGTATAAATTTATTATGTGTAAGCAATACTCGGATCCATGAAGGATTTTATTTTTATGACTCGTATTTATAAATATTATCAACAACATGTAAATGTGTATATTTACAGCAAGTGTTGAGCTTTATTTTCAGTTTTCAGTTTAGTTTTTTGACTCGTATTTATTATTATTATCAACATAATGTAATTGTGTATATTTACAGCAAGTGTTGAGCTTTATTTTCAGTTTTCTGTGTAGTTTTTTGACTCGTATTTATTATTGTAATCAATATAATGCAAATGTGAATATTTACAGCAAATATTGAGCTTCATTTTCAGTTTTCAGTGTAGTTTTTTGAGTCGTACTTATTATAATTATCAATATAATGTAATTGTGTATATTTACAACAAGTGTTGAGCTTTACTTTCAGTTTTCAGTGTATTTTTATCATTATCATGTCAGTAAATATATACATACTGCAAGGCATGGGGGAGCCCCATAATCGATACGATGCCCCGTCTTGCGATGCCCGTATGTAGAGACTACCCAGGACTATGCCATCAGTCCATCTAGTGGGAGCTTACCAAATATTTTTTTATTAAATTCTTGGAATACGGCCAGTAGTCAAGATGTAACATAACCTTTATTTGTATATCGCACTAGTCTAGTAATAACCTAATCAATCTCTTGATGACACCCAAGTTTATTTTTCTTAATCCCCATCTGTAATCTCTACCGACTACTGGTAGAGTATTTTAATCTATGGTACAATATATTTTTCAGATTATTTACTTTTATTTATATTTTATAGAAAGCTTATGCCCAATTTATTTACATGCATTTTATTTTATGCTCGATTATTTATTTTCTCTTACATTTTAAAACACTTATTCTCTAATATATTTACATCTTCAGTTTACATGTACTCTATTTCAGAATAGAGTGCACTGTGTAGGCATTTAAAAACTATTACTTGATGTTTATTGTTTTATTACATTTTAATATTTACATTTCAACATCTCATTACATTTTTTTTGCACTTTTATAAGCCGGTCTTAACCGGCGCGTGGGTGCTAAATATTTCCCTACTTTCCTGGGTGAAGCCAACTGCTGTTTCTTTCCAACGCTTCCAATATTATTTTTTCAATGAAGGCAAGCAGATGGTGCCTAAACGCTCCATCGGAGAGAGCGTGTCGAGGTTTAACCCCCCGCAACTGCCTCCAAGTAGCACCCGGACGTATTTTGCGCAGTTCAACAACAGGTACAATGCCCCCTCCTCCACATCCGGGTCGCACTGGCACGCAAGACAATGACATTCATGTCACATTTGAACAAAAACAATCTATTTCAATATATTGTATTAGATGAATTAATTCAAGTGTCAATGTATAGGTTGGTATGAGCGCATTTGCTCGTTACCTCCTGCGGTACGTTCCTACACACGGGGCTCAATTTACATTATACATAGTATAACATTATACATACGTTTTATAATTCATGATTTGAAACACAAAATATGTTTCATAATGGTTTTGGGCTGGGCCAAATGATAATCCAACACTTTCAGCGAGCTTTCAAATTGTCAATCGACGGTTTTAAAGTACCAAGGTTGATTTTTGAAACACAAAATATGTTTTATTATGCATAGGAGCTTGAAAAGCTTAAAAATGGTCGACATGGTTTCAACGTACTCTACTAGGCACATATATATACGAGAGTGGTACGGGTAACTTGCTTGATTTGTATAAGGTTGTAAATACACTGCTCTTTCTGAATAGTCAGTGACCTTCAGGGTCATAATAAAAATTAATGTTACTTTCATCATTATCATGTCAACCGATAGGCACCTTCTACAAAACACAGGACTCAACCAAAGAACACCACGAAGGTCTTCGTCTGGACTGTCGTACTGGTAGACGATTTCGCAAGTCCAATTAGTGGGGGATCTACCCACGATGCGTCTACCTCCTCATGGCCGCCCCTGGAGAACGGTCGTCGGTAGCACGGACCTTGATCCCGAAACACTCCAAACGAGCAATTTTTCTTGCTACGTCGAGGACATTCGTTCTTCTACGGACCTTCTAATCTCTGGCTCTATTTCTCACAGAATCTAAGAGCATAGGCCTCTCCATTGTGCCCTGGGTGACACATCGATTATACCTACATATAGTTCTGAAGGTTAAATAATTTTAATAAAAAAAATTTTGTCTTTATTTAGTCATACTGTATCTTGTAAGACTGTTACTCATCCTGTATGTGATATAGAGTTTATTGAGTAACTTTCTTCTATTTAGGAATTTGACCCTTTTGCACGTCCTTACAATGTAAATAATGTTGAATGCGGAAACTTGTAATGAATCCTTGATGTACAAGTTACTTGTTAAATTGTTACTAGTTTTAAGTTTCGTGAACGAGTAAAAAAAAAGTTTTATTGAAACCTTTTTGTATTTTTTTTATATAAATGTTTATCTCTCTATCCATGTGAGTTGCAGGATGGTGGAGATAGTCAAACGTCAAGCCGTCTGATTACAAATATCTCATGTGCGCCTTGTTACGTACATCAGTTGACCAGCATTGCTGTTCACATTTCTGCTTAATATTTATGAACTACTTCCACTTAGGTTATGAATTCTATTAAAATAGACATAAACGGTAAAAGGAAACTTGGATATGAAACGGATCATCGATTAACAATAATCCTTAAGAGTGGCAGCCTTAGGATAAAACAAAATCTTTGTACAAATATTGCAAAAATATATGCACAAACATTGGATTATCAATTGCATGGCTTTAAGTTCATTAACCTTTTTCTGGCCGGAAAGGGTGCAACATGGCACCTTTAAATGTGTCTTGAATGATTGTTTTTAAATAAAGAATAAAATATTAATGTTTATGGTCCAGTCCTCTGTAGTATATCCAGACCGAGCGATTTTAAAGTGTATTTCTAAGGTAATTCGATATAATGCCTCTTTCGATTCGGGCAGATATGACCCGTAGGCACACAGTCGTTCAGGGTAGATATGTCCATAGGCAGTTGACAGGTTAAGTTTCAACAAATATCTTCTTTTCATCATTGAAATGTCCAAGTCAAATTGTTAACCCTATACATGTGGCTGATATTGGCTACTTTCCAATAAGAGAAAATCTCTGTTTAACACTCACCACAATAAAGAGTGCAATTTAATTATGTCAAGTTTTTAATGGATTTTATAGCGGAGTATTTACGTCTAGTTTTAATTGGTAAAACTAAAAAAGTGTGTTTTCAACTTGCAACAATATGGAATGAAGAGAATCTTGGGAAATTAGCCTATAGTGTGTACTACTACATAATGAATTAATTTGTTTACCGTAACATTGTTTAGACTCGAGGGCGCTGTAAAACAGTCCATTTGGCAGGCTCAATCAAAACTTCCTGTTTCGTGCCATTCCGTCTGAAACATCCGGCGTCTTGGGTCGATTGCCTCAATGACTCAGTCATTCGTTTAATATATCTTTTACAGCTTCTTCTTATTGTTATTTCCACAGAAAGTAATTTTTTATGGCACCATTTTTGGGGTTTTTCTTACTTACTTATCATGTTTGAGCAGGGATATATTTTACTATAACAATTTTTTCAAATAATCTTTTATTTTTCACTTTATATTCCATGTCATTCTTTTCCATATATACAACGCCTCACTTTCATCGCCTTCTTTCCCATGTTCTCTATTCAAATTTATTATTTTATTTCTTACTGTCTATATCACAGATTAATTTTGTCACGATATAATAAGAATAAATAATATAAGAACTTTGTCACAGATTAAAAAAAATAATCATTTTTATTTTGACTTATTATTACAAAAAAAGAATCATATATCTTCATTATTAATGTATTTCATCTATATATATATATATATATATATATATCAATGTGTACCTTTAAATTATAATTATAATTTGCTATATTGTGTGTTTGATAAAATTCACTGCTTTCTGTGAACATATGTAAAACTGCCTGAAAATCTTTTTTTTTATTTCGTTTCACAAAATATATAATGTTTTTAAATATTGCATCATACAACATTTTTGTTTATTTTGGAGCTTATATTCACTTACATTATGAAAACAGATAGATTAGACATATCTGATAGTTTCACAGTAAGCTAGATTGATTTTACAATTTACATTTTGTTTAATTATTTAAAAATTTATATCAATAAAAATCACGTTGTAGTTTCTATAATTTATTTTTAATTTAAGCTCTTCGTTTATATTATTTACTAGGGTGGGTGTAATGTAGAATAATGTTCGTCTTCTGTGATAGTTATTGACCTTAATGAACATATGGAATCAATATTACGAAAGTCGACAGCAAAAGCAATTGTTGCGTGCTTGCAAAGAGCACTAAATCTAATCCACAGGAACAATGCAACAAATACAACAACGAAATACAGGAGTAACTAAATACAACAACAGTAATCGAAGATGTCGATGGCTGTAAACAACAATATATCAAACGTCACACTCGTCATTACAATCCGTTCTCTTCGGGAATACTTAATCATATTAAAGTGTTTAAAACATTGAAAATAAACTACGAGATTTCACACGTCGACATAACATTTTTGAATTGTAGTTTTACGACTCATTGTCGATGAGAATATAGTAAAAAAAATGTTCTGTAAGACGACAATGTAATGCTTTTGATATTCTAATTCCTCGACTATATCGATCCATTGCTGACATAGGCCTTCCTCAAAGATTTCCGATTTGACCGGTAACAGGTGGCCTGCATTCAGAGCTTCCAAAGTCGTGTGCGCAAAAGTTGGCATTGTTCTGAAAAAACTTTCAGGATCTCTATTATTTTTTGAAATTGGAAGCCATGCTACAAACCATTATGTATTCAATAAAGAAAAAAATCTTTCATCTAACCTACGCTAAATTTATAGTGCTACCGAAACTGCTGTACCGCACCTGAGGTATCTGCGGGGCGAGGTGGGGGGGGGCAGTACTGGCTGTTCTGTTCCATCATTACGCTGTTCGGCGCTTACTTAACCTACAATTTCTCTCGCGATACAGCTGTTTCGGTAGCACTAGCTCCTTTAAAAGGTTAAATTTAAAAAAAAAAGGTAAAAGATTCGGCGGTAATATTTATACTCAAAGTGTAAGAGCTACGATAAAAAAAAAGTGTTGTCATTTTTATTTCCCGCCATTAATTTTTATACGTCCTACTTTCGGCAACATTAGTTAACGTCAGTCAATTTTTTTTTTACGTCGGCTGAAATTGAAACCACCGTAGACGCTCCCGCATTGCGGCTTTTGGCCATAGCCGAGGCCTACGTCAAACATTCATAAAGAAGTCGTCTCGTATTATTCGCGTGCAAAGATATTATCTCAAGTAACGATTATGGAAAATGATATTTACTTTTCTCTTTCCTTTCGGTGTTATTGCAGGTAGTACAGACACGCGGTAATATTTACTATGTTGCTAGATATATTTGATGGTAATATTTTATAATAAACTCTGTATAAAAATAGGCAACACTAATATATCGAAATTTAACAAAATATATGCAATGTTTCATTAGTAATACTGGCAGTATGTTTAACAAATAAAAAAATTATATTTATACCAAAAAGTCAAAATATAAATGGCGCGTCAAAGCCAATCGGAGTAAATTCGATAATGTAATAATTAGTAATACTAAAAATTAAATTTTATTGTTTACTATCTGTGCCTGCAGATTTTGTACTGCCAGAATTTATTAACCAATCTTGTAAATATAAATTAATGTCATGTAATCATATTTCAATGTGATTACTTTATAACAACTGGCACAAAAGTAATATCATAACGTGAACGTACTTTATTTTTTCCAAATGGCGCCAAAATTCATTGTGCTTTGAAATTTATGATAACGATATAAAGAGATTTAGTTATAAATAAGGGTCAGAACTATATATATATTATATATATATATATATATATATATATATATATATATATATATATATAGAGAGAGAGAGAGATAATTCAAGAATATGTAATTATAGTTACTGTTTATTGGAAAACATTTCAATATTGACGAGCATATGGAGCACACGAAAATCTCGCGTTTGCTGCAAGTACCTAGTACCCAGTACCTTAAAAGCACAACAATTCAAAATTCCGTAAAGTCCAATTATGCTTCAACTTAGGATTTGGCTGACTTTATCTTTAAAATACATTTATTTGAATGTGTAAAATTTCGTTTCGTAAATAAAGTTCTTTTGTGTGATTTATAGCTAAATGGCTGCCGGGTCAAATTATGACACTACTTTTGCACCATCCGTAAGGTGGTTGGATGTAACTTCTTTATTTATTTATTTAATATTCTTTATTGTACACGCGAGGATACATTTAAATAATTTCATAATAATAAATAAAAGAGTACAATGGTTTGTCCTATCACACAAGGCAATCTCTAACAGACAACCATAGTATGGAAAAGGTAGTTTTATATTATTAAATTAATTTAAAATACTTTAAAGCATTGTTCTGAATAATAAGCTATACATTTTAACTCTTTTAAAGCCTTTTCATTAATCACCCTATATTATACATTATCTTCTAAATCGATTTTTACTCTCCTTTCTATTTATATATATATATATATATATATATATATATATATATATAATGTCCTATTTAGACAGTCTGTAGAGGCTGTGTATATGAGTAAAATAGGTCTTACATTACAAAGATGATTCCTTGGTTAAGCCGTAGAAATGTATGTAATTGTTTAATTTCAAACAAATATTACATCGTTTCGTTGCAAGTAATATATTTAACCGCTGTTTAGCGTGCGAATAGAGTATTATCGTGTATTTCCGTGCCTTCCACGCAAATGTAGTTGAATTAAAATAACATTAAAACGCGATAAAGCTATATTTAATTTTTTACACGAAAACCTATGTTTTTTATACTGACAGATGTTAATATTTGAAATTAATGATTTCATTTCGCGCGAGAATTGAAAATGTCAATGTAATTATGTATTTATTTTTCTAAGTTACGATATTTAAAATATACCTTGATTCATTCTATACAGTCGTTTATAAGTAAATTATTATGAAATATATCACACTACTTCCTCCTCCTTCTGTTGTATAATTCAATACTGATTGCATCTCTTTCTGAAAAGTTTTTTTTGTAGCTTTCGTTTTTGACTATCCCTCGTTCACGCTTACATGAGAAATAGAGACTTGGTTTACAGAGGTTTAATAATTTTTTCAGGTTATTGTTTTTCTCCTTCCTTTCTTACAATTTCATTTTCTATTCTTCATTTATCTTGCTTCACAATTTATAATATTAGATATATATATATATTATTATAGATAGATATATATATTATTATAAAACAGCTGTTGTCTGAAACTATCTTTTGAAAACCAGAAAACATTATAGCAAAACTCTTACTATGATACTGTCTACCTATATATATCTTTAATAAGAATCTATATTTTAAGTTCATATATATATATATATATATATTTATATATATTGTTAGTATTATTCATCTGATAACAATTTCCTTTACTATCCCGTACTTCGCACATACAGATTAACACCTGTTTTAGTGTCTTCATAATTATTTAAGTAGTCAGGTTAGTGTTAAGAGAGAACCTCCAAAATTACTTGTCGCGAAATTTTGGGATTTTTATAATAATTGAAATTTCCCAACATTTCTACCGTAATAATATCATGTCATTACCTACCAGACAAAAAAGTCAACGAACAAATGTGAAGAAAAAAATTTGTTTCGAATTTATTTTTATATATACGACTATGTGAAGAAAATATTCTTCAGGTTTTAAATATTATTATGGTAAACAAATAAAGTTAGTTAAGGAATAAAAGTAAGAACAAGACCCTTTTACATGAGGCAGGTCGTGATTAGAATTGAGTAACCCTCAGCCGAAGTGCGGGCTGCGTGATAAAGTTGACGTGTCTGGAATAAGGTGCCATGAATAATGGGCTCAACGCCTGAATAAAGACCCGGTTAACATTGCAAAGAATATTAAATAACTTTTAGGTCTCGAATAAAGATTTGATTAAGACTGGCAGGTGAATAAACACTAAGTAAAAAAAAAGATTTATATTTCCATACATTTGCTCCTCTCCGTATGTCGATTATTATAAGAGATACCAAAAACTGAAGGAGGCTTACACCCGTGCACGAGCTAATTTTCATACACGAATTGTAGATGTAGAATTTATAATTTATTAGAGCGAAAACTCAACAGTCTCACTTTTAAATGAAATTTTACAAGTTTCCACGTGTATATAAAAAAAATTATAAATAAATTTTACAAACCAAGTGTGGAACTGGGTGGTGTGGAACATTTCGATGAACTAAAACACTCTCTAATGCTGTAATAATATTTATTTCATGTATGTATGTATTAAAATATTATACGAAAAATACGCATGATATACGAGTATATATATTTTATTACTTGAACCATTTTATTTCACCCCTTCGAAAATTCTTGAGGTAGCAAAAATTATTGACGCAGGAATACGGATTTCTTTTTATCGAACCTACGAGGTAATCTACCGTACTCATCACACACGCGATCAGATTTTTGATGGAGATACTTTGTAAAAGTTTATCCCAAAAATTGATCAGTCGCTTTAGGGAAAACCCCGTGGCCAATGAGGTCAGTTATTTTTTATGGAGCTATCTCAAGAAAGAGTTTATAATAACAATCATCGATCTCTTGTGAATTTTAGGGAAAATAAGTAGAGATATTAAAGTTCACTGCAGCGTATGGCGCAGAAGACAAGGCTCTTTTTTTAAACGGTTTTATTTAGTTCGATCCGTACGGAATTTGTTTATTTGGGTCAAAATTTGAAATTGAAATTTAAGCACCTTTCCGTTGTCAGATTGATCTTGTCAGATGCCAATACAATATAATAACATCAATAATATTTCTAAGATGGCCGCCGATACAAAATGGCGGATTACATATTTTTCCATTGAGGGGGCTCAATATGGGTATCAAATGAAAGCTAGTAAAACACGATGATTATGTCAAAATTTAAAATTCAAGATGGACGACGTTCCAATATGGCGGACTAGGTACAAATTTTTCCACAACCACCACAATATGGGTATCAAAACACCGTTTAACTTAAAAGTTTTTTAAATGTATTTATTAACAGTGCGTGCAACTCAATAGACGATACTTGGATGGTTAATTAAATTATGATATCCGAATTTATTTTCTAATGCCTTTATTAAAACTGTTTGTCTAAGATTACATTTTTAATTAAGTACACAAAATCATACTGTATGCAATAGTCATGCGGTTTATTTTATGGAACATTGTTTTATGTAAATAGAGAACATTCCTTATTTTTTTCAGCCGATGGACGTTCACAGCAAGACATAGACCTCGCCAGAAGGTCCCCTCGAGGTCCTGATGCCAGAGGACTTTAACTAAATCGTCGCTGCACCTAGTGCAGGATCTACCCATGCCGCGTTTACCGGCACGTGGTCGCCATTCGAAAATCATTCGGCCGTGACAGCCATCAGTTGTACGACCGATGTGCGCGAGGGAGGAGGGCGGTGCCACTGCCATTTCAGACGACCAATTCTTCGAGCTACTTCGGTGGTCTAGTTTCTTCTGCAAATCTACTCATACTCATTTCTGATTCGAGCATCTCCCTTTTCATTGCTATGTGAGTGACCTGAGTCTTCTGAACGTACCAACTCACAAAAATTTTTGGTTGTATCTTTAACTAGATCGTATTACTTGTTCAACTTATTCGTATGGTCATTTATTGAAAATTCACTTACGTAGATCATTAGTGGTTAAATGATTCACGAAGTTCACTGTTTTAATTATAATTGACAATTATTATTATACCAGTAATTACTTACTACAGACCTTTTTAAGTGAAACACAGCGATCTACAAGTTAAAAAATTATACACTGGTATTAAAGAAACCATCTTTAAAGAAAGTAGTTTCGTTTAAACATTCGTATATGGTTTTTTACTCGTTATCATAATTTTAGCAGTAGAATATCCTATTAGTGAATATTCACTTCTGGATAAAGACCTTCCTGACAGATTTCTTATAGCACCGGTGGAGGTCCTTAAAAAGGTCGCATGCCCGCTTTGTAGGTAGACATCCAACGCTTCGCTTCCCGAACTGTGATCATCACTCCACAACCTGAAAGCCTCTGCGGCTACCTGTTCTCTAACCTTTTCGGTACAGCGCGATGTAGGCCACAAAACACACAGCCGAGCGTCGACGTTAGTCGTGAACTAAGAAATTTTAACCTGTCTCTACAATTACAGTTCTTTATAGTAACATTAGGTGAACTTAATGCTTATCTGTAACAGCTTGTAATGTAAAACACTCTCATCACGAGTGTGTTAAAGTGCTCAGTTTGGCGGCAGGTAAGAGTCGGCAATGCGCATACACCTGTGGCTGTCGACGATATTCGACACTCGTACCCAAATAGCTAAGTATTGTTCGTGTTTTCACGGATCTCTTAGTTCCTGTTTCTCGTGAACGTAGACAACTTAAAACCAATTCAGTATATTTTCAAAATCCAGTGGCGTATTGAAGGTATAAGCGAAAATGAAGCAATTTATAAATTTATAGTTTGTTTTCGTTCATACGACGAAATTGCATTTAAGATATCGCTCTGAGATAAATTGTCTTTTCGAATCTTGTGATTATATACAAGACATTTTTAAAAATTCGCAAATAATTTATATTCATCTATATATACTTAGGTTAAGTTTAAATCTTACACATTTATTTTATTATTATATTCTCTAATCTAGTTTTACGTCACCTAAATGGTTAGGTTAAATAGTAAAGAAGGCGCCTTATTATATTATTTAGTAATTATAGTGATGTGCTGTTTATGCAAAATAATACAAGTTATTAATGTTTCGGGTTTTTTATTTGTTTTTATCGCATCTGTTCAGTACAGAATAAAAATAAAATAATTAAATTATTTATGTTTTAATTGTAACTTAATCGGTAAAATATTTATATTAGTAGCAACACTGTAACTGTAATTTTTTTTCTAGTTATGCTTTGTAACGCAACGCGTGTCTTAGTTTAATAAATCTATATTTATATATATATAGTTAACAGCAGTTTTATTAAACAGCATCGGGGTCAACACTTTACCGAATCTAATGAAGTATTTTCTATTTTAGTTAGAGTTTTTGATTGAAATACTAAACAACGAAATTCCTGCCACGATACTTTTTACCATATTCTTCGCTTTTGACGTTTAGACATGTTCCTTTTACAAAGTGAATACACTGTGTGGCTACATTATGATTTAAGACACGGAATCGTGTAAAATATTTGGTAAAATATGTTGTAGCGTCCTATTTTAAATATTAAGATAAATACTATTATTATGAGCTCCTGTTTGTTATTATTTTACAAAAGTCTCTTAAAAATAATTGCCGCGAAATAATGTCAGGCGCTTTATTTTAGTTGTTCGCCAATTTTTTGCAAAAAATACAAATAAATCTATTAGTCTAAGAACAATTACAGAAAACCAATTTTTTACAATATTACGAATATACAATGCGACGATACTCAATCTAGGTGTTCAGATATTTATCGTCGGAGACTTTAGTGAGAAATCATTATATAGGTTGTGTATTTATAGGTAAAAACCTAAAAAACCATTGAAGCTGTGAATACATAAATCATATTCTGCCAATTTACACCAATAATCGGTCACCCTGTATGTGTAATAAATTCTTAAAAATTACCAGTAAAATACTAATTTGTTACTTCATGCATTGTCGCTGCGTATGCGTGTGTGTGTTTGTATGAATAACACTGCATGTTTGTATCACTATAGGAGTGTTGCAGTTTGAGCTGCATTTTGTAGTAAGTGCTGAGTGCAAATTAGAACGTCTAACAAGGAGTTCTACACCCTATATTACGCTTTGTTTCTGATGATGTTAATGCTGTTAGCCCAGGATCTTTCTCAGCTTCGTCGGAACTGAGTTCACGGAACTAAAGGGTTCGTGAACTTACAAGCCTTTTATGTTACACTACATCATTACTTTGTACTTATTTATAAATAAAGATCTTTAGGAGCAAGGAGAAATATTATATCGTAAATAAATTGAACTGTTCTGCGAGGTATATCAAATGGCTGTTCCATACGGAACGCGTGTATTGTGAAAGTTACATGACTATTTGTACACCGGCGGGAATAATATCACGGAACGTTTCCACAGTCGTGCGGCGCATGAATTATTGTCCTGTTGCACTTTAGCTGCTACTCGAAGTCCATCGTCAGTTAATAAGACAAATATTATAGTCTTCATGATGTCAACCGATACACGCCCTGGCTATCATTACTGGTCTTTGACCTTGACTACATCGTCGGTCGACCTCATGGAGGGCATAACGCCCCGTCTACCGATTAGTGGTCACCACTGAAAATACTTTCAGCTCCAACGGCTGCCAATCCTACGAGCTATGTGCTTTCCTTCCATTGCCAATTTAGAAAGACGCACGCAGTATCCCACACGGTGGCAATTGTGATCATATGAAATTTGTTACATTTATAAATAGAAGCTAGTTCATGCAGGGAAAAAGATTTAAAAGTAGTATAGATCCGTCAAAAAATCGATTTTGATAAAATAAAAAAACCAGCGCGTAAAAAAGTGAAATAAAAGTAAACAAATGAGCTATACCTTCATGCTAAATGTCATCTATTAGATTAAAAGATTGCAAGTACGTGTAATTATAATATTAAAATTAAGATTCGCTCAAATTAATTGTAATAGCTAAAGTTAAGTAATTAGGGTAAATAGGGAATTAAAAAAGGATAAAAAAACTGTAATTGAGATTGTACAAGGTCACTACCGTTTATGGATGTATGGCGACAAAAAATAAATAAAAAAAAAGTCTTTAAAAGAGCAATTTGTTATGAGAGATTTGAAACTGTACAGAATTATCCATATTTACAATAACTATAAATTACTATTGTCTAAATAATATATTAACCAATATTTACCAATAACAAATAACCATAATTTACCTATATTCTGATTATAAAAATTTAAAAAGTATTCTATAAAAACATTTATGCTTTTAACGCAAGTAAAATAGATTTAGGTAACACTTTTGAAAATCCCAAAAAAGATCTCTCTCTAGGGTTATTTCGACTGCTTGTTATTCAAATTGAGTTGCTAACGCCTCTATGGGAATAAAGGTAATGTTATATTATATAACATTTGAGAATATCAAGCAGTGTACACGAACAAATGAGTTAAGACAATTTTTAATAATTATCTACAAAATTTAGCATAACTTTAATCAATCCTTAATTTACAAGATGTTTTTTATACAACTTTAAAAGTCATAATTTTGAATAAAACCTTCATGGTTGAACTTGTATACTAACATTCAAAAAAAAAAAAACTCCTTTCGGTTTTTCAACGTGTTTCTGTTGTTTTCGCCATCAGTGAATTAATACAAAGAAAACTTTTACTTGAATACAGGATGTATTACATCTCTTATTAACGTAAATGACTTTACCACCTGTTGGAATAATACACGCCTCAGACCAGAGAAGAACAGAAAAAAAATTTGCACGACTACAATTTTTTAAAGTAAAAAGTTACGTAATATTTAATTAACTTCGAAATATCCTTGAAGGATGCCTTAAGTATGCTATTTACTTCTGTGAAGTCTATTACGGTTTATTAAATTTTAGCACGTAAAAGTTCTTTGACTTTTTTTTAATCTAGCAAATAAAGATTTCTGATTATTTTCTAGATGTTTTCGTGGATAGGATAGGGGAGACCCTTTCATCGTATCAATCTTTACTAGAAGGCTATGTCTTCCAATGTGCCTTTCAGCTGACAAGAGGTGATAAAGAAATTTATGAAATTTACTAAGTAAAGGCAATTTGCGTTCTTATCATTTTTTCGCTTTCAATATCATTCATGTTTATCTTTCGCAAATTCTTTCATTTCTTTAATTTTTCCCCATCTTTTCTTTCATCACCTCACTTTCTACATCTTCCCGCCAGAATACTACTAATTTATTTTTATCACATTTTTACATTCTTTTACAGCGTAATTTATACTTTACAAATTATTTATTTGGTTTTGTGGCAGACCACAAGGCTGATTACTCTATTTCAGAATATGTTAATGATACAGATGTTTGAATAAAGAATTGGTCTATTTTTAAGTAAAAGAAAATTTGTGTTTACTATCCATAGAAATATCATCAACCAAAACTCAATTGGTTTCTCAGTGAACCAGCGTAAACTCATTTTCAAACTGACGATCACAAATGATTGTAAAAATTTCATTTAGTAATGAAATTTTGAATAAAAATTTTATGACTGTCCACTTTAATATATCAACATGATATGAAAATTATATCAATTTACTTTTAACCCTTATCGTAATCTTATCGAATCTCAAAACATTACAAACTCTGCTGTGTTATTATTCTTAGAATTATCAGTTTCAATTCTAGAACATTCCAATACTCCGGAGAGAACCTTTATAAATCTAACATTGATTAAATTGGTATGAAAATGTCATACAAGATAGTTGGAGAGAAATATTTCCTAAGCTTACCTTCGAGTACGAATCGGTCCGTATCAGTGTTTGTTTTTACGATCTAGGAATAAAATTGAGAGCTAGGATTTACCAACGAAGGGATTTTTAAAATAGGTTTTAGAAATTTATGTGCTCTACTGATATTCGTGTTACAAATGGTGTTACAGGCACAGCTTTATTTACTTCGATAAGTTTCAAAATATTAGGTAATGGTATTATTTGACGGCGAACAAAGTCTATTATATTTCACCATGTTACTGCATATTAAATTTTTTAACTACGTATTTTGCGATTTGGTTAACGAAAATCACAAAATGCTAAAACTGTCAAAACCATACCGCCAGAGGCGCACGTCAATGTGAGTTCCGCTGGAAATCAGCGTTGTGGCAATTTTGCGGTGAATGCTGTGTCAAATCCGATTTCGTCAACATTCAAACTGTTTGTATATGTAAAGAGTTTTGTGTCTTATTAAAGGATGTTTGTAACACTTTATCAATTTATTTAACACACGAACAAATTTTTATTAGCGCTTGAGTGCGAGCAAAAAGGACGTGCATTCGTCGTAGGACTCTGGGGCGCACTGTGCTCTGCGACCGAGTGAAAGCGGGCAATAGAACAAAGGCGCAAAAGAAACAAAAGAAACAAAAGTAACAAAAGGTCTGCGCCCGCGTCACCGGTGCGTGCATGTGCCCGCTGCACTAATTCGGCACACTAAGTTCGGCCGTCGGCTACGCTCGCCCACAAAATCTTACACCTATTATTCATTCAGACATCACATCAGTGTATATACGACTCCCACATATGTAATATGTGTGCATATATATCTTATTTTTACTTGAAGAATGTAAACCTGTTTTCATTTCCTGTCTTAAATCATTATCACAACCGTTCAACGAGCTTTGAGAGAGCTATGCTATGGACTCGTCTAAGAGATCATTTTAGAAATGCTAGGTGTAGAAGAAAGAAAGTAACCTGTAGGCTATATAGCTTGTAGAACATTCAGCCTCTAGGAACCAAATATTATGGAATGTATACCACGAACCAGCAAGCGAAGGTGAACAGATTAAAGGTCGTTGTAGGTGGACCAGACCGTGATGCACCCGATCACCGGTATTCCCGTATTTGGTGTGCTAACAACGAAAGCTCAGTTTCAGTTGCAGCGAGGGATGAAAGAAAGGAACCTAGTATCAATTATAGACAACGAGAAGAGTCGCGGGACCTTCCAGACCATCAAAACAAACAAGTAAGCAATAAAAACCAATAGTGTATAAGACCAAATAAATTGTAAAGGAAAAATTACGCTATAAAGGAATGTAAAAATGTGATAAAAAAAAGTGATCCTGTAGTATTCTGGCGTGAAAACGAAGAAAGTGAGGTGATGAAAGAAAAGATGGTAGAAAAATTAAAGGAATAAAAGAATTTGCGAAGAATAAACATGAATGACATTGAAAGCGCAAAAAAGATGATAACGCAAATAATATGATAAAAATATATATTTTGTTAAAATAGTCCCTATGACTTGAGACTTAGAAAAAAAATTGTGAGAAAAATATGCTCGATGTAAGGCGCTTAATACTGATTTTATATGAAATTCATCAGGGAGGCATTTGTCAGAGTGAATATACTGCGTCTGAAAAACTGATGATGATAATTATAAAGTTGAAAAATATGTTTAAGAATCGTTTCAGTGAAACTGTGAATGTTAAACTATAAAATAACGAAATGTATAAAGTTGTTAAATTTTCAAGGATTTTCGATAAATCATCTCGGAACTTTCTCGAATCCACGATGCGAAGTAGGTTAAACTTGTGTGTTTTATATGCCATACGTGTAATAAATTTGTGAAACTGTTATCTTTCGTATATCCTTGATGAAAAGAATAGATAAGCCTTGTATTGTAACATTTTATTTCTTCATTCTTTTCACTATTTCAATAATGGATTTTCCCATTTTTAATTAATTTTTTTAAAATATTTTTTTTATTTTTATAAATAGTATAAAACAGTTACAGTTATATAAAATAAAATGATGGTGTAATTAAAACTGAATGTCACCAGGAATGTAAAAAGGGGAAAAGGTGATGTGTGAAAGATCAGAAGGCAATGAATGAAAGAAAATGTAAAGGATGTACGGAAAATGAAAAATAAATTGTAAAGAAAAAGATAGAAGAAAAATTGATAAATATTCAACACTAAAAAAATAAAAAGCTGAAATTTTAACGTCCCTGCCTCACACAAATCAGGAAAAACGAAAGGCCTTCAAAAACGGGCGTCATTAACAACAAAAAAAAATCAACGTTATGTTACATAAAAAAGACATAATAATGTAAATAAGGTAGTTACAAAATGGTACGAATAAATGTTAGATGAATTCGTTATTTGTTGTTATTTAATATTAACTTAAAGATGTCTTTAGGCAAAGCCACCGGCATTTTAGAGCTTTTCAAAAGTTTCTTTGTTGCGGTCAAAGTATCCTTTGATTATGTCAAGGCTTACATAGCATCACAATTAGCTAAATTTACATGTCGCTTGGATAATTAAAGCTTTATAAATAGTTACGTGTATATACAAGATGAATTATTTTACAAACAGCAATTATTTTTTTATTAAATACAACCTTACAGGTGCTACGTCCCGTATATGGGGATTAGTTATATGTGTATAACCTTTAAAGGGGTGAGTGTATCTTATTTCAGCTTAAAACTTTTACTTCTGTTACTAATCATCCTGTATAAGAGATAAATCTGTTAATAACATCTCTTAGAACAAAGTCTGCAAACAGCGATGTTAAAAAATAATTAATTTTCATATATGACATTCCCAATTTTGAAAAAAAAATCTTTCTACAATATTATGACGTAATTAATTATTTCTGAAACATTTTTGGATAGTATATAACATACATTGATTGACATCAATTGAGCTCTGCATTTATTTAAGGCTTTCAAACATATAACCAATCAAACTGTACAGGTATAAAAGTAAACAAAAAATATTTAAAAAAAAATTGCGTTCAAAAAATTAATTCATTTCAAAGTAGTACTTATATGAATTTATCTAATTTTAAGGAAAAAACTTTTGTTAAAACAATCATTAAAACAAATTTAAACCCCCCTCTTAATGAGAAAAACTACCAAGAAATAAGTATCTTTTGTTGTGTTATTTTGTTAACTGACGTAAATTTATAAACATATTTGGTCTGTGCAAATATTACCATATTTCTGAATTTCGTAATGAGCTCAAGTGGTCGCCGATTCGACTTCTCCGGAATGCCCGCATCCTTTCCTATATCTATAGTATCTTGTTCAACCCGCCTACTCTCTTTTACTTTAAATCTAGATTTCCTTTCTTACGTGACTCACATGATAAGTTGCTTAGATCATCGGAGAACTTAGAATTTGACTGTCTGCTTATTGTACTACGTTTATGGAGAAAGAAATCTTTTATTGTTGTCGCTGTCACGTTATAAAGTCAACTTTTAGAACTAATTAGATACTAAATCGCTGTCAGCGTTTAAAAAAAAGGTTAAAGAGCACTTCCTTCGCCTTTAAAATAAGATATTGTATAGAATCTCTTAATTATTCGTATTTACATAAATACGAATACCTTTCCCACGTATTAAATATATATATATACACACATAGCAATGTATATGAGTATATATGTAAGTATTCTTGTATGTATGTATTTATACGTACATACACCTTAAACTGCCCTTTCCTTCATGTCTCTCATCTCCATTCAAGGGTCTGTCTGGTATAGATCGCCTTGAGCGATAAGAACGCCTCTTGTATCATATGAATTATTTCTTTTTTTTTCTATTTATTGTCTATGGTATACAAAAAAAGTGTTAACAAATAAATAAATAAAAGGCTGACTATTATAGATGATTGTAATGATCTTATATAATAAAGCAGTTTTGATTATGACTTTGTCTAAATAATCATACGAGCACAGTAACTATAATAACCTTACTTAAGAAAATGCCGGCGTGTTTACGCAATAATTAGTTCTGTTTGATATTATTTCGTACGCAATTACAAGCAGCGGTCGCTTCAGTAAAACGTACTGGAACGTTTATAGTTTTAGATGGAGAATTTTAATGAAAAGAAAACATTATGTCTAATGAAATGGAATTTTCTATGTAATTGTTAAAATAATATAACAGGTTAATAGTGTTTATTTATATTTACGGACGATACAATATTAATATTGGACAAAATCAAACATTTACAAAATAATTGGTGAATATGTTGTTGAGACATTTTTATGACAGTGCAGTGAGTATCAATCAACTTATGTATATGGTATATTTATCTAACATGACAAAATATTTTGTAATATAAATGTACATATATAAAAAGCTCTGCTTGCCTCGTATTCATTATATTCGCATCGTATTTTCGCATTATATCGCATTATATCGAAACGGCTTGACTGATTTTTACCAAATTTAATATGCGTATTCAGCAGGTCTGAGAATCGGCTACTATCTATTTTTTTTTTTTAACGAAATTTTTTGTTTTGATTTTTTTATGATACAGCATACAAGAATACACACAACCATACATTTTCACCCCTCTACGATCAACCCTTATTTTTTATTTGTAAATTAAAATATCATTTTTTTTTTGCAAAACAACGTTTGCGTGATCAGCTTGTATATATATATATATATATATGTATATATATATATATATATATATATATAAATATATATATACACACGTGTGTGTGTGTGCATATATAGGCATAGCGTCGTCCGCTTCAAGCACCTTACCGCAAGCTTATGTCGTTGAACGCATTGTATAATCACGATATCATTAAAAATTAATTATTTCAAACATTTGATGATTAAAAAGTAATTATGTTGGCGAATAATTGTAAGTCTTGTTGATGGATTGTAGAAAGGCTTGAGGCTTGAACCGCCCTGAAGTTAGGATCTTTAAAAACGTTTCGCTATTATAAGAAAATTTTCTGAAATAATTTATTTTTCGCAGATGTTATTGTACTACATAACTTATGTGCTCCGTCTATTGCCACTTGAAATGACCAATTCTTAGATATACATCGGTGAACTTGGTTAACTACATGTTAATATAAAGTACGCTGTAATAATAATCAAAATATCTTCAAATAAGTAGGCATTAATACAAAAGTTCAGTGTCAGTCAGTGAGTAAGCTATCTGTATCCTTGAATGCAGATTTGCTAAAAATACTTCAACAGTATATATATATATATATACATATATATATATATATATATATATATATATATATATATATATATATAAAAATATATACATACGTACTTATTTCTATTTATACAACCGGAATTTCTAATACATTCCCTGAGGAGATCTCACACATGCCATTACAAAGGTTACGTCTAACTCGAAGTGTCCACAAAAGTAGCGCATGTAAGGACTGTACAACAAAGCGGTTTCGATTTATTTCCCCCTATATAAATAAAATGTCCGTACGTAAAATGTCTGAAAAGAAATCGCTGGGAATGTTCAATAGGTTTGATTTATTTTAAATATATTGTTATATACGAATGTATTGTTGAACATAGGGAGAGTATTATATGAGTTTTTATTAGTAGTATCCGGCAATTGATTTGGCATGTCGAAACTTTTAATTTTTCATTTTATCTACAATATACACATTAAGCTGTCCAATCACTGTGCGATAAAGACAATCCTTTACAAAATTGACCCATGTGCCAATTCAATTGCCCCGAGTGACAATACTGCGCACGAAGAGAGAGAAGCTTGTTATATTTTTCTTTTATTCTATCATGTATTATATATTATTCTAGACGATCATGGCAGATGGCGCAGGTTTGTCAAGATTGAAGTGATCTGCGGAGAAAGTCTAGACTTTCAGCAATGAAAAGGAGACGAGAAGAAGAATAGAACTAACTTATGGTTTAGATTTAAACAGACGATACCTAATAGTTTGAATTGTACCGCATTGCGTACCATTTGTACATAGAGCAGTAAAACAATTTATAAAGTAACTGAGCATTAAATCCCCCGAGACACCGTCGATACAAATTATTGCAAGCACGTTTCAATCCTCGACGTTATTGTATTAAAGTAAATATGTGCCTTTACTGTATTATTAAATATTTTAAAAAATAATAAGTAATGAAATGTGAAAAAGTAAAAAGTAAATTCAATTTTGTTTTATTTATTTTCTTATATTTATATTTAAAGTAAAAGTAAATAAAAATAATAAAATAAAATAAATGTAGTGCAATTAATTATTTAAAAGATTGTAAACTGTGTTAAGAGGTTTGATTTTAATTATTAAATATGTGTCGATTTATTGTTATTTTTTATACTAGCATCAATCATTATACAGCGTGTTTTTTAAGTATCATTGCAACTTCTGCTTAATGTTTAAAAGTATTTCATTCCTAAATATGTAAAATACTTATGATCAGTACTTTAGTTTAAAGGTACAAAGTTTTTAGATGTATTTCTAATTACCTAGTATGTAGTGATGATTACGAAATATGTTGCATTAATATATAAATTAATATATTCATTTTTCTTTCAGAATGCGACAAGTCAATAACATCTGGCAGTATAGACACTACACGGATAGTAAACATAAATAATTATGATACATAGTTATAAGAATTTTTAAAACGCTTTTTATTACTATATATTTACCTATGTATTGCTTTGACACCTATAAACAATCGTCCTGTGAATTATTAGTCAAAGAAAGAAATTCTTTTAGAAAAAGGAAACGAAGGAAATTCACCATGCGGGTCCATTGCGAATTGATATATGTCATACGGTGTTCTGATTTCTTCACGATTGCTTCACCTCAATCACACTATTAGTAAGGATTCAATACACGTGCAGCGATAAAGACAAAATTAAAATTAATTTATTCAACATTGCAACTTTTAATAGGACTCTTATTGATCGTCGTATTTTTTTTAGAACGACTTTTTTTAATCTTTAAACTGTGGGTCGTATACGTAGTGCGTACGCGGCCTGAATGGAAATCTTCAAAAATTGCTGTGGCACGAAACGTGTGTTAACATCGATTTATGCACATACAGTTTTTGTCAGATTTAGCTAAAATGGAAACGAAATAATCAAGCGACATCCTTGTCAAAGATTTTTACATTTGAATTTTCATTTATTGACTAATATGCTTTTTAAGTATATGATCCTAGTGTTTTAACATTGGATTACCTAAGATCCTATTAGTAACGTAGATATCGACTTACCTCATGTGAGCGTTTATTGCCTGCGCTGGCGCATCGGACAACTTCTTAACTATTGTTACAAATCACGAGTTACAGAACCCTCTAAACAATAAACACGGAACCCTAGGATAAAGAAGTGCCGTAAACACGCGTGGTCTTGAAGTTATTTATAAATTTTTGTGTACGGTTCTCGGAAATTCTTACCGAGTACTATCTCGAACTCACTAGAATCTTCTCCGTAGTATAAATAGGTGTACTCCCTATGTCGACAGTTCAGTGTTGTTTTTTGAGTTGTAAGATTAACTAGTGACTATTTGGTAAGTTGTTTGGTCAGTGATTTCTTAAGCGATTTGGATGCGTAGTTTGGACTAGGCCTAAGTATACTTTGTGTTAAAGTAGGGTGACCATCTGATTTTTGAATAGTAGATTTCTTGTGAACCAATGATGTTTCATTTCGATTCAGAACCCACAGTACGTTACACTATGCTTGGGTGGTAAACGCACGCTTCTTGTTACCGCAATTTTTGCACCCTTTCGAACTTAGTGAACAAACCGACATTAACTATACTATATATATTCAATTAATAATCTCTATTAATTTTTATCTAAAAATGTATCGAAAATATATGTGTAAAAATATATCACTTTTGAGAGTTTACTGATTTAATTTATTTTCTTTACAAGGCTACCAATACCTTGTGGATTTTATTTGAGAAAAATAAATTCGCGGCTACTTTGCAGAATGTACTGCTAATGTAACTTTGCGTATTTAATTGTATGTTGTAAACATCACATCTTTAATAGTTCGCTTTGAAATTTGCTAGTTTTAAAGTTCAGGTGCTGTAATTTTTTATTATTTAACCGGTCTGTATTTATCGATAATAAATTGTTTTTAATTACAAACTTAAGATATAGTAATGTAAATAATAATGAAATTTAAAAGATTACGTTATCTTTTAAAAAAAATGTGTTCGGACAATGAGTTCCAACAAATTTGTCATTAAAACCAGTATTTCATAAAGAAACAAAAATGCACAAATTAAAACACAAGAATTCATGATATCTATAAACGGTTGAAATCTCAACTCGCACGAAGTGTTTTGATACTATTTTTTTTTGGAACAGAGAGTCTTTAAGACGATTTTTTTTACTAAGAAAAGGATCATTTAGCCACCTCCGCACAGGAGGTGGCTAAATATTGGTCCTTTTCTTACTTAGGATGGACTTTCGCAAGGCAACGCCTGATTCCATTAATTTTTTTTTTCATTTTTCTAACTGATAAAGATGTGTACTTTGTAATTGATGCGATTTATCTTTAAATGTTTATATTTTATTATAACGAAGTTTTCAGTTGTCAGGACCTTGTAATAAATAAATTAGAGTGAATAGGTTTCTTCACTTAAATCAGGCGAGACAGACATTATATGCTATGCGTATAAACGATAAAAAGAATTAAAATATGTTTTTAATACAGCACCAAAAAGCGACAATTTGAGCCATTTCACAAGCAGGATATTGGCAAAGTTAGTTTAGTAAATGGCGACGGCGTAGAACTTTTGAGAGTACTAAAGGAACGAATTTACAAGACAAATATTAAATCTGATTTTGTGTGGAATGTTTATGTTTGAATTTTGAAATTTGAAATTTGAATTTATTCTCAATGCTCTTTTTAATTATTATTGACTTTTAGACTTTAAATATCATAATCTATAATTAATATCGGGTCAGTTGCACAAAAACCGACCTTCGTCTTATAAAATGTTACAAATTTGTGTGTGAGAGAAATTTAGTCTCGGAAAAGCACGAGTTTGATAGTAGCTGTTGTCAACGATTAAACCTTTGAATTTCTGTTTCCAATCGTTATCGGTAAGTATTATAAATTCCAACAGTTTAGGTGAAAGAAACAAGTGTAAAGAATGCCGGACTAGGGCAAGCGGCGTTAACGCTTCTTCACCTACAACCAAATGCTGTAAACGGTAAAGAATAAACTATACTTATACGCGATTAACATTTTGTCTGCCTATGGACATATCTGTCCGAGCTGCCTGGATGCGTACGGGTCAGATCTATCACCTTAAAATACGGTTTAAAATCGCTTGCTCTAGATGTACAGAAACATAGGACCATAAACAATAATATTTTAAATATCATTTTCAAAAAATCGTTACTGACACTGACAGGCGCCATGTTGAGGCATATGAAGAGTTAAATATTAGAAATGAAAAAAAAAATCGTCGTCATCGTATTTTCAAACTTAAGACACACAAGACTAGACATAGAAACCGACCCACACCTTGAAAAAGTCATTCGTCCACCTTATCTAAGAAAGTCCTGCATTGAGTCCATTTCATGGTGTCCACTCCAGAACCTCAAGGCTCTATCAGCTATCTCTACTCTCTGCTATGTGGTCTGCCCATTGACATTTCTACTTGCCAATCAGCTGGGCTATGTCAAGTGCTTTCTTTCGTCTACAGATCTTCCCATTCATTATTCGATCTCGTAGAGAACCATGTTCAAGTTAACAACTTTAATAATAGAACCTAAAATAATAGATAAAGATAAATTAAAAACGGTCATTATAAATAATAAAATAAAATAATAAAAGTTTTACCTAAGATGTACAATAAACAGGTTTATTTTGTTTAAATACACGAGACTTGAGTAAAGGTTATTTACATATTACACTGTATAAGGTTGAAGATAAATAAATAAATCAAAAAAGCACTCACGGAGCATAAACAGAACGCTTTGTCAACTAAAAACGGCAATATCTCACCCGATGTTGGCACGTTTGTTAATAAAAACAAATAAATAAATAGAATAAGGAAATCGAAAAGGTGAGTCGCCTTTGAAACGGGCAGGAATTGTATTTAATATTTTTAAGCTTTAAATCATTTATTTTTAGATTCTTTTTTAGCATTATGGATCATACACGGACATTTATATGCGCTTATATAGAAATACATATTTCCGTTCTAGATAATTCGGTAATTTTACTTTAATTCCTTCATTATTTTAATCTTGTATATATCTATTGTTCGTAGTGTAGATTTTTTTATTCAAATTTGTTAAATTAAATTATTTATATAAATACAAATGTACACAATTAGTCAAGTTTCGTTATTTAATATGTACGTTAGTTCGTTCAGTTTTATTTAAGGAATATTTTGTTTGAATTGTGTGTATAGATCTTAGCCTTTCTAAAATTATTACGCCACCCGTATAATATATATATATATATTTATATCGACAATCAATTGGTCCCCCTGTGGGGCGTGGGCCCTTCGTTGGGAAACACTGGTGTGGACTTTTCGGCTCAACTTACTAGACATGACCGTCCACTACCATAAAACAACCTTCTCTTTCTAATTACGATTCAATGTATTATAATTTTTGTACAAATACGCGGTACATATGATCATTTACATATGAATATTATGATTCTGGATGCTTATATCATATATTATCTTTGCAACGGTTTCCGAAGATCTATGCTATTGTTATCTCAATATGGATAAAAAATAGTGACAGACAATAAATAGAGAAACAGACACTTAATAATAAGAAAAAAAATAAACACGTATCGCTAAAAACTTCGTCTTTAAATCATTAACAAATCCTTTATCAGTCTGAGTGTACGCATATATCCTTGACTAAGTTTTATATCTAAAATTAAATTATTTAATAAATCTTACTATAAAATTCAAGAGTTTTTCGTTGTTCGAAATGTGTGGAACTCGGTTTGTTGACTCATTTACTTGATTGTCATAATGTACATATTAAAAAATTGTTAAATTTCATTTAAAAGTGCAACTGCAGAGTTTCGGGTCGGCTCTTCTTAACAGATCGGCGTTCCGCGCCGGTGGTAGCTTATTACTTGCAATGTTAAAATAATCGACAACTCTTAAGGTTGTAGTGCAGTGATTCCCAGAGTGGTCTATATCGACCCCTAGGGGTCTATGACAACCTGCAAGGGGTCTACGTCAGCGAAAAAAAATTTGGAGGTCCATGAAATGAAAATGTGGGTCCACGATAGTGGATCTCAACACATACATTGATAGTACCTATTTACTTACATCATATACTATCTTATAATATCAAAACATTTACATTATTTATAAAAGTATCTATGAAGTAAAAAAATATTATATGTTTGTAAAATTATGTAAGTTGTAGGATGTTGGTATTCGCTTTGTGGTCGCAATACATTTTGAACTTGTAAAAACCTGAGAGTCGCAGTCTCAGAGCTTAGGTAAGTAGGGGGTCTACCTAACACGGAAAAACATGGCAAGGGGTCTACGACACAAAAAAGTTTGGGGAACTCTGTTGTAGTGTAGCGTTCAGATCGTGCTCGGGGCTCCGGCGATAAGTTTTGCGACATGTGTTACATACTGCGGCAGCTACAACAATCATATATTACATTATTTTTTTCATAGTGATGGAATATGTTACAATAATTTATTCTTTCTATTGGGGCATTCCAATAGAAAGAATAAATTTCGCATGACAGGCCAATACTTTTGGTAGTACAAGGTCGACAAGGAGAGATATTAAACAATAATTAATTCTATTTTTTATTCATTTATTTACACTTTTTTATACACCATAGATGATAAATAAAAAAAATAAATAGGAGAATTCCTATAGAAGTACAAGAGGCGGTTATATGAGGCGATTTCTAACAGATAACCTTTAAATGGAGATGAGAGACATGAAGGAGAAAGCAGTTTAAGGTGTTTAATACAAATTATTTTAGAATTTTATTATATATGATACATTAATTTCTAGATAAGATATACAATTTGTGAGCTATACCTTCACTTCTTTAAACCTTTTACACTTATAGCCAACTTTTATAATTATTCTTTCATTAACTTCGAAAAACTCACAGCTAAATTAAACAGTCGAAGAATGTAAACATAACAGACATTTGAAAGATTTTACAAATGTCCATAAAAAGTTATATGCAATATACAGTCGGTACCATAAAGAATTAATTCTATTTGAATGTACAACGCCGCGTAAAATGTTTTTCAAAAAAAAATTCCATCAATGCTGATCCACATATTAAAAATAAACGTAAGATAAACATTAAAATTAAAAATGATTGGTTAGTTGTTAAGACTTCAATACTTGTTATTTTTATTTATGATATATATATATATATATATATATATATATATATATATAGTAACATTATCTAATAAGTAAGAAAAGGACCAATATTTAGCCACTACCGCACATGCAGTGGTAGCACAGAGACTCTGTGTTTGGCACTAATTGGTGTAACATAACTCCTGAAGATGCCCCGTGGAGGGGTGAAACACGTGTTGAGTGATTTAACGGTGGCAGTTGTGTAATTCGCATTGTTTGCCGCATACGCATTTATCAGCGGGCTGGCGGCCGGTGTACTTCGTTGTACGACTACCACTGCATGTGCGGAAGTGGCTAAATATTGGTCCTTTTCTTACTTAGAATCGACTTCCGCAAGGTAACGCCTGATTCCATTAAAAATTATCTAATAATTTTCGAATTAGCGCTTGGCGAAAAAAACTTTTTTTGTAATGATTTTTTAAGTAGACTTTGGTCAATCAAACAAGTTTAAGTCGAATTCATATGATAGCTCATTAAAAAGCCTGCACGCTTGTATAAGAAAATTAATACGCCTATATATTTTGCTTACAGTAGAAAGATGTAACAATGAGGGCCCATTAAAGTTCACTGAACTATTTACTTAATCCTATGCCACTCAAGCGTTCGAAGCAATCCACAGAGCCGGTAAGAATTTTTAGCAGATAATAATACGAATGACCCTGTATATCAATAATATTCTGTACATACGTTCGGATTATCGGATAAAGAAGGTGATATATAATATTTCACTATAATGAACATGTGATTAAGATATTATGTGAAGGAATTAAAACTTTACATGACGTGTATCTATATTATTGAAAATATTTTATATTCGTGAGAGAGAGAAAAAAACAAAGTTTATCGTAATTCGGTGCAACGTTTTTACGAATATTTTAAATATTGTAGTTAAAATTAATAATTATTATAAATTTTTTTTAAAGTTTTTTTTATTAATTAACAAATGAACTGTTTTAATGTCATTATTATAATTTAATAAAAAAAGTAAGTTAGATTTGTTTTTATACAGCAACTTTTTTATTTATTCTTTCAAATCAATTTTAGCTCCTTCAAAGTCATCCCCGTCTGATAAAACGTAACTTTTGCCAACGCTTTTTCCAGTCGAAACAGTCTGAACAGACTTTTTCTGGGAAAACTTTCAAAAGCTTATTCGATTCCGTTTTTATCTCCTCAATCGTGTCAAAACGGCGCCCCCGCATTGGCCTCTTTAGTTTGCTGAATAGCCAGAAGTCGCACGGAACCAAATCAAATGAATACGGTGGTTGCGGAACGATATAAGTCGAGTTTTTCACGCTTTTATTTAAAAAAAATCTAGCGATTTTGACACCAATCGAAACTTCACGCATTTAACAAAATTGAAACATTTAAAGAGAACACATGTAACTTTGAGATAATTAATCCTTGTAACAAATAGACCAACCGTGGAAAAAAAATTAGGTGCTTTTACATCCTTAATGTTCAGGAGTTTTAGATGAGAAATATGTCGTACTTTTTGATCACAGTAGTATAAAAAATCGGCTTCGAACAGATTAGATCAGAGTTCCTCAAAGTTTTTTGTGTCGAAGACCCCTTGCCATGTTTTTCCGTGTTGGGTAGACCCCCTACTTACCTGATATTGATTTCCTGTATATTTCTAGCTGTAGTGAAGTTTAGCGTTAAAAACTTAAAGTAAAAACACATGTTAATTTATACATTTATAAATTGAATTTAAATTAAAACTACTCAAAATAAAATTTTGTACGTGTTATATAAAATATACGTAACATAAAATAAACTATAAATAAAATACCATAAGCAATAAGTCAATATTTTTAGTGAGAAGGATGAACCTGATGCTTTAATAATAAATTATCAACATTTGGTGTCAATTCAATCTGTTTTGATATTATAAGATAGTGTGATATAAGTAAATAGATACTATCAGTGTATGTGTTGAAATCCACTATCGTGGACCCCCATTTTCATTTCATGGACCCTTAAATTTTTTTCGCTGACTTAGACCCCTTCCAGGTTGTCATAGACCCCTAGGGGTCGATATAGACCACTTTGGGAATTACTGGACTAGACCATCATCTTAATGTACTTACAAAACCAAGTACACAGAGAGTGGATAAAAATGCACAGATTACCTTGGACTAGGTTATTTACTACAACAAATGAGGAATCTACCCAAAGAGGAAACTTTACAGAAAGATTCTATCGTATTATACCATATTCAACCACAGACTAATTCAATTCTCGCGTGGATGCGTAGTTCCGTGTCTACATATTCTATCATTTTATATGATTAATGCGAGTGCCTCACAATACGTTCATTTCAGTATGAATTTGTGATTTATGTATTTAATGTATTTGTAGACGTTATATATGAGTAGAGGCAGCCTAGACTAAATCTTATATAACACACACTTTTTGCATTATTTATATAGGATTGCTACTGTAAATAAAAAAGTTTCTAGAGGATGAACAGGTGTATCTTCTGTGTAGTACCATAATACAAAACTGCGATCGACTTGCCTGCAAAGCGTGGCGATAATGGTTTATCCCCCATTTACATCTATGGGAAGGCCTATGTTGGAATGGGGGATTTCACATTTACACTGTGATATTAGAAGCTATACATTCGCTCCTCGAGGCTTTTAAATCTATAATTAGTGTTAATATAGATGGTCTATAATAAAAGAGATTAGGGAGAAAAAAATATTTCCGATTATACATTTCAAACAATAATATTTATTATTTTTATGATATGTAATATCTTTAATTTTACTAGTAAAAAGATTTAAAAAAGACTCACTATAACTTGTGCAAATGTAGCAGATTATTAATAATACCCAAAATGGGGTATTTAAGGCGAAGTTTGGTTTGAGCTCTGACGTAGACCGACCACGCCAAAGTCCATGACAGAAATATATTTTAATATCCACTTTGCATTCAAGAGAACTATATACTACGATTAATTTAATAAACAATTACGATTTCATTTCATTTATAAATAAATACATCGATTATTTCATTGATTGAATGTTCAATTTTTAAAAAGTTGATTGTAAACAGTAGTAGAGCAGTGGTAGCCCAGCGGTGGAGGAATGAAACTTGTGATCGTTAGACGCAGATTCGATTCCGGGATACAATCATACATAATTCACACTTTGCGTATTAATTACATTGGATTTCCACTGGTCGTGGGTGGCGTTATTGTATATCCCCTCATATATCTTTAGAGGAAGGCTTATATCTTATAGTGGGTGTCTGTGAGTTGAAATGACGATTATTGAAATAACGACGGATCTAGTAAATAAATTGATATATCCGATGATCAAGGAATCCTTAAAAGCCTTTGCACCTATAACCGTGTAAATTTAATTTTTAATATAGACAAGAGTATTAATAAAATAATTACACGTCGTTAGTCTATAAATCTGTTTTGTTCATGTGTAAGAGAATATAAGTATATAATATATTAAAATTTAGCGACATAAGTAAGCATAATTCCATAAAATAAGTAGCTCTTTTGTACGCAACTGTATGTTGTTTTGAAATACACCCATGTAATATGCCGGAATTATGATTCTCTTATGCTATTAATTTAAAAAGTATATTGAACTAAAACGTTTTAAGCTTGTGAATGAATTTGTCTATTATGGTTTCTTTACAGATAACAAATTCAGTTTGCATCTTCTTCTTCTTTTCAAGTGATGCTGTCACCAGCACAACAGTCCACTTTGTGCTGGTGATAGCACAAAGTGGACTGTTGTGTTGCTTCTACCGACTGGTGGTCGCCCCACAGGAACCTCTGGTCGTAACGGCCATCAGTTCCACGAGCGACGAGCCTTGCTCATTGTCATTTCAGACGAACTATTTTTTGAACTACGTCGATGATCTCGGTTCTTCTGCAGATCTCATTTCTGATCTGATCCGCCGCAAAACTCTGAGCATAGCCTTCTCCATTTCTCTCTGGTTGACTGAGGTTTATGTGGCCTGTCGTAAGTGATCACATCTCGGATCCATATTTCATCACTAATTTCTTCAGAATAAGGATTTTTTAGCATTCTTCTCATGACTATAAATATAAATGATGCAAGCGAAAAAAAATAATAATTCATCGTGTAAATTATTTTGAACTTCCTTGTTCAATCTGTAACCATGTTTGACGGTCTTTATCGAAAGATTGATTTCAAAATAAGATCCTTTCAAATTTCGATCTTGAGAGAGTCAACCGAGAAAAATTTTAAATTCGATCTTATGCTCCGAAGTTTTATTTCAATCTTTTAAGTTTTAGCCTTGATTGTTAGTTATATTTCCGTGTTATTTTCCAGATTTTTCTCTGGTTTACAAATGCAGGTCATTGGTCCCTTTCTATTATTATATTTCTACCTTTTGGGGAACCCGGATAGTCATGAGAGGAAATTGCGTTGTATATTACATCTTTCTTTGATAATTTGCCATCAATATAAGCATTAATGGCTAATATCTGTTCACTGCAAAGTAAGCCTTGCCTAAAAGTGTTTGTTGAGGGATATACCATAATAGTCAGATTATAGGCTAATATCCAATTTGTACTTGAAATGGGCAGCTTGTGTTTCCCATTTACCTTGATTTTTGTACATCCTTTGGTGTATATAGTACGTTGTATATTTGTGAAAGCATTCGATGTTTAAAGCCCATTCCATAATTTTTTATGTTTAACCAGTTTTTGTGTTAAACTTTTTTAAGTTTAACACAAAAACTGGTAACGTTTTTTGTCACGAAACAACCCTTGTTCATTTTTTGCTCTTTCATAAATCCTTTAAACATTACAGACGGGACAGTTAAATGCGATTTTGTGTACTTTAATTCTCCGAACAACGAAAACCAAACTTTCTACAAAGTAATAAAACAATTTTCTTTGAAAGAATCTGTTCAATAATGTCTATGATGTTCGTAACAAGACGAACTTTTTGTGTACTGCCAAATCGACGAAGTTTTCTCATTAATAAAAAATACTCTGTCGAAAATGATCATTGAAGTGTAAAAAATTGGATCTGGCAATTTCATATACTTATTATTATTGATTACATATAGAACACAAAGCTCGAAACTGATCTTAATAATTAATTAAAAAAAATTAAATTAAATCTTATAAATTACTTCTTTTTTAATTATGGTAAAGAGTAAAAGACGAGAAATCTCTATTTGCAGTGGCAGTATGAGTATATATTTAACTGCTTTTAATCTTTCATCGCATTATTTAAGAAGTACTTCTTACACCAATACCTTGTTTTGTGTTTTTTTAGAAGTTGCGTCGCTGCTTAATTAGTACTAATTTTCACTGTGCGTCGTTAGATTTTCGAGGTTGCTTTGTTTTTGGGCTCGAGCCTTTAATTTTTTTTTAATTTTCTTTTTTTTTTCCCCAAAAGTTGGCAACACTTTTGTTTCTGATTGCGCCATGCCATCAAAACTCGGGGACTCCCTTTCTAATTAAAAATCTACGCAATTTTAATACAGTTTTATTTTCACTTTGTTTTGCTAATTTTGGAATTCTATTTTAATTACGTAGTGTGTTGTAATCTAGAGTGTTGTGCTTTTTTACAAGAGAATAATAAATTTATATAAATTTATACGTGCTGTTTTTGGTTACAAAAAGATTAAATATTTTTTCAATTTATTTATTGGTAGAGTTATATTATTGTATATTTATGTATACTTTGTTCAATTTTATTTTTTAAAAGTTGTATTTTCGTAACTCTGGAATCTATCTTCGATCTTTGCACGGTTTGTTATAGAAAATCATAATTCACTTTGTGGCGTTTCAATTTGCGTCGTGTTTTTTTGGAACGTAACCACGACGCAACGTGAGGTATTGGTGTAATATATTAGTCTGTGTCTAATGTTGTTTTTAGCAAAAACTATCTCACAAACTTGTGAATAGTTTGCCTAGTTTTCCTTCACAGCAAAAGATGGAAAAACGTTTCGCTTGTATATACCTCGTAATAACTATAATTGATATAAATGTACAACATTTCGCTACTATATTGTGATCACACGTGCTACAAAACACTAGACTAAGTTAAAAATAATACTCTTATAAATAAGCCGCGACATAATTATTTTAATATACAGTATGTAAGAAAAGGACCAATATTTAGCCACTTCCGCACATGCAGTGGTAGTCGTACAACAAAGTGCACCGCCCGCTAGCCCGCTGATAAATGCGCATGCGGCAAACAATGCGAATAACACAACTGCCACCGTTAAATCTCTCAACACGTGTTTCACTCCTCCACGGGACATCTTCAGGAGTTATGTTACACCGATTAGTGCCAAACACAGAGTCTATTTCGTTGGCACTAATCGGTATAACATAACTCCTGAAGATGTCCTGTGGAGCGGAGGCATGTGCGGAAGTGGCTAAATATTGGTCCTTTTCTTACTTAGGATGGTCTTCCGCAAAATAACGCCTGATTCCATTAAAAATATACAGTATATTATTATTCTATCTTATGTAATAAATAAATACAGTATTTGGTTATACGTAAAAAGCTTTTTACGTTTGTTTTATCATTTATGTTACTCAAAATAAATAGTTTTAATAATAATCGATAATGTAGCGTTAGTAAGAAACGGAGTATTTCCAAATTTGAATTACTTCATGATTATTTAAATTAATTATTATTGAATAACTGTTACTGCAGACTTTGTACTGCCAGTAGTTTTTTTATGGCCCCTGTTTTGTGGACCTTATGGTCGACAAGGACAATACTTTTTTAACCTTTTTCAACTTGATTATTTTATTTTCATGCCCATCCTTCCTTCGTGTTATTCTTCAATGTCTTCCGCTCATTTTTCTGTTGTTCGACACATTTTCTAACATTCCTTTCCATACTTTATTTTCTTTTCTTACATTGCTTTTGTTATTTCGCCTTCACCTACAGAATATTATTTTTTACATTTTAATTTTACTTTATTTAATATTTCTTTACTTTTGTTTTAATTTGTGTTTTAGTTTTATTTTTCTTAATTTCCTTATTATTATTTTGTACCTCTTTCTAACCTTACGCGTCTAGAATTTTTTTAGAATTTCTTTGTATTACGTCACTTACAACCTCTTTACAGTATTCTAGAATATAGCATCTCCCTTCGTTGTTGCAAGGCGATGTTACTCTCCTCTCTTTCTTTCCTACAATCGAAACTGGCAATCTGTTCGTGCCAAATATGGTGATATGTAATGGATTCAGGCGTTACTTTGCGGAAGTCCATCCTAATTAAGAAAAGGACTAGTATATAGCTACTTCCGCTATGTAGCAGTAGTCGTGCAATAAATTGCACCGCCCGCCAGCCCGCTAATTAGTGCCGATTAGTGCCAAGCACTTCGTGGCACTAATCGGTGTAACAATACTCATGAGGATGCCCCGTGGAGGAGTGAAACACGTGTTGAGTGATTTAACGGTGGTAGTTGTGTAATTCGCATTGTTTGCCGCATGTGCATTTATATACTTAAATATGGTGATTATGTGCACCATCATCTGTTTCACTATTGGGCCACAGGTGCACAAGGGATTCTCTTTGAGCTTGATTTTATGAAGGCACTCGGGGAATCTCACGTACATCGTGATTAGAACCAGCACGACGCAAAAACTGTTTTATTTTTTTATTTAAAATATTTTTTTACACATTTTATGTATAACAGCGAAATTAGTGCTGATAGAATTCTTTACCATTTAACCGTTAGGCGATGCAGAGTTAAAATAATAAAGGCTGGTGAAACTTAATATTATGAAACGAAATGTAAAATAAAAAGTAAAATCGAATTAAAAGGGACAATAATCACTTAAAAGCACCTTTTATAAATATACCATAATATATGTATTTCAATATCTACATATATTATTTATATAAATACAATAAATAATAAAATCTAATTATGGTGATGAACGTATAAAAAGAGGGATAAGGAATAGGTGTATCAGCTTATAACCTTTTTCATGGTAATGAACGATACATTCAACCCCCTTTAAAATTTTTGCAAATAATCAATCACCCTGTACATATGAATTGCTATAAAACTCTAAAATTGTGAAGGCCCCAATAACTGTCTGAAGTTTAATATAAAAACTTCTTAAGTAATATATTCACTCTTAACACGGTAAGAGGCCGTATTTCACATACCCTTGTAAACTGAATCGCGTTTGGATTATATATGAAAATGTTTTTAGAGCCGTTCCGTTAGGATTTGTGGCCAATTGACCTCTGTCTGGGTCGTGTAAAGTTTCAGATCGGCAAACTTACGGGGCAGGCTTAAATTTGATCCTGAATACTTAATGTCGAACCTTCATATATCTCGCTACGGTTTTATTTAAACTAGGACGTAAGGTAATACCGAGATTGTATATAATGCAATTTGACATCAATCAATAGAGACTTTACGCGTTTGTGATATAAAACAGCCTTCAAAATAATTTCGGCTAAGTCAAATGATATTTCAACACTATCAGCGAAGTCTCTTATTGTCAAACGAACATTTTCCTGCACAATTTGTGTGTTTTTCGACATGCCTCGTCGGTATTAAACGACAATTTCACATTACTTTTTGATCACAAAATGTGTCATACAATACGTATTACTCGGTGAAATTTCAGTATTTTTGCTGTAACTGTAACAATATTTGTAAAACCTATTTAGTGTATATACATGTTACAGGTAGGATTAATTTTAAAATAAGTATGGTATACTATTCAATCTTTCCACGAACTATTAATATATATGCCAACAAGATTGATAAAATAGCTATGATATTAGTAATTTAAATTAATTGCGATTTAAATAGCATGTAAATAAAAATTAAGAATAAGTAAATTTTTGAATAAATTATAAAAATAATAAACTTAAAATTGTAGAACTCTGGAAGAAAGGTGAAGGAAGTGAGGCGATGTATGGAAGGAATGTATGGAACGGAATGAAGAATTATTGTGAAGAATATTAGAGACAGAATGACGGACATGAAGTAGGATGAAACATGAATGTAGAAATTTATTAAAATTATAATGTAAATAAAGTCCCTGTATTCCCATATAATATATATATATATATATATATATATATATATATATATATATATTATATATAAATATATATATATATATATATATACACACACACATTATATGTGCCCTAAGAACTTGGATAGTAAAAACCTCCTATTCATAGTACAATTTTCGTACTGAAGAAAAGATCTATGGCCCAAATGAATATTATGGGACATATTAATTATTTTATTTATACTACATTATATGTACATATGTAGCTGCAATAAATTACTACGAAGTTAAAATCAATAATGTACGTAAGTGATAATAAACATGGCTCAGTATAATTAGCAAGGGATTATATTGCCTCATGCATCACTCTAGACTAAATTGGTTCATTTGTCATGCGGTATAATAGTAGAAATTTAACTGAATAATGGAATTAAATTTAGACATATTATGTTATATTCACGGTTAAGTAAAAACAATTAAAAATTTATAATATATCGCATGTCAATATGTCTATGTCGTTTTAGCATACACCCACTGCAAAACATAGCTCTGCTACAAAGATATGTGTGGCGTGCATATCGCGCGCCACTCAAACGCCAAGCTCTTACCCACGTGACCGTCAATCGCATGGCGGCGGCGGCAGTGAAACAGATACATGACAGATGGCGCCACAGTAGACGCAACGAAAATCTGCATCGCGCTGTTGAGAGTCTCCGCGCTCATTATAAGGGCTAGCGGAGGTGCAGTCAACGCAGGAAGAAGCAACTGAAGATCAAGAAGCAACCGACGAACAAGAAGCAATCGACGAACAAGAAGCAATCGACGAACAAGATACAACCGACGAACTACCGAAGCACAAGAAGCTACCGAAGAACAAGAAGCTACCGTACCACGACCACTCCTACATATGTATGGGAGATATACCATAATCACCGCGCTTCGCAGGGTGGTTGGCAATCACAGTGTGGTATATGCAGAGGACGCTGCTGTCCATCCTTTGGAAACTTATTTGTGAACAATGGCAATATTTTTCATGCACTAAGTATAAATTATTTAAAAAAAAATTAAATATTTAAAAGTCGAACCCGCGATCTATGATCCTAATGTCTCAGATCTATACCGATGAGCTATCACAGCTCATGCATGTAAATAGAATCAAATTCTATTTTTTTTGTGTCTCTAATGATTGGCAGGTCTAATGATGGAATTTTAGAAAGATGCGTATTTTATATTTCTGTGAAAACTTTTGAATGGTCTTCACGTATTTATTAAATTATAATCTAGTCACAAAATTTATCAAAAATAAGATATACTTAAATAAATAAAATATTCCAACGCATCTCAAAGCTATGTTCGATTAAATCGATATTAATAAAATGCTTTATTCCAAATAAAAAATACATTATAAAAGATTAAAGATTCGATTTTATTAAATAATATTAATTATTATATTCCTCACTAGGCAAAGACTACAAACAAAACACAAATAAACAACCCAGCTTATAATAATATAAATTTGTTCTATAGTATCTTCAAGGAAAATGTTCTTCTATACACACTGTACATACGTTTGAGAAGATTTTATAATTTACATAATATTTCTTTAAAATTCTACGACGTTACATTAAGCAAGTTTTAATTACAATTATTACATTACCAATTTGATTTAGACTTACACTACAGATATTTTATGTGGTAAAGTAGTCGTCTCAACCCATAGAAATTAACCACATTGAAATATCACTATTGTAAATTAAAATAAAATTGGAAATAAATTAATTGTAATTTTAACTTTCTTAACATACGTAACGTCTGAAAAATTTTAATAAATATTATGAAAATTAAAAGAATTAATATATCTTCTCCTTCTCTCTCTCTATATATATATATATATATCTATATACATATTCTAATCCCTATATTTAGAGACTTATGTATTGCAGTGGGCGTATATGGACTGAAATGACGACGAATTGAGACCAATCCTTTAATATAATAATTCAGGCCAAAGGACCTCCCTTTGCTGTGATATAAGATTGGCATACATCCTAAATTTATTCAAAATTACAAGATATTTAATTCCAGTATGTCGTTGGCAGATATACTAGTTATAATCTGTGTAACTAGACGTCAGCGGACTTCTCCTTAAATAGCGAAATCATTGAATGGTATATTCAAATATACTATATAAACAATAAAAAATTTAAACTTCAGTTCAAAATATGTAATTGTGTATAATATTTGTAAAATATGCAATTAATATTTATCTATACGATAATGTATAGGATTGATTGTATGTGGAGAGTGTAAAGAGCTTAATATACTTGAAATAGTGTTTTTTCTTTATTGACGATAAAACAAAAGTGACATCTGTCATTTTTGTTCAACGTAAATAGTGCTGTCCGCATGACAATAGTGTTGTACTCTAACGATAATAGCCATAACATAAAAATTACGGTTATTAAATTAAATAATTTTACAAATGATACCTTTTTAACAGATATTTATACATTGATATTAATAATGAATTCCATTATGCCTCCTTTTGACATGATCTCGTAACGTAAACTTACCTTATCTATTATTTATATGTATTAGCGGAAACAGGATCTACACTTACCTGTAAAAAAGAAAATATAATTAAGTCAATATAAAAAGTTTAAACGAATCTGCGACTTTTTGTTGTTAATAACTCAACTGGTTTATTGTTCAGGCGTGTTTTATATCATCATTTCAGCTGTAAGAGATATTTAATATATGACCAGCTGCATATAGCGCCTCCCATTAATGTTAAGGTATGTCTGCATTTTGAATGTGTTCTACACTGCGCTTGCCAGTCTCTGGTTTTACTTCAGGACCTCAAGGCCACAACGACTGTCTATTCTGCTTGCTATGCAGCTGTAGGCATGCCACTTCAAATTGCAATTTACTGGGCTATGTTAGTTCATCTACAAAATTCCTTCTATCAAAATAACTCCAATTAACAGCACAGTAAATACTTTTATTCCACTTTTATACTTATATAGGCCAACTAGCATAGTTTTCACTAGACAACTTATCACTTAGATGGTAATCGAACGAGTGACCGAGCTCCCGACTCAATAATCAAAACGCTGTTTCAACCCCACCACTCTCAATACTTTTACTGGAAGTTGTCAGAAAAGAGACAGGGTCGAGTAATGCTGCCATGTAAGAAAAATAAAACTATCTCTTATAAAATTATTATAGTTCGTTAAACGATATCTTCAAATAGTACCGGTCGAAAGCAGCTTGTATCCAATTTCGAACTTTACAAGATCGTTGAAACCTGTGGACGGAAACCTGGATATTTCTGTAAAGTGGATTTTATTAGGGCGTTGTTAAGATAGATTAAAAGACTTACTTTTATTTAAACACTGTAACGTGCAAAAACGGTAGCTAAAAAATCGGAAATAATAAACGGCCTAGCATTATTTAATGTAACACTTCTAATATATTCTATGTTTAATGGTGAACTTATAGCCGAAGGCTTTTTCTACCACTTACCCGTTTGGGCGGTGCAGACGTAAATTAATGTAGGTAGATAAAATAAAATAATGAAAAGAAAAAATAAAACAAGAAGAAAAATCACTTACACTACTTACTATATATATATATATATATATATATATATATATATATATATATATATATATATATATATATATATATATATAATTGATATGTAAAACTTAGTTGAAAGAGTGTTATTCATTTAAAACTTTTGTATTTGTTAAAATAAACACGCGATGGCTTTTGGCCACCTGATTAGAAAGGTAGTACAGGGTAGAGTAATTTAACTGAAATTAGACGATACATTGTAAAATAAACCGTTCAAATTTATCCGTAGGATATATTGTATACTTCTGTGTCTGTTATAATTGCAAGTATATTAAATAAAAATAACAAAACAAGCGATTTATAAATTGAAAGCATATAAGCATATAAATTGAAGGCAGGGAATTCCTTTGATAATTTTATACTGATACAATTTTCCTTGTAGGTAAATCTTGATATCATATACACGAATTATAAAATCTGTCTAGTCGTTTGTTTTACAATTGTTTTAAGAGTGCAATAAAAATATTTTTCTTTAATTATTTATTAAAAATTTAGTTTAATTATTTAGAATTCAGTTATTCGAAAAAAATATCATATGATTGACGTAACAAAAACTTTAAAAAATAGGTAATAATTCAAACTATTGATTAAAAGAACGATACAATAACTAAAAGTATATTATTAAATAAATGTAATAACATTCAAATAGTTGATCGAATTATAAGGAACTTGGTTTCTTGATTCATTTACATGATTGATATTATAAATATGTACACGTATAAAGTTGTCAAATTTCATTTACAAGAGAAACTGTTGAGTTTCCGGCCGGGTCTTCTCAACAGATCAGCGTTTTGAGCCGGTGGTAGCTTACAACTTATAATGTTAAAATAATCGACGATTCAAAAGCCATGTAAACACATATATGAATAATAATAAAAGGTACATTTGTTGAGTAAAATATGTTATAATAAACTAGCAGTCCCACATGACTGTCGTATTAAAATAAAAAATTAATATAGCATATCACAGAGTGAACACTTTATTTATTGTTTAAATGTAAAATGAATATATTAATATTGTCATACATAAATATTGACCAATGCAGTTTTTAAAGTCAATGTTTCACGCGCGAAATTCATAGTGAATTTAAATGCGAAAATTTTTAATGGTAATTACATTATTTTAAAATTTATTAAATTCTGAGTACCTATGTAAATGTTTTTTTCTGCAAATAATTACTTCGAAGCTTTAGAAAAGCAAAAAAATCAGAAAATTTCTCGATATGAAAAATGACTGAGAAGAACAAGGTTTAATTTTTGTATACAGGATGATTATAGGTATAAAAGCTCAAAAGATGCGTATGTATACCTCATTTTCTGTTATTTAATATACACATTGTCGTATATATAGCATAAATATAATATAGTAAGTAAAAACGTTTCCAAAATTCAAATGACAATATATATTTTGATATGTTAGAAATTTTTGAACCTAAAGCATTTCTATGAAAAAAAATATATAATTGTTTATTACTGTCTGTGTACAGGTTGTTTCGAAATAGGTGTAAGAGACAATAAGCTTACATTTTTTACTTCCAAATGAGCTATATATTCACCCTTTTAAAATTTTAATACTTATAAACAATCATCCTGTATATGTAAAAGTAAATTGCCATAACGAAAAACGTTATAAAAACATTTTGATACTGGCATAATATTCTTACGAATAGTAACCTCAAAATATGCGTGTCGCTAATCACAAACTGTCATAATTGTGTCAAGCAAGTTAAGGAGGGGCTGTCGTACACACCGAAAAACATGGAACAATTGACGGTTCCAAGTACAAATATTTATTTTAGCAAAAGATTATTTCGTAACGACTATGGATTAAATATTTTAAACATAATTTTAATGATACGCTAATATTTTAAATTTCAAATGAAGAGTTCTATTTTTAAACATAAGTTTAAATTTAACCACACAATACACAATTAGCCCTTGTCCAATATTTGTAAAAGCTTTGTAAAGCTTAAAATATAACTCATTTGTCGATTAATGTGTATTTATAAATATGTATATATACATATTTATATATATATATGTATACACACACAAACAGACATATATATATACATATATATACCCTATTCAAAATTCTCATTACTACATATCAAAATTAAATATTATTTACTATCTTTCCTCGCAGTCTTTGTAACACCAGAAGTTATTGAGTAGTCGCATTCAAACACAAATAATAAGTTAAATTAACAAATTTCAGATTTATAATTTTATATAAGTTGATTAGAAATAGATGTAAAAAATCCTGTATAAATAACATTTTATTAAACTTACAAACTTTAAGTACAAATTCAAATGATCTACTAACTGTTCGATGATTTTTTTGTAAAACGATTTGTTTTTGCTAGTAAAAAATAAACACAGTTCGGCAATCAAATCTTCATGTAAACCTAATTCCTCTGGAGCATCTTTATAATTACTATGAAATAAGAGTGGTCGCTTGAGGCCAAATCTAGGGAGTACTGTTGGTTTTACGGTAATTTAAATAACATTTATCTACAGTTTTAATCGACTATTTTATGTTTCATTTTGCCCAATTAATTGTCTGGGTTTTCTATAAATTGTCAGATAATTTTGATATCTTTGGTCATAAATGGGAGTTAACAAAACTAGTTTTATTGTCTTAAAAGTAATGACGAGAAAGTCTTACTCCAAAATACAAATATTCTTAGTTACTAAATTGCCATTTATCAAAGGATGTCTAATGACATAGGACTGGCTGGAAGTGGCATGCATTCGCCTTATTCCGACGACCTCATCAAGGTCGCCCGCCCATACTGTGAGCAGACTAATGGCTGCGGTAATTGACGAGTTTATTTATTAGAAGTATCTAGTAATATATACCATACAAGAAGTATATAGTATAACAGAGATAGTTTTTAATAATACGACGTTTCTGCGTTCAGTATGGTATATATGAGGGGATACAATAATCATGAAAATAGTGCGCAGAGGATGCTGCTGTTTATCTTCTGGAAACTATTTTGTGATTTGTGAGCATTGGTAATTCTATATACTACACATAGTATAAAATATTGGAGTGTATCGCAAATCTTAGTTCTGGCAGCTTTGGTTTTGGTTTCGAGTGGGGGAATCTTCCGGACGTTCAAGATGCCCCGCATCTGGGGGGAGGACAGGGGTATTTGGGATTCCTACCCACTAAAACCCCCCCGGGTGGTTGCCCTCTACGCTATACGGGGGACCGCGGTATCTCCCGGTCAGGAATCGCCACGCGGTCTTCCCTCGCGCCGTGCTATTTTCGATAGCCCGTCCCGAGGTATGCGTGTATACGCTACCCCCGAAACCCTCGTAGTGCTATCACGATGGTTCGAGACCACGTCGAATCATCGTCTGCCTCAGAGTCGCCGAAGCTACTGGTAGTTTAGGGCCCCCACCCTAAACTCCCGTAGTTCTGGCAGCTAGACTAACACTACTCAACTAAAGACTCAACCTTTGTTATCCGATTACCACAAAGAACCACTCTGGATCTGGCTCACATCTGTAACATTCAGTATTGGAGTAATTATGTTTTAATTACGATCCCCAATTAAGTTTTGCTAGCTTTAATAACGTCTCGTCAGGTCTAAAATTAAGCAAGTCATTTGCTGAAATATAATCTAAAATGGGTTATACTAAAAGTACAATGACATTCGTATTTATATTTATTTTATTCGTTAAATTCTTGGAGTAATGATACAATAATCTATGTAAATTGTTTGTTTTGAATTGATAATAATCTTATTATAAAAAAAAACCATTATCAATACCAATTCAAAATATATGGAGTATTTATCAACTATAAAAAATAAACATTTTAAATTTTTTACACCATTTACGAACATAGTCTGGAAATAAGCTATGTTAAGATATCCTCGTTCATATATAAATGCCGGCTAGACAGATTTACCTGTTATTCCATTTACTACATTTTGTATCGCAACATATCACAATGAGATTTATTTTGCGTAAGTATTTTTTTTATTTATTTGTGTAAGTAATATAAATATGAACGTAGATTTTTCGAGTAACGAAGGTTTCGTTCTGATAAATATATTTTATTTACCTATTTATGCACCTTGATTATAATCATTAATTTTCCTTGTGTATTGTTTAGATTGAGTAGTAACCAACAATAAGGATTAATTTGCAATCGTAGGTTGCAGATTCGATTTTCGGGATACAATCTTATATAATTTTTAGATTACCCTTGCTCACAAACAAGTTTCCAAAGAACGGGTAGGAACGGGTAGCAACGACCTCTGGATACCATAATACCACACTGCGATTATGGTAAATCCCCCATAGAAACCTGTGGGGGGGCCTTTGCCGTGAAACGACAACTAAGATTGTTATGATTATTAAAGTTATTGTTAAAAACAGACATAAATACTTCTAATATATAATATGAAAATAAAACGTTTTCGAAATTGAAACAACTATGTTATTTTAATAAATTATTGTTTACAAAATTGTCGTCGCAACGTATAAAACCAGAGGTTATTGACCTATCGCATATTAATATAAAAAAATGAATTGTACAATGCAACATATTTCAGAGTGATCACATTATGCATATTGATTATGGAAAAATAGTTAAAACATTACATAGGGCACATTTGTTATCAATTAAGCTGTACATGTACCATTTTAAAACTTTAGATTCTTTAAAATAAATTAATTACACTTTGGGTTTTTAATTTTTTTTATTAGAAAATAGTGGAAAAGATTTTCATTTGAATGTACATAATTAATTTTGACTATAATGTACACAGGATTTTGCAATTTCTAAATATTGCATACACGTATTATTTTGACAAAAGGTTATTTACAATCTTTACTTTTCCAGTTAAGTTCTTCTTAAACCAGTAAATAATTTTTCGCAACAATTTGTTATATCTTTTTTAAACCATTTTCTAAACATCTTGCAAAAAGGCCGAGTCATATCATCAATAACATGTGCAAAAAATAAATAAAATGATCCAATAAAATAACAATTAAATGGATAATAGATTTAAAATTATCAAGGCGTAATTAGTTGGTACCGTGAGGTCATTATGAGTGATATTTCGTCTATAGATGTTAGGTTTTTCCTAATAGACTGTCAAAAGGACTGGCTGGTTGCAGACAAATGTAAAAAAAAAAATTAATTACGTAATAAATTACAACAATAAAGTGCGTGTACTCTTTCGTAAACTTTAAAATATTTATTAATAATGTGACAATATTCTCATTTCAACATTTTAATACTACATGATTTTTTTTTTATTAACGACCAGTGTTTTGCAGTGCGGTTTCAATTAAAAAAAAGAAAGTGTTCTTTTTACCAATTTAATCACAAATTTACATTTTTGACTTCTTATTACTGGCCACTATATCCACAACATTTTTTAAAATCATTCTTGCGCGTTTTAATTGAAATTCGAACACCGATTTGAATTTTTAAATTTACGCCGCCAGTTATATAACCGTTGTCATTGCATTTGAGTTGATTTTGACGAACAAATGGCTTCAGGTTGCTTGTAACTAGTTTCAAGGGGAGTCTAAAGGGGAGGCTGGTATCCAGTGGTAGACGTACTGCGGCTATATAATATCTAAAAAACAGATGAATATTACAAAGAATATGTTTTTAACGATGCGAATATAAAACCGGATATAACTGGTTTACTCGAAGATCTTTTATCCTTAACGGTAGTCTAGTGTTATTTTATTTGTTGAAATACAATTCTCATCTCAGAGATAGAGCTAAGGGCAGTGATATACTTAGTTAGCTGAAAGCAAATGTGTAAGGATCCTCTCAACATCCTCTCACTAGGTAGAGGAACGATCTTCTTAAGGTCATCGAAAGACCCTGAACACAAGGAGCTTCCTTGGTGATTAGATATCTCTGGAGGAGGCCTGTATTAAACTGTGGATGCCTTACTACTACTTCTAAAACAGGGGTGAACAACACGCGGCCCCTAAGTATTTCTAAAATAGAAATAATTTTAAAGATTTTCTCTTGTCAAAATTAATTATAATAAAATGGTTGTACATAATAAACTGAAACAATCAATCAAAAATGACCCTCGATCAAGATCGAGTGATGCACGAACTCTTTACTACATATTTAAAACAAATAAGTTTTTCTGCTCTTATTTTGTTTGTTTTTACATTTTTTAAATTCTTATGTTAATTATAATAGTATTTAGTAAATTATTAAGATGTGTTACATTATGAGCGGCCCAAAAAAATTTTAATTTAAATTGGACCGTTGATTAAAAAGGTTGCCTACTCCTGTCTTAAAATGATGATAATAAAAGACAGATGGACAAATGACTTTATTAAAGTCGTAGACGCTGAATTTCGCTTTCAGCCCGTCACTTTGGAATTCCCTGAAGGCGGCCCATAGACGTAGATGCTTTACCGCTGAAATATGATGATGATAATGATAAAGATGATATAAAGATGGAAAGGGTTGTTTTACATAACATTAAACGGATATAATTCAAATAAAGAGCGTATCGAAAATTGAATTAGCGATCTTCGATCTAAGACACATATATACAATTTATTTCTTTTATGTTCGCAGTGTTCTCTATATTATTACTGGCGATAGCTTCATGGGCAGACGCGGCGTGCTTTTGTTCATCTAATTACAGACCCGTGTGCGCTACCAATGGCAAAACATACAGTAACCGATGCCGGCAAGTATTAAAAATTAAATACCTTAAACAATTATTAAATTAATTATATTTATTAATTAATATACGAGAGATCACGCATGAATGATGGCATCTCTAATGTTAAATTATCATGATACTTAGATATAAAATAAAATAAAAACAAATAATAAATTTGAAAACCAAAACTAATCCGTTCTGCTATTAACTCTTTGAGTTTCGTTCTTCAATAGCTCTTCCATTCACTCAATTATTCGTTCCAGTCAATGTATGTGTTCAGATTTTTTCGTTTAAATGACAGTAGGTATGCCACAAATGTATTTAAGTTCTGAAGTAGACAAAATGGTTTAACGTAGCGTAGTGTAAGACATTGTTAAGGTCGTCCAATCCAAAATCTCTGGGCGAAGCCTATGTCCAACTGTGGGCTTATGACTGAAATTGTTATGATGATATTTTCAACTTATTTATTCATCAACACATCTATAGAGAATATACAATAGGCTGGTCGTTGATTTTTGACCGTGTCGACCTTAAAATTATTTTTTATTTTCGACGAGCGACCTTCCTTCGACAGTTTTCACAATTATGGAAAAATATTTAATTCTTACTTTTGGCTATGAAACTTGATCCGTTACATTATTTATCTCACCCGATAATTAAAAATTTAGAGTTGGCAAAAAAAAAGTTTTGTAATACAAAATCTATCATCATTATAATGAAAAAGCATCAGCTGCAATTCACTAGAAACCGCGTTCTTCTATAAAGGCTATATTTTTTGTAAATATGCATTTTTTAATCAACGCTTTCTTTATCTTTCTTTCAAGTATAAATTTGTTATATCCGCATTTACTCCATAGCATAAGATATCACAACCAAATAGTTGGAAATTTCTTACACAATGGCATGACAAAAAAGTAATATGAATTTTTTCATAACATGTAAAATATTAATTTGTTCTTCCAAATAAATTTCAGTTATGGAAACAGTCGGAATAATGTTTTTCCGATAGTCTTCTAGATCTTTTTAAATTCGGTTTTTATCTTTCCAGTCGTATCAAAACGGCTTCTCTGCATTGGGCTTTCCTTTTGAGATTTTTGGCGTGAGCCGCGGCTGTTGGTGGGTTTGGTTACATATATATATATATATATATATATATATAACTCAAGAGAAAACGAATTGTTATTAAGAATCCATATTTTTACTATCTTTATTCATTTATTATCTATTTCTTTCCTGTATATATAAAAAGTTAGTATTTTTTTCAGAATGGAATGCGATAACGCCAGGTTCCGTCACAACGGAGTATGTAATAGAGCTGGATAATCGTTATAGCCTTCGACATCGGCCAGTTTTTATTGTAAGACAGTGTAACTCGTTTCGGAACCGGTCATCTTTAAGGACAACTTTGTTTTGTATTTTGCATCAAAATTAAATACTATGGATGTACATTTATAAATTAAGAAGTGTTTTTATTACTTTGTATTAATTTAATCAAATAACTTTTGTCAATAAATATGAAGATAAGTATATCGCGTACGAGTACATGCGTGTTATCTTCGTTTCTAGGGGGAATATACCATAATCGCCATGCCTGGTAGATGAATTGGCGATCACAGCGTGGTGCTATGGTTTGCAGAGGATTGTGACAAACCTTTATAATTAATGCACAAAGTGTGAATCAAATAAGATCGTATTCTGTGAATTGAACCCGCGACCTACGGAGATCATCTCTTATTGACGTCTTCATGTAGATTCATGTCTCTTTCTATCTGTTGGGATAATAAGTGCTCACAGATTTCAGAAGAACAGGTGAAAGAAACTCAGTGGGGCTACATACAATTTTGACAATTTATTATTACATATTTAAATTGTCAACTGCCTATGGAAATTTCTGTCCAAACTTCCTGGGTGCGTACGGGTTAGATCTGCTGGAAATAGAGTAGGCTGCATTATATCTAATCACCTTAAAAATATAGTTTAAAATCGCTTGCTCTGGATGTAAAGGGACACAAAATCATAAACAATAATATTTTAAATATCTAATAGATTCAGGCGTTACTTCGCGGAAGTCCATCCTAAGTAAGAAAAGGACTAATATATAGCCACTTCCGATATGTAGCAGTAGTCGTGTTGCACGACTACTGCTACATAGCGGAAGTAGCTATATACTAGTCCTTTTCTAACAATAATATTTTATTTATCATTTAAAAAAAATCGTTCCTGATACCGAGGGGCGCCAAGTTGCGGCACACGAAGAGTTAATTAGCACTCAGCCTGACAGAGGAAATATCATTCTCTAGGAGTACTATCTGAGTGTGCATAGGATGTCCAAAGCTGGACATAGGTCTCACCCATAGATTTCCAATAAGACCAGTTGGGAACAGCGTGTATTTATCGTCTTCCAATGACCTTCACCATGTCGTCTTTCAACTGTGGATTGCCCACGTTGCGCTAGTTTCTCCATGGCCACTGTTCCAAAATCCTGAGGCCATAACTGCTATCTTTTTTGTGCGCTATGTATCTATCCACTGGCACTTCCATCTACCAAATCACGAAAAGAAGGAAAATACCAAAAATAAAACAAAAAACTATACTGCGATATCAAGACTTAACCTACTGTGACATTTAGGGAGCAGAAGAGAGTGAAGGAAGGTGATGAAGGATACACGTAAGCCAGGAGAATGTAAGATATTGTGACAAAAAATAGATGATGAATGAATGAAATTGTAACAATATAAGGAGACAAAAAAAATGTGTGAAAACATTATTTAATAGAATGTAAAGACCCTCTCCTAAGATAGGAGTGCACGATAGGGAACTATAACAGGGGTCATTAAATAAAAAAAATCCTATTGCTAATTTCAGTACCGGGAAAGTAATGAAAAATATTTTCTTTACAACTCCCAAAAAATATGCGAATAATTTTTATATACTTATAAATGTGTGTAGATATATATAGTTAACGGGCAGCATAAGGATAGAAGGATGTAAGGGTTGACATTGACAGGAGATGTCACGCGGACTGTCAGATTTGCAATGTACGAGTGTTTTTGCTTAATTCAAGTTCTCGGTTTAAATCAAATATTTTCATTGCTCCATCTCCACATATATACACATACACACACACACACATAAATATTTATATGTTTATATATATATACTCATATTGTACAAATCTTAGTCTGTACTATTTATAATACGTAAACATGTTGGGTTTGACAAATAAAATTAAAAAAATCGCCCAGTCCGCATACCCGGCAATACGTCAACGCGCATGACAAAGAAAAATGAGCGCCGCTGACACATCAATTTGTTTCAAGCACGGTTTGATACGATCACGGAGCGTAATGAGTTATAGAATATAGTTTTGTATAAGAAATATATATTCACGCTAACGTTATATTTAGGGTGGTTAAATTGTTTAAAAAAAAACACGGTTTAGTGAAGATGTTGGTAGTCGTCGGATCATTTACAATCATCAGTTTTGTTCGTAAATTAAAATTGTCAAATTTATCTGAATAAATTAAAGTCTAATTAAGGTTCCATATGAGAATATCCTTCAGTTTCATTTACAACTATAGGACCACAATAAACTAATAAGATTTTTATAATAATAATTTTCACAAACAACTTTAAATAATCTTTTACAGTTCAATATATTTTTTTCATGACATTGTTTCATAAATGTTTAACTACATCATGAAACGGAGATATATATTAAGCAGTGGTAGCCCAACGATAAAAGACTGAGACTTACGATTTCAGATTTGATTCCCGAGACACAACCTTATATAATTCACACTATGTGCATTAATTATATAGGATTGCCAGTGCCCTTATATAAGTTTCTTATGGGTGTTCAGCGGCGTCCTCTGAGTACCATAATATCATACTGCGATCGCCAACCCACCTGTCAAATGTGGCGATTAAGGTAAATCCTTCTATCTATGGGCTTAAACAGCGAGTACAGCGATATTATACGAATGTGCATTATAAAACACAAGGAAGTTTTTAATTTTATAGAGAATAGTACCTCACTTGAATTTATTTTTAGATAACCTTATGTAAAACTACCATCAGATTAATCAGTTGTGGCTATTTAAACCTTAACACTGAATTGTGAAAATTTTATTAAAATTCATTATTATTTTAGAAGTAATGTCTGGTACGCATTTTGTTTAAAACAGTATAACAGTGAACTTCATATGTGTTAAGAAACCTCGAACATTACATGACTGAAGTTGTTATAAATATAGCCATAATATTTCTATAGATAATAAATGATGAATTTGTAAATATTTTAGTTATTATTGATGTTGTAGTAATAATAATGAAGAACGGAAGTGATTGTGATTGGAAAATTTTACGGGAAACGTCCAAAAATTGGTAATCTTGTCATTTGGTCGAATTCATGTCACGCTGCACGATTCCAAAGATAGAAACAACTGAGGCAGTATAATGAAGTCGAAGATAAATCCGTGTCCAAGATATTATTAGCTTCAAAAATCTTTAGAGGAAGATGAGTCAAAACATAAAAACTTGAATCATCGGCCGTTGGACGCCTATTGTAAGGTATAAGCACTTCCCTCGACTTTAACTATGTTGTTTGTCAACTTAGGGAGGTTGCATCTACTGGTTTCTAGTAACCATTCTAGAACCTTCCAACACAAACTGAGCAATGTACCACGCCCACTGCCACTTGAGACAGTCAATTCTCGGAGTTACGTCAGTGTCCTTGGTTTTATATAAACAGATTATAAATACGTGTATATTCTTACATATTTAACTATAATTAAGTTGCCGCCATTCCATAAGTTAAACTTTAAAACTTCATAAGAGGTTAAAGTAAATACAAGAAAGTTACATGAAAACTGCCTAATATCACGCAATATGTAAATCTAGGATGTGTTCCGGAAATCAAGAACTAACCGATGATATAGTAACAGCCTATTTGCAAACATTAGGAAGGCAAGTAATATTTTTTATAAATCGGTAGGACTGTCTATCAAAAAAAAGCAACCATAGAAAATGAATCTGAGCATACTTAAATACGTTAACAGTGGGAGATCAGCCTCACCTGGTGAAGCAACAAAAAACTAGCGACGGGCATAGGCACCTGGAACCAAAACACTAGAAAAACCACAACTCTGTCAAAACTAACTAACAAAAACAGCATCCCAATCCGACCGATCACCGTGGGAGGAGTAGACCGGAACCCTCCAAACACAAATAACAACAACGACAACATATCATGTAGTTTACAGACACAAACGCAACTAAACACAAATCAAGTTTTTGGAGGAGGCCTTTTTTTTTTTTTTGTTTCGGTGGGGGAAATCTTCCGGTATTCAAGATGCCCTGCCTCTGGGGGAAGGACAGGGGTATGTGGGATTCCTACCCACTAAAACCCCCCCCGGTGGTCGCCCTCTGCGCTAAACGGGGGACCGCGGTATCTCCCGGTCAGGGATCGCCACGCGGTCTTCCCTTGCGCCTTGCTATTTTTCGATAGCCCGTCCCGGGGTATGCGTGGATACACTACCCCCGAAACCCTCGTGGTACTATCACGATGGTTCGGGACCACGTCGAACCATCGTCCGCCTCAGAGTCGCCGAAGCTAATGGGAGTTTAGGGCCCCCACCCTAAACTCCCGCGACTCCGAAGGCCCCGTTCATGGTAGGGGAGCACCATTCCTCGGAGGGCCGTCGCGAGGCACGTCTCTGCGCTGACGGCGTCGTCTCCGAGCGGGATCTGTCCTCTGCCGATCCCGTTCGGCTGCCTCCTTCTGGACCATGACGGTCTCACAAAAAGAGGCCACGGCCCTCCACGCCGATGACCCACTCAGCATCGCCGACACGATTGCTGGCAAGGAAAGGTCCTGTCCGATCTCGTCCGCCAGAATCCGCCGCTCCGACTGCCACGCCGGGCAGACCGCAAACGTGTGCGAGGCGGAATCCTGGGCGGCTCCTCCGCAGTGGAAGCAGTTCGCCGTCGCTTCGCGACCAATCCTACACAGGTAATCACCAAAGCATCCGTGCCCGGTGATCATCTGCGTAAGCCTGTAGGTGAGCCTTCCGTCTCGTCGCTGCATCCAGGCCTCGAAGACGGGCAGGATCGCTCCAACGACGCGTCTGCGCGCATAGCGCTCTTCCGAGAGCTTAGCGCGCCACGTCGCAAGCGCCCTGCGCCGTTCCTGCCGTCTGACCGCCTCGAGCACACGGTTCGGCTCGCCACCGCCGTCTCGGCGGAGGGTGCGGACTTGGTCGTAGACCCTCGCATCCGACTCCATTTGGTTCATCCCAAACTATTTTGAAGGATTTTCAAACGCATCAATTCTCGACGGCGCAAACTTTGTACCATAGATTTGACTCATATAGTTTGGCAACCACTATTAAATATATGATGGCAAACTAATCGGCTATTAACCTCCATAATGTGTTTAGCCCTCACCATTTTACGCTAACTGTAACATGCGCAGATAATTACTCTCTTTAACAACTCTGTATTCGCTTAAGTTGGCTTCGTGCGACTTTTGGTTATTCAGCAAACTCAAAAGGCCAATGTTAGGATTCCATTTTGACACGGTTGAGGAGATATAGACAGAATCGAAGAAGGTCTAGAAGCCTATACTGGAAAAAGACAATTTCGACTGTTTCGAGGGTTGAAAAAAGCATTTGCAAAAGTGTGTTTCATCGACCAGGAATATTAAAGGGGATGAAATTGATTTGAACACTATACTTTTTTATCAGAGTATTAAATCCTTCTTAGCACTGTATTCACTAACAAAGTCCAAGTGTATAGCATTGTGCCCACAGGCTATGTTTCGCCTTGGTCCATATCAGCCATGGCAACTTAATAAACGTTTAACGTCGCGTGTTCACACTGCTAATGGATCTACCGAGAGATGATATTACCCTAATTTCAGTTATGTTTATAGCCTCAAAGGCAACATTTCGTATGTTAAATTGGTAACACATGTTTGTCTATTTACATATTAGTAATGAATTTGGACAGATGCGTATATTTTATTTAATACTTACTGCAATACAATTCGCTAACTTAATAAAAGCACCCTCGACCTCTCTTGTGAGTGGTATTTCTTAAAATCCGTTTCAACGAAAATAATATTCCTACAAAATTACATTTCTTTTTGCCTTATGGTTCTAGAGATATCGTAATGAATCAGTACATACATGTGAACGTAGCAGAATAATAATATAATGTAAAATAGTAAAATACAATGAAATAATAATATAATCAAATAATAATAGAATTTACACCATAAAATATACGTGTATTTTTGAAATAAACACCCTTGTAATGCCTCTAATTTATAACAACCTGATAATTTTGAAGCATTACAAGAAAGTTTAGTTTAAATATAAATCAATGCTTTGAATAAATATGAGACGCTGCTAGATGTAATATTTAACAATTACAACTGTAATTTTGCTGAATAAAAATAAATCTACAATTAAATTATTTAAAAAAGTTAATCTAATATAACTTAGTATTAAAAAAATCCTTATAAGTGTAATGGGTATTTTAAGTAAAAACAAGGCGGGGGACTGAATTGTTGTAACTACTCTAATAACGATTTTTGTAAAAGTTATCCCAAAAAAAAAAAAAGTTTACTGTGGGATATGATCAGAACTCATTTAAAACCTTCCATAGCTTTATGTTAACCCTTTCCTTACCGCAGTCCGTTCCGCCGAAATGACGCTACTGAACCGGGCATTTGCTTCGCGAAGTGTGCACATTGCATGGCGGTAAGCTGATGTACGAATTTTATCATTTGTGTTACATATTTAAATATTTTACTGGTATAATAATTAAAAATAGAAGTCAGGATAATTCTTAGTAATTTATTTGGCTGTGATAAATCTTAAAACAGGGATCTACACACAAGCCCATATTAAAAGGTGGATGCCGGTTAACTCCGGCGCTGGTACACACTGGCAACGAAAGGGTTGATTTGAAGGATACCATTTTTTATATGGTCCCCGTTATTAGGTACCCTTCACCCCTATTTAGTGAGGAACAGGGTCTTTTTTATCTAAATAATTTATTCACATTTTTGTCTTGTACATTTCCTTCCTGCCCTTACATTCGTCACATTATCATTCATTCGTCCTCCATCTTTCATCACAATATCAAGCATTTTCCTAGCTTACTTGTCTTCTTACTTCCTTCGCTTCCGCTCCCAAAATTTTACAGTAGGTTCTTAAAATTATTAAAGTTTTATTTTCATTTTCTTCCCATTAGTAGATTTTGATAGTTTTTACATTTTTTTTTAACTTAGCGTACTTAAAATACTTTTACATTTTATCCATTTCAATTTATTTTCCTTTTTAATATTTCTGCCTCTATCTATCTTCAGTTATTTTCATTTATTATTTCTTTTATTACCTCTCATTATTCTTTTATTCTAGGAACGTGGAAGTATCTCATTATAGGAGAGTATAATAGGGGAGAAGATTAATACACAAACACATGTAAAAAACCCTGTAAAAAGTAAAAATGAAGTTTGGGAACGAAATGATATTTTGTTTTAAAAGTGACAACAGAAACATACCGGTCTGAGTTTGTTATGGGCGCTTTTTAGATAACAACCCGCTTGAAACCATGGTAGTTTTAAATTGAAAGATAGGGGAACTTAATTTGATTCTGGTTTCTATATAATTAGGCCATTTTGGGATTTTTCTCTTGCTATAAAATGTGATATAATTTGCATTTAAAAACATTTACGATGACTAAAATACTGCATAAATACCACACTAATAAATATTAACGCACACAATAAAATTACGTAAAGTACAATTAACAAGTGCTTTTAATTAAAATAAATACCTGTTTAAATGGAATTGTTTAATGTATTTATCCGGTTTGCAGTATCGTATGTATTTGAGTTGATTATTTGTTCCAAAACGCAGTCATTCAAGGACAATGTGTTATTTGTACATCGTTAATTTTTAATGTTTGTTATTAACTTTTATTAATAAATAATGATCCATAAGTCGCTGGTTTAAATCAGGCTCGAAGGACTCTAAATGTTTGCGAGCGTGTGGACAGTATAAGTGGATTAAATAAATGAAAATGATGAAGATAATTTAATTATAATTTTATAAAACTAGTTGAGAGCATAATAATAGGTAACAATGGACTGACAGAACAGACGAACATTTATAACGTCTAGCGACGCAAACTGTCAATATAAAAAGTATAAAAAAAAACTAATAAAAATTGAAATAGAATTTAATTCAGTCATTGACATATACATTAAAATAAACTTGAAAAAAAAATTTTGTTCTACATATAAAGGGCATCTTTTGTTAACACGAAGATTAGTCTATCATCTGTTCGGATAATAAACAACCCTTGTAAACAATAGAAGAAGGAAACGGTATGACAATTTAAAAAATAAAGTAAGTACACATTCAATAAACATTTAAATAGCCCGAGAATATTATTCTCAAGGTGTGTTTGCTTTTATGAACAACATATTTTAATATCTTTTAATAATCTTTATGAACGTTTCACTGAGCTGTGTTATCCTAGCGGTAGAGGGCTGATTGCAAGATGGCAACGGGTTCAATTCCCGGAAACCAGTCTTAAATAGTTCCAACTTTGTGCAACAAAAATCAGTCTGAGCCACGTGAAGTGAGCCGCGAACAGCTTGACGTAAATAGGTTTATTAGATATTTAATGGACTCAGGCGTTACCTTGCGGAAGTCCATCCTAAGTAAGAAAAGGACCAATATTTAGCCACCTACTCACATGCAGTGGTAGTCATGCAACAAAGTGCACCGCCCGCTAGCCCCTTGATAAATACATATGTGGCAAACAATGCGAATTACATAACCGTCACCGTTAATTCACTCATCACGTGTTTCACCCCTCCACGGGGCATCTTCAGGAGTTATGTTATATCGATTAGCGCCAAACACAGAGTCTGTATCAGCGGGCTGGCGGGCGGTGCACTTTGTTGCGTGACTACCACTGCATGTACGGAAGTGGCTTAATATTAGTCCTTATCTTACTTGTTTATTAGATAGTTAATAATAATTGTTTTTAATTATTGTACTGTTTACTGTTTGTCCTTCAATCTATATTTCTTAATATTTTTATTCGTCATTTCAACTTGTTTATTGTATATTATATTTAATGAACTAAAACTAAATCATCAAATATTATTAAATGCAACAATTGACTTACGTGTATGTATATATATTTATGTTTTTGTGTGTATGTATATAAATGCTTGTTAATAGTACAACTATCGTCCTTTTTCAGTACTACTGAGGGTCGTGACCATTGTTCTGTACTATGCTACGCCATCTTTGATGTTTTTCGTCGGTGTTTATTGCTTCGAATATTTTGTACCTTTGAAATAAATAAAAATGAAAACTGTGTCTTTTATATTGCTATAAACCTCACCTCAGTTTAACAACTCAGTACTAAAAACTTTCGCGAGAATTACCTGGTTTTAAAGATCGTAAATTTTGAAGAATACAGTGGTCGTAAACTTAGAGCATCGCGTAAACAACTTGCATATGAAGTTGTATGCTTTTTGGAACCACAATTCACGGCCTTCTATTTTACCTCTCTGCAGAATGAACAATAAAGTTTATCATTACAAGAATGTATTTTAAAAGTAAAGACAGGTAACAATTTATTCAAGTTATTAAATACTCTATACTTGTTTAATATCTTACTTATCGTAAACATCTAATCCAGGGGTGTCAAACTCAAAACCTAACTTAGGCCACATAAATAATTTTTAATTTTAGATATGTCACAAAAAGTCAATGTTCATAGAAATAAATATTTTTAATTTTATTAGTACATTGCAATAAACATTTACATTAAATTAAATTACCTTTTCGGTCCTAATATTTGATGTTTATTCTCTGACGGATCAAATAAAGGAAAGCGGGCCGCGAGTTTGACACCCCTTATCTAAATGCTCTATATTTAACACGTTCACTGCGGGCCCAATTTTGAAGAACTTTCAGCTGGTGCGGCTGAGGTCGAATTAGCCTCAAGCTGAACTTCCTAGTAGTGCGGTTGAGGCCTTTTCTGCCTCATGTTCATCAATATTTTTTTAAAATATTGAGTCAATGCTTCGCAGACATAAAGAAAGCTATATTTGTCTTTGTCATACCTCATACGGTTGAGTGTGAACAGCCGCCGCACTAGAGAGAAAACACGAGTTTTACGCGCCGCACCAGTGCAAAGTCTACCATGAGGCTGAATCGACCTCAAGCCGCAGTAAACGTGTTAAATTATGCATGTCTCTGTACTATGAGTCTGACCTAATCCAGTGTTTTAAACGATTATCGTCCGTCCGTTAAAACGTACTAAAATGTACAGTCGCCCACAATAACGATAGCCGTTAGTTATTAAGCACTAACGGCGGCATTACCGCGGGGAATCGGTCCCGTTCATCCATTCGCACTCGACTGTACGAGCAATAAAATTTTATCTCAATGCCCATAAAGCGAAAGCCGAAACATTTGTAATTCAGTTTCCCTTTCACTGTAGCTTTATCCAAATGTATTGACATTAAATAGCGCAGGCTTGTCTAAAAGAATAGTGACAGTGAACATGGTAAATCGCTGGTGCAAACAGGGGTCGTAGGGGAAAGGTCAACCGATGACGTGACTAGCTCCCAAGAAGTTTATGGAAACGGGCAACACAAGACAGATCGTCGTGACATGATCATGTCATTAAACCCCAAACCTACTGCACTAAACTCTTGTCTATGTTCTGTAGATTCTTCTTTATTCCTGCCGATAGAAGCCCACTACAAGGCCATAGACTTTCCCCAAAAAATTGCCATGATGATTGGACTTTCGTCACCTAGGCTCACATCGGCACACATTGCCCTCACCGTTTCTTCATTAATAATTATAAGTTTTTAAAAATATTCAATTTGTCGACATGAATAACGATATACTAGTAGCATAAAAAATGTTGGAATATACCAATAGTTAGTGTGTGTGTGTATAAGCTAGTGTCGCAGCTTTAAAGGGGTGAAGACATGTTTGTTCACAATTAAAGTACGGTACATTTGATCCCAAAAATAAACATAAATGTATTAATATGCATTAAAATAAATTATTGTTTAATATCTGTTTATGCATAATTTGTGTTGCCAGGAGTTTTTGGCATGCCGCATTACAGTATAAAAATATAATTTTGTTACATATTCCAGAGCGATCATTTTATATGAAGTAATTGGAAATGTCATAAACAAAGAAGAGGAATGACACGATTGCAGGTCACTAGTTCGATTACTGGAGATAGTCTTATATATAATTCACAATTTGTGCATTAACCCTTTCCAGTCCAATGTCGAGTGTCACTCGATACTGATTTTGTTCCACAAGCTCCACTGTCGAGTGATACTCGACATGGTGTAATACTTCTTTTTGCGGAAAATTTTAAAACAGGAAAGATTTTTGTTACTAAAATGTTTGAATCACGAATAAATGAAACATATTCTAGAATCGCAAGATACTTTAATTCGTTTAAATTTTATCGATGCCACATAACAGCCTTGGAGTGGAAAGGGTTAATTATATTAGATGGCACTGCGTAGACATAAGTTACCAGAGGATGGGCAGCAGCTTTCTCTGAGTACCATACCACACTGCGATCGCCAACCGATGTACGAAGCGAGGCGATTATGGTATATCTCTCCATAGATATCTTTGAGGAAGACCTTTGCTTCTCAGTGGCATCTATATGTTGAAACTACCAATTACAAAGTAAAGATTAAACCTATCAAAGATTTTTTTCTGACAAATGATTAATACATTCACCCGCTTAAATCTTTTGCATGTTTCACTAATCACTCTTTACACTTTATTATTAAAATATAAACATGAAAGACGTTGTAACGAAATATCTCTTTGTAGTCATACAGTGTGATCGGTTATGGACATAAAAGCTTTGTTGTATAGTAAGAAAAGGACTAATTAAGCCACTTTCGCTCATGCAATGGTAGTCGAGCAACAAAGTGCAATGGCCGTGTGGCAAACAATGCGAATTACACAACTGCCACCGTTAAATCACTCTACACGTGTTTCACCCCTCTACGGGGCATCTTCAAGAGTTATGTTACACCGATTAGTGCCAAACACAGAGTATTCGCATTGTTAGCCGCATGCGCATTTATCAGCGGGCTGGTGGGCGGTGCGCTTTGTTGCCCGACTACCATTGCATGTGCAGAAGTGGCTAAATATTGGTCCTTTTTTTTACTTAGGATGGACTTCCGCAAAATAACGCCTGATTCCATTAAATATTTACTGCATAGCTCATTTGAGAGTAAAAAACTTTAAAGCTTTTTATAGCTATAACCAATCTTTATAAAAGTGGATACGGTAAAGTGTTTAGCAGTCACATCGAGTATCTAATCTAAAATTTTATTTCCACTCTCATTCTAAAATTTTATTATACTATTAAAATTTACCGCTGCATCTCCGGCTTTGTAGTATGAATTTGCATAACTAGATTTAACTCCCGTGCGTGCCTGCGGGAGTTCTCTTACGCTAATATCAGATACGAAAATTAGTTTTATTGAAGCATCTAAGTGTGCATTAAGCATCGACTTGAGTTGAATTATATTAGATTAAAATAAGTATTAGGTAATAAAAAGTATCTCCCACACATGGGCTTGTTAGAAAGCTCACAGTCTTTCAACAGATCAGGGATGCTCGGGATTTCTCTACAATACCGAATCAAGAATGAGGAGATCAGTGGACTAATAAAACTAACCAATAGATCTCAGTGGATTGGCAAGTTGAAATGGCAATGAGTCCACACAGTGCGCTGAACATAAGGTCAATGTGGACTTAGATTTTTAGAGGGGAGACGACGGACTGGCAAGCCCAGCGTACGCTCCCAAAGTGGACAGATGATCTTGTCAAGATCGATAGAAGGCGCTGAATACATGCCGCCTCAAATGGATCTTACTGTGAAATTAGCATCGCTTTCCTTTTAGAGGAGGTAAAGAGCTGCCACACTTTTTTTGCGATTTTATACAAAGTAATAAATGATGTATTTAAGCATAACAAATTTGTGTAAGAGGACACTGTTATATAGTTTGAGAAGAAGTTGTATAAAATAAAACAAAATGGAAAAATGTATTCCTGTCCGAGAAATAAGATGGGGGAACGAGAGGCTTAAAAATAGATTTTGAACTTTGAACTTCTTTTCAATTTAAATTCTCATTGGTCGTATAGTTTGGATCTGGCTAAGAGGAATGTTTAATTTACTCGGAGAAATAGTGAATTAATAATGTCTATTTATAATTAATGTAGAAATTGAGTAGTGGTAGCCTAGCGACATAGTATTGAGACTTAAGATCGTAGGTCGCGGGTTCGTTAACCACTTAAGAATATTTGTATATATAAAAAGTAAGGAGTATTTATGAATCAAAAATTATTTGTCTGTACCTCTCTGATCAGATCGAGCAGTGATAACCCATCGGTAGAGGACTGCGACTGAGACTTGCGATTGTAGGTGGCGGATTCGATTTCCGGAATACAATCCTGTTTTACACATAATGCATTAAATACATGGGATTGCCACCACTCCCAAACAAGCTTCAAGAAGATGAACAGCAGCGTCCTCTGCGTACCAGAATACCACACTGCGATCATCAACCCGCTTACCAAGCCTATCGATTATGGTATATCGCCTCAATGATATTTTTAGGGGAAACCTTTACTTTGCAGAGGGTCGTCTAGGAGCTAAAACGACGACGATATAATCGAAAAGTATGGTAGCCAAAATACTAGAAACAGATTTTAAATATCATTCATAAACGCGTTATAGTTTTGTATTGTGACGTTACAATTCAAACATGTTTTAAAGCCAAAAATATTTTTAAAAGAAATAAAGGTTGAAATAGCTAATAGTTTATCAATTTATTAACATTGTAAAATAAACTGAAAATATAATTTGTCGTGTTAGTTTCATTGTATCGATCAAAGATACAATGCAATGTTACTTTGGTAATATTAAAGGGGCCGAAAAGTAACGTCGCTTTCTTAAGTTAAATTCACACGACTACATTTTTAACAAGTTTTTATTTCTAATCAACATATTCACCTTCGTTATCAACAACCTTTTACCATCTATTATATAAATTTTCAATGCCGTGAAAATCAATCGATTTTTCTGTAAAATGTGTCGACAGAAACGATATTACCTTCCGGTCACCCTAAAATAATAGAAAATTAATTTAAATAAAATGGTTCATCTATTAAGTTATAAAATTTCTAACTATTGGCATCATATAATAATCCTAAATTATCGAGTAATAAAGTTTTAAAATTTATAAAACCAGTAAAAAATACAGTTACAATAAAAAAAAAGATATTTAAAGCGCTTTACAATGAACTTCTCTAAAAATGTATTAAGAATAATATGGATGTGACCAAAAATAAAAAATAAACCTTTGTGTTTGGCACTAATCGGTGTAACATAACTCCTGAAGATGCCCCGTGGAGGGATGAAACACGTGTTGAGTAATTTGGCGGTGGCGGTTGTGTGATACGCATTGTTTGCCGCATACGCATTTATCAGCGGGCTGGCGGGCGGTGGTGGTTATGTGATTCGCATTGTTTGCCGCAAACGCATTTATCAGCGGGCTGGCGGGCGGTGCACTTTGTTGCACGACTACCACTGCATGTGCGGAAGTGGCTAAATATCGGTCCTTTTTTTTCAGCACTATGATAGGAGAGATTCTATTCTCTATTAAATTTTATGTTCTTATGTACAAAAGCCTTATTCTTTTTCTTTTCAGCCCGTTGACACAATGACCGGTCCTGCGCTGCCTGATTCCAGCGACTTCTCGCAATTTTAGCTATGTCCTTTGTGCACCTAGCCGCCCCACGCCATGTGGACTCGTGGCCACTACTCGATAACCTTTCGGTCCCAACGGCCATCAGTTGCACGACCAATTCTCCCAGCTACGTCGGTTCTTCTGTAGATCTCATTATTTCTGATTCAATCTGGCAGCGAAACTTCGAGCACAGCCTTCTTAATTACTCTTTGAGTACATAAGTTATCACACTTAATAATTCTAAGTAGATAGGAATGTGAATATAGAAAACGGTAGTTATGGAAGAAAAGTAATAAAACAGTGATTGTACTTTTTCTGCGAACCGTATCGAAAACCATTATGATATTGAAGCACTTACTCCTGTTACATTTGTGCAAAACAGACAATCAATCTTCGATAGCGTTTCCGGTTATTTTAATGTAGTTATAATCCGTATTATTAGAGATGATTTATGAACCTACGAATAATGAAGCCGCAAGGGACTGCGCGGAAATAATTTGTCTGGTTTTTTTTTTTCTTCGAAAGATCTTTTAACACGTTTTATAACTTCAAGATGGATTTTTCTCGTCCTCTCAAGGGTGCCGTAAAATCGTCTTAGGATAGTCATAAAATCTTGCCGACTAAGATAATATACGAAGTGATTGTTTCAAGAACGTCTGATCGGTTTTTCATAGCCAATTACTTTTTTTTTGTAAATAAAAAGTAAGCAGAACTTTACAGATAGCTTAGTGGACAGTAATTGTCTTTTATCTTATATTTCGGGTTCAACACCCACTTTTTATTATCTCTATAGCATATAACTGGTAATGTAAATTTTTTGACTGCTGATCTACAGTAATAGAAGAGGACACCGCTTCGAGAATCTCCAAGGGAAAGGCAGCCTACGCACGGCACCGTTCTGTATAGCAATCATGGAAGCTGAATAGGAGAGTTAAGCTCAAAATATTCCGGTCCAATGTGAAAACCGTGTTTCTATATGGATGCGAGACTTGGAAGGTTACCAAGGATATTACGGCTCCAAGTCTTCGTTAACAACTGTCTTCGACGTATTCTCGGTATATACTGGCCTCAGAAAATCTCCAACGTAGACCTCTGGAAACGCTGCGGTGAGATGCCGATCGACCATCAGATCAAACGCCGCAAGTGTAACTTAATAGGCAACATGCTCCGAAGGGACCCTGATCACTTACCGAGGCAATACCTCGTGTTTCTGTGAACCGGGCGTGGACCAGACCGTGATCCACCTTGTGGCCCGGTGTCCCGCATTCGAGGGACTCCGGCACGGCTTCGAGTGCCGGTCTGGCGTTGAAATCAGGAAGGAGACAATACCCTCCCTGATAGGCGGAGATGACAAACAGGCATTCATATCCCTTTGATAGAAAATAATAATAGAATAAGTAACAATGTAAAATAAGATTACAAATCGAAAAATGTAAAAAGAAAAAGGGAAGAATGATAGACGAACAGAGCAAAAGGGTAAGAAAGTAGAAACGTAGCATGAAAGATAGAAAACGGACCGAAAGAGAATGTGAAGAATGAAAGAAGAGAGGGAAAATAAAAGATAATGTAAAAAATTAAATGCTAAAGTCAGTAAAAGTCTAAAAGTCCCTATCCCACCACAAATAGAGGTACGAATAAATAAATAAAAAAATACCTAGAATGGAATCCTCAAGGGAAGCGAAGACGTGGCCACCCAAAGCAAACCTGGCGGCAGACGATCACTACCGAAGTGAAGGCAGTTTTAGCAGCAGAATTACAATCGGGAGACTCAGTCATATACCCCTGAGCTACCACCGCCCACACTGTTCAATAGAATCAAACAAATCCTTGCCTACAGATCTAATAAGCCAAAATTACATGGCTTTTCTATATGTTATATGCAACAGATGACCTGAAACTAAATATTCTTGAGTGGTGATCACGAGTCGGTAAACGCAGCATGAGTAAATCCACTACTAAGTAGACCGACTACATATTTAACATTGCTTGATAAATAAAATAAAAAAGACAAAATAATAAAATAAACGAGAGGCTATAATTTTGTAAGAATTCGTTACAGTTTATTTATTAAAATCATTATTTATCTTCATAATTCCGGACTGTAAGGTCTGGACGGCCGATAAAATCTTTTACGAGACCCCAAGCATCAATCAAATTTGAATTTTCTCTACAATAATATTTTATTACCTTGACTGAAACAGTAGACTTTTGGGATATTATTTGCATATTTTATTTCGCTTGAGTTCTAGATTCTTTATACTAGAGAAGTTAATTTTAATATTTTTGTATTCTTTAAGACTTTGTATAATGTTCTTTCGAAACGTGATAAGTCTCTTTTGAGACCGAGATATTCAGCAGAGAGATTTAAAAAGCCTCCGAGTAATGAAACTTTCAGCTCTGAAACCAAAATTTTGAATGTGATTTGAATTTTGAGATTATCATGTCACCTCACCGTTGACAATGTATTTACTATTCACTGTCTATTTTATTCATTTACTTATATAACTGTTTGAATAGATAGAATACTAGGATCTATTTGCGATAATTTTATGATAATATTTCACTGATTCATTGAAGTGACAATGTAAGTAATAAAAATGGGGAATAAAAATATCGCTTGTACAGACCCTGTGGCATTACTCAATATAAAATGAATTATTTTTAATTATTTTCGTTATTAATGAAAGTTATTTAATTTAAAACAATTTATTACTTAATATATTAGTTTAGAATTAGAAAAGCTTACAAAGACATGTTTAGCAAAACCTCAGTAAAGAAAAAAAGGCTTAGATTATTTGTCAATTTTCTTACATGAGGACATAACTGATTCCAGAACGTCTTCAATGTTATTATCAGAAATTCTGTTAATCATTTTTATACAAGAACCGAAAACGACAATTTAAAAAAAATTGCAGAAAATCAGAAGCTGGCAGATCGTGAAATTTACGGAACTTTTGCTATAAAAACTTATTTTAAGCACAAAAGTTTTGAAACCGCATTGAATCAAACTAAAATACTCATCTAGATCGACAAGAAAAAAAAATCTTTTTTAGTAGATTTAACAAAATATATGAGTTAGAATAATTACAACTTGGCGAGGTAATTGAATACTGGCGCCGATAGATGAAGCTAGCAGTCGCTACGCGCTATCGACCATCATGTATGGCTATATTCAATTGGTACTGGACGCTGTTGGCTGTTCTGACTTTTACAGCTTCTTCTGTTGATAGATGGTTCAGATGAACTTTTTAAAAAGGTCAAATAAATCCTTGAATGTAGTGGGACTACTATAATCCGACATCTGCATATTTATAGTATGTAAAACAATAATAATATTTATTATATACAACAGCAAATAAGTAATATAAGTCACACATATTAATATTACAAAAGTAAATTTATAGTCATTATTCAACTTTATCTAGCAAATACAATAATGATTAATATCGTAGCATTAAATTACCAAAAATACTTTTAATATCATACCACATAAGGGAGTACAAGAGAGTCGGTTTTAAATAAACTATTGTCATACTAGACGCAGAATATGGAATAATTCTTACTATTTCATAACAGCTTGAGAAATATATATGTATGGAGGTACACATTACTGTATCCGTTAGTTTATGATATAAAATTTCATATTCCAGTAAGCAGTGCTTCAGTATTCTGGGATGTGCCTTTGTACAGATATATGAGCATTTTATTTCATAGTAGAAACTTTTTATGCGAATAAAACGGTTTTATTGTGTTCTTTTTATTTGATTCAACATTTAATATGTTGTCTGTTAGACTTTTATATCACAGCAGTAAATGATTCACAAAATCAAAAAGAATTACTGAAAATAATAACATATTTTGCACATTCATCATCATTTCAGTCGGAAGTCCACGGCTGGACATAAGCCTTCCCTGGATTTCTAATAAGTCCAGTCGGAAGCAGCCTACATTCAGCGTCTTCCAACTTATTCAAGAGCATCTGACCTCCTTAGATCTTGGACTGGAGTAAACGTCCTTCGCTGCGCTTGCTTGTTCTTGGTCTCCAGAACACTAACTCCCCGGTGGTCATATATTCTGCAAGCAATGTGGCAATTCAACTTGCCAATCCGCTGGTTTTTGTTCTTTATTACGGTTTTGTTATGCTAATTTAAATTACATCAATACTTCCTCTCAGTTTTGAATCTTTTGTTTTATTTAATTAGATTTACTTATAACTTAACTGTTAAGTTTTATCTAGATTCACCGTAATATTGTGATGTCTAACTTTATTCGCGAATTTAAAGTTAATAGAACTTTGAAAGGGTGGAACCAAGATCACTAAAGACACTCGAAGAATTGCTCGTCTGAATTGGCAGTGGGGGGAGCCAATCGCTCGTACAACCTGTGGTTGTTGGGGACGAAAAGTTTTCGAATGGAGACCACAAGCAGGTAGACACGATGTGGGTAATCCTCTTACTAGTTGGACCGGGATAGTTAGCGTCTTTGGGACTCGCTGGATGCGGACAGTACAAGACCGGTGATCGTGTCGATCTTTAGAGAAAGCTTATGCATCGCAGTGGGCGTTAGAACAGAGGAAGAGGAAATGATTCTTTTACAATTTCTGTCAGCATTTTCATCTTTAAATAACTTTAAGAGATTATATAATAGTAATAATAATCTTTACTGTAAACCAAGAGAATTTAAATATCAAAAATTATACAAAACAATCCTTTTCAGCATTACTCCAGCCTTAATACGCCCACTGCTTGGCCTTCCCCAAATACTACCGCGACTTTAAAAAGGTTAATTGTCCACCTCAGAGTTCCCCAAACTTTTTTGTGTCTTAGACCTCTTGCCATGTTTTTCCGTGTTGGGTAGACCCCCTACTTACCTGATATTGATTTCCTGTAAATTTCTAACTGTAGTGAAGTTTAGTGTTAAAAACTTAAAGTAAAAACACATGATCCACTATCGTGGATCCCTATTTTCATTTCATGGACCCCCAAATTTTTTTTCGCTGACGTAGACCCCTTGCAGGTTGCAATAGACCCCTAGAGGTCGGTATAGACCACTTTGGGAATCACTGGTCTACCTCGTGGGTGGACGTGGTAAGTAGCGCTAGACAGTTTGTGGTCTCTAATATACAAGATCTTACTTGGTACAAATCTGAAAATTTTCTTTATGGTGTCTTCTGATTTACTGCACTTAAAACATAAACTCAACATTCGTTTATATCAATTTTATTATTATTCCTTTTCGCCGGTCCATTTTAGAGTTATGTAATGAATAAATTTGAATTTTATCATGCACATGGCTACGCGCCATATCTATTTTTTTTATTCAATGCATTAAAATTTCTCGCTATAACTTTTCCGTACTGCGTAACGATGTGATTGTAAAATATGAAACATAAAAATAGTTTCCAGCGAAAATGTCTTAAGAGAATATTTAAGTAAATTTTATGTGTACGTAATAATTTATGAGAGAAATTGTTACATTTTAAAGCAAAGTATACCTATCTTTTATGCATTTACTGATGAGTCAAAGGCGTTATTTATGAAAGGATTCTATCGTCTGTCATCTTGTCAGTGTTAAAAGCACACTGTAAGGTATAGGCCTCCTCAAAAGATTGCCTAGATGACCGATCCTAAAGTAGGGGGAGTCACCGGAAGTCATAGGATTTCTGGAGGAGTCAACATCTTACGGCTAATATGGTGGTAAATGTCAATTCAATTTATATGTCCGTAATGAAGTATCGATAATAATATACTAGTAATCGATTATATTATCGATAGAATACTGCAGAGTATTACTTGTCAATGATTATAATTTTCTCGATGCACTTATTTTTCAAAAAAAGTAAATTTGATTGTTTTAAGTTTGTTTGTTTGTTTGTTGATAAAGTTGTTTTTTCGTTCCATGTTTCTTAAGGAAACATTATATAACTATGAATATTTATTAGTTTCACTGGCATAAACTTTGAGAAATTATTGCTTTGTTGTGTTTCCGGTATATCGTTTGGGTAACGAAGAAAATTAAATTGCTATCGACGTGTAACATAATAAGGTGATGAGTGTTATTGCTATACGTGTTGATGGTGATATAGCTCATTTCAACAAAAAGTTTTAAAGCTTTTACAATCGATTCTAATCACCTGTATAAGAATAAACAAATTTTTTAACAAATATATGACAGCTAAATAATGAAGAAATAAAAGTAATAAATGTAGAACATTTTTAAAATTGTAAAACCTTAGAGGCATGGCAAAGGAAGTGACCCGATGTATGGAAAGAAGCTAGACATTTTGAGAAGGAAATTAGAGGAAAGAAAAACGAAGGATGAGTATGGAAATAAAAAATAATATGAAAAAACTCTTACGTAAACAAAGACACTGTCCAGCCATGATAGGGATTGACCGTGTATAAAGTTATCACTCTGAAATAATTTATAATTTTTTTTTCTATTGAAATACGACAGGCCAATAATGTCTGGCAGTATAAAGTCTACAACGACAGATAACAAACAATAATTAATTTTAATAATATTAATTATAGTTTTAAAACACTATTTTCACTATTTCTATATCATCATTACTTTTTTGGAAATTAAAGCATACGTACTGCAAATGATCTATACATTCACACGTTAGATTTTACACCTATCAACCAATCAATCAAGTTGTATAGTACATATATATCGAAAGAATGTTGTACACAGAAGCCTTATAATTTACAAGTAGAATGCGTATTTAAATCTGGTTGTCTTTTATATACACAAGAAACCTTGTAACGAGCGTAAGAGAACAACGTTTGAGAATTCCGAGCAGCTGTTATCAATTGAATTCCCACAATTCACCTTTGTGTGTTTACTAGCGCTTTGAAACGTGTGAAATCAATTCCTTTGTGTAGATTCAGTCGTACAAAATGTTTCGTAAAGTAATTGTATCCTGTCTGGCGGTTCTAGATCTGGATAAAGACAAAGCCTGCGCTCTACCGCACTAGTACCTACTCTACTCTACTTCTCTCTCCGCTACTCTATTAGCGATAGAGCTGTTTAGGTAACGGATTACGTATTCTCGGGTTTGTATATCACAAACGTTTTCGCTTTCATAATAAGTTACTCTCTTTGTAGATCAGGTCGCTCGATCATTTTATCACCGCTAAGCTTCGTCGATCTTTTGATCAACCAATCTTTGTTGGTGAAGAACCGTATACCGTAGTATTTCATGACATGTAGCAGCATTAATAAACTCTAGTATACTCTTCTATTGTATCTATTCTCATCACAATTTTTATAGCCCCCGTTTAAGGGAACTATCCTTCCCCCTATATTTTTGAGACAGAGGCTTATGTATCAATAATTCTTTCATCTTTGTCTTTTATTACACACACATAGACACTCTCTCTCTCTCTCTCTCTCTCTCTCTCGTCCAATACAATTTCTTCCTTTCTTCTTTTCTTCCTTCTTTAATTCTTCATATTATCTATCATTCACTCAGCGTTTATTTACATTTCAATCACGCATCATCTCCCATTCTTCGCCATATCTCTCTCTTTTGTTTTTTTTTTATTTTTATTTACATTTCCTTCAATAATTAAATTTAATGACAATTTTCTCATCACTGTTTCAGTCTTCTGCCTATCGGTTTCTTTTCTTCTACCTCACTATTAATCAATTAGTGATGTTCCTAATATATACAGCTCAAGCATTTATTAATACCATACTAAAAAGGTCGCAGAAAAATAGGTGATTTTTTTAATATTTCTAGAATCGCTCGAAGTAGTGTTAATGCGACTTCCATTGGTAAAACGTACTATACGGTCTAGACGTTCACGAATTTTACGCTTTCGGAAATTTAAATTTATTTATGTTTATCTAGAAACAGATAGTTAAAAATATTTTCAATTACCCTTGCCATGTATATAAATAAAGCATATTTAAAAGTTGTCACTTTATTTGATAACAAGCTGCGCCAGCGACTGCATCCGCCTGGAATTTATTAAAAAATCATTTAATGTTTTTTGTTTAAGAATTATTTGCATTACTTCAGCTTCTTGCCAATATAAATCACGTCAAAATTAATCTAGCCGTATTAAAGATTAGTCGGATCTAACAGACAGACAGATAAACATTTTTAAAAAAGTATTTTGGGTATCTGAGCCGTATATATACAGATATGCATGTAATGAAAAGCGATTGTTTTAATATTACGAATATAGATACTTCAATTTTATTTACTCGTTTAGATAAACAACTATAAAATAAACACAGTTTTTTCTATTTCTTATACTAAAATCCTTTAAAATATGTAATTTATTTTATTCCATTCTAACACGCCTTTATTGCTTAAGATTGATGACAATTGCTTGACAACTAGAGACATGTATTTTTATTTACTTTGTTGTTTGTTGGAAAGGAAAACATGTGGAAATGATTTATCGTTTTTCTCATTTTTTTCCTATTTTCCCCTTCATAACAACCTTTTTCACACATTAATAAACGTATGAAAAACTATATTACATTTTCATTATTAATTATTCGAGCCATTTTTAAGTTCTACACTTTGCAACATATTCAGAGTTTTACTTAAATTTTACGATATATAATTATTTAATTTTTTTATGTACAAAATTTTTTCTTAAATAAAAGTAGCCTAAAACATTCTTTATTACGCCAGCTATCTCCCGGTATATGTCCCGTCAAATTCGGTCCAGCGATTTCAGAGATCATCCGAAACGAACAGACAGATAGACAGATAATAATTAAAAAAAAAATAATTTTGCTATATGTACCGTATATATATGGAGTAAAAATTGGCTATTTTTAAATTACAAAAAGACACATAAATTTTATTTATTTAGACGCATAAATTATGAGTAGGTTTTTTACTTTTTGTACCTAAATAAAATGATGTCATTGTCATGTGTATGTTTTTATAATTAATTCAAATATATATTATTAAATATATTATTGCAAAATGCTAATTTTTAATACATTATACCTAAAATTCATATAGCAAAAGTTATAATTAGAAAATCCGCTTGAGCTTATTATGGGTTCTCAGATCAGGGTGCATTTGTTTAAAGTTTAAATTATAGTTAGTGGTAGGTTTAAGTTAAATGCCATTAAAAGGGAAGCTCTATCTGATTCACTTTATTATTTAATTGGTCCCTTCTTGCTTGTTCTCATGACGTGAAAATCATAATATTAAAAATTAATTAACACCTCTTTTTCGCATTAGCCATCATTTCTCTATTAACACACAAATTCTTTTCCAGTCCACCCAAAGGTTGGTTGTAAGACATTGACATATACAAGATCGAATAGACTGCCAACAGTATTTCTGTATTATTATTGTAATATTTCTTTATTATCTTTATTTATTTAATACATTATTATAAAATAGAGTAATAAATTAATTATTAAATACCACAATATCTCAGTAAGTAAATAATCTTTAAAAATCAGTATTACTAGAAAGTCTCCGAAACATCTCTCGTTCGTTTTTGACGAATGTGTGTTGCCGGTGACGATATACGGATCCGGAACGTGGTCGCTTACCACGGACTTCATAAGAAAGCTATAAGCTTGGAGTTTCACTGCGTGGTCAAATCAGAAGTGAGGAGATTCTTAGAGATTATAGATAGATTCTTAGAAGAACCAAGAACACCGACGTAGCTCGAAGAATTGATCGTCTGAAGTTGCCAATGGCTGTTGGAGCTGAAAGATTCTCCAGTAGAGACCATGAAACGGTTGACGCAGCTTTGTTAGTCTCTCCACTAAGTGGACAAATGACATGGTTAAGGTGAGGTGGAAAATCTTCAGGCCTATTCCTAGCAGTGGAAGTCTGTCAGCCGAAAAGCAGAAAGGCTTTAACTTTGGTATCTAATTTTAGTAAATTGTAGTAAGAAATTTTATTTTGCAAGATATTGTAGCAGTAGATCAATATTTATGATTCTACTATGAAATATGATCGTAGATGCTCGTAAAAGAAATGTGGGCAGATTTCATATAAATTACCTGCCTCTCTTGAATGTTAAGTAACATGAATGTTCGCTTACGCTGTAAGATTTTGTATTTGGACGGAATCTTCCATGCGTTCCCGACACAGATTATAAAATGTCGTATAAGTCGTTAGTATAATATATATAAGCAAACATTATAAAGAAATATGTGACTTCCATTATAATGTTTGGAATTGGATTAAGATAATGATAATAAATTTCATTTATTTAACATTGAAACTTTTAACTGGACTTTTATTGATGGTAAACTAATCATCAATGTATTTACTTTTTAATTTATTTTATTTATGTTTCTACTCTGCTTCGTAAGGTGTTATAGCTATGGAGAAAAAATAGGTTGTGATAGAAAAATGAAATCATAGATCAAGTCCTAAGACGCTTGAGATCGAAGACTGTTAATACTATGTGACGATTAAAAATTTTTCTACAGAGATAGCAACTACCTGGCTACGTTAAAGAAAGCATAGTCCGAGGCACTCCGGGGTAAATATATGGCGGGATTCCTATCCTCTCAAACCTCTTTGGTCCTCCTCTTTGGTAGGGCGTCCACTACCGTACACGTGTGAGAAAATTTCACTCATACATTTCCAAAAATACCGTCTGCAAGCGGCCTGAATCACACGTTCGTCCATATTAACGAGACACATTTTCCGAGAAGTCACTTGATTTTTTATTTGTAAAAAATCAAGTCACATTTCGGAAATAAATCGGGGTATATTGCTGACCTGGATACGATTTACTTTTAAAACAATGGACGATCAAAGCCCCCACTTTCAACGCCTGCACCTATTTTTTAGAATGCAGATGTCTGTGGTTACTTAGTTGTGTTCTTAGCAACTTGATAGTTCGCGGATGATCAGAAATGAGCCGAGCGGAAGAGCCTTCCACTACTTCTTCTTTATTCTACAATCGTTTCTCTTAACTTAGTTGTAATATATTGCTTGATGTCCATAAATTTTCAATATTAGGAAGCGATCTGTATCTAAAGCGACCTTAAAAAGCACATCTTTTTTCCTGATTTTTTATAATTCAGTATAACAATAAAAAGTGATTAGCAAAGCAAAGGTGTCCATCTAGTTATGTTCGCTTTCATATTTTTAATGCACAGTCGCAAACAATCGCGTGACGCGCCATAATGAAAACGTCTGTTGTAAATTTAAATGACGGTAAAAATTCAGAACACGTAATGGTTTTACATATCGCCGCCGACTAGGGGCTTGTGAAAGCGGAATGAAATTATAACAAACAAATGAAAACAGTGATAATATGACAATGTTTTTAAAATATTTATTACCAGCTTTACCTGCTGCTTCGTCCGGTGGAATTTAATAAAAATATTTAGAGTATTTATTTTTCTTAAATGAAAATATTTAGTAGCCTTAGTTACTCCTTATTACATCAGTATAACTGTCATCAAAATCGGTACAGCCATTTCAGAGATAAGCCTGAACAAACAGACAGACCAACAGACAAAAAAACGTAATTTTGTTATATGTACCGTATAAACATTCATATACATGTAGTAAAAAGCGATTATTTTACTATTACAAAGAGACACTCCGGTTTTATTTATGTATTTTATTAAAGAAAATTCTAAAATGACAGTTGAGAGGGAACATCGCTCTATGGAACCGTTGGAGCCTAGAGTATCTCGAGTGCCGACCACAAACCCGTCAAGCCAGGGTCGGGAGTAGTTGATGGGATCGAGCAGCGGAAGACCATGTCTGATGACTGAGGGCTGATGTGATGATGATAAAAAATTGTGACACGTGTGAAGGGAAATACGGTAAAAAAGAAATGACAGGAGTCTGTGAACTGTGAAATATGACACAATAATTAAAAGTAGAGCAGATCTATCAAAGATAGAGAATGAATGAAAAAAAAGGAGATGTCTTTATCCAATAAGAGTTCCACGACTTGAAGAATAACTAATCACATCAACACTAGACCGAAAACTACTTATATTTAGAGTACTTATATAAAGGGACAAACATTTTTGAAATTGGAACACCAAGCTACATGGTGACGCTTTGTGAGAGCAACAGAGACACAAGAATTGACCGGAGCATGACCACGACGACTCTGATAAAAGTGCAGCACGAATGAAAGGAAGAATAAATGTTTATTGTTGTTTTTTTTGTTATTACTATTATGATCATTATTTTCTATTAAAATCCAAATAAAAATAAATTGGACAATGAATTATGTTTATTTATACTTTTCACTTTTACATTACATTTTTTTTGTTTAGTTTTCATTCTAGATTATTAACAGAGTATTATCACTAGTATACGTAATGGTTAAAGATATTTTTTTCTTTTAAATATTACGCATTTTGAAAATTCGGATTGCTAGATCTTAAGATCAAAAACTGTTTATTATCTATCTCTGCAAACTTTTTTCTCGCAGTACCAAGGCTTCAGGGATAGATAGTAAATAATAGTTCATATTAACCCTTTCCACTCCAATGTCGAGTGTCACTCGACACTGACTTTGTTCCACAAGCTCCACTGTCGAGTGGTACTCGACATGGTGTAATACATCTATTTGCGGAAAATTTTTGTTACTAAAATGTTTGAATCATGAATGATTGAAACATATTCTAGAATCGCAAGATACTATAATTCAAATAAATTTTATCGATGCTACATAACAGCCTTGGAGTGGAAAGAGTTAATATGTAGTAATCCGAATTTTAAAACCGTTTTGCTATTATGTTTTCAATACGTTGTTTATTATTTCTGAAACCAAAGTTTTCGGATAGAGTGTACTACATTTTAAATGATACCAAATGAGCTATACATTCACTTCTTAAAATACCTATGACTACAATAAAAAAGAGTTCCTAAAACTAGTACAAAACAGTTGCAAACTTTAATGGTGTTAGATCTTATTTATAGCGAAATCAATGTTATAAATAATAATAACGAAATAAGGTTACTGTATGAAGGAAAAAATACTATGAAACTTTTCATTTTTGGCAAAGAAATAATAATAGATTACAACCTTTAAAAATATTCTTGGCTTGAATCCGCACATCGATGGCGACAAGTAGGGCTGAGTTCGGCAATTAATTAAAGATAATGGAATAACAGAGTTATATTATAGCATTTGAACGTGAAATCTAATCACATTCCAGTGTACTATATATTTGCGTTTAAAATCCCGAAACATCTCTTGCAAAACGTCTTGAGGCAATATAAGATTAAATTGAAGTCGTTCATGCTTAAAAATTTCGTAGACAAAGACTATTAGAACTTTCTTAATTGTCTGTATTTTAATACTATGATATTAATGTCTTAAGAAACTTCTAGAAACTTTAATAATTTTGCGGTGATTTAAATAATTTATAATTTATTTAAATTTATAAGTTGCCGGCTCGACGATATTCTAAACTGCATTTTGAAGAGTGTTCAGGGGAATTACACCAAATTATTCCTCCAACTCCTTTCTTCCATCAACAAGATGTACGGATTCATGAAATCCCCCACCCAACCCGTTTTACCCACACTAAGCGTTTTGTTAACACTTTTATAGAGCAAATAGCCAAGTTGTAAATGCCGACTGTTTCCAGACAAATTATATATATACATATATATATATATATATATATATATATACACAAATATATATGTATATACATATATATACAATTTTTTTTCTCTCGTTTTGTGTGGAACAGGGACGTTACAAGTTAGGGTTATATATTTCCGGTATAGTTTTTGTTTTGTTTACATTTGTCTTCTTTTTTCTGTCACAAAATCTTTGTTCCTTTTCCTTTCCTTTTGTCTATTATAAAATCTTTCACTCCGTTTACATACATATTGTCATTCTTTCAACCACCGCCTTTTATCTCTCTTCTCCATTCCCAAAGTATAACAGATTTTTATCACAATATTGTTTCTTGTTTTATGTTTCGACTTCTGTATCCTAATTTTTTGATATATTCTGTGAATAAATTACTCGTCATTTTTTTATCTATTGTAACTTATTTTTGCAGATATTTATGACACAGAGAGTTTTCAAGGCAAGAGTAAATAGGTATCATCTAGACAAGCATGTACCACCGTAGACCATAGACATATGTCTAATGCTTCGCCTATAAAGGAAAAATATTATATGCGTTGTAATATCACAGATAAAAAATATAAGTCAATAATTTCCATATAAACAAAGATAAATATTTTTTTACGTACACGATGTTTTAGTTATATCGTTCTATTAAACATATATCATATCTTTTTCATATCTGGAAATTATTTGATACGTTATTTTATTACAAGCATACTACAATACATTCAATACAGAAATTAAAGCGTAAAAGGTACAAGATCGTTTAATTTTAATTTCGACATGAATTTGTTGAAGGATACCATTATCATCATCACTAAAAGTTGGAAAAAGCTTCCCAAAGTGGTGTGCATCCTACGTTTTCTGATGAGCTTAACAAGGGCCACTTGTGGGCGATCTTTGGAAAAGGCCTATGTCTGGCCGTGGGCATCTATCGGCTGTGAAAGAAGGCTCTAATGGCATACTCCATAAATTATTACTGTAAATGATTGTAAATGAATAAAAATATAAATAAAAAAAAATAAACTATTTTAATCTTTATAAATAATACAAAGAAAATTCTACATAATTCCAGTTTTTCTGAATCTAAAATTAAGAATAGTTGAAGTGTGAAAATCTTACGACGGTACTAAAACAGCGAGCGTCTTGAATTCGGAGCAACCACAAAGCGTGCTATTTTAAAAGTTACGACTTGACCTGTCTGAGCCCATTCAAACTAATGATGACCCTACATCGGCTACGAGATCATAAGCGATAGCGTTTTATATTTAGCGATTAAACACTGCTATTTACGATCGTAGATTATACAGGTTGATTACTTAAATGGCTTATGGAGGTAAATAAAAAGCTCATTTGCTGTAAATAGTTTATGGTACACCCTATCCAAATATCAATGGTTTTAGAAATAATGTATGACATAATTATTATAAAGAATATATATTACAAATAATTATTTTGTATGATCTGTTCCTGTCGACTTAGTACTTCCAAAAGTTATTGAGTATGTCGTATTCTAATAAATATAAGTTATTTCACAGTGCTCACTTAATTTTAGGTGTTTTTAAATAGGTGAAAAATCTTAAATGCTTTTTGCTGACAAAAGAGCTATAGATTAACTCCTTTAAAGCTTTTACACCATTTTTAAATCATCCTGTAGATATATTTTAAAGGATGCAGCACTAATTTCGCAGTGCTTACTTAACAAAAAGTTTTGCTGACAAGTTATAAGTTTATCTCTTTAAAGCTTTTAAAACAAATGAATATATGATGCAAAATAAGAACCAAGTTAATTAGAAATGTATACGAGTAAAGAAAGGCGATGTGTGAAAGAGGATCACAACGTGAGTAATGAAAGATTTTGGGAAAGATGTGAGGAAAAGAGAGAAAGAATTTACGAATAAAGAATGGAGAAAGAGAAATGAAACAAATATTAACGTCTAAGAGAAGTTACAATTATGTAACTTCCCTGCTTTGAACAAAACAGGAGGAACGAGAATACAAAAAAACCATTTAACGTAATGTACTTTGTTACGCTATTTATTTATATTAATGCTAGATGAATTAAAAATAAATCACGTATCTAAAACAGGAACAACAACAGGAAGGGTGTAGTGTTCCACTAGGACAACGCCAGACCGCACACTTCGTTGATGACTCGTCAGAAGCTACGGGAGCTCGGATGGGAGGTTTTATCACATCCACCATATAGCCCGGACATAGCGCCAAGTGTTCCACCTGTTCCTGTCCATGGCGAACGCCCTTGGTGGTGTAAAGTTGAACTCAAAAGAGGTTTGTGAAAAGTGGCTGTCCGAGTTCTTCGCAAATAAGGAGGGGAGCTTCTACGAGGGAGGTATTATGAAGTTGCCGTCTAGATGGAAACAGATTATCGAACAAAACGGCGCATATTTGAACTAAATCCGATCACTGTAACACTTTTTATAAAGCATTGAATAAAGAGCAAAAAAGCGGAAGGGAGATATTTGACAACCTGTTATTTTTTATTTATACGTTTTCCGCTCTTAGCCTATACCTTGCAGAGTTGACTGCATTCCAACTCACAATGACACTTCGTAGCTCTCTCACTTGGCGCGACAGAAGCATTACCCACATCCGTCCACTACATCCATATAAATATTTTATGATCAAATGAATTTTAATATAACAATGGTATAAAATATTTTTATTATATTTATTCGTTATTTAAAATTATAATGCCTTTCTTTTTAAATTTAATCTGTATTTTATAAACAAAAGTTTCTTCTATTTTTGAAATTTTTAATAATGGAATAAGATTAAAATTTAAAAACAAAAATGTCATCGTGGTCCATGTAATAGTGTCAAAAAGTTTTTAGTTGGTCGTAATGTGTGAAATTTGATTTGTTCACTAAATTTCTACGTACACCAAATAATGTTAAATTAAATTTATTTATTTCTTTTCTTGTCAGATCAGCATTCCGAGCTGGTACCAGCTTACTCACGGACAGACTACATTGACCTTTTTATAATATTAAGAATAATTATTTATATGTGCGTGTATATATCTATTCGAATTTTGACACTAACATAGCCTAATATAATATTTTAAAATCTATACAGTATTACAATACGATATGGATAACAAATAACACACATATTTTACCACATTCATCATTTCATCATCAACCGTAGGAAGACCACTGTTTGAAATAGGTATTTTCCATAAATTTCCAATAGAATAGACAGGAAGCAGCGGGCATCCAGCTTTTTCCAATAAAGGAGGTATTTTATGGAAGCTGCCCAGGTCATAGCAAAGCACTGCAAAGCATAGGCCTTACAGATCTATCTATGGTATATTTTTCTATATTCAATAGTGGAAGTATTATAGCTGAAATAATGATGATAAAACACACTCATTTATTTGTATCATCGTCGTCGTCGTTTCAGCCCATAGACTACTAATCGTTACTCCTGGCAAGCGGGTTGGCGATCGCAGTGTGGTATTAGGGAATACAGAGAACACTGCCCGTGCTCTGGAAACTCGTTTGTGAGCAGTGAAAATCCTATTTAATTAATGCACAAAGTGTGAAGCATATAACATTGTATCCAGAGAAGCGAAACCGCGACCTATGATCCAAAGTCTCAATTTTCTACCGCCGGGTTATTACTGTTCATTTATATATATAGTATATGTTATTAAAGTACCTTAGTGAAAAGTTATTAAACCGAAACGTAATGCGTTTAAAATTTTATGGATCTAGAATCTCGTTAACGCCTACGAAAAATCGTAGATAAAAATTCCGTAGCAGTGCTACGACATTAATTACGAATCGGATTATGCAAATAGGACAAAACGTTCGTTTCTCAAGCTGGTTTTCTGCTTAACCGTTGTGTTACGTCACTTTTTTATAAAAGCAAATCTCTAGAACTGATAAAGGCAAGGAATATTTAATATTTTTACTGGGAATTTTAGTAGCGACTGTCTTTGAGGATGTATTATAGTCGATATACATATTTATATGATAATTTGTAGTATATATATATATATATATGTATATATATAATATATACATATATATATATTTATATATATATAGAGAGAGAGAGAGCGAGAGAGAGAGAGAGAGAGAGTAGAGCTGCGAGATTAAATCAGAAATCAGGAGATCCGCAAAAGAACCAAGATCACTGACGTAGCTCGAAGAATTGCTCGTCTAAATTGGCAGTTGGCCGGGCACAACGTATGTGAAACTGATGGCCATTAGGACCGAAAGGTTCTCGAGTGACGAACACGAGCCAGTAGACACGGCATGGGCAGATCCTCCCAGATCATCCCACTAGGTAGATTGACGACATAGTCAAGATTCCAAGAAGTCGGTGGAGGCGGGCGGACCATGACCTATCATCGTGGTGATCTTTAGGAGAGGCCTATGCCTTGTAGTAGACGTATATTTGCTGAAAAGATGAAGAAGAATAATCTGTTTTATGTGCATAAGTGTAATAGAGTTGTATATAAAAATAACAACATAAATTAATATAATATAATATAATATAATATAATATAATATAATATAATATAATATAATATAATATAATATAATATAATATAATATAATATAATATAATATAATATAATATAATATAATATAATATAATATAATATATAAAATTCTCGTGTCACGGTGTTCGAACTTGAACTCCTCTGAAACGGCTTGACTGATTTTTACCAAATTTAATATGCGTATTCAGTAGGTCTGAGAATCGGCTACTATCTATTTTCTATACTCCTAAGTGATAAAGGTTGTTCACACTTAAAAAAAAAAAATATTTTTTTAACGAAATTTTTTGTTTTTATTTTTTTATGATACAGCATACAAGAATGCATACAACCATAAATTTTCACCCCTCTACGATCAACCCCTATTTTTTATTTGTAAATTAAAATATCCATTTTTTTTTGCAAAACAACGTTTGCGGGATCAGCTAGTATAATATAATATAATATAAATCATTTATTTCGGATGTTTGTCCATATTGGTTTTACAATAAAATAAAATATAATCAATTAATTTAAATATTTGCCCGTACTCGTGCCGGCTTCGTGAACATGAACACGCAGCCAGTGTCGCAGAATAGGGCAGTCAGGCTTATCACTAATTTGTCGTAGAATGTCGTTTGCTTCCACGTACTATGTGCAGAAGTGATGCGGTCCGTTTGCGCAATACGGTGTGAAACCCGTCAAATTAAGATAAGCTGTTATACCTTTCTCTAGGCTTCATAAAAATTTACTCTTCTGTGGGTAACTGTACGTTACTAAAATATACTTAGTCCTGGGCTCTTTCTGCTTATAGGTGGCAGTAGGAATGTGAGGAATAACGGTGAAATATTTTTATAACCTGCTGAACGATTTGGGCTTGTCACGAGTGAACATCATCTAATTTTTGGAACTAGTTTCTAAAGGAGCGTTGATGTGATTGTTTAAAATTTGTTTAGCTACTTGCACGGTTACTTCATAGAGTTCTAAGAAGTTAATAATTACACCTTAAATTTAATTTAATGTTTTATTTATTTAATACTAGCACAATAAAAAATAAGATCAATGTAGATATGGAATTAAAAAAAATCCTCGTAAAAAATTCTCCCTTGTTTTATTTGAGCATCAAAGAAAATGTAATCAAATACCAGTGGAAAATAAAGCCTTTCTACGTATTTTTAGCTGATCAGGCCTTTCACAATCAACGCTCGGTTCAGGTTCATTGGTTTCCGAGCAAACTAACCCACGTTGCCAATTTTTTAAATAACATCATTTTTTTATACACCCTTTTTTGCAAACGCCTATTTAATGATTACTTTAAAATTAACGACATACCACAATAAATTTAAAGGGATTGTTATGGACAGATTTATTAACATGGATTTATTAGATAAATTATCATGTCAGAACTGAGGTACATATCTATATGAAGTCTACTGTTCGTCGACTGCAAAGTTTAGCGACATCTATCAAAGTTATTGATAAACATCACACGCTGTTCTTGCTGTTCCATGGTCTTATAGTCTGTAATATAACACATTCAAGAAATATAGCACCTGTATCACCAATAAGATTGATTCATCACTCATCATAAAATGAAAAGTACATTGTACTACTAGACGTAGGCATCGCCATAGATTTTTAAAAGCACCTGTTAAAATGGAATAGACTTTCACTGTAGATTTTTAATAGAACTAGTTGTAAGCGCCCTGCATCCAGTGTCTACCAACGACTCTAATAGGACCATCTGTCTAGCGGATGAACTTCCTAATTTACGCAAATTATACCGTGGTACCTGAGCTTAGAAAAGTGATGACCTTCTCCTTTTGCTATGACGTAATTATTGCGGTGGGATATGCAGAATGCGCTGGGTCTTTGATCCCTGTTTAGTAATGTTTTTATTTGTTTTGTCATTGTTTGACTTTGATTCCTTAAATGTTCTTAGTGAGATAGATATAAGGTAACAATTGTAACTAATTTTGTATTACTAAGTTTCTAAGTTTGTAATTTTTGACTGCCTTTTGTTACTGTTTATCTCCAATAAAGTAAATAAATAAAATGGTTGTCATTGTTTGACTATAAATCATGAATTGTTCTTTGTGAGATAATTATAAGGTAACTATTGTAACTAATTTTATATTACTAAGTTTCTAAGTTTGTACTTTTTTACTGCCTTTTGTCACTGTTTATCTCCAATAAAGTAAATAAATAAAATGGTTGTCATTGTTTGACTATAAATCATTAAATATTCTTAGTGAGATAGTTATAAGGTAACAATTGTAACTAATTTTAAATTTCTAAATTTCTAAGTTTGTACTTGTTTACTGCCTTTTGTTACTGTTTATCTCCAATAAAGTGAATAAATAAAATGGTTGTCATTGTTTGACTATAAATCATTAAATGTTCTTAGTGAGATAGTTATAAGGTAACAATTGTAACTAATTTTAAATTTCTAAATTTCTAAGTTTGTACTTGTTTACTGCCTTTTGTTACTGTTTATCTCCAATAAAGTGAATAAATAAAATGGTTGTCATTGTTTGACTATAAATCATTAAATGTTCTTAGTGAGATAGTTATAAGGTAACAATTGTAACTAATTTTAAATTTCTAAATTTCTAAGTTTGTACTTGTTTACTGCCTTTTGTTACTGTTTATCTCCAATAAAGTGAATAAATAAAATGGTTGTTAAATACCACGTACGTTGAATAGGAAGCTACAGCATGCGCTGGTCTGATCAAGTCAGAATTATACTCTATGCCATAGTAGCTAAAGAAATGCACCTAAGTACGGCATAGCTGGTGCAACATAGTGTGCCACGAACTTGCCAAGGAGACTCAAAATCTACAGTAGTGAGAAGTATGACACGAGGAGGACAGATAAGTAGAAAAGTAAAATAAATTATTCTAAATCGTATTTTAAAAATCTCACTTTAAATTGTATCATCAGAATTAAAAAAAAAAAACTACATTAATATTCAACACCCGACTGTCGTTAACGAAACAAAAGAGAACTAAAATGGATGATTGACATCGGAGGCCGATTTAAATTTGGAATGGCATGACGTGCCGCGAAACGGTTTATGCAAAACATTCTTAACCTTTGTTCGATTCCATCCGTTCCATGATATTTTGTATGTTTAGGCAAAAAGGTTTTATGTTGAGTTCCCAATTTTTGTTCGCGTCTGGTTATTTATGATGTAATGGATACTTTTTAAGTGAATTATGTTGAAAGCTCTGGCAGCGCTTCGAGCTTTCATTTATAATGAACGCCTCACAGCGTAAACCATCTTACAAAATAAACATAGTAAAAAAGCATCTAAACAGACATCAAAATTGTCGAAGTCTTCTATTTTATATAAATATGTTTATTTTTTATGACTCTTTTTTGCTCTAATGGGAAATCCCCGTACTATACTCCTTACTATATTACCATTACGTTTCTTATTATTGATAAGCAATGAGTTATACATTAACCTCTCTAAAATTTTTAAACCAATCAGCATGTATATTGTTACCACTACTGGCGGTCCTACTTTAATAAATAAATATATTTATTTATTGAAGCAGAATTATTAATGTAATGTATTTAAGTCCATGAATTCTATATAGATGACTTATTTCATCGTCAATTGATAAGAGCGATAGCAGAACTCTTAAACAAGACTTAATTAATTTAATAAATAAATTTAAATTTAGAATATCTTTATTCTAGAATTAAGCAAAGACTTACGTGATATTGACGAAATGTAGAATACGGAGTTGCCTGTGTTTACAAAACCGCGATTTTATTGTCAGTTGGGTCTTCACTTCCGACATTTATTACGTCACGCAATATTCTAAATAATACAATTGTTATCTAAGCAAGGTAATATACATTTTCTCGTCGAATATACCTCAGTGTCTAAAGATGAAAGTCTGTTTAACAAGTGTCCTAGAGTACAAAAACGTGGTCCCTCATTTCTGGCCTCAATCTAGTCATGGAGATGGCTATGCTCAGTATTTTATCTGTAAGAATAGATGCATTAATGAAGAAATCCGTAGAATAACGAAAGGAACAAATTACAAGCAGCTCAATGATCAACAAAAAGCTTTATAGCATTAAGATCTATTACCAACCGTGTATAAATTTCTCACTCTGAAATACGTTACATTTATTTATTTTTTCGTTTAGAATGTGACAAGGCTAGTACAAACTGTGAAAGGACAATTTCAGACTATTTCAGAGTATGTTCACAATAAAAATGTATCGGAAATAATTTTGATACTTTAAAGTATTTTTTTTTGTTAAAACAATTATAAAAAAAACCCCCACTGAATTTCTTTTTAGTACTTCCGAGAAGGGCAGGCTTTACAAGTTAACTTTAACTTAATTTTAAGCTGACGATTATACATGATTAAAATGATTTCACGCAATAGACTTATTGTACCTTTGAAAAACGATTTTCCTTACTATAATAATATTACTTTATTAATGAATATTTTAACTGCTGATTTTTTTATAAGGTGTATCACGCTTAACCCTTAGTAGCCTGATTTACGAAAGTTATTTTTTAAAAATTAATATTACTGTGTTTGCTTGAGGGTCTAGATGAAGGGAAAAATAGATTTTTTTTTATTTTCGTTGGAAAGAATATTATACAACATTAAATACGTACAGCCAACCTATAAAAAAACTAATAGTAATGTGAACATTCAGTTCAAAATATTGGTATCAAAATTGAAACTCTAGGTTATTAAGGATTAAATGATAATAAATGAACTATTTATTTATTCAAAACTTTAAAGCGTTGACACCTATATGTAATCATTCTGTATATGTAAATGTAGCATGAGTGTAAAATGCAATAAAGAGTACAAAAGCAAGTTTCGTAATAAAGTCTATGTTCGTTTTTAATAACATAAGTTCAGAGATATAAAATTTAACACCAGCGACATCGTCTCCGGGGCAATAAAAGTCAACACTAAAGTTGTTTATGCCTGCCCGGGTATTACGTTATTCCGCCATAGTCCTACTGAACAGACCTTGCAGGATACTTATTTTTTTATATTAAATTTAATGAAGATACCGTAAATCTTGTAAACTGTCACAAAAGTGAACAACGTTTCTAATCAACCGCGATAAATGATTCTTTCATGAATCTCAAGATATATTGTATTTTAATAATAAAGCTGGTACAATGAAAATATAATTTTTTTTATATCGATAATCATATTTGTGTGTTCATATACACATTTTAAGGTAAGATCTCGAATCTTCTTTTTTAACATAACTAGCCACTTCTCTAATTCCGAGTTTTTAGATTATTTTGAATATGAAAATTAATATATTATAATTTTACTACTTGCTACAGTGTTTAAAAAATAAACAAGTTTCCGCACATAAGTTAAAGACATCCTTATTAAGTTCTTATTACATTAAAAACTTTATCTCCAAGCGAAGCTTTTAATCTCAAAGTAGTCTCCGAGATAACCGTTTGGAAACTTCAACTACAACTTAGTTCATCTTTGAGATATAAAAGTTCGCGAATTTTATCTAATATTCATAAATAAAGATAGTTCAAGTTAAATATAAGAAATTTATGTTTAAGTTCTAAATTAGCTAGATGAAGATTTTGATTGTGATGGCTTTTTTCAATAACAATCAGCCAATAGACATAGCAAGACCTCCGCTAATAGTAAAAGCCCTGTTTAAAACATAAACCTTAATAAGAACTACATGAACACCACAAGCTCTACTACCACAACATCAACAGTCACAGCAACTGCGACACATCGCACACGACACTGCTCTCTTCCTAATAGAACAAAACACCACACACCACACATACCACACACACACCACACACACACAACATAACACACACACCACAGACACAACACATTCGCCATACACACGCACATACACGCCACACACACGCTGCACACACGCCACACACACGCTGCACATACGCCACACACGCCACACATACGCCACACACACGCCACATACATGCCACACACACGCTGCACACACGCCACACACACGCTGCACACACGCCACACACGCCACACATACGCCACGCACACGCCACGCATACGCCACACACACGTCACACACACGCCACACACACGCCACACACACGCCACACACACGCCACACACACACCACACACACGCCACACACCAAGATCTTTTTTTTTCTAGAAATGATGCGTGCGTGTGTTTCACATTACTTCCTTTTATATTAGGGAGACCGGAAATTAATGTCGCTTTTTTAAGTTAAATCACACGACTACATTTTTAACAAGTATTTATTTCATATCAATGATATATTCACCTTCGTTATCAACAACCTTTTGCCGTCTAGTATAGAACGTACGTATTGAGCTAGCAAGTTATAATCAAATATCGACATACGCAGAAACGACATTACTTTCCGGTCCCCCTAATAAATAGTTCGTCGTTTCAATCCATAGAAGCCCACTGCGAGGCTAGATATATCATAATCGCCATGCTTTGTAGGCGGGTGCTGATGCCCATCTGATAACTTATTTGTGGGACAATCCTATATAATTAATGTATAAGTATGAATTATATAAGATTTTATCTTTGAAATCGAACCCGCGACCTATAATGTCAAGTCTCATTTCTCTACCGTTGGACTACCACTGCTACTCATCCTTATAAAGTTTAACTAAACAAAATTATAAAATGAGTTTTCAAATTGCCTTTTAAATAGTTCAGTGTTTTCATATAAAAGTTTGACTAGGTCTAGCTGTGCACGTCCTACGGATGATATGATAATATGGAAGTTGCAAAACAGTTTATTAAACTTTTTCTTTACTAAATGTTCCTTAGAAACATTGGTCGTCAGTTTGTAAAACTAATGTGTAAAATAATGTAAATTTAACATTTTTATTTACATAAAAAAAACCATTTCACGAAAACTATAATAACATACAACACGTTATAGTTGTGCAGAAGAAATAAAATGAAACTCTACCATAATCCATTTTTAACACGTTCACTGCGGCTTGAGGTCGATTCAGCCTCATGGTAGACTTTGCACTGGTGCGGCGCGTAAAACTCATGTTTTCTCTCTAGTGCGGCGGCTGTTTACACTCAACCGTATGAGGTATGACAAATACAAATATAGCTTTCTTTATGTCTGCGAAGCATTGACTCAATATTGTAAAAAAATTGATTCAAACATGAGGCAGAAAAGGCCTCAACCGCACTACTAGGAAGTTCAGCTTGAGGCTGATTCGACCTCAGCCGCACCAGCTGAAAGTTCTTCAAAATTGGGCCCGCAGTGAACGTATTAAATAGTTTATCAACACAGATTTATACACACACACTTTATTAGATATAGCCTATATGAATTCAGAATAATCAAGCGACTTCATTACCAAGGAATTTTATCAATTATACAATTTGATATCCATAATTATATACCAATAATACAACAGATATAATATAATATATGTTTAGATTTCTGCAGTTGACTGTACCTATAAAAGTGTGCCTAAGTATGCCGAAGGCTGAAGCCAAATATAACTTTATATAGCGTTGAATTCGGCCTGAATTCGAATTATTTGTCTTTGTCGGCTTCACACAATACTTTGGACGTGCGAGAATCGTTTATGGAGTCCAATGCACACGACACATTCTGAGAGTTAACAGTTCTGAACAAAGAGTGTTCGCAAACATAAATGAACAAAAGGCTGTACCATTCAACATAGCAATACTATATATGAAATACATGAAAATAGTTATTCGTGTCAGACAGGAGACAGCATTTTATCGAAATAATTTATGTTTAGTAAGAAAAGGACCAATATTTAGCCACTTCCGCACATGTCTCTGTGTTATGACTCTGTGTTTGGCACTAATCGGTGTAACATAACTCCTGAAGATGCCCCGTGGAGGGGTGAAACACGTGTTGAGTAATTTGGTGGTGGCGGTTGTGTGATTCGCATTGTTTGCCGTATACGTATTTATCAGCGGACTGGCGGGCGATGCATTTCATTGCACGATTACCACTGCATGTGCGGAAGTGGCTAAATATTGGTCCTTTTCATACTTAGGATGGACTTCCGCGAGGTAACGCCTGATTCAATTAAATAATTTATGTTTTGCGTAGTCATTCAAATTAGATACGAGAACCGCAGAAGAACCAAGGTAACGAATAAAGAATAATTGCTTGTCTAAATTACCATTTTAATGAGCCATTTTAAATGACATCAATTCTTCCTTTCCTTTTTTTTATTATAATTTATCTTTTACCGAAGTTTTATCTAGATGCACCGTAATATTGTCGTATATAACTTTACTTTCGCGAAATTAAAGTCAATGAAACTTTAAAAGTGTAGTTTGATTGAGATATATGATTAAAAGAACCAAGATTACTAGGTTAGGTTTGCCCGTCTGAAATGGCAGTGATCTGGGTACATCGCTCTTGCAAATTGCGGCCATTGGTGCCGAAAGGTTCTTTAATGATCAACATGAACCGATATATGTGACTAGCAGGACCGACGACGTAATCAAGATTGCGGAAATTCGTAGGATGAGGACAGAGGTCAAGAGAGGTCATTGTGGCAATATTTGCGGGAGGTTCTCTAGATAGGATATGATATCTAGGGATAGGATCTCTAGGCTTATTTTATGAACTGCGATCATATTCATCGAATTTGTATCTCAAACTGTATTTTGGACAGGTCTATGGATACGAATGCATTGTTTTAGACATAGACAGAGAAGAATAAATGCTTGTACTTGATTGAATATTAAGTTATATTTTATTGCTGTGTAAATAATTTTTTGTAAGTAAAAAAAGGACTAATATATATCTACTTCCGCAATGTAGCAGTAGTCGTGCAATAAAGTTCACCGCCCGCCAGCCCGCTGATAAATGCGTATGCGGCAAACAATGTGAATTACACAACTACCACCGTTAAATCACTCAACACGTGTTTCAACCCTCCATGGGGCATCCTTAAGAATGTTACACCGATTAGTATCAAACACCGAACATTATTATTGCACGACTACTGCTACATAGCGGAAGTAGCTATATTAGTCCTTTTTTTTTACTTAGGATAGACTTCCGCAAAGTAACGCCTGAATCTATTAGATTTTTTTTTAGACACTGACAAAATTCGCTAGAACAAAAAGTCCATGTAAAAGAAATGTTTTTTTTGTTATTGGTGAACTGCGACCGTGTAAAAGGAGAGTGGGTTGTACTTAATAATTATTGCGGCTTTACTGTCGAAAGCATAATCATCACAAATTTAATAAGTTACATCATTATTATAATTCTTTTTGTTAATCACATTCATTATAATTGAACGTGCTCGTGTTCGTCTTGAAACGCCTTGTTGAAATCGATGAAGAGGTGTTTCCCTTTTCCCTTGTCTACTGCTTTCTCCGGGGAAATTGTTATCGTTTCCATTAAGGCCATTTCACCTTCGACAACGGGTTCCGCACGTTTATAGGATTAGTAATTAACTAGGATTAATCAACTAGGAATAATTTTATCTTAAAGTGCAGGATCGTCTGTAACATGAACACTTTACCCTTAAGAAAATTCTCGCTATATCTTATAATTTCTTTCGCATAACTTAGGCATATTATGTGAAAATGAGAGTGTTTCATTTTGCTTTTTTTTTGGAACCAAACTGTCACAGCTGGCATTTGCAAATTATGCGAATTTGAGATCTTTCGTAAGACGTCTTTTAATTATATTACGAGGTCGCTGACCTCTCATGTCATCAGTGATTAGCCTCAAGAGCTTCCAAGAGGGGACTTCGGTTTGGGCAAAGGTAGGTCGAGAGATCCAAACCTTGCTATTGCTTGGCTAATATACCTACTACTAAACCAGAGCTTAAGCGCTGGGAGAAGAAGTAGTGGAAGAAACTGCAGCAACGCTTCTATTGTCTATTGTATCGTGTGATGTTGGTGCTTTTAGCCTTGCGGCTTTTACAGCTTCATCGGAAACGAGTTCACGGAACGGAGGGGTCCGTAAACTATATAACGCTTCTTGTATTATTGATTGGCAACCTCTGTAATGTCAGTGTAAACGCAAACCAGAATTTAGCCTTTTTTTTCTTTTATAATATCACAGCATCTTTAATTTCTTGTCCCAAAATTGTGATTTTCTCACTTAATTTGTCTTCCTTTTCATTTTTCAAATACGCATTCAGTTTCCTGTGAAAGTCTTTTCATTATATTCGCCTTTGTTATTTCCATTATCTCGTCATTACGCATTCACTTTGATAACTCAATTCTCTCTTTTAGTTTAAAATTTTTATTGGTGCGCTTAAAGCTTTTATATAGCCTTTTTTACTTCTTAAGACATAAGTATCTACAAAATACAGTCTTCGTTAATGAACTTTATGACCTATGAATTGCGAAAAATTGATTAAAAAAATTCAATATCAATTTCATGTAGGCATACGGAATATATTTTTTTAATGATTTTTTTTTATTTTTACTACATTTTACTTTAAATATAACCTTTTTAAATCTATTTCCTTTATATTATTGTTTATAGCTACGAACTGCAAGCGCCGCGTGGAAAGTCCATGCAAAATGTGGAGAGACGTGTTCGTCTCTCAACATTTTACATTACAGTTCCACGATCAGGTATTCCTGATCGTGGAACTGTAATGTAAGCCTTTTCCAATGGGTGTTATTGAAAATCTGTGCTGGAAGCGTATGTCCAGCATGTACTACCACTGTAAATTTTAAAACATATGATGTTCAACGAAGTTTCTTGGAAACACTTATTACAGTTAGTATATACAACACAAAAATGAATAATCAAAAAAATAAAAAGCGTATTCCTCGAAAAGTTTTACTCGTAAATTCACTTTGATGTGATATCTTTTAAATTTTATCGACTTTTTTTTTTTGACTGTACTATATTTAATACTTTTTATCGAATATTCATAACAGTTATTTTATTTATGTATTTGTTAATAACTGACAATTGATTTACGAATAAATTGCGAGGAATGGTGATAAGCTAAAAAGGCAATGTCAGATTGCAAAGCTCCGACTGCGCCTTAAGGCATCTTAACTGTTCATGGTTTTCTTAACAAATATCTGCTTATTTTAGGTGTTACGGACAGTCCTCTGTACAGGGCGTGCCTGGAGAGAGAAGATAGGAGGAGACTGCAGCTCACGTACCAGGACCACCATTGTTTTGCTGGGATGCCCGCTCGAAATTTCCAGCGACATCAAGGTTCTGCAGGGATTTCTCAAGGTGTTGGGGTATCTAGATTGAAAGCCAACCCAGACGCGATGTCGTTTAGTTGCGGAAACCAAACCATTGAGATACTAGCGGTACGATGTGGACGATATTGTGCATAGGAATTGATAGAGCAAAGATGAGTAATTTGGCCAAAGAGCATACTTGTCCATATTTTATCAGTTTTTTTTGTGTACCTTAAAAAAATATAATATCTTCATTAGTAGAATTGTCATAAGTGATCATCCCCATTAAGTTAGTTCGAAATAGAATTGAAGCGATTCACAGAAGAATAGGTACCGAAATTTCTCGAAGAATTTCTCATTTAAATTGGCAGATGGTAAGGCATATCACTCGTGCAGCTGACGGTCGTTGAATCTGAAAGGTTTCCAAATTAGGACCAAGCGCCACTAGGTAGACATAGGACATAATCAAAGACGCAGGATTTCGCTTGATAATCTTAGCGGAAGGTTCTTGCTTTGTGGAAGTCTATCGGTTGACATTAATAAATAACGTTAGTATTACTTAATATGTGCTTGTATTATTTAAATTTTTATAAAATATTTTAATACCAAAGCGCAATTCCAGAGGGCATAAATTGTAAGAGGGTTGAATGCCGTATGAAATGTATTCAGAAACAGCCACTACGGACGCCGCCGACCTAATGACATCCGTTCATTTATAGAGCCTTAATAGGAGTTTTCTCGTCTGTTTTATAAATCAGCGGAAAATTATGAGAATTTACGAGATATTATTTTTTGTATTAATATTTCTATTTCATTTTGTTTCTAATTTGGAGTTTCTACGTACTTCTTCTCCAAAACTATAACACCTTATGAAGCGGAGTAGAATCAAAAATAAAATAGATTTAAAATATAAGTTGAAAATCAATAAGAGTTATGTCATCTTTATCTTTAATAATTATTAAGAAAAAGACTAATATATATCTACTTCTGCTATGCAGCAGTAGTCGTGCAATGAAGTGCACCGCCCACCAGCCCGCTGATAAATGCACGTGCGGTAAACAATGCGAAACACAACTGTCGCCGTTAAATCACTCAACACGTGTTTCACCCCTCCACGGGGCATCCTCAGGAGATGTTACACCGACCAGTGCCAAACGCCGAGTTAGACTCACACACGGCTGAGATATTAAAAATTACACAGAATGAATTGTATAAAGTTATATCGCAAAGGGTAGTATGAACTGCTTACATATATAATGGGTAATATACTTAAACATATGAGTCACATCCACTTACTTTTATGTATTTTTTTTCAAACATTCACTTTAAATTTATTATATAAACATAATATATACAAATAGTGTTAGATAATTTAGAACGCACCCATATTTATGTATTGATAAAAATATAACACTAACAACACTATCACGTTGACAAGCTTTTTTTTACTTTTGTCATATTAATTATATCTCTTACATTTCTTTCTTTTTATGTGGAAACGCAATATAAAAACTTGCATTTTTCAAGTTCATTTGATTTCAATATTTGAACCAAAAAAAATTCTAACAAATAGTAGGCCTTGAAAAAATTAAGAGTAATTGTAAATAAAATGTAGTCTATAAATTACAAACAGTAACAATTTGCAAAGTGTACATATTATTATTAAAATGGGTCATCATCTAATATATAAAATTCTCGTGTCACGGTGTTCGAACTTGAACTCCTCCGAAACGGCTTGACCGATTTTTACCAAATTTTACATGCGTATTCAGTATGTCTGAGAATCGGCTACTATCTATTTTCCATACCCCTAAGTGATAAGGGTGGTCCACCCCTAAATTTTATTTTTAATTTTTTAGACAATTTTTTTGGTTTTTATTTTAAAATACATACAAACCTAAATTTTCACCCCTCTACGATCAACCCCTATCTTACATTTGTTAATTAAAAACTAATTATTTTTTGCAAAACAACGTTTGCGGGATCAGCTAGTTTTGATATATATCTACGTCATATACGTTCTGGCCTTGATGAAAATTATGTTTGGGCTCTCGTTAAATTAAAGTCTCGTGTGGCTCATTTTACGTAAGCAAAGATGATTATACCTTAACTTATTTATATGTTTGAACAGTACCTCTGTAATTAACACCCTAATATACACACGACAAGACTTGGGTCATCTGTTTATTCAAAATGATGTCAAAAGTCCTAAGCTTAAGTAATAACGTCTTCTTGTCTTAGTTAAGAGATATATATATATATATATATATATATATATATATATATATATATATATGTAGATGTGTGTGTGTGTGTGTGTGTGTATATATATATATATATATAAAAGAAACTCGAGCGAATTTAAAATTATTGTGTTCGATATGTAACGTTGAGAACGCTCCTTATCACTGGCCGCTACGGCCATATTACTTTTTTTTTGCTTAATAATTTCATCTTCTATTGCGTTAAGAACGAAATATATGTAAATGAATGCATACAACGCACGATCAGACATCGTGGAGATTTTTAGGAGAGACATAGGTCAATGGGTATCTTTCGGCTGACGTAATCATGATGACGTCACTATATGTGTGTACGTTCAAACAGTTTTCGACGAATCATGATTCTCAATTTAAAAGAAAATTTAATTCCTTACAATGTAGCCTTCAAACACATGACGAAAAGGGAACTCGGAGGTGCATTTACAGAGAGCACAAATAATCCTTCAAAGAGCCGCAGGATAGCAGGAGAGGATTCTCCTATTATTCGCCTCCGCTGCAATACTTGAAGTTTTACTTTAACATTCTTTTACTATTTTATTACTTCTGACTTCACTTTCTCATTTAAAAGAGCACTTTCACTGTGGGAAAACTAATTATTATTTATCATGTTTTTCACAATTTTCTCAATTTTTTTCTGAATAATGTATTGTATTGTAAGATTGTATTGTCGCTCGGTCGAGAAAAGTCAGACTGTTGAGACACAAAAGTCAAGGTAAGGTATAAGGTAAAGATATAAACCCTTTCACATAAAATTTAAGTACAGATTATGTTGTACCATAAAGAAGTATTTTCACTTACCTCGTGTTTATGGTCCTTTTTCATTGTTCCGCCATGACCGCCTCCCGTACTTTGCACCGTATTCATTTTGACGAAAGGACGAAATTACACCGAATGTTTATTTTTCATATACTTACTAATATGCGTATAATTCATCCGACGAACGATTAGCGTTAACGATATTTTTAATTAAAAATCACACTTTATTACACTTAATTTTATTTAAAAAATTTTAAGCCTGGTTTCCGCTATTGATAAATGGACATTTTTCACACTGAAACACATTTTTAGTTATGCTTACTAAACGATTAAAAATAATTTTTCATTTCCACTTAATTTTAAGTGTTATTTAAATTTCCCTTTTTATTGGAATTAAAATTATTATTAATAATAATTGATATGTTCATTATTATTAAGTTTTGTAGTCGATTTTGATTTATGTATTTAAATTTCTTTTTATGGTTGGTGTTGTGTAAAGAAATATATTTGTTACAATATGTTACTATGTTAGTATATTAAAAGATTTTAATATTCATTCCCAAAGTGGTTCGACTGGACCCCCGGGGATTCACAGAAAGACTCAACGATGGCATAAAAAAGATAGGTCCACAGTTAGTAAGCGGGGTCCTTTAAAATTTATCTGTTTGATAGTAAAGAAATAAAATCTTGGCTTAACTTCGTCTGCCAATTTAGACAGATATTTTAAGAAGCTCAATGACTTATTTCGTGTGATATCATTTCAAAGATAGTTTAGATGTACACCCTTTGCAAAACATAAGTTAAATTTGAAATTTCCGACAAACTTATTAGATTGTTCATCAATTTTAATTACGAAAGTCAAGAATAAATATTACCATTTACATTGATATAATCTTTGTATTCATCGTCGTGTTCTAGAAGTATGGTAGTTGAGGTCCACCTGAAATAACTAAATTTTGAAAATGGCCTATTAAGATAAAAGATAAAATTTGTTCGAATGGGACTTTTAACAGAACTCATTGTTCGTCTGTTTATTTTTTAATCTATTTTATATTTATCTCTACTCTGCTCTCATGTTATAGTTGTGGAGAAGAAGCAGGAAGAAACTCCACAACTACGAAATACAAATAAACAAAGCAATCTAAAAAAAAATGTTTGGAAACCTATAATTTAAATATACAGTTTACAGAAAAATCCGCTGCTATTAATAAATAAATAAGTCTTTTGTAATCTCTATTACGTAATCAACACTTTTATACAGAGAATTAGAAAGAGAATTATAAATAAAGAGCGATGGTCTTACTAATGCATGTAAACTGTAGTTCTGACTATGCCAGTGGAAATTCAATATATAATTATTTTATTTATTTTAATGTATTTACAAGTAACAACCAGTTGATTTATTTGTAAAATCTTGAATATGTTTCAGAATTATTTTTTCAGATTATTGTTTTCGATAGAAAAGCGATAACGCAGAAACTACGTATGTCTACACAGACTCAAAAATTAGTAAAGAGAACACTTTTATTTTTTCTTCACTACCATAGAATAAATTAAAAAGTTTGTCCCGAACTGCCTGACGTATAGCGTAAGTAAAAACATAGAAAAACTTGCTACAATTATCTTTTTTTAATCGCATTATTATTAGCTTTTCTGTATACTTTTTTTTAATTATAAACCTTGAAATAAACAAATAGAGTAATAATTTTTTTTCCGTTTGAATGTAACTGGCCAGTAAGTTTTAATATACCAAGTCTACCGGGAAAGCCCTTGTTAAATAAACATAAAATATATGATAATAAAACACTAAATATCAAAAGCCTCGAAACATAATACCTTGCTAATAAACTTTAACACTTATTAACCTACAGGCTACCATTTTACTTAATCGAGTTTGTATTGAACAGTATTCGAATACGCTTAAGTTGCTGGTAAGTTGTGCTCCAGAGGGATATAACAATATACAAACCGCATTTGTAATCAAGCGATTTACGCAAATATCTTGTATCTAGAGAGCTGAATAACTGTATCTTATTCGTTGTAATGATATCAGATATGGCAAATAAATAAACAAAGATTATGTTTCATTACTAATTATTAGCATTTGTAGGTATACAAATCTGAATATGATCTATTTAAACTATTTTTGTATATACGTATGTGTATTGTGTGTGTGTATATATATATATATATAGATAGATAGATAGATATAGGTTGATATATATACATATGTGTGTGTGTGTGTGTGTGTGTGTGTCAGTGTGTGTACATATGTGGGATGTGATTTGAATACAAAATTGGAAGCATGTCTCTTTACTTACTAAATTTTACTTACTTACTTACTTTAATATTTATTAAATTATTATTCTCAGACACAGACACACGTTATTCTGTTCTTAGACTCTCTTACATTATATTGTTATCTTCAACCAAAAGTCATCATAATTAATATATGCCTAATTAAAATTGCAATTAAGTTACACCCTAAACTGCATTCTCCTTCATATCTCTCATCTCCATACAATAATTGTCTGGTAGACATCCCCTCTAGCGATAACACTGCCTCTTGTACCTCTATTTTTCTTTAGTTAGTGAGACTGTCTATTTTTTTGTTGAACGTCCAACCCTTCATTCGCCGGTCTATGGTTTTTACTCCAAAACCTCTAGGCCCTAATTTTATTACTTGGTTCATGATAAACAAATATATCTATGGGGAATATACTATAATCGCCACGCCTTCCTGATTGGTTAGCGATCGCGATCTGGTATTATGGTACGCAGAGGACTCTGGTTTCCATTCTCATAAAACTATTTTATTAGCAGTGGTAATCCTACATGATATTGTAACCCAGGAATCAAACCCGTGACCTAAGATTGTAAGTCTCAGTCCTCCACCGCAAGGCTACCACTGTCTAAACATGATACACATTGATTACATTATCTGGCACAAAGATTAAAATGTGACCCGACTATATATCATGTTTTTTGAAATATTATCTTATTACACATCTACAGGAAGCGGAAAATGTATATTAATGGACATCCTACGGCTAATCTAAATCCTTGGATAGTCTGAAATTTTAATACAATGACATGACCACATGCAATCAGAATTAATAAGGATTTAATAAAGTAAATTTTATTTGGAATATGCATGAATGGAATACATAACTTTCTCGGTCATTTTATATTAGCGAACAGCACTCTTAAAAGTATTCTACATATAAATCTCCACTTGATGCCTAGACGGTATATTGTCAAGAATAGTATAAACACATAAATATCTCTTCTTCAGAGAGACGTCAAGATGCTTCTAAGACGCCGAACAACACTAAAAATGAAGTTGTATATGTATATATATACATAAATCTCCACTTAGATACCTAAACAGTATATTGTCCAGAATAGTATAAATATCAATATTCATAGCGATTTGAACCTACCAACAAAGTCGAAGTTTTTCGGAGAAACGTCAAGATGCTTCTAAGAACGCTAAAAACACAACACTAAAATTCAAGTTGTCTCAGTGGTCAATTACACGCCAGAGGTTAAAACTGCAGCAACAAAGCGGCAGCCACGAGCAGGTAGACCACCAACATGAGTCACCATACGGACTGGATACGCTCATGCAAGAGGGTCATTAAAAAGAAGAACTTCAACACCGTGAGCTTCACAAGTCATGCAAACGACAACAACAGCTACGGAACTTGGACTACCACCCACCAACAACATCCGGAGGGAAAAAGAAACTGTGATACAGACTCGGTACATCATATCCAAGGGAACTAGTAAGAAAAATTTAAGCTATTTCTAATCCACGAGACTTGTGACCTGCTACTTTTCTCTTCTGACAGAAACTAGAAAGTTTAAATACAATTTTTAGCATAACATATACAAGGTAAGATAGATAAGAAAATGAATTGTCGGATTGATTGGAACATTTTGCTATAGCTTCCAATCAATTGCGTGACATTCAGCAAATTGCTTTATGCAAATTGATTCTTATTTCAATTTATTTCAAGCGCAACTGATCGTTTAGTTTTACCAAGAACAACCCGGTGTTTTTATTTAATCATGATTGATTCAAGCCTTTGCAATCTCACCTGATGCTATCAACGATAAAAATTATAGTTTAATTTTCATGACATAAATTACTAATTGCAGATGTAGACTGCTTTTTGAGGTCCTGGAAGATAGAAGCGCGGTTTTTGGTATATATAATTATTTATTTTGTGGAGCACGTATTATATGCATGCTTATTTTTTTTTTTTTCATAATAGAATAACACTATATACCACTAATAAATACAAATATACAGTTTTATTGGCCAGTCACATTCTGATTCAAAATCCAAATATTTTTAATTAAATAAGGATTAACGCGGAATTTTGTATCATCAATAACCCTTTCCTTGCCGTAGTCCTTTCCGCCGAAGTGACGCTACTGAACCGGGCATATGCGCCGCGAAGTGTGCACATTGCATGGCGGTAAGCTGATGTTCGATTTTTTTTTCATTTAAGTGTTCTATATTTAAAAAAAATACTGGTATATTAATTAAAAATAGAAGTTAGCAAATTTTTAAAAATTTATTTGTCTGTGATAAATCTTAAAACAGGGATCTACACATAGCCCACATTACAAGGTGGGTGCCGGCTAACTCCGGCGCTGGTAACGAAGGGGTTAAATAATTATAGAAAAAATAAAATAATTTGACACAAAAATAAGATCAGCAGCTTTTAAATGACAGTAAAAATTAAGAGCATGTGAACTGTCAATTGCGTGAAGTTCGTTGTGAAGTATAAAACAGGCAATTGCAGTATTTTTTTTAAATAATGAAATCGGTAAATTCGTTCTCAAGTTACGGATACAGTGATTTATTTATATTTAACATTTATACATTTACAACAAACTACAGTATCCGGCGATAAATATTGCACATCGACCTTTAGAAAGAGAAATTCGGCTGATTTCGGCTTCGTAGAGCGTTATCTCTGTCGCACGAAAAACGACTGACTCAAACATCACATAGGTAGTGTGGGACAGAAATAGCGCTCTACGAAGTCGAAATTAGTAGATTGTTGTATCGCATTTAAATTAATTGTAAAAATTTAAATACATTCCAAAATTAAATTCAAAACAAATATTTTTTTTACTTTGTTTTTTATTGTTAAGAAACATAAGACCGTAATTAAATATCGTTTTAAGCCTTTAGACAATTTTACGAGTAGAATAATAGTTGAATAAAAGCTTCATAGATAAGTTATACTGCATGTATGATTTTCTCCAAGGGCAGCTTATAGAGTAGGTAAATATAGAAATAAATTGGCTTGAAACAAATAAGTTAGCAAATGCAATTTTTAGCTATAAAAACTAATATTTCTCCAAAAGAAACATAATTTTAGTATTGTTTTAAAATTTGCTTCTCTTTAAGCTATGGGATTTGTCATGGAAAAAATATATTTATTTAAATATTTCACAATTAAAACATTGTCCTCATGGAGAATTTAATGTCTGGTACTTTCTCTCCGCAAATTTAGAATGGTACCTAGATTACTAATAGACAGATGTATGTATTAAGATATTTAATTATGAATAAATTTATACTTAACTAACACATATGAATTATATAGTAAATACCTATAGCCTCGATTTATTACAAAAATCGTTTCTCTACCGAACAGGATATAAAAAAAATTCCTAATTAGCTAAGTGTGGAACAAAACAAACTAGACAAATGACTATAGGCATGTGACCTCTGTCTTGTCTGATATTTAGCGATTACTAGGTCTGCGATGCCATGTTTGTCTAGAAGAAACCTATTCACTTTTGACTTAAAGACTCCAAAGTTATAGTTAGCTGGGAACAAAGACGCCGATTCAAATTTTTTAAATTATTTTAATTCAAAGAAAAGGTAATGTTATAGAAAAGTGAGGATAAATAGGTCAATATTTCTGACTACAGAACCAAGTTTTAGAACCTTCTTTTAGAATGTATAACGATTTGTAGAATCTCCAATTCCGAAGGAAAATTTATTTTAAAGTAAAACCCTTTGGACAGGAAAATAAGTATGAACGAAATCAATCGCAAGAAGAACAAAGTAGTAAAAGATTATTTGATGATTGTAGATTTTTCTCAAAAGTTCACATAACGACACGAAAACCAAAAAAGAATAAAAATTTAATTTTAAATGCTTTCAACTTTCCTATATATATATATATATATATATATATATATATATATATATATATATATATATATATAGGAAAGTTACATATATATATAGTCATTTACAATTTTATTGTTTCACAATAAATTTTCAGGTGCGCAGTTATACTTGATAAGCGTGGCGCTTTGACGCTCTTCACTTCGATGAAGTTGTCTGATAAGATGAAGATGGAGCTTTACGTCGTTAGTTCCAAGATCGACCTACTGTGTAGTAACGATTTATCAATATAGACTTTTTGTTCTATTTCTCTATTTAATAATTATAAACGAAATTAAATTAATTTATTTTATTTATTAATTATGAAGTCTCTTCTCAATTTTAATCTCAATTTTAATACAACTTTTTAGTAGAGAAGAAAAACTAAAAATTTGTCACATCTCAATTTTTTTTACTACATAAAGCAGTGAAAATATTTATAAGAACAAAATTGTATATATTCTTAGTTTGACAAACAGGAGTAATATCTGTGAATAATATTTTAATTCTTGTTTGTATTTTAGCTAATTCATTTGATAAGAAAAGATAACTTTGACTATCTCCACCATTTTTAACCAGAAAATTACGAAAAAAAATGACAAGATGTATTGCAATTCGTAGATTGCAAATATATTATTAATTATATATTATATATTATTAATATTGCAATAAAAACCTGATAAAAATTATAAGGGCGAGTGGCATTTTATTCGACAGGGGCAGCGATGTATACTCGAAACTAAGAAGTGTTATTCATATTTTTATTTATTAATAATACTAGTAGTTATATCATGTACTAAAGTGAACTTAATTTGAAAGCATTTTCTACTAGTTAACTTTTTGGGAGGTTTAAAGATAAATCCTTCATGTCATATAATACAATTGCGATAAAAGATATACTTGTTTTATTTATGCATATACTATATTATAATGAGAATCGAATTTTCTATCCTACTTTTTACATTTGAAATGTTTTTAGTACTGATATAACTTTTTGTTAGTAATTATGTAACATTAGTTTGTTTTTATAATGGATATATAGGTAAAATCATGTTGGCTTATATATATATAGTAAAGCCTTCTCTATATTCTTACAAATATTTATGGTGTCATAAAATATAAGTTCCTAAGTAAAATATTCAAAGATATTGTTTGTTTATTTAATGTTCACTTTTTTATATTGATTTTGAAATAAAATGCGCGATCATTTTAAAGGCATATTAGACACTCGTCTGCTACATTGCTACTCCTACAGTATCAAGTACCATCGACCTTGTGCAAAAGTTGAACAGATATTTACAATGTGGAAGTTAGTTAATGCTATTAAATTGCAAGCTGTTTAAAAAAAACCTTTTGAATTACAAAAAGGACACAGCGAAAAATAAACCAAAAAATATTTCTTTTAAAATTATAAATGAAATGTACTGTTATAAAATGATATACAGACTCAAACAATTTATTTTAATAAACAAAGCACGGCAAAGTAAATGATAATTTACACGAAAAAAAAAACATGTCTGATTTTGTTGTGGAGGTTTCTCAGATCAAGGTGCGTTTGGAGTCTTGTTACTTTATTTCAAGTTAAAGGATACGTTTACAGATAAGCTCAACTTGATTTTAGTTTCTGTCAAAGTAGGCTTTTATGGTATTTTTCTTGTGAAATAAACATCTAATGATTCTAAGTGGAGAAGTTGACGCCCGACTAGCTGAACTGATGACATAATTAAGGACGCTAAATTCAGGCATATGTCAAAGATGAATGAATGAATAAAAAATTCTGTAATAGAACATATCTATGATAATTTTCAATCATGTTCTTTTAAATGAATAAATTAAATTTAATAATTTTCGTAACAAGTGACCCGTAAATTTTGTTAGTTTTTATTGCTTCTTTTTTATTTACAAATAAAATTGTTAAAAAATATTGTTAATTTTTAAAATATTATATTTCATTTATATTTACTGTTTAAATTGTGTTTTAAAATTACTTTTCAATTTATTAATTGCGTAATTCTTTTTTGTATAATGCTATTTGATATCATCGGAACTTTTAACCATACCTTTCATCACTGAATTCTCTTAATTAACCACTCACACCACAATTAAATATTAAAACAATTATCACTTAATTTTAACACTACGAACAGGAAAACGACAAAGCTAATTATTTATATATAACAACAATAAATTATTCTTATCACAGCACACTGAACATTTAGGCCACAGCAATTATTTAATATTAATAATTATAATAATAAATTCGATTTTTAAAAAACACATCCGTTAAACATTAAGGAAGCTAAGGAAGTTAAAAATTTAGAACAAAGAACAAGGGACTTTAAAAAAAAGCACTCAAAGGTCTATTTTCATTTGAAGTGTTATCGTGGTTTTAGGACCGCGTGTTGTTCTGGACACCTGTAGAGTCGATATTTTAAATTTAATTTTAATTTTTTTTATTTTATTATTTAGTTTGCGTATGTTTAGCGGCGGGTGTTAGAAGGATTGTTGTGAAAGAAGGTGAGATGATAAAGGATTTAGGGGTAAGGCTGTCACGCGGCTACCCCTACGCCGATCCGAGAGCAACTGAGCTTTACTCCGTGCCCGGCAACTGAGAACCTGCAAAGGATACAGCGACTCATCCCCCGATTTGTGAACAGATTTGTTTCAACACCATAATTTATTTGGATCGGTTCTTCCTTTTTTGCGGAATTAGCTTACGAATATTCACAATTGTCTGCATTTACGCCATCTATCAAAGAGTGAATGGAAATACATTTTCTGCAGCTTTAAAATTGTTCTACTATTTAAATAAAATGAATACTTGTAATTATATAAAGTAAGTTTGTACATTGTTATTGCTTGTACGTAATAAGGCTTTAAAGGAGTAAGTGAATGCCTTATTTGCTGTCAAATAATGTATGATCCACCTTTCCAAATATTAATGGTTTCTGAAATAATAAATACGGAAATTCGTAAAAAGCTTTTTCAAAAAGGAATGCTACCAAATAAATTTTAAAAATTGTTGATGTATGTGTTTACAGTGAGCGCGTTGAGTGTATGGAGTCTGAGCAGTGGTAGCCCAGTGGTAAAGGACTGTTACTTGCAATTGTAGGCCGCGAGTTCGATTCCCGACATAGTCTTACAGATAAATCACACTTTGCGCATTAATTATGGGATAGCCACTGCTCACAAATAAATTTACAGAAAATAAGCTGCAGTATACTCTGCGTACCATAATACCAAACCACGAAGGCCAGTCCGCCTGCCAATCGTGGCTTTGTGCTGCAACGACGATGTCTCTATAATATATATATATGGTGTATATATATATATATATACAACGATCTTTCTATAGCCAGAAGTTATAAGCCTGGCGTACTGTAGTAGAAAAATTTGAATTATGTTATATATTTCAGAGTAATCACTTTATATAAGGTGATTCGAAAAAGGTGCAAATGCTTTTGTTAATAGGACCTATACGATCACTTATTTAAAGTTTTTACACCTGCAACCAATTACCCCGGGTGTCGTAACAAGTGATCTAGCTAACTGATTCCTGATTCATATACTCAAAGTAAATCATAAAATTTGAATTTTAAAATAAATATGGTTACAGATGAGATAAAAATTAGACAATAATAAAGTCTAATAGATAAATAAGGTTCCTGAGTTTTTCTTTAATTCCATAAATGTAATTTTAAGAAACAGAAACCTAATTTAAATATAATTTTATAAGAAAGAAAGTATAGAGTCAGTAGAATGAAAATCATTGTACAGTGTCAGGCCTATTGGATATGTATCGGGGGACCTATGCCTAACAGTGGACAACCTTTAGTAGTATATATATAAAATGCACAAATACATAATTTTAATATTTTTAGGCCCTTTTACTTTTTATTACGTTTATAAATAAAATAGCAAAGTTTGTGTTTAAATATATACTTAATGCGACTTACCTATGTATTTAATTATAATTTAAAAGCTTTATTGTATGCAATATTATAATAATAAATTAAATATCGACAAATGGGACCGCGTTTTGAACTTATTTTAAAATTAATTTTAAATTTTAAATTAAATTTTAAAATTAAATCTTATCAACATAGCAGAATTCACTCAGATTTTTTCTGTCTCTACAAATCAAGCCTGGAAGTGAACTTATCCAATAATGAGATAATATGTAGCGGCTTCAACCAAGGCTCCTCTGGGATCGCAGTGGTAGCCAAGCGGTAGAGAACTGAGACTTGCGATAATAGGTAGCAGGTTCGTTTCCGGGAATACAATCTAACATCTAATTCTCATTTTGTGCATTAGTTATATAGGATTGCTAGTGTTTACAAACAAGTTTCTGGAGGATGTTCAGTAACGTCCTCTGCGTACCATAATACCACACTGCGAGCGCCAACGCGCCTGTTAAGCGTGGCGATTATGGTATATCCCCCATAGATATTTTTGCGGAAGGCGTATGCCTTGCAGTGGGTGTCTATTGGCTGAAATGACAATAGACACACACACACATAAACATTTATATATGGGTGTGTCTTGCAACAGTGGCAATCGTCCTAGGATAAGTCGACGAAAGGAAAATGGACGCGTAAGCTAATACCATACCTAGAGCCATTGGTGAACCGGGATCATGGAGAGTTGAACTATTACCTAACTCAGATGATATCCGGCCACGGCTGCTACCGAGCGTACCTCCATAGGTTCAAATACGAAGATTCCCCTGACTGTCCTAATTGTGTTGGAATGATTAAAGATGCAGAGCACGTCTTTTTCGTCTGCCGATTTAACGAAGCCAGAAAGTCTTGGGAAGAAGGTGTAGGATGCAAAATCTATCCTGAAACTCTGATAGCTATAATGCTATCCTCACCTTCGGCCTGGGAACTTACGAACGCGTACTGTACGACCGTGCTGAAGGACTTACAAAAAATAGAGCAGGGGCGGAGGAAGCTGGCCTGAACAGCCAGTTTATCAGAGAAAGCTACGGCTAAATCCCCCCCGCGAAGTAATGCCTAGCGGCCATGCCGCGGGGACCAGGGATACCGAAGAAAGAGAATTGTTTTTAGTCGGTTTTGACGCCTAGATCGAGTCCGACATACGGGGCACCACCATCAGGCCCTATGATACTTAACGTATTTTTAAACCTCTTCGAAAAAAAATATATGTGTGTGTGTGTGTGTGTGTGTGAGTGTGTGTGTTAGGTAGACACCACTGATTAGCGAGCGCAGTGAAGAACGTCCACCCACAAGGTAAACTGATGACCTTTTTGTGATTGAAAAATGTTGACGCAGATTGCTTTGTACTGGTCTAATTGGAAATTTGTGGGGGATATTCCTGTCCTGGACTTCCTAGGTCTGATTAATTTTATAATCAAATTTGTATAAAAAGAAGATAGAAGTTAAATACAACAAGCGTAGAAATACATATCTTTACACCCGCAAGATCCATTAGCAAATTGTATAAACAAATGAAATGGCCGACCCCTGTGAAAACATATGGCTTAATATCCGTCCACCAATTAGCTTAATGTCTCGATAAATAAAATAAACGTGGACTTGGAATTCGATTGCGTAGTTAGATTTGTAATTATTTCTGTTTATTTTTGTTACTGCGTGGATACGTGCTGCGATATTAAGATTTATTTAAGGAGTACGATTTTTTTTAAATCACTATGTGAACAAAAGGTTGAGATGATAAATTGTCAAGAGGATGTAAGAAAAAAGCTCAGGAAAAGATAGTTGGTTTATTCTGACAAATCTACCTTTCTCTCAGCCATGTAGAAAGCGGAGAAATCCTAAGCCACTCTCCGTTCCTAATGTTCGCAGTAACTATCGAAATAACTCATTTTTGTTGCGTTTTCCGCGTATGTTGAATGAATTAATCGAAGAATTAGAATTTGACGTTTTTAATAACAATCCATATGTATCAAGGCGCAAATGCATGAATGAATGATTTTTTTTTGGTTGACGAATTTAAAATAATTTAAAATAACAACTTTTTATTTATTTGTACATTGTATGCATTTGTGTATGTGCGTGCACGTGCATATATGTATACATTTATGTGTTTTGAATATATGTTTATATGTTTTTATGTAAGACTTTGTTTCTTAAGTATATTTTGTTCCTTATACCCCTTGATATATAAGTCGCTTGTTAAAGTGTAACAAAATGTAAATTACGTCTACACCTCTCCTCTCAGATAGTAAATTTGATCCCCAACAGTGGACTAAAAGTTACAAACTGAACAAAGTAATTGTTTATACACAAACCGAGTTCATCTGAAACAAGGCAGCGGATGTAGGCGAGCCTATTATGAAGACAACACTTCCCTTTGTTAGCGTGAAAACAAATTTCCACTTGTCACAGAAGGCTTGCTATTTCCGTTGTACGTTCACTGAGTGATAGAGTAACTGTGCAAACTTACATGCCACAGATAACAATTGTTATAAAATTATATATATATATATATATATATATATATATATATATATATATATTAGTCACAGATTACATTATCAGTTTATATTTATTGCTGTAATTAGCCCTTCGGAATTGCAGGTTGGACTAGCAGTGAGGAGGTTATATAGTGAACAGAAGACATCGCTGTTTAAGGTTCTGGATATATTACCTTTCTGGATATTCCGTTGACAACAGAACGATCGATACGGATCTCATTTGAAGGTCGAAATATAAAGTGTGATAGTTTCTAGCGCTATACTTGGTAAGAGAGAACAAAATTTGTATTCACATAAATAAGGATGAAGAGGCTCGTGATTTTTCATCATCGCTTGTCGGTCTGTGGTCTATGCTCCAAAATTTTAAAAATCGAATAGCCATGTGTTTTTCGCGCTATGCAGCTTTCCCACTGTTACTTGAACTTGTCCACTGGACAATCAATCTACTCATGCGAATGGAAACGAGTTTTCCGGTCTCCACCAGACCTGGCCATCTTATGTTCCGTTTTTAACAATATATAAATGTTTTAGAAGTTCAAGTTTTAGAGATTCTAGAATAATCTAAGCGTTATGATAAATTGAAGTCTATAAAACAATCCATAGTATTGGCAGCTGAGAATTTTCCTATGGAGAAAATTACCTGTTAATAACTTGTCCCAACGTTTAAAGGATTATATAACATGTATCCCAAAGACGATAATTTTTAAAAAGCATCATACTATTTTTATTATTAATAATAATAATCAATCTTATTTAAATTAAAATAATAATAATAAATAACAAATAATTTTCAAGACATCTAAGAGGTAGATGACTAAAACTTGCGATAGCAGGTCGCTAGTTCGATTCCCTGGATATAATCTTATATAATTCACACTTGTGCATTACTAACATAGAATTGCCAGTATTAACAAATAAGTTACCAGAAGATGGGCGGCAGCGTTCCCTGCGTACCATGATACTAAACTGCGATCGTCAATCCACCATTCAAGCGTGGCGATTAGGTATATCCTCCCATATATATCTTTGTAAGAGGCCTTTGATTTTTATTGATTGTCTGTGAATTATTTTAATGGCTTATATCAATGCTGTAAGTAAATATAGCGTATGTATTGATGTGTATACCAATTCAAACAGAAAATATCTTTATTGAAGTTGGTCTAGGTTTAATATTTATTCAGGTAAGTAGATACCTTTGGAGAAAGTGTACGCCTTGCTATGGGCGTTTATGGGCTGAAACGGCGATAGTAAAAAAATAATTTTCAAAAACTGTTAACCATTTACTGCACACATTGTACTGTCAAAAGCTAGTGCTATGTCGCATTCTTATAGGCTTTTACAGTGCAGAGAGAAGATCCTTTACAGCTTATATATTTATGACTAATCACACTGTACTAAAAAGGCTTTTATATAAATTTTATTGTAATTTACAGTTCTCTAAGATACCAAATGTAAAACTACATTATCTTCCTTATTTCGTTCGCCACTAAATTAAGACGGAAAGAAAAATTTCCTTATTTTTGCAAGGATAGTTTTTCTACTTCACGCTCGCGTCCCATATATAAAGTTCCTGAGGGAAGCAAAGCTTTCCACAAAGAAAATAGGTTATTACAGCTTTTAAAACTGTTACAGCTGCCACGGTTCTGCCCTTGGGCTGTTCTTTAGTGAAGAGATTGTTTTTACTTTGGAATATTTTAATTTTTCTACTTTTTTCTCAATTAAAACTGAATCATGTTTCATCTTACTTTCAATTTTGTACACATAATCAATTATATTAAGAAAAATTCGTTTTTTTTTTCAGATCTTATATTAAAGAAAAAGACATAATTTTTGTATTACAAAAAAGTAATTTGTTAATTATTTAAATATGTTTTTTTATTTGTGATGGCTACATTAAAATGAAGTATATTAAAGCAGTTGTAGCCAAGTAGTGGAGGACTGAAACTTGAGATCCTTGGTAGTGGATTAGATTCCCGGAATGAAAATATATAATTCACACTTTGTGCATTATTTATATAAGATTGCCATTGTACATAAACATGTTTCCAGAATGCTGGTAGCAGTGTCCTATGCATCCTACAATACTACCTTACGATTGCCAACCAACTGCCAAGCGAGGCAACTTTGGTAATTTTTTTTGGGTAAAGGCTGATGCCTTTCAGTTGGCTTCTATACGCGTATAGGCTGAAACAACATTACAATACCAGGTGTCATAAAAAAATAGTTATCAAAATACGACATTTTTTGTTCGACTTTTCTTTATTGGATATAAGAAAGTTTCATTTATACTAGAATAATTGACAAACGATTTCAATAACAATAAATAGAAGGCAGGATATATACAAATATATCATTGCAAAGTTTATTCAAAGCTTTTAAGAAGTCAGTTATGAGTCAGTAAACATTTTTTTAACTAAATTATGTCGTTTATTCTAAACTATGTCATCGGTTACATCTAGTGGTTACTTTACTCATACCGCCTCTGCCGGCACGAGGTCGCAGTTTAGCAAATTCAGATGAGCAACTCCTCGAGTCACGTTCGTGACTGGTTCTTCTGCAGAACTCATTTCTTCTCTTACTACTTATAAGAGGAGATATGACGAAAAGTATTTTAAATAACTTTACCTCTAGAAAGTTCGCGTATTGTCAAACTTCGAAGGAGAATGAAAGAGAACCACAATGGTACTACATTTTGGAAAAACGTAATTATTTTCGAAAGATTTGAGCTATATAAAGTTTTTTTGTAGTAGTTTTTACTTTATAACAAAATACTATTTAATTGCGAAATTATTATTTTGTGCGGTTACTTACACCGTATGAGTGTAAGTTGTAGTTAATATTAGACGAAACTCTTTCATAGAGAGGCTTACTTCCATCTATAACAATCAGCACGGACTGCCTTGAATAGTTTTCATGACCGGACCAAGCCAGAAAAAACTGTAGGCCATCATATATATTAATATTACTTATTGTTTTTTTATTCTATATTTTATACTTTTTATATTCTTATTGTCAAATTTATATTTAAATAAGTTCACTATAATACGATGTGTGAAAAGAGTAAATAAGTAAAATTAAAAAAACAATTATTATAAATAGTTAAGATATATTTATATTTATTTACCGTACCGTATCGTAGATATTTTCTATGAGTCAACCCAAAGTGCTGAAATAACATATAGTCAGATGTGTATATATTTTAAAAAATATTTATTGCGTAATATCATATGCTATATCTACTTACTAATAAACACATTTAAGGAGCATATATATATATATATATATATATATATATATATATATATATATAAATGCTCTGGTAAGGGCAGCGATAGACCGGTCATCTTGGCGATCTTTGGCGAAGGTCTATACCTAGTTTGGACATCAATCGGCAGATATATAGAAGTTGGTATATATCTATGTATACATATACTGTATATATCTATGAGTAAAAAAGAAGTTACCGTAATTTTTTCGCTAAAAGTTAAATATGTAACGTTTTATTGACTCTTTAAATAGATGATTCTAAACAACTCTTTGAACTGTGTATATGTTTGTGTTTATCCTCTTAGTGTGCTATAAAAAAGTAAATAAATAAGATAAATATGTATATATGTAAATTTATCTTCAATGCATATGTAAGAAGTTACAAATACGTGTTGAAGTTTGCATGCAAATGCATAACTTGAGACAGTTTCTATTCACATTTCGTGCAGCATTGTACTAGCGCTCCTAGTCATTTGCTTGACTACTTCTGGCCCTTGCTTTTGTTGTTTCAACGTATCTTCACCGACGTATGTTCTATTTTTGTTCCATCCACTTCGACGTACTCTATCATGCACGCCTTTGTTTATGTAATGGGGTCATTCGGATATATATCCAAGTTTTTTTGCTCTTGTAATCATCTTTTTTGGTGGCTTTCAAAATATTATACAGGTGCTTTAAGATAACAGAAATCGAATCGCGTAGACATAATGGAATTCTAAGGTTTTACCACAGAATTAAATATTGTTTAAGAAAACTTTATATAATACTGTGGTAAAAAAATAAGAAGAACATGTTTCTATTTTTTCTATATCTTTTTTTTTTTTATTTACTCTTGTAAATCAATCCATACTCATCAAAGTAAATCCATTATGACAAAACGCAATTTCGTCAACCCTTTTTCAGTCTTCAAAACAGTAGGAATTGTCTCTTTCCGGTATAACCTTCAAGTCCTTGGTTTTTACCTCATCAATCTTGTTTGGCCTATTAAGTTTGCTGATTAGCTAGAAGTCGCACGGAGCCGAATCTGGCGAATACTGTGGTAACAATATGAATTTAGTATTTGGTAGATTCTTTCCAAAAAATTAAGCGATTTTAGTATTACTCGAGACTCCATATAAAACACCCTTTATGGTTCGGTTTGAGTTAAATTATATTTCAACTTTTGATAAACAGACGCTTGTCAAATGTTATAGACAGTCCTACCTGCCTTCCTAATGTCCGGGAGTTTTAAATAACTAAACTAAATAATATAATAAAAGGACCAATATTTAGCCACTTCCGCACATGCAGTGGTAGTCGTGCAACAAAGTGCACCGCCCGCCAGCCCACTGATAAATGCGTACACCGATTAGTGCCTGTGTTTGGCACTAATCGGTGTAACATAACTCCTGAAGATGCCCCGTGGAGGCGTGAAACACGTGTTGAGTAATTTGGCGGTGGCGGTTGTGTAATTCGCATTATTTGCCGTATACGCATTTATCAGCGGGCTGGCGGGCGGGCTTGCTTTTCTTACTTAGGATGGACTTCCGCAAGGTAACGCCTGGTGTGATAGGATATAAACATACATACATTTATTCACATCTACTTAATAAATACTCGATTCAAATCAGTATAAGATTTTTTATATATTATTGTCTTATATTTATATTATGTATTACACCTTATTAATTTCAAGTACATCAGTTATACACAAGTATGTTTGTATATATGTATATTTTGTACAAGTTAACTACCCATTGTTTACACTTATACCTTTTCCATGCTATGTTTCTCATTAAGAGATTGCCTTGTGTGATAATGCCGCGCGTTGTACTTTTTGTTTATTATGAAACAATTTAATTGTACAATAAAGAATATAAAAGTGTGCGTGTACAATAAAGAATATAAAATAAAATTAAATTTAATTGTAAAAAATTCAAATTGAATTAAAACAATTACAATGTACAGCAAGTAAAAAATTTGTTTTTAATTATTTTATTTTAAAATATAAAATATTTTATCTTCATTTTTTATTACATTGTTAAAAATTTAGATATGAATTTTATTAACTATATCGTACTCAAAATAAACAGAAGTTTAATAACTTTTTGTTAACAAAAATGAAAACAAGTTTAAATCACGGTTTTGATATGGGCAATAAATAGTAAATAGGATTTCATACAATGAAGCTGTTGCTCAGAGGATTTGCCGGCATTCCGTTTGTGCCACATTCTTTGTTCCGCCGCGAGTTCGCAAAGGAAATAGGTTATTAAGGTAATAACGGACGAAGCATTCGCAACCGGAAGTTATTCTTACTTTACGATATCGTTTACGTTATATTTTTTTAATAAAAGGAAATAGTATCGGTTCAAGTGTTATTAATATCAACTTGTTTTTTTATTAGTAAGGAAATTTTATTTATTTTTAGTATTAGGATTTGTCGTACTAATTATAAACAAAAACAAACAATTATGAATTAACAAATATTATTGCACTAACCAATCGGTGAAGGGTGAAGTGATTGACGAAATGTAAATTTTGTCATACTTATTTGTACTATTCTTTATTATATAAGAACAGAACTAAAATATAAGTTACAGGGAACAAATAGAAATTAAGAAATGACTATTTATTTATATTAAAGGAGATACAGAGGACATAATGATCACGTCGTAGGCTTTCTTCTAAGATATCTATGGGCGAGGTGGCGATCGCAGTGTGGTTTTATGGTGCGCAGACGCTGCTACTCATCTTCAGGGAACTTATTTGTGAGCAATCAAATCTTTAGAAGACATAGTTATAGTAAAGATTCAGAAAAAAATCAGACTTAATTGGCAAATTAAACTGATTTTGAGCCGCGTATTTAGTTGACAATCCTAATGAAGGTTCAATCTCAGAAGTCTAGCGACTAGTCATTTCACGCGGCATCCGTCTCAATTAACTAAGACCTCTGCAGCCTTCCAATCTGATGAAATATCTAAACAACAACTTGAGCCAAGGTTACATAGAAGACCTCGTGGGATCAGTACTAAATTTAATGTAGAGTTGTTCAAACCTTTTGCTGTTGCTTTGCGTTCAAACATCTCTTATTTGTGGAAAATATAAAAGTTGATAAGGCAAGTAAGAAAAGGAATATTTAACCACTTCCGTTACACCGGTTAGTGCCAAACACATAGTCTACTACTCTGTGTTTAGCACTAATCGGTGTAACATAACTCCTGAAGATGCCCCGTGGAGGGGTGAAACAGTTGGCGGTGGCAGTTGTGTGATTCGCATTGTTTGACGCATACGCATTTATCAGCGGGCTGGCGGGCGGTGCACTTTTTTGCACGCTAAATATTGGTCCTTTTCTTACTTAGGAAGGACTTCCGCAAGGTAACGCCTGATTCCATTAAATAAAAATCTATAAGGCAAATCACAACCATCCATCACGAAAAGTAAACAATGATTTACAGTACATGACGATAAATATTGCACATCGACCTTTGGAAAGAAACAATCGGAGAGCGTTATCTCTGTCGCACAAAATACTACGACTAACAAAACGTTACATAGGTAGTGTGGGACAGAGATAGTGCTCTACGAAGTCGAAATTAGCTTCTCTTTCCATAGGTCGATGTGCAATATTAATAGCCGGGTATTGTAGCATTTTACATTGCGAGATTCCGAGTCATTTACATTTACATTGTACTCAATTCAATTCTAACAAACGCTTTCATTAATTAACGTAACTGCAATGCGGTTAAATTGATGGTTTATTTTATTGAAATTTGTTAACGATTTAGAACTGCTATATTTTAAATTTCTCATTCAATGTTTCTAAGCATAAACTAGTATTTTGGTAAATAGCGATACATATTTTGTATGTAAAACATAAGCATTATCATAGACTATATAATTATGTGAAGTATAACAAGTTTACTTGCTAATGTTAATAAAAATAGAACGTCATCAAGTGTTTCCAAATTCAAAGTCGACCCATTTGGTAATAATATAACATATAATAATCTATACTTAGAAAGTCTAAAACATAAAAATAACACAGTTAACACGTTCACTGCGGGCCCAATTTTGGAGAACTTTCAGCTGGTGCGGCTGAGGTCGAATCAGCCTCAAGCTGAACTTCCTAGTAGTGCGGTTGAGGCCTTTTCTGCCTCACGTTCATCAATATTTTTTTACAATATTGAGTCAATGCTTTGCAGACCTAAGGAAAGCTATATTTGTCTTTGTCATACCTCATACGGTTGAGTGTAAACAGCCGCCGCACTAGAGAGAAAACACGAGTTTTACGCGCCGCACCAGTGCAAAGTTTACGATGAGGCTGAATCGACCTCAAGCCGCAGTGAACGTGTTAAACTGCAATATAATCGAATAAGTAATGAGATACGCAAAATAATCAAAGTCTGTATTTCTAGACTCCACTAGGTGGACCAACGACATAATCCAGGTCGCTGGAAGTCGCTAGATGCGGGCTGCGCAAGACAGGTCATTATGGACATCTTTGGAGGACTACTATACCTTGCAGTGGGCATCTATCAGCTGAAAAGAAGAATCCGCCCTTGGCCGTCTTAAAGCTTTAAAAAAAAAACGAAAAATATAAGTCAAAATGAAACTCTCGTTAACGTCTTATACGTTGTGTATGTTTGTTACAACGATTATGCTGAATGTACATTTTTAATTCCGGAAACTGAGTAAGAAAAGGACTAATTTATAGCTACTTCCGCTATGTAGCAGTAGTCGTGGAGTGGTAGAGTAAGCCACTCGGTGTTTGGCACCAATCGGTGTAACATTACTCCTGAGGATGCCCTGTGGAGGGGTGAAACACATGTTGAGTGAAACGGTGATAGTTGTGTAATTCGCATTGTTTGCCGCATGCGCATTTATCAGGGGGTATCGGGCGGTGCAATTTATTGCACGACTACTGCTACATATCGGAAGTAGCTATAGATTAGTCCTTTTCTTACTTAGAATGGACTTGCACAAAGTAACGCCTGAAGCTATTAGATATCCGGAAACTGAGTTCCATGTTTTCGCTCTTAACTTTCGTTTGTACCTATACCAGAAGCTCTTTCATATATTATTAGAAAATTGGGACAGTTCTTCCGACGCCCCTTTATATCCCGTTATATTTTACATATTCGAAATGAAAACAACTTTCATACCACAAACCTTTTTAAACTTAACTTTCAAGCGATAGATTGCAGTAGGCATCAAAAGGGAGATACGAGTGGAATGATTAAAAATTTAATGGCAATGAAAATGGAATATTTGCGTGTTAAACTTTAATGAAATTATATTTTACTATAACTTAGTGAAACTACTGCAATGCCCTTGTTAGAACTTATTCATTTAACGTGGTTTCAACTTAAAGCCGCTGTTGGCTCTTGGGTGTACGGAAGTTAAAACTTATTACAATCGCATTCAAGTTATTAAGTTAGAAGAACGGTAAAGGAAGTGGTGGAACAAAACGCGCTAAACAAATTTTATTGTTCAAGTTGTTAGAACGTTGTATTAAAAACTTTTTGGTTTCTCGTACAGCGCAAAAATAGAAAGAAAATAAATTTAAAAACTATTCTAGAATTGACAGATACTAAATTGATATTTTATTTCTGAACGGTTTAATAATAAATTTTGCATATATATTCATCTTGTGGCTGGTATTCCTTCGCTGCGCATGTCTGTGATCTCCTCTCCAAGACCTTGAGTTCCCAGCACTCATCAATCCTGCTCACATTATGCCTACCCATTTAAATTTTTCTCCCATCCCTGATCCGTTTTCGTACAGAGACATCTAACATAGCCCTCCCTATAGCTCGTTGGGCCCTGGTGATCGTACAAGACCCAGTTTTTTTTATAATTATTAGTCGCCATACATCTCTGGGTTAAACCAGCTGAGACCTGATACTGCCTTATTTACAGATTTTTTTTCAGTTTTAATTTCCTAGTTGCTATATGAAATTTCCATAACTCTATCGCTTATAATAATCTAAACAAATAAATAAAATTGGAATGTATGTTTATAATATAAAAAAAAAAACTTTTTTTTACTACATGCATATGAATACATATAAGGTAAATATCCAATTTTTTTTATTTGTCTGCTCGTTCCAGCTAATCTCTGAAATGGCTGGACCGATTTTGATGGAAATTATATACATAGTGTAACACAGTTAGCTGATGTAACAAGAAGTGATTTGGGCTACCTTTATTTTAGAAAAATTCTTTACAGAAAAAATTTACTTAATATATTTTATTGTTAAATTCCATGCGTACAAAGTCTTCGAAGTTGCACAGTTAGTTTTGTATAAATCTTTATTTTAATGTCATAATTATTAATGTCCGCGATATATTATTCTAATAAATGTTATTTAACATTATGGTAAAGCTAATTTTTTAGCAATCTATATCGATTTAATTTTTAATTTTTAAATTTTATTTCTTTTTTATCAATTAGACCCAAGGCTTAATGTTATGTGGCTTGCCCACTGTTACTTTAACTTGTCAATTGAAAAGATTGTAAAATTGTATATTTAAAAAAAAACTTAAGGAAATTATTTAATGGAATCGGGCGTTACCTCGCGGAAGTCCATCCTAAGTAAGAAAAGGACCAATATTTAGCCACTTCCGCACATGCAGTGGTAGTCGTGCAATGAAATGCACCGCCCGCCAGCCCGCTGATAAATGCGTATACGGCAAACAATGCAAATCACACAACCGCCACCACCAAATTACTCGACACGTGTTTCACCCCTCCACGGGACATCTTCAGGAGTTATGTTACACCGATTAGTGCCAAACACAGAGTCTGAACTCTGGCGGGCGGTGCATTTCATTGCACGACTACCACTGCATGTGCGGAAGTGGCTAAATATTGGTCCTTTTCTTACTTAAGGAAATTATCTTGTAGTATATACTATTTAATTACAAGGAAGTTTTCCAAATTGGTGACGTGAGTAAACCGCCCACTTGGTAGGCGAAGGCATATTTAAGGTTCCGGAAAATTACTAAAAGCCTACACCTGGCAGATGACGTTTATCAGCTGAAAAGAACGAGAATTCAAACTAGGCCGTTTTAAAGATTAAGTGAAAACAAAGTGTTTAGGAACTTTGTTCAAACAAAAAATAAAAGTGAAAATGAATGTCATGTTCACTGTCTTACACGTTGTTTATGTGTGTTACACTAATTAAGCTGAATGTACATTCGTAATCCCGGAAACTGGGTTCCATATTTTTGCTTTTAACTTCCGTTTGTACCTGTACCGGAAGCGGTTTCATATATTATTAGAAAAATGGCGACAGCACTTCCGACCACGCTTTATCTTCTCTCATATTTTACACATCCGAAATGAAAACAACTTTTCTACCAAAAACCGTTGTACACTAAGCTTTAGAGTTTACAATCTAATACCAAAAAAATTACAACGTAAGTAAAAGTCATAAGTAAAATGAATACAGTTTAAGTCTAAGTTTCAGAATAAATATTTAAAAATAGAGTACCTTAGAAAAGATCTTTCATAAATGAAATAAGAGACAATTGGGTAAAGTGACCTCATGACTACCTGCGATCTTAACTATGTCGTCGGTCTACCTGGGGGGGGGGGGGGGGGGCTAACCACGTCGAGTCTACCTGCTCATGGTCACCACTCGAGAACCTTTCGATACCAACGGTCATTGGTTGCACAAGCGATACGCCCCGCTCCCTGCCACATCAGATGAGTAATTCTAGAACCTTCGTCGGTGATCTTGGTTCTTTTACGGATCTCGCAGCGAAACTCAGCGATATTTAAGGGAGGCATAGTGGGCGTCTATCGGCTAAACAGAAGAAAGAGATGGAAAAGAAATCTCATGATCGTTCAATACTGAACGCTATTACAGAATGCTTGTATTTGTCAAAGCTACATGTCTGTTTATCTGCGGGAATAATAACATGGGAAGCACCAACCGTCGCGCGGCGCCTAAGTTGTAGTACTGTAGCTTTCAGCTGTTGCTAGATTGGTTTGAGTTCTGTTAACAATATGATTATTTTGGTGCCGGTCGGAACTGATAAATTAGCAAGCGGCCAATAAAATATATAAGTTCAAATAGCAACTAACTATAAATGCATTTGAATCATATTTAAACTTAGAAAATACTATTTAAAGAGTTAGCGTCTTATTAAAAGACGTTTGTAACACTTTATCAATTTATTTAACACACGAACAAATTTTTATTAGCGCTTGAGTGCGAGCAAAAAGGACGTGCATTCGTCGTAGGACTCTGGGGCGCAATGTGGTCCGCGACCGAGTGAAAGCGGGCAATAGAACAAAGGCGCAAAAGAAATAAAAGAAACAAAAGTAACAAAAGGTCTGCGCCCGCGTCACCGGTGCGTGCATGTGCCCGCTGCACTAATTCGGCACACTAAGTTCGCCCGTCGGCTACGCTCGCCCACAAAATCTTACACCTATTATTCATTCAGACATAACATCAGTGTATATACGACTCCCACATATTACTTCTCTGTTCATCGATCCTATCTCCAATGATTACCCAATCCAACATAGTATCAAGTTGGCCTTTAGTACATTTTATTTTTTAACTTATGTCTGACACTTCGCTTTTCTACTTAACTCCGTAATTGCACTTCCTTAATATTTTCAAAAAGAAAGAGAGACACTGATCACATACCGAGGCAAACCCTGGAATGTAATCCTCAAGGAGAGCGAAGACGTGGCCGCCCAAAGGAAACCTGGCGGCGGACGATCATTGCAGAAGTGAAGGCAGCTGAAATGACGGAGAGAAGTAAAGCGCGAGGATCAAGACCGCTCAAGATGGCGACGTACTGTGGACACCCTCTGCCCCATCTTGGGGACATAGGAATAAATGAAGATGATATATTTTATAACGCGTACAAAAGAGTAAAACATGTGAAAGCTAATTTTGAAATAACCACACTTCGTTAAATTCGAATTACAAATATTTTACTTAAATTACAAAGCTTTTATTTAAATAGCTCATACATATCACGTTGGTTAAAAAATTAACTCAAGTCACGCAATAGTAAAATACACTGTTAGATTAAAACCGCACGTTTTGCTCTAAATTTTTAGGTATTTATTTATGTATGTCTATGTATACATATATATTGTTTTTGTTTCGTGACCCTTTTGAAAAGTTTGTCACGCGCTATGTTACGTCATCTTCGCCGATCCTCTGCGATGTGTATTGGTATTCTATCTATCTGCTACTGTATCTTGTTCGAACGTGATTGAACTTCATCAACGGCTTCATGGTCGCCGTCCATCTACTTTTTGGATAATCGAAAATTTTTCCAAGTTATGACCGCTCTTCCTGGCTACATGACTAACTAGACCGATTCTAGATACTAAGGCACGAATAAAGGAAGAAGAAGTATACAACAAGGTATGTCTATGGGGTATGATACAACTACAAAAAGATATTTTTGTATTTTGCGGTTCACGACTGGAGTAAAACATTGGTTTCATTTGAACAAGTTTCATTAGCCGAAAGCACAACTAGAAGGCTTCTAAGCGTTTTTGGTTACATGCCAACCCATCAACGCCCCATCGTAAACGACGACGGATATCCTAAACTTACTGCACTGTGTTACCAAACACTTGCACTATTCGTACTTTTCCATAGGAAATTTAGTCACTGCTGCCTCCAAAGATTTCTAGAGCGACTCAATATTTGAGCGACGCTTAGAGCAGACCATATTCTCTAGCGGTGTCCACAATTTATAGTCCAAAGAGTTTAAGTCCAGACTAGCCAAAGGCCAAACATCAGCCTTTATGAAGTCTGGAAAATTTTGCTTAATCCAAATTTGGGTAGTGCGCGCCATATGACCTGAGGCTTAATACTGTTGAAAGGTCCACACTTCTTTTTTAAATTACTTGTTGTTGAAAAGTTTAACTACCGCTTCTAACACGGCATCTTGATACACTTTGGCTGAAGTTTTCACTTCTATTTCGCAAGAATGGAGTTTTGTAACTCCTTGGTAGGAGACACACCACCAAACCATGACATATGCTGGATGATAGCGTCGCTGAACTTTGGCCACTACCTTGGAAGCTTCTTTAGAGCTGTATGCATATACTCGATCATTTTGTTTGTAGTAGTAGTGCTCCTCAAAGTAAATAGAATTTTTCTGTTTTTTGTTCGCGTATCGAAGTAACAGCTGCGATCTTGCGATTCTCTTTTGTTTTAGTGTCTGATTTATAGTATTTCCTACGTCTTGTTTAATAATCTGAGAAGGTGTTCTCGGTGGGATTATTATTTCTCGGTTAAGGATTTACTGCTTACTTATGGGATTTCGACGAATTCTGAAAAACTGAAAACTGCATTAACGGCCTGAATCCAAATAGACCGCGGTCGGCCGGATCTCTCACGGTCATCAACAGACATAGTTTCAATGTACTTTTGGATGGTACACAAACATTAGGCCAATGCCTAACCTTTTCAATGCATCAAAAATGTCGGTTGGCACCTTACCTACTTTGTACAGTGCAATTACTACAATTCTATTCTCTTTAAGGATCCTCTACATTTTAAAGCAAATAATTTCTAAACAAAAAATATACAATAATGGCGAGAAAGAAGTCCATTTTTAATAGTAAAAGCTAATATTCATTATTAAAGTAATATTTTTTTAAATATATTTAAATAGCCAGTAACAGAATTTATGACTAAACTATGTAGAGCATGATGTGTATTCGTCTTTGCACTATTACACATAAATGTAGGTTACGTCAGTGACAGCTGCAGTCTGTAGTTTTCACCTTCTATTAAATCATATCTTCAATTTTTTTTCTATTGCAATACGAGAGGCCTGTATATAATTTCTAGTAGTACAAAGTCTACAGAGACAAATAGTAAACAATAATTAGTTTTAATATATAGTCATACGAATTTGTAAATCGTTTTTTTCTTAGTATACTATATTTACATTATTTAACACCACCCTTTTATAATGCATTAATTGATCGCAAAAGTTTTTACATTAGCTATAACGAATCATCCTGTATATGTATATACGTATCCGTATGTAAATATCATCAGTCCATAATGAAATATAACACGAACCTCACAAATTTTGTTAAAGACATACACTTTTTAAAACTACATAAGAGAAACAAGCAACGGTTTCATATAAATAAACATATAAAACAACGTTTACGAATCGACAACAAAAATGTCTCATTTATATGATTTATTACGAGGAAATTCGTTACGCGATTTCTTTGTAAATTTCGTTAATTCTTTTTTGAAATATAATGAAATAACGTACCGGAAACTCGGCCAATCTTAGAAGTTAGGTAACTTCCGGTATGTTAATAGCGGAAATACTTTGTAAATTGCATAATGACATTTCGGATGTAGGGAAATAATAATTTACGTCACAAAATTAACTTTTATTTAGAAAATAAAAGGATTTGAGGTGATACACTGGACTGGATGTATATCAAAGCTCAGCGGTTGAAAGCTTCAGTTGTTCCCTGAGTCATTTATTTTGTTTTAAGTTAGCGCAAATGGATAAAACCCGAAGATACTTACTTACTTACTCCGCTGGCTCAGTGACCTAAAGTGGGTCTTGGCCTCCGAAGCGAGAGACTTCCACTTTCCTCTATCCTGCACCATCGTCTGCCATTGGTTGACATTCAATTCGCGCAAGTCTGCCTCAACGCGATCGATCCAGCGATACCTGGATCTACCCACTGGTCTTTGACCCCTCGGTTTTTAAAAACCGAAGATACTTAACACGTTCACTGCGGCTTGAGGTCGATTCAGCCTCATGGTAAACTTTGCACTGGTGCGGCGCGTAAAACTCGTGTTTTCTCTCTAGTGCGGCGGCTGTTTACACTCAACCGTATGAGATATGACAAAGACAAATATAGCTTTCTTTATGTCTGCGAAGCATTGACTCAATATTGTAAAAAAATATTGATGAAAATGAGGCAGAAAAGGCCTCAACCGCACTACTAGGAAGTTCAGCTTGAGGCTGATTCGACCTCAGCCGCACCAGCTAAAAGTTCTTTAAAATTGGGCCCGCAGTGAACGTGTTAACTTATATGCATTTTGTATTCTCTGTTGACGGTCACCAAATAAATAAATATATCATCATCATTGTCATCAAAATATCAGCCAATAGAAGCCTACTGCAATGCATACGCCATCCCAAAGATCGCTACCATCGGGTTATGCGTTGCCCACATTCAGGCATGTCGGTCCACTTAGTGCAGGGCATGCCTACGGCAGTCCTACCGGCTATTGGTGATACGAGCGGTGTACCCTGCCTTGTGCCACTTTAGACGAACGATTCTTCGAGCTACCTCGAAGCGCTTGCTGTCTGGGGGACCTTGAGCCTGTTTATAAGACTCATCATAAGCTACCAAGTTTCGGATTCGTACGTCATCACCGCCAACACACAACGGTTAAAGCCCTTCAATTATAGGTGTTACTAATTTATAACTTAATTGTGTTAATAGATACGTAATCATCGAATAACGTAAATTGACCTAAAAATTTAATGGTCCATCCTAAGTAAGAAAAGGACCAATATTTAGCCACTTTCGCACATGCAGTGGTAGTCGTGCAACAGCAAAAGGCGTAATAATTTTCTTACACAAGGCTTTTCAATGAGTTTTCATACGAATTCAACTTAAACTCATTTGACTGACCAAAGTCTACTTAAAAAATTATTACAAAAAAAGTTTTTTCGCCTAGCGCTGATTCGAAAATTATTAGATAATTTTTAATGGAATCAGGCGTTACCTTGCGGAAGTCCATTTTAAGTAGAAAAAGGACCAATATTTAGCCACTTCCACACATGCAGTGGTAGTCGTGCAACCAAGTGCACCGCCCGCCAGCCCGTTGATAAATGCGTATGCGGCAAACAATTCGAATTACACAACTGCCACCGTCAAATCACTCAACACGTGTTTCACCCCTCCACGGGGCATCTTCAGGAGTTATGTTACACCGATTAGTGCCAAACACTGTGACTCTGTGTTTGGCACTAATTTCTGACCTAAAAATAAGAAAGCTTTTCCAGCACGTGCAAAGCTCTTAGTTTGAACCTAACCAGTCTTATTAGCTCCTCGAGTGAGGTAATTTTCTTGTCTTTGTTTCAAGCGTTGGCCTATAATTTTGCGGAACTTAGAAAGTTCGTAGCGGGTGTGAGTACGCCACAAGTCCTTTTCTAAAAGGACATTTTAGTATATACCAACTGCACTTTTTATTTACTCTATCTTATATAACTTCTGGTAATATAATGGTGTAATTATCATAATAAATAACATAATGATAATATAATACGAAAAAGCTTGCATAATTCTGACTACTACATATTAAATGGATTATTGTTCTGTATATGTCTGGATCAATGGCTGTCCAACGGTAAAGAACTAAGACTTGACATCGCAGGTTCGACTCCTGAGATATAATCGTATATATTTCACACTTGCGCATTAATTATATAGGACTTCCACTGCTCACAGATTAGTTTCCAGAAGATGAGCAGGAGCATCGTCAGCGTACCAAAACTACACTAAAATTGCCAACCCGCGTACCAAAAGTGGCGATTATGGCATATCCTCACAAAGATATATTTGAGGGAAGTCTATACCTTGGCGTAATGGGCAAAAAAAAACAACGAAATGGCCTGGTAGACTATGTACGTCCCAAAATTATTAGCCTATTGCATTCTAATAGAGTATATTGACGCGGCTTTAAAGTGAAAAAGAAGAGCGGACTACGAGGAATGCCCCATCCCATTTGTCTAGCGACAGCTTAGGCTGTAAGGTGTATGGAAGGTACGACAGCATCGAAAACGCGGAAATTCTTCCCGGACGCCATCGCAGCCTATCGTGTACTCCGCAGCATCCGGGTGGACGCGGTCGTGATCCAGTTCTTCACAGTGTACAGGAACTGGATCAAGGAGGATCCCTCGTGCTTTTGTGAACCGGGTGTGGACCAGACCGTGATCCACCTGGTCGTCGACTGTCCCGTATTCGGGAGGACCTGAATCGAGACCGGATGCCGAATAGGTATAAATATTAAGGAGGCGAGAATTGCCTCCATAATAGCAGACGAAAAAAGCAGAACACTTTTTTTAAGGTTCTGCCAGAGGGTTGTAGAAAACATTACAGATAGGAATATAACATAGTTTAAAACGGTCAGCTAATAATAAATAATAAAACAAAACAAAATTCAAATAAACACTAAATGATAGAAACTGAAGAAAAAATTGTAGAAATGTGTATAGTAAAATAATCTAAGTAAAAATGTAATATATTTTAACAATAAAATAGACCTGGACTGTAGTGACAGAGAGATAGAATGGAAGGTGATGAATAAAAGGAAAAAAGATAAATGAATAATGTAATAGAGCAAATGTAAAAGAGTGGAAGAAGAGAAAATAGACTGTAATAAAAAAGAGAACTGAAAAAATTATTGCCCCCATAAATCCCTTTTCCCAACTAAATAGGGGTGGAACGATAGGTTTCCAAAAACGTCACAAAAATGGAGTATATTTCAGAGTAATCACATTATACAGGTTGATTGGATGTAGATAGAAAGATTTAAAGTCTTTGCTAATAAATCATCCTGTATATAAAAAATTAATCGTTTTCTTTAGTCAAGCCATAACTTGCTAATACTTTGTTAAATATTCTTGAGATACAACTATAAAATAATAAACGTTGACGATTTTTTATTAAAATTTTCAAACTTTTAAATAAAACCAAAGCACTAACCACTACTTTAAAAGCGGCACCAGAAACTAATTTCACTTTGTAAGCCTTATTTATCTTATCCGTATATATTAAACATATATTTAACTTCGAATATGTAAAAGCAACGGGAATTTCGCTCTTTGTCCACTACTTCAAAAAGCTGGCCAGAAGCATGTAAAATAAAAAAAAATTGTACCATAATAAGAGCGTAGTGTATGATATTTTCATGAATTATACATACGCCGCCATTTTTGGAGCCACGCCAACCTGTGTGCGATGGCTTTTATCCTAATTTTCCTTACCATAACCAAAAATAATATTAAATTATTTCACTTATTTTGTTTAACGGGTAAAGTTATTGGCAAATTCAAATTCTATATCAAAATATCTTTATTCAAGTAGACATTTACATGCAATTTTGGTTCTTCGATTATTTTAACATTATTTGAGAATAACCGGCTGAATTTCAGTTTTACTAGAGTTTAGGAAAATGATCATAAAAACCAAACGAGAAACAATATTCACATGATTCAAAAAGAAATATACTAAGGATGAAATAAAGAATAAAACAATGGTACTAGTTTTTCTCTACAAATTAAAAATTAAATAAATAAAGAAGGTACAAACGTTAATAAAAATAGTAAAATTGTGTCCTCTCCAACAAAACTTATTTGCATTTACAATAAGTCTTTTCATCATAATTTTATATAGACCAATTCCCTCGGAATCTCAAAAGAACTACAGATAGTGGCGATACTTAACAAGACTGAAGAGAAAAGAGAATAGAAAAGAGAAGAAGAAGAAAGAAGACTTAGAAGATATCTCGAAAAGGTCCTATAATCCAACGCCACAGTAATTGAGTAGCAGCCATAGATCTTAATGTTAGATTTAGATACCTTCTAGCGAACGAAAAAGTCATCGTCCATAAAGAGCGACGAGAGACTGTTTACTAAATTCTCTTATAATGAAATTAGATCGTTAATAACGTGTTACTAATTTAAATCTAAAAATTTAATTGTATTAAAAATTTTAACATTTTTTAAGATTGTCAAAAATAACCAAACATATTTACGATACATTTTATTTTACTACTACTATAAACACATTTATTAGTAAGAAGGCTTTTAATTAAGTATATAGTATCTGGTACAATATTTTGTTCATAGTGCAACAAATAAGGACTAAACATTGAAAATTAATTTTAAAAGAAATTATCAGAAATTTAAATTAAAGTTATGCACTCTGCGATGCTTTTTATTGCCAATATAGAATTTTCGTAAGTAAGGAAAAGCGTTTTCAATATTCAGTTATTAGTGCTACGTAATATTTAATTGTTTAATATCAAACCAAGAGTGAAACGACATCATCTAGGCAAACACATACCATAGTAGACCTCGTCATTGCTTAGCATCAGGCGAGACAAAAAAAAACTATCTGTATATATTACCGGAAGTTATTGGTCTTTAACTTTTTAATAGAAAAATAAATAAATTTGGACATATTACACAATGATTTTATATCATTGAAAGGAAATAGGTGTAAAAGTTTTTAACATTTATTAACAATCATCCATTATAACCGCACGGATACTTAGTTTCCTGAAAGTCGTCTTACAAGATTTATATAATGGCCCTCTTTACGGTTTAATCGAATATATTACGGGCATAAATTAAACCATGCAAGAGATATGTGGTTATAAACTAAGTTATTGGTATGCAACTTAGTTATAAGGTTAATAACTTAGAAATCTATGAAGACTTGTGTTTTGCATAACTATTTTTTTTTAAACTTATTTTTATTTATACTTTAATACGCACATCAAAAATATTATCATAAATACATACGAAAATCAATAAGTAAATTTTAAAACTCGTATACATTTTAATAATAAATATATACAACATTTTTGTTTCAGTTAGATATAACAAAAACAGTTTTCAGTATTTGAATCCAAAAGATAACATAACGAAAACATAATAATCGAGTGTTGCTGACAAATGAGATATATATTTACCAGTCATTCACTCTTGTCGGAGTGGGCGTGGTCATGCCCCGGCCGGTTCTGATTCTCCTGCTGCTGTTGCTATGCGTCGCCATGTATCTCGGTGTTTGGAGGGAGAACAATCATTAACTGACTTATTACTGACAGTTTTGATGATGTCTATCCATCTTATTGGAGAGCGTCCTCGAGATTGCTTACTTTCCCCTTTTCCTTCCCTCACGTTCCATTGAGTCCTCAGGGTAACAAGTCCAAAAATTTGAAGATACATATTCGTACGATAATCTGTAATTAATACCGAGTTTTTTTAAAGGTTCGATGCGACGTCTGCGAGATTCTAAGCATATGTCTTTAACATAACATTTCCAAGGTGTCAATTTGCCAACGATCCAGAATTGTCAGCTTCCAGGTCACAGCTTCGTATAGATTGGAAAGATCAGACTTCTCATAAACCGAACCTTTATGTTTCCAGTTATTCTGCGGTCTTTCCAGATCTTTGTGAGTTTTTTAACTGAGAATCTTGTAATGGATATTTCTATTAATACGTTTCCTTAGTATAAGGTTTACTAAAGAAGGATCTTACAACCAAGATATATTAGTGACTATTAACTAAATTTAGGGGCGTTTTAGACAAAAGCATTTATCTTATGTTTCAACGGTGCAGGCTTAACAGTAGCTTCTCTTTAATTGCAGCTTAAGTACAACACCAAGGTCTATTTATCACCCTCGGTGATATAAATTGTTTCTCTAATGTCCGACCAATACTTATGTTTTAACTTTAAAACTACGTAAACTGTTTTAGAGTTAAAACATTCAAAGATGTGAGTACAAGTATATCTAAAGTCTAAATATTTTCTTTAATGTAATAAAAATTCCAAACAACCTAACTACGGTCACTTTAACAAACTTAAAATTTAATAAAAATCTTCAAGTCTCTTTAATTAGGTGTATAGCAATCTGTTTGTGTTTTCGTTGTTTAAAATCAGTATATAAATCCAATAGGAAGAATGATTTGAATAAAATGTAAAGCAGTCATTTTGTCTTTTCTGTTTAATATCGGTATATAAATCCAAAGGTATAATTTTAATTAAGTGAAAAGCAGCCTTTTTGTATTTTATATGTTTACTATCAGTATAAAAATCCAAGGGATGGTTTTAAAAAAGTGTAAAGCAGTCTTTTTGACTTTTCTATGTTTAATATCGATATATAAATCCAAGGGATGATTTTAATAAGTGTAAAGCAGCCTTTTTGTCTTTTATATGTTTACTATCAGTATAAAAATCCAAGGGATGATTTAAAAAAAAAAGTGTAAAGCAGCGTTTTTGTCTTTTATATGTTTACAATCAGTATTAAAATTCAAGGGATGATTTTAATAAGTGTAAAGCAACGTTTATGTCTTTTCTATGTTTAATATCAGTATATAAAGCTAAGGTATGATTTTAATTAGGCTTGAAGCAGCATGTTTGTATTGTCGTAGTTTAATTTAATTATTTACGAATCCAAAGGATGATTTAAATAATGACTTTTTTAATTTTATTTCTTTTCTTTCAATAAACTTTCAGTACTGTTAATAACCGTACAACAATCCATAGTATTTTATTTATTATTAATAACAATGTATTTATTTCGCGTTTACTGCGCACAAACTAGGAAAGGGATTGCCGCTATTTGATACGGATTTTTCTTGTCCCAGCTGCGAGTCGCGACAGCGTTTTATAATTATATATAATTTTTATTATGGGTAAATACAGTTAATGTTTATACTTATAAACAATTTAATTTAAGACTTTTATTGAATTATATATTCATTTCTACCTTATTTTATTTTAAGTCGCTGCCCAAACGCTCCGTTAAATATTTTGAGTTTTAAGACGATATGCCGGAATAGGTCATCAAAAGAATTTGCATTTTTTCTTTAGGAGGTCCGGTAAGTTGAACAAAGGTATATTAAGATTCACTCAGAGGGTCACGTGGTTTCGATTCGAATGGGACTGCTTGAGTAAGTGGTGAAAAGTCTGTACTGTGGAGCTGTCACATAGCCATGTATTGTTTCTAATAATTTAAAACATTGCAGGTACAGCTTGCAGTACCATTGCCCACATAGTAGTTGTTTGAGATGGAAAGATGTCTTGATATATCATCAAGTTAAGTTCAACCTTGCTTAGCCTTGAACAATTCGCCTCTCCGTCTGTTTAGATGGAAATAGTCGTAAGTAATTTTACCCTGATATCATTGACAGTCAGTTACTTAGTTTTAAAAAACTTAACAAATTCTTCACGTGTCTGGGTGTACACATATATGTGTTGGGTTATTACCCTAAGATTTCTAAGAATTTCTGTTTCTTAGTTTTAAATGTAAAATTATAAGTATATTATTAAATAAATCTTAATAAAGCATACAACTTTAGTTGATCGAAACATATAGAACTTGGTTTGTTGACTTCTTCTTGTTTGTTGACTTGTTGTTTCTTCTTTTTTCTTTCTCTTTTCCACTCATTTTTTCTGTTTAGTTTCGGGGCTCAGCATTCTGAGCCGGTAGCAGGTTATCACTTATAATTAACGTTAAAATAGTCGATTCTTTCAATGCGTACTTGATTAGAGAAATTCTGAATTTGAATTTTAATTGTAACGGATTTTTCATCAAAAGTTATTTAATCGACAGACAAATAGTGAAAGTGTAAAACGACTTTGTAAATACGACCAAATACGACAGTTCAATTTTAAAATATAGAACAGTATACCTTAGTGATATTTCTCTAGTATATTTATACGTAGTAATTTGTCTTATTTTTAAACGGTTTTATTTAGTTTGACCCGTACGGAATTTATTTGTTTACTTATTTGGGTCAAAAATAGAAATTGAAATTTAAGCACCTTCCCGTTGTCAGATTGATCTAAAATTTGGTACACACATTTAATTTAGATGACAATACAATATAATAAAATCAATAACATTATAAATCTAAGATGGCAGCCGATACAAAATGGCGGATTACGTATTTTTCCTTAACCCCCTCAATATGGGTATTAAATGAAAGGACTATAGTAGTAAAACACGATGATTATGTCAAAATTTAAAATTCAAGATGGACGCCGATCCAATATGGCGGACTAGGTACATATTTTTCCACAACCACCACAATATATATATCAAAAAAAAGTTTAACTTAAAAGTTTTTTAAATGTATTTTATCTGTACCTCTGCGTAAAAAGCACATATAATAACAATTACATCGCTAATCTAAACAAAAGCAAACTCGAATTTATTGTCGTTGGGTAAACTGAACGAGCCTTCACCAAATTGGTTTGTCGCAAAACTGCGTGAAGCGAAAACGTTTAATTAAGGAGGCTTTAATGAAATAAACTTTTCGGGGCCGAGAAATTGGTGTAAACTATAAATCTTCTGTCAACCATTTGATTAGATACATATCTACGTTGATGGTAACTTTGATTGTTTTATCATTTTTTTTCTTTTCCTTTTTTATCCATAGGTACTTAGTTTCAATTTATTTAAGATTGTCAAGCTCTGAAAGCGCTCAAAGTTTCTGCATTGTCGTAGCGGGGGATTGGTATCTGGGATTTTGGTCACCCGTGGCAGAGAAATATTATATATATATATATATATATATATATATATATATATATATATATATATATATATATATATATGCAAATATATATATATATTGTATAAAACCGCAATATACAGGTTAAACTGGTGGTGGTAAAACTAATTGATACTCTATCCCGACAACAGTAATCGATTGAATATTTTTTTATCTATGACTTTTGTTTCAAATAATTCCCAGTACATTTTTCATTAGCGTTCTCTTCTGTCATCCTTCACAAGTTCTTTTACTACATCTTCTTTCGTTATTTACACTTTCTTCTATACTCTCTATCAAGTCGTTCGGTTCTCTCTTTCAATCTTGAATTGGAATACTAAACGCAACAGAAGATGCTGTTGCCCGCCATGGGCTTGGGTGGCTTGTGGCGGTATTTCTTTGTCTCAATTATGAAAATAAAATGCTTCTGACTTTGATATTACGTCAGAAAGAACTGAAGGGATAAGACTACAGCTGACCACAATATGGCGTACCTCGGTAGATCGCACATCTGTTAAAATAATCTGCAAATCGGTCGACCTAAAATTTACGGAAATCGCGATCTTAATTATTAAAAAAACGAAATGTAAACGCCTTCCTTCTGCCGCGTCCAATCTACGGAAATTGTAGAAAACTGTAAATGTCACTTACACTATCTGTGATCAAAGATACTGTGATTAAAGAGTAATGTAAAATTGTTATTTAAAACTCCTGGGTAGGTAGGTACTTTTTTCTAAGTTTAATAGAACTGTCTATAACAATTGCTAAGCGTATTTTTATCAAAAGTTGGAATATCATTTGGCACAGCCAAAATAATTTTAAATGATGTTTTGCGTCTTAAAATCGTCAAGTCTTAATTGTTTCCAAAATTACTTTTTTTTGAAAAAAAAAACGTGTCAAAATCTCAACACACATCGTTTTACAACAACTGTATTCACCTGATTAAGTTCTGTGCGACTTTTAGCTATTCAACAAACTCAAAAGGTCTATAAGCCGGTTTTACACGATTGAGGAGATAAAAACCGAAGCCTTAAAGGTTATAGCGGAAAAAGATTCTTCCCACTATTTCAGGGATTGAAAAAGCATTTTCAAATTTTGTGTTATCGAACAATGATTACTTTGAAGGAGATTTTTCTTTGACGAAATTTCTTTTTTTATTTTTCATAAATAAAGAATTTACATTTTATAAATACATTCACCTTACTATTTGATGACAATTTTGAATACCCCGTGTATTTATAAATTTCTAACAAGAAATAGAAACATTTCACTATGTTTATCTGGTCAATTTTCGATACTAAATATAGAACGACGCTAAAATAATTTTATTCAAGACTAAATATAAATATAATTTAGTCAATATAAAAGACAAAATCTCTCAAAATAAATGTGTTTGAATAATAATGGTTTCCATAAAACTTTTTCTAATTTATTTCTTTTTAAGTAATATCGTTTCGTTTCTCGGCTCCGAAAATAATTATTAAGTGAAATTAAATCCGCTTTGAATTCATTTGAACGAAAGCTTCGTAGGCTGCTCAAATATTTTAACTTGGTCACACTAATCCAGTGAAAAGACGGCGCCGTTAATACACTGGGATTAAATTCCAGTATATTTAATTAATTCCACCCCGAAATCGGTCTCTTTGATTATGGAATGTTCAATTTATGGCGAATGCTTTAAGCCTCGCAAAGCTTTCTTTAAAGCTAGTTTATTTAAATTAAACGTAGTTATTACGATCCAACATACAAAATTTGTAAAATTATTGAATATATAGGATGATTGCTTACAGATGTAAAAGCTTTAAATGGAATGTATTTCTTATTTGCTATCAATTAATATATATATATATATATATATATATATATATATATATATATATATATATATATATATATAAATTAATTATTGTTTACATGCAGCGTTTGTACAAACTGACGTTATTGGCATGTCGCACTTAAATTAAAAAATAAAGAATGTATCAGGATGATGAATTTATACATGGTGTTTGTAAATATGTGTAAAAAAAGCTTTGAACCTCTTTGCTGACCAGGTTGTTTTGGTGTGAATATAACCCTTTCACACTATGAAAACCTTTACACATAACAAATCATTATGTATAAAACATTGCACCCATCGATACCGTCCTGACTTTTTTAAGCGTTGACAATATTAAAACTAACATTAATGTCGCGTTGTTTTAAGGATTCGTGTATTATTTATGTCGCATATTACATGAAATATATTTGGCGAAATGACATGAATTTTTATCAAAAACGTCACTTTTAATAAAAAGGGTTGTTAACTGCTAACAAAAAAATCCTTTTTCAAAAATCTATCCTATGTTAGCATAATTACGTCTATTTATCGACTATTCGAGTCATTGGAATATGTAATTAAGTTAATTCAAGTGTACATATCTATGAAAGACTGGCATAAGGAATTTCTGATTTATGTTCGCGCGTCATTTCACACGTACGACGTCAACAGCCGTATATAAGCCACTCCTACAGATTTCCAATAAGACCACTTGGATGCGAGTCGCATCTAACATCTATCAATAACCCTAAGAAGGTCCCCTCTTCTTGTAGGTGGACTCCACGTTAGTTTGGTTTCCTCTCAGAATATTTTGAAAATCCATAACGTTTAATAAGTAAAAACGAAACTATTTAAACATGATATATTAAATATATTTAGAAGTATTAATTATTTGCCTAGAAAATTAATAAAATAATCTATAACAAAATTTATATCAAAATTTTTTTGTTTAGTATTGAATACAAAAATACAATAATATCGTATATATTTTAACAAAACAATTTGCTTAAATTACAAATATTTATTTTATTGTCTGTTATTTATCTTTAACTGTTACATGCCTGCTGTATATATTTTCTACTACAATAGTACTGCAATCTGTAAATTTATAAAGAAACTACTGAAAAAATGTGGTGTTTTCTAGTACGTAGTTTGCATCTATTTTACTAGATGGCGTTGCATCATCGACTTCCCAAAACCGTTTAAATTATAAAATATCCATAAATATTAATAGAACATAATCTAACCTGATATATAAAAGAAATAAAAGTTTTTTAACATTAATGAATTTGTATTTTATCAAGCGAAATAATTTTAAAAGTATTATATTTAGGCACAAAAAATTATTAGTTCAACTGTATTACATAGATGGCGGTATAACCAACTTATTTTTTGAACTTATTTCTTCTAGCCTTCCCGTGTGAAATACTTAATTGTGGTAACTGGTCGGTATATGCATATACTTTATATGCAATTAGTTTAACTTATACTTTAAAATATAAGTTAAACTAATGAATTGGCTCGTCTTCATAACCAAATTGTTTTTTTTTTTTAAATACGCTTCGACTAGTAAAAACAAAATGTATTTAAATATATAGCGTGAAAAAGAATTATTCATTTTTAAATCAATTTTAAATGTATCGAAAACTATATTTCTTCTGATTACAAACTGCAATAAATAAAATTTTAGTGGCTGTTCCCATCGAAACTACGCAATAAATTTTATGGGCGGTAAAACATCTATTTCTATATAGTAGTTGAAATGTATTGGAAAAGGACCTACTATAATATATGTGATGAATTTTCTTACATACAAGTTTCTGATCGTACCTATAATTTTCTATTCAATCGAAGGTTCCATCACTGATACAAGTGAAAATTTATCAGCAAATGACATTGCAAGAACTCTTCTTAGTGCTATCGGTGGAAATCTAGACACTTCTAGAATTAAAGAATTAGAGGATAAATTGAAGAAAGTTAATAGCTATGTCGTAAATAAATATAAATACGCAGAACTTCTAAGGAATATAACAGCTGAAACAGATTTAAATGCTACTAATTTTTTAACAGCATTACAAGAAGGTGATCACATGAGATTTCTCGATGGGAACGAAACTAAAAACTTGTATTTGAAACTGAAACAAAAGATGAACAGAAATGATGTCATAAAAATATTAGCTGAGAGAGGAAATACAAGTAAATTGGTAAAGTCGGCTAGAAAAGCTATTGGAATAGATTATATTGGTTTTTCGAATAGACTAGATGATGATAATGATGAAAATGACAATGTTATTGACTTGGATAACGTGGTTGATGAACTTATAGCTGAAACTCCTAAAGATGATCATAAATATGATTATAAAGAAAACAATGGAATGTATTGGGGTAAGGAGTAATTTTGTACCTTTGTATTTCTAGAACCCCAAAAGCACTCTGGCATGCGCTACTGGAATCCCCAGTTGGTGGCAATACTCTTTAACACAGTCTCAATAATATTAAGAGGATGTGGTCTAAATCTATTTTAAGATATTCTATGTATTTTAGACCCTCAAGGAGAATTAGAAGATCTAAAAGAGTACCACAATCATGACGGTCGGCGTATTTTTAAGGGAGAAAGAACTACTATAAAGAATTATCCGTTCATGGTATCAGTGCACGTGTTGGGTCGATTCTGGTGTGGAGGCTCTCTGTATTGGCACGACCTGGTGCTAACGTCAGCAGCCTGCCTTCAGCTGTGAGTACATTGACCTCGGCCACTTCTTTCAGGAAAGAATCACCTTCATGATCATCATCATTTCATACTCAACTACTGGATATAGATATTCCATATAGATTTCCAATAGGACCGGTTAGAAGTGACCTGCATCCAGTATTGCTGGTCTTTGGTCTCAATTACAGAACCTTCAAGTCTCAACGACATTCCGATTTTCCATCTGCATGTTGTGTGGCCTTCTCATTACAATATATATATATATGCCAATCCAACCGGCTATGTCAAATATTTAAGTTCATCTACAGATCTCCTCATTCCTTCTAGACTTAGATTTCAATCGACCTGCAGCGCAATCCGAAAAATCGAACTAGACCCTGTTCTGGTTCAAACGTTCACGGGGGTACGGGGACTCGCTGAGTACCTACATAGGTTTAAACTCAATGAGAATTCTTTATGCATTAGTGACCCTGCGGTGGAACAGATCATGATACATGCAATAACCAACTGTCCCATATTCGCAAAAGAAAGGTTTTTTTGCGACGTGGATTTGAAGAGTTGCACCATCGCCTTCCTTTTGGAAGACTAAGAATGTCGCCATATATTCTTGAAATATTTTAACAAAATTATGAGGGGGATTAAAAATAAACTAAAAACGAACTAACTAAAACTTAAAACGCAAGTTAGGGTAAAGCAAAATAAACTTATTACAAGTTATAGAAAACAAACAGGAAGCATTTCCACAAGATGATAGCATGACATATATCAAATAAAATACAAAGTAATATAATAGGTTTTAAAACCATCACTTTTTCATTAATCAAATGTGAAATAAATAAATGACTTATTGATTATACTGACGTAGCTGTTAAAGTAAAAAATCAATTTATAGCTAATCAACTGTCAAAGGCACAAGCGAGCTATGAAACAAGCGAAGTTCATAAAGAACTTTCAAAATGCGCAAATTTTCTAGTGATTGGTTATATGAAATTTTATCGTTGTTTTCATAAGACCTTCATACAATATGTTAGGAAACTTAAAATATATGTATATGAATAAAATCAGCAAAGTTGTTTTCAAAATATGACCAAGGGAGTTGTAGATTTATTAATACATGTAAAGGAAAAATTTAGTAGGCCCACAGTGTTGTGAGGAATTTTAAGTAGTAGTACTAGGTTTTTGTTTTATAACTTTTTCTCTGTTGTTACAATTTTAGGATGCACAATAATAGATTCTTTCGAGAAAACCCCAAGTTGCTTCAAGTTAGAATTGGAAGCAATCACAGTAGAATAGGCGGCGAAGTCGTTGACGCTCTTGAGGTAAGTGCTTCGCTTGTTACTGCACTCTCAGACCGGAACGCAGTCCGTTGTATCGTCTATGGTATAAATTGAAGTAAGCATAAATCAAAATATAAGTTTATTCGACTGGCAAAATTTCGATTATTTTTCTTTACAATCCAGCATCTATGTATAATTTTAATTTAATTGCAATAGCTAATGGTGTAGATGGTTTATGTAGATGTTTAACGATAAATAAATATCTATGTTACTGTCCTTTTTTATCTAGTATAGCAAAACGAAGAGACTAAGCGTAGGTATTCTTGTCACGCCTAGCAAAAGGTGCCTTAACATAGCAGTGAGGGTCATCTGAGATTCTAACATTTCATCAAAGTACTGATGACCACCATTAAAAGGTGTGTTTAGTGAGTAGAACTTCTACAACTGAAAAATGTTAAGCAACAATAATTACTTATATAGAATGTTTTCTATTTACTCTCCTCTTAAAGTCCTATCTGCTGTGTTCACGTGATGCTTAAGTAGATAGGAACCCCACTTAACCCTGTTTCCAGAGAACAGTGTTTTGGGAAGGCCCAAAATATTTCCTCCGCCAAACTACAATAAAGGGGCTAAAAGTACTGACGACGATTATTGAGGAAATTTAAGAAGGTTTAAGTAGGCTTTCACAGGCAAGAGTGTCGAAAGCAAAGCTAAAAAAATCACCCTCCAAAGTACAAAAAAGAAGTTAAACATATCCACGATTATAACCGAGGTGTTTTAGAAGTTCAGAATTCCTTATTACCCTGTCTACCTCAAGAATATCTTTAAATTCTAGTGGAAGACAGTGTTATGATGAAAGAGAGAAAGATGTGATAAAAAGAAGCCATGGTTTCTACACAAAAAAACGATATGTATTTACTGTTTTTTAGGTGTACTTCCACCCAACTTACAACCCTCGAACTTTAAGCAACAATATAGCCGTCATACGTCTCCGCCATCATTTATTCTTCAACTATCACCGCACGCCAAAAATCATCGGAATCTCCCACAGTCCTCACAGTATACCCACCACCTCGGAAGTTCTCTTATTAGGCTGGGGAGTTAAGAAGGTAACATTGAGTCATAGCAACTAATCGCATCTTTCGTACACAAATTTTTGAAGATACATCTTTAAACGATCTTTTTTGTGTTCATCAGTTGGCATGAAGCTTGAGCATCCACCTTAATTGGTGATTCTCTTCAATAACTAAGTTAATTGTAGTCTACTGTAGTCTTGTTAGGATCTTGGTCGAACTTGAACAGTAATGAGGAGGTTCGCGAATGAAGTAGCTCGTAGAACTCATCTGCCTGTAGACGGGACACATCGCTTGTGAAACTAACGTGCTTTTGTACGAAAAGATTTTCAAGTCGCGACCACGAGGTGGTATACACAGGAGGGGTTCCCACTAAATGACTTCTTGGGACTGATTGTCGATGGAGGCTGGCCGCGTAAGACCAGTCATAGTATCATAACAATAGTAGTCATAACTTTGGGAAAAATAAGCCCAATTGTGGGCATTGAACGGCAGACATAATGATGATATACATTTGGTTATTGTTTAACACGTTTGTAAGGCAGTTAAACTTTAGTTTCCAAGTTTGTAGTTTCATAACAATGTTGGATTATTATTATTATTATTACTTAATAATTGTTTAATAAAAAGAAAAACCATAAGGGCCACGACGAATCATTTTTTTATTTATTTTCTGTCATATATGTAATGACATATTCCTTAATTAATTAAATACAATCTGGATCACATGAGGAAAAAATGTATTATTTTTTTGTTTTTCACACGCCTCCTTTTTATCGTAGGGCAAAGGTTGTCTGTCGAATAGTGCCTCCAGGCATCATTTTCGTTACATTTATAACATTACCATTTCAGCTCTCCCAAAGGATGGCATACGAGCCGGTTTTCTTACAAAGAAAACTTTTACCTGTTTACCCGAATATATTTTGTAAGGACGTATACGGAGAGTAAGTATTGGAATAAAGTTATTTACTCTAAATTATTTACTTAACGTCATCTAGGAATCTCGAGCTATGATTACCACATATTATTTGGTGTTTTAAATAAGACGTAATATCTATTGGATTCAGGCATTATTTTGCGGAAGTCCATCCTAAGTAAGAAAAGGACCAATATATAGCTACTTCCGCCATGCAGCGGTAGTCGTGCAATAAAGTGCACCGCCAGTCAGCCTGCTGATAAAAGCGCTTGCGGCAAACAATGCGAATTACAAAACTACCACCGTTAAATCACTCGACACGTGTTTCACCCCTCCACGGTGCAAACTCAGGACTAATGTTACACCGATTAGTGCCAAACGCAGAGTGAGGTGGGAGCTCATTAATAGGTACAAAGGTATCATTTTAAGATCTGTTTTATCGATTACTGCGTATCATAGACAAGATTGGTGATAAGACAAGAAGGTGGTGTTGGTCTTTGCATGAATTACCTCGATATTTTATTTACGAACTAAAATCCAGTATAACTTCTAACCGTTTAATGAAAGTAATAGGATTCGGATTGATTCGTTCCTTTTCAGAAAATTTATTTCATCTACAATGTTCTGCGCTGGAACTATGACGACGGGTGAAGGAGCGTGTTCAGTGAGTTTGCTTTCAAACTTTTCTTATTGAACTTCTTAAATAAATATCTGAACGACTTTTACTATTTTTGGTTTTAAGTCTGTTTGCATATCGTTCTTTATTTCGTATAAAGTGCATATAAAATTTAATTGTGCTAGCAAGTTATAAACTGTCAGCGGTTTTATCTTCATCAATTAGTTTGGTTAATAATTAATTTGTTTATGTAATGTACTTTTGTTTAAATAAGGAATTAAAGTCGAATTACATATGTAACCAAAGCTTCCTTAGAAGGGGCACATAGTAAGCAAATTTTGAAAATGTCCATAAATTACCCCCAAAAACTGAAAAAATAAAAAATATATATTTTTGGATTTTATTACATAAGTTAAAATTATGTAAATTAATTTTTTTACCAAAACGATTTAATTTTTAAATAGTGAACTTCTTACCGACCTGGACGCTGGACTTTTACTTGATGATAAAATGTATTTTGGATAAAACTTACATATGTCATTAAAATTTTCTTTTAAAATTGTTATAATTTCTTGTTAATAATTTTGTAGCATGACGCAGGAGGTCCTGCAGTGATTGCCGGAAAATTAGTCGGAATCATTTCCTTTGGCCCTTCCATCTGCGGATTCCCGAACGCTCCCACCGTGTTTACGCTAGTCGGAGCCTTTGCTGATTGGATAGAGACGATTAATGACACGGTAATGTATCTTCTGTTATTACTATATATACTACACATATAAAATTATATATATATATATAACAAGGTGTGAAAAGGAATGGAAAAGAATGAGCAGGACAATAGAGGAATAAAAAGAGATCAGAGGATAAAAGAGGAGAGTGGAAAATTAAAAATTTGCCTTTACTATGACGGAGAAATGGTAGTCAAGCTAAGAATAGATCCCGGGTTCGATTCTCAGGACACAATCTTGAATTATATTATAAAATTTGTACAATAATCATATAGGATTGCAACTGCTCACAAACAAGTTTTCACAGGATGGGTACCAGCATCCTCTACGGATCATAATACAACACTGCGATCGTCAAGTGTAGCGAATATGGTATATACCATAGATATACGACTATATTTATACAATGGATATATACCATAGATATATACATATATACCATAGATACCTTTTTAGGAGGTCAATGACTTTAAGCGTGTGTCAATAGACTGAACAGAGAAAGAGGAGAGATTATTATAGGTTTTAAATATAGTGCTATGACACGATAAGATAACAAACGTAAAGTTTTGTTTATAACATCTGCTATTGTCATAAAATAGGTGGTAATGTTATTCTTCAAGTAAATGCTGATAGACGCAGCATAAGTAAGATTCCCACTAGGTGAGACGACGATATAGTTTTTTTTATGAGCCTTCCGCTATTGGGGCCTCTCCTTCCACCCCTGTTTTGTTGAGAACAGGATTTTTTATTTCTTAACAATTTTTTCACATGATTTTTTTATTTTCGTCCTCGTCTTCCATAGTTCACAATATCTTTTTTTCTTCCTTCTATCATTCCATAATTCCATCTTCCTTTCTCAATCATTCAATTCCTTTCATCCATCCTCAAAAACTTCAGTTGTATTTTCTATTGCAGTATCACAGCTTTATTTAGTTTATTTATTTTTCTTATGTACATCAATTTGTTTCAAAGATTTTTACATTTTTTATTTTAATTTCAATAAATCTATTTTAATAGGATTAAATATATAATAAGACTTACAATATTTTATGTTTAACTATGTTTTATTCCTATTAATTACGTATTGTGCAACTTTCCTCAAGAATTTGAGGACGGACTCTCTTGCATCCTTTTCCATTATAATGGAGGCGGGTGTGGCCTCCTCAATCTTTTTTCCTATCCGGCATTCGGTCTCGTGACGATATAGTTTACGTTGTGAGTAGATAGATGTGGGCATTTTAAACCAATCGTCGTGGTTATATTGGTTTGGCTGTGGTCTATATCTTGCAGCGTGCTTCTATTGGCAGATAAGAAACGCTATCAATCAATTTCAACCCAAATCAGCTTTTAGATAAATTGTTACTTAACCTATTAACAATTTTCACAGAAACCAAGTTACTACGTAGGCAGAAAACGAACCACCACATTGAATCCACAACAAGCGTTGGAGTTCTTCGACTTCGAACGCTTCACACCGCATAAGAGCAAGTTCTACGGCGGGAAAAGACTAACCCTCACACCACGTACCACTCCCACTCCCACTCCCAATTTGACATCACCGACCACACCCCCCACTGGGCTAAGGAGTAGGGGCTATAAATTATTTCAAAGTTCTTTCAACAGGGACACCAGTTCAGATTGATATCCATACCGTCTTTAAGTGATATGTATTTTATTGTACACGTTTAGAAATATATGTAAAAAACTATCTTATATGTCTTTCTTTTCGCTCGCGGATTTCAAGTCATAAAATTTGATACTCGATATTATATGGCGTACATGACGATATATGGGTGTTATTATTTTGTGCATATATATATATATATATATATATATATATATATATATATATATACAATGCTTAAAAAAGACAGACAGTAATCAAGATAAAAAAATTAAAACTGATCAAATAACTAAACTAGATTAACTTTGCACAACTATAATTATAAAACTCATTAAAGTTGACATAAACTTGAATGAAAATAAATACATTAATTTAAAAAGGAGGCATTTCACTGAACATTTGATAGATTTCCGGCTAAAATAGTGTTCGAAATATGAACCACTCAATACAAGTCGATACGCGTGTAGATTCGCGGATGTCTAAGGAGGTTCGATAGGTTACTAAAGTCAGATGAATACACCGTCTAGTATATCTCTTGTAATATAAATCCAATCATCTAGAAATGTATCTCGTCTCGTCACTTCCAAATATAAAAAATAAATTACTCGATACGTAATTCCGGGGCCCTTCGCATTCCGGAACAGATTGCGTATCTCTTATAGAAGGGCCCGACAAATTGGGTTAGTTTGAAAATGTCCTCGTAAATCTAGGTTACACCGAATAAAAGTAAATTAAAAATATAAATAAAAAGTTATTTAAAATTATTTTATAAACAAAATGATGGCAAGCAAATTAAAAGTGAAAAAAAAAACTTAATTTTTTTTTAATATGACATGAATTAAAATTTGTCACTAATTGTATTATAAATTTCTGTAGAGAAATAACGGCGTAAAAGTTAATAAACTAATGAACTATTTAAAACTTTTTTTTAATTGAAGAGATCATTAATTTTTATTGAAAGAGAAACGTTTCTTATTTTAATGATCTTAAAAATATTTTTAAATGGCAACCTTTGCATTCATGGATTCATTTAAAACGTCATTTATGAAGCTGTGTTTTGTGTTGCTACACGTAATCTTGCTTCATCATAATTCAAGCCGTCGGTCGTCCACAGCTGGGCGTAAAGCCTACTTCATAAATTTAAATCTGTAATAAATGTAGTGTGAAAATAGAAGAGTAAAAATTAAAGATCTATTAATGTAAATGAAAGAATAAACGCTAATCGAAAAATAAAAATAAACCAAAATTTAACGAAATGAAAACCTGTAGTATTCTGGTGGAAAGAAGACGAAAGTAAGGTGATGAATTAAAAAGTAAGAAATATAAAAAAAATTATTGAAGAATAAAAGACGAATGAATAAACCACACTGAGAAGTAAAATAGATGAGAACGCAAATAATGTGATGGAACAAAATATTTCTGTAAAAATAGTCCCTGTGTACCTAAGACAAGAAAATACGAGAGGACCCAAGAAGAGGGTCAAAAAAAGAAATGATGATGACTATCAAAAGATGATGATGAATGATGGTTAGTAAGAAAAAGACCAATAATTAGCCACTTCCGCACATGTAGTGGTAGTCGTGCAACAAAGTGCACCGCCCGCCAGCCCGTTGATAAATGCGCATGCGGCAAACAACGCGAATCACACAACCGCCACCGTCAAATCACTCTACACGTGTTTCACCCCTCCATAGGGCATTTACAGGAGTTATGTTACACCGATTAGTGCCAAACACAGAGGCATGCATGTGCGGAAGTGGCTAAATATTGGTCTTTTTCTTACTTAGGATGGACTTCCGCAAGGTAACGCTTGATTTCATTAAATATGAATGATGGTTATCGAAAGACGCTGAACGCAGGCTATTTACAGCTGGATCTATTGAAAATTTACGGGAAAGGCTTATGTCCATCATTGAATGTCCTGTGGCTAAAAAGATGATGATAATTATAAGACAAACATGTAAAATAGGTATTAGAAGTGTTAGAACTAAGTTTTGTTAGATTTTTTTATACAAGGGTGTCCATAAAAGCGCCCTACGTTATACACTAACCACTAGGCCAAGTGACCGTTAAAAGTAAGTTATAAAAAACCTTTCAATGATAACGTCTTAAAAAGACACAAAGTCTGCACTGACATGAAATTTATGAATGCCATTCGATTTTATGCTTTCGTCCGGAGTAACACATTGTGAGATATACGTACGCAAGCAATATATTTTAAATGCTTACTTAAAATTTACTTTTATTAACTTTAAACGCCCAACCTTAATAATGGTAACCGCTTAGACGTATTCATAATCGTTACTGCCGCAGGACGTTCATGTAATAGATATAGGCCTCCCGTATAGGTTCCCAATAGGACCAGTTTGAAACGGCCTGATTCCAGTGTTTTCCAAAGATTTTACAAGGACGTTTGACCAACTTGCGAGTGGGCGAACAGTTCATGATCTTTACTTTAGACCTTCTGACCTCCTTATGACCTTGGCGTCTATCTGATGAACGGTATCTACTGCCACAATAAATAATTAATCTCCTAGGCTTCCTTCATTCATAAGAGAGAGATAGGAGTGTGATGTGGAACTGGACGAAAGGGTGGAAAGTGGCACCATCCCCTTCCTAATGGGTAATAAAGTAAGCCGCCATAAATTCATTAAATACAAGAAAAGAATAAAGATGTAAGGTCGGAAAAATATAAAGAAATATAAAATGAGAAATAAAAACATACTCGTAAAATTGAAATAAGAATAGGAATTCGAAATTTTAACTATGATACTAAAGAATGTGGCAAAGGAAGAGAGGCAATGTGTGATTACTTGGTTTTGCCTTAAGTCGATGCTGTTAGCCCTGAAGCTTTTACAGCTTCATTGGAACTGAGCTCACGGAGCGGAAGGGTCCGTGAACTTAAAAATATATATATGTATGTGTGTATATACACTTTCCAGTACGATGAAGTTCGCACGTAGTAAACCGCTCGGCCCCAGTAGTTTATGTTGTATATACGTGGCTTAGGACAGGATTGTGGATCACAGGAGAGCTTAGGATGGCTCCGGATCCAACTTCGGTTCGCCAACGCTGTTCGCGGCTAGAGAGCGGGCGGTCGCCCCCTAAGAACGGGTGTTGAGACTATGTGTGTAAGGAATGTTAATAAAAGGAAGAGAACAAAAGAAATTGTGATGAACGAAAGAAGATGTAGCAATAGAAGTGGTGAAAGACGAGAGAAAATTATTGTAAAATAAAGTCCTTGTTCTTGAATATGATAGAAGGAACGAGAAGCCACCAAAACTGGAGCTATGTAAAAATATCTACTTGGCTATGTTGGTTACTTCCCTTCGACTACCGATCTGCTCATTCCTGATAAGATCCCTAAGAAAACCCTAACAAAGCCTTCTCCATAGTTTGCTGAAAGACAGTGAGATTGACTGAAATCGTTTATAACGTGTATATGTAATTTATTATAAACATATACACCAATACCTCACTTTGCGTCGTGGTTACGTACCAAAAAAAAAACACGACGCAAATTGAAACGCCGCAAAGTGAATTAAGATTTTCTATAGCAAACCATGTAAAGGTCGAAGATAGGTTCCAGGGACACGAAAATACTACTTTTTAAAAAGAAAATTTAACAAAGTAAACATTTGAAAAACAAAAATTATATAACTCTGCCAATAAATAAATTGGAATTATATTTACCCTTTTTGTAACCAGAAACAGAACATTAAAATTTATAATTCTCTTTAAAAAAAAAGCTCAACACACTACATTACAACACACTACGTAAATGAAACAGAACTCTAAAATTAGCAAAACAAAGTGAAAATAAAACTGTATTCAAATTGCGTTGTTTTTTAGTTAGAGAATCCCCGAGTTTTGAGGGCATGACGCAATTAGAAACAAAAGTGTTGTCATCTTTTAGAAAAAAAAGAAAATTTAAAAAAAAAATTAAAGACTAATCCAAAACAACGCAACCTCGAAAATCTATCGACGCACAGTGAAAATTAGTACTAATTAAGCAGCGATGCAACTTGGAAAAAAACGCAACGAAACGACGCAAAGCAAGGTATTGGTGTAGTGACATGCACCTATAAATTACTTAATAAAAGTTAGGTCTTAATACCGTCGTCGTCTTTTTAAAATTGTTAAAAAAATTAATACAAAGTATACAAAGGGTTATTGATTTCTGATTAGAGGTTAGTACTGAGTCGCAGACCAATACTAATTCGGCGTGACGAAGTCAATGAACTGAGGTCTTTTAGGTTCGGCCACGATTGGCTGCGCATGTGATTCGGGGCCAAAGGGAAAACTATGTTAGGGTTGTCTAACATTTTTTTTTAATATTAATTTTATACTTCTCAACATGTGGCTATAGTGACATCCTTGGAGGCAACGTTCTAATGCTGTCTTATATGACGTCATCCGAAAATAAATATTTCATAATAAATGTCAATTATTTCTTTCTTTGTTTTACTTACTTAATATGTAAATTATGTATTTATTTTTTATATATATACATATATATGTCGTACCGTTGTTTATTCTTCTTAATTCACGTCGATTTTACCGCGCAGTCCCTCTTTCATGTTTACGAACAACTAGCGTCATCTATCGACGACGGCTGATACTACGGAGTTCTGTCAAATTTATATCAGCATCACTGGTTTATTTTTAATATTTTCTATTATCTTCTATTATAATTCTTTAATCTCATATTAACATTTTAAATTTCACAAAATACCTAATGTTTTTAAGTCTACCATCTATGGAAATTCTCGTTTATAACTGGACAATTAAGATATACAGGTCGATTGGTTCTAAGTACAAAAGTTTTAAATGGGTAAATGTTTGAGGCCAATAAATATGGTATTCATCAGAGCAGAGCTAGTCTTGAGTTAGTGGCCAGGGTCTTGCAAACATAGGGCACGCGTTGGACGGCATACTGTCTTATATATAATTCACACTTTGTGCATTAATTACAAAGGATTGCTACTGTTTACAATTAATTTTCCACATGATGGGCAGCAGCGTCCTCTGTGTACCATGAGACACCCTATATATAACGTAATATAACATAAAAATAATATTATCATAATCCGGCTTATTTCATATTCAATAACATATTCACAGTCACTATACACTGTTCTGTCAGAAATTATGGAACCGTCGCCTTCTGATTTACACTTTATACAGGCTGGTTTGAAATAGGTGAAAAAGATTTAAGTGTTTTTGTTGACAAATTACCCGTATATTTACTCCTTAATGCGATTACACTTATTCATAATCACCCCATAAAAGTGTTATTACAGTATTGAAAGCATAAAAAATTATTTTTGTTAAATACAGTTACCATGTAGTATTCGAAACCAAAAAATGAGCATGAGCGCTGCGGCCACGAGTGTAGATTCTCCCCCCGTATCGCCGCACCTATACCTAAGGCGCGGTACCGCGGTTTCGGTAGCATTGTAGTAAAACAGTGTAGTTTGGAGACATTTATTTTAAAAGGAATAAATAATAAAGAAACAACTAATATCTGTGACATTTATTTTGAAGCCTTATGTTAAATCTTATTGATAATTGCTCCATCTTCTTGTTTGTTAAAGAGTTTCGTTTTGTTGATTTTAATCGTAATGAATATTCATTGGAGCAGATAGAAGCCGTGGAACGTTCGAGAGTCGAGTGCGTAATTATTCCGTTAGAATAATCTTTTACCTATACAGGGCCTCGTTAAATTGAAACAACACACGCGTAAATCTTTACTTAACTGTTTTATTTACGTGATCTGCGTAAATTTGTTATTTGTCACCGATTTCATTTAATAATCTTTATTTATATATTACTAGCTGATCCCGCAAACGTTGCTTTACAAAAAAATAAAGTTTTTAATTAACAAATAAAAAATAAGGGTTTGATCGTAGAGGGGTGAAAATTTAGGGTTGTGTGTATATTTGTATGCTGTATCATAAAAAAATAACAACAAAAAATTTTGTATAAAAATAGGATAAAAAATTTAGGGGTGGACCACCCTTATCACTTAGGGGTATGAAAAGTAGATAGTAGCCGATTCTCAGACCTACTGAATACGCATATAAAATTTGGTAAAAATCGGTCAAGCCGTTTCGGAGGAGTTCAAGTTCGAACACCGTGACACGAGAATTTTATATATTAGATATACTATTAAAATTAAAATAAAAAACATTGTTATAAAAGCCTTAGTGGGTCGTATCACTTAAGACAATTTCTTATACACAACCATAGTATGGAAACAGACGAAGGATAAGTATTAGTTTCATCATCGTTATTATTTCAGCTGTGAGCCTTCCATAGCAGGACACAGGTCTCTCCTATACCTTTGAAATAAGATCGTTGAAACTGGCCAGCATTAAATTTTCCGATAACATTACAAAGTTATCTACCAATTTTATTGGTGGATGTTCTAGGCTGCGTTAAAACCTTAAGGATCATATCTAATAGATTAAGGCGTTACTTTGCGGAAGTCCATCCTAAGTAAGGAAAGGACTAATATATAGCTACTACCGCGATACAGCAGTAGTCGTGCAATAAAGTGCACCGCCCGCCAGCCCGCTAATATATGCGCATGCGGCAAACAATGCGAATTACACAACTACCACCGTTTCACTTAACACGTGTTTCACCCCTTCACAGGGCATCCTCAGGAGTAATGTTACATCGATTAGTGCGATATTTAGTCACTCAGTGTTTGGCATATAGTGGAAGTAGCTATATATTAGTCCTTTTCTTACTTAAGGCTCATGTTCAGAGGTATTGAGATAATAATATTATGTTACTAATATTATACTAAAGCAAAAATACAGTTGAAATGTTTATAATGGTGATATTGCTATATATATTTGCTATAATCGTCTTTTGTGCCCACAGACGCCCACTGCAAGGCTTGGGATGCCCTCAAAGATATTATTGGGGGGATATACCATAATCGCCACGCTTGTCAGGCAGATTGATAGTCATAGTGTGGTATTATGGTACGTAGAGGACACTGCCGCCCATCCTGTGGTTTTTTTTTGTGAAGAGTGTCAATATTATATAATTACTGCGCAAAGTGTGAATGAATTAAGACTGTATCCCGTTATACGAACCCGCTATCTACGATCGTTAGAACTTAACCCTCTAGCGCTCTGTTACGACTGAACAATAATTAAGAAAAGGACCAATATTTAGCCACTTCCGCACATGCAGTGGTAGTCGTGTAATAAAATGCACCGCCCGCCAGCCTGCTGATAAATGCGTATGCGGCAAACAATGCGAATCACACAACCGCCACCGCCAAATCACTCAACACGTGCTCCACCCCTCCACGGGGCACCCCCAGGAGCTATGTTACACCGATTAGTGCCAAACACAGAGTACTCTGATTAGTGCCAAACACAGAGGATTCTCAGGTGTTATTAAATGTTTATATCTACGAGTCAGATATTATTATTTATTTTCATAATAACAACTAAAACAAAACAAGATGTATCACGGCAATTGAACCCGCATCCTACGATCGCGTTTCTCTACCACTGTGCTACCAATGCCCTTTAAGATTTTGCATAATAACATATAACAATTTGCAGTATATATTTGTAATATAATATAATCACTTACGTTTGTGGAAAAAGTGTCGATTATTGTATTATAATTATATATTTTTTCGGGAGATATATTCGCGTATAGCAGAAAAACGCTGCTGTTGATTACAACAGTCTTGTTATGTGTCCCGTGTAAGAAACACAATTATTACACGCTAAGCAAAAGGATTAAGGTATTGATTAAAACATATGGTTAAAACATACTATAAATATTTTGGGTAAGTCAAGGTTTTTTATACGCGACAACACTGTGAGTTAAACATATCTTTGATGACAAATCGCGGCAAAAAACTTATTCATGTTAAGGCTGTCGATGGGTAGCGAGTTTGTCAATTTTTCGGAACTTCGCTACCTTATCCGCCCCTCTACCACCCTTACCACAGTGTAAGTTACTTTGAAGGCGTACCAAATTTCGACTTAACGTTTCTGACGCGCAAAACTCTAGTATATGACAATCTGCCAGCTTTATTATTTCCCGATAATTATAATTGACGGTTCTTCGGTCGGGGTAAATAGGTACCTACAGTTGTTAAAAACAGCTGAAATAAAATTAAACTTCCCTGCAATATCATTCAGGTTCATAATGCACTGATCTGAAAGTATTGAAAGGAAAAAAGAACCCGTAATAAATTCTGTCAAGTTTTTTGTTGTGATAACTTCAAAAATTCTTAAAACAGTGGTAGAGCAATGCATCAGGCTTCATTATCGCTTGAAAATCCTGCAAATTGTAATCTAATATTTATGTTATAAATATTTTATTTATTTACATTGTATTGTACACCAAAAGTTTGTAAAAAAATAAAATTGTGGTAAAATATGATATTTTATATTTTATGATAAATACTAAAAGAAAATAAATAATTTATATAACTATTTCGATAGAGATGTGAGAAATGAAGCAAAGGTCAGTTAAGCGTGTACATAATAAAAAAAGAAACATCAAAGTGTACTACACATTTCAGAGTATATATATATATATATATATATATATATATATATATATATATATATATATATAGCGCAAAGTCAAACCGTATAAAGTCGTCAACAAAAGACTAATTTGATGAAGCCTAGTATAACAAGCTTATCTATATGCCTAATCACATTATGTGCATAGTTAATTTTCTTACACCCATTAATATTATTACGCGCATTGACAATATTATCATATACGTCGTCTTTGTATGGTCATTTTTAAATTTTACAAAACGTTTCAAACAGCTCTCATCTATAACACAACAAAGTGAATTATTGGTTAAAGTTCTAAAAGCTTTTAAGGAGAGAATGTATAGCTCGATTTATTTATTTATTTAATATTCCTTACTGTACACTCTTGGATACATTTTAATAGTTTAATAATAATACAAAAGTACAATAGGCAGTTTTATCACATATGGCAATCTCTTACAGACAATCATAGTTTGAAAACAGTAGAAGTATAAATAATGGGTAGTTAACATGAACATAAACAAATATATACAAACATACATAGATATGTATATAACAATTATACTTATATTAAATAAGGTACAATACATAATGTAAATATGATACAATAATAAATTGATTTGGATTGCACTTGCGTCAGAAAGAATAAAGAATCAAGGGTAAAAAAGGAAGTGCAGTCGCAACACTCTACAACTATATGGGTATAGTCTCTCTTCGTGCGTTTGATGTAACTAGGATTCGACCACCCAGCATAAATTTTTAGCTCGCAGACCTCCTGTTTCTGACCTCTATATCGATCAAACTACACAAAGGCTAAGTCAGCTAGCAGTGTAACCATCACATCAAATGTATATCTTTTAATCCGCCAACTAATATACGATACAACCTTTCCTAAAAACAATGGTATCACAAATAATAAATAACAAGATAAGTAAAACCTTTTTCAAAAGTTGTATTACTACGCATTAAAATTAATTATCGCTTACTATCTATCGTATTCCATTACGAAAATTAAGTTAGTTTTGCATATATGATTACTATACAGAATGATTGAAAATAGTTGTAAAACCTTGCAAGCTTTTTGCTGACAAATGATCTATACGTTCATCGTTTTAAAGCCTTTACAACTATATCTAATCAACTTAAGACATAGAGAAAATATTACGTATTATATTTTTTTTAAATTTATAGTTCCATTGTATTTCAGCCGTGCGCGTTAACGTCTAAAAATGGTAACACAAATTTACGTCTAGAATATTCTTCTCGTATAACCAGCGTCTCATTTGTCATCGTTTGCGTTTGCTCATAAATCAAACCAGTTAGATCCGGCTGGAACCGGTTATGGCGTTACAAATGATAGAAGCCTCGCGGCGATCCCCTCGACTCGTTACAACGAATGATAATACATTACTTTTCATTTCAGCGGACTTACTTGAATGTCACATTAAAATGTTTTGACGCTTTCACACGGGGACGCAATGTATGTGAAAATGTATAAAAGATCGGATGTGTTAGTGACATTTAACATTATTGTAGTGTGACAGTTTATAGCAATAATCGTTTTTAAATTATTAAGAAAGCACGATATTTTTAATTTTTAGATTTTCAAGGAATGCGTGTCTTTGTAAGGTAACAGCGATTACACACGTTGCTCCGAATATATTTTTTGCAATTTTGGACAGATTGTCTCATTTAATTTAACAAATAAACATAACACATTCTTAGAGCAATAATAATATAAACACTATTGTTTATATTATCTTTGCTCTAAGAATGTGTTATATCTAATATATAAAATTCTTGTGTCACGGTGTTCGAACTTGAACTCCTCCGAAACGGCTTGACCGATTTTTACCAAATTTTACATGCGTATTCAGTATGTCTGAGAATCGGCTACTATCTATTTTCCATACCTCTAAGTGATAAGGGTGGTCCACCCCTAAATTTTATTTTTAATTTTTTAGACAATTATTTTGGTTTTTATTTTATTATGATACAGCATACAAAAATACATACAAACCTAAATTTTCACCCAACGATTAACTCTTAAGATAAGACATTTGTTAATTAAAAACTTTAATTTGTTTTGCAAAACAACGTTTGCGGGATCAGCTAGTTTTACTATAAAATATACACCCATGAGATATCTATGCGGGGATATACAATAATAGCCAGGTTTGGTAGGTAGATTGGCGATCGCTGTGTGTTATTTTGGTACGCAGTGGACGCTGCTGCCCATCCTTTGGATACTTATTTGCGAAAAGTGACAACCCTGTATAATCAATGTACACAAAGTGTGAATTACAAGATATTATATCCCAGGAATAGAACCCGTGACCTAGGTTCGTATCTAAAGCACGATGACTGCTCTTTCACGGCTCGCATCCATCCAGTGACAGTTGTATGGCCTATTTGCCACTGCCACTTTAGATGGCCAATTCTTCGAGCTACGAGGTTGATCTTGGTTCTTTTGGGGATCTTCTCATTTCTGATTCGATAGATTTGATAGTAGCTTTATTTTAAATTGAAAGATGCCATTAGATATTTTCTTATTACTCAATAAATTAAAAAATAACGATGTATGTTTTTCGTTCCTAGACGACTTTTTCGCCAAGATTGTATCCCGGGAACCGAACCCGTGACCTACGATCGCAAGTCTCAGTCTTCTACCGCTGGGATATCGCTGCTATGCTCTTAGGGCCATGTTAAATCTAAACAATAGATACACAGTGAGATGGTACATTACATATTTATATTATATTTATTTGTAAAACCTTAGAAATTTTCTTAAAATAGAGCTTACAACCCGAAAGATATCTTTAAGTAATGTCAAATATATGCCCGCTGTAATATAAGTTTCAGGTTTGATTCTTGAAGTTGTTTAAGTGAAGTGAGAAACTAAGTTATACTTAGATAAAGAGGTCAACTGTGGAAACCAACTTGGCGGGGCATCGTTCTAGAAACTACGAAACTTCTTGCACAATATCCCACAGTGCGTAAAGACGTTTGACTTTATCCAATGTGTGTTAGCGACAATCATTTTACATCTCTGGTCACATCATTACGTCAAGAACCTGAAAATGTAGACAGCGGAGATCTGTGCCCATTGTTATGTATAAAAATATATGATTTCCTGTGTTATCGACCTAAGAAAACTTTAGCTCTTTAAACTCATAAGATATTCCCGAGCACGTCCCATCGTCAGCACGAAGCCTTTAAAGATAAACGTCTTAATTTAGTTCAGGCCACGTTAAACGTGACCTAGTTTCGATAACCTAGATGTAAATATCTAGACTATGCTAATTGTACTTGTTTAATTATTTACGCATCTAATTTATGTGTTTATTTAATTTTATTTTTATATAAAATGTCATTACAGATTCATGTTCATGTTATTACAATGTAATGTCATTGTTTAATGGAATCAGGCGTTACCTCGCGGAAATCCATCCTAAGTTAGAAAAGGAACAATATTTAGCCACTTCCGCACTTGCAGTAATAAAATGCACCGCCCAATCACACAACCGCCACCGCCATATTACTCAACACGTGTTTCACCCCTCCACGGAGCATCTTCACTGTTACACCGATTAGTGCCAAACACAGAGACTCTGTGTTTGCTGCATACGCATTTATCAGCGGGCTGGCGGGCGGTGCACTTTATTGCACGACTACTACTGTATGTGCGGAAGTGGCTAAATATTGTTCCTTTTCTTACTAATGGTATTGTTAATACATTTCTAGACTTTTTTGTCTAGGAAAGAAATCTTTCTTCTTATTTTCAGCCGGGCCACCTATCGGGGATCATCTACCCACGCCGCATCTACTGGTTTGTGGTCGCCACTCGAGAAAATTTCAGCCCCAAGCCATCGATTACACGAGCGATGTGCCCCATCTACTGCTATTTCAGACGAGCAATTCTTTTAGCTACACTGGTGATCTTGATTTTCACCCGTGTAATATTTATAAATTATCATGTCGTTACATTTTAATGCTACTAAAAAATAAATGATAGTATTACAATGAAATTCTATAACTACCGAATTAAGTAAATTTTTAAGAGAATATAAAAATAAAATATCTAATAGATTCAAGCGTTACTTTGCGGAAGTCCAACCTAAGTAAGAAAAGTCTAATATATATATATATATATATATATATATATATATATATATATATATATATATATAAACACATATATATATATATATATATATATATATATATATATATATATATGTGTGTGTGTGTGTATATATATCCGCTACTACATAGCGGAAGTAGCTATATATTAGCCCCTTTCTTACATAAAAATAACAAAAAAAACAGTCGAGTTCGTTATTGGATTTTTTCAGATCTGTGTGCTTTTGGAACTATGGCACCTTTATTTTATATTATATATATTTAATTATATACATTATTTAAGTTAAAGGATCCATAGGAATATGTAGTACTGACGCGTTGTTTTAAATATTAAAAAATGTTAAACGATGGTTTAATTTTTAAAAATATTACCGGAGATCTTATTCATCACATATACTCGTATAGTCATAATATAAATATCGCTACATTGAATTTAACATTCGTTTCATTAATAAATCAAATAAAGGTAAGCAAAATCGTCAATTATAAATAGAAACAGTAATAGTAACACATTTAACTATTCATTGCTGGTTTCGTATAAGCTTCTGACAAACGTTGTCGTTTGACGGGTTAATGTATTCATGACTTGCGCGGGTCGGAAACTTGAGAGTGATACCGAACTGTGAAATTAAATTAGGTTGTTAATTCCACCTTCGTTAATATCCAGTGCAGGATGTTAGATGACTACCAGGTCTAAAGTATATTGTATATTATGTATACAGGATGATTGTTTATAGATGAAGAGGGAAGTAAAGGTCATGTGTAAACAAAAAACGTGATTTTATTAAATGAAGACCACGGACCAGAAAACCCAGCGTAGCACATCATACGGTGTCCAAAAGAACTTGTCAAAGTTGTCGGAAAACGCTGGATGTAATCGGCTTCAGATGCCATTAGAAATCTTGCTACTTAAATGGTGATGAGTGGAATAAATAAACAAACCTTTCACCGTTCTTCCAAAACTACATTTTCATCATCTCTCCTATTTGTAGAATGTGCAGATCTTATAACAGAATATTTATTTACCTACGATATAATAATTTACTTTATATATAAAAGATTTTTAAATAAGTATATTTAAGCACTTTGCTTAAACGAAATTGCGTGTCGGAGGAAAAATTCTCACATTAAGAGCTCTTTTGATGTTTTAAGTCATAAGCCAGATGTTTCCTTGTCGCTTATTTTTTTCTTCTTACTTAATAAAGTGAAAAGTAAATTGTTAGTACTGTATAACTTAAACAACAGATATATTATTGATACGGTAGCTTTTAATGTATTTTGAATTTATATGTGATTGTAAATGTATATGTACCAATGTAAGAGTTGATTGCAACTTCTATCGTTGTGCAAGGTCGCACAAAATGTTCCAATTTGTTCCTATAGTACTTTTATAGTTCATCCGGTCTTTGAGGTAGACGTTTCAGTTTGAATTATTCAGCCGTGCATCTCATACATATTTCCAGTTTGAACGGTCAAAGACTTTGTTGTAGTCGGAAAAATTTTTCCTGACTCATTGCATAATTTTTATTGTTCCATTTTCGATTTTTCGTTGAAGTTGTCGGATGAAAAATATTAGTTTAATTTAAATTTGGAATAATGTTTTTGATATACAAATAATCTTTTTAATATTTATAATTGACAGCTTTAAGTAACTTCTGTAAAGATAATCATATCAACTGCTATGTTTTATATCGACAGTTGATATTACACTGTAAGTTCTTTAGAAAACGAGACGTATTTACTAGAAATTTTTCTTTTTCTTCTTTTTATTTTAAGGCTGTAGACGCCCACAGCAAGGCATATGCCTTTTCCAAGGATGGCCACGGAACGGTCTCACGCTGCCTGCATTCAGTGACTATGCGATCTTAAATATGTCATCGGTCCATATACTAGACGCCCTACCCACGCTGCGTCTACCGGCCGATTTCCACTAGAAAATCTCTCAGCCCTAACGTCTATCTGCTGCATGAGCTATTTCCCGCCTATTCCCGTTTAAAACTAGCAATTCTTCGAGCTACGACGTTGACCTTGATTTTTCGCGATATTTATTTATTTATTACACGTAAAGTAAAATAAATTTAATCAATATCCAAGTATTTAATGGAATCAGACGTCACCTTGCGAAAGTCCATCCTAAGTAAGAAAAGGACCAATATTTAGCCACTTCCGCACATGCAGTGGTTATCGTGCAACAAAGTGCACCGCCCGCCAGCCCGCTCATAAATGCGTATGCGGCAAACAATGCGAACTACACAACCGCCACCGTTAATTCATTCAACACGTGTTTTACCCCTCCACGGGGCATCTTCAGGAGTTATGTTACACCGATTAGTGCCAAACACCGAGTCAATATCCAAGTCACATAAAAAAGTTAACAATACAAATAAAGATAATATTCCTATATCTTTTTATAGGCTTCATAAAATTACTAACTCATTAGTAATAGCTAGGATGTCCCTGGATAGGGGGCAACGCCAGTCTGGTCATTGTTTCTATTTCATGGCAATGATCATGATTGCGTGATTAAATTCACAGATTAAATTTAAAAATACATACTAACATGAGAGCCGTAAACCAAATAATATATTTTAATTAAAAAAAGGATTCATTATTCAGCGGACTACTCAGAACTCCTCTCAGTAGTGCAACAAGAGATTCCCTGGACTGATATAAATTAAATAAAAAAGAAAAAAAAATAGAACACATTTCTGTCTGCCATTTTATCAAAGAAATGAAGGCTATTCTCGAATACATAAATTGTTTTCAAATAGTAACAGAATAAGTTAAACATTTGTATATTATCTCTGGTTTTCTGGTCTGTATTAAAATTAATATTTTTAAAATTCTAAAGGAATCATTACAATATGCTATGAGTTAGTTACTCGGTTTTGTTTCTCTATTATAATTTATACGATTTAGTAAAAGATGTTTGTAACCCAAGTTGTGAACCAAAAAAAATGAAATTAAAAATGAAATTATTCAATGAATATTATTCTCCGTGTTATAATTAATATATATATATATATATATATATATATATATATATAACATCTATAGAGATTACAGACGAAATTGCAATTATTTATAAGGAAAAAAATAATATTGAAAAATCTTTGTCTAATATCTTTCTGTAATATTAGGAAAGAAAGAAACTTTCACAATTATAATTTTAACGTATATATATTAAAATATTGCTAATTATTACATAATATATACATATAATTAACATTATTTATAATAATTTAACAACATTTATCTATAATAATTTTTATTTATCATCAATATTTAGACATTTATTTTTATTTAGAAATATGTCATTTAAATTGTCTTACAAGAGTCATAATTTACTATTTATTAAAATATTATCAAGTTTCGTGCAAAAAGGTTATTAATTTCGTCCAACTTGATATATCTAGAATTAAATGAAAGCGACATGCGCTTATCCGACCATAGCTCGCGTGCCGGATTAAAATCCGTATTCTCTCTCTGAGAGCAAGCTTAGCACTGGAAGCATTACGAAGCTATTAAAAACCAATTACACAGAAATGAAAAAATAAGTTTTAATTCATCTAGGAATGATAAAAAGTTACACATTTTTTTAATATATTCAGATTTAAATCGGGTTCCTTTCATCATCATTATCAACATTTTTGGCCTTATAATCATCATCTCCACTGCTGGACATATACCTCGTCCATAAATTTCCAGTAGGACCGACAGAAAGTGCCCAGCTTCCAGCATCTTCCAACGACAATAAAAAAGTCGACAATCCTCATAAATGGGCGATTTTTGCAGATAGGACTAATATTTTACAGCAAAATGCTTACAACAATATTATATTACTAAAAAGTCTTTACATTCTCATTATAGATATTACAGCTGTGCTAGGTTCTGTAACCTTGTGATTGTATCACTAAACACAATTCACATGGTTTGTATATGCAGCGGTGTTCGTGAAGACAAAATAAAAACCATACTAAATGTCTTCTTCTTCTTCCTTTTGCGCTACAACTCTTTATGAATCTAGGTCTCTTCTCTGACCCCCTTTTATCTCGTTCTATCCTTCGCCAGATACCAAGATGTCTTCTTTCCGATACTCTTCCTATCTTCTTTATACATTCTAATCATCTCTTCCTAGATCTTCCTCGGGGTCTTTTTTGTTGTACATAACAAGTGGCGTGGCCATCTGACCTTTTGTAGCTTGCGAAACCTGATAATCGTTTTGCTGTGAATCAAATCGTTTAATTCGTGATTTATTCCTACATGGTACACGCAGTTATCTTCTCGTTCTGGTATCTTCTGGCTTAGTCAATAGCCTCTTGCTAATTGTGGTCTAGAAAGTAAATGTGTTATATTAAGAATATCGAGTAAAGGCGTTTTTGAATGATTTTTAATTTGTACACCCGGATAGAGTTTCATTGTAATAGCTGCGACGTGTAATTATCTCTTGTAATGCAACTGTAAATGTGGCAAAGCTTTTAGCATTTTAAAAATCGCAACTGTTGTTATAAAAACGCGAAAAATGCTCTGTAGTTGTTAATAAAAATTTGGTATGCATAATCTTAAAATAATCGGTTTCAAAAATGATATAATACTTAAGGATAATGAAGTAGGAAAAAGCGTTTTCAAAATTCAGATTACTATACTATAACATTAATTATTGTTAACTATCTATCCTTGAAGACACATTGCACGTATGTGACGTGATGACTATATACATGGTGATTAAAAATAGATGCAGAAGCCTTATATTTGCTGATAAATGAGCTATACATTCACCCTTTTAAAAATATTACATCAATTACCAAAAGCCCTGTATATTTACATTACTGGTTTTAAAATAAAAAATAATCCATGTTCTACGAACTATATAGGTTTTGCAAATATCGACGCCTAAAGTATAAAATATTAACGAAAATTACTAACTGTTTGATATACAGGTACGGTTTTACTTTGGTAAATGTGTGTTAGTTATACGTTGAAAGAGATATGTATGCGGTGCCATTTAGCACTGTGGTTGAGACAGTTTGTCTTCTTAACGATGTCGCGTCTTGGTGTTAGAGTGTAGATGTTCTGTGGTAAGTGACGTATGGAGGGAAAGGTGACTCATTTATTACAGAGTAGAGGCATTAAGAACTTTAGTTATAATTGATGCAGCTCTATATAGACAAAAGGTATTATTGTACGTGGCTTTGTAACAATTATTTATTTATCCATTTATTTGAAATCTATACATCTAGTCTTCAATCATTTTATTCTTAAATAATTGACAAGTCATCCGAGTGGAATGATCGTTTATGTAACGACTAGCGCCATCTGTCGACGATGTTCGAAATTACTGCGTCGCAAACGCCGTCAAGTTCTACAATTATATAAATACATTTAAAAAACTTTTAAGTTAAACGGTTTTTTGATACCCATATTGTGGTGGTTGTGGAAAAATATGTACCTAGTCCGCCATATTGGAACGGCGTCCATCTTGAATTTTAAATTTTGACATAATCATCGTGTTTTACTAGTGTAGCCCTTTCATTTGATACCCATATTGAGGGGGTTAAGGAAAAATACTTAATCCGCCATTTTGTATCAGCGGCCATCTTAAATTTATAATGTTATGATTTTATTATATTGTATTGCCATTTAAATTAAATGTGTGTATCAATTTCAGATCAATCTGACAACGGGAAGGTGCTTAAATTTTAATTTCTAATTTGATCCAAATAAATTCCGTACGGGTCGAACTAAATAAAACCGTTTAAAAATATTCCTGTTTCCAAATGTTTCTGGTGACTTAGATTAGCTGTCATATTACATGTGTTATTATAAAATGTTCCTTTTGATGAATCCCGTGACATATATTTTTAATTTTCCTATATTTAATTCTGTTTTTTAAACATGGCGTATCGAAGTTTTATTTTATGTAAACTCAATTTAATTCCGCGTTTTTAATTATTATTATGTATTTGTACGTGATACTGTAAACTTTGTTGGCTTTAAAATAAAATATCCCTTACCAGTGTGTAACTGTAAGTCTACCTCGCGAAACTGCCGCGCCCAACGGTAGACGTATAAACAATTCATTCCAGTAGAACACCTGCTGTTGCTCTAGGAGAGTGGTCTGCAGATATATGATCCGACTCTTAAAGACCTGCTACGGTTATCATAACATACGTTCAAGACGCTGGTAGACCTCAAATATCGATCGAAAACCGATCTAATGTTTCACGAATTACGGCTTTAAATCGCCTGTAGTTCGACAGAGATGCGATAAGATTTCCATTAGACTTTCTCGCGCATCTGTTCGTGCAAAGATGTTCAATAACAAAAGCCCAAAACTTATTGGAAGCTGCTATTGTAAACAAGTTCGCTGTTCCATGATTACTGTCACTTATAAAACTATATAGGTAACAATTCAAGCATGATAGTAATAAGTACTCGTATAATACATAAGTGTCCATGTTTTTGTTTTTTTTTTTACTTTATTTTTAATTCTGTCAGTTAGTCCAGATGTCTAGATAAGTTAGATAAAAAAGTTTTTACATCACTTTAAGGACTTTTGTTTAACATGATGACAACGCTTTATCATTTCAGTCGTAGGAACTTCACTGTTTAACATGGACTTGCAAAAATTTTCAGTAACAAGGGGTGGACAGTGCCTTTCATCAGCGTTTTCCGGTGACCTCAACTAAGTTATTTTATGCAACGCTTGCTAAGGTTATTAAGGCTTCAGTTATTCAAGTTCTATATGACCTAAACCTTCCCCAGTATCTAAAAATGTAAAAATTGTAAACTTAAAACTAAGTCTTAACCAAAATCACCACCAGATACAATTTTATGTAACTATTAAAGGTTTGGCCATGCATAAGAATAACATGCGCGATCTAAGCAAGTAATGGTTGAAGGCGGGCGGGGTCGCAGTAAAAGCCTAACCCCTTTATGACGGTTCGAAGGTAAGCGTTATCATTTTACAGGTTGAGTGCTCGTTTCTTTCGCTTTGTATTGTAACATCGCTTTCCTTTGTTAGAGAATGAACTATGTAACCAAGCAATGATGAATACAGTAAACATATATACACGCCCAAATAGGATTTCTTGTGAGTAGTTTAAATGTACATATATGTTAGTTATTACTTCCATAAAAAACAGTTTTGTCTCGAGGGAAAACATCAACAATCTTTTCTTTGAATTCAAGCGAATTGCACCCAGCGGTATTTCAAGCGAAAATGAAGTAACAGGCGGAAAAAAAAAAATTGTTCCGAGTCAAACTCAATCTTATGTGACAAACTTGACGTGCGACTACAAATAATATATATATATATATATATGTATATATATATATATATATGTATATATATATATATATGCACATATCGTTAAAACCATCGTAGGCTAATCAAATGCATAATTTATGATTCTATAAAGAACATACAGACAAACATTCTTTTTGTGTATATAGATATTACATTTTAATTAAATAGGTTGACCAACGACATACGTCAAGTCATGGAAAGTAACTAGACGCGGATAGCGCATGATCGGTCGATCTTTGGGGGAGCACGCCTTGCAGTTTCTATCAGCTGACATGATGATGGTAATGGTGATGCAAGCAAAGTACATTTAGTGCTTACGAAGTTGTAATTGTCATCGTACGAATAGCATTTGACGATGAACAAAATCCACAAGCAATGGTCAACAAAAGGGTGGATGTCTGTCTGCTGAACGGAAATCAAACGCAAACAAAGCACGTCCGCGTTGAACAGACGCTTGTAAAACGTACGTTGTCTATGCGAGAATAGAATCCACGAGTGAAATTCGTTCAGACAAGTTAATAGAGAACGATTGTCTTTTACAGAAAGAAAATAAAAATTTCGTTAGCTGTTTTAAAAAAGAATACTGAAGCAGTTCGGTAACAGACTTTGCATTCAGACTCGACTTCATTGTAATAGCAAATCTTTGTATGGACAACATATGCGCATTTTTATTCAAAATATGGAATATATTTATCGTACAGTGTTTGGGTGGAGACTACATTATAGGTTAAGTGTTTTTTAACAATATCTCTCTCAATAACTCTGTGTTTGGCACTAATCGGAGTAACATAACTCCTGAAAATGCCCCGTGGGGAGGTAAAACCCGTGTTGAGTGATTTAACGATGGCAGTTGTGTAATTGGCATTGATTGCCGCATACGCATTTATCAGCGGGCTGGCGGGCGGTGCACTTTGTTGCACGACTACTACTTCATGTGCGGAAGTGGCTAAATATTGGCCCTTTTCTTACTTAGGATGGACTTCCGCAAGGTAATGCCTGATTTCATTAAATGTTTTTTAACAATATGTCATAATTCTCCTTTCATACTTCCTAATTTTTTTATACCGTCCTTTACGATCTATTTCTAGCCGTCTTTTTCATATTGTCTTCAACACATCGCCTATCTTCTCTCTTTCTCATTTGTAGACCACAGATTATCACAGTATCACAGTTTATTTGACTCGTATATAATTATATTTTAATATTAATTCCTTATAATAATTGTCCTCTTTTTATATCTAATTTTATTAATCTTATTATGTATATATTAGAACCTTATTACTTGTTTTCCTTGCAGGTACTCCGTGGATTACATTTGACCTCTTTGTTTTGCCACTGAGTCATATTTTTCAGGAATTTAAAAAATAATAAAAGTAAGGTTTATTACACTGTACATTACTTCATAGAAAACGCATCTCGGGAATGATGTATTCGCCTCTAAATAATTTCGATGTTTATAAAATAAGCTATTTTTTAATTTTTAATCGAAACATGTAACAGACTTAGATTAACTTTAATAAGAAAAATAAACAGATTTTTTCAATTCTAGTTGATTCCTTATATCAATTTTTTTGTTTTATGACGATTTCTTTATTAATACCTGTTGTAAAAACCTAAATGGACAAAATCTAAAATCAAATTGCGGTCACTTATTACTGCATTCTTCAATTTAAAAGGATTCTACGAGGGTTCTAATTTATCTTGATCAAAGAAAACCTACAACAAACTTAGTTGGTGTTTTTCTATGCTTTAAAAATTTTAGTACAGAAATATAACAATTAAATAGTATTAGCAAAGGGTAATTAAAATTTCTATGTTATAAATTTAGAAGCGTTCTACTAACAGAGCAAAGGCCCGGAGGGAAATCTGTATGCTTATCTACAGTACTCAGTTATTAGAATCGCAACTAATATTTCATTTTATATCCATACGTTTGTTTCTGTAATATATGTAAATGAATTGAGGAATCTTTCATAATATACTTATCACGTAGGCATCTGAATTACCATGCAATAAATTTTAAAACTATCTTCATCTTCTAATCAGCTGATAGACGCTGGTTTCAAAGAAAAGGCTTCTCCCAGGGTCGCCACGATGACCGATCTTGCGCTGACGACTATGTCGTCGATTCCCCAAGTGGAGGGCCTATCCACGTCGATTAAAAACTTTATTAAACATTTATTATTTAAATTTTAACTACAAGATAAAAAGATTTTTAGCTATATAGCTTGCTGTTATATAGCCTCTGAGGTATTAACCGTATAACTGCTAAAACGCTGCGTTATTTATCTAATAGATTCAAGCGTTACCTCGCGGAAGTCCATCCTAACTAAAAAAGGGACCAATATACTTATATATACTACTTCCGCTATGCAGCAGTAGTCGTGCAATAAAGTGTACCGCTTGCCGGACCGTTGATAAATTCGCGTGCGGTAAATAATGCGAAACACAACTTTCACCGTTAATCTACTCTACACGTGTTTCAACCCTCCACGGGGCATCCTCAGAAGATGTTAGACCGGCTGGCGGGTAGTGCACGACTACTGCTGCATAGCGGAAGTAGCTATATATTAGTCCCTTTATTAGTTAGGATGATCTTGGCCCACTCCTTACCAAATTAAAGGTTAATTAAAAATACTTTTACAGAAAAATAACTTATGCAATATATATTCAATCTATATGCGATCATTTTCTAAGAGATCGATTGCATATATATTATTCAATATATATGCAATCGATCTCTTGTTATTCTGGCTTTTATTTGCAATTAATATATCATTCATGTGTGTTCAAATTTTACTTGTAAAAAAAGTTAAACTAATTACCTATATTAAAGAAGTGCATTCTAAACACAAGACAATGCTAAATGTTAGCCGCTTTCCTCCCGCTGGAGTTTAACGAAAAGCTTTTTGTAGCCGGCCGTAAACAATGGCGTGTTATCTTGTTCAAACTCGACTCGCTGAGAAAAAAAATTCGTTTCTGTTTTTGTTTCCACTCACCGCTCTGTTTAAAACATTTTATTGGATCACTTTAGATCTCTTGTATAAAGATCGTAATACTTTAAATTATTTTATTTACTGTAATTCCGATTGACAAAAACTTAACTCAAATAACGAACAAATATAAATTAAAACAATTACAGATGAGATGAAGACATTATACAGAATGATTGGTCATAGATGTAAAAACATCTTTGGAGCAATTCCACCTATCTAATCATCATGCATAAAGTGATCTCTTTGAAACTGTATAGAAATTTAGTTATTACTATTTATATAACTTCTGACAGTATTAAATCTGCGGGGATAAATTAGTAAACAATAATTAATTTTAATATGTAGTAATTCAAATTTTGATAACGCTTTTTAAAACTATATTATCATTACGTAATTTATTTCTAAAACTTCTAAGAATAATTGACAGCCAATTAGCTATATATTCAATATTTCAAGGTTTTTACACCTGTACCTAAAAGAAATAAAGAAGTAAGTAAGAATTATTTATTTACTTATTGACCGCATTTATTTATATACTTATTTCTTAAATTACTCATTTATTTAGTTTCTTCTTCACACTTATTATACGTAAGGATGAGAATATCTTGTCATGCTTGATAGTGAGGAACAGTGAAAGTAAAGAGACCGATTCTTCAAGATTCCAAAAATTTTCGAGAAAAGATAGATGATAGAGAGTTACTAATTATAGTTACAATATATCAAATAACGGAAGGCAATTAATAAAGGCCAGCTTTGATCATCTGAAGTGAGGAAAATAACCAGATAGATAATGATATTGTTTTTGCTTTGACACAGAGGTGGAATGTTGTTCTAGCAGTAAGTGAAATATCCCCTGAATGCAATGGTCCGATCTTTCAGTATCAACAAGAGGTTTGTTACGGTAAGAATATTTTTCCTATATCGGAGGTGATCCTTGGAGAAGTGGAAGCCCAGTGGTAGATCACAGAGACTTACAATAGTAGAGTTCGATTCCCAGGATACAGTCTTTATATATAATACTTTTTTTTGCAATAATTATAAAACATTGCCTCTGCCTACAAACAAGTTCCAGAGGATGGGCAACAATGTCCTCAGTGTACCGATCGCTAATTTGCCTGCCAAGAGACGATTATGGTATATACCCCATTAATATCTTTGAGGGAAGCCAATGCCTTGCAGAGATCAGCTGAATCGATGACGGAGACGGCGAGGCGATACTGTTTTCATGCATATTTTTTATAAAGACTTTTTGACTCTTTTGAATTTAAAAATATATACCAAAAAGTAACAAGACTAAATATAGCACACGTTGTCAGCAATTTTTAACAAGTGGGCATCAATCGAACACGATGAAATAAAAAGAAAAAGCTATAACAACGTAAGACTTCAAGAGGATTTTGCGACGCTGTACAGAATTTGATAAAATATTAAATTTATTTCGTTAAAACAAAATAATCTCTATATAATTGTAAGGAATGTTCTTAAAGCCGAATTAAGTCCGTTGAAGGGATATAAAAAATTCTTTGAAGCGAACGACCAAAGCCAGATTATCCGCAGCGAAGCGTATTTCGAAATATTTCTCACATTTAAAATACAAGTATGATATTAATATTTTTAACTATGTAATTATAATTTTCTTGTAAAAGACACGATAATTTTTTGACCATTCTGAAAGTAAATTCTTTTGCTTATATAGTTCACAAAGCCTTATTTGTTTTAAAATAAAATTGGTTTAAATATTATAATATAATAAAATAAAATTATAATAATATATATAATTAAAATTTTTATTTTTGTTCTCCAGTCATATATACAAAAAAAAAGTCCTGATGTTATACTGCCTCTCTTCTCCCGAAGTAATACTTGAGTGATCTGCTTCGTTTTTTAAATTTTTATTTGTTCAGCATCATAACAATGTCTTATATTTAATATCTGTTTGTTCACTAACTAATAAGTTCGATAATTGTGTAAGAAAGAAATAAGAATAAAGTTCATTATTAAACTGTTTGATTTAGAATTTAGCGCAGTACAGATAAGAAGAGATAGAAACTAATTTTAGCTAAAGAGAAAAACATTAAATATCAGAAAAACAATTTTACAGCAAAGCAAAGAAATATAATGCAAGGCGTTGCAAACGAATTGGTAAAAATAGCGGCAGCAAGAAGCGTCCATCTACCGCCCGAGCATAACTAACAAAGGCGAGCGGCGGCCGGTGCGGAGACAGCCGAAGTTGACCGATGCGCCAGCGCAGGCAATAAACGCTTGCGTAATGTGCGTCCTTTTATGTTTTTTTTAAAGGAATCTGGCGTTACCTCGCGGAAGTCCATCCTAAGTAAGAAAAGGACCAATAAAGGATTTGGTTTGGTGTTTGGCACTAATCGGTGTAACATAACTCCTGAAGATGCCCCGTGGAGGGGTGAAACACGTGTTGAGTAATTTGGTGGTGGCGGTTATGTGATTCGCATTGTTTGTCGCATACGCATTTATCAGCGGGCTGGCGGGCGGTGCATTTCATTGCACGACTACCGCTGCATGTGCGGAAGTGGCTAAATATTGGTTCTTTTCTTCCTTTTATGTTGACACATCATCATTAATTTTACAAAGTGACGTCAGCTCATGTGTTGCCCGCAAACTGCGAATCCCCCTCTCCCTGGGGGACCTTTTGGGGGGACTACCCACGATACGACTACCAGCTCGTGGTAGCCACCTTTAGCCGCCAGTTGCTCGAACGATGTGCTTCACCCACTGCCACGTCAGATGGGCAATTCTTCTAGCTATGTTAAGTAAGACAGTGCTACAAAATAACATATGAAATTGACAAAAGTGTATTTTAATAATATGTTTAAACTTATAAAACTTATGATGTTTTAACATAAGCCATGAGATTCATATTTAACGATAGAAATTAAAGTTAAATACAACCTTTAAATTTACGGACATGTTTAACTCGTTAATTAATCTGGGGAACAGCTTTTAAAAGCTTTTGAATTTGTTCAAGCAACGCTGACCCAGTTATACTTATTAAAATATAGCAAATAAAAATTTTCACACTACTAAAATAGTATGTCAGAGATCAAATTCTTTTTACTTTATGATTAACTCACGTGTATTATTTTAGTAAAGTTCAGCTTTATGTATTATCTGTATAAAGGATGATTGATTACAAGTGTAAATATCTTTAAAGCTTTTGCATCTATTTCCAATCACCCTAAATAAAGTGATTACTCTGAAATATGTTACATTAATTTATTTTTCCCATTGGAATGCGTCAAGCCAATAACTTCTGGCAATACTAGGCCTATAGTGACGGGTAGTAAGGAATTATTAATTTTAATATGTAGTAATTAGTACATTAATATTCCGTCATTTAGTATTTCTGAAACCATTTGGTTTTTGGATAGGTTGCTCAATAAGTTCATTGACAACAAATGAGTTACACCTTCACCACTTTACAGCTTTTAAACTTATATGTAATCACTCATGTATTACGTCCGAGTCAGTTTATTTTACTTTTATTGGTAAGTTATTTCGTGAATAAATTATTGATTATTTTTAAAATGTAACTTAAAAATATATAAGAGGTAACTTTAAGATAGTTCTGCTTATAACTAACGGATAAACTACAGACGAGATTGTAGAACAAGATAGCAAAAAAAACTAGGGTACTTTTTGCAACAACGCGGCTTGGAGCTTTGCCAATAAGCGACACTTTCAATAAACTTCTATTTATACAAAAAGCGCTTGTTTTTGACGGGCACAATAGGCTGTTGGCTTTATGGTTGAAACAATATTGATTGCGATTTTTAATTTCTGGTTTTGGATAATTTATCAATTAAATTTTGTTTATAAATGTATATTACAATACACAAGTGATGTTATACACAGTATATTATCTTTAGTTGAGTATTATACGGTTTTTTTTTTCAAATAATACTGACGTATTTCTCAGTATTCCAGGCATTTAACCCACGAATGTCGGAGGCATCGTGTTGTAGAGAGTAGCCGAGTATAGTGGTCCTCCTAATCCTTCTAATGATTTGAGGAGATTTCTAATTATCGACACTGACTGAAAACATGTGTTAGAACTATTATATAGTGTTAAGAAATTAAAAAGTAATAAATAAATAAACATAATTTATGATACATATATTTTATAATAAAGCAAAGAAGTTAAAATGAACCAAATAAACGAAATGTACTATGTGTAATACCAGTTGAGAGAAGGCGACGTAAGTGAATGAGGAATGAAAGGAATACAAAGAATGAATTGGAATGAAGGAAGAAGAGTATGGAAATAATAAAATTTAGCGAATAAATCATCACTGTAACTATTATCTGGGGAATTACAAGAAGCTCTCAATAACGAGGACTTTTTAAAAATCTACATCTATTAGATTCCTTTCCCTCATAATCAAAAATTCAACCGCACATCTACTGCTGGGGAGAAGCCTGCCACATGTATTTTCAATAAATACATTTAAAAAACTTTTAAGTTAAACGATTTTTTGATACCCATATTGTGATGGTTGTGGAAAAATATGTACCTAGTCCGCCATATTGGAACGGCGTCCATCTTGAATTAAAATTTTGACATAATCATCGTGTTTTACTAGTGTAGCCCTTTCATTTGATACCCATATTGAGGGGGTTAAGGAAAAATACGTAATCCGCCATTTTGTATCGGCGGCCATCTTAGATTTATAATGTTATTGATTTTATTATATTGTATTGTCATCGAAATTAAATGTGTGTACCAAATTTCAGATCAATCTGACAGCGAGAAGGTGCTTAAATTTCAATTTCTAATTTTGATCCAAACAAATTCCGTACGGGTCGAACTAAATAAAACCGTTTAAAAAGATCGATTGGAAGGGGCAATGCTTTCATTATTTCAAAAACTAGTATAGTGCCTCATTAAATACCATATATACTACTCTTTAGTCTATTGTCAAATATATTTAAAAACATATCCCCGGAAACGTCTAGGTGGAGGTGCTACGGCTGTAGCCGTGAGCCTTCCTTGTGATAGTCAAACAAAACAAAAACAAGAAAGGCTTCATTTGAAGAATTCAAATACCAACCGCAGTATTCATCAAAGAGAAAAATAAAAGCTTCGTTACAAATCGAAAGCTTTGAAAAAATTCCGGTGCACAGTTAGCTTTATTGTTGTGTTGTATATTTTTATTTACCACATGCGCATAGAAAGGTAGATGGATCAATCAGCTGACGTACCGAATTTTAGACGTATTGAATTTTAATTTTTTTTTGTTTAACGTGGAGTCAAGGCTTTTATAGTATATCTTTTTTTATATGAGGCCTCCGCTATTGGGACCTCTCCTTCTACCCCTATTTTGTTGGGAACAGGGTTTTTTTATTTCTTAACAATTTTTTCACATGATTTTTTTTTTATTTTCGTCCTCGTCTTCCATAGTTCACAATATCTTTTTTTCTTCCTTCTATCATTCCATAATTCCATCTTTCTTTCTAAATCATTCCATTCCTTTCATCCATCCTCAAACACTTAAGTGGTATTTTCTATTGCAGTATCACAGCTTTATTTAGTTTATTTATTTTTCTCATGTACATCAATTTTACATTTTTTTATTTTAATTTCAATAAATCTATCTTAATAAGATCAAATATATAATAAGAATAGTATATCATGGCTTATTTAGAGCTTTATACAACCTGTAGTCACAAATGAGACCTATATGTGTTTTTTTATTGTGGCCTCTCTTTAGGGATCATGGGGAAAACAGTCCTCATTTAGATCATAATTTTTCAAACAATTTTAATTAATTTCCCTACTCATCTTTCGTCCTTCTCAATATTTTTCATTATTTTCTCTAATTTCTTTTAGAATATTTCTCATTCCTTTTGCATACATCGCCACACTTCTTCGACTTCTGTCCAGAGTTCTATAATTTTTAAATTTATCTTTTGTTTAACAATAAATTTATTCTTAATTCTTGTTTATTTTCTTACTATACATATCGCACTAAATTTACATTTCTAATATGATTGCTATTTTGTAAATCTTATTTTTATTTTTTTTATTGTCGTTCTTTTTCCATTTATTAACAGCTTTTTATTGTTTTTCCTATTACCTTTTTGGCGTTTTGCAAGCCAACTGCAGTGAAAACTGTAATAAAGCGAGTGACGCACAATAAAGCCTAAATAACTTCGTTGCCTTAATTAACCAACCTGCACCTTTTTGATGTCACGTCGCCAGATACGACCTGGCTGATTTTTTTTATTACGGCCCTGTTTTTGGGCCCCCCTCGTTCTATTTCTACCATGGATGGATAAACATTGTAACTTTTTCACATACACCTATCCCCCGATTTACACGGTAGATAAGTTCCTGAGAAAAACGTGTATATCAAATTTAAAAATATTCAAGTCAAAACCGTGCAAATCAAAAAGCTTGCAGAAAATGCATAAATTTGCTATTTAACAGTTGTGATTTTTTTTTCAATATTTTTAGGTGTACACAGATATAAATATAAAATGCATTGATTAGTTAAAATATCATAATTTCTCAGCCATCATTTCACTCCAAAATTTCCTGCATTAATTCCCTCTGAATTTTACTTTCATCACAGCTGTTAATTTATAATAATCTAAATTACGCACTCACTTGTAATTTGCGAATATGGAAAATTAAATCTTACTGAAACTGTGAAACTTTCACTCGAATATTATTATCCGTAGATAAAACTTTAATTTTATGCAAAGAAATACAGACACAGTGTGCGTGTGCAGCAAGTCAGCACATAAGCTCAGGATTCCCCGTGAAATGTGTACACAGCACACGTGTTCAATCACAGAAGCATTTAGTAGAGTGCGATAAAAACAAAAAAACCTTATTTGGAAAACCGTGTAAAAGCGAAAGCGTGTAAAACAAGTACCGTGTAAATCGGGCGATAGGTGTATTTCCTTTTTTTTCAATACTTATCTTTCGGCTTTTATTCGTTCCTCTAATTTTATTCATAATATCTTTCATTCCTTTCCATACATCGCCTCATCGCCTTCGCTTCCCTTTACATTAATAATTTTATTTCTTTATTTTCATACCTTTGTTTAGCAGTTATTTTTTTCTTAAATCTTACCTAGTTTCTTACTATCTATACAGTTTTTATTTACTTTTCTAATATCACAGCTATTTTATCACTATTTTTCTTCATAATTTATTTGTTGCATTTTACTATTTTTTCCTTTAGATTACTTTTTGCAGGTCTGGCGAAACTCTTCCTTACTCACCAGTGAGGCGATATTCTATTCACTCTACTGATGAGACTTTCTATTTTTAATTTTACTCCTACCACGGACTGGCTAGTTTGCAGAATTAAATAAAAATAAAAAATGTATTTTTTTTCTATAAATAAAATTCGATAATTGTTTGAATTTATTCCATATAAATGCACATTTATAATTTGTTACGTATAACCTAATGACGATATATTTTTTAATTTTCCTTTTTTTTAATTTGTAGTATAATACGCCGCCGTCATACGCGTGTAGCGGGCGTTTTTTCATGAATCGCATGGATGTTTAATTATTCAGTAAAATCGCCGTAAATTAAAATCTACTAAATTTTTATGAACGAAATTTTCTTTATGTTATGCCTAAATATATTTTGAAAGATTATTTCAAAAAATTTGCTCCAGTAACAGACTGCAAAGCACGTAAAAATATTTGATAGTATCGACTTTTTTATAATGTCAAGTTAATGATAACTATTTTCTTATAAATGTTCAGTTATTTATAAACCGATTACATTAGTCTATTTAAGTCTAACATCTGTGAGCTAATGTTAAAGATTGGTGGATTTATGGTGGTTAAACAAATTAAACAATTAAATGCAGGCTCATGAAATTAGATCAACAGAAGAACAATGTTACCGACGAATCTCGAAGAAATACACGTCTGGATTGGCAGTGTGCGAGGTATATCGCTCCTGAAACTGATTGCTTTTAGAGTTTTTTTTTATTTTAAATGGCTCCCGTTATTGGGAGTCTCTCGTACCCCCTATCTGTTGTGGAACAGGGACTTTTTGTTTACATTTATTTTATTTTTTCACATACTTTTTTTTTTCTTTCTCTTCTTTTATACTTCATATTATCTGTCGTTCATTTCTTTATTTCCACTATTCCACTATCTTTCTCTTTCTCTCTGTATCGCCTTTCATTCATTGCCTTTAGGGTTAAAAGATTCTCGTAGTGATCACCACGAGATGGTAGACACGGAGCGTGTCAGTCTTCTAGATGGATGACGTAGTTAAGTTTGCGGTTAGCAAAATACTGGTCATGGTGAAGATCTTTGGGGGAGGTTTATATATTGCAGAGAGCATCTATCGGCTGAAAAGAAGAATAATAAGAAGAATGTTAACTAATTATTAACTGGCTTCTAAAAAGCCCCGGATATACTATATAATGATAATTTTAATGGATTCAGGCGTTATTTTGCGCTGTCAGAATCACTCAACAAGTGTTGTTGTACTATTAGACTCTGTGTTTGGCACTATTCGGTGTAACATTACTCCTGAGGATGCCCCGTAGAGGAGTGAAACACGTGTTGAGTGATGTAGCGGTGGTCGTTGTATAATTCGCATTGTTTACCGCATGCGCATCTATCAGCGGGCTTTCGGGCGGTGCACTATATTGCACGACTACTACTGCATTGGCAGAAGTAGCTATATTGGTCCTTTTCTTACTAATGATAATTTTGTTTTGTGTTATTTTTACAATAATTCAAATATATGTTTGTCAGCCGTTTCAGACCGGACAATGTCTTTCCTTGTACCTACACTTTTCTAAGAGAAAATTTCATTGATTTTCTATTTGTCTATTTTGTATTTAACTGCCGCAAGCGTTGAAAGCCTTAAATATTATGACGGTAATTTGGGTCGTTGAAGATTCTATCTATTAAAGCTCCGGTCGGGAAGGATACATGTAGGACAATAATATAACTTTTACTATAAAGGTTTTCAGCATGAAACAATTTATATGATTATCATTGTCTAGTGATATCTAAAGCTCGATGCTATACAGGATGATTGATTATAGGAATAACAACTTTAACGGAGTGAATGTATAATTCGTTTGTCACCAAAAAGTTTTTACATCTATTTCCAATCAACCTATATTAAGCGATCACTCTGAAATGAGTTAATTAATTTTTTTTCTATTAAAATGCGGTGGGCTTTTGACTTCCGGCAGTACCAATTTTACAGGACAGATAATTATAGAAAATAGTTGTGTTATACTTTAATATAAGTATATATGCTGTACACATATGTATGTTTGTATATATGTATGTTTTGCACACGTTATGTATCCGTCATTTAAACTTCTAGTATATCCATACTATGATTGTCTGGATTGGCCATTGTACTTTTTTGTTTATTATTATGTAACTATTTATGTTTTCTAGCATGTACAATAAATAATATCAAATTCAATTAATAATAAACAATAATTGATATAATATATACATTTACCCCTTGAAAATATACACTTCGTATAGTTTCAGACTCGGAATAGAATTTTTACTAAGACAATTATAATTATAATATGTACAAAAAGCTACCAGAGCATTGGTAAATAAATTGGTTTTGCATTATTGCCGGCGTGATTTGACTAAATTTTGGCAATTTGCCCGGGACAACTTGATCACTTGATCATGCTCCCGTCATTGTTCAAACCATAAGAATCATTGAATTTTAATCATATCTGAATTGTAAGTAGATAATAATTCGTCCAGTTAACTATAACTTTAGTTAAAATGTTTATTTAAACATTTATAATGTTTATAAAATAATTAAACCTGTTTTCGGTTGACGCTACATTTGATTCTCTTCGCTGGTCTTTGGAAATTTTTTTAAACTTTTCAAATTGAAATAACCTATATATTTATGGCGAGATATACCATAATTGTCACGTTTGGCACGCGACTTGGCAATCGCAGTCTGATTAAACTTGTTTGTGAGCTATGGCAATCCGACATAATTAATGCACAAAGTATGAGTTATATAAAATTATATCGCGGGAATTGAACCTTTCGGCTTTGTATATTTAAATTATTAATTTGTTTATAGATATATTTATCTATTATATAGAATTAAAAACAGGCAACTGTGTTTAAAAAGAGACTCAAGCTACCAATGATTGCGAAACAAAACCTTATAGAAAAATAAATATAGTTCTTTTTTATAACCAAAGTCAAGATATGTTTTACGAAATATGTAGCAACTTTCGTAGTTTACTTTTATAGGGTTTCCTTGAAAATTTTCCCAAAGTTTTGAGTGACTTAGTCAAAACAAGTCAAGTTGAAGCCTTTGAAAAGTTGAAATTTGTTTAAACGAAATTCACAATCGAGAAAACTCATTACAAATGGTTGCTTAACGTTTATATTCGGATTATTTAAATTTTACTGGTCGATTATTGACTATCCTGCAGAACATTTAAATCTTTCGATATCATTATGGACTTAAATCATTATGCTTTGACGTGAAATTATATTATATTTATGAAACATTCATTGGGTTGTAAAAAAAATTCTGAAGCGTAAAGTATATCTCTGGTAATGAAAGTTTTTATAAAAAGAATATTAACGGCAACTAAATCTTAACTAATCTTTTCATATAATAACATTTCAGCGTTTTATGGCTGTGTTACGTATAATTGCATGGTTTTAAGTGTTTATTCTTGCTTCTTACTGTTCGGTCCTAAAATCATACGATATATTTTGTGTACACAAAAATAAAAGAAAAACTTCTAGAAATACGGTTTGAAGATGCCGATCAAGAGGTGACTTTTTTGTAGACCCACTGTTTCTCACGATGATTTTACAGGATGCAACAATGCTAAGATTGACAATGGGTGTATTTTGAAAACAATAAATAATTATTTTTTTTTACATTTACAGTGTCACAGAAATATATAAAATATATATATCCTTCTTATTATATAATATTAGTATAAAGATTTACCTTTATACCAATTATCACTCCCTTTTTTGCAACACACAACATTTACAGCAAATGAGTTTTTTTATAGAACTATAAAACGATTTAACAGGCCAGGAAATATTTGGCACGAAAAAAATAATAATAAGTTGAGAAAGGTAAAATTCTTTGAACCACGTACTTTTTTAAATACCAGTAATGGTTGATTATATTAATAATTTGCAATAAGAATAAAAAATACTATAGAAACAACAGCATTGATATAAATGTCGGCTTGAGAAAATTAGAAATAAACCCCACGGCAATGTTAAGTACAGTGGGTTCTGGCTCGAAATGGAACCTCTGGTTCCAAGAAGTCCTTTATTAACAAGTCAGATGGTCACCCTACTTTAACACAAAGTGTACTTTCACTTAGTCAAAACTACGCTTCCAAATCGCTCAATCACGGGGAGTACAGTTATTTATACTAAGAATATGGGTCTAGTAAGTTCGAGATAGTATTCGGCTAGAATTTTCGAGAACCATGCACAAAAATCTATAAATAACTTAAAGGTCACGAGTATTCTTGATCCTAGGGTTCAGTGTTTGTTGTTTAGAGGGTTCTGTAACTCGTTCTTTGTAACAATAATAATATGTGTTGAGTTACGCTTAAATTCTAGTCACGAATGAGGATATCAGCAAAAGAACAAAGTCACCGATGTAGCTCGAAGAAATGCTCGTATATAGTAGTAGTGGACGAGGCACATTGCCGGTCCAACTGATTGCCGTTGGGGTCAAAAGTTTGGAATGGCGACCACGAGTAGATAGACACATAGGTAGACATCCAGCTCTGTGGATCAACGACATAGTCAAGGCCAGGAAGTCATTGAATGCGTGTAGCAAATAAATGGGCAAAAATGTAAGACGAAGTTATTTTTCATTAATATTTCGCTGAGAAGAGTAAACGTTTTTGTCACACTTTTCAGTACCTTAGTTTAAACTTACTACGTGATTCTTTTCAGTCTTTAAAATAAGAGAACCAGACCAAATTTCGTCATATCATATTTATTTATTTACATTTTTGTAATCTTAAAGGCTAACTTAATGTCTTTACATAATCTCTGTTAGTCAACTTCAAGTGGCGTTGATAATTTTTTTAACTTACATCAAATACACATACATTTTCTACATCATCTCATTTCAGCTAAGGCATAGGCCTCCTGTATATATTTTAAATAAGAACGAATAAGAAGCGGCCAGCGACCAGCATCTATAGATCTAAACGGTTTTCTTACGCCTTTACATTTCTTCAAAATATGTCAGAACGTAATATAGTCGTCATTGTACTAAATAATTTGATTGACACAATTGCGACCAATCTAAATGACGAAGGATCAATTTACGAGATAATAGTTCGATGTCATTCGACTTTATCGATAAAGCCTTCAATTACGTAACTGAAAATGAACTGCGTAATATATTTTATGAAAGATTATGGTAATTAGGTTATATATGACATAAGGTGTGCTTCTGATTGTTTCGTATATTGCATGGGTTTATTTTCTTGCAATCTAGTTATCATTGACAATCTATGAGACACTCTCTCTCAGACACTGTACCTGGTAACATAGCTTTTTTGTATTAATTAGTTTTAATTTGTGTTTAAATCAGTGTTAAATAGTTTTTGAATGTATTTAATATATAGAATTTGTATCGTCTATTGAGTTTCTTTCCCACGTGTCATACTACTCTCCACTAAACGTATTCACAATACACACGAGAAGTCTTTGAGATCATCAGAGAATCTGAAATTAAAAATGCCGGCGCTTTCTTCTTCGCTTAGGGTAAATGTTTTACCACACAGGTCGTTCGATTGTGGGAGATGGATTGGTAAATCACCGATGAATATAAGACGTGCTAATTCACCACCTATATTAAATTCCTTAAATCATATTCTTTCTTTCTGTGGCATGTGCAATCCAAGTTAGTTTGATGTTTTTATTCATTATTATATTAATAAAACGAACCGTAATATGTGTTATACAGTTTTTATTATACTATATGTGCATTATATATATATATATATATATATATATATATATATATATATATATATATATATATATATATATATATATATATATTTATATATATATATATATTTATATATATATATATTTATATGTTTATACGTGCATGTTTGTATATATGTATGTTTCAGTACTATGGTAGCATGAAAGAAATTGCCTCGTGTGATAAGACGGCCCATTTTTTTTTTTTTCTTTACTTATGAAACTATGTTTATATCTTATAGCGCGAACTGTATAAATATTAAATTAAAATTAAATTTCTCAGTGAAAGCGCCTCTATGGAATACGGCCGGTAGCTCAATACTATATGATTTCATTGTTATATTTTAATATAATAATTATAATGTAAGCGATAAATTTGAAAAGTTCATAAAATAAAAAGGTTTAGGAATGAATTGCTCTGTTACTGTAATTAAAATATTATAAAAGTGAACACTCTATCAAGTTGATATAAAGACGTAAAAACTTTAAACCATTTAAAGGCCAGAACTGTCTCCCAGGAACCACACGAGCTTTGTCACTCTAAAAAAATCTAGGCTTAGCATTTTTACTATTCTACTATAGCTTAATAACGCTAAATTCCTATAAGCTAATATCAGCAAGTCAGCTGGACGTAAACCTCCCCTATAAACTTCAAATAGGACATCATGGAAGCGGCATACAACCTGCGACTTCCGATGAAATCCACAAGGTCGTCTCTCAGCAAATATCATTTGACTAAATAATAAAAAAAAATGTTAGTGGAAAGCCCCTGAGAAACACACATTCAATGGATCTTCTTGATCTGAGATGCGTTTTGTTCCATTATTAAGTAATCATACAAGAGGTCATTGAAAATAATTATAAATACAAAGACCGTATAAAAATAAATTATAGTGAAAAATATACATAAATTGCAGTGTACGATTTTGTACAACAATACCATGTTATTCATCAAAAACAAATTTATCCTAAGGCACCAAAATTTTGTCTCTTGTATTTTGAAATGATTATTCTTCACAAAGATAGGTCAAGGTTTTTAAAAAAATAATTTTACGATGCTTTAATAGTCTAATTAACATGAGATGGTGTTCTACAATATCTACATTTTTCAAGTGCTTTCAGGGACGGCCTAAATATTTTCAGTCCAGTTAATTTAAAACATTTATTTCGTTTTTCGAGGCTTTTTAGGTCGTCAAAGAATGTAACTTAAGCTTAATTTGAAGTATAAATAATTCAAACAGTAAAGCAAGGTAATATCGAATGAAATAACAACCACCTTTACCATTTTCATATAGTATTTTTAAATATTTTTAATCTACAAGTTCCTATACACCTTGTGAATTTTGTCCATAATGTTCTGGATAAAAATGGCGGAGATAGGCTAAGTTATCCTTTTTTTCTTCTAATTTAACAAGTTAAAGTACAAATAGTCATACAAAGAATTTATTAAGCATTTTTTTTAACTATAAATATTCAAATTATTTAGTATAAAGATAGCTTTCGAACTATAGAAAGATATTAATTTTAAATGTATCGATTTTTTAAATATAAGCAATAATTAGTTTTTCGGCTCTCCTGAAAAGTTGCATTTTATTCAGTGGGGCAGCGATATTTTTTTTGCATATATTTGGCGACGATTGAAAATGACCGTCATAGCCTAGCTGATTGGAAAGTTGACGACAATAGGCAGGTTATATAGCGCACGGAATATCAGTTTATCAGGCCGCTAGAGCCTTAAGGTTCTGGAGAAGAGACCTTAACAAGAATGCTAGAAGAGCTAAATTTAATATATACTAGATTCAGATTAAACTTCTATTATATGACACCTTTCAACATGAAGGTACAGTTCCAAAAACGACTTGATCTGACATGAACTTACAACAAACTTATAAAGTTTTTTTTGTTGTCACTTTTACGATAATCTTTATACAGAAAGTAACTAATATATTCCTAAGTTATTTTATTATTAAAATAATCGTATTTTTTTAAATGAAATTCTTAAATTTATTACTAGGTCATCGCTGAAATAATATAATAATCATGATATAAACAAATATTAAATAATTCATATATACGATGTGCAATCTCTAACGAAACAGAAAATTGCTATCCACTGAGCAAACGCTGAAATAGTACTTCATCATACAAGCCGATAGACACTCAGAACAAGGCATAGGCTTTTCCTAAATATCGCCACAATTACAGGTGTTGAGCTGCTAATTTCCAGCTGCCTATCCTGACCTTAGTAGTATTGTGTCTGATGATGATGCTGTTAGCCCAGAGACTTTCATATCTTCATCGGAAATTAGCCCTTTCCACTCAAATGTCGAGTGACACTCGACACTGATTTTGTTCCACAAGCTCCACTGTCGAGTGATACTCGACATGGGGTAATACTTCTTTTTGCGTAAAATTTTAAAACAGGAAAGATTTTTGTTACTAAAATGTTTGAATCACGAATGAATGAAACATATTCTTGAATCGCAAGATACTATAATTCAATTAAATTTTATCGATGCTACATAACAGCCTTGGAGTGGAAAGGGTTAAGGGTCCGTGAACTTTAAAAAAAAATTACGACTGGTCAGTTTTATCCAGATACTCGATGACTTTCGCACGTAGAACACAGCTCTACTCGAGTAGGGGTGTGTTTACGCCTTGGACCAGCGGCGTTGGCCACTTGGCGAACTAAACAGGGATCTGGATCCTCACCCTAATTTCCCACGCGTGGTGAGGCGTGTAATGCCATGTCCTAGTGTGAAGAACGCGGTGTCTCAGGTGCAGCGGCTGTTGCCGCTGTGGTGAGCGCTTGCATAGTTAGAGTGAAAGCGTGAAACGCTTTGATAAGAGTGAGAAGTACATATTTGGGACGCCTCTTGGTCTTGATTGAGGTGCGGGAGGAGTAGCGAGTAGCATTCGCTATGAACCTGCGATCATAATGCCGTCGTTCTACGTAGTGGAAGCCTACATCGCGTCTACCAAACTACCACGGTACTTATATCTATATATATATATATATAGATATGTGTGTGTGTGTGTATATATATATACATACGCAATAAATTATATCTAATATATAAAATTTTCGTGTCACGGTGTTCGAACTTGAACTCCTCTGAAACGGCTTGACCGATTTTTACCAAATTTTATATGCGTATTTAGTAGGTCTGAGAATCGGCTACTATCTATTTTTCATACCCCTAAGTGATAAGGGTTATTCACCCTTAAATATTTTTTTTATTTTTTTGACGAAATTTTTTGTTTTTATTTTTTTATGATACAATATACAAAAATACATACAACCCTAAAATTTCACCCCTCTACGATCAATTATTAAATTGAAAATTAAAAATATTTTTTTGCGTTTGCGGGATCAGCTAGTAATATTATATAAACATAAAGATATTGTAATTATATAACTGGTAAAGCAATTTAATTTACCAGTTATGCGATTCCGTTATGGCTTAGTTCCGACGGAAATGTCAATAATGGAAATATTGCGTGTAAATAGGAATACATTTGACGTGAAACTATTGTGTGAGAATTGAAATGTAATTTAGCGAACGCATGATTAGATTCGACAGTGTATCGATTCATTAAGTTTGCGTTATAGTAATTAATGTTAATATTTGATATTTAGGTTTGATGTTAATTTATACATTATATTCATTACTTTATGTAATATTATGGAATGCTACCAGGAACCAATAGGATGCGCTAAAACACCGTCAACATTTAAAAAGAAATGGTAAAACAGCATTATTTTAGCCTCTAAAATAGGATATTTTGTAGCATCAGCTATATTCATATTATTCGTATTTATGTAATACCTTTTCATATATATAAGTGTGCGTGTGTGTGTGTGTGTGTGTGTATACATTTGTGTGTATTGTTATATGCACGTACACCATAAACTGCCCTCTCCCTCCAAAGGTTGTCTTTTGTAACTCTATTTCAATTGTTTCTTTTTTTAGTTATTGTCTGTGGTATACAAAAAAGTGTAAATTAATACAGATATTATTAAATCGAATATTACTCATGATGTTAAAAGAATTAAACGTACTATTTCACGGATTATTGATGCTTTTATGTTCACAATGTTTCGATAACTTCGAAACACTCAAGGTCACTGGCAATTGTCCGCTTCTCCAATGTATCATCATATTATTTTACCTGTAGGAGGTCCAGCGGTGCGTCTAGATCAGAGTATGTTATTAAGTATAATCTTGAAATGACGATACACGACAGAAACGCGGTGGTTTTGATAGCGTTTTTTAGCTTTTCTATAATTTTAAGCTTTTTATAAAATTAGTCAGCTTTTCCTTTTAAAAAAATACAACTATCGTCTTTAGCTATAAGCTCTACAATTAACCGACAGAGAGGCTGTAATTGCTATTATATTAAATAAAAAACTACTATTAATAATTATTTAGTCACCTTGTAGCATATTTTCACTAAACGCATAAATTTATTAAAAATATTTATTGAAGTACAGGGAATTATGTAAGGCAATATACAAGACGAGTAAACACCTTGTTTGCGATAGCTTATCTTCGAGCAAGCTTTACCTTCAGTTCCCCGCACCGGATCATCCGGTAGCAGTAAAACTATCTCCTTTATAAAATATCACGTTGGAAACTTACGGTATACGGAAATTGAAGCTCTTGGCGTATATAGCGTATATCGTGTAATATATACAAACTCTTTATTTACTAAAAGTACGTGTGATCACCAACTCAATGCTAAATAGTATTCTCTGAAAGTCAATCTAGAGTGGTGCAGAGAAAGGCCATAGTGGTGATGAAATAGTGATGATAGTAGTCGAAACAGAATAAGCACTTAATATACAATCCATATATATATATAAACGCGCGCGCGCACACACACACACACACACACACACATATAAAATAAATTCGTATTTACAATTTATCCCTGAGGACTACACGTTCTTCTTTTCAGCCGATGGTTCCGCACATGCAGTGGTAGTCGTGCAACACTTTGTTGCACGACTACCACTGCATGTGCGGAAGTGGCTAAATATTGGTCCTTTTCTTACTTAGGATGGACTTCCGCAAAATAGCGCCTGATTCCATTAAAAATTCTTTCAAAGGTTTGGTGGTACTTCAGCTCTGAACAGCTGCTTAATCTTAGCCAAGTTCGATCCTGCATGGAGTACTGCAATCACCTCTAGGACGGTTCAGCCAAATGTCATCTGAAAGCTTTGGACTCAGTCGACCGAAGAGCCCGTAGGTTAATTAACAACGAAAAGCTCTCAAATAGCAGACTACACACCCTTGAGCATCGTCATCGAGTTTCCAGCTTATCGTTTTTTTATAGGATACTCTTTGGAAAGTGCTCGAAGGCTCTTTTCGAAGTGACTGAGACATCTCCATTCCTTTATCGGACTTCTAGGCGCAGGCAAGTTTCATCCATACGTTGTTGACATACCTAAAAGTCGAACTAAACGTTTTCACAGCTCGTTATTTAAATCACTAGAAGTTATTGTACTGTAGCATTTCAAAGGAGAAATTTAATTAATATAACATGTTACAGAGTAATAACTTAATACACATTGGAAATTGTTTTAAAGCTGTGGTGACTTTCACGTCCACTTTATATCGAACGTCCCCAAAAGCAAAATCGGATCGCGGTCACTCTGACGCGCGATATTTGAAGACACAATGTATTGATGTATATATGTAACCAACGCAACATATAAAATTAAACAAGTATACATTAAATATTTAATGGAATCTTTGTGTTTGGCACTAATCGGTGTAACATAACTCCTGAAGATGCCCCGTGGAGGGGCGAAACACGTGTTGAGTAATTTGGCGGTGGCGGTTGTGTGATTCGCATTGTTTGCCGCATACGCATTAATTTGCGGGCTGGCGGGCGGTGCACTTTGTTGCACGACTACCACTGCATATGCGGAAGTGGCTAAATATTGGTCCTTTTCTTACTTAAGTATCCATTAACTATCCTGGTTTCTTCACACGAATTCAGAAGATGATTTTACATAAATCTTTCAAGCCACCTTGTACACTGTGATATTTCCTTTCTTACATATGCAATAAATAGGTTTATATTTGTGTTAAATCGATTATGGTTTAGCTACAACATATTTTATTGTTTTGAGAAGAAGCAATTACTGAAACGTGGGTTATTCGTACAATTTCCGTTACGTCTACCTTTTGTCGGGTTTTACGATGTAATCATTTTCGTAAATGCCGAAAGCTTTATTATTACATTTTCAATATCGAATCAAAATTTTAATTTAATTTTGAAAACAGGTATCGTTTTGGTCGCGAGATAGATTCCCGGGATACAATGTTACATATTTAACACTTTTTGCATTAATTACATAGATATAGGTTTTCAGAGGATGGCTAGCGTGGTTCTCTTATATATATATATATATATACTTATATATATATATATATATATACATACATGTATATATATATATATATATATATATATATATATACTAGCTGACCCGGCGAACTTCGTACCGCAAACAGTCAATGAATGTCGTGTTACCTTTTATTGAACTAATTTAGGCTTTGATGAACGTAATATATAATACGTATACGTATTTATATAATATGTTTATATATGTCTCCAATCAAATGTTTTCTGGTTGAGTTCGTCTAGAACGATTAGACCGCCTCTTGTACCTGTATATATTTTTTTATTTACTATCTATGTTATTGTGTAACATTTACCTTTGTTTATTTTTATATATATTTATACAGAGTTTTGGTATACAATTAGGTGTTATTCAATATGTAAACAGACAATTTATTACATAATGAGTTGAACCACCTTATTTATGATTGATCTTTAATATTTTATTTATTAATTAATAAATGTATTGAAAACCTGTCATCTAATGCCGATAACACGAAGACATAAAATACAAATCATTTATTAAATTTATTATCATTTAAGCTGAAGGCTGTTTACTGCGGATATATTCCCATAGATTTCTAAAAGAAAACGTTTTTTTTTTTTTTTTATGGCAACTGTTATTGGGGGCGCCACTTACATTGCCCTGTCTTGGGTACGCAGTGACAATTTTTTAAATATTTTTTTTCACTTTCTTATTTAATCTCTTCATTCTCAATCTAATCTTATCACACTTTCCACTTTTTACACCTGGACCGTATTTTACAATTTTTATTTTATTACTTTCTTTAATAGAAATGGTTGTAAACGGCTCACATAAAAAATCTTCTCACAACCTTAAAGTTGTCGATCCACTTTAAAACTGAAAGTTCTTCGCTGCGCTTGCCGGTCAGTTCATTCTATCTCTACTCCAGAACCTCCAAGTAACAGCGTCAACCTGTTGTGCGCTACTAATAATAGATAATCATATAAACTTTAACACATATATCTTTAGTAATATGCTCTGAACAGAGCAGCCATGGTGAGGTGAATTTTAGCACGACTTTTTTACACTCTCCACAATTTCTTTCACTGAGATGTTACGCACGAGGTAATTTAGGGGCAATTACGTGAGGGCCGTATCTTGATACGTCCATCGTAAAATGGGACGTGCTTTGGATGTTGCGTCCAGTCTACCTTGGAAGTCATTTCTCTTAGAGATATCGGTTTAAAGAGGTCAATATTCCTACAGTGGCCTCACAATATATATACGATAATATTTTGTACATTTTTATACATTTTTCATAGCGTATTTACAAGACACCCTATAAAATTGTCTGTACCGAAAGTTTCAACTTCAAGTCTCTAATTCAATTGTAATAAACGGAATCAGATTTTTAATAACATACCACAAAATATTATTGCACTACCATTAACAAAATTTATAACGCATATTAAAAATAAATTGACAACAAAAGCTTATTATTCAATAGACGAATATTTGAATTTTAAGAATTCTTGGCAGTGACGTCGCCTGATTATTTTGATTTCATTTAGGCTATATCTTATAAAGTATATATGTATAAATCTGTGTTAAACTCTATGAAAAGATATGTTGTTATAGAATTTCTTTCTGCTTTTTCGCCATAACTATAACACCTTGTGAAGAAGAGTATAGTCAAAAATAAAACAGTTTAAAAGTTGCAAATCAATAAGAGTTCCGTTGAAAGTTCCAAAGTTGAATAAACTTATTTTATCTTTATCTTTAAAACGTCGTCTTTATATGATATAACGTAGTCAAGAAATTTCAAAATTTCAGACATCGATTGGTGATCAAATATCATCATCATATACATCTCAGACAAACGACGTAAACTGCTGAATATATGCCACCAAGGTAGATTTGTAGTAGATTCAATATTAAATCCAAAATGAGAAGATCCATGCGAATACGTAATCGACATATCGAAGTGAATTGGTGTATTGAAGGTTTTTATTACGGACTTAATGACCTCTGGGTCCTTAAGTTTCTGAAATGGAACCTAGAATCAGCTTGTTTAAATTCGAATCGACATGAATGAAAAAACGCTAATTGAATGAAAATAAAATGAATTACTCGTGAAATGTCCTTGGTCAAGTGCTTCATATTACCGACTCCTGTCCCCCCGAGGTCACGTGGGCGACCTATATCCCGCTTAATTGGTTTGTCCGTCCGTTAGCTGTAAGTAATTAACTTTATTAGCCACGAGGAAGCCATCGTGGCTTCGTCCTAAACAAAATTTTTATCGTTTTTTTTATTCTACTTCGTCTTTAATCACAATAAATATTACATGACATATGACATATACATTGTATAAAAAGCTGAATATCTATGTTATGTTAGTAATTGTAACATCCATACATAAACACATAAAAACAAATGTATATACACACACATATATACACAGCTATACCGATAGCTACAGATGGTAAAAAAGAGATATGATATTTAAAATAGATAATATCTGACAAACACGTTTCTCTATACATAAAAATAAATAAATTGGACTGTCTTTTTGCAATATTAAAATAATCGCTTTTTACTACATGCATATGAATATATATATATAAGTTATATATTACAAAATCACATTTATTTAAATCTTTGTCAGCCTGTCTGTCTGTTTGTTCCGGCTAATTTCTACAATTCCTGAAACGATATTGACGGGACTTATACTGATAGTGATATATCTGATGTAATAAGAAATAAGGCTACTTATTTTAGAAATAAAATTGATCGAAAATAAAACTAAATAGAGTAAATAATTTTGTTTTATTGAATTCCACGCAGACGAAGTCGCGGGCATAACTAGTTGTTCAATAAAAATTCAAACGGTAGATGTACCTTACAGAAAAATTGTTTTAGTTTATATGAGTGCAAAAATATTATAAATATTTTCATAAGTGACCCGTGGTCCTGATAAACTGTTTTGTTAGAAGTTATTCCAATAGCAGTCAGTCCCATTACAAATGCAAAAAAAATGTACAATTTATTTATTTATTAAATGTGCAATGAACATAATATATTTGTTATTATCAATCTTGCAAAGTACAAAGCGAATGCCAAACGCGCTAATTTCATACTGTACTGTCATCTGTGCCAATTTTTATAAGCCATAATACGTATGTATGTTTTCAACCCTTTCAAGTTTATGTGAAATTTTTTATTTTTATAAAAATCTTCCACAGCCTATTTTAAAACGAAAGAAATCGGTAATGTCCTTCTCGAGTTATGGCGTGACATAGTAATATTGAATTTTTTATCGAATATAGGTCTATTATTTATTTTTATATTTTCTTTGAGGCACGAAAAAGGTTTTTATTAAAAAAAGTAAATGTTTAGAGTAAAATCAACAATCAAAATATTACCTAATAAACAACCAAATCGAACATTTTCTTCTTTATCACAAACAACAGATAAATTATGTGACACATCCAAAGAGTTTTCCATGAAGTCTTACAGTGTATAATGTATATAAAAGAATGAATGATGAATGAAAATGATTAACATTTAATTATAACGATCATTTAATAGGTGTACTATTTCTTAGGTCGCTATGCTATATGTCTATTCTACAATCTTCTACACCTATGTCTTGTTCTGTTCTTTCTGGATATTGATCGAATTATATATATATATATATATGTATGATTTCTTGTAAGTAGTTTAAGTGTACGTATTTGTTAGTTATTACATCCATAAAAAACTGTTTTATTTTGAGGGAAAATATCAACAATATTTTCTTTGAATTCAAGCGAATTGCTCCCAGCGGTATTTCAAGCGAAAATGAAGTAACTGGCAGAAAAAGAAGATTTGTTCCGAGTCAACCTCAATCTTACGTGACAGATTTGACGTGCGACTACAAATTACCACGAATGGCTCATTTAGAAAGAAGAGAAATATATCTAGCGGTTTTTATGAAATCACCAAGTTCAGTTTTCATCATGATAAAAACCTTTTTGGAATTAACCCTTAATAGCCTAGAGTTTCAATTTTGGTACCAATCTTTTAAACCGAATGTTCACATTACTATTAGTTTTTTTATAGGTTGGCTGTACGAATTTTACTGTTGTATAATATTCTTTCCCACGAAATTAAAAAAAATCTATTTTTCCCTTCATCTAGACCCTCAATCAAACAGTAATATTTTTAAAAAATCACTTTCGTAAATCAGGCTATTAAGGGTTAAAAAATCCGAACTCGATTTTTTTTTCTTTAATAGACGTTAATATTTAGACAGCTATAGACATGTCGTTTTAATTTATACGTGGTTTAGTATAGTAAGGAGGTAAAAAAAAAACATATAAAATTGAATTTAATAATATTCTTAAAATTTTAATAATGATTTTTTTTTCTCCATGAGAAACTTTAAAATTTTCTTACATATTTTTTGTGTCAATATGTTATGTTTATAACTTTATGGTAATTACTTAATTAATAATAATAACAATGGAGTTCCGTCATATATTTTTATTTACATTACACAATAGATAAGAAGTTATTACAAATTATCTAAAAAAAAAAGTAAATAAAAACGTATCGCTTGACATTCGTGCCGATTTTAGGTCGTGTTCGTTGATATGGCGGTCGTTTGGAGGATAAATTGCCTTAAAGTGATTTAGCGATCTCTTATCTAGGCTAAAGGAAATTCGTCGAGCCTAAGGCGTTTCAGTTTCAGTCAGGGCAAGAAACGCCACGAACCACGAACGTAATGAAAATCACATGTATATTTCGATCTGTAAAAAACTAATCTTTATGTTACTATCCCAACAATTTAAGAGATTGTTAAATGCTATATACTTTTAAATCTGTTGTTTACCTCTAAGATAACATTAGAGATACAAAACAAATAAAAAGCCGCTAAAGTGTACATAGAGTTTGTTGGCAAAAACAGGTGTTTGTAACATCTTTGTACATACGTATGACAATGTAGATAAAAGTGTATAAGGAAATAAATAAATTTTAATATTTGAATAACAAACTATACCGCGTGGCCGTTAAAATAAGATATTTCGAGTTACGCGGGGCCAAATCAGACTTTCACTCGAGAGCAGCATTTCTCAACGCTTTTAGTGACACCGACATCTGTTCTGCAAATAATAGAGTTCTCATACTAACCCACATTTGCTTTGTCCTTTTCTTACTTAAGATATAAAAAATTCAAGTTTTAATCGAACTACGAACAAGATTAACAGATGATTATGCTAAGATACAAAAACTATTTAAAGAAAGAATCGTTATAAGACGTTGGATACAGTCCACTACGTGGATATTCCACAATTAAAATAATGATGATGGTAATAAAAATTACGTGTAGTGAAAATAAGAATAAAAGTGTTTAAGCTTCCATAAGTTTTACTTACAGTAATATTTTTTAAAAAAGTGTCTTTTCAATTATTCTTCAGATTTCTACAGTTTAAGTGTTGACACTTCTTAGGCAGTCTATTATATAATTAGTTTTTATTAGTATTCATCATACAGCTTTATCCTAAAACGACATAGATGTACTATCTTCTTTACACATGTACACATTTTTTCTTTCTTAATTTACTCACTATATCAAGTTACTTAAGTCTATCTCCTCATTATTTTATGTAAATCTTAATTTTAATGTCATGATTACAATCATCTAATCTACTAGTTTAATAACAGGTTGCGCAAAAGTAATGTTATAATATGGACCGGTATCTATTTTTTAAATTTAAAAACAGAGATTTGTTCTTAAAAATAATTTAATTCAAAAGTGAAAAAATTATGTTGATCAATTAGCTACCTCTTGAGTAGAGGCATAATTGCGCTCGTTTAAGAGAATTTTGAATTGTTGCTCACAAAACATCTGGCTCTAAATTAGCGAAGTCTTCTGCAGCTTTCAAGGCTTGTAAGGTATCAGACTGTTGCCATAAATGCGAGATTTTAAAAACCTCAAAAGAAGAAGTCTGGCGTCTAGAGAATTGCGATCAGGAGAAAAACGGCGAAGATTAATCAAGACGAGTTAAACAACAGGCTGAAAATTCGTCCAATAAGTAGTAGCAACAGTTCAACGTTCTTGAAGTGTGTATGTTTGCATCGCTTATAGACTACTAATTCTCTTTATATTTTTATCATAAATATTAAATAAAATTGACATATGGTGTCATTTGTAAACAATTAGGAACGTTCATATTATGATATTACTTTTGCGCCACCTGTTAGCATTTTTTACTATAAATAAAGTAAAATATTTTTAATACCTTATTGTAAGTTATTACGCTATATTCGGGTTAAATCGTCTTAAAACTGAGAACAATATAATTCTAACATAATTAAAACACCATGATCATATAACATGACAGTGTTTCTGATGATTTCGGACAGACAAGAAGCGAAGGTTTTACGGGAATACTTGTGTAGGAGCTTTAAGTGTAGTCGCTAAAAGAACTTTTCCAACTATAACACTTACGAATTCTCTCTGCTTTTAAATCCTTTTTATGTAAAAAGTGAAATAAACCTAGCACTGTCGTTTTTTCTAGAAAACTACAATTAAATTGAATGTAGTTAATATACTTCGTAAGTATATTTGTAACAGGTTTCTTTGCATATTTGATTTTCCATTTTAATTTTTTTTTTATTTCATCCACCTTAATTAATTTAATAAATAAAATCATTTTTGAATCTGTAATCTAGTTGGTTATAAGTGTAATAGACTTAAATTATAAAAGCTATATAAAAAGACGCTTTCGCCGTTATACATCTATATGTGTACATATGTATAAAGAGTGAGTGGTTATATATAACTATAAAGCAATGTATAGCTTAGCTGCCTTCGATTAATGTATATCTATTATATGTTACCCTATTTAAGCATTGGTAGCCCTGCGGTTACGAATGAGACACAAACGATTAACTTAGTCTATTATTCTTTTTATAATTTTGTGTGCATGCCATTTATTCTCAAAATGTATGACGTTTGGCAGATTACTATATCTACTTCTTATTTATATCTTCCTTGTTCCTATTAATACTTTATTTATAGGTAGTTCCTAGACTTATGGATCCCGGTCACATCCGATAGTGTTTAGACCAGTGATTCCCAAAGTGGTCTATATCGACCCCTAGGGGTCTATGAAAACCTGCAAGGGGTCTAGGTCAACGAAAAAAAATTGGTTTTGCTTTGTGGTCGCAATACATTTTGAACTTATTGCTTATGTTATTTTATTTATAGTTTATTTCATGTTACGTACATTTTACATAACAGATACAACATTTCATTTTGAGTAGTTTTAATTTAAATTCAATTAATAAATGTATAAATTAACATGTGTTTTTAGTTTGAGTTTTTAACACTAAACTTAACTACAGTTGGAAATTTACAGGAAATCAATATCAGGTAAGCAGGAGGTCTACCCAACACGGAAAAACATGACAAGGGGTCTACGACACAAAAAAAGTTTGGGGAACTCTGGTTTAGACCGTGTACTCTCTCTGAAAGGATATTTTTTGTCGTAAGAGTGCGAGTATTAAAAAAATACTTAAACGAATACATCTATGTAGCGGTAGCTAGTCAAAGTTCAAATATAACTCAACTAACGTGGATAGACGACGAATGGCTATGGACGAGAGCGTGTAATTGAGTTATACCGTAGCTACATCACCATAACCGTGTTAAAGCACCCAGCCATGTTTACGCTTTGGTACTTCGTCTATTTGTGTGATACTTTACGTATTGATATAGTGAATTATAACGGTCTTACATAACTGGTAAACAATACGCATACAACCACAGGCTTTAAGGATATGAACATATAGGGTGGGCCATAAATTTTTGCACTTTTGAAACATGTGTAGAAATAAAAGTACAAATGCTATTTTGTTTATGATTTATTTACCGTAATTATCATTTATTAAAATTTATTTTTTAAAAATTACAACGTCGAGATGTGCTCCGTCTCGCCGTTGGCACTCCTGTAATCGACTATTGTTTGTATGTCGTGTTGCTATTTGCAAAAATTTTTGGCCCACCTTATATAACTCATTTAGTGTTAATTAATATATAGTAATAAATGAGCAGTGATAGCTCAGTGGCTAAAGACTGAGGACTGAGACTCCGTAGGTTACGGGTTTTATTCCCGGGATAAACTTATACATTTCAAAGTTTGTATATCAATTATACAGTATTGTTATTGTTTAAAAAAGTTAATGAATACAAAAACAATAAATCACGTAAAGATAACATAGTATTAAAAAGAGATATAAAAATTCGGATTGCTACATATTAAAATTGATTATTGTTTACTATAAGCTGCTACAGATATTGTGCTACCAGAAGTTATTGGACTGTCGTATTCGTAGAGAAAAAATCAATTAATATGACATTATTAGGAGTGATCACTTCATAGAAATTAAGTTCCATTGAGTTCCACTTTAACTCAAAATAATCAGCCTAATCCGAGATGAGCTCACAACAAACACAGTCAGATTTTCTATTGTGATCACTTTAAAAACCTCCTTTATATAATACGTAGAAACTATTATTGTAAAGCTGTATTATCGATGACAAAACCTTTAAAATATGGCAAAAATTTTTATTGTTACTTTTATTTGATAAATTTTTTAAATCGAAAATTTTCAGGCTTCGCTTGACTTTTAATATGGATCTTATGGTAACTGCAAAAGAGACCAGAGAAGAAGATGTTAGTATTTATAAATTCATATCATAATCCACTTAGCATTATTTGCAGTAAACCCTTGTAAACGTCTCGTGAAAAATGCCAAAAGAGGCCATTTCAATAGAAACTAGAATTAATTTGAGCTCCTATATAAGAGCATTATTCAACTTAAAGCGAGATATAAACGCAGTCGGATCTAACTACAAAAAACTCTACGCTTTTGAGACACTTTTAATATATCCTAAATACACAAGAAGAGAAATATAACGAGCGATTAAAAGGGCTTTGCGCGGGGATTTCCCTACGAGGTCGTATTTTTAAGAGATTCGTACATGAAGAAATGTAACAAACATAGCCGAATGTAAAGACATGTTGAAGTCATGTGTGTATCAAAATCACACTCTGAACTTAGAAAAGCTTACAAAGAACTTGTTTTGGTAGTAGATATAAGACCTGGGAGGAACGAGAACTATGGTACAACCTTAAAAACCATATATCCAATAGACTTGTCTATTGTAGAAAAAATGAAAACTTCTTCTTTTCAGCCGATGGGCGCCCACTGAAAAATTACAATAAAAATGGATATATAAATACCATGCTTTATAGCTTCAACTTAATTAAAAAAAATTCTCTCACATCTTTTATTTCTACATCGTTTTTCTACTACTTGTATCGTACGATTGTTGTCAAATTCGCTTGAAACAACAATCCTTTACGACAAAGTAGCACGTAATGTCGAGTAAGCGAAAAACTTGCTCGAATATGTTTTTAACGCGCTTTGCAAAATGTGCTAAAAGATTCAAGCTACACTGGAAACCGCTGCGTCGGTGTTCGCTAATTTCACGTTGCAATAATTATAAACAATCAACAAGCAACCTTAATTTTTCGGATTTAGAGTTGATAGTCGTAATTATAAATTGCTAATCACATGTATTTGTAATTGTGATTATGGATATGAGTGTAATGTATAATACCTCATCCTTTTATTTATTCTTCTTAAGTTTGTCATTGAGATTAAACTTAAAACTGTTTATCTTTTTTTGTTACGGATTGATATATATAAACTTTCAAAGTTCATAAATTTGAATTATTAATTTAAAAAATGTCAACAAAAAAGGAAAAAAAATTTCAAATTACTTATTATTCTGAATTCTATAATTAATATTGTACGAGTAAAATTCGTTTGATATAACTTTTTGGCGTTGAAGGATGTTACGGATTAACATATACTAACTTTTAAAATTTATTAGTTGGAATTATTAATTTTAAAAATGTCAACAGAAAAAAAATGTCAAATTATTAATAAATGTGATGGTGATTGTCTGGAGTGTTTTAATAGCCGTAGCTTTAAAATAAATAGAAATTAAAAACATCAAATACGTCGATCAGCTTATATAGCAATCTTTTAAAATATGGAACTAATTATATTGCTACCGAAACCGCTATACCGCGCCTTGGGTATGGGTGCGGCGAGACGGGGGAAGTATCGGCCGCTCCATCAGACCGCCGTCAACTTTCGCTGTATCTTCGCGGATCTTTACCAATACACGGTACAGTGTTTTTGATAGCACAGTAATACTATAGTAATTAGATAGAAACTTTATATTACGCAAACAAAGTACCTGCGTCTTAAATTATTTATTAATATTTTATTAATCATTTTTTGACATTGTTGGAGTAAAACACTACACTCGCTACGCAAGTATATGATTCATTTAATTGCACATGTTTAAACCTATTTGATCCTTTGATATTTACTTGTATAGTTTGCAATTTACTATCAAAATAATTAATATAAAAGATCGATCAAGAATCGAACCAGCAACTTGCAATGTTATGGCAACTCTAAAAATTGCCACTGTACATAAATGTCTTTTAATATCAATGTAAAACAGAGCAATAGCTTAATAGAACACAGACGCGGAAAGTGGGTCGAACGCACCTTGAACTTCTGTGCTAGAACTGAAAATGAAAAGGGAATATCAGCTGCTCGTTGAAATATAATGTTTCTGAATCGTACAAATATTTCATTAATTTCTTGAAGACTTTGCAATATTGTGTACATCTATCAAGTAATTGATTGTACTATATTTATCAATACAATGGCATAGTGAAAATAATAGAAATTTTAACTAATGACAACACATGTACAGTTTCTATATTACGTACTAGATGGCGCCAGTTTCACTTTAAATAACGGCTTAGTTTGTATAAGTAAAAACACATTAAAAGTTAATTGACCTAAACATTATTTTTCAATAAGCGAATATTTAAATGACAAGAATCCTTGGCTGTGATATCGCTTGATTATATTCATTATTATTGATTTAGGCTATTTCTGATAAAGTGTATTTGCATAAATCTGTACTGTTAAACTTTACTAAGACTTGTGATTGTGGAGATTCTTTCTGCTTCTTCTCCACAAAGATATCAACCACCACTGCCACACCTTGCAATGCAGAGCAGAGTGAAAATAAAATAGATTAAAATAATAATTAAGTTGACGATCAATGAGAGTTCTTTTAAAAGTGCTAAAGTTAAAAAATGATTTTTTTATTTCTATCTTCACGTTAAGGATAAGAAGCAACTTAAAAAATTAAAGATTTGTATAACTGCTTGAGTTTATTCCGCAACTTTCTAATATTGCCATTACTGCTTCCGTCTCGAGTCCCCCCACCTCCCCAACTCAAATTTTACAAGACAGACCATTTTTATAATCATAAATAGATGATACTCCTTTCCATCATCAACATATCAGCCTTAGGGCGTTCACTATTGGGCAGTGGATTCATTATAAATGTCCAATAATACCGCTAGGATGCAGCCAGCATTCAGTGTTTTACCATGAGATCAATAATGTCTTCTCGCCACATTGTAGGAAGACATTGTTTGCAGCGTCCATCCTTACACTTCACTCAAGGGCTTTTTCTAGCGGCCATTAGTTTCTCTCCATTAAAAACTACAAACAATAGCAACCAATTTGTTGGGCAATTTGTTCTCCGAGATAGATCTTATTCGTTGGGTACATTGACATAATATTTAAACACATTGATCACACGTGTACATACATTTTCAAATATCTATTCTAAATTTTGCAATTAACGGAAAGCTATAATATACAGGGTGATTAATTATAGATGTATTAGCATTATAACCTGTATAATGTGATCAATATTAAATATGTTAAGTTAATTTTTTTATATTTGATTGCGACAAGCCTATAGTTTCAAGTAGTACGAAGGCTTCTTCTTCATCTTCCTTTCAGCCAATAGACGCCCACTGCAAGGCATAGGCCTTCTCCAAAAATGGCCACGATCTTGCACTGCTAACTATGGAGCCAGTCGCCGCATCTAAAAGCTCGTGGCTCCAAAAACTTTCGACCATAACAAAGTCGAAGTCGAATCACGTTATTTCTTATTTCTGAAACCAATTATTTTTCGGAAGGTCATATCATCATATATAAGTTGACATCAAATGAACTATATGTTTAGCACTTTAAAGCTTTTAAATCCGTAAACAATCATCCTGTATATCATCCGAACGTTAAGTACTTAAACGTTTATCGCATTTGAAAAAAGAACACAGAACTCTATCTCGGAATCAACGGTTAAAGGATAAATTTATTGCCAATAAATAAACGTGCCTTGGGCTGCCTCGTCGCCTCAGCTAATAAAACTAGGGTAAAAGGTCAAATAGCTGGAAAAGGTCTTTGACGGGTTCAGGCATTTTAAATCCACAAAGGACCAATTATATAATTTTATTACGGTTTTAATTAATTTTAAATTGTGAATTTAAAAATAAGCATGAGTTTGTGAACTCAAAAATTTTAATTATTAGTGGTGCCAGGAAGTAATGTCGCATTCTTAAGTTAAATTCACACAACTACATTTTTAACAAGCTTTTATTTCTTATCAACAATATGTTCACCTTCGTTATCAAGAACCTTTTGCCATCTATTAAACAAATTTTCAATGCCAGAGCGGTAAATATCAGTCGGTTTTTCTGTAAATATGTCGACAGAAACGACTTACTTTCCGGTCTCCCATATCTGGATTATATTAAGCTGCATGAAAATCAGTAAAAATTTTCAAATAAATATAACTCAATAATTACATATTGAGTTATAGTTGCTGATTTGACTGCCTGTCAATCTGAAGGAGTCCAAAACCCAGTCTAAAAATCACACGGCAAAGAAAATAAAGTCCAAATTGGAAGATATTAATATCTCGATATGCCAAAATCTGCAAAATGACAAAAACAATAGGCTATGTCTGTCTTATCTGACACATACGAATATAACTGACAAACGATTGAGGTAATTGATTGATAATCAATATGTCTTCCACTGTACGTAATATTTTTTTAGTAATCGTTGTTTATTTATATATTGGAGCTGTATAAAAAAATAAAGGAGTAAATGTATTATATATTTGTCGACAAAAATATTTTATATCTGTATTTAATAAGTGGTCATTTGAAATATATATATGTTCGATACAAAGCCTTCAGGGACAGAATAAACAATAATGAATTTTAATATTTAAAATTCACAATTTTTTAAAATGCATTTTCTACCAATATTACTGCGTTATTTATTATTTCTGAAACTATTGATTAATAGATAGTGTGTAACATTTATTACATAATAAATACTGCATATAATAAGATCAGGATAGTACCTTATAATATAGTATGTTAGGAGAGTATATGATAACATAGATGGAACTCAATTGTTTTTTTGTTAAAAAGCCTTCGTCATTTATGAGTTCTATTCAATTACGAGGAACAAGACCGAGAAGTGTGACATTGTCATGGGCGAAGGAGTGGCGTGAATATATAGCAATGATGACATCCGATGTGAGGAAATTGAATTACTTTTTCGTAGCCGCGTAGAACTGCTACTATCACGTTTCACTTCATTGTAGAATATATTAAAACATTTATTTTTTACTGTCAAAACATTTGAGCTGTCGTGAAAAAAACAGTGACTATCGGTTTAATATACATATTTATATTAAACAAAAATTACTTAAAAAAATTGCATATATTTTCTTATCAGGAATATACATAGAGGTACAAAAGATATAGTATAGCGAATAAGCAGGTTGCAGTGGGCAGGTCACATAACGCATAGAACACATCTGCTAAGCCTTTAAGGTTTTCGAATGAAGACCACGCACTGATAGATGTACCGTTGGTCATCCACTCACAGCGTCGATAGTTAACCTTGTGAAACAAGAAATATTACATACGAGCCGCTTCCGTACTTATTTTAAATATATGGAAGAGGCTTCCATCCAGCAGTGGAACTTCTAAGATTGAAATGATTACGATGGTGATTTCGTTCACTACAAAACTTTGATAATATAATTATATTTTTATTTAATGGAATCAAGCGTTACCTTGCGGAATTATATTTTTATTGAAATTATTTACTGTACACGAAATTTGTTGTTATATTCTTAATACTAGGTTTTTTGTTCGATTAAAGTCAATTTTTTATCTGCTAGTAATATATACGTTTTATATTTAATGTTGTCCAGAGTTGGTATCTCTAACCTTAAAACTTATGGAAATGTTCGAAGTTAAATAATTAAAAATTAATACTAAATCCTTTTATAATTTAAAGAAGTTCTAAGCGCTAATATGACTTGGGCATATATTGCTTTACGGCACTGTTTCCCAACGTGGGTCCCATGTCAGGAGGGAATTTGATTGATAATGGGGAGAAATACGAAAGAGAACTCTATACGAGTTAAACCCTTCCACTTTAACATAAAAAATATAAATGATGAATAAGGAGAGACTGAAAAATATTCCTCTACGAACAAAGGACGGTTGTAAAAGTGAACTTAAACAACAAACCGGCTGAGTTTGTTGTACTTTTCTCAGGACGCGTTTGGAAACATTTACCGCTTTAGTTTAATTTGAGAAAAATCAGTACAAGGGAAGTCAATTTGAGACTAACTCCAATCAAATCGAGTTCCTCCATTATTTTCTTGGTTTACTTAAGTGATTTCTATAAATAATTCAAAGACGAAAATAAAGTGAATAAATAACATATATTTCGAATATCTCGGAGTTAGAACGGAAGTTGAACTTTACATTCACAATATTTAGGGGGAGTTGAAAGAAATGTCCAAGTCAAAGTTTTCGTCAACAACTGTCTTCGATATATTCTCGGCTACTATAGGCCTGAGAAAGTCTCCAACGTAGATCTCTGGAAACGCTGCGGTGAGATGCCGATCGACCAGCAGATCAAACGCTGCAAGTGGAACTGGATAGGCCACATGCTTCGTAGGGACCCTGATCACATATCGAGGCAAGCCCTAGAATGGAATCGTCAAGAAAAGCGAAGACGTGGCCGCCCAAAGCAAACCAGGCAGCGGACGATCACTGCAGACGTGAAGGCAGTTGGAATGACGTGGAGCGAAGTATAGCACGAGGATCAAGAGTGCTCGGGATAGCGACGTACTCTGGACGCCCTCTGCCCCACTTTGGTGACATAGGAATAAATGATGGAAGGTAATGTAGTTTCTGTCGACATATTTAACAGAAAAACCGATTGATTTTTACTGCTCCGATATTGATTTGATTACTAGATGGCAAAAGGTGAATATATCGTTGATTAGAAATAAAAACTTATTAAAAATGTAGTTGTGTGAATTTAAAGAAAGCGACATTACTCTCTGGTCCCTCTATTACTTTACATTAATCTTTGGTTAAGTCTCAAGTTAATTTAATCTAGATCTTTACACTAGACTAGAGAATACAAGAGAGGACCAAATCTGTTTGTATTTATAAATTCAAAAATAATTAAAATGTAAGAGATTATAAAAATAATTTATATATAGCCTTAATATATAGCGCTTCTTCTATCAAAGTATTACGTTCTCTTTTTATTTTAATCTTTAAAAACTATTTATGTATTCGCGTGAGATTGTTACAGCTGTGCATTTTATACAAGTACGTGAGTAACATAAGCTAAAACATAGCTAAGTGCGATAATAAATATGCCGTTGTAAAATGACAAATGCTTTAAATTCAACACGAGCGCCAGTGAAATTAGGTACCATCAACGCGAGAGTGGCAGTATAGTAGAACAGCCGTGAATTTTTACAACGTTTTATATGTTTTTTTTTTTCGCTTGAACCGAGAAACTTAATCGTCGCTCACGTTTCAAGTACAAAATATACACGGAGTAGCTGTTTAAGCGAAAAATGTTACATTTATGTTCATTTTAGTATGTTTATGTGAAATAAAATTGTGTTTTTTTATTTGCAGAGATAGTGGAGGAGTTATCTTTTAGCCGTAACAAGTCAACTGCCGGATATAGGCTTCCCTTTTTCTGAGAACCTGATAAGTAAACATAAAGATAAAATTCGTTTATTTAACATTGGAACTTTTAACAGAATTCTCTTTGATCGTCAATTCATTTATTTTTATACCTTTTATTTTGACTTAATTCCGCAAGTTGCTATAACTATGGAGGAAGAAACTTAAGCGTTAGGCGTCTTATTAAAAGACGTTTGTAACACTTTATCAATTTATTTAACACACAAACAAATTTTTATTAGCGCTTGAGTGCGAGCAAAAAGGACGTGCATTCGTCGTAGGACTCTGGGGCGCAATGTGCTCTGCGACCGAGTGAAAGCGGGCAATAGAACAAAGGCGCAAAAGAAACAAAAGTAACAAAAGGTCTGCGCCCGCGTCACCGGTGCGTGCATGTGCTCGCTGCACTAATTCGGCACACTAAGTTCGCCCGTCGGCTACGCTTGCCCACAAAATCTTACACCTATTATTCATTCAGACATCACATCAGTATATATACGACTCCCACAAAACTTCACTTAATAAGGTTGTCTGGCCACCTTATTGTTCATGGTCTTCGGTTCAGAATTTTAAAGTTCGATCTGTTCTGTGCGCTATGTGGCCTTGCTTTTATTTTTCACTTTAAATGCGAAATATGAAACTTTAAAATTACGTTGTTTTTATTTTATCTCACAATATTTAATAGTGAAATAATATTGACTTCGTTTAGAAAAGAAATTGAAATTAAAACCATTTAAAAAGTTTTTTTTAATATGCAAATAAGTTCCCAATTACGTCTATAAATGTTTTCCCAATTTAGTGTATATAAAAAAAATTAAAATACAAATATTTTTGATACCAATTACCTATTTTTTTTTATTTCTTCATATATTCGACGATGATAATTTTTTTACTTCTGCATCATCTGTCGTCTGGAATACACAAGTTGCTAGTCAACCGAATATGTGAATAAATAATTGGGTTTTATATGAACTTTTAAATTATATTTTCAATTAAAATGTTATAGCGACTTAGTTATACTAAATACCCTAGTAGTGTTACAAAAATAAATAAACCAAAATAAATTGATGGAGCAAAGATCGGGATTCATAATAGATAAATAGATATATAAAATTTATAAGGAAAATATTCCAAGAGTAGGAATATACAGGTAAAAGATCAAAGGATGAGATGCTGAAATATTATATAAAGCACGAGTAAACTTGATATAAAATTGTTAAAGAAATGGATATTGTTAATGTTAAAATGCATCAAGTTAAAACGCTAAATATAATTTCTTCTAAACATAATGTTTGATTTTTTTATCAAAGCTTAACTTAGTCTTGATTTTACACTTTATGCAAGTAGTGTTAACTTCGGAAAAGGTTTGGTGCAAAAGTAATATTATAATGTAAAAGTGCCTTATTTTTTTTTAAATCGCGCCAATTGTCACTATACTTTTACTTATATAATTTTAATATATTCATATACTCTATCGCTTGCTTATTGAAAATTAATTCTCAATATTTCTTAAATTAAGGCATTTTTACATTTTAATATTACTTTTGCGCCACCTGTTTGTAGTATGTATAATTGACTAGTTTTGTGAAACATATAAACAATATTAGTAATGAAATATAAAATCTACCTTACATTCTCATAACGGTAAATGTAAATATCTCTATTGTTTATGTATGTTTTAACTACATGTATTTATTATGTTTTTTTAACTGCCATCATTATTGAGGTATATTCGCCTTTTAAAAGCCTATTCACTATATTGGAAGCTCAGGTGGCAGATGTGTGTAAATAAATACACATGATAAATGAAGGACATAATAAATCATATTTCATCCACAATATAAAGGATACTCCGAATGGGATGGTTCCCCGTTTTTTCACGCACACAAACTGTTTATAAGAAAAACTGTTTTTCGTGTATAACACAAGAATTTGTATGATTGATATATAATGTACAAATCGACTGTTGAGTTTCTGGCTCTTCTCAGCATATCAATGCTCTGAGCCGGTGATAGCTTATTATTTATAATGTTAAAGTAATTACTTGAATAGAGATATGAAATTTAAATTAAAATGTGCATAATTAGATAATTTTAATTATTTATACCTTACCTTACATTTATATTTACATTACATTTAACAAAAATTTAAACCTATATACCAATAAGGTAATACATTTAAATATATCTACTCAGTTATATACATATATAGAACTACAACCAGCCCAAAAAAGGCTTTTAACAAAGTTATTTAAAAATTGTATATGTATATTAACAAATTGTGAAACAGCTTAAAAAATAAATAATTTGAAATATTTTCCGTAAAAATAAAACGAAATGCGGCTACATCCTGGCAAAAATGCGACACACATTTATGTAAATTTTAACGTTGGCTTCAAAGTTTGAAAAGTCTAATCTTCTACTCTTGATACAAAAAGTTTTAAATTTCATAGTTGATATACAAAAACATGCTCTTTTATGTGTGTCGATTTATAACAATATAATGGGATTGTAAATGTATGTAAACATACTTTAAGCATTAGCTATTGTCTTACTCTTTTACATATGCTTTTCTTTACCTTTATTTATACTCTTTTGTCAAATAATTTACCGCTTGTGGTACAATATTGCTTTCGTTGTTATTTTTTAGCTATTGTTCAGTTTTCAATTACTAAAATTGTTTTTATTTTATATTTGATTTAGCCAACATTGTTTTTCAAAGCAGCGTTCGGATATATCTCTTCTATATACATATATATACGTTAATCTTTTTTTTTTTTTTTTATAAATTAGTCGATTATGCTCCAATTGAAACTATCATTAACCGCACAAATATAGACGATATTACGTTTCAATCAGATTCAAATATAAACAAAATATTGACGTATGTACATGAATGTATAGGAGAATAAACAAAAATGTTTTTAATATTTTTTTATGATTCCTCACTTGTTGAATTTGGAAATTTACAATTGCAGTTCCAATCAGAAAGATATGAATATTCAAGTTAGAATAACGTTGAAATCAAATTCTTTCGAAAGCTGTTTATAAAAAAGAATGAATTGCGTTCATTTATCATTCGTTTCTAGAGTGAAGATCTAAGACCGACAAACGCACTTCGTACACTCGAATCCTTTTATGAATGTCTGCATAAAAAATTTACATTACGAGCTTGATTTTTTTTAATATCTTGAAATTTATATTTATGGCAATAATTTGAATATTTTGATTATATTAGCCGTCAAATAAAATGTAACACGTACAAGATGGAATACGTCCTTAGTACGTTATACGGTAAGATCATCAGAAAACTCATGCAAGATGCTTCAAACCAAATACCACCACCAAAACCAAACCGATCTTTTTGAAAACTGCGGGGAGGCCAATATCAATCGCTGGACTTCCGACGTATGTAATAATGAAGATTATAATCGCTTAGTTTTAACGATGTAATGTGATTAAAAAATAAAGTAAAATTATCATTTAAAACTCCTGAGCATTACGAAGACATGTAATTTTTTTACAATGTTGGTAGGACTGTCTATAACAGGGGTTGTCAACCTGCGGCTCGCAGGACACGTGCGGCTCTTTGAAGGATTATTTGTAGCACGCGATAAATGTAACTGATTACAATTTTAATTTTTTTTTTTAAATTGTCGCTTCGTATGCTTCAATTTTTTTAAATAACTGTAATATTTAATGTCCACGCATGTATTTTGCAATTTTTTAAAAATTTCGAATTTCGAAAAATAAAACAAAACTCGTATTATCAAGGCACTTGGCCACAACTAGTCTATAACATTTGCCAAGTTTCTGTTTATTTAATGGAATTACCTTGCCTTAAAGGCGTTACCTTGCGGAAGTCCATCCTAAGTAAGAAAAGGACCAATATTTAGCCACTTCCTCGCATTGTTTGCCGCATACGCATTTATTAGCGAGCTGACGGGCGGTGCACTTTGTTGCACGACTACCACTGCATGAGCGGAAGTGGCTAAATATTGGTCCTTTTCTTACTTAAGCTTCTGTTTTTCTAAACGTTTAATTATCTCCGAGTTACACATGTTTTTGTAAAAAGTTTCAATTTTCTCAAAGGCGTCAAGTCTGTTTCGGTGCTTAAAACTATCAAGTTTTTAGAAAAAAAAGGCATCGTCAAAACTCGACACTTATCGTTTCGCGAACACCATATTCGCCTGATTTAGCTCCGTTCGACTTCCCGCTATTCAGCAAACTCAAAAGTCCAAGGCGGGGACGCTTAAGGAGTTATAAATCGAATCAAAGGTCTTCAAGGCTCTAACCCAAAAAGGCTATTTCAACTGTTTTTAGCACTGGAATGATTTTTTTTTTAATTTAAAATGTGTTACCGTAACTGTTTATTTTTAAATAAATTAAGAATTCACTAAAGTGATTTTGAAGGTACAATTTAATTTCACAGTTCAACAGTATCTCCATTTTAGCGCCAGTCATGAATAAATGAAGCGACTGGCAACTCCGACAGATTAAGTAACGATTACCAAACCGAATTATTTGTAATATTTATTATAAAAAATCTACCTTAAATAATACCTTTATGTCCATTGCTTTAAAATATGATTTACGGGTCTGGAACATGTTTCATCACTTTTGCTCCGATTGGCTAGATCAAAATCTACAATTGAAAGTTCTAGATTTTTCTATGTATAAGAAGATCCGAAGACAAATGAAAGTAACTGACCTATCCCAGTGAAAACGCACCTTAAAATGTTAGTGGGAATGCTACATAGAGTATAGAACATCTGTCTTCGGATATCTACCTGCTGAAGCCTTAAAGTTTTGGTGTGAAGACCTCGGACTGGACTATTATTAAGTTCGAAGACGCTGGATGCAGACCGCTTCTAACAGGTCCTGGAAATCTGTGGACGAGGTCACTGTCCACCTGTGAAGGTCCCACGGATGAATTGATAATTATGATATAGAATACTTGAAATCAAATGTTCCTGAAAAGTATTATGCTTGTTGTCCATCGCTGGACATATGTCACCACCAAAAATTTCCAATAGGACCTGCTCGAAGCGGTATCCAGTGTTTTTCAACAACCTTCACGAGGATGTTAGTAAACCTGTGGGCGGATGACGTACATACAGTTGCTGGTCCGTGATCTACTCTCCAGAAATATTTTCAACCAAGTACATTACTTTATCGTACATACATACTTTGATGACTCTTGTACACATATGGATGTCCCATATATCAACGCCAAACTGAAGTCTGCTGACAGAATGGGTAGTTACTAGTCGTAGAGACATTATGAAAAAATTGTTTTCATGGTTTAAAAAAATAGTTGATGTTTTTTTCAAAATCATGCCGTTATGTGAATTTTTATTTGCCATTACAATTAAAAAAGGATTACTCTAATGAGTTAGTGAAAAAATTAGGTAAGATTTGCAATTTTAATGTAACAAAAATAAAATATACCCCAAATGTAATAATGGAATTGAAAGTACAAATTCAGAGATTTTGTTTTAATCAAAATTTATAAAAATTTCGCCTAAAAAAATTTAATTTCCACGAAAATTTAACTTACTTTACACAAAAAATGCGGATTTTTTTACAGATACCACCAAATCTGCAAAGATTTATCAATTTGCTGAAAAATACTAAAGATCTCTACAAAGCAGCCGTAGTTTTTAAATTAGTTTATTAATCCGCAACGAGCTTCCACTTGTGAAAGCTCCTCACTCAATTAACTACTTGTTAACATTGCGGGCGAGCTTTTGGGGTAGTATTCTTGATGCATTATTTATAGCCTCTTCTCTTTTCGTTATGGAAAAACTGACAATGTGGACCAAGTTAAGCAATTTCCATGAACATTCGTGACTAATTTGGAAACAAGTTAAGGAAATTAAAAAGTTAATTAATTCACTGAACTACTAAAAGCTGCCTTATAACTCTTAAATAACGTGAGTACAACCAGAGTGGAATCATATGATAAGGAGAACAGCATCGAAAAAGAAATAGAACAAGGAAAGGTAAAAGCATTGGAGAATAAAAAGAAAAAGGAGTTAATGTAAAAGTTAGACGATGCAAGTAATAAATTTTCGTCTCTATTCCTTTATATGTATTATTAACCCTTTTGGATCATTTACAGTGAACACACGTCATGGATGGTAGTAAATCTACAGTAGAGCTACATCTGACATAAACTGGAGCCATCTTGAAGACCCCTATAAGGCTCTATGAGTCGCGGAATGAAAAGGAATTTAAAAAAAAAATAAGACAGAAATAGTTAACTAAAATATATATAACAGTGTGCCAAACGCCACTTTTTTTGGTATATTCGGCACGCAAATATGTAAGAAATAAAAAAAAATTGTATAAATATATATTTCTTCGTGACACACTTGAGAGGTTTTTGATATCATTATATATGAAGCAAGCCTAAGAATGGAATCCTCGAATAAAGCGAAGACGTGGCCGCCCAAAGTAAACCTGGCGGCGAACGAACACTGCAGAAGTAAAGGCAGTTGGAATGACGTGGAGCGAAGTAAAGCACGAGGCTCAAGACCGCCCAAGATGAAAACGTACTGTGGAATCTCTTTGCTCCATCCTGGGTAAATCGGAATAAATGATACCAATTTATTTTAACAAAAGTTTTCAAATTTATTGCATGATTATGCGGAGGCCGCACTGGAGTTTATAATAAAATCTCACACAGTTGCCTAAATACGAGTTGCTAATTTTTACAAATCTAATGAAAGGTATATCGATAATATTCAATTTCATTTCTAACCACATTTAGAATTTTTTTACATTTATCAACATTCTCATGCCATGAATAGTACAAAGTATTTGGACAAGAAAATCGCTGTAAAAAGCTAAGTGATTGACTGAATTATAAAAATAGTTCATACTTATAATAACAATGAATTCTGGAATCATGAATTTGTCTGTTTTATTAAGTTATTGGTTTTTTGACACTTGTTTATAAATCTACTAATTACTTCTATATTAAGCAGTTCTTTTTGTTAGTAGATATAAAATCTTTAACAGGGTGGATGTAGAGATTATCTAATAGCAATTAATGTATGTAACCCTACTTAAAAAAAAAAAATGTCTCAGAAATTTAAAATAGCGTAACATGTAGTTAGCACGTATAATGCTAATATTGTAAGAAAAAGCGCTTTCAAATTTCGAATCGCTACATATAAAAAATTGTTATTGTTTACTATCTGTCCCTGTAGACTTTGTACTGCCAAAAGTTATTGACCTGTCGCATTTCAACAGAATAAAAATATTAAAATACATTTAAGAGTGATATATACAGTTTATATAAGGAGGTTGGTAATATGTGCAGAAGTTTAGATTTTTTTTGTTAACAAATTAGCAACACATTTAACCCCTTAAAGCACACACACACTTAAATTTAGATGACTTAGTTCCCTTGTAGAAAATAATCAGAAGCAATATTTCAGACTGTTGCTCTTTTTTTTTTTTTTGAATCAACAACAGTCATCGAACACTGCCAATTATTTTTCAAACTAGTTGTCGGAAACTCGGAGTCACGTTTTAATTCCTGCAGGATATGTAACTTTCTTTTAACTACGATAGTTAAAATTCTTAATTGATTTTAAAAAACAATTCTATGTAGGATAAACACCTTTTTCAAATCATTCTGTATAAAGTGATCATCCTGAAACTCTTTTGGAATGTGTCGTCGTTGTCTCCCTAAAAACTTCTGTGGGGTACATACCATAATTGCCACGTTTGGCAGGTGGGTTGGCAAGTGCAGTAAGGTACGCAGAGAATGCTGCTGCCCATCTGAACACTTGTTTGTGAGTAGTGGCAATTCTATATACCTAGTCTAGCCATAAGTCCTGTTACAAAGAAAATATCTGATAATTTAAAAAAAATTATTTTATTTTTAAATTTTATATGTGATTATGTAGAGTGAAAAAGATATGTTAACATGCTAAATTAGTAATTAAAAGTGTCCACTCTTAGCTTTAACGCAAGTTTTTAACGGTCAAGCCATTCGTCAATGGATTAACGAACGGTTTCCATTGGAAACTTGGTCACTGCTGCCTTCAAGGATTTCTCCAGCGATTCAATATTTGAGTGACGCTTAGAGCAGGCCATGTGACATCAAAAATGTCGGCTGGTTCCTTACCTACTTTGTACAGTGCAAGTACTGCAACCCTATTCTCTTTCGTACCTCACTCCATTTTCAAAACAAATAATTTCTAAACAAAAAATACACATTAATGGCGGGAAAGAAGTTTATTTTTATCGTAGAAACCAATGTTCGAAATTCAAATTAATGTTTTTTTTTAAGTGTATGTAAACAGCCAGTAACAGAATTTATGGCTAGACTATAATTAATGCAAAAAGTGTGAATTATATAGGAATGTATCCCGGGAATCGAACTAGTGACCAGCGATCTAAAGTCTCAGTCATATCGCATTTGTACGTACAAGCCCTAAATTCTTTCATTTTTAGATTATTAAATGCTCACAGAATCGCTGGAGATCCTCCCGGGATGAAATGAGTTTTACAAAGCGAAGTCATTTGTATTCATTCCCCTAATGAAGCTGCGACGGACCACATTTATCTCGCGCCATTTGCGAGCCAGAATCACTAGGAGTTTGTTTTTAACTGGATTCATCTCTAAGCGTCGTATAAACACATATACAGATAGTCCCATAAATGAACGTCAAACACGTTTGGTTTAATGGAGGTAGTGGTTAAGATAGAGAAATGCTTTATCCTTAATGAAATTAAATATTAGATTTATGAAGTAAATTGCATGATTCTTATTGTCCCATAAATGAACGTAAAAATGTTTACTTTTGTTTTGATGTAGGCAGTTACTAAGGTAGAGAAATGTTTTATCCTAAATTAAATAAAATACTAGTTGTATGAAGCAAACTGTATGGGTTAGATTGTCCCATAAGTGAACGTCAAACAAGCTTATCTTGTTTTGATGGAGCTATGGCTTAGATAGATAAATGTTCTATTTTAAATGAAATAAAATACTAGTTGTATAAAGCAAACTGTATGGGTCAAATTGTCCCATAAGTGAAGTCAAACAAGCTTATCTTATTTTGATGGAGCTGTGGCTAAGATAGAGAAATGTTCCATCTTAAATGAAATAAAAGACTAGTTGTATAAAGCAAACTGTATGGAACAGATTGTCCCATAAGTGAACGTCAAACAAGTTTATTTTGTTTTTATGGAGCTGTGGCTAAGATAGAGAAATGTTCTATCTAAAATGAAATAAAATACTTGTTGTATAAAGCAAACTGTATGGCTCAGATAGTCCCATAAATGAACGTAAAACATATTAGTTTTGTTTTGATGGAGCCAGTTGCTAAGATAGAGAAATGTTCTAACCTGGCCGTTATATACAGAATTCCTGTATAACTAACCTTCAAAGGTATATGTACACCTGCGGGAATAAATTCAAGATGGTTTCCCAGTCGCGTGGCGCAAGAGTGACTCCTTGTGGCGAATATTGTCAACGTTTTAGTGTTGCCCTTTGGGCGTTATTTAAAGTTCATCGTCTCTCAACACGATAATTATTGCATCTGGTGGCCGACTGTCCCGTATTCCGAGGATTTTGACTCGACTCCGAATGCCGGTTAAATAAAAAGATAAGCGAGGAAAACGTCACCTCAATAATAAGGAGATAACAACGACACGCCAGCGATCCTCGAGAAGGATAACAGAAAAAGTAATAAAAATAAATAAAACAGACACAGGTCGGTGGAAAAAACAAAAATAAATTTCGAATTAAATATTTCGAAATATAAAGTAAAACAAATCTATGATAAATTGTAATTATATTCAAATTGTAACTAACTCAAATAAGTATAAACTAAGTTTTACATACTTAGTTTATACTTATTTGCTAATAAGTAAAAACTTAGTAAAGTAATATGATACACCAAATCTGTGGTATTTGAGTGACGAGGCGACGAAAGGAAATTAATATGGAAAAGAATGATAATAAATTTTATAATGAAAGAAGAAGAAAGTTAGATCTTAAGAGGAATTATAGAAAAGCACAGACATAAAAGAAAAAGGAAGTGAAGAAAGAAGAAAGCGAAAAAAGAAAGATCTTAGGAGAAATGACTGAGAATGAATGAATGAGAGGAGCGTAAAAATAAAGATGTGAATAATTCAGTAAAAGAAAAATAACGACCCTGTCCCACAAACCAGATAGGAGTACGAGAGGTCCCCAATAGGCCCCCCTATGGGGGACCTCTCGTACTCGTACTATGGAGGGGGCATATAAAATACGACAATTAATCTTTCTTCACTTGAAACATGTCGGGACACGCGGGTTAGCGTCTGGGCGATAACATAATTAAGTGTGACATCTAAATTACTTTTTAAAAAGCTAATTAATTTTCTACAACATGTGTACTCTATTACGAAATCTACAGATATTTCTATATATTTATTCGCTTTCGTGTAACTATAAGTAAACCTTCTAGTTATTAGACTATACATGATATCTTCCGCTCCTCATCCCCTAATTTCGTCTTGACGTTGATTTATAGGACAACTTGTATGAAGACCACAATACGATTTAAATATACGAAGATTCGAAAACTGTTTTAGGTCAAAAAAGCAGTGGTTTCTCCGCACATATCAAAAGCGTTGCTTATAAATTCATTTATTAAGCGACTACATTGTTATCTCGATACTAAAACTAAGCAAATGGAACAAAAATAATCATAGAAATAGTGCGCAGGTCCTTCATTTGGTATGTTCAAAACAATCCTCTGTTTTACATTTTTATATTATTAAATTTAGCAGTGATCTTGAATTTTGTTTTTTCTATTTCTGGTTAGTCATAGGCCTAAAACACACGACAAACCTTTCTATATATACTCTGGTCATAAATACTGTTATAATTAAAAATAAACAAAGTATGATTTTTAAATTTGGAATCTGTAATCGTATAAAATGATCGTTCATTGCGTTTCCTCATTTTCGCGCCATCGTGTTGTAAAATATATTGTGATATTAAAAAGTAGTGTCATAAAGAGAACTGAATCGCTATGATTGCATTACATGAAGCAAAATAATGCAAAATAAAATTATCCATATGTTTGTGTATGCAATGAAACCTCCTAGGTTTGAAGCAGAAAAATATCTGACAACCGTAATATAATTTTAGTAGTGATTTTAATTTTACGAAGTACTTAATAGTTATTACGATACTTGGGTACAGTAAAATCTAAAACTCTGCAATTAGAAATATTACTACATGTTTTGTTAAAATCTTATGGAATAATTTTCAGGTGTAATTTAACAAAATATTCGATATATTTCCATAGTCTAGTTTTTTCACTGATACTTAAGAGATTACATGAGGATTAAGTTGCAAATTAAAATTTATAGACGGAGCATACTTTAAACTTTGAGAGTATAAATGACTAGACCTTGTGGACCTCTTAAAAGTCTACTCGACTACGAAGCCTGTTGTAAAGTGTTTTATAATAGATGTAAACTTGTAATTACTTCTCAAGTGAAAAGTTAATTTCACATTGAAGCACCAGAAGGAGAAAAGTTGGGTGAAAAGGAAATAAACGAGTTTACGTATTTTAGAAATTGTGAGTTATGTGACTTTCAACAAATTTTAGTGTTCCATGTGTCACACCCTTCTTTTCAGCCGGTCGACAGCTGCAAGATAAAAACCTTCCCCGGAAAATCACTACGATGACCAGTCTTGTGCTGCCACTTGAGAACCTTTCATCCTAAGTAAGAAAAGGACCAATATTATATATATATATTTAATATATTTAGCCACTTCCGCACATACAGTGGTAGTCGTGCAATAAAATGCACCGCCCGCCAGCCCGCTGATAAATGCGTATGCGGCAAACAATACGAATCACACAACCGCCACCGCCAAATCACTCAACACGTGTTTCACCGCTCCAAGGGGCATCTTCAGGAGTTATGTTACACCGATTAGTGCCAAACACAGAGTAATTCCTGATTCCATTAAACCTTTCATCCTCAATGGATATTAGTTGCAGGAGTAATATGCCCCCCCCCCCCCACTGCCACTTCAGAGGACCAATTCTTCCTTCCACGTTATTTTCACCTACTTATAAATAGCCTATTAAGTTTTTTTTTTAATTATAATGATGCAGGAGACCTTATTAGTTCCGTATGCGTTATAAAGGTAGAAGCATTATGTTTCTTTCCAGTGCGAAGTAAATGTTAAGTTGTAATAAGCAATATTATAAGAGATAATGTAGTATTTTGCGAATGAATGAAACTAGTATCGAGTTTTTTTTAGGTGGCTTTAGTCTAGTTTACAATACAAACTCAATAAAAACATATTTTACTATATTAAATTTACGCACAAATTGATAATTAAAGTATGTTGTCGGTAATATATGTTTTTGTACTACAAGACAAAAAACTTGATGTAATATCACTTTGGTTGTATTAGTATCAGACTGATTTTAATACAATTACACGATATTCACAAATAAAAAAACAAAATAACGAATTTGTAAAAACCGGCTTCCGTCCAGTTTCCTTTTATTTTCCTGTTCGCCGATGTAATTGAACGCACCGAAAAAATCACAATTCAATTTGTTTTACTACAAAAAAAAAAGAAAACAAATACAGATGCTGCGAGTAAAATTTAAATTAAAAAAAAAGAAATATTCTTTTATTACCATATGTTATTGTTGTTCTTAATCGCTTCTCTTTTCCAGCTCGAGGGTAGAACCAAAATAAGCCTGGCATAATGGCAAGCCTATATGGCAGTTGACAAGCCGCATAGCGCAGAATAGCTATCGAATAGCTAGAATTGACAGTGGGTTGGTCAATTATTGCGCAGAACTTAACATATCGTATTCAAGGATTAAACTTTATTCGAAATTCACTGATAATCCACACCAACTTGGCAGTGGACAGGCTACATAGCGCAAAACCAATAGCCGCTGGAGCCTTAAGGTTTTGTTGAGTCCGCGGACCGGAAAACACAACATAGGACCTCTACTTACAAAGTGGACAGCCTTGCTTCCAACTCATGCTATAGTAAACCTTTGAGGAAAGTCCGTATCCATCAATGAAGGATCTATAGCTGAAATAATGACGGTGATGTAGTAAACATACGTTGCTATGTATTTTTATTTAGACGGAATTAGTTATGAATACAAAAATAAAGGCATTTAAATCATTCAAACAAAAAGAAAGTTTTCACGTTGAAACGCTTGGTATATTTCGTTTCGACAATACATTATATAGTAATTATATAGATATTGCTTGAAAAGTTTTGTTATTATACTGTCGAGTACAATACAATGCGGAAAAATGAGTGAGGTCACAACAAAAGGAACCGATTTTCAGTCACGTCTGTCTGCCATGAATCAGTCATTCAGGCTTTGTAGTCTGCTCACAATACATTCACGAATGAAATGCCACTTCCAACCACTTAGCTGCAAGTACATTTAAACACAAAGTACACTAACGCATAGAAATTCTCGAATCTCTATTCGAATCGTGAAAGTTTCAGAAGTTTCTTTGTTATTTAATAATTCATAAGCAAGAACATGTGCAATCGTCTGCCTTAACACTCAAAGAAAATTTCTTAAAGATAACCACAGTATGTAAACAGAAAAACAAGCTGCGGATAGTGACAGAACACCATTAGGGAGTAACAAGCTCAAAAGATCAATAAATAATTATATACATATGTAATTATTTTTAGCCAATAAATTGTCCACTGCATGGAAAGGGGGAATCCCTCTATGAGTTCCAATAAGACATAAGCCTTCTCCGAAAATCAACACGATAATCTGTCTTGTGCTGCCATTTGAGAACCTTTCATCCTCAATGGATATTAGTTGCAGATCAATAAATAATTATATACATATGTAATTATTTTTAGCCAATAGATTGTCCACTGCATGGACAGGGGTTTCCATTAAGATCGCCACCACAAAACGTCTTGCTCTGCCCATATTCAGCGACTTAGTATGTAGTCGATCCACAAAGTAATGGGTCTATCCACACCACCTCTACGGCTCGTAGTCGTCAAGAAACTTTCGGCTCCAATCGCCGATGGCTGCATGAGTGTTGTGTGTGCCTTCTTTATTTAACAAGCAATTCTACGACCTACTTCTATGACGTTGGTTTTTTAAAGGATCTCTTCATTTCAGATTCGATCTCGTAGCTAAACTTCGAGCGTGAATTGAGCCTCCTTTATGAGGTACATACATGTATTTATATATATATATATATATATACTTATCTGTGTATATATATACATATGTATACTGTATATATGTACATACATACTTTTACATGTACATATTTATAATAAATATATTTAAAATGAAATTGTAATAATAAGTGAAGCATCAAATTAACTTTGATGAACTTTCCTGAGAGAGAAAAAAGTAGAGGAAAATATTACTTCATAAATAAGTAATTAATTATGAAGAAAAACTTTTCAAGCAATTAAAATTACATCAACTCATTAATTAAACTGTATACTTGTGAATAAACACCGCGTTCGACATGGGGCTTGGTGAACGCAGTTTTTTATTTAAAATTTTTTATTAATTTTTATTGGTATATTTATGCTGCTACCCATTGTCTGTGAATATTTTGTTCTTTGTCGGCCCTTACGGAAACTATTAACTATTATTCACGAACGTACCAACGGGGTAAGATGATAAAAAAACATTGAAAAAAAAACTTTTTTATCGAATACGCATCATTACCCTGTTGTTACTACAGTATTTTATTCAAATTTTTGTGTCATGCGCCACCGTAGTATTTCTAAATTACGCCCTATGTACAAATATAATTTTTTATATAAAATGAATGGGTTAAACTCATGAAGAATGAAATTGCTCTCCTGTGAGGCGTGGGCCCTAAGCTAGGACACAGTGGTCTACAATATTCATCATATTATAATTGCGTAATCCAAAATAAGGCGTTGGAATTTTTTTTGTGATGGAGCAAGAATCTCTAAAACAGTTTAAATATATGTGTAAGTATGTGAAAAAAAAATATTACCTAGAAAAATAAAGCCTCTGCCCAATCTCATAGAGGTAGAACGAGAGGACCTAAACACGGCGCCATCAAAAAATAAAATAAAAATCGTTTAAAGCCACCGTAGTTTTATTATTGGACCGAAGCCAAGTTCACGGCTTTAAGTTAAACGTTCTAATAGAGAAGTTTTATTTCTCTACAGATGTTTTTATTTATTTGTTTATTACAAAATAAATAACTCTAAACTATATATACGTTTATATTATTATGAATGGTTAAAGGTATAAAACCTTTAAAGGGTTGAATGCATAGTACACCTTTTTCGAGCAGTGGTAGCCCAGAGGTACAGGACTGAGATTTACATTCATAGATCACGGGTTCGAATCTTGTAATATAATCTTATATAATTCACACTTTGTGCATTAATTACATAGGACTACCACTGCTTACTATCAAGTTTCCAGAGGATTGCCAGCAGTGTCCTCTGCGTACCATAATACCTCACTGCTATCGCCAACCTTCCTGTCAAGTGGCGATTAAGGTATATCCCTCCACTGATATCTTTGTGAGAGGCTTTGACTTGCAGTCTATGAGCTGAAACGAAGACGACGCCCTTTCTAAAAATCAATCAAACCAAATAATGAATAACGTAATGATAATATATTATAATAAAATATATATAATATAATAAAAAGCGTTTTCCAAATTATTAAATATTAAAATAAATTATTATTTACTAATTGTTCCTGCAGGCTTTGTATATATATATATATATATATATATATATATATATATATATATATATATATATATATATGTATAGAGGAAAGACGATGTATGCAAAAGTTGTCAATATGCTTATAAGAATAGAAGAAATTATCTACGATGAAAAAGGAAATACTGGAAGAGTATGTGAAAAACAAAAGAAGAAAAGAAAAATGTATTAAAACCTAATAAAAATATTACCTAGAAAAATAGTTCTAAAAAAGCGAGAAAGCGTTTTCAAAATAATTAAATATTACAATAAATTATTATTTACTAATTTTCCATACAGGCTTTATACTGCGAGTAGCCAGTAACATCTTTTTACAAAAAATTAAATAAATTTATATCAGAGTGATTTTTATATAGGATGATTTGAAATAGGTATAAATGCTTTAAAAGTTTTAGATGTCAAATAGAACATTCACCCCTTTTAAACTTTTACACTAATAACATATCATCCTGTATAATATATTTATATACTCTGTTAGCTTTGCGGTAAGTATTACTGGTTTCGAAAATGGTTGTTGTTTTATTGTTTAATTAGTGTTTGGTTCAGAGTACATTTAAATTTACTCATTTCCAATGTACATTTGTCCTTATCAGGCCAACAAATCGCATTTATGCAAATTGCAATTAATAATTTATTTCATATTTTAAAGAATGGAATATTATTGCTCATATTTCTTTGTTTTTTTACATATCAAACGGAGAAAAGTATACTTTTCTATTTTCTGTTAAAATCCATTACATGTTATTTCAAAGTTTATTTACATTTAACTAAAAATATTTATAGAATTTCTCAATTAGACTCCCTTTTTCCGATATAAAGAAAAACGAATGAAAAATAGCTTGAAACAATTTTTTTCAAATTCGTTTCCATTTTCAAATTTTAACTTTTTAATGAAATCAAAACCAACCTGTTACAAATAGTACAACTAAAAATATTTTGATACATGCCCTTACTTGCTAAAATATGAGAAATAGGTTCTAATTTAAATTCTTTTTATATGTGCGTGGTTCATTAGTTTAGTTCATTAGTTTATAAATGTCAAAAATAACAGTAGTAAACAGAGGGAAAACCTTGTACGTGGTTTTCAACAACACTACGGATGAAAGGTTGCTTGAGATTAATAAAGTCAGTAATATTAATATTTTTAACCATGACTAAGTTAAAATACTTCCTTTTTTAATTAATTTCTAAAAAGTTTTCTTCGACGTCATATCCAGACAATAATCAATCATGTGGTAAAATAACAGGAGAACGAAATTCCCGACAGATACTGTCATGCACAAAAGTTTTTAAGAAAAAATAATTTACTTAATTATTCTTGAAATATCTATGCAGCTGTTTTTATATTATAACACGATGGTTAATAAATAAATAAAAGTAGATTATACTCATGCAATATAAAATCCTTACAAGGTTATAAATCTGCTTCAAAATTACATGATTATTTTGGAGATATATATAGCCTGTCAAACGACCGATAGCTTAAAAAACTTGTGGTAGTGTCATGGAAAACCACTACAGTGTTCCGATTAGACTGCCCTATACACTATATACGACGCCATATAGATGTATAATAATCGAGAAATTTGGAATAAGACTAATGAACCTTGTCAGAAAACTAGAGGACGCTCTGAAATAAGGAAAACAATGTCAAAAGGTTATTGTTCACAAACATAGACGTCATAAGACATTAATTAGTGTTAACAGTGATGACTTATCGCAGCGAAACGTGGTCTCTCAATTTTGAACCCTGACATGGTCACTGTTTTTCGAGTCATGATGAAGTATATACTGGGAAAATTATCTCTAGACATAGGACACCCCATATATCTCCTGATGGGTCGGTTGAAAGCATCCTTCATCTTTTTTTTTTTCTTTTTTTTATGTGGACCCCGCTATTGGGAGCCTCGTACCCCCTATCTGGTGTGGGACAAGGACTTTTAGTTTTAATTTATTTAGTTTTTCACAATCTTTTTTATTTTCTTACTCTTCATTTATACATCTTAAGATCTTTCATTCGGTTTTCTTCCACATTTCTTCTTTCATTCTCTTTCTCTCTGTGACCTTTCATTCCTCTCTGGCATCCTTCATCTTCCAACTATCTTGTTAAGGTCGTCTTCCCGGCATATGGGTGGACGTTCTACGCTGCGATTGACATTCCGTGTTCGCCATTCCGGATATTTAAAGTCTACTCGGGTTGAGTTTGATTTGGTCTCTCTCTCCTCCATCATAGGTGTTGCAAAGAACAGTTAACGTCTAGAGCGGTATTTTTAAACCTTTTATGTGTCATGTCCAATCTACCCTCTCTAAAATTCTTACGCTCCCCTATGTAATATACATATTTTATATTAAAGCAAAGGAGTCAAGTTCACTTTCAAATTGCTCCGCTTAACAATCAATTGTTTCCCATCGTATGCCTCCCTGTGAAGAGGCCTTCGTTGGGAAACACTCGTCTACAATATTTACCACATTATAATTGCGTAAGCAAAAACATGACATTGGATTTTTGGTTTTGTGATAAAGCGAAAAATTCTAAAACGTGTGAAATGTATAGTTCAGAGGTTAAAGAAGATTGCCTGTAAGTTGATTATATGCAACATTACCTTACAAGAAATCGTTTACAGGTATACTGCAGAACTGTAATATATGATGTAATCAAAAGAAATAAAACTCAATAGGGTCGGCTGAGGTAGAAATGTAAAATAACAAAGTTTAAACGAAAACAGATGTATACAAAAAATATACGACAAACTTTGAGGTACAGGTAAAAAAAAGATGAAATATTTTTTGTATTTGTGTACTCTATGCTTTAAACTATAACATCTTATTCAGTAAATATTTTTCAATAAATTAGTAAGTTTCATACTCTACGGCGAACTTTTCAACCTTGAAAAAATTTAAACGCTATATTTTCAAAGCGTTCAGAACAATTTTTAAATCGGAGTTAAATTTAAACTCTTTCATAAACTTTACGGTTTTCCACATTTAAAAGTACACAGCGGTTGAACCGCTCGCAAGCAGAGAAATCTGAAATACAGACGCTGTTACAAGTGTAAAGGATGAATCAACTGAGTGAGTTTTCATCGACCCACAATAAGGCGGGTCAAGATGGTTATTCAAAATGTAATTAATGCACCACTCGTTTTCAGACGCCGCTTTTGAATTAATTTTTTAAAAACTGGAACTTTAAGTAGACATGTTTTAGGTCGAGAAAGATTTTTTTTTTCATATTTCATCACTTTAAATTCACTTATCATACATACAGTTATATTAAAGTACGACGCAGATAACACATTAAACATTTAACTGTCTATACATTACAAAATAATATAAATGTACATTGATTCAATCATCTATGTTTATTTATTATTAGTATAGTTTTTGAATATTTTTGTTTTGTTTCCATAACTTAACTTATTGTAATTATAGTATCCAATAAATATAATAATATTATTAAAATCATCGTACAAACCTTCGCAGGATCAAACTGTTAATACACGAGGCATGCAAAAACTTACCTGAAAACAAACAAAATTATATTATAAAATATATTTCAACACATATGTTTAATGTAATGTAACGTGTCGTCGTGTTATTTGTTATACACACACACACACACACACACACACATATATATATATATATATATGTATATCCATAAATGTATTCAAAAAACGATTTTTTTTTGTACTACTGAAAATTCCTATTTTTACTATTATTCTTCCTACAGGATGATTAATCATAGGTATAAAAGTTTTAAAAATCTAAATGTATAGCTTCTTTGTCAGCAAAAAACTTAAAAGCCTTTACACCTTTTTCAAATCATTCTTTATAAAGAGATCACCCTGAAACTCTTTTGGCCGTCGTTGTCTCCCTAAAAACTATCTGTGAGGTATATACCATAATCGCCACGCTTGTTTGGCAGGTTTGCGATCGTAGTGTGGTGTTATGGTATAGAGAAGATACTGCAGCCCATCGTCTGGAAACTATTTTTTGAGCAGTGGCAATCTTATATATTTAAAGCATAAAGTGTAATTATGTCTCTATCCCGGGATTCGTAGCCGTGACCTACTGTTGAAGTCTTAGTCTCTAACCGCTGGGCTACCACTTCTCATATTTGAATGCGATAGGTAAATTACTTCAAGCAGTACAAAGTCAGATAGTAAACAATAATTAAATTTAATATGTAGTACTACGAATTTTGTTAACCCTTTTTCATATTATCTGTGTGTTATTTTTTATTTCTGATAGCTCGGCAACAGCTTCGACACCTATTACCAATCATACTGTGAAATAAAATTCAAAATGTAATAAAATATACTCTGACGAACACACATAAACTGCTTCTATTCGTGGCAAAGTTTAACAAGCAGAGATAATTTTCCACGAAAGCGAATACCTATTGTAAAATATACAAAGCAGTTGATTTGCAATAAACAGAATATTATCGAGAAATTGTAGACATTTTGAACTCGATCACTAACATCATCTGAGAAACTGGATCTAGAAATTGTAAAAGTATGCTATATAAACTACATTGACATTATGACAAAATGAAGCACTACCACTTCCAGCATACATGTTTATTAGTTCATAATAATGTTTTAAAAGTTAACTTTTTTGTTGATTTCAAGTGGGTAGACAAAGAAGTAAAGTGCTTAAATTTATCCATTTTTTAAATTTTCAATCGTTTGTGTTCTCAGTCTTGCTTTAAGCGCAATACTTTGATCACACTTTGTTTAGCTGTGTTTTTTTCGTTTCGGCATTATTCCCGATTACAATGCCAGGTTCTCGTCGTCATGTGGATGTAGAAAATTCGACAAGGGCAGTTCTTTTGCTTCAAGAGGGAGAATCGCAAAGATCGGTTGCATCTCGCCTTGCATATAAATTAAGGGGCAAAATGATGGTGGGCCCTATTTTGTTTTGAGTAGTATAGTTCCTTAGTAAATCTATAACTGTACATTCCGCTCGTTTGCGGAATTAATTACCGGTGTAAATAAGAATAGGCAAATAGTTTTGTTCCTGTAAATCTAAACTAGTTGTTACTTTCAAAGAATTAACAATAAATAACCTGCGAAAGTTTTATAAGAAGGCTCAAGGACGCCTAGAGAGCGGTGGCAAATCAGCAAGGAGATCATCAAAAGAACCCAAGTCACTGACGTGGCTCAAAGAATGCTTATCGTGGCAGTGCGCTAGGCACAATGGCGGTTGCGGTCAAAAGGTTTATCAGTGGCTATCATGACCCCTAGACGCCGTATGGGTAGATCCACTACTAGATGAATCGATGACATAGTTGAGGTCGCAGGAAGTCCCTGGATGCAAGCAGCGCAAGCGCAGTCATCGTGGAGATCTTTGTGGGAGATCCATGCCTTGCAGTGAACTTTGAATTGTATTTCCCTTTCCCTGATCAGCCATACTTTGGATTATTTTCATGCATTTATTTATTACATTAATAAGTGGTTTATTACTAATTAAAATTAATTAAACACGTGTGTATTTTATTAATATATCTAAACATACAACGTTACTTGTAATTACAATTATTGTATAGCGCCTACAAATGACTACTTTGCTGAAATATTCGGGAAGCCGCCGCACGATGTCCGTCTGAGTGACAGGCACTGTCGTGCCTGTTACTCAGACGTTACCTACTATAGCCCATTGCTACATTATTTATTTATATATATTTAAATTTACATTGGTAGTCTTAAGATATTAATTATAATCTTTATTGTTAATACATTATAAAATTGATATATACATAGTGTGATATCAGTGAAGGCTTGTACACACGTGCGCGCACACACGCACACACACACACGCACGCACGCACGCACACATACACACACTTATATTTATATATATGTATATAAATATATATAACTTAGGTAGAAGCCTCAAGTCTTACATACGAACAAATTAATACATTATTCTTCATGTTTTATTTCAGTTGACATTCCTTCATTAGATACCAAAGATATTAAATAAATTCAAAGACTATCTAAGAAATCACAGAGTTCGATAAGACGGCCGTCGTTCGATAATTATAACTGAAGTACATTTGTACTTCAGTTATAATTAGTTCTATTCTGTATGTTAGATTTTGCTTGTTGAAAATATGTAATATGAAATGTGATTGTTTTCATTTTTACTACAACATTTTACACATTAAATGTTTCGTACTTTTATTTATACTTATTAATTATACTTAAATTTAGTATAAATGTTTTTGGTTATTTAAAGCATTTGCATCTCTTTCCAAAAAATCAAAGTAATCACTCTACAATATGTAATATAAATTTATTTATTTTTATTGGAATGCGAAAGGCTAATATCATCTAGCAGTACAAAGTAGACAGGGCAAATCGTCTTCTTCTTTTCAGCACAAACTATCTGAGTGAGTACCTGGAACCTTAATTATGTCCTCGGTCTACCTAGTGAGGAACCTACCACAGATAATAAACAATAATTATTTTTAACATGTAGTAATCTGAATTTTGAATACGCTTTTTCTCACTATATCATCACATTGTATATTATTTATTCACCCTTAAAAGTATCATCTTTATTGTTTTTATACATAAAAATAAACAGCCTATAATGAGGCTTCATTATATATAGTATATATAATGAAGCCTCATCAGTGATATAGTACAGTAATATATAAAACAAAGTTATTTAACTGACGTTAATACCTTTAGCACAAAGGCGGCTAATCCTGTAGACGGGGAGTCAATTTGCGAGATAGGCATCCATTCTATGGCTTTATCGATAAAGCAAATAATCCTATAGCTTTTTTAGCTAGGAATTTTATAGAAAAACCATTATAGAATATTGGCCGCGGTTAGAAAGACCGGTTTAATAGCACGTTTAAAAAAATCTTCTCTATCTAATGATCCTCGTGCTGCGGATATTTCTCCTTCGAAGATTTCCAATAGAACTATTGAAATCGGCCTTCATGCAGTATTTTCCAAAACCGTAACAAGGTCATTACAATTCTCATGAACTAATCCTATTGAGGTATACTCGATCTCGCATTTTTGGATTTTCCGGATCCGTTAAGTTAAAATCTACGTACATCACTTACGGTAAAGCCTTGGGTAGTGCAAAATTTTAAGGTAACAATTATGTTCTTTCATCTTAATCCTTTCGTTACGGTATTCCGCTCCGCCGGAATAACGCCACCAAACGGGGCCACTGAACGGAGAGCTTCGCCGCAAACTGTGCATACTGTGAGTCAGGAAATTGGTGTTCGGACTTACGTTTTTAACGTTACCGTGTCTTTTTCCAGATCATACTCTTCTTTACGTGTTACATAGCGACATGTTTAAAGGTCTTTCAATTATTATTGTCCAAGGTTATCTTAATCAGCAAATCTAATTGATTGACCCTCTAACAATAGTTTCCTGTTACCTTACATATAATATTAAAGCTTGCGATTGGTTACTTCACGACGCTAAAAGGCTTAATATAATAGATGTCATTTTGCTAAATAAATGTTTATATTTTTTATAATCTTGTCAACAATTATAAAAGATGATAAGACATTGAACCATCGTGTCCTTTTTCGCGCAATGGCATAATCCGTTTAATATTCACAACGTTCCATCTCAATCTATATATGTATCTCATCATCATCAAGATTATCATCGTCATTGTCGTCATTATCATCATCATTATTACAATCATCATCATTCTCATCATTAAAATTGTAAAACCACTATTGTTAGACATTAACCTCCTCTATATACTTCTGAGAAGACTGAAAGAAGCCTGCATGTAGCATTTTTCCAACAACCTTAACGAGGTTATTTGTATTGATTACGTATCGTAATTCGTAATACTTTCTTATGGTTTCTACCTTTAATATATTCAGATATGATAAAACGTAATAATGAATGTATAAAACTTATACACTAAATGAATGTACACCAATCATCGTCACCATTTCAATCGTAGAACATCCTGAACTGAATCTTGGACTTTGGTCATCTCCATAGATTTCCAACAACCGGTTAGAAGCAGTCCACACTCAGCGACCTCGACAAGATCCTCTGTCCATCTTGTTTGTTCTATTTATCTATTTAATGGAATCAGGCGTTGCCTTGCAGAAGTCCATCCTAAGTAAGAAAAGGACAAATTTTTAGCCACTTCCGCACATGCAGTGGTAGTCGTGCAATGAAATGCACCGCCCGCCAGCTCGCTGATAAATGCGTATGCGGCAAATAATGCGAATCACACAACCGCCACCGCCAAATTACTCCTTTCTATTTATCTGTGGGTGGACGCTCTACGCTTTACTTTCCATCGTCTCTATAGAATCTTAGGGCTCTATCAATCATTTACTACGAGCGCTATGTGGCCTACACACTGCACGTTTATTTACCTAAACTGGTTGGGGTATGAACGTTTCTTTCGTTTCTCTACGCATTATAATTCTTGATTCAATCCCCTGGTGAAATCAAGTTTGCGAATAAGCCCCGAGGTAGACACCACGTTTCACGCAGATCTTCGTTTTATTGAACAAGATGTTTCGTATTTACAAAATTCTAACAGTACTAACGAAAATAATAATGAAAAAACTAGTTATCTTATACTAAAATCAGAATTTCACTTAACTTATCTAGTTTAACATACAGGAGTCATAAAACGGTACTAGAGTTTAACTTATACTTATTTAGTTGAAACGGCTGTCGAACGCATTACCGCTAGCAATTTTCAATCAAGCCAATGCAATGGCCGACTAATGCTCTAACTGGTAAGCGAATTCAATTTGAGAGTATTATCTAGTGCATTACGGGGTTTTGGCGAAATTAAAATCAATTATCGATGCATGTACTGGAAAATAGAATAGAGTGCAACTCTAATGATGTAGTTCAATTAAGCTTGTATTTGAACATTTTCGAGCATACTAAAATTTGAATGTCATAATGTGGTTTACACAACCTCGCAACATGTTAATAATTTAATATAAAACATACGCTTTCTAGTTTTATTTTATATATATTATGAAGATGAATGTTCTTCTTCTTCTTTTTCCTTCCCTTTGACTTTTATTTGGGGTCGGGTCTCCTTATCAATTTGCGTCAGGCCACTCTATCCTGGGTTGTCTCTGCATCAAGTTGAAGGGTTTCCAGTTCCTTTCCGATATTAGACCACCACGTAGCTTTTGGACGCCCTGTCCTTCTTAGGAATTCTGGGAGGTTTAAGGCAGTTTTTACCACGTGGTTATCTGGTTTTTGGTCTGAAGATAAACATTATTAGAAAAAAATTGAACATAGCGGTAGAGGATTGAGGCTTTTGATAAAAGATCGCGAATACAATTCCGGAGATATAATCTCGTGTATTTCACACTTTAGTGTAGATTATTTAGTATTGCCAATGCTCACAAATAAATTTCCAAAGGATGGGCAGCATGGAAAGTAGCGTCCTCTGAGTATCCATATTACCAACAACCTTCAACAGCAACGCTGCGACCAACAACACGTCTGCCATGTTTTTGTCGTTTAATTCATAATTTAAAAAATATTTTGAATAATATTTTGTCGGTAGATGTATTTTTAACTATTGTTTAGATTTATCTTTGGTCTTAGAACATGCGATGTTTATATGTTAAATGAAATAAAATAATCGGACTAAAAATAGAAAATTATTAATATTACCACACTGCAATCAACAACCCGCTTGCCAAGCGTGGCGATTATGATTCTTCCTTTCATATACATCTTTGATGGAGGGCTATGAATCGCATTGGGTGTCTATGTAAACCTTTGTGTTTAAATTTTCAAATATGTGCTTGTTTATTCTTATCTTTTGGTTATAACAACATGGTGTCTACTAAAATACATAAAGTAAACTATACTATTTAAAGCATACCGTTGTCTAAGAAGGAAATTTCTGAACGAAAAATACGAAACACTTTTCGATAAAGCTACAACGAACAAATCCTTTCGAGATTTACTCTTTCTCGCACTCCTGGATGTTTCGGATCCGTTAAGTTAAAACGTACAAAACAAACTATATTCTTGGACGGAGAAGTTATTTGAGGAAATTCTTTAATATATTAATTTTATATTGATTGTCGTCAATGAAGGTGTTCGTTTTGAAACACGTTGACATAATTCCGTTAATATTCACAACGCTACATCTAAATCTATACTTATATCTCATCGTTATCGTTATCATCACCATCATCACCATCATCACCATCAACATAATCATCTTCTTCAGCATCATCATCATCCTCATTGAAACTATAGGACTTGGACCGTTGAGCGTTTGGAAGATTTTCTTTATTTTTATGACTATAGAATTTTCAATATATCAAAGATTGGGAAAAATTAAAAATACATACAGATTAAAGTGATGTTCCTTTTAAATTAAAAAAAAATACCGTCGTTGTCGGCGTCAGCGTCGTCGTTGGGGTCGGCGTCGGCGTCGGCATCGTCGTCGGGGTCAGCGTCGTCTTCGTCGTCAGCGTCGTCATTATTTTTATTATTATTATTGTAGTTATCATTATTATTATATTATAGTTTTCTACGAAATTCGGGCAAAACTCCTACAAAGCTTTCTATTTTTCCTTATCTTTGGCAACTAGAAGCCACCCGTGACCTGGTGTAGCCACGACCTCGTCAATCCATCTGGCATTAACTCTGCCTTGTGCTCCGGTAATTCGATATTTAAATATATATATAACGGTATATATAATTATATTAAGTAGTAGTCATTAGTACATTCATATAAGGTGTTTTACTGTGATTATTTTCCCTCTCAATTCGATTATACTTTTTATTTTATTTTTGTTTTTTTTTTATGATATTTAATTTCACTTACTTTTATTAATTTATCTCTACACCGTCTAAACGGTAGAGAATGCCTGCGGTATTAAGTTTGGCGTTTTACATAAAATGTATAAAAATCGTTTTTAGGTAAATAAAGGCAAAAGTACTAAAAGGTGGTCTTATTACACGATTTTTAATCCAGATAATCACAGTGTGGTTACAGTAGAGAGTTAGTTAAATAGTACATATGGACAAAACATACATATATATATACGTACATATGTATAAAGCATATGTATTTATAATAAATGCTGTGTAATATATAATTATAAATCGCACTTGCAAGAAGGAACAAGGAAACAGAGAAAGAAAAAAAAACATACGAGAAATAATCATTGATCTAACAAATATTTCTGAACTATTTACAATGCATTAATTCACAAAGAGAAGTCAAAGGATAGACGAAAAGATGGTTAAATTGATTTGACTTCATTTATTCAAATAATTACAACAGCTTCAATCATAAAAACAATAGTGATCAGCCAGCGATCGGAATAGATTCAACGACTGTCGTTTGAAAATTATTTCAAACGTTCATGTTAACGTGGACATGCCCGCGGGGTAACAAAATGTCAAAATATAATTGTGAATGTAATATGTTGTATTACTTTATTTATTAATACTGGTGCATACTGAAAATGGTATGATTTACATTATACGTAAATTTGCCCCATATATTAACTTCTAATGATGTTAATTATTTTGTACTGTTTACTAATATTCATTTTGATATATTACTTTTAAATAACTCTAAAACTTATATCGTGTATTCCATGTCAGTATGTGCCACAAGTCTCTATAGACGTAACTTCTTATCATTCCGTGGGTTTTAATTTTTTTCTTAGTTCGCCGTTGTGTGTGTCTTTTGTCTGTGTTAAATGATTTTTTCACTTTCCTATTTTTGTTTACTTTCTCTCCTTACATTTTTCACAATTTCTTTTACTTATCCTCTATTTTTCGTCACAATATCTTACTCTCCTGGCTTACTTGTCTCCTTACATACACCACTTTCCTTTCTTCTATTCCGCTACTAAAATTACTTCTTTATATTACATTCCATAGATTCAGTAATAACTAGATGCAAGTATTACGTTCAAGGTTGATTTTGAAGGCTGAACGTTCTCCTGATTCGTTTTAACTGATGGAATAATAAAAATAATACTCATGCTAAATGAAAGATATCTAAACAAAATAACATAAAATGATTATAAATAAATATAACAGTAGCGTATGCATACACAAAATTTTGCATTTGCGTACTGTATTACCACTTTAAAAGAGAAACGATAATAGAAGCATGCCCAGACATTGAAGGTTGAAGATCAAACGCAGACATTTAAAACCATCATTGCAAAGCGAATTTGCATTCGAACTAAAATAGCACACATTTCTATAGCATTAGACTTAATATCATCTAGTATTCACTAATATAGCTGTGTTACTATTTCCATTAAAATCGATTTAGATACGTACTTATATTCGAATTTTAAATTAACTATAGGAGATCAAATTACATATGAGGATTCTCGCGGAATAACCATCGTCATCCTCTTAGCTCGATGAACTGCTTATCTGAAGTTGCAGTGGGTAAGGCGTAACGATCATGCAATCGAAAGCTGTTGGAGCCGATAGGTGACGACCAGAACGCAGTAAATGCGGTGGGTATATCTCTAACATGACCAGCGCAAGTTCGATTATTTCGGCGATATTTGGGGTAGGCCTATACTTCACTATTACTCATTTAAATTACTATTACTATTGCATTTTTTTTTATTTATTTAGATTTATATGCAGGTGATAGAGATGTTTTTACACTACCAAAAATTTAAGTAAATATCCACCCGTAAATTATTTATTTATATTCAAACTATTTACACTGAAACAACTAAGCATTGCATCTTGATAATCTTTGAAGGTTTATTTATCACGGGTTTTTCGAACAGTGAAACTAATTCGGCTAGCTGCGGTAAAAATATGAAATATCCATGAAATACGAAGCTTCATCTGTTTTAATTTACATTCACAGTGCAATGTCTGAGTTTCGATTAAAGATCATATCAGAAAAGTGGAGATCTACAGAAGAACCAAGATCACGTAGTATGTACATCACCCGTATAAGCGATGGTCGTAAACACGAAAGGTTTTCAAGTGATGACCACCACCCGGTAGACGACGATATAGCGATGGTCGCGAATAGTCGCTTGATGAGCGGCGATAAACCCATCATCATAGTGATCTATGCAAGAAGCATATGTCTTATAGTGGACGTCTATTGGTTGAAAAGAATGTCCAACCTTGCTTAAATTTAAAATAAATATAAAAGATTAAAGAATACGTTTACAATTGATAGAAGTATGCCAACGTGAGTACTGTTGCACCTTGTAGGATAGTTATAGGACATAACTTGTCAGATATGAAAACACCCTTGTTAATATGAGTTTATTGGGTATCACGCGGTAAGAAAATAAACAAAGAAACACACGCGTTCGCCGCCGTACTCGAGCTCTCATTAGGACGATTGATTCTGACATAAAACAAAATTTTGAAAAAACGCGCCGATTGGGCGTTCGAGTTTCATACCTGCCGCTCCTGCACTAGCTGGCCGCTTCTAAACGTTCAAATAGTGTAATGGCGTTTATTCCGACATAAAACAAGATGTTGAAAAAATGCGCCAATTGGACGTTCAAGTTTCATAATTGCCGCTCCTGCACTAGCTGGCCGCTTCTAAACGTTCAAATAGTGAAATGACGTTTATTTCGACATAAAATAAAATGTTAAAAAAACGAGTCAATTGGGCGTTCGAGTTTCATAACTGCCGCTCCTGCACTAGCTGGCCGTTTCTAAACGTTCAAGTAGTGAAATGACGTTTATTCCGACATAAAACAAAATGTTGAAAAAACGCGCCAATTGGGCGTTCGAGTTTCATAACTGCCGCTCCTGCACTAGCTGGCCGTTTCTAAACGTTCAAATAGTGAAATGACGTTTATTCCGACATAAAACAAAATGTTGAAAAAACGCGCCAATTGGGCGTTCGAGTTTCATAACTGCCGCTCCTGCACTAGCTGGCCGCTTCTGAACGTTCAAATAGTGAAATGACGTTTATTCCGACATAAAATAAAATGTTAAAAAAACGAGTCAATTGGGCGTTCGAGTTTCATAACTGCCGCTCCTGCACTAGCTGGCCGTTTCTAAACGTTCAAGTAGTGAAATGACGTTTATTCCGACATAAAACAAAATGTTGAAAAAACGCGCCAATTGGGCGTTCGAGTTTCATAACTGCCGCTCCTGCACTAGCTGGCCGCTTCTAAACGTTCAAATAGTGAAATGACGTTTATTTCGACATAAAATAAAATGTTAAAAAAACGAGTCAATTGGGCGTTCGAGTTTCATAACTGCCGCTCCTGCACTAGCTGGCCGTTTCTAAACGTTCAAGTAGTGAAATGACGTTTATTCCGACATAAAACAAAATGTTGAAAAAACGCGCCAATTGGGCGTTCGAGTTTCATAACTGCCGCTCCTGCACTAGCTGGCCGTTTCTAAACGTTCAAATAGTGAAATGACGTTTATTCCGACATAAAACAAAATGTTGAAAAAACGCGCCAATTGGGCGTTCGAGTTTCATAACTGCCGCTCCTGCACTAGCTGGCCGCTTCTGAACGTTCAAATAGTGAAATGACGTTTATTCCGACATAAAACAAGATGTTGAAAAAACGCGCCCAAAGGACGTTCGAGTTTCATAACTGCCGCTCCTGCACTAGCTGGCCGCTTCTAAACGTTCAAATAGTGAAATGACGTTTATTCCGACATAAAACAAAATGTTGAAAAAACGCGCCAATTGGGCGTTCGAGTTTCATAACTGCCGCTCCTGCACTAGCTGGCCGCTTCTAAACGTTCAAATAGTGAAATGACGTTTATTTCGACATAAAATAAAATGTTAAAAAAACGAGTCAATTGGGCGTTCGAGTTTCATAACTGCCGCTCCTGCACTAGCTGGCCGTTTCTAAACGTTTAAGTAGTGAAATGACGTTTATTCCGACATAAAACAAAATGTTGAAAAAACGCGCCAATTGGGCGTTCGAGTTTCATAACTGCCGCTCCTGCACTAGCTGGCCGTTTCTAAACGTTCAAATAGTGAAATGACGTTTATTCCGACATAAAACAAAATGTTGAAAAAACGCGCCAATTGGGCGTTCGAGTTTCATAACTGCCGCTCCTGCACTAGCTGGCCGCTTCTGAACGTTCAAATAGTGAAATGACGTTTATTCCGACATAAAATAAAATGTTAAAAAAACGAGTCAATTGGGCGTTCTAGTTTCATAACTGCCGCTCCTGCACTAGCTGGCCGTTTCTAAACGTTCAAATAGTGAAATGACGTTTATTCCGACATAAAACAAAATGTTGAAAAACGCGCCAATTGGGCGTTCGAGTTTCATAACTGCCGCTCCTGCACTAGCTGGCCGCTTTTAAACGTTCAAATAGTGAAATGACGTTTAGTCCGACATAAAACAAAATGTTGAAAAACGCGCCAATTGGGCGTTCGAGTTTCATAACTGCCGCTCCTGCACTAGCTGGCCGCTTCTAAACGTTCAAATAGTGAAATGACGTTTATTCCGACATAAAACAAGATGTTGAAAAAACGCGCCCAAAGGACGTTCGAGTTTCATAACTGCCGCTCCTGCACTAGCTGGCCGCTTCTAAACGTTCAAATAGTGAAATGACGTTTATTCCGACATAAAACAAAATGTTGAAAAAACGCGCCAATTGGGCGTTCGAGTTTCATAACTGCCGCTCCTGCACTAGCTGGCCGCTTCTAAACGTTCAAATAGTGAAATGACGTTTATTCCGACATAAAATAAAATGTTAAAAAAACGAGTCAATTGGGCGTTCGAGTTTCATAACTGCCGCTCCTGCACTAGCTGGCCGTTTCTAAACGTTCAAGTAGTGAAATGACGTTTATTTCGACCTAAAACAAAATGTTAAAAAACGCTCACATTAGGGCCTGTACCTCAGAAGCAGTAGTAGTGAGATTAATATATATATATATATATATATATATATATATATATATATATATATATATATATATATATATATATATATATATATATATATATATATAAGAGTGCACGTCAACATACAAAATAAGGTTAGATGTACACAGGAACAAAATAATTATATTATTGAGTTTAAATTCTAAAAGGCACTTCCGATTGGAAAATAAATAAACTATCTTTAGTTTACTTCTATACTTTCCTAGCTCTGTGGTTTAAAAAAAAACACTATGACGTTTACTAGGGGAATATAATTTCACACTCCGTGTTAAAAATTGACGTAACTTGATTTATTATTACCGGAGAAACTCTAGCGTGTCATTTATAAGGCAGCTATCTCCGCACTGTCCCCGGAGGTCTGAAGAGCTTTGATTTATAACCGACAGTGGATGATGGAATCGGTTTATTGTGGTAAGCTGAATATATTTTTCCAATTTTCTTTCGGGTTGGATTAGGAGAAAAAATATTACGTATCAAAATTTTATATATAAAACCATGACAGATATCATTTTAGATATGTCATAAAAATATTTGTTTATAGGATTTAGGCCATTACTTATTCTTTTATATGAATATTTATTGTTATATCATTTTACTTATAAACCCCTTCATATATATGTTTCAATTATTAAAATGAAGTGGAGTGGTAAAGATAGCTTAATCGCAACAGCATTGAACAAAATAGTTGAAGCTGATTAGCTTCAACTACTTTGTTCAATGCTTTTCAAAAATATTTATATTTTTGATACTCTCTATCTAATATTTGAGAACTAATAATGACGACATTGATAAAACCTGTTTGTGACAGAAAAATATTTGTCCTTCAATATAGTATTCGTACTAAAAAAGCGATCAATGAAGGAAAAAATCGAAGAATCGTATCCGAAAATATTTAAATTTAATCTGAAAATTTATGATATAATTTTTATAAAATATTTAATTTGGGGATATAAATATGCGGGCGGCGCAATGGCGACTTGGAGTCAGAGATGAGAAGGTTAGAACTCGTCAGGTTCACGTTAATCATATCCGATAAAAGACCCACACCCCTTCTTCATCATTAAGTCAATTAAAGTAAATTAATTAGACATAAACAAGTGATACAAACCAAAAACGCTCTACCATTATGCTAAATGCCATCTATCAGATTAAAGTTGGCACGCATAAATATAACATTAAGATCCACATATAACAATCTAAGAACTAGAGTAGAGAAACAGCTGTAAAAAAGGTAGTACAAGATCTGAAGTTTTGGAGTAGAGGTGTATGGCGACAATGAAAAAAAACATAACGAGATTTTAAATATAGAACCAAGTGTTTTACGAGATGCACTGAAACACTGTGTTTTAGTATTTGTTTTAATTTTATAAGCAATTTTATAAGCCGGTACAAAAGCAGGCATAGGATTATTCAACTACCTCGTTTTACGTCGATCACTTACGTCGTTGTCTTCCGTCATTTATGTCATTTCAATAATATTACTGACCTTTTCTTCATGAATATATGCTTATCCCGAATATATATATACAAAATTGAAAACCTGTCCACATTTGTCAAATACTTGACGTCAATCAAAACGACATCGAATTAAAAATGGGGAAATACGAACGAATAAACATAACAAAACGCAAGGGCAAACTTACATATATATACATATATGTATATATATGTATGTATTTGTACATATATAAATAGGTATAGATAGCCGCTGAGGCCTTAAGGTTCTGTCGGACCATAATATGAACAGACAACCTTATTAGGGTCATCGGAAGACGCTATATGCGCAACTAGTTTCCCTCAGGTGCTATTAAAAATTTACAGGAGACGCTTAGGTACGTCTAGGCGTCCTAAATATATATAATAATGTGATAAAAAAAGTAGAGTGAAACTGTCATTCAATACTCTCTAGCGTTTTTTCTTCTGGCGTCTGACGTTTTATTTTTTTCTAGGTTGGTAGAACTGTCTATAACATTTTCCAAACGTCTGTATGTAAAAAGTTTTAGTTATCTTCGACTTATAAACGTATTTTCGTCAAATGTTTTAATTTTGTGAAACGAATCAAGTCTCGTTTGGTGCCAAAATCGTTGATTTATTTTAGAAATAATGCGTCAAAAACTCGACTCATTTGATTCCGAAACTAAAGTATTTGCCTGATCTGCCGTGCGACTTTTGGTTATTCAGCAAACTCAAAAGGACGCGGGGCGCCGTTTTGATGATTTAGGAGATAAAAACCGAATGGATGAATATATTTAAGGCTATATCGGAATAATACTATTATGCCATATTATACCACTTTATCGGATGGGTATTACTTTAAATAGAATTAAATTTATTTAAAAGAATAAATAATAAATTTATAATTAATAAACAAACTCACCTTATACCTAGTTTTTTATCACAGTTTTATATTCCACGTTTCATCTCAAGGTACCAATTTGAAATTGATTTTTTTGTATTTTATTACTTAAGTTAATAGTTATATTTCGAATCAATAGGCATTGAAAGTCGGTATTAAATGATACAGCCTCATGCTCCAGTTTTGCTTTTGGTTTACAAACTTTGAACACTGCAGTCGCTTTCAGTGTCGTCGCTGCTTCGCGCCGACTTCAAATCAATGGAAATAAGGTTAATTGAACGTAGTTTAATAAACCTTTTTTTTTTAAATCCCAGCTGTTTATTTATTAATTTATTTTAAATACAGATAACAATAGCGTCGCGTTTTAAATGTTTATATTACTTTCGTATAATATTGTAAATATATATATGAAGCCAAATAGTTTGTATGGTTCGCATTAAAATCTTTTTGATAAATTTATACGGAAAACAAAAGCTATCGACACACGATTTTCAGCTACCGCTCGACGCACACGATATGACAAGCGATGTCGTTCCTCTTCAAATATCCTCATTCCTGATTTGATCTCGGTATTAAAAGACATGTCCCACGTATCAACTTATAGGCGGCCACTGCAAGGCATATAAGCCTCCCTCAAAGATCGACCTGATAGCCTATTTGCCACAGTCCTCAACCTTGACTACTCCCACTCCCTCTAGTGGGAGACCTACATACGCCATAACTATCAGCTCGTGATCGCCACTAGAGAATCTTTCAACTAAAAGTATTACTTGTTCATTGAGTTAAATAATCGATAACGTTAAATTGCAACATAACTTATATTAGACTTAAGAGTAAAGTAATTGAAAACTAGTAACTTTGGCGGCGTGACTTAAGCTATCGTAACATGCAAACTTGCATGCCTTGCGTTCATGTTCTTGAAACTTTAACGAGATTCTCTCGGAAATTGTCGACCGGTGTTTAAAAAGTTTTTAAGTGTCCTGCCTTTAACGGGATTATTTTTAAAACGAAAAAACTAATGTCTTAAATAGAAATATCTAAAATATAAGCGTAATCATCGTTGTTCATCAAAAAACGTCTCGAGTTTTCGCGGTGACAAATTTGATATCTACAATCAATGTGTGTTACCAGTGCAGTCATTACTAAATGGCACTGAAACGCGGTCTCTTACTCTGGGAATCATTTACAAGATTACAGTTGCCTAGTCATTTATTTATCTGTGAGATCGTGAATCAAAGTAACCGTTATAATAGAGCAGCATAGGCAGGCTATAAAAAGCGCCGAACGGATGATTATTGACCTCAAATTTCTGGATTTGAGACCAACGGACCAGCCAAAGTTGTTTAATCATTTTTTTTAAATAATTGTATAGGATTGCCACCGCTCACAAAGAAGTTTCCAGGGAAGTTTTCCTCTGCGTATGATATTAGCACACTGCGATAGGCATCCCGTCTGTCAAACGTAGCGATTGTGGTATATCTCCTAAGATATTTTTGGGAGCGGCCTCTAGCGTACAGTGGGCGTCTATGGGCTGAAACGACAATAGCATCTCAGGTTATAAACTCTGGGTTAAATATATTATGTTTGTAAAAGTTAATGTCTAAAAACATTGACAATTTTTATCGTAGTTAAAATTTTTACTTAATAAATGATTTTTAATTATTAAATCATCTTTCGAAGACCTCTGTTTTTTTAAGTTTAAATTAAAAAAAAAACTTTGATTTTAAATATAAAAAGTACTAAAATTTAGCAATAAAATAAATGAGTTAGAATAGAACATTGATTACTCATCTGCATTTAGTATGGCTATATCAAAATCGATTACGTTTGAAATGTGTATCACAAAGGAGATTTGCTTTACTCGATAATTGAGCTCCGTTTGGAAGCAATTCGTATGTGAACGCATATGTATATATTGGTAAGAAGGTCTAAACTAGTACTGCATTGAACGTAAATAGAACTTTAGGTGAATTTAGAATTTAATTTACTCAATATTTTTACTAGAACATTCTTGATTATAACTAATACTAACAAGTTTGTGTCTTCCTACATAGGATCATTTGTAATGACTACCTATATACGTCTTGAGTTGACTGCTAGAAGAAATCAATTTTATAAAAACTTGAATCAGATCGAGCTACCTAATGCTGGTATGTTTCAATCAACGCTACAAAAGTTCTAATGTGCTTTGTTCTAAGAACAAATTTTTTGGTCACTTTTAACCTCATCATCATAGGACGTCCATTGGTGTACAAAAGCCTCCCTATAGATTTTAAATAAGACCATATGGAAGCAGTCTGTATACAAACTATTAACCCAAACCCACACTAGTAGGCCGATTCCATCCAAAGCATTTCTATCACTTAAAAATCGTTCTCACTATAACATAACTTTTTTATGTATTTTCGTTAAATAACCTTCTTAAAATTAATACATTATAGTTCAGAAATAATAGATTTAATAGCAATAAAAAACCATTAAAAATATTACTTGCATAAATACACTAAAAACGAATGCCAAAAGTATAAACAGCATTTCATCGGTGGTGGATTATTCCACAGTCCGTAAACTGTAAATGGAAAAAGACATAACTGAAAAGTAGTGATTAATAATGGTGCTTATATTATGAATTCATTGCAACACTAATATCTCGGTTTATTTCGTCCTATCAGCCTATAGATACCCACTACGAGGCATAGGCTCTCCCCAAAGATATACCATAATCACCACGCATGGCAAGTGGCATCATATTATTCTGCGCAGAAGACATTGCTGCCTATCTTCTGGAAACTTATTTATAAACAGTAGCAATCCTATATAATTAAAGCACCAAGTGTTAATTATATAAGATTGTATTTCATCATCGAACTTGAGACCTAAGAACGCATATCTCAGTCCTCTACCGCTGAACTACCACTGCTATTATGTTGACTATAATACAATGTTATAATAATCACAATTACGAGCAATAAAAACGTGTGCAGTAAACTGTTTGCGCTCACACTACGTGCATAACTAACAATTTTGTTACATCGTCATTCATACCGAAATAGTTAAACTTTACAGTTTAGTGCCAGATATATCCCGCTGTATGTTAATTCATGGGTGTAAAGGGTTTAAAGGGGTAAATGTATAGCTCATTTGGCAGCAAATATTTAACAACCTTTAATATGACCACTCTATAACTTTTGGTACTTCAAAAACGAATAGTATGCAATGATTTATTTTAATTAGTTCACGTTTATCTCATCGTAGATATTTTTGGGAGAAGCATCTGGCATGCAATAGGCGTCTTTGGACTGAAATGACAACATATGAATATCTTTTACAAAAAAAAACTTTAAGTATCTCAGGGTTAGGTTTATTAAGGCGTATATCACAAAATTTCGTACAAAACACACCGTAGTTCAAATTTGCCGGATAATAAAAATAATATTAATGCAATGTACAGCCAGTGTATCATAATTTCAGCTGAAAGATTTCCATTGGACTGACGCTTACCTCATAGATTTATAAATAAGACTGGTCGGAAGCGACCTTTATCTATCCAGCCAGTAACAATAAATTTTATTACAAATTTATTTCTTTCTTATTTGTTTAAGTTATTTTAACATTCTCTATTATATTTAATGAATATTTTAATGTAAATTTTGCTGCAGTTTCATTTCTGCTTCGCCGGAAATGGAAGAGTTATGTCTGAAGAGATATCTTTTAGAATAGTAAAAACAGGCTTACTTTGCAGTATAAAAAGAAAGTATAGAAAACTAAATCAAATGTTATTTTCATATTAGAATGTTAAAAAAGAAACGTCGATTTGAAAGTAACACAGATTTAGTAAGTTTTTTATAGGCCATAAGGAATGATTTTACAATGCACATCGTTTCACAATACCTATGAATTTTCGTGTATTTAATTTAAAAAGTGTACTAAACCAAAATTATTTTTACAGCGTACAAACTTTTATAATCATGTTGTGATAAAGGTACGGAACGAATTATTCAAATTACTATGACAAGGAAAAATATTGACTAAAAATTTAAAAATGTATTAAACAAAAACTTTTTTAAAACTCTTTTTACAGCGTTTTTAAAATTATGTAGTGATAAAGGTTCGGAATAAATTGTTCAAATTACTATGTAAGAAAAAATATTAACTAAGATATATTTAAAAACTCTATAGCTTTTTTAAAACTCTTTTTACACCGCATAGGTTTTTTAAATGGTCGAATGATGAAGGTTGGATATAAATGGTTCAAGTTACTATGTTAAGGAAAAAAATCTTAGTTTGTAATTGTCACTTATCAGATAACAACGCGTTAACAACCTTCGTAGCATTAAGTTAAAGAGTTCTAGTTTCTGTGAAATTAGTCACTGTATTAATTAAAATTCGAAAAAGACAAAACCAACCTTAACAAACAAAACCACAACAGAAAATTCTGTCAAATTAAACTCAAACATTATTCAAGCGTGGATCACCAATGACACGCCGACATTAATGTGTTAAAATAAGGCATTTAACATTCCATCAGCAAAAATTATTTTGAAATCAAATTAACATTCACAACTTAACAATGTTGACATAAAATTAATTTCAATTTTGTTTTAATTACTTCACATACTTCTGTAACAATACAAAATAATATAAACCGTTTTGCTTTAAAGTTTGTTTTTTATAAAAAGTCTACAATTTTGATGTTGATATTATTGGTAGATAATTTTGATGGGCGGATTCTGTACGAATATTGACGGGCTTCACAATAACTTTATAATATTTATCTTGATATTTATATATTCTGTATATATTTACACATATATAAAAATATATATACATATATATGTACATAAATCTGCAGGTGAATTTGAAGAGGTGTTCAATAAAATTTTGTATGTTTTCTATGGTTTTTATAGGTATAAAACTTGAACAGAATACTTAAATATCATGTTAAAAATAACCAAAAATAGTTTTTATGTAATTACACCTTAACAAGTAGTGGGAGCCACGCGAGAGTGCGAGGGAGACAACAAGTTAACAATAAAAAAAAAACCGAAAACCTTATAACACTCCAACGTTGCTGAAGTATAATATACATCACTACTAAACAAATTTTATACTTAAATTTTATTCAATTTTCATAATACATCGCTCATGCAATCGAAGGCCGTTGGGACAGAAACGACAACATAGCTCTCGGGTGGTGAACACGAGCTGGTGCACGCGCTGCGGATAGGCCACGTACTAAGTGAACCAAAGACATAGTTGAGGTTGCGGCTAAACCTATGCCTTACAGTGGGCATCTTTTATCTGAAAAAAAGGATAATAAGGGTACTCACTAGAAAAAATATATATCACCTCTATCTCACATCTTGTATGATGATAAAACAACATTTAAAACATTTAATGGAATCAGGCGTTACCTTGCGGAAGTCCATCCTAAGTAAGAAAAGGATCAATATTTAGCCACTTCCGCACATGCAGTGGTAGTCGTGCAACAAAGTGCACCGCCCGCCAGCCCGCTGATAAATGCGTGTGCGGCAAACAATGCGAATTACACAACTGCCACCGTTAAACCACTCAACACGTGTTTCACCCCTCCACTCCAAAAAACACTGCATGTGCGGAAGTGCCTAAATATTGGTCCTTTACTTACTTAACATTTTAAACTTTTATACTGACGCTACATGGAGTTATTGGATTAATTTTATTTTTCTGTTTCGTTGTCTTCGCTGTCATACACTATCTGTAAATTTTATATTCGTTGCTACATATTTATTACTTACACTTTATATATTTCGTATCGTTATACATTCTTTTTTAATTATTAAAATATACTTCTTTTGTAATCTATCTAAGGATTACCTTTAAAAATGCGGAATGATTGGGCCTCAAATTATGCTTCTATATTATGACTGTAATATTCTTATTTTATGTAAATAAATTTACAATAGTATCATAAATAAATAATCTAGTTTTATATCTCATAAAAATATTATAAGTTGAGAATGTATATTAAATAAGTAACTAAAATATAATATCGATCTTCGCGAAGCCGCGTATGTAATACCCCTGTTTAGTATGTAAACAATACATTGTTCATATTCCGTTACATCCCATAAGCCGATCACTGAGTAATAGTAAATCCATTAAGGATCAGATTGCTTCCTCGCTTCTATCAACAAAGCCTACGTCATATTACAGTTTGAAACTTCATATACAAGATGATTGGCTATATGTCTAGCATATTCACTCTCCATTATTGTATATATACCTGAAAATTAATTCTTTCAGGAAACGATTCGTACTCAAGACATAGGCCTCCACCATAATCGCCACACTTGACAGGTGGGTTGGCGATCACAGCCTGGTATAATCAGAGAACACTGCTACCTATCTTCTGGAAACTTCTTTGTGAGCAGTGGCAATCCTATATAATTAATGCACAAAGTGTGAACTACATAAGATTAAATCCTGGAAGTCGAACCCACGACCTACGATGGCAAGTGTCAGCACTCTACAACTTGATTATCAAGGGTCAAAAAAACTTAAGACATTGGTTAATTGATGATAATATAATAAGAAAATAGGTTTACAAAATTCAGATTACTGCACGTTAAGATTGTTTACGAACAGTCCCTTCAGATTTTATACAGCCACAAGTTAGGCCTATCGCATTCCAAAAGAAAAATAAATTTAATTTTATATATTTCAGAGTGAATATATGTTTAATTTAGACTTATTTTACTATAACTTACAAGCTATTTTTTCTGTTTGACTGAGTGATGGGATATGTTTATAAAATCTTTAAAGCTTTTTATTGACAAATATACTATCTATTCACCCTTCAAAAAAAATAGAAGACGTCCATAGTGCATTTATAAGGCACCGTGAAACACTGGCTGTACCAAAGTTTGTAATGCTAAAAATATCAAATTTATCTGTAATAAACGGAATTAGATTTATTAATAAAATTATGCAAAACATTATTTGGCTACCATTTATAAAGTTCAAAACACATACTAAATGTATATCGAAGAAAGAGGCATATTATTCAATAAACGAATATTTAAATATCAAGAATCCTCGGCAATGATGTCGCTTGTTTTTTTTTCATTTAAGCTGTATCAGACACAAGGTGTTCTTGCAAAAATCGGTATAGTTATACTTTTTTCAAAAATGTGTTATTGTGGAGTTTTTTTGCTTCTCCTACATAACTATAACAATTTTCTAAACAGGGTGAAATATGAAATAAATTAAAAAAGTATATAAACCAAAAGAGTCCTGTTAAAAGTTCCAATGCTGATTAAATGAATTTTTTCCATATTTTTTATCTTAATTTTTAAGGAATAAACACCTACATCCAATCATCTTGTATATAGTGTAAAAATGAATAGAATTATTAATATTATACAAGAGTTACAATAAAACGTCTTTGTTTGAAAACTGTCTAGCTGGATAAAATACCGTTAAACGTACGACGTTTAAATAACAATTGAAAGTGAAACAATTTTCCGACAATTATAATTCGTTTTCTGTCCGAATGGACATTACTAAGAAATTGGACGCATTGTGAAGTTTTATTATTAAATAAAGAAAATATTCTGAACCGTATTTAAAAAAAATGTTTTAATACGATTCAAGAACCACGAAAAGTCTGGTGGTGTCTGGTTTGCAGAACGCACTTACATAATTGTAATGATTACAATACACTTCAAATACAATACAGTTATGGTCGCGGTTTCTCTCCAAGTGTGACGCGGGAGATTGTCGGCGTACCTGAATAGGTTTACACTCAAGGAGAGTCGGGTACCTGTGACCCCGCTTGTGGATCAGACCAAGGTGCAGGTAATCCTTTGGTGCGCGTATTTAGTAAACAGAGAACAGACTGCAAGATGCAGATAAAAAGAGGATAGAGATCGGCAGCATTGCCTTCCACTTGGAAGACAACAATATTATATTTCACAATTAAAGTTAATAAAAGTAAGGTCAAGTAACAAGTTATAATCTAGAATCAAAACTTGTGTCTCAATTTTTATTAGGAACTCTAGATTATAAATAAATAAAACGTAAAATACAGAAAAATAAAAATAGAAGTGATATATTGTAAATAAAATGAACAATTATACCAAATATAGCGAAGGATGAGAGATGACGCATGAAAGGTATGTGAATAAAAGTGGCGAATTGAGAAATAGTGTGAAGGCTGGAAGAAGAAGAAAGACATAAAATGTGAAGGCTTAAAGAGGATAATGGAAACTTCACTAAAACAAGTATTTACGAAAAAAGGTCCCTGTTATAAAATAAAATAGCTGGAATTATAGGCCTCCATAACGGCGCAATAAAAACACACAAAAAAGTGACATGACATCGTCTTCAAAAATAAAAACGCTGCGGCGGTCCAAGCGACAATTATCTCATTGTTCCTTCGTTATTTTTATATTTCAATGTTACTAACGTTATAGGTTCACTTATCATAATTAATATTTCACATTGCCAATTAACGTTTTTTACATCACAGTCTGACATATAAGCGTATATAATCTGTGGACAACGTTGTGTTTTATTATCTTATACTTGTTGCCATTCTATCAAAATATATGTTTATATTTATATCACATTTTCAATTTCAATCAAAGTGAAGTAATTTGAAAAGGTTATTAATAAAATAAACATTATTATAATCATCAAAACATTATTTAAATTTATAATTTACTAGCTCTACCCCGAGATTTCATCCTTGTAGAATTTAATAAAAAATTAATAGTTTATATAGTTTATTTTAGTTTTTATTTTAATTATATGATCCGGATATAAATTTCAATATTTAAATAAATTCTTGTCACCTATAACTCGAAACGTATCATTCTTTCGCTGTTTTCGTTTTAATTTTATTCAGCATGAACCGTCACCACAATATGTAAAATTTATTGAAATGACAGTGGTATCATCTTCAAAAATTAGTCGAAGTAACATAGAAACCTTTGTGGACTCATGCACAGCAACTTTTCTGAAAATTGTCACATGATAAAATCCATAGTTAACGATTTTATAAAAGTCATACAGATAAACATTCATTTTTAAATATATAGATGTTTGAATTATAAACTTATAATTCTTTTTAAGCCTTAAATAATGTATAGAACAAAGTTACTTTTCACTCATTAACCAAGGAAACTTGTTATCCTACCCAAGACCGCAGTGACTTAAGTGTTTAGCTTTAACAAAGGTAAAACAAAATAATTGGCTAATTAAAAAGGTCATTTCTATTATCTGTTCTTTGATATCCGTGCAGAACATCGACATGATCGACTTTTTCTCGAATTTTACAGACTTGATGTATACTAACCACCAATAAAATTATTTTTCACATACTATAATCTATTATTATCGAATTTAATTAAATGAAACACCACAACAAAAATGTAAAGGAAACGTGTATTTAGAAATAATGGTTTACTTATAACATTTATATACTGTGATGCGTTGAACTTAAAACCAGGTAATGTTCGTGGTTAGCGAGAGAATAAAATTCCCTCTGAGGTAAACTTTTATGTATTAGGGAGACTAGAAAGCAATGTCGTTTCTGTCGACATTTTTTACAAAAAAAAAACGATTGATTTTCACCGCTCCGGGCATTTACAATTTGTATACTAGATGGCGAAAGTTTGTTGATAACAAACATGAATATATTGTTGATAAGAAATAAAACTTGTTAAAAGTTGAGTCGTGTGAATATAACTTAAGTAAGCGACATTACTTTCCGGTCCCCCTAATAGGTAGACAGTGTGTCCCATAAATCAACGTCAAATTGAAATTGAGTGGTAAAGGAAGGAGACTCACTAACATTTGAAAATTAATACAAAGAAGTCTCCAGTTAATAAATTTTAAGGTTGCATTTTATAATCGTTCTAAGTGTATGGTTTTACAAAAGTTAGTTTTTAAAATTATGTTATTGTTGTATAAAATATTGTCTATCATTAATAGAAAGGTTACTTACGGTGACATGAAAATAAAATAAAATTAAAAAACTAAAGACAAAAAGTCATAATTTATATAGAAACGACATCACTGAGCATATTAAATTTACTTACTGTTAATCGCAAAAAAATTGAAAATACATATACATTGTACAGCACAAACATACGATATTAGCCTGACATTGATTTATGGGACACTAAAGAATATTTATTAAAAGATTTAAATACGTAACTTCAAATTGAGTTGTGTGTATAATTATATTCAGAGGTTAATAAGAAATTAAAAGAAAAAAAAAAGATAACATTTTTTACCATGATTTAGTTATATACAATAAATAAACAGAATGCTAATCACCTTTTTTACGTTGTATGTTTAAACTGTATATTTTTAATTTGTCGTATGTTTTAGGCCCGTTATTCAGTTTAAATTAAATAATTCATGTCAACTGATAGGCGCCCAATGAAAGGTTTAGGCCCACCAAACACAGCAAAAAAGTCTTACACTGCCTTCATCTAGACTTCCTGTTACCTTGATTATATCATCTGTTCACCTAACGGGAGACTTACCTGTAAATAGTCGAGTGTCTTTTATTCTTCATTGTTTTAGTATACAATTGGTAAACTAATGCATATATTGATCAAATTATATGGCTATTTATATATCTATAGGAATAATATCACGAAGGGTTCACAGTCGAACGACGTATTAGTATGTCAATGTAACGAGGTTTGTCAATGTGGCTTCTATTACACTAGCTGTTTACACTTTAAGTGTGTTGGCAGTCAACAAGACGATTGTTCATTATTCACTTAAGGCGTGTCCTCTGTTGGGAACCGCAGGCTAAAAATTGATCGGCAGTAACTTCAGACGTTACACGAATTGCTTTATCTGACATCAAAATAATTATCAAAAAATAAAATACAAACCCCACTGACTTTCTTGTAAGTTCTTCCCAGTAGATTAGGCGTATTACGAACTAATGTAAACTTGATTTTAAGCTGATGATTATATATTATTGTAATGATCTTATAAAAGCAATTTTATCTTTGAATTTGGTCAACAAGAGGATTGTTCTCGCTTACATTGCGACGACGAACATGATTGCCAGAGTAACAAATGAACGATTGTGTGTAGTTCCTAGTGTGACAGCTACAGGTTTTAATCGCCTTCCAGTCAACAGAAATTTGTAACTATTCAGGATTTTGTAAGAAGCTTCTTGGAACGACCATCTCCGACCACCATATAGCCTCTAATATAATAATATAAAGGTTCAAAACCAAAGTTACCAAGGTAAACGGTAAGCATGTTTACTGTTATAATATATTAATTTTAATTAAAGTTGTTATATTAGTAATTACGTAAATTATTATCATAACATAGATTATAACAATTAATCATAACACAGATTTAAGTTGCAAAATATTAGGGGAACCGGAAAGTAATGTCGTTTCTGTCCACACACTACATAAAAACCAATTGATTTTTACTGCTCCGGCATTGTAAATTTATATACTAGATGACAAAAGGTTTTTGATACCGAAGGTGAATATATTGTTGACCAGAAATAAAAACTCGTTAAAAACGTTGTCGTGTGAATTCAACGTAAGAAAGCGACATTACTTTCCACTTCCTCCTAATAAAACATCAATAGTGAACACACAAGTTAAATTGATTATTCAATCTAATATATAATACTACACACTACGAATTAAAGACAAAAAAAGTATTATATACAAACATCAATTAAAACATTTATAAAATTTACCATTCAACAAAAACATGGCCCGTTTTAGAGAATTTAAAAATAGCACACACGAATAACTTGATCTAAGGTATTCCTAGCTTTATTAGTGATCGTAAAATATCATTTTCATAGGAATTCCTTTGTGTTTATTAACCTCACATATTTACATACTCGACTCGAGTTTATATAAATACTCGACAGTTATAAAAAAAATTATTGAAAAGGTTATTCTTACATTTATTTTCAGAACTTACGTCATTGAAAAGTCACCGAAAGAGACGAAAATATTAATAAACAAGGTTTATTCGAATTATGGAGATTGATTTATTTATTGTTTAGTAATGTACGTAGTGGCAGTGGAACGAAAGGTTCTCGAGTGGCGACCACGAGCAGACGCGATGTAAGTAGAACCTCTCAAGTGGACCATCGACATAATTAAGGGAAAGTAAGTCGGTGGATGTGGGCACGCAGAACCGCTCATCGTGGAGAGCGTTAATCGGCTCAAAAGAAGAATATTTGATTCAAGAATCCACGCGCTGAAAGAGTATTGTAATTTTAAGAGTATTGTAAGCTCATACGTTTAATTTTAACGAATATAGAACTAGAGAGTAAGACGTCATCCCATAGATATCTAATAGATTCAGGAGTTACTTTGCGGAAGTCCATCCTAAATAAGAAAAGGACTAATATATAGCAGCTACTTCCACTATGCAGCAGTAGTCGTGCAATGAAATGCACCGCCCGCCAGCCCGCTGATAAATGCGCATGCGCACCCCTAAACAGGGCATCCTCAGGAGTAATGTTACGGACTCTCTAAAACACGTGTTGAGTGAATAAATGGTGGTAGTTGTGTTTCGCATTGTTTACCGCACGCGCATTTATCAGTGGGCAGCATAGCGGAAGTAGCTATATATTAGTCCTTTTCTTACGTAATCCTATAGCAACAAAATTAGTGTGACATATTCCAGAATGATCACTACCTATTTGTTAAATATATAAACGAGTAAATTACTTTTATGATCGAGGAATACTAATCGATGTAACTGTTAAATGATAATATAATTTACACAGCGCTAACTGTCAAACTTTAAAAAATTAATATTGAGGAATCGTATATTGTTGATTCAAAGAATACCTTATTTCAAGTATCCGATCGCACGCTTTTAAAGCAAACATACATCAAAGCCAATTCAATTAAAACACATAAAGCGCGGCTTGGGCCTGACTTTCAAATGTAATATTTAAAAACATACTTTCATTGTCATACGCGGCCACGAGTAAATGTCACTTTACTCGCGTCCACGTTTTCGCCCATGGCCTATTAAAATTTGTAAGGTTATACATACATTTCGCACGTACTGATCAAAGTTCCTCACCGCTGTCCTTCCGAGGAGTAGGGCGTCCATTTCACTCTCTGGCACCGGCACGACGGCGACCGTCGGTGCCGGGCCAGCTCTGACTGGCACATTCATTGTCACCACCACTTATTTGCAATTAGTCACCAAGAGCTTCATCATCCCCTTTGAGCTGAGCCGAGGTCTTCAACTGCTAAAACTTGTAGTAGACTGTACTAAGCACCTTCAGTCCTTTTCCTCCTCAACCCCATGGGCTAGACGGCATTTGATAATATAAAAACGGTACATTAAAATTTATTTCACGCACAAACATTTTACGATCTTTGTTTTTTTTTCTTCAATATATCCATAAATAATATCAACACGTATCCTTCAAAACACAATTTACACTGTCCATATCTATTATTACTTTTACATTTTGTTAACACGAAACTTATGACAGTTTACGAAGTTATTTATTATTTAAGTTCTCTAACTTTGTTTTATTGTTAAACACTTATTTATAAAATATATATCCATTATAAATCGGTCAAAGATAACTACATGTTTAGATTTTTTTTATTTTATATAAATTACACTTCTAAAATACATATAATGTTTGTTTATCTACTAGAATTATATATTCGTTTTGTATATTAAAATTTTAAAATGTCATGTACGGATTATTTTTTAGGATATGCTTTGCTAATTTTTTTATAATTAATTATAAATCTTTTGCGCCGTTATTTCACACTAAATAAGAATTTAAAATTCAATTTTAAAGACTTTATACATCCGTTTATTCACTTTTAGATTTATATTCAATTCAAATAAAGAACACAGGGTTAGATTTGTATTAAGATCTTTCTTTTCTTCTTTGAATTATCCGGCCATGACTTATCTCGGATGCCATCTTTGTTACACGCGATTCCCTTGTTCCCTACTCAGTCTTTATTGTTCCATTCCAATGTTTGTTCCGGCGAATGGTTGTTTAATGAAATTTGTTATTTGAAACTAAATTCTATTAAAATTATTCTAACACTTGACACTATTGCTAAAACATTAATAGATTATGATAACGTGGAATTGTTTTATTTTGTTACAATAATCCTTCAAAGTTATATTATTAAATAAAATTTAGAATAAATGTATAAAAGTTGAAATTAAAACTTTTTTAACGATATTCTATCAATTTATATAAATAACATTACGTAAATATATATATGGTTTTTTGCTCTAAATCTAATTGGCACGCTCTCAGTCGATCAATGAGCCATGAAAAGGAATTTCTCTATGAGATCGAATCAGGAACGAAAAGAGACGAACGATAATAACTTATATTGCCAAGAGATTGGCAAGTTTGGCAAGTTGTTGCTAAGGGTCTTAAGACTCTAGAGTAGAGACCATGGGTCAGCATTAAATGTCTGCCCACTTTAGGGACAGAGGACGTTGTTAAAGTCGTCAAAAGATGCTGAACACAGGCCGCGACAGTGGCAGTTCTATTCCCAGCAGTGGGTGTCTTACGGCTTAAATGATGATGATTAAATATAAACACAATATTCACTCTTACATTATACGTTTACTAGGATTATCCAATATATATAATTGTAATAAAGTAAAAAATTGTGATCATTGATTTATGACTACTTTATCATTTTGCATCTCACAGCTACGTAAATAACAATAAATTAAAAGTAAAGTACACGCAAATAAAGTCATAATAAAATATAATAAATTAAGCCGTTTTTGTTATCAATATTAAATATTATTCGTCGATTTAATGATAAAATATAAAAACATAATATATAACTTAAAATGACAATATATAAAAAATAAAGGATATTTCCATATAGACATAGAACAATTTTTCCATATTAGTAAATATAAATCGATACGTTACTTTTTGATTTAACGTAAAAAAGTCACAAAAAACACAAATTAGGTAAAATATGCAAATCACAGAAATAATAACATTTTATCGTTTAAAGTTTTTGTCGTCATTGATAAAGGTAAATCATTGATTTGCTGCTATAAATATAAGAACATATAAAACAAAAAATGAGAATGTATACAATAATTACGTCATGTCGATTATTGAGCACTGGTAGCTCAGCGGTAGAGGACTAAGACTGGCCGATTGTAGGTCGCAGGTTCTAATCCCAGGACACAATTTTACATTTTTTTTAAGATTGCCACTGATCACACGCAAAGATTCTAGAGGATGGGCAGCAGCTTCCTTTGCGTACCATAATACTACGCAGCGATCGCGAACCATTCTGCAAAGCGTGGCGATTATAGTTTAACACCCATATATATATTTGCAAGAGGCCTATGCTTCGTAGTATATATGTATAAGTTGACAAGACATATTAAATAAAATTATAAAGAACTGAAATTAAAAAAAGGATTCTTAAATAATAATACTGAATTGTTAATACTATAAGTCAAGTCCTTACACAGCCTTCGTATTTTCTGTAGTCTCAGATGTGAGAGCCTTCTGGCATTTACGGGAGGGTGTTTACAAATCCCTCAGGGAGGTACAACAGCCAAGTGTTGTCTTCGCTTTGTGCAAATACATTCCGAATGGATAAACTTAGGACGTGAAATGTTTTCAATATTTACTTGCAAATTATTTAACTGTCTTTCATATATTACATTAGGCACGAATAATAACAAATTAATATTGTTAAAATTATATATAAAATTTAAATATCATCATACGATATATTACATTTCTTATTGACGTTACGTAGAAAATTAAATGAAAGGAAATCAAAGGGACTTTATTTTTTTATTAAATAATTAAAAGTACATATTGAATAAACATTGAAATAATCAGAAGATAAACACATGATTTTAAAATAATTACTGTTAAAAAAGCTATATAATAAAATAGTGTTTAATTTATAATATTTTTGGTTCTATTATGTGCATAAATAAAACCGGTTTTTAAAATTGATGTCACTAACACTCAACTACTGACCACGTTACTTATCGACTTGATTGGCAAGTCGAAGTGCCAGTGAACAAGCCGGAAGGTGCGGAGAAGACCACGGACAGGCAAGCAAAAGCTAGATGCCTATGTCTAGAAGAGGTCCTACAGTGGAAATGACGAATATGATCAAAATATCACTTCTACAGCTTCTATCACTAGAAATCTATAAGTCATAAGAACTTAATCTATATTTAGTTAAATAATCAAAAATAATTTACTCAAAATGACCAAGAATGTTTAGTCGCTCTACAATTGAATTATCACAATGTAAATATTTGTAACTGTTGTGTTCGTCGCCGAAACTTCTCGGCAGTAACAGACGTCTAAACATACGGCAGATTTACTACATTAAACCTATGTAGTATATTAACATATTATGTAGAACAAAATATATAAGTAAAGTTTAATATTCCAACATAACTTTAATTCATTAAGTTGACAATTTAAAACTTATTACAATTAACACTAAACATACCATAACGAGTCAAATGACCCATTATTAACTCAGTTAATTTTTTTTGTGTTTATAATAGAACTGGTCAATATACTATTTTGTTTAACTATAATAAATTTAATTTGTATGTCGTTCCTAATAACTATATTTCATACATTCAAGTAGAAAATGTAAATTCAGATCATTTGACCCGCTATGGTAGAAATAACTGTTGGTATGATTAGTGTTAACAAAATGTTAAAATGTTGTTGTGTGTTATGTTCGCTACGATTTAATTGCTTTGTAGCGCTTATGCTTATTTTCAGGGTCATCTCGAGTCATCGAGGTGCTTCACCGAAATCCTTGGCAACATATTGATGATCTGGGATTTCTCGAGCAGATGGGTTGGCTTGAGTAAGGCCAACCTCGATGCGAAATGAGCGCAGTGCCGCTTGGTTGCAAAAACCTGTCCACTGAGACGAGACAAGACAAGTGCTTATGCAACGAAGACCTTGTTAAAGTTATTAGGTAAGTTGTAAAGTAAGGCTAGATGATCTGGTACATCTATGTCCAGCTGTGGACTATCTACAGCTGAACTGATGATGATGATATACGAAAGCATTAGCGTCTGAAATACTACCCAAAAACATGATTTATTATAACAACGCACATTTAACACTCTAAGTACATTGCTAATGCAAAGCAAAAGAGAGCCGTCCGAGCTATTTACGGGTTAGAACCGCGAATCTTCTTGAGAAAGCGATTTAAAGAGGTTAATATTCTATCAGTGGCATCTCAATATATTTATGGCAATATTTTGCACGTTTACATTTAAAAAAAATAGGGAACGTCCTTAGTGTACATACAAAGAACCGTGAAAAACTGACTGTAACGAAGTTTCGACTGAAAACTCTAGTTCATTTGTATTAAACGGAATCAGATTTTATAATAAAATACCTTAAACTGTATCAAACAAAATGGAAGGGAAAGACTTATTATTTAATAAACGAATATTTAAATGACTAGAATATTTGACAGTGATGTCGCTTGGTTATTTTGATTACATTTAGGCCTAAATCTGCATTGTTAAACTTTAGTAGAAAATGTGTTGTTGTGGAGTTTCTTCCTGCTCCTTCTCCACAACTATAACACCTTGCAAGGCAGAGTCGAGTCGAATAATAAATTAAAAAATTAATAAGTTGACAATCAATAAGATTTCTGTTAAAGGTTCTAATGTTGAATAAATTAATTTTATATTTTATCTTTTTTATTCAGTACCTAGTACATCCTTTCCAACTGCAGTGCCAGACCGCTGAGCAAAAAAGACACTTATACAATGCCACGTGTTGACAGCGAACTGACGGGAAAAAGCGGTCTATGCTACCAGGTCTTGCCGCCCATAAATCAGAAAGCAAACCCAAGGTTCCTACGACAAGAGGCATCATAAACCACACTCTTATAATTTTATACCACACCACTTATGTGCACATTCATGTACTAATCTCCACGTTCCCGATTCAATCTCGTAGAAAAATATCGAACATAACTTTCTTTGTTGCTTGTAAAAAGTTTTCAAGCTTATATAGATATCAATAATAAAGATAAGTTAATATTTATACACTAATAAAAAAAATTTACGTATGTTATATATAAAGTACATTATTGCGTTCATTTGGAAGAAAACATCTCAACAATTCGAGTCAAAAATAAGACAGGTGGTTTTACTCGTACCGACAAAACTGAACTTTTATATTTGATAACGAAAGATATATTGCCTAACGTCACAATAATCTATATAACTTTTTGCAGGGCTGTCAAAAATCGCTATTTACAAAAAAAAAATTACTTTTAGTTTTATTTATAAATTTCTATTAGTAGAGTGAGTAGTGAGACAGTGGCGTAGCTAGGGGATGGCGAGCGGGGCGGCCGCACCAGGCACCACAAGCAGGGGGGGGGGGCACCAAAGTTGAAAATATTTTTTTTAAATGATGAATAACGAAATGTTAAAAGAAAAATAACATAAAAAGAATATAGAATTTTACTATCTTTGTGCTAAAAAAGTTGTTAAATAATATGAAGATTAAAAAAAAAGTAAACCGTTGCAAATTATAATATACACAGTGTTTAAGCTTTTCATTCGCAAAACACATAAAGTGTTTTTTAAAAGGGCACTAAATGACAAAATAATAAATTATTACATTATTGTAAGATTTTTTAATGATAAATAGATTAAATATTCTTGTAATAATGTCAATAGAACATGAACTAGTCGACACTATTGATTTTGAAAATGTGATTATTGACTTTGCAAGCCAAAAAGCGAGGAATGTTCGTTTTTAAATTTTCCCAATAAATTTTATTAAGATCTTATGTTATTTCATATATATTTATTATTATTTTGAACCAAAAAAAATATATATTGACTACATTCTGTTCTGAATTTTGAAATTATTTACTCTTTAGGGGGGGTGGGGGCACCAAGCCCCAATCTGCCCCAGGCCCCAAATACCATAGCTACGCCACTGTAGTGAGATATTTCTATTAGTTTTATAAGTGTTCAAAATTTTATTTATTTATTAATTTGTTCATTTCACATACATTGTGCAACACTTTACATGCTTTATAAACTTTTATATCTTAAAGAGTTATCTTCTATGCTGTACAAGTATTGATAAATATAAATAATTCCTCTCCGTACATCATATTAATTTTAATATTAAAAAGTGAAGAGTTGTAAAAGGCATTCGTGTGATAAAACATAAAACACACACAGGATGTTCTGAAACGCAACAAAAATTCTGTGCAGCAAATCTGCTTATAAATTTTGAAGGCATAAGTATATAGACATAAGAAAAATACCCCTGTAATAAATCGCGATTTAATTTTTGCTTACAAATTAATCATTGCTCCTCCCCCCGCGTGAGCACAAGTGACTGCTCTTTTATAACAAATATATAACTAATCTGATTTTTATTTAAAAATTAAATTATGTTTATTACACATATATGTATATGTGTAGTTATAATAATATATAATATCTAACAAATTTCTTTTTATATTTTCGTCATTTTAGATCATAGATACACTCAAGGCCTAGATATATATGAGGGATATTCCATACCTGCTACCCATCCTTTTGAAACTAGTTTATGAGCAGTGGCAACCCTACATAGTTAATGTACAAACTATGAATTTGTAAGATTGTATCTTGGAAAACGAACTCGCGTCTTATGATCACAAGTCCAAATCCTCTACCGCCGGGCTACTATATATATATCATACATACATAAAATAAATGTTCAGTTTAAGATGTTTTTCAATAAAATCACTAATAATTTGAAATATTTTATGCACTAATAATTTTTGACATCCCTGGACATTAATAACAGACGCACATATGTTGAATAGGATCCAATATTTATTTCAGCTAGAACTTTCTAACATCGGTTATTTTTCAGTATTACATTGATTCTGGTAAGCGAAATATGATCTGTTCTTATTTATTTAATTTTAAACAAAGATTAAGTTAACATAGTATAAGTTGTTTTTAATTACACACATATATATATATACACATATTAATTATTTTAAAATCATTACAATTTATAACACGTTTGGATACGTATAACTGTCACAGAATTATTTTTAATTATACAGGTTGATTATTTAAAATACGTAAACTCATTCACGTTAATATATAGCACAGTTTTCAGCAAAAATGTTTAAAGTTTTTACACCGATTTCCGATCACCATTTATATAGAGATTACATTGAAATATGAATTCCATTGGAATGCGACAGGCTAATTACTTCTTGCAGTAAAGCCTTCAGGGACAGATAGTAAACAATAATTAATTAATAGTTTAATTATATATATATTTACTAGCTGATCCCGCAAACGTTGTTTTGCAAAAAAAATTAAAGTTTTTAATTAACAAATGTAAGATAAGGGTTGGTCGTAGAGGGGTGAAAATTTAGGTTTGTATGTATTTTTGTATGCTGTATCATAATAAAATGAAAACCAAAAAAATTGTCTAAAAAAATTAAAAATAAAATTTAGGGGTGGACCACCCTTATCACTTAGGGGTATGGAAAATAGATAGTAGCCGATTCTCAGACATACTGAATACGCATGTAAAATTTGGTAAAAATCGGTCAAGCCGTTTCGGAGGAGTTCAAGTTCGAACGCCGTGACACGAGAATTTTATATCTTAGATATATTATATATAGTTATCATGATTTTGAAAATGATTTTCCTATTATATTATTAATATGTTTTTTATTATATCTGAAATCACAGGTTTTTTACATGGTTTACTATATATTAATTGACAAAAGCTATAAATTGAATAAAAAGCCTTTACATCTATAACCAATTACGCTGTATAAAATATTTTTATGTTGGCGCATGGGAGACTTCACAAAGTAATGTGTTATTAAAATAGAATAAATTAACTATAAAGATTCAAAAAGCCGTAATTCACTTTAAAAAATCTCTATAGTCTGATAACTCAAACACACTTATGTAAAAACACAAAAATAAAATAATATTTTCAAATCAAAATAAATTTGTTATCGAAGTTACTGGGAACGCGAAATTCTCTCTTTATCATAGCTGGAAACCGCTCGCCGTTAATGCGCCCGAACGTTGCAATTCTGGGTCAATTGTGAGATAAACGGGAATATATTTTACAACGCTAATTCACTGTCCGACACACAAATCTCTGTGTTCGCACGCGGCATTCACTCGCGTACATGTTGAAATGTTCGCACCGATTTTCATGTTGCATTACTAATCAGCTGTTGTTATCGAATAGATTTAAAACATTTGATCATGTTGATATAAATCAAGACTATATGAAATGGTCCCATAATTTTTAACGGCATCATATAAATCGCAATATATCATTTATATGTCAGTAAAACGTTGCCTTTATCCTTCCAGATCATCTGAAAGTGACCTAATTTAGCACATATATCGAAGTTTATCACCATACATAAACACGCAAAAACTTTAACATTTGTTTGTTATTTAGCAAAAATATAAAGCTTTCTATTTAGTTCCATTTTTAAAAATCATCAATTAATTTAAAGACACATTCGAAATTTGAAATATTTTTTTTAAATCCAATAAATGGTTATTGATACACCGTATCACAAATCTATGTACTCACAAATAAAACAATTCCACGACATTGTCAATACAGACTACTCTACGATCGTTGTATACATGTTTTATAATCATCTAAAATAAATTCTCTATATAAAATATTGACTACACTAATTTCTAAAGATGGTGAACGAGAATTGAGAGCGCGAAAATTTGCGAAACGTTTTTGGCGCGAAAGCGGAAAGAAGCGACTGCGATGCCGATCGCCGCGTGGAGGACTGACGAGAGGGCAGCCTTCCCTCCGCCGAGCGTCCACACCTGCGACCCTCTTAGTTCTTAAGTCTGTTTAATTGCAATTATATTTGCATTAATTTGTTTCCATCTCTACACTTAATAAGTGAACGCTGTGATACGAGAAATCTTTGCAATATAACTTTTGCTAAAGTTCAAAAAAATAAAATAAATACTACATTATCAACTAAACATTAATTAAACACAATATGAACAGGTAATTACTATTAAGGTTCTATTAGTAACGTCATCAGAAGTCGTTGGATCTATGTAGCTTTCAATAAGGTCCTGTAGGTGTAGTAAATTTACAGAGAAAGGCCAATGTTCATCTGGGAACCTCCTATATATATATATATAAAGATTCAACATATTTTATCTGAAGTATGATAGAAGGAAGATACAATATCATTTTATTTAATACATTATTTACAATTCGTTTTTAAAGGCACAACGATTGGGTTTAAATATATAATTTCTATAGCGTACATCTTATTTAGGATATTATAGTCCATAGATACTTGTAGAAGAATTGTAGAAACAATGGATTATTTTAAGTAAATACCTATATATCAAATAGTTTGTTTGTAATGTAATACATTTAAGATTCGTTTGACATCTAAAATACAATTCGCCGTTTCAACTCATATAAGACCTCCAAAAAGCATCAACCTCGCCAAAGATATCTATGGCTGGATATTCAATAATCGCCACGCTTGGCAGGCAGGTTGGCGATCGCAGTGTAATATTATGGTACGCAAAGGACGCTGCTGCCCATCCTCTAGAAACTTTTTAGTGAGTACTATGAATAGAATACAATGTAATTACACAAAGTGTGAATTATATAAGACTATATAAGCCAGGTGTAGACGGCGACCTACTATCACAAATCTCAATCCTCTACCGCAGAGCTAACATTGCCTAATGAAACACAATATATGTAATAATATTAAATAAAAGTTTAACCCCAATTAAATAATTAACAATAAGAAAAGTCAAAATAGATGTAAAAATATTGACACTAAATTTTGTTTTAAAGTTAGTGACTTTATAAAATATAAATAAATTAATGACAATGTTAACCTATTTCATGATTACACAATTAAAAAAAATCAATTTTGGAACACAACGAGACAAGAGTGACGAGTTATACCGGCCAGTAATAATATTCAAAATTCGAATTGGACAAGTTCACAAAATACGAAACATCGAATCAGTATTTTTTCGTAAAATATAAAAGTAATCATTTGCGTATGTTCAAACAGCTTCAGGATATTTAAAGTGATTACAAAACAAAGCCCATCTGATTCCGCTCATTGTTGACTGTTCAGATCCAAGCGCTTTGAGAAGCCTTCTTTTTTCAGTCTATACACGCTCACTGCAAAGCCTCCGTAGGCCTCCCTCAAGTTACCCAATAATAAATAGAAACTGTAGGCGATCAGTTTTATAACAAAATACAGTTATTAACAATAGAAATCAGACAATATTGGTCAGTAGTGTTACAGCTACTTACTAACCAATTACTTTACTAGCAAGCTACTTTCACCAATTATAACACATGTAGTTTTTTTATATTTTTACACGCTGACTCAAAATGCTTCTTAGCTTTTTTCTTCTTTTCAGCCCATGGACGACCACTGCAATGTATAGACCTCTCTCAAAGATCTCAACAATGATCGGTCTTGCACTGGTCTTATATGTATCTTTACTGTGTCAGTCCAAATAGTGGGGGGAAAAACTAAAGATATAACTGTAGAAATGTATATATAAATAATCTTAGTAAAAATGTGACTGTGGGTAGGATGAAAGGTGGCGAATAAAATGAAAAAAGGTAAATGAAAAATGTAATAGCAAATGTTGAAGAGCGAAAGAAGATAAAAGAAACTGTAAAATGATAAGAGAACTGTACAAAATTATTGACCCAACAAAACCCTATTCCCAACAAAATAGAAGGTGAAAACGAGAGATCCCAAATAGCGAAGGCCATTTAAAAAAGAAACTAAGGGGACCTACTCACGCTGCGGCTATCGAGTTGTGGTCGCCATTGGTGAAACTTTCGATCACAGTGGTTCGGTCGCACGAACATTGTACTACTCCGAATGACATCAAAATCCTTTTATCTAGTTTATTTTAAGCTGAAATTTTGCATTGTGTAAGAGCCGAGTTTGATTCTAAATTTATTCAAATTGGATTCTTATTACATTTTCCTCGTGATCCACATTAGTGATTATTGTAAATGATCCTTCGTGTTTAATAATATGAATAAATAAAAAAACAAGATAGTGTTTTTATAACCATAAGATACCATACAGGTCAACAAACTTGATTGTTCAAGTGTCAAGATATTATCTGTGATAAGTTTTAGAATAAATGGTCAATCGTCTCTTTTACTAAACACACAACGGATTCGTTATACAACATATAGAGAGTAAATTGAAAATATAATTATAATTTAGTGACCTAGATGAAACATACCAGATATTGTCTAGCATTTATGTAATCTTTGGTTTCGTAGAGCTCTGTTAGAAGGCTATGTCTTGTCAATCAATAACTTTTTTTTAATTTTATGGCCCAGTTTTCGGGCACCTCTCGTCCCACCCCTATTTATATGGTAAAAGGAATTTTATTTTTAATTTTAATTTTTTCACTTTCTTTTATTATTTACTTTCTCTTCCTTCATTTCTCCCAATATCTATCTTGCTACTCTTTCATTCAACAATTCAATCTATTTTTCTCTTCCACTCTAATTATCTTCAATCAATAACTCTCGGCGAAATAAATTCTTTCTAACTATGATTTAAAGATATATCGTGCTTTATTAGCTCTGTTAATATACAGGATGATTGATTATAGGTATAAGTCTTTAAACGGGTAATTATATGCCTCATTTGTCAGCAAAAAACATTAATATTTTTTCATGTATTTCTGATCAAACTATAAACATCTTTCACTCTAAAATACGTTATATATTTTTTTTCTGTTGGAATGCACATAAGCTAGTAACTTTTGGTGGTACAAACTGACTAGAAACAGACAATGAACAATAGTTGATTTTAGTATAAGAATTTTTAAAAAGGGTTTTTTTTAATTCTTATCATTATGAACCTTATGATATTATGAACAAGTTTTATATTGCCTTAATTGATAGCAATGAGTTTTATATTCGCTTTTAAAGCTTCAATATCTATAAGCAATCAAACTGTGTGTATATTTCGATGAGATATTATTGGAACAAAATCGCAATCGTAAAATATATTTTTTTATTTAATATTCTTTATTGGACACGATAAGATACATTTAATAAGTTTTACATATTCACAAACAAATGAACATAAACATACATAGACATACATACATACGTATATAACATATATACTTATAATAAAAAAGGTTTAATACATATTATAAATATATTATACAATAATAAATAAAAACGTCTAACTGACTTCGATCAGTATTGGTTCGATCGCACTTGCCTCAGAAAGAAGCAAGAGGAAAAAGAAATGAATTAATATAAAAACTTACGAAAATATTTATTACATTAAATACTTAAATATTTTATTTAAAATGGTATACAATTTGTTATTTATACATAGCATTGCCTATAAGGCATAGGTCACTCACCACAGATATCTATGGGGCATGTACATTGCCACGCTTGGTAAGAGGATTACCAATCGCAATATGGTTTTATGACGCTGGTGCTCATCCTCTGGAAACCCTTTAATACGCGGTGGCAATCCTATTTAATAATGCATAAAGTGTGAATTATATAAGATTATATACCGGGAATAAAAATCGCGAACCACAATCGCGTCTCAGACTTCTACCGCTTGGTTAACATTACTCGTAAATATCAGATAGTTCAAGGTTGATCACTTTTGCGACATTAAGTCCGTCATTAAGTACGATATCATCATCATCAACTAATAGATGTTCACTGCAATGCATAAGTCTTCTCCAAAGTTTGCCACAATATAACTATAAAAAAAAATATTATCTACATCTCTTTGTAGAAATCGTATTGTAACCTGTAAATAACTTTTTTCGTAATTATTTCATATGACAACTAAAAGAAAACCTTTAAAAAATAATCCTTAAATTTAGATACCATTCTACAAAAGACATCAATTTTTTTAAGCATACACTTTCATGAATAATATCCATTTCTCAAACCAAAAAATGTATGAATATTTTTTTAATGTAAACTATATATGCGATTAGCGATCGAAGATGATTTACTACTAGAGCACGTATCTGATATTTCTTTGTTAAAGCACGATGGGAAGATAAATGATAGCCAAGAGTGATCGAGATGGTGTATTCACATATTTGCAAATAGTATTTACAATTTACACGACTGTAACACAACTGCAACAACAACTGATGGCTTCGGAATTTAAATCGGAGTTCGAATTTCAAACGCCCAAAAATGATTTTACAAAAAATTATTGTGGCCGTACTGGCCAGCAATATGGAGTGTGAACTCTACAACTATCTCCTTGAGTAGTCTTTGCACTATCAAATGTTAATGGCCTGTCGCAATATTATAAAAAGAATAGTAAATAAACCGTATGTTAGTGTAACTGCTGTAATTTTATAAAAATAAGTTTTCTTTTCGATACTCAATGGTAAGGTGTTTATATTTTTATTGTGAAGCGTTTTGGTACATGATATTTGTATGTTTTATTATATCGTTAAATGCTTTTTTATTATTGATTGATATCAAGTTTGATACATAGGGACATGTATAACAATTTTGTATATCGTTTTATAATAATAACCCACGTTTTTGGAGGTTCTACCTGCTTTATATGGGAAGTTATAATTTCGGGTTAAATATTTTTTTCAGTATTTACGTTTACATTTATCTTTCTCCTTTTATTCATCACAATTTCTTTCATTCGTCATACTTTGATTTTCACACATCAACTTATTTTCATCTTCTACCTTCCTTGTTAAATTTGGCATCTTTTTATTTCGTTTTCTTTATTAACAATTTATTTTACAATTCTTATTAGTTCTTTTACTTTTATTTATTTGACAAAATCAACGTCAAGAGTGACTTGTCAGTCACTCGCGGAGCGTCGTGTCTGTGGTAGCGGGGCGGCCATCTTTGATCGAGACATTTTTCTGAATGAAGGGTCGCCACCCCATACGTCAGCGACGAATCGTTCAGTATCGTATCAATCAGTTTGATTTCCAACTTTATTATTATCTGATTGTGTAAAGAAAGTGTTTACAAATGAAATACAGCAAATACCTTGAATCGTACGTAGGATTATTTTAATTTTCAAATATTCATTACCTCTCAAGACCACGCTTGTCTGACATTGATTTTGATGAAGGTTCTTTTGTGCTTTCATATTTATAGAGTTACATCGATAGTTAATTTATAACTTTGAGTATTGATTCAGACTTACGTGGCCCTCTATTTTAAATCTTTACTATTTCAGTTGATGGTCTGTAGCACCAGTTCCTTGCAGAACCTAAGAAATGTAGGGCGACATTGATCAAAGGGAAGGGTGGCGCCACTTTACTCTATGGTTTGTGTGGTAAAAGATCATAATTTCTAGACGGAAAAAAAAGAATCGACTTATTGATTGTGACCATTGAGTTTTACGCTTGGCTTAACCCTTAAATGCATTACTTTTATTTATACTTTTCAAAAATATATATATTGCATATAAGTACACTACAAAGCAGGGGAAAATGGAAAAAATATGTAACATTTTTTATGCATATGTTGCAAATATACAAAAATATGCATTTACTTTTAAGTGTAGTATTAATTTTACGTTTAAATGGTTGCAGTTTTTAATCATTATGCATTTAAGGGTTAAATCAATCTTTATATTTATATCAGCTATATGACTATTAAGACTCTAGCTATCATTTTCGTAGCATTCATTCTCGTAGATTTTAAAAAAAGAATTGTTGAAAACAACCCGCATATAACAACTTTCAACGTTAACAAACTCGTTTGTTCACATTGTCTGTGGTCTTCACTCCACAATGTGTTTATAAGGCTGCAAATTATACATATATAATGTAAATAATAACTGGCGTACATAGGTGAATTGACAACCCTGATCTGGGGACTGAATGCGAGCAGCGAAAAACCGATCATTGGGGCGATCTTTGTGAAAGGCCTATCCCTTGCAGTGGACTACGAAATATATATGACTTATTGATATATATGTTTTATATATATCAATGCTACCTTTGAAAAGTAAATTATCGTTATTATAGTCGCTTTAGTTGTAGAATTTACTGCTAAACAAGCCTCCCACGCAGATTTCTAATAGTCGAAGGTGTCAGAAAGGTCGTCTTAGGGCTGTACAATTAAAACTATCACCTTTAAATGTCGTAAGTGATTAAAGTGATTCCCCAGCTCTCGGTCAGTATTAAAACAAACCGATATCAAAATCTCTCTCGAGCTTCGCGCAAATATTTACAATTCCGTAATATTACTCCCGACAGACCAACTCTAACGTTTTTTTTTACGTCTTTATTTTCGTCTAGACTTTTGTTTGCTTTGCACCAATAAATTTGCTGCCTTGTTAAACATATTGACATTAGGTTTTAAAGAAATTTCTCAGATATTTTCTTAATCTCATATTGAGTGAAATGTTTTTAAATAATTTTTCGAATGTTCGTGTTATAAGAATTGCAAACTTATAAGTACTTATAAGTGATACATGTTTTAATACCAGCATATATAAATGATTGTATGTTAAGTCTAAATGAAGTAGTTCATTACCCGCTAAGCATTCCTCTTCTATTTCCATACTATCAAGCACCTATGTATTTATTTTTTTAAAAATTTAAAATTAAATTAAATAAAAAAAACTCTAAGGCCTTACGTAGTAGATAACATAGTCTAAACGTCGTCATTATTAAAAAAGAAAATATTTATTTAAAATTAGAATATTCATTAATAATTTTTGAATTAAGATTAACTTGTCATACAAATGTTAATTGATAGATATTATCCTGCAAGCCGGCTTTGGCTTTATGCAGCTTGCGGAAACAAGAGGTTCGTGGGAAACACGAGGTCCGCGAATTATTATTACTATTCAAGATCTTTAAATACGGTTAAGGACCGTTAATGTTATGTTATGGGAAGGTAGGAATTGTAGACCAGACAAATTATAACAAGGCGATAATTAACTAAGAAATAGAAATAACACTTCGTGTGCTATGTTTTCTGGTAGAAATTATTAACAAAAATAAGATATTATTTATAAACAAAAAGTTAAATATTCATAAAAAATGTAGATTACACTTCTCGAGTGCTGTTCAAGACGTAAACATTTTAAACGAGAGGTAAGTTATTATAAACATAGTATTAATTTGAATACATAAGTATCTTATAACACAGATATATAAATACATAACCAAATAATTAATGAATATATAAAGACAATAGAAATAAATGAAAAGCGTTCGGTAAGTTGAAAATCGTCTAAAATACTGCAATGCCTGAATAGTTACATGTTTGAACAATGTATGTTGCCCGTATTTAAATGTTCTCGTTTTTGGGGATCTCTCGTTTCATTATCTATCATTTTTTGGGACAGACTGATTTCACAAGTTTTTCGGCACGGTATTAATAATTGTTTTTATTTTATCAATCACAATTTTTGGGATTCCATCTTTTTCTTCTTTCACACTTTCTTTTATTTTTGTTTCTTTTTATTTACATACCTCTTATGCATCGAGTTCCATCGTTCGCAATTTTTTAACAATATTACACTTTTTATACTTTTTATTTCATATCCTTCTTTTAAAATTCCGCATTCCACGCTTGGGGCTTAAATTGTGAAGATACACGATATTTTTAAAGAACATAAGTAATATATATAGAAATAAATAAAAATAAATGTATAACTTTGATACATAAAATGAATCTTTAACTGTTTCAATGAACTAAAATAAACATACATTAACATTTATAGTAAAACTACGTATATAGACCACTTCATCAACGTACCTAACAACATTGCTTCTGAGGTTTGCGGCTAGGGAACAGTTTGGTAAAATGCAATTATTCCAGAGTTAGCGTACGACCTTCCAACAGCTATATAATTGTATTTAATATATAAAGTTAGTTGCTATTTTAACCAAGATAAGAGACTTTTGATGTTTGTTCACAATTATGACTTTTTTCAAACCATTTGTATATAAACAAAAATTATATTTACAATTTGGATAGATAATAGGCTCATACGAATATTCACCATGTCTTTATTATATAAATATAGAAGGATATAAGATGTCCGGTGGCAGAATTCGAATTTTAAATTCATATTTTTCTATAATTGTTAAACGCAAAAAGAAGAAAGTAGTGTTGCTAGGTTTAATATTTGTGGGGCTTTTTATTTATCGTTTCCAATTAAGTAAAAGACTAATGTACTTTTGTGATCGAAACATTATTAAAAACCAATGATTTGCGCGTAAACAGTTTTGTTCTACAATATCGTTTGTAGCTGATGAGATTCCAAGCAACGGATTCAATACGATCATATTATTATTACAATTTTTACATACTGTATCTATATTGTTGACATATTTAATAAGTAAATAAATAAATACCGGCGGGCCTAACAAGCCAGCAAATTTAAATTTTAATTAACTTATTTTTAACGTATAATTTTGAAGCTAAAACAGCAGGATCTGGTTTCAACAAGACGACGTTACATCCCGTACATTCAATAACTCTTTACCAATTGTAAAAGAAATATTTTGTAGAAAAGTGATTTTCCTTCGAGTGGATATTCTGTGGCTTCCCTAGAGAACAGATCATAAGCTATTGGATATTATTTTCTGAGGGCGGTGTTTACAAAAATAATCTGCCGACGGTTGTACACCTCAAAAACAAAGCCCACGATAGGTATGCTAGCAAGTTTTCATGAATATTCGATTTACATTACAGAAATGTGTACGTTTAGTTTGAACCCACCTCAGTAATATTATTAAATCCTATATGATTTTTCTTTTTCTTTTCAGCCGATGGACGCCCACTGCAAGGTATAGGCCTGCCTGCATCAAGGGACTTCCCGCGACTCTATGTCTAATAGAATCAGGCATTAGTTTGCGGAAGTCCATCCTAACTAAGAAAGGGACTAATATATAGCTTCTTCCGCTATGCGGCAGTAGTCGTGCAGTGAAGTGCACTGTACGCCAGCCCGCTGATTAAAGCGCTTGCGGTAAACAATGCGAAACACAACTACCACCGTTAATTCGCTCAACACATGTTTCATCTCTCCACGGGGCATCCTCATGAGTAATGTTACACCGACCAGTGCCAAACAACGACTACTGCTGCATAGCAGAAGTAGCTATATATATATTAGTCCCTTTCTTACTTAACTATATCTTCGGTCAATCTAGTCGGGGGCCTACCCAGGCCGCGTCTACCGGCTTGTGATCACAACTTGAGAACCTTTCGGCTCCAACGGTCATTGGTTGCCTGGTCAAGATCAGACTAGCAATTTTTCGAGCAACGTCTGTGATCTTGGTTCTTCTGTGGATTTTCTCATTTCTTATTGGATCTCGCATTGACACTTCAAGCATAGCCCTCTCCATTGCTTTTTTGATGACTTCGGGCTTTCTTATGAGGCCCGTCAGAAGTGACCACTTCTCGGATCCGCATATCACCGGCAACACACATTAGTCAAATACCTTCGATATGATTGCTATATTAAAAAAATAATCTTTTTTAAACACACTGCGTTTTTTAATCCCATTAATTTAGTGATCCATATTGTAGTGCAGTAACACTATTTTTCCGAACCTAAGAATTCATATTTATTTTAAATTTCACATATGTACATATAGATAAAATAAAAAAGAAACATCTTTACCTAAATAAATAACATCATACAAACGTAAATAAATTCAATATGTTCTTTATTTAAAGATTATGTAATACATCATTTAGATATAAGATTGCTTGAAATATACATTTCTATTTTAAGAAACCTTACTGGCACGTGTTTTATTAACACATTGCGTTATGTCTGATGACGTAAATAGTTTAAGCGTTAGATGAATTCGAATATTTTGCAATAGCAGTGCTAGTATTTGTATAGCTTTTGACGATAATGTTAAAGCTATAAACTCTGGAAGAGATACAGGTGCGACCTATGTTTATATATGTTATGTATATATATTTAAAAGCCTGCTTTTTTAAAAAATCCTTTTTTAAGATTTTTGCCAAAAATGCCCTTTAATATTTTTTTGTTTTCTCAATTTACTATGTATAATTTAGTAGGAATACTTTAAATATTAGCATGTACGTAAGTAAAAGGACCAATATTTAGCCACTTCCGCACATGCAGTGGTAGTCGTGCAATAAAGTGCACCGCCCGCCAGCCCGCTGATAAATGCGTATGCGGCAAACAATGCGAATCACACAACCGCCACCGCAAAATTACTCAACACGTGTTTCACCCCTCCACGGGGCATCTTCAGGAGCCACGTCACACCGATTAGTGCCAAACACAGAGTGATTCTGTGGTGTGCGGAAGTGGCTAAATATTGGTCCTTTTCTTACTTAGGATGGACTTCCGCAAGGTAATGCCTGATTCCATTAAATATTGGCATGTACAACACAGATTGATTTTGCGAATTTTTTAATTCTATTAATAAGCTACAGAATCGCTGTTAAATTTTAACTAGAAATCCAAAGAATAAATTAGTGTATTTAAATACTAAGGTCAAGTCACGTTATTAAATTATAAGCAAATCAATCGATGACCCAAAAAGTTAATTATAAATGCGCATTAATATTGCTACGGACTGAAATTAAAACCGCCGGGGCGTCTTTTATAACGCTCCGTGTGAAAACGGCCTTATTTAACACGGCAATGAGAGAAGCTTGTAGCTTTAATAATGTAAGCCGAAAACAAAAGATTAAGGCATCTGGCCGTAAATAAAGCAGTGAAGCCGTTATACCGTCGGAAGCGTTTACGACGAAACATTTCGGTGGCGTTGATTGGCAAGTTTTGTTTATTACTTACTCTTAATGTAGTTTCGGGAAATACGCGAGAACTACGTCTGGCAACAATTTAATCCGGTGGTTGCGAAATTATGACTATACAGGGGGATTGGTTATAGGTTTAAAGGCTTGCAGTGAATTTATAGCTCATTTTGTTTTGAAATCATGATCACTATCAACAAATCAGTGATTGTATAATAAGAAAAAGAGTTTTAAAAATTCGACTATATATTTAAATTAATTGTTGTCTACTTTCTGTCCTTTTAGACTTTCTAGTGCCAGAAGTTAGTTGCCAGTGGGCTTCGAAAAAAAAAATAAAGTAACAAATTTCAGAGTGAACGCTACCAATATAGTGATTGGAGATAGGTGTATAAGTGTAACTGCCACTTGAACCCACGTTACCGGCCGTTTATTTCTCGCGAGTAGCAACCGGCACAAAAATAATAGTTTTGTTAAAGGACCTGAAGAAAAGGCTAAAGTGCAACATAACCATAACTTATACGCCACGCAACTGTGGTAAATTTCCATGACGTTATTCCCGTTTTATATATAGCCTTGTAATGTTCACAAATAAAAATGTTCCGTATGGAATAATCGTGTGGTTAACTTCACACACTGTATTTCATTTAATTTAATATTTAAAGTTTTATGCTTACAAATGAGTTATACATTTATCACTTCGAAGCTTTTAAAACTACAACCGATTGAGAAATAGTTTCCACGAAAAATGAAAGGAACGAAAAGGAATGAAAGAGAACGCAATGGAATGGAATGAAAAAGAAGAAAGGAAATGTATCGAGAGGAATAAAGAGAGAGAAAAAAAAGTTTAATGTATATTATTAAGAAAATATAGTCTTTGTGACAGAGGAGTTACAAAAGTCCGAAAACGGGGCTATAATAAAATTCCTATACTATCTTACATCGCCTCATTTACGCATATATTTTCTTATTCATTAAACTTTGTTGAAACATTGAAAATAATGAAAAAGATTGAAATTATCTTCTATAAAGCATTATCTAAGTCAACCCACAAGACAATGAACATTTAAAGTAAATACTCCTAAAATACAATTAGAACAAAAAATTATATAAAGTCAAAAATGATTTATATATTCCTTTGGTCTAAAAACTAATCATTTATGCGTAATATCAATAAAAGTGGGTCCTTTTTTTGGGTCAAAAGTTAAATTAGCAGCCCAAAATATCTGGGTATTCTGGAGAAGGTTCGGCAGTATTTTACATCAGGAAAGCTTCAGTCTGTATGTACCACAAGTCCGATCTTGTGTTGATTACTGCAACCATCTGTGGGATGGATCAGCGAAAAACCAGCTCGAAGCTTTGGACTGCATATAAAGACGAGCCAAGAGGCTTATTGCTAACGATATTTCGGTGAGCGCTAATCTTCATGGCTTGGAGCATCGGCAAAAAGTTTATCGATATTCTATAGACTGCATTTTGTAGAGTGTAAATCTGTGTTACAACACCAGATCCTAGGCGGCGGCCGCCCGCCCTCTAACCGCGAACAGCGTGGGCGTACCGATGTTGGATCCGAATCCATCGCTCACACACAACTTCAACACTACACAGCTCTACTCGGATGGAGCAGTTTACTACGTGCGAACGTCATCGTACAACTGTAATTCTTCTGTCCAGCTTCTGTTTTCTTTTTAAGTTCACGGACCCTTCCGCTCCGTGAACTCAGTTCCGATGAAGCTATGAAATCCCCCGGACTAACAGCATCAACTTCAACCAAAACCAAGCACCATATCGGAGTTAAATTAATAAATTCTCATATCTTCCATCAGACACAAAGACGCACGGATTCACGACATCCATTCGCATTTGAAATTCCTTCCACTCACACTAAGCGTTTTGCTACTATTATAATACTAATAGCCCAGGAATGGAAAAACCTATCGGCGTCGTTGTTTCCAGCAATAGCTTGAGAGTTTGCAAATCAAGAGTAAATAGGTTTCTTCAAGGCAAGCATGTATCATTGTAGACCTCGTCAATGCTTAACGCATCAGGCGAGACATGACCAAATATTTTGCCTATTCTTCTTCTTCTTCCTTCCCTTTTACCTTTATTTGGGGTCGGGTCTCCTTATCAATTTGCGCCAGGCCACTCTATCCTGGGTTGTACCTGCATCAAGTTGAAGGGTTTCCAGTTCCTTTCTGATATTAGACCACCACGTAGCTTTTGGACGCCCTCTCCCACTTGGGAATTCTGGGAGGCTTAAGAAATTTTTTACCACGTGGTTATCTGGTTTCCGTTGAATGTGGCCATACCATCGTAATCTTTTTTCCTGTAATTTGCTGGGGATATATTTTATATAAAATAAATGTTTTGCCTATTACTAATAAAAAAATTACAAATACTCTAGAGCGATTTATTTGTATAAAGATACATAAACTCAATATATATTTATCATTAATCTAGCAAAATTTCTCCGACTTAAAATTTCACATAGTCACTCATTCCATCACTGCTAAATGGCGCTCATTATATATCATCAGCTTTAGAATAATCGTCTTTAGAGCTAAATTATTCAACCTGGTGAAGATATGACGCCTACGTGGAACACGTTTATTTTTTAAATTCAAGGTGATTGGATACAGGTATAAAATCTTTAAAGGAGTGAATGTATAGGTTATTTGTCAGCAAAAATCTTTAAAGATTCTATACATTTATTACAATATTTCAATATAAAGCGATAATTCTGAAATATGTTATATTTTCTTCTTTTGGAATACGACTGCCAAATAAACTTCTTGCAGTTCCACATCTCAGGAACAGATAACAAACAATAGCTAAATTAAAAATATAGTAATGTTTAATATATGTATTATTTTTTGAAAATGCTTCATTTAACTATATATTATATCATTACGTTAGTTATTATTTTTGATAACATTGAATATTGAATAGGTTATACAATACATTATATTACATTCATTAGGAACAAATAATGTATACATACCTTTATATCTATACGCAATCATCCTGTATTAGAAAATAAGTGCGTAATGTACAGGTTGGATAAAATACAGATTATACATATCACCTGTAAGTCAATTACAGAATGACATATTTTTAAATTATACAGTTAATTAACTTTCATCAAAGTTAGCTTTCGACACGCAGAAGCCTTATTTCCAATAAAAACCTATAAATTACGTAAAAGTTTCAAACTTAATTATAAAGCTTCTTTAAGGATTACATAATTATCGTCGATTGATAGGTTGAATCGAGATCAAAGCCTTCGCCTGTCTCTTTTCAAAAAAAAACCAGTTCTCTCGTTAAATCTGATTATTAAATTTTAATATTCGTTGTAAATGTAATAAAGGACCTTTAATAGTCCTAAACTTTGATGCTTACAGAGACAATTTTTTATTCCTATTGTCCTAACAGATTTTATTTCAATAAATATCTAGCCTGTGGTAGTCCGATAGAAAAATAAAACGTATTTCAAAGTGATCGACTTCATAGAAATCAATTTGATTTGAGCATAATATATAAGGAATAAATGTAACTAATAATATAAAATTTACTAACAATTTATACTATATTTTTACGTAATTTTACAATAATTTTACGTTTGCAATAATGACGCTTCATAATGATCGGATGCATGTTTAAAACCAAAATTAATAAAATAGAATATTTTATGTGTACATATATGCTCAAAATATTTTGAGTTTGTCTTCTCAATTCCATATATGGAAAATTATTTTAAAAGCGCTTTCCATACTAAGGTACCCTTCATCCATTGATTTATTTATTTATGTTCATGCACTTCTTGTCTAAAGTATTATACAAAATTATTCATCACTATTACAGAATGGCGGAAGAACTAAAATAATAACATTGTATGAAAGCTGATCAGTAAAACTGTGAACTGAATATTATTTCGTAACTTTTGAATTGTTATTATTGGTTACAATGCGTTATAAAATACAAGTATATAATATTTTTAAGTAGCGTTACCTCTAGTATCTAACCTAGGCCAGGCATGTCTTAGATAACAAAGACTTCCTGTGTTTTACATATAACATTATATTTACTGAATCATCTTGTGGGAAGCTTCCTTGCCGGTAAGTCTTGAGATATTAACAACACGAAGCCCGAAGTAGAAGTGTGTTTATGTGCTCTATTCTATTCTAATATATCTGTGAAGTTTTCGCTGTTAGCTCTAAGGCTTTTAAACCTTCACCGGAAATGAGTACAAATCTAAACTTTTGGGATATTGTAATAGTTAAGGTATGGGAAGAAGAAAAAAATGAATATGAAAGGGAATGAAAGAAGAATTGCAGAAAGTAAGAAAATAAAGGAATGAAAGTTCATAGGAGGAATAATAGAAGAGCGCGAAAAATATTTAAACAATGGGGGGTACGAGAGGTACGAGGGGTCCCCATAGAAGGGACCTTATAATAATAAAAAAAGCTTTCGGGTTTCCAAACCTTCATTAGACACTCAGATGGAGAATGAGGCAGTACAGGCGAGGCTTTCCTGGTCGAGTCAGTGTTGTAGTTCGTGTACTGAGTATGGAGTGAAACTGATCCTACCTCGGATCGCCCACGCTGTTTGCAGCGGCGGCGTAGGGATGCCGACGTCGTTTATGTAACGAACGGTGGAGAGTGTTGTGTTTTTGAGCATCGCACGGGTTTTTTCGTGCATTCATTCGAACTTCGTCCGTATTTATATCGACGTAAATAAAGAAATATATTTCTGTGTGATTCCCCTTTTTGATGCACCGCTGTTGATGACGTAATGCATGGACAATATTTTGTTATGTAAGCATGCGGATTACAAATTTCTAACGTGTAATAAACACGTGTTCAGTGATTTAACGGTGGCAGTTGTGTAATTCGCATTGTTTGCCGCATGCGCATTTATAAGCGGGCTGGCGGGCGGTGCACTTTGTTGCACGACTACCACTGCATGTGCGGAAGTAGCTAAATATTGGTCCTTTTCTTACTTATGATGTACATCCGCAAAATAACGCCTGATTCTATTAAACACAAATTTTTGTTCAGTTAATATTTATGTCATTTTAACCACACTCTTACTTTACTTTTCCCGCACTCTTTATTAAATATATGTATAAACTTTGATTGACTTTATTATATAAAATATATGTACTCGAATATCTATCTACCATAAATAGTCACGTGTAGAATAAAAGGTGGTCGAAATTGAAAATCAATATTCCGTGCCAGTAGTTCACAAGTATGACTGTCCAACGTTAACGTGATTTAGCTGCCTGTCTTAAGTGCATCGTTAAATTTTTATCGCTTCTTAAAACTTAATTACAGTCATTAAGATCTGTGAAAGATAATTGGCAATTTAAAGATAAGACTTCTGTACTAAATTGTATTATCATGATACATCGATCACGAGATGCACTGTATTTTTTATTCATTAATCCTATTTAATATTCCTTATTGTTCACGCTGTGAAATATATACGTACTTGTAAAATAGTAAAGAAAAAAGTACAATGGGCGGTCTTATCACACGAGGCAAATTCTTCCAGACAACCATAGTATAGACAGTAGAAGTATTAGGGGGACCGGAAAGTAATGTCGCTTTCTTAAGTTAAATTCACACGACTACATTTTTAACATGTTTTTATTTATAATCTAAAATATATTCACCTTCGTTATCAACAATCTTTTACCATCTAGTATACAAATTTTCAACACCGGAGCGGTAAAAATCAAGCAGTTTTTCTGTAAAATATATCGAGATAGTGTTATGGACACCAAAATTTTCTAATTTTTAATAAATAACGATTAATTAGAAAGTACAAAACATACATATATACAAACATACACATTTATATATATGTGTATGTACTCGTATATAACATATATACTCATAATAAATACAGTATAATACGTTTTATAAATAGAATCATAAAAAAGACATCAAACTGACTTAGAGAGCACTTACAAATAAACTCTAGGATGAACAATTATTCCTGTAGTAAATATTTCTTAACCATTTTCTTAGAAATAGGTAGTGACTTTGCACGTCTTATACAGGCGGTAACGCATTCTACAACGGAACGGCGTGTATAGTAAAAGATAGAGTCATAAACGAAAAATAATGTCATTTTTAAATTCAAATTTTCTGATGATCTCACTCGTGTGTAAAGTGAAGAAATTGAAATCTTAATTTGAGAGTAGAAGGAGTGAGCGTGTTTTTTTTTTAATTTAGACTATGTATTCATTACACATAAACAATACATCTAAGCCCTGTCAGTAGATTTCTTTTAAAGGCCTTTTTGGGACCCTCTTGTATCCGCCCTGTCATTGACGGACAGGATCAATATTTTATTAATAATTAATCCTCATAATATTTTTTTTTTATTTTCTCGCTGTTTTATATCCGTCTCAATTATATAAAAACACAAGAAACATCTCATGAATCGCAATACAGCAAAAAATTGTTCAACCCTTGCCAGGGAACGATACATCTTAAGTGGCATGGGATCGTGGAAATGTGCAATTGGTTCAGCGGATCTTTGTTTTTATAACAAACATTCCAATGCGCCCGCGCATCAGCCACAGGAGTTTACATGAGTGCTCGGGGAGAAGGTTCCTGGTTCGCGTTCACCAGCTAGGTGTCGTCTCACGCACCGACGCACACTCTTTGCGTCGGTTGCGTTTATCAGCTACGTGTCGTCTCACGCGCCGGGGCCAATCAGAATTTACGTTATAAATTCACGTCTTGGTCCTTTTCATTCTCTGGGCAACATAAAATTCACGTCACAACCTTTACATCGCGTCGCACCCCAAAGGGGAGCGAGTTTTATACTAAAAATTACCTACTATCATTGAGGTTGCATTTATATCATCTCTCACCGGAACCAATACATCCTGTGAACTACCGGCGCTCCCTGCTCACGACTTGCTGCCGCCTGACCAGTGCTGGGAGATTGTGCGGCTGGCTACCACCACCATCAGGGGAGTACCGAACTGCGGTGCAAAATCAGACCAGGCCTTCTGCCCGCTACCCATTTTAATTAAATAAATATATTCTTCTTCTGTTGCCGAGTTGCTGTTTTCTTTCACCTACCATATACAGCCTCATAACGGCACAATATATTTACTAAACTAATATAAATATAAATCTACTATGTCAAATTCAATCTCTCTTTAAGTTCGTCGAAAGACTCTGAATACCGTTTTTTTAAATGTTGAATCTATATACCACAGACATTAGTATCTGTGTTTGGTTTTTACAATAAAAGTTTATATTTCCGTATGCTTTCTTTGGTCATTTTCACAGCGTTTACTAAGACAGGCTACTCTAGTTTCTTTTTGAAAATTAATGCATGCCGTTTCCAGCCGGACCTTTAGGAAAAGTATGGTAAAGCGTGTGGCGTTTTAATGAACGCAACTACTGCTTTGTACAAGCAACTCTGAAAGGACTGTCAGATTTTAGTTTCTGTTTTGGCTCATGCCGGGATTGAACATTTTTCTGTAGTAACGCTCTGTATTAATTACATTGTACTAATTAACATATTTATTTAAGTATATCAAAGTGCTGGTTTCATTCCGGAGCCAATCCTTCAAGATTAATTGGAACCCAATAATTTCCAAAAGCGTATGCCCAATAGTGGACGGCTGAAATGACGTTGGTGTTGAAAATTATTATTTAAATTGCGAATCTGGGATTATCATGATATAAATTCTATGTTTAATTTCTTCCTGTCCAAAACAACTCAGTTCAATAGTTATATAATAAAATCTTCGGAGGCTATTTATCCTACAAATAATTAACCAATATATAAAATGAGATTTCTATGCTTCGGTTTCAGTGTGATTGCTAGCCCATCTTTTACATATTATACGTTCAATTGAAAATGAACCTAATTGCATCTGAATAGAGATTATTATGAATCGAATTGACTTGTTGATAACCGAGATAGGACCTTCAAGGACGACCTCGTACAAGCGGGAGCAGACGATCAATTTCCCCCTCCGCCCCGCCAGCTTCCTTCCCTTAAGGATGTAGACTCAACTTACATGTCCGCGATGACTAAATGGATGATATATAAAAACACTATATATCATACTTTACTCACATAGATATTATATAAATAGAAATATATAATAAATGTTTCTAAGCCATCTCGAGATCAGGATGTTGAAATTTGCATATCTTCATAAATCGTACTGGCTGAATAGAAATTTGAATTTTAAGGTAGAACATGAACAGGGATTTCAAGGTTACATTATATTCGTTATTGTTTGAAATGTAACAGTTCAAAGTAAATTATTGATAGATACATTAGTGTCGACTGAGGCGTGTGCAAATGCCATCAAAAAAAGGAAACAATAAAATACGTTTTGGCATCTTTGTCGCTTAAATGGTCGACCGACAGGATGCTAGTCATAATTATCTTAAAATATATATTTTAGTGACTGACTTGGATAAATTTATATATTAAATTCTTATTAATTTCTTTAAAAACGTCCAATGGTTGTCCAAAATCATAATTAAAACAACTCCGTAGCTAATAATAATGAAACGGTTAAAATAATTATGTAGGTAGCAATAGTAGACTTCCCTTAAAATTTTCTATTGCCTCCAATTTTGCTTTTGACATTTGGTTAATATTCCTGTCAACTGTCTATGGACATATGTACGAACTTCCCGGGTTCGTACGGGTCAGATCTGTTCGAAATAAAAATATATAATAAATGAAAAATCGCTTGCTCTGAATTTACTACAGACCACAGGATCATAAACAATACTTCATTTATTATTTTGAAATAATCGCTACCGACACTCATAGGCGCTATGTTGGAAATTGAAAGGTTACATATTTAGTTGTACATCTGGTATTGCAATAAAAATATATCGAATAGCGCTGGTATATAATAGTCTTTTAAATGAATTATGCGAACGGAATTCTAGTTCAAAAAATGATCGATATACGAAAGGAAGTACGAAACAAATCATAACAGCAAATAACACGCAATTTCGAATCAAAGCGGTGTAAACAAAGTTATTTATAAAGGTTCAAATCGTGTAAAATCCCTAATAAACATACCAATATCATTGAATAGAAATTCCTGAGAGATTCGTGCCAAGTCGCCGGGCCAAAAGCAATATCCAGACACAAACCGCGTCGGTTACTGAACGTTTGTATACCAACAATGTATGGAGACAGGCGAAGCCGATAAGCGATGTAAGACAGCGCTTCTCAAACTTCGGTCCGCAAAATCTTGGCGCAAATAAATTATCCATCCAAACAGCTTAACACTAGTTTAAGAAGCCAGTATTAAATAGGTATTAAAAAATATATAATCTGACTGCAAGGATATCATCGATCCGTCGTTAAAGATTTTTTTTTATTATTTCCTTCTGTTGTTTCTTTAGCATGGTTGTTTATAAGAAATTGCCTCGTGTGATAAAACCGCCCATTGTAATTTTTTGTTTACAATTATACTCGTACAACTATGTATATATTTTCTAGCGTGTACAATAAATTTAACTGAATTAAATTAAAATATGAATTGGCCAAAGATTTTATATATATAAGCTTTATTTATTACAACTTTAGGAATGAAAATTGTATTTATGCATTTACATTTCTGTTTACATAATTTATCTTATTATTTCGTTAGATTATTTTTATATGTTTATGTATTATTTCTAGCTCCAAATGCGAATAATTTAAAATTGCGAACAGTAACCACCTTACACATAAAAAACATTATTCAAGTAAGTGGATCCCTTACTGAAAATCAGCGCTGTGGAATGGGTTAATATGTACTACGGTGCGCAGAGAAGTATGGGTTCCCACTGTTAGTACTTTTGTTTTATTACAATATCTTGATTGTTATAGTTATTATTTTTTTTAATAATATGACACATAATTTACTTGTAATAATTTTAAGGCAACAATAAATCTTTATTTTCTTTTTTTCCATGTACGTAAATAGAGTCGTAGTTTTTGACAAGTATGAACGTAAAAGTACCGTGTATATATAAATATAGATTGACTATTTCAACTGTAATGATTTTTACGTGTGTAAAGATACAAAACTTTCTTGTGAATAAAAATGATATATCTGATAGTTCTGATGTCATATCGTTGTCGAGTCTTCCTTGTTAGTGTGTCGATTTTATCACGCGGTGCTTTTATAAGCTTATTCCAGAAAATTGCTAGCGCCATCTGTGGATGCGGATTGAAACTACAGCGCTCCAACATATTTATTGGTTAGTTTCTCAAGAATGTAGTGAAAAGTTAAAGACTTTTAAATTAATGCACTAGTGATTCGTCGCCTATAGTTTCAATCTCACTTTCCTACATATATACATATATATATATATATATATATATATATATATATATATGTATATATATATATATATATATATATGTGTGTGTGTGTGTGTGTGTGTGTATGTGTATATATAATATCTGTCGATAGACCCCACGGCAAGGCAATATTAGTAGATCTAAGCTGTCCCCAGCGGCAGCCGGTTGCATATATATGTAATCATTACATCTTGAAATACTATAACTAATTTCCTAATTGTCGTATATAGTAAACACACGTCTTATATAAACAGGTCCGTCAAAATTTTTAAGTAAATATAACGTTTAATATTTGTAACCGACCCCTGTATCTAAGTACTACTGGAGCAAGGGATTTAAACAACATTCTACTACCAGTACATTTTAGTCGGTTATTGGATTTGAAGAAAATAAACTGTGCACGCCGAAATGGATTTGAACGGATCAGTACGAATACATTCGCTAAATCTGTGACAATTTTGTCAATGTTATATTCGAACGAAAGAATAGCGAAGTAAATCCTTTTCTTTAAGAAAATGTTAGCACTATCTTTGAAACAATACAACAGACGAAACTTTACAAGTAATGTATTTTAAATAAACATATATATTTTACTTACTTCGATATTTATAGTATATATATATTTACAGTGTTACCGAAACCGCTGTACCGCTACATAAGTAAACGCAGCGAGGTGGAGCTAAAGAAAAATCGCATAAGCGCCGCCTTCACGAGTATTGGCCTCGGACTAACCTAACGGATCCTGTACTTTCTCCTGTTCCGTAGCACGCTCCTCTAAAGCGCGGTACAGCTGTTTCGGTAAGACTTTAGTTAACGAAATTATCATCTAGAACTTTATTGTTTATATCCAAGTAAAATGAATAATTTGTTTGAATGAATGAAGCTATTAACTTTCAAATTTTCAAGATTTATATTTTTAATAATATTAGTTGGGATTTTCTTAACTTATTTATTTAATACACTTTATTGTACACGTTGTGAAGTATGTACATAGTTGTATAATAATAAAGAAATACAATGGGAGGTTTTATCACACAACGCAATTTCTTTTTTATGGAAACAGTAAAAAAGATAAGGAACGAATAGTTAAAGTGTATGTATAGACAAAACATACTTATATATATACACATGTATATAGCAAATATTTCAATTATAAGGTGTATAATAACTATAAATATTGAACTAACTTAGATCGCACTTACCTTAGAAAGATTAAATAAACAGTTAAAAAAAAGAAATAAATGACATATAATCAAAGGCCTAGTAAATTTTTAAACTATATTCTTAAAAATAGGTAGGTATTGACTTAGCACGTATTATATTCGATGATAACGCATTCCATAATCAAACGGCCTGTGTGATAAAAGATTTGGCCATGAACGAAGGAGAATGTGCCGGAATTTTTAATTTTCTTATGTGAATCATGAAGAATTTAAAATCTTTATTTGAGATAAGAGGGAGTGAAGGGATTGAAAAGAGTTATATATGATAAAGGATGTGAGCATTCCCACGAAACCGTATTGTTAACCAAAAGCTTAATGTCAGTATAATTTTTTTTCTTTTTTTTGATATAGACCTCTTTTGTTGTAAACCTCCTTCAACGTATTCCATGTATATATATTTTGCTCTGTTCAACCAGTCTATTTAACATCATTGATCCACTTTTTGTATGTTCCGCCAATTATTAAAAATTTATTTGAAAATTGATTTTCATTCTATTGAAAAGAAATTTACTATTTGACGGAAATATTGATACTATTTAGTATCTCAATTGAACGAATAACGGAGATGTTCTTCTGGCACACATCATTTATATTAGCCTTTTCGATATCCTTTTTTTAAGTTTTCCTTTTAATTTTGTATTTACAATAATAATAATAAATGTTATGTCAGATAATCTAGTATTTCCATAGAATATAAGTAAGTTAGTAACTAAATTTACTTAAAGGCTATATTAGTTATGGATTAGTATATCATACAATTTAACCATAGCACTAATTTTTAAAAAAGTCACTTAATATAAAAACTAACTTAAGATATATTTTTTTAATTGGTTGAATAACTTTTAAACTGCCAAAAATGTAAGCGTATCTGATCAACTACGTATACAAAAGTAACCAAAAAAAGCTCTGGCCAAAAATGGATTTGTACGTTGAAGTGACAATTATAAAGCCAAGTAAGTCCATAGACCGGCAGATGCAGCGTAAGATATCCACTCACAAAGTGGACAGAGGATCTTGTTAAGATCACTGGAAGTCACCGGCGCATTCATCCGGTCTAACAGACCGGAGATTTATGGAGAAGACCATCCTAAAGCTAGCTAATAAAAGCAGTACGAGGTCCACAGCTGAACATGATGATCCCATCCACTATCTATGTAGAATAAAACGAAAAAAACAGATATAGATACAACGTTCCACAACTTGTTTAAATATATAATTTTTTTTTTTAATTAAGTGAGCTGTGTTTATATTTTCTTTCAGCCCATAGACGCCCACTACAAGGTACAGACCTCCTGCAAAAACATCTAGGGGAGATGAACCAGGTAGGATAAGCTGTATATCCTGTACAAAACTTTTTTTTGTGAGCCTTCTCTATATAATAAAAGCAAAAAATGTGAATTTTATATAAGATTGTATCTCGGGAATTGAACCCGAGACTCTACCGCTGAGATATCAGTGCTGTACATATATAAATATATATATATATTTAGATTAGATATAACTGTTGTAAGACTATAAAGAAAATATGTGTTAAATGTATGAACAATGTAACGTTGAGTATGAATAAATGTAACGTTGCAAAAAAAATGTAAAATGTGATATAAATAAAATTGTAAGGAAACCTAGAATGTAGTGATTGAGGGTGGATGTATGGTTAATGAAAGAGAAAGACTGGAAAAATTGTAAAACGAAAGAAACAGTGCGACAGATAATATGATACATGAAAGAGGAGAATGATATAAATAAAAAAATATATGAATAAATTATTAGAAATAAAAAGTCCCTGTCCCACACAAGATAGGGGAACGAGAAGTCCCCAATAACGAGGACCATTTAACCAAAAAAAAAACTGCTGTAAGACTGCAAGACTTTAAAAAAACAAAGGACGATATCATTTATTCTTAATTGATCTAAATCTATGAAACGTGATTTGTTAACTGAATTACATGATTGATTTTATAATCCAAAGTAAGTTGATAGAATTTAATTTAAAAGAAAAACTGTTAAGTTTCTAGCCATCTCTTTTCAATAGATCAGCGTCCTTTATTATCTATAATGCTAAAATATTCGACGATTCAAAAACGCAATAAACTACTTGATAGACATTTTGAATTTGAATTTTAAAAATTAATTAAGAATTTGAAATTGAACTTGTGGCTTTGTATAAATATATATTCTACAGTATAATAAAGTCAATAATAGTACTTAAAATATTTTTGACAAACTAAAATGATTTAACAGTTAAACCGGACCGGATTATCTTATGTGACATAATTTTACACGTGGTAAAAATAAATCAAATTTATGACGACTTTTACGGAGAGTAACCACGCCTTTTCAATGTTAAACGGTTGTGCTAAGAAGTAATGTTGCGTGCTTAGGGATTCTGTGTTTAATTTACAGTCCATTAGCGTTAAGAATGCAATGAATCATCATTGTGCTACCAATAGTGGACACAAGCCCACAGTCGCTCAACGAGCTATAGAGAGACCTATACCTGGGATTTATACATGATTGAATTATAAGTGAGATTTGAAGGCTTACGAAAGTAAATATAGCTCTTCAGAATAAAAAGCAGGGGATCTTCGGGACGTAAGATTATGGGATGGAGACGACGAACCGGTAGAGTAGCGTATAACATCGATATAGTGGACCACATGGTGCACAGTTGCTGTCATTTAATATATAGTATAACCTATTCAAAAATAGATGGTTTCATAAAGAGTTATAATGATATTAAAGCGAGAAAAAACGATTTCAAAATTTCTTTTACTATATTATAACATTAATAATTGTTTACTATCTGTTCCTGTAGCCTTTTACTGCCAGAAGTTATGTGTATCTATTATAGCCAATAACTCCCGGCAGTATTCCTTTTACCAGGTTTAAAAAAAAACTTTTAATTTATCGCATAATCATTCAAATGTGTTAATATGAAAGTTTATTGATAAACCGCATTTACATAGTTGCCCATAAAAAAACTAAGTAATTTTATGAGAGCCACAGAAAGCGAAATAATGCTTATAACAAGTCCATGATTAAATAATAAATTACATATAGTAACCAAGGCCACCGCAATAAATCGAAGAATTGCTAGTTTTAAATGGTAGTAGACTGGGTTCATAGCTCGTGCTACTGCTGGTCACGAGCTGGTGGACAATCGGTGGTAGGTTATCACCTTTTAGGTAGACCGAGGACGTAAGAAGCTGGGTGCGAGCAGCGTAAGACCGGTCTTCTTGGTGATCTTCGAGGAAGGCTTACACCTTGAAACGGGCGTCTGAAGGCTAATATGATGATGATAAGGAAATATCATAAAAAGGTGACGTTACAAATCATTTAAAGTCCATTTCACATGCATTCATTGAAAAAACATATAGATAAATAAATAATAATAATTCCTTCTTAATTCAACGCAAAGAAAACAAAGTAATTTATTCATAAAACAGTAGATGGCTACAAAAGACATATTTAAAATGAAAATAAGACATGACTCGTCTTGTTCCACTTTTATTTTCATTACAGCAATGAACGAGAAGATTTATTTGTTCGCGCTACGTAAATGCTACGCCGTAGCATTACAATGATTTCACTGCGTCATAAAAGTTTAAAGCTCGCAGCGAAGTAAGATATGAAATTTACTTTGGTATAAAAATCTTAAAAGCTATATTACAATGATTTTGTTTTTACCAACTAATACATGTTTTATAATTTATTTATTAATAATATTATCATTATAAGATCTTTTAGAATGACCTTTGGATCTTATTAGAATGCCAGAGGATCCCAATTCGTTAGAATCTAGAATCAGACTGAGCTCCTCTTTAAAAACATCCTATAACTTAAAGCTTCAAGAGTAACAAACGCTTCTTAATCTAAGATGGAACCACAACACACCCTGGTTTGGTTTCTTGTGGTCACTTCTACAATAGTTTTATTTTCAATACATTAATATTGTAATTTGTTTCCTAGCTTTATATAGTTTTTCAAAAATAATGTTTTATAAACTTCTTAAATTATTTACAGGGTAACACAAAGAATCTGTGTTTGGCACTAATCGGTGTAACATAGCTCCCGAAGATTCCCCGTGGAGGGGTGAAACACGTGTTGAGTAATTTGACGGTGGCGGTTGTGTGATTCGCATTGTTTGCCGCATACGCATTTACCAGCGGGCTGGCGGGCGGTGCATTTCATTGCACGACTACCACTGCATGTGCGGAAGTGGTTAAATATTGGTCCTTTTCTTACTTAGGATGGACTTCCGCGAGGTAACGCCTGATTCCATTAAATAACATGGTAGTTATTGCAGCTCCATTCTGTTTCTGCAGAGGCGCTTTCCACGTTGACATTTAGTAGACTGTAGCGTATCACGTGGTGTTAACTCCGAAATAAAACACGCAGGGCGATGAAGTAAACAAACAATTTTATTGATAAGGAATATACACGCAATAATACAACAACTAACTTAGTATTAAAACTACAGACATATACTATATTTCCTCACAAGCTAACTATACAATGTTACGAGATACCGTGTCCGAGAGAGAATGCCGTTGGTTATGGTACCACGGTCTCTACTTTCATTTACACAGGTCTGCAAGCTGATGGGAGAGATATTGGGGCGTGGGACAAGGGGTGAGGTTCCGCGTATAGCCACTCTGCGCAATGCTAGCCGTACGCAACAGTAGTGTTTCGTTATACTGTAAATAGATTTCCCAAAGGAGTTATGTATATTAAAATTTAGGTAGCCTACAAGAAATTTATATTTATTTTTACACATCTTATATACGTCTTGATTTTTTTATATTCATTTATATGCAGTCATTATGTCTAATACGTACCGCATAGTATAAAAAAACAATATTAATATCTTTCATTTCCATAAATTTGAAGATACAATAAAAATTAATGCTTAATTACAAGTTATAGCTTGTCTAGTCAGTTGAATTATATAGTTACTTCTTCATACTTTTCATTAAAAAATTGTGTAAGTTTTTCAAATTGTATTTTTAGCTTCCCAATAGTTTGAGAATCACACCGCACACAAAAAGGCATGCGATGCGTATACAGGGACAGCTACTCGCCCCCGCCTCCGTAAGTAGCAATAGAGATCCGATATAGGATTAATATCTTACCTTATATTGCCGAGCGGTCCTTGCTGCCCTTCAAACCGTACACTCACATATATTACACACATACTCATATAGGTATGCTTCCTTAGTACGATCGACGTTTTGCAAGCTGAATAACGAAGGCCTATTTTAAATAGTTCACAAACACTTTTGTTCCATAATGAAGTTGTTAAAGCTTCCGGAGCTTTTAACGATAGTCCTTTCTATTTGAGGCCTCTCGTACTTCCCCTGTCTTGCGTACATACAGATAACATTTACAATAATGATTTATTGACTAAATTTTCTTATTTCCATACTCTTTCTTCCATATTAATGTCATCCATTTATTTCTCTTTTCTACGTCACAAATTTATTCCATTTCATTCTTTATATTCCTTTGATACCTCGCCTCTCTTACGTTGCTTTCCCTCAACGAATAACTACAGATAGTACATTTTGTTTATTTGGCTCATATTTATTTCCTTTGCTTTATTATAGAATAAACGCTTTTTAAATTGTGTTTATTCACTTCTTATTTTCTTAATACTATTTGACAGCCCCCAGAGCTCACAGCACTAACTTCGTTCGAAATAATAGAATAGTTTAAGTTACAAGTTTTTTTTTATTTACTACATAAATATGGCTGTATAACATCTCAAGCATTGAGCGAAGACTTTTCAGATAGGAATCGTTGTAATAATTAAGGAAATAATTCAATTTTTACACGACTTGATTTCTCCAATGTCAATACATAATTTCTTATTCACAGTTTTAACTTAAAATACAATTCATTACCAGATAAAGTACGCTAAATTTTTTTATTAATGACACATATTATTTTAAAGGATTATTTTAAAAGCAGAATATTTTAAAACACCATTTTTTTAAAGTTATAACTTACGAAAATATTTATTTTAATTTCATTGGAGAAATCTATGAAAAACAAGTTTTATTATTTAAAAACAGTGCCATCTAGTAACTATTAGACAAATTAAGTAAAACTGTGCTAAATTTAAGTCCTATAGCTTAAAAAATGCTAAAGGTTTTTATTACAATAACCATTGCTTTTATCGCATGACTCTTTACGTGCTTAGGCCAATAATAAGCAAAATAAATTAAATAACCCACTATTTATCCATTTCTATGTAATTATATTTATTCTTTTAAAATTGTGATTTAACAACAGCTTGTTTTAAAATAGCGCCATCTATCAGAGTACGACCGTACCGCGTCGAAATACTCTTATTTTACTAGATGAAGTTACTTTTTGTAACCGCGACGCTATTGCAAACGAATGCGAATAGTTATTCCTTTTTTAAATTTATTGAAAATTATAAACATTTAAAATAAATCTTTAATTTTTTTTTATTCAGAGAACCATTTGATATTTTAAATATATATATAATAGATTCAGGTGTTACTATCGGAAGTCCATCCCAAGTAAGAAAAGGACTAATATATAGCTACTTCCGCTATGCAGCAGTAGTCGTGCAATGATGTGCACCGCCCGCCAGCCCGCTGATAAATGCGCATGGCACCTTATGCTTAACGGGAGCTATAAAAAAAAAACTTTTTGGCCAAAGCGTATTATGTTGCCGAACAGTCTACTGGTCGTAACGACAAATTAATTTAATCATATTTTAATCATTTACAATGAACACTTTGTACATGAGAAATATACAAGAATAGTCCTTTTTGATAATTACTATTACCAGATAAAACACCTTTTTAAATGAATCCTTTAAATAATAGCTAGGATACCAAACGCGTCCAGCCCAGAGCAAACCTAGACAGTTTTTGACTTTTACATTACCCCGAATACAATAGATTTTTTTTTTCAGACATTAGGGTCCGTACCTTTATTTTTATAATTACAGTAAATATTTTCAAACTTAATTTCTCACGTTTCTGCATGTCACAGTGTTTGCTATGTTTTTATTTATTTAAAAACACTTCTTGTACATTTTATGTATAAAGGCGAACTTGATGCCGAAGACATTCTCTACCAGTTAACTGATTCAACGGTGCAGAGGTAAAGATAGGTGAAATAACTCAATATCATAAAAGACCAAAAAAAAAACAGATGAAATTAAGAGGGAAAATAATGACACAAAAACACATTTAAATATACTAATGGCTTCTACTTTCTATCATTATATATAGTTATACTATTTATATAACTATAATAAATAATAAAATCCAATTATAGCGACGATTCTGTCAGCTTGTCAATCAACAGCTTTCGAACCTTCGCTTTGAATGTGCAACGATTCCTGTTAATCCTAATATCGAGGGTAAGCGCGTTCAAAAGAAGAATAGACTATATTGCGAAGGAGGAGTGTGTAAAGTCGGTACTGTGGGGAGATCTAAGTAGACGATTGTTCGAGGAGCGAAATATTTTTTCGTGCCCTTAAAGTATTTCCTAACTTAAATCTCAGGTTTTTCAATCATCTGTGTTTTGTTAGTTTTAATATAGTGGTATAGAATTTAATTTTCGAAATTTATTATCATTTAAAAATTCTTTACATATAATTTTTATTTTCATTTCTATACAAGTAATAACTTTTTTGCCTGATACATTCCGTAATAGTCACACTATATGGACAGACTTTTAAATTCAAAATAAATAAAATTTAAGCAAATGTTAACTTATAAAAAAGAGCGTTAATGAATTAGAAGTTACTTAATTGAAAATAAATAAGTGCAAAAAAAATTAATGCCAGGTGGTACGCATGCGTAATTATAAAATTGTTGTTAAGTTAGGTAATTTTAAACAGTAAGTACGAAATTAAGGAAGAATAAAACTGTAAATAAGGTAGTACAAGTTCTCTGCCGTTTTAGGGTAGAGGTGTATGGCTACTGTAATATATAATATGTAAGTATATATAGCTCGCGATTTCTCAACGAAATCGAATCAGAAACGAGGAGATCAATACATCTACGGAAATAACCGACATAAGCCAGCTGATTGGCAAGTTGAAGCAGCAATGGTCAGTCTATATAGCGAGCAGAACTGATGGCCGTTGGATTTTTAGATACTGGAGGGTAATTCAGTGTATATTGTAAGTGTGTATAGTAATGATTACTATTGCTAGTTTGTTTGCGAGAAGTATGAAAGAATGAGTTTAAAAGGATAAAAGTGAAATTGTTATCAATAAGTTCGGATTTTATTTCCTTAAAATGAAATAAAGTCCTTCGGTGACGCGCGGGGTTATATATCTATTCATATATCATCCACCCATATAAGGTGGATTGGTAACCTTGAAGAAGTAAATGTTCTCGGCGCAAGGGGGATTCCCCGAGTAACTATACAGATTTAAGCTCAAAGGGAGTCCCTCGTGCATCTGTAACCCAGCGCTGGACTAAGCCGTAGTGCACGCACTAGGCTAGCGAAGTGGAAATGGGTAGGAGTATTGCTTGTGGCAGAATCGCTTCCCTTTTGTAAGAGGGGAAAAGCTGCCACCCTTTGTTGCAGTATTGTTGCAGGGTGGTGCTTGACGTAATTAGGCATAACAAAACGGTTTAACAGGAAATCTGGCAAGGGATTGGAGGCGATGCGTAAATATAATGTAGGTGAATGTTTTTTGTTGAATGTACGCTTAATGAGAGAAAATATGAAGGATGAAAGAAGGAATAAAGAGAGAAAGTGTATAGGATGAGAGAGGGAAGGTGAAAGAAGGGAGAAAGATATTTTTAAATAAAAAAAAACATTGGAGAAGATCTATCCACTTCTAGTCGATCCTGTTGAAAATTTATAAAGTATAGCAATGAACGTTCTGTTTCGTATCGTTTATAATACTTTATAATTGACATAAATACGTATTAAAATAAATACGTGACCGAGGTCAATGTCTAGACTACTTTGATACTGTGTGATGTTAGTTTTTTTACAAAAAAAAAACCCAAGAGACATATTCATTACTGAACAACACGTTATGTTTTAGAGTATAGTATGTTTTAATTTACAGTTAAGTTATCTTTTTAATAAGACAGAAGAAAATTATTAGCATTAGCATTAGAAATAAGAAGGGTTGTTCTCAGTGAGATAGTTATAAGGTAACAACTGTAACTAATTTTATATTTCTAAGCTTCTAAGTTTGTACTTTCTTACTGCCTTTTGTTACTGTCTATCTCCAATAAAGTAAATAAAGAAATAAACTTACTTTTGCTTAAAACTTGTACACGTCCACACAAATTATACGTATTTATAATCAAATTCGACTATCAACTTCATATATGCAATTGAGGAGATTTAAAACAAATATAAAAAAAAAATATTGAAAAAAAAATATTTTATTCAAGAATACTAAAATGATGTTAATGCGTGGAATTAAATGTTGTTGATGCTCACTCAGGTAGCTCATTGTTGTCAAGCACTCTTTATAAAACTGTTTTTGTAAAGAGCACACAACAACGGGCTTGCGGGCGGTGCACTTTGTTGCACGACTGCCACTACATGTACGGAAGTGGCTAAATATTCGTCCTTTTCTTACATTGTGTCGTTAATTCAGTCCTTAGATGCCCACTGCAAGGCGTATGCCTTCTCGAAAGATATCCGTGGGTAAATATTCCATAATTGCCACATTCGGCAGGCTGGCTGGCGAACAGTGTAGTATTATGGTACGTTAAAAAGGCTGCTACCCATTTTTTGAGAGGAAGCAATCCTATATATTTAATGCACAATGTGTGAATTATGTAACATTATATACCGAGAATCGAACCCGGTAACTATGAGAGCAAGATTCAGATTTCTACCGCTGAATTACCACCGCTTGGTGTAAATTATTTAAAATATTGTAAAAGGCTTATTAATAAGTAATTTTTATAATAAATTACCCAGGATTTATGTACAAATAAATGTAAATGAGTATTAAACGTATGTAGTAAAAATACAATTATATAAAGTTTTATAAAGTCTGGTGATTTGTCGTATATAATGAGAAAATTTTTACGTACAAAATACTACGCAATAAAAAATAAACGCATCTAAGCCTTTACGAAAGTCCTCTTGCAAACAATTTAACTAATTCTAACTTTATAAAGAGAAAATAGTTTATAAAAGGTTGATTGAGTTTTCTCTCACGAAACTTGCTTTAGTTTCCTATACCAGGTATCATCACAGTCAATTCGAATAATGAATTCTACGTAAAACCAAATTTACATATTATGATAAGTAACGAAGTTTGAATCAAACTGTAACAAGGTTAAGTTACGAAAATAAAAAATACAGTACTTCTATTTAAAGAGTCAAAGATAATTTGTAAGATTTTTTTGGAAAAAAGGTCGTGGTACTGAGGTACATTTGACGTAGAAACGTTGCCTGAAGTACAGTCACGAAACTCTTTACTGTTCTACGCACTACGTGCTACGCCATAGAACGTTTTTACGATCATAATATCAAACCTCAGCCAATAAAAAAAGTCATAACTTTTTTACTTATCAAAAAAGTGAACAGTAAAATTTTATTTTTCGTAATATTAACAGATAAAGAAATATTACGATATTCTGGAAAAACAACTAGCTAGCTTTTACCCGCGACTGCGTTCTTCTTTATTTAAGTTTTTCTCAAAAGTACGAATGCAGTAATACCCCGCTTTACGCGGTTTCACTATAACGCGAATTGCAAATTTCGCGACAGAGTGCATATAAATATAATGTAGTCATCAACTTCTCTATGGTGTCTTGACCATCTGTCAAACAATTAAAAACAGTGTTGGGTGTTATGAACGTATTTTACAAGAACGTAAACAAAACGTTACCCAAAAGACAATAGATGTATTTTTCCGTAAAAAATAAGAGTATGTGTTGCATAAAGTGTTCCTAGAATTAAAGTGATTGATTAAAATGATTTGTATTTTTTGTAATAATTTTTGACGGTGTTTAATCATTAACCTCGTTATACGCGAATTTCAGTTAACGCGATTTTTTTTGGAACGTATCCCTCGCGTAAAGCGGGGTATTACTGTATCTGTGAGATCTTCAAAATCGTTTGTTAATTTTACACTCCTATTGGTTACTGTTAAAAACTTTTACACCTATTTCCAAGCATTTTGTATATAGCGAGCATTTCGAAATATCTAACATTAACTTATTTTTTATAATAACATAATTATTAAAAATATAGAAGCTAATAATTCTGGCAGTACAAAATCTGCAAAGACAGACGTACTGAAAATAATTAATTTTAATAATTAGTAAACAGAATTTTAAAAAGGTTTTATTCTAACTATATTATTTCTGAAACCATTGATTTTTGGTAAGGGTTGCACATATCATATATTAATTTACTGAAAATAAGCTATACATTCACCTCTTTAAAACTTTTTCCATAATAAACATGGACTGTTTACATCGACTTTTATATTGAAATACGACAAGGCAATAACTATTGGCAGTACTATGTCTACAGGGACATATAGTAAATAATAATTAATTTTAATATGTAGCAATCCGAATTTTTAAACTGCATCTTTTAACCATATTATTATAAAGTTATTTAATATTTCTGAAACTATTTATTTTTTATAAGATGCACACATCATACAGTAATTAAAAGTAGAGGATTTGTTTGTTTTAATTTAATCTTCTTTATTGTACACGCTAGGATAAATTTAAAAAGTTTCATAATAATAATCAAAAAAGTACAATGTACAGTCTTATCTCACAAGGCAATCTCTTACAGACAACCATAGTATGTTAAAGGTAAAAGTATATTGGGTAGTTAACGTGTAGAAAATATACAAACATATGTACATAAGCATACATAGATATTTTATTACGTATATATCTAATCACTCAGTATAATCTTATAGTTGTGTTTTGATTTGAAAAATGTAGTTCTCGTCCTACAACCCTGCAGAAATCAAGCTGGTAACAGTCGTATAAAAGATGTTTATTAGGGGTTGGTTGATAGCATTCGGCGATGAAATCCCGGGTATTTGAGCCATACATTTGTATTTTTGTGCTGTGACTACATAAAAAAGGTTTCGTTTCCGTATTGTTGGTGGCAATTTCGCTTAATAATACGGAAACATTATTGTATCTATATGTGTGTGTGTGTGTGTGTGTGTGTGTGTGTGTCTGTGTGTGCTTGGTTTGAGGTGTATTACTCATTTGCTCCCACTTCATATATTGTACACACCACTCAATTTTTTTTAAATACTAAATGAAGCTATCATAAAAAATTACGAAATTGCAACTACTTAACATTAACAATATTTACTGATACAGACTGACCATTTTATATAATGTGATATTAAAGAAGTGTTTTTGCTGTTATAGATTTTGCAGGAAAAAATTAATTTATACATTAATATCAAATTATAATTATATATATTATATATAATAGGTAAATTCGCTATCCAAATGAAATATATATACACATATATATATATATATATATATATATATATATATATATATACATTAAATATTATAGTAATACATACCTCGGCTGTAACTCTGTAGTTTCCTTTCGCGTTGCCGTGCTCTGGCGAATGTCGCAGGGCCTTAGCATCTATTTGCACATTAGTCTGCATGGTCACCTCACTATATTCACTAGACGATATCTTCTCTACAATACATTACAGCATTCATTTCACACGAATTAGTGATGTCCATCATTCAATAATTAATATCGATATATTTATATATCTATTATGTAATGACCAAATGATTTAACTCAAGAATTATTAATATCGTTAATTAAATAAAATTTAGTAACACTCGCGTACTTCGTCACGATTAAACACTTGACTATCTGAAACAAGAAAAGAGTTATATGAAGTGATAATTGTTCACTAAGTACTGGTAGCCCACGAGTAGAGGACTGAGATATGCGATCTTAGGTCTCGCATTCGATTTCTGAGATACAATCTTATATAATTCACACTGTGTTAATTGTAAAGGATTTTGAAGGCTCACAAATAAATTTAAGTTTAGTCAGCAACGTCCTCTGCTTACTGTAATACCACACAGCGATCTCCAATCCGTCTGCCAGGCTTGGCGATTATTGCTTGTTGTGGGCGTCTTTAAGATGCAACAACATCAATACAAATTCGGTTTAGTTCAGTATATATGCGGTTGCTATAACACTGTTATAGATACCAATTTTAACCATCTGTACATTTTGAATAATTAGGTGTGGGAAATATATCTGAAGTGGCAGTGATCGGGACACATCGTTCGTGCAACCGATGGCAGTTGGGGCCGAAAGGTTATTTCTTATTTCGTTTCATAAAAACTACATTTTTAAATATTACGCTATAAATATTGCAACATGTAAACCATAATATTTAATAGAATCAGGCGTTACCTCGTGGAAGTCCATCCTAAGTAAGAAAAGGACCAATATTTAGCCACTTCCGCACATGCAGTGGTAGTCGTGCAATGAAATGCAACGCCCGCCAGCCCGCTCTCAAATGCGTATGCGGCAAACAATGCGAATCACACAACCGCCACCACCAAATCACTCAACACGTGCTTCACCCCTCCATGGTACACCCTCAGAAGCTATGTTACACCGATTAGTGCCAAACACAGAGTCTCTATGTAAACCATAATCTCAAGTGGCGTCCACGTGCCGGTGGACCGACATGATTATGGTCAGGAAGTGCCTGAATGTGTGAATCGCAGGATCGGTCATCGTGGCAATTTTTGAGGGAGGCCATACCTTGCATGGGGCGCCTAAAGGCTGAAAGAGGATGTGAGACATTATGCACTCTTACAATACTTTCAAAAGCTTCTGCCAGATTATTTATTTATATAATAAATTTTCGTTATATAATCTTCTAGGTAAATTTTCTGTGTCAACTTAAGTTACAAATGTTTTCTATTTAAAATACTGTGTTTTTTATTAGCCCATGTATAAACTACATTGATTATATTCAATTGACTAATCAGATTTTTTTAATAGAATCAGGCGTTACCTATCGGAAGTCCATCCTAACTAAGAAAGGGACTAATATATAGCTTCAAGAAGCATAGCGGAAGTAGCTATATATTAGTCCCTTTCTTAGTTAATCAGATAAAGTTACGTATTACATATGGTTTTTTTTTTTAATTTATATCGCTAGTGTTTTGTTTACATTTTTTTCGTTTTTACTAAGCGTAGACAGTTGGAAGAGGGTTGTCGCTATTTGATACGGATCTTTCTTCTCCCAGCTGCGAATCCTGACAGCGTTTTATCAATATTTACAATTTTTAATGGGTAAATACAGCTATAATTTATACATATAAGCAATACAATTTGTAAGTTTTATTCAACTATACATTAACTGGTACATTATTTTATTTCAAGTCGTTGCCCAAGCGCTACAGGTTGTTAAATGCCTTGAGGTCTGGGATGTGCCGGGCCAACAAGTAGCTTTGTAGGTAGTTTGTAAGGCATTCGTAACAAACATCAAACATTCGCTCTCAAACGGCGTAGAACCAATCTGAACGTACTTTGAGCTGTATTATTAAAGATATATAATTATCATTTCTTTGATACCTATTTGCAGTATTTTTAAATGAATTGAAAAATAAAGATTATAATATTTCTTTATATTTCTTACGATTTTCTAACCGCTCTATTTATTTATGACAGTACTTTTTTTTTAATATTTATTAGGGGCCAATGGTGATGATACAATTGTTATTTATTCTAAATAAAATAAAATAAAAATAAAACTAGCATATATTGATCTACTATGGTAATAAATACATCGTGTAAGTGATCAAAGAAATCTAAAATGATTTTAGTATGGACTCTTCCCATATCTGGGCATTTTAGTCGTGGCTTTAAATTGATGATCGCCATTATAGAGAAATTCAATGTGATTCTATATGTCTATATTGGACTTAGTATCTTCTGGCATTGTTCTCAATAAATATGTCGCTTATTTTTTTCCGTTTTGAAATCTCCTCATTACGAATTCAAAGCGAGATGGAAGTCCTCTCCATGGATCTTCCTAATCCATTAATTAAAATATAATTTGACGGCTTACAAAGTTATTTCGAAATTTCGTAACAAGAATGAGTTTTACATTGCTCCATATATGTGCCCTACTTCTTAAACTCTTTGTTTGTAAATGGCAATATCTCCAAAATCTGCGGACTAAATATTCTCGTGACCATTAGTCATGATCAACACTGACCATTCTTCAAAAGTTTTAATTACCAGTTTAATTTAAATACAATTTAGTACAATAAAATTATTATTTATTTTATAATAATGAATCCGTTTAAATATAATTTAAATATAAATTAATATAGCGATAGAAGATGGAGAATAAAATGAAGATTCCATGGATTCTTTATAACGAACAGCTTCACATTCCTAAGGGGCATCTGCAATGCGTACTGATGAGGCTCGAATAGTCCTTTCGAGTGATATTAATTTAATTGAAATCTTTTTTATACCAAGAACTATAATTAAATTTATAGTAGTAATATCTATATTTTTAATTATTATACGAGGATTTTAAACCTAAATATGACCACAATTACATTATTTTTAAGCCATTTGTTTCACTGCTCTCTCATGACTAAATAACGCAATCCAAAAGTAGCAAAGTTAAAAAAATTTCGTTTAAAGTTTTCAGATCCTAAATTATAAATATGCCATTTATTTTATATTTTATGGACAGATTGTATTGCAAATTTTGCAGGGATATTCATTGACCCTAAATACATTTGGTAAATACATTTATTTCTTGAAGAGACAAAAAGTACAGATTTTTTTAATGAAATGAATTCTCATTCATGAATTCAATATTTAATTCACTTTTGAAAATTGAATAGGTACATACATATATTTTTAATTAGATATTAATATACTTATATATATAATTACATAATAAATATACCCAGATAATAAAAAAATATTACTTAATCATTTAATTAATAATTATAACAGATATCATGGTTGGTCATGAACGGTGGAACACTCAGATTAAATTATTTTAGTGTTTAATAGTATTTAATAAAAAATGACATACAAAATACCTCGAATGACATACAATATCATTAAATATAAGACCAAATAGGTACTCTTCACTCATCTTCAGATTCAATACCCGATTCCGAAAAACAAGATTTTCTAAAACCAATCTCCTTTAAAAAGGCTTTGATGAAGTTAGCGCTTATCGTTTCCTGGAAGTAGATGATACGACAAAACGCTGTAACCATGGCTTACGTTATTTTCTCGTAGATCTACCAAAAAAAAGATCTCACTTTTGGATCTATTTATTTTGGTTTGCGTTATAATAGAGAAAAAATCAATACTGTATATAATGATATTAAGGTACCAGAAATTCATAGATCATGTCCACTACAAAACGATGTAACACGGGTTGCATTTTGTCATAAGAGAGCAGTTCAAATTCAACGCAGACAAAAGTAAAGATAATTTCATTATTTATTTCATCAAGGCACGAAAACTATATTTACAACAAATTTTAAAAAATCTTTAAAATTTTATACGTTATATAAATTAAACGATTCACTTTATAAACTTGATTAGTTTCTTTATCGAGGTCTTCGACACTATATTCTTGCCTGAAAGAAACCTATTCACTTTTTACTTGAAGACTCCCAAGTTATAGTTGGAAACGAAAACACCTGTAGGTTGTTCCATACAGTGGCTGTTCCTATAAATGTATCAAAACACTTAGTACAGGTTGAAGGATTATCATCCGTGTTGTCGTGAATCGAGAATGATTATTTAGTTTTATATGTAATAATGTCACAGTTATAACACGTTGAATCGTAAGAACAGCTGTACACAATTGCACTTTTTAACCCACGTATTATTTATTAGAATCGAGTCAAAGAGACCACGTAGTAATGTCACATACAAAACAAAGTTTATTTTAATCATGTGTTTGTCATGTAATTATTAACATGCTTTAGCTTCTATATGTAACTTTAATTATAAAACGATAAAAAGCAACAACAACAAGCGCTTGAGCAGCTAAAATACCATAAAAATGCTTAAATTGGTATATAAAAATGCTAAAAGTGGCTATTTATATACCGGTCGTTTTTTTATGTTTAGTTATGTTACACCGATTAGTGCCAAACAAAGACTCTGTGTTTGGCTCTAATCGGTGTTACATAACTCCTGAAGATGCCCCGTGGAGGGGTGAAACACGTGTTGAGTGATTTAACAGTGGCAGTTGTGTAATTCGCATTGTTTGCCGCATACGCATTTACCAGCGGCCTGGCGGGCGGTGCACTTTGTTGCACGACTACTGCTGCATGTGCGGAAGTGGCTAAATATTGGTCGTTTTCTTACTTAGGATGGACTTCCGCAAGGTAACGCCTGATTCCATTAAACGGTTTTTTTAAGTTTCTATAAAAACTGTCAAATGCTTCTTACCAATCTAAAACGTTTTACAGCCTTATTCACTCTACGAGATTGGCTTTGCCGCATTAGAGATTTGTAAAGCAACAATATTTATTATAATTGAAGAATAATAATAATGATATAATTATTGCACATAGACTTACACGTATAAATATGTGTATGTGTTGTTTTATTTTTGTGTTTGTTTGTATAAATCTTGTATAATCAGCACAGTATCGCGTACAAGCCGCGGCTATCTGGTATACGATAAGCCTGCAGTGTGAAGTATGCATGGTCTTGTCACATTAATTTTAAATAACTACATTACATAGAATAATTATATATATTCAAATATACAAAACATACATTTGTGTCTAAATATGTTAGGGGGACCGGATAGAAATGTCGTTTCAGTTGACAAATATACAGAAAAAGTAATTGATTTTTACCGCACCGGCATTGAAAATTTAGATTACAAAAGGTTACTGATAACAAAGGTTGTTGATTAGAAATAAAACCTTGTTAAAAATGTAGTCGTGTGAACTTAACTTAAAAAAGCGATATTACTTTCCGGTTCCCTCAATATATATATATTTATACGTTAAAATCATCATTTCAGCCGTAAGACGTCCACACTGAACATGGTCTCCTCCGTAAATTTCTAATATATAATAGGATTATAATAGGACCTGATGGAAGTTCACTTCATCCATTGTCTTTCAACGATCTTAACAAGTTCATTTGTCTACCATGTGAGTGGACTTGCTTCACTTGCTAGTCCTTGTACTTAAGAACCTGATCTGATTAAAATTAAAAAGTAAAGAATCTAAAAATCCCCAAGTTACGTGGGGACACATTCGCCACTGTTACATTTCAGTCGTGGTCATAAAGCTAATAAATCAACCCACTAACGTCTAACATACAAATATGCATAATAAATTTCGCAAGAATAAATCTAATTTAACCAATTTCTGTTCCGGTGCGCTTGTGTATCTGAGGAAGTGATAATGAGATGAAACGGCATCTTTTATTCATGACACTTAGGCAAGGCAGTCGACGAGGTGACACGAAAATGAAATATCGTGACGGTATTACGAAATATGGTATTTATATGAATACGTGGCAATGTAGATTTTACGAGTTCAAAACATATATATATTTATTGAGTATCAGCTGTCAAGAAGGAAAGCGAACTGTCAACTGTAATAAGCCTATCTTTCTAAAAAAAAAACATTTAAAATATATTTTATAGTGATCAATTGGTTTAATATCTTTACAAAATGCATATTTCCAGAAATGGATAGATAACGTTCGTTCTTGACAGGCTTCTTTGGTAAGAAAAAAAAAGTAGGCTCTTTTTTCGTAAGAAGTTAGTGCTGTTAGCCTTAAGGCTTTTACGCTCATCGAACAAGAGTTTAAGGAGTTTTAAAAACATTTGAAAAGTTTTACAAAGCAGTTCACCAGGTTTTAAAAAGATTTCGCTGTTTTATCTATCCCTTTCTTAACTCTACCGAAAACAAATTCACTATAAATTTATTACTACACAATTTAAAGTTTTTGTTTAATATCAGTAACTCCGGTCTAGAACACTGTGATAGGAAAATACGTGTTCATCATATATGTCTCATATTTAAATTTAGTACATATGATAGTGCACTTTATATATATATATATATATATATATATATATATATACCGTTTATTGAGCGAAGGTAGTCTGGCTGTTGAAGTCTGCGGCTTACGATCTTTCGTTGCTGGCTCAATTCCCAGGATACAATCTTATATAAATCACACTTTGTGCATTAATAATACAAGATTTTCTCAGCACAGAAACAAGTTTCTAGAGATGAGCAGCAGCGGTATATGCGTATCAAGCGTGGCGATTATGGTATACTTATAGATTTCTTACTTATAAAAATAAGTTAACTACTTTTTACACTGATTTTATTATACAGGATGATTTACTTATTTATTTACTTTATTGGAGATAAACAGTAAGAAAAGGCATTAAGAAAGTACAAACTTTAAAATATAAAATCAATTACAATTGTTACCGCATAACTATCTCACTGAGAACATTAAATGAAACAAAGTTCAACAATAACAAAACAAAGAAAAACATCTCCCAACAGGGATCAAAGATCCAGCGCATTCTGCAGAACAGACATTAATAATTACGAGTCACAGCAAGCCGTCACGTTTCAATGAGGTTTAAATTGTAATGTGTATATTCAATAATTTCTAATGAAATTGTCTTTTAAAAGATACGAGGGAGCACGTTTATATATCAATATCACTAATATTTGAATTAATGTTTGTTGTTGTTGATTGTTCATAACTGTAAAACTTTTAAAGCTTGTAATACTATTCCAAATAAATATTATTATCATCGTCATTATTTCAGCAGACAGACGCCCAACGTATATAATATAATATAATGTAATATAATATAATATAATATAATATATAATAGGCTCTTAAGATCAACACGGTGACCGGTATTCCACTCCTTGCATTCAACGACTTCCTATAACCTTAAACTGTTATGTTAAATCAAAATATGTTACGTTAACATTTTAATTAGAGTTATAAATACAGATCAAATTAAACACATTTTGTTCTTTTTTTATTATCTGTGTATTTATGGGAAAAAAATATTATTTCAACTATTTTCCGTGTGATTATTTTCGTATTTTTTTACGTGTTTTTGCACCTAGTAATATATTCTTCAATTTATTTTAATTTATATAGGAAGAAGATAGTATCATACTAAATATGTATATAATACCTTATGTTTCATGTTACTGGCCATTATGGCCGCAATAAATTTTAGTATTTAATAATTATTGTGCGTTTGAATTAAAATTCGAACGCGAATTTGAATTCGGAAAATTTTCATTAAGCTAGTCGTTGACATTATGTTCGAAATTGTAAATAGTATACGATTGTTAATATTCTCTGTATATATGTAAAATATACCACATCGATTATGCCTGGCATACATTTTCCTAGCCAGTAAAAAAAGAACGATTGAGCGCACCTTTATCGCCATCTGCATAGCGCAAATACAGATATATCTAATATATAAAATTCTCGTGTCACGGTGTTCGAACTTGAACTCCTCCGAAACGACTTGACCGATTTTTACCAAATTTTACATGCGTATTCAGTATGTCTAAAAATCGGCTACTATCTATTTTCCATACCCCTAAGTGATAAGGGTGGTCCACCCCTAAATTTTATTTTTAATTTTTTAGACAATTTTTTTGGTTTTTATTTTATTATGATACAGCATACAAAAATACATACAAACCTAATTTTCACCCCTCTACGATCAACCCTTATCTAACATTTGTTAATTAAAAACTTTAATTTTTTTTGCAAAACAACGTTTGTGGGATCAGCTAGTTATATATAATATTGGAGCCAGTTCTTGCAACTAATTACTTGTTAGTTTTACATGGGTTATAAAAAATGTAAGTAATATTAAGTAAAAGCAAGCAACTTGTTACTTTCACGCCATAAAACCTGACTTATGAGGGCTTTCGGCTTGCTCGAGTCCCGTAAATAATTGTCCAAAGTATTTACATAGAGATGATAATACCATTGTACTCATACGAGAGTCCCACATTTGTTGATACGTATTTGATTATTTTACTGGTTTATTAATAATAAATGTAAAAGCTTTAATGCATGTAGGCTAGCGTACTATTTTACTCATTATTATTAACTAATAATAAGGCTACACTGACAATACTATACTGCAAACATATTTACTTTATTTACCTAGTACCTGTTTAAGTTACATATTACTATTAACGATTTGTCCTAATTTATCTATAGCTTACCGGTGATATGTGTCGAGATTGTCACGTCCCTAGTACAGCTTTTTATTTATGTTTGTACATGCGCCGGCGCTGCTCGTCGTATCTTATTAAAGCTGCATACTACCCCTAGTGTGGATTACTTCCCCTTATAGTGTTTAAAAACTAACACCTCTTTGGCCAGTGGGTATACTACAGTGCCTATTTTTGTTACTTGACTATCTAATCCTTCCATTTTTCTACCATGTAATTATCAAGATATATTGTGAACCGGAAATATATAGACAATTTGTTTTTATTTTCAGCAACTGTCAACTCTTTAAACACTAAAATGCTTTATCACCAATCATAAATCATCCTGTACAAACCAAACACTCTGAAATAGGTTACATTAATTTATTTTTTAAATTGCAATTCCACAGAGCAATAAATGTAAATCTGGCAGTACCAAATTAGCAGGTGCAGATACTAAACAATTAATAATTTTAATTAGAAGTAATCCGAATTTTAAAAACGTTTATTTTTATGTAACTAAATATTTGAGAATATAGTGTGCCATATAAGATTGGAAGCGAATGAGTTATACATGGTGCATGTATTAGGGCCTTTACATTAATAATAAATCATCTAATATATGAAAATAAGTATCCTTAACTCAAACCTTAAGAGGATTTTTCTCAAGGCTTTAGTCGTCATATTATATTTTACTACTTCGTCCTTCTCATTGTTCATTTTTCCTTTCCTGTCCGGAGCGTTCTCCTTTCGAATAAAATTCTCGGAATTACAGAATCGGCAAACCGTATGTATAAAAGCAGGGTTCATGACCTGTTTGCGTACGAATTAAACAAAATTCTCTCTGATTATATTAAATTGTATATCTATGGTTATAATTCATGTACGTATTATATGCTTATTTAAGTGTACATTTACATAATAGTATGTGGTGTTTTATATGTTTTTGTATGTGAAAGTAAATAACTAGTTTAACTAAGGATATATAAATATATATGTATATATGTATTTGTATCTTTAAATGTGTCGACCACCAACTACTAGTTCCTCTATTTCTAGAAATTTCTAAGAAACTGCCTTGAGCGATATAACCGCCCAATGTACTTTTATTCACTTATTAATACTCCATGTATTTCTTTATGTTCCTTGTACAATAAAGTGTATTAAAGAAAAAAACTTAGGCTATATTTGTGCTACTCTGTATATCACATAAATACAAATGAGGGAAGCGTCCTCACGCTCATTTAAAAAAAAACCTATATGAGTAACCTAAGTCAAGCAATGTAAGTCCTACCGCTGAAATGATGATGGTAATAAAAAAAAACAAAACAGAAAATCGTTTAAACCAATCGCCATGATAGCTGTAATTTTGCATAGAGTGAAGATATTATTGATTTTACTTTTTCGTGTTAACCAACATTTTTAATTAAACATATGCGTTTTTATCACGCACGTTTATAATAAATATAGATGCTAATTAATGAATCGATCGAAATACATAATATGTGTGTATGCGTATATATGTATAAATATATACATATACATAATATATATATATATATATATATATATACACATATATATTATCCAGGGCAAACATATTAGTCTCTAGTCCCCATAATATAAAGGTCCACAAGGTTTTTAATGTATTTACACATAGTAGGCAGTCAGATTCGGAATATTCATTCTATCGAAAAAAAAACTAGTTATAAACAAGATTTTAGAGCTAACTTTAATATTTTTTCCTATAATATGTCTATTTGTTATATGAAAATCAACATTTTGCAAATCCCAAACATGTTAATATTATATATATTAATATTACATTTAATAATGTAATGTACCTTTTATTGATCATTTTCAAAATTTGTCTCCCGTTGTAAAGGAAGCTAAAACACCGACCGCAATTCTTACAGATAGAAAACCACTTTATTGCGAGCACTTTCTTTAATTAGAAGATAGCAATCCTTTTGAACTCTCTTAATTAACATTTGTAATTTCAATTATAATTAATTCTTAAACTTGACGTGTTTCTGTTTCAAAATTAAAATACTAAGGTTTATTTAAATGTCGATTCTTTAATCGACGTCCCTAATTAATGTAAGAAACATTTAAATGTATTGTGAAAATTTCTCGTTTGATGTTAATATAAAATATATATAAATATAATTCTACTTCACTCATATACTATTCACTTTCGATATTTATTAGTGATATATATATGGCATGAGTAGATAGATTTTATCTATTAAATTCAATCAGAAGATATCTATTCTAAAATCAAATTGAACTCTCCCATAATGGGGTCTTTCAAGTTAAAGCTACGAGCATTCCTAACTTGTCCTGATATGAGAATATATGATGAAATTAGTAAATCTTTTGTTGTCAACTTTGTATTTTTACAATGTACTACCTTGTAATGCCTTTGAAGTGATAGTTAGTAGAACTAGCTTGTTTAAAAATAATATTCAAATTCAACCTATCACGCAATTACTGCTATGTTGAAACTATATATATATATATATATATATATATATATATATATATATATATATATATATATATATATATATATATATATATATATATATATATATATATATATATATATATATATATATATATATATATATGTATACAAAGTAATAAATAGGTTCCTTAATACATACATTTATAAAAAAAAATTTGTAGAAGAATCCTATTAAAAAGACTTCTAGTTGTAATTTATATAAATTAGGGTCCTTCTCGATTTTTTCTCATCGCATGCACTAGTGATCATTATTAATATTCCTAAATAAATAATTATATTAATAAATGCCATTATTCTCATATAATAATCTTATCTAGAAATCAAATTAATTTAAAAATGTAGCGTTCACGTGAGAACGCTCTGCAATGATGTCCACTATGGTCATAATACATCATTCCTGCGCGGTGTTAATTTAAAAATTATAAATTAATTTATTAAAATCTTTAGTGAAGTAGGCATATACATGTAAATAGTAAACAACTATTGGTTCGGAATGTATCTATTGGAAAAAGCCGGCGAGAAAGTCTTGAACTGAAGCGGCTCTTTTAAATGAAATTTAACAATTTTTGATATGTACGTATATAATGAACAATTTAAATGACTAAACGAACCTTGTTCCACTCATTTCGATCAACTCAACTTAACTTTTGGAATTCTATAAAAAAATTCATATAATAATTTACTTTTTGTTTCAGATTTGAAACTAAGAAAAGTAAAGTCTAAGATACGTTGAGAACTGTTTTTATATATGTACGCCTAGACCTGGGTAGGATTTATTATAATATAATTATCATAATATAAAAAAAATTACTAATCAAAATGTACTAAATGAATAGTATTTGAAGTATACAAATAGGAGGACGATGTAAAAATAAAGATACATGGCATAAATACTAACTAATAAGACAGAGTAGACTAGATTAGACTAAGATAATAAATAGAATAAGTAATAAAGTAAACAAAAATGAAACCAAAATATATGTATATAATTATATATATATAAAGCGTCTATCTTCAGGATAGAGGTGAAAAGGCGTGCAAAAAGAAAAAAACTAATAATGCCTTATTTCTTTAATGATAGAATAGGACATTCGTCAAAATTTGATTCCTCAAAAATATCAAATTTAGAAATTTACCTAAATATAGGTATTAAATTGCTCGTACGTTTTGTAGTAGTTTGTTGTATGAAGCAGATGATAGATGTCTCTCCCGCATTGTCTTTTCGAACAAAACTTTCATTACTCACTGCTACGGATGCTAGACTAACAATGGAAATGAATAATCGACGCTTTATCGACTGCCTGTCAATATCAAAAAAATTTACAACATGTCCACACACTTACATGTCTTATAGGTCATATAAATAGTTATTTATAAGTATATTACTATTTATAATTGAAAACAAAATCGTAATATATTTTTATTTTTCTTCTTCCTGTGGCGCCATAGCTCTTTGAGTCTTTGCCTCTTTCACGATCTCGCTCGCTCGCTTCCATCTCGCTCTATCCATCGCCGTGCTTCACCAAGATGTCTTATTTATGAACTCAATCCCTTTAGACCATGATTTCACAGACTTATTAAGACTAGGGGCTACTCGGGCAAATCATGAACTGATGGCAAGATAATCAATTTTTTTTGGTTTTATTCTGGAATAGAATTCAATATTTTTCGAATGTACGAGAGTATTATTTTTGCTGTCGGCGGGCCACCAGTATTCGACCGGCGGGCCGCGGTCTGTGCATCCATGCTGTAGATATTCCCTACTAGTCAACGTAAAATAATGCAAGTATATGTAGTGGCCAGGTAACCAAGTATTATAAGAAAGTTAATTGGTCATACAAATATAAATATACAAATGTATATAAGTAGTTTGCCAAGATGTTTTCCTTCCGATACTCCAGAGATCTTTCTCTACATATTCAAGCCACCTCTCCCTGGCTGTTCTTTATTACGGGATCCATTTGGAGATGGTATTAACAGCCCTGGTGTGGTTTTTCTATCCAAATGCCCATCTAAGCCTTTGTGCCTTGCAAAACCTGATAATAGTATTAATATATATAAATGAATATATATTATGTTAGCACAATTAATATTAGGTTGGAGAAAAATCGTTTTCCTTTTTTAATGAATGTTATGTATGTAGTTGTAACAAAATCTTTTTGGTTGCACTATTTATATCCGGCTGGTTTTATTGACATTAAACTGATTAGTTTTTAAAAAAGAGACTAGTTTGTAATTTTTTTGTCGATTAAAAACAATTAAAGAATTTAATGAAGATTTTACCACGTTTTAAAGTTAAAACAAGAAATAATATAAGGCAAGCGCTAAAATTTTAGTCACGTTTATGGTAATGCAGTTTCACTAAGTGTAGCATAGAGTTAGTTTTATTTTTATTTTATTGGAGATAAACAGAAACAAAAAGCGGTAAGAATTCACAAACTTAGAAAAATAAAATTACAATTGATCCTGTAAAACTATATCACTAAGAACATTTTCTGAATCAAAGACAAACAATAATAAAACAAAATAAAAACATTACTAAAAAGGGATCAATAATCCAGCGCATTCTGCAGAACAGACAGTAATAATTACGAGTCACAGCAAGCCGAAATATTCCAATGAGCTTTAAATTGTGTATATCCAATAATTTCGAATGAAATTGTCTTGTAAAAGATACAAGAGAGCACGTTTTTTTCGAGCGTTTTCAAACCGGGATTTTTGATGTCAAATATGAATCTATCTTTGGTCGGCCAGGTATGGTTTTTCAAATAAAATAACACATACATACATATACATCATAGCTGAATGTAAATAAAATTTGAACAAATTATCTAGAATTTTTATATAAAAGGCTAATGACCGTCATTATGACATCACTCCCACTACAAAGAATAGGTCTCTTCCAAAGACCGCCATGATAACCGGTCTTATCGGTCTGCTCGGATCGAGCGGCTTTGACTACTTCATCAGTCTATTTTGTGCCTTATTAGGTAGTCCCCTCAAAATGCGTCTAAGCACTCGTGGTGATGTACGATATGCCCCGCCCACTGTCACTTGAGACGAGAAGTTTTTGGAGCTACAATGGTAACCTAAATGCTTCTGCGGATCTTCTCATTACTGATTCGATCCGAGCATAACCCTCTCCATTGCTCTCTGGGTGATCTTGAATCTTTTTATAAGGTCCATCGTAAGCGACTATGTCTCGAATCCAGGCGTTATTACCGGCTACATACACTAGTTAACCCTTAGTAGTCCGATTTACGAAAGTGATTTTTTTAATAACATATTACTTTGTTTGCTTGAGGGTTTAGATGAAGGGAAAAATAGATTTTTTTTTAATTTCGTTGGAAAGAATGTTATACAACAGTAAAATACGTACAGCCAACCTATAAAAAAAATAATAGTAATGTGAACATGCGGTTTAAAAGATTGGTATCAAAATTGAAACTCTAGGTTATTAAGGGTTAAAGATCTTCTTTTTCAGACAATACAATGATTTGGGCAACGTTTGACGGAGGATAATACATTTTCAGAGTTCCTCTAACGCTGCCCATCCGAAAATTCAGTAAGTGATCTCTTTCTCGAAATTTGACTTACGTAAGTCGATGGTGTATTCAGGTATATATAATCGTCTACATGTTCAAGCGTTGCATGTACGACAAAAAAAATAGATATCAATTTCATTTTTTCCATGTATATGTTAAGAACTTGTTGTCCGGAGAAAGTAATTATATTACCTACGCAAGTAACATTAGTGCTTTGATAAAGTATACAGGGTCGAACTGACCCCGTGGGGACCGGATTATGTGACGGGGACTCCCGGCGCCCGGCCGCCGCGACCTGACGCGACGCCGTGTTTACGATCTTGTTTACCTCGCAATGGGCTCGTTTGCGTTTGGTCCAAGTTACAAGATGAGCGATTTTTTTTTACTTCATTCTTGAAACTTAATCCTTTTCTTACCGAAGTCCGTTCCGCCGATGTTACGCTACTGAACCGGGCATATGCGCCGCGAAGTGTGCACATTGCATGGCGGTAAGCTGATGTTTGAATTTTCTCATTTGTGCTACATATTGAAAGATATTACTGGTATATTGATTAGAAATAGAAGTCAGGATAATTATTAGTAATTTATTTGGTTGTAATAAATCTTAAAACAGGGATCTACACATTAATCATCATTACAGGTTTGACACCGACTAAATCCAGCGCTGGTACACACGGGTCGTCCAGTGGACGCCGGCTAACTACGGCGCTGATAACGAAAGGGTTAATCACCATGTCAGACGATAGACGCTATATGCAAGGCATATGCCTTTTTCAAACAACGCCACTATAACCGGTGTTTCAATGTCCTATACGACTTTGGCAATCTTTAATATGCCATCACTTCACCTAGAGACTCTACCACGCTGCCTATTATAATAATTTAATTATATCTAAGTTATATGATATGGCACTCTTTTTTTAAGAGACACACGTATGGCGGAGAGGAGTATAAAGAAAGCTCTGTACCTGCTCGGTTGCCAGTCCAATTTGACCACACGAACCGCTAACATTACTTATTTATTAATTTAAAGTCATCATTGTTTCGTTTGTGTATGTTGTTAAATCATTACAATATATAACAAATACATCAGATTATCGTATGTGTATTTTAATTCGTTAAACTCACTCGTGTGACACTATTAATATTGTTTTTTGTACGTTTGATTTAGACGATGCTAAAATATGTTGTGTGTAGACTATATTTTTCTAGAAGTTAATAAATATCAATCTTTAACCATTCTACAATGAGACCGCAATTGAACGACAGCCTAACAAAGCAGTAGTAGAAAAGAAGTAAATTAAAAATGAATTGTTAGTAAAAAAAAAACAATTTTTAGAATTCTGACGTACATAAATATTTACTTGTTTTTTATTAAACGTTAAGCCTAGGAACGAAACAGAAAAACAAGTCAATACTGACGTAACAATAACCTAGTTGAGAAAGAAATCCTAAATTGAGATTAAAAGGAAATTGGTTAAGACTCAAGCATTCATAAACTACAATGAACTTAGTAATATTGAAGGAAAAATTGAAAATCAAATTATTTTTATTTAAATAAGCATTTACGTGCGCTTTTGAATTATAGACTTTTTAAACGGTTTTATTTAGTTCGACCCGTACGGAATTTATTTGGATCAAAATTAGAAATTGAAAATTAAGCACGTTTCCGTTGTCAGATTGATCTGAAATTTAGTACACACATTTAATTTAGATGACAATACAATATAATAAAATCTATTACATTATAAATCTAAGATGGCCGCCGATACAAAATGGCGGATTACGTATTTTTCCTTAACCGCCTCAATATGGGTATCAAATTGAAGGGCTACACTAGTAAAACACGATGATTATGTCAAAATTTAAAATTCAAGATGGACGCCGTTCCAATATGGCGGACTAGGTACATATTTTTCCACAACCACCATGGGTATCAAAAAACCGTTTAACTTAAAAGTTTTTTAAATGTATTTATTTAACATTGTAAGTAGTAAGCTGCTACCGGCTCCGAATGCTGATCTGCTGCGAAGAGCCTGTCAGAAATAACAGTTGCTCTTTTTAAAATAAATTTGGCAATTTTTTATGTATACTAATGTTATTACGTAACCATTTAAATAAGCCTATAAACCACGTTCCAGACATTTCAATCAACTAAAACATCTTGAATGCTCTTATACTTTAGATATAAAACTAATAAAAGGAAGGTAAAGGTTATCTTGTAGAATTTGATCTTGCGCATATGACATAAATGATTTCTTAAAATTTAGAAAACGAAATTTAAAAGTAATGACTTCGTATTTATTATTTGTCATTAATTTTTCTTTATTACTTTAAATTATGGCGTTTAAATATAATTTCATTAAAATAATAACTATAAATATTTATATGTTTAATATTTTACGTGAATTAAGCTAATTAGCATTGATTACAAATAGCTTATTGAGTTATACTCACGGATAAAAAATAGCAGGTCGAAAGTTAAAATATAGCAGATCAAGTTAAACATTTTTAACAGATCAAAACATGTAACTGCTAATATTATCTGATATCTGTAGTTTATCAATAATAAAAAATACATTTAATTTTTAATACATACATGTTAAATTAAAAATTTTCATAAAATAATTCTTTTTCCAATTATAATAAATACAAAATATGTAAGCGTATGTTTTTTTTTTTAATTCCACCATTATATTTATTGTTCCGATTGATATGTATCGAGTAGGAAACTGAAGGTCAAATAACGTAAAACCATAATGCTATATTATACCTTTGGGTAAAATTACTATGGTTCATTCCACAAGCTTACCTTAATAGCGGCTAATGCTATATATTAATAATGAGCTATGCTGTATATAGCAGTATGTACTAAAGAAAGCCAAGAAATATTTTAATATTTAAAATAAAAATACATCATAAATATTAAAATATTGAGTAGTGGCAGCCGAGCAGTAGAGAACTGAAATTTGCAATAGATCACGGGGTCGATTCCCGAGATACAATCTTATATAAATTACACTTTATGCAATAATTATATGGGATTGCTCACAAACAAGTTTCCAGAGGATTGTCAGCTGCATCCTCTTCGTATCATAATATCACACATCGTTAACCCACATTCTTAGCGTGGCGATTATGGTATAAGCGCCCATAGATATCTTCGGGGGAAGTCTATGCCTTGCACAACGACGATATATATATATATAGGTAGATAGATATATAGATATAAATATCGGGACCGGATAGTAATATCGCTTTATTAAGTTAAAATCACACGACTACATTTTTAACAAGTTTTTATTACTAATCAATAATATATTTAATACAAGCTTTCAATACCGGAGCGATACCAATCAATTTTTTCTGTAAAATATGTCGACAGAAACGACAATACTTTCCGGTCACTCTAATATGTCGTATATTTGTGCTTGGTTAAAGTTGAAAACTTGGTTAAAGTTAAAGTTGAAAGCTTACTTACACACCGCTCAAAGATCAACTTTTTACTATAGAATATATTGAAGTCTATAGTGATGATTATATAACACTACAAACAGTTCCCAAATGAAAACACCTTAAACGATATCAGAGGATTAACAAGAGACAATAAAAAACAATAAGCCTTATAAACAACTTTAGCTTTTTGTTATTTTTATCATACTGTATCTGTTTTTTATTGTGTATTGTTGCAAATAGAAATAAACGTGCATGTTTTAATAAGTAAAGTTATTTAAATAAAAACAAAAAACTTTAATTTATCTTCGCGTCACAATTTTGAGATGATATATAAGATTTTTTCTTATTAAAGTACACGTTATTTAAACTATTCGTAAAAATAAAGATAATGAATGAACGGGAGGGAGGAGCGACCTCCTCTTTTGGCAGAAATATTTACGTGTGGGCGTCCGTTGCTAGATAAAGATTCGAACTGTGTTGTTCGCAACTCTCTTACGTAATTGCTTCATTCATATTTATAAAGGTACTTCTGACTGTGTTATCCTTCTTACACAAAACCTCTGCCAGGGAAATGGTACGTCGATGACGTCATACAGGTTCCTACTTATTGATTGAAAAATACTCAAATGCTTTCTAAACTATACGTTGAATATGTGCTAAATATGCGTTTTGCCTACATGCACTGAAACACACAAATTTATCATATATACATAAATAAAAAACAAATAAAAACAGATGTCTAGATGCGATGAACGCAGATACCAGCACACCCATAAAAATATTAGAACAACACAGTTCAAGGTTCTTAGTTGAAATTTAGGTAGCTCAGTGATAAATGTCCGTGACTTATAGCGGGTTGCGACTTCGATTCCCAACAGACTACAGTTTTATGATTGTAATAAAAAATCTTCTCTGCGAAAATTATAGAGTATAAGAAAAATTTTAAAAGAAAACTTGCGTAACTTGGATTGAAAATATGGCATGTTCCTTCTCTCTTCCGGAGGGACCTTAATTTTGAAACAGTAAAAACATTATAATATTTGTAACCGGCTACGATTTTGTCTAAGTCTGGCCATTGAGAAAGTTATGCAAAAAAAGTTTTATACGGGTCAGACTCTGTGTGTGGCATTAATCGGTGTAACATAACTCCTAAAGATGCCCCGTGGAGGGGTGAAACACGTGTTGAGTGATTTTACGGTGGCAGTTGTGTAATTCGCATTGTTTGCCGCAGAAGCATTTATCAGCGGCTTGGCGAGCGGTGCACTTTGTTGCACGACTACTGCTGCATAGCGGAAGTAGCTATATATTATTCTCTTTCTTAGGATGGACTTCAGCAAGGTAACATCTGATTCTATTAGATATTTTGTATATGTTTTATAAGTCTATCAAGTTATATGGTTAAACGGGTAAATATATTGCTCATTTGTCAGCAAAGGTGTGGGTCCTCGATGGGGAGGGATTTTCGCTCTTCATAGCGGACGGCGGTGTCTGGTGACTGTAGGATCACTCGGGAAGCGGGTGAGACGGTCCTTGGCATCTGCTTTGTACTCGTCCAGGTATTTTATGGCCACATTTCGGGCCAAAAGTGATGACCGGATCCTCGCTGATGGGAGGACCCGTGTAGTGACGCCAGGATTGCGCCATTTTTGGGTGGAGTGGTGAGGGTAAGGTCGGACTAATCAGCACATCCCTGCCGAATGACAGGGAGGGAGGACACTACTAGCACGGAACGATTGAGAGCGAGGGTTCGCGGGGGTCTAAATGAACTGACCTAGGGTGACCTAGGGTGATGAGTGACCACTCTGGGCACCCCTGTACCGAACAGCGGTGTCCGGTGGAAAGTAAACCCGCGCTACTGAGCTTCACAACGCGTCAGTAAATCTAGCTAAGCTCGGCGAAGACTGAACCCTAAACGGTCGTACGGAAGCAGAGTCACCCGGCGTCCGTAACGCGCGCCTAACAGCCCTAGGGGGGAGCCGTTGGGGGGGGGGCAGTGACGAGTCAATCCGAGCCGTCCGGACTGAAGCGACGGGAGCAGCGCAGTCTACCACCGTTAACAAACTGAACGTGCGTTCATTGCCGGTTTCTCAGGAACGACCTTAGACGTTCTCTAACAGTTAGAAACAATGGTCTGCGTCAGCTACTAAGGGAGGCGGGGAAGTCCAAAGACACTTCCGACACTCCAAACGCTCCCACCCACTACCACTCAAAATCACGTGACCGATCATGTGAGTGAATTATTTTTTGTTTAGCGTACGCGTAAGTTATATGTCATTTTACGTAGTAGATGAGTGATTCGAGTGAGTATGTTGGTAAATTCGTAATAATGGAGAGAAGAAAACATTCACCTGCTCTTTAAATATAGTTCCAATACCACTGTTTCTTATTATTTCTAATCGTTCGTTATCGTTTAACACGTTCACCTGTAATCCCTTGTTACAGGTATGTAATACGTGATAGGAATGATCGTCTGGTAAACTATATCCCGATTCTAATAAGTGTTTAATGAAATGAGATATTTTAGGACGATAATTCCTATACGCGGAAATAAGTTCTTTATAACGGATGTTAAAACTACGACCAGTTTGACCCACGTATACCCCATCACACTCACCACATTTCAATCTATAGACACCCGATCTCTTGCCAACCTCGGTTTTCTCTTTGCCATTGCAAACCGCACGGCGAATAGTGTTGTTAACTAACAAAAGAACTCTGAACGCCACATAAACGTTTTTGTCTTAATGTATTAGATACTTTTTCAGATATTGGACCTAAATATTATAAACTAGATCTATAGTTATGGACAACGCGCTCTGGTGGCGATGGGTACAAAAGACCGCTCACCTGTTGGTTTACCTTCTTCTTAATTGGACCATCCACCATTTGCCGCTCGTAACCATTTGCAACCGCAACTGAATAAATAATATTAAGTTCTTTATTAGGCTTCTGCATTTAGTGGGCATGTCATTCATCTATTTATGTATGAATGACAGGAAGAGGATGGTATATACCGATCGGTGTGAGTTGGTTTTCTATATACCTCAAAAACATGCTGACAATGTTCAATACCAAGAAAGTTAATGTATTTAAATTACTTAAAAAATGTCCAGGTTGCCTCGTACCTGTCCAGCATATGAGAATATTATCCACGTATCTAACCAACACCAATAAAGTTGCGTTCAAAAACTAACAAATTGTCTAAACATTTAAATAAAATTTTACGACTTTTTGCTAAAAATAATATCAGCATTATTTTAATTCTGATCTATCTTTATAGTATACAAAGCTATTTATCGTGAATACGAAACGTAATAGTTAATTTTGAAAATTCTATAATTTAAAAGCAAATCATGTTTGTTCTAAATTTAAATATTTCATTAAAATTATTTACCATCATTATGATAACATAGTGTCATAAATATAGATCTATTACGGAAATGTTTCGCGCCATGATTTTTTATGACAAATTTTCAAATTATTCTTGAATTTCTTTCAAATTTAATAAAAATATAATCAACATGACGTTTATTTTATTTTTAATCTTCTCTGATTGTCAAAAGTTTTTTAAGGGCTTAACACGTTTGCGTGAAAGCAAAAAACGATAACCTTGGGTATATTTATATAACAAAATGTACGAAGTTAACAAGGCAATGGTAGTGTATATTTAACATTAAGAAAAGGGTGAAGATAAGATCTTGCGTGAAAAAAGTCAACCCTTTGGAGCTAATATTATATTCCATGTCATACGTCAAAACTTTAGTACAATACATTAACCTTTTAAGAATGATATATGTACTTCAGTGATTTCGTTTTTAGATATATTTTTATACTCAATTTTTTGCTCTGAAAATTTTATAAATAACTTTCGCATCACTGTTAATAGAAAGAACAATTAAATAAAATTTAATTTAGAGTTATCACTTTATTTATTGACTTAGAACGATTATGATCCTCCTGTACACTTTATTTCTTTCGCGCACTTTTTACATTTAACAATCTGTTGGTTTTTTTTTTTCAATTCAAAAATGATTCTACTTCTAACTAATGTAGTACCAAAATACCGGTATTTTTAAACAAATACCGGTTTTTAATAACAGATGAAAATCGTTCGGTGGATTCCAGTGTTCGGGATCTCGGAATCCTGGTATTGTAAGCTCTGGTGCCGGCGGCTGTGGGCTCCAAAAGGTTCTCAAAGTGGCGACCACAAGCCTGTAAACTCGGCGTAGAGAAGTCTGCCTCTGTGTAAATCGACGACATAGTCTAGGTTGCGAGAAGTCGATGAATCTGAACATTACAAGATCGGTTTCTGTGGTTATCTTTTGAAGCCACCTATGTCTTGCAGTGAGCATATGATTATCTATGAATAAATGTATATATATATAAATATATATATGTGTGTGTGTATGTGTGTGTGTGTGTGTGTATGTGTGTGTGTGTGTGTGTGTATATATATATATACATAAATATTTTCACAAACATTTTTAATACGTTTTATGAGACGTCGATTTTTTTAATCTTTGTAAAAAACAAAAAAGACGCGATGACTTTAAGAAAATAGTAAATAGACTGATATTAATATTGTTTTACTATCCAATAAAAATTACTTAACATCAAGTGAGATCGAAATCTAAAGCCCGTGTATAATAATAAAAATAACTTTTCTCTACTGTAACTTGGAAGCCGTTATGTAATTACTTCTCATGTCATTCCAAACAAAACGACCGATGCGAAATTTTAAAACAAAAAGGCTTGTATAAAATACAATGTAAAAGACAGTACCGCATAAAATTTTTGGCAAATAACCAAGATGATATTAAAACGTTTTTATCTTTTGTGTTTCTTAATCTAAATTTTGATGAATTTTTGATATATGTTTCGGTGTAGTAGGTACATTCGCTATTCAAATGAAATTATAGTGGTTCAGTCTTCCGGTTCCGATATTGCTGTTGGTTATGCGTGGCTCATTTTTCTTCTTTTCAGCCGCCCACTGCCCAAAAGATCTTCACAATGACCTATCTTGTGCTGCTCGCATCAAGCTACTTCCCTCGACCTTCTAACTATGTCATCAATCCCCCTAGGGGAGGACACGATAACTAATTAATAGATTCTCATATTAATACTAGCTGATCCCGCAAACTTTGTTTAGCCATGTATGTTATTTCTAGGAAACATTTATTTTAATTCAAAAAAAATAACGAATCGTCTTAAGTCTTCTAATAGTGAACATCATTTACACATTTCTGTAATCAAAAATTCAGGTGAAATAGAGTCAATTATAGTCCTCGCTGATAGTGTTGGAATATCATTTGGGTCAGCTCAAACTTTTTTTGCCAAAAATATAACTCATATTCCATAACCACTCTATTCGTAATGTTATGAAGTACTTTGAAGATTTTCAACACAAAAATCCACCTTGATTTTTTTTTGTTTTCTTACACTGCTTTAAGATATAAAAACTATTTGGTGCAATCATGCAGTTATTTTGATATAAGTTTTAGATACTCTTATTATATTGTTATCATTCTATTCAGTAGTCAGTAATTAAAAAGTTAGGTTTAAAATTGTTTTTTAAAACTTCTGGGCATAAGAAAGGCAGGCTTTTTTTATTAGGTTGTTAGGACTGTCTTTAACATTTGCCAAGCGTCCTTTTGTTAAAAGTTGGAATATCATTTGGCTTAGCCCAAACCATTTTGAGAGATGTTTTGTGTCTCAAAACGCATCAAATCTCGATGGGGCATCTTCAGGTTATCAGGTCTTTGGTGCATTGTCAGGTCAAAAACTCTACTCATATCATTCCACAACTATCGTATTCGCCTTCACTCAAAAGGGAACAAAAAAAACCGAATTAATGTTTGTCTTGAAGGCTATACCGAAAGAATATACCGAATGTTTGAGCACTGGAAAAAGCATTGGCAAAAGTATTACACATTTTATCGTACGGGGATTACTTTGAATGGGATGAAATCAATTTGGAAGAATAAATAAAGAATATATTTCATAAACAATTTAACCTCACCTTTTGATCACAGTATTATATATGTATATGTAATTTATGTACAGATTTTATTCTACTATTTAAATATGTGTTTATAAATTATGTAGCATGTTTATTATTTATCATGTATATGTTTATGAAATTAATTAACTTTCTTATAACATTTATACACCAGTCTAGATATCTCTACAACACTTTTGTTTGATTGGTATAGAATGCCTACAATACTCAAATTAATACCAAGATTAATAAATAAATCAACAAATAAACCTGTTATCTTGCCTGTGGTCTGACACACTCAAATATCTAAGGGGAATCCCGATTATTTAATGTCAATGACAGATAGGTGTTAGGTCGGCGTGGAGGCAGATATTCATATTCACTACCAAGGTTTATTAGTGTGTGTACGCCCTTCAGCGATAAAAACTCCAAGAAATAATTTATACGAAACATATTTTATTTTTGAGAATAAAAATGAAAAGAGTCTCGTTATTTTTTATAAAGAGTTATGTATGTAATTTTAAATGTCATTGTTAGAAACACAATAACGAAGAAGTCGTTTATAATAATGAGGAAAAATACTTCACTTCACTGAAATAACATTTAGATTTGTGAGAGCTTACATAAGAAAATAACACAAAAGGAAACATTAAAATATGAACTTTCTACGAGACAACTTTATAAGAGCAATTCGACTGCTCGTTGCGTTCGTGAGATATTCGACCATATATCACGGAGTCCGCCGTAAATCTACGCATTCGTTTTGCAGCTTGCCGCGTCTCTGAATAACGTGGAATCTTTTTGATTTACGTAATCACTGAATAAATAAGATTTAAATTTTCATGATTTCTTAAAGCCAAAGATATTAAAAAATAGTTTTAATGTAATTTATAATGTATCCATAAAATAATATTAAAAAAGTTGTTGAAACAAAAGTGTATTATTCAATTCAAAAAAATATATTGATGTTGATGTTTGGACTTAAATATTGTTGATGCTAACTGATGAAGTTAATTATTGATATGGACTCATTGTAGAGCTTTATTTAAAAAGATATACTGTTGAGTTTCATTTTCAGTCACAATTGACTTTCTCAGCAGAATTATGTTTCAAGACTTTGTGCCTTTAGGACTAACAAAACCGGCATTTTATTTTCATTTACGTTTCGAAAGTATTTGTGACAGCCTATTTGAATTAATAATATTTCAATGCAAGAATGCAAAACATCCTTTTTCAATAAAACGTGTACTTGCACTTTTGAATCTTCTTTTATTTTGATATTATAGTAAGCAACCACGGACTGGGATACTGATCTGCTGAGAATAGCTGGCAAGAAACTCAACAGTTGATTGAGGGAAGGAAGGTGATGGGAGACGATTTGAATGTGAAGAAAGATAGACATCATGAAAGACAGAAGGAATTCATAATAAAGGTTGTGAAGGATGAAAGTAGTAAGAGAAATAAAAGTATATAATGAAAAAAAAAATAATGGAATCAGGCGTTATTTTGCGGAAATCCATCCTAAGTAAGAAAAGGACCAATATTTAGCCACTTCCACCAATGCAGTAGTAGTCGTGCAATAAAGTGCACCGCCCGCCAGCCCGCTGATAAATGCGCTTGCGGCAAATAACGCGTGATAAACACAGAGTGACACTGTGTTCGGGGCACTAATCGGTAAGGGCATGTTTGCGGACGCCGGGATTCCCGATTATTATGCAATCTTACGATGTCGAACAGCTAGTGCGTGAACCAGACTATGTAACAGTAGTAATAACATTTTAACTGTAGTCGCACGTGATTTGTACGAAAGTGCTTTCTATCCCCTCTGGATACATCTACACAAGAGTGTGAATGGCAAATAACCATGACTATTTATGTTGTTTATTTATTCAATAATGAATAGCATTATTTTGTATTCAGTTTTAACTAAACCTAGACCTATTTTATTTTTAGTATAATTTAGATAATAATATGAATAACAATTGTAACACATATATGTGAAGCTTCCTGAAATAAAAACAATTTTTTTTATTAGACGAGAAGATGTTTCAGGTACCAATATTATAAAAATGATTCAAATAAAACGATAAAATGCATAAAAATAAATAAATATTGATTAACACTCTACCTTTGATTACACTGTGGCGTTGATCAATTGTGTCAATATTGTTGTTTACGCAGTTTGTTTGTCCCGCAGATTGCATTTCAATCTGTGAACTAATTCGATGTACGACGTCTGGCTACCCTAACGATCGCAGTTTCATTCCAATACCGGAATAAAAAATTAAAAAATTAACTGGTTTTAACGCTATTTTATATACTGCATATATTTTTCTATTAGTAACAACACTGGTTCATTATTTTTTCATGATAACACTAGATTTTGAATTGTCAAAAATTATAACTGGCACAATTTTATAAAAAAAAGTAAATAAAACCTTTGTAGCGATCATGCTCCGTATTGCTGACCACTACGGCTTCAATATTTTTATGTTAAATCATTCTCGCGTGTTCGATTTAAAATTCGAACGCCGTTTTAAATTCGGACGCCATCTCAAATGTGGTCCCTGCCGTGGCGTTAGAGTGGTATACATTAAGAAGTGTACAGCTTGAGTAAAGCTGCGCCGAGAACTCAGCAACCGTGGGAAATCACCTCTCGTTACCAGGCTTCGTTAAGGCGGTGGTACAGATCGAGCAGTCACGGAGCGCTGGTATAAAACTTTCTTCTTCTGCAAAAAAAAAACTGTTGCAGAAGGAGGCTGTGGAGAGATAGACAGAAAGAACATCTGAGCTCTTTATCTAACCCCCTTAGCATGGCCTTGGTGATGGATTCGTTTTAATCCGCCGCAAGTAAGGAGTTGATTCACTAGGCCACCGCCGTTTGAACTTCGGTAGTATGCAAAAGCGTTCCCGTCGTTCTAACAAAAGGCGTTCAAGAAGACCATAGGGTTTTACTCGGTAGGAGTCCGGCATGACCTGGCTATGCAGGATTTCTGCACGAGAAAAAAAAGGTTGTATACATTGTAAATACTCTTTGTACATATGTGAATACACTATCTTCGATCTCTCTTGTCTCTCTCCCTCCGCTAATCGCATATAATTGCAGACTTTATTAAATTGATAATTATAAAATGGAAGCCAATCTAATCCAGATTTTGCCCTTTTGAACTCATTCGAATAACATCGCTAAACGTGTAACCAGCGATTAGAACAAAGAAGTAATTTAAAAAAAGAATTTTGAATATTTAAGTGATGCAACATGTAAAGCTAATGTATTGTCATAGTTTTTACTATAGATATGTGTTCACGCGCCTACTATTTACGAGATATCAAAGCTTTGATCTTTATTATTGCTTTTATGTATTAATTTTTTATATTTTAACTTTATAGTAGTTTTATAAAACTTCTCTTCACTTTGCACACCGACTACGACATCAGTTTGTAAAATGTATAATATATATTTAATATATAACGCTATATATATTAAAGAGACCGAAAAGTAATGTCGTTTTCTTAAGTTAAATTCAGACGACTACATTTTTAACAAGTTTTTATTTCTACTCAACAGTGTATTCACCTTCGTTATCAACAATTTTTACAATCTAGTATACAAATTTTCAAAGCCGGAGCGGTAAAAATCACGTCGGTTTTAAAGTATCAACTCAAAATTTTTCCGAATGCAATGACGGCAGTAACATTACTAAAGACTTCCAAATTCAAATCTTCATTCGAATTTTAATTCAAATATAAAAAAGTTTTATAAGGTATCTCAGATCTTTTTTTCTTTGTTTTAAATATAAAACTCAAAGTATATTGTTTAAAAAAAATTGTATTGTAGCATTCAAGAGGTTTTAGTTGATTGATATGCCATGAACTTTGTTTGTTCACTAATTTACATGATTGATATTATAATGTATACATTAAAAATGAAAAGAAAGTTTTATTTATAAGAGCAACTACTGAGTTTCTTTCTAGCCCTTCTTAATATCAGCGTTCTGAGCCAGTGGTAACTTATCATTTATAATGTTAAAATAATTGACGATTCAATAGAGCATGTAAATGACTATTTCAATAAAGATATTTTGAATTTGAATTTAAATTTTGTATTTTATATCGTATAACATTTTTCATTTTAAATTTAAATAGAAATTTTAATATTAAATTAAATTTATAGCATAGTATAATAATAATATTCTACAGTATAGTAACACCACTAAGAGTTGTTAAACTTATACTGTAAATATTATAATATTACAATTATATGTGGCCGAATTATCTTTTAAATAGACATTTAAAATACACTTAACTACTTGAAAAAATTTTTTTTAACATACTTTTTCTACTTGAAAAAGGATACTTTAAAATAATCAAATTTAGAACGCGAAAGAATGGTGTATTGTGGCAACTACGCCGGCAATACGAAGCGTGTACGCTACATATTTAAAGTAACTCGTCAACATGTTGCATACAATAACATAATCCTTGATTGATTTCCAGATAAAATAAGAATAATGACATTCTATCAATAGCATTATTATCCATTTAGGGACTTTGACAAAGATCATTTGTACATGTCATAAGAGGAGACAAAGCAAAGCCTTATTTCATTTAAACTAGAACCTCTCTCATTCTTCTACCTAAAGCCACGAGAGCAACCATCGCACTCCAATCTAAAAAAAATCCCGCAATAAACACAGATGTTTTTTACAATCGTAAACATTACGGAATCTGTTAATTAGTTTACATACATATATATGGTTTCAACATAGCAATGATTGCGTGATAGGTCAACATACAAGTATAGATTCGCAATGCATTAGTGCGTAAGAGAGATGAAGTTTAAGTCTAGAAATTTACAGCAAACTTAACCTAGAATTAGATTGATGCGTTTAGAGTAATCATTTAAAGTATTGATGCGTTCTTCTTGGCCAAAATTCCTCAGTTCATTAATATAAAAGAGTCTTACAGTAGTAAAACGTGCTCTCTTATTTCAGACCTCAAATTACTTGGTCCACTAATACATTTATAAAAAGGTCTATGCTTAGCGAAAGGTTTTAACCACACAATTCGAAAAGTTACTTTACACCTTGGACAAAAACTACACATTATGTTAACATAAGAAGACCCTGTGGTCACAGATCAGTGTTTAGACGCAAGTTCTTACTTATCTAGGCATGTCTTTTTGGGAAGCAAAGAAGAGCAGAACACTGCAATATATGGAGACTGATAGAAGACTAAAAAGATGAGAGTACGATAGAAACTTTACACGCGTTTTGCTGATTACAGTTTGAAACCACTCTTGTAAGTATATCCTCTTTCTTTGGGGGCGAGAAAAATAAGAGTCAGTTGTGAACTTCTTTTCAGCCGATATAGACCCACTGCAAGGTGTAGGCCTTCGCCAAAGATAGCTTCAGTCAAACTCTTGCACTCCCCGTGTTCAGCATCTTCCTGCGACCTTTACTATGTATACCTTCTAGGAGCCTATTCAGTTGTAATCTGTCTGGCATACTCGTATATCAGATACTATTTACGAACGTGATTGATTTAAATAGTACAATAGCAGCGACAATCTCATTGATTAAGATTATAATTCAAACAGGCATTCCAATTTAAACTGAACGAGCTATGATGAATTTACATTAAAAAGTAATGATTACTATAGTGGCCAGTATTTCTATAACATGAAATATTCGATTGCAAGCGATTATAAATTTGCTATTTTTATTTTTAAATCATTTTATAATCACTTCAACAAATGATTGTTAAAGAATTTTTTTATCATTCTATCTATGCGTAAAGTATATTTTACGTAAAACTTAGTCTTAGTTGTCTCGTGTGATAAGCCCGCTCATTGTACTTTTTTCTGTACTATTACGATACAATGTATATATATTTTTAACGTGTACAATAAACAATGATAAATTGAATTGAATAACCTTTTCACGTTTGCTTTAAACAATAAAATTAAATAAAAAAATCCCTAGTTTCTTACGACTAGGGAATTTCTTTTTCTTTTATTTTGAAATTTTTTACAAGGACATAATATGATAGGCTATTTAAAATTTTAATTAAATAGTATATTTACAGACATATTTTCTGTTATATTATATCCTGTATTACATTTATATGTTTACTTAATTTTATTTATCTTCGTAAATGTTTGTTTATATATGTACATATAAATAAGTATACATTTGTAACTTTATATATATCGACTACTAGCTTCCCGTCCTTCTTTTATTTTCAGAAATTTGTAATAATTTCTTTGGGCGATAAGACCGCCCATTGTAATTTTTATATACTTCATTAAAAATATATGCTTTCTTAAAATTTGTTTTTTGCACATATTGTTCTTATATTTTAGTGACATAATATTATTATGTTGCTTTTGCGAATACGAATTAAAATTGATGTATAAAATAATATTATATGAGAGTACGATTGTGTAGTTATATAACTGTTCTAATATTATAATAAATACCATTTATTATTTTTATTTTTTTAAATTTATCTGATAATAAATAAAATACTACTTACGGAATAGAATCTTCTTTGACTTTTATTATTAATAATAGTAAACACATGCACATAATAAAGAACAGCGTAATTAGGTATATGTTCCGATAAAATTTCAGAAGTACTTCCGGCACATGTAACGCAACGAGTAGCTATAGCCCGACTGAAAAACTCCACTGAAGTTACCTAAACAACTGTAAACACGTCACACCGCTGTAAACAAAGTAATTGAAGATCGCAATGTACGAGCTCAACGTGCTGGAACATTTAAACTTTCATTATTTGTTTAACTCCATTGACGTGTAAGTCGACTTTTTAAATAATTTTCATTCAGTTTAAAATAGTATTATACCTTTCATATTTCATCTTCACAATCTTTTTTCATACAAAACGTTTTTTAGAAATAAAGTTTGCTATAGAATGAGAGTTGAAATATAATTTTTATTTTATTGTTTTTTTTTTTCAAGTACTCATTCGCCCCTATGTAAGGTGCAACAAAATATTTTTGTTGTATTAAATTTTTTACTACTTTTATTTTCTTTCTCTTCTAACATTTTTCACAATTTCTTATACTTTTCTTACTTATCTCCTTATATACATAACCTTCGTTCTTTCTCTACTGCTCCTAAGATGCTACAGTTACTTACTTCTTCATATATCTATAGTTCAGGAACCCTTCCGTTCCATGAACTCATTTCCGATGAAGCTGTAAAAGCCTTAGGGCTCACAGGAAAAAACAATACAATACTTCTTTATATCACAGTACAGTTTTATCAATATATAAAATATTTTTCTTCTTTTATCTTTCTTGTCTGTTTCTTGTCTGTTGCTTGTTTATTTATATGCGTTTTTAATTTTTTATTGCTTTCTAGTTCAGATTTCTTTGGTTGTACGACGCAAAATAAGCCAGCAAACCAGCCCGTAGAAACAAAACAAAATATTTATTCGTTACAAGCAAGGCATTTGACTTCTGTCTCGCCGGATGTTAAGCGTTGACGAGGTCTACGATGGTATATGCTTACTTAGAAGATACCTATTCTTGACTTAAAGACTCCTAAGTTATAGCTAGCTGGAAACAACGACGCCGGTAGGTAGTTGGCTTTCCTATTCTCACCATAAAAGTAATAGCAAAACGATTAGTCCGGGTTGAAAAGATTTTAATCGCTTATCAGGGATGAGTAACCTTTTTAATTAACGGGCCAATTTAAATTAAAAATTTGTTTGGCGTGCCGCACACAAAATAACACTTATTAATATTTCACAAAACCTTATTTATAATAAACATTAGAAAAATGTAAATTTTAATGAAAAGTATACATTTTATATACAAATTTTAATATAAGATAAAAATAATCATAAAAAGAATAGAAAAACTTTTTGCTTGAAAATAATAAAGCTGTCCAATCGCGCATCACTCAGTTTTGACTGGTGGTTATTTTTTATTAATTTCATGGTTAAAAGTTATTTTCTATTTTTCGCAAACATACGTACTTACGAATAGAGATAACATTTGCTTTGCATTTCTCGTCGAAAACGGATTTTATAAAAATTTTCGATGTCTGGCGACAAAAAAATATTTCAGTATGTACTATCATTTTATTACAATTAATTTTATAACAATATGTTGATGGGAGAAAATCTAGAAAATTAATTCAATTTCAGAAATTCTCGGTGGGCCGTATGGTCATGTTTAAAGGGCCGCAAGGGGCCTGCGGGCCGTATCTTGTTCACCCCTGACAAAAAGTTCAAAAAGAATGTTCGAGACCTATTGGCAGAACGTCGTAACTTCTCTCTAACTATATTAGCGAATTATATATTACATGTATATACGTATGTGTATTTTTGTATACATTATATCCTCCTATTTGTTTTCGGTTTAAGACAATGAATTGCAAGTATAGCATAAGAGTTAAGAATGAATGCGATGGGTACATTTCATAACGGATGCAATTCAAATATACAATATCTAAAATTACAGCAATAAATATTCAGTACGATTAATTTATCGAAAAATTGTTCGAACAAGAGAGAGAACTTGGATGAACCTTCAAATCTTCGTTTGTGATCTTCCTCTACTCTCTACTCCTCTCAGCTACATCATCCTGGGTCTTTATCGGGATTCTTTTTTGTTGCAAAGTCAAATTGGAGACGACCTTAAAAGCTCTGGTGTTGGTCATTATTTCTAATTGGTCTACACGTCTGAGCCTTTCTAACTTGCGAAACCTGATAATCGATTTTTTTTTAAATCGATTCGCCCATATTCATCTTTATACAGTATACGCCGTTTTCTTCTCGTGTAGGTCCGAAATTGTTTTTCAAGATTTAAATCTAGAACATAGTACTGATAACAAAATTATTTATTTATTTTAAATTAAATTAATCACACTAAATGCTACTTTAGTTTAATTTTATCCATCTTCTCAACTATTGTAATGTGAGAAGCCAATAATTCTGGCAGTACAGTCTGTCCGGACTATTATAGGTTAACAAGAAACCATACGATTAACTTGTGTAATCTTAAACTTGTATGATAGACTTGATTTCGAGTCAAACAACCCTAAAGTTCCAAACTCGCTAAATTTTTAATAACAAAATGTTGAGACTATAAGGTCATTCACCTCTACGTAATATATTATATATAATGGATTCAGGCGTTACCTCGCGGAAGTCCATCCTAAGTAAGAAAAAGACCAATATTTAGCCACTTCCGCACATGCAGTGGTAGTCGTGCAATAAAGTGCACCGCCCGCAAGCCGGCTGATAAATGCGTAGTGACTTGAGAGTTGACTCTGTGTTTGGCACTAATCGGTGTAACATAACTCCTGAAGATGCCCCGTGGAGGGGTGAAACACGTGTTGAGTAATTTGGCGGTAGCGGTTGTGTGATTCGCATTGTTTGCCGCATACGCATTTATCAGCGGGCTGGCGGCGGTGCACTTTATTGCACGACTACCACTGCGTGTGCGGAAGTGGCTAAATGTTGATCCTTTTCTTATATATTATATATACTAAAACTGGCCACTTATCAATATAATAAAAAATAACAAATTTCAAAATAATAATTCTTTATTTATTTTTTACGAATGATTTATGTCTTTTCGTCATTTATTATCACGAATTAAAAGTTATCTTATTAACATTTTTTGCGGTGTTAATAAACAAAATCAAATTATGAAGGTGAACGCTTATTCATTATTAGGAGGCTTTTCTAAATCTGCTACTTAGATAGTCAACTCTGGGCACCATACCCTGCCCCTCTCCGTACGCAATTGACTCGACGCACACGTTAAATAGAATGCTAAGAAGTGAAATCGTCTCCGACTTTCTGGATGTATTAGATAACTGTGCCGCTGTAGACAGCTATCAGACCTACAAACAAGGTTAAGCACGATAGTCGTAATACAAGTTATTAAGTTGAACTTCACTGTTACAAGTTTTACGATGTCTACATCATAAAGTTAATTTGTCGGCAGCCAGTTTGTCTTGTGTCACTTAAGTTACATCACTACGTAAATACATACACGAGTTTTATTACTAGCGTGAGTCTTATTTTACTATCTCTTTATATATTGTACTATACTTTTATAACTACTATGTTGCTTCCGTAATTGGATGCGATAGGAAATTAATTTGTAACTGCGAAAGATTAAACAGGGTAAAATACAAAATCAAATACAGTGTAGTTAACTATAATAAAAAATATATACCTGACTACACCACTCACACAAGACAATCAGACACTATAACATTAAAATAATGAAAAACAAAAGCCACAATGAACCTTATGTTTATATTAGAGACTTTACAAAAGTAATCAAACTGTGTTCCAAACTAAATCCGATCTGTTGTATAAAATACATATTTAAATAGTATCTGGAATGTTTTTTTTGCAACATAAGGATTGGCCGTGGTTATTAATCTAAACCCCTACAAATATTTTAAAATAAAATATTTAAAGTATATCCTACCCCTAACGTCCACCGACAACACAGTTCGACACCGATTGCCGATTAGGCTGTAAGGTTAGCGAGGACTCTATGGCCTGGCTAATCAAAGACAAGAAAGCAAGACCAACGTTCCCAAAAATGTGCAACACGATTACGGAAAACGTGATAAAAAGAAACAAGAGTTGAGATAAAATTAAAAAAATTCTAAATAAAATTGTAAAAGTGGGCAAGTAAATAAATAAGTAAATAAAATAATACATTTAAAAATGTATACCTAGAATAGATCAAAAATGTGATATAGAATAAAAACAAAGAAATTGTAACAGTTAAGGTATGAGGAAAAGAAAGAATATTATCGAATAAAAGAAAAAATGGATATGAAAGGGAAATAAAGAAGAATTGCAGAAAGAAAGAAAATAAAGGAATGAAAGATCATAGGAGGAATAATAGAAGAGCGCAAAAAAATATTAAAATAATGTTCCTGTCCCACAATAGAAAAGGGGGTATGAGGGGTCCCCATAGAAAGGCCCTTATAAATAAACAATACAGTTTCCGAATGCCGGTTGGGCATAAACATTAGCGAGGGCTCGATATCCTCGCTGATAAAAAAATGAAAACACAGAAGAAAATTTCTTCAACTTTTGGAAAAAAATCGCGGCAAATGCAATTCATAGAAATAAAAGTTAGAATGTAAGAAAAATGAAATAGCAAGAAAAGTATTTAAAAATAAATATGTTATAAATAAGTCTTTAGAAAGAATAATAAAAATTAAAAATGTAAATTGAGGAGATGAAAGGAAAGCAGAATAAAATGGATATATGAATTGTAGGAAGAAAGAAAAAACACAAAAGAAGATGATATGCCTTCTTTCATAGAAGAGAGCGAAAATAAATAAATATATGAAAACAATTATTAGAAAAGAAAAATAAAGGTCCCTATCCCAGAAATTAGTTAGGGCCATAAAAAAAACGACAACACGGTTATATTCAAAAAACTTAAATATTAAACTTAAAGCAACTTTACATATATTTGATATGAAGAAGTACATTCGTATGTATATTATAATATTAATAGGATTTAAGATATTTAAAAAATGTACGGTTTTATAATTGTTAATTAAATGAAATTTAATATCTCATTTTAAATTCTTTAAATCCAAATAAAAACTGTAATATTTGACAAATAATTTTAATAAAAATATTGTACGAAATACGGATTCAATATTTTGAGAGTATGTCATAAAAATGTGTTCCGTCGAGTTGTACACACTGTTCAAAACGTAGCCTTGTGTTCTGCGCCACACGTTGCAGTATACTCGTTTTAATTGTGATGATTTTACGAGAAACATTTTATTTTAAATTCACAATAGTTCAGGAATTGTTATTATAAACTTTTTCTTAGATGTAGTTGCGTAAAAAAAAAAAATTGGAATTAAGTCGTGTAACCCAGGTAACCACGGAACATCTCTGATGCGACTGATCAGTTTTGCAAGGAAGCTAGGTAAAATCTATTCTGTTGGAACCACGTATGTAACAAGAAAGAGATCACAGGTTCGATAAAATGTAATCCGTTAACATGAGTCGATAATTTTCACTAATGACATTCTCTCTTTAAATGTTACATGAGTGCAATTAAGAGAATAAACAGGTTATTTTGCTAAACCAATGTATTTACTACGAAATATATCATAAGTAGAAATTTCAGTTACATTTATTCATGCGTCAATATACGCTCCTTTTTACACACGCTAAACTTTGAAGTGAGGATACACTTTATAAAATAAATTTTAAAATATGATGTTAGTACCAGAACTTCGAAGCCTGCATTGAGAAAGTTTGAACAACGAACTCAAGCCGCAGATTTAAACTTTTGGCTCAATTAACATGATCGTTATAGAAACAAGGATTTTAAAAAGATTTGTCTTTATAATTATTATCTTTGACATCCTGTTACATCGAAATTTAAAATAAAATAATGTTTAATAGAGACTATAAAAGTTTAAATACATGTAATAAAATTTATTGTATTATGTTTGTAAAAACAATACCGATTTCCTTAGGAAGTGTTTATTTAGTAGTTACATTGTATTAGCAAACAATTGTTTATATTACAAAACATTCCCATGTAATTTCTCTAAACATTCTTTTCAAATTTAAGAAGTACCTTCTTCTCCTTTTCAGCCGATGGATGCATACTGCACGACATAGAACTGACTGACCCCCAAAGACTGCCACGATGAACATTCCTGTGCTACATGCATCCAGCAACATCTCTCAACCTTAACTATTTCATCTACCAGCTTGTGGTCGTCACTCAAATACCTTTCGGCACCAAATGCCATCAGTTTTATTTTCTTTTTATGGCCCCCGCTATCGGGTACCTCTCGTTCCACCCCCTATTTTGTGCGGAACAGGGATATTTTTTTTTTTATTTATCACTGTTTTGGCTACTGTTCCGCAGAAGTTGGGGAAAGTTTTTCTGCCTTCTTTCTCTATCTAAATGGAGGCGATAGAAGCCTCCTCTATTCTTTTTCCGAAGCGTGTTTCGAAGCGAAGCTCTTTAAATGCGGAGCATTCTGCTACCAGATGGATCACGGTCTGGTCCATGCCGGGTTCACAGAAACACGAGATATCCTTCTTAAGCTTAAACCTATGAAGGTACTCAGAGAATCTCAACGGCCTTCAGTTGCGCAAGTGAAGTTATTTTGGAAATACGAATCACCTTATATAAAGTAGTCACTCTGAAAGATATTACACAAATTTTTTGTTTTCTTTTGGAATACGCTTGACCAATAACATCTTTCAGTATAAGTCTCCAAGGACAGATAGTATATAATAATTAATTTTATATATAGTAATTCGAATTTTGAAAAAGCCTTTCGTTACTATATTAATTATTATTTTTGAAACCATTGATATATGTAAAGGTACCACGTATTATTTGACTGCAAATGAGCTATACATTCAGACCTTTAAAGCTTTTAAGCCTAACCTATCACCCTGTATATAACATCTCAGTTACCAAAGGTTAATATTACATCTGTGTTGTAATTTTTTATTCAAGTATTTATTGGCTTCTTTGACATTTATACTTTACACAGTAATGTGGTTATATACGGCTTCAATTCTTCTTATTTAATATCGTGAATGTAATACGCATTATTTATACCAAACGAACATGGATTACTTTCGTAAATAAAATATTCATATACGTGTGCGTACTTTTAAAAGTCGACAAGGGGTGAAATGAATTATTCGGAATTCACAGCGCATTTTTCGTCTATCACTGATCGTTTTTTGTATTTGGATCAACGAGTGACATTCCTCTAATATTTACGGATAAACAAATAAGACAGTAATAAGACTTTATTTTATCCTTATCCTGAGATGGATCTGTTCTTAAGAATCTCATGTGCGTTATGTAAATCGCAATCTTTCTCATCTTATATCTATATCTATCATATAATGAGCGTAGAAGTGTTATTCCGCGAGCATTGTAAACTAAAAAAAATATTTTTTGTAGCAGATTAATGATGTCCATGGTTTTGATTTTCAAAATAATGATATATTTTTGTGAAACAAGCGTCTTTTGTAAAGATATCTTCATAATTAGTCGTAGAATATAGCGATTTCATCACAGTGTCGCCTAATAATTAGGAAGGGTAGCGTGATATTATATATTGGAACTTTGATATTTATGATGTCTTGAAGAATAATACTGCTTCATATTTTTCATTACCATTATTATTATTTCGGCCGTAGGATATCCAATGCTGGGCATGGGCCTCCCAAACAGATTCCCAATAGGACCGGAAGCAGCTTGCATCTAACATCACCCAAAAAAATATTCCACTTTATGATCTCCAGTCTAGAACACTGAGACTCTATCGGACATCTGTTTGAACTGAACTTTACCATCTGCCTGAGCTATATATGTTACTTCAATTCATTTACTACTCTCCTTGTTCTATCTTGTAGGAATTTCTTTTTAATATGATAGCAATTTTATAATTAAAATGAAATTCCACTTATTAATAGAGCAACGTCTTGAATGAAATAAACGAAGGGACTGTGGGGTGTTTTCACGAACGCTCGTAATGAGTTTTCCGATTCGCAGAAATTTTATTGAAGCCTTGCCAATGGACCGGTCATATGGATAGGAATTCTTACACACGACGCTTCATTTAATACGTTATTGGAATTTACGTACGTATTTTTATAGAGGTGAAAAGAAAAAGTGAATATGAATAAATCTAAAATCAAACTTTACACTCCAAGACCTGAGAATAACATAATTCGTTAAATATTTAATGGAATCAGGCGTTACCTCGCGGAAGTCCATCCTAAGTAAGAAAAGGACCAATATTTAGCCACTTCCGCGCATGCAGCGGTAGTCGTGCACACTAACGCAAGTCGCAACACTAACGTGTTTGGCACTAATCGGTGTAACATAACTACTGAAGTTGCCCCGTGGAGGGGTCAAACACGTGTTGAGTAATTTGGCGGTGGCGGTTGTGTGATTACCGCATACGCATTTATCAGCGGGCTGGCGGGCGATGCACTTTGTTGCACGACTACCGCTGCATGTGCGGAAGTGGCTAAATATTGGTCCTTTTCTTACTTAACATAATTTGCCCTTGGAAGACGCTGGATACAGGATATCTCTAAACGGACAAATTGAAATAAACGGAGAAGTCCTATATCCAGAATGATGATGACGGTGATGATATTCTGTGAAGAACTACATTCGAACCTAGTAAAACTAGACTCAATATATTTGGAACAGAACCAGATGAAGATGGGATGTAAGCTGGGTCTTGCGACGAACTTACCAAGGTCCTCATTCCATCTTATAAGTTCCGCTCACACTTGCGGGCCCGAGGTCTCGACTTCGAAATCATAAGGATTTTTTTCTATTCACTATGACCCAGAAAGTTTAGTTAAATTTAATTATAAGATTGTCTGTTTTTGAAGATGTACCACTTTCTATGATGTGGCATCTCATTCAACGATGTATGTTCAGTTCTAATTGACCCTAGTCTTGATCTTTTTGATCGGTATATACTCTCGTTTGTGTATATTAAAGAGCTTGCTTAAAAGTTCTTATGACATTTCAATCTTTCTTAATAGACCTTATAGGACTTTTCAATTAGTTCGTATTTTTACAAACCATGGAGAACTTTCTTTGATTTTCAGGGCCTTATTTTGGAATCGTTGGAGACTTTCAATATTGTAGTGGCTTGCTGACTTCCAGAGTTCCATACCGTATGCCCATACCGGCTTTATTATGCATTTATAAATCAGTATCATATTTTCTAATTTTAGCGACTAATGCCTGTCTACCAGTCAGTATAAATCTCCTAGTTTCCAACTGACCTGGTCATTTCCGATTCTCTCAGATACATTCCCAAACATCTGACGGCACTTTTACTGAAAATTTAACCATAAAATCACCAACCATTCTTCCCGGAGTATCCGATATTAGAGACTGTAAAGGCACATTGGTGAGGAAGGATGTTTATAAGGAAAATTTAACCATAAAATCACCAACCATTCTTCCCGGAGTATCCGATATTAGAGATTGTAAAGGCACATTGGTGAGGTAGGACGTTTATAAGGAAAATTTAACCATAAAATCACCAACCATTCTTCCCGGAGTATCCGATATTAGAGATTGTAAAGGCACATTGGTGAGGTAGGTTGTTTATAAAGAAAATTTAACCATAAAATCACCAACCATTCTTCCCGGAGTATCCGATATTAGAGACTGTAAAGGCACATTGGTGAGGAAGGATGTTTATAAGGAAAATTTAACCATAAAATCACCAACCATTCTTCCCGGAGTATTCGATAGTAGAGATTGTAAAACATTGTAATATTATTTATTAGGATTATATTAACCAATATTTCTCAGTCTCATTAGCAGGCATTTGAACTCTCAAGGGTTTGTAAGGATCAGTGTATTGTTATAAATTGACATAATATCTTTTCAAATATTATTTATTTATAGCAATATAACAAAGGTAACATATTTGAAATAAAATAAAAGATAAAACACGCTTATTTAACTTTTAACAGAACTTTAATTGATCATCAACTTGTAATCTATTTATTTATTTAATCTATTTTATTTTTATCTCTTCTCTGCTATGTTAGGTGTTACAATAGTGAAGAAGAAGCAGTAATAAACTCCACAACAAAATATAGTCTTTATACTTAGTACAGATAGTTTTTGTAAAAATATTTAATAGATGCAAAACCAAAAGGCTTTTTAAAATGCCTCTGTTAAATACCTGTAACATAATATCATTTTATTTTCTGTATTAGATAGAAAATGAACATGGGGTGAAACATATACGTCTCTTTCTCTTGCTTTACTCCTTTCTGTTTCTCTTCTCCAAAACATATATATAGAACATAAAAACTGTGAATTTTATCACATACAAAAGAGTAATATTTTTACGAAATGTCTTTGAGAGCAGTGTATCTCAAACTTTTTTGTGTCATGCTTCACCTTAAAATTCTTATGCTCCCATACTTAACTGTAGTAATGTTTATATTAAATCTAACGGTTAAACTCGTTTTAAATCCATACTCAAATTGTCCCCCGTGGAATGTGGGTCCCACGTTAGGAAACACTGATTTAAACATATACAAATATCGATGCTTTCTAAAATCACTTCGATATCGTCACTAAATATATTCTATTGGCTCTTCATAAACTTTGATTTTACGAAGCTAAACGTAACTCTAAAAACAATCCAATCTGGCCTAAAATGACTATTTGATTTAATATCATTGTATTATTAAAAATCTCTAACTCTATCGTATAGTTATTATCAAAAAATTTTTGAAACAATAATAAGTTCAAATTTTTTTTATTTAAAAAGGACTTAAAAATTATCTTGCAGTTGGAAGAGTAGAAATCTCTTCGCGGAAGCCAACTATTATTTAACTCATAGATGGCAGTCAACGTGTTAATCAAATATATTTTATGAAATATAATTTAATTTCAATAAATTGATTATATTTTGTGTAACATATTGCATTGTTCTGTTAAAACAATATGTTCGTAATATTTTTATTTTCAAATATTATGATGGTAAATAATTCGGTCTATTGTGCAATGGTAGCCCGGTGCAAAGCACTGAGAATTACGATCGTAAATCAGTGATTCGATTCCCGGAATACAATCTTATATAATTCACACTAGGTGCATTTATCGTATAGGTTTGCCTCTGTTCAAAAAGAAGTTTCTAGAGGGTGAGCAGCAGTGTCTCTGTGTACCTAAACATCTTTAGGGGCTTGCCCTATGCTTTACGGTAGAGCTGAAGTGACTAAAACATAATCCGGTATTTATGCATTATTATAAGAAACATAGAGATACATAACGTTAGCGCTAGAATTAAAGGTAAGCTTGTTGTAACTTTTTCTAAACTTCATTAAATTAAATTAAATCAATTAAATATAACATATACAATATAAATAAAACAATTAAATCACAAAAATTCTCTTATGGGTAAGTAGGCACGATATGACAATATACTCCCGTGAACATCTGTCTGAATTATTATGTAATGAATATAACAAATTAATTAAAGTAAAACTTCTTCAAAAAGGTTTTTAACCTTTAACTGTGGACGCACGGTCTCACAGACCGCTTGCAGTTTGTAATTTTTGTGTTTACCCCTTTTCCCTTGCTCCCCGCATTTAATGCTCTCAGTAGCTTCAGTTTTAGCGCCCAAACGTATGATGAGATAAGAGATTGTGTCGGCGGCCACAAATTAGGTGAGTTATTTTACTTTATACTTTAACCGCGGTCTGTCGGACCGCACGTCCACGTTTCCTGCGTAAATAAAATAAACGGTGAATTTGTTTAGTTTGATTGTTTTATGTTATTTTCTTTCAAAATATCAAAGAATATTGAACTAGAAGATGGCCTTTGATCATTTTATATCGCATTCTTGACTTGTGTGGTATAAATGCTCAAGTACTACACAATGAGCATCAGAGCAAAAAAATAAAAAGAGGAGTATTCCTAAAAAAATGGCACGATCTTTAGTCATATATGCATGCGGAACGAATAATAAAAGGAGACGAGCAATAAAATCAAATATATCAAACGAATTGAAAATGACAATGAGGCGAGTTTTAGGCGCAGATATGCTCCTAGATGAACCCTCTAGCCAGGAGAGTGATTCATTAAAACGAAAAACATGTCGTCTTTGTCCACCAAAACCAAAGAGAAAGTCCAATTACACTTGTATAGATTGTAGGCAGGTCATATGTTTACAATGTTCCAAACCCTTGTGCAAGGACTGCCAATAATTTTAAACAATTGGACCAATGTCAAAATTTTTTTATTTGAATTTGAGAAGACTTTTATTCGTTTTTATTTTAGGTTAAACCTTAGATTTATAGTTTTGATTGTTATTTCTTCTAAAAAGTTTAATTGGTTCGAGTTTTTCGTCCTACAATTGATCTCTAGTAAATGTATGCCAAAAAGTGTCTTTAATTGTTATTATGCTTTATTTTATTTACAAATAAAGAAAGATTGATTAAAAGCATCGAAATTATTTAATTTTAATATACATAAAAAACATAAAATACAAAAGTGTACAAAAAAAATTAATATTTACGTAATATTTGGACTTCAGAATATAGCGGTCCGAGAGACCGCGCGTCCATGGTAGTGTGACAAAAAAATGACGTCCATAGTTAAGGGTTAAATTAATTATAAATATTGGAAAAGTTGCCTTATCAGTGTAATAAGGAAATTTAAAAAGTTAACACAGAAAAGAAAACCCGTGTGAGTTTGCTGAAGGCTTTTGTACCCCCGTCTGGAACACTTGTAGCTTTAAGTTGAAGGATACTGTTACATGGTTGTTCACTGAAATTCTTCTCATGATATATCATTATAAGTAAACATGTGTTTACAATAATATAAATATATGAATCATAGAAAACAAATCTAATGTTAAAAATTTTCAATTGCACAGTATAATAAAAGCGCAAAATTGCTTTAAACACTTTGTCCATTCTGCCGTATCAGCATCACCGTCTGAAGATTAGTCTTGTATAATTAATTGCTCTTTACATAAGTTGCAAAGCAAAGTTAAATTGCTTCTGTTTGCAAACTGTTTGTACTGAAGTGAAATTTAAACTCTTATTTAAAAACTATTCTTATTATAAGATACAAAATGTCATTTTTATTTCTACTTTCTGTATTTTCATTAGTATTTTAAAATATGAGCTGTTCTCTATCCTAAAGGAAGTTTAAAAGATGAATAAACAAAATGCAAGTTCCATGCGTAATGTTTAAAACGTCCACCGCTGAACAAAATTCAGATCATTACTCGACGGGTGAAAACAAACGTAAAACGTATACATATTAAAAATCTTTTAATTATTGTTTACAACTTGTCCCAGTAAACTTTTTACCGCACAGAATTTATGAGCATGTCGCATTCCAATAGAATTTCAGAGTGATCACTTTATACAAGATGATTATAAATAGAATTAACCGCCACTCTGTGTTTGGCACTAATCGGTATAAATAACTCCTGAAGATGCCCCGTGGAGGGGTGAAACACGTGTTGAATAGTTTAACGGTGGCAGTTGTGTAATTCGCATTGTTTGCCGCATACGCATTTATCAGCGGGCTGGCGGGCGGTGAACTTTGTTGCACGACTACTACTGAATGTGCGAAAGTGGCTAAATATTGGTCCTTTTCTTATTTAGGATGGACTTCCGCAAGGTGACATCTGATTTCATTAAATAGGAATAACGGCTTTAAAGATTTTTGTTGACAAATGTGCTACACGTCTAAACTTTTACACCTAAAAACAATTAGCCTATATAATTATGTTTAAGTAATGTGCCTAAAATAAATATAATATTTCAAATATGTTACGTGTAAAGAAATTACGAATATCTTGTATTGGGTGATCTTTAAATATATTTAGAAATAAACTTGTCCGAACGTCAGCTTTAACGAACCGAAGGGTCCTTGCAACTTGTAAGTGTCATTGAACTCAAGAACCTCGTGATTTTTCGAATCGCAAAGAAAATTCGACTACACTGTTACGCTCTTCTACGAAACTTACCTATATATTATATTTCAGAGTTACATAAAAAATTAATCAGACTTCAAAGGAGTTTAACAATCTACCGTCGTCATTGTTTTCAGACAAATATAACTTAGGAGTCATTAAAATAAGAGTGAATAGGTTTCTTCTAGGCAAGCATGTACTATCGTAGACCTAGTCATCGCTTAAAATAAAGCAAGACAGAGGTCAAATAACTAAAGCCTTCTTCTTATTTATTTCAGCTGATATTATCATATCATATTCAGGTAAGTATTTACGTGTTACTGAATCCTCGATTATTTTAACATTATAGATAATAAGCTACCACCGGCTTAAAATGCTGATCCGTGCGCTGATTCTCGCGTTCTAAATTCAAATATTAAAAAAAAGTTTCTTTATTCAAGTAAGTGTTTACGTCTTACTTTTGAGTCGTCGTTTATTTTTACAACATAAGTGATAAGCTACAATCCGCTTAGAAAGCTGATCTCCTGAGTAAATCCGGCCAGAAACACAACAGTTGCTCTATTTAACTGACATTTAACAACTTTTTATGTGTACACTGTTATATCAACAATGTAAATTCTTCATCAAACCAGATTCCATGCATTTCAATCAACCAAAAACTCATGAATTTTGTAATAAGATTTGAAAAACTATTTGTAATTTTAGTTTTAAAACTAGGAAAAGGATGAGGTTAATATATCTTGTTGAACTTTATTATTTATGCGTACACAGACGCATGAAGGATTTGTTAAATGCTCGAACATGAAATTTAGGCGTAACGAGTTGATTTTTAATTTTGGCTTTAGAAATATATTATTAAATTAGGATTTAAGAAACAACAACATGTATCTATTTTAAAATGTTCACTTAATGTACATTTAAAAAATAACATATATATTTAAAAAAATTAAAAAAAAACATTTATATTTATATATTATCTAACGACAAGGAGGTGGAGGATTTTGGAAGGCTGCGCAGACGTCTCTAAAGAAATTTCCACCATTATTCAAATTTCCGTTTATAAGTATATACGGGACATATTTAAAATGTGCCTTTTTACTTTCATCACCGTAATGTTTGAGTAATTGACTACCGCGATCACCTTTAGCACATTCTTTTATTGTTGTGACATCAATGTCTTGTTTTTCGCCACACTGTAATGAAAAAGCATTTTTAGGAACATATATTAGGCCGCTTGCGTACTGCGACTTTTTGTAGCGTTCGTTAGCTTCGCGTGCTGGTCAACATGCAGCATCGCGACGGAGAAATAAGGAAGCGTTCTGAATCGCAACTTTTTTAATGGCTCCCGATAATTGGGGTCTTCTCATAAAACCTCTGTATTGTCTGTCTCATCAGAGATATATCCTATCTCAATATAAAAATTACTGTACTGTCGCTACCTGTGAACACTGGAAGGTGTAAGTATAGTCATGTGAACATTTGTTAGGACAAATCCAATCTGCCGCACGTATTCTGTATTTAAGTTGTAAGATTCACTGAATAAAACTGTGGGAATCTCACCAGAGTTAGGTAGCATGTTATATCTTCTCATGAAACTTTGAGTTCGGAAATGTCATTCTTTAACTTCAAATAAACAACTCATAAACTTCGCTACAATATATCTATACAACTATTACTAACTTTACAGTTAAATCAATTGCGACAACAAGAGATCTTCATAGATCATTGATCTATTTCATCATCATTTCCAAAAAAAACAGTTTTTTTACATGGCTTCTTATTGAGAACCTCGCGTACGACCCTTGTCTTGTGTTCACATGGATAATTTTTAATAAATCATTTATTCAGATTCGTTTTTGATTATATCGCTTTTCTTTTATCCTTCTTAATACCTCTTACTCATTTTTCTTTTATGCGTCACAATATTTTCCCGAGGACAGGGAACGTCAATAACACAGTCACACACTAAATGTTTAGAAAAGTTTCAAGAAGTTGGTATGACTAAAATCCATCAGAACGAGTATCCAAATTATAGTTTTGTAAACTGCAGAGGTTTCATACTACACCTTGCATGCAATAAAATTGACAATTTCATTAATTTCAAACATTCAAATATCAAAATTACTAAAATGCCAATTCAGTATTGTTGACGACTGTGAAAGCGGATACTGGAGGAATTCTAGGACAGTTAGATCCTGAAGAGAAGTGAAAAACAAAAAGACTCATAGTAATGATAATCGTAGAGAAAGAGTTGCTGTGAGATAATGTATTTATTGCATTGTTGTATTCAACTATTTCGAGTACTTTTCCACTAGCCGGGCGCAGAAGTCACTTGTTGGAAACCAAATGTGTCTTCTTTAATATCAAGTTTTCTTATCGGTTTAAAACCATACATCTCTGTTGGAAATCAATCTATGCTTAATGTGAATTATTTGAAACATATTTTTTATGTTTTATTTCCATGTTAACATTTTCTCCTGTTTTAAAAAGGTCCAACGCATGTAAGATGTTCTTAGTTTCAGTTTATTGTACATGTTTAATTTTATATAGCAAACATTTGATACGAATATTTAGTCAAAAAATTATTTAAATTATCAAAATAGTCAGACCTAAGTTTACATACTATATACTTTTTGGTGTTTTATCAATTTTATTCTGAAATTTGAAAGTAAATACACATTTTACTTTAAAGTCAAGATTTTAAAGTAAAATGTGTATTTACATTTCAAGCAATTTATATTGCAATTAATAATCAATATTACAAAAGTTCCTATTTCAATATAAAAATAATAATATGCTAAAAAGTATATAGCAATAAAAATAACAGATGTAGTTTTCACAACGACAATATAGCGATGAATTTATTGTACTACTTAAGTGCCACCAATGACTCATTCCAGTAAAGTCTGACTGTAGCTTACCCTGTCAGCAGATTCGTCGTCTGACCCACGGCTATTATTCCTCGGTGTCATCATGCAGGAATTGAAAAGTAAAGCTTGCGTTTCGTTGTTCAGCAAATCAATTGCACATGCGTGTAATTTATTTCCATAACATTCTTTGGGACCGTGCTGGCATTTGAATTGATATTTTCCGTCATGTATAAATGTCTGTAAAGATTTATTTTGTTTTAAATAAACGTTACCTTAGTGTGTTGATTTTTTTTGTTTTTAATTAAGACCGTTTGTCCCATCGGCGGTTGAAATGTCCACTCTCCCTTTTACCTATGCCGTCATCACCGTTCATCACTACTATCACCATATCAGTCGATAAATATCCTCAGCAAAGTGTAGACTTCTCCAAAGATCACAACGATAGCCGATCTTTCGCTGCACGCTTCCAGCAAGATTTGCAAGCATTCTTTTGCTTTCATCAAATTAATTTTTAACAATTAAATGACTTTATGTCACGCCATATATATAAGTTCTTTGTTCCAGATAGAAGCGAGACTAATGATCCGTTGATAACCTTCTTATAAATTATAACATATATTTATTTGTTGAAATACTTAAACAGACGCTTATCGTCTTTGTTACATTTTTAAATATGATTGTAAATATTTTAAATATAGTTATAGATATAGAACCCGAAGAAAACTATCTGTAAATCAATAAAGTATATACTTAACCTCAACATTAATTCAAATTATTTACCGGTAAGTATATATAAATAGAGAGTAAATATATAAAATATTCATTTATTAAAAAAATCACATGTATAAGTTAGAAAGGGACTAATACATAGCTATGCAGCAGTAGTCGTGCAATCAAGTGCACCGCCCGCCAGAACGCTGATAAATGCGCGTGCGGTAAACAATGCAAAACACAACTACCACCGTTAATTCACTCAACACGCGTTTCACCCCTCCACGGAGTAATGTTACACCGATCAATGCCAAACTCACAGTCATGACTCTGACAGACTCTGTGTTAGCCGCATACGCATTTATCAGTGTGCTGGCGGGCGATGCACTTTGTTGCACGACTACCACAGCATGTGCGGAAGTGGCTAAATAATTGTCCCTTTCTTATTTACGTTGTTATTATTACTCTTCTTGTTAACTCTCTTTTCAACTCTTCTTCCTAGTCGCGCACTCTTATCAGAGTATAGTAGTCATATTTCGGTCCAAACACCATATGTTATTATTTAGTATATATTACTCTTCTTGTTAACTCTCTTTTCAACTCTTCTTCCTAGTCGCGCACTCCTATCAGAGTAGTCGTAGTCATATTCCGGTCCAAACACCGAGTCTTTAAATACATGTACGTTACATGTTCATGTGTGTCTATGTATAATTTATTTAAATACTATATCCTCCTATTTACGTAATTCCAAGATCACAAACATACGCGGCGGTAGAGAAAATATATATGTATAATTGACGTTTCATCAGCTTCTGAGATTAATAGATAAACTAACTTCAACGACGTAGCTTGAAGAATTACTAGTCTGAATTGGCAGTGGCAGGCTGTGCACGTCACTTGTGCGATCGACTAGAATTGAGACAAAGGTTCCGTAGCAGGAAGTCACAGGACACGGGCAGCGGAAGACCGGTCATCTTGGCGAAGTTTGGAGCAGTACTATATCACGTAGTGGGTATCTATCCCCTGACTTTATGGCGAAGGATTTGTTTATTAGTAGTTAGATGAAGTATTACGTATATATATCAGTAGTGTATAGGATTGTAAATATATTATATTACTCCGTTTTCCCTATCAACACGCCTACACCTACTGGTTATCTAAGCCCCACTTCGGATCTTCTGGAATATAATGCTTATAACGGGTCAAGTCCGCTATTATACAAAGTCTGAAATGTATATACGTGGTGATTGGTTATAAATACATAATATGCAATAAACATACATTACAAAGGAAAAAATCTCTTACTAATATCTATATATACAAAAAGAGTAATAGTAGTTCAGTGGTTGAAGTCTAAGACTTGTGATCGCAGGTCGTGTGTTCGATTCCATGGATATATTCTTATATAATTCACACTTGCGTTAATTATAAGACTTCCACTGCTCAGAAACAAGTTTCCAAAGGATTGGCAACAGCGTCCCTTGCGTACACTGCGATCGCCAACCCGACTGTCAAGTGTGGCGATAACTGTATAACCTTCCATAGATATATTTCAGGCAGGCCTATGCCTATAGGCTGCAACAGCGATATAAATAGATACATGCGTTTATGTAATGTTTTTTTTTTAATGTAAATATTAATACTACCTTTGCATTTCCATATGGGTAGGTATAAATATCTAGATGTTCATATAATTTTCTCACAGTAGACGCAAAGGCTCCAGTATCAAATTGTATACAACCAGGACACAAGCATTCATAATATACCTGTATGGTTACTTTATTATCATCAATGTAAACCTTAAAGAAGAAATAACGATATATTTATTAATATATTAGTAATAAAACACAGAATTATGTATAGAAAGTAGAAATGGAAATTAAATACATACACACTTATAAAAACATTCTTACACGTTTATGTTAATTTAATTTTTTGTATTTTTTTTATATATATTTATTAATTAAAGGTATGTTATATATGTGAAAAAACATTATGTTTCGATGTAAATAATAAAGAAAGAAATATATCATTTACCTTATCCAACAATTCCATATCTTGTTCGAAAAGTTCTACCGCCTGTTCAAATTCATCCCAATTGTTTGATGTTACAATATCTGACGAAAAAAATTATTGCAAACAAAATTATATTGTATATGTCGGCGAAACGACACGTTTGGTCAGTCAGTTGACTTTCAGCACAGCTAAGATTACGGATAGTCAATTGACATTCGCTGAAAAAGATATGTATTTTCTTATAATTACTCTAAAATTATATAAAGCTTACGTAATTATTAAAATCATTACGAATTGGCAACTGACTATAATTGAACAGTGACGTCACCACTGCACCATGTGCTCTCGTGAAATCAAGCCTGCTAAGTTTAAACCCAAGAAAACTTACATATATTAGTTGTTAGAGACTCAAGCTCATATGAAATATTGTTACAGTTATAGGTGTATACATATAATATATATTTTTATATTAATATGTATTATATAAATCGGTTGCTTAAATTTACAATTTTTACATTTTTCCTTACAGCTATTCTCTTTTTTTCATATCTACCAGCGTTTCCCAATGTGGTACCTATGCCCTACAAAGGCCAGTTTGATTGTAAAAGGGGCAATTTACGGGATTCTACATAAGTTCAACTATTTCGTTTTTAAAAAAGATTATGTATGTTATATAGGGGAATATATGGATTTTAGAAAGACTTATTTGTGGCATCGCAGAAAAAAGGTTGAGAACCACTGATCTACGATACCTGATTATTATTTCATTATTATTTTCCTAGATTTTTATTGTTAATATTTAATGCCATGTTTATAATATTCATTTGAAGTTACACGTTTGTTTAAAATTAAATACTAATTTTATTATCTACATGTACAATGTATGCATGCCTTCTAATTAAAACAAATATGTGGCATATTCGACATCTTTTAGCTTAAATTATAGCTTCTGTGAATCAAAATTAAATTTAAAGTCAAAAATAGAATATTCAATAGTTCCCGAGGTAGCACTCGAGTTGAGTTACGTGAACAAGGTTTAGCATAAATGCCTTCCGCGCTCTGCCCTCTCCAGCCGGCGGAATATTTAAATTCCAACAGGATATTAGAGCAGATATAGACCAAAAAGAATGTGATTTAAATAATAACTAAGATCAAATTGAATTTATTAAAATTTGAAAATAAATCCGTTTTAATTGACAACACTATGACTTTAGCGTTTTTGCTCTGTTTACACTATTAAACGCCAAAGAGAACATATTTACTTATTGAAAATATAGTAATTTTTCTTAATTAAATAAAATATTCATTTAAATAATAATAAGCAGTATAAAATGAATGTTTATTAAAATAAATCAATTAAAAACTTACACATGTTTTGTACGCGTGCAAAACCAATTTTAGGTATGGCGAAACAAATTAAAATATTTATTAAAAATGACATGTTTACGTTTAAAACAGACAGTTGGGTCTTCGAGCGAATGTTGTGGACTAATTATAATTAACACGTCATTTAAGAGAGAACGGGGAGTGCCGTGCCTCACATACCAACGGTAAATATTTACAGTTCGCGTGTTAGATAAGCGTATTAAAGAAAATATTGTTTGTTTTCAATTTAATTTTAGCTGTTACATGGATAATAATGAGTGTGAGACCAAGGGTAAAGTCTACAAAGCCGTTATCAGACCAGCTATGCTCTACGGCTCGGAATGCTGAACTGTAAGTCAGAGACACGAGCAAACACTTCATGTCAATGAGGTGAAGATGCTAAGATGGTCGGGTGGCGTCACTAGAATGGACAAAATACGGAACGAGCATATCAGAGGTTCGTTTAAGGTAGCTCCGATCCCCAGCAAATTACAGAAAAATAGATTGCGATGGTACGGCCACATTCAACGAAAACCAGATGACCACGTGATAAAAACTGCCTTAAGCCTCCCAGAATTCCCAAGAGGGAGAGGGCATCCAAAAGCTACGTGATGGTCTAATATCAGAAAGGAACTGGAAACCCTTCAACTTGATGCAGAGACAACCCAGGATAGTGTGGCCTGGCGCAAATTGATAAGGTTACCCGACCCCAAATAAAGGGAAAAGGGAAGGAAGAAGAAGAAGAAGAAGACATGGGTAATAATGAGTGTATGTAAAGCCCAGCTGGATGAAAGTTAAAATGAAGTTTAAAGATATAAATTTACTTATTGTATTGTCACAAATAGCAACAAAACACGAGAATAATTGCTTTTTTTAAGATCTGTACATACTATTATCGTCAGTTTTAAATTTAAGTTTACAAACTCAGTAGGATTTGTAATTTTTTGGTGATGATTGCATTAACAATTTTTTTTTCTTAAAATAAAATAATTTATTTCTGAACATGTTCATCGTGAACATGTACACCTATGATTATTTATTATCTGTTAATTCATTTCTTATTTTTCTCTGTTTCTTTATTCTTTCTGAGGCAAGTGCCATCCAAATTAATTTGATGTTTTTATTTATATTATGTATTATAAATATATGATATAGATATATAAACAAACATTATATAAATTTATAAACCATAATCTTTGACCCCTGTTTATTAATGTTTTTACTTGTTCTGTCATTATTTGACCATAAATCATCAAATGTTTTCAGTGAGATAGTTATAAGGTAGCAATTGTAACTAATTTTATAAATCTACTCTTCTAGTTTGTACTTTCTTACTACTTTTGGTTACTGTTTATCTCCAATAAAGTAAATAAATAAATAAGTATACCTTACTTATTATAAGTATATATGTTATATACATATGTATGTTTATTTATGTATGTTTTGTAATCGTTAACTACGCAATATTTATACTTCCACTGTTTCCATACTATGGTTGTCTATAAGAGATCGCCTCGTGTGATAAGACCGCCCGTTGTACTCTTTTGTTTACTATAATGAAATTATTTAAATGTACCCTAGCGTGTTCAAATAAGAATATTACATAAATAAATACTCTACAATAGAGTACTATTTAATATATTGTATATATAGTAATTATTACTATCTGTTCTGCAGAATGCGCTGGATTATTGATCACTGTTTAGTAATGTCTTTATTTTGATTAATTATTTTTGTTATGATTTATTAAATGTTCTTAGTGAGTCGTTTTAGGGTAACAATTGTAACCAATTTTAAATTTATAAGTTTATTATTTCTTACTGCCTTTTGTTTCTGTTTATCTTCAATAAAATGAAATACATATATAAAAATAAAAAGAGATTCTATGCGTAAAGTTTTTATATCGTGTGTTAGAGTTACGTCATAATATATTTATAATAATGCTTTGTTTATCTGCAAAACTATACAAAATTATTTAAAAAAACAATGATTATTCCATGTTTTCGTCTACATAAATTATATAAATTATTTATGGTACAAGTTATACGTATATAACATAAAACTCCACAAAGATTTTTAGATTTGCCATTGAAGAAATTTAAAATGAATTTTAGAAACATATTATTAAAAAAGTATACTATTCTATCCAAGAATATTATATTGATGTTGTTTATTGACAAATGAAATGTTTTTGAAGCTAACTCAGGGATATAATTATTGTCATGTTCTAACTACAACTATATTTGTAAAGTATTCTCAGCAAAACTGCCTTCCAAGCCGGTGATAGCTTTTTGAAGGACTCTCAAAACTGACGTCTAATGTTCAGTAACGATTCGAAAGTGCTTGTAACAGCTTGTCTATTCAAATAAAGAATATTTTAATTTAAGCCTTTTGGCAGACTCTGCACTTAATCAATTAAGAAATTGACAAATAACCAAAATATGCTGCCATATTTTTTAAGGTCTTATTTTTTGAGTACTTCTCGTTTCCCTCTGTTATGTTTGGGGGTCTTTCGTATTTAAATTTTACATTCCACATTCTCCTTTCTTCCTTCATGTTTGGTAATGTTTGTAACATTAAGAAAATATTTATTTTTAAGTTCAAATCCGTTCAATGAACCGATATATCTCTATGAGATCGAATAAGGTACGAGTAGAATCGTAAATGAACGAAAGTAACAAAGCTGATTGTCATGTTTTTTTTTTTTTTTTTAATGGTCCCCGCTGTTGGGGAACTCTCGTTCCTCTATCTGGTGTGGGACAGGGACTTTTTAATTCTAGTAATTTATTTTATTTTGCAACATACGTATTATTCCTTTTATTTCTATATTTTAGTAATCGTTTTATTTTTACTTATTGCATTTGTTACCACCTTCCTACAGTAGCTGAGGAAGCATTCTCTCTCCCTTTCGTCATGATTGCCGAGACATTCCTTTCCTCTATCTTTTTGCCCATCCGGCATTCGGAATCTGCGCGCAGTCTTCCGAACGCCGGACAGTGGGCCACAAGGTGGACCACGGTCTGGCCCACGCCCGGTTCACAGAAGCACGAGGGGTCCTCCTTGAGCTTGAACCTGTGAAGGTACTCAGAGAACCCCCCGTGACCCGTGAAGAGCTGGGCCAAGACCGTATCCATCTCGACACTGCGGAGCACACGGTAGGCTGAAATGGCGTCCGGGAAAAATATCCTCGTCACTGAAGCCGTCGTTCCTTCCATATACCTCCTGTTCCATTCGTCGAGCGACTCCAGTCTCAGTTGTCGCTTGACGAATGAAACGGGGTATCTCTCATATTCAGGTTCTCAAAACTGACGATAATAGTATGTACTGATCTTAAATAATAAACTTGCAATTATTCCCGTGTTTTATTACTGTTTGTGACAACACAATAAGTAAATTTATATCTTTAAACTTCATTTTAACTTCTATCCAGCTGGGCTATACATACACTCATTATTATTTATGAAATAGCTATAATTAAATTAAAAACAAACAATATTTTCTTTAATACGCTTATTTAGCACGCGAACTGTAAATATTTATCGTTGGAATGTGAGGCACGGCACTCCCCGTTCTCTCTTAAATGACGTGTTAATTATAATTAGTCCACAACATTCGCTCGAAGACCCAACTGTCTGTTTTAAACGTAAACATGTCACTTTTAATAAATATTTTAATTTGTTTCGCCATACCTAAAATTGGTTTTGCACACGTACAAAACATGTGTAAGTATTTAATTGATTTATTTTAATAAAATCTATTTTATACTGCTTATTATTAACTTCAACAATCTTCAAAAAAACAATCAATATTTTATTTAATTAAGAAAAATGACTATCAATTTTCAATAAATAAATATGTTCTCTTTGGCGTTCTATAGTGTAAACAAGGCACAGTGTTGTCGAAAAAACTGATTCGGAACGGATCTTAGTTATTATTTAAATCACATTCTTTTTGGTCTACTATCCTGTTGGAATTTAAATATTCCGCCGGCTGGAGAGGGCAGAGCGCGGAAGGCATTTATCCTAAACCTTGTTCACGTAACTCAACTCGAGCGCTACCTCGGGAACTATTGAACTCTCTTTCCAGTCTGTTGCATCACAATATTCTATTTTTGACTTTGATTTTAATTTTGATTCACAGAAGCTATAATTTAAGCTAAAAGACGTCGAATATGCCACATATTTGTTTTAATTAGAAGGCATTCACACATTGTACACATAGATAATAAAATTTGTATTTAATTTAAAACAAATGTGTAACTTGAAATGAATATTATAAATATGGCATTAAAATTTAACAATAAAAATCTAGGAAGATAATAATGGGATAATAATCTGGTATCATAGACCAGTGCCTCTCAACTTTTTTGTGTCATCCCACAAATAAGTCTTTATAAAATTCATATATACTACATACAAATAAATAAACTAGAGAAATAGTTAAACTCGTGTAGAGTCCCGTGAATTATCCCTTTTACAATCAAACTGACGTTTGTGGGGCGTAGGTCCCACGTTGGGAAACGCTGGTATATATGAAAAAAAAGGGAATAGCTGTAAGGAAAAATGTAAAAACTATAAATTATAATAAATTTAATAACATGAAAGATCTTTGCTATTTAGCGGCAGGGATTTATAAAGGAGGCATTAAAAAGGAGATCGGGTTTAGCGGTCGTTAAAAAAGACAGCTACTGGCTCCACTCCATCGCCAATCTGTCTCGGCCCACGCATACCGCAAACCTAATTCTTACTGCCGATATAGTTTGAGTTATTTAGTAAAACCTTAAGTCTGATATACGTTCCCTCATATTGTCACTCTGACGTTTTTTCATTCTATTCATATGTATTTTTATTTCTAGGCAAGTTTTGCCCGCGACTTCATCCACGTAGAATTTCGTCCGCGAATTTAACAAAAAAATGTTTTTTTTTTTCTTTTAAAAATTTATCTAAAATAAAAGTAGTCTAAGTTACTCTTTATTATACTTATATTATAGCTTCCTGCTAACATGAATCCCGTTCAATTCGGTCCAGCCATTTCAGAGACTAGTAGGAACAAACAGAAAGACAGCCATACAAAAATTAAATGAAAATGTATTTTTGTTATGTGTACCATATATATACTCTTGTAGTAAAAAGCAATTATATAAATATTACAAAGAGATACTCCAATTTTATTTATTTACATATATGTATAGCTCTCAAGAATGTTGTACATATTTTTAAAGGATAATGCTAATGCTTGTTAATAAAAACATACATTACAAAGCTAATAGATTCAGGCGTTACTTTGGGGAGATCCATCCTTAGTAAGAAAAGGATTAATATATAGCTACTTCCGCTATGTAGCAGTAGTCGTGCAATAAAGTGCACTCTAATTGAGATTTTACGAGAGATTTTTTTGAGAGAGTGATTTAACGGTTTTTTTTTTATTTATGTAATTCACACACATATACACCAAACGTCGCCGACAGTATTATTTTATTTACAATAATTTTTTTCGTCAGATATTGTAACATCAAACAATTGGAATGAATTTGAACAGGCGGTAGAACTTTTCGAACAAGATTTGGAATTGTTGGATAAGGTAAATGATATATTTCTTTCTTTATTTTTTATATCGAGACATAACGTTTTTTCACATATATAATATATCCTTAATTAATAAATATATGCATATAAAAAAAAAAAAAGTAAATTAACATAAACGTGTTAGAATATTTTAGTTTTTTCGTTTTACTTTCTGTACATATTTCTGTGTTTTATTACCAATATATTAATAAATACATCGTTATTTCTTTTTCAAGGTTAACATTGATGATAATAAAGTAACCATAAAGTTATATTATGAATGCTTGTGTCCAGATTGTATACGATTTGATACTGGAGCCTTTGCGTCTACTGTGAGAAAATTATATAAACATCTAGATATTTATACCTACCCATATGGAAACGCAAAGGTAGTATTAATATTTACTTTTTTTTAAAAACATTACATAAACGCATGTATCTATTTATATCGCTGTTTCAGCCTATAGGCATAGGCCTACCTAAAAGATATCTATGGAAGGTTATACTGTTATCGCCACTCTTGACAGTCGGGTTGGCGATCGCAGTGTACGTAGAGGACGCTGTTGATCATCCTTTGGAAACTTGTTTCTGAGCAGTGGAAGTCTTATTATTAACGCACAAAGTGTGAATTATTTAAGAATGTATTTATGGTATCGAACACACGACCTGCGATCACAAGTCTTAGACTTCAACCACTGAACTACTATCTCTCTTTTTGTATATATAGATATTAGTAAGAGATTTTTACATTTGTAATGTATCTTTATTACATATTATGTATTTATAACCAATCACAATGTATATACATTTCAGAATGTATAATAGCGGACTTGACGCGTTATAAGCATTATATTCCAGAAGATCCGAAGTGGGGCTTAGATAACCAGTAGGTGTAGAGGTGTTGATAGGGAAAACGGAGTAATATAATATATTTACAATCTTATACACTACTGCTATATATACGTAATACTTTATCTAACTACTAATAAAGTCAGGGGATAGATACCCACTACGTGATATAGTACTCCCCCAAACTTCGCCATGATGACCGGTCTTGTGCTGCCCGTGTCCTGTGACTTCCTGCGACGGAATCTTTATATATATATATATATATATATATATATATATATATATATATTCTTTACCACCGCGTATGTTTGTGATCTTGGGATTACGTAAATAGGAGCATATTGTATATAAATAAATTATACATAAACACATACGAACATATAACGTACATATAATTAAAGACTCGGTGTTTGGCACTGGTCGGTGTAACGTTTTGCATTGTTTACCGCATGCGCATTTATCAGCGGTGTGGCGGGCGGTGTACTTCATTGCACGACTACTGCTGCATAGCTATGTTTTAGTCCCTTTCTTACATATACATGTAATTTTTTATTAATGAATATTTTTATATCTACACGCTATTTATATATACTTACCGGTAAATAATTTGAATCAATGCTGAGGATAAGTATATACATTATTGATTTACAGACAGTTTTCTTCGGGTTCTATATCTATAACTATATTTAAAATATTTACATACATATTTAAAAATGTAACAGAGACGATAAGCGTCTGTTTAAGTAATTCAACAAATAAATATACGTTATAGTGTATAAGAAGGTTATCAACGGATCATTAGTCTCGCTTCTATCTGGAACAAAGAACTTATATGCATGGCGTGATATAAAGAAATTGTTAAAAATTAATATGTTGAAAGCAAAAGAATGCTTGCAAGTCTTGTTGGAAGAAGTTACTGGAAGCGTGCAGCGAAAGATCGGCTATCGTTGTGATCTTTGGAGAAGTCTACACTTTGCTGAGGACATTTATCGACTGATATGGTGATAGTGGTCATGAACGGTGATGACGGCATAGGTAAAAGGGAGAGTGGACATTTCAACCGCCGATAGGACAAGCGGTCTTAATTAAAAACAAAAAAAAATCAATACGCTAAGGTAACGTTTATTTAAAACAAAATAAATCTTTACAGACATTTATACATGACGGAAAATATCAATTCAAATGCCAGCACGGTCCCAAAGAATGTTATGGAAATAAATTACACGCATGTGCGATTGATTTGTTGAACAACGAAACGCAAGCTTTACTTTTCAATTCCTGCATGATGACCCCGAGGAATAATAGCCGTGGGTCAGACGACGAATCTGCTGACAGGGTAAGCTACAGTCAGAGTTTACTGGAATGAGTCATTGGTGGCACTTAAGTAGTACAATAAATTCGTTGCTATATCGTCGTTGTGAAAACTATATTTGTTAGTAGTATGAAACCTCTGAAGTTTACAAAACTATAATTTTGATACTCGTTCTAATGAATTTTAGTCATACCAACTTCTTGAACTATTTCTAAACATTTTGTGTGTGACAGCTACATTGACATTTCCTGCCTTTGGGAAAATATTGTGACGCCTAAAATAAGAATGAGTAAGAGATATTAAGAAGGATAAAAGAAGAGGGATGGAATAAAAAACGAACTTGAATAAATGAATTAGTAAAAATTATCCCTGTGAACACAAGGCAAGGATCGTACGCGAGGTTTTCAATAAGAAGCCATGTAAAAAAACTGGTTTTATTGGAAGTGATGATGAAATAGATTAATAATCTATGAAGTTTGTAATAGTTGTATAGATATATTGTAGCGAAGTTTATGAGTTGTTTTATTTGAAGTTAAAGAATGACATTCCGAACTCAAAGTTTCATTAAAAGATATAACATGACACTTAATTCTGGTGAGATTCCCACAGTTTTATTTAATGAACCTTACAACTTAAATACAGAATACGTGCGACAAATTGGATCTGTCCTAACAAATGTTCACATGACGATACTTACACCTTCCAGTGTTCACAGGTAGCGAGAGTACAGTAATTTTTATATTGAGATAAGATATATCTCTGATGAGACAGACAAGACAGAGGTTTTATGAGAAGCCCCCAATATCGGGAGCCATTAAAAAAGTTGCGATTCAGAACGCTCCCTTATTTCTCCTTCGCGATGCTGCATGTTGACTAGCACGCGAAGCTAACGAACGCTACAAAAAGTCGCGTACGCAAGCGGCCTAATATATGTTCCTAAAAATGCTTTTTCATTACAGTGTGGCAAAATACAAGACATTGATGTCACAACAATAAAAGAATGTGCTAAAGGTGATCGCGGTAGTCAATTACTCAAACGTTACGGTGATGAAAGTAAAAAGGCACATTTTAAATATGTCCCGTATATACTTATAAACGGAAATGTGAATAATGGTGGAAATTTCTTTAGAGACGTCTGCGCAGCCTTCCAAAATCCTCCACCTCCTTGTCGCTAGATAAGATATAAATAAATCAATAAAATTTGTAAAGGGAATATCAATCAATTATATATGTTATTTTTGAAATGTACATTAAACATTTTAAAATAGAAAAATGTTTTTTTTTCCTCTTAAATGCTAATTTAATAATATATTTCTAAGCCGAAATTTAAAATCAACTCGTTTCGCTTAAATTTCATGTTCGAGCATTTAATAAATCCTTCATGCGTTTGTGTACGCATAAATAATAAAGTTGAACAGTATGTTTACCTTATCCGTTTCTTAGTTTTAAAATTAAAATTAAAAATATATTATTAAATCTTATTATAAAATTCATGAGTTTTTGGTTGATTGAAATGCGTGGAACCTGGTTTGATGAATAATTTACATTGTTGATATAACAGTGTACACATAAAAAGTTGTTAAATGTCAGTTAAATAGAGCAATTGTTGTGTTTCTGGCCGGCTTTACTCAGGAGATCAGCGTTCTAAGTGGATTGTAGCTTTTCACTTGTATTGTAAAAATAATTGACAATTTACAAGTACGTAAAGACTTACTTGAATAAAGAAACTTTACCTATTTTTTAAATTTATAAAATTTAAAACGCGGAAATCAGCGCGAAGATCAGCATTTTAAGTCGGTGGTAGCTTAATATTTATAATGTTAAAATAATCGAGGATTCAAAAGTAACACGTAAATACTTACCTGAATATGATATGATAATATCAGCTGAAAAGAATAAGACGAAGGCTTTAGTTATTTGACCTCTGTCTTGCTAGATTTTAAGCGATGGTCAACAATGGTACATGCTCGCCTAGAAGAAACCTATTCACTCTTATTTTGAAGACTCCTAAGTTATAATTGTCTGAAAACAATGACGCCGGTAGATTGTTAAACTCCTTTGAAGTCTGGTTAATTTTTTATGTGACTCTGAAATATAATACGCCACGCCGTAAGGTGCCTAGCGGAAGCATCAGGGTACTCGGCCAGCGGGTCCGCGCAGTCATGTGCCATAATGAGCGACTCGCGGTCCGCCCTCGAAACTGTCGCAAGATCGGACACCCTTCATCCTTTGGCGTTAAGAGTAAAAGAGAATATTATGAAAGCGAGAGAAAATGGGAAGAATATAAGACTATACTGGGTGAAAGCGCACGCGGGGATGGAGGGGAATGAGAGGGCGGATCAGTTGGCCAAGGACGCGGCCCTAAAGAGCAAAAGCCCATGTCTCAGCCTGGCCACAGCAACGTTGCCAGACGTGAGTTGGGGATATAGAGTGATATCGAAGGTGTCCTCGAATAGCACAATGGCCGCCTTAACAACCTCCCCGTTGTCTCGTTCGACGCATTGTACCGCCCTTGTCCCTGGGTAGTGCCTCATCTCGCCAATAGCGCCGATATACGGCTCCTGGACCAATGCGAACGCCCAGCCTCTCTTCGACGCTTCGCATATCAGCTCGGCCTCTGCAGGTTCTGCTGCACCACGCGGTACTGGTGGTGCCCTGCGCGGAGAGTACGGTTGGTCACCTGGGTGCCCTTAGCAATACGTTATGGACGCCCGTGCAATGGTGTCCCACTTTCTCCGTACAGGACAGTCTTCGTCAAATGCGCAGTGGTCCCATCGATCTGCCTTTGCTAATCGGCAGCTCTGGCAGGCGAGAGGTTTCCCGGCTTGCCAGTCCGGGCACTCGGCGCGTAGCACCACAATGGCTGCACCGATCTTCGGTTTCGGTGCAATGCCGTTTGGTGTGGCCGTAACCCAGGCACCGGGTGCACTGGACGAGCGGGGAGTGGTCTTGCACCCGCACACGCTGAAGGTCTACGTGCATATAGCCTGCAACTGTCAGCCGTTTCCAGAGTGCGGGTGATACACGCATGACCACATGGACAGTCTGCGCGTTCCGCGCTCTCCTCCTGAACCTCACCTCCGCCCTCTGGTCCTTCTCAGAGACGCCGACCAGTAGGTTTTTATTTTGGGTCTTTATGGCTTTTATTATTTCGTCGTCTTTATTGTACGCCATAACATCTCTGAGGATGACCAGAGGATCCTTGTTTTTCACCTCCTCGAGGCTCAGGTTTCCTGCCTTCATCAGCCTCTCCCGCACCCTCGTCAGCTCCGCCTGTGTGCCGCAGCCCAGAATCACTCGGCCATCACGTATCTTCCTGACTCTGTCCACTTGGATACCTTCCTCAGTGACCTTCAGTGCCACCCTTATTCTGCCCAGAACCTCATCCCCGGTCGCGTTCCCCGACGAGACCGCCACTGAGTGCTTTGGTTCGCCCCCCAGTGGCGGTCTTTTTGTCGGCGCGGCTGCTACGTCTGCGTACGTCATAGCTCCTTCCTTCTTCAGCGCACCAAGAGACTCCCTGAGGCTCTCCATTTCCTTTGTGTTCGCCTCAAGGAGTCTCGCGTGCGCCTCCAGCTTTTTAGCAAGTTCCTCTTGTCGTGCTTCTACATTCACCGGCCGCTCCACCCTCGGGGGAGTCGCAGGAAGTAACTCTTTTTCACCACTTATTCTGCATATCTCCCTCGTCATTTGTCATGTTTTAGTAAAAGAAGGAAGACTATATAGCACAGAACCTGTCGTAGAAGGCATCTTAAGGTTCTGAAGTGTAAAAGACGCATCGGTAAGCGTAGTGTAAGATATTCCGACAACAAATTGGAACAACGACTTTTTATACGGAAGACGTTTAGATGTAGGTTTGTTTCAACCTGTACAGTCCAGACGATGTTATAAGAAACATGAGGCAATATCATTATTCAAGACAACAAATATCAAAGTTCCGGAATATTATGCAACGCCAACGATACTAATTATTGGCCAGGTGAAACACGACGTAAACTATGTCCAGTGTGATTTGAATCTGTTCGGAACACCGTATAAGTTATACTTTATATTATAAATCTTAAAGAAATTTGTTTTTAAAAGTCGACTGTCTCATTTCATGCGTAACATCGGTACGTTTTCAAAGTACCTAGCTACTTTGTTATAACTGTAAACGCTTTGTCGTGCAATATTTTGTATTTCAAAACACACAAGTATCAAGTATAAATATATATATATATATATATATATATATATATATATCATGCTAATACTCTCAATTCATTACTACTTAGTATTAAAAAAAATATTAGCCTGTTTAATATCACATAAACAAAATAATTAATATATTTCTTTTATCTATCCATTTAATTACAACAGCATCCACGCCAAATCGCTTTGTTCAAAATTACGACCAGTGACGTCACGGACACTACAGCCACTCGACATTAAAAATCTGATAAAATCCAGCTAATTCCGCAAGCTTCATAGATTAATAGCGTACTCTACAGAAGGGAAGGTACATTAAGATTTTGTCGGATAAATTGAGCTCTGCAATTTAGCTCTGCGGCAAATTAGAAAGTTAACTAATTCTTGCTTGTAACGAAGTTAGTTAATTTTGTTCGTTCTTGCGTTAGCTTACACTCCGATAACATATTTAATGAGTTTCACTATACTTCTAGAAAGTTCTTTATGTCATACATATAACATTACATATATGCTAATTATTGTGAATAAGACGTTATTGTCTGTTATGCTGTGTGCATAACAGATGATAACGTGTTAATGTTAAGCTGTCTTGTTAGAAAAAAATTACATTGATATTTTATATAAAGTCCCCCTTCCTCCTTCAAGACCAGAAAGAGTCGTCATAAGAACGTCCTTACGTATTTATTTTCTAGGTTGGTAAGACTGCCTAACATTACAGGTCATCTCGATAGGTGCCAAAACTGTCTATTTTTTTTTAAAAAGGCGCAAAAGACAACTCATGTCGTTTCGCAAGCATCTTATTCGCCTGTTTTGTCCCCGTGCGACTTCTATTCGCACGGCTATTCAGCAAACTGAAATGCGGAGACGCCATTTTGACACTATTGAAGAGATTAAAACCGAATCGAAGTTCTCGAAGACTCTTTCTACTATTTCGATAACCGAAAAAAGCATTGGCAAAAGCGTTGTATTTGCTTTTTATCGGAGGGATATTACTTTAAAGAGTATTCATTTGACTTGTAAGAATTATTTAAAAAATCACATTTTACAAACAAATTCAACTTTATTTTTGATTCACAGCTTCAACTCACTTATCTTTATTTATTCAAACTTCAAACATACTTTTAATACTCTTTCATTATATGAGATTCTTATATACGCAGACATTCCATAATAACGACAATAATAATAAAGATTTAGTTCATTCCACACAATTGACTTGTAATTAGTAATTTTAAATGATAGTTTTGGTAATTTTATACTGTTTGTATTGACCCCCTCAGGGTAAAAGTTTCCTCCAAAGTTTTTCATTTTTCTCTATTTTTGACAACTTGGAGCCACTCATGACTTGTCGTAGCCACGATCTCGTCAACCCATCTGGCATTAAGTCTGCCTCTAGCTCTGATACCTCACGGTTCCATCTATTTTATAACCATCTAATGAATTCTGGCGTTATTTTGCGGAAGTGCATCCTAAGTAAGAAAAGGACCTATATATAGCTACTTCCGCCAATGCACCGATTAGTGCCAAATACAGACTGTGTTTGGCACTAATCGGTACAACATTACTCCTGAGGATGCCCGTGGAGGGATGAAACACGTGTTGAGTGATTTAACGGTAGTAGTTGTGTAATTCGCGTTGTTTGCCGCATGCGCATTTATCAGAGAACTGGCGGGTGGTACACTTTATTGCACGACTACTGTTGCATTGGCAGAAGTAGCAATATATTGATCTTTTTCTTACATTTTATAACCCTTTGTGTCCACCTGTTATCAGCGAACCTCGCCACGTGAACTGCCCAGCTCCACTTTCTTTGGAGGAAATAAGTAAGTGCATCTGTTATACATGTTTGTGTGCGGATGGCTGTGTTCCTTATTTTGTCTTTTAATTTAATATCCAAGTAGCAGCTTCTCTCCATTCTTCTCTGAGTGGTTTGTCGTTGTTTTCTGAGATATTCAATACCTTGTCATAAATAACCTACTACTTCAGCAATCGAAATGTGAAATATCCAATATCTTAAATGATTATTTAAAGCTTTCTTTATAATAAATATTCATAATTAATTAATTAATGTTAATCTATAGAGGCTCACTGCAAGGTATATATATATATATATATAGTCTTTTTAATTGCTTTGTTATAATTTTGTGGTTTATAATTTAATATGTACGTAATATGGTAAACATTTTCGACCATGAACCACACGCAAACAGTTTACTAAGAACTGAAATAATAGTGATGCCAGTCTTCACGCAGCAGTCAATTTCTAAATCATAAATTATATTCGATATTCTAATTTCAAATTCAAAAATTTTCATTTCAAAAACAATCGACGGAGTCATTTAAAAAGCAACACATTGAAGCTACAAGTGTGGATATTTTATACAAGGAATATGGTTCTCCATATTCTTATATCAAGATTAGCATGACGACAAATATTTTTTAAATCTTGATGGAGATGTCAATCTATATTTTACGTACCGCATTATCGAAAGAGTATTTATTCAACCTATTGTATGTGAAACTATTTTTTAAACAAATGCTTGAAATATCAAACTGCATCGGCTTCGTGAAATGGAAACATAATTAACCAGTATATATTCTACTCATTATAATCAAACATATCAAATTAATGTGGAATGCATTTAATGTACACATATATGCAAACATAGTTCAATCTGACGTGTATTAATATGATATATGTACGTACTGCTAATATCGGTATTCCATTTCTATTTGTTCTGAATATCTGTGTTATTCGTTTCATTTATTTTGACAATATAATAAGTATAAGGGATTATAACAGTTAATCGAATTGATAAATATTAATTAAATATCCTTTGTAATAAATATTACCAATAGAAAAATGAAGTTTATCTAGTCGTCGCTAGATGGCGCTAGTTGTACTTTAAATCGCGTTTTAGTTTTCTTTTCGGTAACATAGGCACAGTGGTGTACCTAGAACTTTTGCCGCCCGGGGCGATCTCCAGTTTGCCGCCCTTTCTATTATATGTCAATCAAATAGTAATAGGTTTTTGAGTATAATATAAAATATTAGACTTATTAGATATTAAACTTATAATAATCATTTATTATTCAAGAAAGAAAATAAATTTGAAATGAAAAAGTTGCTTTTTACAACTATAAGTAAATATAAAAAATGCCGCCCCTAGGTAAGTGCCGCCCGGTGCGGACCGCACCCACCGCCCCCCCCTAGGTACGCCACTGCATAGGCACCTTGACAATATTGACTTTTATTCTCCTCGTGTGGACCACTTAATCGAGTCACACCATGGAACGTCCACCGAAGCGATGTAAGAGTTCAACTGCCTCCCTATCCGGTAAATAGTAGTATTATGCGGTCCGAAACGAGGCTCTCGCGGAAGTCTTCTACCTTCGCTTTGCTACCTTAAAAGCAGTATAAAGCCAGGCGCTCTCTAGGCTACCTTGAATACGCGAAAAGCAAAAAAAATATTTCTTTTCAGTGTATATGACTGAATAAATTCCTTTTTAAAAAGGGACCTTACATACCTACAATTAGGGATTCGTAAACAACCTTCTCTTTGAATCCTCACGTCAATAATCCCTCTCCAACCTGGCAAAATAAACACTAACTACAGAGTTGGAGTTATTTGAATACATCACATAAGGACTAATCTCTTAATTGTTTATATATACTTCTAGTACCAAATAAACCGCTATTCCTATATCTATTGACTGTTAATTGCGTATTTATCACAACATCAAGGGGGTACTACTGCCTTTATTTATTTATCTCTGCAAAGCTCAAACATAACTAGTATTAAATGCCTTTCGTACAAGTTAGCCGTTATGTTTTGTATAGTGTAAGAAGTTTATAAATAAATTAAAACAAATTATTCGGGATATAGTCGCCAGTTCTCTTAGAAAGCTATGTTATAGCTTTATTTTTTTAATAATGGTTACTACTAAAGGCGTAGTCTTGTGTTTTAATTTTGGTTACAATTCTTATTTAAAATAAGATATGGTGTTCGTTGTTCCTAATTTAAACGCAAATATGGTGCATATATAATAAACGTATGAACTAGGATTAAGATTTGTTGTAATGTTTGTGTTGATGTGTTTTAAAAATAAAATAAAAATCATGGGCTTAGATAATAAAATTAATGAAGTTTCTCATTGTTATTACAAGCACAATAGGACAATACATTTCATTACAAAGGAAGAAAAAGGTGAGGCGAACTTAATTTAAACTTTTTCGTGTTTCGTGGTGAATTAAAAAACAAAGATTTAATATTGAACTTATTATTGCAATGCTTATAGAAGTACACTTGTAGCAACTTCCAGAATTTATCTGTGTTAAATCGGAAATATGTTTTAATGACGTCACTCTCTTTTAAAAACAGAACTGAGGCTATTTCTCCGTCATATACACGTGTGTTTATACACCACAGTTCGTTTATATAAATACGTATATAAAGTAATTTTTAATATTTCCGCTCCGGTTCCATGGAAGGATGGCGATAGTCACATGTTCATTTTTTTTTTGTCTTTATATTATGTCTGGCCTTATATTATGCCATGCATGAGCAGGGATCTTATCCACAATAATAATTTTAGCGCGTAATCTTCTATTTTCATTCTCATCTTACATCCTCCTTAATGTCTATCATTCGTTCTCGTTTCTTCACGTCACATTATCTTTCATTCGTTCCCATTCTCTTCCATACATACATCGCCTTACTTCCACCGCCTTTTTTTCTGGATTCTAAATTTACATTTATTCATTTTATTTCCTTGGTTTTAATATTTATATTAATTAATGCTTTTTTTATTAATCGTTAATTCTTTGGTTTTGTAATTAGATCGCCACATTTCGCAAATAGATTTTTTCTATTATAAACGTTCTATAGAGTTATGAGATCCAATGTAACGTCAGCAAAGGATTCTCTATTGGGGTGGACAGTAAACCAGATAACATTTCAAAACTTTACGTGTAATTCTAAATGGAACGCGAGTGCGCCTGACAAGGGATCGGTTTGTTAAATATCTAAGTTAGTCTTATCGAAACACTGCGAGATTCATTGGTAACAAATTCAATTATAATTTTAATTAACATTCAACTTCTCAGAGGGATCATAAATGAGATCTGCAGATTAACTTAAATAGTAAATATATAAATATAAATACTCGTTTCAAGTGGCAGTGGTCGATGCATATAACTCGTGCAACCCATGGCTGATCACGAGCCGGTAGACGAGGTAAAGAGAGGGCCACCACTAGGTAGACCAATGACAGATAAGGTCGCGTAAAGTCTCTCAATGCGGGCAGCATCAGGCCAGTCATCGTGGTGATGTTTTGAGAGGGGCATGTGCCTTGCAGTCGGCATCTTTTAGCTGATATGATGATGATGAATTGGATGCTATTACAACGTAAAAATATGAAAAATATTTTTTTAATTGCATTAAAATATTCAATGGATTCAGCCGTTACCTTTCAGAAGTCCATCCTAAGTAAGAAAAGGACCAATATTTAGCCACTTCCGCACATGCAGTGGTAGTCGTGCAACAAAGTGCACCGCCCGTCAGCCCGCTGATAAAAGCGTATGCGGCAAACAATGCGAATTACACAACCGCCACCGTCAAATCACTCAACACGTGTTTCATCCCTCCACGGGACATCTTCAGGAGTTATGTTACACCGATTAGTGCCAAACACAGAGTCTCTGTTTTGACTCTGCATACGCATTTATCAGCAGGCTGGCGGGCGGTGCACTTTGTTGCACGACTACCACTGCATGTGCGGAAGTGGCTAAATATTGGTCCTTTTCTTACATAATTAAAATATTCAGCTACAATTACATACTGCAACACAGACTTTTAAAAGCCTATTCATAATGTATATTTAGCATTACACCATTAAAATATGTATACTTTTAATATTTTTGTGTAGCGACACAACTTCGTATTAAAATTAATTAAAACAAATAACATATATTTCATTTAAAAATCTCTATTAATTATTAAATTAGCGATAAGTCTCAAAGTCTACGTTTACCTTTCGTGTAAATTAAAATTTTAATACACGATATAATGCTCTGTGGCTTAAGTATGTACTTAAGTGTGTAATATCCCGGCATGTCCCACTTTCAAGTTCGACGGATCATTTTAAAATTGGAGATCAAGTTACAGGGCATTTCAGAAGTGTTATTGCATTTTTAATTTGAAACTGAAAGTGAAGTATGTTAACACTTGTAATAGAAACTTTTGTAAGCTTCCTAACTTTGTATTTTAACGAATAAAACTACAAAAACTATGTATACATGACTACGTATATACTGTTTTCTTTGCATTATATACAAAACAGTGATTTAGTTAAACTTTGGTTATGCTCGCGGTACAGGGCCAGTTCGGTCTGGCAATCAAGTGTAGCTAAGTACAGGGCCGCTTCTCCGTCCCCAGCGACATACACATCTCATCCATCATCAGTCCCACATTAGGTAAATTTTACAACACCACGCGAAAACTTTCTTTTATTTAATCATTCAGAACAGCCGCTACCCCCATTAAATATACTGTCGGAAACCTAATATTATTAATAAAAAAATATAACAAATTTACCGTAAATAAGTGTAAGTATAATATTCAAAAGTTGATCCTAAAGAAAAGTTTTGACGATCCTGAACAAATTAAATGTAACTTTTAATACACTTAAAACTTACAAATAATTTTACATCTATCCACGCACATATATTTAAATATAAATAAATATTATTTGCGTAAGTAATACAATTTTGTACGAGTTAATTTTTTTGTTGTTTAGTACATTTGAATCTCTCATTTAATTATTTCACTATTTAAAAAGAAGTACGTTGATGGCTGTAAATAAGTAAAAAGTAACATATCTGTCAACGATATACTAGAACTGAATATACTGTAAGTTTAAATAAATAATAAATAAACCAAAAAACATTTTTAATACATTCAGACAAAATGAATTGTATTTTGGATTTGTAAAAAATATGTTTGTCAAAAGAGATAATGATGCCAAAATACCGTTAAAAATTCCCGAGGGGATGGCATGACTTTATTATAAGCATCATTAATATATACAGGTTAATAAATATATTAAGTTGTTGTTTTACTTAATTTATGTATCAGGTTAGGTGGCAAGAAATCGCTGTCTACGGGCAGCACTAGATAAGCCATAGTGATGAACTTTGCGGGAATCCCACGCCTTGCAGCTTTGATCCATTATTTGACTCTAAATCGGGAGATAGATCATCATGCATCATGTAGTTGAAGCTAGAGATTTAGGGCATGACTCTAAACACACGTAACCGCAGCTGCTTTCTGTGTTATGTTGCAATTTTAAACCAACACACTTTTATTGCTAGAGAGGAAGAGAAAACATTATCTGTGAATTTGAATATATAAAAATAATATAAAACGAATTCACAGACATACTATAATAGTGTTAGAGATTGCAAATTCGCTGAAACGGAAAGCAATCTTGAAGCATCTAATTATATGACCGCAGACAAGAGGAAATAAGTTGGTTGAAATACATCAGATGGAAAATACATCTGTTTCCTCTGAAATATTAAATGCTTCGGCCACAGATTAAATAGTGAATAGAAACTTTATGAACATCAATCTTAAATAATTTATATTTTATAATACACGATGATATTGCAATTTACGAATAAAATTTAGAGAGTAGTTCCAACAAGATTTTTTTTTAATTAAATAATAACAAAGAGTTTGTACGTAAATTATTAAACTTTTTTGTAATGAAAAGAGTATGGATAATAAATTATAAAAATATTGTTTTAATTGTATAAAGTTTTTTTATGGCCCCCGCTATCGGGGACATCTGCTCTACCCCCTATTTTCTTGGAAACAAGGATTTAATTTCTTTATTAAATTTTTCACTTTCTTTTTATTGTTTTTATACTCTTCTTCCATTCTTCACAATGTCCATCATTCTGTTTTTCATTCCATAATTCAGTCTCCGCTCTACTATCCTTTCGTCCAACCTCAATTACTGGAGTTTAGTTTCTTTATACAATTTATATGTATCACACCTTTAGTTAATTTTACATCTTATACCTATATATCACAGTTCTCCTATTTCTCTTATTTTCAATGTTATTTACATATTTAATTTACTTCTTATATAATTAGTTCTAATATACATTTTTGTATTGCACTGTTTATGTTTTTATCTGTTCATTTTTATTACTGTTTTGGCTACTGTTCTGCAGAAGTTGTGGAAGGTTTTTCTGCCTTCTTTCTCTCCTTTTTTGATAGAGAAAGAAGGTAGAAAATCTTTGAAAAAATTGTATAAAATTTGGAGATGACGGATTGGCTAAAGCAATAAAAGATGTCCACCAACAAGCTGGACTAATGACCTTGTATAGATCGTTGGCAAGAGGGTTGACGTATGTCACTTCAACTGGTCCTGTTGAAAATCAATTCTATATAATCAACAAGAAACAAGAATTAAAAAGGGCTCTTCTATTATGGCATACTTCAACTTATATTATACGATAACAAACAAGATTTGAAGAGACCACAACAAACTCAGACAGGATTTTATGTATCACAAGTAAGAAAAGAACTAACATATAGTTACTTCCGCTATGTAGGAGTAGTCGTGCAATAAAGTGCCAAACACCGAGTGCTAATCGGTGGCACTAATCGGTGTAACATTACTCCTGAGGATACCCCGTGGAGGGGTGATACACGTTTTGAGTGATATAACGGTGGTAGTTGTGTAATTTGCATTGTTGGCCACGTGCGCATTTATAAACGGTCTGGCGGGCGGTGCACTTTATTGCACGACTACTGCTACATGACGGAAGTAGCTATATATTAGTCCTTTTCTTACTTAGGATGGACTTCCGCAAAGTAACGCCTGAATCTATTAGATATTTATGTATCACTTTTACGATAAAGTTCCGCAATATTAGAAGTTTTAAATATGAATATTATTCACACTTTTTCTGATTAAACTTAAAACATGGGAAATGTCATCTTAAGTAATTTGTAGAATAGAAAACAATGTCATTTAATGCCATATTATTTATCACGCATCTTAATAACAAATTTTATATGATAAATAATGACAGACAGGATAAATACAAGAAATGAAAATGAATGTAAAAATAAATTCCGTCTTCATAAAGTTAACAAAACCTTTATGAGTAAAAGTGTACGCATAATATATATAATAAGGCTCCACCAATTATCTAAGTCCTTCCGTAGTTTAGTTTTAAATCCGAAATTAATAGTTTATCATAAAATATATCTTATTATAGCGTGCACCAGTTTTTAGTTGATCAAAATATCTGGAGCTTGTTGACTTATTTATATGGTTGATATTATAATGTACAGATAAACAAAAAACTTGTTAAATTTTAATTAGTGTTCCAAGCCAGTGGTAGCTTACTACTTATAATGTTAAAATAATCGACGATTCAAAATCACATGTAAATGCCTACCTTAATAAAGATATTTTGAATTTGAATGTAAACAACATCATCGTTTCAACAATAGTCTTCTACTACTGAACATAGATATCTCTAAGAGATTTCCAATAGTAACAGTTGGATGTGCCTACATCCGGCATCTTCTGAAGGCCATAAAACGATCATCTGTTCAACATGATCATCCTTCCACCTTTGTCCTGCGCTAAGCTTGCTGTTCCGTGGTCTTCGCTCCAAAACCTTAAGGCTCTTACTTATAAATACATACTTAAATACTAGGGTATAATATTTAAATATAAATACACTGACATATTTATGCCAAAGTATAAAGTTCAATGATTTTTTTGTATATATTTTTTTTAGTTTTCATTTAAAAAATGAAGATTATATTGAAAAAGTTTTTATAACCAATATATTATTATCTGTAAATGCATTTGTACAGTTTTACAATTTTTGCGGACAAATACCAAAAGAAATCTGTTAGATGGTATGTAATTTGTACTCAGGATTATCTTTCCCTTGCGGGACTTTGTTCATTTATTTTATTATAGAATTAGATAATACGCTACCTCTTTCAACTATGAGAGACATTATCACTTATTTTTACTTATACGTTATATTAAAACCTTGTATTTAGTTTAATTGGACAATAATTCTATGATTTTCTTTAAAAAATATCACTTAATTTGCAGTTAAAAATTTATCCGCAAGGTTATATATTAATATTATTCCATATGGAAAAGTGAGAAGTTTTGCCATTATATAATATTCAGTGCAGTGAACAGATGTCCTGTTTGAGATTGAACTTCCGAAGTAGATCTTCGCGAGCGAAAACTTCAACCGAGAATCAATGGAGCGCGAATTCTGCGAGTGACAGCACTCGTATTCGAGTGTAACTCGATAATAAACGATTGAGGGTGAATCTATTGTTAATGCATGATATAAATTATCGGTTTTATTAGATTTATATTAAAAGCAAAATGTCTAGAATTTTTTTCTTTGAGGTCGAATCAGATGTAATGAGATGAGTAGTTGGACGAAAATACTCCACATATTTAAAAATTATATGTATTGGCAAATTTAAAAATAAAGAGCAAAACTAATAGCCACTGGGGTCTGGTCTTTGAAGTGAAGACTGCAGACCGGCAAGCGCATCGTAGAACGTTCAACTCTTAGACCGGACCTATTGAAGTCTTGCTATAGGGTGGTGAGTGACACTGCTAATAGAAACAAAACAGTATAGATAAGTAGGAACTAATAAACTGCACATAAAATAACTAGTCAATTAATAATTGGAAAAATAAAATAAGAAAAGTGTAGTAATGTATTAAAAAAGCACAACCCAAAGAAATCTGTGGTAAAAAATAAGTCAATAATAGAATGTACCTAGCCACCTAAGAGTAATAAGATGATGGAAGGAAGGCGATGAAAGCAAGAGGGAATGAAAGAACAAAATGGAAGATATTGTGATGGAAATGAGGTAAGAATAAAAGAAATTGAGAACAATGACAGTGAGTAAAGAATAAAGATGAAAGATCTGAAAAACTTAATTGTAAACAAAGACCCTGATCCCAACTAATTAGGGGTACGAGAGGCAACTCCAATAGCGGGGGCCATAAAAAAATAAAAAGTATAAGAAAAAACAAGTAATTTTTGTAAGTATATAGCTGATTATTCTCATGACATTAAATTAATAAATAAATTTATCAATATAAAACACGTGTTATTTATTTCTCTATTGCAGTGTGACGGAGTTATAATTTTTAATGGTTCATAGTCGTTCGAGGCAGATGATTAAATCCACAACACTCATTTTTAGAGAGCGGTCGCCCGCTTCCTAACCACGAACAACGTGGGCAAACATTGGTTGGATCCGAATCCCTCTTTGGCTTGCCTGTTGCCCACACTGCCGTCCCAAGCATGCACACATCATCAACACCTTAAATACACAGCTCTACACGGGTAGAGCGCCTTTCTACGTGCAAGCGTCTTCATGTAACTGGTTTTTAAATTCACGGACCCTTCCGCTCCGTGAACACCGATGAAGCTGTAAAAGCCTTCGGGCTAACAGCATTAAAATCAACAGAGAATAAGAAAATGATTAAAAATAAAAAATAACTGAAATTTACTTTGATGTTTACTTTTGAATAATGATCGCTTTTTTTGATTAAGTAAACAAATTACGTTTCATCCTACTCTATCAAATGTTCTCATAATCTTTGTTTTAAATCTAAGTGACAAAACGTTTAATTATTCACGTAAATTGGGTCCTTCCTTAGAGGTTTCGTAATCTGAGGCCTCGTTGCGTTAACGAAAGCGTGTTCCGGATCTCATTGTACGGATCCGGAGCAATCATTTCCGGTTTCCGGACATTCGGGCGCTCTGTTTTACGCAACTTTGACGAAACATCGAGTTATCGACAAACCGTAAACCACAAGACAAGAAGAATGTTGACTTTATTGAAATTGACTTAAATTGAGTATAAAATTAAATTCGTATCAAAACTAACTACATTTTTATTTAACTAGTGATCATTGCTACATTAATAAAAGTAATCTTGCAATCGTTCAGCGAGCATTAGCTTAAGATATCTCCAAAAGAATAAATCAAGAATAATGATATTTTGATGTTTTGGTATAATGCAAAAATTTATTGATTTGATTATATTTCAATGTTCTCCTTTATGTCACGTCATACTTTTTGATTTACTCATTTTGTATTAATTAATATACCGTACATACTATCCAAAAATCAATCAAATATAGTAAGAAAAATTTTTTCCAAAATTTTAATTGTAAATAAACAAAATTATAAATAAGTAAGAAAAGGACCAATGCATAGCTAATTCCGCCAATACAGTGGTAGTCGTGCAATAAAGTGCACCGTCCGCCAGCCCGCTGATAAATGCGCATGCGGCAAACAATGCGAATTACACAACTGTATCTACGCATTGGCGGAAGTAGTTATATATCGGTCCTTTTCTTACTTAGGATGGACTTACGCAAAATAACGCCTGAATCCATTAGAAAATTATAAATAAACTTGAGCAGTGGTAGCACAGCGGTAAAGAAGGAGCGGTAGAGCTCGTCAAGTACGCTATTATACATTCTGAAATGTTTATACAGGTTGATTAGTTATAAGTGCATAATATACATTAAACGTATATTACAAAGCTGAATATCTCTTACATATATCTATACAAAAAAAGTTGTGATAGTCCAGTGGTTGAAGACTGAGAATTGTGGTCGCGGATTCGATTCCCGGGATACAATCTTATGTAATTCTCACTTTGTGCATTAATTATATAGAATTGCCACTACCTAAATACAAGTTTCCAGAGAATCGGCAGCGTTCTCTGCGTACCGTAATATCAAACCGCGATCGCCAACCCGCCTGCCAAGCGTGGCGATTATAATATATCCCCCAATAGACACCTTACTGGGAATATACCATCTATGGGATGAAATGACGACATATTTAAGTTAATTATTGTTTACCATATATCCCGGCAGACTTTGTACTGCCAAATATTATTGGCTTATCGTTTTTCAATAGAAAAAATATATTAATGTAACACATTTTGAAATGAAGACACTATGCAGTACAATGAATAGCTTATTTGTCAACGAACACTACATTCATTCCTTTAGAGCTTTTACACATATTTCTAATTATCCTGTATATGTAAGTTTATAAAGGTGTAAATATGTAAACAAACTTATGATTATATCTAATATAAAATATAAAATTCTCGTGTCACGGTGTTCGCACTTGAACTCCTCCGAAACGGCTTGACCGATTTTTACCAAATTTTACATGCGTATTCAGTATATCTGAGAATCGGCTGCTATCTATTTTCCATACCCCTAAGTGATAAGGGTGGTCCACCCTTAAATTTTATTTTTAATTTTTTAGACAATTTTCTTGGTTTTTATTTTATTATGATACAGCATACAAAAATACATACAAACCTAAATTTTCACCCCTCTACGATCAACCCTTATCTTACATTTGTTAATTAAAAACTTTAATTTTTTTTGCAAAACAACGTTTGCGGGATCAGCTAGTAAATACATATATATACACTACTCGTATAAATATGTAAACTTATTTGCCACTTTGATTAAAGGCAACATTTTTAGTCTATGTTTTGTCAAGATAAGGTTTCTCCGGGGTCCAGTCTTATCCGTGTATAAATTTCCATTTAAATTCAATGTTTTTGTGTCCGCCTTCCTTTCCCCCGGGGATGACTACTAACATCCAACTCCTTGCGTACGTGTTTTTTTCCTCTCGTCTCATTATACTTTTACATTTTTTCGTGTAGACCCAATGTTGAATTAATGAAGAGCTTACTTGTTACTAAAACAAATTCACTTAAGACGTGAAACGACGTAGAAATTTGTTCATTTTTTAACAACGTAACATACTGGTTAATTAGTTTTCACTGTAAAAAGTTTAAATAGGTAAAATAATAACTTTTTTTAATTTTTTACACTTAAATATCAATCAATATAAGATTCTCTATCTAAAAATCAATGGTTTCACAAATAATATATAACGGAATAATAATATAAAAGGCTTTTCGAAAATTATGATTATTACATTTTAAAATTAATTATGGTTTATCTTTCTGTCCCCTATAGACTTTTAAGACTTTTAATACGGGATGGTTCGAAATAGTTGTAAAATCTTTAAATCCTTTGCTGTCATATGGGCCCCTACATAGTATATGTAATAAACTTATATAGCGCTTTACTAAAGAAATTAAAAAATTGAAACAAGGTTATATTTTACTAAACGGTTTTATTTAGTTCGACCCGTACAGAATTTATTTGGGTCAAAATTAGAAACTGAAATTTAAGCACCTTCCCGTTGTCAGATTGATCTGAAATTTGGTACACACATTTAATTTAGATGACAATACAATATAATAAAATCAATAACATTATAAATCTAAGATGGCCGCCGATACAAAATGGCGGATTACATATTTTTCCTCAACCCCCTCAATATGGGTATCAAATGAAAGGGCTACACTAGTAAAACACGATGATTATGTCAAAATTTAAAATTCAAGATGGACGCCGTTCCAATATGGCGGACTAGGTACATATTTTTCCACAACCACCACAATATGGGTATCAAAAATTGTTTAACTTAAAAGTTTTTTAAATGTATTTATAAACAAACCTGACAAGAATAAATATTTTCTTAAAAAATAAAACTATCTTACTCAACACAAAGGAAGCATCTGTAATCATATAATAGACCACATTACTCGCCGTCAAACAGAGCCTATGTATTCGATGCCACACATTAATACGCATTTGTCTGCAAATGAAGCTTGAACCATGCATACGCAAATGTTATTTGATTTCAAACCGTATAACGTTTGACAAGAGTTCACAATTGACTGCAATAGAAATCAATTCCATTCGAAATCAAATAAAGTGTGATGTGGAAACGTCACGATGTGATACAAACAGAAGGATACACTTTAATAATAATATATATATATATATATATATATATATATATATATATATATATATATATATAGCAATACAATACGAGATTCTAAGACGACTTAAAGTAACATTTATGGACGAGTTAAAGTTGATGTGAACAAGTCACAGGTGACCGCTGGCGCCTTAAGGTTCTAAAGTAGTGGTCTCCACTTTAATGTCTTAATAATAAATAAAAAAACAACCGACACAACCTCGCTGATTCGCAAATTGAACCGGCAATAGGCAGGCTACATAGCCCGCTGAAGTCCTAAAGTTTGAAATTGGAAACCGCAAAGCGGCAAGCGCAGTATAAGACGCAGTATAATACATAAGACAGGTTAACTTATATCCAGTAGTAAATGTCTTATGACTGTAATTATGACGATCCTACAGAAGATAGTTAAGTATATAGTCCATTGTGAAATTTACAAAAGGATTATCAAAAACATTTAAATATATTTCAAGTCATTTAAATAAATAAAAAAATACTTCTGTAGCTATTTCTCAGATAAATAAAATTATCAAATTATTTCAGAACGGCTATTCATCAAGTTTTTCGTTTAAAATACTTTATTGTAGATTTAATTTTTTCAGTATAATCATTGTAAACTTCTTTTTAGTCTATAGATGCCCACTGCAGGGTATAGGGGAGGCCAAAGATATCTATGCGAGGATATATCACAATCGCTACGCTTGGCAGGCGGGTTGGCTATCGCAGTATGGTATTATAGTTCGCAGAGAATGCTGCTGTTCATCCTCTGTAAACTTATTTGTTAGCAGTGGCAATACTATATAATTATTGCCAACAGAAATATATAAGATTGTAACCCGAGAATCGAATCCGCGTCCTGTGATCACTATTCTGTCCTGTACCACAACGCTATCACTACCCTACTTACGACATAGTATTATGGTATGCAGATGATGCTGCTATACTTTTCTAGAAATTTATTTGTGAGCTGTGGTAATCACAAAGAAAGCACAAAGTTTGTATTACATAAAATTAAATCTCGACATATGATCACTAGTCTCAGTTCTCTATATTTGAACTACCATTCTTGACAGCATTCCTTGCAGGTATTTTTCTCATTGTACGAAAATGATTACCATAATGATCGACAACGAATATTGGTATGAATAAAATAATCTATTTATTTTTCTTATTTTTGAATAAAGAATGTATAACAAAAGAGGATTTAATTTATCTGTAAAAGAATATATATCCAGATAATAATATCTACATTAACTTTTTGTTGTGCTCCATCAAGTCTTTTGATACTCGAAAGTTGAGTCCCTCTCGTGTGCGTCTTTGATCCGTGTACTATCTCATAAGATTACAGTTTTGCCCTTGACACTTACTTGAGTCTATTATAGGCGATTTCTAAGAAAGTTTTTTTTACATTTGACCTTTCGATATTATGTCTAAAATATTAATTTCGATAAGACCGTGTTATAATTATCTTAATTTATTTGTTTTGTAGAACAGTGATAATCGCGCGGTTAGGCAGGACCCTTCCAAAGATATCTATGGGGAAATATACCCCAATCGCCACGCTTGGCAGGCAGGTTGGCTATCGCAGTGTGGTATTATAGTACGCAGAAGATGCTGCTGCCCATCCTCTGAAAACTTGTTTGTGAGCAGTGGCAATACTACATAATTAATGCATGAAATGTGACTTTTATTAAATTGTATTCCGAGAATCACAAGTCTCAACCCTCCGTTGCTCACTGACGCTTTTAATAACTATCAATTTTATTATACTTTTTGTTATTGTACAAATATTAAAAAGGCTTAACATAAAAAGAATATATTTATATATTTACCATAGATGATAAAAATTTAATTTAAATATTTCCACTGATAATTTTTTGATTTAAATTCTCATCATTGATATAATCTCTACAATAAATAATATATCTATTTTAAATAGCAATTACAAAGTAAATGAAAAAAATGCCGCGTTTGTTAAAAATAAATAGTTAAGAGCATAATTTTATTACTAGTATAAATAACTATTTAATGGCGGCAGGAATCAGGCAACCAGGAATTAGCAACCGATTAAGGTGAGATTCGGTCTTTTAGGCGCCTTAGAGTCGGAATGCCGATGTCCCGGAGTCTCTTGTATCAGGTAACTCCATAGATCATCTAAACAATCTAATAGCTTGGCGGTTTCCTTATCCAATAATATCATATAATGTAGTATCTAATAGCAGGTACATGAATGGAACGACGGCATCAACAACGCGGAAGTTCTTCCGTATCATGGAGGTGGACGCGGTCTTGGTCCAGCTCTTCACGGGGCACGGGGGATTCTCTGAGTACCTTCATAGGTTTAAGCTCAGGGAAGACCGCTCGTGCTTCTGTGAACCGGGCGTGAACCAGACCGCGATCCACCTGGTAGTAAAATGTCCCGCATTTGGAGGGCTCCTATATGGGACCGAATGCCAGCTAGGGAAAAACATAGAGGAGGCAACACTTGCCTCCATTATAATGGAAAAGGATGAAAGAGAGTGCGTCCTAAAATTCTTTAGGAAAGTTGCACAATACGCAATAGACAGGAACAAAACATAGGTGGATAAAACATTGTAAAGTTATAAAAATAGATTCATTGATATTAAAAAAAATTGTAAAATAAATCCGTGATAAAATTGATGTACACGAAAAAATAATTAAACCAATTAAAACTGTGATACTGTAACAGAAATGGATAACTGAAGTGTTTGAGGATGTACGAAAGGAATGGAGTGATTGAAAAATGAAGATGGATTTGTAGAATGATAGAAGGAGGAAAAAAAAGACAATGTGTACTATGGAAGACGAGAACGAAAATAAATATTGAAGTGAAAAATTATTAAGAAATACAAAACCCTGTTTCCAATTTAATAGGGGGTGGAAGGAGAGGTCCACAATAGCGGGAGCCAAAAAAAATGTAGTATTTACAGCTGAGGGAAGCCTTCGTATTTTGCCATATATGCTCTGTCCTTTCGAACGCCTAGAACATTCAAAGAGCATTTGGACAGCAATATTAGTTCAAATAAAAAAGGCTCAAACAGTTGTCTATGACTCGCAAGTGTTTTATTACATCAAAAGATTTTTACGCCGATTTTCCTTCGATTTTTCATAGCCTCTGTTATTGTGGACTTTTCGTTTACCCCTATTTTGAGATGGATAGTTACTTAGTATTCAATTTCATATATCTATTCAGTTATTTCTTTTTTGTAATTCTCTTCTTCCCTGTATCAGGTTTCCTTTCGCTCTCTTCTGTCATCTATCACAATTCTTTTCGTACTTTTTTCATTCTGTTCCTTCTCCGATACATTATCTCATTCATCATTGTTTATAATTTCTAATGTACCGCAGTTACAATTTTAACGTTTTATTTTATTTTTATATAAGCAGTCTCTTCGAAACTATGTTGTATATAGTAATGTCGGTAAAGCTAACGACACTGTTTTAAAAGACATAAATAAAGCTGTTTCTCAGTACGATATGTTTTAAGGAGATAACACTAAAATTAAATCAACGCCTAAATTACTTAAATCGAATTTAATACGTTTGAAAGACATAATATAATTTTAAATTGAGTTTTCGTTCAAATTAGAGAAGATGAACTTCATTTTTATTTGCATATAAGTACTGGGTAGTAAATCACATGAACATCTGTTTAGAACGCATTAGACGTAGAAGCGCGAATGGCGCTACGAGTTGCTACGTGATCTTGCTACGAAACGGCAAAGCAATACATGTTTTTGCATTTAAATTAGATTCTAAATCGCTATACACTCAAAAGTATCCCCCTATCTTTTGACAAATGGTTCCTTAAGTTGCAGTGAAAAGATTGGAAAAAGTATAAACAACAAGGTAACCCTTTAGAAGCATCGAAGTAAAAATAATGCGTACTCTCGACTCCTCCATATTTATTGAAAAAACTGAATGCTCAAGTCTCGTATAAGGCAAATGAAAGATACTTTCGACATGTTATATTGGTGTTAAACATTTCGTGAACAGCGCCCCACGCTAATTTCTGAGTCAACGTTTTTTTACGTTCACTCCTCTAGTATTTTGACTACTTTTGTGTTTATTTGACATGTAACTGTCACATATGTTACAGGTAAAAAGGCTAAAGGAAGGTCACTTCTCGCTAAACCGTCGCAGTTATAAAAGCCTCAAATACAACTGTACGACTTCATAAAACTTGAAAATAATGGAACAGTCTGAAGAAAAATGGTAACCAAGACTGTCATGATTGGTCATGACTCATTTTCTCTTTCTTTTTTTTTAAGTAGATAGACGTCCTCTACAAGGCATATATCTCCTCTTAAATCGTCACGATGATCAGTCGTGCGATACCCAGATTTTATTCCATATTCAGCTGCTTCCTGTGATCTTAACCATGTCGTCGTTCCACTTAGCGGGGTGCTTACCCACGCCATGTCTACTGGCTCGTGATTCCCACTTGAGAACCTTCCGACCACAACAGCCGCGTCGACTACACGAGGTTTGTGTCACACCCACTTTAAACAAGCAATACTTCGAGCTACGTCCATGATTGTCTTTCTACGGTTCTTCCCTGGGTAACCTGGAGTCTTCTTATTCGATCCGTATGTCCTCTCTTGTAACACACGAGACCTTCGTCTTCAGATATTGCAATATTTTGGACAGGATGTTTCCGAAGTAACTGAACCCTTATCATCCACGACTATTAGTCATGAGGGAATAAACAAGAAGATATGTCATGTGTTATGTTTTTGTATACTTTGATCGGCGATGAAGTCACAGGTGTGTCGTCTACGAAACGTAGTTAATCTAAGCCGTAGCACAGTTGATTGTATTACCAATAATTATTATATAAAATGTAAACTGTTATATAATTTCATATCTTACCAATGTATATGGAAGCTGATAAAGTAATCCGTTATTAATAATATAAATCTTTATTCTATTTTATTTTACTTTATGATTAGTTCCTTCAAAGAACGCTTTTCCTCAAACGCTTTAAAGATAAATTTATTTAAATAAAATTTAAATTTTTTTATATATATATATATATATATCACGAGAAAACGTCGCTCTACGTCTCTCGGCTTCAACTTATACGGCATCCAATGTCCTTGCTTTTGGATCATTCCTAACGCTTTTAAACGTTTTGAAACTGTTGACGCATCTACTTGTAACGTTTTTCCAAGCTCTACTAACGTCTGACATGGATCTTCTTCAAGCAATGCCTCCAATTCTTTGTCTTCAAATTTTGTCGATGCTCCAAAACGCTCTTTGTCTTCAAGGTCAAAATCATTACTTTTGAAGCGCCTAAACATTTAATTTTTAATTAAAATTAATTGAAATAAAATTTTAATTTATATATATATATATATACAATTCCACATAACGACTCTTAACTATCTTGAAATCAATTTGAGAAGTTCACTAAATAAAATCTTACAGAAACATCCTGCTCTGGGGCAATGATTGATGTCCAGTAGTGGACGTTAAATGGCTAAGATTATAATTAAGAAGTTAATAAAATATTTCCGGATATGACAATTAGAAAATATTTGTTTGAAAGTGCCTGTTTGTGCCTGTTCGAATTAAGTATGTTTTGATTTTTATTTTATTAAACAACGTTAGATTGAGAGGACTGAGACCTCCTATCGTATGTCGCGGGATCGATACACACTTTATGCATTAATTATATAGGATTGCCACTACTCATAAACAAGTTTCCAGAGGATGAGCAGATTCCTCCATTATCCTCTCCGTGCTATAATACCATTGCGATCACCAACCGTCCTGCCAAATATGGCTATTGTAATATTTCCCCTCATAGATATATATGGAGGAGGCTTAGTCTTTGGGAGATATATATGCCTTGTAGTGGGCGTCTTTTGGCGGAAGCAACGACGACGATGACGAAAACAAAAGCAAGAAAAAGACTTATATATAGGTAAATCCGCTATGTAGCAGTAGTCGTGCAATAATGAGTCATAACTTGGTGTTTTGCACTAATCGGTGTAGCATTACTCCTGAGGATGCCCCGTGGAGTAGTGAAACACCTGTTGAGTGATTTAACAGTGATAGTTGTATAATTCGCATTATTTGCCGCATGCGCATTTATCAGCAGGGTGGCGGGCGATGCACTTTATTGCACGACTACTGCTGCATAGTGGACGTAGCTGTATATTAGTCCTTTTCTTACTTAGGATAGACTTCCGCAAAGTACCGCCTGAATCTATTAGATATTGAAAACCAAAGCGTCATTTATTTTTAAATTGCAATGATTAAACATTTAAATTTAAAGCTATTGTTTAATGAACAATTCATTCGTTATTCAAATTTTTTTTAAAAAATGAAGGCAAATCGAGAGGCAGGTACGAATAAAGTGTTATACCTATTTTGAACACTATAAATTAATCTAAATTTCTAACATAAATATAACAGTTTATTCAGAAATTAAAAAGGACACGTTAGCATTGATACATACAGTTTGCAGAACAAATTGTGTCTACAATAAGGATTTACAGTCGTAGCACGATTTGGGTGGAGTTACTTTCGCGAACAGCTCCGAAAGATTTTCGCTAACACCCGATTTATATACATACATGCTGCGATATAAACATTAATACATACTTTTAGATTTTTAAGTTAAACCTTATAATTATTTTACTCATATATTTGTAATTTTTTATTTCTTTATTTTTCTATTACTATTATATATATATATATATATATATATATATATATATATATATATATATATATATATAGAGAGAGAGAGAGAGAGAGAGATAGTAGAAATAACAACCGGTCAGATTAGGGACAAATAAATAAATAAGAAATACAATAAGTAATAATGTAAACAAATAATCAGACCTAAAAAAATATTTTTATAATATATATTATTACAAATAAATTGAAATTAAAATAGTCTTTATAGACTTATATAATAATAAGCTGTTTTTTCATACGACTGCTCACACCTAACCGTTAAATGCCAGATACTTATAATACATGGTTAATAATTATATAAATATATACATATATATACAAACATATAGATATATACATACATATATTATTTTTCCGCGTTGGATTTTTTTATTTACGTTAGTACTTAGTGTATTTTTTATTTTGTTTTTTATTTCTAATCCGACAGGTTCTTATATCTATTCTAATTTTTTTATATGTCTATCTTAGTCTATTTTAGTCTGATTTAATTTCATATTAGTAAGTACTTATGTCTACCTATTTTTATCTCTACACCGTTCTCTTTCCTGCTTTCATCGCTATTGTGGAAAACCTTACAGCTTTTATGTCTATTTTACCTTATACCACTTAACATGTCTATCAATACTAATCATTTATTGTATTATTATTTTATTTCTATTATGTGTGCGTGCAACCTTTACCCGAAATCGTCGAATAGGTTATTACAACCGTTTCGAATCGTCGATCAACTTAAAGTGTCAGTATTGTCAGTCTTACAGGAAGCTACCATCACCACAGAAGGCAGTTCTGCTGAAAAGAGCCGACGATAAACTCAAGCTCTTTACAAATTTAGTTTTAGAGTCCACCACAATAATAAATTTTCCAAGTGAACATCGACATTTAATTCACATTAACATCAGTGTAATATTCTTGGATAGAATGATATACTTTTTTCAATAATATTCTTCTAATATTTATATTAAATTTCTCCAGTGGCAGATCTGAAATTGTTTACGAATTTTTTTTAAACGTACGTATACCTTGTACAACCAATATTTTTTTTACTTTTGAAAACGAAACTAAGAGTAATCAGTTTATTTTTATATCTTGTATTAATACCGTGTTAGAATATATAAGAGGCACAGTTATGATTTTGTCAATTAAATGTAAACTACTAAAGAGTTATAAACAGAATTTTATTTATGATTTATAATATATTTACAATATTTGTTTTAAATAGCTGATAATTTTATTGAATAAAATAAATAAATATTTATAATTTCATTAGTACAACGAAATAAAGACATTTTTGACAAAGCATATGACGAATTTTTTTAAATCGATTTAATTATCATTTTAGTTGTGGGAATGTAGGAATTTCCAATAATACCGTGTTAAAGAGGCTTCTATTCAGTTTTTTGCAGCAATGAGCGGACGTCCTTAAGGCTCCACTGTTACTGCCCACACTCACTTCAACATAACTTATTTATTAATAACTAAGTAATTTATACATTATCATGTATTTGTTTCTATATTTAATTAACTTTTTTATAATATTTGGCCACCTGCCTTTTTATATCTGCATCACCTTGGATTGACTGGTAGAGAATGCCCAAGGGTTTAAGTCTGCTTTACAAAATTTATAAAAAGGGTGAGTAAATAAGTATGATCAATGATATATAAATTTTTCAATATGAATCGTAAAGTAATAAAAAATGTAGAGAAAATCCCTGTAAGTATAATAGAAAATTTTGTAGCCGAAAATATTTAGCTCTATGATAATAACAGCTATACTCTACCTATATATCATATTAGATATGCTACGATAAATCGTAGCAACTAACGAAATAATCCTAGAAACTAATCTCCAATATTCCAAAGCTCCTGAGCATTGGTTCTCCAGCAGTAGAGGACTGAGACTTACAATCTTAGGTAGCAGGTTCAATTCCCGGGACAAATTATATATTTCACACTTAGTGCATTAATTATATAGGATTGTCACAGATCACTAACAAAGTTTCCAGACTATAGGCAGCAATGTTTTCTGCGTACCATATAACCACACTGTAATTGCCAATCTGCCAGCCGTACGTGGCGATTATGGTATATCATGCCTCATCATCATCTTTGATTTAAAAAGAGACTCCATAGCTAAGTACAAGCATTAACTAAATATAGAAAAATATATGTAACAGATTTATGACTCTTTACATATACAGCATGAAATATACCAATTTATATTAAATATCAATAATTAACAGTACTCTTAATTAAATTAGAACAAATGTACGTATAACTGTATAAATATTGTACTTCTATTTAAACTAAAACTATATAGCATACCAACGAAACATTCATATATTTCGTTCCACCTTACAGTCAATGAGTAGGCAAGAATGTACCATGGCAGACTTCGTTATCACCTAACATCATGCGAGACAGGGGTCAAATACTTTGTCTATAATTATAAATAAAAAAAATTTCAATATTTTAATTTACACAAAACTATCTAGTTAATTTTTTTTACAGTTACACTATTTTGAATGCTAAGGTTCTAATGTCTCAAGTTAAATCCAGTCTGTTCAAGCTGATCTAAATTGCCCTAATATTAATTACAAAAGATACTTAGTACTTATCATCTTATTCCGGTCAAAGACAAAATTGTAAACATAAAAATTATTTAAAAAAATCTATTTAATATTCCAGTGTTATATGGTATATAACAGAAATTGTTTTGTAAAAACAGATCCACAATAATGATTATGTAATAATCAAATATTATTCCTTATCAAAGAAAACAGACGAATAAGCCAACAATAATTAAACTCAACAAGTATTTGTATCAAACTATTCACTTACCGTTCTTCATGTACACTAACACTGGTTGAATAAACCTTAACTTAAATAATCTTAACTATATCACACAAAAACACAAAGGTTTTTATAAAAACAAATCAGTTTTCAGCGTAAATAAGTAGAGAAAGACGCGTTCGAACCGAGTAACATGTTTTCAGTCCGTAGCCTTAGATGGCCCGTAAAGCACTGAAGGTCCTAACGAATATCAACGCAGCTTCACGTCCTCAATTAACAACTTCTTCCCATGATCTGCACAAGGAATATTAACTTTAAAATACTTCTAATAGTTTAATTTATTTATATAAGTTATATTACAATTTTACTCAATTGAAGTGATCATTCGAGTTTGTCAAGAAGCACTTATAAATATTCCAATTTGATATAATAATCAATAAAACGATCAAAAAAAAATTATATAATAATAAATATCCCTAGCAGTCAAACAATACACGTCAATCAAAATAGGAGGCATAATGATGTAATCAAAAAAAAAATACGGTGTACATATTTAACATAGGAATGTACGAGTATGTATAAATACAATATTGCCTTTAAGCGGTGTATGTAACAGAAAACATAGTTATATATGTATTGATTTTATATTGCCTATTCATTTAATAATCACCCTTTTATTTTCGAAAATCATGCTAATTTTAATGAGAACAATGGAACGTAAACATGTGAAGCCTTTTTAAATTTAACTTATAGAAACAGTACAAAATTATGAAGTCGATATTATTATTACCCAACCATAACTTACTAATCTTTAGAATTAAGTTATATATTCAACTTTTATATAGGCGAACTTAATGCCCTGTAGACATTCTCTACCACTGAACCAAAAACTGTTAAGATAAACCAGTACATCGGAACGTGTGTATCTATCGTGGTAGAAAAATGAGAAATAAAACACATGTACTTTGAAAATTTGTTTACTAGATGTCAAATATTATATAAAGTAACATACAAATAGACATACTTGAATAGGTGGATATATTATACAGGGAGTTAGAATATAGGCCTAAAATCTTTTAAGAGATTAATACATAGATCATTTATTTTTTATACAAAAATCAACAGTTTCGCAAAAAAAAACATAATAATAATATATTAAGAAAAAACCTTTTTAAGTTCTGATAATTGAATATTAAAATTAATCATTGTTTGCTATCTGTCCTCGCAGAGTTTTTATTGACAGAAATGATGAATGATTGGAAATAGGTGTGAACTATTTTGCTGTCCAATGAGCTGTATATTAACACCTTTTAAAGTTTTAACATATATAACTAATTACTCTGTAAAATACACATATATAGACTCGTTTCAGCCCATAGAAGCCAACTGCATAACAAACGCCTCTCCCAAAGGTATATATATTAAATATACCATAACCGATGCTATCTATCTTCTGAAAACTATGTGCACCAGCAATCCTTTATAATGAATGCACAAACCTTGAATTATATAATATTGTATCCTGGGAATCGATCCCGCGATCTACAATTGCAAGTTTCAGTCCTCTATCGCTGGGCCACCACTACTCATATTGAAATAGGAATAGGATTTCTTTACAAAGATGGAATTAGAAATGAAGAGATCAGAGAAGAACGAAAGTAACCTACAAGGACGAACGGATTGACAAATTGGCAGTTGACAGGCTACATTACGAGTAGAAAATATGCCCGCAGGGGCTTCTGTAATGGTGTTTCTTAATTGGAGATCACAAACGTAATAATTAATAAACAAATAAATATATTAGCTCGTTTAAATGATCTCTACCTAATGTGTATTATATTATATATTAAAAATTATATTGCACAATATTTCATAGCAATCTATAGAAACTTATTATTCGTTATTTAGTGTGAAAATAATTTTAAAAATAAAATAAACGGTATGTTAGGTTACAAAGCCATAGCTCGAAACCAATTCAGTTGCAGAGAGGTGTTAGACAAGGAGACGTTATCTCTCCGAAACCGTCACTCACCTTCGGTTTGCCGAAAATATAACCATGAAGACCTGAGACTAGGGAAGAATTGGATACAGTGCTCGATGATCTACATTGAGCCTTCGGACAACGTAAGTCAAAAAATAAATATGGACGTGACGAATCTAATGTCTAGTATCCGTGTCGTACGTTATCTAGTAGTTGTTGGAGGTACTACGGTAGAAATTGTAGACGATTATGTATACCCGGGATAAACGGTCCAGCTTGTTAAGTACTATTTCAAGAAAGAGATCACTCACCGAATCCAACTCGGATATTGTAGACGGTTTTTGACCAGTTTGTATTGCCGGTAATGAACTTACAGATCCGAAACGTGATCGCTTGCGATAGACCTCATAAGAGGTCTCAAGATCACCCGAAGGGCATTAGAGAGAGCTATGCCCGAAGTGTCGCTACGACATCAAATCACAAGTGATCCACAGAAGAACCAAAGCTAGAGACGTCAAGAATTGCTCGTTTAAAATGATTGTAGGAGAGGTGCAAGGCACGTCCAATCAATGGCCGTTGGAGCCAAGTTTTACCAATGTGTATTCAGGAAATGCTCATCGTCTTGATTCAAAGATAACACATCATTGAGACATAAAATTCAGTGTATAGAGTAAATATAAAGTGAATGTGTAAAAAAAATTTAAGGTTGTGTCAATGAATGTTGGCGGTAGGGCTTACAATGTCGAACTTAAATCTTAATACCGTTATTTGTTATTTGAAATTTGAAATATATGTAGAGAAGATTAACGGTGGCAGTTGTTTTTCGCATTTTTTACCACACGCGCATTTATCAGCGGGCTGGCGGGCGGTGTACTTCATTGCACAACTACTGCTGCATAGTGGAAATAGCTATATATTAGTCCCTTTCTTAGTTAGAATGGACTTCCGCGAGGTAACGCCTGAATTTATCAGAGACATAAGTAGTCGCGGAAGGTTTTTTGATACGGGCAGCGCATGACCTGTCATCGTGCCGATCTTTGACCGAGGCTTGCGTTATGTAGTAAGTGTCTAACGGTTGAAAAGAAGAAGAAAACAAAACATAAGAGACAAACATAGCTACAATTATTATCGAATTGATTTTCACGTGAGAAATAAAAATTTTGGTATAACTAAAATTGTAAAACCTGCGTTTAAAAGATATCTATCTAGTATCTTGCTAAGCTGTTTTTGGTAGAACCAACATTATGAATATGACAGTGGTGTATTTGTTTTTATTTTATTTAACAAAACAGCACATCACAATTTTTTTTATTAAATCCACTTTTTTATCCTGTAATACTAAATGATACAGATTTTTATATCAGTTACATTTATTATAATTTCTACTGTTTACATTTTTCTTTATTAATAATTTCTTATTTAATTAGATAAGATTATGTACATTGCTTATTAGTGAGTTTTAATATATTTTTCTTTATTTACAACCTTATTGTACATTCATTTCCTATTCTATATTTGTCCTAAATTATCTGTCCATTCTATTATCTATATATACAATGTGTAAATTCCTTCCATACAAAAGAAATAGGTAGCATTATGGCGTACTATTTATCTCTAATTCATATGTCTTACCTTATTTTTTCTACGTTTCTATACTTATCCTGAATTAACTATATATTTTATTTTATTGCTTGTTTGTGTGCCATCTATTGCCGCATATTTTAATAATAGTTATGTACAATTTTTTTATTTAATTTTCGTATAAATTTCTTTTTCTGTTCCTGAAATTAAAAGATATTAAATATTACATAACCAGGAGTTTTTTTCTTCTGCATAACGTAGATCGACGTATTTATAAATCTCTAAACATATGATATTAATATTTGTATTGTAAAATTTTTTTGATACTCCCCTATGGTTTGAAATGATCCTTCTTTGAATAAAAATATGCTACGAGTCCCTCCCTTTATCTATGTGCATGTACACAAAATACGAAATGTATTCACACATTGTAATCGATTCCTAAGAATTAAAAAATTAGCGAATTAAATAAATAAAAAATAGACTAAAGCGGTCTTGTAACAATCGTTCTTTCTAACCTTACATAGTACAGATTAAATAATATATAATAACAGTTTTTTTTTTAATGGCCTCCGCTATTGGAGGCCTCTCGTACCCCTAATTAGTTGGGATCAGGGTCTTTGTTTACAACTAAGTTTTTCAGATCTTTCATCTTTATTCTTCACTCACTGTCATTGTGCTCAATTTCTTTTATTCTTATTTCCATTACAATATCTTTCATTCCTTCTTGCTTTCATCGCCTTCCTTCCATCATCTTATTACTCTTAGGTGGCTAGGTACATTTTTTTTATTCTTTATTTTATTATTGACTTATTCTATTTTTTTTTATCACAGTTTTTTTTTTGGGATGTGCTTTCTTAATACATTACTACACTTTTCTTATTTTATTTTTCCTATTATTAATTGACTAGTTATTTTATGTGCTGTTTAGTAATAACAGTTACATCTATTTATTGGTTGTAGTGATTTTTTTACAATGTAACGCTGTACACTTGTTGCAATTTTAGCCTTGAATCTCAAGGGTGTTTTTTGTTAACTGTATTATTACTTTATATGTTACGTTTATAAAACAATGAAGAACTTTATTATAAACTTCATGGTTCTTAGGTCCTTCATGGGTCTGAATGTCGTTTTAACCCATAGACTTCCACCACAAGGTATAGGCCTTCCCAAATATATCTATGGGATTCACGGTAATCACCACGCTTGGTAGACGGGTTGGCAATCACAGTGTCGTATTATGGTATGCAGTGGACGCTGCTGCCTATCCTCAGGATATTTATTTGTGATTAGTTTCAATCCCTGTTCCTACATATCTTAAACGTATGGCCTAAAGGACATTATTTCTTACGAAATGAAATGCATAGAAGCTATGAACGGTAAGGTCTGTCAACTTGCAATCGGTAAATAAAAAATAAACCTGTAAACATGATATGAAAAAAAAATTCCAATTCACAGCACAGTAAATACTTTTATTCCACTTTAAATACTCTTATAGGCCAACTAGCATAGTTTCCACTAGACAACTTATCACTTCGATGGTTATCTAACGAGTGATCGAGCTCCCGACTCAATAATCAAAACGCTGTTTCAACCCCACCACTCTCAATCCTTTTACCGAAAGCTGTCACAAAATTGTGACGGGGTCGAGTAGTGTTGCCATTAAAGAAAAATAAAACAAGCTTTTATAAAATTATTACACGATTTATAAATTCAATAGCTTATAGTGTAATTGGTTATATATAATCTTTCGTCTATTAATAATCGTGGCAGGATTACTGCGCTTTTTGCTAAATTCGTTGCAGCATTCGCTGTAAGCGGTGACCAAGGGGTTTGACATCTGTTGATTAGACAAAAGTTGTATCTGTATTCCATTACAATACACACATTTAATAATTGTTAATTCAATAATATGTAATCGATTATAGGTATAAAATCTTTAAAGTGGTGAATGTATTTCACATATGTAAAACACATAGCAAAAGGATTTAAAGTTTTTATACCTGTATGCAATCATTCTATATAAAGTTATCAATCTGAAATAAATTACTTTGATTATTTTTTTTTCTATTGAACACAACAATCCTATAACTTCTGACCTAACAAAGTATGCAGGGACTTTTTTATTATTTCTGAAACCATCGACAGTTGAAATAAACATACATTCACATAAACAAACATTCACCGATTTATAAGATCTTAAATCTATATCTAATCACTTTGTATTAAATTCACAGAACTTAATAAATAAAGTATAAAAACTCAAGTTACACTTCAATAACTTTAAGGACCGTTAAATTGGATCAGCTGTTCGTTTGGTCCGACACGAGAAGTTCCACAAAAATTTCGCATTGAACTTTTACCCGTTGAAGTTGTAAATCGAGTCATCGCAGCTCGGCCCGTGCTTTTTTGCTAGTTAGAGTTAAACTATATTAGAATAACTAATATTCGTATTGTTAAGAGTTGAGAATTCATTTTGTACTAGTATTTCGGATTGTTCCTTTTTATAAGAATAGATAAACTTTTTCTAATATGATACACGCTCTCATCATACCAGCCCCAAGACTTCCCTTGGTAGACATAGGCCTCCTCTAGATATTTTCAGTTGCTACACATTTAGTGGGTGATTGAACTACGCTACGCTTTTTTAGCTACCATGGATAATGGATCTTCTGTACAATAATAATTTTCTCACATAATCTTTTAAATTCATTCTGTTCTTACATTCTTTTAAAGTAGACATTCGTTCTCCTCTCTTCACTTTACATTATCTTTCATTCATTCACATTCTTTTTCATACACACATCGATTCACTTTCATTATCTTCTCTCCTGGATTTTACATTTATTAATTTTATTACTTTATTTCTTTAGTTTTAACATTTATTCTTTTTTTTTGTTAATTAAGAAAAGGACCAATATTTAGATACATCCGCACATGCAGTCGTAGTCGTGCAATAAGTGCACCGCCCGTCAGCCCGCTGATAAATGCGCATACGGCAAACAATGCGAATTACACAACTACCACCGTTAAATCACTTAACACGTGTTTCACCCCTCCGCGGGGCATCTTCAGGAGTTATGTTACACCGATTAGTGCCAAACACAGAGTGACTACTGCTATGCATGTGCGGAAGTGGCTAAATATTGGCTCTTTTCTTACTTAGGATGGACTTTCGCAAAATAACGCCTGATTCCATTAAATATTTTTGTTAATTGTTAATTCTGATTTTATTTATTGCTGGCTATATCACATATTAAGTTTGTCACGATTTTAAATATTATCACGGTTTGAAACTTTTGATCACTTTTATTTTTACTATTTATTTTAATGGTCGCCGCTATTGGTGTCCTCTCGTATCTCTATTTTGTTTGGGACAGGGTTTTTGAACTCCAGGAATGCTGGCCTATTGCTATCTCGCATTAGTAAGGCGATTTTATTTTTACTTAATTCCTTACTCTAAAATCTTTAGGACCTAGAGGCCATTCACTTCATTGCCAATTTAACTTGCCTATTCGCTGCACTATGTCGGTAACTTTCGTCTATGAGTCTCCACAATCCTGATTCGATATCACAGAGAAACCCCACGCATAGTCTTCGTCTGGTTCTTTGAGCGACTGTGATCGTGCCGAGGCCAGAGGGAGAGGTCAGGTTTCTTCTCTTTCTTTAAATCATAAATCTTATATGATCATAATAATATTCAGTTACTTTTTTTCTGGAAACAAAAGAATTTTTTACATTTCTTTATGAAATTATATGTTTATGCGCATTTATTCACTCTTACATTTTACGCAACGAAAACTTTTCTTAACTTCACAGTATAAATTTGACGCTTGCTTCAATCTTATCGAAGTTTTAAAGTGTAATAAAATGAAATTGTTATCTACTGGTCGATCTATTATGCAACTTAGTTACTGTTTTACTTGTCAAGTTACCGGAACACAAGTATTATCTCCAGGGCAGTTATATCATAGTTAACTGCGTACGGTATTACAATAAGATCGTTTGTTTGTTTCCAGCCCTAACACGTTCACTGCAAAGCACTACTACAAAGTACATTACTGTGGTAGCCCAGTGGTAAGGACTGAGGCTTGTGATTACGTGTTGCAGGTTCTATTTCTATAGCTCATACTTTGTGCATTAATTATATGGGATTATTTAAAAGAATCAGGCGTTACCTTGCGGAAGTCCATCCTAAGTAAGAAACAAAAAAGTTTACTCTGTGTTTTGCACTAATCGTTGTAACATAACTCCTGAAGATGCCCCGTGGAGGGCTGAAACACGTGTTGAGTGGTTTAACGGTGGCAGTTGTGTAATTCGCATTGTTTGCCGCATACGCATTTATCACCGGGCTGGCGGGCGGTGCACTTTGTTGCACGACTACCACTGCATGTGCGGAAGTGGCTAAATATTGGTCCTTTTCTTACTTATATGGGATTTCCACTGCCTACAAACAAGTTTCTAGGAGATGAACAGCAGTGACTTTGGGCAACATAATTCCACTCTGCGATTGTTAACCCATCTGGGAAATGTAGCGAATATGATTTATCCCCCATGGGTATGTTTCGGGGAGGCTTATATCTTGTAAAGATATAAGCCGTCTATGGGCTGAAACGATGGTGACGATAAAGTGTTCATTATATGAATATACTCGTATTGACCTTTCGAATAGCACGGTAAAATCTTTTCGAAAGAATAAATTTATTTCATTCGTCAGTAAAACTTCTCACCAATAATGTAAACGACGCTAATGAAGAAGCCTTAATAGGTTCTATATTTCTGGACACGAATATGTAATAATAAGTAAAAAACAAATGTTTAAACATGGCATATTTCATATGTATAGAAATTTCAATATTTTGCAGGCAATAAAACACCGTATCGCTGTAAAATGGTAATAAATATTTAAAACGATTATTGTCAACAGATAAGATACGTGCTTTGGCATATGTAAATTCGAATATACTGTTAATATGATATTAAACATTGACAAGTTATACAATTTTTTTTTAATTTTTGTGTGAATACGAAAATACTGTCGAATAAATTTTGTTAATGATTTCAATTTTAGGCTGCGGCTGCAGCTTATCTTCATAAATAAAACCGCTGTATCTATTTCAATCTACATTATGTTTTAAAAAGAGTTCCTTAATTTTAAGTATAAATTTAACGAGATTATTTGTAAAAATTAAATCAATGATTTATTTTAGTCTCGTTCCCTTATCTTATTTTTTGGAGACATATACAGGTACATAATCCTTCCGATGTACACATTATCTCCCTCTCATTCTTCACAACTTCTCTCTTTCTTACCTCTTTCATCCCTCATATTTTCTATCATGGAGTCGGGGCCGAAAGGTTTTTTTTTTTTTAATTATTACAAGTTTTCCTCTAACATAGTCAGAGCCTACATTTACTATATTACAATTTCTAAGATATTTATATGTTTTATTAATCTATACTTATATGTGAATTCTACATTTAATACTAATTCCTATCTGTATATCCTTATACAATACAAAAACTTTGTACTTATACTTATTTTTAGTTTCTCTTATATCTATACATCCAATAATAACTTATCCTACTTGGCTGCTTTGAGCCCGCTTGTTTCTATTTAGTCTCATTTCTACTGATTGAAATTTTAATTACTGTTGATGCGAATTGTAAAAATATGGAACGGCGCTGGTTGTCGTTTATTATAGAGGAGATGTTGTAACTCTTTATGTCGACGGCCGAAAGGTTCAACGTGTGTGCAGTGACGACCGCGAGCGTGGGCAAGCTTCCCACACGTTGGACCGACGACAAAGCTAAGGATGTGGGCAGGTCGGTCAACTTGGCGATCTCAACGGAGGCCTATGATCGACTGAAAAAAAGAAGATATAGCAAAAATAGAAATTCATGTTTACATAATTTTATTCTTAAAAGGTCGTTGTGTTAAGAAAATCATTTCCTACAAGCCATCAACCGGCTTAACAATACTCCATGGAAGCTATACGTGACGTCTCAGATTTCCCAAGCGTCTACTTTTATTCTTGTATATGTTACGACATTGCAATATCAAGACTGAAAAATTTAATTTCTTTGAAATAAATCCTAAACATCTGATAACGTCAATTTAATTTATGAATGCGAGGAAATACAGACATCAACGTTATTATAAGTGAAAATCTGTATCTAAAGCAATTTAATAGTTTTGATATATTTTGCGTAATAGATCAGTAATTACTTTAATATTCGATGAAACAATGAAATAAGTATTTATTATTCTGACTTTGCTAACCACCTTCTAAACAGATGCAGTGTATGCTCAGACTGTTACTCACCTCAGCCTTTTATCTTCTTCTTTTAATGAAATGATTTACCACTCGGGCATATTGACGAGGAAGGTGAGAGCCAAATGTGATTGAATAAGATATATTAGGGACACCGGAAAGTAATGACGCTTTCTTATGTTAAATTCACACGACAACATTTCTAATAAGTTTTTATTTCTAATCAACAATGTATTCATGTTGGTTGTCAACAACTTTTTGCCCTCTAGTATACAACGTCTCCCAAGTATGTAATGAGCTAACAAATGACAATGAAATATCAACATGCGCAGAAACGACATTACTTTCCAGTCCCCCAAATATTAACATATATACAAAGAGTATTTATAATTTACAATTTTTATAACCGTCACACAAAGACAGCACACCTCTGATGAAATCCGAATTCAAATCGGCATTCAAGTTCGAACACGCAAGAACGATTTAACATAAAAGTATTGTAGCTGTAGTGGTCAGCAATACGGAGCGTAAACGTTACACGTCAAATATTTGACGTCAATCAAAACGAATAATTGCGTTTCAATATCGTGTACCATAAAGCGTAACAATTTTTATTATTAGACTGTGACATTCCTATTATTATTTAGGTCACAAAGTTAGACGAAGCTTGTTAAAAAACTTTATATTAGCAATAAATGGTAAGTTTTAAACTTTGCTCATATTTTTATACAGGCGCTTATATTTTTATAAACTAGTAATGAAAAAATTATTTAATGGTTCACAAAAGTTTTTACAGATAATTCACATCACAATTGAAAATATCAATAAAAATGACGATTTTCCAGTCATCTAATAATAAAGGTTTAAGGCCTAGACAATATAAAACTTATACTACACCACCCGACTCCCAGTACTCTGCGAAAAGCAACGCACCAAATGTAAACAATTTAGTTAAGATTATTTAAACACTGGAAATGCTTCTTTGAACGGGTCGTGTACCACACCGTGGTCAACCTGGTAGCGCACTGTCCCGCATTCGGAGGGCCCCGGGTCGACTTCAAATGCCGGTTAGGCATGAAAACCTGCGATGAGTTAATGGCAGAGGAGTCGTTAAAATCGCTGAAAAAGCAATCGGTTGAAATGAAAGTTAAAATAGGAACAAGTGTAAACAATAAAATAGCAAAAAAATGAAATGCAAAACAAAATAAAAATGAGATGTATATAAAACAAAATGTACAAAATAAAATAAGGAAATGTAAAACTGAGGTGAGGAATGAATGACATCGAATGAAAGAGAAAGAAGAAACGTGAAAAGAAGCGCGCAAATAAAAGTCGTAGATACAATCTTACATAAGTCACACTTTGTGCATTAATATATAATAAATAGGATTGCCACTGCTAATAAACAAGTTTCCAGATTATGTTAAGGTATATCGTCCATAAATATCTTTAGGAGAGGCCTATGTCTTGCTGTCCGCGTCTATGGACAGAAACGACGATATGTATCTACATATTGTCATAACTTTAACAACCGATTACTTTTTAATTTTAGATTGAATCTGTATGTCTCATATAAAAATTTAATGAAATGCAAGTATAACAATATTTTTAACTCTTATTAGTCGGATTTAATATTATAGAATAACGATTGTTTTTTTTATGAAAAGTAAATTACAGCCAGATCTACGGTAGTTGTTATCTTTTTCAACTTTTTATATTAACTATGTTGACAATCAAATTCAAAATAATTTCTCAAAGATCGCTAAGATGACCGGTCTTGCGATGCCTACTTCCAGCGACTTCCGATCTTGACTAGGTCACCAGTCTGCTTAGTGGGGGCTTACACAATAAACAAAAACGACCAGACCATAATCTACTTTCTTAATATTTTCTTTTAATAAAATTAAATACTTCATACCTCTAATATCCAGGTTTTAATAAACCTTTCAATACTGTTTTGTCTTTTACAATATAACTGTAATATTTTGTTTAAATTAAGAAGGTTTTATCAAAAAAAATTTTAATATATTTATACTTTTCGTACATTAAAAATATGCTATGGTTTACTTTCATATTTGTCCTTAATATATCAATTTATAATTAAAGCTACTGTCTTTTCAAACACGCCTTGATCTAGTAAGAGACCACAGTAAAGTCAAGCGAGTTTTTTTAACACATTCGCATTATTATCACTAAAAATTTCTTCACTGTGTTGTTTTTTTAACATTTTATTTTAACAAGTTTCTTATTAACGGACTTCTATAACATATTACACAATACTTTATAGACATTGCATTGGAGTTTAATGTAAAATATATTTTATTTATATACTTTACTAAGCGTTTAAATAAATGGCAAAAGAACACTTCCTTGGCACCTAAAATAGGATATGTACACACGCATATATATGTGTATATACATGTGCATATATAAGTATTTTTGTATTTGTGTATGTGTATATAGTTTTACATGTATTTATATGTGTATGTGCGTATAGTAATGTATATATTTATATATACGTACGCCTTAAAGTGCACTCTCCTTCTTGTCTCTCGCCTCCATCTAAAGATTGTCTGGAAGAGATCCCCTCGAGCGATAAAACCGCCTCTTGTACTGCTTTATAAATTGTTTTGTTTTGTTATTATCTATGTAATTAATTGTAATTGATATCTATGGGACGTTATGTGTATTCGTGTACTAGATACAGTGATGTTGTTTTGTTTTTATCAGTCGTGCTCTTTTGTCATGTGGTCGTGGTCATGCCCCCGTCGATTCCGCTGCCACAGCTTCTCCTGCTATTTACCTTGGTGTTTGGAAGAGCGAAAGCATTCATTCATTACGAAAATATGCTGTTAAATTACTATAAATTATTGAAGTTATATTCCTATCGACTTTGGAAGGAGCGTCATAGTAAAAAATATTTGAAATAGTCGTATAAAATTACTTTTAAAATAAACAACTGTTTTTATAGAGTATAGCAGGTAAGAATGCGTTTACATGGGTAATAAATATCAGTTCAACTTGTGAGTTCAATGTAGGAAGCATTGACAGTTATTTTTTCATAACTACCAAATAATTGACGTCTTATAAATCACTTGATATGTTTGAACATCGATGTCACTTGCGCATTCTTAAAAAAAGTCGCTCAGTTTTTAGTGATAATATCTGTCCGTCTTATTGGAGAGTGATCATCAACGTGATCGCTTGCCTTCCAAAGTTAATGTTCTTTTATCATATATATTAGTAAAAAATAGTTTTAGAAGCTTTTTGTGATGATTCTAGCTCAGATAAAAGAACTACGAGTAAAATAAATAGTTACCTATAAACACAACTTTTAAGATAGTCAAATGAGTGAAAATTTAATTTTTTTTATATTTTACCTTTAATAACCTAGAGTTTCAATTTTGATACCAATCTTTTGAACCGAATGTTCACATTACAATTAGTTTTTTTTTATAGGTTGGCTGTACGTATTTTACTGTTGTATAATATTCTTTTCAACAAAATTAAAAATATATATTTTTCCCTTCATCTAGACCCTCAAGCAAACACAGTAATATTAAAAATAAAATCACTTTCGTAAATCAGGCTACTAAGGGTTAAAAAAACGCTATTAATACAAGTAGTTTTGAAGACTTGGAGAAATGCGCATATGTTCGATAAAGTTCAATGGAGGTCGTTAGTGAGTCGAGCGCGTGCGGAGGTCAAGGCGCCGATAGCGTAATGTTCGATAAACAAACGCCTCTACACACTGTGCCATTACAAAGAAATATCTCTACCCGCAGTCCTTCCGAGAAGTATTATCTTCGGAAATACCAACTTACCTACATAAGATAAAACATCCATCTAGGTAAGTATAACTTGGAGAAAGAGATCACTTAACAAATTGACCTCGTTCGTTAAACCTTAACTTTTTTTTAATATTACATATTACATTAATATTCGTACCAGTTGTCTTTTAAGACCCAAGGATGCCGACAGAAAAAACTGAACGAGCGTTCGAAAATTAAGAAATTACCTAAACATTCACATAAAAATGATTACGTTGCGTTCAAAATTAATGCCACCGTTTTTTTTTAATTCTGATGTATCTCTACAGATACATTATCAAGAAATGGGTTAAGTTTAGAAATATATTAAATGTTGCCAATGATGACATACGAATTCAAGACGTGGAAGCTTACTATGGACATCTTATTCTCATATCTGTACGTGGTCGCATAAGACACCTCGGATCAAGATCACCCAGAGAGCTTTGAAGAGTGCTCGAAGTTTCGCTGCGAGATCTTATCAGAAATAAGTAAATCCACAGAAGAACTAAACTCATTGATGTAGGTCGATGTACTGCTTATCTAAAGAGGCATTTCACCCAAATGCAGAGAATACTCGCACGAATGAATGATTCTTGCCATTCATCTTGAAGTCCGGTGGTAAATTTCGAATGATGGAATAAATTAAGCATTCGTTAATTTCTAAATGTAACCACACCTGCTAATAATGTTAAAATGTTAAGAATTATATTGTAAAAATATAGCTTTAAACTTCTTCTATATAGGTAACAATGTAATATGCCCCAAGACGTGGTTGCTTACGATGGGCCACGTAAGAAGGTTCTAGATCATCCAGAGGCTTAAATATTTAATGGAATAAAATTCTGTGTTTGGCACTAGTCGGTGTAACATAGTTATGTTCATAACATAGTTATCAGGAGTTCCTGAAGATGCCCCGTGGAGGGGTGAAACACGTGTTGAGTAATTTGGCGGTGGCGGTTGTGTGATTCGCATTGTTTGCCGCATACGCATTTATCAGCGGGCTGGCGGGCGGTGCATTTTATTGCACGACTACCACTGCATGTGCGGAAGTTGCTAAATATTGGTCCTTTTCTTACTAAAGGAGGCTTACTCGGAGCTTCGCTGTCATATCGAATAAGAAATTAGTAAATCGGCAGAAGAACAAAAATCATTAACGTAGCTCGAAGAATTGCTTGTTTCAGACAAGTGGCAGTGGTCGGGTCACATCGCTCATGGAACCGATGGCAGTTGGAGACGAAAATATCTCGAGTGGCGACAACGAGCTTGTAAACGCAGCTGGGATTGACCCTCATTAGATGGACCGACGATATAGTATAATACCTAATGGATTCAGGCGTTATTTTGCGGAAGTCCATCCTAAGTAAGAAAAGGACCAATATATAGCTACTTCCACCAATGCGTAGTTATAGTTATGTAATTCGCATTTTTTGCCGCATGCGCATTTATTAGCGGGCTGGCGGGCAGTGCATTTTATTGCACGACTACTACTGCATTTGAAGTAGCTATGTATGGATCCTTTTCTTTTTTATTTATAATTTTGTTTATTTACAATCAAAATTTTGGAAATTATTTTTCTTACTATATTTGATTGATTTTTGGATAGTATTTTATGTACCATGTATTAATTCCATGTATATATCTATTTTATATGTAATGCTATATAGCATTGGAGGAAGTAGCTATATATTATTCCTGTTCTGACATAGTATAAGACATAACATCGGGACAAATAGCTGAATGCGGGTAACGTAAGATCGGTCATTGTGTCGATCTTTGGGACGGACCTATCCCCAATAGTAGGCGTCTAAAAGACGATTATATGAGTATGATTAAATATCAACATTCACTACGTGAATTTTCGGGAAATTCATATATCGTTTACTAATTAATTTTTCTTAGAAAATTACTGGTATGTAATTTAGGCTGGTATTATTTATGTGCTTATATTCTTCATAAATGTAGTTTATGCAACCGGTTTAATGAGTTCAGTCGTGATAGTACTAACCTTATGAGGCACACATACCTCATATTTTGACGGAAATTCAAGACCTCAATAACTCGCAACGGACAAACCATTGACAGCAACCATAAACAACCCTGAAATGATATATAAAATTCGACGATAGTGCCACGAATTCTACTGTATATAATATAGCCAAAGATGATAAAATTTTTATATGTTCCCATGACCATGAAACCGAGACACAACCTTTAAAGTGGGTATTTCTATAAGAAGAATTTCCAACAACAATTATGAAGAAGAAGCCGAGGAAAAAGATGATCGCCTTGATCTTTGTTCGCACAAACTAATATGCAACAACTAGTTTTCCAGTTGCTTTAAAAAAAATCGAAAACAGAGTCCATGTAACAAATCCTGCGTCATCACAATGGACAACGCGTCAACACAGACGACCCAGTTAACCGAGTATTAGAACATGTCAAGTGTGAAATTGCTTAGCCGTTTTGTTTATTTTTTTAGAACGTCTCATTCCTTCTGCTTCACAAATGGCAATTGCGTTACGATTCGGGTTAAAATATTTTTTCAGTTTTATATTTTTATTACACTTTCTTCTTTCTTTCCTCACTAATTTTTTCTCTCTTTTCTTATCTTCTGATCTTATTTCACACATCGCCTTACTTCTCTTATCTACATTCCTGATAAAAATTAGTTCTTATATCTTAGCATGTTTTAGTTGATTTACTTTATTTAAAATTTTTGTTTCTACTTTTATTTTTATTTATTTAATAACTTTGATTTTAAAACTTACTCTTTTATTACATTTTACATTGTACAATTAAATTTTCTTTGTAGTCGAAGTATCTCCGACTTCTACTTTTAGTCCTTTGGTCATCTTGTTTACAATCTTAACCTTCTAATGTGAGACTTTCGTTAATTTCGCGTAATAAAATGAAAATTTCGTAATATACAGTTAAGAGTGAAAAAGAGGTGAATGCATTTGAAAATGCCACAGACTGTCAAGGGGAGTATTTTGAAAAAGAATAAAACATTTATAAATAAATTTGTATTAATTTTTCTACACAAACTATGCCATCTTACGTATGAATATCACGTGCAGATTTTATATATATTGATGATGAAAACGAGTTTTTAAATTAGCATATTACAAATGTGGTTAAAAAGATTGATCTCTTTAATATTAAATTATTCTTTCCTATCTTTGACGACATTATTAAAAATCTGTCGCATGTAACTCGTTTTAATATTTGTGAATTTTTATAGGTTTCACAAGAGGCCTTCTTTACGGGTAGCGTATATTTGTTTCCTAAATCAGGTTACCTTATTCCGGTTTTGAGTGCGTATCTGATGAAATTACCGGATTAATTACGTCACAAATCGATCCTAAACGTGTTATCAATCGAAATTTTATTTAAATATCGCGTCTTTCACTGTGAGTGATACGAAGATTCCTTTACATATGGTCGTTACGTCGTAACGTTTTTATTACATTAATTCTTGGGTCCTCTAAATATATTCTCAGAAAAAAAATGCCCTTTTAGACTCTGCTTTTAACCTTTGTCGAGTAGATATATACTACAGAAATGATAATGATTTCTGTTAGAAACAAAAACACGCGTAATTTTATAGATTGATTAACAAAAAAAAGCAAATCTACACAATGGGAAGAAGAAAAAAAAATGAAAGCGAACGAACGCGCTTTTCACAAATTGCAGTGTTGCCAACCTAAAAAATTAAATGCTGCATTAAGATATTATATAAAGCTCAACGAATCCGCTGGCTTGGTCACTTGGAGCGAATGGGATCGGATCGGAGCGTGAAGGTAGCGTACCTGGAAAAACCGAGGGGTCGAAGACCAGTGGGTAGACCCAGGTATCGTTGGATCGATCGCGTTGAGGCAGACTTGCGCGAATTGAATGTCAGCCAATGGCAGACGATGGCGCAAGATCGAGGAAAGTGGAAGTCTCTCGCTTCGGAGGCCAAGACCCACTTTGGGTCACTGAGCTAGCGGAGTAGTAGTAGTATTAAGATATTTCATGTTTGATAAATTAAAAGTACAAGTATATACGGAAACAAGTTTAAATTACTTATTCTACAGTTTCGAAGAACTTGACGCAAATTGAACGAGATACTTCTGAACTGTAAAGTAATAATTAATAATTACATATGACCGTTGTTATTATTCAAGCGTTCCTGTCCATGCATAAATACGATGACACAATATTTTACATCACATGACACTTGTTGCCATTTGAAACGGTTAGTTAATAATTGTAATTTAATTTTCAATTATACAAAAAATATACATTGCAAGGAACATTAAACTGGATCATCATCATGGCTTCTGCCCGCCTCCAACGTCCTCTCGTGACATTGACTTGACTATGTCGTCCATCCACTTGCTGAACACCTAGCCACGATACATCGAACTAGATGAGTTATAATAATTATTAACTTGAGCCACTAATTATTATACACCTATCCCCCGATTTATACGGTAGATACGTTCCCGTTAAAAACGTGTAAATCGAAAATTAAAAATTTTTAAGTCAAAACCGTGCAAATCGAAAAACCTGCAGAAAATGCATAATTTTGCTATTTAACAAATGTAATTTTTTTTTCAATATTTTTAGGTGTACACAGAAATAAAATTAAAATGCATTAAAGTTAAAATTTTTAATATATTACGGAAACACTGTTTTTTTTTAATTTAATTACAATACATACAGAAGAACAAAAAATAAAACCAAAGGTGTTTTATTATCCTTTATCACTGTCAGAAATTGCTCTCATTCTTTTTTTCGGAATCGAAGGTTCGAGTTCACTTTCATCACTCGAAATTATTTGTGCCGAATCGATGTTTGAAGCAAAAATATTTACATTGAGAGATGGTAATAAAATCGGTTATTAAAACAAAAAAAAAACTTATTTGGAAAACCGTGTAAAACAAGTACTGTATAAATCGGGGGATAGGTATATTTATACTAATTATTCGAAGAGTTATCATGAATAGTCCTGCAGCAGAGGATTGACACTTGCGATCGAAGTTGCAGGTTGGCTGTCTGGCTGTTTCAGTCCGATCACTCATTGACAAGAATACACGGCTATTTATACTGCAGAAATAATATCACGAAAGATTCCCGCATTCGCATGGCATATGCGTGACTGGACCACATAACTAATGTACTTCGACTTAGTTAACGAAATATCTAGAAATAAATTCAGAATGAATTTAATTGGTTTGAATTTTGATGATGAAAATATAGGTTATGGTGATTGACAATGGGTTGCAAGGAGCAGTTCTTAAATCTAATACGTGAATCATCAGCCTGGAGCATCGTACTCCATCTCTCTTCAAATAATGGTGAGAACTTTGGTCTCAACTTTGTATTCCCTATTTTTTTTATTCCTTTGGACAGCAAGTTTGACTACTCCTATGACGAAACATGGATTGAAACACTACCTAGGCAATGTATTAATAACCCAATTATTTTAAAAGATATATCTAAAATTCTTTGTTTTAATAAATGGTCTGTAACAATAAAATTTTGCGGAACCTAAATCATATATAAACTCTTCCGTGCGGACACTATTACGTCGGAGTATTTTTTTTTTAATTAATGCAAATGTTACGCCATAAATGTCAAACATTATATAATACGGGATATCTAAATACACAGATAATATAAACCTTTATTGGTTTACTAATTTTATTTAAATATTTCAATTTATAACAATTCTTAAATGCCAAAGCTATTCCTATTCATATAATTAAGATGCGTACGTCGTATTATACTTGATTGTTGCGTATTAATATTGTATCTTCTATTTGTATAAGACACATTTCCTATTTATTATATTAATAACATTGAAGAATTTACTACAAGTACTATGGCTGTTCCCTCGTGAAAAATATACGTGAAGCCCACACAATACAAGTAATACGATTTTTTGAACAACCTCCTACTGCTGTCCAAATGGCATTTGCAGATTCCGTGAGTTTAACACGTTGAATGCTAAACCGGGCCTGTAACATCTCGTCTGTGTCCTGCTTGTGGTGCGTCAAGGAAAAACATCGACTTCTCTGTCGTGTAGAGGACGTAACTTCTGTTTTAATCGGAGGAGGAAAGGGATAAATATACATCTAAGATGATCTACGATGATTGATCCTGGGCTCCGTGTTATACTTACATTAATACAGGGTTTTTAAATCCTGTACCAACCTGGATAAATCAAATGATGATGCTATGCTGAACGAGGTTGGAAGTACCTTGTATGCCCACGTACCGCATTCTGCGCTAGACTCAACCGGCACGTGTTTTTAATAGATTTTAGTTAAAAATAATTAGGCCCAGATAAATAATAACATCTAAATCTTTTTTGAAATATATCTTATTAAAATTAAATATATTGTTTATTTCATTTCCCATCACTATTTTTTTTTCAAAATGTGCCCTTTTTCGTTGCGGTACAGGGTACATTAGATCCCGTACTTTATTTTACTTACAGATTCTAAACTAAGTATCCTAACCATGGGTAGCGGCAGATTTATGTTCATCGATTCATTGTTAACAATGATCTAGACGAAAATACTTGATTTTTCTTATAATTCGCGCCAAAAATGGATTTTAGTGTCGTAAAAGCGGTGGGGTTTATTAGACCTGGTAACGCCACAATGCATGGCTTAGGAAAAGGTTCAAAACGCCCCGTACCACAGTTAATAGAAGTTTTAGCAAAATCAGAGTCGCCGGAAAAGTGTTAAGGTGGGAGGACGTAGAGTTCGCCTGTATTAGGACCTCTTTTAAAGTTGCGAAGCTCGAAGGCTCCCGAGGAATCCATTGCGTAATAACATATGTACGTAGCTTCAATTTTTACAGGTACAACTTCAAAATGTCGGAACAGCTGTTTATATTTAAAATAATTTTCTAAAGCCATTGCGTAATAACATATGTATGTAGCTTAAATTTTGACAGCTACAACTTCAAACTGTTTGGACAGCTGCTTATATTTAAAATAAATTCCTAATCGCTTGTGCGTCACTATATATTTTGTTTACATAATATCTAAAAGGAACTATTGAATCGCAATATCCCCCGCGAACAGTAAATGTGTTTCATATAAATCAACGATCGTCCTATTTAATAACGTCCATTGATTATTCATAACTTTATCCGAGAGAACATTGAAAAGCAAATATAGGAACGACATTAATATTGTCGTTTTAGCATAAACAAGCTTGTTATATATATATTCGATCGTTAATATGATCACGGGGTCAATGACTTACGGAGTATACTTCTCGTGGAGATTTGCTATTAGGATAGTATTTAACCCTTAATAACCCAGAGTTTCAATTTTGATACCAATCATTTAAACCGAATGTTCACATTACTATTAGTTTTTTTAAAGGTTGGCTGTACGTATTTTACTGTTGTATAATATTCTTTCCAACGAAATTAAAAAAAAAAAAACTTTTTTTTCCTTCATCTAGACCCTCAAGCAAACACAGTAATATTTAAAAAAAAATCACTTTCGTAGATCAGCCTACTAAGTGTTAAAGGTATGCGCGTCAGATTTTAAGAGGTGGAGAGAACAGGTGTCATAAATCCAGGTGTACCGTAGTTTCTACCATTTTGTCTTCCGGTTTTAGACGATGGATATTGCTTCGAATATTTTAAAATCAACCCGTTTAAATACAAAGATAAAATTCATTTATACAACATTGAAACTTTTAACAGAACTTTTATTGATCGGCAACTAATTATTTTGTATTCTTCTAAACTTGATTTTATTTTAATTTAATAGTAACATATTTTTTGTTCTACGTAAAAAGTATTTATGCTATGTTCTACTTTTTGTAAGTATGCATGTAAAGACACGCAGTATTATGGTTTTAAGCTCCAAGTTTGGCATCTAAAGGTCCTTCCGAAGTACAGAAGATCAATAGATATCCATCATTACACTGTCTTTCCACAGAGGAAGGGGAATAAATATTATATATTTATTATAAATACTTTTTAGTACGACTTAAAATATGTTTTTATTTATTGAGGTATACCAGCAGTATACCTATGCTAAAAGTACATTAAAAGGTGGCGTGTAAATGAAGGCTCTGTAAAATGTTCCTTTATATGTGACACAAAATTAAAAATTTGTTATGTACAACATTGTACAAAGAAAGATCGTATAAAATAATAAAAGAATTGTAGAGAAAAGTGATTGCACGTAAAAGGATACGTCTGGCTTACGACTTTGGACAACAAAACGCATCTTTATTTTAAAATGTTTCATCAGTGCTACATTCTTCAAGGCTGTGTGATTAGAACTACTAAATTAGTACACACGAAAAAACACTTCGCTTCTCAAGCAATCGTCTACTTAGATGTCCCCCCCATTGTACCGACTTTACTCACTTCTCCTTCGCAATACAATTTATTCTTCTCTGGAACGCACTCCCCCTCGATATTAAGATTGATCAGGAATCATTGCACATTCATAGCAAAGGTTCGAAAGCTGTTGCTTGACAAGCTGACGGAATCATCGAGATAGTTCGTTTTATTATTTATTATATTTATGTAAATAGTACATGTAGAAATTTAAATATATGTATTATGGTATATTTATATATAATTATAGTAAACAGTACCTATTAGTACATTTATATGAGGTGTTTTTATGTGATTATTTACCCTTTTAATTTGATTTTACTTTTTAGTTTTACGATACTATTTATTTTACCTACCTTCTTTCGGCATTAAAATGTGTAGTGTGTGTATGTGTAGTATTTCAAATAAAATAAATAAATTGAAATTGAAAATCTGATATTAACCATAAATAAATAAAATAAAAATCTTAACGTCACATATAAATACGTCAGTCTTCTCTTTCTAAGTCACGTGAAAACAAAGAAAAGTCCCCTTTCCTCGTGTCAAGTTAGTTATTTCGCTGACAATGTCACTTCGATAACCTTTTTGAACCACGACGCACGTCTGATCTGACTAATGACATAGTTGTTTACATTACGTGTAAATAATATATTAAGATTATAAAATAAATAAACGGGCAAAGATACATAAGAAATTTCAGATACATAAACTGTACCAAAATTAAAAAATATGGATTAAAATGAATTCTCAAAAGAATCTAGGTCACCGACATTACTCAAAGAATTGTTCGTCTGAAAAAGCACAGTGGGCGGAAGAAATCACTTGTGAAATCGGCTCCCATTGGTGCTGAAAGGTTCTCAAGGAACGACCACGAGCCGGTAGACGTGACGTTAGTAGGTTCTCTCTTGGTAGACCAACGACATATTCAAGATCACGACACGTCGCTGGAGTGGATCTTTGAAGGAAACCTGTGTCTTGCATCGAGCATTCATCAGCTGATATGGTGACCTTGTAAATAAAAATGGGTCACAAATTATGTTGTTAAGCACCTGACTCTAGAAAGACTTGAACAATTTCTTGAATATATAATTGAATCAGGCGTTACCTTGCGGAAGTCCATCCCAAGTAAAAAAAGGACCAATATTTAGCCACTTCCGCACATGCAGTGGTAGTCGTGCAGCAAAGTGCACCGCCCGCCAGCCCGCTGGTAAATTCGTATGCGGCAAACAATGCGAATTACACAACTGCCATCGTCAAATCACTCAACACGTGTTTCACCCCTCCACGGGATATCATCAAGAGTTATGTTACACCGATTAGTGCCAAACATAGTCTTTCTCTTTATTGATTTCTAAAATGCACAATTTTACTGTTTTAATTTTTTATTATATAACACGTGGAGTAGATTTTTGCGAATAGAAAAAAATTAAAAATTTCGACCAAAAACCTAAATGTAATATTTATCTTTTAGCATACAAACTAAAGAATAAATTAAAATACCAGAAACTCGAAAATAGTTGGTACAGCCACCTAAAGAAAAATCCCTCCTTGTCTTTTCAAACGCGCTATCCTTAGACACGTGGTCCTTTCTCAAGACGATGCAGCTATATTAAGATAAGCTATGTACAAATCGATTCGCAGCTATTCGAACAAACGCCGTCGGTTTGTATATCATATTTGACGCCAAACCCAATATTAGATAGGAGCATTTCTTGAGTTTCATTCGTCATCCCTTCGCTAAGCTGACGAAAAGGTGACGGAAGGAGATAATGAAGAAGAAAAAGCTCTGGTGCTCTAGTAACTATGGTACCAACTCGAAGTTAAGCACTCTCGAATGTACTTGAGTCGGAATAGTAAATAGTTATCGATAACTCAAGAGATAACATTTTAAGGTCCACGGATCACGTCATAGATCACCTGTCTAAGTGATCTAAGAGCCCAGCCTCCTAATCTGATAATATAATTTAATATAGCGGCCCTTTAAGGAGTTCTTTGTACAGAGCGTGCCTGGAGAAGGACGAGACTGCTGCTCACGTACTACTTCGGTGTACGGGAGTAGCACCTTACAGGGCTATCAATCTTGAATCGTCTCCGAGATCGCCTGCAACATCCAGAGTCAGCTGGGATTTCTCGGGGAGTTAGGTTGGTTTGATTAAGACCAACCACGTCGCAAAATGAGCGCATTGCCGCTTAGTTGCGGATAACAGCCCGCTTAGACAAGGCAATATAGCGGCCCGTGCTGACTCTCCTAAGAGAGCTTTAAACCTGTTTTACCTATAAAAGAGATTTACACTTACCACTCCTATACCCTACTCTCTCGAATGTACAGAAATTGTAAAAGCCGTTTAGGCAGCAATTTAGTTTATATCTAAATATAAATTAAAACGCCTGTTTCTTGCTCTTAAACTGTTGACGGTCAATCAAAAAAATGTGTCGTGATATAAGCAAACAAACAAAAAAAAGTTTACCGCAAAACATTTCAATTATAATTTAGAAATGATAAAAAAGTAGTTTTTATTTCTGGCTTATCTTAATTAATACAGGCAAGGTATCGTAAGAATACCAACAATAGATTCACTTAGCTACGTAGTATACAGGTTAACCTATACTTTAACGTTGGCTTTCTATAAGGTACCTAATAATTTGCAATTTCATGGGTACGATTGGTCGGTACATAAAAATCTAAAAATAGATAATTATCATCACCATCATCATTACCATCACCATCACCATCACCATCATCAACATCATCACCATTAACACCACCATCATTATCATCACCGCCACCATCATTATCACCACCGCCATCATCATCATCCCCGCGCCACCGCCATCGTCATCATAATCATCATTATCACCACCGCCACCATCATCATTATCACCACATCCATCATCATCATAATCACCACCGCCATCATCATCATTATCACCACCGCCATCATCATCATAATCACCACCGCCATCATCATCATTATCACCACCGCCATCATCATCATCATCACCACCATCATCATCATCATCATCACCGTCATTGTCATTATCATTATCACCACCGCCATCATCATCATCATCATCATCAGCCGGTAGAAGACCACTGGAAGGCACTGGCCAACCATAAAGATCGCAACGATGACCGATCCTGCGCTACCCGCATCCAGCGGCTTCTCACGTAAATAATTATATAAATAAATAGATAAACGGATGCCATTTCCGCAAATTCACCAAAGTTGGACAACATTTAATTCTGGCGATATTGAACTATCATAAATAAATACGTATAGATATAAAACACAAAAGTTTTGTAAATAAACGTTGTTATTTATTAAGACATTAAATCGTCTTTTGATAAATAAAGTTACTGAAATAAGATTTGATCAATTTTTTATACAACATTGCTTCAAGTCAATAACTTTATTTGAACTCTCAGCTATTATTAATTAAGAGCTTGCTGAACATATACTAAAAATGCACATTCATTCAGAAATATACTACTGTCTGTTACACGATTTCTGTTAACCGTATCGACTTTTATTTTCTTGATACGTTTATATTGCTAGTATTATTTTGTCTTCCAAATTCAAATGAATATGTTGTGAAGTATATTTATACACTAATTTTAAGATTTGCTGTTATGTTTTATTTTAAATTTTTATATTTACCTTATTGATATGCTTCATAATTATAATAAAATAGATAATATATAAAACCTCGCAAACAAAATTAAAAAACGGAAAAAACACGCCACATTTAATTGCAATACATTCTTGGAAAAAAAATGAATGCGCTATTAATATAATAAAAAGATTGTTATTATGTGTATTTCTTTTGTGTTTTTCTAAGTTAGGTATTTAAAATGAAAGATTACCTAATCATGTGACTCAAATTGCTGTATTCCTATGTTAATATTAAATAATAATAAGTATATAAAATTTCATCTACATTTATATAAAGATAATTAACTCCTAGCTGTTACATTGTACTTGGTTATAAATGTAAAAACATCAAAGAGGTGAATGTATGGCTCATTTGCACATGTACGTGAATACCTGTACAAAAATCAATGGCACAAATCAAAAATAGTCGTCGCCGTTTCAGCCTATAGACGCCTGCTGCAATACATAACCCTTCCTAAAAGGCATCTTGTATCATACTTGACAGGCTGATTGGAGATTGCAGTGTGGTATTATGGTACGCAGAAGATACTACTGCAGATCCTCTGGAAACCTGTTTTGTGTGCAGTGAAAATCCTACAATTAATGCACAATGTGTGAATTACGTGAGAATGTATCTCGGGAATCTAAATCCCGAACTGCAAATCACAGTCTATCGCTTTTCTACCACTGAACTTACTGTCATAACATTAGACTGTATTAAGAAAAAATTTCAAATGTATCTCTACTTATAATCGAAACTTATCTACTTAATTTTTAAAAGGAAAGTATAGGGCTATGTAGGAATGTAACCATTTACAAATCCAATCAATCACTGGCCGTGTCCTCTACTTTTTGGAACTTTAGTAACTCCATCCGGAACTATCTAACTAATTATTAACTTTTTAATAGTTCAGCCATAAGACGATCAGTGATGAACGTAAATATTCACTGGTGGACGTTAGTTGTCTGGAACTTCGTAATAGAAAAACCTATTGCCGGACAAGTGGCTCAACTAAAATATAACCGACTTAGCTATGTCATCAGTCTGCTAATAACTAGCGTGTCCTTACAGACTTTAACCACATCTATTTTAATTCCGCTTTTTTAATATTGTAGTTTTTTATACTTTGATTAGTGTGTAGGAAACTATGGTTTATATGTAGTCCCTTGTTAGTGTAATATTATAGTTTTTTTATTATATTATATATAATAATTGATAAAGAGAGCAGTGATACACTAGCGGTAGAAGACCGAGACTTGCGTTTTTGTTTTGATGGCCCCGCTAAATTTATTTAATTTTTTTACAGAATTATTAATTATTTTCTTTCTATTCTTTCATACTTCACATTGTCTTTCGGTCTATTCTTTCATTCCACAATTCTACTGTCTTTCCCTTTTGCTCTGTATCACCTTTCATTCTTTCCTCATTTCTTTTTACATTTTCTTAAATTACATTGTTATTTTACATCACATTTTTATTACTTAGATTCTATAATTATTTTATATCACAGTATTATATATTATTTTGCTCTTATTTTGTCTTTATTATCTATTTATTTGCAATATTTACTTTTTATTTCTTTCTATAGCATTATTTATAATTTTTTTACAGAAGGTGATAAATGTATTTTTGGTCTCTTTTTCACTTATCAGGGAGGCTATTGACTCCTCCCTGATTTTTACGCCAGACCGGCACTTGAATTCGAGCCGGAGTCCTCCGAATGCGGGACACTGGGCCACAAGGGAGACTTGCGTTAATGGGTCGCGGATTCAATTCACACTTTGTTTATTAATTTTATAGGATTGTCAATAACAAACAAGTTTCAAAAGGATAGGCGGGAGCATCCTCTGCGTACCATTATACTACAATGCGATCTCCAACCCGCTCTCAAAGCGATGATGGTATATCTTCCCATAGATATCTTTGTTGGTTTATGCCTTGCAGTGGGTTTCTATAGGCTTAAAGGACAATCGATCAATATTTTTATATATACTTAACCTAGTTTAGTTGTTTAATTAGTATTTTAGATCGTTTTATTATTTTTTTCTTTCTGTTTTGTGTTAAATATATTTTTACTGTAATAATATGTATTTACATATTTCTAATATACATTAATTAAATTAAGCAATTAATATTGACATCTGCAGTTATCGTCCAACCTCTATGGTTAAGTCCCTCGTTTTCCTCGAGGAAAATGTTTAATATTTCGCTATAAAACGAACACGCTTGTTTAAGATCTAAATCAATTAGCATATAAGGTTCTTTACACACGGATTTTTTTTATTTGACGAAATATAACCTTTCAGCTAACGAAGGATCAAAAACAAGACTATATATGCGCTTATAATAAAGTTCCGGAGAATTACGGTTTTCCTTATAAAGATTGCGGTAATCGATTATTATGCAATAAGATAATCGATATATTGTGTTTTTTCATGCGTCAATTTATACTAGCTTAATAACGCGGTTTGTGTTAACCTAAATTTAAAATTTTTAAATTGCGTGTTTTTTTAAATACAATATATATGGGACTCTCTGTGAATGTCTTAAATAGCCTAAATAAATCCAAACTCGTACCTACGTTAGATCTCTAGTTTGACCCTGTATACCGGAAACATTACCTCATATTAACCACAGTCTGGTCTGTGTATATTATTTAAAATCATTACAATATACACTAAATACCTCAAATAATTGTCTTATCATTTTTATTTCGGTAAATTCAAGTGCAAGGAAGACTACGAACTACATTTTATAAGTATATGTTTAGAATTATAAGTATATTATTAAATGAATATATTCATAGCATTCAAGAGTTTTTAGTAGATCGAATTATATGGAACTTGGTTTATTGACTCATTTACACGGTTTATATTATAATGCACACATCAAACATTGATGAATTTCGTTTTAAAAAGCATATGTTGAGTTACTGGTCGACCAGTGGTACTTTACTACTTATAATGTTAAAATAAATGCGCATTCAAAAGTGTGTAAATGCCTATTTAAATAAAAATATTTTGAAATTGAATATGAACCTTGTGCTAGCTTTTAATTATAAAATACAGTGGGTTCTAATAAACCAAAATATAACTGATTGTATTGATCGTTTTTACTATCGATCTCAAAAGTACCAGTAATTTAGTGATTGTAAACAATACTTATTGGAGTTGAAGATTCAAACCTCATTGGGGTCGCTTTTTATGTGGATTGTAAAATCAAATATTATATATTATATTATATAATATATATTATAATTAGACATAGCAAATAAAAACAACACTACCTATCAGTTAAAGAAACAAAATGTTGTTAAAGTCACCGGCATTTAATTTGGCACACCGAAATAAACTTCCGTAAAAATATTTGTGACATCTGTCCATCTCGTATATAGACTTTATAAGCTACTCTTGTCGGTCTGTGGTCTCCATTCAAGAACCTTAAGGCTCCAGCGGCCATCTGTTCCATGTAGCCTGCCCACTGCTGCTTCAATTTACCGATTCAGACTTAATAGCTTACTTTCCTGTGAAACGGTTTTGTATCATCTTACAAATTTATGCTTAATTTACTTTTTATAACTATATATATTTATTACTTTTATTTACTATACATTTCATGTTAAATTTAAAAAAAATACAAAGACCGACAAACCTGTAAACTTTATCTATATTAAATATTACTTCAGAAATATATCGACAATTCATTATTAATAAAAATTCTCGGTAGTTGTGATGTGATTTTTCTTTTATCTTCGTACACGGTAATGCTTTATATGTATATATTCATATATTATACTAGAAAAGTTAAGTGTAGATATATTATATACACCAACACCTCGCTTTGCGTCGTTTCGTTTTGCGTTTTTTTCGAAGTTGCGTCGCTGCTTAATTAGTACTAATTTTCACTGTGCGTCGTTAGATTTTCGAGGTTGCGTTGTTTTGGGTCCGAGTCTTTAATTTTTTTGGAAATTTTTCTTTTTTTTTCTAAAAGATGTCAACACTTTTGTTTCTAATTGCGCCATGCTATCAAAACTTAGGGATTCCCTTTCTAACTAAAAATCAACGCAATTTGAATACAGTTTTATTTTCACTTTGTTTTGCTAATTTTAAGAGTTCAGTTTCAATTTCGTAGTGTGTTGTGCTTTTTTTATATATAAATATATAAATTTTTACGTGTTGTTTCTGGTTACAAAAAGGTCAAACGTTTTTCCAATTTATTTATTGGCAGAGTTATATTATTTTTGTTTTTTTAATGTTTATTTTGTTCAATTTTCTTTTTAAAAAGTAATATTTTCGTGACCCCGGAAACTATCTTCGATCTTTACATGGTTTCCTGTAGAAAATCTTAATTCACTTTGCGGCGTTTCAATTTGCGTCGTGTTTTTTTGGAACGTAACCACGACGCAAAGTGAGGTATTGGTGTATATAATAAATAGAAACAACAGACGATCGATTTTATACCGACATACAAAAGAAAGGTAAGAAAAGAAATCAGACAATATTGGTTAGGAATATAACAACAACTTACACTTATTATAAAGTATATAGTTTTTTTATATTTTTACTAGCTGACTCAATAGGCATCTGTCCTAGCTTTTTCTTCTTTTCAGCTGACCGATCATGCGCTTCCTGCATCTACTTCCCGGGACTCTTACCATGTCATCGGTCTACCACCTACCTACAGGCCATCAATTGCACTATATACACCTTTCTTAAATCATCAAAGTAATTATAACTTTAAATTAAAATTACTATAAAGATGACACCCTATACCAGTGGTTCCCAACCTGGGACCGCGCTCCAAACGGGGCAACTTGTTCGTTACCGGGGGCAATCGGAAAATGGACGAATTTAACCTTTTCGCTTTGATACAAAAAATATATATTACATAGGACGTCGTAAGAATTTTAAAAAGGTTAAGTAGGTAAAGTGAGGCATGGTAAATAAATGGTTTAAAAATATTTCCCTATACTTGTACTAACAATTAATAAAATTAATAATGTATTCTTTTTTTTTTTAAATAACCACACTGTCTGTTCGGCGGGTTGTTGCCTGCTTACTGATATTCAACTTGCCAATCCGCTGAACTATATTTGTTCCTCCTATTCGTCTACCAATCTCCTTATTACTAACTTAATTTTATAGATAAATCCTAACCATAGCCCTTTTCGTGGCTCATCGAACGATTTTAGATATCTAGTATTAACCCTTAATAGCCTAGAGTTTCAATTTTGATACCAATCTTTTAAACCGAATTTTCACATTACTATTAGTATCTTTTATAGGTCGGCTGTATGAATTTTACTGTCGTATAATATTCTTTCCAACGAAATTTTAAAAAAATCTATTTTTCCCTTCATCTAGACCCTCAAGCAAACACAGTAATATTAAAAAAAATCACTTTCGTTAATCAGGTTCTTAAGGGTTAAATATTAAGTTAAAATTTTGAATGTTAAAATAATCGACGATACCATGTAAATGCCTTCTTAAACAACGATATTTTTAATTTGTATTTACTATTAACATAGAATACAAAGTAAACTGACACGTAAACAAAACACAACACTAAAAGATAATAATAAAAGAGCAGTTTACCACTTTTTAATCGGCCAATCAAACTCTTTATCTAAATAAACACTTCATTAATTACATTATAAATGACTCATTGGGATAATAAAAAAATGTAACGCAACACCCGTTGATATCTTGTATGTATGTAATATTTCTCACAATAGAAATTAAGCTGTTTATTAATGTGTTTTTTGAATTAAATTACCAATAATAATACTTGACTACTGTATACATATGCGAGATAATCGCATCGTGAAAAACATGATAATTTTTTTAGACAAAATTATCTATTTTCTAAAAAGCTTAAAATCCTTTACAATAAAAATATATAGAAACATCGACGTTGGAATAGTTAGTAGAAGATTCTTATATTCGAGTTTAGAATATTCCAGAAGTAATAAGAATTCCAAAATAGTTAAAACTACACTTTTTACTATACAAACCGCAAGTCGAATTAAAACCTATGTCGATATGAAGATATAGATGTCGTCCTATGTAGATATAACGTCAAAGGACTCTGGATACAGACGGCTTCCAACTGATTCTATTAAAAGTGTATGGGGGAAGCTTACGTCCAACATTGGACATCTTATTGCTAATACAGTGATAATGCAAACGTAAAAAGTTGCGTTAGATTAACAATCTGACAGAATCTTCACGACATTTGGATTTTATTATTTAGTATATGTGTATATATATATATATATATATATATATATATATATATTGTGGTATATGTATACATAAATAAGAAAAATTAAAAAAAAAAATAAGGTGTGGGTTTAACTTTGTGATTATTTTCCTTCTTAATTTGATATTACTTTTTAATATTTTATACTTCGTCTTTTATGATATTAACTAGTTTAATTTACCTAAATTAATTTATCTCTGCACCGCCTAACAGTTAATTGGTAGAGAATGCCTTCAGTATAAAGTTCACCGTTAAACATAAATTATATATTAGTTATAGTTATATATGAGTTTTGAATAAATAAATAAAGCATTACAATTAGTATTATGTAAGCATTAAAATAGTATTAATTTTAAAATCTTGCAGTGGCGAAATCGAAATATTTATTTAAGTGGTTATCATATTTTATTTATTATTATTACACGAAATCAATATATATCACTGAAGATTTATTTTTTATTTATCCTTTTCCTTTTCCCGTCTGAGTCGATGACGATGTGCCCTTCACTTTACTTTTAACGACTAGATAGGATGCCAGGTAGCACCGCAGAAGAAGAAAAACCGATTGATTTTTACCGCTCCGGCATTGATTTTGTATACTAGATGGCAAAAGGTTGTTGATATGAAGGTGAATATATTGTTGATTAGAAATAAAAACTAGATAAAAATGTAGTCGTGTGAATTTAACTTAAGATAGCGACATTACTTACTGGTTCCCATATTACAATTGGAAATATGTATTTTTTTTAAATGAGTAAATTTAAAGATTTTTCCTGACATATATGTTTCTATTGCCATCACAAATATGTAATTAAACCTTATTAGTGCACACTTTAGCAATTGTAACTCTATCCTGGAAGTGTAATGTAACATTGAAAGAGCCAATTAGAGCCACAAAAACAGCTGTCCGGCCTTTGACTTATAAGTAATTTGGCTCATCAAACAATAACGCTAACTCAAATTGAACGACAACAATGAAATGGGTACAATAAACTTTTCGTAACGAGATGCACAAAAATGATGAAAAAAAAATTAAATTTGTTTTAAATCTTTTTGTTCACAGTCTGTAGCGCTTGGGCAGCGATTTGGCTTAAAATAATGTACCAATACATTTTTTTGTACCAATATGAAATGGTATTAAGACAATATAAAATAATGTAATAATACATTACAGTTTTTGAGTAAAACTTCCAAATTTTATTGTTAATATGTATAAATTTTAGCTATATTTACTCATAAGAAAAAATCGTATAAGAAAAATTGTAAATAGTGATAAAACGCTGTCGTGCCTCGCAGCTGGGAAAAGAAAGATCCGTATCGAATAGAGGCAACCCTCTCTCAACTGTCTACGTTTAGTAAAAGCGAAAAAAAATATTGTAAAAAAGCACTAGCGATAAAAATTAGAATTAATAAAAAAATGATATTTATTTAGCTTTTGCGAATTATATTCAACGGGTGCTGGAGGCTGTTACCCTTTCTGGCTTTATAGCTTCACAGGAATCAAGCCTCACAGATGCGAAATCCACGAGCTAGTAAATTTAAAAAATCTTTGTTTGTGTAGTTTGTTGTTTGTATAGTTTGGACATGGGCTAACTTTTATGTGTAGATGACGTCACAACTTTAAAGCAGTTATTTAGAAACGGTTTTAGAAAATATTTTTAGGTTATAAAAATTATTTTACTTTTAAATAGCATGTCATTATAATGAGCAATAACTCACTTATTTAAAAGCTAATTTTAGCGGACATTATATGATCATAATAGCGTCGTGGAATGTTTTGATTAATAGAAACTAATTGTTGAGAGCTAAGTAAGTATTATAATTTAAAACTGATTTTAAAAAAATAATTGTAGAGGAAGACAAATAAATGTCAATCAATCCGATGGCGACTTTTTATTGCGATGCAGAAGCAACGCTATCTGTGTGCTCTTGCCCATATAATATATATATACAAAATAAATATAATATAACATACAAATATACATAATAAAACATATATACAATCACGATACAAACACGATTCAGCACGAGCATAAATATACCTGCGAACGCTTCATTTGCAAGATGCATTGTTTTGTTTTCCTGTTTGTTCTACAGCTTTGCTTAAATTAAGGTTGGTGGGCTGTTAAAGGCGCTACTCCTGAATTTTCCCACAGTAAGTAATCTGGTGATCTATCTCTGAAGTCCCCGTTATATATTTTTTCACCGGTTTGGTTGTTGTTGTTTCGTTCACACAGACCGACATACCCAAGACGAAACGGTTTGCTTCGCCCAAATGCAGGGAATCCCCGCACGAATGATTGATTCTTGGCACGCATCTTTAAGTGCAGAGGTAGTTTTAGGTAGTTTTGAATATGGAATAAAATATGCATTCATTAATGTATTATGTACATTTTGAATTGTAATCACACCTGGTACTAAGATTGGAAGATTTAAAATTATAGCACTAGTCGGGACTGTTTAATATATATATATATATATGCATGCAATATTGTGATATATAAATGCCGGTCGTTCTTCCTCGTCTTCTTTTTTTCAGTCGGTATATTGCTATGCAGATGCCTTCCTCAAAGATCGCCTTGATGGTCACTCTTATGTATGTGTGTGTGTAATACTTATTTCTAAAGATTAGTAAGTTACGGTTGGATAATTATGATCGATATCGACTTCATAACTTTAAATTGTTTTTATTAGATAAATTTAAAAAGGCTTCACATATTTATTTTCTATTGTTATTATTCAAATTAGCATGATTTTCAAAAATAAAAGGGTGATTATTAAATGAATTGTCAATATAAAATAAATACATATATAACTATGTTTTCTGTTACATACACCGCATAAATGCAATGTTGTATTTATACATACATTGCGATGTTAAATAGTACACCGTATTTTTTATTTGATTACATCATTATGCCTTCTATTTTGTTTTGATTGACGTGTATTTTTTGACTGCTAGGGACAGATGTTTTAACTAGTTTTTTGGTTGGTATAACATAATAAAACGGTTTTTTTGGCTTTAGTCCGCGAATGTTTTTTGAACTAGTGTCTTATTTGCAAAAACAACCAAAGTAGTGATACCGTTCTCAAGTTTTATGTCTGGCAACATATTCAGGCTTCTAAGGTATATAAAGTTATTACACTGAAATAGATTACATTATCTTTTTTCAACATGAATGCGACTGGCCAATAACTTCGTAATAGACTATGTACTATGGGACAGGTAATAAACGATAATTAATTTTAATATGTATTAATCCGAATTTCAACAACGCATTTTATTACTTTTTTTTCCTTCGGGAATCTTCCGGACGTTCAAGATGCCCCGCCTCTGAGGGGAGAACAGGGGTATGTGGGATTTCTACCCACTAAACCCCCCCCCCCCTCGTGATCGCCCTCTGTACTATACGGGTGACCACGGTATCTCCCGGCAAGGGATCGCCACGCGGTCTTTCCTCGCGCCGTGTTATTTTCGATAGCCCGTCCCGGGGTATGCGTGTATACGCTACCCCCGAAACCCTCATGGTGCTATCACGATGGTTCGAGACCACGTTGAACCATCATGATAGCACCACGTGAAGGCCCCGTTTATGGTAGGGGAGCACCATTCACCAGAGGGCCGTCGCGAGGCGCGTCCCAGCGCTGACGGCGTCGACGTATTTTATTACTATGCTAAGTTTGCACGCCACTTCATCAAAATAAAAATTATAATGTTTGTTTAGTTTTTCATTCTAATTATTATGTTATAAGAATATATATATATATATATATATATATATAGATATATATAGATATACGTAACAGCGTGAGAGCTATCATCAAGGCAATCTTTAAGGGTGGCATCTGCATAGCAATATACCGACTGAAAAGAGGAACAAGACGAAAAACGACCTCGTCAACATCGCAATGATGACCCGTCTTACGCTTCCGGCATTTATATATCACAATATTGCATGCATATCTAAAAGTAACTTTTACTAGTGTTTCTAGTACATTAATAAGCGTCCATAGAAACAGATAAGTCAATTGTTTAACTCTTACTTTATACATTTACTACTACTTAAGATAACTAAGGATAAGTGCATTTATGCTTCACTCTAATATTACTCCGATGTCTACAGAAATTCAATTTCACTGATAAATGTCTGGGAGAATGGTCACGACGTCATCGCCTCTTGTTTTATTAGGGGGACCGGAAAGTAATGTCGCTTTCTTAAGTTAAATTCACACGACTACATTTTACACAAGTTTCTATTTTTAAACAATAATATATTCACCTTCATTAGCAACAACCAAATTTTCAATGCCGGAGCGGTAAAAATCAACAGGTTTTTCTGTAAAATATGTCGACAGAAACGACTTTACTTTTCGGTGACCCTAATATTTTAAATTCAGGTGATTTAGGCTGTAAACATAATTAAATTAGTAAACATAAGCTTAGTATATTAAAAAAAACCCTGAGTTGTATATTCTTCTCAGATCAGTTGCGTTTGAAACCCGTATAGCTTAGCCCAGCGGTAGACGAAGACTTTTGATTGTAGGTCGCGGGTTCGATTACTAGGATACTATCTTACACATTGCTATTCCTTCTATTTCTATATATGATTGTTACTGCTCATTAACAAATTTCCACAGGATTGTCAGCGTCGTCTATGTACCATAATACCATAGCGATCGTCAACCCATTTGCCAAGTATGGTATATCCCCCAATAGATGGCTTAGTGTTAGGCCTATTCATTTTTTTTATTTCATACCTCTATCTTATTTATGGGAGAGGAACGTTTTTATCTTTTAATGATTCACTTTCTTTTCTTTTTTATTTCCATACTCTTCTGTCATACTTCACATGATCTATCTTTCTTCTACTTACATTCTGCAATTTCTATCTTACTTTTACTTACTCGTACTTTCTACAGTTCATTCCTCGCCTCACTTCCTTCGCCTCGTACCATACTATTATTTTTATTTTATCTTATCTTTTATTTCACATTTACATTTATTATTTGGTTATAATACATTTTGTCACAGATTACATTGTTTTTGTTTTATTTACTTTATAAGGCCTATTCCTTGCAGTGGGCTTGTATGGCCTAAAACGTCAACGATGCCATAATAGGCAAGCTCGGTTTGATTATACTCTTTTTCAGATTGGGTATTCTTATGAAGATTGAGTGGATAAAAACATAATTAAATGAATAAATGGTATTCAGTTTACCCCTACAACTGCAGCATGGAATTTCTACTCACAATGTGGACAGATAGCCTTGTTGAGATCATCAGAAGACTGTACTAGATACAGGCCACTTCTAGTAAGTCGTTTTGGAAATGTAAGAGAGAGACCTATATCCTCCTAGACATATGTATTCGTGATTAAAAGGGGGAGTTGAGCTACCACTCTTGCATGTTATTGTTCTAAGAATTCAGCCCAAATTTGACGGTGGCGACGTTACTGACGACGTCCAAATTCAAATCTGCGTTCGAATTTGTATTTGGAACGGACAAATTAAAAAAAGAAATTGTGGCCGTTGGTATTTACGTCCTTTGGCCAAAATTATGATAACGATGTTCATCAGAAATTGCATCGAAATTTCATATATTTCTTTAGATTACAATTTGCGCCGTTTATAATATTGCACTTGTAACATTTTACGAAAGTCGATAAAAATATCCTTGCGAGGTTGAATTTATTCCTTTTCATGCAATAGTTTCTAATATATAATAATCTATCATATTGTAACTAATTTCGAAGCAATAACTTCATATCTAAAACTTGAAATAAGTTTGAATTTGGAATTACAAATTAGAAATAAAAACTTTGGTAATATTGAGATTTTGACATTTTATATGATCTTTCATGTGATCACCCTGTATTACCATTCAGTAAAAATAATCATCATCATCACCACCATGTCAGCTGTCAGGCGATGTGTGGTCGTGCGCAAGAAAGTAAAAAAGTAAAACTTCATCTATAACCAAAGAGGCAACAGTTTGTATAAATTAACATGTTCAAAAGATAACGCAACCAAGTTAAGAGAACGGGGGGAAGGCCCCAGTTACTGCAACACAGTTATCACGTTTAAGTGATAAATGATAAGCGGTCCTTCTTGCTTCTCGAGACGAATGTCCTTATTCTGATGTAAATATTAGAACGATATTAGAACGAACGAAGTATATTACGTCAAAAGAAAGTAAACGACATAACACAGCGAAATAACAAGTTAAAGCCGCAGATGGTTGCTGGAACTATAAGGTTGGCGAAGGACGTTCACCAATCAAGTGGACATATATATGACCCTGTTAGCGACATCTTAAAACTGGAAACGAGTCTGACTAGAAATCTATTGGAAAGACCAGTGTCTAGGAGAGAATATCCTTCGACAGAAATGATCACGACGATAACATAACATCCTTCATTCATTAGACGAAGTAAAGCTAGCGACATCATTAAGATAGATAGGTGTCAGCCAAGATTAACACAAGGAAGTATTAGAAACCCCAAGTTCTGGTCTTCTCCAATCGTAGAGACAAGCGTTTACTTTACAAAGTGAGAGTAATGGTAGAAACTCAATAACCCAGGTTCATCAGAATAGGGTACAGGTAACTCCTTTTTATCTGGCGATGAAGGTGGGGCGCTTCATTAACTTCTCAATTCAAACCCGAGGCTGCTTGTAACACGAGACTATTTCATCGCGAAATAGTCTCCTGTCTAGGAGAGTTTAGCTTTCCCCAGGATGTCCCTTGGCTTTTTTCTGAAGGGCACCTTCGAATTTCGTAGGTCATCCATCGACACTTCCAAAGATCCAGAGGACCGACATAACCTTGTTCTTCCCCCAGAGTATACTTTGTGTCTATCTAGGTTTTTTCCTAGAAAAAAATAAGTAGCAAACTACCAAGTTGAAAGTAATTTAAGATCGTGTGAAGTCGCTGTATAAGTGACGCTAGACAAGTCACCATGACGATCTTTGGGGTAGCCATATGCCTTGCAGTGAGCATCCACCCGCTGATATAAAGATGCTGAAGTCAAAGATCGGCCCCCGCTTACGAGGTTGCAATGGTTAATAAAACATCTAATATATAAAATTCTCGTGTCACGGTGTTCGAACTTGAACTTCTCCTAAACGGCTTGACCGACTTTTACCAAATTTTATATGCGTATTCAGTAGATCTGAGAATCGGCTTCTATCTATTTTTCATACCCCTAAATGATAAGGGTGGTCCACCCCTAAATTATTTTTTTTATTTTTTAGACAATTTTTTTGGTTTTATTTTATTATGATACAGCATACAAAAATACATACAACCTTAAAATTCACCCCTCTACGATCAACCCTTATTTTTTTGTTAATTAAAACCCTATTTTTTTTGCAAAACAACGTTTGCGGGAACAGCTAGTTTCAAAATAAAAACCTGAGTTTTATTTCAATAATAAAATAAGTCATTAATCTCTCAAAACGTCGTCGCACTTCATTCTTTAAGCAATTACATTGCGTCAGAAACGATGTCGTAGATCACGATAAAAACACGGAATCGCTAATAAAATAAATAAAACAATGTACGTACAGTGAATCAGAATAAGGCACCGCAGGTAATCCCCCAAGTTTATTTTCCCGTTAACTGCTCATTCGGTGCAACGATATCGGCAACCCTGAACATTGCAAAAAATGCAGATAATAAATGTTTACACTTTAATTACGCTTCTTAATTATTAATCTTGAGTTTATTGAATTAGATATGACGAGTTGTCTTACTATGAAAATAATTCGAAAATAGAATTTGACATATATAAATATTATTTATCTGTGGGATTTTTTTTTACATTTCATCAATATTCTTTTTTTTTAACAAACGACATAGTGCCAGTCGTTGAGGCGATTTGGGAGATGCCTTTTTGTGGCCACTTACATATTGACATAATGATGTTGTTAATTGTTTTTATAGAATATTCCTTATGATTTATTTATATTGTACTATAAATTATATTCGAATTACTAAAAGAATAATAAAAAAAACGGCCTAAATAACCAACGTACACTAAAATTCATAGTATAAATCGCACCAATACTGACGTAGAGTATGGAGAAGACTCGGAGTGTAATATAAACATTAAAAAAAACTGTATATGGAGTAAATTTAATTTTTTTAATTAAATAATAAGTATGTGAAGGAAACTAAATTTAAAATGTTAAACATACAAGAAGTGTGGCGAAGTGTGGGTGGCAAAGCGCAAATAAAATGTAAACAAATGCTGTGATGGAAAATTAAGAATGAAAGAAAGGAAGAAACTGTCATGGACGAGAAAGATAGATAGAGAGCGTGTGTGTGTATTAAAAGTAAAAGATAAAAAAATTACTTGTAATGTAAGTCCCTGTCTTAACAACATAATAGAGGGAACGAAAGGCCTCCAAAAAACAGAAGACATGTTAAAAATATATTCACAGCATTAACTTAACTTCTGGTACACACTATAATATTTATACTAAAATATATTCCCTTGTTAATATCATATTATAGCCTTCCAATATATTAATGTAGAAACGGTGAAAAGATATGTACAAGTATAAAAACTTTGAAAAAAATCCAATTACAGTATGAATGAAATTTGGTAATGAATTGTTTAAGAACTGGATTAAGTATATTTGCGAGTGATCATAAAAAAAACTCTTCTGTGTTTATTGTGGGCTATATCTCAAATCGTAACGCGTTTGGAACAATCTAAAATTTGAATTAAATGAAGGTATTATGGAAAAGCGGAATATGATTCTAATTTCAAATTTTTCAAATTCAAATTTAGTTCTTCCGGCAGTCTTCTTATGACAAAAATGTGGTCACTGTGAATGATTCTTTCGTTTAAAATATATAAGTATATCAATAAAGTTACCGCTTATGGAAATGTATAATTACAAACCAATACTTATTAAATATTTTCGTAATAAACAGTGGAAAATGTTAATAAAAAATGGGATAAGACTATCAAATTGGCTTTAAAACTAGATATAACCTTGATATGTAAATATATATATAGACCGGTATGTTACAGATAAATTATTAATTTGATTTAGAAATTCATTAAAACAAATAATTTATAAAAAAACAATATATAAACACGTGACGGAGTAATAGCTTCGGTGGCGTTTTATAAAAACGGTAATGTCAACTAAGCTAACATAATTTTTTATCAGACACAGAAATCACTTTGCAACAATCAAATGTTCACAAAGTATTCGTCTGTTCTATAAAAATCTATTATATTATCGAATTTAAAAGTCGGTAACACCGATATTTATATATGTGTATATATGAAATATATATACTAGATGACTGTAAATAAGTCTAAAGTTTTAAGTGTCAATAAATATAGTAATAGTTCGTACATTCTTTTTTAATGATTTTACACGTATTTACAATCACTCTGTATAGAGTGATCACTCTGAAATACATTACGTTAATTTGTTTTACAGATCAAGGTTTTTGTAGTAGAAAATCTGCATACAGATAAACAATAATTAATTATGATATGTAATAATCCGAATGTTTATTTTCTTTTTTATTTCTGATGTTCTTAGTATAGGGTGTAACTTACAATAATTGACAGCAAACTAGATTATTCACTCTTTTAAAACTTTAATACCTATTTCAAATCATACTGTATATATACAAAAATATAATATGTGTTATAAGATGCCCCGTGGAGGGGTGAAACACGTGTTGAGAAATTTGGTGGTGGCGGTTGTGATTCGCAGTGTTTGCCGCATACGCATTTATCAGCGGGCTGGCGGGCGGTGCATTTTATTGCACGACTACCACTGCATGTGCGGAAGTGGCTAAATATTGGTCCTTTTCTTACTTAGAATGGACTTCCGCGAGGTAACGCCTGATTCCATTAAATTATTTTTAGTATATCTCATGCTCTTTGGCTAAATGAATATAATTTTGATTAAGGCTATGACAAACAAAACAATGTTCTCTCCACGTATACGCACGCATTCTGATATAAATTAATGCGCGTAATAAATACTTTATTTTCAACAATTACGAGTTAATTCCGGTTTGCGGCAATAATTACTTACGCAGTAATGTTAAGGGACACAAAATGGATTATTTGGATTAATGGATTTGGCCTGGAACATTCTAATCATCACCATAATCATTCTAGTCGTACGACGTTCATCATTGGACATATGCTTCACTCAAACATTTCCAATAAAGTCGTTTGAAAGCGACTTGCAATCAATGTATTTCAACGATCTTATTAAATTAATGAAACTTGTTTTTTCTTTTATGGTTCAATTTATTTATTGTTAAATGACAAATTATTGTTTTTTTCATCAACGATTAATACTGAAAACGCACGAACTTTGAAGCAAACTGCCAATTACGCGAAATTTGTAGAGAAGTGTCAAATGAAAAAAAAATCAAGGAATTTTCTACTTTATTTTTCCATAAGAACCTTCTTAAATAAGAAGATTTAAAAAATATGAATGAAATCAAAATATCAAGGTATATCGCGACAAAACAAAATAGATATATACTTATATATACAGATAGAGCGCAATTAATGTCATCTTGAAGCAGCAGGGATATATCGGTTTGAGCCAAATCAATCGACCGGATCAATTCAACGAAGGTCTGACGCGTCCGAGAAAATAAACAAAGTATTACATCTACAAATATATAGTGTATACGTCAAAGTTTGCACAGGTTAAAAAACAATGATTTGTAAATGGAATTTAAACATTTTTATACCGAAAAAAATTTCATAGGTGCATCACATTTTTTAACATAGAATTTAACTAATGCATTTTTTTGAATAAGGTACCTTTAAAGTCATTGGAAAACGGATGCAGACCGCTTCCAACTGTTCCTTTTTCAAATTTTGCGGATGTGGCTTTTGATCAGCCGTGAACTTCCAACTGCTACAATTATGATAATGATGATATATCCGAACTTTTTTTTAAACCTGCAAATCTGCTGGAATACATGAAGGAAGAATGAAAGAAACGATGATGTTTGATTTCATGTTTGAAACCAAAATCTTTATTACAGTTCGTTAAATTATAAAAAATGAAATATGCTTCCCGTTATTTTTTATCTGTTATATATATTTAGATGTGTACAGCTTAAAATTTATAAAAAAAAATTACAAACTAAGAAATAATGTTACATCTTTTTTATGTATTCTTGTTCTAAAATTTCGCTCTGAGTGTAATTTATATATACTTTGGAATATATGTTATATTTATTTCTTTATTAAGAAGTGCACATAATCCCGATATTTATCTAGAGTATAGTAGAAAATTTACTCTGTTATTTTTGATATTTCTCGATGTAAAAATTGCTAACCAAAAATACGACTACTATGAACAGAACGGCAAAGAAATGACAGGTATGTCATCTACCAATGCGCGTAGAGATTAAACTGACATGAGCTTACGTGCAAAATGCAAAACATCAGTACATAGGTTCAAAAACACATAACTTTTGTCAGAATATTGCCTTTTTTATAATATTTTTACTATGTTTATACATAATAACCTTATAGTGCAGGCCACATAGCACAACAGATGACTGCTAGTGGCTTAAGGTTTTGGTGTGGAGATCACAGGCCGGCAGTAGGGCGTCCAGCCACAAATTGGGAAGACGCTGAATGCCTGCTTCCAACAATTCATATTAAAGATAGTAAGAATTTAATTATTAAGGAATTTAAATGAAAAACTAAATTAAAGTAGACCCTTTTAAATCTGTAATATTATGGTGGGTAGGTGACGAAAGGGAGGTGATGAATGAAAGGATTAGAAAAAAAAATTAAGAATTTGTGAAGAATAAAAGATGAATGAATAAATAACATTGATAAGGAAACAAGGTGAGAAGGAAAATTATAAAATCTGTAAAAAAGAGAAAGTACGAAAGGACCCCAAAAATGGGGATGCTGTATTAACAATGATGAATCTCATAGTAGCGTCATGATGTATTTTTAAAAAATTACTATTATTTTTTTTAATTTCATGAAATAAATAATTAAATTGAATTATGTTATAATTTACAGGATGGCTACATTAATACAGTTTTAAACAAATTTGCTCAAAACATTTATTTTAAAATGAACAATTCGTGTTTAATTTTGTTATATACTAATTTTTCAAAATGTCGAAACCATTAACTATATACATGAACATTTTTAGAGATATATGATTGAATTATAATCAACTAACGTTCTTATGTAGGATATTTTAAATCCAGAAAACAATAAAAAATATTTTTTTTATCTGTCAAACAAGAGGCGGGAATCTAACTAAATATCAGTAAGGAATAACAAATTAATCTTATGTTAATTTAAATTAGAACTTTAAACGCCTTGCATTACCGAAATTCCTTTCAATTTCTTTGTAGACAAAGGAAAATAATAATTTATATACATAAGAGAGCATCCTTAGCATTCGTCGCTATTATAAAAGCGCGGGAAAACTGACAGCGCTGTCAGTGTCCAGGCGTAGGCAGCTCCCGCGGCCGCGCGTTCTAGCGCTCATCCACAGGACGCCTCTTTTAAACAGTTTTTTTTTTGTTACTGGCCATCATCAATTACAGAAAAAAAATATAAATATAGTAAAAATTAATAATTCAATTTATTTTTTAAAAGACTGATTTGTTGAACTTTTATGAGCGGTTATATATTTTTTATATTAATCAAAATGGTGAATAAAGTGTATAAAGTTACTTCTACTAAGGAGCTGAAAGTTGGAAGCAAACACAATCAAATATTGATGTCCATTGTCGGTAAGTTATAATTAAATTACTAAGATATCTTTATTTAATTTGTTTAAAAATAATATTTTAAAATTAATGCTTACAATTTTATTTTACTCTCTAAAGGGGTCAAATTTAAATTTTTTAAACTAGAATTATAAATCGCAATTTTTTATTAAATAAATGATTTTTAATGAATTAATAATATAATAAAAATATAATATGATCATATACAATAATTTCATAATTAATATTGCTCTAAATGTAGTTTAAATTTTTTAAATTTAATTTTTTCAACTCTTATATTGTCATAAATTAAATAGTATAAAAAGTAATAAATAAAAATAAAACCTAATTTTAAATTTAAAAAAATTAAATGTTCGTACTTCATTTTAAAAGAAAATAATTTGTAACTATTGCCAATAATACGCGTCAACATATATGTATCACTTAGGTAATCTTATTACATAATATCTTTAGAAATGATTACATTAACAATACCATTGAGTAAGTAAATAGCGTGTAAGTGCGTACATTGAAATTAGGAGAAAGGAACGCATAGAGACAAAACTAAAATAGTTTAACGCATTAAAAATTTCACACTATTACATATTCACAGTGGAGTAATAGTTTACATTGACAAATTTAGCGTTAACATAAAATAGCTTCTTTTAAGAGCTATATAGTAACAGTAGCATCATGCTATAACAAATAGCTTTTTTAACTTCATGCTATTTTTCATTTCAAATGACATTAGTAATAATAATAATCTCAAAAAACCTTTATTAAACCATACCGGCTATTAATCTCACGTTTAAATTTAAGCTAGTTTTTTAAGAATTGACAGGCCAGTACGAAATATTGAACTAATTATAGTAAATATTTACTTTTTATAATATATATTTGTAAAACATAGATAATAAAAAGTCATTCATGCACATTACGCAGCCTTATCACACAAAAACAATTAATATTTAAAGCGCCTGCGACGGTTTGGCGCCGTTGGCGAAAGACTTTGCTAGTATGGACAACGCGTTCCTATATAGCAGCGTTGTAAAATATCTAATGCTATAACAGGGGTGGCCAAACTCCTTGATATTCCGAAAAATATTTTAAATTTCTAACTGCAATTAAAGACGTATTTAAAAGAGAACAAAGAAAGTATTTTGTCATAATTTTTATTTATGGAAAACATATAAATAATAGTATAAAATATGTGTATTTAAATTATGTACTCGATTTCAACCCATAAATGCCCAATATAGGGCACGAGGTTCCCCCAAAGTCGTCTTGGCAGGCGAGTTGGCAAACGCAGTTTGGTATTACGGTACGCAGAGGATGGTGTTGCTCATCCTCTAGAAACTTGTTTGTGAACAATGGCAATCCCATACAGTTAATGCATTATGCCGTGAATCGAACACGCGACCTATGACCGCAAGTCTATCACCTACCGCTAGGCTGCTGATCGATGTTTGGTTTTTACGTTGTTCCAATTTCCTTTATCTCGTATCATTTTTGATTTAGTAATTGAATTAAATTTTTACAACTACGCACTTATTCTTTAGTATTTTTTGTCTGTTATTTAAAATTCATTATAAAAAACATACGCAACGATAATATAGTTTTTTTATTAACTCCCTAAATGAAAAGTGAACGAAGGTACTTTTATACAGAGTCACAAATAATCCTTTGCAAAAATAATAATTCCGCATGCGGCCCGTGAACCGCAGATTGAACACCCCTGCTTAGTTAACTTCACTACTTCAATAACTAATTTAACACCCGTAAAAATCTTAATAACATCGTGAAAGTTTTATATTAAATAATATGGCTTTTATGCAACGTTTCCTTGTTTATCAATAATGCCCAAATCAATTTAGAATTGTTACATACTTAACAACATATTACTTAATTTATTATTAAGATATTTAACGTTATATATTACGATTATTCCACCAAATACTCATTCCCTATATTTGTTTGGAATCATTATATAAGTGTATATTATTAAATAAATCTTCTTATAATATTAAAAAGTTTTTAATCGATCTAAGTGTGTGGAACTGGGTTTGTTGACTCATTTTTATGGCCGCTATTATAATGTAAAGTCAACAATTAATAAATTTAATTTAAAAATAGCAATTGTTAAGTTTCTGACCTGCTCTTCTTATAATGTTATAATATAATAATCGACAATACATGTAAAAAAATGCATATATGTGTCTATTTTAAGATAATTTGGGTTTGAAAAACTTAAAAACAGAAATCAACTATGTACAACTTGGATAAATATATTTTTACTGTATATTATAACGCAGTCGAATACATTTTCGATAAATTTTCATACTTAAATTGTACTATAAAGTTAGAAAGATCACACTTACAACTTAATAGCACGTATACTATTTATAACACTGCTAATATGGACAACCAGTTCCTGTATAGCAGGGTTATAAAATAGCTTATGCTATATAACAGGGGCGACCAACCTCCTTCATATTTGGAGACATATTTCAAATTTCGAATTTTTTTCGTTAGCTGCAATTGAATACGTATTTAAAAAGCATGCAAAAATTTTATTTAGAATTTATATTTCTTGAAAACATATACATATATGTCTCACTCATAAATGTCCACTATAAGGCATAGGCGTCTCCCAAAGACATCTATGGGGTATGTAACATAATCGCCACGCTTGGCAGGCGGTTTGGCGATCGCATTATGGTATTATGGTACGCAGGGGACGCTGCTAATCATCCTATGGAAACTTGTTTGTGAATAGTAGCAATCCTATATAATTAATAGGCAAAGTGTGAATTATATAAGATTTTATTCCGGGAAACGAACTGACGAGATAGCTTCGCAAGTCTCATTCGTCTTCCGCTAGGCTACCAGTGTATATTAATCTTCTGTATACTGCTTTTACATTATCATTTATTTACCAATTTCTTAAAGGTGTCTATCCCCTGTCTCTTCTTTAATTGGTTATTTTAAATCAAATTAGCATTGAAGAAATCTGTAGACGAACAAAGGTAACCGATATTGACCAGCGGATTGGCCAGTTGCAGTGGCAGCAAGCCCACAAAGCACGCAGAATAGATGACAGCTGGGTTCTTAAGCTCCTAGAGAGATCACGAACTTAATAACTAACTCGTAAAGAAGTAAATAAAGTAGCTCATATAAATGATATATGAACAAAGACCGGCAACCTCAGGACATCCAATCACAAGGTGGTTTGTCGACCTTTTTAAGATTGTAAGAGAATGGTGAAAACATGCCGCTTCCAATCTTCTGGAAGTGGCGAAAGATGGGAATGTAATGTAAATGAATGCTTTGAGAATGGTAGAAAATATAAGGAATGAAAGAGGAAAAAAAGGGAGGAGTTTATTTATTTATTTACTTTTTTGGAGATAGACAGTAACAAAAGGCAGTAAGAAGGTACAAGCTTAGAAATATAAAATTAGTTACAGTTGTTACCTTATAACTATCTTACTGAGAACATATAATGATTTATAGTCAAACAATGAAAAAACAAATAAAAACATTACTAAACAGGGATCAAAGACTATGGTTTATATATTATGTTTGTTTATATATTTATATTATGGTTTATTTGCATTGTATGTACTCAATAATTTCGAACGAAATTGTTTTTTTAAAAGATATGAGAGAGCACGAGAATATCGCTTTGAAGGAGTAAAAAGTATAAAATAAAAATAAACCTATTCTGGAAGTATATTGAAGAGGCCTATATCTAGAAGTGGATGTTCTACAGCTGAAATAATGATGATTGCTATAATGAGTTTGATTGTTCCATAACAAAGAATTATAATTACTAAATTTAAGACAATTATGATGTCAGTTATAGAAATATAAAGCAAATGTTTTTAACGTCACACGTATAAATCTATCCACAAACCACTTACACTTATTTAAATTTTTTATAGAAATCAAATATTCTCAACACCTTCGTTCTGATCGTGGTTGTAAGAGATAAGATCGTTAACAACGTTTCACTTCGCGTTATGCAAAACTTAACGAGTTTTAACCTATCGGTATTCCCCGGGCATAAATTTTTAGCGAGATTTTCGAATTTCAAATTCAAAATAGAGAATCGCATTCTTTCATGCCAGATGTAATACATAATAACATTACCCTGCGGCGTGATCGCGTGTGTATATTTAAATAATTAAAAATATTATATAAATATAATATTACCAATGAAGCTTTAAAAGAAACAAAAATAGCCAAAAAAACCGCAAGAACACGAACATGTTCTTTGGCTACTTTAATAATATTCTTTTTGTAGTATATTTCCTGAATAAAAAACGTCTTATAATTAAATCGAATACCTTTTGAATCATTGATTTTGGTTTTTATAAAACATACACGCGAATATATTATGACAGCTTATTTTTTATCATTACATATTAATAAAATTGGAGTGTCTGTTTGTATTATTAAAATAACCACTTTTTACTACATGCATATGAACATATATACGATACATATATTTTTATTAAATAACATTTTTAAAAATTTTTGTCTGTCTTTCTGTTTGTTCAGGCTAATCTCTGAAAGGTCTAGACCAATTTTGTGGGGACTTATATTGGCAGATAGCTGGTGTAGTAAAAAATAACTAAAGATGCCTTTATTTAAAAAACAATCTTAAACCAAAAAAAACTAAATAATTAATTATTTTATATATTTTAAAAACCAGTCTTAATATGGACACATATCTGTAATTATTATGGAATTAAATAAACTATTTTATTACTTATATTAACTGTTTCTGAAGCATGGGTTTCATAGATTTCTCTACCAATATTATTAATAATGGTGATCATTATTTTGTTTGATGCCAAAAAATTATGGCAACTAAATCAAGACTAGTTATTTGAATACGTTTAAATCTAAAACACGTGGTTCATATCCGTATGAATAGATTATAAATTCAAATGTGTAAGTTGTCTGTGTGTTTAGTTTTTTTTTTGTAATAATGATATACGATGAATTATATTTATTGATTGTTTGAATGGAAAATTTAGAAGATACGGATTTTTTACCTATAATTTTTAATTAAAATCTAATTTTAATTAATAATTATAGGTAAAAAATTATAGGTAAAAAAGGGGAAAGAACCTATCTACGTGCTGGTGAGGGACTACGGTAATTCAATGATATGACAAAATAATAAAAATTGCGTATTCTATTGTTTTGTTTTGAAGAGAGCGTCAAAGTTATACCAATTAACCTCGTTTCTTCCATCGGACAACTAGACGCATTGATTCACGATATACATACATAGTTGAAATCCCTTCAACCCGCACTAAGCGTGTTAATACTACTTTTATAGTGAGAACTGCCAAGGTATGGATCTACCTACAGGCACCTCTGTTTCCAGCTAACTATAACTTGGGAAATGAGAAAAGGGCCAATATTTAGCTACTTCCGCACATGCAGTGGTAGTCGTGCAACGAAATGCACCGCCCGCCAGCCCGCTGATAAATGCGTATGCGGCAAACAATGAGAGTCACACAACCGCCACCACCAAATCACTCAACACGTGTTTCACCCCTCCATGGGGCATCTTCAGGAGTTATGTTACACCGATTAGTGCCAAAAACACGTGTTGAGTGTACGCATTTATCAGCGGGCTGGCGGGCGGTGCATTTCATTGCACGACTACCACTGCATGTGCGGGAGTGGCTAAATATTGGTCCTTTTCTTACTTAGTATGGACTTTCGCGAGGTAACGCCTGATTCCATTAAATATATAACTTGGGAGTCTTCAAGTCAAGATTGAATAGGTTTCTTCTAAGCATGTAGCATCATAGACCTCGTCATCACCTAACGTAAGACCTGATAGATACCAAATGATATATAAAAAATGAGGGACCAACCTTTTTTGTTCTCGGGGTTTTTTTCCTGGTTTCGAGGAAGGTGGTGAATCTTCTGAAAAGAGACAAGATAACCTGACCTTTGGGTGATGGATTAAATTATGCGGGATTCCTAACTACTATCCCATCTGCGCTACTGGAAGGACGCAAGTAGCTCTATCAGGATTTTAATTAACAAGAAAATATACATAAAAAAATTATATAAGTAGCTATGTAAATATAAACAACATCCGCTTTTCATTTACGCAATTTGAAAACTACTTTTCCCTTGCGTCCTGTTTATAGAAAGGTATATTTTTCTAAAATATGATTATTTAACTGGCGAGTAAGATTGATATTTTTGGAGTTATTCTCATCTAGTGTTTTTTTTTAATAGCCAAATTTTTGGGACCTCTTCGTCTAGCCTTTTCATGTGTGTACAGGGCCTTTATTTACATCATCTTTAATTCATTTTTAAAAAAATTCCATACTCAACTTTCGTTCTTTTCAATGTATATCTTGTGGTTGTTTTTTTTTTGCAAGAGGCCATATAGGTGGATACCACAAAATGGGCTCAAATTTTGTTTTTAAAAACTTTGTTAAGACGTTGATGTAACATGGGGTATTCATTTCAATCATGTAATCAGATTACACGATGCGTCCCACTTATAAAAAAAAACCGTTGACCAAGCGTGGACTATGCGTGTAATTAATCCTTGACCTAGAAATCCGAATTGCTCAATTATGAGATTTATCGTATATTTTTCCGATTTAAATAAATTAACTTTTTATATATTTAAAAAGAATTTTTTCTTAGCAAATTTGCATACGTATACATACAAAACTAAATAAAAAAATCATGAAATATATTATAAAACTAATATGTCATCATCATTATCATCATTTGAGCTGAAGGATGTCCACAGATGGACATAGCCTTCCCACATAGATTTCAAATTTAAAAACTGATATTAATTATACATTTAACTATATTTTAGATACACGTTTAATTGTTATACATCAGATAAATAAGATATTTTTAAAATTGTATATAATTTACTTTTTTATCATTATTATCTTGAAGTTCACTGTTCATAGATCTCCTCCATAGATTTCCAATAGGATTAATTGAAAACAGCCTCCATTCGGCGCCCTTACGCGACCTTTATGTCCTCTGCCAATCTTGTAGGTGGACATCCTTCACTGCGCTTGCCAGGTCATGGTATCAACTCCAGACTCTCGAGGCGGACATCACTTTTGTGTGTTATGTATATAGCCTTCCTACTGCCACTTCCAACTTGCCAATCCGCTTGGCCATTTCGGTTACTTTCTTTCATCAACCAATCTCTTCATTCCTGATTCAATATCGTAAAGAAATCTGTACTTAGGATTGTGGCTCTTTAACTGACTGTCAATTAATCATCTCAATCATCAGAAATGAGGAGATCCTCAGAAGAACCAAGATCTCCGACTCAGCTCGACGAATTGCTCGTCTGAATTTTTTTTTCTTATATATCCCCGCTATTGGGGGCCTCTCGTGCCCCTATTTATGGTGGGACAGGGACTTTATTTGCAATTTATTTTTTCACATAGTTTTTTATTTTCTTTCTCTTCTTTCGTACTTTATTGTCTCTTTCGGTCTATTATCTATCTTTCATGCTGCTCCTCTGAATTGGCAGTGCGTGGGGTAAATCACTCGTGAAACCGATGGCCGTTGGGGTCGAAATGTCGAGTGACGAGTCGGAGGCCTGGGCAGTCCTCTCACTAAGTGGACTGACGACATATTCAAGGTCACTGGAGACATAAGACATAAGGAAGTCGCTGCGGTAGCGCTGGACCAGGCATTGTGGCGATCTTTGCGGAAGGCTTATGCCTTGCATTTGGCATCCATCGGCTGAAAATAAGTGACTGTAACAAGTGTATATAAGAAAAAAAGTGAACGACCATCTATGATTATTATTATAAATTTATCTATTCGTAAATATTTCACTATTTACTTAGTATTAACCATTCAACTCTCATAAAAAGAGATATAGATATAAAGAGACAAAAACATATAACATTCATCTATTCTTAATTAAATAAACTGTATACCGGTTTGAACGAAACAAAAATTTATTTCTTGTCTAATCTATGCGATCGTTAGGATTTATATATTAGCTAATTTCAAGTCATTCATGTGAGTTTTTTTTTTAAATTGATATAAATTAACAGATTTCGATATTTTATTACTTTGAACAGTGTGTAGGCTGGCACATTAGGTTGACCGACGACATGATCAAGGTCACGTAAATTTGCAGCTATCGATTGACATGATAATGACCAGCTTACAAAAAAAAATATTTCTTTAAATTAAATATGTTGCTTTAAAATCTGTCTATTCAGTAAAGCATTTTTGCAATGCTTACAAGCGGTAACTTAACCCAGTCCTGAAAACTTTAGCTTCGGCGACTCTGAGACAGACGATGGTTCGACGTGGTCCCCGAAACCATCGTGTTAGCACCACGAGGGTTTCGGGAGTAGCATATACACGCATACCCCGGGACGGGCTATCGAAAAAATAGCACGGTGCGAGGGAAGACCGCGTGGCGATCCCTGACCGGGAGATACCGCGGTTCCCCGTATAGCGCAGAGGACGACTACCAGGGGGCGTTTTAGTGGGTAGGAACCCCACATACCCCTGTCCTCCCCCCAGAGGCGGGGCATCTTGAACACCGGAAGATTTCCCCCACCGAAACCAAAAAAAAAAAGTTGAAAACTTTTGAACCTTTTACAGATAGGTGTTCACAGATATATTACACACACGCACAAGTACAGTCATATACACAAGCACCGACAAATATAACAGACGAGTTATCTTTCTAGTATGAGCTAGTAAGATAACTCCTCAAGTAGAAGAGACTGAAAATCAGCGCTGCAACCAACCTGGCCAACAGAAGCTGAGCCGCCACTTTGACTTTTTTACATCCTATTTAAAAGAACGATTATTTTTAGTATAAATCAGAAAATAAATTAGTTATAACTTTTTTATTATGGCAAACTTACAGTCATAAGTGCTACTTCTATCAAAGAGTGCCATGGTCTAACAATAAAAAGCATTGATGGGAGGTCTTTCCATCCAGTCATTCCATAAGAGTCCGTATCGATCTCCTAATCCCTTTGAACACGGCCAGCAACTGTAGTAGCCGAGTCTCCCGAGGAATTTGTTGATCAGTGGATCCATGCTTGTGGTTTATACGAATCCTTTAGGAAATGTGATATTTTTACGAAGTTTTCTTTGACGAAATATACAGACTTATTTACTATAGATATAAAAACTTCAAATGGTTAGAAGGAAGGTATAGCTAATTTGCTGTCATTTAATGTTTGGTACAACGGTATCGGAGATAATGATTTGCGTAACGATAATACAGTGAAAAAACGGATTTATAAATTTCGATAACAGCATATTAAAACTAATTATTGTCTACTATCTTTTCCTCGTAGTGTACTTGTACTGTCAGATGTTATTGGCCTGTAGCATTTCAATAGAAAAACTATGAATATATAAATATAACGTATTTCAGAGTGTACTTTATACATGATGATTGTAAATAGGTGTAAGATCTTTAAAGTTTTTAGTACATATTATTAATGTCTATATTTAATATGCATTGACTTCATTAATGAATGGTGGAAGGTATATTGGGGTGCGAACAAAAACGTCGGTAAATCAGTACTACGTCTATAAGGCTTACTGGCTAGCGCCATCTAGTATGTTTTTAGAGAAAATATGATAAAACAGTTCTATGTTTTCACCACTATATGTACATATAACAACTTATTAATGAACTATATCAGTACAGTACTCGGCGATAAATATTGCACATCGACCTTTGGAATCACTATCTCTGTCCCACACTACCTATGTGACGTTTTGTTAGTCGTTGTATTTCATGCGACAGAGATAACGCACTACGAAGCCGAAATTAGCCGATTATCTCTTTCCAAAGGTCGATGTGCAATATTTTTCGCCGGGTACTGTAACATATAATTATTACACATTTTCAAATCTATAAATTTCTAGCAAAATAAACAGTTTTTTTTTTGTAATTTTTTAATCGTTAGCGGCAATGATAAATACCATAAATAGCGCGTCTTCAGGAAATGGAGCATTTTACCGTAAATTACTAGTAAATCTAATAACAAGCTAGCCATTTCTATTTTATAACTCTTGTATAAAAGTAGTATCATGCCGTTTTATATATGTTTATATTTACATCTCTACGAAAGCTTGACTAAATATCGTCGATTTAAATCTAACAGGAAAGTTGAGTTTAATAGAGCATCATTAAAAGGTACTCCATTTCCGAGAAGCGAAGATATATAAATGCAACAATAAATAAATATAATCGAAGCCAAATTTGTTTTTCCTCGTTTATTTTTAGAAACACCTGTTTAATACACAAACCTGGGGAACTACTAATAGACGATACACTAAAATGGATGCGGCTAAACTACTACAGACGTATGTTATAGATATATTTCTTATGTTAGTTTGATGTTTTTAATATGCATTTATAATTACGTACTATACTGTATTTTTGTATACATACTGTATGTATGTATATTATGTATACATGTATTTATGTATGCTTTGTACACGTTAATTACCCACTATCTATACTTCTACCTTTTCCATACTATGGTTGTCTGTAAGAGATGGACTTGTGTGATAAGGCCGCACATTGTACTTTTTTGTTTATTATTATTATGAAATTATTTAAATGCATCAAATTAAATCATACAATAAAGAATAAAAAGAATAAATAAGATAAAATTAAACATGAAAAATGTACGCTATGTACATATTTATGTAAAATAATGTGTTTATATATAAGTATAAAGATATATATAGAGAGAGAGAAAATCGTTAGATTTGATCACAATTAGTGTTTATTGCCATTGATGACACATTGATATGACAAGAGATTAAAAGGAGGGTTATTCTCGAAGTTTAAGTGCGGTACCCATTAAAAATGAGGACATCCGCTGAAGAACCAGGACCACCACATAACTCAAAGAATTGTTTGCCTGAATTAGCAGTTGGTGGGCACATCGCTTGTGCAACCGACCACCTGATGGTAGACGTGGCACAGGTAGACAGGTAGAAGGCACTAGGTTAACTGACGTAATAGTTCAGGTCGCGGGAAGTTGTCTGTTTCGGATATATATATATATAAATGTATTGTTATCACTTTTACAAATATCTCTTTGGTACATATAATGATATAAAAATATTAATAGAAAACTTTCTTATCCAATACTATATTTTACTTTCGATACTCTGTAGAAGATGGTGCCAAATTATTTTAAGCGTGCACGTGTCTACGCTATTATGTCACGCGGCTCTGTTTGGCCCTGCATTTGACATTAATTAAAACAATAAGCAAAATAAACAATGTCTGATGATATATTGAATTGCTATTTGCGTATGTGTTTGATTTGTAATCAATTGTTTCTGAGAATTTCTAATGTTTACGCGAAAATTAATGAAATGAATCTAATTTTTAGCAATCATTTTAGACCCTCAACCTCTTATACCTTCTCTCTTCTTCTTATACCTCTTATACGTGCGTTGGCAACTTCGGTCTCTTGACGAGAAATGGTAGAACAATGCTAGGGGACGCTGTTGATTAAATCAGAAAGAAAGAAAGAAACTCGTAAACAACCAAAAAGTTCATTGACCAGCGGATTGGCAAGTTAAAAAGGCATTGAATAGACCACTGGAAGAAGGTTGATTGGGCCTTGAGAATACAGACCACAAAGTGGACATACCAATTTCTTATGATAGTTGAACAACACATGAAGCAGCTTTATCATACGTTCTCCAAGACATATTGTTATATAAAACGTAATTGTAAATTCAATAATAATGACGTCACGTGAATGAGCAATTGTAAATGTGCAGCAAAAATTGTTTACATATAAAACTTTGTATTTCTGAACTTACCACCGTTTGGCTTTCTTCATGCATTACTACTAGGTATTGGTGTGGAAAGCCAAGGCCACATAATTGCATTAATATTTATGAAATATAGATTTTAATTATTATTCTGTTATTAACTTTGTTCGGCAAATACAATATAACAACAAAAGCTGCATTTTCAATTGATACCAAACAAGTTCGCAATTAAACGCAAATTTATGTAAGAACACGTAAGTTGATTTTCTATAACATTATCCTATTTGACAGCATACGTCCAAAACAATGTATACCACAGACTATACGTCAATAAGCATTGTGACAGTTCACAATAAGTACAGATTATAAAGAAAATATCCATTTTAAACAGTTGCAGTTGGAGATAATTGTTTATATGAGTTACATGAATTTATTTTGCATTTGTAAGCAATGTCGCCTTGACAACAGATTGACATCTGAGTGAGACGATCTTCGAGAGAATTCTTCGTATCGTTTTATATGATATATTTATTATGTTACGTATCATTTAACTGAATTGATTTATAAGTTGGGTCCACTGTTGGACATAGTCCTGCGCCATGGATTTCCAATAATACTGTTTGGAAGTGGACATTCTGCGCTGTCGGTCTGTGGTTTCTACTTCAAAACTTTATGACTCCAGCGACCATCTGTTCTTCGCGCTATTTGGCTTGTTCACTACCACTTTGGGTTATGTCAATTAATTCTATTTCCTCATCATCATATGAGCCAATATTTGCCCACTGCCAATAATGAAAATAATTGATTTGAAATAAAAATCATTAAAGTTTAAATAAATATGGCGAAGGATGGACGCCGATGCGTAAATATAATGTAAGTGTATGCTGTGATAATGATAGAAAATATAAAGAATGAAAGAGGGAAGAAAGAGAGAAATTGTGAACGATTGGAGAGAGATGATGAAAATAGGAAGGATTATATTCCTGTCCCAAAATTAAGATAGGCGAAGAGGTCAACAATAACTGGGCAATTAAAATTAAAAAAAAAATCGACCACTGCCTGCGACCTGAATCATGTCGTCAGTTGACCTAGTGAGGGGGCATACCCATGCCGCGTCTACTGGCTCCTGGTTGTCATTTTGAGTCCCAAACCTGTCGGTTGCAACGATCTTCGGTTTTCAATCTCCACGTAAGATCGTTTAGTTGTATTAAAAACTACTACTACTACTACTCCGCTAGCTCAGTGACCCAAAGTGGGTCTTGGCCTCCGAAGCGAGAGACTTCCACTCTCCTCTATCCTGCGCCATGGTCTGCCATTGGCTGACATTCAATTCGCGTAAGTCTGCCTCAACGTGATCGATCCAGCGATACCTGGGTCTACCCACTGGTCTTCGACCCCTGTATTAAAAAAGTGTTCGAAAAATTATGAAATCTAAATTATCCGTTGCGTAAATTCTTTCTTATACAATCAATGAGTCATTTGAGACAGTGACGAGGGCACCGAAGCGTGTGTCGTTCGTGGTGTAATAAAACCGATAAAAAAAAGAATCCAGTCCGGTCTAAGGTCCGGTATGGCTTCCAGTTTTGCCCTCCGTCTCTATTTATACAATCTTCTGGTCTATTTATAGCCGGGGCGGGATTACGGCGCTTTTTGCTAAGTTCGTTGCACCGTTCGTTGTCAGCGATGACCGTGCGGCTTGACATCCGTTGATTGAGCGAGGTTATATCTGCATTCCATTATAATATAGATATTTTATAATTGTTAATTCATTTATACACAGAGCGATTGATTATAGCTGTAAAAGCTATAAAGGGGGTGCATTTATATTCGGCAAATGAGCTATATATACACCTATTTAACCTATAGTGCTTTTTCTATTCCAATCACTATATATAAAGTGATCTCTCTGAAATATATTACATCGATATATTTTTTTCTATCAAAATTAAACGGGCCAACTTCTGGTCGTACGAAGATTCCTTATTATCCCAGTAAAATATGGGAGTTGGGATAATTTTTTCGTTCCCCTATGTACTTGTTACTTCGCATAATTGTGGCGTTTGTTTTTAATTTGTATGCATGCCGTATATACTAGATTATACATCGCACTTGACATTAACACTGAATAATTACAATTTACATTTTGAGATCTTTAAAAAGTTATTTTATAAATAAAAAAAAAATCAATTATTTTCTCAGTACTTAGTAATATAGATTGTAATGTCCTGTAGGCTCTAGCGTGATCCCTAAAAAGATCTAAACTTAATGCATTTAAAGCTACAATACCTCTGAATGAAAAGAAAAATGTGAAAAGTTATAAGAATTATATTAGGAATAAATTAAAATGTAATTAAATCAACTGTAATGTATTAAAACTGTGATAAATATACCTGTACGAAAATACATAAACAAAAATCTTTGATAAACTGTAATTAAAAAGATCAAACTGCAGTGATGAGATAAGAAAGATAGATAGAATTGTAGAGTGAAAGAAAGGAAAAATAGGTAATGTGATGCATGGAAGAAGAGTATGGTAATAAAAAATGGAATGTGAAAAAATTAATAAAAGAAAAATAAAATCCCTGTTCCCACACAAATAGGTGTGGAAGGAGAGATCGCCAATAGCGGGGACAAAAAAATACCTCTGAATGAAGCTATCAAATGCTATCTGAAAAAAAAAGATATTTTTATATATTTAAGATGCATGTCAACTACAATTATAAACTGGAGTTGTTAATGATTTTTATGCTATCACAATCCACTTGACATAAGACTCCGACAAGATGTCTAATAGTACCTTTTGGAGGCAACCTATACCCAACTTCTTATCTAGGATGTCTGCACATCTTGTGGGCGTACTTCACACGCTACGCTTTCCAGCCCGTGGTCTCTCCTGCAGGACCTTAAGGAGCATATAAACACAAAGATTCGAGCGCAGTTGTAGTGATCTCAAAAGACGCCTTTGAACGCATACTATACAGTTGTCTATTTACCGTACTTCGTGTATATTGTAAACCGTCTAAATAATATAATATATAAACGACACTATGAAGCTTTCCTTTTTAACAAGCTTAATTTTTATTGCTCATTAGTCAGCGAAAAGCTTCAAAGTTTTTACACCAATTAACAATCATCTGTATAAGATGATTGAATATATTTGAAAAATATTTTTCTTTTCATATAATCATTACGTTATCAATTATTTTATTACATTCGCCACTTTAAATCTTTTACACCTATAGCGAATCGTCATGTAGACATGCACAATATTCGTATAAGTCTATTATCAATCGAAAATTATTAGTACACTAATATATATCGTAAAGAATAAAGATTAAAATGTATAAAAAAATAATTAAAACCAAAATCAAAAATACGTAAGAGTATATATTTATATATAGTATATTAAGATTAAAATGATATTTATAAAGATCGTGAAAATGTTTTTACGTCACCTCTAGTAGGAGTAAAATTTTATAGCTCCGTGTTATTACTCATCCTTCAATTAAATCAGATGGAGTCGACCGTTGGTATCTCAGTGTCGCACCACCGAGTTCGCATTTAACCCTAGGTCACGTCTCATATCGCATGCACGCGCTTGCATACATGCATAAGCTTTACCGCGAACAACGTTTGGAATTTGTTTTCTTATTTAACTGTGAGAACTTTGGGGTGAGGGTATGTACCGATGTTTTAATATGAGAAACGCTTGGCACGCAGACGAACGCAGTTTTTAATTTCAAATATGTTTTTTTTGTGACCCCCGCTATTGGGGGCCTCTCGAACCCCTATTTGTTGTGGGATAGGGACTTTTTAGCATTTATTTATTCACATTGTCTTTTATTTTCTCTCTCTTCTTTCGTTCTTCACATTCTCTTTCAGTCTATTATCTCTCTTTCATGCTACAGTTCTTCTATCTTTCTCTTTTGCTCTGTTCAACTTTCATTCTTTCCTCTTTTCTTATTACAATTTCCATTTTTTATTTTTATTTTCACAGTTTTGTATCTATTTATCTATTTATTTACTATGTTTACTTTTTATTTATTTCTATTGCACTTTTTGCAATTTTTTTGCAGAGGGATAAGAATGACATTTCAAATATGTTTGGGATTGTCAGGTTCAAGTGGCAATGAGTAGACCACAAAGACAGACGACTGCTAGAGCCTTAAGGTTCTAGTAATGTAGGCCGTTTTTAACCGGTCTTATTGTAAAACCTTGGGGAGGTTTATGTGTAGTAGTGAGACGTCATATGTCTGAAATAATGATGATGATATTTTGATGATGTTGCAGCTTATTGTCCGTCATATTTCTTCTCTCCTGACTCTTACCGCAAGAGAATAGAAAAGAAGGGACTATTCCATGCACCAGTACCTTTACTGTTATAAATAAAGTTATTAGAAGATGCTTAGATTCAAAACATCATATAGCTGCAATGCAATTCGAATTTTTAAATCAATTTTTTGTTTTTTTTTTATTATTAAGTTATTTAATATTTCAAACCAGTTAAAATATTTTTTTAGGCAGGATATATTATATATTGTAAAGATAGATAGAACTGATAGATGATCTATATATTTTCGACTTGTAAACTTTTACACCTATATATAAAGCATCACACTGAATACTTGCAATATACTTGTTTACCATTTATAATAACTAAATATGTGGATAAAACTTTTTAATATTAATTTCATATATTTATCACAATCTGTATATTTTCTTAATAATGCTTTATTATATCTAATTGTAGAGATTTCTTTGAAAGGGTGAAGATTGAAATTTTCCTTCATAATCTCAAACAAAAGACGCCCATTGCTGGGCATAGGCATCCTTCATAGATTACCAATAGTATTGGTAGAAAGCGTGGATCCAGCGACTTGCGAAAATCTTTACAAGTTCTTCCGTCCATGTTTCAGATTGTCGTCCCTTGCTGATCTAAACTCCAAAACCAGAAGGGCTTAACGACCAGTCTTTTTATTATCCTGCAATTTTTCCTTAACGATATAGAATTCTATATAATCATAAAGTCTCGATTTTAAATACTAAAAAGAAATATTACTGGAAAAATGAATTAAGGTTTTTTTTTAATTAGTATACATCAATATGCACAGATAAAACACAAAAACAAACACACACAAAAGTATATATTTTATATACGTATGTATGTATGTTTAAGTATGGATTTCTATGTATGTTTATGTATATTTATGTTCATTTGTTTGTAAATATGTATTTTTTGTACACGTGAACTACCCTTTATAAGTACTTTTATCTTTTCCTTGCTATGGTTGCCTGTAAGAGATTGCCTTGTGTGATAAGACCGCCCATTGTACTTTTCTGTATATTATTGTATCTGTATATTATGTATCTTATCGTGTACAATAAAGAATATTAAATAAATAAAAAAACACACGTTTCACAATCTTAAAATAAATGTCAATAATTGTTTAGGACACGTGATCTGAGTAGTTTTAGATTAAAACGTGTATTATTCGATGTTAAATCATTAACAAGGGTCGGTTAGAACAAACACGGTATATAGGTTATTGGTTATAGGTGTAAAAGGTTTAAACAGGTAAATGTATATCTCGTTTTTCAACAACCTTTAAAGCCTATTACGCCTATTTCTAATCACCCTGAAAAATTACTCTGAAATATGTTACATGAAGCTTATAATCTGATAGTACAGTACAAGGATAGATTGTAAACAATAGTTAATTTTAATATGTGAAAATTCATATTTAGTAAACGCTTTTTCTTACTATATCATCATCAAACTATTTATTATTTCTGAAATCATTGATTTTTAGATAGAGTGTCTCATATATTAATTGACAAGTAATGTTACTATAACATTCACACCTTTAATTATTTAATAACTATAACATCATCCTGTACATTTTGAATAAAGTGAGTAATTATACGGTTGCGTCGCAATTTATCTATAATGTTTTGTTTGACCGCAAAATCATCCAAAATTATATAATAAAACATTGCTAGATACGGTATTAATAGAAGTAATAAAAATAAGCTATGTACTCCTAGTTTTCGTCTTCAAAAATAAAATACGCATAAAGTATACGTATGGACAATTAAATTCCACAATAAATTTCAGATCTGCCTTGCGAGATTTAAAACCTACTTTAAAAAAATAATGATAAAAGTATATTATTCTATTCAAGAATACTATACTGATTTTAATATGTGGAATTAAATGTTGTTGATGCTCTTCCTGGGTGAGCTAATTACTGTCATACGTCTTCTCTTTCTTCCCTCTCTTCTCTTCTCGCTCTTCTCAACAGAACTGCCTTCCAAGCTGGTAGTAGCTTCATGTAGAGATAACAATGCCGTCATTTTATAATGATTAACGACTCGAAAATGCTTGTTATTCGAAATTCGAATAAAGAAGATTTTATACATTTCTATAGACAAGCATAGACGTATCAATTTCATTAATAGTTGTCTAACGTCTAATGGATAAATACATAGGCAATTAAATAAATAAGTAAATAAAATAATACATATAAAAATGTATACTTAGAATAGATTAAAAATGTGATATAGAATTAAAACAAAGAATTTTAATAGTTACGATATGAGGAGAAGAAAGATGGTATCGAAAAAGGAAAAATGGATATGAAAGGGTAAGAAAGCAGATTTGTAGAAAGAAAGAAAATAAAGGAATAGAAAATCATAGGAGGAACGATAGAAGGGCCCGAAAATAAAAATATTTCTTGAAAAAATTATTAAATAAATACAAAGTTCCTGTCCCACAATAGATAGGGGTACGAGGGGTCCCCATAGCGGAGGCCATATAAAAAAAAATAGGCAAATCATTACCATTACCTCTCTGAAGAATATAGCTGTCATTTTTTATATTTTTTTCTTTTTAAAAATGGCGCGGAGAAGACTCATTGTTGATTTAGCGAGCTATTTTGTGTTAAATTAAATAATTACAACATTGATCTTAAATAACAGAAAAAAATTGTTAACGAATAAATATAACTGACATATGTTTACAAAGAAGGTTCAATACCTTTTGGCAGAAGAATCGTCATGACTATCTCATAACGTATTATGTATAAAGCATATATACATATATAAGTTTAGTTTTTATATAATTATGTGTATTATCTATTAACTTTTTTGTAATATTTAGTCATCTGCCCACTAATTGTTTCTGCACCATCTTGAGTTGACTGGTAGAAAATGTCTAAAGGAATGAAGTCCACCTTAAATTTTTTTAAAAATGGTAAATAAATTAATAAGATTTTTTTTCTTTCAGTATGTATGCCAATTCTCGCATACGGAACGGCTATGGGCTGGATATCACCGAACAAGGCACTCCTCATGGGAGAATCCTCTCCCTCTGACGGACCTCTGTCCGAAGAGGACGTGTCTTGGATGGCATCAATCATGTTCATCTTTGCACCAATCGCGGTCTTCATCTACGGCGTGGCAGCAGATAAATTTGGAAGAAAGAACGCGTTACTCTGCGCCTCGGTGCCTATTTCTGTAAGTATTAACATAATTAAAAAATAAACAAACTAAAATAAATCATTATCAGAACAAATTACAAAAAGAAACCTGTATTGTTCGAAGGCGATTTGAAGAAATGTAAAGATGTTGTAATATTTAAAAACAAAGTTAAAAAAGATATCTGATTGTTTATCTATAGAGTATTCAACCGCGCGGTTTTTAAAATAGTTAATAAAATATAATATAATTAGACTCATCATAACTAATTTAGCACAAATTTTATAAAAATCAAATCTTTAAACTCATCACGCCCAAGTGCGAATTCCCGCATTTTTTAAATCTTTAAACAATACTATTAGATGACAATTTTAATAAGTTTTTTTTATAATAGCAATATGTTTATTAATTCGTATAGTTTTTTTTTCTATTTGGATTATTTCTATTTGTCATCAGTCTACAAAATGTGCTCCCTATAATAGCAAAAAGTTTAAAACAAAACTACGCATCTAAACGCTTCCAGATATGAAATTAGCTTAGAAACTCAGTCAGGTACATTAAAAATTACACACACTGTACATAGAATAAGCTATGATTAATAAATAGTTTGTTACACAATAGTATTTTCTTACTAAATTCTAAAACAGTTGCAATTTTTTTCTTCAAAAAAAATTATTTTTACTAATCTGTTCTCTAAATTTTTTTAATTTCTTGTATCTGTCATGTTGTGGTTGCCTGTCACTAGAGATGCAATTATTATAAAATAAGTTGTCGATCAAATCGTAAATCAAACAACATATATTTAATTATACATAATATTATGTTAACAAAATCTTTAAACAAAATGTATGTATCAATTTGTAATAAAATCTTTTTGGTTATACTGTACGTATCTGGCTGGTAACACTATCAAAGTATTATTAATTTAAAAAATAATAAATTTCAAGGTTCATTAACGCTTGTATTTAATGCATATTATTATCTAAGCTTAGAATTGATTAATACATTATTCATAATGGGTAATTAATTCTTTATAAAATATTTAATTAAAACATTTTGTAATTAGTACATTTCCAAAGATTGGCGCCAACATTTAGCACTATAATTGGTCTATAAAAATATCATAAATACGAGTGGAAAATCAACTAGTGGTAATCTGAATCTTAAGTTCGAAAATAATTATTATATTTTAGGTTATGTTTTACGTACAAACATCATCAGCCAATAGATACTGTAATGTGTATCGCAAAAATCTATCAACAAAATTTTTTCACCTTTTAAATCTATAATGACAATGAATCGTCATCTTTAAATTGCCCCAAGGAAATTCTAGAATCTAGGCCAAAAAAGTAATCGCTAATACCATTATAACATCAATTGAGGTCAGAGAGTTGAAATAAAATAGATACAAACTAATCCTGCTAGGCAAGGAAGTGAAATTGGTAAAAAGAAATCAATGTAAACAGAAGAAAGAATAAGACATACAAACATACAAGTATACGTTGACAAGTATTCTTAAAACACAATTGCGTCTCCTAGATAAATCTGACAACCAATTGGACAGCGCAAATATTTTTTTTTTCTTTATGTAATCTGAACGCATCTAAGGAACATTCAGCGGTAGATATCACTGCTGACTGCTATGTTTATATGACTGCAGCATATCTTGAGGGACTTGTTTTTAAGGATTGTGCATCAATTCCTACGCAAGAATGTTGGGATGGTGATATGTTCCAAACCAAGTGTGTTCAGAAATCAGCAGAGTCACAGATATATGTTTTAGTGGCAAGCTTCAAATAGAAAATAGCATACATTGCTAGAAAATAATATTCCTGATGCAAACACCTTGTAGAGTAAAGACTTTGCGACCAAAATAGACCACAGGGAAGGCGACAAGTACATCACATACATGAGAATATGTATTCAATTAAGTAATATAGTCAAGGAAGGGTAAAAAAGAAGGAAGAATAGTATAAATGTAAATAAAACGTCCTGTTTTATGAGTTACATTTTAAAACAGTTTCTTCTATTACATACATTGGTAACATTTCTATATTGAGCAACAGTTTTTGAATAGAACCTGCATATTGACGCCGCGACGGCCGCGTGGCCCGACTGCCAAACGATCGGCGTTGAGGCGCCGTCAAACATTAACATACCCGCATTTAACCAGACAATTATAATCTAAAATTAGTCTTATACATAGTGCATTCGATGGACGCTTACCATGCGAACCAAACACGTGCCTCTAAACAGCTTATGAGACGTGCGTTTGCGGAGAAAGCCAAGTGCGAAGCCCTTTCGATTCCAATCATGCGCTTTTGTAATAATGCCTGTTCACACGATCACTTTATTAAACTTTTAATTTTAATAAAATGTTTCTTTCTTTTCGTAAATTAATTATTTTTATCTATAACACAATTTTAAATATGCATCTATATGCATGTTAATTATGTACAAGATACTAAATTACATTTCATTAATTAAATAGTATACCGCTATGAGTTTGAAAAGGCTTTGCGCAGATTATGACGCGTTTGGAAACCTCCAGGCTTTTTATTGAAGGAGATGTGAAGACACAGAGATGATCAATTTACGTTATAAATGTTGACACAGTTTTGCTGTGGAGATATAACCTCTCCAATAATGCAAAAATTTAGTAGTAACATTTTAATTTGTAAGATTTGATCTTATAATTCACACAAGGTATCAATAATTGAACCTCCGATCGATCGTAACCTATTTTAGAATTGCATATACTTAAATCTAAACTTTCTAATATTTCTTTTTTTTTAAATAAAGAGATATGTATATATATGACACTAAAGACATAAGTGTGTTCAATATCACAATTGAATACAAGATACAATATTACCCCCTATAGCGCGGTAATTTCCCGCGTTATATTATCGTGTGTATGATTTATAATCATTTTTATGTACCCAAGTAATATTTTTAGTTTAACCACACATACCAATCACGCGTTCACTCTTACTCATAATATATTTTTTTACCTTAAAATTTGATTTAAACATCCCTTATCGATAAAGTGTAAACGTGTATATATGCAATTTAACGGGTTATTTAACTGCATTATTTTCGGAACTAATCTACCACAGTAAAGAGGAATATTTTACACATCTCTACTGTTTCAAAAAATTAAATGTTATAATAATTAAAAATAGAAATTTGAGTTATATTCTGTCGGAATTTATTATTTAATAACCATACAAATACCATTTTACAATATGCCAAAAATATTGCAATTTTAATGTGAAGATACCTTTACAATACTAAAACCGAGTGATGCGTGGTTAATGTTTAGAAACGTCCGTCGCGAAGTATTTACCTGTAGCGGTGCTCTGCTAATGCGTTAACGGTACTTGCTATTTAGCATGCGATAAAACAAGCTAACAGCTTACAGCAGTAAATCACGTAGCAAATAATCTTTTAGCATTTGTTATGATAACTAATATTCAATATATATTATAGTTAATGAGTTATTTAAAAGCACTTTCTAATGGTCATCTTAGAAATGACGTTCTTCGGAAATATTTGCAGATGGAAAGTGGCTCACGGACATTTTACTTCTAAATACCAGGCCACTAAGAAAGTTTTGCGAATAAAAAAAATATGAATGGAATGCCCGCGAGTTATTATTTAAAATTAAAACAATGTATCGTTCCAAACTTAAATTTTCCTCTGTATTTTTTTAAGTATATCTTTCATGGGTCACAGACTAGTGAAAACATGTCGAGAACATTTTCGGATATGGTTATTTACGATTTCTAGTCTAATTATCTCAATAATTACTCGTCTTTAATTAGATTATAAAGACCAAGAGGCTTGTAAAATAACTATGTATATCAATATAATGTATTTGGGCGTTTTTTGAAAAATAATTAAAATAATGCAATCTTTCTGACACTAATATTGTTTTGTCCCATTTAATAATATAGTAGAGATATTATATAGCAGTGTTTTCTAACGTTAAAGCCCACGCCCCACAAGGGGGCAATTCAAAAGTGAACTCAAAACGAGCTTAACCCTTCCGCTTTAATATAAAAAAATTGTATGTTACATAGGGGGGCGTAATAATTTTAGAAAGAAAAAAGAAGGAGGATGGCACATAAAAGGTTGAAAAATACCGATAAAAGAGTCATTTGTGTTTGCATGACATTTTTCATGCTAAAAGAGACCAATTTGAAGGAAATTCGAATTAAATTGAATTCCCCTACAAAGGTATTTTTCAACTTAAAAGGCATGACTTTAAAAGATTCTTAAAGCAGATTAGCGCGATCTAAAAGTTTACATCAATCTCACTCGGTTTCTTATTTTTGTGACCAAATTTATAAATTAGTTCAATCCAGTAAATTACATAGTATATTATATCCATCCAACGTTGGTCGGTATAAATAACGTTATAAACAGTGGTGTAGAGAATATTTTTTTTTTAATTCGCAATAATCTTTACATTTTTCACGATTTTTATTTTCAATCTTATTTACTAGTGATATCTTTCTCAGCTGGGATGGGGCATCAAGCTCATGTGCACGCACCCCATAGCGTTGATCGGTGCACGTGCACTGATCGGTTTCGGCTCTGGCGGAGGCTTCGTCGTATGCCCGCTCTATGTCAAAGAAATCAGCGAAGACAGCATCAGAGGGATGACGGGGACATTTGTCATATTCTCACAGGTAAGACGCTTTGTTATTTTATATACTAATCCATAAAATCTAGTCAACTAGTCATTTACAATTTTAAGCCATCAATTATTTTGTACATTATCAAATGAGTCATTGTGGTTAATCCGTAAGCTACCGTCGGCTTGAATTGCTGATCTGCTAAGAAGAGTCGACCAAAAACTTAACAATTGCTCATTTTAAATGTTTATGCGTCATATACGTATCATTATTAATAAAGGACGTCCTTTACTGAACCTAAGTCTCCCCTATAGACTTCATATAGGAGAGATAATCACTTGATATCCCGTATTTTTAAGTTCAAGAGCAGACTTTTTACGAAAGTTAGGAAGAATGATCGAGAGTGGTACTATCGCCTCCCTAGTGGAGGCAAAGAGTGTCCCCACATATTTTTTAGAAATTGCCGAAAAAATGAAAATTATAATGGTCATAAATAAAAATGTAACGTAGGTCGAGTAAGGATAAGCATAAGTTAACAAATTATTAATTAGAATAAAGAAAATATAGAAATAATATAAATAAAGATGTGGCGAAGGAAGAGAGGCGAGAGGTGTGAATGGAATCTAAATAAATGATAAGCGAATGAAAAAAAATGCGAAGAATGACAGAAGAAGAGTGATAGAGATTGTAAAGAACGAAAGAGGAGAGTGATAAGAAAACATAAATAGAAAAAATATTTAAATTAAAAAGTCCGTGTCCTAAATGTGATAGTGGGTACGAGAGGTCTGAAACTGGGCCATAAAGAAAGACATTTACAAAGTCACATCCTACGCTGCGCTTGCTGAACCGTGGCCTCCGCTGTAGAACCTAGAAACTTCCAGAGGTTATCTGTTCTGCGAGATGTGTCGTGTGTCCACTTTCTTTTCCCAATCCGCTGGAATATGACAATTACATTCGTTCGTCTACGGATCTCTTCATAAAATCCTCATGTATACAATTGAAATACATAAATATAATTTAAGTGTACAATAATAACCATGTTATAATTACGTATGTATTGTTGTTCTGCCATAAATATTAATAATCACATGGAACCATGATTAATTAAAAAAAATATTTCTAAAACTGTTCGTAGTAATGCATTTAGATACGCAACATTGTTATTTTTATTATATAGCGCGTTAATAAATAATGTAGATGCCATTTCAACGCGGAAACCTGTGACATAAAATCAGTCATGTGAAAAACTGATTTTCAAGATTGACACGCCAGTTGTAAATTCAAGCTGCACAGATTTTTTCTTTTAAAAACCAACGATATATCAGAAAACTTATTAAATACACTAAATGAAATCGGTAAAGTCTTTCTCACGTAATGACCTTGGAATAAAGGGATTTATTCTTTTGTATACACGTTGCAAAACGCATTAATGTATGTTTACACACGTTTACGAATACAAGGAAAAGTGTGTTTTTTTATCTGTGCAATGGTTATTCAATACTATTGTTCCCATTATGTACAGGTGCGGAATAAGAATGGAAGGGATTCCCCCGAGGAGAAAAGGTGTGCACATACTTTGTTTAGCCAGTACTTGAATAAGCAAATATTCGGTTGAAGAACTTTATAATTGTTTTAAACAAATCATTCTCATCAAAACATATGCGATTTTTTTTAGAAGATTTCTTTTTTTATACAATAAGCACTCTCGATTTTTTTTTAAATTGTCAACACGTACACGATAGGGGTCTGAAATTAGTCAGATTTTTTTAGTGGCTGTTCCCGGCGCATTTTGCGAAGTTAATGAATGCCTTCTTTCCTGACCTCTTAAGGTCTAACTTAAGTGCTTACAATAATAGGTCAGTTTTTTAACAGACGGTTGGTAACCTGGTAGTGTTCGTGCTTGGCGATCTTCTTCCATTCAACACGGTGCTGTGGATTCTTCTTGCTATACCGCTGGTGCACTTCTGCATCCTGCTGAGGCTGCCAGAGACACCGTCTTTCTTAGTAAAGTGCGGTAAAAATGAGGTGAGTTATATAAGTCAGTATTTTTTTTAATAGGCAATCGCATAGCACAAGCTACCATTTAAGTTAAAAACTATTAATTACCTTGCTTAATTGTAAGTTTCATTCTGTCATTCCATACTGTCAGTAGATTTACAGTATGATACATATTTAACTTTTTTTACATAAAGTGAACGCTTATCAAAGTCATTCTATGTTGGGCGTTCATTTTACCCACGACATTGGGACATAACTTGACAAATCTTGGTCATTTGCTTGTTCATTGCATGGTGTAACATACAGAATGAGGTTTATAGGTATAAAAGCTTAAAAATATTAAGTATATAGCTCATTTGGAAGAAATAAAACTTTTAAAATTTTACATCCAGTCCACCTTGTATAAAGTGATCAATCTGATATATGATATATTAATTTATTTTTTCCATTGGAATCCTTTTGGCAGAAGAATCAGCAGGACCTGTAAACTATAGTTAATTTTTATATGTACTAATCAGAGTTTATATATATATATATATATATAACATATATGTATGTCTATATATATGTTACATATATCAATTGATGGAAACTGAGTTATACCTGTACCTGTAACCAATCATCAACTATATCTTCACCCATTTTCAAATTCTTAATTTCAGGAAACAGCAAAGGTGTTAGGATGGTTACGATCACTCCCTCCTGATGATAAGACCATCAGCGAAGAGGTTGACAGGCTGATCATCGAACAAACCACCAGTGAACTCAAATTCTCCCCAAGACTTCTATGTAAGTATATATTTATATATATATATATATATATATGATATTAGGTTTTTTAATCTTTATTAATTTCATGGAGAAGAAAAGGTCTATGACCTTTGTCTACAAAGTTGAATCAAAAATGAAGAGATATATAAGAATTATATTTCACTATAAATATTAAATTATAAGGGGAGATAAGAATATGTCATCTAATTTTATGACTATGTAATATATTTTTACCTGCACCAATACCTCACTTTGCGTCGTGGTTACGTTCCAAAAAAACACGACGTAAATTGAAACGCCGCAAAGTGAATTAAGATTTTCTATAGCAAACCAAACTTGTAAAGGTCAACCTTGTAAAGATAGGTTTCAGGGTTACGAAAGTATTACTAATTAAAAAGAAAATTGAACGAAGTAAACGTTTAAAAAACAAAAATTATATAACTGTGCCAATAAATAAATTGGAAAAATATTTACTTTTTTGTAACCAGAAACAACACGAAAAAAAATTATACAGATTTATTATTTTCCTTTAAAAAAAGCACAACACACTGCGTAATTGAAACCGAACTCTAAAATTAGCAAAACAAAGGGAAAATAAAACTTTATTCAAATTGCATTGTTTTTAGTTAGAAAGGAAATTCCCGAGTTTTGATGGCAAGAAACAAAAGTGTTACCATCTTTTAGAAAAAAAAGAAAATTTCAAAAAATAATTAAAGACTCGAACCCAAAACAACGCAATCTCGAAAATCTAACGACGCACAGTAAAAATGAGTACTAATTAAGCAGCGACGTAACTTCGAAAAAAACGCAAAACGAAACGAGGCAAAGCGAGGTATTGGTGTATTTCTTCATCACGATATCTTAATAAACTAATGCATAATTTTAAAATATGTTTTAAAACTTGTCCAGATTTTTTTTTTGGATTATTAACAATTACTAAAAATAAATTTTGTATAATTATATCCACAAAAAGCAGTATGGGCTACGCGAAGAGGGATGAGGATAGCTAGTAATGTCTTACACGGAGAAATAACAATAACCGAATATTTAAATAAACATTTATTTCAAATAAATCAATTCAACAATATATTTTTGTGTTACATTTGGTTCATATATAGCTTACTATTCTTTTATATCATCGACGACAAATTTTAAATATTTGATTTGGTTCACCAGTGATTGCCGTTCTATTCAAATTTCATTTTATCTTTGTATGACAAAGATGCGTGTTTTGAATCCAAAGTAAGTTTTAACAAAGCTCATGACCTGATTTCTTACTAAACTTGTCTCAAATAAATACATTTTGTGTAAAAAGTGTTTAGTTATATGAATGTGAAAGTTTTAAAGAGGTTTTAATATCCTTCTAGTAAAAACACTTGTAACATTATATAAGTAGCAAATATGGTGGGCCATTAAGTTAGCGGATTTTAACACAATTTTTCAATACTGCAAAGCTATAATTAGTGGGGAAAATTTTATAAATTTTAATATGCATTACGTATGCGCATACGTGACGTGAATTTTTTAAGAATCTTTTTCAATTAGAATTGAAAATGGCCTGAACGAAAAGTGCAGCGGGGTGATATACGCCCCACATGGCATGGAATGTGTTAAGAGTAAATACCGCTCATTTGTCAACAAGTCGTACATAAATTCACTCTTTAAAAATGTTTACACCTATTTCAAATCACTCTGTATAAATAGACAATCCAAAACCGCCAATACAAACTTGATACACTCTGACGTAGGCAGGCGCTTCTCAATTGACCCATAGAGTGGCATTTGACACGAAATAAATACAAGCAACCGAATTAGTGGGAGCCGCGAATTGAGAATAATGTCGGGCTCAAATATCAAGGGCGTTCGCTACGACTCTTCAATTGGACCAATAAATCTGTTTGCTGAAACTTATTCGCTAATAGTTCCGTATTACGTACGTTTTGCGTCGAACTACAATGTTGTTTGTTATTGACTTTAGTTGAAATACTCTCTCGTCTATTGGTCGTCGAACTCGTCACCTAAAAGAGCGAAAACAAGACAATGTTTAGTCGAAAGTATTATTTACAAAGTTTTTTATTAGCGAAAGTAAATTTTAAGTAAATTTAAATTAAATTTGCTATCTTGCTTGTGGGAAGAGTCGCTCAACGAGCCATATTATTCTCGGAATTTCATCACGAGACTGAATTAGAGACGGGAAAACCAAGGAAAACCAAGCTCTCCGTCTTAAATATCAATGGGCAGGGCTCCCCACCCGTTCAACCAATGATGAATGAATGAATGTTCGAAGAGGAGTTCGAGAGGAGAGACCAGGAGTCAGTAGATGCGGCACGAGTCGGCCTTCCACTAGATGTATCTAGATAGTGAATTACATAGGAAATCGCGTAGTCTTTGCGGTAGTCTAGGAGTACAGATGGAATGGAGCCTTATCAGTAGTCATTTATCAGCCGACATATTGATTATGATGATAATTATACTCATGCAAACACAATGCTTAGTTTAAAGGATATAACATGTTGAATAATGTAACATCATTACAAAAGTATATCATCATCATTCTAGCCGACTTTTACAAGGTTATCTGTCCAGGTGTCAAGATTATTGTCATTTCTTTAGTAGTATTTATAATATTCTTTTTAATTTGTTACAGTTTCCGACAAAACAGCGGTGAAGGCCTTCTGGGTTGCCCTGATAGTGAACTTGACGAGAGAATTCTGCGGCTGCATAGCTGTCTTGGTGTACGCCAGCCATATCTTCGCCGAAGCTGGAAAGGACCCCGACACAAGCATCGCGCTGTCACCGAACAAGCAATCGATTTTACTCGCTGCCGTCCAGATCTTTGGGTCGTTTTTGGCGTGCCAACTCGTCGACCGAGCTGGGAGAAAGGTACTTTTTACATCTTTCTACTTAACTTTAACTATGTGGTCTTCTTCTTTAGTTTAAAGCAGGGGTGAACAACCTTTTTGATCAATTGGTCGATATAAATTTAAAAAATTTTTGGCGGGCCGCAAATAATGTAAAAATTATTAATAATTTACAAAACTTTATTAATAATAAACATTAAAAAATGTACAGATTTTAATGCGAAATAAAAATAAAAAAATAAAAATGGAAAACGAATATAACTGAAAATTTTTATGAGAAATTTAGCAGTTTTTTCGATACAAACATATATATAATACATACGCACCTTTTTGTGCATCACTCAGTTTAGATCAGTGGTTACTGTTTGGTGGTAATTGTTTCGGTTTAGCATATGGCACCATTTTATAATAATTAATTTTATAACAATAAATTGATGAGAGAAATTCGATAAAATAAATTCAATTTTAGAAGTGCTTGGCGAGCCGCATAAACATGTCTAGAGGGCCACAAGCCACAAGCGACCCGTAACCCGCGTGTTGCTCATCTGTAGTTTAAAGCTTTTTAACTGTTTACTCAACTATAAACAACTTTCAACAATTGTACAATTATACAAAAATCATACGAACATAAGATAAAATGTGAAAAACAGACAAAACATAAAAAAAAATCTAAAACGATGTAACATGAACCGGCAGATATAGAAGCATCGAATCTATCTACCATTTTCTAGGTACTCGTAGACATTTACTATCAGATCCGTCTAGAACCCCAAGTAACATGAATGTTTATCCACAGCCATTGCTGGCGGTGACCAGCGTGGTAGCCGGCTTCAGTATGTGTTTGCTGGGCGTGTGGTTCTACCTGCAGAGCGTGGGCGTGTTTATGCCAGGCTGGGTGCCCATAGTGGCTCTATGCGCCTGCATTTTCGCTGACGCGTCCGGTCTGCAACCCCTGCCATTTGTAATTATGACCGAAATGTTTAACTTCCAGGTGAGTTCATTTATATCTTGGGTCTCGCTAAGAATTAAGATTAGTATTAGAAATATTATTAAGTAATTAAGATGGCCAATAAGGCAACGCTTGTTATATCACTCGTTCCTATGTCAACCGCATAAAAACACCCAATGATTTTATTCTTTTATATGATAAGTTACAGGTGTTAAAGCTTTAAAGAGATTTGCTTATTTGTCAGCAAAAATCTTTAAAATTTTTACACCTGTTTCCAATCGCCTTATATAAAATGATCACTCTGAAATATGTATCATTTTTATTGAAATGCGAAAGGCCAATAACACCTGTCATTAGAAAGTCTATTGTGACAGATTGTAAATAATAATTAAATATTGTACATAGTAATTCGAATTTTAAAATGGAATCTAATCTTTTACTTACTATATTATCATTAAGTTATTTATTGACAGCCAATAGCCTATGTGTTTACTCCTTGAATAGAATTTTAGCACTAATTACTGTTGGTGAAACTTTTCAAATATATTGAACAGTAATTCTAAAGCATTAAAGATTAAATAAACTCTTAATTCTATAATTCCAAATAATTTGTTAGATACTTTTATGTTGTTTTAATAAGATGTGCTCTTTCAGCTTCGAGGGACAGTGGCAACACTCATAATGGCGATATCCCTTGGTACTGACTTCGCGTTACTGAAGCTGTTTTCACCTTTAAACGCCTGGATTGGATACCACTCAACCTTCTGGGTATTCAGTTTCATCTGTCTATCGAACGTATTCTACCTCATCTTCTGCGTTCCGGAGACAAAAATGAGAAGTCTAGAAGACATCTATTCAGATCTAGAAGGGAAGAAGAGAAAGAAGGAAGAGAAAGTGGTGGAAACTAACCACGTCTGAAATGCCAGAGATGATTTTCGAATTAATATTACGTGATTTTATTGAAAATCATTTAATGATTTTACTTGCTCATGATTATTTAGTTTTAAGAACTACCTTAACTATATAGTGAATGTGTTTAGTGGCGTAAATTAATTTTGAAAATTGATTGTTAAATGTATAACAATACATCCGAAACCTTAATAGTATTAGTTACGTTATTTACTTAGTATGTTTTATATAAACTAATATTGACTTTGAAGTCAAACCTTTAGATTTTGTCCCAAAAGATGTGCCATGTACATTAATCCAGATTAATAATCTCCACATAGATTATCAAGTCACAAATACCTAAATGTTGTTCTCGCCATAAATACCTTAGATTTAAATATACTTAATTTTTTTATAAGTAGTAACCAATATTCTAGTAAACATGTATTTAATAAAAAAAATAAAACACTGAACTTTTGTCCTCAGCCGAAATTATAAAAAAAAATTACTTAAAGCGTTGCCATTTATATTCTCTAGTCAGTATTAGCAGAAATCACAATATTTTTGGAATAAAAGAATTGGCATTCGAATTAATCCCCTGATACAATTTCTCGTTTAATATAATCAAATGTTTATTTAATTTTAATAATGAAATGTCGAGAATTTCGAATAATACAGAGCATCATATTATTTATAATCTGTTAATTTTCCTTTAAAATTAAGCCGCGTAAAGTGACAGCATTTATGTCAAATGGCACACATGTCTATATTATTGTTTTTAATGTAAGACAACGGTTAAAATTATTTTTATATAACTGCAATTGTAAATATTAAATGTAAGCAGCTATCAACAAATCAAGATTTTTGATAATAAATATTATCAAAACTGAACATTCTCTTTGATTAACCTACGGAAGTTTAATACGTCTTTCAAATATAAATCACAACTGACAACTGAAAATAAAAAAATAATAAATAAACTGCGCCATTTATGAACACGTCATTATCGTTTCAAGTAATACATTGCGAAAGTGGATTTAAACCAGTGATTCCCAAAGTGGTCTATATCGACCCCTAGGGGTGTATGACAACCATATTTGGAGGTCCATGAAATGAAAATGGAGGTCCACGAGTAAATCCCAACACTGATAGTACCTACTTACTTACATCATTCTATCTTATAATATCAAAACATTTACATTATTTATAAAAGTACCTATGAAGTAAAAAACTTATTATATATGTTTATAAAATCGTGTAAGTTGTAGGATGTTGGTATTCGCTTTGTGGTCGCAATACATTTTGAACTTGTAAAAACCTGAGAGTCGCAGTCTCAGAGCTTCGCTACCTTGCACTGACTTGTTCAATTCGTCACTCTATAAATACGAATGTGGGACAAACAAATAAATTTACAGGAAATCAATATCAGTTAAGTAGGGGGTCTACCCAACACGGAAAAACATGGCAAGGGGTCTACAACACAAAAAATTTGGGGAACTCTGATTAAAACAAACGAAAGAGACAGTGTATTATATTGAAAGTATGTATCGTGTGTATATTGAGTGTGTTTTGTAGTGTTTGATTAGCCATTCCAGTTATATATAGTATAAAAAGCCAAGCGGTAGAGGACTGAAACTTGCGATCGTAGTTCGCGGGTTCGATTCCCGGAATACTTAATTCACACGGTGCATTAATTATATAGGATAGCCACCGCTCAAAAGCAATTTTCCAAAAGATGAGCAGAAGCATCCTCTACGTACCATAACACCACACTGCGATCTCCAAACCATAAATATCTTTGGGAAAACCTGTGCCTTGCAGTTGGCATTTATACTCATATTATATAGTACATGTAGGTATATAAAAAGTTTTGTTTTTAATGTTTTTTTAGGTAAAATTGGTCATGTATACTTGAATACTACTTCAAAATTAAAAAAAAGAATTCTTTGCTAATCATTTAGGTACAATACACTATTAACATTCACTTTCATGAATAGGAGTCAGTTTAATAATAACGTTTTAGGTTTGTAAGGGACTTTTAAAAATTTTATATTTTTTTTTACAATTTTTAAATTCACTGCGGAGTTAGTGAACAAAAGTAAAAGATTAAAATTAAAACTTATAATGATAAAGCTCAATCAGGTGTTACTTTATTTAATGAGTTCAAATGAGGTCGTTATTAGGGGACTGTATCGAGGACTAATCTGCAATGAACTGCGTGAAACATGAGCGACAATTGTAATTAACGAAGTTGTGCCACAAAGTAAGGAAGTAAGCCTGGCCATTCATACGACCTCATTTACATGACCAAGCAGCAATAAGCTCATTTTGGGTGGGGTGCCTTACTCAAGTCAATCCAGCTCCTTAGAAATCCCAACAGGCCTTTGATGATACCGGCTATCATGTGGCTGCTACCCCTTGGACACCAATGTAGAGCACAAGTCTCGTCCTCTTCCAGACTTGCCCTACTCAAAAGACTATCTGTAACAGCTACAGTAAAAAACCACGACCAGTTAAGACCCCTGCGACCAGATGGAGACGGGGAAGCGACAGCCGGTGCAGGGTATTACAGAGCCAGCAGCTTATGGTAGGCATTGCCTCTTGTTTGCCGGCACTCCTTTCTCGTCCATTGTTCAGTGTTGACTCCTATAGTAGTAGAGATCTGGCTTTACCCAGTGCAATGAGGCTCTGGGCCGTAAATGACCCTGCTGAAGACTCTCCTGACGAGTGCATCAGCAAGATGGCTGTCTCTGGAGCCACTGTCCCTTTTATCCACTGTAATATTAAAAGGTTGTTATTTCTTACCTGCGGACGTCTAACATTAGTAATGATGTTCAATGCTGGACATAGGCCAAAATAGATTTCTAATAAGAGCAGTAATATGCTGAGATCCACGTCCGACGACCTTCACAAGATCATCCATGGTCAAATCCAAAATATCTTTACAATCATTTAAGCGATGGATAGATTTGTGCTCGATGGAAACCTCATTTTTTATTTAAGTCACAGATAACAAATACATTGAAGGGATAAATAAAACACAGAGCTTTAGCAGATTTACTTAATTTAATAAATAACCGGCGTAGTTTACAAAAAGCATTATTTTTTTTTTTCATTTTATTACAAAATATCCTTTGAATCCCATACAATAAATGTCAACAGGGCTTTTTGCCATTTATAATAATTTATTGGATCTCTTATTGGAGATTTTAAATATACTATTAATTAAAAATGGTTCAGTTCAACACCGTGGTACTTAAATAAAGACTAGTCATAAACAACATTTTTTTTCCTCTTTTCTTTAAACATGTACTGATCGAAAAATAGGTTGTCCCAAAATTAAGGTAAGGTGTTAATTTGCCGCCATTTTCCTGTAAATGATTGTCAGCTCTGAAAAAAGGTTTGACAGCCACACGGGAGACAAAATTTTGAGACAACCTATTCACAAAAGGAAATAAAAATAAAATATCTTAACCATTGTTACACTGGAATAAGTTACCCATATACATAATTTTAAAGTTGATAGTAGGATTATATAAGGAAAAATAATAATATTTCTGATAATCATTGTGCCATGAAATACAGTTAACAATGTTAAATAAAATTTCTTCAGCTGTATATAACAAAAATATCTCTTTAAAATATAAACGAATAGGTGAGCAAACAATTATTGTGTGGAGGAAGGTCAAGCATATGTCAATATTTAGCAAATTGGCACACGAGATTTTTCTTCGTACATTAAAAACATTTTAACGTTAATAAGAAGCATCTATGTTATTAATAACTTGGCTATCTATGGCGTCAAAGAAATTTTTACAATACGAGGGTAGTTTGAAATTAAAAATACCTCTCAAAAAAGAAAATCTGTTCAAAAAAATTAATAATTATTATTTATTCACAAATAGAACACATGTGTATGGCTATCAACGCCATTCAATTTCACATTAAGCAAATTTTCCACAAAATATACACAAAGAGAAAAAGCCATAGCGATTTTGCTGAGCAAACATTTATAAAATAAAGCATTTGAGATCCTCGAGTTAAGTAACTAATGAAAAACTCAAGAATATATGGACTAAAATAAAACCAACTACATATTAAACGAATAGGCGGATGCATATTTACCTGAAAGTCAAGGGTTCGCTAAATATAGAAAGAGTTTTTGTATAGAAAAATTACGAGATGCTAAAGGGAAAGTTAGACAATAGAAAATAGAAAGTTCACTTTAAAAGATATGAATGCTTATGTAATCTCGGCAGGTATTTTAAGAGTAAATAATACTACTAAAGTTTAAGGAAGATATTTTTAAGCCTAGAAAATATTTGATTAGTTCATGGCTAGTTTGGAGGCTTTTACCTTTACAAAAAAAATATTTATTTTTAAGCAGGTCAAGATTACTTAATCCTATTTTCAAAGGATTATATTTTTAAACAATGGAAAAAATTCATTTTCATTTTTGTCCCAAAACAGTGGCAGTTTCCGACCCTTATGAGTGGGTTTAATTAATTATGGACTCTCAAAAAATAATAAAAAAAAATATTAATATATTTTTATTTTCTGCAAACCCAAAAGGAATCAAGAAGTATTCTCTATACTTTCCCATACAAAGTTATGTTCAGGCAAATATTCATCTTTCTATCCGATCTATAGTTTTAAGCAAAACATTATCAATTAAAATTTAATATTTAATTTGAATTTCTTGACCAAATAAATTATTACAACATATAAACATGCTCTTTTCTCAGACCAAAGACCAAAAAATTAAGTTTTTATAATATGTAACTGATAGTATTTTTTTTTTAATCTTCTTTTTCCAATTTAATAAAAATATTTTTATCAAGGTCCCACAGTGTACTTTAGTTTAGATGTGAAAAATAAAACCCAATTACTTGCACAAAATAATGCAATAGTCTATAACAAGGTGCTTACGATTGTAATATTGTGTACTATTTTACTTCAATATTGTCCTTAAAATACAATACACTACAACAGATTTCCTATATGAAAAAAAAATTGGTGTCGCCACGTATAAAATACTTACTGATTACCCAGATATAAACTTTGATGCATATTTACCTAAAGTCGACAGTTGGTTTAATATGGAAAGCACTTATATATTGAATCACGGGATTTCATATTGGTAAATTTATTGCCATGTTAAAAGGTGTAAAATTGCAGATTTATGATTTTACCATTTTATTTATATATAAGCAAGGCTTTTGTTAGGGCATAATGGGCCATGCAGTGCCTTTAAATAAAATAACGGAATTATCGAAAATTTGCCATGAAAACTGAAAAAAAAAATTATAATTATTTTGGTTACCTTGACAAAAAATGGCTTTTTATGGCTCAAATTTCTTAAAATTTAAATTGAAAAAATCTTTTTTCTCAAAACACAGTGTCAAAGGCATTGCATGCACGGCATTTGGGATACAAAAAATAATAAACTAGAAATTTTTAAAATCTGCTTGCTCCAAAAAGAAGTTAGTAAAAATTCCTGTGTATATATTTATATGATATATACAAATAATTATACCAAATTAATATAAGTGAGTGACACAACACTTTTATTTTATTTATTGAATTGTGAAACCATTATTAAAGACTATATATAAAACTTTAGGCAAATATGCATCGAGCCATCTCTGTTCATTACCCAATTTTGATTTAAATCTAATATAATTTATGATCTCATTATATGATATATAATGATTAATAACATTTATTCCTAATATGGTTACAACATTGACACAACATTGCAACACTGATTTCGAATACAGTCTCAAACAGTACGAGTTGATAGAATATGGTACATTCACCCATTACATCCAACTTTTTTTTTACAAGATCTTGAAGTAACACAATTCACCAAGTAGAATAAATACTTTTTTAATGATTTTTTTGTACTAGGATGAATTTATAAAACATAAATCTATGCATCAATAAAATAAAATTTGTCGAATAATATAGCCCCTGGTATACATAACTAAATAAACAGGGAGTCGGTTTATGCCCATAGACATTTACTCACTTGGTTTACGTCTCGGCATATTTAATTTATGCGGTATACTCGATTTATTTCAATAAAGTTCTAAAATTAAATTTTCAAATTAAAGTTTTTTTTTATTAATTGGTAATAACTTGTCAATTCTTTTGCATCATACTTTATCTTATACGATTTAAAGTTACACATGGATATTTTAATCATTTTAGCATGCTTTTATAACCATATCAATCTTGTAAAAAAAGAGCTGGCCTGTTTATCCAATACCGTCCATTTTAAACGTCACCAAGTTTGACATCCGTCAATTTGACAGCTACCATAGACAGTACCATAAAGAACTTCATAGTATTTCAACAATTGAATATTATCTGTATAAAGAGATTACTCTATATAATTGATTAGAGACAGAATTAAAATCTTAGGATTAATTGAATATTTTAAATACACATTCATTAGAACTTTACACAGCCGAATAGTTATTTGAAAAATTTTCTAAGTAACAATACTGGGAAGATGATCACACGTCTATCTTTTTATAACCTGATTATCAATAATTTCTCACAATTATTTTTACGTTAAAAACTTTTTCTAGATCATACAAGCCGTATCGAACTTGTGCGCTTTTTATGTCAACCATAGACAAAATTTGTAACCCGATTTTTTTCAAAATGTGCTCAATGATTTTTAAAAGAAGTATATATTAAAATGTTTGGATAATTATCATTAAGTACAAACGAAAATGAGTTTAGTGTGAAAATATAGTATATTTTTAATTAATTAATCATAAAGAAATATAATAGAAGTAGGCAAAAAAATTATTAAGTGTGCAATCAAGTTTTCGCTGTTTGTCAATAGATGGCGCACATAGTAAACAATCCAGTAACTTCCCTCAACCTTGATTATGTCACCAGTACGCCTAATAGGGGGCCAGGGTTGCCACTTGAGAACCTTACGGGTATAACAACTCGGCTCCACGAGTGACGTACCCCGCCCACTGCCACTTCAGACGAACGGTTCTTAGAGCTACGTCGGTGATTTTTTTTCAACGAAACCGAGCATAGCTTCCTCGATTGTTCTCTGGGTGATCTTTAGCTTAGATGTATAGTTTATTCTAACACATTGGTGATTTTCTTGTGAAGTCATATACTATAATTTGTATGAAAATATGTAATTTGTGGCATATTAAGTTAATATAAAGAAAACCATGGTAGAAGCATATAACTGATTAAACAAAGTTTATGTGATGTTTTAATTGGATTTATCTCTGTACATACGAAAACAGTATTAAGTTCTGTCAGAGATATTTTAAAAAATGTAGCTGTAACTTTATATCGTATATATTACTTCGCAATATAATTTTTATATAAACAGTGGAAACTTTTTTACACACCTCGTACAATAAATACATGTTATTATTATGCATTATTACACTAGTGAGTATATATCTTTAACATTAGTTACTTTAGATGAAATAAAATGAATGTATATAGCCAAAAATGTATGACATTATACAAATATAAACAATTATATGATTATTCAATTTGGTTAAAGCTAAAATGATATTTACTATTATTGCTTTAAGTTACAGAATTGTTTGTCAAATGTGTGACCACCTTCGTATAGAAATAAATTATCTTCCACTATAATGTTTAGTCTGATAGCACTCATACCGCTTTATCCTTACCAGTCAGGCGTCCGTTGTTATGCTTTCTGGCACAGTCAATTCACTTTCTTGCACTTTCTCCTTATCTTCTACATCCTTCTGAGAATTTTCCACTGGCTTTGAATCTGACGTAGAACTAGACGTTAGACTGTTGGGTTGTGATGACTCTTTGCTTTGTGGCTCTTGAGAACTTCTGCTATCTTGTGACTTCTCTTTTGAATCTGTCGACATTGTAACATTTATTACATCTTCACCTGATACATAACATATCTTATATTGCATTTAAGTTACTACTATTCTATATAACTACACTGTATTCTCTGGATAGAGTTACAACATATTTAGTTGATAAGTAATAACGAAGTAAGAATGCGTTTAAATGCACCTATTTCTCTCTCTCTCTCTCTTTGACTAATTTATATTTTAACAATCAATCCTGAGAATTAAGGACCACAACCAAAAATATGATAAATAAAAGTCAGGATCTAAAAATACCAATTACGTTAATCATATTGTGTAATCAATTATATTAATCATGTTGTGTACATATAATGCATACCACAGACCATAATATGGATACAGATACTAAATCTTATTATGATAGAAAAAAATAGGAATTCATTTTTATTTACACATAAATAACCTATAAATTGTACAGTGAATCCGATGAGACTTTTGAATTATAATAAAAAAAATGTATTATTTTTACCTTTACTTTTGCTTTTGATTTGTAATCTTGATTGACAGAATTATAAAATATTAAATTGGAAATCTGTAGTTAGTAGTGAATGGTAAAAAATCGTTTATATTTCATTACTATTGTTGAAACCCATAACTACCCCTTTTATTTACAAAAACTCTGTCCAGCAAATAAAATACGATTTTATTTACTTTACAAATCTATATTCTACAACAAAACTACTTTGTACTACTAAAGAATCAGCCTACAGATTATATTGAATAATGCTACATTTAAGCATAACTACACTAACTACAAAATACAAATATATAAATGTAATAAAATATTAAATGAAAATGTACGAACGTGAAAACAAAATTAAACTTAAAAGTGAATCCTCCATAGTGGTGTAAATCTTGGCATTTTTATAATTTTCATCACATCTTCTGATGCAAACGCGAATTGAGCCACAGGCGTATTTTATAAGCTTGGTGCAACTTCGCCCAAAGGTAATCTTGGTAAAACAAATTATACTTATTTACATTTGTCATTAAATCAAATAGTGTATACAGGGTGTTTGGTTATAGGTGTAAAAGCTTTAAGTACTTTAATATATAGCACATTTGTTAGATTTAAACAAATAAGTCATTACTTTAACATATTACATTATTTTTTATACACATATATAGGCCAATATCTTTTGACGGTACTAAGGCTGCAGGGAGAGATAGTAAACAATAATTGATTTCAATATGTAGTATTACGAATTTGCCGCTTACGGTATATATATCCTTATAAGCTCTATCTCTTTAGCTAAGCTCAGTGTATTGCTACGAGATCAAATCAGAGATTAAGTGATCCATAGAAAAACCAAGATCACTGAAGTAACTCATATTACTCGTCTGCAAGTGGCAGTGGGCAAGGCACATATCGTGCAAAAGGTGATCATTGGGCTTAAAAATTTCTCGAGTGATGATCACGAGTAGGTAGACGCGACATCGTAGGCAACCCTACAAGGTAGACGTACGACATAATTAAGGTCTCAAAAAGATGTTTGCAGTTCAAGACCGTTCTTCGTGGCAATTTTAAGGGGAGGCATATACCGAATTTTGAAAAAAAAATGTCTTACTGTATTATCATTTCGTTATTTATTATTTAATTTACATAAAAAAAAACCTTAAAATTGATTTTAAATTTACACCTATAACCATTCACCGAGTATAAAATTTCATTAGAGATATGCTTATAATATACAAATTTTATAGCTAAGTGCAAAATCAAATTAAATCCACATACAAAAGTTAAAACGGTCCAGCGTAATAAGCTTAATTAACTAACTACGGGTATTATGCCAGTAACTCTGTAAAACCAGAAAATTAAAAGCAAAAAAATTAGGCATGTAACTTCTTAGCATTCCATGCGTTCACCGTTCTCGGGGCTGACAACCCGAGTAACAGATTTAAGAGAGACCATTTGAGGCCGCTTTGTAATGCATTAGCATTCACTTTTAATGACCAAACTCATCTCAACCAAACCAAATTTAAAACGACTCTTCCAATAGTGCTTTTAGAAGTCCATTCCGAATATGAACTATTTTCTTTTAATATGCTAAAATCCTATAAGCAGGTTATAGAAAGATTTAGCTGTTATACCACTAGCTACCTCATTCACATACTACTATAATATGAATTTATTTCTAGTTATTTAAATGACCAGGTATTAGTACTCGTTCACCTAAGTTGCATTGTATTTAGATATATTTGTTTCACAGCGAACAATGACTTCTATTTTTCTCAGCATGGCCTCAATGTATAAATTTAGTAAAAAGCTATAAATCTCCTAAGCAAAATGAATTAACTAAACTAAACATATACTCCATAGACGGCCAATTCCATAAAGGAACAAAGAGTAAATCATCATTATTTAACAGCAAAAGAGCCTCCACCAGTAGACGAAGGCCACCCCTTCCCCCCCCCATAGATTTCCGATATGACTGATTGGATGCAACCTGCATCCAAGGTTATCTGACATCCATCCCTCTTGTGGGCAGATGTCTTATCGATCCCTGGTATTCTTTCCCACAGCAGCTTCAACTTGCCAATCCGCTAGTCTATTTAAGGTATAGGACTTCCACTAGTAGACAGGCCTCCCCCATGGATTTCCAATATGACCGGTTGGATGCGGCCTGCATCCAAGGTTTTATGACAACCATCTATCTTTGGGGTAGACGTCTTATCGATCCCTGGTCTCCATTCCCACTGCAGCTCCAACTTGCCAACACTTGGATATTTCAGTTACCATCACCAGTATCCATTCACCTATGAATCTCCTTGTAGATAATTCAACCTCGTAAAAAAATCTTGTGCGTGAGTGATCGTGAGCATGCCAATAAGACCCAAAGTGAGAATCAAAGTTTCACCACCAGTAACACAATGAAAGTCACTTACCGGCGCCATGGGCGGGCCAGGGTTTCCTCACGAACATGTTTTCTACAATTCTGTCAATATTGTCCTTCTCCGTGGAATTCGGTGGCCTGAAATCAATAAGAGTTATCACAATGATCAACTTAATCCACATAGGATAATCTTGTCATCACTTGTGTACATTATGATGAAACATAAGCACAATTTGGTAGAAAATAAAATCCAATTTAACTCTCTTCTATATAACCTTTAATGTTAAACTACAAGGGATCCAAACATGCCACAATCTGAGAAGAGGTCAAAGCATTCTGGTTTTTTTTGTAATTTTTTTCACTATTTGTTTTATACAGTATTAGTGTAGTACATTCTGAAGTTTCATGAAATCAAATTCAAACTGAATGAAACTAATTTGTAGGCACTAACAGTCAGTTTCTTGTAGTATTAAAATAACCGCTTTTGCATAATAATATAAATAAGATACATTTTTTCTCTGTCCGTTTGTTCCGGCTAATCTCTGAAGTGGCTGGACTGATTTGGTGGGACTTATACTGGCAGGTATCTGGTGTAATAATGAGTAATTTAGGTTACTTTCATTTTAGAAAAATACTTGAAGGAAGAAGAAATACCAAAATAGGCTAAATATTCTTTTACAAACTTTACACGGAAGAAGTCGCGGGCATAGCTAGTATTAAAATATTTTATGTATAGTATAGGTATTTGAACGTTTTAATTTGATATGTCTTGTGGCTGAGCAGTAAAACAATAATAATTCACTACATTAACACAGAAAAGACTAACTAAATTCTTATAAAACTTGAAAGTTTTTTGTAAGTGGTGGTAGTCGATGGTGGTAGATGGACGGTCACCTGTCGGGGGCGGCGGGCGCGGCTGGCCGGACAATGGGGATGGCAGCGGTGGGGCGGCGTTGCGCCCTCGGTTGCTGAGGAGGCTCTTGTTCCGCACAATTATAGTAGGTCACTCCGCCTGCTTGTGTTGCCTTGAAGAAAAAAAATTACACATTGTATATAAATACAAAATGGGATTCCAAATCAAAGTTCACTCATACATGTTTTATGTGCGGTGAATATTAGCTGCATAAAAAAAGTTTTACACAGAAAATAACTGAAAACTTTAATTACCTAATAATTAGGAATTGCTACACATTAACCCTTCAGTCTGACAATACACAAATAGTCTAGTCAAATCTGACTATAGATAAAGTTTCTGGTAGTAAACTGTTTCAAAATAGCGTTTGTTACTTGACAATATTAACCTTGCTCTTACTTAGAGTGACTTTCTTTTAATTACAAGTGAATCAATCCTTGCGACAACTATTGTTTCGATAGCCAAGATATACAAGATTGTACTTACTAATTTTAATAGAAATTTTTATATAAAACATGTAAAAAGCGCACCAAAACTGGTTTTATAAAACATATACACTACATTCAATAAAAATTGTGATTAAAATGAAATCGAAAATTCATCAACATTTCAAATGTACAGCATCCACTACTGGAGAGGTCTAGATAAATTTTAAATAAGATCGGTTGCATACAGCATCTAGCGTTGTCATGCACCGTCGATACTACTATCGAAATTATGTATATATTTACAATCACATGGGAAGCAGCCGATGACTGTGTTTGGCACTAATCGGTGTAACATAACTCCTGAAGATGCCCCATGGAGGGGTGAAACACGTGTTGATTAATTTGGCGGTGGCGGTTGTGTGATTCGCATAGTTTGCCGCATACGCATTTATCAACGGGCTGGCGGGCGGTGCACTTTATTGCACGACTACCACTGCATGTGCGGAAGTGGCTAAATATTGGTCCTTTTCTTACTTAGGACACAGGTTGACATCCTACTCCGCACTTGCCATCCCATGGTCTCCTCTCCAGACCCTTATGGTAGCTTGATCAACATAAACTTGTAGCTTATGAGATATCTCATGTTAAACATTTTAAATATTATGGGTAGATAGATAAACACTTACATAGTTGTGATGTTGGTACATATGTTGCGGGTACGAGCCGGGTGGCTGCGCATACATAGCAGCACCGCCGAACACCGGTCCACTACCGCTTTGCTGTAAAATATCATTACTGCATGTCAGTCGTCCTGTTTTAACTATGAATAATCAATATATAAAAATAAATATTTCTATAACACAAAATTTACGGTTTTTTTAATTAATGATAGTGAAATATGGATGTTCGAGATTGCTACAAAAATTCGACTGCCCCTCTGATTTATTTTTGGACATTGAAAATACAAATCTTCGTACAAAATATTTTTTTTCCTGGGAGTACTTGAATTGCCGTAGTCTTCGGAGACATAAGCATGTCTGAAAAAGTCCGAAGAACTATATAAAGGCTGTTAGTGAAACTGTAGATTTCTCTGTTTTTTTTTATTATTTTGACCTCGTTTTCGAGGCTCCTGTTCCTTTATAGTGAGTATGGAATTGACAATTTTTTATTTAATGGAATCAGGCGTTACCTCGCGGAAGTCCATCCTAAGTAACAGAGTCTCTGTGTTTGGCACTAATCGGTGTAATATAACTCCTGTAGTTGCCCCGTGGAGGGGTGAAACACGTGTTGAGTGATTTGGCGGTGACGGTTGTGTGATTCGCATTGTTTGCCGCATACGCATTTATCAGCGAGCTGGCGGGCGGTGCATTTTATTGCACGACTACCACTGCATGTGCGGAAGTGGCTAAATATTGGTCCTTTTCTTACTTAACAATTTTTTCATTTTTACTTTGTCAGCATCTCCTTACAATCAAACTCTCATATCTTTTTTTTATGCATCACAACATCTTTAATTCCTTACCATTCTATTTCTCCTTCCACCCATCGCCTTTCTTCCTTCTTCCTTCTACACATTTACAAAATATCAGTGTTTATTTATTTTTGTATCGCAATAGACTGCTATATTGGCGGTGCGTTGTATTTACCTAAATGATGTGAGCTGTATCATATTTATCACCATCACGCTTATTAAAAACACTACACAGGCTATTTCTCTGGCGTAACATCACATATAGGGTGTCTCATAAGTCATTCTCAAATCAAGGTACAAATTTTCGTTTATAAGTACATTTCATTGAAGTGATTATTTGATAGACGTGAACTGACTTTGTTTAGTATGATATTGAATATTTCTTAATGCTATTCTTTGGCGGAGGTCTATGTCCAGCAGTGGGACTCCTGAAATACTGATGATGATGTTTTAAATATATTCTTATACACACCTGCATATATTGAGCGGGCATCATGGCGGGCGGTGCGTATCCTTGTGCCGGTGGTAATTGTCCTGAAATTTAAAAAGCAGAATATTTTATATACATCTATAGTAAAATGATTAAGGTTATTAATGAAAATTATGCCAAAAATACCAGTATTTGTTTTTATGAGGCTCTTATTAGATGAGAACACGTTTGAAACCATTGCACCATTAAAGGATGCCATTGTCGACGATGACATGGACATCCCCATATATTTTCAATGGCTGGTTGGACTATGATCCCACAAGGTGGACAGATGACCTTGACAAGGATGTTCTATGTTTCACTTGTCGGTCTTTCATCTCCACTCCAGAACTTTGACAATCCAAAAATAAAACTACAGAAAGAGAAACAGGCACATTGTCTATTAGTCCGGACCATCATTAACTTGGATCCTCGCAGTCACTTTTAACATACTTTTTTCACAAAAACACTTACCTATAGAATGCTGTGGAGGTATGTTGTGTATAGTATGATGCGGATGAGATACCATTTGTGGTGGTTGATCCAAAATACCAAGTCGGACCTGGAAATAAACAATTAATTAACTATAACACATATGTTATTTCCGAAAGAGATTTATTGTAAAATAACACATATATATTTTAAATTATTAGTTAATTTATGGGACGCATTGTTTATAATATTAAACGAAACATTCCTAAACATAAACACAAACAGTGACCCATAAATGAACGTCAAAGTTATATGTGAAATTAATGCTAAATTTATTTAAACACTTCTCATGAAAAGTACATCCAGAAGAAAAAACCGGTTAATAATTTACATACTAATACCATTTACATACATAATAAACATAATAAAAAACCTGATATAAAGTTATACTTACCATTATTACTAACTATAATATCATTTATTTTAATTGTTATTTGTATATATAAAGAAAATGTTTTGGATTGTGCCGCGCTTTAATGTCGGTAAAGCAGTAGCTACTTAACCTTGACACTTCATAGATGGCGCTGTTAACAATGGTGTTATGATGGCGTCCACTGCGGTCGCTGGTCGGTAAAGCAGTTGGCATTTGAGATGTTAGTGATAATTTGAAATATTGCAGAATAAACTATTAAAATGAATTGGAATTTTTAAAGAATAAACTTTAGATGTCGTTTCTCTATTTCCAGGAAGGTTAATGATGTAAAACATTAAATGTTTGATTATTATGACCCACCTACAGAGTATAGTTTTATTGTTTGTTTAAAGCATATATCTACATAACCAAGAGAAATTGTCTTATATGTATAATACAGATAAACATCTTATCTAAAGATCTTAGTATGAGCGACAGGACGGTGTTCTATCTGTCTGTTCGAAAATGTCTCATGTGCGTCTTGTCAATCGCCATCACACGTCTCATTGCTCACATACAGTGTGTACCTTATACTTATCCTATACTACAGGTGTATACTATATATAACTTTATAAGTACTATTATCTTCCCCTTACTATGGTTGTCTGTAAGAGATTGCCTTGTGTGATAAGACCGCCCATTGTACTTTTGTGTATATTATTGTATCTGTATATTATGTTTCTTATCGTGTACAATAAAGAATATTAAATAAATAAATAAATATACTGGATATACCTGTTGCGAATGCTGTTGTTGTTGAAGGGTCTGGTGAGGTGGCGATGGACCGTGCGGCTGGTTTACAGGAGGATTGCGGTGGACCTGGTCAAATATAATGAGATACAATTTTAATTTATTCATTCATATTAATATTGATATAGGATCATTTAGTGTTACGGGACAAGAACTATTTTTATGAAGACTAAAGAAAGGTACAACAAGCTTAAGATTTTGTAAATATTGGAGTATTGTTATCAATTTTTATTGTTATGGTCGATACTTTTGTTATTATGGATTAAAGCCTAGTATCCACAAGTTTGCCACAAGTGCAATAAGCTCGGAATAATCGCGTGTTAGATTACATCACAAATCTTGGCTCGAAATTTTTATTTCTACACTTAGCAACAATATAATTAAATCTAAAAACCTCATATACCTTACATATTACCCCTATATTACATAAAACAATACTCTTGACACAAAGTAAAATACGATTATTATAGGAGTCAACGATAAAAAAATAAGTAAAGATGTGTTTACACATGACCCACCTTATTCAAAGTTCTTAAATAATATTGTTGTGTAAATTCATAAAATATTTGTCATCGTCTAATTCATTCAATTTGAGGATTACAATAATAATATTTTTTTTTTAATAATATTCAATATTTTTTCCATTTTATATACAACAACATTGCTATTTGTTTTATGAAATCAACATGTTATAATATATACATAGAAACCAGTTCAAAACACGCCGTCATAATTGAAAAGATGACATCAAGAAAGGATCGTTATCATGGTCTGGTCTATAGATGAGTAACTTGTATCCACATGTAAACGCATCCTTAGCTCTTTTTTTACCAAAGCCACCAGTAATAAATACCTGATGCATGAGTTGCTGAGGGTGTATCTGTGGCACGGGACTGCCCTGGTGCTGTGATTGGGAAGAACCGTTTCCTGGAAAATCTAAAGAAAAAAAAGGTCAAGTTAAAAAAATTTACCTATATCAAGAATTCATCACTTCCATATATCCATATCTTGTTCTATTTTGCTTCTTTATTGATTCATAATACAATATACTTGTAAGGTAAAATAACCCGGCAAGTCTTTATAAAGTTCTATTAGGTAGTAGGTAGTATCTTTGTCTTGTTGGGATCCAACAGCAGATATCTTACGGCTGATATGATGAATGTCTTTCTATTACATCATCATCCGCTAAGTGATTTGCTTAATCACTGGTGTTTCTTGTTTTTTTTTTACTTAATCATTAAAAGCTTTCTGAAGACCATGACAGTATAAGAAGTGGGGTTAAAAATGTCAGTGTTCTATTCCAAAATGAGATTTAATAGTTTGATGACCTTTATCTACATTTCAAGCAATTTTTATTATTTTAAGCCATTAAAAAAATTTAAAAAAATGGCAATATTCTTCTCTAATGAAAAACTTTGACATTTCTATTCTTCTCAGTAATCTCTTCATTTCTGAAGATCGTGATGGTCTAGAAACACCTTGATGGAATCCATAAGCCCTTTCATTACTATTCTATCGTGCTATACCGTTTTCCACAGGGCTATGTCAATGGAGAATCGAAATTCTTGATTTGACTAGATCAAACCAGCAGGTAGATGACTGCATGCATGGTCTTTTATCATCTACTTTCCTTTTAGTTTATTCAAGTAATCTGACAGTGCGGCTGATGGGACCAAAATAACTAGACTCATACATAGGAAATTACCAAAGCCTGGTTTAGTCTCGACCAGGTCGAAAATGGACTTATTGGAGCTTTTTCTTGGCTTTGGTACATGTAAAACTTTATAAGGAAAAAAAATATTTTTGAGGGATATAAAATTACCTCCATGATATCTATGTTGCTGTTGCTGTTGAGACTGCTGTTGCGGTTGTTGCTGTTGTTGCGATTGTTGTTGTGGTTTTTGTTGTTGTTGCTGCTGCTGTTGGGATTGTTGTTGCGTTTGTTGCTGCTGCGGCGAATAGGTCTCAGCGAGCGGCCTCTGTCGCAAACTACTATACCGTTTGACACCACCTGCTTTTGATTCCGCTCCTTTAATACAAAAAGTTAAACCACATTAGATCCCGAAATATAACAAATTTTACATTTTTATTTTTTACATGTCACATCGACATTACACAAAAGTAAATAGTCTAATCTGTACTGAGATAAGCTTTCGAAGTTATATTCTATATTGTAAATTAGTGGATTGTTAATTTTATTTAATTATATTTAAAAAAAATAAAGACTAAAGTATAATTATCAGCTAGTCAAGCACTGTTGATTTTTTATTTAAACCTTTGTTTTGTACGATTCTTCAAATTTCACTGCCTCCGGTTTTTTTAACCATGAAAATAAGTTTCGATTTCTTTTGAAAATATAAAAGGCCAACTTTTGCGGACAGCTCTCATTGCCCAGAGCAGCCATACGCAAAGCCCTTCACCCGCGACCCGCACCTAGAAGGCCTGTGACGAGTGTGCATAGATATATCTAATATATAAAATTCTCGTGTCACGGTGTTCGAACTTGAACTCCTCTGAAACGGTTTGACTGATTTTTACCAAATTTAATATGCGTATTCAGTAGGTCTGAGAATCGGCTATTATCTATTTTCTATACCCCTAAGTGATAAAGGTTGAAATTTTATGTTTTTATTTTTTTATGATACAGCATACAAGAATACATACAACCATAAATTTTCACCCCTCTACGATCAACCCTTATTTTTTATTTGTAAATTAAAATATCAATTTTTTTTTGCAAAACGTTTGCGAGATCAGCTAGTACAGCATAAAAAAGGTTAGAATTGAACTTCATCTCTTACCAGATGCTTGTTGTGGTTGCTGGCCTTGTGTTTGCTGAGGTTTCTGCTGTTGCGGTTTCTGTTGTTGTTGCGGTTTCTGTTGTTGTTGCTGGGGTGGCTGCTGCTGCTGTTGCTGCGCGGGCTTATTTGTCGTCGCGTTGTTCTGCTGAGGGTGCTGTCGGTGAGAGAGCAATCTATTCATACAATAAAATCTGTTGCTTGGGTTGCACTAAACATTATTTCATTTGACAATAATACTGATGATAAGTTGTTCAATGAAAATCTAATTATGGTCAAGAGGGAGATTAAAAAAAACTTCAAATATTAGCTATATATTTACAATTTATAAGAGATCTAATAACAATTATAGAAAGTTAATAAATCAGGGTGTTTGGTGTTTGATATTAATGTGACGACCGCCCCCTCGAATTCCACGAACGAGCCTGTCGGGGCTGACGGCGCGACATTAAGAAGGTACAGAAAGGGTAATTATGACAAAGTTATTTGAGCACTATTGTGCGTCCATCGCTTTATTGAATTTTTCATTGTAGCTGACATGCAGTAAGATACAATAAAGTATGGACTATAATAGAGGCACACCAGACCTCCCTACACGACGACTAACCATCTATAAATTATCTGCCTACGGTATTTAGGATAGGATCACGAGATATGACGGGAGTTATTTGTCTGGCCTATTGTTAACTTGACATTTAAATTCCCCTCTCTCGGTTAGTTTTAGAAACCATAAAGCATCTGAATTGTCATTTAGGCCGTTATTCAACTCTGACAAACTCCAGAATGTTCTTTTATAGTCATGCTTTAGTAGATCGAGATTAATGGTTCGATGTCCTGTTAAAAGAACCTGACTTAGTAATTAACCATGGTGTTAATAATACACTTGACCACCATCTCAATCATATGTTGATGTCCTAGTGTTGCCGGTGATAACATATGGATCTGAGATGCGGTCATTTACGATTGTCTTTATAAGGTTCAAAGTCATCCAGAGAGCAATGGAGAGGGGTGTTTGATGCTTCACTAAGAAATCGAGTCAGAAATTCACAGATCCGCAGAAAAACTAAGTTCACCAAGACAAATCATTGGGAATAAGCCTCCCCCATATATCGTGACGATCACCAGTCTTGTGCTGCACGCATCCAGCGACTTCCCATGACCTTGAATGTGTCATCACTACGCTTAGTGACTGGCCTATCTACGCCACCTCTACCTGTATATGATCACCACTCGAAATCCTTTTAGCCATTTCTATCGGAGGCACATGCCTATAGTGACATGACATATGTTTGGGTCTCCTGGGATTTTAAAATGGGTTGGCTTGACTACCAATCCCAGCTTCTTTTACATACTGTTTAAATTGTTTTGATTTTATTTGCTATTAATTTTTTAATATTCTTTGGTAAATCAAGATTAATGGCCCGATGTCCTGCTAAAAGAACCTGTCTTAGTAATTAAACATGGTGTTAATAAGACACTTAACTACCTTCTCAATAATATTAATATACTAGTGTTGCCAGTGATCACATATACGGATTTGAGATGTGATCATTTACGATGGGCCTTATAAAGTTTAAGATCATCCAGAGAGCAATGGAGAGGATTTTGTTAGAAGCTTCATGGTCCACAGAAGAACTAAGGTCACCAATGTGGCTCAACTAGCCACCAACTTTATTCTTCTTACTTTCAGCCAATAAACGCCCACTGCTGCCCACGCTGGCCTCAGCAACTTCCCGTGACCTTGGCTATGTCATCACTCAATTTTCTTGGCTTTCTATATAGGAGGCCTATACATTGCGGTGTTATCTGGTGACATGATGGTTATGATAGTGACATATATAGGTTTGCTTGGAATTTAAAATGAGCTAGGTTGGCTAAACTACCAACTCTGACTATTTTTACATACTGTTTAAATCGTTTTGATTCTACCCTCTACTAATTTTTAAAATATCAGTTAAATAATCAAAGGTTTAGATAAACTGCAAGTCTCGAATCTTCTTTTAATATACTGGACATTGGTCTAAGTACATTAATTGTCCCAGATATAATATTTACTAAAATTTTTCACAAACCCACTGAAGATTATGAATAATGTTAGTTTTGTAGGAATTATGTAAACCCTTTTCTAGATAATGTATCTGTAGAAATACATCAGAATTAAAAAAAAATAATGGCATCAATTTTGAACGCAAATTAATCATTTGTATATGAATGTTTAGGTAATTTCTTATTTTAAAACGCTTGTTCAGTTTTTTTCTGTTGGAATCCTTGGGTCTTAAAAGTCAAGTAGTATGAATATTAATGTAATATTTAAAAAAAATTCTGCCAAGTTAAGGGTGAACGAACCTGATTGAGAGTGGGTTTCTTCTTGCCCTGCTCAGTTGGTACCGGTCTCTGTTGAGCGACTGGCGCACTCACGCGTCTCTGCGGAGGTGTCTGGCTATCGTTGCTGCACAAACATCAAATGTTTTTTTTTATGTCACGACAAATGACCTATCCACCTATATAACTATTTCACCAGCAATTAATGTACGGTACACTATATTCAAAAATGTAAATAATAAATAGTCCAATGAAAATAGAATACGAAAAAGCGATTTCAAAATGCCAGAATACACTCGCCTGTCATATTACAATAAAAAGTAAATGTAACATATTTCATATAAATTACGTTAAACAGAATAAAATATGATTGAAAATTGTAAATGCTTTAACCCTTCTTACTTGCAAATAAACTACATTCACTCCTTTGAAGACACAAATCTATATATATTACAGATAATATATGTTAAAATATAAATATATGAATAAATGTACCTGTTATTGGTAACATTGGTGGTTATGGTAAGATTCTCCAAAGGAGGCATCTTCTCTTTAGCCGGAGTCTTGGTCATGCTCTTGTTCACAGCGTTCTGCTTGGCGACGTTGGGCTTTGGAGTCGGCTTGGCTTTAGGAGTCTTGATAGATGCATTTCTTCGGAGTCCTCCGCGCTCTGACGACTCATTGGAAGCCGGTTGGGACTTGGATCTTGGTCTCGGTGCACGGGTTTTTTTACTGCAATCATTAAAAAACGGTTTATACAACGCGAACTTACGTACAACTAAACTAAACGTACAAATAATCATCAAGATTTGGCAAAATGTAAAAAAAATGGGTGAAAACATTATTTTAAATTAAATGCCGCAAAACATTATTGGACTACCATTAACAAATTACAAAAAGCATATTAATATACAGATTTCATATAGGCTATATCTGATAAAGAGTATATATATAAATCTGTGTTAAGCTATTAAAAGATTTGTTGTAAAGTTTCTTCCTGTTTCTTCTCTACAACTGTAACACTGCGAAGCAGTGCAGAATAGTGTTAAAAATAAAACAGATTATAAAAAATAGATAATAAGTTGACGATCAATAAGAGTTCTATTAAAAGTATCTATGTTGAATAAACCTCATTTTATATCTAAGATCACCGCGTTGATCACTGCTATATTATAGTACCTTGCAGTTGGTTTGGCACGTCGGTAACAAGAGCAAGATTTTTAGCAAGATTCGGTTTTCTGAAGCACCATGCTTTGAAGACGTCTCTGACGTATCTTTTTTTCTGAAAGCTTTAATAGATTCAGGCGTTACTTTGCGGAAGTCCATCCTAAGTAAGAAAGGGACTAATGTATACCTTCTTCCGCTATGCAGCAATAGTCGTGCATAATGTTTTTAATGACTTTTATGCACGACTATTGCTGCATAGCCGAAGTAGCTATATATTAATCCCTTTCTTACTTATTTCTGAAAGCTGTTCGATAAGAAGCTCTTTCCATACTTTTTCTTCTATTCAGCGGATGGACGCTCACTAAAAGACAAAGGCAAAAGCCTCCCCCAAAGAACGATGACCGGTCCTGTGCTGCCCGCATCTAGTGCCTTCCACAACCTTAACTATATTGTCGAGTGAGAGACCTTGACTATTGTATTGGCGAGTGATACGGTTGAAAGAAATAAAACTGTATAGAATAAGGTACTTAATAAACTGCACAAAATAAATTGTTAACTAATAATAAGAAAAAGAAAAATAAATGTGTAATAAAGAATTAAGAAAGTAAAAAAATGTGTAAATAAAGATAAATTAAATGTAAGATAAAACTAAAGAAAAATAAATAAAATATACCTAGCCACCTTAGAGTAAGAAGATGATGGAAGAAAGGCGAGGAAAGAAAGAAGGTGATGGAAGAAAGGCGAGGAAAGAAAGAAGGTGATGGAAGAAAGGCGAGGAAAGAAAGAAGGTATAAAAGAGCAAAACAAAAGATATTGTAAAGGACAAAAGTAAAGAATGAAAGATATTGTGACGCGTGAAAGAGAGTGATAAATAAAGAAAAGACTGAAAAAAAAAATTGAACAATAAAGTCCCTAATCCCAAAAAGTTAGGGGTAAGAGAGGCCCCCAATAGCGGTAGCCATTAAAAAAAAAACTATATTGTCAGTCTACCTAGTGACTGACCTAACCACGCCATATCTACCGGCTCGTAGCCGCCACTCGAGGAGGTGGTGAGCTTCCGGCCCCAAGAACCGTCAGTTATTTTTATAATAGATTTTCACCAAGGTACTGACTCGTCACCTTATCTTTGGAACCATAATGCTAATCTTCTCCTCCTTCAGGTCTCTGAGCATCGAGGAGCTTCCGTGTCCTTTCTCTAGTTATACTAGATTACTGTATCAACTTACTTGAATTTCTTGCCCGGTGCGTCCAGTTCAGGGAACTCCTCAGGGTTGGGCGGTTTGCGGTGTAACTGCTGAGTGGCTGCCTGTCTCCGGTATGCCTCTTCATCTTCCCAAGTACGGGTATACTTGGTCGGTCCTCGACTAGAGTAAATTTTTTAAAATTTTAAAATTCATTGAATACATGCATCAGGAGTATAAACTAAAAAATAAATCACTAAATTATAGTTTATTGAAAATAATTCATTGCTTAACACTATTAAAAGATAAACTGGACAACTTTTGTGTTGTTGATATATGGTATTACAAAATAATAAACAAAAATATACACCAACTCTTTTTTACACGATTTTGAAAATCTGAATAATTTCTAACAACAAACACAAAAATTGACAAAATTGAAAATAAAATTAAGCATTAAATTGACAAATAACATATCTTTCACTTGCATGCACTGACAAACCTTTGAAATATATAGGTTAAATTCTATGGAATAGGCCACAACAAAAAAAAATTTTTTTTTTTAATAACTTGCAATTAAAGTTTTAACATTCCATGCCGTGTGGGGCGTATACGATCCCCGCTGCACTTTCTGTTCAGGCCATTAGCAGTTCTCATTGAAAAGCAAAGGATTCTTAAACAAATGAATTGCAGGGTCGAATATAGATAACTTCACATCACGCATGCATATAAGTAATGCATATTATAATTTATAACTTTTTTCCGGTAATTATAGTTTTGCAGTATTGACAAAGTGTAAAGCATACGTCTTAAACGACTTTTTTAATTTTTAAAGTGTGGGTCGTATACGATCCACGCGGCCTGAATAGAGAATCTTTAAAAATTGCCGTGGAACGGAACGTGTTAAGAGCTATAGGTGGCATATGTATATATGTATGTATATGTATGTATGTATATGTATGTATGTATATGTATATATATTTATATTTATGGGCGTGTGTGTGTCAGTGGGTTGTGTGGGAAAAAGCTTTCCTCTGTGGAAATGACAGGCAAAATATAATACTTCAAAAATCTCTTCATAGTAATGCATTGAAACTTTATCCAAATATCTAAAACTTCCATGTAATAGTTTCTTCTGATATATTGAAGAGGTTATAGGCTTTAAAAGTACATAAGTAAATTAGTAACAAAATTTACTCACATGCTATATTATTTATGGATTACTATATCATACAATTTAACCATAATACTAATTTAAAAAAAGTATTATATATATTTATAATATTAAACTAGAAAAACGTAGAAATATTTCAATATCTTAACTATAACAAAACTATTACAGGCAAATAAATAAACTTAAAAATTTATTAAAATTATAATAACTAAGCCATGCCAATTTGCATAGTAATCTCTGTTCACTAACCGACAGTTACGGAACCTCCATTATGATGGGCAAAAATAACATTATATTATTTCACACGTGATATTTTTATGTAAATCATTACAAATAACTTTTAAAATTTAAATTTGGAACTGTGTATTAATCGCTTGAATTAATAACATTAAACATTAAGTAAAATTAGCAAATTTTATAACTTCATTTGCAAGACTTAAGCTAACATAATCTGATAGAGAAACAATACCACGATGACTGGTTTGTAATCTAGCAACTTCCTTGACTACGTCGTCATCATCGACTGGCTCGTGATCACCACTCTATAACCTTTAAGCCCCAGGAATAAGTTGCACGAATACTGTACCCTGACCGCTGTCACTAGAGACAAGCATTTATTTGATCCACCTCAGTGAATATGGTTCCTCTGCGTTCCTCACATCTCTCGCAGTAAAACTCAGAGCATAGTCCTTTTCATTAATCTTTGAATGACCTTGTCATATTATTTATCGAACAAAATAACCAACCGATCCAGTTAATAGACTGGATTGAAGTAATTGTTAGTATATAGGGTGGGCCATAAATTTTTGCACTTTTGAAACATGTGTAGAAATAAAAGTACAAATGCTATTTTGTTTATGATTTATTTACCGTAATTATCATTTATTAAAATTTATTTTTTCAAAATTACATCGTCGAGATGTGCTCCGTCTCGCCGTCGGCCCCTTACTCTCACGGTGTTGGAGAAATCAAGTGTTGCAAAAAATTTTGGCCCACCCTATATATCTTCATTATCATCATTTCAGCCGCAGGAGTCTACTGTTGGACAAAAGCTGCCCACCGCCACCACCACAAATATTTCCAATGGAACCGGTCAGAAGTGGCCTATGTTCAGGGTTTTTCAACGAACTTGAGTTATCATGTCCACTTTCAGTGTGGACGTCGTGTATTGCTCTTGCTACTCCGTGGCTTCACTCCAAATTCTAGCGGCCATCTGTTCCACGCTATGTAGTCTGAATGCTACCACTTCTACATCCCTCCTACAACCCTCAGGGCTAAGTCCGTTGATTTCGTTCTTCTACCTATCTCCTAATTCCTGATTTGATCCTGTAGAGAAATCCCCAGCATAGCCATCTATATGGCTCGTGCTACTGAATTTTCCAATGTGGCCAGAAGTGAGAGACTGCGTTTCTAAACCATAAGTCATCACTGGTAACACACAATTGTTGTAGATGTTCATCTTAAGGCATTGCCCAAACCAATTGGATTAGATGATTGATTTTTAAGTTAGAAATTATGTACAAAATGAATAACAATATATAATAACATACCCATATCGTCGGTTTCGTCGAGCGTGAGGTGGGGCGTCTTCGTTTCTTATATCATACCCGTATATTGCTACTAACTCGTCACGGGATTTTGGCATCTATGACATATACAATAAAAATCAATTAGCTTTATTAGTGGGAGACTTTATAGTTACTGGTTATATATGTAAAAGCTTCAGAGATCTTCGATCTACCGGCTTGTAGATACGGCGATATACACACTGACATACCTGTTCATTCTCGTTATATTTGTCGTGGGACCATTTGTTGACGGTTTCCGACTTGCGTGGCGGCCGACGTCGCTCAGCTGGCGCCTCTGCACCTTCCTTCTTCTCTGACGTCACATCGGACGTCGTGTTCGTAGATTCTTCACCACTGCAAAGACAATTGTATTTAGACACGCGTAGAATTTCTTCGTAATCTGTTCAGTACGAAATGACCCACTTCCCCCCACAAGGTAGATGGGTTTGGAGAAGTCACATAATGCGGGCAGCGCAAGACAATTTCTACCTTCAATCTTCAGGGGAGGCTTAAACCTTGCAGTCAGCATCTATCGGCTGACAAGACAAGGATCTCTCTAAAGAGAGAGACAGACTGAGATACGAGACTCAAGTCGTATACTCTTCGCAGAACAATGGTAATCATGTCCTCGTCATCTCAGAACTCAAGATTCAAGATTTAATATAACCTTACCACGTCCCCTACGTCCGCGATGCCTTATGTTGGTATAATTACGTTAAATCTATTATTGGTAATGTTTATGCCAAAAAAAAATATTCTGACCAAGTTTTTACCTATACATGATATAGTTTGAAATTATGCATTTCTTATGGTTCCTTCCCTAAACACTCCATGCGACTTGCACATTTAAAACTTAACCACAATAACTGTTTATTATAAGAAATAAATTAATGTATATAGATGAAAATGATTCGCCCAATGTATTGCTAAGCAAAACTAGGTTACAGTGGCTTGTCTTGTGCAACGTTCTCACAAAGAGTAAATAAAACCACTTTCTCCCTACTATATAGGATAGATAGCAAGAAGCAATACCACAAAAATGTGATCACGTTATTACTAAAATCTTCCAGTATTTGTAAAATCATTGGCTTCCCCCATATAAAGCCATGGTGATCAGTCTTACACTACCCGCATCCAGGAACTTGCAGAGGACATAACTATGTCAGTCTACTTAATGGGGCGCTACCCACGCCGCATCTACCAGCTAGAGGTCGCCACAAGAGAACTTTTTGACTTCAATAATGCGAATAATGTAAACGAAATATAAACCTTACTTTCGTAAGTAATCATTTTTTAAATCAATAAATATTATTGACTAATGACAGCCCAAGAGTTCCTCTCATGAGGGCCTGAGCTCGACGACCCTCAATCCGGTGACATAGTAGTAAATAGCAGCCCGAGCAATGTCGCCCCCGGGAGCCCTGGAGCTTTGCTACTTTAATAGAGGACTTGGCCAGGAGCCCTCTGCGCCCTGTCACCTCAAACCACGAAATTCACAAATGGCAGCAGTAACAGTCCAGTCCAAAAAAAAATCTTTTTCAATTATGACACAAGTAACTTTGAAATAACAAATAACTTTAAACTGCATGAAGTCTATCAAGTAGTAAATAAATATAATCAAATAGCAGAGACAGATAACTCGCGTTAAATTTAACAATTAATTGCTATTATACACGCTATTATGCTATTAATGCTATTCGTTTCGACAAAATAAACGCTAATTTTTTTATCTAAATTGCATAGCTAACTGGTGAAGGTCAATTGTACGGTTATTAAGCCAGTTTCCGGACATTCCGATAACGAGTCACTTGTACGGTTTCTGATAGGTCACGAATGTGCATTATATTGCGGTAAATTAGTACTTTACGCAAATAGAACCGCTATTTACGTAACGATAGAGGACGTGCTGTTTAATTTTAATGACGTGCTTTGAACATTGTTAACACACTGTACATTTTTTGTAGCAAACATTTTAACTTCTTCGATGTAGCATCATCGAATAATCTGAACGGTTCACAACATCCTGTATATCGGGTCTGTTAGCCGTCCGAATGTTGGTTTGATATGATTGATTTGTAAATAATCAGTCGACGTTTGATCTTGAATAGCTTTAATGTAAGTGGAACGTACGACCCTGCATTGATTAGCATGCTTACCAATCTACACCTCTTATATTAACCTACTTTAAAGAATAGTCGGAAACTAAGACGACACTGCAAGCGTTTTTTAAAAAAAATATAAATACTATGAGTGATAGCATCCTTAGTGATCAATAACTTGTTGAATAAAACTCTTATATAAAACAAAAACAAATCAAATGAAGAATAAATATTAGGAGGACCGCCGAAATGTCGCTTTCTTAAGTTGAATTCACACGACTACATTTTTAACAAGTTTTTATTTCTAATCAACAATATATTCACCTTCGTTATCAACAACCTTTTGCCATCTAGTGTACAGATTTTCAATGACGAAGCGGTAAAACATGTCGACAGACACGACATTACTTTCCAATCCCGCTTATATAATTTAAACGAAATTGCTAATAATTTTTCAATTTCTAACGATGTTAGTTACAAAAAAACGACAAAATATTAACATGTTAAATTATTTCTTATATAAACATTTCCTTTGTTTTTATATCGAGTATATTTAGTTTTATATTTTTAACCCTTAGTAGCCTGATTTACGAAAGTGATTTTTTTAATATTACTGTGTTTGCTTGAAGGTCTAGATGAAGGGAAAAATAGATTTTTTTTTTAATTTCGTTTGAAAGAATATTATACAACAGTACAATACGTACAGCCAACCTATAAAAAACTAACAGTAATGTGAACATTCAGTTTAAAAGATTGGTATCAAAACTGAAACTCTAGGTTATTAAGGGTTAATAAATTGCTTCATCATGTCAGACGATAGACGCCTATTTTTTTTGGTCCCCGCTATTGGGGACCACTCCTTCCACCCCTATTTTTGTGCGAACAGCGTTTTTTTCATTTTATTATTAATTTTTTCACATTGATTTTTATTTTTATTCTCCTCTTTCATACTTCACATTATCTTATCATTATCTTTCTCCGTTCTTTCATTCAACAAATCTGTCTATCTTTCTCTTCCATTCCATTCATCCATCCTCAAACAATGCAGTTATATCTATTTCTATTTATAATTATCACAGATTTTACATATATATTTTCTTCATTTACATTATTCTGCCAGTATATATCATAATTTTATCACAGTTTAGTTTTAACATTTCTGTTTTATTTCCGTAACTTTATTTTATTTAGATTTACAATGTTCTTTTGTCTATGTTTTGTTTCTGCTTATTGCTTGTTTAGCCACTTCTCTGCAGTATTTGAAGGACACTCTTCCGATAGACGCACAGCATAGGCCTGCACCAAAAATCGCCACGATGAACGATCTTGTACTGCCTGCATCCCGCGACCTTAACTGTATAATTAAGTCACTCACCAGGTAGACAGACGATACGGTCTGCGTGAGTGCCTACCCACGCCCTATTGCCACACGCCCTTTAAAATTTATTATAGATGCACATTTTTACAAAATTAATCAAAAATAGATATGAGCAATGACGTTCTGCATTGAATAACACACCTAATGCTTATATATACATACATATATATGTAGGCAGCGGTCACCAGGGGAAATAATTTTTGTGCAATCTATTTTTTGACCAGAAAAATACAGCAAGCATCAAATATCATAACGCAGAACTGGGACTTACTACCAAAGCCTTCTCTAACCCCTATGATAAAATCTCGGCAATGGATTTAGAGTTATATATAGATAAATATATATATTTTATATATGTGTATACATATATATCACAGGCACGATATTGCAATAGCAACCGGCTAAGCCGAAGTTCGGTTCTCTCGGTCACCCTTGTGTAAGAATGCTAAGCGGGTATTATCGACGAGTGGCAGCCCAAGCTTCTCGTGAGGGCCCTTGAGCTTCTTAGTCACTCCATGTGGAGTTCACTGAAGCGATTTAAAAGCTCGGCGACCTTTCAATCTGGTAAAATAGTAGTATATAGCGGCCCGAGCCGAGACTTCCCCGGGAAACCTACAGCTTCGCTAATCTAAAAGAGGTCTTAGGTTAGGCGCACTCTGTTCCCTGACATTTCAAACCGATTGTACAAATGCTATTTGGACAGCAACGTCAGTCCGGTTATAAAAGAAAATAATAAAGCTTGTCATCAGCGGCAACGTTACATAATTCATTCAGCGCCATCTAGGGATTAAATCTGCGACTTTCTTTCGTGAGTCCAATTAACTATAGTACCCGGTAATAAATATTGCACATCGACCTTTGGAAAGAGACAATCGGCTTATATCGGCCTTCGTAGAGCGTTATCACTGTCGCACGAAATACAACCACTGACAAAACGTCAAACGTCGTCTACACTGTAGATGCTACATTACATCACTGTCAGCGGCGCATTGAAAAGGGGAATTCCACAGAAATATAATATATATATAATATATATATAATATATATATAATATATATATAAATAATTATATATATTGGGCGAAAGAGAGCGCTCTACAATACGACTTGTGATTTTTTTTTTTGGTTAAACATTGTTAAAGTTTTAAATCGGTATAAATATGGGCTAAGCTTAAATGAACACATTACAACACCCGTTTTTAATACCCGCCAACAGCGTGGGCGGACCATGGTTGGATCCGGATACCTTCTCGGCTCGTTTGTGGTCCACGCTGCCTTCCCAACCCTCAAGCACACTCCAGCAACACACCCAGTCAAAGCTCTACTCGCGAAGAGTCTTAGCAACGTGCGAACGTCATCGTGCAACTAGTAGGCGTACTACCAGCTTTAGTTTTTAGTTCAAATTCACGGACCCTTCTGCTCAACTCCGATGAAGCGGTAAAAGCCTTTGGACTAACAGCACGTATACCAACAGAGAAAAAGCAATATACACACTTCTACTTCGGACTTCGTGTTAGTATCAAGACCTGCCGGCCTTAGTAAGGATTCCTCAACAGCAAAAGATCTGTACATTTAACCTTTTAAAACTCATACACCTATAACGGAACACCCTGTATAATGCAATCGAATGTTAATCAAGTATGGACATCGACTCGCAACTTTCTAATGCATATCGCATTGTTACGTAAACATCGACTTAACGGATCGTCGAACAGTTGGGCCACACGCAGCTCGGTATTGTAATGGGTCCGATATCAATGCGAACGCGAGAATTATTTTTTCTTCCATTCTTTTTTTTAAATGAATATAAAACTCGTTTATCTAACATTAGAACTTTTAATGTAACTCTTTTTAATTGTCAATTAATTAATAATTAAACAAATTTTATAAGGGGGACCGGAAAATGTCGTCTCTTCTCATGTCGATATTTGATTGTCACTTGGTGGCTCTTACATACTATGAAGGCATGGCAAAGAGATTTTGAAGTTATTACATCATATTTCCTTTTGAATGAGTAGCTGTTACATTATTTTGCAATTGGCAGTAAAATGGCCTGCGAAATACCAGAAGAGCATATGCGGCATTGTATGCTTTTTGAGTTTCACAAAGGTTTATTCAAGCATTGGATCCCAAGTTATTTACCTAGCTGCCGTGCGGTCGTCATGTTCGTAGAAGGTTCCCCTCTTGGGGATGTACTGGGGGTTGCTCCGGTCCTCGTCATCATCAACCCTTCGCTCGGTCTCCTGGAATCAATACATCATGTTTAGTATCAAAAGACGACGACGTCGTAGTCATTTCAAAGTCGAAATCATCAAGCCTTAACCCTTAATAGCCTAGAGTTTCAATTTTGATACCAATCTTTTAAACCGAATGTTCACATACTATTAGTTTTTTTATAGGTTGGCTGTACGAATTTTACCGTCGTATAATATTCTTTCCAACAAAATTAATAAATCTATTTTTCACTTCATCTAGACCCTCAAGCAAACACAGTAATATTAAAAAAAATCACTTTCGTAAATCAGGCTATTAAGGGTTAAAACCTTGCGGGACGCACGCTCTTCACAGTTTAGTTTCACAGCAAAAGGTTAAAATTATTAAGACGAAATCTATTTTAAATGCCATGTCGTGTTCACCCCAATATCATTTGCAGGCTTGATTCAATTAAACTAGGTAAAGCCAATTTTAAGAAATAAGTCAATTGCCGAATCCAACTGTACTGGGCAGCAATCGGAGTAACTTCGAAACTTCTCGTCTAATATTCCCTAGCTTAACCAAAGTTTGCAATCAAAGTCTTTTAACAATTACGACTTATGCATAAACGTGACCGCTCATTGTGCCTCATTGGCTTATATATACGAGATAAAGAGAGAAACAAGATCTTGATGGGCAATGATATATAGCGCGAAGAATGGTCGCTAAGACCTCAAGGTTCTGAATGTAGACCTGATCTGCCCACAAAGTGTACAGACGACCTTATTAGGGTCACTGGAGGACGCAGGTCATTTCCTTCCTTCAGCCAGTCCTATTGGAAATCTACAGGTATATTACCAGCAGTGAATCTGAAATATATGTTGACGATCGTTCATCACTACATTATCTATATATTAATTCGTTATTTCATTTATTTTGATTCAGTCTTTCTGTCTAAAAAAAATATGTAACGACTAAAAGTTTTACTACAATAGAATAAAAAGATAAATATTACTATTATTTATTTTCATATTAATTATGGCGCGAAAAAAACTAATTGACTTATGACATTTGCTAGGTATTTTATGTTAAACTAGTCGTCACAATATAATTTATCGCTCGAAGTTATTGGACAGTGTATGGCGTGAAATTCATAGAGTAGTAATAATTTCTTGCATCTTCGTATTTTTTTTATATAAAACTTAAAATATATATATATGTATATATATATGTGTGTGTGTGTATGTATATATAAACATATATATATATATATACATATATATATTTGGGGGACCAGAAAGTAATGTCGCCTTACGTCGCATCTAGTATACAAATTTTCAATGCTGGAGCAGTAAAAATCAATCACAGACAGAATCGACATTACTTTCCGCTCCCCCAAATATATATATATATATATATATATATATATATATATATATATATATATATATATATATATAATGTATATGTATAATGTAGGATTGTGTAAATATTAAACAATTTACTAAATAATTCATTAGTAAAAAATACACAAACAACATGCATATATATAATCTGTACATATATGTGGAAAATATGAAATAAAAACTTTATAAACAATGGATGGGAGCATAACGTCATTGAAATTTAAAAAGGTTAATATAAACGCATAAAAAATGCATTCGCTTTATAATTATTCTTCTTATTGAAATATATTAAAAACAATTGCATATAATTCCACTTACAGTAATAAGTAAGTAAATTAATGAAAATTAAAGCAAGAAATATTTTTTAATTCAACACCTGCAGGATGGGTTCGGTAAATTAGTTTATTTTCATATATTGTTCATATCTACACTTCCATTGGAAATATATATCAGGGGGACCGGAAAATAATGTCGTTAGTATCAATATATGATACAAAAAAACCGATTGATTTTTACCGCTCCGGCATTGATTTGTAAACTAGATGTCAAAAGGTTGTTGATAACGAAGGTGAATATATTGTTGATTAGATATAAAAACTTGTTAAAAATGCAGTCGGGTGAATTTAACTTAAAGCGACATTACTTTTGGGTCCCCCTATTATAACTAAAATCACATAACGAATGTGATAAAGCACTAGAATCTAATTAATGATATAGCTAGAAGTAAATTCATAGTATGTGTATATGTAAGTTTTGTGTACTTCTACTGTTTTCATACTATGATTGTCTGAAAAAAATTGCCCCTTGTAAGACTGCCCATTGTACTTTTTCTTTACTATTATGTAATTATGTATATATTTTCTTTTAACTTAGCATAGAGAATTTGTATGCAGCGGAGTTAGCTGTAGGTGTGAAAGTGAAATTTCTTTATAACTTGTGTAACAATTGAAGCCTTTCTGATTGGTCCTAAATACACATCAGAAATTTCATTAAAAAGACAAAATAACTAATATACCATTGGCTGTTCACTCTTTTGAACATACCATTATCAATATTAGTTATTGTTTTATAAATAATTATTTAACCATTATTCAAGCCAGCAAACCTAAACAAATGCCACAAATAGAGTTATACTCTGGATTTATTTACGAAATCGAATAATTAACCTTTTCGTTTCGCCTAAAAATGAATTACTCTCTCAGCAGCCAGCGCTATAGTAGACTGTCTGGAGGAACGACACGTATTTGGTTATGTGACTAAATATCCGCATAGGAAACGTATGCAGCTGTCGTGTTGGTAACAAACAAATTAATGACCATGATAATGCAATTATTGACTCGATAACGCAAGATGTATGGCGCCAAAAGGCGACGTTCACTGAGAGGAAGCCTCTATAGCCGAGCACCAGAAGGCGCTGTTCGCAGCGAAAGGGTTAATGAGATAAATCGATCAAAGGAATCAACATAGCCTAACAGATTAGAGAATTGAAGAGACAGGTGGATACACGCCACTCAGAACTTAAGATTCTAAAGAGACCATGAACCAAGCACAGCATTGGACATCACTTGCAACTGCTCCTAATAAAAATCTATATTCAGGATTGGACATCTATTATTAAATAAATACTTGTTGAGAGGCAAGTTCCATCTCTATCATGGGGCCATATTTCTTCTACACCTTTATATATGTAGCAATATTTACTACTAGAGCTGATCTAGAGTGGAGACCACGGAACGGCATCACATGGAAGACAGACGACCTTATTATAGTCCTCAGAAGACACTAGATCTAGGCCACTTGTCTTTGGTCCTTATGGAAGAGGCCTATGTCCAACAGTGGATGTTCTATGTCAAAAATGAGAACAACATAGTCATCATAATTCATTTATTTTTTACTATGTAATTAATTCTTCAAGACATATCCTAGTATTTTTTATTGTACAGCCTAGGATACATTTAAATAGTTTCATAATAATAAACAAAAGAGTAGAATGGGCGGTCTTATCTCAACAGGCAATCTCTTACAGGCAACCATAGTATGGAAAAGGTACAAGTATAAATAATGGGTAATTAACTTGTACAAAACATACATACATACATAAACATAAAATATATACTTACAATAAATAAGATATAATATATAACATAAGGCAATAATAAATCAAAAGTTCAAACTGATTTGTATCGCACTTGCCTCACAAAGAACAAAGAAAAAGAGGAAGAAAAAGAAATGAATTAACGGATAAATAATCATAGGTCTAGTAAATATTTCTTAACCATTTTCTTAAAAATAGATAGAGAGTTAGCACGTCTTTTATTCAGTGGTAAATTGTTCCACTATAGAATAAAAAGCCTGTGGTAAAAGATTTGGCCATATAGGAAGAATAATGAAACCTTTCTCTATAATTCTTTAGTTAAATAAATAATAAAATTGGTAACATAAATTACTCTAATCTAAGTTTGTATTATAAAACTGAAGCGTTTATTACTCTACTTTAAGAATAGCTAATAAAAACAATTGAAATGTAAGTGTCATACTTTCACTATACCTTTTCTCTTATTGCTCTCTTAAATTTTACTCTAATATATAAAATACAGTTATCCCCTGTATAACGCGGTAAATAAATAGTTAAAGCATTGTAGTATAACATGTTCAAATAACTGCATTATGTACAAATAATTCATATTAGTTTTTTTTATAAAAAAATATTATTTTTATACATAACATTGTAATACTCACTACACAGATATTGTCATTTGGAGGGAATTTTTTTCTAAATTACTCTTTCTCCATCTGGTTTTCGGGACAGGCATATACAACCTCCTACTTTCATCTTCCCACTCTCATCCTTCATATTTTCTATCATTCAACATACATACAACATTCACTACATTACATTTACGCATCGCCTCTCATAGCAGGAGCATTACAACTGGAGAAACGCTTGTATAAGTCTATCTAACTACATGATATGAAAATGTGTTATAAAAGTATTTGTTATTAAGGGGAATACTATATACCAGGGGTAGCCAAACTTCGGCTCGCGAGCCACATACGGCTCATTAAACGATTATTTTGACTCAGATTGACTGTCGAAATATTTCAATGTTTAAATTTATATTACCCATGTCATCTCCTGGGAAATCGAAACAAATCATTGATGTGAATAATAATTATTATTATTCCACCATAAAATTACCGAAATGCCAATTAACTAACCGGCATCTAAGTATTATTAGGAGTGCTATAATATACGTGTGCCATTATATCTAACTTCAATATATATATTTTGTTAAAAAAATTATTTTACTATATTGTATTTTTGTAAAAAAAAAACATTCTTTTGCGTGTTTTAAATGCGCATTCAATTGCGGTTCGCAAATAAATTCAAATTTCATAAAATGGCTCGCACTATCTTTTTATAGTGCAAGCTTGGCCACCCCTACTATATACAATGTAACAAAATGCATTAAAAATACAAGGAGATATAAGTTTCAAATTCAGTCCTATTTGTTATAAAACACCAAGTAAGAATTTCTTCCTTCTTTATTTATTACATGTGTTATATGTTACTGTTTGTAATGAAATTATGCACTGTCATCATCATGATTTCAGCCATAGGATGTCCATTTCTGCATATAGATCTTCTCCACAGATTTCCAATACGAGTGGATGGAAGTTGCTTCAATTATTATATATTTCGCTTGGAAAATATTTTTTTCATTTTTATTACATATATTTTGTAACATTTGTTATATATTTGTATTTATCTAAAACCATTTTCACATCAATATATATGTATAAAGATATGTATATGTCTTTAAATAAGTATGTTTGTATATATGTATGTGTGTATAGTAATGTATTTGTATGTATTTACACCCCAAACTGCCCGGTAGAGATAGCCTTGTGCAATAAGACCGCCTCTCATGCCTCTATGAATTGTTTTATTTTAGTCACTATTAGTATTAATATAAAAGGTATATATTTTTTGAGTTCTGAAAGATTATAGGATTATTATAATAATACAACAATAAATATAATATAGAATTGTTCTTGTCTATAATTAAATAGTAAATGCTTATAGACAACAATGTGATTAGAATTATTAAAACTTTGTAATAATAAAATTAATATAATATCGTGGGTTGTGCTAGGCTCTCAAGTATTTTTAAAATCTAATTTATTTTATCGATTTTTTAGTAACATATCGTAATAAAAAGGTCATTGATACTAAATCAAAACAATTAATTAACAATGTCCACCAATCAAAACAGAGTGATACACATTAGAAAACTGCATATGTATCATAAATAGCTTGTATCGAACAAAACAGTACCAAATTTCTCATCAAAATTTTTAGGTATATTTTAATTATTTTAATGTTTATTAAAAATAAAGTTTTCTAAATTATTAATAAGTGTTAAAATATTGATGCCTGCCAAAAATTTTAATTTGGCCTGTTGATTAAAAAGGTTGCTCACCCCTGATCTAAGCAATTTAATATTGTAGTTTATCTATACACATAATATATAAAGTACATAGGTAAACACCTAAAGTATTCTCTACCAATTAACCATTTTTAAAGGCTTATTTATAATAATGAAGGTATATAAACAATCACCTTTTAAATTAATGTAATATATGTACATATATGATATAATATGTATATATATCATTGTTATAATTACATCAAAATTAGTAATTACAAATATATCATCTACATATAAAAAATTAAGAGGTAATATTCATTAAAATATATTGCAATGTAAGCATAAGAATTAAAAATAAATTTATTCATCCTATGTAAATTAATTATCAGTTAAGGAAGGTTTAACCTTGAAAGGGTGTGTATATCAAAGACCCAAACCTGCCTTTAAATTGGGGAGAGGTACATAAATTTACTTAAAGCTAAAAGGAGGCCATGGCCACTGTTTATGTGAGGTCTTAATAAGAATTTCTTCCAAATTACATTAATACCCACATATGTTAAAACTTATTAATTGCATGAGAGCAAATAGTATCAAAAATATTAAATAATAAATAAATAATAGTATTTGGTGCACATACAAAAATGTAAAAAATGTATAGAACAATTATACACTCTAATGTTTAAAACTTTTATATTATTTAATCTTTAATATTTACCAATATTACTATAAGAAATATTAATATTCTTAGTAGTGAATAAGAATAGAATTTTTTTACCTGTATTTATTATAAAAATATTAACTTGACCTCTAAATTGACGGTTAGAAAGTCGTAAACAATCACCTGGTTTTCGGGATCCCGTTCCGAATGATCAGACTCGCTGGCAGCTGAGTCGTAATCCGACTCGTTCGGGCCACCGTCCTGAAAAGGTTCAGCCACTTTAAGAAGTTGCATAGCTATACAGTAAACACCAGAAACTTAAAGTTACGATCAAAGGACATAAAACCAAAGTCTAAACACAGCGGAGACAGCTAGGTGAGTGGTGCCCAATTCGTGACCTCAATACGCCAAAAAGAAATGGACATTCCGGCACGCGAATGCGCGGGAGAAAGTGCTCGGCCGCGATTCTTTTACCGCCAACATGAAAGTCTAATCTAACCGCCGGTCGCTGCGTAAGCATTCAACTTACATTTGCGGAATTACTCCGGTCATTATCCTGCGATGCGTCCGAAAATTCACCCGAGTCGTCCTGTTCCCGTCTTCTAACCACGGACGTCATACTGGCGTCCTCGCGAGTTACTTGTAGCACTTCCAGATTGATTAATTTTATTCACAGTTTATTACGCGATGTACGCCAGCGATTAACGCAATGAATTTCAGTGGAAATCCCCTCCTGATCAACTGAATACGAAAGAACGTCAAATAAACAAGAAATCCAGCGGCCATGAATGCTGCGCTCCAATCCACGTTAAGAAAAACAAATAAGAGAAATATAGTATGCTTTCTTTTAAAAGTTAAGTACATTTCCTATATTTCAATTGGGTGAAATTAGCGAAAATCAGAAACACCTAATTTGATCACGTATAAAGTAAATAGATGGAAAGTCAAAATAAAAATAACAACGTAAGACGAACAATAACAATCCTTAACTTTTATGTACTTTATACGCTTTTATTTATTATTGATAATACATAAAAAATTGAATTGAGAAATATTATTTATATTATTTGGCCCTAAAAAGCAAAACTTTATATGGCTGTACAGTATACAACGATTTTGCTCTATCTTTGTTTTTAAGATAAATGAAAGAAACGTCACAACCAGTTCTATGGTAAAAGTGACGTTTGTTTGTTAGTTGGGTTTATTTGTTTCACAGTTTGAGCTATTATTTAAAAGAGATCTTTATGTAATTTAAAATCAAATTAGGACAGATTCACCTATATAATACTTAAATATGTCTGACTTGGACAGGTGGATATTCTTATTAAATTTATTATGCACATTATTTATATAGATTACCAAAATACTATGTATTGTTTTCAGTGAAACTAATTCAAAACCTGAAGATGTTAAAACTATTCAAACTTTGGCCAAAGGATTGATGGAGCTTTACGAACCTCCGTTAGTCACAATAAATACTCATTTAAAAGAGTTAACGTAAGTATTTTAAGTAGATGTAAGTTATAACAAAAAACTTGGTGCATTATAGCCCTAATCATAAAATTATACTGAAAATAAAAAATTCCTAAACAAATAAAACATATTTATTAAAAAAATATGTACTGAAATAATTTCAATTATTGACATGGATAGTATTTGATCGTGTTAAAGCCATAATTGAGTACCTCGATTAGTTTTAACGACCGCAACTTACGATAAAAATTTGTAGTAACATCATATTAGAAATAGGAAGTTAATTAATATTTATTTTGTTACATACATTTAATAAGCCATGTTTTGAGGTGGTAAGCCACCTCTAGACACACTAGATGCTAATAATCCTGTGCAGTGCTTTAAGCTCTCTCACGAATTTTGGCTCAGACCATTACATAAATTATATCAGTCGGTTAGAAAGGCCACTAGGTTCTTTATTTACTTAGGCAGACACTTCATGGAGTGATATGAGGCTCTCTGAGAGAGGATTTTATTGCCCTGAGTACCTATATAACTTCATGGAAGTAATGCGTTTGAAAGAAGCTAGTTGCAGGAGGTTCTCAACAGGTCATATTAGAATTCTATGACTGTTTAGCTAGTCAGGCCTCACCCAAATGGATATAGTGACATGATGATAAATATATGATAATAATGTTGTACACAGAGAAAAACAAGAAGCTGTACACAATATGATTTCATCAGAGAGGCGTAAACTGGAAGACCTACAAAATGATGCCATGTTGGATGCATTAGTGAGTAACTGTGTTTATTTGTATGCTAATGGCTTCAAAAGTGCTTGATATTTCTTAAATCTGTATCACTTAAAAGATTCCAAGTACAAAGTTTTTGAATTACTGTTTTTTTTTAAGTCATATATAGGATTCCTGTATTTAATCATACACAAATGCAGAAATTGTGTTTAATTTTTTCTGCAAATAGTGAAAATGCAAATGAAGGAAGCTTGAATAAGCTTTTAATCCATATGTACGATACAGAGTATTAATAACAACAGATACTCAAATTTTATTTGTTTGTATAGATCAGTTATAAAAAAACTAGAAATAGCTTTAATGACACATTGACGACAGACTGTCCTGTTGGAAATCTACGGGAGAGGCTTGTGTTCAGCAGTGGTATATAAATGCAAATGATGGTAATAATTTTAAATACCTCCACCATATATTCTACAAATAGGATTTGTTGATGTGTGTTTCTCTAGTTTTCTTCTATAAATGTTGTATTATTTGAAGGAAGGTCAAGTAACCTAGAAATTTTTGTGGAAAAAAGCCATATTCACAAAATGAGCTTGATGTGTTTGATAAGTCATTGGTGAAATACACAACACAATCAAGGAAGGCATTTAGTTTTATAAATATGCAGAAGTTGAGTTCTTTACTCTCTACCTCTGTCATTATTTTTTATAGTAATTTCCATTCATAGTAATTTCGTTAATTGTTCATTCATCGCCTCACTTCCTTCGCCTTGTTATACAAATATCATAGATCGGGATTATTACATTTATGGCGGTTTGTGTGTATTGTAATAGTTTGTCAAACATGATTAATTATGATGATGGCTGAAATGTGGGTAACAAAACTCACCACGTGTGAGTATAAGATATCTACTGCTGAACAATTTTAAGAAAATGGTTAAGAAATATTTATTTGACCTATGATTATTTATCCGTTAATTCACATTTACCACCCTCTATATTCACATATATGTATGTCGAGCTAAGGTAGCCAAGCGTTAAGGACTGAGACTTACAATATATAATACAAAATTTTACATTATTCACATTTTGTGCAATTATTATATAGGATTGTTATTCTTTCTGCTGCAAGTGCAATTCAAATCAGGTTTATGATTATTATACCTTATTATATAGTATTATACCTTATTTATTATAAGTATATATGTTACATACATATGTATGTAAGTTTAAGTATGTGTGTTTGTATGTATGTATGTTTTGTAAATGTTAACAAACCATTATTTTTATACTTCTACCTTTTCCTTACTATGGTTGTATGTAAGGAATTGCCTTGTGTGATTAGATCGCCCATTGTACTCTTTCGTTTATTATTATGAAACTATTTAAAAGTATCTTAGTGTGTACATGCAAGAATATTAAATAAATAAATAGTTCTCCCCATAGATTTCGAAAACAACTGGTTTAAAATAGTTTTGTCTGACAATGTCTTACAAAATGTTTACCAAATAAATAATAATCTTTTATTTACTTTTCAGTTAGCAGACATTGCAACAATAAAAGAGAGGCTGGTCACCATTTCAAATTCAATGGTTGGTCTTCACAAAAGGGTACAATCATTACAGGTATGCATAATAATTAAGGCCAAAGTATTGGAGAGAGGCTTCCTTAAACCTGCTATGTGAGGCATCAGCACCACTCCCTGCAATGCTATGGCTTGAAATAATGTCTCTACTGTTCTGAGAATCAGAAGACAAAGGCATGGGTTCATTATTAATTCTGTCAAAGCATTTTAACATGGACAAGACCTTCAGTGATTGAGGCAGTGTTTTTGCGAATTTTCATAGAGCGACCACTGGTAGACATAGACCGCCCCCCAAATTTACAATAAGATCAATTGGTAGGGCTTTTTGTATGTAGTTATTAGTAATTAATATTAATTTTAAACATTTCGGCAATTGGTGTTTTTATGTCATTCATTTTATATAATTATACTTATTCAAATCAGCCAAGATTCCAAAGAAATCAATGCAATCTGAAATATTGCTAGTAAAAGCTAGAAGTGTCCTATTGTTCTAAAGATTCTTGATTTTCACTCCAGCATAAAATATTAGAATAATACTTGTCAAACCATATATTGACATACATTTTAAGGTTATGTAATAAGGGGGCAAAGACCTGGTTGTAATCTTTACCAAATTGTCCTCTTTTGGCATTCTACATATGAGGTAAATGAGTGACCACTGGAAATATATTTATTAAATTTTAATATATTTTTTCTTTCAGACCAGAGCAGCCAATGTGGAAAAAGTAGCCCTTAGCAGAGCGAATAGTAAAAACTAATAAATGCTGTGGTTATTGTTATTTTTATGAATTTTTTAATGTAAATATTAATATACTATAGATTAACAGGTTATTGTAAAAATGTTATTAAAGTGCTAACTAAACTGCTGTATCAAACCTTTGGTGCGTTCGGTGAAAGGGGGGTGGAGTATCAAGTGCTTTGTACTGTCATTCCACCGTCAACACTAGTGGCAGCTCATTCTATTTTTTTTTTCTTGAACTGTGGTTCAAAGTGGGGAGGTGTGCCTCCTTTTTTTATGGCGCGGTACAGTGGTTTCGGTGGCACTATACTTATATTGGTGTCTCTTAAGAAATTTTATATCTGTTTGAAAGTGTAATTTCGTGTTATTTTCTACTTGTTGTAAAACTGTTCTTTAAAAGAATTTTATTTGTGTGGCTGAAATGCCAATATATATCCAATAACTCTTTCCCATGTGTGTTCATGAGAATTTTTCAGAAGTTAAAATTAATGCATTGGTCATTTCTGCAGAGGTACTATAATCTGCATTTTATAGCTATAACATGCAAGCTGTCAAGTAGCAAATGTTGCCGTTTCAATTTTACATTTGTGTTACATTATTTAAAAAAATCATCAAGTTATGTAAAAATAAATATAAAACAACAGTTTTAAGTAAAAACATTTACACCCTCATATAATCAATACACCAGATATTTTTGATTAATGTCATATTAGCCTAACTTTTTTTAACATTGATTTAATAAGAAGAATTGATGAATTTATCTTAAGGTGTCTTTATATTTAAGTGTTATTTTTAATTTCAGATACTAGACTTGCTGTTTGTAGATATTTAGGAATTCTGTTTGAACTGTTGTTTAATAATCTGCATATTAAGATTTCTGATTGGAAAAGGGGTTTACATGTGAAATAATTATATTACTATCTGTAATATAAAACAGTTGTAGAGAATACAGTTATTTTTGATGAGTGTATCAACTTTGCTCAATAATAAATACAGGCGTCCCTCGTATAACACGGTACTTGTAAAACACGGTTTCGATATTACACGGTACAAGAATTGAGATTAATATAACACGGTTTCGATATTACACGGTAAAACACGGTTTTGAAATACATAGCACGATTTTGAAAAATATGTCTTGGAAATTTGAATTTTTTTTTTCCATTCAATAAGGGGAATACCCCAAATTTATTGCTACAAAAAAATTTCTCATTTCGTTTTGAGAAGTGAAAGTACATATGCGTTTTGTCCTTTGTAAATGAAGTTTTATAATATGTAATTATAATTATTAGTCTTTGAATATATTTTTTGTTGTATTTTTTAATTTTTGTATTTCATCATAAAATTGAATTTCATTTATTTTTCTCAATAAAAACTTGAAGGTAACTTCCTTTTTCATTTATGTAGTATTTGGAACGAAATTTCAGCTATCATAAAATTTTACATCTTAAGATTTGGTTTCGATATAACACGGTACACATTGTCTTTATTTATATTATTTCAAGGTTTCGTATAACACCGTTTCGATATAACACAAGACAAGGTCTCGATACTACACGGTATACCTTGTTTCGAATAACACGGTTTCGATATAGCACGGTACGAATTAACCGTGTTATACAAGGGACGCCTGTATTACATTCTCTTTGCATATGTGATATTAATATATTTTTATTTTAGTAAAAATGGCCATCAATATAAAGTTAACATATTGTGGTTGTCAAACCATTATGTCCAAAATACAGTTTTGTGAAGATTTTGTAATTTTGACTGTGACTAGTCTGATTTGGTAAAATTTTCTTATAAAATATACCAAGTCTAAATATTTCTAAAAAAACTGTTTCTATATATATTCTATTTCTGTATATTTTTCAGATTTTAGCTTTCTTCTAATTAATGACAATTTTAAAAATTAAAAAGATATGTATGTGTGTATATATATATATATATATATATATATATATATACACCTTTCAATTATATCCTAAAAATTCAAAATGTAAATTGTTTGAAATGCATTCAGAAAATAGAAATAATGTCCCTAAATAAGCATTCCCTTTGTTTGTAGAAAGTTTGAAGGTATTCATAATTAGGTGATTTTGTAACTTAGGTTGGGTGACTTAAAAATAAAAACGCAATTTTAATTTTGATTATATTTTATTTTACTTAGTTACAATGTTATAAGTACTATTTAATAATAAATACATTGTTACATTATTGCTTCTACATATTAAAGCAAATATTAATGTTTAATAAATCAGTTAAGACGAACATGATGCTATTATATCATACTTAATGATACATTATCTAAGCATTAGATAAATATATCTAAAATGTAAATCTAAAAATATATTTTATTGTCTATTTAAGTATATTTCGTAATGAGATATTTTAAAGTTACCTACATTCTAATATACGTGAAATAAAAATTCTAAGACTAGTGGGGAGTGATTTTTTTAATGTATGGTCATTTAAAAAACACTCGTATAAGCATTAAAATGGCAGTTAGATTCACAAAACGACAGTGATAGAAATACTGTACAATTATAAATATGTTGAATAACGCAAAAGCGACTTACGTGTTCAGATTACAACAAAAACACCTTAACGATACATTTAAATTTTATCACACCAGTTGTAGCGTATGAAAATCGAATACAATACGAGATCCTTCATTCTTAATCACAAAACGATACGTATCAAAATTTTTTAAAAACAATCTCTGCACACAGAAACGATATATCAAATATTACACATCGATATAACAAATACGCGGGAAAACACGCGTATTGATGTCATTATCACCTGTCAACATGAAAGACATTTCGTTCTACACTAGATGATTCTATATTTTTGAAACGTTTCTCACTATACAATTCTTAGCAATTAAATTCCACTCTGTAAAAATACAATACAGTGCATTACAATAAAGTTATATAATTATCGAAAAATACATTTTAACTTTACTACACTAATATAACAGAAATATTTAGTCAATGAATTTCGATAGACAGTTTCTGCGAAAACATTTTTGATAGCGTGTCCATAAATTTTAGTGGATTTCAAAGATTTTTGACAGAGGTTCTATTAATTCAAATCGATAGCTAGTTTCAACGAATTTTTAATAGGGTGTCCATAATTTATGATCGATTGTAAGTCTCAATGATAATATTTTTGATTAAATATCTAAGGAGTTTTGATACCAGCTACATATACAGTGGGTTCAAGCATATTTTATCCGAAGTTGCGGGTACTGTTGAACAGTATGAGGCCATCCCGCGTCTGCACCGCTTTCTGCACGACGCAGAGCGGCGCGATCAGCCCGTCGTCGGCCCGCTGTTATTTATTGTTGGCCTCGGTGACGTCACTCAGTGCGGTCACCACGAACGACTCGATGTCCGCCTCATTAGACCCTCGGGCAATTCTGAAGTATCCGTTCTCACCCCACTGGCGTCCCCAGCTGTTTGCTACCAACTGTGAATTATAATATTAATTTATTTCTTCAGTAAATACCTAATTAAAACTAAATTAACAAAAATACATTTTTTTTAATTAAGAGCAATTATGACTAAAGCGTTCTTGTCAGTGAAAGTATTTAGATTAAATAACATTCATTTTAATATAACAATTAATTCTTATTTAATAAATGCATTAGTATTAAAGAAAGTGAATATAGTTTTAAAAATCATTTGGGTCTTTCAATTTGGATCCCCTTTGTGTACCACAGAGTGATAATACTCGCAAGACCTTTTAATAATACTTTACGTCCAACTAGTAATCATTACGTTGCTTCTAGAAACTTTAAAATTGATAATATACCGTCAGATACCTTAATATGATTTTATGGTAGATGTATGAATTTATACAAGTAAACAAAATATTAGAATTTGGCATATAAACCTTTACATTAAATATGTATTAACTAAGGTTTCAAAGGTTATACAGGGGCCTCGGCTGGAGTCTATGCATTATGCATTAGATTGGGTTTATGTTGTAATGCCTTAAACGAAAGAGTTCTTGTAAATGGGGCTGGCCGTTTGATTTAGAGAAAATCTTACCCAATATCTGTCGCCACGATCCTCTCCCCAGCCAATGATGCGGACGCTATGGTAACCCTTCAGATCGTTGTTGCCTTGGTAACTACGCCGGTAAACTCCGTCACGGTAATGGAAGAAGTCTTGATAAACAGTCATCACAGCTGCAAGAACACAGTACGGAGTTAAGAGCCGAAAATAACTTCTAACTCAAGTTCATTCGTGGAAACCGATAAAACCGGTAATACTGTACTAAACGTAAACTGAACAGAGAACAGAAGCCCGATTCAGTGAACTCGATAAACTTAGTTTTAGTTGCAAAGGTTTGAACAACGGTTCATTCATTATACAGGTGATTGGTTACAGGTGTGTGTGGTTTAAAGGAGTGAGTATAAACCAAACTTTTTCACCCGTTCCTTTTTCGATTTCAAAGCAATGTAACTTTTTTTTATTGGAATGCGACATGTTAAAAACTTTTGACATTAAGTTGTTAAATATTTTTGAAACTATTGATGTATGGTTAGGGTGTAACATACATTAATTGAAGCAAAATGAGCTCTATCTTCAGTCCTATAACGCTTTTACATCTATAACCAATAATATTCTAATAGACATGGAAGATAAACAAATTGAAGAAGGAATAAAAAAGTTATAATGAATTCAAAAATAACCGTGAAAATTATTATTAATTGTAGATTAAATATAACAAAGCATATTTAATCTACAATTTTACCAAAAAAAATAATGACAGCAGAAACAAACGTCATTTATAAGTGTCATAAAGCACCAGTAATCTTTTACGTATAAATGGGCCTCTACAATAATTATATTCTTAATTATGTATGTATTTATGGATATAATTTACGCACATTTAATTCCTTTGAATCCTGTTAGTGATATGTTAACATTGTTATTATGTAACAATAATACATAATATATCTATTTGAGTCATTTTAATGTAAATCCATGATGTAGGTTCACCATGAGTTTTTGGTGCGGACGTTTTTATTTTTCATAATAAAATAATTAACGGAATTGCATCCTTGTTAAAAATCCATGTAACTAATACCTAATCTAAAAATTAAAAAAGATGGGATTGATAATTAACGTATGAATCACAATACAGTGAACGTAAAAGTAAATGGAAAACTTAAATAACAAATCTATATTTTTGATAATATGCTATCAGGTAAATTGCGATAGACAGATATGCTATCTGCGAACAAGTTAGGATTATTTTACATTGAGAAAGAAGATTTTATCATTGAGGGACTTTATCTATATCTAAAAATTGTTTTGTTTAAGGCACAACCCTGGTGTAGCCAATAGCCGCTGGGGCCTAAAAGTTCTTGTGTGGCGACCACGAACTGGTAGACGCGGTGTGGGTCGTTCGCCCACTAGGTAGACCGGTGACATAATTAAAGTCGCATTATTCGCTGGATGCTGGCTGCGTAAGACCGGTCATCGTAGCAATTTTTAGAGAAGGCCTATGCCTTACATTAAGGGTCTAACGCCAGAAAGAAGAAGATCACTGCATTGGATTAATAACCTTGGAAAGAATTATGCCATAATTGTGCTGTATTTTTGATTTAATAATGTATTATTAGTCTTTGTCAAACCCCAATCCGCTGAGCTGTGTTGGTTACTATGAATCCTCTATGGATGAACTTTAAATAGTTATTATTTATGGACATTTATGAGAAATTTATCTCTTTTAGGTAAGTATGTCCCATATCACTGGCCACAATACTTTTAGGAGTTAAATTATTTTTGTGTTTTCTAATTCAAACTCCAACGCCGATTTAAATTCATGCACTAGCAGTGATATATTCGCTGCCGTTGTCTGGGTTACTTATAATATGTTAATAGTCTCTGTATATATGTAAATAAACCACCACGATCACATCTGTCAATTTCCTCGCCATCAAAGAAGGAACTAATACGTGCTCAGGTAGTCCTTGTCACCTGTCATCGCGGTAGACATCCGTCATCTGTCATTCGTGGTACTACAGTTACATGTCCTGATTATTTAATAACGCGTGGTGTTCCTAACAGCAGCCTACAGTTTAACAGATCTAAACAAAGTTATGTGTCAATGTCACCACTTGTCTATGATTCCATCGTGTTTATAACGCAACAAATGCTTGTATCATAGTTGATGTAATAAAATGCAATTGTTTGTCTTATCGCACTGTGTGTGCGCTATACACATTTATGCCATAAAAAAGAACAGTGTTCTTATTTTAAAATTATATATCTGTTTTTAAATAGGAATCGTGGATTTTATAAAGAAATGTAGTAAAACGTATTTTTATAAATCAAATAATAAATTAAGTGATTACTCTGAAATACCTTTTATTTAACCTATCACATCACAACCGCCATCAAAACTATCTTTGGTAATTCATCCATGTGTAACAATTGATACCTTACTCATTACTTTATTGAAAATATATATATGTTATATAGGGGGGGCGACAGAATTTTAGAAAGTCTAAGTTGGGGCATGGCACTTCAAGTTCGATAAATATTGCCTTTAGGCATACTCCTTGTAACTGTCCAATAAATTCTAGAGCTACTTTAAATATATATCTAAATACAATTATCGATAAAAACTTTTTCTTCAAACATATCTCTACCACTGCAACCTGAGGTCGGAAACTAATTTCATCATCATCATGACAGTCCACTACAAGGTATAGGGATCTCCCAAGGATCGCCATAGTGACCGGTCTTAATATGAAAGTAGTCGAGTGTCTGAGCTTCTTGAAAATGTCTACCCACGCCGCGTCTACCGGCTTGTGGTGGCCATTGTAGAATTTTTCAGCCCCAACGGTGGAAAGTAATGTATTCTTTCTAAATTATCCCAGCTAACCCTAAGGGTCTAAAAAGCCAAACTTCTTGTTCGAGCAGCTACATTGAATATTCTTAGCTTGGAAAGAGTGCAAACGGCTGTCACAAGGGTAATTTAAATAATTCTTGGTTCCCTTCACGCCTCGTTTTTGCAGAACTACAGGTCTTTATCATTACGAAGCAATTTATTCTTAGAACACTTCTAGAATGTCACAGAGAAATTCCTTCGATTCCTGAATCAAAATACTAAAAAAATGCGACTTTCACAAATTTAATTTAAAAAAAATAACTTTGGGTTTCACATGCACCTCGTTTTCATAGAATTTTAAGGTATTAGTATTAAAAAGCTATTCATTATTAGGACACTTCTAGAATGTTATAGAGAAATTCCTTCTATTCTTTAATTCAAATACCGAACGACTGAACAAATGACAGTGCCTTGTATAATATTCCGACGATACAGCGTCTATATGAAGCTCTATTTACATAACAAATTTAACAATTTACTACCATAACTATTTAGGACTCTGCCATTACAGATAAACTTTTAAATTGGTATTTACATTCTGAAATTATTACAAAAAGCATCAAGTAAGGGTTACATAAAAAAAATATTTTCTTAACTATCTTTCAGAACTGTAGCCAATTTGGAATGGTGTGCTCTGTGTTTTTTTGATAAGCAGTAAAATCAATTGTGATTCTGATGTAGTGGAATTCATCATCAGACATAGGCCTGCTACGTTCACCGCTGAACATAGGTAACCTTAGATTTTAAATACGACCGGTTAAAAGCGGCCTGAATCCAGTTTTATGGAAATATATTTTGTTATTTTTATTTGAGGAAAAACTAACCTCTTTCGACAATACCAATTCCGTCTAGGTTAAATAAATAAAAAAAGGAAAACAAACCGAGTACAACTCGGTAGGTAATCAAATTCATTGTTTGTACTGATACGATATCATTTATATATTTTTCGCAGTACTTTTCACAAGGGCAGATAAAACTGTCAAAATGTACAAACGAGTCGAATGTGTGATGTGTTTTTGTATGAGTAGTTTGCGGTGATATGTTATCTGTTACAAAGAAATTCAATTAACGATAATGTCGTTCCAAATCATCTTGCTTGTTTACGATTCGGCAACCGGAATGGGACACTGCAGCGTATTTTATCGCAATTTTACTATCACAATGTAAATATATTTTATCAACTCTATAAATATATCTATATATGAATTGTGATTGGTTATAAGCTTCAAAAAAGTTTTACTTATTTGCTGTTATTTAGCGTATAATATAATCTTTACAAAAGTCAATGATTTTAATAATAGTAAATAAAATTAAGATAATGTAGTAAGAAAAATCGTTTTCAAATTTCGAATTATTATATATTAAAATTAATTATTGTTTACTATCTGTCCCCGCAGACTGCCAGAAGTTATCAGTCTGTCGCATTTGTAAAGAAAAAAAAATGTAATATTTTGTAGAGCGATCATTTTATAAATGGCTTAAAGGGATCGGAAAGTAATGTCGCTTTCTTAAGTTAAATTCACACAATTACATTTTAAACAAGTTTTTATTTCTAATCAACAATATATATTATTATTCGCCTTCGTTATCAACAACCTTTTGTCATCTAATATACAAATTTTCAATGCCGGAGCGGTAAAAATCCATCGTTTTTTCTGTAGAATATGTCGACAGAAACGACATTACTTTCCGGTCCGCCTAATTATATCAGACAAGGATGTAGGACTTTAAAGCCTCTTTTAAATTGGAAAAAAACACTTACCCTGTACAGGGCCAGATTCCATGATGTCGTACATAATGTCCTTCTCCTTGCTGAGCTTAGCTGGTGGTCCGACCTTGTATCTGGAGGTGCGTCGTTTGACCAGGGGACGGCAGCCGTCGTCGATGAGGGTACCTCGTGGTCTGAACGGGCAGCGAGTAACTGACGCCTTGTAGGGGAAGCAGTTCTCGTCCACTAGACTGTGATAGATAATGATTTTTTTAAAATTGGAAAAACAAAAGGTACATTATTAATAAAGGTAACTGTTTTTAAACGGTTTTATTTAGTTCGACCCGTATGGAATTTATTTGGACCAAAATTAGAGATTGAAATTTAAGCACCTTCCCATTGTCATATTGATCTGAAATTTAGTACATACATTTAATTTAGATGACAATACAATATAACAAAATCAATAACATTATAAATCTAAGATGGCCGCCGATATAAAATGGCGGATTACGTATTTTTCCTTAACCCCCTAAATATAGGTATCAAATGAAAGGACTACACTAGTAAAACACGATGATTTTGTCAAAATTTAAAATTCAAGATGGACGCCGTTCCAATATGGCGGACTAGGTACATATTTTTCCACAATCACCACAATATGGGTATCAAAAAATCGTTTAATTTAAAAGTTTTTTAAATATATTTATTACTAGATGTAAATTTTTAAAAACCGCACGGTTATACATGGAGAATTATTATGTAGTTGCCTAGTCAATCGCGTTCTAGATGAAGGAGTCGAGTTCGATGCTCGAGTCTGACTATCCGTGCAGCAGGTTAAAGAGACCTTGTATTGATTTTCATCATCATGAACTACACTAGCAAGGTGAAGGGGGCATTGATTGAATTAGCGGAGCTGGTGAGTAACAGATAAAAACTGAACGAGCACATGACTTCCTTACTACAGGACATGCGGCGGTAGAAAGAACACCTTAATAGTAATGATTGTTAAAATATTACAATAATCTTACCCATGACCTCTGGCGAAATTCCACGCTACATCGATATGTCCACCATGGCAGCCTCTTTGGGCGCGAACGTTACAAGAAAGCAGCGTTTGAGGACTCAACACCATGTTTTCCGCGCCGTTTGACTGGATCGCGAATCTGAAATTAAAATTGACGATGTAAAAAGCTCGCCTTTAAAAAGCTTCTGCAGGGGCGGCATAATCTATAGTGCAGGGTGTGCAATGCCCACGGGGGCGCCTAGGTGCTTCCTGAGATAGCTAAGAGCATCGTCTTGGACCATCATGGTACAACAATGATATGACAGAAGCGGTTAGCCAGCGCGGTATGACACACGTGTACCTACTTATAAAACAGCTTGTTGGAATATGAAAAAACTGTCTTGTTACGACGGCAAACTTAATAGTTATAGCCGCGGGGTGGGGGGTCAGGCCTAGAGGGCGCCAGGGTTTCATTGCACAAGGGCGCTACACGAACTAGAGCCGCCTATTGTGGTATCTTCACAGATCTATGCGCCTTTGAGACTTCCGTAGCTTAAAATTGATCATTATTATACTGCTTATTTATATAAACATCATTTTGTCTCTGCACCACCTAGGTTTGACTGATAGAGAACGCCTAAACGTAAGTAAGCCTACACAAATATTGTAAAAAGAGTAAGTAAATGAATATCTAACATTTTTTTTTTTAGTATGACCTCCAATTCTCGCGTACAAGACTGCCATGGGTTGGATATCTTAGAACAAAATTTTATAAATAGACCTCAATTTGATTCTAGTTATTATTAAACATGGCCCTTCTTCTATTTTTTGATTTTGATGATGTAACCATCATCATATCAACTGAATGACGCTCATTGCAAGGTATAGCACTTCCCACAAAGATCGCCACGGTGACCTGGGCTTGTGCTGCCATCCAGCAACTTCTGTGTCTCGTGGGTACCGCTTGAGAAACTCTCGGTTCCAACCGTCTCTGCTCATTGTCATTTCAAACGAGCAATTCTTCGAGCTTCCGTAGACTTAGTTCTTCTACGAATCTCCCCATTTCTAATTCGACCCCGCAGCAAAATCCTGAGCATTGCCTTCCTAATATTAATAAATGTATAAAGAATGATCCTTATGATGTTTATAAATCAAAATTGATTATTTAAAGTTAATACAAGTCGTAAATAAACGCTTGAACGATTCTGTCAGGGTAGACTCAAGTGACGTCCACTTAACCTCTGCTGATCAAGTACTTTGTACCGAAATAACATTTCTCAATTACATCAACTTATTAAACGCGGTAGCTCTGGCTGTAGATGGAATAAATACTTAAGAGCTCTTCAATTTACATATATACGCATATATATAAACATACATACATTTATATGAACGATTTCTTTTAGATAATAACTTATATTATAACACAGATGTATCTTTAATTATTTTAAAGTAAAATTGTTATTGTTGAATAAAGAATACCTAGCGAAATTGAGGTGATGAATTTAATCACCCAAAAAAAAACTTGAGAATGACTTCACCGAGAGGGTTGTTTATTTATGTTTACTAATCCATTACAAAAAGTTTTTATGAAATAAATTATATGGTATTATATGATATTCTTAAATTTAAAATTAGGATTTAGGGCTAAAGGGTCTAGAACAATTTTTTTGTTTATCATTTCCGCAAATGTTTTTTAAACAATAGTTAAAGCAATTATTTCAAAGCTATATTGTTACAGCTCACAGACGCCCTCTACGAAACAAAGACCATAATCGCTATGTTTAGCAAGCGGGTTGGCGATCGCGGTATGATATTGAACGCTGCTGTCCATCTTTTGAAAATTTGTTTGTGACCAGTGGCAATCCTAAATTTGAACTGACCTACGATCGCAAGTTTTAGTCTACTTCAGACCCTAATCAAGTAGCAAATGGGGACCTTTATTTTTTTTTAAGTTTTTGTATTTTTTCTTAACAAATCTCAAGCCATTACGAGCTTAATGCGTTTACATAATCAACAAAGGAGTTACTACTTAAATAGAGCTTATAAAAAAGTGTAACAAGCCTGTTTATATTTATAATGTAAGTCGCTAGAAGGTTCTTATTCTCGTATATATATTGTAATTTTTAATTTACAAAACTCTCGTATATATATTGTAATTTTTAATTAATAAAGTTTTTTCCAAGAGAGTGTTTAGATATCTTATTAAAGATTGCTCGAACTTTCCTATTATGAGTAATTCTGGAGTACGAAAATTTCAATAATATAATTTTCAAAAATTCTTCCAAAAAAATTTTTACTCTTAACCTGAAACTAAAAGTAATAAACTTGACTATTTTCGTCAGTACTTTCTATTTTTTTATTTTAGATTTTAGAAGATATGAGAGATTTAAATGCGTGAATATAGTTGCTGTCAAGTAATATATGGTTCATCATGAGGCAGGGATGACCAAACTGCGGTTCGCGAGCCACATTCAGTTCATTGAATGGATTTTTTTGGCTCCGATTGATTGTCGAATTATTACGACTTTAAAATTTATATTACTTATATCAGCTCCTCAGAAATCGAAACAAATTACTGATGTGAATAATTATTATTATTCCACCATTAGCGAAATCTAAACATCGATCATAATTAATTAACCGTCATCTTAAATATGATTAGGAGTGCTGTCATATACATGTGTCATTATATCTAACTTCAATACACAAATAGTACTTATATTTGAATAATTTTAATAAATATGATTTATGTCAAAAAAACGTTTTGCGTGTTTTAAATGCGTATTCAATTGCGGTTCGCAAAAAAATTTAAATTCCGAAAAATGACTCATACCAGCAAAGAGCTTGGCCATCTTTGCCATAGGGTATCAAACGTCAAAGATTGCAGAAATAATAAATAACGCAGAATACAGAAAGAAATAAAAATTTAAAATTCGAATTGCTTAATATTCAAATTAATGGCTTTACTGTGCTTGCAGGAAGTAATTGGCCAGTTTCATTCTAATAGCAAATAAAAAATAATGTAATATATTTCAGAGTGATGACTTTATACAGGGCGATTGGAAATACGTATGGAAAATTTTAAGATTTTTGTTGAAAAATGAGGTATACATCCATCCAATAAACCATGTATTGTCAACTTCTTTTCTTTATAAAGTTTAAAATAGTACACTTAAGGAAAACTCAATGTTGGCCGCGACTATAGACAAGACAAGGGCGAATCTCTCAAGCGGCGGGCTTGAAGTACTTTTATTTTTAACTGAAGCGTTCTTAACTTTTTGCACGAGGAAAGGTTCTCACAAGTGCCGAGATTGTGTTACGGTTTAGAAATAAATCAGGGTAACACGACACCGGTGTTACTTTTACGGCACAGATAACGCATGCGTTTCAATTGATGACCTGTCAGAGCATTTATTCGTAGAGACGAGACTGATATGGGTTCGGTTTCCGGACGAATTCACGCGGCTACTCTCGATATCAAGTTTACGGCCAGTCACAACAGACGTTCTTAATTTGAATGTGTAGTGTCTTTTTTTATTATTATCGTAAATAAAATTGACAATGATGTGTATCGGAAAATAACCATCTAAATTTGTTTCCTATCGAGTTTTGTATAACTTCGTAGCATCTTACAGTATCGCATATGCGCTCCTAACGAATAAGAATTTTCTTTTTTAATATTTTCTTTGGAGCATAAGGTTCTTATTTAGAGGAAAAAGGGAATGATTGCGAGAATAATTGTTAAAAATAATACTTTTCTTTTCCTATACAAACCGCAGAGTAAACAATGTTACACAACGGTACATACAACTGTTTTTTCGTCGAACAAAAAGTCTACTTAAACAAAATAAAAAAAAATTACATTTTTACTGCCTTTGTATTGTACAAAATAGAAAACTTATCTTTACAAGTTTAATCATTATTTATTGTCCTATTAAATTAATAAATAATACAATCACTTTAAAATACGATTTAATTATTTTTTTATTATTATGCAACAGGGCAAAAGCCTTTGGCTTTAAGTCTGTAGGGAGATAGCAACATAATTAAAAATATAGATACGAACATCTATACAAGTATTTTTAAAAGATACACAAAACAAAAGATTTACTCGCCTAGATTTCTTGCTCGTAGAAGCAAATCATATATACTAATAGAACACGGAGTGTACACTATCGTTTCTACAAAGCGGGTTTGAGTTCGGTTACGTTGGCAGTAAGAACGGTTAGTTAAAAAAACTTCTGATGATCGTAATAGTGGATGGACAGCAATAGTAAAGCCGTAACCTCATGCTGCTTCGATCAGGACCGAACCACGCTCAATACCACAGCATCCGAAGAAATACACACCGCTGAAGACTGGCAGAAGTGGCGTAAGAAAGTGCAAGACCATCTTTTCAAAAAGAGTCAGTAGTTATGGATACCACGGAAGTAGTATGGAGTCGTCACAGATGCCCACAACAAGGTACAGACCTCCATAGATATCTATGGGGGATATACCATAATATGGTATGTGGTACTACGGTACAGCTGCTGCCAATCCTATGAAAGCTTGTTTGTGAGCAGTGGCATTTATATATAATTAATACACAAAGTGTGAATTATCTAAGATTATATTCCGGGAATTGAATCTATCTACGTTCGCAAGTCTCAATCTACTGCAGGGCTACCGCTGTTCAAGTTGGAAATGCGGCTTTTTAATTAATTTTTTTAAAGATTTTTTTTATTTTTTAATAGAAAAACGGGAGCAAAGGCGGGCTTAGTGTGAACTATTGCAGAGAACGAATACATAACAAACTCTATTATTTAAAAATGTTCTAGAATTTACTACACTTTAAAAAAAAATTAAAAATCTTTTATAATCTATGCAACATGTTTAAGAATGAAGTAAAAAAAAATAAAACAGCGAAATTGGAATGAGTTAGCGTGCGAATGTTATCTCGCGTCATCTCCAGCCAGTCTTTCGTACATTCGTTGCGCATTGTTTATCTGTCAGTCAGTATTATTGCACGCGATTATATTCTGCGATACGGACCCGGTTGTTTTTTTTTATATCTGCAAATAAATTATTATTTTAGGTTAAACGAGACTTATATGGCACTTTCTCGCGCCTTTTTCTGAGTGGCGTTGGCGCCGGACGCCAAGGACTACTTTTACTTCGATTTATTTTTTTTAATTTATTTTTACATCCTACGCAGCGAAAGTTGGTTTATTATCTGTATTTCATTTTTTTTCAATTACGATAACTCAGACTGTTATTTAACTCGAATTTCTTTACTCAAAGTTTAATTGAATGTTACATAAATTTTAACAAACTAACTTTCCAGAAAGACTATGTACATTTGATTTTAAAGAGTCCAGAAAACAAAAACTTGTAAAAGAATCTCATTGTAAAAATAAATCATATTTAAGTGATAATAAATCGTAGGAATAAATTGATTTACCAGTGTATTAGGATTAACTTTCAAGTGATCAAAAAATCCCGTCTGAGTTTCTTTCGGGCTTTTAACCAGTTAACTGTGATTGACGAGTATACTCGTCACAGAAAGTGGTACGTTTTCGTGTATTGACGAGTATACTCTATATTTATAGTGACCATTGTATATTTAACGCGCGTTTCATACCCTCGTAGCTTTAAGTTGAATTATGCCAATATACTCACGTTTAATTTGATTCTAATTTCACTGCTAATGATATAAAAATCCAAATAAACAGAAGTAGTCTCTTTAAATGCTTCTATCTTATATCTACATCTATATGAATAGATTAAAGACTTCGTATACCAATAGATAAAATAACGTAACAAATATCAGAGTGATCATTGTGTATTAATTCAATGTGAAATAAAGTAATAAATTTGGTAATCGGTAAATATGAGGCAACTGTTAAAGGGTATAAAATTTCCGCTTTCGAAGCAAACTTTTAAATGTTTTAATAATCTTTAAATTATCTGACATTTATTAAGATTGAACTACGTAGAACACAGTATGGCGAAACATATAAAAAAGATGAATGAAATAAGTAAAGTCATTCTCAAATTATGGCGTCACTTGGAATAAATAGACATTCGTTGTTAAATACATAGATTGAACACAGTAATAATTATGATAAAATCTGCGGCATTTTATAAATTTGTTCTAATAAAGGAAAAGAGAGTAGTGATTTTTAGGTTTAGGATAAGAATTAGTATTACTAATATTATCTTTTCGTTCTGTGTCACCGTGGTAAGCGAAATTAACTAGTTACGCTACGAGAAATTATAATAGAATTTGTTTAAAAAAGCTTACACATTACTAACCTTATTTATTTAATAAAACACATCTTATAAATCTTAAAACGGCGAACTTAAAGCTAAAGGCATTTTATATTTGTAAACCATATTGACAGTGCAGAGACAATTTAATGAATATAAGTAAAAAAGAAAATATCTTATGTGTAGTCACTATATATATATATATATATATATATAATATATAAAATTCTCGTGCCACGGTGTTCGAACTTGAACTCCTCTGAAACGGCTTGACCGATTTTTACCAAATTTTATATGCGTATTTAGTAGGTCTGAGAATCGGCTACTATCTATTTTTCATACCCCTAAGTGATAAGGGTTGTTCACCCTTAAAAATTTTTTTTATTTTTTTGACGAAATTTTTTGTTTTTATTTTTTTATGATACAACATACAAAAATACATACAACCCTAAATTTTCACCCCTCTACGACCAACCCTTATTTTTAAATTGAAAATTAAAATATTTTTTTTGCAAAACAACGTTTGCGGGATCAGCTAGTATATATATATATATATATATATATACACAAATAAATATGCGGATCTATAGATATATAAGCCGATTGAGTGTTACTGTCACAAGTCACTTCAGACGAACAATTTTTTTAACTATGTAAGGACTTTGATTTATATGGGGATATTTTGACGTGGGTCTCATCGTAAGCGACCACGTCTCGTACTGATTAATAATACTTATCATATGTATTTATATATAATTCAACACGAGAATCTCATATATTGTAAGTTACCTGTCAGAAGCAACGCCGGCAAGCGACACCGCCCAGTCAGAACCGCACCAACCCTGGTCGACGATGGGCGAGATGAATCCTGGCCAGCGAGTCCTTGCGTCGAAGTTGCTCGGGTAAGCGATATCCTTGTCGTACCGCAACGGTCCCATACGTTTCGTCTCAGCGCTAAGAGGGAATGTACCTGTGAACAAAATGTAATGCTATTATTATTGGAATTGACTTCATGGTTTCAGCCCACAATCTCTCACAGGTAATCTCTCCTAAATATATCTATGGGAGATATACAGTAACTAGCCGCACATGGAAGGCGAGTAGGCGATTAAACTGTAGTATACACGGACGCTGCTGCCCATTCTTTAGAAAAATGTTTGTGAGCAGTTGCAATCCTATATAATTAATGTATACAGTGTGAATTATATAAGATTATATCCCAAAAATAGAACCTTTGACCTACAATCGCAGGTCTGTGTGCTCTACCACTGAGCTACCTTTGCTCTTATACCGATATTTTTTATGTATCTCTACTGTTTTTGGCACTGGGATATAACATTATCGCGTAAAACTTTTTTTCAATATTGTAATTTGATTTACCATTGTCCTTCCATCAATCTCAATTTCTTATATACTTTCCTACTGTCAATCAATCTCTTTCTTCCCTTATCTTTCATATTTTCTTTAACACATCGCCTATCTTCGCTCTTCCTCTTCCATCTGTCCTTCATAATCTCTTTTTTTTCCTTCTCTTTCATATTTTCTTTAACACATCGCCTATCTTACCTCTTCCTTTTCCATCTGTCTTTCACAATCTCTTTTTACCCTCCTCTTTCATATTTTCTTTAACACATCGCCTATCTTCCCTCTTCTTCTTCCATCTGTCCTTCACAATATCTTTTTACGCTTCTCTTTCATATTTTCTTTAACACATCGCCTATCTTCCCTCTTCCTCTTTCATATTTTCTTTAACATATCGCCTATCTTCTCTCTTTCACATTTCTAGATCAAAGATTATTACAGTATCACAGTTTATTTGACTCGTTTATAACTTTAATTAACATTTTTTACTTTTTTCTTCTTATAATAATTTTCTTTCCAGTTAGACTCTTTTATTATAACTGGAATACGAGTTTTCAAATACAAGTATTGTAAGTGATATAGTACCGCAAGTGTTTGTCAACTAAACTTTGGGTTTCTTTTTGTAGTCTTGGCACGCGGTAAGATTGATTTTTTACCAGATTGCGAGGTCTTCGCTTTAAGATCGCTTGGGCGGACGCTACGTGAAGTGGCCATACATAAGGGTCCCTTCTTGGAGAAAAAACGTTTTCAAAATTGGAATCACAATAATTTTTTTATTAATTGCCGTTCAACTATTTAACTCTGAACACTTCGTACTGCCAGGATTTATTAGTCTGTCGCATTCTAATATAAAAGATGTATTAATATAACATATTTCAGAGTGATCACGAAAACGAGAAAATACAAGGTGATAATAGTGTAAATACTTTATGTTGACTAATAAGCATTACATTCGCCCATTTTGTACCTATAACCAATCATCCTGTATATCTATCTAAATATAAATAGTTCTTATTGATTGAAAAAACTATATACGAATAAAACATTTAATTTCTATTTTAAACTGTGTTAGATTCTGTTTAATAGTTTCTACAATGTAAGGGTTTTTTCTTCTTTTTTAGCCAATGGATCCGCACTGCAAGCCATAGGTCTCTCTCTAAGATCGCCACGATGACCTGGGCTTGGGCAGGTCCTGGGCTGCCCATATCCAGTGAGTTCCCACGGCTTTAACTATGTCGTCGATCCATCTAGTGGGGGGCCTATACACGCTACGCCTACCAGCTAGTGGTCACAGTTGCACATAGTTCACTTATATTGAAATTATTAAACTAAGGTTCTGCAAGATTTTTTTTATTTAAATTGCAGTCGCACTTGAAATTTTTAACGTAATAATTTAGATATACATATGTATCATTAAGGATAAATACATTTCCAATACAGTAATTACAATTAAGTGTCTGTGATTGGAAGATGCGAAACATAATAAGCGTTCACGTTACGCTTTCATTTTGTAATTTGTCGGTCAATCACGCTGTCGTTCGAGAATTTTTTATTGTACATTTTAATCCTAATGACTTGTGAAAGTGCTGGTATTTAATCGTTACAACGTTTTGTATTTTTAATTTAAAATTTTAGATAAATAATTTTCATGTTTGATTTTTTAAAAAAATTGAAAATCACTCTTTGGAAATAAATAAAATAGCAATTGCTAACCCAATATATTGTCATAGGTCAATTATTGAAAAGCATAGGCCTCCCCAAAAAGATTGCCACTATGACCGCTCCTGCGCTGTCTGCATCTAGAGGCCCCCTGCGATTTTTTCTACGTCTTGTCTCTGCAGGCTGGTTTCCGCAACCAAGAGGCACTGCTCTCATTTTGCGTTGGAGTAAGCTTTATTCAAGCCAGCTCCTCGAGAAATCACAGTATGCTCTTAAAGTCGCCGTCGATAACGGAAAGGCACCTTGACTATGTCGTCGGTCCACTTAGTGGAAGAAGGCCTATTCACTGATAACCCGACTTATGAAAGATATATAGTAAATATTTATTTCATGCCAGATGTATAAGAGACTAGCTTAACGGCAATTGCGAATTGTACTAAACAGAGCTCGCGTCGCAATTTCACCATGACGTTCGAGGTGATATATAGTTTTTTTTAAATTTTTGTTCCATTTTCAAAAAAAAAATCATTCTATATTTATACTGCTGTTAATTTGTTCTATTTTCAATTTTGTTTCTAATTTTTTGTTGTATTATTGTGTTTTATGAATAAATGATATTTATAGATAAAATCATACATTTGGCTTATCCTACAATTTTACAAGTCACAGTTTTTATTCAATTTGCGACCTGAACGTTGCTGTCACGTTACTTTTAGATAGCAATATAAATAATAACAATATTCCGTAGTTTCTCTTTGAAATAATACTGAATAAAATAATAAAAATCTAGTTTGTATCCTATACAAAAACGAGAGAGTAATGCACGGGATTTCTCTACGAGATCGAATAAGTAAAGAGGAGATTTGTAGATGAAGCAACTAACCAAGCTAGTCCAGCAAATTGGCAAATTCAAGTGGCAGTGGACAGACCAAATAGCGCGCAGAATATTAATATGATGATAACTGGGGCTGTAAGGTTCTGAACAAGAGATCACCAATCGGCAGGCACGGCGTCAGACCTCCACTCACGTGGACAAACGACGCCGTTAAAGCCGTCATTGGAAATCTACGTGGGATATGTCCAGCTGTGGACATTCTACAATTGACATCATGATATTACTAATCGTTTAACAACCGAATCTCACTACTACTTTAAGTCGCAATATTTTTATACAGTTACTACGATCAGCCTAGGTTTTATTTTTTAATTATTTTCGTAAATTAAATATATTTTTCTTTTTATCGTGTACCAGTATCTGTTTTTTAACTATCTTTAAACGGTTTTATTTAGTTCGATCCGTACGGAATTTGTTTATTTGGGTCAAAATTAGAAATTGAAATTTAAGCACCTTCCCGTTGTCAGATTGATCCGAAATTTGGTACACACATTTAATTTAGATGACAATACAATATAATAACATTATAAATCTTAGATGGCCGCCGATGCAAAATGGCGGATTACATATTTTTCCTTAACCCCCTTGGGTATCAAATAAAAGGGCTACACTAGTAAAACACGATGATAATGTCAAAATTTAAAATTCAAGATGGACGCCGTTCCAATATGGCGGACTAGGTACATATTTTTCCACAACCACCACAATATGTATTAAAAGTTTTTATTTTTAAATTAACTTGTTTATAATCGGTTTAATTTTGAATGTTTTGTAAATAAAAGTTATATCTTTATCATTTGTAACGTTGCTTGTTCGAGTAAAACGGTTTTAGATTTTATTGCCGTGATGTTTGCAATGTAATTGACCCACTGTTGCGCTGATAATGTCGTCACGTGAACTTATTTGGAGCGTTCTTTTAATTGAGATATAACTTATTGTTTTTACTAATTGTATGTAAATCAAATTTCTTTTTTTACACAGCATGATAAGTTTTAGCTTATTCAACAATCAACGGTTTCTAAAATAATAAATATCGAAATGATAACATAGTAAAAAAAGTTTTCACAATTAGAATAACTAAATATTAAAATGTATTATTGTATACTATTTGTCCCTGTAAACTGTACTGCCAGATTTTTTTTTACAAAAAAAAATAAGTTAATATATCATAACACAGAAAGATCGCTTTATATGAGTGATAGGTGTAAAAACTTTAAAGCTTTTTGCTGACAAATGATCTATACATGCAGAGTTAGTTTTTACACCTGAAAACAATCATCCTATATGTAAAATTACGACCAGATCAAACTAGTCACAAGTACAGCGTATTGTTATAAAAAGGCTTATTTGTTTCTTAGGAATATGAAATATACAGGAATTGATATTTTTGTTGTTATATTTAGCTTTATTCATATTTGAATTTATAATAATCAACAGAATAAATAAAGGCAATTTAAAAAAAAAACTCGTAGAATGTTGCGTTTTTTTTTAATTGTATATACTTTCTCTTCTATATAATATCTTTTAATAATACATAATAATATTACAGTATACACTAAATTACTTATACTTTTCTAACTTAGGATGAACTTTAGCAAAATAACGCCTGATTCCATTAAACGTTAAATATATTTGATAGACACGGCCTCTACGATTATTTATTGTTATTATTTTCATGCATATCTGCTATTAATATCAGATTTGTTCCATGTCCTTTATCATATCTAAAACACTCCTTAGCAAGAGATATCTCATCCTTCAGCATCTGTATACTTCTATACAGTTGCTAATGCGATAGCTTACTTGTTCGAATGATTTTTCAGATTCTAATTCAGACAATTCTAAATTTCAATGCTTCGTGAATCTCTGTATTGGTAATAAACCAAGGCGTGTTTCTTTGTTCTTCATTCAGAGACGCTGGAACTTCCTCACAGATGTATTATTAAAGAAATAAAGATTATGTATGACTATATTATATGTATACAATGACATTTTAATTGTTATAAAAAAATATTTACGTCTGCACGATATTGAACCCACACGATACGTGGAAGTCAGTTGTTATGGCAAGTTATATCGAGCTATCATATTTCATACACAAAGTAATACAAGATATAAAAACAATTGTATGTTGTTATCATATTACCGTGGGAAAAAAAAATCGAATGATTTAATGAGATAGAATTTATAAATATATTATTTTATAATTACGAATGAGATAATCATTTATTTATTCATTTAAAACCATTAGGAATCATTTACACTGACCACTTATATACGATATGACAAGAATGTCAGTAGGGGAAAATTTTATAGTAACTAGAATCATATTCCTTTGGCATCCTTACACTTAAATCTACGAGGGTTCCACGACACGCGTCCTGATTCGAAAAGTGTCCTAAAAAACGGTAAAACAGATTTTTTTGTCACTTTGTTTTTGTAAGAAAAGGACTAATATTTTGCCCACCGTCAAATCACTCAAGACGTGTTGACGGTGGTAGTTGTGTAATTCGCATTGTTTGCCGCATGCACATTTATCAGCGGGCTGGCTGGCGGTGCACTTTGTTGCACGACTGCCACTGCATGTGCGGAAGTGGCTAAATATTGGTCCTTTTCTTACTTAGGATGGACTTCCGCAAGGTAACGCCTGATTCCACTAAATACTTTGTTTATGGTCAAATTTAGAATATTCTTAGTACATAGAGTAATGAAAGCAACTAACAGACTCAAGTTTTATTCCATGATAATAAATTGACATTACATGGGCTTGTATTGTAAATATACTATGGGCTCTATCAGATGAGGAGCTTAGGCCACGTCTTTTTGCATTCTTAAATAAAACAGTAATAGAAGTACTAGCAAGAAACGGTAATTACACCCGAGGCAAAGTAGTAGACAAATTAACAGATATATGTCCAGCGCGGGTTGCGACCGGCCCGTTGCAAAATAAAAAAAAGAAAAGAGAAATAGAAATAACAATGAACTAAGGGCTACAAAAACAAAAAAAATTGAATCACAAACAACATTGAGTATTGTTAAACAAGTTATTGATCACTAAGGATGCTATCACTCATATTATTAATAATTTTTTAAACCAACGCTTGCAGTCTTAGTTTCCGACTATTCTTTAAAGTAGGTTAATATAAGAGATGTAGATTGGTAAGAATGCTAATCAATGCAGGGTCGTACGCTCCACTTACAATAAAGCTATTCAAGATCAAACGTCGACTGATTATTTACAAATCAATCGTATCAAACTAACATTCGGACGGCTAACAGACTCGATATACAGGATGTTCTGAACCGTTCAGATTATTCTAAGAAGTCTAGAAATCCAGTCGCTGCATACAATTGTCTATCAGTGAGCGAAATTGGACCAGACACAAGCGAAAGTGATTAACAAAGGAAAGTGTTACTTTCGATGCTTTTAAACTGCTATTCACGCCACCGCTGTGCGATATATTTATGTGTTTATATTTAGATTGCATTCAGTTCAACGTTTATAAACACTTTCGAATGTTTCGAGTGTTACAATGTTGATCCGATGTATATATATATATATATATATATATATATATATATACATATATGGATTATAATACATGACGGATAAATTTAAGATGTACAGATATAATATAAAAATTAAATTGAAAATTCTATTTGCTTTTTTTATTTACAATAACATATTTTTTTGTAGCAATAAAAATGGTAAACGAATTTTTTGTATTTAGTATATTGTGAAAGTGTTAAATAAACTCTTCGGAGTTCGTTGAGCCATCTATTGAGATGAGGGCGTTTTAAAAACTTTATATACAAATGAATGAATATAATTGTAAAATATAATAAATAAAAACATTTTTAATTAAATTTCAGTAAAAAAATTATGTGGATGAATTTATATTTTACAGACCAAATAAATTAATGATTTATTTTATACAAATTAAAAAAATTAAAAATTCTAAATTCAAATTTTCTATATTCAAATAGTCATTTACGTGCGCTTTTCAATCGAAGATTATTTTAACATTATATCTAATATATTCAGACGTTACTTTGCGGAAGTCCTTCCTAAGTAAGAAAAGGGCTAATATATAGCTTTATGGCACGACTACTGCTACATAGCGGAAGTAGTTATATATTAGTCCTTTTCTTATTTAGCATTATACGTTGTAATATTGGCTCAAAACACTGGTCTGTTGAGAAGAACTGGTCAGAAACACAACAGTTGCTCTATCAAATTTAATGTAAATAATTTTCATGTGTACATTATAATATTAAACATCTGAATGAGTCAACAGACCAAGTTTCACATGCTTGAACAACTTGAAATTCTTTAATCCTATAATAAGATTTATTTAATATTATATTTAAATTTAGATTCAAAATTAAGAAAAGGAATATCTGAACTTTTTGAATACGAATTTGAATTTTATCATTACGAGTTTATTTTTATTTCTAGTATTTATCATATATCTGAATCTATTTATCATATAAGATTTTGAATAATGTCACAAATATTATGAAATTAAAAAAATTTCTGCGAAGCAACCGTTATAACATCAATTTCATTAAAAACATCTTTCAGAGTTAGTTGTATGCTATCATATATGTTAGTATATATAATCAATACGATACGTAAAGATAAAATTTTTAAACGTACGAAATGTATTATGCACAAATTTGTAAATAAACATTATATTTTCTGAACGATATCAAGTTTTGCTCAAATTCATACAATTTTCTCCGTAAGAACTTTCTAGAATGTGTTAGGAAACGTATTAAAAGATGAATGATATCGTTAATAATAGGTGTTCATGTTTTGTTTTAAATTTGACTCTACGCATTTCATTTATGTCATTTCACGTATTTATATAATCATAGCATACATTGTTAGTAAAGATTAAAGGAATTATTAATGTACTCAATAGTTTTTATTAATAGAGATATAATCAATGATAGCGTATCTGAATTGGCGTCTTAAATGCGCTAGTTCTTAGTGGAGCGAACAATGTACAAAGTAACGGTTGAGATATCTATCGTTAACAGTGGCAGAATTGTAATGCTAGTACCCCGATTACTTTCCGTGTGATAAGAAAAGTCCACAATATCGTCATTGTAGAAGTAATGTCCGGTATAATAAATATAAATTTTAAAGAAACTTGATATGTAATATTTTAAAAGTAAATTATTCTACATATGAAGAACCGCACGCCTTATAACCACTCTATTTAAATAGTATCCTCTTTTGTTTTTCTTTTATACTTGTCTTACACTATTCTGTCTCTAAGAATCATGGTGCAGATGGTTTTAGTCTAAATATCTTTAATAGGTAGCTAAAATAATAAGCTTTCTTGTGAACTTACGGCGCTTTATACTATTAGGGGACTGGAAAGTAATGTTATTATATTAGAGGGACGTGAAAGTAATGACTTTTCTGTTGACATATTTTACATAAAAACCGATTGATATCGCTCCCGCATTGAAAATTTGTATACTAGATGGCAAAAGGTTGTTGATAACGAAGGTGAATATATTGTTGATTAGAAATAAAAACTTGTTAAAAATGCAACCGTGTGTATTTAACTTAAGAAAGCGACATTACTTTCCGGTCCCCTAATACATTGCCGGATTGAAAGTCCGTTGAGTTGCGTTAAGCCCATAAGGTGAGCTTGCGCAATAGCTTACAAGAGGAAGCTTTCAGAGTTCCGTTTCAAAAGCACCTGAAAGGGCCTTCGATTATCACTACCTGGCAATGAACATTTCTGAAAGTGTTAGGCTTGAACAGTGGCATAAATGGATCGATCTTTGGAATCCCTGTGATTAAAAGTAAAATAATTTGAAAAAAGAATATGATTTCTCTTTTACTATATAAAAGTAGTTATATAAGAACTCACCAAGTTTGTACACGAGACCATCCTTTAGCTTCTTAGTGCGGAATTCGGGATAGTTGTAGGCCCGCCAACTGGATCCGCCGTAGTTCACGCCATCAACGACCGTATTGCTCATTAAACATGGGTCATTTTCGCATCGCCAGTCCGTTTTCATCGTGACCGGGTCTTTCACGCATTCGCTGTGAATAAAGGTGTGGATTAGTTTTATGAAACAAAACAAACCTTATCTCAAGTGCTTTTAAGTTCATTATCGAATGATTGAAGTCGATATCTGAATTTGTCACGGTAGTTATGCATTGTGCAATGTAACTTAAAGCCAATGGGATACACAAATCAAACAAATCTTATAATAAGTTTGTATTAACTAAAGCTACAACTACATTTGTATAAAGCTTAGTAAACCCTAGGGTCAAAGATATGACATACACAGTTTCCTTCATTGTATTCTTACTTACTCAAACCGTAAGCTCTTCCGTTCAATAATATTCTCTCATAAATTAAGAAATTATTGTAATATATAGAGAAAATGAGACGTGGTAGCCTAGTGGTAGAGGACTTAAACTTGCGACCGTATGTCATAGGTACGAGTCCCGAAATACAGCCTTATTCATAACTCAACCTTTTGCATTATTTATATAGAAATGCCAATTGTTCAAAAATAAGTTTCTAGAGGTGGAGGCATATTGGAAGGCACAGGCCTTCTTTAAAGATATATGAAGCATGTACCATAACTATGGGAAGCCAAGCTGTAATCGCCACACTTAGCCGAGTTGGCGATCGCAGAGTGGTATTATGGTACGCAGAGGATAGAGCTGCTCAACCTCTGGAAACTTGTTTGTGACTAACCCTTATAATTAATGCACAAAATGTGAATTATTAAAATTATACCCCGAATATCGGACCCGCAACCTACGATAGTAAGTATCAGTCCTTACCACTCGGCTGCCATAACTAGACATACAAACACGTGTACATGTATACAATTGTATATACAGGGAAAGCATACACAATGTAACAAGGAAAAGTTTTAAATAAATCTCTAACTTTTATGTGAGTTTGCGTTAAAATTTTTAAATCACTTCATCACCCATCACATCACATACAAACTGACAAACCAATAACTTCTAAATAATAGCACAAAGCCTGAAGGGATAGATATTAAACAATAATAAATTTTAATATGTAGTAGTTCGAATTTCGAAAACTATTTATTTTACTTTATTATCAAATTATTACGTTATTTATAACTATATATATAACAATTTGTCAAATGATAAATTCACCCTACCAAATGACACTTTAATGTAATGTATAATAAATCATGTCGATAAATTCAATAAATAAATAAAGTACTAAGTAACCTTCTAATAACAGAAGCGTGAAGTAAGTTATTATAAGCGAAGGCAGCCACAACAAACAAAACTCTTGTAATGAAAACGCATGACGTCACGCCGAGCTGCGCGGTCAGTTGATTGACATCTCAAAGGACGGCGAGCCGTTACCAAGACCTCACAGAAGCAACGCGACGTCTTTATTCACTTGTCACCCTGTTGTATTAATAGATCAAACCAGGGCTTAGGTTAAATGGTAGATTAAGAACAATTCACAATTTATTTTAAGTATTATTTAACTCAAGGATTTTAATTTAAAATTATAATATGTTATTCTAGTACGTTGTTTGCACATTTAAATGAAAATGAGACATCCATTCTCGGTATATCTAATATACAAAATTCTCGTGTTACGGTGTTCGAACTTGAACTCCTCTGAAACGGCTTGACTGATTTTTACCAAATTTAATATGCGTATTCAGTAGGTCTGAGAATCGGCTACTATCTATTTTATATACCCCTAAGTGATAAAGGTTGTTCACACTTAAAAAAAAATATTTTTTTAACGAATTTTTTTGTTTTTATTTTTTTATGATACAGCATACAAGAATACATACAACCATAAATTTTCACCCCTCGATCAACCTTTATTTTTTATTTGTAAATTAAAATATCAATTTTTTTTTGCAAAACAACGTTTGCTAGTAAACTTATATAATTCACGCTTAGTACAATAATTATACAAGATTGCCACTGCTCACAAATAAGTTTCCAGAGGATGAACAGCAGCGTCCTCTACGTACCGTAATACACCAATACCTCACTTTGCGTCGTGGTTACGTTCCAAAAAAACATGACGCAAGTTGAAACACCGCAAAGTGAATTAAGATTTTCTATAGCAAACCATGTAAAGATCGAAGATAGATTCCAGGGTTACGAAAATACTATTAATTAAAATGAAAATTGAACAGAGTAAACATTTAAAAGACAATTTACCTTTTTTGTAACCAGAAACAACTCGTAAAAATTTATATAAATTTATTATTCTCTTTAAAAAAAAAGCACAACACACTACATTACAACACCCTACGTCATTAAAAATTAACTCTAAAATTAGCAAAACAAAGTGAAAATATAACTGTATTCAAATTGCGTTGATTTTCAGTTAGAAAGGTAATCCCCGAGGTTTGAGTGCATGGCGCAATTAGAAACAAAAGTGTTGCCATCTTGTGGCAAAAAAAGAATATTTAAAAAAAAAATTAAAGACTCGATCCCCAAAAAACGCAACCTCGAAAATCTAACGACGCATAGTGAAAATTAGTATTAATTAAGCAGCAAAGCAATTTCGAAAAAAAAACGCAAAACGAAACGACGCAAAGCGAGGTATTGGTGTACCATATTGCGATCGCCAACTCACCTGCCAAGTGTGGCGATTATGATACATCCCCATATATATCTCTGGAAAGGCTCAAGCCTTAGTAGGCATCTGTGCGCTTTATCGACTACATTCAAACGTACAAAACTATATAAAATTAAAACTCTTATTAAAAGTTTTATTACCAAAAGCGCAAGTAATATTTACGCAAGTAATAATCATTTATCCGTTAATTTGTTTAAATGTATGATGTTTATTTGAGTCTTTAAGTTTATAAAGAAGATTTACAGTTGAATGTTTAAAAATAAAACTTCTGTGTGTTTATGGTTCACATTGAAACGTTATTTTAAACTATGAAGATACTATTAGCATGAAATATGGTAAAAAGAAACGCTCTAACGTTTAAATATATTTTATTGAAAACTAGTTGTCATCCGTCCGTTTCCTATAAGAGCTTTAGTTTGAACACCCCTTAACCTCTCCTTGTAATTATCTAAAGTTTATTCTTAGTTCATACATACTTAACAAAACAAATATTCCTACTAAATTTCAAGCTTCTAAGCCTTATGGTTTCGGAGATATCTTGATGAGTCAGTACATTGGTGAAATCTTTTATATATATTAGGGGGACCGGAGAGTAATGTCGCTTTCATAAGTTAAATCACACGACTACATTTTAACAAGTTTTTATTTCTAATCAACAATATATTCACCTTCGTTATCAACAACCTTTTGCCATCTAGTAAAAATCGTAACGAGATTACTTTCCGGTCCCCCTAATATTTACACACATATTTCAATTTAGATGGACAGTAACGAACGAAAAACGAAAAAAAGATTTAATTTGAAATAATTTACAAGACCGCTATATTTAATCTGTTATTTAGTGTTTTACTTTTTAAAAAAACCACTCGACTGATAACTGTTAGGAATAGATGTCATTTAATCAAGTTTCTCACCTATGCTTTCAGAAATATCGTGATGACTCAGTTATACAGGTGGATCTTATATATGTATAAAATATTTCGATTAATGCATCATTTCTATTTGTATTCTGTGGCACACTTAAAATTCAATTTATACGCATAAGACAAATGAACGTGTAAAAAAACCAGTCCGGTCACATATGACGGATGGCTAAAAAAACGAATGAAGCATCGACTCGCCTTTGTCCTGTCGTTAATTAAAAAAGTAAAAGTGGCGGGAACCGAAGATCAAGGTTAAGTCACTCGTATTGCGAACTATAACTGATATCGCGTATATAATGTAAACAGTTTTAATTATAGCCGTTGCATTTTATTATAATTACATTGTGATAATTTATAATCATATATATGTAGTTGAAAGGGATATGCTTGGCATTTCTCTACGATATCAGAGTACGAATGAAGAGATTCATAGACAAATGAAAAGGACCGACATAATCCAGCGAGTTACCAAGTTGACCACATACCGCGCAGAACATTAACAATCGACCAAGCCCAGGTTCGGCTATGCACCCTTGTGTCGGAATGCTAAGCGGGTATTTTTGACGAGCAAAGCCAAGTTCCCCTAGTGAGGATACTTAAATTTAGTCACACTAAGAGCTTGGTGGTCAATTCGGTAAAATAGTAGAACATAGTTGTGCTTCGCTACTTTAATAGAGATCTTAGTCAGGCGCTCTTTGCGCCCTCAACCTCGCAGAAACTGCAAATGTCATTTGGGCAGCAGTAACAGTGTGTTCCAAAAAAAAAAACTAGAGATAAAATGGAGAAAGAGATTTTGGAGTGGTGACCTGGAAAGACTAGATTTGGTAACTGTTGAAATACTAAAGCTTTTCAACTCGCAGACTACCAGAGAGGTGTTGACTACTGCGGTTACATTATTACTTTTTTTTTTTGTTCTGAATCACATTGATTCATAAGAAGAGAAATATGAACTTATTTATATATATACTGGTACGAAATAAAATACCACCTAATAATAATAAAAAGTCTTTAGTAAAAATTCTGGTCAGTTGCATATTTTATAACGCATCAACACTATAGCAGTCATAAGATGTCCACAACTGGCCATAAGTCTCACTCATAGATTTCCAATAGGACCAAATCCAAACGGCATGCACCAAGAGTCTTTAATATATAATTATTATTGTATGACTATAGCTTGGAAACACTATATAATTTAAGTAAAAAATATGTAATTTTAACATATTTAAACTAAGTTTTAAGCTTTTTAAAATAATATCAAGTTAATGAACTAAAAATATATATTATCTGTGTTTGTTTTTATATACACGTGTTCAACTGTGAAACATATTTACGATTCGGAACATAATCATTTGATCATCTGCCATGTTTATTACTTCAAAACATCCAAAAAACAGTGCAGAAGTGTCAAAATGACGTAAGAGAGGACATTTAGTTTGGGGTGTTGAATGATAATATTAAAACGGTGGAACATTACCGGAGTTACAACGATGTCGTTTATCAAGTCAACACGAATTCAAAGTTTTATTATTTTTTTTGGCTTAGTTTCGCAAAAAACGAGGTGAACGCACTTAACCGAGTTCGAGGTTCAGCTATGATAGGGTTGGTGCTTTCCAGTATTTACTATTATTTATTTATTTAATTACTGAAAAAATAAATTTGTTTATTTAATCAGCGGCGTGGATAGACCATTTAAAGAAATAGATATGGCCGCGTGAAATCACTGGCTGTGAGGCTGCTAGGAGAGGCTTCTATCTTGCAGTAAGCGTCTATTGGTTGATATGATGAAGTTTTTTTTTTTTAAAAAACCACTGGTAACAGATACAAGAATATCAGTGAATAATAACAAAAAAAATTGACAATGAAAATAAAATTTCAAATCATCGTGTGTCTATAACGCTAAAACAATTTGTTATAATAACAACACTGCGTCTGAAACTAATTATTAAAGATACATAAATTAAAAATATTGCAGTCAAAAATTATTACCATTTAATTAAACACAAATATAATATGAAGATTTGGAAACATAATATTGAAGTAAAAAGATATAACAAATATATTTTTTACTTAATTTATTGTCAAATTAGTTTAGGTTTATTAACGCCATTTTATATTTTATTTATCAATAAAAAATCTAAATTAAGTAATAATTTTAAGATTTTAAAACATAGTCTAGGTTAATTACTACTACAGCCTACAGCATTACTCTACGACCATTGGTAGTCGTGTGGTGAAGGACAATTTTTGGTATCATGTTCGATTCCCGGCAGGCTATATAACATCTCAAGAAACCGGTTTGTCATAAGACCAAAAAATTACATGGAAATGTTCATACGTACATATATATGTATATGTACATATATATGTACGTATGTATATATATACATACATAATCAGATCGAAATAATATATTCAAATTGTTTAATAAAGTCGCCACAAAATAATCTTTTTTAAAATAAGAACATTTCTTTTTCTATTTCCGCACGAAATAAATTTCTGACAACCATATAGTTCGTAGATATCGGTAGACGAGAAAAAGCGCATGCGCAAAAAACATGGCGCCGTGTTGTACTTTTTGCAATGTTCCGTTAATATTTATTTAAATCTTACTGGACCGTGCAGTTTAAAAGGTCAATAATTAATTTATACAATTATCGATATTCGTACTTATATTTGACCCGGTGCATTTATTGCATTTCGAAACTAGTTATGATGTTAATTTAAATTAGTGGGTTACCAAATACTCGATTACATTTACAGTTTAATAAAATTCGATGTAGAAACAGCGCTAAAGGAGGCTATTCTAAACCTCTTTGCAGTAAGGGCCTCGTTTCAAGGCGTTATTTCATTATATTACATTAGTTGTTCCCGTCAACTTCGCGATCTTTATGGACAACTTTTTAACTTTGGAATTTTAGAAGATTCATTCTAAGCTGATCTCTACTTAGTAAAAGAAATATTTTTTACCAAACGTTATTTCATTATATTACATTAGTTGTTCCCGTCAACTTCGCGATCTTTATGGACAACTTTTTAACTTTGGAATTTTAGAAGATTCATTCTAAGCTGATCTCTACTTAGTAAAAGAAATATTTTTTACCAAACGTTATTTCATTATATTACATTAGTTGTTCCCGTCAACTTCGCGATCTTTATGGACAACTTTTTAACTTTGGAATTTTAGAAGATTCATTCTAAGCTGATCTCTACTTAGTAAAAGAAATATTTTTTACTAAATTTCACGTCTCTAAGTCCAATAATAACAGATATATTGTGATGAGTCAGTACAGGTGGAAATTTAAATTTATCTCTCTCTGATGTCAAATTTGATTGAATTATCTTTTCGTTTCTAAGTTTAGACAGTAAAGGGTATCATCTCGCTTATTCATAGTTCTTATGTCCGGATTTTAAATAGATATACAAATATATAACAAAAATATAAACAAATCGCGTTATCATTCAATGTAATTTGCAAGAAAGCTTTTAATAAATTATACAATATATACAAATATAGCAGTGGTAGCATGCGGTAGGGGACCGAGATTTACGATTGTAGCCCACGTGTTAGATTCCCGGGATACAATCTCATATAATTCACACTTTGTGCATTGATTATATAGGATTGTCACTGCTCACTGATAAGTTTCCTGAGGATGGGCAGCAGCGTCCTCTGCGTACCATAATACCACACTGCGTTCGTCAACCCGCCTGCCAAGCGTGACGATTATGGTAAATCCTCCATAGATATATTTGAGGAAGGTTTATGCCTGGCTGTAGATGTCTACAGGTCCATTCTCTTGAAAATTGTTAATGAGTAGTGGCAATCCTATATAATTAATGCACAAAATATGATTTATATAAGAAAGTATTCCGGAAATCGCACGCACACTAGATTACCGCTGCCGAAAGACTAATTATAAAAACATAAATATTTTTTATTCAACTTTATAATTATTTCTCCAATAAGTTATCAATACAGTGAAAAACAACAGTTCAAAAAAGAACTAACACTATTTATTGGGCCACAATATTTTTTAATTATCCAATTATTTAATCGATAAACAATATTTACAAATCGGTATGTGGGTTGTGATCACATCTCTAGCGATATCGGATTACTGACGTAACGTATTAACCATTCAAGGCGGCACAATGATTGAAGGCCTTATGCAGTTAGACTGTTTTGTTACAACACAATTGGTTCAGTATTTTTGTGCTCTGCTCCGGATATTGTCCAGCGAATGATCAAGTCATCAACTGTCAACTGTCATCGAAGCAAAAACTGTTTTGTAAAATAATTAGTTTCGTTTTTTCTTTACGTAGGCTTTTTTATACTCTAGTCAATAGAATGATGATTAAAAATTCTAAAAGCTTTATATTTTTGATTGCTTTATAGCTTTTACATCTATTTTAAATTATCGTGTTAATTATACTAGAAATATGTGGCATTATATTTATTTATATGTGGCATTCCAGCCACAGTAAACAATAATTAATTTTATAATATAGTATTCTGATTTTTTAAAACCGCTTTCTCTTAATATCATTACGATGTTTTGTTTTTATTCCTAAAAACTTTATTAACTTTATTATTTCATTGCAAATGAGCTGAAAAATTTGAAATTGAAAGCTTTTACAAATATGACCAAACACCCTGTATATTTTATAACTTGAGTTCATCATTATCACATGATAAATGCGACAATCAATTTTAAACTGCCGATGTTGCAGTCAATGGCTCGTTAATAATTTATTGCTTTTTGGCTGAATGATATTACTGCCTTTGACCATGAGCCGACGAAGGTCGCCTGTCACGGTCGTTATAAGAATCTAGATTCTAGACATGCCTCGATATTTAAGTACTGAATTCTATACAGCTGATGTCATTGATTGAATTTTTATAACAGGAAATTATTATTGACGGCATAAATTGCGGTCAATTATAATTTCCTGATGATTTTCCGTTTTACGAACAACAATAAATTGCATATACTTAAGTTTACTCGGGGAATTAATACAGATAATATAAATATTATCTGTATTAATTCCCCGAATTTCCCTTATATACATACAGATTAAAAATATACATACAGATTAAAAATATACACGATCAGCTGTAGAAAATGGTGATTCGTATATTATTATACAATACTATATATAGTGTGTTTTAATCAAATACTTTTAGATTTTACAATACGAAGATGTGTTAGAATGACATAATTGAATAACTATTTTCACGAAACTTTAATGTTACAATAATTTTTTTGGAACTTTTACAAAGGAAAGAAATCTATACGAAAGTTTCTGAATATTTTCATCACTAAAAACATCATAACTTTACTTTAAATTATTACCGTAATATAAGTGAACGTAACGAAAGATTAACACACAAGTTAGTGGTCAAGTCTGAGAGACGACACGATTAATTAAACATCAATTTAATATGCAGTGTTTATATATATAAAGCATTGATAAATTATAATTAATTAGTTAAAATTTAGTTATTCTAACGAATAAATTAATTTTCAAATGCTATCAAAATATTATGGTTATTATTAAGATTATATAAATAGAGTATATTCAGTTGATATGACAGAGCAGGATAGCCCAGAGATATAGTTCGATTCACAGTTTATGCATTATTCATACAGGATTACCACTGCTCACAAAGAAGTTTCCAGATTATGGGTTGCAGCGTCCTTTGCCTACCATAGTACCACACCACGATCGCTAACCCGCCTGCCAAGCCTGGCATTTACGGTATTTCTCCCCACAGATATCTTAGGAAAAGGCCCATGCCTTTTAGTGAACGACTATGGGCTGAAACGACTAGTTGATTTTTATCTAAATGTATGTACATATTGTAATAGCTATATTCTTCAATTTAGTATTTATAAGACATATTTAATTAAAGCAATAAAATAAATAAATTACGGACTAAATGATGAAGTAAAATATAGATAAGAAACAAACATATTGGTTAATTACGTTTCACAATAATCATGAGTAGTCATATCACAAACACCAAGGATGTTGTCAATCGAAATATTTTATGGTAAGGTAAACTAAGTAGTGAGTAGTTGATGTCATCGTCTTGGTATTTGTTTAATTCGATTTAGATAAACACGGGCGTATGATGTCATCTTTTTTATTTAAAAAAAAAAAACCAGCGAATGACAATTTTTTTTCAGCCAGTCACTATAATGTCAGCACATTTTATATTAATCTATCATTTAGTATACAATTTTTCAACGTAATTTATAAATATAAAAATGTAATTTTTTCGACTATCCACTATCTGTTTATTTATATATAATGTCAAATAAATAAAATATGAAAATTTTTCACGTAATTTTATGATTTGACGATTTAAAAAAAAATTATCTTGAACGCAGTTGTTTCGTTTCAATAAAAATCGCATAATGTTGTCATTGTGTCTAAATAAAGTAAATTCCGCTAAACGCTAACGTTTGGCATAATAGAAAGGACATTGACATTACGGAATCGGTCTTCATACGACCCTGACGTGAGGACATGTAGTCCACGCGCTGTATTTTATTTATATTCGACTATTTTAAATTAGCACAGACTATTAATTCCGTAGAGACTTACACTAGGTTAAACTATAAATATTTTTTTTTATATATTTACTAACCAGAATTTACAAGCTTACTAGTCAAATGAACAAGTACGCGATTCTATTACACGGTAAATAATTTTGACGTGGTTGGAATTACACGTAACATTTTTAACATTCGTACCAAGAATTTTTTTTGAAGGAGGTATATATATACATGTATACACACACATATGTATGAGTGTGTGTGTTTTTGGAGTTCTGTGATTCGCTTACTACCTTCTGCATTCACTTCTACATACAATTATGTCTAAAATGCCACGTTCTGGAAGGCCGCCTGAAGCTGATAAAGATATTAGTTGATGCAAACCGACGAAAACAAAGCATGAGATGGTTGAGAGGTTAAATTTATAGAATTCAACTGTTTATGACCACTTGAAAGGCCTGGGCTTAACTTTTTTTTATGGTCTCCGCTGTTGGGGACCTCTCGTTCCCCTATCTCGTGTGGGACAGGGACTTTTTATTTCTAGTAATTTATTCATATTTTTTATTATTATCATTCTTCTCTTTCATGTATCATATTATCTGTCGTACTGTTTCTTTCATTCTACAATTTTCCCGGTTTCCCTCTTTCATTCCATTCTGGGCTTAACTTCGAAGATCGATAAACTGGTTAGTCATGTCCTCAGGGCTGGGGTGAGTTAACCTATAGTGCAGGGTGTACAAAGCACACGGGCGCTGCCGTCTCTGGGGACGCCGCAGCGTTCCCTTTCTTAAAAACTTTCTTGTTACTACGGCAAAGTTAATAGTTATAGCCGCGGGGAAGAGTTCAGATCTAGGGGGCGCCAGGTTTTCATAGCACACGGGCGCTACACGAGCTAGAGCCGCCCCTGTCTCAGGGTCAGAAATTTGTGTCTTCGCGTTACGTCACCAAAATGATCCATTTTGGAAGTGCATCTTTACTGGGGACGAACGTTGGATTGTATATCACAATTTCAAACGCAAAAGATCATTGAGCCGAAAAGATAAATATCACACCCTGAGTCTCTTTCGCTTGTTCATCTCAAGTGTGAGGCTTTTATCATTCGAACAGTTGGTAAACTCATCTCGACGTCAATAAAAGGTGGAACCCACTACTACCCTACCACTGTACAGTTTATTAATTATATTCATACTTAATATGTTAATATATGACAACATAACTACGATAGTTCATATGTTTACTAATTATCATTTTAAACTGCATGAAACCGTTTTAAATAACTGGTAACGAAATAACAAGTTTTTTTAACATTTTTTGTTAGTCTTAACCCTTTAATTGGATGACATTTTAAACTCTTTCACTTTATTGATATTAATTACGTCTCGGTGCTTGCATTATCTGTGCTGTTCCAGAAATATATTCGTGTGTTTGTTCATTTTATATCTGTTGTAGTGTTAATCTAATTTAACGCATCTGTGGTCGTTTATTTTCGTATCGATCTCTTCACTTCCTTTACCGACAACAATGTATTAATAAAGCTGGTAATGTTGGAAGACTTATGATGTTTTTAATCACTGTATTACATCCATCAGTTATAATTTATATATCCTGAGAAGAATAACAAAGAGTCAGAATGTGCTGACCTATGACAGCATCCTGCAGTTAAAGCCGCTAGGATTTCAAACACCCCCTGATTTTTAAATATCATTAATATAGTAGTCTCTACTATGATAAATATATACAGTCCTAAAGCGTCCAAGGCTTCATATGCCTTCCTTATCTATTTCAATAGGACTGACTGGAAGCAGCTTGTATGCATTTGATGTGATAAAGGTGTTAGTGATGTGAAATGAGTCTGCAGAACAGAAGACCGCAAATTGTAAAAATGAAAAACATTTCGCAGCACCAGTTACATCGAAGACGTTTTCATGAAGGTGGAGTTTCCGTTTATGTATAGTAAAGTGAGTGAAGTATGAAATAGAGTTCGAAGACAGTAGTCTTCGAACTCTATTTCATACTTCACTCTCTTTCTTTTCACTACGACCTTCCTTCTCACTACGACCGAGTACGGTGGTCAGGGTGGCAGAGGAAGGGTGTTATGATGACGTTAACAAAGTCCTCTGTCCAACTTGTGGGTGGACATCTTATACTGCGCTTGCCAGTATTTGTCTCCACTTTAGAATCTTGAGGCCCTAGCATTCATCTGCTACTATTATTAAATTAAAATGCAGAAATATATCGAAATTTAAAACTAAAACATGTCTCATCTACCAAAACACACCAGTGAATCCATGAAACAAAATTAGCATTTACATTTGTCGAGGCATTTTTATTTTCGTTTTGCGCAATAGGCAATGCTATAAAAATAAACAGTTAAAACAATTAGTGTTGTGCATAAATATCGATAACTTTGTAATTATGAATTAATTATCGTCGAGTCACGATTGTTACGTCTTATTACTTAACTGAATCGGTTATTGTTTTTTTTTTAATTTTTACGATGAGATTTTAAAAGTTGACAACATGTCATTACGTCATCTTTGTCGTTTTAGGTCGATGTTTACGATGTTATGATAAGTTTAAAAAAAGAACTTCTGATTGTGTGCTTCCTGTGTTTGACTTTTAAATTGTATTCATATTCGTTCGTTATTCAAATTGTTTTAACCTTGTAAGAGATTTGTATTTCTTGAATGAATTTATAAATAAATCGGTTTTTAAAGTGAAATATATTCTCTCACAGTGAAAGCGTATAAAAATCGGATATACAGGTAGATATATAACGAGCTGAAATTTAGGTGTTGACTTATCATAGAAATAAATTTTGATGGAAAACTTAAAAGAAATTTAGGACGTGAATGAGTGAGGGAGACAAAAAACTGCACCTTCATGTGGAAAAGACTCCAAATATTTTCTTTTTATCTATTTACAAGATAATTGATCATAAGCTTTAAAGGGGTGAATGTATAGATCCTTTGTCAGCAAATAGATTTTAAAACTATTAGACCTATTAGCAATGAACTTGTATAAAGTGACCACAGACCACATTGAAAAATGTAAATTTGGCAAATAGTAAATAAAAATAAATAATTTTAAAATATAGAAATACGATTTTGAAAAAGCTCTTTTTCAATATATATTCAAAACGTTATATGTAAGCTCTTTTTCACTATATTATCATTAAGTTATTTGTTATTTCCGAAACCATTAATTTTCGGATAAAATGTTCTACTATATAATAATCGAAAGCAAATATGTCTTTAGAGCTTTTATATCTGTAACCAATTACCCTGTATATAAACAGTTCCTATATTCCTTGGCCATGCTATTACATAAGAACGACTATACTGATATCATTAATAATTTTTATTATTTTTCTACTAAATTGCCATCATTATCCCTTCCTCCTCTCCCAGAGATTTAATTATTAATAACAGGTTCTTCCGAAAGGAAATTATAGTTTCTAGTACTGCTTGCAATTCCAATATCGATAAATATAAGGCAAGGCGAAAACCTTATTGTAATGCTTATTGTTTACTATATTTTTTAAATAATGTTTCTTTACTGTCAAAGGTTGACTATTCATTACTATGATAAGATAAAGTCTATCCTGACGGTTACCTTTTTTAAATATTAGCAATACATAGAAGCCGTCTCCGTAATATTCAAAATTAGCTTAGCATGCAGCGGAACATGCCTGAATAGTGAGAACAAGAGTAAGGAGAGAAAGTGACATATGTGGTCATATTCGCGTAATTAAAATATAAATCGTTATATAAGATTTTGACAATGATATTTGTGATTTTTTTAATATTACACGAAATCGTTTATGTATGTATATAGTTTTGTAAAAGAAGTTCAGTAACTATTTATATATACAATAAAGATGTCCCAATATTATCGACACGTAATATGGTCCATGTAACAAACCAATAAAGAGGACTACGTCCGTCGATAGATCTCCTCTTGTATTATAAAAGATTTAATAAAGAATGAGGGGAATAAAAGTAACCGATATGGCCCAGCGGATTGGCAACTTGAAGTGGCAGTGAAGACCACACAGGGAGAAGAATAGGTCACCGACGGAGATTTAAAGTTCTAAAGTGGAGGCTATAGACTAACAAGAGAAGTGTACGACGTTTAAGGCTGTCTGAAGAAGCTAGATAAGGGTTCTTCCATCTGATCTAACCTGGAATATATGGAAAAGGCCTATATCCAGCGGTGGAAGTACTACAGCTGGAATGATGATGAATAAATAAGTATAGAATTATCGATATGGCGAATACGGAAACCATCGCACAGATACTGGCGTGTAGCCTAGGGATGTCAATATGGAGTAGGGATTAGCAAGTGATCGCACGACAGTATTTTTAATAACTGGACATTGTTAGGGAGTCCTTAAAAACAAACAAGACACTTTAAAAAATAATCACTACAATTATAATTTACGATTCAAATCAGTTAAAAGTCTAAGAGACGTAAGCACTGTAACATGCATAAAAGGGAGCTAAAATATTTCGGAAATATTAAACGTAATTGTAAAAATAAAGATACAGACATTAATGTCAGTGGAATACGGGTGCTAATAATAAAAAAATACATATATAGTGACGTAATATCGATCTAGATATTTCTTTGAACAGTGGCATTACCAGTAAAGCCGCGTATTACGAACCGTATACACTTAAGATTTCTAGATGTTAACGGTGTCAAGTGAAGGATTACTTCGAGCCGTGTTCTTAAGCGATGAGTAAAATTTTAAAACAAAACAATTTTATATTCGCGTCACATATAACAAGTGTGTACTCAGCCTTAAAAGCATTATTACAAAAGGTTTATACCAAAGAAAACAAAACGCGAACTGAATGTAATGTCATCGACTTGTATATTGGTAAATCGATAAATAACAATACTTCTTGTAATAAACAATGTTCTTATTACCATCTTAGCATTATAAAAATCTGTTTAGTTTTTTTTGATATGATGATGTAAAAATTTAAATCGATTTGGAACATTATTGACGAAGTTATAAATAAAAATTAGTTTTTTTAATAATTCTAATTTGTATCGTTAGTGTTTTGTTTACAATATTTTTTTTCGCTTTTACTAAACGCAGACAGTGGGGAGATGGTTGCCGCTATTTGACGCGGATCTGTCTTCTGCTAGCTGCGATTCGACAGCGATTTATTACCATTTGTAATTTTTCTTATGGATAAATACAACTAAAATGTATACATATAAACAATACAATTTGGAATTTTTACTCAATTATACGTTATTTTGTACATTATTTTATTTCAAGTCACTGCCCAAGCATTACAGACCGTTAATTGCCTTGAGGTTTAGGACAATGTGCCGGGCTAACTCATCAAAAGATTCTACCGTAGATTTTTTAAGTTAATTGGAGGTATATTAAATTTTTCACATAAGGACACGTGGTTGCGTCTTTCGGATTCGAATCGGGAACAGTGTCTGAGTAAGTGGTAAATAAAAAATAGTAGATGAGGTATTGTCCTCTTGAATACGAAGTTATCTACAAGCGCCTAGGTATACCATAGTCATTACAAAAACCGATTACTGACTAGCGTAGTCGGTGATCGATTTATGACTAAAAAAAAGTCAACTCCAGACGAGTGTTCAAATGACTAAACCGATTTTGAATCTGTTTACCACAAGACAGTTCGTGTATATAGACTTATAAAGGTTTTGGCGATTCCTAGTAAAATTGAGAGCAATTTTCTATCATGAAACTTATTAAAGGTAGTTTTTCATCGATTAAAATGAAATCTTTAATTATGTTGTTAAAACTATTTTTTACAGCTCTTTTAAAGTTTGCACAAAAATAGGTTTGTGTGTTAATTAAAACACATGCCATGGCCGTCTAACATTTGACGTCAGTGTAAACCCAAAGAAAATGTCAGGATATAATTATAACAAAAAAATCGTTTATATAACCAATAAAATTAAAATCGTCGTCGTCATTGTTTCAGCCCATAAAAGTCCACTTAACCCTTAATAACCTAGAAATTTCAATTTTGATACCAATCTTTTAAACCGAATGTTCACATTACTATTAGTTTTTTTTATAGGTTGGCTGTACGTATTTTACTGTTGTATAATTTTCATTCCAACGAAATTAAAAAAAAATCTATTTTTCCCTTCATATATATCGACCCCAAGTGGTCTATATCGACCCCTAAGGGTCTATTACAACCTGCAAGGGGTCTACGTCAGCGAAAAAAATTTTTTTTAACGTTACGTATATTTTACATAACAGATACAAAATTTTATGTTGAGTAGTTTTAATTTAAATTCAATTAATAAATGTATAAATTAACACGTGTTTTACAGTAAACTTTACTAATGTTAGAAATTTATAGGAAATCAATATCAGGTAAGTAGGGGGTCTACTCAACACGGAAAAACATGGCAAGGGGTGTACGACACAAAAAAGTTTGGGGAACTCTAATCTAGACCCTCAAGCAAACACAGTAATATTAAAATAAATCACTTTCGTAAATCAGGCTACTAAGGGTTAAATGTATAGGCCTCTGGCAAAGATATCTGTGGTAGATATATCATAATCGCCACGCTTAGCATGGCAGGCGATCGCAATGCGAAATTACGCTGCCTTCCATCCTCTGGAAACTTATTTATGAGCAGTGACAATCCTTTATAAAAAATGCACAGAGTGTGAATAATACAAGACTGCATCCCGGGAATCAAACACACGAACTGTGATCGAAAGTCTCTGTTCTCTACCGCTGAGCTATCACTACTCGGATATAATAAGCTATAAAATATCTATTTATTTATTTACTTTATTGTAGATAAACAGTAACAAAAGGCAGTAAGAAAGTACAAACTTAGAAGCTTAGAAATATAAAATTAGTTACAGTTGTTACCTTATAACTATCTCACTGAGAACATATAAAGATTTATAGTCAAACATATATCAACTATAAAATAAGTAAACGTTGTTTATTATTAAGATATTAATTCAATAAGTAAAGAAAACTTTCAGATGTAGAGTTTCTTTATTTGTTTTTCTATGGAAATGGTTAAATCTATGACAAAGCCAATAATTTTTTGTCTTATTCTTTCTGTCTGTCTGGGCAGCGAGTTGTAAGATAAAAATCACAAGTCTTCGTTTATCGCATCAAATTTTAAGTAGAAATTTTCGTCTTGTTATTCATATTAAAACTGGTTTATGCGCAGAAAGGAGGATCTGAAAATAGTACATTATCACCTTGATTTAAGGTCGGTATATAAACGTATCTATGCCATAACAAAACACTTGAATAACATAAACATCTTCACGGCATATTATTCCTGCGAATTCCCCGAACTTTGGATTTCTCTTTGTACCTGCGAGGCGCTGATTGATATCAGATGGTTAAACAAAACGAATATATTCCGTATGTTTGCTGAGATGAGAGCCGACGATAGTTGCCAGTGAGTGTCGACACAATGCCAAATTTTGCCAATCTCTCTCTGTTTATCTTTTAAAAAAGTTGTAAACTTTATTTATGTATTTAGTATTGTACGAAAGTATCTTGTTCGATATAATATTACGATATTTCAATTAAAAATAACTAGTGAAATTGACCATATCTTTAATTCTAAATTCTCTCCTTTATCGCGTTATAAAAATTCGATATCGATTATATTCGCCAATAATGTTGCTATTTTATATTTTATCGATTTTATTTACTCAAATTAAGTTGTGTAGATTATATCCGAAAAGGTTTTAATGTGAATAATAAACATTACTTTTTAATATAATAACGGTGTTTTAAATGTACAGATCTGTTTACGTTATAAAAATGCTTGAATGATATATCAGATAACTTTATCTTCTTCTTTTCAGCAGATGGAAGCCCTCTGCAAGTTATGAGCTATCCCCAAAGGTCGTAATGATGACTGGTCCTGCGCTGCCCCATCCAGCGACTTCCTGTTATCTTCACTATATCGTCGGTCCACCAAAATTGTTAAATTGGAATATTTTTTGAAAATTTAAACATTGATTTTGTCGTCATCTTTATCACAGCCGTGACCTTATTGCGCTTATCGGTTCCTGGTCTCTCGAGACTTCAAAACCTTAAGGTCCAAACAGACATCTCTTCGTAGCATGCCCAATCCGCTGGACTATGTCGAATATTTTTGTTTCTCTACAGATCTTATTTCTGATTCGATCTCCTAGAGGAATGTCGGCAGAGGAGTGCAACTTGCAATCATAAGTCAGGGCTTCGATTACCGGTATATGATGTTATATAAGTAAGAAAAGGACCAATATTTAGCCACTTCCGCACATGCCGTAGTAGTCGTACAACAAAGTACACCGCCCGCCAGCTCGCTTACTTACTTAGGACACTTTTCTTACTAAGGATGGACTTCCGCAAGGTAACGCCTGATTCCATTAAATATTTAAAATATTATAAAATTCACACTTTGTACATTAGATTGCCACTGCTTATAAAAATGTTTCCATAGGATAGAGAACACTGTCCTTTGCGTACCATAATACGACAATAAGCGTAGGGAAAAGTATAACAAACTTTTATTTACTTATTGATATATTTATTGATATTTTTATCTCCATAGACCAAATTGTCGTGTATATATATATATATATATATTTATATGTGTATATGTATATATTTATATACTTAGTAATACGACAAGAATGATTTCAAGTTGAATAAACTCTTTTAACTACAGTTTTAACAATAAAAAAACATGTCAAACAGAATCTAAAGTAGCAATAACCTCCAAGCCATTTAGAATTAGTGTTTACATCACGTACATAAAGGTCATACGGATCTGAATGAATCTAAAGAATTTACGCAAAAATATTTACGAACAGCTAGATGACAGTGGCCTCTTGAATAACAATGAAGCAGTTTTTATATAGCTTATTCGTGATCTATCGTATTCCAAACACATGAAACTTTAATACGAAATCATGTGACAGTGAAAGAAAGACACCTTGTAAAAAGTGATCACTATAACATAAGTTCAATCAATGAACTTTTTATCGGAATGCGAAAAGCTAATAAATTTTGACAGTGGAAAGTCTAGTCAGGTAGTAAACAATAATTAAATTTAATGTGTAGTAATTAGAATTTTTAACATGCTTTTTTAGCTATATTATCATTACGTTATCTTTTATCACTGAAACCTTGTATTTTGGTAAGAGTATAAACATATTTATCCATACAATAATAGACAGCAAGTGAGATATACATTTAAAACTTTACAGCTTTTACACGGAACCGGTGTGCAAGGATTGTTATTTTTTTGTTTTGTATTCGTTCCCCTGTTTTGTCTGGGACAAGGACGTTACAATGCGGATGAAAATATATATATATTTCTTTATTTTTATAAGCTCTTTTTCCCTTTTTTCCTCACAAATTCTTTCTCTTTTTTCCTCACATTCTTCACAAAATTCTTCCCAAAAATATATATATGTTACATACATATGTATGTATGTCTATGCATGTTTAAGTATGTTTGTCTATGTATGTTTATATTCGTTTGTAAGTATGTATGTTTTGTACACGTCAACTACCCATTACCAGAATTTCTACGTTTATCATACTATGGTTGTCTGCGAGAGATTGCCTCGTGTGATAAGACCGCCATTTGTACTTTTTTGTATATTATTGTGAAACTATCCAAATGTATCCTAAAGTGTACGATAAACAATATGAAACTAAAAAAATAAAAAAATCTTTCATTCTTCATGTTTTGACCTTCTTTCTCACGTCGCATTTCTTTCGTCGTCTACATTCCTAATCACATTGGATCTTATTCCGCGGCATATATTTACTAATTTTATTTATTTACAATTTTTGTTTACCTGACCAATGGTCTATGCAAGGATTGTTCAGACTGGATGCCTTTGAATTCACTGTTTAAAATAAGGAATAAAAACAACTACTCTGTAAAATAATCATAAAACAGATAAAATAGATTGTCGATAAATTCCCAGATGGAATACGGTGCAGCACTATGACATTAGCCGATGGCCGACCGCCAGAGAGTGGATTGATGGCAGATCGAACATCATACATTATCCCACCTGGGTCACAACTAAATATAACTATTGTATCATTCATGCTGAACAACACCTTGAAACACAAACCTTTCATTTGTGTACAGTTGCAAATATATATATATTCATATCTTATATATCTTTTAGTACAAGAAAAACGTGTTGACTCCTTACTCAATGATATGCTGCAATCTAAGGTTTTGGAAAAACTAAATCTTTTTTAAGATTTATTGATGATAATAATGAAAGTTTTGTCTACTACAACTTTCGGAATAATAAAGATAAAATTGATTTGTTCAACATTAGAACTTTTGATACGACTCTTATTGATCGTCAACTTTTATTAAAAAAAAATATTTTTACTATGCTTGGTGAGGTTTTGTTGTTCTGAAGGAGAAGCAAAAATAAACTCAACGACAACGAATCTATAAAAAAAGTTTAACAATGCCTATTTATGTAGATATACTTTCTGGCAGATAAAGCCTAAATAAAAACAAAATAATCAAGCCACATAATTGCGAAAAATTCTTGTTTTTTAAATATTATGTTATTCAATCATATACCTTTATCGTCGATTTACTTATGATATGCGTTTCTATATTTTATAAATGATAGTCCTGTAATATTTTTTTGGATATTATTCAAAAATCTGATTATATTCGTGTAGGAAGTATTAATCTTTTATTTATACAATTGGTTTTAACTACTCTATAGGAAAATCAGTAATAGATGTATAGGTTGAGTGGGGTGAACGTATAGTTTACTTAGTGGCAATTAATTTAAGGTACAGGCTCTCAAAAAATTTTTTTTTATTCTTTATAGGCGAAGCATTTGAACTCTGTCTCATCTGATGATAAGCGATGACGAGGTCTACGATGGTACATGCTTGCCTAGAAGGAACCTAATCACTCATGTCTTGAAGACTCCTAAGTTATAATTGCCTGGAAGTAATGACGCCGGTAGACTTCCACTCCTTAGCTATTCGCACTATCAAATTATCAAAACGCTTAATGTGGGTTGAAAGGATTTTAAAGATATATGTATACCGAGAATCTGTGTGTCATGTTGTCCGATGGAAGAAAGGAGATGGGTGAATTATTTAGTGTAATTCAGGAGCACACCTACCAAAATGCAGTCATGGCATGGTAATGGTTTCAGAAATAATAGATAATGATAATATAGCAAGAAAAAGCTTTTTCGAAATTCGAATTACTATATATTATAATACATTATAATTAAATACTATTTATTATCTGTCTCTGCAAACTTTGTAGTGTCAGAAGTTATTGGCTACTCACATTGTAACAAAGTTTAAGAGTGATCATTTTATATACGGTGATGGGAATAAAATCTATTTAGAATTATTATTAGCTTTAAAGTGAGAAATGATAACGTCATTCACTCCCTTATCTTTTAATTGTATCCAATCATTCCGTATATGCATTTCAAGCTGTCAGTACGGAATGCCCTACGGTTTTACTCCATCTAAATCAAATGCAGGTTCCACAATAAAATCTGCAACCTGTCAATTAAAATGTCCGTCGATTTAAAAGCGATTCGCAAGTTACTTATCGCGCCAATTTGTCCGTCTAACTCGACAGACAGTTTTGGGTTTCCACTTGTAATAGATAAATGATGTTCAATTCGTCCACAATTACGCGTAATCGCACGAATTGTTACGTCCCTGAACCTGTTGTGCGGTTGTTTACTTTCGTTTTGAACAATTGCCGTCAATTTATATTTTTCAATGACCTTATTTTAGCTGGCTGCATCTAATGCGTCTCTGAAAATATGGCCAAAGTTAATAGATACTAATAGATTTTTAGCAGAACTATGTCTGTGATATACTACTGTTATATAACTCTATAACTGTATTGAGCATAGTAAAATTATCACAAATAAAACTCTGGGTACCCCCTTGTCATTTACATAACTAGGTAAACATTATCATTATTTCAGCTTCAGGTCGTTCTCTACTGGAAACGACTTTCCCCACAGGTTTCCAATAGGCTTAAAACGGCATGCTATGTCTTACAATAAAAAATAATAACCAAAAAAAAAATATAAAAACAAACGCTGAAGGTCGCCACAAATAATAAACTATCAATATCTACTGCTGGAATAAGACACGTCAGAACAGGCCTGTATGAAGCATCTTCCGACGACGTTAATGTGATATATCGTCGACTGCTTAGCATATGCATCTCTCATAGACTTACATTGAACTATTTGAAAGTGTTATATGCTATATTATTAGTGATAGGCTTTCTCCATTGATTTTTAATAACATCGGCACTTGCCGAGCCGCTCCAGAATCTGAGGCTTCAGTGGATATCCTTTCATCACTATGTGGTATGTCTACTGCCACTTAAACATGCAAATATGCTAGGCTATATCGCACACTTCCGCCCATCTACGGAACTTCTCATTTCTGATACGATCTCGTAGATAAATCCCGAGCTTTTCCAACGGCTATTTAAGCTATTGTAGGTTTGCTAATGAAGGTCAGAGTGGGATTCCACGTTTCTGTACCATAGGCCATCACTGGGCGTCTGCTACTGACATGAATTTAATGACACGTGTACCGTGAAATGATTTTTTAAAAAAACCATTTAAAAAAACAAACGCATTAAAACGATTTTCTCATACTAATTGTCGCAAATAAGATTCTACGTCAATTCATACGTAAACAATGCGCCAATGCATTATTCATGTAGCGTTCAGACGGCTTCGGTGATAAATAAGAGTGAAGTTGTTTGTTGTCAGGTAAAAAATTCCAAGGTCCGATTGATGGCCGTATTTAGTTAGTCATATCGAATTTTCGCGTACATGGTCACTGTATTAAATATTCAATTAATATTAAAAGAGAAATCAGGACTATTCCTGCTAAAAAAATATTGAACATCGCTTAAAAATATTTTATATAGAGTGACAAGTGATTATGGCTGGATGGCTGGAAACAAGTGCAAAAAAAAATAAAAAAAAAACTATTACTTTTTTTACGTCATGACAAAAGTAGAACATAATTGTTTTTGAATCTTATACAGGATGATAAGTTATAGGCGTAAAAGCTAATTTATATATTTAAGGTATATAATATTATAATATTTTGTAAGGTCCACACTATCGAAAAATCAATGATTTCAAAAATAATAAATAGTTTAACATGTGGTAAAAAAAAGCATTTTAAATTTTGAATTGCTACATATTTAAATTTATTATTATTTACTTTCGATCACTGCAGAATCCATACTGCCATAAGTTACTAGCCAGTCGCATTCCAATAGAAAAAATAAATTAATGTAACATATTTCAGAGTGATCAGTTTATACAGGTTGATCGGAAACACGTGTTATGGTTTTAAAGCTTTTTTCGGACAACTATATACACTTTTACCCATAACCAATCACAGTGTATATATTTATATGTTCCATATAATATAATATTAAATAAATTTAAATATCATGTTAGTTTGTTTATTTTAGGTGTACACAGCCATTATGCTACCTAAAATCTTAAACAAATTTAAAATTTTGTAAACAAATGTAAAACGGCTCACCGAATAACAAATACATCAATTATTAAGCTATTACGTTATTATTAAAATATAATAAACACGCAAGTGATTTATTTTAAAATCATAATAAAGATTTTAATTCATAATAAAGTAGTGTGACCATGATATTATGATATAATTTTTTAATATGTATTTCGAGTAGGAACAGGCAGATTCTATTAATCTTGTATTATAAACTCTGAGTCGAATTTACTGATGTTATAATAAAGAACTAAAATAGGTATTTAATATAGTAATAGTATATAATTAAACGAGCAGTACTAGCAAAGCAGTAGAGAAGTGAGACTTGCTATAATAACTGGTTGACAAATATCTCCCTTCCGCTTTTTTGCTCTTTATTCAATGCTTTATAAAAAGTGTTACAGTGTTCGAATTTAGTTCAAATATGTGCTGTTTTGTTCGATAATCTGTTTCCATCTAGACGGCAACTTCATAATACCTCCCTCGTAGAAGCCCCCCTCCTTATTTGCGAAGAACTCGGACAGCCACTTTTCACAAACCTCTTTTGAGTTCAACTTTACACCACCAAGGGCGTTCGCCATGGACAGGAACAGGTGGTAATCACTTGGCGCTATGTCCGGGCTATATGGTGGATGTGATAAAACCTCCCATCCGAGCTCCCGTAGCTTCTGACGAGTCATCAACGAAGTGTGTGGTCTGGCGTTGTCCTGGTGGAACACTACACCCTTCCTGTTGGCCAATTCTGGACGCTTCTGGTCGATCGCCTGTTTCAAGCGGTCCAGTTGTTCGCAGTAGATGGTAGAATTAAGCGTCTGGCCATATGGGAGCAGCTCATAGTGGATGATTCCCTTCCAATCCCACCAAACACACAGCAAAACCTTCCTGGCCGTTAATCCCGGCTTGGCCACTGTTTGGGACGATTCACCGGCCTTCGACCACGACCGTTTTCGCTTGATATTGTCGTATGTGATCCATTTTTCGTCGCCAGTCACCATCCGCTTCAAGAATGGGTCGAGTTCGTTCCGTTTCAGCAGCATATCGCAGGCATTGATTCGGTCCAGAAGGTTTTTTTGCGTCAAATCATGCGGCACCCAAACATCAAGCTTTTTTTGTATCCAGCCTTCTGCAGATAGTTTAAAATGGTTTGGTGACTAACTCCCATCTCCTGGGCGATGTCACAAGATGCCATATGTCGGTCTAACTCGATGTAGTCCATGATTTGGTCGGTATTTGTCGTCACAGGTCTTCCGCCGGCTGGCTTATCCATGGTGTCGTTTTCGCTGGCTCTGAATCGTCGAAACCATTCCTCCGCGGTTCGAAGTGATAGAGTACCATCCCCCAAAACACCATTAATCTCACGGAACGTTTCTCTAGCGGATTTGCCTTTAACGAAGGAAAACTTTAAAATAGCGCGAATTTCGACGTTAGTGAACTCAATGTTTACACGTCTATAACTGTTGAACGCAATATCCAAACTAATCATGCATAGCGTCGTTTTGTAGGTTATGTCAAGACCTTTCAAATTATGTATAGTATTGCCAGATACGAGCTCTGTAGCGCTTTGTACATAGCCGCGAAATTCAAAAGACAAAAAGGCGGAAGGGAGATATTTGACAACCTTTTATGTCGCGGATTCAATTCCCCAGATGCAATTTTATATAATTCACACATTGTGAAAAAATTAGAAAGGATTGTCATCGCTCATATACAAGTTTTTAGAGGACGAACAGAAGCGTCTAATACCATACTTCGATAGCCAACCCGCCTGCCAAGCGTAGCGATTATAGTATATCCTTTGCTTTGTATATCTTTTGCTTGTTTTCCGTAGACAAAGAAAAGTAATGACAATGAACAAAACAGATGGTCAATGGAACCTGAAGTTGATGAAATAGTGACCACAGGCCCGTAAGTTCAGCTTACATCGTCCACTCACATGGTGCACAGACGAAATTATTGAGGTCGTCTGAAGATGCTAGATGAAGGTGAAGATTCATTTAATTGAATCTTTTACGGTGATAAAGTGAATATTTCTAATTGCGTTGTTCTGATCTGTTATAGAAGAGACTATACTTATTTTGTTTTGAATTTAATGATATTACAAGTTAGTGAAACAGACAAATTTATATTTAAAAGTCATGCAAAATTACAATACATTGCAAGCGCAACTTTTTGTATGAACACTTTATCTGACACTCGTCTCCATATAACACACTTCATTATTTTCTTCTTCATCATATACACGAAAACCTAAAATCTTTTTAAGGATTTGAAGGCATACAATAATATCTATCTCAATCGAAAGCGATGGTTTTTATATAAATTTTTATCCCCAATTTAAATGATTTTACAAATTAAAACTGTATTTTAATTCATTAACTTTTAATCTCAATTCATTGCAATTTCTCTTAATATTTGATTTTATTGTATATATAGTTAAGAATGCATCCTAGACTCATCTACTATTGAAATTTTTTTTGATATTGTACTTTCACTGTGTGCTATATACAGACAGTGTCATTGAATCGAAGTATATACAGTAATTTCTATAATTCACAAAAATAAACCAGATAAATCCTTGTTATAAACATCGTAAGATTCTTATATAAGCATCCTTGAAACAAACTAAGTGTTGAAAAATTTTCTCCGCTGTTTTTAATTGAAGGTGCTAATATCTGACGCGGATCAGGAGTGATGCCAGAACTAAGGTGAGACGGCCTTGACATTCCACGCCTGTTAGTACACCACTGCTGAAACACTTTTAATATGGGTCAGAAACGGTGACCATCAAAACACCGGGAAGTCTCGTTAAATTAAAAAAGTCCCATAAAATAATAACTTTTTACTTTTTTTTTAGCTCAATAACCTCCGTTTTTGGGGACCTTTTTTACCCCTGCTTTGTATGGTAGCAGAAACGTTACAAATTCGGGTAAAGTAACTTTTTAAATTTTTATTCTACATTGTATAAAATAATATAACCTAAAATCAAGTTTACTTATTTTTATTTAAGATGTTTGGACAGGTGAAGCGCAGCGTAAGAGAACGCTGGAAGCAGGATTTTTAACCGATACTATTGGAAGTCTATAGTAGAGGTTTATAGCCAGTAGTGGACATCTGATGACTGAAACGATGTTGATGATGAAGCTTTTGCTTCTTTCCATCATAGTGAAATGGATTGGCAAGTTGAATTGGCAGCGGCCAGGCCAAAAGGCACACAGAATCGATACCCGCTGGAACCTTAAGATTCTGGAATGGAAACCATAAACTGGCAAGTGCTCATTTCGGTCTTATTAAAAAATCTATGAAGAAGTCCTCTAATAATATGGCGTACTTTAAATGCAGGCGGTTTGCAAATGGTCCAAATGGTAATGTATGGGGGACCTCAAGCAGTGAAATGTTCTACGGCTGAAATTATGATGAGGATGGTCCAGGTAAAAACAAGATCTGCTCTTATCTTATACCGCGACTAGTTAACAAACTACTAACAGTTTTGCAAAATACATTAACGTAGTAATCTATCGAACGACGAAGCTCTATTGATACATTGAATATACTCATACTTCCTGTCTTACTGCAAATAGACACTTGTCTATTTGTACTCTGCCATAATTTGACAAAATTTTTGATAATTATAATTTATGTTTTGTTATTAATGTCAAATTTGTAAGCAAAAAACTTAACTTGAATGGTCTGCTGATATTTTGTGTCAAAAATTATAACGATATTAGGTTTATAATGATAAATAAAATAATAAAAGATAGAGAACTTCACTTAATTATTAGTATAATATCTAAACCAGCATTAGAAGGTTTTTGTCATCACTGTAAAATATAAGCCTCCCCCAAAGATCATGATGATGATCTAACCTAACCTAACCTAGTTACTTCTTGCGACTTTAACAATGTCATCAGTCCATCTGGTGGGGGGTAACCTACCTAATTCTGGACGACCTGCGATTGATCACCACCCGAGAAACTTTCAATCCCAACGTTGTGATTTCGAGCGATGAGCCCGCCCAAAAAGTATCGTAATTTAGTATTATCACATGGTCACCCTAGTGTGAGGACTCATTAATCATTTCTAGATATTTTAAAGCGTGCGCATATCGTAACGGCATTTTATGATTACAAGTGTCTAACACAACGCTCGTTACGACTAATTGTATGCACTATAATTATGTTTGTGCTATTTTTATTTGTGTATCTACTGGCGAACATATGATATTTATTTGTGTATTATGATCGGATATTATCAATAAATGTCTAATGAATGAATAGTATTAGCGATTTCGGAAAAAGACCTTCAATGTACACATCAGTATGCCAATTCGGGAATTCCCGAATTTAAAAATATATCAACGGAAATTCGAAAGGGTTTGCGGTAACGTTTTATAAACCGGAGTTATGCTATTTCCTGGGAAACTAATATCAAGATCCTGTCAACGTGATATTGGTAAAGATAGGAACGAGAAGTATAACAGCGAAATCTATCTATAAACTGCTGAAGGATTAAGACCTGGAAAGAGCAAACATTAGCTCATTTCTGGGGTCTGGCTGGTGAAGTTATTGTCTTTTTATGGCTCCCATATGGCTGGTAAAGTAGAATGCCATTGCAGCAAGGAGGCCTTTTAAGTTTGCTACGCGGGTCTACTCTTCAGAGCACTGTACTCTCTATAGTTAGAGAATTAGAGAAACTTAAACATTCCAGGAAAAAAGTAAAAAGAATAATTTTCTTTTTGCGTACAAACTTCATTTTTGTTTAACTGTTTTATTGGCTGTACAAAGTCTGTTGTTGCCTGTAAAGAAACTAAAGTTACTCACCATAAATTGCAGTCTTCATTCCTGGTCTGTTCGGGTAAGTAACTCTTGCCGTTGTGTTTGCACGGCTGTAAGAGGTATCCGGGGGATGTGCCCAAACACACTGGTTCGTAGTCTGGGCAGCAGTCGTCGTGAGCTCTCGTCCTGTTGCAGAACTGGTCGCAGTAGCACAGCGTATCTGTGGAATATTAACCTTTGTTACCATTCAAATGAATCTAATGCATTTTCGTGCTTTATGAATTCCACCTTTCTTAACCTGTCAACTGTCTATGGACATATATGTCTAAACTCCCCGGGTGCGTAAGGGTCAGATAATTTAAATATACAGTTTACCTAACCCTTACCCTTTATTTAAATATACAGTTTACCTTACCCTTGTTATACCTTAAAAATACAGTTTAAAATCGCTTGCTCTGAATGTACTACAGACCACAGGATCATAAACAATAATAATTTATATATCGTTTTAAAAAAATCATTTGGACACTGACAGGCGCCACGTTGCGACAAATGAAGTGTTAATCGTATAATAATTTTTAGTCCCGATAGAGTAAAATTACTTTAGAGCAATGTGTTCCAACGTTGGGCTATTAGAAAATGGACTCGACACGAGTTTAGTTAAAAGGGCTAAACTCGCAAATGAAAAGAAAACTAAAAAAATTTTTTCCTTTTTTCTTTGGATAATCTTAATTAGTTATAGTTATTTAATCAATTCTTTTATTATTTTTTGTGACATTTCTCTACGTATCTTTTTTTAGTTGTTTTTGCGTAAATTTATGTGTAAATAAATAATAAAAAAAAAAACAAATATTAATAGTAGCGCAAATCTCTAATTATATTTATAATATTATGACGAAAACCGATTTAATATTTACATTTTTTATTAATTTGTAAATAAATATTCCGATTTACAAGAGACATTTTTCGATCATTAATTATTTAAATACATTCATAATAATAGCATTATTAACTGTTTAATAACACAGGTAATATCAACTCACTCAATATCTGATGTGAGCAGGAGTCTCTTCTGTCGTTGCAGCATTCTCCGGTCCTCCCGCAGTAAGGTCCTGGCGGTAAATCTGGTCCCCAGTACGCTGCGGCCACGTAGACCAGCGCGAAGAAAACCAGCATTCGCGTTCTGAAAAAGACGTAACTTTTTAGCATTTCGTAGATTCACAGTATAGAATGGTTGGGCACTGTTCTCGGGGCTGACGCCCTACGTAGCAGGTTTAGGAAGGCCTCCTTGCTATTAAATGCATTTGTTGTCCAACCGTTTACCTTTACAGACCAGACTACACTCTCTTCCTGACGAAATTTTAGAATTTTCTGTCAACGTCTCTTTGATGCCTATTTCAGAAATGAGCTGTTCGCTCTTAAGGGGCCTAAATCAAGCAAGTTACAGAGAGATTTTGCTGTCATATCTTTCGCTTTTATATCCAAAGCATATAATTTAAGTATCATTTAAATTGTGTGCGGTCGTTAGGTATATTTATTTCGGTAACAGTGGGTCAGTAAGTGATTAAATTTTAATATTAAGGTAAAAATTTTCTATAAGAAGTACTTAATAACATATAATATAACGTAGTAGTCAAATTTATATATGCTTTATTCAAAATATATGTGTGGAATTGAACAAAATCGTCCTCTTATATTTTTTTAATATCTTACGCGTATAATATACAGGATGATTGGTTAAAGATGTTAGAGTTTTACAAGTAAAATGTATAGGTCATTTGCAGTCACTTATTATTTAGTACAACCTATTTTATAATCTATGGTATCAAAAATAATAATTTAATAAGAAAAAGCTTTTTTAAAATTCGAATGACTACATATTAAAATTATTAATCGTTTATTATCTGTCCCTCGAAACATGGTACTGCTAGCATATTTACCTGTTGTATTTCAATAAAATAAGTAAATTATCGTAATATATTTCCAAGATACCACTTTATACATGATAAGGAATAAAGTTTTGCTGATATATGAGCTATATATACCCCCCTTTAGGCTTTTAAGCCTAATACTTATCACTCTGTATTTTTATACGTGTAGAATTAACCATATAATGGTTAGAGTCACATAATAACTTTTTAAAATAATGATAGCAGTAAAAATATTAAAAATAGCGCATAGCTTCTAAATATAACAGAATATAGATATCGATGACAAAGAACACGTTTCCGTTCGGTGTCCAGTAGATTTTAAATTATAATTAAAATTAGCATTTAGATAGTCTGCTATCTCAGCCACCTGACTACTAGATATCAAGTATCTAAATCTAAATTCAAGTTAGATGTTTACATAATTAACATGCGTAGTTAATTCAAGAATTCCAGGTTTAAGAATCTAGAAATATATACTACTAATATTTACGGGTTTTTATATGATTTTTTTATCATAGTCTGATTATGTTTGTATGAGTTTTAGGCGGCAGTGCAGATATTCGGTGAACACATGCAATAGTAAAGGTCTCCTACCACTGAACTGTTTTGTCTCGTAAATATAGCTTTTTATGATTAACTGGTAATCTAACGATACTCGGAAGACAACTTTGTTAATTATAACATATTAAATTTAATTAATATATAACCTTATGTCCCTGCAGATTTTGTATCATCAAAAGTTACTGGCATGTCGCATTGAAAAATAATAAATGAATTAATTTACACTATTTCAGAGTCATCACATAACACAGGCTTATTGGAAATAGATGTAAAAGTGATTGTTGATGAAATTGTTGTATATTATTCCAAAACATGTTTCATTGTTTTTTTTATTACAATTAAACAGGCTAATAATTTCTGTCATTAAAACATCTGCTGCGACAGAAAATAAATTATTATTTAGTTTAATACGAAATAATAAGAATATTCAATGGAATCAGGCGTTACCTTGCGGAAGTCCATCCTAAGTAAGAAAAGGACCAATATTTAGCCACTTCCGCAAATGCAGTATCGTGCAACAAAGTGACTACCACTGCATGTGCGGACGTGGCAAAATATTGGTCCTTTTCTTACATACGAATTTACTATATTATCATTATGTTATTTATTATTTTTTAAACAATTGACATAAAATGAGCTATACTTTCTCCTCTTTAAATCTTTAACAGTTATATTAGTAGCTATCATTCTGTATAAAAAAATAATTTAACAAATACAAAATCAAGAGACAAAATTAGATACAAATTACAAATATGTAAACGATTCATTAATACGAAACAGACGATGCCACGTGCTATAGTTAGTGTAGCTAAATTGAAATCACCCGTGAATATAAATTGGAACGAATATATTTTTCAAAGGTAACGATGTTGTTTATTATATGCCTGTTCTAAAATCAAAAATAATCTAAACCCATTTCGAAACAAGGTCTAACGGTCTGCAACTGGGTTATAACGGCCACAGCATGCAAACTGTTTTAAAAATAACATTAATGTCAATTACCGTTGAAGATAAAGCTAAAAGCAATGAATTGGATAAATATAAAGAAATCGTGAGACAGTCCAACAGTAGCGTCATTCATATCTCAATGAAAACAAACGAGTGTGCTATAGCGCTTTATCTGCGATTAGAGCTATAGCTATTAGCGTGATCGTAAATCGCGTATGTTACATAGATTATAAAGGAAATATAAACAGAGGAGACATTCAGGTTTGAAATAAATATCAAATTTTTGCACATATTTGATGGTTCATTTATTGATTCATTTATTTTTATAAAACTTAAAGCTTTATACAATAATAATTAGAGATTATAAATATAAGAAGTCCATTTAAAAGTTTTCATAAATACATAGAACTGCTAATGCTACCATAATTCTAATATCTACATATCTGTAGCATTCACACACCGTATTCCTGGCCACTGCGGCAACAATATTTTTAAATGAAATCATTTTTCGAATTTTAATTCGAACGCCGATTTGAATTTGGACGCCATCAGTGATGTGATCGATGGTGTAACGTGTTTCGTGTAAATTGTAAATACTCTTTGAACATATGTTAACCAATCACTTCTTGCCAACGTGCTCAGGTGGTAACCTACCTCCGCACATTATACTTTTAAAATATATATTAACGTCTTTTTAACGATTATTCTCACTTAGCTGAGTAATTTTTCATGTAATTGAACTGTTATGTAACGCCAAGCATTGCTAGGTTAGCTGCAGTCGTTTAAACTATGTTATTTGCAACTTTTTTTAATGTAACACTACGTCAATATATCAAACTTATGTTTTTGCATATATCAAATGTTGTTTTGTAAGCTATGGTATATGGAGTCATTGGTTATAAATGTAAAGGCTTTAACAATTATTATATGTTCTTAACATTGATGTCTATAAGGAATGCAAAAAGTTCGTATAAGCCCTGAGAAGTTCACCGGTGGGAAGAAGCCTGCATATGTCGTCTTCGAAATTTCACATGTCTTTTGGATTTTAATAATCATAACTGTATTACAATTTTATCTAGTATAAAAATTAAAATATATAAAAACAATTAAATTAGAATCTAAATTATAATTAAAAACAAAAATGTTTAATAGCAAAGAATTTAAATTTCGAAAGGAGGACTACAGAATATATATTTTGAATAAAATAGAATGACGTAATTTTTTTTCTAATTTAGCGCCAAAAATATTTTCTGCCTACATGCGTCTATTTTTGCGCTTCTATTACTTAATGCATTAGTCGAGAGTACATCGACCCGTTTCTAAGAAGTGTTGGTAAATTCGATAAGAGCTAAAACAGCACAATGCGATTGTGTGTTCCTTTTAATTTAATTTAATTTTTTTAAAACTATATAAAGATAATGTACACAGACTATAAAGGGACATTGTTTATTTTCAATTGAAAAATAAACGGATAGCGAGATAGTGATAATTTTAGTATTTTAACGATATTTTAACCTTGAATTGATTGGTAATATCTACTCGTTTATATTTTACGAATACCAATCGAAAGTACATTTTTAAAATACACTTCACACTGTCCTGTTTCTTTTAAATCGTATCCTGTACGCTTTTTAATCTTTTAAAATAATTATTGTTAACATTAATAAATTTGACAGTCTATGACGGAATACTTTTTATTCTAACACTTATTCTTATATACTTTTTTTAATTTTAAATCTAATGTTAAAAGAATATTATTAAATCAATCTTGTTGCAGGATTCAAGAGTTTAATTTGATCTAAATCTTCGGAACTGTGATTGTTGATCATTTACCAGGTTGATGTTGATATCCAGACATTTTTAAATTTAAATGAAAAAGAGCAACTGTTGAATTTCTTCGGCTCTTCTTAGCACATCATCATTACTAGCCGGTGGTTGCTTACGGCATATAATTTTGGAGTAATTAACGATAAAAAGCGTATTTAAATACCCAATTGAATAAAGATATTTTGAATTCCAATTTGATTCAAAAACTTTTTCTGTCTATTGACAAATAACAATACATTCTACATGCTTATTCTTTTTAGTAAAAGACGGTAATTCATGAAATTCTTTTATGGATTTTCTTCAAAGGCTCTCCAAATAGCTTTTGAAAGATGTCTTAGATAATGAGTAATTTGTAATTTCGTTAGAAAATGTCCTGCAAAATAGGCGAGTCCACAGATAATATGTCTTAATCAAGCTACCTTTTTTTCTGTCATTTCCTAATGATGAGAGACCTAGAAAAATTAAACGTACTGCAGGATTTATTGCGTAGATATAAAACAAATTTGTAGCTCGAGATAACGTCAACCATTAGTACAAGGTTTTTTTTTTGGAAAGGTCACTGTAGCAAGTAACATTTTAATATTTCGTATTTAGTAGAAACATTATTCAACCAACTATACATTTTAAAAATCGATATTGGATTCTAACAATTCATTTACCAATTAACATTATGTAACTTTTCGTGGCTTTTCCTTCTTTTTTGTACAATAATAGTTATTTTCTCTGTTTTATTATTTACGATATTACATCAATAACAGTAACATAAATTGGTACAAAATACAAGCTTCGTAGCAGTGGTAGCCCAGCAATTCACGTGAATCTTACGTAATTCACACTTTGTGCATTAATTATACAGAATTACCATAGTTCACTAACGAGTTTCCAGAAGATGGGCAGCAGCGTATTCTGCATACCATAATACCACACTTCGATCGCCAACCCGTCTGCCATGCGTGGCGATTGTGGTATATCCATTATGGAAGACCTATGCCTTGCAGTGGGCGTCTATAGGCTGAAACGACGAAGATAGATCGACTAGATCTTATAGGTTCTACGTGATTTTTGATTATGCTTTAAGTGAAATCCAAATTCAAAAATCTGTCACGGTCGCTTTACTAGCGAAGAAGATGGGATATGCCAGGGAGTTTTGTACAAGATCAAATCGGAATTGAGATGCGTGGACAAATGAAAGATGAAGTAGACTACCACTGCCTACCTGCCCACTAGGGCAAGTATATCACTCGGAACATAAAGCCGCTGTGGGCTTCAGGTACGGAAGTGGAGACCATATACCTGCAAGCGTAGCGTATTATGACAGACGACCTTATTAAAGTAATCTGGTAATGTGACCCTGGATACAGATAGTTTTCAACCGGTCCTATTAGGAATATTTATATCCAACAGTGGATGTGATGACCACTTTTCGAATGTTATCGCGGATATTAACAAATTAATAATCATTTGCATAGACTTGTATATCAAATATAAAAACATGTAAGCCCATTATGCATTGTTGATTGAATTCTTGGCAAGTGCAGTGTCGCATTTAACGCAGATGCGTCCCATCGACCTACTAAACCATCAGTTAGTCATGGCTAACATTTGTTACGTCAAGATTTAATGCACTAATTGTTACGTTTGCTTCGCTGAAATATATACTAAAATACGTATTATTAATTTTTTTAATATCTTTTTTTGGACAGGACACATGGTGACTAGAACAGAGGAGATCGGTGCCCAGCAAGTGAAGCATACGTCCACATAAGATGGACAGATGACCTTGGTAAAGTCGCTTGAAAACACATATATGGACTTTCAAATAATATTATTCAAAATACATGGGGTAGGCGTAAGTACAAAGGACTTCTTGCAACTGGAAATAATAGATGGTGAAATATTTACTAACTAAAGAATATATAGTCAGTGCTTTTATTGAATAAATTAAATTGTTATCTAAATAAATGGAGCAATTTAAAAAAATGTGTAAATCGACGGGGTCGCGTTGTAAGAACGCGTAATTGTTGAAAATTAATTATTTCGGAGTAGACGTATGTTTTGTAAACAATATATAGTTAAAATTATTATTGATGGTTGACGAATATACGTAAATTGCTTGTTGGTGATTAAAGGTTGCTAGGCGTAACCTAACACGCAATTGGAAGATACACAATTGAGAATTCACGAAATTCTTAGATCCTTTAGGTGAGCGATAAATAGAGTGACTAAGATAAAGAAAAAAATAATTTTAACAGAACTCTTAATGATCATTTACTGTTTTCTAAATCTATTTTATTTTTGACTCTATATTTTTGGTTAAAGTTGTGCAGAACAGGCAGGAGTAAAACCACACAACAGCACATCTTTTATAAAAAGGTTAATTTTTTTTATTAATTCTAATTTGTATCCCTACTGTTTTTTTACAATATTTTTTTTCGCTTTTACTAAGCGCAGACAGTTGGGAGAGGGTTGCCGCTATTTGACGGATCTTTCTTCTCCCAGCTGCGAGGCACGACAGCGTTTTATAATTTTTACAATTTTCTCTTATGGGTAAATACAGCTAAAATTTATACATATTAACAATAAAATTTGTAAGTTTTACTCAAAATAGTTTAATTATACCAATTTATGTATATACATTTTCTGACAGATGTAGCCTAAATGAAATCGAAATAATAAACGACATAATTGCTAAGCACTCTTGTCATTTAAATATTATTTTATTGAATAATATGCCTTCTTTCAATTTATTTTTAATATTCAATTTCAATTTAAAAACAGTAGTCCAATAATGTTTTACGGAATTTTAATAACAAATTCTGTTTATTAGAAATGAATTAGAAATATTTTGATTTTTCTATGCTGCCTTGTAAATACGCTATGAATGTCTCCTATTTTTTTTAAGCCGAAGACCACCCCCGATGGGATCTTGGCTTCGGTAGTCACTCAATAGAAGGTTTGCTTTCTTGGCGCCTGAAATTGTTGACTCTCTACTTGGTTGGCGGCTATTGGTTGCCTAACATCTTTCCCTACACGTTCTTAACCGTCTTTGCAAAATCACTTTTTTTTTAATTGGCTTCGTAAGCTATCTGTAGCGTTCACGTCATAACGTGATACTGGCCACTACGTCCCAATACTATTAAGAGCATAATTACTAGCGTGTTCGAATTCAAATTCGAACGCCGATTTGAATTTGGACGCTATAGGAGAGTGTGGCTGCTATTGTGTGTATTATTTATTTATAAATACACGATCTTAATCACATATGGCTTTACTTTTTCCCGCGGTTAATAAGGAACGAACACGTGCTCAGGTGGTTTCACCTTGTCACCTGTATAACGCGTTTAAAGACTATTATTTTAAATTTTCATATAATTCACTGGTAATCTGTTATAATTTTTAATAACATTACAAATTGGCTGTACGCTTTTATGCCTTTGCCTCCTTCATATTAATATCATTACAACTATAAATGTCAAACCTTGTACCCTTAATACATAGCTGTTTAAATAGCAAATAAGCACTGTTATAATAAACAGCAGTATAACAGGTTACAACTGTTATGAATCAGGTTTCAAAATTTATAAAGGGAAATAACTATTACACAAGGACTTTACATGAATAATAAATTTGTTAGTAATGGATTGTTTAGAAATGTTGTGTCAATTTGTTTAGATACAACCAAGTTGCGATCGTTAAATATACACGGCAGTGACCTATTTACGAAAATTAATTTTAGAACCAACCTGTAGGTGTTTATAGGAAACCTAGATGACGAAATTACAAGGATTAGCAACGATCTAACGTCATAATAACTTTTATCGCGGAATTCCGACTATAAATTTTGCACTGTTATTTATTTATAGAATGCTCTTTTTCATCATCAATACCATATCATCCATAGAACGTCCATAGACATAGGCTTCTTTAATATTTAATAGAATCTGGCGTTACCTTGCGGAAGTCCATCCTAAGTAAGAAAAGGACCAATATTTAGCTACTTCCGCACATGCAGTGGTAGTCGTGCAACAAAGTGCACCGCCCGCTAGCCCGCTGATAAATGCGTATGCGGCAAACAATGCGAATTATACAACTGCCACAGTCAAATCACTCAACACGTGTTTCACCCTCCACGGGGCATTTTCAGGAGTTATGTTACACCGATTAGTACTCTGTGTTTGGCACTTCTTCCATAGATTTTCTATTGGATGGCGACTGGCCCTGCAACTTGCATCTGACGTCTTCCAACGAACTTAACAAGGTTGTTCTATCCACCTTGTGGGCGAACATCTTCCGCTGCGCTAAGCGGCCCGTGGTTCGCGAACGCCAAGGCTCTGGCAGACATCTGTTCTCGCGTATCTGGCCTGCCAATTGCTACTTAATGCTCTTCTTAGCGTATTGCCAATAATTTTTAAATATTTTTATTTTATCAATATTAGTATACAGATTGAAAGGCTGCTTAGTGAATACTCCATGTAGTGAGGTGGCGGATGGACCCTAGAGAGGGAACCTGAGCTGGGGTCGTCAATGTATATTCTTTAGCAGCTCGAGAAGGCCTAGGAACACAGAAGTATAGTATCCCCGCATTTGATTTGGCACAACGGTGACAAGAGATATATATTTAGTTAGATACGTTTTTGTAAAGCACCATGCGATAAATACTTCTCATCTTTTTATTTCTGAAAGCCGTGTCCGTTTTTGATGGGATTGTTAAGCTCTTTCAATACTTCTTCTTATTCTAATCTGTGCATGGACGCCCACTGGAATATGCACTGCATCCAGTGATATGCTATTTCGTCGATTTTCCAGTGTGGGGTTTATCCACGCTTATTTTACATACTATGAGTTAGATTTTAAAGGCGTTAGTAATGAAGATTCAATCGCTCTACAAAACCGAAATATCACACAACTGTGTGAGTCTTACTCTTTCAAAATAAATGACGGGTACTGTACCAGACTTTATGAGAGTTGTTAAAATTTATGCACGTGTGAAAACGTTTTAACCGCTTCCAAAATTCGGTCTGTTTATGTCCTTATCTCACAGCTGGCGTGTTCATGCACACGATTCGCCATAGCCCACTTTCGTAATCACTTTATCGCGGTGTAAACACTTTGTATTCTAATGGTGTCATTGTCGTAAGTTTCATCGTCTTACCGTGTTACCTTTTATTTAATTAAACATATGTTTTTATTCTAAAATGTTATCATTATACAATATGTCAGTTTTACGTCAAAAGTAATAAAAATTATGATACTTCTTTGACAGATTTTTATTAAAGAACGCTTCAAAATTTGCTATGAGAATAATGTTAAAAGTTTAGTTCAACATTGGAAATAAAATGTAAAATTTTGTGATGGTTGTCCAGACAAGTCTCATTTATGTCTCCCATGTTTTAACAAGGTTAATACGCCTTTATAATTGTAAATAAACTTTCAAGTTTATATTTAAAATGTATAAGAAAAATGCATTATTTTTATGCATTTGGAATATTCAAGTAGGAGCTTGTAATTCGCCTGGTAGAACAAACCTAAGATCTTATGGTTGTTAAAACAATTCATTAAAAATTAGATTTATTGCTTTATTGCATAATGTATATTAAAATTTATACCTTTTTCCAACTAGTGTAAAACACGCGTCTTAAATGACTTTTTTTATTCAAGTGTGGATCATATACGCTCCTTGCGACCTGAATGGAAAATCTTTTAAAATTAACACGTGTTATTATGTGTTTATAAATAAATATACTAAATGTTCACAAAAATATAACCAATTTTCCGAGGAAGTATATTATATATACAGTTAATTCATAGTTGTCAGTAAAACGTGCTAAGACATATACTGCTGAACATATGTTATATATCCTCCAGAGATTTGCAAACAGCATCCTTTCGATGACAAGATCGCCCCGCCCCCCTTTTGAGTGGGTGTCTCACGTTACGTTTCCCGGTCCGCGATCACCATTTCAAAATCTTAAGCCACCAGCTGCCATTCCTTCTATGAGCTATGTGGATTACCCACTACACCATAACTTGTCAATTCGCTGGATTATATCTATATAACCAATTGTAAATCTATAAATTAATATATATTTCTATGAGAACTTTTACAATACGTTTCTAGATAAAACCTATTTCCTAGTTAAAAAAAAATTTCAAGAACTTTTTTTAAAAGAACTTTCGTACACTTTTATATTTCGTTACTACACTGTTAATACCTTCTTAGAGCTCATCGTGTATGTAACGCCCTGTGCCTAGGTCCCCAAGGAAGCCTTCGAACTATGTTACGTAATGAAACTTTAGGCTAAACGCTTTCCGCGCTTTGCTCACTCATATCCGTAGTATCTATCAATCCCTATAAGACAGAAGTAAAGATCTAGATAATATGTAGACCACTTCAAAGTAACGTTTTTGCGAACAATACATTTACATAAACGCATCGAGAAACAGTCGCAAAAGAATCGATATTTTTATTACTTTAAAATTGAAATCGACGCACTACATTATGATAATAAATTCAGACCGAAATATCTAAAAAAAGAGACTAACATTGGCTTCTATAAATGGTAACATGTTGACGTATATATAACATTCTAAATTTAAAAATTGAATGGGATTCGAATTACGTTCTGCACGGCTGTCAAAGAACATAAATCAGGGACCCACTAAATGCAACCTTTTCCCATCGCTTAACGATTTACGACTTGCATGTTTTGACCATTTTAAATTTTCACGTTATTAATTGACCTCTGTCCTTATTTATAGGGGCTTAAAGTCCAGTTTGAACTGAAATTAAATTAGAGAAAATGTAAAATTAAATTTGTTGTTTTTGGTTCGGGTCTTAGATCACTTCTATGGTTTCGAAATGCCATTTTGATGTATTAAATATTGAGTAGATTTGGAATGTAAGAATTGCAAAATAAGCCGATACCAGTTGGGTTGGATATTTACATATCATATTTTATATATTTTTATTTAGTTTCACTATAAACTCGTATACAGGATGACAGGAAATAGACTCTGAACCTTTAAAGGGAAAAATGTGTAGTTGATTTACGATTATTTAATGTACGGTACAGCCTGTAAGAAAGACTATAGTTTCAAAGGTATCAAAGATGTAGGTTTTTTTAGTAATTTTTGTAAGTAAATGTAAGTTTTTTTAGTAAAAAACTCCGCCTCAAACTCTTTTAAAAAAAATTACTAACTAAAAATATTTACTATTCCCTGAAAGTTTTTCACGAACTGACTACAATATACTTAAAATTAAAAAAATGTCAGTTTTTATAATGTTATAAATAATTAACGGCTAAAATGTGTATGTTTTTCTTTTTGAAAAAATATATTTTTAATTTGGACTTAAACTCAAAGCCTTAACTTAGATCGAGTTACTTGCCCTGTATTCTCTTCTTTTAACAGCAGCGGCGATGCTTTACTTTCACAAATTACAATCATCCTATATAATACTTAGTTACTTGTCCACTCTTTTTTATAAAAATATGAAGCCATAAGAATATACCTTAGTATATTTTATGACTAATTATCACGCTATAGCTATAAAATTTTCGTGATATATTTCTTGTTCATTGAGATTATTTGGGCTATCTTAAACAGATGCGCTAGGAAAAGTCAAATGTTATCTATACATGATTCCGCTTCGTATTTAGACATTATATTTAATGCACAAAATTAATACTATTGCTAAAGAAAGGAGTATACTCGGTATTTCTTAACGAAATCAAATCAGATATGTGGAGGTCTTTAGACAAATAAAATTGACCAACATGTTGCCCAAGGGATGTGCAGGTTGAAATGGCAGTGGTCACATAGTACGCAGAATAGATGGTTGCTGTTTTATTAAGATCCTGGAGTACAGGCACGCAAGCGAACAAAGCAGGCCGACAACCTTGTCATTGTCGTCTCAAGACGTTGGATGCAAGCTTCTAAATTATGGATTTGAAATCTTTAGGGAATATCTATGTAGACCAGAGGTGGATGTCCTATGGCTGAAGTGGCGATAGATATATACTATCAATATTCAATGATATATAATATATATATATATATTAAAATGGGGATGTTTTTTTTAATTAGTGTTCGTTGTAGTAGGGGTGTATTTTAATTTTTTTTTTCAATGCCCCCCTCCAATTGGCATCCTCTCGTACCCCTATCTTGTGTGGGACAACCTTTTTATTTTCTTTCTCTTCATTTATGCATCTTATGATCTTCCATTCGGTATTCATTCCACATTTCTTCTTTCATTCTCTTTCGCTCTATGACCTTCCATTCCTCTCTCCTTACACATTAGCATTTTTTTTTCTGTTTATTTACATTCTTTTTACTTTACGTTTATTTCACATTAGCTTTATAATTTTATTTATTTACAATTTACTCACAGTTATTACTATTATTACTTATTTTTTATTTACAATTTTATTAATATTATTTAGCTTTTGTTTTTGTAAATTGCTTTTGTAATTATTGCTCTACAAAATGAGAGGTAGTCATCATTCGTCGTTTTATCTCTTATCAGGGAGGCTATTGTTTCCTCCCCGATTTTTACGCCAGACCGACACTCGAATGTATTTCAATATTGCTTGTTATTTAAGTGAATCACTTTTCCGAAACGTGCCGACAGTTGTCTGTCTGAGAACCCCGGGCAGTAACGTATTGTGGTTCCGTGAAATTTGATCTAGATGACCTTAATTTGCTATCACAATTTACTTCGAATTGCAAGTGTGTTCGAACGTTCAGATAATTTAGCATTGTTAGATATTTAGGCTATCAAATGTCGGTCTAGGAATTTTTTTAGTTCTTTTTATTGATCGTTAAAATTTGTGACGTCAATGCCTCGTAATTTATCTTGAAGCGTCAGTTTCCTAAGCTTTATTATCACTAAAAATCATTAGCACAGCAAATAGCATTCTAGCGTTTCTGCTATACGGCTATAAGTTATTTAGCTGGAATAGTGTTAATTTTGGATTTGAAATATCATAAGAAAACTTTGTGTATACCTGTTATTAACTGTTAAAATTATTATTTAATACGAGTTTTTATTAATCTTTTTCAAATGATTACATGAGTATTAAGATCATTATACAGGAATGTGTTATAAAACAGTAAATAAATCCCCACAAAAGATATGATTAACTTTGCGTTTAATAAAAGCTAGAATAAGCTTGTCTTATTCCTGGTACTAATTTTACGTACAACTCTGTGTTTCTTATACAGGCTGCCTGGTTAAGGATGTGAAAGTTTATAAGGGTTAAGGATTATTAGTCAACAACAATCTCTAAAGCGTTTACATCTATTTCTAATCATCATTTATAAACTAATTAGTCTTCAATTTTTACTAATAACTTCTAGCAGTATATAGTCTGCAATAAAATATAGTATACAATAGTGTAGTTTCTTCCTGTTTCTTCTACTCAACTATAACACCTTGCGAAGCAGAGTAAAAATAGATTTAAAAAATAATAAGAACACTGTTAAAAGTTCCTATGTCGAATAGACGTGTTTTATCTTTATCTTCAATAATTAATTTCAATACGGAGTTTTCCAAATTTCAAAAAAAGCTCTTTCTTACCTATTATTATTACGTTATTTTTTGTTTCTGAAATCACTACTTTTTATATATAGGGTGTCATACATTAATTAATAACTAAAAGGGACATATTCAACCCTTCAAAGCTTTACATCCATAACTGATCAACCTATTGTAACGTTGCAAGGTAACGTCCCATAAATCTTAGTTAAAATTTTAACCAAAAAAATATTATCACGAGAAACGTCTCATAAATCGCAATACAGCAAAAAATTGTTCAACCCTTAGCGGGTAACGGTACGTCTCAAGTGTCGTGGGGTCGTGGGAGCATGCTATTGGTTTAACGGATCTTTGTTTTTATAACAAAAATTCCAATGCGCCCGCGCACCAGCACACAGAGTTTACACCAGTGCTCGGGAGAAGGATCCAGGCCTCGGTCGCGTTCACTAGCTAGGTGTCGTCTCACGCACCGACGCACACTCTTTGTGTCGGTTGCGTTCACCAGCTATGTGTCTTCATACGCGCCGGGGCCAATTAGAATTTACGTTATAAATTCACGCCTTGGTCCTATTCATTCTCCGGGCATCATTTAGTTCACGCCACAACCTTTACATCGTCTCGCACCCCAAGGGGTAAGTATTGAACAAATATTATAAAGACATTAATATTAAGTAGCATTTATCTATAAGTTAGAGCTCAACATTTTGTCTGTGTCCATAGTTCCATCATTATGTATTCATTATTACTTTTTATTTTGTTTAATTGTTTATCTCTCCTATTATTGTTTTACATGCTTTACATTTTGTAACTCCGTTCTGACAGTAAACAATCACATCAACTGCTTTCGGTTTCTGCCCTTCCTTCATCGCAAGCCATCTCCGGGTTTACTGTCAGCGGAGCAAATTGTACATATACTTATATATGTATATCATAACGGTGACATTTATTCACAGGTGCTATCTTTACACTACAAGTTTTACACTGCAAAGTTTACACTGCGACTTTTATACTGCGAGTTTATGCTGCGACTTTTATACTGCAAGTTTTACACTGCAAGTTTTACACCGTTGAAATTATATCGCCGTGCACCGGAACCGACACATACTGCAACCTATCGGCGCTCCCTGCTCTCGACTTGCTGCCGCCTGACCAGTCCTGGGAGATCGTGCAGCTGCCTACCACCACCATCAGGGGAGTACCGAACTGCGGTGCAAAATTAGACCAGGCCTTCTGCCCACTACCCTTAATTAATTAAACACATATATATTTTTCTTTGTGTGCCTTTTTATCGCCATCAACCACTACCTATTTTAGTTAATTATAAATATATATATTTCTACTTATTAAACGGCACACTATATATATTTATTTAAACTTTTCTTTGACAGAATTTTTAATTTACATATAATACATTGCGTAAACAGCTCAAAAATAATGAAGATATCCATTAAAGTGAAAGGCTACGTTAACATCTATCAGTTGACAGAATTTTTAATCGCATAAGTCGCGGAACTACTTGTTCGATAAATCACAAACAACATAAAGGCTCCATTTTGGTTATGCGATTTAAACTTAAAAGTCCGTTGTAACCTCATATCTAATCATACATTATTTTGCCGTGTTTTGAACTAACATATATGCTACGGGGCCCTTCGTTTTTAAATAGTATCTTACTCAAATCTAGATGTGAATTAAAACAACTAGTTACTATTTAAAAAAAAAAACAAATGTATATGAAAGTAACAAGCGTGATCAAATATAGCATGAATATTAAAAAGCTATTGTTAGTGAAGCGAAAACGTTATATGTAACTGGGACGGGATTACGTTATCAACTAGTTCAAAATAAAAAATAATTTAAACCACCGCTTATATTGTGCTACTGACATATAAAAATACAATATTTTAATAAAAAAATACTTGTTCAAATTAATATTTACATTTCATATACAATATATCAACGAGCATCCAATTAAAATGCTATAACATATATTCAATTGTGATGTTTTATATATGTATTAATAAGACGAAAACTATATCATAGATTTAGACTTGAATTTTAAGTTGCTAACTCATACTTAAACTTGTGGTAAACGTTAAGTAAGTATAACTTTGAGAAGGTCAATCATCGATACAATTCGATTGGTTCACGTTCAGGAAACTACGAAACATCCCATCCAATATCCCACAATGCCTTAAGATGAACTAAGTGTTACCAATGATGAACTAATTACGCCATAGAAAGGTATCTCACTCTGAGCTTCAAAAAGCCATGGAGAAAGCTATTCTCTACGAGTCGAATCAGAAATAGGCGATCACAAACAAAAGCAACCGAGATGGCCCAGTGCCAGGCTACATAGCACGCGAAACAAAGGGCTGTTGGGGCCCTAAAATTCTAGAGTGGTGATCATAGACCAGCAAGAGCCAAGGTCGTTGGAAGATGCTTGATACAGGCCGCTTCTTACCGCTTCTATTTGAACTCTAGGGAGAAGACTTATGTCCAGCGACATAGGATATACAGTTTAGATGATGATATAGATGAATATAGCATTAAAATCAACTATTGTCAACTATTTTTAAAATTTACTACTAATTTTAATTTGACTTGCTTGCCTTTTAAAGAACTTTTAATAATGTATCTTAATAAATATTTTTGCATAGATGTAATAGATAATAAGTTAGTAATTTTACGTATGATATCAATATTAAATATGATTCAACTAAAATTTTTAACTCCAATATGAGGTACAATACTGCTATATGCGTGCTAGACGTGAAAAGTCTTTATGAACCGATAATGACTTTCGCCGAATATTTGTTTGTAATTTTCCAATCTGAATAAATTTCCAACCACGAAAAGTACCAGGAAATACATGATTGAATAACAGAGCAACCTATGCAAGTGGAAATAAATACTTGACCATAGAACGCAGCAAGTTATGTATTTAAACCAACAAGGAAAACATAAAGCGATAAAGTATCTGGCATCGTGCTTTACAAGTGAAATCTATCGCTAGGCGTGAATCCAGGTCCGTGAAGCCAAAGATTCAACACAGGCCCTGTGAACGCATATTGTTCCAATAAAGTGAATGCAAGGCATAAGCCAAGTAAAAGCAAATATATCATATAATACATAAGGTGTTAAACATTTTAACATTAGCGTTATTAATAATTCGCAAGTAAAATATTTACTTTAACACAATTACCCTTGTCAAGTCGAAATTTGTAATGAATGAGGCTTGCTAAATTTAGAGCGATTTTAGCCAAGGTCGATCTTTCAATGTTTTACTTGACGTGTAAAAATGATGGGCAGTTTTAAAGTTTAATATATATATATATATATATATATATATATATATATATATATATATATATATATATGTGTGTATATATATATATATATAACCTAATATATGAAAGTTATTGACGTTATAATCTTTTAAATTGTTTTTAATTTACAGATTAAATATATTTTAATATAATCACCTACAAGGCGCTACATGCAGGCCGCAGTGGGCGGACGTTTCACAGCTGAAACGATGATGATGTTAGTGTGGTTTTTTTTTAAAATAAATAAGGCTTTGAATTTATATAATTGCCAAGCTTATGTAATATAAAATAATCTAAAATAGAACTAAATTTGGTTTCAAAATTAAATAAATACGCTCTTTTCTTTTTTGTTACAGAGAGAACATTACACGGCAATCTTGATAGAACACGTGGTAATACGGTGTTATTAAGTAATATTAATGTATTCTGTCAATTTATTAAATTTTATTCTTATTGTTAAAAACTTCTTGGTAAAAAACGCTTGTAAAAAATATGAAAAAAAAAAACAACAAAGGAATAAAGTTGTGTCAGAAAATTATGGCGAAAATGAAGTATCTTTTGATATCGAATTAGTGTAAAATAATCCTGAAAGCCTAAAGGACCGAGAATATTTAAATATCTGGCGACAGTGAACAAGTCTGTAGGTGCATGCAAGTAAAGAACTGTCGTGAACCTAATACGTAAATAAATGTAATTACTAAGTGGTGTAATTTTGAGGTTATTAAACTGAAAAAATGAAACTAATTAAAAACATTTACGTCGTACTTTATAACGATAACTGTAGAACTATATTCCAGAATTTTCCCTTGTGGCAAAAATCAAAAGCGATTTATTATGTCTGCCTATAGACACATATAATTCGATACCAGACGATCAGTCGTTCAGGCAAATCGCTATCCAGAAAGCCTTAAGGCATGCAATCGAAGACATAACGGAATCTAAAGTTTGGACGCTTAGTATCTTTGCCTAAGGTCCATTCGTTTACATGCTGCAAATAAATTTCAGTCTATTTACAACGATCATGTAAAAAATTGGATTTTCAATTGGACACGATCAATTTTTTAATGGATTCAGGCGTTATTTTACGGAAGTCCATCCTAAGTAAGAAAAGGACCAATATATAGCTACTTCCGCCAATGCAGTAGTAGTAGTGCAATAAAGTGCACCGCCCGCCAGCCCGCTGATAAATGCGCATGCGGCAAACAATGCGACTTAGCCAACTACCACCGTTAAATCACTCAACACGTGTTACACCCCTCCACGGGGCATCCTCAGGAATAATGTTACACCGATTAGTGTCAAACACAGAGTCCCGATCAAATTGTAAAAAGTATATATGAGATATATTTAAGTAATAATCATATAATAATTGAATTGAAGCATTCGTCATAATTTTAGTCGTAGATCGTACACTGCTGCAATAATAGACGACCTTAATAAAATCTGATGAAATCGTAGAAAAATCGAGAAAAAAAACCGTAAAAATTTATATTAATAAACATAAATAAATATTACTGTGTACGAAATTACATATTTCAAGTACTTTCTGTCCATGAATGATCGATCACTTGGATAATTTGTTCTATCAACCTGATTACTTGAAATCGTAAGTACCAGGCGAACATAAAACATAAATGGTTTGTATTGATAAATAGTTCTATATGAATTGTTCAAATGAATACGTTAATAAATCAAAGATCAGGGTCGCCTTACTGTATGTCTATTAACTGCATCTCGTGCAATATTAATCAACATTAATTACTATAAGTCCTGCATTCCGGGTATGATGTACATCAGGGGTGTCAAGCTTGCGGCCCGATCTACATCCGACGTATTAAAAAAATAAATTATAATTGTTAAATAGGAATAAAATTTGCATTTAAAATTATAGTATACTTTATTTATGAACCATAATGATCATTTTGAATAGTACACTTTACATGTAAATCCTTATTGGCAAAAATTCACTTGGGGCCAATTTTGAAAAAATCTCGGCCATTATAATTTCTTCAGAAATACTAAAGCATACTCGCTTAGCAAAGAAAACAAAAATAAATAAAGCAGTATGTAACGACTACTATCGCATACACTAACCACATAAATATATCAATAAACTTAAATATTAAACTTAAAGTATTTTATATTAATGTATTATATATGTAATACTGTAACCAAAATTTTCTTAAAATCCATTCATTCTAATATATATTTAAGAAAAACAACATAGTTATAATTTAAGAATACTGCCGCATACTGCCATTTCGGACAAAGATATTGTCTGAAATGGCAGTGGGGCACATAGCTCGTGCAACTGATGGCCTTTGTGAATGAAAGATTCTCGAGTGGCGGCCACGAGCCGGTAGACGCTGTGTGTCTTGGCCCCTCACTAGGTTGACCGACGACATATGGTCACGGTAGTCGCTAGATGCGAGTAGCGCAGGACTGGTAATCGTGGTGATGAATGTGGGGAGGCTTATGCCCAACAGTGGGCGTCTATAGACTGAAGAGAAGAAGACGGGGAAGAAAGATGGTGTAATATTTAAAAACAAACTTGTGTACATGCTTTAGTTTACAGAGTATCCATCTGCCTGCTTTTAAAAATAGTTAATATGATGTAATATAAGATGTCTAATTTACGTAACAAAATGTAAGTTTAATGAGAATAATTTTTTTGAACCCAATTTAACTTTACATATGTATATTACAATGTACTATTTAAAATAGAAATATTTATAACCGTTAATATTGATTTTTTTGCGGCCTTCCTAAAGTTTTTTTTTTATGAAGCTATCAGAAATCCTTTAAAAACAGTAGAAACGTTTAATATACGATAAATAATGTTTCATATTTAGTTTTTATTTTAAATTTATATCCGTGTTAGATAAAAAATAAGGTTAGTAAGTAATAAAAATAAATAGAAAAAGAGTTTTAACGAAAAAACAATTAAAATAAGAAAAAAAAACTGACATTGTAATAATCTGTGATCTAGGAATGAGAACGAGGGAAGGAAGGCTATGTGTTAAAGAAGATATGAGAGAGAAAGGGAAAAAGAGATTGTGACAGAAAGAAAGTGTATAAGAAATTCAGAAAAATGAATGGAGAATGGTGCATAAAATTAAAATATTTAAAAACATATATTAACCTAAAAATGTGGAGTACATTGTCTGTCTACCAAAACACGGTAGAAGAAACATAAAAACAAAATGGATCCGTATTTACTACTTTCTTATTTATGTATGTCTATACTACCACCGCGATGTTACATTCATTCCTGTTTTATTTTTTTTATTGATTATTTCAAATAATATTTATACGATGTTTATTATCTGCTCTTACTTATCTTGTTTTTATTTGCCAATCTAAAGTGTAGCATTTTTTTATTTAGTCTAAGTTAGTTTTTGAGTGTGACACCCCTGATATTTAATTCTAAATATAGAGATAGTGAAGTGGATTAATCTGTATGCACTTGTCTTAAGAGTTGATTATTTTTTAGACGCTCAAGATCAGCTGATAACTGAAGGTGCCCTGATAGCGCTGCTAAGATTATTTAAATCTTATAAACACTTGCTGCATATATAACGACCTTGAAAATAAAATGCATTCAATAATAATTTTTATGCATCTAAAATCAATTCAGAACATATTTACGCGTCGTGGAATTGTAGGTATTTTTATAGTGGAGATTTAGGTGAAATTATTGCAGTAGTATTATGATTGTATCGAATTAGAAACGAGGAGATATGTAAACCAACAATATAGCTTAGCAGATTGACAAGTTAAAGTAACAGTGGGCAAGCTACACGCTCAGGACAGATGGCCACTAGAGCCTTTAGGTTCTGGAGACTAAGTAAGTTCAGTGTTAACACCCACCCACTAGATGGACAAAGGACTTAATTAAGGTCATCTTATAATGCTTGAAGTAGTCCGCCTACAACCGTTTATTTTAAATCTATGGTTTAGGTCTATATCAAGCAATGGAGGTCTTACTACTAAAAGATGATCATTTATAGTAACATATGAAAATGATATGAAAAAAAAACTTTATTTGGTTTTTATCGTCGTTGTCGCTTGAAACCATATACGCCCACTGCAAGGCGTAGGCATTCCCTAAAGATATCTTTAAACATTAAGATACACTATAAGCGTAAGTAAGAAAAGGACCGATATTTAGCCACTTCCGCACATACAGTGGTAGTCATGCAACAAAGTGCACCGTCCGCCAGTCCGCTGATAAATGCGTATGCGGCAAACAATGCAAATCACACAACCGCCACTGCCAAATTACTTAACACGTGTTTCACTCCTCCACGGGGCATCTTCAGGAGTTATGTTACACCCATTAGTCTACCACTGCATGTGCGGAAGTGGCTAAATATTGGTCCTTTTCTTACTTAGAATGGACTTCCGCAAGGTAACGCCTGATTCCATTAAATATAAACGTAACGCTTGGAAGGCGGATTGGCGATCGCAGTGCAGTATATTTGGTATGCAGAGGACGGTACTGGCTATGCTCTGGAAATTCATTTATAAGCAGCGGTAATTCTATATAATTAAAGCACAAAGTATGAAGTATACAAGATTACATCTCGGCAAACGAACCTGTAACCTACAATCCTGTAACCTACAATCGCAAATCCCAATCCTTTACCGCTTAGCTACCATTGCCAATCTTAATACTTAGCTATCCGAAATTAAAACACGCATTTCTTTTATTATCATCACGTTATTTATAATTTTTTTAATCATTGATTTTCGGATAGTGTGCACCATGCCTTAATTGACAACAAATATTATTTATTCATTCTTTTAAAGTTTTTAAACCGACAACGTATCAACCTGTGTATATACGCACTTGTAGTAAAACAAATAGTTATTCATGTAGTATGTTATTTAATCGTATTTACGTATGCTACAAAGTAAAACTGTGTCAGTGTGAAAGCGACTTAATTTTTACAGTTACCGGAGGAACGTTAACCTATTATTTTAACAGGTGTTCAAATGCTAAAGGACGTTTCACATTATCAATGGTATACGGTGTTTTAGTACATTGTAGTAAGATAAAAAGAACTGTATTACGAATCGATTTCTACATAGAGCTACGAACGTCACGCTGTAAGAGGTAACAATTGCTTGACACATTTTAGTAGTCAGAATTTTGACAAGTAAATTTAAATTTGTATAGATACATTATGACGTGATATTATTGTATATTATTATACAGAGTGACCGGTTGCAGCAATAAGCAATATTTTTTTATACGTATGTATATATACATATATATAGGTGTGTTTGTATGTGTATTAAAATTATTGCTCATTTCCCCATCTATGAAGATTTTGAATTCGCAAAATGATCGCATTTGCCGCTTGGTTGCGGAAACCTGCCCGCCAGTTGTATTCCAATAGAGTTTCAGAGCAATCACATTATACAGGATGATTGTAAATAGGTGTTAAAGCTTTAAGGATATTCGCTAAAAATGAACCTATACATTCACTCTTAAAAATTTTTCACCCATGACCAATCATCCTGTATAATGTTAGAATGTCAATACCTAAAAATAATAGATTGTTTGAAATAAAAAAGCGCCAGGAACATTCTACAAATCTTTGAACTCAAAACAGGAAAGATACATGACCAAGTTCTTGATGGTGATTAGAGATTTGGACGAGGAGAATTAACCTTAGAAAAGCCTCACAAGGATTAGAAGGCTGTAGTAGTGTCTGAGAGAAATGTGGCAGCTATTGTTTCTGATGATGTCTCCGCTGTTAACAGCAGCGGAAGCGGCAGAAGCTATAAAAGTCTTCAGTGAACCCGGAGGACTTTTATAGCGTCATCGGTGATGAGTTCACGGAATGCTCTTCCATTCCAAATGTACGAGGACGTTTGCAAGGAGGTAGCAGTGCGGCTACTGCGGCAGTGTGCGGCTTGGAGTAACAGCGAGGACCACTCGGCAATTTAAGGTTGTATACGTAACCTACCTCAGATCGTCCTCACTGTACGCAGAGAAGGGGGAAGAAGTGTGAAACGGGAGAGGAAGATATTAGCCGGAGTTAAATGTGTATGTATTAGTCAGTTTCATAAATACGTCGGTACGGTTTGGACGCCGTATGTAGATGGCGCTACTATACGATTGCCTGCCGCTTGGTAGTCGTATGAAAGGTTCCGCATGGTTGAGCCAGAAATTAATAACTACACACATATATATATATATATACAACCGTGAAAAAATTAAATGATCTCTCAAAGGCACATGGCTATCTTGCGTCAAAAATAAACTAGGTTCTTTATAACCTCATAAGTTTTGATTGTCATCTTGTATGTGCGTGTATCTATTTATTCATAATTATGCTATCCTTTTAAAATATTATATATATCGTTTTCAAAATAACTTTGATATATCTCAGACTATTACATAATGTTTGAAAAGAGTGATTGATAAAAATATAAATATTTTTACTACATAAATGAACTCATACAATATTCAGCTTATTCAAGTAATTTTCATGCCTAACAGCTGTATCAACACTTCTTCAATACACAGAATAAATATTCTTTGTCTCTCTCTTTGTTGATATTATACAGTAACCATAGTTATAAATTTAGAGCAGAACCTTCAAGTAATGATAAGTAATGTAGTTCGACAATGACTTTACATTATTTCAAATATCAAGTCTTATCGCTTATGCGTTCGTCACATTATTTGAAAAAAGAACTAAAAAATCCAACTAAAGAGCATTAAAAAGTTTTTTCTTAATTTTGTCCTTATCTGGGCGCACGCTTATAATAAAGTACCAGATCATATTTTAGACATTCCATTTATTAATTTTAAATCTAAAATTAAAAGTATATTCTTAAATAAATCTTATGTCATTCATGAGTTTTTAATTAATCGAAATGTGTGAAACTTTGTTTGTTGACTCATTTACATGGTAGATATTATTACACATAAAAAATTGTTAAATTTCACTTAAAATAGCCACTGATAAGTTTCTGATCTTCTGATTTCTTCCCAAAAAATCAGCATTGCCAGTCGGTGATAGCTTACTGTCATATTAAAATAATCGATGATTCAAAAGCGCATGTAAATGCCTATTTGAATAAATATATTTTTTAACGTAAAACCTTAAACTCTTTTTAACGTTATAGTAAATATTTCTATGAACATTGTGTGTGTGTGTGTGTGTATGTATATATATTCGGAAAAGCGTATATATATATATATATACGCTTTTCCGAAATATATTCCAAAATTCTTATTGGTGAATTTTAAAAAATTGCGCTATAAAACACAAGCGCAACCAAACTACATCTTGGCAATGATTTTTTCGCTTAAGCCCATTACAATGATTTTTAAATTATGATATTTTTTTAAATAAATAGTCTTGCTGCATTTCTTTCGTCTATTCTTAGGTCTAAGGTGTTTATCATTTAAACAGACGGTAGACTCATTTTTACGTTAATATCAGATGCTATTCAATATATGTTGAATAAATAAGTCTCATAAAAAGGGCCAAGGTCATCCACAGAGCAATGGAGAAGATTATGTTCGGAGTTTCGCTGCGAGATGGTATCACTGAACCAAGATCATCGATATAGATCGAAGAATCATTCATCTGAAGTGATAATGGGCGGGGCACATTGGTCATGCAATCGATGGCCGTCTCGTGTGGCGACCACGATACGGTAGACGCGGCGTGGGTAGGCCCACAAGTGGACCGTCGTCATGGTTAAGATCGCGGGAAGTCGCTGGATACGGGAAGCGCAGGACCTGTCATAATCGTGATCTTTGGGGAAGGCTTATGCCCTGCAGTGGGCGTCCATCGGTTCCAAAGTAGCCACAATTAATGAAAATGTATGACGTTCATGAATGACGGCTTGAAAAAATTCATTCAACAAATATTTGTTTCTAAATTCCAAACCGCCTAGGCTAATGTTTGTTCGGCTGATCTCTAGATAGCGCCGCTATAAAATCTTGTCTGACTTTGAAATTCCATTCCAATTACTAATGCATCGTAATTTTTTTAATTAATCATATCATCAATTACTTATGAAAAGGACCAATATTTAACCACTTCCCGATTAGTGCCAAACACACTAAACACACTAATCGGTGTAACATAACTCCTGAAGATGCCCCGTGGAGGGGTAAAACACGTGTTGAGTGATTTGGCGGTGGCAGTTGTGTGATTCGCATAGTTTGCCGCATATACACATTGATCAGCGGACTGGCGAGCGGTGCACTTTGTTGCACGACTACCACTGCATGTGCGGAAGTGGCTAAATATTGGTCCTTTACTTACTTAGGATGGACTTCCGCAAGGTAACGCCTGATTCTATTAAATCGTCAACTACTGTACATAGAACTACTCCATAGATATCAAAAAGGAAGCGGAGGTAAGCGACTGGTTGCAAGGTCTCGTGGATTCATTATATATTTCGTATTTATGAAAAGTTAGTTTTAATTACCTTACAAATAGTACCAATTTTTATAATTACGTATCACTAGTCGTTATAAATAATATTAGCTGTCCTCTTTGGCACTGCCTTTTCGGGTTGTAATTTTATAAAATTCTGCCCAATGTTTCCATCTATACGAACGATTTCATTAAAGTAAACCTCGCTTCAATACTCTTTGCAGATAGAATTTTTATAAAATACGTTCTTCGTTGACCTATATTCTATCTAATAATCAAAAATTTCAAGTCTAAACCTTAAGTTTTTTCTCAAATCTATATCGTGATTATAGTCGGCACATGTTAGGAAGAAATAAAAATATTGACGTAAAAATTCAATAAATAATTTAACAAAAGATATCAGATACCACTAGATGGACCGAGGGCATAGTTAAAGTCAGATCAGAGAAGAGAAGTCATTCACACACATCATAGACACACAAGTCAGAATAGAGAAGTCATTGGATACGGGTAGAGTATGACCGGTCGTCATGGTAGTATTTGGGGATGCCTAAACCTTGCAGCGGGCGTTAATAGGCTGAAGAAGAGTAGTGAATAAGAAAAGATATAAAGGCCTTCAGATACACTATCAAAAGAAAAATTTATTTCCTTTTATGTGACGTATATTTACTTCAGATCAAAGTTTTATTTAATTCATCATAAACACATGTTTACTATTATAACAACTAAACGATAGACCATAACTTTATACCACTTGAAAAAGGAAAAAATAAAACTGTAATTAGGTCAAGTATGCATTTATATCGTATCTGTTTCGTTAATAGTTTTTAGTGTGTGAATATCGGCCATAAAAATGTTTATCGACCTAAATTTCATTCTTTTGCGATATTAGAATAAACATACACATGGTTTTTGGGCCTCATTGGAAAGTTATACATTCGCATGACGGGCCATAGGGAGTTGTGTCTTTGAAATTTCTCAAGATCGATTGAGAAATTAAGAGATCTGAAGACGGTCGAAAGTAACCTACACAGCCCGGCGAAATAGCAGTGATCACGTTACATCGAACGTAGATCATTGCTGGGAAGTTAAGATAATGACCACGAAACGTAATGCAATACCTCCACCCATAAGATGGACAAACAGCCTTATATAGTTCTCCAGAAGATGCTAAGTGTGGACTATTTCCAAGCGGTCCTATTGAAAATCTATCATGCAATCTTATGTCCAACTCTGGATGTCGTACGGTTAAAGTGACGAATAATGAGAAACAACTTATCATTGAATCGTCGTTCTATGCGTCCATTGCTTGAAATCCTTTTATGTCATTCCGTATTTCTTTCTGTTGATTGTTTAGGATCCTTTGACTTCTGCCATGTTCTTTTTTTCTTCGTTCTTGTTATTAAAGATAAGCTTCTCGAAGGTTCTTCAAATATTAGTACCGTATATCCAAAATACTCATGAATGACCAGGCAAACGAATAATGGCTCTTCTTTGTTCTGCTGTCCATATGAACACACACAGACAGTCTCAAATCTTAATGTAATCCAAGAGTCAGCGCTTCAGTCAGGCTATTTTGGCAACCTTCTCGTGACATACAGAAAAGTTCATTGTTAATGATATAAATACAAGAAAATGTGAATAGGAGTCTAAATCTCTGTCTCGTAGAACAAAAAAGTATTCATGAACTCAAAATAAGTTAAATGTGATAAATTTGAAAAAGCAGACAAAAGATTGACGTCATAGGGCACTCGGTTAAATTTTTGAAAATGGAACCGTCAAAAAAAAAACACGCTCGATATTCAAATGGTGAAATATTATCGCATTGCATTCGGCTTTTAGAAACAAGTCGTTAAAATGAAATATGGCCGTCTCAATTACGTTCGCAGCGCCGTTCAATCGTTAGCATTGAGATTAAAGAATGGAATTCTTTTATTGATACGGTTTTAAGTGAATTTAGAAAGCGTTAGTGAAACATATTTTTAAAATGCGCTCATTTGTTCTTAACATCCAAAGTAAGTCTAAGTCTTTAATGTATGGTATTTTTACAATAAGATGTAAGTTTTTACCTTGAGTATTTCCCAAATTTTAGAGTCCACACATAAGAGGATCCAAAGCTACTACTGTGCTAAAGAAAACAGAGGATAAAATAGCATCCAAACAGCTCTACATCGATTATATCAAAACGTTTTAAGACGGATATGACTTCCAGTAATGACAATTTTAAAATTAATTATTTCGATGATTATTTACGAGCGCAAGATCGTCAGAATAATGTTAAATCATGAAATATAAAGAGAAACATGTATTTATATGATGTTAATATACAACAATACGTTATAGAAGATTTATCATACATAATTTTCTTATCGATGTAGATGACCCGAGAAATTAAAGATTTTCTAGCAAAACGTTCTAACATAGCTCGACAATGAAAATTGGTACTAAATCGATTTTCGTTCATCCACTAGATCACTATCATCACCATGCAGCCGTAGAATATTCCGTGCTAGACATATTCCTCTTCATAGATTTCCAATAAGACCGGTTGGAAGCGGGCTCCATCTAGCACGGTGATGCAGGTGTCCCAGGCTACGCTTCCCCTTCCATATTATTATTCTAGAACCTTAAGTCAAACAGATGTAAAATCATAAATATCCAGTAATGTCCTTCTGCCTTCTGCATCAGGTTCTCTAGAAGGTATTTATACTCCTAGTTCATTGATGCCTCTTCCAATATGCACAGCTGGAAGTATGCTGCAATTGTGATGAACGACTTCAGATTAAGATGTCGCGCAGCTTGGTGATGATTGTGTGATGATGGATCTGATGAAGCCCGTTACATTATCGGCACACAATGGATGCGTGCGAAGTATTTCGTAGAAGTAAAGATGGCAAAAAATTCTGAAAAGGGCCGTGCTACGAAACGCTCTGATCATAACTTTTCTGCTGAGAGTATATCACTGAGAAGATAAAGTAGACGAACAATAGAAGAAGGAGAATAATAAAAAGATCTATGACAGTAGAGTTGGATCCTAGAATTTTAAGTATATGATAGAGTCACATCGAAACGTTAATGTTAGAATAAATATACTGGAATAGACTACTGTTTTTTTTTTTCGATTACAGACATCCTAGTATTTTTTATCTATTACTTTTTTTAACTGTAAAATTAAAAATCCAAATCGGTCAAACATCACAGTAAGAAAAACGACTTCATCAAATCTTCCCACATAAATCACATGTTTTTTATTTATTTTTTATTAAGAGCATCATGACATTACTTTATAATCGTAATAAATTAAAACCGGATTTCTAAATGTCACAAAAATGTTTCGTAATAGAACCATTGCTATAAATAAAGAAACCAAATAAACGCGATACCTACAATACAATTAATATATTTATTTCTTGACTGACGATATAACGAAGACCTTTTTTCAGATTTTTTTTCGTCTTTCAAATTTCGAATAAAAATCTTGATACGTTATTAACTTTGACATGTTTTTTTCAATTAAAACGTATCAACAATAAGAATTTTCAGTGTGATAAGCTCAACTCTGATTGTGTTGATTAAAAATACTTTTTACTGACGTTAGTAGGTTTAATACCTAAACAGGATGATTGGTTATTGTTTAAATTTTGAATTATTATATCACTAGATAGAAGCATATGGCTTGGCATCTACCCCAAAGATTTTTACGATGGCTGGTGCGAACCCAATCGCATCCAGCAACTTCCTTCGATTTTCGATTCTCCTTGTAGGGAGTCCTTCAGGCCGTACATCTCTTTCGCTCTTAATCAATATATGCTACACCATATAAAAATTTGTACTAAAAAAAAAACTTATTATAAAATTTTTAGATCGATTTTGCAGTAAAAAAGTCGAACATCCTGCGGTTTTTATTTTGTAAAAACATAACTTGAATTTTATTATATGAGAAATTATTATTTTTTTTAATATATATGTTGAACAGACGACCTTGTTAGGTCGACGTTATATAACTATTAAGATGTGTATAAATTAATAAAATTTGATACAGGTGTTATCTAAGTTCTATATAAGTATATACATTCTAATATAGCTAGACAAAAACAACCAAATAATTAGAAACGTGCATGTTTACACTGGAGGCTGCAATCTTTATCTAAATGCCTTCCAAAATGCCTATAAACTGCCTGTTTACAAAATAAAGACTATTTCAAGGCGACCGAGCATTAACATTTTAAGCATACGAGAAGACGACTCGTGGTTTATATTTATTTATATTATGATTATAATATTTAATTCGAGTCACGGAGATATTGAATGTTATTCAGATGATGTCATATCGCTATTTAAAAAAATCATTAATTACTTTATATTGCTTTTAATTAATGCACTGTTATTTAATCTAGATAATAAACAATTTATTTACATAACTGGTCGTTTCAGACTATAAATGCATACTGCAAGGCCACTTGCAAAGATATGTATGGGGGATGTACCATAATCATCACGCTTCACGGGCAGTTTAGCGATCGATGTGTGGTATTATGGTACGAAGAAGATACTGCTTTCCATTTTTTGGAAAGTTGTTGCACAAAGTGTGAATTATATAAGACTTCCGGGTATCGAACTAGTGACCTACGATCGCAAGTCGCAACCCGCTACCCCTGGGATACCACTACTCTTCTTTACATAAGCAATGAACATATGTTTTTTAAAGTCAAACGATCTTGAAGTATATATCTCAAATGATAAATGTATTTTTAACGCTGTCATACCTCTATTGGCAAGCGTCAGAGACTTTATATCATGGTTGCACAGACTTATTAAGACTAGGGGCCACTCGGGCAAATCATGAACTGATGGCGGGCCGGCCGCCTGAAGTTTAGATAAATAAACTTTTTGGTTTTATTCTGAAATAGAATTCAATATTTTTCCAATGTATATTGGAATCGAGAGTATAATTTTTGTTGTCGGCGGGCCACCAGTATTCGACCGGCGGGCCGCGGTCTGTGCATCCATGCATTATATATTTAAGATAATAATTTTTGCTTTTAATTTCCATTTTTTATCATTCTATTTCTTATTTTCTTATACTGACCAGATTTTAAGCTCTATTTTATTATTTTAAATTATATTTTTACTTGTTCTTATTTTAATTCGTAATTAAGTTTTTACGTTAAACTATCTTATATATTATTTATTTTCTTCATGCCTCGACCAATATTTTGTAAGATATACTAAGTTCATATTTTTTCATCATTTTAGCTGCAAGATGCCCACTGAACATTGGTCTTAACTCTGATTTCTAATAGGACCAGATGGAATCGTCCTGGATCCTACGTCTCCTGACGACCTTGAGGTGTCAGTATCCACTTATAATGATGGTATATCCTCGGTTTAATTTCATTTTATATGTCAATGTTTATTGGTATACTCCATATCTAATATTTTTTAATTTTTTTATATTGAAATAATTTATACAAATAAATTAAATTCGTGTGTGTTAATATTAAAATAACAGCTTTTTACTACATGTATATGAATATATATAGGGTATATATGACAAACAACATTATTTCTTTTGTCTGCCCGTCTGCTTGTTCCGTTCTCTGAAACGGCTAGACCGATTTTGACGGGACTTACAATTCACCTATTCTGTATTCAGACATTAAAGCTTAGTCTTTTATATTGATGTTCATAGAAAACCAAGTATAGTTAAAATTTAACGCGTTCTTTATAAAAAACAAATATCATGTTATCATCAACCTTCGCCCCTGTTTTGTGCAATCTTTTTTTAATATTTTATTTCACACCTTCATTGACCTATCATCAATTATAATTGTCAATATTCAATACATTATCTAAAAACTCGTAAAACGGAAAATAACATAAATATAAACATTATCTGTGTTTACTTGTATTAAACACTTCAATCACTTTCAACTTAAATTCTATAGAAGTGAACAACCGATAAAGAGATATTGTATTTGCACTATAATGCAGTATGCATTTGTTCGTATCTGTACAAAAAGGTTTTTAGATGGTTTAACATTGAAATTTTTATAGGGTCAAAATAATTTGCTATTGATGGCAGTCAAATATCTTCGACTGAAATGGTAATAACGAGAATGATTTACAAAAATATTCCAATAGTGGGACTACGAAGCTATTAGTATATTGTTATGCAAAGCTATCTAAAATACTGCTAAGGTTATATTTTATTTGACTTACAATACTGCAGAAATAGAATTTACAGATTCTGCGTGTTGTGAAGGCAGGGCTAAGATAGCGCTTACCCATAACTCTGTTAGGGAAACAAAGTTAGAGGACTCCCTCGGAAGGCACGACTCATTCCGCTACTATACCACCGCTGAGTTCTTATGTCGCTTCAGCAGACTGATCTGGTCGCAAGAGCTCTAGTAAGAAAAGAACCAATATATAGCTACTTCCGCCAATGCAGTGGTAGTCGTGCAATAAAGTGCACCGTCCGCCAGCCCGCTGATAAATGCGCATGTGGCAAACAATGCGAATTACACACTACCACCGTTAAATCACTCAACACGTGTTTCGACCCTCCACTGGGCATCTTCAGGAGTTATGTTACACCGATTTATTCCAAACACAGAGGGACACAGCTCACATTATTGCACGACTAATACTGCATTGGCGGAAATAGCTATGTATTGGGCCTTTTCTTACTTAGGATGGACTTCCGCAAAATAACGCCTGAATCAATTAGATATTTAAGAGCTCTAGTGTCCGGACCTCAGCTTGTGCTATTATTTGATACCCCTACAGTATTTATTTAAGGGCAACCCCGAGGGCCGAATCTCGGCTTGATCAGGTGCTACTATCTGGTTAGCCAGCCTTTGTTACCATTTCGAATAGCTGCAGCGCTGGTAGAAGCGGCTAAAGAAACTCTAGCAACATTTTTATCTAATGTGATCGGAGTTGGCGTTCCCTATGTATTTGCGAGTCGACCTCACCTATGATGAAGGTTGGTGTATAAATAGCTGAGAATTCATTTGTATATATATATTAATGTCATCGCGTTGTCCAGAGACTCAAACGTGTTTCAGTCGCAGGACAACGAGGCTTTTGAAAGTACAAGGAGGGATTATTTTGTAGATCGCGCCACTTACATTTACCAAAGGTATAGAATTAATGTCATTGCGACATGCGTTCTTTAATTTACTTTGATAAATCTCTTAGTTATTGAAGAACTTTTATAAATAGAATCATCTAGAAAATTATAATTTACTACAAAAGTTTTCTCAACATATATCTTTATTATTGTCCTTGTACCTAACGAGGTTATTATTATTAATGAATTGTTAATAAGTTATGGCATTTTTATCTTTATTTATTATTTACGATTATCACATTTGACAGTAATTATTTTTTTCTATAATGTCAAGGCTTACAAAAAAATTTTTACCGCCATTAAATTATAAAGATGTTGAAATTATTTTAACCGACGTATAATGTTTACAACGACATTTTTAAAAATATTTTATAACATTACGATATAATAAGAAATATTTTTATAATATATCTGTGCATTACTCAAACGAGAGATAGAAGTAATTGCCAAATATAAGTAATATTGAATATATATATATAGAGTAATTTAATTTAATAAATTTTACAATAATTTATTAAGCTAAATAAAATAAAAATGTATGATACATTAATATTTATTTTATGTATAGACGAGTGAACGCTTTTATTTTAACATTTATACTTTCAAATTACGTAAAAAGAAATAAAAATAATGAAATGATTGCATTAAAATCGTAAATAATTAGGTTTATGTGTTGATTTTTTCGGAACAGACAAATCTTGGAGAAAATAATTTTAGTCTTTTTAAGCTAAATAAATATACACGAAAGTAACTTACTTTAATTATTTCACATAACCGATACGGAATATGCTTCCCCAAATGGACTGCGCTACCTATATATACATTTTCTTCGTTTTGGTACAGTCAGCGACAAAATTGGTATATTCGATGATACTTACAAATTATAGGTGAGAATATTCCACAAAAATCCTCATATTTAAAATAATTCGATATCTTTTTATATGATACAAACCTGATTATTGTTGGTAAGTTAAAATAACAATGCACCAACGTCACTAAGAAGAGAAAGTTGCCTGTTGTGAATTACAGTCCTAAACGCGTTTTAAGTGTCAGTTCAATCCAAAAACTCATCTTGGGGATTCCCTCAGGTCTAATCTGGTTTCTTCTTGATGCGTCCACCAAAACGACTAAAGTACGACTATCCTATTCTTAATGTAAATAGAGTAACAGTTCTGATTACTAACCCAGCGGAGCTTTCGGAAGTGGTAGTTTTGACATTAGAAAACCACCGGCCAAGGCGAGGTTAGGTCCTCCCGGTCGCCCTAGTCTCAGAATGTTAAGGGGGTATCATCGTCTAGTGACGGCCCAAGCCGAGGTCCACTCGTGGGCGTCATTGAGCTTAGTCACTCCGTGGAGCGTTCTCAGAAACGATCTTAGACCTTAGCGGCCTCTAAATCCAAACGAAAAAAAAAAAAACAGAGTATTAACAACTAGAAGTGGCAGAAGGTGAGTCACATAGAGCAGAACCGATGGAGCCTTAATGTTCTGGAGTGAAGACTACGAACTGGCCTATGATGGAAGGATGATCATGTTTAAGTTGTATGACGCAAGACAGAGGCCGCTATTAAATCTATGGGAAGTTCTATGTCCAGATGCTTACGTCCTATTGCTACAAGAGATCTGTTATACTTTTCAAGATAGGTTAAGTGTGGGTCTCAACTCCTCAAAACTGATGAAGTCCTTCATGCCAACATCCAACTAGTATTTGTAAACAATAAAAAACAATGTTTTCATAAATTCTATAAGGCTGCTTTCCGTGTGGTCTGAAGGTAATTTAATCACAGTCCGTAAGGAATCATGTGGTCTAGTGAAGTCATGTATGATCACCGTTATTTACGATACGGTTTCGATTTTCAAAAGATTGTTTTTTTGTTATTTAACGGTGTTTTATGGTGATATGTATATTAAATACTGGCCTGTTGCCTTTAAATTCCGTTAGATCATCATGATTATCATATTTTTCAATATGCTAATCATGGTATGGTATTCAAGGTTAATAGCTATAGGGTAACAGTTGTCTAAAATAAGTAATAAGTATAAACTTCATGTAATCAGAAAACCGTTATAGGTTTAAAAAGAAGGTTCGAGACGAAAGCGAAAAAATCTTCGTAACTCTCGATTGTGAAACATACCAAGTGTATGTATAATTTATGTATATATTACATCCACTAATTTAAGTATATGTTTATTACAAATTAGATAATAAATATGGCATTTACGTGTATAGTTGCTTTAGTAGTAGTTGCTGTTAGCACAGGGGCTGGAAAAGCTTCACCGACACTGAGTACACGGAACTGATGGCTCCGTGAACTTGTCAAAAAATAATTTCTCGCCACTCGAACTCCAGTAGTACAATGACGTTCACAGGTAGGTATCAGCTCTACCCGTGTAGAGATGTGTAGTGTAGTTGTTATAGCATTTAACATGTATGTATAGCATATAATCTTAGTTATTTTTTCAATAACATTTATGCAGCTATATATTTGTTATCTGTGCACCTACACGATAACTTGAAATCGACATATTCTGGTGGCAGAAGCTTAGAACGGACCTCTCATGACCAACTTATTGTATAACATTGAACTCTACCACCTTGGTTTGACTGGTAGAGAATTCCTAAAGGTATTAAATCAGCTATTACATAATATGTATAAGGAATGATTAAATAAATAAAAGGGCTGCCTTATATTTTGTATTTTAAATGCACACTTAGTATTGCATGATGTGATAATTCGCGCGGATGTTAAGGAAGGAGCCCTTAAGGTTACCCACATAAACGAGGTTAAGATAGTGCTTTCCACGCTCTGTACCATCTGATTTGAAGAATTTGTACACGCCGATAAGGCAAAAGTAAATATTTAGATTTGCGAAAATTAAATGACTTTATATGCATATATAATACTCGGTTTTTTGTGATCACCTTAGCTCATGTCGTTATATGATCTATAGAATTATAGGCCGCTGAGCTACAAGGCGGAAGTTTTACGTAACTACAGAACACATGAAACTCTATGGGATACTCTCATACTTGAGAATATCCTGTCAAATATGTGTTTGCCATTCCAAATCTCTCGTAGATCGTTTTCCTAATATTGATTAATTTTTTTAATAAGTACTGAATAAACTTCAGCAACACATATATACGAATAAGATAGACTAATGAGCGTTTTAGTTCCTAGTGAGGTTAATGAAGCCTAGGTATAATAGAATGGGTATAGCATAAATACAGAAATTTTTTACAATCTTGTACTATTTAAAATTTCAAGCCGAATGTAATGGTAGCAACTCTCAACTGATGGAATCCGAATTCAAATTTGCGTTCGAATTATAATTCGCGCAATAATAATTTATGTCTAAAAAGTATTGTAGCTGTAGTGGCCAGTAATACGGATCCGAATATCGTAGTCTTTCTTTTTTAAAATTTGTATAATTTTAACTGTACTTCGGACTTCTTTAGAATCTAATCGTAAGATAGTTTATTAGACAGCGCGATTGCAGCTAGTATTATTCATTTTTAACCTTTTTTTCTGTTTGTATTGTTTACAGTTTTTGTTACACAGCTTGTATGAAACAAGTATATTATATATTTTTATCGTGAAGCTGTAACAACTGTAAGCACACCTAAATAAATAAATAAATACTATTTTAGAAATGTAGATGCGAAATATATGTTATGGATATTACTCGGAGACAATTTGTTGTTGTTTTTTTTTTTAATACAGATAAACGCGATGTTCACCTTAATAAACAACATAACTGTCAATTTCGTAAACAATAATGATTTTATTCCAGTAAATTATATAATATATTTTGAAATCAATGGTTAAGGCTATTGATTAATATTTTTTTTTTATACACGTTATTGTTTTTTTGAGCAGTGCTGATTCCACGGTTAAATTCGTATTTAAAATAATATAACATTTTAGTTTTTCGAAATTCAAACAGAATGACGTCATAACGAAAAGAACATGCTAACGGATAACTAATTTCGATACAATATCGTATAAGCTTAAATTTGAAATGAATTTGAATTAGGAATTTGGAACTAAAACGCTAATATTTTAGTTTAGCTTTGCCAGTAAGAAATTTTGATTTAAATCCTTTAAAAATTTGTTTAAAACATCATTAAGATATCTTCCTTAGTTGCCTTAGTTTTAAAATATATCGAATATATATATGTAACTAGCTGATCCCGCCAACGTTGTTTTGCAAAAAAAAATTGATATTTTAATTTACAAATAAAAAATAAGGGTTGATCGTAGAGGGGTGAAAATTTATGGTTGTATGTATTCTTGTATGCTGTATCATAAAAAAATAAAAACAAAAAATTTCGTTAAAAAAATATTTTTTTTTTAAGTATGAACAACCTTTATCACTTAGGGGTATAGAAAATAGATAGTAGCCGATTCTCAGACCTACCGTATACGCATATTAAATTTGGTAAAAATCAGTCAAGCCGTTTCGGAGGAGTTCAAGTTCGAACACCGTGACACGAGAATTTTATATATTAGATATACAGAAAAGTAACATAAAACAAAAAAAAAACGATGGACATTGCATTTTGTTCTCTACTCGATGCAAAAGTTTTGAGTGATTACGATTATCATTTGTTATTTCTTGATAAACAAAGCAAAAGATCAAATCAACTCTTCGCGGGAGGTACCCTGCAGCGTTCGTCAGATAAAACCTGTCTAAGAACCAACACTAAAAAGATCACAAAAACGGTTAGCAACGAAAGGAGAGATTTCTTGCTGTTTTATTTTTAGATCCGACTATACTTTCTTGTTTTTAAATGTAAAAGATACAATAGATTGTCGACGTGAAACTAATATTTATATGCACCTGCTATTTTTCGACTAGTTTCCATAACAAAACTTTAAATAAATATAGATACTATTATGTTGTTTTAAACATTATGTAATTAACCATTAACCTAAAAAATTTTAAAAAAAATTTAACACTTCAATTTTTTTCACATGGTAACTTGGTCTTCATTGATTTGCGTTTTGTTTTTTTCATAATACTATCGAAACATCCAGGGTATATGGAATTTAAAAAAAAAAACATTTTGAATACAATAAGAAGTTTCTATTTAAAATATATAACAGAATTATTTTTTATTATTTTCTTCGTTCGCTGAAATTATATTTAAAAAATATTGAGACAGAAAATTAAATCGACTTTTGTTGCGGGTTTTTTTTTAACAATTGTTAAAATAATAAGTATGATCTTTTAATATATAGAGCTATGTTAAAAGGTGACTAAATAGTATTTAAATTATGCAAATAGAGCTTTACTTACGTGTTCGCCATGACAGCTTTTGTGACCACTAAGCACAGGCGAAGGGATTTAAATTGTCAGTAAATGCTAATATGAACTATACAAACGTAAATTCTGTTATTTATTATTCACAACGACTTTTAACAAAAATTTCGTATGTATTTTCTATCTGCCCATTGTTTCACGTAGATTGAAAAGAAACACTGACAGTTCGAATGGAATTTGTAACAGAAAAAAAAATCGAACTGTCACTTTTGAATTTCGAATCAGACGCGCGGCAATTCGTCCTTCGAACGCAAACGTCTACTTAGTATGGCGGTCGCAACCAAACTGCGGTTTCCCGCCAACCACCACCTGATTTAATATACGACGAAAATATATACACATACGTTTAATATCAAAACGGTTTCATTACGAACAAATATGTTTCAAGTGCACGCCTGTTATATTCCATTGTTTTGGGGTTGAACTGAATTTTCGTTTTGATTTAAAACATCTGAGAAATATTTTGTTTTCGAGTAAATAATATTATTTATCTGTATTGTTGTCGTTTGCTTATCAATGTAATTGTAATTTATTTAGCATTTCTTTTTATACTTTTACAGTAATATGCACGGTTATTTAGATAACATACTAGGTAAATAGTGATAACATACTATAATTATTTGTATCGTTTACACGTATTTTCATACTCTTTATACAATTAAACACACAAACTTAACACATATATGCAAACGCATTAACAAATGAGTAAAAAATAGTTGCGTACGCGGCAATACAATTTTTTTACTTAATTTTTTTGTCCCTCTTATTGTAGATTTATATAAGAAGTATGCTGACGGCTGTGATATCGCCAATAATTAGTAAATTGCCAACGACATATATTGTTATTTTAAATAAATAAAATAAATACATGTTTATATTATGAACAGTAATTTGTCTATGGCATGAGAATGCCCGAAGCGCCAAGTTTCAAAGAAACTAGAGTCAAATACAACTTATCTATAATTTAAGGCTTTAATTAACATACGTGACTAGGTCTGTTCAAAACACATCCTGATCAGAGAGCCCATAGCAAACTCAGTTGGGTTTACTGTGATCAATTTCATAGCTAATCCAGTAGTGAAATTTATTCATTGCTAACCTTTATTATCACATGGTAATCGTTTAAACCATGGATGCACAGACCGCGGCCCGCTGGTCGAATACTGGTGGCCAGCCGACAGCAAAAATAATACTCTCGTACATTCGAAAAATATTGAATTTTAATTATTATCAATTCTTTACTATCTACAATTACCTATACTTCTGGCAGCCGGCCCGCCATCAGTTCATGATTTGCCCGAGTGGCCCCCAGTCTTAATAAGTTTGTGCAACTATGGTTTAAACTGATAGCTATATAATCCAGTGGCGTACCTAGGGGGGGGCGGTGGGTGCGGTCCGCACCGGGCGGCACTTACCTTGGGGCGGCATTTTTTATATTTACTTATAGTTGTAAAAAGCAACTTATTCGTTTCAAATTTATTTTCTTGCTTTAATAATAAATGATTATTATAAGTTTAATATTTGATTTATATAAATTATGATTAACTTTATGATTTCGAATATTATTCCTCGGTGTATATAAATGCATTTTAGTGTAAATTTTGGATTCTAATTCAAGAACAAGATAATATTTTTATTTTATTGTATTCATAAAATTCGTTGAATTCGTAAAAGGATCTTTACGACTTTGTTCGGCAATTTTTCCTAACTAAAATTTTTTGATGTCAGTTTATAAATGTCATTTCTTTTGAAAAGTTTATATGATTACTTTGAAGTGATATATCAATATTATTTTAAATCAAAAACCACTATTTGATTGACATATAATAGAAAGGGCGGCAAACTGGAGATCGCCCCGGGCGGCAAAAGTTCTAGGTACGCCACTGATATAATCTAAGAATGTTTCTTGTTATAACTATATAGTTATACTGTTAAGTAATGTTTAATTAAAATGTTTGCTATAAGAGAAGTCTTTTTCCCGATACTTCCTATTAAAACTAAAATCATAGACACTCTAAAAATTGTAAATCAACTAGTTTAAGGTTTTATATGCTCGGCGAAACGCTCTGGATACCCGCCATCTATCGCTCCTTTTGGAAATCTTACGACAATACGTATGTTCAGCCGTGGACGTTGGTGTACAGGTGAAATAAATAATGTTATATTAAATAATAATAGGTAATATAAACATAATTAAAACTGTATATATAAATGTATAATCATCATCATCGACCGATGGACGGCTACTGCAAGGCATAGGCGTCTTTCAAAGATCACCATCACCGTTTTTATGCTGGCCATATCCAGTGACTTCCCGAACTTGACTATGTCGTCAATCCATTTAGTTAAGAGTTCCCCAAACTTTTTGTGTCGTAGACCCCTTGCCATGTTTTTCCGTGTTAGGTAGACCCCCTACTTAAGTAAGAGAAGGACCAATATTCAGCCACTTCCGCACATGCAGTGGTAGTCGTGCAATGAAATGCACTGCCCGCCAGCCCGCTGATAAATGCGCATGCGGCAAACAATGCGAATCACACAACCGCCACCACCAAATCACTCAACACGTGTTTCACCCCTCCACGGGGCATCTTCAGGAGCTATGTTACACCGATTAGTGCCAAACACAGAGTCCCTACTTACCTGATATTGATTTCCTGTAAATTTCTAACTGTAGTAAAGTTTAGTGTTAAAAACTTAAGTAAAAACACGTGTTAATTTATACCTTTATTAATTGAATTTAAATTAAAACTACTCAAAATAAAATTCTGTATCTGTTATGTAAAATATACATAACATTAAGTAAACATTAAAAAACTATAAATAAAATAACATAAGCAATAAGTCAATATTTTTAGTGAGAAAGATGAACCTGATGCTTTAATAATAAATTATTAACATTTGGCGTCAATTTTGTAAGGGTTAATCTTAAATCTCCTCGGCTCATAATGTCCCGTCTGTGGACCCCCATTTCATTGACCCCCAAATTTTCTTTCGCAGACGTAGACCCCTTGCAGCTGTTCATAGACCCCTAGGGGTCGATATAGACCACTTTGGGAATCACTGATCTAGTTCCTACAGATCTGGTTGCCACTCAAGAAACTTGCAGCCCCAACAGCTATTACCACTACCGATATGCCCTTCATGCGAACAATTCTTCAAGCTACGTCACTGAAGGTCACCGTTCTTATCTAATATCGGATTAGATATCGCGGTAAAGCTTCAAACGTTAAACGTGGCTATATCGTCATCCGTGACGTAATCTATGTATAAATAAATATTATTGGAGTGTTGTAATTTTAAAATCACACGGTACATATACCAAAATAACATTTTCATTAATTTTTGTCTTTCTGTTTATCTATCTGTTTGTTGCGGCTAATATCTGAAATGACTGGACCGTTTATGATAGGAGTAATAAAGTCAGGTAGCTGTTGTAATAAGAAGTAACTTAGGTTACTTTTATTTTAGAAAAATTCTGAAAACAAAAAAAAATACTAAATAAACTAAATATTTTATATGTTAAATTCCAAGCGGACGAAGTCGCATAGCAAATATATAATAAATAATTTAAAACGGTTTCTATAAGGATTTTGTTCCAATACCTAGTTTTTTTTTCGTAAGCAAGAAGTCAAAGGCGCCCTATAAATAATAAACTATTTTACCTAAAAAAAATTAAAATCTGATAAAAAGAGTGGAATGTTTATTAATATATCTTCATAAGTGTAGGTAATATATTCGCCCATATTATTTTATTTTATTTATTTATATGTATCAATTATGGTAACAATATTTTGCCACCATATTGTTTTATGTTTTCTTAAAATAGGCAGTGAGAACATACTTTTGACATTAAGTCCGCTTGACAAATGTTCGTGTGCAAATTTTTAATTAATAAATGAAATTGACGGTTTGTAATTATTATCTTTTTCGAGTATATTGATGTATTTTGTAACGTAAATTCGACACGAACAAAGTTGCAGGTGCCAGGTGAATATTTTAAAAGCGTCGTATAATTTCAAAGCGTGACTCATGTATGATGTATCCGTACGTAACAAAATTACTCATAACGCCGCTTATATGAGATAACTCATCCTGAATGTCGTTTGAAGTCATGTCACGGCTGGTATCTGTCACAGTTGGCAACTGCTATATAGCTAAGCAACGTTATAGCGTTTTTGTCGTTGACGAATTAATATCTGCTATATAGCTTAGAAAATAAAAATCAATAAATTAAAAATTAATGTTTGTCTGTATGTCCCTTATAGAATTGTAAACTACGCATTTGATCATGTGATGATCTTTAGCAAGGTTATTATGCATAGGCCCACGAAGGTTTCTAAGTTGGTATGACCAATATCCGACAGTCGACAGTCTTAATAAGTTTGTGCAACTATGGTTTAAACTGATAGCTATATAATCCAGTGGCGTACCTAGGGGGGGGCGGTGGGTGCGGTCCGCACCGGGCGGCACTTACCTTGGGGCGGCATTTTTTATATTTACTTATAGTTGTAAAAAGCAACTTATTCGTTTCAAATTTATTTTCTTGCTTTAATAATAAATGATTATTATAAGTTTAATATTTGATTTATATAAATTATGATTAACTTTATGATTTCGAATATTATTCCTCGGTGTATATAAATGCATTTTAGTGTAAATTTTGGATTCTAATTCAAGAACAAGATAATATTTTTATTTTATTGTATTCATAAAATTCGTTGAATTCGTAAAAGGATCTTTACGACTTTGTTCGGCAATTTTTCCTAACTAAAATTTTTTGATGTCAGTTTATAAATGTCATTTCTTTTGAAAAGTTTATATGATTACTTTGAAGTGATATATCAATATTATTTTAAATCAAAAACCACTATTTGATTGACATATAATAGAAAGGGCGGCAAACTGGAGATCGCCCCGGGCGGCAAAAGTTCTAGGTACGCCACTGATATAATCTAAGAATGTTTCTTGTTATAACTATATAGTTATACTGTTAAGTAATGTTTAATTAAAATGTTTGCTATAAGAGAAGTCTTTTTCCCGATACTTCCTATTAAAACTAAAATCATAGACACTCTAAAAATTGTAAATCAACTAGTTTAAGGTTTTATATGCTCGGCGAAACGCTCTGGATACCCGCCATCTATCGCTCCTTTTGGAAATCTTACGACAATACGTATGTTCAGCCGTGGACGTTGGTGTACAGGTGAAATAAATAATGTTATATTAAATAATAATAGGTAATATAAACATAATTAAAACTGTATATATAAATGTATAATCATCATCATCGACCGATGGACGGCTACTGCAAGGCATAGGCGTCTTTCAAAGATCACCATCACCGTTTTTATGCTGGCCATATCCAGTGACTTCCCGAACTTGACTATGTCGTCAATCCATTTAGTTAAGAGTTCCCCAAACTTTTTGTGTCGTAGACCCCTTGCCATGTTTTTCCGTGTTAGGTAGACCCCCTACTTAAGTAAGAGAAGGACCAATATTCAGCCACTTCCGCACATGCAGTGGTAGTCGTGCAATGAAATGCACTGCCCGCCAGCCCGCTGATAAATGCGCATGCGGCAAACAATGCGAATCACACAACCGCCACCACCAAATCACTCAACACGTGTTTCACCCCTCCACGGGGCATCTTCAGGAGCTATGTTACACCGATTAGTGCCAAACACAGAGTCCCTACTTACCTGATATTGATTTCCTGTAAATTTCTAACTGTAGTAAAGTTTAGTGTTAAAAACTTAAGTAAAAACACGTGTTAATTTATACCTTTATTAATTGAATTTAAATTAAAACTACTCAAAATAAAATTCTGTATCTGTTATGTAAAATATACATAACATTAAGTAAACATTAAAAAACTATAAATAAAATAACATAAGCAATAAGTCAATATTTTTAGTGAGAAAGATGAACCTGATGCTTTAATAATAAATTATTAACATTTGGCGTCAATTTTGTAAGGGTTAATCTTAAATCTCCTCGGCTCATAATGTCCCGTCTGTGGACCCCCATTTCATTGACCCCCAAATTTTCTTTCGCAGACGTAGACCCCTTGCAGCTGTTCATAGACCCCTAGGGGTCGATATAGACCACTTTGGGAATCACTGATCTAGTTCCTACAGATCTGGTTGCCACTCAAGAAACTTGCAGCCCCAACAGCTATTACCACTACCGATATGCCCTTCATGCGAACAATTCTTCAAGCTACGTCACTGAAGGTCACCGTTCTTATCTAATATCGGATTAGATATCGCGGTAAAGCTTCAAACGTTAAACGTGGCTATATCGTCATCCGTGACGTAATCTATGTATAAATAAATATTATTGGAGTGTTGTAATTTTAAAATCACACGGTACATATACCAAAATAACATTTTCATTAATTTTTGTCTTTCTGTTTATCTATCTGTTTGTTGCGGCTAATATCTGAAATGACTGGACCGTTTATGATAGGAGTAATAAAGTCAGGTAGCTGTTGTAATAAGAAGTAACTTAGGTTACTTTTATTTTAGAAAAATTCTGAAAACAAAAAAAAATACTAAATAAACTAAATATTTTATATGTTAAATTCCAAGCGGACGAAGTCGCATAGCAAATATATAATAAATAATTTAAAACGGTTTCTATAAGGATTTTGTTCCAATACCTAGTTTTTTTTTCGTAAGCAAGAAGTCAAAGGCGCCCTATAAATAATAAACTATTTTACCTAAAAAAAATTAAAATCTGATAAAAAGAGTGGAATGTTTATTAATATATCTTCATAAGTGTAGGTAATATATTCGCCCATATTATTTTATTTTATTTATTTATATGTATCAATTATGGTAACAATATTTTGCCACCATATTGTTTTATGTTTTCTTAAAATAGGCAGTGAGAACATACTTTTGACATTAAGTCCGCTTGACAAATGTTCGTGTGCAAATTTTTAATTAATAAATGAAATTGACGGTTTGTAATTATTATCTTTTTCGAGTATATTGATGTATTTTGTAACGTAAATTCGACACGAACAAAGTTGCAGGTGCCAGGTGAATATTTTAAAAGCGTCGTATAATTTCAAAGCGTGACTCATGTATGATGTATCCGTACGTAACAAAATTACTCATAACGCCGCTTATATGAGATAACTCATCCTGAATGTCGTTTGAAGTCATGTCACGGCTGGTATCTGTCACAGTTGGCAACTGCTATATAGCTAAGCAACGTTATAGCGTTTTTGTCGTTGACGAATTAATATCTGCTATATAGCTTAGAAAATAAAAATCAATAAATTAAAAATTAATGTTTGTCTGTATGTCCCTTATAGAATTGTAAACTACGCATTTGATCATGTGATGATCTTTAGCAAGGTTATTATGCATAGGCCCACGAAGGTTTCTAAGTTGGTATGACCAATATCCGACAGATGACGCCATTGCTATTCCAATAAATTTCATATATTATCGTGGCAGTACAAGCTGATTTGAATTGAAACGAAAACAGTAAACAAAGGGTTGTGGGTGACATAAGAATTTATGTAAATTGTGAAATTTATATTCGGCGCACATGATTAAAGTAAAAACGAAAAAACAACTACATACACTATTTATTTTTCTTTAAATTCCAAACGGATGAAGTCGCGAGGTACAGCTAGTATTTAATAAACATTGAAACAGTCTGTAGGCGAAACATCATTACCAAGGTGCAAGGTGTTAAAGTAATATATAGTGTGGTAATCTTGGACACATAAAAGTTGTTTGACATTTTTTTTTAAATCTAGGAAAAGAAGCTTTCTTAACATAATCTGGAATATATAGAGAAAATTTAGTTGCCAGTTTATAAAAATTCTAGACATTGCATTTTGAAAAGTATTCACGGATTCACGACGTTTGTTTGTCTGAAATTCGTTCCAACCGCACTAAGCGTTTTGCTAATACTTTTATAGTACGTACAGCCAAGAAGTGAAACAACCGGCGTCATTATTTCCAGTCAGTTATAACTTAGCAGTCTTCAAAACAAGAGTGAATAGGTTTCTTCTAGGCGAGCATGTACCATTGTAGACCTGGTCATCGCTTAAAATCAGACGAGACAGAGGTCAAATGCTTCGCCAATAAAGTATAAAAAAAAACTTTTACTTCCGTAATTGTTTCAAAATTTACAATGCACAATGAAAGGCTTTTTAATGATCGTATTTTACCATAGTTCTTAGCAATATAGCAGTCTTTGTAATATTTTTAAACGGTTTTATTTAGTTCGAACCGTACGGAATTTATTTGGATCAAAATTAGAAATTAAAATTTAAGTACCTTCCCGTTGTCAGATTGATCTGAAATTTGGTACATACGATTAATTTAGATGACAATACAATATAATAAAATCAATAACATTACAAATCTAAGATGGCCGCCGATACAAAATGGCGGATTACGTATTTTTCCTTAACCCCCTCAATATGGGTATCAAATGAAAGGACTACACTAGTAAAACACGATGATTATGTCAAAATTTAAAATTCAAGATGGACGCCGTACCAATATGGCGGACTAGGTACATATTTTACCACAACCACCACAATATAGGTATCAAAAAACCGTTTAACTTAAAAGTTTTTTAAATGTATTTATTTTACAATAATCAAAATGACTATCATTAAAAATAGCATATAGCAGATATAAGTAACGATGCTAATAAAATTAACAAACTTAATATTTCATCGTAATGTTTTTAAAGAGCTGTTTTGGATTAAACTACTTTAGTAATATAATTTCGGTAAATAAACACACTTCTAATACAACAGATTTACATAAAATCATGTTATATTTGACTAACAACGTAAAGCCTTCAGAGAGCATCGAAATAACTCTTCCTTGCCATGCAGTCATTATTCATGAAAATTAACAAAAAATTATCGTCAAAAACTTCTTTCACAATAATCATTTCTACCTTAAAACGCCCACTGCTGGACATAGACCGGTTACAGGCCTGTTTTCAATGTCTTCAGTCTATGCACCTTGTGGATGGACTGCCGCGCTGGTCTGTGATCTCCTCTCCGCTAGCCTTACGACCACAGCGCAGTTTTGCATGCTATGTGGCTTGGTATTGGCACATTAACCTTGTAATCCACTGAGCTATATCCGCTACATATTTTTGTTCATCAATGATTCGTTCTCCTAGACAGGGGCGGCTGTGGCTCGTGTAGCGCCCGTGTGCAAGTAAACCCTGGCGCCCTCTAGGCCTGCCCCCCTCGCGGCTATAACTATTAACTTTGCCGTCGTAAGAAAGTTTTTTCATATTACAACAAGCTATTTTATAAATAGGCATAGCTTACAGTATGGTATTAGTTACGGCCTTTCTTCTTGTGTCGGCAGAATAACACTCATTGTTTTTATGCCTGTAGCACATATCTGTAGCCGTGGCGCCCCCTGAGACGGCGGCGCTCGTGTGCATTGCACACCCTGCAATATAGCTCTGCTCCTAAACAACACGCTTAAGAGCTAAAAATCCAAGCATAGTTCAATAAAGTTATAACATTACTCAACATTTTGATTAACTATTGAATATAGATAAGATTATCTATCTTGATATTAAAAGATTTAATTAATTCGTTTTTTTCTTTTCATATCTGTAGTTTGTTTTTCTTGAACCTCGTATAAGAATTTGATTAATTTGTTTAAAACGTTTACAAGGATAAGCGACACAAGTTTTAAACTTCGAATGCATCCTGAGTTATGTTATTATTCAATTATAATTGATATGCATTCGCTTTAATGTCAATTTGTTTTTTTTTTAATTTCCTCTTAAATGTGTCAGCGGTCATTAATATTACGCAGTAATAAGTTCTTCGTGAAAAAAGGTTAAGGTTTTGTAATAACTTCACTTGTAACACTATTATTAGTCTATGTAAATGTACGAAAATCTTGTAAAATCATCAGTGGAGGTATCTGTTCTAAAATGTGAGACGCGCTGCTAGATAATGATATTTAATAGGTATGACCTTTAAAATATTGAGTAACAAGTTGGATTAAATAAATAAAAGTATCAAATATAGTTTCTCACGAATGTAATATAAAATTCTGTTTAGTTTTTAGAGATTTTAATATATATTGGATCAGTGAAACATTCCTGCTGTGTCTGGCAGCGAACTTGAAGCATCTTGTTATTATGTATTAGATACGTACTTACATATAAACATAAAATGTTTAAATATAAAAAATTAGGTTAGTAAATCTTCTCCAGGAAATCCGTATATAGACGTAACTTCTCAGAACTCCATTTTTTCTTCGTGCGATTGCTGGATTTTGCTTGAAAATGGCATTTGCAGATTCTGTGGTTGCGAAAAGGCAGAGGCGCTTAGTCTAACACATGTTTTAAGGTAACAAGGCTCAAGGACTCCCTGAAAAAGCTTTTTCCTTGAAGCCTTGGCTCAGGCCGCTACATGTTACAATTTTACCAGATCTGGAGGCAGTCGAGATCTTAGATCGCTTAGGTCGACGTGCCATGGAGTAACTAGATTTAAAGATACCCTCAGGGAGCATCGACTTGGACTGTCTCTTGTCGATAATATCCATTTAGCATTTCATCTAAGGCGCCTATGAGGGCTGAACCTTGACTTAATTGGTACCTACTATTTAGCTTATTTCACTATCACTTCTAAAAGCGTTACTGGTAGAAGAAGTGGCAGAAGAAATACCATCAACGCCTCTATCTAGTATGATCGAAGGTTGACGTCTCCTGTGACATACGACCTGACCTGGACTTTGACAAGGCCGATTTGTTTTCCAACGGCTGTGAACATTCTGAAATGTTTAATGCTTTATCAAACGTTAACGTTATAGAAAGATTCGTTTATACAAATTCGTCGTATACAAATTTATTATATATGTATTCCTTGTTATTTCGTAGATTAGGTTGTAGTACTTGTTCACGTTAATTATATGGGCTTTTAGGTATAAATGTTTCTCAGAAAACAGTAACAGATAATGTTTTGAAAACAAGTTTATTTTAATGTAAATAGCATACGTTACACCAAGGCACGTTTTAAATAAATTTAAATTTAAAATTTAAATTCTAGAACAGCGAAGGTTCAAACATGTAAACTACAATGAGATTACGATGTGATAAAATCGTTTTAACTAACAAATGGCTATTGTATTTACAACGAAAATATTATTTCTAGTATTTGATGCACTAGATAGCACTGGATAATCTGAAATCTTCTTAAAATGTCATTTGTTAAGAAGATTCATAGCACAATTGATGCTAAAAATAATTGTGAACAGATAATATAACAATATTGTAACATACCGCTACGTTTCAATATAGAATGATACAAGTTGTTACAACAGTTTTATATTTGTACAAAAATTGACAATGCATTATACTAATAGATGTAAATGCTTTAAAAGGATGAATGTATATATGATGTACACCTCATTTGTCAAAAAAAGATATTAAACTTTTACACCCATTTCCAATCACACTATATATAGTGATCACTCTGAAACTATTATATACACTATACCACCATATATACTATACCACTACAATTACATATATTGTAATGAAAAAGGCCGATAACTTTTGACAGGACAATATGTACAAGAACAGATAGTAAACAATAATTAATTTTAATAATATAAACTGAATTTTGAAAACCCTTTTTTGTCGCTGTATTATCATAACGTTATTTGTTATTTCGGATACACGTTATTACGGATCAATTTTTGTACAAGACGTACCTTATATTAATTTACACAAAATAGTAATTCACCCATTCTAAACCCTTCTTTTCTTTTACCGACGGTCTATCATCTGAAGATGCCCCGTGGAGGGGTGAAACACGTGTAGAGTAGATTAACGGTGATAGTTGTGTTTAGCATTATTTACAACACGCGCATTTATCAACGGGCTGGCGGGCGGTGAACTTCATTGCACTACTACTGCTGCATAGCGGAAGTAGCTATATATTAGTCCCTTTCTTAGTTAGGATGGACTTCCGCGAGGTATCACCTGAATCTATTAGATATTAATGAGTTCAATTGCGGAATCCTACACTGCTGGACAGTTACGAAAGATCTTCTTGTCCTACAACCCTTAGTACCTTGAGACGAAAATCTACCACGAACGTGGGATACCTTACCGCGCTGCGAACTATATCCACGTGTCGACCTGTCTTTTACGGGGATCGCTTATACTTGACATTCGGGTGACGGCCTGTTTATACGAATGTTGTAAAATAATAAAAACACAGAACTACTACCCTTAAAAATACAGATTTCATCAAATAAACCATTTCTAAATTTACTGGTTAGTTATAGACTGTTCTTCTTTTCTGCAAGGGATAGGCCTTTTCCAAAGATCATGACGATCGCCTGCCACTTCAACAAGTAATTTTTTCGGGCTACGTTGGTAGACCTTGGTTCTTCTGTGGAACTCCCCATTTTTTATTCGTTCTCGCAGCGAAACTCCGAGTATAACCCTGTATTTGTTCTCTGGGTGATATTGAACCTTCTCATGAGTCCCGTCGCAAGCGACCACGTATGTCATCACTTATACCACACATTGATCAAAAGCCTCCATCTTCAAACGGTACAGTATTTTGGAAGACATGTTTTAGATCTTTCCTTACGCTGTTTATTCTAGTTGAATTTGGTTAGTGATCTTTTTGTCGAAGTTGAACTTACCAAGGAGGATGGTTTGTCCCAGATATATATAATCGTCTACAACTATCGAAGTCCCTCCGACAGCTATTTTATTAGGCACGATATGGACATCAGATGTCGACTTCGTCTTGTCCATGTATATTTTAAAGACTACTTTTCAAAGGCTCTATTGAGATCATCGACCATTGTATCTAAGTTATTTATTGTGTTAGCCTTTATGACTATGTCATCGGTAAACCGGAAATGTTTGAAGTACTCGCCATTTATATAGATCATAGATCATTAGCTACGTAGTATATAAAGTATTTCAAGTGAAATATATGATCTATATATATTCGTATTTATTTTGTTATAATAATATGGTATTGGTGGTCAATAATCATAATTTTACATGAAGCAGAAACATAATAGTTACTTTTACGTGAACTCTCCTTATAAATGTACGTAAATATTAAATAAACACTGAAAAAAATGTCAATTTTTTTCAAAAAATTCTGGTTAAAAATGGCGGAGGTAATCAAAAGATATCTTTTTATTCTTTAAATAAACAAGATAAAGTACAAACAAGATTTGAGAGATTTGAGAAGAGATTTTTCAAATTAAATGTCACGTTTCCAATGCTTGTTGAAAGACTTTTCTTTAATAGTCTTTGAATTTAACATTTCCTCCAAGTCGGTTTCAGACAAATCTTTATCTTGAAATTTAAGCAATTTCTGAAAGATATAACACAAATGATATACTGATACATTGGATTAGATACCTGTTGGAATACTTTTATTATCATGTATGTACTTATTAGATCCGCGAATAAAAAAATGTTTCTAATCAGGGGATAGTGAAAACGCGACTGAAGGAAGTGCGAATAAGGAACCTTTTATCTTTATGAACATAAACTTTTGCGTTATTATAATCATTTGTTTTTGATTAATTATTAAAATAATCATTTATTATCACTATTTTAAGCACAAATTAATATTAAAGAATAATTTTTATGTAGGCGAACTTATCTCTAGCAGAATGTTGAATGATGTTAGATATTACTTACAATACGTTGTCCTCAACTTATTGTATGAATCATCTATAATTAATCAAGACTTTATTAAATTAAAATAAGTCAAGGCTTGAACTACTAACTATATAACGTAAATAAAGTAGTCGAACATTATAATAATAGTTTTAGTCACGCGGCAACTTGATTACGAAACTTATAAAAAAAAGATGAATGAAATGAGTGAAGTACTGATTTCATTTATCTTTTTTTTGTAAAAGGTTTTCATAAAAAAAATTAGCAAATAACTCGAAGTACTTAAATATAATGACTAGAGAGAGCTTCGCTACCTTGAAAGCGGTCTTAGGACTCGTAAAGTCCGCGAATTCCAATTGAGCAGCAGTGAAAGTCCAGTCAAATGAAAATAAAGACATTTAAAAAACTTTTAAGTTAAACGGTTTTTTAATACCCATATTGTAGTGGTTGTGGAATAATATGTACCTAGTCCGCCATATTGGTACGGCGTCCATCTTGAATTTTAAATTTTGACATATCATCGAGTTTTACTAGTGTAGCCCTTTCATTTGATACCCATATTGAGAGGGTTAAGGAAAAATACGTAATCCGCCATTTTTTATCGGCGGCCATCTTAGATTTATAATGTTATTGATTTTATTATATTGTATTGTCATCTAAATTACATGTGTGTACCAAATTTCAGATCAATCTGACAACAGGAAGGTGCTTAAATTTCAATTTCTGAAATTACTAATTCTGAAATTACTTTAATTTCTGAACTAAATAAAACCGTTTAAAAACAATACAAGCATTCCATAATAGCGTTCCAAACGTAACAATTGTTCATTTACTTTACGCAATGATCTTTTATTTCATATAGTACAGAGAGTCTATCTTAACGCCTTAGATCCTTCATTTAAAACCTAAATAAATGATCCAATAGAATTATTTCGAACGCAACAAGGAAAACTAATATGTATATTTCATCGCGTGCTTCGTCTGTAGGCGCCCTAAACTAATGCCGCAAACAAACATCGCATACCAACGCCGACGATAAATACCAGAATCAATTGTTGGAATTGTTTACTAACTTCATTGAATAAGGTTCTCGTTGAATGAGTGTTATTTCTGCGTAAATCTATTTCAGGTCTATTGATGACGTGTCGCTTGTATGTGTGCATTTGTAAATACGCATACAACTCTCGGGCTTAGTGTATAGCTTAACTTTAATTCCGGAAATCAAATGATATTAAAGCAAAAAATCATTGAACATCGTAGCATCTCATGGATTAGGTTTATAGAGACCTTCTTGCGATACATAGGCGTTCACTTTCACCAATTAGATTTCTTCTTATTTACTAATCCTGGTTAGAAAATATGTTTTAGTAATTAACCGAAGTTCGTCCAGACAAGTCTAAATCCTTCAGCAAATTCTACACGGACTTCAGTATTGTAGTTCTTGCTGCTACCTTCACCATGGGTATATTCCAAATTCCAAAAAAAATTTACTTTAACTATGTCATAGTATTTGTTTACCTTAGAGGTCTTTATATATATTTTCCATGGAACAGCACACGTAAAACACTTTTCACGTAAACAGTCCAGTTTGAAAGATTTCACGGCCGTTTAGTGAAGGATTGTACAAATACAGGATGACTTTTGTTACAAAAATAATAAATAAATTAATTATAATATAGTAAGAAATAATGTTATTAAATTTCGTATTAATGCAAATTAAAATTATTTATCGTTTATTATCTGTCTGTGATTTTTTTACTGCCAGAAGTTATAGGCCAGTTGTGAGTGCAAAAAAAAATCAGAGTGATCACTTCGTCCACTAATTGGAAATAGGCGTAAAAACATTAAAGCTCTTTCTCACAAATTACCTATGCACCCTTTTAAAGCCAATAACCCTAATATACATGTAAAAACAAAATACACAACTCACTTATAAAGCCTATAATTTCTACAGGAAAAGCTTACGTCATAACAATGGAAACATTTTAAAACAATGAAAGAAGACATCTAAAAATAAAGATGTCAGTTAGTATATCTTTTATGTCCAATGAGCAATGACGTCACTATAATAGTACTAGCACACGCACACATGCATCAGCAACTTACGCACACATGCGTATCGTTACACATGTATTGACGGACATATCGCACATGTATATGTTAATTTTTTCCACTCACACGCAACCGTTCCTTTAGGTATTTTCCGTGCGGCAATTGTTTTGATTATACGCACCTCTGTTAACAATTTAAAATATTCTTCGATTTGTTCCACATACGCCAGGCTCTCGTGTTTATAACCGTTGTATTCATTCGCGATGATTAAATTTTAATATTATTTGTCTTTGAATAATAATAAATAATTAAAATATATTTAATAAAAAACATTTTTAAATTTACATTTTAATCTTTTGTAATTAAATGAAAACTGTTTGTTATTTTTAAGTTTATTATTAGAACATAGCCACGAACCTTAGTTCATGGTTGTACAGAAAAAAACTTTTGAATTTAGAACAAATTCATGCGTTAAAAATTAAAAAAATGCTTTATCTAACAAATTAACCTCGTTATAAACGTTGCCAAAATTAACACCGTTATATATTTAATATTTTAAAAAGTAATCAATATTTAAAAAATTGATAATCACAGATTACAAGAACATTAATTTTTAAGGCCTAAAATTTTCATTTCAATAACTACATTAAAATGTTGACAAATAAAGTTCAACATGATTGGTTATATATGTAAAAGCCTTAAGAAGATGAATGTGCAGCTTAAAAGTTTTGCAAATATTTTTAATCACGCTAAACAAAGTGATCACTCTTAAAACATGTTTCAATAATTGCGTCTGGCGAATAATTTTTGACAGTACAAAGTCTGCAGATACAGATAAACAATAATTAATTTTAATTAAAAATAAATCATATATTTAAAATGATTTTTCTTACTACATTATCATTATATTGTTTGATATTTCTAAAATAGGTGACTTTCGGATATGGTGTCCTAGACGTGGTTTAAGTCTATAAACACCCACTGCAAAAGGCCTCACCTAGAGATATCTATGGGGGATATACTAAAATCGCCACACATGGCAGTCGGGTTGGTGATCGCACTGTGGTATTATGGTATGCAGAGGACGCTGCTGCCATATATATATTACCATCCTATGGAAAGTTATTTAAGAGCAATGGTAATCCTGTATAATTAATGCACAAAGTGTTAATTATATAAGATTGTATACCAGGAACCGAACCTGCGACCTGATCGCAAATTTCAGCCCTATACCGCTAAGCTGCCACTGCTCTGGACATGATATATCACACATTGATTGACAGCGAATGTATTATACTAGAGCTGTACTAGAAAATGTTAAGAAGGAAAGAATATACTGTAAAAGAACTTGTTAAAGATGACAGAAGAGATCTATTGTCTATTGTTTCTGAAGATGTTAATGCTGTTAGCCCTAAGGCATTTACAGTTTCATCGGTACTGAGTTCACGGAGCGGAAGGGTCCGTGAACTAGATTTACAGAAGAGAACGATAACAAAAAGTGTACTGAAAATTATTTAATCCCCGTCATAAATTTAAGATAAGACGAAAGAAAAAAATGCGCTATATTTTCATCGTCATTATCATGAATTAGTAAACCCGTCTTTTAAAAATATTTGGCGATTAATTTATATTTACATGGATGGATGGCATTATTTGGCTCTTTTGTATAACAAATTTGCCCTCCACTAATCTAAATGCTGATTTTTTAATAGAAAATATGTCATTACTATCAGTAGGCACGTAAAATCAGGTGAACACCCTCCCTGTCTTACCATTTTTTTAATTATATTGTTTAAATATATAAAAATAGTAAGAGAAGGGTCGAAGTTGTCACATGGTTATCTTCTATCTGTAACATTTTATATAAAACAGACAAAAGAACAATCACAACGAACAGCGGTCTCATCGCAAACGTACACATTTTAATATTAAGAAAAATTATTAAAATAAAAAAATTCAAGAGGAAACTAGCCAAAAGCTTATCATTGTCTCATTCTTGAATATTCCAACCATTTTATGACTCAACATTATTAAATCATTATTAATTGAATATTCCGCGAAATATATAATCAGAAATAATTCATGACTCAAATATTTATTAATGTTTAATTATTAATTTACTATACAACGTAAACCGTATATTTAATCTGTGGATACACCACATTTTACCTCATCATATTTTCATGTCATCCATGACATAAATAGCTGAACAGTACGATAAAGAATCATCATGGACAAAGACGGAGAATTACACTGTCGACATATAAATATGTTCTTAAAACCGTGACCTATTTTTATACAAACAAAATATTTATTTGAAAACATTTAACGTGGCAAAAACTTGCTGTGTTGTTTAAATATAATATAGGATTTTAGAGTCATGAGGTTCCGGAGAGGATGCCACCGATCGACCAGCGTAGCGTAAAACTATATATAACACAAGGATCTCCTAAGTAGAGCAATTGTAGTCCAGCGGTAGAGGATTTAGATTTGCGATCCTAGGTCGCGGGTTCAATTTCCGAGATACAATATAATAGAAATCGCACTTTGTGCATTAATTATATGAGATGGTCACAGCTCACAAACAAAATTTCAGAGAATGGGCAGCAGCGTCCTCTTTGTACCATAATACCTGCCACTGCGATCGTCAACACGTGGGCTTTAAATAGGCATGTATGGCTAATTTTTCAGAAAAAAGCCTTAAAGCTGATACGCCTATTTTCATTTACCCTATATAAAACTAACACTCTGAAATATTTAATGGAATCAGGCGTTATTTTGCGGAAGTCCATCCTAAGTAAGAAAACGACCAATATTCAGCCACTTCCGCACATGCAGTCGTAGTTGTGCATACATGACTCTGTGTTGGCATTAATCGGTGTAACATAACTCCTGAAGATGCCCCGTGGAGGGGTGAAACACGTGTTGAGTGATTTAACGGTGATAGTTGTGTAATTCGCATTGTTTGCCGCATACGCATTTATCAGCGGGCTGGCGGGCGGTGCACTATGTTGCACGACTACGACTGCATGTGCGGAAGTGGCTAAACATTGGTCCTTTTCTTACGTAATTATAATGTTCTAAAAAGCGTTTTAAAAATTCGTATAACTACATATTAAAATTACTTACTGTTTAATACATTTCGCTGTTGACTGTACTGTTAGAAGATAACTTCTAGTAATCGTATAGTATTCAAATTTATACAGAGTGTTTAGGAAGCTTTTTGCTGACTGACAGCTTTTAGATCATCCTTTTTTAAACTTTTACGTCTACTACTAATCTATATTTTATATAATACATATTACGTAGTCAACAAACATTAAAATAACCTATAGCCAAATATATTCCCAAGGTGTATATTCTATAAAGTAAAATAAATTACTTAAATATAGATTATAAAACTTAAAGGAGTATTAACGAAATGTTTATTTTAAGAACAAGTCATAAATGTAAGGATGAGAATGTGCTGTACTTCAATTAAGCTTAGCAAACTGCAAACAAATCAATTTGCATTTTATATGCAGGAAAAAATGCATTTTAATTCACCCAATGAACGCAGCGTGATCACAATCTTCATCACTTAAACAGATTAAATGTGTTAAGTATTTTAACAACTTACATAACGCACGAATTTAATGAAAATATGTATCTGACCTCCTTCCGACAAACAGACGCTCCGACTGCGTATTTATTTTTATAAAGGACGCGACGATTCAGGTATTTAGGACAGGAGATTTTTCACACACGCTTCCAATTCACGCTGTAGATACATTTATATTGAAATAATTCGTGCCGTATTCATCAAGATTAAAATAACAGTATTAGTAACATTAATAAAGCCCGGCATTTGATTTGGCACGTCGGAAATATCTTGTCTTGGAAATATTATTCTCATATAAACACAATCAATAACTTGAGCAGAGGTAGCTCAACGGTAAAAAAATGAGATTTGCGGGTTTGATTCTCAAAATACAATCTTATATAGTTCACAATTTGTGCATTAATTACATGGGGTTGTCACAGCTCACAAAGAACTTTCCAGAGGAAGGGCGGCAGTGTCCTCTGCGTACTATAATACAACACTGTGATCGCCAACGCGTCTGCCAAGCGTGGCGATTATGGTGCGATTGCCTATGCCTTGCAACGGCTGTCTATGGACTGAAAAGACGAATCGCAATCTATGTTATTTTAGTTAGTCTGGCCATAAATATTGTTAAAATTAAAAAAAAAACATAAAACATTTGAAGTTGGAATTTTTCATTTTTTACTGTTATACTATATTACACTAAATATTAAGTATGGAGCCAAATGCATTATATTAAAAATTCTCGTTTGTATCGTTGTTTGTGTACCAAGCTATTACAGAGTTGAGTGGTAAAGACAACGCTCGAAAGCAAATCCGCGATCTTTATCGTCTGTCTCTTTCTGATGTTCCAAAAAAAAATGCCGAGAACTGTACAACACTTTCCATCATCAAAACCGGTGTTTAATGAACATACGAAATATCTGTCAATCGTCTAGAAAATCATAAAACTTTTGTCACTAAAGCGATTCTTACCTCTAGATAAAGGGTCAGAATACCATGTATTTAATAATGTTCGTACTTCAGATACATCATGCGGGTCTGTGAAAATTGTAACTACATGTGTGTTAGTCCAAGGACTTATTGACATATATACATTTTCTCTGAAGCTCTAATAAACTGTAAAAATCAGTGGAAAACTTGAAGTGGCATTGGGCAGAACAATGCGTAGAACAAATGACATCTAGTCCGTTAAACCTCACCAGTGAAGATTACAACCAGCCAGCGTCCTACATGCTCCCACAAGGTGGAACCTCCTCTTACCGACCCATCCCAGATCTATAGAGGATGTATATTTAGCAGTGAACATCCTACGTATGATATGATGATGAATGCGTCCAATAGGATGGAAGATAACATCTCGCCTCTATCTTGATGTTTATTAAATAATTTGTGGTGGAGTTTAACAGGTTCGGTAGGCAATGTTAAAGACTCTGTGTTTAGCACTAATCGGTGAAACATTACTCCTGAAGATACTCCGTGGAGGGATGAAACACGGGTTGAGTGATTTAACGGTGGTAGTTGTGTAATTCGCAATGTTTGCCGCATACGCATTTATCAGCGGGCTGGCGCGCGGTGCACTTTATTGCACGACTACCACTGCATTGGCGAAAGTAGATTTATATATATATATATTGGTCCTTTTCTTACTTAGGATGGGCTTCCGCAAAATAACGCCTGAATCCATTAGAAATATTAGAGACAGCACCTAGGGAGCTGGAGTACAAAATTTAAACTCTTGGATGAAAGAAAGCCATAGTTTATTTAAAAGTCATCCGCCTACAACTTTAGATACACCAACGCCGTAATAAATTATTTGTCATGCGAAAAAAATAATTTTTACATAAAACTTTCTCCGCTCATTTGTAGATATTAAACATTGATTCAAAATTGATATAAAATAGTCTTTAATTCAATATTCCATGAAGCACTAAAGATTTAATACAAATTCACAAATAACTACACATGTCAGATGTCGCCGTTAGCCGTCGTTTATTTCATAATATTTTTCGGCGTGAAACGCGGTTTTGACAACCGCTTACCAATCATACGCCACGCGTTCTTTGATTTTGCGCATGCGTGGACCGATGGATTGACAGATAAGCGAAAGCATTTTGACAATTGTGATTATTTCTCTACAAATTAATCAGTGAAACATTCAACATTTTCACACTCGAAGTAGTGTTAAGTATAGACGGAAGCCTTTTAATAAAAAAAATTGATTAATAGAATATTTATTTGTGGAAAATTCGATGTATATCTACGTGATTGTATTTTTTTTTGAAATTACGATATGCAATTCTAGTTGTTGGCAGTCGTACTATTTGTTGACTGTGTTAACAGCGGGTAGCTTCCTCCTCATTAAATATCGATATATAATAAATATATTATACATTAAAATATAAACATTAAAATAATTCAACTAGAGTTTAAATTTTTTGGTGTTTAACAAAAAATTTAAACTCTAGTTGAAATTGTACCACTACATGCGCAAGTAATATTTATTAAATCTTTAATATGTTTGTGTGAGTTTTAATGTATGGGTTTTTTAAAATTGTATTAACACATACACTACTAACATTTATTTAATCGTAAATATGTTTGTGTGACTTTTCGTGTTTGTTTTTTAAAATTGTATTACAACATACATAACCTCATGTTCTTCTTTCAATCGAACGACGTCTACTGCCTAAGGTGTAGGCCTCTAAAAACTACGCTTTAGCCAGGTTGGCTATCGCAGTGAGGTATTATGGCATGGTGAGGACACTGCTACCCATCCCCTGGATAATTGCTGTAAGCAGTGGCAATTCCGTTCAATTATTGCACAAAGTATAAATTGTATGAGAACCAGGAACCCAAGTTTAAGTTCTCCAACGCTGGGCTAAGAGCGCCACTATAAACTATCTAACGCTGCCCGTTTCCAGTCACTTCCCGAGACCAAAAATACATCGACGGTTCATTTAGAGAGGAGCTGACGGTCTACCTGCTCGTGGTCGACACTAGAGAACCTTTCGGGACCAACGGTCATCGGTCGAACGAGCAATGTGTCCAATCGGCTGCCATTTCAGACGAAGAATTCTTCGAACTACGTCTGTACATAAAGTTTTTACCTATTCGTGTTTTTGTATGCGAATATTTGTCTTTTTATTTAATATTCTTTATTGTACACGTTAAGATACATTTAATAAGTTTTACAATAATATACAAAAAAGTACAATGGGCGGTCTTATCACACAAGGCAATCTCTTACAGACAACCATAGTATGGAAAAGGTAAAAGTACTAATAATGGGTAGTTTACGTGTACAAAAAATACATATTTACAAACCAACGAACATAAACATACATACATACGTATATAACATATATACTTATAATTAATAAGGTTTAATACATATTATAAATATAATACACTAATAAATAAAAACATCTAACTGACTTCGATGAGTATTGGTTCGATCGCACTTGCCTCAGAAAGAAACAGAAGAAGAAAAAGGAAGTAATTAATATTTGTATTATTTAAATTTTTATAACAACTTCCGCAACTATTATTTATTTACTCGTTAATATTTTTGTGTGTATGCGTCACGTTTGTTTGTGTGTATGTTTTTAAAATTCTTACACATACGCAACAAATATTTATTTATACTTCAATGTGTTTGTTTGTAAATGTGAAGTTTGTTAGTCTGTGTTTAAATATAAAGGGTTTGATAGAATTTTATCTGTGTCATTATAAGTTTTCTGTAAGAGCCTGTTATAAAACATTTGACAGAAGTCGTTTAGAAATTGATGGTTTTTGAAAATGGTACGTGAATATACAGAGACGAAGTCTATAAATATAGACAGCATTGGCAACTGAGTGGCAGTAAACCTGCTTCAGGTGTAACGACATCTTTAACTGCCATTGTTTGGGCATTAAATCATATTCAGAACACGCTTCACGTTTGCATTTAACGGTCTTTCAGCGGATATTTTCTATAAATAAATGGCGTTTAGTGATGAAAACGAGTTCAGTTATCAAAAGGGATTGCCGACAAAATAATTTTGAGTCATATAAATAATAACAATTTTTTTTATTTATTTACGCAGAATTCGACAACATTTACATTTTTCAGAGTGACATATTTATCTCGCTTTTTCTGATAGAGTAGAGAAAGATAGGAAACCGAAAAAAAATGAATGCTTTTGTATCAGTCCCATCAATATACACCAGGTTAGAAGTATCAGAGAGCTGTAAGTTTATACTTTTGATATTAAAGTTTGCGTTTTGTTTTTAAAACCACCATCACCAAATAAATAATGCCACAGATGCAATATCACTAAAGATAGCTCACTAATTTTTTAATCGTAAAGAGGTCCGGCAAATATATTATATAAGTCAATTCACAAGCTGATATATGACCTCGTCAAGGTCTTCGGAACACGCTGAATATATGTCACCACCAACCAGTTCTATTGAAACTAAACTCCGTCGTATGGTACATTTATTAAGATTGGATATAGGCTCAAGTCGATCCGAGTTTATATCAAATAAGGCTCTTCAGGCATTCTTATCTGTTTATATAAAGCTATTCGCATACTGTATGATTTATAATATAATAATTTTATAAAAGGTAGTTTTATTTTTCTTAACTGGCAACACTATTCGACCCCGTCACTCTTTCGTGACAACTTCCGGTGAGAGTGATGGGGTTGAAACAGCGTTTTGATTATTGAGTCGGGATCTCGGTCACTCGTTCGATAACCATCGAAGTGATAAGTTGTCTAGAGGAAACTATACTAGTTGGCATTAAGAGTATTAAAAGTGGAATAAAAGTATTTACTGTGCTGTGAATTGGAGTTTTTCTGATAACAGTCTGTATATTATAACTTCATGTATACGTATCTGTATCTGAACGGTTTACTTCCGTAGCAACACACATTATGGCAACACTGACCATGATTCTATGCGCTATTATTGTTTCAATGGCTTTTAGATGGATCGTTAAGTGGAATATGCATTTTAATAGACCTACAGTGTCGATTGCATGTAATGTATTCTAGAAACATTTTTCAGATCTGTATTGAAGTGTTTAGTGCGCTGCCAGACTAGGTGCTGATAAATTGTTATTTTATTTTTAATCTATGGCGTATTAAACGGCGGCCACTGATTCCACTTTTTTTCGATATGATTCTAATTACGAATTCTTGTCGTGACGCATGCAAATGATCAAAAGTTTGTCAATTAACAAATGAAGATCAATGTCCACCTTGGACAAACTTTGTTAACATCTTCAGAGGACGTGTAGAATCCGTTGGAAGCTGCTTGTATCTAGATATTCCAACCGGAAGATCCAACGGAACCGAAACGATGATGATGATAAATAAATTCACGAAATGTCTTTTAGACATTACGCTTGCATATAACGTCTAACAGTTTGTTAACACGTTGACTGCCACGGCAATTTTCAGAAATCTAGCCTAAAATGACAATTTGATTTAATAACATTATATTATTAAAAACTAATGATAGTGTATAGTTATCGTTAAGTAGCATAACACTGTTTTTTTTTTAAAAAAAAGGTGTTACGAATTATCTTGTTAATCTAATTTTATAATTATATTTTTTTCGATTTTCTAAAAAAATTCTGTTCGTGCAAGCCGGCATTGATTTTTGTTTTTTTTCCCAGAAGCCGTCTGTCTATATTAGCACTGATATATTTCGGGTATAATCGTAGCTGCACATAAAATGGCAAGTAAATACAGGACGAGATAACTCTTAGTTGTCGTCCTAGAAAAGAACGCAATACAGTTATGTCGTAGTTGGCAGTCAAAGTGTTAATTATTCTTTTGCTAAGAAATAACTCTCACACAACGAATAAATTTCAATAAATTATAAGTTTTCAAATGAAATAAATTGTATTAAAATGTGTATTGAATACTTAACTGTCTATGTACTGAATGTGTGTAGAATTAAATATTCTGTGATTTAAAATAAATAAAGAATATTTATCGTTTCAACGTGGCAAGTAAAAGGAAAAAGGAAGGAAGGAGGGCAAGTAAATCTAAATGATATACACTGTAACAGGCAGGATATGTTAATTGCATGTTTTCATTTAAAAAAAATATGTACATAACATGTATGTACATACATACAAAAATGTTTTTTATCTTATTTGAGATCATAAATGCGATAGTACACAATTTTTGTTATTTATTTTTTAATTATGTGTAATAAAAGATGAAAAAATGTGAAAGAAAAAAATTGTAACACTAAGTTCATGGAGTATAAAGTATAAAAATAATTTGCTAAGTATACTATATATCGTATGTATCCTAGATAGCGTATATAGTAAAAAAAAGAACATTAAAAATTATCATTCACACAGCAAGATATTACTAATGGCCAGTGTTTATTAAAATATAACTAACCTCTCACCACTTAGATTACTGGCCACCGTAGCAGAAAAGACAATTAAAAATAATGATAGCGATAAACAACTCACGGCGGCTCCGTTTAACTGTTAACGGACTGATTCTAAATTTAAAAAAGAATGTACGTGCTTATATACGTCGAAAACTTTTTTTTTTCTATATAAATTATTATTTTTTTTACGCATTTGATATGGAAATAAGTTCCTTGGTCATTTAGAAAAAAAAGTTTTATTTTCAACGTTTGCTAAAATTTACTTTTAATCTTAGAGAATGTTACACATGTGTACGTGTTTATTATTTATGTATATATGTTATAAAGAGCTCTGGTAGCCCAGCGGAGGTTTGAAATTTACGACCGTAGATCACGTGTTCGTTTCCCGGGATACAATCTTATATAGTTCACACTTTGTGCATTAATTATATAGGATTGCCACTGCTCACGAACGATTTCCCAGAGGATGGGCGGCAGCGTCTTCTGCATTCCATAATACGACACTGCCAAGCGTGGCGAGTATGGTATATCACTTGTAGGTATCTTTGGAAGAGGCCTATACCTAGCAGTAGGTATCTATAGTCTAAAACGAAAGTGACCGATATAGCTCAGCAGATTGCAAGGTTGAAGTAGCAGAGGGCAGGCCACATAGCGCGCAGAAATGATTGCAGATGGGGAGTGAAAGAGACCAAGAATCAGCGCGGAACGTATGACGTCACGACGACCTTGTTACTTTAGTGGGAAGACACTAGATGTGGTTCATCTCAAAGCTTTTCTATTGGAAATATATGTAATCCATTTTCAGCAGTGAACTTCTTACTGCTGATATTGAAGATGATAAATACTTAAATCCGGGCTGCCCATGCTAGTTGTAATCAAGTTAGTTGGTATAAATCAGTCGTAATTTAGTCATAATTCAATTTTAGCGCAGTATAAATCCAGTCTATGTAACAGTATCTATATTTACTAAATCATTAAACGCTCTTAGTGGTAAATTCTGTTTTTAGTTTTGCTGTACCAAAACCAAAACAGTTTTTTAAAGCTCACATTCTATTTCGCGTAACAGTCAAAATATTAACAAAAATAAAAAGGAGAAACACAAAAAACATTGTAAACACATCTACGGGTAATAACTTATGACAATGATACCAATTTAAAAAGTAGACAACGCTACAAACATTTCACACGTGACTACGTTAGCTTTTATTTTTAATGACATTTTAATTGATTTATATTTTGTATATGGAACATCGAATAAAAGGGTGCATTCCACTTCCAGATACATCAATTGTTATTTATGAATAGTGATCGATGCATATTTTATTATTGGTTTGTTTTAACAGGTTATTGAGTCATTAATTCTGTTTTTTAGGTCGAATTGTGTAATACATTTTGTTCCATACATACCACGACGTTTAAGAATTTCTTATTTGTTTTATGAAAAACATACATTGTGATTGAAAATCGGTATAAAAGCTTGAAAGGGGTGTATTTATATAACCATTGACTGTTAATTATTGTATGGTAGATCGTGTCTAAAAATCTGTTTTAGAAAAAGTCAATATCGTAATGATTGATAAAGATTAGGGAGGTTGGATATTGCTACAATGAAATTATAGATTTTGTTCAAAATGCTTCTATTACTAGAATCAAAAAGAAAAAGTAGGACCTTTGTATGCTTACTTTTTGGTTACCGCACTCTTAATGACTGATTAGAAAATAGCTCACCTTGTATGTAATGTCCTGTGTCGAAGTTTCGGAGAAACCATCTAGCTTTGTTATATAAACAAGGGTTAGACTAAGCAACTTCCGCGATTTTTTCTTATAATTCTAATTTGTATCGCTTGTGTTTTTTTACGATTTTTTTTCGCTTTTACTAAACGCAAACAGTTGAGAGAGGGCGGCCAATATTTGATACGGAACTTTCTTCTCCCAGCTGCCAGGCACGACAGCGTTTTATAATTATTTACGATTTTTTCTTACACAATTTTCTCTTATGGGTAAATACAGTTAAAATTTATACATATTGACAATACAATTTTGAAGTTTTACTCAATTATATATTCGTTATTACATTATTTTATTTCAAGTCACTGCCCAAGCGCTACAGACCGTTAAATGTCTTGAGGACAATGTGCCGGGCCAACTCATCAAAAGATTCTGCTGTAGATTTTTTCTTGAGAAGGTCCGGTAAGCTGAACGGAGATATATTAAGGTTTTCACATAAGGTCACGTGGTTATGCGAGCAGTGTCTGAGTAAGTGATCAAAAGTCTGTACTGTGGAGTCGTCACATGGGCAAGTCTCATTATCGATTATTTTAAAACGGTGCAGGTACTGCTTGCAGTACCCGTGCCCGCTTAGTAGTTGTGTCAGATGGAAGGATGTCTTGATGAGTTTTCGCAGTTTATTTATGTCGGATAGTTTCGAAAGGAGTCCTATGGTATGTCGACCCTGAGCCGAGTTCTCGTATATAGCCTGCCAAATGCGGTTGTGTTCAGCGCGGATTGCGCTCTACACGAAACTCATTGGGAAGTAAACATAAACCAGTGTAGGATGAATTGCGGCAGCGCTCTTTGCTGCCAAGTCGGCTGCTTCGTTACAACTTCCGCAGTTTACTCAAACATGCTGTCTGTCAATCCCAATAAAGGCAACGGTTAAGATGCACTCAGGATGCAGGCCGCCCACAACGTGTCCTATTGCGTATCTATGGGGGAGGCCTATCTCCATTAACCCTTAACTTGGCAGATTTTTTTTTAATATTACATTAATATTCATACCATTTGACTTTTAAGACCCAAGGATGCCAACAGAAAAACTAAACAAGCGTTCGGAAATAAAGAAATTACCTAAATCTTCACATACAAATGATTACTTTGCGTTCAAAATTGATACCACTATTTTTTTTAATTCTGATGTTTCTCTACAGATACATTATCAAGAAAAGGGTTAATAAACTGAAGCTGAAATTATGACGATGATGACGTCATAAATTAAATTAAAATTTGTTATTATGTACCTATTATGAAAATTAAAAGATATCGTTCTGGCAAGGACAACCTTGAAGCATTTCAAAACAGGCCCTTAGTTATTTGCAAGTGGGAATTTACACTCACAAATAAATTATTCGTCGAGACGAATGGAATCAATTTGGAAGCTGTTGAAAGGTTATTGGCGTTAAATGATTTGATTCGACCAACAAGGGATCTGTACAAAAATGTAGCAAACGAAGAACAGGAAAACTTTCTACATTCAACAAGGTTATATATATAAAGTTTTAAAAGAGTGTTACTGTCAATTAATATATGTTACACATTATTCAGAATTAAATGGTTTCAGACATAATAACGTTATAATAATATACACTATTAGCGACTAACTGGACCGCTTAAAACCTTTTTTTATATTTTTACTTTTTTTATCCTTTTTATATTTGACAGTTTGTGTCGCTAAGCGTCCTATATTTGTTTTTATTACCAAGTTTTGTGAAATTATATTTAAGTTACCATCATCATTTGAACTTATTTAATCCTTTATACAGTCCACACGCTCTCAAATATATACTAAATAGCGTTTATAAAATTCGGTATACTATATATTAAAATTAAATATTATTTACTATCTCTTCCTGCATTTTTTATACTGTCAAAAGTTTTTGACCTGTCCAATTCCAACAGAAAAATCAATTAATGTAAGATATTTTAGATTGATCACTTTATACAGGGTGATATGAAGTAGGTGTTAAATCTTGTTAGTGACAAATGAGCTACATGTTCATTTCGGTTGTATAGATAACATTAATATTTAATGGAATCCGGCGTTACCTTGCGGAAGTCCATCCTAAGTAAGAAAAGAACGAATATTGGGCATCTTCAGGAGTTATGTTACACCGTGGAGGGGTGAAACACGTGTTGCGTGGTTTAACGGTGGCAGTTGTGTAATCCACATTATTTGCCGCATACGCATTTATCAGCGGGCTGGCGGGCGGTGCACTTTGTTGCACGACTACCACTGCATGTGCGGAAGTGGCTAAATATTGGTTGATATAAATATTGCTTTATATAAGATGATTAAAGTAGATATCTATAGATATTTTTTAGAAACTCATCACGTAACTACACAAGTGATTTAATACATCGTTTTATAAAGTTGTCATCGATAATATAGACATCGTTACACATGACGTTTACAATTGTAGTCGATTAGAGTCCATTGAAAATCGAAACAGGTTTATTTACACGCATCAAACGTCTGAACATATGTTGTCAGTGTCGTGAACGGAACTCAATTGACGTTGTAGACCAGGGTTGGCCAAGCTCCTTGATAGTTGGAGCCATTTTTCAAATTTCTAAATATTCGCGAGCCGCAATTAAAACGTATTTTAAAGGATGAAGTAAAGATGTTAAAAATTTCAGAGAACTTATTTTTTTTTTATTTATTTCACTTAACATGATATTTCTACTAAAATCGGTGAATAAATATTTATTGACAGTAATTTAGATATTAAAATGTAATACAAAAATTATAACCGAACTGGTGTACATATAAGCCGCAAATAATCTTTCAAAGAGCCGTAATTGGCTGTAAAGCCGCAGGTTGGCTACCCCTGTTATAGACCATCGAGAGGTGATGATGGCTCGTTTTTAAACTCATGTATATTTTTTCATCACCATCATCAGACGATAGACACCCATTGCAAAGTACCTTCCCCAAAGATTGCCACGATGACTTTCCACGACTCACTATGTCGTCGGTGCATTTAGTGAGAAGCCCACCAAAGCCGTATACTATGGCCACCTTCAATTTTTGTATTTTACATTATTCCTTGAGCTTTTTACCTTAACTAAACTTACTACTACTACTGAAGTAGTTATCAATTGAGGTTGAGAAGAGGTTGTTCATGTTGTGCAAAAGAATCTTGAGTAGCAAGTGATTGTGTGGGATATCATAACAATTTCAGAGTCGATCATTTCTTTTTCTAACGTAAGATGATTGATTGTCTGTGTTTTTAAAGTCGGAACCGAGTATTTGCTCCTCGCTGACGTCATGTGGTCATCAATGTACACGATAAGCAGGCGGAGGCTAGTTAATACCCCAGTACGTATTTTTTTCTCCGTGTGGTCTAGGAAAGATCAAGCATAATCCAGATGGTGGATATTTATATGTTTACAGAGGATATTTACAATTTACCATTTCGATCCGAACACCATAGCAGCGACAACATCGAGCCCGGTTCAGGACACATGAAGTGGAGACCGTATGCCTTAACTCGCCAACACGAGTTACAGGGTGATTAGTTATATGTGTAAATGCAATGTAATGGCCTGGAGAACGTAACCGACGGCTTCGAAATTCAAATTTTAATTTGAAAGCACAACAATGATTTAATACAAAAGAATTCTGAACGTTGTGACCAGGAATACGAAATGTCAACGCTACGTATGTATTCATTTTTTTTATTTAAAAATAGAATTAGTTTAAAACACATAAACGTCATAAATTAAGAAAGAAGATTACGCGTTTACAATGTCATTGAAACCGAAGATAATCATATGTTATAAACCAGTTAATCCTGGTTTTGTGATGAGGTTCACGTGAATGCCAGTGTTTATTAGAGATATAAAATCTATTCCATAAATCGTAATCTTTTTGTTTGGGACATTTTCTTTGTAATTTTTAATCATGCACCTTCACTACTCGTTTTTCTTTTGAATATTTGATGTCTTTCTATTTGGGTAGTTGGTGCACTCGTTAGATTTGTGACCGAATCTATTACATTTTAAACGCTACAATTAAAACATCTTTTTAAACGTTTTATACAACGTCGTGTAGGTTGAGTGATAAAACAATAAACGTTCTATAATCCGAAACATTAAACCGATGGCCGATGTAACACGCGAATGGAATTTATGAAGTGTTATAATAGACTATAAATATTGATTTCGCACAGGCTAAAAATATGCGCTTGAATAAAAAAAAAACGATGCGATTCGTGCCACTCGAAATAATTCGAGATTTTGAGGCGTGACCGCATCAATTTAGACGTCAGACTTAAAATACATCAGTGATATTGTTGTGGAATTGCACAATGATATATCCATATTAAATAAACTTGAACTACTAAAAAAACTTTTAAACTCATTCCATATTTTTCTGAATTTCCCTTTAAGCTTTAATTTCGCCGGAATGTTCACACCCTTTATCTACTCTATAATATTCTCTCACTCACTCTCTCTTATCACAAATAAAGATTTCAATTTCTTCATGATACACATGAAAGGTCTTTGAGATCATCAGAGAATCTGCCAAAAAAAATGGCGCATTCGTGTTCGAGTATGAACAAATCTTTCACCACACAGGCCGTTCGATTGTGAAATGAATTACCGCTGAATATAATACTTGCTAAGTCACTACTCATCTTTAAGAAATATTTATTACACCATTGTTTATTTATCCTTTGATTTTTTATTTCTTTTACTGTTTCTTTTTTTTTTTCTGAGACAAGTGAAATCAAAGTCAGTTTGATGTTATATTTTTATTGTACTTAATAAGTATCCAAATAGGTGTGATATTATATTTTTTATTTATAATTATTTATTACAATGTAATTATTATTAGTATATATGCTCTATACATAAGTATGTATGTGTTACTTTACATTTATTCAATTAATAAAACCTAAAACCTTTTATACGCCAGTCTTGTTAATGGAATTTATTTAATTTAATAAAAAATGTTGTTTATAAGCTTAGATATTATTATTTATATGTGGAATCTTATAATTGGTATAAAGTTATTCAAACTAGAGAGGTAACTTTTTAGCATTCCATTCCAAGTGATACACTTTGTGGGTGTCGTGTATTTCGCGTTATTCGAAGAGCTGACGACCCTCGTCATTTTTATATATTTATTTATATATATATGTATATATAGATGTGTATATATATATATATATATATATATATATATATATGTATGTGTATATATATATATATATATATATATATATAGGACTAATGTGTGTTACTATTGATTACTGAAGAGGTCTTTGCTCGGGATTTCTTTTTGAGATCGAATCAAAAATGAGAAGATCCGTAAACGATCAAAAATAACCGTTATAGACATGCGGATTGGCAAGTTAGTGGCAGGCGCCATAGAGCCTTTAAGGTTCTAACGTCCACCCACAAGGTGTACAAATGACTTTGCTTAGGTCGTCGGAAGAAACTGGGTACAGGCTTTCAAATGGTCCTTTTACAAATTTGTAGGGCAAGCTTATATCCGGCACTGGATATTGATAGTTTATTATTTGAGGCGGCCTTTAGCGTTTGTTATTAATTTGTTGTTATATTAATATTTCTTTTAACTATAAGGTTCTTTTTTAACTTTAGCCCTTAATAGCCTAGAGTTTCAATTTTGATACCAATCTTTTAACCCGAATGTTCACATTACTATTAGTTTTTTTTATAGATTGGCTGTACGAATTTTACTGTTGTATAATATTCTTTCCGACGAAATTAAAAAAAAAATCTATTTTTCCCTTCATCTAGACCCTCAAGCAAACATAGTAATATTAAAAAGAAATTACATTCGTAAATCAGGCTATTAAGGGATAACATATAGTATGCCGTCTTCAACTTATTGGACTGTGAGGGATGCCATCACCAGCATTGACCATCCTACGGCTGAAATGAAACACGTCATACAGAGCTGCCATAATGCAATCAATTGAATGAATCGTTAAATATAGAGATCGGAGCGGCAAGTGCATTAAGATCGGAATCCAAACCATAGGTAAGTGAATGCATGACGATATCGATCTAAAATTACATTCACCATGATCGGCTATGTGTTCCTTGTGCAAGATATTCACCCAACACAAAGGAACTTTTCCTCAATAAATGGTACAAATTTATTTTATTACCAATGACTAACAATGGTTTCAAAATAGAACCACATGTTATGTAATAAGTAAAGATAAAGGGTAAATTATAATAAAAATAAAAGTTAACCTTACTTATTTTACAAGAAAGTAGAAGAGTGTCACCTCCCGTATGGGCTACGACAAATGTGCTACAGTGCTCTGTGTTTCTAAAGCTCTGCAGAGAAGTGGTGCGACAGATCAATGCTAGGAACGAAAGCAAGGATCTGGCAATGCAAGACTACAAGAAAACAAAACATATGTGTGTAACTAAACATATATAAAAATAACAAGAGTAAAATCAATTATCCGTGTTATTAAATAAATAAATAAAATGTACAAGAAAAAATTGTAAATAAAGCAAACGTATGTATGCAATGGAATACGACCCAATGTAATTAGGAATTTAGACGAGGCGAAAGAAAGGCGACGTGTGAAAAGTTAGAACATGAGGAATGAAAGAAGAAAATTAATAACGTAATAATAATAAAGTGAGAAAGAGCGATTTCAAAATAGGATTACACATATTAACATTATATATTTTTACTGATTGTCCCTGCAGACCTTGTATAGACAGAAATTATTGAGTTGCCTTGTTGCGATAGAAAAAAAAAACAATTAATAAAACCTATTTCAGAGTGATCAGTTTATACAGAATGAGCCTTATCTTCACTTTCATTCACTCCTTTATAGCTTATAAACCTAACCTGAGTAGAAAAGACGAAAGAAGCTCAACGAGACTATGTCTTATTAAAAAATCTAAAAATACATTTTTATTTACCACTAGCTGTGCCCGTGACTTCTTCCGCGTGAAATTTAATAAAAAATTCTGTTTGTCTGGTTTTTTTTGTTATTTTTTTGTTCTAAAATTAAAGTAGTCTAAGTTACTCCTTATTATATCAGCTACCAATATAAATCTTCTCAAAATCAATCCAGCTATTTCAGAGATTAGCCAGAAAAAGCAGACAGACATGGTCATAAATTTGAAAAATGTTAATATTGATATAGGTATAGTATATATGCCTGTAGTAAAAAGCGATCATTCTAATGTTACAAACGTACACTGAAATTTTATTTATTTGCATATATTAAATTTTTTTACAGGTGGACACATCTTTACCTAGGTGTGCTATCTTCTATGAAATAAATCAGTGTGGTATTGCTTATTACATAAATATTCTTTCACATCTTTTTGAACATGATCTATTGTAAAAGTGTATATACATTGCCCATAGAAAGATTTACTCGATGATGTTGAATCTTAGGTATGCAATATTTGTTTTTGCTTCTGGTATTTACATTGTTTATTTTACACTTCCTGGGAAAATCGGTAATGTTTTTGTTTACATACAATACATTTCATCATGGGCGGTGGTTGCCCAGCGATAGAGAACTGAGATTTACGACTATGGGTCGCCCGGTACATTTCTTACAATTGCAAAACCTTTTTTTTTAACACCAGTGATACAATTTCAATTAAAATATCAAAGTAGAAGTAAAGTCGTTTCAGTCCATGGACGCCCGCTACAAGGGGTAGGCCTCCCCCAAAGATAGTGGGGAAATAGGGGGGAGATAGGGGGGGGAGATAAGGGGGATATACCATAATCGCCACGCTTCTCAGCCGAGTTGACGATCGCAGTCTGGTATTATGGTACGCAGAGGATGCTACTGCCCATCCTCTAGCTTAAAACTTGTTTTATAAGTAATGGCAATCCTATATAATTAATGCACAAAATGTGAAATATATATCATTGTAACCCGGGAATCAAATCTGCGACCTACAATAGCCAGTCTCTATCTATCCTCTACCACTGGGCTACCACTGTTTATTATAATATATGTACATACATATGTACATAAATAATGAAAAAGTATAAATGTATAACATTTTATAAAATTAGAAATTAATTTAAATGAAAATTGAAAATAATTTCGTAATTTTTAACGACTAATAAATTTGTTTACATATCAAATACGTCAAGTTTTGACGATCAAAAAATCAATACTTGACTCCTAGTAGAGGACATTTCAGCTACCACTACTAATTACATATTTGAAAGGTTTAAAATATATATTTCATTTAAACTATATTCAGTATTTTGACTAAATATTTATTAAGAATAAATATTAAAAATTAAACACTTTTAACTCTCCTAATAATTCATTTAAATTTGGCAAAAAATTGTTGACAAAACTTCTTATTTATTCTTTGAATTGCTGGTTTAATAATACTGATCACTGTTTAGATTTTACGAACTTTAAAGTGGAATAAAATGGTTGAAGCATGTTATTACGAATATTGAAATAAGTTGACAAGTAGCGATTTTCAATAAAACATTCCACAATTTAGTTACTACATTTTAATTGTATAACTTATCTTCTAGCATCTCCATTAATTCTAATTCTCCTGATACTTTTGAGGTTATAATAATATTAAACATAAATCAGACGCAATAAATGTGTGTGATGTTAAATACTCCTATTTAAAAGACATTTTGGAACAATTACGGAACGAACTTTTTTAAATATAAAAACACAAAAATGAAATATCGAAATCAAATATCGAATTCCAAAAATAATCCTTCAAAGAGTCGCATGCGGCAAGCGTTCCACCGTTAGGCACCAACGTGCCTTAAAAAAAATATTAAAAAATACTAAATTGATCGAGCCGTTTTCGGCTTATATGTTACATATTTATATATGTATATCCAACGACCATTAGCCGGTGGAACAGGCGTGTGTAAGTTACCTCACTGGGTGGATTGATGGTAGTTCGTGGAAATAAGTTCATGGGAATTTACTGGATGCGGACAGTACAAGATCGGTCATCGTGGCGACCTATGGGGGACGCCTAAGCCTATCAGTGGGCATCTATAGGATGATGTGTAAGATAAAGTTGTACATAGGAAGAAAAAGAATACTAAATTTAATACGTCATACGGTTACTACAACTCGATGAAAAATATAATCAATTTCTGTCTTAAATAACTGAACAGTTTGTTAGAACAGACAATCGTTTCCCTCTTAACCTTTTAAAATAGAGATTGTCCGTCCCGGGAACAGAACGCGTACTAAATCGTACATCATGCCGCCGACCCCGGGGTCAGGAGAGTTATCATTGGCTCGATAATCCACTTTCACTGCGACACTGTAAGAGAACATACGGCTCGAAAGTCGTCAAATGACCACAGATAAAAACGAGGGTCTTTCACCAGTGTGCATTGCCTATAGACCTTATGAAAAGACTCAAGGTCACCCTGAAAGCAATGTATAGAGCTCAAAGCTTCGCTGCCTGATCGAGTCAGAAATGAAAAGATCCGCAGAAGAACCAAGGTAGCCGATTTACCTCCAAGAATATATACTGGCAGCACGTGGAACATATCATAACTCGCAACCGTTGGGTTCGAAAGGTTCTAGACTGGCGATGAGTCGGTTGTCGTATACCCTCACTAGATGGAGTGATTACATAGGAAGACTGTTCATAGTGGCGATCTTTAAGGGAGGCCTATGCCTTCCAGAGGAATTTAATCGGCCAATATGATAATGATGGTGATGACGATGATACCGCAGATACCGAGGTGCTGATAAAAATAATAATAACAATTTAAACACTTTTTCAATTTATTATAATAAATATTTCTTCATACTCCAATATATATAAAGACTTTATACATTACAGAGGTTTTACTACGTAATTTTGATTATCTTTTTTCTTTCATATTATTATAGTAAATCTTTTGTGGGCAACTGTATACGATATACACAAAACATTCAAATGTTGTATCTGACGTTATTATGATATAAATTGAAGAAGTTCAGTTATTAAAAACTTGTGAATAGATCCTATCGATGATAAAGTATTTAATGGATTCAGGCGTTACATTGCGTAAGTGATGGACTAAGTAAGAAAAGGACCAATATTTAGCCACTTCCGCACATGCAGTGGAAGTCGTGCAACAAAGTGCACCGCCCGCCAGCCCGCTAATAAATGCGTATGCGGCAAACAATGCGAATTACACAATTGCCACCGTAAAATCACTCAACACGTGTTTCACCCCTCCACGAGGCATCTTCAGGAGTTATGTTACACCGATTAGTGCCAAACACAGTCATCACACACTCTTTGTGATAATAAAGCTTGACTCTAAGCTTCTGGAGTGTAGACCACTGAGCGGCAAGAAAGCTGAACATAGAAAGCTTCTCACAGGTCCCAGCAGTGGACGTCTTACAGCTAAAATGATACTGATAAATAATACTCACAAGTAATTTATCGAAATTAAATCTTTTACATAGCGTTCATGAACAAAATTTCGTTACGTATGTTGTCTTTCTCACGGACATGTTCCGTTTACCGTTGCGTACGTATTAATGGCCACAATAAGCATTAAGCTCGTGCTGTACATTGCTGTTTAATACCCGTCGGCAAGCAATGTAAAATATACAGTAGTTACACTATATATTTTGAATGTCCAATATCATTTATAGTTTTCATTATTTTTGCGACTTACACGATTCTGTAATAAAATCCCTGAAGTGATTTTACATTTACGCGTAATAATACAAAGCGCAATATTGTATTAAATGTATTGTTTCTGGAACTGTTGATGCTGTTAGCCCGGGTGCTTTACAGCTTCATCGGTATTGACTTTTCAAGTTCTGAAAATAAAAAAATACTGGCCACTCGCATTCCAGCAGTACGATGACGTCCAGAAGAAGGAAACGGCTCTACCCGCAATGGTGTGTAGTGTGATTGTAGTATATATGATTTGGGACAGTGGCATGGACAGCACGGCTATCTAAGGGAGGATCCGGTTCTTCCTGAGGATCAACTATGCTGTTCCTTGTATTAAATGTTATAAAGAAGATAGGCATATCTGTAATTGTATTATAAAAAATATTATCAGTATATGTAGATATGTTTATATAAGGTATTTTAATTTGATTATTTTCATTCGCAATTTTTATCTTACTTTTTTATTTTATTTTTCGTCTTTTATAATATTAGGTAGTTAAAAAAGGTCACCTACTTTTATCTCTACACTTACACTTACTGTACATACAGTTAACTGGTAGAAAATACCTTCGGCATTAAGTTTGTCGTTATACATAAAATGTATAAAAAGTGTTCAAATGAATAAATGCCATGCCAATTTCTCATGAGAAATAATAATAATAGATTTGAACATGAAAAAATGTTAAAGTTGGCATTCAAAACTGTAACTGATGAGTTTTTTGTCAGATTCTTTCCGACAGATACAACTTTCCGAATCTGAAAGTAGTACATGGAGAAATTTAACTATGTAAGAAAAGGACCAATATTTAGCCACTTCCGCACAAGCAGCGGTAGTCGTGCAACAAAGTGCATCGCCCGCCAGCCCGCTGATAAATGCGTATGCGGCAAACAATGCGGATTACACAATTGACAGGACTCTGAGTTTGGCACTATTCGGTGTAACATAACTCCTGAAGATGCCCCGTGGAAGGGTGAAACACGTGTTGAGTGAATTAACGGTGGCAGTTGTGTAACGCTTGTTGGGTAACGCCCGATTCCATTAAAAATTTAACTATTATGTTACAGGATTGGGAGGTCGTCAGAAGAGCTCCCACGAGGAGACCGCGAGGATGTTGGGCGGGTACTCGTAAAAGAAAACCTCACTTCATCTATTGTTGACCCACAAATTCCCAGTGTATATAATAAATTATATAACATTTAAAAATTTGCCTTTATTTTTGTTGCTATTTCCGCGTAGCGCCGGGATCAATATTAAAAAAAAATATTAATGAGAACGGAACCCCTGACCTGCGGGCACTGCACCGATAAGCCTATTCGTTAATGCCAAAAATTTTCTACATTTAATTAATATCCTAAATATCAAAATACAGATAACATTATCACAAAGCGCCTTTCGTACATTATAAACTTAAGGAGAGAAATATTTTTCCGTTCAATTCTATTCGGTTAGTTTATTTTTATTACTCGTTCACTCTGCTTTGTTTAGGACAGAGAAGTTACATTGCGGGTGTAAATAATCTTTATTTTTTTACTTTTTCTTCTTTCATTTCTCAAAAATTCTTCCTCTCTTTCCCTCACATCCTTTACAAAATCTTTCATTCATCACGTTCTGACTTCCTTTCACACATCGCCTTTCTTTCCTCGTCTATATTCCTAATTACATTTGTACTTATTTCGCAGTTTATATTTATTTGTTTTCTTAATTTACAATTTTTGCTTTTAATCTGTATTTATTCAATAACACTGATATATGGTCTTACTCTTTAGTTTGATTACCATTTACGTTTTGTTTTCTTATAGTTTGGTTTTATCCGAACCCCTCTTTTAATAGTTGCTTTTATTCCTAGCAATTGCCTGCTGCACCACTTCCCTGCCGAATCCTTTAAATATAGAATGACACTTGTCATCACCCATGAGGGAGGTGACACTTTCCTCTTCTATTTTCTTGCCCATCTCAACCTCAGGTAAAGTCCTCCAAACACAGGACAGCTTGCGATAATAAATATATAAACCTTTTTCGCGATGATAAATAATAAACCATGATCTGGTTCTTTACCGTTTAGTTTGAACACTGTTGCCTTACTGGCATTCCACGAGATTGAAGGAACAGGGCGCGAAGGGCCTAAGCGCTTTTACCTAAAATAAAGCATTACCTTGTAATTCCATGGAACATAATAATAAATTAGTTGTATAATGTAATAAAATACAAGATACAAAAGTGAAAACACAAAACTAGGAAACAATAATGTGATAAATAATCTGTGATACTATGAGAATGAAAACAAAGAATGTAGGGCAATGGTTGAATGACAATGATGCATATGGAGTGAAAAACTTTATAATGGATGAAAGAAAGTAAAAGCACTAAAGATTCTGTAAAGGAGGAAAGAGGACAAATGTTAATAAAAGAATATATCTCAGGAATTTTTTACCTGAAATTGTAACGTCCCTGTCTCACACCAAACGGAGAACGAATAAAAAAACTCCATAGAACGTCCATTCTATCTATCAATTCATATCTATTAATGGAATTAATCCAGTAAAACATAGCATAACAGTCGAGTCAAGAGTCCCCGGAGAGCCTTCGAGCTTCGTTACTTTTAATGTGGTCTAAGATCTAACCACCCCCTGAACCCTATCACAACAAATCCGCTAAATCTGCAAATGCCATCTTTACAACTGTGACTGTCCGTTACAAATACAAGCAAACCTCGTAACTCAGCTCGAATGTTTCCTCCAGAATTTCAGTCAAGGTCGCTATATCTCACGGCATCCCAACGAGCTCTTAGATCATTTAGGCATTCGCTTTATGAAGTATACTTGTAATTAATGAAATCAGGCGTTACCTCGCGAAAGTCCATCCTAAGTAAGAAAAGGACTAATATTTAGCCACTTCCGCACATGCAGTGGTAGTCGTGCAACAAAGTGCACCGCCCGCCAGCCCGCTGATAAATGTGTATGCGGCAAACAATACGAATTACACAACTGCCACCATCAAATCACTCAACACGCGTTTCACCCCTCCACGGGGCATCTCCAGGAGGTATGTTACATCGATTAGTGCCAAACACAGAGTCTGATGACTAAATATTAGTCCTTTTCTTACTAAGCATGCTGGTGTAAGGGTCCACTGACCTCGCCTTAGGTGGCAATTCAATACGCCTATATCATTTCGAAGGCTCACAAGAAGCAGAACCTTATCTTGGCAGCTATTACCAGGTTAATATTACTACCATGACGACGTTAGCACTCGGAAAAATTGCAGAAGAAACTCAGGAAACGCTTTTATTTATAACTATAGGAGATATATAGAGGTACGGAAATTTCGCAAAAAAAAATCACCAAATTCGCATTTATATTTTTTAAATTATAAAATTTGTGTAAATTAGGTATTTATTAAACAAAAATACTTGTTTAGTAATTTTATTACTAAATATAAAAATAAAGTTTAACAAAATACAAAATTTCAAAGTACAAGTCTTAACATTAAACAATTTTAATTAATTAAAAGATAACATTGTAGAAATTTTAACATTTGACTCCTTAAGCGTCGTTCTTCGGTCCGCTACGACAACATTGTATATGCTGAAGAAGCGTTCAGCGTCTACGCTGTTGGTTGGACTCCAAATACTCTGTAATGCTGCTTCAGCAAAGGACGGAAAGTTGCATTTAACAGCCAACAATATGCCCCTTATATTGGCGTTTTCATTTATATTAATAGGCCGAAGAATTAACCTATGAAAGTGCGCATACCCACCAATAAACTCATTTTGAGGAAATCCTTGGAAGAAAGGAATTTTCGAAAAGCTTTCCAGCAATACGTTTATATTAAATGTGGTTGAACTTGCAGCCACAGATGGAGAAAACAATTGGCCAGTGTGAAAGAAAGCCTCGTTCGTCTTATTTGATTTCATGTGAAGAGAAAGCTTACTGAAACTTTTGTCGCTTGCTGATTTCAACATAGTTTTCATTGTCTCATCAATTCCTTCATAGTCCTTAAGACATAGTGACGTCTTTTCATTAAAATAACCTTGACGTTGCCGTTCAAGCGATGATTTTAAATCCTCTAATTTGTTCCAAACCAAGTGTGCAAGTGGATAACTTGTGCCTTCTAACTCATCAATAAATTTCATTATTTTGTAGCAAAACTCAGAGATAAAAGTTATTTGAGTTTTTAGTTTTCGCTTAAAAGTTGTATCAACGTAACATTCTTTCAAAAAATAGAACACTAGAATTTGGATTCTCCACTTCATCAAAAAAGTCAAGTATGTAATCCAAATAATCATTAAGATATAAAACTGCAATTTGCAACTGCAATTGACGCGAGTCGCGACTCGGGCGATACGATAATAATTTAATAAATAATTTAATTATCAATACGAACACTACCATACATTTCGCATTTATTCGCTTTTATGTGTAATTTTCGCATTTATTCGCATCTATTTCGTAAATACGAAATTTCCGTACCCCTAGATATATATTAAAAGATTGATGATAAACAGCGTACCAAAACTAACGTCCATGTAACACATCTGACTACAGCGGATATATTTAACGGATTGTAAATGATTACATAGCAAATAAAATATCATTCCTTCTTCGTTGGTAAGAATAATAAAAGTATGTTACAAAGATATATTTACATGAAATCTTGATGGTAAGTAATGATTAACTTGATAACAAAGACAGCGACTGTCTCATCATCAGCGTACGAAGTTATAACGGCGTCCGAATTCGAATTAAAATGAGCTATAGCTATATTTATATTTTATATATAAAATATACACTAAAAAGTATTGACCTTGCCTTTATATAAAAGTCTAGGCTAAAGAAGCTATATATTCCAACGGGCTAACATTTCTCAATAAATAATAAACACGATAAGAAATAGTGAATGAAAATAAAATTACCAACACACAAGCGTGTCGCCTTGAGAATTAATTAAAGTTTGTTAATGTTTCAGGTAATTTAACTCTACTAAAATTAACTGAGTCCGTACAGAAGACTATGTAACTGTATATCTTAGTGAAGGCAGCTAAATGTGCCAAATACATCAACCTTTATTTTAACGTACATAAATAAATAGAAGTAGTAATTTACCTATAATGTATTGCAAAGAAATTGTCAGTTACTTTGGGATAATTATAACTATGGTAGTTCAACATATAATATATTAAGATCATATAGCGGAAAATTATGTGATTAAATTTTCAAGAAAATTGAACATACTGGTTACATATAATTACATATAAATTTATATTAAAACCTAACACCAAACGTGAATAAATGCTGCTAGTAATTTTAAAATGAATTAATATGCAGTGGAGGTATAACAAAGAAATCTGTTTTTAACGTGATGAAGGAAGTCCAGTCAAGAGCGAACATCAGCTTACTTCATGCCTAGGCTTTCCAAACAGCATTAATAGAATCATATAAAATTGTGAATGTCGATGCTAGGAGGCATCGGTAAACCTGCTAAGTGAGTGATCAGGAGCACTGTTCCTAACCCTTAACCCTACAACGCGGTGGAACCATCACCCGTATGGTAAATCCATGGAATGCTGAGAAGCAATGTCTTCTTATTGTTAATTATACATTTACATATTTACAGTCTTAAAAAATTGCAAAAGAAAGGCGCACGAGAATTTTAAGCGGCCAGTATGAACATTTACCGAGAGTATTCCAAATTGAAAAGTTTCGTTCTCTCTAATTATATTTAAATGAAATCGTAACAAAAAATTAAATTCAAAATTATGACGACCTATTATTTTTAAATCATAGGATCAAGACTAAAATTACACCCAGAATACAACATATTACAATAGTACCGAAACCATTGTACCACGCCTTAGGAATGGCGACAGAGGTATGGTGAGAGGGGAACACTAAACATCAATTTAAAACGTTTAAACAACTGTTATTGACAGTGGAATACAAAAAAGAACTAATTAGACTATGAAATTTTCGCAATTCCCGGCCCACTAATTAATGACACATGCAGACAATAACATGACGTAAAACAATGCAATCATTTGCACCTGCATTAATCGTGCCAAGGTGAAAACATCGAAGAATATTCCAAAAATAATTTAACATACCGAATTGCGTGTATATACCAAAAAAAAATTATCATTTGTAACAAAAATATTACATTTTCAGGACAGTACAGACATCGAAACAATGATTTTATTTAAATTTAAAATATCTTTATTCATGTAGGCAGTTACACATACTTTTAAATCCCAAAAATATTATTAATGTTATGTAAAGGTCAATGTAGTCATTCCGTGAGCAAGCTACCGCTGTCTCCGGATCCTGATCTGCTGAGAAAGAGCCGGCCAGAAACTCAACAGTTGCTCTTTTTTAATGAAATTTAACATTACTTGATGTATACATTATAATATCAATCATACAAATGAGTCAACTAATCAAGGTTCAACATTTCGAACAATTAAAAACTCTTGAATGCTAGTTATAAAATTAGAAGCATAACAATGATATACTTCTAGATTTAAAACTATGGAAAGCGAGGTGCAAGATATGTTGTGGAGCTTTTCATATGTGTACACTCGGACCCATTAAGAATATGTTAACTTTTTGAACATGAAATTTAGGCGTTACGAGTTTATATTTATTACCTGTATTTATTGTGTGTCACTATTTTATATAAGTACTAGCTAATCCCGCAAAAGTTGTTTTGCAAAAAAAAATCAATTTTATAATTAACAAATAAAAAATAAGGGTTGATCGTTAAGAGGTGACAATTTAGGGTTGTCTGTATTTTGGTATGATGTCATAAAAAATAAAAAACAAAAAATTTTGTCTAAAAAATAAAAAAAATTAGGGGGGTGGCCCACCCCTAATTTTTTTTAACATTTAGGGGAGTGAAAAATAGATGTTGTCCGATTCTCCACCCTGGCCGATATGCATGCTAAGATTCACGAAAATCGGTCGAGCTGTTTCGGAGGAGTTCAATCACGCACACTGTTACACGAGAATTTTATATATTAGATTGAAATTAACCCAGCGATATAGAACTGGAACTTGCGATCGTTGCACATTCGATTCTCGAGTACAATCTTATAAAATTGACACTTTTTGCATTAATTATACAGGATTGCCACTGCTCATAAGAAAGTTTCTAGGGAATATGTAGTTGTGTACCATAATACCACACCACGGTCGCTGACCAGCCTGTCAAGCGTGACGATTATGTCTTTGGGAGAAACATGTGCCTTGCAATAGGCGTCTATTGGCTGAAACCACGACAACAATTTAAATTTTGGCGCATAAATAATATGTTGTCATGTATGTATTGTAGCATTTATCAGAATACTACTTCTTTATAAAAGTCTTTAATCTTAAATCTTTTCTCAATAAATAAATATATAATTAATTTTGGTGACACCGACCCATAGTAAAATAACGTAAGAAGAATGCCTATCATTTCTGCATCGATCGCTATTTAATATTTTCATTTAGGACTAAAACATAACCGTGTGAAGTTCTTCGTCTGAAGGCCAACCGTTTTCTTGTGATTTTTGAATGTTGATCACATCACTGCCATGGATCGCATAGACCTATTACCCTTTTGTTATTAAAAATACATTTATCATTATCGTTTCAGCGTCTACTCCTAGATGCCTCTTAGAACCTGTAGAAGGGGGATTGTGTCCACCGTTTTCCAATGACAAGGTAGAAGAAAACAAGGAAGGCGATAAAAAGTAAATGATATTTAAGCGGTGAAAAGATAGATATTGTGAAGGGTGAAAGGAAATCACTGAAGAATGAGGAGTAGAAGGAGAAAGAGGAATAAAAATTTATTTACCCGAATATAACGTCTCTACTCCACAAATTACAGAGGGAACGAGAAGTTTCCAAGAGTGGTGGATATAAAAATAAAAAAATAAAAAAGACAAAATACAAGGAATACATTACACTTATTTAAATAGACGACTGAGAATCGTTTTAATGAGACTATGAATCCCTATGGGTAGTATATTTCTAGTCAATAAACATGTAATAAAAATAAATATGTAATTAAAAACTCGTCAATTTACTAATGATGAATTTACCATGACCATTTAAAATTTGAACATACGAGTATTTGGAGTGTTTGTTCGGTGAAAGTAAACGACAATGCATTGCGAGGAAGCAACCTTAGACGGTCGTCTGCCCTTTCTACATCGCAATAAACCTGGTGTCCCATATGTCTGAAAATATATTAAAAAGATATACAGTAAAAATAAAAGGAAGTGTAGTAGGAAGAAATTACTTTAGTTATGTAACGTCATAACACTGGAATGTTCCACGTGGCGGCGCTGTTTTGCACCTTTACACGACTAGATTAATTTTGTGGCGCTATGTTAAAGGTAAATAGATATAACAGCAAGTCGATTCAAGCCACATTACGTGATTTACATGACATTGCCGATTTTTACACAAAAATATTTATTTATATATATTAAATATTTTGGATAAAAGAAGTTAGATGTTTCCTTTTCTATAATTTGCAAAACTATCTTAATGTAGAACTAAAAAAGACAAAATATAAAGCTCGAAAGAAGAAAATAAAATTTAAATCAAAACTGTAACATTTTTTTACTCCAATACGAGTGAACCAAAGCGGACCCAAAAAACGAGGCGCACAAAAAAAGACTAAAGTTTTTATACCTATTTAAAATCGTCGTTTCAGCCCATAGACGTGCACTAAAGGTATAGGCCTCTCAGTAAATAATCTATGGGAAGATATATCATAATTCGCCACGCTTCGCAGGCTATGTGGATGACGGCAGGTTGGTAAACGCCGCGTGGTATCATGGTTCGCAGAGCACTACTCCTCTGGAAACTTGTTTGTGAGCAGTGGCAATCCTATATAATTAATGCACAACGTTTGAGCTATATAAGATTGTATCCCAAAATTGAACCCGCGGTCTAGGATCTCAAGTCTCAATACACTACCCCTGGGCTACCACTTCTCGATTTAAAATCATTCTGTATATTCTGTACAGCTGGCCCGGTAAATTTCGTTCCGCCTAACACTCAATGTGTGGGTAGATTTCTTATTTTTTCCAATTTTTATTGTTAATACGTATAAATTTTAGCTGTATTTACCCATAAGAGAAAATTGTGTAAGAAAAATTGTAAAAAATTATAAAACGCTGTCGTGCCTCGCAGCTGGGAGAAGAAAGATCCGTATCAAATAGCGGCAATCATCTCCCAACTGTCTACGTTTAGTAAAAGCGAAAAAAAAAATATTGTAAAAAAAACACTAGCAATACAAATTAGAATTAGTAAAAAAATTATACAAAAAGTATTAAGTTAAATTTTTACGCGGCTTTACTGATGATATGTCTGAACTTTTTTAGAATTTATGAATTTATTATTCCAATACTTAATATTTTATTCCATGAACAAATTCCTGAAATCGAAGTAAAATCTAAAAACAAAAAACCATGAAAAATGGTCGAGCCATTCTAACACGACTTTTTTAATTGAACTGAATTTAAGACATCAGAGGTGGCCTTTGTCAGGTGATAAGCTGGATTTAAAGAACGTTTGCCGACGTTTATATTATCTTATTGTTTTTAAAGTTATTTTCGGTAATAAAGTCTATTTTACGTTATTTTATTTATTCGTAATTATTTAAAATTAAATAGAAAAAATGGAAGTTTTGGGATAACCTGTTTTCGATAGCGTAAATAATATTAACTAATAATGAACTTGAATGTGAAATATATAAGCATGTTTCCCAGTGCCACTCCCAACAATAGATTGAACTCTTTCACTCATTCCCATTACTTAACTTCATTTTAAATCATTTTATTTAATGTTTTTTATTCAATATCTTTGTTGGCACATATCTAAAAAGATATTTAGTTAACATTGGACGAAAATGTTACCTATACTGTTGGCAAGCGTGTGGACTGTATAAACGTATAAACTCAAATTATGGTGGTAATTTAAATATAATTTTACTAAAGTTGGTAACAGTAAAATAAAGTGTATCAATAGACTGACAGAACAAAGGAACATGTAGAACGCCTGGTGACACGAACTGTCAAATTTAAAAAGTATAAAAAACATAAAAAGGTTTTATGCGGTTCAGTCAGTCGCTAACAAATACTAGAGGTTAAAAACGAATCAATAAGTCTATTCTCGATCAGCAGACCAGGCTCTGCTCAGCATACTACCAACATATTCTAAGTTATTTTGACCTTCGTAAAAATACTAGTTATAGGGAAAGTAGACGATAAAAGACCAGGAAGCGATTACCAATCCGCTGTTCAAGTCAACTGAATAACTGTACTCTTCATTACTACTGCCCCGAGGAAAGCAGAGGATATGATAGTATAGAAAGAGCTTGTCCGATCGACAAAGGCTTTCAACACGGACACGATCTTAAGAAATGAAGAGGAGACTGCAGCGAAAAGCACAAATATAATCCTGTATGATTTCTTATGTTTGCTTGTGGATCAGAAAATAGGTATAATTATTTATACAAATTTAAATCAATAAAATTATTTATATTCTATAAACAAAATCAAAGATTATCGAACTAAATTGTACATTAGAACGAAAAAATTATATGTTCTTGATATTAAAAACATGAGACAAAGCATATTTTAACATTAAAGGTTGACTTGCAGCTCTTGAACCACATGCGGCTATTTAAAGGAATAGTTTTTGTTATGCTTATTTTTCGATTTATTTTATAATTCTGAACAACGTACATAAGTATGTACTCTGTTATAAATAATATATATAATTATATAGAATATACTCGACTTTAAAATTAAATTTATTCCATTTTAATTTTTGTGAAATTAAAACACCAATCAGTATTAATTACTTGCCATTTCAAAATATTACTGTTAAATGCTGTCGACGATTATTCGCCAAATATAACAAATTAAATAATTATCAAGGAAATTAAAATCAATTTGTTTAATTTTTAATATTTATATTCAATAAATAGATTTCGTACTTCTATTTAGTCAATAAAATTTTGAAAAATTAGTACCTCTTTTGGATACCATTTACATAATACGCATTTAATTGACGTTTGCAAAATATTTTTTTTTAATTGATTCGAACCATCAAGGAATTTGGCCACCCCTGTTGGCCAAAAAATGTTTGACATGTACTAATTTAACAACATAATTTTGATATTTGATTTAAATAATTTGTATTTCAATTTTTTTTTATATTCTGTAATTCTGGCAAGTTACGTAATATTGACAGAAATGACCTCACCACTCACCACTTGCAGAATAATCAACAAAAATCTTATCCTATTGCAAATAATTAACAATAAACTATAATTACACCAATTAGCGGCATTCGCGGAATTCATTTTGTCTATTTTACCAGCGCTAATTAAGAGCGGTGATGTCACCATTGGCCTGTAATCTGTTTTATTTTGAAAAACCTCTCGTTGAGATGTAGTTGTGTATTTTAATTTCCACTAAATAATATAAAAATAAAAATCAATTGAACTGAGGTTTTGGTCTACCAGTCACCCTTGTTAAGTTCCTCAATTGATCAAACAATAAACACTGACGGTTTGTTCGCCCCACGCAGCCCACGCTTGGAGAACTCAAGTAACTTCCATGTTTGTCAAAACTTTTTGAATTAATGCACTTTTTACAGCGCTGTTCACGTCGATGTCTTTTTTATTAACGAATTTGAATGGTATATGTGAATAATGAAAATCACAATATTTGTTCTATTTTTTTATATCGTTATAATGATGTAATAGCCTAGTGGTTTCTTTTCATGTGCCCCCGTTATTGGAGGCTTCGAGTTCTCTGCTAATTCGTTTAGGGAGAGAGAACCTAAAATTTTTATTTACCTATTTCGCATCTTTCTTTTTAATTCTTTACTCCCCTTTCAGTTTTCTTAAGATCATTCATTCGGTCTTCTGACATACTTCAAATGATCTTACATACTCATCCATTTTTAGTTACCTCTTTTTCATCACATTTTATCCTCCAACTTCTTAAATATCACAGGTAACCGGTTTCTTATCTTTTGCATCACAATTTATTTAGAGCTTAATTTATTTACTAATTAAATTTGATATCGCATTTAAGTTTATTTCTAGCCTTGTGGTTAAAAGCAGCATCTTATGATAGTAGAACGCAGATTCAATTTCCAAATTAAGTCTTTGCTATATACAACTTCGTCACTGGTGAATGAGGTCTAGAGAAATTGTAATATGATTTGATATCTTTTCTACCTAGATAATGCGTGAAAGATGACACCTTATACCCTTTCAGAAAGAAACTCATTTGTCAACAGTGGATATATTGCAAAGCAAATAAATAAGCACTTCAGTAACAGGATTTTCTATGTAAGAAAGGGACTAATATATAGCTACTCCCGCTGATAAATGCGTATTTATCAGCGGGAGTAGCTACGTCATTGCACGACTGCTGCTGCGTAGCGGAAGTAGCTATACATTCCGTCCCTTTCTTACTTAGTATGGACTTCCGCAAAGTAACGCCTGAATCTATTAGATATAGGATTTTCTGTAGAGAATCACATTTACACCACCCGAAAACATAAAAGTTAAAATAAAAAATCATGTATATTTTCTATTCATGGTTTTCTAAGGGTCTGGTATGAATACTACGGAACGGCAAGCCCAATGTAAGATGTTCATCTACAAGATGAAGATCTACTTGAAAAATCACACGTCATACATGCTCTTTCCATCATGCAGAAGTGCAGCGAGAACATATACATCATTTATATATCAACTGATAGATTCCTACTTCTAGGAATAGAACTCCACCAAAGGTCGCCACAGTTCCCGATCTAACGGCCCTGATCTAGCGACTTCCAGCAACCTTGACTATGTCTTCGATCCACCTAATGGAAGCCCATACCGCGTATACCGTTCATTATCACCATTTCAAAACCTTCCGGTACCACCAGCCGTTGCTTACAAGAGCGATGTGATCAAATTCAAAACATCCCTATTCAAGTAATCTTTCACGTGTGCTTTTGAATCGTCGGTTATTTTAACATAAGTACTCGTATTAAGCTAGCACCGGTTTGAAAAGCTGATCTGTTGAGAAGAGCCGGCCAAAACAGTTGCTGTTTTAAAAGAAATTTAACAATTTTTCATGTAATTTATATTATAATATCAATCATGTAAATTAATCAACAAATCAAGTTCAACAAACATCGATCAACAAACAACTCTTGAATGCTATAATAAGATTTATTTAATAGAATTTTTTTTTATTTTACACTAAAAATTTAGAAAGTATATTGTATATGCATACAGTCGCAATTTAGGCAATACGAGTTTATTATTTTTTTCTTGTAGTTATCATGTGACTGTCACTATCTTTCATATAAGTAAATAATAATGGCACCAAAATAATATTCCTTTAAAAATGTTTCTGAAACAACCTTTAGAATACTAATTTGCTTAAAAAAACTATGAGAAAATCTCAGGTTTTTATTTATAAACAGCTTGTACAAATCTTTTCTGAAAAACAAATGTAGTATTAACAATTACAGGTAATTGTCTTACTTTTTAATTGCAAAGTATGCAGAGCAATATTTACCTGCGTATGTCGAGAAATGGGGGTTCCACTGAAACCTCTGTTCCAAACTAATATCCAAGAAAGCCGTTGGGTGAGTCAGGTCTAACACTTCATGTTTAATTTAACTCTTGATGTAGAAAAACCAAATATAATAAGAATTTTAAAGTAGCAGTCCAGGAAGGAAGGGTAAAGGAAAAGAAACGATGCGTGATAAGTAAGAGAATAAAAGAATGAGTGATAGAAAAAAGAAGAACATGTGAGAAATATTGAGACATAAAATAAAAGTGGGAAAATAAAGTGAATAAATTATTTAGTGAAAGATTGTCCCTGTGAACCCAAGACAAGTGGTAGGGGTTACAATAAGTCCCTAATAACGGGGGCCATAAAAACGCTCCTTTATTAATACGTAAGCCACAATTATGATATTTTAAGTCTCGAAATGTAAACTCAATGCACTAGGTTGTCTTAGCATTTAAGATCAAATTATTATTCTCGAAGCAATGACAGTGCAATTTTTACTTCAATGTGACTCCTCCTATTACGCTCAACTTTAAAAAAAAAATCATCAGCAAAAAGTACAATGTCACCTAAACCTTTTACGAAACGTACAGATAATAAAAGTTTTACGATCGTAACTTAAGACGCATTCGTTTCATTCTGACATCATGGCAACACACGGTTGCATTTTTAAAACGACATAAATAACTGTGACTGCGACGGTTAATGTATTCAAAAATGTACCACGTATCCGATTCTAAATTTAAATTGACAATAAATTAAATTGACAATCGAATCATCGTACTCTTTGTTTAGACGATACCAAAAATAGATATCTTTTAATAAAAACATATTTTTGTCACGGATTAACTATTTATATCGAATTCAAATATGAAATGTCAATGTCAGTCATCTATTAAGGATGTAATGCAACAGATGGTTTTAATGTCGCCCAGCGATGGGAGACTTAAATGCCTATCCTTACCTTTTCAAAAGCAGCGACGCAACTTCGAAAAAAACGCAAAACGAAACGACGCAAGGCGAGGTATTGGTGTAATATAAATTTTAATATTGAAATCATTCGACAATCAATCGGAGCCAAAATTAATCGTTCAAAGAGCCGCATTTTTTGTAAGGTACAACATATCCAAAAATCAATTGCTTCAGGAAAAATTCAATAACGTAATGATATTATTGTAAATAAAAGCTTTTATTATTTTTATTACTTTTTATTAAAATTCATTTATGTTTATTATTATAATAAAACGCCGGTTGTGAGATTCGAACAGAACTAACTTTTATTATATGTTCAGAAATATACCTACATTTCACTTTATAACAATGACGGTAGGAACACTATACAATCTATGTTCCAATAGGTGGCGGTATATGTATATTAATTAATGATTATTTGTATATAATTTCAACAATTATATGTCCCAACACACGTTGTGCAGCCAGATATTACTAACCTATCGCATTTTAATAAAAAAATAATTAATGTGACATATTTTAGAGAGGTCACTTTGTACTAAGTGATTGTAAATCAAATCATGCAGTGACAGCCGCAGTAAAGGGCTAAGCTTTGCGATCATAGGTCGCATTTTCGATTGCCAGGATACAATCTTATATAATTCTCACTGTGTACATTAATTTTATAGGACTGCTGTATCTCACAAACAAGTTGTCTGAATGTATTCAACGTCTTCTCTGTACCATAACATCACACTGCGATAGCCTACCGGCTTGCCAAGCGTGGCGATTACATTATATCCCACCCATATATATCATAGGTTGAAACGACGACTGGAAATAAGTGTAAAAAAAGAAAGAGTAGTAGTAGTAGTAGTAGTAGTAGTAGTAGTAGTAGTAAAAAAAAGAAATTAAAGATTTTTGCTGACAAATGAGCTATTCAATTAACCCCTTTAGCACTTAAATTGGACGACAAATTTTGTCGTCACTTTAATGTTTTCTTTGATACAGTATTAGAGTAATTCGTTCCAAAGCTTTATTAGTAAAAACAATCACAAACAATCTCAAACAAAACAATCTTATAGTTGAATGCAGTTGAACCTGTACTCCTGAAAGTACATGAGACTTTGGGAGGTGATACGGATCGAAACCTCCCGTTTGTTCTAACTTCAATCTATATTAATAATAATACAGTCACAAGCATGCGTCGTTTTAACAGAGGCAAAGACTGTGTAGTGTAAATTTCTGTTAATGACATATATATATAAGAAATGTCAGAATGACTATATAGTGACTGTATAGTGTTTTGTTGTGGCCATTATGTCGCCGTAACACATTCACCCCTGGCTACGTAATCCAGTAAAAGGTACTACAGTATTCAGTATTTTTGACTTAACATCATGCAGGATAAATGTAACAACATGTAAGTAGGTCATACGCTTCGGTGACGTGAGAACTAATTAATTACTGACTCATTTCCTTCATTGTGCCGTATTCTAAATTGGGCGCGAATCATACCGCGGCTGATTTCAATGTTTAATAATAAAATTCCTTGTAACAATCGCAAGCTTCCGAGAAACAGCGAAAGGAATGACGCGTTCGAAGAATTTTGCGGATAAATATTGTGTTGAGGTAAAATCTTTATTTATTTCCATATATATCATTTGTCTCAATATCAATTTCCTGTGCAAGCCGTGTCGGTCAGTGCTGACTAGTTTTATTTCTATAAATAAAGGCTCAAATTAACTTTTGTTATAACCAAGTAACATTTGAGTAAAAGATAAAAGCATATAAGAAAAAACAATTAAGATTTATGACTTTTAATAGGCCTTAAGTGTAATTTCACTGTCGATCAGCCCTGACCGCGTTGGCAGAGAACGTGTTAAAATTAAGTAAAAATGTACACATATTCACAATAATTAATGACTATATTACTACTAGACTACGAAACTAGTCGTCTAAAATTTGTTTATTATAACTATAGCATAAATAATTATAAAACACTAATCAAAAGGTGTAGATAAAGCCTAGCGAATAGGGAAGTTGAAGTAACAGTGGGCAGACTACAACGCATAGATAACGAAGACGACTTATAGGCGGATAGATCTTGTTAAATTCATCAAGAAATTCTAGATGAGAACCGCTTTCAACCTGTCTAGTAAATTCTACAAAGGCCTATGTACACTAGTGGACATCTTACTGCTGAAACAATAATGAAATATAAATAAATTACTAATTATAATCATGAGTAATAAAGAAAGTAATAATTATACATTATTTTGAAATTATTAATAGTTAATATATAATCATGAAATTAGTTATATTAACTGTTTTGTTAAATAGAGTTGGTATTTTTAAGGAAAAAGCAATCTAAGAACGCTCTTATATCTTTATATACCAAATAATATAGATATAAATACACAAAAATAATTTTGTTGCGTTAGAAAATCCTTCCATGAGTAATACATGCTATTATATAATAATAAGATCCCAGATAATATTTAGAAATCTTTGTAAAGTTCAAAAAAGTTTAGGAACATTTGTGTGCTATGAATACTGTGAATAAGTTTATTTAAGATGGCAATCCTTGAGAATGAAGTGTTTGCTTCTTGACTATCTCGTCTTATCAGTCCATAGCCCTCGTTGCAAGGCTTAGTCCTTCCCCGGAGGTATCTACGGGAGATATACCATAATCGCTTCGCTCACAGAGCAGAGGCGCTACTGCATCCGAAAGCTTTTCTGTTATCAGTTGCACTCGTATTTATTTAATATTTTTTATTGTACACGATAGGACACATTTAATAATTTTCACAATAATATACAAAAAAAATACTACTAATGGGTAGTTTTCGTGTACAAAACATGCATATTTACAAACCAACGAACATAAACACACATACATATGTATACAACTAATATATTTATAATAAATAAGGTATAATATATATTATAAATATAATACAATAATAAATAAAAACGTCTAGTTAATTTCGATCACACTTGCCTCAGAAAGAAACAGAGGAAGAAAAAGAAATAAATTAACAGATAGATAATCATAGGTCTAGTATCATCTATGTATAATTAATGCATATAGTGTGAATTATACATAAAATTGTCCAGAATATCGAACCCGCGACCTATCATTGCACGTCTCAGACCTCTACCGCTGATCTACCACTCCTCTAGGTTATTATAACTATTTTAGGCTATTTTTATGTATACGTAATTTTATGTAATTTAAAATTACATAATCCCGCGGAGTTTATTTCGCCTGTTTTTCTCGGTTTTAAAATATTTATCATCCGAATTGGTGAACTCACCTTGACGTCAATTAAAGATATAATCTTTCGTATGTTAAATAAAAAGGTTTTGAATTTTGATTAACAAGTATCTAAATGAACAGTGTGTAGTGTCTTGCATCCGTATCTTAATATTGGTGATAAATATAACACTGCTATGTTGGTATTATCGTTTAATCACGGTTATAATGAACTTTTATAGAGAACTTAGTTAATCTAGTTTTATTGAAGAGCAATAACGCGCCAAGTCTTTTGACATTCCTTCAGCATTCCGAAACGTGCGTTCTGAAACATGCGAATCGCTACAAAGGTTGCATAAATAAATGCTGAACAAAACGCCTGTGAAAAAATATTAGCAAAGTTTTGTAATATAATTTAGGGAAAACTGAATATTTATTTCAAAGAATGCCAAAAGAACTTATTATTAGAAACTGTAATGGGATTTTTTATAGTGAACAAATCATTATATTATACATATATTGTTATTTCTACGTATTGCTTATATAAATAATGAATAATGCAAAACATGAATATTATTTCATTTATATTTATGTAATGTACATATTACAGAAACAGTTAATTTTTAGTCATTAAATTTATCAAGGGCCATAGAACCAGGGAATAAGTCAAGTTTTTATTTTATCAAGTTGCTTAATGAAAAAAAATTTAAAATGTGGATGGAAATCTTAAAAGATGATGTTGGTTCACATTTGTTCATCAAACAAATAAAATATTTTATGATTCCTAATTTGCTACGATCTCGGGAAATGTTTACTTTAACTTGTGAGGCGATTTCGGGGAATCCACTAGGTCAGGGGTCAAAACATTTAGTGTCGGGATTGTCAGATATTGTCAAGAAAAATCTTTCTCTTTCTCTCAGAAGTGAAATAATTATTAAGTTTAAAAAAAACCTGTCCTTCCCGAGATAGGGGTGATTGAAAAAATAAGCTATATGTCGGAAGACAGAAGAAGATCTAATATTTTTAAAGATCCTTGAAATTTTTTCTTACCAATTTAGTGTTCACGTTTCTGTTACTGGCCACTATAACCACAATACTTTTCAGTTTAAAATATTGTTGCGCATTCGAATTTTAATTCGAACACCGATTTGAATTCGGATACCGTCAGTGATATGGTCTCTGCCGCTACGTATAGATCATTAATTATAAATTGTGGGTAGTGTCCGTAAATATGTGCTCCTAGTTATGTTGATCCACCTTCTGACATGACATTTACCTGACTTTTTTGTAAAAGATTCTGGCTTAGGTGGTAGCTCTTCTCCTCCCGTTATTTGCGAATATACCATCGGAGAATAAGCAGATTTGGGGCCGGGTTATCACAGACAACTTTTCTTCACTTACCGTGCTTCAATGCTTGGCCTTCCTTCCCTCATCTACATTCCCAGATCACATTTTATACATTATCAGAGTTATTGACTCATTTTTTTAATTATTTACGTTTTAAATAGTTCTATGGATTTGTATTATTATATTTATATATTTACGTTTAAATCTTTAGTTTATTTTTTTATATAAGCACCTTATGCAGTTTCTTTTGCTTACAATTTATTTTGTCTCTGGGGAGTTCTTACGTTGGTTCCTTTTTCCTTTAAACTCGAACGACGTAACGACGAAGTAAACCGATTATTTTTCTTAGCTTGAAGTGAGTTGGATTAATTTTTTATTTACCCCTAAATGTAGACTTACTTATTCTCTGTTGACGTACGTGCTGTTAGCCCGAAGGCTTTTACAGATTCATCTGAACTCGGTTCACAGAGCGGAAGGGTCCGTGAAATTAAAAATTAAAAAAAGCTGGTAGGATGCGTACCAGTGCAAAGAAGTCTACCCGTGTTTATTTTTGTATTAAATGTGTTGATGATGTGTGCATGCGGGTTGGGACGGCAGCGTGGACCACAGGCGAGTCGACGTGGGATCCGGATTCAACCACGGTCAGTCCACGCTGTAAGGAAGCGGGCGGCCGCTCTCAAAAAACGGATTTTGTGACGTGGTGAGTAATGTTTCTTTCTGTTGTGTATAACCCGTTGACCTGTATGGAGTGTCGCAGGTGCAGCGGAACATGTAGAATAGTGACTTGCTTAACAAAGGCGTAATAATTTTTCGGGCTTAAATTTTTATTTTATTTTCTCCTTCCATGCTTCACAATTTTTCTCTTATTCTTCATCTTTCTTGCTACACAAATTATAACATTCTTTACATTTATTCAACCATCTTTCATTCTTCACCATTATTCTTAAGGTATTACATCTTTTTATTTTTAAAAATCACAATACAATTATATCACAGCCTCAGTCACTATTTCACTAGTGTCTTTCTTTTACATCTTATTTATAAACACTATTTATTTATTTTTAATTTTTATTTTATACAATTTTGTCACGGAAAGTTTTTCTCCTTGATTGTCGGTCTTAAAAGTGAGTTGAGTTATCAACTGGGACGATAACATACGTGGTTTCGATAATAAAAAAAATTACATTTATTAATTATTTATTTCATTTTCGTTAATCTTATGATTATAAAGATATAAATACTTATAGCAGCAGATTTCCTTTGCACAATGGTTCATATAATCCGATATTATCTTCGAAATTGTTTTTTTTGTGGTGTAAAACTCGGTGCTGTCGTTTAATGTTTCGCATATTTGTAAATAATTTTTTGCGATGGCGTCGTGTGGATTCTTTTCCAAATGTTGACTGAAATGAAAATTAAAAACCTATACCATTTTATTTTCATACTAATGACGTGAAAGTTTAGGTTAGGTTTTTATGAAAATCGAACATGGAAATTGCGAGAAAATCAGAAAACATATAACACTTTTCTTAAAAATCGGTGTATGTAAAAAAAGTGTTGGGATTATCTTCCATTGATAGCGATGTTACTAGTCTTAAAATGTACAAAATAAAAAAAAAACTTATTTAATTTAAATTAATGAAGTGATTACTATGATTAATGTCAGACTTGCACGTAGCATGCATGAATGGGCATATACGTATTTAAATATATTAGAGGGACCGGAAAGTAATATCGTTTCTGTCGACATATTTTAAAAACCGATTGATTTTTACCACTCCGACATTGAAAATTCGTAGAATAAATAATTACTAGATGGCAAAAGGTTGTTGATAACGAAGGTGAAAGAAATATTATTGATTAGTAATAAAAACTTGTTAAAAATGTAGCCGTGTGAAAATAACTCCATCTAGCGACATTACTTTCCGGTTCCCGTAATAAAAATTCTATATTTTTTTTAAATTATTGTAAATGTGTTGTTGTATATGAACTAACACGTCTTTTGACTTAAAAGTATTAATTTAAATCTTAATCCATTATCCTTCAGTGCTTAAAAACAAATCTACAAACAATTTATTTTACCAATGATGACATATGGTACAGAAATGTGGCCTCTTACGTCTGGCTACATTAGCAAGCTCACAATCTCTCAGAGAATCTTTCTTCTAGGAGATCGATTCAGGATTAAGGATATGTATAATCGACCGTAAGTAAACGACATAGCCCAGTGGATTAGCAATGCGAAGTGGCCGTGGGCAGCCCACACAGCCTGTAGGAAGAATAACCGCTAGAGCCTAGAGGTTCTAGAGGGGAGATGACGAATCGGCAAGCGCAGCGTAGAACATCTGTGACGACCAGTGGCGTAGCTAGGGGGTGGCGAGCGGGGCGGCCGCACCAGGCACCACAAGCAGGGGGGGCACCAAAGTTGAAAATAATTTTTTTTTATTTTTTTTTTCAATGATGAATAATGAAATGTTAAAAGAAAAATGAAAACCATAATTTAAAGTAAATAGTGTTTTTTAATAGGGCCCTAAATGACAAAATAATAAATTATTACATTATTGCAAGATTATTTAATGATAAATATATTAAATAATCTTACAATAATGTCAATAGAACATGAACTAGTCGACACTATTGATTTTGAAAATGTGATTAATGACTTTGCAGGCCAAAAAGCGAGGAATGTTCGTTTTTAAATTTTCCCAATAAATTTTATTAAGATTTAATGTTATTTTATATATATCTATTATTATTTTGAACCAAAAAAATATATATTAACTACATTCTGTTCTGAATTTTGAAATTATTTAGACTCTTTAGGAGGGGGGGGGGGGGGCACCAAGCCCCAATCTGCCCCAGGCCCCAAATACCATAGCTACGCCACTGGTGACGACTCTCTTACCCACTTAACATTGAACGTTCTAAAATGCGAAGCTAAACGTTCCTGATGTTTCTCCTTCACGCGCATCGGAAATATTGAGCTGTTCTATTTTTAATTGTGGGTTTATGAAACATTACACAAGTCGGCATCTAGTATCCTTGTTCCATTGCACCGAAGCAGAAGATGATACCCCATACATCCAACAAGATGGACAGATGATCTTGTATGGTCGCTAAATGAAGGCCAACTGGTCTTATTAAAAACCTATGGCGGAGGCTTGTGCCTAAAATAATGAAGAGATATGCAGAGCTATTCAAGTCACATGTGTTGAAATATGTATATGTAATAATTTTGCAATGATGTTGTGAAATAATGTTCACGATATAAAGTAAAGTAATATCTTTGCGCTTAAACTTATTAAGTAGTTAAATCTTAAGTATTAATATTACCATAAACATTGCCGAATGTAAGTGAAATAATCCAAGAAACAGGAGCACTGGCCGAAATGAACTGCCATGGGTGTACTTGGAGCGCTATTGTCCAGAACCTCGTTTCTCGAGACCTGTCCATCGTTGTACGACGTCGTCAGATATACGGACTTATCACCATATTTCTTAAGATATAGTTTCCTTATCAGGGTAGATGTTGTGACGGGCATCTGTTTGTTGATGTCCGTTTCGTAGGTTCGTCTATTGCAGTCTTCGTGACATTTTTCGATCGCCACCTCTCTCTTCACTTCAGTCACGATGGATTCGAAGTCGTGGCTCGAAGCTAGTTGGTTGATCTTAAGACATAGCGTCTGTATAAACCACGATCCGACCACTTCATCCCTGGAAATTTTAACTCATTTAATTTATTTTTGTTTAAGTGGACGTTATACTGCTTGATTACTACTCCTGTATATTAATTCTTAATACTATATAAACAACTAGCTATCCCCGACCTGCTTTACGTGATCCATACTGGCTGTTACGCGTGCAATTTCATAAAATCCACTCCTGGTTATATATAAAACGCCAAAAAATGTTCTCACCGAACATAATTTTTATAATGAACGCCTTGTCAACTCCTTAGTTCTTAGCGAACTTCTACTCATCAACATTTCCAGAGATATCGTTATGACTGTGTGTATATATACACATACATATATATATATATATATATATATATATATATATATATATATGTATATATAGTTGTATATGTATATAAAAGGTTGTCAAATATCTCCCTTCCACCTTTTTGTCTTTTGAATTTCGCGGCTATGTACAAAGCGCTACAGAGCTCGTATCTGGCAATACTATACATAATTTGAAAGGTCTTGACATAACCTACAAAACGACGCTATGCATGATTAGTTTGGATATTGCGTTCAACAGTTATAGACGTGTAAACATGGAGTTCACTAACGCCGAAATTCGCGCTATTTTAAAGTTTTCCTTCGTTAAAGACAAATCCGCTAGAGAAACGTTCCGTGAGATTAATGGTGTTTTGGGGGATGGTACTCTATCACTTTGAACCGCGGAGGAATGGTTTCGACGATTCAGAGCCGGCGAAAACGACACCATGGATAAGCCAGCCGACGGAAGACCTGTGACGACAAATACCGATGAAATCATGGACTACATCGAGTTAGACCGGCATGTGGCATCTCGTGACATCGCCCAGGAAATGGGAGTTAGTCACCAAACCATTTTAAACCATCTGCAGAAGGCTGGATACAAAAAAAGCTTGATGTTTGGGTGCCGCATGATTTGACGCAAAAAAACCTTCTGGACCGAATCAACGCCTGCGATATGCTGCTGAAACGGAACGAACTCGACCCATTCTTGAAGCGGATGGTGACTGGCGACGAAAAATGGATCACATACGACAATATCAAGCGAAAACGGTCGTGGTCGAAGGCCGGTGAATAGTCCCAAACAGTGGCCAAGCCGGGATTGACGGCCAGGAAGGTTTTGCTGTGTGTTTGGTGGGATTGGAAGAGAATCATCCACTATGAGCTGCTCCCATATGGCCAGACGCTTAATTCTACCATCTACTGCGAACAACTGGACCGCTTGAAGCAGGCGATCGACCAGAAGCGTCCAAAATTGGCCAACAGGAAGGGTGTAGTGTTCCACCAGGACAACGCCAGACCACACACTTCGTTGATGACTCGTCAGAAGCTACGGGAGCTCGGATGGGAGGTTTTATCACATCCACTATATAGCCCGGACATAGCGCCAAGTGATTACCACCTGTTCCTGTCCATGGCGAACGCCCTTGGTGGTGTAAAGTTGAACTCAAAAGAGGTTTGTGAAAAGTGGCTGTCCGAGTTCTTCGCAAATAAGGAGGGGGGCTTCTACTAGGGAGGTATTATGAAGTTGCCGTCTAGATGGAAACAGATTATCGAACAAAACGGCGCATATTTGAACTAAATCCGATCACTCTAACAATTTTTATAAAGCATTGAATAAAGAGCAAAAAAGCGGAAGGGAGATATTTGACAACCTGTTATAAAGGAAAATATACTTTCGATAATAAATATATATTTGTATTATCTATAATTTCATAACTTCTTAACTATCAATGTCAAAGTGTTAATATGTAAGTGTCTTGTGTGAAACAAATTTTGTATTTTTTTCCTAACCTGTAAAAACTACTTGAGAATTAATGTTAAAACTAAGTAATATGAGTTAAATGCTTTAATTTGTTTACTTGCATTATATTTGTTAATGTACAGTATTAACGAAAATAAAACTTTCATTTCGGAAACATTTACTGTGTTCGAATCCGCATATATAATAAAGCATAAGTAGCCCTTAACACGTTCACTGCGGCTTGAGGCCGATTCAGCCTCATGGTAGACTTTGCACTGGTGCGGCGCGTAAAACTCGTGTTTTCTCTCTAGTGCGGCGGCTGTTTACACTCAACCGTATGAGATATGACGAAAACAAATATAGCTTTCTTTATGTCTGCGAAGCATTGACTCAATATTGTAAAAAAAATTATTGAAACATGAGGCAGAAAAGGCCTCAACCGCACTACTAGGAAGTTCAGCTTGAGGCTGATTCGACCTCAGCCGCACCAGCTGAAAGTTCTTCAAAATTGGGCCCGCAGTGAACGTGTTAATGCAAAATATACATTTCATAGATTTACCTGTGAGAGGCATGTCCGATGTACGAACTGTGCAGTATCAGCATATCGGACTCGGCGGGCAGCGTGTATGGCTCCAGCGACTCTTCGAAATCCCTCGTTATGTTCGACATTTTCAGAACCTGTACGCCGTCCATTCTGTCCTTACCACGACATGCCTGAAATAAATAATTGAGTAAAACAACGAATCGGGCCGTGATTTTACCCACCATCATTCTTGAATAGAAAATCAAAAGAGAAAAACTCGTTCTTGACTCGAACTTCACTACAGTTTTTCAAGCGGTCCTTCAGAAAATCTATGGGGAAGGACTTTGTCCAGCTGTGGATGTTTTACGGATAAAATCATGATGTGAATATATGAAAGTCCTGTAGTAAAATTTACGATACGAATCTGCCGCCAATAGAAGCCTACTACAAGATATAGGTCTACCTCCCCCAACGATCCCCAAAGATCTTGCGCTGCCCGCATCTAACGAATTCCCGTGACTTTAACGACGTCGTTGCTCCACCTAGCGAGGGTCTACCGACGTCACGTCTACCAACTCGCGATCGCCACTCGACAGCCATTCGCCCCCAACAGCCATCGGTTATTTTCCGCCCACTGTCACTTCCGATAAGCAAATCTTCGAGCTTTATCTGTGACCATGATTCTTCTGCGAATATCTTCATTTATCTATACGAATTTTGATCCCACAAGGAGTTGAACTGCTATAATATTTATACCTCAACAAAAAAGGATGAATACTGGATATGGCGATACTGATGGAATATCTAATAGATTCAGGCGTTACTATGCGAAGGTCCATCATAAGTAAGAAATAAAACTACATCCTAAGAAAGAAATAACAGAACGGTGACGGAGTGAGCTCATTCAGTGTTTGGCAGTAATCGGTGTAACATTACTCCTGAGGATACCCCGTGGAGGGGTGAAACACGTGTTGAGTGAATTAGCGGTGGTAGTTAGTTGGGTAATTCGCATTGTTTGCCGCATGCGCATTTATCAGCGAGCTGACGGGCCGTGCACTTTATTGCACGACTACTGGTACACAGCGGAAGTAGCTATATATTAGTCCTTTTCTTAAATACTGATGGAACTCGTGGTGTCTGCTTGACCTTCTATATTTACAAAAAGGACTTTTGAATTTTTCACTGACATAATCAAAAAAGGAACTTGAAGAAATGAATGAATTTGCGCTGGTCAGATTAGGTCCGATACATATCGTCGAAGAACGGAATAGATTGCCTATCAAGCCCCCATGAACCTTTCAAAAAGAGCCACGATGCTCAGAAGTAAGGGAAACTACACTAGTGAGATCTTTGTATTAAATAAATTCTTCGAGAATTAATGTTTATTTACATCAGTTCATTACACGTTATCGACACTTATCAAACTTAAATACATCTGTAACCCACGGTGTCCGAAGTGACTCAACAGCATATTTCCAGCTGCCATCAATGTGATTATCTATCAAGTTTTTAAGGCCACTTACTTCCGTTTACTCATCGATGTTATCTTATTTTTTAAGTGCCTTTGTCTTATTCTGCAATGTTCACACAGATAACGAAATATCCATTTATATCTTTCTTTTTTTAATACAATCGTTTGACAACTATGACGTCGTATTACAGATTATCTTTGACAATCTATTAAAAAAAAGTAAACACCTAAGAATAATCAATTTATGATTTAAGAAATTTAAAAAAAAAAACATTATTTTGGAAACATAGTGTTTATTTTTATTAATGCAACACTTGTTGTTTGACTCGTAAATAAAAATTGTTACTGCAACTCCATGGAATGTAATTCCCACACAGAGATAGACAACATACAACTGGTCACATATAAAAACAAAATCGATGCCACAGATACTCAACAACTACCCTTGTAATTTATTTATAGACATTTGAAATTCCAGCTGCATTAGACATTGTAAATATTTTCCATAGAATAGTTTTATGTAGACAAAATCACGCTGTCACCTACTTCAGATAACTAACCAGTGTGTGGCGTTTGTTCAAGCATCAATACCCTTTCAACTTACATTGTGTTTCGATTTATCAGCTTCAAAGAACTCGTTCTGTCGACGGCGCCTTCGAAATCTATCAACTAATGATCGAGGAAGATTTGCTGTGATATTCTTAGACGACGATCTTCTCCAGTTTTGACGCACGGGTCCGGTTTGATTCGCAAAGCATTTACCGCAAAATTTCATTGGATGTTCAATTTTCTGTGAAGCAACCATGATGATGTGCATTCGGTTTTTGTTTTTGTTCTCATTGGCGCCAATAGTTAGAGTTATTTCTGAGCTCTTTGAAGTCATTCATAGAGTTGCTGACATCCATTTATCGTAAATAATAACTTTATTTGCGACGCGTCTTCCCCAACATCTTCGCGAAGCAGTCTTATAATGTGTCTTGGTTCGACGTTAAGAGTGCGAGAATTTTGCACGATACTTCATTATTTACATCACAAAGGCCTGGTTTCCACGGTTGAACTTAAATAAATTATTATCCAACTGCTAAACCATGAGTCCAGATTGATAATACACTTGTAACACCTAAATTGCAACAGCACGGGCTAAATTGTCGCCGTTACGAGCCACTCATGCTCCACACGACTGTAGCAACCATGCCATATAAATAGCCATGTAACTATGTCAATATAATCATTCCTTATTAGAGTTCGAGTTTACTTTTTCTACTCTTTTTAACTAAGTTATAGAACCTCCTTAAAGGTTCAATAAAGATGATGAGGCTATTTTACGATTTATTTCATTATTAATGTCACATGAATCCCAATAGGCAGTAGATGATCGCCCCGTATTATTTGTGATATCTCATTTTAGTTCTTTAACTTGACCAAGACATATCTGGAGAAAAAATAGCTTTGCCTTCTTCATTCGCTTTTTAGCTTTCTATTTTAACATAAATATATGATGATAGTTACTCTGGCGTTAAGAGCATTTAATTTCTTGACTGGTTCTTATACTTTTTTTTCGACTATTTTATTCGAAATTTAAAATATATTTGCGTCGTTTGATGATCTATTCAACACTTACTTTTTTTAATTTTCACTATAATGACACCACAGATTCACGCGAAATAAGACACAACTGATATGTTCACTCCTGACTAGCACTTGCAAAGAGTATTAAATAAATCATTATCTGTTATTCATTTCTCCTTCTTTATTAATATATGTCTACACTTCCTAAATGGTGAACTTGCAGATAATGCTATCGGTAGGTTGACTAATGTTTAGTATATGAAGTCTAAATGAAAATACTTTATACAATAATTTTTAAATTTTTAGGCAAAATGTTTTTAGACAGTTTTAGATGTGTATATTCTTGTGGCAGCTCTGCGAAGTATATCCCAGCGGATTAGCAAGATTAAGTGGCAGTGGGTTGAGGTTAGCGAGCAGATCTGATCACTGCAGAAACCTTCAGGTTTCGGTGTTGAGACCACGGATCGGCAACCACAACGTAAGACGTCCACGAAGTGGGCACGACTTTCTTAAAGGTATCCGAAGACGTTGGACGTAATCTGCTTCCAACGGCTCCTTTTGATAAATTAAGAGGGAGGCCTATTTCCAGCTGTTGACATAATCCAGCTAAAATGATGGCGATAATGATGTATTGTTATAACACAAGGATACTTCGGACCAGAATTAGACACTAAGGTGGTTTGATTAAGACCAAATATTTCGTTCGAACAGACGCCTTATAAATGTGATGCAAAAATATATCGTGTATCACAAAAAGAAGTAAAACATGAACAATTTGCTACCAAACTCCTACACCTTTTTACTCTATCTTGACTCTTACAGCCAACATGCTTATATATGCTCGTTGTTATAGATAAACTTAGAAAGCCAAACAAAGTCCAGAACATAGTCCACCCATAAAGATTTCTACCTTGTGATGACTGGACGTTCTAATCTATACTTGCCGGTCCGAAGGTGAAGAAGAATGATCACCGAGACTGTTTTAGTGGGTATAATTGTCATATAACCGTGTCTTAACAGAGTATTTTGTGTACAGGCATATTTACCGAAGTAGAAACCCAGGGATCTATCATCTCCTTCATGGTCTAACAAAACTGCTACAAGCAGAAGAAAAGGTAGCAGAGTAGCAGTTCATTTGTTCCGTTCCCAAAGATTTCCAGATTTACTCGAAATGTAATGAAGATAAAAAAGGGAAGAAGAAATATATCTCATTACCTGAATAATGAGAAGCTTCGGCTTAGTAACCAGAGTTGGCTTTTCGTACGCCTTGAAGTGATTTATTACTTCAACTTCATTGTACTTCTGGTCTTTCGCCCACAGCATGCCCTGGTACGTGCCGTGCGTGAGAATGGCCACTGCAATGCAGCCATAATCTGTGAAGTCTCTTTCACTGACTGCAAAGAAAAAGATATAATTTGAATATTACTCTTCTTTTTTTAAAATAAGAACATTTTGACAGGTAACACAACAAAAGATCGTTCTAGCCATTTCAGAGATTAATTAAGAAACGAGAATAAAAAATGTTATAAACGAGCCTAATTTAAATTGTATATTAGCTTTGCCCGTGTCTTCGTCAACGTGGAATTTAATGAAAAAATATTTTTTTAATTTTTTCTCGTTTAAGAATTTTTCTAAACTAGCTTAAGTTACTTCTTGTTACATCAGCAACCTGCTAGTATATGTCCCATCAAAATCGGTTCAGCCATTTCATAGATTAGCGGGAACAAACAGACAGACAGACAAAATGTTATAACATGTAATTTTGGTATATATATGTAACGTAAATATGGTCATAAGCATGTAGTAAAAAGATTATATATGTGGAAAATAAGTAAAAAAAATGTGATAACTATATCCGTAATGCAGTTAAATTAATTTATTGCCATGATTTGTTATCACTTGGAAAACCTTTAACACTATCATATAATATTTTTTTAGTTTAATAAGCTTGCTAAATTCATTATATGATAATTACACATGTATGTTATAAAACCTTACATAGGTAACTACCAAAAAAATTCTACTTAGGTTAAATTGAACCGTAAAATAAGCGAAGATTCGATGTCCATTAGGTGTTGTCAACTTTTTGCAGTTTCGGCGCATGTTTTTAATTTTATTCCATAAAACCTCTTATAGTATTAGGAAAATTATAAAAATTTGGAAAAACACGAGTAAAATCGGTAAAGCCAATCTTTTGGTTCTGGAAGTTCATTCCATAGCCTGACAGCGACAACAGTGAAAGATTTCTATTCAGGATATATATATATATATATATATATATATATATATATATATATATATATATATATATATATATATATATATATATATAGACTTTTCGGCCTTTTAACACTGTAAGTTTTGGATGTATCTTGTTGTTTTGTAGGTCTAAAGCAAGAGAAGACAAAAAAATTATACTTAAGGAACCGACTTACACAAAAGTACGAAGAGCGAATATTAAAAAAGAAATGTTTATAAACTTGAGTATCTCGAACCCATGGGCGATTTAAAACATAAATAGGTTAAAGAACAATAAGTTTATTGACCTTGCGTGTTGACACGAATTTAATATAGAGAAATAAATAAGAATTTTCATTTACTACAATTTCGGTTTTAGAAACACCTTATTAAATAACTTCATAAGCTCTTTCAGAAGATTTTAACGAATAAAAACTTGAAAAGATTTTTGAAAATTACGTGTATAGTTTGAAAGAAACGGAATGTCTAAGAGTCTAAGACAGGTTGTGGAACTTTATTATTTATGCGTACACGTAGACCCATAAAGAATTTATTTGCTTTTGAATTTAGACGAAATTGCCTATACTACTTTAAAGATAAAACCTAATAAAAGTCACTCTGCATATAATGCAGAAAGCTTTTCTTATTGTAAATATAGAATAAAAACAATAAAAATATATAAAAATCTGTGTCTCAATTAATACAATAATATAGCATGTAACGAACTAGTAAATAAATTACAAAACATACGCCACGGCAAGTGAAGAATTTTTTTATTAACAATTTGAATATGCCTTTTTCCTTTTTCTCTTCATAATTTTAATATGACTAAAATCTATTTGCGACAGTTCTTATTAGTACGTCTATTGACGACGATAAAATCTTATAGTAAATGATTTTTATTCTGTGTTAAAAATAAAATTCAAAATGGCGGCCATTTGCTTTGTACGTTTCCTTTCGATTCATATTAAATATCTCTTTTTCAAGAACGATTCATAACGATAGCCAATATACGTAATTAATAACTATACAATAAATATGAACAAGATTATCGTGCAATATCGTGTGATATCTTAATAACTTTTCGGAATATTTTTAACAATTTTTAAACCAAAGAAATACTTTCATGTAGATATAGGTAGATTGTTTATAGATGAAAATGTATTTTAAGCAGTGAATGCATAGCACATGCGCTGTCAATTAATATGTACACATTATCTAAAATTCAATGTATTTTTTTTGTAATCGCAACACACACTACCAACTGCAAATAAAATATACATAATAAAATAAACAGAACTTTCTGGAAGTGAATATAACAATGCAAAGAGTAAAATTCAGACTAAGTTACACTGTGATTAAAAATTGATATAGATGTAATTATTTCTAGCTTCTTATTTAAAATATTTGATTGATATGATGACGAAATATATGATCATAAGCATGTTAATATAAAGTTTATATATGAGTGGTAACTATAATTGAAAATGGAAGTAGATTTAAAAGGTATACAGCTTTTTTAATGAGATATATTAGGGGATCTGGAAAGTAATGTCGCTTTCTTAAGTTAAATTCAATAGAGGGCGTCCATCAGCTGAGAAAAAGAAGAACGCTGTGATAAGTTGTTTCGTAAATATAGTAAAGCACTACATAAGATGTATGTGTTGTTGTACTATGTAGGTGTTAAAGCTTTATAGGCAAAAAGATTAAAATATTTTACACCTATTTCCAATCACACTGTATAATTTTATAAAGTCTACAGAGGGCAAATAGATAAAAAAAGTAATAATTAATTTTAATATGTATTAGGGGGGCCAGACAGTAATGTCGCTTTCTTAAGTTAAATTCACTCGACTACATTTTTAATGAGTTTTTATTTCTAATCAACAATATATTCACCATCATTATCAACAACTTTTTGCCGTCTAGTATACAAATTTTCAATGCTACAGCAGTAAAAATCAATCGGTTTTTCTGTGAAAAATGTCGACAGAAACGACATTACTTTCCGGTACCCCTGATATATTCACCCTGATAAAGCTATATAAGATTGACATAATTTATTTACATATCGCTCCACCTATAAGGATAACAATAAATAAAGAAAGCTACGTACATAATTTTAATTCCTTGAATACTTCGTCCTTTGTGAAATCTTTGTGTTCGGTCACTTCGAATCCGAAATCGGAAAATGTACTTGTTAATGATTGCACATCTTTTTCCGTACCATATCGAGGATTAAAGCCGTCTACATTCTCCTGATTGAAAATTATGAGGCAATTCTTATCGAACTTCTCTAGTTCGTACGTAGTCGCGAACTTAGACAATGCTCTTCTGTTATAATCTTCATATTTAACTTCCTCCTTTTCTATAACGAAATCTACTTCTTTTTTATCGTATGTCTCAGGTTCTAATATCTGTGGAGGTGATACCATTATTCCATCAAGAGATATACCTCCAGTACGATCTGTCGTATCCATTACTTCATAATCTCTAGCGTCACCGTTCGAATCACTGACATCGTCTGTTTGTTGTGAATCTGTATCTTCGTTTTCAGATCTTTCATTTCTATCAACAATCATTTCCATATTTACACAATTATCTTCAGGAGTCTGGTTTGTGTTAAAACCATTGTAACCTTTGCGATTTTTGCCTCTGCGGTTCATTTTTATTTAAACAAAATATTTAATATCACAAATTCCACGCGCGTTTGTTAAAACACTGATCCTGTAACAAGCGTCAATTGATTTCTTTATTTCTTATCTAATCGATTTGACGACAAGCGCTGAAATGATAATGCGTCGAGGTACTTTCGAATTATATTTATTCGCATTATATACATTTTCCGGTTAAATATTATAAATAATCTTCGCATCTAATATCCACCAGTCGAGGATATTTTTCCCGGGCGCCATTTCAGCATTCCGCGTGCTCCGCAGTGTCGAGATGGACGAGGTCTCGGCCCAGCTCTTCACGGGGCACGGGGGGTTCTCTGAGTACCTCCACAGGTTCAAGCTCAAGAAGGACCCTCGTGCTTCTGTGAACCGGGCGTGGACCAGACCGTGATCCACCTTGTGGCCCAACGTCCCGCATTCGGGGGACTCCGGTTTGACTTCGAGTGCCGGTCTCGTGTGAAAATCAGGGAGGAATCAATAGCCTCCCTGATAAGAGAAGAAAAAACCGAAGAAGAGTTCCTCCTACTCTGTAGAAAAATAATAAGTAAAGTAATAAATAGTAATAAAAGTTAATAAAAATGTACACAACAAAAATAAAAAAATAAATGAAAAATAATGTAAAACAAAGTAATATTGTAATAATCCTATATAAAATAAAATAATAAAGCTGTAAAAGAGTAATGAGGGATGTATGAAAGACGTTACAGAGCGAAAGGGAAAGACAGAAGAATTGTGGCTATAATGAAATGAACGAAAGATCACACGATGTATGAAAGACGATAATGAAAATAAAAAAATGTGTGAAAAAATGTAATAATGTTGAATAGTCCCTGTCCCACACAAGATAAGGGGTACGAGAGGCTCCCAATAACGGAGGCCGAAAAAAAAGAAAAAATATCTACCAATATTTAGACGAAGGTTAACAACCATGTGTTTTAACAATGATGACATAGCAGTAAATAGCATGATGACATCAAAGAAACGTGGTCTCCCTCTTTGGGTCCTACTAGCAAGCTCCCAGTCGCTCCTCCTATGTTAGGCTTTGTGGAACTTCATCGATATTCAGCGATCTTAAAGCCGCTTCAGTCATGAACAGGACTATACTCGGAATTTCTTTACAAGATAGAATTAGGACAGGAGATATGTAGACGAACTGAAGTAACTGTCGTAGCTAAACAAAGGCAAGTTTAAGTGACAGTGAGCAGGCTACTTAGCACTCATAACAAATTGTCGCAAAAGTCCTAAAGTTCTCGAGCACTGGACCACAGGTAAACGAAGCGCAGAACGTTTATTCAAAAAGTGAATAGGTAAAGAAGCAGATACAGGCCGTTTCCTTTCTTTGTTATTGTAAATTTATGGGAGAAGCCCGATGTTTAAAAATGGAAGTCATGCGCAATGAGGGTAAATAATCGAGAGATTAAAAAACGACAAATGATATGAAAATCATTTTAAACTGAATGCAACAACGCCCTAATCGGGAGTAACTTTTTTTTCATTTATGGCCCCCGCTATCGTGGGCCTCTCGTTCTTACCTATCATATTTATGGGACAAGGAATTACAATATAATGTATAACAACATTTATAATGTATAACATCTTTAATTAACGCTTACTTTCATTTTTAAACAGTTTTTGCATGTTTAAATAAATTTCTGTTTCATTTATTTTAGGTTCATTTATTTCACGTTAGTGTTTTATGTTTTCTATTACTTTAATTTCATTAATTACGTCCTCAATGATGGCTCTGCAATATTTGGGGAAGGCAGGCCCGCCTTCGTAACTGTTTATCAGTGGGCCGATGCTGTCTTCATTAATCTTTTTTTTTTCTAACAGGAGCTCAGAATCGCTCCGGAGTCGGGAGTATCGTTTGGCTTATTTGCGTTGTACAAATTTGAATTTAGAACACGCGAGTTTGGTTATAATCATATAAACACTTTTTTTTTTCTAACAGGAGCTCAGAATCGCTCCGGAGTCGGGAGTATCGTTTGGCTTATTTGCGTTGTACAAATTTGAATTTAGAACACGCGAGTTTGGTTATAATCATATAAACACTTTTTTTTTCAATGTGTCATTCTTAATTTCAGTTCACGTTACACATTTGTTACGTTTTCTATTTGACAGTTTGATTGACACTATTCTGTCAATCAATTTTGTGATAACAACAATGCAATAATACGTTTTATTATTGTGATTTATTTATTTCTGGCGTGCAAACGATTTCTACTAATAATATAAAACTCTCCACATGAATCAGTTTAGTGTTGAAAAACTTGAGTTTTTGTAATACAAAATTGCGTGCAGGACAAAATTTTGATTATGTTTTTATATATAATAAAATGAAACTGAATAAAGTAAATTTAAATAAATATGTATTTATACCGAAACAGTGGCGTACCAAGAACTTTTGCCGCCCGGGGCGATCTCCAGTTTGCCGCCCTTTCTATTATAAGTCAATCAAATAGTGGTTTTTATAAATTAATACACATAAACAAATTATAGTTATTAATTCGATATTAATTAATACATAGAGTAATTTTTTTAGACATCTTTGTGTGCACTCTTAAACATATTTATATAATATCTACTCTTCTAGCTTTCATACTAGAAAAATCGTGTATAATGCTCTCAAAATTTATATTATTTGTAATTTCTTGTTCTATTGACAATATTGCAAGATTTTGTAGTCTTAATTGACTCATTGTAGAACGAAGATAATTTTTTATCAACTTCAATTTTGAGAAGCTTCTTTCGCAACTAGCGACACTGATTTAAATTGTTAAAAAAATTCTTAACAAAATTACAATGTTGGGAACAGAATTTTAATTTATGATTCAAGAAAGAAAATAAATATGAAATGAGTAAGTTGTTTTTTACAACTATAAGTAAATATAAAAAATGCCGCCCCAAGGAAAGTGCCGCCCGGTGCGGACCGCAACCCCCTAGGTACGCCACTCCACCGAAATTATAAACTAGCAACTTATAAACAGGAACGTCAAAATTATGCAAAAGTTATCTCCTGTTTAATTACTATTAGGTGTTAGTAGGCGCATATTTTTCGATTCCCTACGTTTCTTTGATGTTTCAAAGTCGTTCTCTTATAGTTAATTTAAAATCTATTTATATAGTTTTTTGTAGTTTCATATTAAATAATAATATTTTTTAAAAAAATTTACTAACAGCAAATAATCGAAAATAAAACCATAATGCATGTCTATACTTATGGATAAAAATGCTTAATAATATTTCAAACTTGAAGCTAATTGAGCATTTTCCTATGGCCCAAATCAATCGCTGTGGTTAACTGCCAGAGACTTCAATTACGAGGGTTTAAAAAACTCAACTGCAATACAATTATTTTCTATGACCAACTTAAATTATCTGTTGATTTTAACAGAATCTAGTTTATTTACTATTAGCAGAAAATTTGCAAATACGAGAATGTTCTGATTTATGCACTTTCGATACTTTTTCCTCAATAAGATTGGGTTTCGTGGTCCATCGAGTCTTCATGCTTGGTAAATATAATTAGAAAAATAATTTCACTTGTTGCAGCATTTCTAAATAAAATGATCGCGTCTTTATTTATTGCGCAGTTAAAAGTCATATCTTAAATTTTGCAAGTAACGATTCAAGATTACTCTCAAAATTGTACAAAATAAATAAAATAAATTTTTTACGTATCAAAAAATATATAGTTTTTTTTTAAATATCAATATCAACATTATTGAAGCAATAAAAAGTCCACAGCTGGACATAGGTCATCTGCATAGTTTTATAACGGGACCTATTGGAAGAGAACAGCGTCCAACATCTTCCTATGACCTTGAGTTTGTCTGTCTATGGAAGACCTACCCTGCGTTCGCTAGTCCAATGCATCCACTCCAAAACTTAAAGTACCTTACGCCCTCGTACACTGTGATCTGTCTATTCAACTAGCCAATCTTCGGATTTGGTCATGCCTTCTCCATTCTCCTCTCCGATATTATAACGTTTTATATTAAAAGATTGACATTATTTAGCTAAATTTAGATGCAGTATTTTTTAATTTATTTATTAAAACAATTATAAATAAATTTCTTAACTGCGATTCAACATATTTAAAAACAATTTTTCAGTAGCAAAAAATAAACGGGCTAATGCGCTTTTAGCAAATCGTTAATTTATTCAGTAAAATATGGTTGGTAATACAGCGACATCTATTACCTACAAACAGTAATGCCTTATCTACAACAGTGTCGAGTTTAAAAGGTGCTGTAAAAACGCACTGTTTAACTGTGAATTTTAAAGAAATATGAAACTTTGAAATTAAAAACATTTGTATTTGAATAATATACAATTTTTAAGGTGGATAATTGTGTAATATGGCGTTGTATTTTGTATTTCAGAAACCAAAAATTTAGCAGAAACTCTTTTCACAGATAACGATAAAAACTATTTTTGTTTGATAAACAATATATTTTATCTTAGAATTACATAAAAGAAAACACCTATACTTAAATTACCAAAATTTTATATGACTTATTTAAGCATTTGTCTTCTCCATAATTAAAGTTATAAATTAAACCACTCTCAAAGGTAAAAAGACCATTTTAAATCATGTCACCTTCCAGCTTTTTTGTTTAACATTGTGGATTTCTCTAAACGAGAGGTCTCTTACTTAAGCTGCAAACTTTGCTTTAACTATATGTATTTTTAATATATAAAATGTTTATATAACATCTATTTGTTATATACTTGTCAACCCGGAAACGAAGTCTTTATTAATGATAAATTAGACATATATTAAAATAATTACCATCATTTCTCTAAATAAGCATGGCAACATTTTTTATTTCTATAATAAATATACTCCTTTTTGTATTATATTTCGGGCACAATCGTTACAATTTCAAGCAACATATAATATAATTTAAATAAGTCGTCCAAATTATACAAATTTATAAATTTTATATAATTTTTATATTTGTATTATGGTCAAAAGCTTAGATTCCATGGCAAGTATGACATGCTTGTATGTTTCATAGCACATTATGCTCTATATTTGCAACTTAATAAGCACTTTATTGTAACCTGATAAAGTCTATTGTTGCCTTTTAAGATTTTATAATATCGTGTGATTAAATGACGTCACATTTGCACATCTACGCTGTTAAATGCATATGTAGTAGTTACGGAACAGTAACTATGCCTATATTAAGGGTATCGGTAGTGTAATATGTATTCGATTTAATAATTATTTATTTTATATTATTAATATTGTTTTATCTGCAAAGTGATATTATTTATTCATTATTAATTCATATACCATGTAGATAACATCCATACAAGTAATTAATTGCGTATAGCATCATTTTTAACATTTTCCGCATCTTGTTTAAATTTAGAAAAATGTTTAACTACAAATATTTAAGTAAAGAACACCTCGAGGGGTTTGATAACTACAAGGTAATTATTTATAGATTATTCTGCAATATTGTTAATTTTCTTAGGATAAAATTTGTTAATTTTTGTAAACATTAGCGGCGATATAACCTGAAAGTATCGATCTTTTACGCAACATTAATTTGGCATAACTTAAGCTTTTGTTTAACTGCGAGTATTTTCTGTATTGAAAATCTTTTTCAACACTAGAATTTGCTTCATACTCTTTATTAAATATTTATTTAATTGTGTAGCTTAGAAACTATAAACAATGTCAGATTTATTTAAAAAAAAATCAGTTTTCGATGTTAAGCGATTTTCAGACAGTTTCATTAGCTATATAATGCATACATTTTTTAGAAAAAATATATGATGCTATTTTTTTTTCAGTATATGGCAAAAGACACAAGTCCACTCAGTGTGTATGTTATGCATCCTTTTTGGAATAAAGTTGTAGAGGTAAGTTTAAAACAGTGACATTTTATAGATATTAACATAATACACGTTTTAATATTAATATTAAACCCCATAATTGTCTAATAGTGTAAGCAATAAATAATTTAGATTTGATCTTGACTCTAACCAAAACAAAATATAACCATCTGTTTTTATTTTATTATTTATAATAAAATTAGTACAAAAATCAATTAAACAATATTGAAACTGCACCTGATTAGACACTAACTTTTTAAGAGTTATCTAATGCAGATCCGAACAGGTGCAGTTATGTCACATAATAAATTATACATTATTAAATTTACTCAATATTTTATGGGTTATTGAATATGTGAATTCACACTTTAATCTTATAGATTTACTAAAAGAAAAGTTAAATGTTACTTTTAATTCAGACTACAGTTTACCCAATATTAGTCCTATCATCACACCATTAAAGGAGTTCTTCCAGTAATTACTTCTCACTGCTAATAGTTCTTCATTTGTTAATTTTCAACCATTTTTTAATACAGACCTTGCTTTTTTTCAATGACTAAACAAAATTAATATTTAAGGTTTAATTTTCTAAAAATTACTTTATCTAATCATCTTAACTATTATATTTATTTTATATTTTTAAAATTATACAAACTTTTATTCAAAAGCTATCATAATCATTATACCAAAGTATAAGTTTTTGGAACCATACATAGTAATATTCTCTATTGAACAATCTATATAATAAATGATATCCAATGTATTTAAATTATATAAAGATACAAAGTTATGTAGTCTTGGGTTTTATCATGTAGTAACCATACACGGGATACCTTTTTAGGAGCTACAAAGGATTTATACTAAACTCATACCAGCTGCAACACCATACTGTTTAATGCCTTTTGTTAAAGTTATTGTAACGCTTTTGCATAAGTACTCCTAAAATTTCAATGTGACTTAGTATCTTGACCAATTTAAGATAGAGTAAAAAATTCCCATGCTTAAGAGTTTGTGCAGTATTAATATGTGCTTCAAGACAGACCAACACATTTTTCATTTTATTCATATTATTTTCAATTAGGATCATTTACAGTGACTACTTGGATAGACCACAATAAAAACTAGAAGATCAGATCAAGCTCCGCTATAATGGTATCCAACCTAAAGCTACAAAGGATCCAAATGCACCCTGATCTGACAAGAGCTTACAACAAACATTGACAAGTTTTCTTTTTTTGTGGCAGATCAATAAGGCCATGCAGGCCATGCTTTGGGATTTAAAGGAAGTTGTAGTATAACTTCTTCTGTCATGTCCAGTTCAGGCCTCTTGTTACACATGAGGAGCTCAGCTTTCTGCAACAAATCTTTTTCTCTTATTTATGGCTATGCCAGCGGTTAATTATTTCATGAAATTCTTCAATAACAGTTTAACATAATTCTTATTTAATTTCAGCTCCCATATTACAACTTGCTATAAATGATTTATATCATGACCAATTTTTGAAATAGGAACATTTTCTATTTATAATAAAGATTTTTTTTACAACTTCCTCATGTTTCTCACTAAACGTTAAGAAATGTGATAAATAAGATTTTTTAATAATTACTTGTGTTTTTTAAATGGTGAATTCTGAAAATGTATTTATGCAAATTAAAAAAGGGAAATTAAAGAAAATAAAGAAACCGTGTGTTGTGGGCTTTACAAATTGTTGGCTCAGGTGAAGTTGCCTTTGAAACTCCGTAGATTTAACTGGAAGGATGCTATTATCATCATTCCAGCGGTCAAATCTCCATTTCTCTACAGTCTCTAGTCTATTTCTAATGCAACAGATTTAAAGTGTTCTGCATTCAGCTTTTTGTGACGATGTGTCCACATTGTGAGTGGTTGGAGTTCCAGAACATTAAGGCCATAATGGCCATCTCTTCTATGTGATATGTAGCCTGCTATTCCGCTAGGCTATGTTGGTCTAATAGTCCCTATTGCTTTTCTCATGTCGATTTCATTATAAAGTAACTTAAAATTTTTGTTGCTTCAATTAGGCTCCTCTGTTATATATATATATATTTATATATATACATATATATATATATATATATATTTATATATATATATATATATATATATTTAAATATATATATATGTATATTTATATATATATCATTCACATTATCCAAGTAAATATGAATGAATGAAAGTAACCTCTGTTTCCGACTCCCTTCTTTTTCTTTCCAGCCAATAAACGTCCACTGCAAGGTAAAGGTACTCCGCCAAAGATCGACATCATGTTCGATCTTGCTTAACTTTGTCGTCTGATAATTCTTTAATATTTGAGGGACCAAGCGAAGGAAGTGAGGGCGAGAAATGATATAAATTAATAAAAGAGTAATAAAAACTCTATCCTAAAGGAGATAGGAGTACGAGAGGTCCCCTATTGCGGGGACCATATAAAAGACTATGTCGTCAGTCCATCTAGTGGGGACATACCCACTAGGTAATTACTCCTCTTAACATACATAAATTATCATACTCATATATCATACTTAAAATTATATCTTAAAACATGACTGTCTTGCAATCAAACGGTAGTAACAGATTAAAAATAATTTCCTTTTAACATATTTTTTTTTAATAATTTGTCACGATATCGGTGTAGGCATTTTAAAATTGGCCATTCAATAATGTTCTAAGGCAATAAATAATCGTTTTAAAACTATACAATAGTGGTAAATCACGACATTGAAATCCAGATGTATATATAACTTATATAAGACATAGTGCGTTATTTGTTCGTTTATCAATAGAATATGCTGACGTGTGCAAAATCGAACGATCCTATGTCACGATTACTATGCGATAATACAGGCAAGTAATTTTAGCACATGTTGGTCAAGGAGATTTGAGTTTATCAGTACATACTTGATAGGCTACTTGCAGCTTAATTATTCTCTTATCTGTGTTTTTAGCAATGTCTCGTATTTTTCTGAATCATATATCAAAATTTAATTAAAATTATAACTATGCTAATCTTGTTTACAATTAACTTCTCTCGAGAAATAATGGTAGCCCAGAAGTAGCGGACTGGGAGTTGCGATCGTCGATACTTGGGCATTAATTATATAGAATCGCTTCTGTTTACAAACGTGTTTTTAGAGGATGAGCAGCAGGGTCCTCTGCGTACCATAATATCATAAAGCATGGTTGCACAGACTTATTAAGACCAGGGGCCAATCGGGCAAATCATGAACTGATGGCGGACCTGCCGCCAGAAGTATAGGTAAATTAATTCTTTTGCTTTTATTCTAGAATAGAATTCAATATTTTTGTACGAGAGTATTATTTATGCTGTCGGCGGGCCCCCAATATTCGACCGGCGGGCCGCGGTCTGTGCATCCATGTCATAAAGCGATCGCCAACGCACCTGCGAGGTGTGGCGATTATTGTCCCCCCCCCCCCCCTCCCCATAGATATCTTTGGGGAAGGCCTATGTTCGCAGTGGACGTTTATAAGCTGAAATGACGAAAAAAATGACTAAAATCAAGTCAAGCAAAATTTTTTTTATTGAATATTTTTGTAAAGCAAAGGTTTCGTGCTAAAAGAAACATTCTTAAGAACTCTTTTAGTGTCCGAAGGCGTAAGTCAGATATTTCCTTTTACGTACTACTTCTCTTTTATTCGTATTTGATGTTTTTTTTTTTTTTAAATAATGTAAATTTAAAATACTACGTCACCTATAGAGAAATGTCGCAGGATCATTATTCATATGGCAACTTTTGATGTATTTTAACGTATATGTACTGCTGGTGTACCTAAATAAATAAAAGTAAATAACTTAAAATAAATTCATTGTCGATTTCTATGGGGTGGAGGTAGAATACGCTGGATACAGTCCGCTACCAAATAGTGCTATTAGATATCTATGGCCTTTGACGGGAGCGTGTCGGTTCATTTCTGAAGCAGGCTTTCAAGGTAGTATCATTTAGAATTTGTAAAATAGAGGAGGCAGTCTTGTCGGTAAAGATAATCGTCAAAGGATAAGGAGGCCTCTCTGAACGCAGGTTGTCATAAGGACGAGCTGAACTAGTGAAATGTTTTAAGGAGGTCAAAAGAGGGGCTATGAAATAACAAAAAAAATGGTGAAAAAAATATTTTAAGTCCCTGCCTACATGACACTGGAGCATATTTGAGATGTCCAAAAGCGGGAGCCAATAAAAAAATGCATGTTGTCAACCTGATTCCTCGCTACAACCAGCACTCGCCTAATGAAGCAACATTGTGCTAGAAAACTTTGTTATTTATCCTGACAATTGCCTGTGGACATATATATATATATATATATATATAGCCTGGATGCCTGGTCAGATCTGCCTGAAACGAAGTAGGCTATATTATCTCTGGATATACTACAGACTACATGACCATAAACAATGATATTTCATTCATCATTAACAAAAAAATTCGATCCCGACACTGACAGGCGCCATGTTGCTCCTGTAGGGTTAATTATATACGGGATACATATACAGGCGAAGCTCTAATAAACACACCTCGACTTTGGACGTGTTACTACCTCAAGACATAGCGGCTCTAGGAAGAATCCCACACACCCTTTCCGGCCAACGAAATGTTAATATGTAACATTTGAATGTTCTAAATAATTTGATACATTATAACTTAGTAAGAAAAGGACCAATATTTAGCCACTTCCGCACGTGCAGTAGTAGTCGTGCAACATAGTGCACCGCCCGCCAGCCCGCTGATAAATGCGCATGCGGCAAACAATGCGAATCACACAACTGCCACCGCGAAATCACTCAACACGTGTTTCACCCCTCCACGGGGCATCTTCAGGAGTTATGTTACACCGATTAGTGCTAAACACAGAGTCTTTTTGGCACTTTGTCCTTTTCTTACTTAGGATGGACTTCCGCAAGGTAACGCCTCATTACATTATAACTTCTCAGTGTTGCCGCATTACGATGTAATTTTCAATTATTTACCGTAGATGAATACGTTTTTTAAAAAATGTCAAGAACGTATCATTCAAATTTAAAACGAGTCAATAAGTGAATAAGGACTTGAGCTTATAAATTAGAGCTTCGCTTTGTCCTTTTCGTACATTCAGAAAAATACGGCTATTAATACGCTGTCTCGGATAATCGTCACTAAGTGTACTAGAACAATTAAAATTGTCGTGTTGGATGAATAGATCACAATTGTTATCATTAGAGTGTCTTAAAGAGCGGTGAAAGGGACAGATATACTTATAAGTGTTAGTCGGTGATGACTACGGCATAGAAACGTGGTCTTTCACATCGTGTCGTATTTGCAAGCTCTCTATCCGTAGAGAAAAGTAACATAGGCCAGTGGCAATCCTAGAAGTGACAGTAGACAAACCACAAAGCCTAACAAATGGCCTCTAGGACCTTAACTTTATGTATTGCGCTGCTAGCGTAAGGATATTCACCCACAAATAGGTCAAGACGGTTACAATTTACATATACGAAAAGAAGAGAAAAGAGACAGTAACATAGTGTCATCTTTTCTATACAGGAAGTACTCGCTATAAGTCATTCGAGCTAACATTGGGAACTTTAAGTATGAATAGGCCTCCTCTATAGATTTAAAAGGTCAAGTCCAAAGCGGCTTAGATTCAGCATCCCATCTTGCCAATACGCAAGGTACGTTAATAACTGTTTATGCCAAAAATTTCGATTTCAAAAATACTCTAATTCATATAAATGAAATTATATTTTGAATGAAATACCGCAAATCACAGTTCATGCCTCTTCTAGATGGTTCTACGAAAAATCTACGGAAGAGGCCTTTTTCTAGCAGCGGACTTCCTTAGGCTATATAAACTATTATTGCTGATTCCTTATACAATGGAGGTTTATTTGAAATTAGATCGTTTTGTGAATTCAAGTACATAGGGAGCAATGATTATTCTTTCGTTTTACATGGCTTACACAGCTACCCAATTTGCGTTTACAAATTCCTTGAGTTCAAGGATAAAGAGTGTATAGGGCCGTTAACTTAAAAATTCCGTTAAGTATAGAAGCTCGGGGGATTCCCCAGAGAGCTTCGGTCCAGCCGATACATACTAGTTTCACCGGACTGAGGAAGACATTAACTAACTACACTTAAAGACATAACACAAACCTACCGAAAATTAGCCCGAAAATCAAATAATTTGAATTCGTTAAAATTACTGAATAACAATTGTGACGTGAGATGATTCACTATTTTCTTATCGACAATAAACTACGAAGTATATTTCGTGCTTCTTTTTAAATAATTTCAATAAAAACGCTTGTTTAAATTTCGAACGCGAATTGAAAAACTAATTATTGATTATTGAACCGCAACGAACTATTTTTCCAAGAATAATACCGTTACGTAATAATAACTGCATTCTTGTCGTTTTACGTTTCGCGTTTAGCCTTGTGAACGGTTGCCAGAAATGGTGGCGTATGGTTGTGTTTAGTTTTAGCGGAACCGGTACGTAAATCGGTACGAAATTTATTGTGTACTAGCGCATCAACGAAACCGGTTAAACGTGCGTAATTCGTACCCGAACTATTTTAGGTACGTATTTACTATTCCGCACTCGATCAACACGAGGAAAATTTCCGATGCGTAATTTTTATTTTCATTGCTTGTCTGATATGTATTGATATACTGTTGTACCAAATTCATACCTAAAACTGTTAATGTATATCGATGACAACGATATACTCCGAAAGAACTTCACTCTCTCTGGTACCTAGGAAACAGAATGCCCTTCTCAGCGGGTCCTTACGCTTAATTATTGCAAACAATTTCAGGGCACACTTTATCTAAATGGCACTTCTATTAACGCCTTTCGAAATGAAGGTAGTGAATGAAGTAGCCAGAATGCTAAGCGGTTATTATCGATGAGAGACAACCCTAGCCAAAGTCACAAAAGACTCCAACGAGGGCCATAGAGCTCAGCCAAGACTTCACTGAGACCACTTGAGCTTTGCTACCTTAGATAGTGTCTTAGGATAGGCGCCCTTTGCGACATGCCGCCACGAACCCATGGAATCTGCAAAAGCCTTCCCATATTTTGTGGCATGACAACAGAGATATGTAAATAGAATTAAGAGTCAAAATAGACAGTGGCAGCATCGCCTCTCTCTTGAGGGACACAGGATATCGCCACACTCTTTTGCAATATGCAGATTATAATAAAAATTAAGGTCGGACAAATAAATAAACAAGTATGTAAATGTAACTGTGATATAGCAATAAGACATCCAAAAATTAGAAATGTAAATAAATACTTTTAAATAAAAATCAAATGAGAATTGTAAAATAAAGCATAAAAAATGATAGAATATAATAGAAGGGACGTATAAAATTAACTAAAAATTTTAAGTTTTTTGCCAGATATTGTGACAGACGAAAGAAGAAAAATAAATTATAAACTATACCCAAAACTTTGTAAAATCGAAGTGCCTGTTCCAAAAAATGATATTGACAATAAAAAATCTGCAAATGATACTTGGACATCAGTAAGAGTAAGGATAAAAAAGAGGGAGACATATATATACCTTATACCGTGATTTATTTTAGCAAAGAGTTATCTCCAAAGCAAAAGATCGTCATACTTAGCCGTAGTTACCGAGATTCTCTTCGTTTTTACTATAGAATATCTAGGCGCTAAAATCACCTATGTCTAAAGTGTATACTTCTAGATTAATAATAGGTCTAGAAAGTTGATTTTTAGCAGTGCTACTATCCTTGGTATCCTCTTTAAGTTTTTAATGTTATTCTTCAACTTTTTTTAATATGTAACCTACTTCATACAGTTTTTATTTGATCTACATAGCAAAATATGTAATCACACCTATCTTTCTAAGTTCTCAGAGACCCAAAATATCGAGATTTATGTTTTGTAACACTGAGTAAATTTATTTATTAATTAACTTGCATTAAAAGTGCATATCGTAAGTGTCTTTCTGGGGACGGCCGGCCCACTTGTGATCGCGTTTAGCGTGGGCGATCCTAAGTATACCACCTTTGATCGCCTATTACTCATCGCTGTCATCCCAAATCGCACACTTACTTATACTATACGCACACATATACCATCTAATACGCTCGTGCGATTGTGCTTCATGTTGTTGACTTCGCGAAGCCTTCAGTTGAGTGATCCCAATTCCAACGGAGGTTGAAAAACCTCTCGGGCTAACAGCAATTATATCACCCGAAAGAATGCTTCTTTACTGGAATGTTTAAATTGCATTTTTTTACTATATTTATTCGGACTTTGTTTGATGCGGGTAGTCGGAGAAGAGAAAACTGATCTATACCTAGACAGCTTAATTATACTTGTAACTAAATAATATATTCTTGTCTGCTATATATAATATCCCATATAAATAGATATCGTTTAATGTCTTCTACAGTATAATTTAAGTTGTATTGTTCCGGTTTAAAAGCATCGAAGCTTGTTATTAAACTGGAATAATGTATATTTCAAGGTGACGAACATAGATACAATGTTGCGATGTATTCTGTACTACAAAATATGTGAGCACCTTGTTACATAATATCGAAATAAGTTAAAATAAATAAACTTATTTGTGTAAATGGTACAGATTAAAAAATATTTTTTAATAAAGCGACAAAAAAAAACTTTAAATATGGTAATAAAATAATTTACTTATATTTCAAAAGGTTACTGTATTAATACTGATAACAATAGGAACTTACCTATATACTATGGTTCTGCCTAAACCAAACTAGGGTAGTTTTAGACGTTTTCAAACAAAATCATAGGTGATAAGCCAAATAAAATATTATTTTGTTAAACTACATGAATCGTCATCATTTTAACCATGTGACGTCATATGACATAACAAGGTGAATTTGTTTTTAGAATAAATTCCTTATTTATTCCTTCAAATCAATATCATTCCCTTCAAAGTTATGCTCGTCCGATAAAAGGCACTTTAGCCAATGCTTTTTCCAGTCCCCAAAACAGTTGGAATAGTCTTTTTCCGGTATAGCCTTCAAAACCTTATTCTATTAGGTTTTTATCTATTTAATCGTGTCAAAAAGTTGTTCCGCCTTGACTTATTGATTTGAGAAGCCAAATCAGGCGAACAGGGTGGTTGCGGAATGATACGAGTCGAGTTTTTGGCAAATAAAAAGCGCGAAGAACCAATGCAGTATAACATCGACCAATAAAGACTTGAGGCGTTTGAAACATAAAACATATTTTAAAAAGGTTTGGGTTGAGCCAAACGATGTTCCAATACTATCAGCGGGGTCTCATATTTTCGATTTTCATACGACGATTTTCTCGTGGTTCTCGTCGGTCAAAATGACAATTTCATATTACTTTTCATCATAATATATATCTCGAAAAGGGCCAGTAGGGTAGGCATCAAGCGTCTTTCAACGAAGTAATATATATATACACATATATGTGTGTGACGTGCTATTTTATCAGTAAAATTCCCAACGCATTTGTCTAACGTTATCAATATACAAATCTATTTGATCTTACTATGAAATAACCTGAATAAAATTGATAAGGTATCAGAGCAAATATGAATTGTAACTATATGTCGTCAAATTTATATTAAGCTTGAATTTAGATTTACTATGCCATACATTACGGGTTTAAATCAGAAATGAAGACGTCTGGAGAAGAACTAAAGTCAGCAATGTACTTCGAAGAGTTAGTAGTCTGAAATGACAATAGCACACACATCATCAGCACATCGCTCATACAAGCTACCACGTGCCTGTAGACGAAGCGTTGGTGGACCCCCAATAGAAATTGCGACCAGCAATATCGATCATTGTGGTGATATTTGGGAGTGGCCTATGAGCACTCGCACTTTTTGACCTTGAAAAAGTCTTTACCTAAACTTACCTAACGCGGTTGGAACTCTGGGTAGTAGAATTTCGTCGCATAGCGGCACGGACTTGCCCAGTGAAAGACCTGTGCTAATTATGCATTGCTTCTTGATGACGAGGAAATTTAAAGTCGGATTTGATCGAGGTGTTTTGTTTACAATAGAGTATTATTTACAATTCCGACTCGAACGCAATGGTACAAAATTCAAATCAGCGTTCGAATTTGAATTCGAACACGCAAGTATTATTTAAATCTTAAGTGTTGTGGCCGTTGTGGCCAGTAATAATTCTCATTCTTACTTACTTAGACATTTTTTTACTCCAAGACTATTCATAGCTTTCAGTGTTCGATTTAATGTAAGATTTAGTCTCGGGTACCTTCGAAGAGAACCAGTTGATCATATTTTTGTATTTTTTAATCCAACATAATACCTCTTTGTTGAAGCTGGTACCACGCTGGGTTGCTCCGAACGTCCTTACTTTTGTCGGCTTCCTGCTCACTGTCCTGGACTTCGTGTTGCTCTCATACTATGACTACGACTACACGGCTGCGAGTGCTTCGGTGAGAAACATTACCATCGCTGACCAGCCTTTGAACGGTCGTCCCGAGGTCATACCGCAACGGCTATGGTACCTGCTCGCTGCTTTTCTATTCCTCGCTTATACTTTGGGTAAGTGATAATTTGAATTTAGAATTTTTCGTTGAGGCCGAAAGGTTTTTGTGTGGCGACCACGATCCAATAGATATACACCAATGCCTCGATGTACGTCGTTTCGTTTTGAGTTTTTTTTTCGAAATTGCGTCGCTGCTTAATTAGTACCTATTTTCACTGTGCGTCGTTAGATTTTCGAGGTTGCCTTGTTCTGGGTTCGAGTCCTTAATTTAATTTTTTTTTCTTAAAGATGGCAACACTTTTGTTTATAATTGCGCCATGCTATCAAAACTCGGAGATTCCCTTTCTAACTAAAAACAACGCAATTTGAATACAGTTTTATTTTCACTTTCTTTTGCTAATTTTAGTGTTCAATTTCAATTACATAGTGTGTTGTAATGTAGTGTGTTGTGCTTTTTTGAAAAGATAATAATAAATTTATATACATTTTTACGGGTTTGTTTTGGTTACAAAAAAGGTAAATATTTTTCCAATTTATTTATTGGCATAGTTATTATTATCACCGTTTATAATTTGGATATATAAACACGTACAAAAACTACTGGATTAAATATGTAATTAATACTTTTACATCAAATATTTAAGAAACCTATGAATGACGGCTTTGTACATTTATGAACAGAACGAAAGAATAAGAAAGTTCCAGAGTTATGGAGCGTAAAAAGCTGAAATGATGCCCCGTAAGGAACAAAAGTCGTGAAGATGAACGACATACATTAAGTGATTACGAGAGTGAAATACTTTTGAAAGTTGCATAAATATGAACGTTTCATTCTTGGAAAGCATTTCTTAAAGGTTGCAATTTTAATATGTATATTAAATTCCAATTAAAACATTGTACATATATTGTCCCATAAATCAACCTCAAGTATAAATCTAGGGACTGGATAATGGATAAATATTACCAATAGTACAACATTGTCGGTTAAACTAAAATGAAGTAATAACTTTAATTATTAATTATTTTTTATTTGTTGCCTTTTAAAAGTAAATTAGCAGAGTTGGACAGCATTGGTCGTTAATAAAGAAAAAAATGTTTATTAAAATACACCTATCCCCCGATTTACACGGTTTTTCAAATATTTTTTTTTGTTTTTATAACGGATTTTATTACCATCTCTCGCAATGTAAATATTTCGAATCGGCACAAATAACTTGGAGTGATGAAAGTGAATTCGAACCTTCGATTCCCAAAAAAAAGAATGAGAGTAATTTCTGACAGTGATAAAGGATAATAAAACACCTTTGGTTTTATTTTTTGTTGTTCTGTTTAATGTATTGTAATTAAATAAAAAAAAATGTTTCCGTAATCAATCAACCATATCAACTTTTTATTTTTATTTCTGTGTACATCTAAAAATATTGAAAAAAATCACAACTGTTAAATAGAAAAATTATGCATTTTATGCAAGTTTTTCGATTTACACGGTTTTGACTTGAAAATTTTTAATTTTCGATTTACACGTTTTTCTCAGGAACGTATCTACCGTGTAAATCGGGGGATAGGTGTAGTTTAAATTTCCGAAAAGATTTTATCATCATCTGCATTTCAGCTGTAAGACATCAACTGGACATAGGCCTCCTAGTTCTCCAACAGGTCCGGTTGGAAGCGACCTGTATCCAGCGTCTTCGGACGATCTCAACAAAGTCGTCTGTCCGCCTGTTTGATTGATGTCCGAAACTTTTCGCTTAGTGGTGTTCATTCCAGAACTTAAAAAGCTCCAACAGCTACCTGTTTCGTATTCGTGTCCTCAATAATTACCTTATAACAACCAATTGTATACAACATATGTGTATACGTTGCAATAATCATTCATTCCCCACCCATTCTCCCGCAAAGATCATCACAATGACAGTTCCTGAGATCCTCGCATCAAGAGATTTCCTGTGACCTTGACTATGTCGACGGTTCAACTAGTACCAATCGAAAATCTCTCAGCCCCAACGACTATCAGCTGCCCCCTATTGCCACTTGAGACAAACAATCCTTCGAGCTACGCCAATGACTGACTTTGTCATTTATAATGCGATCTGCAACGAAGCTCCGTGGATAGACATTAAACAATTATGATGAATTACGAGATTTTAAAACGCGGTCACGTAGACATAAGAATGTATAGATGGGCTTAAGTATGACGCTCTAGAGAGGCAGCGCTCTTAAGGTCGACTAAACAAGGCTTCTTAAATCCCACTCATATTTAAACCTATGTTCTGTATATAACGCTTCACTTATAAAATTTTAAATAATTTAGAAAAACATATTCCGTAAGTAAGCGACCAGAGTAAGGTGCATCTTTGATATCAAAATTCCCGAATCGAATACGCTTAAACTAAATTTGTACTACTCTTAATACTACCTACATTAGTTACATAAATGTCATCAGTTTTTTCACAGCTCGCATATGATTCTCTCTTTTTTATGTCGAATTGCTTCATTAGATTCATTTGACGGAAACAAATAAAATAAAAAATAGCTTAAAGCAATATTTTACTGATTTGCTTTCTTAAAAAGTGACTTTAATGTCATCACAACCAGCCAGATATAAATAGTACAACCAAAGTGATTTTATGATTGAAAAATTGCAAATTGTTTGCGAAAAGACTTTCTCCGTGATCCAATAGGTATACTGTCAGGGCAGTGAATAACTTAATAATTATAGGTGGCTGTAAATATTTTTTTTTCTTTTTCTGTAGACGGTATCGATGGCAAACAGGCGCGGAGAACTCAAACGTCAGGCCCGCTTGGGGAGCTGTTCGACCACGGCCTGGACTCCTATTCCGTCTTCTTCATTCCAGCCTGCCTTTACTCGATCTTCGGACGTTTCGATTTCTCCATACCGCCAATCAGGTAAATGTTTTTTTTAATCTACATTTATAGTATTGTAAGGTGACTAAAGAATGTTGTCCATGTCACGTTTTCTTAATAGTACGACTAATACGTCGTCAACCAAAGCGTTAATGTATATGTCACAAATTGAAAAAATATACCGAAAGATATTTGAACAATTCTGCCTATAAGTGGACGGTAAAAGGTCTCTTGTTCATAGCACAGCAAAGATACCGGTTGAGACAAAAGCCAACTGAATAGTGAAGAAGAAAATACGAAGCTCGTCTAGTCAGGCAGGCAAAGCGTATGAAGGTTTCGTTAAGTTTTCCTGACATATATACAAACAAGTTCCCATAGTGATCACCCACAGTGATAACGGTGGTTCATCATCATATCAGCCATAAGCGTCCACTGCAAGGCACAGGTTTCCCTAAGGACGCCACTATGACCAGTCATTCGCTGCCCGCATACAGTTACATACACTGAAACATAAACCGTGCGTACATCGAAATAAGTATAATTTCACGGCAAAAACATATGTATTATTACTAGGTCTTACTGTGTTTTCTAGGCGAATATTATTGAGATGGTAACATAGGATATATTGAGGAGGCGACCATCGCCTCCATCATGACAGAAGAAGGAAGAGAATCCTTCCTCAAGTTCTTCAGCTTGGTGGCAAAAACTGTGATAAATAATATAATAATAGTACCACAGGCAAGAAAAAATGAGAACTAGCATTAATTATGTCAGGAAAAGTCAAAATGAAACAGCAATATTGAAATTATGATAAATTAAAAAACTGTATATATATATAATAAGAACTGATATATGTAAAGAAAGTAAAAAAAATAATATAGAAAATAAAAACCCTATTCCCACATAAATAGGGGTGGAACGAGAGATCCACAAAAACAGGGGAATATATATATAAAAAAACATGGGATATATTTGAAAAATAGGAATTTAAATAGTAAGTAAGCATTAAAATAAAGAACGAAATAAAATTGTGAATAAAAATATTAAAATAAGCATAATAAAAGGTAAATTTATTAAATTACATTTATTAAAATATTTCTTCGCTTCACGAATCAAGTTACATTTGAAAAACCAGTTTTAAAATACCAATTGGACTGTTTAAATACTCATTTCCGCCATGGTTAAATATATGACATCATTTGATTTCCTTAATTTATAATTATAATAAAGATAAAGTGAACATTTTTCTTCATAATATAAAAATATATACATGTATATATAAAATAATATATAGAAAAACATTACTCCTGAGGATGCCCCATGGAGGATTGAAACACGTGTTAAGTGAATTAGCGGTGGTAGTTGTGTTTCACATTTTTTACCGCACGCGCATTTATCGGCGGGCTGGCGGGCGATGCACTTCTTGCACGACTACTGCTGCATAGCGGAAGTAGCTATATATTAATCCGTCTTTTACTTAGGGTCTACTTCCGCAAGGTAACGCCTGAATCTATTAAATATAAAAATGTTTTTCGTCATTATTTATTTTCGTATTTTTTAGGTAAAATATTTGTAACAATGTTCCGTTTTCAAAAATCAACGGTGTCTGTAATAATAAATAACGTAATGATAATATAATAAGAAAAATCGTTTCTTAAATTTGGATAACTACTATTATTGTTTAACATCTCTATTAGTAATACAATAAGTTGCCATATTGAACTCCAATAGAAAAAAATAATGTATTATTTTTACATTTATAAAGTGATTGGAAATAAATGTAAAATCTTTTTGCGGATAAATGAGAAATACAGTTAAACCTTTAAAACTTTTACATCGACACCGCCTTAAAACTTTTTTATATGACAAAAGTTCTTACGGAGAAAAATAGAAAAATTGTTAAGAAAAACTCATTTCTTTTCTCAAATCAAAGAGTGAATTGTTAGTGGCCTAAATAATTAGTAAATTCTAGCATGCTATTCATTTTAATACTAAGTATGTCGTGTTTGAATTGAATATTGCAATATAACCTATACGAGCTGGACACAGTTCTGGTCCAAATGTTCACGGGGCACGGGGGATTCTCAGAGTACCAGCACAGGTTTAAACACAGGAAGAGCCCTTCGCGCATCTGTGAAGCTGGTCTAGACCAGATCGTATTGCACCTGGTCATCACCTGTCTTCTATTTGGCGCTGTAAGAGTAGAATATCAGTCTCAGTTGGCAGAGAGAAAAGATTGGGAGAATATCACCTAACCGGTTAGCAAAGAGATGTATCACCAGATCTTTTTGGAGTTCTGTAATAAATTTAAAAAGAACAAGAATAATTAAAATAATAAACAAATGTGATAAAATAGCGAGATGTAAATTAATACTTAATAAATAGTTATAAATTGATAAAAATATAAATACGTAAAATTTGTAGAACTCTGGATGAAAAGCGAAGGTAGTGAAGCGTTTTATAAAAGGAAAGTGTGTAAAGCATGGTTGCACAGACTTATTAAGACTAGGGGCCACTCGGGCAAATCATGTACTGATGGCGGGCCGGCCGCCAGAAGTATAGGTAATTAATTCTTTTTTGGTTTTATTCTGGAATAGAATTCAATATTTTTCGAATGTACGAGAGTATTATTTTTGCTGTCGGCGGGCCTCCAGTATTCGACCGGCGGGCCGCGGTCTGTGCATCCATGGTGTAAAGGAATAAAAGATACTGTAAAGGAAATTAGAGAAAAGAGTGAAAGGCTTTAAGAAGGACGTAAGATGAGCATGGAAATATATATATATATAATGTGAACTGAAATATGTTCGATTTTTTTAATTCGACTGCAACAGGAAAATAAATTCCGCTACGAAATCAGTCGGGGCAGTTAATATTATATCTATATGTGTAATTTGAAATCGTATGACTAAACGTTTCTTGATAAATAATATAAACATTTCGAAGCATTGTTTACGTTGTTCGATGTGTGTACATTAATCATATACGAAAATTAGCCGAATAATCGTTGGCCTTCAACAAATATTAAATTTATCGGGCGTTTATCTTTGCGAATTAGGTCCACTGAATACATATCAGGGCTGCCTAAAGCAAGGCCCGTAACATTGTTAATCTTCTAAAAATACTATTATATTTTAATTTTATTGTATGTATTTCTGATAACTATTATTGATAATTGTATTTATCATTTTGTGAAGTAATTAAATTAGGTATTTTATTTACCAAAAAATTTAGCAAATATTTTTTTTCGTGAGTATATATATATATATATATATATATATTTATATATATGTATATATATATATACATGTATATACGTATATATACCGAAGTCGTTTTTAGTTAACACAGTTAAAGACATAGGCCTCCTCCAAAGATATCCATGAGGGGTATATCATAATCGCCACCCTTGGCAGGTGGATTGGCGATCGCAGTGTGGTATTATGGTAGGCAGAAGTCATCTGCCTTTCCTCTGAAAACTTGTTTATGAGCAGTGGCAATCCTATATAATTAATGCACAAAGTGTGAATTATATATACGAATGTATTCCGGGAAATGAACCTGCGACCTATGATCGCAAGTCTGCCCTTAAGAGAAATGAACCCGCGACCTACGATCGCAAGTCTGCCTTTAATGCTTGCCAGCACTGGTCACTTAACACTTATTTTTAAGCAGTCCTGGAATATATTGTATTATAAAATAATATGAAACAGAGGTGCCACAAGTAAGGTCCGCGACTTGTTTGTTTACTTCAAATATGAAAATTATTTTTCTCGCAATGACAAATAATTCAAAAGTAATTTACTTGCATAAAATATAAATATTTTTCCGGCCGTCAAATTAATTTTTACGGGAATAGGTTATGTCAGTTACCTTTGTTCAATGTTATCAAAAACATAAAAACATCTTAACAGCCCAGCAACAAGTGTGCAACTGTAACCTACGCGGTTTTTAAACATGAAGATCTATTAGGGAGACCAAAAAGTAATATCGTTTCTGTCGATATATTTTACATAAAAACCTTTTTTTTTACTATTTTTACCGCTCCGGTATTGAAAATCTGTATACTAGATGGCAAAAGGTTATTGATAATGAAGTTTAATATTGTTGGTTAAAAATAAAAACTTGTTAAAAATGTAGTCGTGTGAATTTAACTTTGCGATATTACTTTCCGGTCCCCCTAATACAATCACCAATGTTCGTTGCAGGATATACTATGTTATGTGGAATCTTCTGCTCAACTTCTATCTGAGCCATTGGGAGAAGTACAACACGGGCGTACTATTCCTACCTTGGGGATATGATTTCAGCATGTGGGTAAGTTGTACTTTTTTCATTATTTTAGTGACTTAAGCAATATACATACACATAAGCGCGACAGTTTCACAGGCTACTTCCATAAGTACATAATAGAGGTAAAAAAAACAATATCAGAGAACTGTTGTTTTGGAAACGGAAAATCATAATCGGTTTATTGGCGTAAAGGCAATGTGCCGAAGACGTGCACAGATGGCGCGACGTTGTACGCCAAGAACTTTTCAAGTCACAATCCTCACTAGTAAGGCACATGAAGGAGGGAGGAGGATAGGAAGAAACCTTCCATAGCTATGAACTATCCGATCGTCTCACTAATGCACATGATACCTTACAGGCTTCCACGTTACTCTTCGTATGGACTGGTGTCCACGGCACGGGGTATTACAAACGCTACCTAATCGGCCAGTACACTCTCGCCAACGGCTTCGAGTGGCTGATATACGGCACGGGGATATTAACCAACTTGCCTGTGGCACTGTACAACACGTACAAGTGAGTTATACTATAATAACATGTGCACATATAATTTGTTACCTTTGCTATTTCCTATGTTTTAAGTGTTATTGATTAGATAATAAGACTTTTCAGCAAAAAAATTAAACTTAACCTTTAAAGTCTATATTAAAATTACTAAAGAAAAATTCCAATGATCATACAAGACTTGTATGGAATTGTATGTGACTAATAAATAAGAAAAGGACTAACATATAGCTACTTCCGCTAAGCACGTCCACGGGGCATCCTCTTTGGCACTGGTCGGTGTAACATCACCCGAGGATGCCCCGTGGAGTTGTGATGTAGTTGTGTTTCGCATTTTTTGTAAGTGCACTTTATTGCACGACTACTGCTACATAGCGGAAGTAGCTATATATTAGTCCCTTTCTTAGTTAAAATGAACTTCCGCGAGGTATCGCCTGAATCTATTAGATGATTAATAATTGCTTACGATAGGCCTCATAAGAAGGCTCAAGGTTAACCAGAGATCAATGGAGAGGGCTTTGCTTGGAAATTCGCTGCGAGATCGAATGAAAAATAAGAAAATTCGCAAAAGAATCAAGATAAATGACGTAGCTCGAAAATTTGCTCGTTTGAAGTAGTAGTCGGCGGAGAACATCGCTCGTGTGATCGATGGCCGTTGAGGCCGGAAGGTTCTCGAACGGTAACTAAGAGGTGGATGACGCGACGTGAATAGACAGACCACTCACTAGGTGGAACAACAACATAGTTGTAGTCGTGGGAAGTCGCTGAATGCGAGCAGAGCTAGATCGGTCATCGTGGCTATCTTCGCCTTGATCTATGCCTTGCAGCAGGTGTCTGTCAGCTGATATGATGATGATGAACCACGTTTATTATTGTGGATGATTTTGAGGGAGGCTTATGCATTATAGTGGGCGTCCATCGGCTGAAAAAGAAGAATGATCCCATTTATAATCTCAGACGGTGGTTTAAATAAAACAACAAGACGCTAAAGTAAAACAAAGGTTTATATCAAAATAAGGGTTTCACAATAGACACAAACTAGATTGCAATGCGTAGTAGTTAAAATTAATTAAAATGCACGCGGACGAAGCCTAATTGACAATTGGCCTAGTGGGATTAGGTTATTTCTTTCTGCTTTTTTTTTCGGACCGTTCTGAGACTTCTATTCAAATGGCATTTACAGATTTTGCTGGTTAGCCTTGTCTAACACCTCTTGATCCCTGACCGTGAGATACCGCGATCCCCCGCATAGCGCAGAGGGTGATACCAGGGGGATTTAGTGGGTAGGAATCCCACATAACCCTGTCCTTTCCCCGAAAGAGGGCACTTTGAACATCCGGAAGATTTCTCCTTGAAACAAAAAAAAAAGTGTAAGACCTCTTTTAAAGTAGGTAATCACGAAGGCTGTCAGGGTAGCCTCGGCTCGGACTGATACACTATTATTTTACTGGCTTAGGTGACCGTCGAGCTCTTTGATCACTTTTGTGGATAGTCCATGGTGTGCTCATCACTAGGGGACCTCGGCTTGGATTGTCACGCATCGATAATACCTGCACAAAGTCATACAAGAAGGCCGATCCGCGGCTTTATCGGTTGATACTGCCAGGCTAATAACATTACTATCACTTCGGATTTGCGATTCGCGTTCGCTCTGGTAGAAGTTCCTGGGCCTCGTTTCCAACGTGACCGGGTGTTTATCGAATAGCTACTATGACAGCGTACATGGCTTTTCGATCGTTTCAATCTTGTAACGTGGTAGGACGGTGTGTTTGAATTTACCGTGTGTTAATTGTATTGTAGATGGTAGCACCTACAATGAATTATCCTTTCAATGTTCACAGAAACCGTAACTAACATCTGTTGATTTTATATTAATTTCTATATTAGTAGTATTCTAACAACTCTTTCATTCATTCACAGATCGTACACATTGAGGACCGGTAAAATGCGTTCGTTCGGTGAAGCGTTGAGACCTCTCTGGTCTATTCTTGCAGTCTTCGTGGTTACTTCAGTATGGGTTCACAAGTCCACGAGGCTTCCAGATTACGACCTTCGAGCTGTATTCTTGCTTATAGGAACCATATTTAGTAATGTTGCTGTGAGTATATAATTTTTTTTAATTTCTTAATATTGTTTATATTTATGTCGTGTAGTTGATTGTTTTTTATCAGTTTCTTTCCGAGAATTTTATCTGGTCTACACTGCTGACCAAGTGATGTTTGCTGTTTCGAGTTACCTATAAAAGAATCTCGGCTCAGGTCTTATATATTAAACTGTATTATCGGATTGGGAGGTGCCCCAAAAGGGTAACCTCGGCTTGGACTGACTCCTTGGATTATTCACATACGGATATTTACAATCACTACTTGTGTAGTTGAAAAGAATGCAAGAAGTTTTTTTGATAAAAACCAGTTGAACTCCTATATAATGGCAACATTCAGCTTAAAATTTATGAGGGTTCCAAACGCGTCATGATATAAGAAGAGTCCACTCTCCCACTCAGGCGGGTTTTTGTGGTCACTTTTACTATACCCTTGCTGTATAGCAATAGAGAAATTTATCCCCAAGGATTTAACAGGATATTTTTACATTTTTACATCACGCGGCTAACATTAATCTACATCATCTATACAAACATCGGTAGGTGAAGTTGCTACGGTAACACCAGAAACGTATCTATCCCCGGACACGACAATATTTTTGACCTGGCTAGCACTGGTGATCAAGTGACATTAAAGATTCAAGGGGGCACTTGGCCTATAACCATTTTCTCGGACTGCTATATACTATAAAAATGGAAAGATAATAATCAAGCGACATCATTGCCAAGGATCTATTCGCTTAAATATTCGATTTCGATTTAAATATTCGCTTATTAAATATTATGCCTTTTCTGTGAATTTAAAATGCGTTTTAATAAACAATTGTACAAAAATGTTTTGTGGAATTTTATTAGAAAATCTGATTACGTTTATCACAAATGTTTTCGATTTATCTTCTTACGTGACTCACGTGATAAGTTGCTTAAATCATCGGATAACTTGAAATTGACTTTCTGGTCATTTTACTATGTTTATGGAGAAATCTTTTACTGTTAGCGTTGTCAGGTAATGAAATAGGCTACCAGAACCAATTGGTTCTGGTAGCCTATTTCATTCATCTAATTAGATGCGCTAAATAGCTGACGGCTTTTAAAAAAGTTGTATAAGAGCACTTACTTGGCCTCTTAAATATTGTGTAGCATCTATTATTTATATAACATATATATATATATATATATATATATATATATATATATATATATATATATATATATATATATATGTGTGTGTGTGTGTGTGTGTGTAAATACGTATATAAAAGTATATGTATATATCTTCGTATTTCTATGTATGTGCATCCTAAACTGCCTCCTCCTTCATGTCTCTCATCTCCATCCAAAGGAAGTGTGGTACAGATGGCTTTGAGGAATATGACCGCCTGTTGTGCCTCTAAATGAATTGTTTCTTTTTTTCTAGTTATTGTCTATGGTGTACAAAGAAGTGTAAAATAATAAAATAAAATAAATCTACACAGTACAGATAGATTTCTACAGTGCCTTATAAATACACTACATGTCCTCAATTAGAGCAATTTATTTCCAAGCTTTATTATCACTAAAAAAAATCCTTTCAGTAACAGGATTTCTAAAGAGGTATAAGACATCCTTTAACATAAAGCCGTATTAATTGTTTCAGTGTAGACTTATAGTTAGTCAGATGAGCAGTCAACGCTGTGAAGCTGTCAATTGGCTAGTATGGCCCTTGTCTATAGCAGCCGCCTTGTCTCTGGCCGCGCCGCGCTTTGAGTTGCCAGCCTTCTACGCACTCACGTGTCTTAGTGTTGCCGCGCACTTGCACTACGGCGCTTGTGTGGTGAGTAATTTTATTATCTCACATAACTATAACAATTCCAAATTATTATCACTACCGTAGTCCACTGCTGGACATAAGCTTTATAAATATTTCCTCATTTATACATTTGGAAGTGTCTGTCCACAAACCGCATAGTCACACATGCTGATCTGCGAAATTAGTAACAAAGACAATGGAAATTTCAACCATAGGACAGATGTCTAGTGCTAAACATAGGCTTTCGCCATAGATTTCCTAAAAGACCGGTTGAAAACCACCTGGATACAGCATCTTCAAACGACCATAACTAAGACATCCACCTAGAGGGATGTGCTACACTACCAGCCGGTCCAGTTTACACATAAGAACCACAACATCTCAGCTATCTATTGTCCGTTTGAGGCCTACCCATTACTACTTCAACTTGCTTACATTATAGTTATAATTATATAGTTCATATAGAAATCTCCTGATTTTGAATACATAATATAAACAAGAGAAATAATCATACAAAAATGTTGAATACCCCTTACTTTAACAAATTAGGCATTAAAATCTACCAAACCAAATATCTATGATCATCCACTCCGAAAAGTTTGGTTCATTATGGCGAATATTTGGAAGAATGTCTGCGTCTCAACAAAAAATTATAAAATATTTTTATATTACAGGTACGCCAAATGTGCGATCACTTCAGAATAAGCTGTTTCCATATAAAACAACGCTCAGATTGACTCTTAGATGACAATGCGTGCTAGGCGACATAACATTACAAACACCGCGATTTACAAACCATTAAAGAATAATGTAGACCATACAAAATATGAAAGTATATATTTGATACCATGGATATGTACGGGAATTATTATTATCGTATTTAAATATATTGTGGCTTTTAAATGCAGTAATAACATCATTTATTGTTTAAAAAATATGTGACTAGTTCTTAGGGCCAATACAGATTAAATTATTTTTTTTAAGATGATAAAACCTTTCTTCAAAGTATAAAAGTGTGGAAGTAAAAGTTTACTTGTTAAAATTGTATTTACTAGAATTTAATTGCCCTAAATTTGATTTAAATAACAAACAAATAATATTAAATCTTATATAATTTAAACAGACTTTAAGATATCAGTTGTATCTTAAACATAAGTTAAAAAGAAAATATTCCAAAAACACTCAATTTTAATGTATAAACAATCGTAAGAGCAGGCATAAAGTTATATAATATAACGAAATATGTAAACTGATATTTTTCTCTCTTGTAAACGCATCCTTACCTGGTTACTAATTAACGTTACAGATTGCATTTCTATGAAAGAAAGCAGCATATTTTTTTTTACCCAAAACAATTAAATTCACGAATAACATTAATAGTTACATTTCAATGTTATTCATTTTTGTCTATTCACATTTTTTAATTTTTGACATCCCGCCATCTGTAATCGTCAGCTGCCATCTGTCGTTGATTGCCACAGATAACAGATATCAGACCTTAACATTACTAAAGATGCTACACTTCTTTAATACATATAATATGAAAATAACTGTACGATTTATATATATTTTTGTATGTATAAATTTATTGAGTTTTGTGTCTAAACAAAAATGGCATTAAAAAGGTAGTTGGTGCATTTTAGGGTTTTATTTATTCGCGGTGTATATAACATGTACTGAATAATAAACGTAATTTCTGTTGTATTATTAATTGTTTGCAGTACAAAAATTTATTAATACAATACTGAAAATTGTATGCAATATAAGTACATGTTCATATTGTATGTTGTTGTTGTATTTTAATATCGTGTACATGTTTAATTTAATATGAAAAACATTATCAGTTTTTTTTTCATTTAAAGTAATCATGTTTTAGATGTGAGGGAAAATATACCTTCTACCGAAAAAGTCTTATTTTATATTTAATATCGGTATCCTAAAAAATTTTTCATGTACATGAATTTAATTTTTGGGTTCACGGCACACGTTGTCCATTGAAATATTTTTTATCTGTAATTTATAATTTATCGTTTTATTTTTAATTATTTGATATTTCTTTAAGGCAAAGGTGCACGCTTGTGACGGTTGTGTTATATTGAATTGTTTTTAGTGTGTGACTTTATATAAAAAGCTATTCATGTGAAATAATTATCTTTCAAACAGTGGCGTAAGCAAATTTATTACTAAGGGGAAATTTATTACTTTCTAATGTTTTTCTTTAAACAAGGAAAATCCAGTTATCTCCAAATTAAGTTAAAAATTCTCATGAAATATGATTAATAATAAAATATTTATGGCATTAGATGGATAATTATTTTAATCTGTTATTTCAAATGAATAAATATTTTTAATATGATCACATTTTTAATTGTGATTTTTTTCCTATAAATAATAAATTATTGCAGTATCTCCTAAAGGTTGTGTTTACACTGAAGATATATAAGAATGCATAATTCACTTCATTTAGAGGAAGTCTATAATTTTTAATATATCGCTATGTTTATAATTTAGTGTAAACGCAGCCCACTGAGTTTAATATGTCTTATATATATATTAAAACTTAGTATATTTTTGTTTTATTAATAATTGTACAGTCTAGCTATAGCGTGTACCTTTTTATATTAAGTTATTCAAGTTATACTTTTTGGCAAAATAAATACTGCATGGTTAATTAAGGCTGGTTTCACACTATATAGTCTTTAAAATATTTGTTATACATGTTTACAAACGCTCTTATTTAGGTGAGTTCATCAAGCCAAAGAAGTATATCTATTATGCATATTTTTTTTTAATTTTGACATTATTTAAGCGCAAGTTGTTCATCTGTCTCATCACCGCATATACGCTTGTCATATTTAGACGTATGGTAAATCTCAGTAGCTCATTAACAATATATTCGTCGGAAAAAGTTAATAACTTACAAGCTTATGATTGTCATGAAAAGTTAAGGAGCGTTTACATGTTCATTTTTTTAAAGGCGTGTGAAAAACAATTTATTTTGCGAAATTGTATTCACGACGAACGCGAGAAAAGTATTATTTTTATTAACGATGATGAAGTTAAAATTGCTTTTTACTTCATCATCTTTCTTGCTACCGCTAATCACTCATGTCACATCTACTATGACTTTAGAGTACCAACGAAACTCAAAAGTAAATCACTTAAAACAAGCTAATCAGGAACAATCAACAATGTAAAATGAAACGCATGTAAACGCATCCTTATCTTAGGTTAGTTATATATTTCTTAATATTAACTACCCGGCAAATACGGTATAGCTCATAACGACCAAAATACGGTTACGTATGCGTACTATGCAAAAAAATAAATCATGCAATGGTATGAGAAACACGTGGAATTTGATTTGGCATGTCAGTAAGCGTCGGTGACCGATGTGCCAAATCTGTTGCCAGGTACTATATAATGTAATTTTTATTGTACAATTTTATAATTCATCTGATTATTGTCTTGCGCATTGCTTTCTATCGTTTTTAGTGTCTTTAAGGAATACTTTGGTGTTATTTATTTATTAAGAATTATTCATTTTGTCGACTACTCTGTATACAAGTGTTATTTTATCCCGAAGAATTCTTGAATTTTATTGATTCGGAAGTTTCACTATCTCCTCCTTAAAAAATTAACTTCGGGATAATTTAACAGGCCATAATAATGAAGGCAGTATTGAATATTTGTTATTTTGAAATTTATTTTAGACATGATAAGGTTATTTTAGGTTTATTTTTCATACATCACTTTATTTTATGATCTTTCATCATCAGAGTTGGGATAATCTAAAGCATATTTGCTTTAAGCTATTAAGGCTAGAATGTTATGGAGACGACTTTTTAATACTGGGATATAAAATGATATGAATTTACATTCGGATTCAAGGTATACCAGTATCATATAAATATCTATCGATGGATATATATGTGTATGTAAGATAATGCTTGCTTTAAAAAAAAACTTAAATGTATAAAAAGGTTTTTTTCTTATGTATAAACTTCCATCACTATCATATTTTAAATATTTATTAAAAATTATGTAGCTTTGTATAGAAACTTGGTATTATCTATATAAATCGAACAGTTGTATAGTATCTGACATTTCATTTGACATATTTGGCATAAGAGTAAGACGGGTGATGTTCTGTAGAGCGCTGTCTTTATCCCACAGTACTCCTACTGGAAGGTACAGAAACAAAACATACCAAATATTAATTAGTAGTTCCTTTGTCGGCAACGGTTTACGATATTGCAATACACATATACATACATGATATGCCTCATGTAATAAATTTGAGAAATACATCAAACAAAAAATTGAAAAATAAATCTATTACAAAGGCTTTTTAAGTAACGATAAAGCCTGGGAAAAAAATTATTATGAAAGTGAACACAAAAGTATCGTCTGTTTATTATAACATGAATGAATGTCTCGCTCTTATTGACGATGTGCCAAATCAAATGCCGTGTGCTACGTTATGGTTACTATAATAATTATTACGAATTTGTATATATTAATTGGTTTAACAAAAAGACTGGACGGATATATAATTGCTAGCGAAATGGTAATAAAAAGCTGGTCAACGAAGAGAACATTAAAAAAATCGTGTTTTTCAAAAATAGAACTTAAATTTAAAATAGAAATATGTAATAACCTATAGAAGAAATATTTGATGTTAGCTTGTTCGGAACCGTTGACTTAATCAAACCAGTATTTTTGTTCAAACAAGAACAATAATTATATAAAGGTTAGCTTGTGTGGAAAGCACTTTTGTATCTTTAAGTTGGAGATTTCAGAGTCAAACTACTAACTGAAACATGTGTTTAGGTGGACTTAAGAATCTCGACATAAAAGCCACCTCCATAATTTCTTATCCGTAATAACTTCATACATCCTATCTCTGCATATGATATCATGTTATTATATGCTATAAGGTCAACAAGTTTTAACTTTTTAGCTATATATGAATAAAGATAACCATTGAATCAATAATACAAACTAAAGTGCCTGCATGTCATATATTTTTTATGTTTCTATTGGCATTAGAAATTATTTTTAATATCACAATTTATTGACATTTTACAAATATAAGTGATTAATCAATTAATAATATAAAGCATAATATATTTTAGTGATGTGAATTTTGTTTAGTAAATATACTATGTTTTAGTTCACATTGTAATAATTAATATATTGTGAAATCTCATATTTAAAAATAACAGAACAAATAGATGCAAATCAAACGGTCATTATTTTATAGTAATCTAGTTTAGTTATATAATATTGGCAAGACTAAATATAAGAACATAGAGAGAAACAAAAACAGGTTCTTCCCGTATTGCCTTTGTCATAACTTTGTAGCCCGCTAGAATAAGCTTTTACACGCTAAACACGTTTTGGCTTTCAACACTCTTATGTAACACGAAATAAATGATATTTAACCAATAATGTTAAATTTATTCATATCCTCAACTTTTACCAGAACTGTACTTCCCACAGAAAACATACTTTTCTAGTATAATTCGAAAAAATTACACTTGTTATAAAATCACACATCACCTAAATGAGTAATAAAAGGGAAGTCCAATGCTACAAAGTAAACTGGTCGTGACAGAGGGCCTCTGACTGTCATCTTCAAGTCTTCATGTATGGGTTATAATAAAGAAAAGTGAAATAAAGAAATATTTCAAACACTAAAAAATATAACTTTTGTTGAGCAGTGGTAGCCAAGCGATGAGGTTAGAGATCGTAGTTCACGGGTTCGATTCCTGGGATACAATGTTATATAAATTACATTTTGTGCATTAATTATATAGAACTGCCATTTCTCACAAATAAGTTTCCAGAGGATAGGCAGTAGCGTGCTCTGCATACTATATTACCATATTATGATATCTCCCCCATAGATATCTTGAGGGAGGCCTATGGCTGCAGTAGATGTCTATAGACTGAAACAAGGAAATAGTCCAGAAGCGAACACTTCATTCTCAAGGTGAGTTAACTTCTATGATGTCATAGTGTAGTAACTGGTATAACTTAAACTGATATTTTTTAAATCAAGCAATGAAAGCTTTTTGATTTTTTTGATTATCTAAGATTCTGTAGTTACAGCTTCATCTGCACTGAGTTCAGAGAGTGGAAGAGTCTGTGAACTTAAAAAGTGACAAACTAGAAAAACAAAGCTGGTAAGGTGCCTACAAGTTGCCGGTGATGTTTGCACGTAGCAGAGGCTCTTTGCAAGTAGAGCTTCGAAGGGATGGGTTATTGATGTGTGCTTGCGGCTTAGGGCGGCCGCTTGGATCTCAGGCGAGCCGAGGAGGGATCAGGATTCAACCATGGTTCGCCGATGCTGTCCGCAGTTAGGGAGGGGACAGCCACTCTCTAAAAACGGGTGTTGTGGTGTAGTGGGTAGTGTTTGGTTTTGTTGTGTATAACCCGGTGACCTGTGTGGAGTGTCACAGGGGCAGTTGGACTAACTAAGTTGGAATGCGAGTTAGATTTGACAAAAATAATTAAGGTTATTAAAAGTAGTCAAACGCCATGTCCAAATGTTTTGTTATGTAGTGTAAAAAATAAATGTTTAAATTTCTTTAAAAATTATTATCAATGCTTATAGATGTCTTATAAATCAACAATAAAAATTATTTACTTTGTAAATCTTAAAATTTTTAATTCTTTAAATTGTTCTTTAAAGTGTCATATGTTTTATGTAAAAATATATATCAGAAGTTATTATTTATTGTTGAATTATAAGGCAAACAGAAATAACAATACCATTTTGATGAAATAAAAATTTATTACTATTTACACCTTTACTTATTTTATTCTTGTATTTTACAGCTATTTATAGTCTAGTATTTTATTTTTAAATGCAGCAATTATTGTTTTCCCCCTTGCGTAGCTTTAAAATATTCCTCTTTTACCTTTTCCCTTTCCTCAAGGTCAGGCAGGTATGGACGAATACCTTTTGATCTCCGGTCCCTAAATACTTGACCCTGCAAAAATTAAAGAATGTATATATAAGATATGTGTGACAAGGCAAGTTTACACACAAATATATAACTTTGGCAAATAGTAATGGGCAAAAATTTTATTTCAAAGTCGAGAATATTTTATTGTACATCACAAAATTAAACTTTATGTACATGGCAGATATTTGTTTGAAACAACAGAATTTAAATTTATAGTCTGAACACTTCTCCAGAATATTACCCAGATTTGTATGTGTGTTCTCAAACTTGATTTACATAAAAAAAATATATTCGCAATAACTAGACTGGAGCATTACTAGAAATAAACTTTAATATCAATATAAATATCAAATGAAATGTGGCCTTACCCAAAACTTTTTGCATGTATTATAATTATCAAAGTAAGCTTCGCATTTCTCTTGATCAAATCCGTTTTTGTTTAAGCATTCATAAGAAAGATTTTGTTCCTAAATCATAAAAATTATGTAATTATTAAAGTAAATCATCAAATATACTTGTAATTAAATTTGATTAATGTAAAAAAGTATTTTAACCTTTAAACATGGATTAACGCGGGCGGCAGCTTCTGAATTATTGAACTTTGTCATTTTTTTTTTGCTATTTTGATTTATTCATTCGGAAATGAGGTATTGTTGGTTTTAATTGTCCGTAACATAGTTTTGTCAACATGACATCTTCCATACCGCTGCCAGATCTATTTTGCCATTATAGTAATAATGAAAACAAATTTTATTACAGAAACGGAAATTTTTTTAACAACAAACTTTTAGCTTTATATAGACGTATTTTAAATAATACAATTTTATGTAAAATATTATTTTTAATAATAAACTAATTGAAATACACAAGTTCTGAACTAACTCATAATAGCGTTTTATTAATTACTTAAACCAAATATATTTATCTAGATGAAATATTAATATATTTATTGTCATCTTTAAAATTTAAATTTAGTTAATATATGATAACAGCATGCCACGGAGTGTAAAAGAATACGTTTTCTTTGCATGCCTATGTTAACCAATCAAAATTAAGCGAAATAATGTTCTCAGCTTTGATGGGTTCATTATTACTAATACTATGAGAAATTTGTAAACGAAACGGAATGTATTAAAATTACGACGCGAGTGTTACGAGCGTACGGAACAGCCTCAATTATTTGAAAACTTTTTATATTTTACAATGTTTTACCGTGAATCAAGTGCCTGAATGTTTTGAAAATAGTTTTTGAAGTTAGTGTAAGTGTATTTAATGCTTTCGAGATGTCTAAGAACAAAATCGCTGCTCGGATCGACAGCCAAAGTGTAGAAGTTAAAACCAAGGTATGTAGGACTTAATTTCTAAAATTCTTACCATAATTATGAGGAACTGGAACTAGATAGTTATTACATGTCTACTAATTTACTGCAACCATTGTAAAACTTTGAAAATTACCGTTTTTATAATATGATCATTCAAATTTTCGTAACAACTTTTTCAATGATAATAAAACTTTTACTTAACTATTATATATATTATTTTTATAATGTAATATAACTATACCTTATTAAGTTTTTAACGAATACGATTTCATAACTCGAACATAATATTCTTATTCAAAATCAAGTTGGTTTTTGAACTTTGCTTATAGTTTAGTAATAGTCTATTTCATAACTTGTCATAAAATAATTGAAATATTTATTATTTATTGTTTTTTATTTATGGAGAACTAAATAATATAGTAGATGTGAGACGAGAGCCCATTACAATCACCTTGAATGAGCCTACATGTCCAAGAAAAGTTTGGAGTTTTTTCTTTAAATGTTATATTAGTCATTGAAGAAATAGTCCAAAGTAGGTGGAACAATGTTTTGTTGCCATGGTCTCCGGTACTTGTGGTACATAATGTTTGACTATGTTTAGAACATAATGAAGTAATGATATGTATTATAGATGTTTCTATTGTCAAATAAAGTTTCTGTATTTGGCTAACATAACATTTGAGTTATATTCATATAAAACCTCTCTACTGTTACAAGCTTTATTATGTTAACATTGTTATGACAATCTTGCTCAAGTTGTGGGTATTCTGAATTATGATAAATATGTTTAAAAATTGTTTTTTTAAATTGATAACAAGAAGTTTACCATTGAAAACTATACCTTATTTATGTTTGTATATTATCAAGTGGTCTTCATATTTAATTCAAAGGTGAGATGCCCACTGTAAGGTGGCCAAGTGGCCTTTGCACATATTTAATAAGTTTTTTTTAAACATTTGTTATACAATTTATACTGCCTTTAGTGTAAATGAACACTACCTTAATACACTGCCTTAGCACAGTACGTAAGGGAGACTAATACTCATTGTAAATAAAAATAAAGATTTTTAATGTTTTTATCATAATTAGTAATTGTTTTTAATATTGGGATTTATTACAAATTGCAAATTATATATATTATATTAGTCATTAACATTTACTACTACAATCTATAGGTTTGTTGCATATAGCCATTTATGTTGCAATATCTTGGTTGAGTTGACATATTGTTCTTTAGTTCTTTTTAGAAGTGATAAAAGAATATAGACATTATATGAGTGAAGATGTAATCAAAGTGCATATTACCATTATAAATATGTTGGAATTTCCTTTTTAAATGAAATTTGACAAGTATTTTAGTGTTGTCTGAAACATAAGCCAACAAGACACTGTTAATATTATGTTAAACCATCTGTCCTCTGCCCATTCATGGTCCGCCCTGTTTCTGTAGTTTCATAAAATCAATTCTTGATATCATTACACATGCAGAAAAAATATTTTAGCCAGGTTTTATATAAAAGTATAAAATTGGAGATTTAAAGTCAGATTAAAGATGTAAATTTAAAACCTTTTTGAATTAGTATGATTTTAAAAATATGTGACCTAGATTATTGGTAAATCATTTTCTGGGGTTCATCCTCTATCTGCCATATCATCTGATTATTTATTATTTAGATTATTATTATTTTTCAGATTAAGATTATATTTCAGATTTGTATCATTTTATCATCCCATAAGGATGTCCCATAAATTGACAGAAAGAAAAACAAAAAAACGCTTGAAACAAAATGTCATAACTAGTTTTTTTTTTAATGTAAATGAAAAAAAAAGTTTTTTTTTAATTGACAAAACCTGCCAGATACAAATAGTACAGCCAAAAAAGGCTTTATTACAAGTTTATACATACTATGTGTAAGAAGTCTTTCCCCAGGCTAATGCTTACTAAACCCAGTTTCGTTAATTTAAGTTTTTGTTTTTAAAAACCATATTAATTCTTCCTTTTATTCAGATTCTATGTAAAAGTACATTATGATTAAAATAATGAACTTATGAAAATGTGAGGGTAGACAGAATTTCAAACTTATGCTGATATTTTTTGGCTACTAAAACCATGAAAAGGTTTCCTTCATTGAATTTGAGTTGAATCATTTGAAGAAGAACCCAGGGTGAATCATTTTATGGGTGTCTAATACTTTGAAGCATTGACCACATTGGTGAGAGCATTTGGGTTATGAATCATTTAATTCACAGCTGCCTCTTATTTAGGTTTTTTACTTATTCATTTAAATTTTTAAAAATATTGTTAGTATATTTATTATGATTATTAATCGTGAACATCTATACAAATAAATAAAATTGCAGTGTCTGTTGTTTTTGTCTACTGGGCTACTTTTATTTTAGAATAATTCTTTTAATATACTTTTATTATAATATAAATAATAACTATAATAATAAATACTAAATAAACTAAAAAAACTTTGGTTAAATTCTTTGGGGATAAAGTGAGAGGCACAGTATCTTAAAAATTCACAATTACATACAAAAGTTTTTACTTCCTACACTGCAACACTTGCTTTATGGTATATATTTTTTTATTACACCCAATACAAGTTTTATTGTTTTGTTCAACATTTAACACTCGCGACAGATATGTTAATTAACTATGTGGTTTGCATGGGAAAGTATAAAAGTTGTTTTAGGTCTTTGTCTTAATTTTTAAATTATTGTTTTTTAAAAAAGTTAACCAAAACTATTCACGAGTTTCGCGCTGAAAAGTAAAATTCGGCGATTCAATATTTAAATTTAGGTTTCATATCCTCCTTAACTGCCTCCTACAAATTTGCCACATTAAAATATATACACTTCTATGTGTTATAATTATTTTATTGTGTTTGAAATTAATATTTTAATGTCTCCATATTTTATCTATCTTCTCATGTTGATATTACACAATCAGACCAGAACAATAGAAAAAAATTGGAAGAGTTTCTTCATTTTAATTATTTGTTTTAAATATTTTTTATTTTTATAAAAATAGAACTGGTCATAAATCATTTTAGAAAGAATAGGAGCTGTTGCTGTAAAGTAGGTAACAAAACTATAGGTTTTAATAATGATTCATTGAAACCATGAACATTGTAAGCAATTAACTGAGTAAACATAAAAGTGTAATAAATTTAACATGCCTTTGTTCTAACTTAGGGTAAAGACCTTTCCCACACAATTTTTTATCACTTAACATTACAAAAATAATTGATCAAGATTTTGAGAATAACAAATGCAAATTGTTTTGTTAATTCATTATTGTATTAAAAACGATTTTTGGCATCTAATACATAAGAAGGTCTGGAAAGTAACTTGTTTCTATCGACATATTTTAGAGAAATACAGATTGATTTTTACTGCTCTGGCATTGAAAATTTGTATATTATATGGCAAAATGTTATTGATGAGGAAGCTGAATATATTGTTGATTAGAAATAAAAACTTGTTAAAATGCAATCATGTGAATTTAATTAACTTTTTTAAAGTAACATTACTTCCCGGTCCTCTTAATAGTTCTGACTAACTAGTTAATTGTTACCATACCACACCTGGTTATGATATGGATAAATCCTTGAAAATCAGAATCTCCATAACACCTGTTAATTCTTACTCTGACATTGGAAAAATATCTCCTAGCTACTAGAATTATTTGCATAGCGGATATAGCTTTATATTAGTCCTTTTCTTACTTAGAATTATTTGCTTATGGCATATGCTATTCTGTTCAAAATAAAAAAGTTTAGGTGAAGGAATAGGTTTGTATTATGATTATCAGGATATTCTGTTATAATGTAACTAAATGTTACTATCAATATTTCTATTACATTAAGTTTTATTGAATACAAAAAATATTTAAAAATTGTGTGTGTTATTCTTTTTTTTATATTTGAGATTAGCTGTGCCGCTACTTAGTTTTTGTGAAATTTAAACAAAGAATATTCAGTTTATTACCTTATTACATCAGCCAGCCAGAATTAGTCCCGTCAAAATAAGCCCAGTCATTTCAAATATTAGCTGCAACAAACAGATAGGCAAACATTTTTTAAAATGTGTTTTTTGTAGACATTTTAACTTATTTTTATTTGTATGACCACTCATGATTTGATTTAGATTTTGTAGGAAAAAATTCTTACCATCCTTTGGCCATCTTTATCCAAGATAATTTCATTCAAACCATTCATTCTTTATAATCATTGTAAATTTATAAAAAAAATTGCATTTTATCCAATAACAATATCAATATGAAATCTTATAATCTCATGTCAATGACCACATTGTTATGTTATGTGCGCTTTATAAAATAAGCTAAAGAATTTCCTTCCTCATTGAGATGGCATTTAGTAATATATGAATATGAACTGATGTATTCAATAACCTTTGCTTTTTATTTTCAAACCTCTGTTTCTCTTGGAATAAATAGTTTTGCTAAGTTTTATGTGACTGATCACTGAACACTTGAGTGTAATACTTTTTACAATAAACAGTGACGAAGACAGGCCTGTGTTCCTCAAACATTGCAGAGCGATAAATGAGGATGTAATTAATAGGAATACAGGTTAAGATAATACACGTCTGATAAGCAATTAAAGGAATAGGAAAATAAAAAAACTAATGTGAAATAAAAAAAGCTAAAGAATCTTATGAAATAATATAAAATTTGTCTTATTGTGAAAGTAAATAAGTATTTGGATTAAAGATGTATTATATAATAATTAAGATTGTAATGCCTTGTCTCATAAACATGTCAGAGGGGAGCGAGAGGCCCTCAATAGCAAAAATATATATAAAAAAATACTTATTACAGTAACTTGTGGACTATCTCAGGAACCTCGGTTACAGGTGTGACATTATAAAGGGTGATTGGTTGTAAGTATCAAAGTTTAAAAGCGATTCACCCATCATAGCTATTCAAGTTTAGCTCATTTGTTGTCAATTAATCTATGGTCCAAATCCAAAAATAAATGTTTTCAGAAATAATGAACAACATAATAATAATGAACTAAAGAAGTGTTTTAAATATTTGGAATGTTAAATATTTAAATTAATTATTGTTTACTGTCTATCCTTACAGATGCTGAACTGCCAAAAATAAATTAAAGTAATACATTTCAAGTTATAACTTTATAAAGGATGATTGGAAACAAATGTAAAATATTTAAATCTTTACTGAAAAATGAGCTATATTCAACCTTTTAAAGCTTTTACACATATAAGCAATCATCCTATATTTTTTATGTACAAATAACAAACTGTGGCCTGTTATTTGGTTCCATTAGCAATAAAATCAGGTACCTGAAGGATTTTAGGAAGAAATTCTTATGTGAAAAATTGAATAGTAAAAGACCAAGTGACATAAATGAAAGCGTTTTTTATTTATATTTCTCTCATACTTATGAAGAATTAAATGCATTCTTTTGTGGGTTTTTAATTGCTCAGCATATGTGACATTATTAGGAGGGAATGTTTCTAAATAGATTCATATTTATTATCTTTACAAATGAATATAATTGGAGTGTCTGTTTGTAATATTAAAATAACCGCTTTTTACCACATGCATCTTAATAAATATATGGTAAATATACCAAAATTTCTTATTACCCATTTTTGTCTGTCTGTTTGTTCCGGTTAATCTCTGAAATGGCTGGGCCGATTTTAGCGGGAATTATACTGGCAGGTAGCTGATGTACAGAGTAACTTAGGCTACAATTATTAAAATAAAATACTAATATAAATTCTAAGCGAATAAAGTCGCGGGCACAGTTAGTACTGAATGAATGCTGTGCTATAATATAATAAAATAATTTATCAATTTTTATCATAATCTCTGATTATAATAGTTGAAGCTGTTTACGTTAAAATTTAAATATGAAGAAGACATTTGGAATTTTATAATTTTCTTTGAATTATTTATGGTGAACACTTTTGTATATTTAAAGAAGATTGCCTATAGAACTCAATTTCATATAAATTCGAATCAAAATCAACTCCTGCTATAATAACAATCTTCATTCTAAAATGAAGTTTCCAGGGTTTCCAGAAGGGTTCTAAACGCCTCTGATTTGAGAAAATAATGATCCAGAAAAAGTTTTTTTTTTTTTGTGGTCACTTTTGATTGGTTCGTATCTTTGAAGATATTACGTTGTTAGTCGAATATAAGAACATTCTCCGAAACTGTGTTGTATTAGACGTATGTTGGAGTCACAAGTATATGTTACTTTGCGAAAGTCCATTCTAAATGAGAAAGGACTAATATACAGCTACTTCCGCTAGGTAGTAGTAGTCGTGCAATAAAGTGCACCGCCCGCCAGCCCGCTGATAAATGCGCATGCGGCAAACAATGCGAATTACACAACTACTACCGTTAAATCACTAAACACCTGTTTCACCGATTAGTGCCAAACACGGAGTCTTTATCAGCGGGCTGGCGGGCGGTGCACTTTATTGCACGACTACTATCGCATTGGCGGAAGTAGCTATATATTGGTCCTTTTCTTACTTAGGATGGACTTCCGCAAAATAACGCCTGAATCCATTAGATAGCTGTTACTATAGCTGATGCTCCTAGGCGCCCTCGCCTTGTCACATTGAACCCACGAAATCTGAAAATACCACTTGGACATCAGTAAAAGTCAGGTTCTCAAGGAAAAATAAACTGAATATACTTACAAACTCATTTTGCGTATATTCTTGTATACAACTTACCCACACATTGTACGCCCATACTATATTTACGTTCAAGGATTAATACACGCTAAACGACGAAGGCAACAGCTTATCTTTTAAGCTAATAACGATAAGATATTTCAGTATGATATTTAAAATTCCTCAATGTTTCGGTGAAGTATAACATATAGTTCTAGTATATTTTTTTTTAATAAATTGTTCGTCACACTATAATAGGAAATACAACGAATACGTTTTAATATCATATTATTTTGGAGCCATAATTTAAAATCTCACATGAAAAATAGTGACAGACATATAAATACAAGAACTTAAAATAAACACGTAACGTCTAAATTTCGTGTTCATGGGTCTGAGTGTATATTTAATAAAGACCCTCAATATATCTTAGACCTTACATTTTTTAGTTTTAAATTTAAAATTAAAAGTATATTATTATATAACTTTTATTATAGCATTCGAGAGTTTTTAGTTGATCGATTAGTGTGGAACTTGGTTTGTCAACTCATTTACATGATTGTTATAAGGTAAGGTACAGGTTTCAGTTCTTCTCAGGAGATGAGGCGTTCCGAGCTGATGGTAGCTTGCTACGTATGATGTTAAAAAAGTCGACAATTCAAAAGCGCGTGAAAATGCCTACTCGAATAAATATATTTAAATTTAGAATTTGGATTGTCAATTTGAATTGGCAGTGAGCATTCCATTTTCAAAAGTATCGATTGAAAGAGGCCTGTATCGTCTTCTGACAATCATAATAAGGTAGTCTGTTCCTCCAGAAGGCGGCTATCAGATCCCAGCAGCCTCTTGTTCCGCGGTCTTAGTGGCTTGCCTACTGCAACTTAAACTTGCCAATTCTCTGGGCTATTTCGGGTACTTTCCTTCGTCTACGGATTTCTTCATTTCTGTTTTATAACATGGGGAATCTATATATATATATATAGATATATTCATATGTAAAAGAAAACAGAGCATGAACGTGTCGGTTGTTACAATGTTATTGTTTTATCGGTGGTTTTGCGGTAGAGTGCGTGGTGTTTATTACTAACTAAATGTGAAGAACCTTCTAGACTGTCATGTTCTTTTTATGAAATTTTTTCTTATAAATAATTACTTAAAAAAGTTAAACAATATTTAATATTTTTATATTTTAGCGCGCGATGATGATTTTGTTTTTATTTATGCTAATATTTACTATTAAGTTTAGAGCAGTGTTTCCCGACGTGAAGCCTAGGCCCAACAGAGGGACAATTTAATTGTCAAGGGAGGCAATTCCAAAATGGACTCGGCACTTTTTTAACCCTTTCCTTTTTATTTTACTAAGGCTTAGTAGGGTATGGCGCAAAAAGATTGAAAAACACTGGTTTAGAGCAAATTTTGAGATAAAATTGCAGTAATTTGTATAACACTGATCTTTCTAGGGAAGGTAACTTAGTGTTCCATGGATTATTAAGTTACCATCTTTAGAAAGATCACAGACCATGCGGGTATCGGGTAAACGAGATCGTTTTACATTAAAGAATGTCTTATTGCAAAGCAATATCGTTCAGCTGTACCAACCAGAGTCCTCTCTCTCGTCGTTTAAGCTCACAAGACATAGGTCCCTCCAGATATCTATGTGGTATACCGTAATCGTCACGCTTGGTGGGTTGGAGATGACAGTATGGTATTATTGTACATAGAGGGCGTTGCTATCGATCAGTGGCAATCCTATGTAATTAATGCACATAATATAAATTTTGATTTACATTATGCGGTTTACCAATGCTCCTCTCCGTACCTAATCAAAATTTAAATGATTCTACTAATACTACATTAGAAGCATGTTACAGAACTGAACCGTACTTCGGTTTTTTCGCGCGTTAATTCTTCGCCAGATTATAAAGAGATATCTCCTATGAATTTATTCATTGCTATTTTTCGTTGACTCTGTTATAGTATTTTACAAGATTCTGCACTACCCAGTGAAGGACGACGGAAGATCCTGGACTGTGTCCAGCAGGTTTCATTGAAAATCTAGGGGGGCGAGGCATCTGCCCAGCAGTGGACGTCATACCATACGGCTAAAATGATAATGAGTAATTTATAATTATATATTTATTGCATACATATAATTATTTGACCAGCCATAATTAAGGTCGCTGGATAAACAGATATATAAAATTACTGTGATACAGAAAGAAGATATACACAAAAATGAGAATTTTAAATAGACGATTTGAAAAAAAATCAAATGAGAATTGTAAAAGAAAATTTTAATATGGCTATAAAAAATGTAATTTTGTAAAAATCTTGCAAACAATGGAAGGTATTTAAGTAAAAGCAATAAGAATAAAAGAGAATGTATATAAAAGAAGTGGATAGAATGCCAGATATTGTGACTGCCGAAAGAATAATAATAAATAAAATAACGAAAAACTTAGAGAAATGAAAGTCCCTAAAAATGATAGAGATACGAGCGGTTTCCAAACAAGTGCCATTAAAAAAAGAAGTCGCTGAACGCTGTCAGCGCAAAATCGTTTATTGTAGCGTTTTTTGGGGTAGGCATACACCTTGCAGTAGGCGTGTATCGGCTTACATGAATGAACTAAACAAATTAGGCAACAAAATTATACTTTTTTAAAAAAAAAGTAGTTTATAAACGTCCTTAGTTGTTCTGTACGAAATAGTGTCCGTGTACACGTGTATTTCTGTGCTTTTATGTAAAATTCTCATTTTCAACAGTTCGATGCGGAATTCCGTCGGTTCTCGCTGAATCGCACGGAGAAGCTGAAGTACGAAGACTTCAAAGGGCTCATAGAGAAGCTTCATCGGCTGCACGATGTCGCTTTCCTCATATCGTACACTGATCCACGAGACGGTGACCTGCTGCCCATCAACAATGACGACAACCTGGCGCGGGCACTGCTCACCGCACGCCCTCTGCTCAGGGTCATCATACAGAGGAAAGGTAAGCACGCATATTATTGTACCTGGCATTTGATTTGGCACATCGTGTAGAAGAGGACAGCATAGTCAAGACAGAATAGTCGTAGAATCGAGGAGCGCAAGACCGATAATCGTGGCCATCTTCAGGGTGGTCGTCTGTCGACTGCTATGATAATGGCGCAGTAAAGATCAGCTAATTACGCTTAGTTTCTTGTTGATGCTGTTAGCCCACAGGCTTTTATACCTTCATCGAAAATGAGTTCACGGAACTGAGGGTCCTTAAACTTAAAAAAAATTGCCTGGGCAGTCGTACTCCAGATGCATAATGACAGTGACGAGCTAAGTACGATTTTGTATAGCTTTGTCTTTGTCACACAGTGCTTCTACAGATCGGAATGTATATAGAGTAGTTAAACCCTGTCTTTGTTCATAATCATCATCATCTTCATTGGTGTAAACGTCTACTGGACATTGGCCTTCCATATATGTTTCCCATAATATCATTAGGAAGCTGATGCCTGCATGTAGTGTCTTCTCACAACCTTGACAAGATCGTCTGTCCATCTCGAGAGATGTCATACACTACTCTAGTCTATCCGAGATCTCCATTCTAGAACTTTAAGTTCTACTCGTGGCCTGACCATTTCCACTTAAACTTCGCAAGTTTTTAAGGTTACTATGGCTTGTGATCACAAACGACCAGGGAAGAAATCGTGAAGAAACCGTCATATACCACCTATGTATCTGAAAATTACTTAACACAATTCTAGTGTAGTAGTTGTGATTCGCATTGTTTACCGCACGCGCATTTATCAGGGGGCTGGCGGGCGGTGCACTTTATTGCACGACTACTGGTGCATAACGGAAGTAGCTATATATTAGTCACTTTAGTCACTTTCTTACTTAGGATGAACTTCTGCAAGGTAACGTCTGAATCTTTTAGATATTTAACACAATTCGTTATGAGCCAGTGTATGATGGTTTTGCACCAACTATGGAAACTTTTTTTTTGCTAAAAGAGGTCTAGTCTTTTGCTAAGAGATGTCTACCCTGAAAATGTACAGAAGCGTGAATATCGAAGTAAAACCTGGCTCAAGGCGAGTAGGCGGGCTAGTAGTCGGTTCTTTAAGCTGATTATGAGGTCTTTGACCGAGTATTATACTTTGCTGGAATACCAGATGTTCGCATAATTGCTTTAACAATCGTGATGAAAGAAACAGGTCGAACCTTCTTGAAAAGGGAACTGAATTTCTAGTAAAGGTTTTCTTGCGGAAGAGTCCCGCGACACTCAGCTGATCATCTAATCAGCTCGTCCCAAATACCGAGAGCGTCTTATATACACAATGATTGGTTATAATTGTAAAAGCTCTGGAGGGGTGAATTTATAGATTTTTTTTTATTAATTCTAATTTGTATCGCTGGTGTTTTTTTTTTAACATATTTATCTTTCGCTTTAACTAAACGCAGACAGTTGGGAGAGGGTTGCCGCTATTTGATACGGATCTTTCTTCTCCCAGCTGCGAGGCACGACAGCCTTTTATATTTATTTTTTTTACAATTTTTTTTTACACAATTTTCACTTACAGGTAAATACAGCTAAAATTTATACATATTAACAATACAATTTGGAATACACAATTATATATTAGTTGCTACATTATTTTATTTAAGTCGAATAATCGAAGAATCGAAGAATTTATAGATTAGCTATCAATTAATGTAGTGGTACACCTTGTCCAAAAATCAGTATTTTCAGAAATAAAATAAAAAATAATAAATAAAATATCAGTCCCTGCAAACTTGGTACTGACAATAGTTATTGGACTTCCGAATTCCAATAAATAAAATATTACTACAGGATTGTAAATAGGTGTAAAAGCATTTACATCTATAACATATATGAAGGTTACATTACCGTTTTAAATTAGACGATTATCTTGGTCAAAGCCGATTTATTAAATAAAAAATACCAATAAAAATGTACGGAGATTAGTGTATTTATTCTAATATCAATTTAAGATTATTAGTATTTTTAATCAGTCTTATAACAAACATGAGTAACTCATAAATAATTACGTTTATTAAATATATTTCATTACATTTTCAGCTATTAGCTATCATAGTTAAATCTACAATAACCAATCTAGCATTCATATGTAAACTGTAATATTTACTTTTCAAGTAATAACTTCGATGTAGGCACATTTGAATATGCGTTTTAATAAGTAAAAATAATATACTCTTTCTATGCATATATATGTAGGTTGTATTACCGCTTTAAATCAGACGGTATCTCAGTCAAAAGCCAGTTTATTATCGTTTAAAAATAATGAATAGTGACAAGTACAAATATCATCTATTTAGCATAGCATAGCTCATAAGTACACAACCGTCTAGCACGAAGGAAGCTAATTAGCATAGAATGCGACACCGGCATAACCATTATTATAATATGTTATTGTTATGAAATAAGGCTCAGATTTCCTTGTACGAAGCCGTGTTATGGAGAGATATTTTTTTTAACACACTTGCGCGAATTTGACGCTCAACTTTCGTCGGTGAATATGTAACTGGCTGGAATCAATGTTGCTATAACAATAACACTGCTATATTTTTACAGCTATTTTCACGTACAATGCTTTTTACAGTATACAAATGCTTGTGTACCATTGTATTGTTACTGTTTTCTTGTTTTAGAGAACAATTGTTGTATGTAAGACCAAAGACCGAGGCGATCGTCTTTTTCCTTATGATTCTTCTTGCCTTATTTTTGGTAGGCAATTCTTCAAAATTGGGTAGAGATGTACAGGCTTTAGAGTGGATGTATAGTTGTCAGCTATCAGCGAAAAGCTTTCAAGCTTTTTTACCTGTATCAGAGAGTTCTGTTTTCGAATTATAAAATTATTTCTAATAATTATATTAAAATGGCCAGTTCCAAACAATATTGTGTCAGCTACGTGTCACAAGTTTAATGATATCATTCTTGAATGCTATTCAAATTTTAAAATATTTTTTTTAATAATCATGTAAAACTGGCCAGAACTAAAAATATTGAATGAGCAACGTGTCACTAGCTATTTTTCATTGTCGAATGTCTATTTTCATTTTACTTGTATTGTGAAAAGTATGTCTGATAAGTTCTATATTCAAATTTTAAAATATTTTAGCAATAATATTAAACTGGCCAGTAACAAAGGATATTGTGGCAGCAACGTGTCATAAGCTCAATATCATTGTCGAATGCTTATTTTTTTACGTTTTTTGTGAAAAGCATGTATGGTCACAGTTCTATTTTCGAATTTTAATTTATTTTTATAAATGATGTTGAATTGATCTGTTCACCGTGTTATAGACTTAATATTATTCTCGAATGCTTTTTTCATTTTACTTTTGTATTGACAATCGTGATTGGTTCCTTCCTTCTACAGAAGTCAGAACAAAATTCTTAGAACTCGCTGCGTATATTGACATTGTAAAGGGATGATGCATTTACTGAGAATGCATATTGTCTCCTTTCTAACCACTCATCCAAAAGGTAAGACAAGACTAATTTGGGGGCGGGGAATGCCACACAGAACTATGTATTTCGTTTCAGTACACAAGGAAGATGACGTATTTACTTTTCTTTCTTTTAACTAAGCAAGGATACTTCGTTAATAAATTGAAGAGAAATTTTGATAGTACAGTAATAAATAGAAAGTTGAAGTTAAAAATATCGATTACAATTTTATCCTCTTTAATATCATTGTGTAACATACCCTTGTTACAGGATAAACAGGTGGATTATTATTTACAAATCCTGTTACAAGATGTTTGGTTTATAGCAGGGCTTCTTAAACTATGGGTCGCGTAGCGAAATTCTGGGGACGAAAGATTTTAATGTCAAATATTAATGTATACCATTTTATAAATCACTAAAGTTGTCGGAACACAGTGGACTTGCAGCGTCTAGCCACGCGCATTTGTTGAAGATTTCAAACTAATATAAATACAATTTTATAATATTTTGTGCGATATTTAATTTTAGGTTTTTGTATGGTTTAAAACGAGTTCAAAAACTATATATTTTTATATGTATATGTATATTGTTACCTAATAAATAAGTCAACAAAAATATTAATTTATTTTACTTTTATATTTGTATGGGGTCGTCAAAAAACAATCATAAATGGGGTCGTGAAAGACAAGTTTAAGAAGCCCTGGTATATAGTATGGATTTTAAGGGACTTTAATAACGTTGGAGAATCTGAGGAAGAATGGAGTAGTATAAAGATAAATTAGGTCTGCTGCCAGTTAGAAAATGAATTCATACCAAAAAATAGTTACGTTCCTTGTAAAGTATGAAGCTAGCGGTACGTAAACATTTATTAAGGACGCTCTGCATACAATTTGAATGAACTTTATAACAAGGATTCTAGAAAATTCCATTGTACCGCATACTTCTGAAAAGATTTATCTGGATTTATAATTTTTTTTTCTCTAGCGACGTGTTTGAGGTGACATTGAAAAGTAATGTTTTATCGAATATGACTATAAGACCTTTTGCAATTCCTTGGCGTTTCGATGGAAGAGCGCTAATGGAGTTTCGCCTAGACCTCTACAGTAACCAAGTTCGAAGGCTTCCGCAAGAACCCTAGGCTTGGACCTTTAGATAATAACTAATTTCGTTAGATTAAAGCCATAAAACTCACTTACGGATGTTTCGTGTAGTGACTCGATGAATGCCATCTAAAGGGACCGCTTAGGCTATCGCAGAGTGCTCGAGGAGACCGGACCTCGTCTAGTTCGATGAATATTATGGGATTATTAAACTTCCAAAGAACTACCTCTTGAAGCTAATGTTAGCTTGATTAGCAATGATACATGAATACTCGCACAAATCGCGCGCTCTTACATATGCGCACGCGCTTATACACACGCGCGAGTTTCCACTTACATACGAACATACACAAATTCATGACAAAAATGGTATAATTACTTTGTAATATTTAAATGAAGAATGCGTAATATATTTATTGTTTTTATTTCATTTTTTATTATGTGCACCCTATACTGCCCTCTCCTTAATATATTTCATTTCCATTCAAAGTTTATCTGGTAGAGATCGCCTCGTGCGATAGGTCCGTCTCTTGTACCAAAAATGTCCTTTTGTTTAGTTATTATACAGGTTATTACATTTCCTTTTCGTTTTATATATATAGAGGCTCTGTGTGTAAAAAGTGTAAATAATCAAATACATATATATTTATTTATATAGGATTTGAAAAGAAGTGGAGTATCAAGCGACAGGTCTTGAAACAAAAAACGTTAAAAAATGTTTAAAAAGCGTTGGCACTGAAAGATGCAGCGGAAGGAAATCGTTACTACAGTCAAAACCTGCCTGGTATATAAAATTATATACAATCATTATTCCTGCGTAAGGTTGAGTTAATATTATGGGCATAGAATGAACCCGGAATTCGTATACAGTACACTGATAAAGAGAGCAGGTGCGTTCAAAACATTTCCACACGGCTAATAAAGCACGTTCATGGTACAGTAGATACGTACAGTTAATTTGAACTGTCGGCTAGCGGGGCATGACGGACTCCCGCGGATCTCTGTTATGTATGCGTTGGAGATAAATCCTCACGTTTATATAATATTGTACCTGTACCATGTCCCCCGCGTGTACATGTAACTTAATGTACAGTCTTAACACTTTGACTACCACGCCGAAATCATTTGTTTTGCCCAAGACGCCACGACATTGCCACGGCATTTTTTTAAACGGTTTTTTTTAGTTTGTACGGAATTTATTTGGATCAAAATTAGAAATTGAAATATAAGCACCTTCCCGTTGTCACATTGATCTGAAATTCGATACACACATTTTATTTAGATGACAATACAATATAATAAAATCAATAACATTATAAATCTAAGATGGCTGCCGATACAAAATGGCGGATTACGTATTTTTCCTCAATATGGGTATCAAATGAAAGGGCTACACTAGTAAAACACGATGATTATGTCAAAATTTAAAATTCAAGATGGACGCCGTTCCAATATGGCGGACTAGGTACATATTTTTACACAACCACCACAATATGGGTATCAATAAACCGTTTAACTTAAAAGTTTTTTAAATGTATTTATGTATGTTTATTTTATTAGTGGTAGTAACGGTTGACAAGGACACATGTACGCCTTCATTTCTTTTAAAAAAACATTTCGCATTTGTTATTTTAAGGGAAGGCTCTTTTGTTTTAACCCTTTCGTTAGCCGGCGTCAGAGTTTGTCGGCTGTTTTAAGATTTATCACAGCCAAATAAATTACTAAGAATTATCCTAACTTCTATTTTTAATTAAAATATCAGTAAAAATTTTAAATATGTAAAACAAATGAGAAAATTCGAACATCAGCTTCCCGCCATGCAATGTGTACATTTCGCGGCGCATATACCCGGTTTAGTAGCGTCACTTCGGCGGAACGGACTGCGATAAAGAAAAGGTTAATTAACTTCAAATATTTGACTGGTAGAGACTTTAATTTACTCTTACGGAAGTGGTATTTCCTGACATAGGTATGCAAGCGATCAGACGGGGTAAACGCAATTGTTAAGACGCACACGAGATATACGAGAATAGATAGCTTGATATTTATATACCTACCACCTACGTATCCCATATGACTACTACTTGCGCGCACTGATGCTTTTAAATGGGGCTCCCCCTTTTGGGTTCCCCCCTGCCATGTGTGGGACAGAGACGTTACAACTCGGGTAAATTATTATTTTTTTACTTTTATTCTTTTATTTTACTTTCTCCTTTCATCTTTCACAATCTGTATCTTTCTTCACATTCAAATGCGCACTTAGGTTTGGTTTATGCGCGTTTAGGTTTTTTATGGCCCCCGTTTTTTTAGGATCTGATTTCTACGCCCCTCCTGTAGAATTGAGGAAGGTTGTTCTGCTTTCTTCATCTGCTATTTTAGAGGCAATTCTCGCCTCCTCAATCTTTATACCTACTCGGTATCGATTCGGGATTCGGGATTGGATCACGGTCCGGGTCATACCCGGTTCACAGAAGCACGAGGGGTCCCCCCTGAGCTTGAATCTGTGAAGGTACTCAGAGAACGCCCTGTGCTTCGTGAAGAGCTGGACCAATACCGCATCTACCCCGATGCTGAGGAGCACGCGCTAGGCTACGATGTCGTCCGGGAGCGCCCTGTAGGTTTTTTTTAAATAGTAATTTTACAAAATTTTCTCTAACATAGTCAGAGCCTTAATATCTATATACAATTTCTAGATGGAGGAGGGAAATCCTCAATAGGACGCCTGGGAATGGAAGGCCCAGGCAGTGACAGAATCTTACTGACTCCCCCCCTTCCGTCGGCGCCCTGTAGGTTGCAACAGCTCATTTTTTCATTTTTAGTAATTTTTTTAAAGCTAATTTTTAAAGATACGTTTTTAATTTAAAGGTAAAAAACTGGCGGCCGATACGTATCTCGCAGAAACGACTAATCTGAGCGACTAAAATTCATTTCCGCGATGACTCATTAAAATTATGCGTGTTTTGATTGTTTATATGATTTTATTTATTTTTCTGTACCGTTATATCGTTGATTGAAATACCAAATTATGACTTAATTTAAAATAAATGTAACTTAATATTCATGCGTTTTGTTATTTATTTAACTTTTGCTTATAATTTTGTACCGTTATAGTCAATATTAAGATGAAATGGTGACTTAATTAACGTTGTATTGAAATTGGCTGCGAATTTTAATATTAGTTATTTGCATAGATTAAAACTGTCATATTTATCTAAATCGCATGATTATGCGTAATAAAATTTTAATTATTATAATCATTTCAGACGTAACACGTGCACCGCTAGTGTCTATATAGGCCGCCATAGATTTACAAGTTCGATTTTTTAAAATTACCCTCGTTATTGTCGGCACCTTGTTCGTCCTGCCTTTTGTAGCGCAGGGACGTTACGAATTTGAGTTCGTTGAGCGACTATGAGCTTTGCAATGATACCAGATGTGAAAGACCGGGTTCCTGTATCTAAATCACTGCTGATAACACACCACTTGTCGTATACCTCGCTATTAAAGATCGCATTATTTTATACGATCTATGCTGGTCTGCGGCAGTATGTGTTGTTTCGCCTACTGTGGTTTAAGCGTGGTTCGGACCTATTTTTGGTCTGAGCTCTCAAAAAATATTTAATTAAGTTCTTTTACAAGTATGTTATTTTATACGTGTTATTAATTAGTGATATATTGTACGATATATGGTATATGTGATTTCTTTTCGAACATTTAAATATAGTCTTTAATTTGTCCATTCAAAATTACAAGCATCAGTCACTGTATACATTCTGATTAAGAGAAAGCGTAACGAGTTCGCCCAGTGAGTGAAAATTGAGCAGACGCTAATTAAAATTTACGTATTCCTTCGCACCAGTTTTAAATATTACTATTGTATGAAATCATATTATATATCATATTATATAGATTTCATATATATATATATATGAAATCATATTATACGTAAGATGTGCAGCTTGATATAGCAACGTAGCCAAACAATTTCCAAATGGTTGGAATCGGCTTGAATCCAGCGTCTCAACCTTGACAAGGTCGCCTTTACTCCAGAACCATAAGGTCCCAGCTGCAATATATTCTGCGGCCTACTTACTTAAACTTTCAATCAGCTGGACGATGTCGGCTAGTTTTCTCTGGCAACTTCTAATTCCTGATTTAATCTCGTAGAGAAATGTATACTCAAAATTTTATATAAAAAAATGTGCAGCTTAGCTTAACCACTTCGGTACGGCGCTTGTCGGTCACAAAACCATACCATAGAGCGTCGAATATACTCGACGGCCGTAATATGAACACACCCGGCGAACGTCGATTTTGGTTGTCAATCAAGAAATTTTAACCTGTTTCTGCAATTATAGTATATTATATAACATTACCTGAACATAATGTGTGTCTGTATCAGCTTTTAATGTAAACACTGTTGTCACAATTGTGTTAAAAAGCAAGATGCGCTCAGTGTCGCGGCAGGTAAAAACCGGCTGTGGGCTTTCCACCTATGGCCGTCGAATATAGTCGACGCTCGTACCGAAGTGGTTAATAAACATTTTATAAACTTTATATTAACATTACAATTCAAAGTATTTTCTTGTCTAGTCATTCAACCTTCTATCCACCGTGGCTTAAGAATCCCAGCTGTATTAGGAAGGTTGCAGTGCGACTAGCTGTCTGCTCTTTGTTCGGACGCAGCAATGTGCGCAAGGCGATCGTGACGTCATACTTTACTCACACATCTGGAACTTTGGTGTTCCTACATAAATAAATTTCACAATAATCGTTACGTACTTGTAGGTTCTGACTCGATATGAAACACCACTGGTTTACAAGGAGTCCTTTATTCACAAATCAGATGGTCACCCTACTTTAACACAAAGTATACTACGCATCCAAATCGCTTAAGAAATCACTGTCCAAATAACTTGCCAAATAGTCACTTTGTATCACTGATCGTAGTTCTTAACTCTGTGTTTGGCACTAATCGGTGTAACATAACTCCTGAAGATGCCCCGTGGAGGGGTGAAACACGTGTTGAGTAATTTGGTGGTGGCGGTTGTGTGATTCGCATTGTTTGCCGCATACGCATTTATCAGCGGGCTGGCGGGCGGTGCATTTCATTGCACGACTACCACTGCATGTGCGGAAGTGGCTAAATATTGGTCCTTTTCTTACTTATAACCCTAAAAACAACATTAAAGTCGTCATGGGGAGTACACTTATTTATATTACAGATGAGGTTCTAGTAAGTTTGAGATAGTACTCGGTTAGAATTTCCGAGAATTGTACACAAAAAATTATAAATAACTTCAAGGTCTCCCGTCTTCTTGATCATAGGGTTCAGTGTTTATTGTTTAGAGGGTTCTGTGGTTCATAACAGATTTAACCCGTGCTTTTTAACAATATCTTTCAACCATCAAGTTGTCATAGATTCAAAATCTATTATTTTAATTATGTTATTATCTACATAGGAATATTTACATTGGTCACTAGGGTACGCCTGTGGACTTTAAGAGCGCACCTAGAAACGATATCTATAAAGGAATAATTTAACTTAAAATATTAGGGTTCCAAATACACCAATACCTCACTTTGCGTCGTAGTTACGTTCCAAAAAAACACTGCAAATTAAAACGCCGAAAAGTGAATTAAGATTTTCTATAGCAAACCATGTAAAGGTCGGAGATAGGTTCCAGGGTTACGAAAATACTATTTTTTGAAAAGAAAATTGAACAAAGTAAAAATTAAAAAAACAAAAATAATAGAACTCCGCCAATAAATAAATTGGGGAAATATTTACCTTTTTTGATTATTGAGTCAGGAGCTCGGTCACTCGTTCGATAACCATCGAAGTGATAAGTTGTCTAGTGGAAACTATGCTAGTTGGCCTATAAGAGTATTAAAAGTGGAATAAAAGTATTTACTGTACTGTGAATTGGAGTCTTTTTTTTTGATAGGTCTTAATGAAATGAATGATTTAGCACTAGGACACGGACATGGGATGATTACAAAAGCCTAGATAAAAGGCTTGTGAGAGACTTTTCATTATATACACACACTATTGTGCTTACCAAAACCGCTGTACCGCGCCTGAGTTATGCGCGTGGCGAGATGGAAGGATGGTGTCTGTTGCGCCGTTACGTGAGTCCACCGTCAACGCTCAAAAAAAATGCTATGCACTTTTATCCACGGCTCCTCACCGTGCTTTCCTAAGGCACGGTACAGCGGTTTCGGTAACACTACTTTCGTCACTTTCCGTAAATACTAGAAGTACTTGATGGAATTTTATACACATCTATATCAGCATTAATAGATCTTGAGTATGGCATATTAGTAAACTATCAATTGACCATTTACTTTCATCTCTATGCACGGCGTAGCGGAACGTGGTTGTTTACTTCCGTATTTTTATATTTAGGAATAACAATCGCTACGGGAATGCTAATTGAATTCAAGCAATAATAGAAATAGACAGAAGAATCCAGGCAGTAATAAAGGCAAGAACTTAAGTTACGCATTATATTATAAACTATAGGTTAAACGTACTGAAATGGCCCGAGTTAAAAAGAATTTTCCATAATTACGTTTATAATGTATGTGGCGGCATAATTGGGAAAAAGTGAACAGATAGAAAAAAAAAACTAAATATTGCGTTCTCATGTTTTTTGCTTTCCGATATATGGATGAAGATGTTTTGAAAACAATGTAAAACATTATTTCGTACATAGTACATCCATTTGTAAAGACACATACATAGTTATATTCGAATGTCATGCGCGCTGTTAGCCGTTTTGGCTTTTACAGCTTCATCGGACTCAGGGCTCGCGGATCCGAAAGCCACGAGCTAATAAACTAAAAAAAAACATACAGACACATACATTTTATCGAGTCAACATATATAGAGACACGTAAACGGACGGACTGTTTTGCCCGTCGTTCCCGCAATCTCATCGCGTATACTTGTATATTAATAGCGTATTAATTAAAGATAATTCAAACTGTGGGTCAAATTTTCATTTTAATCTCCCCTAGTATAAACCAAGTGAAGATACTGAATTCTATTACTCTACAGATTGTTGGACATAGGCCACTCCCATAAATTTTATTCAGACTAGTTGCGAACTGCTTGAATCCAGTGTGTTCTGATCTCCGTGACAAGGTTGTGTATCCAATCCATGTTGTGCGTGGATGTCCTATGCTGCGCTTGCACCATTTGGTCTGCGCTATATATAACTTTAACCCGTTTGACAGTTAAGAAATTGTTGCAATAACGCGTGAAAACTTCGGGACGTGTTAACACTTGATGTTGTCGAATAAAATACATATTTAGACGAATATTAATTAATTTTCTCAAAAAAAGTTATATTCGTCGTGTAGGCGCCGCATATATATATATATATATATATATGTGTGTGTGTGTGTGTGTGTGTGTGTGTGTATGCGACACCGTGAACGCTGGAGCTGTAGGTCGAGAAATAAACAACTAATTTATTTTCATTTTTGCGAAAAATGCCTATCGAAATGATTGTACATGTCGCTCGCTTTTTTGAGACAAAAATACCACACACGTCTTTTTAGCGAATGTGGTTAAAATTAATTGATAATTGTCTAAATATGTATTTTTTTTGACAACATCAAGTGTTATCTATTGTGTGTGTGCGCGAGCGTTTGATTGTAATGTTTATTGCTAGTGATTAATAATTGTTTTCGTATTATAAAGAAACAATAAACGTAAACAGTTTTTTTTTCTTAAATGAATTTATGTAATGTTATCATCACTATTTATGTATGTTCTTTCACCTGAAACTACGCGTCGTAGTCAACATATATGTTATATATGTTGACCGTCATATATGACCTGCTGACTATCACTTCAACAATGTAAATATCAGAAGCAATAACAAATTTTATAACCTGTGGACTGTGTATACGCTTTAACAATAGGATACCAGATTGTTCAGGAAGCTGTTATTGCAAGATTTAAAAAGAAATCTCAAAGAACTGTTGAAATTAACATCAATATTTAATACACTCTGGAAATAACTTCTCCGTTTTTATCGATTTCCTCCTTTTACGGAGGTTCTAGGATGTCCTCCAGATCTCTAAAATAGCAAACTGTGACAGCTTTCGCTGCGGAGCGCCTAAAAATACATTACTATTTCAGCTATTTATCCATAATAGGGGAAAAATTGATAAGTAATTGGTTATGTTACAAAATATCTGCACAGGAAGCTTATGTAGCTGATAGGCGTTGGTAACAAACAACCTAATGACCATGATCATGCAATTATTGACACGATAATGTACGACACCAAAAGGCGCTGTTTGCTAAGAGAAAGCGTCTATAGTCGAGCGCCTAAAGGCGCTGTTCGCAGCGAAAGGGTTAACGTCTACTCCTATAGTTACCTCTTATTTTAACAGCGAGTTATAACAAGTTGTCGCTGTGATGCATTGTTGCTTATTTTACAGTTCGCAGAATCGTGTACACTTAAACTAGTTTAACTGCTGCATAACTCTCCGGCCTTGCAAGGCTATATCCATCTCTTTCAAGTGACACTAGGACAGGCCAGTGTGTGGTTTAAAAAAGTTAAAATTCAATTAGTTGAGACGGTTATCGGTACATCGTCATTTCTTATTACTATAAAATTGTGGTTAAAACTAATGTTTTGTTATTTTATTTTATTGATATCGGAAAATATAACTACAGAATAAATTTATTTCATCGTAGAAGTTATACGCCTTGGCCAATAATAAACTATATTTCAATAAAAATAATAGATAGAATATATTATTATTAGCGTTGATGTCCTGGCGGTGGGGTACGAAAGTGTGGAGGAGGATTATTTAGAATGCGTAGAAGCGGACCAAAATCTTAGGCATCTCAAAACACAAAACCAGGCTTCTCGTCTGCAGCGCGGACCCTCAAGCCTGGAGCACAGTATTAGTGGCTCAAAGCGGTTCAATGATTTAAGAACCTAAGATTTAATTTAATAAGAAATACTTTAAGTGACTTAGAAAATTTTAAAATGCAATAATGTGAGCAACAAAAAATTAGAAATAAAAATTGTAAAAACAAAGGCATGGATGCTAATGTCTGTGGAAGAAGAAGAAAAAAAAGATAGGACATAATTTAGAGGGAAGATACCTAACATTTAAAATTTTAGTCTTATTCATATATATTTTAATGTTGAGTAATTCAAATTAAAATAATTATGATTCCTAACTTTGGTTAAATAAAATTGTCATAAGATATAATAATAAGTGAATGTATGAACGAATAAATGAATGCAGCCATTTATTGCTAAATCTTATGAAATCTGAAAAAAAAACTGACATTAACAGTAATATTAGTAATGTTTAATTTTGCCTTAATGTATTCAGTATTGTTAGTAATATTTATTTCTTTAATTTGGACGTCTCTTTGAGGATACAACGTATTCCATGCATACCTTTTGCCTTATTCACCTAGTCTCTTCCTGCGATTTCCGAAATATCATCTCTCCGTCTGTTGTATGGTCGACCATATATAATAGTACCAATATATTATTAATATAAAATAAAACATGTTTTCAAGAAAGAAAAATTTTTTGTGTTTTATAAAATTTTTATTAGGACACACGACTTCAATTGCAATTGACCCACATACTTGACCCTTTTGCGGCGTGTAAAAGATGTAGTCTCCACAGCTAGTGTAAAAACAATACTTTGTATTCTATTTATTCTTTACGAATGCACTAATTAATACGTTTCTTCTTGAGTAAAAAAACATATGTCGGCGTGAACGTTTTGTAAAATCGGTTGATTATTAAATAATATATTTGCAGCGTAAATTCATATTTTATAATCACCTGTTAAAAATATTATTGAGGGTATACGGATATTTCTCAGTCATAAGTCAAGTAACTATAAGGATAAGACTTCTTAGCGGATATAAATAATTGCGACACAAATAGAGAGTTGTCGCTTAAACCTACGGAGCTTTTGAATCTCTGAAGACGTCCATATATGTAACCATGTACAATTTTTGAAATAAATATTTATTTAAATAATTACACCGGCTGGCAGATGCATTAAAATGGTTCAATTACGTGTTATATTGTGTATTTTAATCACTAAAATAATAGCTTTTTATCTGACATGTATATCTATTTATACGTACATTGGTTTACGATAAATATTAAAAGTAGTAAGTTCAGAAAGAACCCGTCGAAGGTTGAACAACACATCAGGATACCGCCGGTAAATTCCAAGGCAATGATGAGTTTCACTCTTAACAATGACTTAAAAAGGAAATATTAGATATTTAATTGCACAACAATATGAAACGTAATCACGGCTCGGCAAGCGTAGATTAGGACGTCCGCTTGCAATGTTGACAGATAGTTAAAGTCGTTAGAAGACGCTGGATGCTTCCATCTGTTCCTATTGGAAATTTATGGAGAAGTTCCATATCCAGTAATAGATATCCTGTAGCTGAAATGAAGACCGTGATAAAAGATTCATTACGCGCAAAGTTTTGCAGACCATCAAACGGCGCGTGTAATAGTTGTTGGGACAAAAGATCAGGTCGTAGCAGTGTCCTTGATGCGTATCAAGGAATGAATGGTTTCTAGGACAAATAACCTGGTTGAGATCGTTGAAAGATGCCAGAAGCAGGCCGCTTCCATCCGTTCTTTTTAGGTATCTGTGGGTGAGCTCGAATGTCTAGATTACTAGAATCAGTTTTATATTACATCTATTAAGATGATTACTAGAATCATTTTTACATTACATCTATTAAGATGTCCTTTAGCTGAAATAAAGATGATGAAAAGTTTCTTAAAAGCAAGGTTGTGTAGACCATCAAACCGCATGATAAAGTTATATGGACAGAAGATCAGATTGTAACTCTGCCAGGCCACTTCTACCTTCTCCTTACGGAAATCTATGAAGAAGGTCTATATTCAACAATAGACGTCCTTTAGCTGAAAGAAGATAATAAAGATTCCTTAAACGTAAGATTTTGCAGACCATCAAATCACGATATGTTTATAGGGAGAGAAGATCAGGTCGTAGCCCTACCAGGTCACTTCTATCCGGACATTTTATAAATCTTTGAGGTAATCTATGTCCAGCTGTGGACCTAGTATGGCTGAAACGATGGTGACGCAGAATAGATTACATGAAAACTTTTTGTTTGTGAGAAATACGCAGTTATTTTTTTTTTTACTAATTGTCGGAATAAGTCGCCTTGACAGAAATAGTGTCAAGTGTTATGCAGTTATCTTATTTAATAGACGGTATAGGTTATGTCGAAATTAATAACCATACATTTTTAATATTATAGTTTTGAATTTTACCACTCTTACGGTAATTTTCATGTGTTTCCGTAAGAAACATCTTAGTGTATTTGTTTCTTCGTTCGGCGAGGAAAAATAATATAGTTTTGATGTATATTTTGCGTGTGTTGAAGAAGGAATATTTATAATATAGAGGTTTGTAAAAGATTGTAGGTGCAAAGTGGAGGAATATGTAACTCGTTTAGTAGAAAAAAAAACTTTAATTACACTTATCATCCTGTATAAAGTGACCTCTGAAATATATAACATTATTTTTTTTTCTATTGAAATGCGACTGGCCAATGATTTCTGACAGTACAATCCTCAGAAAAAAATAGTAAAAAATAATTGATTTTAATATGCCGTAATTCGATTTTTAAAAACTTAACTTTTATTATCATTCCATTAAGTCATTAATTATGAAATTATTGATTTATGGATGATATGCACTCTTCATACCGGCGATCATTGGTGCCTAAAGGTTCTGGAGCAGGAGCCGGTATACGCGGCGTGGGTAAATCCCCCACAAGGTGCGGGCAGCGCGAGAGCGGTCATTGTGACCATATTGGAGTAGGCCTATGTCTAGCTGTGTGGTGTCTATCAGCTGATATAATAGAATTAATTAATACATTAGTTGAAAGTAAACAAGCTATATTTACGCATTTAAAACTTTTTCACCCCGTATATTTATATTCTCATTTATCAATTCATATCTTAAACCAGCGATTTCCAGAGTGGTCTATATCGACATACAGTATTCAGTTAGAAATTTACAGGTAATCAATATCAGGTAAGTAGGGGGTCTACCCAAGACGGAAAAACATAGCAAGGGGTCTACGACACAAAAAGTTTGGGAAACTCTGTCTTAAACTAAATATTCTATATAAAATGTGTCAATCTGTTTAGAAAATACGAAGTCTTGAATATAGCCTAGAACGTTCGATATATGGATCAGCTGACAAGGCGATCGTGGTACACGGTTATGGTCAACGTAATCCAATGCCATACTATTATATGTATTCATAGAAAAACCGTTTTAGATGGAATAGAAAGTTTATGATACATAACTGATATATGATTACTAGTTTGGTCTCGTAGTTTGTGATAACTGGTCTTTTAGTGTAACGGTTGATTCCAAACAGTTTAAAACCAAATAGAAGTAGATATACATGATGATTGGAAATAGGTGTATAAGTATCAAAGGAATGAATGTATAGATCATTGGTTGTGAAATAACGTACACCCTGTTCAAAAGTAAATGGCGTCAGAAATAGTGAATAAAGTAATGATTTTAGAATAAAAAAAGCATTTTGAAAATTAAGATTATATTAAATGTTATTATCGCTTACACAGCTTTGCAGGTAGTATATGCAGAATTTATATTATAAAACTAGCTGATCCCGCAAACGTTGTTTTGCAAAGAAATAATGTTTTTAATTTACAAATAAAAAATAAGGGATGATCATAGAGGGGTGAAAATTTAGGGTTGTATGTGTTTTTGTATGCTGTATCATAAAAAAATTAAAACAAAAAATTTCGTCAAGAAATTAAAAAAAAATATTTAGGGGTGGACCACCCTTATCACTAAGGGGTATGGAAAATAGATAGTAGCCGATTCTCAGACCTACTGAATACGCATATGAAATTTGGTAAAAATCGGTCAAGCCGTTTCGGAGGAGTTCAAGTTCGAACACCGTGACACGAGAATTTTATATATTAGATTAATTAAACTTTCGCACTGCAGTCAGAAAAATAATTTTACTTGCTACTGTGATCAAAATGTACGGTGAAATTGTACTTTAACTCTTAGGCGTTAGGCAGGTTGGTAATTTTTTTTCTGGGTTGGCAGAACTTTATAACATTTGCCAAGCGTCTGTTTGTCAAAAGTTCTAACATTATTTGGCTCAGCTTAAACCATTTTGAAGGAAGTTCCTCAAAGGCGTGAAGACTCGATTGGTGCTAAAATCTCGCAATTTCTTTTTTAAAAAGCGCCAAAACTCAACTAATATCGCAACGACTGTATTCGCCTGAATTGTCTCCGTACGATTTCTCATTATTCATTAAACGTCAACGCGGGGACGTCTTTATGACAAGATGAAGGAGACATAAACCAAATCGAAGATCTTGAAGGCTTTACCCGAAAAAAACTATTCCGACTGTTTAGAGGACTGAAAAAAGCATTAGCAAAAGAGCCTTTTATCAGACGGGGATTACTTTGTATATAATTGATTTGAAAGAATAAATAAAGATTTTACATTTTATAAACAAATTAACTTTACTATTTGATGAATGATTACTTTATACAGGGTATGCAAATATATGTAAAGTCTTCATAGCTGTTTGCTGTCACATGCGCTATATTTTTCATTCGTACTAATAATACTATATCATTTGGGTTTCAAATGATCCACAAGTGATATTGGCTGTCGTGACAAAGGCTTATTTAGTTTTTCATTGGTGTACAATGTACCTTGACTCGATTTAATGAACTGTTATTCAATCAATTGGTCTACTAATTGGTTAGCGGCTCCAATAAGGTCAAGGTTCTAGCGCTCTATTGTCAATTGAACAATTTAATCCATCGCTTCCGCTGTACGAACTTGGTATAGAACTAATTACATGACTTATTCTTTCGTGTTTTTAAAAAGATACGATACCTTCTAAAAATGCAAAGATACAATTATCGCCACTACACGGTAAGTTCAAGTTAATGAATAATAATGAATATTATTGTGTCTGAAGTTCAAAAAGATATATGATACGTGTACATTTATTACGAACTATATCATCAGTACATATACGTCAGATACACTGATGTCTAGCATAGATGTTGGTTTTAAAGTAATTAGAGTTCCTTCAATAGTATTTTTTTGCTTTCGATATGTTTCTATAAACAGTGTCAGTTCGTACTAGAACAAAAAATCATATAAAAGAAGATATGGGTGTATGTAGGTTTGTATCTATTTTTGTTAAACTATAATGACGTCATTGTGTTTGTTTAAAGGGGACAGCCTGGAGGAGCTCAACGGGTACGGAACCATGCGACCGAGGAATATAATCTCGTCGATCCTGAGCGGCACGCCGGCCAAGAACAAGGGGCTCGCCATCTCCAACCCTCACGACTTTAGGATGGTGAGTTATTTAGATTGAATATTCAATTATGAATGTCTCGAAATGTGAAGTTCTTGATGGCAGCGCAATCACATCCGGTACATTCAAACGCTGTCCTGAGACCTGAGGCTTCAGTTTTCGAACGACTCTATTTTAATAAGACAAGTCATGTACATATTCGGTAACCAATCGGTCTTGTCAGAAACGAAGCCTGATCGTATATCACAGGTGGTGTTAACACCCGATCGTACTAGATATAAGCGTTGCTGAAAGCCGCCACTTCATCCAGTGCTAACGCTTTCCGAAATGGTAGTGTTATTAGCCAGGCCGCAACCGACAAAGTTCAGCTAAGAGTGACAACCTTTTTTTTTTTGGGTTTTGGTGGGGGAAATCTTCCGGTGTTCAAGATGTCCTGCCTCTGGGGGGAGGACAGGGGTATGTGGGATTCCTATCCACTAACCCCTCCCCCCCGGTGGTCGCCCTCTGCGCTAAACGGGGGACCGCGGTATCTCAGGGATCGCCACACGGTCTTCCCTCGCGCCGTGCTATTTTCGATAGCCCGTCCCGGGGTATGCGTGTATACGCAACCCCCGAAGCCCTCGTGGTGCTATCACGATGGTTCGAGACCACGTCGAACCATCGTCCGCCTCAGAGTCGCCCAAGTTAGTAGGAGTTTAGGGCTCCCTCCCTAAACTCCCGCGACTCCGAAGGCGCCGTTTATACGGTAGGTTTGTACGGTAGGTGAGCACCATTCACCGGAGGGCCGTCGCGAGGCGCGTCCCTGCGCTGACGGAAGAGTGACAACCTAAGCCAAGGTTCCCTTGTGGGAACCCTTGACCCTAGTTACTTCATGGAGCGTCCGTCGAAGCGATCTAAGAGCTCAACGTCGTCCAAATCCGATGAAATAGTAGTATGCAGATGCCCAGAGCTGAGATGGCTCCATCGAGCTTCACTACTATAAAAGGAGTCTCAGGCTGGGTGCCTGGAACCCACTAGTTTGAGGATGAAATATATATTATTTAACTCTAGCACACAGTATTTCACATGCCGTCATCATTTCAGTAAGTCCGTAGTGTGTCGCATAGTACTTGGAAAATACTCCTTATTTAAACTAATCTTTACAGCCGTAGGACTCTTAATGCCAGACCTAGCCAATAAATTTCCAATGGAACCCGTTAAAGGCAGCATTCATCCAGCGTTTTCGGTACTGTAACAAAACTAATGTTTTAATTTTTCCATCACCCCCAGGTATCAGCAATTATTGATGTGGATATAGTACCGGAGACGTGCAGAAGGGTGAAGTTACTGAAACATGGATCTGATAGGCCGCTGGGATTCTTCATCAGGTATGACTTTACGAATATATTTTGTAAGCAAACGTTTTAAATTAAAAACAACTGTGATGTGGAAAAACGTTTATTGAATAATTAACATAATTTGTGCCCGGAAAATGAATAATGCGCCTACGAGCGATTGCGCATCGTTCCCTAGTTCAAATCCGACTCCCCGAGAACTGCAACGGCCGCGCGCGCACGAGCTGCGCCTTGGCTAGCTGCCAAGCGCAAGCAAGAGCGCGTATAGTGCACGCCGTGCGAGTGAGCGAGACGAGTGGGCGAGACGAGCAAACGGTTGAGCGTTGTGACGACGTCCGCGGGAACTTTCACATATGGTGGCTTTTGATGTAGCAATATTATTACACAACTATTTAAGGAATATTTAATGTAATTTTTCATTTTCTCACACTGCCATCACCAACCCGATTTTAGTATATTGATATATTTGCATGTAACCCATCCGATACAATTCAATTTGCAATAAATTCATGTTGGAAAATTTTAGATATTTTTTGGATTCATTGAAGGCATCAAGTCTAAATATGTTCTTTAATATTCGCAGAGACGGCACGTCGGTGCGTGTCACTCCGAACGGAGTGGAACGGTCACCAGGTATCTTCATATCGCGACTGGTGCCTGGCGGACTCGCGGAGTCCACTGGCTTGCTGGGCGTTAACGACGAAGTCCTGGAGGTCAACGGTATAGATGTCTCCAATAAGACCCTCGATCAGGTTAGTGTGATTTAATTTAAAAAAAAGTTTCACGATTAATCGATTTAATTATAAAATGCATCGATCATCACATCATCTTCGAGGGATCATTTCAAGTATTCACTTATGTACCGCTTGAAAAAAATGCCAAGAGTTCCTCCTATGACTTTTTGAGATTTTACTAGAGTCAAAAACTCCAACGACTTATTATGCGATAGATAAAATATATATTTTCGTACCCATTTCGTATAATTCGTACCTAATTACACAATAAGATTCGAACTTCCGTATCGGATTGTATATTTAAATTATCTACTGTTATACGATACACACAGGTGTAACTGCTACCGCTATGCCACTACTTAGGTAGGCGCTCGGTGAGACGAGGGGGGGGAGGGTTAACGTCTGCTCTGTTCAGAGAGCGCTCGCGGTCCAAACCGCACTTTTCTAAGGCTCTAATCAAGTAACAACACAAAATGTCACATCACTCCATGGAATTTTCTCTTATTTATTTATTACGCGTCATCGTGCTACCATTCTAAAGTCTGAAGAAATAACTAATTTAACTTTTTGAGATATAAGTCATAGGGTGCAGTCCAACTTCATGACCGTAAAGGGATTATGTATTCGATAATTTATTTAAAACCTGAAGCTCTTATAAGTCCACGGCTGGACATAAGTTTACCCCAGATTTACAATGATACCGGTTAAACGTGGCCTGCATTCAGCGCCCTTCGGCAAATTCACCAAAGTCGTCTCTTGACCTCGTAGGTGGACATCCTCTTGCACATACCAGTCTAGTCATTATTCAAGAACCTTAAGGCTGTGACTGTTTTCAGCGCTGTGGACTGTCCTGGTGGTCACTTTCGTTTGTCTACGGATCTCCTCATTCCAAATGGAAATCAAATCTGTTAGAAATTATAAACAATTAATTAATTCTTCCCTTCCTCTTTATATTTCAGGTGACGGATATGATGGTGGCAAACTCCTCGAACCTGATAATCACAGTGCGACCGGCGAACCAACGTGCCGGTCCACCGCCGCCCGAGACTGTCTCGAGGCACTCGCAGCCCTCTAGTGAACCCGACGATGATAGGTAACGCTTTTTACTATCAGGCATTTAGTCACGGCGAACGAAACAACGGCCTAGTGCTCAGGTACAGGTGCTCTAGGTACAGATGTCATTATATGAGCTGATAGACGTCCACTGCAAGGCACAGGCCTACCCTGAAGATTGTCACGATAGCCGGTCTTGTATTGAATCCAGCGACTTTACGCGATCTCGACTATGTCGTTGATTTATTGGGGAGCTCACGCCGCATCTACTGGTCCGTGGTCGCCATTAAAAAGGACCTTTCGTCCCCTATTGCCGTTGGTTGCAAGACTGATGTACCACGCCCACTACCACTGCATGTACCACAAATGCATATTATTTATATAGAAAATCAAACGGAAGACACGGCACGTCTTCCATGTCTATAAACTATAACAACATCGATAATGGTACCTATATATGGTGATTTAACTTGTATATACAACAAACCAAATACAGTAATACCCCGCTTTACGCGACCCTGTTATACGCGGTTTCACTATAACGCGAATTGCAAATTTCGCGCTCAAATGCCTCGAATTACGCGAAAGAGTGCGTATAAATATAATGTAGTCATCAACTTCTCTATGATGTCTTGACCATCTGTCAAACAATTAAAAACAGTGTTAGGTTTTGTTTACAAGAACGTAAACAAAACGTTACCCAAAAGACAATAGATGTATTTTTCCGTAAAAAATAAGAGTATGTATTGCATAAAGTGTTCCTAGAATTAAAGTGATTGATTAAAATGATTTGTATTTTTTTGAAATAATTTTTGACTATGTTTAATTATAAACCTCTTTATACGCGAATTTCAGTTAACGCGATTTTTTTTGGACGTATCCCTCGCGTAAATCGGGGTATTACTGTAGTGCCACAAGTACTAAACTTTGATTTCTCTTTATTGCAGATTCGACCAGGACGAGCAAGACGAGATCGTAGACCTCACAGCGGTGACCTTAGAAGACCATCCAGAACCCTCAGGGTTCGCTCACACCCTCCCTGCTAAAGACGATGGTCAGGTCTTGCATCTCTAGTACATACTCGACAGGTATCGGCGCGCGAGGACACAAGCGATTTTAAACCAAAAGCCCTAAACAACAGGTGCTGGAATCGCAATGACATTCCAAATTATCCCTACGGTGCAGTGAAGTGATCATTCCATGAATTTTACTATTGGCGGGTTGGTACTTAATAGACGATTATACGCCTTAAACATATATAGCATACGTGTCAAAATAGTATATCATAGACGTCACAATATCGTAAATAGCTAATAAGTTTTAGCAATAATGAATGCAATGTTATCATATTGTGTTTATTTTAAGTTAAATCCACATGATTTTCTGTATTGACATAAAATCATACCATTTAAACTTAATCACGGAAATTAATTATTAATTACTTAGAAAATTATGGAAGGGACTTCAGTTTTAACGGTATTTTACGGTGTGATGCAACAATAAAAATGTTGTCATACTGTTATTTAATTTTTATCGCCAATATCAAAAATATATTTGGGTTTTAGTTTTGGTTTATTAGCTAGCCTCTCTGTAGCTAATATTAGGTCATTTTCGTAACATATATGTATTAATAATCAAATATATATTGGCTGTAACGTTATATTCCTATATATGTTTGTAATCAATATTTAAGTGCCTTACACATTAGTTTACTCTGTGATTTATTTTATTGTATATATCACAACAAAGGAAACCTTCATGTTATACGCTTAGGAATTTTTTCATAAAGCATTTATTCATACATTAAAATTATAGTTATACATGTCATTGTTATACTGACAAAGAGGAATTCTTTTAAAATGAAATTTAATATTAAAAAATTAGGTAAGACTTTAAATTTATACATTATCTAAAGTATATGGCAAAGTATATTTGTCATTCAAAAAGAAACATAATTTAATTGACATAAGATTTATATTCGTTCGCTTTATATAGGTTTTTGTAAATTGATATATCTCATGTGGATTAACTTTAGCAAATAGAAATTATTAATCAATTATTTAATGAAATGGTCTTATACAAACTATTTAGGAGACAATAAAACTATTTAACTTTTTACCATGACATATTGCAATATAATTTTCTGTTGTCTATTGCCAATGTCAAAAAATTCATATTTGGAAATAGTTTGAAACATTAAATATAGAAGTCTCGTTGGTTTTTAAAAGAAAAAAATAATAAATTTATACAGAGATCGAATGTTTTGCTTCATATTTAGCTAAATATTGGATAAAAAATTATAAAGTTGTTTTCTTATCAAAATAATTCTAGAATGTAAAATAAGGATGATAAACGGACACTAGATATTAATTTAAAATTTGAATTCATAATATCTTTATTTCAAATAGTTTTACACTTTTAAATAGAATATATACAAAGCAATTAAAAAAATATAAAACAATTCCAATAACAGGTAAGATCCGCATGTGGCTAACATAAATATTTTAAAAAATCAGCAATAAATCTTTTTACCCTCATACATAATCATTTATAAAAAAATTAGGTAAGAATGTATCTGGATTTCCGATCTCTGTTTAAAATGATGTCTTTTTGATTATGGTCAAATAAGTTAAATGTCTTAAAAAAAACATTGGATATAGCGTTTAAGGCAAAAAACGCTATATAAATTATATTTCCAGCTATGTCAAGGTAAAAAGTCAATATTTAGTTCCTGGTTTAATACAGATGTGCCTAAAATGTTATGATTGGCTCAATTATTCTTATGTAATACTTGTTATATGAACATGGCAATAATTTACAACATAGTGATTGTAGTGCAAAAAAAATTTAATCTACGAGTGTTGGATCAGAAGCAAAAATTCTTTATTTAAAAAAAAAGAGGAATCAAACTTTTCCTAATATTTTTTATTAATCACATAATCAGAAATTGACAAGTTAATATTTGGTGGTTTATTTATACAAGCGCTGTAAAGTTTTGAAATGAAACTTGAACAACATTGAACATGGATAATGTTACTAACTTAATGTTATTGTGTCCAGACAAAATTTGGAAAGGCATTTGGTCGACCAAAATCATCACCGAAGTGACAAACAGTCGTATGGAGTAGTTATTGAAAATATTTATATATTTATTATAATAATGTTGTATGAATTACACATATGGTCCGTACTGCCTGTTCCTGTGTCATTTTATAAAATTCATTCTTGATAATTTTTTACATGCAAAAAAAATGTTTATACAAAATTTCAAGTCTCTTAAGCCTTATAGTTTCAGATATATTGTGATGAATCAGTACAGTATGCATGTGTAAATCTCTTATGTATTTACATATATACATTGTATATACATACACATACTATACTTAACTATATTTCTTGTTTGGATCAAAATAATGTAATTCATATTTTGCATCAAGTCAGGCAAATTAAAGCAATGAATAAAATATCTTCAAGCTTTACTTCGGTCTTGTATCTGACGGCCAAATGTCTGACGATATCATGTTAGTGCGTCATTTCATTGTGATTTTACAAATCAACACTTTTGCCTACATTTAAGAGTCGGTAAGAAAGTTAGTTGAAGTGAAACTTTAATTAAAATTTAATTTTCACAAATACATCTCCGCATAGATTATTGTTGAAGCAGTTGAGAAAGTTTTTATAGTTGTAAAGGTGTGATAAGTTTGTAATCATGTTATATATTAAATACTTCCTATAATACAACATTCCTAAAAGTATTACAGTTTGAAATGTTTATTTTTCACTAGTTTTCTATGTATGTCTATAGCGTAGATTACAATTGTTTCATAGAGATTTGGACAATAAATTAGTTGTAGGTAGGTGAGGTATTCCATCCATTTTGTTATAGCTTGTAGTTATTATTTCATGACTTTATATGTGGTCTTTATATGTATTGCTATACTGAGACATTTTCGTCATTACTACCTAAGTTTATAAGAACACATTAATTATTTAATTATCGTATACATTGTTTATTAGCATGGATTTGACAAATGGATCCAATTTTTTGGGCTAAAAATTCCAAATTCATCATCTAATTGGTTAGATGTTACAGTAATACGCTCTTTCTCTTTACCCATTTACTATAATACGGTTTTATAATATATATCTACACTGTTACATTTATAAATTAATATATGTGCACCCGATATAAATTTCAATTTTCCCACATTATATTGCTCTGCTATATAAAACAATGGTTTCTACAGTCTATAATCAATTTCTCATATTTTTCCACATTATATAAGTGTGTTGTTTTAAAATTCAATATTTGAATTTAATTTCCTTTAATGCAAGTGTTGCACTAGAATCCTCGCTATAAGGGAAATTACAGTATTTATTTATCATTTTTATTCGCATTACAAGGGTGGTTTCTATAGTAGACCAAAACTAGTTCATCCGAATGTTCATCTAAAAATTAGTTATATTATCACTTCCTACGGAAGGTGCTCATTTAAAAAATCATTCAATCATCACGAAATAAATATAAAAAATCAATTTTAATACGTATTTTATATAATTTTTAAATAACAAATTAAGTTTAATTTTACACACAATGCATTCCTTTGATATGTTGCCTGGAATCTCTATTGCTTGGGCAACATATCTTATATATGAAACCAGTTTTTGTATATACTCTTATTACGTTTTATAAATATTGTAAAAAAGAGAAAGACCCAACATGATGCTCTGTGGTTCTCCCCAAAATGTGTTTCTTTTTTTTAAAGACTTGATATACTAAATGTTTATTTATATAGTACAACATTCCCTTTGTGTCTATGAAGTGATATTTTCTCAATCTCTTCTCCCACCATGACCACGGGTGATGTTTTTTACATCATCATCAGATGGGACAATTATATGCATATTTGCCTAAAATTATTACCGATAAGATACTATGGAGAGAACTTTATTGGGTTTATATAGACATACGATAGATTTGATATCTTATTGACTTTAAATTAAATATACTATCTGTTCGAATAAAATGTCTCAGACCTATGACAGGCGAAAAAAACTGAACAGGGGTATGATTTTTTTTAATGATATACATAACAATCTGTGGCGAACATATCATTCTATATGTGTGTTATAATCTGTGAAGTAATTAACAGTGTTGTAATCTAACCATTAAAAAATCAATTTGTAGTCCTTAGCAAAAAAAATTGTTTCTTCGTCTCTTTCAAATGGATTTTTTCAATATAACATACATATGTACTTTCACACTAGGTAAATATGCATCTAAAAATCTGATTTTCTTTTTGGACCAATTAATTTTATATATTTAAAGAATTATTAAGATCAAATTAAACTTAGTTTTTCGAGCTTAATTTAACATTTTTTTAATGTATTAAATGTATTTAAAATATGATTCTGTAATTTAAAATTATCGCCTAGTGTTAAGCATTACCTATGGCACATATCAATTAGAGCTATGGAATATATTGTACTTTTATAATCTTTTCTATCTTTTTTAAGTTTACAAAGTGATTTTATGAAAGCTAATGGATTTTTAAGATCTAAGTCCACGGTATTACAAATATCATAACCAACACAATGACCAATGATGTTTCTTTAATTGGATTTTTATAGTAATAATCTATAACAGGGGTGAGCAACCTTTTTAATCAAATAGCCAATTTAATTTAAAATTTTTTTAGCGGTGGTACATAATGTCAAACTAAAAATTGAAAAAACTTTATTTTTGTATAAACATAAGAATAAATAAATATACAAATTTTAATGCAAAATAAGAAACAGGGAAAAACCTTAAAATTTTTAAGTGAAACTTGGAAACGTTTTTTCGATACAAGCATATGTTGAATACGGACACAGTTTTCTAATTGTACATCACTCAGTTTTGAGTGGTGGTTACTATTAATATTTTTGCTTAAACACGTACCACTATTATATCATAATTAATTTTATAACAATATATTGATGAGAGTTTGTCGATAAAATATTAGGGGGACCGGAAAGTAGTGTTTTCTGTCGACATATTTTACAGAAAACCAAGTGATTTGTATACTAGATGGCAAAAGATTGTTGATAACGAAGGTGAATATATTGTTAATTAGAAATAATAACTTGTTAAAAATGTAGTCGTGTGAATTTAACTTGAGAAAGCGACATTAATTTCCGGTCCCCCTATTGAATTTAATTTAAGAAATGCTTGGCGAACCGCAAGCGCCCCGCGGGCCCTGTGTTGCTCATTCCTGATCTATAATAAATACCTAATTGTACTGTTCAAAACTACAGACACAAACTTATTATATTTTTAGTAATATATGTATAAAAACGTGTCTGTAACTAAAAATCAAAAAGGTTTTGTTAAATTTCATCTGTCGCCTATACTTCATGTTTGATTTACCTAAATATGGCGCCAGAGACTTTATTTTGAGACAATGTACATTTATGGTACCCGGCATTTGATTTGGCACGTTGGTAATTTTAATCTTTATAAAAAATCGGTTTTACACATAGATATACCATTGTGAGATAAAGACAAAGCTCTATAGAACCGAATGGCCGATTTTGGCTCTGATATTACTCTTCTGATGTGCCAAATCAAAGGCCGGGTACTATATCTTAGTTAACGCTTTATACGAGATAATTGCGATTGCGACTGTCCAATGATCGCGTCTTTTCTTCTTTGTGGTCTCCAAGCTTTACAACCTCATACTTTTCTACTGGCTTTGCAAACATGGATCGAGAACCAAGAAATTGGTTTGTTCACCTCTTGGATCTAATTTATGATCTTTTTCTTTTGCGTATGACCATTAATATTATCGGAAGGTTTTAAATAATTTAACTAGGTGTGTGTTAAGCTCTTTGGATTCATTTGCAATCTGGAGTACACATATATGTCATACATATATGTATACATATATAGTAATATATGACTTTGAAATCTATGGTGATGGCCTATGTCCAGTAATGAACGTTTTAAAGCTGAAATGACGGAGACTCAAGCGCTACATTTTAAATGACCTTTATTCGGTTCGACAAGTGTATATAACAGTGCGACCGGAACAGCTGTACCGCGCCTTAACACTTATATGATTACACATATTATGATATGCATCTTAGCATAGGTCTCCCCCAAATATCTCCAGTATGATCTAGGAATATGTCATCGGTTTACCTAGCCTTTCGACCCGAACAACCAACAGTTGCACGAGATTCTTTCCGTGTCTTCATTGCTCCTTGACCGTTCTTTATTATGAAATTTGAATGTGGATGTATGTTTAAAATTATCATTCTCATGTCGCTAAGTGTATAAAGCACTTGAGCTCCTTCAATTAGCACTCAATAGCTCTGTTACTGAGCACTAAAGAGTAACCGGTGATAACAATATACTTATTTTTGACATAATTCTTTTATGTACGTAATGATTATTTATTAGTGTTTTGTTATATTTGTCGATTGACAAATTATGTTATTATATCTTGCGTACACAGGTTTTCAATTGCTTGCAAATGTTACAAATTATAAATTCATGTGAAGGCCTCTTAAATCCTCAAGCTCTGGAATGGAGACCACAAACCTGCAAAGAGTACCATAGAAGATCTACGCATTATAAAATTAATAACAGACTGCTTCTTATTTATAGAGAAGGCAAGTGTCCAATTGGGTTTTAAAATTAAAATTTAAAATTCATTATTGAGCGTTGAATGTAATTTTGTTATTGTAAACTTTTAAAACATGTTTAAATCATTCCTTTTTTATTAATATTTTGTATCATACATAATGGTACATTCACACGAAACGTTTTCGCGTGATCAGTATTTACACAAGTATTATTTATCTACAATCATTGTAATCGACAGTATATCTATTGTGTATACATTTTTTTTGTCATTTATTTACGGAAACGTACTTAATTGTTGGTTATTCACAAGTTGCCTTTAGATCCTATTCACATGTATGCATCTAAAGACGCCGCTGTCTTTTTTTATTTAATTAAATCTCCGGTAGCGAGTGTGAATAGGTTCTTACGTGTTAAAGGTGAATGAACTCGTTCTGTCAATTGTAGTGGATTGGCTCAATTTTTTTGAAGACGAGATCGTTGGCCGGAACGGATAGCGTATGTATTTACCCTCTAGTTATAGTGTTACACTTGTGTTCCAATGTAATAAAGTATATTCTTATTGAAGTGACTTTTTTTCGGTGAAAGTCTACAAGATTTTCGCCAATACATTATGTCGTTTTTCTGTGTTGTCCCATTACTGTATGTTTATCAATTATTCTTTGACTTTACAGCTTCATAGAATTCATTTCTTCTTTTCAGTCGATAGACTCCCACTGCAAAGTATAGGCATCCTTCAAAGATCACGATGACTGGTCTTGCACTGATCGCATCCGTCGACTTCCCGAAACCTTGACTATGTTGTCGGTTTACCTAGTATGGGCCTCACACGTCGCGTTTACGGGCTTGTGGTCGTCACTGAAGATCCTAGACTTCAACGACCATCATTTGGACAAGCGATGTGCCCTGGTCACTGCCACTTAGACGAGCAATTCTTCGAGCTACGTCGGTAACCTTGGTTCTGTGGATCTAGCAGCGATATTTCCGGCGAAGCTCTCTCCATTGCTCTCTGCGTGATCTTGAGCCGTCTTATAAATTATGATCTATATAGTTTATATACGCAGATACTATTTACAGTAATAATTTACCCAAACATAATAGCAGCGATCATTTTACCTTTAGCGACCGAATTCAAATCTGAGTTCGAAATTCAAATCCATCATGTCAGTTCCAATAGGACTGTTTAAAAGCGGCCTCCATCATTATTTTTTCCACTGCAGTGGATAACGAGTATAACTTTCCTGCTTTTTGGGTGATCTTGAGTTTAAATCTTATAGCAACAATAATACATAAATTCAAAAAATATCCGATAGTAAGAATCGATAGAGACAAGGTTAGGTCAATAACGTTAACGTGGACCCAATGAAAGGCAATTGTACAATCTGTTAAAATGAAATATAAAACAAAATACTTGTAATTTTAATAGCCAATACAAGCAAATTTTCTGCTCGAACTACCTGTATCGCAATTCAACAGACAATGAACAGTCGCAAGCATTATCACATTGATTTATTACCGCTCAATACATATTTTAATGTTACAGCCAGAGGACGTTAACAAATTGGTAATGAATAAATAGATCTGTTTCAAAATGAAACGCACTTGTCTATTTTTACGTTGTGCTTATAGGCGACCAATGACTTCGAAACTCTACCTTGGCAAGTGGCGAAAGACAAGCTATTTTAAGTCAATACGATGAAAACCAATGACAGAAACTGTCTGTAATAATTATTAATAGTTATATACAGGTTGGAGTGGCAGTGATCAGGCCACATGTCGCGCTGAACTTATGGCCTCTGGGGACTTAGGATTCTGGTGTGAAGATTGCAGAATGTAAAGTGCAACATAGGAAGTCCATCCACAAAATTAAAAAAAACTTTTTGTCTGAAGATCTTAGATGGAAGCCGCTTCCAATGCGTCCTATGGGTGAGGCCTATATCCAGTAGTGGACGACATATAGCTGAAATGATTATGAGAATTATTTTCCATTTAGCATCTTTTGCGTGTGTCATGTGTGACATTTTACTTTAACTGACTCATTCTGAAAAATTCGTGCACACAATGCCCTAATTTTAAGCTCTGTCATCTATATATCGAACATTAACCGAATGTATCGAATAATAATATACTATGTAATATAAATCTGAACAACTAATTGTCAGGTTTTGTTGCACAATAGTTATAATCTAGTGGTTGACCATCGCAACTTTCTGAAAATATTTGCCAGCACAAACTCACAGTAAAGCCATTTCTTCGTGTGCAATATAAACAATGTTCTTTTTAAAGTAAAACATAAATAAATGCGAAGAAAATTACCATTATAAGACAACAAGAAAAACTGTTCAGACATCAACATAACAACCTATTAACGAAGAACTCGTTAAGAAATCATGCCAATAAGTCCCGACAAATAACACATAGTTTGTAACGCGACAGCAAAATTAATGTGAAATGAAATATTATAAGTTTTTTTTTACGTCAACAAAATATCAAAGATCATTCAAAGTTAATTCTCACAGACTGAATTACGCGCCAAAATCCAATGTTTTAGTACCACCTGTCGCTTTCTGCAATAAACGTGTTACAGATTATACAACCCACTTGTACACAGAATAAATATGCGTGTGCCGTATTGCTACAGAATAAGAAACATTTTAGAATAACTCGAGTAAATACATTGGCAGATAGAACCAAGGTCTAGGTCTCCAGAAATAAATATTACACCTTCTCCAGAATATAGATTTCGGTGCCAAGTTCACGTCGCATATTGTATCGTCAGTCAATAGCCACCAGCGAAAGTGTTGAAACGTAATTGTGTCGTTGTAAAAATATTGTATTGACATTTGTAAACTTAAAATATTGATTGAATATTCAATTTTTTTTTAATAACAAGTGATCAAGCAACATGGGCGACGAAACTTATCACGTATACACAAGAATGGAAAGCATAACAGAGCAAGAAGATAGACATTTAGCCGGTGCGAAAAAAGAAATAAGAAATGATTTGACAGTTATTATACCAGAAAATCCTTTCCCCGAAATAGAAGTTGACGCATATCCACCACTTAAATTCTCATGGGTAATACCAAAAAAGCTTGCGGCAATGGCTTTCCCTAGAAATAAGGAAAATCTTCAATTCCTTGTCAATCAAGGAATCACAAACCTGGTCACACTGACAGCGGGAAAGAAACCACCCGTGGATGATATAGCCAGATTGAGGTGGTCAGAAATACCTATAGAAGAATTCGAATTACCTACTATAGAGCAGATCAAAAAGTTTATTGATGTTTGCAAGAGAGCTGATAAAAATGGCGAGGTTAGTATTATATATTGAGATTTTATTCTGACACTCTTATCTTTTGTATTTTTTAGTGGGACAGAAAATGAATACAATTTTAATTTAATAACGTACATTTTATATAGCTTCTTGTGACAATATCAATATAATAAAAGTAGATTTTAACATGGTGTGGCCGTGTAATCAAAGCTTTACATATGTAGAGAATAATTTTTATTACTCTATATCTTTGCTATGTCGTTTCATAATTTTTAGCATATTTTTAAAAGTCAAAATCGTTAGATAATATTACAGAATAAATTATAAAAACTGTGCAATTTTTTTAATTTAAATTAAAATTAATATTACTAAAACTGAGTACTTGTCCTAACGGATATTAGTATAATTATTATTAATATTACTAACCAAGTTTTTATTTATTTTATTTGTGTTTTTATTGTGCAAAATCAGAATACACGTGTAGCGGGCTCCATCCATGCGATTCCAGTGTATATATATCTCGGCAACTATTCATAGATGTCTAGTATTTCCGTTAAGCCATGTATTATCTGTATTACACTGTGTGTTATAAAATAATGTGTATTTTACAATGAAGAAACGAAGTCGGTTTTGCTTTATAGTAACGAAAATCCTTGACCGTAAAGATATGTAGTCAGTGGCGTACCTAGGGGGGGGGGCGGTGGGTGCGGTCCGCACCGGGCGGCACTTACCTTGGGGCGGCATTTTTTATATTTACTTATAGTTGTAAAAAGCAACTTTTTCATTTCAAATTTATTTTCTTTCTTGAATAATAAATGATTATTATAAGTTTAATATTTGATTTATATAAATTATTATTAACTTTATGATTTCGAATATTATTCCTCGGTGTGCATAAATGCATTTTAGTGTAAATTTTGGATTCTAATTCAAGAACAAGATAATAATTTTATTTTATTGTATTCATTAAAATTAGTTGAATTCGTAAAAGGATCTTTACGACTTTGTTCGGCAATTTTTCCTAACTAAAATTTTTTGATGTCAGTTTAAAAATGTCATTTCTTTTGAAAAGTTTATATGATTACTTTGAAGTGATATATCAAAATTTTTTTAAATCAAAAACCACTATTTGATTGACATATAATAGAAAGGGCGGCAAACTGGAGATCGCCCCGGGCGGCAAAAGTTCTAGGTACGCCACTGTATGTAGTAATTAAAATTTTGAAACACAAAATATGAACAAACAAGCTAAATATAAAATAATTCGCAACCAGTCAACAACAAGCCTTACTTCCTGAAGAAATCTAGTGCTAGTAATGTATCCAGGCAATAAAAATCGGGCAAATCGAGATTCGGCTCTTTTGGCCGCCTTTAAGTTGGAATGCTAACCATGTTCTGAATGGCAGCCCAACCGAGGTTCCCACTCGAAGGCCCTTGTGGTCACTCCATAACATGTCCGCCCAGGCTATGTACGACTTCGGCTGCTTTCCATCCGGTAATAAAGTCTGTATATTATTATAATTTCCCGCAATTTTGATATTAGCGCAACAGTGTCACAAAAAATAGCGTTTTTGTTAAAATTAGAGCAATGAAGTCATGTTTGTTATTTATTACGAAAAATAGCTGCACCACAAAAACTATTACTAAAATTATCCAAACATTAGAATTTTTTTAAATCAATATAGAGAATTAAAATAAGCATTTTAAATTTGGACATGCTCGAAACTGTCTTTATTATTCATACCATTTTTAGTTCGATCAAAAGATTCATGCCATTCTAATTTTAACAAAATTATCAACACTATAAGAAGCTGGCTATTTGATTGATGAATTATATATGTATATTGCCATAAATATACCAAATACGCACACACACACAGCTAAGCGAATATATGAAAAGTTTCATAAACAGATTTTAATTAATTTATTTATTAGCTGATTAAATAAATAACACGTATTTCCAAGTAACCATTTTTTTTAGTGGAGCAGAGATAGCTTAGTGATAGGGGACTCGGAATTGCGATTGTAGGTCACGGGATGCAATCATATACAATTCACACTTTATGCTTCAATTATATAGGATTGTCACTGCTCACAAACAAATTTCCATAGTATGGACAACAGCGTTCTCTACGTACCATAATATCATATTGCAATCCCTAACCCGTCTACCAAGCGTGGCGATTTTGATATATCATAAGAGGAGGCCTATGCCTGGCAGTGGGCGTCTATGGGCGGAATTGACTTCATTATTTTTTTTATTTATTTATTTTAAATACACCTTAATAAATTAGTGCCATGCTAATAAACAATATTTATAAGTTTTATAGATAATAATACTAACACAAATAAGGTTTATATTTCTAAACCTTATTAATAAAATATTTTCATTGTAATGTTCTATACAATTTTTTATATCAACCGTGCAGACTGTTTTTTTAAATTTTTGATAGTTGTTAAAGGCTTAACAACTGAAGTATTATTAGTTATTGAAATTATCACAAATTTCTTCTCTTTCCTTTGAAATTGGCTGTTTTTCCGATTTTTTGGACGAATGGATAAAGCCGTTCTCCAGTTTGCTCTGAGCATCTCATTTAGCTATTATTTCTTATTTTTACAGATTTAAAATTTTACAATCTAATACACATTACATTGCAATATCAATAAATATACAGTAAATGGCAAGGAACAATGTGCAACGATCTTTAAACATTCACACGTATGATTAACATACGAGGGTGAATCAAAAAATTCTTGGAATCAATATTAAAAAATGCAAAGATTTAAATAATAATATTTTATTTTTCTACATAATCTCACTCCAATGCAATGCATTTAGAATAACGCGTTTCTAACTTCCTTATTCCTTGTGAAAAACAATTATTTTCTTGACTCTCGAAATAGTCCTCTACGGCAGCTATAACCGCGTCATTATCGTGAAATTTTGTTCCTCGAATTTCCTCTTTTAATTTTGGAAATAAGTGAAAATCACTTGGGGCTAAGTCCGGAGAATATGGTGGGTGGTCAAGGAGATTGAAGCCAGCACAGCGGATTGCGTTGAGCGCAACTTCCGATCGATGAGCAGGAGCGTTATCTTGAAGGAACAACACGCCCAACGACAGTTTTCCACGACGTTTTTCTTTAATCGCTTCACGCACTTTCGGGATTAAATTTGCATAATAGGGTCCAGTAATCGTCTGGCCTTTTGGCATGTAATCAATAAAAAGGATTCCTTCACTATCCCAGAACACAGAGGCCATAACTTTGCCAGCGGTAGGAGCAACTCGAAATTTCTTAATGGATGGAGAGGATGGTCGTTTCCAAGACATGCTTTGTCTTTTAGTTTCAGGATCAAAATGGTGGACCCACGTTTCATCCATGGTGACAAGACGACGGCAAAAATTATCCGAATCACGCTGGAACATTTCGAGATTACGCTTGGAAATTTCCAAACGTCGCTTTTTGTTTTCGTCGGTTAACATTCGTGGCACCCATCTTGCAGACACTTTTTTGAACCCCAGTGAATCAATTAAAATGGATTGAACGCTACCAAAAGATATCTTTAGGATCTCAGCTATATGTTTTATAGTCATTCTTCTGTCTTCCAAAACCAGATTCTCAACCTTTTTGACATTTTCTTCTGTAACGGAGGTTGAAGGCCGCCCAGAACGCGGGTCATCTTTACAGCGTGATCTACCTCTTTTAAATTCAGCCACCCAGTACGCAACCGTAGAATAAGGTACAGCATCACCCCCTAATGTCTGCTGAATGTCCAAAAAAATTTCCTTCGTAGACATTTTTTTCAAACTGAGATATTTTATCACCGCACCTAACTCACTTTTATCCATAATTTTGACTTTTTAGCAACTCGTTGCACAAAAAAATTTATTACATGCGAACGAACTGACAAAAACAAGTGACAGTCTGCATAAATATAGTGTGATAGACACTCTTTACTTTGAATATCGAACTTGATCCCAAAAGGTTTCATATATATGCACTTCTAAGAACTTTTAGATTCACCCTGGTACGCTATCGCCCCATCTTTTTTTAATCGGAATGTAAATCGTTTTTCATTTGCTTCCTGCCAAGAGATATTTATTTTGTTTAAAAGAACTATGATATTTTACAATTTTCTTTGCACATCATATTTTTTTTTACTTCGATAGCCCGGATTAATTCTACCTTAAGTAAAACATGTTAATTTACGAAATTGTAATAATTTATGACAATTAAATATTTTATTATTATTTAACTATATTAACATAACGGTTTAATTTAAGAGCAAAAAAAGAGAAAGCTAAAGATCTTTATGAATAAATACTATTTTGGTACATCATGAAAAGAGAATATCATCAAAATAACATAAGCACTGTTCCTATGCTTGAAATCGCCGCCATATTGTGCAAGATCAGTGTCACAATTGCACAATATGACGGCATTTTATGATGTGTCGGCTTAAATGACAGGTTGCCTAATATATCATTAAATTTTTATAGATATCTTTTTTTATATTTTCATAATATTTACAACTAAGAAATATTAAAATAAATAATAAAATTTAACTACAATAAATAAATAAAAATGGTTGCAGTATAGTTTTCGAGGATGTGTAATAATTTTTAACTCTACCAGGTTATGGGTCTCCATTGTCGTCAAGGACGTAGCCGATGTGGTGTGATGCTGGCCTGTTATCTGGTGCACTTCCACCGCTTCTTACCCGACCAGGCTTGCAACGTCATCCGCATGATGAGGCCAGGTAATTAAAAAAAGTTAAAATACGTCACAGACAAACAAAAACATTGGGATTTGAATGTATGTTATTAATACAGCTAACCGTGTTTTTTTGTCTGATTTAAAAAATATTTATGTGTATATTTTTAATCATGGTGTGTGGAGGGGAGTTATTGCTTTTCCTTTTAAAAAAATATTTATTATATTCTGATCTACTCATTTCATTTTAACTTTTTATTGTATATACACTCAGTAAAAAGAGATATTCAGACAATCGTAGTTATATGTTAATATTTAAAATAAAAAGCGACTTTATTCAAATATATTTAAATTTAAATTAATTACTTCTTCATAGTCAGTTTACTTATACTCAAATTAATAAAACTCTTACCAAACACAAAAAATTCTGCCTAACATAATACATATAACCGATTTCTTATTCAAAATTGATTTATGATGCTATTTTACCTTTTAATCTCGTTTGTAGTTAAAAAAATCTAACTTCATTATCGTGAGCCCCAAGTTTTATTAAGCTGCAGAAACGTAATATATTAGAAATACCCAACTTCAATTACATATATAGATCCTGTTCTTAGCACGTTAATGTATATTAATTTTCACAGAATAGAACTCAGGAATGATGACATTTAGTTTCGTTTAGGTTAACTGTCAATAATTGTAAGTTTCTAAGCGAAGTCGCCGGATGTGCGCAGCCTAATACTGGTCATTGTTAGTACGGGGTTTTTACACCTTTATCTGAACTAAGTTTACCGAGCGGAAGGGTCCGTGAACTTAAAAACTGGTCATTGGCGACCCTGTGCTGGGTGTTTCCATAATGTTTTTTTTCAGATGTTTTAGTGTAGATTCTAACAAATAAATCTTTTCTACAGGTTCACTAGATTTTCCAGAACAAGAAGAAATTGTGGACAAATATTTTGAACATCTGACTGAAGATAATCCGCTTCGCTTTGGCGTAAGCGGCGAAGTCATGGAGGAATTTATCGAAGCAGCCAAAGAAAGCACAAAAAGGATAATATAACACAATCTGTGATTACATTTTCTATTGTGATTTATTTGTAATTTTTTTATAATCATTAATTGTACCTGATGCTAATAAAACGATATGATCGATGATTTAAAACCCACCAGATTTTACTTTTGGGGAATTTTATTTACATTCTCTTAAAAACCAATGTCTTATTGGTCAATGTACATTGTATTGTTGTGTATCTATTTCTGATACATTCCGTTTGCTGGGGGCAAATTTGTAAAAAAAAAATTACTTCTTGGGTAAAGCTGTTTTGGAATTCAAATTTTTGTTTATAACCTAATATAATGTTTTAAATTCATATTGCAGGGTACACTCTTTGTCAATACATCTTTCTCTTGAAAAATAGGCCGACATCTTCTACAAATATAACTTTAATTAACCACGATAAATCCCATAATTTAAAAAAAAAATTAAAGCATAAGGAAAAAACACTTTGTTTTTAATTAGTTCTGGAAATAGGACACATGGTAACAAATAAACATTCTCCCTATTATAGTAAAAAAATTAGAGGAATTATATGTATTTGCAAATTTTAATATATCTCTATACATAAAAATGAATGTATCTGTCTGTTTGTAATCGACAGATTCCAAAACCATGCATTTAATCGCCATGAAAATTTTATTTATTATTAGTTATATCCCCGGGGAGAATTTTGATGGATCCTATTTTTAATAGTTTGTATTTGACATATCAAAATTACATTTATGTACACATTTTTAATCAGATGCTTAATACAGCAACGTATAGACGGATACGCTCCGTATTTTATAACATGTTATTTTCTCGATTTTCCTCTTGCGCCCGGCTGACAGGAAAATGTCTTGGGAATTCCAATACTATGCCGTTAACCGGTAATGGCGGGGAGCCGCTCTAAATCTCTGTCATTTGAATGTATTGTTTTCAAGACGTCATGTATAAACAAAACAGAAAAGTGCCTTATTTCCTTGTCATTGTTCATTTGTGTGCAGCAAACACCTCCAAAAGGATATATTTGGTTAGTCGCTAAACAAACCTTATAAATATTGTTTAAAATAGACAAAAGCCTGCTCGATGTTTTTTTAAGATTAGGGTAAACCTATAGTTAAAACGACTTATCTTTGGTGGCATAGTAACATTTACCATAATCCACGATTTATTTTAAAGTTATCAGGATGTCAATATGTTGTAAAACTAGCTTGACTTCATTTATCAATGTAAGTAAATGATTTAAGATACAGCGACTGTTATTTGTAAACACTTGCTAAAAACATTCACATAAATTGCATGCAAAGCGCCACCATCGTCCGCAACGCTTTTTCGGACTTGTATAAACTTGTTTGATTCTTTAGCGTTATATACACGAATGCCAAACGAAAGTTACTCATTTCTTTAGCAAACTTCCGTAGTAAGTAAGACACAGCTGTTGGTGGTCCACCGGGAACTGCTAAATTTTGAAAGTAGTCTATGAGAAAAGTAAAAAACTGTGTTTTAATATTACTACTTCAAAGGAAACATTTATTTTAATCATTCGACCAAAATAAAATCGTAAGTATGAAGTATCAATTAATTGTAGATTTACATATTTAGTAATGAATTATTAGCGTAATGTATTTAAAACTAAACACATGGAAATAAATGTGACACGAATCTGTCGATGCCAAAGATGTTGGCCAATGTTCCTGGCATTATTCCAATGACGTGACGCAAAGATGGCGGGAACGAAAATAATTAACCACAATATTTGAGACACTGTTCTGTTTATATCACATTAAATAGCGGAAGACGACTTTTTAATTTATGTGCTTTGTTTCATGGACAATGTTTATTTCCGTTTAGTTTTAATGGGTTAAATTCGTCACACTTTTCATAAATTATCATGTAAGTTAAGACTTTCATTTATATTTAAAATTTGTAAAAAATATTTTCATTAATAAACGTGTAATTTTGAATATTTATAACTAAATAAAGGCACTGCTAACTTTAGTTCAGACTTGTTCTTTATTTTAAATAATTAATAGGAATTAATTAAAAAGGTTCAAGCAACAAATAAGATTACTAATTGACTTGAACTATTTAACCATTTATGTTAACTTTATTGAAGTAAATTACGTGAAATAAATCTTACCTGATCATGTTATTTCAAGGGCAAGCATAATGAGCTCCGCGCCAAACAGAACAAACGTAAAGCTTGCCAAACTATTCTACAAATATGCCGATGAAAGTCCTAAAGAGATGAAAGAGAAGAAAGAAGATTCTAAGCCTGAAGAACAGAAGACAGAATATGAATCGTACCCGCCGTACAACTTCTCCTGGTTCATTGAAAAGAAAGTTGCTGCTATGGGATGTCCAAAGACAATAGAGAATTTGAATTACTTAGTGGAATCTGGAATTAATCATCTGATTACACTGTCGCCAGAAAAGTTGCCGCCTGTTCACGATTTTAATGGAAAATTAAAATGGACGATGATCGGTATTGAGGAGTTTGGTACTCCAACCTTGAAACAGGTGATAAAGTTTATTGAAATATGCGAAAGAGCCGAAATGAAAGGAGAGGTAAATAAATAAAATTATAATAATTAGTTATTACAACGATTTGAATATATGAAATTAAAAAATTTGATTGAGTAAACTGTCTAATGTTTGGATTTATCTGATGTAATAATTTTATTTCCAGGTAATCGGCGTTCATTGCCGACAAGGAATAGGCAGGACGGGCACCATGCTGGCGTGTTACCTCGTGCACTTTAAGAACATGGGGCCGGAACGAGCTGTTTTAACAGTACGAGTGCAGAGACCTGGTAATTTACATGTGATTCTAAATTTAATCAATTTTAAATTTAAATTTTGCAAAACTTCGTTTGACCGTTAATTTAGTTCATGGTAGTTTTAAATGACAAAATGCTGCGTAATACCACAGTATTTGCCCAAAAAATATCAGTTATCCCGAATGTTATTCGCGTAGGTTCTATAATATAAATAAAAAAGATATACAGAGAGATATTATATTTAAATTCAAATTTTATTTACAAACATTATATTACTACACGCTGTAAATTACAATAATTACTAATTTAATATTAACCAATTGATAACGTTCTCTTAGTTAATGTTGTTTAGGTTAACTTGACTTTAGTTGACATCGGCGTTAGTTTTTAACTAATCGATTTTATATTTTAGGATCCTGTGAAACTTACGGACAGGAGAAGGTCGCTTGCCACTACTACGACTGCGTCAGAGGGACTGTTACAAGACCTGATTATCGATTAGTGGACGATAAAGTTTACTTTGACTGCGCCATGAAATACACGTACCCCGACGAAGACGAGGAAGTACAAGTTGACGAAGAAACGGTCGACTTTGATATGGAAAAACCGAGCGTAGAGGAAATTATAGAAAGACATCGACCGAAATCAAAAGCCATGGTTATTAATCATAAAATCTACTTTTAACTGTCAAAATTATTTATTTATTAGAATATTTTAGTGAATTATTTAAATTATATTTAAATAAATTGTTGTACTGTAATAAAAGTTATGTAATTTTTTATTTTTTTATTGTATTCTTCTTTTCAGCCGATAGACGCCCAATGCAAGTCAGAGGACTCCTCGAAAGATCGCCACGATGTCTTGCCCTGCAACATCCAGCGACTTCCCGTTATCTTAACTGAAGTCAGTCTATCTAGCGGGACGTACACCGGCACGTGGTCGTCACTCGAGAACCTTCCGGCACGAGCGACGTGCCAGCCACTGCCAATTCAAACGAGCAATTCTTCGTGCTGCGTCGGTGACTTTGGTTCTTCTATAGATCTCCTCATTTACTTGATCTCGCAGCAAAATTCCGAATAATATTTTTTATTTATTGTATTGACTATATAATAATGACATTTTTTGATGTCAGATTTTATTACGTAAAGAATAAAATTACTATTATACATAGGTAAGTGTATATTAATATAAGAAATGAACATAAAATTATTGTATACTTTACTCTTAAATTGTCGCGTACAAATATTTTAAATATCGTGTTAATGGCCACCATTTTGGTTTTGGAAATGTCACTTCAATTTCGTAAAACAACACAGGAAGAGCTATCCATGCGTTTAGAACTATGAATGGTTTAATTCACTGGAGAAGCTTCCGGTGCTTCGGTTTTTTGCGTTTCAGTTAAGTAACATTATTTTACTTCACACATTTTGTATCAGCATATACTTAATTTAATATTTGTCGACAATGTTAAAACAGTTGTTTAACAATAAACATATTACATACCACCGGATTTCAAGATAGTAAACTTTTATTCATTGCTGAATCATTAAATCAAAACAACCTAACCATTTTTTCTGTATAATTAACTAAAAAAATGTTCTTTTTTTTTCGAGAACGAATTCCGATACATTCATTTTAAAATTCCGATCCGAAAAACTATTATTTCACATAAATAATGAGTTATAAGCTATCAACTTTGTAATTACAAATAGTTTATAAAATTGATTCTAAATTTTACGACGTACAATTAAAGCCAACTTCCAGTAATGGTATTTTAAATAATACAGGAAAGCGCTGTTTCTCACTATATTAACACTAAATTGTTATTTCTGAAACCATTGATTAAAGTGAACACTTTTATACCCAATCATCCTATATATTTTTTATTTATTATACACATTAGAAGCTTTAAATTGTATCTCAGCTAAAGCGAATTTGCTCTTAAAGGAAGAAATACATTCCCTTTTTGATTCTGCCGTTACAATAGGGTGAGTAAATAACTAAAATAAACTAATAAGGACTGCAGATTGAAATGATTTTATTAAAAAAATGGGCATTATTTACAAAATATTTTATTACTAAATTCACAAAGCTTTTTCATCCAGTAGTGTTGACATTACGTAGTATATCTTGTGATCTGGCAGCCAAGTAAACCAGGATGCGACCATGGTCTAGGAACCACAGTCAGTGAGATCACTTGCTCGCCTCTCTTCACTCTGACCGATACCCTCTGTCCCACTGAGTGGGCTACAACGTCATGCACTTGCATGATGTCTGAGAAATTGTTACTATTGACAGAACCGAATTGCAGCACCTCATCATTTTCTAGTAAACCCTGTAACAAATAATGTTTATTTAAAGACAGTTCCAGTAAATAGATTATGATATAAATGGAGATATGCATTAATATGTGATTGTGAAAAATAAATTGTGGATTCAAATGAGTCATGATACTCTTGCTTATTATTAAGTTAAGGAATATAATTATGTAATAATAATATGTAGCGGTGGACAAATTAATTTTAGTTTCTATCAAATTTGTCACTTCTGTCATTCTTCTTTTAACATACATTAGTGTAATTGAGTCAGACTGGATGGTAATCATATCATAATTTACTTCTTATAATAAATGAACATTTTTTAACAACCCATTTCCTTCCATGGGTATCTTACAATGCGACAGAGGTATCAATTTTTAGAGGATGGGCAGCAATATCCTCTGCATAGCATAACACTACACTGCAATCACCAACCTGCCTGCCAAGAGTGGCGATAATGGTATATCCTCCCTCGCTATGAATGGTAAACTAAAGAAATTGGTCAGTAGTCTCCGCCTACAGTTCTTGGTTACGGTTTTAGAGCAGTGGTAGGCCAGAGGTAAATGACTGAGACTTGCACTAAATCATACATCGAGGGTTCGATTCCCAGGATACAGTCTTATAAATAATTTACACTTTGTCTATTAATTGTATGGGATTGTCACTGCTCACAAATATATTTTCAAAGAATGAGCAACTATGTCGTCTTAGTTCCATAATACCACACTGCAATCTCCAAACCTGCTTGCCAAGTGTAGCAATTATGGTATATCTTTGAGAAGAAGCCTATGCCTTGTAGTGGGTGTCTATGGGCTGAAACCAAGAATTAATGGACAAAAAAATTTAAACAAAATATTTCAAGCCAGTACTTTGACCCATTGCTTCAAAAACATAAAAAAAACTGTTGCCTATAACCCCAATCAAGCATTTAAGCATTGTTTAAATAAAACATTAGGCTATACTTATCTTAGTAATATAAATTCTAATATCACTTGATCACTAAGGCACAGAAGAGAAGAAATAAGAATTATTCTTTTAAACCAAAGGCCAAAATGACAGAATATTACAATTGAACATATCAGCTATGATTGAGAAATTCTCAGTTCTATAGTGAAAAACATCCGCATATTTTGTTGTTGTTAATTAAACTTTTTAATTTGAGACAGGAGTCATCAATTTTTTTTTGTTCAAATACCTGCATAAAATTAGGGCTATGTGTCAATAAGTTACAAGTCACAATTTACACTATTTTTAATGAGTCTCTGTGTTCAGTCTTTTGAAGAGACAGCCAGCTATATTTCTAATTTGCTGACACTTCTAGGTATTTCTTTTTATTCTCACTGCTGCCCAAATGGCATTTGTTGATGAGGTTTGCTTTCAGAATTAATAAAATTTAATGAGTGGACATTTGTAATGAGATTTTTAGATATTATGTCAATTAGTAGCGGTTTCAGTTACTGTGCATGGCGTAGCAGCACTCTGGCAAAGTATGGCAGGTTGGTGGTTAAATATAAGCTTGTGAATAACTGATACCTCATGGATGCCTTTGTCTAGCGCAATGTTAAGTATGTTTGGAAAAACCCCTTTGACACTAGCATAGCATGTGGGTTCTGTTGGTCTGATGACCTCACAGTTGGTCCAAGGGGGCATCACATGTCCTCCCTCTATCATTGATGGTTTTTCCTTCGAGCCTTTAACTAGTTTCTATAAATATACTACTTGCACTCATGAAATATGACCTAAAATGGAGCAGGCATCAACAAATTTATGAACTGGAATTGTTTGTATTGTTTCCAATATATTAAAAAGTGTACTTACGGCAAGATCAGCTGGGGAGCCATCACGGACAAAACCAATAATAGCAAAGCATTGGGTTTCATTTCTGTTTTCATGTGAATGGTCTATGCCATGGCCATTGGCATATGGAGCAGAACAGGGGCTCTGTGTCGGTACCTGGCTACTATTTGAACCACGAAAATTCGAATGTACTTCTTCTAAGCCTTCCTCAATCTTTCTCATGAGTAACTTGTGGTCATTTTGCAGACCTAATGAATTCAACAGTATAATGATATAATGTGTAGACATCTCAAAGTATATATATACTATATTAATGGACATTACATATCCTTTGTTTGCCACAACATGGTGCCTGAGTGTCGGGAACAATTTTTTTTAAAATTATTAATGAAATATTGTTTATGATTCTGTGGTCTTAGTACACCCAGAGCAAGCAATTTTAAATTGTATTTTAAGGTGATTTGATATAATGTAGCATACTTTATTTCGGGCAGATCTGACCCACATATCACCCAGGGAGTTCGGAAAGATATGTCCATAGGCGTAAATTGGACAGATTAACATTTACTTGATTACCTTTTTGATAATTCTTGAATATAATATACAAATAGCTATATCCAAAGTTAAATATAGTCTGTAGCTTAAAATGTTTCTAGGAACCTTTGTGGTGTTTGAAATATAGTTAATACCCAGACTTATTTATGACTTACAGAATTTTTAATTTTTATCCACTTTCAAAGCTTTTCAAAAAGAGCATTAAATAATTATGATGATTGAACCCAAATGAAAAATATAATCGACAAATACAGTATTGTGAATAGGTGTGCCTGGCTAAAAATAAACCATAGTAAAGAAGTATTAGAATAAATTAGGGGCGAACAAAACACAAATTTGTTAAAATAGACGTACATGTTAATAAGTAAAGGTTGCTTAGTCATTCAGTATAACTACAGTCAACTCACATATAATACGATGCCTGGCATGTCTTACTTTGTAAACATCAATATCGTTGCGTGGGAACCCTTCACCGTCTACCAGGGAATCGTGCATGCCCACATTATTACTTTCGAGGATTGCTGTTTGATCCCGTATTTCACTCTCAATTCTATCTTTCTCCTCCATAAGTTTTAATACACGATCTCTCGCCGCGCCATCCATGTTATATCCAACCATTTTATATATTCTTTTAATTTGTACTGTGGCGTATTTATGCTCAATTACTTTCTTTTGATGCAATTATTTTTTAAAATATTTTTCAATGTATTTGAAACACCAAAACAAAGTAATGTCATTCTAGTCATAAATCAAGACTGGGTTGCTATAAAAAATATTTATTTTCGTACTTGATCAAGACTGCTATATAGCAATAAAGCTTTGTTGTTAGCAGTGTTTATCATATCTCGTGATAATTTCACATATCTCTGTAACGTAGGTTTAACAATAATTATACTAATAATGTTTTAATAATACTATTTTACATAGGTCAAAAGTGCCAATTTACGTACTGGTATAAGACCTTTTTTGCAAAAGCCCGTCTAGGTATAAATACCAGTGTCATATCTAATTCTGCCGCCAGACAAGTCATGTACAGGTAGGTGTTTTAGTTTAAGATTTTGTAGCTAAGACGGTTACTGCGCTAATAAATTACCAGCTAATATATTAAGAGATGCGTGAAGACAAGGATTTTATCATCTTTAAAGACTGTTATTGAATTATGAAAATGTTATGAGTAGATTTCTCTTGTTTTGTCTCGACGTATTGGTATGCCAAGCGACATTGCCCAATTTTCGTCGGAGTTGGTTTTAGGTTAACCAACCCAATAACGCTAGCAGACCTCTTATTAATTAATATGTTGATTCCTTGTTCGCTCTGATATGAGAGATCTGGTCTTGACGATAGTGCGATCATGGGTTCCGGTTCGTAAACGATCACGCTGCAGTTTCTTTTGGCTAACTCTCCTGCAGAGTTGCTTCTGGATCCAGTGATGGTTTGAATCTTAGTTTTTCTACGAATCTCCTCATTTCTAATATGCTCTCCCAGCGAAACAGGTCCGTGCATAGTTTCAGTAATAAAATTGATATCCATTCTTATTATTGCGCGATTTAAAATTAAAAGAATATTTAAGTACGATTATCTGAACTATCTATTTACTTTAACAAGTTTCAAATCCCACAAATCCCTAACAAAATAATTTTTACAGTCAAAAACTGACGGACAATCCGAGACATCAGACTGATTCATCTTGATACTTCATGCTTTAAAAATGCAAAATGCATGGTGTTGCCATACTATTAATTATTATATAGATTTTCTGGCACAGAATACGGTTTTTTTTTAATTTAACTTAAAATAATATTAAAATAAAAGGAGAAAGCAATAAATAATATACAAAGTGTTATTTGTTATTTTTTTATTTCGAAATCAATAATGAGATTTTTAAATCTGTTGCTCTTAAGAATCATTATTTTATACAAAAAATATTGCAAGCTTCATGTAATTTACTTCGATTTTAATTTAACAAATACAACAATGATTTAAATAAAAATGACCAGATTAATAGTTTTACAATAGTTACTAATAATAAAGGTTTAATCGTAGAGTCAGATTTATAATATAATTAACAAGTAAATGTGAGTGTCGGTTAACATTTTTAAATGAAGGTTACATTTTAAGCGCTCTTTATTTTATATATAAAAAGTATTCTAAGCTTTATAAAGGAAATGTCTTTTTTCGACAAGTGTACTTTAGTTATTTCACTTAAAATTAAAGTCCGCTATGGAATTTCTTAAGAAAGCAGGCGACGAGGTATGCTCGACTCTGGCGACAGTAAAGCACGCCTCGTCGCAAAACGCTCTCAATATATACCTCCCACTCACATACAAAACATTGTGCAATAATCGTAATATTAAATAAATCACATACATAAAGTATATACCTAAGCGACAATAATGAACGGTCAAATCAATTGGCATTCATGTACAAAATGAAACGACAATAAAATGACAGAAGAATTACAATTTTGCAAACGAATGAAAAGATAATACCTATATCACCTTAAAAGATTACTAGCGAATGCTTTCTATCCCGCACCAGTGCGGTAGTCTGGCGACACTACGCACACCAACCAATGAGAAGGAAAGCGCTGGCCAGCGATCCAAGTACAGTCAGCAACAAAATGGTCCCTAAAGAAATTAATACAAAACGTTTTCAAATCACACTCTCCTCAACCCTGTCCGGAGAGACACGTATTTAACATACAAAAACATATCCTAACAATTATGGCAACGTTGACAATAAATAAGAATAACGTATTCACAAGGAAATGTTCGAATTATTTTTTTTCATTTTAGGCTTTTACATAAAATAAATACTGGCAACACGAAATAGACAAATGTGTAGTCGCACGGTAGGAAATAACTTTTACAAGGCAACAAGGTGCAGACTTTGAGTTTACTATCGGTCCTATTTATAAGCCACATCCGCAAATACTTTACAAGCTCGGCTTTATTCGCGAACAGATTAATTCTTAATGTTAGTAATAATCAATAGACGTCTTCTCACGCCATGACAAAGCCTTCGATATTTTATTTTTGTGATTTTTATATTTTTTTAAATGCGTCTTATACTTGGCTATATATGTTGATGATGCAAATAATCGGTTTAAATATAACAATTGCAATGGCTTGTCATAAACGTAGTCAATGCTCTGCGATATAGCATTTAATCGAGAATGGTTCGTTTATAGTCGGAAGGGTTCGCGTTTTTCCGTAGTTCGGGACGAGGGGGTTGTGCGGCGAGTCGTGGGAGTGGCAGGGGCGCCCGTGTCTGAAGCGTCCGACTTCTTACGCAGCAGTCGCGTGGCGGCCGTCTGCTGCCCGGGACGTACGGGTGTTGTGCTTCCCGACGGTGTCCTTTGCCTAAAGAACATTTAAATATTTATTAATTTAATTTTCTTTTATTTGAAATAAAAAAAAAACACATGCGTCAAACCAGCAGTAAATCCAAATCCCATAACTATCCTAGAAGTAACAAAGAGCTTTACTACGAAAAAACAAAACACAATAGATGTAGAATAGAATGAAATTACCTAGTGACGTTACTGTTAGTGTGCTGGTCCTTTAGTATCGGTATGCGACTGCGGCCGGGCGTTTGTCCCTCGGTGGAGGCAAACGAGCCGCTCCTACGATGATGTTAGTGAGCACATATATGTACAGAAAATTAGTAACGAATGATAAGACATAGAAATTATTCATCTCTACCACAGTGCACACAGATCTTACGAAATATTTTAAATTAAATAATTTGAAAATCAGGTTGACAGTTATTTCATAAGTCGCCAGGACATCTGTGGTAGCGATTAGAAACAGACAGAAAAATATATATAACAGTACAAAAAAGCCGAAGATAGAAGTCGGAGATAAAGATAAGGAAGCTTTAAAAGTAAGCGTTTTAACATGAAACATCGGAGCCAATTCCAAACAATATCATCTTCACAGGTCGTATAAATAGATATATAAATGTGCACAAGCAATGGTTATATTTTTTGGATATTATTCAACAAATCGCATTAAAACGTGCATACAATTTCAAAAACACAAATTTGAAATGGATTGCATATGGGTATGTGTCCAGTTATTACGAAGTGTGAATGATCGTCGCAAGCAAATAGGAACTGGAGCATATCTAGTTTATTGCGGATTAAAGCTTCATGTTGACGTAGATGGAGGTGATGCCGTGAAAGAATCAAATGGAATTAAAAAAAATTCAACGAGCATCAATCATTGGCAAACCATAGCGAAGATTCTAGAAGCCTGTACCCTTTGAGGTCGCGTTGCGTTGGGTTGGGCCCCTCGCCGCTCGACTCGCTAATGTTACTGTCATATTCATTGTCGCTCGTCATTCCCGATATGCTGAACAACGAGGAGTCATCCTCTGGACTCCTCTGCTCGGATTTCCGGGAAGGATTATAGGAAGTTGGGCTGGGTTCCTGTGAGATCTCCCTGGATTGGGATTTGCGGGATGTTTTCATACTTCGGTCCACGGAGGTTGACCTTTGAGAGCGGTTGCCAACGTACACGGGTATTTTAGTGGAACCTTGGGTTTGGAATGCTGGATGATGATGTGATATAGACTTAGGATGTTCAGACGCCATCGAGGACGGCTGGGAATGTGTTGAGCTGTTTTATTTTGAATCCATTTCCGTATTGCATGCGGGAAGGAAAAATTTTATTATTTAATTATCATACTCAAACCATATTTTCTAAACTTAATTTTGTTAGGCTATTACCACGCTGTAAAATATATCTAGCTGTTATTTCTTCTTTAAACTACTGGCATGCTTTGACCTTGTCCACACTAGCAATACGTGTGTTTTGCGAAACATTTGTTTTAATAGCCTTTAAAATTTTAGCTCCACCACCATAATGAATAAGATTTAGAATCACACGGTATAAACAAATCCCTCGTATTGACGATATACGCTGCTGTTGACGTCACTACACAAACCTATAATCCCACCAAGCAATAACGTGCCACTTCAACTCCGTGTTCAACAAAGTGATGGTCGCAATTCGTTTATAAAAGAATTATTCTTCCATGATAAATTTCATTGAAATTAGAGTTATATTATAGAGTTATATATTGTTAGTAATATTGATAAAAGTAGTAGTGGGGACATCACTTATGATAGAGGGCATTAGTATCGCAGAGAAATTATTCAATAAGTGTTGTGCGTTATACAGTTTGATTTAATGATTAAGTGTTAATATTTAATTTCTTACAATCGTAGTTTTAATTTTAATTATATATACGATAACATGTAGCATTATTAAAATTGTTATTACGGTGACTTCAATTAATGAATAATTGACAACATAATTTTTATTGATCGCTAGTATTTTCATTTAATAACTCGTTTGTTCGTTGACCTATATTTTTAATATTATAAACAAAATTTTCAATAATATTAGTTCATTCGCGTTAACAATATAGTGAACAACTTATGTCCGTTGGCCTAGCCACGCCCTGTAACCGTACTAAATTTTTAAAAAGTAATTTTAACGATTCATTTTGCATAATTGCCCCTAACTGAAGTGTAAGTATTGAAGAAGTTCATTTGAATGGTGAGGTAACGAATTGCGATCATCAATCAACACAACCCAACAACGCCGGAGCAAATTCCAGTCAGTGTTTGTACCTTACGAGCGCGGGGACCGGCGACAGTGTCGGTATACTGGAAGTGCGGTAAATCCCTCCGGTTGTACACCTGCCCCATCAATATCCAATTGAAATCATCATCATCATCATTTCAGTGGTAAAACGTCCATTACATGGACATATACCTTCATAGATTTTTAAAAAGACCTGTTGGAAGCGACCTGCATCCAGTGTCTTCCGACTACCCGACCAAAATCTTTTCATTTTGTGAATGGATACTTAAGACCCCAGCGCCCATCAGCGCGTTATAGCTTGTCCACTAGTCCATAAGCTGGGCTATGTCGGTTAGCTTCTTCGTCTACGAATCTTCTCATCCCTGATTTGATCCCATAAAGAATCCAAAGCACAACCCTCTCCATGGCTAGTTGAGCGATTGAAGTTTCAAATAATTCACCCAGATGTTTCAAAGAAAACATGAAATGTCAACTTTGGTACTGATAATCATTGTTCACCTGTCGTTTCAATCTCTTTACAGTTAGTAAGCTGGAAGATAAGAACCTTATTTCCGGACTCTTTACTTTACAGGACTGGGCCTAGGTATACCAGGGTTAGTCTACTTCGGGAAATATAGTATTGAATGTAATCAAGTTAATGTACTAGCAAATCATCGATGTCATACAACTTAGCCACACTTGAATAATAGCCGAGATATTACTTTGTACTTACTAAAAAAAACATATTTCAAATGTTTAATGTGAACACAAAGCAAAGCGCTCCGTATTACTGGCCACTAAGGTCAAAATACTTTTTTGAATAAAATTATTCTTGCGTGTTCGATTTTATATTCGAACGCCGAATAAAATTCGAAAATCATTAGCAAAATAATCGCCACTTATGCGTTTGGGTCGAGGTTGTAAATAGCATCTAAGCTATATATGTAATATACACCGCATTGATCATAACTGACTTTCATTTTCCTCTTGCATTATTACGTGCATGTGTGGTCTCACTGCTACCAGCATTACGAGTGTTTTACTCGTCTTTGTAATTTACTATGATTTAGTTGGTCAAGAGGCGTGGGTAAATTGAAAGGCAACCATCAGACAGTATTCTAATGTGTAATCGAATGCACTATATATAAATATCTAAAATATTCTGTAAGAGTAGTGATATATAAGTTAGGAAACGCACCTTCCACTGGCGGGCGTGAGGAATCCTGTCGGTGTCCTTGGCCGCGACCCCCCGTTGGGGGTACTGACACCCAGTTTGCTTGCCGTCGCCGCTGCTCTGGCGGTCGATGTTCTCGTATTCGTTACCTTTCGCATTGGAATACGAGATGGCGTAGACACATCATCTGGATTATAGAAGGGTTCGTAACATAAATATATATTCTTACAATTATTTTATACTAGCAACCCCGAAAGTCTTATTATAAGCAACCATTAAAAAAGTAAATAAAAACAGTCAAGAAATGGTTAAGTCGGTCTGTCCCCAATTCTTCGCAGACAGGCAGTCCCGCAAATGAGCAACAATATACATTCACCATTATAAAGCTTTTACATCCTATTTAATCACCCTACAGATGAATACTTATAACTTACCCGTACTGTCTAGGGAGAGGTTCGAGCCATGTCTAGACGGTGGTTTGGACCCTGTCCTTGATCCCGGCCTGGAACCAGGTCGAGATCCACCGGGTGTTAAGGTCGATCTACATAGAAATATAAAAAGAATTAATAATAGTAATATTTGCGTACTTTTTCTACATCTTTTATTTCTCTCTTTGAATTAAATATTTTCACATAAGTACAAATTTATTTTGATGTATGTTGACATATAAGGATATATAGGGTTATTTGGAAGAAATAGTTTTTACACCGATAATCTTTTATCGTACAATGAATAAATATATCCAGCGGAACGAAGCTGAAGTTGAAGAACGGATGGCTGCTAGGCCACTAAGGTTCTGGAGTAGACACTACAGATTGGCAAGCGCAGCGGAGGCCGTTCATCACAAGGTGTATAGACGAACTTGTCGAGGTCGATCAAAGACTCTAGATGCTGGATTCCATCCGGTGCTGTATGAAATCTACGGCTAAAAAAAAAGGCTTATGTCCAACTGTGGAAGTCCTAAAACTGGAATGAAGACGATGACCATTTACATAAGCTTAAAGTGTCAACTTATGGAAGCCTTTTTATCAATATTTCGAGATGCTAAAAGGTGAGTGAGACCGAAAACTATACTTGCTTATGCGAGTGAGAAGTCAACCTATACATGTTTACACGAGGAAAGGATTTTATTTCGTTTTATTTATGAATTTATAGTTAAATGATAATAATAATGATTAAAGTTTCATATATTCCAGATGTATATTAAACTGTAATAATTATTTACCTGGGCACACTAGGTTTCCTATATCTAGTTCCAATTCCGCTGGCCGCTTCATTGTCGCTGAGGGAGTCGGGTGTGCCGGCACTCAGGGAGGACCTGGATGCTCTTCCGGTGACTCCTGTACCGGACATGGGCACGGAGCGCACAGTACGTTCCCTCACCTAAACATATTTCAACATATATGTATTCACCGCAATATATAACTGACAATAAAAAAAATTAAATATATTTACTATGATATTTAAAAGAATTATAATATCTTTTGCAATCAAATATAGTGAAGTGAAATTGTGTTTGATTTCAGAAGTATTTATGCTCTATAAGCTGTTTCTGTATATTACACTAACATTCGTTCGCATTGAGATTGCAGTGAGTCATTATTGTCCGCTGACCTCATAATGTCTATAAACAATCAAATTGTTCATAATTAAAAAATCAATCTCGCAGTGACCTATTGAAAGCATTTTTTGGAACGAAGTGGTTAAGAACGATTTGATCGGATGCAGGCTAGGTCGGCGGACAATCATGGACTCTAAATACGAACGGACCTTATACCAGTAGCGTTAAACATTATGACGTGATGTAACTTTTATTGTAATACTAATTTACATGCATGTTGATCAAGAATAAATCGTTCATCAGAAATAACGAAGTCTAACACATTGACAACAGATCCACAGACTAAAAACGAAAAAAGAAATAAACGAAATCGAATATAAAAGATGCATCGACACTTCACACTGCCTAAGTAGCGTTACCCAGTGGCATCCTGGAGACGGCTGGTGGCTGAAGTGATGGAGCGCCAGGTGGTGCGCCCCCGGCGTGGTGGATCCCTGCGATCTTGAGTGTCCGTATATGAAAGCCTGCTTAGTGCCGTGCGTAGAACCCACGTGCAGCGGGTACGAACACGGCAGCTCCTCTCGCTGCCTGAGAGCCTCAAATATAGGCCTCAGCTGCTCCATAAACTCTTCAGCTAGACGCACCAATAAACCGGGACTCATTAGGGACGGCGAGTTCGGCGGGTATGCCGTTAAACAAAAATTCGTTCATAGTGCCAATCGTTACGCAACGCGGTGTATCTGTTCGCACGGTTGACGGACGCGGTGACTTCGCATGAGGGGTGAGGGGAACTAGCGGGAGGGATGAACGAGAAACCTTACCGTGAGGTCCTCAGGCGTCGACGTGCCACCTCTCCTTTGCAGTGGGCCCGTGAATACGCTAGCAAACAACACCAAACACTACGAGCCTATTAGCTTGAGCACACCAATGCAATACGACCAAACGCTACGAGCAGAACGCATGCTGCACTCACGCGAATACCGCTTGCAAATGGATGCGGTGATCCATGTACAAAGGGCAACAGAAAAAGCGAAACCAAAAAAAAATCCCAAACCGTTTGCGCCCTCTATTCAACTACTGTGCATTTTATGTAGTGTGTGCGAAATTACAGCTATGTAAACCTGTAGAATTTAAAGTATATCATTAAGTGTAGCAACTGCGAGCTACTTACCTTGGTGATGGGTCCAGTGGAGGGTGGAGTGTTTGTGTTAGAGCGGGGCGTACGTGGTCGGAACGCAGCCATGCTCTGGGACACTCCGTCAGCCAATATGAACTGTTCTCTCAGTTCGATGTTCGTGCGCCCCTTAGCTGCATGCGGGCGGCGTCCAGTGCGTGGGATTACAAACGGAACAAGGAAGGTGGGAGGCACGACGAAAAACCATTCGGTAAAAGGAACGTCAAAAAAAAACACAAAAGTGTTAAAAAAACGGGATGCGTGCAATGGTAGTAAGGTCAGAACAAGGGGGAGGGAAAAAAATAACAAACAAAATCAGAAAAAAGTCAAACAAAACAACATAACACATCAAAAATTAATGTTGGAGTTTTGTAATAAAGTGCAGTTAGGAACGGGAGTTGTAAAAATACAATTAGTTCATTCTGACACCAAAAATATGCAAGAGGTATAAACCAAGGGCAAGATAGAGATCTTATAAATTTATTAATTAAAATTTTGTATTAGCTGTAAAGTAATAAATGAAATTATCCTCCAAAAGTAACTATTTTTATATACAAATGTGCATAACAAATGGCAGAAACGTCTTGCGCTTGTTTTATGTATTTTAATATCTACATTATAAAATAAACATTACAAAAATAATCAATGCAACCAAATACCATTTTCATGCAAAATTTATTACAAAAAGCATATTTATCGAACCTTTATTTATACCAAAAATTTATATCATTAGAAAAAACTATAGTACATATTTAAAAATAATTTAGCGTTTTATTCATAATTACTAAATAAGCACACATTAAATATCCCAAAAATTAATTAGCAATTTATTATAATAACTACATAATTAATTCTAAGCCACATCAAGGTAAACAGGCCTGCCTTAGAACCAATCTGAAAATTGTGTTTTAATGGCCAATGGTGATAAATATAAAGTTTTGAATTAAATTTAAAGCTAGGTTCCTGAAGCAAGACGCATAATCTTACCGAGTGGGCAACAAGCCTCATGCTGCTCCGGCTTACTAGGATCTGGTAGCGGTAGCACTAATGATACTACTTATTTTAAGGATTATTCAGGAAGGATTGAACGCAATGAAATAATAATAACGAAACAAAAACATAAAGGAAATAGGAAATGGATTAGGTGAAGCGAATACGAATTAGTAAATTAGTAGCGACGTCAATATTTTTCGGAATAATTTTGCTGCTGACTGTAGTTGCTTTTGATTGGTACTAACATTAAAAGTAGTTTTAAGATGTTTGTGAATATGATTTAAGCATGAAATACTACTTTGAAATACTATTTGAAATTTACGTGAAAACGTTTTATTGTCTATCGAGTAATATAAATTAATAACTAGATTCATTTTACGATTAAACAAAACGAAAAATATAAACGCTTTAATTTATAAAATTAACGTTATAGCGCAGCTAAATAAGCTTTGCGCTATATTTTTAACTGGCAGCATCTTTGTTTGCGCATGTCAAAAACATCGCGTCAATTTCGCAGTCGCGTCGTATCGGTCGACATTACATACAAGTTACTAAGATAACAATGGAAACCGGTTGTGTCTCTTAAAAACTGTGGTACATTTAATATTATCTGAGGTACGAGTTATTAAATAATGACGGGAACAATAATAGAAAATCTCAGCGGTAGGAAGCTGACTGTATTAGTCACGTTTCTTTTATTATGCCAAGTTACGTGTTTTCTCATCGGCGGATTAGTCGCACCCACGCCGGCCAATGTTCAGAATATACTCGGCACGGTTTGCAAGGACACCACGACAATGAAAAACGATACTACGACTTGGTTCTACAATCGTGGTAAAGGTTCGTGCAAGGTTATAGACCTCGGCCATATGCACCAAGATTTATCGGAAACTGATGTCGTTTTTGCGTTTCAAATGCCGGTTCCTCGCGATAGCAGAATCTTAGACTTTTCCAGATGGCAACAGAATTTAATTGGCGTCTTACAAGTTGATTTAAAATATCATTCGCAGATGGAAGTAAAGCCTCGAAGTATTATAACGATTGATGCGCGGCTTGCGTACAAAAACAAAGGCGACGCGGACGACGCTTGGAAGCTTTATACTCAATCAGTGGAAAAACGTCATTTAGATTGTGAAATAGATGTGAAAACTGATGAATATCTGTACAACTGCTCAGCTGTACCTCTATTTGAACTAGGCTCTCTGTATCATGACTTTTATTTACTCAATGTGAGATTACCGGTGGACACACCCGAAATGAACACTAACATTGGTCATATACTTGACCTTTGGCTAACAGTCATAAATCAAAATGGAGGTTTTACTAAAGTGTGGCTGTCTTTAAAGACTGTATTCTTTCCATGCATCATTGGAATATTAGCTTGGTTTTGGAACCGTATACATATGTTGCAAAGAAAGCCTGTGTTGTTAGAAAAGATGCTTTTAAGCCTTGGAATAGCATTGTGCTTTTTGAACACTCCATTTGAATATCTTACATTGCATTTTGATCTACCGTTTATGATCCTATTAGGGGACATTAAGCAAGGAGTTTTTTATGCAACACTTTTTTCTTTTTGGCTAATTTTTGCTGGAGAACATATGCTGATCCAAGATACAACGGCACAGAGTTCACTGAAGCAATACTGGCGACATTTGAGTGCGGTTGCCATAGGCTGCATTTCACTCTTTATATTTGATATGTGTGAAAGAGGAGTCCAGTTACGTAATCCATTTTATTCAATCTGGGTAACAGATTTGGGTACAAACTTGGCTCTGACTTTTATAATACTGGCTGGCATATCTACTGGTGTATACTTTTTGTTCTTATGCTACATGGTGTGGCAGGTCTTTACTAATATATCCCTCAAACGACAATCCCTGCCTACCATGTGTTCAGTGAGGCGTTTGCACTATGAAGGAATTGTATACCGTTTCAAATTTTTAATGCTGACTACTTTATTGTGTGCAGCATTAACTGTTGTTGGATTCATACTGGGTCAAGTTGCAGAAGGAAAATGGAAATGGGATGAGAGCATTGAACTTGAGTACACTTCAGCTTTCTTCACGGGTGTTTATGGGATGTGGAATATTTATATATTTGCACTATTGGTATTGTATGCACCGAGTCATAAGCGCTGGCCAGTGAATGAGAATACATCGGATACACAGAATTTAAGTGAGGAAATGGAATTTAGTCCTCTGCCCAGTGAGAGAAACAGTGAGATTTCATCATTGACATCTTTCATTCGGAAGTCTACGGTTGATTAAATTATTTATAAATTGGGATTGATTAACTGTCCTAATTATTTTGTATTTAACTTTTTTATTAATTCTTTTGGCTTCTCTTGCCTTGTCTAGTTTTAAGCAATTACCAGTATTACTTAGGAACTCATGTATTTGAATATTTATGATGTAACTGTATTCCATTTTTGAAATTCTTATCTTGTAGTCGTTTTATCTTTGTAGTATCTTAGAACATTGTCTTACTATGTAATATTTTACTCAGAATCTCAGAAAATAGAAGCAGTAGAAGTATAGTAATAGTTGTTTACATTTAAAATTCTTTGACAGTGACTAATACAGTATTTAAAAAATGTTTCTACCTTCATTTCTTTTGGTGTTTGAATGTAGAATGTTCTGTACCACGGCTTTTAAGTGACTTAATTGTTTCTGTGATATATTTGCAATGAAATTGATAACTGAAAATTGCATTCTAACAGTATTCTTAGATGTAAGAGTATAAATAATTTTGCCAGTTTCGTATTAATACTTTTTTTTACTTTAATTGCAAACTAAAATGTAGTCTGTTGTAGTGATCAAATAAAAAAATTAGAATTTATATGGTTATTTTGTTATTTCAACGGAAGCGTCCAACATTTAATTCCGAACATTTCTCCCTGTCAACACCTGTAGTTAATGAACAAATACTCCCCTTGTTAGGGTGTTAACACAATACATATCAAAAGTTAAACCCGAAACGAATTTTTGATTGACACTTTGAATATAAAATCATCAAAAACTTTCCATTTGTAAATATATTTACATATGGAAAGTTAATTAAGTTATAATCATTGCATTAAAACCAAACTATATACTTAATTGAAAAAGTTAAATCTTAAATCTCAATATTAATTACAAAAATATAAAAATAAAATAAACCACAATATTAATATATATAATTTGGTTACATTAACCTATAACATGTTAATCATATAAAAATAAACCTTTACTCTTAAAAGAACTTAGATTTGTTCAAACAAGTTACAGGTTTCCATTAATAAATCCAAATAACCCATTAAAAATAACTGTTTAGTTAATTTTAGTTGTTGGTTTTGGAGTGATTTTTCATTCAATATGAGAAGAATTGAATTGTAGAGTTGGTATTTTCACAAGATCAATATTTTTAAATTAAAATCAATAAAATTCTTTATAAATTTTCAATAATCTGGACATATTATAGCACTAGATTTAGCTGACTGTAGTTCGCTCAAATTGTAACTCAATGCTTCCAACTCTTTGGTGTATGGTGTACTTTGATATATTACCCACTTTATATAAATAATTTTCTGCCATTAAATATTTATATCTGTAATTACTTTTAATTCATTGCATTTGTCAATGTTAAATATAACTGTAGATAATACTCTGACATTTATTTACCTTTAGTTTTGTATTTAATTTAATAGAATAGGGTTTTTGTTGTGCAATAACTACAGATCAGATATTTGGATGCATCTGGTGTTAGAGCGTTAGCGGGTGTAGAAAATTTTATATCGAGAATATCCTGGCTCGGGGGGTTTTCTTACAACTCGAGTTGATACAAACATTTGTATCGGATTGGGCGGCTGTTAAGTTTATTTATTCAATTTCCTTTTACATTGCCACAAACCGCTGTATAGTCTTTGGTGTGCGCTTCGCGGCGCTCGTGCTCATATTTCCGCGGCCCCCACCTCGACGTTTCTTAAGGCACGGTACACCGGTTTCGGTAACATTAAAGCAATCAATTTCAAGGGTAACCAAGAGAACCAGATCGTTTTCTAGGTTATATACCTACTTGGGCGGGTGACTACACACTATACTTGTGTACAGATGAAGACATAACTGTTTATTTTCATGTAAATATTGGATTCGATTAAGCACCCTTCATAATTTCCTATCTAAGAATAAAAAACTTTAGGCAAATATTTTATGCATCCAAATATCCCAATCCTCGGTAATCACTTAAACATTATAATAAATATATCAATATTTAATGACAGTAAATATTAATATCAGTAAATCCTGATTGACTTTAATCATTTCCACTCAGTTCTCCTCATAGGGCTATTAATAAATCCTTCGTTTACCAATTGAAGAAAGTTATAACCAACAGGAAGGCGAAAAGAGGACCTAATCCAAAATACTATACTTAACTTTATATTAATCTGTCTGTTGAATGCTATGTTAAACGATATATCATAAAAAATAACGTTACTCAAATTAGCGTTTCATAACGTTATATAATATATAATAATGATCTTTTTTTCGGTCTAGCCATAATTTTATAACGACTTCATAAAATATATCAAAAAATATAATGACATTTGAAATAGCGCGTTTGGCATATAGCTTTTAACCAATCGCGTTTTGTCATATTACCCGCTACAAATTTATATTGTTATTTAAAGGCTGCATCGGGCAGTATTTATCGATATATTTTTTTTAATTTTAATAAAGCTTAATCACACTGAGGTATGTTGCATTTTTTTATTCGAATACGATAGGCCCTTTCTGACAGTACAGTCTGCCTGAAAAGCTATTTATGATTAGAAAAATATTTTTTGTTTTGGAGACAATCAGTTAAAAGTACTCGTAAATTAGATATATAATAGGTACTTATTTCACGTTACTTTTTCAAGATCTGAATTGACAAAAATATAACAATTTGGCAGAAAAAAACTAAGTGAAACGTAATCAGATTAGGTCATCATTACGCCTTCCGAAATCTTGTATGGTGAAAATGGTACGTACCTCTGCAAGGGTCGTTCTTGACGAGGAACTCGTCCAGAGCCACCCAACCGCCTCCCACGCGGACCATCACCGTGGAGCGAAGGATTCGTACCAGTCGCAACTTTTGGGAGTCGCCAAACTGTTGGACCGCGAACCATGAGCACTTGGTCATGTATATTTATATATCGCGTCAGACCAATACCTTTCGACGTTTATTAAAGTACGTAATTCTAAAAAAATCGTAGTAATCCTAGCTTCTGTTTAATTTTATCCAAATAAATAGTAGACTCAACTTGACGTCACCAGGAGATATGCAATTATTCAAACATGGATGGAAGTTATTAACTAGCCTTTTAATTTGAAATATTTATCATAAAAAAAATTGTGCTTTTTAAGCATATTATTGTAAAGTTTACACATGCGCCACATCGAGGTGTGATGGCCATAATTGGTTTGCCGTGAAGACAAATTGAAGGTCACTTTGTTATTTAGGGGAGTATAAAAACGAGTCACAGCAAAGTCAAGATTTATTAGAAAATTAGGGCTGTCAATGTAACATTTATATTAATAAAATAAAACTTTTTGCTGCAAACGTCTATCTACACTACCTCGTTATATGGTGACACTCATCAGTATGTATATATTGGAAAATAAAAATCTTAACATTTCAAAACTATATTACTCTTGGTAGGTATTGGTTTGACAAGTATGATATACAGGATGTGACGTAATTGAGAAGTTGCGAATGATCGGAGTACGTACCCGGTACTTGCCCTCTCCGACCTGGAACACGCGGAACTTCTGTCGGCACGTGCACAGCATGACCAGCCGTTTCACCTCATCGTGGATCTTCTCCGCGTCGGTAGGCGGACCGCGTCTTTCCTTCACACGGAGAATAACACTCATTTAATAAATCAACTTTTATAAATTTTATTTTTCATTTAGATAAGAATAACTTTTGGGACAGTGAGAGTATGTGATTCATCACCATCATTGTTATCATTTCACTACTGGACATCCCTCCCTACTAGAGATCCTTGATCCTTTTTGAAAAGTTTGTGGCGCAATTTATTGTCTCATGATCGTCATATATCTTTTCCAGTTATCAAAATATTGCTGCTATACATTGGCCTCCCCTATGTATTGTGAAAGCGACCTTTATTCGGCGTCTTCCGATGAACTTTACAAAGGTATCTGTCCACTTTTTGGTCTGGTTTTCACTCCAGAACCGTAAGGCTCCAGCAGCCACTTTCTGGCTACTTTTGTTGATCTCACGATCTCACTCTTGATTCGATCTCGTGACGAAGTACCAAGCATAGACCTCTTCATATCTCGTTAATTCACTAGCCATGAAGAGGGCTACGTAAACTACATGAATGCAATTAAAATAAAATTTTAAATAGTAATTTATGAAAAAAAAATGAAAATAATCTAAGGACTTACTTCAAAAGTAGCTTACAATGGAATAAATCACACAGAATTTATCTTTCGAGATCATTCTATCGGTGAAAGATAAGATGAATTGACGAATACATCTATCAAGTGTATTTTGAGTAAGCAAATTTAGACAATCGGCTCATATATACAAGATACATAGTTGTATGAATAAATATAACTTCTCATATATGTCTATTGTGAATTGTGATATCAAAACTATAAATTGAATTCGAATTTAATATTTACATCTATCTAATTCTACCACTTTTTTCCCGACAATGTTAATAAAGTCCTCGATTTTTTAAAGTAAATGAAAGAGATATATATACATGGTGCTAATTGCTCAGTTTCTCACGAGAGATAGAGATAGAGGGCTATGTTCGGAACTTCTCTACGATATCCCATAAGAATGAAAAGACAGTAGAAGAACGAAAGTAACCGAAATAGTCCAAGTCAATTGGCTAATTGAAATGGCTGTAGACAGACCAAATAGCGCGTAGAGCAGATGACTGCAAAGACCGAAAGGTTCTGGAGTAGATACCATGATGCAGCGTAGAAAGTCCGTCCTCAACGTGGAAAGATTTTTAGTTTAACTTGACAAACAAGGCCGCGTTCAATCGGCCTTATTGGAAATCTAATGACGAGGCCTGTGTTCAGCTGTAGACGATTGAAGAGAAATAATGATAAACCAATTAGATAAATTTCACATTTTATGGTATTGTCTGTGTTCGTCTATTACCGAATAACAAGTTTATTCTTTGTATTTTCTACAAAAGTTAGTTTTTACTTTGTTTTAATAAAAACACATTCACGAATATTTTAATCATAAGAATTCTTAGCAATGATGTCGCTTGATTATTTTGTTTTTATTTTTGGCTATATCTGACAGAAAGTGTATTTGCATAAATCGGTATATTGTTAAACTTTTTTTTAAAAGTCGTGTTGTTGTGGAGTTTGTCACCGCATTTTCTTCACAACAATAACACCTTGCGAAGCAGAATCGAAAAAAAAAATAGTTCTTTTTTTTAAATGTCCTATACCTATATATATATAAAGGTCCCATTAAAAGTTATAATGTTGAATAAATCAATTCTATCTTTTAATTATTTGGGAAATACTATTGAGAGATGTATAGTTGATGAGTCGATAGAAATGTTTTCATTGAGGTGATGTTTTTGGGATCCGCTTGTCACTTACCCAATCAGGTCTTAATGCTGCAATGAACTCCTCCCAGTCAATGAGGCCGCCACCATTCCTGTCGAACAGATCTGCCACGGCACCCATCTCCAGTCGGGATGTGTCGAATTCTGTTTATAATAATTTAAGAGTAAGAGGGGTGGTACATATACAACGTATGAATTTTTAATTATAGTAATCTACCGTCTATAAAGTGAATTCATGTTTCTATAATATCATTAAATCAAAAGTATAAAATCTTATCTAAAATTGATTTAACATATTTTATTCGTGTCCTATATAATTATTATTTAGAGAGCTGTTTAATGTTGTTTTTCTTTTTTAAACTAGCATATTTGTGGCCAGTCTTGTGTACGCCTGTAATGGGTAAAAATATTTAATATTGTACATATTAAACGAAACAATTGTAAACGATAATGTTGGCGTGCCTATTTAGCATAAATAAATAAGTAGCTTCTAAAATTTCTCAGCATAGATTAACTTTCGGTATATGTACATGTATGTAATATCGAATATCACTACTGATGAAGCTTTTTTATGAAAATATTAAATAAAATTTTTAACAACATTCGTATATAATACTTCCTATATAATTGCAATTTAATTCATATTTATTGAACCAAATATCAGTGGTTCGTATTACGTGTTAACAATAAATAAAAAAAAAACTACTTAATTATTCTAATTATCCATTTTGATATTGCCATCGTGTGCCTTATAATAAAAAAATAGTTTGGTAAAATAATGATTTTTGTAGCCAAAATCATGATCTTAAATACAAGATTTATGGCATGATTTTGGTGAGTTGGATAAAACTAAACTGATTTTATTTAAGCCTAAACAATTTGTCGGCATTTATAAACATCCCGTGCTGGTATATATAAAAACCGGAGATGTTGACGTAAAGAAATAAATCACAGGGAATCATACTCTGACCATAAACAAAAGTGTACGGGATTTGTTTGTTATTTCCATTCATTCATTAGGTGAATAATTAAATGTAATTATAACCTAAACTTCGTTTCAAGTAGCAAAGCGCTTCGAGGGCGGGCGCTTCCATAGAAGCCTCACCAAAGAGAAAAAGAAATGTACATACAATCAAACCATTTTATTCTAAGATTTTTAATCAACTTGCTACAAGAATTTTCGCCTTTTTTTAGACTACGAAGGTTATTTATACGTCTTAAAGTTTTTAATGTGTAAAATAGGAACATATGTAAATAAAGTATTTAAAAATGTTTATAGAGATTACATTTGAAAGCCACGTGTTTTGCTTTCGTTAAAAAGGTTTATGTTATGTGATCCTTATTTACTGCATAAGTAATTCTTTTAATCATATTTCGAAAGCAACCTAATAGTTACCCGTGGAGTTAAATTACGTTCTTTTATGCGTTGCGAAAAGTATTGTTCGAAATATTACTGATCGCGTTACTTACTGGTGTTGATGATTCCATCGATGAACTCGTTTCGCGGTATGAGACCGTTGTTGTCCTTGTCCATCTTTCGGAACAGGTCCGTGAGACGGGACTTCTTGTGGTTCATGAACTTGAGGAACTGACGACAAACATACACTTTAAAACTCTAGCACTTCGACACTAATTAAATGTTTTGGCATTTTTAATCATTTCAGCTGGAGCAAGTCCACTGCTGGTTCGTTGAGCGGTTGTGAGCTTGCCAATGAGGTTCAAAGGTCAAAGACCGTGAAAGTTCAGACTCTATATCTTTTAGTTAGTAAATATTTCTAAGGACAATGTACACGCTTTTACAATAGGATCTCGGATAGTATTAAAAATGCTCCTTTTGCTAAATTAAATAAAACTATCAAAGTATATTTGCATGCTAAGTGTTACAACGTCCACTACAACGCCGTCTTGCACTGTCCGTGACCTGGGACTTCCTGGTAATTTGACGATGTTATCGATCCATTTACTAGGAAGCCTACCAACGCCACGTCTACCTGCTCGTGGTCGCCACTAGAGAAGCTTTCTACCGTCGGTTTCACAAGGTAAGTGCCGACTGCCAGTTCAAAAGAGCAATTCTTCGAGCTACGTCGGTGACCTTAGATCTTCTGGAGATCGTATATCTGATTCGATCTCCGATTTTTAATAACAGACTTTCTTTTATTTAATTTTTGTTGAAAAAGTAGTGTTTTTAATAACTACTCTGTTTTCCAACAGATGTTTATATTACTAACATCTTTATCAAAAAATCTAATGCTTTTTCGCATATGCGGATGAAAGCAGTATGAAATTCCGGTGTTAATAAATTGCTCTGAATATACGAATTGACACCATTCGATTCTCTTTTGTGTGGCTTTGTTAATGAGATGCCTTAAAAGTCAATATTTGTCACGGTCGTGATGACATCTCATTACGATCGTTACAAATTTCGTTCAAAATTCGTTACATACCTATAACCTCATTTGTTATAGATGTAAAAGCATTAGGGGTGAGTTTATAGGTATACTCGGGAAAAAGCTTTTAAAGCTTTTACATCTATTTCCAAACACCTGTATACAGTGATCACTTTGAAAAGTGTAACATTATTTTTTGTATTGGAATACGACAAGCCAGTACTAGCAGTATAAAGCTAATAAACAATAATTAATTTTAATAGGTTGTAATCATTTCGTTAGTATTTCTAAAACCTGTTTTTTTTAATTCACTCCTTTAGAGCTTTTACATCTATAACCAATAACGTTGTTTACAATAAAAATACGTATGTTTTTCATATGAATTCTTTGTTAAATAATTAATTTCAAAATCAAAATTCTTGGCAAAAAATTCTTTGTAATTCTTTGTTATTAGTTGTACAATATATATATGTAAACATACCCGCTTTCTCCAGTCGTCCCAGCTGAAGTTGGACACCCTGAGCAGTTCCCGGAGGTGAGCGAGACGCTCATGCAGGCGTCTCTGTCTTTCCCACGCAAGTAGCCATACGGTGCGCCACTTGTCCCACAGTTGTCTCACTCGTGGTGAACGGAATTCGGGTTCTGCGCCCTTACTGTTAGACAGATATACATTATTAATATCATTATTTAAAATCGTTTTTAAGCAAATTTTCTGACATTAATAGTGAGAAAAGATTCCTTTAATTATATGAGATTTTAGTTCGTCAGCGTCTACCCTTAAGGTGGACAGACGTCTTTGCTAAGTTCGTTGGAAGGAGCTGGATACAAGCAGCTTCCAACCGGTCATGTAGGAAATCTATGGGTGAAGCATATGTCTAGCATTGAACATGTCCAATCGCTGAAATGATGATAGCTTATTCGTCTGTCTGAGTCAACATAGCGCTCTATTTTCAATAAAACTGTAGCTTCTAGAAGAACTTCATCTTGCGAATCTTTTTAATGAGATTTACTGTAATTATAAAAGTTTTCTAACGTCAAAAGAACATTTGTTGAAATTTAATGTAACTAAAAAGTTTTGTATAGCTTCTCATCAGACAAACATGATATTTTTATATAATTTTTAATTTTAGTTTCGGGATTTTGTTCTTGTTTGGACATGTCAACCCCACTGTGACAAAAAATTGTTGGATTTAATATAATTAGACGAATTACTATAAAGAAATTACTATAAATTACGAACAATTTTATTTTAAATATATGCCAGTTTAAATCTTTCAAATACAAAATAATCTATTACATTATTGTCAAATTTTATTGATTGAATTCTTATAACGATAATAATCAAATGACTTTTAACATGCTACACATAGTCTGTTACAAAAATATTTATTTTAAAAAAAGCTACTATCTGTTCATAGCCGTTCAACAAACACGACAAAGCCACATACACATTTGAGCATTGTCAATAAATAAAAAAAGGAAAAATTGAAATAGCAGAAAAATGTATAAAGCAAAAAATAAAAACCATTAATTTGATATTTTTACAAATGATGGCGCGAAATCATCCCCTCTATAGTATGTACAGAGATCGAGTGTTCAGGCCTATATTTAACCTAAGCAGTAAGATGTGTTGGCTAAATATAGAGAGCACTTCGGAAAAGTTTTATGAGCAGGTGAGGCAAATGGATATTTATACCTGATTGTACGTACATAGAAATTTTGAAAATAGATTCTTTTGTTAATTTAGGTATTAAGATGTCGTCAATAATTAAAAAAACATAACTTTGGACATATATGTATCGGATTATTCGTTCTCTGGTTATGTACGATAATGAAAAAAATACGTGTGTCAGAATATTTGCGTGAAGTGTCAAATGTGTTTTCATCTGTTTATTTTAGGTGTCAAAGTACTCTATGCAAGGCATACTCCTTTGTACAGGAGCATCATACTACAAGGCAACAAACCTTGATTCCCAGGGGCCTTCCCCGAGAAAACTGACAACATTATTGGTCTGCTTTGATTTCTTGCGTAGTTTGGTTGGATAAACTAAAGCCAATTTTATCGCACTTTGACCGCAATGTCGCTTGATTGAACAAACTCGTTGAAACAAGAAGAGTTTTTTTTTTCTTTTCCGCTTTTTTTTGGTCTAATTGTATGCTTGCCTTATTGGCATTAACGTATTCCGCGGGCTGGAGTAGTAGAAATAGTTTTTTTTTTTTTTTTTAAATAGAGTTGAGGCATATATACATTAAAGATTTGTTACACAGTGTAAGTTATCTAATAATGTATTTAATATTTTTAAGTGATTTAATTTTGTATTTTTTTTAACGGACTTACACTGTGCGGGTGCGAGGGAGCAGGACGGAAAGGGTGCTTAACCTGAAACCTCTTTTAAGTTTGCGAAGTTCGGGGACCACTACATATTACTATTTCACGGGTTTGGTAAGGCTGCCGGGTTCTCCCGTAGTTTTGGCAGACTTCATAGAGTGACTATTGACCCCCTCAAAGAAACTTCGGATTAGGCTGTGATTTATTTACAGCACCCGTTTAGCATAACGACAAAAGGATGCCCTTGAAGGCCGAAACTCATAGTTGTCTACCGTTGTCTGGCTAAAGGAGACAGAAAAAGTGGCAAAAGAAACTTCTGCTTCTATCTGGAATGACCGGAGGTTGCCTGGTTTTTTAGTTTTTTTTTTATTGTGTAAGTGTATAAGAGGAGTAAGAGAATGATTTTATGGTGTGTGTGTTTTGGGAGGGACTTTTGTGTGCCTATGCTTACCTGCCCCTCGGCGGGAACCTCGGGCCGTAGTGTGGCAGATGGCGGTCCGGCGTCTCGCGGCCGGGGCTCACGCGACTGCGTACACGCAACAACGTCATAACAAGCGGCACACACGACCCACACCGACGATACAAACACACCCATCATACAAACATCGACCATACAAACCCAGTGATTAGTAACGTGATGACCGTTAGACAACTTGGGAGGTTAGTCGTTTAAAGAGGTGAGTAACATGAAGCGTGTACAGGTTCCTGTGTTGTAGCGTAATGAGATGTGTGGGTTATTGCAAATATAATTTCTACGCTGAAGGTTTGTGTGTAAAAATATTTATTAATCTAGTTATAATTCCAGCATGCTTTTGTTTAAAAATATACGCGTTAAAAGATGACGTTATTTACCTAAAATATTTTATATATTAAGAATAATGTACAAATGTTAAGATTATCATTTGTAACTATTTTCTTAAAAATTAAGACTATATTTTACGTGTTTTAAATCTTTTAATATTTTAGCAGTGTATTATAAATTACTGTGCTTTTAAACTATTGTAATGTGATACATAAAAAAGTGCCCGCTACTGCACAAGATTTAAAATCACTTGTAATTATAAACGTAACATAAAATTGTTGAGAGGGATTCAACCGCTTGTGTTGGTATTTTACTAATGAGAAAAATATTATAATACGAAAAACTACATACAAAGCAAGCATGCTAATATTTAAAAGCGTATAACGACATAAATGCTAAATATATCTGCTATAATGTAAAATTAAAATGATTTGACAAATTCAATTTTTGAATTTAGAACGTAGTCGTTTTCTAATGGTAAAATACGACTTAATTTGGAATTTTAAAATAAAGAAATATTTCAAGGCAATTTCACATTGAAGTTAAAATTTTTTAAAGCTCATTAAATAATGTAAAATATAATAAAGCAATTTCGACAGTGTCAATTTATCAAACCATTTTATTAAGAGCAAACATATCTATATTTGTATAATCACTCTAAATACAACATCTACACAGATTAAAAACACACGACAAATAAAAATGACATCAAACCTTCCTCTCCTACTTCGACTCTGTATCCTGGACCTGCCCGTGATCATCGAAGCGTGACATACGAACGAGACAGAAAGCAACATTTACATGTGTTAGAGCGTGATGAAGCTACATCATGGCGTCGTCGGAGAATGTAAGATAAAATGAAAAAATTAAATCGTAGGAAAATATTTCAATACTGTAAATTCTTCAACGACGTTTTAAAATTAAAAATTTTTGAAGCTAAATGAAAAGTAAAATAATGATGAATGAAATCTTTGAAAAATTATAATATCCAGCAAATATTTTAATTCATAGATTATTCGTTTTAAAATTATTCTGTCAATGTAACTAATGTATTAATAACACATTAGTTAATAGTTGTATAAAACATTTGCCGGATTTGTTATTAAGAAAAATATCACGTAAATTTAAAACAAAAACTAACCTGAACCGCCTACTGCCGTAATAATCTGGCGACACAGATCTCTCTCTGTGTAAGTCGTGTTGGGAGCCGCGTCTATTCATATGGCAACCCCAAGCGCACACCATGCAATGACGTCACAACATGGACGATGAGCGCGTCGTGCATGACCGTGAGAAAAACGAAAAGAAACAAAAACAAAATGAAACGTGACGATTAAGCTTTCCAAACTTAAAACATGAATAATAAAAATGGCTAATGATAATGATATAAAAATGTAAACTCAAAAGACAATGAGCAATTAGTGGAATTTTAACACAATTACTTACCCAGGCGTTCCCTTTGTTGCGCTTTTGGCTGAAACTTTACGAGGTGTCGTATCGCGGCCTTGGCTTTGACTCTTGACCTGATTAAAGAAACATTTTTGTTTGTAATTATCTTCTACAAGCTTTAAAAAAAAATAACATAAAATGCGGTGATTACTCAAATATTTTATTTCAAACTAGCAGATCCGGTCAACTTCGTTTCACCTACCAGTTAATAAAATGTTAATTTAAATTTTTAATACGCCTACACTGATAATTCAATAAGATCACCAATAAAAATTCAGAATATTAAAATTATAAAAATTTTACGTTTTTGAGTTATAAATAATGTTTGTAACACTTTATTTTAAATATTAAAAATTAAAAACAGAAATAATAAAAGAGGTTAAGTTTAATAAAAAAAAAAACTTGACATAAATATTAAGCTATATAACTAAAGCTATATTTCGATAAAACATTAACATTAATTTTAAGCTATGTTAATATAGGATGAATTTATAATAATGATTTATTTACCTGATAAGCTTTGCAGACGCGGTCAACTTCATTCTGTCGTTTCTGTGTATGTTCCATCAGTTCTTTATGGTCTTCTATGAGTCCTTCTAGAAGCTCAATCGATTCTGGCAGAGGCTCTGACTCCATCGCTATGGAAATAAATATTATTTTTAGCTTTACAAATACTATTTATTATTTTTGATTTTATGATCCTAATAATGGGACACAGGTTTCTCCAGAAGAGGTCATATATCTCACGAACCCTAGTATTGACTCAATTTGATTCTTGTGTTAATCAAATTGAGTTAGGTATAATTTTCTTGGTACACAAATGATCATTATGAATAATCTCAAGAAAGTGAGAATATTAACTTATGAATGTAGCCCGCAGAAAATTCCAGGTCAGGTGACTTCTGCTATGCACGTTGGGACCGAAAGATTTTCAAGCTGCCACCACGTGGACCATGTCGTCGTTCATCGTTCACGACCGACGATATGTCATGCAGTGGACAGTGTTAGTATTACTTTGCCTTTTTATAGACTCCAAATTGAGAGGTAGATTCATTTTACAATTGTTAAATAGATTTATACTTTAAAGATTTTGTTTACATTTGTTTACAAATTAAGAGAACTATTTAGAAGAATTCTGAAGAGAATAGAAGAACAGTTAATAATTTTACGTTATATTTTAATTCAAAGATGTGATATGATACGATGTGATGTGTAAAAATTCTACTCCGACTTTTTTCACTGTCACTATAAAGTTTTGAAATAAAAATTGAACTTACACAACAAGGTGTTCTCTAATCCTGTCAGCCATTGCAGAAGTTCCTCCAGCACTAAGTCAAGATCCTTAAGGCTCTGCATATGGGTCTCGAGCTTGGTGCCTCTCTGCATCGCCCATTGCCATACCTATAGCAACATTTGTATTAGTACAAAAAAGAAAAATAGATACATATAATTTAAAATTTTTTATTCAAAAATAAAAAATACAAATTAGTTATAAAATTAAATAACCTGTCCAGCAGAAACCTTGCTGAAGATACGCATAACTGGCAACATTGACATCACGAGTTGGCGTGGTTTATTCGAATGCATTTTGTGTGTATGATACACGAAACGTTATAAAGAATAATGATTACGTTGTGCGTTTGAAAAAGTTCCCAAATAATTTCTTACAATAAATTAGGATTAAAAAGATAACATTGATTACTTCATTTATCTACTGCATTGATAAGATAATGATATTATTTTGAATGATACAAGGCTGAAAAATATTATGTCATTATCATAATAAAAATCAAAAATTATAGACCGTCCTGTTTAAGATAATAATAATATTAATTTCTACTTTAATGGGTTTATAGATTATTAGAAAGTTAGTAATAATGTTTACTTAAAGATTACATATATTTTAAGAACTCTTACAAGAATATTGAACAAAATGTAATTTTTTTAATATTTCAGATAGGGGGGTAGGCCTAGAATGAATGTGTGAGGTGGTAAGTTAACACAAACGATTTAATTAATGATTTTCATTTACAAGTTTTAAGATCAAATTCATCCATATGGCTTATGTTCCCCATAAAGCAAACTTAATACAAAAATATCTAGGCTTTTTCCAAAGTTGCCTGGTCTCAATATATATATATATATATATATATATATATTGTTATATATATAGTTGAAACGTCAAAAGACGCTGGATGGTGGCAGCTTCTAACAGTTCCTATTGAAAATCAATGGCGAAGGCTTATGTCCTGCAGAGAACATCCTAAGGCTGACATGTCAATATTTGTGGGAACATCGGTATAATGTAACTACTCTTTAAGCCGGCAAGGATCCGGTTTAGCTTGTGAATAGTTGGCGATGAGAATAAACAGTGATGAAGCAATAAGGAAGGCAACAACATCTCTGCTAATTATTTTGTTGTGGTTCTACAGTTCTGTGATTCAAATAAAAAGATGTTTCAACAACTAAATAAATATAAATAATTACCTCATCCCATCTGCTCTGTATGATCGTGATCCAGTGTTTAATAACTGTAACAGCATCAGGGTGTGCCTTTGCAAGGATGGAATGTGCTAGCGTTATTGTCTCCTCTTTGTCCCTCTGCTTCTCGGTGAGTTCTCGGACAAATTTCTCGTGGTCCTGGATCTGCATCGCAGTCTCATGGTCACCTTCTGGCAGCTGGCCTGAGAATCGCAGCTTGGTCTCCGCGTCCGACAACCATTCGAGCAGCATGTTAACGGATTTATGAAGACGTTCAGCCTGAAAATAACTCTTTTTTTAGACCTTTGAAATTATAAAACAATATCCATTATTTTTTTGATTAATTCATTTATATAAATTTTACGCTTGTGTACACTCATAACAAAAATTCTAGAAGAGCCTAATTTATTATAAATTTAAGCCAAATTGAGTTTCTCTATAAGTGTCCTTGCTTCATTTAACTAAGAAGGTCACTGAACTTTTTCCTCATACGCTGCTTTCAAAATTTAGCAGGTTCCAGTGAAACCCATGTAGCTTTATTTCTACCATGTTCTTAAAACTCGACAAAAAGTAATTATATTTAACTATAGTTGTTTTCCGGTCGAATTCTGCTGAATATAGAATAACATAGTTTTAAGAAGTAATTATTGCTAAACATATTATCTGCCTGCATTGAAGTCTTATCAACATTATAGTTCTTCACTATTGAAAGCAGACAAATTTTCGTGGACTCCCACTTACGATCCCTTTTTTATGTTACGCCAACGTAGACCCTGGTCCAGTCTCCCGTGGACCCCTAGAGGTCCATATGATCCACTTGGAAACAAATTCGCTAACTTAAAAGACTGCGAGGATTCAGAAAAAGGTTTTATACTATACCTCTTTAAGTGCAATTTCCAATTTCTGCGCCTTCTTCTCACTAAGGCTTTGCACTGCTTCCCAGGCTTGCTTCAATTCGCTGCACTGTTGTCTTATATTTGTAGCATCCTCAGTTGGTACCTGAATATTACGAAAATTATAAACATCTTTTTCAAAAGGAACTATAATATTATATTCGAAATAAATAACCTCTCTTCTTAAGAAAAATTTTTTTTTTAACAAGTATATATTTACCGTGGCCTCTAGATCTTTGCCAGTCTTCATAACGGATTGCATTTGTTGCTCTCGTGAATGTAGATCTTCTTCAAATTGCTGAAAAATAATATATACAGTTAATGATTTACTCCAAACGAGAAATTGTATAATGTAAATAAATTCTAAAATATATACTAGAAATATATATTTGCATTTAGGTTTATTTTGGAATGTACATAATAAAGAAATAAAATTTGATATCCTATCTAAATTTAATAAAATATTTACATGAAAAAATTGCTAACTATAATAATAAATCAACAAAGTTAGATATTTCTGGCATTCCAAATTAAAAATGTGTGAATGCTTAACCTTTTTCGTGTTAAATTTGCCTGAGATTAGAATCACGCTGATTTTCACGAGACAAATGGAAGATTTTTAATATTAAAGAATTGTAAATTAGCATCTAAAAGATCTTTCGTTTCTTGCCAAGTTCTTCATAGAATCGTACTTCCGAATCTAGGAGTAGTATAAAGAGAAAATTGTGACCAGTAATAAAATGTCTATTATTTCAATGTTTTTGAAAGGTGCTTAGTAAAACTTATTGGATTCAGAACTAGATGGTACTGTGCAACTAATTATTCTAAGCCAGAAAATAATTAGTCCAGATTAAAAAAAACAAGACAATTTACACGAAAGGTTGTTGTTAATAATGAATGACGGTACTAAAATAACATCTATTTTTAATGAAGTTTAAATATAGAAGGTAGTATGTCAAACTCACTTTATGCTGTTCTATCAAGGCCATGACGGTGTCAAGGTCTCCATGCACGGGCGCGTCTCCGCCCAAGAGTTTCTCCTGCTTCTTCAGCCAGTCGAGGAGAGCAGACATTGCGTCCTTGAACTGACCGGAATAGAGAAGAGCCTCTTCTAGACGCCTTTGCCTGTTAAGTAAAAGTAATAATTTAATTAATTATAATTCAAAATCATCGATCAGGATCGAAAGGTTTTCGAGTGGGTAGACTTTCCGCTAGGTGGACCAGGTGGAAGTGTCTGGATGCGGGCAGTATAAGACAGGTCATCGTGGCGATCTTCGGAGGAGGCCTATTCCTTGTAGTGGACGCAAGACTAAATATGCAAATATTGTTCAACAGTTTTTTTTAATCTAGTAAAAAGAGCCTTTTAAACAATACCTAGCTTCATATTTAAAAAACAAAACTGGCAGAATATGTGCTCGGACGCTCATATTTTTTGATTTTCGGGACTGTGAGGGCTACGTCCAACAGCGGACTTTCTGAAATGATGAAAAATTATGATATTGATCGTACCTTTCAACAGCCTTAGAGCACACTGTGGTCCAACGAGTCTTGAGGTCCGCAAGCATGGTCTTCAGCGCAGTCTCGTCGGTCTTCGGTGCTTTATCTTTTAAGTTCTTGCCGGTCTTCGTGGTCAGATCGTATGCCGGTTGTTTAGCGGCCAACGCTTTTTGGAACTCGCGATGTTTATTTAATCTGTGGAATACATTATACATTATTTTAGTAAAATATATTTTAATAGTACTATAATAAACATGTTTCATGCGACATTTTCATAGAAATAAAACTAATGATTTATTATCCATGGTTATAGCTTTAAAGGGGTAAATGTGTATCTTATTATTCAGAAAATTACTTCTGGCTGTACAAAATACGAACATTAATACAGTAAACAATAATTAATTTTAATATGTTGTAACATGAAATTTGAAAAAGCTTTTTCTTACTATACCGCTATCTTAACATATTATAATTACGTTATGTAATGTCTCTGAAATCATTGATTTTTTTGATATGTCGTACCACATTTTAATTATCATTTATGTAACACCTATTACTAATCATCCTGTATATTAATTACATAATAGAAAAATATTATGTTTTTTTCAGTGAAAAATTAGAATTTAAAACCGCATGTCATTAGATTGCCAGAACAAAACTTTTACCTCTGTTTGATCTTCTCTGGGTCGTTGACATTGGCTTCGGAGTTCAGTTGGTCCAGCTGCTTTTCAGTGTCTGCGAGCCAGTTCATCAAGTTGTTCCTATATAATCAAGAACATGGTTTAAAATATGCTTCTTGCAAAAAAATCATTTGGGGGTATGTACATAATGTGATTTACATTACCTTTGTCAGCTTATTTTTGATTATGTAGCATTTCTAACCTTGCTATGTAACGGTGAACGACTAATTAATGATTTGGATGTACATTAAAATTTCATTTATCTTATTTTATTTAAAAACCTTTTTATACATTTTTCTATAACGGCAAACTAAATGCCCGAAGGCATTCTATGCCAGTTAATCGTTAGGCGGTGCAGAGATAAATTGATAAGGTAGGTGAAACTAGTTAATAACTTAAAACACGAAAAATAAAGTGGAAAAGTAAACTCAAATAATTTAATTTGAAGAGAATCGCATAAAAACTCCTTATAGATATCTACTAATGGCTATAACATAATATAATTATACATACACATACCATAATACATACATTTAAATATCTAAATACACTATTTATGTAAGTATAATATATAATAAAATCTAGCTATAGCGATGATTCCGTCAGCTTGTTAAGCAGCTTTCGAACCATCAAATGCGCAGATTCCTGTTCATCGATATATCGAGGGGGAGCGCGTTTAAAAGAAGAATAGCTTGTGTTGCAAAGCAGAAGTAAAGTCGGTACTGTGCAGGGGGGGAAGGAATCCAAGCAGACGATTTCCTTCAGCTAAGTATTTTTGAATTTTGAATTTAGATTTGTATGTTGTAATACAATATTAACTTTAGTTTTTATTATTTCATACATTTGTATGTGACATTAATTTATTACGCTATTTAAGGAGAAGGATGTTCATGGCTGTAATACAGTTTATAACTAGTATTGATGCTAAGGATGCTAAGGATACTAAAACTGCTGCTGTTTTTGTGTTGACACTCACCACATATCACTGAACTCCTTGGCCTCCTTAAAGCCATGGTCTAAAGCTCTGGTCCTCTCAGCTGCCTTGGAAACCACGCGCTCCCAGCGATGTTGTACGGACACCAGGAGATTTTTGATGAGTATAACGTCTTGCTTCTGGCTGAAGTACTTGAGGTGAGTTCCCTTCTTGTCCAGTTGCAACATCGTCTCACGGTGGGTAGCAACTTCTTTTTGGAATGCCTTGTGTTCCTCGATTTGTGCTAAAAAAGTTTTATTAATTAAATTTCACCATTATACAAAGAATATATCTATTTATTACTTTATCTACTGTCCTTCGCATGGATACATGCAAACATATTTTTAAAAGGCCAAAAAAGTTTCTTGAAAACTTTTATTCCTTTTTTTATTGACTCTATAGTCAATAAAAAAGCATTAAGGTCTGTCTCGTCTGATGTTTAGAGATGAAGAGGATTACGATGCTACATGCTTGCTTAAAAGAATCCTATTCACTCTTGATTTGAAGACTTTAACCAGACTAGACTAGATTAGACCAAGTTATGGTTGAAAACAATGATGCCTGTAGATTGTTCCATACCTTGGCTGTTCACACCATAAAAGTATTAACAAAACGCTTAGTGCTGCTTGAAGGAATTTCAACTGTGTATGGTTGTATTGGTCGTGAATTTGTCTTGTTATTCCATATAATACTTACTGAGCAGTGTCTCCATTATTCTGGAGACAGGTTTAGCGGAGGTTAATGTCTTCTCTGCGCTGGTCAGCCAGTCCACGAATGATTGCAGCGCATCATGGAATTCCGTGGCTTCTTTAAGAGCTATCTCCAACTTGATCTTTTTATCCGAGGCTCTGAAAGGATATTATTTTTTTAAGTATTGCACTTATAAACCATATGAATATAAATATGATCATATTCGAGCATACCTAATATGAATTTAATAAAAGAAGTAATAAGCAATTAAGCTTATTAATTTATTTTTTAGTAATAATGGAGTTTTTGCGATGGCAACACTTTATTTTTTTATTTTTGTCTGGGCTACCCATGTAACAAAGGTTTTTTTTTTATCGAATACTATAATAATATAAGGTCCATATTATAATTCAACTATACTATTACGTTATATTAATCGATTTAATAAATTTGTAACTATTTAACCTGTAAATTATAAAAAATATTATAATACCTGGAAGTTACGTTATCCCATCTAGACTTCAAGTTCTTGAGGTTATGGTGCAGCTGGGACGTGGGGTTGGGTTTGTCCTGACGCTTGAGATACTCTTGGCCCTGCTGCAGTACCGCCTCCATCTTGGGACGATTGGCTTCGATCTCATTGTATACTTCCTGTTTTGAGAAGAGATAAATATGATTAATAAAAAATATCAACCTATAACAATTGGAGTGTCTGTTTGTAATATTATAATAACCGCTTTTTATTACATGCATGCAAATAAATATATGTTACGTATACCAAAAGAACTTTTTTAAACTTTTTATGTCTGTCTGTTTCTTTAGGCTAATCTCTGAAATGGCTGGACTGATTTTGTCGAGACTTATGCTAGCATGTAGCTGATGTAACAAGGAGTAACTTAGGCTACTTTTATTTTAAAAATATTCTTCAATCAATCTCAAAACAAATATTCATAGAATAAATAGTTTTTTAAATTTCACACGGACGAAGGGGTAGCTACTACCTGATATTTTTAATCAGCATTTTTATTAATTTTTATTTTTTGTCTTATTCAGGTTATTAAGAAGTGGTAACCTAGGAGTTAGGGTTCGATTCACACTTTGTGGATTAATAACACAGGATTGCCACTGCTCACAAACAAGTTTCCGGAGGATGGTCAGCAGCGTTCTCTGCGTGCCTTAATACCACACTGTAATCGCCAAACCGCTTGCCAAGCGTGAGGGTTACGGTATATCCCCCATAGATATCTTTGGGGGAGGCCTATGCCTTGCAGTGGGCATCTATTGGCTTAAACGATGGTAAGATATTGTATTATAATGCTAAAGTAACCGCTATTATACGGGAGGAATCCTCATATTTTCAAGCTTTGTAGAATAAAAATATAAATTGTCTTCGTTGTTTTACTAACCATAAACCTCTCGAGTTGTTCCGTTGCAGTCTCAGGTAGACCACCGACAGGTTTAGAGGCGGCTATCACCGCATCTACTTCCGACAACCACGACAGCAAGTCGCCGATCTCTGCATTGAAGCTGGAAAAGAAATTGTTTGTCAGCAAAATGTTTTTGAGTGTTAACAATTATTAGATATATTAGGGATAGTTAAAAATGGCATTATTTAATGAAAGTATTATATCATACTTATAGATATGTCAAACAATGATGTGCTTTGAAAACTAATTTTCTATGATATTTAGTTATGTATTAGATGTACCGAAATATCTTTACTACCAGATGTTAGGCTTGTCGTATTTCAATGAAAAAAAATGTTATATACATATTAGAGTGACCAGTTCACTTGTCAGCAAAAAATTTTGTCATCAATAACCTTTTATATGTTATTATTATAGATATCGTATAGAGTGACTATTAAAAAAGTGAAATAAAAAATTATGATCGATAAATATTGACAGATGCAACTGTTATATGAAAATGTCAAGTTGCTGCGGATAAACTGTTAAACGTGCGAACTTCACAATGAACTGTCAAATGACGATACTTTCAATATTAATTGTCTGCTGAAAATTCAAAGTTCGTCGCAGTTTGCTATTTTTATTTCACAAGAACCTTCAGAGAAGTATTAACAAATAATAAAAAATAATGAATGGTATCAATGAAGACATTTTCAAGTTATAGCATGTCCAACGGATAAATTTTGATATATATATTAAAATTGAACAAATTTATAAGAATTATCTACGGTTCTGTGTTATATGTTAATCATTTCTGCCGTAGTACATCCAATATTGGGTATAGACTTCTCCCATTAATTCATAAAAATATGTAAAATGAATATTGCAGAATTCTATAGCGCTGTTAAATATAGTATACTTATTTTTTTTATATTTTTAAGCGTTAATATGTTTCCTCTCGTATTTCGCTAAATGAGTTTAGACCTCAAAACCTATTATATCCCAACACGTAAATAACCAATTCTTAGTAGTTTTTTTTAAAATAACCTCTGTGCTTCTCGAAGTGCGTCCTCTAGTTCCGTCTGTCGGTCCCTCGCTTTCTGTTGCAGCGTGCGCCACTTCCTGTTCAGTGTTGCCAACTTCTCAGCGGTTTCACCTGCCTCTTCGCTGCCTATACGTCCATAGATAAAATATAAATAGAATACATGTTCTTTATAGTACAGTAAATAAAAAGTTAACATAATCAACTTTGCACCTTATTGCTAAGACTTTAGCGTATATATTACCGTGTTGCACTATATGTGCGCCCGCGTCATTCAGCGTGTCGATGCTGGCTTGATGAGCTGCGATGTCGTTAACCAACACCTTGAGCTTGGCCAGTTCGACTTCGAGTATCTGCGGCTCGCCTGCCACCTGTATAAAATTCAACCTTTTTGTATATCACGTAGGTTTCAATTTCAATTAACGCTTACTTCTTTAACGGCCGGTTCTGGTTTTAATTTACAATTATTCAACATCTTTGTGATGTTCCTACTATTGGGACAATAAGCAAGTGTAACGGATAAGTATAGTTAAGACAGTTTAATAAAAGAAGTTAATTTATACTGGATGTAATCATCATCATCATTTCAGCCATATGATGTCCATGATGATGACGTAAACCTCCCCCATAAGTCCTAATGGGACCTGTTGGAAGGGACCTGCATTCATTCGTCTTTCAAGACATTAAGTTCACCTATCCACCTTAAGGGTGAACGTACTATAACGTCTATCATTTATTTTTCAATCTGGTAGAAAAACCTCTAACATGTCTCTCCATGAAGTCAGGAACTATGAACTTTATGCTGTATTCGTTAAGGGTCAAAGTTGCTTACCGGCTGAAGAGTATCCAGTGTGCTGCTTGTATTCTCGATCCAGACGAGCAACTCTTGCAGTGCATGTTGCAGCTGTCCAAGTCGCAGTAGGGCTCTTTCTAATTGCTGCTGTCTCTCGACCATGCCACGCAGAAGGGTTGACCAGCGGGTGTTGACCTCTGTCAAGGGTTGCTTGATAGCAGCCGCCTGTTCCGACGAGGTCCTCTCGGTAAGCTCTTGTGCTTGTCTGCGAGTTATTAAATAAATTAAATATCGATTGAACGTAAATTATTTATAGTTCCAAAGCGTTAAGAACACAGTGATTCCATATGGACAGCGAATCAAATCCATCCTAATCGGAAAGTCATGTTCACAGTTACCAGTTCAATATAAAATTTTGAACGCAACGGTTATGCTATTAGACGTTTCACTGTATTTTTAACGTTAACGACATGTAACTATGTATTTAATTTAAAGTAATTTATTTAAGACGAAAACTTTTCGACTGAAATACAACTAAATAGGATTTTTAAATACACAAAATACTAGTTTTAATGCACTACATGTAACTTAATAGCTATGACGAATAACAAAATATAGCATTAAACAAAAACAAACGTCATCACAGTGTATCACCTTATGTTCAAGAACGGTATTGTAATGCCTTGCAGAAGGTATAAATCGACTTATGGTGATGATCATTTTGTTTGAAAAGAGTGATAACCTGTGATATCGTTATAAAAGTTAGGAGTATTAGATAGATATATCTAGAAGAAATGGACGAAATAGAAGCCAAACAGCTATAGATAGATTCAACAATCACTTTATTTAAAACCTTTGCATTTAGATTTATATTATTTATCAATTATAAATCAAGTTTGATTGAAAATTGACGTAATTTTTTTTTGTGATAAATTAAATTTATAATTTTTAACAACTTAGCTGCCGGTCTCGCGCCGGCGCGTGACGCGGGGTCTACCGTGAAGGGCCGCTTTCGCGCCGGCGCGAGGAACCTATTGACCAGCTTTTATGAGCCAGTACGGAGTCGGCATCGCACGAAGTAACATGCTAACGTATCCGCATTGCGTTTTTTTTTTATTTTAATAACCTTATATATGCAATTATAATTTGAATTCTTTTTAAACAAATAACATACATATACAAGACACTTTAAAAGAAGACCTTTTAAAGATTTTACTTTAACCAATCATCCTGTATATAAGTTATAATAGTCAGAATTTTAAATTTAGATCTAATGATGATTTGTAATAACATGCAAAGGTTTTATAATAAGACATGTAACTACATTTGACAACTACTACGCAAGCAACACACATATAAACTCAAAATTCGTGTCCTTGCCTCATAAGACTCCTGCAATGACGGTTCGATGGCGGGTGGGGTGCATAAAAAAATACAATATTAGTGCACATTTCCAACGGGGCTCACTTCACCTCGGTTAGACAAGTATATTAATATGGGAATCATATATTATTATTCAAAAACATTACTCATTCTAAAAATATTCACCGGTGACAGATTATTAATGTAATAGTTTTGTTTATACCACAGATTATAAATCAAAAATTTAAATATCTAAAGTATCTTTGATTATAATTTATAACTATATTTAACTAGATCAACAGAAATCGGATATTAGAATGCATAAAGTTAGATAATTATGGTAAAGGTAATTTTGGAGAAATCTTGGGATACAAAAGTGCTAGTGATGGAGATATCTACACCCGCTTGTGCGAGTGAGACGCAACATTTGCTTGTACGCAGGTAGTGAATCCGAAAATAATATCTACTGTTAATCTATCTACTACAGTGCTATTGAAACTGAGAGTATTAGCTATACTCTTTCCTCTGCCCCCATCTTGCCGCGCTTTCCTAAGGCGCGGTACAGCAGTTTCGGTAGTACTATGATAATTCAAAAAGCTGTTTCTTAATTTATTTACAACTATCGATAAATATGCATCAAAATATCCTTTCTCTGTTAATCAATTGCAAGTGTATTTACAGTAATAGCAGGTGTAAAACTAAGTATTTTAGAAAAGAATGCATTGATTTATTATGTTGATTATATAACGTGTTTCATACCTGTTCAGGGCTTCGACCTTGACCATATGAGGGTCGACCTCCTGTTTGAAAGTGGCCAGCTGCGATATTTGTCGTTTTACTGCGTCAATATCGGAACCCAGTGGGCCCATGTGGGAGAACTTGTCCTCTGCTGTGTCGAGGAATTCTTGTAGATTCTGAAATATACAAGTTTTTTTGAAAATACTGAAGTTTTCTATTTTTTACATTGGTAAACATGGTGTGGAATACTCCCACTCTCTTTCCATGATAGTCGTAGGAGTAAGCTAAGACAAAAATATTCACGGACAATGGAATTGAAATTAAATAACTATTTTTTTCTGGGTAAATGAATATATTATTGATATAGTCAAAAGAAATATATGATATATTACCTGTAGCGTGTCATGGAACTCCATGGCTTTCTCCATGGCATCTATAAGGTTCTCTTCCCTCCTCGCATAAAGAGCGGTGATATTGTCCCACGCGTTGTCCAAGTCCTCCATGTGTTTCTTGACTTCTGGTTTATCCGGCTCACCGCAGATCGACATGAGTGTCGAGCCCGTTTTACGGACTTTCTCAACCTGGCAATATCGAAAATATTATTTTGTAGAAGCAAAAGATACTGGATAGGCGTGTACCTATGACCCCAAAACAATACAAAATGGAATACACTTAGGATGTCAATAACTGGACATTTGGAAGCGGCCTTCCTAAAAAGTCTTCTGACGACTTTAAGAAGGTCGTCTGTTCAATTTGCGGATGGATGTCCCAAGCACCCTTTGCCCATCTATGGTCTTTGTTTTCTACCCAAAAATTTTATATAAAGGAGTAACTAAGTAACCCATAAGCACTATATTAAGTATATAGGCATTAAATATTCAAACGTTTATTTGACATTTTTATTAGGTTTTTCAAAATTGCACTTAACACATATCTCCAATATAATATTGATTTGAAAAAAGCGTTAATGTACTTAACCTTGCGGTCCCACGAACTTGTCCGTATATCCAACCATTCCTGAACCTCCCATATTAGTAAATAACACAATATGTAATTAGGAACTATATAGGGTGATACAAACCTCAGGCTTGGTGTGGTCAATCTCGTGGCGGATCTCCTGGAGTGCGACCTGCTGCAGCTGTATGGCTCTGGGCTGTGCAGCTGGTGGGGGCTGGGCACCCAGTGCATCCTCCAGGTCTGCGAGTGTGCGCATGACCGCGTGCAGCTGCTGCCAGAAGCGACGCGCCGTGTCCAGAGCAGACTCCAGGGAATCCCCGCGGGCGTTCGTCGCTTTTTGAACATCGTCCCATAGTCTGGAAAACAGTTTCATTTCAATCGACATGTTTAGGTGTATCTTGTTCATATAATCACTCTTTTGGGTATGAATGCTAAATAGAATATAATAAAACATATTTTTTTGTATATACAAATAAACAACTTTGTAGAAAAAATATAATTTGTTATAAGACGAAGTCCAATGCCCGGACATAGTCCTATTCCATAGATGTCCAAAAGGACCTACGCCAAATGGCCTGCATCCAGCGTCCTTCGACGACTTTAAAAAGTTTGTTTTTCCACCATATGCAAGCATATCAATGGTCTCCTCTCCAGAACCTCAAGTCCCAGCGTACATCTTTTCTGCGCACTATTTGGTAGTTTTTCACAAACGAATATTGGCGAAACTTTACTATCAACAGTACATGTATTAACAGACGTAAGCCTTGAAAATAATCGCAATTTTAATAGATATATTTTCATTTTGTTTTGCTAATTTTAGAGTTCAGTTTCATTTACGTAGTATACTTATATTGTGCTTTTTGTAAATGGGAATAATAAAGTTAAATAAATTTTAGCGTGTTGGTTCTGATTACAAAAAAGGTAAATATTTTTCCAATTTATTTATTGGCAGAGTTATATTATTTTGCTCATTTTATTTTTAAAAAGTAGTATCTTAGTGACCCTGGAACCTACTTAATTTCGAATCTTTACATGGTGTAATATAGAAAATCTTAATTCACTTTGCGTCGTTTCAATTTGCTTTGTGATTTTTGGTAGTAAATACGACGCAAGTATAAGCACAAGCGAGGCATTGGTGTACTTTATATATTATAACATACTTGTTAAGTTTGTCGAGCTTGTTGCGAATATCTCTAACTGCGGGGTCGCTCTTATTGGCCTTGCTGATGACGTCAGTTGCAGCACGCTGCACCGCGTTGTAAGCTTCCTGCCTCTTGTCCAGGTCTTCCGACAGGGCGTTGTTTTCTTCGATTTGATCCCTATGAGTAAAACACGAGGTAATTATAATGTATATTTTAAATGAATTTATCACAAAAATTGCAGTATTTTTTAGTTTCAAATCGCGAAATCCTGTTAGAAAACTATTTCTACTTAAAATAAACCTGTGACAGTGAAAATCTTCATCGTGATATCAGCCGGAAGATCCATCGTCGAACATAGTCTTACCAGGAGATTTATAAGCGTCTTCCGACGATCTTCACAAGTTGGTTTGCCCACTTTGTCTTTCAATCCGTTCGCCTATCTGTGATCTCTAGAACCTTAAGGCCTCAACAGTCGTTTGGTCTATATAACCTGCTCAACGTCACTTCACTTCAATTTGCTGTCTTCGAATCTCTTTATTCTTAGTTTAGCCTTTTCTTATATGTACACCCACACGGATCGACAACCTTATTTAGGTCAGAAACCGGAGAGTTCATGCTAATTTTAACTGATATTATTGGAAATCTATGGGGAGGTCTATGTCCAACAGTGGCCATTATATTGCTGATATGATGATAATAGTGGACTCTCCAATTTTATTAGTCCTGTATAGCTGTGCTGTGAGAAAAGGACAGACAAACAAACGAATTAAAAATAATACTAACTGTATCTTAGGCGGATGGGCCGAGACCGGCTCAGCGTGTTGAAGTTGGTCCGCTGTACCGGCCAAAGCTCGCAGCATACCCTCCAGCTTGTCTGAGAACTGTGACGACTCTTGTAGTGCCTGAAAGTAAAAACATTTTAAGTATTGTAACCAAATAAAAATGCATTAAAATATATGAAACACAGATAGAGCAAAAATACATAGTTCTTTCGTTTAATTTACTTTTTTTAATTTAATACATCATTACTACAAAAAGCAGATATAATGGTGAAAAGAATTAAAAATAAAATAACAAGGAAGAGTATTTGTGTGTGAAAGACTGACACTGAATGTTAATCGAATTTAAGAACGAATGAACGAAATCTGAATGAAAGTATGGCTCTAATTTTAGATCTCACTAACTCAAAATCTGAGTATATATCGCTTGATTTACATATTTTTAATCCTTTAACTTTCGAAAACAATTCATTGAGACAATCTATTTATATTTTTATGCGACACTATATTTATGTACCTTTAATTATTAGATTTAGAACTTTAAGATAATCAAAATAAGGTATAATATCTCACCTGTTCCAATTCCTGTTGTCTCTGCCTCAGCTCAGCTCTGAGCGCGTTATAGCGTTCGCAGTCGGCTTCAACTATGTCTTGTAGTTTAGCGGCGTCCTCTTCCCCGCAGAGACGGGACAGCGCTTCCCCTGTCTTCATCAGCTTGTCCACCAGCGGCTTGTGCCCGGCAATCGACTGTTGCAGCATCTGCGGGAAGATAATGTATATGTAGAACACGCAATGTATAAATTTTATTCTATTTTTCCCTTGCCTTAGGTTTAAAGTGGCTTTAAACCTAGCTTTTTTTATGGCCCCCGCTATTGGGAGCCTCTCGTACCCCTGTTTTGTTTGGGACAGGGACTTTATTTACAAATAATTTTTTCATGGTTTTATCTTTATTCTACACTCACTTTCATTCTTCTCAATTTCATTTATTCTTTCCTTTTATCCTTCACGATATCTTGCAATTTTTTTTGTTTTTTCATTCCTTCTTGCTTTTATCGCCTTCCTTTCCTCATCTTTTTTACTCTTAGGTGGCTAGGTACAATTTTATTTCTAATCTTTATTTTATGCTTACATTTCTATCATTATCTTTTAATATTACAGATTTGTTTAGATTAGACTTTTTTCTTTTACATGTGTTTTATATGTGCATAAACCTAGTTTAGGGCTCTGTCAGGTACTTAAGCTCGAATCGTTGCAACCATTATTTCAATCATTCTAAGGTCTACAAATTCATAGATATTTTAGAATGACACTCGACGAATTGATCGGGTATGCAAAGTCATATTTTATAATATTTTAAATTAGTACATTAGTGTACAATTTATGAAAATTACATCAAAGTAATGTGGTTTAAATAAAACGGCAAAATTAAAAATACGTAACGTCATTGAGATATTTCCTGACAATTGTTAAGAAGTTCTTCAATCATCACAGGGTTATTTGGGTATAATCTAAACTATGTTATTTTACATTTGTATGTTAATTTACCTCATTTTTGTCCTGCTGCTGAACGATTTGCTCGGGACGCAGTGCCGGCATGGCCAACATCTGAATTTGATCTTCCATCTCGTCTAGCCACGATGATAGTCTATTCGATGACGATTCAGAATTTATTAATGCTTTTTAAATACATAAATATATAAAAACTACAACATTGATTATACTATTGGCAGATAAAGATATTATTGAGTAGATAGTAAATTTGTATATGTTAGAAGTGGGAAGAAGACCATAAAAATTATTTTAAAAATGAAATTGTTTTTTTTTTTTGGTTAATTTTGGCATAATTTTTATGATAATTTTAGAAACAATTTCTGTGGTCATTTTTGAAAATGACACTTATAATCATTTTTTAAATGTTTTTTATGATCATCCTTGAAATAATCTTTATGGTAATTTTTGAGATAATATAAAGATATAATCATTTTTTAAAATAATTTTTGTGATTATTTTTGAAATAATTTTAAGGTCATTTTGTGATTTTTTTTTAATCACATAATCCTCTAACAGTATATCCTGTTAATAGGCAAATAGGCGCCGTAGTGGTATCCTAGTAAATGTAATGGTATACATACCCATGATGCGTGTCAGCGAAGTGCTCTGCAAGCGGCAATGCTTGCTCCAGGGCTGCGATCCGGGCGGTGCTGAGCCGGCCCACCTCATCCATCATCTCGCGCAACTCCTCGCTGCGGTCGCGGATCACGCCAGCCTCCTCGCTTGACTGGCATTCACGAAGCACCTTTACACAGACAGACAGATATTTTAACATTTGAAATTCTTCGCCAAACGTAAATCCATATGGACGATTAAGAGTAGGCGCATCTTCCTGGATGACACCTTGTGAACACACCTTCTTGGCCTGAGCTAGGAGGTCCCTGGCTCGTACGCGTTGTGCGGTGACCTCGTCAGCAAGCGGCCGCTGCGCTTGCAGCTGGGCGCGTAGAGCACTAGCAGACGCGGCAGGCGGTGGACACGCCCGTAACGTTGCGTCCGCCGAACGAAGCCACTCTATCAGCTCTTCCATATCTCCAACAACTTCCAGAGAACGCTGTGAAAAATAACATTATTAGTATAGTATTCATCAACATTTAAGAAGAATTTGAACATCCTATATAGACGAGATCCCTTGCCTAAAACAAATACGGCAATCGGACGACCAATCTTTTACTGCGATCAGTCCTTAAACTATCAATAGATCGCCACGATGAACGATCTTGCGCTACCAGTATCAAGCGTCTTCGCAAGAACTTAACTATGCCGCCTATCCCCCTAGCGGGGGGGCCTACCCACACTAGATGACCCTCACGTTTGGCCGTAACGGTTACCATTTCAGACGAGCAATTCTTCGATTTACATCGGCGACCTAAGTTCATCTGAGGATCTCCTCATTTCTGGTTCGATTTCGCAGCGAAGCTCTAAGTATTGCTCTTTGAATGACCTTGACACAAAGACCCATAAGTATAACTTGACATTATTTAAGTATTGTCTCTCTGACTGTACCCCTGCGGAAAATTATTCAGTACCAGAAGTTCAGTACATCGTAAAAGTTTGCGTACCTTCTTGCTGAGCAATACACGCTCTGCCTTCCTCTGCACTTGCTCGGCGATGGCGTCGAAACGCCGGTTGTCTCTGGTGACTATACCCTCGATATGAGTCGCTCCTTCTCCGGGTGATATCTGAGCAAACAAAATAAATAGTTTAAAAAAACGATGGCTGAAAATAGTATGATTTGACAGCAAATTTGGTATATCTTTATAAAGCTTTTAAGCTTTTCAATCACCCTATATAAAGTGATCACTCTATAATAAATATATATTTTTTTAATTAGGATGCGAAGTAATGCTAATTGTTACTTAGGATAAATAGATAACAAAAATTAATTTGTCTACATAGAAATCTATATTTAGAAATTATTTTACTTACTGCATTATCTTAAGTGTATTTATTAATATTCAAACCATTGACTTTTTAATGAGTTGTAACATTGACCGCAAATGAGTAATACATTGACTTTTTGGAAGCTTTTACACCTATAACCAATCATGTATATTTCACTTGATATACAGGATGATTGGTTATTTGCTGTTTGCATTTTGTTTGATGTAGTTACCTAAATTTATAACGTAAAAACAGTATATTTTATATAGATATTTCTCAGCAATATTTATTGGTTTACCTGGCACAGCTGTGGTCCGATCAGATTGATGTTTTCCAACACCGGTCTGAACTCCTGGATTTCGGCTTCCAGACGGAGGATATCCTCCTCGCGAGGCTCCACCGACTGCAAACAGGTCTCTGCTCCCGCCATCCATTCTGTTAACCTGTAAAAAAGTCATCGTCAGTTCATGAAAAGACCACATATAAATATAAAGATTTTCTAGATTATTAGAAATAAAAAGTTGTGTATAAAATAAATTTATACTCAAGCGCTCGCAAAATTACACAAACCGAGTTATATACACTAATATTTTGAATTTATTATAGCTTATAGGTTTTTGGCAAGTGTGTAGACGCGGCTTTACTATTCAACTAAGTTAATGATTTAAACAAAAAATCTTTATATATTTTCAGTTTATTAGTATTAATAACGTTGTTGCTAAAAAAACTCCTTAGATAGTGGCATTTATAGATTCAAATTCAAAGAAGCAGGATGTAGAAGGGTGCTTAGTCTAAAACTGTTTTAAGGTTGTGATGCTCAACGGCCTGAAGAGTTTCAGTTCGAACTGGCACTTACTTGGCATGACTATTGGTGAGCTGTTGCACGAGTGGTAGTGTCTCGGAAGCGAGACGAAGCAGTTCCGCGCCGCGGCTAGTGAGCTCATTGTAGCGCCTCTGCAGCGCATCCAGCTTGTCCTTCAGCTGCAACGCCTCGTCGCCGGAGATATGCTTCATCAGCTCTAGTCCTGAGTCCACCGTGCTGTCCACCGCCTCCTGTTTCGACGCTATCTCTTCCGTTTTCTCCTATTTACAGTTTCATATATTAGTTTTTTTTTAATACCGTGGATTGAATTCAGGCTTGTAAATAATTTGAAATTACTATAGAATATAATATATTAAAAGTAAACATGTATGGAGCCCTATTGGAAGGCAATCTAAATTTATATGAACACAGAAAATAAAAACTCAAAAATGCGCAACAAAATTTTTTGGCATAATTTGACTAATCTCTTTCATTTAATTCTCGTTATGGCATTTGCATTAAATAAATGACATGATGTCAAAGGTTTTTATCAGGAATTTAAAATAATTTACTAAGATCCTTAAGAAAATAATTCAAGAAAATGTAGTTTAGAAACTTACAGCCAATTCATCCATCTGCCTGAGGAGTTTCTCCATGTGCACTGGCAACACCTTCCTCTTCGCCAAGTACTGTTCCATGACGTCCATCCAGGCGGACAGATCCTGGTACGTTAGAACCAGGTGGCGGAGTCCTTTCCTCGAGTTGTCCAGGAGTTCTCCAATGTTCAAACTGTGTTCTACCAACGCTTGATATCTATTAAGAAAAAATATTTTTAATTTCACAATATTACACATAAGTTGTAGATTTTACTGCGCCATCTATAGTTTTCCCCCATTATATTTGTGTTTTAAACTCAAATTAACATTGGTAATAAAATAAAAACAATTTGTGTTATTTCAGAAGCTCAAAAACAAAAATCTTTTTTTGTAAATTTAATGTATAAGTATAGTGATTAGGAATCCATTAACTTTCAGTAATTAACTCCATATCGAATCTTAAAATTTTAAAAAGTTGCTCACTACAATCATCTGTCTCTTTCACTCGATTGTAAAAATGTAGTTGCGATGTATTAATTAATTTATTTATTAGCTATTTCTGGCGAATAAAATTTAATGTAGTTTAATGAATATCGTAGAGCCCGTGTTAGATTCCTGTGATTCAACCTTTAATTTTTTTTCTTTATCAACATTAATTTTTCTTCACAAATGTTATTCAAATAAAAAAGAGAAATATACCTGTCAGTAGCTGCTTGTAGTCTATCTGCCAAGGCTGTAGCCTCGTCGTCTCCTACAAGAGCCATCAGCGTGGATGCGGTTTCAGTTAACTGCTTAAAGGCTGGCTGCTTAGAAAGGATGTCGTCGTGGAGGATCTGATGACCAAAATGTTAGTTTGAACCTTTAAGTTAAGAACTTGAGAAACTTCTTCGTAGTTTTGTGTATTACTACCAAATACGAGTATTTATAAATGTAACTTATTTGAAATAGTAAAAATAAAGAAAAAATTGTAGATGTATTTTAACATAGTTCCAATATTGATTTTCAGTATTTTTCATCTATACAAAAATTTAAAAAAAAATATCTATGTAAATTAAATCACCAAATGTGTCAAGTAAAATCTAGTTAAGACCAGGGAACTGTTCTGAAGGAGTGAATAAATATAAAAATTCCATAGAAAAACCTAAAAAAAATATCAAAGAGGTGATGTAATTGTAAATTACATCACTTATGCTTAGCTTGTAAACATTTGGCAACAATCAAAATAATAAAAAATCGTGTTAGGATGTGATAATAGAAAAAAAATATCTTGTATTAAGTATTAGATTCTTTGAAATGTCAAAATTATTTTTAAATTAATTATTGCATTATTCATTCTGGGACATGTTTTATTTTATTTTTTTGTTTTATTATATATATTTGTCATTACTGTAAAGGTAACAAAACCTTCATGGATCTAGGATAATAGTTATACAAGATATCCAGACTTTCCGTTTATTAGTTTTAAATAAATCAAGAGATCAGCGTTCCGCGCCAGTGGAAGCTTGCTGTTTATAATGTTAGAATAAGCGACGATTTAAAACCACATGTAAAAAATACGAAGTCTGTTGAGGTGGCACAGACAAATTAAATATGAATTCTGCGAAGTTTTACAAGTATAAGGATATAAACCTTGTGCTCCCTGATCTTCTGTTGAATCTTCTCCTCGTCCGTGGGCACGAGCTCCAACGATTTGACTTGGCGCTCTGCACTGCCGAGCCATTCCACCAACGGTTGTAGTTGTTCTTGGAATTGCTTGGCCACCTATTAAAAATATATTAATAACGTCATAAATGTTGACTTAAAAATGAATACAATAGTATAAATTATTAATTATGAATACTATGAGGAATGGTTGGTATTAAGTCATTTGCCAGAACACACATAGATCTTATTAATAATTAAAAGTTATTACCACACAAAAACGTTACTTTTAAATATTTAATTAAAACGTTGAGACGTCATATGTTCACCACATTTCACAATTACGACAATTACGGTTTTCTCACACTGTCCCTCATCTCTTTTTCATTTAAGAACGAGAGGGGGATTAATCTCAGATTATAATAAGAGATAACACGCGGGAACTGATTTAAAAGAAAATGTGACTGTTATATACTCGTAGATATCTATACCCTATTTAACGATAATAAAATATTTTTTAATTCTGGTATGTATATAATATAATAACCCCTTATTCTTAACCAAAATTTAATTTTTTTAATTATTTCTTAACCAGGTGTGGAGGGAAGGCTTTAGGGAAGCCTTTATACCTTCATTGCTTGTTCCAGGTCCAGCATTCTCTGTTGAGCGCCGTTGGTTAACGCGTCGAATCTCTGCATGAGTCCCTTCAGCTGTTTCTCTATGGTCTTCCTCTCGGCCGGCTCGCATCCGCCCGCGACCTCATTGCCCATCGCAAACAGCGACGACATGGAGTTCTGACGGTCCATCAGCATTTTCTTCAAGAACTGGCAAAGAAACAGATCCGATTATATTATCATAAATAACCCATTTTGACAGTTTTTAAAATAGATTATTTTATACAGAGTTTGAAATATCATATATGCGTGTATTATCGTTTCACATACGATTTGTATATAATAATAAACACTGAAGATTATGTATGTATTGTAACATACACCTATTTATTTACAATCACCTATATAAAGTGATCATATAAATATTTTATATTAATAAATTTTTATTTATTATAATGTTACAGGCCAATCACTCCTGGCAATATAAAGCCTAGAGGGCGAATAAATGATTTTTCGCTTTACTGTATTAAAATTACGTTATTATTTCTGTTATATATATATATATATATATATATATATATATATATATATATACACCTGTAAATAATCATTCTATATATCTATGGCCCATAGAAAAAATAGAAATGGCAATACCTTTTGTTCCTGTAGCTGAGCTTTCACCACCTTATAGTCCGCGGAGGGTGGTTTCTGGTTGTTAACCATGTCTTCCGTGTCAGCGAGCCACTTCTCTAGACCGGCGAGAGCTTCAGCAAACTTGCCTGACTGCAGCAGCCCCACGTCCAGACGCCTTTCGCGTTCGTTCATCTGCATATCAAAGTCAGTTAGTTATCACAAGTCAAAGTTAATTGCCTTTTTCATTATCAATTTTTTTTAAATTTTTTTTACGGTACTGGGGACCCAAATATATTTAATTGATACAGTAGTTTTTAGACCTTGTTACGTATATATGAGAAATAGCATATTATGGAGCATATAACACAGCTTGCGCAAAAAGAGGGCATAATAAAAATAGTAATGTATTATAATTTAGTAATTTTATAGGCGCATGTCATCATCATTTAAAAGGATATCATGGATAGGAGAGGAATGGAAGTGACCAGCATCCGGGGCCTTTTAATTATTTTTTTCATCGTTGTTACTTTTTTAGTGTTGCCAACAAGCAAAAAAATATTTATTTTTTTATTAATTGATACATTAAGCAGTTAATAAGTGACCAATCAAAATATAAATTATAATTTATACTACACTTTTGGAAACCTGCGCAAATTTATCTTAAATAATTAGTAAACTTGACAACTTCTACCACGTACCTTCTCCTTGAGTGCATTCCACCGGTCGTTCATCTTCTCTAGATCTTTTTCCAGCTGTTGCGTGGAGACTCCTTGCAGAGCGGAGCGGACCAGGCCTTGACCTATCTTGTTGCAATGAGCGACGTTCTGTCCCAAAGGTTCCAAAGTTTGTCGCTTGAGGTCCGCGAAGTCCTTTTGCTGTGTGCGGATTTGTTCCACTTCTGATGACACCGGTTTGAGGCTTCGCACTTGTTCAGAAGCCTGTTGATAATTATTATAAATTAATGTTCATCATCGTCATGTAATTGGCCTATCCTCGCCCCGATCAGCGACCTTGACTATATCTTTGGTCCACATAATGGGGTGCTACTCGAGGACCTTCGGCTTCAATGGCCTTCAGTTGCTTCAGTGAAGTTCAAAGCATAGCTCCATTGCTTTTTGAGTCATTTTGATCATAATAAGGCTCATATTAAACGACCAAGTATATATTTGTGAAGAGGTACATATAGTTTTTGAACAAGTGAAATTAAAATTTTTTTGAATAGGAAATCCTCACCTCTTGTACGTCGTCCATAACGGAGTCATAAGCCTTGTAGAAGGCCTCGAGTTTGCTTAAGGTGTCGTCTAGGTCCTGTTCCTTAGACCGGGCACGCTCATCCAACTTGCCCAGTTGTTTACGTAGTCCTTCCACCTGCAAGGCAAATATTATATTAACGATAGTCACTTTAATTAAACACAAACTTTAAAAAGCATTTACTATTTGATCTGGTGCATTTCACCACAACACTGAAGGTCATGACAAATAAAACAACCTAACTGAGTTTGTGGAAAGTTCTTCCCAAATCAAGGCGTGTTAGCCTTTGAAACATTATGATAACTTAAACGATACCATTGCATTATTGGACTTGGTGATCATTATAAATAATCGAAAGTAGATGATTAAATATCTTCAGAAACTTCTTGGATAACCTAAGATAGCCTTTTGATTAGGTGAGAGTTAGTGATAAGAATAATAATCGATTTTTATGGCAATCGATTACTTAGTCATATAATCGGCATAAAAATTGATTTTAATAAACCTATTTATTTTAAAGAGTAAAAATATCATCAATCAATGACATATCTCTGGTTATAGTAAGAAATCCCTTTAATCTGAGGTATGCGATATAACTTGATGTTTTCAGAAATCAGTTGCTTCCGCAACGTGCGTGCATAAGAATATTTTTGATTCTAGCTCACCTGATCTCTAGTCTTGGATATATCAACGGAGTGGCCACTGTCGACCAATCCCTCTGCAGCCCTTTCCGTGTCAGCAATAAGATCGTCTGCGTTCTCAAGACGCTTGTAGAAGCGGCCCAGGTCGTCCAGCTGTTGGCGGACCGTCTTGATGTCACGGCCGGGGGCCTTCATGCCATCCAGCTCCTTCTCGAGATCAGATAGATCGTGGGAGACTCCTTTGACCTTGTCCTGGAGAGAAAATTACGTTAAAATCTGTGTTAACATGCCAATAATAACTAGTTTTACCAAAAATATTCCAGATAAAGTTACCAAATTGGAAATTACCAAAACTACCGAATTACCTGGAGTATGTCATATCGGAAATTATAATATGACACATATTTTAAAAACACTTGAAATTAAAAAAGAGAATATTAGTATATAATGTGACTGTCTATATCGGAATCGCGTAAATCAACTTCCTTTTTACGGTTAAATACTGTCATTGACAAATAGGTAAGGTATTCATTTTTAAAATTGTCGACGTGAACTTATTTTTTCAATTATACTTATATAACTTTTGAATAAACCTAGCATCGCCCCTTAGCCTATAAAATCATATGAGATTTTTAAGACAGAAACTTGAGCACCATTGAGTTGCTTTTCGTCCAACTTAATTATGAAAATAAAATATTCGATTTTTGAACTTAAACTTAGAACGGTTAGTGATAAAATGAAACAAATGATGGTTTCTTACCTGGAATTGTGCGAGCGCAGCGGTGGCGCCGGCGAGTTTATCACGAGCATCATCGGCTTGAGCCTCTAGTAGTTGCAGTCTCTCGGCTAGAGCTCGTGCGGTCTCTTCTAAGACTGGTCGTGCCCTATTGGCTACCTCCGGACCGCCGCACTCAAGCGCCAGGGATATTATGTCATCGGCAGCCGAGTGTACGCTCTGAAATGTTTTGTTGATTAAGCAGAAGAGAATATGACTTATTCCAAATTTATATGTTATAAGATGGCTATCATCAATACGAGGTTTACGTAGGATTGAACCAAAAATATGAAGACTGAGGATTCGTAGACGAAAGTGACCGACATAGTTAAGAGGATTATCAAGTTTAAGCGACAGTGGGCAGAACACATAGCACACAGAACAGATAGTCGCTGTGGCCTTATGGTTCCAATGTTGAGAAAACGGAACGGCAAGCCTAGTATAGGACGTTCACTCACAAGGTGTATACATTACCTTGATAAGGTGGGGGGAATATACTGGATGCAGGTAGTTTGCAAATGGGAACGGGAAAGGCCTATGTCTAGTAGTGAACGTTCCATATCCAAGTCAAAGTTAGTACGTTCAGCGCTTGTGTTGCGTTAAACTACTATCTTACTTGACGTTAACTACACTGCCTTAGTTAAAACGCACTTGCCTAGTAATACTGTGTTCATTCTCATTTTAAATTAACCACTTCCGTCATATTTGAACGGAACTAAAATTATTATTAAACGGCAATAAAAGGTATGAATGAATTGTTGAACTACTGTAATAGTGATTATAAAAAAATACGATTTAGTTTGTGATTGAATCTTCAGTCTGGAGTCATCATAAAGGAGTTTTGATATGCTTGTAGTGAGGCTTTTCTGGGATTTCTCGATGGTTTTAAAATGGTACCTGTAGCGGAGCCCTAAGGGCGTGCAACTGGTCAGCGACACGAGCAACGGCGTCGTGGGCGGCTGCAGGGGCGGCGGCCCGAGCTGCCGTCAGGCGCTCCTCGCATCGTTCCAGTGGCGCCTCCACAGCGCGAACCTTTTCATTGAACTCGCCCAGCTTACGAGCCGTGGACTCCAGGAACTCGACAAGCTGGAGTACTTCTGCAAATCGGTACAACAATAACATAGTACTTGTTAGGGTCTTGGGTAAATTCGTTTCTCAGAGAAACGTAAGTTCAATCACCATCACACGTTTTCATATCTTTGAAAATGATATTAATCAAAACGTTACCTCCTCGAGGATTCTAAACTATATCTCCTTTTGAACTGCGTTCACGATAGAAAAAGGTTTTTCTAGTTTTATTTATATATCAATCACGTATGTTTAACAATTTAAACACGTGTTTATTTTTCAGTTTTAATTTAATATTAAACCAACATTTTCTTCGTATATTAAAGTTTTCGTGTTTAAAATTATACAGTTAAAGAGTGCATTAGGTATTCTTAATATTAGAAATAATAATATGCATTGCATACAATAATTACAGTGATATAACTAATACAGTCAGACACACAAATAAAAATTACTTTTTTGTTCCGAACGAAATAGCATCTGTTTGAGTGCATGTTTGTGTGTGCAAGGACCTATTCAATATGCCATCGCGAAGATCAGGCGGTGTTGATCTTTCATTAATCCATGGTGTTAACTGCTTACAGTTATTTATAATAAAATTGGTTGAATCGTTGGGTTGGTTAACACGAGTTTTATGTTTTGTGTCGTGGTTTTTGTACTGTTTTTTGTGTTTTTAATAATATTTGCTTATGCCTTGATGTGAATGCAGTTATTATTTAAACGGGACGTGGCGTACTTAAAACTGCTCTGAAAGACAATAAACGGAGCACGTATTATAATGGAATCTATGTCTTTGTATATAGCGGGTGGCATTGAAATATTGCAATTGTTTAAAAAGGTTACTAATCTTTTTGAAATGTTATATTACCATTGTTGATTCTGTCCCATCTCTCCTTCATGCTGTCGATCTGCTTCCTTACCACCTCCTGGTCGATATCGCATGAGGAAATAAACGTTTCGCCCAAGGTCTTGTTGTTTTCAAATTCTCCAGATCTAAATAATAAACAATAATATTTAGAAACGATTTTAAACTTTGATTGTTATAAGATTCAATAGGAATATATAAAAGACGTAAACCTCTTCCAAATGTCGTTTCTGATTTGTTGCAATTCTCGCAATTGCTTTTCGACTTCCTTCTTGGTAAATCCAGCTGGAGGCAGTTTTTCCAGGCGTTCCTCGACGTCGGACAGCCAAGGCAGGAATGATTCCTGCGCTTTGCTGTATTTACGGCAGTGTTCCTAAAGAAAAAACGAACATTTATTATGACGAAAAATATACTGAATTTTTTTACTAATTTTACTAATTTTATAAAATCAGTAAAATTCAGTATATATTCAGTAAATTTATAAAATCTAAAAATAAAAAGGAAATATTTTTTTTGTATTTTCAATATTTATTTTTTTAATATAATAAATATACCATTAACTACATAATAAAAAAAATCAATATTATGTTTTAAAAATATGAAAAAAAATATTACGTGTTATAAATATGTAAAATTTGAAATATAAAAAATAGAACTTTTAATTTTGGAACATGTCAAAAACAAAAAAAACAATTATTTAGTAATGGTGTTTTTTATATATTTCTAAATCTAATTATATTTTATCCATAATTATCCAGAATTACTCTTTGATACTGTAATAAACAAATATACGAATTACTTGCACTTTCGTCACGTTCACGTGTTGAATTTATAAATTGCAATCGGCTTACCATAGCGGTTTGCAGACGGGTGTGTCTGTCTACAGTCTCTCGCTTAAGCTTGTCCCACTGCGTTTGGATCCTGTCGAGGTCCTTACGTAGACCTTGATGCGACGGTTTTTTCTCCATTTCACGACCTGTACGAAATAATTCAAGATATCTATTAAAGCAACGAAGCATTTTAGCCACAAGGACAGTATTTTAAAATAAAATAAATAATTTCTGTACTACACACTCACTCTCTCTCCTTTACACTTTCTTTTACACTCCTTCTCGTGCGTAATTTCTCCCATAAGTTCTTTCTCTTTCTCTCTCGCAACGATGTATTCCAGTTTAAGGATTAGAAATAAAGTTACTACTACAACTAATTCACAGTAGCCTGTCTTACTGACCTTTATCCAGCAGCATGATGATCTCGTGTTCTCTCTGTGTCAGCTCCCTGTACAGAGGCTCGTGACGCTCCAGCTGCTGTTGGAGCTTGCTGCGGACTGCGGACACCTGGAGCCTGCCAGGCAATGCCGACAGCTCCGTCTGCAGCCAGCCTAACGTACGTGCCACGTTTTCTTCTAAGTTACGTCCGTCCCTGAAAAAGTAGGTGAGTATTAGTAAAATCACTAAATAATCTTGACACAATTTACCATAAATATCTCTAATCTGATGAATTCACAATGTGTATATAGTATATAGCAATAGAAGGGATAGCCGCAGAAGCATTAAGATTCTGGAGTTGAGACCACGGTGTGGCGACAGCGACGGAAGAATTTATTGAGGTGTTTGAAAAACACAACTGGTCCTATTAGAAATCTAAATGGATACTATGCCCAGGACGTGGACGTCTATTACAATCTTGTACTAAACTAAAATACTTACTTCAAAGCAGCCTCGGCTTCCGCCTTAGCCATGTCAAGTCTTCTCTGCAGCGCCTCGTACTGCCTAGCGGCGCCGGCGAGCTTGTTGGCCACGTCCTGCCGTGCAGAGGGTTCACCTAGCACTGCTCCTAAAGCTTCCCCTGCGGCTTCCAAGTCCGCCAACAGAGGGCGCTGTCCTTCCAACTGTCTCTCCAGGTTCTAATTAAATAAACATATATATGTTTATACGAAATATAATACAGGATGATAAGAAAAATAACAGTTTCTGGAATAATTGATAAAGTAATATTAATATAGTAAGAAAAAAGAGTTTTCAAAATTTTGGATAGATATGTATTAAAATTAATTATTGTTAACTACCTGTGCACATTTTGTACTGTCATAAGTCACATTTCAATAGAAAAAAAAAACAAATTAATATAATATATTTTAGGGTGATCAGGATATAGGGCTCGGAGTTTTGAAGGCATTTACTTATCAACCTGTATATGTCATACTTTTAACTTTATTTTTCATTATATCACTTTGGTTGGATATTGCGAGATTTGCTTGGATATAAGTAATATATGTTTATATTTCACCTCTATGCTCCTGAGGCGGTCCTCTGCAGGATGCAGAGGAGCTGCATCAAGACGTTCACCGATGGCGTTGAACGCATCCCGAAGTCTCGCCAGTCCTGCGTCCAGCTCTCTTGAAGTGTCCGCTGCTGCTCCCAAGCTGTCTCCACGCTGCTCCAGCCTGTCCACGACAAACACTCGTTTAGTTTGATTGACCATTACCACTAATGGGACACAGAAAACAGGCACAAAAAACAACCTCATCCTCAGAGAGAAGGTAATTTTTATGTAGGATTAATATTTTAATACTTTTAAAATCTTTTTTGTGGAATTATTTTATAAACAATTTTTTATTTCATTAATATTAATGAAGAGTCATTAACTCCATTTTTCATTTTTAAAACAATTACTCTGTTGAATCATTGATTCCAGAATATGTCGGTTTCTTAATAATTATTTTCTTACTTTGTGACTAGTAAATCTATATAATCAATATTGATCTCTCAATATATCGATAAATAGTTTACATATACATAAATAATTATAAACAATGTTTTTATTCCATATCCTTTTTATGTTTAAATAAGTTAACTTTAATCTTGCTTTAACAAAAATCTTATTCCATCGCAGTTAAACATGCATATACGATAATACGAGTAAGCATTAGAACTATATTCTTACTGACATATCACTTAGATTTTTGTCGAACAGTTAATCCAAGAGTTTAAACAGCGTTATAGTCCAATAAGGAGCCATTTAATAAGTTTTTATAACCATTACATATTTTTAGGTTATATTTACTAATACATAGTAAGTAGCTGTACCAAAAAACAATTGATTATTTGTACTCTTCACTGCACCGAGGGTCAGTTGAGTGTCCCTACTAATCTTTGCATGTACATATTATTATATTGTTAAAAAAAATTATCACGACTCTGATACTAGAGACAGTACTTACTGTGCAAGCAGACGGTTCCATTTGTCCTGCAGTTCATTGACCTTCTGTCGCAGCTTCTTGGCGTCAGCCGAGTCAGGCTCCATGCGGTCGAGTGCAGCTGCACCGACCTGTTCCAGGTGGGTCAACTGCGGCTGTTGGCTGCGGAACTCTTCGCGGAGGACTTGCACCTAGAGATATGAATTAAAATGTTAGTATTGTCCTTTTGTTACACTTTAAATCTTTCTGCTATGATCAAAAATATAAGTTGTCCCATAAATTGACGTCAAACCGAATTCTTGTGAAAAAGCAGGTAGTTGCTAATCCAAGAGAATCATGTTTTGTTATGTTAATAGTTTAAATATCTCGATGCCATGACCAAATATACAGTGTGTCCCATAAATTAACGTCAAAACGGAATTGAGTGATAAGTATCTAATTCCAAAAAACTTATTATTTATTTAGTATTAAACATAAATCATCTGTTATTAAAAATTTACAAAGCATACGATTTATGGACAAATCAATGATAAGTCTTAAGCTTTTGGTTAATTCAAATTTGCGTTCGGAAACGATGAAATTTTTTTTAGTCTAATGTAATTTTTTTTAAACTGATTATACATATTACTGATTATAAATTTAACCCTTATTTTTTGTATCCTTTCAATGTCTACTTTTTTCATTTTTGATTTCTCTTTTTCGCTCTTCTATTTTTATTAATTTTTATTAAGGTGTAATGTTAATTCATGCTTAATAGTCAGACGATAATTTTGTAATTATATCTTTGTCATTGTTATATAGGGTGATTGGTTACAAGTGTAAAATCTTTAAACGTGAATGTATGGCTCATTTACATGAAACAATCTTCACACCTATTTCTAATTAGTCTGTATAAATATTTTACCTGTTGAACTTGTGTCTGTACCATCCTTGAGTCAGACGAGATGGGGCCGAGGGCGGCCATCATGCGGTCCTTGGCGCTGAGCCACTGCGACAGGTTGTTGTACGTGTCGTAGAAATCTTTCATTTCTTCCATCAGACAGATCCTGGGGATGACAGAATAATTTTAATCCGGTTTCATATATTTCTTTTTTACCATCATTATATCAGCCGATAGATGTCCAAAACTGGGCATAGGCCTCCCCCAACATCGCCATGGGATATATACTAATGAACATATTGATTCCCTCCCAAATTAAGTCCATGTTCCAATAGCGGGAACGAGAGGCCTTAAAAACAGACTGGGCTTGCGCTGCTCGCATCCAGTGTTTTCCCACGACTTTGCCATTTCTTTACTCCATGAAAAATATAAATAATTTAAAATGTTATGTATTGATAATTTACGTTCTGTATTTTTTTTTTAATTTATGTTTTAATAATTGATACATATTTTTTATTTATCAGAAGACACCGAATGCAGGGTTCCAACTGATTCTTTTGAGAATCAATAAAGAGGTCTATGCCCAGCACAGTTATTATTATGAATTACAGTTTGCTTTGAAATTTAATTATTTTATCCAATCCAAAATATCAAATTATAATGTATACATATGTTATGTTTTATATTTAATTATGATATTTTTGTGACTATCGCTAATAGATTCAAAAAGGACTATAAAAGACTCACTTGTCCTTAAAGGCATCGTGAAGGGACTTCCATCTTGACGCGACGTCTTCCATTTCATCGTGCAGGCGATCGGCTCCTTGCACGCTCTGTTTGCGTTTTAGTAGTTCGCGAATCTTAATAACATAAAAAAACAACTTTTTTATACCAACATTATAAGACGATAGAGAGTTTTGCGATTTAATTCGAAATCCTAAATCATAACATAGGTCTACAACATACTTTATAACAAAAAGTAAAAATGTTATTTGACTTTATCGAGTAGATCTTTCTATAGGTTATATATACGCTTTTAAATTAAGATCTCAGATAATGTTAAGTAATAATCCATTGCTAAAAAGAGAGAGGGATATAGAAATAGAGAGAGAGAAAGTGGAGATAGAGAAGGGTTACTATACTGTATGTGACCTAATATAAAATAACACATCTTGGGCGTGATGTTTTCACTAAAGGCTATTTCAATATTAGATCATAATACTTTGTTATTAAAAATTCCCACCGAGTTTCTTTTGTAAGTCTGATGTATTTATAATGCAGAAAGGTGATAATCCATTGTATATTAAATAAAGAAGTTTTAAATTTCAATTTCTAGTCAGCAAAATGTTGTTTTGGTGATGTAAATGTTGGTCAAATATCTTTGGATTATGACTTAGATATATCAGATAGCGTACCTGTGTCCTGGTAGAGTCAAGCAGACTCTGCTTCTCATACATCTCCTCGAGAACAGCGCGCGCTTGTTTGATAGTCTTGTCTGCTTCATCTTTGGTGTTGGGTACTGATTCCTTCGGCAGTTGTCTTTGCACCTGCGGATAAAAATGTTATTTACTACAACCATATTACTTGAAAAATGACGTGTATATAAGAATATCATTATTATCATTCCAACCGAAAGACGATCACAGCTAGACATTGATCTCGCCCATATATTTACAATAGAACTTACGACGTCCTAAGGTACACTTTGTGATAGACGACCTTATAAGATCTTAAATTGAAATGGACAATCTAAAAATGAAAATTTCAAATTAACAGGTTTATAAAATTTTCGAAAGAAATCCATGGGTAAGGCACATGTCCAGCATTGGACTTGGTATGCTTAAAAGGTGATGACATTCGTTCAATCAAAGATCATTCTATAAGATATTTTTTTGTAAATTATATGTCCATTAACCGCAATTTATTACACGCACTTTAAGTGCTATAATACAAACCTTATCAAGGAAGTTGTTAAGCGCACGGAAATTATCCAAATGCTTCCTTATCTCTTCACGTATAGAATCTATTTCCGCTTGGCGGTCGGATAGCTTGCTGCCGATTAGACCATAGCGGTTGTTGATGTCAGACAATTGCTGTTGCACTGGAGAAAGTTCTGGAACAATATACTTTGTGTTAACTTAATAGTTCTCAAGAAAAATATCTATATATATAAGATATATCATAGAGGTGAATAGGCATTTAATTCTACTATAAATCTCTTCTATGCTTTGCGATCTCATACATGACGATGCTGTTGATACTAAAGATATCCTGAGAATCTGAAAGGACGGCAGAGGGATTCCTTGCTACTAAAATCCCCGCGACGGTCGTCTTTAGCACCTTTGGACACTGAAATCTATGGATCGCACCAGTACCTCTCAATGCTTTTCCTCCTCGGGTCTGGTACCTTGGCCCTATCGACTGCGTAAGAGAACAAGATAGGCCTTCTCACAATCTTGATTGACGGACTCCTAGTGGTGACATTTCCATAGAAGGAGACTCGCTACTCCTAAACTTTTCTGTCAGTGTAACTTTTATTGATAGATAAAGATATTTCCTGATCTTTCTGCCCCTTTTGCTACTAGCTGGTCTTTCCAGGACCTTCCACTAGTACAAAACTTTTATTAACACTTGCAATGATATAAAAAATTTTAAACCTTCAAGATGGAAGCCGTCTTGGCTGGAGCGACGGCTAGAGAAGCCACTGGAGGCGGAGTGAGAACCAGGGCTCACCAGGTGTCCTTTGCTCGGAGAAGGCGATCGAGCGTCCAGCGATCGAGCTGCGAAACATATTTTCATTAATATCATCCTTTTAGTTAATACCCTAATGGTAAGAATCATATCTCCCGTGACTTCTTTTCCTTGAATTTTCACCAAGTATAACATTGTCAGATGATCTTGTGATAACCTCATCAGAAGAACATGGATTGAGGCTACTTTTAAACGGTCTTATTGGAAGTATATGAGGGTAGCCGGTGTTCAGCAGTGGACGTCCTATGACAATATTGATGATGACAATTGTGATGGTCTCCAGTCTTGAGCTTGTCTGTTCTTATGGACTATATAAAGCTCTCATTCAATCTGTCTATCGAACATGAACAAGCTCAAATATTTAATTTACAGCATTTTTTGTCACTTTACACGCATCATACAATAAACTCCGTTCGAAAAGCTTAAAAAAACAAATTAAAGAAAAAATATCAGAGGAACCTTTTTTTTTAGTTTAACGTGTTGTATCTTTTTTCTTTTATACTGTGGTGGACTCAAAGAAATAGCCCCGTGTGATAAGACCGACCATTGTACTTTACTATTATGCGACTGTGTATATATTTTCATTTATTACAATAAAGTCTATAAATAAAACATCATTTTCTGACATTCTTTTGATTTCCAAATTCTCAATAAGATACAATTCTCGGACTCATGATGACTCGTGGAATATATTGCTATGTTACTATTATAAATGACATTTCTACATAAAACTATTGATGTTATAATTTCATTAAAATAATAATTATACACTTACTGGGTGTTTGCCTCTTTGTCGGACTGTATATCTGTCTCCTTCTATGCGGGCTGTCGGCGCGATCGCTTCTCGTCAGGTTTTCATATAACGCACCGGCCTCGTTCACCTAAAAACAGTTACGACTTTGTACCACTGTCAAAAGATGACCAACCACATTATTCTAAACCAGTAGTAAACCATGTAAATGTAAATCCAAGGCGTATGGATAGGTTGTACACATTTTTGATTGCTAGAAAATGTCGATTGTTACGCTTTGTATTTATCCATTGATTTGTTACATTCAGCATTCTATCTAGCACACTCACTATATCTTAGCTTCCCGTCAATGTAACCACTGCATCCATTTCCTTTCTTCATACCCACAAAACAATTGACTTTATATTCTCTAATTATTTTTCATTTGAAACTCAAAATGTTTTTTTTTTTATTATGTGTTACATATTACGTGTGCGTTTACGTCGAATGAACCCGCAAACTATTGTAAGATGCCTCTTGTTTATTTACTGTGTAACTTTTTAACAGTGTAATACTAATATGTAATAATAACCTTTATTAATTATGTATTATTGTCTTATTTTAGTATTTTTTTGTTAAGCCCTTAGTTTTAGATTTTAATTAGTATAATCTTTTGTTGCATGTAACTTAAGCGAAGATGAAGAGTTCTCAGAATTACTGCGATGATGAACTGATGTGTGTTTATGCTGCAAGGCATAGGCCTCCACCAAAACAATCTATATAGGTATATGCTATTATCACAACGCTTAGCATATGGGTTGGCGATGGTAGTGTAGTGTTATTATATGCAGAGGAAACTGCTGTCCATCCTTGCGAAACTTGTTTATGAATAGTGGCGATCCCTACATAATCAATGCGCAGTGTGATTTATATAAGACTGTGTACCGGGAAATAAATCCGCGACCTACGATCCCAAGTCTCAGCCCTCTATCGCCGTACTGCCGTTGTTCATAAAATAACAAGCAAGAAGTAAATAGATATTTATGTCTACTTATGTAATTACAAAAAATGTATCTTTAACATGTCTTATTGTTTGGTAGTGCATTTAGTAAACATTTACTTGGTAGATAGACATTAAGTCCGCCATTTGTAACAAACTTTAAATATAAGTTGTATTATGTTATCTTCGGTTTACCTTATCTATGGTAATAGAGAAATCTCTATAGTCTTTGGTGAGTGGGCGAAGCTCCTCGTGTTGTGTCTTCAGTATGTCCAGGTCCACAGCGACCGGCTGCAGGCGTGCTACTCTCTCCTCCATTATTTGCAGCCATTCTTGTACCTGTCACATATTTGTCATGTATTTCTATAGCAATATTCCCACAGCTGGGACACTTGATCTGAAAATGTTTCCACTGTTAAGTCGTGCGCATCTCAGAGTATTTTTCATATCTTCTTTATTTTCAACCCATAGACTCACTGCAAAGCAGAAGCCTTAAAGATATCTATGGGGGATATGCCATAATCGCCACGCTTGTAGGCGGGTTGGCGATCGCAGTGTGGTATTAATGGTACGCAGAGGACACTGCTGCTCATTTTCTGAAAACTTGTACAAAACTTTGTGAATTATATACGATTGTATCACAGGAATCAAACTCGCGACCTACGATCTCAAATTTCAGTCCTGTACTACAAGGCTACCACTGCTCTATAGGTTAACATTTCATATAGTCCCTAATTATATATTTTTTTTATTTTTGGCAACCCTGAAATGATGTATAAAAATATAGCTATTTATATTTCATCATACCTGAACCTTCAGTGATTCATATTGATTGTAATGGTCAGCACGTTGCTTGGATAATTTCTGTTTTTCTTCGAGCGATGTGTTGAAATCACGCCATTGGTTCTCTAAGGCCTGGATGGAAAATTTCAGGTTAAAATCAAAATAAAATTTTATACAGATTGTTTTTTATAATATACTAAAGAAGAACACTTAATAACTAGTGATAAGTTTTATCAACAAACATGTTCTTACCTATTATTTTGAACACTTTTTTCTATTTAATATAATGAGCTTTTCCATCATGAAAAAATTTTTAATATCGCCCTTTTAAGCCCCGACAATGTCATTGAAAGAAGCGGAAATAGTTCCACTATCAGTGGTTTCTTTAAAATAAGACGATGAACCATCTAGGAGGTCCTAGGAGAAGGTATTAGTGAATCCCTGGATGGCCAGGATCCCACCTAACTTTGTCTTCAAAGAAGGCAGATTACCCACATAATATCCCCCCTCCAAACCAGGAAAGTGGTGAAGTTACCTTCATCCGATCGCGTACGGCATGGGTGTCGGTCACGTCTTTCTTGGCAACCAGTTGTTTTCCGTTACGCAGACACTCTTCAAGAAGCGGCATTTGCTTGTCCCTGAAACAATTATAACATGAAAAAATTTATATTTAAATATAGAAGCTTTCCTATAAAATTGTACTGAAAAGTACAGTCGTGTAGAAGAGAGAAGTGTTACGTAAGTAAATGTATTCATGCAATTTATTTTATGGCCACCAACACGCGGCGGAAAAAATGCCTTCCACGGTGTCCTTTCTATTATTTATCGAAGAAAAAAGAAAGAGAGGCACTGTACTCAGAAACAATAAATATTGGGATTTACTCATCAGTTGTATATCTTCTTACCTTGCTGTAGCTAGCTCATGCAGCCTCGAGTCTCCCATCTCCAGGAGTTGGGCGTGAGCCGCTTCCAGTTTTACAGCCTGCTGTGTAAAGCGTGCTAACTCCGAGCTGACCTCCTCTAGGAACTGTCCACGTTTGCTCGACCTTTCCACCAGTTTCTCATATCTGAGTTTATAACACAAATAAAATAAAATATATAAATTATCAGTCAAACGCTATCTTATTGTATCATTTGACAAAAATAACATAATGATCGTGTTAAAATATATAAAAATTCACTTCTCTACAGAATTGTATTGAATTTATAGATAGGTATGGTTGCGTACAAAAGTGTTACTTTAATAAATGTATTTTGTCTCTAATTTGTAATTTATTTTAAATTGCGACGATACTTAATGTTAAAGGCTAGATAGCCCAAGATCCACAGTACACTCTACTTTATAATGGATAGGGATGATGCATGGTGGTTGTATACGAGAAAAAGATATTTCTTACACGAGTTACTACTCGTGGTCAGAAAAGTAACGTGTATTCAGGTTGATAGGTTATAGGTGTAAAAGCCTTAAAAGGGTGAATTATAGCTCAATATCCAGCAGAAAGCCTTCCGCAGCTCCTACACCTATTTTCATGCACCCTGTATAAAGTGAACACCCAGAAATATATATTTTTTATTTACTAGCTGTACAAACTCTGCAGAGGCAGAACAATAAGCTAATTTTAAAATAGAACAATTATGAAAACGCTTTTTCGCGCTATATTATCATTATGTTATCATTATCGTATTATTATGTCTACGATGGTACCATATATTAATTGACAGCAAATAAGCTAAGCATTAACCGCTTTAAAAATTTTACATCTATAACCAATCTTTGTTATTGGAACTCTTCTGTATTATAATCGTGGGACTATGGATCGTCCTAGGGCGAGTACCACTTGTCCTAGCGCGACTACCACTTGTCCTATGGCGACTACCACGTGTCTTAGGGCGACTACCACTTGTCCTCAGGCGACTACGACTTGTCTTAGGTCCGGTAGGTCTTAAGGTAGTAACAACATGAAGCCCGAAGTAGAAGTGTGTATATTCATTCGAGTTTCGTCCGTATTTATACCAATGTAAATAAATAATTATATTTCTATGGAATTCCCTTTTTCGATGCGCCGGAGTTATATGAAATAAAGATCATACCTAGCGTAAATATCCTCAGCGCGTTGTTCAAGTTTCTTAGCGATCCTGGCGTTGGAGGGCGTGAGGGCGGCGTCCCTCGCGGCCGTCAGCAGCTTTGCAAGTGTAGCACGTCGTGCCTCCGCCTCGCCGTGCGAGATGCGCTGCTCGCGAACTTGCTCGTCGAGCCGCTCGCGGATCAGCGACGCCGGTTTCAATTGACTCCTGGTGGATTAATGCATTAACACTTTACCTACTCTTAAAGATCTGTAAACGAACGAAAGGAACCAACATAGCCTAGTATATTCAAGGGCATATGGCGCGCAGAACTAATGACCTGTGGATTTAAGTTTCAAGAACAGCAACCACGAGTGTAGCATGTGACATCCATTGCACTTCTAGCATCCAGCGATTTGCCGTGACCTTGACTATGGCGTTGTGAGTCTACATACACCGCTACTGCCGGCTCGTGGTCGCTACTGAAACTTTCGGCCCCAATGCCCATTGGTTGCAAGAGGATATGTTCCCCTCTACCGCCATTTCAAATGAACTATTTTTTATGGCACCCGCTATTGGGGGCCTCTCGTACCCCTATCTTTGGTGGGACAGGGACTTTACGGGTAATTTATTTTTTTACATAGTTATTTATTATTTCCATTCTCTCCTTTCGTTCTTCACATATTCTTTCAATCTATTCTTTCATGCCACATTTCTGCTATCTTTCCCTTTTACTATGTGACCTTTCATTCCTCCCTCATTACATGTTACATTTTATCTTTATTTCATTTCATTTTTACATTTTTATCACATTTTGAGTTACATTTCAAACGAATTATTTGAGCTATGTCAGTGACCTTGGTTCTTCCTATATTAATATTATTCTCAACTCACTTAAACGCATTCTCCGCTTGGTTGAGCCAGTTTGCCTGTGTCTCAGCGGCATCTTGTAGTCCCTGGCACTGCAGCAGCGCGGCTTCAAGTTCGGCACAGCGAGATGATACGGCGTTACCTATCTCGTTGTATCGCTCTGTTATCTCTATGACAGGTGCTTCCAGCTGACGGATCTCCGAGGGAGTTACACTGCCTTCTAGACTGTTCAGAAGCTGTTCGCATGCCTGAAAAGATTTATTTTATTATAAATTGTATATATTGTAGATACCATCCATTTATTAATTTTTTTTACCCACAAACGGACACTTTTTCACGTTTTTCATTTCTTAAAGATAGAAAGACTATTTTGTATTCCGAGCAAACAAAATTATGGAGATTTAGATTATTTTGGAAGTTAGACTTAAAGCTTGTATTTAATGTGGTTTGGTTTTTAGCTATCTTGCACTTCTGAGGGTAGTTGCGTTCTTGTTTTTAGCAATAGCTTGCGTCTATACAGTATGTTCAATTTCTTTTTTTATTTCGATATTGTAGAAATAATAAAAGATGAACACTGTTGCTTTTGTCATGGTTTTACTGTTATGCTTGAACTCACCTCCTTAGCGTTGTCTATCAGACGCCCTTGCGACAGTATCTCGTTATGCAAAGCCTTGATGCGCTGCAGTTGAGTGTCCACGGCCCGCGGCTCTCCTCCTATCGGCTCGTCCAGAGCACTGCGGACCTGTGGCTCCAACTGTAAATTTACAAAATGCATTAAAATTGTCATTTCATATCTTTCTTTATCCCTACTACATTTTTTGTATATGTGTACTATATCTATAAGTGGTGTGGGTAGGCCCACCGGACTAACGACATAGTTCTGAAGACATAGATTTTCGGGGGACAGACACATGCCCTGAAGCGGGCATCTATCGGCTGATATGATGATGATATCTATTATTTACAACCGCTTGACAGTTTAGTTTTCTATTTTATTTGAATCCCGCTCAATTGAAAAATGATTACTTATCAGTTATTTGGATAACGTTATGTGTTTATGGTGGCGCCATTTATAGTTAGAGAGTTTTGTTGAAAAATTCAGCCGTAGCACGTCTATGTTCAAATATGCATAGATCATATTTGCGTATTTAATTCTACTGTGACATATCAATTAGATCTGCAGAAATATTTTTATAATTTTTTGGTGTTTATTTTGTCATATTCTATTTAAGTGCTGTTTTTTGTGTTCATTCTGTTAATTTTTTATAATTATTCTGTATATGTAATAGTGCGTGTCAATTTGTTATGAAATAAATGTTTATATATCTATTTATGACAAGTATGTCAAACTAGCGGCCCAAGATCAAAATTTTAGTGGCCTAGTCGATATATCCATACGACAATAATTTAATTTTATTTGCATTATTATATTTAAAATATTTTTTTTTTATAAACATAGGTTTATTGCTGCCGATCTAAATAAGTAGATTTATTTATTTATTCTACAGTAGCTTTTGAGTTCGACACCCCTGATCCACGTCATTACTTCTCGATACTTGATTAATGAACTACATGGTAGCATACCTCTTGCAGCCAGCGCTGCGCTCGCTGCAGAACGGCTCGGTGTCGCTGCAACGCTGCGTGAGCGCTGCGTAGTCTTTCGAGCAAACGCTGCGCACGCGCAGCAAGATCGCCGTGACGACGACGGGCCGAGCCTGCAGCGTCGCGCACCTGGTCTCCCCGTGCTGTTAGCGGAGCAGCTCGTGATTCTGCTGTCGATCGCTGCTCGTTCACTATGCTCACGAATTCCTGTTCAACAGACATGTTATATTCCGTTTTAGTATATGTGGTATTGAATGCATAGTTGTGGATTATACTTAAGCACTTTGTTCAAATTGTTATAAAGTAGTAGTAAGTAATTGAAGCTAAAAAAAACTGAACAGTTGGACAAGCGCATTTCTGTTGCTCGATGTCGTTTGCACATAGTAAACCGCTGTATTCAAGTAGAGCTTTGTAGTGTTCAAGTTGTATATGCGACTTGGGACAGCAGCGTGGACCACAGGCGAGACAAGGATGAATCTGGATTCAACCTCGGTTCGCCCACGCTGTTCGCGGTAAGGAAGCGGGGGCCACCTCATAGTAACGGGTATTGTGGTATATTTATATTGTACACTAACCTTGCTTTCATCAATAAACTTCTGAGCGGCCATGGTGATGAACCGCAAGTCAGCTTGGTGTGCGATCACATCCGAAACGAATTCTCGCACCTCCTCGCTGTGTGTCGGCAAGTTATCCAAGTTGGACAGTGCAGCCTCTTTGTCCTCCAGATCACGGTATGCGCCGTCCATCCAGGTTTCAAAGGCATTCAGTTCGTTCCTATTAAAGTTAATAGAATAAGGAAAATTAAGGATTATCAATAGATTAATTCATTAAAAAACACCATATCAATTGTCCTTGGCGTGGTTTAAAGATACGGATTTATTTTTTATTTGTTACACTCCTGTACTACCTTTTGGTGTATTTTATAAAACCCTTTTTACTACTTTTGAATGTGCCAACAAAAATATTTGTACCAAGTTTCCTACCTATAAGTACTATGTACTATATACTAACTAAAAAAAATATTTTTTAAATGAAACCTCTCAATTCCCAACTGATTTACAAATTGATAAAAAAATATCTGGCCATCTTTTACACGAACTATGTAGTATTAGAGCTACAATATAAAAATGTGCATTTATGAACGCTTTTACAATCAAGGGGAAGGAACATGGTAAAGGAATATTCCTTCGAAATTTCAAGTCTCTGAGACTTATGGTTCTGATGAATAAGTACGTAAGTCTATTATAACATCTGTTATAAATTACGTATAAGAATAGTTAAAATTTAAATATGTACGTGAATTTGCCAAGTTCGTCTCTGGCTGCAGCGAGTCGTCGGAGCATCTTGTCGCATCTTTCGGTACACCTATCGTATCTCTGCTTCAGTTGACGAACTCCACGTTCCAAAGCCGCAACCTAGAAGACAAGAGAATTGTTAAATTTCATTCAAACAAAGGCAAGTATAAAATAGAGTTCTGTCAATAAGACGACTAGTAGTAGCCACATGTAGTTTCTTTGTCGTTGTTTCTGCCTATAGACGCCCTCTCAAAGGCCTAGGTCTCCCCACAAATATATCTATGTGGGTATAAACCATAATCTCCACGCTTGATTAACAATCAAAGTGTGATATTATGGTATGCAAAGGAAGCTACAACCCGTCCTTTGGAAACTTGTTTGTAAGTTGTTGCAATCCTATATAATTAATGAAAAAGTGTGATTTATAAGATACCCCGGATTCAAACTTGCAACCTACGATCGCAAGTCTCGATCCTTACTGCTGCTAATGTGGTTTAGATAGATCTCAGGAACAATTTTCAAGTACAATTTGTGTAAATTAAATGATATTGTAGTTAAAAAAAAACATCGTGAAAAAAATGGCAATAAACAATTATCAATACACATCGAGTGGCTTCCGGTCTGTATCATCTCCTAGGAGTAAAATCATAAGGTTACAAAACTAACACCAATAAGGCAGTTTTATTTCTAGTAAATTCTAGAAACACTTTATTTAACTTACTTCATGAGGAGCCAACACGTCGCCTCCAGATACGAGAAGTTGCTTAGCCTGATCAGCGCAAGCTGAAACCTGGCGTTGGTGGCTATCCAGATCATCTTTGATTAGCTGTGAAAAGAATTTTATCTATTAATTTACACTATCAACGAATATAATCATAATTTAAAATAATTTATGTTCAAGAGTATACTTTGAATCTTCTTTTAAATAGTACATTCATCATTGTAGTCCATCATCATCATACAGCGCGGTTTGGCTGCCGGTATCAGCAACTTGTCGCGATCTCGACTATGATGTCGGTGCATCTAGTACTAGATACCTACTCTTACTAAAAAAGTTGAGTTCTTTCCCGTTGTCATTTACATACAATGGGTTTGAAATAGCCGTGAGCTGTGAAAGCTCTGCCCCATTTTTTTTGTAGTAACGGCTCGAATGATTCGGCAAGCTCTAAAGTCATTCAGGTATACGCTCCATGAAATGATTGGATGTAACAACTTCCGAGTTAAAATTAAGTTCTTTGACTCTAAACTTTTTAGTAGTCTTCTGCGACTATTGTTAATGTGTAAATATGTACTGGCTTCCTATAATAATTAAACAAAAAAGAAAATCTATGTAAACATATAATGTAGAGATCATTTTGATGCAATCACTTACCTTCAAAACATTAAGTTGATTACGAAGTTCATCCATGTTCTCTTTCACGGGCTCCTGATTGGCCAACCTTTCCTCAACCACCGCAATCCATTCCAGTAACTTGGACAAGGTATCATCGCAAAGTCTGTACTTCTCCTCAACTGCTTGCTATATTTAAAAAAAATAATAATCAATTATTCTCTAAAACTCATAGATCATTGTATTGAGTTTCACAAGTGCATTCACTTCTATAGCTACTCGGCTATCTTACAATGCAACTATCTACATTTGAAGTGCTGTCAGTCTGTACATTTCAAATTATTGACGTATATTTTTACAGTGCACTAAAAATAAAAACATTTTTAACAAAGTATTCATAAATTTGAAGACAAAATCAAGTTAAGAAAGAACCTGCAAAGCTTAAAATACAACGAAAATATACAAAGGAAGCCAAGAATACAATCCATACAGTCAAAGATAGAGTACGACAAGGAGGCAATTCACAATAGCGTGGAGATGACGAAACACAACCAGTCTGATTGTTGTGTAAACTGGATTCAGACACGTGCAGAAGAAGCGGCTCATGCATGCAGTGAATATTGCAAATGTCACCAACTGAATAGTTCCAAGCCAAATTCAACTCGGGGACATTTGCCTAAAACAGTGAAAGCGTTTTTGTATGTAATGGTTTGAACATAATATTAATATTAACGTTAATTGTTAACAAAAAGTATAGAAAAACAATAATACCTTTCGAGAATCTGAAACTTTGAAAAAACTTTTTTTTTTGGTAAAATAGATGAAAGATTAAAGATAGAAAAGATAGTGTTGGAGCAAGATTGTACACGTAACTTAAATGTTTTGAGCTTAAAACGTATGTATATCGAATTTACATTTGTAATGAGATTTTATTTCAAATAGAATAACAAAAATAACAACAAAAGTGAAACATAACAGTTTGTGTAATATTGTAGAAATAAAATCTCATATAGACCAATATGTATAAAGACGTATATTAATCAGAAATACTACCTTCCGTGTTTGTGTGTTGTAGAAAATGTTTTACCGTTTCGTGATTTTTGTAAAGGTTTGCTCCGCGATAACAACAATTGCTTAGCATTGGGTCATGCATTCCAAACGTATTAAAACGGCTCCAAGGAATGAGTATATCGAAACGTACTTTACGTAAAATTTTAAAAAGGGATGATAGATTTATCTCTACGAGTGTAAGGAATCTGACCAGCAGTCATATTTCGCTGGTTTTAAATGATAAAAGCCGGCATAACTAAGCAAAATATAAAGATATGGGTATCGCCCTTCTGATCTTTTGAATTCTTAGCACAAAGTGAAAATGGGGTTAGACATTTGGCGAAACGGTGATGGTTCGTATCGTCGTTAATATGATCCTTCAAAGGCAAGCATTCACGATTTAGCTCAAAAGGGCTCTTTAGCATCGCAGGCAACGGCTGGAAATAAAAAACAACATACATCGAGCCTTATCCTATATGGAAATGCGGCTTCTCAACCGCAATTATCAATTTTCTATTTAAATTAAATATATCAAGTATGTATAGAAATATGTCTGCGTTTCCTTCCGTTTTACAAATTTACAGTAAAACGAAAAGAAAGACAACCATATTACATAGTCGCGTAAAAATTTATTTCTATTAGAACAAATAAAAATAATGAGAGTTTAACTGAAAATTGATAATTGCATGAAAAATTTTAACCTAATCTTAAGCAACTAAAAACAACACAAGACATTTTATTTCCCTACTTATGAACGAATACACAGACGGCTTAGTATTTTGCTCTAAAAGCTACCAATAGGATGAAATCACAGAATTAATTTGTGGAATCAAACATCTGCAATTCCAACCTTATTCAAAATTTTAACAGTAAGTACAGTGTTTGAAAGTGCTCTGTAACTACATTTTTTAAAAATACAGAAAGTAAAATAAATGATGTACTACAAGATCTAAAATAGTAATAAATGTTTGAAATGCGTTGCATAAGAAATGCAGTTTTAACCACATTAACTGCTTATAGCCCAGTTTCCGACACTTGGTTTTGTGAGTGTCGTGGCATGCCAATGTCTAAGCCAAACGCTTAAGATAGACAATAGTCTAGATCTAAGAGTGGAGAAAAAGGAAATTAAAGCAACACCATTGCTTGACAAAGCACAATATTTAAAATTATAAATGGCTTACCCTTGTTTCTGCTGGCAGCAACAATCCCTTTTTCAATGCCTTGACCAAATCGAGGCTTAAGCCTTTTTGTGGATCAGTAACGAGTCGGCCCTCAATGGGGTTAATCAGATTTTGTTCAATTGCCTGAGTTAGGGGCCAGATCTTTCCTGTCTCTGGTTCTTTTACAACTGTGCTAGACGGATCTACAATTCCTTGTTGGATTGCCTCGCCTAATGTAAGTCGTTTTCTATCCATTACACTAGTTGTTATGAATGGATCATTTAATGCCCCAGTAGTGGGATTGTAAATTCCGAAATTAAGCGTTTCAATCAAACTGAAGCTCTTTTTGGGTGTCATAAGGAGACCATTTTCTATTGCGGCCGCGAAAGTATTAAGTTTTGATGTTTCTGTATCCAAAATATTGCCCTTTTCGGCATCCATAAGGCCTTTTCGGAACGCTTCTGGTAATTTTACTAGTCGTTTTTTAAGATTATCTTTAATGAGCGCTGTGTCTGAATCGATATAGCCTAAAATTACGGCATCCTTTACAGTAAAAACTTCGTTGGAATGTGGATCAGTAAATCGCGCAGTATTAAGGTTAAGGTGTCCATTTTCTAACGCTTGCTCAAACGTAAGAGGTTCACGTACGTAAACATTTAAACCATTTTCAAAAGCGAAGCATAAAGTCCGCGACCTACCACTTTGGGTATCGAACGCTCCTTTTACATTTTTGTCTATAATACCTTCAGTGATGCCTAATTTTAATGGAATGTATTTATTTTTATGGGGATCTTTGATTAACGCTGTTTCCGGATCAATAAATTCGTATTTAATTGCTTCGTCTAACGTAAATTCTCTTAATACCGGTTCATTTATATTTGAAGAATCTGTTACATAACGTTTAGTAACTGTCTGGGAAGTTAAAGGTTGCACTACAGTAACAAGTAGACCTTTGTCAAAGGCAATATCTAAGCTGTAAGTTTTCTTAGCTTTCGTGTCAAGAACTCTACCTTTAGAGACGTCCACATCACCGTGTTGTATCGCAGTAACCAGTGGTTTGAATTTATTTGTAGAACTATCTTTTACAACTGTTAGCTCGGGATTGATAAAATTAGTTTCTATTGCTTTGTTTAAATCAACGAATTCGTTAGTATTAGGATCTACTATTTTACCATTATCTGCTCTAAATAAATTATTTTTAATTACCTCTTCAAGACTCAAGTACTTCTTTGAATTTACGATAAGACCGCGGTGTTTAGCATCTAATAAATTGATTTGATTACCATTCGGCAAAATATAAACACTATTATTTTCATCTACAATTCCTGCTTGAATGGCATCTGTTAACTTTACGTATTTGCTAAGTGGAATATTTTTAATTAAAGACGTTTCCGGATTAACAAGTTCTTCCGTAATAGCTGATTTTAGAGAAATTTTCCGTTCTGTAACTGGATGTATGAAGAGTAATTCTGTTATATCATACATATTCATAGCTAATGTGTCGTATAAACTAAATCCTGCACTTTCAATGTCAACTATAAGACCTAATGCCATAGCCTCTGATAGAGGAATCTGTACGTCAGACCCTGGTTCAATGAATTTCCCGCTTCTCCTATCAATTATTTCACTGCGACAGCAGTCTGCTAATGTCAATGGTTTTTCAGATTTTTTATCGAAAAAGCAAAGATATTTGGAGCTTATAACCGATCGCCTTATTGCTTCATGGAGTGTTATTTTGCGAGTTGTTGCTGGATCGATGAATTTACCAGTGTTATCATCGTACAAGCCCTGATGCAAAGCCCTCTGAAGACTAATTGGGGCTTTACTATCTACCAATAAACCTATTTCAAACGCTTTACGAAGACTAATCTCTTCGTTATCGTTATTAATATTTCTAATCTTGCCAGTTTTGTCGTCTATTACTCCAGTTTCCATAGATTCAGTTAGTGTGATTTTATCCCATTTACCTAACCTGTTGTCTTGAATATGTACGGAATTCGGGTCTATTAGATTCATTTTAATGGCCTCGGCTAATGTATATTTTTTACCGGTTTGTGGATCCATAAAAAGTCCTGTAATTTCATTATATACGCCTTTCTCGAGTGCTTCAATTAAAGACAAAGGCTTACGTACTTCGACTAGGATGCCTCTTTCGAATGCCTCACGAAAATCTACTCTTTCATCGCCTAACATAATGGTACCTGTTCTACCATCTACGATACCTTTATCAACAGCGAATTCAAATGGTATTACTTTTCCTCCGATATGCACAAGAGTTGATTGTGGGTCTAACATACGTTTTTTAATAGCTTTGTCAGTAGGAACTTTGTCTTTAAGTTGAGGATGTGAAAATTTACCAGTTTTAGGATCGTAAAATCCTTTAAAAACGGCCTCGGGCAAACTGATTTTCCGTTTGGCGGGTACTATTAAACCCCGTTCTGAAGCATCGGTAAGTGATATTTTATCACCTTGAATAGGATCTGTAACTTTGCCCTCTTGTGAGTCAATAATTCCTTCTTTAATAGCATCTGAAAGTGAAATAATTTCTCCTGAACTGGAATCCTTAACTGTTAATGCTTCCGGGTTAATATTACCGAATTTAATGGCATCGTCGAGGGTCATAATATCGTTGTTTATATTGAAAAGGCCTGTATCAGGATTATAAAAGCCTTGGACTAATCCCTGTTGCAATGACATTGGTTTTTTATCGCTTAAGAGATAACCTCTTTCACAAGCATCTTTGAGATTAGTAATAGGGCTTGTCATAATACCTGCCTGCAAATCTATTAGTCCAGATGAAACAGCTTGTTTAAATGGTACCACAGTTTCCGACTTGTCGTCTTTAATTTTTACATCAGATGGATCAATCAATTTCATCTCTATTGCTTCTTTAACAGTAACAACTTGACCCGATTTTGGGTCGAGCACCTTTCCAGTGTCCGGAGAGTAATAACCTAAGTCAATTACATCGAATAGCGAAAAAGTAATATTTTTGGTCGCAATTAGACCTTTTTTCAATGCATCATCTAATGGAATGTCCTTACCAGTCTTTTTATCCTTATATTTTCCAGTTAATGGATCTACTAGTTTAGAATCAAGAGCTTCTGAAAGTGGAATGAATTTTTCTAAATTTGTATCTTTTATTTCAGATATGGTTGGATGAACAATATTTCTATCAACCGCATCCTCGACAGACACAAATTGTTCAGTAACGCTATCTTTTATTTTCCCTGTTGACGGTTCGTACATTTCATTTATAATTACTGCTTCAATAGATATTGGTCGTCTTGTAATAGTTATGAGCCCCCGCTGTATAGCAACAGAAATTTCAACAGTTTCACGTGTTTCGATAATTGTAATAACACCTTCATGTATTTCAATAACGCCGCGATCAATAGCATCTGATAAAGTAATATTTTCGTGTAAACGAGGTAGTTTCAAAAGAAGAGATTCATGATCAATAATGCCCTTTTCAATAGCTTCACCAATAGGCAGTAATTTACCTGTATTTATATCTTTTATCTCCCCAGTTTTAGGATTATACAAACCCTTTTCAAAAGCGGATTCTATAGTTGTCTGTTCCGGTACAGAAACATCTTCTGGTCGTTCTACTATCCAACCTATTTGAACACACTCCCAAAATGATACGCGTTTTCCCGTTTTGGGGTTGACCATATGCCCTGACGTTTTATCAATAATAGGTCTCGCAATTGCCTCATCAAAGGATATGTAATTATCAGACTTTGAACCTAAATCTTTAACTAAAATAGTAGCCGGATCAAAAATGTGTAAGCTATAAACAAGTTCTTCAAAAGAAATTTTTGTTCCAGTTTCAGGATTTAAAAAGATTTGCTTTTCTATATCGTAAGCTCCCATTTGTGAAAGCTCTTCAGGAGTTAATTTTTGTGAAATTGCAATGCTATACTTCGGTTTAAATTCTTTTACTATAACACAATTTTTAGAAATAACATCTACGGGAGTAAACCTGCTAATTTGTTCCTGTTCTAAAGAGTCTTGGACAGTAAGCGGTGATTCGACACCGTTTATAATAATCCTACATACTTTTGGTTCAATCTTGCCATCTGCAATTGCATCAATTAAGGGAATATTTTCATAAAGTACTTTGACGGATTCACTCTTAACCTTCGTTACGTTATGCTCCGTTATTTCACCTACATCCCTGAGTGGTTGCTTTTCAGCGTCGATTAACATAGTAGATACAGTTTTAGCATCTAGTTGTTTATGAGTTTGTGTTATTCCCGACTTCAAATTTTTTTGCTCTGTTAGAAAATCTGAAGGACTGGGTAATGAAGGTTTCAACAGGTCATTTTCAAGTTCTATTATTTTAGGAGAACTAGTGACACTACTTGTCGGTGTATTTTGAGAGGAAATTACATTCTCAGTACTATCGACTACGACAGCTTTTCGGACTATATCAACTAATTTGGCTGCTGCTAAAATAGGTGCTCCAACTACGGCTACTAATCCCATCTGAGCAGCTTCAGCAATGCTTATTGTGTTTCCAGAATGATCTTTAAGTTGACCAGATTTTTCATCCACAATCCCTCGATTGATTGCTTCCTTTAGTGTCATTTCCTTACATGAAATTGGATCTAATAACTTTACTGACTCTGGTGAAATAATACCTTTATTCAGCGCAGAACCAATATCAACTGATTCTCCAGAAGAAGTAGAAATAATCGTTTTTGTTTGAGGTTCAAATATTATACCTGTTTCCACTTCGAGAGGCTGATTTGATTTGTTAATATCGGTTAAATCTATAATTTTTTCCGTATTTTGGGGTTCAGATGTTTCTTTTTTCTTTTCTATATCTTTAGTAGAGGTTTTTTCTAATAAATTTTTCTCATTTTTACTATCGTATTTAGTGTTTTGTGCGCTACCATCATTTGAATAAGCATCGGAATCAGAAGGTAAAGTTGCGTCTGTGGAAACCTTATATGAAGTTGATTGATTTTGAGACATTTCAACTTTTGTTACTTTAGTGGCCTTTGTTATGATGATGTTACTATGTTCGCTTAAGTATGTCTCTGGTTCAATAGTAGATACAGTTTTTTTAGTTATAGTAACTCCCTCGCGGTTTAACACTTCATCCGATAATTGTGTGCTACTCGAAGATTGATTAGGAATTATTACATGATGACTCTCATGAATAACTGTAGTTTTTTCTTTCAAATTATTTGCACTTTCATCACTCGGTAGTTTCGATTCTTCCTGTTTATTGGATATTCCTTTTTGTTTTTGCTTATTTAGCTTGGTATCATCATCACTAATATTTATTTCACTTTGTGGCATTGATTGTACCCATTGATCAGGCCTTGTTGCATGAATGTTCGGATCCTTTCCCAATAAAACAGATTTATTGAAATCTTCCTGAACTTCTTTTTCAGGTCCTAGACTTTCAAGTCCATCTGTTGTCTTCGCAACTTGTGATTTGTCTACTCTGTCCGGTATAGTTTCTAACTGGACCTTTTCCGCCGATATTTGTTTTATGGGAATATTGATTTGACTTCCTGTAACCACGTCATTTTGCGTCTCTTTTTTATTACTCTTTATTTTTTCATTATCAATAACTTTTGCTGGTTTTTCGACAATTGCTTTGGACAATGTAGCATTGTCTATTTTATCTTTACCTGAAATTGGTTTCTTAGCTGTTATTGAACCTACATCGTTTTGGCTGGGGGATATGATTTTACTCGTGACAGCTTTTGCTCCGTGTACTACAGCCATTCCAGCCAGTACAGGCGCAGCTACGACTGCAAGTAATCCCATTTTTGCAGCTTTCTTAACATCCAAAGATTTTCCTGTACCAGATTCTTTTACTTTTCCACTCTTTTTATCTAAAACACCAGTATTCACTGCTTCTAGCAAAGTTAACGATTTATCCTCACCCAGTTGATATATTAAAGAATCCGGATTTATAACTTTCCTTTCGAGAGCTTCTTTGAAGGTAATCACTTTATTTGGTGATTTGGGGTCTCTGAATTTTTGTGATTTTTCATCAAATAAAAGATCAAAGGCCTCGTTAAGATCAAGCATTTCTAAATCATTTATTTGTTTCTCACTAGCACTTTCGGATTCTACTTCAGTAGTTAAAAAGCCACTGTTTACTGCTTCCGTTACTGTAATTGTCTCCCCAGATTTAGGGTGAGTAAATGTACCTTTTTCCAAATCAATATAACCAAACCTAACAGCATCATTAAAACTAATATTAGTGTCATTAGTAAGGAATTGCTCCTTATTTGTTTGTTCATCTCTAACGATACCTTTTAACCTCGCAGTGTCCATAGAAATAATTTCTCCGGTCTTAATATTTTGTACTTCATTAGCATTAAGCAATACATAATCCGCAAGTAACTCGACCATTTTTGTGGTCACTGTATGTTGAGATGTAAAAGTTTCTGTGATAGTAGTTACTACGCCGCTTGAATCGAGTATTTCTGGCTCGCGTTTAACAGCCAATAAACCTTGTTCCATCGCTTTATCTATACTTATTATTTCCTCTGTGTTCGGGTTTGTAAAAGTACAATTCTGCATATCTAGAATACCTTTTTTAATCGCCTCTTCCAGTGTAATAGTTTCAGATGTTTGTGGATATGGAAGCCCCATTAACAAATCTTTCTCAATGGCTCTCATCAATGGAATTGTTTCTCCTGTGAGCGGGTGTATCATTTCGCTTTTATTTGAGTTTATTATACCTTCTTTAATAGCTACTGCAAGCGTCATACCTGCTAATGGAATATTTGTTGATGGTTTCTTTTCAAATTCAGGGAAAATTTGAGCATTAACAGCTGTCACTAAGTCTAAAGTACCATTATCAGTCTTAACAACATTTTTATTATCATCTATGATATTGCGTTCAATCGCTTCTGCAACAGTAATAAATTTACCAGGTTCAATCGTAATTGCTGATAATGGATCAACAATGTCACAAATAATAGCTTCTCGTAACGTTAAACGGCTGCCGGTTTCTGGGTGTATTATCTTTCCAGCAGAGGGATCCCATAAGCCTTGTTGCATAATTTCTGGAATCGTCAGACTTTTAACTACAGGTATTAAAATTTCATCTTGGCATTCTTCATCAATTATACCTCTATTAATGGCTTCTTTCAATGATAGCAAATCGCCCCTAACAGGATCCACTACATTTCCGCTATTTTCATCGATAAGATTTATTTCTATTGCTTTTTTAAGCGTAATGGGCATACCATTAGTGTCCTTATATACTTTAACCGAGTCCAATATCTTCGCAGTTTCTTTGTCTAGTAAACCTCTTTCTACAGCTTCTTGGGTAGAAATAACTCTTTTTCTTAGCTTGGATAACACGATTGGTTTAGATCTAATAGTTTCGGTTTGATTTTTGTTACTAATATTTACATTATATTTAGGACTATCGTTGGAAGTATTTTTACCAATTTTAACTACCTCCGATTGGTACGACTTTTGATGTGTATCTGATGGAAAACTTTTGACACTCGTGTCTGCTAGCAAACTATTTTGTATTGATTCAACCGTAATAAATCCTTTAGAAACAGCAGCTCCAACAGATATAGGCTTTTGAATTCCAGACGAGGTTGTCGTAACGTTAGAATCAACAAATTCCCTTTCTTCTACCGGTAATAACTCTTTGGTTGATTCTTGATATATCATAAATGTTGAAGGGTCAACCAATCCTTTATTGTATGCTTCACTAATAGATAGTTTTTCTCCTATTTTAGAATCCTTTGTAGTAGTTGTGATAATTTGTGATACTGTTGTAGTTGTTGTTAGTGATGTCGTCTGAGTCTTTTCTTGAACGTTTTGATCTATCACACCTCGTTCATATGTTTCTTTTAGAGAATTATTATCGTCGGTTCCACCGACAGCTAGATCAGGTGACTTATCTTTAATGGAATCTTCATATTTTTTAAATGTAACCGGATCGACAAGTCCTCGTTCGTATGCCACTTCCATAGGTAGATTCTCACCTGTTTTAGGATCGACCACCATTGTGCTCTTTACGACTTGTATAACTTTAGAAGCAGCAACTAATGGAGCTCCTACTACAGCTATGAGCCCAACTTTGGTAGCGTCTGCTAAAGCAATTCTTTTTCCTGAAATATCTTTAAATTCTCCGGTTCGTTTGTCTATAATTCCTTTCTCCAAAGCTTGCTGTAAAGATATTGTATTATTTGTTTGAGGCTCAAGCACTTTAACAGAGTTTATAGGAACCACACCCCGATTTACTGCTTCCACAATATTTTCAGAAATCCCAGAAGTAGTTGAAATAATAAGAGCAGTTGCTGGGTCAAATATGACCCCAGGAATTACTTGCACTGGTTCTAATGCTGATTGGTCATCAGTATCTATGCTTGGATGTTCTACCGCTGATATTTCCATTTTATCTGGCATGCCGGCCATCGATGTAATTGTAATGACTTTATGAACAGACGTAGACGTATTTAATTTTACAAATATAATAATTTTGCGCTCAATTGCTTCTTTCATTGTTAAAGTTTCTGTTAAGTATTTATACCGTCCATTGGAATTTATTAAGTTGGAATTAAGAGCTTTATCCAAAGGAAGCTCTTTTTTAGTTTTAAAATCTATGACATTTGCAGATTTTGCATTGATAATATTAAGTTTTAAAGCTTCCTCTAAATCTAAAACTCTATCAGTACCGGGAATAATAAAGATACCTGAAGAAGGATCAAAAAGATTTTGTTCGATTGCTTCCTTAAGGGACCAACCTTCATTGGGCAGTTCGATTGTATTTTTTTTGATAGTTAAGGAAGTTACAGCCGGATCCGAAGATGGAGATCTAGATGTTACCGTTTTAATTTCATGTGTTATATCTTGATGAGGTTGAAGTGTTTCTCTAACATATTCCGGGCTTTTTATCGTTTCGGGCCTAGCATCGCTTTGCAGCTTACTTTCAGGACTTGGAGGGAGATCTTTAATAAATGATTTCTTTGTTATTTTGAGCTCAACTACTTGACCAGGAACTAAGTCTTTTTTAGTAACTCGATCAGAAAGACGTGCAACACGAGGCTCGTTCTTTTCTACACTTAATAGACCTTCATCAAGTGCTTGTTGAATCGGGAATATAGTTCCTGTTGTAGGATCAGTAAATGTTTGAGTAGTTTCATCTATGAGACCCCGCTGTATAGCTTCAGCGAAAGTTATAGCAGTATCAGATTTTCGCGATAAATTTGTATTAGTCACAGTTACGTACCGTTTGACAGTCTTAGTTACTGTTTGCAAAGTTAATGTTATATTTAAAAGAGAATTCAACAAAGCAGCTCCTTCTGGAGTAATCATATTAATTTCTACAGCTTTGTTGAACGGTATTGGCTTTTTAGTTGTAGTGTCAAGTAGATGACCAGTTTTAGGATCCAAAATATTTTTGAAAACCGCGTCTAAAACTGAGAGTTCCTTTCCATTTTCGAAAATTCCTATTTTGCGATTAAACATCTCTAATACTTCAGGCCGTATGATTGACACTTTAGTGCAGTCTTCGAGGAATACATAATCACCACTTTCCGATTTCAAAAACGTTTCGCCGTTAACATATTTTAAATTACCTTTACTCAGAGCATTATTAAAGGAAACGAACTCACCAGTTTTTGGATCTCTAAATCCATCAATATCAAAGATTGATCTTTGAGACACGGATGTGATTAAGCCTCGATCGACCGCTTCGGGAATTGTGCAAAGTTCACCGGTTAAATTGTCGCGGAATCTATTGTCTGGTAAAATAATACGACTTCCTAGAGCTTCAGACAAAGTTAAAAGTTGACCTGTAGTAGTGTCAGTGACACATTTTACGTTATCGCTATCAAGAACACCGGCAGAAATAGCTTCTAAGATATTAAGAGGATTCCTACTTACAGGCGATAAAATCTTACCGTCATTCGTCATTAAATTATTGTCACAGACATCTTTAAGAGTCATAGGTTTACAAATATATCTTTTACTTGCAGCATCTTTGTAACTTAACTTTTCTTTTGTTACATTATGTACATACTTCGAAAGTTTTGTGTTTATAATATTTCTCTCTAAGGCTTCAGCAAGCGTTATTTTTGTGTCATTTTTAGGATCAACAACCTCTCTAAATTCGGCATTAATCAACTCATTTTTTATCGCTACATCTAGCTGACATCTGTCGCCCGAATTCCTGTCCAATATCCAGCCGTTGTTGTCGACTAAGTCTTGACTAATAGCATCGGACAAAGACAAAGCGCTCGATTTTATTTTGATAATCTCGTTATAGATTAGAAAGCCTCGTTGATAAGCTTCCGCGATTGTGATGTAGCTACCGTTTGGTAGTCTATAGAGACCTCTTTGTAAATCAACCTGACCACGATTTAATGCGTCCGAAATACTCATTCCCTGTGTGCTAGATTTCTCTCCTTCAACAGTTACCTTTATTCTTTTTTCTGCTGGATCTAACAATCCTTGTTCTGCATCGTAAAGCTCTCTTTGGATAGCTTCTAGAAGAGTAACTTCGTTTCCATCTTCTGTCATTCCACAAGGTCCAGTTAATCTTGCAGCTAATTTTGGATCGATGAGTCCTTCTTTTGCCGCTTGCTCTATTGTCATTGTTTGTCTCGTCTCGGGTGAATATACAAGTCTTCCGGTACGGACGTCGAGAATTCTCATACTGATTGCTTGTCCGACTGTTAGAATTTCTCTTGTTTCCGGGTGTATTATACCTTTAGATTCTATTATATTTGGTCCTTCGTACATTTTGTGCACCCGTTTTAATTTTCTAACATCGGGTCTCTCTTCTTCAGAAATTATAGTTTTGGTAGCGTACGAAGGCGAGCTTAGTTTGCCATTGGTCATTGATTTGATTGGCCCGTTACCGTCTAATTCGGAAGAATGTGATGTCCTCACATATCTGTTATAATTAAATTTAAATTTAGTAATTTTGATATTAAACAATTGAGGTTCACTTAAAATTATTATATCAATATTTTATTATTACTATTACTTACTTTTCTGTAGTATAGGTGGTGTAAGTGTGCTCAGTCGTCGCTACGTCTTGCATATTAAACTCTTGTCGGAAAGAGCGTGCCGAACGTGGTGCCATCGCTTCCACGAGCCGCTGAAAATTAACAACATTCGTTATATTTTTGAAAAAATAATTGTGAAAATATACGACGTACATTTTCAGTTAAATTTTTATATAGCATGTAAGACAGGCGTAATACTAACGGACGTACTAAACGATGCTTTTTTCTTATATCTTAGACCCTATCATGCCAAGTGTCTCAGTGTAAAAAGAATATATTTCCCTGTCTTTAGCTTAATAATCAAAGGTTATTATTGAATATAAATGCTACAACTGTTCTGCTGGCGAAATTAGATACTGTTTTAAATTCTTAAATTAGCAAGTCGAAAATTCCTTTAGCGTAATTAGAAAATTTTTTGTATATATTTTTCTTTTTGTCTATACAAATGGTATGACTGTTTGTTTCGTGTATCTCAATTAATAATTAAAATCTTTTAAATTAAGACAGGTTAAGAATTTTTGTATATTTATGTATATTATATGTGTATAATAATTTGCCAGGCAGTGAAAATCTCAACTGTCTTCTATATCCTATAATAATAAATATCCTGTAATAATTAAAGCTTTCTTGTATATCGTTATTGTTAGCACCGGAACAGAATCCTTACATATAAACATTAAAAGATAAATTTAAGTACAACAGCCCTAACAATCGCAGTTTATTCTTAAAACACAAATCGTTTGCATTCTGCGAACACTTGTTTCAATAACTGTCTCCTGGAAAAAACTTTATTTTTTCCGTACTGGCAGTATTTCTGCCAATTCCCTCTATTATTTTTGCAAAAAAATATCAATTTACTTTGAATGTTTTAAATAACTGTTATATTAACTTAATTTTTTTAACTCTATGAATATTTGCAATTTATTTCCATACTGATAAAGATATATATTAATTTTATAGCACTTTAAAATCGGGACGTCTCGCAAACGATTAGTTATGGTAACACTATTTATAAGCATGCTATGTGCATGCTTATAAATAGTGTTAATAACATTATTATAGCTTATCAATTCGTTCGACGATTCAAACTGCTTCAGCAATATTCCAAGTTAGTTTCTAATTTGATGCTTAGAATATCAGACAAACTATTACAATGGTCAACAAAATTACCAGCATGGACTTCAACAGAAAGAAGAGAATATGAAAAAAGATATAACTAAGAATTTTAAATTGATTGAATTTAGGTAAAAGTTTTATTATGGACCAAAAAGGATATGTACTGGAAAAATATAAGGAAAAAAGACTGTAGCTTTATAGCAAGCGAATATCTGTGAAGTTTGATTACTTGCACTTATATAGATAAAATGGATTAATAGGATACTTGCGCAGAAAAAGTATTTAAAAAAAAAAAAGGATTCTATTATGCGATTGACAATGGCCGTGGAGAAATTTACAACAATATTACAGTTTTCAGTAAAAATATAGGTTCTGAAGTGAAGACCTCGGATCGGAAGCAGGCAGTGTACGTCGTTCATCCATAAGGTCGACAGACGATTGTAAGGGCCGATGTAACACACTGGCCACTTACACACAATCCTATTGAATATCTACGAACAAGGCTCATGTCTTGTAGAGGACGTTTTACACATAAAAAACTTTATGAAGCGTATATCTCTTTACTACTTTTTGATTTTTTTACTAATATAGCTTGTGAAAATTGTCCCATGAAGCAACGAAATGAAATCAAGTGTAATTTTTTCAGATATTTAATCGTAATTACCAATGGTGATAACTAAAGAGAAAGAGATGAGAGTGAGACAAACGGAAAGAGAAGAGAAAACACGTTGTTTGCCGGAATTAACAGTTTCATCGGGTTTTAGGTTTGTGCTAAAGGAACCTCAGGAACCTTGACACAGGCCGTTGTATTATTTATTGAACCCACGAAAACAACATACTTAATAATATAATTTACTGTATTCAATACAATTGACCTAGTTTGAATTAAGTCGATTCGAAACTTCGGCATGCCGTATTTAATGTTGCGTATAACAAAAAACTTATTGTTCGGTGAAATAAACAAATAAAAAAATAAATTTATTTATTTTAATGTCAAGTTTCGTTACAATTCAATTAATAAGATAAATGTTTCTTTTTAAGCAAAAAGTTTTTTTGTATTACGGTATAAAATTAAAAACATACACAGGTAAGAATTTTTTAAAAATAAGGAGTAAAGAAATAATTATAACAAAATAGGTACCCACCCGACACTCGTAAGCGAAGTCATAATCATACTCCTCCATTGTACACACTAATGTTTATATCACAACACTAAAAATATTTATATCGTCCACTTAACAGTATCTTCATACATATTGATAAAATTTACTCACACATAACGCACACATAAATCATCTTGTTTAAAACGTAACCTACGAAATGCAAAATAAATATCCGTAATATTTACAAATAAATTACAAAATATAGTCGCAAATAACCAAACGAACAATCTTATCGCCGTTCGTTCCGGCTGAAAACTGAATGGACGCGAGAAAACCGTAAATCGAAGAAAAAAAAAAACACCGGCGATTCTAAATTTAAATTATTTCGTAACGGCTTCCACCGCGTCTAGACGTGCTGTGTCTGTTTTGTCGTTATATTTTAATTGATTTTGTGACGATCGTATTAAAACAGCTGTTCGAGAGGTGGATTGTTTTTGAGGTTAGGAAAATGACTGTCCTATTCGATAGAGCCGGGTGGGGTTGCGCGCGCATACGATTGCGTCGCTGTGGCGCCCGATCTTGACACTTAAAATGTTTTGTACGGCCCCTTTTTGTGCCAGAAAATTTCGGTGATGTAAGCTCTAAGTCTTCAGTATGAGTCAGTGGCGGAACTAAGTGTTATGATGTATTCTTTTGGATGTTCATTAGCTGTACAAAAAATACAAGATTTACTGCAAGAAAAGAATTATTTAAATGTAACTATTCTGCTTGGATGAAATTTGTGCAGATTTAGTTAACTACTCTCCAAACCATACCCTCCCCTATATATTTAACCCTCTTTCATAGTTATTTCCGTTATCCCTTTTGCGACCCCTCGCATAAAATCTTTTGTTGTTTATTCTAAATCAATAATATTAAAAACATTAATTCATCGTATAATTTAAAACTATAGACATAGATATAATAGTAATAGATACGCGTTACATTTGGAGTTTATAATATTTTTAAAAATACAATTTAATTTCGACCCATACATTGAGGAAAACATTGTTTTAAATTTAATTGTGATTGGTGAAACGTGGTCCCTTACGTCTGGCCAAATTGGAAAACTTACAGTCGCTCTACTAGCTATGGAGAGGGCTATGCTCAGGATTTTTTAGGAGGTCGTTTTAAGAATAAGAGGATTCAAAAGTAAACGATGTGTCCCAGATAATTAGTAAGTTGAATTAAGTGAGCAGCCATTATAGCGCTCAGAATTAGATGATCGCAGGAGCCGATATTAAGGTTCTGCAGTGGTGGTGCTCAAAGACAGATAACCTTGTTATGGTTATTACAAGATGCTCGATTTTTGCCACTTCCAACCGGTTCTAATGGAAATCTATGTGGGAAGCCATTGACCAGCAATGAACGTTCTGTTCTAGGCTGATATTATGATATTAAAGAATACACGAAATTGTGGCTAGCTTATAGGCTCTTATTTTCTGGTGTACTTAACAGTGAAGGAAAACATCTCCTTGATTTCCAAAATGAGGCAGACATGAACAATTATTACTTATTAACTCGCGAAGTAGTTCATCACCCGTTACTTTTTGCTACACAACAGTGGAAATGTGTTTTTGATCCTTTCAAGTTAAGTTTTAGAAAATTAAACTAGAATTTGTTACGTTACATCAAACAATAAAAAATAGACTTCCGATGCTATGAACCTATTTTAAGGAATTAGTGAGGTAACGCAAAGAAAGCGCAGCACAAAGACTAAAGTTCCGGCAAGGTTTATTTTTGGAAGAATTAAGCCCGGAGAAAACATTACGTGACGCCGTATTTCAACACAGGATTTAATGGTCCTGAACCGAAACACCTTGAGAACTGTTTATAAATAAATTCATAAATTTAAAAAAAAAATGTTATCTCAGACATAACTATTGTGTGAAATGAAAATCATTATATGAAAATATTATAACTGAGGATTAGAAATCGATTTGGGATCGATTAGCGAACTATTACCGCATAGTTTAGAATTTTAACGTCAACAATTCTTATTGTAAAAAGAAAGATTTCTCAGAAAAATATTTAAAGGCATCACAAAACCGAATACTCCAACATCCTACTAATATAATGTCTGAAATTTTGTATTAGTCTAAAAATTATGACAGAATAGTTCATAATACGTACATTTTCCGGTCATTATAGGTTAAATACAATAACGCATTTTTTTCTTTCATACTTGTATATACGAGTATATAAAAGTTTTCGTTAAAAAATCGCCAGTGTAACTTTACAATTTTTTTTTACAATTTGCACCAAGGGCATTACTTTAACATGTAAGTGAAAACAAATTTTCATTCATTCATACCACATCGCATTATTATTAAAAAATAATTGCAACATAACAGCTATTTTTTAACTTATTTTACAACGTAATAGAACGTTTGTGCTTAAACTTCACTTAGTAAATACGACTTTCGTAATATGTTTAAAATTAATATTAGTCGTATTTTGAAGGTAAAAAATATTTTTAAATAATTACGTTTCTGAATAGAACAATACATTGATCTATAAAAAGTCGAAGGTAACATTATTTACCCGGTAAACTTGATTTCTACGCGTTTGTGTTAATAATTATTAATATAAGTGTTAACTTGACACTGAGCACTTTTAGTCACAGTGTAAAGCGTTTCCCTATTGTCGCGTAAAGTGACATCCAGTTACTTCTGCATGTAAAACATTATCAGAGTATGAAAACAATAGAATCTCACGTTACAGTATCCTTGTTTCCTTTGACTTCATTTTACGTTACCTATGTTATTCTCTAAATGTAATTTTTGTTCAATTATTTTCGCTGACAAGCTAGAGCTTTCGAAAAAATGTTTTCTTAAAACACACACAATCTCGCGGTTGTCAACCTGTATTTTTTATTAATGGAATTAATCTAGTTTTAATCAAAAATATGTATAAAAGCATTTTTTCTAAGACTTTAATAAGGAAATAGAATCAGTTAAATTGTTATAATCGCCACATAAATATGTGCAGGTTACGTGACAGAACATTAAAAGTCACTGTTGTTGGCTTAATCAGCAGTACATGTAAAACAAAAACTAATTTTTGTTAGCGCCATTATATGTAGGTATGGAAGCACAAGCAAACTTTGATACATAGATAAACAACCTAAAAAACCAAAAAATGAGTGTTGCCAACGTTATGGCCGCAACTAATGTATGCAGCCGTGAATAATCCTACACATAATGTGGTTCAAACCACATCTGAACGCTTATATTCAGTTATCAAATAGTGACGCATCTACGAGTGCTGAAACTAAGCCACGTATAAGAGTTAATAATGAAATTAAAAAAAACATACAAGGTATTGTAAACATGCATTATATACAAAGTAAGCTGTTGTTTATTCGCTGCCAACTGCATAGAGGTTGGAATTAGCCTATCTATTGCATACGCCATAAAAATTATGTATATGTAAAATCACTTTGATAATATATTTTTTTAGTTTATTTAAGATATGCTATTTAGACGTAATTTAATATATAGGATTTGCTCCTCTATATGTAATAAATTACAACATAATCAGAAACATAACAATTGCGTAAATGTAATATAAAATGCTTTTTATCTGATTAGTAATTGTAAAATAGCACTGTAAGAGTTTTCACTAGAGAGAAAACTTTCTCCGTTCATTAACCACGCGTGTAAGGAATGTTGCGTGAGATGATTTTCATGGAAATACATAGAAAAATCTATTTTTTCCTCACGTTGATACAGATTTTATAAAGTAGTTATTGTTAATCGAAACGTTGATTAAATTTGTTTATTTATTGTAATTCGACCAACCTAAATGAACGATCGAATACTTACTAAAGTAACTTAAAACTGAATAACTGAATGGTATCCATTAGGCAGTTAAAAAAAGACGTGAGAAATTGGGTTAATTGGCTAGAAACTAGACGAACTAAATTTTACGGTAGATCCAAATAGAAACTTATCTTCAGTAGTAATTATATATATATATATATATATATATATATATATATATATATATATATATATATAATTACTACATATACTATAATAAAATTAAAACATAAGGAGGAGATTAGACGCCTATGGTAAAGGCCTATATCAGCAGCGGATATCTTACGACTGAAATGATGACAATTAAAACATTGGATAAACAAGTGACGTCATTGTTTTCAGTTATTTATTTTCTGAATGCGACGTCGAGTCTATCAGTAAAACATAAACGACCAGGAAACATTTTTCGGTGTAATTTTGCAAAAGCGTTTAAAGATAATATTTTACATTCAAGACTGGGGCAACCCAATTGTAACCCATTAGCACGCACCATACGCTTGCGACCTCGGCAGTGACCTTGCCGAAGCGACAGACGCTAATTATACATTTTTTTATATATTTCAACCCGCATCACATAATGAATAACGGCTGTAGGTACTTATTTTAGTTTAGTATATTTTAAACAATCAACTCATTTTAAAAATAACGAGAGGAATTGGAACATTGTCATCACCTGTTCATAGTGCGATTGGTATGAGTGTTATGCAAAAAAGTGCGCACAACCACAACTTTATTCTTCACTATTATAAAGATAGTACATATTTCCAAGAAAGACGGGGACGTTATAGACTGTTCCAGTTAAGAATCATCATCTCATTTGAACCGCAGGAGGTTTACTACGGAACATAGGTCTTTCTAGATTTCCAATTGGATCGGTTTGAAGCGACAAGCATTCAGGGACTTCCGGCAACCTTAACAAGGTAGTCTGTTGACCTTGTTAGTGGAAGTGCTACACTGCGCATGCTAGGTCCCAGTGGCCATATGTTCTGTCCACTACGTGGCCTGATCACTGCCATTTCAACTTGCTAATACTCTACGTCTACGGATCTCATTCCGGATTCAATCTCGTAGAGAAAACCCGCGCATTGCCCTGTCCATGGTTCGTTGAGCGACTATGAGCTTGCCAGTTAGTTCCAAAATGACACACAACGTTTTTCATCAATTGAATCATCATCGACCATCAATCCACCTGTCCAGATCTTCACCGCAACCAATTAGATTAAGTTTCCTGACCATTACCACTTTGACTTGTTTACATATCTCTTCAACCCTGATTCAATCTCAGAGAAATCCCGAGCATATCCGTTATTAAGCGACTGTGAACTTTGCCCAAATGATTTTTCATAAATTGAATCATCATTTTCCACCTGCTCAACTCCTCACCGTAATCAATTAAATCAAGTTCAGTGACCAGTTGAAGGCATACTTTTAAAATTCTGAACGACCATCAATAAGGTCTTTAGTAGTTTCAATCCATAACACATAAATATTATAAGCGAGTGTTTTCTTAGAGGTAAGGGAATATCTTGTTTGGGTCAGTAAATTCATAGCTACGTCTATCATTTCAAAATTTACTACTTAAAAATTTTGTGTAGTATATACGAGTATATATAAAAACACTTCCGAAAATATATAGCAACACTTTCAAAAATTCATCAAGATGGCGACCAATGGCAAGTGGTATTTAAGGCAGTCCGGAGGGCCAATAGAGAATTATAGTTCAAGGAACGGAAAGGTTCATCTGTTCCGACAAAACAAAAATCCCTAGAGCTAACATCACTAACTTCATCTGAAATAATAGTTATACGGAATTGCAACTTAATTCCGAAAAAATTATCATTACTTAAAATGCAAACGGCAGTGCAAAATTGTTCTTCTCTAGATAACACCTATCGGAAAGGACAGACTATAAATTGGGACGAAAGGCCTACAAATAAAATATTTGGTTAATTATAGTAATTATTTGTTCACACTTTTACATAGTGTAAACAAATAATTACTTATATTATATATTAAAAGAACACGTTTCCATACATCGCTATAAACTGTATACATAGGATTAAAACAATTATGTGCTCCAATTTCTCCATCTGTGTCGTCATTCTAACCAACACTAATCGATACACAATAATATAAAAATAACCCTTATAACTATACAGTTAAGAGATAGAATTGAATAAAGAAGAGAGGGCGCTAACGGCAAATGTCACAAATAAAAATAGGAAGCTCTGGCAACCGCATGTGAAAAGGTATAATTGCTGCCAAATTGTTCGGCTGAACGCGTTCGAATCGGAAGCTTAAATAACAATACACTTATAGAAAAGATCAAAGATATTTATTTATTTATATTTTATTTACAAAGGTTAAGATGAAACGTCCACACAAAAATGTCGAAAATTTTCAATCACATTTTTGAAAATATTTATAAAAGAGACCAGATTACGTATTACGGTTTAATATGTAATGGAAACGAAAAAGCATCGATACTGATAGAACTCTGAATATCCACTCTCCTTTACACTATATGCACAAAGCGGAATTTTGATTTTGTTGTCACATCCAGAATAAGCGGTGACAACTTAGAACTTAATCACTAGAAAGGAAGATGGAAGGCGTTCACAACGTTGAAGTCCCATGCGCTAGTTCGATCAGTTCCGATCCACGCTCAGGAGTCATTGAAATACACATAAAGACCAGCATAGATGGAGTAATCTTCCCAAAAAGGGTCACAATCTTTAATAGTGATCCAACGCAAAGAGTATAATATCCTTATATTTTTATATCTTTCATACGATTTAAAATAAATATAACAACACATGTACAGCGAACAGATATGTAAGTTAGGGATAAATAAATAAGTCATTTAAGGAAAATTAATACATGTATGAGGGTCATTGCTACTGCATTGGACACTCGCGTGATTGAGTCCGAGCGCCAGACAGCAATGCATTATCGCACACAGAGGTGGGTCGATGAATTAATCAAGGTGAATGGATAACATTTTCATGAGCCTATGCGACATATAATAGCATATCGTAGACATGAAATACTTTCCACGTATAGGATATATGTTAATTTGATTAATGAGTCTTTCGTATATATCAGGGTTACTCTAAAAGATCGAATCAGGAGTAAGAAGATCCATAGACAAACGAAATTGATCGACATAGCCTATCGGATTACTTGAAGAGATAGTGGGTATATTACATATAGCGCAGAATTGAACATATTAACTTATATGTTTGGGCTAAATTCCAAATTCACTGATATCCCAAGCTACCTAGTAGTGGACAGGATATACAGCGCGCAACTGAAAGCCGCTGAAGCCTTAAGGTTCTATAGTGGAAATAATTCACCGGCAAACGCAGAGTAGAATGTTCACGTCAAAGTTGAACAGGCGACATTGTTAAGGTCGTCGATAGACGGTGAATAAAGGCTTCTTTGGATAGAAAATTTATGAAAGCCTATGTCCAACTGTGGACGCTATACTGCTGAAATGTTTATGATGCCACAGCAAATATTACTCTATGTTTAGGTTGTGTATTCATAGCTTTAAATTGAAGTTAAAAAAATAAATAAAGGGTCGTTAAACGTAAGCGGTTATTGCGAATAAAAAAATAGTTGATAGATTAAATTAAGAATGATGTCAGACGGGGACCCGGCGGCCGTGTCAGTGTAAACACACTGCGAGGTCACACGGAGCGTGATTTATTTGTGATGATGACGATCACTAGCAGGTCACACTAAGTGTAGCACTTTTTTTTAACAAATCCATTTACTTTATTTCATGTCAAGTGTAAAATTGACGACGTATTTTTTACTTAGCGAACAACAGACATAAGAAATAAAGATTGTTGAATCATTGCAATGTATTATTTAAATGTATTATGTTAAATAGTACCAAGACATTTCTGCTTCAGACTTGCAGTAATTAAGTCTGCAGACAAATTGGTGATTTTGTATCGGCTGATCACTTTTTTGAAATTATTTAAACACAATCATTACCTTTTACGTTTACATTAATGCAATAAATAAATAAATCTAGCCTAAAAACAAATCTAAACTAATTTAATATTTCGACTAAAAGACTATTAGATATACTGTTCGGTGTTAAAAATAATTTCTCGTCTGTGGACTATATGAAACAAAATAATAAATATATTTCGAGAATGTAATCCATTTTCAAAAACAAATTCCAACGACGGCTTGATAAAATAAGGAAAATAAATGATCGAACAGACAGAAATAGTACCAAGGACAATTCAGTTAATTATATCACATTTAATTTATATTTCGAATTGTTTATTCCTTTGTTAATATTGTGAAGTTCGGAGTTGAAATATAACATTAAATTAAATTGCAATAAATACTTTCCCAGGCACAGAAACGTGTTCACGCTAAGATGGGAGACGGCTAAGAATTCGAACACGTGGGGGGAACAAAACGAGATAGACTTACATAGGAAATTCACTGAAACTAAAGGATTAACTGGTAAGCTCAGGGACATACTTCCACCCGTAAGAAGGACATACTACATTTAAGAATCTGGACTCAGTTTTGCAGATTAGGAAGTAGAGGGCAGGCAACTTTTGATACTTTTTTTAAATCTAGTAGAAAAACCAATTTATTTACTTAAAATCTATGTCCAACTGAGTACGACCTAATGCTGAATGCCAAAAAATAGTACAGGTCGGGTAAGATATCCAGTGAATAGGAAAAAAAAAACACTAATGAAAAATAAATAAAGCTAATATAAACAAAACAGAAAGTAATATAAATATGCAAAGATTGTTTAATCGTGAAAGTAAATAAGTATTTTAATTAAGGTGGTTTTATATTATAATTAGAATGCCCCCTTCTATAGATATGACAGGTGACAGCTAGAGGCCCCCAATAGAGAAGTCCATTTAAAAAAAATGCTAAAATGGCAATGAAAAGACACATTATTTAACATGAGTAATTTAGGATATCTATAATACCTACAGTAATTCCATATCTGATTACTTCAAACTTATCGTATATTAAAATATATATCACACATGTAATAGATAAGAAGATAACTAACAAGGTTCCGTTGTAAGTTGAACGAAATTAGATGTTGATTTCACTTGTTATTGACCTTACAATAGGTTATCCGCATCAGAAAGCAGTATATGAAGGTTATTGTTATAATAACTTTACTTGATTGGTTCTAACTATATTACGACTTAGTCACGTGAATGTATGTTTATGTTTAAGTAAATTTTAATAAATTTTAGATAAAAGGAAGTATCTCAAAGTTAAATTCTTCATAATATAAAAAATACATTTAATGTTACATCAAGTAATCGTGTAATGACTAAATTATCGGAAGTTTAGTCGGAGTGAAAATAAAGAAGTAAGTAAGTAGTAAGTAAGTCAATGTAAGAACCTAAAAAAGATTTAATAAAAAAATGTTTGCAATTAAAATAATACTATTTTTAATAACATATACAATAGAAAAAAATTACATTGATTAAAAAGATACATTTACTGATGTCATTAATCTAAATCAGTGTTTCTCAAAGTGGCCCACGCCCCACAGGGGGGCAATTTGATTATTAAATGGGGCCAATTCGAAAATAGATTCGACGCGAGTCAACTCTTTCGATTTAATATAAAATTTATTTATGTTACATAGGGGGACGTAAAAATTTTAGAAAAGTTAAAGTGAGGCATAGCATAAAAATAGTTGAAAAAAACTGACCTTAATCATTATTCTCATGATTAATAATTAATAAAATTAAAATGATTATGTGCCTGTCTGTACGCGACAGATTCAATAACCATAGCATCGAATCGCCGTGGAAATACGGTAAATTATTAGGTAAATCCCCAGGAAAGATTTAAAAAAAAATCTTTGTTTTATTTTTCAGTTTATGCGTGAGGAATAAAACTGGCTTTTTATTTAGAATTTTAATTAGGCTCATAACACAGCAGCTAGTGAACGAGTACACTTAGTATTTAATAAAGACAATTGTAAGGATATTCAATGGCAAAACTAAGACAATACATTTTCGAGCCTGAATAATAATTAACATTGAATTTCCTCAAGAAACAACTACGTTGTTGGAGCGATTTATATTTATAGAGATATTGGGTATAACATTCAATTTTATTGTTAATTATGAGGATCAAATAACTAGAGACGCAGAATTTTTATTGTTTCGATCATACTATTGTGTATATTATTAATTAACGTTCGTACGTAGTTGTCTTACGACTTGTTTTAAACAGTACACTAGTACTAAATGTTACTTTTACGAAAATCACACTACAAGACAGAAAGTAATGTAGTGATTAAACATTACCGTGTTATTTTATAGTTATTGTAATAAAAACAATATTATTTTTTGAATTTAAGACCATAAAAATACTTATTGTTTCACATTTTATTATATAATAGTCAACTGTTTATAAATATGTAAATGTAAAGCTATTAATATGAAATTTAAATGTAGTTAAAGTTTTTATTAAGTCAAATCGATTTATTAATATCGATTATTATTAACTCGCTAATATATCGAGTTGTTGATAAAGGTAACTTGTCCTTTTTCAGGAGAAACTGGTTTGTATTTAGGGTTTAATGTTTATTTCGATTTCTCTCGCTGTTGCCAAATAACGGTAAACGCTCGAATGAATTTAAAGGCGTCCCAATTAAATGTAACGAATCTTTATTAAAACACAACATAAATCATTTAATTTAAAAATTATTTATTCTCTTTATCTATGTTTGCAAGAATTATGTTTACATAGCAGTAAACATCGATAAACCTCGCCCTTTTTGAAGATAAAATTTAATTTAAATTTGCTTTGCAGTTCGATGCAAACGTTCGTCTAGATTACACTCGAAAATGATATAATAATCAAAATAACTGTTATAAAACCTTCTTAGAAAAATAAAGCACTGGCACTCAACACTTATTCGCACTTCGAAATTCGTTTTGTTTTTAAAATTCGAATCGTTCGAACGCGGAGCGCTCAGTCCAGCGCGGCGTACGGCAGCACGCGGTTTCGTTCGCGGTAAACTAAAAAAAGTCGTGGCCGAGAATCGTCATCGCAACGAATTACTATCTATTCGCGATGCAACGTCCTCTGTGACGCAACAGTACGCTTAGAAATCCTCGCTTTATCATTTTTTGTTTATGTTTTTGTTCGATTCAACCATGACTTTTTTATAATTTTTCCTCTAGTATTTACCTTGCAACGCGGTTGTGTTTCTTTCCCATATTTATCTAGTAGTAAAACGAATTTTACTATATCGTATTCTTGCGATTTATGTCAATATTGTTTAATATGATTCAAATTCATGCAATTTTGACCATGAAATTACGGAAATTAGAGTCAAATGCATACAACAAGATCAGAAATTAACTCTACGCGGGGAATCCCCCTAATGCCCCATCATACTAATGTCCTTACTGTTAACTACACAAATATTATTATTGAAATAATCCAATAATAATAAACAATAATCTTTTTTTTAATTTGGTATTCAAAAGTTGAAAAATTCAGAATACATAGAAACTACAAGAAAATTTTATACAACCTTTTCATATTACATGAATTAAAAAAAATATATTTTCTCTTAACTTGTATTGTAATTATTTCAAATATTTAATTAATAAAATAGTAATGCTATTTTGTTATTCAGTATCTGTTAAGAGACATCAGAATATTTTTTATTGTATTGTGATGTATGTATACTAAATGAATTATTGCAAAACGCAAAAAGCTAATATATAACAACAATTATTTTCATTTCTTGAACATTTAATTATTCATTAACATATATTTATAACTTTATATAGCGGATATATACGTGACAAAAATATCCGTGTATTACCGAGTCGAGAAACAGCCCTTCATGTTTTATATTTACACGAGTTATATCACACCGCTTATACACCTGACTAATTATGCAAGCCAATAAAACGTACCGTTTCATAAACACCTTGACGTGTAGTGTATTACAGACTGTGATAAAGTTTTAGTTAAAAATGTTTTAACGAATTTTACGATGAAGGTGATATATGTACTAACTCTATAAATAAATTAATTTGCATGTGTATATTTAATAGTTTCGTGGATTCTCATAAATTTAAAAAATTATAGGCACACATTTTAGATTAATCTCATATATAATAAGACAAGAAATGAAACAGTTTAATTATTGTATCGTCATCATTATTTGCAACGTTTTGCTGGCTGGTTTGTCATCCTATGGAAATCTTTTAGTGACTAGTAGCAATCTTTCATAATTAATACATAAAAATAGAATTATGTAAGCTTGTACATTGGGTATCGAACCCGCGACCTACAATCGCAAGTCTTCTCTACCGCTAGGTTACCACTGTTCAGATATAATCTTACCATAAATTAATGAATTATCTCCTCGTATTATTACTCTCATAGAAATTAAAAATACTGGAAAACCGTACTAAATGAACAGCGGGTTTAGATATTCACAGACCAACCACAGTAAATCCACCCACGCCTCGTCAGCCAGTCTATTCAGATCATTAAAATGTCTTTAAGTAAATTGCTTAGACTTGATTCAATCTGCATTAATGACGGCACACCGTGACAAACAATCCTTGACACTGCGCGTGTGACACGATAAACACTGTGTCACCACAATGGGAACGTTTGAAAATTATTCAAATTTTAAAAATCGAATTCAAATATACATACAATAAGAGCGGGTTTACTGCAACAAGTTCGGGTAAATAATTTAAATCAATAAATTGAATTTAATCTTTAAAATGAAGAAAAATATAAGTGGAATAAAATCGTAAACTTTATTATACTAAAAAGAATTTATAGAAAATAAACCGGACGTTTAATAAATCCTCGATGGTTGTATTTATGTCATCGACAAAGATAATATTTGTCGTAGAACATTGAATGAGGAATGTAGAGATCTGTGGATAGCCGAAGAAGCAGTTTAATAGATTGTCAAGTTGAGTTGGGAGTGGGCAGGCTAGATGGCACGCAGAACAAATGGAGTTGTGACCATGGATTAGAATATGCAGCGTAGGACCCACCTACAAAGAGAACAGATGACTTTGAGGTCATCGAAAGCCGTTGGACGTAGGCCTCTGTACCCGCCATATAAGAAATCTATGTGCGAGGACTACGCCCAGCAGTGGACACCCGTGAATTGTCATTTACCACTTCACCATGTTTGAGTTGAACATACACTATTTTATATACACAAGTGTATAGTACCCAGCGATAAATATTGCACATCGATTTTTCGAAAGAGACGATCAGCTAATTTCGGCTTCGTAAAGCGTTATATTTGTCTCACGAAATACCGACAAAAAGTCACATAGATAGTATGGGACAGTGATAGTGCTCTATGAAGCCGAAATTAGCCGATTGTCTCTTTCCAAAGGTCGATGTGTAATATATTTATCGCCGAGTACTGTAAGTATGCATTTGAATTAAAAAAATTAGAACTCTCTCCAGAAACTCTTTCATTTAAGACGTAAGTCTACAGTTGGACATAAATTTGCAACAAGACCGGTTGTAAGATGACGTAGATTATTATATTTATATACGTAAAATAAACATGAAATTCTCAGTTATCTTTTAGTACACATCAGTTAGCTTATGGCGTTGTTGAATATGTCACGACTCTTATAAGGAAGAGACGCAGGTAACCCGTTCGCTAAGCCACATAACTTGATATAAATTTTATTTAGCCGAGCGTACATAACCGGCGCCTACTTGCCCGCCCACGGGATGACCTAAATTTAGACTGGCTTAGGGGTGCCAGACGTTATAAATTTTGTAAGGGCACGATAACTGCGCAGTACATCATTGCATGCAATGCACACATTACTATAAATAAAAGCGATGTATATATCTTCAGGGTTGTCAAAACTATGACATAGATTAAAAATAAAATAAAATTCATACGATTAAGTAATTTATTTAAGATCTGAAAAGGTCCTATTAAAAAAAAAATCAATGCTATGAGTCAAGCCAATGTGTTATGGTTTAGAGACAGTATGATAATGTGAATACATCAGATACTGAACTAATGTCTTTTATAATTTATCTTTAATAGTATACATCCAGTATCACTGCAAGACAAAGGCCTCCTCAAAGATATTTATGGAAAGATAAACCATAATTGCGATGGTTGGTAGGCAGTTTGACGATCGAAGTGTATTATGATAAGAAGACGTTGCCATCCTTTCGAAATTCGCTTGTGAGTTGTGTCAATTCTATATACAATAATAAATGCACAAAATGTGAATTATATAAGATTGTATCCCGCAAATCGAACCCACGACCTATGATCGCAAGTCTCATTCCTCTACCGCTGGGCTACCATAGCTCACCCCGTTATAACATAGTAAGTTTAAAAGTGAAAAAAATAATGCGTTATAAGGAGACATATTAACGCGTTATACTGTGTTACGGGGGGCTACAATATATATATTTTACGGTATATTTAATGAATTTACTCAGTTAACTCGCAATTTAAATAATTGAATAATATATTTTTAAAATTATTATGAATCTAGACATCTGGGACCTTTATGGCCTTCTTTTGGCGAATAAACAGTAAAAGGGCGCGGAAGTAACAAGTAATTTCTAGATATTTCGAAATCCAACTAAAAATATTTGGTGCTACCTTATGAACTGTAAATAGAAATAATATTTTATAACACAGAGGCGTGTATCATAAAATTAAAGCCTGTTACAACCCTAAATATGAGAAAACCACTTGCAACGGAATACACGTATTCGATTTGAACGATCTCTGTTTTGGCGGGATTACGTAACGGACAATTAAAACGGAGAAATAATTGGCGTGCGGAGGCGATGCCTTCATACGCACTTATGCAGAGAGACAACCTCAGTTGCAGAAAAATATTTACAAACATTCAGTAAATTGTTGTTGCAGCAAAATGTTTTAAAAGATGTGTAATATCGTATGTTCCTCGATGTATATGATTAACTTTACGTTTTTATAAATTTCTAATCTATATTTACTGTAACTTGCTTTCATTTCCGTTTATATATTTTTTTTTTAGCTTATATTTTCAAAAAGAAAACTGTATAATTATTTCTAATTTAAACAAAAATGTTGTGCACATCTGACATCAATGTATGCACCATTTTAAATAAATATTTTCGTATTTATTCGTGTTAACGTGGTTGATGTAACTCATATTGTAAAAAAATTACTACTAATACATTTTTAACATTAATAAATGACATCAATAAAAGAGCTATTATTATATATAAAACAACTTCTATATAAAGTCAACATTTCGGCTCATAGACGACCACTACAAGAATTAGGCCTCCTTCAAAGATATCATATTGGGGGTATTCCCCTTTTTATTATTACCATAATCGCAACGCTTGGCAGGCGGGTTGACAATAGCAGTGTGGTATTACGGTATGCAGAGAACGCTGCTGCCCATCCTCTGCAAACATTATTAAGCAGTATCATTCCTATATAAATAATGCATAAAGTATGATTTATATAAGATTGTAACTTGAGATTCGAACCTGCGATTTACGGTCATAAGACAGTCCTCCACCGCTGCGCTACTGCTGCTCTATGTAATGTACAATAAAAAAACATTGACAGCCTAACATCCTTTTAAAACAATACTGTATTCTTGACCTCTGTGTAAAAATCATGCAGCATTCATGTAGTTGTTGAGGTTTTAATTAAAAAACATTTCTGATAAAAGTGAAACGAGTTGTGTTGTAACGGGAATGTTAAATGATATGTTGGGATTCGCAGAGTCCAGGGTCGAAGATCAGATGTACGACAATTATAAATAACTAATTAAAGGAGAGAAAGGCTTGGGGAGTGTAGGCTTTAAGAAAGAGCTCTATAACAGTGGACTCCAGTGGACTAAAACATTAAAATACTAATGAGCTTGTTAAAGTTATCAACATAACTGTAAATATATCAACAGTAAGTAGTACAGCTGTAAAAACTTAAATAGTGTGAATGTATAATATATATATATATGTATACATTTGTTAGCAAAAAAAACTCTAATCTTTTTACACCGATTTCCTATCAACACGTATAAAGTCATCATTCTGTAATATGTAATATTAATTTATTTTTGCAATTGGAATGCGACTGACTATTAACTTTTGACAGTAGTAGTCTGCAGCGACAGAGAGTAAAGAATAAAATTTGATAATATGTAATAATCCGAATTGTAAAACTGTTTTCTTTACTGTTTAATCATAACGTTAATTTATTATTTCTGAAACCATTTTTGATATAGTGAACCACATATGAAAGCAAATAAGTTATATATTCCACATTTTTAGACTTTTACACATATAGCCAATCATTCTGTGTAATTTGGCATGCGCGTATTTACTTAACACATTATTTCTTTAATGAAATCTTTCTTTTACGATCGAAATATAATCTATCTACGATTTTGCTTGTTGATAACTTGCTCTAGAATAATTAAAGTATGTGTAGTATGTATCATGTAAGACGCTTATAGCAGAGCATAGATTTCTACCAAAGATCGCCACGATGACTAGGCAAATAGACCTTATCTAATTTATCCGAAGTCTCTCAATTTTCTATCAAGTGTTAAAGATGGTTGGCCATGATTTACTTTATAAAGTAACAAACAGCTTTATGTGGCTTTTATCGTATTTTATTAAGTTAAAAATAATAAAAGTGATAGAGTATTGAAAACTTTTTATGCGCTGCATATTGCGGTGTTGGACGGTGTGAATGACCCGCGCATAGACAAAAAACCTACGTCTGCGGCTAGACTAGAATGAAATCCAGAAACCGGAGACATGCGCCCAACAGGCTTATGAATTATTGTAAGGATTCTCCTGTGCGGACGTCGACCTTTCGTTTGACGACCGGAACGGAAATGTTATTAATTCAGTTTGGATCCGTGTTACTCTAGCACGTATAAGATACAAATTTAATTGTTTGTAATGAAAGGATATGTCATAACTAATTTCAAATTCAAATGACTAGTATGTAATATCGTAACCTATACCTTGCAGTGATCTATCGACTGATATGATAAGGATGTGAGGGTATTCTTATAAATGATTTTTACAAATAGGCGTCATCTTGCTAAAGTAGTAGCAGATCGGTATTTCGAGCCCATGGTAGCTTACAACGTAAAATAATTGACCATTTAAAAGTACATGTAAATGCCTACCAGGATAAAGATTTTTTGAATTTTAAAATTAAGGATACCTCTACAAAACACAGTTTTAATGTTAGTAGTTGAAGGGCACTCTACAATAGAAGGACATGTGAAAGGTATGACACCTACAAGTAACATATATATATTCAGCTTGATCTAATAACAAAGATAGTCAAACAGTTTGTAATAAGTATTATTTTCTCTTAAGTTTAACTTATTATTAAATGCAGCTTACACCGTCCGAGATAAGCATTAATGATATTCTCCAGATCGGATGCGTTATCTGTAGTGCGCAATTAAACCAAGTGATTTTTACATGCGTAGGTGCAACGGTTTTCATATAGAGGCGAGTCATCGGTGTTTGAGTCATGGAAATTTGCTTCGCTGGGATTTAATATTATCGCAATTTTTTCTACACACGAAGCTAAATAATATAGGAATCTCAAGGTTGTGATCCCTTTTATGAGATAAAACTTTGGATTTTATCTGGTTTTTTTTCAGTCGATAGACGAACTCTGCATGGTATAAGCCTCCCTCAGTTGCCAATATGACCGATCTTGTGCTGCCTGTAACCAGCGACTTCCTGCAACCTTAACTACCACCATTTGCGGTCTACCTAGTGTGGGATCTACCCACGTCTCCCTTTACTGGCATGTGGTCATTTAAGAAAATTTCGGTTCTAACGTCCATCGATTCGACGAGTGATATGCCCCACCCACTACTACTTCAGATGAGCAGTACTTCGAGCTACGTCGATGACCTTGGACATTGTCCTCTCCATTGATTTAAGTGTGTATTATGTGTCTACCCTACGATATTCAGTTTCGAATGAATACAATTACTATTTTTTCTTAAAATAAACAGTCTATAATTATTTTCGCAAAATATTTAATGTATTTATATGTATATATATATATGTGTGTGTGTAATATATATATACAAAGATATATATATGTACATATATATATATATACATATATATATATATATATCCTTGTATTTATCCACAAGGCCCAAAATTACGTTTAAAAGAGAAAAAAAATATAGCACAATGTTATTAATAAATAATTTCGACATTTCTGATTTACAGATAACTAACTATCGATTAATGTGGGAGTTTACCTTTTGTATTTCAGACAGATAAAATATGATTTAAAAGTCGTGATGTAAAATCAATTTTAGTGACATCAACCTCATGTGAACTTCTTAAAGATTTATTATACCGTTCAAAACAATACCATGTATAGGCTCTATCTAATTGCTGTAACCATAGAGTACCATTTATTACCTACCCACGTACAGAATAACGCGCTTATCCAGACGTACGTGGGTGCACCAGTTCTGTAAACAGCGATGATTGTGTCATTCGACTATTATTTCGTTTTAAATTACTTTGCTGGTTTAAGTAGTTTTACTATTTTCATTGGCCATGTTCATGACGCTCTTACCCAGGCTTTTAGATAAAAGTAAAGATGGAATCGGCAGATCGTGCGTTGTAAAGATAAAATCCGGACACTAGTATCAACGAAAAGGAAGGGTCCAGGGTCCAATTGAGGAAAGCCATATAAAAGGTCGACGATATTTCAAAAGATAAGTACCCTCGATATACGCGGAAGGAGGCCTACACTCAAAGAGGGATCAAGTCAAAGAAAACAAATACAAAAGATATAAACGACATTACGTGAAATGTGTTTTTTTATATAACTGGCTTAATTAACTAATATTTCTTTACTGTCTATTTCTGCAGATTTTGTACTGTCATAATTTATTGGTCTGTCCTATAGAAAAAAAAATATTTTGGAGTGACCAATTAATTTTTGGAAAAAAAATGTCAAATAAATAAATTTCAACATTCAAAGATGAACACGATTGGTAAAAGACATGAAAATTATAAATAAAATTAAGTGAAATATTGTCAACTTACGATATAAAACTTTTTATTAAATGTATTAATGCAACCATCTCTTAAGAAGTTGCATTAATGAATAATGCATCTTTTATTATGTTCCAAAACTTTGATTACTTTTATCTATGAGATATTTTGTATGATCTTCTAAATAAATTATATTGTAGGAACGTGTAGAATATAGTACAATAAATTTTGGCTACTTTTATACTAACATATGACGATGACTGTGCAAAAATTTCTCTAAAACGTATAATTGTATTATATACGATATTTTATTTGTGCAACGTAAAAATTCAAGTCATTAAGTTATACTACTACTATGCTTCTAGAACAATAAAAGAGGGCGATAAAACCGGACTATTATGGAGTCTGGATTATTATGTGCTTGTGTTCCTTAAAAGTAGCTTAAAGTGTACTTTACTGACTGTACTAGTCAGATGATATCAATGCCTACACTGAATCTCGACTTTGCAACGTGAATAGGTTATGATATTTATTGTGCGGCAATCGAGTGACTGGCTCGCAAACCAAATCGAATTAGAATCGAGTTTCCGGATTGCATAACGGTCGTTACATTTTATTGCGTCCGTTTCTATTAATCGATTTAGTTATACACGCATACATACATCGATATTTTATTTAACTGTATTTTTTTATTTTAAATAGCATAATAGTAATGTTAATATTAGGGGAAACGGAAAGCAATGTTGTTTCTGCCGACATATTTTACAGCAAAAACGATTAATTTTTACCGCTCCGGCATTGAAAATTTGTATAATACATGACAAAGGCTTATTGATAACGAAGGCTAATATATTGTTGATTAGAAATAAAATCTAACATAAAAATTTGTCGTGAAAATTTAACTTAAGAAACCGTTTTTATTACTTGTACAATGAAAAAGTCTTTTTTATTTTCACTAAAAAGCCGAAATGAATAAACAAAAGATTATCGTACACGAAAAATTGATACACTATTTCATTAAGGACCTGAGAAAGATCTAGAACGATTAGCTATATTATAAATATGTGCTTTTCCAATCGCATTCAAATACATTAAGTTTAATTCAAGCCTTTGTAGCAGTAATACAGGATGTAACAAAAGACTTGTCTTCAGTTTAACTGTGTAAAACTAATATTTGTAAAGATTATTAAGGGCTTACAGGTTTAACAAACATTATTAAATAGACGTTTTAAAGAGGCAACCGAGGGGACCTTGACCTACTTACTCCGCAGTAGGCGAGCCACTGGTTCCCGAACCACTCTAGTCCAAACAATCAGACCCCTAGGTCCGGTTGCGAACCGATTGAAACAGTGTGTCACTTTAACAGGAAGATTACGAAAACCATTATAATGAAGATGATGTACGATTCTAGTTCATTTGTGTAAATCTTGCAGCGAATCATTATTGTCCGCTAATCTAAACACGTCAGGTAACCAATTAAATCGTTCAACGGACAATTTATGTAGTCGAAAGTATGCGCTTAACTATTCGCCGTGGTTAACAAATCCATACTCGAAGAGTTGAAGATAGTAAAGAAAACTAATGTTTCAAACATTTGCCTATGAATGTTAGTGTTCTTCGGACACTGTCGGAAAACATAACAAGATTCAAAGCTCATTGTAAGAGACAAAGGAAGTGTAAATCTATGCGCTGATTATACCAAATCTGTACCACTATTAACATGAATGTTTCCAAGTGTACATGTCGCTTAGAACGGAACTTAGAAGAATATCGTTAGAGATACGACTACTGCATGATTGAGTCAAAATCCTTAACATTGTGGAAACGACACAAGAAGAGTCACTGTGAATTTGACTTTCTAATTAGGAACAATAGAAACCTACGTAAGTAGAAAATTGATACCTGTAAAATTTGTATATATTATATCAATGTCTTGACATTTCAGAGATACTCATAAAAGATTAAATATTTGTTCCATTGTTACAATAATAATTTAAAAAAAAATTCGTTACGAATGAGAGCGTACCATTCGTCAAGTGACATTGGCTGAGACGCCGTTTGGCCTCTATAAGGTGTTTTAACTGAATGTTTGTGTATTTATTATTCAAATTCGCTCGCCGGCGTAACCGAGGTCCGGCGTGCGATGACATCACTCGTGTTGATTAGGTAAACTGTGTGGAAGCCGCGAGAATTCACGAACAACCGCGAACTGAACATTCTACATTTATTTAGACCAACGGTTATCCTGAGATATCTTTATTTAATTCCAAAATTCGCTTTTTAAAACTCTTCATACATTTGAATTTATGAAAATGAGAAGGCTATCTTGTGTACCTCTTACTGGCGACGAATCTTAGAGTAACTGGCTCTATTTCATTTATAATTATGTTGGTTCGAAAGTATTGACACTTCGTTTTGACTGTTATAATTAGATTATGTGTAATCTTGTTTTTATTAATGAGATATATAGATGAATTACTGCGTCTGTACAGGGTGGATTGTAATAACAAGTGTTAAAGCTTGAAAGAGATAAACGTATAGTTCTTAATTTTTATCCTTTTTATTAGAAAAAAAAAACATCATATTTCAGAGTGATCATTACAAACAAAATGATTGTTGTATATTTTTAACCTTTTCAAGCCTATTTTCCTAAGACCAACTATTCTGTATAAGCTGCCATTATAAACACATTACTATATTCGATTTTAAAGGAATATAGCTTAAGTTAAACTTAAAGTTTTCAATAGGTGTATATAGTAAGTCTCCTAGCTATGCTTTTAAATTCAAGGCAGTGAAAAGTAAGAATTTTACACTTCTACTTGTGGCATTTTACATACAACGTTTTAAGGATATTTAAAGAATTATAATTATTTTTTATTGAATTTAAAAAAAAAATTATTATTGTAAAAGTGCGTGAATGTAGATTATATCAAAAAAGTAAAAAGCAAAATGTATTAGACTGTACTGAAGTATTTGAAAAAAGAACAGACGAAAGTTCACTTAACAATATGGTAAAATATTCCACAATTAAAAATAATTTAAATTACTCTTCCACAAATCAGATGTTTGTATCGAGTCATTCTTACGTCATACCTATGACCTCATAGAATGCGTCACCGTGTACGAGGTTATATAAATTCTTTTGTGATGAATTTATTTTAAAGTATATGAATAAACTTTACGGATCTGTTATTGAATTCGTCAAGATGTCTTAAGATTCATCATTGTAAAGATTCATTGCGAAACTTTACAAATACATTAAAGTATTTTAATTATTATTTTTTAATTGGTCTACCAGTTACTGTAATTATTGTTATTTTAATTAAAATACCAACAACTTATATATTGTCAGTATCTGTGAAAAATTGGACCAAGATCGTACTAGAATTTACATTTTACATCCTATTTTCTATTTGACATCATCAAAATCCACGGTATATAAATTATAACATGTTGTAAATATCTCGTATTCCGTTAACATTTATTTAAGCGCAGCACTTGCTTGGACACAGATAGCTTCATTAATTCTATTGATGAAAATAAAAGTGATTTTTTACATATTTTGTAATGACTGACTTAATGTCTATGGATTGGCTTTTATTGGCATTCTATACCAGTCCACCCAAGCTTCTTGGGTATAGATTACTATTTGAATTTAAAACATTTATAGTGTCTGCAGTTGTGACGAGCGTAAATGTTAAATAAGGGCAAGCGATATAAAAGATAATTTGTATGAAATAGTAAAATAATAATGTGGTGAAATAGTGACAGTACATACCAGAGTGACGATGTCGCCTGGGTTTGCGGCTGCAATCCTCCTCAATCTTTCATATAGCAGGTCGAGAAGCCGTTGATGTCTTGCATTGAGTTCGTCCAGCTCTCTGGCGACAGCCTCGGCTCCCGTCGGAACATGCTCCGGAGATATGTTCCACCCGCGACGCCGCAGTTGTTCCGCTTGTTCCGCCTCCGCTTGCCGTCGAAGCTGCTTCGTATCCAGCGAGGGGTGTATCTCGTCGATTAGCCACTCCACGTATCGCTGACATCTCGAAGTGTGAATCTATTTCGTACGCGAGTTAGGGATTATGTTTGTTAGTTATGCCACCGACTGTTTTTAAATTTGGAACCTTAATCGTTCTCTATTTTTAAATATTAATTGTTTTTTTTTTTAAAAAACAAAATCGCTTTTAAAAACAGTCCGTTATATGTTAGGCATTCAAATTAGATATTTTATTAAAGCTGTCGATAACTATTCCTCACGCATACATCCGGCACATACTGTTTAAAATTTTGTTTATAAGACGGTTCCTTATACATACTCTCTTTCAAAGACGTACAGACATGTAGATCAATCAAACAATATTTCTCTTTCATAACAAACAGCTTATGGTATCTATGTCCAGCATTAAGGTTATCCTAGGACAAGAAATCATGCTGGGAAAAAATATTCTACAGGAATTTCAAGCGTGCAATACCCAATCAATGCCTCTGTGTATATTTTTAGATCCCATCGTTGATTTGTGCATTTTTATAGTAATTAAAATAATTTGTTTTCTTTCGATAAATTTCAAAACATTTTTTTGTGCTAACAACACTGACACACAATGCATGCAAAGCGAAATCTATTAAAAAAGAACAATGAACTCTCGTGAATTTAATATTTTTGAAGAGCGATTCGAAATAGCTCATTTAAATTACAAATCATTCTCCAAATTTATGAGACGGTAGCGTGTTGGCAATATAAAATTTATTTCACTTTAGTCACAGGCCCATCAGCTTGGAGATATAGCAGTAATATATTGCTGTTTTCTCTCGAAATAATAAATATAATTAATCGCACACTCACACACTCATTCACAATTAATTTTATATTAGTAAATATTTTTAAAGCGTTAATAGCAGCTTTACAATAAGCTTTTATATTAATTAGCATATATATATAATTATTATGTATAAGCATTATTAGCAGGTGCGAAGTGCTATGTGCTTTTGTAAAGAAAAAAAAACACCTTAAACGACCAAGAACCTCAGCAATATTAAGAGACCTCGGAAATAAAACCAAGACGGACAGACGAACGAGCAGCCCAGGAAAAATGTGCGAGGAGAGACGCTGGACCAAATCACATTTAAAGACCTTTCATAACTTCAAAAATCAAAATTAAAAAATACACACAAATATTGTATCAACAAAATTATAGCATTTTGTGGAGATTTATAAGCACAAACAAAAATAATTTTAACAAAAAAATGCTTGGAAATAAATTTATTTTTCTATTAAAAAATATCCACAAAATGCCACAGATTAAACATCAGGCCTGGTTCAATTACCTTAGCCTCGCGTATGAACCGCCCGCCATCTACATTCACTTTCTCTATCTTTGGTGTCCTCTCAACGACACTTGTAAGAAGAGCCTGAAATAAACAAATTAGTTAAATATGGAACCTTTTAAATACATTTATTCTTTCACGGGAAAAAAAGTCTAAAAATAATGAGACAAAATGTAATGAAATAACATTCTACAAAAACAAAGCTTTTCATACCTTCTTAATACGAATTTGTTTATTAAAATATAAAGTAGCATTTTCGATTTTTATTTTCAATACAGGCTGAAATAACTTAGTCCAGTTTTTTTACCGCCTAAAAATAATGCCACTTTAATCTAGTAGTGGGATCAATTCATGCCTGAGCCTCTTTACTATCTATAAATCTTTCACATTGTGATATGATTTTTGTAAGTAAAGTTTTTTTTTAATAAACTTTTTAAAATTATAACATTGTGTATAGTTATAATAATCGATATTAATATTAGCAAGTCCGAAAATTTATAATTTTTTCTAGCACAAGTCTTATTGAGGAACATTATCAGAACTTGGACTTTAATATCACTCACTGTATTTACTGATTCATACTCATGTTACATTTTATATTCACAGCTTCTAACAATTCTTCTTCTTCATAATCAGCTGATAGAACTGAGAGGCTAAGGCCTAACCCAAAGATCGTCACAATGACAGGTCTTGACAATATCTTGTGGTATTTGAGCACTCACCCTTGTGGTTTCCAGGTGCTCCTTAGGTCGCGCGTCGAGCGGGGGCTGTGCCTGCAGGCGGCTGTAGGCTCCATCCACCCAGTCCACTTCCTGCTGCAGTCCCACGCTGTAGTTTCTCAACATTTGGTACGCTGCTTCATAGCTTCTCAACCTGTGCAGAGTTCCAAAAATGTTAGCTGTGTTTATGACCCATAGTACCCAGCAGTAAAGAACTGAAACTTGAAATCGTAGGTTGCGGGTTCGATTCCTTATATAACTTTGTGCATTCATTATATATAATTGCCACTGCTTAGAAACCAAGTTTCAAGACGTTGGGCAGCAGCGTCCTCTGCGTTCCATAATACCACACTGCGTTCTAACGTTAGGGATTTTTTTTTATAAAAAATTAAATACGTTTTTTTGTTTTTATTATCGTCAAATGCAAACATTTGCCAGGTGAACGTATTTATTTATTCTACGGTTCATATGGCACAAGAAGGTAGTTTAAGCTTTTCAATTTCTCTTGTAACTTGAAGCGTTTTATCTCTGCATAGAAATCTTTCTAAAATTGATGTATTAGAGATCTCAAGTTCTTCGGTCAGCAACACGTTGCAGCTGCCACTTGAACCTTCATATTTTTTGCCAACCGATTCCCAAATAATCGTTTTATCGACAGACTTCGAGCAAAGGCCAAATGCATCAGAACAATAAATATGGGAATACTTCAAGATATTTTTTCCTTAGCTGTATAAATAGCCGTGTAATTTTGATAAATACGAAAATTCTGTGATAATGTTCCGTGTGGAATATTAATGGGGTCTCCTTCATATGAAAGTCTCTCATTTCAATTACGACAGAGAACATCTCTCAACGCCTAAGTTTATCTATACTTGAAACATTAAACTATTTTTTTTTTGTTCATTTAATGAATTCGATACCTCTCAGCCAGCTGAGTGCAGACGTTGCTCCAGCGGCTGTTCAACTGCGACACCTCCTTATCCAGGCGCTCCAAGTCTGCGTGCTTTCCTGCCCGGGGTAATGAGGAGTGTGGCAGCGCGGCCCTGGACGTCTCCACCAGGCGCCTGCAGTTCTCCGCGTCGTCGTTCATCTGGTCGATTTGTATCTGTTGCTTGCTCACCGCCACTTGCATACGGAGAAGGTCCTCGTGCATCTGGACGTATGGAAAAACACATTGTTATTATTATTATTTTTTAAAAAAAGGTGTACACTTAACTATAAATACACTTATTATATACTAACTACAAAGATGTGACAACGTGATCACTCTGAAATATATTACATGTCTTTTTCTATTAGAATGCGACAAGCAAATAAGTTCAGGCTGTGCAGTCTATAGGAACAGATAGGAACAGAGTTTTTAAAACGTTTTTTCTTACTATTTAATCATTACTTTATTTATAATTTTTGAAAACATCGAATTTAAAATAGGGTGTTCCATATATTAATTGATAGCAAATGAGCTATATATTCCCTTTAAAGCTTTTATATATATGACCTATCATCCTGTATGTTAGTTACATAATTAAAGATCCAGAAAGCAATTGTTATCCTATACCTCGGCAAAATAATTATAGTATAAGCCATACATTAATTGATAGAGAGTGAACTGTAGATTCATTTATTTACAGGTTTTACAAATATAACCAATCCTATATATAAAAATATAAATCTTAAAAAAACTATTTTAAATGTATTAAGTGTAAGTATTTACTTGCTAATTATAATTACAAATGAGAAATTTTACATGAAAGCATTGAATTAGCTCTGGTATTTGATGAGGCGTAGTTTTAAAAATTAAATCATAATTATATTAAATATAAATATGTAATACTAACGTCCTTCAACAATTCCACATCGTTGGGCAGTTCTTGGAATTGTGCGAGCTTAATCTCGAACTCCGATATCGTCTGGTTGTTCTCTTCTATGCTGTTCACTATGATTTCGACAAACTTCAACCTGCAAAAAAAACGTTTCACATTGCTTGCTTAGTAATACATTTTAACTTTAAATTTGCATAAACCCCATATGGAACCAGAAATGAAAAGCATCGTTTTTAACAAATACTTGGACGTCTGTTGGTCCTGTCTTAGCAATGTATAATCGATTCGAAATTCAAAAATTAAAAAGAAATACCTCAAAAACGTAGTGTTCATTGTAACGCTTAAACATAAAACTGTTAGTTCTATTTTCTGGTGCATAAATGATTAATGTTAATGCATTTTCAACACGGCAATGTACAATGTGTAAACGTATTTTCAAGATCGATGCCAAAATCACTCAACGAATGTCCTTGCGAGTTATTTATTGGCATTGCGAGTGTAAAGTGCTGTAGAAGAATTTCATTTTCTATATAAAAATCCTCTAAATTGTATTATTTATTTATTTACTTTATTGGAGATAAACAGTAACAAAAGGCAGTAAGAAAGTACAAACTTAGAAGCTTAGAAATATAAAATTAGTTACAATTGTTGCCTTATAACTATCTCACTAAGAACATTTAATGATTTATAGTCAATCAATGACAAAACAAAGAAAAACATTACTAAACAGGGATCAAAGATTATAGTATTATTATAAAAACATTTATAAAAAAGGAAGACTGAAATCGATAAAGCCGTTCTCAAATGATAATGTGACCTAAGACTGGCGATCCCAAGAAGTAACGTCCAACATTGGACGTCTACCTTATGGAAGGATGTCCAACGCTGCACTTACTAGTCAGTTTACATTAAACAAGGAAAATAGAAATTATTTTTTATTATATAGATTTACCTTTCGACGAATAGTTGACTCTTGGACTGCATGTCGTTCCATTTGCCCATGACCTTATCCAGGCTCTTCTTCATAGCCGGGGTCTTAAGGGCGATGCCTGCGTGAGAAAAGAGAAAGAGATTTTAAAAATTTTCCACTAAGACTTCTGTGTACTTTGAAATATTAACGTCAACTCTGTCAAGCGGTAAAAACGAAATTAAAAGTTTAGTCAAATTAGTAATAAATAATAATAAAACTGGAAATCGATCACAAGTAAACCTTTTGTATTTTATAATTCACTACATTATAATCATCATCATTTCAGCTATGAGACGTCTTCATATGCTTCCATCCTAGATTTCCAAATAAAACCGATTGGAAACGGCCTTCGCCTGGACCCAGCCTTTTCCGTTCACCTTGAGGGTGAACGACTTACACTGCGCTTGCTGCTCCGTGGTACCCACATCAGAACCTTATGGCCCCAGTGGCATATTGCACACTATGTAGCCTGCCTACGTGTTTAGGAATAATCAATCTACCTGTATGTAGAAATTTATTGTATAAATAAAGACAATCACCTCTAAATGTGTTCTGGACCTCCTCCACATCCCCGGTAAGCGAGAGTAAATTGCTCTCCCAATCCTTGTGTTGCAGTACCAGATGCTCCAATGCATCCAGATCGCGGGGGATGTGACTAGCGATGCGCTCATGCAGCTGTCTCTCCAAGACTTCCAGCCTTTCCAGCAGGCTGCTCGATTGCTCTGTGAAGATACGCGCTGCATTCTTCGATTCCTCTGCAATGATATACAGAAACGATTAATTTCAAGACACCTTTTGCATGTCGACTAGAAACGTGGGTGAAGAGCGAATTGGAATACTGAGGCGTAAAATGGCAGCGTGGGCTACCCAGGAAGACATTAAGGAATATGTAACAATACTCCCAGGAATAGATCTAACCTAGATAGCAAAATGTTTAACAGTTTATATTCAAATCAATTCAACTTAAAATATCTATATCTTTATTCAAGTAGGCGTTTACATGCACTTTTGAATCGACGATTATATTAACGTTATTAGTCGTAAGCTACCAACGGTTTAACATGATGTTAAAAAGAGCTGGTCAAAAATTCTACAGTTGCTCTATTAAAACAATATTTAACAATTTGTCGTATATACATTATTATCAACCATGTACGTCAATAAATCAAGTTCCACACATTTCAATCATCAAAAAAAAAATTCCTTACGGCTATAATAAGATGAATAATAGACTAATAATTTCACATATAAAAAATTAATAAAGAAGGGTTTATAATATATCGAACTTTTTGTAAATATGTCTACAGACAGACCTATAAAGGATTTATTAATTTTTTTAAGACGAATATTATGTGTTATGTGTTTTTTTTATATTGTGTTTATAATGTTTCTGTATTACTATTTTCTAAAACAGACTTAAAATAATGGCGTATAAATAATACGTTATCAAAAATATATTGTGAAGCAACGTTTCGAAAAAAAAATTATTTAAGTTGATTTATTTCCATATTTATAAATACAGATTTACGAAAAAGAATTAAAAAAATAGGGTTAGCAAGGCATAAGAAAGCCATTTTAATAGTTTTCTTGTTTTGTTAATATAGTTCATGATACTACAGTTGACTACAAATGATTACGACTGCAAAACCTCTTTTATTTTATTCATTAAAAAACAATAATGTTAAAAATAGTACTCTCTATACGTATCTTTTCTTCTCTATCTAATAATCAAACTAAATATTTATTCAAAAGTTCATATAAAAGCTTTGAATCTATTATTATTCTAGAAAAGGTAATAAAATCTAAAATTGTCCACCTACTGTAGCTTATTTACTCACATATATAATATTTAATAGATTTAGTAAATAAACAAAAAACATCTAATAATAGTAAAAGAATTAACAATAATGGACGAGAATCAATAAAAAAGATACGTTTAATTTATAGACGTCTCTACCTAAAATAAGAAACAAGGTTTATTCAACTTTACTTAAACACAACAAAGAATTTCTTTCCGAGTGAAATACACAAGAGCGCCACAGACAATAAATTTCACAAAGCACAACCTGACAAGCGCACTTCCTCCCAAATGCGTTCAATAGTTCGTTTCCTATACACGAGAACTGACTTTTTAGGCATTTACACAAGTTTAAATGTATCACGACACGCGACGTCTCCTCGGGATCATTTATCTCGACTGAGACACTATTAGATCTCTTAGATATTGTTACACAGTGTAATTTAAACCAGCGGTGTTAGCTTTGCAACTGCTCGAATGCTGTGGCGTTAGTGAGTAAAAGTATGGAACTAGGACGATAATTGACTATGGCCGTCTGACATTGACATTGGCCGATTTAGAAGGCCGCCGGAACGTCTGATACATTGTCTAGTATTAAAACTGTCATGTGAATTAATTACAGTGTATTTATTACATATAAGAAACACAGTTTCGTATAAATATCCCGATTTAAAAAAGCACGCCAATAAAACAAGGGAAAGATATGCCAAAGCCTGCAAGTATCACGAATATTTAATACAATTTGTATGTAATAAACACAATAATTAATATTAGGGAGACCGGAAAGTAATGTCGTTTTCTTAAGTTAAATTCACATGCCAACATTTTTAACAAGTTTTTATTTTTTATCAACAATATATTCACCTTCGTTATCAACAACCTTTTGTCATCTAGTATAGAAATTTTCAATGCCGGAGAGGTAACGAATCAATCGGTTTTTCTGTAAAATATGTCGACAGAAACGACATTACTTTCCGGTCCCCCTAATAAATTTTGAATTGGATTTATTTATATCTTTACTGAGCACAATTAGGCTGGTTTTGGTTAATTTTAATGATTTTCTCTCAATGCATAACTACGATCTATTTTATATTTTAATTATGAGTCACATTTCATATATTTAAATGTAATGCCAAAAGAAAGTCGATAGAACATAAAAAAAGATTTTTATAAATTATCGATGACAAGGCACCGGATTGGAATCTATCGCTTTCACAATTTTTTTCTTTTTTAAATCAACCTTTATGTATAAAAATTGGACCAACTCATTTTTCCCAGTTCATCATTAAATTCTATTTAGTTATATATTAGAGCAAGATGGGCGTAGTAGGTATTTTTAAACAAATTACTCAAACAAATTTTAATAAGTTCAATAGAAAGGCGGATGACAGAACTGAAACAAATAAAAGATGCAGTCAAAGTGGGACGAATTACATAAGATGGAACAAAATCGATAGCTCCAGTGATATTTGCCAACTGCGAACAACTTTTCGGTCTGTGGCAAACCACCCACACCGAGATCACACCGAGTTTTATTAAAAATTGCAGCAATAACTGTACCAATCTGTGGAGACAAGGCCAGTTGACGGTACGGGTAAAAAAAATTGATATGACATCATATTCGGCCGTTGGACTAATTTGATTATATTGAACACGTTTACAGGGTCGTCGGAGGTGAGCAAAAACAAAGGCTTCCTGATCATTCACGTCATTCTATACATCTAATAGCTGGGAGAAAATAAAATTAATTACATTATAATAAATTCTGTTAAACACAGTACGAACGCATGTCTCGGGAAGAGAGCAGTCCACTTATAGGTGATAACCTGATTGATTATAGGTATAAATGGCTATCTTGTCAGCAAAAACCTTTACAGCTTTTACATGTGTTTTAATCACCATGTATCAAAAACCTAAATAATCTTTTATAATTGGTAAATTCTTTTTTTTTTTGGAATGCGAAAGGCAAAGGGACATATAGTAAACGATAATTAATTTCAATATAATCTGAATTTTGTACATGCATTTTCTTACTGTATAATCATTACGTCATTTATTATTCCTAAAATCTTAATTTTTAAATTGAGCATAACATATATTTACTGAAAATGAGACATGTTCACACTTTTAAATCTTTTATACCTGTAATTAATAAATTTATACGTAAATATAATATTTTTCAATTAAAATTATCATACTGTACGTGTTTGACTGCAATAGGGAAATAACAGTTATAGCAACTGTATTTTGAGATATAAAATTGACGAAAACTGTCTCGTCCAGTTTATAAAAACGAGACTTATTACGCGGCTAATGACAATCTGATTATATCGATAGGTAGCGGATTATTCGCGCTCTAAACTAAAATATACATAAAAACATTATTATCTTTATTGATTTATGTAGTCAGTGTGTCTCACCTAAATATTTTTATCCAATTTTAAACATATGTTATAAGGTATTTTATTTAATTTTGCCAGAAGAATTACTAAGAAAAAAAGTTGAGAATGACCCTTCAAATTCGTTTTAATTAAGATATAAGGATGTTTTCCTCGTTTCAGACCATAGATTTCCACTGCAAGGCATAGGCCTACCCCAAAGATATCTATGGGAGAATGTACCATAATCACCACGCTTGGCAAGCGAGTTGGCGATCCCAGTGTGGTATTATGGTACGCAAAGAACGCCGTGGGAATCCCATATAATTAATGCTTTGTATAAGATTGTATCCCCGAAAATTGAACCCGTGACATACGACCAAAAGTCAGTCCTCTACCGCTGGTCTAGCTCGGAAGCTAGGAAGTTTTATGTAGTGAAAAATGGAAAAAAATGCAAAGAATATAGTTGCTAAACTTTTAACACCAAATAAAACAAAAAACGAATACAATCAAAAATATCTTGCAAGAAAAATTTAAATAAAAATTTGATCTCATTATTTCTAGTTTTGAAGTGAAAAAAATTAATTTATAAATGTAATAATTATTTAGGCAATAAATATAGTAATCACTCTGAAATACGTATAATTTTTTCTTTATTGAACATCGACTGGCCAGTAACTTTTAACAGTAAGAAGTTTGTCGGGGTGGTCAGTATACAATAAAAAAGTACGTATGTAAGTGACTGCTAATTGCAACACAACCGCAATGATCAGAGGAAACGTAGTCGTAATAATAGGATGGGTGGAAAATATATACTGTGTAGTAATTCTCACTGCATATGCATATATATGCAGTGAGAATTTTTATTATTGTTCACGAGATGTACCACAAATTAATAGCTAACTTAATTTAAAAGTATGGAAGTAAAAATAAAATAAATTTATAAACTTATTAGGTTTCGTTTACTAAATCTAATAAATAGGCAACGATCATCGTCATGATCATTTCAGTCGAATTATTTCTACTGCTAAACATAGACACTTTCCCCTATAGATTACTAATAGGACCGGTAACATGTCACCTGCACACATATATTTCTTCCTTCCGTTGCACGACTACCACTGCATGTGCGGAAGTGGCTAAATATTGGTCTTTTTCTTACTTAGGATGGACTTCCGCAAGGTAACGCCTGATTCCATTAAATATTCAATATATTTCTACCTTAACAAAATCGTCTGTCCATCTTGGGGAAGACATCCATGTGTAGCAGTTTAAAATTATTATTTTTTTATTCAAGTAGGCTTCACGCACTTTTTAAATAGTTAATTATTTTTAACATTACAACAGGAGCAAACTTTGAACCATTTTCCGTACGTAAATAATACTAAGATATGTAAAAGAGTAGAGTTCATATTATACTCATATTAAAACATGTTTTAAAAGAGTAACCATGTCACAATATATATTTTAATCGATGAAATATTAATTTAGACAATGCATAAATTTCATTTTATATCCTCGGTATAAAAGATCATAAAGTTTTCAACACAGTACACTAAATTACTAATAATTCAAAAGGCCAATGTTAAGATCTAATTTGAAACAGATGTTCCCAATCGATGACAAAGAACGTCGCATTATACCCTCAGTAAGCCGTTCATACGCCGATTTAAGAGGTATTAAGACGCATGCGCAGTTAATACACAGAATGGATGATGTCAGAACCAGTTAAGCGAATGTGAGATTCGCAAACGTAAATTTAAGTGACTTCTGGCAAAATAAAATACATTTAAGTCGAAATAGACAGTTGATCTTTATTTTTATAGAAGAAAGGCATCTAATTAAAAAGAAAATATACTGATTTTTTTTAACCTGACCTGTGACTGCTGGCATTTGCAGATATTACGGTTGGGATGGAGACAGGTCGCTGTGGTTTGCTTAGCGTCAATTCTCTATTAAGGTAGCGAAGCCCGAAGGCTACCTCGGCTGCCTCTAGCTCGCCTACAATTTCATTGGATTGTAACGCAGCTGAGCTTTTAGATTGCTTCAGTGGATGCTCCATAGAGTGTTTACGCTCAAGAATTTCTACATTAGGACATCGACTCGATTCATCGTCGATAGAACAGTAAATTTATGAAAAATTAAGTGTCATCATCATCATCCTTTCAACCGAAAGTTGCCCAGTGCATTTCCCATAGAACTAGTTGGAAGTGGCTGACATCTAACGCCTTCCGACGATCTTAACAAGGTTGTCTGTCCACTGTAAATGGACGACTTATGCTGCAATGTCGGCCCGTGGTTTCCACTTCTGAATCTTACAATACCTGTTTCTCGATATCTGACCAACCCACTGGCACTTACCAATTTGCTGTGGTATGTCGCATACTTTCATTCCTCTACGGATCTGCTCATTATTGAATCGTTACTGCGTTCTTGGTGATGTACGGGAAGTGAGTGAGCCTAACAATTTACTTACAACCTTCCATCGCCTTCTTGGAAAGTAGTGCATTTGCGCGAGGGACACTCGCCTTAAAGAGTACTGCTGTCAGGTTTAATTTTTTTTAATTATTAGTATCTATATTACACAGACATTAGCGCCCGTGACTTGGTTATATTTACGTCCAAAATATCCGTTTTTTTTGGTCATATTTTTTCGTTACAGTGTATAAGTATAAAAGTACGTCTCTTAATCTGTTTTAACGAAGTCCTAACAATAACCAGTTTTTAAGATTATGTTTCCTGCGACCGCTTTGTTATCCCTACTCAGTATTGCCATCCTCAAGTTGTATATCGGAGATGAAGGAGGCAAAACCTACTATAAATAGGTCCCTGCTCTTAGGTAAGTGTACTGTCTCCATTGCTATAACCTAACGGGAACTTTGGGAACCTTACAAAAGTCTCCTCATTCATGGTTCTATCTCGTAAAGAAATTCTATGAATATTTCGTTGATTCCAGTGTAACAGCTTAGTTTAAAATAATATACGAACATTGTAAGGTTTTTACTTATGTTAACTGTTGTCGTTAAAAAGATATTTATGACAGACATACTCATTGCATGCCTATATAGATGAATAAATATATATGTATCCAGGGTTGAACTTTATGCCAGTCGTAAATATTATGATATTGCACTGCACAGTTTATCAGAAGCTCCGCAATTAACGCTTATTGCGGGGTCAAATGTTAAACACAAATATAGCTCGGACGGTCGGCGGTCGCAAGTTAAACATGTATAACATTGATTTTCACATATATCTTAATAATGCAAGTGCTATCAATCATCGTAAATAAAAAGATATCAACTGTTAAATGTAAGAATTAAATTAATATCGCATACACTTAATAACTAGATATACATATCGGCGATATAGGCCATCAAGTTTTTTTTAAATTTAGATCAGATGAAGCATTTTTACGTTTCATCATTTGATGTGTTTCCACTAAATACGGCGAACTTGATAACAGAACACATCTTCTTAGATTTCTATAAATAGATTGGCATAGGTGTTCCTTATTATATTTCCTATATTGTTTAGTAGAACGTTCAAGGCCAAGCCTGAATTATTACAACTCCCTATCATCACAAAACGACGTTACTAAAGGATTTAATTATAATTTTCCAATGCCAATTATTTTTGAATTATTGATGAATAGTGGTAGTTTAGCGGTAGAGGACTGAGTCTTGTAGTCGTAGGTCACGGATTGGATTTATGGGATACAATCTAATATAAAAAATCTTTGTGCATTAATTGTACAGGATTGCCACTACTCACAAACAAGTTTATAGAGTACAGTCAGCAGCGTAACATAATACAACACTGTGATCGCTGCTATCAGCTATGGCTAATTTTTTTACTATGAATAAAAATAGGTAATGCTGTTGGCGTGTTTACTTAAAACAAATATATTCTTCACCATCGTCTTCGATATTGAGACGTTAAAAATAATTTGCATTAATCTGTCAAAATTTAAATAATCAAGATTCTAAAAAAACACTCACCTCCCTTTCCCAGGGAAAATATTCTTTTTATCTTCTTCATAGTTGCCAAGCATTAGACGTTAAACCATACGGAATAAGGTTCACACTCAAATGTTTCGTTTTCTAATTTTGTTTACATTGCGAATTCGGTTCGTTTCGAAAATAAATATATTCGCACGGTCATTTACGTTGAAAATGTTTGAAGTACAACTAAATATAAACCGGTTTAGTCACATCCTTAACTATATATCTATTTGTTCCTGCCTTTAGAGACTAAACATGTAAATAAATATATGATTATATTAATCATTAGGAATTCAAAATTTTTACTACATTTTTGTTTCTAAATAGATGCTTCAGTAATTTTAAATCGATCAATTAAAGATTATTAACACCAAAAACACTCTTATTTTTTAAAATAAAACTAGTGTATTTTTTTAATACTAAAGAAAAAACTTCTATAAGTAATTTACTAAAAGAATATTTATAATTATGTATTAAATGTAAGTATTACATGATTTAAAAACCTCTTTACATTTATAATTCAAAATTTATTGACTGAAAGAGAAATTTAATACAATGATTTTTATTCTAATTAAATAATAAAAAAATCTACGAACAATTTATCTAACGAAGTTAAAAATCTATTTTGTGTTACACATGAAAATTAACACACACACACATGTACTGAGAAAAAAACACAAATTTTCTTTGTACTTCTTGACGAGTCATAGAAGTCGTAACACACAACGGATGAGGAGCGTGGATCGACGCGTACTACACCATGACCGCCCACTGTGTACTGCCCATTGCCCATCGGCCATGGCCCATCGGCTAATTGCAGCGATGTGCGATCAACACAGTTTTGTCAATAGAACACAAGACGCATTGTGACCGCTACTTCATATTTAAAATAAATCACGTATTACAATAAACAATAGAAATAAACACGACTTGCGTTACGTTTATTGCACTAACGATATTAAAAATATTTGTAAATTAGTGATGTAACTTTAGATGCAACCATTATTAACTCGAAGGAGATTACGTACAGTATTCAATGCGGAAATTGTATCATGTATTTATTATCATTAAATTTAACTCGTATTAAATACTACTGAACTAAGAATTTTTTAGAAATTTAACGAAAATCGGCCGATTCGATCTTTGTGTACACACAGTGTGATTCGAAGTGGATGTAAAAGCTTTAAAAATCTTAATTAACGAATAGTACGTATACCTAATCTAAAATAATTGGTTTCAGAAATAATAATAGTAATGTTTTATACTATTGTTTAATATCTGTCCCTATAGACTGTGCAGTCAAAAGTTGTTAGCTTGTCGTTTTTCAATTAAAAAATTAATTAAATTAACATATTTCAGAGTTATCACTTTATAGAGGATATTTGGAAACAGTCATAATATCTTTATCTTAATTAAATTTTTAATACTAATAACATTCAAATTTAGATATTATTATTTGATTTGCATTTTAATGAATCCTAAGTTTGTTAATATATCTAATATCAGATGGTAAGAGATGTAAACGATCTCTTAAAGATCACGTGACATCGATTAAAACAGAAGCACATTCTTTTACATTGTTTGCGGTTACAAATCGCAGAGATTCAGTTACTGTCGCTATTAATACTCTATACTAAATATACTTGCATAGTAGATAATGGCTATTGTTACAAGTTCCTTGGTTAGCCAAAAACTTCGTTATTGTCTTTCATAAAAGCAACTTAGATTAGCATAAAGATCACATTTGCTTCTACTACAATTTTTTTTAAAAATGAATCGCTAAATATGTTGATAATGCGCAAAACTCGAGAACGGTACCATTAATTTGATATTTTTTATTCCTATTTTTGTTAGGACATGACTAATGTTTATATCGAGAGAATAAACGGAATAATTACGAAGGTAATGCAAATAAATTGAAACATATTTTACCTAATTGTAAAATATCAACCAAAAAGACACAATTATCGTGTACCATTACGCATTGCAATTAAAATAATACATTTCTTTTTTGATGTTGTTTGAGCAGTAGTAGCCCAGTTGTAGAGAAATGACACTCGCAAACGTAGATCTCAGGTTCGATTCTCGCGCTAAAATCTTATGTGATTCACACCTTGTGCATTAATTATATAGGATTGCCACTGCTGACAAAACAGTTTCTAGAAGATAGGCAGCAGCGTCCTCTGCGTACCATAATAACACACCGCAAAGCTTAGCGATTATGGTATATCTAATATATAAAATTCTCGTGTCACGGTATTCGAACTTGAACTCCTCTGAAACGGCTCGACCGATTTTTACCAAATTTTATATCCGTATTCAGTAGGTCTGAGAATCGGCTACTATCTATTTTCCATACTCTTAAGTGATAAGGGTGGTCCACCCCTAATTTTTTGTTTTAAACAAATTTTTTGGTTTTTATTTTATTATGATACAGCATACCAAAATACATACAACCCTAAATTTTCACCCCTCTACGATTAACCCTTATTTTTTATTTGTTAATTAAAAACTGTAATTCTTTTTGCAAAACAACGTTTGCGGGATCAGCTAGTCTTTCTATAGATATCTTGGGAGGCCTGCCTTACAATGGCCATCTATGGGCTAAAACAACAATTAGTTGTCTACACTAAGAACGTTAAATCATTAAATAAAGTAATTTACCTAAAAACAATTACTTTAACACAGTAAGAAATAAATTAGGTCAGCTGTTTTAATTTAAAAATAAATTTCCTTAACTATAAGTACTACATTGTCTAATTACGAAATTGAGTAGATTGAAAAATACTGAACAGAGGTCAATTAAAAGTGAGAAACAATAAAATAAAATACAACTTACGTTACTACACATGGATCTTGATCGTAGAGTAATTTTTCAATCAACTCAATCGAAATGTATGCTTTTGTTTAAACGCGTACAACGTAATGTTATAGTCTTTAATTGCAATTAACGTAAATTTTTTAAATGTATTACTTTAAGAAACTGTTAATGAATAAACATAAATTTTTATTTATACCCATTGTTTGATTACAGATAGAAAAGCTTTTAAAATAGTGAATGTAAAGACCATTTGCGGTCAATTAATGTATGGTTTACCCTATCTAAAATCAAAGCTATCAGAAATTATAAATATCGCGATGATGTTATAAAAAAATTAATAAATACATATTAAAATTAAATTATTGTTAACCATCAATTGTATCAATTCATTGGGCTTTTGCTATTTAAACGAAAAAATAAATTTATGTAACATATTTCAGAGTGATCGCTTTATACAGGTTGATTGGTAATAAGTGTTAAAATACAATAGCCTTTTGCTGAAATACGAGATATACATTCACCCTTCTAAAGCCTATACAGCTATAACCAATAATAATGTATACACATTATTGTATAATACTACACAATGTTTACTTTCATGTATACATCGTGTGTGGTTATAACTAGCTGAGTTTTTACACTGATTAGTTAATTTTTTATAATTGTACATAGTCTACTTTCAGTTCGATTCCTTTTTTTTACTGCAATAAATCCATAATTATTATGATTTTTTGTACATAATCTTAAATTTTAGGTTTGAAGTTTTGTCTTTGTTTGGGCATGTCAATCCTATTGTGACCGAAATAAGACTTAAATTTCAATAGGACATGTAAGAAAACAAAAAGGTTAATAAAATAATAATTAATAATTGTAATTGAAATAAAAATTAAATATATCAAGAGTAATTGTAAAGTTATAACAGAAATAAGTTAAACAAGAAAATAAGTAGTTATAATATACTGTAATGATAAAAAAGAAACAGAACATGATGCTTTGGGAATGGAGATGAGAAGAATGTAAAGAAAGAAAGATATTGTTTGGTAAGACAGAAGAATAATAAAAAAAGCAAAATTAAATGAAAAAATATTTAAGGCAATAAAGTCCTTATTCCACACGTAGGTGGAACGAGAAGCTCAAAAACGACGCCATAAAAAACCCTATGATCACCATAAATATGCGCTATTGAAACATCCAAAAATCATTATGGAGGGAAGGTACCAATTTTCAAAATCATGTAGCTACAATAGCCTTGACATATTAAGATTTAATAAAATACATAACTAAAATGTTTATAACCATTAATATTTAGCATCAATCGGTAATTCATTACTTGTGGAGACGATCAAAGGAAAAGTATTTCTAACAGCCTGAGAATTTAGACTGATGGCTTTTTAAGTATCCAAGACTACTCCTCAAGGTAGTTAAAACGTAATTAATTGAGCTAAAGCATTATTGCTCTTGTTTTTTCTAATGTCACACAGACGATTCTAAGAACATACAACTTGTTTACTTAGACAATTGAACTCGAATGACGCAGTTTATTTGTAAATAATTTTCAGGTGTTAGCCGCTGATTAGTAACCCTTTTCAGTTATTTTATAACTTATAAGACATCATGCCTGTATACAGATTGATTTGTTAAAGGCATAACATCTTTAAAGGGGGTTAATGTATGTGTCATTTACTTTCGATTGATGTATTTTATCTGTAACTATCGATTTCGGATAAAGTATTCAAAAATCAATGGTTTCAGAAATAACATAATAAAAAAAACTTATAAATAATAATACAATAGAAGGTAAAAGCGCTTTCAAAATTTGAATTACTATGTTTTAAAATTGATTATTGTTTACTATCTTTCTCTGCACATTTTGTTATGTACCTGCCGTATTACAATAGAAAAAAATATATTAATGTAAAATATTTTAGAGATGAATTTTCAAGATTTTAAGACTTAATCTTGCAAATTAGTTACACGTTTATAGTTTTAAAGGCCTTATACCTAGAACTAATCATCCTGTAGATGTACATCTGGTAAAGAGTAGAGGTCGCTGCTAACAGTGACATGAGACGACATCACAGGGTTTGATAAGAATAGGCTGTAGACTCTTCGAAATACAGACCTATCAATGTTTAGAGCATGTATAAAATATTATTTATTACTATACCTCGAACATACCTTTATTAAAATATTTGGCTATGTATGTAAATATTTGAATGTACACGTTAACTACCCGTTACTTGTCATTTCTGTATTATGGTTGTCTGTAAGATATTGCCTCGAGTGATAAGACTGCCCTCTGTACTTTCTTTGAGTATTATAAATAAATGTATTTACTTTCAAACGTGTACGATAGAGAGTATTTAATAAATAAGTAGAGTAAGACTTATTATACTCTGCAGAGATGTATGGGTTATTTATGACTTAAAAAGTAAAGATTTCCTGATAGATATTTAAAACAAAGTGGAATCCTAACGATTGCATCGCAATACATTTTCAATCACATATTATTTACGCGCATTTTTAAATCATACTAAAATAATGACAGACAGGATAAATACTAAAAATAAACATATAATCGAAACGCCTAAATTTTGTCTTTAAAAATATTACATTGCATTAAGAAGAGTTTCTGGCCGATTAGAGGTAACAAGAGTAAAGGTACCTAATAAGAGGTAGTTTACTATTTATAATGTTAAAATAATCGACGATCAAAAGCGCATGTAAATGCCTATTTAAATAAAAATATTTTGAATTTCGAACTCACCCTCAGCGCGCGCCCGCCTCTCGAACTCGTCGAAGAGTCGGTTGACGTCCTCTATCTCTCGCCGGAGTCTCCTCAGCTGCGGGTCGGCTGCGTCGCCTTCGCCCAGCAGCTTCTCCGCGTCCTCGTTGAGAGCGCGACGGATCGCCTGCCGTTGCTCCGCTCCCATCGCCACGAACTACAACCACGTCATCATCAACATGTCAGCCCATAGTCCACAGCGAGACACAGGCCTCTCCAAAAGTTCAACCCGATAATCGGTCGACGGACGACCGACGATTGACTGTGAAAAAACTACGCCAACTATACATTACTCCACCCTCATATCTATTATTCAACGATATCTTCATTTTAGCTGTAAGACATCCATTGCTACACATGCATGGGAGAGTCCATAGATTTCCGGCATTCAGCATGTACGAATAGATATATATATATATATATATATATCCTTAGAATTATTTGTAATACAAAAATGACAGAAAAGCTTAATTTTATAGAAAGTACAAACAAATTGAACTATTCTATAACATCATCTATCAACTCTATATAAATCTACATGGTTGCAAACGATGACATATTTCAGAGGCGCCAACAATAAACTGAGGCGGGTTTTTTTGTGGTCACAGACAAATATCCTTAATACATTTCTAGAGCAATTCGTTTCCTACTATTATAAGCAAATAAAGAATGTTCACTATGTAATGCAAAATAAATACAATAATAAAATACAAATTAAAAATGATAAGTAAATTAGTAAGTACTTTATATATTTTGGCGATGATAGTTATCACTTGCAAAAGACTCGATACAAAATAAGGTTATTTCTTACGGCATTGAGAAAATTTGAAGTTAATTCTTAATTCAAAATTTATTTTAGAAACAAAAAATAAATTTACTGCCTGCCTGTGATAAATACATTTCAAAGAGCATGTTTATGGTCCATGTGCTTCTTTATAGACAACAATTATTTATGCAAAATTAAAACACTTCTTTTATAATTAATGAAGATTTTATACTATATTTGAACGACGACAAAGTAAATTACGCGATATAAATATTATAGCTTGTATCAACACGCCGATAAAACAATTATAGTAAATATATTATATTGAGCTTTAAAACCACACTTAAAATTTATTTTTATTACTTTGGAATAAAAAACCTTTTACTTTCTGTATCATCATCATTTCAGCCGTATGACGTCCACAGCTGGGCATAGGCTTCGCTCATAAGTTCCTAACAAGATCAGTTGTTAGGGGTATTCATACAACGGTTTTCGAACGACTTTAATAAAGACGTCTTTCTACGTCGCATTTTTCAATGGCCTAAACTGCAAAACCTTTGATTCCCAGAGGCCATTTGTGGCCAATACAGCCTGTACACTATCACTTCAATTTGCTAATCCGTTGGTCTATAACCATTACTTCATTTCGTCTACGGACCTGCTTTCGGTTTAATGTTTATTTTTATTTATATTCCTTTAAATACCCTATAAATCTTGTGTAATTATAAATACTGATAGTTTGAGCCGCTAATTTTTGAATGCCTATGTATATTTAAACGAAACTAAATTGAATTATTTCTGAATTTGTTTATCACACTTTCATTCATTCCGAAATTTTATCTATACAAGTAGTATTAATATTTCGGAATGAACAAAAGTATGAAAATGACGTTCTAAACTCTCTACAAGTAAATACTTATCATTCCATTATAAGTTTTAATCCTATTTTAAAATAAATTATTATTTGCACCAAATTATTAGTAAACAATTAATTTATAACCTACACGATTTATTTTTGAATGAAAACTCTTTATTCTTTTTAATTTTACGATTACTACATTTTGAATTAAGTCGCATTATTCTTTGCAGTTTTACTTACCTGTGGGAAGTCCCACCCTTTGACTACTTTGATAGTGGCGAAGATCATATTCTGTCGCATCCGCAGTTGCTTCCTCTGCCATAGTTGGATAACCTTTACAACAAAAATCACTATGAAAACACACGCGAACACATCGGTGCCAACGTACAGCGATATGTACATCGTAAGCACAAGTCGACACTGGGTCAAAATAAAATGATGTCAACTTTAAAAGTAAACAATTATATACGTTTATCATATATGTATGCAGTTATTTTAATCGGTTACGTTATCATATTGAATGTGTTTTAACAACAGTTTTAATACAACTGAGGAAAAAGTATTGTATTAATATTGATTATTGGTCTAGGTCATAGATTTCCTATAGGACCGCTTTTAAACGGCCTGCATCTAACGTCTTATATTTTTAATTAAATACAAATTACTTACAAGTCTGTCAGAGTAATGTATAAAAAATAGTTTTTACAATTACGTAATTAAAGTTATAAGAGAGATAAGATATTTAGTTCGATATTTGGCAAAAGGGTTTGTTATTAAGGAAAGCACTTTAGTATCAAATTGATTCTCGAATGGGCGAGCAAGACGACAAACTACATCTGTCTATGCATCAACATTTTTTTTTGTCGTAGAACTTAAAGTACTGGACATAGGCCTCCTTCATTGATTTCAAATGAGACCAGTTGGAAGCGGTGTATCTTTTCTCCTGAAAACTTTAACAAGGCAGTATGTCCACCTAATAGGAGGCAGTTTGTTGCTGCGCTTACCACTCTGTGATCTCTTATTCAGAGACCTCAGCGGCCATCTGACATGCCACTGCCACTTGACCTTGGACAATCCGCTGGACTATATCGGTCATTTTCTTTGGTCTTCGGATCCTTGCATTCCTATTTCGATCCGTAGAGTCTCCATGATATGTTGAGCAACTACGAGCTTGCTAATAAGGCCTGAATTTAACGACTACGTTCCAGTGCCGTAGGTCATCTATGGTAACATACTATGCTTTCGTTTTTAGACAATATTGGATTATAAGATGTTTGGTAGTTTTACAGGATGGGCAATTATAAATGGGGGGTACTTACGCGATCATATGCGGAGCGTAGAGCATCAGCGGCGTGTAAGGCATCAGCGCAGGGCGGTGGTAGCGCTAGTACAGCGGCCGGTAGCGCGGCTTCAGTTCCCGCGCCGCCCATACGCACACGCCAACGCACGCGGCCCGAGTTGTCCACCACCGTCACGCTAGAACCTTTCTCGACCGCCACCTATCAATTTTAAATGAAACTAATTTTTAATATTTTATTTACGTATATTATATATATACTAGCTGATCCCGCAAACGTTGTTTTGCAAACAAAAACTAAAGTTTTTAATTAACACATTAAAAATAAGGGTTGATCGTAGAGGGGTAAAAATTTAAGGTTGTGTGTATTTTTGTATGTTGTATCATAAAAAAATAAAAACAAAAAATTTCGTTAAAAAAATAAAAAAAAATTTATAAGTGTGAACAACATTTATCACTTAGGGGTATAGAAAATAGATAGTAGGTCGATTCTCAGACCTACTGAATACGCATATTAAATTTGTTAAAAATCAGTCAAGCCGTTTCAGAGGAGTTCAAGTTAGAACACCGTGACACGAGAATTTTATATATATATATATATATATATATATATATATATATATATATATAATACGAGAGACAGGGTGGGTAGGCCCACAAGGTGAACCGACATAATTAAGGTCGCTATAATTTTATACAGGATTATTAGACCTAGACGTGAAATCCTATAACGTATTAGTTGATAAATGAGCTATAAATTCGCCCCCCGTTGACTCATTTACATGCTTTATTTATTTTTTTTTTAAGATTCTTTATTGTAAACGCTAGGATACTTTTAAATAGTTTCATAATAATAAACAAAAAAGTATACAATGTCCGGTCTTATCATACGAGTCAATCTCTTACAGACAATTTATAATGTAATTACGTGATTGTAAAATTACATTTAAAAAAAAAACAACTGATAATTTTATAGCCGCCTCTTCTCAGCAGATCGATATTCCGAGTCATTGTTAGGTTACTACTTATAATATAAATGCCTATTTGGTTAAGAATATTTTAAACTTGAATTTATAGCTTTTACACCTACAACCAATCACTCTGTAGAGTGAAGTCAACTCACGTTGGCGTGTTTATAAGCGCAGACAGTCTCTGCCCGGAGTGGCCTGGTGACCGGTGCCCGACGTAGCTTCACGGGCCGTACTTCTTGTGCCTCTTCCACCAGACGGGAGACTAGACCGCCGTGCGAGTTGAGCTCTTCGCGTAATTCCTGCATACCCTTGAGCAGTCTCTCGCCCTGGTCTAGCGTGAACTCTGATTGTGAAAATGTGGAGTTCAGTGCTTCTTCGCGTCTGCAAAAAAAAGTGCTTTTAAGTAGAGATCAATTACTCCGACCTATCTATATATTTATGTGTAAGAAATCCCCATTTAAAAACTGACTCATCAAGATATCTTTAGAATCATAAGTCTTGATACAGAAATTTCATATGTAAAATTTCATTTAGCCGAGTAGAGGTCAGCTAAAAATGGATTTCACGAAAATTCGATTGAAAGTGCTTTCTTATACTTATTTTCGAAAACTATAGGTCTTTCTTATAGTTATAAAACTTGGCTAGAATATTTTTATTGACATGAAAATTACAAAGACTTTTATGAAATTACAGCTTCGCACGGTGCAGGGTAGGCCGCCCACTAGGTGGACAAACAACATAGTTTGGGTCGCGGGAAGTTGCAGGATACGGACGGCAGAAGAATTGTCATTGTGTCGATTTTTGAGAGAGGCCTATGCCTTGTAGTGAGTGTTTATCGTCTTATATGTTGATGATATACACAAAAACATACAATAATAACGAAAAATAGAGAAATGAACATGGCACACATTTAAGGGTAAGCAACCAGGCCACTTTGACAAATTAACAATCTCTAATAATAAATATCATACGATACTTACTTCTGTATCCACTTCTCTGCTTCTTTTACTTCTTCGAAGAAGTTGTGGTACTGTGTGGTATGCTTCAAATGTGTTTCTAGACATAATGTCAGTTGTAGCACCCAAGCCCATTGGGACTGCATCACCTGGACAAATAATACATATTTATTATTTAAATTAAGTTCATTCAATCATTCATTCATATTATTATTCACATATCAATCATTTAAAAGTAAAAGTAGAATGTCGAAAGAATCCAATTTGACAGAAACTAGAATCAGATTGACTTCCCTTATAAGGCCTTCTTAAAGCTACGAGGGTTTCAAACGCACCCAGATTTGAGAAGAGCCCACAAGAAATTCAGACGGATTCTTTTATTCATTAATGATGATCAATGACACGGTTTGTATTTTTAATTAATGTCTCTGAGGCCGCTGGTCGGCTACAACTACCGAAAGGTTCTCTAGTTGCGACCATGAGTCGGTAGACGTGGAGCGGGTAGACTCCCTACCTACATGAACCCAGGACTCAGTCAAGGTAGCGGTAGTTCTCTACACTCGGGCAACGCAAGACCGGTAGCTGTCGCTATCTTTAGAAGAGGCGTATACCTTACGGAGGGTATCTATCATGATTAGTATTATTACTAACCTGTAGATGAGCTTCTATGGTCTTAGTGGCAGGGTGATGTTGTGCGATAAGTGCCTCTCCTCTATCGATGACATTGCTGAACTGTAACTCCCTCTTCTCCAATGAAGACATCAGTTGCTATACAAAAATAAACCCAATTACAAGACTGCAAAACTCAAAATAGCATAAAAAGCACACAAGAATAACATAGTCTGTTGGATGCATTAAAAATAAATAAAATCGGTGTAATAAAACATGAAACAAACCTCTCTATCATCCCCAAACGAATGCTTGCACAGAAAAGAAAGGAAACGTTAAAGTAACTAACAAATATGTATGTGTGACGTGTGCATGTATATATGAAATAGCGATTATGTGTGCGTATGGTGAGGACATACACAGATGATTAACTATATAACTAAGTATTAACATTGACAAAATTTAGAGAAAGCGAATAATGTCTTGCCATTGATATCTAGTTATGATTAACTAATATATGTATATATAGATAATACACATATAACTGGACCAAACTGATTTTTTTTAACACTTATCTTACCAACACTTCCAGGTACCTATTTCTACCATAGCGGGTCAAATGACCCGACTTTGAACGTATTTATACGTATTCACTTGAACGTATGAAATATAGTTGTTATGTAGGAAATAAAAATTCAATCGTCAAAGTTAAACAAAATAGTATGTTGACGATTTCTATTACAAACGTAAAAAATAATAATTTTTCAATATAAAGCTAAATACATTTCTTACATTATCAATGCAAAAGTTCAAAATGAGTCATTTGACACGTTATGGTATGTTTAGTGTTTGATATATACATACTCGTATATTTAATATAATCATAGTCAGTGGATGTACATTTAAAATCTCTTCATTATTATATGTTCACAGTTCATACAGACACTGTATCTTGGCGAATATGAAGCCTTTTAGATATGAGTTAGTAGTCAAAGGGTCCATTAACCACCTAATCAAAAAAATAAGGTCCAGAAAGGATCACGATCCACAGTAATGTTACTATGCAAGTTGGAAGAAAGCAGTCAAAAATTACAAAGATAACCAGTAGGCAGGTATGTATATATCATCTAATACTAGTAATAGACAGCTGGGATTATCCAGAAGTTGCGCTAATTTAAATAAGATAGTTTCTGGCCAAATATAAAATATGTTTTAGCATAAATTTAAAAATAAATTACTATATTTTTTAGATGTGAAATTATAAAGTGTAGTAAATATATCGACAAAAAATAAATATCTCTTACTTCATAATAATGCTGAACCGCTGGTAGATTGATATGAGGATCTGCCCAGTCGCGTGATAGTTCCACTTGTTCCTTCTCGTTGAGCCAATTCAATTCCGCAGTGGCCGACTGCAAGAAATCTTGTAGGGCGTCCAAATCTGATATTCTGTAGGAAAAAAAATTGACTCAGTTTTTTCGCTGACAAATGAGCATAAACACCCCGTATAAAGTAAAAACTTTTTTTTTATGAAATACGAACGGCCAATAAATTCTGGCAGTAGTATGTAAGCAAGGACATGTAGTAAAGAATAATTTATTTACTCATCTGAAACCGCATTTATCATTACTTTATTTATATATTACCTTTTTTTTTAAATATTATTTATTGTACTCTGTACATTTAAATAGATTTTATAATCTCTTAAAGACAACCATAGTATGGAAAAGGTTCAAGTATAAATAATGGGTAGTTAACGTATACAACACGTATATATATAAACATATGTACGTATTTATTATTTCAGAAGCCATTGATTTTTTATAGGGTATAACTATACATTATTTGACAGCAAATAGAAAAAGATAATTTTTTTTTCAACATTGAAACTTTTAATAGAACTCTTATTGATCGACAACTTATCATCTATTTTTTCATCTATTTTATTTATGACTTTATTCTGCTTCTTTACAACTATAACACCTAATAGTTGTGGAGAAGAAACAAGTAGCAATTACCTTTATAACTTAATAATAAAAAGCTGTCTAGATACACTCAATACCATCAAAAGTTTTTCGCTACTTGCTATACAATAAAAAAAAAATTAGAGTATATTAGAGTGTTTTAGAGCGATCGAGTTATTTAACGGAACGTATTAATATCTTCACAATAAACCACGTTAATAATAAAAATTAGTTTACATTTTATACTTCGTAAGTTAAGGGTTTGTGAATTTTTTTATAAGTAAGGGAAAGAAAAGGGTTGGTTTTTACTTTAGGTGTTGTATTTTTTTTCTCTCCATAAATATCACATTTTCCCATTTTTTTATTATACAAAATATGGAAAAAAACATTAATAATAAATAATACTTGTGGCTATAGAAATTTCTTTTCACATGTCTAACTTTATTTCAATTTTATATACACGTTTTTAATAGCAGGTTTATATTTTAATTCGTTCAAAGAATTTTGACATGACAACTTTTACCTTATTTCATAAGGTAGTTTTAATTTGATTCTTACCGTTTAGTACTTGTAGATAGCAGCTCAGCGTACAGTTTCTGCAGCTGACTCAAATGCTGGTTGTACAGGTTTAGCTCTTCGCCGGTGAAGTTTGATCGATTGTGGACACATTGCTCCACCTGAGGAAGAATGCAGAAATAGATCTTATATTATGTAATAATTTGAAATAAACTAAGAATGACAACGGTAAGCAATATGGTGTCTCAGAAGGTAAGTTTAGTTGATATGGCAAGGAAGTATCATCGTTCACAAATTATATTCTCTCTCACTTCCTAGTTCTCTTCTCTATAGCTAGATGAGAGATTGTGAGCTTAGCAATGAGGCCAGAAGTTGCTCTGATAGCATGGCAATTGTTATTAGCAAAGATATCGCTTTAATAAACTGTATCCAACCGAATATCTCACTCCCTTACATTTCTCATTTTTTACTTGATTTTACTACCCAAGTGGTATTGACAGAATCCGCGGCTTCGTGGTTACTGGGCGCAAATCGCCTAGCACAAAACCTTTTTTTAATGTAACGTAGCTCTATGGAACCCACGGGAGCTTCGGTTCAATCCGCTACATACTGCTATTTCATCGAGTCGTAAGGCCATTTTATATCGCTTTGGCGGATGCTTCGTGACGTGACTAGACTCAAGGACCCCCCGAAGGGACATTGACTTGGGCTGTAAATTGAAGATAATAACTATTTTACGACGTGTATTAATACAACAATATAATTATTACCTTTGAGTGGAACTGATCGATTTGCTTGTGCTCCCTTTGATGTTTATCCAGTTCATGCTGCACGGTGGGCAGGTCTGACCCGTAATCGGATTCGTGAAGCTTTTTCTGCGAATGAATATTTCGTTTTAAACAGATTAAAGATGTCAATTTGACTGTAAAATGATTACTATAAAACAACACATTCTTGTCAACCGCAACGAGATATTACAGTTTAGAGGAATTTCGGAAATGTTGATACAGCATATGGTTGAATTTTAACTACTTCCGTCAAATATTCTCACGTTTGTTATGAAAGTAATAATAAAGAACCAAACTGACTTAGTTGTGGGCTCTTCTCGGGTTTATTTATTTATTCATTTATATTACTACCCACATACGTCACGAGAGGAATTTCAAAAGAGCTCCATTTTGTAAACAATAAAATCAGATTAAACTCCTCTCTCTCCTCTCTGTATAGAGCCCACAACAGATTACTTTTACAATACTCTTAATTCAATAGTAGAGCAATTTATTCTCAAAGACATAATAATCATAGTAATGTCTAACAATAGAAAAATTATTCTGATTACATTACATTAAACGGATACGTACCAGCCTCTCCTTGCACCATTTGGTGGCCGCTTGCAGCTGCTGGAACTTGGGGTCTGCGTCGTGGACTCTAGTCTCAAGAACTGTCCTGGTCTCCCGTCGTACGGTGGTCTGTTGTACCGGCATTCGGACTGAGGACAGTCTTGGCACCAGGCGTCCTGTGAAGGCTTGTCTAGCGGCCAGCCAGCGCTCGTGGATTTGTTGTACTCTGTTACAAAAGGTTTTATTTGTAAAAATATTTTTATTTTGTTTGGAATAACGCACAATTTTATACTTTATAATAATAACAATAGTAAAGAAACAAAAAGAGAGGGTAAAATGGAAAAAAAGAAATAGATTTAGTTCTATCAGTGGCGTACCCAGGAGGGGGGGGGGGACGGTGGGTGCGGTCCGCACCGGGCGGCACTTACCTTGGGGCGGCATTTTTTATATTTACTTATAGTTGTAAAAAGCAACTTTTTCATTTCAAATTTATTTTCTTTCTTGAATAATAAATGATTATTATAAGTTTAATATTTGATTTATATAAATTATGATTAATTTTATGATTTCGAATATTATTCCTGGGTGTATATAAATGCATTTTAGTGTAAATTTTGGATTCAAATTCAAGAACAGGATAATAATTTTATTTTATTGTATTCATTACAATTCGTTGAATTCGTAAAAGGATCTTTACGAATTTGTTCGGCAATTTTTCCTAACTAAAATTGTTTGATGTCAGTTTTTAAATGTCATTTCTTTTGAAAAGTTTATATGATTACTTTGAAGTGATATATCAATATTTTTTTAAATCAAAAACTACTATTTGATTGACATATAATAGAAAGGGCGGCAAACTGGAGATCGCCCCGGGCGGCAAAAGTTCTAGGTACGCCATTGAGTTCTATAGTGGTCCATGTGGAACTTTGGTGAATGCGATACTTGAAAGGGGCCTAGGGTAATTTGAGTAATAAAGAGAAGAACTAAAATGCCGGCTCGACTTCACCTATTAATGTAGGCAGATAATATTTTAAGAAGCTTAGCTACTATTACTTGTAAAAACTTGAATATTCCATATTCAATACAATGTGTCTATACTTGCAAAGCGCCAATTTATTGTCTAGTTTTGTTAATACGGTTTGGTAAGTGTAGCTTCAGGGAGTCCACCGAAACCCGCTAAGTTTCGAAAGAGATCTATGAGGACAAAAGTTTGGGAACCTCTGCTCGAAGGACATACGTGTAAGTAATTACCGTCTGTGCAGTTCCGTGGCCTGCGGATATCTGCCCTCTCGCAGCGCGTGGCAGTCCTGGAACATGTCCTGGATGCCGTGCTCCATGGCCCGCAGCTCCTGCTCAATCTGCTCGGCGGCTTGCTTCGCCTCTGCTGGGTGCACGCCGCGCTCTACGCGACGGATTTCACCCTCGATATGCCGTTCCACGTTGTCCAGTCCCGACTCCGTTTGTTTAATGTCTCTGTTGAATTAAATATATCATTTATATTTTTTCATCTCTCTTGTCTTTTTTAATTTTTTTTTAAATTACCCTGTTTTTGTGTAATGAGTATAAACGCTGTATTATAATGTTTTAACATAGTTTTAGGCAGTATAAGTTTCACGCATCGGTCCGAGCCGATTGTTGAATATTATGTGAAGATCAGGCTTTGTTTAAATCATTGAATCACTGTTTATTGTTTATTTTACAACATCACACCAGATAAAATACAGACGATACAAAAAGAGAGAAAAGTAATTGACACAAATCTTTCTAGTTTCGTTTCATTAAATTATTGTTTTAACTTGTTTACCTTATATATTATAGAGATATTTAGTATTATAGTATTATAGAGATATTTTGTCGATAACGATTCTCGATTTTTGTTATTTGCACGCCCCTCTGTTGTCTTCTCATACTGTTGTTACCAATAATACATCGCCTCTCTTTCTTCGCCTTCACTTCATTATACTGTAAAAATTCATTAGTGGTATATCGTTACCTATGCAGCTTCTCAGCCAAGCGCTGCAGCCGCTCGAGGCGACGGATCTCGTCGGCCAGGTCGCGTTCTCTCTCTTGCTGCGCCATCAGCAAGCGAGCCCACGCTTGTTCCAACGCCTCGGGCCGGAGTGTTGGCTCCACTTCGCATTCGCCAACCGACTCGAAGTATTTCTAAGAGTTAATAAAATAATTAAAATGTTGTAGAACTCAATAACTTTAGGAGCCGCTGCCCGTAAAGAACCTCTCTAGGTTCACTATCCTAATTGAAATGAAACACTCGTATGAAGTAAACCGCATGGTTGTTTCATATGAAATTTTATGACTATTTATACTGCATAAGCCATGATTTTCCTCAAACATAATCAAAGAGGATGGCAGCATCCAAATTTCGTGAAATATTAATATGTATAAGCCCGAGCCGAGACTCAACCGGGGGCCCTCGGGCTTTTTTTTAAAAAAAAAACTAATCTAATTGCCTGTGCTCTTCCGACTCAAACCTGCGGAATATGCAAATGCCACTTAAGCAGCAGTGAAAGTCCGATCCAAAAAGTGTCGGAATAGTATCATAAAGGGTTCCTATAGCGACATACAACATGGTGTCCTGTTGCAGCGGCATTTATATCGAATCCTACAACATCACGGCGATTGTTCTTCCTTCGCTTAAAGTATATAGTGTCATGTGTAACAGGTATGTAGGCAATATCATTCGAATATATTTAAATACGAAAAAAAATCGTGTTTTGATGTCGGATGACTTTAAAGTTGATCAAAAATTAAAACCTCGAGATCGCGGTACTGGTGGAAGAGCTTCTGTTTCTCGCGCTGTCGGAGGGGCACCTCCTCGCTGCGGAAGCGCGTGCTCTCGCTGAGCAGCTTTTTCATCTCGATCAAAGTTGACGGGAAAGCACGGTCCTGTGGAATAACAAACAAGTTAATATTCAAGTTTATCCTACTACTTACCTAAGTAACCACTCAAGGTACATCCCTACATAAACCTCTCTAAGAAAAACAACTATTCTTAATTCATTACGTTAGGCAAACTCTGAAATACAAAAACAAAAGACTGACTTTTCGCGATATTTTTTTTTACGATTTGTGGTCTTCATACGAATTGACGATAAAAACATTAGCTTTACGTAACCTTACTCTTTAATAAAATATTTTTAAGGAAAATTTCTTTTTATACTTATTACGAATACTTTTACGTAAAATAAAGTTGGATGTTCACGCGTAACCCTCCAAATAAATAACAAAGTAGAGATAATATTGTCCTTCTATCATATACTACGACCATTAAATTGCAGTGCCGACAACATAAATCGCTACTCACACCGTAAGACGATAAAAGTACAGGACATCACTAATGTTGTCCGTCCCTTACACCGTCCGAAAGAGCAGCGATTGTAAAACAACCTCCATCTTTCATCGTACGATATTACTATCACCAATATGACCACCAACGCTATATGAACAACTTCATCCCCCTATCACACCGTCTCACCTGCATGAGTGAGCATTTCTCGTGCAACCAGGCGCGGTGCTGTGCGGCCTGTTCGGTGTAAGCGGCGGCGCGACGCTGCGATTCCGCATCGAACAACGGATGCACCGCCGGCGGTTCCGGGAACGTCTCGTACAAGGAAGAGATATACGTAATCAGGGATTTCTCATCGGGTTCGTGTGTGTCGACATCTGAAACAAAAATGTATTTATTTATTTCATCTCATATATTTATTGCCTAATTGTCTACATAAGTTATCCGTAAACTGAACACATTTACATTAACCCAGAAACTTTGATTTTTTTTTAACCGACTACAGTAATATATTACATACAATAGTTTTGGCAATATATATAGGTTAATTAGCAATAGATGTAAAAGTTTTAAAGGGGTGAAAATATATTAATTTTAGTATCCATCCATATATGGTATACTCTATCTAAAAATCAATAGTTTTAGAATTATAAATAAGGTAATGGTAATACATTTAAATAAAATGTTTAAAAAATTGGATTACTTTGTAATTAAAAAAAATTTCGTAGTCCTTCCAGACTTTGTGCTATCAGAAGTTAGCCAGTCGCATTCCAAAAGAAACAATAAATTACTGTGACTTATTTCAGAGTATTCACTTTGGAAATATTGTAAAAGTTTTGAAGATATTTGTAAATAAATTAGCTACACGTGTAAAAAATCTTTTAATACTTTTTCTAATCATCCTGTATAACACATTTTCATCTAGATATTAACTCATCGCGGTATCTCTAGAACTATAACGCTTGGAGATTTTAAATAAAAGAGGAATATTCCTGTCGGCTAAAAACAGATTTGAAAAAATCCCACCACATTAATAAAAAATGCATATTTTAAAACTAAACCTTTTATAGGTTTAAAACTTGGCCAAAATTTACTTAAAACAGGTAAAATTATTCAAGAATGGATTATATGAAATTCCACCCACAAAATGCAGTGTGGACCATGCGAAGCGTTCGGAAACAGAAAACAAAATATGCGGTGTTTAGCACGATAATTAGTCTCAGGAATCGAACCTTGACCTACGATTAAGTAGAAGTCCTCAACCAATAAGCCTACTGATTGTTTGTAAGCGATTTCAAAGTTAATCATTAAACTGCGATTAAATCCCCCGATCAGTCACGGTACGTAAGTAAACAGATTACTATCGATATCGGTCAACTCCGGTGAAATTGTACTGCGAGTAAATTGAGCGCCAATTTATCATGCTCAAAGGTCAACAGTTGTTCACGCTATATTGACCTCATTAGGTCTCGTATGATCGCATATAGGCAACTAATAATTTGTAATAATTTAAAGTTCATCGTTTTATTTTTTGAATAAAAAATCAATCAGTTCAAATGCTATTATTATAAAACAAGTTATTAAATACAATTTTAGGAACAGAAGGTAATTGAAAGTGAGCAGCTAGGTGGACCAACGACATAAGGAAGTCGCTAGATGCGGGCAGCGGAAGACTGGTCATCGTGGCGGCCTTTGAGAAAGGCTTATGCCTTGGGCGTCTGTTGCCTGACATAGAGATAATTAAAGAGGTGAACAATAATAAGATAATCCTATTGTAATTAGAACAAAAACAATTATTTACAATTATATATTTAGTTATGAAATAATCAGAAATGAGGGCATCCGATGCCCAGCGGGTTGACAAGTTGAAGAAGCAATGGGCAGGTCATATAGCGTGCAGGATAAATGGCTACTAGGGCATCAAAGTTCTAGAGTTGAGACCACGGTACGGCCAGCGCAGTGAAGACGACCTTATCCAAAATATATCTGAAGGATATAGGTCTTACCTATAGATTATAGAGCCATGGACGTCTTACGGCTAAGACAATGATGATGATTAAATAGAAATTACTTTTTGTATAGACACATTTCGGAAATAATCTTCTCAGAGTTTTACATTGTAGAGAGTATTATATTTAAGCAAGAAAATGACCAATATTTAGCCACTTCCGCACATGCAGTGGTAGTCGTGCAACAAAGTGCACCGCTCGCCAGCCCGCTGATAAATGCGTATGCGGCAAACAATGCGAATTACACAACTGCCACAGTCAAATCACTCGACACGTGTTTCAGGAGTTATGTTACACCGATTAGTGCCAAACACAGAGTTTGTGTTTGGCACTAAGGCTGGCGGGAGGTGCACTTTGTTGCACGACTACCACTGCATCTGCGGAAGTGGCTAAATATTGGTCATTTTCTTGCATATGATGGACTTTCGCAAAGTAACGCCTGATTCCATTAAATATAGTAATATGTTTCTTACTATCTATTACGGTCTGCGATCTAATAACATACATTATAATTAAGAACTCGAAAAACATATTTTAACAGAAAACAATCAAAATGACTGATAGAGTATTAGAGAATTGTATACAGCTTCAACACACCAACCAGATGATTTGTAGTGTTCAGTACTGTGCTGTTTCTCACAGATGCGTCCCATTATCTCTGAATGCACGTCGAATTGCATTCGCCGTAATTCTGTTGCATTGTCGCTTATCGTGGACGATCGCGGTTCGCTCCTTTCCGAGGTAAAAGCTATTATCCACGCTAGCTTCGTATTTTGTGCTGCATTTGATGCGTGCGACCTGTTCCTCTGATTGTTTCTGTTCATATTGTTTCAGATTTAACTTTAATTGATGTTAAAGGTCTTTCATTAATAGTATCACCCTGACAATATTTCACTTTCCTATTTAGACGTAATTTGGTTCCACAAGGTAGATGACGATCTTAAGATTATCGGAAGACGCTAGAAGCAGGCTGCTGATTTCAACCAGTTCTATTTTAAGCTATGGGTAATGATTATGTCCAACAGTGGACATCCTATGGCTGAAATGATGACGATGAAGAGATTTTAGGTATTTTTGTGTTGACGTCATTTTTGTCACAAAAGAACTTGTAAATTTACTGATAAATTAAGGAAAGAAAAAGGTTGTTTTTACTTTTGCAATTTGCAATTTTTCCTCTCCAAAGGTATCTTCTTAATAGTTCTTATTGGTTGCGGATCGTCGTGAGAAAACGGTTTACAGAAATCAACTCTCTTCATACGTTTACTAAAAAAATTACTAAACAAAAATTTCGCCTGCTAAAAATCTTCAATTCAATTGTAATAACCGAAATTTTATTTCTTGATAAAATCCCGCCAAACATTATTAGACTACCTTTTATAAAATTCTAATTGCAAATTAAAAGCAAATAAGGACAAAAGACATATTATTCAATAAACTATTTATTATTTTAATGACGAGAATCATTAACATTGATGTCGCATGATTATTTTATTTTCATTTATTCTCACGAAAAATAAATTTGTATAAATGTTTCTGAGTTATTGTGAAGTTTCATCCTGCTTCGTCTATACAACTATAACAACTCTCGATGCAGAGATCTATCTTTAACAAATATCTATGCTTAAGTGCAATAGTACTCGTAGCTTTAAGTTGAAATATGACATTACAGGGGATTTCACTTTAATTTTAGTTTCTATCAAATTGCGTTCTTGTCTTTCATCTTATAGCGTAAACAAATGATAACTGTAAATAATAAATAATTATAAAACTTGTTAAAACTCGCAGAGATTTGTGAAGGGACAATTAGACTCAGTCTCAGTGTAATAATTACACAGATCATTGATAATGTACATAAATATCAAGTGCATAATGCACTGCCTACCCCAGAACAATAGGTCGTAAAGCGCCTTCACAACCGACCGCGTTCAACTCGATTTGAGCAACGCAAACAATCGGCAGTTGGCACAGGTGCGATTGTGCGCACTGTGACCCTTTTTGCTATCATTGCTCGGATGTAAATTGATCTCTACTGCTCAGACATAGAATAAATGTTTTTTTTTCAGACTAAAACTGAATTTAAATCAGCCAATGGACGTAACTATAACAATCCCTTATCAAATACATCAAAAGTGTAACATTAGATGTTGAATAAAAAAATATTTTTGTAATTTACATATACATTTACACATGAGTCTTAGAGACGTAGTATGCGTAAATTTGTTTAATAACCTATACATAGCTCGCAGAACCGATGACCACTGGGACCTTAAGGTTTTGGAACGGATATCACGTTCTGGCATAGGACTGCAACATATGATGTTCACCCATAATCTGGATTACTTTATGGTTGGTTTATCGACAGATCCTATTAGAAATTCATAGCGGAGGCCCATGTCCATCACTGGACGTCCTATTCTATATAATTGTTTAATGACGAAATATCCTTCACTACTTTAAAGAAAGAAGATAAACTAGTTGTACTAGTTATGTTATCTTTATCTAACGCTGCCAGAAGAAGTAATACATTACAAATACTATATAGAGATTTTCACTTACGCACTGACTCATCACGATATCTCTGAAACCATACGGCTTGAAGATTTAAAATTTTGTAACAATATTCTTTTCGACGAAAAAAAGTCTGCTATGAATCGGATTTTACGAAATTCATATAGTTCGAACGAGCGGGGGATAAGAAAGACAAAATTGACGTAACATATTTAAAAAAAAAAACAATAAATTATGTTTAAAAAAAATCACTAATACTACATTGGTTAATTAGATACATGCAACAGGTATGCAACGAATTTCACTCGTAATCGTTTGTAGATCTAAAAAAATCGATATGCTCAATAAAACTCGATAATTCGCTCGCGCATCGAATCGGTTAAAACAAAGGAGCGGTATCTAGTAATTGATGCGTGACGAATCGCAGGTCCCCACCTGCGAGATTAACCGACTGGAGAAATGATAGACTGGATAGCTGTAATGAGCTATAGAAATGATAGGATTCTAGGATGTAATGTTTTGTTATGTCCGTGTTGTAACCAACGACTCAAAACATATGATTAATGATATAATTGTTTAGACCTTTTATTTAGATGGATTATTTTATTAAAACCATGGTGCTTTGACTCGTAAATTTTAAATCTGGTACAAAACTGATCACATTGCTCGGGATCGAAAGCTTTTACAGGGTAGACCTACGATATAGTCAAGGTCGCAGAAAGTAACTAGATGCGGGCAACGCAAAACCGATTATCGTGGCGATCTTTGAGGGAAGCTTATCCCTTGCAGTGGTCGTGTATCATCTATGAAGATGATGACCCATGATGAATATCCAACTTTATTTACATATTTACAGCTTGTCCTATAAATCAACGTTATTCATTCATTAAGATTCTGGGCGCCTGCACTTAGATGGAACTACGGCATTAAATGCCACTTGAAAAGCGTTTAGCTTTTTGAGTTGAGATAACTCGCGATAGTCAAAACTTTGCCTCGATGTTTCTAGCAACATGGGCAAATAAAACTTGTACACTGTATACTCTGATACCATAGGCTAAATCGAAATCGCTATTAGAATGCTTGTATTCAATAACTAAATATCTATTTACGCTTTTGAGTACTAAGTTTCACTAAAGTAGCGAATGCAATCGTCAGTGCAGGAATGTGCATCTCGTCTGTCCAAGTTTTTAATCTTACACGTTGCAGCGGTGCCTTTGCGTAACGCACTGGAAACTGGAAGTCCTTGTTAAATATTTATTCGCCTGTTGACTTTTAAAAGTGAAACGTTTTAATAGCACAACTTATAGACTGTTATCACAGTCTACGTATCATTTATTTTCGTAATAAATACATGAAAAAGCAAGTAAAATTGTCGAGATTTATGTATTATTATTTATAAGGAGACATAGATTTATATTTATATTCATATACTTATTTAGAAGCGGAAATGTTAAGTCCAAATTTAAAGGGAATTGGAATCAGATTGAGGTCCCCTCCTATGGCATCCTTCTATTAAAAATAACGAGACTACTACTAGTACTAAGAAGAACCTACAAAAAATTTAAACAGTTTTTATGCGGGTATTGATTCATTGTGTTCAGGATTAAATTGCTATATACGATAAAACCTATTTGTACACTAACATTATTTATTTTTATAAGTGTTGTGGTGAATCAATATTATCTATACATCATAGTATAAATATAGTTTTATTTACATTTTTACCTACTTTAAATATATTAATTAAAACAGTTTTAAAAGTTAAACAGTAAAATTTACAAGCGCAGTAATCTTTTCAATATGTTATGTATGTACGTAAAGTAAAAAGCAAAATTTGAAAATATTTGAAAAATTGAGACGCTGGCCTAGCCCAGTACTTCTTCTTCTTCTTTAAACTTAGTTTAGCTGTAAAGTTTAAAGAATTTTACTTATACATAGCTTACCTTCGGGGTCTAGCAGTCTGGTAACGCCGTATTCCTTCTCAACCACGTGGAACGCGGTCTCCAGGCGCTCGCGGACCTGCCTCGATCTGTTAAACATAGAATTAATTATTAAGATTCTGGTTATGAAAGAATATATTATTCACTTACCTTTACCATTAACATTTATATTTGCCATAAAGACAAAAATATTCGTCAGAACACGAGAGTTATTGCTAGCATTAAAATAAATTGTGAGGTATCGTTCTATGATCTTTATATTATTACTACTGGGTAAGTATGCACACTAATTCGTATGCAACATCGAATCAGGAATAAGGAGTTCTGTGGACAAAAATACGTAACCGACATAGCCCAGCGGACTGGCAAGTTATATTTGCAGTAGAGAGGCCACTGCAGCCTTAAAGTTCTGAATTGGAGACCACACCGTGGTCAATCGTAGTTTAGGACGTCTACCAACCAGTTTCTAACTGGCCTTTTTCCAGCGGACATCTTATAGCTAAAATTATGATGATAGTGTTGACTCGCCTGATATTACGCCAGTCTATCAGATCGGGGCGGTTCCTGTGTATGAGCGCGTTAAACGCGAGCCCGTCGCGCCACGAGGATGTGAAGTCGGAGACCCTCACGCCAGGGTACTTGGCGGTAGATCGGCGTGCCCAGCTGAGCAGCGCCTCTCGCGCGGTCACATTCGCCTCTTGGCCCACTACGATATCCGAAATCTGAAAAGAATTTACAATTAAATTATTGATTCATACTAACTTCTGCGATGTGGGCAGTGCAATACCGTTCCATCGAGGCAATTGCACAACACACAACTTGAAATTTGCTATCTTACTAAAATTACGTTACCAAAAAAACCCTGTCTGATTCCTAAAAAAATGTGATATGGGTAGTAATATTAATTTCTCTTAATCCTTACTGAGTTTACAGCTTCATTATTTAATAGTTTATCAATAATGTTAATATATTATTCATCAGTTAAGAGGAGCAGTAGAATGATAGTAAACAAAAAAACTTTTTCAAAACCGGCATTCAAAAACATATTTAAATTGAATCTACCAAAATATTGTTATAATCTATCTCACATATAATCTTTTAGTTTTCTTATCGATGTTTCTTTTGAAATTCGACCATGGTGTCGTTTCGGAAAGAATAATTTCTGAAGAACGAACAATAGTCAAAGAATATTTTACTTTATTTATCTTTCGTTCTACTATTTAATAGTAATAAAGGATGATAAACAAAAACGAGTAGCTTCGTGTACGGAGCTCGGCGTGGTCATAATTAGGCAACATGTAAACAAAGCGGGTGCAATCAGTTAGCGGAGTTAGCGATATGGCGATTTCTCTATTTCGCAGCGATGACGCCACCGTGAAAGCGTTACGTACTAATTATACACTCCACCGGGATCAAAGCGGATACTATATAACATTGTTTTGTTAGCATTGCTTCCTATTTGTGTGAACATTATTGCTTAAATAAACCTAATTTAATTTATTATACCACGGACTACGATCTCGTCAATAAAATAACAAGGAATACATTAAATGTCAAATTTTCTGACAACCTCATGTGTCCCACCTTGTGGGCGGACTTTTAATTTATCGCTCATAGACATTTGACCTGTCGCCTCTTATTTTAAGTAATGGTGAGGTTTACGATGGTATACTTTTGCCTAGAAGATACCTCTTCACTCTCAAGTAATAGCTAGCTAAAAACAACGTCAATAGATTGTTCCATTCTTTGGCTGTTCGTACAATAAAAGTAGTGGCGAAACGCTTAGTGTAGGTCAATTGTTATTATTATATATAATTACGAATATGGGAGAACAAAATGTAGTCTATAGAACACCGATAAAAACAAAGTATTTGGCCCCAGCGACCATGTGTTCTACAGCGCTATACATAAGTAGCGATATATTAGCTAGCTACTGCCCTCTATATATATATATATATATATATATATATATAGAGGGCAGTAGCAATAGCATAGTTCAGGCAATAGGTTACATCTGTTCGTCCACGGATCTCTTCATTGCTCATTTTGTTTGATGCAATTAATTAAATACTACAATTAATACATAAACTTTTCCTTATAACACGACATCGTGTTTTGAAATATATAAATAAAAAATTGACAGCTGCAGAAAAATGTAACTTTAAATCTAAATTTCTAAACTTGGCGAACAGTCACATATGATAAGTATTTTTTCGAATCGATGTATCGTGATCTCACGTTTTTATGACCGCCATCTTCGACGTACTAATGCATCAAAGACCAAAGTATAACAGCGTCAATCAATTGCAACGTGACGAGTATAACTAATAATTATGACGGATACGTCGTCCGTATTAATTTTAAAAAATAATTATTGAACATCAGTCGAAGAACTATCCTATGGATTGAAAACTAAAGTGTTTTGCAAGGGAGTATCTACGATCTTATATTATATACATACATGGTTTGTTTAATTGGAAATGAAAATTCTAAATTTTAAATTATTGATCTTAAACTAAATTCTAATATAATCTAAATAACATTAAAATTCTGACCTAAATAAGTGCCATAAAATGAGATTCATCATATTAATAAATATTTAGATTCATCTTGTTTCTGTAACTAAGCGACATGTGGTTCATTTTGCGCCAAGAAATTTTACACTAGTAACGAATAAACAAAAAGAGGCTACATGCTTATAAACCTCTTTAAGATACTGATGGAATCGTCTGCTCGCCTTTCCACTACATGCAAAAAGCGTATTTTAATTTTTGATGGAAAAGTAGTGGGACCGCAACTACTAGCCGCATGAGCAGATCCGATCAATGGCCGATACCACACTTGCCGAAGAAATACTTGCCGCCAAAGATAAGCACAGATGGAGTAACATAATGCATGACAAATATTCCAAAAAGTGTCTCGATCCTTAGTAGAGGGATAAGACAAAGGAAGGAGGAAAGGATAGGATAGGATAGAAGAATAACATTAACCAAAATACCAAAGTGTATTTATTGGTAGAGGAATTATTGAAAGCATGCATCGAATTTCGACACTGAATAATGGTACATTACATAACTTCTCAGCATATTGATTTAGAACCTCAGCTGATGGTTCGGATGTGCGACCTATTTGTCTAGACTCCACGAGGTGAGAAGTCAGTTCGGCGCCAGCGGGTCAACAGCCCAGGCTGGCTGGTATCCAGATTCAAAAATAAATTGACAACTATGAGGAAATGCAAAACACTCGGCGCGCCTATGACGTGTAGGTGATGTTTTGAATAAATGATACATGCGTACACTTGCGACATACATTCAACGTGTTTTTATACAATTCAAATTGGCATATAAACGACAATGTCATTATTTATTTGTTTTAGGTACGTATTAATGTGAAAACATAAAGTGTAAAAAATTGTAGGTGTAAAAGCTATGAAGGGGTGAATATATCGATCATTTTATAGCAAATTAATGTATGGTAATATCAGTGGCGTACCTAGAACTTTTGCCGCCCGGGGCGATCTCCAGTTTGCCGCCCCTTCTATTATATGTCAATCAAATAGTGGTTTTTGATTTAAAAAAATTTTGATATATCACTTCAAAGTAATCATACAAACTTTTCAAAAGAAATGACATTTATAAACTGACATCAAAAAATTTTAGTTAGGAAAAATTGCCGAACAAAGTCGTAAAGATCCTTTTACGAATTCAACGAATTTTAATGAATACAATAAAATAGAATTATTATCTTGTTCTTGAATTAGAATCCAAAATTTACACTAAAATGCATTTATATACACCGAGGAATAATATTCGAAATCATAATGTTAATTATAATTTATATAAATCAAATATTAAACTTATAATAATCATTTATTATTCAAGAAAGAAAATAAATTTGAAATGAAAAAGTTGCTTTTTACAACTATAAGTAAATATAAAAAATGCCGCCCCAAGGTAAGTGCCACCCGGTGCGGACCGCACCCCCCCCCCCCCTAGGTACGCCACTGGGTAATATAGCCCATGACAAACGATTATAGAAATAATAAATAATGTAATAATACTCTTGTAAAATGCATTTTAAAAATTCGGATTACTACATATTAAAATTAACTATTGTTTATTATCTGTCCTTGCAGACAGTACTGTCAGAAGGTATTATCCGGTCGCATTGCAATTGAAAAAGTAACTTAAAATGTTTTAAAGTTGATCATTTTATACGTTATAAAATACAATGCAAAAAGCTTTAAAGTTTTTACCCTCATTTGCTGGGAAATTATTACTTTAAAACTTAAAAAATGTTTAAGAAATGAATTTAAAATAGATTTTGAATTAAACAACAGTAAAACATTAAATATCAAAATATAGTATAACAAATATTACCCTGTAATACAGAGTATTTTTTTTAATTTCGACAACGCATATTAAGTACCTGCAAAAGGAATTAATGAATAAGTAATAAATCTAATTAACATTACAAGTGTTACAAGGAGTGTACTGGTAGATACATGCGGTATAGTAATAAAGGACTATACAATAAAGGAAGACGGAAGAGAGAAAAACTACAAAGGACTCCGGCATTAATTAAAATACCTCATCCTTTAAGAGTAGACGTCAACGAATGATAAATCAATTTGATTGCTTCTAATTATAATATCAGTCATCGCTGTCGCACCTTACTAATTGTTCGTTCTTGGAAAGACCTACTTTGGAAAATTGTCACTTGTTCATTTGCTTATAACCGATTCTTTAGGAAATCTGCGCTAGAAGCCTATGTACATCAGTGGACGTCTCTGAAATTATGATGGTGACCATATATAGATTCATTTCAAAATATTTATATATTAAACGTCATTGCAATCTCAAAATTAATAATATCAAGGAAACTTCATGCAATTTAATGTTCTTCAACAACACTGCTAATCTTGTTTAATAAACAGGGGATATTAAATTTTTTGTACGATTATTATCATTTCACCAGTAAGATGTCCACGGTTGGACATCAGCCCTATAGAGACCTGTTTGTTTTTATAACTACCCACGATTTTGGGGGCCACGATTTTGTGACTTTACAAATTCGGGTAGAATGAGAATTTAACAATTTGTATTCTACATTCTCTTTCGTTCTTCACATAATCTTTTACTCATTCCTTTTACGCTTCTCATGATTGGTCATTTTTGCAGATCTTCTCTTGCATCTTCTTCCTTCCTTCATCTATTTACCTAGATCATAGCTTTTACACCATCACAGATAGTTTTTTATCACAGACCATATTTATTTTACGCACATTTCTTTTGTTATTTTACTATTTGGCACTATGTTACTACTTATTCTTAAAACTTATAGTCCGGTTGGCAGCGGCTTGTATTTAAAGTCTTTTAACAACATTAACAAGGTCATCAGTCTACCTCGCGGGTAGACGTCCCACGCTGCGATTGACAGAAATGCTGCGTAGTTGACTTAAATATTATTCCATATTTGCGATTTAATTTTCTAAACGAAAAGTAAAAGCTAATCAATATTGTAAAAAGTATTAAACACCCGTTGTCGGTTTTTGTACGACGATTGAATAAAAAAAAACATTGTTTTCAAATACGTGACGGAATTTGATAAATACACCGTTGTTTTACAATTATTTAGTAGTGGCAGTTTCGTTAAAAGAAATTTTAAGTAAGCATATGTTATTAATATTGATGGAGAACGTCAAGGTCTCACTATATTAAATTCAGTTATATCACTGAAGGTTTTTGTAGGTACCACTATCTTGTCTTTTTGTCACACCAGTCTTAGTCCAGTGTTAGAAGACTGAAACATGCGATCGTAGGTTGCGGATTCGATTCCGGAAACCTAAATGTTATATAATTCACAATTTGTTCGTTAATTATATAGGATCACTACTGCAGATAAGGAGTTTCCAGAGGATAAGCAGCATCGTCATCTGCATACCTTAACACTATTGCGATCGCCAACTCGCCTACCAATCGTGGCGATTATAGTATATCCCATAGATATCTTTGGGGAAAGTTTATACCTTGCGTCAATGGACTGAAACGACGATATATCTTCAGTACCTTGGGCTTCGTCATCTAAGGGTCATATAGCTACGAAATGACAAATATTTGAAATCATTTAACTAATATTAATCAGATATATCACATTATTAGATGACCACAAAATCTTATCTATGTATAAATAATCGATACAGAAGTTAAAAGAAATAAAAAATTTGTTTCACATATATAATGTACATTCTAATGTTTTTTTGATATGCATTAATGTCAAATCTATTTTCTGGTTCGTATATAAATAATATTGCTTTACTAACACGTGAAGAGGTGATATTAAATGTCACTTGAAAAACGTTAACTTTTAAGTTTGGTGCTACATACACTTAACTGCCTTTTTTATCGGCATTGCAAATGTAAGGCATGTATTGTAATTGTCAGCAAATGAGCCATACGTTCACTTCTCCATTTAACATGTATTTTTAATCACCCTGTGTATGTAAGATGCATAAAGTAAGTACCAATAAATTGATTTGGAATGTCGTGATCATTATGCTGAAATCTATTGACGAACTTATAGGTCATCCGCTATCCATTTAGCATCTGTTACGAATGTTAAGACAACATGTAGGCGTATGAGTTACATATGTTCTGATATTTTTTGTAGTAATTAGTTTTTTTATTATAATTCTAAACTTGCATCGTAGGTAGAATTAAAATCAAATGATGTGGGACGTTGATGTTGAGGCGGTAACAGTGTTAACGTTCTAAACTGAATTAATATATCCGGATTTCGATCGTATTTTACATTATAGCCTTGTGGCATATTAAACTATAATCCTTTCTCGTGTTTTAGAAACACTGAACTTGATCAGACATACCTTTTCTATCCTAACACACAAAATGAGATTAATATAATAAGAACTATCAAAAAATATCGCCATTTTGTTCATTTTCATCTATACGTCTACGTATCTAGTTGGTTTAAACAGTATAAGCAGACAAATTATAATTTGAATTAAATATCAAAAATTCTTAATTCAACATAGAATGAAATACATCTTGTAGTCAAGTAAATATGAGCCTAACAACTGTTCGAATGATAAATGCCTTAAAGAAGAACTGAAGAAAAGTGGAGAAACCAAATAAAAGGTACTATTTTTTATAGAAAATAAAATTACGCATTCAATTAACACTGTAATATGAAGTGAACATATCTATTACAAAGTGTGACGCAATTACAACACATTTGAAGTCTTCCATGGATTTTCTTCAAGTAAGAACTTTCTGAACAACATCTATAATCTTTTAGTAAAAGCATATACGAGTATGTACATTGCCTATAGAAATATCTATTTAAAGTTGATGGAGTCTTAGGTATACAAGAACAAAATTATTTGATACGCACCAAATCTACATAATGAACTAGACACCTGTATTTCATTATAGAAAGAAAAAATATATTAAAGAAAAATTGTACTTAAACGAATAATAACAAAGGTATCTATCATTTAATTTGGTACATATAAAAATAGTAAATCGAAACATGGACGCAAATTTTGCAATAACCAAATTATTTATTTAAATATTGTTTATTTATTTAAATTATTTAAAGACTTGTAAATGGGGAATGAAATAATGCATGAACTGAATGAACGAATGAATTACTAAGCAAGATGACTGACTGGTCTGCTTTTAAAACAAGACTTATATGGACCGAATAAAATCTACAAAGGTAATTTCTTCGAAGCGACCGAGTTCTGTGACAATGTTATTGAGATATGACTAATGTTCGTAACAGGCGCAAAGAACAAACACATGGGCTCATGCAAGTAAGTACTTGTGCCCACCGCAATAAGGTTGCAATGGTTTGGCCGATGGCATTCGCTATGCGTGGGCGTATGTCCGAGGCTGTGGAATCTATGATGTCATACCTTGTCAGGGCCTTTGCTTAGTAGTCACTTATATTATATTTTGTTCAAAAACCCCGAAGTCGTTTTTTAAATAATACAATTTCATTAAAAAATCATGACGAAAATTGATCAAAATGACTTTTGTTAAAATGATTACAAAAAACCCTATAACTTGTTGGATCCAAATTCAATTCTAGTTTTATTAAATTTTATAACAAGTGATCATTTTAGGTGATCCAAAATGAATGAAAAATTTATTGATTATAGATTTTTTTGGAATATTATCATAATCTTATCCCCGACAATTTTGATATTTGAAGCATGTAATAATGTACCCCAATACGTTCGTAATAAATTAAAATAAATGTATTTTAATTATGTGTACTTCTATTTACTGTATCTATTTATATCGTTTATTTTGTCGCAACGGTTTCCAATTTTGTTTTCTTAAGTTTGACTGGGTGAAAATGTCACTAGGAATTTTTTGTACAAATTTGAAAAAAAAATTACAATTACTTACAGTTATAAGTTTATTTTTAATAGTATTATATTCATTTATATTTTTGAGCTTTTGGCTAAATCTTCTCAGCCGGTCAGCATTATGAACCAGTGACATCATACTCATGGACTGAATACAGTGACCTTTTTATAATGTTATAAATAATTGAAGATTGAGGAGTGCATGTCAATACCTTTTAGAGTATTTGATATTTAATTATAAATTTTTCATAAACCTATTTTTAATGAAATAAATATATGCTATAAATGCATGGGGTATATCTGTGACGAAATTTAACAAAATATTTAGAGGTAGACTGAACATTAAACATATTAATTTGTGTTGAAAATATAGGTAACAATAAAATATAAATAAAATATGATTCTCAGTCTCGCACCTTATGTATACATTACTTGGTGGATTTCTATTCCCACATAAAAGCTATGTTGCTACATTGTTTACATTATTTATTTTTATATATTTCATCTATTTGAAGTAAATAATATCACGCTTCATAAGAAATTAGTTTCGCTGGTTTACTAGAAATTTATTTAAAAAAAATTGATTTCTTTTTCTTTAGAACCGTCAATGTCCGATAGAAATTTTGTTAACGCCATCTGATAACTTTTTATCGCTATCTTGTCATGTTTTTATTGAAAACAATCTTATTTTTAGATCGTACACAGGCATAAAATTAAACTTATTTTTTGGTCGCTTTGTAGATCAATAACGTTAAATCTATTTTATTAAAATGATCTAGGGTTGTGAATACTCATGCATTTGATTAGAGAAAACGATTATATTTTAAATGTGGAATTAATACATTATATCTTTATTTTTTATTTTTGGATCATACTATTCCCGATATTGTTTTTGTCCTAATGTTATTAATTATAAATCTAACACTGCACACAGGTCCCAAAATGTATTTAGACCTTATTTTACTCGACTCAACTAAATTGTATTTATAAGATACAATATAAAATAGTTGAGTCCAAAACCTGAAAAGCTTTTACACTTATTTCCAATCATCTATATACAGACGCCACTTTGAATCTCTATTAGAATTTAATATAATAACTTCTAGTAGTACAAAGGCTACAGGGACAAACAGAAAGCATTAAATAATTTTTTTTTGTAGTATTTAGAATGTTGAAAACGCTTTTACGCACTATTTTGTCATTACTTTATTTATAATGTCTTCAACCATTGATTTTTGGATAAGATAAACCATTTATTACAGTACAGTAAATAAGTCATACAAGAGCAGTGGTAGCGTAGAGGGTTGAGATCGCAGATCGCAGGCTCGCATTCGGGGATACAAGCTAATATAATTCACATTCACACTTTATGCAATAATTATGTAGGATCGCCACTGTTCACAAATAAGTTTCGAGATGATGGTCGGCAGCGTTCTCTGCATACCATAATACCCCGATGCGATCGTTAATCTGCCAAGCGTGGCGATTATGATAGCTCCTCATAGATATCTTTGGGGGAGACCTATGCCTAGAAGTGGACGTCAAGAGGCTGAGACGACGGCGTATTCTAGTAGGCGATACTCAGTCTTGAAGAAGCTGAAACGATGGTGACGACGACGAGCTATTTATTTTGACCCATAACCATTATCGAAAACAAACCTATCGATGATAATAAAATTTTTCCAAAATTAACTTCAGGATTTTGGTCTCAAGTAATCCAGAACCTGTGCAAATAATATATTCTTGTTTATCTTTATAATGGACGATTAAGTTTGTATACAATAAAATGAAAAGCGTAACTTAAAATTTTCAACATTTAATCCAAAGTAGAGCAGAGCGGCATTATCAGTCGCGACCGCTGGTAGGCTGTCGACTTAATGAAACGGCGAAGTCACGCTCCGGCTCTTTGCAAAATTATAAATGCAGTCAAACAAACTGTACATCAAAGGAGAACTCTAACAAACGAAACAAAAGTAACAGCGACGAGTGGTAAATGTAAGTTTGTCGCACAGTCTGCGGCCGGAGAGATAAAAAACGAAATGGACAATAGCAAGACGCGCTCGTGAAATATGGAACGGACATGGTGCGGTCAGATGGTCAGAGTTCTTATATCAATTGACGGCAAGCACAAACGCCGTACGTGGGAAGGTGAAGCTAATTACCTATACCGCGGGTCAAATCATAAAGACACTGCTATTATCGACCTCGTGAATATTGAAGATGACGCTGTAATTTTACAACAATGACCGCTACGTACCAAATTATACTTTTCATGCACAGATATCGTCCATACAAAAATGGAAACCCTTTAAAATATGTAAATATCACGAAAAAGTTGTTGTAACATTTCCGTAGCGATATAAAATGATCACTTATTGTCTTTGTAAAACAAATATCAGCTTTACTCATTTTTGCAAGTTTCTTCTTACGAATTTTAATTACTATTTTGTACATTTCAATGTCAATTTATTTTTGACAGAGTGTCGGATTTGCCTTACTGTTTACACTATAGAATAGCAAGTGATGTAAATGGCCTTTAACATCAGCTGTAAGACGTCTACTGCTGTACATACGCCTCTCAAATATTTCCAATATGGCTGGTTGGTAGACGCTTCCTACCAGTGTCTTACCGACGACGTCATACAAGTTTAACGCTAGCCAAGGTCACGATTTTAGTAACTAAGCTCTCTCGGCAGCTTTGGTAATTACATTGATTTTATACAGGACTGGATTGAGTTTAAGCTGTTAGGTCGCTTGGTAGGATGTTTCATGAAGTGAGCTAGCGATACCTTGATTTAATTTGTCACTTGTACGAGTGTCCGCCGCTTCGGTCTGTCTAGTAAAAGCGTAAGAATCTAAAGCACTGGAAGAATTTATAAAAAACGCTTATAAACGACAAATTTTGATCATTAGTCTATAAACCAAATTCGTATAAAAAGCGACTGACTGACTAATACGTAGAATGGTGGAGTGTAATTACTAAAACTATGCTTCACGTAATTTCAGTTAAACACATACAGTTTCATATATTTTGCAGAAAGAATTTTTATTTAATCCCACAAAATTATACTTTTAGATAAGGGAATATATCTGTTTTAATTTTGTTCGACCATAACAAAATCACGAACGAGTGTATTCTCCATTGCAATAAAAAGAAACACAATGAACCGCGAAACGAGCGCAGAGAAAAAGCAATCGATCAAAGATACGAAATATCGATATCACAATAAAACACAATCATTGACATTGTTGCTTCTATGCCGAGTACAACATCGAATACGGATTAACGAATGATCGATTCACTCGATATGGAAAGTAAATTAACTCGAATGTCAATCCGAAAACGAAATGGACTGATGAATAAGGAAATGGCGCCGCGTTGCTTGCATCCAAATGATATTTAAGACGTCATAGACGAACATGACGTAGATGGTATGATAACATGATATCTACGATGATATATTTTATAACATACATATTTATCTCTGTATCAGATTATAGTGTACCAATTTTAATGTTAATAAATTAGATATATTTATTGCATGTAGAAAAAAAATCAAAATTTAGATACAAATGATTTATCAATGCCAAAGAAAACCTGGTGTGCATTATGATATGTTTAAATATGAAACCTGATATTAGAATTCATGATCGAGATTGTAATCATTTAGATAGGTTGTGACATCTAAAACGCTTTTGCATATGTAACACAGGAGTGAAGGTGGCTGTGCGGTTTCCAAGTAAATGATCAATAAAAGTAATTTTGCTACTATTAATGCAGAAACGATAGTATGGCCATATATAGTGATTTCATTACTTAAAATGGTACTTACTATACTCGATACTTACTATACTTTTATCTACCACACGTCTATCTACAGATATATTAAAAGAAGATTGTGTACTGGTTTGAACCTCTTAATATCCCTCTAGTATTCAAAATACTAAACATGAATTGTGATACATCTATGACGAGGCCTATGTTCAACAGTGGAAGTGCTGTAGTTAAAATGGTGATAATTATTCAATGACAGTTCGCTCATGCTAAAAGCCCAACTCCTAATATTGCGAAAGGTCCATGTAAAGTTTGATATGAGACTGTTGAGCAAGCATTTGTCAAGGAGCCTCAACGCTGCCTTCAATTTGTGGAAATACTATGTCTCTACTGAAACAGCGCAAACCCATCTTATGGGCGGCTATTAGACTAAGTGACATTGTCAAAAACAATTGTAAATACTTTTCTGCAACACGAATGAAAATTACTTTTTAATCCGTTTCGTTGCGTTATTTAATACCCTTTCTTATCATCAATCGCAGTAAAGGCCCTAAAATGTCGTTTAAAAGCAAATTATGAAAGTCGTGGAGCGGCTTGGCGGCGTCGTGAGGCGTTCTCGAGATCGTTTGATAGCTGGCCACGATCTAAAGAGTCGCTCACCGTCTCCGGCTAGACTCAAATGCAACGGGATTCCCAAGCAGCTTTATTATTGATTTATTATTTCTAAAGGAAGAAAAATTTAATAAGTGAAATGAAATTAAATAGTTGTGTTATTTTGTGGACCGATGACAGTTACAATCGCCGGAAGTCACTGGACGCAGGCAGTACAAGACTGGATATCTTGGCGATCTTTAGAGTAGCCCTATGTCTTGCAATGGGCGTTTATCGACTGATATGAACAAAATGATGAATTTTTTGAGTATCGTGAAGTTCAATGTAAAGAATCCATTTTAATGTTATACAGTCACCACGGTAATAAGTGTATAAGATTTAAACGGGTGCAAGTTTAGCTCAAAACACAATATATTATCTTATCCTATTTATATATCTTCTATCGGCTATAGTCGGGTTCCAAAGAGAAAATTTAAAAACTGCTGATATTTGCATAAAAACAATGAACACAACCGAGACAAAAGAACGAAGTAACTATTGGCCTATAAAAATAAGGTGAAATTTTGGGATTTTATAAATAATTAATATCTTTTTTCTAACCTTAATAAGCTGGTTATGAATATTAAACAGAATAAAGAATAATTATTATAGTAAAGACTAACATAAATAAATATTTTACGTTTAAAAATATATTATCGCTTCGGTGATATGTCTGTCGTCCAAATGTCTTTCAGCATTAAGTCGAATACGGAGTGATTTGATGTCGTGAGTTAATAAAGGCTGTAACGGCAAAGACAGGAGACAGAGTGACGTTATCGAGTGAAATGTGGGAGAGGTCTCGGCAGATCGAGCTCGGATACACGTGAGAACGAGTGATGCCCGATTGTTCCACGTATCAGCAATCTAACGAGTCGCCGTAAGTCCGAATGTGAATAACATACACATTTAACCTCTGTATAACTCTAATTTTCTCACGTATTTTTGCGTCTACAGTTTTTGTTCGCATAAGTACACTTGCAGTGACCTTAAAACGAAGTTATTTACCGCGATATTTGTTTATTATCATGACTTATTTTTTATATTTTTACAATTTCCTCTTACATTGCATCTTTATTATGTAAATATGTTATAACAAAAATTATAAAACGTATTTGTTAAGCATTAGCGGATAAAATATTACTCATACTAATTAGGCGTTAATGAAAGCTATCCTCGTTTGAAATAAAAAACTACATAGAATTTAATTAAATTTATAATTCGAACGAGCTCTGTATAAACAATTAATATTGCTAATACAAAAGTAATAGACTCAATAACGAAAGCTAAGCATAACAAAACAAATGCAAATAGCATATACAATATAATGATAATCAATATTCATCATAAACACGAACAAGTAACCTACAGGGTGATGTCATACATTGACGTCATACCCATAATCACTTGCAATGTACCGACACCGAAAGAAAATTTAAACAACTTAAATCAACTAATATTTGTATATTGAGATGTATATGTAACATTAACAAATATTATTTAAATGTGTATTTTGACGATGTCTTCTAGACCGGACTTATTCCTACGAAAAGACTTTACTAATCTCTGGAAAATACGTATCTTAAGAACAACCAATTAAGCTAACAAATTCAAGGACATTGACTAGATGTAAATTAATAATGAAGGTGAAGGTAAGAGCGAAAGATATGACAACAAAACCTCTGTATAATTTGCTAAAGAATGTTCCTGTCAAGAGAATAATATCAGCTCACCTCTGGAACGGATTTCTAATTAGTATGAGATATGATAGGATTATTAAGATTTTAGATAGGAAGAGATATCTGGCCCATAAACCTGATACACGTATTGATAGCCTCGAACATCGTACCTGGCGCCGTAATGGATTCTTTCGGAATTCTTCTCATGGCACGTACTATTGATCCAAATAAGAATATAACATGAATAAATAATAATAATATCACCTAAATAAAAAATAGGCCTGCGAAGCAAGCTTCACGCCATCATTGTCTGAGAGATTACAACGTTATCTATATTTACAATCGATATATCCAAATACCTGAAAAAGGGTAAAAAAATTTTCGTTAAGTTTTAAAGTTTCCGTTGACCTTATAATTCGCAAAAGCGGCTCGACATTCGAACCATAGAACAATGAAGAAAAACCGGCAGGATATCCTCGTTTAACGGGATCCAACAAACGTTGCTTCAGAACGGCGAAGGCATTTGCAATAACTTTACCAAATCTGACCAAATACGTAACATAGATATTTTTTTAGAGATATATATGTTTTTCTGAAATTTCATATGTCAGTGCATTTAACACTATTCTGTTGTTCGTATCTATTATCGTGTTCTTGTGTGCAACCATCTAAGATCTGAAATTTTTGAAGCAATTTAATTAATAGTGATTTTCCAATTTCTGTATAAAATTGATATCAACGACATACAGAAGTAGGCGAATCGCGTAAAATTATAATATATCGGTTTTGTCAAAAACTTGAGCTACATTTATATAAAGTAGGACATAAAACTTACAAGCCAAATAGATCATAGTAAACGGATCGTGATATTTCCTCAAGCAATTAATTCAACTGGTCATTGAACACTTCTTTCTAACTTAATTTATCCAAAGGCGTGGCTGAGAGATACCGATAAGCCTATATTTTCCTAAGGCTTATAAACAGAACTTTAAAAAGGTAACTTAAGGATGTACGGGATGCCATGTGACTGTCGTCTTAGTCTCCAAGAGAAACACTTGACTACTAAACAAATGTTGACATTTATGTAAATGTACTATCTATGCATACTTAAGAAATTTTATTAAGATTTCACAATATTCCTATAAATTTAGATGACTAAATAAATCAATACGCGAAGTAGTATCAATATGTTATCTTAAATTTCGTAAAAACTCTAACAAACGAAAAGATGTCAGATTAATAATGACATCAGCAATGTATGGCACCAATGAACTCAAAACAGTATTCAACTCCCACATTTTATCACAAACTAGAGACAAGCGAATAGCCGAGAGACGAAAACATAAATTTCATCTTAACGGTCATCCTTAAATTTATTCAGATAGTTTCTTCGATACGCGACTGACGTCACCGTTTGCATACAATGCCATAAAGAAACCTCAAAATGCAAATTTTTAGCACTTCGTACCATTACATATTGCGGTTCATCGGCACAAATACATTTCTGTTAAGGAATTGAAAATTTAGATTTTATTCAATAGCTTAAATGTAATTGTTATCATTATTACCTTAGTCATTCTTTCACTCAGTCATTTTTTCACTTCTGGACAAATGTTATTTTAAAGAATATTACAGCAAATTTAGATTAACTAAGATCTTTAACATTTGGAATAATAGAGAAGTCTAAAAAGCTAAGCTAAGCCTAGCTGAATATGACTGAAATTTGAAGGTCGCAGATTAGATTCCAGGGATGCAATTTGACATAATTAACACTTTGTGCATTAATTATAAAGGATTATCATTTCTGACAAACAACTTTTCAGATAATGGCAGGAGCGTCTTCTGCGTAACATAAATATGACACTGCGATCGCTAACCCACCTGCTAAGCGTTGCGATTATAGTATATCCCACATAGATGTCTTTGGTGATGGCCAATACTTTGCAGTGAACGTCTTAAAGTTTTTTTTTTTTATTGAGGCTTTCGTTATTGCGGACCTTTCGTTCAATCCTATTTTAAAACTACGACAGGTCATTGCATTTCTGAGTAAGTTTTCAGTTTTTTTGTTTACTATGGATTCACCTTCTCTTATCCATCTCAATCTCTTCCGCTCTCTATTCTTGCATCCTTCTCAATTTTTTTCACTCTCCTGGTTTTATTTAGAATTCATTCACGACGTCTATGGGTTGAAACGTTGAAGACCTCAGCGATGGGATTAATAGAAAAGCTGACAGTAGTCAATATAGACATGTATAAAGAGATTATTCCTTCTTACGTAGATTCTTAGTCTATAAAGATGACAGTAAAGTTAAAGAGACAGTCAATAGATCATAATAAAGAAATCGTTCAATCAACCTAGACACGCTTGTCTATATATACATTTTACGGATACCTCGTCCGTACTCGTGCGTAAAATGTACAAATCCGATATCAATGATCGTAACTTTTGCTTCGGATAAACCTTAGTGCTATCATATATCAGAATCTCACTTTCTCAGATGCCCTTTTGCTTTCTAGTTGATGCTACCGTGATTATCAGCACGGAACCGGCACTTTCCATGTCTAGACTTCTTGAAGGTTTCGTAAAGAAGAATACTCTCTTGTTTAAAATATTACCGATTCTTTGTTCAAAACACAATTACTTATAAAATACCGGTAAAAAATATTAGGAGAGGGCCATGTCCAACAATGGACGTCTTACATCTGAATTGAAGACAATGATAATCTTTAAAGAGTCTACGAACCACGTAAGACGTACGTTCCTTATATCAGAAATGTCGAAACAAAATTATTATTTCATAAATTTATTCGTAATATTCTTATAAAAGAAGCATTTCGTATAATTAATGAAAAAGAAAATATAATAATTAGATGTTATAAACGTGTTCGAAAATCAATTAAATTAATTATCTGACCAGTTTTTCGAGATTAAATATTATTTATCATATCGTATTAAAATTAAATAATATTTATACGTATTTTTAAATGTCTTCACTTGGAATAATCTCAATTTAAAATTGAATATATAAAATATCTTCTTCAATTTCAAGATGATTTTTTTACGACAAAGTTCGCATCATGCCACGAAGTTCCACATAAAGTCTCCTATAAATTTCAACATTTTCAGATCTAATTACAGTGCTCTTAAAACTACGGTAATCTACAAAAAATTTTTTCGTAATTTTGACGAAAGGCGTCGAAAAAAACCAAAGAACTTTAGCTAGTTGGAATCCGGTACACAATATCTTATATGTCCGGATTATACCGGTATAACGCTTTCATTATCGCTCACGGTACGGAAGGATATTCCATGAAGGATAAGAGATAAAAAAGGTTGACAAATCGTGTGTCACATGCGCACACTTTGATATCTTAAAATCTATCCCGTTAAATATTTTGTGTCTTAAGACAGGTACTTGAACATAGCAAGCTATTATATATATATATATATATATATATATATATATATACATATATATATATATATATATATATATATATATAAACAAAATAAAGTCGTAAGTACTGCGTTAAGTTTATGTACTAATCATTAAGTCAACTGTCCGCAACAACCTAATATACCAGACATAATCTCTCAAATAAATCGGCGCAGTACAGACCATGCAAGGACAGACAGTAAACAATTATGAATTTTAATATATAGTTATCTGAATCTTAAAAACACTTTTTCTCACTATATTATAATTTTGGTATTATTTCTGAAACCTAAGATTTTTAGATATGTTGTACCGTACATTTATCGATATAAATAAAGCGACACTACTCATTAATGAGAAAGAATGAACGGCCCATTACAGTAACTACATTGTTGATATTAGGATACATTGAGCAACGAGTTTGCCAGCCACTATAGTAAACCCAGTAGCGGGCACCGGACGCGAGTAACGCACGGCTGCGCGGGCGCACCTGCTGCGTTTCCTGTACGCCATCTTAATCAGACAGTCGCTCGGACCACTGTACCGGCTTTACGTACACTTTCTTACTTAACTCGCTCTTGACTATAAGTTAATCACCTCAGTGTTTTATTCCATTTTACATACAATAATATTAATTTATAAAACTAAATCTTTAATGTGCTAATGTTAAATATTCTTTCATCATCATTTCAGCCGTAGGAGGTCCACCGCCATAGTCTTCCAAAGACAAGATTGTCTGCCATTTACGCGTTCAATTTATCTTTAAGAAAATGATGCAATGTATGTTTTGTACATCGATTAATATTATAGCTACTACCATAGATATCCAATAAGACCCATTGTAATCTGCCTGCATCCAGTGTTTCTCAATGACCTTACTTAGAAAAACATTGTAAGGAAAGATAGAAGAATAGCAAAAGAGCTTAAGAAGTTTGTAAGAAGAAAGTAAATTAAAATAAATGATATAAAAATATTATATAAGCAAACAAAGTCCCTATCCCAGACGTTGGGATAACGAGAGCTTTCCAAAAGTAGAGTCCATAAAAAACTGTCTTATTTCTTTATTTTATTCTACTTACAAGGTGAACAATCTTCAGTTAAGATCAGTAAAACTAAAGGTCAACATCCTTAGCCTAAATTGCAGGTCCGAAGTCTCTACTGCTGCCACTTAAAGCCCCAACGGCCATCTGTTCTGGTAGCTATGTGACCTACCCATTGTTACTTAACTTTCCAAACCGACATCTTTGCATAAATCACCTTTTAATTACATAAATACTATCACAACTGTGTATGCTTTTACAATACACTTCGGTATCTTAATTGAACTGCAGAACTTTGCTTGCTGGACATAGGTTTAACTCATAGGTTACCAATAAGACCAGGAGGAACCGGCCTGTATTCGAATTCTGAATTATAATGTTCGAATATAAAATATATTGCAGGATTTCTTTAATGATAATAAAGCTTGGGAATGAATTGTTATACCGTATCAGATATATTTGTGATCAAAAATATAAAAAACGTCGTCTGAGTATGTTGTCAGCTCTTTTTAGATTAGGATACGTTTGGAATTATTTTTTGGTTTTGGTAATTTTTAATTTTCTTGGTTTTTCGAACAATTTGGATGTTGGGATTTGAAGCCGTACTCCACAAAAAATATTTATTATTATTTCTGTAGCTATGTGATATTTGGTACGGTCTTGTTGTATTTAGTTACAGATATTGCTATATTACTGGCAAACATAATTCTTGAAGAAAAAACCTTAACCAGATTATCTATAGATGAGACCAACATTTATTTATAGTATTTATACACATATGTAGTAACAACGTATTAAATTATTCAAGCGACAATCAAATCAATGCAAAAATTATATTTTTCTTCCGGATATTTTCGAAATAAACGTATAAATATTAATGTTACATTGGCAAATCAAATTTTTCGTTGGCGTAATAAGGAAGTTAAAATATAAAAAATAATCATAACAATGCAAGGATATTTGAGTAGTTACATTGAACGCGAAAAACACATTTAATTATTAAACGGATGTATAAGTAACATTAAAAATATTGCAATCTACAAAACTAAAATGAGAATTAAACTTTAAGACGAATTATTATATTTTATAAAAATTAAAGATACATTTATTTCATAAACATCACATCTATGAAGACATTACATAGCGGATAGACCCTTACCACATAAACGATAATTTTCATTTTTTTAATCTAGCATTGGAAGCATTTTGAATTATATGAAATCCTATTGTATAAGTATATACATTGTCCATAGAAGGATTTGCAATCTCGAAGTCGATTCTCAGGTACACAAAATTTGTTTTGGCTTTTGATATAGATATAGTTATATCGTTTTAGATAATTTTTGTAGCAGGATATAATTTAATACAACATTATTAAATTGGAAAAAAGCTAAAGAGAGCTCTGAACGGTATCCAAACTAACATTAGATTCGTAAGTTAACTGTACTAACATGACAAACAAACATTTGTAATGTATGTTGATGTTTGAATAAAGAGGTTTAATTATTTAATCTTTTCAGTGCCGGGTGGCGATATATCGGCTCCTGCTACACTGGTGAGAAGTGCCAGAGCCTATATGTCGACCCGCTCCTGCTAGCATAAGGGAGAATTAAAAACATCATTTTTCATTTTAACTATGTGAAAGACGATCGAGTATACAGATACTGAAATCTAACATAAACACACTTATCGAACGTTTTCTAGATATAATTCATAATAATTAGTCCATATTAAATTATATTAAAAAGATGATTTTCTGCACATGCCAATATGTTGTATAAGAGAGAACTCAACTATTTTTATGATTTTTATTTAAATAATTTTTAATGAGTAAAGAAAAACTATTTAATATTTTGTTTTCTATTTCATTTAGAGTAAACTGCTTTTCGAATCATATAAATATTGCTAGCCCTTGGGTTTTTATGAGTATTATCCCAGACCCTAGTAAAAATGTGAAATTCGGCAGGTTATTCTCGCATAGGCACATCTTTTTCGCCCGGCACTAGAAAGGTTAATAATGCTTCCATAGGATTGAAACATCTAAGTAGCAAGCTAAATAACATATGTTTATTATTCCTACACGTATACATTACACGTGTATGGAAGTAATGTTTCGGCCGCCGCACTTAACGATGCGAATCTCCGGGTCCTCGAGTGATTTATGGCAGAAGCTCTACACAAAAGTAAGTCATTGACTTATCTCCGGTTAAGGTGAATAGATACGAAGTTTTACTACAGTTACAATTTATCGTTCTAAATTTAAATATTACATTGCGTTCAGATTAACGGAATAAAGGAAGCGTTCGAATAACCTTTCCATGTAGATATAATGATTTAATGACATAATGCAGACACTTATGGTCATCAGTAAAGTTTCCGAAAGGGAACACCATGTTCGAAGCAACAGACGATGGACTGAAAAATGAGAGAAGGATTTGGAACATTACTATAGTGCTGTGTATATAAGTGTAGTGAGAAGACGAAACAGACTAGTGGAACTATAATAAGAACGCCATTACAGATAAGAGAATTTTTAGGCTAAGAAGACATCTAAGAAAGCAGCTCGAAGAAGAAAAATATGGTAGGAAAAATCTTAATATGGTAGAAAATTATTATGTTGGCGTCAATTTTTATTGCGAAATAAAAATGCTTAAGTATGTATACATTAACATGGAACAAGATCTGAATTTAGAGAGTTCATTCGTAGTTCTCTGCAATACTTTGTAAATTCTAATATAGAAACGCACTATCACAAAATTAATTTTTTAAATTTACAGATACCATCGATTGGGGAGCGCTGAAGGCGCCTAGGGTTCATCGGTTTTAGTTATAAAACGCGAGGACGTTATGTACACTTTTTGCTGGTTTGAATTAAATAGGTCTTTTTTTTTCTATAAATGAAAAATTCACGCAAGCTGGTACATATTCGTAAGAAATAATATAAAACTGGACTTAATATCTAACTTGCAACTTGTATCGCATTTGTAAAGTTATAACAGAGACAATAAAAACAATTTGCTTGTGAAGCAGACCGTAATGCCTCACGGCGCTCAGAAAACACTGGAATTAGGCAACAGTAGGCAAGACGAGTGTATCCGTATGGGATGTCCTTACTCGAAGTCGTTGCAAACACACACATAAGTTAATAAGCTAATACGTTAAGTTACTTATCATTATATATATTCTACCTGCCTTAGCATTTGTCAAAGTGTTAATTATAAGAATATTCAACGTAGTTAAGTAAGAAACGAAATTTATTTAATATTTAAAGTTTATTTTGTTTTTACAGCAAAAAAGTGATTTAAATAATTCTCTACGAAATGATTTATTAATAAAAATATCTCGATATCCAAGAGGCTTACACCATTAGAAATGTATAATTTATTTTGCTTGTCAAAACACTGGGTGTCGCCAACTAGAATTTGTCGTGTTAGCCCATTGACGCCCACTGTTAAATATGGGCCTCCCCCAAAATATCTTTAAGGGAATATACCATAATCGCTACGCTTGACAGGGTGATTAACGATCACAATGTGGTATTATGGTATGCAGAGGACGCTGCTGCCCATCCTCTGGAAACTTTTTGTGAGCTATGGTAATCCTAAATAATTAAGGCACATAGTGTGAATCACATATGTCGGTATCCCGGGTAACACTACTCGACTTTGAGATGAGTTATAAAAAAATGAAATCTTTTTTTTTCATTAACGTATGATATATATATATATATATATATATATATATATATATATATCTCATACGTTAGTTATAGATTTTTGTATATATGTATATAGATTTGGAATAAATATCAAGCTCAAAAACAAATATTTTTAAAGAAATAATGTACGACAGTAAATAAACGCATCTCGGTCTTTCCCAAACAATTACAGTACAAAGCACCGTGCGACTAAAGCTTCGTATATTGCAGATACATATGCATGTAGAAATTTAAATTCAGAATACCGTTTGAATGGAACCTGGGAAAGCGCGCAGGAAACCGATGACAATATTGCGACAAGCAAATTGCTTACTGTATCGTACATTCACGAATTTTGTATTCAATATATAAATATCCAAAAAAAAAGAAACTACACAAAGGATTGGTGTGTGTGGGAACATTTTTGAGACGTTCTGATATGAGCTATAGAAAACTCGATGAGAAAAGAAAACTACTCTTTAAAATGTTACTTATAATTACGATCAAAACAAAGAAAGCAAATACTTCATGGGTATTATACAGATAATTAAAAATAAAGAGCCAATGTTCAGAGAGTTTAAATTATTTATGTGTTAAAATTGAAGCTTGTTTACAACTTGTTTACAATTGGTAGTCATTATTATAAACATAATTTCAGACTTAGCACGTCTGATACAGTATGTAGGCTTATCACAAAGATTTCTAAGAGGACTGGTTACAAGCGACCTGAAGCTACCGCTAGTGGATCTAATAAAAATAAATCTTAGTATTGTGTTAAATAAGCTATTACTGTTCTAAACAAAGACACGAAAAAATCTTTCGATTGTGTTATATAGTATGATTGGTTATAGTCGTTATTAAGGTTTTAAAGGAGTGAATGTATAGCTCATTTGCTATCAATTAATGTTAGGTACATCCTAAAATTATTACATTAAAAATTCGTTTTCAAAATTCTGATTACTACAAATTAAAATTAATTATTGTTTACTATTTGTCCCCGCAGACTTTTCACTGTCATAAGTTATTAGCTTGTTGCATTGTAATAGAAAAAAAATGTATAAAATTTTCTGATTGATCACTTTATACATGGTGATAAGAAATAGGTGTAAATTTTTAAATATTTTTGCTCACGAATGAGCATACAAAACTGTTTTAAAGATTTTACACACATTCTACACCGAACACTCTGTATTAAAGAAAAAATACTTTTATATAAAAGTTGTAAGTTAATGAAAACACAGATCAAGTAATTGAAAATCGCAAGAATAAGTTACGGTCAAATATAATTCAAGACATATGTAATGTCTTGTATTGTTTTTGCAGCATCGACTAATATATTGAGAATTCTCAATACATTCAGCAGTCGAGAAGCGTTCCGATTACCCCTGGCTGACATTATTCTTGTTTATTTCAAGACTTGAACTTTAAGAGCTGAAGATTGCTCAACGACGAGTCAAAACAGCATCACCGGATTCGTTTCGAACGTTCTCTTATGGTGCAATTTCGTGCAAATCATAATATCTAAAAATATCGCATTTCTGTTACACTATAAAATATATAGTTTTGTGAGCAAGAATTAGAAACTATGATTATACTGAAGCGCCGACACTTATGAATAAAATCCAAAAACACTTTTACACGCGGTTACCTTTAAATAGGAGCGTAAATTATAATCTCATTATTTTATGTAATCCAAAATTCATAATTATCTTATTCTGTAACAGTTTGTGAGTTATTAACATTAATAATAAAATTATAAGTACGATTTCCTTAACATGTTTCAATTATAATAAAAATACGTATATATTTTTAGGTAGATTGTATCTTTCATACATTAATTGAAATCCTTACGTTCACTTTTAAGTTTTTGCACTTATAACCAATTATTCTGTAGGTAAATACAAATCATACACTTTGAAAGAGCAACAGAAGCAATATGCACCGTGCAAAATACAAATGTAGACAGATATTTTGCATCCGTGTAAACGTATCCTTATGCTTTTATTACTATATATAGAGCATTTTACTTGTATTAAATTAGTACAATGATATAGAATCTTTGGTTATCTATTGTCAATCTAAAACAAATCGCAAAGATTTTTATTAGACCTTCCACTTAAACATTTCGTGTTACGTGATTCATTTATTATTATTTTAAAGGCTACCTTACTACTTTTACATATATTAGAGAGGCTGTATTTTAAGTAGACGACACATTTACATAAGCGCAACAATGTATTAGATATAGGCTTGTTGCACATCCAAGAAAAAATCAGTAATACAACAACGCCATTTATAATTAATATTTAATATAATATTTTCCTGATATCTGCTCCAAAATCATTTTACGTAATTTACCAATGCTATCAAAGTGTAAGTTCTATACATAGCTAACACTATATATGATCCGGTAGTCTTAATATGGACGGAATTGCGCGCAGAACATGATTAAAAATATAGTTTTTTTCCAGACTAAGTTATATCAAGGCTCGGTTCAACCAAAAATCCGCTTAAGTTATGGTAATAAACAAACCGGTTTTACTTAAATGCAGACAGACAGTAGTTCACTATTTTTCTTACGACCCCGATATGCATGTTCATATTATGAAATCGCATGCATAAAAGCCCTCAAAACGTAACGATGCTGAATAAAATAAACTACGCAACATAACCACGTCTTAAGTAATTAAATGATTTAAGTAACAACTTGAACGCGCCTCTTGTCATCTATCAAGTAAATTAATATTGTAAATATTTTCAAGGCGTCGAGATTGCACGGAATACGATGTCCTTACACACTGACCTTTAAACTGTTAAAGCAAGAATTCAAGATTAATACACAAACAATCACACTGGAACTAAATTTAAAGATAACTTGCATTTTTAAATCAAAATACGTAGCAATGAAGGTTGGATTTGAGGCTATTCCATCGTTAAGATAGCCTTGCGTGATCATTCGCGGCAATTAACACGATTAGACTTGATTCCGATGAAATATAATCAGAGAAGTGATTTCAAAGAGAGGTGTAAGCCACTCCGCAGATTTCCAATAGGAACGGTAGAAAGCTACCTTCAACCAGTGTCTTTTACACACGAGAATAAAATTACTTTATTCAGTACATATAAACTAAAAATGTTATAATCTTAAAAAATCGAGAATCGATATATTATTCCAAATGTTTCGCATAAAAAGGCGATATCATTGAAAGTCGTTAAAACTACCGTTTTATTACAAGCATTAAATTTTATTACATTCTATACCGAGTGATGCATTAAACTATTACAATGAACTTTAGAATTATTTTTAAAGTTACTTCTGTACTGCGGTGGTAGTAAGAAGTTATATTTTTGTATAAAACTATTTTTCAAATTTATTTTGTAAAAATACCATTGGTCCGGAATAAAGCATTGTTCGTCACAATTATCATCATTTCAAACGTAAGACGTTACCTACTGGATACAAACCTCCCCAATTCTAAAAGGACCGGTTGGAAGCGGTCTTCAACTAGCGTGTTCCGACGACGATGACACTCTGCGGTAGAAACATCCTATACTCCGTGGTCTCTACTCCAAAATCTAAAGGCCCCAACGACCATGTATTCAGGGCGTTATGTAGCCTGCATTAAAATCATAATAAAATCTTAACCAGCTTAATAAATCTTTGAAAACAGAACATCTGAGTAACTCTACCCGTAAAACGGTTTTCACTTTCCATATTAATTGTCGAAAATGACACACGGCGTCAGGCATTCGTGTGACATAATCACCGATAAAGGCGTGACGTCATCAAGGCTGTATAGGTCAACAGTCGTGCTCGCTTCGTTGCTGTCATTTGCATAGAAATAAACTACAATGAACGGCGGCCATACGCCGGTACATTGCAATCGCTTTAGATATATTAAGTTAAAAAAAAAAAAAAAAACTAAAAAAACAACGTTCTTATATTTAGATAAAAATAAATTTCCACATTTATCAGTACATTAAAATACGAAAGTCTTAATTTATGCTATCGCCTTTGCTAATGATTCAATATTCTAACATGCGAGTACATGAACGTATAAAATGTACGAAAATAATTAATTAGTATTCGTATTTCACATCTTTAGAGGAAAATTCCTTAAATATAAGAATTTCAAGTTCAACTCTAACTTAGGGGTTTCGACGCATTATACATCCTGCGCACAAAGTTTTTAACATCCCGTGAACAAAGCCACACAGTTTGGCGAGAACGTAGAAACATACCTAAGCGAGAAAAACAAAGAAAGAGGTAATTCTTAAGTCTTCACTTCGACGTGGTGGAAACTTGATTTCCTCCACGACGAAGCTTTAAAATAGGAAGCCAGTACACCCAGTGTGCTTGAAGGTTTTATGATATAAATCTATTACTTTATAAGGTGGATTATTTAAAATATTGAATTTTTCGAAATATTAAAAAAAATAATAGAAGTAACTGGTTTCAGGGTTCACTTGAGCACAAACAGGTGTAGCTTACTGTCTCATATTCAAAATACTTACAAAAGTGCTTTCCATAGTAAGCCAACCCCTTAAGTTTAAGTAAAAATGCATTCGAATATCGAATCTCTGATAATAATATATTGTAGACAATCGATGGGTAAAAGCGAGAGTGTGCACTCGACCGAAATAGATCGGGGTTCATATGAGAGATAAATCCGTCGATTCATATTCAGATTGATGATGCTTCAACATCAAGTGCCTCTTGCAAGTACAAAGTCAGAACACAGAACGCATTATTCATACTCTTGAATGTTATTGGAGTTTTCGTTGCAGGTCCAAAATAATCAAACGATACACACTTATAAGTAAAAATTTAAAACGGTCGCATTTTCATATAAACCAATCTAATATTTAAGATATTTCAAATAAGGAATTTACGAATATTATGTTTTTAGCAAAAAATTTTTTTCGCTGGATGATACAATAATGTATACACTAATAGCTTTATCACCTGTCCAACCGGATTGACAACTAATTCGAACTACGTATATATATTTAAATATACACATATATAATAGCACGTTGTAAAATTGCGTAAGTGTTGAAAATTATTTATCGGGGTTAAATAAATAAATAGAAACTTTTTCGTTATAGCATATAAATAACGACACACTGACGTCACAAGGGATTGATCTCTTGAACTGTCGGTACTTTAGAATCTCTCGCGATGTAATTTCTCTGCCCGTCGAATAATCCACTAAAAGTATGTTACATTGAAAGCTTTAATCAACAATTGTCTTAATATAAATTAATTCAGTAAATGTGTACAAATTGCGTAGCTACGCCTTCAACTAAAATAAATTTGAAGGTACATTTTACAAACACCAAATTCATTTTGAGTCATTATATTGAAAAAAAAAAACCAACCAATTTAGAAACCTTCTTGGGCTCAAGCACAACAACTTTGCTAAAGGTCACCTAATTAAATGCATAGTTTAGGATTCTATAAAGCACATACTGACAATCATTTTTATGCATATATATATCGGAAAAATTACGCTGATCATTTAAAAAAAGTACACCGACATTTATATATACTTATGCAATGTTTAAACAAATCACACAGAAATGTTATATAAATATCCATATAGTTCTATAAATAAATGTATATATAAATCAATTGCTTAACCATCTTTGAAAAGCCTTCTTTCTAGCGTCTAAACACCTTTAGAAATTCTGGCGCGGGACCTTAAACATTTAACGTAATTGATGTAATACCGCCCAATAATAATGCCTAAATAATATTATATAATTAAATAAAACAGTCATACAAATGAATCGAAATTATTACTTACAAACCCATTCCGTTCAGTAATAATAATATATAATTTAAATATTACTCGATGGTAGCCGAACAGACAACATATCATTAAGACGTAATGTTGTTGTCAGAAGTACAACTACTGGAATTACGGTGGTTATTGGATTATCCGGCTCTGTATACAGGGTGATTGTTGCAGGGTTGTAAAAGCTTAAAAGAAATAAATGGTACACCATATCGTAAAAACAATAATTTAAAAAATTTTAGAAATAAATTTTTTTCAAAAAATTTATTTCAAAGTTCGGATTTGCATATCAAAATTAATTATTATTTACTATCTGCCCCTGAAGACTTTGTATTGCCAGAAGTTATTTGCCTATCGCATTTCAATCTACCTATATATATATATTACGGATACCAGAATTTAATGTCGTTTCTGTCGACATATATTATAGAAAAGCGACTGATTTTTACCACACCGGCATTGTAAATTTGTGAAAAAATTAGATGGCAAAAGGTTGTTGATAACGAATTTGAATATATTGTTAATAGACTTGTTAAAATGTAGTCGTGTGAATTTAACTTAAGAAAGCAACATTACTTTCCGGTCCCTCTAATATATAAAAATGAATGTTTGTCGATGTGTTTTTTTTATTGAATCGCAAATGCATTTGATCATGTGATGATCTTTAGCAAAGATGGTGGAGTTGTGTATATTGCTGTGACAGTTGATGTTGATGGCATAACAACGCACGCAGAGTACGGGTAGTAGAATAATAAATTTATGTAACATATCATAGAGTGATCACTTGAACAGGGTAATTAGAAATAGGTGTAAAAACTTTACAGCTTTCGGCTGACCAATGTGCTGTACATTTTCTCAAGTTTTTACACCTGAAACCAATCAACCTGTAAACATTAAGTAAAGAAAATAAAGTTATAAAATATAAACAAGATAAACGTACTTTCTCTTTCAATACACTTTCTATTTTAGGTAGAATTAGATTAAGTATAAATGATTTTAAAGTGATTCGTGATGGATTTTAACCGTGTACTTTGCGATCCTCGGTTGTAACGGTAGAATTTTTATATAAACAATAAATACTGTTGTTTCCGCCACAAGACGTATCAATTACGAATTCCTGCACTACCTGAGGTTTTACATATGCCATAAATATACTCATTGATTTAAAATTTTTATTAACTGGATTTTTTTATTTATCTGTGCCATCATGAAATTAACAATATTTAAGTATCGTATTGGAACAAATAACAAATTTATGTTGGTGAGGTTATTGGTTCCAATATAATACAGACCACAATATTTACTTCTTCATAAATTTCCTTATTACATCAGAAAAAGAGTTTCAGAACCCTAAATCATAAAGATACTAGACTAACAATAATGGAACTACGTAGTATGATGCATGTTAACATAGACGACAAATGACGTCACAAGAAGACCGTAGGATTTTTGTCTGAACCTCTTATAGGACATCTTAAGAAAAAAACACGTAAAGTACTCCTATATATTTCATTAAAAAAGAATTTTATCTATACGCAGAACAAAACAGGAGAATTCGAGCCATGAATAAAATTTTTGTGTCGCTTTTGATCTTTGAAGAGATATGGAAGTACTTAAAGAGCAGCGCGTGTTGAGCTGAACTTAAAGCAAATGTAGGAATTTAACATAATGTTCATTAGCATTCTGCGTCCGCAATGGCGGCAATGCATGTAACTGGTGCAGGCTGTCACGTAGCCGATAAAACTGCAGGTTACATGCACCGCGAAGACATGACTTGAACATTATTAGCGGATTCCTTCCGCAACCACACCGGTAGCATCGTCTTTAATAGACAAGAATCTAACATGTTTACCGCTTCGAAAGATCTTTCTTTAGAGATATTACCTATTAGATCATCGTTCTTTAACGTCAAGTGGATTAATATACTAAAAGTTGTCACTATTTGTTAGTTAATTATAAAGGGTACCTTTACGTTTCTAGGATGTCTCTCCGTCTCCACGTGTCTGTAATGTTCCGAAGATCGATGGACTTCCCTTCCACCTCTGGCCAGATCCTCAGTTGAAGCTTTCTCCTCACCGCGGGTCAAGGTAGTCACCTTTCTTACAATTCTAGTTGTTATCCTTCTCTGCCCACTGTCATCTTTCTTCGAGATCTTCGTCGACTCCAAAGAAGAGCCAAGGACCTCGGTCGACATGCGTTTGTTCGTATGAATCGCCTGTAGCTCCGATATTCCTCTGCCGCCCGCTGATAAAGGTACGGCTAGAGCGCTTTCGTTAGCGTCGTATTCGAAATGAGTTTGATTTCCATCGTGAACGATCCTCCCGTTGTAGCTATCTTCTCTGTACGATCCTGAACGATGGCTCGACGGCCGATCCATTCCTGGATAATTTCCGTCGTAGACCGTACCATGTCGGGTCAATCCTTCGCGTAAACTTCTTGGCACGGACGCGAGGTTTAAACTGGTGGTAATTGGTGACCCGACGTGGGAGGGTGACGACTTTTTTAAGCTCGATTTAAGTGGTTTTGACTCGTCACTTTCTAAAGTCCCTTGCACGAAGAGCCGCTTGCTGCTGCCTTCTTTCACGAATCTGTACATTGACATTCTCGAGCCGTTTCCAGACCTTTAGAGGCCGCTACTTAACATAATACCGTTCTGATACGACACACTGCAATAGTATTAGCTGTTGCTTGTTACGGATTCGATGCGCGTACCGTTGTCGCTTCACCGTTACATGCGACAAAACTTGCAAATAGTTTCGGTGCATTAAAGGCAATACGGAATGGGAAATTGTCAATATGTTGTAAGGAAAACCTTTACTAAATAAAATTTTGCATTTATTCAAAACACTTAAAGTAAACAGCCGGTCCAGATTAGGACCGGCAAGCACAAATGCGACGTCAACCTTATTAAGGTTGTCTGAAGATGCTAGCCGCTTACAACCGATCTTATTTTGAATCTATGTAGAAGGGCCCATGTATGCCCATCAATCGTCGTCCTATGTCAAAAATGGTGATGACAATTATCTTAAAAAACAAAGCATCTATTTGTGGAGTAATAGCAACAATCCGTAAAATTATAATAGAATTACATTATTTAATATTTGATGAGGTATGTTATTGATTCTATAAATGGTTAACATTAGATGATGGCGGACCTTTCCGCCGGAAGTCGCCCAACGATGTAACGCACGAGGTTACTTTATAATATAGCAAAAAGAAGTACCATAACGTACTGCGTATAAAGAAGTAAGAATATACTCAGCGGTATTTATCTGAGCATATATTTGACTAAGTCAATTATGAAGTACTAAGTTTAAACCATACAACGTTCAAACAATTTTTTTTTTCAACGAGAAGGTTCCGTACTTTTTTATTTTTGCAAGTCACTATATACAGGATGATTGATTATTGGTGTTTTGTTGTATGGTTTACCACAATCCATAAAATAAATTGGTTAGAAAATAAATGAAGTAATGATCATATAGTAAAAAAACTTCAAAATTCGAAATATTATGTCCATATTAAAATGATGAATGTGCTGCCAAAAAAAAGTAATGTAACATATTGCAAAGTAATCACTCTATAGAGAGTGATTTGAAATAGATGCCAAAACTGACACGCGAGGTATACATTGACACCTTCAAGACTTTCACACCTGGATCCAACCACGCTGCATCCATCCTTTATGGTTTTCATAAAAACAATATTTTCATTATTTATTTGGTCTATTAATTCCTCTTTATAAAACAATCATTTTAAATATCATTAACGACTTCTTAACGACTATATTGCCTTCTTTATTTAAACGTGTACCAAATTGAACAAGAGTACATTAATAAAATCGTACATAGATGTTGACTATAATAATAATGAAAAATGATGAAAATAAAAGTCATTATCAATTGAAATATTACGATGTTGAATGCTACGTAGCCTCGTCGCAGCCGTGACTCCTGATTATGTAATATATCTAGTTAACGTTTCCATTAACATAACGAGAGACGATTTTGTATAAATTAATTGTTTTACGACTTCTGTTTAAAGAACATACGTAATAAAGGTCATAACATTGACCACACGACTGTTGCTTGTGCAACTTGTGCAAATATGTTAGTAAATTTTAAAAATAGTCGAATATCTCGTCAAAAAGATTTTCAGATTCTATTAAATGTGATACAGGAATGACCAAAAAAAATTATTTACATTTTCACCGTTTTTAAAACAATTTTTATATAGCATATACGTATCTTTAAGTTATTTACGACATATACTACATGGTATGTACTGTTTGCTTTATATTTAAATCAAAATATAAACGAAATAATTGACCATACACACACCTCATACAAACTTTACATACACTAAACATACACACTGTCAATATAATGTACCATCCATGTTTAGTTTTTTATTTTCTTTTGTATTTAAAATTTTATTTTAATTAATAATGATGTGTACATGGCAATCGGCTTATTTTGTATTAATGTTCATATTTTATTATGTAAGAATAAATCAGTCGTCGACCTTGGAATAAAAAATAAATAAGTTTCATTAAAAGTATCTACAATAAATTTAAGTTAAGTAGTGATAGAATGCTTTTGCCTATTGCATAGTCACTTTGAAATTACATTTGCAAAGACTTGGTTTAAAATTGACAAACGAAGAAGACAAATTGTCTCATCGTCTGCATTTGTGTCTTAAGAAACATTTTTGTCTTATATATTTTTATAACGATCAATTAGTTATTGTATCAAGAATTTGATACTTCTTTATTTCTACTTAAGACGTTAGGGGATCGCTTCCTGCACCCATATGGCTTCACTCGTAGGCGTGTTAATAAATTCACTAATCAATACATCATATTGGTAATTAGATATTCAAAGATAATCTACGTGGGTGATAATATTATAACAGAGTTTTTACAGTGGTACGCTTTGTGGAGCCCGTCGAACCCGCCCACTGTAAACCTTGCGTTTCTCTATATGGGAGCAACAATCTACCTTTATTATTGTCGATGTTATTTTATTTGTGCGGTGAATGAATTATTTACTGACAGATTGAGTGTTAAGTATGATACACCCACGCATCAACACGAACGCATTCTTAATTTAATATAACTTTTCCACTAAAACATATGTCACACTGATCGTACAAGATGCTGCAGGCAATTGCTTTAGTTAACTAATATACTTGTAACAATATATGTTAGCGACTGAACGACATTCCAACGTTAATATATAACACAGAAAGGATGTTTTCGTTGTCTACATTACATGTATGCAAAGAACTCGACTTTTTAAAATTTAGTTTCAATGTTGACAACAATATATTAACGAGAAAAACACTAACTAAACGCGATTTGGGAAACTTAACAGAAAATATATAACAGAGATAAATCAATATTCTACAGTCTAGTGGAAAACAAGCATACTGAGAAAATTTTGTACAAGTTTACCCAAACTTCTTATAACAGATCATCTTGTAATATAAAAAAAATATTCAATTCGATTCGTTCGATTATTAGGAAATTTTACAGACATAATTTAAGATATTGAAAAATTAAGCGATATGTAGATTGAAAATTAAAAGCACCATAATGCCTATTGCAAGGCATAGGTCTCTCGTAAAGACATCTATAGGAAGATATACTATAATCGCCAACCTTGGCAGGCGGTTAGGCATGGTAAGCAGAGGACGCTGCTGTCCATCCTCCGGAAACTTGTTCAGAGCAGAGGCAATCCTATATAATTAATGCAGAAAGAGTAAATTATATAAGATTGTATCCCGGGAATCGAACTCGCGACTTACAACCGCAATCCTATACCGTTGGGCTATCACTGCTACAAAAGTACTCATTAAGGATTAAATTTATTTTTATATATACTCTGAAGACCATGCGAAATATGTCAACAATATTATACCGAAAACAAGGGATAATTGGATGGTTATTCAGCAAGGATTGAAAATTACAGAGGAAGGAAGAGATTCTTTGCCCAAAAAAGGATCCACAACTTACATATATAAACTTAAGTTATACACAAACAATGTATTTAGATATATCTAAAAAACATTTCAAGTATAAAACAAGATTGTTAAGACTTGAATAAAAAGGCTCATTATTATAGTTGTTATATATGTGTGTTCGTTATACGTAAAAGAGCGATGAACGCATGCACGAGGATCTAATGCAACTGCATTGGTGTTATCCATTGAACACTCAACAATGGAGTCTTTACACAATTTGACCGTAAATTGGCGCGAATTCGTATTGCTCTGTTTAATTTTACATTTTGTTTTTATTGACAATTCCCCATCGCGAAACGAGAATACGATTTCCGTTATCGCTACTGTTGTTTATCGGTAAACGCATCGAATTCACTACACAATCACATACCGGCACAACACATCGATCCTTTTTCGTTAAATAAAAAGTTTTATTTTTAAATTTCGAAAGTCGTATTCGTTTATAACTCTAGCGACGGCGCGTGCGCATCGATCGGACGCTAACAGGTGACTGGCGGCCACAGACGTCAAGTTACCCGTGACGGCGCTTGTAAAAAAAATACTTCAACGTGGGCTCGCGATCACAGTTCCCCATTATTGCAGGTTCGACCTTTATGGTAACAGTTTGAGTCAGTAAACAGAGTATGTGCTACGGGCGTGTCTCATTAACATCATGGTTCGAAACAAGACGCAATTTAAGTTACATTCGCGACATTTAATTCGGCGTTAAAAGAAAATATTGCTTCAGGTATAATACTTGATAACGTTTTGTTGCTTTTATACATAAAGTTTACTCTTGACTCTGATACTGATGTTAATATGTGGAATCAAATGCTGTAGATGTTTACACAGGAACCTAATTATTGTCATGAACTCGTTGTCAACCTATATTTGAAAAGAGCAACTGTTAAGTCTCTCGCCGGCTCTTCTCAACAGAACTATCTTCCCAGCTAGTAGCAGCCTTCTGTAGACCTGATAATACCGATATTTTATATTGAATGACTTACTTATTAATTCGAATGTGATTGCAAAACCCTATTTGAATAAAGAACATTTTGATTTTTATCAGATTTATAGATTTTGAACTAGAGTCCGATATATGTATAGGGTAAGAAAGCGAACTCGTTGCGTTAGATTTAAAATGATAAAGGCCAGTAAGCCATTGTAGTATATCCATCATTAATTAATTGCGAAATAAATATAGTTCAATTTATTTTCTTAGTACTTAGTACTACAAGAGGCATCTCAACTTATGTTGGACGACAAGGTAGTTTATAGTATCATTGGTTTAAAGCCTCTCCAAAATTACAAACATTAAGAAATAAGAAAAAAAATTCATAAATTAAACCTTTTTTATTTTTGACTTTTCTCCGCTTCGCAAGATGTTAGTTGAGGAGAAGAAGTAGGAAGAAGTTCAATTACACCACATATTTTAATTAAGTTAAAAAATATAGATTTATATAACACTTCATCAGACAGTTTAAATACAATCAAAATAATCAAGCGACATACTGCCAAGGATTCCTGTCATTTAAATATGCGTTTATTGAATTATTACTCTGTTCCGTCAATCTAACATGCGTTTTGAATTTTATTTTGATTCTGTTTATTATAAATTAATTAGAGAATATTACAGTCGTAAATTAGTTACAGCTAGTTTTTCACGGCCCCTTGTAAATACATTATACACAACACTTAATAGTGTAGTGTATAATGTATCTATAATGTATGTAGTGTATAATGCATCTATATACCTTCCATTTTTTTTAATTTATCATAACTATTGTAAACTTACAAAATTTGACATAAGTATATTGTTGTACTTTACTTTTTATTAAATGACACTTACAACATAAAACCGTTATAATGTAACATTTTGCTAGTCCTTGTTAAGGCGGTTTGAGTGATGTTATATTTTTTACTTTTGGTTAAGAGTAAGGACTTGAATTAAAAAATAATTTACGATTTACATGCGTATTACAAGATTAGACGTGTCTCCAATAGTGGGAAACAAATGACATCCATCAGTTTGCAGTAGGACTTTACAAATGTGAAAATAATAGATAATTATTGCTATGGAGGGGTAAGGGAAGTACTGTTAGAGCCATTAATGCACTAAGTTTCATTCAATTTATATATTCGTTAATAAAGATAAATGTTCGATGATCGATATTCAAATATGGAATGTGTAAATGTTATTGAACATGAATTATTCTCGAGCGTTTGTTCTTTCTTTTAAATGTTCATATTTCAAGAACTATAAAATAAATATGGTTAATATCAATTCAAACATCGATGGATCTACAGTCGCGTTTGAGTGTTATAAATTGATTCATATTAATATGTAATTACATAACTGATTAAAATTGTGTGTACACATAGGCAATCAGTATAATGGGCTATTGCATAGGGATGGCTATCTCATATTACATATTATAAGATTGTGGTTAAACACGTGTCTATATATAAACGTTTCCTAGCTTCTGTGGATTTGATTTCCTATGATATCCATCATAGTTATTATTTAACTATATTATATAACAATACGCTGGATGAGTTATAAATACTGATAAAAAAATCCTATCTCTTCAATTTTACATGAAAACCTTATAAGCAAGCAGTAGCTTGCGATTGAAGGCTGCATTGTATTCCAGGGATCGAATTCGTGAGCTACGATCAAAAGTCCTTGCCGCTGGGATAATACTGATCAAAATTAATTATAATAATTAATAAACATAATTATTTACACTACAACTGTACGAACTACACCGACCCACATCCACTCTACACCACCTCCGCGTGGTTTTGGAGTTGACATCTGTTCTATGATGCGTGCAGTTTTTTATTTGATTCTAAAACTTCAAGGCGGCTTCTTTATAATAGTTTTGTCAATTCACTTGTTTTGTTCATTTCTTAAAGTTAAACTATTTCCATATAAAAAACGCAACAAACATATGTTCAGGTGATGGTAATTACACCAATTTACTTTATTTTTTTAAATGAATGCTAAAATATTAAGATGATATTTATTTTTCACAATCATACTTTAAATTATGTTTGGATATATAAAATCTAAGATAAAATCTTTAATACAATGTGTTAATTCTATATGGCCGATATTAAATGTTTAGGCTTACCTACAGACCGTAGTTCTACAGGTACCTATAGATATCTGCAATGTTTGTTATCCATCTTCAAAGAAAATCTAAATAAAACTTCTCGTAGATATATTGTATATATATATGTATAATTCTGATGATTTTAAAAACATGTATTTTTATGTCCTATCGAAGACGAATAAATCAAAGAAATAAATAAAATTAGAAACCTTCTCAATATATCATTAGTTTCATTTATACAATATATATTTTATCAAGTAATTATTCACGAATAAATAATTGAAATATAAATTCATTACTAATTATTTACACATGATTATAATGCGATTTATATGTAACAAAGCAAAATAATTTATTGTAATAAATATATTATTATAATAAAGCGTAAATATTAGCAATAATTGATATTGATATTTGAATATAACATTTCAAATGGTTATAAAATACATGTAGCGCCATCTATCGCGCCCTGGTGTAAAAGCGTTGCCAGGCAATGTTTAGCAACTTGAATACGAACCATTATAAATCACATAGCGCCATCTAGTTGTGATGCGCGTAACTGCTAAGCAAGCAAGCGATTTAACAGTTCGCAGGATTGTCTTACTCTGACGACTTACCAGCATCGTCTGCCAGTTTGCGTGTACAGATAAAAATTATAAACATCTTCAAAATATCATTTATTGCTTAATGTTAGTAAAGTAAATTTAAAATTTGATATAAAAATGCCTTGTGCACATTTCTAATAATAACAATATAACTATAAATGTTTAATTTTTTTGCACAATAATAAACATTTATTATTGTGTGTATTTGCACAATAAACATTTCTAATTGGTTTTGATAAATTTCTAGTAAATAGTAATACAGTATATAGCATACTTTTATCACAACAATTAAATTATTAAGACAACATATATATTAGGCAATACCATATAATGCTATTGACAATAAAATTTCTCATATATATTGCCTTACACAAAATAATGTTTTACACATACAAATCGTAAAAGTGCTACCACATATTGTTGTACCCGGTTTTAATTAAGATTAATAAAATTCTTAGGAAAAAATTGTATAAAAAAATTATATCTCATGAGATGTTTACACAAACTTTATTGTATCTATTTCAGCAAAATCGTGTGAATTTTTTTAATGTTAAGATTTTAAAATGGCAGCGAAATTGTGCTCTTTGCCTTTATTTATTTTTAATTCAAAATCGTTAGAGCATATTTATGTGTGTCGTTTAAACCGAAGTATATGTTTGCATGATTAAATCTTACCTTTAAATCGTTTACTATGAAATTACCTATCAGCTCTATTCTATACTACAAGATGATAATAAACAGAAAAGTTTTTACACCTATTTCCAATCATTGAGTATAAATTGATAATGCATTGATTTATTTTTCTGTTGAAATACGACAGGCCAATAACTTCTGGCAGTAAAAAGTCTGCATGGTCAGATAATTAACAATAATTAATTTTAAAATCTAGTAATATGAATTTTGAAAGAATAAATTTTCGGATAATATTTACCGTAAATTAATTAACATTAAATTAACAAAATTTTTAAACATAACTTATTTCGTATCATATCACCACGCAATTACTGCTTGATATGGACAATGTTATGTAATCAAATTGCACTAACTGGACGTTAAGCTCCCGGAGCCGCTTTGATCGCGTTTATTAATTAATTTATTAGCAACTTGGCAGTGACATGAAACAAACGCGCCAATAAAGGGACACGAGGCTGTTTATTTGTGGACGATTGGCTTTTGCGCAGTACAATTAATTTTATACGATTTTTAATGTAACAACTGATTTTATTTTACATATTTTGTTAGATTGACGTAACGGTTTGTAGACCACGTACACGTAGAAGATGTCATTGTGTCGTTAAGGTTATGGAGTAAAGAGCAGAAGAAAGCACGGATAGTCAAGACTGATTGAGGTCGTTAGAAGGCACCGCATGCAGGCCGCTTTCAATCAGTCTAATTGGAAATTTATGGGAGAGGCCAAAGTCCAACAGGGGATGTGATACTGAAATTATGACGATGTTAATTATATAGATAGTCCTTGAAATACCACGTAGACAATCAGGCACCGCTGGTCTGATTATTCCCTATTACTACTGACCCAGTGAAACAAAGTATAGAATGGCACAGAAAGATCATATCATCGATTCCGTTGAGGCATTCTAATTACATGACTCTAAGTACTCGTAATGAAGAAACGACTGAGGAATGTAGAGTTAGTGGTAAACCTGTAAATGACGAACGTAAGATGCACGTTTCATTCCTGACAGACGCTACCGTTACCATTGTTCCCAAATGGTAAAGAAACTAATAGAACTCTAATATTTATTATGAAGAGATCGGGGAGAAATTAGTTTACTGTGAGATTTTGAATTGCAAAGTCCTGAGTAGTTGTATAATTTTTAACCAGATGAATAATTTGGAACTCATTTTATCAGTTTTACTGTTTAAAAAATAATCAAAAAGTATTTCATGTTTTTTTTTTTTTACTTACGTAAAAGTAACAAAAATTTCGACGAGTTTGTTGTTCGCTTTTTTAAAAGTAGAACACTTTGAGGACCCTTGTAACTCGTGATTCTGGCTGAATTTGTCAATGACCCCACTGGTGGGTCTCTCTGTTCACTGATATAAGACAGGAACTTTTATTTTAATGATTTTTTTAGAATATTTTTTTTCTTACTCGTCTTAATTACTTCTCAATTTGTACCGTTCTTTTTCTTTTTCCATCCTTCACATTTCTCTCACTTTATGACTTTCTTATATATACTTTCCATGTATCGCCCTCCATAACTCTGTCAGTTGAGCTCTTCTGGCATTGCATTTTTTTGGACCAGACTTCCACTGCTGCCAAGTGTCCTAAGACCTTTATTAAGGGAGGTCCTAGTTCTTGGAGTAAATCCAGTTTGGCCAAGCTGATCTAAGTTGACGTCATGTCTAATGCAAACTAGACTGACCTTTATAAAGGTAGCGAAGGTTTGTTATTAGATTGGTGTTATATTTTAATGTACACATGCGATTAATAAAAATGACTTAAGGTGGAAAACATAAATAAATGAACATCAAGGCTAATTTAATTCTATTCCAAAGCCACGGGAGCCAGAAATCCGGTGTTGCAAGAAGGGTGCTTGGGCGGAGTGTGGGAAGGCTCGGCCGTGATACCCACGCGGGCGCGCACTGTAGGTCAGTGGGACCACATTTTTATTTGTCCCACATTCAAATCAACCGAGAACGAGAGTTACTTACCTTGATAATCGAAAGTTTCAGAATCGGAATTATATAAATTATCGGTACAAAGATAACAGTAACAATATGTTTTTATCACGTTTTATAATTACGTTAACTAATAACTAATTTGTATAAAGTTTCATATCAATGTATACATTATTTTTAAAATAAAAAGCAGTAAAATTCCTACTAGTGTGAATAATTCTTAAATTAAATACAGCCTTGGCAAAATTTTATAACAACTTTTTTAGGAACATATGTGATTGAGAACATAAAAACAACCGACGAATGAAGTCATCATTGAGGGTTCTTGCTAGATCAATATGAGTTTGGAATCCTACTAGATTTACTACTTACTGGCATAGTTGTTTAAAATAAAGAATAAAAGAAAAGTTCAATCCAACTTTAATAATTACCGGGTTCATTGGTGGTATAATATGTACAGCTCATTTGTCAGGCAAAAGCTTTTGCCTATTTTTAATCACTCTGTATACAGGTAGCAAATAATAATTAATTTTAAATTGTTATAATACGAATTTTTAAAATGCTTCTTATTACTATCATTTTTATATAATTTTTTTAAATAAAGATTAAAAATAAAAATACATTAATTGTCAGCAATTAAGCTATACATTCTGTCTTTTCAGAGCTTTTACACCTATAACTAATCCTAGAGCCGTTTTCTTAGTGACACCAAAAAAAATGCAAATAAATTAGCCCGTTAGAGATGTAAAAACAAAACGTGCTAAAATACATAAAAACGGTCTATCACGTAATCGATTAGACCATATCAAGTAGATCACCGTTGCGACGGTCACCGTCACCGTCGTTACATTGTGCGTGTGTGGGTCTGTTTGTTCGTGTGCGTTCGCTCACCAAAGCGCGGCCGTTGAACCCCGACCCGGGTAACTGTACGCAGCCTCCGTTTGTACTGCGGTTAACTTTAACTCAAGTTCCGGTCTCTTATATTGCGATGCGACAAATCGCAGTTCAGTCAAACTAGTCTATAACTGCCAATAAAACATGTCTGTTCATATGGTAATTGTTATGTAATAAAAATAAAAGGAAATGGAAGATAAAGATAAAAATTAAGGAAGAATAGATATCGAAAAGATACAGAGTGATTAATTATTACTTTAAAAGTTTTGAAGGGGTGAATGTGTAGTTAATTGTCAACAATAAGCTTTTACACATACTTCCAATAATCCCATATAAAGTGATTATCTAGTTCACGGACCCTTCCGTTCCGTGAACTCAGTACCGATGAAGCTATAAAAGTCTTAGGGCTAACAGCATTAACATCTTCAGAAACAATACATAAAACGATCACTCCGAAATGTGTATTTTTCTATAGAAATTCGACAAGCCAATAACTTCCAGAATTACAAAACCTGCAGGGACAGATAGTACACAATAATTAATTTTATTTCGTACCAATCAGAATTTTGCGAACGCTTTTTCTTACTTTATTATCATCAAGTTGTTTATAATTTTTGGATAGGTAATACCTTACATAAATTTTAATCCTTTACACCTATCATCCTGTATAGATAATATTAAAACTGACGAACGAGAAAAATACCATTCAATCGGCATGATGAGGTGAGAATATAAATCATTTATTCCATAGCTGCTGCTATACGGATATCGTTCAGTTGACAATCGTAAAAAGCTTAAAGCTCCGCTTATCCAAAGCGCTTCCGGTCGCGAGGTATGAACCACCTGGGTGGTCGACACGATCCAGGCGGTTGACTTCTTTTTACAAAGACTAATCGCCGACAGAAGGACAAATTATTTTAAATGAGTTATCGGTGTAAAGAATAAAGTCACTTTGTTTCATTTAAATTCGGTATAGACGATTTTTAGAAGAAAATAATGCCAATATCATCTACATCTGTAAATCCCAACTTTTTGCAAGGTACAGGTTTCCCCCAAAGATATCTAGGGGAATATACTACAATGGCCACGCTTATTACAGTAGGCGAAGGATAATTAATGCACAGTGTGCATTACATAAGATTGTATCATAGGAATCCGCGCGACCTACAATCGCAAGTCTCAGTCCCCTATCACTAAGCAACACTGCTCAGTTTTAGGTATAAATACGTAGGGTTAATAATAAAATACCGAAGATAAGATTTTTAGATAAATTTCGGTATGGGTTTATTCCGGTATTTAATTTATTCTACTCTCTTTTGAGTAAAATTTTCTGGAAAATTCTATCTATTAGAAGTAGTGATAGAAGGCAAACGCATACGTAACTAGGATCGTGAAGAAACAAATAAACGAAAAATTCAAAATAGAGACTTCAGCTAAGAAATCAAAAAAATTCATGCGGTTCTTTAGATAAGTATTGCAGAACACTTGTTTGGGTGAACAAGACGGAAAATTACAGAAAACAATTTTTTTATATGTCATATATTTAAAATGGAATATTCGATTAAGTCTATATAGATTCATTATTTCAAATTTGTTTCTACAATTCATTCTGTATTGTATAATCGAGTTAAATTATTATACAACATAATTATCATTGTGTTATCTAGAGTCAAGTACGATTGCCCTAGGCGCCATGATCGATAGCACTTGTCTACCGAAGTGTATACAAACATTATTTCGTGGTTATATCTCACAGGACGTTCGCTTCGAGCTTATTGTTTCTGAACGACAAACGACAAAGTTAATAACCTCATTAATACTGCTTAAAATTTTTCACGACTTATAATTATTTATAATATGGATCGAAATGTTGCTAATAAATTATTGTTAGAGAGCAAATTAATGCACGTATTTTATCCCGGACGATTATTTTTACAATAATATATAATCAAAAAAATCTTTTTACAGCATTCATGAAGTTTTAGTTATATCAAAACGAAGAATTTGATTTAAAAAAGAGGGCAATTGTTGAGTTTCAGGCCGGCTCTTCCTAGTTGATCAGCATTTCAAGCCTTATAGCTCACTACTTACAATGTTAAAATAATCGACAATTCAAAATTGCCCGTAAATACTTAATTGAAAACTGCGGGTAGTCATCAAGTGATAGAAATTACACTATCATGGCGGTCTTTCGGACCCGCTATCGCTTGTGATTTAAACTACAGTTCAATTAAGCTTACATATTTAATATAAATTTAGTTTCATGATTTTTTTAACTGATGAAAATTGTTGAACTTTGATGTACTGATTTACTTCGAGACACGGGTCTTAAAAGGATTGAGAATCTTTTGTACCAAAAAGTCAGTTCGATGTTTTTATTTATTATTATGTATTATACTGTATTTATTATAACTATATACGCATTGTACATATGTATGTACACGTATATATGTTTTGTCTATATGTACACGTTAACTACCCGTTATTCTCTCTTTTGTAAAAAATTGCCTCGTGTGATAAAATCGCCCATTGTATTTTTTTGTTTACTATAATGCAAATATGTATATTTTGTAGCGTGTACAATAAAGAGTATTAAATAAATGAATAAATAAATATTAAGATATAGAGTCATCATCATCATCAACAACATTGCACAGCTTAGGTTAAGATCGTCACGATAACCGGCCCAGCGCTGCCTGTAACCGGCGACTTGACATAGGTCTACCTAGTATAGAAGTCCATTAATTAAAATACAGAATACTTTAATTAAATCATAACAAACACAAGTAATTTGCATTTAACTCCAGCATTGGTTTAATAATACATATAAGTAAGTACTCACTTGACTTATAAATGCGACATAAAGTGTAGGATTTATTGTAAAGTCGTTACGTATTAAGAATCGATTACACAGCGCGCGTACTTGAAGCAATTGTTAGAGTCGTTATAACATCTCTTTATATTTATTTATATATGTACTACAGAATACATATTAATGCATACTAATAATCTCCGTAGTTCAATGTCACTGGGTCATTTAGAACCTCTTTATATTATAATTTCTTTGTTATACTTTTTATATTGACAGTTTGTGTCGCGATGCAATTTCGCATGTTCGTTTACTCTGTCAGTCTATTGTTGCGTATTATTTTACTGTTACCTGCTTTTGTAAAATTATAATATTCTATGTATAATAAGGACAGATGACCTTGTTATGGTCGCCGGAAAATACTTAAGCTGCTTCCGATCGGTCAATTTCGAAATCTATGCGGTACGGTACGCCTATGTCTAGTAGCAAACGTTCTACAACTAAAATTATTATGCAATGTAAACATTGTTACTCAGGTCGATTCGGTGGCCTCATACATTACTTTCCTTTGTTATTATTTTTCGTAATACTTTTAACTCTATAATAAATATTATAGTTTTTATTTTTTTGATAAATTACAATTATTTGTCTCGGAACGGTAGGACATTATTTTATATTCACAGCGAAATTTCAGTTACATTTGTTATCAGTCAGTTGTGTAAACGAAATTTAAATTCATGAGAATAAAAATTCGAATTATAAATGCTTATCAAAGGAACACACGCAGTTAGAATTACAACACGAATAAAAAGGATGCGTCATTTTATTTCGTGACTTTTAATCTGACATTTAAAATATATTTTTTAAACTCAAGTATTGTAAATAATCGATGGAATGTTGTATTAAAATAAGTATACAGGATGATTGGTTAAAGGTGTAAAAGCTTTAAAGGGTTGAAATATACGTCTCATTCGCCAATTAATATATGTGTAGAGTTCATTTAGGAACGCATCATATTCCTGGCAAAATACAGCAAAATTACTCTGTTTAAAATATTGCGCGTTCGAATTCAAATTCGAACGATGATTTGAATTCGGATGCTGCTAGTAAAGCTACCGTCGTTTTTGCATTTGGGCTAACTTTTGAGAAGCAAATACGTGCACAGGTGATAGTTTTCAACTACTCGCTAAACGAATATATATTGTAAACGCAATCCAAAAGCCATTAGTGTAAGACGCAGTTAAAAGTAGTGCGACTTTATGACTCATCTCGATGTCTCTGGAAGCTTAAGACTTAGAGATTTGAAACTTAGCAGAAAAATTTCAATTTACTGAGTAGAGGTCAGTTAAGAACGGATTTTAAAAAAGAAATCCATAAAAATTAAATTCATTTAGTACGCGAATCGGTCAGGAGACAGCCAATCTAATAAACGATTATGATTATGTAAAAATATCAACGAGGAAGTTAGAATCTACCCGTAAACATAAATATTTAACGAGATATCAACATTAGACAATTCGTTTTATTAGCTACTTGTAAAGTCGAGTCTAGACGTAATGCCGTTCTAAAATACTCTAGCCTCAAGGCGAAGTTGCAAAGGTTAGATTGAGGTAAAACGAAAGAAATTATGTTTATTGTTACTTAAACTGAGTGGAGTGGTAATGGAGTATGAAATTATCATTTCAGACGTAGGATGTCCGTAACTGGGCTTATGTCCAGGGCATATACCCTACCCATTGATTTACAATAGAATTGGTAGAAAGCGGCCTTCGACCTGCGTCCAGGGTCTTCTAACATTAACAAGGTCGTCAGTCCAGTGAGCATGCCACATAGCGCAAACAGATTCAGTTCTGGGATCATTAGGTTCTACAATCCACTCACAAACTGAACATACGTATATTATCTATTATATTTTAATTTACAATAAATGCGAATGACACTGATAGCACGCACCTATATAATGAATGCACACATGCAAATCGACATACACCGAGGTGGCTAAGTGCATTGTCATTATGCACAAACTTATTTGCAATTGATTAACTTGTAAGATACAATACGTATTATAATATTTTATGCGACAGTCGCCTAATAACATTATTTATAAATCGCACGACGCATCCTAATCGCCTGCAACTGATCCTGGTTGTAAAAACGAGCCAAGAAGGTCAAGATCAGACGTCGATCTTTTTAGGTGTAAAACGTCTACTGCTGGACAGGCTTTCGTCAGAGATTTTGTATAGGACCGGGTGGAAGCAGCCTGTATCCAGGGTCTTTCTACCCCAACAAGTGTCTATATCAGAATTACACTTTTTAAATAAAGAAACATACAAAAATTTTGTTTCCTATATATATAATAATAAAAATATATTAATAAAAAAAATATAATGGTGTATTTCAGTAAAGCAAAATTATTAGTCTAAAATTCTAGTTTTAGGCATCATACCTACAGAAACATGACTACTTGTCATATCCCGGCAAACGACATCACATTTCACCAGACCTTTAAATCTCATATGATAAAGTATATCAAAAATTTTATATAAAATGAACACTTAAATATATACAAAATCGAACAATAAATAATGTCAATGCTATTAATCGCAAAGAAAATATTTTTTTTCGCAATAATTAAAAGTAACATAAAGTTATCGACAATATATTAACGCCCGCGTGAAACTGTCACTCCATCATAAGTCTTCGATCCTAACTACATTCACGTGTAAGAGAAACAAATTTTATTACACATCGAGATTTCAGAGCCGACGCCCACGACATTCAAATTGCAACACGCAATAAAATACAAGATTGCAAATCACCATTAATATTAAACTGTTTATTCAAATTACCCGTAAAAGGAACACGCTGTACATAGGGGCCATGTCCTTATAAGGAGCTGGGTTACTGCGAGGGGCGTCGCCTACGCCACCAGACTACGACAATTACAGTGCGCCATGTTTTTAACGACATTTTTTATGTAACTACAGTGTGTTACACTAAGATTTATCAACCGTGATTTTTTTTAGTATAAATGTTAAACACGTTTATCGTAGCTATGTAATCTTGATCTATTTTTACACTTAATACTGTTGAGACCTTTGATATGAAGGTTGGTATGAGTTCATATTATGAAAATTGTCGATCACAAGTGTTAATAATTATTTATTTTTCTTATTATGAACTAAGACGCACCTTTCACAAATAAAAATAGATACAAGAATGTGTCTAGCTGTCCGGGCGTAATTTGCCATTATTTTGAACATATATATATATATATATATATATATATATATATATATATATATATATATATATATATATATATATATATCGTACCGCTGTCTTTGGGAAGGACAGAGTCGTTTTATCTTATTTTATAATTTTTTTCACATTACTTTTATTTGCGCGCTCTTCTTGTATTCTTCTTATGATCTTTCGTACTTCATCTTTCTTTCTGAACAAATATATTCAACATGTATACTAACCTAAAGTTGATATGTTAGCTCATTAAGGAAAGCACTTTTATATCAAAAAGCATTTGAATCAATGGTCGAGGGAAATGGAAAATTGTAGTTGCTTGGATAAAAAAACAAACCATTCTTGCTTATTTGCTGGTAGACTCAGAAAAGTTCTTTATGCTAATTTATCAATTAATTACTTATTGAAGCTTCGTCAGTAACTTCTTAACAAAAAAATATTACGTTGTACATACCAGGGGTAGCCAAGCAGCTCTTTGATAGTGCGAGCCATGATTCCAAAATTTAAAATTTTTGCTAGCCGAAATTACATACGCATTTAAGACACGCAAAAGAATGTTTTCTTTAAAAAACATATTTGTTGAAATTATTTAAACAAAAGTACAAAATATGTGTATTGAAGTTAGATATAATGGCACGCGTATATATATAACAGCACTTCTAATAATACTTAAGATGCCGGTTAAATAATAAATTCGATGACTTGAGGATTTCGCTAATTTTATGGTATGGTATGGTAATAGTAACAATTATTAGCTACAGTAATTTGTTTCGATATCCCAGAATCTGATATAGGTAATATAGATTTCAATATTGAAATAAATCGCTTTCACAAAGCCCCATGTGGCCCGCAAGCCGCTGTATGGCCACCCCTGGTACATACATTCGATTCGGATCTATAACTATAGTACACACTTATGATTGTTTTAAAAACGCGTAGGAGACAGTGCGTTCTATGTGTTAAACAAGAATGTCAGGACACCTATAAAATTCATTCGTAAAAATTACGATCGTTAAAAATTAAATGTTCGATAACTGTGTTCGTGTGACGGTTAAGGGAATGTTAACAAAGTACCAATGCCGGTATCATTCATCCTTTCCAGAAGATTCCTTTTATGGAAGAGCTTAATTTACAACATTTTTCTTTATCCGTTACGAGCGAAAGTGAAGCATCGACGTATGACATCATGCAAGAACCCTGACTCATATAAACCGAACACTTGCAACTTTTTGGCAATATAACAGTACAGTGACCATAAACATTTTACAAAAATCTCTAAAAAAGCCTTCCAAAATAAGCCACGGATAGGGCTGTTATCGGTATTTCTCCGTAAGTTTGAATTAGGAATGATAGACGAAAATTACCGATATAGTCCAGCAATTTCGCAAACGACATAGCGCGCAGAAAGCCACTGAAGCCTTAAAGTTCTAAAGTCTCGGAGACCACAGACTGGCAATTACAACGTAGTAATTGAGATACAGTGGTCAGAAAAAATTCAAAGTGTAGATGGACGTCAAAAAAAACATGTTATTATGGAATGTGATCAACAAACATCGTGTACAATAATACAATGACAGCTATATTAGTAGTAGTCTTGCAGTGTACGAAAAATAAAGAATTATTTTTTTTTGTAATTAATCATTGTTAAGTCATTATCAATAGTTATTACTAATACAAATCAGCGAAGTGATCACTCAATTCAAATCAAAGTCAATGCAATGATTACGAAGCAAAAATAATAATATCAGATGTTGAAGTTGTTGAATGCAGAAGCAACAGTTGTACAGTCGAGAAAAAAAATCTAACAAAGGATAAATGGTAAGCTAATTTGAAAGAGAAAGTGAATTCTTTATATTTGGGGAGATATGTTTGAAGGCTTTATATAATGGTCGTGACGGTAAATCGTTTGAATTGCAGGATTAAGAAAGGTCGTGTATTGCGAATGTCGAACGATTCACGATTCGTTTGAGGTGTGTCTGGGATAGGTCACTGTACAGTCACAGTATAATAAATTAATGTTAACTTTTGTCTTTTATGAACGACTGTACCTTTTAACGAAAGTAAAATTTGGATTGTGTTTTTTTATATCGAAATAATATGTTAATACCAAATCCAAAGGTTAATGAAAAAATTCCACATACCCCAATAGATTGTCAAGAAGTGGCAATAATAGATGAAAGAATTATAAAAACAAGACATAAATATAAGCTCGTAACGCCTAAATTTGATCTTCAAAAAGTTAAGAAATCATTCATTGGTCTAAGTGTACGCACATACATATAATAAGGTTACAATAGATAAACCTTCCGTTTCTTAGTTTCAAATTGAAAATATAAGTACACCATTAAAATAATCTTATTAAAATTTATAAAGCATTCAAAAGTTTTTAAGTGATCATCACACTTATGTGTGGAACTTGGTTAATTGACTTATATATATAAGTAATGTATTATATTATATTTATAATAAAAATATTTTTAAAATATTTTTTATTATATATTATTCATATAATAAAAAAAATATTTTATATTATATATATAATTTACAGATCAAAAATTGATAAATTTGATTTAAAAGAGCAACTGCTTAGTTTAGCTCTCCTCGACAGTACAGCTTTCCGAAACGGTGGTAACTTAATAGATATAATGTTAGACTAATCGACGATCCAAAAACGCATGTAAATGCTTACTTTAATAAAGATATTTTGAATTTGAAAAAAAAAATTAATTTGGACCAGCAAGCGCTGCGCAAGACGTCGTTGGAAGACGCGGGAAACAGGCCACTTCCAATCGTTTTTGTTTGATATCTCTATAGATATGTGTGATGATATGCAGTGTTTCCTATGGAAGACTATGCCCAGTAGTGGACGTCCTATGGCTTAGATGATGATTATCTCGAGTTATTGTACTGACAATGAACTATCATAGACTTGATTGACATTCTCCATCTAAGTGGGCCAAATAATGAAGTCAAATTTAAAATACTATATATTGCTTAAACATTTTATTCAACATTACATCTCGTGTAACAAATATGATCGTCAAGTCCTTGTAGATTTCGAAATATTGCCGACGGTAAGACTTGTCAATGAGTTTAATTAATAAAAAAAAATATATACATTACACCACAACATTTATCAAGACCATGACCCTAATGTTTTGTAATTAAAAACAAGTTTTACCGTTGATGGTGGAATAATATTTTTTTACGTAAATGTACTACCACTTTTGCCTACTATTTACGAGGAGATAAATTGATGAATGATTATGAAATTCATTAACTACAAATTATTTATGAACGGATGGTAAAACAATTCTTGTCCATTACGCATTCAAACATTAGTATAGTACTATTATGCTTATTATATTTTATAATTCGATTTAAAACATATGTATTATTATAAATTATACAATGTTCAATACTATCTGGATGTTGCATTTCGTAATGTTTCAGATTCTCTATTACCCAAAGTTAATTATGTAAAAATTCACAAATAATGTCATTTTTAGAGGGAACGTGGTAAGAGGAGTCCTTCCACACTTGGACAAAGCTTAAGTTAATTAAATTTATTAAATAGGGAGAAGGAAGAGTCTTATCGGTAATGGTAAAAACTAATGCATTGTAAGGTATACCTGAACCTGCTACCCAGGTCATGTACCCGATAATTTTTTATCCCATCTTACAGACTGCCGTCCAAGCTATATAGACAGATCCCGGGAGTTGGAGAGGCCAGAGGCGTTAGAACCAGGTTAGTGCCAGGTTCGAGCTGAGATGCTCGGATAGCCCAGATGGGGGGCACACGTGTCCCTCAAGTCTAACCGTTGCCTCCGGGATGGGCATACGACAACGGTGGGCTAACCTCATTTTAATGAGCTCGGGCTGAGGTCTTTCGACTCTCCCTACTGACCAGGAGGCACGAGTTCATTGCTGGTTTTTTAAGCCAGAAATAGGGGACGCTTTCTAGCGTCTTCTGTATCGGGCTGCTGTCAAGCTCCCGGTGATTGCTGCCCAGGCTCATCTCCTTGGCATTCACCATTTACCATCAATTCGGCACAATGCGTTTTCCGCTTGGAGAGTAAGGGGACCTTGAGCGCTCTCCGCGGTCCGTGATGATTATAAACCACGTCTACTAAGACGATGGCATCATGATGGTATGGTGTGCGCTGAAAGTAGCAAAGCTCAAGAAGACTTCTTGGGATGCCAAGGCTCTGATCAATATATTCCACAATATAACAGGATTGGAAGGCCACCGGGCCTTAATCCACCAATGAGCACTCTCGAGGAGATCTCAGCTCGAGTAAAAAGATAACTTTACTAATACTTCGTAAAACAGGGCTGGTAGAAGAAGTAGTGGAAGAAACGCTTTTATTTAGAAAGACCGAGTATTGACGAACACTGTGACACAGGAGCTGATCTCGATTCCGACGAGGTTTTCGAACGGCTGTGAAATGTTTTATGCGATGCCTGTCTTAAGGTGATAGAATTAGGCGGAGATTCGAGCAAATGTCTTGGTCTCGGAACGGAGCAAAGCTTGTATGTACTGGAACGTCTGCCTATCAATACTTGCAATGCTGAAAAGTAACCTTACTGCCTTCCAATTACACAAATTGGTTTCAATCAGTGCATTAAAATGCCGGCCATTATTGTAACATGTCCTAACTAATATGTCAGATAAGGATTAGTACAAGGACAAACAAATATGGCAATAAGCGCACACGCATCGTGAACGTTTCGCAATCGCTTAAGCGCTGAATACGGGATTTCTATGTCAGGGTGACCGCGGTTCAAAAAGGATATTTGTCTTAACTATTTCTAATCTGTTGACATGGATTGATAGCTCCCGTGACAGGTCGGATTAGCTTATGTAAATTAAGATAATCGCTTTGCAATCAGGTTTACTGAATCCAGTTTGGACTACATATGCGCCATTGTGAATTGCAAATTATTATTATTACACGTTTACATACAAACTGCAATTACATTCCATTTAAAGACTATGTAGTTCACAGGTAAATAAAATTGATGATATATACGATACGAGCCTTTTGTGTTCAACATTCAGTTTGAAACTATTTGACTCGGTACGTTACATTGATTTATGTCATTTATTTTTATATTAACTACATACGGTTCGGCAATTTATACCGAAGACCGAAGAGTATGTATGTTTCTTATCTATTTGCAGAAGTGCTGGTATTAAAACACTACGATGTCAATTCGGCTACAGAATTGGGGTTCAAAACCAATCCTCTTGTCGAGATGTGTTAAACAAGGAGACTTTGCCTCTCCGAAGACTTTTAAAAATGTCATTACAGAGAAGTGACGTATGTGTATGCCGAGAAGGTAACACGCGATCAAACGATTGACATAGTGCGTAACCACTAGACAACTACTGTTCTTAATAAAAAGTAGAAAAAACGATAATTGTAAAATCATTGCCCAGTCCGAGGCGAGGCCTTCCGACAATGATGAGCAATTTTCATTGTGTCGGTGACGCAACTAAGACTTCCTGTTCCCGGTAACGTCGAAGCGGTGAAAGGTATGACCTTTTCAAATGTTTATGCATACAACCGTGTTTATAAATTATATGTCATTAAAAAGTGTTTTATACTGTAGAGACCTGCTTAGGATCCGAATGTTCTACAATATTCCATAGACAAGAATACTTGCATATATTTTAGCTCGCGAATTCCGGATCCGCTAGCCTAAGGACCGACGAAGCTGTAACAGCTCTACAAACTAAGTAAGAAATTTAAATTTTATTTAGCCACGACCACTGTCTGAGAGAATGACTCTGTGTTTGGCACTAATCGGTGTAACATAACTCCTGAAGATGCCCCGTGGAGGGGTGAAACACGTGTTGAGTAATTTGGTGGTGGCGGTTGTGTGATTTGCATTGTTTGCCGCATACGCATTTATCAGCGGGCTGGCGGGCGGTGCATTTTATTGTGCGACTACCACTGTATGTGCGGAAGTAGCTAAATATCGGTCCTTTTCTTACTTAGGATGGACTTCCGCGAGGTAACGCCTGATTCCATTAAATAGCTCTACAAACCTAATAGCGTTGACATTAGACCGAAACCACACTAATATTTATTGCAACCTAAGTAATGTTAAGAATATCTATTTATAAAAGTCCCGATAAAAAACTTTTCTATAAATATAAATGCATTTTTATAAATTCGCGGATTTAATAAGCAGTTAAGTACCGTTATCTCTAAACGGCAATCAGAAACGACTTACTTTCTTAATTTGAAATTTCGAACAAAATTTTATAAATTAGAGGACTTATTAATAATAAATGCTTTTGCCAATAGAAACTAAGATCTAAGCAAATTTAAATAAGGTTTACGATCCTTGTACCAAAAAGTTTTTTAAAAATTAATTGCTGATTTAATTAGACATGCCGCTCTATGTTTAAACATAGAACACTCCTAATGATTTCGGTTTTTAAAAGTTAGGTTCAGGCATTTTCGTAAATTAAAGCCTGTTTTGTCTCACTACCCAAAATATGTGACAATAGCTCTTCTCGTCTAGACACACAACATTTTTATAGGACTAACACAACTATATATATATATATATACAACAATATCTACAATATAGTTATCGTAGAGTTCATATAAATTGTTTACATGAGATGTTAAATATTTAGCGAAAATTTTATAAAAAACGTTCTTCCCAAAGAGCTTCCCCATATGTACTTGTAGTAATAAATAGTATGTAAAGAAACTATTTTCTTTAAAAATGATATATTGCATTGTGCCGCGCTTTTTAAATGTCGGTAAATCAGTTGCTGTTTAACTTTGACATTTCATAGATGGCGCTGGTAATAATGGTGTTATAATGGCTTCCATCGCGGTCGCCGGTGGGTAAAGCAGTGGATTTTTTGTAATGTCAAATTGTTGAAAAATATGGGAGAATAAAGTTTTTAATGAAATCGTCAATTTAAATAATAACTTTAAAAGTCGTTTTATAAGAGAATTAAAAAAAAAAACATAAAACTATAATGCGCTGTTCTAGTAACAGCAACGCAAAATTATTTTTATTTTTAAGCATAAACATATATATTCGAAAGAAATTGTTTTATATATCTTTTTTATAATTCGTGGAATATCACATTTAGTTAAGATAAGAGTAATTTTTCATTGAGAAGTAACATTAAATTGAGTACAAAAAGCGTGCTCACTGACCTGGAAGTGCAGGATAATTGTCCAAATGAGTCCAAGGGTCAGCTTAGGGTTGCCGTCCACGATGTCTTCGGCCCTGATGTTCACAAGCTTGATCTTCTTGTAGCGCAGGAAGTCCAGCGCCATCTGGACATTCTGCAGCATGTGGAAGCGCATACGACCTCGCTCACGCGGCTGGAAGAAACACAAAACACACATTAGAAATTACTGAGAATTTCCGATCTGCACCTACATAGATGAAAGTCGTTAAAAATCCTGTAGATCAATTGCAGAAGTTAGTATTGAGTATGACATTACATCCCGAAATTTGTGCTGCATATGATTTTAAATTTCGAACACTCAGACAGCGCCTCGTTATAACAAAGCGCACAAATTATGAACCAGAGAACAGTCTTATTGTTTGTTTATAATTTTAAGGTCTTTATAGTCAAGTTAACCTCATTCACTTTTAAATCAAGTAACTCTCTGTATTTGACGTAATTGAAGTTATACCGCTAGATGATTTAGGTATGTCTAGCTTCATTTAAATTAAGCTCAAGGAAAAAGAGGTCCGCTAGAGTAACTCTCTCCGTACTTATTTTAAAGATATCACTCGCTTATATTCAAGTATGTAAAATCATTTTTAGTGTCACATTGTTTTTTAATTAAAAAAATTATGAAATCGTTTATTTCAAAAAAGGTTCGCCGGGAGCAACAACAGAAATTAAAAAGAGATTAGACTATATATATATGACTATGTATTTTATTTGAAAATGACGGCGAGAACTAACTGCGACTCTTAAAAATACTAAACTCAAATTACCGGAACCCGCTACGGGTTCAGCTGTTCTCTAGGAAGAATTCTCATTGTGGATACTGTTATTACTCTTTGTGTGTATTCATTTTAAGCTAAGTCAACAATAAACCTTTCTTTCTATTTTTTATATCAAAATAGCAATGAAAGCCGTGCAAAGGTGTAAGAGAAAACTTATACCATTAACGAAGAGCAACGCTCTTCACAGTACAACTGTCTTCTAGTGTTTATTATTGCTAGAAAGCTCTGGCGCAGCGACGCGACTCGCAACCAATACCGATATTCAATAGCTTTCCTTTCAAAATGTTTGATAATATTTGTTTTAAAGATTTTAGTGCCGATAAAATAAAACTTTAAATAAATTTTAATTAGTTAAAGATATTTAACTAATTAAAATTTATTTAAAGTTTTAAGCCTTAAACATATGATGAGGGGACCACGGACTGCCAAACTCAACATGGCACGTCCATTCTGTACAAACGATTAGTCAAGGGCCATAGAAGACGCTTGATGCAGGGAATTTCCAAACGGGTCTTTTGGAAGTCGCTTGGGCGAGATCAATGCCCAGCAGTGGACGTCTTATGGCTAAAATAATGATATTCCAGTTGATATTTACAGCTTTACCAGATTTGAGGTGGTAGCTTCTAAACATCTCTTTACAATAATCAAGTTTGAATATTATACGTCAGTTATAGGAGGCTTTCTAGCTACACGCTGATGTTCTATGAAGTAACAAAGTATATCTTCAAGGCGATTCATCATCTCGATCTACTAATCAAAACGCGTTTAGTAAGGTTTCCCGGGAGAAAGTCGGTACAGTCGGTTTTTTTAAGAATTATTGAAGTAAGAGTCAGCTATTTCTTTTATTAACTTTTTAGTTCTATTCATAATAAATAAATCTTTCATTATATTTCTCGTATCATTGATTATAATATATAATTTGTATTATACAGAATATCTATTTTACTTTTTAAATCTATAGAAATTGAATACAGTGGGATAAATGTAATTAAAACAAGAAAGAAAAATTTTAAAGCCAGAATTGGAACAGCAAAAATATTGTTATACAATAAGAGGTCAAGCATGCTCTAGATCTATGAATACTGAGAGCACTTTCAAATGATTTTTTAATACGATATCTACAGCAGTGCAACTTTTACAATCGTAATTTTGGGATGAAACTAACTAGTCTTTAATCCAGGTTATTTAATAAGCCAAGGTACTGTTTATAGGTATATAGATTACAGGATAACATGTTGTTTAATAACAAATGTTTTATGTTTACTAAAGTAAGTCCAATTTATTTATCGTTGGACCTTTTTAAAAATACTTTATTAAACAATAAGCAATGATTTAAAATACTGTACAATTTTTTGTTAATTGAGATGCGATTTTAACAGCCGATTTTTGTGCAATTTTGGTTTAGAGAAAGATTTCACGTGATCCAATTTTAAAACACTATAGGTGAAGAGTGATTATTCGTGTCATCATATGTTCTTCATTATACTACCTTATTATTGTCAAAAATAGGCTTCGAGGCCATCGGATATCAATAGAAATTTTTAATAATGCTTACTTAATATGGTAACGTCTAAGAATTGTACCTAATCTATTATTTAAATGCATTCATTTCCAAGAGCCGTAGGTGCCCAGCGGTAGAGGATTGATACTTTAAATCGTAGGTCGCAGATTCGATTCCCGGAATACAATCAATTGCCTCCGCTCGCAAACAAATTTCTAGAGGAATGGCTGCAGTATTCTCTGTGTACCACAACATCACTATGATCACCAAAGCGTGGCGATTATGATATATACCCTCATAAATATCTTTGAGGAATGTCTGTACCCTGCAGAGGGCGTCTATGGTCTGAAACTACGACGATGATTCATTTACACCAACCGATTTTTTTATTATTAATACAATCATATAAATATTACTTAACACGAAGTGCTTTTACTGTAATAATTATTTCAAGCACTTTCGTACATTATAAATTGGGCGTGAAAATCGCATATCATGCTATTATAACATGAAAGTCATGTCTAACAGTGAGGGCGTGTTACTAAGTAATTTACAAATATGATTTACGACCGTGTTGTTTAAATTTAAGTCCACTACATAAATTACTGAAACAATAAACACCCATATAATTAAGTTTATGAAACGCTCAACTAGATGGCGTTGTGTAGAATTATCTCCATTTTAGTTCAGTAATAAAATACGATTCAAATGAGCATAATGTTCATATAAATAAATATTCAATATCAAATTTCCACTTGTGTTTAAATTTCAATTCTACATTTAACATTTAAATTAAGGGACATCATTATATAAAAACTTAGATCGATGCTAGGTGTACTTTTTCCATATTTGATAGGGACGTGTACTCTTAGTCACTGGTCGAATTGGTATTTTTTGGTATTACTCTTGTCGAGACCAAAGCAATCAATTGTCATTAGTGATACTATAGTTAATTAAAAGTAGAAAACAATGTATAAAAACGACTACACCCCATTCTTTTTTAAACAATTTTAAAATAACGCAGTTCACCAGTAAAAATAAACATACTTTTTTACACTTTTTATACTAGTTTTAAATTTTTTTTTTGTTTTATTAGGATACTGGCATCCTAGATAGCGTTCGTCGTGCCTTTGTTTTTACAATTACGTCTAATATTTCCGAATTTTTTTTGCTCATGTCTTGCATGTAAATAGTTAACACTCTTAAACTATTTTCATTCTTAAATAACACTATTTAAAACTATGTTGATTTTTTTTATTTGATTATTTTTTTTTAAATCGACGCCCTAACAATGTTCCGTTTATAAAAAACGTTCGTGTGACTCCTTCCACATCCCTACACCGTAGTGTTATCCTCTGGTTGTACGCCAGTATCTGTGCGGTTGTTGCCGTATTCGCCACGATGAATCTTGCGAACGCATCTTGAGCCTCGTCCGCATAAATACACGCACTAAGTATTAAAAATAAAGGTCTTCTATAAACTAATAAAAAAAAGTATAAACATTTTTTATCACATTTCATATTTAAGATAAGACTAAAACAAAACAGATAAAAGATACGAATAGAAAGTTGCAAGACGGGGAATGTTATCTGCTAACTTTAGATGATCTATACATACAAACTTATTATAAAACGTGGCGTACTTGCAAAAAAGTATCAACAAATTAACGGTAAATTATTATATGGAACTAATCAGTCATACACACATCATTCAAGTTTAGTTTTAAATAATGCTATTAGATGCCAGAAGTAGTACTTATTCATCACCATTTCAGCCTTAAGACTTCCACTGCTGGACATAGGTCTCCCTATAAGATTTCAAATAAAACCGGTTGGGAAAAACATGGATCGCGCGTCTTCGAACAACCTTAATAAAGCCGTTTGTCCACCTTGTGGGCGAACAGCCTTCGATGCGTGTGTTTGAGGATTCTACTCCAGAATTACGAGGCCCCAGCGGATCATCTGTTCATCGCTATGTGGCTGCGAGTTACTTCAACCTGCCAATCGCTTGGCCTGAATTCCCACATTATTTCGAGATAAAATTAACACAAAGACTTTTCATAAACATTAATATTAATCCGGAATAGTTTAGGCGTAAAAATCTTTAATATGTGAACATTTCAACAGTTATTTATTACACAACTATCTGTATTAATCAGAACCGTTAACGATAGTATCGTTAGAACAACTTTTATATAAAAACGGTCACTCCGCAATGTGGGCTACCCCAATACTTTTACCCGACCCTGTGCGATAGTGCGCTAGGGTACTTCCGACGCCAATCGACCCACTTCCGCAAACACACCTGCCGCCTTATCAAAGGCCATCGCTTTGTACCAATTAGAACTTTAAAAACTTTTAACATCCCATTTTATCTATCGTATTTTTCATACTATAAAACGCAACTTTTCTTCATTTAAATATATATTGAACGCCTATTACGGTATAAAGTAAGTTACCGCCGACTCAGAACGTTAATCTATTGAGAAGTGTCGATTAGAAACTAAAAAGTTGCTCTTTTAAATGATTTAACAATTTTTTTTCTTATGTAAATTTTAATATCAATTTAGTAAATTAGGCAACAAACTAAGATTTTCACAGTTTGATTAACTAAAAACTCTAGAATACCTTAATAAGATTTATTTCATAATGTAGTATTCATTTTAAGTTTAAAATTAACGAAGGGAAAGTCTAAAAGATCTTGTGAAAATTTATTATACATGCGTACTACCATACTCATGAAGGCCTATTAAGTTTTAGAAGTTGAAATTAAGGCTTTACGAGTTCATTCTTAATTCTAGTATTTACACTATCTGTTCGCGAAGTCTCATCAGATACATCATCACTGTCTACATCATCGTGTACAAAGTAAAAACAAAAACCTTGAATTAGTACATGAAAGATCGGCCAGAGTTTATAAACGGGTTAGATAGTTTTAGTTAGATTAAATGTTGAAGAGTGCGTTAACGTTCTTCGATCACGAGATCGCGCCGTTCGTGCCTGTTGACTCAGAATTGCCTGCCCCGTGCGTTTTCTAAATATGATACTCGCTCCTTAGGAATGATTCCTAATAAGTATAAACACATGTATATAGAAATTTAGATAATTCGATATTTAATTCAAGTTCGCTGCTGTTAAATTTGGACGCTGTTACAACTTCATCGAATTTCTTCATCATCTTTCACTCGTAAAACGTCCACTGATGGACATAGATTTCTCCCATAGATTTCCCATAGGTTGGAAGCGACCTGTGACCAGCGTTCAACGTACAGCGTCTTCCACCTCGTGAACATTCTACTCCTCAGTAAGAAAAGGACGAATATTTTGCCACTTCCGTACATGCAGTGGTAGTCGTGCAATAAAATGCACCGCCTGCCAGCCCGCTGATAAATGCGTATGCGGCAAACAATGCGAATCACACAACCGCCACCGCCAAATTACTCAACACGTGTTTCACCCCTCCACGGGGCATCTTCAGGTGCTATGTTACACCGATTAGTGCCAAACACAAAACTCTGTGTTTATCAGCGGGCTGGCGGCCGGTGCATTTTATTGGACGACTACCACTGCATGTGCGGGAGTGGCTAAATATTGGTCCTTTTCTTACTTAGGATGGACTTCCGCGAGGTAACGCCTGATTCCATTTAATATCCTACTCCTCGCTTGTCCGTACCCTTAGGCGCCGACCAAGACTACCCACGATAAGGGTATAACGTAAGGCCTCTACAACAGGACCATAAGATAAAAACCCAAGGCGCCAGCGGACATCAGTTCAGCGTGCTATGTGACCTTATCAACTGGCACTTTATATTGCCAATCCAACGGACTGTCGTGTAATCCATGTGTTATATGTACTACTGAGATATAAGCATTCTTTTAAAGCATATGCGTAATTTAATATTGAGTATTGCTGTCCTTTCTTAAATCTTTCCTGTCTTTTGCATCCTTGTTTGTTCTACCCTTAATCATATAAGTGTACACATATATATAAATATGTATATATATAAACGTAATCAGTAATAGGTGTAACATATAGATCCTAACATTTGTACTGCTTAGCTATAATTTATTTTAAGTTTAAGACGATAATCAATGCGAACCAATACGAATTTATGACCGTCTACATAAAATTAAATTAAAGCAACAAAGGCTAATACGTTAAAGTGTCTAACGTTCAAGTTATCACAACTAAGTAAAATTACATTGGATAATGGTGGCCAGTATTTCTAGTTTTAGACTCATATTTTATGATTTATGATCTTAAACAAGAATTTGCAACTTAAGTTTGAATTAATGATTATAGATTGAGAAATCTAGATTTTTATCTTCAACGGAAAACCTACAGTCGTCGTAGTCGGTTCAGCCCACAGACGTCAAATGCAAGGCCTATGCCAAAGATATCAATGGGAGGATATATCATAATCACCACGCATGGCATACGGGTTGGTTGTAGCATTGTCGTATTATAGAACACAGAGGCCGCTGCTACCCATCTTCTGGAAACTTGTTTATGAGCAGTTTCAATCTCTAATAATTATCACAAAAAATATTACATATATAAAATTATATCGCAGTGTGAATTTAATTGTATCTCGGAGCGCCCGTGATCTACAATCGCAAGTATTCTCTACGGCTGGGCTACATTTGTAATCAAAGACTTGTTATCTTATGTTATTTACATGGCCTCCAACTTCCGGATTCTTTGGTAAACTCAAATTCGAACAAAACACGGTGAGAGAGAGAGGGTTATATTCGGGAATACTCTCATGATCGAATCCGCAGTTAACAGATTTTTACATGACACATAGCCTAGCAGCAAGGTTAAGTGGCAATGGATAGGTTAAATAATTACGGATTGCAGCTGAAGTGTTTAAGTTCTGATTTGGAGAACACGTATCATTAACAACACAGCGTAAGACGTCCACAAGGTCTATAGACGAGAAGACAGGTCTTCAAAAAACGTGGACACAAGCTGCTACTATGTCTTATTGGAATGCCATGTACAGCGACAGACGTCTTACGTATATGATGATGATTATATTTTGTATACACTATGGCTTACTGATTTAAAAACTTAGTTAGATGAATGGTTGATAGCAGTACAGATGTTAATTAAGGTTTAAGGTTTTCGCTTACATCTACCTACAGTAAAATAAAACGTTATGCTTAATAATCGCAAATATATCAAAAATACCTAATTATTTCTTATATTTAATTAGTTGTAATAGTAAACAAATTACTTACGAGGTGTTCGCCAGAAAGCACCTCCAGCAGTGAAATGAGGTTGAGTCCATCGCGCAGGTCTTCAAACAGGTCGTTCACATGCCGATTCACCTGGAATTATTCCTCTCATTAGCCGTCAGTTTTATTAAACAATCTTACTACGCTAACACTACACAACGTGCAAACTAAATTTTAATAAATAAAATACTAATTCAAATTTATAATACATTTACACAAAACATTTATTAGTGTCAAAAAATAAAAATGATGCAATAGTTACATCTAAAAAGGTTATTCCTGAAAATAAAAACCATATTTACAAAAAAAAACAAAGACAAGCTACAACACATTAAAATATATTAGAAAAACTGTTAAAAGATATGAAAAAATCATAAAAGAAGACAGAACTAAACAAAAATTAAAAATCATGCTTTCAAAATGATCGACATCAACATTATTGAATGAGGTAATATCTACGTAATGTTTCGCATATTGAAGAAAGTCCTCAAAGGTTTTATACTTAATACATATCAGAGTTCTTAATTTATAGCAAAAATTAAATTTAGTCGTGTTTTTTTTTGTCATAACAAATAACATTAATTTCATATTAAATGATTTAAAAGTGTTTTGAATTGCACTTGGTTCATTATTGGTATAATTAGACTTCAAGACCGCAGCAATCAAATACGCATCAACATTAGAATGTCAAGTGTTGCTACATTAGAAAAATCAATCATTATTAACAAATACATTTTAAATTGCAATCTAGTGCATGTAATAAAAACGTGATCAAACCGAGCAAAACAGTATGTAGATAATGATTTCACTGAACTACTCTCTTACCAATAGATAAAGAGCCAAAGATGACGGCATGTATCTGACACGCTAGTACAGGTGACACTCAACAAAGGTCATCTTCGGCGCAAACAGTTTAGAGCACACCTAACTTACTTGTTGAGGTGGGCAACATGGTTGGTTATTGACGATCTCGCACACGTGAAGCCGTGTGTAAGTCTGTCCGAGCAGCGTGAAATACGTAAACACCTGAGTGAGGGTCACAATTGTCAAAAAGTTGTACTAAACTACAGGATACGTTTCTACTTATATCACAGGAAAATTAAACATATCAACTCTACACAGACAATTCGAAATGAAAAAGACAATATCAGAGTATACTAAATACGACATAATTGCTACTAGGAATATAAAAAAATAGAACAAGGCGTTTTCCAATAAGAATATATAATAAGAATATATTTATCAATTAAAATAAAAAATTCATAATAAAATTGTTATTTATTTATGATATTAGAAATATAACAAAGTTACCCATTGTGAAACAAAATGAACTTGGACAGATATATATTCTTTAATCGAATTTGTTTGCGAGACTATTGCATATATAAGTATTGCAAATACTAAAACAAATGAATTAGCTCTATATCGGCTGTCTATAACACATAACTTCTCAAACAAATTGCCATCTTAAATAGAATGATTGGGGTCATGTGGAAGAATTTCGGCAGATATACGATCAAATTTAGTGTGCAATTGATTTATTATTTGTGCTATGTGACATTGTTGTCTTAAAATAAAATGTCAGGAATATATCTAAATGAAAATGAGGTTCTTATTGGAAAACACTTATATATGAAATATAAATGTTATATAAAACAAAAGTGAAAAACAACTAAAACACAAATGAATATGAATGTAGAAGCAAATTAAACTAAATGACGTTCACAAATAAAGTCAATAGTTAAAAAAATTGAATTTTTCCAAAACGTAATTACTTCAATAAACTAAAAGATAATTAAGAATACGTATAAATATGACTCTATATTATTAATGCGTTTATTTGTAATGAAATAATTTCTATATAACTATTAGACAAATAATTATTACTGAAGAAAAATTAAATAACATAATATCAAATCTAAACATGAGCAACTTAAAGAATGTCTCAAGAAAAATTATAGATAGCTCTACTGTACTGCAAAAAATCTCTCTTGTCCGGAATTTAAACATTTTAGCAAATAATTGTATATCGTTATAATTTCATTTTTATAGATGGACTTTTTATAGCAATTCCTTCAAATTAGACAATAAAAACAAGAAATACGAGAGTAACCAAAGATAACACATCTGTGTATATTACAGACCTTCAAATATTTCCAGTGCTGCTCCGTGTCCGATAGATAAGCGATGAAAAACAAAACAAATGGGAAACATGTAAGTTTAAGTTACACAATGTTGTGATAAAGCTGTCACAGATTTCTTACATTTCTTAAGCGAACAATCCCTTGCTAACCTTCAGTTGATTTCAATTCGAAACATTGATATGTATATTTTAAGTTTAACTATGAAAGTAAACAACGCTGTTGTTTTATTAATGTAGCTTTCCAGAGTTTCTTTTAAAGCAAGTCCAACAAATATTAAAAAGTGTTATAGTAGCTATGGAGTACCTAATCCACGGTATAGCTCTAACAAATGTATATACACATATAACTGTCTCATTGTTGCAAAAATGCTTTAGTGTCAGAGGACGGCTTCGTAATTTTCGTATCTATAGAAATAAATAAAATTCGAGTGTTTGTTTGCAATACTAAAATAACCGAGATTTACTAAATATACTACTGAATAAATTTACGTTTACTCTTTGTCTCTAAAATGGTTGGACCGATTTCGACGGGATATATACTAGCAGGTAGTTGGTGTAATAAGGAGTAACTCAGGCTATTTTATTAAAGAAAATTTTTTAACGGAAAAAAATAAATATTTATTTGTTATATTCCACACTAACGATGTCGTAGGCACTGTTAGTTTCAAAGTTAAATTAACTTTTCTTATCAGTTCCAAATAGTACAATTAACATTAATCTTATGCTAATAGGTATACTTGACTAATAATGGCATTAATAAAATTTGGTAAACCAATGCCGCCTTTTGAAGAGTGCTTTGAACTTTGCCTTTTTTCACGTCTGGTATTGAAAATATCTAAACTTAAATATAGTAAAGTCTAGCGATTTCTAACTAAAGTTGACGGTAGGTTATTATTTCAATTAAATCATAAAAGAAGATATTACGAAGAAACACTTTTTTTAGAACAGAAACTTTAAAACATAGGAGACAATGCGAATAATGCAATAACGTCTGTACTATTTGATCAAAGTTGTACAGGTCAGGTATGTTAGATTATAGTTAGGTGCACGGTTTCCAAAAATAAATGGTTTCAATAATAATTGACAAAAAAAAGAAAACACATTTTACTCATTCTGTTCTTCTAGACTTTGTATGGCAGAAGTTATAGACTTGTCGCATTCCAATAGAGTTTTAGATTTATACAAATAATTTTAAATAAGTGTAAAAACTTTTTATAATCAATCACCATGTATACCAAAAACATGATAAAATCTAGGTAAAAGACGCCGTGCAGAATAGGTCATTAGTATAGACACTAATGATCTCTTCCACTCGGCATCTTCTAGATGAACATTTTGTATTTATGTCGTCAAATCTTTACATTCATAGAGCCATCCATTTGGGACAGTGTCCTTCAGCATTTAATGTTATGGTTGAATTATTATTCAGCTTCCATTGAACATTTATTTAGCGGTTAGGACAGTAACACAAATGTTAACTCGGTTCGTTCCTCTGACTCATTACAAATGATTAATACAAACCATTAGGACGAGTTCGGTCATCGGCTACATAACATTCGGTCGATGATTAATGAGGATTCTGGAAATAATCTCCATATGGCCGTTAAAGGAAACTGTTTACCGTGATGGAATTTAAACGATGTTTACAGCTGCGTTTGACCAATTTCTAAATCTGTAACTGTGATTCACATCTGATCTTATTTGCTCTACGATGCCTAATTAATAATAACATCTGTTGTTTAAGCGGTATAGATAATCCGGGTCAAAATAATTAGGAGAATTCACTGCTGCATAATGACTTCACTCACTCAAAGACACAAGTACAATGACGTTGTTGCAGTAATACAGTGTTTTCAATTTTAATATCCTCATTGTGTTGATATTTTATTTATCATAGCAATATTTAATTTCTATTTATCATGATAGAAGCAAAGAAATTTATGAAATGACCTATTTTTTAAATTTTATCACAATCTTGAAATATTTCATAAAAACACCTACTCCTTAGGTCGTATACCTATACGACTTTTTCATAATCACTACTGATGATAGTGACATTTTTTAAAATCAGTGTTAAAAGTAACTTGGGGTAACTCTACTATTGCCCGTCCCAAGGCCAGATGAGAAAGGGAGAGGTTTGACTAGAGAAGGACTATTGTATAAGGCGGCTGTAAATTAACCTATCTAAGATCAGGTTTCAGCCACCCTGAAAACAAATCCTTCTATTAGCAGGTCTATCGCGGAAGGATGTGGGAATCCACCACGAGTATATCCGATTGAAAATCGGTAAAAAATACCAAGCTAGTCTTAAACAATAAGATAGGTATGTAAAGGCAAATTTGTATAAAACAAAGATTACTTTTAGACTTAGCTCAGGATAATAAACCTTTCGCTGCATCGTCACCATCTTAAATTAATAGGCCAGGCATTGATGGACACAGGGCTGCTCCATAGATTTCTAATTGGCACGGTTGAAAGATGCTTGAATCCAGCGCTATTCGACTATCTTAACAAGGTCATCTGTCCTACTTGTGGGCGGACATCTTACGCTGCGCTTGGAGTGTCTATGTTGTTCACTCCAGAAATTTAGGGCCCCAGTGATCACCTATCCTTTGCGCTGTAACCTATCCACTGCCACCTCATCATCCGGATTCTCTGAGTTATGTTATTTGCCTTCATCTACGAATCTGTGCAATTTTACAAACTCGTACTCTCACTAAACAAATTTTTAATTATAACCCTTAAGATGAAAATTGCAATAAATATGTACAATTCAAAGTTTTATGGTTCAGTTCAAAATTAACTTAAAAATGCGTCGGTACAGTCATGTTGAAAAGGCCTATAAAAGTTACAGTTACGAGTGGGAAGTGTTATTGGCCATTCACGTGGGCAAGGTACCGCATAAAAGTACCTGCTTGCCCACGGCGCCTCGTGAAGCCATCGTCCATATGGCACGTGGACGCCGCTCGTAAATTTCGAATTTTAACACCCACTTCATAAAGGATTACGACAACTTTGAGATTTGATTATCTTGAAACCTTAAGTTTAAAAGGATAAAAATAAAATTGACTTTGTATAAACTTAAATATGTATACGACTTTAATGTAATCAGTATTTTTTTATAATTACTTTCACAAATATAATCTTATTGCTGAAGGTTTAGTTTCAGATAATAAGTAGTTTATAATTCTGTTCACTACACTCAGAAAATTAGTCATAACCAAAATAAAGATATATTTTATTTGCATAATACTGAATTGTTTTATTTTCTGCATACATTTCTTAAAACTTTGAAAAAAAAAAGCTTTGCAGTAACTATAGGTTATATTTTATTGCACAAAATTTTAACACAAAGAGAATATCAAGAAAACAATAAGATGTGATTAATCACTTTTGTGATGCTAATTATGTCAGTCTAAGAACGCGGACTCAAAGGGTAGGCGACAGCTGATATTCAAATCATTAATCTGTATGCGCTTACGACACTTGACTCACGCTATATGGAATGGAACTCCCACTTGGGTTTTTCTTTACTAGTATTTCGGTTTGTACACCAAGAACCTTAACTATTCATTATTAATATGTATCATCTATTTTCTTTCTGCCCCCGCTATTGGGGGCCACTCGTACCACAAACTAGTTTGGGGAAGGGACTTTTACTTTTCTTTTAATTAATTTTTTCACACATTATTTTCGCACTCTTCTACCATACGTGTTAAAATCTTTCATTCCTTTCCTTACTTCCTACATTTTATCTGTCTTACCCTTTCATTTCATTTTCCCTCTTTTTCGATGCTTTTCATCCATCACCTCAATCCTCAGGTTTTACAATATTTATATGTATTAGCTCCGATCAGTTACTATTATTTGGTTATCAAAAGAACCAAAGCTAATATTTTTACAAGTTCGAAAAGTAACGCTTTGAGAATTTCTAAAAAAACTTTTACAGCGCTTCTATCAGAAAAAAACCTGCCTAGAACGTAGTGGTATTGTCAACTGTCACTACACGAAATATTTCATTATGAAGTTCTGAATATTGTTCTTTTAAAGCTGAATTACTTTCCTTGAAGTCACCATCCTGCTCCTTATTTTCATGCATTAATTTTAGGGTTCCATAAACCGTGAGGAATTGCAGAACCAGAAAAATTATTTAAATTATTTGCGTTTGGAAGCCTAATGCAGGTAACTAGAAAGGCATCAAGTAGACACGGCGTTGGTGGACCGATGACAAAGTCAAGGTCGCGGGAAGTTGCCGGATGCGACCATCGTGGCGATCTTTGGAGTACGCCTTGCAATGGGCGTCTTTCATCTGAAGTAGGCATTAAGTGTTATGTTTAAATTCTGGTAATGGAATATTGTCTTCAGTACAAGAACTAAATATTTCTCAACACTGCTGTAGGTGAGAGCGCTAAAGTGACTTCGGAGGCGGTTTATCTTATCGAGTGAGTCAGCGGGTCAAACTAAAACACGGCGTGCCTTCCCTCTGCGTCAGCGCAAGCCTTCGTACGTCCTTTGTTACAAGAACCCGATACAATAACACGAGATTATAAGATGTTTATATAGGTGCACATAGTGTTGGAAATAAAACCTGCGAGAATCATAGATAACTCAAATATTCAAAATCTTTAATGTATAATATAGAGAGCTTACACGTTTTATTATTGTCGGCCAACTTCACACAAAGTTTTAAATACTTTTTGTGTCCTTTATTCGCATCTTCTCTGGTGCTCACTCTCTCGTCATCTAATCTTTATATCTTCTAATTAGAACTTTTCATTTTCTTACCATTTCTCGTTCTGATAAAATAACGTTTTTCTTAAATATAAGACTTTTTTCGTTATTTAGTTCTCACAAGTAACTTTTTAACTACCCATCGCCATGAAATTTATGGTATTTTATAATATATCTATAAAGATTGCGTCACAAAATCTTTTCTAGATCCTTAATAATTCAGCACTTTACTAGATACTCCGATTTAAATCAGTCGTTCGTAATTAAATTACTTCAGATATAACTTAAGTTTTGCGTAGGTGCATTTTTAATGTTGATAGATGTTCACAAAGAGGTAGTTCCATAAAGGCTGATAACTTATGCGCGTAACTTATATGATAAGCATCTTCACTTACATTACACAGGCGAAGACAAAAATTATTTTTGCAGCTATAGAATTAAGTTAAACAATATGTTAAGTTATAGTTAAGGAAATATCAGAGTCTGACAGGTTAAAACGTATTTTAAATTCGCCTCCAAATTTTTAGGATCAATTACTTCACAAAGCAATTAAACATTATAATCTAACACACGTGGATACTCGTACGATTTATTGATTGTCAAATATATTTTTTTATGTTTTGGACTTGAAATAACGATTTATAATTTTATTGCCTCAATTGTATATTGTTTAACCCACAAATAAAGTGCCGTTCACAAATAAGCTATATTACTTCATAGACCGTGGTGGGTGGTATATCGCCACCGCTAGAGTTAAATTATTTCAATTGAGAACGTATTCCAACGTCGAGATTGAATATAAAATTGTTTCGCACAACAGCAATCATGACCGATTTGATCCGGGGAGGATAAAAAGCTTTCGTGAAGCCTCTCTCTACCGTTACCGCCACATGTTTTTCGACCTCTGAATCATCCGGAGCCGCGAGAATATCTCCCCATATCCGACCACAATATCCTTTCTGTTCGGCTTTCACGTATAAAGAGGCGCCTGTGTTCGTGAATCATCGATAAATATTTGCTTCTTTGTTCGTTGTTGATTAATACCAGCTGATGGGAAAGAGCTTATAACTATATAATTGCTTATAACTATAAGCTGTGTGATTCTCTCGCGACATTGGGCAGATGGCTTGAGGCATCTTTTTAAAGCGAGCCGGATCTTCGACTACTTGTATGTACTAAATATAATCAAACTATAATTCTACGAAGACCAGATTTTGTTTTTACCTTCAAACCGAATAATGACATACCCGGGAGTTAGGCTATTTTTTCTTGATTTAACTTCTTTCAGATTACAGAATCAAACATTCAGGCGGTACATTGCGGAAATATTTCTACTAACTATAGAACAATGTTGATTTGTGATGGATCAACCGTATTCGAAACATAGGTATATTTAAACTTGATTTGATCGTAAAAAAAAATTACGAGAACATAGTAGCAAGATATATTCTTTTCAGTTCTCTTTACAGTTATACTATACAACACTTCATATCACGTAAATATAAGTAATTTATTTAATTTGTTCACTATTAGAAACAGCAACCCTCGGCGTACTAGCACTGTGGTTCCTTTCTCGGCTTTTTTAACCATTACCACCTGCAGTACAAACCTAAGTGTAGAAACAAATAATGTAATTGTTTTAACAAAATCGTGTCTTTCATGGCGCGCTCGTGGAATTCTTCAGCGCATACAAACAGCACATTTTGACAGTCGTAAATGTCAAGAATGTTTTTCGTATTCTAAATTTGAATAATTCGAAATCGGAACGTTGTAGACTTCCGCAACCGAAATAAATCGAGTTCGGAATGTATCCTTTCGTTAATAACATTACACAAAGCGATTTTGTACCAAACAAACGAACTGTTTATTCGCAGATATAAACTGTAAACATAACTTTAAACCTTACTATAAACACCTAAGGTTTACAATTTGATCTTGTGTATACATTTTTGCATGTGCAGTTCAAGGCATGTTCGACTCATTTTTGCGGATTTATATCATGAGCCTTATGCCTTGGAGATAAGTGCGAAATTCGTTTGTTTTGTTTACACTTGCAGTCCAAACTAAAGTACACAAGAGACGTACAAAGGCTGCGTTATTCGCCATATCCTTTGTTCAGTACTGAGACATGGGCACTTCGGGTTAAGTAAATATCGATTCGCTTGCATACTGTTGCTATTAATGTTTCTGTATGTAGTCTAAACGCTGTTTAACACTGGCTAGCAATAAAATTTAAAAATAACATTATACCATTGAAAGAACGTCCTCAGATGAATCATTAAATGTATTTTATTTAAAAGGAAATAATTAATTCCTTTTACTACATTATTATCGAGCTTCGGTTGAGGAAAATTGCATTAAAAATGCAAACAGCAGTTCTTTATTTTGTGTCATTTATTTTTGTGCCAAAAAGTGTTTTTTTTTTTCAAAGAAATTTATATTTTACTGTATAGTCTAAAAGTGTTTCTAATGTATTTTAAATATATGACCTCCTTACTTTGTAAACATTCTGTTTACCACTCATTTGCTAAACAGTAAAAAAATAATTTAAAAAGATACACATTGGTTTTTTTTCATTTTCGAATTCTCTGACTAAACTTTAAAAAGAGAAATAAACCTCTACTAATAACTAAAAAAATTAACTCATTTTTACCACCATCAGCTCGTATCGTAGGTTGTAGCTAAATTTATTGTCAATTAAGTTAGATGACTAAATTACGTAGAGAGATATTTAAATCTTTCTGCTTGGATAACTCATATAGGTAATCTTTGAGGCTTTGAACATATTGGGCTACTTTGGTAAAAATATTCTTTAAGCGTTATATAATATGACGCCTCTTGTTAGAAATTCTGACCCGAATTCTGGTTCGAATTCTGTCGCTGTCAAATTGTCTAATCATATTTATAACGTATATTATTTGAATATACAATCCCGTAGCATCGTAATTAATAGTTTTATAATTCGCAGTGAATACGTGGTTTTCCAAAGCCAAATAAACCCGTCACTCTCTATACCAAAGTATGTTTGTTATTAAATATGGTTTAATTTTGAGTATTTATAACCTAACAAGTCCAATTTCTACGAATTGTCTTATCCAATATCTATATTCATTTATTGTGATTTAAATATGATTCATCATCATTATTACACCACCTGTAAGATGATCACTGCTGGACATAGGCCTAACCCTGAGACTTTACAGCGTCTTTTAACAGGTTAATATGGACTAATAGATGGACGCCCCACGGTGCCACTCTAGAACCTTGGGCCACAGCAGCCACTTCAACTTTCCAATTCGCATGATTATTTTTAAAATGCAATGATTTTGTTTTGAATAAGTTATGTATATTTTTATTAAATATAACGTGCTGACAAATATCTTTACTACTCCAATAAACATGGCAAGCTCTTTAAAGTACGACGGTCAGGTCACATTTGGAAACCTAGCTTTATCTAAGCTGAAATTAATTTCTTACTGGTTTCTATCTAAACAAGTTCTTCAAATATCATTGTGTTGACATATATATATGATCAATACAAATCAAAATAAAATTTATGAAAAAATAATACTAGCCAAAAACGAAAAAAAAATATGAATATGAATATAGATATATCGTTGCTATTCCGTCAGTCCCGCACGTGGCGTTGGTCCGCGGCGCACGCGTCGACTGCGACGTGACGACCGCGTCGTGCGTTGCGACTGTCACGTCGATGTCAATCCATCGGACACGATTCCATTACGATTCGAATGTCAATCGATGTCTCGCTACCAAAGGTCGATAGGCAATAAAAACCAATGTATTTACGCCATTTTTTCATTATGACATTCGTTTAAATAGGTTTAATACTTGTGGTTAAGTTCGTCGGAAGACGTTAAATTCAGGCCCTTCAAACTGGTTCTATTTAAAATTTGTTTTCTTTCCTTGTTAGGCCTTTGAAATAGGTAACTAATTCTACATTTCTTGCTTTGAACTTTTTTTCTTGTTTATCCATTAAAATTAAATTTTTATCTCATTTTGTTGAATAAACTGAATTTAGGATACAATTCATCATACAATGCGACAGATGATTTCAAAAACACGTATATAAAAAATTTTAATAGCTTTTGAACCATTTGGTTTCTCCTAGAACTCTACTAAATAATATTTTAATTTATTATCACTTTATATGATGAAAATGTATTAAAATATTGGTCGATGTATTTCATAATCGTCATGTCAGCCGATGAATACCCATTTCTAGGCACAGGGTTTACTCAAAGATCGCAATAATGACAGGTCTTAAGCTGAACGTATCCAGTAACTTAACGCGACCTTGTTTACCTACCTAAGCCGTGACTACCAGCTCGTGATAGATTATTTTACTGAACTAATAAATTTAAATTCTAAGAACTGTTAAGGTAAGTCATAGGGTCCAACATGGACGAACGAACGAACTCGACCCGTCGCTTGATATTATGAAAAAACTTAATTCTGTTACATATTCACGTCAACTTAATCGCATTAGTCAGTGATAAAGATAAGAGATTTCTGGCGACCCAGAAACGTTTTTTAATGTATACAAATTGCTTAAGCGTCGTATAAACAGCGACAGTGTTTAAATATTTTTTACATAAATTACCATAAATTAAAGAAACGAGAGTAGCAGGGCATAATCACGGTGACCACAGAAAGCTTTTTCAAAAAATCTAAATTAAAAAAAAAATATTTTAAAATAAAAAACGACGTAACATTTGCAGATATCAGCTGCATTATCCCATACTAGTACCCCGTAGAATTTAAAAGGAAGATTTTTTTATAACGTGTTACCGTGTAAGTTATCTGTGACAGCTTTTAAGGGAAACATAACTAGCACATTAAAAACTCACCTTTTTCAAATGTTTGTTAACCCATTTCGTGAACGTCTTTTTCTGTATAGCATCTCTTTCATCTGTAACAAATATAAAAAAACACATTTTAATATATATTTTATAATTGTTTTTTAACATTTTGTTCAAAATTTTTAAAGAACAAACACTGCGTAGAATTTAAAAAAAATGTAATCTACATTGGCACTTAACAAATTCAACAGTACACACTGAATTTTTTTTTAATTTATTTAAAATTCAATCAACAATAATATATTGACATTGAAATATGTTCTAATACTCAATTTAGAATGGAATGCGCCAGGCCCAATAACTTATAGCGGTACAGAGTATATTGGAAAAGTTATAAGAGGCAAGAATACGAAGTTTAGAAATGTCATACGGGCAGTTTGTTTAATATGAGCCTTAATTATATTAGCTGTGGTAATCAGTCATTTGTCAAAATGTTACTAAACTATAACATAATATATAAAAAAATAACAATTTAAATTTTACATAAGGCATACAAATAATTTGAAATTTCACACTAGATGGACCAAAGACATGGGCGGGCAGTACAAGACCGGTCATCGTGGAGATCTTTGAGTAAAGCCTACGCTCTTCGTTGGACGTCAATTGGCTAACGTAATAATCAACTTCGACCATTTATAATCTGTATTTTTTAAATTATTTTTGTGACCTATAATATAATAACACTATTTGTAACCGGTCAAATAACATAAAAACATCACAAACACTTAAACCACTTTATCATTGGATATATTTTCAACACTACTTAATACTATAATAATTAAGAATTGTTCCATATATCGTCTCCATCTTTTAACCTTTCAATGGAGAGCAATAAAAATTGAATAATTAATTGGAATGATATATTTCTCTAACCGGCTGCGAATGCATAAATAAGATAATTTATGACATCATTATATAAATGAGAACACACATAACTCTCGTTAATTACGAAGGTGACCAAGTCGTTAAGGTTTTCGAAAATAACAACTTTATTAGCAAGCTTGTTTGGGGTTAAAAAAATTACGACAATGTCATTAGTTAGTTGTGATCAGTGAATCGAATCATAGCTGTCGCACGGTATACTAAATGTATTTGTTCAGTGGAATATGTTAGACATTACTATGTTTGAAGAACGCCGGAGGTAAAGAAATTACCAAGATAATGTAAAATAATAATCTGATTGAACCATGTTTAGTCCATCCGAGCAGTCTTGAACAGAAAAGCTCATAGCTTTTTCTGTGACAGACGAGGCTGAAATTTACTGCATTAAACCGGCCTCTAAAACATGATATTCTCTACATGAAACTAATTCAGCGGCTTTACATCTAGGGTGCCCAAAATACCCTCGTATATTATCATCATCATCATTCCAGTCAAACGACAATCACCGCTGGATATATGCCTCTATAGACTTCCAAAAGACCCAGCTGGTAGCAACCTATTTCCACCGTCTTTCGATTCTCCTAGTAAGTTACTGCATAAAAGGTTGAGCTAAGTGTCTTCAGCAATTTATAACTTCAAATGCGGTAAAGCTGTAAACGCCAGCGAACAAAAAGCATTTATCCATGACTGAAAAAAACGAGACGTTTAACCTTGTTTGTAAGAGGCCAGCGAAAATTCAGTGGTGCATTTTTTAATTTCTATAATCCCGAATAATTTCGGATTCAATAGAGTGTATCTCGGATCCGTCATCAAATCCGGGTCACAATTTTTTCATTTCTATTTCGCTTAAGCCTTTATTTTCTGTACATAGAAATTTTAAGAAGTCGTCATAGCTCAGAATCGGCAACTTGAAGAGTACACAGTGCCCAAAATATTTGGCCGCTGGGTCCTTAAAGTTTTGGAGTAGAAAACGCAGTGAAGAACTTTACCCATAAAGACTAATGTCCTAGTTAAATTGTCGGAGGGCGCTAGATGCAGGCCGCTTCTAACTCGTCCTGTAATTTACGGGGAAGACCAGTATATCCAGTAGTAAATGGCTGAAATGAACATGATAATTGATGATATGTAAATCACAAGAACTAACCAGGGCATGGCTTCGACCACTCTGACAAGAGTGAACGTATGGCATTTACAGATTCAGCAGATTCGAGACGGCGCAGAAGGTCCCAAAGGAGCCTCGGCGACGCGAATTAATATTTTCTGAAGCTCAGTAAACTAATCAATCCAAGCGCATGAGACATTTTCTGGAAATGACTAATAGTAATGTACAACACCGTCAAATCAAAAAGCAGACGAAGGTGAACGAACTAGACGCGGATCGATAGCGTTCTAATCTAGTTTATTAATACCCGTCTATTTTAGCACCCAAATACTATTCGATGCCAAAATATTTCAGTGTCGGAAGTACGTTCTGATGGCACGCGTATTTTTTCGGAGAGTTCTAATTCTTTAAAGTTTTTAATTCTCATCCTTAATTTAGAGAAGATTTTGATTAAATTTTAATTAAATTAAGTTTTAAACGAGGATGAAAGTAGAGATATCATAAAACGCATCACCATAAAATTACGAGATTCAAGTAGTTTGTAAAGACTTTTTATACACATTTATACAATTATTATTACCATACCAAAATATGTAATTCTGCAATATTTTTTTAGACAGAAGTTATACGTTAATAAAAAAGAAAAACGAAAGGTGTAAAGAAGTGATAAAGATTAAGAATCAATTGCTGAAAGCTTCTGTATTTAGAACAGTAATGAAAACACGTGTTTGTTTTAAATGTTTAAATACGGCTTTTTATTTTATGTCGAGAGATGTCGTTACAGATTCTATCTATTTGTTGTTAATGTCCATCTTAATTTCCTTTTATGACATTTTACTTTTTTTTATAGATACAAAAGTGACAAGTGCAAATGTTTCAAAATCGAAAGTAATATAAATACAATACATAGTATTATATTCTTAATAATTCATCTGCCCACTTTGAGGACATTCTACCCTTCGCTAGCCGGTCTGTTTGGCATGCCCTCTGTCACTTCAACTTACCAATACATCAATAAATAATTGATTTTATCAAGAGAAATCTATCTATCGTTATCAAAACGGATAAATAGTTATTCATTGAAGGTGTCATATTTCGAGCACTGGATATCATTTGTTTCATTAATAGGTCTTGGCGAACGCTGGGGAACTACGAGACGAGTGTAAAGAGGTCATAGTGTCGGTTGCATATCTTTCTACAACCTACATCTCAAGAGCATGTTCATGCATTCGCTTTTAATGCAAGTGCATAGTGTGTTCTCAGAGGCAATTGTAATGCGTTGAGTTCATTTCGCTTCACAGAGAGAGCTCGCGCTGCACATTTAATTATGAAATAAATTAAAATTAACTTTCTCTATCATTATTACAAAACTATCAGATCACTGTTCAACAAATGACTACGCCTTAGGCTTAACACACTGCCTTGTGCAAAATTTTATAATTCAAATGCCTGCGCATAATTGGCGAGGTAATATAAATTACAAATCGCAGTGTGAGCTAATTTGTCACTTTTATGTATAAATATTAGAGGAACCGAGAAGTATTGTCGTTTCCGGCGACATATTTTACAGAATACACCGATTAATTTTTACCGCTCCGGCATTGAAAATAAGTATACTAGATGGCAAAAAGTTAATGATAACAAAGGTGAATATATAGTTGATAAGAAATAAAATCTTGTTAATAATGTAGTCGTGTGAAGAACTTAAGAACACGACATTACTTTCCAGTCCCCCTAATATATAAGAAATAACAATTTATTGCAACAGTTATTTCAACAAATAAAAGCATCGTGTGAACACACCCTTAGAGCGAAGGTGTCAGTTCACACGGTACTATCGCTTCTGATTATTTCGCAAACGATTCTCCGTACCGCTGCACATCGCTGCAGCTGAGCCAGATGGAGTAATGTTTGCCTGTTACATACGCACTTCGTGTGCTATCTCTGTCGTCCCAGATCACTTACTAGTTAACGTAAAATCTCATATACTAATGTGACGCGCTCTCGACATAAATCTTTGTACCACTGCCACTTATATGATTGCTGCAATGATAGAAGAATAGTTTTATATGTCTGGGTGACTGTGTTATAAAACCACTTCAGAATTAATATATATATATATAACCTTTTTACTTAAAATAATTGTTGATTTGTGATGGAGTTTTCGCTTGAACCGTTGGAGCATTCAAATTATATATAAATATAAAAAAAATATATACTTAATGTATGCTGTTCCGAATCGTGAATGATTTTTAAGTTATTCTCTAAGAAATGCCAACCATAAACAACAGTTGCTCGTATTAAGTTTAAAAATGTTTGACGTATAGTTTAGATCTCACAGAACAAAGCTGATACAAGACAATGTTTTTTTGAAACAGTTTTCATTGAAAGAGTCTATGAAAAATCATTCATAAAACCATCACGCAGAGGACTGTATAGAAATATTATTCAATCATGCTACAAAGTCGTAAAACATATATACTTTAAATTAATGCAACGATGAAACTATCATTTTTGTAAGTATGTAAATGTATATGTGCAGTATTCAATTGAGGAAGATTGCATCCATCAGGTTGGCGGCTAATGGATCTAATGAACAGTGTCCCAGCCGCGATAATGTTCGTGTCCTTTCATTTATCAATTGCACTGTGATTGTGCGACAGAAGTTTTAAATCTTCATTGTGTAATAGTCATACAACCTTTGCTATTTATAGAAGGCTACGTATTTAAGATGCAAAAATACTTTTATTTTAAAAGTAAATATACATATAAGTCTACGATTAAATTAGTCAAATAGATCGTCTCTACTTTTACAAATTTTTTTTTAAGTAGCGTAGTTAATTTAGAGTATCTAATAAAGAACATAAGCCTTCATCTTTTTTATCTTAACGCTCTTACCGATGCCGCTAATATTTCTAAAAAAAATTCCAGCTTGTCTCTTTAATTTTCTCTAGTGCAATAATTTAATAGGAGACTTTTATGAAAAGTAACAGAACGTTAGGTACATTTTAATAGCGAAACCAAAATTTCCTTTTATAAAACGGTTACCAATCATAGAACAGTCAAAATTTCCTCGTGAAATAAACAACAATTAGGCAAGCTTAAAAGTGCACATACAAGGTGATTAGATATAAATATAAAAGCCTTAATTGGATGAATGTATAGCCCATTTCCTAGCAAAAATATGAAAGCTTACACCTTTTTCCGACCACCTATATAAAATGAGAATTCTGAAATAGGAAACATTCATTTATTTTTCTATTGAAATTGCGATAGGACAATAATTTCTCGCAATACAAAATTTGCAGACGAATAGTAAACAATAATCAATTTGAAAACGTTTTTTTTACTATATTCTTATTACGTTATTTAATATTTCCTAAACCGTTGATTGTTAGATAGGTTGTACGATGTATTAATTGAGAGAAAGAGAGTTGTATATTCACCTCTTTAAAGTTTTCACATCAATAAACTATCACCCGGTATTAAGGAATAAAAAGGACAATGTTGTAAACGTTATTACTTAACAAATACACTTAAGCCTCGTCAGTGACAGAGATAAGGATTGCTCAAGACAATCGTAACACCATAGAAGGCGGCCATCTTGTCTTACGTGCCGGGAATAACACGTTGAAACATGTTTCACCTTGACTATTGCAAATTGCAAGTCGCAATGACCCACTTGCAAATTTAGACCTTTAAATGTATCACAGGTTATCTAACTCCAATGCGACGGAGTCCCACAGTATAAACGCAAACGATTCTTATCGTATACACTAACTATGCAAATTGGACTTTTGTTATAATATTAGACTGTGGCATTTGAAGCCTTCAACTTGTGACACTAACCAATGAATTAATTTTAGACCTGTCACAAAAGGACGGTTAAATGAAAAAGGAATTATGATGAATTATACAATAAATTGACGAATTTCTTTCTATGCTTGCCGTCCGTCATTTTTTCGTGTTATATATAAGGGTTCATACAGTAACGGAATAAAATCAATTTGTTTTATATTCTATAGTTCTCGCGCCACGGATCTAATGTTTTTAAAATTTAAAATGAATCTCAGATTTCATTTCGTCATTTTGCAAAAATGAAATTTTTTTGCAGTACGTATATTGTCAAATTAAAAAAATGTCTAGAATTTCATAATTTATTACTTATCGTACAAAAAAGTCAATCCCTTATTTGTTACATAAGATAGAGTACACACTTAATTAATAATGCATTTTTTTACTATTACTCTTTCAGTCGATTTTAGGATTAGGATATCTGTTTATTCAAAATTGCAAACCAAATATTGAAATATTAAAATAGAAATTTTATTTTTCATTTTATCACTACAGAGTCAAGATTTTTATGTAAATATTTTATTTAAAAAGATGTCAACGAAATTTTCTTTGCAATTGTTTGATCGAGTTAAAACATATCCAGTAGTTCGTTAATGTTCATTTGTATTTATATAAAATATCAGAATCGATCGTTGGAAAGGCAGTCCGTCTGTCCCACCGGCACGACCAGTTACTTGTCTTGATATCATCGACCTTCACAGTTGGACGACGACTGGTTTTCTCTCGTCCTATTTAAACACCTGACAGTTTTCAATAGTTCACAAACCATTTGTACTGTGGCGCGTCTTTTAAATTTAACGTAATCATAATAAACTACGTAAATGCTTCAATGCTTCTTTATGGATTTACATAGACTTTTAACAATGCAGGTGAAATTAAAAAAAAATAATTTAAACTTCTAAACTAGACGAGTACTGATGCTACAAACTATAAATAAAGTATAAATAAAAAAGGTGTACGACTTTCTGCAAATGAACAGTACGAGGTTGATAATTTTAAAGGATGACATATTAAACATGTCAGTATAAAAATAATGCTTACAAAAATGTTAACCTAGATGTAAAGCAAACACTTAAAAAAAAGACACAGACTGAAACAAGTCTGCGGAGTCGTTCTGTTTTTCGATGCTATCTTCTGAAGATGCCCCGTGGAGGGGTGAAACACGTGTTGAGTAATTTGGCGGTGGCGGTTGTGTGATTCGCATTGTTTGCTGCATACGCATTTATCGGCGGGCTGGCGGGTGGTGCACTTTATTGCACGACTACCACTACATGTGCGGAAGTGGCTAAATATTGGTTCTTTTCTTACTTGGGATGGACTTCCGCAAGGTAACGCCTGATTCCATTAAAACATATTTCCCTATTTTATTTCGCTCACGCTCTTACGTGTCACAGTGTTTATTTAAAACGAGAGTTTTGTTTTAATGTTGGTTGGACGTTAATTTCTTTGCAATTTCCTTCGTAACTTTAACAATGTTGCAGGGAAATCCTTTTTTTGTTTCAGTCTTTTAGACCAGCTATTTTTTTATAAAAAATCTTTGTCACTGTTCTGAAAGTTAAACATCTGCACTTCTGTTCATTACCTGATATAAAAAATATGTATAGAGAGCGAATCCAATTTAGGAGGCAATTAAGTATTAATCTCTCGTAGCTACAGTTAGAGGTTGAGTTAATTGTTCTAATCAAACGATTTGTTCCAATGCGCAGGGTCAGCGATCAACTGGCCGTCGTGGTCAGTAATCAGCTTTCATAAACTATTTCTTTCAAAAATATGCAACTTATAATGGAGATTTCTAATGTTTCCTAAAATAAATGATGTTAAAAGAACTTTGTATTTCAAAATATATTTATTTGTAGCACGATATGGTTTAGTAATGAGCGTTTCACTTATCGCGACCCGTATAATAATAATTCGTTATTAAAAAGTTTAGTTAGTTATTGGTGTAAAAATTTTAACGGAGTGAATGTTTAACTGTTTGTCATTGTTTGAACAAAAGCTTATACAAGAAGAGTAAATTTTAATTTGAATAAAACAGTAATTTTTATGTGTTATCTACTTCAAGTTAGTCGAATTCAAATATAAGGAATGCATTCATTATGTCAACATTGCTGTTTTATAGACATTTAAAAGACGTTTCACCAAAGAGGTTAACAATTCCTTCGTCGAGGTGGTATCTTATTTCAAATAAAAATATATGTTTAATAATAAACAATAGCTTAATTATCAGTAAAAAGCCTTAAAGTTTTAAAACCTTTTTCCAATCAGACCGTTTAAACTGATTACTCTGAGATGATACATATGTCACATGAATTTATTTTTTGTGAATGTATATCTCCTTTGGTGCCAATTAATTTATTGTATCATCAATTGAAAAATGAAAATTTATTTTTCTATAGGGATGAAAATTAATAGGAAAATTTACTAACTAATAAATCATAAAACGAAAATTAAATTGTATGTTTTCAATAGGATCGAAAATATACTAAACAATATATAATATTTTTAAAGAATGGAAAAAGAAATTTTATTTTTTTCAGTAGGTATAAAAAATCATTTTATAATTGATGGTACAGTAAATTTATTGACAGCAAATGAGATATACATTTACCCCTAAGCTTTTTTACCTATAACCAATAACATGTATGTTGTATTTAACTTTTAGCAGCTTTATAAGAAATTGTTTTACGTCATCATGAAGCTATCTCTATAACCAGGAAATATCTAATCAGTAGATATCTTTGCTCGCTGATTCGGTACATTCGATACGGGCTACGGTTTGCTCATTACGATCAAATAGGACAGACTGACGACTACTGACGACTTAATTCAGTTTCCGTACGAACTCTGACATTAAAACAAAAAAAAGAGATTTATCAGATGACTTTAAACTTATTATATTTTGTTAGTGCAATATATCACTAGCAGTGGTAGCCCAGCGATAGAGGGCTGAGACTTGCGATCATAGATTGTGGTTTCGATTCCTGGGATACAATCTTATATAATTCACACTTAATCGCATATATCAGCGGGCGGGCGGGCGATGCACTTCATTGCACGACTACTGCTGCATAGCGGAAGTAGCTATACAATAGTCCCTTTTTTATTTAGTTACAGTACGGAGCATTTCGCTCGTGCAACCGAAGGTCGTGAGGCTGAAAGGTTCTTGAGCCGCGACCACGAGGCCTGTAGACACAGCATGGGTAGGCCCCCCAATACCATACAAAATATTTCATAACAGCCTTCATTTACATATCAATATTTTGGCACGAACAATCTATATGTTTGAATGCAAAATAATTTGTCTCCACCTACTAAATCCTTAGACAATGCGCTGCCATATAGAAGGACTATGTCTAGATAAGATAAACAGCTGATAACTCCTTTCTATTGTGTGAGCGAATAATGTCAATGTTTAAGTGATAACTAATGTGATTATATTGCATTTGTTTTGCATTTAGAACCTGTTCTGTTTTTAAATGTCGCTTTAAATCAAGTAAGGTGGTAAGACTGGTAATCATGGCGATCTATGGGGGAGCCATAATCCTTGCAGTGGAGGTCGATCAGCTGATATGATGATGATGAAGGTGCGAAAGGTTCTTAGTTTTTGTTCCGTTAATAACAGAAAATCATATATGCATCATTTAAAATAAAATCAGAAAATTAAATAGAAATATGAGTCATCGAGTTTCACACTATTTCAAAGTTTCAGAGACCTTATTATAAAGAATCTGGTGTGTAATTTTGGATGCTTGAAGTTTTTAAAAGTAAAGGTTACTATATTTGAACACGTATAAGCAATTATTTAAATTATTAGTCGGTGTATTAGTCAGAATAACACACAAACACTTATTAAATATTTGATCAATAGTAAATACACACATAAAATGTTGAAGGAAAATATTATTTTTTAATGATTTTAATACAAAACTTATAATGTTATTTTACCTATACTCAATTGTGAAAAATAAACTCGACGTTGAATTTTGACATCAAAAATAATGTAATAAAAAAAATAATGAACTTGTCTTGATTGTAATAACCGTGCGTATGGTTCATTGACTGCTGAACTAATCATTATAGCAGATAAGACTCCGTGTACATTCCTGACGAAAAGCCGAAACTAAAATTTACCGATACCTTTATGAACTGTGCCAAATTTTTCATAGTCTTTATTATTTTTATGTCAGATATAGAGGAGTCGATCAATCGGTTATATAATGGTTTGACGTTAAACAAGATGTGATATACAAAAACTTCCTTAAACCGCTTCGGTTCGTAATAATATGTTACGTTTTTTAAACTATACATTTACTATCATGGTAGTACATGTTTAGATATTCATTTGTCCAATAAAATTATTGCACTTTAAAACATTTTTTGTTATTACTAGTGTGTTTCAAGAGCATATTGTGGTTTTTGTCTTTTAATTGATATGATTCAAATTTAAATCGATTTATGAGAAATACAAATGCCTCCTGATCGAGAAGACTAGTCAATAAATTGTTTTTTTTTTTACCACTAAGCGTCTTCAATGCTCTAACTACTGTGATGGGGTCAATTCATTCTCTTGCTATATTATAACTAAAATTATTTTACAATGTGTTAGGACGTTATCGCTAATTTGTTTTCACAAATTTTAATTTTGGAATTCATTGAATGATAAATTAGAAGCATTTCGTTAAAGAAAAAAGAGTAATTACTGTCAAAACATACACGTAGACAAAGAAGTTTATGAAAACGACACACACACACACATATATAGAGACAGAAGGAGAGATGATGTAATATGTGTTATACATTTGTATGTAATGTTTTGAGTGCATCTGTCTCAATTTTTCACGGTCTCGTGGATAAACTAGGGCAGAATGCTTAGTAGCGATGAGGGCGCCCTTTTGTGCGCAGTGAAGATTAATAAATTTAATAATTTAGCTTTAGCTCAAGGGGTTTAAAACTGGGTAATTGTTAATACAACAATCAAATCTCACACGCACACAAACACACATTCTCTATATCCCATCACCACGAACCTGACTGTTGTATAAAGAACTCCCAACATGTTGTACCTTTGAATTTTGTCAGGTTCTCCTCGTAGACCTGGTCGTGTTTCTCTGGAGCCAGGTGGTCGCCGCGGTGGCGCTTGGGCTGATGCCCGTCGTAGTACGCGCCCCCGTTAAGGCTCTCCTGCATCGCCTCTTGCGGGTCAAACCCGAGGCGCTCCTTGTAGTACGCTTGCGTAGACATTTTCACCGACACAGTTTTAACATAATAGTACCCGGCAACACCAGACCACGCGGGTCGTAGCGTATCGAAGTCGATACGCGATTATGAATGGACTCGCCAAAATCCTTCCACAAACGAACCCGTACAGACAGTCGAGGTCTACCGGTTTATCTCGATGTCATCCGGTCGTAGCTCCGCAGATGGAAACTTGCAGACCCCTTGACACACACTTTTTGATCTTGACACAATTTTTTTGCACTCACTCTATAATTCACAGAGTTTTTTCTTATAATTACAAAAGTTATGTTAATATGGCAACTATAATGGTTAAGTTTTAAATTTGGAATGCTCGGTTACTTTCTTTTTTTAAATTCGATTACTTTTTAAAAAGTCGTTTCGCGCCGTTCGATTTCAGAATGAGTCATTTAAGTTTAGGTTTTTCACATGGAGCACATGAACACTTGTGTAACTAAACGAATTGATACAACCTAGACGGACAAAAGGACGGTTAATAATCGTGTTATTTCGAGGCGATGTGTTTCGTGAACTAATAATGAATCATTAACGTGTTCTTGGTAAACGAGGTGATTATGAGTCGTTAATAAAACGTGTTAACTAGGATTTGGGTAATTTCAACTATAACGAAAATAAATAAATCACTGATAATTACACCGTACGCCGTTTTAAACACTTTTAACACCATTACGAACGCTCTAAGATATATTCTAGGTGAAATTATAGTGTAACACAAGAATGTTTTACTGCCGATATGTTTGCAGCGCAAATATTCCCAGGAAGACATTACAAAAATACATCAACATATTCAATCTTTTTTATTTAAGAGTAATTTTTAAATATTGTAATACATAAATATCTCTTTTTAAACTACTAGATAAAATAGTTTGGCTAAAAAACTTCAACTTGATATATTTACGAATTGTGTGAGGTCATCAATAACTATTTACAATGTAATTAAGGAGTCGATTTTAAATAATTAGTGTTAACAGCGACTTTTTCATTAATTGCTGCGAATAATGCGATATAATAAACTACTAAACACGATGTTGTGCTTTTTTATCTAATTAATTATATGAAACATAAAACTAAATTTATTTTTGTAAATAAATATAAAGTCATTTAAAATCAGCTAAGCGATCCCCTCAGTAAAACAACCAAATGAAAAGCAAATAAAAAATAATAGTCTGGTTTTCAAGTGGCTGTGTTCGCCTTATTTTAAATATCTACTTTTTAAAATAATGTAAAATAAATGTACGCCAAAGTGAAAAATTTTGGTTTTTGAACAATTGTTATTTGTTTTAACACTGGGAAAAAGTTATTGCTCTTTCACATTCTAATAAAAAAAATAATGTATGTGTGATTTGAAATAATTGTAAAACATTTGTAGCTTCTGTACGTATAACTTAAGATAAAGAAAATTTAAAAATATCAAAGATTGTATTGTAATTACAAGAAATCTTGTATCACAGAGCTGAACTGAGGATTGATATTGGCTATAATATTATAATCTTTGATAGAATAATTCTGTTAAAGGTCACATAACCAACAAAGGCTTTGTGAAAAAAAAATGCTTAAAAAGTGTGTAAAAACGAACTGACATGGTCAGTTAATTATGTACTCCACTACATACCGACAGACATGAGGCGTGTATCTAAATATCTGCGACAAATTCGAGTCAGCACAACAATGGCTCATGGAAATGATTTGAAGTAGCGCTAAAAGATTTACAGTCTAGACCTTATCCAAATATCAAAGCGATTAGAAACGGTCACGAACTAAATTAACATTGTAGAGTATCGCGAAATATGATCTCTTTCGTTTATTCGACAAGATCTATTGTTAACTTACATATACATTATAATAAGTTACGGAGAAGTTTTACAATCAGGTAGATCTTTACGAAGGATCTACAACTAGTTGGCCTCTAGCGAAATTAATACGTTATATTTGCGATAAAAAAATTAGAAGATCTGTTGACGAACAAAAATAACTGATATAGCCCAGTGGATGGTCACCCAATAGGCGGTCGTATTATGTTTGTCGGTAGACGTTGATATAGGCCGCTTCCAACCGATTGTTACTATGGGACCTTAAAAAGTTTGTCTGTCCACCTTGTGGAACACCTGTACTTGTTGTAGTCTCCGTTCTATTATTATATATTATAAGAACATTTAATGAATAAATTTTTATTGTAACCGTTATCCCTGTGTAGGTAAGGACAGCGGAAGTACGAGAGACTCCCAATAGAAGGGAACAATAAAAAAATCTATTTACATATGTGAGCTTATAAATCGAAACGTTCGAGTGATTATAATTTCATATTCACTTTTGGAAATAAATTATTTCGATGTTAAATTTAGTCAAATATTTCTCTTACAACATATATATACGATGATGCACGGAAAAAAAACAAAATTTGTGATAGCACTGTACAGATAAAAGTTACATTTCTTTGTGTCGCAGATGTAAATAAAAAAATTATCTGACAAATATAGCATAGTACCATAATGTAACATAAAACAGAATGCCCTCATGCATTCCTTAAAACTATGCTTAAGGAGACGCGGTAAACATCTACCAGCGGGCACATAATTACTAAAAATAAGTATGGCCGTTTTATATCGTAACCATATCATTCTCGGAATAGCTCCCATTAGGCAGGTAGTCCGCGTAAGCGCATACCTGTTTGATCCCTCTTAAAACGTTCGCAAATTCAATATTAACAACCTCCGGAGCGTGCTAATGGCGCATTCACAACGAATTATCACGATAAGGTTAAAAGGTTCCACTAAACATACCATTAGATAATAACTTGACTTTTAAATAATTATAGAATAAACATACGTTGACAAAACTGTGACTGTAAATAATTGTTTATTAAAAAAGCCAACCAACAAGTTTGTAAAAACCAGACAAACGACATAAGCCAAAACAAGCCTACATCCAAAGGTAGGTCAAAGTCATTGAAGAAAATTATATTACAAAGATGGGTCTTAAAATATGTAGCAACTGTAAAAATGTCAGTTTTGATATCGCAGAGTTAAGCAAGATATATTTGTATATTTATCTCATGTGCGTCTGACCTAGACAGTCCGGTACAAAAAACCGCCGTAAGCGTTAACGGTGGATAGTGATAGTAAAAACGGAGCGGATGGTACCTCCTCGCCCCTTATATGTTTACCTAAGATGCGGTACAGCATATCCGGTGCTAATCTAAAAATATTAACAACCAATACTAAAGAAAATAGCAGTGGTAGCCTAACGAAAGAGAAGTGAGAAAGCGATCGGGTTCGATTCCCGGGATAGAATCTTATATGATTTACACTCTGTGCGTTAATTATATGGGATCGCCACTGATCACAAACAAGTTTCCAGATCACACTGCGATCCTTGCGACTGTAGTGTACACTATACTAGTAGACGTATATGGGTTAAAACAACTAAACAAACACTAAACATTACCTGTAAAAATCTTTTAAAATATAAATTTCTGAGATTTAAAAATCAATAATAAAATTACATAAGACATTAATAATGAAATCCACAAGATCGGCATCATAAAGCTGTTCAGAGCTACAGCCTTTAAAATCAAGATAGTGTCAATGATAGCCGTTTTATGACAGGAGAAGGCACCAAATTTTATAAACAGTTCAAATTTTTTTTATGATTTCATTTCAAATTGTTAACAAAATGAACGCAAAAAAAATCAAATTTAATGTTGATTATAATATATATAACTAAAAAATTTGTACACGAACTCAAAAGAATAACAAATCCAAGTGGCTCCGAATATACAGCACAATGATATATAAAAGGCCGTAGCAACTGCGATCTTAAACACTTATTATATCATATTCCACAATCTGCGGACGTTTCTTGATTTCAAACGCGACGACGAGGTTCTCGCGATTCGCGGAACAAGTTTCGTTGCGGTACGCACAGACGACCACGTCCTTCACCAAATTAGTGATGAAAATATTGTACTAACTACGTCTTATATTATATTCAATTAATATACTACATTTTTCAACCATTTTAACTTCACTCGAAATTGGAACATGAGCAAAAGTATTCAATAATCAAGTTTCTTTTTAAAACTCTGTATATTTAGACAAATAGAAGACTGGTTGCCAGTGACTTCTTACGCGTGGAATATAAAACTAAAGTTATTTGCTTTATTTAGTTTTCTTTTTCGTTAAAGAATTTTTCTAAAATAAAAAAAAAGTTACTCCTTATTATATGAACCATTTCACAGATTAGCCCAAACAAACAGAAAGATATTTAATATATTATTTGTATATTAGATGTAATATTATTTCATGTACCGTATGCAGTAAAAAGCAGTGGTTTTAATTTATTTTTATAGATAATTGTAGACGAATGTTAAACTACGAAAGTAATGATTAAAAATAGTGCAATGTAACGTTTTACGTTCATTATTACAATTTTTTCCTTTACAATATCCTCGTAAAAATATTTCATAGCACTATTTCCTAAACTCTGACCATAACATTCTTAATTATTTTTCTTTGATATATGTCAATAGTATTTTAAAGAAATGCACACGTCCTTATTATTATTTCAAGTGCAAGACTTCTGCATGCACATGTTACATACGTATGTTATATTCAAGTAATTTTAAAGGCAGTAGATACTTTCGTGGAACTGTACGATCAATATTGTTTATATTAACAATGTGATATGTAAACTTGATAAAAAATTCGAACGAAAACCCTTCGAATTCGCTGACAAGACACGTCGCCCCAAAACTTTAGCTCAGTGTCCGCAGAACAGGTTCGGCAACAAAAGCGATGCGTGACGATGGCGGGCTCCCACCTTGTGGAACATTCAAGGCCGCTACGTTTTCAAAAAGTCCACCTCGGTCGTGGGAACACGCGGAACAAAGACAATTTCGGGGCGCAGCTGCGAGCGGTTTGCGATTTTTTTTATATAGTTATGTAATCTGGTACTACAAGTGAAATAACATAACTTATTCAAATAATTATTTAGCGAAGGTATTGCATCTTAGCAGCTCTTTTATTATATTATGTTGCGTTCCCTCGGTATCTACCTTAGCACAGTACTGAGGTGCACTTCCTAGTTCTGTTGGAGATCAGGCGACCACCGAGATGTTTTAGTGGGTACGAATCCCACATTATCCCGGCCAACATTTTTTACCTGTAATTTCTAACAATTTTTATAGTATATGTATATATGTGTACATATCGTTTTTAAGAAAGTTAATGTAGATTCTTAATGTCAACATTATCTACAATCGTACTGATAGCTTTGTAGTATTCATTTTTAACATTGTGGCCGATTTAAGCTAGGGTGAACCGACACCATCTCAAAACATTCGGAACCCAAAAAACGAAACACGATAACGATAATTAAAAATTTGTCATTTTACATGAAAAATTGGAGTGATTCCGAGATCTATTTTCTTACTTAGAGATCAATATCATATAAAATTTTTATCGCTTAAATGCATTGAGCTATCGCACATAATTTATTGTCGTTGCGTAAACATTAACAAGTTTTTAATATTCAATATTAATTTAAGATTAAATTAAAAATCACAAAGTTTGCTAACTATCGATGGATTTATATAAAGCAAAAAGACTGGTTGAAAGCGGCCTACAATCAGGGTTTTCCAACGATCATAACATGCTCGCCCGTCAGCCTATTAGAAACATAATTATAACAAAATAATATATTACGCAATAAATTAAGGACTCCTAATTAGCAAAGTTTTTGGGCACAATTTTTATTACCAATAAAGTTTTCAACAGGTTGGTTTTGTTAAAAAAAAATACAAAAAATTAAAAAAAAAAGATTGCGAAATGTATTGGCCCGCCGAAACTGTGACCACGTTAAGGTCGCACAATGACACGAGGGCCCGGTACTTGTTGCTTGTTGTTCGTTTTCGAAACTCGTCCACGTATTTATGTCTTACACAGACGTCGTTAGGGATGTGCCAACGCTGAAAATCACTTCGAGCGTTATTAAACTTAAGCTAGTATAATCGCACTGTTATTTTCGTTGTTATTGCGTATACGGCAATTATTATAGTTGTATATGACGCAATCATGATTAGAGTACGACAGAGTAGACATTGTATTGTAGTACTTAATAATTGCCAGTTATTTTTTACATATCATCGCCCATCCTGATTTTGAGGCCTCTAGGGTAGCGCGAAACATATTAAAAAAAAAGAATAAGATCATTTCAACAATCATCATTTTAGCCTCCTATATTTCCAATATGACCGGTAGGACCGGGGACCGCATCCAGCGTCTTCCGAAGACTTTAACAAGATCGCCTCCGCCTTTTAGGTGAACGTCCTTTGCTACACTTGCCAGTTCGTAATCTCTACTCCAGGCTATTAAGGCTTAAGATTATTCGTTTTCTTAACCGACTGATACCATCAATTATAGTGTCTTCACACTAAAAGACTAATGTTTTACTTTATAAAGACTCCGCATAGGTGCCGACTTAGATAATCTTTTGCAAGGACCTATTGGAAATACCGCTGACAGCGTGTCAAGCCAAAACTCTATTATCAAATATCATCGCATAAGTTTGATCACGATTAAGTTTCTCTGAAAAACTCACAAGAAACGAAGAATCCTATGGGATAAGCAGTATAGGATCAAGTTGTAGGCTAGACATCGAGTGGTCAAACACCGATATGATATATTGATCTTATAGCAAGAGTCGCAACACCTAACAAAGTATCCTTGTAATGCAGTAGCGACAACTCAGTCTGAAAAGACCAGCAAGTCAATAAATACAATGATTGTACCATAAAGCGAAATAGAAACAAGTAATTCATAAACACATAAATCGAGAACTGAATAAAAATGTCAAGATCATTGTCTCGAGTAAGTCGGGCGTCGAGATTTCCTTTTTACGAACGACCATTACCAATTGCTTCAATCTATACCCATCTTCTGTGCGTTGCACTTTGTGTGATGTTTTGGCATCTGTTTACTACGTGTTGCACTCGTCTATTTCTATTGAAACAACTAGTCTGTTGGTTTCCTGTCAATAGAGACATATAGACTCTTTAAAAACGTGTAACAATATTCGTTTTGCAGATAAACGCACTTTGCTTGCAATTTTATGTGAACTATGCGCTCTATCTATTTATTGTTTCGTATATAGTTAATGCTATTAGCCATGGAGGTTTATATAACTTTATCGGAACAGAGTTCACGGAACGATAGCATAAGTGAATTATTGAAATATTTAAAATAGGCCAACGTATTTGTTTGCATAACTTCAATCGCGAAAGGAAGGATACCTACGCAAGTTTTTTCTAAACCTGTGACAGAAAACCTCGTTGTTATGACTGTGGATTGTAGATTCGATCTCCGACAAGAATGTACTGTCACACGTCGCCACTGCTCAAAAAGTGTGAAGAGAAGTGTCGTTTGGAAATTGGTACATATAAAGATCAATAATTGGATAAACATAAATACGCGTACTTAACTTGTGCAACCATTTTACTTACAAAAGATTTCTTTCCTAAAAGTTGAAACCTAATAGAGCTAACAACAATATTCTAGCAAAATTTGAAGGGGCACATTAGAGGTATAAATATAGTTTAACATCTGCCAAGTAAAGAATGGAAGTGGCTAACAGCCCAGAGGATTGGAAAATTGAAGTTACAGTGACCACATAGCGCGAAGAACAGAGGAACAGAAGAAGTAGATAGTAATCTTATAGAATGTTCACTCACAAGTTGGTTAGACGACCTCGTTAAGATTGTCAAATGACGTTGAATGATCCTTGTTTCCAAACTGTTTTATTAGATATCTATGGAAGAGGCTGATCAAGACATTATAATACCCAGATCCGAGTCCATAACATCCGTTATAATAGCATTCGTTAAACATGAATTATTACTAAAATTTTAATTACATTTTACAGATATATAAATGCTATCACATAATCTAAAATAATCAATAACAGGAATAGATTTAAACGCAATGTTTTAATACTAGATAATACCTTGCACGACCTTGTTACGTCAGATGATAATTTATTCATATGTATAAAGATAAGAGAATATAAATATCGGTTATTATTTCAATCCGTTTGATGAGAATTTTATTTTTTAGTTATAATGAATAAATTTAACACATTTATAATTTTTTTCTAACACAGCCTCGAACAAAGATCGTTTTTGTTTATTTTTACTTTTGAAATAAGGTACAAGGTCGAACTTAATGCCATATTTTTTTTAACGAAGCCGAAGCGTAGTTTTTTTGCGGCTGTGAAAAATAATAAAAATATAAATATTACTACTACATAAATTTATTTATTTTAAAAAGAAAAGCTTGAATTACTCTTTCCATTATTGTAAACATACGTAAAGAGACTTGTGTAAATATGTTGATTAAAAACTTTAAGATACTGAACAGGGCGATTCAGGAACCATTAACGTAAACAGTAAAATAATAGCGCTAGACTAGATGAATACCTGTATTCCGTATGTAAATTCTATAAATAATGCAGGCCCCTTGCGACTGGTCTTTTAGGAAATCTATGGGGGGTGGGTAGGGTAAGAAATCTATGGGAAGTGGGGGGGAGGCTATGTCTAGCAGTGGACGTCTTAATGCTTCAAAGACGATGATAATAATGATGATGATGTTCCTATTAACAAGCAGTTTGAAACATACAAACTTCTGTACCATAATTATATGTATAGCATTACATTAACAGAAATATTTGTACGAAATAGTAATAGTAATACACACTGAAAGCATTAAAACAAGTATCGGCCGTATTTTACAAATATTAGGCTGTTAACCAATTAGGTCGGTGTGCAGTCGCACAACGGTTGGACGAATACGAGCGCTCTTTAATTGAATAATTGTGTTCGCTTCGGCAAACGCACGTGGGAAATTCGACAGACACATTAATTAAAAGCAATCTGTTGTTGGCTTAAGTAAAACTATGAACATAGATCGTCCGATATAACTGTACAGAATTTAAACATTTTAAATTAAAACAAACACATCAGATGCTCAGAGTGAAGACCGTGGAGCGGTAAGCATATCTTGTTAAGGTCGTCAAAAGACGAATGCTGCAGCTTTCATAAAAATCTATAGGAAAGCCCTATGTCCGGATATGGACGTCGTCCTATGGCTAGCATGACGATGATGCTATTAAAGTTGCATGATTATATCTCATTGAATACATTTTGAGGCTATAAAGAAGGGTACATTTATATTTGCCTATTGAATTTAACTCGCAATGATTTTTTCTCTTTGGCAGAATTGCCTGAACTAAAAAAACAAATGCACGGAATTACTAATCCGCTAGCCTGAAGATAAGAAGTGCAACGTTTTTATCATAAAATCCGTAAAGATAAGACACGGAATAACGCAAATGATAATATTTTTTTTACGAAAATTCTAATTTATACGTGTAAGAGTTTTCCGAGTTGTATCTACATAAGGCTTAGAGACTTCAAATTTTTGGGAAAAACATCCCTCGTCGAGTAGAGGTCACATAAGAACGGATTTATTACCCGAAAAGAAGGTTGTGGAGGTATTCATTAAAAAAAAATCATTCACACTATATATAGCACTCAGAGATATAAAACATGATCAGAATGTTTTTCAAGCATAGTTAAACCAGCAAGAGTGCAGGCTACGCAAGGCGCGCGGGGGCCGTTTTTATTACATTCTATACAAGAACTAAGATAACAAACCCAAAATAAACAAAGCGAAGTATTGCTACATCAACTACGTAAGCTGTCCTCTGAAATTATAATCATTAAGTCCACATCTACATCACTGACCCACTGGATAATGGTAAATAAATATTTGCTACCTCCTCCAAGTGATTTACACGTTGACAATCAGCTCTAGTGGGTAAACAGATCAATTACTATTGACATTGCCAATAAAAATTATTAAAATATTAAAAACGCTTTGCAATTAGCTGGATATATGTTTCAATAATGTCAAATGAGTTTTTATTTACATTTATCATTAAGGTTGTTTGGTAAGAACCTAACTTTTGGATCTGAGTTTTCTGACACCGCAATAAACAACTGATTCGTGTTACAAGTCACTGCAAGGCATACGCGAGGACCTAGACTATATTGACGGTCCACTCAGTTAGGGGCCCCACAAACGACGTCGTCGTCTATCGGCTGGTGGTCACCACTCGCATACCTTTTGGACCGGGCTCATCACTCACTACTACTTCAGACTAGCAATTATTCAGACGTACGTCGGTAACCTTCTCCTGATGATCTTCTCATTTCTGAGTCGTTCTCGCGGTGACCTTGAGCCTCTTGTATTAAGACCATCGTAAATATCTTCATCTCAGGTATCACCAGCAACAAACTGGTCAAAGACCTTCGTCTGCAGACATCCGTGAACCATATTTAAACGCATTTGTATCTTATCATTGTGTTAATTTTTATGATTGTAAAGGATTTTGTACAACAAACACACATTAAGAGTACATGAAATAATCTCTGTTGAACGGGTTCGATGACCTACACTCAACGTTACTCATATTACAAACGAAAAACCAAACCAGTTGCAAGACCACGCTGGACAATTTTTTTGACCATCTTATTCTTGAATGCTGACGTCATTGAATCGTCGTAAGATCCTTTCTTAGACGTATATTTCCCAACATTAGTCATTGAAAACGTTTTTTGCTGCGTTAATCAGCAAGCGCTTCTTTTTAACGAATCGAATCATTCTTTTCAACAAATAAAAATATAGAATCCTAGTATTTGATTACATAAACCCAGACTAAAGATAAAATGTAATATTTGGGTTTTCATCTAAATAGACCATGAACATTTTTTCTCGATCCAACATTCAATATATTTTTTTAAATTCTAAAGTTATAAAACTAAATATACGCTTGATAAGTAATACATTTTGCCGCCTATTACAAAACGTTGTATTCTGATGCACTTCAACCGTTCAGCAACTGATTTGCTATATTACTCGAATAATTTTTTTATTACACCTCCAAAAGCGTAACGTCGTAACATGTATTATTCATCATTCTAGCCGCAGTGGCAGCCTGCTGGACATTGGCCTACCCCATGGATTTCTAAGTGAGCAACCAAAGTACGCAGAACAAATGGCCCCTGGAGCAAAGGTTTTAGAATGGAGACCACAAACTGGCAAGCGCGGCGTAGTACATGCGTCCACGAAAAACTAAAAGTATGGAGTCCTGCTCTCAACTGGTTCCTATAAAAATCTATAGCAGAGGTCTATTTAAGTCCAGCATTGGGAGTCTTACGGCTGAAATGATAATGGTGATGATGGATTTCCAATAGGACCGGTCGCATGTCCCAAATTACGTCGTATTTTAATATACAACTGAATGACAGTAACTAACATAGTGATCATAACCACCTAGGCAGCGAAGAAACTTAACACTAAAAAATGTTTAACTTCCGCAATTGTTAAATTTCAGTGAATTATTATTGTTTTTGCAACATACCGTGCAAATGACAGGTATAGAAATCTTGTCACCACATATTGACTTTGTCCAGCAAAATTAGGATAGTAAATATAACGACAAATTTAATTTGCAAAATTTCAAAGTTGCGGATTGAAAATGTATAGCTTTCGTAACTAGAAAAGAACATCGAATAAAAGATGACAGAAATTCGCTAACAATATTGCAGTTTGTTATTTTTGATTGAATTTGTTCCGTGTAAATTTGGTCTCGGCGCCAAAGATTTACAAGTAGGTTATCGTCTGAATAATTTATTACGGTATTAGTAACTAACTGTTTAACTTTATTTTATTTTCACATCGTAATATAAAAAATTAGAATGTTCCAGATTAAAGAACGGATGAACTGTAGACGAGTGAGAGAACCACATTCGAAATGTTTTCACAATGTCAAATCGTGGCCTCGTCCAAAAGTCTGACCGTAAATTTTTAAAATAACAATAAGTGTACGTTATCGTGCGAACGTTTAATTTCTCAAGACGCGTCGCCCATTGTCTTTGATAAAATACGGTTTTATGAGGCAATCCGAACGGCCGGAACGCGGACCTCTCACTCCGGTACGCGTCTATATAAGACATATTATATTTTAACCGCGAATGTGCTTGCGCACCGCAATATTAATGTACCAGAATTAATCCAACAGTTTCCTTGCAAAATTAAATGTAGTTTTAATTGCAAACGGTTTCCTCTTTTTTTTGTATACATTCTTTTAACACAGATAAAAGACGTTAGGACGTAATAATTGACACCATCATCATCACGTCTGCCGAAAGATCCCCACTGCAAGGCCTCCTTTATAAATCGCTACGATGACATCGACTTCCGGTGACCTTGGCTATAACTAGGTTCACCTAGTGAAGATCTTACCCACGCCGCGACTATAGGATCGTGGTCGCAACTCAACTAGTATGTGATATATATATACATATATATACATATATATATATATATATATATATGTGTGTGTGTGTGTGTGTGTTGGAAGCAACCTTAAATCGCTAAGCTCTTAAAGAAGCCTTTGTATGGAGTTACTGGGCGCATGGACTTACAAAACAATTTCTGCCTAGAATGTTTGGTCCTTGTTAGGGACGAATAACGGCTCGAACGTTTGTTCTTATAGGACTTTAAATACAATTTTAATTTTTATGTTCAATAATACTCGAGTTTTTAAATTGTCAACAATAAAAAAACCTTCGAGTTTACTGGGGGCATTTTTAACGTTTACGCGACGCATTTTAACCCTTATAGCTTTAGTTAAGGATATTGTATAAGGGGGCCTAATCTTACTCTGGTTTCAATAAAATTAGTCTCTTCTTTTGATATACATGGGTCATGATCTCTACAAACTATTCATACCGTAAATTATTAGGGGGACCGGAAAGTAATGTCGCTTTCTTAAGTTAAATTCGTACGACTTCATTTTTAACAAGATTTTACTTCTAATCAACAATATATTCACATTCGTTATCAACAATTTTTTGCCATCTAGTATATAAATTTTCAATGTCGGAACGGTAAAAATCAATCGGTTTTTCTATAACATATGTCGATAGAAACGAGATTTCTTTCCGGTCCTCCTGATATAAATTAAAATAACACCACCCTGTTATAAGCGGATCGTATAACTTCTTTTAAATATTTCGATATATTTCAAGAACTTGTTTCCACTTAAAATTGGTGTTTCACAATTAAAAGGAAACCAAATGTAGTTAACTAATGCTTTATTATCACTTCACTTCCACCTACGCCGTAAAAGGTTGCGCAAGAACCGTTAGTCTAGACGAAGCCGTTTCAGTTGTGAGGAATTACTTGACACATTCGACCTTCGCGACAGGCGAGCGTTGCTCCGTGGCCGGCGTCGGTGTCGTTTGTTCTTAAATTACAGAAGGTTCGACAAGAGCTCGTCCGGACGGTGGGGCCGTGAAATCTGCGGAACTAAACGCGTCTGCCACACTTTTGCGGCGCCTTGTCTCGCCTACTTTAAATATTCGCAATTAAGTGACATTCGAAATCCATGTTTAGTTAGTGAAACTTAAAGCTAGATGCGAGTCGAATAGACCAGTGGAACCGGTGAACGTTGAAGGACGTATCAATTATCCGCGTAAATAGGATTCCGTAATTTTTTTTTGTTGACAAGGCTTCTTATTATTCTCTTTAGTAAGCTATTAATATTTTTTATCTATTGTTTTTAATTTTTTTTATTTGAATTTCCATCTTCAAAGTGACAACATGACGACGGTTGTTACCGTGATCATGGCAGGCCATGACTCTTTTTTTAATTTTCAATCTCGCCATTTCTAAGGCCCAATAGTCAGTCTTAAGGGTTCGCACAACACACAAGAGAACTATTAAGATAAGAACGATAAAGAATCTTTCGACAAATTGCTTGATAAGCCGACAGAAACCTTCACAATAATTTTGTATTCTTAAATATGTTTTTTTTATTACGTGACCTTTTACGTTTTAATTTAAAATATCTTTTCGATTTTTTTACTCTACACTTTTCAACTGGCAGGCATATTGTCAACTGGCAGAAAACATTTTAGGCATAAAGTTTGCCATTGTACTTTGTATAAGTGAGTAAATAAAGGTATTTATCGATAACGACTGCAATGAAAGTGGCTTTAAAACGAAAGAATTTTTTGCGGCGAAAGTGAGACAGCGACTTGACCGAAAATTAAGAGCGATTAATCACCGGCAGACCAACTCGCTCGTTCGAACCATTATTAACGTGCTGTTGAGAGAACTAATACTTGACTTATTTTATTAACATTATCGCCTTGTAGAACTTAAGAATAACATAAGTAATTATAAGCAAAATTATTAGGAAAAACTCTGGCACACTGGCCACTTTTGCTATTAATTTTTTTTTTAAATTTAACATGTCATCACTTGTTCGAATTTAAATTAGAACGCTTGTTGAAATGTTTCCGCTGCCTCATGGAACAGTGATGTGTTTGCCTATTATTAGCAAACCAAATATATATTACAAGTAGGCCTTTATCGTGATCTTCGGTAGAGGCTTTTATCTCACGTGCGTCTATTAGCTGAAATAATAATGACGGTAGATTTCAAATAACTTTTTTTTTCTATGCCAAAGAAGAAGAGATACTTGCAAGAGTACTTTCCAATATCCACCTTCAAATTAAGATACATTTGTATAACCTATAAATTAAAAAAAAAAATGTTGATTCTTTGTCTGTCTGATACAATAATAAGAAACATGACCTAAACAAAATATTTATAAACATCACAAACTGATACTAGATAGGACCAAATAGATGCAATATCTTGTATATGAACTCGACCTTTTTCGGTAGATAGTTGGATTGATTACCATTTTTATACCAGAAACTGATTAAACCAGCACGGCGATAATTTCGTTGAGTTTACATACGTTATATCACAATTCTTATAAATTATTTTTATTAAAGGTAATTATGCGATCTCGTCTATCTTACCATATAAACGACCCATAACGAGTACAGAGCAACAATGAATAATATCAATTAAAATAAATAGTATTTTATATCGATCTTAATCCGATGATTGAAGTGAACAGAGGCTATTATTAACAATCAGAGTTCTCTATGGCAATGCGAAGAACGCCCGGAATTCACGGCGCGGACCGGTTGAGCGCTAACGGGATATCCCCGCGTACGTCTCCGCGGACCTACGAATACAAGTTGATGATTCGATTCGCGCTCGAGATATCGATAGAATTTACGATTGGGCAGAGATCGACGTTCGTAGGCCTATGTTTGTATACATTTTGAAGTTAAAACCGTAATGTATGTTGTTCAATGTGATATTGTGCGTAGTGGATAGGGTCTTGAACCGGGTATCTATACTGCGCCACCCTTAAACATGGTTGGGCAACGGGAGATCCCCAATAACGGGGGCCAAAAAAAAAAAGAAAAAACCGGATATCTAGCTTTTTAGGATTGCTTTTATTGTAGTTTTAGGTTCAGTAGGGCGACACATAATTTCAGCCGTAAGACGTTCACAACTGGACAAAGAGTGCTCCTATAGATCTCCAACGGTTGGAAGCGGCCAGCATTCAGCGTCTTCTGACTATTTGTTCAGCTTATCGTCGTTCTAAACTACGCTTGTCTCCAGAAAGATAAGGCTTCGACAGTGATCTCTTCTACGCGCTACTGTCACTTTAACTTAGCAATCTATTGAGCTATGACGAATTTCATCATTCCGAAGTAGATCTCTTAATGAAACACCAAATATAACCGATCACTTGTTTGCATTCATGACGTATGAGCTGCCGAAGCTTTTTAACAATTAGTAGCGACCTCGGGGCTCGGTAACGGGAAGCACTTGCTGTCGCACGCGCCTCTCCGAGATGTAACTGTGCCGGCGAGTTCTCACAAGTTCGCGATTTGCATGCCTCTGAAGCACGATGTCGCTCTCACTCGCATCAAATGAATATAAAATTATTAACACTCTACTAATGCTATACATTAAATATACAGAGTGATTATTTATGGTGAAGAAGCTTAAAAGGGATGAATTTATAATTCATTTACCGGCGAAATTATTTAAAACTTTTACACTTACAATAACTACGTAATGAATTATTACTATGAAATATTAGTGAACAAATAGTTTAGCGAAACCCTGTTCAACAAATCGGAATAAAGTCGAGAATTATAATCTAATATCCTGTTGAATTAAGATTAATTAAACAACATCGAGTAACAAATAAATAGAAACCAATATAAGAGACCCTAGAGGTATTCAAATTATGATTGTCAAAAATTAATCTTAATAGTAACAAATAAACAAAGTTATTACGTCCTTGTTTATCTTAACAAAGTTCAACAATTAAGTTTTTAAACTAAAAACCACAGCCTATATATTCGTTTCAGCCTTTAGACACTCACTACAAGGTATAGGCCTCCCCCAAGGATATTTATGGGGAATATACCATAATCGACTAGTATGGCAGACGGATTTGGAAGCTGGGACGCTGCTGCCCATCCTCTGGATTCTTGTTTGTGAGCAATGATAATTCTATATAATTAATGCGCCAAGTGTGAAATACATAGGATTGTATCCCGGGATTCGAAGACGCAACCTACGATCGCAAGTCTCAATTCTCTACCGCTGAGCTACCACTACCCGTCAGCCTATATAAAATTCATTGAATCCGCCTTGAAACTAAAACAAAACTTGCTTCTTAATATCTTACAACATAAACACATTTCTTTAACATAAGAACACGCGTTTGTTTACAATGCCGTCATATTACACATGACACGAATTACAAATAGCTGCCTTTTTAATATACGTATGAATTTAATAAGCAAACGATGTCTACGTTACTGTGTTTTTTTTTAAATAAATAATAATGAAACAGCATAGGTGTATGTAGTACGAAGCCATTTCAATTAGACTATAATCTCAACGGCACCTTTCACCTTTGCAATCACCGCGCGTACATCACCATCGGTCTATATCCCGCAGCTAAGAAAGTCCGCTGATTAGGGTTGGCGCTTGTAATTTCTAAAATAAGTATCTATATAAACCGCGACATAATTTATGTATTTCATCCATGAGTCCATTAGAATCGTATTTTATAATAGCGCTGTAAAGATAATAACGATTCAATATTAAAAGACGTGGAAACACGACTCATTCTAAATAATTATTCGTATGTCGAATGAAACGCTTTTGTCAACTTGGTTCGTTTGAACAGTTTTTTTAAGATCATTAAAAGCAATTGCAAACCTAAAGTTCGTATTCGACTTCCCCCAAAGTTCGTAATAAAGTTTGACTTCCCGCGACCTTGACTTCTACCAGCTAGTAACTACCTTTAGCATTCAAAGTTGTATGTATTTATAATAAAAGTTTAATTAAGGTAAAATAAATTAAGTTTAAGTTAACAAAGTGGCAGCCCTGGACAGAACGGTACACACGGTAAGTTGGTGAACATTATCGTAGTATCCATTTGCCTACATTTGTGTTCGGCTCGTTATCTACGCTGACTGATGCATTTGTCCATCGAACAAAATTATTTCGAAAAATAACTTTCTCATTAATAGCTGATAAGTTGTTAACAAGCTCACTATTTTGAAATCAAACAAGTTCTATTTAAATTCCTTTAAAAAAATCTCGAAAAATATTACGTAATTATTGAACGTCTACCGCTGGAAAAAAGCCTCTTTCCATAGATTTCCAATAGCAACGGTTGGAATCGGTTTGCATGCAGCGTCTGCCGTGGGCCGTAACAATCAATGCCTAGAAGAAGGACATCCAGTGCTGGTAATATTCCGGGGTGGAGATTAAGTGTTATAAGACCTGCCCTTTGATACTTTATACTACCAATAGGCTAGCCTATATCGGTTATTTGCATGCGTCTGCGGATCATGTCATTTCTGTTTCGATTTCGTAAAAAAATTTGGAGTATATCTATGGCTCATTGAGTCTGTGAGCTTGTTGTGAGAGATCACGTTTCAAATCCGTAAATTAATAATAACTAATTTTTTATTTTTTGTTATAAAAGGAAATAAAATAGTTACCAACAATATCAGAAAAGTAAGGACATAAAAATAAGTAGTCACATTTGTAAATACGATTTCTTAATGTACAAACAAACCTCGCGTCGTAACCTAATCATTACGAACTTAAGTACACTCAGATCAATGTTTTTATGAAGCAACTCTTTTGGACACGGTAGTAAACACTACAACTGTGTTATTTTTTGTTCTATAAAAAAGATTCTTTAATTTTGTTACACTTTGCCCTGATACAGTCCGAGACCAAATATCGATGCAGTTTTCTGTAGTAAAACAAGTAAGAGTTTATTCAAACATAAAGACACATACATCATATTTGAACGTAAATAGTGATATTTAATTTATAATGTCCCATAAATCAACGTCAAGTCTAAGTCTTGTGGATAACGCTAGCTAACTACAGAAGTATTAAAAAATATATGTTTTTTTATTCGTGTTATCTATTTAAGTTACTATTTTAAGTGCACTGTATGACAATAAGTGCTTAATACTTGGCTTTTTAGTTTTTCGTTTATAGAAGAATTACATTAACACGAAACAGCAAACCAATTATAAAGGTAAACATTTGAAATCATGTACAGGACATCACACTGAGGACGCCTAAAATTAATTTATTGATTTGCAAATATAAAATACATGAAGCATAGATTTTGTTATAAATTTATTACCACGCGATATATCTTTGACGTTGATTTATATGACAAATATATATTTAAGTTTATCAAAATAAAGATGAATTTCAAAACAGAATAATTAAATATTAAACATTTGTAACTTTTTAATTAAAAGTATTGTCGACTTAATCGATTTTACTTCCTTATTGATGATGGATTTCAATAAAAGTTTTATATTTATTGACTAAGATTTAAACAAATTTTAAATTCCTTGAAAATTTTTTACATTAATAACGAAATAGGTGTGACTTCCACTGAATCAAGGACTTTAACTTTAATCGCATTAATCATCTCAGTCTTGTAGGAAAATTGAAATAAAATTTAAACATAACGATTATGTTTATTTATAAAACTATTGATTATATGTTTATTTCTTGTTTATATGTTTATTTCTAAAACTATTGATTTATTCGTGTCTCTTTTAAAGTGATCTCAAGCAGATAATTTACACATGTGCCAATAACTTTCATACTCACGATGCACTTAAAAAACTCTCCTTATTTACAAACACATTCATAACTCTAACGCTTGTTATGCTTTTGAATATCATAATTTCAGCCGTAAGACATCCACTGCCGGTCGTATGCTGCCTCCATTTCCATAACTATTGAAAAGAGGCTTGCATTCAGCATTTTTCTACGACCTCAACAAGGTTGTCTGTGATGTCCACTCTAAAACCTTAAGGCCCCAGTAGCCATCTGTTCTGCACACTCTATGGCTTACCAATTGCCACTTCACAGTATTATTTATTCAGATCGTCTTAATTACTGAAATTTACTAAGTTAAATATTACGTGTACCCTTGGGAATCCCACTTTAAGTTCAAGGACAATTCCGGTCCGTAAACACAGCTTAGATGAAGCTGTAAAAGCCTTCAGACTAATCGCACTAACATCAACAGATAATAAGTAAGGAATTCCACTAGCACGAATTGTTTCCTGTCCGAATCTCGCGCATTAATACGCAGGAAGAGCTCCGAGACACTGTTCACTGCGAAGCATTTAACTGCGTAGGATGTCAGTAAACATATAACATTGTCCGATGAAGACACTAACGAGTCGTAACCGCAGAATTTAACACTGTCTCGATCAACTCAATTTACCTAAACATTTAACGTTCGCGGATTACGAATGTTAAGTGACCTTTATATCTATGTTAATAGAGTTAACTTTCGTACGGACGAATTGATTTTAAATATAGACCGTAATGACGTTATCAGTGAGTCAGTTATGATAATATTGTGAGGTAATACAGTGTTTTTATAAAGAAAATATTGTACGCCACCAATGCGCGGCGTTTTTTCTTTATCAACTGATATTATACATGTCAAGTGTTTTGTTTCATTTGTTTCAGTTACAATAACAAGGACAAAGGAGTCGGCGCGGTAACCGTTCACTTACCGACCCCTGTTCTGGGAATTGAGTCAAACGTTTTGATAGACAGCTTTGTGTGGTACACACGACATTTAAACGGTTAAGATATCAACGACTCTTTTATTACAATATACAACGTACTCGTATTGTTAATGTATGAAAATAAGTTACGTTTAGAAAATTATTTCGACACGTATTTACTTATTCATATTTGGAGACGTTCGTTGTTATCATCCTTGCCATAAAAAGCATAAAATCATTAATAATACATATGTATGAAATGACATTGCTTTTATTTAATAAAACATTAGAGAATAATGACCTGACATCTTTTTTTGAAATGAGATCGATCATTTTACTTTATGTAATAACCATGGGCTATTCATATTTCTGGATGCAGGCCGTTTCCAAGCACTTCTTTTGGAAATCAAATAGGGAGGCATTTGTCTAACAGTGGAGGGCCTTTATTGTCATAGATAAAATATGTTAGTTATAATCCGATAAACAACTCATTCAATTTTCTTCAACGTATTGTATAAATTTGACACGAAGATTACTCTCTTTTTACAATAGAGATTATTTTTATAATAATAGCAATATATAAGAATGTTACAATCATCGTCTAAAATTACGTAATTGTTTTAATATTAAGTTAGATTTGTACATCTTTTGATTTTCGCACTTTAGACATATAAATCTTAAATTAACTTTTTTATAACATTTAGTCATCTGCCCGCTAAATATCTCTGTACTACCTTGGGTTGACTGGTAGAGAATGCCTAAAGGCATTAAGTCCGTCTTTACAAAGTTTGTAATAAAGGTAAATAAACAAATAATAAACTATCAAAGTACAGTAATGATTGAGTATATAATTGGAATGAAATAAATATAATTCCGAAACGTTGAAATCAATAATGGATTTGTTCTTTTTGAGTTATTACAAAGTAGTCTAGGCTAAGCGGCTTCATATTTAGGATTCTTGTCTTCTCGACAGCATACATCAGTAAAGAGGAAAGTTTTTTAGTAAAATGATTTTAGGAAGAACCTTGAAAAGTGGTACTCTGTGTTACTACAAATAAGCTTGTATAACAAAATTTATTAAAAAGTTTAATTAGAAAAAAAGAACTACAAATCGCAATATACACTTAAATTGAATTATTAAGTATATGTCACGTTGTAATTAAATAAGCTATTAAAAGCTGTTGGTCATATAATAAATTATCAATATACCGCGAATGTATGACATCAACCGGGACTAAATTATATTATTATTGTGGATGGCACATTGTAAACGGTTAGAGTAACATGGAACAGGAAATATTTTAAAATTAACTAATGTTTATATAAAGAAACGGCTTTTGCAAAATTGATTAGATTTAATTGAAATTAATCGATATAGTGTATGACGCGATGTAAAGTATGCTGGCGGGCGGTGCATTTTATTGCACGACTACCACTGCTTGTGCGGAAGTGGCTAAATATTGGTCCTATTCTTACTAAGTATGGAGGCGGCTTTATTAAGATATAACATATCATATATATAATATAACAAATGAATCTATTTTCAGTCTCTGACATCGCACATGCTGGTTTTACTTTATCGTATTTATTCTTTTAAAAAGCGCCCTCCAAAATAAGCAAGAATTTTCGGTAGAAATGTAGCCATGTTTACGATCTACTACTTTTTATCGAATAGAGCCGGCGTGATAAATAGATCAAGGAGTAATAAATTTAAAGCTTGTTCATAACTGACACAGGGGCCAGAGATCGAACAAACGATGCAGGCTAGTGCCTCCAGATGTTCACATAGATGGTCTCCTACATCGATTGTGAGCCGTAGGGATATATTCACGCAAAGCATGCACTTTTTGGAAATCGAACTTGTTACCAGCGACACAAACCTACCGAACACCAAACCTACGTGGATTTTACGACTACATGTTGCGATCATAACGAGGCAGGGCGAATTCGTTAAAATATTTAATATGAAGTGTTCGATATATAAATATTGACGTATCAGTAACTAACCGGTTGCGGTAAATATTATGAAAAAACGCGCTTCGCCGATGACAGCATCCGTGTTTGCGTTTTAACATACCGTGTCGCTAAAATGCGGCCCGAGATTCAAACAACGCTGACGGCCGGCATTCTTAGCTTTAGTCGCCGCGCGCAAACACTACGCTGTTTTGTAAATAAAACATAGGAATACGAAATATTCATTGAATAGTTCGGATTTCATCTTTTATTCTATACAGACAGATAAACAGTGTTGGCCCTTGACACACCATGACTTCTGTAGCTTCGGCTTCAACTTAAGTCCTAAAGGCATTGAGCCATCGCCGTTAAATATGAAATAGTTCCCATAGTTTTAACATTTAAGTTAATAACATCAGAGAAAACCGAGAGGTTTTAGCCAGTATAAAATCGACATAGCTGCTGCAGTGGCAAGAGTTGCCCACGAGAGAAAAAGTGGTTTGACAGATAAGGCAAACGTAATGATAATGGATGTTCATAAATAAGAACGTTTCTCATACGAGATTTTAAATTAGTTCTACTGGAGAAAAAAAAATAAATGTCTTTAATATGAGTTTTAGCACACGATTATACATCGCCTATTTATACATATAACTTTTTTTAATCCTGTCTAAAAGATGTATAAATTACTCATAAAATCACTAACAATTATAACTGGACTGAAATATGATTTTGTCGCAAAATTGTCTTAATAAACCAAGTCTTGCAAAAACCTTATCCCGTTCGCGTTGAAGTCTTTTAGCCATCTCCTAACCTATTTGGCGGGAGCGTTGACCGTAACCCAAATACTCGTCTATTTCCGAATGATAACACCGAAACAGAAACCGCGCTTTACACGTAATCTATCAGTTATGTATACAACCGAATGGATGACAACTAAACGATAAATTTGCTATGCTATTATCGATAAATTAATGAATCATACATTACTATTAGAAATTAAATAAATCTATTACATATAATAACACAAATCGCTTTATTCAGCGCAAATGAAAGTAAATAAATTTATCGACCTTACCTTCACTTCGCATCTAAACTTTAAGTAAACATTATTGTGTTGTTGTTTATTTCAAATGCATTTGCAAAATTATTCTAATACGACATAACTCTATACATAACGGAAATGAAATCGCGTCAAGAATATTTTTTTGTTATTGTTTTCATTAATAAATTACATGTGTATATATGTACACAAATGATTATACCCGCATATTTAGTAATAATCCTAATACGTAATTACATTATGTTACTGCTATTGGAGTTATCGGCTTTAAAAAATAAAACATTCACTACGTTTATAACCTCAAAAAAAAACCGTTGGAAGTACCCAAATCCTGTCAGTGTGTACGTTATAGGATCTTCTTCATCGAACCTCACGAATGAGCACAACACACCACACAAGCGGACACGGGGATTTTATTTATATTTTTTTGTACCAGCCCGTACGAAACAAAACTACGGCGAGAGCGATTGTACCGCGACGCCGAGCCTCGGCCAACTGACTCGAATAACGAGAAACGTCAAACTGGCTTAGGCGTTGCGTTTGTGTGAGTAATAACGTGCCAACGTGTGCTGTGTACACGATGTGCGAAGGCTTGAATGGAGAGTGGTGGTGAATATTTGTGACTAAGTCGTGGGTTGAAAAAACCACGGTATCATTGGACATCATGGTGAGATTATATAGTGAGCGTTGAGTGTCAAGGTCGTTTTCGCGAGCCGCAGCACCTATTCGATATATTATCGCTATGGAATTTAGTCGATATGATTAGATATTTATTATCTGAAAATAAAGTTTTAAAGCTATAGAGAGTACAAAAATCATCGACTTACATTCCTTTTTATTATTTATACTCTAATAAATTAAGGCGCAACATCTGGCACTGTGGGAAACATTTCCTAATGTGCCAAATAAAACTTGCTTTCATAACTTTTTTTTTTTTATAATTCATAGCGTCGGTATAAGCCGGATATGTCAAAGAAAGTTGAGTGTCCTATCCTGAATAATCATGCTCTATTTTTATTAGTTTAATACCTCTGTCAACAATACAGTTTCTCACTACTGACGTATCATAAAGTTTCTCTCAAAGACAATGAAGAAATTATAGATGGTAATTTATACCAAATCTTGCATTCGTTGCTTAAAAATGTCTTTTAGATATTTTGAAGAAAAAAAAAATAGTTGTTAATACTAAAAACATGAAATACATTAGATAAAAGATAGTGATACACAATCGTATGTGTTAGGTTCCATTTGCAACACTGAAATATATATGTTATATTGCCTATCTCACTTATTGAGTAAACTGTAAAATTATTAAACAGTAATACGTTTGTAATATAAAAAAGCCTGTGACATTCGATCAATCTAGTAAAAACATGAAAAAAACTTAGCAAAAAGTCGGCAGTTAGTTTTATAAAAGCCATATATTCATTGGAAGCCCGGATTGCCGTTGCCAGCTATAAAATACAAATCACTACTCACAACCATACATACAATTCATCCATTTCAAATATCATATATATACATAAATAAATCATATATATAAATCTAACGTATTAAAATAATTGCCTTCAGGATATTTGGATAAAATTATGGAATAATTAAAATGGTGTTAAGAATAAATAAAATTTTTAATTATTTTAAATTTAATCATCATTTATATATTCAAATAATACCTTCTATACAGGTGATTGAATATAGATATAAAAGTTTTAATAAATTATTGAACCGTAAAATCTATCAAAAATTCAATAAATAATAACGCAATGTTCTAATAGAATTTCAAATTCAAATTACTGCATATTAAAATTAACAATCCTTCAGACTTTGTACAGCCAGAAGTTATGGGTTCGTTCGCATTGCAATAGCAAAAAAGTTACATATATCCAGTGGCGTACCTAGAACTTTTGCCGCCCGGGGCGATCTCCAGTTTGCCGCCCTTTCTATTATATGTCAATCAAATAGTGGTTTTGATTTAAAAAAAATATTGATATATCACTTCAAAGTAATCATATAAACTTTTCAAAAGAAATGACATTTATAAACTATTAGTTAGGAAAAATTGCCGAACAAAGTCGTAAAGATCCTTTTACGAATTCAACGAATTTTAATGAATACAATAAAATAAAATTATTATCTTGTTCTTGAATTAGAATCCAAAATTTACACTAAAATGCATTTATATACACCGAGGAATAATATTCGAAATCATAAAGTTAATCATAATTTATATAAATCAAATATTAAACCTATAATAATCATTTATTATTCAAGAAAGAAAATAAATTTGAAATGAAAAAGTTGCTTTTTACAACTATAAGTAAATATAAAAAATGCCGCCCCTAGGTAAGTGCCGCCCGGTGCGGACCGCACCCACCGCCCCCCCCTAGGTACGCCACTGCATATATCAGAGTAATCATATTATTCAAGTTGATAGGAAACAGGTGTATAAACTTAATGTTACCCTTACTAATCCTACAAACAACCGCTCTGAATAAAGCCTATTAAAAATTATCAGTAACTTTATATTTATGTACTAAAACCTTACATTTGATCAATTTGCATTGTCTACTCCTTTCGCACAATTTGTAACAAATTACGTAAACAAATTACGCATGCGTGTGTTTATTAATTGTCCAATGTCACTGTGTTTGTGGGGCACGATAATAATAGTTTTTCCTTGTGCTTGTTGAACCTTTTATTCGGAGAAGCACAAATGAGACAGCTTCTTGGCTTTGCTTCTAGGAATACAAAATCTTTGACCCACTTAAACACTTTCCTTAATAATTTAATACGTATATTAAAAGCTATTCTATTGTTATATAACTTATAAGCAATGCCACCTCACCACTGGACTGAGACTTGCGATCGTAGGTCTTGGGTTCGATTCCCAGGATACAATGTTATAAAATTCACACTTTGTGCATAATTATATGAGATTGCCACTGCTCACAAACAAGTTCCAAAAGGATGGACAGCAACGTCCTCTGCGTGCCATATTACCACTGCGATTATGATATAGATATTTTTGGAGGAGGCCTATACCTTGAGATGGGCGTCTATCGGCTAAAACGGCGAATATAACTTATGAGAAATAATAAAAAAAAAATATAGTGTAATCATACATAATATTGTTTAACAAATAACTAAAAAAGAGCAATTTTTAAGAACTACAACAAAAAACTACATTGCAAAATTATTTCCATGTTTAGTCTAAGTGGTCAGTTGTTAGTTTCTATTTTAATTTTCGTTCGTATAGAATGAACATAACTTTTAAATAAAAATTGTTACTAAGGCGCTAATTATTACTAAGTCCTTTGGACTCTCTAGTTATAAAATAGATTTAAGGTTAAGAATTTTCAAATGGCGACGATGAACACATAAATAAATAAAGACGTGTGTACTTATTTTTAAAAATTTAAAATAATTACTATTTACAATTAGCTTGAAAAAGCTTGTCTTATCAATTACATCTTATTAAAATTTGAGCTGATTTTTGGGACAGCAACACAAAACACTACGGCTCTTTTTCGTTTGTCTATTATTATATATTACAATAATATACTAATCATTTCTATAATACATTTAACAAAATATTAAATTAATTACAAACTAATAATAATCACTTCGAATCTACTAAAAAGGCAAGAACGTTCGTATTATTAAGCAAAACAGTATTAATAATTATTCTAGTTATATAAGGTAATTGTAATGAATTTGCAATCGTGTGCTACATTACAATTAATAAACAAGTTAAAATGTTATGTCTTAATTAGAATAGGCAACATATGTGGGTCAAGCGCATTTTCCTGCTAAAGGAGGTCTAATTACTTTATTAAGTCCATTAGAGATTGTCATGTCATGTGCATTCAATATGCAGATGCAATATATTTTTTAAAGAATTTTTTTTATTTTTTTTTCACTAAGCTAGGTGAGTGGCCAGCATGGTAACTGATGGTATCTAATGCAATGAGTATTTCTTCTTTTTCGTTGGCAAAGAAAATGAAAGCAAGTCGTGATTGATATGGTGTGTATTAGATAGAGACTATTTACAATCGTGGTTTTGACAAACATAATCAGCGTTAGAATTTAAATCGAACCATCCTTAAAAAAAATCTAAAAGTATTGATGGCCGTAGTGGCCGGTAACAAGGAGCGTTTTCATCTGAACTGTGGATTTATTTTCTTTATAGTTGTGTATTTTTGGCAGAGATGTCATTGTCTCAGCGCTTCCCACGTCTGCAAGCACTAACGAAGCGATACCATAAAGGATGCCATTTACTTAGTCCATCGCAATATAATACAATCTGGTATCCAATATTTTGTTATTCAAACTTGTGCGTAACACCAACATCAATTCAATTCAATCAACACGTTCAACATAGGATAGGTATAGGTAAATGATAAGCACTTGAAATACAGACAGATAATTCTTTATAACTACTAATATATACAATAAATTACTTCGCCTTTCAAAATAAAAATAAACTTCTTTTATTTTAATGTTCCCGACTTTTCGAGTGCATTTCAAAGCCCATGGTCATTGGAAGCACTACTACTACTATGTTGCATGTCCATATGTCATATTTATTACTTTAAACGAATTGTATGGTACACGGTATCTTAAGGGCATTTTTATACTTGCGGTCTCCAAGGCTCAAAGCATGCTTCATTCTTTCTGCTTCTCTGATCGACGGTTTTTAAGTTGTTACTTTAATCATAGATCACAGGTTTGATTCCCGACAGACAACCATACACTTTATGTGAAATATAACGAAGCATATAACATGGTCTCTACCCACAAATGGCAAAGTAAAATAACATGACCCAAAAAAAAAATATTGAAAAACTTTAGCGTCAACGCTATAAGTATTTTTATATAAAAAAGTGTTCAATATTGTATTTTTAAAGAAAATTTGTTTTAAAAACTAAAGACTTTAATTTTTTAATTTTCCAATAATGTTTACTTCGTTTCCAGTATGAAGTGATGTCAGAGGAATTATAAAGAAGCGAGATGTCATCGGTAACTTGAGTCAACACCGGTGTGGACCAGTTTATTAATTGGTAACAATAAATTCGCTTACAGACATCCTCAAGGACAATATCGACGAATTACCAAGAAATAAAAAACTTTACGAGACAGATTAGAGGAGCTTTATTGCCGCCGTTAAAACGATATGTCCTTTTAAACTTTGTCTGTTTATTCTTAAAAACGATATAAAAACTTTTACGACTTTGCACCTTCCAGATTCCTTAATTCTGTGTTTGAATTTATATTAACCATACAGTAAACACATTTGATTTAACATTTAATTAAAAAAATGTTTTAAAGTAATTAAAAAGCTAAGGTTTTATCGACAAACACAAATATCTTTATTTTTACATCTTTATCATTACGACAAAAATGCCGCAGAAGAGAATAAGTTAGATTACATAGTGATTCATCTTTAAACATGAAAATATGTTTTAGATTAGCTGAAAGAATGGTAAGTAGTGAGTGTAAGTATTTAAGAGCTCTATGAAAACACTTTTAGAATCTTTATTTGAACATATTTTTTTACTATCGCGGCGACTAATTTCACCGCCAAACAAAATTAGCAAGTACAGTAAGTAATCTAAAGTGCTTCTTCACTGTACAATAATTGTCGGAGAGAGTAATAACAGAAAATTCACTACTTACTGGTCATTAAAACAGATCTAAGAATGCGTTTACATGTGTGCAAAATGGCAAACAACATCTATTGTTTACACGATGCGAAAGCATCTTCTTGATAACATTTAACCTATGACTTGCGTGTTTTTGGACTGATTTCTATTTAACCGGTCATTTGACGTGAGCTCTTCAATAAAATTATTTAACAATAAATTAATTTTACCATACAGTTATTTTGAGGTACATTTGTTTTTTTTTCTTAAACAAGATTGTTGTACAAGTGGATTGTCGCTCCCCTTGCATATCCGAATAAGGCAAGCGCCGCGACCCAGAATTCGTTTCCATTGCAGCCCGCGTTCGATATGGAGATGCGAGTTGTGCACTGTCTCATAAATAAGCGCGCACCAGACGACAGCGGGCGACCTAGTAAACGCTTAATTTATACAGTTTTTTTATGTAATCAACTACAGTATGAAACATTGGCTTCTGAGAAGTGCAGATAGATAGCCTGATGTCTAGGCGCCGGAGTGTTTTACAGACAAGTTTTAATGGAGGCAAGTCTGTATGTATTCATACATATAAATTTGCCTTATTAATTAAGACGATTTATTTTCAAATTAAATACATGATATAGTTATGAAAAAAAATTATTGACTACTGAGTGCATTAGCACTTAACATTTAAAGAATAGAGATGACATATTTTGTTAGTTTAGTAATTATACTACACTTTATACTGTCTTTATATTTAGATTACAGTATTTTAAACAGACGTCTCTATAGTTTCTGAATTGCCTGCTTTAACTAATCAATATGAACACGGTTTTATAATTTACTGCTTTGCTAAGTGACAACAATAAGTTACGATTTACTTAACGAGTATAGGCTATAGCTACGGCGCCTTCGAGTGAACGATTAATTTTCCCACCTTCAATGCCCGCGAACCCGACGCCTTTTTAATCGCCACTTATGACAGGAAGGGGAAATTTTAGCCATGTTTTAATGAACCCGAAATAAGGGTTGTGCAAGAAATGAATACCATGCAAAATTTTCGTATAATTAATCTTGTATGATTCATATATCTAACGTCTTACCTAGGTGTTACGACGACAAATCAAATTCACGGAGCGAGCTGTTTGATATGCATTGTGTGGTAACAATTCCAAAGTTTAATTGATTACGCCATTACTAGCTGACTGATTCAACGAGCAGTGTTTGCAATTAGCGAGACCCACGCGGTGGTGTTAGTCAGAACATTAGTCAATGTGCAAGCATCGAGAATAAGCGTGGATTATGTATAAATTGTGCTTGAATCCATAATTTTTTATTAAAGTTTTCTTCTGATTTCTTAAATTAAAACATCCCCTTTCTGAATGAAGGCCTCCCAAATAAGTTTCCAATAAGACCTCTAGGAAGACGCTACGTGGCCTGCCCACTACTATTATATTTATTCATCTTTAACAATTCATTTATTTATTCATGACAGCCGTTAGACATCCACTCACTGCATGGCATAGGCCTCACCCAAATATCATTAACAATATGTCGTAGTAATCCTCAGTCATTATTTAATGCAACAGAGAACTCTGAATGACGGTTGGGAAGAAAAATTGATTTAACAAACATTGCCTCCATAATAAAAGATGCAGAGTTACCTTTCTTAGCTACTACAGGGGAGTTATTGGAAATGTAATTCGAAAGGAAAGTTAGGATATAGGATCAGGTAAGCAAATTCACATAAAAAATAAAAATAAAGTATCAATATAAGTACTGTAGTAACTATATTAAAAATCCGGTATTGTGATAATTGAGAGGCGATGCAAAAAAAGAAATTAAGAATAAATAAGAATGTAAGAGATTATGATATATGATAGAAAGTGAATGAATGATAATATAAAGATCGATAAAAGGGAATGACAAAAAGAAATGTGGAAAAATTATAAAATACAAAAACGTCCTTTTCGCAAAAATAAAATAGGATGTACTAATGCAACAGAAACACATAAACAACGGTGACAAGTGTTATACTTTATGGTTTCGGATACATATCAGAGATTCCACTATTTAACACCTATTTTAGTTTGGCAATGTCTGACGAACATATAGTCGACTCTTCTGGTTTTAACAAGGAACTCCATAGCAACAGACAATAATATTTTAAATTATATCAAGGAATTTATGACAGTTAGTATACAAGTAAAATCTAATTTCGCAACCTTCGTGGTGTAGGAAGTCTGTCACCCACTTGATTATGCTATTACACTGCGGCGCCCACGCGTTTGATTTGAATTCGCAGTTCCTAGACGTGTAATGGCCAGTGAGATAAATATTGTAATGAGACGGCTATTAGATACGCGTTACACTACGTTACAAATGTTCGAGTCTTATCGCTTGTTTTAACACGTCACAGTTACCTGTTCAGAAATTTGCCATCAACATGATAATCATTCACGATTTTTTTTTCGTTTTGCACAATTACTCGTTATTATCGAAAACATGGATAGAAAAATGAATATTAAATTAGATTGGAAGTAATTGGAAGTAAATGTAAGTCTATATTGCTACTTTGGGATCGCTTTTATTAGTTTATATAGGTTGAAAACACCGTTTTACTCAGTTTAATTAAAGTTAGGGTATCAGTGAAATCTTTGAGCACCTCTGTATCACAACAGATATCGCTATACCTTCATGTACAGCGCGAGTTATGTATTCCACGGGTAGCGACGGAGTTTGGCATGCAGCATTGATGCCAATTGCAGCAAGAAAGTTTTAGACAAGTTGACTGTTTGCCATTGCTTGTATCAAGGGGAGCGCATTCACATATTGCATGTAATCTGAAGATCTGATCCAAGGTTCTCCAGGAAGCCCTCGACCTTAGTTATATAAACGAGGTTTAGGATGCTCCTCTCTCACTATGCTCGCTTAGGTCAGCAGAATCTATAACTGCCTATAAGATTTAACAGTGTAGATAATTTTTTAATCAATGTAGAGTAGATTCGACAATTTCCTTCAAATTTTATGGAAAAGTTCTTGGATAGAAAATGGACTCCACAGAAGTGTATCTTACCACTAAAATTAAGTACAATCCTCATAACCTACAATAGTTATGAAAATTATATTTAAAAGGGAAGTAGACGAATAAGGTGTAATTTTCAATTAACTGTTGTATGAATCGGGCACATTAGCAAACCGGGCATCGAACCAATTGCCGACTCAAATCACTTTCGCTGCATATGCGCACGCGGACTTTTCGCAATAAACTGCAAGTGCTAACTTTATTACATTATGGATATGAAACTGGATTACGTATCAAATCTACATAGATTTAATTAGCATAATGCTGCTTTCGGTGTCGTTTGAATAATCATTGCGATATCCATAGGTAATTGATAGCGATTTCAATTAAGATCCACGTCGTTTTATGATAAGCTTTACGATTTTGTTTTGATCTACCGACATTTTAGTAAATGTCTCATTTAATTGTATTTCTGAATGATTGTAGTGTTTTATTATTGGTCCACTATTGTGATAGAAACTTCATTCTTTCATTTGAAGTAAGTTGCTGATTTAAAACCGTGTATATAATATAAATTTTCTATTGCCGTTTATAGATATGAATTTATGAAAAATAATTTATAAATATATACTCCAGCATTACTGAAAAAATTCGAAATTTTTAGAGGTATCTTACAAGTCTAAATATCAAAAAAGTTAATGAAAAATAATGACATCAACATATAAACTCTATAAACAATGTAGCTTTGAAGTTATGATATGTAATTATTTTTACACATAATAACCGGCTTTACTTTTCCTTAACAAAAATAAGGCCATGCATTTTGGTCTAGAAGAAATCGCCATTTACTCTAATGTCGTTATTTGTTCTTATTCTTTTGCTTATTTCATATGATTTTTATTTTCTTTTCGTGTGATGTACAATATAGTTAAATGAATGAATTAAAGTAAATAGTTTTTTACGTGCAACCGCAGGCCGTTAAGACCGAAAGGTTCTGTAGTGACGACCAAGAACCGTTAAAAGCGACATGGGTGAGTCCCCCTCTAGATGGACGGACGACATAGACAAAGTTGCCGGCTGCGCTAGATCGGTCATCGTGAAGATCTTTAGAATAGATCTATGCCCTCCAGTGAAGTATTGTATTATTTTCTACTTATTGTACTTATACGGATGACCAACTCGAGACGTGTTTTTGAAATACCGTTAACGAGCATGAGCATACCCGCAGGCGGAGTGTTGTTAAACCGCCATCAAATACAGCCCGGATAGATAACAATCTATTGTTTGATCAAAGAACTCACTTATCTTATCAAGCGTTTCGACTCAGCGCCCGAAGGTGAACGAACTAGGGATAAAAGGGCTAAAGGAGGTTACTGGTATTTTTTTCAGGAATTTAATACATCAGGTAAGTTGGGTCAACACGATATAATGAAAATATTGTTTAACAGTAGGTCATCTTTATCTTGATCGTATTACAAATATAGATTAACCAGAAATCGACTCACGATTCACATGACATTTGATACATTCACTTACACACGAAAAATACAAGAAATAAAAATAAATTCGTAACGCCTAAATTTCTGATTGAAAATTTAACACATCTTTCTTGGGTCTTAGTGTACAAATACATATTAAAGTTCCACAACATGTCTTAGACCTTCCTTTTCTTAGTTCCGAATTTAAAATTGAAGGTATATTATTGAATAAATCTTATTAAATAATTCAAGAGTTTTTAGTTTGATTTAAATGTGTGGAATTTGGTTAGTTGACTCATTTAGATGATTGATACTATAAATGTATACATCAATAATTAGAAATTTCATATAGAAAGAGCAACTGTTGTGTTTCCGACCGGACCTTCTCAACATTTTAGCATTGAAGTCGTTGATAGTTCACTTTTTAAAACGTTAAAATAATTGAGGATTCAAAAGTGCGTGTGAATTTGAATAAGGTTCAATATGTCGATTCGCAAAAACAAATTACGATGAAACAGTGTAACTTTGTCCACGAATTACATTAAGCATACCCTCGCAAATAAGGGTTCATTCACACTGCACTATTTCCGGAGTGCATAACGCTTCAAAGTTAATTTTACGATTATCGTATAGGTGCGTGACTTCGCCTGTTCTTGTTTAGCTAATATTACTTGCTAAAGTATTTTCGACCTTATTACTTAGAGTTAGGTGCAGTAATAGTGTTATTCTATAAAAAGACATATTTCCGAGTGATCGTTTAGGTCCTAGGAAGTACAGTTCTTCGGAAATGAGCGCCGGTTTTAATGTGTTTACTGTTGCAGTGTATTAAGGGGTGTATATCCTGTTGATTCTGTAAAAAAATATTTACAGAAACTCAACTGATTTTAAATTTATGTATTAATAAGAAAAATGGGATTTGGATTTACATAGCATGATTGGTTATGGTGGAAAAGCTTTAAAGGGATGTATAGCATGTGCGTCAGGAAAAAGTTTAAATTCTAACAACATCATCTCTTCAACAGACTAGTTGAATTGATGACGTAGTTGAAGTTGCTGGAATAACTAGATGCGGGTAGCACAAGACCGGTAATTGTGGCGAATTTAGATTAATATACATTATAAATGTAAGAGAATATGATGAAATGAAGTGTCATAAAAGATAGGATTGTTTCATTTAGTAAACTTAGATTAATTCCCTTCTGTTTAATTTAATTATTTCATGATCCGTGCTTGTCAAGGATCGAACCCGCTGCTTTCGTCTGATATACCACGTTATTTAATCACTACACTAATTGTACATATTAAATTAATATTAGAAACTGTACTTGAAAATGTACTTGGCTTTCGTTATATTTCATCTAATGTTGAAAAGAAACAACTATATTTTTACTTTACAAAAACGTAGTCGAGTAAGTTTTGTCTATGTTCTAGGCTTCTATTTCCTAGATTACAACATAAGTCCATATATTAGTGAAACTTCAACGGTGGCACTTGCCATTATCAATAATCATTCGCGGATACGTTGTGGGAGCGCTGTCAACAAATAGCGCACAAGTACGTCCGTCGCGTGGGTTTAGCCGTAGGCGCAGCACAATCGTTATATAGTGATCTAATATGAGGCCTCCGAGTTGGAATTTTGTTCCAGTCCTTTAAGGGATACACTAGTACAAGTTTCTGATTTGCTTGACATAGCAACATTATTTTTAATTTGTAAATGTACTGGCAAGCATAGCGTATCACGTCTATCCACAAGCGGTATAAATGACATGTTAATGTCGGAAAAAGCATGACCGCTTACTATCGATCTTATTGCAAACCTATCAGAGAAGACTATGTCCACTAGCAGACATGCAGCGGAAACTGTGTTTATTTAAAAATGAATTACAAATTATAATTTTTGAACTGGTTCTCTTCTCAATTTACTCCTCAAAATGTCATTAACATTATCTTTAAAAAATAAGAGAAATTGAAAATTACCGTGGTCACTGTAACTTATCATCATTATTTTAGCTGTAAAACGTCCACAGCTGGACATAGCCCCACAAAGATTTACCACAGGATCAGTTGGAAGCCGCCTACATCCATCGCTATCCGAGGACTTTGACAAAGTCGTCTGTCCTCCTTGTGTGTATGTGTGGCAGTCTTACGCTAATGTTGCCGTTCTGTTTCTTCACTCCGAAGCTATAAACCATATGTTTTGCGCGTTATATGTCCGCCATTGCCACTTCGACCAAATCGCTTAGCAATGTCGATTACTTTTCTTCGTCTTCGGATTTCTCCGTTGCTGCAGCATAGTAGATGGTTACAAACTAAAAATTATATTACAAATTTATGCCCAATTTTGGCTTCAAATTTTAAATTATAACTGTTTAATTTATAACAATTACATCCTATGTTTATAAAGTATACCGCAACTTTATTTACATATATATATTATTACAGAAATACTTCTGACAAATTCCCCGTCTTATAATACAAACGGACGAAATGTTTTTCTATTATATACCTAACGATGTGTTACCATAACAGCATAGAAGGCTATACAAATTCTCTGTGAAGGTTTATTTAAAAAAGATTTATAGAAATTGTGTCATCGACAAAATATTTGTCTTTTGTTTCATTCGTCAAGCGTGAAGCGTACAATGAAATATTTTATTTGCTTCAAAGTTGTTACATTATAGTAATTAATATTAATAAATACAGAACGTAAAAAGTCAATATGAATGAATAAATGCAATTATTTTTTGTTTGAGTTAATCATGATATGCATCGTATTTACAATAACGGTCCAAAATAAACAGTCCAAAATACGTTTATAAATACAAGATAATTATTTATTTATAATTTAATTTACGATCCAGACGCTCTATGAATTCAGTATGTAATGTAACAAAGGCAATACATAATTCAGGTTTTCGCTGCGGCAATTTGTGGGAGGCTGTTAGTCGGTGCTTTGAATATTGAAGCAACACATACCATTATGTACTACGCGGCGTAACACACTGGTAATGTTTCATACTTTGTACTTAATATTTATTATACACTTCTGAGCTGATCTGTGTTGTCGTCATTTAAACCCATAGACGCCCACTGCATATTTTTGTGAGGATATACCATAATCACCACGCCTGGCAGGCGAGATGGCGACCACAGAGTTGTTTAGTATGCAGAGGATGCCACAGCCAATTCTCCACAAACTTGTTTTCAATTGGCAATCTTATAAAATTAACAAGAGTCAAACCCCTGACCTACGATCACAAGGCTCACTTCTCTACTGGTGGGCCACCACTGCTCAATCTCAGCTCAACGTCTGTACGAACGACGAAGATTACTTTACTGAAAGTAATTACGATAGTAATTTAAAAATATATTCATTAAATTCCATGGATATAGTTAAACAAATTTCGTATGACATCGATTATACGACAACACTGTGTAAAATAAGATGCACCATCTTTATTTCAATGCAAATAAACGGTAAAAAAATTAAGTGCTTTTAGTATAAAGTGTAGAATAATCAGAAAATATTAAGAAAAAAAAAACATTTTCAGGACATCTAATTTTTTTAGGTAATATCACTTTAACAAAAACGTAGGCTTTTTAAAATGCTTTGAATTCAATAAAAATTTTAAATGATAAGAATCCTTGGCAGTCATGTCGCCTTATGATTTTTATTTCATTTTTGCTAAATAAATTGTATATCTATAAATCTGTATTAAATTTTATTGGAAAATGTATTGTTATGGACTTTCTTCCTGCTCCTTCCCCACAACTATAACACTGCGGAGTAGAGTTGAATATATAATTATTTTAAAAATTAATAAATAATTAGTTGACAATCAATAATAGAGTTCTGTTAAAAGTTCCAATTTTCAATAAACGAATTTTATCTTTATTTTTAAGGTTATTTGCTATGTACACAAAAAATCTGTGGGTTGACGGCCAAGACCGTGCACAAGTCACTAATCTTTTAAATTTAATCGTTATTCTAGTTCTTTTTTCAAATATACTATGTTTGTTATGCTCTGCGATACTACAAACGCGGGTACCGCTGTCAGAAGACCAATGAACAACTAGCCGTTCGTCATAGTATTGATGAATTTCTAGGAATACCGTCATATCAATGTACCGAGTAATTGAAATAATATATTAAAATGCATCAAGCATTAGCGATCGACGACTATAATAGCATGTGACATTTTCCAAGCGATATGGAATATTTATTACTGTAATGCGATTCGCTCAATATGGATGTAAAGTGGTATATTTATTATCTAATTACTAATCGCCGACAGAGGATCGTATGTAAAGTGAGAACGGAGGCAGGAAGCTGCCGGCCGGTCGTAATTGTTAAGTAATGTCGTAGCGTGGGCCAGCCTTGATTAACATCTTGTAACGTCAGATAAAAATGTGATGCATACTAATGCTCAAGGCAAACTATTTTATAAGCTTACATTCGTTTATTTTTTGAGCGGTTGACCAAAATATGAAGGTATTGTATTTTTAGGAATGGAAAATCTTGGATGGGATATCCGCTGCGGGTGCAACGAAAGGGTTATGCCGGACTCCTACCGGCTAAAACCCCACGGTCTTCTTAAACGACTTTTGTTCACACTGAGGTTTCAACAGAGGTGGCCCAGTGCCTCAACTGTTCACTCCGAATCCGTCGCCAAGGCCATGTTAAAGGGGGTTGGCAAAAGGCGCGGTATAACACCCTCTGACGTCCAGGCCTACGACTGCGGATAGGGACCTCAGATGTTTTTTCTCTCTCTCGCTTCGCAGCCTCCTTTTGCAACATCACTATTTCACAGAAGGTTATATCAGCGCTCCATGACTGCCCGTTCTGTACCATCGGCTTAACGAAGCCTGGTAACGATAGATCACCGCCCGCTAAACTGAATTATCCATCTGACCTGACAGACTTCATTCTGTTCAGAGTTATATTTAATAAATCTTATTTTATAACAGTCACCTTTTATCGATTTAATGTTTCGTTACAGTCTTAGCTTACAAAAATAGACGTTCAATTTCTTATACTTCATACAGAACATTGAAATCCAGAGGATTGGGAAGTTGAAGCAGTGGGCAGTCCACATAGCGCTATGAGCCGCTGGGCCTATATGCTTTTGAAGTGAAGATATGAACTATTGATATGAACTATTATTTGAAGTGAAGATATGAACCAGCAAACGTAGAACGTCCACTCATAAGGTAGTTAGATGAAGTCAATAGAAAAATCAGGACTCAGGTCTCGACCAGTCTTTTTGGAAATGTATGAAAGAGACTTATGTCAAAATGGAGGTCCTTTGGCTGAATAGATGATTTAAATTTAATATTTAATTACATGCTGATATTTTCACGGTCATGTTTTAGTACACAAAGAACGATATATTTTCTCTTTCGTAGCTTTGTGTTCAGAACAATGAGTTTCAAAGATGCCAAAACCGTTTGGTTGTCCACTCTGTCTCGAATCCTGAAATACATATTCTATTAGTGCTACCTTACACTACTTACCCTTATTTCAATTCATTAATTTGGCGTATCCGTCTGTCAATTTCTTTTGAATGTTTTCGATGCCCTGCATGAAGACCAAATTCATATATCCTTTGCTATATAAGACGTAAATAATATTTTCATAAATGCTGATGGGCTAAAATAATAAACATCTTGAACACTTGTATCGTTAATTGCAGTGTTGCTGTCAGAGTGAACGTAAAGCAGATGTCATCGACGGTTTAAAAAAATTCCTTATAAGTAGCTCATGGCAACACGGCGTTACTCACTCGAAAGCGAGTGGGCGCGGCGGGGGCGGCACGAGGGACATTACCAAATATATACCCTGGTTCGACTCCCCGCTGATGTCATCGGTGGACGAGGCTCGAGAGCCGATTTAATTGTTGTCGTAAGTGGAACAACTTGTTATCGATACGGATTATCAACATAAGGTTAATTTATTATAAGTATGAAAGAACGAGATGAATTGCCACCCGAAAAAGTATCTGCTCCTCCTGGATGGTGAAATCACGAATATATGTACACGTAAAACCGAGGACTTGTATGGAGGCTTGATCGAGACGGTTTATTTATATGTATACAAAGACTATTTACAATTTCTTCGATGGCATCTACATCATGTCGAATTTTGAATACAAATGGGGTTCGAATTTCATTTCGAACGCAAGAGAACAATTTCAGACAAAAATTACTGTATTTTTAATTTCGTAAATATATGTGTAAATATATATATATATATATACACACACACACACACATATATATATATATATATATATATATATATATACGATGATATACTAATTTAGACTTTTTTGACGTTCTGTGACAATCTTATATCTGTGCCTTTAAGTAGCTATCTGAGAAACAAGTTTATACACATCAGACTTAATACATATGATATAATAGTGTAATAATAAAGAGATAGATAGATCAAGCCAAAATTAAGTCCATATCGGGTACCTTCGAATCGGACCTTAGCTGAGTCCCATGAACCGTGGACCTGTGTGTCTTGATATTCCACGAGGAGTCTTAAGCGACCTAAGAACTTGTTAGTCTATCATTCCGGTAAAATAAGTAGCAGCCAGGACGTGCTTCAGTAATTATTAAAATTATGTGATAAAATAGTCTAAGTCTAAGTACGTAAAAAGAGAAATGTTAGAAGCGAAGGTATTCTAGGCAAGTCCAAAGTGAAAATTAAATAGTAGGGTTTAATATTTAACTTCGTATCAAACTTCATCATCAACATTTCAGTCGAAGGAAGTCAACTGCTGGACATGGACCTCTCTGTAGATTTCCAATAGGACTGGTTGAAAGCGGCCTGCATCCAGCGTCTTCTGATGATCTTAATATGGTATGGTATTGCAGGTAAACAGACAACAAGCGTAAAAATACTACTCATCCCAGTCAGTAGTCCAGAATAATAAGGTCTGCTATACCCGCTGCCACTTCAACTTGTCAATTCGCTACATTCATTCATTCCTGGTTTGATCTTGTTGAGAAATAAAAGCCACAAATTCAGTGTCATAAGCTACGTCATCACTGGCAGACCTGGCTAGACTTTGCTCTTTAGATACTGAGAAGTACGGGACAATTGACTTGTATTTTCCACAAGATGAAATGAAATAATTTATTTGACATTAGATGAACTATTTCAAATCTTTTAGTATTGGAATCATATTAAATTGTTAGTGGATGGCAGCCAACAGCATTATATATCAGCTGTCAGTTGAGCAATTGAATTCATTGATCTTTCACGAACGCCGATCGTAAATCAAATAATAAGTTGCGTTGGCGCCACTGTATGCGTCCAGTGACGTTAATATTGATAATAACGCGCACCAACTCGCATCAGCTTATTAACTTATTGCATTTTAAGTGACTACTCTTTTTGTATGTCTCACTGTAAAGGACACACGAATGTTATGCGATATCTTAATACATTTAAATGTAAATTTTCATTACTTTAAAAGCGAAAACATTCGAATATCTTTTCTGATTACGTCATACGGCATATACGCATGTTTCTTTGTACTCTTTTACTTATCTGTTACGAATATAAATAGGAAAATAGATTGTTAAAAACGCGGCCTAATACGTCCAATAAGTACGACAATTAAAGTTTTTTTTATTCTTAATTCTGATAGGGTTCTAAATAAAGTAAACTAAATGTGATTTTGCGGATGACTGAGCTACAATTTAGAACAAAAATATTTTGTGCAATTAACAATTATTATACCACAGTATAACGTAACACTACTTATTCTAATTTGATGAAATAACTATTGTTATGGGCTAACCACCGGGGAATCCCTGATTCTTTAATTAACGCAAAAAGGCCTAAGTTTAGACATGATTAATGCTAAAGATCTTTAACCTAGGTAAAGAAAGATCTCTTATCGCTCAGTCAAATAGAACCTCAAGAAGCTTGTAAACGATGAAGTATAGGTTTTAAAATGTCAGTCAAACTGAAGTCAGTGATTAAAATTAACACTACCTTCACTAAAAGACTGAAACATATATATGTATATAATTATTTAATACGTTGGTTGTCTTAAGACGTTTAAACGTTTTAATACAACCAACCATTGTTGAAATATGTACCATATACGTACCATATTCGTATACCATATTTCAACAATGCTTGAGCAATAGTCTTTACCATAAATCTTTCTCTCTCTATCATGATCTCTCTCTCTCTATCATAAATCAATCATTACTACATTGTATACTTTAAGAAAACCTAAAGCACGCTGTAGTATCATTATGACTATTGAATTGATATGTAATAGGTTCTCTGCAGACGTCATAGGGACGTCAGTTCGCCTAAAACGTAGTGAAATTAATTCCCGGATTGCGTCGGTCACGCGTCGCGATTCGTATGCGCGAGGTGTGTCGTCGGCTGACCGTGCACTTGACTGTACTTGAACTGCACAACGCTAGCTTCACGTATATTTTCATAACTTCTTTTTGTAGCGGATTGTTAAATCTGACGGCTCTCGATATCAGTAGTAAATGTTGGTAGAGTCATTGGTCAATAAGGGTTTAGTGCGAATCGAATGAAATATCTCTCATAACCTATTTTTTGGTTTCGGAGGTAAGTTGTTTGGATACACCTATGGCTCTATGGATCTCCTATAGAACGCACCAGTACTCCTCAGTACTGTAGTAGTACTACTCTTCGAGACTTTATATGGAAAAGATTTTGTTTTTACTGTGTGGTTCGAAAGATTGTCTTATATTCGACTGAAGCCGTAACGATGTTTAAGAGATTTAAGCTCTCAAACAGAAGCGATAATTGTATGTGCTTTTGTTTTTCGGTCCAGATATACATTTCAGCAATTACAGCCTTCGCGGTCTTAAAGGAGCATTGCAAAGAGGACGCTTAGCCTAAAACACGTGATATAAGTTTTCTCGAGGGCTCCCCGTGGAGCCTCTGGCCGTCACTTCACATGCAATATTACCGGAATATTCACAAAATATTTGTTTATTCGTAGACGAATATATCCTGACTGTTTTCAATTAATTGTGCAGGTCATGTCACGAGGTGATTTTAAATTTTTTTTTACTAATTATGCGATAATACGAAGCGATCTCTCCGATACATATAAATAAAATAATAATCAATAATCAACAATATAAATCATCAAAAATCATCTCACTGTGTAATCAAACCTTCGATCCCACATCGTAAGCTTTAACCAAGAGGTTAGCTCTATGCCGTAGAAATTAGAAAAAACTTGGTACACACCCGGTGATCTAGTTTAATAAACAACTTTCGTTAATAAAAATCAATCTAATTTCATAATGATTCGCCTTTAGCATTAGAATAAATGAATAGTAAAACATTCACGATAGTTTACAAGCGTTAGGTCATTGGCCTCACCGCGACCCGATGCAACGAAAACGACGCCAAAGCACGCTCTTTTTGGCCCGAATTAGTTTCCTAACCAATGACACCGTTTCTACGTCTGATCTACATGAAAAATCGATTAACTGTTACAGCTAGAATCGGTAACGTAGCAACGAATGCTATGATATCAAATCTTTGGAACATCTGGCAAACAATTTGGCAAAAGCCTAAACTGTTGTAGAGAGATATTATGATAAACCATAAAAACACAAAAAGATTATTTATAGATGTTTTCATTCAATTTCTTTGTAATTTACATTTTTTTTAAATATTAAACATTTTCCTATTAATATACATAGTTTTTGCAACCTATTTGAGTAGATGGCCGCAAAGGGGATGATTAGATTCAGATATGAGTGGAAGCGTAGCAATTAAAATTAAATAAATTTATTTGAAATTACACCAACACGTCACTTTGCGTCGTGGTTGCGTTCCATAAAAACAAGACGCAAATTGAAACGATGAAAAGTGAATTAAGATTTTCTATAGCAAACCATGTAAAAATTGAGGATATGTTCTAGGGTCACGAAAATATCACTTCGTAAAAAGAAAATTTAACAAAGTAAACATTTAAAAAATCAAAAATAATATATTTTTACATACATACAAAAAGAAAAAAAAGTATTCAATTAAAACAAAATAAACTATTCAATTAATTTGTGAAAAACTAAAGTAAGTTCAGTATTAGCTTAACAGTTTTTCTTTTCAACGTAAAATAAATTTCCTTGTAGCAATCGATATTCGTACCTACCCCCTGGGACACTAAAACTCCTTCCGCTGTCAGGATCGTTTTTAAAAAAATCTCCATAGCTCCGTCAAACAAACATATCGCTTTGGAAATTTGTTTGGAGGTTAAATCTTGTTCTTTGGAGATTTTTGTTGAACGGAACGACGCACATTACATATATATATATATATATATATATATATATATAAATATATATATATATATATATATATACACACACACATATATATATATATATATAACAGTACTAATTTAGTAGCGACGCAGCGCAGGACTTCCAACCACGAGGTGGACAAATGGCATTATTATGGTCAGTAAGAAAAGGACCAATATATAGCTGTTTCCGCTATGTGGCAGTAGTCGTGCAATGAAGTGCACCGCCCGCCAGCCTGCTGATAAATGCGCAAGCACAAATCGGTGTAACATTACTCCTGAGGATGCTCCGTGGAGGGGTGAAACACGTGTTGAGTGATTTGACGGTGGTATTTTTTTTGCATTGTTTGCCGCACTCGCCTTTATCAGCGGGGTGGCGGGCGGTGCATTTTATTGCACGACTACTGCTGCATGGCGGAAGTAGCTATATATTGGTCCTTTTCTTAGTTAGTATGGACTTGACTTGACCTAAATCCATTAGATAATTATTATGGTCGTCTGAAGACGCTGAATTCAGACCGATTCAGTCCTATTAGAAATGTATCATAAGGCCTATGTCCAGTACTGAACTTCCTACGGCTGAAGTGATAATGATAAAGGTGATGAAGAATTTTGAAAATGCCACTACCCGGCTTTAGTAGATAGGTCGGAAAGTAAATTAAGCCAAACAGGCATAACCTATCGATATCCCACTTCCATTCATGCGATATGCGCATGAAAATCAAGTTTAACATCGTATTATATAAAACTCTTTGCATAAACCTATTACTGCAGAAAATGACGTGATAAAAGTTTTTTACCGTAAAAGCCACAGACAGCACAATATAACAATATTCCGTCATTCTCGTCACATTACTAAAAATTACATTTAAATGACAATAATAAAACGTGAATGAGTTCCAAAATAAATAATGGAACGTTAACAACATTATGCGAACGATTACACATTCCTTTCACGTGATGTGAAACTTCTTGGTATCTCCACCGTTTGGTATGTCTTGGGAAACGGCGGCTGCTTTCCAGTAAGCGGAATATATGTCATCAATTCTTAATATATATTCACACGACAAATATGCGTCACTTCTATCTTATATATAGAACAGAAGTTTATTATTGGTGAAAGAGTACGGTTGTCATCACAAATCCCTGGTATAACTCTCGATGTTTGATATTTCATTTTCACCATCTGTAAGCAGTAGCGTGTGGTGGCCCTACAGTGGATGATAGATACTTGCGATCGAAGGCACGGGTTTGATTCCTATTCCTTTCTCCTATATTCAGTTATATATTCCTCCACAGTCAGTCAATACAGTAATCTAAGGATTGCATCTAATCTATTATTATGATGCATTAATTTCTTAGAACCATAAGTACCCAGCGGTAGAGAATTGATTTGAATACGTAGTTCGCGGGTTCGATGCCCGGAATATAATCTTATACAATGCATTAATTATATGGGATTGCCATTGCTCATAAACAAGTTTTCAGAGGATAAGCAGCGGTGTTCTTTACGTACCATTATACCACACCACTCTCGCCAAACTGCCTGACAAGCGATATGACATCCCATATATTTATATATCTTTAGGGAAGGCCTTGCAGTCGGCTGGTATGGGCTGAAACGATGGAGTAGTGGCAATGTTAATTAATTCTACAAAGCTGGCCTATTTTACCATTGCTGCTCCACCTATATGTTATATACAAATTTTGCAGATACAAATTTGCTTAAATTTTTAAATCAGTTACAAATATATAGAGTGAGATTTCGAACGCAGTGTTGTAACTAGATATAATGAAACTGTTTTAAACACTAAATAATATCTAAAAATTAACATTCTGATATTCAGGTTACCTAAGTTGAAGCGATTAAAAATGAACAGAATCGAAAAAGAATATATAGTAGCAAACAAAACTTATTCACGTCTTAGCGGTAGTGCGCGCGCGCATACGGTATACGCGCAGTTCGCACGCGGTTAAGTAAATTTTAAACGCGGTTTACTCGGCAATAAAAATAAGGTGTGTTCTACCAGAAGCTACGGTCATTCACATCTTTTTTTTTGAAATAAATGTAACGTTTTATATGCTGGACATTTAACTTTTAAAAAGACATGCAATAAAATTTTACAGACAAGGTCTCAATCAAAGGACGGTATAAACTAAATTGTATATTAAACAGGTTTTCTTGAGGGTTTTTGTCGAATGTAATAAATTTTAATATTACAACAGCACTATTTTATCTAAATCATTGAATATGTATCGATTTACAGGATGATTGGACATAATATAGTTAAAATAGTCCTGTTAGAACTTGAATAATAAGACATAAAGCTAAAAGAGATCCAAACATTTGATAAAGTAAAAATATTTGAAGGAGAAGGAAGATCAATTAGAGATACATTAATAATTTTTAATAAAGGATGAGTTTATCGTAACGTTAAGAGTTTATTTACCATCAGATGAACAAAGAGAAACAAAAAAAATATTTGTAGTTTTTACTACTGCTACAAGAGCAATAAAAAGATAAATTATTATTATTGATGTTAAAAAATATGTTTTATAATTATGTAATTTTCAATTATGAATTAATTTTATTTTCACTATTAAAGAGATATAAGAATTAAACATTTTATATATTTCGTATTTGCAAAAATGTTAAGTCAATTATTATATTATATAATATTATATACTTATATATATATATATATATATATTGAAATAAAAATTCCCCTAAAATACTAAAATTTAAATACAGGAAAATCAATATGTGTTTATTAGTATGCCGAATAAAATACATGTAAAAAAGGTTTGTATAAGAATTATTAGTCCTATGGATAAAGGATGATTAAAAAATAATATAATTATCAAAAGAATAATGAAGAATATTTTAATAAAAATAATGATGCTGGAGATTACAAACAAAGAAATTCTTTTCAATTGAAGTTTTTAAAGAATTAATCTTATTTTTAATTTACAAGACCAATGTTTTATAATGTATATAAAAAGGAATCTGTATTTCCCTTAGTTACGCGATAACTTGAAAACAAATAATACAAAGTTTTCCAACACTTCTTAGGAGGTTATTTGGGAAAAATATAGTTCAGCTTGCATTTGCAATGTTGATATATAAATAGCAAGGGTAGCCGTTGAGTGTATTTGGCATCGATTTTGAAAATACACGGCTTTCACAGTCAATTCTGTCTTTTTAAGTGGTAGAAAAACATTAACGTTTTTAATTACGTACAAGCAAAAATATTTAATAACTTTGTGCATCAGAAATAATTACTGTAAACATTATGTTTTTGAAACAAATGTTACTACTATGTCCCGGCGTTGTCTTATCTTAACAGCGAAGGTGTGGGCTAGTCGTAAATAAAAGCACATTTTAATGACTTTAAGTTTATGCGAATATTAAAAAAAACATGACACATCAAGACCTCAAGATACCGTGAGCTCATTCGTAGGTCGAACTAATAACAATCATTAAGAAGTTTAAAGATACTTTGTTATATGACATATGAACGCTGCAAACCACTCGAAATAGCAGAAACAAAAAAATAAAATAAACCAGTGTGTACCACAATACATATACATTAAAAATCGTTAAATTGAATTACTTTTTTCTATTCATTACGGCTTCGGTAGGCCACCCTATAGGTGGATAAACAACATAGTCAATCGCTGAATGCAGGCGGTACAAGATCCTATGACATAAATGAAACCTATGGCTTGCAGTGGGTGATAAGTCATTAATCACCCACTATTGAAATAAATATAAAGTTTATCTTTGAAATGAACCATACCAACGATTTAAATAAATATAAAATTTCTATTGAAATGTCTCTATATCTCCATAGTCGTATAAATGTCATGAGTACCTTTTAATTATACGACATCTGGAGAAATTATAATCCAAGATCTGAGCTCACCAACACTTTGGAAACCTTGAACGACTGTTTATGTTCAAAACGATCAAAATAAGTGTCGGTTACGTAACAATGATGTCAGCGGCTACCTTTCAAGAACTCGTATTATTTTTAATTAACACAAGGGCCTATATTCACGTCTTGTTATTCATTAAAAATCTTCAAAAAATATAACCAAATACCGAAGACGGCGAAGTCAATTCTAACTCTAAGTATTATACAGGGTGATAGGTGTAGGTGTGTAAGGTTTAAATGAGTATAATGTGTAGTATATTTCCTATCATTTTTTATTCAGCATACTCTATTCAAAAATCAACGGTTTCAGAAATAATAAAAGTATGATATTAAAATTATTCATTGTTTACTATCCGTCCCTACAGATAGATAGACACGAAGTTATTGGGCTGCCGCATTCCAAAAGATTTTTTTTAATGTAACATACTTGCAAGTGATCTTTAATAATGGTGTTTGGAAATAGGTGTAAAACTTTTACACCCATTACCAATCAATCTGTACATTGGAGAAATAGTCTTAGATGTGTTTTATCAATATAAGAGTGTGTTCACACACTTCCAGAGATATTTATATATTCGACTAACATTGTAAACGACGTCTTAAGAGATGTAAGCGCTCCGTCGTTAGAAGCTACAACTATGTATTTTGCGCCGTCGACTCATTATTTATATTTGACAACTTTCAATAATGACTTTTTGGCATTATCATTAATATCGAAGGTTTAGATGTTCGTAGAAAATAGCATATTCTCCTTCAAAGATTTCCATAAATTACTAGCGCTATGCAGCCAGCTCCTTCCAACAACCTTAACAAGGCTGGGTAGGTGTTGTATGTATGGATTGCCTGTCTGTGCTCTCAATTTTAGAAACTTTCCTGTGTGTCTACACTACAATATCACTTCCACCAATGAAGTGATTTTACAAAACGATCACGCCACCATATATATTTTGTTATGATTAAGGTAAAACATTGTGAAAAACTAACCATGACTTTGGTAACACGCGCAAAAACATTTACACACACGCCTTCGCACGCAAACACAAATTTTACCGTTTACAGCTAAGTATTTAAATCTAAAATTTCACATACAATTGCCAGTGGGAGGTCTACATGTTCGTACATCGCGTCGAAATAACCACTAATCAGTAACATGGGCATTATGTCATACACTTAGTATTAAACCTGTGAACATTTTATAGCACTATCATAGCACATAAGGTTATATTACACACAGATACACACGATTACACAAATACAATCACTCATACACTCATACACCTTTGGCAAATGATGTAATTGTTTGTTTTATGTAATATATTAATCCGGATTTAAAAAAAATACTAACAATCGTAATTGTAACCACCTTGATCTCTGTACCACAAGGCCTACGAACCTAGTGCAAAGAACAGCAGTAATAATATATCTTTAACGATCTAAATAATTTACAAATTGTAATAATGTAGCTTACATTTGTAACGAAATTTTGATACATTAAAAATGTTTATTTATAAGCGTAAAAGTTTTAAAGGGTTAAATAGCTAATTTAATGTCAAATAATGTATGGTACATCTTATTCAAAAATCATTAATTTCAGATATAGTAAATAACCTAAGGATAATATAGGAACAAAAACAATATAAGAAAATTCGGTTAAGAATAATTAGTAGTAATCTACTAATTAAAATTAATTATTGTTTACTATCTGTAACTGCAGACTTTATACTGCCAGGTATTATTCGCCGGTGAATTTCAATAAAAAAAATTAACGCAACATTTCATAGTGATAACTTTATACCGAATGATATATTTCCCGATAAATAAATACTTAATAAAGTACAGTGCATTGATCTATTTAAGGCTATTAGAGCTATATAAAATATTATATCTATTTAACAACCTTGTAAATTGAATAGTAAAAAAATACTGTGCTAGGTTAAAGTTATATTTTTTTTCAGTTAACATTTAATGGAGGCCTGTGGACTGTAAACTGAACTGGGGCAGGAGTGTCACCGTCGCTAATTGGCGTAAAACAAGGCGTCTTGTTCGGCAAACAAGTCGTTATTGAACCGCTTATCGAAAGCGATAGTCGGACATTGATGTATTGTGTCAACGAGCTGTCAAGGCTGGTATATATACGAACTTTGTTGAATCGTATGCATCTTGCATAAACGGGGGCAAGTGTTATGTTGGCATGCATCTCATAATGCATATACTTTCCTTATTTAAAATGTTCTATCGTTGATGTTAAACACTTTCTCGTGTATTATCAAATATGATGAACATAGAAATCTTTTCAGCTTTATCTTATTGGTGTTTAAATATCACTATTAGCGCTTATATTCAACTATGGGAGCTACAGGAATTTTAAAGTTTCTCTTATTTCACAGACGATTAAAAATATCAATACAAAATAATTAAAAATAAATGTTCATTAAATATTATTTCTTTAATATAAATAAACAGAAAACGACTATGATAAGCGCAACCCCTGCTTTCCAGCCATGATTATTCAATGTTTCACTATATCATTTATCCAACCAAAAACATAAACAAATCCCAAACAATGTTATCCTAAATAAAAAACAAAACATTTATTGAAACTGAAAATATAATAGATAAGCCAATAAATAAATTTTCTAATTTGTTAAACAGATGAACAAGTTAAAACAAGACCAATACTAAATCAATCGATTGAAACATTAACAGAAAGCTCTACATTATCTAAACCAGTCATTAAGCTAATTGCATAAATAACAAGGTAAAAGTTATCTGCATAACATAACCATACGGCGTCATCTGCATACAGTCATCTGCAAATATCCCGAGAGGCGGCTTTACATCAATGAGGAGCGAACGGCGCATAACTCGGAGTGCGGACGTAATACGCAAATTAATCTCGGGGCGGGAATTAGTGTCGCCATCTGCAGTTATTCAAATAAAACGCGGACGGAGCTGAAATACAGCATCTGGCGCTTGGACGCAGGGTTGAAACACGTGGGCATACAACCCGATATTATAATTGACTTGTCGGAAAATAGATCGAGATATTCGAAGTTTTTTGTCGAGTTATATTTGTCAGTACATTTCGACGACAACGTTCTAAAAAACCCACAACAACTGATTTTTGACATTAGTCTTTCTCTTCTGCATGTGGTATATTAAAAGACATGTACTAACGTAGTAAATAGATTTACATTAATACAATACACTTTTAATGAAATAACTTTCCTATTCACATATGATTATAAGTAAAGTAATGGGTCATTATTTATTGTATATTACAGAATATGTGACAAGTTTTCTTCTATGAGATAATTTTTATCAATATCGCAGAAATTTATTCTGAAATATTTAAAAAAATTGAATGTATATTTGTATATACGTAGGCGGCGAAACCGCTTTACCATTTTTTTTTTGCTAAATTTTCCAACCGTCATATGGAAAATCAATGGGAAAGGCTGATATCCCGTAGTATGTCCTGAGGCTAAAATGATGATGATCATAGTGAAAATATATTTTAATAAGGTAGTGAAATAAAATTCTTAATAATATATTAAAGTGTGATAGTCAAGGCGTTGAAAATTACAAAACAAATTAAGTGTTTATTACGATTTAAACTTAGTTCACGACTCTTAGGCTTCTGTTCATTTGATCGTTTTAAATTCCTTGTTAGTTGGTTTAGCAAGTTATTCGCAGTTGTCTACTCCCGCCCATCAGCGCTAATACCTCACACCGGCTAGAACACCGGCATGTCGCGCTAAATCTAGCTCGCTAAATTGGTACCTGACTGTACCTACCGTAGTAAGTCTTAAAACTATTTAACTCTTTGTTAATATGTCAGTATTACCTTAATTCTCAATTAATCATTATCTCATTAATACCTTAAATCTCAATTCGGTAATAATTATAAACAAACAATAAACGATAAAAAAGTTCTTGGTAAAGCCCCATTGAGGAATTTGGCGGCATTTATTGATGGTACTATCATATTAATCACATATTAAAGAAACGTGCATTTGATATTTACACATCGGCCCGACTCAACTGTCAAGGATTAAGACTACCAGTGGCAGTTATTCAACAGGCAAGGCCTTATAAAAAGATCTTAGATATAACAAACATTGAATTAGCACAAAAAGAAAAAGACACAATTTGGTCTTAAGGCGATAAAAGTAGAAATTTCCTAATGGCATACACCTTTATAGGAGTGTTCGTGCAATATTTCCGCTTCTATTTTGGACACGCTATAACTTTGGGACAACTTTATCGATATCGTTAATCATTTTTTAAATGATTCGAAACGCTTTAAAATAGGTTTTAATGGAAAAAATATATAGATATACGTAGAAGTTTGACTTAACAAAATGCGCATTTGACATAACATTTTCATTTTTTTTTAACTCATTTAGTCAATTTTTATGTAGGCGTATAATAACTATAATTATTACGTATAGGAAATTCCCTTCTGATCAAGATTTCCAATGTTTTCAATGGTATAGCAAAGTGATCGTCACGCTCGCTTCATTTAACGCAAAACGAATACCATAACTAATATTACCGATGTTAAACTACAACCATCTGTCACAATAATTAAACACCTTCGGATACAGCAAAGGTTGCGTTATTTAAAACTATAGTTACAATCTATATAAAATACGATCGAAAATATGTGCACACATCACAATGCGTAATCATTAAAGTTAACACAAGCTTCGATTTGACCGCGAATATTCACACGAATTTAGAACTGATTAACATTGTAAACATTTCTTAGTAAAGGTCTCAAGTGACATGATTTGTTACAATGATGTAATGTATATTTAAGGCCTTCTGCGCTTTGTGTTAAGAATTTAAATTTTATAGGAGGAAAATAATTATAATACATTCATTATAATATTATTTTATCCTCAATAAAAACTTTACCATTTTTATAAGTATTTATATAAGTACTTACATAAAATAATTGTGATAGACAAATGAAAAATGCTCCGAACGTTCAACTCCAGTATCGTCTTCGAAAAGTTAAGAAATCCTCTAAATGTAATAAAGTTCCACGAGAAACTTAAGAAAAGGAAAGTTTGAGATGACTTTCCTTTTCTTAGTTTTTATGTTAAAAGTATATAACTAAATAAATCTTATGGCATTCAAGAGTTGTTACTTTATCGAAATTTGTGGAACTTTGTTAATTCATGTACACGGTTGATATTAATATGTTAACATAAAAAATTGTTAAATATTATTTAAAAGAACATCTCTTGAGTTTCTGCCTAGCTTTTCACATCAGATCAACATTCCGAGCCGGTGGTAGCTTACACTAATAATGTTAAAATAATTGTCGATTCAAAAGTGTGTGTAAATGTTAACTTCAAAAAGATATTTTCAATTTGAATTTGTAAATGAATATCATCAACCAAATTAAATGCATTGATAAACTATCTACAATATTTTTAATCTACAACAAATTTGACACATGTCTTTTGAATTTCTATTTAATATATTCTTTAAATTTTGGAGATTTATATTTTTGCTTTTTTGATTTATTTAATGTCGAGGTACGATAGAGCGATTACTGTATTTTCTCCCGACGGCCATCTTTTACAAGTTCAATACGCATACGAAGCGGTTCGTAAAGGATCTCCGGTAGTTGGAGTTCGAGGCAAAGATGTCGTAGTCATAGCAACTGAAAAGAGAACGGTGGAGAAGCTACAAGAAGAAAGGACGGAAAAAAAGATCGTGGAGTTGGACGAACACATAACGCTCGCTTTCGCAGGACTTCGGGCCGACGCAAGAGTTTTGATTTCAAGGTTACGGAGCTCTTAATTTTTTATAATAATAACTAGAAATTAATACAAATATATATCAATGACAAATTGTAAAGCAGGAAAATGTTAGCAGTCGTTTCAATTTAAGTTTTGCTATAGATCAACTTCAAGGCCTAATCGGTTCTAAATATAATTTTATGCCTGTTCGATATTTTATTTACTTCTATATCAATGATTATAAATCTATAATATCACTTTTTTCAAAGCGTGTAGTCGAAGGTCTTTCTAAATCCAACTTTTCTTGTATTACTTTTCTGGGGTTAAACTCTTACTCTCCTACCTGAATTGAAATTTGGCTTGACGTTTATTTATGGAGCAACTACATAGTATATCCATCTTGTTTGTTATTTTAGCTTGTGTTAACAATAACATGGAACGCCTGAACGTGACTAGCAGCTGGCTGGAGTCAGAAGGAACCATGGACCTTAACAAATAGGGAAACGATTATATATATTTATACATAGGGAGAGAGAGAGAGAAAGAGATGGTTAATGTAACATAGGCAACAAAATCTGCAAACTGAATTGACAGCGTAACGGCTTTATCTATTGTGTAGGTATGACAGACGTGAGAGATGCGATGAATAACGCATAAGGCGTCCTGAATCGGCTGGCGACCAAAATCAGTGACTGGAATCGGTTCAGAATGTAAAGCGTAAATTGGAAAGCATTTTGAAAGGCCTATGTCCAACAGTGGTCGAATGCAAGCGAATGAAAAAGTGATCATAATTAATCACCAACGTCTGAAATATATAGCATTAAATAACGGAATTTTAATACTGATAAGTTTTAACTCTAAATAAGAAAAATATAATTTTCAATTTAAATTTGTAATCAACAGCTCAGTGGGTGAAGTGATAACTTATTTCATAACATATTTCTTTATTTAAAATTATAATCCCGTGTAGATAACAAAGGCATTCTCGTAATTCCAGCACTTCATCATTAAGACATGTAATCAATTTAAGATGTCTGTTATACGATAAATAAAAAAATTTACGTGACGTAACAAGTATTAATAATAATGGCCGCGTTCATATCACTCGATACTCCTACAAAAATATAGTAATATATCTATTTAAAAAAAAATCAAACAATAACAAAAGTTCAATGAACGAATGGTCAAAGCTCGCTTTGTTAATTTATCGCCTTCAATTTAAGAACATCATAAAAAATTTAATCAAACAAATACTCCATACACGCTCAATATAAACACTCCATACACTTTTATAATACACTATCCTCTGTATGGTTTTTATTTATCTATTACCGTAATTTAACATGAATAAATAATAATGTGTATGAAGGCACTTCGAGAAATTATATGTTAACACTTAGAAATTCATCCGGATGGCCACTAATGAAGATAGGTATGTAAGGCAGTTCGGAGAGCCAGTAGAGACTAGCTCTTTTAACGCGCTTCAGAGATAGTGAGAGATAGTGATAATTTTTTTAAAGAATTATTATAACAAAGTTTAATACTAACGTTAGTGCACAACTAAAACTCGCCCATTAATCCTCGTATCGTATTTGTGGGCTGAAGAATAAACACAGCTAAGAACAGTAAATTAGGCCGAAAATAGCCTGCACTTATTGGCGTAGTGTATGTTTTAATGTTTAAATTCCGTAACGTGTAAATAGCAGAAAATAATCATAATAATTAGTTGCCTTTAACTTACGTTTAAAATTGTTAACAATTTGAGTCCTTAAATAGTTAACACTTAAACGCAGTAACATGCGAAATCATATGCAAAGAAAATTGGGAAATATTAAACGTAATTGTAAAAACAAAGTCAAAGTCGCTAAAGTCAGTTGAATATAGATACTGATAAAAAAATAACTGCGAAAACCTTATTATAAATAAATCATCATCATGTCAGCTGACAGACACTCACTGCAAGGCATAGGCTTCCCCTAAAGATGACCACGCCACGCTGATCTCATTCAGCGACTTCCCCTTTCTTCTCGAACCTTTCGGCCCCAACGAATATCGGTTGCACGAGCGATGTGTACCGCCCACTTCGACTTCAGATAAGCAATACTTCGCGCAACGACGGAGACCTTTCTTCTCCTGCATCGAGCATAGCCCTTTCCACGGCTCTATGGATAATTTTGATTTAATATGTGTACCGCCCACTTCGACTTCAGATAAGCAATACTTCGCGCAACGACGGAGACCTTTCTTCTCCTGCATCGAGCATAGCCCTTTCCACGGCTCTATGGATAATTTTGATTTAATATGTGTACCGCCCACTTCGACTTCAGATAAGCAATACTTCGCGCAACGACGGAGACCTTTCTTCTCCTGCATCGAGCATAGCCCTTTCCACGGCTCTATGGATAATTTTGATTTAATATGTGTACCGCCCACTTCGACTTCAGATAAGCAATACTTCGCGCAACGACGGAGACCTTTCTTCTCCTGCATCGAGCATAGCCCTTTCCACGGCTCTATGGATAATTTTGATTTAATATGACACCCATCATTAACGACCACGTTCCATATCCAAGTCATCCACCCGCAACACACACTTGTCACAAATCTTTTTTCAGAGACTTTAGTATGTGGAGAATATAAATAAATAAATATCATTATTTTTAGAACCCAAATCGAATGCCAATCACACCGTCTCCTGGTTGAAGATCCGGTAACGGTGGAATACATTACGCGCTTCGTTGCCGAGTTGAAGCAGAAGTACACGCAGAGCAATGGACGGCGTCCGTACGGTATCTCGTGCCTGATCGGAGGCTTCGACTATGACGGAGGCCCACATCTGTTTCAGACTGAGCCTTCGGGGACCTTTTACGAATGGAAGGTTATGGAGAAGCTATGATTTATTTTATGTTATTTACCTAATGAGTTTTCTAGGAGAACAGTTATAATTACAGAACATATAAAAAATATTAATCGATTTTCGTATACAGTTTTGTGTATGTATAAATCGGTTTAATAAGAGGCAGTAAAGATGCGTACCATATAAGCGTGTATTTCTGCCTTCTATCAATAGTTAGTAAGAATTGTTGGGTTCTAGATTTAAGGGAAAATACTTGTGTAACAGGACCCATAAAATGCGCATGTCATAAAGTAACAAATGTATTGTATTTTTAACTTCAAACAACTATTGCCTATAGACTGAACTATTACAAATACTGTATTATTATGAGTAGTTCAGTGTACTACAATAAAACAATAAGATTTTGTCCGTGAGCCTAATGGCTAAACAAAATCATAGTTTTTAGCACGGAATAGATGCAAAAATTTCAACTTCAAACTCATTTTCGAACTGTAAGTTGAATTATGTTTACTGACATATATCATTACTATATAGCTCTTTATTCTGTATTTAATAAGTTTCCGGACGATAAGATGACCTTAACAAAAGTATAATATCATCATATCAGCCGATAGACGCCCACTGCAAGGCACATAAGTCTTTAACAATGATCGCCACGATGACCAGTCTTGTGCTGCGCGCATCTAACGTCTTCTCGCGACCATAACTATGTCGTCAGACCTCCTGGAGGGGGAGGGGGGCTACCCACCCTGCTTCTACCGGCTATAGGCGAGAACTTTTCGTATATACAATTTAATATTAACATGGCTCTTATTGAATATCATTCATTGGATCAAAGAAGCATTAAACTCCTTAATCCTTAAAGAAGGGAGTTTTATAAAAATAACAAATGAACACCTTCCAGGCAAGTTCTATTGGGCGCGGTGAGAAAACAGCGCGTGAATTCCTCGAGAAGCATTACAAGGAGTCACTTGTGGGAACGGAGAAAGGGACGGTGAAGTTGGCGCTCATGTGTCTGTTGGAAGTGGTGCATTATGGTCAAAGGAATTTAGATGTAAGTTTTTAAAGCATATAATTAATATTATATTTTATAGTACGGCTTGTTAAAGGCAACCACAATTTTTTTACCATTTGTAATTCTGATTTTTGATGTTTTATAAAAATTAAAACTGGACAATAACAAATCAAACCACAGGTAAACAAATTGGAGTTAAAATAAAAACGAAACACGAATATATTCTTATATAACACTCTCTCGACTTTCATATAATGCTATCTCTTTTTTGTAAACAGCTTGTTTCGTCACAAAATATTTACTATAAACGAATTAATAATTTCTTGCGCCGTGAATCTTTATGAAATAAAAACGAACGGTGAATCGTTCTGTGCATTGAAATATCTTTTCGTAATATCAAAAAAATAAAATTTGCAGGTGATTGTTCTGAAGAAAGGTGTACCCGCCGAGTATTTGAGCCAATCGGAGATAACTACAGTAATCAACGAGATAGAAAGTGAAAAAGATAAGCAGTAATAAATAACGACAAAAAAGTGTTTCTGTGTTTACTTTAAAACTATTTAAATGCTATAGAACTTCGCACATTAAGAGATTTCATGTATGAACTAACTCATCATAATATGTCTGGAACTTTAAGACTTAGAGACTTGGAATTTTGCTAAGAATTCCGCTTCGTCGTATTCCGTTCGTCGAGAAAAGAGCGGCAACGCGGATTTTACGCAATTCCACCTCTAAGGTGAAAGATATGGCATCCATTCGAAAAACTAACTAAACTTTCAAAGTATAGCTCTCATAGGTACAAATCTTTGCCAGAATATTTTTAAATTAGGGGCAAAATTTCTGAAAATGTAATTTATAAAATTACACACGCAACAGGTAGTGTGGACCACGCGAAGTGAGCGGGTGACAGCCAGTAACGTTATATAAATGTTCCAGATTCCTTTACTTCACTGTTTCCCAACGTGGGGCCTACTCCCCACGGGTGGGTTATTTGGCTGTTAAGAGGGGCAATTAGAAAATGTACTCGACACAAGTATAATCCTTTTGCTAATATACATATATATAAATATATTAAAATTATGTCCTGTATATTACATACAGGATTAAGTGGGGCGTGATACAGAAAGGGTTGGGAAGCACTGCTTTACCTAATGATTGGACTTCATATCGAAATATTTAAATTATTCTCTTTCTCATTCATTTTTAAAATCCCTATACACTATGGATGGCGCAGTGAAGAGCGAAAATAAATGTTTGTGCCCCATTCTCAAAATAAAAGCCCATACCGTATTCTCTTCCGTAAAACGAGATTTCCAAGCGCTTCCATTTGCAAAGAAAAAAAATGTGTGACTTTTAAAAGAGTTTGTCGTCGTAGTCATTTCCACTCATAGAAGTCATAGGTCTCTCTCAAAGACTTAAGGGGATATAACATAATCGCCAGGTTTTGACAGACAGGTTGGCGATCGCAATGTGTTATTACGATAAAGTTATCACAGGTTAGTAACAAAAATGTCCCAGAAATATACGCTAAGCCGAAACAGGGCAGAAAGGAGCAGTCTCCAGAAAATTTATTTAAAAAATATATGTGACTTATCTTTTAAATAATTGACAATCAAAAAAGTGAATGCTTTTAACGCACTCTGTAATATTTCTAATACTGTGACTACAAACCTTTATTAATAATCATACCGTGGATAAGTTTTTTGTAAACAACAGACAGACATTTACATTAAAAATATTAATAAATATTATTAACAAAGTTCAAAAAAATACGGGACTAAATTTTTTTTAATTAACGTTACAGAACCATTTTGAGCAATTAGCAAGACGCTACCCGTATAATCTTACATCACAGAAACTATTATTTTATACTTGAGAATCAAAAATAAAAACAAATTTTTAATTACGTCAGTCATTCGTACTCTCAAACAAGAAGTATACTAAATAGTTACAAGAATTACTTAGTAAATGTCATTTTAAAATTTTATAAAAGAAAGTGGATAAGTCTTTAGACAACAACGAAGATAACATCACGGAACTGATATTCGTATCTAATCTAGACAACTTTGTCAGTAGTCGGATCATATTACCACTTATTGCAATCCCATTGACGTCAAATGTATATATGTATGTACTTTATATATATTTAAATCTATATACATAGATGTTATATAAAATAAATAAATACCTTTACCGAATCAACCACGCGTGTAAAGTTTTACCTGAAAATGAAAAACATATGTTAGTTATAAATAATTCGAGCGCCATCTGTTGAGTACAGGCAAAAATATGATCACATAAAGAACGCAAGAAACGAGACATTGGACATTTGCTGCGGTTTAGTTTACATTGAATGTAGATGGCGCTTCTTGCTTTGACATTCGAGAAATTTGATCTAAATTTACGCAAGTGTCAATGAAAAAATAATCTTTGAGAACTGACTATAATATATTGAATAAATTTAAAACTTTTCAACAGATTAAAAATTATAGTATTTTCATTTACTTAATATACAAATTTTAAAAATGTAATCAAAAAATAAATATTTAAAATTATATAGGTTACTTAATTTGCTGATAACAAGCTTTTTTTACTTAATTTAGAATGTTACAATGTCGCATTGTCTATTGAAGCTATCCAATTCGACTACGAAGTTTATTAATATAAACGAATACACTGATAAAAAACAAAATTAGTCAGTGTAGTTAGATTATTTGGAAGGCATAAAATTAAAAGGAGAATCTACTGTAACAAAAGGTAATTTTTCGTAATATTTATATCGTAATACCTGACTATGTGTAGTTGTAGCCAAGAGGTAGGGGACTAAGACTTGCGATCGCGAGTCCCGGATTCGATTCCCGGTGTAATGTTGTATATAATTCACACTTTGTGCATTAATTGTAGCTATATGGAAGGCATAAATTTATACATTTATTATATAAAATTATTATTGGCGAAACTCTAATTTCCGCGGCAGTAACGAATATTCCATTGAGTACTGGAACGTTTTGACGTGCGATGAATAAATCTTGGAAAGAAAACAAATCAGATAAGTAATAGCTAAGTATAAATTAAATATAAAATTAAAGTTTTCGTTTTACTGCGAAATGGCTTAAATAACGCTCGCCTCTATATAGAAGCATTGTTACAAACGGTTAAGAATGCTTCATAAAAACTGAAAACAATAATAAATTAATAATTTTATTTTCACATATTTCTATATAATAATTATTGAGTATAAGCCAGAGCGAATTTAAATTGGGGCTTATTTATTTATTTTATACTTTTCTTGTTTATTTAGTTATATTAATAGGATTTCCTTTATTTTTTACAATTTACCTATGATTTAAGCTTTTTTAGTTAAAATACTACCCCTAAAAATCGCCACGATGACTGGTCTTGCCCTGACCCTATTCAGTGAATCCGGTCAGTAGTCGCAACTCCAACCTTTTAGCCATAACGACCATAGGCCCCCCCAAAGATATCTATGGAGCATAATTGCCACACTAGGTAAGCAGGTTGATATTATGCTCTACTGCTCATCCTCTGGAAAGTTTGTGAGCAGCGGCAATCCTATATATTAATTAATCCTGCGACCTATGACTGAAAGTGTCATCCTCTACCACTGAGCTACTCATCACAAATATCCTATGAAACGACCATCGTTTGAATTCTTAACATATATAATGAAAATAAAAGAAGAAATAGCTTAATTTAATTTAAATTGAAACTCGACTATAAGGTGTACGTGAATCAGTCGAAGACAATTTATATTGTGGTCTAGATCGTGAAAACTATACAATACACTTACATTAGAACAATACAAACATACGACAGATATTGTGAACTCCCATCACGTATTTTATAGGGCCATAAAAACTGAGTGTAACATGTAGACCTCTCCTATCTAAGAGATCAAGAAACGTAAAAACCACCAAAATAGCAAACAAATGTTTATATGGTGTAATACTCAAATAATTTAATAGCAAGTTTAAATAAAAATTTATATACTTGTTCGAAAATTTGTCGTAATTCGGATAATATACTACATTAACACGTTGAACGCCATGGCGGATACCATGTGTCCGACAGCATACTATCCCCTGGGGCCACACCATTAAATCGAAAATCGTCAAAAAATCGCCAAGGTGTTTTTTTGCAAATATTGTCAGTAAAACCCTTAAAAATAATGGGCGACTTGCGGAAACAGCGATTTACCCATTATTTTTCTGCGGGGCCGCGCGGGTCACATGCCTAAAAACAGTCGAAACTGTGTGCTTCTGAAGTGATCGAGGGCATGCGGACACATGGTGTCCGACGCGACCTCTTGGACCCAACATGATGGCAGTCACATGGTGTCCGTCGCGGCCCACTGAACTAAACATGGTTTTTAGTCTGGTGTTCAACGTGTTAAAATAACTTTTTTAATCATCACTATAATGTCAGCCGTAAGATGTCTACAGTATCGTTACAGCATTCAAAAGTTTTTAGTTGATCAAAACGTGTGGAATTTTTTTAACTCATTTGAATCGTTGATGATTTGAACATTGTTATTTGTCATTTAAAAAGAGCAGCTGTTGAGTTTCTAGCCAGCTCTTTTGAGGACATCAGCATTTGAAGCCGGTGGGAGTTTACTACTTATAATGTTAAAATAATACACGATTTAAAAGTGCATATAAATACCTATTTTAATGAATATATTATGAATTAGAATAGGCCAAAATGAATTATAAATCAAAATTAAAACTAAAAAAATTATTTTCACACATATATTTCAAAGATTTTTTTAATTAAACGGGGACATGCATGGAATAATTTTCAACCTAAATCACAATCTTCATTATTACTTCAAGCTACTTTGTATATTTATACTATAAATGGTCAATATTATGATAAGTGACATGACTCGCGAAATAGTAGATGTTAAATTTTCTCTACATAAAAATACTTGATAGGAGCACCTGGGCCCACTTGACTTAGTGTAAATACGAAAATCACGATGCGCTACCATATGCCTATTATTATGCTTACTAATAGGTATGAGAATATATAACACTATCTATACACTTTCACCCGAGACGTTTCTGTTCTAATTATTATAATAATCAATAATTTTATTATTATTATGTTTTATTATAACTATAAAAATAAATATAGGTTCTCTCCGGTAGCGGCTAGGTAGACCGACAAAATAAACAAAATCACGAGAAATCGTATAGGGACAGGGCAATATCGATCATCGTGAAGATCTTTGAGGGAGGCACAAATATTAAGTTCATTTTTGTAAAATAAAAATTTACAATGATGTAGTTTTGTATTATAGAAGGTAACAATAAAAATTAATGAATGTACATGAAATATTTATACATTTTCGTGGCCCAACATTGATAACACTGCATTTCTGCACGAATGTAATAAAATACGGTCGCTTTTCAAACGACCGCCGAACTCGGTGCACTAACATTTTATTACTCGGATCTGTAACATAAACTTGAATTAACTTTGTCCTATTCATTTAAATTATTGCTCGACTAATGCTGTAGACGGCACGATTACTTTCAGTGCAAAGATCAACTGGCGTAATTCTCAAAGCCGCGACCATAAGCCGACCGTACAACTTCAAACTAGAGAATAAATACCAATTTAATATCTACCTAAGTTGTTAGGCGTAAGATGCGCCCTACGGCTACAGAATGACAATTGGTTCATTGCATCTAATTTGATGCTTGTGTTGAAAAATTTCTTTTTTGCTTTGGAGTTGGGATAGTAAGATACTCTGCCCTATAAAAAGATAATCGTAATATATCATAAAGTATTTACGAGTAATTAAGTTGTTAAAAATGCTTATGAGGAACTCCGTGATTTCATACAGAATATACCGGTGTAAATTGAACCCTGATCCTTAACACAAGTTCTTGTAAAATACTTTCAAGATACTTTACGATTTTAATTTTTTTTTTAAATATTATCATCTTAAATATTTTTACGTAATTGCGTATTAATAAATAAATATTTAACAAAATAAAATTCTTACGTGATGTACCCTTAGTATCAAAACTCTAAAAATACTTTTTCTCACAAAATATTCATTTAAATAAATTAAAACCTTTATTTGTTACATAGCTGTTAGTGTAATATACATTTACGTAACTTCGTTCTGGTATTAAAGATTTATAATAGCGCCGATTTTCGCCAGCAAATTGTGTGTGCAGTTTTGTCACATAAATATGTGTAAAATATTTTTTTAAGGAATCACACTTGATATTTATTCAATTCCATGTCTATAACAAGTTCACTTAACCATCCCTAAAAAATTTAAATCGGCAGAGGATTTTATTTTAGTGCGGCAATGACATGTAAATTTCACGACAGACAGGATACAGCCACCTTACAGAAGTCTATGGGGAAGGCTTAAACCCAACATTGCACGTACATATCGCTTAAATGATGATGATGTTGAAGATAGCTTTTATAAATATAACAACAAAATGATAAAATACTTCCAGTCATTTTGGTATAGATCTCTAACCCAAAATTGCTTAGGAATCCCTATTCTAAACCATAACTCAAAATGTCGGGGTATTGCAGAGGTCGATTCACTTTCTGCAGTGTGCTGGGTGTGTTTATAAATGGGTTAGTATCATGCTATCAATGCGCCACACTCAATTCATTAGAACAGAACTATGATATAAGGATATTAATTAATTCAAAACGTGACATACCATTAACACATACTTTACATTAATAGTCCATTTGTCCTAGAATTATGGAAAATTTATTTTTATTACATAATATACTTCTTCAATCATATTTTCTCCCTTCTTGTCTTTAGATAATTATCAAAATATGCTACATATTACAATCCAGCTAACTATTCACTGATTTATATGACTATATTGCGAACCTGAAAACTCATTGTTTTAAGGTTCAGATCTCTTTTGTTTGTGATGAAGTTAATGCTATCAGCTCTAAGGCTTTTTGAGCTTCATCTGACAAATTTGAATTAAGTCGTCGTAGTTCAGATTCCACGATGACGATGATGAAGCTGATGAAGCTTACCTGATCGTGTCAGTGTGTAGTGTAGCGAATGAAGCGTACAGTCTAGAGTGAACGTAAACCACTCGGCAATCTAGAAAGATCCTACTTCGGATCGCCCACGCTATTCGCGGAGGTGTGGGTTGCCGCCCCTGTTTACGCTTCGGTTTGTACGAGTTCAGCCTCAAACGTTTTCAATACTTACACATATATAATCATATGTATCATAATTTATTATATCAGATGTATAGATCTCCATTACATTCAAAAATTCTATATGATGTAATGTCTTAATCAGTGCGAAATTCCAAATGTACAGATAAACATGAACATGGGAAACGTATCGTGTCAATGGCAGAGGTAAACTAACAAACATTCACACGCGCCGCGAGACAATTAACGCATGCGTGCGAAGCCGACGCCAAAACCATGTTTATAAACATTACTCGGGCCAGAGTCGAAATGGTAAATTATTTTATTATGGACAAACAATCTTGAATATTCTAAAATAGAGAAAAGCACATTAATATGCATACACACACACACACACATATATATATATATATATATAGACACACATAAATACATATATTTATGCGTGCGTGCGTGCGTGCGTGTGTGTGTGTGTGCGTGTGTGTGTGCGTATGTGTGTTTGCAGCTTGAGCTTTGAAGCTATTACATCTATTGTCAATATCCCTATATAAAGTCATCACTCTGAAATATGTCACATTTAATAATTTTTTCAATTGGAATTCGTCAAGTCAAAAACTTCTTGTACAACAGTACAAAGTCTGCAAGAGAATTAAAAAATAATTTTATTACGTTGTAATCCGAATTTCGTAAACGCTTTTTCTTATAAAATTATCATTGTTTTTTATTATCATTTATTATTTTTGAAAGCATTGATTTTTGAATTAGGCATACCATATATTAATTGATAGCAAAGGATCTCTACAATTATCGCATTAAATCACACGAATAACCGTTCATCCTCTACGTGAAATATTACTTTTCTTTTATTTCAATATAAAATATGCTGCTGTATAATTGTCTATAATTTTTAAATATCGTAATATTTTAGAATACTTAAATTGGTCAGTAGTTTAAGCTAATTTTTGTATTATATTCCTTTACAAATCCGGCCCTGGCGTCATACGCTACCCATCACACTGTACAAATATTTTAAAATTTGACAAGGAACAACCGTAAATCCGCTAAAGGAAGCCATTTCAACTAATTGTTTTACCTTGAAGTGTTCGTCATCGAGTATTTTAAGTTAGCAAGTATAAATAATGCTGATATTACTAATACGAACGCTTATAATAATCGATAGCCATTTAGTTTTAATTATAGACGAGACACTGTATAGTTATAATAATAGTATATACGAGGGTGAATCAAAAAATTCTTGGAATCAATATTAAAAAATGCAAAGATTTAAATAATAATATTTTATTTTTCTACATAATTTCCCTCCAATACAATGCATTTAGAATAACGCGTTTCTAACTTCCTTATTTCTTGTGAAAAAAAAATTATTTTCTTGACTCTCGAAAAAGTCCTCTACGGCAGCTATAACCGCGTCATTATCGTGAAATTTTGTTCCACGAATTTCCTCTTTTAATTTTTGAAATAAGTGAAAATCACTTGGGGCTAAGTCCGGAGAATATGGCGGGTGGTCAAGGAGATTGAAGCCAGCACAGCGGATTGCGTTGAGCGCAACTTCCGATCGATGAGCAGGAGCGTTATCTTGAAGGAACAACACGCCCAACGACAGTTTTCCACGACGTTTTTCTTTAATCGCTTCACGCACTTTTGGGATTAAATTTGCATAATAGGGTCCAGTAATCGTCTGGCCTTTTGGCATGTAATCAATATAAAGGATTCCTTCACTATCCCAGAACACAGAGGCCATAACTTTGCCAGCGGTAGGAGCAACTCGAAATTTCTTAATGGATGGAGAGGATGGTCGTTTCCAAGACATGCTTTGTCTTTTAGTTTCAGGATCAAAATGGTGGACCCACGTTTCATCCATGGTGACAAGACGACGGCAAAAATTATCCGAATCACGCTGGAACATTTCGAGATTACGCTTGGAAATTTCCAAACGTCGCTTTTTGTTTTCGTCGGTTAACATTCGTGGCACCCATCAATGCAGACACTTTTTTGAACCCCAGTGAATCAATTAAAATGGATTGAACGCTACCAAAAGATATCTTTAGGATCTCAGCTATATGTTTTATAGTCATTCTTCTGTCTTCCAAAACCAGATTCTCAACCTTTTTGACATTTTCTTCTGTAACGGAGGTTGAAGGCCGCCCAGAACGCGAGTCATCTTTACAGCTTGATCTACCTCTTTTAAATTCAGCCACCCAGTACGCAACCGTAGAATAGGGTACAGCATCACCCCCTAATGTCTGCTGAATGTCCAAAAAAATTTCCTTCGTAGACATTTTTTTCAAACTGAGATATTTTATCACCGCACGTAACTCACTTTTATCCATAATTTTGACTTTTTAGCAACTCGTTGCACAAAAAAATTTATTACATGCGAACGAACTGACAAAAACAAGTGACAGTCTGCATAAATATAATGTGATAGACACTCTTTAATTTAAATATCGAACTTGATCCAAAAAGGTTTCATATATATGCACTTCTAAGAACTTTTTGATTCACCCTCGTATACATACAAAAGAGACATCTTTCTTTAGTTATTAAAAAATAACTATAGAAAGATTTCTCTTTCGTATGTAGCGTCATATGAGGCAATGTTTGGTGACGAAACATAATAAACAAATTATACAGAGTTGCGTTTTGCGATAGCGTGTAAAAGCCTTAAAGGTAAGTGTAGAGCTTTATTTGCTGTAAAACTGATATAAAGTACACCCTATTCGAAAAATTAATGGTTGAAATAATAAATACCACAAAACATACTAAGAAAAAGCATTATCAAAATTCGGATTACAACATAGGAAATACATATTGTTCACAACCTATTACTGCAAATTTTGTACTGTCGGAAGTTATTGGCAAATCGCATACCAACAGAAAAAAATGAATTAAAGTAACATATTTGAAAGTAATCAATTTGTATAGGATGGTTTAAAACAGATGTAAAAATGTTTTTAAAATATTTGCTGTGATATAAGCTACACATTTACCCCTTTAAAACTTTTACACCAATAATTAATCATCCTGTAGGGCATTGGCTGTTGTTTTTTCCACTAATATATTTTTCTGTCGACATATTATATAGAAAAACCAATTGATTTTGACCGCTCCTGCATTGAAAATTTGTATACTAGATGACAAAAGGTTGTTGATAACGACGATGAATATATAGTTGATTAGAAATAAAAACTTTTTAAAAATATAATCGTGTGTATTTAACTTAAGAAAGCGACATTACTTTCCGGTCCCCCTAATAGTTGGCAAAGCCATTCATCACAATAACACACCGGTGTAGGAAGAACACAGTTACGATGGGATTGTAAAGGCCAATTTCGGGTCTTTAGAAGTACGTTAGAAAATTGTTGACATCCTCACTATATCTCTATGTATCCGGTTAAATAATTTAAGGCGTGGGTATCTTAACACATTTAGTATTTATAAAACCCTTTTTGAAAGCGTGGACATGTCACGTTTTCATAAATCATTTTGATTAATCATTTTGACCGCCTTGGTACTAATATGTATCATTAAAGACATTTGTACAACAGTATAAAATAACATTATATTTAATCATTTAAAGTAAAAGGAAGCGTTGATGTTCGCTTTTTTCGCTAGATGCGTATTAAAGGTACGCAGCAGAAGTTGCGCTAATGCGTCAGTAAAGATAAATCTTGTAACATTTTGTTTAACTTAAGCTGACCTAAAAATAAATTATTTTGATATTAAATATGGCATTTTACTTCATAATTTGTTGCAAGAAATTTAGGTGTACAAAAGCGGCACTTGAATACCTTCAAATTAGTATTAATACATTAATACTCGATAGTTATTATATTAATTAATGGGTGGAGATATTTACTTTAAGCGTATAGATTAACATGGAAATTTCTCTGAGAATCTAGATTTTATACGAAACCAAATATCAATATTATGCCTGTGTAGGAGTTTAGCTTCCATTTTGAATGCTGCTTTTTTATAGGACTGTCACTACTATCTAAATGGCATTTGAAGATTTAACGTGTTTGTGGTGGCAAGGCGCATATGGTACATAGCCTAAGACCTCATTTAAAGCAGTGAAGCTTGCGGGTTCCGGGGGTAAACTTAGCTCGAGCAGCTTCATAGTACTATTTTACCGGATTGGGAGGTCGTCGAGTTATTAGATCGCTTCAGTGAACGCTACATGGAGCGACTAGGCTCAATGGCATCCACGTGAAAACTGGGCTTGAGCTGTCACGTCGATAATACCCGCCTAGCATTCCGACACAAGGGCGACTGATAGGGCCGAACCTCGGTTTGGTCGATCGCTTTTGCCTGGCTAATATCATTACTACCACTTCAGAAAGCGTTAGCGCTAGAAGAACAAGTTGCGGATGAATGGAGCATTCTTCAAAAATATGCTTAGTTTAAAATTTCATAGAAACTTCGTATATCTCGTAATGTCACTTATAATACGAAATAATGTATAATGAAAAGTAAATAATTTTTATTTCTAAAAAGACAATTTTTATTTTTGGACTAAAAACTTAAAAAATTGAATACACAAAATTTATCATAAAAAGTACCAACAATTGAAAGCAACTACTCAGCTACACACTGCAGGTCATCTTTCCCATACTATAGCGCTGATTTACAGTAACGTATAGACGACGAAGAAAAAATTGGTTAATTTAAAATTGTACCTTCTAACAGGCTACTTATTTATCGTTACTTTTTTTTTTAATCTGCTTAGCAAGGTGTTATAGTTGCGGAGAGGATGTAGGAAGTAATTCCATAACAACACATCTTTTAAAAGTTTATCAGTACAGATTTATACACATACACTGTCAGATATAATCTAATCATATGATGATATTTATACATATATTACATCGCATAACATGGCGATGCAAGTACGAAAATATATTTATTTATAATTAGTAAACCTTATTAGGCGGCGGAATCGAGGGGTTGACGAAACTAACTACAAAGTCAATAAGACATGTTATCCGTCTTACGTCAAATAAATAATTATTGAATTTTAAATTAAATCAGTCAATTTTAGACTTTTAGTTTATAGGCTTCTTACCTTTATTTAAAGACTATGATGTAAAAGATACCTTATATAATACGGTTCACTTTGACTATTAGATAAAATGATAAAAAAAATGTAAACAATTGTAATTTGTGAAAGCGGACCACCGCCGAGCTCCAGTCGGTGTCAAGTGCAATAAACCGGGAAGTGATCTATTTCCATCCAGCATCCTCTCTCGGACCGTCCTAACGACACGTTTACGGCCGCTTTGATTTATTTTGTTTTTGTATTTTTATGCGTTAACTTATGAGGTGCGAGTTGGTGGTCACAAAAGCGCTCCTTATAAAGTTTTACTTTTACGTGTAACAATATATTTTGGTTTCGATTTTAAATAGTTGTAATTTAATGATATACATTACAATATTGTAGATCGATTAGAGAGGTGAAACATGTTGTGTAAACTTTAAAATCAACACTTGAGTCGAATATAAATAAAAAACCGCATCGTGAATATTACTGCACAAACTTGTAATATAAACTCTTTGGTTGTACTATTTGTATCTGGCTGGTTTTGACGACAAAACAAGATGACATTTAAAAAAAGAAATTCTTCGCAGTCGTACACTCTTGTCAGAGTGGAAGTGGTCATCCGGTCGGTTTTGGTACCCCTGCCGTTCTCGCCATGCGTCGCCATGTAGCTCGATGTTTTGCGGAGTAAGAGCATTCATTTACCGAGTCTTAAGTGGCAGTTTTTATGATGTCTGTCCATCTTGCATCCACGAAATCGCTTGCCTTCCATTTTCCTTGCACTACCAAATGTTCTGTTGAGTCTTCATTACAAGTGACATGTATAAAAAACTTGAGGAATCGAATGTCAACGATAACATCTCTTCTATGTTGAGTTCTTTGAGGATCGAAACGTTGGTTCGGTGCGCCATGGGATTCTAAGCTTTAACTTTTTGCCTTTTCGTATTTAAAGTATGTAACAAAAATGAGTGTAAAAAAGACATATTTTGTCCTGTTTTCGAAAAAGTCATAAGGCATAGTCTCAAAAACACACATGATGTCAAAGACACGAAGACGGCGTTTGTTTTTGGATGAACCGGCGCGACTAAGCACTTCGACTAATTAAAAAAAAAGTACAATTTTACATGCCTCCATTTAGTTTTGCGGTTCAAAAAAGTTAAAACCTTAAGTAATAATATGTTTCGGCTTTTCACTATTAAGTAAGGATTATGTGAGTCGTGTTCTACTTTAATAAAGATTTTTATACTAGATCAAAATACGTCAAAAAGATTTAACACATTTACAATTAAAAATAAAATGAGCTGTTTGTTATGAAAGTGTCATAAGTCACTTTTACAAAAAAAAAGTCGAGTTAATGGCAACACTAAATACAATTGAACGGTATCTTTTCACTTTAAAAATATATCGTCTTAAAAACAAAGTGACTTATGCCATTTCAAAATAAATGGTTCATATATAGGAGAACATAATAACAAACATATCATTTTGATTTTTTGGTTCTAAATACGTATTAGCGGCTTTTGCTTGATATTATGACGGTCTTATTATTAATTGGGATTGAAGGTGTTTATATTAAAATCGCCTTTTGTAATATCATCATTAAGTAAGCCGATAGACACTCATTGCAAAGCCTTTCCCCTATATCGCCAATATGACCGATATCGCGCTGCCTACATCCAGCGACTTCCTGTGGAGGCCAAATCCTGTCGCGACAGTCGTCTGGTGGTCGTCACACGAGAAATTTCCGGTCTCAAATGCCTTCGATTTCATGCTTACTGCGACTTTAGACGAGCAATTCTTCGAGCTTCGTCGTCAACCCTAGTTATCTACAGATCTCCTATTTCCAATTCAACCACACAACGATCTTTCTATATATAAAAATACATGGATATTTAATTGTATAGTATATTATATAGCGCTCAGGAAGGATAACTTATTTAATGATTTCGTTATTATTAAGTATATGAAGACAAATAAAATTTTATAGATCCGTATTTACGATCTTGCGTCTTGCGTTGTAGCCATTACTTGTAATTGCGGTGGAACAGCGTAATACAAGACAATAAAAAGCCTTAATGTGCGTCGATAGATCGTAAATAGGCCGTCATCATGATCGATGGAAAATTGCGTCTCTCGGGCGATGACGTCATCTTCGACTTCCGTCGGACTACACCTTGCGTTACCTACACTCCCTATTATAGACGACGTTGATATAATAGAATGTATTATTTACTCTGTAATACACGAACTTGGACTATGAACGTATTTAAAATCACATTAAATTTCAAAAGTACACACGCCTCTAACATTAAAATGATAATAATAAATAAATATCAATTTTAATGGTCAATATGTTAAAATCAATTAAATGTGATAAGCAATTTTAATATTGGAATATGAATAACCAACAAATACAATCCGCATCTTTACACAGATAATCAATTTAGAAAAAATTAATGTTTTCTACAATATAAAATTACTAGCTGATCCCGCAAACGTTGTTTCGCCATATATGTTATTTCTAGGAAACATTAAAAAAAAAAAAACAAATAAATGATTACAGTTGATCGTAGAGAGATGAAAATTTAGGGTTGTATGTATTTTTGTATGCTGTATCATAAAAAAATGTATACAAAGAAAATTGTCGAAAAACTATAAAATAAAATTTAGGGGTGGACTATCCTGAAAAATAGATGTCGTCCGATTCTCCGCCCTGGCCGATATGCGCGCTAAGATTCAAGAAAATCGGTCGAGCTGTTTCGGAGGAGTTCAATCATGCACACCGTGACAAGAGAATTTTATGTATTATATGACGTACAAAAAATTTTAATTAATAAAACTTTTTTTTTGTTTACTATTATATACCCAAAGTATTTACATACTTAGAAAAAGGTAAATAATGAAATATAGATGGAATCTGCCTGTCATTGCGCATCGCGCGTTTAATTAGCAAAGATATATTATCTTTGTGTGCGGGACACAGGGTACAGTCCAGATATTTTTTTTAAAGTACGTAACGGTTTTTTTACTTTTTTAAATTTATATCAATAAACAAGTTTCGATAAAATAGTATCGTAAAAATTTATTCTGAATCACTTTAAACGAAGGACAAATTTTTGGATGTGTTAGTTATTAGACTTGAACAACGACTGCAAAGTCACTGCTACAAATTTGAAAGTTGCATACTTATCTACTCAAATAGATTTGCACGCCAAAATGTGTTTATATAATTTAAAGAATATTTTATATGTATGCTTCGTAATATATAGATAGTTAATAAAAATAGCAAAGGTAGCTCAGTGGTGAACTGAGACTTGTGATCGCAGGTCGCGGTTTCGATTTCCAAGAAATAATCTTATATAAATCATACTTTGTGCATTAATTATATAGGATTACCACTGCTTACCAACAAGACACCGGAGGGTGAACAGCAACGTCCTCTGCATACCATATCACACTGCCGTTGTCAACAGGCCTGCCAAGCGTGGCGATTATGATATATCCCCCATAAATATCCATGGGAGAGGCCTGTACCCTGAAGTGGGCGTAAATAAGCGTCATTAACAGCATCGTTTCATATGAAATAATAAAACAAATATAATTTTGCAATGTTGCATGTCTAGTGTTTATCTAGCATTTTCCGAGCGACTTAACGTTCGCCTAAGGCTACTCATAGTTTCATAAGTGCAACGGACAGCGTCTCATGTCGAAGTAGACGACGTCCGCTATAGTTATTGCTCGCCCACGGCTAGAAGGTAATTTTACTATTATTTGTACAGCTACGTACTCGAATCTAGCAATATCAATTAGGAATAATGGTATAAAGAAGCACTTACACCATACAATATACAAAGGTAAAGAAACTATAATATTAAATATGATATTGTTATTAAGTAAGAAAAGGACCAATATTTAGCCACTTCCGCACATGCAGTGGTAGTGGTAGTAACACAGACTCTGTGTTTGGCACTAATCGGTGTAACATAACTCCTGAAGATGCCCCGTGGAGGAGTGAAACACGTGTTGAGTAATTTGGCGGTGGCGGTTGTGTGATTCGCATTGTTTGCCGCATACGCATTTATCAGCGGGCTGGCGGGCGGTGCATTTTATTGCACGACTACCACTACATGTGCGGAAGTGGCTAAATATTGGTCTTTTTCTTACTTAGGATGGACTTCCGCGAGGTAACGCCTGATTCCATTAGACATTGTTATTGACTGAAATAGTTAGTTATACTTAACAATATGTAAACAGAAAAAATAATATTTATCTGTATCATATATGTTTTTAATAGAATCGTAAACTATGCTAAGTTGTTGTGCATAATTCCTCGAAGGCTTCAAAGTTAGTTTTTTTCTTTTATTCATTAAAATGTCCTAAAATGAATTGAATATTTGTATAATCTCTTTCCTTTAATTTATTTTAGTTGGTGCGCGTAAGGTACAGCTAGTAATAAAAATAAAGTGTTTTTATTCTATATCACTTAATTCTTTTTACATTTCAAATGTTGTTAGAAGTGTCATTTAATTAGGCTTTGTGATATAATAGGTTTGAGTAAAAGCCTCCCCAAACTGCTTTCACATGTTTTACTATTGTCGAAACTCATCCTGCGGTTTCAACTATGTAATCAGATACCGTTCCTGTAGCCTTTCAATATTCAATTTCATAGTGTAGTTATTAATGACCATCTGTTTTCTTGGCAGCGTAACATGTGTCCTGTCCATTTCGACATTAGGCATATGGTACGAGATGGTATATTATTCTTGCTAATATTTGTTTTATTTTACTGTTCCTGATTTTCTGGTTTGAGTTCTAAATTTATCTTTAGAATGCTTCTTTTCATGGCTCTCTGAACTTTGTTGCACTCTATTCGTATAATTCCATGTTTGACAGCCATTCGCTTTTCCTGTATTTCTTTTTCCGATTTTCTTTAAGCTACATTTTTTTCTATCTTTAACAATAGCTATCAATAATTGTATTTATTAAATCCAAAAATTGGCGACAAAGATTATTAATTGATGGTAGGTAATACACATAGTATAAAAGCTTTAAAGTGTATGAGCTATACAATTTGCTGTCAATAGTTTGACCTTTTAAGACAAATTTACACGTACCAGTAAATTTTCAGCTTAATATTACTTATTTAATTTGAAACAAAAAATACTCGACACATTTTTCGAACGCCGATTTTGCACGCCGTGGTAATAGATATTTTTTAGTTCCAAATACGTAGGTACATTACAAATAGTTAATTCAGTCAGGTGGTACGTAAATAAATGGAACTGAGGAACTGAGTCTCGTCGGATGCAATGAATTTTATATCAGAACACCGGCGCACTTTACATGAATTTAAAGTACAACAATTAAAACACTTATAGTTATTTAGATTGAAAACTATTTTTAAACAGTGTTGTTCATTTTAATCTTTTTACCTAACCTACCCTTCTAAGTTATGTAGACTCAATTTGGACATATACCCTTAATCCTTATAGAGCTGCAGTTTGTTAACATGATATAGGTTTTATAAAGAGCAATAAATTTTAACAAGAAAATTAAATAGTTTTTTAAAAAATTACAAATTTCTAAAAAAATTGCTTATTTTGTGGAAAAATATGATATATTTTTTAATTGAAGTGTATACTTCAAATAGATTGTATAATGTAAAAATAGATTGTATAATCTAAAGAGATTTTACTTCGACTTTAGCCAGCGAGGCCCTGTTTAATACCTCGCAAGCCTACCAACGCGTTAAGATAATAAACATCTCGTTTGAAGTGAACCTAAAAATAAATTGTACTTTAATCTTTAAGTAATGTTTGTCGCTGTATTGCTGAAAACTCTAGGTTGCCGCAATGCATTTACAACATAAATAATTCTTTGAGCTATATCGGTAACCTTGGTTCTTTTGCAGATATCCTCATTTCTGATACAAGCTCCGAGCATAACTCCTTCCAAATAGATTTATTTAAACACAAGATATTAGTACCAAAAGTTCGATACTGTTTAATATTATTTACCGCGTTTTTTATTCCTTATATTCGTTAAAAGCCACGCAAATCGGTACATCAATAAGATTTCAGATTAAGATGATCAAAATTGCGGGATACATAAAGCCATCACGCAACGTCCAATTTATCAATCATAGCCGATGACGTCATGGAGTTGCGTGACCGTCGGCAACTTGACTTGTGTTTGATTTGATGCGCACGACGGTAATTGTAATGACGTCGTTAATTTATTTTTCAATCTATTATTTTTTTATTAATGAGAATAGACAGAAGTACATCATCATCACATGTGAGGTTATAGACGCTCTCTGCAAGGTCCTTCTATGCGCTACTCGTATTCATTGACTTCCCATGACATTGACTCTCGTCGGTTTACCTTGTGGAGGCTCACCCCACGCCATACCTCCTAGCTTTTGGCCGTCACTCAAGTAACTTTCTAATTCAATGGCCTAACAGAAGTTATTTTAATAGAAATATCAACACGGAATCAATTTAACAATCATTAATTTTTAAATATACATTACGTCTGTATATATTGACTGTTCTAAATTGCATTTGAAGTTTTTTCCATACTAAAGTATTCATTGTTTACCAATCAAGGTTTTTTTTATTGAAACGTTCGACAAAAAACAAAAATTATCTACATAACGATTATTTCATTAGAAATGATTTTGTAACGCAACCCATTCTGATAATCAATTTTATCATTGACGATAAAAATAATGCCGTTTAGTTTCTACCTTTAAGTATTTAATATGCTAGTATAGTAGGAAACCCTTAGGTAATCAGATAGATATACAAAATATTCATTTATTTATTAGAGTAATGATATTAAGCAATTAAAATTCTTTATATCGTTGTCTTTAATCCCAATTAATTTGCTTTTTAAAAGACAATTTCTTAACCTTGTATAAATTTGATATATAACTCTGGCTCTATAGTGTTTATAAATAAATATAAACATTATACTACTGCTCTCGAAGCTCTTGACTCGTTAGAACGGAGTGCTGTTCGACTTATAGGTGATAATGAGTTAGTTTCTTAGTAACTTCTCAGCCTTGGACACCGCCGGCGACTATCGAATCTGTTACTATTCTTTAGGATTCATTTTTGGGAATCCCCGTTTGTCTAACGGACGAGGAGGCGGTCGGCCCACTACCAGCTTTACACGGTGGAGTTTCTTTAAAGGCCTACTAAGCGTTTCGTTCCTACGTTTTTGATACACTACCCGAGTATGGAATAATTTGCAAGCTTCTTTATTTCTTGAGAAAAATAACCCAGGTCTCTTTAAAATCAAAATAAACAGATGCTTCCTAAGTCTGCGTGCTTCATCTTCGACCATACCGTCGCTTTCAATTAGGCGAGTTGGTGTTCAAAGGCGGACACTAGTAATCAATAAAAAATACCATCTCCTTCTCTTATCGTCTACTTTCCTCAGTGCAAAAGTTATTGATTTGACTTGATTAGACCATCAGGCAGATAATCGCCAACGAGTCTTCTCTTTTACTTTCTACTTACCCTTCAACCAATAATTCGTCAAAGTTATCTGTTTGGTTGCGGGCGATGTGGCCAAAATAATTTAGGATTCGTTGGTAACATATGGAGAGCCTGGTCTTTATCTTCTTCTGCGTCTAATAATTACACAATTTTGCCACACGGACATGACGACATAAATATCATAAGGGCTTTAATTTTTGGTTGGTTTTTAAGTTATTTCCATTTATATTTTAAAAAAAAATTAACGATCTCTTGGGTATGCTTATTTTGACCTTATATTTACGCCTTCAGTAAAGTATAACAAGTGAATAAATATTGCAAAAGTAAATAGCACAACTGTAACAGTGCAGTATATTAAATATCATTTACGTGTACTGATTCCGGTTGAATGTTTAGCCTTCCTAACGTCCAGTCCAAACTTCTGTAATGTCCTCGACTTTAGAAAGGAAGCTATCGAGTGCAACCAAGAGTTAGGCGAATGAAAATCCAATTGCTACACTTACTGTCGCTCACTCGGCAGGAATAATAACGTATTTGTTAATTTCCTCATTGAGTATTTTAATATGCGTTTATTTGATTTAACTACAAATAAAGGATGAATAATTATAGGTATTTACCAACAAATAACTTTAAAGCTTTTACCTTTTTAACACTTATTTCAAATTACGCTGTATAAACCAATCACACAATCATGCAATATGTTAAATTAATCTATTGTTTTATTGGAATGCGACAGATCAATGACTTCTCGCAATATAGATTCTTTAGGAACAGATAGTAAACAACAATTCATTTTATAATCACACGTAGTAATCTAAATTATAAAAACAATTTTTCTTATTACATTATAATTGGTTGTTTTATCCCATACATGCAGACTGTAAAGCCTCTCCTAAAGATATATGGGGGGATATGTACCATAATCGCCACGGTTGGCATTCGCGTTGGCGAACGCAGTGTGGTATTATGGTACGCAGAGGATGCTGCCCATCCTGTTGAAACTTGTTTGTGAGTAGAGGTTATCCTATGGAATTGGATGGATGGAATGCACAGTGATATACGATTATATCCCGGGAATAGAACCCGTGGCTAACGATCGCATTCCTCAAACCCCAGCCGCTGTGCTACCACTACTCATATTATATTTACATTATTAATTATTTTTGAAACCATTATTTTTTTTATTATTATAAAAGTTCAGAACATCATAAAACACAATTTAGCGAGTGGACATTGATGTCGTTATTAACATTTTGTCTGGTTTAGAGACAACTGTATCAATGAGACAAAATTATAAAAATTTAAATTAGACTGTAAAAAATTAGACGACGCGGTTTTTGACCCGCGTTCGAATTCGTACGTTGCCCGCTAGAGATCGCTTCTGCTTATGCAATGTAAATGAGAATCAGTTGACCCCGCTGATTCGATTGAGACATTTAACGTTGAGACCAATTCATAAGCATTTAGCGGGAATTTCGTGCTAACGTTTCTTAAATTTAAAGATTAAGATTTGTTATACTTTCGTAATACGGAAAATAAATAAATTGAACAGTAAACTTTACATCGTGATTTCATTTTATTAATTTATTTTTATATTTATTACTGCACAAAAAAGGATAGCAGAGAAAAGCTCTATGTAAAGACATTACTTATTGATCTCTGAAATATTTCAATCTATCCAACAGTGAAAAACGGAATATTTCAACGAAATTTAATGGTAGAAAAATTTATTACGGTAAAAATAAAAAATGGATTTTTATTGATTTTTTTTATTCAACTTGAAATTATCATTCACTATTTTTTCATTGTTCTTATTAAATAAGCAATGCACCGATATAATAATTGGTTATACTTAATAAACTCGTGGAAAACGCTTTCAACTAGTACCTTATACCATTAGCTGGTTTTAATTCAGTTATGAAGGCGTCGTGGGCGATAGCCAATTACCAACAAGTACTTTGGTGAATACCAAATCGAGCACTAAGACTATAATCATGACGTCATACAATTTTTTTTTGCCGCGTCCCATAGTTCACGTCTGTTTACTATTAAAGCAAGAGCCCGCTAGATCTAGGCGTTCGCCGATATATAAAAACTGAAACCTTCTCGGCCAATGCTACAGAGATGAAGGTAATGGCCAGGTAATATGTACCAAAGTTTGGCTAGGGGTTGGAACTCCTCGAAAAACGAACAATCCTTGTGAAAACTGTACACTAGTAGTTTAGGTTAGGCATGTGTTCCGTGGTGACACCGTGACTAGTGTCTGGGCTGTCGATCAATATGCGTTTAGATTTTTTCAAGTCGCGTAAGCAGAACAGGACCGCACTAAAATATCTCCGACAAAAGACAGGGCCTCGCACTGCGGCTCCGTCGGTTTTTACGGACTATAAATAGAAACGTATCAAAATAAATATTTCTTGATTTAAGCACAGAAAAGGTCTTTAGTGTCCCATTAATATTCTAGTTAACTATATATCAAACATTTGTGACAGTCATGATCAAAACTACCATATAAGATTGGTCTATTTCTAAACAATAACATTTTTTCATAAGTCATTAAGGCAATATATGGTTAAATGTAATGCAATCAAAACTATAGAACATCCTCTAAAGATTATTAGGCTCGCACGGGATTACTGATAACATCTTTCCACCAAGAAAAGGCTTACATATCGAAACATCAAAAAGAATACCGAACAAAATAAGTAATGCGTATTTGGTATATAGTTTCTTCTACACGCATACTGTAAGACATTCTTTTGTTTAAAAAAAGGACAACTAGCTATTTTTTTTGTTCTGTTCAAATCAATGAACCCACGCGATGATAACGCGAGCGGTAGTCGGTCGTTGACCCGGCGCTAAGCCCCGAGGTAATCTTTGCGAATTGCGTATTTTTTAGACGTACAATACGTAAGTGTTAGAACGTTGCCTTTGTTGCGTTTCTTTCTTATTAATAGTAACAAGTGACAGGATAATTATATGAATGTATAACCAAAAATATTTTGGAAATGAATATATGGCGACTTCAACGAGTTAGTAATAGATAAAAAAGCAAAAGTAGTTATTTGTTTCACTCGACCATTCTCAAAATTTCATTCACTTTTCAACTTTTACAGTATAAATTTTTAATGATGATTCATTTATTTTATGAATTTATTCCATTAAGACTCAATGTAAATCATCATTTCCATAATACGTCTACTGACAGTCAAAGGCTTCCTCCCGTGTTTCTCCCAATAGGATTGCTTGGAAGCGGACTGTATACATATTCCGATGACGTCTTTTGTTTACGTTGTTGCTGGACATTCTAAGCTGAATTTGCCACACCGTGGTTTACTTCCCAGAAACTTAAAGCCATAACTGCCATCCATTTTTTTTGTGGATTATATGGCCTGGGCACTGCTACTTTCGTTCTTTTATAAATTAAATTGTATGTCCCGTGATATTATCAATACAAAGATGCTTTCCTTATTTAGCAAACAGTTAACCTTTTGGTTAAATATATACGAGAATATTTAATTTCTGAAAATATCAAATTATTTTATGTATAAGTAATGAAATTATTCCTAATTTAACAATTTAAGCCAGTTATATCTAACGTTGTAATAAACTAATCTAAAGACTGGTTCTAATATGCTAACGTAAATGTCACCAACTGCTGCCTATCTAAATAAACTGCGAGGTTTAACATTTCATATATGTCAATCGATTACCAGAAGTCCTTCAAACTTTGAGTGTGGTATAATTGAATATATTGTCTATATTTACGAGTGAACTACTACCCACACAGATAGACAGACGTCGTCCAGTCTTCATCATCATATCAGGTTTCAGACTACGCCTCTCTCAAAGAATACTACGATCCCGCATCCAGCAAATTCCCGTGACTTTAAACTATGTCCTCGGTCTAACTAGTATGGGGCCTATACACGTCCACCGGCTCGTGGTCGCCACATTAGAACCTTTTGTCAACAACAGCCTTCGGTCAAATGAGCGATGGGCCCCTCAAACTGCCACTTGAAACAGTTCTTCTACCTACGTCAGTAACCATGGTTCTTCTGAATAGCCAGCCCTCTTCATTGCTCTCTTGATCAGCTTTCTCATAAAAGACGCTGATCAAAGGACTTCGTCTTTAGGCCTTGCGGTACTTTGGACGAGATGTTTCGAAACTTGCCGAACGCTATTAATCCTGTCCTGTTTTAGTTTTAATAATTAATGATAACTTTAATAAATTAAAAAATATGTGCATTTCATTGTTTTTTTCAACCATTTTTCCTGGTTATTTTTTTACGGTAATAAATAATGTCAAAAAAATTTTAACTTGATAAATGAACAAGCGACATGTTCAACAACTGCCTTTGCGATTTAATTGTCGACAATGAATATAATTTTATAAATTCTAATACGTTTAATATATATACGTATAATATCTTCTATAAAGTATAAGAAAACAAATCAGTTAAGTCGTTCTCAAATTATAACGCGTACAAAGGAAACAGCGATATTTTATCGCTTATAAAGCTAAAAATCATTTGGCCGGAATAAATCACATTGTTAACTCTATACAAGCGTTATTGGCACTGACATCATCTGTTTATTCAGGTACCCTTTAATCATACTTATCTCTACGCGAGGTTATCTAAATGAGATTTTCAAAGGCGCTCGAACGTATGATGGAGTTATTACCATGAATCTTACGACACGAGGCAACGGCCACTAGTGACACACGTATATACCTTTATACAAAGACGGCAATTTATCAAAGAGATCGACGATAATAAGGAATTATAATATTCTTGGTCTTGACCATCGCCATCGGATATTATGAATTAGTGATGGTTGAGTATTGTCTATTCATCTTCCGTTATTATTTTATATGATAAAGAATATCTTCAACTATATTACTTTAGCAGAAAAAATAAGACGCATAAAAAATAAGACGCATAATACTTTTTTTTTTCATTATTTTTATGATCTACGTAAAATTATTAGTTAGTACAAATTAGTACAGTTTGTGTACAAATATGATGTGAATTCAATAGCAATATGTAAACGATATTTAGAGGCTATTGCGTTTCACTTACATATACCTACATTACCACTGAAAAAATAAAGATAATTCTCGGAGCATATTCACGCCACAATCTTTACATTGCCTCACATCCCAATAGGGTAAGTGTCGAACTAATATTATATAATGCAATAATATTAAGTTGTGCTTAATAACAACTTAGTGCTCAATATTTAGTTTGTGTTTATCATTTCGTAATTTTGTATTCTTTCTTATTTTTAAATTATTTTTTTTATCTTCTGTCGTTTGTCAGATCAGATTGAATAGAAGTTAAGTTCTAGTACTAAAGATTTTAGTTATTTATTTATGTGCACTTCCTCCTACTTCTCGCATCGTTATTCTCATTATTGAGAGCCTTGATTACTTGAAAATAAAGCTGTCTTCGACTATCTTACGCTGTGGCACGTATTCATATCTTTAGCATCGTGGAACGAAGTGTAGTTTCAAGTTTGGGGTCAAGTATCAAGCGGATTGGTTGCTACCAAGTGATGGGACTACAAACTTTCTGACGTTTCTGCACTCGACCTTTCCATTCGCCATAAGTTACCCGAGATTTTTTCCGCTATGCGACCAAAAAACTTCAATACTCGACGCAAGAAGATGGTAGAAAAGTTGGATTGTGTGATTTGTTTTTGTCGTTGAATGAATTCGTGCGTATTGCGATCTTCAAATTTGCAGAATTTGCTACACGACATCTCCTGCGTTTTCGATAGGTTGCTTTCAAGGTCCAAATTTTTTAACCCGTGACTGAATATAGAGAAGACGAAGAAGTGACCAATTAATTTAGGTATTTCTCACAATGTGTGTATATATATATACAGTAAATTAAACCTAAATTATACTTTAACACGACGAAATATATATGTAAATATAAACTGACCGCTATTCATTTTTCGATGGGAACGATAAATCCTTCTAGACTTGAAGCTATAATCAAATATAATTCAACTTGTAATATTAACTACATATGTGATTCCAAATCTGAAGAGTATTTTTTACACCTTACAAATCAAGTACGAGTCAATGACAGATACATTCTTATTCAACAAAACTAATTCTATAAGACGTAACTTAACTGTTTTTATCAACATAAAAACATTGAAGACATAAAATTAATTCAAACAGAAATTCATACTCTGAATTGTTGAATACTTCTTACAACAGTTAAAAAGAGTTAGCGTGGTGATATTATACGAAAGTGGTTTGCTAAGAAAAACACGAATGTTTCATTCCTCACGTATGCACGGTTGCTTAATGAATGTTGGACAGTATGTTAAAAAAAAAGAATAATTTTCATTTATGTAAATTTGTTTTAAATATCAAAGCGATACGATTAATAAAGCTTTTGTCAGCTAATAAAGAAAAGCTCGCCTCATGCTAATGCAGTTTGGAATACAAAACTCCCAGCATAGCATTTGCGCTGAACACTTCTTACGTCCACTTAAATTGACTAAATACAGGGTACTCATATGAAACCGCACTCGACAAGCGTGAACTTTAATAGTATGAAACCTCCAATTCGTTATATGTAACACGGTTCTAAATGTTCAATAATGATTTTTATTCAATCTTTAATTTAGTAAATAATTTCTTCTGATTTTCATAGATACAAACAATTGATATGTTCCATTTTATAACGGTTACGGCAATTCTTCTTTAAAATTATAAAAATTCTTGCAATTCTTTAAATAACAATCACGTGATTTCGTCTTCCTAGCAGAAATTAGAATACATTTTTAACCAAATGTAAATCGATATAGACATATCTGACGACAGAGAAGGGGAACAAATATAGAGTAGTAGTGTTCAATCTGCAATTACCTCCTGTGCGTTTTGTCAATCACGCCCTCAGTCTCTTCGCATACATAACAGACGATAACTTGCACTTCCGCGCACACTATATACAGTTATCAATATATATATATATATATATATATATATATATATATATATATATATATATATATATATATATATATACACTTATGAACGCGTGTGCGTCAATTGATAAAAATATAATACGGTAGAATCTTCTTCCTTGCATTCTATTTTTTCATTTTTTTTATTACTATGTTACTCCATCTCTTCTGGTCCTCGAAGGTGTGTATTTTTCGGCTACCTTCCTTCGTGGTTCGGTCTTGATTGGACCAGCGCATGGGGTTAAGGCCTCCTGGTAGTTGTCCGTTTATTTTTCCGGTGATCTAAAGTTTTTCTTAGCTATGTAATCAAAAAATCAAAAATTCGTTTTATGCATTGTTTCTATGCGGTGCAGTATTTCTATGAGCAGTATATGGTATTAGTAACATTGGCAACCAGCCAAACCTCTCAAACGTATGATCGGACAACTTTTCTTAAGGTGTTCAAGTTCTTAAAGTTAATGTAATAAAGTCTTAACTTATTAACGACAACAATACAATAATTAAATAACAAATGAGAGTATCCATTTAAAATCAGAAAGCAAACAACGTTCACTGTATCGAATGAACAAAAAAATTAATCAAACTTAATTTATTCATGAACGTAAACAGATCTCATACCTCTTTGTGTGGTCTGAGTAATGGACGTTGGCGTTACTATAGTAGATACATATTGTAGATGTAGTTATGGGTAGAACCCATCAGATGGATCGACGACATAATAAAGGTCGCATGAAGTCGCTGGGTGCGGGTAGCACAAGACCGGTCATTGTGACTACCTTGTGGGACGCCTATGTCTTGCAGTGTGTCTATGGGCAGGAATGAATAATTGAATGAACGAATGAAAATGTCGCTTGACTATTTTTTTTTTTAATTTTGTTTTTTACAACGTTTACCCACCTAAATCTGTTCCATAAATTTAAACTAATATTCAAAATTTGTACACGTAAAAAATCTCTAAACGCTACAGCTTATGATTCACAGCAAAAACAAACGCGTTGCGTAAAAAACGTCGCATCCGTCGAGGCGTGACCGCCACTTTCGCAGAGAACACTAGCTGCGAATCGACGCGCCTGCGATCACCGTTAATTACGTATTTAATAACACGAACAGTGATTACGAGAAAAAACTTCATACATCTAAGGATTCTTTCAAAACTCAATGCGAGAAAGTTTTGACGTACAGCACTTTCATCACCACCATGTCAATGGATAAAAGCTCACTGCAAGGCATAGGCTCTCCAAGATCGCCATGATGACCGGTTCTGTGCTGCCCTTCCAGTGACTACCGGCGACCTTGACTATGTCGTCAGTCTACCTAGTTGTGCCTACCCACGCCGCGTCTACCGATTTGTGGTCGCCACTCGTGAACCTTTCGGCCTCAACAGCCGTCAATTGCATAAGCGATGTGCCTGACCCATTGCTACTTCAAAGGGCAGTTCTTCGACCTACGTCAGTGACCTTGTTGGACGCTTGTTATAATAAAATTTTTGGAAGACGTTTTGGCTTTTAGGCATTTAAAATTAAAAATTCAACTCGACATCGCATTGCGCTTATTGCTTCAAGACATAAAATAAAAATAATTAAATATGTTTATGGTATATGAATTTTCTTTAGTTATTTTTGTTTGATAATCAGCAAAATCATCAAAACTTCGAAACAGATAAAGCAATCTCTGATCCAACGTAATATAAAAAGTATATGTTGTAGATGTGATATTATATTTTATGTAACTTAAAATCATAAGGCAGATATTTCAATCGAATTTACACGTGAATGCGACAACATTACTCAGTTCATACATTATCCATAAAGAATATTTTTTTATTATTTTAACCTTATTATTACAAACTAACTGACTATGCTAACGTTGTCTTGTCAAAGGTATAATATTCAGGAAGGAATAAGAGTGCGAAATTAAATTCAAAATTAGGCAAAACTGTACCTGTGAACCTAAGCCAGAAGTTGTACAAAAGGTCCCGAATAGCGGTGGCTATAAAAAAGGTAAAACAATCGTTTCGAAACCCCTTTTATTTTTTTACTATTTGACACATAACCTTGTTAGTACGTTTCAGCGCAGGCCAAATATAATTGGCTAAGAAAAAAACTGAATTTTAAAAATTGATGCGAGTAACACTGAAAGACTGCTCTGGCGATTTATTTATCGACATTGTATACAGTAAACCGCACTGGAAACTGGTTCTCAATAAGAATCTTCTATAAAATATATTTGCTGGGATGTGTCAGTTTTTATTGGTCTACGGATCCGACTTAGAAAAAAATAAAGTGTTTATTAAAGTTTTAGTTAACAATAGAACCTAATGCTTAAAATGATTTCGTTTGATTTTAGCGCAGTTAGCATTTTTAGATATATTACAGCTTCTCTTCTTTCTAGCCTGATATCAAATTTGGAAAACAAAAGCTCATTTAAATATTTATCGATATTTGAAAGGCAAGGCGCACTGGAAATATTAAAGTAATATTTGTTCTAAGTACCTTCTATAAAGTATTATGAAACTTAGAAAAAAAATGTAGGCCTACTGGAAGAAATTTCTGGTTAGAAATAAGTAGTGCCTGTTGTGTCAGTTATATTTGTATTGTTACTTTAGTGTTTTTATTGTGTACAATAAACTGTTAAATAAATAAATAAATAAAGATGGTTCAAATTGGTGTTATGGTAATCAAACTATGGCGTGAACAAAGAGCACGCTATAATTTAGATTACATAACTTATATAAATATAATTTTATGTATATAAAGTTGTGTAATATATATATATATATATATATATATATATATATATATATATATATATAAATTAAAAAATCGTTTGTTGTAATCAAAGTAGAGATTGCGAATTAATATTTTAAACTAAAGGAAATTTGATAACACATATGACGTTATAAAAATAATGAAATATTTTTATGGTAATAAAATCTGACTAACTTCTTTAAAACAGTCAGTAGTCTAGAAAGTAAAGAAAATTGGCATCAGATTTTACTTTTAACTTCCAATCCAAGCAAATAAGACAATAAAAAGGTCACGGATATTGTGCGAATACAGGTTTTTGGCAGCCAAAAGCTATTTGTTATAGAACTTTAAGTTTGTATTATCTCCGGTGGTTTATTTACCGAAATAAATGGGACAAGGTTTAGTGTTTAATAATGTTTTTTCATTACGTTTATATCATACCGATAACGAAGAACTTGTATGTTCATAAGAATATACATTTTTAAAATATATGGAAAAACACGACTATATTTCTGCGCGAGTCAAAGATCGTTTCATACGAGAATATAAAAACGTTTTACTTTCAACTGTACTTGAGTCCACTTCAAAGCTAGCCTATATTGCAACTTTGTGCTTCTAATGGACTCTTCTGTGTATATTTGTGACCTTTATATAAAATTTTGGGTGCCGTAATATGCACTAAAGTAAATGAGACAACATAAACTAATGCATTGCCATTAACACCGTAAAATATCATTTGGGTTATTAAATCTATAACCTTTATAATTGTCTGTCTAATCATTATGATGATTACGAACGCGACCATATTGATAGTTTGTCCGTGAGAAGTATGAAAGAATGAGTTTGAAAGGATAAAAGTGATAAATTAAATTATTTTATGTTATTTTTGGCGATGTTAACCATTACATCGTCGCTTGGTACTTGTCAGTTCCAATCGGCCGTGTTATAAATCTATGTTGAAGACCTATGTCCACCAGTAGAGCTTTCTGCTTTCTTCATCTGTGAGATAATGGTATAACAATTTTCGTATTCGTTTTCTAATTTTTAACATTGAACACTCATGATGTACAAAATAATTCAAAGCATACATGATGAATGAGGCGTGAAAATATAATCCGTTACGACAAACGCTTGCATAAAATTCAGAGCGCATTACCACTCGGCACATCAATCAGTGGAATTATTTATAGTTGCGACCTACGACAACGCGCTCACAGATCATGCGGCGCGTAGATACGACATAATTTAAACACTCAATTTTATGCTTACATACAAAAATACACGTAGATTTCTACAAAGAATTGATTTTACAATTGATCATGTAACTTAGTGATAGGCGGTGATCTATCTATTCGTATGCATCATAATTGCATTAGAACATCGACTGCTGGATATAGGTCGACCCTACAGACTTCCTGTTGGAAGAGGCCTGCATCTAGCGTCTTCCAATGAAATACATTGCCGGTCCAAGGTTTCCCACCAGAACCTGATGACCAGCGGATATCTATTCTGTGCGCTAGGTTACCTGCCTACCTCTACAGATCCTCACGCCTGATTCGATTTAGAATATAAGAAAGCGTTTATTAACTTTCTTAACAATGGAAACTAATGTTTAACAGGATTTCTTTTGTTTTTAGTGCTGTTAGCCTATGCAAAGATATTATAGCTTCGCCTGTCACAAAGCCGACGGATAAAACCGAACGAAAACACCTTATTTCTATTTTTTACTGTGTCCTTTTATAACAAATACCAATTGACCAAGTATTATTTCTGTTTAAAGTTAGTTTTGAGAGATCGTTATTTTTTAAATTTCTTGACTCTATGACACATTTTAATAACATTTTTTATTTATAACGATTTTTGAATAAGTAAAAAAGGTCGATTTGTTTAAAAACAGGTCTATCCATTTTTTTTTTGTTTAATGACGGCGTAAAATCAAGTTATACGAGGTGTCCCGTCTGTTATATCATTATTACTTGTGATAGGTCAGTGACACACCTCAGAGGCTTGTGGGCGAGTTTAGTACAGGTATAGTTTTTTTTGCTTTATTATATATTTAATTTATTCATGTGCTGATTTAACTAGATCTCAGTAATTGTTGTGACCACGCCCTAATTAGCTTTTTATAACTTGTCACGATCGGGTGAAAAAATTTCGTTATTTTCACTAATATTTGGTTTGGCTTTGCAATCACGACAATAATTTCTTTATTGTATATCTTTTTTTTTCTTCATTTGCATTTACAGCTTCTCTGGGTGTGAGGGAGAGCACTGAAAATGCTTATCCTAGATTTTTATGCAGTAACAAAACTCAAGGGCTCTCTCAGGAGTCTTTGTTCGGATAAAACATTATACATTCTCCGGATTGAAAGGGCACCAAGTTTTTAGGTCGTAAATTCACCACAAGCTCCAGTTCGGCTGAGAGCACAGAACAAAGGCATGATCAGTTGCTTTTATCGTATTATAGGGTAGTTGTACAGATAACACACTAATGTTAAATTGTGTTTGTAACACTCCGAAGCAAAAGTGACGCGAGATACTCTAGCAAAGCCCAAATCATTTAAACTTACCTATAAACCTCCGAAAAAATACTGGCGCACAACCAGAGAATGACAACATGGAGTAGGAATGAGGAAGTGGTCACACAGTAACAAACAAAATCGCAAGCTTATTTTTTCATAAATATCAAACGTAAAATGAATGGAATATAAATCTTAATAATAATAAAAAACTTACCTATGTACTTTGATATACGTTACATCGTTTTTTGACGTATGATATTTATTCATACTACCCGCCGTCTCAATAGAATTTGTACTGTCAAAAGCTATTGACTTGTCGCATTGTGAAATAAATTAATTTTCTGATCGAAACATAAAAGTTTTTTTAACGTAAACTATTATACGTGCAAACTTTATAGCGAACTGACATATCCGCAAAATTTGAATGCTCAACATATTTTTAGCGCATTTTTATGGTTCCGTGAGAATGTTCAACAGAATATTTAAATTATATATAAAAATAATTATTTCAAAATGTTAATAACATAGGTGAAGTCGTCACGAAGAGAATGAGTGTACAGTGACTCAAGATCAAGTCAAGTATATAAAGAATAGTACTAATAGTAAGGATCGTTGTTGTCGTTTCAACCCCAAAGATATCTATGGGATGATATTTATATGGGGCAGGAGGGTTGGCGATCGCAGTGTTTATTTTCGTATGCAGAGGACTTTGCAGGCTATCTTCTGAAAACTTCTTTTGTGGAGTGGCAACCTTATGTAATTAATGCACAACATGTGACTTATATAAGATTGTTTTCCGGGAATCAAACCCGCGACTTACGATTGCAAGTCTAAGTCCTCTACCGCTGAGATTCCACTGCTCATTATAAAGGATATAGTTCAGAAAAATATTGAATTGATGATTCATTTAGACTTGTACTTGTTAGGTCTCGTTACATTCAAATATAAAAAAATATTCATATGTATGTAGCACAAATCCATCCTCCCAACACCGTGTGAGTACCTCGTATTTATGTTCATTTAAAGCTATGGGAACATCGTCATGTTGTGTTAGACTGTTTGCTTTGTAATGCCCGCTGGCGGGTAAAAACTGGAGCATCAATTCTGCGAAAACATCTCATGCTACATAGTGGACGCTTTAACGGAACACAGCAAAATGTTAAGCCTGTATATTTATGTTCAACCTTGTAAACTAAAGAATTAAATTTTTTCATAAACTATGTATACGTAAAATAAATTACAATCTACGTAAGTTAATCGATAGAATTTATCTTTTCAATAAGACGTAAATATAAGTATCTCTGTTCTTGTGAAAAAGCTAAAAATTTTAATTTCATTGATACTAAAGCGAGATTCGAATTATGAATTGACGGGGAATAAACTACAACTTTTTTTATAACTGTTACTTTTTATACTGTTATGCCTAATAAGTGAATACTCGTAGTATAGCGTTCAGCTGCTTGGAAGCGGTTAGCATGAAGCATCTTCTGACGACTGTAAAAAGATCGTCTCTACATCTTGCGGGTTGCCGTCCACCGAACGCCCACGTCTTCTACGCTTTATGTGATAACTGCCATTTAAACTTTCCAATCGCGAATCATCTCATTTCTATATGTCAAAATATTACATAGTATGTATAAGGATATGTCCCATACTGCCGTCGACTACACTTTTTCTTACTGGTGCAAGAAACCTCAACTGTCACGTTCTCTTCAAAGGCACGACTCAAAAGGCGTGTAATTATCTAACTAAAAGGCATCCCAACGCCCATCAGTCGCACGCATGAATTATGAATGAATCCGCAACGCATTCAGTGTCAGCGATTTCAAACCTGCTTGATATTCCTGGCTCGTTACCTGTAATGAGAGAAAAAGGGATTAGTACAATGGTATGCGCCGTTTTGGACCGGGATGCGGACCGCGTGCGTGACGGCGACCGTTAGCGGTTGAGCCGGCGTCCCCACGTTGCATACGAATGCTCCGTATACTACATGTCTTCAATCGTTTTACCGGTCCGTTTACTATTTTTTTTTTCTTGTTTTATTACGATTGATGTTTGAATTTTAACTTTAAACTGTATTTATCATTAAAATTCGCAGTCCGTCCCTGTACGAGTTTAAAGCAATTTACTGTTATGGATTTATTTCTTACGTTAAATTTAATATGTTACCCAAAGTCGACCATTACATATCACCGCATAAAATAAAAACTGGTTAAAAAAATCGTACTAAACTGGAAAATAATTGTTTTAACAACTGTATTAAGGACGATAAGTGATCTCTAAAGCCACGACTGTATTTGTAGTGAGTTTATTTAAATCTGATCGTGTTTGAAAGAGTGTTATAATAGGAAAGCTAAATTTGATTAGTTTCTATTAAATTGAAAAAGATTTGTATTCTTTTTTAGACGTACATAAGTGATAATTATAAATAATACAAAGTGGTAAATAATATGAAGAAACATCTTTTTTTTTTCATCGCGAAAACATTGCTGAATGAAAAAAATAATTAAAAAAGTTTTTCACAAAAAGTTACACACGTCGAGTACACGGTACGTTCGTCTACGTGACTATAAGCTATGTACATCTACGTATGATATTCCAGTTGTGATCGGATCGCGTCGACGTGCCATCAGATAGAGCTCGGTATGCGTCGAAATAGGCTTTTGTTTTTATGCGGGCCCCGCAGAGGCGTAATCTTGTAAAGAGCCCGGGCTTCAGACCTCGGCTGCGAATAGCGCGTCATATAAATGGGGCAAGCGTTTATCGCTCGCATATCTCTATCGTGTGTTTACAAAGTTGATAAAATTGCTGAGAAGTTCGAAAAATGTTTTACACGCAAGCGGCAATGCATGCAAGCCTATATAAATTGTGATTTCCTTAGGACTTATTAAATTGCTAATAAGAGTTTATTTACAAAGTATTAGTTACAAAATTAAACTTTAAACTGACCATTACAAAAACCTATGACGGTATCTGTACCATCTTCGCTATATCCTCAACGTGGGGCCTATGCCCCACAGGGGGGCAATTTTATGGTTAAGCGAAGACAATTCGATAATAGACTCAACATAAGTTCAACCTTTTTGCTTTAATATAAAAATATATATATGATATATAGGAAGGCGTAAGGATTTTGAAAGGCTATGGTGAAAATACTTTTCTAGAGAAAGACTTTAATATTGTTTTATATAAAATATTCTTGTTCTTCTTTTCAGCCTATTGAAGCCTATCGCATAGACTTCCCAATAAAATCGCCACAGTGACCGGTCTTTCACTGTCCGCATCCAGCAACTTCCTTTAACTGTCTTTGGCCCACCTAGTGGGCTTAACCACGCCACGTCAACCGGCTCGTGGTCTACCGTATAAAATATCACTTATATGAAATGCATGAATCTAACACATGTACTTTAAGTAACATTATTTAAGTTAGATTATTATTAACAATTACAATAATTGTATTTCAAAAAACAAATTTATAAAAGAAATTGTGTGTTGTATAGTATATATATACACATTTATATCTATATCTGTATATATATAAATACACACATTCAATACAACACTATAAATAAATGGCAGAAATGGTGTTTTTCAAAAACGTCTGCAATACTTGCAAATATTCGTCTAAACTCTAAAATTACTTTTTAACAATTACGCAAATTTACTGTATAATAAAATTAAAATTATCTTCAGCTACAAAAGATACAAATAACTCTACAAAAATATATCCAATATAATAAAGCAAAATAGCAGTTTTATCTGTAACACGACGCCAACAATCTTTTGTAATACAAAAAGGCGTTTTTCTTCACCGCGGATAACGCAGGCCCGTTTTGAAACAACGCCGGTACATCGGCTCTTATTGTGCCGCGGCTGTTGCGACAACCAGAGCAATGACATTGCCACGATGCGCTAAACCTTGTGGCACACTCGAAGATATAGCGAGGCGAAAGCTATACTTTCTTAAAAGTTAAGCCGTTAAATATTATTACTTTATCTATTTGTAATTAGAAGATACAGTGTTTATTTACACGATCAATAGTTACGGGTATAAAACCTTTAATAGAGTAAATTTAAAGCTCATTCGTCAGCAAAAAGTTTTAAAGCATTCCTACCTATTTCCAAATATCCTGTGTAAAGTGATCACTCTCACACAATTTTTTATTTTGGATTTAAATGGAATCTTCTGTCAATAGAAAGTCTGCAAAAACAAATAATTTTGAAATGTAATAACGCTAGTTTAGACTTTTTCCTAATGTATAACCACTACCTTATTTTTTTTTTGATTGTTTGGTATGTAAATTAATACATTAACGGACAGCAAGGATTGTACATTCATCTCTTCAAAGCTTTGATATCCTTAACAAATCACGAAATATTTTTTAAATTTTTACCATAACAGCGAAGTTAACATGTATGATGAACATAATATAACAGAACCTACAAGTTTATCCGGTTGATATTCAGTTAAAAATTCTTTACTGCTTGGTTCAACTCCGGAATCGTTTTCGATCCGAAATCTACGAGATATCAAATAGTATATAAGTTGCAAGCTTAATACACTAAATCTTACGTAACGTAGATAAAATATAAGACGCAGTATTAATTTCAAGAAAAACTCAAGTAATGTTTATTCCTTTACAAGTATATAATAAATACCTCATAGTAGGAAAGATATAGTTAAGATTGCGGGAAGTAGCTGGATGCGGGAAACGCAAGACCGGTCACGGAACTTTTGATGATATGATGAAGATAGACCTTCTTCATATTTAATCTGGTGGTATTACTAAATATTATTTTTAAATGTAATAATAAATAAAAAAAATCATGTGACATACATCTACAAACACACACACGTGTGTGTGTGTATATATATATATATATATATATATATATATATATAGTGTAACTAACACGCCTTGGTTTATATATATATATATATATATATATATATATATATATATATATATAAACCAAGGCGTGTTAGTTACACTATTCATAACTCAAGAATGGCTTAATTAATTTTAATGATTATTCTGTTTTTGAGTTTATCTTCATCCTGAATAGTATAGTAATTATTAAATGATATTCATCAATTTAAAACAATTATCATTAAAAAACATCAGTCCACATGTATCAAAAATTTAACTTCATAATTTTGTGTAAATTTTAAAACCTGCAATCTATTTATTCGTCGACTTTTAAGCGGAACGAAGTTCGTCGGATCCACTACAATAGTATATTAATATAAATAATTAGGTTTTTGTTCCTATTACAAATGAGTGTTAATTAACGTAAAAATTTAATTTAATTGTGGATTATTAAGCAAATCATAATAATTATTTCTGTAAAATACATTATAAACTTATGTTTTTATACACGTACGCAGATATGAATCCCGAATTAATGAGTTAGTAGAAGTTTTAGCAACGCATGACTTCTTAGAGACAATAACAGTTAAAACAGGTTATAAACAATGGTCATGGGAAATTTCACATGTGAGAACATATGAACGGGCGGCCAAACGAGCGATGTATATACGATGTCTTTTGGATGTGTCCACAAAAAATTCTAATATTCAAAAATAACACAAAATTTTATAATTTACATTTAATGATTTTGCAACAGATTTAAATTTGTTAGACCACGGGTATTTGTTTGTCATAACATGATATCCATAATAACTGACATCTTAAGTCAACCCGCTTATTTACCTATCTTCTCTACACACGGAAGCTTTCAGCAAACCAAATGCCAATCCCGATATAGCTAAACATAGAAAGTAAATTTTAAATAAATACCTGTATATATATGTGTAATACAGAATATTCGCATTGATATATATCTTGACAAATAAGTGAAGTAATCATTTTTAAATTTAAGAAAAGACGTGTCCGTATTTTTTAAAGAAACTTTCAACTGGTCAATGTGAACACGAATTTCTAATTTACTACGATCTAATTAAGTATCAAGTTGTAGGCAAACGACATGTTACTATGTCTTAAAGCCAATATGCTGTAGTATAAGCACGTAGAAAGAGAAAAAAAATCATTTTCTCTTCAGTATACATCTTTCTGTTGAAACACAAGTCTACTAAGACGCAGAACCAGGATTGGCTGGTAGGAACTATCGTATATTTCTTTCTGGAACCAGAGGTATATTTACTAACATTTTTAAATATGGATTTTTTACACTGTCATAACTTATACGTCAAGATACAAAATAACCCAGATTGTATATTATCTATATTATATTGTATTTGTCTTATCTATGAAGAGCTTAAAATAAACTCTGGTTTAGTGATCGTTTTTAAGATTGTTCTAAATACAGGCGGTAGAGCAATTCATTCTTAGGCTTTCTTCTTCCTTCTTTTCAGCCGATCTCTCAAAGATCGCCACCATGACTGGTTCTGCGCTGCCTGAATCTAGCGACTTCCAGCAACCTTAACTATGCCGTCGATCCCACGCCGCGTAAACGTAAAATGATCTTAATCTATATTAAAATTAAAAATAAATTTCACAGTAGTAATAATATAATGTTATATATCGGTTTTTTGTACACCTTTATCTTCACCAAGGTGCATTTGCGATGTGATATATGTAACACGTTTTGTGCACCTGCCGAGAATCGAGCCAACCACATACCATTGTAAGTCAGTCTTTAACTTTATGCTGTCATTGGGACATAAATATTGTTAATAGGTTGAAGAAAATAGTTTAAAGAGATCATAGTAGCAACAATATTATTTATTGAAGATGAACATCCATGTGCACGCGGCTTATATGCGGTATACATAGCATTGTACATTAGCCGCGCATGAGTGGCTACGAACAAGACAGAGAACAGGTTACAGGCACCTGGGACACCACACTACCCAGCATTGTCACATTTAATGCACTTGACAGATGAAATCTTGATTATATCTAACGTTGGTACTAACATCTTATAACACGTTTCTTTGGTAGATATAAAAGCCTTAAGCCTTACGCAAATAGTCGACAAGATAGTTATATACATTTATATCGACTATATACTTATCGAAATAGTTTTTACTTTTCAATTTTTTCTCTAAATTCTTTAGAAGTTATATAAATTGTATGAGCTCTCTTTTGTTATACAAAAATGTCATCTACAGCATTACACATAAGTATAACCCGTACGATAAAATGCTATGATAATATAATAATTAAACAGGTCCAATAGTATTACACCAACTTTACTTCGTTCCGGTACGACGATGTCGTATCAGTGAAATTACTAGAAGAATATTTCATGTCAAAGCTGTGTAGTTCAGAGCAGTTGACTTAGGAAAATTTTCGCCATAGATTCCCAACATTTAAGGGACTACAGCGCCCTTAAGTAACTTCCAATAAAAAAATCCTCTTAAGTACACTTCTCTACCTCTCGAATACGTTAAAAAGGTCGTCAAACAAAGATCCTTGTGGGCGTACGTCCTATGCTGTGCTGGTTCGTGATCTCCTCTACAGAACCTAAAGACCCTAGCAACCATGTTTATGCCTGCCACGTGCGCATTTACTCTTTCACTTGCCAATCTGCGAATCTATATTGGTTACTTTTGATTTTGAAAATAAATCCTTAGCATAGCTTATTGAACTGTAAGCTTGCTAATGAGACTCAAAGTTACTATATAATTTAATAAAAACTTTCTTCAAATACTTACCAACCGAGTACTTATGTATGTATATATGGTCTGCGACTAACAGTACTAAAACATAAGAGTACGTAGAGCGATACGCAAAAGTGCATCCGTAATGTAATCGCGATCCGCGAGCGCTCGTCCGTCACGCTTGTGCAATTCTACTCTCGTTTTCTCCAAACGATCACAACTTTTACTTTTCAAAGCAAACACCACGTAATGACATAACACGATGATTTTCTTTTATCTATATATGCAAATTCTTTACACAAACCATTCATTTCAGAACGGTGCACGCTTTCTTCTTTTATTAGATTTCAAAACTTTTCTGCGCTTAATGTTATACTTATGGTTGTCTGAAAGAAATTGCGGCAAGCGGTATGAACGCCCTTTGCACTTTACCTGATTACGTCTTTGTATTTAATGTTTACATCATCATTTTAGCGGCAGGAAATCTACTGCTCGACAAAGGCCTCTCCCATAGATTATCAATAGCACCGTTTGGAAGCGGCCTGCACTCAGCATTTTTGGACGACCTTATCAAGGTCATCTGTCCATTTGTTCGGTGCATGTCTTACGCTTTGCTTACCGGCTCTTGGTTTCCAATTGTTGTATTATTGCAACACCGATGTCAACGTCCGAGGTGTCTGGCCACTTCTCATCGCAACCTTCCGAGTGTACAGTCACGTTTTTTCTGCAACGTGCTTCTTAAATAATAATACCATGCGATTGTACTGCATTTATTGTGTAATATACAAACTACTAGTAAATTCAGGTGTTATTATAGAAGTAATTATAATGAAAAGCATATTAAAAATATGATGGTACATTTTTTAATCAAATTAATTTTTATTACACAATCTGTAATTAAAGATCCCGTATCTCGCTTGAACAATTACTCATGGCTATGATGAAAAGTACGCAGATGCTTTTTAACTGATACACTTAACAACTGTACTTCTACTTAGTTAAATCATGATAAAAACCTTTCTTCAGAAAAAGTTCACATATACAATTATACGAGGGTGAATCAAAAAGTTCTTGGAATCAATATTAAAAAATGCAAAGATTTAAATAATAATATTTTATTTTTCTACATAATCTCCCTTCAATGCAATGCATTTAGAATAACGCGTTTCTAACTTCCTTATTCCTTGTGAAAAAAAATTATTTTCTTGACTTTCGAAAAAGTCCTCTACGGCAGCTATAACCGCGTCATTATCGTGAAATTTTGTTCCACGAATTTCCTCTTTTAATTTTGGAAATAAGTGAAAATCACTTGGGGCTAAGTCCGGAGAATATGGTGGATGGTCAAGGAGATTGAAGCCAGTACAGCGGATTGCGTTGAGCGCAACTTCCGATCGATGAGCAGGAGCGTTATCTTGAAGGAACAACACGCCCAACGACAGTTTTCCACGACGTTTTTCTGTAATCGCTTCACGCACTTTCGGGATTAAATTTGCATAATAGGGTCCAGTAATCGTCTGGCCTTTTGGCATGTAATCATTAAAAAGGATTCCTTTACTATCCCAGAACACAGAGGCCATAACTTTGCCAGCGGTAGGAGCAACTCGAAATTTCTTAATGGATGGAGAGGATGGTCGTTTCCAAGACATGCTTTGTCTTTTAGTTTCAGGATCAAAATGGTGGACCCACGTTTCATCCATGGTGACAAGACGACGGCAAAAATTATCCGAATCACGCTGGAACATTTCGAGATTACGCTTGGAAATTTCCAAACGTCGCTTTTTGTTTTCGTCGGTTAACATTCGTGGCACCCATCTATCTTGCAGACACTTTTTTGAACCCCAGTGAATCAATTAAAATGGATTGAACGCTACCAAAAGATATCTTTAGGATCTCAGCTATAAGTTTTATAGTCATTCTTCTGTCTTCCAAAACCAGATTCTCAACCTTTTTGACATTTTCTTCTGTAACGGAGGTTGAAGGTCGCCCAGAACGCGGGTCATCTTTACAGCTTGATCTACCTCTTTTAAATTCAGCCACCCAGTACGCAACCGTAGAATAGGGTACAGCATCACCCCCTAATGTCTGCTGAATGTCCAAAAAAATTTCCTTCGTAGACATTTTTTTCAAACTGAGATATTTTATCACCGCACGTAACTCACTTTTATCCATAATTTTGACTTTTTAGCAACTCGTTGCACAAAAAAATTTATTACATGCGAACGAACTGACAAAAACAAGTGACAGTCTGCATAAATATAGTGTGATAGACACTATTTAATTTGAATATCGAACTTGATCCAAAAAGGTTTCATATATATGTACTTCTAAGAACTTTTTGATTCACCCTCGTACAACATTAAATTTGCTATACATAAATACATCGTCAACCTTCTTCTGTTTGCCTGTTTTTTCTACTTAATTATATACAAGTTATTTATCTGTAAGGTGTGCCATAAAAATATATACTTAGGAGTCATCAACATTATTTTAGCTATATAATGTCCACTGAATGTATATAGCATATATTTAAAAGTTATATGTCTGTTTCTGCGTTTATTTTTATATTTTCCAATATTCGTATGTATAATGTAGTAACTTTTTAACGTCGTAGCTTCGTTTACAATGCCACAATGAAGTTGTCGAATGTTCGGAAGGAAATATGAATGGATGTCGTTAAATATTTACTTACAATTAAACAAAGGTCTTTAAAATAATTAAGCATTTACTTTTAAGATTCTACAAATATCTATCATGAGTCTCTCTTTTGACTTACAATAGGATCTGGAAGTAGCCTGCTCCCAGTATTTACCGGCGACCTTTACAAAGTCATTTGTTGGTCTTGCTGGCGGACAGCGTATGCTAGTCCTTTGTTTTTATTCAAGACCCTAGCAGCCATCAATCCTGGACGTTATTTATGTCTGTCTGGTCAATGCCACTTCAACTTGCTAATGCTGGGTTACTTTCATTTGTTTAAGGATCTACTCATTTCTATAAGGATTTCATGGAGTAATCTCAATCATAGCCCCCTCCATAGTACGGGGGGTTCTCCGTGTACATTCACCGGTTTAAGCTCAAGGAGGACCCCTCCTGCTTCTGTGAAAAGGACATTGACCAGACCGTGGTCCACCTGTTAGCCCCTGCCCCGCATTCGGAGGACTCCGGGTCGACTCCAAATGCCGGTTAGGCAAGAAGATCTACAAGGAGTTAATAGCCTCACTAATAAAGGAGGACGAAAAGAGACCAATATTCCTCGTACTTTGCAGGTAAATTGCAGAAAAAGCAATCAGTGGAAATAAAAGTAAAAAATTAGAATAAGTGTGAACAATAAAATTGCAAATAAAACAAAATAATAACGAAAAGTATGTAGAACAAAATGCTTAAAATAAAATAAAAAAAGAAATGTATAACTGAGGAATAATTGATATCGTGATATGAAAGAGAAAGGCAGAAGAAATGTGGAAAGAAAGATGAAGTATGAAAGATAATAAGAAGAACGCAAGCAGAGCACAAGAAGAGGCCTCTCCATGGACTGTTGAACGACTGTGAGTCCGAATCGTCCGAAGAGACCGATATATATTCAAGTAGGCATGTACACGCGCTTTTGAATCATCGATTATTTTAACATTATAAGTAGTAAGCTACCACAGGCTTGGAACGCTAATCTGTTGACAAGAGCCGGCCGGAAACTTAACGATTACTTTTATAAATAAAATTTCACAATTCTTTTTTATGAGTACATTATAACATCATCAATCAGTCAACAAACCAAGTTCCACACCTATCGATGATTTTTGAATGCAAGCATAAGATTTATAGCGTTTAAAATTTTATTTACTTTTAGTTGTAGACTTATTAAAACTGAGAAATGGAGGGTATATGATATTTTGTAGAACCTTATTTTAAGTGCGTACAGGCAAGAAAGATTTAACTTTTTGAAGACGGTATTTTGGCTTCAAGCTCATTTTTATTTCTTATATTTATATTGCATATAAATGATATGTTATTAAAAATCTATTGCAGAGTAACAGTTATATTACCGATTTCTTTGAAAGCATCTCACGGGGAATCTCTAACTTTTAAGTTATGAATACCCCGGAGAGCTCTTTTCTGTAAAATAAATGTAGAGTTAATATTGGCGGTACTGCCACATAATTATTATTAAACATTTTCGACGTACATTGAGTGTACATGGAGTATATTATATCAAAATAACTTAATGTCATTCAGTTTCTTACATTACTGAGGAGTAAGAGATGAAGGCGGTGGTTTTCATCATCTCCACGTGGTTTATATTTAAAGTTAATAATCATGACCACATGACGTCTTGAAGTAAGTAATCAATGATCTGGTATTTCTTTGCTTGGGTTGATGTAAATTAATTGTTACGTTTCCCGCTGTAGTAATATTAGCTAGATAATAGTAACTGAATAAGTCAAGGTCTGGTCCTCTCGGATGTCTTTGACCCGGAACACTAAACTGGTATTATTAATCGGTGACAGTTCAAGCCGAATTCTTCTCGAGGAGGCCCTCGAGCTTATTCACTACCCTAAGGTGGGCCGGCGGCCTTCCAATCTCACAAATTTGTAATTTGTGGCGACACGAGCTGAAGCACCCAAGGAAGCCCTGGTGCTTCGCTAACTTAAAAGAGGTTTTAGAGAAATGTTTTGGTTCAAAGTTTGCAGCCACCGCGTACCTTGTATTGGGTAGCGCAGCCAAAATACCCGAATGTTAACAAAGGCTATTCTAATTAAAGGCCCCATAAACGGAAACCGTGAACAAGGCGCGACACACGACACCACTCGCGCTTGGCTTCCTGACACGCCACAGCTGGCGCGTGCGTGTTCAAATTGTAAACAGAATTAAAATTAAGACCACACCAGAAAACATAGAGAGAAAAAAATATATTGAATGGTAAAAAGTATATTGTATGTAACTGAACAATACTACGATATACTTCCCGTATTAATATAAGAAGCCGTTAGGGATCTACGATAAATATGAATTTCATGTAAAATATTTATAGTTTATAAATTATATTACTTTAATAACTCTTTGATGGTTTTTTTACTAATATAATTAGATTTTAGTAAATGTGGCGAGGGACAAAGCGTGTATGTAATGTAAGTGAATTCTGTGAGAATAACAGAAAATATGAAGGACGAAAGAAGAAAATTGTGAAAGATGAGAGAAAGGGAGGTTAAAAATAGGTGAGTTTGTAGAAGGGTTTATTAAAATACAACCCTATTCCAAAAATAACATGGGATAACGATAGGCCAAAACCCAAATTCGATTTAAAGGATTTGATATTACTCCGTAATAATTAACGCCACGTTATATTACACAACATTTTGCATCGATTTACCTATAGTCAATAACATCCTGCTGCAATTAACAATCCGCGTAATTTATTTAATAAACAGCATCTACATGCGTGCATGATCTTAAATAGAACCCACGCCCTGCACGTATTGAAATACCAAAACACAATGTAATCGAAAAGCAATTAAGGTCGCATAGGGAATAGATAAAGATGTCAAAGTATATGACAGTGCCCCGCCTATGTAATCAAAGCGCACCTGCAGTTCCAGACCGCGCCCGTTGACATCACTGCTCGGTATCAAGGCTATATCCACCTGTATTAGATGACTTCACTATACGATAATAGGATATTGTGGCGATGGACTTTTATATAATATATTGCTGTTAACTCGTGTAATCGGTGGATGACTTTATAAACTATTCAATAAATAACGTACTTTCTCAAATCGATCGCCTCGTGGAAATGTGTATGGAGTTATTAAAGTAATATTTCAGTTGTAAACAGTCGTAAAAGTTCACTACTAGACATAAACCACTTCCATAGATTTCCAATACGACCGATCTAAAGAAATCCTTTGCCCCTGTCAATCTAAAGAACTTCTACTTAACACTGATATTTTAACATACTTCGGCGACGATTATATTAAAGAAAACCAAAGTGAGACTATTTAATAAACCAATGTAAAAGTTTCAAGATTCAGAAGTATCTCCACTTAACAACGAAGAGATCAAGTTAAAGGCCTCACAAATCTTCCCTTAAAGGAAACGCCACGATAAGACAAATGATACGAGACAGAAAAAGCTGTGATTTTCAGCCGTAGAACACTGAGATACTAGATCTTTATTTACAATTTTTGGATTGTGTAATACAAAGTGAATTTAAATAAAAAAATATGGTACTCTCTTCATTATATTTTTCGTAATTACATTTCAAAATAATAAATTACATACATGTTCCAGAACCTTATTAAATTAAAAACCGAATGAAACATGTTACTGTTGGACTTAATCCTTTCCTGTATATTTTTAAAAAAGACTGGATGAAAGCGGCCTGTATTTAGCGTCTTTCAACAACCTTATCGAGCTCGTATGTCCACTGTGGCGATCTTTAGTATAAAAAGAACGCACCTATCTTATGCGACCGATCATTGTTAACTATGCAACGCACCTTGCGCGAGCAATCCTTGGCAAATATGTTCGGGCGCTAAACCCACCCTTCATTCTATCAACACATTTTGTATCACCTAGCATGGACGTCTAACGCTGTTCTTGCCCGCCCGTGGTCTCTAGTCCGGAACCTCATGGCCCCAACGACCATATGTTCTACTCGCTATGTGGTCTGACATCTGCCACTTCAACTTGCAAATAGGCTACGCCAGTTACTTGGGATCATCTTCTGATCTCCTCATTCCTGATTCAATCTAGTAAATAAATCCCGAGCATAGCCCTCTTTGTGACTCGTTGAGCGAATGTGACCTTGGAAATGAGGTTCTAAGTTATTGACTAGAATAATGTTTAAAACAATTTACATAATTTCCTTAAGGTAAAAATAATATAAAGATATGAAATCACATACAAACATAACGCTGTAAACGACTTAGATAACAATATTTTAACGAAGTCGTAAAATTCTTAAAATCTTATCTCGTAGGATCTCCGGTGGAAATAACCCTGAAACCTTCGCGGTCGAGGCGTAGCCGAGTTGTACTTATGTAAGTAGTTTTAGAACCGGAACGCTCTTGTGCGTATTTAGGTAAAGGAAACCTAACATTCTAATGGAAATTTTCAAATAAGGGTGTTAACAAATTAAAGCGGAAACATTAATTCTATTTGTATGGTTTTATAGATGCGATGTTTATCAAATCTTGAATCTCAATCTTGAAAGTATTTTCGAAAATTGGTTATACAAAGCTATCCACTATTATACCGATTTTTTTTGTTTTTATATTCCTATTGCCATGAGACCCAACATCCTCCGATTTTCTATTTAGAACCATTTTTTAACAATCTAATTTTTCATATCTACATTTATATTTATATATACATTTATAATAGTAACACAACTAATAGTTTTCACTTAAAGTGTGTATTACTGTGTGACTCAAGTATCTGAGATATATTCCAATACGTATAAAATATTACATGTGTTATACATATGTATACATATCATCATCATTCCAGCTATAGGACGTTTACTGCTGGACATGGGCCTCTTCAATTGATTTTTGATCAGACTACACATAATAATGACTATAAACATCAATTCAAAAAGTAGATATGTATATATAATAAGAGAAGAAATAATGTGTACAGAAATTACACAGGAATACATACACTACATACTATATATACTAACTAATATAAAAGTATAGTGATGATAATACGCAAATAAATCTCAAACCTTGTTTAAGATCAAGGGAAGTTTATTTCAAAGTAAGACGTTGTATACGAGAAATGAAAAATGAAGTCAGATTTATAAGAAGGACAACGTAGACAAGGACTAGACGATTTTACACCACAAAAAGTCATTTAATGATGATCGCATATTTCTCTCATGATTGAGGCAAGTTCGAGATTAAATTGGTAGGCGAAGTATTAAACATAAGTTACCTTCTTCGCTCTCTTATATTTACGATAATAAAATTTAAATGAAACCCATAAGTATTTTGATTAAAACATTTTCAAATCCTATGTGTATTTTGTTGCAGATACAGGCATAGCGGTGGAGTCAGATAAAGAAATAAATTATGACGAAGTAATAAATCCAGTGTATCAGCATCCTATTTTGTAGTATTATGTTAATTTGGCAGTTAACCACAAGGTCTAGCGACAGAGCCTCCTTATAATTAACTGACACGGTTAAACTGCGCCTCCGTCACGAGTTTTTTTAGATAACAAACAATTTAAATAATAATAAGCGATAAAAACTCTTTATTACCAAGGATGGACTAGTTTCATTTATTTGTTTATAACTGAGCAGCGGAATTTACGCTTATAACAACAAATTCTCGATCTGTCAACATAATGTTTTTCATTTAGACAAAAAATAAGTACACGTATTTAGAAAATTATTTACCCACATTTTCATCAATAACTTCAAAAATATATCAGTAAAGTATTCAGAAAAAATACTATAACAATAATGAATTATAAAGCCAACATGATAGATAAAAAATGATTTAAATATAATTATGTGATGACTATTCTTTATTCTCATTATCATCATCTTCATTTCAACATCCACTGCTGAACTTAGATCTTCCAAATCGATGTTCAATTTTTCCATTGTTCTGTTATGCGTCCAACTTCTTTCTACCACTTTAACAAAACTGGCTATATACCTTATGATTAGACGTTGAGTAGTTGTAGCCCAGCGGTATAGAGATACAGATAGCGATCGCGGGTTCGATTACCGGGATATAATCTTACATAATTAACAATTTGTGCATTAATTATATAGGGTTCCCACTGCTCACAAACAATGTTCCCGAGCATGGGAATTGCACTGCGATCGCCTTTGCAAGCCTGCCAAGCGTGGCGATTATAGTATATCTTCCCGTAGATATCTTAGTGGGAGGTAGGCCTTGCTTTAGGCGTCAATGGGCTCAAAATACGAAAGTGCTGTGTTGAGCTTACTGGTCCGATGTCTCCATTTCAGAACTATTTGACGGCTTCATTGCCTGGCATTAAATAATTTCATGCAGTTTCGAACGACACCACCAATATTAATTTAAATTTAATAATATAAATATAAAAACATAAGGTTATTGACAATTCTTAGTGAATGTCACGGTATACAAATTACTTAGAAGGAACGCTTAACCTTACAACCCGCACCCTCACAAGTCACGGCGTGCAAGGTTGTGATCGATACTAACTTACATCGAAATATAAACGTGAACTCATACTGCAGTGAAACTCCTTGTAACTGCATTGCAGCTTGCTAACACGAAATTTAAATACATGGGCCAAGAAAGTCGTGCGAATTTATATTTTCAAGTAAATTTTTTAAAGCCAACAGGAACTGGTTCCAACAAAATGCTGCGACATCACGTAGATCCAATGATTCTTTAGCGAAGAGATATTTCATGGTCTCTCCGGAGCCCAGACATCACGCCACTTGATTTTTCATGGCTGATAACACGAAAGCCATGTTTACGCCAGTAAACCCGCCATGATGTCCAGTTTAAAAACAACAATAGCAAACAAGTGTGCGATGTGCCAGCAAGAATTTACGAATTTGAGGCCTAGATTCGAAGAGTTAGGACATTTAAATGTTATTTAAAAAAAAAAAAAAAACAAAATTCCCATGTGTTTACTATATTATAAATTTTCTCTTCTACTCTTAATATTGTCTTTTTAACTCCTTGTTTTTTTTGTTGAATAGTCAATCCTGTAAAAGGTTATATTAATTTTAGTACAAATCGAAAATTTTAATATTTTGTTTCCATTTTTCAGCCAGTATTTTTCATATAAATGACGTTATAACTTTTACTCGTGCATAGATAATTCCAGTACCATCAGCGTCTGTAAATTTTATTACGCCATAAAACTTGCTTCGCTAACGTAAACTATTTTATTTATGATAGAAGACAACATTTAAGTAACATTTATATAATTAATGTTACATACGAGTGTCTAATCTATCTATACCTATGTACTGACGCATCACGATATTTTTAAAGCCATAGGACTTAGAAGACTTGAAATTTTACAGGAAAATTCCTCTCGAGAAGTAGTAGTCGCTGCAATTTTCAAACTATAGCTCTTGTAGGTATACAACTTTTTAATTAATTTTACTAAAGGCAGCGCGGGCCTCGCGAAGCGAATGGGGGACAGCTAGAATATTGTAAACTTATATCTGAACTATACCTTAAAACTAAAAACAATATGTCACCATTATATATACACCTATTTATATTATTTGTAGTACAAGTGATAGAACATTATAATATAGAACTCTTCACAAGTAGTGTTACTCTATATTAAGATGAATAAATCTTAGTGACATTTCTATTTATATATTTTAAAATAAATTTGTTTTTACTAGATAAGACAAGTAATATTTTAAAATAATTAAATCTTATTATCTCAGTGTATCTCTCATGTCAACGTAATAAAATGTAACCTACGACCCGACCTTGCCGTGAATCTATCAATAACTTATTTACCAGTATTTTCATAACAAATGTTTTATATTACGAACAATGTTGCAAATGTAAGATGTTATAAATGTACTTAGTAATAAATTTAAATATTATAAAGACATATATATTCTTAATCTTTTTGTCTTCCTCACACTTTTCTGCTGTTAATAAATTATAAAATTTTCTTTGAGATGGCGCTTTCTACAAGACAATCATAGATCGAATCAAATCATAGAATCATAGATAAAAAAATAAAATTTTATTAACACGATATAGGTCTCGTAGTAAAAGTTAGTTACAGTACCCGGCGATAAATATTGCACATCGTAGAGCGTTATCTCTGTCGCACACTACCTTTTACGTTTTGTCAGTCATGCGGCTCTACGAAGCCGAAATTAGCCGATTGTCTCTTTCCAAAGGTCGATGTGCAATATTTATAGCCAGGTACAGTAGTAATAGTAAAGTTAGGACTTTCCGTAAAGAAAAATCTGCTTTGTTAAACTAGTTTTCATACTTTAGGAATCCTTGAGTGTCCCAATTACTCTTGAATGATTGGCGCCGGAATGAAACGAGCATTTTAACATTTATTTAATGATATGATTACACGGTAATTAATACTGTACGTTGACAAGTCAAAACCGAATCTGATAGATATTTCAGGGTGGCCTGTACATTGCAATAATTGCGTACAAAAAAACGCCACAATATACAAGTACACATGAACATTTTATGATATACTATATGTAGGTTACACTATAATAGTAAAGTAGTAAAAAAGGAAAATTAATTTTAAGATAAACAGCTTTAATTTATGTTTCTTCTACTAAAATTACGAAAACGTTCGTCATGTGCAACTTTTTATCATTCTCATAAGACCACAGCTTGGTATATGTCAATTGAAGACTAAGAAGACATTGTACATCTCATTGGCTCAATAGTTACATTAGCTCTAACGCAACTGTAACGATAATTGGTTGGCGGCTTAAACAGTCATCGCGAAATTTAAGACCGCTCGTAACATAACATATAATTGACCGGAAATTACAATTAAGTCTTTTATAACGCAATGAACGATAAATGGTCCCAGTATTGATTAACGTCCCTTGCTCTAGGTTTCGTTGGAATGAATACAGTCGCTCAACGAGCCATCAAGAAACCTATGCTTGAGAGATCTCAACGAGTTGTATCAGGAATCAGGAGATGCTGCAAAGTAAGCTACTTAGGCTGAAGCAGTATTTTCCAACCGTTTTTGTGGCATGCCCCACCATAGCCATTCTAAAATTCTTCACCCGCGTTATGTAAAATACATAATTCTTCATACATAAGCCGTATGCCCCTCGTTGAGAAACACTGGCTTAGAAGATTGACGAGTTCAAATGACAATGGAAAGGCCATATAGCGTATTGGTTCTGGAGTATATACCGCTGACTGTCAAGTGTAGCGTAGGACATTAAACCACAAGACTGACAGACACAAGGTCGTATTGGTCATTAAGATCGTGGGAAAACTCTGGATACAGGCAGCTTCTAACCAGACTTATTAGAAATCCTTTGAGGAGACCTATGCTTAACAATGATTGTCCTTTGATGGTTTATACCATGTTTTTAATCAATATTAAGATTTTTTTTAAATAAAACGACCATAAAAAATGTAGAATATAAAAAATTAAAGTAACTAATATGCTTGCCAATGTCGTACATTCGCACATCCTGTAGCTGGCTAAATTCAATACGCGTCAGCCATTTCGATCCAGCGCATGCCCCTAATTCACAAATCTATAGTTTATGATCACAAGGTTAACGGCCTCCGCGAGCCCCGCGTCCGGTCAGGGTCCCTCCCGGCTTGACATTGGCCGAACCATATATAAAAGCATCAAGATGGCAACTCATAAACATATTTTCATTAATAATTTTAAATCACGGATATAAATGTAAATGGTCTCAGAATACTTATAATAATTTATACGAATATGCGACACTAACTTTAATGAAGATGACATATACGTTATTTTATACCTGTGTAATGACAGTTTCTGTACCATTTAACTCATAGCCAGTCCTGAAGTTATAAAAAATAGTTGTAGGCATGAAAATAACTTATTGAAAAAACTCCTGATGGTAATTGTGCAAGTTGAAGGGAAAACACTTAGAGACAAAAGTCACTATCACTTTTGTAACCAGGCATTGCAAGAGATGGAATTACTCATTAACACGAAGTATGGAGATAGCTGGTTGACGGAGTCAGCAGGAGTCTGGTAGTAAGAGATACGAACAAACAGAAGGAGAACCTCAATATATCATACAAAACAATTGCGTCTGTTTAAATTTATGTTACTAAAAATAAGCACAATTATTTAAAACTTATAATCAATTTTTTACTAATGTAATATTATAATGGTGTTTATAAACTATTCACTTATAAAATGTTTACAAAAAAAATGCATTAAAGAAATCGTTTCAGTCCATTTAAACAATCGTTTTAACGAGTTGTTTTGTCTGGAAGCGAGATTGGATATACGTACGCCGTGCATGAACGATAAACAAATTATTATTAATGCAATTGAACGTTTATCACTGCTGTATTACCCTAGTTTACATCATTGTATCACTGTTATTGAAGTTTAAATTTATTATTAACCGTCCAATCAGGTAAAAATGTTTATTCGTATAATCTTTTCTTGGTTTACCAATTAAAGTGAATAGGAAATAGCATTTCATGAAAACATTTCTTATACGGCATATTAAAATGATAAAAAGGTCTTCGATAAATTATTTGTCTTGTACAAATATAGGTAAGTGATGATTAAAGTATATTAAATTTAGACATGTTAATAAAATAAAATTCACAAGATACCTGCATTGCGGTTGCACATCTAATACATGCACCGTCGAAATCACCTACATATGATTCTTACTATATATAAGCTAATAAAAATGAGAAAGAGGTAAAAGCTAGCTTTGATTAATGTAGTTCTGTCAATAGGTGTCAAAAGATCATGGGAATTTAGTAACTCCTCTGTCTAAGACAGATAAATAAATAGGAAAATCAAAATGAATTCGGTGTTTACATTGAAATATAATGAGACGCGTATTCCTTGGTAAGATAAATCTCAATTTATTCGTCTTATTTTTAATATATTTTTTAATCATCTTAGACTAAATTTAACATAATAGTCAGGAGTCAACTGCTGTCGTATCGGTATTATTTATTAGGAGGCATTCCAATTAAAATCATTTGAATATTTAAATTTGAAAGGAACAATAAATAAACAAAAATAAATACAGCCATATAAAAAACTATAGAAAAACAAAACTTAAATGTAAGTTCGGATACAAGGATAAAACATAAATCCCGGTTATATTCGCTTCGCAAGTTATTGCTATATTAGCGGAAGTAGTGCGCTGTGAGCGTCCTCCCACAGATAGCGTAATCATTTACGGTCAGTTTTACATCAATTATAATTTTATTGTTATGTTTGAACTACTATTTTTTGTTAGATATTACTTACAAGGCTGTAGTAATCGGAGGGTTTTTATACATCTTTTCACTAGAGAACTACAGTTAAAGGTCGTTTAATTAGTCACAACCTTAAAGGCTTTAGACCTTAAGACATGGAGAAAGACTAATCGATAAGCGACGCATTGAAACAATGTGATCGCAGAGCTAATACGACTAACGCTAATACTATGGTTGTCTGTAAGAAATTGCCTTGTGTGATAAGACCGCCCATTGTACTTTTTTGTGTATTATTGTAAAACTTATTAAATGTATATTAACGTGCGCAAAAAAGAATATTAAATAAATAAATAAATAATGCACGATAGTGTTTAAAGCTTAAGTCGATTCACATTCGATAATGCTCCATTAAAAAATAGTTCAAATGCATTCATTCAACATTGGAACCTTTAATAGACCTGTTATTGATTATCAACTTATTATCTAGTTATTTTTATTTAATCGATTTTGTTTTTGACTCGCAAGGCGTTATAGCTGTAAAGAAGCAGAAAGAAACAAGAACACATCTTTTAATAAAGATTAATACAGATCTACACATGTACATTTTATCATGTATAGCCAAAACGAACTGAAAACAATTTTCGATATATTATTTAAATATTCGTTTATTGAATAATAAGCATTTTCACTCAATTTATTTTACATACGCGTTTGGAATTTTGTAAATGACAGTCAATAGTGTTTTGCGGCATTTTACTAAAATCTCTCTTTTGATTCCATTTATTGACAGACTTCACTACGGGTGACCAGTAAAGACTCTAGAAAAAGACTATTCAGAAGTAATGGCCCATAATCCATAGAAATGATGTGAATAACTTCAACTCAAAGACATTTAAATGTAAATCTGTTGACGAACCTCTATAACCTTATAACAAATTTAAAACAACTAAATATCATTAGGAAATTCAACGTCAAGCTAAGTCTAACTTATTAGAATAAATGCGTCAGATCTGAGAAGGACAAACGAAAGAAACTTAATGAGACAATTTTTTTAAAGAATATAAGATTACTTATTTAATGAACTTGGAAACAGCCGGAAGGCTAACACATCATTTCTCAATTTGTGTTAATTATAAATATACATTAACGTAGCAATAAAAGTTTTTTTTTCACATATTGAAATTAGAGTTCAAACCAGAAAAGGCCGTACGATTTGTGGTCATTTCAACAAGTTCATTTCCAAGCAATGATACCCCATACATATTAAAATTTAGTATTGTACAAAAACTCTACGCGTTATTAACCTATCGGCTCATTATCAATTACATTGACGGATCCGGATTTCGGTTATTTTTGATAATCATTATCTTTCATGCATATTTCGCTTGCGTCATCTTTTTTCTAATCATTACGTTAATTAAAAACGTGCAAGCGGGCACGCACGCCATTTTCCATACGCACGATTATTAAATCTTTAAGAAACCCTGGATATTAAAATCTAATAAATATTCCATAATCAAACATTGAACATATACTTTTAAATCTATATAATCATTACATAATAGAGATAGTTACTCAAACATAGTCACTCTTTGGAGCGTCCGCCTAAACGACCTTACTACAACTCAACGGAATCCCAGTCCAGTGAAATTGTAATATGTAGCGACCCGAATTACGGGATATAGAGCCTTCACACTTCGCTACCTTAATAGGGATTTTAGGCCAAGCACCTTTAGCGCAATGCCCTCTCGCACTCGCGGAATCTACAAATAGCAGTTGCCAGCAGTGTGAGATTGATCCCAGAAAAGACAGTGATGCCGTCAAGTGCATTGCTCCTTATCATAGAAAATGTTTTAATATTCTCTGTGATACTGTGCATTTAATATTTAAATAAATCTCTCGATCGTAACCGAATTTGTTTTGCTTTTATTCACCCATGTTTAATGGTAGAATGAAGAAAATGCATGTCGATGGAACATTTTCAAACTTTTTCAGTATTGTGTTTCTCATGCAATGATACTATAATATCGATATGATATTTTTCTTTACAATATACGTCACATATACTGCTAAACACTCAATTCTGAAACCCGGTATTTGAATTCAGGAGTAAAAAATATTAATTTATGAACACATTCTGTTTTGTTAGAACATTATGCACGTTACATCTAAAGAAGCACCTGACGTTATTTTAATAATTTCAAAATACCTTACCTTAGTGTGCTCTGTATAAAAAAGGAGACGCTCTCTTTCTTCTGTAACGCGTTATTTTATGTAAAAATAAATAGTTATTCAAAGCGTCCACTATTATTTCATCAGTTTTTTACTATTCTATATATTTTTGTTACAAAAATAAAAAAAAGAGGTAACAGCATCCGATTTATTGGGAATTTTTTAAACTTGAATATGATTTACAAATTGCCATAAAATTGTTGTCCTATCACCAAAAATATGGTTTAGCCTCTTTGACGGCGTCTACTTTGATCCCGCGTCCCTCACTATTAGAATCGTGAACTTCTTTCGAAAGTTGTGCATTACAAATCGTGTATTTCTTTGGCTACTGTGATACCAAGCGTGGTTCGGACCTGAGCATAAGACTGCGGCCTCGTGGTCGACCAACAAGAGTTTTTCTAAGTCTGTCTATTTATATCTCTATCTATATTTATAACTATTTATTAATTTAAGTTATCGCTAAAAATAACGGTAAGTATAACGAACGAAAAATAAAACATATTTGCACTTCGTAGATATATTTTACAGAATTCGTGTAGAAAATATCAATGCTCTAGAATTTCAAAGGGTATCGTTCATCTAATTTCCTGCAGTACCGCAGCATCGGGTGGTGGGGTGGGGAAACGGCGCCCGGCATCTCGACGCCGCGTCTAGTAATATGGGGCACGCCACGTCACAGGGTAGTCCCAACAACTTGAAATCGTTGGCAAACCACCAGTACTCTTTATAATGATTAGCACATAAGCTCTTCTTTTCAATAATATAAGCAATAATTTAACATGGACAGAGGCACATAAATCTCATAAATCAGCAGAATTTTTATGGTTTAATTTCGGTTTCAAAATGCCGTACACTATTACAGTTGCGACCACCACCTATTAAATTTTATTATTAATTAGGTCTGCAGTACCCGGCGATAAATATTACACATCGAGCTTTGGAAAGAGACAATCGTCTAATTTCGGCTTCGTAGAGCGTTATCTCTGTCGCACGAAATACAACGACTGACAAAACACATAGGTAGTGTGGGACAGTGATAGTGCTCTACGAAGCCGAAATTAACCGATTGTCTCTTTCCAAAGGTCGATGTGCAATATTTATCGCCAGGTACTGCAGCTAGTTTAGGCTTAATGTTAAAAACAATTTAATTTCGACAAATTAATTTGCATGAAGCTAAATAGGGCGACATAGTTAAACATGTTCCGTGCCACGGCAATTTTTGAATATTTTCCATTCAAGCCGCATGGGGCGTATACGACCCACGCTCTTAAAAGTCGTTTAAAACGTATGCTTTACAATTTTTCAATACTGAAAAGCTATAATCAATAGCATACATATATATATTTAAATATATATATTTAAATATATATATGTATGCTTTTAAATGTTTTTTTTAAAGTGTAATAATAGAATATTTGGTTAATAACATCAATTAAAGTCGTGTTCACATAAAGCAGAATGCTCAATTTGTACATATGTGAAGCTCCATATGTCAAGTACTTTACAAGTACCTTACTTTTGTGAACTGAAAATAATAACATAACAAGTAATGACGTGCTTTGTTAACGTTCTCATGAAACATCTATATTAAAAACAAAAATCACAGTTCTCACATACTCATCATGTTTCCAGCAAATAAAAAACTTCATAAAAACATATCACAACACATCAGTGCGATAAAAAACAGGTCGCAGATCAGCTAGATTAAGATCAGCCATGTTAAAAACTAACAGGCATAATAAACACAGACATCTTGGCATTGATACAAAACGACGCTACTTAGATTTTTTTTATTTAGTGTGTGAACAAGCGCACTATTTTGACATTAATAATCCTTAATGATGATGTAATACTTGTAACACTTGTATTTCGCTCTTGATGATATGCTGTTTAAAATTTTTTAGAACATACATTCTATATAAGAGAACATTTGTTCCTTAGTAGTAGAAACCGAAAACAACAATTAAAATAAAACAAACTATATAATAAATCTCTGGCAAAAAGATCTTAATTTCTAAAAAAATAAGTTAATTATTTTCAAATAAATCAAATATCATTATATTACTTTGTGCAATGATCCAAATGTAGAAACACATGTTGTCTAAAAACATTTTTTGCTACGAAAATACATTCAAGTAACATTTAATCTATATTATCAATATGAACTAAACCATGCGCATGCGCAGTCTGTTCACTTAAATCTCAAATTGCTGTTTTAGTTATATTAATAATTTTAGTCAAACGAACTAAGAACTCGGCTGGTTTCTAGTCCAGTAAAGAAAATAATATGTATGAGACAGAACTCAGGCTCCCGAGGTAGCCATCGAAACTTGTTAAAAATGAGGTCTGGGCTACACGCCTCCTGTACTTTGCTCAAAGATAAAAATAAAGGTAAAATTCGTTTATTCAACATTGGACTATTAACAGAATTACTATTGTTAGTCAATCTTTTATCTAATTATTTTTAATGTCTTTATTTTTTTATTTTACTCTGCTTTGAAGAAGAGACAGGAAGAAACTCCACAACAAGACATCTTTTATTAAAGTTTAACACAGGTTTTTACATATACACTTTATCAGATATAGCCTATATGAAATCAAAATAATAAGTCAACATCACTGCCAAGGAATCCTATCATTTTCAATTTCTTTTAATGAATAACAAGCTTTTGCAATTTATTTTTAATGCTTTTTGAATTTTGTTATTGGTGGTCCAATAATGTTTTGCAGCATTTTATTTTATTAATAAATCTGATTTCGTTTATCACAAATAAGATACTTTTTACAGTCGAAATTATGGTACAGTTAATTTTTTACGATTCCTTGTAAATACACGAAGTCCCCTACTTTTTTAAATTTATTATAATTACTGAACAAAATATTACCATAAATATTGAGAGGACACTGATAGATTATATTCTCTTTAAACCGATTTCTCAAAGAGATTCGCGGCCCTAAGCTGATAACAGCTAGGATGGCTCTCTTTTATAAAACAAATATATATTCATTATCAAACTTGAGGAGTCCCGTCCGTAAAAAAAATTATTCCGATTTTACAAGTACTTTGTTATAAAATTATTTCTAAAGAAAAGATAAATTCAAACAGATCCGTTGCAAAAAATATGTCACGCAAATGAAATTTTCTATTCTGACGCTACTGTACTCGTCTATTCCGCTGCGAATGTGGGCGGTGAGAGCATTCCGGCATGGTTTGCGAATTGCTAAGAAGGTGTGAGTCAGCAAGATAAACAATCGTGAGGTCGCGGGTTCAAGGCTACCGCGTTGTACTGACGGCGGTGCGCTTGCGCCGGTATTGGTTCTAGTTTTTTGTGACCGTAAGGCATTAAGACAAATTAAATTTTTCTTACATTTACCCATCAATACCTTACATAGAGACTGCCATTTCTTTTTCTAATAGACATCTGTCAAAATTTACAACAACTAATTAAATGTTTGTAAACAGCTCAAGACCGGTCATCGCGGAGATCTTCGGGGAAGGTTTACGTCTTATGGTAGGCGTCTATCAGAAGAGGATGAAGCACACGGTGTGTGTCTATAATACAAGCCGTGTTTCGTTTCTTTGTCCGACTAAACAAACGTTGCGAAAGGCAGCGACGCTTTGCGAGTTCCGACACGTTGAACATATATAAGTTATTACAAGTAATAGTCGTATATCTCCTTAAAACATAATCCGCCTAGTTTTTTACTAAGTTTACGGATTGTTACCCCTATTTTTTGTCACAACAACTTCAACTTTGGGAACTAAAGCCTTAACCCTTCGACATTTAAATCTTCTCGAATATCGACACCGAGCACCCATCATTAAAAATTACGCCTGTACAGGTAGGCCTTTTGCTCAGATTATTTTTAAAACTTTACCAACAATACAACAAGGAAACCATGCATTAATTTAAATATGTATTTTGTAAAGGTTTGTTTCCATACAGATAAAAGCAACAGAGGTTAAAACACACAATTCGAGTGCAGTTTACATTTGTCTTTAGTATTGTCAAGTACATTTACCCCAGTGTACTTGCGAAATGTTAACTACTTTAGATAAATAATAAAATGTGATGGTGTTTCATTCTTTAATTTAAAGACTTTCTTGTTCATACAAATGTTAATTGATTAGTGTAAAAGCTTTAAAGGGATGAATATTAAATTTATACGAAACACACTATACAAAAAAATCTACGGTTTCATAAGTAGTAAATAACGTAATCATTACATACTGACAAAAAGAGTTTTTAAAATTTGTATAGCTAATTTTTAAAAAAAAATTGTTTTTTTCTCTCTGTCCTAGATAATCTACCAGAAATTATATTTAGTCGCATTCCAATAAAAAAAAAATTGTACATAACGCAGTCATTGCTTTATACAGATTGATTGGAAACAGGAGTAAAAGTTTAATTACTTGCCATATAAATAATTTAAACGAATAAACAATCAACCTGTATGCCTTATCATCGGACTGAAGTGTTTCCTCTATAACCGTATTTCATGTATATTGTGTCTCACTAGAAATGTGGTTTTTGTGACCGTTCCTTGTAATTACATTAGAACAATAAATGAATAAACTATTTTTCACAGTGTTAATTTAATTATCAAATGTCTTTATTACAAATAACAATTAATTATTAAATAAGATTTATATTTTGTACACTACAAAACTTTAGTAATGTTATGAGATATTTTTTATTATAATACTTCTTAATCCCCTTATTTTCGGAATATAGTGAGGTCAACTTGAAATAAGTTTTGTAAAAAAATATATTTTTAGTAATTTTTTAAACACATTTTTACCTTTATTAAAACCTGTGAAAACATGAAGAATTTGTCGTATTTGCTAAATGGCACATAAAGCTCACAAGTATTATTTTGTTGTTTGAACTACTCCTATTTTATTTACACTATCTCATCAGATACATATGAATTGTGACAAAATCATATAATTTTTATTAACCGTTGTTAGAGAGTAAAATACTTTCAATCGAAAATTATTAATTACTATACAATCTACAACCCTGATATAAAAGTTAAGTATTTAAGAAAGGGTTCGAAGAATAGTATAAATTTATATAATAACTCGTTAACTTCGATGATATTATAACTGATTGAAGAATTACAACTATGTCATACGTAAAAATCACTACCCAAATATCACATTGGAAATTCTGTTAGAATAACGAAATACATACATGTATTATTATGAGGATATGCATATAACTGAAGAGATAATATATTTGTACCGTCATCAGTACGGGTGGTTCATAAAAGTCGTACGCTTAGTGGGGCGTAAGGGGCCGAAAGGGTCTAAGAAATCGTGACAGTAACAATTACGTCAATGCCGGCAATACATATCTGTTAAAATTTAATAAACCCTTAGACATTTGAACAACGAAGAAATTATCAATTTGTTTTTCATTTTAGATAACTATTTAATTATTTTAAGAAGTGTATGTAATGTTATATTTTCAGAGTGATAGTACATTTAGTGACACATTTTTCTTGACCTCCTCGTTTAAGGAAAATGTAATTTTAGGTAACTTATTGGTTTATACAAAATACCTGAGACTTATTATAGCAGGTCGCGGGTTCGATTCCCGGGATACAATCTTATATAATTAACACTTTGTGCATTAATAACATAGGATTTCCACTGCTCACAAACAAGTTTCCAGAGGATGGTCTGCAGCGTCATCTGCATACCATAATACCATACTGCGGTCACCGTGAACCCAACCGTTAAGTGTGGTGATTATGATAAAATCTTCCATAGATAATTTTGGGGAAGGCTTATGCCTTGCAGTGAGCGTGTACGGGCTGAATCGAAGACGACGAAACTAAAAGATAGAACTTGACTCTTACGAACAATGTAGCCTCTTTATAATATATTATGCCTCCTGGGGCTAAAATGACGACAATACATAATAAATATTAAATAGATAAATTTAAAACAATACTATACAATATAAAATGTTCGTTAATATCGACATTAGATTACAATCGTATCGCATGTGCTAAAAATGGAGACTATAAACGTATTTCTGCGATGGATATTATATAACAAACCGTGGGCAGCACTGCAAACTTATAGACCGAGATTAACACTATGGGGTGAACGCTCTATTCGCTTTGTCTGTTTGCGCAAAGCATAAATTAAAAACTAGACACTATATATACTAATTCTACTTCATGTATATATTTTTATAGTCTTCTCATAACACCCATGAGCTATTAGCATTAAACTGGTAATGCTAAATAAAGAAAAACTATCAACACGCCCACAGAAAAAGTTTTATGATCGTTGCCGTATTTGTTTAAGTAAAAAACACAACATAGCCACAATCATCACATACGTATGACGTGTCTATCCATTTTAACGTTAAAGCGTTTGAAACAAAAACCAGCCGCTTCTATATTAGCTTGGCCAGCCCTTTGATCGCTAGAATTTTCTGTAATTGTATTATAATTAGAAAAGCCTTTATAGAATTAACGATCTACAGTTGTTTCATGGTGTAATAGCAAAGTGTAAGTTTTTATCATTTAAGGCTCTCTTAGGACTTCTTAAGCATGCGGAAATATTGATTTGGCAAAATATGTTTAATATTTAAATTTTTTATATTTCCGTGGGATTTATCTGAAAGTTCAAGATGAAGGTAGCGTGCTTGTGGTGAGAACACATTATTATGTGGGGTTTCTATCTAGCCGCCTTCTGTTACGTGAGGAAATAAGGTATCTCCAAGTTAATGAACATCTACAGTAACTCGTGCCATGTTATTCAGCCAGTCCTGGGATGTGCGTTGTTCACGCTACCGCTACACCCCTGGTGGTGTGTGACCACGAAGATTCGAGACCACGTCAATTCATAGTCCGCCATAAAGCATTTGTTGAAAAATATTTTTTGTGTTAATATTTTTAAGGCCTCTCGCATAGATTTCCAATAAAATCTGTTAAAAGCGGCTTCGTAATTTCCCCCTATATTATTAATAGCAGTCTCCGCTTCGCGTGGTGCTCACTGAATTTTGTAGGTGTTATATTAAAGTAATTTTTCTAAAATTAAAGTAGCCTACGTCACTCTTCATTACATCACCTACATGCTAGTATCATCTCACCTACCTACAAAATCGGTCCATTCATTTCAGAGATTAATCGGAGCAAATAGACAGACAGAAATTTAAAAAAATAATAATTTTGTATCGTATATATGCATGTGGTAGAAAGCGGTTAATTTAATATACCAAACAGGAGTGCCTGTTATATTATGCCTGATTATACTTATTTGTATAGATTATTTTATTTATACACAACGCATATGACATCATGAAAATATATATCATGAAAAATTTTCCTATTCATTGGAGAATTAATTATAATAACTCAAAAATAAATTTCTAAAATTTAAAGCTGTGCTTCTTTATGTGTATTTCAGTACGTATATATATCTTTTGACTCTCAACGCCCACTTCCGTGTACGCTGATTCACCGAGTAGTGTGTCATCGAATGCACCTGATGAAGGTTTGGTTAGGTGCCAACAACATATATGTTGATTAACAATGGTTTTGGTTTGTCTATGTTAGCTGCCTACACTACGAGTAACCAATTTTAACTATGGGCTATGTATAGATTTTTATAATCGTTATATAGTTAAGGAGCTCTGACTGCTAAATTCAAAAAAACTTGTCAAATAACATTCGTGTATTAATGTTAATGGTTACTATACTGTAAATAACTTAAAAGAAAGTAGCAAACATTGGGAATTATGTTCGCTGCCAAACTTTTTCAATATTTTTTAAAAATGTAATTTTTGTATTATTTAAAAAAAACATAGTTTCGCGGAGTTTCCTTCATGTTCCTCATAGCTCTGACTCATCCGAACAGTTCGCAGATTTAACTTAACTTCAACAAGTGTTTTTGGTTAAAGAATATTTGAACTAGAATTAGTATCACAAAATTGCTCATTTTTATAAAACATAAATACTCCTAGTAGAAGAAATAAGCAACAAATTTCAATTTTCATCATAATGGCCTTCCCATAGATTTCCAATTAGACTAGAAGAAAGCGGCATCTACCCAGCGTCGCCAGGTCATCTGTCCACCTCGTTCACAACTGTGTATAAATATTGCTGCTTTTCTGTTAAAAGACGTCGTAGTTCTTAAAATGACATGGCCATTCTAATACGTGTTTGAAGTTTTTTTTTTTTGGGCCGGACTCCCACTGCTTCCCAATTTGCAAAATGCACACATTCGAGGTGGCAAGGCGCAGAGAACACCCAGCCGGAGACTCCTTTTAAGGAAATAAAGCTGGCTCCTGGAAGAGCCACGGCTCGACCCGTAACATACCACTATTTCACCGGATAGGGAGGCCGCAAAGTTCTTAGATAGCTTCGGCGAACGATATCTGACAATCAAGGTTGTGTTTCAACCAAGATGTGCCATGTGTAACGATGTTTGGATTTTTTTTTCGGCTTTTTAGGTCGCAGATTCGACGAAGCTATCAAAGCTAAACATCATTATATTATTACTTTATTTGATAAACCTCTTCGCTCCTGTTGAAATACAATTAGGTCATATATTGCAACTATTTTATTCTTAACCTTTAACATTCGTCTATCCAGTCGATAATAGTTAGGTATAGGAATAGCTCTACGAATGTCAGTATTAGAATCCAGCGGTTACGTATCGATCCGCCTAAATTTAACATCGCTCGGAGAACGGTTCCGTGTGACTTTAACCGAAAGGTCAAATTGGTTTAGATTATATACAGATATGTCACAGTTTAAACGATAATTGTTCCACTTAATATTATATATTATTTATATTACATATCCGCAATAATTAAATAATAAAATAAAATGAGAGTTTTTGACTTCTTAGCACTTCTAGATGTCTACAGTACTTGTATTTGCAATTATTAATTTTATTATTTTATAGACAGATATCGATCAGAATTCAAAACAATTGTGTGGCGAAACCTTTATCTCAAAGAGAAGGTACGGCTATAAAAGTTACATAATTTCTATATATTCTGTTGTCTAAAGATTGTCTAAAATACTGGTTTTTCACGATGATTTTCTTCGCCTTTCTGAACAATGGATGTGAAATAATTGACACAAAGTATACTAAGAATGAAACCCGCAAGTTGTAAAAGATTCCTTAACCAGTGAGCTTCTGTTAGCTCAAGTACCTAAATAGCTTGTACTAAAATCGTGTCTACGGGCACGCCAAACACAAATCCTTTTTTGATAATTTCTTATTACTATATATTAATCAGCAACTGTTTACTGCCGCACGTTCGTCATTCAGATTCACTGACACTGATAGCCGCAATCTCATGTTATTTGGTACGTAAATAGTTTATTGTTAATCTGGACTTCCACTGCTGTACAATTTATGTCTTCCGACGACCTCAACAACGCTACGACAATCTGTGATCTTCACTCCAGAACTTTAAGGTCCCGGCTACTACTACATCTGCTCTGCTCGCAATAGAACATGCCCACTATACTGATATATATTTGTAGGAAAAGTTTACTAGTATTTAAAACGTATCCGAACACATTTCTTATTTCAAATGTTTTCTTTCTATGCTTCACTTGTTTATAATAGATGAATTAAACATTATGATGACAAAGAAAATATACACGGAGAATTTCTTGGAAATATGATAAATGAGACGTACACGGCAAAATTCGTAGGAATATCTGGAAGTAGACAGCTAACGTCTTACAGCTGTTTCAACTCGTTAAGGACAGAGAAAGGTTGAATGAAATAGAAAAACTTAACCTTTGGGACGGATAAGGAACTGGACTAAGTATCCATGCTATGAATTATTAATCATCATTATTATTCATTTCACAAAATGCCTCACAGTTCACATCCTGTCGGTATAGCCTGATAAATCTTTGTCCGCGCGATCAGATATCACTCTTGACTGAACGTTCATTGCAATAATAAAACGATTATGAAAGTACACAATAAGAGCAAGAAAAGACCACCGAGACTACGCAGCGACTCTTTGTCTGGACCGGCGACCGAGACATCTCGAAGGCCAGTTCCACTCTTAACAAAAGTATAGTTTACTGCACTCGCTCATATTATGCGTCGCTTTAATACTACGCCCTGATTGCATCTGCCCGTACACAACGCAGGATAATCCCTGTTGAAGTTTTTATTTTGTTCGTTTAGGGTGACCATGCAGAATTCAATTATAAAAACTTATTCACTGTATGAAGTCTAGAATATTACATCTGTGTACATATAAACTATATTAAAATGTATCATGTTCAATAAAACATTGTATGTTTCATAATCGGCTGGCGTCACTATACTGCGCAAAATCATTTTTTACGGCTTACATTTTTGGGGACCTCTCGTTCTTCCCTACCGTGGTAAAGCAGGGACTATTTATACAATTAATAATTTTTCTCTTTTCTCTTCTCTTTTTTTCCCTTTACAATGACTTGCATTTCGGAAAAGCGTGATAGGTATCAGTTTTTTAATCATATCATTCCTCATTAATTCGCAATTATTTTTATTGTTTTTACCACTATAGCATACTAAATAATACCCATCTATACTTTACCACATAGAGCGCAGAACACATAGTCGCTGGTGCTTTGTAAGACGTCCACTCCCGAGGCAGACAGATCTTTTTAATATCGTCGAAAGACGCTGCATGCAGACTCCTTACAGCCTTCCTATTGGAAATCTACAGATGAAGCCTATGGCTAACAGAGGAGGTGATACTGCTGAAATAATAATGATGTTTTCATTATTATCACTATTACCTGCCTTCCACTGATTTATGAAGGACTTGCAAAACAAACGGTCTTAGATCCCCCTTCCGCTAATAGCAGTGGCTGAAACATGGTAAAGGAATTACGTGGGAGACCAATCCACAATATTAATGAAGCCAAGAAACTAGTTAAAATAATTTCTGTAAACCAAACATATTTTAACCAAATAATACAAAGCCGAGCATCTGCTTAGTTTGTCGTATTTTAATGACAAGTTACATTAACTCGTTATCAGTATATCTAATCAAACATTTCACTCGATCACTCATAAACCTGAATCATATTGATTAGGTTTACATTTAGTAATACAAAGATAAATGACCATATACGCAATACATCGACGTTGGAATTCCAATGAACATACAAACACAAAGTAAGCAGCGGGCAATGGATTGTGCAATTTGAATTTGAACGGGAGATTTATATTTGTAATTGGACGCTGAAAGGACCGTTCAAATTCGTCAATTCTCATCTGAGAGCTAATTTACGATGTTGTGTCACTTTTATTGAACGCTCAAGTACGCGAGTGTCTTTTTGAAATAATTTAAGGCTATGAACACACAGGGAGAAGCTTAATATTAATTTTTATTTCATTTTATAAATTTAAATAAAATTTTATTCATTGGCCTCATCAGAAGAGACTTCACCTAAAGTAAAAGTCTGTTAAAATTTTTAAACATATCATAGTACAGTAATAATATATAAGAAAGCGGTATCTACAAAACTTCTTATGTATTACTTAATAAATATATATACAATATATTGTGTTAGGTATTTTTTAGATTTTAATACAATAAATTTTAATATTATATGGTCCAGTAATAGACCGTCTATGTTGATGAGATAAGTAGTCTGTTCATCATCATCAAGTTAGCCATAGGACGTCCACATCTAGACATAGTTCTTTTCCATAGTTAATTTTGATGATGATGTCTAGAAATGGAGTAGCTTTAGGTGATAAATAAGATTAGATGAAGATACTAATACAAAAGAAATCACGATTTCCCGATTTATAATAGGTATAAAAGTATAAAATTTATTATCTTAACTATTACAATATACCCAAGGTTCAATAGTATTATTGTAAAACTAAAAAGTTATGTGTAGACGATTTCTGTCGTTTAAGTCTCGGTGTGGTATGAACCTAATATATATAAAGAACCATTAAATGCCTTACTTTCACAAACACTGGCCATATTGGACGCCGTAGCGCAACGTGCATAGCCAATGCAATCGTTGTTGGCATTTAATATTAGGTTTCTACTGCCTATATAAACCGTTGAAGCATTTTCACTGACATTATTTTTAATATGCGATCGATTTTCAAATATAATTTTATTTTCAAATACAATCACTAAAGAATACGTTTATATCTAATGTATAAAATTCTCGTGTCACGGTGTTCGAACTTGAACTCCTCTGAAACGGCTTGACCGATTTTTACCAAATTTTATATGCGTATTTAGTAGGTCTGAGAATCGGCTACTATCTATTTTTCATACCCCTAAGTGATAAGGGTTGTTCACCCTTAAAATATTTTTTTTATTTTTTTGAAGAAATTTTTTGTTTTTATTTTTTTATGACACAACATACAAAAATACATACAACCCTAAATTTTCACCCCTCTACGATCAACCCTTATTTTTAAATTGAAAATTAAAAATATTTTTTTTTGCAAAACAACGTTTGCGGGATCAGCTAGTCTTGTATATAAAATGTAACAACTAAAATTAATCATCAAATATCTTGCTTAATGCAAAACTTGAGTACTCGACATGCTTAGCCCATTGTTTTATTTTTTTCATTACTTCATCAAAGCACAAGGATTTATGAATAGTAATATTAAAAAATGACAAGGAAAACATTAATATTTAGTTTTCTTTTTCCATACAAACTACATGTATTAAGACACCGTTCAAAGAGTTGAAGTCAATGTGAATAAAAAAGCAAGTTATGGTGTAATCAAACAAAAAATATTTTGTCCCTTAAAATCTTACCGTAACTTAAAATATAATAATTACGCCAGAAATAAAAATTTTTTTTTTAAACATTCGTTATTAATTATTAAAAAAATTAATAATAATAAATAAATTTGTCGCACTATCCTAAGTCAAATATTTTTTACTCGGCCCGACAGGCTAAAACTATTGACAGTACGAAGTCAAGGGCAGCTAGTTTTCAATAAAATATCACCTCGTTGATACTCAAAAACTATTACATTTCAGTCGCATATAATCTATTGTACAATATTGTTTATACTGCCGAATTACGTAGTTATTTTGATAATAATCAAAAGAAACGAATAACCCTAATTTTTTTTACTACGTTTTATAAAATATCTAGACAATACGTAGTTTATATATGCAGCACACATCGTGCGCGACAGATCGATAATTCACGCCGCACGTAAATGGATCAACTTGACCGTGAATACACCAACCATATTCTTAACACGTTGTCTCCTTCTTTTTCTTTCTTATTATTTTATGAAGAATTGGAAACGAGAAAGCTTTATCGCTATACTATCGCCTTTAATCATGCCTAACTTTACGTAGATTGGTTATAGGTGTAAAAGCTTTGAAATGTTAAATGTAATGTATGTAATGTCAATTTATGTAATGTACACCCTATCCAATAATCAATAATTTCGAAAATAATAAATAAAATAATGATAATATAATAAGAAAGTGTTTTTAAAATTTGGGTGTGCTACACATTAAAATGAGAAGTGATAGCTCAGCGATAAAAGATGCGGGTTCGATTATTCCATGGGATAAAATCTTATGTATTTCACACTTTGTAAATTATTTATATGGGATTGCCACTGCTCACAAACAAGTTTTGAAAGGTTGGGCAGCAGATTCGTCTGCGTACCATAATACCAAACTGCGATTGCAAGCCCGCAAGTCAAACGTGGCGATTATGCTATATTCCAATTTTACGCAGAGACTAACTTAACCCAACCGTGTTTCTAGGGTCGTATTTGGTATTAAGACAATTCAGACGATTCAAAAGCACCGATAGTTAGGTCTACTCGAATAAAGATAAATTTGACTTTGGCTTTATGGAGATCTTTGGAAGGAGTAATATGCCTCGCAGTGGGCGTCTCTCAGTGGCTGAAACGACTATGTATGGCGTGTACTAAAATTACTTATTGTTTATTATCTTTCTAAAGTTAGTTTATGTTTCGTCACAACATAGGCCCATAACATAAAGCAGATAATTTTTGTACTATGTGTCATTTAACATTATTTTTAATGAACATAGACTACAATTTGACTACGATACCCATAAAAAGTTATTACAAATGCGACTATAAATAAAGATTCTCTACCCGTAATTTACACGATACTTTCATTGCGTTAATATTTATAATTGACAATTATTTATTTATAGCACATAAAATGATTTATAAATATCGATATGTTACGGCGAAATCGACATTTTTATTGATTCTTTTATCAGTATTTCTCCAATAAATAATGCATGCGTTGTAATATACAATCGCGTGCAAGTAAATAGACTCACTCGAGACGTATAAAAGAGCAGATGCATTTGAAAATGCATATGGATCTTAGTAACAAAATTATGTGTTCGTAATGTTTAAAAAATCTAGCTTTTCATTGACACTATTACTATAAAAATAATTATATTACTTTTCTTTTAAATTGGTGCCGAATTGAAGTATCGAGAAACATGCTCTTTGTGATGCCTACGATTTCTGAGCTGTAATTCCGTAAAAATGCAAAACTTTTTTGACTTGATGTTGCCAAATAAAACACTCATTTAGACAAAATTCGATAAATTTTAATATTTCGCTTCGTACGATGGTTTCAAGCAGTGATATGTTAAAAAATAAATAAAAATTTGAGTGTAGCATCGGAGGTAAGCGTACATCTAGATAAAAAAGACACTTTTTTAATGGAATTAGGCTTTACCTCGCGGAAGTCAATCCTAAGTAAGAAAAGGACCAATATTTAGCCACTTCCGCACACGCAGTGGTGCCAAACACAGACTCTGTGTTTGGCACTAATCGGTGTAACATAACTCCTAAAGATGCCCCGTGGAGGGATGAAACACGTGTTGAGTAGCTTGGTGGTGGCGGTTGTGTGATTCGCATTGTTTGCCGCATACGCATTTATCAGCGGGCTGGCGGGCGGTGCACTTTATTGCACGACTACCACTGCATGTGCGGAAGTGGCTAAATATTGATCCTTTTCTTTCTTAAAAAAGACACTAAAACTTGCAATGAGTCGCAGCGCTTTTGCGCCGCGTAGCAGTCAAATTGTTAATATTACTGTTCCTGCTTACTCGTCTGCTTGTAAACGATTAGGTTCACTATTTCACAATGTATATGTAAAATTTAAAATGACGTAATAAAAAAGAACAATTGTTTTAGTGTATCTATTAATGACACCGGTGCGAGTTGTAAACGCCCTTTGATATTCCCCTAACAGAATGTTCCGTGAACGCCCTCAAAACTAGGAGGGTGGCGGGTTTTTCAGCGCTTGGCCGTGGCACGCTCCACTATTGTTAAATAATCAATAACGCGCTCTCGTCGGGAATCCGATTAGTCATAAAGAAAGCGACTGCGTGGGCGGCGGAGCGAGCTTTGTGTTTTTGTAACCGTTGTAAACTTGCGCAATAGTTCCTGTGAGACGAACAATAAGGAAGTTTTCTTTATAGTGAGACCGACTCGTATCGATGCGATACAGTCATCGCGGTGGTCAGACAAAACTGTTACTTTAAATTGATTAATGAAAATATCATTAAAATTTAAAATATACGATTCCATTTTTAAAAACATTAACACATAAAAGTTGTCCTGAATGTTGCTCTCCGATATTAACATAAACATTGCATTATATCTACTTATTAATAAAAGCAAATAGCCTAATTTTTACCATATTTTTGTTAAACATTTATATCAGGAAATTAACATTGCCGTGTTTAAACTGAGTACATGTGGGTAGTTGTGATCAACATATCTATTATATTTTATTGTAATATAAATAATGAAATTGTAGGTGTAATGTACTGAATATTACTATTAATATTATGTTGATAATTGTAATAGTATATTTGCCTCCCCGCTTTCACAATAAATTTTAAAAAGATATATAATACATTGTATAATAGGGGATATATATAAAATATGTAAATAGGGGACTCGTCAGTATAACTCACCTAAACACAGGTTACAACTTTATTTACCCTGTCATTTTTCGGCGATATAGCTATGTCATAATGGGTTTATAGACATTTACTTACAAAATTTGTTATTGTTATACATAAGAAATATACGTATATGTCATTTATATATTATTAATAAATATTAAACAAAATCGAACACCGGTTTAGATTTGAGAAGCAGAGATTTTGAACACTTATAATATTATAATGTTTTGCAGTAATAAGTGTATTAAAATAAATACATTAATTACTGTAAATTATGTCAAAATAAATATATATTCGTGCGTAGGAGACATGTCTTACAATCATCACAATTTTAAATTATGGGGCTGCACAGGAAAGAATGGTGTTGTATCACTAACCAAATTCGTCATACATATCACATCACCTGTTTTGTGAGGAGCAAGTGCATTACTGAAGAATGGTCCTCACTAACCAGTACTAATGGGGCAATCAGCGAATCAATCATCGTACGGCCTGTATGTGTGTCGCGTCGCGTCATAGAGCGCATATTAGCTGTCGACGTCAACGAACTCATTCCGGGACTTCCTCTTTACTCGATGAAACCTCATTTGAACGAATTTATCACAATGGACGCGCCCTGCTGGAAACGGTGGCATTCTGTTTTCCTCACCAAGGTGCTTACACCCATCACGACATCAAATTCAACTATATTCTTCAAATTCAACTATATTCTCCCTTAGAAATCCACAAACGAAACTTTTAATCATTCAATGGATTCACGATGCGGATGTTGGGTCCATCGCGTTGAACAAAGAGCTGGGTACGATGTTCGGGGCTGATAACCAGTAGGTTTAAAAAGGCCTCTTGCAATGTATTGGCATTTACATTCACTGACGAGACTCCTTTCTTCCTGAAAAAAATTTAAATGACCCCACCAATGCTGCTTTGGAAGTCCGTTCCTGAAATGAGTCGATGTTCACACTTGACAAGGCTAAATCTTTCAGAGTTCATAGATAAGTTACAGAGAAATTACAAATTCAAATTCATCATGGTAAATTCCCAGTTAATCTATTAACTACGTCGTAGTACTTGTTTTTATGAGCCTTAGGTATATATGTCTAGAGGAGGATAAGGAACAGTTCTATAAGTGCAACTTATTTCAATATTTTTGAAAATAGAACAAAAGCCCACTCTATATGGCGTCACCGCCATCATATCCTCAGGGATTCTACATCGTTTCTCATACGCGTCTATTATAAGTTTACAGTCAGGAGCTGCTTTCAGGCTAGAATTTCATAGTAAAATCTTTTATTATATTTTCGAGTCTGCGTCCAAAAAATGACAGCTGTCCAAAATAAATTGCTACTAAAGAATGATTTTACACAATTTTATACATAACCTATGAAAGTATATTGAAGTTGAAAGAATTGCCAGCAATTTAAGACGAGCTTGTTCTAGGCGTCTTTATTGTCGTATAGACAATCCATAACTCTCAGCAGCAGATGTTATTATGTTTAGTCTACTCATAGAGTAAAACGAGACTAGAATCAGTCTTATGTATAAATAAGGCATTGGTTTATCAATTGTTTAAATTTTAACTTTTATTTTAACTGACAACACAATTTATAATTCACTAAAACTATTAGTCAATATAAAGAAGTATAAAAATTTTCCACATACGTGTATTAAAGCAATCATGTGTAATTAACTTTTTTGTATTATTATTACACCTGTACGTATAATGGATACGAAAGAAATACCGAAGCGCGTCTGTCCGTATCGCGGGCAGTTAACAATGCATCTAACCATCGTCTAAACATCGCGCTAATAGATCCAGTTAGCTGCAAGGCCGGTTGAACTACTGAGGGGAAGCGTTGAATAGAAAACGAAGGTTTATTCATACTTGTTGCTTAAATTGTTCCAAACTTACTGAAGAAATTTATTCGTTTAATTATTAAATACATACACGTGTACACACACTTATTATTTTTATAATTATCAATGAATCATATTGAAGCAAAGAATTACACGATGCTCAACATTATTTATAGGATTTTTGATTCTCCCTTTTTGTTATTTATTTTAAAAATTATTGAATTTGTTACATTAATGAGGTGTTACATAGAAACTAGTGCCGAGCAAAGACTGGTCAGACTAGAGGCACAGGTGTAGCAAAAATTGGCTGTATCGCTACTAGGTGAATGAAACTTTTTGTGATATTCTAGAAGTAAGGCTTTTGCGCTTTTTCCAAACCAACTTGGGATCATTAAGAGTGATGATTTATATAGGTCATGAGAAGAATGCTACAAGAGCTCAATTTGAAAAATTGTAATGGAATAGATCTGAAATATAAAAGCACCTTTCAACTTTTTTATTCATTGCCATAATAACGCGTCTTGCGCTGCCCGCATCCAGCGACTTCCCCCGACCTTGGTCATGTCGTCTGTTCACCCAGTGAGAGGATTTCCCTCGCTGCGTCTACCGGCTTCTGGACTCCACTGGAGAACCTTTCGGCGCGAGCGATTTGTCCCGCCCATTCTACTTCAGACGAGTAATTCTTCGAGCTACGTCGGTGGCTTTGGTTCGTCAGACTTCCATATTTCTGAATCGATCTCGGTGTGAACTCGAAAGAGCTGTAAATATTCTTAGCCCCCTATGTTCTCTGATCAAACGTTTAAAGAACCCACAACAATAACCGTGAGTTTTTTTATATTGTGACCACTTGTACAAATATTCTTAACACAGAAGTGATGTTTTATTGTCATTTAAAAATCAAATATATTCAGTCATCATTCATAGACGTAACATTTTATTGTTTAATAAAATTTTATTGATTGTATGAAGCTTTGAGAGAAATGTTTAACACATAAGTCTGCCAAACATGTACACGTACTAACTATACTAAACTGTCAACAGTTTTTTTGGAGATAGTAAACACTCGGTAGCTGCATCATCAGGATGCTTATTGTTTGTTGGGCTTTTATATGACATTCCACATAAAAATGTTTTCCATAAAAGAGACATTCGTGCTCAGCATTTACGATGTTCAGTACTAATTTTAGCCTTTTACGGCTCGCGTCTATTCGTAGCTGGTGTCGGGGACGTGGAACCTCAAAATGCATACTTAACAGATGATAACTTGTGTTATTTTCTATAATTATCACTTTCCTTTAGATAAACAGGCAGCCAGTTAACAAATTTGTCTTTTATTGTTACAACGTTATTTTAAATGAGAAATATGGTGCTTACATACTAGTGTTGTAAATGTTAACGTACCACTTTGTAATTTTTTAATTTTATTATACATATGTTTTAAATACAAAAACACAAATCAATCAAACCATACGACAATACTTATACGAATAAACATACTGGAAAAACTGCGATTAAATTAACGTATGATTTTACCTATTTTGACCTATATTCGTTTGTAAATTATAACATAAATATATGATGACAACTCTGCTAATAAACATAAGGTAATTTAGTGAGAACCGTTACAGAATTTGAATTAAAGCCGAATAACATACTTCAATCTATACCAGAGTTCCCCAAACTTTTTTGTGTCGTAGACCCCTTGCCATGTTTTTCCGTGTTGGGTAGACCCCCTACTTACCTGATATTGATTTCCTGTAAATTTTTAACTGTAGTGAAGTTTAGTGTTAAAAACTTAAAGTAAAAATACACGTTAATTTATACATTTATTTATTGAATTTAAATTAAAACTACTCAAAATAAAATTTTGTTATCTGTTATGTAAAATAGTATGATGTAAGTAAATAGGTACTATCAGTTTATGTGTTGAGATTCACTATCGTGGACCCCCATTTTCATTTCATGGACTCCCAAATTTTTTTTCGCTGACGTAGACCTCTTGCAGGTTGCCATAGACCCCTAGGGGTCGATCTAGACCACTTTGGGAATCACTGATCTATACAAACTCAAGTGACTGGTTTACCTTTTTTTATTGTTAAAAAAGTATTATATCCTTATAATGAAAATTAAATAACGCTAATACACACATTACTGTTTTGTTATTGACATCTGCTGTTAGTACGGTCCTTGGAGCATCTGCGTGTTACTTCGTGCAAGGTCTCACAAGAGAAGACTGGCTCGAAATGTCACTCAATATAAGTTTAACACTCATGGGTTGCGGTGAGCGTTGAGCCACAGCTAGTCATATTGCTATTATCGTATTATATTTCTTAAAATCATAATTTGTTAAATAAAATTAAGTTTGAAATGAAATGGGCAATTCCAGTCGTAAGGTCCTTACTTCATTTCCTCCAGCGCTGGACATGCATTTCGGCGCCGGAAATACAATCATATTTAATTAATATTCATCGCAGCGTACCAGCGTCGAGTCCATTGCGTCAACGTAATTATAAGTTATGTCCCTTTAAACATTTCTTAATTTGTCCGGTACTTGTGTCGATCCGTCGGTACTCTATTAAAGTAATTTTTCTGATAGTAAGTACAACAGTTTAAAAAAAAAAACGATTTTAAGAAGGACCTTATACATATAAAAATATATATATAGATACAAAAAACACCTCGAGGATGACTCTAAAATAGATGGATGGAATGTATAGAGAAAGATCTAAGGAGTATCGGACGGAAACATCTTGGCAAAGAACGGCGAAGGACAGAGCGAGATGGAACAGGATCGTGGAAGAGACTAAGATCTACAAAGAGTTGTAGTGCCACGTTTAGAAAAAGATAAGTAGTTATTAATGCCTATATGGGCTTCTAGATATCAAAAAGATACCAGTATCCTAATTGTATAATATAATTGTAATTAAACACCTATAATATTTTATTTGAAATCTATGGGGTAGGCGTTACGTTCAGCAGTTCACGTCTTATGACAGTTGATGTCCTTTTTTTACTGAGGATGGACTTCCGCAAGGTAACTCCTGATTCCATTAAATGTCCTATGACAGATATGATGATTATGATGAATAGGAAAAAATATTGTCTTTATCACCGGTGCGTTGTAACTGCACATTATTTTTCATTAAACACAAAATATCCAAGATAAATCACGCACCATGTTGAGGTTGCACGCTTGTGGCACGAGTTATGTGTCGTTAAGAAAAGCTACCAGCTAAATATCTCATTTTTAATCATCATTTTTAATTATTACACTAAATATTGTATACTTTTCTTTATTATTACTAGTATTCATATTCAATAGACATTAGCGTGCGTACCTTTATTTTACATTTACTATTAATGTTTCCATAGTTTTTTTTTGCTCACGTTTTTGCATGTCACACCTGTTTACTAAACTCAGTTATTTTAGCCTCTTCTTAAACTATTTTAAACTAAATTAAATAAAACAATTTTTCAAAAAAATATTGTATACAACGCTGAAAAGTAGATATAATACTTCTACATATAAATGGATATACTATGTATACATTGTGTTTATTTTAATACAATATGTGTTAAAGGTATTCCGTTTTTTAATATTTATGTACATCGTATCTTCAAATCTTTTCTATCAACCGATGGCCGCCCACTTTATCCTTGTCGATAAGTTCACCCAATAATTGTGTGTCTGACGGAAGAAATATCCGATTACGTCAAGGCCTCTGTTTGTATTCCTTTGCCAATGATGTTTTTAGTGTTGATGATAACATTAAAGAAATTATAACTTCTATCTTATTATCGGTGTATTCAGTGCTCATAGCCTTTTACAAAAATAATAATTAAAAAGATGCTATAATAAAAACCAAATGTTGCTAGCAATGTAGGTAAGGAAAAAAGATGATGAATGAAAGAATGTGAAGGATGTAAGGAAAGTGAAAAAGAAATTGTGAAGAAAGGTAGGAGAAAGATTAATAAATATACAAAACTGAAAAAACAATATAACCCAGAATTACACCGTCCCAGTTACCAAAAACGGGGACCATCTACTACATCGATTTTTAATTAAAATTTGCTTATATTGGTTTCTTATCTAGAACATATAACTAAGACTTGATCTAAACTTCGTAATTTTTGACGAAATTGACAATAATTTAAATAAAACTTGAAATTCTATTGTAATTTTTTGTGAATGTCATTGTTCTGTCATATTTTTTTTTATTAACTCATAACCATCAACCTACCAACACACACAAACACACTGAACCGGCAATAGAGGATGTGTCGCCTGGCCGATGCAAACGAATAGCCAGTTTCCGTTACCATAAGCTATCATTAGAACCACACAACAATTACGGTGCTGTAAGCGTTTTCGTCAAGAGCGATACATGTACATACATATGTCTTACAATCGACGAAGCGTCAACGCCGCTTTGATTCAAAACAAGGATATGTTACTTAGAAAATACATGAACACAATTTATTATATTTCAGGGACGATGATGCCGTAAAAGTCTTAGTCTTAGGGCTTGCAGCATTATCAACTCCGAAACAATACTGTACCTAATATAAAGAGTATTTACTAATGTGGTCAAAAAACAAGGTGAAATTGCCATATAAAACCGACGAGGACTACGTTTAAAAAATCAAAGATTTGATGCTTGAAAATCGTCTATTGACCAATAGATCCCTTGCTGATAGTGATGGATTATCATTTGGCCCAGCTCAAACCATTCTGAAGAATATATTGTGTTTCAGTCTCGATTGATTGATGTCGTACTTCATTTTTTCTCTAGACTTTTTTGACAAAAACTCGACTCACATCGCTCCGCAACCACTGTATTTGCCTGATTTGGCTTCGTGCAACTTCGGGCTATTTAATAAATTTAAAAGGCCAAAGCGGGGACGACGTTTTGACACGATTACGGAGATAAAAACCGAATCTATGAAAGTCTTGAAAGCTATACCGGAAAAAGATTATTCTGGAAAAGCGCTGGCAAAAGTGCGTTTTATCCGACAGGAATTACTTTAAAGGGGACGAATTTTATTTAAAAGAATAAATAAAAAAAAAATTATAAACAAAAGCACTTTACATTTTGATCACACTATTACATATATGACGATTGGTTATAAGTGTAAAAGATTTAAAGAGAGAATTTAAAGGTTATTATCAATTAATACATGGTACGCCCTATATAATAATCCATGGTTTCAAAAGTAATAAATAACGTAACCATAATAAAGTAAAATAAAACGTTTTCAAAATTCATTTCGTTCATTTCAAAATTATTTACTATCTGTCCCTACAGACTTGGACTGCCAGGACTTAACGTCGCATTAAAATATAAAAATAAATTCATTTTTTTATTTTAATTAAATGCAGTGACCATTTTAGTGTTAACTTTAAATATTTTTGCTGACAAATGAGCCCTACATTCAACCTTTTAAACTTTAAAGCTTTGTGGCATTCTTCCTAGGGCAGTCTAAGTCCTAAGTGTCTAAGTCCGAAGCAGAAGAGTTTATTAATATTTATACTGATTTAAAACTATGAAAGCAATGTTCAATCAATAAAAAACATCAGCCAATCACAAGTCGAGAAGTATTGCAGAGCGCTCTCTATCGCCCGATATAAATAAAGAATTATATTTCTGTGGAATTCCCCTTTTCGATGCGCTGCTAACGATCACGTAATGCTACAGCTTGCACAACTAAATAAAACCAAACTGTAGATAGGTGAGCCCGAATCCTGTAGTCATGACTTCGAAAAGATTAAGTGCTACATCAATAATCAATCGCCTTGAATGATAATTTGAATAAACATACATTACGACTCGATACCTAACATAACACAAGCATCTCATACGCCTCCTAGAAGTTGACACGACCCGTTTCTTCGTAGATTAGCAACGGTGCTAATCAAGCTGCCACCATCTAGTTTAAATGTTAATATCTTCACGATTATTATTCCGTGCATGTTCATATCGTTTCAAACAAGGTGCTCCTTGCATTCGAATTATTGCTACAGGTTATTAAAATGAATTTCTATTCCAAACTGATCCGCTTTATTTATGATTTATTCTTTCGAGATATGCTAATTTTTCTTCTGAGCAGTTGTAGTTTAGCGGTAGAGGACTGAGACTTTCGATCGTAGGTCGCGGGTTCGATTCCATGGAAACAATCTTACATAATTCACACTTTGCATTAGTTTTGTAGCATTCCCACTGTACATAAAAGAAGTTTCCAGATGATAGGCAGCAGTGTACATGTTAATCTAAAGTTAAATTGTTCGCTTATCATGTAAAGAACTTTTGCAACGAAAAAAAATTGTACCGTCACCAATTTTTTTTCACGTTAGTATGAGAAAAACAACTATACCTGGAACAATCTCTGAAAATGGTGCTTTATGTTAGTAACATATTGTGAGACTGCATTCGTAAATACATAGTTCAAAAAAGGAGTTCAGGAAAGGAAAAAAGGCAAATACATAGTTGTACTTGATTACTTCCGAAAATCAAATTCTGAAAAATAATGGGATTAGACTCCAGCAGCTTAGAAGCATGTAAAGTTCATTCAATTGATTGACGCGAAATTATCAATTATAATATTACGCGCTTTTTAAATTCATCATCACCATGACAGCCGATAGACGCCCACCGTAAGGCATCGGCCTCCCATAAAAATTGCGACAATGACCGGTCCTGACTCTGGTCTGTCAACGACATAGATTTTTCTAATTATTGGCTTAAAATTTCTATTTACTCAATATCATAAACATGATAAATACAATAAATAAAAATTAACTCGTAACATTTTAATTTCGTCTTCGAAATATAAACAAATTCTTCATGGGAGTACACATGCATAAATAACAAAGTTCCACAACATAATTTAAAGTATTTTATTACATAAATATTGTTTTTTATCGCATTCAAGTGTTTTAGTTGGTTGATCGAAATGTGTGGAACTTGGTTCGTTGACTCATTTATTTATTTCTTAATTATATTAATTTATGTTAATTAAACACGAAAATTAGTTAAAAATGAAATTGTTAAATCTGATTTAATAGAGTAACTGTTGGGTTTCTAGCCGGCTCTTGACGGATCAGCGTTGCGAAGCGGTGGTAGCTTGCTTCTTATGATGTTAAAATAATCGACGATTAAAAAATGCATATAAATGTCTACTTGAATAATTATATTTTAAATTTGAATCAATGACTGTACATCAGCTCGTAGCAACATATAGAAACTTATTAGTGAGTTCTTGCATGAGAAGAATATATTCCATAATCAAATTCATAAAAAGAGGTACATATTTGATTCTTATTTAGATATAAATCAATATAATATACGAGCTGTCATAATTGATAATTAGTATCAACTTTGAACAATTTATTGCTATTTTTTTACAAACGAACAGAGCTATTAAATATGTTATCTAGCTTCTGAAACTACCATGACGGCTTTATAGCGTTTTGCGAAGGCAATAAATAGATGTAAAAACTTGAAATCACTCACCGAAACCTGATTAATAGCAAGAACATGTAACTATAAGCATAGTGTTTGCTAAGATAGAAAAAGTTGCCTATAAAGATGTAAGGAATGCTAGTTCCTCATAAAAACGTTTAACTGGAGACGTGTGGACATAGCGGCAATACATTGAATTAATTACACATATTAAGGTAATTAATCCTTTATAGAAACCGGTTAATGAACTCTTCACTACGGAATTGTGAGTTCTTTACACATTTTTATTAATAAAAAATGAAAAAACATTTATGGAATACCCGTAATTGAACATCCTTTATTGTACACGTGTACAAACTTTTTAATAATATCTATCTAAATTAAAATTAAATGCAAAATGATGTACAAACTTGAAGACGGCTCGACAAATTCACGAGGGACGTTCTCAAAAATTGACTAACATGAAATTAGGAAAAATAAAACCTCTGATTTTCCCTTACGTGATTAATACTTTATTTATTAAATCAGCAAGTCAAACGTCAATCATATCAAAGAGGTATTAACGATATAATCAATAAAAAATCCTAAAATACGTTACAATTAAAATATAACCACATTATTACTAAAATCAAAAACGTACGAAATACAAACTATTTTTTTTCCGTAACTGTTGCTTAGTTATGAACTGCCATTTAATTTTTTTATTGAACTGCGACAGGTGAAAAATTTTGGCAGCACGAGTTCTGTTGCCGTCAGGGAAATATAATTAAAAACTTTCTTGTTACTCCTAACCATAGTTCAGAATGAATGTACTTCGAACAAAATCTTATAGTAAACTTGATAAAATATCTAAATAAAAATAGTTAAGCTTCGAAACGAACTAAATATTTTAAAACAGGTTTATTTGTCGTTAATATTCAAATTGTTTTTAGCGACCGATCGAATATGATGATCCTTTGCTTATATAGTATTAATTAAAAATGTCAATCTCAAAGTTCTAAATCTGCGTGGGTAGCAACAACAGACGCCAAAACTTATATGTATGTTTCCATACATATGTAAACCATTTTAGGTTTGAATATAATTCTAAAAAGTCAATTGGTAACTTTGTCTGGAGAAACATTTGAATATTCAACTTTTGATTTTATAAGATGTGTCTCTCTACGACTTCGTTATAAAATTAATAATTGTAGAGTAAATAAATATTTTGTTACCGCCTGATTGTTATAAGTTAGTTGTTGGCTTTAGTAGGCGGGTATGAATTGCAACTCACCGGCTTCACAGAAAAAGTTGTCGCGTGAACCGCTCGAGTGATTTCTTTACGTGTTGTTACTTTTCTGAAACTGGTGTATCGGAAATATGTTTTAATTACCGAAATTATATTAGGAATATCCGCAAATCTGACATCACTTTTGTGTATATATATATATATATATATATATATATATATATATATATATATATATATATATATATATAAGGAAGTAAGTTGTGCCAACCTAAGATAAAGCCTCGATTGGCAGGCAGTTTTTTGATTGAAGTTTAGTATTACGGTACGCAGAAGAATGGAATAGATAAAGGATGAACTATACAAGACTGTGTTCCGGGAACCGATTCCCGTCCTATGATCCCAGGTCTAAGTCCTCTACTGCTAAACTATCATTGAAGCACCTATGTTCACCACAAAATACTTAAAAGTAACTTTTATTTAATGAGTATTTTTCACATAAATCTAAGGTGTTATGAAATAATAGGAATTTATATATCACTATATTCTACAGTGAAATTTATGATTAGTCAAGCGCTATTGAGCAAACGGTAAGCAAATATTACGGTACGATTCGGTCATTGCAGTAATATGCACAGCAGATTTAACTGGAAGGAAAGGCCAACGAGGTTGTGTCATCGTACAGTGATTGATGATCATGATTATAACAGGTGTAGCGATTCTTCGTATTTGTACCAGGAAATCATAGCACGGGGATTCCTTATTCAACTTAAAAACAATCAATTCAATAGTTAAAAAATATAGGCCGAATAATATAAGTTTAATTTTAAATGTTAGGCAGATGGCGTTAAAATAACTAAAAGCTGACATTGTTTTAAGCTTTCGAAAGCAATTTATTTTAATTAAAAGGACATTATTTATTAATTTTTTCCATTTATATTTTGCCTATGGTACAAATTTATTTTCACAATTTTATTATTTGCATTCTCACCTATTTTCTTTCTCAAAGCCATTTATTCATTCATTTTTATACTTCACAAATTTCAAGGCATTTGTGAAGTATAAAAATTCCTTTCATTTTTTTACTAATCGTTTTATTCATCACTTCATTTTTGCCACCTACCCACCAGAATACTACAGATTAACATTTTGTTTTGTTTTGCTTTATTATTATTTCTTTATTTGCTTTATTCTTACATTTACATTCCTTTATAATTTAATTCTTACTTTCTACATATATCAAATATTTAAGTATATATCTTGACTAGTCTTATACACTCGTTTTTTACCTCCTTGTTCCTTCAATGATGTTTTCCTTCCTTTAATGTCGATATATAGAAAAAAAAACCACGTGATATTCAAGTGTGCACAGCGGCAATCAGTCAATGTGGACTTGTTGTGTATATATATATATATATATATTACATACATACGTCAGATTGATTTGATAAATATCATAATGGTTTCCTTTCAAACAACAACATTGTATTACTTAATTCACTTGTACGCTAAATCTGAATTTCTTTCATTATAACGTGATATGAAATTTCGACCAGTCGTTGTTCTTTGTTTGAAAATAGCCCGTAAAGAACTTCCAACGTCGAAATTGCATATGCAATCGCTGAATTAGACTTGCAAATTATGCGAGGCGACGGTAAATTTAAATTTAGAACACAACAGGGATATACAAAAATTGTTTTACAATATTTTTGTATGTCTATTACATAAAACAAAAAACAAAACTTAATAATGTACTTACGGAAATAAAAAAGCTCGTGGTTTAAATAAATCTTTAATAACATTTATGCGCGTTTAGCGGGTAGTTGGAAAGTACCACCCGTGCACGTATTTGTGAAATTCAAAGACGACGGTAGCATTACTAGCGGCTTCTGAATTCAAATCCTCATTCGAATTTAAATTCGAACGCGCGACAATCATTTCAAACAAAGTATTGTAGCCGTAGCGGCCAGCAATACGAAGCGTTCTAAATCTAAATGATCGCTACAAATGAGTAATATGTATCGCGTTAATTTCCATCGATTCATAAAAAATACCCACTGACTATCATAATTGATGTCGATATCATTGGCACGTCGATTATGTTACTCATTAAGATAATGGGGTAATAAAACAATAATCTAATTTAAGAGGAAAAGAAATGATTATCCAAAGGAGTAGAAATAAAAACAATAATGGTTGAAAATTTAGAGGATCGTCGTTTTAGCCCATAGACGCCTACTGGAACCAATAAACCTTCTCCAAAGATATTTATGAAGGAATATACCATTATCGCAACTCTTTCCAGGTGGTTTGCTGATCGCAGTGTGGTATTACGGTACGCAGAGGACGCTCCAGGGAATGCCCTGGAAACTTGTTGAACACTGTGAATTATATACGATTGTAACTCAGTAATCAAAACTCTGTCAAGTTCTCTATTGCTGGGCTACCATTGCTCAATTATGTTTCAAAAATAAAAAAAAAATTGTTTATACTCTTACTGCCTTAACTGTAATTCTAAGGCTTTGAACAAAGGACTTTGGACATCTTAGGAAACAATACAATACAAATTAACCAGTATTTATAAATATGTCGACATAACTACATTGTAGAATCGCATAATTGTTGAAAATTGCTTATTGTAGGGTAGATAAATATTTTGTATATCCCTTTATTGTTATAAAGTAATTATTGAGGGTGGACTTGTAAATTGCTTGTAGGTGTGCACCCATCATATCAAACCAATGGCATAAAGGAAGAGAATTCTCTCGGTGTCCTTAGATACTCTTGGTATGCTGTTACTTAAATATAATACTCTCTCTGTGTTGTATTGGAAGTTAGTTGTTCCCAGAATTGTTCATCAGAAGAAGCCGATGGAGCCGAAAAATTCTCTAGTAGCGACCACGTGTCGGTAGACGCGGTGTTTAGGTCCCCCAGTAGGTGGACCGAGGACATAGTCAAGATCAGGGGAAGGTGGTTGCGGGAAACGCAAGACAAGTCATCAAGGCGATTTTTGGGACAAGCCTATGCCTTGGAATGAGCGTCTATTGACAGACATGGTGATGATGATGCAAATCAAGTTAACAATGTCAGAGATAATACTGACATTACACTTCTTACAATACTACTGAAGCAATTTCTCTTACATCTATAAACTAAACGAATTAATTGCACTATATCAACTAAAAAGTTGCAATGTTAGTATAAGTTTGTGTATATAATGAAATTTATCTTTCCCACGGCCTCGATTTACAGCATGCGGTCAATAATACATCTCACAGTCGAAATGTAAATCAAAACAATTACGCGGTAAGAAAAAAAACTGACCGCGACGCCGCTAGTTTCTTTATGGTTGGACTGTCATAGGAAGTATATTTATTGACTGCCAGTTCGTTTTTACGTAGTAATATGAAATATAATTTATTATCACGCGAATGCCTCTGTGTTTTTAAGTGACATTAACGTAATGAATACAATAAATCAATCTAAGGTTATAAATTCAAACTACATATTATCGCGATCTCCTGACACTGTCTAGACCTAGACGAAACAGGTTATTTAAAAACGATAATTTAACATACATACTGCATTTTCATCCAACAAATGGACAAAAATTTACTTGAGAGATATTGAATATAATTTATCTTTCTGTATTGAATTTTTTCGCCCATAAAAGTTTTATACCTAGTCACTTGCTGTTTATACGCAAAAACATAATAAATAAATTGACTTAACAACGATTTGTTACAAACAATTTACTTTACTCTGATAGATGAAATAACACAGTTATTTCGTAAATTATTTCCTAGTTTATAATTGAATGAACTGATGTTGACTATTGCCGTGGTTATGCAACGTCCCCGATGTCTATTGAATGACCGGCCGCGTTGAGATTCGTTCTTGAGAACGTTCACGCTTCACTTCAAAAGGCGTTTATCCATTTGAACTGCGCAATTGACGGTATATTAATTATTAATATATTTTTAACTCTGGCTTAGATGAAACCGTAGCGACCTAACCGAATACAATTGGTGCTGGTTTTATTCCGGACAAATATATATTTCAAGTAATAGTCTATAGACGCCCGCTGCAAGGCATAGGTTTCTTCCAAAGATCAACGCAATTACCGATCCTGGTCTGCCCGTATTCACCAATCGGTGAGTCGGTAAGATCGAGACCAGGCCGCGAGAGACTTCCCGCCTGGTCCCGATCTTTCGTTTACTATGTATGAATTAATTAAAACATATTCATCTAAAAGGCAACTTTTTAAAAAAAGAACGACTTTATATAAGCCCACAATTATTTCCTCTGTAAATAGTTTTTATATAAATCGTCATATGGACAGTTTTTGTTTCAATCACACTCGTGCTGTTTAAATAGATAAATTCCTGACTTTCTTGTAGGCTCTTCTGTCATCAGGGTTTTATGTTTTTTTAGTCATAGCAGAACCGCGCAATTTGCAATTTTATACTGAATGATACTAAATAATGTAATAATAATCGAAACAGGCCATTAAGTGAATGTTTACTATGATGTCAAGGTCTTTATAAACTTTCGATAACGGCAATACATTATAAATAGTTCTTTATGTATCTTTCAATAACGTATAAAGCTCTAACAACAAATGTCAGCAATCGCTCCCACCTACAAGTGTGAGATATTGTAACTGCATCTGCCTATAAAGGGTACTACTACCGCGGCTCCCATAATGTCTATTGTTCCATAGTTATAGACAATTACGTCATACTTTTTTCTACAATGATTGTAACCTAAGAATCATCACAGATTAGCACAGGCCGAAATCATTAACACGGGTACAGGTGATCTATGATTTCTAATGGATGGATTCAGGCGTTATTTTGCGTAAGTCCATCCTAAGTAACGGATCAATATATAGCTACTTCCGCCAATGCAGTAGTAGTCGTGCAATAAAGTGCACCACCCGCCAGCCCGCTGATAAATGCGCATGCGGCAAACAATGCGAATTACACAAATACCACCGTTGAATCACTCAACACGTGTTTCACCCCTTCACGGGGCATCTTCAGGAGTAATTTTACACCGATTAATGCCACACAGATCTATGATGTTTAGGCCTTTCAGTCATAATATGCTATGGTTTCCTCACGATGTTATTCAGTCACTTGATTTCGGTTGAAGTTGATACTGCTAGCCCGGTGGCTTTTAAAGCTTCGTCGGAACTGAGTTCACGGAACGGAAGGGTCCGTGAACTTAAAAATAACATAGAAGCTAGATGGAGGCATTCCAGTTGTACGATGAAGTTCGCACGTAGTAAACCGATCTACCCGGGTAGAGCTGTATAGTGTTGATGTTGTGTATGCGGCTTGGGACGGCAAAGTGATCCACAAGAGAGCGAAGGATGGATCCGGATACAAACACGGTTCGCGTTTAGGGAACGAGCGGCAGCCCTTTAAGAACAGGTGTTCGTTATCTTGTGAGAAGTTTTATTGCTTTGTGTAACAAGATTCATGATTTTCCATATTTGTCAACAACTTCATTTCATCTGTAATAATCTGTAACATTCGTCTCCCACATACTTGTTGGAAGCGTTTTCTAATTAAATAAAAAAAATGTATATAGTATTATTATTTACACTTCTTACAATTACTTTTAATTTCTTTTGAAAGAAACAGGTAAATATTATAACAGCTTGCCATTGCATGTAGTGCGTCACAAAACACATCCCACTTTACGTTGATCGATCACTAAAACAATAAGGCCGAGTTCACACGTGTTAGCGGTACTGCGCCGCCGTGTACACGTATCGTAATTGAGATCGACTTGTGGGAACAAATCGAGGGAACCCTTACTGGAGTTACAATAAAATGACATGTTTGTCGTATATGGAGATAATTGTTAAAACAATTTCTACTTTCTTTATTAAATATTGTTTAGCTTTCATGTAAGTACATGTACTGCTGGCCACTACGGCCACTATACTTTTTTTTAAATCATTACGATCCTCTCTGGTTATTGCGGAGCATTCGGCACTCCTCGCCGCTCTTAAAGCGGAATTGGTATAAATTCCTCTCGTCATCTCAATACTATCATACGCAACTCATATCGCGCTCACATCGGGCATGATGCACCGCACACTCATCACACTAAGACACCAGTGGCCGCGTGCAAACGAGGGCGGTCTGGGTCGGTCTGCGTCTCTTTCTACAGTCTTACACTACAATACAGTCACAACACTATACACCTACACGAGAATAGATCGGCCAGGGTATCATTTTTCTCCTCCTCCTCTTAAGTAAGAAAAGATTTAACGGTGGTAGTTGTGTAATTCGCATTGTTTGCCGTATGCGCATTTATCAGCGGGCTGGCGGGCGGTGCACTTTATTGCACGACTACTACTGCATTGACGGAAGTAGCTATATATTGGTCCTTTTCTTACTTAGGATGGACTTCTGCGAAGTAACGCCTGATTCCATTAAATATCCTCCTCCTCTTTTTTCCACGAGCTCAATATCGATCTGCTCAAATCCTATTCCGGCTAGCAGCGTATCATCCACCATATAACATATATACGTTGTCATAGTTCGAGTCTTGCGAGGCGTACAGCGCCAGTGTTATTATGTGAGAACTACAAGTGTAGTCTATAGCAGTGTTCTGCATCCGGTGCGCCGTAGGTCGGATGCAAGTGTGCCGCGGTAAAAATTAATAAATTTTCATTACTCATATTTTATATTTGAAACACAGTGGCACGTCACATTCACTCGTCTCGCGAATTTAGCTTTCGATGTGCTGCAAAATTCTAGGAAAGATTTTAGTGTACCGTAGATGAGAAAATGTTGCGGAGCACTGGTCTGTAGATACTACTCTTTATTATAGTAATGAGTTTATTAATAATATGTCACCATTAAGTAAGACTAACACGTATGATTTCTATAATTTTGTCTAAATACAATCGAAACACGGAATGTAAATAAACAAATATTTTAAATTCACGAGTACAATCGCCGATCACTGGACCTTAGCGTACTCGATTGTCTCTTTTCTAATTACACTTAGAAGTCAGTGAAAGTCTTGAATGAACTGACTGTCACGGATCGTCACACATTTGTTTTTACTAGACTGCTTAGTGATGTGCTTCGTCTGTTAAATAAATATTAAGAAAAAATATATGTACAAAAAATATACTCTTATGATCAACATAAGAGGTTTTAACTTTTTAAAAACTTCAACAAGAATCCTTCTTGAGAAGCACATTTCGTTTCTTCTTTATGAAACCCTTTTCTTCCAGGTGTACTTTTACTGATTTTTCAAATTACCCTACATTTTGGAATTATGTGTGATTCCTACCCACTAAAACTCATAGTGCAGCGCTTCAACCTTTTATTAATCCTTCTTAGTAGTGGCAAAAATTAGCCGCCAGTGGTAATCTTTCCAATCTTCAACTCGTCCACATTTGTCCTGGTTGATTTTTGGTAGTTTTCCGTTAGCCTTAAATTTAACCATTTTTTACCAAAACACAGGCTAAACCGCAGTTCAAAAATTTACCTGATTTTTTTATTTATTGTCGGAGTATAAATTATACAACGTAGATCAACATATCGGCGATTTTAGAGTTCGACGAGCCTTTAAAAGCCATAAAGGCAAATAGAACTAAAATAACCGAACACGAATAATATTTATAATAATTATTAGAATTGTATGAGTAAATTATCTAGCATTCGCTATGTACGCACGTCTTACGTGAATTATGAAACAGAAACGTTATACCGAGGAACTAGTGCCGCGAGACGAGGTATCGTGTTGGCACTAAGCAAAATCGATTTCCACGGATAGCGTGCGCGGCGTGATATACTCGCCATGTACAATATCTACATATTTACCACCAGTCTGTTATTTATTATGAATATAATTACGTTCCTCTATTTTTTGTCTTAATTTATTAGCAATTTCAAATATGCCTTCTCGTAGTTCTTTTGACTTTTCTGTGATTTTTTTTTTGGAATTAAGTAATAAGCCCTCTTTCGACATCATTATCATATCCGCCTATAAAAGCCCAAAGCAAGGCATGAGCTTCCTCCGAAGATCGTCACGACGTCTGGTCTTGCACTGCCCGCATCCACCGTGTTCGGTGCACCCAATGGAGGAACCACAAAACCACCACTCGAACCACCTTTCGACCCCAACATGAATTTAGTATTGTAGTAATAAAAACGTAAATTATAATTAACATAAATCTACATTTATGAATAATTCTCATTAATAAATTTTGTGAACTTTAAGCCGACAGCAAAAGTAGATAAAACAATTGTAAAGGCGATGGTGATATCAAATAATCCCGTGTTAAGTAACCCAAATTAAAAAACCGTTAAAAGTGAACTTGCTTTCTTACTTTGTCTTTTCCGTTCCTTCAGACTCTTACAAATCCTAAAATCACTTCATCAATCTTCTACCAGTCGAAAAGTTAACATAATTAGAGTATATAATGTTTTTTAATAATACAAAACGTTGCTTTCGAAACACAAGTATACTGATACAATTATAACCAAGTTACGTTATGAACACAGCCAAAACGGCTATTTTTCACTTCTTAGAAGATTTTTTGATATTTTACGTTAATATTTACAACACTACATTTTAAGAACTCACGTTAATAAAATTACTTATGCGGAATGAAATAACATTATTTAAAGTAGACCAATTATAGATAATACCAAAATAAATATTAAATGTCAATAAAATGTCGGCTGACAAACTTTTCGGACTTGTTTTTCCTATTACTTCGAGAATTCACAGCATAACATTGGACATAATTGAAGACTGAACATATATTTTATTTTACGAAATATTTTTGTTTAACCATTTAAAATGCCTATTTTAACGAAATATTGTAATCAATTGATTATTGCGTTAACAAGTGTATGGTCTTTATGGCCCGTTAAAATCACCATGCATCTTAGGCGGTTATTATTAAGGGTTGTTCAAAATAGATAAATGTAACTGAATCGTGAGAAATATCTACGTGAAAAGGGTAGTCCTAGAACGAACGGACGAAAAACCGGCTCACTCAAGCGTGCATTTTAAAAAAAGGAAATAAAAACTTTAGTGTACTATGTACCACTGCGTAGAATATTTCGTACCGGCATTCATTATCAAGAGAACGAAAGTGAAAACCGATATTATTGGGCATTTATTGACGTTCAAAATTTAAGATGAGACATTTAGTCTACGATAATAATGATTACTTAACATATGTACATGAGAATTAATCTAGTCGTCACTATCAAGTGATAACGTGGCCCGATTATAGACGCAAAAATGTTAGGAATGCGCAATCTGTATCAAACACTAATGAATGAAATACATTTTTATAGCTGTATAACTAACCTGCTATCCTTAAAACGGCACGGTCTGCCGGATCCAGTTGCAGAATGGACAAAGGCTTGTCCTTCGCCCATTCTTTCAAGCTGAAATCGTTCTCGAATTCCATGTTTTTGTCATCCAAAACAAGCAATCTCGCGCGAACTCTCGCACATAATTGAATCGAAACACGTCACAGCACTAGCGTCGAATTATGCACATCGTATTATTTACGTTAGGATCAAACAAAAATGAAAAATAAACAATACGTTACACTCATTGTAAATTAAAAAAAAATCGATAAACGTACAAAACTCACTAAAGATACGATAACTCTTATCGTAGATTGGTAATCTGTGTAGATCCACGGACACTTTTGGCTAACTTATTTAAAATGTATGATTAACTGAGGAGGTTCAATCAAGAAGGACGGAGTGACAACAGGGTTTTAGGTTATTAAATTCACCGCGCATTATACACCAGACCGGCAGGTAGACATGATGCGACTGCCTAGTTTGTGATTACGCCACACTGTCGCTGTTTTCGCTCAGCTGTTTCCGCGCACGCTCTCCCTTGTTATTATACGACTAACTCTGAATGTCTTTAAAAATCAATATGAACACGTAAGTCATGGACATTTTTAATCTGTAGTTTAACCATTACCTCTAAGAATTGTTAGTGCCATCTGTACATGTACTAGGACACCATAGTAAATAAAAGATTCATAATATTATTATAATAGTAGTATACACATAAGAAAATTGAACATCTTACAAGCGTTTTCATGAGTACTTAGTTGAAAGAACCTATAATATTTACTTTGACTATTTCAAATCTTTAATTTTTAACAGCAACTATTAACCAAGGATGCTACATTCAATCTGTAGGTTTAATTTAAAATACACGATTTGATGTTATTACATTGTATTAGATTAAATAAGTATTTTTGTTAGGTACATAAATATATTTTCCCATGCAACTTAAAAATAACATAAAAACTTAATTTTGCTGTTTTTACGTTTTAAATTGTAACACTCGTTTCCATAGCAACTTTTGTCAAACGAAAATGTTTACTTATAGTAAAATTGAATCAGATTTGAAAAACATTGTAACAATTCCTAAACAAGAAACGTTAAAACAAGTTCTAACTCCTCAGGTGTCTGAAAATAATTGTTTTATTCACAGAGGTACACCCGTTTCGTAGCTCATACATACGAAAAATTATTATAATTATTTTCAGCTAAAGAAATGGCACGAAAATCAGAACTTTTGTTACACGAAGTCAAAGAAAGTTGACAATGGACGATGATTATGTACAATTTTCTCCAAAAGTATGTACGACTAATTTTCTATACGTAATGGTTTTGGCCCTTAAGAATGTTGACTCTAACTCTTGTCGATTCCCCAAACGAGTATTGATAAATTTTGCAGATGAGTATTTCACTCCTCATATAGTACAGGAAACAGGAACTAATTCGAAATGTTTAATTCATGATAATAATAATAATAATATAAGCAAGTTTGTCACTTGATCATACATCAAATCATAACTATGAGACTAAAGTTTTCTGTAATCATGACATCATTGGCCATGTCAAGATTATAGAATAGATAATCAAATGTGTATAAAAAACTAGGTTTTTATTACACTCACAATTTTAAAAAGTACATTAAATATTCAAACATCTTTTACTTCATGTGTATTTTCACAATCTCCTTTAGACAAAGTATTTTTAGTATATACAGGTTATGGATGTAAGTGTACTTGAATTGCAGTTAATACATCATACAAGTAAATGAAAGTATATTTATAAAGTACATATTCTATCTGTTAGGTGACTACTTATGGAAACATTCCTAAAAAGAGTTTATCAAAAATCAGTCCAAAAAAGTTAACATTCACTGGCAATTTCACACCATGGCATCAGCAGTTTTGTATATCAGAAGCTGAAAAACGCAATAGCCTTCGTCTTGATATTTTGAATGAAGTTATGAAGAAAACTGAAACTAAAATGCTGCAACAAAAGGATGGAGATACTTTACCAAATGACAATCCTTTATATGAGGACCCTAGAGATTTAATAGGTACAAAACTTTAGTCTTTTCTATTTTTTTCATTACTAACCAGTACTCTTTTGTAGTATACTTTACTTTTAATTTAAACTTAAAGATAATGAATATTGCAGTTAATTAGGTGAGCCATGTACAGAAGTAAAAACATCTGTAGTTCATGTAAACATAGAAAAAGAACTTTTGTAACCTTTTGACAATTTTGCATCATTAAGTTAACTAAAACAAAATTGAGATATTGTAGTTAAATCACCCATGTTGAAATTTTTTTGTAATTAAATAGTGAACTGTACATATGTACCATTTCCTTTTAATTTGTAAGAAAAATGATTAACCTAAATTTTTAATTACATATTTATCTTTATATCATAATACTTTGTGTACTATTCAAAGAAATTGGTCACCTTACTAAAGACAATAATTTCCGGGCCTAAATTTGATAGTCAAAGTAACATTATCCGATTCCAGGAAGTATGTATAGATCTTCTATTTATTACAGAAAGGCCAGCAAAGCCACCAAGAAAACGCAATATACATGGTTCAGTAGCCAATATACATAGAAGCAAAGAAGAGAAACTGTTACTAAAAGAACAGAAGAAGAAACTCAATAAGAAATATGAAAGTCTCATTACTGCGCTGATGGATAAGTGTGAAGAAAACAGTATTGCGGTATGTACAATAGTTATTATTTAGTACAATTTATGCTTTAGTTTCTCAATGTTTCTATAATTGTCTGAGAACAAGAAGTTTTGCTACAAAATAAAATCAAATAATAATATGTATACAAATATAGGAAATATTAAGTCTATATTTCATGTAAAAAATAATTATCAATTTTTATTTTGTAATGTGCTTATAATGACTTTTAAAAAAGTTTTTTCTATATTCTGTTGAGGCCATAGATTCCTGATTGAAACTAAATTTATCTGCGTAAGTGGAGAAGCAGCTTTTTTATCTATTTTTTATAGTAATTTGACATGTAAATTAAATATAATTATATTATAAATACACAACTCTTTTCTATTATCAAAAGCATTTCTGTTTTAGAATAGGGCACCGGAATTTTTTATTTTTCTGTTATAGTCTATTTATTATAGATTCTTATTTGGTATAGGTTTATATTTGATTTTTATTTCAAGATAATATTGGTTTATAAATAAATCTAGGAACAGTGTTAATTATTCTGGGAATACTAATAATAATGTATGATCTAATTGATGTAACACTTATTAGCCTCTAGCCAAACAAAGTGTTAAGTTCTTTTGATTTTACAATATAATAGTGGTATTTTTAATATGATTATTAATGGTAACATTAATTTTACTCTAGTAAAACTGAGTTATCAATTTCAATTAAAATTAAATTGTTTTAGATATCTGAAAAAGATGCTCATATAGCAAAACTAAAAGAAAAATTAAGAACCATCTTGGAATACAACAAGCTTTTCTCCAGTGAAAATGATAGACTGAAATGCGAGCATGCGACGCTTGTGAAATACGCGGAAGATTGTAAAAGAGTCATCAAAGAAGAAAGGGAGAAAAATGCGGAATTAGAGGAGAGGTGTAAGAATTTGTTGGAGAGAGTGAAACAGTTTGAAATACCCGATAGAGGTTGGACATTTACTTATTTATAAAAATATAAGTTTTTTTCATAATGGTGTATTATATTTGAGATAAGATATCTGAAAATTATATTTATAAATAAATCGAAGGGTATTTCACACAAGATCATGGGTTCATATCATGTTATGTTTAATGTAATCACTCTATAAACAACCAGTTATTTTCACCTACTCGAAGTTAATAAATACTCTTTCAATTTTAATCATTTATATTAATCAAATATTTATGTCAAGAGAATAATGCCTGCTTAATTTTATGAAACTCGTGTGATCACAAGTAGCCAATAATCGCCACTAGAGATAAGTATGGCCCCTACTGTGGTGAACAATGACAGTTAATGTAATGGGAAGGCGCTGTATGTTGGCAGCTGCAATATAGTAGTGTATTTTTCAGTTTCAAAAATATCCATAAACCTGTATTACAGTGATCATAATGATTTTATTGTAACGACGATGTATATAATGTTTATTTCTATTATATTTAATGGAATCAGGCGTTATTTTGCTGAAGTCCATCCTGAGTAAGAAAAGGACCAATATTTGGCCACTTCCACACATGCATCTTCAGAAGTTCAAACTCCTGAAGATGCCCCGTGGGGGGGTGAAACACGTGTGGTTTAACGGTGGTAGTTGTGTAATTCGCATTGTTTGCCGCATGCGCATTTATCAACGAGACAAAGTCTTATGTAATTTACACTTTTGACATAAATTATATGGGATCGCCACTGCTCACAAGTTTCCAAACGATGGGCAGTAGCGTCCTTTGCGTACCATAATACCATATTACGACCGCCAACTCAACTGCCAAGCGTGGCGATTATTGTATATCCCTTAATCCCTCCCACAAAAATATTTATTTTTAATAAATATTTTTGTGGGAGGCATATGTCCTGAATTGGACGACTATGGGCTAAACGATGGCTGTAAAATAACTCTTATCTAGCCTCCAATTATTTTTAACAATCAAGAGTTTTTCCAACTATGTCACGTTGACATATGTCTTTTATTTCAGAACAATCTGAGCCCTCGACAGCTATACCGCTGGTAGAAGTCTGTATGAGTTGTAGCAGTAGACAGATCATGTTGAACCAAGCACGGGAGCAGAACGTTAGACTGCAGAAGGATATGCAAGCTCTCAAAGATGTACTTTACAGGTATTATGTTAATCTTTTTTATACAGGATGATTTGTTACAGGTGTTGAACTTGAAAGCGGCGAAAACATAGGTCATTTGCGGTCAATTAATGTGTGGGATTCTTTTTAGGGCCAGTAGATCTTGAGGTAGTAAAGAAAGTCCGTATTTATATTCCAGTGGAATTCCCCTTTTCGAGACGCCGCTGATAATGACGTAATGTTGTTCCTACTTGTATGGTGCACCACACTCAAGAACGTAGCGGTATTTAGAAACAAATAAATGACGTAATGATAATATAGTGTGTCATATGTTCGAATGAATAAAATAAGAATGAGTTACTATTAAGGCTATTGAAATCTAGTTCCTACAATGTTGGTACCGCGCAGTCGATTTTGTCTGAATCTAAATCTAAGTCTGGTTGGCGTGTTGTCTCCTCAATGACATTTATAAAGGTTTTTATGGTGATTATTTTTGATGACCAAAATCAAAGATTGTAAAAATAAAATGCGTTTTCTAAAATCAGATTACTATATATTAAAATTACTTATTCTTTTCCATCTGTTTCACTACTGTCAGAAGCCATTGGCCTGACGCACTCCACAGATTAAATTAAAAACGTCAAATACCCCAGAGTGATCGGAAATGGGTGTAAAAGCTTAAAAATGTTTACTTACAAATAAGCTATACATTCACTTTAAAGCTTTTACACCTACCACCATCATCCTGTGTACTATAATATTATATGACGAGAAGTTTATCTTATAGTTGTGTTACAACTTATCTATAACTATGCGGTGTTAAACAGAACTTAGTATGGTTCTAAAGATCAAAGCGATCAAGCCAATCCTAGAAATGAGTTGAGCTAGAAAGTTTTCTAGCTCAACTCATTTCTAGGATTGGCTTCCAGAGCAGCGTTGGTAATATTATAAAAAATTTGCATACGTAAGGAGAGGTGTTTGGTCGGCATAGGTGAACGCCAATGCATTGCAAGCAATCCAAACAGATATAAGTGTAAACAGCTGTACAACAGTCTTGGATTCGAATATAAAAAACCATAAAATTATTATAAATTTTAAATCAACATGTACAATGCAGTTCACATTATAATTACAGTATGGTATATGAAACTTCAACCAATTTCATCATCATAAGAATAAAAAAAAGCATTTCACAAATCAAAACTAGCAATCTTCACCAACGTAAATATTTATGTTTTAAATATAAGTCAACATTTCCTTACTAATTATATTTTTTTATAACTTACAGACTTAACGTTCAACTATCAAGATATCAGGAGAAAATTCGAAGCAATGTCAAAACTTTGTCCACTGATAATAAAACCGTTGACAAATTTGAATATTTAGATTCGCTTATTGCCACCAGCCTTGGAACTAGACGAGGTAATCTTAAAACCATTTTTAAACATTGCTGCTTTAGTAAATGTCAATGGTATGGATTAACAATCTGTAGTTATATTATTTTTCAGAATCTGCAAATATTGAAGAGTCTACAAAGACAGGAGGTCACGAGGAAATCGGAAGAGTCGTAGATTTATCGGGATTACTAAGTGCACAAGCACTAGGTAACTATTTTAATTTAGATTTTGAATTTCGAAAACAGGCAATACATGTTCATATTTTTACTGATAGCAATCCAAATAAGTATTCATTATAAATAAATTCCACATACTTAATCAAGTTCTGAGATATAAATTTTTGAATATTAAGATTTAAAAGCTTTCCAAAAATTCTGTTACAATGTAAAAATAATTTTTAAATGTTAATAATGTTTGGGAATTAATTTCTCTACCATACATTGGTAGAGAAATTGTTGTGGGATTTTCTTAGATCAGAGCATTTTTGGAACCTGCTTTAATTTGAAAGATGCTATAGGGCTCCGCCATAAGACCTAAACTTATTTACAATCAAATTCATCTCTTATGGCGTACACTATTAGCCATTATAAATAATCCTATATTAATTGTAATATAAATAAACACATAAATAAAAATATTGCCTAAATTAGTTTCCTTATTTGTCGTGATATAAGTTGTAATATAAGAATACTAACTAATATTTTCAGCACCTCTTTTTGACGCCTACCAGGAGAATCTTCAAGAGAAAGACAATCTCATTTTAGATTATGAGAAACAGTTTGAAAGTATGAACAAGAAATCTAAACAGATTATTAGTGAGAACAAATCGTTGTGCGATAAAGTGGAGTCGTTGGAAAATGAGATTGTGCAAGTGAGACAGAGCTACAAGAAGCTCGTAGTGGAGAGAGAGACGGTGGACATCGAAAAATCAACCTTGACTGAAAGGGCGGAACGTGCTGAATCGAAGCTAAAAGAAGTTTATGAATTATATGAAGATAAAAGTATTTTTATTAAATTGTTACCTTTGTATAGAATATTTATATTCTCCTATGTGGGTTTCATATGATGATTCTGGGACTTACTAGGGTTTTTCCCACTTACATAAGGCTGTTCAGAATTTCCTATTTAAAAAGCTTGTCCCATATCACATTATTATAGTAATTTTTTTTGCTGCTTCCATTATAAATTAACAAAATTCGAAAACAGTTATTTTATAATTGCATATAAATAAAATAAACTGTACATATGCGTGTATGTGCGTATTTATTATATAAGTGTATACATTTTTTCTAAGTACGTGGTGTAAATTGTATGGGAAGTTGTATGAGAGTTTTATTCTTGAAATTTACATTTCTTATACCATAATGAAAATTGGAGAAAAATAACCCCATTGGTTGATCCGTCTGACGTTAAGCGCTTAGCATACACATTTGTTGATTAATTTTCATTTATATTGATTTGCAATTTTTAAATCGATTTGTAATTTTTAAATCGAACTGTAATTTTAAATCGATTTGGCAGTGGCGGCAATGATGCGGGACTACGAGACTGTTCATCGCGAATACTTCGCGGTGAAGAACGCGTTGGAAGCTTCCGCCGGGAAGATAACGCAACTGGACGCAATGCGAGCACGCACTGTGCCCGCGGACTTGCACGAACGCAGACTTGATCATTGTAAACGGTATAGTATTCTGGACCATAAGACTGTAAATAATAATATAATATATAATAATAAAAAGTATATGCTGCATTCGAATGGGTTCTAGGGTTTTGAGCGCTCCAGGTAAAACAAAATTTATTACCCTTCATATAAAAAAATATATATTTCGTCGCTTTAGCTCATACATACTCACTGCGATTCATATGCCTCCCCTAGAGATATCTATAGACGGATAAACTATAATCGCCACGCTTAGCAGACGGGTTAGCGATTGCAGTGTGGTATTATGCTGACCATCTTCTGGAAAGTTAAATGTGAACAGTGCTAATCCTTCATAATTAATGTACAATGTGAATAATATAAGATTATATCTTGGGAAGCGAACCCGCGACCTTGAATCGCAAGTCTGTCGTCTCTCTAAAATCTGTAATTTATTTGCACAGGTTATTGGAAGAGCTAAAACATCAGTACTCCATGGAAAATGAACGTAAAGCAGAACAATTGAAGAAGCTGCAAGAAGATTACCGTAGTACAGAAGAGAAGTACAACAAGATATGTCTAGAGCATGAAGCTGTAAAGGAAGAGCTGCGAGCGGCGTTGAAGAATGTCAGGTATAATCATAATAGCAATATAAGATATACAGGATGATTGGTTATCGGTGTACATGATTTAATTGTCACCGAAAAGCTTTAAAGCTTTTACACTTATTATCACTGTAGTTATAAAAGTATACTTTTATTCAATTTTTTTTCTATTGCAATGCGACAGACCACCTATAACTTACCTATGCCTTCTGGCAGCACAAAGTCTGCACGGACACATAGTAAACAATAATAATATTAATATGCAGTAATCCGAATTTTAAAACGCTTTTTCTTACTATATTATTATTACGTCATTTCTGAAAAAAATATTTTTTGGATTGAACATACAATACGTTAATTGACAGCAAATGAGCTATACATTCAACTCTTTCAAAGTTTTTACTCCATTTGGCCTGTAAAATCGTACGAACTGCATTTAAAGTTGAGATTATACGAATTTGCTATGATTATTTATACAGTCACACAAATCTATATGGGCCGTAAATACTACAATCTTTTATCGAAAATCAATACTCGTCTCTCTTGGGTCATGGTATAGACCAGTATTTTGAACAATTTATATGTCCTTAGTCTTTCTAAAATTGTTACACTTTTCTATTTAACAAACATTCTTTTATATTAAAGCGAAAAGGTTAAACTCTTGTCGAGTTCACTTTCGAATCCCCCATTTAACAATAAAATTGCCCCGGGCGTGGGTCCCATGTTGTGAAACACTGGCTTAGACTGTCTCTTGATACGCGGTTCAAGTTATTAAGAGATTATGGTTATAACCAGACTGTACCGTCGAGCTGCGGTTATATTCCGGACACGCGCTCGTTCGGCTGCCGCCAAAGCGACGCGTGTACGTCGCAGTGTACGCACCAAGCGGGCGAACAACGAGCCGCTGCAACACGCCCTACACGCACTCGACAGGATCAAAAATGAAATTAAGGTACTACTGTGTAGTTTGGGACCTTTTGGTTTTGGACTGAGGACCATTCACTGGCGATCCCAGCGATGGGCACCCATCCACAATATTACCTTTTTAAATATCCTGACCTGCCCTAATGAAAGTCTAAAAGGAGCCTCTTCAACATAGAGCCTCTCTCTCCCGGACGTCTTACGACTGAAATGATGATGATAATGTTTTTATCATCGTGGTACATTTTTTAAAAGAATGTTCTTTGATCATCATATGTTATGTAATATACTTTATCAGTAATAGTTCTTCATTGCCGCTGAACTGTTTTTATTTACTTTTTATATTCTTTGTGACTTTTTTTCTCTATCGGTGTTTTATTAAATATCGCATTATTGAAATGAATTATATGTCAAGTTTAAATATAACCTCAGTCCCTCAAAAAATCACGCTTTTATATATGTTGCACCTATAGATTAGGGAAAAGAGGAGTATTTCTGTCATCTACTCACCTTTTTCCAAGATTACCCTCCATTCCCAACAATGACTTCCATCTATGATAATGAATAGAGTAAGAGTTAATAAAAATAAGATAAATATGAACCCAACGAAATATAGCAATAAAGTAAATAAATATAAATTTATAATCCAGGAAAGAAGCCGATGAAAGTGAGGAGATGTATGTATGTATGGAAAAGAATGGGTAGGAATGAATGATAATGTGAAGTAAAGAAAGAATGAATGATGATTGAATTCGTACAACCTTATTAATGAATTAATATCTACATTAATAAGGCTGTAAGAAGAAAACAAAAGATTACGCGATAAAAAACAATTTAAAAAGGATCCGCGGTTACATAGGTCAGGGGAGTACGATAGACCCCAAAAAACGGGGCCATCTTCCAAGAATACATATGCTTTTAACAACAGCATACACATTTTCAACTATCGTTTCCAAGAATATTCTCACTTCTCATGATATATGTATATGATTGCTCTAACCCATAAAACAAATGTTGTAAAACAAAGGTTGTCAAATCACGAGCGTACACGTCGTTAGAGGAACTAGAGCGTCGTATAGTGGAACAGGAGAAGAGGGCTGCGAATGCGCAGGCAGAGTACAGACGTGAGCTAGAGAGAGCGTCCCTCGCTTTAGAACACAAGGAGGGCATCATCAGAAGCCTCATTGACAAGGTGGCTGACGTGGAGGAAGTACGGTGAGTCTATTGGATCTTATAAAGCCTACAACATTATTTCATGGGTCAGATTATTTTTGTTACAAAATGAGTGAACCTTGGTAGACGTGGTGTGGGTAGGCTTTTACTAGTTGGACCAACGACATAAATGAGGATTTTTTGGGAAAGTTTATGTCTTGCAGCGGACGTCAATTGGCTGACATGATGATGATGATGATAATAATGAACCTGAAACAAATACGAGCCAAGCTAATTCGATGCTGCCTTTTCAATTAATAAAGAAAACTTACTAAAATGACTCTTGACTTCCTCGTAGAAGTAATTATTAATAAACATATTAAAGCATGTAGAAGAAACGTGGTTCAGAGAGAGAGAGAAAGAGATACAGCTGCATTGTCATACTCTTGTGCTTTAACTTTATTACATGATATAGTGTTTAATACCCCTTAATGTAATTGAAAAATGTATAACTAATAAAGATCATGAACATGTTACATAAGATTTTAATTAAGTTTTAAAGTATGTTTAATACTACGTTATCCAAGTTATCATAATCAATCTTGTAATAAATATAAATAAAATCATGTCAGCCGATAGACGTTTGTCTGTTATAGACTTCATCCAAAGATCGACACGTTGGCCGGTTTTGCGCTGTTCACGTCCACGGACTCCCCGCGACCTTGTCTATGTCATTAGTCCATCTAGTGTGGGGTCTACCCGCCAAATCTACCGGCACCTGCCTTCAGTCAATATCTATGCGCTATTAATCTCCGTTCACACAGATTAAGTCAAACAAACACGCACCGTCTCCAAGGCATCGTGTCCGATTCTTCTCAAAACTCAACTTCTACCAAAACGAAGGATAAGAAGCAAAAAGAAGCAAAATCGACCGTCAAGCTAGTTCAAAGCTCCAGTTACTATCAAGAGAAAGAACGAAGAGGGAAAGGAAATAAATGAAATATGCTAATAGGTAAATAGGATGTTAATTTTTTAAACTTCTATTGCGTTCGTCCACAGGATATATGATATTTAAAGGATATTGAGTAGTGTTCATGATATGACATTAATGCGAATATTATCAATTTATTTAACAATTTCATAAGACATTGAAATCAAAAGGCCTTATCCGATAAGAGTGTTGATAATATGCTCATTTCCATAGCGTCCTAAGTCTTATACTTTTTAAAAACAGTAGCAAAATTTTAAATTGTTTATTGTAGGGTAGGCGCATATTTTGTAAACACCTCATTGTTAAAAAGTAGTGTAGTAAGTGAGGGTAGACCAATAAAAGTCCGTTGTTACGCTTTTAGTCAAATATAAAAAGATATTCTACAAAATTGTTGCTTTGGAAGTGTGTTATAATTAAAATTGTTCTAGTGATGTCGTCAAAACTGAAAAAACACTTTTTAAGTTAATTCTCTGACATGTACAAGGAAATGATTATTAATATTTTCAGTATCTTTAATGTTTGTTTGTATAACCTCGTTGAAACGAATCTCATCTATCTTTATATTAGGGGGAACCGGAAAATAATGCTGCTTTCTTAACTTAAATTCACACGACTACATTTTCAACAAGTTTTTATTTCTATTCAACAATATATTGACTTTCGTTATCAACAACCTTTTGCCATCTAGTATACAAATTTTCAATCCCAGAGCGGTAAAAAACCTATGGCTTTTCTATAAAATATGTCGTCAGAAACGACATTACTTTCCAGTCCCTATTAACGCTAAAACCAACTGCTTATATTAAATTTTTTTTTTATGAATTGATCAGACTCACAAGCCAAATTGATTCAAACCATTTTGAAAATTATTAAGGTCCTAAAACAGATAATAAAACAAAGCGCTATCTGAGGATAGAATTACGAGAGAGCTTATGAAAGTAGATGTACGATAAGTCTTGAAACGTCTTCAGAAATTGTTTGTTGTGTTGTTGTGGCCGGTGATAGCTTATATATCTCAGATGTGGTCGCTTGTGATGGGCGTTATAAGAAGTCTCGACGTCATCCAGAGAGCAATGGACAGACCTATGTTCGGGATTTCGATGCGAAATCGAATCAGAAATGAGGCGACGAGCAAAAAAACTAAGGTCACCTACATAGGTTGAGTACAGTATAGAGCAGTGGCAGCAGGCGGGGCGCATTTCTTGTGCAACCGATGGCTGTTAGAGTCGAAAGGTTGTCAAATGGTGATCACGAGGTGTTAGACGCCGCGGAAGGAAGGCATCACACATGGTAGACCGACGACATAATCAAGGATGGGAAGTCTCTCCAGCGCTAGACCGGTCATCGTGACGGTCTTTTGTTATGACTTATGTCTATTGGCTAAGGTGAAGATATTGTCTATTGATTGTCTTCTCATTCTTAAGAACTTTTTATATTAAAATTTAATTTGTATGTTGTATACATATTTAACTTATACCTTTGAATTATTTTCCGTTCATTGCATCAATAGCTTGCTTTAACTTATATTATTTCTAAATTGCTGTAATGATATTTAAATTTTCTATTCAGTCGTTAGTTTATTTACTAGTTTGGCTAATGTGATTTATACTTATAGAAACATAATTAAGTAAGCGAATATAATGTATACATTACCGATTGTCTCTTTCCAAAGGTCGATGTGCAATATTTATCGCCAAGTATTGTACATAAATTATATTAGAAAGTAGTTACGACGGTTCTTCAGCAAATAAATAAATATTAACTATTCAACATCTTTAAAATCGATTTCTATTAAACTTGTGACGCGCGTATCGTACTTGCAAAAGTGTATTGTAAAAATTTTATATTTTATTCAGTATCTTAGGTAACTTTAGCTCAAGCTAGAAATCGGTCTATCGCTTGTGTGTAAAAAAAATGTACATTCGGTTTAATAAAGCTATAAAATACGTAAAGATCAATAAAACATTGTTACTGGATCACTATGGAAATGTGTTACAATTTGATTTGTTTCCTTATAAAAAATTTTAAAGTTTTAATAGCAGATTTTACGATTATTTTTTATCATTTATCTTTATCAGTGATGCCGTGATAAAAATAAATTAAATTGTTTTCTTTTTCCTTAAGTACGGACACGTGATTCGGGCTTAATTAAAATTAATACTTTTGTTCTATGATTTAATCTCTGATATGAAATTTGTGAGATATGTTTTGTATCTACGGAAACCTCTTTAGGCGATGCTGTATGGCAACACTGCTTTTTTATCGTCGAAACAGATAATGTTTGTTATTAAACCTTGTTATTGGCCAGCAAGTAATTTTATTAGTAGGTTAACAAGGAGAAAGGGAATTAGGCAACATTTGTTGATACTTCCAGTAAAAAGATTTTTACATGGTACAAACATTTATCGTCACATGTGAATGTGTTAATCACTTTCAATATCTATATATACATGGCTATCGACGAGGGACAAGTTCTAAAGATTTTCATTTTCATTTTCCTTTTTCACAACCTGGACTACGGATCGTAAAGAATAGCGTAAAACTTGCTGGTGAAGATGAAGAAACCGCCTTGTTAATCTTTAGAAGTACAGCAGTGGACGTCATACGGCTATGTAGATGATATTTACGACGAAATTTATTTATGATGTCATCTTCATCTTCGCCCTTTCAGGCTACAGAAGTCCATTGCAAGGAATAGTAGAACTCCCCAGATATATATTTGGGGAGATATGTCAGAATCGCCCAATACCATTGGCAAGCGGATTGACAATCGTGGTTCTGCTATACGAGTATATAAGTGTAAATTATGAAAGATTGAAAAGGAATCAAACCCGCGATCGTATCGCAAACCTTAGTGTTCTATCACTGGACTACCATTGCTCGCCACTGCAGCAAAGTGTATAAGTAAAGAATGTATTTTATAATAGTACAATATTTTCTCTAAATTATTTTCTTAATAATTTAGAGTTTTCTTCCTTGCATCACATTTGACCGTCATGGGCCCTTTTGTCAATATTTCGTTTACTTCCGTCCTTTACTCCAAGATAAGTTTCGTCTATTTACACTTTTTTGTACTTTGATTCGATTGGTTCAATTTTTTTAAAGGTTTTTCGGATTTAGTATGTAAACAAAATTATCTCCATAACATGGTAATTGCTTCCTTACCAAACACCCCATGCTAGGTACAGTCTATCTCGTAGAGTGAGTTAGATATGTAATATTTTTGACTGGTATGCTGTGTTTGACGATACTAAACGAAGATTAGATAACGATGAAGATCTAAGTACAAATAATTGTAACAAATGAAGGCTTGAGAAAAAAATTATAAAACTCAACTTCTACGATACTTCATGATTTTCATTAGACTTTCGACGAAAGAACGTTGAAACAATTTTATGTAAGACTTGTTCAGATGTTGTTTTTATAAGGTAATTCTTTCCTTATAAGGGAGATAAATGTGATATGGTTGTCATGTATGTTTATGAGCTATCGTTTTAAATCACAAGCATAGAGTAGGATTATAACGATCATGTAAAAGAAAGTTATTTCATTATGATATGATATCTTCGCAATCCACACGCGAAATATTTCGTATTTCATTAATATTTGTATGTAGGAGAGTTTATGAAGTCACTGTAACAATGAAATTATTATTTATTTTCAGTACAAAACTTTTTAACAATTTTTAATTTTAGGTTGAAGTTTTATCCATGTCATGTGTCAACTCCCATTGTAACATTGTAACCATAATGATAATATTAAAAAATCTTAATGTAGGAAAGACACCAATCTGCAAAATCCTTGAGCCGCTTCCGACTTAGATTCCGACAAAATAGTTTGTTAGGTGCCAACATCGTACGGACTGAACTATATTAGCCTCTATAGTAATTCTCTCTTCTTCTACTTCTATTCTTGGCTAATTCCATCAACACATTAAGCAGAAAACTTATGGTTACCTGTCTAAACGATAGTCAAATTATAAGCAAGGTTATGTTTTAATCAATTATGTATTTATTGTAAGTCGAAAAAATATTATTGTTGTAACATTCTATAGTTTTAAAGATTGTAGAGTTATTTAGAAATATAAATAAATGTTTAAAAATCTTCTCTTTATTTTGTATACCCTTAATTTTTCTTTCTCTTCACATACTTTTTTCTGTGGGACTAGATTCTGTTCTAAAGCTAAAAAAAAAGCATGGGGGTCTTGTACCAACTATGGTTTCATACAGTTAATTAATTTTATAAATACATAAGAGTTATATTATAATCTATTTATCAGACAGATTAATACCAAAAGTTATTGGCCAATCAAATTTTAAAACGCAAAAAATAAATAGATAAATATGTCAGAGTGATCGCCTTGTTTATTATTTTTAAATTGATTTTGTGACTCATAAATACTGCTAGATACAACTGTTAGAAGACAATATAAATTATTAGCGCGTGAACTGTCAAACGCGCGAAGTTCAAAGCGAACTGTCAAAATCGCATTGTTAAAAGTCGTTACATTTTTTGAAAATTTAAAAATTTCTAACTAAACGAGGATAACTAAAACCAATCAACGCTGAAGCTGTATGAACGGATGCAGCTCTGTGAGAAAATGGAGTCCTCTATCCTGATACTCTCCTCGAACATCAGGTTATAGTTACCAGATGGGCCGTGGATAAGTAGAAAGAAAAAAATCAGGCAAGTTTTTCTTAAGTTACGGCGTAACCAAGAGAAATAGGAATTATTTTTATATTCATGTACAGAGAGAAGTAATAATATTTATTTAAAGATTGTCGAACGCCAAATGGACTCTGTATTAATGGTTTTTGACGTAGTAGAGATCGCTTGGCCTAAAGCTTTATAGTAATTAAACTGTTGGGCAACCATTGGAGTTTAGCAGTTCGAGCGAACATAAATTCTTCTCCATTTTACTAATTAAAGACTATCTTTTCGGACGCCTTATAGCATGGATGCACAGACCGCGGCCGGCCGGTTGAATACTGGTGGCCCGCCGACAGCAAAAATAATACTCTCGTACATTCGCAAAATATTGAATTCTATTCCAGAATAAAACCAAAAAAAAATAATTATCTATACTTCTGGCGGCCGGCCCGCCATCAGTTCATGATTTGCCATAGTGGCCCCTAGTCTTATTAAGTCTGTGCAACCATGCCTTATAGAGTCACTTAACGCAAGAACCCCCGAGAGGGAACCTTGTCTTAGGCTGTCACTCAACAGAAATAAAATAGTATCGTGTTCTCTTTCTATTATAACAGTTCTCGATGACGATGAATTATTTTTATTTAACTGAATCTGAAACCTCGTCGTTAGCTTAACTTAGAATCAGATTGATACCTCCGTAGTAAATATTTAAGTAGGTCAATTTAGATCTTCTTGACCGGGCCGACTGACCCCGAGGCATTTGGATCACAAACACGTGTTCAGCTTTTCGATTTGAGGTTGCTCGTCAATATCTCGATCTGTTCTAAAGTAATTTAAACTAAATTCCCAGATGTTCTTTATCAGACTAAATTTATATTGATTTATAGTACCACCATTATTAAGGAGGTCACTACGCGTACGAAATCGTTGTCAATACGTTTACCACCGCTATAGAGATTAACAGAACGCTTGTTTTTGCAAATATCCGTGTGTAGGTTTGGAATCTTTTATGAAAAGATTAGCTATGTAATCTGAGGCTGACGGTTAAATCCTGTGAATTTTAAGAGGCTGCAGATTGTGAAAACAAAGTGTCCATGTGTGAGGTCCACTGTAAGAAGGAATATGCAGCGGATAAAATAAATGAAGTTGTGTACGAGTAATTGTAACCACACTGGACTTGCAAGCGCAGCATATCAGGTCCACTGGATGCTAGCCGGTTCCAACCACTCCTATTGCAAATCTATGAGGCTCATCTGCAGCTGTGGAGAGTGGAGTGAAGAGTCTCAAAAGTTTATATTCATTATATTTCAGTTAACGAAGTTTTTTTTATAACGCTGCGCAACATACACATGTCTGTAACAAGATAATACAATATCTTGATTGTAGATTTGGGTTCTTAATATCTCGGGTTAAGCCTCGTCCGGCCAAACTAACCTAAATTAGATTTCATAAATAATCAAAAGAAACAAAACCGAATAAAACCAAATTTAAACTTCAATGTCTATAATATAGTATGTAGTAAATTTTGGTAAATTATAATACATCTAAAATAAGAAGTAAACATGAAAGAGGATTTTGAGCTTACGTTTATATTTTTTAATAATAATTAATAATATAAAGAAAAATTAAAAAGCATGTGTGCAGGCCTAACTTTATCTAATAAATATCTAATTGCCAGGTTTTAAAAATACTTAATACAATATAATATGATTTGTCTCATTTTAAGCAACTTAGCAGAAGTTTTATAAGAATCAATAAAAATTGAGTTTCCTAATTTTCGGAACCAAGACAAATTTTTGAAACCGCATCACTCTCTTATTATCAAATATATATATATACTCGATTAGCGGGTGGAAGGGAGTTACCGTCCGAGCAAATATCTGACGATCGTTCGATAAAATAAACTCATTTAGCGGGTGGAAGTAATTTATCATCAGCAAAGATTGGTGAGGAAGATGAAAGCCAAGATTGATCGAGATTGTGTATTGTACATTTCGGAGACATCGCTGTTACGTTAGACTTGTGTAAATTGCAAATATTCTTTGTACGTATGTACAATACATATTTGCAATTTACACAAGTCTAACGTAACAGCGATGTCTCCGAAAGCGCAAGAATGATTTGACACAAAAGTATTGTGGCTGTATTGGAGAGTAATACACAGCGTGGACGCTACAAATATGTTAAAAAAAATAAAACCTACAATAAATACGAAAATATAATCAGATAAATATCTGCTTTAAGAGCGCCCGAAAATAGTTAATCGGCTTTCTCGGAATAACGATAGCATAAGGACTATTAGCATTACGATATTAAAATCGCACCCGTACGACAAAGATAATAGAATTCAAAGGCCACCGCCATGTGGGCGAATTAAGATACACAATCAACCGAATAGCACACAACGAGCTGTGCATTTGCATGTTCCAAATGTAAACAAATAACAATAATAAAGACAATAAACTTCTTATTCCCAATCCAATCTAGTTTTACTTGCCTCGGCAGTATGCATACTAAAATTGGAACGATAGAGAGAAGATGCGCGGTATGATGTTACGTAAAATCATGAGTAGTTCCAAATTTTTCCTTACGTAATATATCTGGTTAAGTAGTCTACTATCCTTTTCGAACATAAGAACATGAAAAAACATGAGAGTGACAAATGATGAAAAGATAGGGGAAGACGGGAGGAAGCCGGCTGCGTCTGACAAACGGGCCTGCAATTATTAAAAATGTAAATACTATAATTACTGTAAAGGTAGTAAAAGGCTATAAATTATAAAAATGGAAAATGATAGAAAAAAGGTTGATACGTTTCTCTGACGACTGAGTAGATATCAATTAATCAATTCAATACGTCAGACGTCTAACGGACATTTTTTTCTAATTTATTAGCTTTCGGATTTCGGATCCGCCCTGAGTACGCAGCTAAGGCTCACAGCGCTCGACATCTATTGATTATAGCCTAGTGTTCCAGATGATAACTGACGATACTGCCTTAATTCTTAAGACTCAATTCTAGTAATAGCAAATCAATAAACGCTTCTCAAAAACACCCACGTAGACAGCAGTATTGACGCAGGCAACCTATTATATACCTTTTCTGTACGCATTATAAACAACAAAGTGAAACGCTTCGTGGACATGCAAGGAATATCTGTCAAAAGCATGATAACACAGCGTGAGTCTCGACGTCATTGTATTAAAAACATTGTTAATCGATTGTTTTTACATTATTTCGTAATTTTTTTATATGGCTGATAAAATAATGAGCGTTTATTAATGTTAAATCTTTGTTCAATTTATGAAACTAGAAAATAGTAAACGCTACTTTACGAAATTTAATATTATAATATTTTGGTTGCCCGAAATAAAGGTCATCGTTTAGCTTGCTTGTTAGTACCGATGGAAATTTAAGATGGATTTTTGTACTTTATTGTAATTTAAATTTGTTTTGAATAATGAGAGAGTCAGATGTTTTTTTAATAAATAATTCCTTTAATCTGGGTTTGTATTTCTCGACATTAATTAGAGATCTATAATAATAAACAACGAAAATGTTACTGCTTCGAGATCAGTATTTTTCAACCTTTTGTATGTCATGCCCCAAACTAGCCTTTATAATTCTTACGCCCCCCTTTGTAACGTGTATATTTTTTATGTTAAAGCGAAAGGGTTAAGTTCTTGTTGAGCCTATTTTTGAATTGCCTCCTTTAATCAAATTGCCCACCAGTGGGGTATGGGCCACACATTGGAAACACTGTTTTAGGTGTTTCATTATTAGTTGTTCAGACAGATTCTCGCCCAATTTGCTTCTACGTGAAAAAAAGACATTTTTCTGAGTACCGAGCAAAAAGCTTTTTCAGGTTATTTATTTTGAAAGACTTTGAAAATGTAATGTAATGATATCCTTAGCTTGAATAAAATTTAATTAATAAAATCGTTCAAAAATTATAACAATACTACCGAACTCGAAAAACGTTGTCTAGGTTTTCATAAATTAATCAAAAAGTTATTTTTAATGACATTGTTCTTAATAAAAAAACCGTTTTCCAAACATTTTTTGATCTATTTTCTTGCGTTAAAATAATGTTTTCATTTCAATCAAAGTCGAAACAAAAACTTTATTTACTCTCCATAAGAACTCTTAACAAATTAAAGAAAACTTGTAAAAAAGATAAATGAAATCGATTTGAAATTATAGCGTGAAGAATAAAAATAATAATTAATTTATTATTAGATATAGATATGTGCCTAAAGCGTATTAATAAAATACTATGTTATTAAATATTTTGTTTTGATACGAATTAATAACAAATTACATTCAGAAAGATTTCAAATAATAGATAATTTCGGTTACTAGTTCATTGAGCTTGTGTATTAAAATTTAAGAAGATACAAGCGCAACGAACGGCAGACTAATTAACATAAATACCAGCACAGTATGTAAAGCGTGTTCTAAATTGTCATAAATAACAAATATCTGATTTACAAGTTACTAGCTATTGACAATGGAGAATGCATACAATGGCACAGTTTAGGTACTATGATAAACAAATGCGATTTTCGTTACCGACTGAAAATTTATTTTTTATTTAATTTCTATACATTTCAAGAAAAGGACCAATGTTTAGCCACTTCCGCACATGCAGTGGTAGTCATGCAATAAAATGCACCGCCCGCCAGCCCGCTGATAAATGCGTATGCGGCAAACAATGCGAATCACACAACCGCCACCGCCAAATCACTCAACACGTGTTTCACCCTTCCACGGGGCATCTTCAGGAGTTATGTTACACCGATTAGTGCCAAACATAGAGTCTAAACTATTTCAGATGCTAATGTCTGACGACATCTTAAAAATTTTCAGGAAATACTAAGATTACCGCTGGTATAACACAGCCGTCTTTAATACAGTAACTTGTTTTATCAAATACTTTTAATCTGCCAAATAATTAATAGCAATACATCTGCCATGCCAGAAGCTGCACGCCTATCGCACAACTGCTAACCTGCGGGACACAACCGAAAACACGTATCCTTTTGAACAACCGTCTTGTTTAACATGCAACATTCTTTAACACGTTCTATGTCGAAAAAAACGTAGTTTCCTGTCCAGGCCGTGTCGATCAGTGATGGTTGACTTTCAGTTCAAGCCGCGTCAGTAAATGATGACCGTATTTTACCAGGGTTTTCGTTTAGTTCTTACAGACCATTGGGCAATGCTGTCAAACTAAATCTCATGTTAATTGACCCGCTTTGCCCTCTAGTTTTTTCATATCAAGATGGTTTTTCAAAAATTTAAGAACTTAGAAAGAAAAGCGACAATTGCCATACAAATAAATTTATTAAAAAACCATCCATAAATAATGGCTCAAATTGACTTTTGTTATAACCAAGTAACATTTGAGTAAAAGATAAAAGCATATGTAAAAAAAAAAAACAATTTAGTAAATTTTAAACAGATCTATAATTAATAGGCCAACGGTCAGCACCGACCGCCTTAGCATAGAACATGTTAAAGAATGCCGCAGTATGACAAACATAGCCACAGCAATCAACGAGCCATTTGATAAGCCGCGCGATTTTCGGAACATTATGAACATCTTCTTAATACGAGTATTGCATAAAAAATAGCCATGCACTTTGCTTCATCGTACTTAGTGATGTATTTTACTTTAGTCCTAAAACTATAAGAATAAATCAATCTTTTGGGTTTTCGTTTTTCTCTACGACCTCGCCTAGTTTGATATCGAATACTTTTTTTATTTTTTGGCAAACTCACGTTTCTCTACCGCCAATCGACAGACAGGTATCGAAGAATTTGTTAAGCCTTTTAAATAGTTCCACAGAGAGCGGAAAAGATAAAGTTAAGAACCTCTAATTAGAGTTCTTGGAGTTAGACTTTTACGATAAGAACTGGAATAAATTCGGATTATCGTACCAATTGCTACTGTCCTGGGTAGTTTCAACAGCTGCAATGCGGAGAAGAGCAGATGACGAAGATGTTACATGTCGCCTTTTCTTTTCTGAAGCCTCAACAGTAATAAAGCAATTACTTAAAAAGCAATTAGCACAATTTTGTAGAGTATAAAAAGATAAAGAAATGTAAAAACGCTACGAACATGTTTCTATTAAATAGTTACTATAGCGTGCGCGCAAATAATACGTTTATCCTGTATAAGTAATTGCGAAAAACGGTGTTATCAAGTCACTTTCTTTCACTATAATCTTATGCAACAGTATTGATAATAGTTTTTTTTTAATTGGTTACTTTTAAATTTGCATAGGATATAATGTAATTCGCTGAAATGTAAATAAGGTTTTTGTCTACAAATTTTTCTCCGGTGAGTAGAAATTATTTTCCTTATCACTAAAGCCTTTTCAACACAGAATGTGGCGTCCGCCATTCTGTTATCAGCCGTTGATGTGTTAATGAAGCATTTAAAACAATTAATGGTGCCGCGAACGCTTCACACGACTCTCATATGTCACTCGTGGCGGGAAAAGTGACAGAACATATTTTTAATTATTAAATCAGATCAGTTAACTGAAATATTAGCAGATTTCGGCTAATTTCTTTAAACATAAAATTTTAGAATGTTTTAATTTGTTTTTTTTAAGTGTTTACAAAAGGTTCATCAAATTATTTTCAGATCAAGGTAATTTTATTCTATTTTTTACTACACATAAGTTATTATTAAAGTTTTTTAAGATGAAACAATGCAGTTTTCTGAAATAATAAATTTATTTACTCCTTCAGTAAAAATAATGTAACATATGTATAGTCTATTTGCAAAGTAAATAGGACTCTCCACAAGATCGCCGCAAAGACCGTTTTTCGCAGTAATCTACTTTTATTAAAATATTTCATAACGCTATTATGCTATAGCCGTCAGCTAGTAAGCTATATAAAGAAGTTTAACATGTTACTAATATTACACTTCGATTTCATCGAACTTGATTTTATAGCTACGAGATTGATCTTAGGCTTAATTTTTTTTTAACATTTTTTATATAAAGAAACAAGGTTTGTGAAATATATATCAACTGAAATTAGCGCACCTCGCTATCAAATAGTTTTGGCTCAAACGCTCTAGTCCTAATGACATGAAAACTAGAACAAGAACAGAGCCAAGGTTGAAAAAGATGAGCCGAGTGTATGTTTGTTAAAACATACCCATTGGCTTTTGATATATAACATTTAATACTATGAGGTTAAAAATAGTTTCACGTTAAATACAGCCTGCTAAAAAATATAGCATCTCGAAACGTCGTATGAAAATTACAAATTTAAAAATATGCATTAGTATATGATATACAACATGACAATCTCTAGATGTTTAATCAAAAATACATCATAAATAATACTTGATAGTTAGTGAATCTTCTAGAATTATCATGCTAAATTATACATGTTATTTTGGTCTTTTTATATAAAATGAAGTTACATTCACCTATCTACCGAACGCAAGAATAATGTTACATATGTCTCCGTGTAAACTTATATTATCGCAGTAACCCATTTCTTATAATAGCAGCGCCCAGTTCAACAACATAATGCATGACATGAATTTAGACCTTTGTTGCACAAGAGTTCCAAGAAAAAAAATTGTGTATACATTATTCCTTTGATTTAATAGTGTATATATTTTACTTATTTTCTATTTAATGTTCGGTCTTTACATTTGTTCATATAATCGAAAATGTTATCATTTATTTGCTTATTATTGTAATTCTTTCCTGTTATTGTAAATGTTAGACATGATATTATCTATAAAACCAATATGTATTGTTTTAACTCTTTCTTTGTGTGAAAACTTTAAATTTGCCTTTTTCTACCTTTGTTAATGTGTCTATATACATATTGGCTGTAAATTTTTCATCGTAAATAAATAAAATAAAATAATTTGTAAATCTGCTAATATAAAGCAACCGATAGAAAAAGGTTTTAGATATTTATATGTATTTCTTACTATGTACCATTGATTTAACGTAACCTAACCCGTTATTGTAACGTTCTTGCCCCATCCAAAGCAGGGGAGACGGTAGACGGGAGGCATTAAAAAAATGGCCAATAATTTAATGTCACAATCTTGTTTATAATTTATTTAAGAAAACCGTTTACAAACAAGTAATGGTTTATTACCCAACTTTATCAATCGGCAAGATAATCTTGGTAGATAATATCGCAATAATTATCATCAAAATAATCTAAAGTTTTTACAGACAGTAATTTGGCGATAAATTTTGCTGACAATCGATTGAATGCAACATTCTTAAATTTCGTCCGGAATGTTTTCCAATACTTTTATTTAGATATTATAAAAGACGAAAACGACAATTTTATGTCTTCATGAACATAAAATTGTCTTTTTTGTTTTGTACTGGAAATCGGTGAACTTGAACCATTAATAAAGATTCACAAGGAGATTTTATAGTCTGTTTAGGAGAACTGACCCCAAGTGGAAAGAGACATAATTTCACGGGAGAATAAAAAGATTATATGGAATACGATACTTTTCATCTTATGTTTACAATCATAAATGGGTGTCATCCGTCAATAGTGAATGGCTGCATGCCTTGAACCTGCGAAAGACACTCATCATGTCTTTAAAATAAAAATGTAGACTTTACGAAGTCGATCTCGTCCCGCTATTGAATCGTAAATCACACAGAGAAAAAAATATCTCTGGATTTTTAGTGCACACGTAGTTTTAACCCTTAGACATCCACTGCAAGCCTCTCCCAAACATATCTAAGGGGGTTTACCGAAATCGCCACACTTAGCAGGCGAGTTGAACATCTTAGTGTCGTATTATAGTACGCACAGGACGCAGCTGTCCATCTTCTGGATACTTGTTTGTGACCAGTAGCAATTCTATATAATTAATGCACAAAATGTGAATTACTTAAGATTGTACTCGTTGTTGTGTAAGGGAACTGAACCCGCGACCAAAGATCGCAAGTTTTAGTTCTTACCGCAAGGCTACGACTGCTTAATGACCTTAAATTATTAAATTGTCTAGATACCAGCCGCTTCCAACCAGTTCTTTTGGAAATCCTAGGGAGAGGCCTATATCCAAAAATAGACATATGGCTGAAATAACGATAATGATGTTCTTGAATTTTAACATAAATATTTAAAATAATTGTAGCTAATTATAAAAAAAAAAAACAAAATATTTCTCTTACGTTAAAAAATTATAATTTTTAGTCTCATATTTATAAACTTAAATTACAACTTGTTTCTATGGAGTTGCAGATAATAAACCAATAATTGTAAGATGATTTTTATTCCAGATGCTGACATTGTTTATCTGTTCTGTTCTTGCTGTTCTCAGCTTCAGTCATGCACAAGATGCTAACTGTAATTTCGTTCTAAATGTATGTATAAAATAATTTTATTATAATCATGTTTGTCACGTGTATAAAGAGTGAGTGGTTAAAGGTGTTAAAGATGCAAAATGTTGAATGTATAGATCAATTGCTGTCAATAAATATATGGTGCGCCATATCCTAATATTAATTAATGATAATATAACAAGAAAGAGCGTGTAAGTAATACAATATTATAAATATAAAAATTAATTATTATATACTGTACCGTGAGGCCGTGCAGACTTTGTATTGACAAGAGTTTTCTACCTTTGTACTAACTCATCGTGATAACTCTAGAACTACAAAATTAAGATACTTGAAATTTAGTAGGAGTATTAAAAATTTCACTAGTGACGGGTTTGGGGGCGTTAATTAAGTTCGCGAATCGGGCCAGTCTTAAATATAAGTTGGACAACAATAGGAAACTTATAAAAACAAATTTTATCATTCCATATCACTAGGCCATATAATTTTTATTACAGCGACTTTATAAACACTAATAACATAGTTCTTAGTTGACTACCGTTCATATTGAACGTACGCTATTGAAGGCTTTCGAAGATGTAAAGGCGTCATTAGTTTTAAAATTAAAAATGAGGGAAAAGGGAACAATAAACTACTGCATGTTTAAGTTAGCAAAGAAGAAATTCATTAGGTTGAATTAAACTTAAAATAGACTAAATTAACGGAAAGCCTATAACCAGCAGTTGATTTCCAAAGGCCGAAACGATGATGAAGGCAACACTACAAAACCCACGAAGCGGATAATTGAAAGAAAGAGCAGTTACAAAATTTGATTATCTTCGTTGAATTGTTTAAAAATAGGAATGACGACGACAAATTGACAAACTTTAATTTTATATAAATCGATTATTTTGTGCCATAATAGTTATAAACAAGTCTTTGATAAAAAGACAACGAACTTGTTAGCCAAACTAATATACAGGTTTTATAATTAATTAGATAACTTAACTAGAAAAACGAGTACGGGGACTTTCTTTTTTTACACGAAAATTGTGAAACATAAATATGAATATATTTCAGGTAAGCGCAGGTGGTACTGCCTATGTTTACAGCCCAGGTTACCCGGCATCCTATAGAGGTCAGATGACATGTAGATGGATAGGAATCTGTCCCCAGGGTTACGTTTGCAGATTGGACTGTCCCGAAATTAACCTTCCGCAGGTAAAGCAATTATTTTTATAAGAATTTTCGCTAACAACAGAAAAGTAATTTAGATAATATCTTACAAAGTACTTAGTTAACAAGTCTCAATAATAATAAATATGCAATTTTTTTGAATTTCAAGCTATTTACACATTTTCATATCTTCTTTGGACATGAGGTGATAGAACGCAAAAATTGCTTAGTCTATAAATCTCTTTACTGTAGCCAAGCACGAAAGCTTACCTCAAGCCGTCAAGTTATTTATTTCACCACATGTGGAGACTGTTAAACTCTTATCTCCGTTAGACAACAATCCATGGTGGGATTGGTTTCAAAGACCGAGAAACCTTAGTCTTGGACTGCCAGTAGATACAAGCCATCACCATTTCCATTCGATGATTCGAGGTGTTTTAGCTACAACTCCAACAATTGCTTGATAGTCATATTATAATTAATGTTTTCTCCACTTAGCTTTTATATTGTTACAATTACGTGCTTATAGAGCAATAGGAGCTTAAAAATTGAAAACCTTACGTACCTCGTTGACGTGGCCTGCAAATTATATGAATTACGCAATAAAGGAAAATGAAAGATAATCTTTTAACACCAGTGTTTCCCACCTAAGCCCTCATAAAATTCTTATGTCCCCCTGTGTAACATACATAATATTTATATTAAAACGAAAGGAATTTATTTTCGAATTGCTTCCTTTAAAAATCAAATAGCCCTCCTGGTGGAAACGTGGGCCATAATTGCGAAACATTGCTTTTGACCCAAAAATTCGAGGGGGAAAAATCATGTCGCATTGGCCATTCAGTATTGATCTAACAAAAGAAGAAAAAAACTTACTTAAAATTCGGAACGAGTTGTTTCATCTGTAATTAGACATTTAAAATTACTATCGAATAATTTTAAAATTCTAATACATTGTATTAAATAACGATTTAGTGATGACGCAGCTTACGAATGTATTTACAATATTTGTCATCATATTATCACTTACAAAGAAATGTCATGTGTCAACCATGTTGGGCTCTTCCAGCATTTTTTTCATGACGTGCACAAGTGGTCACTATAAATCAGTGATTCCCAAAGTGGTCTATATCGACCCCTAGGGTCTATGATGCAAGGGGTCTACGTCAGCGAAAAAAAATTTGGGGGTCCATGAATAGAAAACGAGGGTCCATAGCCTGGACATCATTAGCCGAGGAGATTTAAGATTAACCCTAACAAAATTGACGCCAAATGTTGATTATTTATTATTAAAGCATCAGGTTCATCCTTCTCACTAAAAATATGACTTATTGCTTATGTTACTTTATTTATAGTTTATTTTATGTTACGTATATTTTACATAAAAGATACAAAATTTTATTTTGAGTAGTTTTTATTTAAATTAAATTAATAAATGTATAAATTAACATGTGTTTTTACTTTAAGTTTTTAACACTAAATTTCACTACAGTTAGAAATTTACAGGAAATCAATATCAGTTAAGTAGGGGGTCTACCCAACACGGAAAAATGTGGCATGGGGTCTACGACACAAAAAAGTTTGGGGAACTCTGCTATAAATGCTTCAATGTGGACTATACATTAATGTATGGATGAACATTTAATTTGCAGTCTCCTTCATGCCAAATGGACCGACTTTTAATTTCGAGAACCGGTGATCCGCTGCTGGCGTCGCCAGAAACCTACTGTGGCCGCGGGACTTTGAGTATTTCTTCTAAAGAGGAACGTATATCTGTAGGTACGTGTCAATTCATACAAGTCAATTCACATTACATACAAGTGCTTTCAGTTGGTCCTTAAAAAAGACATGAAAAAAGTCGTCTCAATTGCAATATACAGATCGATTGATATAACAAAAGCTAAAAAGGTTTTTTCAGTAAAACGCTTTTAATCTTTTACATACGTCTCTAACCACTCTGTAAGAGATAACTCTGAAATATGTTAAATTAATGTATTTTTCTATTTAAATGAGACAAGACAATGAATTATTTATTTATTTATTTAATATTCTTTATTGTACACGATAAGATACACAACATACAGATACAATAATATACAGAAAAGTACAATAGACGATCTTATCACACAAGGCAATCTCTTACAGACAACCATAGTAAGAAAAGATAATAGTACTTATAAAGGGTAGTTCACGTGTACAAAAAAATACATATTCACAAACAAATGAACATAAATATACATAAACATAGACATACATACTTAAACATACTAATATATATTAAGATAAAGATTTATTTTAATAAGTAGTAATTCGAATTTTTAAAACGTTATTATTATTTTTGGAAAGAATGTTCCATATATTAATTTTCAGCAAACAAGCTCCCCAGGTCATTCATACCTTTAAAGTTCTTTCATGCATAATCAATCAATCTGTATAAACATCAACTATATTGCCTCCCAAAAACTTTCATTTTAAGGTTTTGAGCCAAGTTACAAAAAACTTTCCTTATACAGATTACAAATGTATTTAATATATTTATCGTTATGTTTTAAAAATTGATTGTATAAACTTATTTTGCTATTGTATACATTTTATGATGTTGAAGATATAATGCGGTCAATTTAATATCATTTAACTTCCGCAGGTTTAATAACTGTGCCAAAGACTCCCGGAGGTCGTTTCTTTTGCACGTTGAAGGCTCAGCCGGTCGCTGTCACTCCGCCGCCGTGCAGATGCGGTTATAAGAAGTCGGTAAGAATATCCTGCTCAAACGCTACAATGAGATGTATGCATTTCAAAGTGAAAAACTCATACCTAACAAATTATGTAATTAAAATAAATATTAGAGTAGGAATGAGGAAGTTGTCGCACGAAACGTAATTTTAAAAACTGGACATAGTGAGGGCGATTTTAAGACAGATTAAGACTAATTTTTCCACGTAAACACAGTAACATGCTAAAACGTCAGTAAAAAAAAAACGAAAATAAGAAACGTAAATGTGAAACAAAGGCACGGACGCTTCTATCTGTGGAACATAGCAGAGCGCAGAATCAATTAATGACATAATCATGATTTTAATAATTTCAGTCGTAAAACGCCCACTGCTGGACAGGCTTGTCTTCTGTTCACTCATCATTTCAGATCCCTATGCCCACTGCCACTTCAAGTTGTCAATCCGTACTTCTATTTAACTTCATGTATTTATTAATTATTAAAATATTATAATAACCTTAAAAAAAATTAATTTCCGTTGTTTAAACTAAGACATATTCAGCAATCAAACGCAAGAGTTTATTATAATACTAATTATTTCATTATTTCAAAACATCTTTGCATAGCTAAGTTTAAAAAGATGGTCTCTTAAAATTAACTTCAATTTACATTTTTTAACTTACCTCAAACTTTTAGAACCGTATCGTAGGCGGGGTGGAGACTGGAATGAACGAGTTTCCCATGATGGCGGGTATCGTGGACGTCAGTATCCGTCGGATAAAGTGCGGCGGTGTGATCATAAGCAAGAGCCACGTTATGAGCGCGGCGCATTGCGTCATTAATATGCGAATAGACAACATCGCTGTTGTTGTGGGCGAACATGATGTTAATACCGGTGAGTTTACTGAGGATTGTGATCCTTTTCGGAAAATTTGTCGCGCACTATGTGATGCCGCCTGTATCCGTCTTCGGCTGTGTATTGCTCCGGATATTGTTGAATAAAGCATAATTCGGATCTAATCGTACCAGAGAAAGACTGTGGCTTCATGCTCGACGTCCAACCACTTTTCCGATGATCAAAAGTTTTCCTAAGTTGTTACCATCATTCCTGGCTATGTGACTAAAATACATTCCACTAGTATCAGCACATCTCAAATGCGTCGATGATTAGTCGGTGCGCTTTTCTTCAGGTCACAATCTCAATCTCACCTCTTCACACCCATTTACAAAACTATATATATCTGGTGTGTTTTTGGTATTTTCATATTTATTAACACGCTACAATTATTCGTCTAAACTAGTCCACCAATCATTTACATGTGACAGATAGTATTCGTTTAAAAAGAAAATATAAATTGTAACAAAAATTAAAATAGTAAATAAATACTAGTAAATAACAAAAATCAGAGATATAAGGCATAAAAAATAGTAAAAATAACCACGCTAATATAAAAAATCATAATGTTTGGTATAGACGTAATTGTAGCACTTATTTTTTAAAACAAAGGAAAAATATATTTTATTAAATTTGTTACATGCTATTAAATAATATATTTACTAAAAATTTAATCATAATTGCTATTAATTTTTTTACATAAATTCAAGGCGACTCACCAGTAACACAAGGCTTTCGGGTAATAGAAGTTACTACACACCCGTTATATAGACCGTAAGTTATTTGAACATTTTTTCTTACTTTTTATGACTCTATAAAAAATGATTAATTGTAAGCTTATAACAAATGAATGTGCTCATTTTAGCAAAAAGCTTTATACGTTTTACACCTATTTCCAGTCACTTTGTATAAATTTCGTACTCAAATGTGCAACATAAATTTATTTTTTCTATTGAAATGCGACGTAACGTATAAACTCTGAAAACGCTTTTTATTAGTAGTATAGTATTATTACGTTCTTTAATTTGTCTCAAATATTTTATTTTGGATAGGGTATACCATACCTTAATTGTCAGCAAATTAGATATAGATTCGCCCATTCAAAGATTTTTTATCTGTAATCAATCAACCTATATAAACATCGACTGTATTACTTTCCTTTAACATCTTCTTTTAATCATTCTGTATACATTTGTTACGAGGCAAAACAACTGCAACGCCAGTTAGTAATCATATTCTAGCTTATTGCTTTTTCCTATGTCGCGTATAATTTCATAACTGTATCATTAATATGAATTAAAGATGATCAAACATTGAGAAACCAGACAAAACTGTCATAGTTACACCAATACTAATAATCTAAATTACATCACCACCGAAATTAATTTCATATAGTACATATATATTAAGATATCAGAGAGATACAGTCTCTATTTTAATGTTACAAGCTTAAATTTTTTAATTGACACCACGTTTCTTTTCCACCAGGACGAATTATGATTACGACGTATCAATTCTGAAGCTATATAAGGACATCGTCTTCAGCGAACTCGTTGGCCCCGTCTGTTTGCCTTTCAAGTTTATCTACGATGACTTCGCTGGAGCTAAAGTCACTATCTTAGGTAATGATATAAAGATTCTGTAAACAAAAATAAATTACCACAGTATCAATTAACCGACGTCGCCCGACGCAGAAGGATAAGACGTCGGAAATTGACCGCAGGTCGCTTCCAACTGTTAGTATTGTAAATATATAGGGAGACATGTCCAGCAGAGGATGTTCCATAGCTGAAATAAAGACAATAATTATGGAATAAATAATTAATGCTGCATACATTTAATTCTTTAAACCCGAATTTTGAATGAGAGAGGATAAGTTATTACTTATGACAGTAAGGAAATGACTGAAAGTGGCGCCAGTTTATCAGGTTATAATCTTCCATAAAAGGAAGTCCGGGCAGGAAAACATTAGAAGCAAGGCACACCGAAAACATGTTGCACATCGAAGTTGCCAGAGGAAGTCGACTCGTCTCTCCAACACGGTCTCTTCCCGTATTATGCACAGCATCCAGAGTTAACGTTCCGTTTTGAGCAGGAAATAAGAAATCCTCATAAGCACCGAGGACGACCACTAAGGAGTTTCCATCGAAGGTATTCTGTATAGTCCCTGAAAGAGCAGGTTATCTTCTGAACAGGAGTTTTCTTCAAATAAAAAAAGACAATTGTTTACATATGTAAAAATAGTTATACTTACTAAACTGTTATTGTTCAGGTTGGGGTACTATTTTCCCGGGCGGTCCCACGTCTCCAGTCCTGCAGAAGGTGGACGTGGATGTCATCAGCCAGCCTGCCTGCCAGCGTGCCGTTTCTACTTTGACGCCGCGACAGCTATGCACATTTACACAAGGAAAGGACGCTTGCCAAGTATGTTTAATGTTGCCTATTAGTCCATACACTTTTTCCGGCAAGAAGCTTCTCGCAGAAGGCAATTGTGGAAGGTGATTGAGAGTTGTAATGATTCATTTATACCAACATAGACGAAATTAAGTTTTAATTACGTTGTTTAGGTGTTAAAAGTTAAATCTTTGGTTTAAATGAAAAAAAAGTCGTTATGATTTCCAATAGGACCGATTAGAAACAGCCTGTGTCTAGTACCTTCCGATGACCTTAGTAAAGATTTTATTGGGTAATAACATTACATTACCTTGTCCTCCTCACAGATACTCCATATATTTTAGATTACTATATTAGGTTAGAAACTGCATTTTGGAGAATATGCAGGAATTACATCAAATAATTCCCTCATCTCGTTTTTTTCATCTGATACGGATTCACGACATCCGTACATGGTTGAAATTTTTTCCAACCTCACTAAGCGTTTTGATAATACTTTTATAGCGCGAACAACCAAGGAGTAGAACAAACTACCGGCGTCATTGTTTCTAGACAATTATAACTTAGGAGTCTTCAAAACAAGAATAAATAGGTTTCTTCTAGGCAAGCATGTACCATCATAGACCTCGTCACCGCTTAATTATCAGGCGAGATCGAGGTCAAATGCTACGCCAGTTTGTGATAAATAAATAAATATAATTAAATATCTTATGCGGACCCGGTAAATTTCACCCCCGAATCATAAAAAAATGTGTTAAAATTTTCCACCATGATCCTGACTGCAGTATCATTTTAACTTTTTACAGTATGACTCAGGCGGTCCTCTTCTGTACACCGACCAATCTAACGGACTCCTCTATAGCGTCGGAATTGTGAGCTACGGCTCTTTCTGCGCGTCGGGCAGCCCCGGAGTGAACACTCGTGTCACCACAATCCTGGACTGGATCGTGGCGGTCACCCAGACGGAGTTTTGCGATATATAATAAATTTTAATTAAACACTTTCGTTTTTTTTAATCCTACAAAGTTATTTATTTATTAAGGACTATCAATAGGGAATACAAAATAAAATAAATATTGGTTTACAGGCATACATAATCTTATTTATAATAAAAAATTTATATTAAAAATTATTTTTTCAGCATAGAATGGATTACGTGTTATTGATGTCGTGTTTAGTCTAGCACTTGTTTGGATAATAAATGCCTCAACTCTGTGAAGAACAAGTAACGCGTAAAATAAATTTTATACAAAATAAAATAGCATATTTAATTAAAGTCGTTATAGTCTAGATGGTAACATATAATTCCCAATCCATTATAAATTAATTTAAAAATTGAATCTCGAATGACAGAGGAAGAAAATGTCAGTAATATATTACGATAATATTCTTTGAAGTGGAAATTAAACTATGAAACAAAACCGGTGCTGTAATATGAAAAAAAAATACATTATCTCTTTGAAACAGAAATCGATACAGCAATAACATACAAAAAGATTATAAAATTAATTGTTACAAATCATCATCAGCGAAATTGTCAATGAATTTGTCTACATAAATTACTAGCAGCCCAGACGACTTCGCGTAGTCCAAAAGTTATTACGTTGTTGCTATTGAAAAGAAAAATAAATAAATGTGTATTTTTAAGTGAACACTTTATTATAGATTTAATGTCGTAATGATGGATAACGATTCGTTGTTTCAGCCCATAGACGCGTAATGCAAGGAATAGAACTTCCCAAAAAAATCTATGGGAGATATACCGTAATCGCCACGTTTGGCAAGCGGGTTGTCGATCGCAGTGTAGTATTATGGTAAGCAGAGGAAGCTGCTGCTCATCCTTTGGAAACTAGTTTGTGGGCAGTGGTCATCAAATATAATTAATGCACAAAGTGGTAATCAAACGCGCGACGTACGATCACAAGTGTCATTATATATAAAGGTTACCTCCAAAAATTAGTTTTCTATTTCAAAGAATAACTAGTGCACACTGCACTTATTTTTTTTACTGTGTTTTTGGTTGGTTAAACCTTAACATACGTTTATAGCATTGGTTTGGAGTCGAATATTTCACAACAAGCGATAGGTGTTTTAAGTAACTCGATTTATTGTTTACATGGAAAAAGAGTTGTTGTTTTAACTAGTTTCTTTCCAATAAATCCATTTTTTTCTTTCCACAGAAAGTTTTATTGAGATGAAATCTTGTGTTCACCCACAGCAAGGCATAGGTTTCACCCAAAGATCGCCAAGATGACCGCTCTTGAGTTGTCCACGTCCAGCGACACCCTGCGACCTATGTCGTTGGTCCACCCAGTGGGGGATTTGCTCATGTGTTCCTTTGTTCTGTGTTCCTTTAGAAACATTTAAATGTTAATAACAAATAATTAATTGAATGAAAAGAAATACATCATTTGTCTCATTTTCCCTTAAGTTTTCTGTTATACTAAGTATCCGTAAGGTCCGGATTAGTTCGGAACTACAAAATATACAATATATAAATAAAAAATGAGTAAAAATCATACACGTATAATAATAGTATGCACACTTTTTGGGTTTATATAAACGAATATATATGTAAAAAAATTACATAATCTAAAAAGTGTTGCGATAAGAAAAACTTTGAATACAAATAATAACGTAACTTAGAAATTAATTTTATATGTTATGTAAGAAAGTTCAAGTTTTTAGTAAACATTATTTAAAACATGACAAAGTTATTACTTTAAGTAATAAAGTTACCGCAAAAAGTTATTAAAAGGTTTTCCCGCGGTGCGACGTTTCAATTTTCCGCCCCAAATAAGCTACACGTGAAACGCTTATCCTCAAATTTAAATATGAAGCAAGGTTAAAAAACAAATCAGAAAAAATTTTTACTAACTCTTTCTAGGTTTTTATATTTTCTTAAATTATAAAATGTCGTCGTCATCGCCGTTTCAGCCCATAGATGCCCGCTGCAAGGTAAAACCCTCTCCTAAAGATATCTATGGGGAGATATGCAATAATCGTCACGCTTGGCAGGTGATTTGGCAATCGCAGTGTTGTAATACAATACGTAGAGCACGCTGCTGCCCATCCTCTGAAAATTTGTAAGATCTAATATTGTGTCTCGGTCTTCGAACCCGCGACCTATGATTACAAGTCTCAGTCCTATACATTTCTTGGCCATAAATAGAACACTCACCGAGGACATGTACAACTGTTTCTTCCTTTTCGGGGTCACACAAGCCGGACTATTCTTGCAATTAAATTGGATGGATTTATTTTCATTTTGGTAGGTACCGTTTATTCTAATCGGTGCTTGTATCTTATCTGATACAGAGTCACATAAATAAACTATTGTGATATTGGCATTTATAGAGTCCGCGGATTAGAGGGAATGTAGCGTGGAGGGCGTTTACACCGCGCTTACGTAACAGCATGAGGACTCCCTCGGGTACGTTGGCTCGGGCCTTACACAACATATATACATACGTAATATATTATAAATCAAAATACAAAACGGATCATGATCATTCAAAATGTCTATAATTAGGTCTGTAAATAAATATGCAAGCCTGTTAGTAAACCATGACAGTAAATAAAAACGCTTGCAACGCTACAAGATTTTACACGCCCGTTGCTCCTAGGTGATATTTTCTTTTCTTAAAAAATTCCGGTGAAGGAAAAATCGACAAATAGTTTCCAATGTTATAACATATGACGCTTTGATTCTGATTTTATTAGAAAATGCTTTGAAAACTTTCATCTTTTTAACTAACTAATGACGGATTTCGAGCAATGGCTCAAATACAACAGGACCACAACTCAATAAGTTACGACATTGTGGGACCTTTCCATGATATCCCCGCAGGCGTATAAATAGCCATGTGATGGCATAATCGCGTTCCGTAAGGAAAAGCAAATCGGATTACTTGAGACAACATTGTTCAACATAGAAAACCTCTATCCTTTTCTGATACTTATTCTTAAATATCTATTTACCAATAGATGGCGCTGAAATCAAATATTAGCACCGAGTACCCGGTGACGTTTATTGATTTTTCGAGGCAACGTTCATTTCGCGCTAACTTCGTCCTCAACCCCCCGCCTATCTTGTTTGATCACTAAACAGTTTTTATTATTAAATATTATTTTTTTAATAACACGTAAATTCGTAGTTTTAAATAGAAATGAGGTTGGGGACCGGCTTCTTGGCTTGTGTTAATTTTGATTAACATGTATTATCATTTGCGCAAAGCTTTCCTTTTGTTTTATAACAAATATTTGAGTAATTAGAGATGGAAGTGGATATAAAAGTAATACATGACGCCGGAAGGTAGTAACAGAGACCAGATAATGCCTAAACGCATTCCCTTCCACATCGTTTATGCAACAAGTAAGTAATTTTCATAATTTCTTATACAATAAGTTTTTATAACATTACTCGTTTTATTTACATGTAAGTTTATTAAGTCTTAATAGCTTACCTTTCGTTAGGTTTTTCATTTAAAAAAAGAAACGTGTTCATTGAGTTTGAAAACTGCATTATTTTCTGCAAATGTTATTATTTATATTATATGCGCATTTTTCTCTCTTCTCTTCTTCTAATAAAAAATACTACTGTATTAGAAATTGTTATTTAATTATCTTACAAAAATAATAACTTAAATCTTTATCTATTATATCAATGCTTAAACAAAATTTACTTTTAACACTAATCATACCAACACTTACCAAGCACTTATTTCTACCATAGCGAATCAAGTGAACCGACTTTGTTTCCCGGTTGAATGTATAAAATATAGTTGTATTAACAGAAATAAATATTAAATTTATTTTTATTATTAATGTTTATTAAATAATATTTCGACCATTTCTATAATGCAGAAGTTGAAGATGGGTCATTTGACCCGTTATGGTATGTTTAGTGTTAATAAAGCGAAAACTCACGTGTTATATTTTTAGTGTTTTGATTACACAGGTTGAATTAAGGTTGAAATAATTTTAAAAGGTTTAAGCTCATTTGATGACAATTTATGTGTGCTTAATCTCCGGAATTTTATCAAATAATTCCCTCCTCTCCTTTCTTCTATCGGACAAGACGCGCGTATCCACTACATTCGATTACGAACGAACACGGTTCAAATCCCTTCCACCCGCACTAAGCGTTTCGCTATTAGTTTTATAGTGCGGACTTTCAAAAGAGTGGGACAACCTACAGATCTTCTTTCCGATCAAATATAACTTAGGTATCTTGAGGTCAAGAGTGAATAGGTTTCTTCTTGACAAGTATGTACTATCATAGAGCTCGTCGTCGCTTAACATCAGTCAGGAGTCAGAGGTCAAATGTTTTGCCTATGAACGATAAAAAATGGTTTCTGCCTAATGCCTAAAAACCTTTTCAAAATATACAAACAAATAAAATTTAATATTATTATTATCTCTTCCCGTAGACCCTGACTTCGTTACCAGACCCAGAATTCGTTAGTCTGTCGCATTCCAATAGAAAAAATAAATTAAAGTAACACATTTCGGATTTATAATGATACCCACTCTGCGGAAATTTTATATTCAAAATCTTCAAAACTTTTTCTGCGAAAAGAGCTACACATTTATTTTTTACGAAAGCTTTAAATCTCACAAATTACGCTGTACGCTTAAGAGGTTGCAAAGGTTGAACGATTATGAATTGAGAATTGTTAAAATTATTATGAAGAATATAAAATTAGTTTCCTTTCATATTAATAATGATATGCAGAATGCATCTTACAGGGCCGGAGGACTTTAACACATTAGCAAACGTATTATTGTATTCTATTACCGATTTGTACGAGACATATCTTGTTTAATTTATTAACAAAGCGAAACTAAATGTGACTCCTAGCTTTGCTATTTAAAAATAAGGAACCTCGAAACGTTTTCGTAAAATAACACTTGCCATGAAGTTTCAAGTATGTCCAAAAGCAAATCTTCGAGCATCAGGAATCAATACTAAGTACTGATTATGTCCAACATTCGTCGCCATCATTTCAACCGTTACATGCCCACTGCTGGACATAGGTCTATCCCAGATATTTCCGAAAGGTCTATTAGGAAGCAGTTTGCATCTACTGTAATTCTCTCACTCCTTAATAAGGTCTTCTATCTCCTGTAAGTAAAGAATCCATGTAGTTCGACATATATTATAAATTTATAACCAATATCAACCCGTGAATTTCACAGATATTTAAATAAAAAATTAATTGTCAACTGGTTAAGTTATTTATAATGTAAGATTTATAAATAAATAAATAATAGCTGCATCCGTAGCTATTTTCGACTTAATTTTTTTAAACCTTTTTTAAACGGAATATATTACAGTTGAGCTAATAGTAGATCCTTGATTTGACGTTGAGTTTTCAAATATCAGTTTTTTTCCCTTGGCCTCTTTAAACATTTCATTTCATAGGTTTATGTACTTAATTAAATGTAAATAACAATCAAATTTCAAAGTTGTTTCTTTATAGACAACCAAAATTATCACGTCCCACAAAAGTTTAGAGAAAATCAACGGAGAATGTCGTTTTGAAAAAATTAAGTCACGCTATAGTACAGCGGAGAATTTAGGTCGGCAACTGTTTCAATATTTCGCTGACTAACCAGAATTTTTTTTTCAGGAATTTCGTTTAGTCCACTCGTTAATTTATTTAAAACTACCTATTTGATTCTTTTTATAATTTGTTTAGCATTATTTTTATTGTTTTATTTATATTAGATTATTAGTGATTCTAAGCCGGATACAAGCCAGGCTAGTTCGATGCTTTCTTTTCCATTACCAAACAAAAAATAAAACATATAATACTTCACATTACTTGCTATTCTATTACCTTAATCAAAACTAAGAGAGCAGTGGTAGCTCAGCGGTAAAGGATTGAGATTTGCAATCGAAGATTCGATTCTCGCGATACAATCTTATGCAATTCATACTTTGTGCATTTTAACAGCGCCAGTGCTTATAAACAAGTTTCCAGAAGACGAAGAGTAGCGTTCTCTAGTAGGTACGCAAGCCTTAACATCAACATTAAGCGTGACTATTATATTATATCTCACCATAGATATCTTTGTGGGAGGTCTATGCCTTGCAGTGGTCGTCTATGGGCTGAAGCAATGACAGTATATTAACATTAATTATTGTTATAGATAGAACCTATCTCTTTCGTGAGGAGTGGGCATTTAATTACGCATATCACCGGAATTAAAAAAAAATTAAGGCTATTTCTAAAGATAAATTGTTAAAAATTGCAACCCTTTTTAAACGAGCTGTAAAGCCGCCTAGCACGCGTAATAAGATTTATTTATTTACTATACTTTCATAAATCCGTTGTACCAGGACCCATACGTCAATTTCCTAGACACGATACGAAAATGCCTTGAAACATTAAACAAGTGATGGTGAAACTTCGACATGCGAGCTCGTTATATGTCAAAGTCAAAGTTAAAACCAAAGTTAAAACAACTTTATTATGTGAGATCATTAAAATCATTTATAATCGTCAGCTTAAAATTAAGTTTGAAGTTAATTAGTAAAGCGCTACTTACTGAAAAGAACTAACAACATATTTATTTGGACACACACATTAGAACAATTCGTTTCGAAATCTTTATCATGAACATACTATGATATAGAACAATATGCTTTGGCAGAGCCTGTGCTTTATAAATTTCTAGAATTTAGATAAACTCGTCATATTTAAGTCTCTTAACTAAGTTGGTTAAAAAGAAATATAATTATTTATGTTTATAATAATTAACAAATTTATACCTGAAACCATACTTCACATATAAGTACAATAATATAGCGTGATATACGTATTATAAACATTTAAATACACTGTTTTTATTTTCTGATTACAGTAATTGTGTTTGATTTATATACTGAATACATGTTGTGTTGAAATAGGTGTAAAAGTTTTAAATGAATTCATGCATAACTTATGTTTCAGGAAAAGATTTATAGTTTTTACATCTATTTCCAATCAACCTGTATAAAGCGATCACTATAAAATGTAACTATAATTAAATTTTCTATTATATTGCGACTGGCAAATAACTTCTGGCATTACAAAGTTTGCTGGAACAGTTACAAACAATAATTAAGATTAATATGTAGTACATAAACCGAATTTTATAAACGTTTTTAGTTACTATTTCATTTTTAAGTTTTTATTATTTCTGAATTGTTTTTGGAAAGAGGTTACAAGTCAGTAAAAGAGCATTTACTCCTTTAAAGCTTTTACACTTATAACCCATCAATTTGTGTACATCGACCATGTACAAATAATTTCATTCGTCTGTTACGTCAACTTAAGAAAGCATTAGAAAACTATGAAATGAATGTTAATATGCTGGAGCGACGAGGCCGACTCGTAGGCAGTTACAATGAGCTCATGAAATATTTATCCACATAGCTCGGCACTAATCGATCGAGGCCCCCAGACGCCGCGGCTAGACTGTCTGGCTACCTCAGTACTCAATGACTCTCTCACGTCCAATTCTCTGCCCATTTCATTCAAAGAGAAAATAGTTTTTCCTAATTAAGTTTCGACTGCGGTATCTTTACACAGATTTTATTTATTCGTCATTTATTACATTTTAACTCAGCTAAAGGAATAACTATAAATCGTTGTTTTGTTCGTTATTTTTTCTCTTCACAGTCCGATAAGTCCGAATATTAAATAAATCTAGACACTAAAAAAAATTATAGACGTACGTACGTATGTAACATTTTGATCAAATTATTTTAATTAATATAGATACACATTTTACAATTTCATTAATTATATACACGTAAACTTGGCAAGTTGCTAATAAAAGAGTCAATAATTTTAAATTCAAAACATTCGTTATCCTCCAAAAATTAAAACACCTAATTAACATGTATATGAAATACAAATAAATGTTAAATGTGGCCGAGCTCTACGTTTTCACTTGTCACCTTGCAATATCACCGTTGTATTTCATCATCATTTCGTCGTTCACTGTTAAATACATATCTCATCCGTAGTCTCCAATAGTACCGGTTGGAAGCGGTCTACATCCACCACATTCCGCCGACATTTACTGGTAAAGGCTTGGTCTTGTATATATGCGACAAATCTTGCCATGTCCCAGTTGTATATATATACCATAAATTGAATACACACAGAGTAATTTTGTGTTTAAATTCATGATTAATATAATTAAATAGAGTACAACATCTATCCTGAAATTAGCTACCGATTAATTTCATTTCTCGAATTGATCACAAATTGCAATTCTTTTCGTTCTCACAAACGAATACTTTAATAAAACCTTTGCTTTTCTCGTTATTAGCTCTATCTATATAAAAGCTCACTTACGTAATTGTAAAAAGCATTTGTTGGCAGTGTTCCAGAAATAAACAATTAATATTTCATAGCATCCTTCTGTAGCAGTAATGTAAAGTCAAAAAACCCTAATAGAGTAATGAGGAGGAATATTTGGAGATGTGTTATAGGCCCCTCGTCAACGGCGACGTTTTGCATCGTTCAGTAGCGTGCGCATTAATACAGTCGTAAAGCGGACGATAGCTGTGTACTCTCGACTACGATTCAGTTGCATTACAAACGTAATACTGTCGCACTTTAGTCGCAATACAAGTTCGATTTAGTAACCCCCAATCTGTTCTCGTCGCGACGCAGTACTGCGTTGGGTAAATACGACTAACACGCGTTAGGAGCAGGGCTGACACGCGTTCAATAAACATGAGGAGCTTGATCTAGGTTGCTAGATAGTTGCGTTACCTACCTATCTAGACACCTACCTAGTCAAAATTCGGAAATCTCGGGCGCCTTGAGTCGGAATACTAAACGCGTATTGACTGACAGCTCAAGCCGAAGATTCCGCTGCCCATGCATCACGTCACTTCACGTAACGCCTGCCTAATCACTCTTAAAGCTCGGAGGTTTCCCAAACCGATATGCCTAGTATTTGTAAACCATACCCGAAATTGTCTGGGAAAATCTCGAGCTACATAAACGAATTTTATAGTAAGCGCCTTCTGTCTATGCTCTTTGATTTTGTAGAACCAGTCTCTGTATACGGTACGTTAACCATCATGTTGCTAATAGTTTTTTCGTCTTTTACAGCTATGTATATATCCGAGTGCTGTAAAATTTAAGACAACAATGTTCAACCACTAGACGTAGATACGTAATCCTTTACATAATTTCAAAGAAGCTAGGCTAAGGAGCTAAGTTTATGATTCAATATTAAGTTTGTGCTAATTGAAGTTTAGTATTTATTTTATAAATATGAATCAGTAGGATATATTTCTATTTGGTATTTTAATTCACTATATTAACAAACTATTAATACTAATAATATAAGTATAATAATTATCAATTGGAGCTGTTGTAACCCAGCGATAGAGGACTGAGACTTGCAAACATAGGTCGCGGGTTCACTTCCGGGATATAGTCTTATATATAATTATATAAGACATACTTTGTGTCTAATTATATAGTACTGCTACTGCTCTCAAACAAGTTTCCATAGGATGGGCAGCAGCGTCCTTTGCATACCATAACACCACGCTGCGATCGCCAATCCGCTTGCCAAGCTAAGATTATGGTACATCCCACTATTAATATAAAATATTTGGCGGAAGCCTGTAAGTTTCATTGAGCGTCAAATAATAATAATAATATATAAAGTTTAGAAAATTATCACCAGTTCGAAAATAAAATAGGACTGATTTCTTAAGTTACAACACTTAATACATTAAATTTTACTCGTAAGTAATGTTTTATCTTCGACTTGGAAAAAACAAGGTATTTATATTACTAATACCATATAGCTACATATTTATTATTTCTATAGTATAATTGTTTTACAATGTACAATAGATATTTATTAAAATTAAAATTTAATAATCATTATATTATTAATAAGAAACTAGAAAATTTTAAGGTTTTGTAAATGAAACATATGACAATTATTATGATTTAATTTATTACAGAAAATACACGCCATTTTACCCATACATTTGAATATTATAGCTCCGCATACACATTATATAATTTTTACGCTGCATAGAATCAAAATGAAATAAAAAGGTTTTAAATCCTTTTATTTTGGATATATTTTTTTAGTTCATTGCAGAACGCCGCATTGCAGTCAAAGGCAGATAGTGCAGTGTTAAGCGGTTTGATTGAAAGGGTCGATGTTCTAGACCGCGACGCAATAACAGAACTTTTCCTTTGTTCAACTGCAATTTACTGCACGCAGATACAAACGTTTTTAGCGTTAGAAACTGGAGTTGAAAGCTTACTGTTTTTTGTACATATTTATTATACTGTTATTTGTTCTTTAGTTGCCAAAGTTGCCAACCATTTATACAATGTTGAGGTTGTGTATTCCTTAAACAACAAATAACTTAAAATTTTGTTTACCGTTTTACGTGAGTAGAAAGTATTAAAGATCAAAAGTTACTAAAAAGCGCTGCAGACGGACATAACACTCAACTTGAAAATTATGTGATATTTGGTCTGAGAAAATATTTGCACACACTTCGTTACCAGAACATACACGTAATAATGAGTGACAACTTCACTGTACGACGTTAATTCAAAGAGACAATGATTTTTTTATTTATATGGTTTCCGTAATTTGGGTACTTCTCATTCCCTTATCTTATTTTTGGTACAGGAATGTATTTTTCAACAACTTTTTCATTATATTTTCTCTCTCTTCTTCACAATTTCTTTTATTTATTCCTCTTTCGTTCTTCACATTATCGTTCATTCTCCGTTTATCTTTCGCCATACTTTCCGTTATTCCATATTCCATGTCCATTTTCTTTATTAAATTTTACAAATTTGTACAATACAAGCTTATGTACAGTTAAAATCTTTCCGACATTATGCCAGTTTCTTAATAAAGTAACGGGTCGATCGAATTAACAGTTACATCTAAATTTGACTTTTCTATAATTTTATTAAAAGCGACGTACCGTAGATATGTTTTTTTGATTAACACATTCACTGCGGCTTGAGGTCGATTCAGCCTCATGGTAAACTTTGCACTGGTGCGGCGCGTAAAACTCGTGTTTTCTCTCTAGTGCGGCGGCTGTTTACACTCAACCGTATGAGGTATGACAAAGACAAATATAGCTTTCTTTATGTCTGCGAAGCATTGACTCAATATTGTAAAAAATATTGATGAACATGAGGCAGAAAAGGCCTCAACCGCACTACTAGGAAGTTCAGCTTGAGGCTGATTCGACCTCAGCCGCACCAGCTGAAAGTTCTTCAAAATTGGGCCCGCAGTGAACGTGTTAAGTGTGGTTAGTAATGTATAAGGAAGATACATCATGCACATATCGTTGTCTTTAAAACAAAAAAGGTTATATATAATATTCAATTATTCTAATGATTATTTATTTAGGATCTTATATTTAATGGTCACTTGTTTACGCGGTGAGTAGAATGCTAAAATCAGACAATTTGACAGAAACCAAAAAAAAAAATGATCCCCTATAATCATCGTTGTCGTCGTTTCAGCCCATAGACGCCCTCTGCAAGGCATAGGTCTCTCCTAAAGATATCTATGGTGGGATATACCACAACCGACACGCTTGGTGGACAGGCTAGTGTTCGTAGTGCGGTCTAATGGTACGCAGAGGACCCTACGGCTCATTCTCTCGAAACTTGCTTGTGAATAGTGACAATCCTATATAATTAATGCAGAAAGTATTAATTTTATAAGATTGTATCCTGGAAATCGAACCCGCGCCTTACGATCGCAAGTGTCAGTACTCCACCGCTGGGCCTAGCACTGCTCATAACCCACCTCACCCCTACAATGGCACGTTTAACTTCTTAACGCGCTCTGATTTGCGAAGAGCCCGCAATAACCCTTTTCTTTTGTTTTCTTTTATTGATGCTTGAATTCATTGCTAAGATTTATTATTATTTAAAAAATCCATAATACTATAATAGGATTTAATCTATGATTCTATTAATCAGAAATAAAACATATTGGACAATACTTTATTACGTAAGAAAAGGACCAATATTTAGCCACTTCCGCACATGCAGTGGTAGTCGTGCAAAAAAGTGCAGCGCCCGCCAGCCCGCTGATAAATGCGTACGCGGCAAACAATGCGAATTACACAACTGCCACCGTCAAATCACTCGTGTTGAGTGATGAGTGTTTCATCCCTCCACGGGGCATCTTCAGGAGTTACGTTACACCAATTAGTGCCAAACACAGAGTCTGACTAGGACGTCGCTGGCTGGCGGTGCACTTTGTTGCGCGACTACTAATTCATGTGTGGTAGTGGCTAAATATTGGTCCTTTTCTTACTTAGGATGGACGTCCGCAAGGTAACACCTGATTCCATTAAATATACTTTATTACTTTCAAAGTTGTTATGATGGCTCGAATTAGCCTAGTAAAAGTTAGAGTTCTAATCATAAAATTAACTATTTGGTAGCTGATACATCCCCTATAATAATATCTATCAAGTAGATATAGAAAGGCATCAAATACCGCGGTATACAAACCAACTTTAATCATACTAAAAGAATTCAAAGTCCCTATTTTAACTATGATAGGTGGAAGGAAATTAAAAAAAAACATTAAATACTGATGTAAAGATCAACAACAAAATACGGTTCATAATTACAGTCAGTAATCTCTAATAATATATTAATCTTGCATACCGCAGTAACAGGTGCGTTTACATTCCACCTTAATATACATACGATATATTAATTGGTAATGAAACATATTTTGTTTCTTAAATGTTAAGGTGAAGACAGCAACTATCCGGCATGCGAGCTAAACGCACAAGGACCAGCTGCTCGCGGATGGCGAAGCGCTGGAGCTCCACCTCACGAGCTACTCCTGCGGCTCTCCAGCGTCACCAGCGTCCACAAGCTCCAACTGCTGGCGCACCATCAACTAATACGTATGTTTGAAGTTGCAAGTAAAATTAAATGGATTTTTCGACATAAAATACATTTTTATGAATATCATTTGGTACAATGTTTTGTATTAAAAGCGGAAAGTTGAGTAACCACTCAAAATGAAAAACAATATTGAACAGTTGTCCACTACGCAACATATATATATGATATAAATTCGATTTTAGTATTTTTAATTACTTTTTAGGGTAATGGCAGGTCTTCTTCCTTGTATATATCATAAATTATGAGTTTTACAGTAATATGTGTGCTTTTGTTCTTCCAGAATTGATGAATAGCTTCTCAAACATTATTCCCAAAATATTAAATCATATGACCTTGGCGGCCAATTTAATACCTTGGTAGAATTTATTTTGGGAGTATTTTCGTAAGATTTTTTTTTTAATTCTATGTTTAATATTTGTCTGCAAGCCTAACCACGAGTCGTTAGCAATAAAATCTATGAATATGCCGCTACATTCTGTTATAATCCTATTAAGTAAGATTATATGTACGCTAACTAATTGCTTTTAGCCTTAGTGACAGTGTTTTGTAACAGCATTACTTACCGGTTCTGAAAATCCGATTTAGTGTTTTTGTATGACAAGGACATAGAAATTTACTGCAACTTTTAAAAAAGAAGAAAAAAATAAAAAACGGTATTAAAAATTTATTTATTGAAAAAATAATATAGAAGCTATTTTTTACAAATTATGCAACTTAAGGAATAGCATAATGAACAAGTGTAAAAATTAATTTAAAAATCTTTTTTTCTATCGATGTCTTTCGAAATTGGTCTTCCGGCTTGCCTGACTCTTTGTCTGGCACTGACTACACAGAAAAAAATAATTTCGCTCTTAATCTGTTACTTATACCTATCACGAATCTAGATTTAGTATACACGCGCGGTACTAGCTTGAACCCCATATTTTAAATTATAAATATATGACAGTCTATTATAATATGTCTGTTACAAATAAAACGATGTTATTGTAGTCACATAACAATTCGAAAGTATGCCTTGAACTGTTCACTTTTAAACTCGAAAGTCTACGATCAATGATGTACAACCTACGATGAAGTATGGTGCATTAACGTGGTGTCTTTTTTCCGGCCTTATTGGCAAGTTCAAAGTTGCTAAAAGAACCACGAGGGAGGGCTATATATTCGGGATTTTGAATTAGGAACGAAGAGATCGGTAGACGAACCAATGTAATCAACATAGCCCAGCGGATGGGCTAGTTGAAGTGTGGCATAGTAATACATGTTTTTCTATATAATCTAGTTGTAGTATTTTGTACATTTATGGTGAAGTTGGGCTTCTGATTTTGGCAGCCGCCTGCGTGGAGGTGCTGGTGTCTGGTGGTTTGGTGACGGAGGGAGCAGCCACGCCATGCGGCGCCACATACACCAGCGTCGGGCGGGTCACCCTCGCAAAGCCCACGCCTCAAGCTCGCACAAGAGAGCTAAGGTAACGTAAATATATATATTTTTTTATTTTATAATTTCAGATCATCAGAGAATGAATCATATGTTTAAAGTACTGTCTCCAAAGCTACCTAAATTAAGACCGTTGTGCGGTAAATTCTTGAATCTGAAAGTACGGTCTGAAACCCATGTTACGAATTTCATGTCATATTGATATGAATGAATTGATTAATTTTATACTTCAGGCCACAGCTACAATTTTAATATTTAGGAATAGTGAACCTAAGGATTTGGTTTATTTGATTAGTCCGTCGTGTATTTTCTTTTCATCACACTTGTTCTCGATGATGATCATAAAATTAAAAAATATTAAAAAAATCATTATAAGCATGTCACAAAATTACCTTGATGATAAGTCTTGAACTACCGGAATGTACGACTTCTATGTCGACGATGAAGAATTAAACAAAATCTAGAATACTTGTTACTCTTGGTACAACCAATGAGATTAGATCAGCTTAGCCGGACTAACTTACACCGAAATATTCGAACCACGGGAGCAGGAATAGAAGCAGAACTCTTTAACTGAATAAAGTGAGGGTCTGTTGTGTAAAGTAAGCCATTACTGTTAAATATGTACAATATTTTTGTTTGAATCAGGTACAACAAAGTTTTTTCCACTTGAATCTATAGGGGCGCATTAGAAACCCTATAGCCATGAATTTTAAGCAGAAGTATGCTGATATAGGAGCTCAATTTGATTCTAATTTCTATCAAAGTGGACATTTCTGACATTGTAATGGAGTACACATGTGATTACTTGATTCAATGCGGATAATAACACTTAAATAATTAAACTAACAATAAAAAGCCTAAAAGAAACATCAAAACAATAATAAAAATAAAAATTTTACATAACCAGTATTTTTTTCTGAAAGATGTAGCCCGGTCAAGAGAAGTATTAAGGTCAAGTGGCTTCAACTTTTGTAGGTGGAAGTAAGCCTTGTCGAGGTAAAAGTGTGCCCAAGATATTAAGATACCTTAAAAAAACATTTACATTTCAGTTGCGCATTCATTCTAGGCATGCAAAGCTCTGTTCTTTCTAGAATTTCGTGACAATTAGTGGAGCGGTTAATAGCGCCGGATAAAGCAGCGGGCAAACCGGTCGACGAACAGGGCCGTATTTTGAGAGACGCCGATTAAAAAAAAAATTAAACCATATTTTTTTAGATGTTAAAACTTAAAATTGATTATTGTAATTATTGATGTTGTCTCGATTCGTGACGTATCCAATTGTACCAACTTAATAATTATGATAATAACTTAATAATCATGTAACTGATGGCCATTGGAGCCCAAAAGTTCTCCAGAGGCGACCACTAGATTGACCGACGACTTAGGGAAAGATCACGGGAAGTGTCTGGATGCAAGGAGCGCAAGACCGGTCACAGCGGCGATATTTGGGACTTTTTTTTTTTTTTTATTTGATTTTGGAGACCCATACCTTGCAGTGAACGACCATCGGCTGAAAACAAAAAAAAAAGAAATAACTATAATGAAATTTCTTTGCTACGAATTTCAAATAATTTAATTTAATTTTCTGTAATTGACTTTTTAATTAAATATCATAAAAATAAATCATGTTTATCACACGTATGCAATATGAACAGTATAACTAATTTTAAAAGTTTTTGCTTCTTCATTGGTCGAAGTTCAAATGCGCATTACGCTATTCAACGTTTTGCATCACTTGTATATAAAAAAACGGTTGTATTATTTTTTGAATTAATTAATATTTCACACAGATACTTACTTTTTTTTCCATTTTAAACTTTTTTAATTTGCAATAAATATTACATATGGATAAAATATACAAATAATAATATTATTTATTCTTGTATGTAAGTGCGCTAAAAATCCTAGAATCACTCCTGGTGACTTGTTAATGAGTTATAAGCACAATATTTTTCTAAATTGAGACAATGAATTTATTGGAAAAATATTAACTCTGTCCTGATATGAACTTCTGCTATTTACTCAACGAGTTAAAATGCCAGATGCCTAATAAATATATGCTGGATATAATCAGTTCGTTACAAACAACCTACGTGACATAAGTTTCACAGGAATGATGTAAAAGTTTTTCTGGTCGTAACAGCTTGCTATAGGAAGCCTTCTTATATGAACGTTACCCCTTATTGTTATATTGATTTAAATATACTGTCGATGGACTGACGGACTGAAGTAATTTGTCTAAACAGGACATCTTTCAATAGGGATATTCATCATTTTTTACCCTGATGACAAGTAAATTGCCAGTCAGTCACATGGGTTATCTTCAGCACGTAAACTGAACCAACCACTTCGTGTACACTAACAGGGGTCAAAAACCATAGTAAGAACAGTATATTTTCTGTACAGCAATTTAGTTCTTATGATAAAAAAACCTCTATGTTTCCACCTTATAAAACTAAAGAAGTAGAAAGTAATATATCATTAGTTGAAATTTCAAAACGGGATCTTGTACCATGTATATACACCACAGATCTGCTGCATTGCCGGAACCAACCATCGCGCGATTCGTGAAACTCCGTCTGTCAGGCCCGCACCCGCCGGCGAACGATAACGATCAGGTATTATCGAAACTTCACTTGTTTTTACGTTCAAAAATGCTTTTAATGAAATTATAAATCAATATTGTAACAGTTTACGAATACATATTCTCACAGATTAGACAATCGATGACATAGACATCACGCGGAAAAGATGCCTCCTGTTTCACCGTCTTTCTCATTCGCACACGCTATCTCTGGCGCTAAAACATATTTTCGTATAAATCAAAATAAAACAATTTCCTGTGCGAAGTAGCTCCATAGTCACTCGTAGTTACCTCGCAAATTTAGTCAACATATATAAATAGATGTTTTATTTATGACTATTCCATACAAAGAAATATAATAGTAATCTTAAGCCGGCCATCATGATAGATAAAGTTTACACAAAATTAACATCTAATTTTTAATACCACTTTTCGTATTTATATAATGCATCGAAGTTTGCTATCTGAAGTTGATAATATCCGTGGTCGTTATATAATACAAATAAATAATCATCTTCACAATAATTTGAAAATGAATATGCTGGAGATTTCTCTACGAGATCTAATCAGAACATAGCTTAATAATTTGCGGTTAATAAAAAGTTTGGGAAGGCCACATAGCGCGCCGAGTAGATGGCCGTTGGAGCCTATGGTTCTGGAGTAAAGACTTGGGATAGTCAAACGGAACGTATGATGTCCACCAAGGTGAACAGATGACCTTGTTTAGGTCGTCAGAAGACGCTGGATTCAGATCACTACCAACAGGTATTAGTGGAAACATGCTAATAAAATATATTGTTACTGCCTTTTAAGTTTTTTTACAGACTTGCTCATCGTCGCGAGGCAATATCTGTAAACATTTTATCTCAACAGGTAGCATTGATGGCAGTTAACGTCCTCGGTGTGGAAGTGGACGACGCCGGGCAGGCAACACCGCCGATCCCCAAATCCGAGCCAACCTATTCCCCCTACGACGACCTGGCGTTCGTTATGTACGTCGACAATGAGATCGCCGACCTGGTGAGAGTTCTCGACGAAAAGAAAAAGAATGCCGTCTCTGGTGAGTTATCCTTGATTACGAATTAATACCTATGTCTTTATAATTTAAATATAATAAAAAGATTAGTGAGTACCGATTACAATACTGCAGAGCCATAGTCGAAAACGTGATCAAAAGAAACAGTACCAAAAAATAAAATAGGTCGGGTAGGAATGGAATAACAGGGGGAAATAAAAATAAAGTTTATAACATAAATTGTACACAAAACATGAAGATTTTAATAAAAAAAAATATATAAAAAATAACAATAATGTAATATTTTTAATATCTGGTTGTGAAAAAATGCGGTAACGTTTATGAAATAAGGAAATAAATAGCACATTAAAAATATAAAGCACTGTCCAAAACCAAATAAGGGTGTACAAAAAAAACTAAACCTGTCGAATTCCCTGCAGCATTATACCTTCTGTCGGACCTCAACAGATACAATATATCACTCTGATTTGGTCCCGTTTTTAAAAACTACACTAGGACCAGGTTGACCATGTCAAATGAAACTGCTTAAAGTATTAAAATCCTTTCAAGATAGATTAATTCACTTTAATATTTAAACATTAAAACCGTATTGAAAAATATTTTTTCATTTATTTGTATGCATTAAAAATTCGTTTTCTTTATTTCAATTAAATATCAATATTTATCGTAGATTTCACTAGCTTAATACTTGCTTCTTTAAAGGTAATCGTAATATCATTTCAAATATATTTCAAACCAATTTTTTGTTTAATAAATAAAAAATTAAAAATAATGTTCATGTTTGTCATTGGCAGAGGAACGTTTTGAGTACGCCCGTCGTTTGAAGTCCGCGGCAGCAGCTTTGGCAGCGGCCGGTATACGGATCGGTCGCTGGAGGCTGCGCAAGAGGACTGCAGCGGCTAGAGATGACTTCGAGCTGGCGCGGCGGATGAGGGACAGAATAGCCGACGCACTCACAGGAGTTAAGGAGGACCCGCAACTGTGTCGACTCTTCGAAGAGGACGGTGTGAGTGTAACTGCTAATGAAACTTTTTTATTTCATTTTAAGTTCTCCAAAAAAGTTTTTATGTGTGTACAAGTTGACAGTAATGAAAGAAGTAAGTATGCAGGCGGGCTTAGGAACGCAGTGAGGCGTTATAGTACGCAGAGGACACTGCTGTCCATCCTTTGGAAGGTTATTTGTGAGTTGCCACAATCCTATACAATGAACACAAAGTGTAAATTATTTATTAAACTATCCCGGGAATTGAATCTCCGATCTACAATCTCAAGTCTCAGTTCTTTACCGCTGGTCTAAGACTGCTCATTTAAATACTTAATAGTTGATTATTATTCTTTAAATATCTATTAATTAACTAATGATTATTATCAGAATGATATGCATCATTTTAAACTGTATACGTTATGCATATTTTATTTGTGTTACACATTTTATGGGTGCTAAATAATCACAATGTCAGTGTTGTGATAAACCAGCCAGTTAAGACAAGATAATAGAATTCATGTTTAAAGGAGATGAAAGTACATGTGTTGTTTTATTTATAAATACAATTTGCTCTTTGGCATTTACCCTTCAACACCCATCATTGAGAGTTATTGTCTTAGACGCTATATGTATTTATTTATCTACTCTTTCCTGTACATCAATAAACATAACATACAAAGAAATTACACAAATCTTTTTAATCGCAAAATCTTTTATCCTGTCTTATTTAATTTACTTGACAATTTATATTTTTACAGCCGGACTCCCGTAACGATTCGTCGATGCCTCAAGCGTACGACTTCTCCCACCATCTGTCGCCGTCGGTGGTGGCCGGTACGCTCAGCGTGGACATACCATCGCCCGTTCCGCCCATAGACAACGAAGGTGATCCACCGCTACAAGCGTTCGTAAACGGCGTGGAAGATGACGAAGACAATAATGTTCCTAGTGTATGTAACTAACATTCTAAAACACTTTTAAGTATCGAAAATCTTAAGAATAGAAATAAGTTCTCTACTGGATAGAATAAAAGACTATTGTGTGAAACATGGTTGTTCTATTCGGAGCCCTATTACGAAATGCTTGTATTATAATATTGTGGAAAGTTATGCTCCTGTTAAACTTCAGCCATTTTCCAAAGTTCATCGTCTGTCGACAAGACGATTATTTTGGTATCGGTCGAAAGCACGCTAACAAGCGGCTGATAAAACATGAACCAAATAGCAGCAACATATTTATAAAGTTCAAAGTTTCTTATGAGACCCGGATTACTCTTGATATCTCCCTGTTGCTAGACACCACTTAGGTAATGTGTTTTAGTATGGATGTTCACTATCGTAACTGAAATGACACGCTGTTTGAATTAAACCGTTTGTTTGTTTCATATGATAAATTACATCGCTATTTATACATATGTCCGAAAAATATTGTCCGATTATGTATTATTTATGTATTTATGTCCGATTATATATCATTTGTATATTAAATGTTCGATTATCATACAGCATTTTGTGGCAACGTTTATCAAAGCACGGTGTCCAGAAGCATTATTGAAGTCACATGTATTTGCACTGCCAACAAAATAGAATCGAGAGAAATTATATGATACTATCTTTTGCGAACAATAAATATATATGCTGCAACACTGAAGTGACACATGCAGGCCACATAGCGTACGGAACACATGGCCGATGGGGCCTTAGATTCTAAACTGAAAAACACAGATAGGCAAGCTCAGTGTGTGATGTCCACCCCGAAATCTGTGAGGAGGCCATGTGGAGCGGTGGACGTCCTGTGGTTGTTGTGATGATCACGTATCTTGCTATTTTATTTACAGTCTCCAGCAAAAGTTGTTCAAGAGGAAGTACAGTTGCAAATCGCACAACCACCTCCGCCACCAGTAGAAGATAAGGTAGAAATTCAGAAGAGAGAAGAAGAAGAATTGAGAAAAGAGACTGATAGCCCCCGTAGAAGCATAACCCCTAACGCAGCTAATGGTAAATCTAAATAAATATATATTTTTGATTGCATTAGGACCACAGAAGTTATTTATGAACATTTAGACAATACACTGTGGAAAGTATCGGAGCGTAATTTTTTCCTTTATAGTATTTACTCAAATGTTATTTTACAGATTTTTAATGTTTTATTGTTAAAATAATTTATATCCTAATAGTTTTTTTAGCTTTTAATAACTGAAAATCATTTATTTGCGTAATACTTAATTTTTCACTATATTTATAACGATATAAGATACATATCTGTTCTGTTGTGTATATTTTTAATATCAACCAGTAATATTGTGTTGTACTTTTTGGAGATATAATATACGTTAAAATATTATAGTAAATCTGTTACCAGTGATGACTTACAGCATTGAATCGTGGTTTCTCACTGTGGCCGATTAGCAAGTTCAGAGTCGAAAATCGAGCCATTAGGAGGGCTATGCTCAATGAGATATTATGGAATCAGAAATAAGGAGATCCATAAACAAAAGAGAGTAACAGACATAGCTCGGCGAATTGGTAGCTTGAAGAAGCAGAAGGCAGGCCACATAGCGCGCAGAACGGATGTCTTCTGGGATCACATGGTGGATCGACAACCGTGTTAAAGTAATCCGAGAGAGTTATGCCTAGTAGTTGATGTCCTATGGCTGAATTGTTGATGATGAGGCCAGCGGCCGTCCGTTCTGCGTACCTTGTGGTCTGGTGCCGATTATTTTCGGTTCGTCTAGGGATCTCCTTATTACGGATCCGCGAGTCTCTATGGGAGACAAATTACGAGTTTGTAACACAAAACGTAAACAACAAAAATAAATATTTGTGTGATAAATACTTGCAAGATAAATAAAACAATAAATAAGATAAATAAAACAAAAGGAATGAAAGAGTTGAAATTAAAAGCACATAAAAATATAAAGGTACATAAAAAGTCTAAGTCTAGTATTTTTTACATAGGGTCATCTAGTTAAATTAATATTATAATCGGTATACAATCATTTACAGTGACCACGTCGCGAGAAGAATGCTAGAAGAGTCCAATTTCATAGAAACTAGAATCAGATTGAACTGCACTATAATTGTGACCTACAAGTTAATTCTAAGAGTTTTATAAACACGCCTGATCTAAGAAGAACTCATAACAGACTGGAACTGGTTTTTTATGGTCACTTATTCAACATCCTTAATACAATACACCAATAACTTGCTTTGCGTCGTTACGTTTTGCGTTGTTTTCAAGTTGCGGCGCTGCTTAACTAGCACTAAATTCCACTGTGCGTCGTTAGATTTTTAAGGTTGCGTTGTTTTGGATACGGGTCATTAATTTTTTTTAATTTTCTATTTTTAAAAGATGGCAACATTTTTGTTTCTAATTGCAGCTAGAGAGTCTAATTTTAAAGGTATATAGGAGACCGAAATAAATGAATTGATAATCATGCACAATCAAGAATTCTCGAATTAAGAACTATGCAACTGGAATTGAAATTTACTAATGAAGAAGATGACAGTGGCCGTTCAATAGAAATATCCAAAGAACAAAATTAAACCTCCAAACAAATTTTCAAAGCGATGTGTTTGGTTGATGAAGCTATGGAGATTTTTCTGAAAGACGATCCTGCCAGCGGAAGGATTTTTAAAGTGTCCCAGGCGGTAGCTACGAATATCAATTGCTAAGAGGAAATTAATTTTATTTTAAAAAAAGCTGTTCAGCAAACTTTATTATCTATTCTTTGTGAAAGTAAGCCGGCTTACGACAACAGCCACAATGAATTCATCAGACAGTGATTAATTTTAATTTTATTTTTCAAAAATTAATTGAATAGTTTATATTGTTTTAATTAAAATATTTTTTTTAAATTTTTGTACATTACTTTATTCAATTTCATTTTAAAAAAGTAGTATTTTCGTAACCTATTTACGATCTTAACATGATTTGCTAAAAGAAAATCTTAATTCACTTGCGTCGTTTTAATTTGCGTTGTGTTTTTTGGAAAGTTACCACTACGTAAAGAGAGATATTGGTGTATGTAGCGCAATTAATTCTCAAGCTTTATTATTACACTTTCTTTCACATTATAACAGAATACGTATGCATTATTAAATTTCATTTCGCATCATCATCTGTGTTAGAATCATGTTAATATTTTCTCCTTTTATATATAGGTACGTTGGTGAGGCGAAGAAATAAAAGCGCAGGTCCAAGATCTACTTTTGAGGCATACGAAGAACGTTTATTACCAGCGTTAAGGCAGTAAGTGAATTTACATTACTTTCTGGCTAATTGTGTAATAGACGTCACGTAAAATAGTAGGTGATTTTTCTTATTAATGTCACACTTGTTTATATCTCTACAACTGATCTGCGAAGACCTTTTAACTCGCATGTAGTTTTATAAACGCCCAATGCTAGGCATAGGCTTTTCCCAAGGATATCTATGGAAGGACTAAAAGCAACGTCTCAAAGATACGTTTTGATTAAATAAATTAAATAATGTACGGGGAAAATACATCATACACATATGTATATATTTTGTCTTTAAAACAGAAGTTTACTTAAAATCTTAGGATTAATGGTCTTATGTGTACGCCGTGAGAAAAATGCCAAAATAAGTCAATTTCACAGAAAGTAGAATCAGATTAATCTTTTATAATCTTCGTCGTCGTTTCAGCCTATAGACCACTGCAAGACAAGTGTCCCCCAAAGATATTTAAAGGGTTATATACCATAATCGCCACGCTTGGTAGGCGGATTGGTAATCGCAGTGTAGTATATTGGTGCGACGAAACCTGTGCTACTCATCCTGTGGAAACTTATTTGTTAACAGTGGCAATAAATGCACAACTAAAATATTAATGCACAAAGTGTAAATTATATAAAATTATATTCTGGAAATTGAACCTGCGATCTACGATCGTAAGTCACAGTCCCCAACCGTTGGACTACCACCGCTCACTTGCAATGATTGATCATAATTTTTACCGTTACTTAATGTTATATTTCAACTTTTAATAAAGTAGCAGGTGTATCTAGATGTTATTTAACTTACTTTGGAACATTATGTGATAATCGACAATTATGTTCCTAAAATCAAAACTCGAGATTTCGGAAAATTTCTTCATATTTTCGTAAAACTAAGCATAGTAGTCAATAGAAAATTTCCAATTAAATATTTCGATAAAGATCCTAAAATCATATGTCAGTAATCAGTCAGTATAAGTCAGTAATATACTATGGACTTAAAAAAGTTATCACTCTGAAGTACGTATTATATTCCTAATGCAAGAGTCACAATCTGCCAGTGTCCTCATTGCTTAGCAACGGGTGGAATAATTAATGTCACCTCGAGAAAACCTAGGCGTCTTCAAATCACTCCAAACCCGGTAACAATGTCAATGGACGTTGTCAACAACAACGATCAACGTTAAAAAAGAAACAACGACGGCGTACTTAACAACAAAAGTAAAGGCTCAGTCCACGTCAAGTGTTTCTCATAGTTCGCACACGAACGAGTTCCTGCGGGAGGCGCGGGAAGGACGGGAGGGTCGGGAGGAGGAGGGCAGCGCCGGGAGTGCTCCGCCGCGACAGACTCACCGCCTCACGGAGCGCGAACGCAAGCACGCCGCTCTGCCCATTCTTATTTTTGGATATCCTTTGGTAAGATTTTCGGAACTTTTCACACCACCGCAGCAGTATTTTTTTTTCTTTTTAAAAATGCGTGTGTCGGTTCTTTGACCGACTTTACTTAATGAATTTCTATTTAAATAAATTAAAATAGATACGTTTTAGATGGAATCTTTATCTAAAATTTAAATTATTTATATATACATTACCCACCCACTTGTACTTCTGCATTTAAATGTATAGTTCAGTTATAATCAAACTTTGTTAAGCTTCATTTAAAAAAACCAACTGTTGAATTTTTACTTGAGTTCCGGTTTATCTTAGCAGATCAGCATTTTGAGCCGGCGGTAGATTGCTACGTAAACTTTTTAGCTTGATAATGTTAAAATAATTAATGGCTCTTAACAGCGCTAAAATGCCTACTTGAATAAAGACATTTAAATTTAATTCAAAATCAAAAACATTAAAATTATAGTAGTTTTAAATTACGAGTTTTTGAAGTTTGCACAGCGATGTCATAACGCGAATTGATAGAGCAAGTAAGGTTATTTACGAGACAGCTAGGTTACATTTTTTGTGGATAGTGTAATATAAAAATAATATTTCATGTAAGCATGATTCCCTTTAATACCAACGCTTATTTATGTTAATAAAAGTATTAAATAATATTATACAACTGTATGCTATTATTTTTAGTTAAGTTAAAATCAAAGTCGTTCAATTAAAACACAATTTTTTCTTAATTTTGATTATTTTTTTAACTGATGACTCCTTTGGTTATCACCATGAAAGACCTATTCAATAATAACATTACTTACTGAAAATAAATTTTTATAGGTTGAAAAATTCTACTCGAAGAATTACTTAGATAAAGAAGAGGGTCTTGCCCGCTTGCGTGCGGAACTGACGGCTCCATCTAACGGCAGTAGTAAGACATCTCCAAACAAGACTGCCCGCGCTGCCGCTATCCTCCTACAGAGGGCGTTACGCGACAAAGTGTTCTCCGTTTACAGCCAGGCTAATGAAGTTGTTATTACATTGTTTAAAGAATTTGTTCCGGACAGGTAAAAATTTTAATATTACTATATACAACAGAAATTTTTTTTTTTTTTGTAAATTGAACAGATAAACACTAATTTCACTACAATGATGGTATCTTTTATTTGAGCCTATCTGGAGAGATGTTTTAGTAGCGCCTAGCGTAGAACTAAGACAAGAATTAGTAAGTTTCAGGACGCACAATATAGACTGTTTAAGTCGCTATCAGTCGGTTCTATTGGGACTCTTTACAGCAGTGGGCGTCCGGCGGCTGAAATGGTAATGACGTTGATGAAGATGAAGGCGGCCTAATTAGTACATATAAGCTCAAATCGAAAAAATCTTTTGGCTTTATTTTAATCTGCTTTTGTTAATCTTGTTTTTAATATGGCGTGATAAGGACAATGTTACTCCTGTAACTTGCATCTTACGGAAAATTAATTCATAAAGAAATTTAGTTAAATATTTCATGAAGGACATATAACTACATTTATTTCTTATATTAAGTGAGAATATATATTGATATTTGAAAGTGTGAACTTAGCGATCAGCTAGTATTTCTAGTACTGTAGATTTTACGTCGCACAAGACTTTAATATGCCCCAATACTATATTGCTTTTGTCTCGTACTGCAATATTATCTATTTTTTAAAAGGAAATATTTGTGAAGCACTGCTTTAATATGCGATTTCGTGCGACCATCACTATATTGTATGTCCCCCTAGTGGGAGGGCCGATCCACACCGCGTCTATTGACTCATGCTCGTGCTGAAACACACCTTTCGGCGCCAACGGCCGTCGATTGCACGAGCCTTGTGCCCCGCCCATTTCATACGTCTTCAGTAATTCTTCGAGCTACACTGACGATCTTAGCTCTTCTGTGGATCTCCTCATTTATGATTCGATCGCGCAGCTAAGCTTCTAGTATAGCCCCTCCATTGGTCTCTGGTTGATCGTGAGCCATATATTACAAATCAAAACAAAAATGAAATTGTTATTCAATTTTAGAAAGTTGTAAATTCAGGATGCGTCTGATGTTGTTCTTCCAGAGTATGCGCTGCAGAAGTAGGCCGCTGCATAGACAAATTACTACCGGAGCTTTTGCGCGCGTGCGGTGACCCCGCGCCCAGAATGCACTCGACAGCGCAACACACAGTGCTTACCGTCGCCGAATGTCCGCAAGTGAGGTATGATTTCATTCTCTATTTTAATTTCAACTCCTTCAATTGATCCACAAAGCTGGACAATCTCTCTACCTTGCGCCATTCTCTATACTGTTGAAGACGAGTCCATCAATGGCGCCGTCTTTATTTCGAATTACTTGTACCAAATTGTTCTGTTTAAAATGGTATAGGGGGGAGTTGAAAGCTTTAGAAATATATAGGTCTGAATCCTAATAGAAGTAAAACACTGGTGTGGTAAATAAACAGCGTGGCTGTTCTCTCTTCGCTGTGCTATTGCATACAGTGTGAATAATTACAAATTTAAAAGGTTAAATATAAGTTGATACAGGTCATTTGCTGTCAATAAATGAACGGCACACCCAAATCAAAACTCAACGGTTTCAGAAATATTAGTAACATTGATAATGAGGTAAAATATATTGTTTCTAAAAATCGGATTACTACGTACTAAAATTAATTATTATATCTGTCTCTCTGTCCCTATATTGCCAGAAATTATTTACCTGTCACTTTCTAATAAAAAAATTAAATTAATGAACAATATTTTACAGATCGTTTTAGATAGGCTGATTGGATATGGGTGTAAAAGCCTTAAAGCTTTTTGAAAAACAAACGAGCTTTACCTACGTCTTTAAAGCTTCTACACCTATAACCAATCACCCTGTATAAATACTAGTTTGATAGCTAAACCGTTAGTCCAATTTTTATTCTTTAAAAATTATATTTTAAGTTATAAATTTCTTTTAATGCAAGCTATAACTTTGATTGTTTATTTTTAACTATCTAATAAACATCTAAGTTTAAATATCTAATAAAAAACCTAACATGATTGAATATTATGAAAACTATTGATACACCTAAAATTAATAAATATAAATACAAATTCCAGGAGTCTGCATATAATACCACAGCAGTTGGTAAGGCCTGTGGCAGCTTCCATGCATCCGCGTCTGGCCCTATCCCGTCTTCAGATCTTAGAGCAGCTGATATTAAGCCACGGCATCTCTACTGACAAGAACAGGTAAGATATCATAACCTTAACAGCAAACCATATCCTTGAAAAAAATACATGAGCCTTACAGTAGTCGCATATCTACAACCGCTGACATATGGTCTATGTATATCTTATATGTAATGATCATCCACCTTTCAGCCATAGGAAGTTCTCTGCACATAAGCCTACTCCATAAATTCCCAATAAGATCGAAAGGAAGCGACATGCATCCAGTGTTTTCCGACGATCTTAACAAGATTATCTCTCCACATTGTTGGTGGAACTTTCTACGCTGCGCTTGCTAGCCCATAGTGTCCATTCGAGAAAATAAAGGCTCTGGCGGCTGGAACAAATTCTGCGCACTATATTGCCAACCCACTGTCACTTGCCAATCCCCTTGGCTATGCCAATTACTTTTGTTAGTAGACGGATCTCCTCTCCATAGATAAATCCCGAGCATAGCTCTCTCCATGGCTCATTGAGCGAATCTGAGCTTGTCTATGGAGCTAAGAGTGAGAGGCCATATTTCGGAGCCATCAATCATCACTGGTAACACACATTGGTAACAGATTTTCCTCTTAAGGCACTGAGGAATATCGGATGAGAATATGTTTCGTAATTTCTATCCAGTCGAGTTGGAATATATGCCTAGTATGAAAATATACGCGTGTATTGAAACGAATGAATGAATTCTTTAATTTTTTTCTAGTTATTGTCTATGGTGTACAATAAAGTGTAAATAAATAAATAAAGAAATACATATTTCTGCGATTGCGGCGAGGAACTTCACACAAAAGAATTTAGATTAAGTATAGCCCGCGCTTTTAGATCAAATCCAGTAGTGGCTTCCCAAACTTTCAGTAACACATTTCAGTCTCTTTCCACGAAATCACTTGCACAAAAAATATCCAGCAAGTGAGAGGAAAGATTAACAAGTTGCACATCAGTATTTACTACTGATTAGTCGGATGGTCCTGTTCCAGTCTCATCAGAATTCTTTATCCACTATTATTTTAACAATAAGAAAATACTACCAAAACGTGTCGCGTTTTTTATAAATCAGGAGTCCTTAAATTTTTAAAGCATTGCAATCATGTCACTATCTAAAATATGGCTATAAATCTTCGAACAAAATAACACCTAAATAAAGTCAAAAGTAAATAAACTTTTAAAAAAATACATTAACTGAAAAGGACTGCTTCTTCCGAACTATTAAGAACTAATTTATAACTTTATCTTGTATTTTAAGTGTTTTACTCGAACTAAACCTCTCATAAAAGAGGATTTTCTAATAACACAACAGTTTCCCTGGTATCTAAGCAATTGACTTAATTTACATGAGAAAAAGAAATTGTGTAACTTATTAGGGGACACCCGGATTTGAACCGGGGGCCTATCGATCTGCAGTCGATTGCTCTGCCACTGAGCTATATCCCCGTTGAGAATAATTAATAAAATAAATCACTGTAGCAGAGTAATGACATCATTTATTATAAATCGTAATACATTCGATAGCGCTGCCTTTAATACTAGCGTAGGCGATTTATCTATCGCGGCTAGCTGAGTCACACTGACCGATACGTGCTAAATAAGTCTTTCATTTACGGCATTAAAACTATAAAATAATAACCATATGAAATTTGCTTCTTACACTAAATTAAAACAAATATTGTTATTGAGCTGTGGTAGCTCAACGGTAGAGGACTTGGACTCGCGATAGTAGGTCGCGGGTACTATTCCCGAAATACAGTCTTATGTATAATTCACACTTCATACATTAATTATATAAGGTTGCTACTGCTCACAAACTAATCTCCAGAGGATGGGACAGCAGCGTCGTCTGCGTACCATAATACCAGATTTCGATCGCCAACCCGCATGCCAAGCGTGGCAGTAATAATGACTCCATAAATATTTTTTGGGGGAGGCCAATGTTTCGCAGGAAACGATGAAATATTGTTAAGTAAAAAATATGTCTGCGTCATCATTATGAGCTAAAATCTACATATCAGTTTTAAGCAGAAAAAAGTCACTGTATTGATTGTATACGAGTATTAGATTGATAATTAAATAAAACTCTAAAATGCTTACTATACAAGATGATAGTTTATTGGTGTAAAAGCTTTATAAGGATGTATTCATAGCTTATTTACTGTCAATTAATGTATAGTACAACCTATCTAAAGTTCATTGCAAGGCATAGGTCTGTCCCAAAGATTGCCACGATGACTGGTCTTGCACTGACCGCATCTGACGACCATACCACGTCTACCAGCTCGTCGTGGTCGTGGAGAACTTTTTAGTCCCAACGACCTTCGCTTGCTTTATACGTACAACATACTGTAAATTCACAGTGGTCTCACTGTCCGTCGACTGGCGGAATGTGGCGCTGCTGGTGCCCAGCATGCAGCAGGGTCAGTTCGAGCGGCGGCTGAGAGGATCTTGCTTGCCGCCTACAATCGCTCACCAAGAGTAGTAAGAGCCCAACTACCGCCCGACGACGCCGTCACACGTCGCAACCTGATCTACAGACATCTCTTTCAGCAGTTCGACAGAATTGATATGCAGGTAAATGTCACCAGTATATCCTCCCAGCTTTATTTCATGTTTATTAGTAAGCTGTTGTTTCCGAGGAATCCTGCCTTTGAGTGACATAGAGCTAATTAGCAAATAAGGTTGAATTTAATGTATGTATACCATCAAAAAAACGTAATAACAGATAATACAATATGTACATGTAAGCTTTTTGCTCAATTTACTGCTCTTAGCTCTGTTCGGTCCCAAGCGTCCAAATAATGTGTGGGCTAACGTGTGAATAACCACTACAATTGCACCTTTCTCGGAAACGTTCCGGAAGTACAACCCTGTACTAATACGAGTACTCCGGACCGCCCTAAGTGATCCTTGTCATTGATCGCCATCTTGAATTTTTAAAATTGTTACAGTATTTTGTAAGCGATAAAGTTATTATAAGTTGATCTTTGATCTTCCTAACTTCATCCACCAGCTATTTCCATCGATTACGCTACATTTCTTGATATGTTAAAACTTTAGTGAAGAATAACGTTTGCAGGAAAAGTGGGTAATTTAATTTTGGGAATCGTATTGAGTTGAGGGATTGGATTGGAGGCAGTTATCATTATTTCAGCCGTAGGATGTCAACCTCACCTATTATAATAGGACAGGTTGAAAATATTCATCATTTAGCGCTTCTAAGAGACTAGGTATTGTAGGTATATATTCTACGCTGTGCTTGCCAGTCTGTGGTCTTCTCTCGAAAACCTAGACACTGCTAGCACAGCTTCAAATAAAAGCACGTTTTATCTAGTAAACGGTAGGTTAATGAGACATAATAACTTGTGTCATATGTATCAGATACAGTAAATACTATGTCTGTGCCCAACACAGGCATGTACAAGATTTTATATTTCGAAACTCAGAAGACCACTATAATGTTATAGACAGGTCTTGGCTGTTATGCTTTACACTCCAATCTTTTTCTTTGAAAGATTAGTACTAGGAAATAGCGATGGACCTCTGTCCTACTTACATTTTTAATTCAATTGTGAGTGTATCTCAAATTCTACGGTATATAATGTATAGATCACTTGTCAGCAAAAGTTTTAGACCTATTTCCAACGATATATCCTATATAAATTGATCACTCTGATATATGTTACATTAATTTACTTTTTTTAAAGCGACAAGTCAATAATTTCTGGTAGTACAAAGTCTTCAGGGGTAGATAGCAAGCAATAATTAATTTTAAAATATTGTAATACTAATTTCAAAAAGCTTTTTTATTACTCGTTAATTATCAAAATGTTACTTATTTTTGTAATCTATTTTTTTTGTATAGAGTGTACCATACAATAATTGATAGCAGATGAGCTATACATTTACCCCTTTAAAGTTTAAGTTATATTTATTTTTGTTATTTATAGAAAATGTTGAATCAAGCACCCACCGAAGAACAACTCCTTAACGGCGCTGACCAGTCGATGGCGGACCTCAGTCACGAAACCGCTAGCGTCACACAATCCACGCGGTCTGGTACCACCGCCTCCGGGATGACATCATCGCTCATGACGTCATCAATTGGTGCCACCTCTTCCTACAGCCTCAAGTCAAGTGCCAGTGGCGCCACTCTCGCTCCGTCCAGTTTAAGCGGCAGTTTCACGACGTCAAGAACAAAGAGTAGTTTGAAGAAATCACCAACAAAAAAGTATACACCTAGTCGTACAGTAAAGGACTTTTCAAATTACCCGGGTTATAACAAGTTAAGGTTGGATAGCGCTGTTAGTCCTAAACACTCTCCGAGATCTTCAGCTGTTGGCAATGAAAAGGTACCTGTATTTCTTTTATTCATCTGTGTTTCTTAGTTTTCAGTAAGGTAATATATATTTATTAAATAAGTAATGAAGTCTAAAATATTTTTAGAATTCATTTTCTATATAAAAATCGTGATCTCATTTATTTTCAATTAATCATGCATATAATTACATATGTGAATTTAACAAAATAATACACTGCGTTTGTCGATCTATAGTCTTCTCTCTACAACGATCCCAGCTGCCAATACCGAATATAGTAAAAAGGTATTCATTCAATATGAAAATATTGAATATTACTTCATATGGATGTAACTAATAAATTTTAAAAAAAAAAACATTTTTTTGGGTCTACTTGCTTGCCAGACCTTAACAAAGCAGTTAACATTCAAACATGACAAAAAAGAATTTATTTATTTGATGAATACAATTTTGTGTAAAATTCAGAACAAATTATCGCTGGGGTCTTAAAATTCTAGAATAGTGACGACAAGAGCAGCATAACATATCCGCCCACGAGGGGGCAGAAAACTTTGTTAAGGTCCTCGTTCCTTGAAGAACCTCGTTCCAGAAGATGCTTGTTGCAGACCGCTTCGAACTGTCCCTATTTAAAGTCTCTATTGGAGGCATATGTCCAGCAGTGAAGGTTTTGCAGTTATAATGACGACTATGATGATAAAGTTTTACAAGCGCTCATAGTCGATCCAATAAAGAATCCGTTTTTTATTACATATCAATTTGAATTGGCTTACCTGTTCAGAGCATATTTTGCACTCGCATGTATAACAGTAATGTTTGATTACAAAATCACATCTGATTGATTGCAAGCTTGTAGACATGAAAAAATTGTGAATAGATAAGATTAGAGATTGGTTTTACTTATAAAAATTTGAATGTATAGCTTATTTGCCGTCAATTAAAAATCAAAAGTTTTAGAAATAATAAATTTAGTAATGATAAATAAGAAAATGCGTTTTCAAATTATAGATTACTACATATTAAAATACTTAAAAGACTTTGTTTTGAAGCTATGATTGTAACATATTTCAGAGAGATCAATTTACATAAAAATTGGTGTTAAAACTTAAAAACTTTTTGCTTACAAATGTTATACATTCACCCCTTTAAAACTTTTGCAACTATAACCAACATGTATACGATTTTAACCAGGTACACTTTCAAGAGAATCAAACTGATGAAGTTATATACCGTCGAACAAACCGCAACGCCGAGAACCGTCACTCCATGATTCACTACGACCACGATCCTTCCAAACCAGAGCTAAAGGAACGCCCTATCACCGTATATGAGCCCCTGCACATAGACTATAGAGATTCACCAACCATTGGGTCCCCGAAGACCAACAAAAATGACCGAAGTCTCGACTCACTACCAATGGATTCCCCACAAATGTCCAGAAACGATATGAGATCCGATTCAGACTGCAGAAGTTTGGACTCTCCAAAGATCAAAGCGGAGTTCTTTAGAGACACCGGACTAGATTCACCAAAGTTAGTAGCCGGGTTAAGAAATTTACATTTGGAAGAAAGCAGTCAGATGGATGAAAGTGGTTATTATAGTCCAGGTAAATATATTAATCGAAAAGAAAAAAGAAAAGTAAATAACGGTATGAAAACGGATTGTTTCCTTCTAACCCGTTTGCATATTTCGAAGCAACACGTGATCACATTTAAACAATTTCGTTACTAAGCCTAGTGGTTAAATACTCTGACAAGGGAATATAGTTCTATAAATTCTATTTTTAAAGGAAGAAGACAGCAAATTGCCAACAACGATACACAATTCGAAGGATACGAAGCCATAGGGATGGACGTCAGTAATGAAACAACACCGGAACCCGTCTGCAAGTTAGTATAATTGGATACTTGACAAATAACTTCCTTTCAAAACCTCTTCATTTGTCCGCTAATTAAAAATGGGTGGTGCTTTCTTCATTATATACGGGGTAGTTGGTTACAGTTGTAAAAGCTTTTAAAGAATGAATGTATAGCTCATTTGCTGTGAATACGGTATTGTGCACGCTATTTAAAATCAATGGCTTTTACACATTAAAATTAGTTATTATATTTCAATAATTTATTGACCTTTGGCATCATGGCAAAAAATAAGTTTATGTAACATGTTTCTTTTTTAAATACAAAGCGATCAGTACTTTGTACAAGCTGATTGTAAATAGACGTGAAAGTTTTACAGTCGCATTATTTTTAATGACAAATTGCTGCAGGTGCATACCTTTTAAAGCACTACACCCATAACCAATCACTATCTATTAAACATTATTGTTATAGAACATGATATTTCCTTTCTTAGTTTTTATAGCCTGTTTTTGCAGGGACAACAAAAGAGTTAAGCTAACCTCTTACTCAGGTATAATTCCCCAGTATTCTGTAATGCCACTTGCCAAAACTACAAGAACGACTTAACATATTAATTTAGTTAAAATGGCGGTGGCCTTGTGTTACTTAAAGTTGCAGAATTAGTTATCATAAATTGAAATTTAAAGTATATTTTACAAGCTGGTATTTACATGCATTTTTGAAACATTAATTATTTTGAACATTGTAAAGAGTCCCAGAGAAAGCTAAGGCCGACTCGGAATGCTGAGCCGATCAGAAACTCAACTGTTGCTCTTTTTAAATAAAATATAAGAATGTTTAATATAACTAAATCCGTAATTATCCACTGCCAAAACCTTGTTAAGGTTGTTAAAGGAGGACTTTGTACATCCTTTTCAAAAAGCCACCTCTCCGGTTGCGGAAGAAAATCTAATGTTTCAATTTATAGCTATACATGTACGGAAGAGTACATTGAGAAATCAGAAGATTAACAAAAGCTTCATGCATGTATTAGGAGGAACAGGATTAATGGAACATATGTTTTATGCGTTCGCAGTACAACATGCACGTGGTGTGGTCGACGCGTGCGCTCGACAGCGCTTGAAGCACACTACTGGCGACGTTGCGTACTTCTTGCTCGCTGTCCTCACTGCCACCTGGCTCTGGAAGCTAGAGGACTACACGCACACCTATTAGGTAAGCACTCATATCCATATTATCATCATCATTTCAACCGAAAGACGTCTATTGTAATAAAGAAAAAAAACGACAAGCTATAAACTTTGATAAATATACATCTGTTATACAAATAAATAACTAAACCTCTAATAAAATAAAATAGACTGTGATACATTGTTATGGATATGCCTATACTGTGATAATTGAGGAGAAGGTGAAAGGCGATGCAAAGAAGTAAATTTTGAATAAATGAGAATATTAAATTATGATATATATGTTGGAAGAGTGAATGAGTGATTATGTGAAGACATGAAGAAGAGACAGAAAATAAAAGACACGATAAAAATTAATTAAAAATGTAAGTCCCTTTCCACAATACACTGGGCACAAGACGCCCCTAAAAACGCGGGCCATTAAAATAGCCGTAAGACGTCCACTGCTACAGGTCTCCCCCGTAAATTTTCAATAAGATAGGTTGGAAGCCGCATCCAGTATTTTACGACGAACTTAACAGGGTCGCATATCCATTTTATGGGTGGACCTCCTACGCTACGCTTTCTGATGCTATGGCCTACAGAATTTTGAAGTCTCAGTGGACATCTGCAACATGACAATCCGCGAATATTTGCTTACAAAATACATTTTTACAGAAGAGTGTTCTCTCAGCGAAGGCCTTTGGAAACCGTGCCAGAAGTGTGGAGCAGCGTTACGTGCTGACGAAAGCGAATATCACGTTAATTGCATCCGTGAGTAATTATTATCTCATAGTCCATACAAATACTATTAAAAAATCCTGCTGTAGTGTGAAATTTTTTAAAGCGATTATTAAGCTTGGATTACTCTAACTACCGTATTAAAAACTTTATTAGAGTGATGAACTAGTCTGAATTTGTTTTGAACTCGGAATTATAATTATATTGTAAGTGTATTTTATGTACGTGTGTATGAGGATTTATGGAGACGGTGGACAATTTGTTTTTTGTATATTTATAATTCTTTGGGTAACTCGTAGGAACTGTTTAATTTGTTAAATGTTGGTGTAATGGCGAACCCTAATTACGCTTTTACAAATTTATTGCCTCCAACTGTAACCTACAATGTTCCCACGGGACGATTTTTAGTACAAAAACTGTCTGACAGTCAGTGGTTTACATAAATATTACTATCCTTTACTAGACAGAAAATAAAACATTTAAAAAGTGATATAAGACAAATCATTTAGTCAAACTTGTTATCTTTTCAGCGTTGGGCATGGATGAATGGAAATGTCCGTATTGTCTGACAAACGTACTGGCGCGAGACCTGCCCTGGCAGCGCCATCTGATGCAGTGCCCGAGAAACCCACGACTCACACCGACTTAGCACAGATATGTTTGTTAATATTGTTTAAATTAAAACAAAAACTTCTTTTTAATTTAGCAGTTTAATAACTTTATAATGCTAGTTTTAATTTTTAATTATTAGTTAATGGTTAAAAATTTTAAGGTTTTCTGTCAATAATTATAAATACTTTTGTGGTTTATTAAATCATATGGGTAATAGGTTTTCGTGATATTTTTTCTGAATTATAATTTTAACGTGAAAATCGGTTTAAATTATATTATGATACATTTTTGTAACTGTTATTTACACATTGTTTTTTTGTAGATGGTAGAATTTTAGTAGTTTCTATGTTGTTATTATATTTAATAATTTTTAATGGCATGCACATCAAAGTATAATAATTCCAAAAAGTTATAAAACGCTTTAGATCAAGCTATGATATTAATTGCAATTATCTTTTTTAATGATGAACAATTCTGATTAATTGTGATTTTTTTTGTCATTTGAAACATGGTATCACCGAATTATGCAACGTTGACGCTGTTTGTTATTTCTAAAATCTCAACAATAAAACTATGCATGTGTCTTTTAACACGTTAGCTGCCATAGAAGAAATATATTTTTTTTTAGAAAAACTTTTTAATGACATTTGGTGTGGAATGTTAAGATATGAAAATATATCTAACTTAAAGTGAAATCGGTTCGATAGTTTTCAAAATATTTTCAAAAAACCTGACGAGGTCACCGGTGACCTACGTGGCGCTGTGAAGCGAAAATATGTAAAAACGTTACGAAGGCGCCGGAGTGACCGCAACTCCGGTCACCCTCTCCTGGCTGCATATTCGTCGCCATTAAGAAAAACTGTTAAATTATAAAAAATTAGGAATCGAAGTTATTTTAAATACAGCTGTTGTAAGTGGACGGATTATGTACACTGAAAATAAAAAAGTTAGAGAAAGTATAGTAGAGTATAGAATGCAGTTAATAGAGTACCTGGTAGATTCAGGAATGGATAGTGAAAAACCCGAAAATACTGAAAGACCAAAACGACTGAAGCACCAGTTGAAAAAGCGAGAGGGCAATGTTAGAAACACAAGACGTTTCTGTTCAGTATGCTACAAACATACTGCAAAGAATGCCCAAACGAACCATATTTTTGTTTGACGTGTTTCAATCAATCTCATCGTTATTTTTAAGTATTTAATTAGACATGTTAATGTTATTTTTGATTGATACTTTTGAATAATTATTGTGCTGTGATTTTTATACTAAAGTTGTTTTATTTTTCCTTCAACAAACTTTTTGAACCCTTATGATTCTCATATATGTAGGTGTAGAACATTTGAGATTGAAATAGCATATTTCTATTATGTTATTCTTAATCGAAGGATCTAAGGCTATTCCTATGCTAAGTTTCATTAAAAATACAAACAAAGAGCACAAACAACTTGCTCTTCACTTATGACAAACTGTCATGTTTTATAAATGAAGAAAAAAAATCGAAAAACGTAGGTAGGCAGGAACCACGCCAAAGAAGTATTCTACAGCGCCACTCCGGTCACTTCAGTACAGAAAATGTATCAAAAACGCATCCTCCGGCGTACAAATTCGTTCCAAAAACAGGTTTGCCTTGAGGTCACCGGTGACCGTAATGGCGCGTAGATGTAGGTAGGGGTCCGGTCACCGGTGACCGGAGTGGCAGCTAACGTGTTAATGTGTAATAAAACCTTATAAATGTCAGTAGTTGAAGAAAAGGGTACTAACGTTTGCTTTTCCTTTTCTTTTGGTTAGTTTAATTATAAAATTAGGTGATTATAAAACTGTCCATTGATTGGTTTTGTTAAATAATAACCATTTATAAAAGTAATACAAGCCCCAGCTTCTATGATCCGTTCTAGCACCGTCCAAGTGTCTGGATTCCGTCTGACAATGCTCATTAATTTTTATTTTTAATTTGTGTTTTTTTCTGTTTCACGAAATAATGTTTTAATGAAATAAGGAAGTAGAAAATGATGAATTTTTGTTAAGTTATTTAATTACTATTTAGTAAATAAAAATAATTCGTTTCTGCATCATATTTTTTATGTGAACAATTTTAGAGGGCTTTGTCAAATTAAAATAAAAATTGAATTGTGAAATTCATAGTTATTTATACATCAACATTGTTTATGATTGAAATAGAAGCTTCTAGGCAATGTATTTTTTATCTTGATTTAATTATCTTCGTGTCATAGTCAAATGGATTTTATTTTTAATAAATAGTATCTTAGAATGATGGTAGTTTTTTAGGATAAATGTAAAAATAATATACCGACTTGTGCACCACCATAAAAGTAGCTGTAAATATTTAATTGTTTTACTAATAGAATAGTACCGTAGATAATTTTAAATATTTAGTTTGCTGCTTTTAAACCTTAAATTTTTTCGGTAAACTTTGTCATGTTGACACTAATGTTATACGTGAAATTCAAAAATATTTACGTATTGTAGATGATCCATAATTCTTTTAATACAAGGTACAATTGAAGGTTTTTACCGCCGTTTACCATCACTTAATTCGAGTTTTGCAAGGAAATCTAGTGACTTTGAACGTATGTTTTTTGTATAATTAATATTTTTATATGAAAACTTGAAAATCCTTTCTCCTAATAGGTTCATACTAAAATCCTCTAATGCTAAGTTCATTGATGGTTTCAAAGTGTATAATTTTATTTTACACAATTTAATAAGATACGTATAAAATTCAAAATTAAAGCCACGATATTTTTAAAAAGTATGGTTTTAAAATTAACACAATTTATTGATTATTTTGCTATAAGTTTTATTTAAATGTGTTTAGTTAATAATTATTTATTTTTATATGTACATGATGTTCCGTGGTAGCATCACACGACATGGACGATACCTCCTCAGTCCTACCCGTAAAGGTGAGTGCTGTAAATACACTGGAAACTTCTAGAACATACTCGCTTAATTGTTCTAGTAAACGCGTAGATATAAAAAAAATCATTAAGTATAATTTTCTCCAAATAATATTTTTCATGTTCCGTCCGAACATAATTAATTATATTTTTGCTTTTTGTCGTGAGTCATTGTCATCGTATTGTTACTCTATGACCCTTAATTAAAAAAAATTAAATTTAAAATAAATGCCATTACTCCATTCCTCAAGTTGAAAACAAATCCCTCCGTTTTTCATTGTCCCATTTTATGGGTATTCAGAAATAATGCTTCATAAAATATTACATTTTTTAAAGTAAAATAAAACACTGTACAAAATTACTTAACGTCCGAAAAACTATTTTTTTAAGTTTAATACATTTAATAATTATGTACTAAAATTTGACATGCAATCCTCTTACCAAAATTTGTATTTATACTCCATACCTTCCTATCTTCTATTTTCACAATTGTAATAGATTAAAATAGTGATGTAAATTAGATAATATAAAAATCCACATCACCACTGTGATATCGGGACGAGATAAATTGGTACTGGTTATAAAGGTTGGTCATCAGTTGTTGGTATAGATATAAAATTATTAAGGCTAGGTTGTACAGAACGCGTGTAAAAAAATATTAAAAATTATTATGTACTATTTATTGTAACTATTAAATAGTAGTTTTTAAGTCGCCACCATTTTAATGGTTATATAACGATCCAGTAATTAGTATGTTATGAATTATAGTTAAGAAACATTCAGTCGCCATTTTAAAATTACTTTTTAATATTGTAGAATATTAAAGGCAGCTTTACTGTATAATTGGCTCAACTATATTAACTTTCTGAAGATTATTTTCTTTTATTCAATACTAACTGTGCCCGCGAGTTCGTCTACGTTGAATTTAACAAAAAATTCGTTAAATTTTTTAACGAATTTTTTGTAATCGGTCCAGCCATTTAAGAAATTAGACGGAACAAACACTAACAAAAATATAATTTTGGTATGTACTCCATGTATGTTCATATGTAGCAAAATTCCCTTATTTTAATATTACAAAAGGATGCTCCAATTTTATTTATTTGTATAGATGACATAATCTTTTTGTGTTATATAAATTCAGTTTTCCCATTGGCTTGAGATGAAAGAGCGCTAATATTCAGCATAGATCTCGTTTTAATATTTAAGAAGCCTAGCTCGGGCCGAACCACGGCTTAACATAATCCACGCTTCGAAAATCATAAGCGACAGAAGTGGTGAAAGACTCTATCGCTTCTGTCATTAGGAAAGTTTAAAACAATTTCTTGCCAATGACTTTTTGTATTTTAAAACAAAATGATATTTTCTTTACTTATGGTAGGTTTCCCTCGCGAAAGGTCGTATTGGTAATATATTTGTACAGCCAGTAGTTACTGTAAAAATACGGTAGTTAAAGGTATTACGTTGCTTAATTTTATTTAGTATTTAGTAATTTAAAACATCATGCGTGTAGGTCTCTTTATAAAGATATGCGTGAAGAAAGATGAATGAGCATTACAATTAAATTTAAAATATATATTTGCTATTTAACTAGGTAAGTTTGTAGTTATTAAGCGCGTACCGTTTTGCCACGAATTCACAATTGCAATGTATAATACAGTTGTATTAAACTATTCTGTCCACTTTATATAGAAAAATAATCGATAAGTAAAATTCTAGGCCTAGTTATTTTCATTTATTTATTGATGATATGGAAGAAATGAAATCTTAGAAAGCGTAAAGTAACCTAAATTAGACTTATGTCTCTTGAGTAATCATTCGAAGTATATATTGGGAGGACAATGACCAATTTAGATCAGGTTGGCCAGACTAACTTACCCCGATACACTTAATCGAGAATATTCCTCAGGCAATATGCTAATTGAAAAACATTTTGGCCATTAAAAGCACTAATTAAATCTGCACTTACTGCCCTTCATATCCACCTTATATATCTATAGTCTGTTGAATTATCGCGTAATAAATAAAAATCTAGGCCAATCTCGGTCGATCAATACGACAAATTGTATGTATTTAATGGCTACGATATTTTTCTAAATTTGAATGATTATTGCTTCTGTAATTAAAATTGTAAACGGATTACTATATCTATTACATAGGTTAAAACTTCCTTGGGATTAAAAAAAAAACAAATTAAATTTGTATTTTGGCAGTCCAATAATTAAAATTCAATTTAAAAAGATTAATTTTGGGAATATTTCGTGTACAGTAATGTTAATTTTATTTTATTATTTGTTGATACTCATTTAATAATTTATCCGGCGTGGTTATATTATATTTTTGTAGCATTCGTTAAAGTTATATTATAAGATTAAATTTAAGATAAAAATAGTGTTTAAATAATGTAAAAATCCATTTGACTAATGACTTTTTATATTAATATTCTTATATATATATTTTTATACCAGTGTTTATAACTTTAATTTTAACGGATTTTGGTGTATTGTGTTTTAATAAAACAAAATTTGTGTGTTAGTGATTTAAACGTAATTAAATTAAATTGTTCGTCGAATTGAAATTTCATTACTTTTATAATGCAAAATTTAGCAACGAACTAATTATAAAGTTTTTCATGTTTAAATTTGTCTGTCATTCAAACAGATTTATTTCCGAACGTGAGCAGCAACTGCTCTTTTAAGAGAAGCAATAAGAATCTTTACGTTGTTACGTAGAACTTCTTAGGTTTTCAGCTATATGATGTTTTTTATAACGTTACCTATCGTATCCTGTTCGTTTCTATTCTTTGTATTTAATTCGGTAACTTTATATCATACTATAACTTTTTATCTATACTTTTTGTAAAATATAAATAAAAGTTACTTGCTAAGGCAAAGGTAATAATTTAAATCATAAACAATGTTAGATGTAGGCTTAAAAATTATGTTAATTTAAAGCACAAACTATAATTTTTTTAAAGTATTGCTGAACAATGACTATTTGTGCGATTTAATTTAACTTTTAATTTACTTACTCATTAGGGTCCTGAAAATATATTTTAATTTATTACTATTAATATACTAGATAATAATATAGAAAATGGCTCAAAATTCTTAAACAATTTCAAGAACATCTAAACAGCATTCTTGCTATTAATTTAAATTATGAACTTAATTAGTTTCATTTAATTAAGTTCAAAAATCAAAATACAACTTAATTAATTTTTCGATCACATTAAACACTGAACAAAATTTTTTTAATATCTTTTGGTTTATCTACAAGTCAAATCGCGTCGCATATGCTTATCTACAAAATTAGTTAAACTGAAAACATAAAAACAGTTCTGTACAGGAATTTTCAATGCAATTAACATTCTGATTTATGTAATTCTAAGATTTGTTTTGATCTGTTTACAAAATTATTTGCATAACATTAAAATAAATAATTAAACCTAACCTTAAATAAAATTTTTAAATACGTTATTTTTTATTACCGCTAATATTTTGTTATTATAGGTTATTAATTATTTAATAAACGTGCAATATTACTTACCTACCAGTTAGTTGTTAATTTTGTCATATTTTTGAGACTTACTTAAATTTACGTTGGATTTTAATAAATTTGTTAACATTCTATGATCTATTACTATTTTTCATGCTTTTAAGTTTGTAATCCTAAGTCAATTCATAGTTCAAGCACTAAAATTAATTATTTAAAAATGATTATATCATATTTTATTGCTGTAAAAATTGATTAGGCAATGTGTTACGGAACATCGTTTCGACTGCGAATGAATAAGATGGATTGTGAATAAAGAGATTGCAAAGATTTTGGCGTTTTATTACTACTTCATTTGAGAAAGATTTTTTTACTTGGCTTACAGTACTGTCCAAGTGGCATTTGCAAAACCCTCGAGTCCGAGAAAGAGCCAGCGCCCGTAAGACATACCCAATTTGTGGTCATAACCTTTGCTCACTTTTACCGCGATGATTGTGAAAAAAGCCTACTCTCTCATATTCTTCTAGCAGGTTGTCAATGGTAAGATTCGGCAAACATATCTTCCAAAATAGACAAATAAAAATACATAATTAAAATAATTTTTAATCAGTATTTAAACAACGTAAACTTGCTTGTTTAGAAAAAAAGTAGCGCGGAATATATACTCTAGCATGTCTGCTAATTATGTTCGATCTTTCCCAACGAAATTAAACTCATGTAGTATCCGACATTCACTTTGGCACATCGGGCAAAAGAGTAAGTATTACGAAAAACTCCCGTTTTATAGAGCGTTGTTCAATCGCACAGAGCTCTGGTTACTTTGTAATAGGGATAAGCAAAGACAACGCTTTACAAACCTCAACCCAGCTAAATAACTAGCTCTAGTTTCCGACGTGCCAAATCAAATGCCGGGTAATATACCATATAAATACAGAAATAATATTCATTAATGAGCAAAGAGCAGAAGAGGATTCTATTTACCTTGGACAAGCCGTCCAGCACAATACATATATATATATATATATATATATATATATATATTTTGTAACGTTGCAAGTTAACGTCCCATAAATCTTAGTTAAAATTTTAACCAAAAAAATATAATCACGAGAAACGTCTCATAAATCGCAATACAGCAAAAAATTGTTCAACCCTTAGCGGGTAACGGTACGTCTCAAGTGGCGTGGTGTCGTGGGAGCGTGTTATTGGTTCAGCGGATCTTTGTTTTTATAACAAAAATTCCAATGCGCCCGCGCACCAGCACACAGCAGTTTACAGCAGTGCTCGGGAGAAGGATCCTGGGCTCGGTCGCGTTCACTAGCTAGGTGTCGTCTCACGCACCGACGCACACTCTTTGTGTCGGTTGCGTACACCAGCTATGTGTCTTCACACGCGCCGGGGCCAATTAGAATTTACGTTATAAATTCACGCCTTAGTCCTCATTCTCTGGGCATCATTTAGTTCACGCCACAACCTTTACATCGCCTCGCACCCCAAAGGGGTGCAAGTTTTACACTGCAAGGTTTACGCTGCAACTTTTACACTGCAAGTTCTACACTGTTGAAATTATATCACCGTGCACCGGAACCGAAACGTACTGCAACCTAACGGCGCTCCCTGCTCTCGACTTGCTGCCGCCTGACCAGTCCTGGGAGTTCACGTCGAGGCTACCACCACCATCAGGGGAGTACCGAGCTGCGATGTAAAATTAGACCAGGCCTTCTGCCCACTACCCTTAGTTAATTAAATACATACATATTTTTCTTCTAATAACGGCACAATATATACATATATGTATATATTCATATGTGTATGTATATGCATAAAAGAATACAATCAATAATGTCGCAAAGGTATTTCATTTCGAATTATCAATTTAAATAAAACCGACATTACTAGTCTACTAATGAGTTAAAAACGACATCGGTATAGGGGAAAAAGTCAATTACGAAGCGTGGCCGCCATCTTGTAGTTATTTGATGTCATATTTTTGTGGAATACACTTACGAGTATGAAAAAAATGCCTCATACATGTGTCACCTTCCGGGAGCGAGATTCAGAAACTCCCGAATGAAAAAAAAATACCGTGGCCAATGTTTCAAAAATGATTTAACATCAATACTACGACCATCCCCATGTTATTTTTCATTAAAAATTTAGCTCCTTCTTTCTTGGATTTTTTTGAATTAAAGTCGAAAAACTTGTATGGGCGAGGGGTGAAAAACTTAAGTAAGTTTTGCGAGAAAGTATAAGCTATAGGTTCCGAGGTTGCGATTGCCAGATATTCGAATTGGAAAAAAATGCACTTTTTTACAGGTTTAACTCGAGAACCCCGGAAGAGTACTTTCGGAGGAGCGAAAAAAATCCTGAAAGGTACAACTTTTGATATTTCAGAAAAAGACAAACAATAATTTCACAAAACTGATGTCACTCGACCGCGAAACGTGCGCTCGAACACGGCTATGCAAGATCTGTGGCTATCTTTTGTTTTTAGACTCGCAGTACTTTCATCGTATAGTGTTCCCCGATTACCCGAAAACGACACTGATATCGAGAAAAAATGCCATAGGGCCAAAAGTCGGTACCCGCGGTGCAGCCGCCATCTTGAATTTCGCAAATGTCAGATTTTTTCGGAGGTCACGTGAGAAAATGCGGAAACCTCGCCGTATATTGCGAACCACCATCTCCTTTCGGGAGAACCACCGCGTCGATCGAACGTTGGAAATTGCAGGATTATATATAATAATAATATCTTACATTAACAGGTAAAACGCTGTTTACTTAATAGTAAAAAATGTTGGAAATTTAGTGTATACTTAGGATTCAGTATTAAACAATACAAGAAAAGTAATATTATGATGTATTTAATAACTTAAACTACATTATTAAGTTACAATGTAATAAATGCTATAATATTATGAACTTGTTGTGCAGTTCGCTTCTGTTGCTTCGTTTGTATTAACTTCACCGTTGTGCAGTTCTACAAGGAGTAGCCATTAAAATCTATTTCGCTCGTCGAGCACTGAGAAACTTCTGTGACGTCACGGGAATCCATTTCTTCGGGTACATCGGATGCCTTTTTGAATTTGTTTACGTCTAAATAATTTGAATAGGATATTAGTACTGAATATATTTTAAACTAAACTATAAAATTAAGTCGTGGAAAAGGACATTCGGAATTAAACATCATCGTTTCAGCTCTCTCTCTTATATTGAAAATATGAAATACTGCTTGAAAGGGACCTTAAAAACGACGTCTTTTCACCTTGTGTGTGGACGGTCCAGTCTCCCCTCCAGTATCTTAAGGACCCAGCGAACTATTCTACCCGCAATAGGATCAGCTTATTGTCACTTCATGCTACAACAGCAGGTCGACTGTCTACAATGATAATTCTCACACTACTGCTTATATTCCATATTTGAAAAAATAGGTATACAAGTGAGAGGCAGTTACCAACACTCACCGTATTTACTGTAGTCAGCGCCCAGGAGCCTGAGGTAGTGCACAGTGTCCGGGGTAGCGGTATACGCGCGCAGCGTGACTACGCCACGCCAACCCACCAGCGTCAACTTCAGATCCGTCTCCTTGTCGTGGTACTCCAATACGCAACTGCCGGTCGCTACAAGTTCAAATTATCTTTATTTAAGTAAGCATTTACGTGGGCTTTTGAATCGTCGATTATTTTAACATAAATAGTAAGCTAACACTGGCCCGAAACACTGATCTTTTAATAAGGACCTGATACTCAACAGTTGCTGTTTTTTTAAAAAAAAAATTATGTATACATTATAATGTAATCTAAATAAGTCTACCAACCAAGTTCACAAATTTCGAGAGAGCTACAGAGAATCGTTCAGATAACCGCATGTGGCCTGCGAGGTTGGCCACCCCTGATATATATAATACTCAACCTTACTTTCTACACACATATCCAAAACCTTAACGTAGAATTGGAACCTGGCTCACATCCAATGCTGTATTTCATCCTAATCACAACATAAAATGTATAATACACTTTAAAATATATAATGTATGATATTTGAATTTTGTTTTATGTTTACTTAAACCTATGAAGTATAAGCCTTTTTTCATAGAAATATGCAGAAAAAATATTTTCTCATATATTTCGATGTATACACAGGCATAGATATATTGCTTCGTTTGACTGTCAGGACATGTCCACGAAAAATAGATAGACGCGATAATTTTATAGCAACTTCGGAAATTTTATTTCTCCTGGCAACACTGTATTATGCTATATCTGTTCGCTGGCTATAACGTCTACACACCACACTGGTTTAGAACACATTGTCCTTCCCACTAGCGGCTTGCGGTATTTACAGTCCAAGATAACACATGGAAATAGTCATAATTATATTTGTACACAACACTCACCTAAATCGTTCAACAAGTTCTGCGTATGTTCAGAGAATTGATGTATATCAGGCGGGTTGCTTGGATTGTCCTTTTGTAGCACTAAGATGAGGTCTTCTCTTAGTATCTCAATTCGTCGATTGGGTCCTATATATTGCGATATACTTGGCAAACCCTCCTGTGATAAACTATAACAATAAATAAAAAACATGCATAAATGGTTCATGTATTACTTGTCATATGAGGATGTAGCTCCACATATGACAAATAATGTATTTGTTTACATAGTTACAAGGCTAGGCTTCTTAAATTTAAACATTTTCAAATAAATTCCATCGAAAGTAGACACAATGTGGCAGATTTCAACAAAAATTAGGAAATGGCAACATTGGTAGCTCTTATTTGCTGTAACTTAATTTTGCTGTGCCTCATTACAGTATCTGTCTGAACAATAGCATAGCTTTCGACTTGCCTGGCACACTAATTATGATTACCACGGCGTATATTTAAACTTTAATAGAACAATATATATAAGAAGCTAAGAATAGTTCCGTTAAACAAAATGTTTGATTGTTCGTCGTTTCAGCCAATAGACGCCCTTTGGACAGGACTCTCCCAAAAATATCTATGGGCTTATATACCATAATCGGCAGGCGATTTGACTATCGCAGTGTGGTATTATGATACGCAGAGGACACTGCTACCTATCCTCTGGAAACTTGTTTATGAGCAGTCCTATGTAATTAATCCACAAAGTGTGAATTATATAGGATAGTATCTCGGGAATCAAACCCGAGACCTACGATCGCAAGTCTGTTTTTTACCACTGGACTACTACTACTCTGTTCGATTGTTAATCAGAATGTTACTTAGCCATGCACCTGGTTTATTGATTTTTTAAATACACTCTATTTACAGTTTGTAGTATGTGTAATCAACTAATTTATTCAATGTAATAAAAAAACAAGCTATTGGCTCATCCCTGGAAATAATGCAATAATAACATTGGACTCACCGGAAAGGACATGTCATATTCTTATTATCACATCGTACAAATGTCTTCACACCAGTATTAATAATTTTAATATTATTCTCATTCTTTTGCACAACATCTTTCACTATCGGCGACACTAGATATATGTTCTTCTTTTTCCCCACATGACACCTTGTTAACAGACATGTAGGATCAAAACCTTCTTTAAGATTATAATACTCTTTGATAGACGGGAAAACATCTTCATTATCACCAGAAAAGAATACAAATGGATCCTCTCTATATCCTCCCAATCTTCTCTTTTTCCTAGGTGGCTCTTTCTTCTCTTCTTTTGAGGCTTCCGCTGCGCTTTGTTCTAGTTTTTGTTCCTCGGCTTTCTCCCAGGGTAGTTTTGATGACTTTTCAAATACCGCTACGAAGAATCCACCAGTGTCTTGATGGTGTGGTAAGATTCTTATACTAAGGAAAGATATAGTTGTTAACATAAAAAATACATTTTATTTTTTGTTCAAGGTGAAATAGTTATAATTTATGAATGATAAAACACTTCATAAATACATAAATAGACTATGTTATGATATATTATATTAAATTATAATGAATAGGTGCAAATTTTATATATGTCTATAACAGACATAAATACTAGACAATAAGGACTATACAGGATGATTGGTTATAAGTGTAAAAGCTTTAAAGGCGTGAATGTATAGCAATATGCGAACAAATGTATAACAAAAAACTCAATGATTTAAGAAATAATAAAAACTTAAGAAAAATAAGTATAATCGTTTTCAAAATTCGAATTAGTACTTGTTATAAGTAGTTATTGTTTATTGTCTTAACTTAATCTTAATGGCCTGTCGCAGTCCAATAGAAAAAAAAATGTTAAGTTTTTCAGAGTGATCATTTGATACATGACTATTGGAAATAGGTGTAAAAAGCTTTAAACCTTCTTTTCTGACAATTGAGCTATACATCCACCATTTTAAAACTTTTACACCTATAACCAATTACCATGTAGTCATAGTTAATAAAATGTAAGTTGCTGCTGACATGTTTTTAAATTTGTTCATACATTCACATGAAGGATTAGATATATTATACTTTGCAAATTTAAATATATATAATTATTATACATATAATTAATAAATAATTATATTTAATAATATTTATATTATTTCTTTTATTATATATATATTTTATCATATATATATACATATCATTGTTTTAATAATATAATATAAGCACACTAGAATTTTTTTTTCCTGTGAGCTATGTGTGTATAAATACTATAAATAAACTGATTTTAGTAGTAGTATCAGCAAAAAATCAAAGTGGCCATTAAAAAAACAAGTTTACCATTTCTCCAAGTTGTATTTTTCAAGATCCTCAGGTTTGGGCGGGAACATTTGCGGACGAACAACAGTTTGCCATTTTTCTGGTACGTCTTCGTATTTATCGTAAAACACCATGTCTTTAGATGCTGGTCTCCAATGTGTCATACCTGGATACAAGAATGAATACTTGATAAATATAATTTAACAATATTAATGATTAAAAATCGTAGATAAAAAAAACCTGCCTAAATAACATGACTATTTCGAAAAGCGTCAGAGTTTGGAATTTAAATTCAAAGTAAGACTCAAATCAAAGTCAAAATAGCTTGGCAAGTAATAAACTTGAGATGATTACAATAATTTATAATTGTCAAGTTAAGCGCCACCTACTGTGTAAAATAACATGAAAGTCAGTGGGATTGATAATTTTTTTTTTCAGTTTGGTTCAATTTAGTAATAACACTATGTTTAAATTTAAGTTAAATTTTAAATCGTACGTATCGGCGAAATTCAAACCTAATGCCAAGAAAAGATTTATTAATACATAATTTTATTGTAATCAAGATTATTAGAAGTCAAATATCAAGATTTTGTGTCATTTTCATAACACAAATAAAAGATTTATAACATAAACTTGTAATATTTACATTAAAAAAGTAACTAATGAGTTTCTTTCCAGGTTATTGTTGATAGAATCATGTTTGTGAACCATAATAACACTGTATATAGATACATATTTAATGGTACATTATGTCTATATCTTGATTAAACATGAGAGAGTGATTTATTTTAAGACTAAATTAATATATAGGATGATAAAGGATGAACAGTTACCTTTATGAAACTTTAATCCTGGCAGCATATCAGATACGTCCACGAGTTTAATGCTATCCCCGGACTCCTGTAACAGCCGATGCACGACAGCTTCGTTCTCGACGGGATTGAAAGAGCAAGTCGAATACACTAAACGTCCGCCTACAGCCAGTAACTCACAACCGCGTCGCAATACACGGTACTGAATGCTGAAAAACACAATTTTAAAGAAATTTGTTGATTAGTTTCAAACTGTCCGTAACTTTACTTATTTCGACTATAGAAACATGTTATTACATTTCTCCTTCTCTTTTTTTCTGCCGATATCCTACTCTCCACCCCTAAGCATCAAGACGATGACAGGTCCAGCAACTTCCCGCCACTTTATTTACGTCGTTGGTCCACTTTATGGCCTACCCACGCCATGTCGCCAGCTCGTGTTCACCACTAGAGAACCTTTAGGTCCGAACGGACATCGGAAAGCTCCGAGACATCTTCTCGTCCAAAATACCGCAATGCCTGAAGACGAAGGTCTTTGACCAGTGCGTGTTGCCGGTGATGAAGAGAGCTATGATCAGAGTATCGCAGAGAGATCGAATCAGAAATAAAGATATTCGCAGAGGAATCAGAGTTACGAGTTAAGAATTGCTCGTTTAATTAGCCAAAATATTATCTTTAAGTAAATTTACATCCATATATATCTGATATCTAGTTACAATAGATTAAAAATTAATTTACTCAAGTTGCTATTAAAAGATTTTATACAATGTTTAATTCTTTTCTTTACAATGACACGTAAATGTAATGAAGTGCACTTGTAATTTAAGAATAATTGTTATATGAATGAAAGTGTCTCCCACTAGATGATCACAGAAAATTGTTGTATGCGGGCAGTGGAAGACTGGTCTCTAAAGCGATCTATGGTGGAGGCCTATGCCCTGTAATAGGCGTTTATCATCTCATAACATAATGATGATGTTGAAAAAGTATTCACTGAACTCACCCATGAAGATTGTTTCCATTTCCGGTCGACCATTTCAGCCAAATATCAGGGTTTTTCCGCAGGGTCGCGTCGCCTGAGCACGGCACGTCACACAATATACGATCGAACTTTAAGGGTTTTGTCACAGTGGGGTCCTGGGTAGACATAAAATTTTTACAATTAGATATTACTTAATATATCCAGGAAATTAAATAAACATATATTTTTATCAACCACTTATAAAAACTTTTATCAATACGGTATGTTAATAATAACATATCGTATTGATAAAGTCGTATATAAATATATGTGAAAATGAAGTTATCTTTGACTGGCTGTATAACCAGGTGAACTTTGCCTGTTTTGGAATGAATGACATTGCGTTAAAGTGAACTGTCATTTTTAGATAGAGATTTTGATTGAGATAAAATGTAACTAACTTAACTAATCATATGGATAAATAATAGCGTAAAATATTGTTTCTTTATTCATTTCAGTAACACCTTTTGACTTATTATGTCACGCCACAAAACATAGATTATATATACAAATAAACATGAGAAGATTAATGTATTGCTTAAGGTAAAAGTCGAGGATATACCAAATTCGGCTAATTTTTTTAAAAATAATGATAATAAAATAATAAATAATATAATATATAATAATTTAAATATAATAAAAATAAATAATAATAATTTTTTTAATTAAGCGTTTTTTTATTGAAATAGCAAATAGCAAAATTGCAAGGATTATCTTAAAAGTAATGTAAAAACTAACTTCACTATACGAAAAGAATCACAGAGTAAATAAAAGACTCTTTTCTAACTGCCAAACATTTGACGTCAAAACAAAAAAAAATTCTTAACATACTAAAAACTGCAACCGTGTTTGTACCAAAAAATAAAGCATTATAAAGAAAATGGAACACATTATTACTAATCTTGACGTATCCACGAATCTATTAAAAATTATATATTTTATAAATACTTTGAAATATATTCTATTCATTAAGCAACTTTTTTAATTTCGCAGAACAAGTTAAAAAGTTTTCGCCTTAATCACCAAGATTCGTCTGTTTTAAACACCCCTGGGTATGTCATTTGTTAAAACGTGTCCACAATTGTGATTACATAAAAACCTTGTATTCTTGACGTTATACACTTAATAGTTTTGTTATCCTTTAAGGATCACTTATAACGATACCCTGAGTTCGTCATGCAGACAAACGCCTGAAAAGAGCATTTTTTTGGAAACTAGAATCAATCTAAGTAATATTTTTATGAAGGACGGAGATGGCATCTTGAAACTTCTCGCTTTCGAATATGTATTACGTATAGATATGCATGTACGAAAAACGACAAGCGAGATAGGACGTTACAACTAAAGGACTAGAGTCGATTGTCATTTGGCGTCCAGAGATCAAAGCATTCTAGAAGTTTCTATAAATGCCGGTTGCTGATTGGTAAATTTATAAAAAAGAACAAATTTTCTGGAACTAGATACGTTGAATACAAAAGCTTCGCGACTAGCGAGAGCGGTCAAACGTTTTAAAATGCGATACAAAGCGATTTGAATATAACATTTTGATAGTGAAGTTCTATCAATGATAAGAGGAAGTTTGAGCATTCTGAAAACGTCTTTTTCCAACATCCTTTATAGTATATTGCATTGTTTTCAACGGCCAATCTTCTATATATAATAATAATATAGCATCTTTTTTATTTAATCTAGTAAAAAATATCTGGCATTCCTTGTATAACATTCTTTTGTATAAAATTAAATATATTTATAAATTAAATACAATTATATAATAATAGTAAGTAGTAGCCATTAATTAGTATATTTATGTAAGGCGTTTTTATGTGATTATTTTTCCCTCAATTTGATTTTACTTTTCGTTTATGAACAAGCTAGTAATAATAAAAATGTAAGCACAATGAAAGGAATTTGTTACCTTCTCATCCGTTACAATTAGTGAAGGCATAACAGCAGAGTCATGATTGGTGATCAGTATGCAAGGTGAGTTCAGACGTTTGGCTTGATGCACCAGCATATAGCATCTGCTGTTGTCAACATCATTTGCCATCACGAAACCTGAAACATGCATTTACTGTAATTCTTCAAAATTGACAACAAAAGCAGTCCCGCTTCTAAATGTTCCATATTTTATAGCACTGGCAGAGTTTTGTTTAAAAACAAAATCCAAAAATGAAAATCTAGATGTGTGCCTATAATGATATTATATTCGTGATTCTTCTAAAAAAATATTTTGCATTGGACAGAACACATAAATTTCCTAGTAATATGGAAGAAGACAGTAATGACTAATGCCCGATAATTAAAATTAGCTATTTCAAATTTTAAAATTTTTCAGCTTTGGAGATTACTACCATGCCATAATATGTGATGTGATTATTTTTTATGATTGAAAGAGTACCTGAACCTAAATTCTGTCAAATGTATAAAGTCTACCACATAGACAGGTAACACTATAATTCTACAGCACTCTTATGTAAATAAATTATATACTAAAATTCATATAACTATAAATAGCTAGTAAACATAGATGGTCTTATCTCTAGGAGCTATCTCTCTCAGACTTCCAAACAATCTTTACTATAATGAAATACGAGTGCGGGTGTACCTATCATACTTTACTGGTATACTCCATGTACAACTATTGGGGAAGATTAAGACTTGCAATCATAGGTTGCAAGTTCGATTCCCGGGATTTAATCCTAAATAATTCACACTGTGCGTTATATATAATCACAAACTGCCAGCAGCAACCTCTGCATATCATAATACCACCCTGCATAACAAGTATAGCTATTATGGTATATCCCCCATGCAGTGGCGTACCTAGGGGGGGGCGGTGGGTGCGGTCCGCACCGGGCGGCACTCACCTTGGGGCGGCATTTTTTATATTTACTTATAGTTGTAAAAAGCAACTTATTCATTTTAAATTTATTTTCTTTCTTGAATAATAAATGAGTATTATGATTATTAGAAGAAGAAAATAGTAAAACGAGATCAGATGCTGGAAGATTACTCAACTCTATGCAATCTTTATCTTTTCTATGTTACCTTCATTTATGGGAACCAGTCCTTTTGGAAATTAAGGCCGCTCAAAAATTATCTTCGTTCTACAATGAGTCAATTAAGACTACAAAATCTTGCAATATTGTCAATAGAACAAGAAATTACAAATAATATAAATTTTGAGAGCATTATATATGATTTTTCTAGTATGAAAGCTAGAAGAGTAGATATTATATAAATATATTTACAAGTGCATACAAATATGTCTAAAAAAATTTACTGTGTATTAATTAATATTGATTAAATAACTTAATAATTTACTTATGTGTTAATTATTTATTTATTTATTAATTTATAAAAACCACTATTTGATTGACTTATAATAGAAATAGAAAGGGCGGCAAACTGGAGATCGCCCCGGGCGGCAAAAGTTCTAGGTACGCCATTGCCCCCATGGATAGCTTAGGAGACCCATGCTTTGCAGTGGTACAATTGCTAAATACCATATGTATCTAATATTTTTGCTCATAAAACAAAATAAAATTGAAGTTCAAAATAATTATATCTTGTGTATACTCATGATATTACCTGTTGGCACTTTATCTTCATCGGCATGCAAAAATTCTATTAACTGAGCTGTCTTTGAACCTGGAGCAGCACACATATCCAACACCTGAAGATAATCAAGAAGATATTAATATTATGATTAAAACAGTAAGGTGATCATTTTTACACTGCTAAATTGGTTTACTTTTCTTAATTCAAGAGGAAAAGCGAGATAGAAAAGTATATTCACTGACAACAAAGTAAATATTGAACGATAATGACTTACTAAAATGTCAATTATTTCTCTAGGTAGGAAGGTGAACAAGTATTAGAAACTAGTCAAAGGAACTAGGAATAATACACTTTATAACCAGCTAAAGGAATTAGACACATACAAGATCTGTAATAAAAATTTCTAGAATGAGCATCCAAAGCAACATTGGTTGTAGAGTCATTTAAAATGTGGTTAAATGGGGAAGGAGACTGAACTTGAGTTCACCTTTACCAACCGGACTTTTCTCAGTTTCTCATGACTAAGTTTAAGGAGGCTTCTTTGCAATACAAATATAATACAATATGTTTCTTAAACATGATATTTGGGTCTTCAGTCTTAACTTACCAGGTCCCTCTTCCTACAAGGAAGTTTGGAGCCAGTAATAAATCTATGAAATATTGAGAAGTCATGTCTCTAAAGAAGATAATAGATAAAATAGAGTATTATGGAAAGATATTATAGTGAGCGGTTCCAGGAAGTCGTTGAATATGAGCAACAAAAGACTGGTCATCATGACGATCTTTCGGCGAGGCCTACAGGCAGCAGGCAACTATCGGCTGAAAAGAAGAAGAATATGATAACCTTATGATGAGGTTCCACTTGCAACACAACTGGTGGTATCATAGAGACTGCTTCTTGTCTGGAAACACCTCCTGCTGCTGTTTCGGCCACCAAAAAGTTATGAAGTTTGTATAATGGTTCACTTCTACGAATGTCTGTTCTTGATAATCGAAGTTGCCAGGCTATGCTACCAGGGTACCTAAAGACATGTAATTACTATAAAAACTAACCCTATGAGTTAAGGTAATAATATTAAGTTGAAATTTTCAGAGACACATGAATTATATTGTTTGGACAGTTTCATAAATCTTTTCTTACTTGATAATTAGTTAGATATAAAAGTTTCAAAAATTTTACAGATATTTTCAATCAACTTGTATATTATGATCATTTTGAAATACGTTACATTAATTTCTTTTCTCGTTTGTAATGTGACAAGCTAATAGGTTAGTCTTGCATTTTATAAAAAGTGTGAACCACTTATCATTGAAAGAAAGATTTACATATCCTGTTATAGCAAAAGTCAGACATTGCCTTAATATTTTTAATAATATTTAAGAATTTATTTTGTTATCCATTCAGGATCATTTACAGTTACTACATTTGTATTTCATGAGAAAAATGTCTAAAGAACCCAATTTGATACTAACTAGACTCAAATTGATTTCGCCTATAACATTCTTCAATGAAAGGCAGAATAGTGTTTAAATGTGACTTTGTCTCTAATATAATAATAGAGTAATTCATTTTCAACTACACTAAAAACAGGGTAACATGATTTTTTTACAAGCTATTAACAGGCATTACATGTAAGTGTACTGAAACCATACATATGTACTATAGACAGTTGCTCACAAATGAGTAACTAATTTCGTAACAAATTTAATTTTAAGAATTAATTAATAAATGTATAAAACTGTATGCCTCAAACCGCCTCTCAATAAGAAACAATGAGTTAGATTCAATGCAAGAGTTCAATGCAGACTGGTGTCCATAAATTAGCCATCATATCTGCCGAAAGAAGCCCCCTTTCAGGTTCGGGCCATCAGCAAATATTGCAAAAATGTCCAATTTTGTGCTACCCGCATCCAGAAATTTCCCGCAACCTTGATTATATCATCAGTCCACTTAGCAACCATAACTACAGGCTTGTGATTGTCACTCAAGAACTGTTTGGCCTTAACAGCTGTCAGTTGTACAAGTGATGCATGTGTCTCTGAGCAGATCCATTGCCACTTCAGATATGTCACTCCTTGAGCTACATTGGTGACAACTTCAGTAGTTATTGTAAATAATTATTTTGACACACACCATGGTAAAGCTACAGGCTTAATCTCTTCTTCCACCCCTTTTTCCTCATTTTTTAGCTTCACATTTAAAATTTCTGAGAAATATTCACTCTTCACGATATTCAACAATGCTGTAGCTTCAGATTTAGATCCTGTTATACGGAAGGCAGTTGGAAGGTTTTGTTTTAAAGAGGCCATAAATTCTGCCCATTCTTCTTCCGGACAAACCTTTTGTGTCTAAAAAATAAAATAAAATAATTCAAGATTAGATCATGACCACAGGTATGCATTGTAGAAGTATTTTTAATTAGTTACTAATAGATAAAGTGAAAGTGACTTTTTTGAGTCTGCCTGGACAAAAGCAGGTATAACTAATTGTCTCCCTCATACAAAGAGATACACACATTATTTTTGGTTTTTGTGCAATTTTATTATAAGGCTTATAAAAATGTCAATTAAATTGGAACATAATTAATGAAGTTATAAAAAATATGTCAGTAGGATCTATATATCTATCATCTGGCAATTGATATACACAAGCATCTAGTGAAACAACAACTAGTGAATACTGATCACATACTATATGATACCTGAAACTATATTTTAGCAACAGGTAGTTACTTAAGACACAGTTTTTGTTATTCTATTTACATTAATTTTCTACTTTTCTATTTTATTTACATTATTCATTTTCTATTCTATGCTTGTCTTAATTTATTTGATAATTTTTTATATTTCTACATACAATATGTGTGTTTGCTATGTATTATTAAAAAACAGTTCAACTTGAAGTAAACAAGCTTTGAATATTCAAAATCTAATATTAAAAAAAGATAAAACACATTTCAATTTATTGATAAATGGTTTTTATTAATCCAAAAAAGATATTTTATGGATTCATAAAAATATTTTTAATCTACATCATACATAAAATTTTCATACTGAACTTCAGGAAATTCCAAATCATAGTTGATGGAGGTTGATACTTGAATAAACCACAATTTCGGGTATGTATTTATTAAATAACAATACCAAAAATGTTTAAGATTATACCTGGTAACGTAGTTGCAAATTATTGAATAACCGAATTCCCAAACTTTGATGACAAACTTTAAAGATAAATCACCTTGTAATATTCTTCAAATGCAGCATTTTCTCTTACAATATCTTCATAGTGTTTGCGTGTATCACCCGTAGGTTTCTCTTGAGGATTCTTTGCCTAAAAGTTTACGAGAAAAATTAGTATTGTTTATTTAGAATGTAATTAAAAATTAAATTAAATTTGTTAATGTCAATTTTTTACCTGTTCTCTCCTATCGCGCTTGCGTTGCGCAAATTTATTAACTTGACGGTTTTTGCGTCCCATTTTATTAAATATGTGCCTCGTGAAAAACAAATTCGGTGTTAAATTATAACAAATTACAAGTGTAGAGAAAACAACGAACAGAACGTGACAGTGACGTCGATAAAAGTAGGGTTAAAACGATACAGATTATCACTGTGCTTAACACAGCTTTAAAGATGATGTGTCTTCCTACAAGAACGTGTCTCTAAAAACGATTTTTTGATTAAAAAAGCTTTAAAACTTTTAGAATTAAGTGTTAAAAGAATTAAAAATCATCTAAATAAGGGTAATTTAAAAAAGAAATATAAGAATTAATCCATATATAACATTAATATATATAACTATATATAACATTAATATATAATCCATATATAACATTATTAACTGTGTGATTTAAATACTGACTTTACACTTAAATCACTTTACCAAAATAAATTTCTGATATTGGCAGTAATTTTGTAACACATGCGTAAGGAAAAATATATTTTCCCGGCTTCTTAGGTGAAAAATGATATCGCTATGCGTAACTGTTTTGTATATTTAATTGCCAATTGGTGTAACCTATTGAACCCATTTTAGAAAAATAATAAATAAAGGAGTAATTTTGCCAATGTGGTAATGTTTGTTACTATCACAATACAAAAAAACATGATGTTTGTATTATTGTTTAACTGTTTAAGTAATTATGCCCATTGCGTTAACTTATGGTAAGACTGAAACAAAATTAGCACTACTGATACATTTCATTATTTTACCGTTTTAAACTAAAATAGTCTTTATCACAACGACTTAAATACTATTTTAGCATATTCCGTTTGGTTTATTGATAAATTGATAATTAACAGTGAAGATTGAACAAACTATTCCACCTTTAAAACTAACACTGGGCTTCCTATTCTTATTTTTACTATCAGTTAACTGCGTACAATACAGGAGGTCGTATCTGAATTTATTTGGGCTTTACACATCGAATTTAAAAAAGGTAAAATGTTTAAAATTTTTAGACATTTGTTATATTAAAAATTTTGTAATGTAGTATTTTTAATTTAAAACCGGTCACGAGATGTTTATAAACCTTTATTAAACAATTTCATTTTTCGTTTTTTTGTATGGTGAAAATTTCAGTAATAAAGTTTTAACATAGGTTACAATATATTATTTTTTATTCACTTAAATAACTAGTCGACTTGTGTCTGAATTTTGTGCAATAAATCAAGTTCGATTTAGGCTCTTATATCTTGAGAATCATAAAAGAATTTGCTATTTTGATAGACATTGTAAGTATTCAATATATTTTAATCAAATTGTTCTTTTTATAGATTACATCAAATGAATCCGCCTAAAGGATTTCGTTTTGCTATAGACAGAGGAGGCACTTTCACAGATGTATATGCACGTTGTCCTAATGGCAAAGTAAGAGTAATGAAACTGTTATCAGTAGATCCACAAAACTATGATGATGCACCCAGAGAGGCTATAAGAAGAATATTGCAAGAGGTATTGTCAAAATGTTCCCTCCTTTGATTTACTTTTCATCAAGGAAATGTCTTGTGACTTTACTATTTGAATAAATTGTATAAAAAACCAGTGACAAAAAATAAAAATAATGAAGTAGTTTATCAAAAGTTTTCATTGTGTATTCAGCCAGTGCCATATCTAATTAACTATTATTATGTTTATAGCAATCATAATCATCTAATTATTTTTTTAAACAGAGGAATGCAGATAAAATGTTTTTAGGAAATATGTTATTAATATATGTCATGTGCATATTAAGTTTATAAATACACTAATTAAATTCCACAGGAGACAGGCAATGCATTGGATAGTGATGGAAAAGTTAATTCATCTCTGATTGAGTCAATAAGAATGGGAACAACAGTAGCAACAAATGCTTTACTAGAGAGAAAGGGTGCTAAAATGGCACTAGTAATCAATAAGGGTTTTAAAGACTTGCTGTATATTGGAAATCAGGCCAGACCGCATATTTTTCAGTTGGTAAGTCCATAAGCAATAACTTACTTTTATATTCTATGAAGTGTTAACTTTTAAAAAAAATATAAAGTGGTTATTTATCTACAATCACAAACTTAAAAAAAATTTAAAATCTATGAGGTTATAGATTAAATTCATCTGTAAGAATTTATAAAGTATTCTTTTTTTATTTTTATTTTGCCACTGACAAATTATGTTTGCCCAGTGTTGTACATTTATTACAGTTAGCCAAACTCTGGACATGCTTATCTTTTAAGATTAATGTGTTTGTGGGATAAGAGACCTTTGCACTGGTACATTCTTTTTGGAAGGATTCTTTGCCTGAGATGATAGTCAAGATGCTTTCAACTTTATGTGAAATCAATTATACTTTACATCATTTATAATGCAAAACAATATTTAGCTTGTTTATTATTTGTAAAGGCATTAGAAACTAGATAGCTGAAATAAATGAAGTAAAAGATATGTACATTATTTATTTATGAATTATGTTTGTTTTAAATGTTTGATAACTTCTAAGTACTTTGTTATTATTAAAATTATATGTACATTATCTATCATATTAAATCCACATTTCAGAACATAAAACGTCCAGAAGTTCTGTATCAAGAAGTTGTTGAAGTAGATTGCAGAGTTATTCCAGCATTGGAAGACCGCTGTCAAATTGACAAATCCAAACAAAGCTGGAAAGAAGCATTTGGTACAACAGGTCAAAAAATGTTGGTTATCAAAGAAGTGGATGAAGATGCAGTGAGAAGAGGCCTGAAGAAGTTGAGGGAGAAAGGCATAGAAAGTATTGCAGTTGTACTCGCACATAGCTATACATATCATGATCATGAAATAAAAGTTGGAAAAATAGCCATCGAATTAGGTAAAGTTAATTCTATATATTTTATGAACACTTATTGTGTGTCAGTTTTTCTCATTCAATTACAAATGTATTTTCTTACCCAGTAATTGTAAAGAGTTAGATTAAAGGGGTTAAATTTAAATAAAAAATTTCTTCATAGGAGATATAAGCACTCGCACAAATAAAGTTACCAAAGTAATATTTAATGGAATCAGGCGTTACCTTGCGGAAGTCCATCCTAAGTAAAAAAAGGACCAATATTTAGCCACTTTTGCACATGCAGTAGTAGTCGTGCAACAAAGTGCACCGCCCGCCAGCCCGCTGATAAATGCGTATGCGGCAAACAATGCGAATCACACAACCGCCACCGCAACGGTGCATGTGCGGAAGGTGCTAAATATTGGTCCTTTTCTTACCAAAGTAATATTTTAAAAATGATTACCAAGGGATTAAAATCAGTAATTATACTTATCACTGTGTTGAACCTCCAGCTCCTAGAGACATTCTCATCATTTCAGCTATATGACATTCACAGGTGGATATAGGTCTTACCCATAGATTTCTAATAACACTGAAAGTGGCTTGTATCTAGAGTCTTTCTTCCTATGTCCTTAATCAGGTTATCTGTTCACCATGTGGGTGAACTTCCTGCGCTGCATTTGCTGGTCCGTCATCTCCACTACAGAATCTCTAAGGCTCCAGTGGCCATCTGTTCCACTTGCCAATCTGTTGGGCTCATGTGCCTGGGACATGCCTTGATGTATTTTATCGATCTATTAATTGCACTAAAAAGGAATGTATGATTGTAATGGGCATTTACAACTGCAATAAATTGTAAAGATATGTTTACATGAGGCTATTTGAATAAAATTGGTTACTACTTAAACATTTTTGGGTTATTTTTTATCATTGATACTCAGTTGATGCCAAATGCTGTTAATACGTGATTTTTGTTGCTTGTTTTATAAGTTACATGCCTATGGTGGCTTAGAAATCACCAAATGACAAGTGAAATAGAATAGGGTAAATGGAGAGAATCAATAGGCAAGGGTAATATATACATATATATATATATATATATATATATATATATATATATATATACATATATACATATACATATATACTTAGTCTTGCCATAAATATTGTTATAAAGAAAAGCACGATTTTTTTTTTATACGTAACATTTATTCCTTTCATAGTGAGTTAGTTTAATACATCAATATATAACTATTAAAAATATACAATGTTTATTCGAAGTGGTCTCCATTGGCTGCAATAGTCTTTTAAACGTTGAGGCCAGTTATCAATAGCAGCACGAACTCTTTCTAGAGGAAAATTCTTCACTGCCAACCGAATGGATCGTTTTAGGGACTCCAAATTATCATGGCGTTTAGAGCAAGCCTTACTCTCTAAAACTGACCATAAATCATAATCCAATGGATTTAGGTCAGGACTTGACGACGGCCAGTTTTCAGTGCTGATAAAGTCCGGAACGTTAGTTTTCAACCAAGATTGGGTGGATCGAGCTCTATGACCCGGTGCCGAGTCTTGTTGAAAGCACCATTCTTTGTTATTGAACATGGTGTTAGTTAAAGGCTTAACTACCGTCTCAAGAATGGTATTTTGATAAACTTGTGCCGACGTTTTAATACCTTTTTCACAAAAATATGGCTCAGTCACCCCTTCATAGCTAACACCCCACCAAACCATCACTGAAGTGGGATAATGCCCACGTTGTACTCTGTTTACTAATTGCGAAGCTTCTTTAGAGCTTCCAGCATAAATACGGTCATTTTGTTTATTAAAATACTGCTCAATTGTAAAAATTTTCTCATCCGTAAACAAAATTTTTTTGTGACCTCCCTTTGCGTACCGCTTAAGTAGTTGTTTGGATTTTACCACCCTATTCTTCTTTAAATTATCAGTTAAGAAGTGACCAGTACGTCTCTTATAGGCTGCAAGTCCTAAGTCATCTTTTAATATACGCGACATGGTTCTAGGAGCTATCTTCATCTCCCGAGATAAAATCTTTTGCTTACGGACAGGATTTCTTCGAATTCTTTCCCTAACTGCTTTAATCACCTTTTTCACACGAACGGTACGTGGACGGCCAGATCTTTTTCTGTCACAAACAGAGGAGGTATCATTGTACCTATCAATAGCCCGGTAAACAAACATTTGACTAATACCAAGCGGGTGGAGGGTTTTAAAAATTGCACTTTTCTCCATACCTACTTTATGTAAGGCAATCACAGCGATTCGGTTCTCTTTACCACCCCACTCCATTTTAATATAACAAAATATTTAACAATATAATGGCGCGAAAATAAGAAAACACATCAAGCAATCATATAAAAATGACAGATTCCAAATTCAAACGTAATATTTTCTTTTTTTGAATAGTAACAGTATTTATGGCCAGACTAAGTATATACATACAGCTGCATGTGAACAAATCCATAACTCATTTAAGAAAAGTTGTATTTTTTGGTATTAACACTATTTTCTGGATACAATATAGTTATGACATCCTCATATTAAACCTTTGCTCGGAGAAATGTTGACCAAAATCTTTAATATTAAAAACTATATAATTATTTATTCTTTATTGTATGTGAATAAAAATGTAAAGAAAAAATATGTAACGGGCAGAAAAAAATAAGCATATTGAGCCGTCTTAGCATGAATGGTTAATTCCAGACAATTGTTTATTACAATTTGCATTATAATTACAGGTTTTACACAAGTTTCTCTTTCCCATTCGGTGACATCTATGGTACGCATGGTACCTCGTGGTTTCACGGCGTCAGCTGATGCATACCTCACACCTCATATACGGGAGTATGTGAGGGGTTTCGCTGAGGGATTCACTAATCGGTTGAAGGGCTCCAATGTTCTTTTCATGCAATCTGATGGAGGGTTGACTCCGATGAATTTGTAAGTATTGTAGGTTTGTTTTTTTCATAGTTTTAATTTATATATATATCTGTTTTAATTTAGGCACAATCTGATTTTTGATATTGGAACGTAAATTAAAAAAAATATTTATTTCATCATATAATAACCATATGTAATTAAACCGTCTTTAATGTCTATCTTTCTTAATACGTTCATAGTAGCTATATTCCATGATGAATTTTCTGAATGAATAAGTTATCATTTATTGTTTCAGATTCAATGGTTCCCGAGCCATTCTCTCTGGGCCGGCGGGCGGTGTGGTAGGATATGCGATGACGTCATACCAAAAGGAAACTGGATTGCCAGTTATAGGTACTTATGAAATATTTAGATAATGGTAATGTAACTATTGATTGTACAATTATTATTTTATCTGTGCCCGGATATGCGCTCCTTCTTCTTTCCTTCTTTTCAGTCTATAGACAATATAAGCATGGTACTGCAAGGAATAGGTTTCCCTCAAAGATCGTATTGATGACTGGTCGTGCGTTGCCGAATCTAGCGACTCCACGCTTCCTTAACTATGTTATTGGTCCACCTAGTGGAAGACCTAAACTCGCCGTGTCCAATGTCTGGTGGTCGCTTCTTGAGAACCTTACGACCCTAACGGCCGTCGTTAGCACGACGTCTTTACCCCGCCTACTGCCATTGTATTCGTATAAATGTACATGATATGTATATCATTATGTTAAGATATTGTGTGGATAGTTTGACTGAATAGGAAACAAACGTTCAGAAATACGATTTTTTTCGTTTACAGAAATTTGTAAGTCAAATGATAGTTCTTAGTCGCAGCTCTTAAAAAAATATAATATGTGTTTACACGTGTATATTTTAAAAAAATGTGTAAACAAATATCGATTAAATTTTTGTGCCATAATCCAAAAATTCTACTTTGACAGATTTACTATTGGTTTATGGTTTTGTTACATTCACATTAAAATTTTTTTTTCAATGTTACCAATTTTTAGTTCAGCAACCTTTACAGTCGATTTTAATTTAAATAAAAATTAGACCAAAACACGTTAAGTCTTAGGGTATGTGGGAATAATCTTCATAAGATCAGGAGAACCCGTCCTTAGTTAATTACCAATGATTGTGTTGCACATTTTTTGATATTAACTCTGTCTAATGAATATATTATAACATATTTGATTTGAGTGTTTCAAAAGAAAGAACAAATACACACTTTACAATACAGACTTGTATGAACAGTGAAGACCTAGTAAGTTTTTCGTAATTCTAGGTTTCGACATGGGTGGTACCTCAACAGATGTGTCAAGATACGCCGGATCTCTAGAACATGTCCACGAAGCAACCACGGCCGGCGTGACAATTCAAGCTCCTCAATTAGGTGAGCTATTTGAAGTTTAAATTGACATGTGCTAAACTAGAAATGATGCTAAATGGTAAGTTCCAACCATCATAAATAATGCTGCTCAAGACTGGATGACATCTAAAAAGGGTTGATAAAATCCTGGGAAACAACATGTCCTTTTTAAGTGAGACGGTATGTTTTGTTGGCTTAATTTCATTTACAATTGAAACAACTAAGTTTTCTACTGTTTGATGGAAATACCTTCACGACTTTTAGTAAAGTAATAATTTTGCTACGTTACGTTACGTACGTTATTAACCATGTTCAGTTCTAGGTGCCAAATCAAAGGTTAACCGAGCCTAAGTGAAGCTTTAAAAATCTTTGTCTTTCGCTATTGCCTATCTATTAAAGCGCTTAGCGACAAAGTCTTACTCTTGTACTTGATGTACCAAATCAAATGTAGGTATATGTAACATAGTGTCACTGTATTGTCTTAGGAATGCGCGATGAGGTGTGCTTTAAAATGACAAAACTCAAAGCGTGCTTCGACCAAGAAATCCTTTTTTTCCATGGTCACGCCATAATTTGAGAATAACTTTTTATATTTTATTCAGGATTTTATGAAAAAAAAATAAAAACTTACGTAGAAACTTTCCGAAAAAATAATTAGTATTTAAAACCGCCTATTGACAGTTCACTTTGAACATAGCGCGTTTGACAATTATTGCGATGCAAACTTATGTTGTTATAGATGTATTTTTAATAGGCGATTCGATTACAAATTATCGATTAAAAGATATAATTAATTTTACATTTCATCAATAAATTCATTGTTAATTCTGCAATACGTTGTATTGATTTATTTATTTTTCCATTATAAAGCGATAAACCAGTAATTGCTGGTACAGTTTGTCGGAACAACAAATAATTTAAAAATATTTATATGTTGTCCTTTTAGACATAAACACAGTAGCAGCAGGTGGAGGGTCGATGCTGTTCTTCCGTTCAGGGCTGCTCGTGGCCGGACCGGAGTCAGCTGGTGCAGAGCCGGGGCCTGCTTGCTATAGAAAAGGAGGGCCTTTGACCGTGACGGACGCTAACCTTTTGCTTGGTGAGTTAAGTGCATAGAGAAACATAAACTTACTTGCAGTTCATTCATACGTTTACTCTCCATGATGTTTCATACTCTTAATCTTTTCAGCTTTTACAGCTTTGTAGAACTTCGTCAGATAAAAAGTGTTTTCAAACCGTTCAAGCCGATGAAAGTGTTGAAGTGAAAACCTAAATATGCATATATTTAATTCTTTGTATAATTATATAGATAGGAACAGGCATTCTTCATCACCTTCCTCATCATTTCAGCCGTATGACTTCCATTACTGGACATAGGTCTTCACCATAGATTTCCATTAACGGGAGAAGAGAGCATAAAATAAAACAAGGAGCTTTTTGGAGTTATACAATACACAATAAATATTAGTTGGCTGATTTTCATTCCACGATGCCCGATGGTCAGGTAATAGTCATGCATCATCTTTTTAGCCTTATGACATCAACTTGTACAGGCCTGCCATGTAAATTTTCAATAAGACTAGATTGCAATGACGGCGAAGTTCTCTTGATCAGACTTATTCTTATTTTCGAGAACATTGAAACTTACATGGGAACCAAATTTATGTAGAGTCCACGCAGCTGTAATAAGTAATTATTTCATAGAGAAGCTTCAAGATAGTTTCTCGTGCATCTGTGACCCGGATGTTCACAAGATTTCTGTGCACATTTTCGCCGGTTGTCCTGTGTTTGGAGGATTCCGCTTTGATCTCAAGGCTGAGATGGGCAATAAAGTGAAAGAGGAAATAGTCGCCTCCCTCGTGAGCGATGACGAATGTTGTCTTGCATTGAGGTTCTGCAGAGAATTGGTATAACTGACTATTGCTCGGAACAATGGCAAGGATTCAAATGAAAACGAAAAAATTATTTACACCCGCATTGTAACGTCCCTGCCCCATACAAAGAAGGGCGAACGAGTATCCAAATAAAAAAAATAATGTTACAGTATTATTAAGTTATTGCTAGGTTTATGTAGGATTATAATTTCACAATGTAACCTTCTAAGAGATTTGGAGCGTGTCAAGAGCTAACTTTAGTTCATTTCTGGTATGGGCTTTCAAAGCAGCTGGAAGAAGTCTCGTTAGTGGATTTGAACGCTAGCGCATTGCAAGATCGCGTCCCTTAACCTCCTACGGAGTTCATCTACCCTGAGAACTGTACCCGGACCCTCCCTCTTTAAAGCGCACTCTATTTACGTCTCTAAATATAAAGAAATCTTCCTATAATCCTCCATATAGTAATAGTAGTAATGTATAGTAATAACAGTAGTGCATGGTAGTAGTAGTAATGTATAATAGTTGTAGTAGTAGTAATGTATAGTAGTAGTTAACCCTTATGAATTTGATTGAATTGAATGTGGTATTTCATTGTAAACAGGTCGCCTTTTACCTGAATACTTTCCAAAAATATTCGGACCTAACGAAAACGAGCCATTAGATAGAGAGGCAACTATTAAAGCATTTAAGAAGATAACAGACGAGATCAACTCTTTTCTGAAGCAAGACAGCGACAAACAGGCAAGTTACACGGGTTATTCTTTCTATATTTATAGTGTATGAACATGTAGGTAAATAATAATATTTTCTAATTGAATTTATCTTTTAAGAATTGTTTAAAAACTACCTTTATTCTTTGTCCTTTAAGTAATGGATACAGTGCCACTGATCCCAATGTCGCGCACAACTCTATGAGTTATTTGGATGTCTGTATGATTTATTTTTTCAGTTGAAAATAATTAGTTACGTATATATAAAAAAACTAAAATAAAATATAAAGATTATCAAATCGAGTATTTAAAAATACAATTACTATAGACTTATAGGGTTTCACCAAATAGTAACAATGTATAATCCACACTGCGATATTGCATAATGTTTTGGGGCAATTGCACATGTAAAATATATTTATAACTCAAAAAAAAATCTGTATCAGAGCAATTTGTAATTTGAAAACGTTGTATATTTTATTTAAGGGACTACTGTCTGTTGTGTGTTCACGAGGGCTAATATAAATTAAAATTTTGTACACTACTAGGCAGAGCGCATTTGGAATATTTATTCTCTTTTGTTATCACAATATTTGGCATGTGTTTTCCGAAATAAATATAAATTAAAGATATTTTTAACATTTTTGAACTCACAAAATAGAATTTCAGATTATTACAGATGGTAAAACAATATTCGAAAACTAATGAATAATCATATGAATTGCTCTACGTTTTTGAGTTTCTAATTTATATGGAGGTTATATATTTAAGGTTTATAGGTGGCGACCACGAGCCGACGACGTAGTCAAGGTCACAGTAAGTCATCGTGGCGATCTTTGAGGGAAGCCTGTGCCTTGCAGTGGGCGCCTATCGGTTCACATGGTGATGATGATGACTTTCAACTGAAAGTAAAATCTTACTTTGAGCCAAAGAGGTGTAAGGAAAACTATACGTATAACGTACTATGTTCTGTCGGCTTGGTATTTTAGATTAGGACATCCAGTAATAGAAAGATAAATATTATTACTGTACAAAAGTCATCTATCTATATGTATAAGATCTGTGTACAGGCTATCTATTAACAACACTTTGTTTATGCGTGAATAGTAATGAAAACTGTATTCAAATGAAATGTATTTATATGCGTGTACATCAAACGTTGAATCATATGTTATGTATGCTTATATATGATGACTACCTACCTACTTGTTATTCTACCGTTTTTGTACTATGGTTATCTGGGGAATTTTGCCTTGAGTAATAAGAACGTCCGTCGTACATTATGTTATTATAACTTTGTTTATCTCTATAATAAAGAGAAATATGAATCGAAATATTACTTTCCAGATGACGATGGAAGAGGTTGCCATGGGCTTCATAGATGTCGCTAACGAAGCAATGTGTCGGCCGATCAGGTATGTTTGTATTACATCGACTTTTAAATTACACCATCATTATTTCAGCGAAAGGATGTACTCGGGTGCTCACATTTAGTCTTCCAATGATCTTTAATAGATTATTTTACTTTGAATGTATAAAATATACAGTCACTTTGCAATAGATGATGTCTCTGTCGAAAAATATAGATTTAAACCTCTGTAGAATATCTCTTAGTTGGTAATTACTTTTAAACAAAACATTTATTATTTTGTTAATATATTACTATGCTTTACCTGGGCTTTTGGTTTTGTCTATATATGATATTTCTTCAAGAGAAGATTAAACACGATCTTATTAAACTACGTTTGTCAAAGCTAATATTACTTACTATTAGGTTAATCGTTATTTATCGAGATACAGTTCGTTTATCAATTTATTTCGACGGCGTAAAACCAAAAATAAATGCCACGGACCCTAATGGTAATAGCGCCTGAAACTTATAAACAATTAAAAGAGACAGTTACTGAAACAGCAGCCAATAACGGTTTAGAAATATGATACATTTAAATGACTACTTTTTAAAAAAAATACTCAAATGAGGTCTTATTAATTATGAATATATTCTATTTAATGTTTGACTATATTAATATGGATCAAGTGATAACTTGCATAATTTTTAATAAAATAACCATGTAAACGCATCCTTATATTTCCTTATAATTGTTGACAACATTTGAATCTTCTAATTGACGGAAGCGCAAGGAATGAGACATTTTAATATTAAATTTGGCAGGGCCTTGACCACAGCCCGTGGATATGATGCATCAGCTCACGCCCTCGCTTGCTTCGGGGGCGCAGGTGGCCAACACGCCTGTGCAGTTGCCAAACAACTTGGCATATCCACAGTACTACTACATAAATACGCCGGTAAGTTCAATGCGATGGATTGAAATGAATCATTTGATTTTTTAATCTTTATAATTTTATACATCTTAACTGGCATTCAAGTGCAGCTAGTTATAGGTTTGCCTTTCTTAACTCCCCTAGAGACACCGACATCTGTTCCTTTAACAATAGTGTCCCTATATTATTCTATATATGGTAGCCTAAATATGACCACGCATCGTATTCTTTTTTTAATTTCATTATATAGCGTAAAAAACTTAGTAATAATGAATAAAAAAAATAAATGCACTGTTATGTAACAGCTTAACAAAATTAAATAAGTTCTTAAATCAGTTCTCGGACCACTGCATGGCTATGGCTACATTTTTATAAATATTAATGAAAAGGGGTAGACCAATTCTTCACAGTTTCTTCAATGTCGTCCTTAAAAACTATTGGGTTGTCCAATACTAGCCATTGTTGTGTGAGAACTATTAACACACTAAAACACAGTTTAAATAATGATAAGTCTAAAACCACACCAATTCGTAGGGTAAAACCAAAAAATAGAGCAAGACAACGTGTCTGTGAAGTGCAAAGGACGGATATAGACTGATATTTTTTACCCATGTAAACATATCCTAAGCTTGTTATCATTAACTAAAAATTTGTTCTCACTAATTAATTGCATTCTGGTTAGTGCAACTGATGGCCTTTAAGACCGGTAGACGCGGCGTTGCGGCGGTCGTATAAAGTCGCTGGACGCCTATACCTTGCATTGGGCGTATATCGGCTCACATGATGACCATGATTCTGGCTGGTGAATATATAGTTATAAAAAAATTTTGCCAGGTATCCTGTCAGCATATGGGATGGCCCTTGCACACGTGGTCCATGAAGCACAGAAGCCATGCGCAGCTGTGTACTGCCCCGAACAATTCGAGCGGCTGGATGAACAGCTGGATGTGCTCGCAGCTGTCTGCAGGGATAAACTTCGTGCACAGGTATATATACTCATACGAAGACATGAAGGCGTACCCCAGTCTTTATCCAAATTGCTTTAAAAATATTTCGCTGGTAATATAATTGCGTTAATAGAAAAATAAATCTACAAGAACTACATATGTTAACTAAATTATATATAAACAAGATCCAAAACCAATCTCGATACATACCTGAGACGTCATGACAGATTATGAATTAATACCGTCCTAATATCTATTATCCCGCTAAAATAAATTACCATAATATCCCTCCGCCACGCTTCACTTATATCCGTATTTTGATTATTCGTTTTTACCTTATTTTTAATATAATAGTTTTGCTTTTACTGTTTGCGTTGTTTGTTTATAATTTCTTGTTCAACTTATACGAGGTAAGCAACCTCATTTAATAAAAATTAAAAAATATATATTCTTAGTAAATTTGAACTGTCCCAGGGCTTCGATGACACGCAGATAGTTCTAGAACCGTACCTGCATTTGCGTTACTCGGGCACCGATTGCGCTTTGATGGTAGCTCCCATTATGGATACGCGGTCGCCGACGTCATGCAGACACGGGGACTTTTATACCGCCTTTGTAGATAGGTAAGCAATAACTATAGTTTAAGAATAAATAGAATCGCCATTATATTGTCTAAAACACATTATATGTATGCATAACACACATGCAGAGACGGAACACACGCTAAGACATCTAGAGATACGCAGAAACATGTAGAGATACGCGCAGACATTTATAGATACGCAGAGACATGTAGAGATACGCAGTGATATCTTGAGATAGACAGAGATATCTAGAGAAGCCCATAGCCGTGAAAATATGCGCTGAAACTCGCTTAAGGTGCGTTAGACACATGCGGTGACGCACAAAGACGCACAGTGACACGCAGGGATGCAAAGAGGCGCAAATAAATGCGCTGACGCAAAGAAAACTCACCTACAATCATGTCTTGATACTTACGTTAATAAACTTTGTATTCACAGATACAGAAACGAATTTGGTTTCACTCTAGTAGAAAGAGACGTAATCGTAGACGATGTGCGCGTTCGTGGCGTTGGCATGAGTCAAGTTGAGGAACAAGTGGCGCCGCCTAGCGGGAAGGGTATTAAACCGATCGCTGAAAAGGTAATATATTTCATTTATTTATAAAAATTTAATACTTGGGCTAATAAAAGTATATATAACACGGCAGGTAATTACTTAAAAACGAGGAGAACTAGTTCCTGTCGTATCTCGAAGAGTTGCTTGGTTTGGTTGAAGTAGGCGGGGCATATCGCTCGTACAGCTGACGGTCATAGGAGTTGAAAAGTTGCGACCAGGAGTCTGTAGACGCGGTTTGACTAGGCCCCTTTTATATATACTGACGACATAGTCAAGTTCGCGGGAAGTGGCTGAATGAGGACAGCGCAAGATCGTTCCTTGTAGCGATCTTCGGAAGAAGTATTTGGTTGATTCTTGCAATCGGTCTGTGTTTAGGGTTATAATGTTAATAAGGCTTTTCCCGAACGCACTTATTAAACGCCTTTAACCCAACAAAAGTTAGTAAAGATTCTTTAACAATCGAAGCTCGGCCACATATGTCATATGATGCGATCATTTCACAATTTTTTTTCAGACTGTCAAAGTATACTTCGAAGGCGGTTATCAAGATACTTTAATATATTTGTTAGAGAAGCTGATGCCGGAACAAGTAATACCTGGACCTGCCATTATCATGGATAGCCTCTCCACCATACTGGTTGAACCAGGTGAAGAACATACTCTTTTATAACTGTACAAATTTTATAGCTAAACTGAGCAAACATTACGTGTTCATATTGTTTAAATTTAGAATTCAATGTTGAAGTTTCGAAGTTTTGTGTAGTTCACATTACCACTGAAACTCTTGTACGATCATGATGGTTCGATCCTTCGTCCGCCTTAGATTCGTTAAAAACAGGGAGTTTAGGGCCCCTCACTCTAATCACCCGCGATTCGGAGAGCTGTTTTTTTATGGCATCACCATTATAGGGGCCGCCACGAAGTCTGCCTCTGCGCTGACGACATCTCCTCATGGAATCTGAGGATAAGTGTGGACCACACATATCCATTGTATTTTAGTACATGTTACTAATATTTCTGATTTTGGTCTATCTAAGTCAATCTCTACAGCTTGTGTTATTGTAATCTTGTTTCAGTATATTGAATTGTTAAAAAAATTGCAATCAAAAATTAAAATTAAAACTACCAGTAATATTTATTACGTTATTATTAACTAGCTGTTTCAATAGACTTTTTACTGTCCTAAGTTAGGCCTGTTGCAGTTCAATAGAAAAAATAAACAATCTAAACGTGTTTCAAATCACTTTCTTTATTTATTGTTATTATCAACGATAACTAACAAAGAGGGTCGCTTTATAGTGTAATTTGTATTTATATTGTTATGATTTAAGAGTACAGAATATATTTTTTATTATATACAACACGCTTTTTTTCCCGGTTTTATTTGATGTTAAATATTTGACAGCTAGTGACTAGTGTTTCATTTGCTCTGTGGATTGTATAAGAAAAGAAGTTTTTTTTTCAATTTTTATCTCCATTTCATGTTCTTCGAGCCTTATGTTACACATGAAAAAAATATAGCCGAATTAATCGAGCCCTTTTTTGAACTCAGTTCGAGTTTGTTGTATTTGTCTCATTTAATATATTTATATACCTATTTTTGAAAAATATTCAAACAATTTGTATGGGATAGTGGAAGTTATATCTTTCGTCATTGATAGGTTGCCAGGCAGAAGTGACAAAATACGGCGACGTGCGTATAACAGTGGGTTCGGGTGGAAGCAAACGCGTCACCGCTGACCTGGATTCGGTGCAGTTGAGCATTTTCTCGCATCGCTTCATGTCGATCGCCGAGCAGATGGGCAGGTGGGTCCTGAACGAATAAATGTATAAACTTTTCTGTAAACAAATGAATGCATAATTTTTTAGAGAACGAATGAATGTATACACTTTTTTATGAAAGAAAAATGTATAAACTATTTAGTGAACGAAACAAGGTATAAACTTTTTGGTAAACGAATCAATGTATAACCTTTTCTGCGAATGAAAAAATGTATCAACTTTTTAGTGAACGAATGAATGTATAACTTTTTTTGTGAACGAAAAAATGTTTCAACTTTTGAGTGAATCTATGAATGTATAAATGTTTTCGTGAACGAATGAATGGATAATATAAAAAGCTATTAAAGCCATAAAAGCAGTTTGTACATTAATTAGTGATTAAGATTTCGTTTCCTTTTAATACACCCTCGTTATTTTTATGGATGTACTGACCATCAAACGTATATTTTTTTTTTGTACATATAAAAACGACGTTGCAAAATAGTTGATTTCAATACGTAAGTCCAAAGTATCCACGCAAAAAAAAAGCCTAACTGAATTTTTCTTAATATAACAGAGTGGTGAAATTTGACAAGGAAATCTATTTTATGTTTGTTTAAAGGTTGTTGTAATTTTTTTTAATTTCTATCAGTCTTTGATTCATTATGTACTTAATATGAGTTACTTTTTTACACTATCTTAACTTGTGAAAATTTCTAAAGGGTGCTCCAACGTACCTCCATTTCGGTGAACATCAAAGAGCGTTTGGATTTCTCCTGTGCTCTGTTCGGTCCGGACGGAGGTCTTGTCTCTAACGCGCCGCATATCCCAGTACATTTGGGAGCGATGCAAGAAACTGTACAGTATCAGGTAAAGAATCTATTTTAGATATTTAAGTGCAACATTAGAGGCACACGCACCATATTATTTATTATTTGATATATATTCTTTATTTCATTATCATATAGAAGAGTTTAAATTTTTTGGAAGTAGGTAACATAAGAAACCACCCAGATTTATTATCGTCACCCTGTCAGTAGATAGACGCCCTCAGCAAAGTCTAGGCCTTCCTTTGGGGAAGTCGTCATCATTACCGGTCTTGCTGTGCTCGTATCCAGTGACTTCCCGCCACCTTGACTATGTCATCGGTCAATTTAGTGATGGGCCCCAACGGCAGTTGCTTACACAAGCGACATGCATCGCCCGCTGCCAATTTAGACAAGCAATTCTTTAAGTTACAACCATGAGCTTAGTTCCTTATTCGATCATGCAACTAAGTTTAAACACAGCCTAGGTTTTTGCCTACATGATGGTTCCGTAACATCTAATATTTGTATGATTCTGATTAATTCTTCCAGTTCTTTCTAGTCTATTTCTATTGCGTATATACATAAGGTCATTTTATTCTTATATATTTATCAATATTTTTGTGCACATATACGAGACTGTCATATAAATACATATATAAACATTAAAATCACACGTTATCACAAAAAACAGACACTATTAATTAATTGTGCAAGTAGCTACAGTTGTAATAAAGAGTGCTTGTCCAGATGAAAGTGCGAGGAGACAGTCTGAAGCCCGGAGACGTGCTGCTGGCCAACCATCCCAAAGCTGGAGGTTCTCATCTGCCCGACTTGACTGTTATCACGCCAGTTTTTCATAAGTAAGTATTTTTACTAAGGGCATTACATTATTCATATTGTAATAATAAAGCGCGTTAAGAAATCCAAAATGCATACTTTTCAGAGCAGTAATACGTCAAATTGTAATTTTTAGTAGTGTTATATAAAAATTTACGTTTAATCTATAAAAATACATTTTTCAAATTTTTATCTGTCTGTATTCCGGCTAGTCTTTGTTATTGCTAGATAGATTTTGACGGAACTTGTACTGCCAGGTATCTAATGTAATAAAGAATAACTTAGGCCACTTTTTTTTTTTTTCAAAAATTCTTGGGCGGAAAAAAAAGTTTAGTTAAATTCCACGCGGACGTAGTTGATGAAAATAGTAATATGATTTAAAATAGTATATACGAAAGTCGACTTAAAGTATTCAAGCATGATAAACTCAAAAAATATTGATATTATGATATTCAACGGTATTTTTAGTTTTTATTCGTAGATAACTCTCAATAAAAAAGTTTAATAAACTCAGAAATAATTTATGTCAACCGATATACGCCCAATGCAATGTACAGACAGATAACCGGTCTTGTCGTTCCCGCTTCCGATGAACCTTAAGAAATAATAATTAATCATAATTAAAAAGAGGTAAATAAACATGAACATATGAAATTGTCACATTGAATTATCAGCCTTGTGATGTTTACCATCATTGGGACACAAGCATCTTCCCATTTTTGACCGTATATTGTTTATAAGATTTTATATCAGCGTGTTAAAAATGTGAAGGCAGTTATACCCTAGCGTCATGATCTCGTTGCTGAAATAGGCTTCACATAATCATATATAATAAAATTTATTTTCACCTTATTATTTTATAGGGATTTATTTTATATTAAACATACTAAACGTCGGGAACCTAAAAGTAAAATATACGGCGATGTAATCAGCTATAAAATTTTAATTTTATAAATGCTCAAAAATGTACTTAATGAATATATATATGTAATGGCGCTGAGTGTACGGAATTATGTAAGATTGATCTCTTATACTAGTTTTATTTTCCTGTAAGATTTGTCTTTAATAAAGGCGTTATATTATTGATCATATATGACCTAGTGCAATGGTCGCCTCCCCTAAACATAGTTAAATCATCTTGCGCTGCCCGAATGCAGGGACTTCCCAATACTTAACTATGTCGCCGGTCCACCTGATGATGCCTACCCTGGCCGCGTATGAGTGCTTTGCGATAATCAGATGGCAAGTTTCTCCTTTTAAGTAAAATTATTAATTAATATTTTAAGATCTCAACCGCGTCCCATCTTCTTTGTGGCATCACGTGGTCACCACGCGGATATAGGAGGTCTGACACCGGGCTCCATGCCTCCGCACTCCACTTGCCTGGCGCAAGAGGGCGCTGCCTTCAAATCATTCTTATTAGTCGACGGTGGACATTTTAACGAAGAAAAATTAATCGTAGGTGAGTTGATAACTTTTTTAATTTGATTAATGTGTTTTATGTTTCAGCAGTAAGACGTCTACTGGAGGTAGGTCGACTCATTAGGATTACTTAGACTACTTAATTTGTTACGCTTAATTACATTAATTATTACCTTGTAAAAAAACCGCAAGTAAGAGTGGCATCTCTTTTCTTCCTCCAAAAGGGAAGCAATGCTGCCGTAACCAATGTTCTTACCAATTTTAATTTCAGAAGCCACTCCAAACCCCCCATACATGTGGCAGCTTTTCATAGATTTGGACAGTGTTTAAGAAAAAGATTACAAATTTAAACGAAATTTTGTATTTCAAAATCATACGTCATCATACGAATCATAGGTGGATAATATCGCACAACATAAGGCTTTATTTTATTTGATATCAGAAGACTATTTTATCTCTAATAATATATTTTAACAATTTATTACCAGAGCTAATGGCACCAGGAAAGGAGCCAGGATGTTCCGGAACAAGGAACCTTGCCGACAATCTTTCAGATTTAAAAGCACAAGTAGCTGCTAATCAAAGAGTAAGTTAATTATTATATTGTATATATACAGGATGATCATGTTAAAAAGTGTTTCAGTGCTGAAAGTATAGCTCATTTTCTATTAATTATTTTTATACAAAAATAAATGGTTTTTAGAAATAATAAATAAGGTGATTATATAGTAAGAATAATAGTATTCAAAATTGGAATTTCTACTTACTAAAATTAATTATTATATACATAGATAGTAATTTCAGACTTTGTAATGTCAGAAGTTATTGGCCTATCGCATTTTAATATAAAAAAAATTACGTTACATATTTCAGAGTCATCGATTTATACAAGGTGTTTTGTAGGTGTTTTGCGTAACCTTTAAAGCTTTTATACTTATAACTGATCATCTTGTATAATATCAGTGCTGTATCGACAGATTATTAGAGCAATATTCCATGTAGGCTAAGAGAACGAACCTTGTTATTTCAAATTTATAAAAAAAACCATTGTTTTACTGTGTCAGGGTATTCAATTGGTGACAGAGCTGATCGATCACTACACTCTAGAAGTAGTCCAGGCTTATATGTCACATATACAGAAGAATGCGGAACTCGCAGTCAGAGATATGCTCAAGGTAAATACCGTTGTTATTATTATAAAGAAAACCTTTTAAATATAACTCTCTCTTTTACAATTATATTTATTTTTAGTCTATTCATATTTAGGTTTTCCAAGTATTGCATTCGTTGTAATATCTTATTTTTTTTTGTGTTTTTATCGTAATAAAACACGTATTAATTTGTGAGCAATAACGGTCGGCTTTATGTATCGTATATTCGTCATTTATTACTTCCCTGCAGCGTGTTATCATCATTTTAGCCCTAGGACGTCTATTACTGGACATAAGCCTCCCCCGTTAATTACCAATAGGTACAATTTTCGCCTGCATAAACAAGACTTATATACCCGTAAACAATAAAGGGTTGAATGCATGTCTTTTCTCACAGCTCAAACGTCTAAATCACGACACATGACATTATCATAATGTTTTACAAAGATTAATGAACTAAAACTACACATATATAACACTATTTCTTTCAGGAAATTGCAAAGAACGCGATAGAAAAAACCGGTTCAGCCGTCTTGAAAGCAACCGAGTATATGGACAATGGAACCCCCATTGCTCTCACCATCACCCTGGACAAGGACAGTGGCAGTGCCGTCTGTGATTTTACGTAAGTATCTTACGGAAACGTATGTATTTATTAAAAAATTGCCATTTTAATAGAGTTTATATGGGTGTTTATATTTGTGGTGTAGGGGCACGGGCGTCGAGGTGTGGGGCAACCTGAACGCTCCACGCGCCATATCATTATCCGCCCTCATCTACTGTCTGCGCTGCATGGTCGGCCACGATGTACCACTTAATCAGGTATACAACCCCTGGATCTGTATATCTTACTCATAATATAGGATTGGTTATAAAAATTCTTTCGAAAATAAAATAAAATAGTACCGTCAGGGTGTCTTCCAGATCTCTTGGAAAATTCTTCTAAACGTTACTAAAGATTTTCAAAAACACCCTCAAGTTCAAGCTACTTGAGCAGTCGACGCTACTTCTCGAATGTTTTGCCTTATTTAAACAAACGTTTTCGTAGAGTTCAGAAGGCACTCTAAAATATCACTATTAATAAATCAGCCTGGAAGTCGTGGTGGCAACTAAATGTTACCACTCTTCATTGAGGCTTTTAGCATTCGATATGTGACAAGTAGCTTTGTCTAGCTGGAACCAATTCATGGAGTTGTACACATTGAACTATGATTGCAAGGAGTTACTTAAAAAATAAAAGTGAATTTTATTATAGTTCAACCCTTTATAATTATAATCTATTCGCATTCGATCTGGTCAGACTATTTGACTAAATATATCATAGTAAATTTAAGACGCTAGTCAATGTGAACACTTCTTTCTATTTTTTAATATCTCATCATTTTGTTAGTTACAACGATAAGTTACTATTTTTTAAATGCGACGTATACGTATATATACTATAATTATATTCCGTTATGCATATAAACATGTATTGAACGCCATATATGCCGAGCGATAGCCTTACGTAAGTAGCCTAATTGTAACTTGCATGAGGTTGGTGCATATATCATAATTATACAGTAATTCATTCGAAGAACGTCCACTGTTGGACATAAGCTGCCCACATAGATTACTAACAGGTTAGATACGGATTATATTTGACGCTCTACGCTGCGATAACCGATCCTTGGTCTCCACTTCAGAATCATAACGACTACAACTTCCACTTCAACATACATGGCTGTGTCTAGTACTTTCGTACGTCTACAATTCTATGACTGATCTCGTTGAGAAATCAAGAGAGAATCGAGCATAACCCTCTCCAGGGCTACATGGACGACTAGGACTTTTAATAAAGAATCTTAGAAATGATAATGAATCATGATAATGAATCTTAGAAAGATTTTTTAATCTCCTGATAATTTTTTGCATTTGTCCAGGGTTGCTTAAATCCCGTACGTGTGATAATCCCGCCGGGATCGATTCTGGATCCTTCGGAGACGGCGGCAGTGGTGGGAGGCAACGTGCTTACATCTCAACGCATTGTCGACGTTGTGCTGAAGGCTTTTCAGGTACTAAATTAGAGTTTGTTTGTAATTTTTAAGATTTGTTTATAAAGGCGCTTAGCTAACGACATTACTTGTTACAAGATGTATTTTTAAATTTTAGGCCATAAATGTAGTGAGGTTATAGTGCTACCGAAACCGCTTTACCGCACTTATGAAGATGCGGAGAAGTGGGGGTTGAGGTAAAAAGAATATGATCGCTGCCACTGTGAGCATTGACGATGTACTGACAGAACGGATCGAAACATACGGCGTGGTAGAGCGGTTTCGGATTCACTATAGACAGGATTTCATACTACAACATTTATTTGGCAGCATTGTCACTAGAGTGTATATTTGGAAATTTTAGCAAGCAATATATGATAAAGGTATATTTAAACAAAGATTAATTATTTTGTTTGAAATATTCACTATACTGTATTCACCCCATCATCTTCAACCATCTATCTCTCTCTTACTAATAAAAATGCGATTGAAAAAGAGGTATATTAACTCTATCCGCCTAATGTATAAATATGATATAAAATACAGGGTGGGCCTCGGAGTTTTGCGAATTTGAAAAATTCATAAAAAACTAAACAAAAGTAATACTAAAATAAATTTATTTTTAAATTAAAGTAAACATTTGGGAAAATCGTTTTTTGAAAATAACATCATCCAGATGCGCACCATCCCGCTGCAAACATTTTTTGAATCTCGTCTTCAAATTGCCGAAAACTCGTTCGCACATGGCGCGCGGAATTGCGGCCATTTCTCCGTGGATATTGGCCTCCAACTGGGCAATTGAGGTCGGATTATTACTGTATACTCTACTCTTCATGTAACCCCACAGGAAAAAGTCTAGTGGGGTTAAATCCGGACTCCTAGGTGGCCATGGAATGTCACCTCGGCGCGAAACGAGTTTTCCAGCGAACTTCTCCTTTAAGACTGCCAAACTCTCGTTAGATGTATGGCATGTGGCGCCATCTTGTTGAAACCATGTCGCACTATTGTACCCTTGAAATTCTGACAGCTGCGGGAAAAAGAAATGGCGTAACATGGCTATGTATCGCTCAGTATTTACTGTCACAGAATTCCCTCGCTGGTCTTCAAAGAAAAAGGGTCCGATGATTCCGTGTGCTGAAATAGCCGCCCAAACTGTCACTTTTGGCGAATGCAAAGGCTTTTGGTGTTTGAAACGTGGATTGTCTGAGGCCCAATAACGACTATTTTGTTTATTTACGTGCCTATTTAAGTGAAAATGGGCTTCATCTGAAAAAAGAATATTGTTGAAGCGCCGAAACCGCTCAAACATTGTTTTGACGAAATCATGTCGTAAATTGTGATCATTCGGCTTCAAATCTTGCACTAGTTGAAGTTTATAGGGGTGCAATTTTAAATCTTTCTTCAAGATTCGGCGCAAAGTCGTTCTTGATACAGAGAGCTCTGCTGATCGCTTGCGAGTTGATTGCCCAGGCGGAAGCTCTGACTTCGTTTATGTTTTCCTCTGACCTTGTTGTCCTTTTGGGCCCCTTAGGTTTCTGATTGAGGGTCGAACCGGTAGCCTCGAACTTCCTGACCCACGCCCTAATCAAACTTTCACTCGGACACTGTTTTAAGTCATGCAATCCATAGTGAGAGCGAAATAAACGTCGAACAATAACGCCCGAATCGGCATTTTTGTAATAATTTTTAACACAGAACGCACGCTGTTAACCCTGAAAGTGCTCCATCGCGACAAAATTTCCGAGAACCGAGCTACTGATCCCCACCTCCCGCACTCCGCTCCCTTACCCCGTTCCAACACTATAGTGATTTTAAATTCGTACGCATCCGTGGCCCACCCTGTATATCAAAACTTAATAATCTTTGAAAAGATAGAGCATAATAGCTGTGAAACAAAATCAGCAATAAAAAATTGTGATACAGAAATTAGATGTCAAAATAAAAGAAAATAAAAACTATAAACAGTGTTAAAATACAGATAAACAAAATAGCGATATTAAAAAAATTATTAAAAGCAGTTCAGGGCGAAATAATGGGGAAAAAAGAAGATACAAAATAAGTGATTTAAAATTGATGCAGAAATAAGATGTAAAAATAAAAGGTAATAAAAACTATAAGAAAAATTGTTAAAGTACAGATAAATAAAATAGCAATGTAAGATATTGTAGAAAAGCGGTCCACGAGAAAATGGTGAAAAAAAAGAGGGTAATGCATGATAGGTACAGGAATGAAATATTATGTAAACGAAAAAAGACGAACAAGTGAGAGATATTGAGACAGACAAAAGAAGAGTGATGAAATAATAAGAAAAGAAAGTGAATAAATTATTAAATGAAAAACTGTCCTGTGAACCCAAGAATGGTGTTATGAAAGGTCCTCTATAGCGGGAGCCATTAAAGAAATGTATCAATATAAAAATAAATTTTCAATATGGTATAGAATTAAGATATTTTAATTATTATTTTCTTTAACTCTGTGTGCGTTAGATTTTGTATTAGTTGATCAATGTATATTAAAACACACACATATACATCGATTTTTAGGTGTGCGCTGCGTCGCAGGGATGCATGAACAACTTGACATTAGGTGAGGCCAGCTGGGGGTACTACGAGACGGTCGCCGGGGGCAGTGGCGCTGTGAGTGTCTATCTTTTATATTGTCTATTAAATAAAAATCTTTAATAAAATCCTACAACCATCTAAGTTGGTATAGTTTGCGTCTTGTAGGTCATTGCGATGTTGGTAGTTCTTTTACACACAAGGATTTAGAAAGGAACAACAACAATATATTTGCAAACGACACCTGCATTCACACTTATAGCGGTACTTCTATGCCAACGTGTTTAAACTGCAGTCATAGGATGCTGCTATTCCGGAAATTGAGAATAAAGGTTGTTCCTACCCAAAGTGCGGCAATATTCTTCTTCAAACACAACCGCACTCTACCCAGGCTTACGCCTATGAACAGTCAAATTCCATTAGGCTAGCAAGTTGCACATATAATTAATGAAATTAAATATTGATATATATACAGATGTACATATATGCACAAATAAATATATTACAAGAAATGGTTACATATACACACGTACATACACGCACACACGCACGCGCAACACACACAGACGCAACGCATACACCCGGAACACACACATTTCTTTATTTATATACATATATATTTTTTTACATCTATTGGAATGCGACAGTTCAATAACTACGCGCAATTCTGTCTACATTTTACCATGCAGTACTTCGTAATTTGAAAACGCAATTTCTTATTATTATCACAACGTTATTTATTATTTCTGAAACCAATGATTTTTGTATAGGATCTATTAATTACTACTGGAAAGCAAATAAATTTTCAATTCACACTTTTAAAACTTTTGAATTTGTATTACATGTATGTAGTGACATAAAATATTCAACAGGGCCCCGGTTGGCACGGTTCCGGTGGAGTCCACACTCACATGACGAACACAAGAATCACAGACGTGGAGATAGTTGAGACGAGATACCCTATACTTGTATCGAAGTTTTCTTTACGCGAAGGCTCTGGAGGGAAGGGTAAGCGCAACATTATAGTTTAAATGTCACTATTAACAATTATTTTATGACTTACAATACTAAGGTATTTACTTTCTTTTTGCGTTGACGTAATTTTAGCATTCTATAGTTTAACAGTATGAAGGTCTATAACGTTGTAGAGAGAGGGCAGGTTCGACGTTTACATTCACCAAGAGGGCTCCATTTGAAGCCAGTTTTAGAAATGAGCTGATGATCTTTACAGACCACATCTTTTAGTAGGTTATAGAAAGAGTTCGCTGTAATGCCTGTTTCTCATACCTTTACATCTGTTAATTCCTTTTCTTTGGACTTTTAAAACGCTTGCAATTGCTAGTGTATTACATTTTACATTACTTATACATTATTGTTAAATATCATTGGTAGGTAAACCCTTGTATATTATATGGGTGATTGAATATAGGTGAAAAGCTTAAAAAGAATGAATACATAGCTTCTTTATCAGAAAAAAACTTCAAAGCTTTTGCATCTGAAATTTCATTTTATAGTCTCAAAATATATTTCAATACACAATAATTATTTCTGAAATAATTGATTTTAGTATAGAGTGTTCCCATACATAAATTGACAGCAAATGAGTTATACATTCATCTTTTTAATTTTTTTAAAATTATACCCAAACAACCTGTGTATATTAATATTTTAGATTCAAAATCATTTTCACTCTTTATCTAGGTTATTTTATGAATGCGTAATACCGTCAATTTTATTTCTGTGTAGTCTGTATATGTAAGTTTAAATGAAAAATCAAGCGCTGCTAAATAATAAGAGCATTTATAACTCAGTGGTAAAGAACTAATACCTAATCGATCGTGGATTCTATTCTCGGGTTACAACTTTTTGTGTAGATTATAATAGCCCCGTAAATGAATCGACAAATCAAGTTCCACACATTTTGATTTACTAAAAGCTCTTGAATATTCTTTTAGATCATTTGGAAATGTACCTATAATTTTAGTTTTTAAACTAAAAAAATGAAGGTTAAATCTAATGGTACTTTATTACATAAAGACTCATGAGGGATTTGTTAATTTTTTCAAGATGAAATCTAGGCATTGCGAGTTTATTTTATCGTCTGTAGACGCTATTTTTAGTATAAGTAATTAAATTTTGACGAATAAATAACTTGTTAATTAAACCATCTTTCAGAAAATATTTAGCCTATAAATTATAAATAGATCTCACAGCTCTTTTTTTTAATTTAAATATGCTATTAATTTTGGCGGCACTGCCCTATGATTAAATAATTAAATACCGTTAGAATTTCTTGTTTTACTACTTTATAAAGATAATCTATATACTTTATTAAGTGTAATATAAAAATTATGTATTTGTATGTGTCTTTACGTGTGTGTTTCAATGACGTCATTCGTCGCGTCAGGTCGTTGGAGCGGCGGCGATGGTGTAACGCGGGAGTTGGTCTTCCGGCGAGCAGTTCAGCTGTCCGTACTCACGGAGCGCAGAGCCTTTCGTCCTTACGGCATGAACGGTAACAGACATAAGGCTTCGTATTTCTATACCGTTACCGAAGCAATATAATACTAATAATAGATAATAATATTCTTTATTTATTTTGTGTTATGGTTATGTTTGTGAATGGCTGTGTTACTTATTTAAAACATCAGCATCAAGCAGTTCTTCAAACCACTCAATTTTTCCCCACCGCTTTAAGTCATATTGCATGTATGAGGGCAACCGGAAAGTAATGTCTGCGGAAAGTATGTTCTGCGCATGGCGATATTTGATTTCGTAGCTCATCACGTACTTGGAAGACGTTGTATACTAAACGACAAAAGTTTTTTGATAACGAAGGTGAATATATTATTAATAAGAAATAAAAACTTGTTAAAAATGTAGTGTCAATTTAACTTAAGAAAGCGACATTACTTTCCGGTCCCCCTAATATATAGTATATTTCACTAGCATATGAATGCTACGATTATATTTTATTGAATTAATAAGATATTAAGACAGTTAATATCTATTTATTTATTTAAACACTGCACATTTTATGTATAATGGCGAACTTAATGCCAAAGATATAAGATATTCCTAATATCTTATATATCTATCTGTTAACCGTTTTGGGCGGTGCAAAAAACAGTTAATGAAGGTAGTGAACCAAGTTTATATCATAAAAAAATTAAAAATAAAATTTGTAACATCTCAAAGTTGAGCTTCATATTAAAATGCTTCTTGTACTTATAACATGTGTTTATTCACGGCGCCGGGATAACAAATAGCCTTGGATGTTTACTATTCGCGCTCAATTTAACTCAGGTATAACTCCTCCAACACCTTAAGTGTATAGAAAAAAAAATCACTTCAACACTTGGTAACTTGCTGACTTTCGCTTCGTATCGCCAACAAGACGAAAAACTCGGCGAAAAACGAAAAACCCGGCTTTAGGGCTGTATTAGATTGGTGTTGGACGCTGCTAGCCTTTCTGGCTTTTACACCTTCTTCGGACTCAGTGCTCCTAAGTTTCCTCGAGACCACTCCTTAAATACCGCTATCAGGTAATTTCTAGGCGGTTTCACATGGGGAGGAGGGTAGAGGTAAAGAAATAAGCCACCTGAACGATGAGCCTCTATTGTAGTCAGTACTTAATTTTATCTTACCACCGGACAGCTGCAGTGAAAAATGCAATAAAGCAAGAGACGAACAATAGAATCTAAATTGCTTTGTTTATTGACTTAATTACATCTGCAACTTTTTGATATCGTGACGTCAGCTCAGCTTCCGTTTCCTTTGTATCAGAAGTGTAAGGGGGCAGTCGTTACATTATTACATAATGTCCTTTTAATGCAACTCGTAAAGAAGTGATAGAGATAGTTGAATATAGTGTGTGTGTCAACAATTGTAAAGAAATCTAAAGGTTCGTTTACACGTGACAACTTTTTTTAAAAGATTTAAAAGAAACGATATATGTATTTTTAGCATAGTTTCTTCGGCTGACAAAATATATTGCTAATATAATGCTGAGTTTTACGATGTACTTTTCATCTTTGTCACATAAACAGACTTAGTCATAGATTGATAGGAATCAATACACCATAATAGTGCGCTATGTTTGTTTTTAATGAATACGTCAGCAGTATTGACTTGGTTCGTATATCGAATAGGAAGAGCTCTTCTATGTTGACGTTCTGTCTAGGATAATAGCTGTTGTGTAATAATAATCGGGCCTTGAGGTTCTGGTTTAGAACACCAACTCACATGCCCAAAGTGTTGTTAAGTCTAGGGAAGATAACTGTATATAGGTCGCTTCTAACCGATGCTTTTGAAACTTTGGAGAAGGCGTAGACGTCGACTGATGGATATATCCATCAGTCGACGTCTACGTCAAAGATATTTATAAATAGTCAGTGTTAATATATGCAACTGTAGTTGGAATAATAAATTGTGACGCAGTCAGCAACGCCCGTCTAAGGATAGTAATATTTACTTGTATTAAAAACATTTCTATACAGGAGGAGAATCGGGTGAAAGAGGACTTAACTTGCTCCAAAGAACAGACGGAAGAGTCATCAATTTAGGTGGAAAAGCATCCGTTGAAGCTTATCCCGGGGTTCGTACTATAACTTTCTTTTTAACAATCGTTTTTATATGATTAGTTCAGTTAGTTTTCATCATCGCATTTGTGGTACATTCTCCATACTGGATATTCATTAGTAGAGGTTATAGAGGATGGAGCATCGCATACAAAGAAAGCTCATTCTAGCAGCTATCCATGTACCCACTTGAAGACCAAGCGTGCCCATATAAATCGTACGAGGCAGTCAGGTACCAGTATAGAAAACTTTCATAAATATTTATTGTATATTATTTTATTAACTTTTTTCAGGATAAGTATATAATGAATTCGCCTGGCGGCGGTGGTTATGGGCACCCAACGGATTCACGTTCAGACGAGCTGTCTACTAAGAGCTACAGCGAGTTTTTGGAACGCGGCAGTGTTTATGAATACAGAAGTGCGCAGGAGTCGGTTTAAAGACAGCCAAGTATTTTGTTTACACTATAATAATGTCTGTATGTTACAAGTAATCTCCTTTTGCCGTTTCTTCATATATGAAAGTCATGTCTGTCTTGAAACGTCTTTACGTAATTGACAAGCTCTTTTCATACTATCCTAACCTCTGCTATCCTCATGATAGTAGTAATGGAGATTCCAGTTATTGCAAACAAAGTAATTACATATATGATGCATATTGACCTAATTATTATTTTTTTCATGGCCCCCGCCGGCCCTCTCGTTCCCCTATCTTATTTATGGGACAGGGATATTTTTATCTTTTAATGATTGACTTTCTTTTTTTTTCATGTTCCTTTTATTTCGATGCTCTTCTGTCATACGTCAATGATCTATCTTTCATCTTCTTACATTCCACAATTTCTTTCTTTCTTTTCCTTACTTTCTACTGTTCATTCATCGCCTCATTTCCTTCGCCTCGTTCCTTACTATCACAGCTTTTGGTTCACATTATTTTTACTTTATCTTATCTTTCATTTTACATTTGGTTATTTTACATTTCATCACAGATTTTTTATTTACTTTATAATTATTTCTTATTGTTTTTACCTACTACCTGTATTAGTTTTGTTTACGTGTTTTACATGTTTTGCTATTTTTTTGCAATAATCAAGTAACACTGGCTTTTACCTAATAATTATTACTTGTTGGCTTATTGTTCTAATTATAAAACAAGTTGTAGGTTTTATAACGTATTATTGACTATTACAGAAAAAAATTGGGGAGATTTCGAAGTTGGATATTTGTTATTAGATAGTAAATATCTATCAGATTATACGTATGTATCACACTATAGAAATATTATTTAGAAACTGCTAAATGATATCAAGGATAATTAATTTGTTATTCCGTATTTTTTCTTCAACTACATCAAATCACTTCGACCTTTTCGTTGTTTTAGCAAAAAATATATTGAAATAGTACACAATCATTTTGCACAATTTTAAAATTTTTTAAAATATACTGTGGTCAATGTAATTGACATGAAATGTATAAATTATGTATATAAAAGGAAACGTAAATATTCATATAAAAGACATTTTTAGACATTGCTTTATATAAACACTATTGTGTTGTTTTTGTTCATAAGTACATTATTGAAAACATAATTTATTCATATTACAAAGAAAAGTTATACGTAAAACGTGTGTCTTGGTTTTATGAAAAAAAAAAAAAATCTATTCCTTAGTTGTAATTGCAAGGAAAAAGGATATATTTAAGCAATCACAACACGAATACAGGTAGAAAGTAACAATAATATAAATCAAATTTAATGCCACAGATAAAGTACAAAGTACAAATATTTATAAATGCTATTAGAATATAAAAAATATATATTATTTACATGTGTGTGTGGGTGTAATATTTTAGTTTTAATAAGAAAAACTTATGAATGTTTAAAGTTATTATACCTATCTGCTGGAGATGTCTTCTATCTACTGTAAACATATACGTCTATTTTACTAAGTTCTGTTCGAGTGGCAGTCCAAGCTGAAATCTCTTGGTGGCGGGTAACTTTAAATGGCAACAACAAGTTTAATGCTGAACAAAAATTATAATAACTTTTGGCTACACTATATAATTAGGCTTTTAAGATCATTTCAACCCCACTTTCAGCAAGAAAATAAAAAGGACAGATGCCTGTTGTGAGCATTAAGTTGTAAAGATGGTAAACCCATCTTTACATATAGTTATTTTTTTTAATAATTTGCATAATAAAATTTCATTAAATATAATAAAATCGAATTTTTCTTCACAATAGATTAATATATATTTAAAAAAACTAAAATTACGAAAGTTGTGTGCAAATAATTTCAACAGAGTGTAATAAAATTTATCTTATAGTTTATATACTAGTTATAAGTATAGGTGTTGGTGCTTCTCATCTGTTTATTGTTACACATTGATTTGATCAGTTATAGCTATTTATAGTTCTTTATTTTTTAAACGTTTATTTTTATATTAAGCTTATTTAGCATTTCACACAAAGGAATAATTTGCACAAATTATTTTAAACAAAACGATGTAGTTGTTACAATTTAAAAAAGGGACTTAAGATTTCGATTTGTTCAATTGTATTCTGACATAATATACAAATACATTTAGCCGACCGACACATTACCGAACACCATAATAACGCTGCAGATTTGACCAACGCCAATAGATGGCACTAGTAGTCGCATATAAGAGCAGTCTTAGTTGCAACTAGTACGAAACGTTGACATATATTTGTTCTATATCTTTTCACCTAAAATATTTATACAGACCAGGTTTTTTTTACTGTTATGTTAAACCTATATTTAATTGTACATTAAAATTCATGTCTTAATAATTTTTGGAAAAATCATCAGTATTTATACTTCAAAATGTGAAGCAGGTTATGTATTGGAAGGCCAGATTGGTGTACTCGATTGTAGGTATGAATTAATGTGTAATTACTTAGTCTTGCCATAAATATTGTTATAAAGAAAAGCACGATTTTTTTTTTATACGTAACATTTATTCCTTTCATAGTGAGTTAGTTTAATACATCAATATATAACTATTAAAAATATACAATGTTTATTCGAAGTGGTCTCCATTGGCTGCAATACAGTCTTTTAAACGTTGAGGCCAGTTATCAATAGCAGCACGAACTCTTTCTAGAGGAAAATTCTTCACTGCCAACCGAATGGATCGTTTTAGGGACTCCAAATTATCATGGCGTTTAGAGCAAGCCTTACTCTCTAAAACTGACCATAAATCATAATCCAATGGATTTAGGTCAGGACTTGACGACGGCCAGTTTTCAGTGCTGATAAAGTCCGGAACGTTAGTTTTCAACCAAGATTGGGTGGATCGAGCTCTATGACCCGGTGCCGAGTCTTGTTGAAAGCACCATTCTTTGTTATTGAACATGGTGTTAGTTAAAGGCTTAACTACCGTCTCAAGAATGGTATTTTGATAAACTTGTGCCGACGTTTTAATACCTTTTTCACAAAAATATGGCTCAGTCACCCCTTCATAGCTAACACCCCACCAAACCATCACTGAAGTGGGATAATGCCCACGTTGTACTCTGTTTACTAATTGCGAAGCTTCTTTAGAGCTTCCAGCATAAATACGGTCATTTTGTTTATTAAAATACTGCTCAATTGTAAAAATTTTCTCATCCGTAAACAAAATTTTTTTGTGACCTCCCTTTGCGTACCGCTTAAGTAGTTGTTTGGATTTTACCACCCTATTCTTCTTTAAATTATCAGTTAAGAAGTGACCAGTACGTCTCTTATAGGCTGCAAGTCCTAAGTCATCTTTTAATATACGCGACATGGTTCTAGGAGCTATCTTCATCTCCCGAGATAAAATCTTTTGCTTACGGACAGGATTTCTTCGAATTCTTTCCCTAACTGCTTTAATCACCTTTTTCACACGAACGGTACGTGGACGGCCAGATCTTTTTCTGTCACAAACAGAGGAGGTATCATTGTACCTATCAATAGCCCGGTAAACAAACATTTGACTAATACCAAGCGGGTGGAGGGTTTTAAAAATTGCACTTTTCTCCATACCTACTTTATGTAAGGCAATCACAGCGATTCGGTTCTCTTTATCACCCCACTCCATTTTAATATAACAAAATATTTAACAATATAATGGCGCGAAAATAAGAAAACACATCAAGCAATCATATAAAAATGACAGATTCCAAATTCAAACGTAATATTTTCTTTTTTTGAATAGTAACAGTATTTATGGCCAGACTAAGTATTTAATTTTCAATAGTAAAGTTGTTTATTCTTGTGTCTCGGTGGTTGTAAAAGTACAGTACATTTTTTTTTAAAAAAATTTTCTTGTTCACGTTCTTAAACACATTTAACTTATTTTAAAATCAAAGTCAGCTTTATTATTAAATATATTAATACATTTAGAACAAAAAGTTACATAGTATATTTTAGTGTTACAAGCATAATAACTATTTGGATTATTTTGTAGTTAAAATGTTATGTAAATGTTTGCTGTTGAAATATTAAAAATAAAAGGAACAATGTTTTTGCTTTTTACACCTTCAACTCGATAAAACACAATTTATTATAGTTTCACCAATAGAAACCAGGCCAAGATAGATTTTTAAGATACTTCGAGTTTTCGCTATTTGTATGATATAATAAAGACATTTTGCGGTGTAAAATAGGCAATAGATAATTAGTAAAGGATTAAATGAGGCAGTAAGACCTGAAAAGATGTTGAAAAGAAGTAAGGCTATAAGACGGTATGATTTGGGATGGCCTAGATGGTAATCTTATTTTCTGGGATTCGATATAATAGCAGGGTTGGGAAATAGCCGAAACCAAAATAATCGGATTGCGATCTATAAAAAGTTTACTTGCTTACGGAAATCGAGGCTTACCGGAGCCTTCCGAGGATTTTACGGCAAAACGAATTTTCATTCTCGTTTGATCTTAGAGATTTCGCGTGCATCATTTATGGCGTCTGAGAACTGAATCTGGTCCTTAGGAGTCGGGACCTTTCCACTTTTTTTTGTGACACCCTTTTTTGGGGACCTCTCGTTTACCTCTAACATGTTTTCGGTTAGAGGCTTTATTGGGCAGTAAGTCTTTCGGTTTAATTAATTTTATTCGGTCTTATTCATCGTATGATCACTTTTCAGAGAAGAGAGGGTTTCCCTCTTTATGTTTACACACGGTCCAGTCTTGTGATTAGGTGCACGATAGTCAGGTCCATCGCAGGGTCATAGATGCACGAGGGGCTCTTAGGTTAAAACCTCTAAAGGTACTCTGAGAATCTTTCGTTTCCGTGAACATCGTACCGCGGTCCCCCGTATAGCGCAGAGAACGATCACCGGGGGGCTTTTAGTGGGGAGGAATCCCACATACCCTGTCCTTCCCCCAGTGGTAGAGCATCTTGAACACCCGGAAGATTTCCCCCCAAAACTAAAAAAAGTAAGTCGAAGTCATTAACTGAGACCTAGTATCCGGATCTCCCTTATATGACCAAGTGGCTTGCCTCCCATCTTTAGTAATGGGATGTCATATTTCAACTTATTAGTTAGCACCATTCTTTGTCTTGTGAGGGGCGAACCAGAGTTTGTTTTTGATTTCCCATTCATGAATATGGGCGAGAACCTCATTGGCCATATTCGAGATATCTTGGTTCTTATGCCCTGAGAAGATCAGCACAATGTCATCTATGAACGCCTGTCAATATGTCCCTCTCTCTATCCCCTTCTCCAGGAAAGGGTTGATAGAGAGGGATTCTTACACGCACTCTTTTATACTCTCTCTGGTCTACGCCGCCCCCGCGAACGGGTACCTTGCGATCGCTAAAGTAAGTGCCTTTGATAACCCCTGGTGGCAGACTCGCTGCCACCAGGGGTTATCAAAGGCACTCTCTATGTCCAATGATACTAGCATTACATACAATTTTCTTCTTCAACAGAGATCATACAGAAAGTCTTCTGTAAAATTCCTCCTCCGCACTTTACTAGATTGGAAGAGGGAGACGTCTTCTCGCCTCATCTCCGTACGGCGGATCATTGGATAGATTCCAACCCGCGTTCTTTCTTCTCACAAAAGCGCTTCGAGTCTGAGCGCTTCTAACCTAGAGGCTAGGTAGGCTTCCTTCGCATCGTATACTCGCGGTTATCAGCTCCTTGTGGGTCGGTAGAGCGTATTTTGTCCGTCTCATTTTCCTCAATACACCTGCCTCGAGGAGAGAGCAGTTCCGAACACCAGGGCAATTCTGCCCTTCACTGCTAGCAGATTTCCCACATGGTATACATATACCGACCGAACATGTTATCTAAGAGATCTAGACGAATGCAAGTGTCTAGAGTCTCTTTGTCGCTTCGCATATCAAGCTCAGCTGTAGCGAGCTAAGATCCTTGTATGTTCAACTGCACATCACGATACTTGTGGTGCCAATTCGAAGAGTACGATGGGTGACCAAGGTGCCCTTAGCAGTATGGGAGGGATGCTCGATGGTTATTTCTGGTAATTCTGCCGGTCTGCCTTCGCCTCGTGGCAGTACCCGCACGAGGGAGGTTTCATAGCTTTACTCTACCTACATTCAGTCCGCAAAAGACAACCACCGCAGCTAGTAATTGCATCGAAATTCGAATTCGGTGCAAAGCCACTAGCTCGGACTGTATCCAAACCAGAGTGCATTGCACCCGCAGTGAGTGATCCTGCACACGCACGCTCTGGATGTTTTCGTGTGTACCAGCCAGTGTGATTCGGTTCCAGAGTTTGCAAAATACGCGCAGCACCACACGAGTCGTCAACGCGTTCCGCGTCCTACATCTCAATCTCACCCCCATCCTCGGGTCCTCGGGGATCTCGCTCGGTCAGATGATTGTTCAGAGTCCTAATGGCCATGTTGATCTTCTCGTTCTTGTTATATGCCATCACACCCCTGAGTCTTACCTCATCGAGGATATCTACGGTAAGTAGTAGAGGTATGAGGCAATGGTCCTTTCCTATCTCAGCCCCTCTCGCACCCCTTCCTGTAGCCCGGTCTCCGTGTAACAGACTATGATGATTTTTTTGTCCCGGATTTTACGGACCAGATTAATTTTTATTTTCGTGGCGTTAAGCGCCGTCCTAATCTTGCCCAAAACCTGGTAGGTCGCAGCTAGTGTACTGTGCAACCAGGGGCCAATTTAGGTGACGTATTTTATGAAGGACCTCTCGGACCGACTTAGGTTTCGACAAATCAGCCAATAACTTTAGAAGTTATATCAAATCTCTTTTGCCCAAACTGGATCTCGTGTCAAGTGCTGTGGTCCCCGGCCGCGGCCAAGGCCTCTCTGTTCTCGTAGGCCCAGAAGCCATGCAGCTCCAAAAGTATGGAAACTGCGGTGTGGCCGTGGCCGCTGCGTATCAGGTCCTGGAGCGTTATTCTGGCTGGATGCTCAGGCCGGATCATGTCGAAGATCTCGTCCTTCACGTCGTCGAAGTTAACAGGCTCCGCACCATGGGCTACCATTTGTTCTTGTATCGCCTGAAAATTAAAAAAAAAATTGTTTACACTTGTTTTATTTATTTAAGGCTATTTGATTAAAGTTTATTTAGTTATTTCACATGATAGATTGACAAAAACATGATAGATTACGACCATAGATATATGGGAAAACTACCTAGTTTATGATACACCTCTGTTGAATATAATTAATAAATTAATGCGTATTGTCAATGGCATTAAATATCTAAACAAAGAAATAACAGTTTAGTTATTTGTTGAATCATTTAATTAATGAGTTTCAAATGAAATAACGCTAAACATCTATCTAAATTTTGTATTCTATATCAATTGGTTCTCTTCTGACATACTCTTTGTTTAAAGTATGTTCAAGGAAATGTTATAACTTACAATGGACGACAATACCACCTATTGAAACGTACAGGGCTCCCCCAAAGATCGCCAGGATGACTGGTGCTCAGCAACATCTCCGCGACCTTAAGTATGTCGTCGGTCTACCTACTTAGGGACTACCCACTCCGCTTCTACCGGCTCGTGGTCACCACTCTAGAACATTCTAACCACATGAGCCGTTAGTTGCACGAGCAATGTGTCTCGCCCACTGTCACTTCAGATGAGCTATTTCTTCGAGCATCGTCAGTGATCTTGGTTTTTTTTGTGAATCTCATGATTTATAATTCGATCGAGCGGATACTAACCATTAGTGTCTTTGATTTGGTACTGTTTTTTTTATACAATATTTGCTAATATCTGCCTTAATCTGGAAATGTGTCTCAGATAATGCCTAACTACATAACTAAAAAGTAATAGTGTTCTAGTACTGAACTCTTTAACAAAAGAAAACATTAAAAAAGCATTATTATAAAATGACTTAATTATAAAAATGGTGTAAATATGCGTCTTTTAGCCAGTAACTTTTATAACCCATTCTGTATCTTCATAAAAATTGTCAATAGCCATTTTGTTACTACATATTTGCCTTTACTTGGAGTAAGGGGATATAAAGATGCATGTTTTATTGTACAGTCTGGACCTGAAAAATAAAAGGCTAAGCTATAAACCGACCTTGAAGAAGTAATTCAAAGTAAACGCGTCGAGGTATCCTTGTGAGTTGATATCAAGGACTCTGAAAAGGTACGCCAGAGCAGCTGGCTGTTTCCTGTTTTCCAACGCCAGCACCAAGTCGAGATAAGTCTTGTAGTCCATCTCTCCGTCGTAGGTTAGGCATTGTTGGAACACTCGTTGAAGGAAGGCGCGAGTTAATGTACCGGAGCCATAACTGTATCAAAAACGTTTCATTTATTTTTACAAAAGCAATGATACTGATGATAGTGAAAAAAAAAACATACTTAAGGTTATGTGAATAGATAATCTTAAATTAGAATACAAATGTATATAAATAGGTATGGGGAAAAGTTCCTTAATATTTTATATGAAAAAAGTTTAGTTAAAAGTTTAGCTATGCTGTAACTATAGACATATCTTATTTTACTTTTCAAAAATGGTGTTCAGTTTATCCGTAACCGGACGAAGATTTCGTAATAAAAAACCACTAGATACAAATTTCAAAACCAAAGAGATTTTATTACAAATTTATTGCCATATAAATATATATCTAATAGATTCAGGCGTTACTTTGCGGAAGTCCGTCCTAAGTAAGAAAAGAACTAATATGTAGCACCGCATCAAACAAAACCGTTGCTCCCAAGGATGCCCCGTGGAGGGGTGAAACACGTTTTAAGTAATTTAACGGTGGTAGTTGTGTAATTAGCATTGTTTACCGCATGCGCATTCATCAGCGGGCTGGCGGGCAGTGCACTTTATTGCACGACTACAGCTACATAGCGGAAGTAGCTATATATTAGTCCTTTCCTTATATATAAATATATATTGCAAAAAAAACTTTTTCCTCGACCTAACGTATGTACATATAAATCTTATGCTTCACTTAAGTAAAATAATTATTTGGAAAAACCAATCAATTTTTGCAGCCGATGGACACCCTCTGCAAGGCATAGGCCTCCTTCAAAGATCGCCACGATGGTCGTGCGCTGCCCGCATTCAGCGACTCCTCGCAACCTTAACTATGTAGTCAGTCGGTCCACCTTTTGATATGGTAAATTACCATATACCTATGGTCGAAAGCAACAAACACTTACTTTCCACTAGAATTAATCGAAAAAGCCTAAAGAATTCTGAAAGTTGAAGTGGTGCCACGTAGCGTGCATAACAGATGGCCGCTTGGGTTTTAAGGTTCTTAAATGGAGACCACCACAGACCGGAGATCGGAGCGTAGGACTTTTATCAACAAGATAGACACGATCTTGTTAAAGTCATAAGAATATGCTGTATGCAGATAGCTCCCAACCGGTTCTATTGGAAATTTATAGGTTAGGGTATAGTATAGGGTTAGGTTAGGATTGATACTAATATATACATGAAAGGTTTATGTTGATAACTGAAGTAATTAGAATAACTTTATCGCAGTTAGCTACACTACCACATTATTTATATATTAACAGAAGATGGAATGGACGAGACCACTTAGTATTTCAAACTTTTTATGGAGTCTAATATTAGTTTAAATTAAAGACAATACGTGGCAATAGCTAGAACAAATAATAGGCGGATAAGATGGCCGTTCGAGCCTAAGAGGAGAGGTGACCACGGATTTGCAAGAGCCGCGTTAGACGTCACAAGGTGGACTGACAATCTTATTAGGTTCGTAAGAAGCTTTCATCTGGACCGGTAGGAAATCTATGATGTCCACTAGTGGACGTCCTATGGTTAAAATGATGATGAAAGACAATATCATACCCAGCCAGCTCATTTATGCTCAGCATGCCATTGTGGTCCCTGTCCAAATTGAGATACTGTCCATAAACACGTAATGCAGACGCCGCACTGAACCAATTCTGTTCCTGCAGCTCCATTGGCAAGTCCTCTTCACGGAGCTAAAGATAATTGTTGTCTTGTACATTAAATATACATAGTGATTGATCATAGATTCGAAAGCTTTAAGTGAGTGAAAGTATAGCCCAAGGGTGGCAAAACTGCGGCTCGCAAGCCACATGCGCCTCTTTGAACGATCACTTTTGACTCCAATTGATTGTGGAATTATTTCAATATTTAAATTTATATTACCTATGTCAACTCCTGTGAAATCGTAACAAATTACTGGTGTAAATAATAATAATTATTATTATTTCACCATAAAATTAGCGAAATCCAAATACCGTTTATAATTAATTAATCGGCATCTTAAGTATTATTAGGAGTTCTGTCACATACATGTGCCATTATATCTAACTTCAATACACATATTTTGTACTTTAGTTAAAATAATTTCAATAAATGTGATTAATATAAAAACCATCCTTTTATTTGTTTTAAATGCGTATTCAATAGCGGCTCGCAAAAATTTCAAATTTCGAAAAATGGCTCGCACTATCTTTATCTGTATAGCCCACAGTGTTTATAAAATTCAGATTACTACATATTAAAATTGTATATTATTTGTCCCTGCGGACTTCGTACCGCCAGAAATTATTGGCCTGTCTCATTTTCATGGAAAAATAATGATTATATCCTAAAGTAGAAGATTATAAACTAATAATCAATAAATAAAAGGTGTTTGTTAAAACTTACCTCTAATAAGTCATCTAAGAACGAACATGAGAGGACATCCCGAATTCTTACACGGCCCACTCTCAATGGATCAAGAAAAAAAAGAAATTTTCTAGCTGCAGTGCATACATAGAATGAACTAAATGAGGAATCTAAACCATCTAATGCCGCCAGAGATGGGACAAGTTCAGCTATGTAGCTTTCTAAGTCCTGCAAAAAATAAAAACATTCTTACAAAGCTTAATAAATTATAGAACTTTAATTTAAAAATGTTTTAAGTCCTTAGAAGCTCTTTAACTGTCCACTGTTACATACACACATATTATAGCTATATAATATACTTTTTTACAGAATTAAGAATGGAATAGAGTTCCATTAAGGAGAGTGATTGTTAAAACAGATAATAATAATTATAATTATCTTAATTTATGTAAATATCTGACCAAAATTTGTTTTCTGAACTAGTGTTTTACAGAAGCCAATCTTTTACCAATTACAATCTAGATTTAAGTTAAACTCTAACAAACTATGAAATTATCATAATTTAAAGTTACACAGAAAATAAAATATGTAGCGAGAGACAAAAAACTTTTCTATTAAGACAACCTTTTAAGGTACAAAGAGATCAAATTGGAGGTCTGCATCTCTGAGATCCAATGCCAGCATTTAGGTCTCTTAAGGGCCAGCAGGCCAGCAAGGCAGTGTTACTACATTACTAGTGAAAGGATTAGAAAAAATATAAAGGAATCAAAGAATTTGTGAAGAATAAAATGTGAATGAAAAAATGACATTGAGAAGGAAAAAATATAGGAATGCTTAAATAAAGCCCTTAAAAAATATATTTTGTGAAAACAGTCTGTGTGTACTCAAAATAGGGAAAGTATGAGAAAATGGGGGCCCAATACAAACACTAAAGTGGATTTTTATCCAGGTCATAGCAGTTCCAGAGGCAATTATGCAGCAGATAAGTTGGCCCAGAGAGATGTAGGTATGGTTATTTACAGCCCGGAGTCCCTCATTCCACTACTTGGTAAGGCCAGACATCCCATTTCAGAGCATACTAGGACTTGCCTTTTCTTGTCTCAGCAGGCTGGTTTTTGCAACCAAGCAGTAAAATGAGTGTACTAGGAGTCAACACAATGTGCGATGGACAAATCAAGTGGAGTGTCAACAAGCAAAACAGACCATGTCTATCATAAGTTTCCAGCTCCCTAACACCTTATTCAGGCAGTTGCAACCTTGACTGCTTTTGGTGGCTGGGATCTTAGCTGGTGTTCTTTTCAACAAACATCTTTTTAGGTGTTACAGGCATGTCTGGAAGAGGATGTGACTACTGTCCATATACTATTCCGGTGTACAGGGGTTACACCCTAGAGGGCCCCATCTTGGATCACAGAGGTGCCTCTCTGAGATTACCAACGACATCAAGGACCTAATGAGAGTTTTTGAGAAAATGGTTTGATTTGAGTAAGGTCAACCCCTGCTGCAAAATTAATGCGGTGCCATAAGGTTGCAGAAACCACAGTGATAAGACAAGTCAATACAAAGGTGTTAGCAATGGAGTGTTAAGATATAATTTGTCCACTTCATGAATTATTATAGAAAGAATATCAGACTAACAAACTAAGTCAACTTACATGTTCAGTGAGATAACCTTGACCAGTGACATCATACAGAGACAAGCCAATTCTTGTCTGTTGCAGCCACACACGTCTCATCACATAATTAAACAGAGAAACCCCACGGACCTTTCCGACACCACCTTCAGCTGCTTGTAGACGCCCAAACACTTCAGCCGTAAAATATGGCCTGACAAATAAAAAAAGTCTACACATCTTGAAGCCTGTGGACCTTTATCTGACTATTGAAAATAAATAAAAATTGAAAGAAATCTTATTTATTTACACAGGATTTCAATTAAATTAATTTACTTAAACTTTAGCCATATGAATAAATTTCATAAAACCATTGACCGTCCTATATTAAATTTGTGCTACAATTATGTTTTAATAACATAATTTCACTAAAATATTACTAACAATAATAACACTACTAAACACAGAGACCTTATATAAGTATTGTGATAAATATATATTTATCAAATATTTTAAACTAAAATTGAAATTACCTGTATTTAGGCCCAGCATCATCTCTTATCTTTTTGAATTGCAAATAATCTATAGTAAGCTCATCATTGTTGTTTGATGGACTTTGGTTGCCACTGGATTTCTCTAGTAAACTCCATAAATGTTTAAGTTCACTATTGTCCAGTAGCTCCTTGCTTTTCTTTTGTAGAAATTGAGCTCTTGTCTCCTCCCTGAGTTTCTGAGCCAACACTTCATCTGATCTTGGGAGCTTGAAATAAAATTTTGGGATTTTTTTGTAAGTTTCTTGGTTACCCTCCAATTTTGGTTTATACAACTGTTTGAATGTTTCAATTTCAATTTTATCACTTTCTTCCTTTGTAGTGACTGCATTGGTTTCTGAAAAATTAAAATTATTTAATTTCATTGTGACATTATAGTTTAAAACCTAAATGTTCATTTGTACTTAGTCTAACCTTCAAAATTATTACAATTATTTTAGGACTTCATACTAAAGAATGGAAAATGTCTTTGAAATGTTGAAAGATTGACGTACACAACTAGAAACAGATGGTTCATATTTCGTGAACACAATATTTAATAATACCAGCGTACGAAATATTTATATATTGATTGTCTACAGCAAAAACTCAAACATTGGTCATAAGTGATATATATAAATTACTGGTAAAGTCATCGGAAAAAAGTGACTGGCCGAATTTCGGACGGTTGGACTGTTAGAATAAGGGATGACCACCACTTTATGATGCTCTACATGTAACAGGACATTTTGGGGATTGAAAGTCACGATCACAAGATTAAGAATATGAGAAGTTTTGCTCTTGAAAAATAAATTACACATGCCTTCCAACTTTTTAATATAACTCCGAAGACGATTTTTTAATTTGTTATTTAGCTCTTTGTTGCTTGAGATTGGTTCAACTTTAGCTGATGTGTTGTTATTTGCTTTATCTTCATTTTTGTCCTCTGTATTAGTAATACTTGACATCTTTCGGTATAAAATATGTCTTAAAAATGAAATAAACGCAACAATTATAATTTACATGTAGCAGTTTAATTTTGCTGTTTCTATATGACATTTTGAATAGTATCATGCAATACCATAGATAAGTTTTACCAAAAAATAATATTTAAAATACGTTAATGAGAAACATGGATTTTAAAATAATAAATATATTGTACTTCATAGGTTCTTATTTAAAATATTGTTAAACTATATCATGTTATATTTTAAATTGTATCTTAGTAAAGTACTGAATGTACTTTTCATCAAGAGATGTCGTGAATTAAATTAGCTATTTGACACTAGAGGCGTTGCTATTCACAGTGATTTCAACTCGTTTATGTCTTTTGCTTAGCTAATTGCAAATATTGCATATATAATTATTTAACAGCATTATGACTTAATTTTACTTACTTTTTTATAATGGAAAAAAGGAGTTGAATACGATGTCCTGCGGGGAGATGCTGTTAAATAAATTATTTTTTTAAATAGCTAAAAAATAGAATTATGTTTAATTAGGACATAAAATAAATAATACAAAAGAACATACTATGAACGGATACGGCTATATAATAATCAAACCAGTATTTCTATAATCTGAAGTATTGCACTTGTAAAGTTAAAAAAATGTTATATTAGTTTTATATTACTTACTTTAAAAAATATTACAGTCAAAATTTAACTATTTAATTATAACACATTTTAGAGTAATATTAATAAACTTTGATGGCATGAGTAATTATAGTAACATAGAAAAGAAAACAATATCGAAAAAACCCTTTTGAGTACGTAATTTGAAAGGAAAAAATAATAAAAATTTGCATCCATTTCTGCAAAGTTCAAGTTAATTAAGTTCAGTTTTTACACAATTAGTGATAAGTTTTAAGTGGAAAGAGCTATAATCACAGACCAATAATCTAGCTGTGCTATCGCATTCTGAGTCCCCTAAGTCCGATGAAGCTGTAAAAGCCAAAACGGCTAACAGCGCGCATCAACATTCGAATATAGCCAATCGCATTCTTGTAGATTTGTTTTGTTTCATGTAAATTTCATACGTCAATCTCGTTGCACGCAAAATTGTAACTATATTAATAGTAATAATCAGTGAGAAATGCGATCGCTTATGTGTAGATATACTAAAGACATAATAATGGTCTTTCGATCTATTTTAATTTCAGATGCTATTATCATAACGCTTAAAGCTATAACGTTATAACGAACAACGTTAATTCATTACAGGTTGCTCGACGAAGCTATAAATAATTCATTGAAAATAAAAGTTTGTTTGAATAGAGTGAAGTTATAATGACGGCAGAGGATTATTCCAATGTGGATGCTGATTTAAATGACGACGGACGTATATTTACAGGCTGATAGACATCTAGACAACTCGTTTTATAGTAACTAGTACTTCCCGCGGCTTCGGTTACAAAGCGTAATTAAATATTTTTGTCGTATAGGCTATAAATAACTTATGCTATATTTATCATTTTTATTTAGTTAGCGTTCTTGCAATATTTTTATCGATTCTCTCAAAAATATGTTATTTAAGCTATTGAAAACATAGTTTTACTATCAAAGTCAAAGATTCTATTTGCGAGGTTGTACATTTTCATATTGGATAATAAGTTTATTCACTTTTTCGGAGCTATATTAGTATGGTGTTAAATAGAATTTTCAGAGACCACATTTACGCTTATCATCTTAAAATATGAGATAGTACGTGCCATTATTCCAGTAATTACAATTGCTAAGATGCCCGTAAACTGAAAGAATTATTCCTATGCACTGTTCTGTATCAAATATGGCGACGTAGTGGTACTTTCTTAGATCGCGTCTTTCAAATGTCACTTAATAAACCTTGTAGAAGCAAAGTTTAAGGTAAATGTTGCTATTACATAGTACAAAAATAGGCACCAATTATCGATTTTATTAGTTAAAATGATAAAACCGTGGACATAAGTGCTTTTACCTCATAAGATACAATTGATAGTAGGTTCGCTTGAACCTTCATAAAGTTTACATATAAACAGACTTAAAAACAATTACATCGATGATAATACTGGCGGTTTTAAATAACTAAAGTGAGTATACGTACAGACATATATTGATTGGAATTATATAGAATTTTAAATGAACTTCCTCTTAACATAATCAAATGTCAGCAAATAGAGATATCAAGTACTGGTTAAAAGTAATTCATTACTTTGCTATAATGTACATTTTAATGACGTTTTAGCTAAATAAATAAAGTAAATATTTTAATATTGCTATAAAAAGAACAGAATTTTTTTGTTTAATAAAATTCTCTTTATTGTATATGTAATAAAAATAAAATATATGCGTGTAACAAGAAAAAATTGCTAGCAGTTGTAGCCCAGCGGTAGACGACTGAGACTTGCGAACGTAGGTCATGGGTTCGATTACCGGAATATTTTTTTTATAGTTCACACTTTGTGCATTAATTATATAGCATTGCCACTACTTACAAACAAGTTTTCAGAGGATGGGCAGCAGCGTCCTCTGCGTGTCATTATACCACACTACGATCGCCAATCAGCCGGCCAAGCGTAGCGATTGTGGTATTCCATAGATATCACTGGAGGAGGTCTGTGCTTTGCTTTGGACATGTATGAGCTGAAACGAAGAAGCAAAAAATTACAGCAGGCATTATCGCTCAAAGCAACGTCTTCACGACAAACATACAAAAATATATACGACAGAGATACAATTAGTTTATTCAACATTGGAACTTTTAAGAAACCTCTCATTAATTGTCAACTTTTTAAAATCGATTTTAGTTTTGTATTGTATTATATAGTTGTGGAAAAGAAGCAGGAAGATACTTCACAACAACATATCTTTTAATAGTTTAACAACACAGATTTATACACATACACTTTAATAGATAAAGCCTAAATTCGATCAAAATAATCAAACGACCAAGCATTCTTCCGTCGTCTTTTTTTTTCAAATTACTTTTAAGATGAGTATTGAATTTTGCGAATGATTAAACTTTTTAAAGGGATTTTATTGAGAAATCTGGTCCCGTTTATTACAAATAAATTAGATTTTTTGCAGCCGAAACTCTGATTAAGGCTGTATTTTACGGTGGCCTGTAAATGCACTATGAACTTATCCGTTACTTGGTTACAGGAAGTGGCAGTAGGTAGACCTCCTATTAGCTGGACCGACGACATAGTTCACATAGACACGAGATCGGTCGTCGTGCCGACTTTTCGGGAAGTCTATATCTTGTTGTGGGCGTCCATCAGCTGAAAAAAGAAGAAACTTCAGAAGTTCATAAAACAAAAACTTTAAAAAATCTTGCTAAAGTGTGAAGAATTTTTAAGTGACAATAGGGTTTAGGAAATTAATAATTAATGAAAGTTATCATAAAGAGTAAATTATACCGGATTTTACGTACTTTATATAAATTAGTTGTTTATTAAGAGTTTGTATGACGCTTTGGTTAGTTTATATTATATTTATCAACGTGATTGCAGTTCAAATTACGAGATTAAAAAAAAAACAATTCCTCTAGGGTGAACATATATTTTCTAACAACGCTATTGTGGAAAATGAATATGTAGAAATACTGTACCATCATACATCATCATTACGTAATATATTATTTCTGAAACTATTGCTACTTGAATATTCTGTACAGTAAATTAATTGACAACAAATGAGTTATACATTCACCGCTTTAAATCATTCACACCTATATCCATTCACTCTATATAATCAGCTTTAATATAATCCCTACTTTTACTAATCTATTCGAGTGATCTTATATTAGATAAGCCTAATTCATTAATTTTAACAATATAATACAAATAACTGATACAATGACCAGCCGTGTTATTACACGCAATTATTATTCTTATGTAACAGCGCAATGTATAATAGGAATGATGTAAACTACGAAATGTTTATTGAATAGTTCACGGTTTGCTGAAAAGAAGTTTTTAATTAGCAAAAGAAATCGTTCAGTTGTGCAACGCGCAACGTAACGAGATTCTGCATTCTTCTCGTATGTTGCAGAGGAAATGAGCTGATTAATTCTGGTTAATAGCGTTAATCCTTTTTAATCTGTGGTTTAGTATGTTAGACGATAACAAGGGATACCACACAAGTGTTATAAAGATAAAACGTATATAATAATGAAATATATTGATTTATTTATATGTTGATTTTAATAAGTAATAAATTTAAAAACTAACTTATATTTTACAACCGTTTTCAATATGTACATTTTAAGAAAATCTCTCTTTTTTAAATTTATTTATATTAATACCGATTTGGATAGACGACCTTCTTAACGTTAAAAGAACATGATACAGGCAGCTTCCAAATGGTCGATTAGGATTATGCACTTTGATCCTTCGATTTTTGGTAATCATATGAGCACGGTATGAGAAGAATGTAAGAATAGCCCAACTTGACACATACTACAATGAAATTGACCTCCCTTATCTTTTAACTTACATGATCACGAGGATTCCTAACGCTCTCTTATCTGAGCTTCCGAACGTACATTTATTTGTGAGGACGTCACCTGTAAATTAGTCGTTTTTGTTAGACCTGCTTTGTAATCACTTAAAAAAGTAGTTCCAAAGTTATATATAGCTGCAGGAAGCTCACTGCTGGAAATAGGCCTTCGTCATAGATTTATAATAGAATCGGTTGAAAGAGGAATGCATACAGCGTTTTCCTATATTATAATTTTAAAAAATCGAAATATTTTAGTACAATTCTTTTACTACTATTGGTTTGTATGACAAATAATGGAGTTTAATATTTATTATATATTAAATTTATGAAGTCTAGCGAAATACGATTAAAATGACGTTTTAAAGATGGCGTCCATTTTCTTCACATTGCGAAATAGGTGTAAAATCTTTAAAACTGTTTGCTGTTGCTTTCACGCTAATAACCAACTACCCTGTATAATAAACATCAGATGGCATTCAGGGCATAGGTCTCCCCAGAGATGTATATGGGGTGATATATCATATCATAATTGCCATGCTTGGCAGGCTAGGTGACAATCGCAGTTTGGTATTATGGTATGCACAGGACGCTGCTGCCCATCCTCTGAAAACTTGAGCAGTGGCAATTCTATTCTTCAATTTAATTAGGACACAAATTGTGAATTATATAAGACTGTGTCCCGGGAATCGAATCCGTGACCATCGATCGCAAATCTCAGTCCTCTACCATTGTGCTACTACTTCAAAATCCACGACAGTATTTTATTATGTACAGGGCATAAGTAAAAAAAAAGTGAATGACCTCGTCTTGTCATTTGGACTCATAAAATCCATGATCACTAGAGAACTTTGCGTTCGTTATTGATAATTCGTTTAGTTCTGAGCGCCTCAGGCGTACGGGCAGCACGAATCAAATATTATTTATAATTTGTGTCTTCTCTGGCGCTTCTGCAAACTCGAAAAGCATATTCGTTATCTGCGTTTAAAATTTGTTACGGATTTTTCTCAAATTTGCTTGCACATAAATGATTTTTTTTATATTTATAAATATAATGTTACTCATATATTTATATAAATGGTATCGGAAATAATAAATAATGTTAATATAACAAGAAATGAAAAATTTTCAAAATTCGGATTACTATTTGTCCTTACCGACATTGTACTGCCAGAAGTTATTGGCATATTCCATTCAAAAAGAAAAAAAAGTAATTTAATATTCCAGAGTACTTTATACAGCGAATATATTTTCAAGCTTTTTCCTGACAAGGAAAAAGCTATAAATTCTTTTTTTTAAGGCTTACACACTTGTAAACAATCACGCTTTGTAATTAGACTAATTCAGCTAAAAATATCGCAAACGTCCCCAAGACCACCATTGCTCTATCGACAGTACAGAGTTAAGAATGTTATCACGCAAATAATTCAGTCTTCGGAAATATTGTGTTATGGTCACACTACCTGTATTCCAATTAAAAAGCGGGTAAGGAAACTAAAGCTAAAGGCGTTCTGGAATGGGCAAAACAAAAAGTAAAACTTAATTGCTTCTTAGTGTTAACCGTTAATGTGCTGTAGTAAATTTAATGTTAGGAGATCCAGATTAGAATTTGCAAGACGCGGTAGTACGTTTCTATCTAGTTTAAAGTATTTTATTCAACTTGTAACACAGATTCAGGTAATGTGTTATTCCTATGTGCGTTAATTGTACATAAATATATTACGCATGTATTACATTATAAATATAATACATTATATTAAATAACTAACCATTTCAAATGTATGTTTTTGTATACTTTTGACAGCTCTGTTTAAAGTTACACTGTTGCTACAATTCGAGATATTAAGACTCAGTTTTTTTTTTTTATATTTAAAGAGGCAGGACACAGATGGCGCTTAGCATAAATCTCCTTTTTGGTGGCAAGGCTCGAGGGATTCTTCAAATGCCTTGACATAGGTTGTTTCTTTCATATTTCTTTATTATTTGATTGGTATTTTTTTCCTTTTTGTTTTCATTATTCATAATGTGTAAAACAATAAATCTTAAAAATTCTGAAAATTAATTTAAGTAACGATTAAGTACATTTAAGTTCATAGACATAATGTTTGTTTATGTGTTAAACCGTACATCCGGCCCCTTAAAAACCATTTCCACGAAGAGAGCATTGCCGCACTTTTGGAGGGTTTAATTTCGATTCCCCATTTTCGGAGGCATCCAAAGGTTGCCTTGATTTATTTCGACTTGGAAGCGTTTGGCGATGGCGCCGGTGGTGATATAAGCGAATTTAGGCATCATCTGCGAGTAGGGCGAACTCTACACATGGGATGTCCTTGATGTTGAGTTTGTATAGAACTTGTCCGAGGACCAATCCCGGTAGTACGCCCTCCCGTACTGAGATTGGTCGGAAGCAGACACCCTCCGATACTGAAAAATCGCTCAGAATTGTATTATGCATACAAGACAGTTCGGCATACCGGCATCGTATAGCTTGTCCTAGTATATATTTGTATATATCTCACTAGAGTCTAGAAAGCTATGTAGATTTTTATACAAGTTTATTAAGTCAGACTTTGCAAAACGCTTTGGCCGCATCAAGAAAGATGGTTCCTGTATCCCTTACTTTGTTCGCTTGGCGAGTATGTACTTCGTGATACGGTGCACTTGATTGATGCAGGAGTGTTTGGTGCGAAAACCAAATTGTTCGGGAAGGGAGTTTTCTTTTGCTTCCGAGAATTACTGATTTGGGCCAGGAATAATCTCTCGTACATTTTACCAAAAGCCTTTGGGAGACTATGAACTGACTACGAATAGGCCGAGGAATAATAGTTTTGGAGGGATTCAAGAACCCTGTTCTACTGTTTGGACAAAAATCTATGAGATATAGATTATGTCGGGGTGTTTAGTCGCTGTGGTGTCTGTGGTAGCGGCGCCCGGGCGAAGTATGACTGAACGGTGGTCAGAGTTATACTCGGGAGTCACCAAGACATCTTTGAAGCCCAATTATGTCGTTGACAATCGTTAGTTATGTTGGCGAATACCTTTCGACTACTTCTAGGATACCACATAGATTCTGTTGTTCCGATGACGTCACTATTTAATTAGTCTGAGACGGCTTCGAGTGCCCATCCTCGATCGTTGATGGTGTCGGCGTTTTATACGGTGTTTTCATCCGGTAGCAAATAATGTATTAAAGTCCGAGCAAGTATGGGTAAGTAAGGACGCTATGTTAACATAATCGGGGCATGGCCTGCCATAGCTAGCCGACAGACCGAGGCCTCTATGTGGTATTGTCTTCCAGCTCTAATAGATTTAACGGGTCGATTATGTTTTGTAAAAACGGTTTCATTTAAGATGTGTTACACAAATATTGGATTTTCGATTAGCACTGTTAACACTGAGCTGTTAACACACCCCCGTAAACAAACGTTGTGAAATGAACACAATGTCTCAAAAATTCTATTACATAATTTTTTTGTAAGAATTATATGTATGACAAAAGGCGAAGCAACGAAACGGCAGTATAAACCGGACCATCCGTTGGGTGTGCAGGCGCAGTCCGCAGACTTACCAGGCAAGTTCCGCTCTCAGTTATGCGCGAGACGTCGTGGGGTGCGGGCGTCTGTTCGGTCTATCTTATGTGTCAAAATTGAACCGCGCGTTCGGTACTAGTGCATTATTAGATGTGATCAAACTTTTTTTTTGTGATAACTAGAAGTTTCCACACATAGTGCGAGCGATGAAAGGATATTGAGGTGAATAGAAAATTTTTGAAGGTAAGCAACGCGGCCAAGTTAAGAAGGGCTCTACGTCTGTCTATACAACGTTTGACTAGCTGTGCTCTTTTTGAAAGGGTTTGTCCGTCGCCTTTTGCAAGGCAGCCCGCATTCGCCTGTTGTCTTGTCTAGGTGCATTTGTCAACGGATTGTGCAAGATAATTTTTTTAAATGGTAAATTTTACGCACCGTCAACAGACAGTTTCAAAATTGCGTTAACGTTACAGGAAATTAAGTTTCCGACATGGATCTATCCGACCTTGTAATCTTTTCGGTGGAATGCCAAACGGGCCGATGGAAATGTGAACGGTTAGTTAAGCTTCATTAAACCAGATTCGGTGTTTGACAGCCGCTTACGCAGCATCAACTTCAGGAACCTTGCTCTAGAAACATTTCTGTATACTTCTAACCGCACAAACTCTCAATGTTCGTCTTACTAGTATACTACTGTACTAAACTGTTTTAAATATTCTACGCCTTATTATTTATATTTCTTATTTCATTTTTCTTTTGTACGTAAAATAATTAAATTTATAAAAATCAGTACTTTTCGTATAAACACAATTATTTTTTTATATATCAAAAACCTCGATTGTCTTATAAATATAATATCAATATATTTTCTTAACAAGTTAAAACACCGCGTATATATAAAATAATTACTTTAGGAATACGTTTACAGACCATGTGTGAATAACTTGACATAATGATTATATGGTCTATGACATCATTGTGACAAAGTAGATCACTTATGTAATAAGCTTGGAATCTTTATGAATGAACTGATGTGTAAAAGAAAATTGCAGAATAATTAAAAACACATTCATAATATATTTAATAAGGTAACTTAATTTAGAGATACGATAGCTTAGCGGTAGAGGACTGAGACTTGCGATCGCAGCTCGCGGGTTCGATTCGTGGGTTTTATAAAATTTACAATTTGTGTATTAATTAAATAGGAATACCACTGCTTACAAACAAGTATCCAGAGGATTGGCAGTAGCGTCCTTTGTGTACCATAATATCAAACCGATTGCCAACAAGCCTATTAAGGGTGTTGATTACGTAAATCCCCCATTAGATATCTTAACGGAAGGCATGTGCCTTGGCGTCTATGGGATGAAACGACGAGTTTTGGAACTGAGGAATTGTGATCGTGGATTGACATTTCTAATCAATGCACCTCGAGGTACGGGTATGACGACGAACAAGTGTAATGCGAATAGTGTAATTTCTGTGATAACTGATTGATAGCTATTTCTTACGCATTATGTAAACATGTTCTTTTATTAAATAATATTTATAACTTATAATTTGTATGTGACTTTATTTTAAATAAATATACTCTATATCAGGGGTTGCCAACCTGCGGCTTCCGAGCCACATGGGATTATTTGTAGCTTGCTATAAATGTAACCGAGTACAATTATCATTTTCATGTAACTATATTTTCAAAAATTGTTATCATTTCGTACGTTTCAACCCTATTTTTTAAATTACTGTAATATTTAATTTAAATGCATATATATTGTGTAGTTTAATAAAAATATAAAACATTTTCAAAACTTCATTAATTGCGTCTCGCAAAAAAATTTTAAAATTTCGAAAATTGACTCGTTTTATCAAGGCACTTAGCCACCCCTGCTCTATATATTTCTCATTGTAATAAAAAAAATTTTATAGACAAAATGTCCATCAACAATGATTTGAGCGGCCGTATATGACGGAGAAAATGCACTAACTATTTAGTTACTTTTTAATTATAGACGAAAATGCTCATTATTAAATGGGGAGATAAAACTATGTCCGTTAAACTGATTCTTCGTGAACTATAATTATATATCAATTATCAATATTGAAATTTAGGTAAAACCTTAAGTTTTCGTTCCTTGTTCATAAAAAAATATAATAAATACCGGTAAATATGTATAGATATTAATAATAGAATACGATCAGAGGTAATGTATTCCACTAGTGTTTTCAATAAAAGCAGTTTTGATTTTTGAAATACAAAATTACAATTTATTCGCAATACTATAACATCTCGTATGTTAGTAGCTTACGCCTACACGGCACTTTCAAAAAAGGATTAAAATTATATCTCTATCTATCGGGTTTTGCAGAAATATAATTGTAAACCTTGATAATTTTTTTGATACAAGGAAAATTAACAGTCTATTTATATGAATAGGCCCTAAAATGAATATAGACAAGACGTCCATGTTGAGCCTCTTCAAGTAGTTTGAGGAAGTGCTACGCTCGAAGCTTTTGACTCATAAATATCTGGGACAACCCATCCAGCTTGATAAGTTCAACTTCGAGAAAGAGATCACATACTGAATCCAACTTGGAAACGCATAGTTCTGGAAGCTTCGAAAAATCTTCTCGTCGAAAGTACTGCAACGTCTGAAGACGAGAGTCTTCAGCCAAAGTATGTCAGTCATGCTTACGATGGGCGTCGAAAGAAGGTTTAAGGTCACACAGAGTGAAATTAGGTGGACTATCCTTGGAGCTTCGCTGTGAGATGAGGAGATCCGTAGAAACGAAGGCCTCTGAGGTAGTTTGAAAAATTACACGTCTGAAGCAGTGGTTGGAGCACATCGCTTGTGAATCCGACGGCTGTTCAGGTCGAAAGGTTCTCGAGCGGCGACCACGAGTCGGTAAACATCCCAATAGTTGAACTGACGATATAGTGACGGTCGCGGGGAGTGCGGGCAGCGCAAGCGGTCAATTTGGCGTTCTTTGGGGGAGGCCTATGCAGTGAGGGTCTATCCGTTGAAAAAGAAGAACCAGAAGAGATTGTTTCATTATCAAAGGTTATTGGTCATTTATGTAATCATAATGAGGTTTACTGAGGTCATCAAAGAATACCTTTCTAAGTGGTAAGACATAATGGCATTCCGGTGATAAAAATGTAGTTTAAATATCAACTATTTTATCAGTATATATAGATATTTTTAATAAACCAGCTTTTTTACGTAATGAACATTTTTGGTTTTATTTATTTAACTGAAGACCGTTGAACAATTTTTCATTAATTGTAAGAGGAACTTTCTTCTATCTGTATATAATTACTAAGGTTAATAGAAAAGTATTTCGTCTTGGTTTTATCTGGACATGGGAGATCAAGGAAATTTAGATATTATCCTGCTTATAAAAACCTCTACAGTGTTTGTCTCTAACGCTGTGGGTCAATTTCTGATGGAAAAACAGTGGCTGTAAAACAATATACATAATTTATGCACGCTGCCTTTGTATCGTCGTTGCGTTTCAAGATATATAAAATAGACCTACATACTGGTTCAAGTAATTATGAACTAAATCTACTGCGAAGTAATCTGTGGTGGTAATCTTGACAAATTTATAATAGTGTATTACTCCATAAACAAGAATTAATGTGGTAATATTTGTAACGTATATTTTAAGATTTAAAAAAAAATATATGGATTAAATCGATTTAACTGTATAAACAATAATAGAAATGTAAAAGGGATAATAAATCATGAATTAGTATTGTGTGAATAGGGCGAAGGATAGAATGCGATGTATGGAATATACTCGTATGTATAAAAAAACATAGAATGAAAGGAACTATGAAGGATAGAAGTAGGAAAAGAATGGTCGAAATTGGGAAGTATGAAAGATGAGTATTTAAATAATAGTTACTGTGAAAAGGATATTGAAATAAAATATCATCTCCATGATAAGAAAGGAAGGTTCGAGAATCAAGACATTAAAAAAGACAGTCTAGCGGATTGCTATGTTGCAGTGGGCAGGCCACATAGCGCATAGAACAACAGATGGCCAAAGGTTAAGATTCTGGAGTTGATACCACGAAGCAGCAAGTCCGGCGTGTGACGTTCACCGACAAGGTGGGCAGAGGAACTTGTAAATGGTGTTAAAAGCTTCGGATAGAGGCCGCTCTCAATGGGTCCTATTTTAAATCTATGGCTATAGGCTGATAGAGTACGATGATAATGATGATAGAATGTTGATGTTGAACTTTAAAGCAAAAAATTATTTTGAAACTGTGCTTTATAATTTAGTATTGTTTCACTCGGGCGCAATTGAGATTAGACTGGCCAGATTCCAGCGACTTCGATTAAGGTTGGTGGCTAACAAAGTTGATCTAGTTAATGCCTGATTTTGGCGATTAGCTGTAATGTAGTTAACGTATAATTTCCGTGAATGACTTTAGTAATTTGAATTTAAAATTTGTACACAATGAAATTATTTTTGCTCTAAAGACGAAAAAAATAAATATCGAAAACTTTAACTCGTCAACCCGTATGAAGTTTAGTGCTTCGAATTCAGGATTCGCAGGTAATTATTCCTAGCTATACGATAAATTCTAGTACCCAATATCTTCGACGAAAGATTGGTGAACTAGAAGGAATGCACACCAAATGAACCTTGACCTGAATCAGATATTGCTAAAAGGACTATATAGCAGTTACATTCATTACAAACAAATGGATTCGAATAAAAGTCAAATTAGTAGCGTTTGCTTAGTCTGGAAATGTGCCAAGTATAAACTGGAATTAGAAGATTTAGGAGAAAAACTAGAGCAAAAAAAATATCTCTTAAAAATTTAAATTATTTATTTGTTAATGAGTTATATGTACTTTTATTATAAAGTGTCAATGAAATATATAAAACAGATATCAAAATATAAATCATTGCTTTCATACTTTCGGTTTAAGTGTTAAGTCTTTTAACTAATAATAATTTAAATACTTTCGTGTTTTTAGACTTCTTTTGTGATGTGCAACAAAATTGTGACTCGCTACAAAAATATGTTTTGATTTTTAAAAATGTTGACATCCCATATTCAAAAGGTTCACCATCACTGGCCTAAGCGATTATGAATCCTGTTCATTGATCCTATCCTATGCGCTTTCATCGTCATCGTCATTTAAGTCACAGGACATTCAGTGCTGGACATAAGCCTCCCCCATATATTTTCAGTAGAACCAGTTAGAAGCTGCCCGTATTCTGCTCCTTCAACGGTGGCCAATAAAACAAAACCTTCATCTCCATATTAATCATAATTCATATTTTACTTAAGGCTAGAACGTAAACACAGATTTTAAAGTTGTATTTAACAAACTGGTTTTCCTCAGAGAATTGATTAGAATATTCACGTATTAATGAGTCTCGTGAGCTGTAACTTATTCATTGCTTTTATGCAGATTTTTATTTTGAATTTTTTGTTGGTCAATGACTTGTTTGTATATTCTTATATAACATCAATGAATGTTTAGTAATTTACTCCATATCTCTTATTGGGAATTACAGTTAAAATAAGTTGTTTAATTTTAGACAGAAATATAACTTTTTATTTTCCATTTATAATATTGCTTCGCTCAGTACAAGTAATTTAAATAAGCAAAAATGTTGTTTAACAAAATATACTGTAAACAAATTGTAAAAATAAACAAATAAGTTTTGTACTACAAGGACGTCAAGTTAAGCTTCGTTGTAACTTATGCAGTAAAATACCTTTCATAATTTTATTCGTGTTCACATGTCGTCACTGTAATATTCAAAGGTTTTTTTACATTTTTTAGGAAGGAATCCTGTTCTATCCTATTATTCATGGCCAATATTCTTCTAACATAAAAACTAGTTAATTTTAAAAGCTCAGTCTTTTGTTATAAATAAATTAAGCTAGGTATGACTATATACATGTGCAGCGATAGAGCATTGAAATTTGCGATCGAAAGTCGCGGGTTCGATTCCCAGGATATAATCTTATATAATTCACACTTTGTGCATTCATAACATAGGATTATAAACTGCTCACAAACAAGTCTCAAGATGGGCAGCAGCGTCCTCTGCGTACTATAATACTACACTGCGATGGCGACCTGCCTGCCAAGCGTGGCGATTATGGTATGTCCTCCCATAGATATCTTTGGGGACGTCTAACTGCATCTATATGCTGAAACGTTAAAGTTTGGTGTTCTTTCACTTTAAGCTCTTTAAAGATGGATATATTAATATTGAAAGCTGTACAGACAGACACAGATTAAAAATTTGTTTATTCAGTTGACGTAAGTAACTTTGAATATTTCAATATGGGTCAGAAATACCATATTATATACGAATAACACCAGAGTTTGTATAAGCAGAAATTTAATGCAGAAAATTACTGGTTTTACAATTTTTTTCTAATGTTAAATAAATGTATTTTATCTAACCAATCATCCTGTATAACTTATTATACATTTATTTAACATTAGAACACTTTTAACAGAATTACTATTGTTCGTCTACTTTTTTAAATCTTTTTTATTTTGACTCTGCTTCGCAACGTGTTATAATTATGGAGAAGAAGCAATAGCTACACGACAACATATCTTTAAAAAATGTTAAACAATATGCTTTATACACATACACTTTCCGATACATATAGGCTAAATGAAAAGAAAATAATCAAGCGACTTCTTTGCCAAGGATTCTTGTTATAAAAATATTTGTCTATTGAATAAAATATCTTTTACTTTTCATATGCGTTTTAACGGGTGAATCAAATGAACAACTTTAATTACGTCAATCAATTCACGCCAGGCCACGTCAATTTTTTCGTATGAAGACTCATGACTTAACAGTGGAAATAATAAAGTTAATAACAAGATAGGATCGCTGTTTTAAGGAGAGTATGAAAATTTCGCGTACAGAGAAGTGTGGGCAGTAAGACGCATTTTGGACTGATAGCGATCTTTGCATACTAAGCGGAAGTAACTGTACATAGAGTTTATCTTACCACTATTCTTAATGTTTTTTTTTAAATAAAATAAATATTATGTTTATCTTTATGGTCAGAGATCCTATAAATAAGAGCCGGCTTCAATTACTTCATTATGATCATTTCAACCAAAGGATGTCAATCGTAAGAAGTAGGTCACTACCATAGATTTCCAATAGAAACGGTTGGAAACAGCCCGCATCCTGTCTTCCTACTTTGCCGTGACGCTCCGTGATCTTCACTCTAGAACAAAATAAATAATATAATTAAAATAAAAACAGTCTCCAGTCTCTTGTTTATACGATATAAAAACTTATAAACACATGAAATGCTCGTGTACATTCTTCATAAATCAACGAACAGATTACGAGAAATCACATCGACCTCGACGCAGTAGGATATGGTTTTGTTTTTACAGAGGACGCAAGCAATTGTATGATTTTACGTTTTCTCGACGATTATTTTTGATTTCCACTCATTATTCAAAAGTATCGACATAATGAATAGAATTAACAAGCAGAGGAAGCAGCAGCCCGTGTATTTAGAAATATGAAGTATTATTAACAAATCAATGGAGTGTCCGTGTTTAAGTGTTTGTCTGTTATTAAATTTTACTTTACCCGTGTAATAACAACTCTTTGTATATACTTTGTAAATCATCTCCGATGTTATTTGGATTTCAAATAAAATACTTAGAAACTTAACGAGTAAACTGTTTAGCGAAAAGCATATATACAGGATGATTATGATTGCTTTTATACGTAAATTTAAAAACTTGAAGAATATAAAAACTGTGAAATCAATTATTACATTGACAATAATAAGTAATGAAAATAAAGTATGAAAAACCGTTTCTAAAATTGGAATTTCTACACATTAAAACTAATTATTGTTTATTATCTGTCTCTGCAGACTGTACTGCAAGGAGTTGATGGCCTTTTGATCACGTTATACAGGATGATTGGAAATATATGTAAAAGCTCTAAGGCTTTTTTGATGTCAAATCAGCATATATTCACCCATTTACATCTTTTATACCTGTAACCCATCATTTTGTATAATATTCTTATTATGTGATACAACAAAAACCTTTTTTTAAATGACAAATAATCGTTAAGTATAATTTATTTTAACCTTGAGTACCAATTTTAGAATTGTATTTTTTTGTACATTTTAATAGTTATAACGCTTTTAAAAAACCATGTCTAATTCGGTCACGGAGAAGTTATATTGCTATCCATTCGTTGATCTGCAAAATCACTGTTTTGACCGGGTTATTTTATATTATAGTGGCTGTATGGCGAATGTGGTCTTTGCCTAAATAAAAATAATAGCGAGCTTAGAATATAATTAACTTTGCCAGCTGCAAATTTACCATTAACCATTTAAGTTTGCAATTAAAATGTTGAAATTACGCAATAAATCTAATTATTGTGGCCTAGAATTAAACCAGTACATAACAGGATGCGCGTAAGGCCGCAATGTTAACATTTTCGCCTGCAGGAAGATGCGCAACTTATTCTGAAACGGAACGTTATATTTTATTTTTTATCTGGGGCGTGTAATATAGATAATCTTAATGTCGTGTTTAATGTTTTGTCTGCTCTTTTTTAAGTAATTTAAAATAACTATTGCACATCATGTAACATGTACTTGAATTTGAATTAAATTTGTTTAGATCATATGCAGTGATGAAAAAAGCAATTTTTTAAAGTTTAATATTGTAACAATTTAAAATACTATATGCAGCGGCAGAGAACTTAAGATAGTAAGCCGCGGGTTCGTTTCACGGGGTACAGTCTTATATAATTCACACTTTGTGCATTAATTATATAAGATTGCACCTTCTCTAGCACTTTCAGTGGGCATCTACGGACTGAAACAACGAAAATACGATTGGTGTTTATTGTGATATTTTGTATTTTAAGGCTTAATTAATGTGCTAACTTATCTACTTTCTTAAACGGAAAGAGACAACAGAAATCTAATTTTCAAGTGTGAAGAGGTGTAAGTCTGTGAGTGAGAGAGTGAGAGGTGTAAGTGATATCGATTAGTACTATGCATAAAAAACGAGTAAACGTAAATAAAAAATTGGACATTTCAAGTCTACTTATAATTGTGCAGGAAATAATAAGTTGACAGTGAAGGCAAATTGCAATATCGATGTCGATGATTTACTTTTTCCGCCTTTTCACTGTGGCCATATTGAACTTTGACGTATAGTATATATTTTTAGAATTTTGGTGTATTGTTAAAAATGAAAGGATGGCCTTGTAGAAAATTCTAATAGGTTATTAAACTAGATTAATTTTAATTATTACCCATAATCAAATAGACACATTTTGATTACTTCGAGACGTTGTTCTAAAACCAGTATGTACTGATTCCAATTGAGAAACAAACATGAAGAAATCTTAAAATACGATGTGTTTTGCACTCGATAACTGTGTAATTTTTATGATGTTTATATTAGAGGGACCGGAATGTAATGTCGCTTTCTTTAGTTAAATTCACACGACTACATTTTTAACCAATTTTTATTTCCAATCAACAATATATTCACCTTCGTTATTAATAACCTTTTGCCACCTAGTTTACAAATTTTTCAATGCCGGAGCGGTAAAAATCAATCGTTTTTTCCATAAAATATGCCGACAGTAACGACATTTTTTTCCGGTCCCACTAATATTTTGTATTTCGCAATAACAAAGGTCATTTTACAGTATGTTTTCGTTATGGAAATACAAAATTGCTGAATGCCAAAAATAAACTTTTACATAGTTTTCATTGTGCCTTTATTTATTGCCGATAAAAATCGTGAGTCCGGTTTTTTAGTCGCGAGGGGCGTTAACCTCGCTCCTGGCGTGACGAGTGCCGCGGATTATCACCAGTTGTCATCGTTGTAGAAATAAGACGTTTTGTTAAGTGACCGGTTAGACTGTTTGCCGCGGCTCGTATTGGGTTATGAAATAAGTTCGTAGCATTACATCTAAGACTTATTTAAATGAAATTTAAAAGTTTCTACCAACAAATTATAGTATGTATTTATATTTCGTCATTTTCTAATAGCATCTAAGACTTAAGGTCAGAAATGTATAGCAAATTTAAAAAATATAGCTAAATGAAATAGCTTTGCAGTACGCAATATGTTTCAGAAACTAGTTTTTGAATAATGTTGACATTTTAGAAGACAAACTATCTAAACATATCGATAACAGATTTTTATCAATGAAAAAGTCCACTCATTTATATAATGATTAAAAAGCGCACTTAAAAATAATATGTTTTTAGACATGTCCGCATGTTTTATTTAAACAATAAATCTTTAGATCGTACTGACTTTCGTGATTGCTATATCGCATGGTTAAATTAACAAAAAAAAAAACAACAACAGTAGTGACTGCAACTTGAGTAAGCAGTTTTTTCTTCGATTACTCGCACGAGTTGTTATATTGAAGATATTATGCGAGAAATTTACTATCTAACTGTTATTTAAATTCATGTTAACGACGCTTCGATAGAGCTATTAAACATTTCTTTTCCACGACAATGTTTATTTGTGATAACGAAACTGGCAACACTAGTAGGTTGTTCACCTGCTGATAAGTAATATACTTTACACATAACATCGTATTTGTATATAAAAAAATCCAGCTGCAAGAGTCCTGCATTACTAAATATGGTGTTTTAACAAGAGCCCTCTGCGTTCATCACTATCACCGTTTTCAGCTGCAGAACGTCTACTGTTCAACATAGATCCCCTCTTCATCATAGATAACAAATAGGTCCAGTTGAATACGGCCAGCATTAGACGTCTTTTTATTATTTTAATAACTTCGTTTGTCCACTTTGTGATCACCATTACAGAGCCTTTACGACCCAGGGGTTATTTGTTCTGAACGCAGTATGACCTGCCTGTTGGCATTTCAACTCGGTACCCCGCTGGACTATTTTAGTTATTTTCTTTTATCTACACATTTTTTGCTTGATTCGAATTTATAGAAAAATACCCAACACACCACGCCTGTGAGCTTTTGCCAATTGAGTCCAAAGTGAGAGAACACGTTTCAGTCGTATAAGTCATCATCAGTAACACTCATTGGCAGATTTTCATCCTAAGGCTCTGAATGATAGGTATTAGTTGAGATGTTTCTAAGTTCCCGAACTCTGCACTGGCATCCGGCATTTGGCTATTTACAATTCCTGACATCTGTCAAGATTTCTATTCATGTATATCTAATTAAACTAAACCATGCTGACTAGTAGTTGATATATATATTTATTAATAATTTTCAGCGTCTTTAAGGAGCTCATATCATTTAACGATTGTGGTATGAAGTTTGAAAGAAATTTCTACCGCGCTTACTGAGGTATAAAAGAAATACGTTATAAAGCAGTAGTGATAATGTTTAACATACATTGAAACATACATATTAGGGTTGGTATTAGAACTACAAATGTTCTCTATAGTTGTCGCGTAATGAATGATGCGCGTCTTATAAAATAATCTACGACTCGGACAAAACTCCACCGAGGCGTGGACGCAATACGCTACGCCGCATTATAGTATAAATGGGCAATATTTCTGTTGGTAACTTTTTAAATTGCAATACAGTAAAAAGAAAACCGTCGCTCATTACGGCCCCTGTCAGTCTGGATTCACATTCTACAGGTTTATAAATTCTGCTCTAGGGCTGCGCATGTGCACTCTGTCCAATATTTTATTCGTTAAGAACATCGCGCGCAAAGGAGTTGAAATTATTGCTTTGAGATATTTTTAAATAGAGTTTAATTGGTTGCGTGTGTTCTTACATTATAGTTTGTTTCGATCTTCTTATGTCTTCCAATTACTTGTCAATTCCTTTTTTCTGAATTTAATAGTAAAAACTAGCAATTACCGTCTTAATGATTGCTCTCAATTATCAGATCAACAGCACAGATAAAGATGGAATCCTCTCTCCGATAGGTTCCCCTGCTCCTTGTTTGTTACTTTTTATTTAAATAATTGTAATCATACCTTTATAGGTCGGTTCTTGAACATGATTATAATTTGAAAGTGACTTTAAATATTTTTGTGATATTTTATCATGTAACATATAATACACATACATATATTAGGGCGCCGGAAGGAAATATCGTTTCTGTTGACATAGTTTACATAAAAATCTATTGATTTTTACCGCTCCGGCATAGAAAATTTGTACTCTAGATGACAAAAGGTATATATATATATATATATATATATATATATATATATATATAAACATATATATGTATATATATACATACACAATGTATACAATAGTGCAAAGCGTGGTGATTATTAGGCTGAAACGACGATATACGTTTGGGTATGAATATTTCCTATATAGGTCATAAAGCGCACAGAAGACTGGCGAACACATAAAGATCCAAAGCGTAGACCCAGGACCAGCAAGCGTATCATAGGAGGTCCATGTACAAGGTGGAACTTAAAGACACTGGCTCCAGGTCGCCTCCCGCCAGTCCTAACGTAAATCTAAGGAGAAGACTATGTTTAGCAGTTAGCTTTCTGTGGCTAAAATAATGATGATTATCAGGACAATTACTTATTAATAATTAACTGAACGTCATTTAAATAAATATTTTTGTATAGTACAGAATTGCAGGGATAGCCCAATGGTAGAAAACTGACACTTGCGATCGAATGTCTCGGGTTCGATTCCGGGAACACAATCTTATATATTTCAAACTTTGTGCCTTAATTATATAGGATTGTCATTGCTCACAAACAAGTTTCAATAGGATGGGCATCAGCGTCTTCTGCGTACCATAATACTACACTGTGACAATCGCCAACCTGCCTGCTAAGCATGACGCTTATTTTTATATACACTCATAAATATCTCTGGGGTAGGCGTATGCCTTGCAAAACGCTTCTGTGTTTTGTAACGATGACAACTGAATTGCAATGTCTTTTTTTAAGTGAAAAATCAGTACGTGTGGTCAGTTTGAATTATGTAAGTGTTGAAAGTAGGGATAAGCAGAAAGACATATCAATGATTTGAAACTTATATAGCCAGTCAGAAATCCCGCTAAGATTTCATACGGAACCATAAGTACTGTACTATCTAGTTATATGGCAAGGAAACACAAACAAGTGTGGGTGTCCGTACATGGACGCAACCGCTTCAAAGAATTGATTAGAAATATTGAAGAAGACTTGAATAGTAAAATACAAGTACCGCAATGTATGTATCAATGCTACGCTGAGAGTTTAGAGTTCAATACACTTCATTTGTAAACATAATAAATTGCAAAAATTCGTCTGTAGAAATTGAAATAATGCCTCGAATGTCTGTCGTTTTTAATACTAAAATAACGCTCTTTCAGTGAAAAGATAAAACTTTCTAAACGGGGGCTTCAGATGGGATGTCACTTATGACATATATCACATCCAAATTAGATGTATATAAACAAAAGATCTTCAAAAAATAAAACACCACCAGATTTAATGATTGTCAGCTATTTTATTATAGACAAAAATAATTGTGATAAACTAAAATACCAGTCTAATACGGCTCGGTGCATGTCTCATACTTTTACTTTTGATTCTAGTAATAAAAAGCACTTATTACCGCGTCATGCAATAAATATTGGCATAAATTACCGATGTATCACACAATTTTATTCTAATTAGATAATAGTGGTTATGGCTCCCAAATTAGTACTAGAATAATTTTTCATACCGAGATATTAAGTGCTTTCAACACTACGTATTCGTTTCGTTTTTGAATATTTGTTAGTAGAGGAAATGTTTGAATTTTATGTTCACTTCACACAGTCACTGTTTCGTTTTTTTTGAATATTTGTTAGTAGAGGAAATGTTTTATGTTCACTTCACCATGTTACGAATATTTGTGAGTCGAACTCACAACGTTGATCAACTAACTATATATTTACAGTGAGATCGGATCGCAGTTAATTCGGACAATTGTCAAGTGAGGCGTGACGCGACAGGTTTTGTAATCCACTGTCACTCTTCTACATAGACTTTCTAGAAACGAAAATAAAATAAAGTTTGGGAAATTTTCGAGACAAAGGGATTGGTTGACTTCGACCATGGCTATGATCATAGTGTAAGGACTGCGCAGATACATGTAGGTAATAGGAGAAGTAACTTGTAGCAATATTTTTCACCACAAACAAGACTAACCATGTTGAAAGAATTGTCACAAACCCATAACAATCATTATGTGTTATAATAATTGTTTATACTTATCACTGCAAATTGAATGGTATAATAATATTTTAAATAATAACTATCTGTCGAGACAGACTTTTTAATGCAGGAAGATATTGGACTGTTGTTTTCAAATAGATAAAAATTAGTTAATGTAACATATTTCAGAGTGATCGCTTTATTTATTTACAGAATTAGAATGTCAAACTCACAAATCTTAAAGCGAAATGTTTAAAGTGCGAGTTCATTATGAACTGTTAAATATGCAAAGATGCATTTTATTTTCGGAAAGAATCAAGGTTCTACACAATTGTCTTATTTTTTCACAAGAACCTTCTTCAAAATATTATAATATTTATAAAAAAAGATAAATAAAACCGGTAGTGGTTCTCAACTAGCGGTATAACAAAAGGAGAAGGGATTGATCTTATAATTATGTAGATGTAAATATGTCAGATATATATCGATAGTCAATTATTCAAAACAAATGTAAAAAAAGTCAAGAACTTAAATAACAATTGCGAAACAAATTTAAAAATTATATAATAAAAAAGTTTTATTGTGACTACTAACGTAAATGTTTTCGCGTACGATTACTCAATTATTAAAAAACAAACATTAGTAGAATAAACTTTCGCTATTTTTTTATCAACGCAAACAGCAATAGAGTGGGACGTCTGGCTGCATCGGCATTTCCGTTCGATTTCAACGTGGGTGTCTACGAGAAACGTGTACTTGCATTTAAATGCGTTTAACAAATCGTAACTTAACACCAGCTGGGATTAACAAAGCGATAAAACTACTATAGTACAGAAGTAGACTAAATTGTAAAGGGAAGGATAATGTTTGTTTTAAAAAGATTGTTTAACAGATCCAAACTTTTACATTCTAAAATGATGATCTTAATAAATACATTGTGACATACAGGATGATTGGTAATAAGTATAAAATCTTTAAATGGGTAAATGTGTAGTTTATTTGCTGACTAATAATACATCAATCCAAAAATCAATTTTAGAAATAATAAATTATGTAATAACAATATAGCATCAAAAAGAGTATTCACATATACAAATTAAAATTAATTATTGTGTCTATCTGTCCCAGCAGACTTTATACTACAAGAAGTTATTGGCTTGTAGCAATTTAGTAAAAAATAATGTAACTCTGCTGAGAAATAGACACGAAGAATTTTAATAACAAAATATTTTAGTAAATAACACACAGATAGTTTTTAAATGAGTTTTTACTTAAATCACTGTATTTAATCTATTATAATAGAGGCAATATTAGCTGACCAAGGTCAACAGTGAGATTTTAAAAAAGATTGAGATGGCCATCACCTAAGATGTACGTAATAAGTGTGCTTAACAAAAAAATTTAGAGAATAACTTACAAAATTTCAAATGTTGTAGTTAAAAATAAAATTAAAGAAAATTTCATTATTATTTTTGTTTATTCATTATCATCATCACCATTTCAATCGTGGGCTGTCCACAGCTGGGCATAAGCATCCTCTATAGGTTGTCCAATAATACTCGTTGGAAGCGGCTGCATTATGCTTTTATTATCGAAGCCAATTTAGTGATAAAATGCACTGAATTGAATGATCCTATTCACTGTTTTCAGGTTGGTTTGGCCGATCCATCTTTTACAATGAGAATCTCTATTTATTTATTTTTAACTCATTAATGTACATTATTATATAAAAAAAAAACAGATAATAATAGAAAAGGATGTGGAAAGAGTAGTATCGTCAACGCCGGTTCCTTTACATATTAAGCTGTTGTTTTTAAGTCAGTCGACAAATATTAAAATATTTCACTATCTTTTTCATAGAAATAAATCTAATACTCCCATATTTTTGTATTTTTTGATAGAAAGACAAATGTTAAGGATTTGTAAACATAAGTGTCTATGCTACTCTTATAAAATAATGACATAAAAAGTTGTAACGTTATTTTAACTTATTATTTTATATATCCTCTTTAAATTAGCCAGAAGTATAATTTTAAATGTAAGTTGATAGAGTTATGCTACTTTGAGAAGTCATTCAATTAATGTCTATCAAATAAAATTTTATTTTAATTTAAATTGTGTAATTAAAAGCCGATCACAGTTACCAAAAGCCGGAAAAGATTATAAAGAACCGGTCAAAAGTGACAACATAATAACTAATGTTATTTCCATTACCTCAGTTAATGTAACGGAATCTATGCTCGTATCTCTGAATAGTACCTTTATTAATAAGAATTTATCTCACGAGCTGGTTTTAAATATTTTTACGAAGACTATAATTATAGATTATTCGTGTACTCGTCAACGAGTTTAGTAATTAGGATTATTAACAATAAAGACATTTCTAAATCGAAAATCATAAGACTCGAAGTTCTCGAAGAACAAATCTGCAAATCCGCAAATCCACAAAGTTAATTTTTTCCCCAAGTACATCTGTTTGATGCAGTATGCTTTTTTGTAGATGTTTACTGGCTTTAAAGGGGTGAATATATTTGCTTTTAATGCCAATTAATGTATGGTACACCATATCCAAAAAAATTATTGTTTGGGAAACAATAAATTACTTATTAAAATAAAGCTTTTTCAAAGTTGGAATTATTACATATTAAATTAGTTATTGTTTACAAACTGTCCTTGCAGACTTTATGCAGCCAGTATATAAGATATTGGCTTGCCGTAATTCAGAAAAAGATGTAGTTCAGAGTGTGATTAAAAGTAGGTGTAAAAGCTATAAAGATTTGTTTTGATAAATAAGAGATGCGTTCACCGTTTCAAAACTTTACACCTATAACCAATTAACAGGTTTATTATATATATTTTTTTTAATTATGTAAAAACTTTTGTTTTAAATTAAAAAAAAAATTAATGACAGGGAACAAAGGTTCAAAAGAGTCTTAAAGTAGGTAGAAGAAACTTTTTAGAGAAAAAGAAGCAATAACATATATATAGACAAGTAAATGTTATGAAAGAAAAGGGATGCCTTTGTTTTTAAAGGCGATAAATAAATAGATGAGAGATAAAACCTTAATACTAACCTACTAAACCTACTGCGCAAATTAAATAAGAGCTTTTCTAAAAATTTCTTGGTCACGACGTGAAAGAAGTTACAAGCAAAAGATGGTCATTAAGTATATCGCAACTCGGAGGCAGACTCGTGTAAAAATTATAAAGACCAGTTATTACATCTGACATTTCTCGTAACCCGTTAAAACCCTCCCGGCGTTCGAAATCGTCAATATAATTCTGGAATTAATAAAGTTGTATGTTAATATTATAGATAAGCTTATTATCATATAATTGTATTGAAATTCATTCCGATTGCCAACACCACTGTCATTACGACGATGTTTTGTTTTTATTTTGGCCTTGTAGTTCTGCGTATGGCCACTTAGTGTAGTTTTTGCGACGTCAGACGGGTTTCATATTTGCGCACAATGTTTTTAAAGCCTAGGTCTTAAGTAAGTTGATATAGAAATTATTATTTGATCTTCGCTTTTGTCATTAAAGATGCATATTTAAAAACTTTTTCATTTTCTTCGCTTACAGAAGATAATACATACGTGTAACTTGTTTTAATATTTTATCTTATATCTTAAAAGTAGCCATTAAAACTTAAAGTAGCCATTATAGCTTTTATCTTAAAAGGTAGAGATTCTCTATGAGATATTTTTAAATAAATTGGTATTCTTACTTCGCTACATTTTTAATAGCATATTATTAATGTGCCATAGTTTAAAATATTATATGAAAAATAGTGACAAGCACATGTTAAATACAAGAAATAAAAATAAACTCCTAACGTCTAAATTCTGTTTTCAAAGGTTTAACAAATTGTTTATGGAATGGTTGTATTCATATATAATTAATATTTACAAGATATCTTAGACCCTTTTTTTAGTTTTAAATCTAAAATAAATCTTATTATAGCATTTAAGAGTTTTTATTGATCGAAATGTGTGGAACTTGCTCTTTTGATACATTTACTTGATATTATTACGTACACATAAAGAGCAACTGTTGAGTTTCCGGCCGGCTCATCTCGACTGATCAGCGTTCCGAGCTGGTGATAGCTTACTATTTATAATGTTAAAATAATCGATGATTAAAAGCGCCTACTTGAATTAAGATATTATGAATATTGAATTTTTGAATTTCATTATTATTCACTATAATAAGATCACTTACTAGAATTGTTGTATGGTTCTTTAAGTTGTAAGTTATTTTAAGTTAAGCCGTAATTAATTTACGAACTTAGAACTAAATTTAGTACCGCTTGATCTTTATTATAAAACGAAATATTAGCAGTAATGTGATAATTATCAAATAATAGATTAAATTTAAATTAAACATAAGCATATTTTTTAATATTATATTGAAAAATACTGTGTATTCTTCCTCGAGAGAAACTCAATGGCATGCGTTCATAAAATATAAAGGATATATATTTTCCGTATGAAATTACTTTTGATAGCTCCATAGAATACGTTCGTCAAAACAAAGCATGGAGAAAGTTTACCGTCGCTCGCCAAGTTTTTAACGCACCATCGATTCATTCGCATGTCAATGAAACGAAATAGAATGTGATTTTGTCGACTCCGGCAATAGTTTTGTGTTGTAAATTTTATTTTATACTAGCTGATCCCGCAAACGTTGTTTTGCAAAAATAATATTTTTAATTTTCAATTTAAAAATAAGGGTTGATCGTAGAGGGGTGAAAATTTAGGGTTGTATGTATTTTTGTATGTTGTATCATAAAAAAATAAAAACAAAAAATTTCGTCAAAAAAATTAAAAAAAAATTTTTTAAGGGTGAACAACCCTTATCGCTTAGGGGTATGAAAAATAGATAGTAGCCGATTCGCAGACCTACTAAATACGCAAATAAAAATTGGTAAAAATCGGTCAAGCCGTTTCAGAGGAGTTCAAGTTCGAACACCGTGACACGAGAATTTTATATGTTAGATTACAATATTAATATCAATAATAGATTTACAGCTAATAATTTTCGTAAAAACATTTATTGCAAGATGCGAAATAAATAACATCATTTGTATATCTATTGGTGTGTGTAGTATAGAAAGTCATACAAATAGAGAAGGGTTAACTGAAAGTGGAAATCTTCATCAATTTAAGGTACAGCAGCATAGCAAGGTACACACAAAGCGCGTATAACTTGTAACTGCTGGGGTCTTAATGTTCTGGAGTAAAAACTACAGGACAACGCGTAGAACGTCCACCCATAAGGTGTATAGACATAGACGATATTGTTAAGATTGTTGGAAGACACTGAATTAAGGTATATCGATCTTTTAAGATATTTATGGAGGAGGCCTATATCCAGCTTCTGCTGTACCCCGGTCTCTGTAGTACTACGACTAAAATGATTACGATGATTCTAAAACGTGACCTAAAGATTAGTGAAACAAAGTGTAAAAATATTACAGATAACTTAAAATATTATAAAATAATTTTCATATTAAATCATTCGAGATAGATACGAGACGTTTTATACCATGTGGATCCATTATGAAAATGTAGTTGTCATATTTAACATAGATTATTAGTCGCAAAAATATGAGGTGTTATTGTTCTTTACCATTTGTCAGTGAATAGGGTAAAATTTATGATGATTGAAAAACAAGACTTGATTTATGATGAACACCGGAGCACTGTTCAGAGCTGCAGTACCAATACACAAGATAACTGTACCAATATGTTGATTCTCGCAAGAAAAACAACCGTAAGAAATATTTTATATGAAGTTGTGCAATATTGCTAAAATTTACATTACAAGTACACGGTCATGGGGTATAGTATCCGGCATTTGATTTGGCATAGCGGCTAGGAAATTAAGACTTTTGAAAAAAATCGTTTGGATTTGCAGACCTTTGGATGTAAAGGACTTCAACAATTTTGTAAATTTCGAGAGGCAAACATTTACTTTACAAAAGCTGTTACTGTTAAATCAAATGCCTTAGTGTATCAAACCTGCAACCTCAGATGTTAAGTTAAAAAGACCCGTTGCTTCGAAGTTAAAAAAAATAAACGGAATAGATAATAGAAAACGTAGAGCCAAGTTGATATTCACAGCGATTGAAGACTGAAACTGCCCGGGGCGACACGACATTCCTAAACAAGCAAACGCGCAGAGAGAAGTTTATTCCTCTCGTATTGCAAATTCTTAACAGATGCCTGTATACGTTTTAATTAATCATCAATATTATGTTATATGAAATTTCCTAGGCATTCTGATTTGCAATATTAATAAAGCAAAGATATGAACTATCATAAGGTATACCTACAAACTTCAATCCTCATGTTTTGTTATTAGCGAATGTATTTCTCGTTTATTAAGAAAAGATGTATACGTCATATTTATTTATTTATTTACACTTTATTGTTCACCATAGATGATAATTAAAAAATGAGAAACAGTTTATATAGAGGTACAAGAGGCGGTTATGTCGTTCGAAGCGATTTTTACCAGACAATCCATAGATGGAGATGAGAGACATGAAGCAGAGGGAACTTTAAGGTCATATCTGTGAATTAACAAATTTATTTTAATCGTATTACGAATCCAACACGTGATTACTTATGGTGGGTCTTATAAAAAGGCTCAAGATTACCCAAAGACCAACGGAGATAGTTATAGCTATTTTCAGAGTTTCGCTGCGAGTTAGAATCAGAAATGAGAATATCCGAGGACGAACCAAGATCATCGACGTAGCTTAAAGAATTGCTCGTCAGAAGTGGCAGTGGCTGGGCACATCGCTGGTGGAACCAATGGCCTTTGGAGTCGAGAGCTTTTTAAATAGCGACCACGAATCGAAAGATGCGGCGTGGTTAGGCCTCTCGCTTGGTGGATCTTTGACATAGTTGGGGTAGTCGCTGGATGTGGGCAGCGCAAGAACAGTCATCGTTGCGTTCTTTGGGGGAGGTTTATACCTTGCAATGGGCTTTTATCAGCTGAAAAGAAGTAGAAATCGCAATGTACAAAAATCAATCTCATTCCAAAGTTGCTTATCAAATTTTATTGAATAAATATAGCCTTCCAAAGCCCCTTTAATATTATCGTAGCCTATACAGGGTACTGGTGAATATGTAGTTCATCTGTGTGTGTTAAGGCCTTTACATCTATTTCCATTCATCCTGTGGTAAGTGATCACTGTGAAATATTTTTTTACTGTAATTTGACAAGCCAATAACTTCTGGCAGTACAAAGTTTGTCGGGAAAGGTACTAAATAATATTTAATTTCAATACGTAGTAATTCGAACTTTTAAAACGCTTCTTTTCTAACTCTTTGAGTGAAACCTTTAAATTTTAGCATTGGCGACGATGGAGAAAATTAAGCGAACATAACATAACAGTGATGTTTGAAAAACAGTAATTTGCGAACGTATAAATGTAAATAAAATAAAGACGACAATACACTACAGCGTAATTGCGTGCATAGGGGAGATATAAGGCCGAAAGCGATACATTTGCATTTTGTATGTTTTAATTAAAACGGAAACAAACGGAAACGGCTGCTGTGAGACTGGAGTGGTTCCTATTTAACCATAAACACGTTAAACCCGTTTGCATCTGGACGGGACAGATACATGCCCGGGTGAAGTGAATACAAATGTTAATAGAAAATTCAGATTTCCTGTTCGTTTAAGAATTATAAATTGCATTAACTTTATAATCATTATACTGTCTACTAGTGTAGGCAAAGAAATTGTAAAAGTTACACAGCATTATCTACAGTATATACAGGTCTTTTGAAACTTGCTGAAATTACTCTAGTTATGGAAGTAAACTCGGCTTCTTAATGTCACTGGTCAGAATCTATTTTATTTGCAGGATACAGTTTATATATCGCATTTTCCTCTAAACTTTTGAAAATAAGATAGGACAAATTTTTGCAGTGGGCGCAAACAATTGAATAGAAATTAAAGATGTATTTTCACATGCCTACTTCATCAATCGTCAATCGAAAAAGACGTAAAATAAAAATAAACAAATAACTTAAGATTAAGAAAACACGCCTACACCGCACAAACTTAAAAAGTTGCTTTGTGTAAACGCATCTTTATAATACATTTATAGGTCTGGTCGGTGGTGTTTAGTTAAGTGTGGTGTTTGTTTTCGTTGTCGGTGGTATTTGGCAGTATAAAGATACGTAATGATTCAGCATCCTCTCAGCTGTACGATATAGGCCTTGTTTATCGATTTCCAATAGGATTGGTTGGAAGCTGCCTGCTACCTCAGAAGTTAATATCAAGTCAGTATCTTTGTTTCCGTATGTGACATGTTACAGAAAAAAGCTTTATTTGTTTAATCACCTTACGTAATCATCAGATATGTAATGCCCTAAATGTTGATTATAGCGGACAGGTAGTTATCAAAACCATTCCAACAACTTATGACGCCATCTCGTTTAAATTCTGAACTCCATTAAAGACGTTAGACGCCGAGATGTGCATCAAACCGTTATTTAATTAAGATACTAAGTACATCCTCTTGCAAAAAGTCGACTGACGGCCTTAGGTACAGTCGTGGGAACTTTTTTGTGCGATACATATTTTTTATAAAAGCTTTTAAGTTATATTGACAGTTATTTCCTGTAACAGCAATGAGGTTTCTATAATTTAATTATGTAATTATTTTTATTACGTGATAATATTTATGCAATAATAACGAATTTCATATTTATTTTCGTAATATAATGTTGTCAATAAAATTGTAATACTCGTAGAAATATTTGTAATGTAATAAATCTTAGGTACACAAAATCTTGTGCATCATTTACCTCTGTTTACAAATTGTGAAAAGAAACATAGCCAAAACAAAAGGATTGTCTTAAGTCCAAGATTTTGGAACCGAGAATTCCATGGTTGCTTCAAATTGCAAACTTTTTTCAGAGAGAAAGCACATTAAGAAACAGTGAGAGTTATACAGTTATCAGCAACTATAATAAATTATACTTATTTGACATCGTAATCAAAGATGTTCCTAAATTAGAATATAAACTTTATTCTATAAATCGAATTGTACCGTCCTTTTGTTCCTTTTAGACTAGTTTGCAGATATATCTGGTTATCACCTCGTTATCTGTAAAAAAGTAGGTATAACAGCTGCTTTGAAAAATTTCACGTAAATACAATTTCTACTTTTTCACATTTATTCATCTATAACGACGTCAATTGTTAATTTCGAACATGGAACTTACTTATTCTATATTCAAACAGATTTACTGCGCGCGTTAGTTAAAAAAAAAATTAATAAAAGAAATTCCGTTTCACAAGTAAGGAGAAACCATTATCAGAAAAAAAGGTTTTAGTTTATGGGTCTTTCAATTGTTGCGTTGCACGACTGGCTATTGACGGATATTTTTTTTCAACTGCCACAATTGGCACGTGCTGCGGACACATCTGCTGTAGAGCGTGCGCTATTTTGGTCGTCAGTTTATACTGCATTAGACATAAAATAAATTTTATTGATCTTATGTTCGATTATAATTTTTTTTTTACATAAAGGCCCTACACTCTTATTGTGCAATTTGATAGTTCACGCATGCTCTTGTAATAATTTTATAAAAGATAGTTTTATTTTTCTTAAATGGCAACACTACTCGACGACTACACTCTTTTGTGAAAAATTCCAGTAAAAGGATTGAGAGTGGTGGGGTTGAAACAGCGTTTTAACATTGAGTCAAGCTGCGCATTAAATCCTGAACATAATATGTTTACGTCTCACAACTCTAGAAAAAGAGGCACGCCTGCTTTGCTGGATAATTTCAGATGTAATAGAATACCTATCTGCGACATCTCTTAAAACCGCCTTTTCTGGAAAACCCAATTATTACCAGTCGGAACTTGCTTCTAAAATTCATCGCTGTGGCAAGAATTATAGAAAAATTATTACAAAAATGTTTAATGAATACTTCGAGTTAATTAATTATTAAACATTCGACTGTGTTGTAAAAGAAAGCGTAGATAGTGTATTATAATTTTGGGATATTGTAGGCCTAAAAAGGGGATGTTGTGAGTGATTAGGTAAGTTGTGATAAAGTATGTCCTTCTTCCAAAAGGCTGTTGTCTAGGGAGGCCATTTTTTAGAACCTTTGCAAAAAGTTTTCCTATTAAACGCACAAGCAGTAGTAAAATAAATTATTGAATTAAAGAGAAATACCAGTGTAATTCTTGCAAGCGCTGGCCAGGCGGATGATTCAATGTTTGCTTTTGCCTTTCCCTTCTCTTTCCTTCTTTCTCTGTTTCAGTTTTGTCGAAGCGCATGTTAGCAACATATATTCATTTTAGTGCATATTCATACTCGCTCTGTATATCTTCTTCTATCACTTGTGGATCTCACGAGAATGAAGCCAGAAGAACAGAATTTTATAGAAATTAGAATGAGATTTAGCACACCTATTACTCCTACTTAAAATACACAGCTTACAAGGTAACAACAAACTTAATAAATAATTTTTAAAATCAGACATTTTTAATACTTACTACTTACTACCTATTTACTACGCTTCTTTTATTGAATTCTTGAGAATTTATTTTTAAAATCTTTCCGAAAATACACAAATTTTGTTGTCACCCGACCGTTATTGGCAAAGCTAACAAAGCATTTTACACGCGACGTATTACAAAGAAGCTACAATTACGTGATTCACACTAAAGTTCAAAGTAAATAGATAACTATTCAATAAAATTCGTGACAGTTTTCAAGCGTTCAGCTTTAACGGTCTGTATGCGACAGTTGGCAGAGATCAAATGTCAAATCGATAACTTTTTCTGTATCAAAAGAAACTAAAGGGATTTCATTTGTTCATACAACGTTTTTGTTCTAAAAAGTGCCCCAAATAGCACGAGTACGAGCACCTTATTGTGATATTTTCGTTTTAGTTTTGATGTATAATATTAAAAATCACTCAGACTTGAATGTATGGAACTAAGTATAAGACTTAGAAGGTTTATCCAAGTAGTTTCAAGAGATACGATGCCTTAAACTGGAATAAATCAATAATTAAGAACTAATGTTAGTAGGCTAATATAGGGAACGTAATATATAGTGCCCGGCATTTGAATTGGCACATCGAGTAGACTAGGACTTACGGAAAAGGTCGTTTGGATTTTTTAGATCCTAGGTATAAAGCTGCTAATATGTTTATAACAGATTAAAATCTCAAAAAAAAAAATATTGTGATGTGCCAAATCAAATGCCGGGCACGAACTACCTAGATGACCTTTTGGAAAAGAGACTCTTAGCTATCTAGTAAAACATAACAACAGCAAGGGATCAAGTCGAAGTTTGACCCTCTAGGGCAGTGCTCCGCAAAACCAAAACCTTTTCTCATCTACGGCACACTAAAATCTTTCCCAAAATTTCGCGGCACACCGAAAGCTAAATTCGAGACACAAGTGAATGTGACTTGCCACTGTGTCTCAAATGCAAAATAAGTATAATGAAAAATTGTAAAATTTCAATTTACTAATTTTTACCGCGGCACACTTGTATCCGACCTACGGCCCATCTACTCTAGCGTACCTTTAAATTGAAATGCTAAATGCGTGTGGCGCGTCCAGGGCGAGCTCTCTTAGTTCCTTGGAAAATATTGCTGCCAATCTTTTCACCGAATGTCCACGCGACCTAAAAACTTGGCGGCTTCCCAATCTACTTCAATAAATAATTTAACACGCAGGGTCAAGGTTCCTTAGGATGCTCTTGAGCAAGTAACTATATTATAAAAAGATTTAGAGTAGCCATCTTTAACAAGCTGTCATCTCATACTAAACTTTTTACAGAGATGTTGGACATGTCTCTCGTTAAAGAAACTTTTTGTTTAGTATTTTGGAAATTGTAAATAAAAAAACTGTTAAGCTATAAAACAATGAATTTAATTGCATTGGACAATGGTAGGTAATAGCGTGCAGAACAGACAGCCGATGGGATCTTACAGCTCTGGAGTGGAAACCACGAAACGACGAGCGTAAAGGTCCTTCTGAGGGATATTGCAAAACGCTAGATGCAGGTCGTTTCTAATCGGTCCTTTAAGAAAATATAGGAGGAGGCCTATACCATCCTACTGCTAAAATGATGATAAAACAGCAAAAAAAAAGTCCCAATACATTCATTCTGTTATCACAAGTTTTGTACGTTTAGGTTATAAATCTAAATATATGCATTTTGTAATTAAAAGAAAATGGAGTGCGAACATTTTAATGTTACTATACAATTACAAAGTTTATGAAGTATATTTATATAGTCGTGTTGTAATAAAAATAAGGTTGAATTTCGATTGAATCGTCTGCAACGTTAGTGGCCGATCTTGGAAGTTCAACGAACGAAACGATTGCTAAGTAAATAAATAGGTGTGAGCAAAGCTCGATTCAAGTGAACAAAAACGGTACAACGGATCAGTTGCAGATAATTCTATCGTATGTGTAACGTAAACTTTATTTACGAATACATTGAAACATGTATTAGTGATTACGATTTAAAAATAAGTCGCAGTAGCTCAATGTATACGATTTTATTTTAAATCTATGTAAATGGAAATCGTAACTTAGTACGGGGATAAATGTAATATTGGCTATTTCAATCCTTTGCTACACGGCCTGCGATAATTACAAATCAGCATGGGTCCCTGTTAAAAGAAGTTGATATGGTTTTATACAGAGTAATTTGTTAAATGTGTAAAACCTTAAAAATGTAAAGCGTATTTGTAACAAAAAAGCTTTAAAGTTTTCACTACCATTTTCAAGTATCCTGAATAAAGTGATCACTCTAAAAAATATAACATTTATTTTTTGATGTTTTGGAATGCTAAAAGCCAGTAACTTCTGGCAGTACAAAATCTGTAGAGACAAATTATAAACAATATTTTTAAAACGCTTTTTCCTTACTACATTATAATTATGATTTTATTATTTCTAAAACCATTGATTCTTAGATAAGGTGCCTTCCATTAATTGACAGCAAATGATCTAACTATACATTCACCCCTTTTTACACCTATAATCAATCACATTGTATGAGTCTTCAAATTTTTTTGTTATATTTGGTTAAATTTTCACTCTATTTGCCGCGATTAAACTTTGGTTCATTGAGTTATCTATTAAATATAATAAGCATGAAAACCTAATTAGCTTCAGTTGTCAATATAAAACTGCCAGAACCGAAATTTTTAACCGCACAACATCCGAACAGACAAAAGGAAATATATAATCATGTTATAACAGTAGTTCGGTGTAAACTAGCATTAGATGGTACTAAAAACTCTCTGTACCGTAATATAACGTATTAGTGCAAGTTGGGTAAGTGACTTAGAGGTTTGTAATGAGGTCGTTGAGTTAAAAGATCGTTATGGAGTGACTTCGTCGATTTTTGCGAATTTTTACACAATATTTAGGTCACGAATTCGACTCCACTGTCAATTTACTTTTTTTGTACTAGTAATATGAAGATGTCTAGTAGTATACATATAGAACTGTTTTATCATATTTCTCTTAAAACTTACTAGATGGCGCTAGTTAGTAAGCTTCATAGATATAGTACTGATTTGTAATACGTGCTCTAAAAAATAAAAAAATACATATCACAAAAATTGTGTTTCTGCCTTGCCGGACTTTTTTTTCGTTCCCCCTGTTTGGTGTGGAACAGGGACGTTACAATTTTGGGTAATAAGTTCCTCAGTTATAGATTTTTATTAATATTTGTGCTCTTCACTCCTTCATAGCATCTTTCATCATTATAAAACGTTTCATTTCCTTAGCATTATTGTTATTCAACCTCCGCCTTACATTCTTCTTCTCCATTCCGAAAGTACCACAGATTGTCACATTATTGTTTCCTAGTATTGTGCTTTGACTTTTGTATTTTATTATATTTTACAACTCTTGACTTTGAAGAGGTGCTTACCTTCGTCTGCAATTAGAGTATACACCTGTTTGTAAGTGTTACGGTTCTCCGCAATTGGAATCTCAAGTCTTGTCTTGTTTTGTCTTGTCTCAGCGGGCAGGCTTCCGCAACTAAGTAGCAATGCGCTCGTTTTGCGTCGTGGTTGATCTTAATCGAACCACCCAACTCCTCGAGAAATCCCAGGAGACCTTTGATGTTGCCAGCGGTCACGAAGAGGCATCTCTAAGAAGCTAAGCTCAATATCATATCTACTCTGATCGCGTCAATAGAAGAGTTGGTATGACTGAAGAGCTATTTACCTCAATACGATGTCCTTTAACTGAGACGGTGACTATATGATGATGATGATATGAATTTATACGTCATTTGCTTTCACTTTATGTATGATACACGATATTATAAAAATCATGAGTTTTGGAAATAATAAATGAAGTAATGGTCATCAATAAAAGTTAGCAGTGGGAGTTCAGCTATAGAGGACTGAGACTTGCAATAATAGGTCACGGGTTCGAACCTGGATACAATCTTATGTAATTCAAACTTTGTACATTAATTGTCTGGGATTGCCACTGCTCACCAATAACTTTCCAAAGGAAACGCTTTCAAAATTCGGATTACTACATATTAAAATTAATTATTGTTCACTATCTGTCACTTAAAACTGCTAAAAGTTATTAGTCTGACATATTCAAATAAATAAATAATTACTTTAACATATTTCACAGTGATCACTTTATACAGAATGATTGGAATTGGGTTTAAAAGTTTTGAAGATTTTCGCTGATAAATGAGCTTTAAGAAACATACTTTATTTTAAAGCATGCATTTGACCGCCCATGTTAAGATTAGGTATATATAAAATGTCAGTAGGTTTAGTGTTAAAAGTTTTACCTGAAACTAAAAAACTTAATATAGTGTTTTTTAATTAATTTGTTTTATAAAAGGAAAACTATCTCAGTTTGCCTTTTATGAAACATGATTTAGGACCAATATTGATTTCAATTAGTCTGCGGTGGGTCATACATATATAAAATTTTCGTTTATATTTTTTTCTGATCTTATTAAAACCCTATTTATATCTCACTCTGTTACATGGTGTGTGAGAAGGTTAAACGTCCGCGGGGTCAACGTAACAAGTCGAACTCATTAATGCTTTTAACGAAGTAAGTTCGGACTGTGTAGATCGAAGTAGTTAATAAAGGTGTTTTGTAACTAGAGCGCCAGATAAATTAACACGTGCGATGTCAATTAGAAATACTTTTAATTCTAGTTTCAAAAAATTGATTGCAATAGTATAGGTTGGTGATCTGCCGAGTCATTATTTTATATTAAAAGTTTTTGTGTTCATTATACAAGTTGTTCGGATATATGTATGTGTAAAGGGGGTGAAAGTATTTTACACCCTATCCAAGTATAAATGGTTTTGGAAATTATAAATAACATACTGACAACGTAGGAATAAAAGCGATTTAAAGTTCTGTTTAATATATATTAAAATAATTACAGTTTCCTATCTGTTCATGCAGACTTTGTACTGCTAGAAGTTATTAGCCTATCCTATTCAAATTAAAAAAAATAATGTGACACATTTCAGAGAGTAAAGAATGTAAAAAAAATTAGTTTATTTGTCAGCAAATGAGCTTTACATTCATCTCTATAAGGCTTTAACATCTAAAAGCAATCATACTTTATACGTCACTGATAATAAATATCTTAATTTCTAAAGTACTGGGATTATAACTAGATCAAATAATCAATATCCTTATATACATAATATTATACGCTTGCCTGTCTTATTTCTAATATATATGTAAAAAACTGTATCTAAACATCGATAGATCAAAAATCAAGATTATACAAAGGCATTGATAATTTTGTACTGTTTCATACGCTTAGCAAAAGGATTTGGATTTTAAAAATAAAGTTTGTTTTTTTTAATTTATTCATGTTATTTATTTATTTTTACATCTTGTTAGAAAGTTTGAAGAAATATGTAAACTAAAATCGATTAAATACGAGTATATTCATCATCACAATCATGGCAGCTGATATATTCCCATTGCGATCTTTGGTGAAGACCTATGCTCCTCCATATCCCAGCTACCTGCTCCGATGGCCGGTCTTGTGACGTCAATAATGATATATACATAAAATTGATTATCAATTGCTCGAGTGTTGACACACCCTTATGTGCCGTACCAACGGAGTACTGTAGAATTGTTTGATATACTTAAACATTTTCTTATCGGTATTGTACGTGAACTAGAATTCCACCTGGTTGGTTGTTGAACGAAAATTATTTAAATGTGGAACATTTTAAGATTAGAACTCGCGAAAGTACGAATTTTAATTCGATATTGGAAGGGATAATTGTTAAATATAATTATAACGTTTTATTTACTGCTGTAATTTTGGAATAAATATGTGCGGAGTTTAAACCTAACGTAGGCTGTGCTGCATTGCACTATATTGTTAATATCACAGTATACACAACTTATCTCTCTGGTTACTCATAATGACATTAGAATGAGCTTACATTTCAGTGCGTGAAATTCATATAGAATTTATCATAGTAAAATATTTAATTGTATATGCGTTTTGTACATTTTTACCATAAAAACTTATAAAGAGTGTCAGGAAAGTTACAATAAGTGTAAAAATAAACTAGCGATGATGTCATTTTCAAACATATAATATATACACATATATACGTATGTATGTGTTATGGTAATATGTACTACTGTATGAAGAGAGATTTCGTATGAGGTTTGTGAAATATTATATATTAAAAAATATCACCGTATCGTACACTGAATCAGAAATTCTGTATTCGTGTTGTAAATGCCTACTGTGGAAATTAAAGTAAAGCAACTGTGACTATGCAACTCAAGTAATGGGCCAGTATAAATAACAGTACAGCAAGAATCCGAATCGATAATTCATTGCTCTGTCTACTTGTGACCAATCGCGTATCGACTCCGGGATTATTCAATTTATAGATCGTAATGTTCTGGATAATAAATAACTTTGAAATATTGTCCGTGGCTCTTAGATAATAATATTGTTACCCTTATGAAACTTCTGTTCGTAATCATTATTCGTACTTGCGAGAATGCGGTTCGGGTTTCTTGTTAACTTTGATATAAGATTGTCAGGTAACATATTGCAACAAATTTGTGAACCTTAAATATGCAGTACGACAAGCTCTATGTAGTGGCTATATCTTGTGATCGTAGTTATAACTACATAGTTTTTGTATATGTATAATGTGAATATATTTATATCAAAAATATGTTCGTGTGACCTGCTTGAGAAAATATCATAATCTTGTTATGTGGTGTGTATGTCCTAAATATTAGACTAGGCCTAATGTACATGGTGGAGAAGTCATAGATTTTTAAAAGGACTGGTTGGTAGCGGTTTAAACCCAACATCTTCTCAAGACAAATATTCGTTTGTCTACCATATGAGTGGGTGCTGTGATCTCCACTCCATCCTTAACATCCTAGTGCCTATCTGTCCTCGCTCTACTACAATATCTAACAGTACAATATAAAATAACATTATTTATTTTTAATAAGTAACAATAAACATTATGTTAATTATTTTGTCACCAAAACTTTTAATTACTGTCGATCTTTGGCATGTGTGGCGTTATACTATTTGAATTCAAATATAATGTTATATAAATACTATTCTTATAAATTTTATATAATACGCCTGTGCTAGATGTAGACATGTATTTTTAATTGTTTAAATATAAAAAAAACTTCAAACTCAAAAGATCTAATACCTATTCGATAAGACTATTCAAAATAAATACTTAAATCAATGATAAATGTATTGTGAAAATAGGAAAGTAAAAATTAAATTATAAATGAATTTTAATGTAAAGAAAAGCAGACAAAGAAATTAAAAATAAGCAAAACAGAACGAAATGTAAACCAATAAGATATATATAAGTAGTATTCTGGAGGAAAGACGACGAAAGTGAGGTGATGAATGAAAGGAAACAACGGAAGGAATTAAAGAATTTATGAAGAATAAAATATGAGTGAATAAATAACATTGAGATGGAAAAAAGTTGAGAACGCAAACGATATGATGAAAAAAATATTTTTTATGTCGCTTTATAACCAAGTAGGGGAAAGTACCCCAAAAATGGGGGCCATGAGAAAACATCACTTCATAACTTCTGCATTATCTTTGTTTTCATTATTTTGTGTTACTTCTATTTCACTTTAGTAACATTTTACCATTTACGCATATACATTGTTTCAATAATAATTTTATTATTATTAAAATTCTAATTTTAATAACAAGTATTAGTATGCAATAGATTTCTAGGTCACGGTTGCTTCTGAATGTGTGTTGAGTAAATTAATTCATACAGCATAGACTGATGGCATTGTAGGCTTCCTGTCTAATAACTATGTTCTATGGAGGCTTTAAAATAGTTGCACACGATAGGAAACATAAAGGAATAAAAATATCATTAATACTTTTTGCTTATTTTATTTTTGTGTTAAAATATATAAATATACATTATTAAACATATTTTGTTGTGTTGGTCACTTGGTTAGTCACAGAGTGGCCTCGAAGAAAAGTGCTTACTCCTGTTGTAGACGAGTCAAACAATATTACATGTATCACTGCATTGGCATATTACTCTGGGGCAAAGTGGCAGAATTTGAGTCAATATGGGAGCTCTGGATTCATTGCGAGACGTTTTAATTAATGCTGTTATTCTTACGGCTGCGTCGCAATAAATCAATAACGATATTTTGTTTGTCCGCAAGGATATCCATTATTATTAAAAACAGTGATAGACACGGTGTTAATACAAGGAATTAAAATAAACTATGTGCTCCTAGTTTTCGTATTCTAAAATTAAATAAATCGTGCATAGCACAACGTATATGTATGTATAATAAAATTCCACAAACAAGATCTGACATTGGAGAGATTTAAAAGAAATATTAAAAAATATTGTTGAAAAAAGTATATTATTCTATCCAAAAATACAGTACTGATGTGTGGAGTTAAATGTTGATGCTCACTCAGGAAGCTCAATTATTGTACAAGCACTTTACAATTCTATATATCTATTAGAGCAACTATAGAATTTTTCGCTGTGTTGTAATAGTGTTTGTAATAGTTTATTCGAATTAAGAATATTATGATTTTTAATTTGATAACTACAATTTTGTATGAAAGGTGCGGTCTTCAGAAAAATACTTATTTTCTATTTGAGTTTAAAGTTTTTGTTGTTTATGTATATTATTTCACTATGTAAGAAAAATTACGGTTACAGCTTATGACACAGCGCATGACTTGTACAGATAACGGTGTACTAGAATTAAATAACCTGTAATTGAAAATGAATGAATAAATAATATTTAACTATATTACTGTAGTTTGAATATGACGAGAGGATTTTTTATATAAATAAAACGTGTTCATGTCATGAAAATCATATTTTATTTTATATGCGATCACAATTGCTATATTAAAGTATATGTTATTTACTTTTAATATATTAAAGGTAAAAAAATGTAAAAGAGAATATTAGTAACATCAAATTAACGCGATATTTACGAATATATAGTTTAGGAATAACTTGTTAAGTATTTATGCTTCAGTGTTAAAATTAAAATTTATTATTATTCAATTTATTTCACGTTACATGTGTAATTAAACGCATGATTTTTTGAGTTAACGTCTAAAGAGATTCCTCACGTGTTTCAGTTTAAATACTATCTGTGTTTGTTGACAGCATTACGCTATTTCAGAAGCCGAACGGCAGCCATGTTTATTTATAGTGTTAGAAGAAAAATAATTTGACCCACAATCCGTCCACTTTCCTATCTACCATTGTTGATGTTGCGTCACGTCGTGGAAACTGTGACTCGTGTGCCGTGGGCTAGTGATGTACCCAGCAGTCTCCGAGACCGGAACAGACTTACTTAACGATTGTTTTTCGTATTTAGAACTATATATATAAACTTTATTTTTTGATGTTTTTTTATGTTTTTTTTACATACTGTCGATGTATACCACATTGACAGGATGTAAAAAGAACCGTCATATTATCAGGAAATTTTCCTAAAAAGTATTATCGTTTTAAAACATGTCTTCATATGATTAAAAAAATTTATGTGTTTTTTTTATTTCCAGGTACGCAATTTGAGAGTTTCACGACGACGAGTTTGTTTCTGAAATTTAAAACGTATGGTATATATCAATAAGTATAATATACTCCGCATAATAATACGGAAATAATGTATTGTACATATAAATAATCCTCCTCCTCCTTGCGTCGTTTTCCTAATGCTATGAAGTCGTGATCTCAATCAACCAGCTATCTAGTTTTTTAAGCTATTCTTCCATCTGTCTTTGTTTTTCGTGATTTGTATAGGCGTAGAAACCTTCATGCTGAGAGTGGTGCTGATGTCAGCCCAACGAAACGGAGCCATATTGAATTAATGTATTCTTTTATTTTTTGTTAAAACTACGTACGAAAAGATACCATTGTTAAAAAAAAAGTTACTGGCAATGTTATTTAAAACAAGAAGCAAATAACTTTATAAGTATAATATAAAAATAAAATCAAAAACTAAAGTTTATGTTTGGGTAACATCCCTACGAGCAGCGTTTATAGAGGTTTAGTTGTTCTGAAGGTGGATTTATGGTAATATTGCTAAGGTGGTAATTTGGTACGCACATAACTCAGTACCAAGCTTCCTACGCGCTGCAGACACTGTTTCGGATTTAACATAACGCTCAAAATAGCTTTATATTATTATTTCGCCCGTTCGACAAAGTTTCGCGTTTGTTTTTTTAATACCGACTTAAAGTGACGTAACTGTTATACAACAGCTGTTCTAAATTTGAATTTTTATTAGAATGTAAATTAGTTTCCTAATTTAAATCTTATTGTACAAATTTAGCACGCATTGATTTCGTATAACCAAGAATGTTACAAAAAATAATTTATTATATTTCGTGGAAACTACCACGACGTCTCTGATTATATCAAGTGCGCTTGACCTTAATATTACAATACGTATACAAAATTTAATTACACAATGGTCGTAGATTTTACTGTTGACAACGCTATTTATTTACTTTTCGAATGGAAACGTTCGAAGATGATTCAAATGCTTATCTATATATCTACATAACACAAGACCGTTACAAAATAAATATCTTTAATTTAGTGTTGTCCATTGCATTGCCCTCAAATCTTGTTTTATGCATGCAGTTAAGTTATGCAAGACTTAAGTTTGTAACTTTCCTCAACAGTTATCCGCTTTTACTTCCCTATACAATAACATTTAGTTTCTTATTATCAATAATCCAAATTCTTGTTCTTAACAGTAGTATCTAAAATAAAATTCTTCGATTTGTGGCAACAATATATAGGCTCTTTTCATTTGGATTGCCGGTGCAGGAAACGTATTATAACTTATTAATTTGGAATAACCGCACAGAAAATGTGTGAAAATGAATCTTATTTATATAATTAAAATGTTTACATCAAATATAACGATAAAAATATTAGATTAGGTTGTAGAAGAAAATAATTTATACTGCTTTTTTTTAGAAAAACAATTCCATATAGAATAAATTGGCTGTAATGAGAAAATTCCTGCGATTTTTTGATTGTTAATATTTATTAAAAACTTGTTATATGACTGCTAATAAAATTGAATGTTTATTTTTAACAAATTACAATATTCGTTATTTATTCTTGCTAATTCAGTCCATATTCCTTAGTGCCTAAAGACGAAAATCTAGGACAAATTTATGGTTTAATTGGTGGGAGCTTTTCTAGGGAATTCTGACCCACACAGCCCAGCGGATAGAAAAGTTAAATTGGTAGTAGCTAGACAGATTGAAAGATGGCGAGAGAATGTAAGAAAAGAGAAGGTACACTGCATGCAAAAATTAGGCCATGGCTATAGCGACCAAAGTGTCATTTATGTCTTCTCCGCCAGGAGTATATGATTATGACAAAAAATATGTAATGCGTCTTATTTTTATTTAGTGTACTTACGTGTAATGTATTCTTAAATTAAAACCTATATAGCGAAAAGAACGATTGAAATATTGCATCTAAAGTAGAAATACCTGGTTTATAGCATTTTTTTATTGGCCCTCGCTATTAGGGATCTCTCGTACAACCCTTGTCTTGGGTTCATTTTACAGTTTTATACTTAATCATTTATTCAAATTCATTTTTTATTATGATACACTTCTCATATCTTTCTTAGTATCTCTCTCTCATTCTTCCTTTATCCGTCACAATATCTTACATTCTTATCCATTCCTTTATTTTTCATTCCTTGCCTTCCCATCCTTCACCGTTCCTCTTAGGTTAATACTTTACAGTTTTCAATTAAGTAATATTTACTTATTTGGCATTTTGTTAAATTCTCTTTTCTTATTTTTATGGTTTTAACATGTCTATATCACAGTACTATCATTCATTCTCTTTGTTACATTTTTGTTTTTCAATTTTTATTGCGTTCTATTGCCTTCAATAGCTTTAATTACTACCTTATATAACAGTTAAGGAACGCATGTTATATAAAAAATGCAACATCTGGTTTAATTCACATGAAAATGCTTAACAATGACGTCGCAATATGTCGCAAAAACCCTTTAAATTAGTGTAAAAACAATAGGCGCGGAACGTGGGAGCTGGAGATGTAGCGAACTGTGCTCATCATGATGCCAGATGAAGTAACGCTTACGTGACCTGGCAATAATGCTTGCGATTATTTGCATCACTTTCACTTGGTAAGCTGAGTTGATCTGATCGAGTGAAAAGGTCGGTTCCTATAAATATCTATCTATATATTTATTAATTTAAAATAGGAACTATTTACGATTACAATACTTTTATTTCTAGTTTGTTCAATCTAAATTATTAAATTTTTAAATAACATTTACTTCTGATTTTGAGGCCGCTAAAATCTTTAGTTGAAATAGCAGTGGGGAGGTCATTTAGCGCGAAAAACATGAAGATTTGGGATGCAGGCGGCTTCGAATCTCTTCTATTAGAAATCTATGGAGGCCTATGTCCAGTAGTATTCTCTATTCGCTCTTCGAGATTTCACTTCAGCTTGTTATATGTTCCGCACTTAACATTCCATGTAGTACCTCATTTTACTTTAAGTTAGACTATTAAATCGCTTTTCATCAAAATGCTTTAAATAAATATTTAAATTTTCACCACTTCGTTTTAAAGTAAATATTCTAATGATACGTACGCATTTGTAAACAATTAATAATTATGGCTATTAATACTAAAACAGGTTAAACAAATGATGATCAATGAATGTAGTTTATTTATGTAGTTGAAATAAATTAACGTATTCTGTGGGTGCAAAATCGATTAATATTAATAGAATGAAGCCGTCATCTCCATATTTGAAGATAATTTCTGAATATATTCTACGTATTACTAATTGAAATGGCTGTAAAATAAAATGTTATCCCTTCTTTCTTCCATATTTAGTCAATTGCACTAAATTTTTATAGCAAATTAGTAAATAGTTTATCCTAAAGATATTTTTAATTTCAAAAATATACACGTTCATTAGAAATAGATGTTAAAGATTTAAAGGGGTGAAAGTGCAGCTGTAGCCTTCTCTAACCCTATGCAAAATCAATGATTTCAGAAATTTTAAATATTGTTTTGATTATATAGTATGAAATGGTCTTTTAAAAGTTTGGTTTACTGCATATTATTTAATTGATTTGACGTGTATTAGCAAAATTTATTATACGAACTTTTTTGCTAGGCCCCGGATGATAAATATATTGATGCTTTCAACTAAATAAACAGTAAGCCTCTAATCGATTCACATTAAAACTAATTAATATATATATGACTATGTGTCTCTGCAGACTTTGTAGTATAACAAGTTACTGGCTACTTATAACGTTGCAATAAAAAAAAAACTCGTAACATATTTCAAGGTGTCCTGATAAATAAGCTATTCATTCACGCTTTTTAAAAACTTTTTAGAATATGTATAAAACTATAAATAATCAAACTACCATAACTAGTAGACTTTTAAAGTTTTCATTTATTTATAAGTGTATCGATATATGAATTTAGTAATTCCCATCACTAATTATAATACATACGCATGATATTTGATTACTCGATTGAATTTCGCTTTCGTCGCCAGAAAAGGCGAAAGGTGTCACTTGAATGTAATCGAGATGGTTCTTACCATTGTTTATTGTTGTCTGAACGAGTGATAATTATCTGTAATTTCCATATCGAATACCACAACTAAAGCAAAATTGCTACAGCCATATTTATTCTCACAGTGTTCTACTGAATTTAAATGATTATTAATTTGTAAATAATTTTTAAATTATGAACTAATTTCCCTTCTTTTAATTGCTCTATCTATTTCAAAGCTAATATTTACAGCCACGTTTTCAAACACAATATATTCAATTACTTTCAACTTTTTTATTTAGTACAAAAAATTGAGTTATAAATATTACTAAACTCTATGGATCTGTGCAGTTCTATATATAAATTATTTATTATTATTATTCATTTTCTTTGAAATCATTACGTTGTATAAAGTCTAAAGTCTAAATTACTGTTTTTTTGAACAGCATTTCCGTTAACTTTTATTGAACTCTTTAAAAGAAATAAGGTAATTAACATTTCTGGCAAATGACGATAATTTTCCATAAAATCAGACATTTTTGCATTACTGAAAGTACATAAAATCCCAATAAAATCACTGACGAGAAAAATTTATTTACTATGTGCGCTTTGTAAATCTTTTTTCCCACGTTATACTGTTTAGACGTTTAGTCATATTTCTTAGAAAGTCTATTTTGTTAAATAATACGGGAGTCAAGTAATTTCGGGTTCTTTCTGCATAATGATTTTTAACAGACTGAGTCACATTTTAGGTTACAAAATATTGAATATTTATTACTATTTTTATTATTTAAAACACTCGATTTATGAGTTAAGTGCAAGGACTTATATACATATATATATATATATATATATATATATATATATATATATATATACGTGTGTGTGTTATTAACGTTATTATCGACAGTAACGAACATCACTACAAAATAAATTATCATATCATTAACAATAATATAATCTAACGCTAATATATTAGTATCTTATCATCTGGCGATTTATGGCAAAGTAACGGATGCCATAAAATTGCGCGGTTAAGAGATGTATTAACAAGTACTCAGCAAGTAATTAATAATGGCATGCTAATAAACGTGCTGCATTTTGCAGGTAAAGGTTAATTATTAAAAGTTGCAAGCGGACTGCTCCCGACTATCTCCATGCCGGCTAATAAGTTTTGCTATTCAGTCTGCAACATTGTCTGAAGATTTATCACCTATCGGCCGTTCGAACTGGCCATGTAGAGAATTACGCAAAAAAAAATTAAGTAAATTATTATGATTGTTTTTTTTAATCTTGGTATCTCATAGGCGCGCCTTTTAATGCCATTAACGTTGATGCTTTGTTTATTGCGTCTCGTTTCAGTCTTGTGTGGGAAAGAATGTTTTTTTTTTTGGAAGGCTATCAAATTATTCGTGTATGTATTATAAATATAGTACACGCGATTCGAATTATAAAAAAGTATTTCAGAATTTAAGTCTTGTTTTACATCTGGTACGTTGTCTTGAATTTAAAAGCAGTAATGTATAGCTTTTACGCAGTGGTCACTGTGATGAACATTACCTTAATTTATTTTTTCTATTGGAATGCGACACGCTAATAATTTCTGGCAGCACACAGACTGCTGCTACAGATAGTAAATAATAATTCGTTTTAATAATCCGAATTTTGAAAACCCTTTTTACTTTATTATAATTACGCTTTTTATTATATGTTATCTGAAACTATTAATTTTTGCTGTGGTAGCTTTTGCGCCATTTTTCACCATAAATCATTCTCTATAAAGTAGTCTGAATTGGAATGTAGTATAGATGCCTGTTTTGATGAGTAAGGATTTAAATTTTTTCCGTCAATATTAATAATAACTTATTATTATTATCTTATAATACATATTTTAAATAGTTAAATGGTGGTATTATAACTTTTATGTTTTTTTTCCTTATGTTACGTGTATTACAAGAGTATTAAAAAAATAGTTTTCAATGATAGATATATCATTGAATGTGCCCTATTGCCTTTTCACTTTATACACAGCCGGATTTTTGAGTTATTCGATACAATGCTATGAAAGACGTTGACTACTTAGAAAAAAACACCAGAAAAATAGATCTGCGGCGACCACGGGTCGCAGCTAGCGGATCTAATCAGGTCCAAACCACGTTTATTATCTTATAAACCGAAGAAATACACAACGCTAAAAACGGACAAAGATGGCGTAATATAGTGCGCGACAAATTTTTCACGTTATAGTGAGGGATATGACCGAAGGAGGAGTAATCTATTACCTTAATTAAATAGAACCTACATTTTACATAGATAATATATATAATTCGGCATCTAAGATTCTAAATTTCAGTCAAGTATTTTTTTTTAGTTAGGTTATATCATTTTATTAAACACTTTTGCAAAAACTCTTGAGATCTCTTGAGAACCTAGTCTTCGTAGTTTTTGGCCTTTGTGTAAATCGCCTTTGCCCTAGACGACGTGAAACAACATCAGCCTAGATTTACGGCACGGTATCGGCGAGTACTAGGAAGCAGATTCTCGAGTTCCGCAGTTGCACGAACTCGTTCGGCTTCGGCACGAGCCGTTTTTGACCTCGCACTACCTTCTATACTGAACCTTATTTAGTTTTTTCTATTTAAATTCATATTTTAATGTTATTGATTAATTCAAACTAAATATGTTAATATCTTATAACAGTACAAATTATAAAGCTTGGAGATTAACTTATATTTTTTTCAAATTCAGGTTCGTCTACAGTGACCGCTTGTATACATTAGGAGAAGAATGCTAAAATAATCCAACTGATATAAACTAAAATCAAAATTATAGTAGTTTATATCAATATATATTAATAACAAAAAAACTTTGTTATGTTATATAAAAATTATCTTGTAAAATTTGAAAAATCTTTACCGCGTGACTTACCTCAGGTGATTACTATTATGTATTGTTTATAATCACTCTCTACATTAAAATATAAACTGATTGAAAAATCTATATTTTATATAATATATATTTCTTGTCGACACCATTACACATTTATTTCGTAATCCTCACATTACTTTCCGATTTCTATACAGGATGATTGTATATGGTGTGATAACTTAGATACTTGCTGATAAATAAGCTATGATCCATTGAAGTGATCACTGAAATATTTTAATTATTTCGGAATGCAACAGACTCTTTAAACTGGCTGTACAAAGTAAATAATAATTATTTTTAATATGTAAGTAGATATCCGAAATTTTTAAACGCTATTTCTAGCTTTATTATCTTTAGATCACTTATCATATATTAATTGATAGCAAAGAAGGTATACATTGACTCTTTTAAAGATTTTACACCCATAAACGATCATCCAGTATTTCGATAGTTACGGCTTCTTTTTTCAAAATCAAAAAGATCATAAACAAGGTCTCATAGTTTAATTACATTCAAGGCGTTTGTCGTCAACTCGGGCTGCCAAAGACAAGCAATTAGACAAGCGCGTCCATTCTTAACACCTACGCAACCTTTAGATCACTATCAAAAACCTCGGCAGGTAAAAACCAAGGATTTCGCTTGCCAAGTAACGTGTGGGAATCGGGTATGAGTAATTGTTCATTGTTGTATGTTTACAATAGCGTTGTAAAGTTGAAAATGCGGTATGCGAGTGCATAAGACAGCGATAATTCGGGCACAGCGAGAATGTAATTAGTCAGTTAACATGTACCACTAGACACAGCCCTTCCGCTTAGATTTCCAATAGCTCTAGTGTAGATGAGGTCTCCGTCCTACATTTGCCGATGATTTTGTATTATCTCGGATTAAGGTTATCTGCTGTGAGTGGAAGTCGTACGCAGCGCCGGGTTTGTGTCAACTAAAATAAAAAATCTTAAGGCATTAGCCGCCATCTGTTTTGTTTACTATGTAGCCTACCTAATCTCTTTCTCTCTTTCTTGTTTCTGAAACAGCTTTGTCGGCCTGAAGTTTATTACTTATTCTGATCCTTCCCGCGCGCCACTAGGATTTTGTCTGTGTGACTTTTGTTCAATATTCCTTCGTCTCTCCGAATGTTATTGAAGAGAGCAGTCCACGTTCCGCTGTTGCCGTCGTTTTGACTGCTTCTGTAGCTCTTGATGTTTGGGTTTCCTTCTTTCTGGCTGCTCTCTTGCATGGATATGTTTAATCCCTGTAGTGACTTATATTGGCCATTCTGCTCTTGGGAGGCGGCGCTTGTTTCTTCTCGGGATCGATGCATCAGAGGTCTGCCTACTGCCACTTAAATTAAATAAAATTGCCAAACCACTGTGTTATGTTTATTACTTTTATAGGTCCACGAATCTCCTTATCTAACTTATTTTTTTTTCTACCGGAATACGACAGACCAACCACTTTGGCTAAATTATACTCAATTTCAATATGTTGTTATCAGAATTTTGAAAAGGCCTTTTCTAACTATATTATTATTGCCTTATGTATTATTTCGGAAGCCATTGATTGGATATGGTATCCAATAATTCAATTTACAGTAAATCACAGCTGTAAATTCCCCTTAAAGCTTTACACCTATAGCCTATCAGACTGTATACGAAGCAATTTTGAAAGATAAATTGTTTTTAATAAGTTAAAAGTCACGTTGCAAGCCAAAACGTGAACCGAAATAATCAACCTACACTATTAAGAAATAGTTTCGAAGTGACATACTCATAAACGATACCTTATAAGGAAACTTTAATAAAGTTTGCAACTCTGAGACACAAGGATTGAGAAATATCAAAATAAATGTTTATTGATAAACATAAACAATAATCCTAATGTGAACATATGTAAGAAAATCTAATCTAAATTTAAATTCTAATTGTAAATGAAAACCAACTTAGGGTTTTGATTACCATAAACGCGCGCGATATTAGTAAAATATCTTTTTTATTCGCGTTGTTAAATACCGAGCACTTTATATGCAAAACAAACTGCACAGTGAATCAATAGTACTATCTGCAGCCCTCCGGACTAACAAGCTGCCATGTAAGCCGTGCGCACTGACGTCTAGCGAGCCTCACTGCTCTCTGGCGCGTGGAGCAAGACACGGGAGATACAAAAACGCCAGCGCTTGTGAGACAACAATAGTTTTTTTTAACATAATTGGAAAAGCTGCGTTTAAAAGTGTATCTTACTTTACTACCCTTTTGTTATTTACTGCTTCTCCAGATTTGAGACGTATAGGGCTAAAAGCACTCAGATCTTAATGTAGATATATTTAGAATTATTAAGCTCTAAGTCTCTCTTAGAAGGCTATATTCGAGATTCTATGTTAAATAGCTAAAACTTCAAGTACATTGTTCTTTAAACTTCCTCTTTTGAATCCTTTAACTAGTTTCTTTATAAATAAGCATGTCTTTAAAGTGATAGTAATTTATTAAATTGCCGGAGGAAGTTTCTTTTAATATATTGGCCAGTCCAGTTTCGATAAAATTACATATAGGCACTCTTCATTAATGAAAACAAGATTTTTTTAAGGTTTAAAATTAATTATAAATATTATGTGTATAAAACATTATATGTTATATTATATAACGTGACAATTATATTCCATTGACAGTGAATTTATTAAAAATATACTACATTTATAATATAAAAAATGTATTCTTCGCCTTAACGAAAACAACACTTTAATATTACCAAACAATAATAAAATTATTAAACAATACAAAATAAAAAATGTTTCGACTAAAGATTATCTTTAAGATATTTTAATCTGCGTATTCTTTTGAATTACACCAAACCTTGTTCCGTCGGCCTTAGCTCGCCTTATTCGTCAGCGATGACACTTGCCTCTAGGTTGCGTACAGAGCTTTGCGCTTGCATATTAAATTGATATTAAATTAAAAGAGAAACAAACTAATGTTCTATCGCACTGAAGCCAAGACGGTAAATAAATTGGTGTTGAAATGAATAAAGAATTTAATCATATTAGTCGGGAATTCTACTAGCGTTTTTAACAAAATTGTACTCGTAACATTAGGTAGAAAAATATTGAGAAATAATGACATGAATAAAGTACAATGGGCGGTTTTATAACTTGAAGTAATTTATTAAAGATAACTATTGTTTGGAACCAGAAATGTAATAAGCAGGGAGTAGTTGACGTTTATATTGTGCTGTTCGTCGCATATAAGATTATTTCTCGAAACTGTGTTGTAATTACTGAAATCTTTGCGATTTAAGCTTTGCCGCTAACTCTTGTATTATCGACATCGTTAAAACTTAAATTTAAAGGCATACACTTCTTTTAAGAAAACCTCCACTGTGGCAAATTCTTCGATACATACAAATTTATTGAGTGAATACCGTGTGTCATTATTGTATTCGTATCTGTTATTATATTAAAACAGGGATATGTTCAGGATTTCTATCGAATCATGAATGAGGAGATCCGTAGATGAAAGAAAGTAAACGTCATAGTTTTTTTGGATTCCATTTTACTGCTGCCTTAGTGATATTTGTAGATTCCGCAGTTGAGAGGAAGGGCGCTGAGGGCGTTTAGCCAAAATCCTCTTTTAAGATGGCTAAGCTATTGGGTTCTCTGGGAAACCTCGGCTAGAGAATCTCCATACTACAATTTTAACGAATTGAGAGACCTATTAGATCGATTCGGCGACCGCCCCATAAAGTAACTAAGATCAAAGGCCCCTACGAAAGCAAGTCGGGATGGGCTGTCACTTGTCGATAACACTAGTCTACTATACCGACGTAACGGTGCCTGAGAGTGGTGTAACTTGGTCAGTTGCTATTATCTGCCTGGTCTAGAGTGATCGGGGAATTTGAACGGTCGACATAGCCCAGCGGAATGGCAAGTTGGAGTAGAAATGAACGGGTCACGAAGTGCATAGAATAGAAGGGTGTTGGCGCCTTAAGATTCTGGACTAGACACTTGTACTGTAATAATATTTATATCATTATCTACTGTATCGTATCTTATTATATTATACTATAAGTTGTATTTACTAACAATACAATGTGATCCATTTTTATGATACGGACCTCGTCGAGTCAATGTGGATTAGTGAATTTCACATATCTTATTTATTTCATGGTAGGAAATTTACACAACATAAAAGAACCAGTTGTAAGTTCAACCAGGCACTAGCTTCTCGTTGTGTTTTTTGGGTTTCGGAGTGATTGTCCTAAATCACATAGTCTGTAGGTTTCGTAAATTAAAACATGATTTCATTTTTAAATTGTTTAAATAGAAAAAATTATTAAAGAAAAAAAAACTTAGAATTCATCAAAGTCTGTCTGCCCCTTAAAAGTATTTAAACAAGTTTTAGTTACTTAAAGAGCTTTGAACGTGTGATGCCAATTATTTCTTGGTGATTTAGAGTTTTTGCTCGCGGTGGCTACCCCGCATCACGATGGCTTGAGGCTGTACTTACAAATGCTCGGCGTTTGCCACAAGGCCGTTGGGCAATCTGCGTTTTTGTAGCTCCAATACAGTACAGCTAGCAAGTAAACTAGCAAATTAATTTGATAATATTTTCTGCCTGTATCAAATTCTTTTATTAAAGCATAAGTTTCTGGTAGTTCTTCTCTTAATTACAAATAATAATGTTATTTCTGTTTTAATTTAGTAATAACTATTATCATCATTTTAGCCGTAGGATATCCGCTGCTCGATGTAAACCCTCCTTGAATATTTAAAATGTGATCTCCAACCTGCCTGCCAATCGTGGTGGTAATAATAGCTTATTCCTCCATTGATATCTTTGGGAGAGGCCTTGCAATGGCCGTCAATGGGCTAAAATGAGGACGACGACAAGCAAGTTTATTTTATAAATTATTTTAATATTGACAAATTTTACAATTTTACCATTTTCATTTCAGCCCTCCTTTGTGGGCAATTTTGTATGGTTTTATAATACACTCTCATTTTCCTCTACTTCTTTTCAGCCGATGAACGTTCACTGGAAGGCAAAGACCTCCAACAAAAATCGTCTCTATGACCGTTACTTTCGTCTAGTCTTTGAATTATCATGTGAAAAATTTAAACTTCCCATCTGTCCAAAGGGAAATCTTTTCGAAGATCTATATTTGGTAGTGGTCGTCGTACTCTTTATTTATTAGTAAAAAATCTCATAGGATAGTAACCGTATAGAATTTTTAAGGTAATGTAGATTGGAAATATATTAATCTTTAACTGTATTAAGTACATTGTAAAGGTAATAAAAATTCCGTCTGAGTTTGTTGTCGAGTTTTCACTAATTGTGGCGCTTTTGAAGTTCTCGTAGCTTTTACTTGACCGTTGCAATTACTTGGAACTCAATCTAATTCTATTTTCTGCTAATTTGAGCTCTTATGATAATCATAAAATAAGCCTTATTTGATTAACACAATAGTTGTGTCTTATAACAATGGGAGGTATATTAAACAGAATAATAAATGTATGTCGGACTTATATAATTAGTAACACTGTGTCGATCAAAAAGGTGCTGACTCAGCATATCCTGCCAAACGATAAACAAAACACTGCGACAGCGCTCTTCTTTCGTCAGGGCCATTCAATTTGAAATATTGTGTTATTTTGTCCTTTCTGTTGTATAACGTTCGTAGTATAAAATACATAGTTTGCTGAATATATAATGATCTCTGTATGCTATGAGTGAAAGTGTAATAAGGAATAATTATTTATAGATAATACATATTAATAGAAAGGAACTAAAATATTTGTTAATAAACTTAGTTTTTTGGGAGAGTTTCTTATTCTTTTGTTATTTTGGTACAAAATTGTTAAAAAATCAAACGATCCAGGCAAGCTTTTATAAATTGGAGGGTTATTTTGATGCGAGCATAAATATATCTCTTCTGGCATTGTTTTCAAGACGACTCAAACTATCACTGAAAATTATCTTAAGAAAATTGTAATGTGAATGTTTTAATATGTATAAAAATAAATGTATAGACATTCAAGACACACATACACATGTATATATATATATATATATATATATATATATATATATCTTGAATGAAGGTTTAAAAGTAAACCAAGTTTTTATAAGAGTGATGACAATTTAATAGAAGTTAATGTACAGCAGTTAAGTTGATACATAGTAGACGTTACCTAACGATATAAGAAGATACGTACGTATACATGCAATATATTAAATTACATGTTTTACGTTAGAAATATAAAGAGCTAACGCAATTTCTAGTCAATAACTTTCCGCTTGTCGACTTTGACCTGTTTGCCTAACTGTTCGAGAAATGCTACTCGATGTAATATAAAACGATGTACGCCGTTTCGGAATTATTCTACCTTTGTATAAAGGATGATCGGAAATAGGTGTAAAGGCTTTAAAAGGTCGAATGAATCCTCTATTTGTCAGCAAAAAACTTTTAAGTTTTTACAATTATTGGGAAACACCTTTTATAATGATCATTTTGAAATATGTTATATTAATTTATTATTTATATAAGAATGCAACATCCGCCTCTACGGGAAAAGATAGTAAACATTAATTAATTTTAATATGTAGTAATCCGAAATTTTGGAAAGCTTTGTTTTACAATATTATCATTCCCTTCTTTATTATTTTGAAAGTATTGATTTTTGTTTAGGTTGTACTGTATATTAATTTTCAGCATATGAACCTATTACCGATCAATCTATAACACAAGTTGTGTGATGTTTGCTCTATGTAATGTATGTATGTATATATGTATACTATGATAAACATTATTACCTCCACGAATTGTTTTGTGGTTTTACTCAATGTACAAGGTAGAGGCAGAAGTACATATATTATCGGGGCCTAGTTTTCTGGCGTCAACCAGCGTGCACGCGATACTTTGTTCCGGTTTAGTTAGCGTCTAAGCTCGTGAAATTATTCTATTAAGATACATATTATAATATAATACGTCTCAACAAAACGAGCATAACATGGTGCTTCAAGGGAATTTCATTTTTATGACCTTGAAAAGCTCTCCTCTTTTATAAAATGGTAGTATCTTCTCAAAGACTATCACTCATATTTATAAGTAGTTGTCGCTTATAGTCACCATCATCATCAACAACAAGCCAGCCGATAAAAGACCGCCACAACGAACGGTCTTATGTTGCAAGCATCCAAAAACTTCCGTGACTTTAGCTTTGTGGTCGGTTTACCTATTTTGGAGCCTACCCTCGTTGTGTCTACCAGATTGTGATTTGCACTCGAGAACCTATCGACCCAACAGCTGTAGGTTGCACGAGCTATATTCTCCGCTATCTACCAGTCTAGATGAGCAATAACTATCGTAATAATTAAAAAAAGTAACAATGTTTTTTATCGGAGATGGATTCTATTTAAGGCAAATGACTTTTCCAACGTTACACGTTACGTTGAACTTGCTACACTTATTGGAAAAAAATAAAGTTTTTGTTCGGAGCTTCGGGACGATACTTTGTTAGGTGCGAGACTTGCAGCGCCGGGGAATCCCGTCGTTGGATGTGCTCCAGGAAAACGTTCGCTTACTATCGACCCGATTACATACCTGAGTAAGTTAAATGTAGTATATAGAGTCATGACATAGCAGTTATAGCTTAGTAGCTAAGTGTGCATTACGATTCTACGTCCTGCATTCGATTCCGATCTGCCGCACATTGGTTTTAAATATATATTTCTATCGATTACAAAAGTTGAAAGAAAACGTAAAGAAACCATTACATTTTAATCCTCATTGGTTTACGGTCGATTGAAACCAATATTTTCTCACTGATGTCTGTGTTCAAATACTAATAATACGTATAATATTAATAAAGAGTTTATTTAAAGCGTACCATAATGATTATGAAATAAACATTTACAGCTAAATCTTTTTTGTTTTTATTGTTGCGAATTGAATGCCATTGATAGGCATGTTGGGTAGTTCAAGTGAACAAAGTAATCTATATAACGAAAAGTAATAAAGAGTAGGTACTTATTTATATCATAAAAACAACAAATTTCCGTAAACGTGCTAAAGTATGAAACAAGATTGTTTATTCGTTTAAAACTAACGACAATACATTTTTTTTTTCAGTATGGGCAGTTTATTTTGTTTAAATTGTATTAGAAGTATTTATTATTACTCTTTCTTGTATTATTGGCACATAGATCGTGCAACTGATGGCCATTGGGAACGAATAGTTCTAGAGTGCAGACTATGATCCGGGTTCACCCTGAGTTGGTGTGCCTCCACTTGGAGGACCGATGACATAATAAAAGTCACAGGATGTTGCTAGACCGGGTACCGTGGCTATCTCTATCTCTATTTATCTGTTGAAAAGAAGAAGGAGATTAAATAGAAGACAAGTATTTAAAAAAATTATGTATGTAACAAATTAATATTCTATTTCCGTTGAACTCTACTAAAATAAAAAAAAAAACAATTGTGACGTTCTAACAACGCGTTTTTATAACAAATATGTTAATATCGTTAACGAAACTTGTTAATTCGTAGCGTCTTTATATTTTTATCAGCGGAATCCATTGACACACTTTTTTTTTCTTAATTTCCGTTCCAAACAGGTTTTATTATCTTTAGCATGCATTACAAAATTCAGAATTTATTAAACAGGTTCTTTATTTATTTATGAATAATGTATTTATATCGTGTATTTTTGTTTATGAGTTAAATTTAAAAATCATCATTTCATAATTCTTCATCATCGTGTTCATCATCATTTGAGCCGCAAGACATCCACCGCTTAATTACCATAGACTCTACGGGTTTTATATTTTTAAGTGTTGCAATTAGAAGGGTGTTCGTAATAGGCGAAGATATGTGTCTTTCCTATTTTTACAGTTACTTTTTAATTTATAATGATTGGCAACTGCGTCATTATCATCATCATCCTTCGTCCACATCCACTGCTGGACATAGGAGCCATATCGCGTACTTTACGTAAAATTGATTATCACGCTGCTGCTCACAATTTTTCTTCTTGCGTCGCCATTTCTTGCTATCATTAGAGCTATCTTTGCCATCGATGCTGATCACATCATGATATTTATTTAAAAATGTTTTTACACAAGCAAGCCTTTTAAAAAATGGCGCTCTGACTTATATAAATTTTTTTGATATACTAATAGTTGGTTTTTTTGTTTGACAAGTTTGCCGACTCATTTACTAAACGTACCATGTTATATCAGAGTAACAGTTTAACGTAATAGCATAGTTACAAACATAGAAGTGGAAAAGTTTATTATAAACATGATTTTAAATAAATATCATCCAATACATACGAAATCCTAATAACTCTTCTATTGAGATCGGCTTATGAGTCACCCAGATCAAGTAACAATAAAGTTGACATTGAAGTATGAATTAAGTTTTTGCTACATATAAATAAAAACATCTCGCGGTCATATAACTTTTTTATCTTTTTGCGTTTTCGTGGTCGATTACGAATGGACGTTGACGGCCTGCGAATGATAATGTAAATTTATGTACATAATAACATGATCCGATATCTCGGAACGTAATAGATCACGGGATTCATTACGTTAAGATGTTTTATACAAGACGCTCACTATTATGTTATTAATTTTTTATCAACAGATCATACTTACATTGTTATAACAAGTGATCCGAATTATTATCCGGTACTTACCATTTATACAGGATGATTACTTACAGGTAAAAGCTTTGAAGAGATCAATATACATCTTATTTACTGTGAATTTAAATGTCATAAAGTCTATCGAAAAATCAATTGTTTCAGAAATAATCAATGACGTAATGATAATAAACCGTTTTAAAAATTCGTATATTTATATATATTTACATAATTAATTAATGTTTACATTCTGTCACTGTAGGTTTTGTAATGACAGAAGTTAGTAGTCAGTCGTGATCCCATAAAAAAAAAGATGTTAATGTAACGTTCCAAATTGGAAATAGATATAGATAAAGATAGAGCTTTGAGTCTACATATATCCCTTTAAAGCTTTTACATCTATAGCCAATAACCTTGACAAATTTTTCAATTTTTAATTCCTATTTTCTACAAACTGCCTATTTCATCCATATTTTTTCAGTATATTTCTGAATGTTTATATTTTTTCTTGCTAAAAAAATAAAATTGCGTCAAATTTCGAATAATTCTTGAATAAACTTGAAACTGTCCATTTTATAATTCGCTATGTACTTCGCCCTTTTGTCAGTTCTACGGCAGTAAAGTTATATTGTCGTTTAGCATCGCTGCGGTCAATATTTACCGATAACAAATAATGTAAACATTTTTATATTTCATACACAATTAAAGTGATCATTCTCAAGTAACATAGATTTAGCTTTTCTATTGGAATGCAAGAAGTCTTCTGTCGGTACAAAGCTTATTTAAACATACTGCATACTACACTTTATCCAAAGGGTAAAGAAAATATTTTAAATTATCATTCTAAAACGTGAAAGCAGAAACTTTTAATAGGTGTTTTTTTTTATTTTTAAGATCTATGTTCCACAGACATTAGCGTACGTGCCTTTATTTTTACATTCGCGTTTAATATTTCCGAATTTTTTGGTTCACGTTTTTGCGTTGTGTTTACTGTCTTTAAATCTATTTTAACTACGCCCTAATAATATCCAGTCAAAATTACGTTTCGTGCGATTATGTAATACGATTATAGATAAATTTGAAATAAAAGGGATATGATGTGAAACGTGAATATACGATGGAATTGTAACTCTTTCAGGTGTTAGTTAAAAATTTTATAACCAATTTTTGTTAATAGTCAGCGGACTTTTCTTATAGGTTTTTAAGCTAACAGATTTTAATAACAATTATCATCCGTAATAACTTTGGATTTCTTGTTTCATTTTTTAATTTCTAAATCATAGGGATTTATATATATTGAGGTCAAAGTTAGAGAAAGTTTTCATTTGTTTTAATTCCTGGTTACACCTGGTGTATAACATAAAAGCTGCCCTAATAGATTTCGTCTTGTCAAATATTATACGCTCTCTAATACAAATTTACATAAATGAAATTTGGTCCTGGGGGTGCATTTTATTAAATGCTTTAATGTTTTAATAATCAATGACGACCACTTGCAAAAATGTGTTTGATTTTAAGGTTTCAAATATATCATATTTTCATCATGTTGCTTTTGTACTAAAACACATATAATTTTTTTCTCTAAATGTCCTTTTTTGTTTTACCGGCGTCAAATGTGTGAGAGCTAGTTTTTTTTTTTAATTTCTGTCTAGAGCTACACAGTTGTTTATTAGCATTTACTAATTCCACGGGCATGTGGGATCAGAGCACAGAAGGTGCGTAACCTAAACCTTGTTTACGTAACTTAACTCGAGTGCTACTTCGCGAACCTCGGCTGGGTCGTTATATCATATGCATTTTACTACCGGATTTGGAATTAGAGACAGGCCTTTTATAGTTGACATCAAATATTTGACAGCCAGAGACGAGTGTTTTATTATGGTCTGCCATTTCTATCTATCTGCTATTCATCTATGGACTAACAAAAATGTCATTTTTTACCATATTTCTAGCTATGCTTCTATTATTTTTGTCCATAAGAACCTTCTTCGTAGGATAACGGAAGTATAAAAAAATTTAAATCGTCCTGAGCTCAACCAATTGACCACTCAATTTTGATAAAAAAATTGAGTTTTTATTTACACTGTGGTTCGTGCGAAAAACGAAAAATTATGTTATTATTAGTTTAATACAAATTTTCTGGCGTTTTCTTTCCATGAGAAATTTTCTTCATTTAGCCATAATTTTTTTATATAAAATACAACACAACTTTCATAAATTTATTTTTAACGTCAAAGGTCCCTAAAATATCTGAAAGATCGTGAACTAGACCCAGTCGTAAGAATACGTCATGTTATATAATAATTTGCTGCCGTATTACAAACGGGCAGACGAGACGGGTGAATAGGTGATTAGTAACGAGGTCTAGACCTTTAGTTCTCTCGGGTAACGGTATATCAACGACGATGGATATGTATGGACTGTAGAAAACGGTATTTCTATTGGATTACCCTTATTACTTATCACAACGTAGATATGAATTAAAAGTGAATCGGCAAATATATTTTGGCAACAGTTTAACGTTTTTTTTTCGTATATACAGAATGATTGACTATTGATAATAAAACTTAAAGGGGAGAATGTATGTTTTGCTGTCAATCAATGGTTACAAAAATAATAAATACCGCAATGATGTTTTAGTAAGAAATGATATTTTTAAAAATCGGGCTACTATACTATATATTAATATAGTAGCCCGATTTTTTAGTTATTTTTAGTTAGTTATTGATTACCGTTCGTTTCTGCAGGGTGATTGGACATGTGTAAATACTATGTCTTACTCACTTTAAAGTTTTAACACCAATAACTAAACTGTATCTGTTAGTGAGTGTGAAGGTTCTTATAGAGAGGAAAATCGGAAAAGTTGTAAGAAAATAGTGAAATAAACACCTTTTTTATCAGAAATAAAAGGTGCAGGATTTGATTGAAACCATGCATGCAAACACGTTTTTCATCAAAAATCAGCCTAACTGGCCGGCCAAGATAAGTCAAGATTCTTTTCATATTTTCGTTAAGACATGAAAAAGGACTAGGTGAATCGATTATACAATCAAAGTCTCGGAAAGTCGCTGGATGCAGGTACCACAAGACCGGTCATTTTGGTGATCTTCGAGGGAGGTCTATGTCTTGCTGTGGGTATCTATCGGCTGACATAAATGAATGAATACACGAGGAAGATTCTTGTATGTAAAAATAAGCGAAAAATTGCGAGGAAAATAATAAAAACTATTTTTACCGTGACAAACACAGAGATCACATGGAACATCCTTCATTTGTTTAAGCAGTTAATTAGCTACGTAAAAATGACAGTAAAAGCAATCAGCAATAATATACAACAAATAATAAAACATATATAATATACAACAAAAAATAAATGTATGGCCTCTTTGTTGTTTAATTATTAAAATAATTTACTTTTCAATTGTTTATTAAGTGTGTTTGCATTTACCTACTGTTATTGTGGTTATGAATTGGTTATAGGTATGAATTGTATTTGGGTTAAACGCCTTTTACTTATTTAATTTTCTCCTTGCCAAAGATCGTTTAGCCTTGGTTTTTTTGCTGCTGCTTTCTTTCATTGTGTACACGATTCCGACATTTCTTCTACAAATGGTCCTCTGCATTTTTAAAACAAATGAAGTAATGGTATTTTTACTGTGATTTGTTATTTTTTGCGTTGAATCTTGTCGCAGTAAAATGTACATACGAACAGCTTTAGCAGGATATTTCCAAGTTGGCCTGAGGAATCTTCCTGTCGCGTTTCCTGACGGCTGACGCCTTGTCGAAGCCCGTGGAAATGTATGTAATTACATTTTTCTATTCGCAACAGGTGCAATCATTATAACGGCTCTCATCCTGTTACTCGCTTCCCCAGCGTACGTTACTCACTTTACGCAAAATATCGTAGGAATTATAATATAAATTTTAATTTAAAATTTGAATATCTTTGCAATGAATTATTAGTGTACTTTAAAGTTAAAATATGAAGTATATAGAGACTGGCTGGGAGAGGACATATCTTGAAGTTAGGTCACCCTGTATGACACTTAATGGGCTATAAAGTTTTAAAACAAATAATGTAATGTTGCAGTACGATTATTTTTACGTCACATACGGTGTGTAGCTAGTTTTTAAGTGTAATAAAAGAGAGAGATGGGAGGTGATGAGTGAATGTAATGTGGGAGAACGATAAAAAACATGAAGGATGAAAGAGGGAAGAAAGATAGAAATTGTGAAGGATGGGAGAGAGAGAGAGGAAGAAAATAAGACAGATCCCTGTACCAAAAACAAGATAGGGAAACGAGTACTAAAGTTAACATCTAGTATAGATTTTTACCAAGACACAGTAAATTAAGTTGACTATGCCAAAATTAATAAATAGGAAAATTATTTTTTTAAATATTTTAAGTACACATGCACTTAGCATATTTTTCTTGACATCTAAGTGGTCATCGACTGTGCCAAGACTGGCTGAAATTAACATACACAATAGATTATTTGTCTAATCATAGTTTAATGCATTGACATAACAGCACAGAAGTGGTGTTTAATAGAGCCCTTTACAACAATACACTGTGTTAGGTGAGGCACTTTATTTATCACTAGTTCAATGGTCTATTCGTCTTTTTCTTACTGGTATTACGTGTAAAAAAATCTTATATTAAGCTGTTGTAATGCAGCTGTGAAATAAAATCTTTTATACACCGCTTACATAATTTCCATTAAGCGTTATACGTGCATGTACTAAAAGAATGAGGCGTTTAAACCATTCGAACATTTCACAATAAGTTTAGAATACAATTCATTATCCGGTGCACGAGGATCGGGTCTACAACCTTTTCGGTAATTTGATAGGACATTCGTTAAAAAGATCTCTATGATTGTGTCAATCAAACGCTTAATTAGATTCCACATCGGGTTATATTTGTTTGAGTCGGTTTTTTTGTGATTTTTTCATATACCGCTTTAAGGGTCAGCTCACACGGACACGTAATATAATAAGGTAATTTATTCAATTTACTACAGAGAGAATATACGAAGTGCATACCCATGTCAAGATATCACACCAATATTACGACACACTCAGCCTGTCCCTACATTTACAAGTTTGAGGATCAATAAATACGCTTCCTTTTAGGTGCCCATGCTTTATCTTTTATTACAATATTTTAAATATTACACAGAACTAACAATCAAATCTTTTTTAAAGAGTATATCTGAGTGAGAGTGAGTATGTGTGCGTATTTGTGAATGTATGTGTGTATGGGAAAGAGAGAGAGGTAGGACGTAGTAGCACGCGTGAAATACGATACATGGTATTACGTTATATTGATATATTACATTCATCCAACTTTTTTTTCGCAGCCACCACCTTCAACGGTATTGACATAACTATTTCTTCCAATCATAATCTTTCAAAATTTCTCTTGCTCCTAGTGATGCTCTAGTTCGACGTAACAACACGACAAGTTACTCATTTAATTATGTACTTATTAATGGTTTACATGTTGTTACGTCAAATAAATAAATACATTTAAAATGTAATAATAATTTTTACCTTTTTTACCTTGAATGACGTTTATATAAAATTAACAATGTATATTAAAAATATTAAGAAACAATTAATGGTGGTATTGTTATTAAAGTTAATAAAACCAGATGTGGTTTTTATTAATTATAAGTACAATGCTAATCTTTACAATATTTTATAAGTAAAATTAATTTGTTGATAAAAGAATAAAGAAATTTGAATTTCGAAAACAATTAAAATATTCGTTTAGCAAATTCCGCATCTATTGTGAGCAGTACCTTAGAGGTTATTACATCAATGTTCTCCACACGTGGACGATCTATTAAACAACCAGTTTTTGCAAACTATTCCATTTATAATTTTAATCTTGGCAGGTCAGATTGCTACAGACAAAAAAAAAATGTTTTAAACATCAGCGCTTGAAGCCTAATGGCCTCGAGAGGAATTTGCTCGTACATTTGAATGCTAATATTGCATTGTTTTTATATTTACGAAATTAGCATCAGATCCAAGGTTTCTTATGAGTCCTAGAGTATATGAACCGATTATAAATGTTACTATTTACCCCGAACATGTGATGAGGTTAATAGGGTTATGACTATAGTCCAAGACCGGTCACGGCTGATATGATGATGAGATGATGACTATTTTGTAGTTTAGCTAACTTTCTTCTATCTACATTTTACAAATATTCTTTTCTGTTTGTAAACGCAGAGTTTTAAAATGACATACATGTCTTCACGACGCTCACTGTAAACCACAGGCCTTCCCTAAAGACTGCTACGATGACGGATCTTACGCTACCTGTAGATAAATAAATAAATGTGCTAAAATATTTATTTATTTACAGCGATATGTCCCTTGATATTTTTTAAAATATATCTGTATGAACAAAGAGAATTCTTATCATTCTTTATAACTGCAAATATGAAATTAATATTATGATTGAAGTTTTTCCTCGCAGCAAATCGAAGATGTCCACAGATAAGACTTAAAATGGAATAATGCCAACAAATTAAACGTTCTTATGAATACAAGATATGCTGTGATGCGACAGGATCAATTATTTTTATTCACACCGCATACCTTCGTGATATGAATTATTTATGATACGTTGAAAAATAGCGAGGTGTAAACAAATTGCGTTGCGCCTTTATAAAATTCAACCGACTCTTGTTTTTCACACCTGCTATAGTCTATGTTTAAAAACCAAAAAAAAATATTTTTGAATTTATCGTGTTTAATTTACACATAGCTCCCGGTGGTATACCTTTTATGGTTTTCTTAAACGAAAAACACACAAAAATGTTTAACGGATACCCGTATCTCTTGCTACAACAATGTTGTATTTAACGAAACGGTTGTACTTTTGAAACTGGAAATGATTTTATTTTATTTTACATTTCGTTAATTTTGAGAATACATACAATAGTTAACGAGTTAACATCATAAACGATTGCACAAGATAATCATTAATAAATAATGATCGAAAAATAAAACACGTATATTTAAGCCACATTTGTTAAGTAAGTTATTGAATAGAATACTTGGTATATTCTATTCAATAACTTTCGTAAAATTCGGAATTTTTACAAATTAAGAACAATAGCAGATATCAGGTTCGATTTTCTAAAGTTATTGAACTCTTAAAGCATCAGTCGTTCAGAAGGTTTTTAACAATCTATAGTGATTACTTATGTGCGTGGTAATCCAGCGGTAGTGGAACATGTTGTCGTAGGTCGCAAGTTCGACTCCCGTGATGCGATATTAAATAATTCACACTTTGTGCATTAGTTATGTAGAATTGCCCCTGCTTACAAGTAGGTTTCAAGAGGATAGGCTGCAGGATTTTCTGCGTACCATAATACCACACTGCGATCGCCAACTCGCTTGCCATGCGTGGCGATCATCATATATCTCGTCGTAGATATCTTTGGTGGAGACCTATGCCTTGCAGTGGGCGTTTATGGGCTGAAACGACGATGACAACGACTTGTGTACGCTATCAGTAAATACAGAACCAAATAAGGCTCTCCTATATTTACTTCAACTTAGGATAATACTACGCTTATCGCGACTTAATTTGAAAAGAGTTTTCAGCATCTTTCAGGTCGCGAGTTTTTTTTTGGGATTACTCACATCTTTTATATCACATCTTTTATACAGTATTTAGAGTAATTCAATTCTATATAGTATTACATATACTTAAAAATCTTTTACTTGGTAGTTCGATATTTCTTCCATTGTTAATTTATTTATATATATAGAGGGCTTATTGTTAAAGTACACAGTTGCTTATAAAGGTAACACTAATTTTATGTAACCTAGAGAAATATATAAGATTGTCTCTATTCCTAATGCTTATAAAAAGTAAAGGTAAGGAATCTTTTTACATACACGTAGACAAAGTTTGGATGTGTATATTAATCAAGTATTTTTCATTATTTTCGTTTAACGAAACATATATCAACGAGAAAGTCATAAAGGTTCATATTGTAGTATGATCAGATGTAGGTATAAAAATTTTAGAGGGGTGAATGTATAACTATACAATGTCAATTAATGTTAAATCAATAATTTTTAGGTTTTTTAGAGATAGACGTTTGAAATGACATAGATATGTCTTCGCAATAAAAATCATCTAAAAAAAAGAATCGATGTATATTTTCAAGATTGCACTGTCTATGTTAAAATATACGTTCAGTATTATCTTCGCTATTTATGGTAGCATTTTACGATACTCGCTATTCGCTGCCATAACGGCTCATTAAAGGGAATAGCGGAGAGGACTCCCTAAGTGATTCTCGCAGCACTGACGGACTATGTATTGAATATTGATTGATAGTTGCACAGCGCCGCGGGTGTCGCGTCATTTGTCTGTGTTGCACGGTTCGCTGCAATATGCAGCATCCTAATACGCAAATCATTTATCTTGTATTTTCTGGCGTTAGATTTTCATTAAACTATACGAACAGCCTATATGTTGCTGATTATTATTGTTTCTTATATAATATTATTTAATTCCAATTTATATATTAAGTAGGCTACACAATATGGTTTTAATTTAACTTATTTATTCATGTTATTATCCACTTATAATTCTTAAGTAATCGCAGAATATCAGAAGAGACTAAGTTGTCAGACACTAGAATGAAATTAAGTTCTCTTAAAATAGCATCTTTCAAGTTAAACCTGCGATGGTTTTTAACGTAATATCTGGGAAGAGCTTCTGTCTCTAATATGTGACCAAGGCATATTTTTTTTACTAAAATGCTAAACATGATAAATTATTCATTTTAAACTGTGGTAGGTACAGTTGATTAAGCTTAATTCGTTTTACATTTTTAATAATTGTGAAAGCGCCACTAGTCCACCACTACTATATACTATAAATATATTTATTTGTGGGCATGTGAGGATGTGCGGTAGCATGGTCGAGCAATGGTATCCCAGCGGTAAAGGACTAAAACTTGAAGTCATAAGTTGCAGGTTTGAACCCCGTGATACAGTCTAATAATTCACACGCGCATTAATTCTTGATGGGCAGCATCGTACCATAATACTAAACTGCGATCGCCAACCCGCCAGCTAAGCTTGGCGATTATGGTATATCTTCCATAGATATCTTTTCGGAACGGATATATTTCGCAGTGGGCGTCTATGGGTTAAGCGAAAAGGAAACGGTATCGCTTTCGTCTTAAAACGCGCATGGAATTCTTTGGTATGTACAAATATATCGAACATAATGCAGGTTTGTTTATCTTATGGTAAAACAACATATAACAATGCACCATAATGATCACTATGTCAGCCGGTGGATGTCTATTGCAAGACCTAGGCCTTCACTAAAGATCGCCACGGTTACCGGACTTGCACTGCATCCAGCGACTATGTCGTCGGTCCATCTTGTAAGTCACCAACTCCGTGTCAAATACGTACAATGCATAATTAGGTATAATTTACTGATTAATTAAATATTATTAAAATTAATCATCTATGACAGCAATAGTGAAGGATTCAAAAATGGGTAGTTAGTGATGAAGCTCTTTCTAGAAGTCCACAGAATAGAGTTGCGTTCTATTTTACTAATATACTCTGAAGGTAATATTAATTCATAGTATATATAGATATTTATATAATGAAAAATCTATATACATTTATCGAGTGAAGCGTATCACATTGCAACAGCTCGGGCGGCATTCTTCGTCTTTGAATGCAATTATCGGACATTGTGCGCAGTATGTAGGTGAGTTTAAGGGCTTACAATTATAATGACAAGAGTTATGACCGTTTCAACTGAACGGACAATCGCAATAAGCTGACTAATATCAACGGATTTGCAACAAATTTATGTCGCAGCCTTTGTTTCAAATACATGGGTGGCGGGCGGGGAATGCGACTTTTGCTACCTGTATTCGATTTGACAACAAACGACAAATTATTTACTAACGCTTCTAAGCATATTTCTAATATTTTTTATATAATTACTAGTTATTTTTCGCCCCGCTTCATCTGCACTGTCTTTACTGGGTGTAATTTCATAAAATCCATTCTTATGAAGTATACCTTTATGAATTACAATTTTAAAATATAAATTTTTTATTAGTGACTCCTCAACAATGCTTTCGAATGGAGTTTAGTTAAATCCGTTCTTAGCTGACCTTTCCTTGGCAAAAAAAAAACATTTTTACTTAATTTTACTTCTCTAAATTTTATGGCTTCAGAGATGTCACGTTGAGTTAGTAGATACAAGGAAATCGTTGATATACAGAGGGATTGTTTATAAATGTAAAAGTTATAAGAGAGATGAATTTTGGGGCGAATGTTCATTTAGCCGAAAAAAGTTAGCTTTTAAGCTTTTACAACTATTTACAATCACTCTGTATAATGTGATCTCCCTTTAATTTATTTTTTCTATTAGAAAGCGACTTACCAGTAACTTCTTATACTACAAAGTCTGCAGAAACATATAGCAAACAATAATTATTTCTTATATTAAGTGATCACAATTTTTGAAAACGCTATACCACATGGTATTATTATTACGTAATTTAATATTTTTTAAGCCTTTGATTTTGAAAAGGGTGTACCTTACGTTACTTGACAGCAAATGAGCTATACATTCATTCCTTATAAGCTTTTACACCTCTAACCAATCATCCTGTATAAACAACACCAAAGGATGTAAAAACAGGTGTTTAGTTATACAAAGCGAGAGGTGGATCAGGACGTTCTCCGTACGCTAAGTGATACGCTCTATCCTCGACAATGGAGTGTTAATTTTAAATTCAAAATCCAATACAATCTTTTGTTTACACTTGCCACCTGGGACTTATGTCAAAAATACTTACAATCTTATGATTGTAAGTATTTTTGACTGTAAAACTACCAGCAAAATACAAGACAGAACAAATATATTTTGAAATATAGAGGTTGCTTTAGTAACTGAATTGCCTTTTCTGACGGCATAAATCAAAATCTTCTTAAAGACTTTAAGTCAATTTAGTTTAATTTCCATTAGGGTAATAGAAATCTGGCCTGTCAACTCAAGTTTTTTTATTTTAAAAACTGTCAGCAATGATATTGATTGACCGTATACTCGTATTAGCAGTAAATACTATGTTGCGATAGTGGCGTGTTAAATAAGGATAATTTGTTTCTACCATAGACAAATGGTTTTTTTCCGGGCCTGTGATAGTTCAGCGCAGAAGACGCTTAACATAGATATCTACTGTAATTAAGCTCAAGCGATTTATTCATAATTGTTGCCGATTTATTAGATGTTCCACTGGAGCACCGGAGCCCTTACCTTCGATGTAACAGCCGAAAGGTGGCCAAGGCTGATCGCTAGTGCAACCGATGGATTTTGGGGCTGAAAGGTTCACCAGTGGTGACTACAAGCGAGGATAATAGGGGACACCAGATGGACCGACGAAATAGCAAAGGTTGCGGGAAGTCTGGATGCGAACAACGCAGGACGGGTAATCGTGGATATTTGGGAGAGACAAATGCCTTGCAGTGGGCATCCATAGGCTGAAAAGAAGAAGGAGAAGAATTATTGAGGCCAGACGAATATAAGTTAGTGAATGTAGTAGTGGTGGGTAATGAACCGGCGGGAAAATGGAACAGAGTTGTTTCCTTCATCACAAAAAATGTAACAATGTTAGTCAAGTATAAGACGATTATTTCTAAATCTGTAGTATCGCAATCATTAAAATATAGCGATGTATGCAAGGCTGAATTTGTTCCTTTTAAAAACCCTACAAAAGCTATTTCTTCCACAATTACATGAAGTATGTGTGAAGAAAAAAACAAGTAAACATTTAAATGTACAATTAAATAAATTGCTAGTAAATTATACTGTCAAATAGATTGTTCAGTTTCAATTCTAATGCGTCGCAATAAACACTAAGTATATTCTCATCTACGCAAGTCTAGATTTACTTCAGATACCAGATTTAATTCATCCAATAAATCTCGACGGTTTTCCGACGAAGGCTTTTAATGAACCTCATTATTATAAGGTACCGTTTTATAAGACCGGTAGTGAATTGTTTACGAGGAGATTAAAATGCATAATAACATTTTATTCTCTTTCTTTCCAATCACCTAACAACCATTCACTATTGAGCAATATTATTCCATTTATTTATTTACACATTATTGTATACATAGACTCTTAGCGGTCTTATTGACTGTATTTGGCTCTGTCCGTTACTATGTATACAAATATTGCGTGGGTAAAGGGGGGAGGGACAATTGTGCACTACGGTTAATTTTACACTTTGATTAATAATTGCAATTTAATTAATAATAATTCTTCGTTCTTTTTTCTTTTGATCGGAGTACAAACACATGACTATTGAATCCGAAAATCTAAAATTTCGATTCGTGATACCATAGAACATTTTCACATTGATCTGTAGTCAGTTTTTATTTGTCTTTGCCCATTCTAGTCCGTTTTTTTTTTAATTTGGGCTTCTTAGCAGCAACACATCCTCTTAGACAGTAGTTGTTGCTAAAATTGGCGTTTGTCGTGAGCTATTGATGATTGTTGCAGTGATTTGTGGCGCTGTTAAGCGTCGACTTCATTCAGACAAACTCTGATGAAATTATTCTCTTGAATAGTTATGGTCTTAGGTTTACCTTTTCTTTTTTCATCTGCGTTTGTCCCTGTTTCTTGTTTTCTTGCAAGAGTATAGTGCAAGAAATTCTAAGCAATTTCACGTTCACTGTATCGTTCCTCTCGAAGCAGACAAACAGCACTTCGCTGTTAAAGTGTGATTTTGTTGCGTTTTGCCATTTTCAAAAGAAAAAATGCAGGAAAAGCCAATAATTTCAGAATACAGATAATGTAAATATCACAACTTGCGCGTGGCAATACTCAAGTGCGACTAAATAGGACCCAAAATAGTTAAATATAAATAATAACACCGACAGCAACACGTCAAACTACAAAAGAATGCAACCGCAGTCTCTAAGTCATAAAACACCTGTTTCGTCAAAATCTATCATTTTTAAGAGAGTCTATGATCCCTTTAATAATTTGTAAACAATAGTAAAAAGCTGCAAAGATAACATTCATTACAAATTTTTACCAACTATCGCAGGTGTTGTTTCGTTTTGGCCAATGACATGGATTGACGGTAGTATATTTATATACACGTCTAATGCAAGAGTTTCGTAAAATTTTGTATTCAACTAACAGCTTAGCGTTTTAGAGAACCGAACGCTCCTGTGGTTTAACAAATAAGTCCTCCTTGAACTTAATTTCGTCCCTTATCAAGAAATACTTTTTAACAAACAGAATTTTATAAAATATGTCTTCCCTGTATCAATAATTTAAAGTGTTCATACAATGCGTCCTTATAGATAGATATATTTACGATTTATATTACTAAAGTTAAAAACATTATGAGCAAAAGGACATTTCGCTTTATTGTACACATCTATACATACGAGTCTTTACAAGATACAAATTTATCACATGCGAACAATACCTAAGGCGAGTGGGCCTGTATCATATTGTAAATAATTAATTATTGATTCATTGAGAGTACTAATAGGTGTAAAAGTTAGTAAATCTTTTCAAATCATCCTGTTGAATATGATAACTCTATCAAATTTATTTATTTAACAATAATATCTTGTCCTGTGGCACGACAAAGTTTGCAAGGAGCGAGAGTAAATAATTATTTTTAATGTGTTATAATAATGATAAAAATAATATGTATATACATTATTTGTCAGCAAAAGAGCTACACCTTCACCCTTTTAACGTGTTTACATCGCTAGCTAATCCTCTATTGTTATACAATAAATTTAAAATTTTGTCAGAGCTAATAATTATTAATTACATATAGAAATTACTTTGCGATTTATGTATATTAAGATTGAAACATAAATTCAAAGAACAGCGTGAAACAAAAAAGGCACATCAATCATTCTCGAATGGAACAAAAATAGAGCAAACATTGTGCAAAAAATCGTAACATTTTTGTTTTGCCTCCTCTATGATATTAAAGTATAGATAAAAAAATCATCAAGTATTTGATAGTCGTATTGCAAAGCAGTAAGGTCTATTTTAACTATTTTTAAATTCAACAGACGCATTCGTAATTATTCTTTCGAGTTGCTTGACTTGTTACTTGTTCAATATCGAGTTAATGACTTTACTGTAAGGTTCAAAATAGTTTAATGGTTTGAATAAATTTGTAATGAATATCGATGCTTTATTAAAGAGGACGTCAATATTCAGACCTTAGTTTTAATGGTACTACATGCTACCTGCGATTATAAGGTTTAGTACACACTTGTGTGCTCGAAAAATGTATTTAAATACATCATTCTTACATTTATTGTCTTAATAAAGTCATTGGTTTTGTATCTATATGTAGATTACGATAGTTAGTCGCATTAAAACAGCTCAATTAAGTTTCTCCGTACTCAGTAATGCAATGTAATAAAGGAATAAAGGATAGTATGTAGTGCGACAAAGACATTACAGCAGTGTGTAGAGGTCCTAAGAAAACAAAAAAGGTGCCTTTCCATATGCAGTATCCTACGCCTCATTGTATTATGACAAAGTCGGAGCATTATTATGTGGGCATTCGCTTTGAAATAGCCTATTAACTGGAGCCGAGTATGGCGGGGACTTTTCTTGGGTTGTTAACATTATGCCCAAGGTTGCGTATAGAATTTGCTGCTGTATTCATTAATATATATTATATATACATGTACTACATCTATAAACAGCATTTCAACCTTAGCTCTTTTTCAATATGTTTACGAGTATATTATTGTATAACGGCTACGTTATAACTGTCAATACTGGACATATTTTGTATCTTAGCATTACATCGAAATGGTGACAAAATGTAGTATATGTATGTTTATATATAAATAAAGTAGTAGTAGCTGGTTTTATTTATATATAAATAAAAGATCCTTGTATTTGTGTAGTATGTAAGGTTATAAAATGGAATGCATGTATCTGTCACCAGTATTATAAATACTCCGTAATTAGAAAGTGAAGGCACTTTTTTCGTATGGCGGCATTATTTTAAGTTGGGAGTGTGATTTCCTTTTTCAAATACAGTTAGTTCTCGGCTTACGACGGGGTTCGGTTCCACAACTTCGAACGTAAGTCGAAATGGTCATAAGTCATACAAATATAAATAATATAATATGACATATATGTATATATTATGTAAGCAAATATAACGACTTTTATTTCTGGTTTTTAATTGTTATTATTTTAGTTGGTTAATTAAATTACTACATATATAAATAAGTAATCAATCGAATCGAAATCAATCGTCAGAAGCGTGCATGATTATATTAGATATATATGTCACGAAAACTATAAAAATTGACATATTTTTTAGAAATTTTTTCGTCGTAAGTGCGAATGGTCGTAAGTCGAGGTAGTCGTAACTCGAGAACTGGCTGTATATAATTCAAACATGTTTCTTCTCCTATTATTTCCTTTGCCACATCAGTAGTAAAAGTAACAAAGTAGCAGTATATAATTCCTACTTCTTATCACAGATGTTTCAATAGAAGTCATACCACTATCCAAAAGTAACATACATATGTATACATACATACATACATATGTATATATATATATATATAAGAAAAAATCCCGTGTACACATATAGCATAATGTAAAGACTAAGAGATAGTGGAAATAAACTTCTACCATTTTTTGTCTAATTCATTTCCAAGTAAGGACGGTATAGTAATTACTCTCATAATCATTACATCACATCTAAATTAACTGACTTGTAACAAAAAAAAATGATAAGTCACATGAGATCATTGAACTTTATGAGTAAGAATAATAAGGTTTGCGATACCTAAAAACTAATAATATTTTTTGTCCAATCGTGCGATGTTACGCTAGCTTATGTCTACGACTTTGTTCACTGTCCTAACTCTCCTCGATACAATCTTTATATACACCCTAAAGTCCAGTAAATTTTTGAGAACGTGAATCTGTATTCACTTGCATTTGAAGTGGGAGACTTTATTACCTACAAAAGTAAAGCAGGGCTGGTCGTCAACATGCACTGATCTTATGTAGCTGTAATGTCTGTCTTATATATGTTCGTAAACCCTAAACTGCCCTCTCCTACATGTCTCTCATCTCCATCCAAAAGTTGCCCGGTAGAGATTGCCTCGAGCGATAAAAGCGCCTCTTGTATCATATGAACTGTTTCTTTTTCCCTCATTATTGTCTATGGTGTACAAAAAAGTGTTTATAAATAAAAACATGAAAATAAATAAATAGCATACGTAAGAGGTCAGGGTAGGTTGGACATTCTACAGGGAAGTGACTTTGTCCAGTATTGCAACACCGTTGCATACATTATGGGACAGATGGCTGCTTGGGCCGCTAGATTTTGCAGTGCAGACCCCGGTCGGGCAAGAGCTAAAAAGAGAACAGAAGACTTTGTTGAAGTTGGCAGAAGTCGCTAATTGCAGGCCGCTCCAATCTAACCTATTGTAAATCTACAGGGAAGGCCTATATCCAGCATTAGATGCCCTATTGATCAGCACAGCAGTTAGATATTCAACACTAGAAATACGATAATGATGATGTTGCGTATTTGCGTAGTAGAAGATCATCAGGTATTTATTGGGTAAAAATCCCATGTAATCCCTAGGAGTATAAAGGATCTATTCTATAGAAGATCCACCAAAATTGAAGAGAGGCTATCACAGTTAAATAAAATTTTATATTATTGTACAAAAAAATTACAATAGAATCGCCTAGGGCGTGTAAGATAAGCCGCTCTTTCGATTCATAAGCGACTATTCTCTTGCAGTCAAATTATACAGACGAACTGTCTATTAGACAATGTATATACGAAACTATACAGTCACACAATTGTACGGAGCCGTTTTATAGATATTCGCACGCTGATATCTCCTACGTAAACGCTGTTAGAGTACAAATATGCAGATAAAGTTTGTGCAGGGAGGAATATTTTTAGTTGGTAACGCCATCAATAACATTCCCGTTACTGCTGTCGGGTAAGCATCGGTTTCTGTCAGAAGATAGGTCACATATGTAATTAGTATACGAGTAACTAACAAAACCGTAATGTAAACGTAAAAAGTTTGTGGTAGACTTTAACAGGTTAGGTAGGCAATGTTAGAAACATCACCTTACGAGCTGAAGCACAAAAATTAAAACGCTTGGATGAAAGATAGACACAGTTTATTTTAAAATTCATCCCTCTTTGTAGAGGGACTTCAAATACACCAACGCCGTAATAAATTATTTATTATGCGAATGAAATAATTTTTATGTAAAACTTTCACCACTCATTTGTAAATATTAAACATTGTTACAAAATTGATATAAGATAGTCTTTAATTCCACATCACAGCACTAAAAAATTAATATAAATTACAAACAACAACACATATGTCAGTTGACGCCGTTCGCCATTTTTTATATTTCATAATATTTTCCGGCATGAGACGCGGTTTTACCAACCACCTACAAATCATACGCCGCGCGTCCTTAGACTGCGCATGCGTAGACCGATGGATTGACAGATGAGCGAAAGCATTTTGACAACAGTGATTATTTCGCTACAAGTTCTTATGTTTTATTACAGTAATAGAAAAGATGGCGAGTTATACAAGTTGATTGGTAATAGGTGTAAAAGTTTTTAAGTGGTTAATGTATAGATCATTTGCTGTTAATTAATGCATTGTACATTCTATCCAAAAATCAAGTTTCGGAAATAATTTATCACGTAAGGACATAAAACAGTAAGAAAAAGCATTTTCAAATTTCGAATTACTACAAATTAAAATTAATTATTGTTTACTATCTGTTCCTGCAGACTCTGTACTGCCAGAAGCTATTGGAATATAGCAATGTAATAGAAGATATAAATTACTGTTACAAATTTCGGAATAATTACTTTATAAAAGGTGTAAAAGTTTGGTGTCCGATTTTTGTTCTCAATCGATATACCGAATGTATATTTCTGAGACATTTCTTGCATATCTGTTCGTCTTAGGATCCATCTAATCAAGGCGTAATTTGTCGCGGACGTCCAAGGATTCACAAATGAGATAGCGAGTCCGGGTCGCTGTCTGCGGTCTGTCTACAAAGAGCGTGCGATTTGAATAAATAGCGGGCTTTGTTATGCGAGCGAAATAATAACGCGTTATTACGGTACATTAGCTAATAACATAACTTAGTTATTCCGTCACATAAATATGTCGGTTGAGATTGAATAACGAATAGCCGCAATGGTTTGGGCACGTAGGTTTTGAGTTGCTAGTTTCGGAGGCTATTCGACCGAAATTATTTAAGATTATAATGTAAATTAATAATTAATTTCATTACACACAAATTTCTTAACAAAACAATACGATTGATGATTATTTAGTTTTCTTATTGAAATTTAGTATATCTTAACATCACAGAGTAAAAAAAAATTGCTAAGAGAGATTGGGAGAGTATCTTCAAACGCGAAGCTTGGTCCTGTTAAATAGTTAAACACTGGTTTCTTATAAAAGAGTATGATGTCTACTTCACCTTATAAACGCCCGTACGTATAAGAGCTTCTGGTTTTTGGGTATAGACTGCAGAGGCTTCCTCCTTCCCAAAAGTAAACAAAGTTGACTTTAAAAGTATTGATTCCGTGTTGCTATGGTAAAGTACTAAACCATTCCCTGGGACATAAATAGGTACATCATAGAAGATGGCCAGTGCGTTACGCTTGAGAATCCGAATCCAATATCAAATTCCATAATCTTTATTCCCCCAAAGTATTTTTGTGCATGAGATATGAAACACAAAAGCAAAAATAATGAAAACGTTAATTATTATAGCGACCTTACAAGCAACAACTTCTTTTAAACCAAATTTATGCCTGACCCAAAGATTTTTTGATAAATCTGCCATTGTTTAGTTGTGAATAAAAATATGTGTTTGTTATAGGTGGTGGAAGTAGCATCAATGGCCTGAAACGATGTTCAGAACGGCGTCAGTCGAGGGCTCTGGGCCGAGGACGCCGCCCGCCTACGCACCGCACCCCGCTTATGTGCCTCCGCGTTTCTACCCGCCGCGCATTCGTCCACCGCCACCACAGTACTGCTTCGACGCCGCGCGCTTCGCCTGCGACGCCTCCAAGCCCCGCTACTTGGACGTCGAGAGGGAACGCCTGGTCACACGATGGCTGGCAGAGGCCAACGAGGCCCTTGTGCGCAGGGACCGTCCCCCACGCTACAAACCCAGGAGCAGCGAGAGAAGGCCGGATTACTTGGAGCGCCGACCTAATGCACCAGAGTGGGCTGACAACTTCCTCCTCGGACGACGCAACGGCTCCGTGGAACCAGAAGACGACAGTAGTGATGTGATGACATTGAAAGAGTTTGTGGATAAGTTCTCCTTGCCTCGTGTGGTAAAAATCGAAGGAGAGGATAGGCCAGTGCTACTGTATCGAGTGTTGGAGGCGCATAGAAGAGTGGAAGCTGTACCGTTATCTGGAAAAAAGGGAAAACTAGTCGGGAAGCCACTCTACATTCCTGACTCCTACGACGGTCAGTATCTATATAATAATTTCTTATTTATACGATGATTATGTATGAAAGACAACGGTTTTTTAATTCAACACATTATTTCACTTTTATCAGTATCAGATTTAATTTTAATAATTGTGGTGGACAGACCATGACTTTGACAAGGTCGTTGAAAGACTCTGGATGCAGGTCGCATCCAACTGGTCCTTTTGATAATCTGTAGGTGATGTCCTATGAGCAGCAGTAGAAATGGCAATTATGATGATATTAATTCTGTATTATCAAGCCCATATTCCATAGCCAAACAACATTACACAACGACAAGATAGATACCGTGAGTTCATTTTGCTTAAATCAACAACAAAACTTAACTAATTATAAGGTTTAAATCTCAAAATAACGTACGGACTTCCAATACCTTTTACCCGTAGTAATATATATAACAAAGCACTCGAAAGTTGAAAAAAATACGATTTAAGAAGTAATTTTTTTTCATAAGCATGTTATATAATTTCCTTACGTTGAATCTGTGGTCCATATGCTGTAATAAAGCTTTACATTTATTCCTCGCGGCCGCGCTCATGTGGTTTTTCCTAGACATTCACCACGCAGCGTTTTCCTATGGCACGGTACAGTAGCTCTGTAAGAAAGAAAAATATTTTTTATTGTTTGCTCAATTGTTGCTTAAATACAGACAAGAGGAAGAGTACCAACAATGGGAACCTTTACTCAGATATGTGATGCAGTACAGCATAAATTCTAATTCTAAAAGGATAATATAGAATAATATAGGAATATAAATATAGGATTAATATTTCAGTATTTTTGTGGCAAGCTATTACTACTCGCGATTGTAATTAAAGGCGGTATTTAGAAATAAAATAAAATAAAATAGGTAAAATAAAATGATTAACTATATTAGTGGTTAACGAAAACGAAAGTAATGATTACGTCATATCCGACAACACAGCTGCGTGCTACAGTATTAGGAATGTTCAAAGGCACAGGTGATAATTTACCATCTGGCAAAGTGGGTCGCATTACCATCTTACTGCGCATAGCAATGGAGATATTTCTGTACAAACAAAGAAGGATTTCAAGGTAACTCGACATGCCGGCGTAGTTGGCGATTGTCAGCTGTGAGGTAGTCTCTGAAGACTTTGGACTGTTATATTTCGGCAGCAGGCTATCGAGCTCAAACTATTTATTAATAAGGTGCTTTTATATTGATTGTTCGATCTACGGCACGGGGCATGTTCTTGTAAAATGTTTCTATGGGAAACAGAATGACTGTAGCAGCACTTATCTATAAACAAAATAAATATGTTAGTATGTAAGTAAAAAAATTATCATAGTGTACCATAAAGCATTATAATTAAATTATTTATAAAGTTTTGTAGAATACAACTTACTACGATATACAATCAATATAAAAAGTGATCTCTCCGAAATACACAACACCCGTTCTCAGAGGGCAGCCGTCCGCTTCCCAACCGCGAACAGTGTGGGGGAACGAGGTTGGATCCGGATCCATCCTTGGCTCGCCTGTAGTCCATGCTGCCGTCCCAAGTAGCATACACAACATCAACACTACACAGCTCTACTCGGGTAGAGCGGTTTACTACGTGCGAACGTCATCGTACAACAGAAATTCGTCTGTCCAGCTTTTGTTTTATTTTTAAGTTCACGGACCCTTCCGCGCTGTAAATTCAGTTTCAATGAAGCTGTGAAAGCCCCGGGGCTAACGGTATTAACTTCAACCGAAACCAAGGAGACTCCGAAATTTGTGTTTTTTAATAAACTGGACACACTGGTCAATGCGTTTTGACAATACTAAGTCTGATGATGTAGTGTGTATTCAACGAATAAAAAAAAACACCACAATCAAGATGTTATAACAAATTACTTTACCTATAAAGTAATGAACACATCATTTTTTAAATATTGTATTTAAAATGCTCCACAATTAGACCTTTTAAGATATTTTAACATACATAGTAAGTTAGCATAACAGATGTAGACCAGATATTTTACTTTGTAAAATCAACCATCGATCCGTTGGTCTTTACTAAGTTTAGTTTCATTTGGGGCGAGCAAAAGTGGCGCTACCAAAGATTTTGTATTTCAAAAAAGCATTGTAATCTTTTAAAGATGTCAATAAGAATAACATAACTTGTTTTCACTGCACGGTTGATTGTACAAGATTTTTAAAACGACAAATAGATACTAAGCAAAGAAACTAGTTGATGTTATCAAACGTTTGATCGTTAACTCGGGTTCCTCAAGAAGCCATTAGCTAATCGTTTTAGGCTTTCAATGGAAGTTAGACGTCATAAAAGCTGACATTACGCTTGTTTGCTTCATGCAATAATAACCTTTGTGTTAGGGACACAATGATCTAAATACCATAACCACAGTTACATAACTAAACGGTATTTAATCTATTACGATGACACATCTGGCGAAATGAAATTACGTAACACAAAAAAATAATAAATATTTATGAACTAATCGTTCCAGTTCGGACTTAATCTTTTCGAACTTGTGTAATACTACAATAGAGATAGATTGTTAATTACTTTCGTATCGTTTTGTATGCATTCATTAATCAATACTCACTTATACATTTTTTTTAATTTTTATATATATTATGTTTTATATGTATGGGACACAACTTTTTGGTAAGATAATGCTATTTATAATTCACCGCAAACGGCCAAGTGCGGATTAGAAAAACTCACATAATTTTGGATATTTAAAACCTTGTATGACTTACTTTATTTGTCTTAAAGACTTAATTTCATTGGTGGTGAAGATAGACGTCATATAGAATGGGGACATCCCCGCACTCAATCTACTAACCAATTAAATTGATCAATTTATGTAAAGCAAGCGTAGCGCATGCAATAAATCAGTGCCATCTATGCATTGAACTAACGACTGTGAATTCAATTATTAATTTATAATATAAGTGATATATCTGTAAATTAATAATAAGAGTTGTTTAAGAAAAAATATAAAAAATCACTTTTAAATTAAATTTATAAAAGTAAATTATGTAGAATGAAGAATTGCTCGTGTGAATTAGCAGAGGGCGAATAACATTGTGCAACCGATGACCGTAGGGGCCGAAGGGTTCTCGTGTGGCGACCACGAGCAGGTAGACACGGCGTGGGTAGGCCTCCCACTAGGTGGACCGATGACAGGCCTCGGAAATTCGCTTGATGCGCGCAGGCAATCTTTGGGAAAAGCCTGTGCCTTGCAGTGGGCGTCCATCGGCTGCAAAGTAGAATGTATATAAATAAACCATACCCTAGTTTTTCTTTACTGCTTAAACCTACAGACCCTCTAAAGCTAGTTCTTTTTAATTTAATATTTAATTAATCTAAGTTATATTACTCGGTCATTATTTTAATTGAAATAAAATTATAGTAATTGAAAAAGTATTATAAGGATTTCAATTAAAAATTCGATACATGGTACACCAATTACAATGTAAGGTCGATCCAATTTAACTTTTGATTGTTCGATTAAGTTTTTATAGTATGCAGTTATTTAACTAATTTAAAAAAATAAACATAATTTCTTATAACAGCAAGTTTTGAACACGGCGTGTTTAATTTCAGATTACGAGTATCATAATCAGTCGTAAGACGCCTCCTGCTGGCCAAAAAGCCACCACGAAGGCCAACTTTGTGGGTATATATTAGCTGCTTTCGTCGATCTATGGTCTGTACTCCAGAACTTGAAGGTCATCTATCCTGTGTGCTATGTTCTGACTCACTGCTAATTCAGCTTGTCAATTCGCTGAGATACACCGGTTAACTTCGTTCGTCTACGAATATCTTCATTCTCGATTCTAATTTTGAATTCATTTTTAAATAAATTTTTGAGGATTTACTTATAATATTCAATGTGTTGATGGATCAACTCGTCAATTCAATGCAAGTCGCCTGGAATAAATTACACTCATGTTCAAGTCAATGCAGCAATGCAGTCGATGCTAATCAAATGTTTGGGGCATAAAAAAATATCTTGTTACAAGATAATGATATGCAAGTGCGTTATCTGAAAGATAAGTTTTAAAATCTTGGTTATTTTGTAATAGGTGAGAAGCCTTCTTGTTTTGTTGTTTTGTTGCTACCCGTGATATTTACTACATAGAAGTATATTTGCTTAAAGCGATGTCTGATGTAAATGATTTTTACGTCTAAAAATAATAATTTTCATAACATAACATTAATGTGATTCGAAAAACAAGCAAGATATTCAATATCTTCCCTATAATCAGGCCGACGGTACCTCCTGTCTAACAGAACGGATAGACGTATAAAGAAAAGCGCTCCGGGCGAGCGACAATTTAGCCGGCGTTGGGTAAATTGCGATGCGCCACGAAACCCGTATTGAGCGCGTTTTTTCCGTCCAGGGAGCAACGGCCCATTAGATTATGCCGTATACGGAATCGGCGAGGTCGTCAGTCGCGACCCCCGTTCGCTACCAAACTGGCCTTTAAAAGAATAACTTGGTCTTTTAAATTTTGTTCAGCAATTAATGCATATAGAAATATAGAAATATTTCAACAAAAACACTGCTTAACGCAATTGCCACGGCTTAGAATAATAATTTAAATTAGTTTCTAAAGCTTATATTACCTTTATTTAATTTTTTTTGCGTTTTTACGATAATTACCTTATTGACAATCTTTTCGAAATTCAGTGAACCATGCAAAATTTTGTCCAACGACTAATGGTAGAACGAGTTCGTATATAGAGTAAAGCGTCTATTATGAATATAATTTGTGTCACTTGTATAGGATGTCTCACTATACAGCAATAAAAAACTTTACGTATTTAATTTAAACAATTCGACTTTCAGCTATGTGTAGATATTTAGATGTTCCTATCGTACAGCGGTTATTAACCCACTAAAACTTCTGACAATTGCGATTTTAGTGTGAATGAAGTGTAAAAGGCGGCTATGTAGGAATGTTTATGGAGACAACATTCATGCTAAAACGTCCCGCAGTTATTGTTAATTTTAGAGATTTTGTCTATTTATATAAATCAGGAATCATCAGGCAAAGTTTTCCATGAAAAAAAAAATCAAAAACAAAAATGAACTACGAAAAACGAATAGACATAGAAAGAGAGAATCTATACTTGTAAGATTTGAACTTACGAAATATTTATTTTATAAGCACAATTTGCACATAAATTGTTTTTCGTAACTAATTTAATAATGATATTAAATATACTGACTGTATAATGTGATATGGTTAAAATAAACTTAGATACTTCGAAAAAAAATTATGACGATATTTCTAAAAGTCCATTTAAGTACAATTATATTTAACGATAAAGTGATCTGATTTAAAATAATTATAATGTATATGTGCAAAAATTGTAATAGTGAATCATAAATAATAAGAGTGTATTATAAACAGTAGAAGAGGAACAATTGCGCAATTGTTCCTAGTTCGTAAACTCACGAATTTTTTGCGTGCGTTTGCGGATGGATGGAGCAAAGACGGTTAATTGCGTAAAGAACCTGCATGTACACTGCATGTATTTAGATCGATGAACATTAACTTTACACCACAATAATACAAAGCTAGTTACAAAATAAAATAACAAAAGAATGAACACTGAAGTTAAAAATCCTGCAATAAAAAAAAATCTGACAAAAAGACTAATAATTAATTATTATATAATATGTTTACAAGTATAATTGATGTGTGTGGCTGTTGTGTGAAAGAGGTCATGATTCAGTGACTAAATTCACAAACAAAATGATTTTCAATCATGACCCTGCAGATCGTCAACGATCAGTGGAAAAGTGTTTAAAGCCAAACGCACATTTATGACATTACATGCGTTTTAAAACTAAATACATAATTTGTCATAACTACTTCCCGGGGCTTGTACGACCATGTAAGGTTTCAACTAATAATGTTGCCTTCCCACGCGGAGGAAGGCCAAGTCGAGGTTCATCACGTCTTCGCCTTGCAATTCATGCTACCTCTAATATCTCAATTTTACATTATATTTTAGTTTACACACATTTTTGTAAAGTTTTAATGCTTAGAGACTTTTATTATAGAACATGTTAATGCGATTTCTTTAATGATATTTAGAATTTCACATATATCACGGTATTTAAAATATTAGTAATGTCACACCAAGAAACCTATAGATATAATAGATATAATGGTTGACGGGAAGAAATTGAGTTTGAGTAATAAGACCGCCCGTTGAATTTTTTTACTAGAATAAAGACTACATACATAAATAAATAAATATGATACGCATTTTTAGTTTCATGTTTTTTCAAGAGACGTAACCGTGCGGATGTGGATTCTATGGAGAGAGGCCAGGTACGGTGTTCGAGGCTGATGACTCCCGTAGTAGGTTAACCAAATTATGACCAGTACTGCTTCAAAAGCCTGTTCCAGAATTGAGTTCATGTTCGTTCTTGTCAAGCCTAAATAATTTATAAGGTTATATAAAGAATTTCCTTTAGATGCGATGACCGATTCAAAATTCGAACCTTGCCTAGTTGGAATTACCTGATAATATATTATCAAAGTTTAAGTGCTTACACACACAAATAGCGTTGTAGACATAATAAATATATATTACTATTATTTATTTATTCTAACGTCCTTCACAGCGGACAATTTATACATAACTGAATATAAATACATTGACAAACTATGTCAATTACGAAGTAAATATCATTGTTATTCAAATTATATTTATTACATTAGTAGATTTAAAAGAAGAAAAAACTTATTATGACAGTGTCTATCTTGTGTGGAATGTTTGTTTTTTAACATTACATTATAGTTATTTATGGTATACATGTACATAAAGCAATTACTGCTATTTTTTCAATTTTAATGTTATTTGATATTATGATAATAATTTACGATACATTCAACATGTATTAAATTTTAATTTCCAAGAAAATTCCTGATTTATTTGAAAAAAAAACTAAAGTGTAAGTTAGGTTAAGGTTTTTGAACTCTATCGTATATATTATATTGTATTACAACGTATAGCCGACAGCACAAGTTTACCTACTCTTTTTAATTGTCTATGATATAAACAAAGCACGAACGTCCTTCGTTCATTGTATCCAAATAGATTCGATATGAAGGAAGTGTGTAGGTCACCGCTATCAATTGCACCAATATTATTGCTGTATGATTCACTAAATTGACAGCGCTAGGGTTACCAAGAATAAAGATATATAATTATCATCGTTTTTATTATTAATTAGTTAAAAAATCGTTAAAGTCCACCTAAGAGACACGATTGATAAAAGACCACATAAATCGTTGTAAAAATATGACTGCCATTTGGTCTTGTATACATAGCATAACATTAAATAAAAGAAAAACACGCCAAAGATGTACATTTTATGATATTCAGGCTTTATGGTGGAAAGGTCATAAAGTAGCTCTATTTACATAAATCAAGGTTTAATTTATATATTAGAGAAATATATAAGAGCCAACTGTAAAGCATAGGTATCCCCCAAAGGTATCTACGGTGGATGTACCATAATCGCCATGCTTGGCAAGAGGGTTGGCGATCGCGATTTGGTTTTATGATATGCTGAGGATGGTGTTACCTATCCTTGGGTTCATTAGGAGAGGCAGTCCTAAATATTTAATGCACAAAGTGTGAATTGTATAAGATCGTATCTTGGAAATCGAACCCGCGACTTACGATCGCAAGTCACTCAGGAGGAGCAGTAGAATTCAGGAACATAATTTCGGAGAATTTTTTCTTATTTTCGACTAACAACATACGAAATGTTGGGAATACATTCTATTTGTTGCTGTTTTATATATTATTTAAAATAAAATTCCCCATATTACACCTCTACTCTATACATCTCTAAACTTTACTTCTACTTCTATACTCCCAACATACTTCATGAATTCGAATTTCACATATACCAGATAACATATAACGAATAAAAATTATAGAATTTATTCAGTGGAAGATGTGGGCACCGCTAATAAAAATATCTACTAACAGAAATAGCAATATCTAAGTTACTCTAACTTCATGGTCACTCTACAATTCTCACACGTGATGATATTCTATTCACGTGTATTTACTATGAACCGTCGCTGTCAAAGTTTGGGTTCAATTACTTTAATGCGTTCTAAGTGTGTGAATCATTCAATGGAGACGAAATTTTTTAACTAAAGTAAAACTTATGTGACGATACAAAGGTTCAATTTCCATTGAAAATAAATTTTAACCGTTTAGAATAAATATCTACGATATGTAACAGTTGAAGCGTTCGTCGCTTGATTAAATCAGCACGTGTTCGATAATTACAAACAAAATCATATATTACATCCGTTACGAGCAATACAAAGCAACCGCTTACATATTTCCTAGTAAAAGCTATGAAGGCACCAATATAAGGCGAACTCACACGGTCATTAAATATTAAACGGCTTTGAAATAATAGGGACTAATATAAATTTCTCTGAAGACAACATGGCGGCAAGCTTTAACAATACATACTAAATATACACTAATTCAAGGTTATAGATTTGAAGGCATTAAGTTGGTGAACGTATATCTCGTTTGACGTCAAATAACATATGGTACACCCTATCTAAAAATGAATGGTTTTCAAAATAATAAATGACGTCTTGATAATATAGTATGAAAAGCGTTTTTAAATTCGTATTACTTTGTATTAAAATTAATAATTGTTTACTACCTGTCCTTGTAGATGTTGTATTGCCAGAAGTTACTAATTTGACGCATTCCACTAGAAAAAAAATATTTTGAAGAGTATTATCTCTTAAATTTCAACCGTAAGATGTCCACTCCTAACCATAAGTCATTTCTCATTTATTTCTATCAACACTGGTTGGAAGCTTCTAGCATTCACTCGATTGCCTCTTTAATTTGCCAATCTGTTGGGATTTCGTTCGTTCACGGAATCTCTCATTCATAATTATTGTATTGTTTTATTGTGTATTAACTACAGTAAATATATATTTATAGTACAGACATTTCCATTTATTACACATATTCAGAAGTAGTTTAACATAAATATTTTTTGAAGGAATTACGTAAAAACTAGAAGAAACTTCTTGAGAGTATACGTTCATAAAGAAAAATAAACACATTTTCAATAATGTTTTATTTTTCAGACGAAAGAAAATGTGTACTGTTTTTAACATATAACAGTTACATGTGTATGTACTAGATAGATTTCACTGGAAAATTTTGAGTACACAATTTAATAATATTTTATCGTCAAGTAGTGAAAAGTTACTATACCAAAGCTAGTGTAAATGCGGATTATGAACTTGAAGTAACATCGAGAAGGCTACATAGCACGCAGAACAGATGGCTGCTGTGGCTTTAAGGTTCTGAAGTTGACACCATGGGCATGTTGATGAATGTGTGTGAATAAATGAATTTGTTTCGCTCGACGCTAGATGCAGTTTTTAACTAGCCCTATTAGAAATTTGTGTGGAAAGCCTATGTTCAGTTGTGGACGTCTTATGGCTATAATGATGAAGAAGGTCGTATATTTTACTAACTGTAAATAAGGCAACATTAACTTAAAATACAGCTGCATTGAAGCATAAGGTTATCATCATTAAAAGAGGAGAATACAGATGGGCGATTTCTAATTAAAATCTAACCTCCGTGGGACCACTGCATCAACCGCTTAATAAAATCATTCTTACTTCACGCGGCGTGAGAAGTATGCTAAGGAGACTCACCGACTTCCCGCCATTCCCTTTCGTCGGTGGAACAATAGCATTCCCTTGCCTATATCTTTGGACGATCTCGAGCACGCGTGCCTGCCGTCCGGGAATACCAAACTATATTTTCATATTTTCAATTCAATAATATTCTTTATTTGAATACTAATAAAGACCTACAATCAAAGTTTAATAGCAATTATAAATTTGTTTTATTGAAGCCGAAACGGCACGTCTATGCGCCCTCACGTTTGATAGTAGGGTGACCAAATGAATGGTACAATATAGAACCATATCCTTATTAGTTGTGTAGTCAACAAAGTGACAATAACAATTGATTTTATAATTTTTATTTAGTTATATGATTTTTTCATGATTTCTCTTATGAGATCTTTATGAACATATTTGATGCTTAAATTATAATATAGATTGAGAGGTAGAATAATCTTTCATTACTAAATAGAGCCAAGTCTTTAATATTGGAGTAGCAGTTGCAAATTAATATTAAAATAATTCACATAAAATACGAATATATAAATATTCTCTCTGTACCTTATTAATATGAATTTGTATTTAATTTTCGACAATTATACGCCAGACGGAAAACGGCGGGAAATATGCTACCAATTATTAATTTTGCACAAATTATTTAGTCTTACCAAAAGTAGATTTATTTATTGCACAAGTATTCAGGTTTAAGCCATTAAAATAATATTTATATGGTCGAGGATTGGTATGAAATATTATTGAAGCTAGTAATAAATTACAATTAATGTTTTTGTCGTTAAACTGTGCAAGCAACTACTGGTAAAGAGGTACTTTATCTTGTTCCCCCGAGTGACAACGTTCTTTTCATTTCTGTGAAAAAAAAAACACGGATCGAGGCGGCAGATGCAGACGTCACATTTAAAAAAGCCATTCGAATTTTAAATGGTCGTAGACGCCTTCTCGGTACCGTTGCTTCACCATATATGGTGACAAAAGCAATTCAAACGGACGGGAATTGCATAGGTTTACGGTGCAAACCGTTGAATTATTTTTCGTTTTTTTTTTTTTGCTTAATGGACTTCTGTTTGATTATTTTTTTTAAATATTAAAATAAATGAGACATAGTAATGATCGCGTTTGTCTTTCTTGCTTGAGAGAGGATTCCCCATTTCGTTAAACATAATTTCTCAGATTTCCATGGATTTATGAACCATCGTGTTGTATGATGAAGAGTTGGAAACGGTTTTCGAGACTGAAGATTAACGTAGCAATTTTAGAGAGATTATGCACTTCTCCCTAGTTACAGTTTACAATATTCAACCAATGTTGCTTTAAAAGTCTTTTACAGAAATAAACTAATATTCTCTCTTGACAGGCCTGCTAAAGATCTAAAGATTTTAGATCTTTAGCAGGTTGAAGAAAGATTTCTCTGTTATACCTCGTACCCCCAACACATGCAAATTTACTATAAATTAATTATTAGTTATTTTGTTTACTAAGTCGTACTTTTACTTCGCCTTAGTTTCTTTCTACGGAATAGTAAGTTTTGTTACAACTATATTACGATGAAAATAAGTTCGGGTTACAAAACTTCACCTCCATATCCACAGGGGTAATAATATGTTTAGAGCTTCCAGAATAGTATTTAGTTTTCAAATTATGACAAAATAAAAAAGTTTTTGTGTTATTTGTAGTTTTGAGCACGTTGACTTTTTATAAATAATGTAAAATAATATCATCTTAGTACGGAAAGATGGAGAGTCCTTTAAGAAATTTATAGACCGCTTAAATAGCCGTGTGCCATGTCAAGTTAACCCGAGACTAACGGATTAATGAGCCGGTTCCAACATAAACGCTCAATCACTTCTTATTATAGATATAGAACGGTGCTTACCACTATTCCAGCTTCCACTAAGGGTCGACTATTTTAATAGTGAAGTGTAGCCAAATAGTGGTATGTCGACTCTTGAACAGTTACTCTTGGTAGAAAATATTTACTTTGACAAACTATTCCAATACCACATTCGAATGAGAAAAATGTACCCAATAAACGCACAAACAAAAACATAAACTGAACAACCGACGATAATATTATATATGCAAAAGCCTAACAATTAAATATTCGTTGGTATGTAAAATGTTTTTTTGTTGTGGTTATTGAAGTAGGTTCATATATACAATGTTTACAAACCTTAAACAGTATTTGTACATATAAATTTGTAAAAATGAAAGCGAAAATAATTTTTTTATATTAAATCTATACTTTGCAAAACGAACATGACATACGTACACACGATATTATTTAATGAAAATAGATAAGGGAAAGAAGCAAAATTATGTAATAAGTAGGAAAAAATGTAATATAAAAACTCTATTGTGATACCTCAGAACAAAAAACTTAAAAACCAAATACAGTAAATTTCAAAAGTGTATAAAATTAAAGTTTTTCATTAATCACACCACAAGGTAAATTATTCATTAATAGTTATCAGGTAATCAGGTTGTACACAACTGATGACGCTGAAGCTACATGCAGGCCGCTTTCAACCGGCTCTATCGGAAGTTTCTGGGGGAGGCTTATGTCCAACAGGTAGCGTCTTCCGTCTGAAATGATAATAATTTATGTAATAAAGAAATTATCGATGATCAAAAAAATTCATATTAAACTCATATTTTGCTCGTTTAGAAAATACATTTCTTTATTTTAAGTATACGGATATCAATACTGTCGAGCTAAATTGAACACTAGTTCGTAAAGAATGAGATTTGTATGACATTCTTCTTTTGAAGTTCACAAGTGATTCAAAATGTAAAATGAAGTAAATAAATACACTAATCTTATAGTTCACTTGTTGCAGCGAATATCTTTACTTTACTATCCCGGGCTTTGTTGTCCTTTCTATCCCTGGCCATGATTACGTGTTCTAAAAACAATCGATCCCAATCTCGTCCCTTAGCAAGCCTAACAACAGAGTTGTCTAAGGTCAGTGATACACGAGTCACGACACCGCAACAGAACACACTACACAGTTATCGACGCCATTAGTGGCGTTCCCGCACGTGTGTAAACCGCCTTAATGACAGCAATAATACACAGTTAGACTAATCCAGCGGCGTATAACAACCGGGTAATAAAGCTTTCGTTGCATTTATTTTTTATTGTATAAAATATTAGAGTCGTTGTTCGTTCTTTTGTAAAAATAACGTTAAGATACGTTGATTATTATTAATCATTTCAGCACGTCCAGCGTTGAACATAGACCTTTCCCATAGATTCCCTATAAGTTGGAAACGTCTTGCATTCAGCATCTTCCAACGATCTCAACGAAGGCATCTGTCCACCCTGTTTGGTCCAGAACTTTAAGGCGTGATGCTTGGCTACGTACGGTTACTTACATATTAATTTTACGGTTCTCTGCATTTCTAATTCAAATTTATAGAGAAATTCCCAGAGAGCTGCTTCTGAGGGTGCTATACCCTACACGGCTCGTTGAGCGTCTTTGAGATTGCCAATGATGCCAGAAGTGACAGACTGCGTTTCACTGCCAGCGAGAGTGTATCTTCTAAATTTACTTATCTTATCTGTTACACATAAATCCTATAAATATTGACAATACCTACAAATATATCATCTGATTGAGACTAGAGGCAGATTATCTTTTCACCAACTAATCCAAAAAGATTATTCGCAATCGCGCCTTAATCTTACCACAGATTATATATAGACACAGTCAACAATAGCAGTAAGCTTAATCAACAGGAATGTTCTTGATTTTAATCATTAATTTTATGCTGTGACACATATGTTCACGTTTAGAACAGGATTAATCAATGTCGACGCAATATGTATAACGTATCTTGATTACATGTTTCTATATACAGGTGTTTGTTTTATAATTAAGCTTATATTTTATTGCGGGTTAGACCTTGTCATTGTAATGGCGTATTGTTGTAGTCTGATATCACGTTCATTGAAACTTAGGTATATTTTTCAGAAGTACTATACACTGTTCATTAATGGATTATTGCTAAAAATAAAGAGGTGTTTAGGTACCAGTTACTGCAGAGATGAATATGAATACAGAAGTATTAATTTACGCTTCCTAATTACGTAAGGTTGCATTACCATCCTCAAGAAAAACTCTATTTTTTATTTAGAAGGTTTATTACAAAAGATTAAGTTTATGTAACATACAAAACGTTTTTGAGTACTTTTTTGTCGTCTTTTTTAAGTTTTATCCGAGCGGGAGGTCTACATTTCTCCACAGATGACCAAACACATAATGGTAGCATTTTTTAGAAGTCACACAATTTCACAGCCTCTTGATGAGACTGTAAAAAAGCGTCGCATGCGCTTCCAGTAATCCAAATCGCTTGATCAATTTTTTAAGAAAAACTTTTTTACTTCCAGCCAGTCTGTTCACAAATTTTGTTTTTATTACCGGAATTGTTTTTTTTAATAACACGCATTTTATTCGGACATTTTTTATCATCACTTTCGCAACTGGAACCGATTGCTTATGAAAGAAATTAGTTTGCCGTTATGAGAATAATGAACTGAAATCATAATTTATAAAAAAAAATCGTGTATAATTTCAGATAAGCTACACAACAAAAATACAGCTTTCCATTCTTTACCTAAAAGTTTTATTATATTTAAGCGTGTTAATAAAAAATAAACAAATTCTTACTTTACGTAAATCAATTAGTTTATTCCGCAGTTTTTGTAATTTTGCATTTAAAAAATATAAATGATAAGAAGTACACTAAGCATAATTCGTTTAAAATGCTGGAATGATGTTAAAAGAATTTAAAAAAAGAATATATTTTTTTTTATTTTGTATATTATTATTACTAAACGAATTTTTAAAAAACATATGTTAGAGAACTAGCACAGACCTCTTTAGAAGCAAAGACATAGTTGACATGACATAAAGAAATCAAAGAAAAAATATAGTTAGCCATTATTTTTTTCGTGCGTTTATACTTTGTCTAGTAGTGTTTGAAAAACGTAAAGGTCAAATTACTTTTACATTGTATTCTTGTAATGAAATAAGTAGTTATTTTTATACATTCTACCTTTAAATTTAATAATTTATTCCCCAAAACAATACCATTGATATGTGTTTTAACTACATCTTGTGTCTTTTAAAATACGCCATTGCTATTCATGCTTTGCAAGTTTGAAAATCTTTAAACATTCATTCTTGATTTAATTTTATTAAATCGGAAATTTAACATCCTGTCCTTATCTATTGTGTAGATACGGGCTTTACGAACTGCATCTTGAGTGTGTTCTTGTGTTCTTGTTCCAGAGACAATAAATATTTTTATTGCAACGCAATTGGCAGGTTATGTCTAAAGTCACGTCTGGATTCGATGGGTTTCAATAATGAGTCATGCCTGCAATTTATTTATGTGGCAAGATTTAATCTGTTATAGCTTTCGAGATAAAAGATATTCCATTCTATAAAATTATACTTGATGAAATTGGAATAACAATAATGATTATTTTATATGTACTAACTAAAAAGTAAACTGAATATAAGACGTACTATTTTTTTAAGAAAATGATTTTTAAGCGGCCGCCTTTATTGGGGGCCCCTCGTTCGTCCCTATCTCAGTAAGGACATGGAAATTACAGTTCGGAATTAATAATTTTTTCGGCTAAAATTTTTATTTACAGGTTTTTATTCTTTCATTCTTCGTATTATCCTTTATTATTTTCTTATAGTTCGTCCTTCATAAAGTCTTTCATACCTTTATCTTTATTGTTTCTTTCACTCGCCGCCTTTTCTTCCTCTATTCCTAAGAAAATGATAAGTAACTATTTACTTGACCTACGATTATTTATCCTTAAATTCATTTCTTTTTCTTTGTCTGTTTCTTTATTCTTTACGGCTAGTGCGAGCCAAGTCAGCTTGATGTTTTTATTTATTATTGTATTATATTTATAATATGTATTATACTTTTTATTTATTTATATATTACATATATTTTTTATTTTTTATATATTACAAATATATATGCTAAATACATATGTAAGTATGTCTGTATATATGTATGTTTTGTACACGTTAAATACACATTATTTATAATTCTACTGTTTTCTCGCTATGGTTGTCTGTAAGAGATTGCCTCGTATGACAAGACCGCCCATTGTACTTTTTGTTAATTATTATGAAACTATTTATATGTATTCTTACGTGTACAATAAAGAGTATTAAATAAAAATTAAAAATAAAGTGTACGAACTGAACTCCTCGGCGACGAAAGTGATTTGTCAGTTACTTCACGTTGTCTTACAATTTAAAGTAAAACGCGCAACGTATTACTAACCGTGTAATACATATGTGACTAACGTAGAACAATGGATTCGATTCGTTGAATTTCTTGGTTGTCTTTTAACAAAAACATTAAGTAAAAGAACGAAAGTAGCTGATAAATTTAAACAAAAAGTAACCCAGCAGATTGGAATGGAAAGGCTACATATCGCCTGGAATAGATGGACGTTAAGGCTTTAAGGTCCTGGAGAGAAGATCACTAATTGGTAAGACAGCGTAGGACACCCACCCACAAGGTAGACAGATGATTTTGTGAAGATCGTCGGTAGATGCTGGATGATGGCATTTACCAACCGATCCTTTTCCTTTTCTAAATCTCTTTAAAGACCAACGTCCACAAGCACACCTCCTAAGTTGAAATGAATATAATAAATAAAAATTATTAAATCCTTTAGTAATTAGAAGTTATCCTTATGCACGGATTCTGAGAATATTTTATTAAGGTAGTTATTAGAGCTAAGCGGATCTCTGGACCTTGATCTATCCAGTCTAAACTGTGTAATAAGTCTTTTCAAAGCGACGTCTTTCGTTCGTATTACTTCACTACTTTCGAATAAAGAATGTTGTAAGATTTACAGTCTTCATAAAAGTTATTAATAAATCTAGTTCACACCGAGGATGTAAATAAATTAGAGAATAAGTGTTTTAAATGAGAAAATATATAGAAGATCATTAAATAAAAAAATGTAAATTAGGCTAAAACTAACAGGTTGCATGTTATGAAAATAAATTAGGCATCAGTATAAATGTAATAAAAGTAAAAAATCTGAAAAAATATACCCTAGATTAAAAGACTTCCAGTAGAGGTAGATGTTACAGATGGCGACAAAGAAGAAATAAATTAATCTAGTACATATACCGTATTAAACTGATGCCTTTCGTTTATAATTTTCAAACAACCAGGTGCAACTCCATAAAAGAGTCGTGACAAATGAGCGAAGTTTGACGCTAATGGTCGGTGAAAGCTGTGCTGTTGCTTCACGAATGTCTTAACAACAGACCGACGGTCATAAGAATCAGACGGTTTCCAACACTTGTTGTCTTCAACGGAATAATCATTTAGACAAACAAAATAAGGATTAAAATTATTAACCGTTACTCTAAATATTTATTTTTTTAATTTAGGCGTATGTGTTTGCTTTTACAATTAGGACCCCTGTAATTTCTCAGTATTATAAATAAACTTATATTATTCCAAAAAATGCAAATTAAGTCTTAAAGTATATAATATTTTGTAAATAATAATACTGTTTGGGAATAACTTGCCCAAACTTTATTACGGACCTTTCTGATAATAAAATAACATAGTCTATATATTATAATAGTGGATCTCAATTTGTTATTGATTTATATCAAATGGGTGATCTCAATAATTGAAAGTGAACAATACAAAAAACCTTATGAAAAAAAAACTGAAATATAATTTTCCTTTACTTTTACGTTTATTTTTTTTGTCAAGAACAGCATTAGTTCTTTGTGATTTATTAATGTATATAATATATTTTTATACTGTCCTCTCGCACCGTCAGAGTCTGCAAATACCAATTGGGTAGCAGTTTATATCAGATCAACCAATAATCATGCCATATTACTCCTATAAAAAATTTCTTTACACCTAATATTTGATAGTTGCAAATATTATTTAAACTCAGTGTACATGAATTTATTAAAAATAGGGTATTGTAATAGAATACTTTCAATCAAAGAAGTACATTAATGCTTTCAATTTGATAAATATTAAAAATTAATATGTTTATTAATATACCATAGCCCATAATAACTGTCTCTAAAAATATATTCGAAAAAGTTATATCGTGAAAATCTAAGCAGATAATGTACACAGATACGATAGATTATTTATAACAATCCTGTAGCGTTTCGTAAGTACAAACCCATTTAAGTTGACAGAATATGTCGCCAATAAGAATTTGATTACCGGGAAACAGAATATTACCCCAACAATAGTATTCCGTCTATATTCTTTCGGTACCTAACCTTTAAAAATGGCGGTTATTTATACGGTTGGCGACATTGCGAAATCTTAAACAATGCCTCTTGATCTATGGGACAGGTCTTGCGAAACCTCGTACAATAGCGGGCGGTAATTTGTGACTCCGTGGTCGCGGTTCTCATGGTGTCCCTACAACTTGAGGCTCGAGTGGTAAAACAATAGATGGGATTGTGTAGACAAGAACCAAGATTAAGATAAGGTTTTCATATATTGCCAGAATTAAATTATTGCGGCGATGTCGTTACAATTAAGGAAATAATAACACAGTCAAATGCGAAAATTCTTCATCTAAAGTAGAATAGGTTACATCTCTTACTTACGTAAAAATGAGTCTATTACCTTCCGATGGATAAATGCCTCAGATCTAGAGAAGACCAGGCAAAAAAAACTCAGCCGAATTACATGTCTTCTATAATAATACACAATACTACATATTCAACTATGTTTATATGTTCGCTTAGACTGATTCAATGTTAAAACAGCCTAGGCAAACACAATTTCCAAAGTATGATAGTTCTATGAAGTCTTTTACATTTTTGTAACTCTTAGAATACAAAGGTTCTTCGGCCATTTATTTTAAACCTAGTAATATTAAACATTATCTGGAATCCTATTGAAAAACGTAGATATCGCCTCTGAAATAATTCTGAGTCGATGAAGTTTTTGCTTTGATATAAGATTTGTTTTTGCTTCTTGCATTTACGTTATGGTAGTACAACAGTATTGAGAAGTAAAAGTCAATATTTTAATTTGTGTCAATTATTCTCATACGTTCACTACGATTCAAATTATAAATAGTACGAGTAACTCTTTGATAAGAACTTTTAAACCATTAAACAATCTCTATAACTTGCATTTACAATATACGAAAAGGAAATTAAAAAAATATCTAAGCACCAGTGTGAAATCTTTAACGTATAATGTCAGCGTCAAGTGTCCGTGACGACCTTAGGTTAGGATTTCACTGGCCTCTACTGACAATCATTGTCTAATTGCTGCCCATTTGTTCGGGCGGTAAGTAAACATAATCCGCATTACCGTGATGTACATGTATATTGAAAACAGATGAACCCGTAAGATATTTCATACACACCTTGTGAAAGCAACTTATCTTCAAATACTCCTTTTTTTCTTGTATAAATCATACATGGCCTATTCTTTCGATGCCTGGGTAACGAAGGGGTTATGCCTCGCTGCAGTTTAAAACCTCTCGGTGTTATTCCGGAGCTTCATCACGCTGTCGTAGTCTCAACGACCTTGTGCACCGATCTTATGGTTAACTTGGATAATAAATGCGTCTGAATATCTTGATATACATGGGATAAATCACTATCGAAAATGTTGCCAAAGATTATGTTGTCATTGCAATTGTACGTATATCCTCTGCCAGTATTTTTTCTCCGAATCAAGATGGATTACACAAATGATTTTTCTATCTCCATAACAAAAGAAAGTTGCGACTTTTAGTGAAAATATTAACATACAATCCTTTCCATTTAAGCTACGAAGATTTTTATATTACAAAAAGACTACATAAGAAGAGCGCTCGATAGTGTAAGATACGTTACGCATAAAAATGCGCTGCTATTTCGAAAGACTCGTGTTTCGGTGGTCACTTTAAGATGGCCCGTAAGATTAGTTCAGTAATATCACTAGCTAAAAGTTTTACACAAGCAAGTGTTGCTAACTTTATTTACGATGAGAACGGCTGTCGTAAACGCGCATATTTATTTAAATTGTAAAAAAATACAACTCTAATATGTTTTATGATTTTTGTATTTGTAACTTATAAATTTAAATACGTCATTTTCATCAATTAAACACTCATCACACATAAAATTATGGCCCACAAAGCGTAGAACATATGGCCGTTGGGGCCTTAATATTTTAAAGACTTCAGACGGACAAGCGCAGCGTAGGATAGCTACCTAGTAGGTGAACAGAACCTAACTAAGGTTTAGATAGAATTAAAAAAGAGTAAACAAGAAAATGTAAAGAATGAAAGAAGATATTGTAAAAGAACTTGTGACGGATGATAGAAGAGAACGCTAATAAAATATGTACTGAAAATTATTTGAAACAAAAGTCCCTGTTAAATATTTAAGACAGGGGAACGCAAAAAAAACTTTCATAAGGTCATCGGGAAAAGCTGGATATAGGTAGCTTGCAACAGGTTTTACTGGAATCTATAAAAGATGCTTTTGTTCAGCAATAGATGTTCTGCGGCCGAAATTGAAATATTTACATAAGACCATTTTTTTTGTCCTAGGAATATATGTCACCTACTAAGTTATGTCTAGAAATAAATTCCTTGGCGGCATGTTTTAGATTAATAACAAGTATTATTTTGTTACAGTATATATTTTAAACACATATGTTATATCACCAATGGTTTTTCTGAAAAACGCATTTCAATTAATACATCCAAACTCACTATCGATAAACTGCGAAGAAACATTTTTGTAGCATGTTTTGCATTTATAAATGATTAATATTATAATTGCTTTTGGTCAAAATAACCTGAATAAATTGAATTGTACTTTTTACATTATCTAAATTTGCGGGAAAGGACGGATTTTTCAATAAATCTTCCTGTTCTTACACTATTGCGATCTACATAAATATTTATTTTTAATGACTTTACTAGGAAAGTTATTAAAAATTATTCATGTTTTAATGAATTGTTGTTCCTAACACTTCCTTAAATTTATGTATTTGTGATTGATTTTATTGGTTATTCATTTAAACGACTTTGTTACTAAGGTTGTAAGTGTTTATTTTAATTTATTAATATTTTATTTTATATTTGACAAATTTTACGGTGGACGACTAACGACCGTCCAAATGTTATTCTTTTTATATATATATAAATTTTAATTATTACCAGTTCTAAAATAAAGATTTAATTAGGAATTTTATAAACTACTTGTAATTTTGTTTACATTAATAGTGTTTTTTTCAAATCTTATAAATTCCACATAATTGACGACCATATCGTCTGTCTGTTATTTTTAACATGTTTTAACTATTTCTGCATGCTATTTTACAGGCTGTCGTAGAATAAAATGACTGAGATCATGTATCTTACCATTTTATACCATAAGATAACAAAGGGATCAAAAGGATTTTCAGATCATAATTTTGAAGATTATTGATAAAAATTAATACTATAAAAGAGACAACCCTAGCTCAAACGTTTACACGCAGAACGACTCATCCATACACTTTCCATTTCGCGCATGCGCAACCGTGCGCAAATTTTGCGTACGCACTGCATTATATTAATTAATTTCATTTTCATAGTCAATTTCGCATGATTGTACAAAAAAAATAAAAAGGTATATTTTAGATACTGTAGTGAAGATTCATGTGAAAAATCCCACCAACAACAAAGTTCTTGTCATCTTCATCTAAGACAGAGGTCGGCAACGCGGCTCCCGCAGGCACCACTACGCAGTTCAATAAATTTTAGTGCTCCCTTAAACTAATGTTAATTTAGACAAGAAATTCAAACGTCGTATATGATCGATTACGAAAAAATTGTAGATGATATATATGGCAACCCAAATATCCCATTAAAATAATTTGATATAAAATATATATCATTGCTCTTGCCACCATCTTTAATTCACTTATAAACATTTTTCTGTATTTATTTAAGATAAATAATAATAATAACCTTGTTTTGTAATTAAATTTATTAGTTACAAAATTATGGACATTTAAATGGACATATTTTATAAATATGTATATTATTTTTGCTATGAATTTTTAATTTAGTATTTCACTCTTTACATTAAAAACATTGTCGACCTCTGATCTAAGATGTCATTCGTCTAGTAATTTTATTAAATGTGTACCTGGACTAGATCAATAATCCTTCTCTTATTACAATATGCATTATGTAGGTACATGTGGCAGGGATTCCTACGTCAAGTGATCGACTCTAAGAATACAGGATTTGTTGGTTACATGTGTAAAAGCTTTTTAGAACAGCTTATTTGCCAGCAAAAACTTTAAAGCTTTTTACTCCTAATTCCAATGCATAAAGTGATCACTCTCATGTATATTAATTTAATTAATTTATTGATTAATTTCAAAACTTTTTATGTATGTATAATGGCGAACTTAATGCCGAAGGCATTCGTTTGGGCGGTGCACAGATAAATTAACAAAGGTAGGTGAAACTAGTTACTATCCAAAAAAATTAAAGATAAAAAAGTAGGATCAAATTGAAAAGAAAGATAATCGTATGAAACACATAAATATACTAATGGCTACTACATATTATAATTATATATATAAATATGTCAGGATATTTATATATACATACATAGGTACATATATATATAAAATCCAGTTATCGAGATGAATCCGTCAGCTTGTCAAGCAATAGCTCAAGAACCTTCGCTTTGAATGCGCAACAATTATTGATCATCCTAATATCGAGAGGGAGCGCGTTACAGAGAAGAATAGACTGTATTGAAAAAGAAGAGTAACTAAAGTCTGTACTACGGGGGGGACATCTAAGTAGACGATTACTTGTATTAATTTGATGATTAAGAAATTAGATTTACGTCTTCAAAGCTTTTACACGTATCACTTATTATCCTGTACATTGCTACCAAAGATATTAAATTAGTATCTCTGAATTCACGCTTGAGATATAGTCCATAGGCTGTGACGAGGATCCTCTGTATCTCTGGCAGGCTCTGTGGCTCTGGAGGCTCTGTCAAAATGGCATTTACAAGATGAGATCTATGTAAAAGGGTTATAGTTTCATTTTTTTAAACAATATTTTTCATGTCCTTTATTATTTATAAAAAAAAAACATTAATATTACAATATTTTATATAACAATAGTGCCATAATTATCAGCTAAATTAATATTGCAATTGCATGTTGAAACGCATCGGTCTAGTGCAATGATAATATCAAGTTCTCACAATTGTGACGTAAGGTGAATCAGCTTGAAAATGTGTATGCACATCCAGTAATCTACGAAAGTGTTTTAAGCAAATTATTAACGAAAGAAACCCTTAGACTTTACATAAATATTATTTACGATCGTAATATAGATAATCAAATGCCGTGCCACGAATCGTCCTCTAGTTTGTATAAAAATTACTTGAATATTTATTTATGATCTTCTTCGAGCCGTCTTCTTGTTCTTTATAGTCGATAGACGTCCACTTCTAGGCATAGGCGTGCCCAAACATCGGCACGATGACTGATCTTGGGCTGCATCCAGCGACTTTCCACGAATTTGATTTTGTTGTCGATATACCTAGTGGGCTCAACCAGCGCAGTATCTATCGGCTTATGGTCGTTATTCAAGAACTTTTCGGCCCCAACGACCACCGTCATCTTCGTTTCTTTATACCATAACATCACTTAAAGCAGCATCTATTAGTATGCTGATGACCTTTAAAGAAAAGTTAAAAATTGCACTGCTTGTAGATCATTTTTGTTAAAAAATGAAGAAATGAAAAAAAAACATCCTTCACTGTAAGTAAATAAGTGTAGAGGGTAAGAAACTTAAGTTATTTAAGAAAGATAATTATTATTAATTTAGATAAAAGTTAGTTTTTGAAAACAATTCTGTAGAAAATGATTGTAGGTAAATGATAAAACGAAAAAAAAATAAAAAGTTTAGAACTAACTAACTAAATTATAGAAATAAAATACATGTGAGTTGAAAGATCTCTGTCGTTATATGGTAGAGGTTTAGCACCATTTGATGATCCGTTATTTATTTATGACTATACAAAACAAAACCCATATGTAGTTTCATTTAAGAAGAGTGCTGATACAATGGTGCGGTGTAAATATATTAGGAGACCAGAAAAAAATGTCGTTTCCGTCGACATATTTTACAGAAAAACCGATTAATTTTTACCGCTCCAGCATTGAAAATTTGTATTCTAGACGACAAAATGTTATTGATAACGGAAGTGAATATATTGTTGATTAGAAATAAAAACTTGCTAAAAATGTAGTCATGTGAATTTAACTTAAGAAAGCGACTTTACTTTTCGGTCTTCTTAATATTAAAACAGTAATCAAAACAAAAATTCATCCACTACTCGTCTTTTGTGTAAGTATTAACAACGTACATATTAGATTCACTTAGTAATAACTTCCTTTTAAATCCTATAAACCCTTAATTCCAAAGTCAGAGGTTTCTAAATCTCATTAATAACATTTAACCGTTGTGTACACCTAACTTATGAACCAAAGTCCATTGTATATCATTATAAAGCAATCGATTTTAATTAACTCCTAAAACGCGTGGATATTATGGGCTTCGATACGAGTTCCCAGTCGTAACTGTAATTAAAATCATTCGATACTACCAAACCATATGGCTACGAATAAATTAATCTAAAGGAAGGGGAAGTGCATTCAGCTATTTAGGTCAGAGATTATTGGTTTCAGACATAAATCTAGGGGGCCCTACTAAAGAAGTCCGCTGTATTATCGGGTTGGTCAACGGAACCGTTATCGAAAGTCGAGGGACAGCCGAAGTGGGACGTTGGAGGTGCGAAGCACGTAGCACTGGATACGTTATTTTGCACATGTGTGACATGTTTGTTTGTGTACATTATAAGCTGTCGCTGAAAATAAATTTTTAACTATGTCACATTAACTTTTAGCTCTGTTAACAATTAAAATCGTATACAAGTTATGACTCATGTCTTTCATGTTTACAATGTTGTATTCGCCTTATAATGATTTCATTGATGTCACAAAAGACCTTACCAGGTTATCACAAAGCTTTTATATGTTAGTAAATATGCTAACGATCATAAAATAAGTACAAAATCAAGGTCATTTTTAAAGATTTTCAAATTATCTTTTGTCCAAAAACTACAATTTTTAAAGATCATCCCTTTTGAGTTTAGTTTAACCATAAATAACATTTTCATTAGAACGGAATGTATATATATAAATCCGAAAGACTTAGATAATGTTCTCTTTCTCGATAACAAATACACTGTTTTTTTTTTATTAGGGGGGCCGGAAAATTCGTTTCTGCACATCTCGATATTTAATTGTCATTCGGTAGTTTATTACGTACTCGGAAGACGTTGTATACTAGATGGCAAAAGGTTATTTATAAAGAAAGTGAATATATTGTTGATTAAAAATAAAAACTTGTTAAAAATGTAGTCGCGTGAATTTAACTTGAGAAAGCGACATTACATTCCGGTCCCCTCAATACTTTAGCTTGACTCCGGATCTGTAATCCTTGAGTTAGACAGTTGTAAAAGTCGTAAAATTTAACAAAATTGAAAATCACTGTAAATCAACCACTCTTTAAAACATAATTTTATTTACAAATATCTTGCATTGTCATTACATATAATCCGATGAATGTTATTTGACTTCTTACAGTTACCCATTGGAATTAAAAAACAGACAACATTAATCTTCAACAATTATACCGCAAAAGTCACTTAACAAACTTGTTTTGGTTTACTATATAAGGGGACAAAGATATGTATCTATAAAATTAAATATTTACTCGAATTGACAAGTAATTTAAGACCTTGTACTGGCTACTTACCAAGTAAACCTTAATATACAGAGATTTTATTTACTTATACATGAATTTTAGATACAATTTTAGATTTATTAGCTTCGGTACTCAAAGGTTAATTGCTTTTCGTTAAAACAACTTTTAAACTAATTTTAAGCGCATGTATTAAGTTATTTCATTTAGCTGATTGCCCCAGTTTCCGTATCTAAAAAAATGTTAAATACCAGTTGTCCTGACAAATTTCGGACAGTCAAAATTTCAGTATATTAATACAACACATTATTAATTTATTACACTTTTTTATAATAATTTTGTATATTGCAAACCTGTTAATATTGTTATCATATTTTCATTGTAATGCTTAATCTATGCGATAACTTATGTTAATATCCTAACAAGAGTTATTAATTTTGATTGACGTCAAATGTTTGTCAGGGCTTTTAAAAGAAAATTGTTATTTTTACTATCTTCCTCCTGATTTATATATACGTACTTGACGAGAACCTTTTTCTTAACTTATGAAAATGAAAGCAAATGTAGTCGAGCCCTACTCGAATTCTACGATTAATAATAACTTGGACGGTTTCTTTTATTTATACACCGTGATTTTATGTGTAAAAGCTTTAAAAGAATGAATGTAGCCCATTTGTTACCTATATATGTATGGTACATCCTATACAAAAATCAATGGTTTTTAGATATAATACATAGTGTAATGATATTAGAGTATGAAGGAAAGTTTCAAAATTCAGATTGTTACTTAATTTTAAAATTTAGTAACAATCTGTATGTAATTTTTATTTATAGTTTACGATCTGTAGCTGCAGGCTTACTACGTACTACCAGAAGTTATAGATTTCGTCGCATTACATTAGAAAAAAAAATTCAAAGTGATTACTTTTGTATATAACAAGTGTGAAATTCTGAGAGATTTTTGCGAACAAATAAGCTATACATTAACTCATTTAAAGCTTTTTACACCTATATATAATCCTCAAATCGTTTAGTGTATCTAGTTTTACTTTCGATATCATTTGCTTACGTTTCCAAGAGCCACATAGATAATATGAGCGGACTGGGTTGCGTTTACTTTCCCTTATTGTCGCATAATGTTGCGTTAATTTTCCGCACTGCCGCGTCCGTGGAGCTTCGTAACTCAACGTTACGGTCCCACATCGAGCCCGACTCGATTTTAAACTGGTTCTCAGATGCGGCTTCGTTATTCGATTATTCGCTTACGCAACTAGTGTAAAAACACGCGGATCAGAGGTTACGTTGTGTTACGTTGGGCGCTGCTTAGAACAGGGCTTCTTAAACGTTCTCTATACGACTACTTGACGCAATTACAGGAACATTTCGACCTGTACTGGTCGAATGTTTTGTAACCTTAATGATTACATGCTAACATATTCGACTGCCCCTGAGTACACTATCGAATCTGTCGATTATTCTTCAAGATATGACACTGAAGTTTACGTTTTGTGAAGTAATTATAGTATTGCCACTGTTCACAAGCAAGTTTCAAGACGATGGGCAGCAACATCCTGTACTACCATAATACTACACTGCTATCGATAGCCCCCCCGTCAAACGCAGCAATTATGATATATCCCCCCAAAGATATCGTTGCAGGAGGCTTATACCTTGTAGTGGGCGTTTATGGGCTGAAATGACCACGACAGACAGCAGAAATATACATTTCTACTTGTCATTGTAGTATGGAAAATACTACAGTTACAAGTATTGAAGTTTTACTAGCCATTTGTAAACGGGCAGAGATTTAGGTTCTTTGACACAGACAACTTGTCCTACAAGCGTTCATCTTGAACAATAAATGATTTTTCAAGGAACCTTTAAATGAGTCTAAGACCATCAAAAGCTCGTTTCCGCTAAAGTAAAATTAACAAACGCGGTTTCCAATTGTACTTCAACAACCTCCAACGAGTTTTAGAAGCAACGTCAATTAAAATGGGGTTCCAATTATCAAAATTGGAATACAAATAAATTTAAAAGAATCATTTAAGAACTTTTAGATATATTACTGGCACAAAAACAACGGAAATCTGAATAAAAACTAACTCGTGACTCACAGTTGGAAGCTAAAGCAATTAACCTATTAGCTTACCTATTAGTTTGTATCATCAGTACAACATCTTTACGCGTACAGATGTACATATTTGTTTGTTTATATATGCATTACACGTGTTCAAATTTGTTCACATCTACTCGTATATCCATGACCATATATATAAATTTATTCGTGTTATTATTAACATGTGATCGTTTACAATGACTACATATGTACGTAAAGAGGAATCGATAAATTTAATAGAAATAAAAATCTATTGAACTCCTTGTAATGCCATTATTTAACTTAAGACTACGAGAGTTTCAAACGCGTCCTGATTGGATAAGAGTCCATAACAAAATGAGACGGGTTTTTTTGTGGTCGTTCCGACAATAACCTTAATACAGTAGTAGAGCGATTTGTTCCCAAGCTATATTATTACTTACAAAGTTTTTACATTATTTTAATTAAAATTTTTAATCTATTTACAAGCTATTGTATAATAATAAATCATTAGTTATTAATAAAATACTGCAGTTTTTTTCAATTCACGATTTTTAGTTCCACAAACTCCGATGTAAATAATATAGAGATGTAAAAACTAGAAAGACTCCTAGATTAACCACAATTATATGTACGATTTAGATTTGAAAATTTCAGTATAGATTGATATAATTATTCTTACCTAAGAATAATATTTCTCGTCGATTGTTGGATTAACTTGTCAGGTGTTTGTGTAATTTATTTCTATGGCCCGTGCTTCGTGGAGTTGGGACACGTTCCTTTCAAATAATGTATGTGTATATAGGATGATTGGTTATATGTATAAAACCTTTAAAGTGGTGAATGTATAGTTCGTTTATAAGCAAAAAGCTTATAAGTTTCTACATCTACATACAATCACCTTTTACAAAGTGATTAATTTTATATATGTTACATTAACTTTTTTATTGAAATACGAAAGGCCAATAATTTCTAGTACAAAGTTTGCACGGACAGATCGTAAACAAAAATTAATTTAGTTATTTTAATTTGCTTTAGAAAGTAATTAATTTTATCTATTTATTAATAATAATTAATACTTTGTATAAACAAAATAATAGTTCTGTCGGATTTAAATCACTACGCCATACATGTAAAAGTCTCATGGTCACCCATGTATAGACATAAAAACAGATTTAATTGACTTAGAACCTTATGTATAATAACAATAGATATCTATACACACTCGAACCAAGAACTAAAAGGTAACCACAAAGCAGAACAACGTCTAATGTGTTCGACGGAGGTTTCGTAAGATCACATTAAGCTGAGGCAACTTACTGTCTCTATTCTATGTTAATTGTTAATTGTTGGCCTGCCGTTGAATTACTCCCCTTGTCACTTATGCAATTACTTAATCTCTATACGTGAACTTATACTTTATTATTGCGTTGAGATTGATATCAAACTATTGTTATTTACCTCATTTAGTTTTGCCATTATTGTATGGTACATTTATCCAAAAATCAGTGACATTAGAAATAAATAAGGTAATAGTAATATAGTCATAAAAAGTGTTTTCAAAATTTAAATAACTGTACTGCGTTGCAGATATTAATGCTGGAATTTGTTGAAGTTTAGTAATGTCAAATTAATGTAACATATTTTAGAGTGATCACTTTATACGAAAATCCTTTAAACTTGGTTTTTTTAAGTTATTGCAAGTTTATATGTGCGTTGGAATTACACAAAACAATTCCCTATCTCCTTTCTTCCGTCAGATATATATAGAGACAACACGATGTACGAACTACCGACCTCCGTAGGCCTTAGAAATTCCCACCACCCTCACTAAGCGCTGCTAATACTTTTATAGTGCGGACATCCAAGGGGTGGAACAACCTACAGGCTTCATTGTTTCCAAACAATTATACTTTAAGAGTCTTCAAGAGAAGACTGTATGAGTGTCTCCTTACGCAGGCCTTATCATCGCTTAAGATCAGGCGAGTCAGAGGTCAAACGGATCACCTATAAAGGATAAAAAAATCTTTTTGAAAATGAACTATATATTCACCCTTTTAAAGTTTTTACAACAACAACTAATCATCCTGATGCATGCAACGTACAATAAATTTAAAAATGTATTTATCTGTTATTATCTAAAAAATCCCATTACAACGTAAAGGAATTTTACGTGTAATACTGCTCAGAATAATTTATTCTAAATACTGTATTAAGCGTGTAGAACAGATGGCCGCTATGTTTTAAGGTTCTAGATTGCAGACTACAGACGAGCGATCAAGGCCTAGGACTTTGTCGAGATTATCGGAAGAGGTTGCATACAGAGCGATTGCAACCGGTCCAATTGGAAATATGTGATGGAGGCATATATCCAGCATTGGACGTCTCATGGCTGAAGGGATAATGTTGATGAAACTATGCAGTACTGTAGAAAGAAAATTATTTCCTTCATAAAAAACATAATTAAATTTATACTAAAAATAGATCAAGGTAAATTTACTGTTGTAAAAGTGTATTTATCATAATTAACCGATGTAACGGATTTATTTAAAAAAAAACAAACCGAGGAAAACAGATCATAAAAACTAGTTTATAATATGTGAAACCGCTACCGCTTCGTAACTCCTGCATGCGTTACGTATGCGTCCAATGTGCCACCGGCCTTATGTAGACTCTTATAAAATTGCAATTTAACGGCTTTCCCACGACCTACCTACGCGCCGTATTTGTTCACGCTGTACCGCAGCTTTATTTCTATTTCTAATAAAAAAAAACTTATACGTAAAACATGTTACGTAATTATTCTTTTGGTAATTCTGCGTGGCGCTAAATGTTTAAAATATTAGCTATGGATAAGGGTTAGATAGTTAAGAAAGAATATGCAACGAATCAGGAGACACAGTATACTGAGTTAGCTTATATCTAAACGTTAATAAATTCATAAAACACGAAAAAATAACATTAAATTAAGTATAGATAAGATTTTATACAAAACTTATTGTGCCATTACGGAAAAAAACGCGCGATCTCTCTGAGACGACTGGATGGACGGACAGGTGGTATGATGGTTATTCCAGCTAGTACAGTAGATACTTGTACCGTATAAGAAGAGAATCTATAATCATGTGGTGCGATTATAGTAGCAGGGTGAGCATCGCTCAATAAATGCTCGAAGAGTGCACATGTTGAGCTGAGCCGAGAACTCTGGTCTCCATAGTACAGAAAGACTATCTAGGTTACTAAAAAAAGGTCAAAACAAAGACCTTTCTGGCCTCATTTTCAACATCACTATATCCGCCGTAAGACGTCTACAGGTAGACGTGTGCTACTCCAAGGGATTTCAAAATGTAATTCATTTTGCGACCTGCTTGCATAATAAATATATCATAAATATTAAGTACATACTATAATAAATAAAATCCACTGTTAAACTGCATCCAGTGTCTTCCGAAGATCGTAACAAGGTTATCTGTGCCACTTTTGGGTGGGAGGCTTTTTGCCCCCAGTCACTACAAATTCGGAGAAACTTAAAATTTCGACGAGAAAACTAGATTTGTTGATATTAACAAAGAAAAGTTAAGAGCTTAAATACTCTACCGCAAGAGATGTAACGTAACCCAGAGAGAAAAGGAGAAGGCTGTGCTCGGAGTTTCGCTGCGTGATCGAATGAGGAGAATCAAATCAGAAGTGAGGAGTTCTGCAGAAAACCCAAGGTCACGACAGTGGCAGTTGGCGGGCATATCGCTCGTGCAACCGATTATCATTAGGGATGAAAGGTTCTCGTGTGGCAATCACGAGCTGGTAGCCACTGTGTGGGTTCCAGACCCTCCACCAAATAGACCAACGACATAATTAAGGTCGCGTGTAGCGCAAAACCGGTCATTGTTGAGATTTTTAGGGGAGGCTTGTACCTTGCAGTGGATGTTTTTGTACTAAAAAAGAAGGGGTACTCAACACTTCTGAGCTCCTGGTATGTTGTAACTGAGCTTTTACTTTATTCTCTTACCACCCTTACCTTACGGTGTTTACGTGAAAAAAGTCAAGGTAAAGTCTTCATATAGTGAAGCATTCCCACGGTAAGAGGCATGGTTATATCGGCAAGTAATACAGCAAGATTACTCTCGAACGTGTGACTACACCCAATCGCGGTCATAACACAAATTCTTGGCCGGCAATTTAATAAAGATATATTAAAGACTTATTGAAGATAATGAATGACGTTAATAAAAAAAATGTTTAGAATTCACGTTCAAAACCAGGTTTTTAGTTATCAAATATATTTATCAATAATGGTCGAGTACTAGAACGGCACCGTATTACACTATATTTAATGATGCGACGTATTTACACGTTATGGTAACGCCTTCACTTTTTGTTTAAATAATAGCGCCAATATATCATATGTGAAAGATTTTAAACATAAGTACGTTGACCAACAAGCTCTTGTTTCATATTCATTAAAAATTTGAAATCCTTGATATACGGATAATGTACTGTTTAATAAATTTGTATGATTTCGATTAGAAATGCCACCAATAGATGTTGATGGTTGAGGAGTAGTTACTGCGAGTCATTCTATTTGGAATATTCCTAAGCGACCAGGTCAAACAGTCGCTCCGCCTAATAGGTAGGCCCCCCACTATTTACAGACGACGTAGTAAAGGTTCCGAAATCCCTGGATAATTACAGCGATCTTTGAGGAATGTCTATGCCTTGCAGTAGGAGTGTATCGGCTGACATGGTAATCATGACATCCGGTAAAACAGGAACATAACGGCTCCAACTGATGATCCTGGAGGACCTTTCAAGCTTATTTATTGTAAAGAGGTATAACCCCTCAATATGGGTATCAAATGAAAGGGCTACACTAGTAAAACACGATGATAATGTCAAAATTTTAAATTCAAGATGGACGCCGTTCCAATGTGGCGGAATAGGTACATATTTTTCCACAACCACCACAATATGGGTATCAAAAAACCGTTTAACGCTAACCGCTTTTAGAAATATTTCACTTCAAATTCGATGAAGCTGCAGAAACATTTAGGCAAACCGCGTTCCTCTGGAAAAAAAGAGAAAAAATATTTACTTTCTGTAATTAGTCACTTTTTATTATTTTATATAACTGAAAATTATGAGTGTTCCGACTATATGGTTACCATATTAAATAATTTTATACAATGAACATTATATTGTAATATTTAAGTGTTAAATCATTTATTAACCATTATTGTTTTTTACAGGTATGTAACAAATCGATGGCTCGTGTAAGTTTCTCACGCAAGATAAGCATATTCTTTTTCTAATATTCATAGATTAACCTGAATACTCATAAAGCAAATCTCCTGTAGTATATTTTCGTGCATAATTCAATGCAGGTTTTATAACCTGTCGAATTATGGGTTCTGTATTTCTGATTTATTATATACGTAAAATGATTCAAGCAAACATCTAAATATCACTGTGTTATCAATATTGTAGAAACTTCTTTTGAAAAATTGTGATAAGAACTGCAAATACAATTTAATACAGAAATATTAAATCATTCCCGATTTATCCCGCGTAAGCTCGTAAAAGAATATCATCAACATCAACAAGTAAAAAGAAATATAATCTAATGATTTCAGTGCTGTTCTTTCTCACGAATACGAAAAATGAATACTGAACCCTAAAACAATATACGGCATTGCGAAATCAGGAAACGGCGTACCGCTCGTTAATCGTTACCTACCAGTTTCCTTTACGTGTTTAATTACCTTCGGCATATTATCGAAATCGAGTTACACGCGAAATTATACCCAACTGTAATTGCTATAACGACCTTTATGCTATACGTGGTGACGTTAATAATACTACGTAAAAAGCTATGGTTTTTACGTATTTTCATACATTTAGTGAAACGAAAATATAAAATTTTTTAAATATGTGTATGGAATTTAAAATTCATCAATCATCTTTCCAGCCTTAGAGCTTTCACTGTCTGAAGTGGCCTGAAACCAGTATCATCCATCAACCTTGTACCAACGTTAACAAAGTCTTCTATCCACCGTACAGGTGGACATCCTATGCTGCGTTTACCAGTCCGTGATTACCAGAATCTTAAGGCTCCAGCGGTCGTCTTTTCGCACAAAACGTAATCTTAAAAACTTGACATTATTAGAGCGCCGTTAAAATAGATTGAGAGACTTACTTTTTTACTTAAACATGCAAAAACCTAAGCGAAATTAAAAAAAAAAAATAAACGTAAATATAAAACAAAGATACGGTACGCTAATGTCTATGGAAAATCGAACTCAATAGTAATAAAAACAATACTGCAGGTATTAGATTCTCTCGTTCTCCTTGAGATTCTCTCTTATATCCCCGAGTGCATTAACACGAAAGTCTATTAATTACCAATGTGTCACCAATGATGGCTTACAGCACAGAAACGTGTTTCCTCACTCTAAGCCGCGTTGGCAAACTGACAGTTGCTCAACGGGCTATGGATAGAGATATGCATGGGTCTATCGTAATCTGGATCTACGAGATCGAATAAGACGCGAGGAGATCCATATACGTACCAAAGTTACCAACATAGCCTAGCGGATTATCGCCAAGGTCTTAAGGTTCTGAAGTGGAGACCATAGACCTTTACCTACAAAGTGAACTGATGACTTTGTCAAGGTTTTGAGGAGATGCCGGATGTATGCCACTTGCAACCATTCTTATTGCATTTAGGACTAGATGAAGATGGATGACAGATGATGAGAAAATAAATATGGATAGGAGTGGAAGACATGTGTAAGAAGAATGATTAAGAGATCTTGAGAAGATTGAAAGAGTGCATAAATTAAAAATTGAAAGTAAAAACAGTTATTAAAGATTATATAAGACTATGTTCCTCCTATAATAGGGGTAAAAGAGGCCCCCAAAAAGGAGTGCCATAAAAAAAAATCTTATTGGCAATCTTTATTAAAGTCTATTACAGCAGTAAACGTCCTATGGCTAAAATGTTGATGGCGAAAAATGGTTAGATTTTTTTGTTTTTATAAATAAAACATTATCAAAATAACTTTTCTTCTAAAGTGCAAAAAAACACCTTGAAGGTTTTCGAAAGATTTTGAAAACGTAATGACGTCAAACGACGTTCTAAGTTCCGGTCGGGAGCGTGACGGTTTCGCTCTGATTACAACGACTTTGAGATCGCAGTGTCACTGTCTCGTCGGCAACGTGTTCGTAACGTATGGCCGTAGTAACCCGACCGCTATGCGTGTGTGTTAACAAACACGTTACCCACACATTTCACACATGAGTAGACGTACATCTGTGTGTATTGTACGCAGCTGATTTATGCAATGGTGATTGTAGTTGTAGATAATTTTCTTACTTATCATCTTAGTAATCTATACTATAATAAAACTTAAGGCTAAAATTAAGTACCTCGTACACAAAGTCATAATTAATCAGATTGTGCTTACGGGTATACAGCAGATAAGGATAATTTTATGTATAAATGTAATACGTTTTACGATGATTTGATGTAGAATATATAGGTAAAGGTCACTTCATATTGATCAATGAAAAGGTTTTGTAACACTTAGAATACTTATATCATGCATACATACTTGTTGTCTTTCTATACAAATATATTAATTTTGTAGACTGGCCTTCCGATGACGGCTTAGTTTTGCCTTTAAATGATTAATGTCTTTAAACCTTTACTATTATTTAAATTCACGGTCGATTTTCTTGAAAAAGTTACAGTAGAAGAACAACTTGAAATCATAGTAGTAGTAGTATATCGTCTACTTCTAGACTTATTTATTCGTCTTTCGTATTAGAAGATATAAACAAATAAGTCATCATTTTTCCTGTCAGTTTCTTGACGTAATATCCGAGCTAAAGAACAGAACGTGATAGCGATGATATTTATTAGTACTGAATCATCATTATCGTCATCTAGGGTCTCCCCCAAGATAGCTACAATGACCACTATCGCGCTTCCCGCGTCCAACGACTAATAACTAATAATTATATACAGATTTAATTGAAAATCTTTACTATTCATTATTCAAAAAAATACAATAAATATCAAACGTTTAATTCAAAACCTTGTACAGAATTTTTTTATTTATACCAACCTATCGAAAGGGTATCCATTTCAAGTTGAAATATATCCTTTGTTTAAAAAACATTTTTATCTATTTCGAATCGGGAATTCCATCGAGTAACAACAACCAGCCTTTTATGGTTTGGTTTGTGTATAAAAAAAATAAACGACCGTCTGATGCACAGATCTTAGATTCTCGATATTCGCGTCCAGCCGGGCATCGAACCCCACGCCCGCTACATCTCCATCGCGATAACAACTACAATTGAATCAAGTGGTGTACATAGATACTGTTTTTGAAATGTTATAGCTGTCTAGATAAGGCATAACAGAACAACAGAGTAAATATTTAGAAAAGTCCTAATCCTTAGCTTTCAATAACGCCTAACCACATTGAGACAATTCGTAAAATTACTTAGTTTGTGGTTATCATTGTTACATTAAAATCTAAAAGCGATGGTCAAATGCCACATCTAGCAACTCTATGCAACGACAGACGAGGTAGGGCACTGACCAAGTGTACCAATATTTTCTTTAGAAATGCCTACACATAATGTGTTAATTTTTAACGTAAAAATACTTTAAGTTGTATTATCTTTTTTTATTCGAGGTAGAAGGGACTGTATATGTTATACACTAGCTATAAAATGTTTTAAAAATTAAAGTGTAAGTAAACATATGCTGTGTTACAACTGTTACATAAAACTTTTGTTTTATTATGTCTAAGATAAGATGTTAACATTTTTCGTAACTTTAAAATTGTACTCAACGCCTGAAGTCGTATTATACATTTTAAACAAATAATTTAAAAATTATATTAATAAAATTGTGTCATGAATAATATAAGTAATAAATAATTACAAGAAAAAAAATATCTTTTATCGCCTAAATTTGTCATCCAAAATGTAACAAATCCTTCATGGCTCTACACGCACCTTATAAAACTCCTCGATATATCTTTTTTTGTGGCCCTCATTTTTGGGTGCCGCTCGTTCCACTCCTATTTTACGTGAGAACAGGGATTTTATAGTCTGTATTAAATTTTTCACTTTCTTTTGTTATTTTTATTCTCTTCTTCCATACCTTACAGTAGCTATCTTTCTGTCTCTTTCATTCTATAATTCATTCTATTTTTCTCTTCCGCTTATTAAACCTGTCATTCCATCCTCAATCACTGCAGTTAGGTTTAATTACTATATATAATATCACATAATATTTTCATTTTCCTATTATACATATTTGACAGTTCTTTAATTTATCGCGATTACAGAATTGTTATTTCTTACATTTTCATTTTTCCTAATATAATTAATTCCAGTTAACATTTTTTCTTGTCTGTTTTACTAATTCATTTAAATTAATCACAGTTTTTGGCACCAACTTGCAGAACTTGACGAAGGATTCTCTTCCTTCTTCAATCATGATGAAGGAGATGGTCGCCTCCTCAATTTTTTCCGCAACCGACACTGTGTTCCACAAAATATCTCAGACCTTCTATTCTTAGTTTCAAACCTAACATTTACTAAATAAAATAACAATTACCTAATAAATTTTATTTTAGCATACAGGAGTTTTTGGTTGATCGAAATATGAAGAACTCGATTTGACCCAATCATTTACGTGGTTGATATAATGTAAACATCAAACGTTATGAAACTTTATTTAAAAAAGTAACTTTCGTGTTTCTGGTCGGCTCTTCTCAGCAGATAAACTTTCCGAGCCGGTGGTAGCTAGCTTCCTAGCTACTAAAATAATTATTATTCAAAAGTGTGGTTAAATACCTACTTGAATAAAGTTAATTTGAATTTGAACTTGAAAAACTTTTGCTAAAACTACTCCAGAGAAAGAAAAAGAGAGAGAGAGAGTCACGAAAAATAATGAAACTAATTTAAAAGGAAAAGGAAAGCAGTTCAAACGAGTAAACCACTTATAAAGTACTAGAGGCACATAAACGCTACGGTGTAGATGAACAGATAAAAAGTTATCAGCGACACATCCGGGCGTTTTCACTTAGCGAGGAACGACGCAACAATTAACTATCAACGTGTGAACCTCCCACTCCTGTATGCTTTCCTAGTACGCAACACTTTCTACGGATAAGTATTGTTTCGCCGCGGCATAATTACAATAGTTGCAATGAAGTCATCGGGTCAATTTTGTAAGAAACTTTTATTTTAGTCCATAGTACGTGTATTATTGAATGTTATAAAATACCTTATCGATTTTCCTATCACAAAGGAACAAAAATGATGTCCACAATTTTGAAACATAATTCTTAGAGTTTTCGTAAATATTTTTTTATTTAAGCCAACATTTAAATTCTAGTTTACACATTTAGTGATGTTTACCGAAAATTTATTAATATTCCTGTCTATTAGACGTATTTCAAGAAATTAGACTGTACATTTAGTATCCCTAAATCTGGATTGTAATGGTTTTTTAGCTTTACGGATTCTGTATTTCATCATTTTAATAATCTCTCAGACTTTCGGCTTTCTAACTCTGACACTATGAGATTTTGTCGTTTTATGCGTTAAATGAAAGAGGAGAAGACAAAAACTTTCCTAAATAATTTGAATCGTTTTTCAATAGCGATTTTTTTTAGAGACGCACTGAATTTCATAAAACTTTATAAGACTTTTTTTGTATTGTTTGTTATGGTTAGAACACGATTGATTTTGTCATTGGAAAAGATTAATCATATTGTTTCTATTGTAGGATACATTATGCTTATTTTTAAAATATTAAACATTTATTTATATATACATATATATATATATATATATATATATATATATATATATATATATACAAATTCAATAACAAAAAGCTACTAATACACAAATTAACAAAACGAACTACTTTTGGAGTCGACATGATCAGAAGTAGGTGCCGTTTGTCTCACTCTCCCTATTGGATCTCAAATAAATTTCGGCACAAATGACCTTTAAGACAAAACAATTATCTTAAGTCTCTTATTCATTTAGAGTGAAAAGTAAATGCAAAAAAAGTATAAGCAATGTGCGACTTACACATACTATGCAGTAAAATTATTTCTTCACTCATGTCAAAGGGAAAGTTTCGAAGCGCTATCGAGCGGAAAAAGACCTAATCGTAATATCTTTGACGGGAAATCGTGCGCTAATACCGCATTCCGACGTCGGCACTTAACAGTATTATTCCCAAAATGGCACCGCCGTACTTACGACGACATGTGGTCGAACTTAACTTCCGCTTTAAGTGATAGATAAGTACGAAATGTTACACAACTCTCTCTTTTATCAAATTTCTACATTTGTCATCAAATTGAAGACATTAAATGCGAAGTCACTGACAAAATGACTTTATAATGCCTATGGAAAACGATGCGCTTTCGAGCATGAATCTTAGTCCAAATAAGTCCTAGAGTTTTTCAATTAATGTTGATTGGTTCTAGTAATCTAGAATATTCTACAATAAGGCATAAGTTCACACTCATTACCAAATGGTATGGTAGTGAAAAATGTCTAACGCGTCACTGTGAAAATATTGACTACACATTTATTAATGTATTTATTTATTGCTTTGGATTTAAATAAAAAGCATCATGCTAAACTTTCAGTATTGAATAAATAATTAATTTGGTCGATAAATATATATTTTTTAAGGAAATTATTACATTTATTTGCCTATTTTTTTAAAGATTTCTAACAAAAAATACATGCCATACAATAAGTAAAGTCATTTCCGTTTCACATTGCCACATTATTACAAAAGACCCTAACATGTAAATACAAAAAATCAACAAAAAAGGAAGAATAAGCAAATTGGTTCACAACTGATAATTCTACTTAATATAATAATAACAGAAAGTTGCATCACTTGATTTTTATGCTTAGAAATGTTCGTGTACAGCGTAATTGGTTAAAGGTATCAACGCTTTAAAAAAGTGGAATACACAGTCTATTTCTAACAATTAATGTGCTTTCCCTTTCTTAAAACCAATGGTTCCAGAAATAATAAATAACGCCATTTACTATATTTTTAAAATGCACGCGATTATTTTTTTACATGGCTTTTTTACAAGATTTTTAACGATACAGTTCTACAATGAACCCGAATACAGTTGGGGGTTAATACGAAGTTCATTAAACTAACAGTTGCGCTTAGAAAATAGCATTTTTGTATCAGTCATTAATAAACGTGCATGCTTCGAATAGCGACGATTAGTTAAAAAACTAATTTTTTTCCTTATTTTAATTTGTATTTTAAATGATTTTTACTGAATTTTGATATTTTTTTTATAATAAAACAACTTTGTTTTCATTAATATGTATTTTTAAACGTTTTCTATCTATGATTGAATTTTGACTATTTTTTTATAATAAAACAACATTTTTCACATTTTGTTCACAAATAAGCTATACATACGAGGTGTATATGTTTAAGTTTTTACACCTATAACCAATCATACTGTAAATCACTAGCTACCACTTTTTCTATTCCTTAGGCAATATCCGTTTATAGATTTCAAACATTTTATCTTATCTTGTCTGAAGAGACACAAATATAGGGGCAAATAAAAATAAACCTCACGTAACATATGAAACGGATCGTAAGTTATCAAAGAGATAGCGCAAACTTGACTTATCTGCCTTGAACTGTTTGGCCGCGTATTGCCTTTCACTATGCGCATTGAATAACTATAACTTGGACATGGGGTATGGCTCGAATGTTAGCGAAGCGGAGAATTATTGTTCTTGATAATAAGATTTACTGATTTATTTTTATCAAATTATAATTGTAAAAATATGGCAGGCGAAACTTAAATAAGGCATAAACTTTAGAATAACATATCGATGGTTTTCTATTGTTATATGTAAAATATTTTCTTTCAAATATTTTTCTTTTCTCTGTATCAATTAATATTTGACATTAAAAAGAGAACAATCTATCTCTATAACCTTCTAAAGGATTTAGGCCGATCATGATCATCTGCTTACTTCTGTAAAAGGCTTCCAAAATAAATTAATAGGATAGTTTAAAAGTTAGTTAGGTAAGAAGAGGATTTTTTCAGTATAGGTGGTCTGACGCAGCCCTTCTCCTTTTAAGGCTATGGTATCGGCACCCGCATGATAAATCCATGGAATACTGAGAAGTTACTTCTCTTCGTATCTGTGTTCGTATCTTTTTTTCGTTACTCTTTTTCATTTTATTATTTAAATATAGATTATCAAATAATCCAGTACACGTAATTAATTATTTAGTACGAATATATTAACCCAATTGCTTAGTATTCATCACTAATACACGGATAACATAGATTACTTACACTTTTTTAAGAGGAAACTTATGTCCTTGCGATGGAGATATTATAAACCAAATTAAATATGAAAGAAACTGTTTTTTTATCCATATACTAAACTAAGGAAGCTAAATTTAATTGTAACGTATAAATATTATCTTCATTTTATGATGATCTACATTTACCGCTGACAGTCGCGTTGATCCAAATGTAAACAGAAATAAAAAAATCGTCGATAAAGTCACTCTCTTTCTTAGAATACTTAATTTTATAGTATTTAAAAGAAATTTCCAGAACATACAAGAGAGAAAACATCATTTAAATACAAATTTATTTAAAAAATTTCTAGATGCGAGTGACAGTCCCAACAACCTGAACATTAAAACTGTCAGTTCGCCTTTTAAAAGTCGACCGTTCGATTTTGAGAACATATTTTAAGACATAGCCTAGCCCGATGCCTATAAGAGAAAATAGTTGAGGTTACGACTTCCTTTATACCTTTTAGGGTTACTTTATTGCGAAGATTGACAAAGGGCCAATTAAGAAAAGTTAACTGCCAATTAGGCTTAAATAAAGTTTAAACAGAAGAGACAGCCCGGTCGAAATGTTTATAGCAATCCAAATAAATTTCTTTCTATAAACGTACACATTATTTATATCAAGTTGTTATTGAAGGAGATTAACATTAAATGCTCAATGGATTAATTTGATTGAAAAATTTGTTCTGTCTACATTAATTAAATTCTGTTCATAGGTTTTGCAATCATTTGTAAATATCCTATGCACTCCTAAGTTTACGCATATCAGTTTGAAATGTTGATTATTTTTATACCTTGCTGGCTAAATTTTATTATTACCTAGTTATTATAAAAAAAAAAACATTTTTCAAAAAGTTTTTATATATATATATATATATATTTAGCCAATTATATATATATATAACTATATACACACTGAAATTTACTACTGAGGTTACTTTGTTAAATTATTCACATGATTGCGTGCAACGAATGCATTTCTCGTGCCGGAAAATAAGTTTACCTAGGTCTTTAGGAATCCGATGCTTAGCTAACGAAGGACGCAAAGCTGCCATGCCATCTATCCAAATATCTCTTCCGAGGTAAAATCCACGCAATCCTGAGTTACGAAAGGACTGTACCGGTGAACCCGATGACCTGAACAATTAGCGAGCCAGCCGCTGGCAGTCGTGAGCGCGCTCTTTCCGGCTAATTGCCAAACGATGTTATGCGAAATTATCTAAGAGATATGCTCACGTGAATGTGTATTTTCGTAGTAAATATACGTGCCTTAAGAGCAACATAGTATGGAGAGTTGGGCGCCGATCGTTATTTAACTGTGAGACTTATTAAGTAAGAAATATAAAAAGAAGTTAACCTCGTTTAGGTGTCTCTCTTAAATATTTGAGAGTCACACGCTGCGATTCTCGGTCTATGTTAAATACCAAAGATTGATTTTATATTATAAGTTTTTCTTCATTTTTATGTTCCATAGTTTTATTTTTATTTTTAATATGTTACATACTGATTAATATTCCATTTCGAGCAATGATAGTCCAGCGGTACAGGACTGATTCTTGCGACCGTAGATCTCGAGTTCCATTCCCAGGACATGATCTTACATAATTCACACTTTTCTATTAATTATATAGGATTTCCACTGCTCACAAACAAGTTTCCTGAATATATCCATATTCACAGCGTCCATAAAACCATACTACGAACGTCAACCCGCGTGCCAATCGTGAAGATTATCTTAAATCCCCCCATAGATATTTTTCGAAGGCCTATGTCTTGCAGTAGGTGTCTATGGGCTCTTTATAATAACTAGACATCGTATAGTTTTTATAAATTGTATTTGCATTGTATGCAATTATTTTCAAATTTGATTTACGAAAATTTATGCTGTCGCTTAACAGCTGTATCGGTCAGTGTTTATTGGTCACAATTTTTTATACGTTAAGAAATATCACTGTAAAATATACTTATGTTTTAATTTCTCTGTTTTTGTTATACAACAGGTCAATAATTACTGCCAGTTCAAAATGTGGCTAAAGAACGAGTAAAATAATGAAAGTGATATCTTGTAATATGAAAAATGTGATCAGAATTTGCCTTTTATATTTAATGAAACTATAAACACTACTATGAAACTATAAGAATACAATTCAATATTTATTTAATTTACGAATTAGAATTATCAATATTTATCCCATCTGATGACAAGATCCTATTTTCTTTTGCGCCACTTCGCTCTGCCCTGAAAGTCTTTGTGTACGTATTTGTATATTGTGTTCATATAGTGTCTTCTTTTATGAAACTCACCCACAGCTGTTCCAGTCTACCTCAATACAATGATAAAATAGATTGCTTAACAAAATGTTTAACTTTCTTTTGTTTAAATGATTAAAAGTAAATTATTAGATTGAAATCCACTCCATCCAATTATCTAACAAAGAATCTAAATACGGTAACACAATATAACGTCAGAGTAAGGATTACTTATATATAGCCCCATAGACCAATTGCAGTTACTACAGGATCAGTTCGAAACTGCCTGGATTCATCGTCTTCCGTAAATCTTAATAAGGGCGTCTGTTTACCAGTCTATGATCTTCACTGTAGAGTTTTAAGACCTCAGTTTAGAACAGTTCTGCGAGTACTATGGCATGCCCACTGTCACTTAAACTTGCTAATGCGTTGAGGTAAGTTGAAGGTACTTTCGTTCGTCCACAAATCTCCTCATTTACATAATATCTTGTTATTGTAAACTTTTTGCCAAGAAGTTTTCTTTTGTCTTTTTTAATTAAAGAATTTATAAATAGAGTCTAACAAACAAGTACCCTTTCTCAATCGCCCAGTTAAGCTTTCGCGTGCTTAAATCCGTGCATCTTTCATAACCGAGCTCCCCCGAGACAATACCGCAATCATCCAACGTGTGGGCGACTTTGCGACACAGTCGTACTACGGACTGCTGCCTGCTTATGTAACTTGCATATCGAGACTGGTTGTAAAGGTGGTGACACACTGCTTTAACCGGTCTTTATAACTAATTTACGTTAGGAATTCACTGGTTTGAGTAAACGCGGATCTATTACATTCTAATTAAGCCGAGGAAGTTGTTTAAATTTCCTGGTTTACATAAATATCGAAATTAATTAATTTTTAAAATCCTGAATACAGACGAAATTACTATTAATTCATAGATACATCGCTGTGTTTGTTATACAAAAATATGTACGGTTATATACTTATGTAAATTTTTATAGGGTCGTTTTAGTGTCAAACATTATAAAAAATTATTAACTAAGTATAAAGGGATTTCTCCTATAAACTGATTCATCACGATATCTCTAATACCATTCGACTTAAGAACTTAGATTTTTTTGTCAAAATAAGTTGAACTAAGAACGCATTAGTTGAAATTCTTCGAAATTCGAAACTCTAAATTATTTGTTTTGATAAAAGCTATAACTTGTAATAAAACTCGTTGAAAATTACCTTGAGTGGATTTTATTAAATTAAACCGTCAGTAATTTTTTTCCATATTGCCATAATAGGTAGTCAGCCTAATTCTTAGCAATGTTGTCTGAATATCTCTCTACACGTGCGTAGCCTGGGTAATTGCATGCAATTAACTGGATTTGTATGTGACAGATTATTAACATGCTATGCGCCAAACTATTTTATTTAAGTGTAACGCACACGAGGTGATTTAATTGAGTCTTTACTTGAAGACTATATATTTTTAAAACGACATTATACATATGTTTCTAGTAAAAGTTTATAGGATCATTATAAATGTTAACACATATTTAAAAACATAAAGGAATAATTATTCCTTTCTGTATACAGAATGATTAGTTATAGGTGTAAAAGTTTTATTTAATATATATCTCATTTGCAGTCAATTTATATATTGTATACTCCATTCGAAAATCAATAGTTTCATAAATAAAACAGTTAAAGCATTTTGCTGACAAATAAGCTGTACTTTGGCCCTTTTGTAGCTTTGAATTTAAAAAGTTTATTTAACATAGCTTTTACACCTAAACCAATCAACCTGTACGTATTAACAAGACATACAAAATTCTTTTTAAAGTTCTATTGTAATAATAAATGTGTTACGTTTGTCACATTTTAGAAGAAGTTGGCAATTCTTTGAACGCCATCTTTGTATTCGCATCGCGAACTTGAATCACAATAAAAATAACTAAGCGGCTATTTGTCACTGAAATCGGCTATCGAATGCTGATCACTGAATTTATGACTCCGTGAATTACTTCGATTATTCATTCTATTTTAGTACATATTGTGTCCAAAGTATAAATTAATTAAACACTTATTGAAATAAAATAAATTTTTTAATTTTTTTAACATAAATATTTTCTAAAGTCAGATTGAACTAGACAACTAAAACATATTTCAATTTAAAGCTACGTGGGTTCCAAACGCGCCATAATTTGAGAATAATCTACCAAAAATTAAGGCCTTTTTTGTAATCACTCCTACAATATTCTCAATACAGTGGTCGAAGCAAGACATTCTCCAGCTCTATTATAACTTTAAACCATCCTTTACGCTCTAAAAGGATCTATATTTGATATACTATATGACAACTTTCTGTTTTATCTGTAAAAAGTTCTGTTTTATTTTACGTGAACGATAGATAACAATAAACTACGATAATATCACATCATACAACAGCACACGACTCAATGTGTGACGTGATATTACCATAATTGCTGATTGTTTTGAATATGTAAAGAATCTTCTATTATAAATATTAGTCCGAATTATAATAATTACTACGTCACACTACTTACTGTAGTTCAGTTTAATTTTTTTATCTGTGAACAATTTTATTATCTGACAACATATGGAAGTGAGCTAGATTTTTAAAAATAAAATTTAACTCCCAAATGCTTTTCTAATAATTTCGATGTATTAATAAATGATTTGAATCAATCGGAGAAATTACTTTTGTCTTACGCGCCAAAATTTGACATTTAAATTTTATTTGACAACTAACCACAATAGACGAGTGACAGACGCTTTTGTGTTACTGTTCTAGTGGCATTTACCGCCAGTTTGTTGACAAAGAAATTGATATTCTACATTCGGCTACTGACATCATGATCTAGGACACTGATATTATTTTGTCAAATATTTTTTTACTTCAAATGTTAAGTCATTTGAAACTAGGTGACCATTTGTTGTGTTTATCAATTTAATCTTATTTAGACAAGCACAATGGTCTTCTATAACTGCTATAATATATTCAAACCAATTACAATACACAAGGTGATTGGATGTAGGTGTAAAACTTTGAAGCTTTAATGTATAGCTTGTTTATGAGAAAAAACCTTTTGCACTTATTTCTGATCACCCTGTAATATGTGTACATGTATCACTCTCAAATGTGTTACCTTGATTTATTTTTTTATTGAAATGCATCAGATAGTAAACAATAATTATTTTTAATGTGGTAACCAGAATATTGAAACCGCTTTTTTACTGACGTAGTAACATTGCGCTATTTTGCTACAAAAAATATTTTTGTATGGGGTGTACATTAATTGAAACTGAATCAGCCATTAATTCACCAATGCAAGCTTTTAAACCTATAACTAGTCACTCTGTAGATATAACTTCGCAAATATGCATAAATTTGTTTTAGAATCATTTTTTTTTGGAATATTCTTTACGATGACAATGTATTTATTGTCTTATCTTTGCACATTAACCACACATTTAATTTAAAATTTCTGCAGGGGTTTATTTTTCGGATCCTCTCGAGAGTGATTGCCGGTACAAAAAGGCTTGAAACGAGCCTATAGTAATCTTTTTTTTCTGTAAGAAGGTTTGGGCTACGGACTTTAGCTTTCTGCCGTATACAATCTATTTGATCTATAGACGCTTATGACCAAAGAGCATTTGTTTTTTTTGACAAATTAAACATGGACATGCTTTTAATTTTTTCAGCTCTTTTTAAGAGTTCCTATACCACTGAGCACACAATTACTGGTCAACAATGAGTTACAAAAATTACATAAAAATATGAAATATTGTACATTTATTTATTGCGCATAATTTTATTGCTCCTAATTTCCTTAATATATCAGTTTCAGAATGTTGATTTTATCAAGAATCTGACAGGAAACTTGATGTTACTTTTTATTATGCCAATTTTACAATTTTTTTGATACATAAATTCTTGAAAGTTGTAACTCGTGTATAACCCGACCGAGATAGTTTATCTTGTATACGCTTATTTTAACGTGACTTTACGGGACCACTCAACACGTATAAGGACTTTCACCGTAATTAAACGTCCTTTAGCTTACAACAGCGGCATTACGTAGATGATAGATACAGTCCTGCACCGTGTCGATGCTCGCGATAGTACCCGGCTCTAATAACATGCTTACAACGTGTTTATCATTGCACTTAAACTGTTTAACACTGATGGACACACCTACTATCCCGCGGTTCACCATGCGGTCTTGCTCCGTTACTTGTGGTCTCTGTTATGGAGACAGATTCTAATCGGATATGATTACTTTAAAGAAATAAGAGACGAAAATAGGTGGGAAAGATTATATCATAAAATAAAACATCATTATATATTCATATTCATTTATAGTTAAGTTTTAATGCATATGTTCATAAAAAGAACAGTGTTATGTGCCATCACATTGCTCATGGAATTGTGGATATTTCCTAACGATTGTCCTTTTTGAACTGGACAATCGTCGACGGTTTCATGTCAATAATCTAGAGGTGTGAACGCGATACTGATGTTCCACTAAACCATTCGTTACAACTACTAAAAACTCATTTTATGCATTGGATATCACGCTGTCTCGTTGGAACAATGTCATGCTATTGCGGGCATTAAAATTGTGCAATTGTGGAAGGAAAAAGTTACATAAAATTTAAATTTGCAAGCTCGTCCTGTATTTTGTATCGCCGAAATTCTGTGTAACACTTAACTTTGACCACCCCCCACATCCCCTTCTCCCTGTTGTAATTAATGAGTGAGAAGTCATAGGGATCACTTGAATACTGATTATTACGTAACTACTAGTGCAAGTACCAGGCTAACATAATTTTGGAAGAGTTAATAATGGAACCCTCGTGTAAGTTTATTAACAAATCTTACGCAAGAGTGATCTTCCACATGTCTATTCGAGCGTTACACGTGAAGTCGTGCGTGAAATTCCAACAGATGTCCGTATTTGTTTTGTCATGTAACTATTATATGCGAGTACATAAACTATAACTTTACCGGTAATTGAGAAAGGAGTGGTTTGTTTCCGATGTTTTAACTATCTATTCAAACATTACTACTATGTTATATTAAATAGTTAGTATTTAATTTGGTTAAATAAAATTATTTACGTACCGATATGTCGGAAATTTATACATCTAAAATATGATTCAGAAGATGACTGTTTTCCGCTTTTAATTCAAGGAATTCATACACAATTTTATTACTACAACATCTGTCTTATATATTTTAATCATTACATAAATATTGGATACTAAAAATTTCAACTGTTATTTGTTAATATAATAGGCACATATATATAAGACTTGCAATATAACAATCGAGAACTAAAAGATTTGGTTGTTGTCTGACTTATATCACACTGAATATAGTTTTTTAAGGAAATATGATAAATGTATTTCAATGAGCAATCATTAATGACATGAAGATCACAATGAGCTGTGGTAGCCCAGCGGACTGCGTTCGTAGGTCTCGGGTTCGATTCCGGGGATACAATCTTATTTAATTTATATTTTGTGCATTAATCATACAGGATTGATACTGCTCACTAATAAGTACGAGAATGGGCAGCAGTGTCATCTGCGTACGATAATACCTACCATAGTACCATAATACACTGCCATCCCCCCCTGGATATTTTTGGGGCCTTGCAATGGGCGTCTATGGTCTAAAATGACTATAGGTCACTAGCAGACTATTTTAATTATGATAATTGTTTCGAAAACTTATTTATTTATTAAATAATAATTGTTGTTAACTTCATCGAAAAAATGATGTTTATACGTATAAATACTGATGTAATGAAGCTAACGGAAAACTATTTTAGTCCAAAGTAGAGGCAGCCCAGCGGTTAGGACTGAGACTTGCGATCGTAGGTCGCGGGTTTGATTTACGGAGTAAAACAAGTTACCAGATGTTGGGCAGCGTTATCTGCGTACCATAATACCACACTGTGTGTCGCCACGGCGATTATGATATATCCTCTGTAGATATCTTTATCTGTAGAAAGCGAACGAATAACGTAACACCAAAGTGTATTATTTGACTGCAGTTTTCCTGTTCCTCTGTGTAAGTGATGAGCTATCTGGCAACTGCACTCAAATATAATTTCGAGACTAACAAATAAACACTAAGATCTTTTAAATTAAGAACAAAAAGACAATAATCGGTGCATCACATGGAAACCTATTTGGGTATAAGTAATGTTTATGATATAAGTTAGCATATGTACAAATTAAAAATGAAATTAAAAACACGGTTACATTACAAGAAACTGTAAAATTTCAGCATCAGAATTGTTCTCCTTGTCAAAGTAACAGATCGTTAATTAGAAAATAAAGTGACTTTTGATACAGATTATATCTATTAATCTTTAATTTTATAGTATCTATACTGAATATAAAAAACTTACGTGTGACTTTTAAAGTGTGATCAAAAGTATGGAGTAAGTTAGTTTATTAATGTAACCTTACGTCAAGAAACCTAATCTTGACATTACAAATAATTTACCTTGTAGTACAACAAATGCTAACCGAATAAATAATGTTAAAATGCGCAGAAAAGATTACTTATCTTGATAGATAACAGCGGCCATCTTTGGCTCATGCAACCGTTAAGCGACTCCGATATTCGAAATTGGAACTTTGTTTGATATTTCTAAAGCTCGATATTAAATGGCCAGCAGTCGGAAATGCAACCTCGTTGGTTGTGTTTAAAATAGAATAATGCGCGGAACGTTATTTTAGGTGTTAAGTGTTGTATGTCCTATTACTATCGAGCTAGAGCATATTATCAGTCGTGCTAATTTGAAATGTCGAGAAAGCAGAGCTGATGTACGGGCATCGGCATTGATAAGTGCGCTTCCCGCTTCGGATTCATGCAAATTATTATCACTACTTTGACCTGACTCTTGTGGGCGGTGTCTCTTATATAATCCTTATTTATTAAAGTCATACTACATTCGTATTGAAGGGGGAATTGTGGGCATAAATAAGCTGTATTAGGTATGCAATCAAAATTGCTATTCTATTGCCTTACGCTTACAATATTACTTGTCTGATATATTTGTTTATTAAGAGCACTTAATTGATGGTGGAGAGTTGTTAATAGCAAACTTTAATAGCTTCTAGTTTTATGAACAGTCTATTATACATTGAATATTGGCGATTGGGTTCTTAAACTTTTTTTTTCTTTCTTTGTTCTGGAAAAGCGTGTAAATTTGTATTTGTGTGCACTAATTAACGATGTAAATAATTGAACTATAAAGATAGGCAAAGGTTTGTAGTAAAAACTTTTTTTTACTGGACATCAAAGATTTCCAATATTACCGGCTGATAATGGCCAGCATCTAGCGTTTTCCGAAGACCTTGTAAAGGTCATCCTTTCACCTTGTGGTAGATGTCGCTGGACTTGCCTGTCCACTGGTCTCCACTCGAGGAAACTGTATACTGGTTTACAATTTTACTCCAGTCTATTAATGCTAGAAAATAATCATACCATAAATTTAACAAAATCAACAAACAAATATGAACATGTAAAGCTATTTTAAAGGAGCCCATTTTGATGCCATAATTTATCAAATAGGACCCTATTCAAAATCTATTAGAATCAATATTTCATATGAATAGAACATCTAATTAAATAAATCTAAACAAAAAGGCAGTTTTGATATCTCAAACATAAACTGATAAAAAGACAATTACTCAAAAAACTTCCCAGGAATATACCTAATAGTTTACCGAATTTCCACCGCTATTGGATATATGAATTTTAAATCCATCGAGTACAGGCGGAAACACATTTATTTAAAAATGTATAAATATTTAAAAAATATAGGCTGCACTGCACTTCTCATGAACTATAAGTGTAAAATACACGAATTGCTTGGACCAAAGCCGTAGCTTGCGATTCCAAGTCGAAGTAGTAACAAGGCAACCATTGCTCAGACTATGTAAACATTTTATCGGCTCATTACAACGCTAAGTGCATCTCGGCTCCGTTTGTCCCGTTCCAGCTATTGTATGATAAGTCTGCTGTGTTCAGGCGACGTCGTCACACGTCCGCGTCGCGTTGATTGGCAGTGAATCGGTCGACAGCGCACTGACACCTATATCTCCACTATCGAAAGTCTGTCAACACATAATTTAAAACATATCCTTAATTTCTATTGTATACAATTTCTTATTACACTCTATTCCAACGTTATACATCATACGTTGTGCCTTGTCTAGAATTTACCGTTTCGTACGAATAGAAAATTATATGCATACGTATAATTCAAAACATGGTAATTTGTAATAGACATAAAATTGTTAAAGAAGTGAGTGCTTATTTGCTATCAATTAATGTATGGTTCGCCTCATCCAAATATTAATGGTTTTCGAAGTAATAAATAACCTATTAAATACCCTTTCTTTTTAAATTCAGATTGCTATATTTTTAAATTCCTTATTTTTTGCTTACTGTTCCTGCAGACTTTGTTACTGCCGATAGTTATGGGCCTGTAGCATTCCAATAGAAAAATTAATTAATGTTTCATATTTTAGAGTTAACATTTGTAATGCACAAACGTTTCATCCAGCCCTTTAAAGGTTTTTACTTATAACTAACCACATTGTATACAATCTTATTCGATACGGAAAAATAAAGCTCGTAGTGTATAAACGAGCGAGAGGAAATAACGCTGTGCGTATAATCAAATTCGTATGAAGCAATACGCTACGTTCAATGGTACTAACACACCGTGAAATGCCATACGCCGGAACTGCAGCATCCTCGGAGTCACGCCTTCTGCTATCTTATGTCATCACTTCACCGACGTCACTTCCGGTTGGCAGATAGATTTAAGCGATGCTTATTATGAAATATGTTATTTATAAATCTTTATAAACGCTACGTAGGAACCAACCTGCCAACACGGCACTACAATATGGCCTCTCACCAAGCCTTAGTAACAAAATTACAGTCTCTCAACAAACTATGTAGGGGACTATACTCGGAATTTCTTTGCAGGATGGAATCAAGAATGAGGACCGTAGACCCATGAATGTAACCGAAATAGCCTAGCGGATTAACAAGTTGAAGTGGCATTGTGCAAAACGAACATAGCCCTCACTGGTTCGTTGTGTGACTTAAGCTTGCTTAAGAGGTCTGAAGTGAGAGACCGCGTTTTACTGCCGTAAGTCATCACCGGTGCGGACAATTTTAGGCTGCTTTTCAAGGTCCAGGAAGACAGAAACACAATTTTTATGATTAATAATTATTTGCTTTGTGGAGCACGAATTACACGCATACAGTGTTTTTAAAGATAACAAAACGTCGGTAAATCAGTACCACGTCTATGAAGTTTACTGACTAGCGCCATCTAGTAAGTTCTAAGAGAAATATGAGAAAACAATTCAATGTATTTACCAACTGGTAACAAATATTTGTTGCAGATCTTTATCTTAAAGGACTATGGGATATTGGACGGGAAGATGTTTCGAGTATAACTATGTTATCATAGTTATACTCGAAACATCTTCCCGTACATACAGGGTGATTCGTTATAGGTGTAAAAACTTCAAAGAGATGAACGTATAGCACAATTCTCAGAACAAAGCTTTCAAAATTTTACACCTATTTTCAATATACCTATACAAAGTGATCACTGTGGAATGCGATAGGCTAATGACTTCTAATAATAAATTTTAATGTGTAGTGATCTGAATAATGAAAGATGCTTTTTCTTGTTACTTTATTTATTATTTCTAAAACTGTTGATTTTTTGAATAAGGTTTACCTAATTGACAACAAATGAGCTATACATTTATCCCGTTAAAGGTTTTACACCTATAGCCTGTATATTTATATGCAATCTCAAATATAGATGCAAATAGCTAGTTTACATTGACCGTAAATATTATTAACAATTAAACTATATGCAGTTTCAATACGCTAGCTCTCCAAGGCAATAACTGTAGCAGGCCGATATCTTTAAAAGGATCTTCGGCAACTCCATCGGTGCCGCGCTGTAGCCTAGATCTTAGGCATTCGCTGATAAAAGCTGCGGTCTATCTGCACCGATCTTTAGTCGGATTGAGGTCGTTCACTTGCCGGTACGATGGCCGTGTCTTACTGTGTTGCGGACTTCGTCGAATCGTTTTAAAACGTAATACCCGTTTCAAATTATCATGCGCTTTTTTATATTACCTCCGCAAGGATAAAGGTCCTCTCTAACACTGCTATATGAAATAATACATGATATTTTCTTTTATAGTTAGTGAACAGTATTGATATTATAAAACCTAGTGTTCATCTTTCAGACACCGAACTTGCTAGCTATCTAAGTCACAGACTACATAACTAAGCTAAGTATTACTGAACTAAGATATTAATTATAAAACTAAGTGCCTTAGCGAAATTTTTATTGTCAAAAGACCTGAAGTCAAATAGAAAGAATAAATTGTAAAACATGTTTCATTTTATTAATTAATATCTAATATAAGCACTGATTTCTTACGAAAAAAAATATACACGCTTTATGATTTCCAGCACATGTGATTGTGCTTTGACAAACGGAACAGATGTTTTTATTTACTCTGCGGTTTTTACCTATAGGATAAGTAAAATGTTGTTCTTACCACTTTAAAGAAATTACCTTAATAAGGATATGAAAAAAATATATTAAAATTGTTCAAGTCATTTTCAAGTTACGCGTAGTAAAATATTTGATGGTTCGTTCTATTTATTGTATCAAAAGGTAATTTATCTTTTGAAACAATCAATCTTACACAAAAGTTAATACCGGATGTAAACATATAGAATTATTATAACTTTTATTGAATTCATTTAATTTAATATATATTATAGAGTTTTATGTGCCAAGTGCTTAAAAGGAGACTCGATAAGTATTATAAAACATAAATAGCTACTGAAGTGTAATAAATAATTAAATTAATAAAATAAAAATAGCAATGAAACAAATTATAAGTAATCAGGGGGCACACGGCTTATAAAGTGCCCGTATAACTATACCGTACCAGATAGCGATCGTGAGCCCTGCGCATGCGCAGATGCGCTGATACGCGTGACACTAACGAATTACTTAATAAAGAACTGGCGGTACACTGCTTACAGTACTTATATCGCACATATAATGAAAATGCGTACGTTTATTTTGCTTTATAAACACCGGTGCACATGGTATTATTCCTGGTTTTATAAATAGAATTGTAAGTGTAAGAAAAACTTCTTTTTCTTCTGAACACATTTGTAGAGTAAGTACAGAATCTAGCTGTTTATACCCATATATTCATTTTAAAAATTTTATAAACACTGTAAATATCGCAATGTCCGAAGACGAAGGTGTTTGACCAAATAAATTAGTTCATATTGGCTTATGAAACCTGTCATGAAAAGTTCTTGCGCCTACTAGAGGGCGCCACTGCTTGTGTTTCAAAGCGACAAATTCGTGAATTGCAAGATACTCGTTATGAAATCTAATTGAATCTCGTTATGAAACATAAATGAAGTAATCTACTTCAAAACAATAAGGAAATGAAGGAGCATCAAATTGTTTCTGATCTCTCCGTATAATTATATACTGTCTTGTTAAGTTGCCGAATCGTTGATCTCTATCGTTATAAGTTTTGATAACTTAATTTATTCGTTTTAATAACCATTCAATACAAGGAAAAAATAATTTTGAATGAAATGAAAGTTTTTTATTATAATTTGAAACGAATAGATTTTGGAAGTTTTATGAATTGAAATTGGATTACCGAATGCATATTTATCTAAAGTTCAAATATTTTTTTTATTACTCGTACAACTGTATCCAGTTTTGGACAGGGTTTTACATTCTTAATATGCTGTTTATTTTCTTATTTTATAATCGTTTTCAATTTTTTTCACAGCAAGATTTTATATTTACTGCATTATTTCCTGTTTTTTATATATATATATATATATATATATATATATATATATATATATGTAGGTATATATTATTACTATCTCCATATTTTGTTATTTTTTGCTACGGTTTTATTTAATTACGTCCGAAACTATGGCCCTGCTGTATTTTAAAAAACGCAGAACGATCTTTTTCGTCATTCATATAGACGAGGCGATACTGTCCTCACTATTAAAGTTCAATCATTGGCAAATAATGGAAACAGTAAAATCATTTTATGAATTATTTATAATATTATATTTTGACATATCTGCTGGTTAGAGGGCAGAATTCTACGGTTGTTTTGCGCAGAAATAGTTCATGTTCTTGCAAAACAAGTTTCTTTTGTTTATTAAAACAAAATTTTTAAACTTTAATAATCCAAACCCACTCGCTTAGGAAGCATTCGGCAAACTAAAAAAGGTCTTCTCGTCTAAATCCTCAGTGCCTAAAGATGAAAGTCTACTACTATTATGTTACCATTGAAAGCCTTATGAGCCTATGAATATGACTATGGTTAAGTTCACAGTTGCTTAACTAGCCACGACGAGGGTTATTCTCGTAATTCTTAAATGACAATAAATTAGGAATGAGGAGATTCGTAGACGAAAATAACCGATATAGCGTATAAGCAAGTTGAAGTAGCAGTGGTCACCCAAATAGCACGCAAAACAGCTAGCCGCCGAAGCCTTAAAATTCTTAAGTAGGGACCATGGACTGACAAGCGCACCGTAGGACATCTACCTACTACGTGGACAAACATATAACCTTGTTTAAGGTCATCAGAGAATGCTGGATGCGCTACCAACGGATCTTCTTAAACTAAGAGGAGGCCTTTGTCCAGAAGGGAACGTGCGCACTAACGCAGTTTAAACTTTTATGCCTGTTTATACTTATAATTATGGCGGCATTAACTAACATCATTATCGCATAAATTAAAAGTGCGTCTAATGTTGAAACATTGGTCCGAGAGAATTGTCAAGTACTAACCTGACAAGGAAATCCTTGGCAAAGGAAAAACAAATTAAGGATATGATGATGACCGATCTGGTGACCCGACATAGTTTTAAAGGCAAATCGGCCTACAAAAGTATGGAAATGGTTGTTAAGGATCACTTTTTGAGACTATAAAAATATTAAAAGATGTACAATGATTTGTCGGACAAAAAGTTATAAATTTAAACGAAAACATTATCAGTGTTTCCGACTATGAATTTATGAACGCTTAGACTTTTTATTAACTTAAAAGATAAAATAAATAAATTAGCATTTCTGGCGATAGCCAGTCGGGCCTAAAATAAAAACAAGAGTTAGGAACTTATTGCAAAAATCTTATATCGTGGTAACGTTCGAACCTGAAATTAGCCTGTGGGATCATCGGAGATTGTTGTTATTTTATTAACGTGCATTTTTAATTTTTTTTTTGGCTGCATGAAGTTCAAAAGGTACAGGTGGAGGTCGATTCAAGTGCGACGAATCTTTCGATGCCTTAGTATAGATAATCCGCTACAGCGATTCTCCTAGTCCGATGAAGATGTGATGGGGTCATATTTAAAGTTCACTTCACTTAATTATCTTAATATTGTTAAATAAAACGTTTAAATCGTTCACTTAATGCTTTCTCAGGGGTCTAATCATCACCATCATTATCATTTCATCCAAAAGTCCACAGCTGCACGAACGGATCTCACATAAATTTTCTATAACTACTTCTTCCGACTTCTACCGTCGACCTTCAGTATGTCGTTTGTTCACCCTGTAGATGGACAAACGACAGGTGGTTCGAACAAGGCATGAGTTACATTTTTTGACACACATAGTGATTGTTTATAGGTGCAAAAGCTATGTAGAGATGAATTTATAGCTGTTTGTCAGCAAAAAGCTTTAATAATGATACACTAATTTCCAATAACCCTATATAAAGTGATTACTCTAAATAGGTTACATTAATTTATTTTTTTCTATTAGAATGCCACAGGCCTATAACTTTTGGTAATAGATACGAAATTGCCAAATAGCCATAATTAATATTGAAGTATCTGAATTTTGAAAACGCTTTTTCATACTACATCATCATTAAGTTATTTATTATCTATGAAACCATTAATTTTTGGATAAGGTGTACCGTACATTCGAGTTGTAGATTCAGAACCTTATAGCTTTCACATTTATGACCAATCACCTTTTATAACATTAGTTCTTGGTGACCTTAAATTTGACTTAATTTACAAACTTAACTAAAACATAAGTTAGAATCGGAGCCTATTAACAAAATATTTTAGAAGATGGAAGATAGACGGTAAATGAAAGATATTAACGTGGTATATCTTTCGTTTTATTCGAATATGATAATAAGAGTTTGCCGATCGACAATAACAAGTGAAATGTTTCCGATATATAAGAGGGTTGCTTTTGCTGTCTATATAAACCCTTGTTACTTTGTATTCACTATAAGGTTATCATCGCTGCTCATCTGATCACTTTTAAGTATACTAATACAATAATTTTCTAAATAAGTTAATACTATATCGATATTATTATAGAAACTCATCATTATTAACTTTCTAACAACAGACTTATCCCAACAGTAGAAACAATAAAATGGTACCAATATCAAAATACGTATCATTATAATCATTTCAGGTCGAAGGCGGTAGGTTCACGGCTGAACATACGCCGTAGATTTCCAATAAGACTGATTTGAAGAGGCTTGCATCTAGAGTCTTTCAAAAGCCTTAACAAGATCGGCTGTAAACCTTTCGCTGAGCTTGTCAATCCGTGGTCTCCTCTCCCTAATTCTATGTTTCCAGCGGACATCTATTCTGTGCGTTGGGACATACCGACATTTACTTTTATTCGTCTAAGAATCCCTGCATGCCTGATTCGTTCTTATAAAGAAATCCCGTATTTAGCCCTCTCTTTACCCCATTCTTCTCAATTATTAGATTGTGACGTTCTTACAGAGCTCCAGATTTAGAGACCCCATTTCAATTCTTTTTATTAATTTGTAATAATTGTAAATCATCATTGGTAACATAAATATTTCATAACAATTATTGTACACTATAGGCCTACCCCAAAAACTACTATAGCATTCAAGAGTTTTTAGTCAATCAGAATGTATGCAACTTTGTTGACTAATTTCATCGTCGTTTCAGCCCATAAATGCCCACTGCATGATAAGGACTCCCCAAAGATGTCTATGGGGATATATCATAATTTGCACTCCTGGCAGACGGGTTGGCGATCGCAGTACGGTATTATAGTACGCAGAGGAAACTGTCCATTCTCTGAAAATTTGTTTGTGAGCCTTGCACTTGCACAAAAGGAATCGAACCCGTGACCAGCGATCGGAAATCTCAACCTTATACCGCTGGAATACCACTGCTCTAAAAAATTTTGTTTTCTATAAAAAAATACAGTACTTACACATACATTACTTAACGCACGCAGAACATGATTTCATTTGATATCTTAGATCTTCCTTTTCTTAGTTTTAAATGTAAACTTAAAAGTAAATTATTAAATAAATCTTATACCATTTAAGAACTTTTAGTTTGTCCAAATGCGTAGAACTTGGTTTCTAGTCATTCATTTCATAGTCATTTACATGGTTGATTTTATAATGAATACATCAAACATTTAAAAAGAGCAACTGCAGCTTCTTGCCGGCTCTTCTCAGCACATCAGCATTCCGAGCCTGTGGTAACTTACTACTTATAATGTTAAAATAATCGACGATTCAATAGTGCGTGTAAATGACTACTTGAATAAAGATATTTAGAATTTGAATTATCAAGCGCATCCCTACGTCCGGTAAAAAAGGTATATATCTATGGTCGATCGCGCCCGGTTGAGGGCGGGGCAAAGCGGTCGTCCTTGGAGGAAGGTCGGCGAGCGCGCGTTCCATGGTTTTTTAACTCATAAAAATTGCCCATAAAGCGTCGTCCAGACCGGCGGTACAGAGCAGCTTTTCACAGAGCCCATCATTTAATATATACTAGAACGCATTATTCTCTCATGAAGTATTAAAAAATAACCCACGATTATCTCTGGTTATGAAGCTTGATGATGTTCTGATAAATGATTCCCTATGTACCATTGTTCTTACTATCACATTGCTAAAAATTATTTTATGAAATCTATTCTTGCGAAAACAGATACGAATAAGTCATCTGCTGAAAAAGATTAATACTTCGTCATATAAAGTTGTATTAATATCTTTAAACTAGGTTGGCTGTAGTCATAGTTTTGTCATCGTCGTCGTCGTTTCAGCACATAGACGGCCAATAAGAGACGTACCAAAATTCCACGCTTGGCAGGCGAGTTGGCGATCGAGGTGTGTTATTATGGTACGCTGATAACGCTCTTGCTTGTTAGCATCAGCAGAGCTGATTAATATAGTAATTTTTTTAACCGAATTTCTACACATACAACATTCTATCTCAGTATCCATAGATATATATTGTCTACAGTATTAAGTCCTATATTTCTTTATTTATAAAGTTTTAATAATATATCTGTTTTCGTATAGAAAACATCTTTTTCTTTCAAATGCACTGAATAACCTTTTACAAAATTATTTATTTACATTTATTTATTTTAAATAGCTACTCCAACTGCGTAATACAATGTAAGTTTAAATTAGCAGTAGTTCGCCTATTGTATGTTTACACAACCCTGGCCATTATGCTAGCTTGTATATGAATCTTAATAAATAAATAAAATGTTGAAACAATCATATTGAATATTATATGTACATAATTTTACATCTTTCAGTCATAGGATGTTAATCAGTACTTGACAAAAGCGTCACGTTTATATTTCTTATAAGACCTTTTAGAGGCTTCCATTTACTGTCTTCTAACCAAGATGGTTTGTCCACTTTGTGAGTGGAAGCCCTGCGTTGCGCTTGCCGGTTCGTGATCTCTACTCCTGAACCTTAAAACACTAGTGGCTATCTGTTTTCCGATATGTGACCTGCTCACGGGCACTTACTTAACTTACCAATGTCGATTCCTTTCATTCGTCTATGGATCTCCGCATTCTGTTTTTCACGTAGATTATTTTTTGATTAGATCTTGTAAATGAATCCCCAGGATAGCCCTCTTCATGGCTCGTTGAGTGACTTTTAGCTAGCCAATGATGATTAAGTGATGATGGTGATGACAAAAATTAACAAGACACTACATTGTAGGTGTATATAATACACTTTCAGTATGCGAATGAGGGTATCGAATCCTCTAAACTGTCATCAATATGGACAACATGGGCACGCTGTAAACTAACTAACAAAATTACTGTTTTTATCACATGACAAGTCTACATGAAAAATAATACAGCAATAAAGTCAAAAAATTTTAAACCAATATCCTCGTTTAAGATTAACAAAAAAATGTTTATTGAATGTAAATTCTCACCGCGTTTTCGTCACACGTGTCGGATGTCGGTATTGGAACAAATCGAAATATCCAAATCGTTTAAGGAAAACGATCGTTTCTATTGCCTCCTTAAACAAGTGAGTAATAAGAAATTCTTTATCAGTGAATAATAGTTCCCGCTACAGCAGTACGCATTTTAAATAATCAGATGCAATAATTGCGGATATGGTAAAACAAATATTAGTGAACAACTTAGGTTTTTTGATACAAAAATGACGCAAAAAATTATTCGACTCGTTTAGAATACAAGGCTTTTAATAATTATGTTTGTGCTTCACTAAATCGATGAAAGAGTCTTGCTTTAAATCCTTAGTACGAAAGTTTATCAAGTGATTTGTGTTGTCTGGGGGCATTTTTCTTCCAGAGACCAACTAGATAGGTAACTTACCCATAAACGTAGAATTTAACCGTTACTACGCTTCTAATTTGAAGACGTAGAAAATGTCCTATAGAGACATTATTTTAAGGTACAAGATTATAAGCGTTGTATATTTTGAAATACAAAATACTTTATATAGCCTTTTCATTATCAGCGAACTCTCTGATTTAACTCGACTTGGCAGCGTTCACGACCCTGCAAAACATCTTCCCGTAATATCTCTCAGTGACTTGAGACGAAAATTTACCAATACGAAAATGACCAATGTCTGTGAGCAGTAATGACGTACGGCATCTAAACGTGGCCCTTCGAGCCTGTTTGATAAGCTCACAGTTGCTCAACTAGTCATGGAGTAAGCTATTATCGGGATTTCTTCACGAGATCGAATGAGGGTTAATCGGATTCTTAGACGAACGAAAGAAACCGGCATAACTGAACTATATCCGTTAGTAATTTAAAGCGTCATTGAACCACATGGCGCACAGAACGGATGATCGCCAGGACCTTAAGCTTTGAGAGTACCACTCTGCCACGGACCAGCAAACGGAGCCTAGGAAATCCACCCATAAGGCGATTTTGTTAAGGTTATCGAAATATACTGGTTGCAGGCCACTTCCAAGCGGATCTGTTGAAAATCTAGGGAGGATGCCTATATTCAGCAGTGGATGTCCTGCGGTCAAAATATACTCTCTGATCTTTCTCTCTCTCTCTCTTCTATTTCGCCATTTTGGTAGTAAGAAATAACAATATCATATTGAAATGTGGTCATATATTGATAAAAAATGCATCATAACACACTCAGTAATTCCAATGTTTTCTACGCGATTGTACTCAAATTTTAATAGCGTAACGCAGAATACAAGATGTATGCCGTGATGCCGAACACATTGTACATGAGGGTCATCGTCAAGTCAGCCGATAGACGCCCACTGTAAGACATAGATCTCTGACTGGTCTTGCATTACCCACGCCGCATCTATACGCTCGCAATATGAGGGTGCTAATCACAAAAATGTTGCCCACATTTTATATTTCAAAAGCCTGGCTGCAGACAGGATGTATCACTCAATAAGAATGCGATTAATAAAAAAAAATCGAAAGTTATTCAGTTGAAGTGGCGAAGTCGCTAGTGAGACGGAGTACGGTGAACAGTACCCATACGCGGCGGTCATTCAATGCCAATCACGCGGACACCGGCGGGCGTGTCGCAAGCGCGATGCCGCTCTCCATACAATACCACGCGTTGACAATAAATAGTCGGCGATCGTATTAAATTTACTTAATGAGACGTCTCTCCGGTAAGTGATATCGGAAACAGGTAAAGCCGTATGCGCGCGTTGAAGGCTTACAAAAACATGCTTTTTTAAAAATAAAACAAATTACACATATGTGGTAAAATATAGCTAGATCCTCGAGTTATACGATGTATCTAGAATCTTCGGTTCTTAACGCTAAAGGTAAACATAACCATTGGCATCGTTATTAACAAACATGAATGAACGCTGTATCATAAGATATCTTAGACCTTCCTTGTCTTAGTTATAAATTTAAAATCAAAAGTATAATAAAATAGATAAAAATAATGGAATGAAAAGTACATTAATAAATAAACCTTATGATAGCATTCAAAATTAATTAGTTGTTCGAAATGCTTGGAAATAAGTAATGTGTACATCTAAAATTGTTAAATTTCATTTAAAATAAGCAATTGTTGAGTTTCCGGTTCTTGGCATTCTGAACCATTGGTAGAAAAATGCATAATTGAAGCTGAAAGTTTTTGATTTTATTGTCAATTCTAGAATAAGTTTTTATACCGTGTAATTATTGTAATCATTATTTTTTTCTTATATACTTTTTGTTTGGTGTCGGATTTCGCACCTTGTATTACACATTGATAGGATGTGGTTTTTAGTTTATTTTACATAACCCGACCACCGTCAACAACTAAAATAAACTTTTATTTATTATTCTCGGCTTAAATTAACATGATAATATATGATGCCCTGAGTAATAATAACATACTTCGATCCACTATCACTTGTACCAGAAATTGATTTATTTTAGATTAATAATAAATTTAAGATGGGTTTACTGATTCGAGAAGTGGTCCCTTACGTTGGGCCTTATAAGATGGCTCATGGCTACCCAGATAGCAACGGAGAGAGCTAAGCTCGAAGTTTGGCTGTGAAATAGAATCAGAAATAAGAAGATCCGCAGAAGAACGAAGTTCCGCCTACGTAGCTCGAAGAATTGCTCATCTGAAGTGACAGTGGACCAGGAACATCGCTCGAGCAGCCAAGTCTATTGGATCTGAAACGTTCTTAAGTGGTGACTTTGAGCCGGTTGCGAGAAGTCGCTGGATGCAGGCAGATGGGTCTTCGTGGTATTCTTTGGAAGAGGTTATACCTTGCAGTGGGCGTCTATCCGCTGGAAAAAGAAGAAAAAAATTAAACGTATAGATAGGATCATTAGTAAATTCTGTAGCTCTTAAGTTTTCTTATGACTATTTTGTACCATCTATGATTTGAATAAAACATTAAAAACAGTGAAAAAACAGGAAATTAAGACATATCTTTCGAGTTTTACTTAAATTTTATTATAACGTGGTATCATTAGGAATACATACATGACAATTGGATACGAGGAATACAACATTTATTGGTGACTTATTGCGTTATAAAATATGAAGGGTAGCATATAAGGACAGATAACCTTAGTAAGGTCGTCAGAAAACACACGCAGGCCGCTTCCAACCGGTGTTATAGAAAATCTATAAGAGCGTATGTTCAGCTTTGATGATAATGATTAAAATCTATTAACCAAGCCTTATAATGTGTCCATTATTCGCAAACAGCTCTTTTCGTAGGGAGATAATAAAGTCAATGGAATTATGAATATTTTAATTAAATGTAGCTGAAACGTTACTGGTTTATTTCATTTTACGCCACAAGATAGAACTCAACAGGTTTATTTACTACAAAAATCGATCTGTAAATCAGAGTATATATTACATTATTATTACTTCGCAAGCAAAACATCATTCCGTACGACTCGTCACTTTATATAACATCAAGTATGGAGATATAAAATAGGGAGATGTACAGGTTGATTGACTATATGTATAAAAGAGTTAAACGCGTGATTGTCTCATTTGTTTTCAACCATCGTGTTACATCTTGTCAAAAAATCAATGGTTTCAAAAACGAGCTATACATTTTTAAAACTTTATAACTTTTACATACATCAATAACTAATAACCTTGTACGTCGATGTAACCGCGTTGTACAATTGGTTGAAAAAAATATATATTCTTGTGGTGTGGCGAAACTGGAAGTAAGAGAGTTTGTTGCAATTACCAAATTATTTCAGTGATACGCATGTGGACAAAGCTAACACCGCTCTTTAATAAGCACTAGCGAGGCTATTTTTCTGACAAATAATAGCAACTGGCCATTATATCCGTATAATATTTCTTTTTATCATTTTTGAAAACTTATTATTAAGGCTACAGTTTGACAGTTATGAAGGGGTTGAACAATTGTAAGCTTTAAAAAGTTATTTAATTACTTTTTATGAACTCAGATAATGTTAAAGAAAATACTACTTTCTTTCGCCATTCGACAACCAACTGGTCTCGTTGGGAACGATTCCGGATCATATATCATAGGGAACCTCAAACTTCGACCTCCAGTGCTTACGCTATCCCATCTAGTGGTCAGGCAATAGCAACCTACTAAGTCAAGGTTCAGCACACGCGAGCGCTTTTGTATCGCCATAAATGGATATAATCGGCGTGTGACGTCCGAAGGTTGCAAGTCCCTTCGTGGGGCCCATTAGCGTAATCACTTTATGGAGCGTCAGTCAAAGCGATCTAAGAGCTCATGGACCTCCCAATACGATAAAATAGTAATATGTAGCGACCCGAGCCAAGGCTCCCCAGGAAGCCATCGAGCTTCGCTACTTGAAAAAAGGTTTTAGTCTAGACCTGTTTCCTGTTTCATCGTTTCATGCCACTTAGCAGCAGTGAAAGTTAGTTAAAAAAAGTCTTGATTATAAAAATAAAAGCGTTGGAACAATAACATTTTTGTCTGATATTACTAAAAAAGTTTAATTAAATACGTTTTTTATACTCTGTACTATAAAGTCCGCTTCTAAAACGTTTAATTTTGGGATCGCAGTGACTGTGTCGTATCTAGTCTGTAACAGTGAGAGTGTCCACGATCGCGAGCAGACTTTTTGCGGCGAGCGGGCGCGGGCTAACAACCGCGTTATGCGCTGCCCGCCTTTTTACAAGCCCATTATACTACGTCTATAGCCCACAGAGTGCAATTTGATAGAGCGCCATCTGTTGATAGAGAACTGAAATGTTTTCATTGCTTCATATCATTGTTTCCGACGTCAATAAACAACAAAGTTACACATCGAAATATATAATAATGTACCATATTAATGCATTTAGAACAATAGTTAGCTAAGGAGCATCTGCAAAAAGATTTATTCTACCAAGAACAATCCGAAAGACATGTCTAAAATATTATTATCTTTATTTCAGATGTAATACTGCTAGATATAAAACTTTTTCAGAGACTTCCAATAGGATCGGTTGTAGACGAGCTCCATTCAGCGTCTTCGGACGATCTAATCAAGGTCGACTGTCCACCTCGTAGATTGAGGTCCTGCGCTGTGCTTGCTGACCTGTGGTCTCTATTCCAGAACCTCTAAGCCCCAGCGGCCATCTATTCTGCACGCTATATGACCTCCTCCATGCTACTTCGACAACGCAATTGGCTTCAATTATATCAGTTACTTTCGTTCGTCTATGAATTTGCTTTTTCCTGATATCATCTAGCAGATAAAACACGAGTACAGTCCTCTCCATTACTCATTGAGCGATATTAAGCTTGTCAATGAGACCCTGAGATTCAAGAGTTTTTAGTTCATCGAAATTTTGTGGAACTTCGTAAATCGATTCCTTTGCATGATTGATGCTGTTTCTGGCCAGCTGGCACCTATAATGTTAAAATAATCGACGATTCAAATGTGTGTATAAAAAGATATTTTGAATTTGAAATTCGAATTTAAATCGAGCGTCTATCACCGCACAAGTGGTTCGTGTTAAAAGATCGTATGTAAATAAATATATAAACACTATCATAATATTCTTCTTTTGTTTAATTTTATTTACAACTATGTAGAACTGTTGCCGCGGGCCGTGTAATTTCTACTTGTTAAACAGGAAAACGATCTCACACCGGTGAAAGAATGCAACAAAAACACGCAAGGGGTTACCGCAGTGACCTTTGTTGCGTCAGTTGGTCGCGAGCGAGTGTTGCCATTTCAGTCGAGGCCCGGGCTCGCTTCATGCGACCTGACGTTACGATTCCCTCGCTTTTTGCGATGAATCTACTGAATTAAATTTCACTTGGTACATTTCTAATTACAGTCGTTATGTACGTTTAAATGTCACAGCAGATGTAAGGAATATAATAAGAAATAAACCATTAAAAGGGCCTTCCCATATGCATGTTTTCTTATTATTATTTAAAGTAGATGTCAATTTTCAGTAAATAATAAATAAATAAATATGTCTGAAATTAACCAAAAGATATTGTGATATTTCTACTTGCTTACACTTCTATATTTAATAATCTTGGTAAATATCATACTAGCATAGGCGGACTATATTATATACAAACAGGCGAATTGACTCTATGTCTATATAATTTATATTTCGTTAAAAATACATCAGTGCATAGTTAAATAAATAAAAAATTGTACAGCAAGTTATTGATTATGAATACTAGATGCTTGTATTTTTAACCATTATAAAAACGACGTATTTTTATTATATACGAGTATATATATTTTTATAGACCAAGATACTTCGATTGATAAAAAAAAATTAATACAAGAAAAGAGTATGTTAAAAAAAAGAGTATGTAAAAAAATTTTCTAAGACATTTTGCTTTCAGGAAATAGAGCAACTAGCGCCATCTATCGGTGAATAGAATAATTTTCTTGTTAATATATTTTTGAATTATTTTGCTTAAGTTATATAATTATAATTATTAAGTACCTAATTAAAAATAAGATTTGATACCTTTTATAATTTTTATAATTGTATATCTTCAGATAGACGTCCTACGGCTGAAATTATGATGATGATTTTCACGATTTGACCTAACCCCCAATGTAATTTTTTTTATGAACGCAGACGTGACATCAACCTACAATTATTATTTTTTCTCTTTAATTTAGTTATACTTGGAAGATGTAACATATATCTTCTAAGTATATATTTTTCTTTGGATGACCTCAAACCCTAAAATGTTCTATTAAAAATTTTACTACGTTTTTCAGCTATTATTGGACATATATTAAGTTGAATGTTTTTGTTGTAGGATGGTTTTCGGCGTGTGGCTGCCGCGGTGGTGCTTTGGCAGCAGCGCGGGGGTCCATCGCAGCTCTGCTCCGCACGCGGGCCTTCGCCCTCGTGTCGCCGCGTGCGATATCCGCCTATCGAGCCCGACCGGCTTCAGGTAAAAGAACCTTAGTAATTTCAAAATTATATATAAATAATAAAACTCAAAATTTTATCATAATTAGTGACAAAGAATGCTTAAGCACTTTTCGTAAATAAATCACTTTCATTTTCCCATGAGATCACTGTAACAGTAGTAGAAAATCTTGATCATAATTAATTTAAAATACAATAGGTCGTTCATGTCTTGTTTCATCATTTAGTGCCGTTGAATATTGTTTGCTGTTTTTTATTCCGTTATAAACGTTTAAATATAAGCTACTTAAGGCCTGGTTTGTGTACACATACAATGGGCAATAATAATTCATTTTGTGCTCTGTAACATAAAACTACGGTAATGCCTTTTGCGTGCCTATTTTAATAAATAAATAAAAAGGTATATCTAAGACAGATAATGTCCCCCAGTGATCAAAATTCAAAATAATTACTACTGAATGTAGAAAATATTGAACAATAAAGGAAATAATGAAAAGCAAATAATAACTAGGCTTCAAAATAGAGAAAAAAACGTAAAGAAAACCATAAAACAAGACAAAAAGCAACTAGCAAGGTGTCAGAGAGCCATGGAGATAAAACTAAGAAACAAAGTTTTAAATAGACATACAAGGAAGAACAAAGCTATCTGACATCTTGACACGAATTGATCAATAACATGGAGGTGGATTAATCATATACTCAGAAGCAAAGATTTAAAATGCAACAAAATGATGCCTGTCTGGTACTTGAGATGGACATACAACGTTAGACTTCATGTGGCGTACGGTAGCAGCTAACTGGAGGCATTGGAAGACGTTGGAACAGGCCTTTGCCCTAAGACACACCGAAGTAAGAGATATTTTTATGAAAACTAAATTGGTTGAAAAAAGTTGTAAAAGTGTGGAAATATAATCTATTTATTACTATTATTTATTACCTGTATGTGTATATAATGCATTCTCATTCCGATACAAGTACGACCCGTGTTAATAACAGTCAAAAGTCAAAATTGTTTTATTTTATAAATAACCTATTGCTCAATATACTTAATACTACTTTCTAAAATTCAATAACAAATAAAATATAAAAATTTGTAAATAAAACTTTTTATATAACAGATCGAAGCATTATTGCTAAATCTGTAACAAAACTTACACAGGATAACTGTTTCAGTAAATTGTAATATTTTAAGTAATAAATGCAACCTATAATTACATGTTACATATATTTCTGAGTGATCACAAACACTTTTTTTAATATTATACATTGTCATTTTGTTATTATTTCAGAAAACTATTTCCATTTATAGATTCAAGTTTAAACTCGTTTTTTTATATATTTCTTACATTGTATGCAAAAGAGAATAACATTTTTATAAGAAGTGATTGTAAAAAACCAAGACATACTAAAAATCGCGGTCGTTATAATTTTCCCATGTTGTTTATCAATTGATTAATATTTATAACTCAATTAGCAAGTTCGCGAGAAATACAAAGCTATCGTTCCTATAACCGCACGGTCGCTTACCATTTCTATATGAAGGAGGTCGCGGGAAACCGACTGGTAATAATAAACGCAAGGCTGCTCACAGGATATGCGCACAGAGTAATGATACGACAGAGAGTTTTATGTGAAAGCTACAATACGATTAAAAACAATTATTTCTATAATACAGATAAAACTATATTTATGTTAAACCAATATATGATGAACTTGTGGTGTAAAATTCACGCTTATAAAATAAAAAATGTAACGCAGTGTTTTGGTTTTATGGTTATCTTAAAGTATGAAGAGTTGTCACATTTATTTATATACTAGCTGCGCCCGAGATTTTGTTCGCGAGGAATCGAACACAAAAAATATTAACTTTTTTTAAAGATTTATTTTTATAAATATCATTAGTCTGAGTTACTTCTTATTACATCAGCTAGCTGCCAGTATAAGTCCCGTGAAAATCGTTCCAGCCATTTCAAAGATTAGCCAGAAGAAACAAAAAGACAAAAATTTAATGAAATGTAATTTTGCGACATATTCTTTACATATATAAAGTAAAAAGAGGTTATTTCAAACAGTAAACAATATTAAACGGCTCTCTAAATAATAATAAAACAAAATACCAACAAACTACTATGTAATAATTTAAATATAGTCAAGATTTTTCAGTTTCGTCACTTTTATTACAATGACTCATTGGTTTTTTAATTATATTAGCTATAACGTCGTAGTCATCATTTCGGCCCATAGACGTCGACTGCAAGGGCACAAGACTCCCGCACGGATATCTATAGAGAGATATACCATAAAAGCCACGCTTGGCAGGCGGGTTGGCAATCGCAATATGATATTATGATACGGAGAAGACGCCGCTGCCTACCCTCTTGAAACTTGTTTGTGAGCAGTAACAGCACAAAGTGTAAATTATATAAGACTGTATCCCGGAAATCGAACCCAATCGTAGGTCGTAGGTCTCAGTCCTGTACCGCTGGACTACCACTGCTCAGCTACAACGGCATTTATCAAAAGCCACCTAGTATTTATAACGGATCGATCGATTTAAGGAAATTGTACATAAAAATTACGTAAACATGTTTAAATGTAAATGTATTTAGCAATTATTTTGACTTACACACTAATTATATTTGCTGTAAATTATAAGTAATATTTTTTTAACATGGCCGTAAGTATCGGGTATAATATAAAACGTAATAACACCACGCAGACTCGTGCGGACCAGCGCATTTTTTAACATCTGTATTTGATCAATACAATAGAGAGAGTTAGTATTATAACAATGGTCCATGTAACAGAGGTAATGAAGTAAACTATAGATATCGGACTTATACAATCAGCGACACTGTCGACCAAAAGGACACTGACTCAGCATATCCTGCCGAGCGTAAAACAAAACACTGGACAGCTCTCTTGTTTCGTTAGGACCATTGATTTTGAAATAATGTGTAATTTTATCTTCTCTAAGTAATGTGCGTAAAATAAATTGTATAGTTTACTGCATGTTTAGTAATCTCTGTATGTTTTGTTTAAATACATATTAATTAATATATCATATTTTTATATATCTTTATTAATTGTTTTCTATAACTATTATATATCTTTCCATTTTTTTTCAATAACAACCCAGTTCTTCCAAGTTTTCCTTGAACTAATTAATCAGGAATAACTATACAATTGCATAAGAAGTGAGCGCAGCGGAAGACTTCAACTTACGAGGTTAATAGATTTTATTAAGGTTGTCCGAAGACGCTGGATGTAGGTAGCTTCATACCGGTATACAAATATATGGGAGAGGCCAACTTCTAGCTGTGAGAGCCCCCGCGAAGAAAATGATGATAATTTTAAAAAATAAAATTTCGATAAAACCATTGTTTATGTCACGGACCGGCAAGCAGTGAAAGATGTCCGCCCTAAAGGTAGACAGATCTTGTTAAGGTTGTCAGAAGTTGTTGGATGTAAGAAGATAGTTTTTAATCTATTATTTTAGAAAACTATAAGGGTGGCCTATATCCCACGGTTGGTATGATGATATGAAGCAGTAAAACTTCGATAAATTATCTTCGTAGCCTGTGTTCTAAAGTTTTATTACTAAGGATTTTAATTCTGCAGAGAGCGGACGTGTAGGCGCGCAGTACGAGCGAGCCGCGGCACGGCCGGGGACTCCGCTGCGACTTGCCGGAGTCTTCGCGGACGGCAGCAAGGCGAAGGCGCCCAAATACGCTCAGCTCATCGACCCCCAGGGAAACGTACGTATAAACTCTAAAGCACCACATTAATAAATTATTATCTATTATTTGACACACCGATTCGCTAGATCCCTTGGTAGTAGAAGCAAAAGACAGATAACTAAAATAGGTAAAAAGGTCAGGTTTCCTGGATAAAATCCTGCGCAGGGATTGAAAGAGATCAGAGTGCCGACGAGTCAACAAAAGAAGCAGCCCTAAAATTAAAACCTTTCATAAAATTAGTAAACGCGTATGCACATTCGTATAATGTCTCAGAAGTCTCATCTAATAAAGTAAATTAACCAAAACTTTGTGAAAAATTGTATTACATTAGTGCGTTTCATTTTTTGTGAATTCTCCGCTACTGTGTTAATAATATTATGAAAGTGAACAAAATGTCCGCCTGCGTTTGCTGTGGGCTCCTCTAAGATCAAGGTCCTTTTTGGGACTCATCCTGGTAATTTTAAGTTGAAAGTTTTTATCGATACCTCACCAGCCATTCATCAATTACAATAATATTTTAATTATATTTTTTACATTAACCTGTAAACAAAATAAAATTTATGAATATTTGATGTCTCTGTAAATAAGCGCTCTGTGCGCCGCCCACATAACTGTTATTGCAGACATAACAAAGTCATTCCGTCTGTGAGATCGTGTATGGCATTTTTAATTCAGCAATCTGACGGTACATTTATTTGCATAAGAAATGTCCTGGGCGCTATTAGAAATGCACTTTATGAACTCTGATTATACAATCAGTTTAAAAAACGACACGATCTAGTCTTGGAACAAGTTCCGTGACTGATGTCATTGACACTTCGGCTAAAGGGTTGGTAGTACTGACATGGATTTATACTAACGTGAGAAACACGTGGCCAGTCTTATAATATTTTAAAAGCTACATTTTGAATTTTGAATTTCGAATTATTTGTGATTTAATAGTACACGCAATTAAGTTTCCGTCTTTACAATTGTTTACTTTGCATAATTCGAACCATACTGAACAACAGGAAAACTTAAAATCGTACATGAAGAGAAAAACTGTAAATGATGGCACAAAATCGTAATAAAATTATCTGTGTAAGGAAAACTAACTAAGCTAGTTATAGAAATTAACTAAAAAATAGACAAATATCATAATCACTCCAGCCGTAAGACTTCCACTGTTGGATATAGGCTTCTCATATAATTCTAATAAGACCAGTTCGTAGCGGCCAGCATCCATCATCTTCCAACGACCTTAAAGATCATCATCCTTATCATAACATCCTTAAGAATATAGTTGGATGACTTTATTGTCATCATTTTAGCCATAGGACATCCACAGCTGAACATAAGTCTCTCCCAGTTATTTAGGGATTGGTTGCAAGCGACCTTCGTCAAGGTTCTTTCATTGAACTTAATAAGATCGTCTGTTTTCCTTGTGGTTGACGTTCCACGCTGCATTTGCTGGTTCGTGGTTTCTATAACCATTCTGTAATGTGTTCTGTGCGTTATGTGCCTTACCTACTTCCCCTTCAACCTGCAAATCTGCTGAGCGATGACGGTAATTTTTGTTCGTCTACGGATTTTCTCATTTATGATTTGATATCTTATAACAATATAGCATAGCCCTTTCCATAGCCTGTTGAGCTTGCCAAAGAGGATCAAAGGGGGAAACCGCGTGAATGTGCCGAAAGTCATCACAGGTAACGTACATTGATAGAAGACCCTTGTCTTAATAGTTACCTGATACAAAATGCCGAAAAAATAGGGTATAATTTTTATAAGTTTTAAAATAAATTAGCATAGAGGTCCGGACCAGGCGCCTGCAGCGCTTCACCGACTCAAAGCCCGATGAATGAAAACTCTCTAAAAACCTAATCCGTATGATAAATAATATTATATTCTCTGCATTTTACAGTTAAATTCCGTGAACAACACGGTGAAACCAGTATGCAGAAGCTAGCTCAGAACAATATAGACGTCAATTACATACGTTCAAATGTCAAAGTAACTAACATCGAGTTATATCGATCGGTTTTAAATACACGTCGGAGCCAGGTGCGTTAACATGACTAATGAAGGCATAATGCAACGTTTAAGCATACCGGCGCAACAATTGTTCCGAGTAGTGTTGTGTAGTCAAATGGCTCCAGATATTCTCAAATATACTGCGTAGTTCCATGAATTGAAAAAAATATCTCATTTTCATACAACATTAATTACAAATACGTGTAAATCTTTTGAAAAAAAATAAAATATATATTTAAATTAAATTAAACTCTACTTTTGAAATCTTGTGACATGACATGTCTATACCAATACATGTTGAGATATTTATACTTCTACAATCATCATCATTGTTTCAGCCATAGAAAGTCCACAATGTAACTGATTTTTTTTATTTTTTCCTCTCGTTCTCCCTATCTTATTATTGGGACAAGGAAGTACTTTACAATTATTTTTTTCATTATTACTTTTATTCACATTCTCTTCACTTGTCCTTCTACCAATTTATTCTCTTTCAAACTTTACAACCTCTGACATTCTCTTTCTTTCATTCTTCAGTTCTCAATACATATAAACGTCGTCTTCATTTATTCACCACATTCTTTGATATCACAGTTCATTCCTATACTTATTATTGTTATACTTATTAAGTTTATTATGGTCTTTTATGGTTTGCTTTACCAAACTTATTATTTTTATTAATCATCTTTACAATTCGGTGACAATATTTTAAGTAGAGAGGCGCAGATAGGCCATGATTTCACTTCGTACTCGCAATATGTCTAGTTGTAAGCGGACTGCATCCAGCTTCTACCGAAGATTTTAACCAGGTCTGCTATCCACCTATGGTCTCCACCAAAGAACCTTAGAGCTCCAGAGGCCCTCTGTTCTGCGCACTATATAGCATGCCAGTTTATGTTTTATTTTTACCTATTTACGATTATTGACAACAATAACTTTTCGTTCAATTTTTGATATTAAATAATACCATAACGTAATTTTACATATTTCATTAACTGGCTTTTTCAGTTAGAGACTATGGTGTATCTGTGTTTATAGCAACCGCTTCCTGTAAAATAAAGGTACAACAATCTTAGAGGATTTAACAAATGAGTGTTCATACTCATAGCATGTTTTTAAAGGTAAAATACAACATTTTCATGTTTTTTATTTTTTAATTAATTTATACCATCCTTTTCTTTATTCGTAGTTTTTCGTTTATATTTATTTGTGAAACTACAGACAAAAAAGACAAACAGAAACCTAATATGCCAATTAAAATTTTCGAAAAGTACCTTATTCACAGTTTCCACAATTTAAAAAGATCACTTAAAAAGAAAGAACGTCTCAAAAGATATAAGTTAAGAAGAATTGCCTGTAAATTAACCACACTGAATTAAAATATTTAAAACTTAAAAAAAGGGATGGAGAACATTTTAAATGTATATTCATACTTTCCATATTTTATTCTCATATTTTTCTTATTTGTCGTCGTTGTTTAATAGACGCCCACTGCAAGGCATAGGCTAAAAAGATATGCAAAGATATCAATGGGGGATATACCAGATTCCCCACGCTTGGCTTGTTGTTGTACTAAGAGGATGTTGCTGTCCATTTCGATGGAAACTTGTCTATATATAAGACTGAAGTAGATGTGTAGAATTATAAATACGAATTTTATTTTATTTAAATTTTTAACACGGTTTCTTTACAACTACTAGCGTTTTGGGACCGAACTACGCCTTAATCGATTGCTATTACTTGACCAAGGCTAACCTTTAGTCTTTGAAAAGGATAAATATTCTTCGATAATTCGTGATATAATTTTCCCATTTCTGCCTAATACTTAAAACCTATTTAAGCCTAATTAAAAAAAAATATCTACACAAATAAATGTGTATGTTTATAAAATTAAATATAATTCCGTTTCTACAAGTTAGTTACCCGCTATTTGTCTTTCTTCTGTTTCCATACTTTGTCTGACAGAAATTATCTTTTTTAATTACTTACACCTTTTTTAATTATTATGCATCTATGTATTTTTTCATACGTGAATATTAAAAAGTGTTAAATAAACTAACTGAAATCAAGTTTAATCAAGTTTTAATTAAAATCCACACTAGATCGACCTCCTGTGCCAAGCTTCACATAATAGATCTTTTTAAAAGACGCACCAAAAAAACAACTTGCCGCTCCGAACGCCCTAATGGAGTCGGACACAGGCACAAGGCGCAGGAACTTTATTGCAACACTAATATCGATTAATCAAGTCCATCACTAGAGTGCACGCTTACGGATGAGAAAAACGAAAAAAAAATCTATCGAGCGCTAACATCATTACTCGATGTTTTCACTCGATTTTTAAACATCACACAGAATGTATAGACAGATAACTTTGTATTTAATGCATTTCTTTAAATTTATTTTGATGTTTTTTAAGTGTGCAATATAGTAATGGCTGAAGACGTAAGTCTTTGGTCAGTGGTGACCTATGAATCTCCAACGCCGTCGTTTACGATGGGCTCAATCTTAACCAGATCGATGGAGTGGGAGCTCGGAGCTTCGCTTCAAGATCGAATTAGAAATTAGGTTGAAGAACTAATGACACGGACCTACATGGTCCGTGACATAGGTTCTTGAATCGAAGAATTTCTCATCTGAAGTGAAAGAGGGCGAGGGATTTTGTGCTACCGACGACCTTTGGGGCTGAAAGATTCCCAAGAGGCAACCATGAACCGGTAGACGAGGCTTGAGTGGGCTCCCTGCCTACATAGATTGCGAATATAAGAAGTCGATATTTATGGGATAAATATATAAGAAGTCGATATTTATGGGAGACCTATACTCTGCAGTAGGAGTCTATCGACTGACACAATGATGAGAGGGATGATATTTTATTATGACGAGATTTATTTAAAAAAAAATATATGATTTGTTTTCCAAATTATAGCCATAGACTATTTAAAGCCTATATAATTTAATTAATATGGCGTTTTTATCTAGGACTATCATAAATATTTCGGGTTTATTGAGTGACATTCCTTTAAAAACTTTAAATGAGTCAATGCTAGTTAAATGAACTTATTTATGATAATTAATGTATGGTATACCTTATCCAAAAATCTATGGTCCAGAAATATTTAGTAATTTAGTAAGAAAAAAATGTTATTCAAGTTGGGATTACTTTATATAGACCGGAAAGTAATGTCGCTTTCTTAAGTTAAATTCATATCGACTACATATTTAATAAGATTTTATTTTTAATCAACAATATATTCACCTTCGTTATCAACAGCCTTTTGCCATCTAGTATAAAAATCAATGCCGGAGCGGTAAAAATCAATCGGTTTTTCTGTAAAATATGTAGACAGAAACGACATTACTTTCTCCCAATAACTTTACTCCCTAATAATTAATTATTGTTTTCTATCTATCCCTACAGGCTTTATACGGCTAGAAGCTACTAGTATGTTATATTCCAATAAAAGAAATAAATTAATGTACCCTATTTCAGAGTGATCACTTTATACATACATATAAACTTAGATGGACAAGAAATAGACGTAAAAGCATAAGCGTAAATGTTTACATTTACTCCTTAAAAGCTTTTGCACGTATAACATATAAGCTTGTATATTCTGAATATTCAGTTATTCAAACCACAATACCTTTAAAATCTCTTTAATAACTGCAAAGCTAAAAATGTCAGGAAACACATCAATAAATCTTATAAACTATTCATATATAATATTTTAATGACTCCACGTCCGTGTATCGCATAATATTACATTGTTTTAGTCTTTTAGTTTTACTATTAATAAAACGAAACGAGCCAGCTTTCCCTTACACTTGAAGGAACATAAGGACTTCATCTATTTTTATTCGACCATCTCGAACCCATAGTAACGCTCGCCGGGATCTCTCCAGTAAAGATCTAACAAATTTAACGTCACCACTCTCGACGAACAAAATAGACTTTATGTCTTTGGCGTTACGGATATGCAGACTGCATTAGTAACAAATAACATGCTAGAACGGTCTATTATTGCAGCTGAAAATAATAATTTGAACCTTATGGTTTGGTTTTAAAGTCTATTGCACGTGCATGTGAGTAATATGCACATTTCTGCGATGTAAGGGCAGTGTCCCCGGTGAACCGTGTTGCTAGGACGATGGCGTAGGGTTGTCACGATTCTGTAATCATCATTTTTTTCTTCCTTTTCTTTTCTTTTTGTATGTTAAGAGGGATATATCGCCTGACGTTTAGTAGCAAAGGCATATATCTGAGAGTAAATAGAGAATCATTTTTATATCTTCGTACAGTTGTTAAGGAGATAGATTGAAATGGGATTTACCAGTTATTATCGCCTCGGGGTACCTGGCAATATTTAAGCGCTTACGATATTAAAGTCTAGTGTGAAATATTATTATTAATAGAAATAAAACTCGTTGATGACTCTCTACGCAACTATCCTGTGTAATGGCCCTAGGGTGGTACTACCGAAGTCAATTTAGAGCTTAGTGAATCTATATTGTTCATTAAGGGTTTATAGAGTGCTTTCTAAGCTACTGATACTCTGTACTTTAATGGTAAATCTTATTTATATAGGGAAGAGAGTATTTATGAATAATTTTCTCTAAAATAGTGAATGTGTAACTCATTTCCTGCCAATTAATGCATGGTATATCCAAAAATCAATGGATAAAGTAATGATGATGTAGTAAGTAAAAACGTTTTCAAAATTCAAAATACTACATATTAGAATTAAGCATTGTTAATATCTGTCGCTGTAGATTTTGTACTGCCGGAAGTTATTGGCCTATCACATTCCTATAGAAAAAATAAATATATGTAACAAATGTCAGTGTAAGTGGAATTGTTATGTTTTGGTGCAAAATATTTAAATCTTTTTTGCTGACAAATGAGTGGTGGTGGTTATGCTCTAGTGAGTTCTGTTGACCCTGCTGGTCTCGGTATCTGTCGCCATGTGGTCCAGTATTTGGTGGACTGATAAAATTTAATTATTATGTTTTTAGTGACAAATGAGGTATACATTCATCTATTTTTAGGTAGTTAATATAAAGCTACTAGGGTTACAAACGCGTCCTGAGCCGAGAAGAGATCACAATAAACTTAGCCGGTTTTTGGTGATCAATATCACAAAGTTTTCAATTCCCAAACTGTATTATCACCGAAAAATCCTTTACAGAAGGAGACAGGAGGGATTTTTTAAATATCGTAAAGCTAGACGCAGGCTTTGGATATTAAGTCATTAACTGTTCCTTGGACGGAAACCTTTTCTGACTTCACTTTCTTATTATTTTTACAACGTTTTTCGTGCTTATGTAATGATAATAATTGCTAATAGCTTGCCCTTAATTTTCAAAATATTGTTACTATTTATTAAAGGAAGATTTTTTGTTTAGATCTATACATTTTAAATATTGCTTATACACAGGAGAAATAATAACAATATATTGGTTTAATATGTATTTTTTTATATTTTTTCTTATTATTACGTTAACAGAAATTATATGTATGGTATGGTATATAACGAACTACTACCTCATGAAGCTATGAATGATCTATGACGTAATGATTGGCGAATGTTACAATGTTGCCAGTATTAAAGCGGTTATAATGTTGCCAGCGCTGGAATCGTTTCCCGCCTAGACCAAGACGTTACGTTGCGCGTTTGGCTTTTTGACGGTCGGATATTGCACAAATTTTGTCGGCTTCACCATAGTACCGTGGCTTTGACCGTTTTCCGGTTTTCAAGGACTCGCTAGTTTCCATTTTTGTGTTACTTTTTACATTGTTACGAATGTTGAATTCCAACTTCGGAGCGAACTGTTTTTTTGTCTCTTCGATTATATAAATGGCTCAAAACTAAATATGCGATCAAATCGATGTGACATGGTTAAGAAATTTTGCGAGACTCGCATGAAAAATAATTAGGATCTCTTGGTTTTGTTTTATAACAATCTTGAAACAGGCTTTTAAATTGGAAACTATTATAGATGTTGTCAGTTTTTTGTTTTATCGATTTGCTTTGAAATTTATCATCCAGTTTTATTTATTATTAAATTATTATAGCAACAGCAGCCTACTTGTGCTGCCTTATACTAAATTATATTATTTATTATATTTATATACAAATTGTACGTCAACTTAAAAAAAACATGTATTTTAATATATTAACGTATAATTATAGTTAATAGTAGTTATAAATATATTTACTTTAGATTTTTTTTCGTTATTTATTTTTTCGTTTAAATTTTTCTTTTATTTTTTCGCTTTCGCTTATTTCACCCGCCTTCATTAAATTGTCTTAGCATCGCCCAAACAGTCAACTGGTAGAAAATGTCTTCGGCATTACATTTGCCGTGATACATACATTGTATACAAAGTGCTTAAATAATAAAAAGAATACATTATTACTTTATTGTTCATATGTTTTTGTATAGAATGAGAAGATGATTCGCAATTACGATTTAAGAAATATCCATATTGTTATATTAATATAGTATAAAAATCTTTTCTATAATTATTTCTATACAAGTAGATATTCAGTGATAAAGAAATATGATCTGGCTTGAAGAGTACTATACCTAGTAAAATTACTGAAATAATGATTTGTACTACGATTTTGTATTACAAAACAAAAGAAAACGATACGCTATTATGAGAGGGGCATTTCTCAATATATATGTACCGATAGTTGGTCACTTCCATCATCATCATATTAGTCGATCGTCGCCCACTGCAAGGCATAGTCTTCCGACAAAGATAGCCACGATAAGAGATTTTGTAGCAGTATCCGGCGATATCCCGCGACCAACCATATATTATGGAACCAACGACGTAGTTAAGGTTCGAACGGACCCACGCCGCGTCAACCGGCTTGTGGACTGTCACTTGAGGGCATTTCGACCCGCCCGGCCGTCAGCTTCACGAGCGGATTTCCTCACTCACTGCCATTTCACACGAAATGTTCCTAATCAGCCACAGAGCAATGAAGAAGGCTATGCTTAGTATCGCTGCGAGATCAAATCAGATGTGAGAAGGTCGATAAAAGAATCAGGTCATCACCATCTGAATTTGATCGTTGTATAATAGTTCATTTTCAACCCTAACAAAGTCATGCGAAAAATTACGCACGCAAACGTTTGTTTATGGCATAATAAGCCCTTTAATTATGTAAGGTACTTTCAACTCATGGGGGTCTATTCGCAACCAACACGACATCCCCTTTGTGATGTCCCGAGCGAAATGTTCTGTACGCAAAAGGCAACCCAACATTCGTCTCCATTATGCCCAATGGTTAGCTTATTGGCTAAACTGTTATTGAAATTTTCGAAGAATATTTTACGTATTGTCATTTAAATGTACCGTTCTCTCTTTGAACCTTCGTAAAGGCACAACAGAATAGTAGAAATGACAATTATTGTTTTCTCGAGGGATCTATTTTTCATGTAACTAACTTATTAATACTTTTGTAGTAAAAATTGTAGCGAGCGTTTAGCTGAATCCAAAGGTCTGCAAACTAGGCTCAGGTGGCTTTTACAAAATATTAAAAACAAACTACAAAAAAATTTAAAGTTCATTTTCTTTCTATTTAATTTTAATTATTATTTAAAAAACTAGACGATGTACTTATAGCCCCGTAAATTTTACCTTAAGAATATTTAAAAGCTAAGTTTAGTCGGTGAAAAATTGTTATTTGAATTAAGTTCTTTGGCTCTTTGATTTACACTTGACTATTTATAATTCAGTCTTATTAAAAACTTCAATAATTTTATTACGGTGTAATTTCGCTATTAATTGATAATTTATAATGCTTAAATATTACGTTAAATGGTTTAAAAATATAGAGTTAGAAAATTTATTTTTGCTTAACATTTTGTTTTCATGCTACTATTTGGCAAAGAAAGGAAATTAATGGTTTCACTTAGTATATAAGGATATATCATCGCTTCCAACTATTCACTTGATTTTTCATGTAATTGTATATAATTCTGACAAAAACTTTATTTTCAGACTAACCTTCACTTACCTTATTTTGTTTGAAATTAGAGTAACGAATACGTTTTATATTTGATGAGGTTAAGAATTCACTTTAGAATAAATTATTTCATTTTTAACTAATTTCAAATCTTCAGGGATTTCTGCTTCTTGTCACCTTCTTTTTGACTTTCTTTACTTGTATCCTAGTATTACCAATCTCAAATAACTTTCTTTAAGTAAGTGGATTTTCACCAGGCGTTCTTCGTAGCGAAGTTAGATATCATTAAGCAATAGTAGCAGATACGCTTCCCGGACCATTCCCTATCCCGGAATTACCCTTTCGCTGCAATCAGTGGTTGATCTAAATTCTCTAGTATTAACTCGGACGTACGCTGCGGTATTTATTCGAGGAGCCCGTGACGCATTGATCACATGAAGCTTACTTTCCGCGTATTTTCTTTGTTTATCGTACTATATATATTACTCTTAATTTATGCATTCAGTCCTGCTTCCAACTAATATGTATCATAGATAAGCCTATGTTCGTTTAACAAGCTATGCAGAGGAATATACTCGGGACTGCCCTGCGAAATCAAATAAGACAGACATAGATTTTTAATAAGGTTAGTTTGAAGCAGCCTGTATCTACCGTTTTCTGTCGACCATAAGAAGATCTTATGTTCACATTGTTGATGAATGTCCTACACTGCCGGTCCACGGTCTTCACTCTAGAACATTCAGGTCCCAGTGGCTGTATATTCTACGCAATCTACTGCTATTTCAACTTCCTTCACGCTGTGTTGAGTAGTTGCGTTTGTCTACGGATCTCCTGATTCTTAATTTCGGATATTGGGCAGATCGCTCATGCAACTCGGCCGTTAGTGCCGAAAGGTTCTCTTATGGCGACCACGAGCCAGCAGACGCGGTGTGGAAAGACACCACTAGGTAGACTACTAGACGGTGAAAAGTCGCTTTATGCGGGCAGCACAAGACTGGTCATGGGCGTTTAATGGAGGATAATGGTAACCCCGGTACAAAATTAAGTTATCCAGTGAATACCATATTGCTGATTTCACAGGACCATCTTTCACACGAAGCATTCAGCTACAAGTCTAATAACATTCGTATCGTAATTAGTACAAACCGTGACCGTTACAGTCGTAAGCCACGGACAGTAGTTTCCGGTAAGAAAAACAAAGTTGTCAGCACACTAGACGTAATTGCGAAATTACTGAATTACGGTAATACCCACATACCGTTGTGTTCGATAGAAAATTGCTGGCTTATTAGAGAGGAGTATGCCGAACTCTTTGTTTTTGCGAACATCGAAAATTACACTACCTCGATTTATAAACACCTTTATAATTTCAAACGGAAAGTTTATTTTATGTTATTTACGATAAAAAGTCGAGAGTCGACAAAGATTTAGACTCATTGTTTCTTTATTTTCTTTTATAAATTGTAAGAAAACAATAATTTACTTTGTTTATAAAGAAATTCATTATAAAATTGTAATAATTTTATTAATTAAGAAATCAATTCTAGGGATACGGGAATTAATAAATGCTTAATTTCTAAATGTCAGGAACTTTAATATTTTTTTTGCATTTACCAAAATAATTGTGAATTATTTATTGGATATATAATGAAAATAAGTATATAAAATAACAAAATTTTTTCGTAATAACTAATTTTAGCATTTAAGAGAGAACTTCCTATACAAAGTAATTGATTATAGGTGTAAAAGCTTTGAAGGTGTGATTGTATTTTTACACCATACGTAAAAAGACCCCTCTGAAGGCACTCTGAATAACTTGTGATAATACAAAGTCTGCAAGAGAAATAGTACTTACAATATAATTACTATTTTATTTATATCTTTTGAAACCTTTGATTTTTGGATACGGTATACCATGCGATAATCGACAGCAAACGGACTGTACCTTAACTCCTTTAAACCAATCACCTGCACAACAAAAAATGTTAGACATCGCACACATGTAGACGGTAAAACAAGGATTCTATCCATCCATAAATCAGTTTTGCAATAAAGTATGTTACGTCTATGAACACAAGCATTTGAATTGCTTGTACAATAATAATTGATTTATAATTAGCGTCGGCGGCCAGCCCTGGGCACTGCTAAGGTCGATTTAATCATTAATCGATGTCTCGGTGCACTCATGTTCTCTTCACTATGACCATAAATTCGGACATGACAAGTATCGAACTAGAACATATGCGCCATAAGTATGTTCATGTAAAGAGTCATTAGTTAAAGGGTGTAAAAATTTTAAAGTGCTAATTTGTCATCAAAAAGTTTTGAAGCTTTTATACATTTTTCTAATTCCTCCGTATAAAATGATCACTCTGAAATATAATCCATTATTTTTTGTATTAAAATACAATAGGCCCGTGAATTACAACCGTAGGTAAAGGGTTCGATTCCCGAGATGCAATGAATTAATTATAAAGGATTGCCGCTGCTCATAATTTTCCAGGAGGTGGGCAGGAGCACCCTTTGCGTACAAATATGGTATATCCCCCCATAGATATCTTTGGTGGTGGCTTATTTTAGCAAGCGGATTGGCGATCGCAGTGTAGTATAATGTTGATGCTACTGCACATTCTCAGCAGATGATGCTACTGCACATTCTCAGAAAACTTGTTTGTTAACAGTGGCAATCCTATTTAATAAAGGCACTAAGTGTGAATTATATAAGATTATATTTCAGTATTCGAACCCGCGACCTAGAATCGAAAATTCACTGCACAGGGTCTCATTCACATATTAATAGATCATATTAACTATTTATTAATCTTAATCAACTCACGATTGCGTTTAAGTAAATACATAAGACGACTATGTAAATAAACGTATATATTAATAGAACTATTTCAGAAATAACACAAACTGAACTGTGATGTTTGGTCGTTAAAATAATGTTAAGTTCGTGGCACGCGCGGTTGTCCTTTACAACCCTAGCGACACCCACACTGTGCCACAGACAATAGGGTGCCTTTATTTACCACATCTAGTAGCCTCGAAAATACCATGCATCCTATAACATGTTACTACTTTAATTATTTACTTCTACAAATTTAAATTCGCCAAAAAAAATCTTATGTAAATTGTATTAAAATAGAAAAAAATCGAGCATAATTATTTTAAATAAAATAAATTTTATTAATATTATTAAATTTCTATTAGGAATCCCAAACTTTTACAACAATTATTTGATTTCAATGCGTGCGTAAAATAAGGCGTAACATATCACAACATATAATCATTCATCAATCTTTATTGAACGATTGTCTATTAACAATTCACAGATGAATAGTAATAGTGACTAGCATTGTTATGACATACCGTTTAATATAATATACGCTTATAATTATTTGTCGCTTTGGTAAAGTGAGAAATGTATATATTATGGAATTTTCTTTGATAATGAAACGCTTCATCTATAACTGTGGTAAAACCAAGGGATTTAAAGCATAAAATCTACTCAGAATCATACACCAGTTTTATTAGTAGCAATATTTACAACTAGGAACAAATTCAAGCTCGTCAGAAACTGCGAATTCTGTAAAACAGGCTACAAATGAAATTGTGAATTGAAAATGAAAAAAAAACAGCTTTATTATATAAAAGGGGTGGTCAGGAGGCCCGCGAGCCTGATTCGGCTATATTAAGGATTATTTGTGGCTCTCGTTAAAAGTACCCAAGTAAGCTTTGTAATGTAATCTTTTTAAATAAATATAATTATTTCGTGTTTCAATTTTTTTTAAAAAATTACAGGCAAATAATAATTTTTCACAAACTTTTAAAGATTTATCATGTTAAATAAAGTAAATGAGTTTAATTTTTAATTGACATATTTTGCTACTTTTATTTAATGTTTTCAAAAACATTGTATTTCCGCTAATTCTTAATATGTTTTTACATACCTTAAAAATATATTTTAAGGTATGCAAAAACCATCATAAAAGAAAAGAAATAAAAAGCCACAATTGAAAATACATTATTATTGTGCCTCGCAAAATGTTCAAATTTTGAAAAATAGCTCCGACTATCAAAAAGGTTGGTCTGCCCTGTTGCATAATATCGAAAAATAAATGTTTTGTGTCGCGCCGCTCCATCAAATGCTTTACGACTTTATAATTAGACCTTCAATCCCAGTCAGCTGCTGTTTAGGTAAATTAAGTATCTGCCATCTATTTAGGCATGGTTCAATGTTTAACTAAGCAGGTTCTTGGCTAGCTAGTTCTAATATTGACTTATTATTTCTCTGTATCTCAAACAACTCTTAATTTCTTCGTTTTTCACTGTAGACTTTATAAAAACAATATTTAACAATTTAAAAAAATATTATTATTTACCATTCCTGGAATATGTATACTATGTCCACAGACAAAGCGTTTGTTCAGGGTTTTATGTACGGATGTGCAAATGTACCGTGTACAGCGACTATCAATGTAATGACGTCGCATACTGAACAGGCAAGATAATGCGAGTCGTGCAAACGAGTGTTGCCAGCTCCTTACAGTTACCGAGACGACGGATATAAGTTAAAAAACATAGTGTTACATTTTTATTCATGCCAGTAACAATTCTTTTTGATATTTAAGTTGTTAAATTTTCTTTAACTTAAATAAATAAATAATTTAAAGAAAATTGTGCAATTTTGTAACAAATACATGGTAATATTATAGAATATATATCAGCGACGTTTTTGATCGATATCTTTAGCGACACGGTACACGCACGGTAATCTGTTATGATGGTTTTACTAGATAGCACTTGTGACATATACATACACTTGACTCTTAAATAAAAAATACACGATAAATTCACAGTAATATGATCAACTGTTTTAAACGAATATTTGTGGTTTCATGTGTGATGTAGTTTCTAATTTTTTAGGATAAATAATTTAGTTAAGTATTAGATCGAATCATAACTGAGAAGATCCGTACACTAACGAAATAGCCCAGTGGAATAGCTGGTTGAAATGGTAGTAGGTAGGCCATATTGCCCACAGAATAGATGGCCACTTGGTGCATTACGTTCTGGAATTGAGACCACGGATTGGCAAGCACATTACCTACACTAATGGACGTCCACTGACAATATGGACAGGCCGCTTCCTACCGATCCTAGTAGAAGTCTATAGGAGTAGCCCATGTCCAACATTGGACGTCCAACGGTTTCTTATGATTATTAAATAAGGTTTTAATGCGACAATTAAGACTTGTGTAATATTATCATATTTCTCAATAACAACATGATTCACGACAGAAAACTGGAATAATTTATTAAGAATTTATAAATTAAGTAGTGGCGACTGCATAGGTATAGATTTGTGATAAAGAATCGGCGTTGTGTCAAATTGTCTCTTACAATTAGTGTAACAGCCTACTAACAGATGGCGCAACTTGTATGGAAATCAATGTAATTCAGGTTATCTGATAGATACCCACTACAAAGCATCGACCTCTCTAAAAGATCGTCACGATGACCGGTTTTCCATTGCCCGTATTTAGCGTCTACAAAATACTTTCAAAATAGTATAAAAAATTAATAATAAATTTATTGAATTGATCCTTAACGTTTAAACCTATCCAAACGACATAGAAGCCTCCGGCGGTTGAACGGCCGTTCAATAATTTCGATTGTTCATGAAGCGTAACGGTAAATCAAAAATAAACACGAGTGCCATTGATCCACTTTGACGAACACAATCTATAAGTGGGAGATATTTGCTCTGTACAATAAGCCTTAAGTACAGAACACAATAAGCAATATAATCTGATAACTAATCTCTATACAAAATGCGACTTTACGTTGATAAATAATGAGTTCAAATTCCAACGGAAGCTTTCGGGAACATTGATATTCTGTGACAGTTTTTATGGTCACGCTTCGACCGATGTACGGGGTTTGGCATAGTTCACTCATTTCGTACTTTGCAGCCGACGCACGAACCAAGCGCAAGTTATATAGGCATTCGTTAAAAATGTTTCAATCAAAATTGAACTCTATACCACAATTTTAAGGCTTAATTAAATTTCCCAATCGAAAATAAATAGTCAATGGCCGCAAACTTGACCGTGATATCGATGCATTCGTAAACAGTATGTCTTTATTAAATTTTATTCCTTATGCCGTTTACGTTAAAGAAGATATTACATCGCACTAGCTTTTTCCAAAATGGTAAAAGTTAATCGCATTGTTTCAATCAATTTTGAACCATATACGGACGACTGGCATTTACAGCTCCGTGTCACTTTTTCCGAAGGGCGCATTCATAATTGGAAGTGACTAGTATAAACTAGAATTTATGAAAGGTTTTTAATATAACAACCTGTACAGGATAACTAGTTATTGTAAAAGCTTTAAAGATATGAATGTATAGCTTATTTGCTGCCAATTAAGAAATGATCCACCATATAGAAAGTCAATGGTTTCAGAATTTATAAATAAGGTTAATAATAATATAGTAAGAAAAAGTACTACAACACCCGTTCTTGGGGGGTGGCGCTCCCTAACCACGAACAGCGTGGGTGAACCTAAGTTGGATCCGGATTCATCCTTGGCTCGCCTGTGGTCCACGCTGTCGTCCCAAGCTGCATATACACAACATCAACACTGCACAGCTCTACTTAGGTAGAGCGGTTTACTATGTGCAAACGTCATCGTACAACTGAAATGCGTCTGTTCAGCTTCTGTTTTATTTTTAAGTTCACGTACGTAATAATATAAAATAAATATAATAAAATTCTCCTAGGAATCTTTCTGATGAGTTTACGTTAAGACAGTCATTTATTTTAGTATCTCCTATATTAATAAATGAGAAAATAATGATAAAAAATTACTTCAAGTATATAATAATTTACATAGAGAACGTTTATGAAACTAAACGAATTCGAAAATTCTTCTTGCATTATATCATCCACTGTTTTCATAGTAACACCGTACTGTTTGCTTTTCAACGTATTTTACGATACGATCGCACATCGCTGGGCGCATTCAAATCTGCATATGAGTCGTCGTACAAAAGTTGCAATGGTCACTTTACATTGGCAAGTTCTCGTCGACTATGGTAATGATTTCCACCAACTTGTGTCTTTCAGAATCATTGCGTAAATTATTTTCTCCTGAACATTGTACGGAGAATTAGTATTAAGGGGAAACATGACCGCGTGCGCTCTTACTGTTACTTCTCAGGAATATGGCTTTGGTAATAAAATAAAGAAACTTGACGTTTAGCTCTACCCATAATATTTAATACATGCAGCTTGTATTTGCGTAATGGCACCTTCGATATTGTAATTATATATGAAATGATTTACTCTTATATGCACTATAAATTCTAACGGTTTTTGTACAATTTTTGCTAATAAAAAGATTGTAGCAAAACACAAGTTCTGTGTTGGCCTAAAACAAAATAACTACGTACAATATCGTAAAAAAAGTTGTCTTGTGTGACATATGACAATATAAAACTAATGCTTTCAAGCGATTTTTCAATTGGTGATTAATTGTATTTATAATATTATAAGAATTTTATCTATCCAATTGAGATAGCTTTAAAAGTGATCAAATTTTAATTTATGTTTATGAGAATATGACTGCAGACTTGGATCCTATGCTCAAGCCGTACAAGTGGTTGAACGAGGCCACAATTTACAACAAACGTAACGAGCAAGTCCCGATATCCTGGATACTGGACAATGCTGATCTCCTGGTACTTCTATTCAATTCCAAAGGCGTAGATATAAATGGAATCGTCACAAAATTCTGCGAGATATACGAGAACGTTAAGTATGTGAACCTACCTATAGAGGTTATTTACGTACCTATGGATGACACGGAGGCAGACGCGATCGCTTCCTATGAAAGTCAAGCTAACTGGTTTACTCTCAAATTTGATGATCCCCTGGTACCTGTTCTAAAATATATGTACGAAGTTACCTGTATTCCGCATTTGATTGTCGTAAATTTAGATGGTACTATTGTATCTTCGCATGCTATTTTCGATTTAGTGGAATACGGAAAGAATGCAGTTATAACTTGGCTGTCCACTTCTGCGTCAATCAAATCTCACAGGAAGCTGAGCAGGGAATCGTCAATGTACGGTGAAAATTGGGTCTACATGAACGTTGATCCTACTAGGAATGTCAGTGATTATCAAAGAAAATTTCCCAAAGATTAAAAAACTAATGAATATTCTGGTTTCATATTTCTGTTAATAGTTGTGCGTGAGGTATTATGTTATGTTTTGGCTAATGAGCACAAGATTGTTATTAAACAGTAGTTGTACATATAACAAATGATTTGATAGCATCATATATTTATGGTATAATAAAACAATAAACATTAGGAAACTGGTCTGTTTCTTCAACTCATAAATTAAATAATATTAATTATATATTTATTTGTTTATTACTAACAAAATACTCACTTGTTAATATTTACGACAGCGGTAGCGTTTCGCGTTCTGTTTTGTTAAAAGTTTTCTTTTATGATCATTAGCACAAGAATCTCTGGGCAAGATAGAAGATATAGATTTTTATTCCTAAGATTTGTCGATTTGTCGACAAAGATCTACATTTCTAATGTTTCTAATCTTAATATATATAAATCTCGTGTCACAATGTTTATACTCAATGGACTTCTAAACCACTTAACCGATTATAATAAAATTCGCACACCATGTGCAGTTCGATCTAACTTGAGAGATAGGATAGTTTAAATCTCAAATTATAGTCGCAATTTTAATTTATTGCTAATTATTGTCTGTTATTATTTGACAATCACCATTATCTGTTAACTCCAAATGATTCTAACAGATGTCGATACCTTTCGACTGGGTTGAGTAAGTAATCAATAGATGGCGCTGCTATGGTAAATCTACGAACGTGTCGTATACATTTTACTAGCATTTGTGTCGCTACATTTTAACAGCATAATTACCACGTGTTGTTGACGCCATAAAATTAATTAAATTTATTTTGTAGTGAACGAAATACCGTATAATTCAATTATTTCCACTTTTTAAATTTTCACAGCAACGCGTGGCCGGGTCAGCTAGTAATATTATAAATTAAAAAATATCTAATATACAACAATTGAATCCAGTATAAGATACGTAAAAGTAAACAAAAATTCTTATTTTTATTTACTAGTGTGTACATTAGCATCATCAAGATATCAGTTGATAGGCGCCCAATGCAATGCCATGTAATAGGTCCCCCTAAAAAAGGTTTTGCTCTACTAGCATGCAGCTACTTCTGCGGCTTTAAATATGTCTACATTTTTAATTGTTATAAAGCTTAATTGTACTATTTATTCATCTAATTCTGATGATGAGCTTTTTTAAATAAATTAATAATAATATAAATTAATAAGTAGAATACACTGCTCATGTAAAAACACGTCTTTAATAATTTTACGTATAATCATAATTTTCTTCGTAACAATTTCCATACGAAATGCACAATTTAGATTTTTATGCACAAATTAGATTTTTGAACAACCTGATATTTGTAATAAACACAAAGGCTTTGTCCGCCGACTCGCTGACAGATCGATGAAGTAATGAACCTGTATTCGCATCTAGATATAGCGTTGCACCATTGTGCCGATGAAACCCACTTATTATTTGGGTTAGCGTAAAAACACTCGGAGCTAGTGATGTGCCACTTGTAATTATAATTTATTAACAATATTTAATAGCAATTATTTAATGAATTAATTTAGGAAGAACATTTATTAATGTTACTTCCTTTGAAATATATTTAGTAGAAAGAATAAGATATAGCATTAATGATGTTCCTTATAGTTCTGCAAAGCATGTTCCTTTTGGTAATTTTAAATCCAAAATAAAATATATGTTATTATATAAATCTTGTTAGTGCATTCAATATTTTTTACTTGATCTTGAACTTTAACTTTTGACACATTTGATCATCGATTCAACCTATGCAAGGCATAAGATAACCTTAAACATATATAAAAGGTTGTCAAATATCTCCCTTCCGCCTTTTTGTCTTTTGAATTCCGCGGCTATGTACAAAGCGCTACAGAGCTCGTATCTGGCAATACTATACATAATTTGAAAGGTCTTGACATAACCTACAAAACGACGCTATGCATGATTAGTTTGGATATCGCATTCAACAGTTATAGACGTGTAAACATGGAGTTCACTAACGCCGAAATTCGCGCTATTTTAAAGTTTTCATTCGTTAAAGGCAAATCCGCTAGAGCAACGTTCCGTGAGATTAATGGTGTTTTGGGGGATGGTACTCTATCACTTCGAACCGCGGAGAAATGGTTTCGACGATTCAGAGCCGGCGAAAACGACACCATGGATAAGCCAGCCGGCGGAAGACCTGTGACGACAAATACCGATCAAATCATGGACTACATCGAGTTAGACCGGCATGTGGCACCTCGTGACATCGCCCAGGAGATGGGAGTTAGTCACCAAACCATTTTAAACCATCTGCAGAAGACTGGATACAAAAAAAAGCTTGATGTTTGGGTGCCGCATGATTTGACGCAAAAAAACTTTCTGGACCGAATCAACGCCTGCGATATGCTGCTGAAACGGAACGAACTCGACCCATTCTTGAAGCGGATGGTGACTGGCGACGAAAAATGGATCACATACGACAATATCAAGCGAAAACGGTCGTGGTCGAAGGCCGGTGAATCGTCCCAAACAGTGGCCAAGCCGGGATTGACGGCCAGGAAGGTTTTGCTGTGTGTTTGGTGGGAATGGAAGGGAATCATCCACTATGAGCTGCTCCCATATGGCCAGACGCTTAATTCTACCATCTACTGCGAACAACTGGACCGCTTGAAGCAGGCGATCTACCAGAAGCGTCCAGAATTGGCCAACAGGAAGGGTGTAGTGTTCCACCAGGACAACGCCAGACCACACACTTCGTTGATGACTCGTCAGAAGCTACGGGAGCTCGGATGGGAGGTTTTATCACAGCCACCATATAGCCCGGACATAGCGCCAAGTGATTACCACCTGTTCCTGTCCATGGCGAACGCCCTTGGTGGTGTAAAGTTGAACTCAAAAGAGGTTTGTGAAAAGTGGCTGTCCGAGTTCTTCGCAAATAAGGAGGGGGGCTTCTACGAGGGAGGTATTATGAAGTTGCCGTCTAGATGGAAACAGATTATCGAACAAAACGCGCATATTTGAACTAAATCCGATCACTGTAACACTTTTTATAAAGCATTGAATAAAGAGCAAAAAAGCGGAAGGGAGATATTTGACAACCTGTTATATGGAAATATACTAGAAATCATAACACACGGTTTGGCGATGACAGTAAGAAATTATGGTACAAACGACGTTGTTGTTCATCCTCTGAAAACTTGTTTATGAGGACTAGCAATCCCATATAATTAACTCACTAAGTGTGAATTATATACGATTTCATCTCGAGAATCAAACTCGTGACGTACGATCGCAAGTCTCAGTCATTTACTGGGTTAGCACAGCTGTATGGAGTTTGGTTCGTTACACTGATTGACTGTTTGGAGACGGTCGATATTATAATTTAAACATCAAATGGTGTTAAATTGTATTTAAAAAGAGCAACTCTTGAGATTCTGAATGGCTCATCCCAGCAAATCAGCATTCCAAACCGATAGTAGCTTACTACATATAGTGTTCAATTCAATATGATTTTTTTTTAATTTATTTAAATATTACCATAAATTAATACTTTTAATTATTTATAATTTCTTGTTTAAATTAAAATTCGAACGCCGGTGAAGATTCAAGTGAAAATTTGAAGTGAGTTATGGATTGTCGCGGCTATAATTATCATGTCGATTATTTGTGAAAGTACTCTCTTTAATTTGCACAATATATTAATAACAACTGGCTTTTATTTCGTCGTCAGAAGGAAACACTTGCCCGAGTAGTTACGCACAGTACCTTCAAAACACGTATAAACTCGAATGTTAACATTTTTTATGACTTTTATAGATTAAACGTTGAGTTTAATTGAATACATAATGTATAAGGTTATTGGCTATAAGTATTAAAACTTCTGACGTAGGAATATATATATTTGCTGCTAATTATTGTATGGTACACTGTCCAAAAATCAATGGTTTCAGAACTAATAAATAACGTAATGATAAAATAGTAAGATTTTTTAAAATTCGGACAACTATATATACAATTTATATTTATACAATATATATTTATTTCGGATTTCTTTCTAATAGAAAAAAAAATATTAACATATTTTGGTGATCATGTTATTCAGGGTAATCGGAAATAAATGCTTAAAGCTTTTTATTGACAAATGATCTGTACATTTAACCCTTTAAACCTTGAAAACAACACTATTAAATCTTACCAGAATGCATTCCCATAGTTAAATGTATTCGCAAGATAATAAGGCCGATTTATACATCGTAATTGTATAAGTTTGTCTGATCACATCATAGAAATGAATTTAAAAATATTTCAATTGTACTATAAGGTTTAATATATTGACGATACAAGAAGCCATTTACGTATATAACTTGGCGCCAAACAATCAAGTTAACCATGCATATTTTAAAGGTACCATATTTATTGAAATTACTAATCCATGGTTACATCACGTTATGTTTCGAATAGGTTTCTATGCAAGAGTTTGAATATCGAAATTCTAGGTGACGCTATACTTTTGAAAACTGTTCTTGTCTAACACAAGTTTCAATCTTTTACAAATTCAGTAATATATCTTTTTTATGTGTAATATGTACTTGGAATTTATCTAAAAAATATTTTTTATTAAAAACTAATGACAAATTGCTATCAAGAGCAGTTTTCTTAGCAGTAGAAAACTATAAAATGTTGAAATGACTTTCAATTATAACTATTTTTATTTAAATTTCATCAACTGTTATACAATTTCGAAATGTTTATTTTTTGATATGCCAGTCACAGCCAACACTAGCCCGCGGTAGTTCTTTGTTTTCGTCTAGATAGTGTCCGGTCTAGATTATTTCGGCACTTGCGGCTTGATCGATGGGATACCTGTGAGCTAGTTGAGCAATCATAGACTCTACAATCTGAAGATTTAGAAATAAGTGATTGCTTGTAAGTTAATTATAAAGCATATTATTTGTCGCAAGCGTGTGGCGAATGATTGATTTTTACCACGTTACGGGAACACATTATTTACCACATTATTGGGACGTTACATTTTAAGACGCGGCTTGTGATAAAAGGACGTGGTCATTTTTCCGTTCCAAAGTCGGTCTCACGGGATGTTTTAAACTACAAGGTCTCAGGAATTAATTAGTTTATTAATAGTTAATAAATTATTTATTAATTTTTTCATTAATCATCAAAAATCGTCTGTTTGTTGTTACAAGTTACAAGAATGGGAAAAATGTTTTAAAATTTATATTATTAATTACAGCGCCATCTAGTGTCTAATAGCAACGGCTAATATATACATAGATATTTGTTTTAAATATGTTTTGGTATTAATAATATTGTTTGTATAATTGTAAAGTAAATTAATATTTTTGCAAAAATAAACCGATAATAATTTTAATGATCATGAAATAGAAACAACGGGATAATACGAAGCTATTACATGGAATTACTTTCAAAGAAAAATATTAACCATTTACGCAAATATATGGAACGGGAGGTCACGAAGATCGTGCAGCAGTTTAATCTACGGTCTTCGCTTCACGCCGCATCTTCTGCCAGATCGTTTGCAAATATTCTATTTTTAGAAACTACTTTTGAATTCCCTTTAAATCTTAATCTCTATATATTTTGTGTAAAGCTTTTACAAATTAATTTTATAAATATTCAATAAACTGACTGATTAAATTTACGCCCGGTAAAATGCATAAGTATTAAGAGATTGCAACGCGGTCACTTTGACATATATAATAATCCTTGGGCTATGTTAGACATAATGATGCAATAAATTTCTTTATTTTCTCTTGTAACTAATAAGATTTTTCTACACCTCAACCTTTGTACATAATTATAAATATTATTGATTTTTGATAACTTTCGTTGATAACATTGACAACATTGACGTTATGTTATTTGAAACATGTAGTACAATCAAACAATTAGTTTTATATTAAAATAATTTCATCGTTAAAAAGACGGTTGAATATTTTATAATAAAACTCAGCATAAAAGAATGTAAGAAAGAATTCAATCACTCTAACACGCAAAAGTAAAATTGCTGTCAACGTCAACGGTTGACAGCGGCGGCCATATTGAAATGAGCCCGCGCATAAACAATAACGTACTGCGTGATGTGGAATACATTAAAACTAATGGTTTGGCTATAAAACTTGCACGTTTTATCTTTAGTACCTGGCTGTCTCCGTTGATGTGCGGATGAAATATAAATGCATAGGCGATTGCAAGGTTTATGTTATAAAAAGACGCTTGAACTTCCTTATAGGTTTAATTTTAATATCGTTTTAATAAAAGGACCACTGTAGGCGATAAAAGGATTTTAAAAAAGCAACTTTTTTAATTTATTTTTCTAACTATTTCTGCTTTTAACATCCATGTTAGAAATATATTTAATTCAAGATCTTGATGATTTGACAACAAAAGTTAATGATAATGCTTTCTTCTGATAGTATCTCATGTATATTAATACAATGTGATACAATATTTTAGCGCAAATCATAAAGTTAAAATATTCTTAGAACTGCTACAATGCTTCTTAAATCTATTAAAATACTTTTTACATTTATTACATTAAAAAACTACATATACATATAAATTTATATACTATATAAACCGCGTTAAAAACCTTATAGAGAGCTGTTCAAAGATTTTATCATAAATAATGAGTTCCGCAAAAGAACTAAGGTCACCGACGTCGATCCAAGAAATGTACGTCTCAAGTGGCATTGGTCGGGTTACGTCGCTTGTGAAACCAATAGTCGTTGGGGCCAAAAGGTTCAACGAGTGCCGGCCACGCGTCGGTAAACGCGACATGGTTATACTCTGGGTGCACTGACGACAGTATCACGACCGCAGGGTGTCGCTGAAAGAGAGCAGCGCACGTCTATACCTTGCGGGTGTCTATCGGTTGACATGATGATGACAGACCGCATTGACATCACGGTAACTATTAAATTGTATGTCACTGACTTGACAAATAGGTGAGAGGTGTCCTCCAACAACAAAGATCTTCAAGTAGTTATTCTATTTAAAAATAATTCAACATAAGTTTAAAATTTTTTTAGGAACTCTTCGTGTCAATTAACACCAAAGGCGAGTTGTACGAAGTTTGTCCTGAGGAGTTATCTCCTGCGGAGTGGGAGGGTGAGGGTGGTGTACCACCACCTCCGGAGGTCGCATCACGTGCTCACCGCTTGCCGCACTTACTCAGTCTGTGGCGATTGCCAACCAGAGTACGACTTCTGGCTGGTACTGTGCCGATAGAGATGGCGCATGACGTTGGAGGTAAATCATTTTCTTTTATTACTTGTTAGGAGTTATCCTAAAATTCTTAAGTAAGAGAATCGTGATATCAATTGCAGTAAAGTGTTGTCCAAAATCCGAGTAGTATCAAATTTACATTAGTCAATTTGAAATATTTATACTGTGTAACTCCACTAATGTTTAGCGTTGGCTGCTGGGGGCACCGATTTACCGTTGCGTGTTTAAGGAAAGACGTTTCGATTGAGAGTGATTTTATTTTGAAAAATAACTTCTATTTACATGTGCTAATGATGGCGCTCCATTTGGCGTCCCTCTCGCACGTCCCTCTTGCAAATCCCTCTCATAAGTCCCTCTCGCACACTTTAAGAGGGAGTGGCGCATAAAAGCCGCGTTCGCGGGATTCCTAAATTTTCAATTTAAATTTTTAACAAAATTATTTCTATAATTACAGAGGACCTGCTACTGCGAGCTGCTATAACAGAACCGGTATTAGTGATGTGTTCCCTTCCCGAATATGGTTCCATGCCGTCCAGCCCTAGCAAGCAAGTCGACCCTCGCTACCACGCTAAAGAAGCCTTCCAACTATTACCATTAAACAGTAACATCAAGATACGACGTACGCAGCTCGGCTTCGAAAGCGAGAAACGGATGTTCCTCTCCGCGCGCCTTCAAAAAGCTCTAACCTTCTGTCAACTTAACGTTGACAACTGGATCAGGCAGATCTCATACGCAAACTCTACCGTCGTCAGCAAAGCGAAGACAGCTGAAGACCTTATCAAAGAAGACCATGAACCTGTAAAATTTGAGAAAGAGCGAAAATTTACTCTTCAGGGATTAAAAATAGACCCGTCTCGCCTCTTTGGCAAAAGTGAAAAAGTTCTAAAAGATATACCAGATGAAACCGAGGGTTCGATAATATTTTTAAGTAAAAACGAACTCGAACATATGAATTACGATGTCTATAGCGATGATGAAGGTAAAGATGAAAAAAATGATGAAAAAGCTGATCAAGAACAATTTACCAATGATAAAATGCAAGTGTTCCGCGAAGATTCGGTACAAAAAAAGAGTAAATGGTTTAAAAACTTAAAACTACTTAAAAGTACAGAAAAACTTAATGATAAAATAACTGCAATTGAAAACAATGAGAAATATCGAGACGTGAAGGATCCATTTGACCCTTTGGGGGAAAAGCATAGTTCCATTGAAAGATACCAAGATATGGCTAAGTTAATAGAAGATCGATTTGGTGCCTCAAGGAAAAGCGACGGTACTGCAGAGAAAAGTCATTCCTATAAAAGTCTCACTACCTCTTCGTCAGAAATGGGTACAAGCCAATGTAGTTCAAACCACAAGAAACCAGTTTTAACTAAATCTGTTTCGGTACAGACTGGAATGCCCGATAATCCTTATACAGAAGAAGATAGCGGTATTAAAATGAAACACGACAGAAAGAATTTGAGTGTAGATCAAATTAATTACTGCGGGTCTTTAGAAAGTACATCAAGTTCTGGACGCAAGCTGAAGTCTTTAGATGAAAATATGCTAAAAAAATCATCAGCTACTAAATCGTCAACAAATCTTGAAAAGAGACAAAGAATACAACCCGATTTAATTCCCGAAAAAGCTATTGCAAAATCGGAATCGTATAATCAAATACAAAGTTGTGAAGATATTAATATGTTTGGAGCGGGATCTCTATATAATGACAACGATTTTGAAATAAATTATAAGCAACATTCATTTATAACTGAAAAGCTGTGTTCAGAATTTCATGTTAAAACTAAAAGAGTTCTTAGCAAGTCTACCTCTAATTTGCTTCACCCTAAAAAGCCCAATGAAAAGAAAGATGGCAACAATAGCAATAGTATGCCAACAAAAACTGAACGGTCAAACGAGAGCGAAAAGCTCGTCAATTTTAGAAAAAAAATCGACAAACCAAGAGCGCCAACGCCAAAACCTGAAGCGGAAGAAGAAATTTCTCCTCTAGACATTTCTGAAGAACCTCAGAGGCAAGTTAAAATAAGACGCTCCATTTCATCCATACAAAAAAGAAAGTTACCCGTTATTGAAGATTTGCCATACGGACAAGTAGCTGACGCAGTTGATGATGAAGAAGAAAAAAATGATTCTGATTCAAGTTCTGATAACATTTACGCAGAGATTTGTACACCTAATGCAAATAAACCCATTGACACAGAAAGTTATGACAACAACATCGACGTCTTGGCTACAGACCCTGTCATTTGTAACGTAAAAAAAGAAGTTAGCATCCGCAATGATGAAAGAGCAAGACAGATGATGGAAAATCAAGAAAACCCGTTTAGACATATCGAAGTAGTTGTAATAGAGAAAACAATAGATTTTGAATTGGATAATTCAAGTGTTACTTCCAGTGACTTTGATGATGGAGCAAGTAAAAACGATGTTTCAATTAAAATCGATTCTTGGGAACGGGATAAGGCGCCCAGCCACTCCGATCCAAAAAATCATGCCATTAGACTAGAGATAACGAGTAACATGGACGATTATTCAATTGAAAATCACAAACATAGCCTAGAAATAAATGAGGTCCGTCTAATAAAAGATAATTCGTTAAGTTTTAGCAACAGTATCCATTTAAATGGTACATATCCCAACGAGGCCATTTACGACACTTTAAAATAAATTAGCTGTAAATATAATTATGCTTAGAGTACACGTAGTGTCACAAATTGATAATAACAGTCATAAATTTACGCACAAGTGTCACCTAATTATATTCTTAATTTTATTTTCATAAGATATGAAGTTTCACCAGCCATTTACTATTGTTAAACTTTTAAAATATTATCTACAGAAACAGCATGTATTCTGTTATTTAAAAAAAAACACACACACACACAAATGTCACTTACTGCTGACAGTTGAACTGACATAAGGTAACTAACTAAACTTCATCAAGTCGTTAGGATTTGATATTGTAATTGTAATCATTTTTCAATTTACAATAAAAGGGTTACCAATGATGAACTGTAAGAAGTGTGATAATCATAATTTCAAGATGTAATTCTCCGCGTACTGTTATGCTTATGTAGCTGGCATTAGTTAAAATCATAAAAAAATCAATAAAGTTAAAGTATTTTTAATATTATTTATACGTAAAGTGAATCATCTAAAAAGACCAGTGGAGGGATTTATAAACACATTTTTTATAACTAGCTATAATTAAAGATCTATACTTGGCCCCTATTTATTAAGATATCTATGAAATCTTTTTTTTTCATAAATATTCTCAAATATTAATGGACTCCGAATTAAAATATACTGCAATTAGAATAATTGTTGATCTGTAAAGATCTGTCATCTGAACTTGGGCTTTCGTACTCTACTTTTTTAATTGTCGTTTTTAATATATATTTTAACATTGTTAAGATAGAGATGGCGCATCACTTAAAATCACCACATCTTTCTTTTCGATTCCTTGTGTATATATATTTATTTATTTATTTATATGTATATATATATGTATATATATATACATACATATATATATACTTCTACACTCCATTTGTATAATATAATAATACCGTGACTCCTTCCTCAGTAATCGGTATTCTTAACGGCTATTGAGTAATCGTGGGGGTACCAGCTTCCGCCTAAACAATTTAAGACCTAGGCAGCCACTCTATCTAATTAAATATCTAATATAATCTTTAACTGCGATACTCGTAAAAAGCGCCTTCTGCCACTTTCAACCGGTTTAAGCTATACATGTTATTGGACTAAAAAGATTTGTTGACAAGGGAAAAAAAAACGCCATCTACAAATGTATCATTCCGATGTCTGTCTTGTACTGTTTTTTCTGTATTCCATAAATGTAAAACAATAAAACGTGTTATTTGCTATAGAAAAAAACAATCACAATTGGTGCTATACCGAGGTGCTGAAAATAATTATATTACTTTGCTTTTTATTCTCATAAACAACAAGGATACATTGACCTATATGTATTGACTCTAAAAAAGTTATATTAAGTCCAAAATATCAATTGAATAATCTTAATATTATACAAAGCAATTTTTCATTTAAAAAAATTACGATTTGCCTGCAATAGTTGTGTACTGATATAAATATTAATTATGATAAGAATGTTTAAAAACTGGCAACACCACTTCTGTTGTCACTAATGTCGAAATTAAAGCGATTGAATACGATGGCTTATTATGTATTAATGTGATGTTTATGACATAAAAATTATAAGTTAGATTGGTGTAATAGGTAATTTTTATAAAATACAATTTTTAAGTTAAGCGACACATATCACATGACAATAATGTAAATTTGTATTATATAGATATAACATTGTATTATAAATAAAACAATGATGTAGATTTCAGTTTAGTATGAAAATCTCGATGATTTTAAATTGTGAAGAGACAAATAAACGATATAATGAATTATTGGTTTTATTGATATTCCCATTGTAAGATATATTTTCCAACATGGATTATAAATGGTTCATAGTGCATTCTGATTTTTGCCTTGGTATTTGTTCCTTTTTATTTCTTGTACATTTACCTATATGGCTTGCCTAAAGCTTGATTGATTGCTATGGAGGTTAATCATTTAAAGTAAATTAGTAATCGTATGAAATAGTAGTTTATATAAACAGACTTAGTTTAAGTTATTTTATTGTGTAGTATATACACAGGGCAATTGCCTGTAAACGTTTTAAAGAGGTGAATGCTCATTAGTGATCAAAAAGCACAAACTTTCTTAAATCTATTAATATCTATTATCTGCTTTGTATCTCAGAGACAAAACTGTTATTTTAAAGGGTTAGCAGTTTTTTTTAAATGCTTAATTGGTAAGGTGCCACAAAACAACAACACATACACAAAGCAACTGTAATATTATTTTGATTAATCTCCATTTTTTTAATATATCCGATAGTCTAGTAAAGACGTTGCAATTCAACAAACTTGTTACATACATACAACACCGCACAAAAAGTTTGTAATGTTTTGTAAAGTTGACATTTGTCAATTTAGTCTGAGATACATTATTTGAAACATTATACATAATCATGTACAAGTTATAAAGTTTAAAATTTTTGATACCAATAGAAAACTGATTCAAACTGGATTGACGTTTCGCAACAGGGTCGGTTTTTAACAATTTGCTTATTCCTCCCGAATGATGGCGGGTGGAATTGAGGGTAGAACGACTACTCCACCAATCAAAACTGAATCAATAAGCCGGTTTAAAAATCCTCGACTTTTCACGTCCGAGTAACCAGAAGAAGAGTTCGAGACAATGTCACCAGCAGCTAGTCTTGATCCACGATAGTTCTCACGGACGATGTGTCAACGACAGATGCACTTTTCAATTGTTTTATTTATTCATATTATCCACTTAGGATCACTTGTATTGACCACATGTGTAAGTTATCGGAAGAATGTCAGAACACAATTTGATAGGAACTAGTCAGATTGTACTCAGCATTATATAAATATAGATTGTACAAAGCATCCTTCAACTTAAAAATCCAAATGGGTTCTAAACACGCCTCTGATCTGAGAAGACCTCATAACAAACTTGGAGGGGTTTTTTTTAATCACTTTTATAATATTCTTAACACAGTAGTTTGAGAAATTCATTTCCAAGCTAAATTATTTCCTTAAAAGTCCATTCACACTGTAATAGGATATCTTTAAGTTTTTTAAAAAAAAACATTGTATATTTATTACAAAAAAGTTTAGACATTCTCTACAATAATAACTACAATTAAATTTTATCACAATAACTATTTGACAAAATCGATTACATTACAGGCTCATTTTTATTTCTACTTTTTGTTGACTGTCTTACACCAAGTATCAATTATTTTGTTTGCAAAACCAGTTGTTGCAATGGACCGTGTAAAAAAATTGACAAGAATTACAATACCTTACACAAATATTGTTATGTAATATTTCTTGGCTGTCATTTTTTCACCAATTTAATACTTACGCAAGCAGTAGATGCAGTACATCGTTGCCATCCTAATACATTCCTCACTCAACGTCATATTTAAAATTTCTTATGAATATTAAACTTTATTCTCTTTGTTGGAAATCTTACAATAATGCATTTATGCTGTGGGGGTAAAAAACTACTTTCGACGCCTTGATAATAATAAAAGGAACACTGGTAGATTATCCGACATAATTAAGTGCTTTATTAAGTGATAATTATTTAGTATTCTAACCTCCTTGCCTTATATCTCTCTCTAATGAGAATCGTGTCCGTTTTTAGAAAGTATGTTACGCACTATTCTACGTCATCTGTACCGGCCTTTGTTTACTGTGGTTTCGAGCGTGACTCGGACTTGCGACCTTGTGGCCGCTTCCACTTTTCCAGTGAAATTTTCACCAATTTTCTTGGCTGTGACCAAAAAGCTCAAAAATATGCTTTCTGAATAAAGAGGAAACGTGGGTTCTTTCAACATTGATGCTTTCGTCAACATTATAACAACCAATAGACACTCATTGCATGGCCTACCTAGGTCTCTCCCAAAGATCATCCAGGGTCATCCCGCGACTTTAGCTTGTTCACCTAGTGGAGGCCTACCCACGCCGCGTCTACCGACTCATGGTTGCTACTTGATAAATCGATGCATTAGTTTACCTAATATTAAAACAATCATAAAAAAAATTAATGAAACAATACATTGACAAATATACTGTATTTAATCAAATAAATTAGAATTAAAATTAAAAGTAGTACCGACAAATAATTTCGTTACAATGGCGCGGATTGTAAACTCAATGTAATACGTAAAATAATGAATTTTAATTATAAATACATCAACATAGCTTTGACAAGCAAAGTCATGTCATCAGTTTGTGCGTTCTTATAATTGTCACAAATAAAAATCGCAAACGGAATGGAATTTCCTATCAAATCTAATTGATTACCAAAGTTAATTTTATTTTACAATATACAAGAATATAGTACATACAATTACTCCATTTACATGAGATTATGAATGTTTAATGACCTGCACTCTACAGGAAGTTCAAATAAGGACAGGTAGAGGTATATACGCAGGGGCAAGGGGCACTAAACAATCTTCCCTATGAAATCCTTACAGGACATACAATTTCTAAGGAACATGTGGCATTGAATATTACGAAAATTGGCAACACAAATTTAAAATACAATGCAATTTCATTAAAGGAATGATATTAGCACAATAATAACGTTAATAAAAAAATATAAATTCAATAAAATAAAGTCTCCTGTCCTAAAGTGTAAAATAACAATGTATAAATATAGACAATGTCATGAATATTATTGAAAACAACTTGTTAACATGCCACAAGTACCTCAACATTACACTGTTGTACACTAAATTATCAGTCGGAAAGGCATCACAGAGGGTCTAGGCGAGTCTGATGGATTGAATTATTTGGAATATCGCAGATCCACATACTACGAAGATGAAGAGAGCTAATAACCACGGCGCAACTGGATATTGGTCGTCTTTTTCCTGTTAAAACAACATAAATATCAGTAAATACACAAATGTGTAAAATAATTTACATCTAAAACTCTAAAAATGGTTAATTTGTAATTGTCACAAAAGTATATTTTCTATATCTAATGGATATGCGGAATGGCGGGCGGTGCACTTTATTGCACGACTTCTACTGCATTGGCGGAAGTAGCTATATATTGGTTCCTTTTTAACTTAGTATATTTTCTTTTTTTTTTTCAAAATAAAGTGCATTACCTGCGTTCCATTACTGAATTAACAACAGTTTGTTGGATTATTTATATTAGATTTTTTAAAATGATTGTATGTCTTGTTTAAAACTGTATAAAAAATAACTTAATTTTTCACTTGCAAAAATTTAGTACCCTTCTAAAATTATTAATAATCTTAAATTTTCCTTCTTATAACTTTTCAATACATCAAGTATTACCGATTATTTAAAACGCTAAATAATTATTAATATTAATCTGTTTAATTTTTCAAGGTTACCTATGATAACAAAAAACATGTCGCACTAATCAGTAGCCATTTTACTGACCTTAATGTTTACATAATCACAAATAGTTTATCAATAATAACTTTTATGTCACAATTCTTTTATTCATATCATTAGTTTAAAATCATTTGTCTATGTCATTAGAAGAATGCTAGTGGCCAAATTGATAAATATAAGAAAGTAGAATCATATTGCTCCCTTATCACCTTTCAATTTAAACCGATGATGCTAAAAGTTGCACCCTGAACCAAGAAGACTGATGAGCTCCGATTGGTTTATTTTGATTTAAATGAATAAAAGTAGCATAATTTCTTCAAAAGAAATTCAATCAAATAAACTTAACACTATGTATCACCATTGAGTTAAAAAAATGTGTCATGAAAAAACATTCTAGCCTCTATAGTTGATAAGTAGTTTGTGGTCTCTCTCACTAAAGCAGGTATTCAAGCATTTGCAAAATTGTTATAAAATTCAACCTAAAGTAAATATGATTACTTTAGGTAGGTTAGGTATATTCAATCTACAAAGTGATTGGTTAAAGGCATTAAAGCTTTAAAGGAAAGTATGTGCAGTTTACCTACAAAAAGCTTTAAAAATTTAACAACTATTTTAAATCACACTGTATAAAGCAATCCCTCTGAAACTCTAGTGAAATGTGACAGGCTAGCAACTTCTGATAGTACAGTCTTCAGATACAGACATTAAACAACTATTAATTCAAAAATGTAGTAATCTGAATATTAAAACACATTTTTTACTACATTATCATTACGTTGAAAATATAATTAGCCAAAAAACAATCAGTTTTATGATAAAGTGTATCATACATTGATTAATAGCAAATTAGATAATACTTTCGCCCCTTTAAAACTATTACATGTATAATAAATCATCATGTATAATTAGCATGAAGGTATATAACAAAAAAATAATAACATAACAAAATGTGATGGAAGCACATCTCATAATGAAATACTCATTATTTTTAAAAAAATTACCTTTGTGGTTTTGGGTACATTGCCACGCATGGTTATGTTCTTGCTGGCAATTTCGTTAGCGATACGCATTCTCTGTTTAGGTGCCATTTTATTTGATCAGCAGTTATTTATCCTGAAATAATTTTAATAATAACTATTAAACACCTGCTTAAACAAAATTATCAGACTGTACATGTTAAAGCTTGCAATAAATGAAATTCAAAATGAGCTGGATAAATATCAATTTATCATTAAGCACATAACAAATATGTCCACAGCTGGACACAGGCCACCCACAGCGATTTCCATTAGAACTAGTTGAAAGCAGCCTGCATTTAGCATCTTCAAATTTTAATAGTAATTAGTATAGTATAATATAGTATAGTGGATTTAAAGGGGTATATTACCCTACAATGTGAAACAAATATTAGTTTTAAAATAGTAAAAAAACTTTCATCATACCAAGATTAAAAAATTTTAACTTCTTGTCTAAAAAAATATATAGTAAAGACAAATTAGAACCCAAACATTCTACAATTTAAAAAAGGGATAAATAAATGATATGCAACTATTAGAATCACAAACAAGCATTAAAGAAGCAATCTGGTAGTTTTTTTCGACTACTCCTAATTATCACATTAATTGTAAATGACATTATAAGTATAATTAATGTAACTATTATAATTTGTAAAGTAGGAAACGATTATATGAAGATATAATAATTAAAGCGATGGTATTTGGTTGTAACAGCTGTTTGCTAACTTTCACTAAATACTTGATGACTGTACACGTCGAATCAGGATTCCACTAAAATAAAATTGAATGGTGGAAAACCAATATACAACAGCCACCGACTAGTTTCCGATGCTCTTAATATTCCAACCAAACGAGTATAAAGGTCAAAATATCATACGATTTAAAAGAAAACGAAGGTTTGTGAAGATGATTGTTTACAATATTTAAGAACTATGAGTATAATACAAAAATGTTTTAGGTAAATATTAATTAATTTGGAATTAAACTGTAAAATTTAGTTTCTTCTTCGTCTGTAACACTGATTATTAACGCTAATTTTGTGAAATCGGCTGTTACAATCGGCAAATGTTCTAGATTTTCCGTAACGTAAATATTATGTTTTATACTAAAACAGTTTGATTACACAAAGACTCAATTAAGAGAAGCTTTAAATATATAATATGATCACGAATTAATCAAAATAAATAAAATACTCACCGATTTTCCTAAGATTAAAGGCTCAGAGGCCAGACGCGCAAACTTTGCTTGACACGTATATAAAAAGTGAGCACAGAAGCGAAATTTTTGAAACGTCAACACGTCGAGATTGTAACGTCATTCGTACGAGCCCGTTGCGCATGAGCAAAGCGACACGCGTCCATTTTGTGTTGCAGCATCAAATTAATATTTCTTTTTTAATATACTCAAATACATAAACGTAGGTTCATTTTATAACTTTCTACTAAAAAGAAGTACTATATAATTTAAAATATTTATTAAATATAAAGAGTAATTATGTAATAAAAAATGTCTATTGTAGCGACATCTATACAAACATAAAGGAACTTTTAATAGACTGAACCTTTTTGTTATTTATAATGATATATTAAGAGGACGCTAAATTAACTTTGAAATAATTGTGTGTTATTTTATTTTAAACGAAAGATACATTTATTCAGCAACTAAAGCTGATTTTTGTAATTTTGTGAAAATCGTAAGATATATTTTGTAAAATTCTTTTAGTAAATCTACACAGTTATACAAAAGGAGGAAAAATTATAAGCAATATGAAATTGTTTTAGAGAAAAGAGAAAGTTTACTTTAAATAGCTTTTGTGAACTATTGTTCGAATTGTATATAACCAGTGTAAAAAGGAATTGTAAAAGATATCAAATTGGAATTCATTGCTAATTTCGCCTTGTCAAGCAATAAGATTTAATATATTATACTATACACAAAAACAAAGTTATTGATAGGAAGATCTTAAATTTGTTTATAACGTAATGGAATTCAAAGCCTTCCTCTATCGAGTTTGTTAGTACATAATCAAAGACATATATGAACAGAAGCTATATCAATCTATTAACAGGAAAACTAAGAAAATCTTTAAATATTGCTGCGCGAATCAGAAAAGGATCGAGTTATACAAAGCCTTATAGTAAAAATAAGATAAGAATATTTTACGAGGGATGCCAGGACATTATCAAGTGTTGGCGTGCCGACCAATCAGAGACGGAGTGTATCCTTCAAGGGGGATCCTTGGACGCCGATTGGTTGAAAGAGATAACCGCCTTTTGATGTGTACCGCCTTTCTATAAAAGAGGAATCCATTTGAAATTGAATGTCGAAGCAAGGAAGATGGTCCTGGGGTGGTTTTATTAAAATTTTCAGCTAGTTCAAGTACATGAATATGACATTTAATATGCGCTATGAATAAAAAATAGCTTATCACACGTATATTGTATTTATAATTAATAGAAAGTTTAGCACAATTTAAAATAGTTTTTTTTTGTTGTTTGAATACGTATAAAACTATTTCAGTTGTATTTGATTAATTGGAAAAACAGTAGGTTTTTTTCCGTATTTATTATTGAAATTAATGTAATACGTATCTATTATGTTTTTAACTCTCGTTCTGGAATTGCTGTAATTGACTCAAAAACTAACTTCGCATAGAATAACTTTTATAGTGAATAAGTTACGTAATATTTGTTTTATATTAAAGTGAAACATTAATCTTTTATCTCATCTGACAAGTTTATAAATATAATGTGACTGACGAATGTACCTAAACGTTTAAAAGTGATGTGAATGTAATTACTATAAAAAAGTAGTTCCCGTTGCAGAAGTGCTTGTATCACGAAAGAGGGCAAGTGATTTAATACTCCATACAGACCTGAAGCGCAATATTCAATAAATTAATTTATTTAAAGTCAATATTACAGTTTATTTATTATTTATGGTTATAATACCTTTTTTAGTTCTACAACTATAAACTGGTTAATGTTACATATATTTCGAATGATTGATTCTGGAAAATGCCGATTCAGTCACGATGTTTTTGTGATGGATGGGCACTATTGCCACAATTGCATATAGATACCGTTGATTTAAGGAAGCCTGGCTCAGATGTGCTCAATCTCCCTCAGAAGCCTCGGCTCATGCCAGTATATACTTCTACTACGCGTTTAGCGAGTAGCGGTAAGAAATCATCCGTACACGGACTAGTTACTTCTTGATGGCGAGGAAAATGTAAGACAGCCATGATATATAAAAACTAATTACAAATCACGACTTTGATCTAAACACAATGGCAGGGACTATATCACTGCTAGCATCCGAATGCAAGAATAATTTAATTCTAAAAAGTACTGTTGCTGCAGTGGTTAGTAATATGGAGCATTCTCATGTAAGAATTGAGAGGCCGCCGAGCTCATAGATCATTTAGGCTCCTGAGATTAGACCTTGGATTTGTCTGTCACTCAATGGCACCAGATAGAGTCAAACCTCAATTTGGTCGGTTGCTATCTTCTGGCTAGTATTACTATTACCACGGAAAGAGTTGGAAGAAGTGGCGGACGAAACTTCAGCAAAAGTTCTATCTGGGATTATTAGATTCAGAAGTAAAACTTTTTTAAGAGAATTACATTTATATTGCAACGCGTTTATCATTCTGACGCAAGGGCATGATGATTTCCTTGACCGTTTGTGAATACTATTATAAAAAGAGTTGTCATATTATAAGCTATATCTTTGTTCGTACTCCAAGAGTTGTAAATATTAATAATAATAATTGTTTGATCATTAAGCTACTACTATTTCGAGAAGAAGATAATAATGAACGAAAAGACAATAGCTTCTTTATGGTAGCATATTCCTGGTAAAGCCATCACGATTAAGAGAATTATTGTGCGGCTCTTATCTCCGCCCCTTACCATCTTTTCTTCAAGATAGTATATATATAGTTTCCACACTTAGTGCGGGGGAATTCCATGACAACCTTTATCTTAACTGAGCTCCATTTTAGAGACTTGATTTTTGTAAACAAAGTCCGGCATATGGCTTGTTGTCCGGCGTCGGACGTGTTTCTTACACTGCTAATCATACAGCACCAACAACCAATGCACCTGCGGTACTCCGCACAGGACATTGCTTCGTTTATATCAGGACTTGACGCTACACACCACACCACATCACACTATAATATCCGTTTCAAGGGGGCGGCCGCTCACTCACTAACCACGAACAGCGTGGGCGAACCGAGGTTGGATCCGGATCCCTCCTTGGCTCGCCTGTAGTCCACAATGCCGCCACAAGCCGCATACACAATACCGATACTACATACCTCTACTAGGGTAGAGCGGTTTACTGAGTGCGAACGTCATCGTGGAACTGGTATAAGTCTGTCACCAATAACAATACAACACGTGGTTCTAAACGGTTGCTTAGGAATTGAATCTAAAAGAAGCTTACTCCAAGCACGAATAACACTCTAAGCCTTGGATGCACAGACCGCGGCCCGCGAGCTGCATGCGGCCCGCCGGTCGAGTACTAGTGGCCCGCCGACAGCAAAAATAATACTCTCGTACATTCGAAAGATATTGCATTCTATTCCAGAATAAAACAAAAAAAAATTAATTACCTATACTTCTGGCGGCCGACCCGCCATCAGTTCATAATTTGCCCGAATGGCCCCTAGTCTTAATAAATCTGTATAACCATGCTCTAAGCACAGATAATATAAAATCGACAGATTTACTGTCAGAAATATTTTTTAATCTTTATATTGACAATTGGTTTCAACAGGACAGTCCGCATTCATTATAAAGTAGGGTGACCTCTTATTATTTAGCCATTGACTCCCTTGATAAAAAAAAATCTCTCCACAGCGTCATCTTTCTTCCGTATAACGTGGTCAAAGCATTTTAAAGACTAGAACATACCTTCCGAAGTGTTTATTTTCGTCGTCACGCTACTTGATCATATTTGGTTTAGTTCACTTATATTAACTTTAAAGCCTTTTACAGATACGTACTCCTCGGAGATCATGAGTTGAGGATTCCACAATAAAAAAAGCATAACCCCTGTTCATTCATATCACAAACATCATCAAATAAAGTGAAACGCAATCATAGATGTGATCTGCAAGAATTCGCCGTTTGCAATTAGACCGCAAATTGTACTTCGTGTCTTGACAATTTCATTTTTTCCCTTGTGGTGCTGTACAATAAAGAGTAAAAATGAACAAAAAATATTTATTTATTTTTACGTCTAAATAAAACAAAAAATATATATGTAGTCGATATCAGTGAAAGATTAACTGCGTTGAATATCAAATAATAATAATTAACGTATTGTACGGGAGACGCTGGATGCGGGTCGCTTTGACCTGGTCCTAAAAGAAATTTATAAGAGAAGCTTATTACCAATGGACATTCTATATCTGTAATGATAATGGTATTGATCTCGGCACAAACTTTGAAAGCATGTTGTGGCTAGAGTTGAGTCGTTTTTACTTTGATGTAGACAGCGTTTTCATAAAGATATTAACTCTTGAAAAATTACAAGATTATTCGTCCACAGTTGAAAAATTCCGTCTGCTATTAGAATGTAAAAAAAAACTGTTCGAACCCAATCCGGCGCCAGGCTTCGCAAATAATTCCGTCCTAAGCCAACATTGCAAACTTTGAGAAAGTCAAATGGAATAAGAAAGTTTTTTTGTGGATTCTCAATGTGCTAGACGTTCAAAGTTACTGTGATGTATAAACAAAACGACAAAGGTTAGTGTTAAGGTTAAAAAGGAGAATTTGATAATAGTATGTTCGTATGATATGTTATAGCGAGCAGCGGTAGGCGTATGAGACTTGCGATCTGTGGTCGCGGGGTCGATTCCTTTTGTACATTAATTATATAAGATTGCGATTGTTCACAAACAAGTTTCCAGAGGATGGACAGCGGTTTCTTCTGCGTACTATTACACCGTACTGCGATCGCTAATCCGTCTGCCAAGCATGTAGATTATGGTATATCCCCATAGATATCTATGGGGGAGGTCAGTGCCTTGCAATGGGCGTCTATGGGCTGAAACATTAATTATGTCCGTTTTTCTGTATATTATTCAAAAGTAAAGTAATATTCTTCACAACTGTTTTAGTCGTTAACGAAAGCTGTATAGTTGTTGATATTACAGGTTTATTGGTTTTTAGGTCACAAAGCGCACAAAACACTTAGATTAGTTTTCTTTACAGTAAGTGAACTCGAGAATGTCTTCGTATATCGACAAGACCAATACATTCAACGTTTCACCGTATTGGTGTTCCATTCGATCAGAAGATTAATGTTTATTAAAAATATTATATAAAATAGGCTTAATGAGTTATGTTTTTATTCTCTCTATTTTTAAAATTTAATTTGAACATATACAATTAACAAAAAATGAATCCAAAAATTGTTAAACTGTACACAAAATATATACACTCAACGAAAATATAAAGTTTCGACGGCAAAAGTCTCTAATTAGTTTGTAATAAACGGTATCAGATTTTTTTAAAAAATACCGTAAAACTTTGCTGGACTAACATTTACAAAATTCAAAACGCACATTAAAAGTAAATTTACGGAAAAAGCTTATTATTCAATAAAATAATTTTTAGATGCCTAATTATTTTGAATACATTTAAGCTATATCTGATATAGTATATAAATCTGTATTAAACTTAAGAGATGTTTTGTTATGAAAATTTTTACTGCTTTATCTACACAAATGTGCAACACCTTGCAAAGCAGAGTAGAGTCAGAAATAAAATAAATTAAAAAAAAATTGCGGTCAATAGGACTACTGTTAAAAGTTCCAATATATTGTACACAGTAACCTTTTTTATACATAGCTCACATAGCCCAGGGGGTGGAAAAAGTGGCTTTGGACAAGCCATACAGCGTGAAGAGCAGACGGACTCTGGAGCCTTAAGGTCGTATGACATCCACTACCAGACATAGGACATGGGCCTTCGCTATAGATTACCTACCTATAGGATCATTTGAAAGCAGACTGCAACGAACGTCTTCCGACGGCCTGAACTCCTGTTTCTTTTATTGTGCTTTAATTTTACATTCGAATTATATGACTTTTATGATATATTTTCGACGCTTGCTTATTTTTGTTTAAAAATATGTTCATCGATTGAGCAGCACCAAACTGCACAGATTATCAATGAGTATTTACTCATTGATAATCTGTGCAGTTTGGTGCTATTAATCTAGCATTATCCTACGTAGAGCTAAAAACAAATAAACTGCATAATAGTGGATATTGTACAATTGAATAATGTATTTATATAGTGTATTTAACTATTTTTGTTATAATTGTGATGTTCCATGCTTCATTTTTTTCGCATTTAATACTTGCAACATTGTTCTGCTATCATTCGCAAATCTTAATTCCTTTTCAGTCTATTATTTGGCATTTCTTTGTTCATTCGATCGTACGTAAGATGAGAAACAATATATACAAAAGTGAAAATTGTCCTTGTGTTGTGTTCTTTGTCATTCTTTTGTAGCTTGTCTACTAAATGGGGATACGAGGATATAAGCAGAGACGTGGAAAATCAATTTAAACAAGACCGGAGATTTAAGAGATGCGCTTCGATGATAACAATATATTGATTCTCTTAAAATGATTGGATGAAGAATCTCATGGTTTCAGACTATTTTCTTGTTTGATCCAGGCCGCGTGACACGTAGATCTTATTAAACTATTGAAATAACTATACTTTTATTCTAAACATATTAAAAAAGTTGATTCAAAATAGTGCCTTTCCTTAACGGCATAAAAAATTTAAAACTGTTTCCTAAAATAATTTTAATTCACATATGGCAGTATATTAGTCTTATAAATTATTATAATAATTTCAACAGTAAGGTGACCACTGTTGGACATAGGCTTTCCGCAGACGTTTCCAAAAATACCGGTTGCAAGCTGCCTAAACACAATGTGTTCCGATGTCACCTTGTGAGTATACGCTTGTCGTTCCAAGGCCTTTATTACTCGACACTATGGATCCAGCGGCCATATGTTATGAGCGCTATGCGGCCTGTCCAATGACACTTGAACTTGCCAATTTGCTGCGCTATGGTTGTGAATCTCCTGATTAATGGTTCGATCTCATAGAAAAATCCCAAGCCGTTTCCATTTTTCTTTTAAAGTCTATAAACTTGCCAATGAAGCTTAAAGTGATCAACGTTTCAAAGCTGTAAGTCATCACGATAAACACATACTGATCGTTGACTTTCGGCACTCATGCATATTTGTATGACTGATAATATTTTCGTTACGTTAATTGCATAAATTCTCTTTTCGATTCGATAATTGAAAATAAAAAAAAAAGATAAAGCTTATCGACACCACTAACAAAAGGTATCAAAGAGCATCCCATATGGATCTTACACATCACTAGTCATCAACAAACCGCCATTAAATTGGATTTGGGTTAATTTCCCGCCACGACCCCCGGTTGTGTGGCCGACGCGTTTGGCTCCTTGCATTACGTCAGACCTCCTCAGAACTCTAATCAGGCGGAATGCTGGTTTCTGCGCCCGCTGGAAAAATTAAAAAGAAAAAAATTGCTATCGCAAGTGGTCGTGCGATTGGTAAATTTAAAAATATTCCTTAATACGAACTGTTTAAAGGCCTATTAAAACTTCTTTAATGGTGTGTTATTTGCCTCTCTATTCAATTTTTAAAGAATTTTATTACAAAGTGGTGTATGCGGGTAACACCAAAAGAGCTGTTTATAAATTAATGTAAAATAAGGTTAAACCTTATAACATATCGTCGAAATGTCTATCACGTGAAGTATAAATCCCTACATTAAATAAAGTAATCATTAAGCTTGTATGTTTGTTATTGTAAAGAATAACCTAAAACAATTCCGGCCAATATGACTTTGCAAAATTTCTTTAAATATATCAGAAATTATATCTGAGGTCATTAAGGACCTAGTTGATTAGTTATGTGGTGGGCAGTGTAACTTCGGCGCCGAAACACCGAACCATTACGTTTAAAAACAAATAAATACCGGAATTAATTATCTGTTGCAAGTAAAACGGCGCCAAAATCGCCCGTAGACGGCGGCGTCGGCATTATGTACACGTGGATAATCCGCATTGTCCGCGCCTCTGTTTGTTGTCGGTCGGACATTGGTATTGTTAATCTGCATTTCAGACTCCACTGACGCTCATCCGAACCGATTTCTGGTAATCCTTTTTGACTGGCTGGAGATAAACATTTTATTCTTTTTTTTTTCAAGGAACATTGCTATGCGAAGCATATGGGACTACATTTTTAAAATACGTTAATACTAAACAAATGCATTTTGTCTATTCTGTCAAAACAGAAACATTAAATTTTAAAGAAACTGAGGTACGCATTTTGTCAAAAGAGTCTCGCACAGAAAAATCTTGAATAATTAAAGCATCAATTTAGGGAGTTACATAAATTGATTGCGTAATGCAAATAAAGGCTTCTCAAGTAAAGACCGTTTTATCGCGTGAAACTTGGCAACACCTTTTTAGGTAATGATGCATCTGTTATATTTGCTTTATTTATATCTTTATTATTAAAAAGAGTGGTAGCCAAGCAGTAGAGGACTGAGAGGTCTCTGTCGCTGGTTCGATTTCCGGGAAACAATCTTATATAACTCAAATTTTGTGCAATAATTAGGTGCATTAATTTGGTTTTAAATAAAATATGAACGTTTACTAAAGAATTATTTAGCAAAGCTCTTAAGCGAGATACAAAATAGATATATACGCCTTTGTTTGTTCGTTTGTTTTGCTTCAGCCGGTAGCACATGACGGTATAGACCTCTCCCAAAGATATTTATAAGGGATATACCACGACAGTCACAGTCGGCAGACGGGTTGTTAATCGCAGTTTGGTATTAAGGTACACAGAGAACACTGCTGGCCGTTCTCCTGAAATTTGCTTGAGTAGTTGAAATCTTATATAGTTAATGCACAAAGTATGAATTATAAGATAGTATCGCGGAAATCAAACCTTAAAAATGTATATTTTAATTAAACAAAAACAAATATCTTTAATTACGAAAAATTGCATGGAAATATATATATATATATATATATATATATATATATATAAAGTTGTCCATCTTCCTTTTTTCTTTTAAAACAAAGGAATAGCCGAAATATCAATGATTACTGAGTTACAGAAGTTACATTAACAAGATTATTAAATTTATTCGATCAATAAAAATCATAATTAACCAACCTTAATACATGGCAGCATCAAATGTGCATCAAAAAAAAAAAAAGACATCGGCCTTTCCCCCGCGCCACAATGGCATATTGCCTGTGTTGTTCCGATGTTCATTTATCTCGGTAATACGATATTTTATTACTGCTCATTGTTTAAACAATTGCGTAAGTGATTGTACTCGCCCGCTGGGATCTGCACCTTGCTTGGACGATATTATGCTAGATAAAATAAGTAAATAAATTATTAAGTACTTATTTTAAATAAATTTGTAAATTGTTATTAATTAATTATGATTTATCACCTGAACAAGTTTGCTTTTTAACATAGTTATTCTTAACGAATATATTTTAGGTTCTTGAAATTTTTTTTGACCTTTGATTTTATCTCTTTTCTCTTTGATATTCCACTTTCTGTGTTTAAAAATTAAATTAGTATCCCATGTTCATATTCTATATTAAATGTCTAATTTTCTATATACCTAAGGTGACAACGCAGAAATTTCCAAACTGTGTGACTTAGGATGTTTCTTTACTATCCGTAAGAATTTGTGAATAGTAGCGGTTCAAATTTTAACTGACGATTTGGTTTAAAGACATATATTATAATTACACTGTTTAAAATTAAATCTAACTTATGGTTCTTCGTTTTTTTACTTTGCAGTCACTCAATAATAAAGCTTCTTATGTGACTAATTAGCAAAGAAATTGTAACAAAATATTGGAGTAAATTAATTTCCGATTCAGGGAAATGTTACATCTTAATGGTGTTATGTAATATATATATGTAAAAATTTTGAATGTACGTAACATTGGTAGTGCATTAGTGCATAATGCGGCTGTATCTATCCGTCGTATTGAGCGAGAGCGGGCATACGGTCGGCGTTACCCCGTCGGGGACGCCGGGGCTCGCGGAGTGGGGATGGAGGGGTTGTGAGGGCTATCAGGTTACAAGCATCCCGCTTGCCTGTTCCAGTTTAGATAATTTTAGCCGCGCCGCAAATCGGGAGGACAGGGAGGTTGGAACATAACGAAATCATTCACTTCCAGACGTGGAATGATGGCTCTTGTTGGACAATGGTATAAAACTTTTAATTAATATCAGTTTCTCTGCGGTAAGAGCGGATATCAGACTAGGACAAGGTTTATACATCGCTATCTTTTTCTGACATGTTGGCATAAGTTATTGCACGAAGGTCTTTCACCTTTGTGTGTTGCTGGTGATGACTTGTGGATCGATCCGGGACATGATTGTTAACGATAGGCATTATAAGTAGACTCCAGGTCACCTAGAGAGCAATAGGAAGGAAAGGTATATTATCGAAATTTCGCTGCAAAATCGAATCCTAGCTCGAAGAATTGCTTTTTTAAATTGTACGTGAGCGGGGTATATCGCTCGTCGAACGTACGGCATTAGGGGCCCAAAAGTTCTCGATTGGCACGAACCAGTAGATACAGCTTGGCAATGCCCTCCTGGATGATCCGACAGCATAGTCAAGGTTGCTGGATAAGCGTAGCGCAAGATCAGTCATCGTGGCGACCTTTGGGGAGGACTATGGTTTGCAGTTGGCGTCTGTCGGCGGACATGATGCTAATAATAAGTATGTATTATGCCGTATTCGTATATTTCTTGCAATGAAGAAAGTGGAAAAGACTAAGCGAACATTATTAAACTATTCAGCCGCGTGGAAGCGGCGCGTCTTGAGTTCTTGAGTGACGTAAATTTGGCGCCAAGTAACAATGGCGGATCCCGACCTCAATTCATTTTGTCAGGGTTGCCATTAAACTATTTATGATAATTTATTATTATTTATTAACTTGGATATTATTAAATAATCATATTGATTTTTTAACTGTTAAACCAAAAAGGTACTTCTATCAGCTCACGACACGATATATTTTTTTTGTTGACAAATAAAGTAAACAAGTAAAACCATTGCTGAAATAATTTTACTATTAATACGACTCTATAGATATGTACTGTAAAATGAACCTTTTTTATCCAATAACGCTGCTTATTTCTAACACACTAATAAGCTAATGCCTCATATAATATATATTTTTTGCAAATGTTTAATTAATTTATTTATTTTATTATATTCTAAGATAACTTTAAAATGTTAAAGTGTAACTTACACATTACATCTTTATTACATGGTAATACTTTATCACCCCTATGCGTAATTATCGAATAACGTACGGACAAGCAGACATTTCGTATTTAAGTGCAAGTGTGCCGTCCAAATTCTTACGCAACACCACAAAAAATAACAATGTATTTGATAACACTATTCATCTTTTTTGAAGTATTTAGGGTAACTACTGTCTTCAGTGTGCGGATTAAGAGCTAATTTCGTTTGAATAATATGTTGAGGTGTATGACGTCAAGGGTGCTTCAACTACTTCACTTTCGTACTCAATGCATCCGTGTACGCGTGATTAGAGACGTGGAAAAGTGTCCCGATATTTGCATTGTCCGTTTGATGGTTGGATCGTAATTGTGGACAATTTGTAACGTGAGATGTTCTTGAAAATACACTTGAGAAGTTATACATTTTCTGTATTGTAGTTTTACGTCATGTATGTTTTTGTTGGTTGAACGTAGTTAAGCTTTTGTATTTGATGGGTTTATTTTGACTGAATTTCAGTCAAAACTACAGGTAATTTAGGCTTTGTAACTCAATTGTTATAATATAATGGGGAGTATATATTTCCAGTTTTAGTATTGAATTTATTGTTTGTAAGTCGGACGATTGTTAGAGGCTATCTAGATTGTTACCATCCTAAACAGGCACATTTAGCAAAATATAGAGACGTACTATCTTAAATACAATTTTTTTTTAGTAAAATAATTTGGTATTTTACTCAATGCTAGCGGTCTATTATTAACCCATAGTAGCCCTCTACGGCCATCTTTTTCGTCACTTTTTTCTAATAAATATTAATAGATTCACCGTAACTTACAATATAAAGTATAATGAATTGTTTAAGAATTTTAGCAAATTAGGAAAATTAAAATGGCAGTGAGCATGTCACAAATTGCGCAGTATAGATGGTTTCTGGGCTTTTGTCGTTCCTGGTTCTGGGACGTCCACCCATAAGGTTTTTTTTTCAAATGGCTCTCGTTTTTGAGAGCCTCTCGTCCAGTCCTATCTTATTGTAAGAAAACGACTTTCACATTTTTAATAAATTTTTCACGTGTCTTTTATTTTCAGTCTCTTCTTCCAGTCTTCACATAATCGTTCATTCACTCTTCTAACATTCTCATTCATTCTAAATTTCCTTCTATGCATCGCCTTTCATCCGCCTCTGGATTATTAGTCTAATTCTATCCGTAACAATGTATCACAACCTATTCTTATTTTATTAGAGCTTTAATTATTTATTTGTACTACAGATGTATATTTAACACAGTTTCTAGTTCTTTAGTTTTTCTTTATTTCAACCACTAATAAGGTTGACCGACTGCCTGTTACTATCATTGAACGCTAGAAGAAGCTATATCTATGAGGCTTTCATTGGTGCTATAGTTAGTCTCGTGGGGAGGTTTACGTCAAGCAGTGCACGTTTTACGATTGAAATGATAAACCCTCTCTCTCTCCCCCTCTCTCCCTCTCCTCTTTCCTTTGCCAAGGAGAAGTATTCATAAACATTTCCCATTCATAATATGAGAACTGAAGAACCGAAGAGAACTGATTGAAATAATGATGACGATGAAACTATTGAACTTTAGGCCTTTAAATAAAATAATTTCTTTATGAATGAACATTGTTAGAGTAGGTATATACTTAGAGTAGATAAATATAAATTAAATGTAGAGAGAAATGTATTCATCTTGATTGATCCATCCACCGTGGAAAATAGACAAATGCATGCATTTGAAATTATGCTGATGAATGTTCTAGAAAACTGTTTTGATGATCTGATATTAGATTATAGTCTCAGGCAAAAAAATCGACTCAAACTTCCGAGGAAACAAGAACTTAAGAAATTCGTAAACTTTTGCGGCTTCCCAACCCTTCCGTCTAGGGGAAGCAGGGGCGTTGAGGGAAACAAAAACAAAGGTAAATTTATACCGACATAGAAACCTTTTAAGAAGCACCTCCCCTTTGTTGTTCGGCGTAAATAAAAAGATTAGGTACTTTGTTTACGTCGACCAGTACATTTAGCAGGGGACATTTTCCTTCTGGCATTTCTTGTTATTTCTAATACCGAATACGTCACGTGTAACAACTAAGTACAATGTATATAAATATTATTTTACGTGTTTAGTTATTGTTCTATTTATAAGAACAGCGAAAATATTTTTTCCGTCATTTGGAAATTTCTTTATCTGTAATATTTACATTGTTACCAGCATATACGGATAAATAAACTAAGCATAAGATGACCTGGCTTATATGTTAACATATAACTATTTCATATTATTTCTTAAAAATGTATGACTTAGCAAATAAGCATGTGCACGACTTATAATTAAACCCTTACTATTCAATTCTTTTCTGATTGTTATATAAATAAAATCTGTTAGTGTAAGTAATGTTTTTAAACATTTCATCACCATCTTTCAGCAGCAAGACGTCTACTGCTGGATTTAAGCCTCCCCCGTGAATTTCCAAATAAACTGTTTAGAGGTCTGCAGCGTTAATTATAGGAGACTTAATATATTATTTTCACTATTATGTTAATCTTAATACCGACAAGGTAAAGTTATTTTCATCTTTAAATTTTTATTTGTCTTATAATTTATTTAATTTTTATAATAGGAATTTTCACTACTGTATCACAAATGTGTATTTAACATATAATTGGAAACAGAACTGAAAAGTAAGATTCATATCATTAACGAAGGTGCCATAACTCAAATTGAACTGATTACAGTAAAAAATATGCTCACATTAAAATAAATAGTAAGTAATAACAAAAAATTAACATTATTTATTTCAAAAAGTAATTTGAATACAGTGAAATGTTTTTTCTTCCACTTTATAATCATTTTTTTTCTGATGTGAGATCACGTGCCATGTAGGCTTTAAACGTTTTAACGTTGAGAGCTCTTTGAATAAACATCATTTTTGTTGCTGTTCCTAAAGGACTACCTTGAGGATCTCGTTTCCTGTTTTTGCATTCTGTATTCCATGTAAATGGGAAGTCGCCAAGCTTAATTGCTTGGGCAGACGGTATACGATTGGGGACCTCTGTCCAGGCTGGAATACGGGTCTTGAAAATGATAAGCTGAATGAAAATCCTTTCGAGAATACCAGAGAAAGATCAGATGTATTAGTCCTTGAGTGCATGTGAGATGACTATAAGAAGCATTATCTTGCATCCAGCATCTTCGGAGGACTTTAAAAAGATCCTTGTTGGTGAACGTCATAATTTTGCCGTTCCGTGGTTACCTTCCACTTCAGAACCCCAGTGCGCTGCTTGCTCACTTTATTAATCCCTTATGCTACACCGGTTACTTTCATTCGTCTACGAATCTACTTGTTCCTGATACCTCAAAGATAAATTCCGAGCGTAGTTTTCTCCATGGTTGATGGACTATAAACTTGCCAGTGAAGCACAGATTCAAAAAGTATACATGTATATTGTATGTAGTAGTAGTAGTATTGTAGTATGTTATATTTCTAAGTCGCTATTCCAATCTTCGTTAAGCCATGTACCCAGATATTTGTACTTTTGAAACATTTCCAGATTTTGGCCTGATACCTTGATGTTCGTGGTGGTGTCAGATGCGTTAGAAATGAGCATAAATTTCGTCTTCTTAACGTTCATTTTGAGACCAGCTTCGCTGCTGTGCACCTCCAAGGTTTCAACCATTTTTGAAGATCAGCCGCTGTAGATGCTATCAACATTAACATTAGAGAGTGGACCGGAATCGCCAGCGCTGCTGAGCTATTACGCAGAACCAAAAATAAGGAAGAGAGCAGGAAGCTGATAGCCAACCTCCACTAGTTGGAGAGGCACTTCAAGAAGAAGAAGAAGTATGTTATATAATCACAAATAAGTGACTAGCTAAGTAGGAAATTGGGGATGTTTGAAGCTGCCTGTACTAAGAGTGTTCTGATGGTCTTAGCTTATTGAAATGACGTTTTTAAAGAGTTTCTAGAAATCCTATGCAATAACTTTGTACATTCGGTTACTTTCGTTCGTCATTTCGGTTGCTAGAGTATGTCTAAATTAAATATGCACTCTCGTTTAATTACTAAGCTAGGCTCCGCAGCCGTGTCTCGTATTTGGTGACGGTTCACACAAAACGGTTTGTTTTTAATGCGTTTGCTCAATACAGTTATGTGCATGCTCCGTCGCCACTCGTACAGTGCGTCGAAGAGCAAACAAGGTTTAGACGGAGCCGACAAACAAAACACTGTGTACACGCACTCAATACTTGCGCCCAAACCTCACCCACCGGCGTCTTTAGAGACGAATTATTTTTTATTCGTATCGCTGTTTTTTTTTTTAATTTTTGCGTAGACGTAACATTGTACATACGATACATGGTATTTAAAATATTAAACATGTTTTATTTTATCTGTACTTTTTACAAGTTGGTAGGTTAAAGGTGTAAAAGTTTCTTTTTGTTGACAAATAGGCTATACATTTACGCCTTTAAACTTTTTACACATCCTTTAAAATTACATATATCAATACAGTTGCATACAGTTCAAGTGTTTGATAATTATAATAACAAAAATTTATATTAGATAAACGTCAATGTAAATTATTAATTACGATACATTTTATTGAATTTATACAGGGGAAGTACCTTGTAAATAAAGCGTAGAATAACATCTTAATTGCAAAAGAATGATTTGTTCTATCGTAAAAGTGGTAAAAGTTTTCTGACGAAATATATAACGTGTCGTATAAGAAGATTCGTAGAAGAAAGTAACAGACAGCTTAGCGGATTTGCAAGTTTAAGTTGTCGAACATCTGTCCGCTGTGGCTTCATGGTTCTGGAGTGAAGATCACGAACCAGCAATCGCAGAATCTATGCTATACCAGAAACTAAAACAAATAAAACAATACATTGTAATATCTTTTTTTAAATATAAAAAATAGACAAAATATTCTAATTTTAAAGACCATTCGAATTGCTCAAGAGTTATATTTTTAATTAATAAAGATATTCTTTTAAAATGAGATATGTACCAATAAGCCACTAAAACTGCAGGAAAAAGCTTCACCTTCACCCAGGAGGTAGACAGACGACCTTGTTACAGTCGACGGTATATGCTGAATGCAGGCCGCTTTCAACCACTATTATTGGAAATCTATGGGGAAGATCTATTTGAACATGATAATTGAAAAAAACAGATTGTCTTTATCAACCCGTTTATTTGGTAACCATTGCTATATACAATGTAGTAACTAATAATGAAAAAGTACAAAAACTTTCAAATTAACCTTACATAAAAAATTTTGGATAAACAAGGAAAAATAATTTACGGCTTAAAATTATTTAAAACTATTCAACTTTGATCGCAGACTAAACCATAACCGGAACTGAGGATCTCCGTATGCCTATCGGAACAATGTTGACCGAGCCCGGGCTCGAACCCGCGACCACAAACAAGCCGGCAAACAGATTAAACGGCATCGATGGGCGGCGCAAGCAAACGAGAAAATATTGAATTAGTATTACGTGTTGATATGTTTTTGATTAACTAAGAAATCGATTCTACGGATATGAGAATTAATAAACGCTTAGTTTCTTAATGTTAGAAATTTTAATATAATGTTATTGTATGTGTAATAATATAAATCATTGCTTTTGAATATATTGTATAAGTGTATATAACCTAAATATGTAAAAAAGAATGTATGTCAGTCTGTTTTTAGTCGGTAGATTCAACACAATACATCCGACCACCGTGAAAATTCAGTAAATTATTTGATGTCTTTGGAAGGTTTTTGAAAAAAAGTTTTTTTTTATTTGAGATATCAGTTTATGTTTGAGGTATCAAAAGGGAGAGAGCCTCAGCTCGAGTCGTTATTTTACTATAGCACTACTGAAACCGATGTATCGCGTATTAAGAACGCACGGACGCATGTAGCATCCGAGGGAAAAAGAGCATGAGTGCGCTACAAATTTTTCAAGAAAGAAGAAGCTTCGAGAAGTGGGCGCGAATGTCCTCAAGACGGTCGGACCACGAACCACGCATTGTTTGCCGCATACGCATTTATCAGCTGGCTGGCGGGCGGTGCACTTTGTTGCACAACTACCACTGCATGTGCGGAATTGGCTAAATATTGGTCCTTTTCTTACGGCTAATGGTAGTTACTACAGCTTTATGGTTCAAATGAAATTAAACAATTTTTAACACGTTTTCTATAAGCAATTGTTACAGCGCTACATAATCACCATTATTATTTTATTATGTTAGCCGCTAAACGCTTACTGAATGGCATAGGTCTCCTCTGAAGATTGCTGCAATGACCGGTCTTGTTCTGTCCGTATCCAGCGTATGATCTTGACTATGTCGTCGGTCTACCTAGTAGGGGGGGGGGGGCTACCTACGCCACGTCCACCAGATCATGGTCACCAAAATGGCCGTCGGTTTGACGCGACGTGCCCCACTGTCACTTCAGACGAACTTTTCTTTGAGCTACCTCGGCGATCTTAATACAATCTACATATATACATTACCTTAATACATTTTTATCATTATTCGAGTCATATATAAAACGTTACATTGTTATATTGCGCAACTTATTATTAAAATTGTACAATAATTTAAGATAAATAGATGCACGGTCACGGGTAGGATTTAAGTATTGAATATCCATATGTCATAGTTGACTAACTTTGACAGTAATTGCGACGTAATTCGAGACTTAGTAAAATAAGCAGAAAAAAAATAGTTTTCCTTTATGACCCCGACCATTCTAGACGCTTTGAGTTACTGTAGTTTCTTCTGTCACATATGACCTCTGTTATGCCTGTTGTAAGGTGATGACGTGGTCTACAATGCCATATGCTTGCCTAGAAGAAACCTATTTACTCTTCAACTGAAGACTCCCAAGTTAGCTGGAAACAATAATAATGTTAGCCATGTAATAGCACTGTACCCTCTGTACAGCTCCCAAAGTAGTCAGTAGCTCTTCGGTGCCCTTGAGAGGGAATCCTAAGCGCGCATTCAGTGAAAACTGAGCTGAGGTTGTTTCTCGGCAAGTGCGCCAATTTACTTCATGGGGTGCTCTCCATAGCAATCTATAAGCCGGGCGGCATCCTGATTCTGTAACAACCACAGTCGAAGTTTTAAAATCCAAAGAATTAAGTTACATAAAATGTTTAAGCTAAGCGCCTTCCGCGCTTTACTCTCCCAAGCTGGCAATATCTCTAAATGCAGCAATAAGATCTATATCTTATAAAACGTATTAGAACTTTCCCAAATTTTTTCGGCACATCACTGCTTTCTATAAATAGCCATAATTCAACTTTTCAATGCGAGTTCGAATATTCAAACACAGTTTATAATTCAAAAAATATCACGCTTACTAGGATTTGAATTCGCAACCTACGAATTTACGAATCTGTGACGTTTGACTTGTATTTTTTTTCTCTAGATCTATGAACCGAAAAATAATTTTGTCTTAATATTCGCATAAATCTGAGAAGTCATTATTAAACAAATTAAGTTTATTATCCGAATTATAGTCAGTTCTTTAAAAAAAAAAATTCTACCTCTCCCATATGTTTACGAACTTACCGGACAATTGGAAGTGCGTGTGCTAAAAGTTTACCGACGTTTGCGCAGCGGCAGGTGGTATGGCAAACATTTGCGCTCGCTTCGTGAAAAAAAAAATAACCCGAACGGTTCCGCTTACTGACCAATGCCTTCTGTAATGAGCCTATGTGACCATGTACACAGATCAGATTATATGTGCGCGCATAACTTTGTGTGCGTGAACTTGTACAGACAAGCTATCCTTCTGTTACGCATGTGTGTGTAATATGCAGTTTGTCTTAACAAACTATAAACTTGTTTATTCAATCGCAACGCACACATCGCAAAATGTGCACATGTTAATTGAACTGTAGACACTAAGTGGATGTTGAATTTAGTCTTAATGAGAGAATAATGAGCAAATAAAGATCCTCGCCAAACAGTCTGCGAAAACGCATTACGCATCGCCGAGGTGATTTTAAGTTTAAAATGTATAGTAAAGACTAAAAGCGGTGCAAGTTTGTTTATACACGTACAAGTTGAATAACCTACATAACTACTAATTCGATTTTTAAAATTCTTTAGAAGTTTTTTATACATGAGTGAAATTTTATAGGTTTAAAAGACAAATGTATCGATATTTCAGCCTAAAGACACCCACTATAAGGCACATACCTCCCTTAAAGATATCCACGGAGGGATGTACGATAATTGCCACGCTTGTTAAGAGGTTGGCGATCGCAGTGTGGTATTATGGTATACAGAGGACGCTGCTGTTCATCCTCTAGAAACCTACGATCGCAAGTCTCATGCCGCCACCGCTAGGCTATCACTGCCCAACAAAAAAATATTTCATTTACTGTCAATTAATATGTGGTACATTAAATAGAAAATAATCAGTGATTTTATTAATAATAAATACAGTAATGATAATATAGTAAGAAAATGATCATTTTAAAATTCGAATTATTACATATTAAAATTTATTATTTTTTACCTGTCACTGCTGATCTTGTACTGCCAGGAACTATACCTCGCATTCGAATAAAAAAAAATCTGTAACATATTTCAGAGTCATCACTTTATATAGGTGATTGTAAATAGGTGTAAAAGCTTAAAAGTTTTTTACTGGCAAATGAGATATATTATCGAGCCTTTAAAGCTTTAAAAATATATCCAATCTCCCTGTATAGCATTGAATGGCGACGTCAGGAAATCTATATATTGTTTTGCAAAGGTTTTGAAATGTAATATTATTCTAGTAAGACTATAAGATATTGTCACATACGTATGTACGTTTGTCGGCATAAATGCAACGCGCAGTACATATAAGGACTACTTGAGACACTTACCTACGTATATATGTCACACTGTATGTTCGAAAGGCAGTCGTATCGATTTATTATACCATTGTGTGATGGAATAAATCTTTTGATTATATATAAATTTTTCATTCGTTCCAAAATTTGATTTGGAGTTTAATCGCAACTTGGTCTTCTTTAATTGTACACTTCAAATTAAAAAATAAATGACATTCGGAAGAGTGTATATATAATATTCCAAATTCAAATCTAATTAATGTTTTTGTCGTCAGATTTCATCGTGTGATAAAAACATGATTTGACAGGGATTTTTGGCAAAATTAAAGGAGCAAAGCGATTTTTATAATCTTTATTATTTTATAGAGTCACAGATATTTGGAAAGTTTTGGTACTATACGATATTTGTTTAATAATTAATTGAAAAACATATCTATTCGCTACAATTCGACTTCGAAGAAGTCGAAGAAAGTACCCGTTTACTACGTATGTGAATAATAAAAATCCAGATGAAGTGTTAAGTGCATATTTGTATTATTATATTCTGTACATTACTCCACACTTAAGGACAGAATCATTTTCCGTCAGGTAAATATCCTGGTAATATTGTCTATTTTAGAAAAAGTGAAAATATAATTGAAACTCCTTGCAAAAAAAATGGAACCTATCTTTGATATTTACATCGTCTCAAATTGATCAAATCAAATCTCAAATTGCGTCGTGTTTTTTTGGAACGTAACCACGACGCAAAGTGAGGTATTGGTGTATATCTATTGCAGTCAGTTTTCGTAATAGAATTGAACTTGAATACATACGCATATTCTTCATGGCGATTAGTTATAGTTAAAAAATCTTTAAATCTTTTTGTTTGCAAATTCTATATTTATTTAAATTAAATTCATGTATAGCTTTAACATCTATAACCAATAACCATGTAAAATACATTGTTTACTACTAAAAGTTTTTTTCAGGTTAGTTCACATAATTTATATTTAGGTACATGAAAACCCGAAAAAAAAATGGTAATTATGTTGTTAATGCGAGAGATTACTATGTCATGATTTTATTTTCGCATTAATTAAGAGCTTTTCCACGCATAATGGCAGACACGCGCCTCTCTGCACGCCCTCTTTGTTGCCGCTAAACAATGCAATACAAAATTTTCCTCTATCAACAACAATTAATGTTGCTATACGAAATTATCCCTTATTCTTGAACAATAAGATGGATTTATTAATGTAGATGTTATAATGAACGTTCCATTTAACTTTGTTCATGGTAGACGTCACGCTGTGCACCTCGAAACGCGCCAAATCACCTGTCATAATATAACAAGGTCACGTGACACGCCGCCATTATGGTGTCGCTTACATTGCTTCAGAAATAATCATTTTAAATATATTATTGGTTGGATAATGATATCTATTAATAAATTAAATTTAAAAACAATTAGACTTCTTAATGTAGCTTTTTAGAGTACTTTAAGTGATGTTGTGTAGAATTAATTTAGATTGAAACTCTTATAATTTTAATATATTGAATGATTGGAAGCAAGAAAAAGCGTTTCCGATAATTATTATCACTTTACAATGGAAAAATAATTTAATGTGATCACTTTATATACGATGATGGGAAATAGGTACACCTATTCAAGCTCTTTAAAGCTTTCAAGCTCTTTACTGAAAAATGTGTCACTGATTCAGAACTGTTCACCTACAATCAATCATCCTTTATATTATTGGGTTAATACTGTATTTGTATGAAGTTGTTTAATTTCTAATTGTAAGCTATGTGAATTTATCTGTCGAGTAAGTAAAATATACGAATGCACTCGTCAAGAACTGTTCCGTTTTTCACCGGAGCCAGATGTACGGTAATTCGATATAGAGGCTGGTAAAAATTTTTTACGCATTTATTTTCGGACAAGACTCTTTCCGCTCCCGTTTACACCCGGTAACGAAGTCAAGGCTTTCTTTTATATGAGTATTAATTTTTAATTCAAACTTATTGTTTTTTTTGTAATATTTTTTTATCCTGATATTGTGAACATATGGCGATTACTTAATGGCGATACGTTCTTTCATTTATTTATTTTTTACAGAAACGAGGCGATCGGCATGTGACGTACCTTGGAATCGACAGATTCTCGAGTGTCGATCACTAAAACGAAAACGCGGCGTACTTAGAAGTAAAAGGTTAGGTACGTAAAAGGTAAATGCGGCGTACTTAGACCCCTCACTAGATAGAATGACTAGGAGGAGACTAGAATGTTAAACTCGCGAGAAGTCGCTGAACGAGGACAGTGCAAGACCGGTCATTGGCGATCTTTGCGGGAGGCCTAGATCTTGCAATATCAGCTGAAAAGAATGGTAGTATTGTTGTGTCTATATATATTTTGAGCCGCCGTCTCACTAGAAATTAATTAATTATTTATTTTCTCTGACTTCCACACCTTAAATTCGGAGTACTATAATATTTTTGCAATATAGCTATGGTTATGTGTAAGAAATTGCCTTAAGTGAAAAGAGAAGACCGCGCCCATTCTACTTTTTTAGTTATTGTAAATCTATGTATTTAATTTGTTAAACGTATAATAAAGGATATTAAATGAAACTATAAATAGTTTGGCGGCAGACATAGGCGTAGTGTTACCAGCGTAGAAGACATTTTGCCGATATTTATTTTACCTCTAGTTTTAAAAGAAATAAATGTGCTTTAATTTACGTAACAATTAGTTATAATGCTACTACATATGCTTAAATAATATGAAACTACGACCTAATTAAGCAGTGATATCCCAGTGGTAGAGGACCGAAACTTGTGATCGTAGGTCGCGGGTTGAATTCTCGGGATACAATATTATATAATTCACACTCTGTGTCTGAAAATATAAGATTGCCACTGCTCCCAAACAAAAGATGAACAGCGGTGTCCTATGTACGCAGATCAGATGTACGCGATCGTCAACCCACCAGCCAAGCGTACCGATTATAGTATATCCCCCATAGATATCTTTCTGGTAGTCCTATGCCTTGTTGTAGGTACAGCCCATAGGGCTGAAACAACGACGGCGACAAAATAAAGAACTAGGAATAAATATTATACAAAGTGAATACGAACTTCAAGGTAAGATCCAGAGGCATAACAGTGAAATGTCTCTTTAAATTGCTGAAGGATTAAGGCCCGTCTTGAGCGAAGATCAGCTCATTTCATGAAAAGGATTCTCAAGCAGCATTGGTGGAATTATTTAAAATTAGGTTTTGGCAGGGATAGGATACTGATCGGTGAAGGCAAACGCCTACCTAAGCATGCTACGTGCTTATCCCTTAAACGCGTTTGACCCGGCACCAATCAGGTGGTTTATAGATGGTTTATACGAATATTCTCATTTTTAACAGACGAGGTGATTCTAAACAATTATAACTAAGCATTAAAGTAATTTTAAGTAAATAGAAACTAATCCTTTTAAAAACTAAAACTGATTAAAAAAAATATGCATCAAATTATTATTATAAATCTTTGTACATTATAATTATTCTTATATATTAAATTGTAGCTAGTCATGAAATTTAATATAATTGGGAATGTGGCGATTGAGTCGTAGTGAAAAAAAATTAAAAAGTAACGTTACCAATCGACCAAATATCGTAGATAGAATTTCAAAAATGGAAATAAATACCATTTTTAATAACAGCAATTGGCATTGGCTGAAAATAGACAGAAAAAAAAAATAGAAACCATAGTCTAATCAATCTCTTTGTCACGGTATAATTAGCGGGCGGGAAAAAACAGATCGTATTGAGGGAGCCAGCGTCGGTGTCGGATTCCACCGCTCGCTGCTAGCGGCCCGTGAACCGCTCCACGCTCAGCGACTAACCGCATTGTCTATCCTACTGTTTTCGGTTCACGAATCTCTTTTGTTTTTTATGTTTCCCTAGATGTCTATGTCCATATAAATTGTACTTGACTGTCGCTTAACAGTCCGTTGGCAATAAGAATGCAATGGTTCATTATTGTCCGCTGGTCTAGCATCTATTTGTCGGCCTTCTTAATTAGAAAAGTAATTTCGAAGTGTTCATTTGAAAGCATAATTTCGAATGTAACAGTTAACTGGAAACGATTTGATTGATTGTAAAGTAAGGCTGACGAACAATGATGATTCAGTGTATATTTAACGCAAATGGACTTCATCCTATTTGCGTTAAGAATTAGTGATTCATCGTTGTCACACAGCCGAGAAAACCGTGTTCACATTGACAACCGTGAGTAAGTACTTAAGAAAGTGAAGAAGATAATAGAAATATGTCTGTACTTCTCTGTCTTATATAAGGTATATAACTAAACAGCGTAATAAACTTGGAACATAGGTATGCTTGACTTTGAATTTACAATACGAACCTGACGTGGCTCGTTAGATTGAACACCATATTTTGTTCATTAAAAGAATATTGTTCAGTATTATTTTATATGTTCAGTCTAAATGTGAACAAGGATTTACATCGGTCGCCTGTACATAAAATTATTTACTAGAATATAGCCTGTACCAATGCGGAGTAAAAGATTCTAGATTCTGGAATCCTGAGCTTTGATTACAAAAAAGTATTTCACGGTAGCCAACACCTGAATATGAATAATATTTTATGTTAAAAATGAAAATTAATTAATCCGAAATTTCAAGATATTTTAATCAAAAAAGTGTTTTCTACAAAAAGTAAGCACTATAACTTTAGATATAGATAGATGCATTACATCACCTGTTTCTAAGTGTGGAAAATGCTATATATGATGTTAATGTAGTTTCACAGTACTGTTACAGAATAATTTGACTTCGTATGTAAGTGTAGCGAGCGTGTGACTTGCCTAGTTGCGGTTTGCCTGCGACGCCACGATTGCGGTCGCGGCGGAACGGCGTGAAACTTGAAACACCCTGTATATATTTAGAGCGTGAAGTCTCTGTTGCGTATTACGACTCTAATTTGAGGCGATACGATTTAAATTGAAATACCATCTTCGGTATTTATATAAAATTGTTATTTTATTTTGTACATAATTAATTATTCTCGGCAATGCCTTGATTTTTTTTTTAATTGAAGTGATAAGACAATTCAATGTCCCATTACTGATATGGATCCAAATGTAACGAGAAAAGTTTTCGGGATTTTAAATATTCATTTTTTAAAGCGGTTTCCCAATGCTGTATGCATTATAATCTCTTTATTATCTGTCTTGTCTTATTATCAAGTTTTATCTTTACACATATTCTTAAGTACTTCTTTTTTATTTTCTAACTTTCTGAAGAACGGAACTCCCGTTACTCTAAGACTTTTATTCTGCTTTTTTCTCTTTGTGTCATGGTCTACTACTGCTTGATCTTCACAAAAATATTTGTCAAGACCTTAAAGAACTTAGTGATTGTACTTTTTCTCGCTTCGGAAAACCTATCCTAAATAATAGAAAGGTTTTCTGTTAAGTGTCCAATGTAGTATGTTTTTAACAACTTGAGCAAGGCGATTAAATATAAAGACGTTTTTCGATTTGTTTTGTAGGTTATTCGTTGTTATTAAGTACTGAATCAAGGTCTGAATCTGAGGTCAATCGTCGAATCCAACTCGGTTAGCCAGTATTTGCGAAACTTAGAAACATTTTCTCATCCCTTATTGCATAAAAATGAAAGACTACAATCAATGTGTGTTACCAGTAATAAGTTACGGTACGAAAACGTATGCCGTATGAAAGGTAGAGGGAAAGAGAGGAAGGGAGCAGCGGAAGTTGGTGACGGGACTAAAAGTGACGGAAACGTTCAGAAAGGCAAGTCAAAGAGATCAGCAGAGGCAACTCGTCGAATCCTCGACCAACGGTTTCCAGGAAGGCCCGACCTTCAGTAATGAAGATAAACGACTAAGAAAAGGAGCCTAGTCACTCACTTCTGGCCTCTTTGGTAAGCTCACAGTCGCTCAACAAAACGGACTATGTTACGAATTTCTCGACGAAAGTAGCCGACTTGGCTCAGCGGAATAGCAAGTTGAAGTGGCAGTAGAGAAATCACACAGCGCGCAAAACGGATTTTAAGTTCACGGACCTTTCCGCTCCGTGAAGTCATCTCAGATGAAGTTGAAAAAGCCTTCGGGCTAACAGCACGTACTTATACAGATAATAAGCAAGTACGCCGAACGGATGGTCAATGGGCTTAAAGTATTTGACCCATGGGGTGGACCTACGACACTGTTAAGACCATTGGAGAACGTTTAGCGCACGCTGCTTCCGACCGAGCTTATTGGAAAACTATGGTATAGACTGAAATGACATGCATGTACTTATTAATGTTTACATAAAAGGCTATATTGATTATTCAATATCCATATTAATTGTATTGCTGGTAATTAATTGTTTTTAAAAGTCACAGGGCAAATATTTTTCCGTCAGTCAACGCGAACGAAGATGAACCCTCTGTTCGCCACGTAATTACCGACCGCCCTTCTCCCGCCACGTGCCCATCTGATGGATTTAATTATTCCAATTTCGAAATCCTCCCACCCTAAACGCTAATAACATAATTTGTTGTTACTATTATTATTATCTTACAGTAATGCCATGAATCTAAGCATCTGGACCATCCGAGGTTTCTTCCAGAGATCACCAACTTTTTAGCATTATCGGAATTTGATCCGGAACTAAGATGGCTTGAATAAATTTAATGGAATCATGGGCATTGTTTGATTAGCGCAACCTATTGCTTTCTATGTATATACACACACATATATATATATAAAGATATATATATATATATATATATATATATATATATATATATATATATATATATATATATATATATATATATAAATATGTATGTATATAGAATAAAGAATAAAGAAATACATATATATTTTTACTTTATTTATATCTTATATCTACTAATCTTCAGTCTAACCGGCGGTAAATCAACGGCTCCAATTTAGTTGTGTGGTTAATTATGATTAATTATGATGCTTGCAATCGCTGTACCGGTAACTCTAGATAAGTCAATGTTTATTAATTTATTTATTCTTTATCATCCATTGACTTAAAAAATAAAATCAAATAAATTAAATACAAAGGGTGGTCTTACCACAAAAACCGCTTTAAACTTGGTTAAAAAAGGACGAAAACGAAAACGGGAAATAATCAAGAGGCAGTTGTCTCTTACCGCTACCGGCCCTAACGTGTATATATAGTTTTAACACAATTTAGTTTTTAATGGTTGATATTATCAATAAATTGGAATTAAACTTGAATTTCTACTTTAATGTCTCCAATAACCTCTGATTTTAAGCGGTCACCGCTACATATGTACGCCACACTATGTATTATATAATATATATATTTATAATAACGATATTTAAATCTAGTATGACGTTGGCAGCTATTAACTGTATTATAGCCGTCAGCATCTTTCTTATTAAACATCGAAATAATTCAATAAAAAAAAGTTAAAATGTATACATACACAAGTAATATTAATTTATTCGTAAATGCGATTATGTGAAGTTTGTCTGTGTGGCTGTTTTTTACAGAATGTGCTGTGTTATCATAATTTTTTTTTGGGACAGGTTTAATCTTGCTTACTTTTATTTACGGCATTTAATATATAAAGTGAAATCTTGAATAAAACACGTACCTACATAGCTTCTTAATAAGTGAAAAGTAAGATATATATAATGAGAAGAAACCAGTGCAAAAATCGTTTATATTCGTTCCATAGGGCAATCGACGTCCAATGCGCCTCGAGTACTGTCCAAACAAAAGGGAGGGATTGTCTTTGAATTTTGTTTGTTTCCATTTCCCCTTTTAATAGAACAAACAGTTTAATGGCAGCTCTCGTGGCGGTCGCTAGGGTTTGGGGTTCGATTCGGCAAATTTTAAATTGGTCATCCATTATATAGTAATACAATGTCTCAATCTAATGGATTTTATCCAATTAGTATATTGCTTAAAAGTTGTATGTAAAATAGCTTAACTTTTAGCTATATTTTAGGGTTTTAATTACAAATTCGAATTTATTATATAATAATTTTCTTTTTAAATAATATTTGTTTTTATATGGTTTGTCAGTCACGATAGACAGTTTGTTAGTAACTCATCTTCATCGTTACAGCCGTACGACGTTCACAGATGGACTTAGGCCTCCCCCATAAATTTCAAATACGACCTGTTGTTAGTGGCTTATATCCAGCGTCTTATGACAACCTTTACCAAGTAGTCTGTCCACCTTATGGGTGGATGTATTACTTTGCGTTTGTTGGTCCGCTCTCTCCAGTCTAGCACCTAAAGGCACTATGAACATAATATGAGTAATATATGGTAGCTGGGTCTATTAATTGTACATACTGTAACCATCTATAGTCTATAGATGAATACAAAATATGTTTAAAAAATACGTGGAGAATTCTTTAAATATATTGCCCATTTTTTCACCTTTTCTGGCAATGTTGGTTTAGCCCGAAAGTACTGGGGTAGCATACGCGGGGGCGGCCGGGAGTGGTTGGCAAACAAGAGGCGCCGGCTTGTCGCCACTGCCCACCTGCCCTAAAATCAGACGACGCTACCCACAAAACTCAATTAACTACTCTGATACTCTCCACTCGTAGATCTTGACATGGATATATATCTTAACTTCAAGACTTACGAATGAATGAACATAATCATGCATGTATTTTTAGTGCAAAATAAATTAACAAAATATTGTCATACGTAAGTACAGTTCCTCCTGGTTTGCAACTAAAACTTTCAAGGGATAGGAAGTATCCTTGTTAACTTATATCTTCTTATGTCGCTGCATAAAACCTACTCACATTGCAAAGTTTTCGTTGAAAATATTCAATTTATTTCGACCTCCAATTTTATAACCAATTCTCGAGTGGCGACCATGAGCAGGTAGACGTTGCGTGGGTAGGTTTCCGCTAGGTAGACTGACGGAATTATAGAGCAGGAGGCCGCTGAATGCGGCAACGCACAACCAGTCTTTGTAGCGATGTGTCTTTTTCTATTTGGCCCCCGTTAATGGGAACCTCTCGCCCACCCCTATCTTTGGAAGGACAGGGCTTTTAAAATTCAATATTTTTTCACTTCTATTTATATTTTTAACTATCATTATTTGCATCACAATCTCAGTCATACATGCCTATTTTTTTCTTCACAATATCTCACAATCCTCTGACTTACTAGTCTTCTTCTATTCATCACCTTTCTGCAGCGGTGTTTGGGGGAAGCTTAAGCCATGCAGTGGTGTTTATTGACTGGCGTGATGATGATGACAAACAACATTAATATCACTGTAAACAGATATATTAAAAAGTAACCCCCCGTGCCCACAGTAAGCATTAACTTGTATAGTTACTGAGTTGACCAATAAGTGAGATTTACAAGTCGCTATTTTCTATAGATAGAAATTTAATGCAAGTTTATAGATGATATAGTAGCGGGCAGAGCAAGACCGGTCACAGTGGTGATCATTGGTAAGGCCTATGTCTCGAAGTGGGCGTCTATCTTAAAAGAACAAAAAGAATAAAAACCAATAATTTAGATATATCAAAAGTTTATAACAATGAACTAATGTAACCAGAAATCTTATTATTATATGATTCACTTTCAGTTTCAAGTTTCTTACATTAATGATAAGGTTAAGATTTTCAGGTATTAATTCCATCTTATGGTATATGATCCAAATCTGTTACGACCATAAAGACTTCTTCCTTGTTTACACGCTTTCTTACTTCGTTATTATTGTCTACAATTTTTTAAGTTCACTACACCAGACGACTACATATAATACAAACAATAAAGAAAGTATACATAAAATATAAACCAGGTGTTTGACTCTCTGGTAGTGAAAGTAAAGTTTTCATAAAGAATAAAATTGAGAACAAGTAAACTTTATAAACAAACAAAATAAATTTATAAACAAGTTGTATATAACTTATTATTTATAGCATCTTAATTTGAAGTATTTTAAGATTTCAAATATCTACTTCTTTAACCATGTTATTATAAAATTTACACTTATGCCACATTGACGAGTGGTGACCATTATAAGTTCGTCGTACAGGCAAGGCGAAAGTCACCCTGTTATTCAAACAACCATTATAACCAGGCACAACAAAATTAAATTTCATTAACAAATCAGGGCTGTCAATGTTAGCGTTTACAAATTTTTGTAGAAAAATTGCATCTGCCACCTTGCGTTTACTTTCTAGACAATTTAATTAAAAATTAAAGTGTCTAGTATCGTAACCAAATTATTATTGATGCCTCGCAGTGTACGAAATTGACAACTTATTTTCATAAGTTGTCAATTTTAAAATTCGTTTGATATATGTATATTTATTACATTGCAGGTCAATAAATTTTGACAGTACGAAGCCTGACGGAGTATCTAATATATAATAATAAACTTTATATTTAATGAACGTTTGATATCGTTTCGCAGATCTAAGTTATAAGGTTCGTACTACATATAACCGGCACAGGTCGTCCTCGTGACGTGTTTGCTAACACTCCGCCGTGTTTGCACAGAGCAACGTCGTCTGTCATGCCGGGACCTGCGAAACACTTGTCATTATACACATGGTTTTTGCCAAAAATCAAGATTGCACGTATTTTACTTAAAAATATTCAATATTTTAATTCATTCCAATATATTTATAAATTCAATATTCGTTCTTAAATTCTAGTACAGATAATAATTTACTAAATTTAAAATTATATGTCATTTGTTCTGTTACTTGAAAATTTATTTACAAGATTGCAGGATAGTTAAACAAATAACATAAGATGTTAACTTAAGTAATACTATTTGAATAATATAAAGATGGATTGAGTAAATGCATATATTCATCTCACTCCCACTTATTGCTATCATCATCATATGAACCGTTAGACACCCTCTGCAAGGCATATGCTTCTCCTAGAGATCGCTGTGATGATCGGTATTCCAAATCCAGATAATTATGACCTTAATTATGTCTACTGACTCGGGGTTGCCACGCTAAAACCTTTCTTACCTTGATTGACTAAGATACGTTAATCAACACCGGCTTCATTGCTGTAATTTCGCTAACTTATTAATAATATTTTTTCTTTGTAATTCATCGTCAACTTTGTTAAATATGCATAAATATGAACCCGGGTAGTTTAATGTGATGACTTACAAAATTTGAAATTCTTCTATCAAATTATAAATAGACGGTTTATTTATAAGTCATTACTTTTTCAATATTATATCTTAACTACTTTTTGTCACAGGTTTATCAATACTCATAGCTCATGAATCCGGAAACAGCGAGCAAATTTTGCTTTAGACTATTGTTTGTGACTTTTTTTGGTTTTAAATCTAAAATTTAAAGTACGCTATAAAATAAATATGATTATAGCATTCGCGCGTTTTTAGTTGGTCGAAACATGTGAAACATCGTTTTACGGTTTAGGAGTTTATGGTCGGCTTTTATCAACAAATCAGCGTTTCAAACTGCTGGTAGCTTACTATTTATAATGTTAAAATAATCGACGATTTAAAATCCTACTTGAATAAAAATATTGTGCATTGAATTCAAACGAAACTCTATTTTTGTTAACTAAACATTATTGGTGTGTGTATTTATTTACTAAAAACTAGGTTTAATGTCATTTCAATTAAACATATATAAGTAAAAAGTTAAAGAAATAATTTATTACATCGCATTCGATATATTCGAGCTGTTCGTACATTTCCCAGAAGGATTCAACAAATGCTTCTAAATTTTGTAAAACTTTGTTAAAGGTATATTGCGGATAAACTTTTTTTTTTAATAAAAAGACCTTCTCAAGACATTTGTACATTGTTAAATTTATTATTGTTACATGTAAAGGGTTAAGCATTATTCAATATTTAACGATCGTGACCCCTGGGAATTATCGCAACCTTTTGATAAAAGGAACAAAACGTTTTTATTTGTTCTTTTTATTGTGGATTTTTTTGCGGTTTAATAGTTGATCAATAATCTTAACGCCTTTAAAGGAATTAGTACGTTTATATTTTTATTGCGAGAAATCAAGGTTTTTTTTAATTTTAATAAAAAGGTACAACGAAGTCTTCGACAGAATCGTTTCAATTATTTTAAATTTTTAACGAGCTTAGCATTCAATTTTAAGAGGGTTTTAAAAAAAGAACTCTTTTTTTAATAAGATTATAAACAAATGAAGATTTCGTCAACATCGTCGTTTCAGCCTACAGACACCTACGACGTGGGAAGATATAACATGATCCCCACGCTGGGCCGGCTGGTTGGCGATGCCAGTGTGGCATGGTTATGGTAAGCAGATGACGCTAATGCTCATCTTCTCAAAACTTGTTTTGTGAGCAGTGGTAATCCTATATAACAAATGCACAAAGTGTGAATTATATAAGAACGTAGCCCGGGAAGAGATTCCGCGGCCAGCTCTACCACTGCTCATGTGTGTGTAAATGTAATTATGAACAAATGCGAAAATCAGCTTGTTTCTGGAACTGGTTTCTAAAAAAGGATTGATAGGAACATTAAAAATTGGGTTAGGGAGAGAGAATAGACTGGTAGGTGAAAGTGAACGCTAATATATCGGAAGGTTGCCTCCTTACATCTCCTACGCGGGACGTCGCGATGAACCTGGCACCCGCAAGATAAATCCATGGAACACTAAGAAATTATGGCTCATGTTTTCATATAGTATCTAAATATCTGAACTATTTCAATAATAATGTCACACAATTTTGTATTTTATTGAAAGACTCATTGATTCATTTGGATCTGTATATATTAATCTAAATAAATGAAATATAATTATGCAGTATAATAGTAATAACTAACCTAACCTAACAGAAATTTTGGTCCATGGATTGCTAACGCATACATATATAAGTTACACATATAAAAGTCGAAAGCAAATGATTCTTAATTTTGGTATAGAACATTTAACGATAATAAATGTTTGCAATTTGTATTTTTGTTCTTCTTTTCAGACGACAAACGCGCACTGCAAAGCTCTCCCAAAGATTGTAACAATGACCAGTCTTGCTCTGCTCGCATCCAGCGAATTCTCGCGACTTTTACTGTGGCGACGGTCTACCTCGTGGGAAATCTACCCATGCCGTGTCACGTGGTCACCACTCATGAACCTTGCCTCGAGTTCTAAGAATTACATACGCGTCGGTGACCTTGGTTACATTTAATTTCTATTGTATAAATAAAGATATATTATGAAAAGAAAATAGAAGTTGTACCAATATATCTTATACTGGGTCAACATACTCGTATAATCTCAGTCGCCTAATAGTATAAGTATGCCGTGGAATTTTCCAGATGAAAATTTTAAATGTAGTCAAAGAATTCTTACGATTGTTTTATAATCTTAAATATTTAAATACGTGTGTACATACTTAATAATAACTTTATTTAATATTAACTTTGTCTTGATATTCAATTGAATGTTTTAACTTCGTTAAATGTCGAATTATTCTTCCCTTATACAGTAAATCGGAAACAACGCGTTTGCGTCATCTTGTCGAAGACGACATTACAACGCTCCAAGCTTCTATTGGCACTATACACGGCCCCTGTGCTAAGACTAACCATTTATAAATAAGGCTTTAGACAACGGCCATGTAGGTAAATTTTCGAAAGCCACCGATATTCGTGGGAGGCGGGCGGCGCGGTGAACCGCGAACTTGGCACCTAGTTCTGGTCTAGCCGTAATGTAATGTTATACCGTTTCTAAACATACCATTTTCTAAACATGCCAACAGCTCCCACACTGAAAATCACTATACGTTTTGTTTATAAATTAACATGTACGTATAGTACGTAGTATATCGTTTCTTTCGGAGATTATTTCAGCTAAAACTTAAATGTAAATTCAAACTAAAACTTAAATCGTCTTATGTTTGTTCTGTTAATAAAAGAATTTTAGGTCCATTCAAAATTTTTCGTAAATATATTTAAAAAAAGTATATATTTTACGGTGTCTGTACCATATTATACGCAATTCTCAAATCTACATATCTTTAAAAAAATCTACCTAAGTTAATTTGCTAATAAAAATTAAAATCTGTCTTTAATTTATTGATAAAATGTATCCAAGTTTTATCTCATAATTCTTAAACCAGCTTCTGAGGATTAATATTTTTTTATTATTAACTATCTTCACGATCTAGCCTTTCTGAGTGGAGGTATTTTAATGTTTCTATGACGGGTTCGATTGTCGACGGAGGAGCAAATTATTATTACCCCTTAGAAGAGTCCTGCATCCAGCGTCTTCTGACCTTATCGATGTCCTCTGTTCACCTTGGGTGTGATCGTACCATGCTACGTTTGCTGGTCCGCAGTCTTCACTCTAGAAGTTCAAGACCTTGACAATAATATATCATTGAGGTTATTTACAAACGGTGATGAAAAACTTCCTTAAAAAATATATTATTGCTGCCTGCATAAATAAAAAAGCTTATTTTTTAAAAAGCATGCATGTTCTTTTTTTAAATAGTATCTGAACATTACGCTCGACTGTACTAGGAGAACATAGGAAAACGGAAAGTCGCTGACAGCTGATTGACATCTCACTCGCTCGACGGCAGCCATGTTTATCTCATTTCTTTTTACAACTTCCTGCCTCTCGCTTAAGGATATTTCAAACCTTAATATTATAGTCATAAAGGCTATGTTTAATTGTGTTCTACTTTAATAACTGCAAATATTAGTTGGCAAGGAATTACTAATGAAATGAATGACTAACAAGACAGAACTAAAGTAAATAGCCGCTAGAGGCGTCCCAGCTGTGTCCGGTGACGGCGTACATTAGTTTTATTTCTAAATGGGTTTTAATTGAAAATGTCGACGCATGGATGTTACAATATGGCATTTTGTAATAGTTTAATGCATGTCATAAATAAAACAAAAATGATATCCATTAAATAATTTCTTAAATTACTAACGTTATTAATTTTTGTTATTTTTATATTGAAGAGAATTTATTACAAGCAAACATCGTTAAATCTCCTTACACCTAAAATAAATCAACATTACAGTGGTTCATTTTTGAAACTGTATTGATTCTAATGATATGTAAAAGCAAAAATGAATAACGATTTTCATTGCATAACATTTAAAAAAACTTCTAGCTTATGACAGATTAAAAATATATTTCGCAGTTAAAAAGAATGCAGTACTTTTTGTTTATAAATATGTACTACGCACAATTTACATCTGCTTAGTAGTGTTTATATTGTCTCTTTAAAATACACCCAGTATTATTTAAAATGTTAATATCAATTTTACATTGTTAATTATGCTATTTATGTCAGCATCTTTTAAATACTTATAATTTTTGTCATTTCAGGTCATAAACGCCCAATGCAGGCAATAGGCCTCTGTCAAAGAAGTCTACGGGGGGAATGTGGCATTATAACCTTAAATGCTTGGTAGGCGGGTTGGTGATCACAGTATGGCATTATGTACACAAAGGACGCTGCTGCTCATCCTTTGGAAACGTGTCTGTGGGAAATGACAATCCTAAATAATGAATGCACGAAGTGTGAATTATAAAAAATTACCTAGAGTCACAAGTACTTTTTTATTATTAAGCCACCTGAATTTCTCTGCTGAAAATAGCAGAAACCTTTCATATAGGATAAATTATTTTTTTGTTCAGCTTTTATTTTACAATATATGTCCGTATTTACTACACTCTCATTTACGTTTATCTGTGCGACCAACGCGAGCTTTTAACATTTATTCCTGCTTTTTTCCTTAGTTTGCTTATAATCAAGTACTATTTATACATTGCTATTGGCCTTTATTTTTATTAACAAATAATTACCGTCTGCACTAAGGCCTTTACAAAATAATAATTCAGTTACATTCTTCAAATTTTCATTTTATTCAATTAAATCATTAAAATAAAACAGTAAAGTAAGTTAACGGTTTCTTTTCTGCAGTTTCAAATAACATCATATTTTTAAAACATTAATCGCGAATGGGATTCGATTGTGCAGTAAAAAATATATTTCAAATCATATAATATTACTGTGACAAAGCAAAGGTCAAAGAATCAATTGGAAAATAACGAATTATTTTCATTGTCACGTTCCCAAAGGGTCATCGATACTTATGAAAAGGTTAACAAGAAGTCAATAATTTTTTGACATTTGCGAAAAAAAAATTAACAAAAGATGACCCTTTCTACGATCGTTTGGCCATATTTCACAGAAGTGAAAGGGTAAAGTATAAATAATTGGTAGGGTTCCTTGAATAGATGAAAATCGTAAGCCATTTTTAAATTCCTTTAAAGACTACGTTTTATTAACTTGCTTTCGATATGTACTTCGTATACAAGATGATTGGTTATGGGAGTAAAAAATTTAAAAAGGTTGAATGTACTCGTTTACTGTCAATTAATTTATATGAAAGCTATTTAAAATATCTAAGGTTTCAGAACTAAAAAAATCGTTTTCAAAATTCGGATTACTTCATATTAAAAAAAAAAATATTTTTTAAAAAATTATTTTTTAAGTTTACTCTTTCTCCTTGCAAACTGTACTGCCAGAAGTTACTGACCTGCCGTATTTCCAGTAGGAAAATATAATTAATACTACGACCATACTGCAGAGTGATCACTTTATACAAGTGTTTGAAAATAGGTATAAAAGTGTTATATGTTCACCGCTTTAAAGTACAAGCCAAAGTTAATAAAATCTCCTATCGAAGAAAGTACGTAATTTCAAGATAATTTATATAGAAAAACACATTTTAATGATAATATTTATAAAAAAATAGTTAAAAAATCTTCATCAGTGGGAAATAAATTATGGGATTATTAATTAAATAATATATAATATATATATTATGTTTTTCTTAAAACATATTTATATAATGTAGGTACTAGGATGTCATAAAGTTATAAGAAATATTTATGATACATTGCGATAACATGCGTACGTGACCGGGTAATGTTATTGAAAGTAGCCATCATCGACTCAACTGCGTGCTGAACGGAACCCATCATGTCGACCGCGACCAGCACGGTTGTCAGTAACATAAAACCCCGACGCACATGCGCCGATGATTTTGTAAGGAAAATACACTTTTTATATTATTCCCCAAATTTCATGCAGAAATATCGAATTACCTTCGTCGGCCTATACGGTTGTACGTAAAAGACTATTCAGCCAGTTATTTTTAACATGTGTTATTGATCATTTTAACTAAACCTGGGAAGGAAATAACGCACAAGTTTAAATAATATAGTAACAGTATCGGAAGTCACTTCATCTATAAACTATTATCGAAATTATTATTTTAATAAGAACAATTAAGTTATCTGATCAAATATAAAGTCTTATTTATGAAATGTAGTCATAATGTCAGTATGTCAGCCAAATGTAACTTTGATCTTATATATTTATTGGACCCAATACGATTATGTTATTACAAATTAACAAATTAGACACATATAAAGCTACAGTTGTAACAAAAACACACTTTTTTAAAAAAAATTACCTGTCCATACCTTAAATCTCTGTCGGTAAATGTCAGGCAACTATTTTGTAAATAGTACAATAGTCAGTTAAATAGAGATGTAGCCTATATCAACGAAACCTAAATGTGCTATGCCATTTTTATTTAATAAATAATCATTATTTAACTTTTTGCTAAAGATAAGGCACGAAAGCAAGTAATATAATTGTGGAACAAACGATATTCTACGAATTGAGCGTACAGTTATAGTATACATTATTAAAATTTCTATATAGATAACGCATAGACATAGTGATGACAAACGAATCCGAGACGTGGTCGCTTACGATTGGACTAATAAAAAGGTACAAGATCACCCAGAGAACAATGGAGAGGGCTATACTCTGAATTTCGCTGCGAGATCAAATCAGAAATGAGATCTGCAGAAGAATCAAAGTCACGAACATTGCTCAAAGAATTGTTCGTTTGAAGTGGCAGTGGCAGTGGCAGTGGCAGTAACAGTGACACTGGCAGTAGTGGTAGACGTGGTACGGGGAGACCCTCCACTAGTTAAACCAAATACATAGTTAAGGTCACGGGAAGTTACTGACCCGTCATCGTGACGATCTTTGAAGGAGATCAATGCGTTGCAATTGGCGTTTATCGGCTTAAAAGAAGAAGAAGAATACATAGATTATATAGGCAGTATTTTATAAATATTACGAATACCTTAGAAAGCAAGACGCACCAATAAGTCCACCTTCGATCAGCTCTAGATCAAGACCAGGCTCACCATAATACGTTACCAACGAATCTTAAATTATATTGGTCATATCGCTCGCAAATAACAAGATAACTTCGACAAACTACTGGTTGTAGAGAAATTAGACGGTTAAATATAACGTTGTCGATCACCCGCTGGTATGATCGAGTTAAATCATTAAATGGACTGCCTATTGCTACTGCTCCGAGGAAAGCGGGGTCGCATAGAATGGAAAAAATCTCTAATCGATTCCGTCAAGACGTTTCAAGACTCGACCTGATTTGAAACGATTGAAATAAAGAATATAATATGAAATTCCCACTTTAAAATTTCATTTACCGTTTCCATTCCTAAACATACTAAGTGTCAGATTGCTTCTCAAATTGAGGTGCTTTAATATTTTTTCCAATCAAAAAACCCCGAGAATTAATTTTATGGAAAAAATATGTAATCTGTGGAGTCTCTGTGAAAAGTTAAAAATACAGTATCCAATATATAAATGTTAAATTGGCATTGACTTTTTCTTGAGATACTATAGTTTTTGTAATATACAAATGACATTCTTTTGCTCGACTTTTACAATAATTAACGAACAATAAAAAAAACACTGGTAAAAATAACGAGTCTCTGTCCCGAAAGCCAATTTAAAAAAGCAAGCGCTTCTAATTCCAAGGGCTCATTAAAAAGGATACGCAGAAGACACTTCTGCTCTAGCGCGGTTGTGGAATGGTTTTAAACTGTAACGAGACGACCGCGGGTGTCGAATAGCAAAAATATTTATCATGTCACTAAAGGGTTCAGCTGTTTTACTTTAGCTGACATCACAGAGAAAGGGGTGTGTTTCTCGCATGAAATCTTTGATGAAAACCTGTTAAAATGTTTCAATTTAACATAGAGAGCGACTGATTGTAGTCGTAAAAAATTTTGAAATTTCAATAAATATCTAACTTTTTAACTGACGCTTTATAACTGTTATGTGTTTTCCTATAATAAATATAAAATAACTCTAAAAATAGTACATTTTTTTTAATTCTGCGCCAGGCAGTACAGTTTGCAGGGAGAGAGAGTAAACAATAATTAATTTTAATACGTAATAATCCCAATTTCTCTAAAATCTTTTTCTTACTATATTATCATTACGTTATTTATAATATCTGATAGCATTCATTTTTTAATAGAGTGTAACATACATTAAGTGACAGCAAATGAACGATTTACTTATCGTTTTAAAGCTTTTTCACCTATAACTAATCATTCTGTATAATTCGTTGTTTTAAAATATCATATTGTTGAAGAAAGAAAATTAACACACTTTTTAATTTTCTATCCTTATTAAAAGAATATTGTAAAAAATAATACATTGTAGTGTATTTCCTATACCATGCTATGTTTACATAGTAAGTAATGCATTGCAGATCTATCATTTATTTATTGTAAAAAAAATTATTATTGTCATTTTATGTATTATGTACCATATGTTTAAATAAAAAAATATGTATTACAAACTTGGAAGTTATTAAATATTCATTTAATCTCAACAATGTCTGCTGGTGTTAGGGTAACAAGCACCTACAGTTTCAATTATTTTTATCTGAAATTACCAACATAACTATTTTATAAAAAAAATAGTTGAAAGGATATACGTTTAGTAAAAAAACATGCGCATTAAAAATAATGTCATTGATTCCACACAACTTACCACCAAAACACAAAACAATACGTTCATCAAATAAGGGATCACACACGATACAAAAAGATTAAAAAAAAGTTAACAAAACGGGCTCCAAGATAAAAGTCCTTTGACTTTTTGTATGAAGAAAAAAAAGGAAAAATTAAAAAGAAAACTTAAGGCCGCGCCATACTGTCTGCTATCCGGTTTCTGTGATATTAAGTTACCTACGGCTCACTCGAATGATGGCTTTACTTTTATTCCGAGACGTAAAAAATTATAATTTTCTTTATTGAGATTAATGGTGAGAGCGTGCTAAAGAATATTTCTATCGGCATACTTTAAATGTTTCTTTCGTATTGAGAAATTATTACTGAAGTTGACTAGCATGCATTTTTTACATAAACTATTTTTAACATCATATGCGACACTTTCTTTGTTGACAAACTTTTCTCGTAAATTGACAGTACTTCGAAAAAAAAACATAGTCTGTGGTGAAATAAATTTATAATAATACATCTATTAATTATTTAAACATATCTGGTATAATTTGCAGGCCAACATATATTTCCAAAAGAATATTATAGCTTTGAAGCTACTAAAAAAACTGTGCCTACAGACAGACCAGTTCGTAATAAATATCAGGTTATGTTTATTGGGTTCGTGCGGTGGTTAATAAAATTAGTAAATACATTTTTGTTTTTATAGTTATGCGGAAAACATAAATATTTTGGTACGACTACCAAAGTACCAGGCGAACATAAGGCAAAGGTAGGTATGCAATTCCGATAACACCCAATCAGCAACTACAGCGATGACGTTAGCGGCGCCTGCTTGCCGTGACACTCGTATTGTGTACATGTACGTTTCTACTACTTACGGTTTATGCAATCCCGGTAAAATATTATTATTACAATTATTTATTTACGTTGTCAATTTTTGTTATTGAAAAAAAAACATCAAAAATTAAGTTGGACCTATTAAATAATTACAAAGTGAAGTAACAAATAAACTTAACCATTATTTTATATCATGTACATGGGAAGAATGTCCCTTGATTTCGGGATCATTATAATCAATCCAGGATTCCAACACCTGTGATAATGTGACTTATAAATAATTTTAGGACATGACTTGTTAGAGAAATCGTTCTATACTTATTGAATTTCTTCTACGCGGAGGCAATTTCTCACAAGGTGACAAATGTAAATCTGAACCAATCCGTTGGTATTGTTAAAGTGTAATGAGCTAGTAAATAAGTTAATTTCAGAATATAACATTTGGCGCTATACCATGGAATTACAATATCATGACGGCAAAAATCACTGCGATGGCGTGTTTGAGTTTCGGTCAAAATATGAGATATGGACCTAGCAAAAATCTTCTTAACGTCTAAGTTGTACAAAGTGTTTTGAAATTGATTTATCTGATCGCCGCAATAATCGATCTTGCCCTGTCCATATTCAACCAATTCCTAAACCACGTCTGCCGGATCGTGGTCGTCTCACTTTTTGAGCCCCAACGGCTGTCGGTCGAGCGATATTCTCCTCCCCCTGTCCAGACGAGCAGTTCTTGGAGCTACGTCAGTGACTTTGATTCTTCTACGGATCTCCTCATTTCTGAATCGATCTTGCAGCTAAGCTTCAAGCATCTCTTTTGCTCTTCGGGCAATCTTTAGCCTTCGCAAAGGCCCATCGTAAACAACCATCTCAAAATCCATATGTTATTACCGGCAACATACGCTGGTCATATAAATCTTCGCCTTCAACGGACGGGAAGATGTTCTAATAAGCCGCACAACTTCCATGTTAAATTCAGTAGTCGTCGAAGAAGGACGCCTGAGGCATGGATTCATTATTCAAATTCGAACAACCATGTTTAAATTCGTTAAACCAGTTGTAAATAGTAAAAAGCACAAGTTAAAGCTTCATCACCGAAAACTAACCGAAGTCTATTGTGACTGTCGCTAACTGAGATCGTAACAACAATATTAAAAAATCACACATCGATAAGTTTTTGGCGTGCAATATTAATGACTAAATAATATTTTTTATTTAGAATATATTAATTTACATGTAAAGATGAGTTAGGAATTCTATTTTCCAATGTTATTTTTAAACTGGCCAGTTGTAAAAACTTAAAGTGCGTTACACTGAAATTTTTACGTAATGTATATTTTTAAAGCGAGCGCCACATAAAAATGCACATAGGTAAGTAATTGGAGACTACGGCCCATTCTCGGAATATAGTTGATGTCCTAAATACTTCCTTTTTATGTGCCGAAAAGTTTTGCAATAATTTTAATAAAAATGCATAATAATATGTTATAAAAAAAACATCGTAACCTTGACAGTGTAAACGTGTATCGATATATGAACACGAATACGTTATGCGTAGACAGGATATTTTATTGTAGGTAATATATAAAATATTTGCCGTTAGTAATGCAATGGATTACCGAAGATTTTTTTAATAACTTTTACTCTTATTTTTTTTTGTTTTCCTTACTGGGCAAATTTTTGTTATAATGGGATTTTTATTATTTACGCGTCGGATTGGTTTAGTATACCTGCCCTTCAGAAGTAAATGTTATGAAGGACACATAAATCACTTAAATCAAGGCCATTGGTACCGTCTCACACATACTGCAACAGGCCCAAGGCAGCTAGGAAAGAAAAATTTTCTTTCCGAATCACGCTATTGATATTTATCGGCCTTCTTTCCTAACGTAGGTAGTGGACTCTCTCGAGTCCGTCACTCAGAGATCAATAAGATCACATGCACAGTCCTCTCTGTGTCCCATGGTCTTTCGATTTCGGAATTGAGCCCACATAAGAATTGCCACCCCGAACACGCTCTCCTCTTGTCGGTCATGTAGAATCCCATTAACTTCAACAAATGTGATCCTGCCACGATAAGGTGGGACCAGTCTTTCGATTCCCTTCCTTACCCATTCTACAGCATACTTCAGAAGATAAGCAATCCAGGTCACTAAAAGCAATCACTAAGTGTCGGCCATGTATCATCCTTGTGAGTTGAGTAAGAGGAATAGATCACATCTAGCTTATTTCTATTAACTTGGATACGACCAAACATGAATTATAGATTGCGTTATTAATACTTGTAAATAATAACAATACACAAGTAGGAATATAGTATAAAAGATATTTTCAATTCTGTTTTTTAACTCTTCTTTGACTAAAAGTGCAAGCTTAGCACGGTCGTGCAAACAGAATTGCAGACTAAACTTAAGCAGCGAAAAAGGCGTGAGAACGAATAGGAGCTGACGTTAGTTCATTTTACTATTACAGTACGATTTCAAACATTAATGATAGACATTTAAAGCCTAATTTATTTCCTAAACGAAACTGTGCTTTGGATATTTTTACCGTGAGAGTAATTCAATTCGTCGATATGTGTGTGTGGTGATGTGACTGCAGGCAAATGCTTCTCAGCAATTTGCGTTATGAATTCGAGATCACGTTTGTCTTTATATAAATAAAATGTATGTTTTAAAGTTTTTAACTCCGTCATGGGTAAACTTTGTCACTGATTATTATAGACACATTTAAGTAATACACCAATATTGTAAATTTTAATATATAGGTGATTGTTTGTTGATGTAGTTACTTTAGAGAGGCGAATCTATAGCTCATTTATTATCAATTAAAGTATGGTACACCATTTCCTACCATTAATAATTTTACTCCTGTAGTCTTAGTACTGCAAGAAGTTATTACTCTGTTTTGTTCGAATATAAAAAAATGTAATATAATAAATAAATAATAACTTTATCAATGGTGATTGAAAATAGATAAAAAAAAGCTTAAAAGCTTTTCGATGACAAATAAAGCTTTTAGGCTATACATTCAAGCGTTTAAAATTTTTACACGTATAACCAATCATTCTGTGTACGATATACTGAACACAATGAACTTGCATGACATAAAACATTCCAAATCTATTTTGAATGTTATTATAGTTTATGGAGTTATAAGAGTTATTCAATTTAACAAGAGGAGAATGCTTAAATGTAATGTTCGTTTTTGTTGAAATTACATATTTTATATGGATAATATCAAATTAAATAATGAATACATTGTTAACAACGGCAACTATTTTTCCACAGAAGTGTCTCAAGCCGCACGCACGAGGCAGGCCGCATCCTATCCGTCTATTCGTTGGTTAGTAACCCCGCAACCGGCCCTTGTAAGGGTTCCGTCGTTTCCACTCGCTGAGCGGTTGAGCCAGTGCGGTTTAAGTCGAACCGACCGCGTAGATTTTATGATAATAATGTGAATACATTTCTATGGTTTTATTGTTTGATATTCCCGTGTCTGTTATGAACTCCTAGTACTTCCTTCTGGAGTTTTTAAAATTAAATATATCAAAAAATGTTACGAAGCAACAAAAACCACCACAACAAATATTTTTAAGAAAATATTTTTTGGTTTTATTTATTTCGTCCAGGTCTACACTTACATATAGCAAGCAAGTGTATAGCCGAGGAAGGTTTAGCTTCCCCTTGGGATGCACATAGGTACAGTATAGTACTGCAGGAAACTTGCAATTTTCTTATGAGATACGGTGGTACCGAAGATGACCACCGAGGTCCAGACAACCTCCAAAGGAAAAATGTGATAGTTACCTAAACCTATGATATTTCAGAAACGAAGTGAAGAAAGACAGGCGATGCATAAATGGGAAATTAGTATGAAGAGGAATGCTAGAAAATAGAATGAAAGAAGAGGAAAGTTAGATCATCAATTATTTATTTTATCTATTTTAAATAGTTTGTGCAATGTTCTTTTTTAATAATAATATTTAAGTGTTTACTAAATATTAAGATTTAAAAAATAAATAAATCTATCATCGCAATTCAGCTTCGAGCTATTAATTATGACAAAAATATGAACCAGTTATTTCTGGGGATTATCATAGTTGCGAGTAAAGCGCACACTTATTAACAGGTTCACGTCAAGATTTAAAATATTAAGGTCGTTAAATGATCAGTCAATAACTTGGCGGAGTACACAGGAGGTGTCGACAGCTTATTAAAACGTTTAGGTAGGCGCGTTCGCCTTTTACATAAATCTACTAAGTACTCTAATTATATTTTCTTCGGGCCTCGCTTATGTCAGGTTCGTAATGTAATTAGGCAGTGTTATTATTCAACACACTTTACCTTCCCTCTCTCCTCGTAGTTTCTATTGTGCCGTAGCAGCAGCTAAGAAGCCTTGGCGTTCTACTGTGGAGACGGGAAGAGGATCCTATCAGATTGGCATGTAGTATACGGCAAGCGGCAACTCGTGAGTGGTTTCTGCGAGGTATTTAAAAACGCTGAGAACTACTACTGCCTTTATCGGCTAAGAAGATTTCACCACAGATATAGAAGTAATGTTATAAAAATAACCTCAACTACACAATTTTGCATTGTATCCTAATATCAGATACATACCAGAGTCCTTGACATTTTAATACATTTGACGTATGGGGGCATCGGGATGTCTTTTGCTCGCGTTGATAAAAGATGCTGGTAAGTAAGGCGCGTTATAACAATTGTCGCAATTTCGTAGGGAATAGATTATCTCCTACAAGACGCGATTGCGTAGATCGACGAAGGTATTGTTTTCAACGATAGATAACATAGATATTACAGTGTAAAAATGCTTAACATAATATTACGTTCACTACATAAATCATCATAATTTCAGCCGATGGACATCTACTACTAGACATATACTTTCTTCATAGATTTACAATGAGACCGGTAGGAAGCGGCTAACATCCAGCATTCCCGACGACCTTAACAAGGTCCTTGGTCCACAATGGAGACACCCTTCACTGCGCTTGCTGGTCTGTCTCCATTGTAGAACTTTAAGGCGCCAGTGGCCGTCTGTTCTTCACTATGTGGCCTGGCCATTGGCACTTCGTCATGCCCTGGGCTGTATAGGTTACTTTCATTCGTCTACGGATCTCCTCAATCTTGATTCGATCTCGTAGGGGAATTCCGTGCATAGTCCTCTCCATAATTCATTGAGCGATTGCAGGTTTGCCATATTTCTATGCCGTAACTCATCACTGGTAACATATATTGATCGAAAATTCAAAATACCTTTATTCAAGTATGCATTTACATGCGCTTTTAAATCATCGAATATTTTAAGATTATGAGTAATAAGCTACCACCAATTCGGAACGCAGATCTTTAAAAAAAACCGGTCAGAAACTCAGCCGTTGCTCTATTAAATTAAATTAAACTATTTTTGTGTGCATTATTAACAAATCATGTATTAAAATACGTATCTCTATTTCAATCAACCGGAAACTCTTCAATGATATAAAATTTAATAACTAATATACTATTAATTTTAGATTTAAGACTAAGAAAGAAAGGAAAGGATGAGGAAATTTATTATGTATTTACTGCCACACCTTTGAGGGATTTGTCAACTTTTTGAAGACGAAATTGAGGCGAAACGAGATTATTTTTTGTCCTTGTTCCAAAATTATATTAAATTACAGCTTATACCTATACTAATCAATTTTTTCACTGGCGGACTATTAACAAATATTGTTGACTTTTGATAATCTTCGTAATCCGAATATGTTATTAAGATCAAATTAGTTTCTTTGTCGCTTACTGTAATCATAATTAACATGAAGACTAACAAAAATAACGTCTATTTTTCAATCATCATCATCTTCATTATGATTTCAGAGCCATACAGTGCTGGACATAGGTTTGCCCCGTAAGATAAAAATATCTTCTTCTTCTTCTTTCCCTTTTCCCTTTATTTGGGGTCGGGTAAGTAAGTAAGATAAAAATATAAATGATTAAATTCATTTATTTCACATTGGAAACTTTAACAGGGCTTTCATTAATCGCCAGCTTTTTAAAAAAAAATATTATTCTTGGCTCTACTAATCTTCGCATGGTATTACAATCGTAGAAAAGAAACAGGAATAAACTCCACAAAAACACATCTTTTAAAATAATTTAAAATAGTTATAATACCGATTTATACACATACTCTTTGTCAGATAAACCCTAAAAGAAAACAAAGTAATCAAGCGACATCATTGCCAAGGATTTTTTTGAATTTAAATACTCGTTAATTGAATAATATGCCTTTTTCGTCACTTTATTCCTAATATGCGTTTTGAATTTTATAAATGATAGTCCAATAATGATTTCCAATTGGATTGGTTGGATGCCTGTATAAGCTTCTTTTTAATACTGCTGGGATTATACTACCAAAACATCAAATGAAATTATTAAAAATAAAAATCATGTTCAATATATCGGCTACAATAATATTGAAAGAAATGGCATTAGAAGGGTTCTGTAGAATATATTGAAAGTCATAAAAAGAAGTGCGAATGACAGATTGGCGACGCAGTAGGGGAGATGTGAGCGGCGATAAGCGAATCGCGATGGATATCACGAGTTATATGAAGTTGTAATTTGTGACAAGTGCACGTAATTGACTCAAGGGGGTGGGTGGTGACGCGTTGTTGAGTGGAGGTGGTCACGGAGGGTGTTAATTTAATACGGTTACGTGATTGTTATCGTCCTATTAACTGCGGTTATGTTACTCCGTTTATATATGCTGGAAGTTTTGTTAATTCTTTTAAAAGATTACGACAGTGTAATTTACATTACATACTAGGTGATTGACTATAGGTTTGTAAGTTTTAATGGGGGAATGTGTATCTAATTTGTTCAGAAGAAAAAGCTTTTGCACCAATTTCCAATCATCCTGTATAAAATGGTCACTCTGAAATGTGTATCAATAATTTTTTTTCTAAAATTAGAATAATAACTTCTTGGAGTACAAAGTCTGCAGAGACAGATAGTAAACAATAATTATTTATTCGTAGTAATCCGAATTTCGAAAACGCTTTTTCTTTCCATGATGATAACCACGTTGTAAATTAATTGACGGTAGATAAGATAAACATTCAACAACAGCGAAGTGGTTAGCACCAATACCCTACTACACTATTAAGTAAACAATAGCGACCGACCAAGACAAGGTTCGGCCATCTCAGTCGCCCTTATGTCGGAATGCTAAGCGGGTATTATCGGCGAGTGACAGCCGAAGCCGAGGTCCCCTTGTGGTGGCCCTTTATCTTAGTCACTCCATGGAATATTCGTCGAAACAATCTGGGAGAAGCTCCCCCGGGAAGCCTATGAGCTTCGCTACTTTAATAGAGGTCTTAGGCTTGGCGCATTCAACGCCCTGCCACCTAAAACCTGTAATATCTGCAAATGACATTTGGGCAGCGGTGATAGTCCGGTCAATAAAAAGAAAGAATGTTCCATAGGAACAATTTTATTACAGTTTCACTATCTAATTACCCGTGTAATAATAAAGTTATGTGATTTGTGCATCGCCAATTACACGCACTGTACAGAGAAGTTAATAAATTTACAATGACGCACAGTTTTTTTTTAATCAAATTTATATTAAGTACATTAAATGTAAGTAATGGTAGCCCAGCCGTAGGGGAAAAAGACTTGGGAACGTTGGTTGCGAGTTCGATTATCGAGATAAAATTTTAATTAATTTATACTTTGTGGATTAAATGTATAGGATTGCACTGCTTACACACAAATTTCCGCAAAATGGGCAAAAGGTTCCTCTGCGTTTAGTAATACATACTGCAATCGTCAACCCGCATGCCAAGCGTGCCGATTATAGTATATACACCATAGATATCTTCGGAGGAAGCTTTTGCCTAGCAGAGAGCGTCTATAAGCTACGACAAAATTAAATATTATTTATTCATTTGGTTATTTTTACACATTTGAAATATAGCACAGAAGTCGTGTGTAAAAACACTATTATTCCGCTTTGAAGTTTCTATTATTATGTTTAATTAAATAGCAATACATTGTTATTTTATCTTTCATTAAATTATATGGACTAATTTTAATGTCTATGTAATTTTTTATTTGAAATAATTTTAATTATACTTCTACACTGTGTGGAATACGAAACACAAAATTAATTAAAGTTTACAAATACTTCATGGTATGTGTGTACATTATATAAATTTCCAAGAAGTATCTTAAACCTTCCGTTTCTTTGTTCTAAATCTAAAATTAGAGGTATTTTATTAAATAAATCTAATTATAGCACTCCAGAATTTTTAGTTAATCGAAATGTGTGTGTGGTATGTTAACTCATTTATATATTTGTCATTATAATGTACTCAAGAAAAAAAATGTTAAATTTCATTTAAAAGAGCAACTGTTGATTTTCTGGCCGACTCTTCTCAACAGATCAATGTTCCGAGCCGGACATAGCTAACTATTTATCGTGTTAAAATAAAAGATGATTCAAAAGCACACGCAGTGTGCTACTAGAATAAAATTGAAACAGAAAAAAAAATTGCTCTGTTTTAGATAAAAAATGCTTTTTAATACCCTTTTCGTAGGGTGAAAAAGATTTTATTTCATTCGTCGTGTAAGTGATAAATGTAGGTGGTTTAATGATTTAAAATTTGCTTATGTTAAAGCCCTTCCCGGGATCGTGCACGTTCCAATTGCTCGGCAACCCCTGCTAAAGCCATCCCCGGGGGGCTCTCGTGTTCCGATACCATCATTTCAACACATGCACCGCGCCGGTTATGGGATCATAAAATTATCCGTTGCTTATCAATTACCGCGAAAATTGGATGCGGTCCGAAATGATGTACTGTCACCGACAATATCTTTTTTTTTAAATTTATAATTAGCTTATTTTTCGAACACTTGTATTTTGATTATTACATTTATAATACTTAAATTTATTTTATTACACAGATGTATATGATATTCAAGAATATATAAGCATTACGACTGTTATTTAAAACTAAATAAATAATAGTAAATGTGTGTATTTCATATTATCCTCCTTTTGAGCCCATAGACGCCTCCTGCAAGGCATAGACAGGTCCCAGTGATATTTTTGGGGGATTTATCATAATCGCCATGCTTGGCAGGCGACTTGGCGATTGTATTGTGGTATTATGGTACGCAGAAGACGCTGCTGCCCATCCTAAGGAAACTAGTTTTTGAGCATTGGCAATCCCATATAATTAATGAACAAAGTGTGAATTATATAAGAATATATGCTAGGAATTGAACCTGTGACCTACGATCGTAAGTTTCAGCCCTCTAAAGCTGTCCTACCACTGCTTATTTTATGTGTAATTTAGTAAAAATCGTTAATAACTCGATGTAAGTTTAATGGGTTAGTGTGTTTTACCAAAATGACTGTAAAATCATATTAATTTTAAATTATTAATGATAAAATCGTTGTAATTTTAAGGATTTTTTTGTTAAAACATTCATAAAAAAGATTAAAAGCACCACCGAATTGTTGTAAGTTGTTTGAAGTGGGTGGCGTGTTACGAATTAAAGTAATTTTAATTTTAATCTGACAATTATAAATTATTGTAATATTACAAAGATATTTCGAATTTTGATATAGCGTGGCGTTTGGTTTGACACATAGAAATCACAGCAAACATCTACGGTATCACTCGATTGACTGAAGCATGCCTGCATCTACAACGAAAATGAAGAACCGCAACATAGAGCGAAGCAATTTTACGTCACGAGAACCGAAAGAACCGTCAAGTCATCCATAAATTTCGCTTGAAGGGGAGTGATGTAGGGGCAATATTACGTCATTAAAAAGAGGAATTCTCCAGAAATAAAATTCTTTACTTATGTTGGTATTATCACAGCAACATTACGTGATCATCAGCAGATAATTTACGACAATATAAATATGGGCGAAGCTCAAATGAATATACACACTTCTACTTCGGATTTCGTATTGGTACTACCTCAAGACCAAGTACTATTTCATAATTGAACAAAATAACATAATAATATCTAATAAAAATAAATATGGCACAATAGATGATACCGTCACACTTTGTGCGCATCAAGGTGAGATGATGCACTAGCGGTGACGTGTCGCATTATCAATTGAACGGAGGAAGTGGAAGTAAATTACATGATACACACATCCCATAAGCATCATTAAAATAATACGATGATTTAACGCTGTTTTAATGTTGTTGCAAATATTGTAGATCAACAACAATACTATATCACATATAAACCTTTTATCATCATCGTTTTGTCACCTACAAAGACTCCCCCATACATTTCCAATAGGACCGCTTGTAAGCGGCTTATATCGAGATCATAGTCTGAAGACTTTAACAAGGTCGTCTGTTTATCTTGTTGGAAGATGCTGCGCTTGCGAGTCTGTGCTCTCCGCTCCTGATCCTTAAAGCCCCAGAGACCATCTGTTTTACCTGCCATGTGCCCTACTCACTGCTAGTTCAACTTGCGGATTCGCTGGGTTAAATCGGTACTTTCGTCTTCGAATCACCTCATCTGGTAGAGTAATCCCGACCATAGACCCCTCCATGGTTCCTTGGGTATGCCCTTGCCAATAAGGCCTGAAGTGAAAAAAGTTTTAAAGTAATAGATCATCGCTAGATCAATATATTTTACATTGGTCGTAGACTTCCGTTTTATCGTAGTGAGGGATATTGAACGAGATGATGTACTTTCCCAAACACCGCCCAGTTCCAAGTACTCCTGTCTACATGCATCTGTCATTGCTCTTATGTTGAAGGTTCCATTTTACCATATGGCATGTTTTTAATTAATATCTTTTTAATAAAAATCAATAAATTCTGTGAAGATAGTATAACAAGAAAGTCATGGAATTTAACAAAATGTATTATTAATTTTAAAAATCGGAAACTAAAAAAGAAGTGATATTGAAAGTAGACAGAGAGAAAGAAATACGTTCATGTCCTACAAATGTAAAATATATTAGCTCTGTTTAAGGAAATTAGGTCGTGAGTTCCGGATGCATGTACCCTTGGTACGGATAAGCTGCAAAAACCGTTAAAAGGATATCACGAAATCTCTACGAATCTATTTACGGGATATCAGGAATATCCCATGATACATATCGTTTCAGCTATTAAAACTGAACAGGAAAGCTATAGTTGTCGTTTAGAATACTCCAACGCCAGCTAGACCAGTTCTATTTGCGATTTTATTATCGGAAATGATATTCTTAATGGTCTCGTTGCTTCGTTCCGCTTGTTCCACGGTGTTGCGCTCGAGAGTGACGGTAACCGGACGCCATCTTGCGCCGCCGTGACGCCGTTTTGACAGCTGTAATTTGGAACGGACATTCAAATTTAGAATGTATAAATGTTTTTTTTAGTCTAGTATTTAGGAATCAATTTAATAATATACGTTTCATATTAGTGTTATATAGAAAGAATTATAACCGATTCTAAATGCAATAACATAAAATAGTTTCTTTGGAGTGAGTACATATTAAAATACGATCTGCGATACTTAGGAGCACATGTTTGAAACTACTTATTTGTACGAGTTAATGAGGAAAAACAGGAAGTCTGTTATATCGTCACAAAGAGAACATGGTACCATCAAAAATAAATATTTTGAAGTTAAGTATGCGCAATTTGAAAATTATAATTTTATCAGTGAAGCAAAAGCTTTGTTGAACACTTAATGAAGCGAAAAAGTAACTAATAACAATTATATAAATTATATGCTTAGCTATGTAGTGGTATCAAAAAATACGCTAGCCCAGTTATGTTATTGATCTTGAATTAATAATGTTTAGTCACCAATCCCCACCTGCATGGAACTGTGTATTTCGTGAAAGAAATTAAGAACCTGTTAAAATTATTAGTTTTGGTAATGTTCTAATAAAGATGTGATATGACTTTTTTATTATTATTCGATTCTTTTAATCTCAACTGGACATAGGACTCGCTCATATATTTCCATTAAAACTGCTCGGAAAGGATCATCTGCGTCTTCCGACAACCTCAACTATGTTAGCTGTCCACCTTGAGGGTTCGTGGTCTCCACTCAACAGGAACAGTTATAAAAAGAAATAAAACATAATTCAATAGAAGAGACACATATAGAGAAGAAATTGTGAAAATCCGAAATGAAAATTAAGACAGAAATGTATAATATAAAAATATAATTAAATTATGGATACAAAATTTTATATAAAACATATATATATAAATATTATATAAATATAAAACAGAAAATTATAATTATAACAGTATTCTGAAAGTAAGGCGTGGTTGAAGATTTGGAAAGGAATAGAAGAGAATAAGAAGGACTGTAGATGAATGAATGAAAGGTCTTAAAGAAGAAGCGTGAAAATACAAAAAAAAAATGTGAAAATTAATTGTAATTAATGATCCTAAAAACGGTAGCCAAATAAAAAAATTATATAATTTGTTTTAAAAATAATATCAAAAATGTTGTGTTCATAATGATAATACATAATGTCCGAGTTGACTGCATATTTCAGTATTTGTGTAATTGATGGTATAAATTTTTCTCTTTATAAAATGTAAAACTTATACAATCTGCGTATTTTTTTTTCTTTTACGCAACACTAATATATCAAATAATTTAAGTATAAACAACAAATAAACATCAATATATACTAATTTTTTGTATTATTTAATAATGTATTTGACAAACACGTTTGCGTCATCATCTCTAAGTAACTTATCTTTTAACCCACTTTGTTGCAAAGTGTAAACATTAGAATCAATTTAATCGACATTAAAAAGTATCGTAAAAGCGGTTAAAGCGGAAAAATATCGCGATCCGTAAACAGCTCGTTAAATTTAGACGATTGAAAACAAATCAGCGAACAGGCTTCCGCTAAATAATCAACGCGCCGAGCGGAACAAAAAGACAAACGGAATGTTTTGTTGTTCGAAGCTAATTTGTTGATTTTAACGGGTAATTGGCCGACAATGTATATTAGGGCTGGCATCGGACGGTTTTTGTTGATTATCAAGTTGATAATTATAAATATAGCAGTCATTTATTCAGGTCAGCCGATATACGCCCACTGCAAGGCATAGGCATTTCTAAAATATCGCCAAAATGACTTTTGGTTAGTAACTTAAGGCTGCTAAGTATAAACAGTAATAGGTGGTTTGTCTTCGTCATTCAATACAACTGTGAGTAACGGATATAAAAAGCTACTTGTGTTTTGCCGACGACGCTTGTAACTGTCTCAATTTATATGTTGAAAATTGCTTTCGCACTGTGTTTATAAGTTTGTTTTCTGCACTTCAATGAAAAATAAACGTAAAGATATTTCTTCGAAATAGGTATCTGATTAAAAATAAGTCAGTCAGTCGTATCAGCCGATAGAGATCTACTGCAAGATATAGTCTTTCCTCAAAGGTGGCGCTGCCCGCATTCGGCGACTCCGTGACCTTGACTATGTCATCTATCTCTATCATAGACCAGCGGAGAAGCGAGTTGTAGTTATAGCGCATAGAACTGAAGGCCGCTTGGGTCTTAAGATGGAGACCACGGGTTAACTAACCCAGTGCAGGACCTCATCTACAAAGTGTAGAGATGACCTTTTTACGATCGTGTGAAAATCCTTAATGTAGGTCGCCTCCAACCCGTTATATTGTAAATCTATGGGAAAGGCTCATGTCCACCAGTGGACGTCTTTCGGTGAAAATGATGTCATAAAGTAAATACACGCTCGGGTGTAGTCTACTTCAGGGCTAATATAAGATTGAAACCGAGTAATGCCTGCAATCATGCGCAGACGTAATCGTCGTAGTAGAGTCGATGAATCTCGAAAGGTTTATTTAATCATACGTTTTAAAGATTAAATGTCTCTAAATGACATAGACAGACATTGCTTATACCTCATGAGTTTTTACATTCTCCATTATTATTTAAAGTAAATTGAAATGATCAAAATTATTACCCCCTCTTTTATAACATCTTTTTTATTATTAGTTTTTGTTCTCTTACTTTCTCTAGACTTAGCTTCGTATTATTCTATAGAATTACCGTGCGAGTGCCGGATCCGTCACGTTGTTGGCAGAGACCCCCATAGCAAGGCTTACTTGTAATACGCTCATTGCAAAGCTAGACTATTAGAAATATTTAGAGAAGGTCTATGTCCTGTAATGGACATCCTACGACTGAAATGATGATGAAGATGATGAGAAATAGTCTACCAGTCAACCCAGTGTGGCGCAGATATAACTAGTAGACAGATGTGTAAATGTTTAGAATATATATCATATAGAGAGAAATTCAATACATAAAAACTCTAAACACATTACCCCGTCCAAAGGTGAACCATCTTTTTTGCGATACGCTAAGCAAAAAATATTTTTTTTTTGCTTTTTCTCTGATGATGTTAGTGCTGTTAGCCCTAGGGCTTTTACAGCTTCGTCGGTACTGAGTTCATAGAGCGGAAGGGTCCGTGAACTAGAACGAAATTTCATATGTCAACATGTACTACTATGATCAAAAAGTAAGGTGAATTTGTTTATAAAATGTAAATTCTTTATTGAACCTTCCAATTCAATGTCCATTCAAATTATTAGTCTATCGGACTAACACAGTTTCACACAGTTTTGCCAACGTTTTTTCCAGTTCTTGAAACAGTCTGAATAGTCTTTTTCCGGTATAGTATTCAAGACCTTCTTCGATTTGAATTTTATCTCCTCAATCGTATCAAAACGGCGTCCTCGCCATGATCTTTTGAGCTTGCTGAATAGCCAGAACTTGCACAGAGCCAAATCAGGCGAACTCGACCATCAATCGAGACGATGCATTTTAGACACAAAACATCCTTCAAAATTGTTTGGGCTGGGCCAAATGACATTACAACTATTGACAAACCAACGCTTGGCAAATGTTATAGGCATTTCAACTAATCTAGAAAAAAAATAACGTGCCTTCCTAATGCCCGGGAATTTTAAATAACAACTTCACCTTACTTTAGGATCACAGTATATAACGTATATGCATAACATTTACAATGTCTTATTAATAATAAAGACTTAAATAAGAATTTATTAATATTCGTAACTTACAGATTATATTCTGGACAAGACTGCTGCGCTCACAACTATAGTATAAGACATTTGATGGTGCGACTTTTTAACCCAGTAATCCAAGTTAAAGGCCTATCAAACCAACGCGGTGCTATTAAATATATATTAGAAACTCATCAGATCATGAAACAGTTCGCTCTAAAAGGGATTTTCTAAAAATATTTACATAAAATATCATGTTGCAAAGACAGTATGCCTATCCTCCAATTTACAAGGTTTCTGTTTTATAAGTTTCCAAAGGTTTTCAGCAGCATCCACTGCGTACCAGAATAACACACCGTGATTGCCAACCCGCTTGCCAAGTGTGGCGAATATGGTATACCCACCTATATATTTTCGGGGACCTGTACCTTTCAGCGGGTGTCTACGGGCTGAAACGAAGAATAGTAGAGCATTGCCTCAAAGTTCGACTCGACCGAAATATACACCTGCTTGGCAGTAGAATCCTTCTGACAGAGATCAAGATAAACTTAATAAGATCTCTTTAATTAATGTGACAACCCTGTTTTCCTCTCGTAACACGTTGTTATCGCTCTTTGCGTGATATTTCTAGACTTAGACATAATACGTCGGGCTGTGCGCCGCATATTTTTAGTTATTACCATTATTAAAAGAAGCCTTACATAGTTGCTAATTAAGACTTAAGTGTGACTATTTGAAAAATAGCTATTAGTTAAACGACGACTTCTCTATTTTAAGTTGGTTAATGAATGCCAATATTTAAATATAATCTGCCATACGATAGGGAATAAATAAAAATCAATATTAACACAGATAATATTTGCTAGGAAAAAATAAACAGACTAAACGTATCCAATTTAATTTTTCGGTTCCTCCTAAGATTATAGATGACTATACATCAAAATTTTAAAAAGAATTTAGGTTATAAATAAAAAACCCACATTAATTGCCTCGTTTTGATTCACAACTTCTTTGGCCCGTCTATCAAGGTATCGTGTATTTAATTCAACCAATTTGTGCCTAAATTTGACCAGACATATAATTTCCTACTTGTTTAATGATTTTACGGAAACCACATATTGTACCTTCATTAGGACATTAATCTTGTGAAGCAAGTCTGCGCTACCAGGAGAGCAGACGTCCACAAGAGGAAGCGTAAATAGGTGTGAGACTGGAGACCATCCGGCCCGACACGCTAATGGTTAGATTGTGACCCGAGTCATGAAAGACTGGCCAAAAGCAATTTATTAAACGTGTGACTTAGATAATTTTCCTATCTACGCCGTTTTATCATTAAATTGTTAAAAAAAATACTATTTGTTTACATTACAAGTACTAATTTTTTTTACATTAGTCACGTAATTAGCACCTTTGACACTATCGCTTATCTCCGAAACAAACAAATCAAAAGTATTAACTTTCGAGTAGTGTTATTACAGATATTAATAAGATGTCATAAAATATAAAAGCAGATACTTTATTAAATAATCTATTCAATTAATTGTTACAGAGAATAAATATTACAAATTTCCTTTTAATTTTTCTAGTTTTAATTACATAAAAACAAATAAAAATAGATACAATTCAAAAACCAATACATCGCCATTATCTTGTTATCCGATTGACATCCACTGCAAAGCTTAGACTTTTTCCAAAGGTCTCCACGATGACCTATCTTGCGTTGCCCGCATTCAGCGGCGATCCCCGCGATCTTGAATATATAGTAATCAATTCATACGGCGAATATGACGTTCCTAAAATTTGAAAAAATTAGTTTACAGTAAGCTTGTGGCTTGGAGCATATTTTTAGTGAAATTAATCAGTCCGTCCGCAGCTTGATGAGTCGACTAGACGATGTAACAGACGGTCGCGCGCGATGCAAATGGAAACGGCCTTTGCAGTTTTAATTTAGACTAATGTTGAACTCGTTTAGTCGCATCCACCAACGCCAAATGTGTCGGTGAAAGTACTCTAACGAAATGCAATTTTACTATTTCTTTTAATAATATTCGACAAGACCTAAGACATTGGTTCAAAGTTAGTTATAGAAGCAAAGTCAACATTAAGCGCCTTTCAACACTCTGACACATCAATCTAAGTCAATACAGCGAATAAAACATCATTTGGCAATGACAACAAAATGCCTATCACGATTATAATTTTAGTTGTAGGATGTTCACTCTTAGACATAGGACTTCCTCATAGATTTCAAATAAGATCGATTGAAAGAGTCTCCGGACAATATCAAAAACGCCGTCTATCCACCTAGCGGTTGGGCCTGCTTCTACATGTTTATCGAACCCTGGTCTGCACTCCAGTTCCACAAGACCCACGCAGCCATTGGTTTTCACTGAATCAAAGCGCTTAGCATCTTCTGAAACAAGCATTAATAAAATAAACCATAACTATATTTTTATTAGAAATTTCTGTCTGTCTACTATCTTCTATAATTTTTGTCTTTCCCTTCGTACTAAGTTATTTCTCGCTGCGGAATTTTGAAACAATATACGACAACACATTTTAACATAAGATGGTAAGTTTAATTATTTGATTAACATAATAAAAAAGTGAGGCTTATGTAAAAGTAATACATAGGAACCACTATTTCCATGTACAAAAAAGGTATCTAGCAACAGAGACAATATAGCGTAACGCTGTGAAAATAATATCAACTCAACACTTTAGATGATAACGACATTTCAACTATTGTGATTAGTTCACATTTGTATATTGACAAATGCCCTTTGCCCATTGGCATTCCAAGCTTCACAATTTTGAGGGAGGAGTACCCTTAAATCACTTCTAGACCTCCTTGACCTTCTGGGCTTCAGCGGGAGCCTAGACCATCCGATCAGAAGTGGGTGCAGAACAGAACTATGATTACAAAATTCTGTATAACGAATCTTGAAAAATTAAGTATTGTATATGATTTGCTCAACAACATCAACAACTGAGGCAACCTCAAAACAAAACAAATTATGACATTAAATAAGGCCGTGACTTGGCGAATATTAATGAAGTGATGAGACAAAGAAGGTCACTAGGAAAGAAGATGTCTACTTAAATTTGAAAAAACCATTTCAAAACCTTTTTAATACTGTCAAAAATTTCAATTTTATGTTGTTAACTAATAATGATGACTGAAATTTTGCGCATTTGCACAATCATAAAATTAATTTATTCGTATAACTTTTAAATAATAAATAAAATCATCATTCTGAAATATGTCATAATAATTTATTTTTTCTTATAGTAATGCGATAAGTCAACAACAGACTTTACTGCTAGCAAAATTCGAAATTCAAATTCAAATTATCTTGATTCAAGTATGCATATACATACTCTTTTGAATCATCGATAAATTTAACATTATAAATAGTAAGTTATTACTGGCTCAGAACGCAAATCTGTTGAGAGAAGCCGGCTGGAAACTTAATAGTTGCTTTTTTTAATGAAATTTAACTATTTTTCATGTCAATATTATAATATCAAACATTTAACCCAGTCAACAAACTAAGTTTTGATCAACTAAAAAATTTTGAACGCGATAATAAAATTTATGGGAAAAAATATGCTTTTAATTGTAGATTTAAAATTAAGAAAAGGAAGGTTTGAAATATCTCGTGGAACCTTATTATATATGCGTACACTCAGACACGCGAAGGATTCGTTAACTTTTTAAAGACGAAATTTAGGCGTTACGGGTTTAATCTTATTTCTTGTATTTATCATGTTTGTCATTATTTTCATATCAGGTTTTAAATTATGGCTCATAATAATAAATAATATGTTATCAAAGTATATTGCGAAGCAACCGTTAGAATATCATACAGACCTTTTCTGTAAAATACAAATAGAATTAATATCGACAGCATTGCTCCAATATAAAATACTGTAAGAGAGAACGTGAACTAATCAATTTTTGCCAATGAATATAAATATGTTACATGGTAAAAATTTAAAGTTTATCTGATTCTATTGGTTACCACATTAATTTATCGGTTTGTAAAACTACTAAAAGATCTAGTTCTGATAGCATATCAAGCATGTACACAGATTAACATTATAAGAAAACTTTAAATATTATTCTTCAAACTTATATACATCAAACTTACGCTTGGATTTGACTTTAAGAGTTCTACTAGTTAGTTCAAATGTAAACAAGGCTAAATTTCAATCTGTTTATTTATACCAATTTGTTTAAGTGTATTTGGATTATCTGTGCTTAGGGTCGCATAACTTGATAGAAGATCGATACGACACCTGTGCGTTGCCATAGCGACACGCGAGGGACCACCTGACACCGGCGCGTAATTTGAAATTCGAACCGCGCCGATAATGTCTGTTCTGTAGCCGCTCGCCCGCTGTCGAGCGCGTGCGGAGACTATTCTTGGCCGAATTACGGATAATTCTAATTTTGAATTTATACAACATGCTTTCTTTTTTATACAATTACTTGATTCCAGCCAGTTTTATTACCGTAAGAGTATTTAATCGTGTAATGTGATAAAACATTTATTCCTAATATGATTACGACTCTGCTAATTATGTTCAAAGCTTCCAGAAAGAAAAGGAGAGAATTAAGAAGAAACGAGGATATTTTGAATCTTAAAGATACATTTGTTATTTTAAACAATACGTACGTTTTAAAACTCCCACAAGTGAACAAACAACAACACATCTATTAGAGATGAAAATAATAAACATTGCTACAAAGATATTTAAATTTTAATGATGGTTCAGATGAACGGATGTTAATATATTTGCGAAAAGCTATTTTATATCTGAAAAGTTATGGCTTCTTCGGCATAGTTTACTATTTTACATATTTACCGGGTTTGGGTGGTAGCCAAGCAGTTGTGTTGCTTAGGGCTACGTTACATGGAACAACTGTGCACGAAGGTTCATAAGAGTGGACCTCGGCTTGTACTGCTAATCAATAATTGTTTAGCTTTTTCTACTAATTAATAAATAAAAAAGAACAATTTCAGGTCCATACTGTGTACAAATAAGCACAGTTCGTCATCTCTTTTACACACCGGATAGTTATATACACAGGTCGCATAATCATACAAAGCTAATTTTCGCTAAGAGTTTATATACTTAGTCTTGCCATAAATATTGTTATAAAGAAAAGCACGATTTTTTTTTTTATACGTAACATTTATTCCTTTCATAGTGAGTTAGTTTAATACATCAATATATAACTATTAAAAATATACAATGTTTATTCGAAGTGGTCTCCATTGGCTGCAATACAGTCTTTTAAACGTTGAGGCCAGTTATCAATAGCAGCACGAACTCTTTCTAGAGGAAAATTCTTCACTGCCAACCGAATGGATCGTTTTAGGGACTCCAAATTATCATGGCGTTTAGAGCAAGCCTTACTCTCTAAAACTGACCATAAATCATAATCCAATGGATTTAGGTCAGGACTTGACGACGGCCAGTTTTCAGTGCTGATAAAGTCCGGAACGTTAGTTTTCAACCAAGATTGGGTGGATCGAGCTCTATGACCCGGTGCCGAGTCTTGTTGAAAGCACCATTCTTTGTTATTGAACATGGTGTTAGTTAAAGGCTTAACTACCGTCTCAAGAATGGTATTTTGATAAACTTGTGCCGACGTTTTAATACCTTTTTCACAAAAATATGGCTCAGTCACCCCTTCATAGCTAACACCCCACCAAACCATCACTGAAGTGGGATAATGCCCACGTTGTACTCTCTTTACTAATTGCGAAGCTTCTTTAGAGCTTCCAGCATAAATACGGTCATTTTGTTTATTAAAATACTGCTCAATTGTAAAAATTTTCTCATCCGTAAACAAAATTTTTTTGTGACCTCCCTTTGCGTACCGCTTAAGTAGTTGTTTGGATTTTACCACCCTATTCTTCTTTAAATTATCAGTTAAGAAGTGACCAGTACGTCTCTTATAGGCTGCAAGTCCTAAGTCATCTTTTAATATACGCGACATGGTTCTAGGAGCTATCTTCATCTCCCGAGATAAAATCTTTTGCTTACGGACAGGATTTCTTCGAATTCTTTCCCTAACTGCTTTAATCACCTTTTTCACACGAACGGTACGTAGACGGCCAGATCTTTTTCTGTCACAAACAGAGGAGGTATCATTGTACCTATCAATAGCCCGGTAAACAAACATTTGACTAATACCAAGCGGGTGGAGGGTTTTAAAAATTGCACTTTTCTCCATACCTACTTTATGTAAGGCAATCACAGCGATTCGGTTCTCTTTATCACCCCACTCCATTTTAATATAACAAAATATTTAACAATATAATGGCGCGAAAATAAGAAAACACATCAAGCAATCATATAAAAATGACAGATTCCAAATTCAAACGTAATATTTTCTTTTTTTGAATAGTAACAGTATTTATGGCCAGACTAAGTAGAATGCTTTATTGAGTCCCATTATTTTTGAGAGGACTACACTACGATTTCGTCGTAGGGTGCAGCCAATACTTAGCTTAAACCTCTTTTATATGTAGCAAAGCTTGAGTGTTATCTGGGGAACCTCGACTCGGGATGGACATTCTACTGTATAATCGGACATTTGATAGAATAGAAATAAGTTACTAATAGATAAATAAATGTACATTTATTTCATCGTTTTACATTTATTAGTTTTATTATGATTATATTATAGTCTCGAGTACGGAGGTGTTGACAATTGTTTGTAAGCACAGCAGGTGGGATGTTGATGTTGACACCGGCGTTCACCTTGCTGCTACCTGGTGAAGTGAGCATATTTAAATAATAAACCTTTTTATATACAGGATTTCACAAAAGTGAGTGTATATTCCTTTTTAAGAGAATCTATCAATCTCGCCAGAGTGCCTCGCTAAGCTTACGTACGATCAAGTTTCATTTGTGATGAAATGCTGCCGAATAATCACCTGCGATCAAGTTTACTTACAAAAAAACATAGGTAATATTCCTTAAAGGGGACATGCCTTTCAACCTAATTATACCTACTGGTATAAAATATAGTCTTCCAGTATTTTAGTTGCTAATTGGAGAATTACTGCACCCCGTCCACCAGCCATTATTTTTTTGGTTTTTTTCTTAGCAGATAGATTGAATAAAGTCAGTGTTTTTATGATATCATTATTCACAGTGACCACTTATGTATATCATGAGAAGAATGTCAGAAGAGCCTATTTTAATCGAAATTAGATTTTAAAGTCCCCTGTTACAACATAATTTAATTTGAAGCTACGAGGGTTGCAAACTCGTACCGATCTATTTTTTAAAGATTATCCTAATAAAACAGTAAAATAGTTCATCATTAAGTTTAATTATCTCTTAGAAAATCCTTATCACAAAAATTCTTAGTTTTTATTTAATGAACATCGTACGTCTATTACAAGATAATTTAGAGCAATGTTTCCATAGCAAAATGTCGATACGACTGGAATAGTCCTTCCCGCCGCTGTAGGTGTCGAACGTTAGCTCAGATCCCTGGTTCAGCACGTGGAGCTCCAGTTCATCCAGCTCAGTTCCGATCTCCACTCCTCTCCGATATGTGAACCGACAGCCCCACCAGGTTTTCTGGGCGTTGACATCGCCACCTAGCATCACGTTGGCAGTCTTCAAGCCCCAAGCCGATCCGGTCCAGGTATGGTCCGATGGGCGTGTTTGGCTCCAGGTAGACAGATACCACCCTCATTTCCCAAACCCAGTACTCAGCCTGGCTACGGCGATGCCAGACGTAAGGTTGGAATATTGAGTTATAAAAAGGTATTTTAATTGTAAAAGGGGGCCATTTTTAAATAGTCTTGACAAAATCATTTATCCGTTTAATATAAAAATTATATATGTTGTAAAATTTTTAGAAATAATAAGGTCGAGCATGGTACAAAAGAGATTGTGAAACATTGATTTAGAGAATCTTTTTGCGGAATTTATAACTACAAACTAGTAAATATCTTGTCACTGGCTCATTCCAGAAATTCTTAAGTGTTTCCATTGTGGTTCAACATTTAAACCTCAAAAAATTATATGAGTTTTCGACCTTAGCTTATTAGGTTTGATATGTAAAAATTTAGTGACACTTTTTATTTCTTATCGTTGTCATTGTCGCAATGGTTATAAATATTCTTTTAAGAGCGTTATTCACAGACCGTTTCTCAAACGTTACGCAATGCTCACATGTCCCATTAGCATTGTCTAATAGTGAATGAGTTGAGTTGATGATGTCATCGCTGTGTTTGCAGTCTAGCTATGTCTTGTTTCTTTCCTCATAGTATATCATTTTTTTTACTAATAAGTCAAGAAGAACTTTCATCGGATCAGAGATATGACTGTGAGATGGTAAACAGTGATTTAAAAATATCCTAACCCAATATTTTAACAAAAAATATTTTTTGACCACAAACGACTAAAGATGGCAACAGTCAAAGAAAAGCTGTTAGTTATCTGCCTAAACTTTAATATCTGTAAAACTGTGCAAACTGCCTGAAGAGGCATGGCATCCTAAAGCTGGATGAACGGATGTAACTCTGTGTAAAAAAAGAGTAGCCCCCATGGATGTCACCCCTATCCTGATAAACTCCACATAACACATCTGTTTAAAGTCACCAGAAAAGTCGTGATTTGCGCAGAAAAAAAATACTTAGAACTTTGTTTATCAAAATTCTTTACAAATAAATAAAATTGGAGTGTCTGTTTATAATATTAATACCGCTAATGATTGCCATGAATTTATATACGAGTATATATATATAATACTAGCTGATCCCGCAAACGTTGTTTTGCAAAAAAAAAATTGATATTTTAATTAACTAGTAAAAACAAAAAATTTCGTTAAAAAAATAAAAAAAAAATTTTAATAGATAACAGCCGATTCTCAGACCTACTGAATACGCATATTAAATTTGGTAAAAATCAGTCAAGCCGTTACAGAGGAGTTCAAGTTCGAACACCGTGACACGAGAATTTTATATATGTTATTAGATATATATTCATGTCAATCATTAGCGGTATACATACAAATTTTACATCTTATTATTTTTTGTCTGTCTGTCTGTTTTTTAACGGGTCTTATACTGGCAGGTAGCTGTTGTAATAAGGCATAATTTAAGTTACTTTTGTTTTTAAAAAATTCTTTTGATATAATATTCCATGCGTACGAAGTCGCGGACAATGCTAGTATAAAATATTATAAATAATTATTACTCGGTTGCACCAAAACATACAAACAAACTTTAGGTTGAGTTTGATCACTAAAACGTCGAACATATTTAACTTACTTCATATTATATCGTAAAAATATTGTTACAAGTTCTATAGATGTTATTACGTGCTATAAAAATACATTGTATTTATTATTTTATCTTGTTATCTCCGGTTTTGTCTAGAAACTATGTCTAGCCATATAACTTTAATGACCATGTCCTTAAAGCAAAGGACGTTAATGACATCGACTAAATGATACATTCAATGTCACTAACACAAATTGCATATAAAGAGTAAACCTTAGAGAAAACCGTGTGAAAATTCTTTAAAAGTTTTTTACGCAACTTCTGTCATCGTGGCGGTCTTTGGGGGAGGCCTATACCTTGCAGTGGGAGTATATCGGCTGACATTATGATGATGTAGTTATTTGTCCAATAATATTTATTTACGGGGTTAAAGGTGACAAAACACTCACAGTTTAAAATTTTTAAAAACTCGAGGTTTCCTTCCTCCTTCTTCTTCTTCTTCCTTTTTCCCTTTATTTGGGGTCGGGTCTCCTTATCAATTTGGGCCAGGCCACTCTATTCTGGGTTGTCTCTGCATCAAGTTGAATGGTTTCCCGTTCCTTTCCGATGTTAGACCACCACGTAGCTTTTGGACGCCCTCTCCCTCTTGGGAATTCTGGGAGGCTTAAGACAGTTTTTACCACGATCATCTGGTTTTTGTTGAATGTTTCGTTTAATTAAGTATTCCACTGAAATAGGAGGCCGCCAAGCTCCTAATTCGTTGAGGAGGAAGGTCCATGGAGTGTTCTATTTCTTTGAAAAAAAAATAAGAAGTCTTGCTAAATTTGTTCCGCTAGTCTCAGATCTGAGGCATTTTTGTCATGTTAAACTCATATTGATATCAATATAAGATATTAAAATTCCTTTATGTGGCCTTAAAAATTTAAATGATATATGAATTAAATATGAAATTTATATGTAGTTAACATTTTGAATTGAACCACTAGTTTACTATGCACTAAATATGTCTGCATAGAGGCTTGTTAGTCAGACCCGTAATGGATATTGTTAACAATGAGCATATGCTCATATATTATAGATAATGTAACGACATATTTTTCATACTCATGCAAATCAATTGGTTAATAATGTCACTCTTGTACACAGAGCACTGTTTAAACAGAGATATTTTTAATTAATGTCAGAAAAATTGTTTCAATATTTACAATTGTAAATTAAATTCCTACTTTAATAACATATAAATGATACACATAATTATATAAATTTTTACTTTATTGTAACGAATGACATATATCTTAATTTATTAATTAAATTCGACTTCCTATGTTATGTATATTTAATTGTTAACCCTTTTCTACAACTTTTGTAATGACATGACATCGTGCACGTAATTACAACAAAATACTAGAGATAATGGATATATTTAAGATGTGTCAAATTAAAATAATAAAACTTCGTAACCTCTGTATGTAGCTACTCTGTGGCATATGCATCGCATCAAATTAACAGCTGTCCGAGGCATAGGCCGTTTATCACACTAACTCGCGGCGCGGGACACAATTAATGCACCGCTTAATTGCACGATGCACCAGTGCGCTCAATTAGCTCCGTCGGGACTCGAACCTACTGCGTTTATAGCAGTGTCGATATGCAGATTCGCTTACGCCGAACGTGCTCCCAAGATAGTGGGGTGAAATAAAGTACGATTTATTTTTTTACATCGAAAAGACAAATAATTACTTAATTGTAATAATGTAATATAACATCGTCGTTGTTTCAGCCCTTAGATGCTCACTGCAATGCATAGTCCACTCAATCACTCCCAAAAATGTATATCATAATCGCCACGTTCAGCAGGTGGATTGCCGATTACAGTTTGGTATTATGGAACGCAGCCTCTGAAAAGTTATTTTTAAACAGTAGCAATCCCATATAATTAATGCACAAAGTGTGAATTATATAGGATTGTATTCCGGGAATGGAACCCATGACCTACGATCGCAAGTCTCAGTCTTCTACCGCTGGGCTATCACTACTCGAATTATACATACTCATCGTTTACCCACGAACTGTACGTGGCCTGAGAAAGCTTCGCACTAGGTGGACCGGCGACGTAATCAAGGTCGCGGAGGTCTCTGCGGGCAGCGCAAGACCGGTCATCATGACTAATTTTGGGGAAAGCCTATGCCGTGCAGTATACCTATCGGCTGATGTGACTGACAGGCTCATCATTATTTCTAGTTAATTATAATGAAAAATAAAAACATGTTAATACATGTTTCAGAAAAATATTTCTTGTGTTTATTTTTTTATTAAATGAGCTACTGAAGACAAATACACAATTTTTTGAACAAGATACTAAAGCATTTTCCAACATATAAACTGAGACTGTTACAAGACTCGTTGGCAGAACACTTATTCTCTGTTGATGTGAGTGCTGTCAGCCTGAAGGTTTTTTCAGCTTCATCTGAACTGTGTTCACAGAGCGGAAGGGCCTGTGAACTTAAATGCAGAACAGAAGTAGCCATTTTACATCTATCATTAATATCTCAGTAGCCTTAATTTTCTCGCCTAAAGACATTATACTTATTCTACTGCATTCCACTTAAACTTATTTAATTGCGTGTCAACCTTAAATATATGAATGCATTTGCAGGCCGTATGATAAAATTTTTTTCAGCATGTTAAGTTTTCGTTCAAGGAACTTGAAAGAAAAAAGAAGGCTAAAAAGCCAATTTTTACAACATACTCCAATATTAATTAATAAAGGATTTGACAATCCTAACACATGGGTGCTAACGTCACATGGATGCAGTATTGCCTAATTGACCGTGGTGGCGTACCAGTTCAGTAAAGTAAAGGTTTTTGAAGGAGCCCCTGATTTAAGTCACTGTAAAGAGGTTTATGCTAAGCCTTAAATACTCTTCTGTTATCTCTTTCTGAAACTGTTAATAATTTGTAGCAAACATCAATTATTAATTACATTTAAACGCAGTTTTTTTTTATTATTTTTATAGGGGCACGTAATATTCCGTTCTTTTTCTTGTTGCCGTTCACCTGGTGCTATGAAATATTTACAAGTCGTGTTCACATAGTCAAGTTTACTAATTTTGTTTCTAAATAAATCCAATTCCATATCTTAACAAATAACAATGCTATGCGACAAAAAATTTCGCTATAGAGTCTTCTTTTTTACGGCTCCTATTTCTAGGGACCTCACGTTCATCTCTACCATGGTAAAGAAGGAACTATTTATTCGTTTAATAACTTTTAATTATATATTATTATTGTCATGCTCCTCTCTAATCCTTCTTAATATCCTCCATTCATTTCTTATTTTTCCCTTCACGATGTCATGCGTACATTTCTCCCTCCTTTCTCTATCTCTCTCTCTTGCCTCTCTTCTATAACCTTCTCTGCACGATGCTACACTTACATTTTCATTTTGTTTTCTTATTATCTATAAAGTTTATATTTAGACGACTTTTAAAATTATCACAATTTTTTATAAAATAGTCACATTTGAAAGTTCACAGTCGCTTAACGAGCCATGCAGAGGGCTATGATATACTCTACTAGACTAAATCTGGAATGAAAAGTTACGTAGACGAACGAAAGTAATATAATAAATAAATAGATTATCGTATTGGTTAGTTGAAATGGCAGTGCGCAGTTTATATAGCGCGCAGAACAGATAACCTCTGAAGTCTTAAGATTCTGGAATGTAAACCACGGGCGAGCAAGCACCTGCAAGCATTGCAGCATGTGACGTCCACCCAAGGTGGACAGATAGCCTGTTTACAGTTGCCAAAAATATTGGATGTTGGCCGCTTTCAACCCATATTATTGGAATTCTATGGGGGAAGCCTTCGAGTGTAGTTACTGTAAAGTAGCTGGAACTAAACTAAACCACCACTTCAAACCTGCTGCGTAAAGGCCAATAGTCAAAGTTCGTTAGAGACAAATGAAAATTTTGTTAGCCACGTCTATAGCGCTAAAACCACTTTTACAAAATAAGGTTTTAAACTTTGCTTTATTATCTATTAACATTTTAAAGTGCACTACTTATTTGTTTCTAAAAATAAATAAACTTATTAATAAACCCAAAGCAATATTCGCAAATTAGTCCAGAATTTTCTTTTAAAATAATGTTTCTATAAATCGATATCTATCATATAGAACATTCTAGAAAACATTAAGACTTTATAGTTAAACTACGAAATAATAATGTTAGGTGTTAACTAGTTACAGGTGAGATACATTACCGTTTTAGTACGTTATCGGGTGTGCTGATTTGTTCAGGGTCAGCGATTTAACGATAGTGTCGTCTGTCATCTCTCGCTTCCTCGAAAATAAATTTGATCCTCTTTAAATTTCAAGTAGTGTATAATTTTCATTATTATTATATAGTTTAAATTTATTCTTTCTGCAATTACAATAAAGTCGTCATTTAAAAGTTAAATATTATAGTTAAGAAAGGAACGATTAAAAATAAAACCTGTTTTTATGAAAGTAAAAATTAATTGCCCTCAAAGTATAAAAAAGTAAAATATTATCTATAATTAATAATATTTCAGCATAGTTTTTGAAATAGTTTTTGAGATTCGATTGTATTTGATGACATGACTAAATATAAATTAGAATAGATCATTTTTTATCTCAATTCGTTTATTACATATTTAATATTTATTCTGTAAACATCCTAACTTTAGATTACAAAATAACAATTATTTAAAATAAGTAATTACTTGTTGAATTAAGTTTGTTTTTCATGTCCACTCATAATGTGGACAGATGACCTGGTTAAGTTCATCGGAAGACCCTGGAAGCAAGCCACTTCCAACAGGTCCTAATAGAAATTTTTCAGAGAGGCCTTCATCCGGCAATGGACGTCTTGCGGCTGAAATGATGGTGATGATGATAAAGTTATATTTAAAGTCAAGAAATTATTAAATAAATGAAAAAAAATGTTGTTTGTGCAAAAATACAATAGTAAATAACTTCTGTTTATCTTTCTTATGCGTAATATTTAGTCCATTTTGATAACCTATCAGGCAATATCCGATTAATTCATGAATGCGTTCGCCATTTACGGCGTATCAGTTGAATGCAACACTTAAACTAAATATTAAATATTAAATAAGTGTATAGGATTATGAACTTTAAGACGTCGGAATACCGACGATGTTTATTTCGAGTATTTCATTAATTACTTATATACAACAACAAAAAAAACCGGTTCAAGCCGTAAACCTTCAAGGGGGCCTTAATCGTTGTTAGCTCTTAGTGCAGTGCGTTGTGTAATTCATAATGTTTACTCACAAATATTTGACGAACGCTCATTTAAAAGGATTTGACAATTATAAGGTATTTGATTATTTATTTTTAAGCAATCACTATATTTGTTTAATAAAACCTTTTTTGTATATATGAACAGATTATAGACAACAATTGTTGTGTTGTTACACGTAAAACACATGACCCCGTTCGGAGGTCGACGTTATTTTTTGCGATACGCTGATAAGGCGGCAAATTCAAATCACAACACATATGATATTTACATCATATAAAATACAATCTTTACATAATTTTTTCGATACCCGTCTCCCTGTTTAACATTTTTGAAGAAATGTTTAAGTTTAACGTTATTAATTTTGTCTACTTTAGATGTGTGAAACTATCTTTTACGTATGAATTTTGTCTAGCAAAGCATTCTGAGTAATATCAGCTCTCTGTAAATGTATATAACTTTATAACTCTCATATGTCAAAGTATCTAACGTAAAGGATTTTTTTAAATAGTAATGTTCGCAAAACATCGTTTCAGCTGTAGGATGTCATGGCTGAAGATAGACCGCCTTTATAGATTTACAATTCGATCAGTAGCGGCATGCAATCAGCATCCTAAACAAGGCCAACCTTAACAAACTTAACGAGATCGTCTGGTCACCTCGTGTGTGGAAGTCTTACGCTACGCTTACGCTCTACGCTCGGCCGTGATCCCCACTATAGCACCTTAAAACTCTACCATCTGTCTGTTTTACGCGCCACTTAGCTAGCCTACTGCCACTTTAAATGGCTACTGGGGCTCCTGGGTGTCCGCCATGTGTTAAACAGACGACTTTGTGAAGGTCATCAGAAGACGCCTTCAACCGATCACATTGGAACTCTTTGGGGTAGGCCTATGCCCAGCAGATGATGTCATATTGCTGATATAATAGTGTTTATAATAAATTAATCATTAGTTATTAACACTTTTTTAATACACAACACTTAGGTATAGCGTATTTATTATTTTCAGTACAGCGCTGTAGATACAAGTCCGCTCAGCAACTATGTGATGCACCCATTTTGGAACGCGACTGTCAAGGTATTATAATAATCTCAAATCTTCTTCGTTCACGTTAGCATTAGTATGACCAATGTTGAAGATGGCTAACCCATCGGGAGCTACGCTTAGCACGCGGATTAGTGATAGCAGTTGTTTTAATTTCAAATGTGTTTCGGGACATGCTGCTGTCTTATCTGAGAACATCACTCCTGGCTCTTAAGGCTATCACCACAGGAGAGGATCGGAATTATTCTGAACGCTGATACCACTACGGCAAAGTCAATTTTAAATAATTTTACCAAATTAAATTGTTCAAAAATGTTTCACTCAGATATGGCTAAACTTATGTGATTACTTTATTTGATTGCCCACATAGTGCATTATATAATTAGGCACATATACAAACACCTGCAAACGTTACAGCCGGATAACATCTTGGGAAGCCCGACCGGCACAAACTAAGCTGCTTCCTTTTATCTCTTTGATATCCATGCATATGCCTTAGTTTGCGGCAAACTAAGGCATATGGTTGGATATGACATGGCGTCGAAAACAAGATTTTTTTTAATGATAAATTGATTACTATTGTTTATAATCCTGTGGTCAGTAGCACATCCAGAACAAGCGATTTTAAACTATAATTTTAAGGTGATTCGTTATAATATGGCCTGAAATTATTTCGGGTAGATCTACCGCACGCACCCGAAGAGTTCGTATAGATATGTCCATAGGTAGTTGACAAGATATTAGTAGGATTTATAAATTTAGTTTCGTTTCAATGCAATAAATTGATTTCCATATATTTATTTATACATGTTCCTAAATATATTCTGCAATATAATCAGAACTAATACGGAATGTTAAAATACTATATAAATTACGAAAATAATATGTAGATTGCTGGGCGATGTTAGCTATAACCGGAAAGGTAACGTAAATAATTTTCGTTAGCTGAAACCACTCGCTTCGTGATTTGTTTTATTTAACAATAAAATAAACAAATCAAAGAATAATTAGTTGATATTTACTGACATGTCTACAGATAAGTGTTACACAGGATTTTTTGAAATACAAAACCATGTTTAGTTTACACTATCTAAGTTATAGATAAAATGTTATTGTATGTGTTAACAAACCTAGCATTTGACTAATCACGGTGTCCTTTAAATTAATACACGCATTACAGGGAAATGATATTGAATTCGACTGGGTAATTTTATTTTATAATTAATTACACAGAACTATTTGTATACAGGAATATTGATTATAGGTGTAAAAACTTTATAGGAGTAAATATATACGAGTAGCTTAATGACAGAAGAAAAGCTTTGAACATTTTCAAAGCTCACACCTTTTTCTAATCATCCTGTAAAGTGATCACTTTGAAACATGGTACTCAATTTATGTTTTCTATTAAAAGGGTCAGTTCAATAACTTCTGATGGTGTAAAATCTGCAAGGACAGATAGTGAACAGTAATAATTGATGTTAATATAAAGTAATCTAAATTTTAAAAATTCTATTTCATAGTTTGTTTATGATTTAAAAAAACCATTGATTTGTTTAAAGCATATAACCCTACATATAAACAATCATCCTATATATGTTGAAAAGTGTTGCGTAGTTTAACTAAATTTTAGTTCACGGACCCTTCCGCTCCGTGAACTCAGCTCAGATGAAGTTGTAAAAGCCTTTGATCTAACAGCACCTACGTCAACAGAGAATAAATAAGTGAATGTGAGAATGACTAAAAAGTGAGTAGATTAATAAAACCTTCGGACATTTTCGCCTTATCAATCTTTCGACTGAGTCTAAAAACGTATTATTAGTGCCGAATCGAATAAAAGCTCATGACACATAAATAAAAATTCTTAAAAATAACATTATGGTTGTCTGTAAGAAATAGCCTCTTGTGATAAGACCGCCCACTGTTTTTTTTTGTTTATTATTATAAAACTATTTATATGTATCCTAGCGTGTACAATAAAGTATATTAAATTAAATTACTATACAATTATAACGAACTCTTATATGTGTAAAAAGTAATTGAACATACATTACAATATCTTACGTCAAGATTAAAATTTGACGTATCTATAATTTTGATTAGTGGTGTTTATACAGCTTCGACAGGGCTTGTAGGTCAGGATTCCAGAAGCCTTTAAATAATAGGAGTTTCAAGTCAGACGTCTTTATGTCTGATGTTATGATAGACAAAGATATTTCGACTCAGTTTGTAATGGACGACCAGCTCTTCTCAACATTCCGAGCCGGTGCTGGCTTGCACACTGACTGTCGACATTGAAATTTTTATAATGTTAAAATAGTTCACGCCCAAAATGCCTTCTAGAATAAAGATATTTTGAAATTTAATTTAGAAGAGAACTAATATGAGTAGGCGAAGGCGTCCGCAAAACATTCTCAATTTATATCTACTGAAAATTTTCATTAGCTAGATATTTACTATCAGATTTACTTGTATTTGTAAATATTTACACATTAACGAAAGTAAAAGCTATATATCCATTGCAGTTCATACCTAAATCAATAGCACCTAACCTGCTCACTTTCCTCGGGTTCATGTGCGTTGTGGCTGTGGCAGCGATGACGTTTTGGTATGATTACGACTGGTTCGCGTGCGGGGGTCGGCAGGGACATCAATACAATGGACAGTGTGAAATACCCAACTACGTGTTCACGATTGGATCCGTTCTGATTTTCCTCGCTTATAACTTAGGTATGAGATTAAAATCGATTTATTATTTATTTTTAAGCTAAAACTGTCATTATCATTGTCAGATTACATTCATCTACTGCTAGACTTTGTCCATAATCTCCTACTTTTTAGTCGTAAGTTCGTGAGAACGACGGTCATGACATATGTTCTTCTTCAATGCGTTTCGCGCCAACTTGACCGGACCATCGCAAAGCTGGACGACCTCTGAATCTTCATTTTTTATAAAAGCACACCAAAATCAAATGCATTAAAATGATACATATTGTTATAACAACTAAAGATAATAATGATGCTCCTACTTTTTTAGAGAATAGGTTATTACCTTTACCTTGGACAACAAGTAACAAATGTCGTTTTAGATTACCTGGCTAAATTATTTTAAATATATCATACCAACAGGCTATACTTGATCTTGAACTTTAGTGAATAGGGATGTTATTACGACGCTAAGTCTATGAAATGCGCAATAATACCCAAAGCATTAATTCCCAATGCATTAATGCGCTTTAATTATTAAGACGTAAGGAGGCTAACAAGACTGTTTTCCACAACTAATGCAGCCTATTTCTTAGTCGCTATTCTGAGAGATACTTCTGACAGGGTGACAGCCGCCTTATTAATCACCACATCAGTTCGCAGATTTTAATAGCTATATCGAAAACTTTTGCTTTTCTATTGAACTCTTTCATTTCGAATTTATATCCAGTGACTTCTTTGAATAAATATCGTACCTAATTAATTTAGGAATGTTTATATTTTTGATCTTATATATTATTCATGTATTATACTGTTAAGTAATACGATTGCTTTACTTTATGTAATTATATTAAAATTGTATATACAAAATATATTTCTAAGTCCCGAGTAACATACGGGCAACGTACATGACATCTACTTAGAAAGATTTAACTAGATTATGGATGCATTAAAGTGCATAAGTATATTTCATAATATGTACGACTCTGGATGCTGACCGCTTCCAACAGGTCCTGTATGTAATCTCTAGGTGAAACCTACGTCTTGCAGTGAACTTCTTACAGCTGAAATGATGATGATAATTCAAAATTTTCGTCTCGATTATTTAAAGCAAGCAAAGTGTTACCCTTCGTCAAGACATCGTCACAAAATTCATTCTTTTTTAGATGGCATAGATGGCAAGCAGGCTAGACGTCTCGGTGTGTCCGGACCGCTGGGAGAAATGTTCGACCACGGCCTAGACTCTTACATAGTGTTCCTCATTCCCTTCAGCTTGTTTTCGATCTTCGGCAGAGATGAGTTTTCAGTCCCTCTCTTTAGGTTCGTTATTTAATCATCATAAATCATATGTCAATGACTTTTATATCTCTCGATTCAATTTCCAGTTAGTTTTAATATTTGTACAATCGAGCAAAGACAAAATAAATTATGCCAAGCCCAATATATTTAATTTCATTATATTATATTCAAAAGTATTCTCTACAAATATTTTCACGATTTGTTATTTAAACTTTTTACTTTGCATTTTTTTTTACTTTAAATAATTATATTTTTAGTCTGTGTATATTCAAGATATCTGAATTGAACGTTATACAAGTAGATGTTTTTGATTCTTCCTTTCTATATATGTATATACAAAAGGCTGGGGACTAATGTTACTGGACTAGAGACCACCGACCAACGATGGCAGTGTAAGAAATCCAAACACAAGACTGAACTGATGGCCTTGTTGAATTCGCTGGAAAACGCTGGATACAGACAACTTCGGTCTTATTAGAAATCTAAGAAACAAAAGTGTTGCCATCTTTCAGAAAATTTCAAAAAAAAATTAGACTCAAATCCAAAACAACGCAACCTCGAAAATCTAACGACGCACAATGAAAAAAAGTACTAATTAAGCAGCGACGCAACTTTAAAAAAAACGCAAAACGAAACGACGCAAAGCGAGGTATTGGTGTATCTTGAAAGTCGAAATATAATCCGATAAGCAAAATAACTAGTAAAATTACTGAGGAAGTTGATACATATATATGTTTATTTTATCCAGTCCTCTTTTCAATATACATTGCCATTGATATAACCGATAAATTTAATATTAAAAATATTTGGTATAATAAAATGTTTCAAAATGTAAAGGAATAGTTAATGTTTTATAGGTCACGTTTTATTATCGTCAATATATATTACCTAAGTCTTACAGATAAAGCTGACATGTGATATTTTTTTAGGGGTTACCTAATTCTCGCCAGTGTAATACTAAATTTCTACGTGACGCACTGCGAAAAGTATATCACTCGGGTCCTGTACCTACCTTGGGGATACGACGTCGCTATGTGGGTAAGGTTTAATATATCATTCTATATCTTGCTTTAATATATCATTATTAAATTTCCAATTTAATATATATATAATTAGTTTACACTCAAATGCCCTTGAACAAAATTATACCTATGGCTGAGGTATTTTTTTTATTTCCCCCTATCTGGTGTGGGACAGGGTCTTTAGTTTTCATTTATTTAATTTTTCACAAACTTTTTTTTATTTTCGCTCTCTTCAGTTATGCATCCTATGTTCTGCTGGGGTATTAGCATTGTTTCAGACGTATTCCTTTATATTTATAACTAGCTACACCAACAGACTTCGTATTGTTGATGGTATCAAGTCAGTACTTTCACGTGTACTTTAGAACTTTTTGTACTCTCAATAAAAAAACTATATACTGTCGAAAGTTATTATCCGCATTGGTTGTTCGCAGTGTAATAGAAAAAAATTGAAACACTTTCCACAATTATCATTTTATTTATCAAATTAATGTGTTAATGACTAAGGAAGCAGGATATGGAAATAAGAAAGTTTTGTGAATAAATTACTATTGTTGCTGTTATACCTGTGTACCCAGGACAGGGAAGAACGAGTGGCCCCCAATAATGGGGACTGTATAATAAATGGGTTAACGATAAACAAAGGTTACCATTATGTACGATAAAATTCCATATGTATGAAAGGTTTTTTTAATACGAAAAGTATTTACCTACTCCGGTTTCAGAATTGAGGAAACACATTTTTTAAATTGTTAAATTATACATTTTCGGTTATCCATATTAACTATAAAATTAAAAAACTTATTGAAATTATTCGATAAGAAGATAAATATGTTAAAATATTTTTATGTGAGTGCGATAAACTTTGCGTTTAATGAACACAAAGAGAGAACTTTTGAGACGCTCGAATTTCGGTCTAAAAAGGAAGAGACTGTGACGAACTAATTTTAACGGTAACGTTTCAAATGTCTTAATCGAATACGATCTATTCAATGTATTTCGTATAATTTAAAACAAATCTAGTCTTTCATTAGTTGACTATTGTATATAGAAAAGAATTTTACAAAGCCTTCATAAACAGAAAATATACAACTTTATATTCTTTATAGGCAGGGTATTCGTTTAACGGAAAGCAATAAATAATGTTCTTATAAATATAATTAATACACTTAGCCGGACTGGTCTGGTTAAAAATTTATGGGGGGAGGCCTCAAGTCGAACAATAGATAACCATCAACATCTTATAAATTAAAAATATATGCAATACAATAATATCACAGATATACAATAAAAACAAAGGAAAGTAAAGTCGCTTTCCTGAGTTAAATTCACACGACTACATTTATAAAAAGTTTTTATTTCTTACAATATATTCACCTTCGTTATCAACAACCATTTGCCATCTAGTATACAAATTTTCAATGCTGGAGCGGTAAAATAAATTAGTTTTTCAGTAAATTATGTCGACAGAAACGACATTACTTTCCAATCCCCTTAATACAATTTTTGTATAGATTGGAAAAGTATTTGAATTTATTAAAAAAGTGTTGGTTGTTTCAAAAAAGAACAATTATATTATGTATAAAGAAGAGAAAGTTGTAACTAAGAATAAAGAAGTTAGCAAATAACGTATTACATATTTAGTAAAGATACATCCACATTATATAAATATTTTAAATAAAATACATAAGAATCCGTACTCTAAACATAGTCAGTATTATAGGGAACTGTGTGTTGAAGCTAGTTTACATACAATCCAAGAAGCGGATTATACTCCGGATTTCTAAAATGGAGAGATATAAGACCGTAGACGAAAAAATAACCGATATTTCACAGAGGATTTTGCAGCATCGGGCGGATAAGGTAGCCTATAGAACAGATGATCGCTGGGCCCTGTAAGTTCTGGAGTAGAAACCGCAGATCTGCCAGCTCAATTTTAAAATTTTAAGGTCTTCATAAAGTGCTGGATGCAGGCCATGTTTTTATCTTACCCAGTTTATTCTCCCACAGGCTGCAGTCATCTTATTCCTCGTAGCCGGCGTGTTCGGACCGGGTTGCTTTAAGACGTTTGTATTTGGGGAAGTGACTTTTGCGCAGGCGCTAGAGCTAGCCATTCACGCGACCGGACTCTTTACAACACTGCCAGTATCAATCTACAATGTTTATTTGTGAGTGAATTCATTTTTATGTTAATTATATATCAGGGGTAGCCAAGTTGCGGCTACACGCGGCTCTTTGAATTATTATTTGTGGCTCTAGATAAATGTAACTGAGTTTCATTTTTATTTTGGTGTATATTTTTGTGGCGTCCATGTGGTTAGGTCCAATTATACTTTGACCGAAATAGTCAAGGACAAGGGAAGTCGAAGGTCATAATGGCTATTTTTGTGGGAGGCCTATGCCTTGCAGTGCTCCTCTATCGGATGACACGATTATGATGATACCTTTAAAAAATTATAATCATTCCCTACATGTTTGAAAATGTATCTTAAACTACTGTATATTTTGTACTGTTATTTATGTTATATATGAATATAGTTTATTCAATAATTATCATACACTTTGCATTACTTTTGAATACTTATTTAATAAACGCTCGTGATTTAAAACTTTGAAATAAGGCTTCGATTTTCTAGGAGCTTGGCCATCCCTGTTATTTATAACAAACAATCCGACCTATTTAATTAGAAAATGTAATATTTATTGTCATTCTTACTCAGCATTACTAATTCTATTTTCATTTGCGTAAATAAATAATTGATTTTCCACCACAAGAACAGGCGAACAACTTACAACAGTGAAGTTTTTACGGCTGAAATGATAACGATGATGATAATTATTACAAAATGAAAAAAAACTCGTTGCAAATGTAGTCTAATACATAGTAACCTAAGATGTAAGAATCTTTTTTTTTCATCATTTTAAAAAGTTCCTTAAAATTACGTCAATATATTTAAGTTTTTTTTTTTATTTTATCATCATGACAGTTTTACATTCACAAGTGGACGTAAGCCTCTTCCATAGATATCCGAAGACTTTAACTCCACGTTCTGGGTGTACATACTACTATTTGAGAGACTTTTTGTTTAATTTTATCATCAACATCAGCCGACAGACACCCATTGCAAGGCCCAAACCTCCTCTAAAGATATCTGTGACGACCGCAGTGTGGTATTATGGTAAGCAGAAGATGCTGCTGCCCCTACCCTGTAAAGATGTTTGTAAGCATTGACAATCCTATATAATTAACGCACAAAGTGTGAACCATGTAAGATTGTATTGCGGGAATCGAATCCGTGAACTATGATTGCAAGTGACAGTCCTCTACCGCTGTACCACTACTCCACAAATATTTACTTATCTACTACAGAGCTTTATGAAATCGAAGTTCATTATTTCCAGACCATTTGTTTTATTACAAGTACGTGCAAACTGGACACATAATTTACATAATTTAAGTGATTAATTAATTAACATGCGATACGATTGTAGGTCGTATAGAAACCGCACCGGAAATAGCTACTCGCTGTCGGAGGCTGTTCGACCTTTGTGGTCGATTTGTTCCATGGTCGCGGTGATGACCTACTGGGGTCTCAGGTCCCACAACGTCATGGAGAGTTACCCGAGGGCGTTTCTACTACTGTTCGGCACCCTATTTAGTAATATCGCCGTAAGTTTTAAATAATTTCTTTCGATTTATATGTATTGCAATGAACATTAAAAATAAACATTTATTCATACATTTATTAATTTTATTATTGACTAAGGATTATAAACGAAAAGGAACCGATATAGTCAAACAGATTGGTAAGTCGAAGATTCGGTGGACAGGTCATATAGCGCTCAGGATATTGGCCGATGGGGACTTAAGTTTCTTGAATGGAGACCTGGAACCGGCAAGCGTAGCGTAGAACGCCAGATCACATTGTTAAATTGGCTGGAAATTGCTGGAAGGACGTGAACTGATCTCAATAGGAATCTTTGGGAGAGGTCTAAGTCGCAATGAACATTCTACGAGTGAAAGATGATGATGACGATGAAGGATCACTTACAGTGACGACTTGTTCACGTCACCAGTTCCAGAGGAGCCCAATTAGATATATTATAATTAAATTTCGTGTGTAATTTTGCAGTCGCTTTTACAATTTATTTTTAAACTTTAACAATAGTAGAGCTATTAATTCCCAATTTTTTTTACCGAAATCCTCGAATATTATAAAAGGATTTTACAGGGCGTGTCCTATTTCTTGAATTTGTTACTTAACAATTCAGAGAAATTACACGAGAGTGACATTACACAATAAACTGTATAGTAAGCTTACCTTTATTTATTGTTCTAGCCTTACGTACGTTGATATTATTCTTATATTTTTATATAACGTAGAATCATAACATGCCTTTACTTAAGAAGCGAAATAATTAACGAATAGTTTGCCTTTCTATTAGCGATAGTAACGTTAACGATTTTTGAAATAAAATGAATAATCAAACACTTTGAAGTAATTCAATAAAGATTTCGTCTGTGTATAAATAATCTTTTTAAAATGTGGCAAAAAGTGTTTCTTTGTTTCTATTCTTTTGATTTACAAAAATTTCGCCTAAAAATAGACATTAAAATTTTATTTATTGTAAATTAAAATAGTCAAGGTAGCGGGAAATTGTTGGTACATCCAGCTGTCTATAAATATACTCGAGTTCTCTTCTCATTAATGTATGTATGTATATGTGTATTATATCTTTCTAAGCGACCTGGTAGACGCAGCGTGGAAAGATTTAGGTACGTGTATTGACATGGTCAAGGTCCCTGGATGTAGGCACCGGAAGACTGGATGTTGTGGTGATTTTTGGGGAAGGCCTGTCTTACAGTAGGCTTATGTAGGCTGACATGACGACGACAATGAAATTAAACAATGAGCCGTCGCCTCTGTTGGCACAATGTACTATGTCCAGCCACAACTAGAACAGGCAACCTTGACCTCGACTTTAAAGTCTTCGTACATCTGTGGGGGAGACTTACGTCTAACAGTCAACGTCTTAAGACTGGCATGATGATGATAACGGTGATATAATATAATTTAAAAAAGAATCATAAGTCTTTTTTTAACAACTCTTTACATCATATAATTAACAATGCTCGTACCTAACATGAAACTATAGATATTCGTGACACATTGTATATTTTTACCACTAAACAGAGCCGACTTATAGTGGCCGAGATGAGTGGGCAGCGCTGTGAAATGTTCAACGGTTTGCTGTGGCCGCTGGCGGCTGGCGTCGCCGCTTCCCTGTACATCCCTGCGCTTGAATGGCTTGTGTTGCACAGTCTATTGTGGGGGTCGATATTCGCGCATATACATTACGGAACTTGTGTCGTAAGTCGTTGTTTATACTTTTTTTGTTCATGTATTAAGGTTTTACCGTTTGGCGTTTGCGTTTAGTGGTGATAGAGCTCTTAAGATACTTAACCTACACTGAAGTTAGTTTAACTTCTTTAAATTAATTAAATTCACGGACATTTTGTTCAACTTTTTTCCCTATTTATACAATACTGGCCAGTATTTTATATTAAAATTTCTTTCTTATTTTATATGGAAATTCAGTTATATATAGTAATTTGTTTTCGTTTATTGAGCAGAGGTTGCCCAGCGGTAAGGTCTGACACTTACAATCGTAGGTCACGGGTTCGATTCCCAGGATACAACATAACATTATTCACACTTTGTGTATTAATCAATTGCCACTGCTCACAAATAAGTTTCCAGAGGACAGGCATGAGTGTCCTCTGCTTACCATAACAACACACTGCGAGCGCCAACCGGAATGCCAATCGTGGCGATTATGGTATATCCCTCTAAAAATATCTTTTGGGAAGGTCTATGCCTTGCAGCGGGCGCCTATAAGCTGAAACTGTGACGATTGTACATAAATTTCATTTTGTTCGATGACTTTTTTGTCTTGTAGCAATGTCATAATGCGGTAGCTACAGAAATTTTAAAACTTCTGATAAAAATACACAGCTAATAATTTGGTAGTTGTCTTTTTATGTTACCCTTACATTGCCTAATGAAATCTCAAGTGACAAAAGCAGGTGGAAGTATGAAGGTTCAAGGTGAGGGCTATATGGCGGGTGCTTTATCACATCCTAGCCAAATTCACTTAACTTTTTTCTAAGCGGCTTAACATAGATGTGTTGTAGCTTTATCGTGATGAAAGACCACACTTATTCTATAATAAATTCCAACCGTTTTCATGTCTGTAATAATGGTCTATTATACACATTTTCTTACATAATTTTTAAATTTCGTCAGGGAGGTTCCATAGCATCCGCTTCCACTGCATGAGAACTAAAAAAGTTATAACTCCTACCGAATAATTCTTGACGATCAACATATGCTAGATATTATCAAAACTATGTAACCTAGTTCTACTGACACTGACCTTGTGCACAGTTTTAAAGTTGAACTAGAGCTCGCATTAATAATTATATACATATGACATGATCTGAAAAAACAGAAAACCAGAACCATCGCTATTTCCTTCGAACTTCTACAAAACCATCACCGTAATTTTAGCAATGAGTCGTTCACTGCTAGACGTAGCCTCACCAATAGATTTCCAAAAGGACTGCTACGTTTGTTTAGCATACAGCGTCCTATTCCGACGTTAACCAGGGCGTCTGTCCCCTTTGTTAAGACCAGGCGGTTTGTTTATTTGATACATCCCTACAGTGCATTAATTCTATTGATTTTTGTTCCCCGATAATGGTTACCTTAATGTTACTGTATCAAATGATTAAACAATCAATAATTAAATAATCAGTCTAAAAGTTTAAATTATTTATATACTGAACTCGTTTAAATAAAAAGACTAAAGGTTACCACTGTGTGTATTGCCAAATAAATCTCAAATTTTTGTTGCGTTTTCTTAACGATTAAAATACATAAAATATTAAAGTGTAAGATTTCTTAAAATTGCCGCAATCTTTTTATACACATAAAAACACTACAACGTTTATGAAGCTGTCAAAATAACTTTTAGGGTATATACCAAAGAGAAACGACGTCACATAGATTATTCTTGTGTACTTTTATATTAAGCTGTTAATCATTTTAACATTTAAACGTTTTTTTTTACTTTGGCTCATGTCAGTGCGCCGTCTTCCCGCTTAACTCAAATTTCAAAGATGCGGCAGTTACATGCAATTTCCTGTAACCAAAACTTATTCCGTCAATAACTTCACACAACACCTATTTTTGTATTTCTAATATTGTCTTTCAGATGTAGTTTAATATGTCTTACATAACATTTACGATCTGATTTTATAAAATAAACAGTCAACAGATTAAATACGAAAATCTCATGATTTACCTAAAGACATGTATTCGCCATTTTGTATCAAATTTCGAATTATTTTTTTTCCTAGTTTAAATATTAATAACGAAAACTGTAATATCTATTTTTAAGCACAATATCATTATATTTTATAATTTTTAAAATTGAACGACTAATATTATTTTTATGTTTATATATTTAACATTTTGATCAATATTTTTTTAAACCTCGCTCTATTCATAACTTATGGCGACATCTATTGATATAAAATTGAATTTTTAAAATTGGAACCAAGAGATCTTTAGCTTCCATAAATATTTTTTTAAATTTTTACGTGTCAATTGGTTATAGGTGTATAATCAAATAATAATATAGGAAGAAAATGCGTTTTTAAATTTGGAATTACAAAGTATTACAATTAATTATTGTTTAGTACGAGTATCTGTACTGCCCAAAAGTTACTGGACTGTCGCATTCCAATAGAAAATATAATTTAAAGTAATGTATTTTATAGTGGTCACGTTATACAGGTTTATTAGAAATTAGTGTAAAAGCTTTCTGCTGACAAAGTTGCTATATATTCGCCAATAACAAGCCTCCTTTTTATGTTGCCTTCTTTTCTTCCAATAAGAATATTTAAGAAAGGTATCGATGAAAAATATTTAAATATTTTTTTAATTTTGCCTACGTATATTTCTACTGTATTAAAAAGATTTTGTTTTAAAAGTGGAGCTTTATCTTAAACCCTCGAGAGAGTGCCGTTATAAATTATCACACTGCAAGTCTCTCGGGGTTGTAAGTAGGGGATGAAATCAACCAAAACAAAAAATCGGTTTACGATGAACAAAGATTAACTTTTATTGTTTTAATGTAACCAGGAAATGCTGCAAATACGATAATGAAAATAGTTAAATACAATTCCAAATTTAAAATATCTTTATTTAAGAAGTTATTTACATGCAATTTTGAATCGATTATTAATAATATTAAAGGGTTAGTCCGTGAGTAAGCTACCATCGGCTCGAAATGCTGATTTGATGATAAGAGCTGGCCAGAAACAGTCGTTCTTTTTAAATTAAAGTTAAAAATTCTGTTTATCTTTTCCTCCCTTTTCACCCGATAGACACCCGCTGCAAGACTTAAGCCTCCCGCAAAGATATGTTTGAGAAGATAAACTATAATCGTTGGTGATCACAGTGTGCATGGTATGAAGAGGGCGTTGCTGCCTATCCTCTGTAAACTTGTATGTCAGCAGTAGTAATCTTACATATTTGTTGCACAAAGTGTTAATTAATTAAGATAACATCCCGGGTATCGAACCGCAACCTACGATTGCAAATCTCAATCCTCTACCGGGGGGCTATCACTGCTCTGATGTTTATGTTATATTTATGATTTTATATATAATATGAATCATGTAAATGAGTCTATAAACCAATTTCTACATATTTAGATAAACTAAAATTCCTTGAATAGCATACTAACATTTATTTGACATATTTTTAATTTTAGTTGTAAAATAAGAAAAGGGACGTCTAAGATATCTAGTGTAACTCAAACTGATGCTTGGTTTTAAATAGTTTTCTTTTAGTCTTACCTTGACATCTATTAAACAGGGCAACGCCTATTTGCCGCCAACAATTCATTTGTAAACATTCTTGTGGTCGTATATAAACCCGAATGGTATTCATTAATAACTTATACACTTTATACAAAAGAACAAGTTATAATCAGGACAGTTCAAATAACAAATCCTGTATGTCACTTGACAGGAGGTTGGAGATCGCAGTGTGGTATTATAGCACGGAGAAAACATGAGCATCCTCTGGAAGCTTTTTTGTGGGCAGTGGCAACTCTATATAACTAAGTCACAAAGTGTAAATTGTTTATAAGTCTGTATCCCAGGAAAGCCGCTACCTATGTTCGCAAGTCTCAGTCCTCTATCGCTGGGCTACCACTGTTCGCCCTTAGTACCATAAGATAACTCAGGTTCCCGCTGTTCGATATATCTCTATAAGATCGAATCAGGTTTGTGAATAGCCGTAGACGAACAGAAGTAACATAGAGGATTTGCTAGTGGCAGTGCTGAGACCACGTACATATGTAGGGGAGACCACAGATCGGCAAACGCAGAATAGGACATCCACCCAGAAAGTAGACACGTCGTTACGGTCGTCGGAAGACGCTAGATGCAGGATTCGATCTATAAGTCCTATTGTTAATCTATAAGAGAGCTATTTATCTAGCATTAGACGCTCTGCTGCTTAAATCATGATGTTAATGTTAATGATGATGTTGATGATGGCCTTGAGAAAACTGTAAACATCATTGGATTTCAGAGTCTAAACCTTCATACCTAATGGCAGTAACTTGCGGTTAACTTCGACACTTAATGTCCGTATTCGTTGCGCTTTAACTTTAATATGCGGCGATGTTTTGGTTCATAAAATAAGTTAAATGTTATCTGTTTTAAAAATAATGACAATATCAGTCACTTTTTATATAGTCTTTACTTTAGTATGTTTCATGAGCGAACTTATCTCTTATGTTCTTTATTTGCGACAAAAATCTCGGTAATGCTTAAAACAATGCTTAGTCTTCAACTATTTACAGCTGAGCTGATACATCTATATTTAAAACCAGAGAACTGAGAATTTTCATTTGTTTTTATGATAAAAGAAGTATATATTTAACTAAATTTTTATTGATTTAGCTAACTAAGAATAATACTTAACCTTCATAAGACATTTAAAACATTTTAATAAGATGGTTGGTTTTAATTTTTCTTTTTTTTTCTTTTACAGGTTCGACAAATGTGTACCCATTTCAAAGTTAAGTGTTTCGTCGTACCGAAAACTAAAAGAAAATGAAAATTTTATCTACCTTAATATTGTATTTAATAACTATTTTTTATTAAATTTGCCACTGGATAATTATTTTGTATGAAAGTGTAATACATAATTTTATTTACATAACATTTGTATATGTTTTTAATATACTGTCAGGTTATTATATTTTTAATAATATAAATTATGCTCCGCCTACTTACCCAATTTTGAACAAATAGTTTGAGCATAAATTGATAGACAAAATTTATCAACCTGCTTCCCATTCTCTCCCGTAAAAAAACATTACCAGGTACGGAGCAAAAATTCGACACCGCGACACAATCTAATTGACAAAATAATACGTAATCTAATACAGAATAGACAAAAAAATGAGCCACAACGGCATCATATCGCGAAAAGTTGTGCAGCTTTTTCAATAAGAGCGAAAGAGATGGGTGTAACCACTCGCTTGGGCCCCCAGCTCCGTCTTTAAATTATACGTTCTCATAGCCTTGTAGCTGGGTATACTTCGCTACATTAACCCAAAGTTGTTTTATTAGGTGTTACATTTTCGACTTTAATGCCATGCTTTAAAGACTTAGTTAGCCTGAAGCAATTTTGTTATTATGTCGTTTAGGAACCGAGTGGAAATTTAGTAATGGGGGGTGCTCGACATGGACACCGAAGTCGGGGTTTAGAATTTCAGTACAGCTTCGGATAGCTGCGAAGCGCTGCTTTGTTAGCTCTTCAATTGTTTACCGTTTCGATTTTTTTTTAATTTTCATTCGCGGCTAACAACAGATGGTAAATTAAAAACCTGATTTGTTAACAAAGCACAGCGTGTTAAAACTTCACAATTAACTAATTGATACGTAAATATATCCGCAGCTAGAAACTTTTTGAATAAAGTGCACAGTGAACTTTGAAAAGTGTAAAAAGTGTTGTGCGGCGCGAATTTAAAATTAAATAAAAATAGGATAATTAATCGTGAAATGGTAGCTGAATAAATAATAATACAATAAATAGGTAAGTGAGGTGTCAGTAGAGAATGAAATTTAACAGTTTTCTAAAACTTTTGTGGTGGTGTGGCAATTAAAAACAATGGCATGTCTATCGTTTTGGTAGAATTCTTGAATCGCATGTGTTGGATCATGTTTTGCTGGTAGGCCATGAAATGTAGCTGGAATGCAGACTTTCAGGCAGGAGGTAATTTTTACCAATAGATTATTTTCTTGTTAGACATAATTGTCAATTATTGATTACATTCCAATTTGATCCTTTATTCAATAATTGGTAAAGTTCGTTATTATATTTTTTTAAACTTGTAATTCATAATTTACTAATACTTTTATTACATTATATGTCTAATTTAATCCCTAAAATTCTTACAAATTAAGATATAAAATTGAATACTTTTTCTATGCAAAATAACAGTTGGAATATATCTAAATAAATTTAAAACTGGTACTATTACATTTCAATTGATTTATAAATTGTAATTAACAGATCAAAATAAAATCTAGAACTAGTAATTCGTTAAACTGAGTTTAAAATTGAAATAACTGATCGTCATCAAAGCTTAAAAAGTTGTATTAATGTTGAATTTGGCATGTACGGTGAAAAAAAGCATGATGAATATGAAAAATGCCTGCATAATCGAAGCACATTTCCTTAATCACATTTGAGGTGTTGGAATATAAACGAGTAATAAATTTAAAAGCAGACACATCGTTATAATCAACTAATGTAATAACTTTTTAACCGTTGTTTGTAAAATTAGCGAATATTTTGGAAACGTTGCGTTCCGTAGACGTGCAAAAACTAAAACATACGATTTGGTAATGCATAAACACGTCCGTTATATTTTCCGATACCATTTAAAACGTACGCTGGCCGGCAAGATGACTGCCGCCTCATTTAATATACCCTGTTTCTGAACGGTTCATTGGTTATTTTTTAAAAGTATTAAGTAAAAACTGTAGAAGACAACATTTATATATTAATTTAATAGATTATATATTCTTGTTTTAAATATTTTTTTAAACAATTACATCATTATTAATAATTTACTGCTAAAATGTATGTTTTCCAGTTTCTGTAAGTTATTAATTTCACACCGAATTACGCAAATGACCCTTAAAATTACTTTTTTTTCTTTAAATATTAGATAAAATATGGAAACTAGCTGTTATAATATTTTTGTCAAAGTATGAATATATAAAATTGTTAAGATTACTTTTTTAATGAAATTAAGTAATCCAATAAAAATAATTAGTTTTGATTAAATTTATTTCATAGTGCTTTTTAATTATGTTATTCTATTACATAAACCTCGTGCGTTTTCTAAATTTGTACCTAATTGAAAATAGTTTGATTTAATTTTTTTCATCCCGAAAAAGGTGTTAATCGATCTTTCTTTCTCGGATTACAGTGCATAGGAGACCGTCATTAACATAACTAAGACAATTATAGATAGAATTGTTTTTGCTTCCTTTTTCAAATTTTATCTACAACATCATTTAAAGCGACGCAGTTTTTAAATGTCAAAGTAATTCACTATTAACAGAAATTACTCACTTGATCCATCTTATCGCCATAAAAGAGTTTCACGGTATTTCACTTGGATAAAAATACTACTGCGTTTTAAATGTTTCAACTATACTCCTAAAAGTAATCCCAGAAAAAACGACCGGGTTTGTTCCTCTTCTGAGGGCGCGCATAAAACCCTTGTAGACATAAATTTCAAGTTGAACGATGCCACAAAAGGAATTTCAATGTTATTCTAGTCACTTTAAAACAGGCTCTTCTGGCAATCTTCTCGTGTCGAACGCAAGAATTTTTTTTACTATTAACAAAGTGGAATAAATGAAAATGTAATTTATGCTGTTAAAATACATTGTTATATAAATATGGCCTCATTGGCAAGCTCACACTAGCTCATCGATCCACGAATGCCATATGCTAGGGATAAATCTACGTGATCAAATCACGAATTAGGAGATACGTAGACGAACTGCTCACTGCTACTTTGCAAAATAGAACCTGAACTTTCTAGAAGCTACGTTCCAGCTAGGGCGGTGTAGTCAGCACAGTATACAAGGATATTACAATATTCTGACTTGAAAGGATGCCTTTGATAGTCTAATTATTCCCCTTATTAGAATTTTCCAAATTCTTAGACCTGTATTGATTTAGGTAAGGCATTTATCATTAGCTATATTATTTTTCTGTTCATACACGTCCCGATATAACAGCGTCAGATTAAGTAAAATTATTCTCATTATAAATCAATTATTCTCACAACATGCACTGTGCTTTATTTTAAGTTAATCCGAAGTTAAGCGTATCGGCGCTCTATTACTTAGGCGATCGGTTCTCAATTTTAAACTAAAGATTAAATTAAAATTCAAAACATCTTTATTTAAGTAGACATTTAAACGCACTTTTGAAACGTTGATCTAACATTATAAATAGTTAGCTACTGTCGGCACGTAATGTAAAAAGGCGATTAGTTCAATTAACTAAAAACCTTTGACTGCTATATAAAATTTATTTAATAATATACTTTTAATTTTGTATTTAAAACTAAGAAAAGGAAGGTTTAAGATATCTCGTGGAAGTAATAGAAAACATCTTAGTAATCTAGTGTATTAGTCTAGTATATGGTTTCCTTTTTTCTGTAAAGAGAAAAACAACGTACATCTCTCCGTTTTCGTTCCTGTTCATATTCATATGTCCTGTTCGTAGACGTCCTGTTTATTTCATCGCTGTGGTATTGGAACAATTTCCGGGCGTCTAATATGTAATCATTAAATGCTATTGACGAGTTATCTGCAACCCGTCAAGCAGAGCTCGCGCAACGCCCATAATGGTCAGTGATTGGCGCGGAATAGAAACACATGTCGACTGGGTACTCGACTGCAGCCCATTATTGATAAAAATATGATTAATTTTTATTTCCATTTAGATATTTTATACGTAAACACCATATCGCACAGATTATCTATAATTATCGTACGGTTCTAAATTCGAAATATTTTTTTTTTAAATTAGACATTTACATGCATATTTGAATTGTAAGCTCATAGCTAGGAACGTTGATCTGCTAAGAAAAGCTGGCTATAATCATAACAGTTGCCCTTTTTAAATGAAATTTAATTTTTAATGTATTATTAATAATAATATCAACCATGTAAATGAGTTGACAAACCACTTCAATTAACCAAAAACTTCTGATTACTGTAATAAAATTGATTTGATTATTATTAATATACTTTTAAACTTTAGATTTAAATCTAAGATAGAGGAAGGTTTAAGGTATGTAGCCATGATGATTTGACTATAAAAAAACGTTACTATGTAAAACAACTTAAAAAATCAAATATTGCCGTGAGAGAAAAAAGCCTAGAATCTATGTAACTTTTTTAAAAGCAAAATTTATCGTGTGTATATATTATCTATAATCATCCTTTCAACCGTAAGACGTCCGCTACTAGACATAGTTGGAACTGGCCTGCATGCGGATTCTTCCGACAGCAAACATTCATTAACAATGCCATCTTTTCACCTATTAAAGTCATTGACATAATATTACATATAGTATTAATTTATTTGACTAATCAGGTAATAAAGTTATAAGTAGCGGTCCGATGGAAACTAGCCTAATTAAGCGCTATCTGCACCTTTATTTATCCAACCAACGGAACAAGTAAATGCCAGTAGGTGAAAAGTGACAATCGGTAAAAAAAAATCATTGATCTATCTATCGCCAAAAGACACCTATCGCCCGTAATGAATCCTTAATAATTATTTAATCAATTCATTGTAACCTTGTAATTTTACTTAATTTTGGTATTGCAGTAATACTCGCCGTTAAAGTAAAGAGAGTAACAGAAAGGTTCTGGTTCCATTAATGTATTTTTAAAACATCGTAAAACAATTTTTCATTTCCAAGTTCATCATTTTTTTTTTAATGAAACAAATAATTTATAAGCAACATTTTTAATCAAAATAAATTTATTTCATACTTAAAATCAATCAAACTATAAAAAAACCAAACCATTTATTGTAACATGAAAATGAAATAACATAAAATGAGATAACTAAATAAGGAAATTAAAAAAAAATAAGGAATATATGCGGAAGACCTAACCTAACGTAATAAGTATTGTAGAAATTATATTACCAAAGTTTCTAACGGGTACTGTATTAACATCGGTTATAAGGTTTGAGAACAATCTAAGAGATATATATATATGTGTGTGTGTGTGTGTGTTTAACCACTCGTAAATTATTTGTTTCTACGGATTGAAAGTATCAGAGCGCTGAAAACACTGACTGTCGCAGGAGGTTTACCTCGGGTGCCTCGGCTCAAGCCGTCATATTTTTTAAAGAATTGGAAGGTCACTGATATCTTAGGTTGCATGGACGGATGCTCTTTGCAAAGGTTTGGCTAGTTAAAGTCCAATCATTGTGGCAAACTTTGCGGCAGGCCTATGCCTTACGGTGGGCAAGGTGGTGAAAAGAAGAAAATTAGATGAGGAGAAGATTCTCCAAGAGAAAACCTTGGCTTGGACAACCATTCAATGTACTTGTTATATTCCGATTATTTCAATTTAGATTCAAATGTGTTTCAGGCTGCTGTTATCGGGATTATATCGTTGCATAACCAAATTTTGTAATAAAAATAGAACTGTGTAATAGTGATGTGTTATAAGAAGATTCCCTAATCAAAAGAGACACTAAGAGAGGGGGTAATTTAGTACTATAATGTACAACCAACTAGGAAATTCCACTCATAGCCTTTTATACTAATTATGACAGATGACGGAAGTGAAAGTGTTCTAAGTTCTCTAGGCTTTTAAAAAGGAAGTCAGTTTACGAAGTAGTCTACACAGGAAAGAATATTAATCAATTTTTGCCCGAGTTAAACCTACCTATGCTTTAAGTTTGCTGATAACAAGCTTCCGCTTATTATTATCTATATAATTAATATACCCCAATATAAAAAATAATACATATTAAAAATCAAATGTAGATGTACAATTTGAATTAAAAATACTGTCGTTAATCTAGAACGTTTTCGAAATTAGTACAAAATTAATAATTTCAGGGTTTTTTGCACATTTTTGTCCGACAATAACATCGCATTAACAAAATGTTTTACTGTAAACAATGCTTCCATTTTATTTTTGTATTAACATAGGTTTCAAAATGGTAGACAAGTGGTTTAAAACGAGAATAGACGAGTGGCTGTAGCGAGAGCTACCGTCTAGCACAACAAATAATTAGGCCCCTGTCAAGCACTCGCCCGGGCCGATAATTAAACAAGGATAGTGCAAATAAGTTGGTAAAAACAGAACAAAGGCGCACTTGCGGCCGGCCGTGCCGAGCGGTTCTGCGAATCTCTTATAGTTTTCGAGCCCCGGCTGGCGTCGGGATTACTTAGCCAACTCAGCCGTGAACCGGGGTGTGTAGGGATGAGAAAGTGATCATTCGATTAAATTCTTTCCGCTGTTCAATCTATTATACTGCTAACAAATTGAAACAAACACTTGTTAGATTTCATCATAAACATCATCATCACCATATCAGTTGATAGACGTCCACTACGAGGCGCAAGCCTCCCTCAAAGATCCAGGTCTAGCGCTTCCCGCATCCATCGACCTTCCGCTACCCTATGTTATCGGTCCAACCAGTGGGGGACGAAAATTACGACCCCAACGGCAGAAAGTTGCATCTTAGATTTACGGTGTATGTATCAATGGTCGTGATCTTTGAGAAAGGTTAATGCAATGTGTACCATTTCATTTTTCAAATTTAATAGGAGAAACTGCTATATAGATACAGTCTAAAATTTGTGATTCTCTGGTGAAATTGCCTATTACTATTTAATAAGAGAAATTAAATGAAAGAAATCGATTTTATACTAAACTGGGGACTACTTCCTGGATAAAAAAAGCAAAAGGAAACATTTGATAAGAGTGAGGGTTGTATAAAAATTACATCATAATTAAGTTTAATGATTGTTAATTCAGTGTTTTGTTTATAATAAATATTGACCATTGCTAGGGAATAAACAATTACTAATATATAAACTGACGTTACTATGGACTACAACTTAAACTATGCTTTAATATAGACTCCGTATGTTTTTATGTTATAGGTTGTTATTAGGTTAGGCTATGATAAAAATATAGTGACTAATATATTTTATATTAAATGACGAAACGATCAAAAATTATATATGTTATGGTAAGCAAGTTATAGAGTATCTTCAACTTTTTTTAAATTATAACATTTCGGCGCGTTGTTAAATTTATTTGTATGCCAATGTCACGTTGTCTCATGAATTGTACACAAAAATAAAAAAAAAATTTATTACCATAGACAACAACCGAAGGACGTTTGAGAAAATCGACAAGTTGTCTCATCACTAGTTAGCTCGTGCCTATAAAAAGAGGACAGTGCACACTTCATTAATATAAGGTTAAATAATGTCGAAGACGTCCGGCCGCTTCCAGTCCACGATATAGTGTTTCAAATTCAATGGAGGCCGCTCTAAGAGGGCTAGGGCAAGAGGCCGAATTACAGTTCTTGACGGACCTCTTTAACTCAGTTGCACATGGGTTACGTCATTACAACCGAAGTCGGGGGGAAACTAACACTTACATATTGGATATACTCGTAAGTTATAAAAATAATTAAGGCGCAAATCATATTAAGCTGAGAAAGACAAAATGCGACTATCCCCAAGCTTTGAAACAGTGTCTTCGACTCAGCCATGAGTTTATTTATTTTATAAAAAATGAAATGTCTTTACTGGTCGCGCTATGCTTTGTTAGAAGCTAATCTGATATGAAGCGAATAGTTGGTGGTTGGCGTTGGTAATTGGATTAAAGTTTTAAAGTAAAGAATCAATTTACATACATAACCCTGTCAGAGACAACGGTTTATTTTTGTATTTGGATAGCAATTACAATAAATAAAAGATCTGCTAATTTAGTGATTTTTTAAATATAGCTACTGTCACCTGTAAAGCAATCCCTCCGAGAATATTCAAAGATGGAGACCTCAGGAAGGTGCAATGTCTTCGATTTTTCGAACCATGTGATGACAATAACACGTGTCAATATGAGCATATTGTGGTCAAGCCACCCGTAAACTAAGACAAGAAATTCTTCAATCATAGATAGAGGAGCTGCTGGAATTTCTTCTGCCATCTGTTACAACGCTAAAGCTTTCCGAAATGCTAGTAATGTTAGCCAGGTATTAGCAAGTCACTAAATTGAGACCCTTTCGGGCACCTTCGAGTCGGAAAGCTAAACGCAGATCGAATGACGATTCAAGCCCAGGTTCCACTTCAGGGGCTCTTGCTGGTCCCTCCATTGACTAATCTAAGAGCTCGTCAGCCTTCCAATCTGCTAAAAATTCCTTGCAACCCTCGAACTTAGTTACATAGAACCAAGTTTAAGCTAACCTCCATCTATCCTCTGTCCGCTGCCTCCAAGCCCGCGAACTCTGTAAATGTACAAAGGTTACTTAAGCTATTTAGTGTGCGTATATTACTTGCATAAAATATACAATATATAAAAAATAACTTCCAAGTTATTCCAAATAATTGAAGAAAAAATAAACGTTTTTTTTAAACGCTTACAAACATTTTATTCTTATTCATTCGTTTAATTATTATTCATTCTCTACACAATGACCGTAATTATATATTTTTAACACAGAACATTCTATATAATATGGTTATAATGATACATTTATTTACCATAGTTCTTTTATATACATACTTGACTGCTGTTGATGTAGGTCTCGAATGCATAAACCTTTTTGTTGTAAACCATCACTGCGCCTATACTGTACTGACCTTGCATCTAATGTGCATATATTATTGTGTAGCTCCCTTGTCATCCTGACAAACGCAAATACGATAATGGGCAGAGACAAAATCTTATACAGTTTTAAGTTGAACGATGCCATATAGGGAAGTTCCTTTTTTATTTATTATTCTTTATTGTTTATGTTAGAATACATGAAAATAGTTTCACAATAATATACGAAAAAGTACAAAGGGTGGTCTTATCACACAAGGCAATTTGTTACAGACAACCATAGTATAGAAGTAAAGTTCTATTTGATTATAATTTCAAATTAGTTACCTTCAATGATTCTATTTGGATAGTAATATAAAAAAGTTTATATATAACTCACACACACTTATTACGTCATAGTGTACAAGTTAAACTGAAAATTAATCAATAAACTATTTATTACATAATAAATAATTTTTTTATACAAAAATTTCATGTACCAAAAATTCTAAATCTATTATTGGTTATCTTAAATCAAATTCCTTGTGGCATAGTTGAAACAACATATTAATTAAAATAACACCAAGCCAAAGTTCACTAACCATGTCCCGAAAGTACAGCGCTAGTGATGGGCACATCTGAATTAAAGAATTAAAATTAGAATTAATATTAATCAATAATTTTTTCCTTTTTTATTGTGACATATATAGATATCATCATGAATTTAAATTGTTATATAAAAAAAATTGCAAACACATAATAAAAGTGATCAGCGGTAGACCACCGGTAGAGGACAGAAACTTGTAATCGTAAGCCGCGTGTTCGAATCCCAAAATACAATCTTATTTATTTTAAAATCTGTATGTACTTTACAAAATTAATAAATATTTTATTAATGTCACACGTGTAAAGGAAATTTTTATATATATCTATATTTTATATATGTCTATATATATCTATATTTTTTTTAAATCGTTGGATACGGGTAGCGCAATATCAGTCATCGTGGCGATCTTTGAGGAAGTCTATGCTCTGCAGTAGGTGTGGACTGAAAAGACAATAATGATAAAAGACTACTTAATAATAAAATTAAATAATTACGTGAACATTCGAAGAATTAAGCGCATCACTATACACGATAAAATAAACGAGCGGGACACATCGCAGCGAATGACCATAAGGTCCGAGAACAATCGCCACATGTGGCCACAGATTAACGAAAAGAAAAACAAAATTAATATCACCTGTTCGCTCACTCGCACACTCACTATGTGTGTATATCTCTCTCTGTCGTGCGCTCAACGAAATCATTCTTGGAAGTGCCGGAGTCGGCGCACGCGTACAATGCGGGTGTTGTGAGCACGAATTCCATATTCAAAAAAAAAAAAGAAAAAATCCGGAACGCGTTCAACGTTTGCTGAAATGTTCAAAAAATATTTATATTATTCGTACGTAAAATCGTTGATTTTTAACATTTGCATTTCTTTGACTTAAAATTAAATTACATATAGGGTGATTGCTTATAGGTGAAAAAGTTTTAATGGAGTGAATGTATGGTCATTTCTCAGTAAAACGCTTTAAAGTATACACTTATAACCAATCACAAACATTTACATCTTTTAATTAATTGCACTGAAATATGTAACTTTAATCAAAATTTTTCTTTTGAAATCCGACCGGTAACTTCTGGTAGTACAAAGTTTTAAGGGACAGACAGTTAACAATTTCAATATGTAATAATCCAAATTTTAAAACGCTTTTTCTATCTGTATTTTCACCGCATTATTTATTACTTCCGAAACCATTGATTTTTATAGGTTGTACCATACACAAATGAGTTATACATTAACCAATTGAAAGTTTTTATACCCTTAACCAATCATCCTATATATGCAACTTAACTACTATATTTAAATAACTACATGTACATATAACTACATGTTTTTATTCAATTCAAATTCAAATTAAAAATATCTTTATGCAAGTAGGCATTTACATGTGTTTTTAAATCGTCGATTATTTTAACATAAACATTAAGTTACCAAGCTACCTCTGTTGAGAAGAGCCAAGCAGAAATTCAACAGCAGCTCTTTTAAAATGAAATTTAACAACTCTCGATGTATAAATTATAAAATGAACCATGTAAATGAGTCAACAAACCAAGTTACAATTTCCCCAAGTTTTAATTTCGGTCGAACAAAAACTCTGGAATGCTATAATAACATTTATTTAATAATATTCTTTTAATTATATATTTAAAACTAAGGTTAAGTTTAAAGGTTTCGCCGCAAATAATATTAAAATCTTTGTTTCTATTTTATATCAATATTTATCTTTCTTCTTATTATAAAGCTGTTAATACAATATAATAAATATTTCCTAGTTATACACGGTTTCAATAAATTGTTGATTTGACACCAAACCCCCTTTGAAGCACTGGTAGCCCAACGGTTAGACCTGAGATTCCTGGGATATCTTATATAATTCACACTTTGTGTTTTAATTAAATAGGATTGCCACTGCTTACAAAATAAGTTTTCAGAGGATGGGCATCAACGTCACCTGCGTACCAAAATACCACACTGCGATCGTCAATCCGTCTACCAGGCGTGTCGATTATGGTATATACCCCCATAAATTTCTTCGGAGGAGACTATGTATTGCAGTGGGTGTCTATGATTTAGGTGGTCTTGACTAAAATGACAACGATGATCCTCTGAAGTTTTTGAGATACTATTTTACTTACTAATTACTTGACTAATTAAAGTTTTCGTATAAAAAGGCTATGTGTCACTAAGCATTATACGATTAACGGTGTTTGTTGTGTGTCTGTAATTAGAGATGCAATGAAAATATAACTGTTATGTATTCATCTAAAATGATTTGTATTTTATATTGTATTATTATCTGTGGATGGTTTCGAATAAATAAATAGACGTGTGCTAATCTGTGAAACCGATCATATTTTACAAGAGAACTTTGTTATCTGGTATCTCAAAGAAGTACGATTTTTAATTCGCCAACAACTAAATATAATAAGTAGTTATTACCACTCATTTCATACAGTTTGCTATTACAAAATAATATACATTTGTATACAAGGGATACATTTTTATGTATTGTTTTTTGCCTTAGTCACTTCATAAATTGAGAATGATATTAGCAGTTTTATTTCTTTTTACAGTTCTTAATAGTTTGTAGAAAGAAATTTTTAAAAATGTACGAAATGTAGTGACTACTCAACTGGTTGGCAAGCTGCTTCGGTTTTTTCAAATTTTATCTTATAACAATGGGTAATCCATATGTCAATCAGCATGATATTTATACGAAAAGTTTCTATAAAAGACGTAAGAATAAGAATAGCTAAGAATCGGTTTACGTAAGCGGCTAGCATTGAACGGAACCGTCAAATTAAAAATAATGTTTACAGTGATTACTCACGAAATAAATGAACGTAAATACCGGTCGAGTTAAACAAATACATCCGTTCACGAAACAACGATATTTGGTCTCGAGCGACGTTCTTGTATCAGATGGGTACGGAACCGAATAGTGATTCTAATTTACAACTACTCGTAGAACTAGTAAGTGTTCAAAAGGATTCTTTACGTTTGTATCTAAATGCTCGAGCTATACGGATCCTTATCTATGAGCATACCTTGCTTTCTGTACTCTATCTTGGTGATATACCATCTTTGATAATACTAAAACGTATTAAAACGAACATCTGTTAACTCTATACCCAAAACGTAAAACACTAAAGGCATATACTCTATTCCAGAGAAGAAATAAATTGTCAAAATTTAAAAAGAAAATCATTTGATTGTATTAAATCATGAAAAAAAATTTACAGACTTCACTGATTTTCTTGTTAGTTCTCAATGGGTGGCGCATTACGAACTAATGTAAGCTTAATTTTAATCTTACGATTATATATGATTGTGATAATATATATATTATATAATAAACGTTTTTGAAATTGACTTTGACTTGAGTTTGACATAAGGACAGAAGTTTCCAAGAAAACTTACTCCTTTGAGGGCCTCCTGTTCTACATTGTATTCTTGACCTTCCTACTTCTAACAAGCCAGATGAGATGCCAGCGGCAATCTTAGATTTTTGAGATCATAGCTATTCATATTAATGCGATTCTACAGAGTTCCCATAAATCAACGTCTAACCGAAATCTGGTATAGAGTAGGAGGTATTAACCACAGAACTTAGTTTAAAAAAATTAGTTACGGATTTTTAAAATTATTTTTATATTAAAAAATTATTGGTTATGCCCTGTGATCTTTTTTCTATGACTATGACTAGAAATCGACACTTAATAATTTGATTCACTTTAATGTTAGGATGGATAACCCTTTTAAAGTCTTTTAAAGTCTCTTCTTACAGACGCGATTTTGAGCAACATCCTTAATCAAAGTCAAAATGATTATCACAAAGAATTTCAGTAGATCGCTTTGAATAAAAATGTACTAAGCGATATAATAATTAATTAATTTTTTGGAGTTTGCCACTTTCTGCTTATCGCCAGATTTCGGGTTGGCGTTGATTTACGGGACACACGGGTTTCACGATACACTATTTGTATAGTGTATCGTGAAACCATACGCGACTTTCTAACACCCTATGATAAGACCTCTTTGTTCACTTACTTGACTAATAAAATTTTTTAAACTGTTTATGCCCTAACTCTGGGTTCTCACAAATACTTTGAATTATTGATAGCACTTTCAAAAGTAATTATACTATATTATATAACTATATTTTTCTGACAAATATTTCGTTACATAAGCTATGACTATCATAATTAAGTTTATATAACTTAAACGAACTCTCCTTGAAGTTCTCGACTCGTACGTGTAGTTGATGCGAACAGTCAAACTAAGTAAGTCAAACTTTGAGAAAGAGGTCTTTCGTTAAATTTCGATTTGGCTTGTTCTTCTTCCAGAAGTTTCGAAATAATTAAAAATTAAAAACAAGTAATTTAAGAAAAACGAACAAAAGTCTACGACCAATCTATTGTACAAGTGACCACTTATGTAAGTGAAACTTAGTCTTTCATTTCGACCATTATAAGTAAGCTCATGGTCGCTCATCGAGCGTAAAAGTTCACGATTAATGTATGAGATTGAATCGGGAATGTGAAGATTCGTAGACGAGAGAAAGTAACATATCCCCGGAGATTTACAAGTTGAAATGACAGAGGGTTGACCAAATAGCATGCAAAACAAATGGCTGTAATGGTCCTAACGTTTATGATAACCACTCACAAGGTGGACAGACGATCTTGTTAAGCTAAGGGAAGACGCTGGATGCAGGCCGCTTCCAATATGTCCTTTTGGAAATCTGGCTGAAATGATAATGAAAATAAATGTGAAATAAAAATAAAAACGAAAAAAGCCGTTTAATTATATAGGCGATATTGTTTCTACAGCTATAAGAGTGAATCACTTATGTCGTGATATATACAATAACACAAAATATACGATGGTCACACATTTGTCAAAATGTAGCACCTGGAACTAGTGAATTCCTTTAGCAAATTCTGTGATAACAAATGAAAAATTTGTTAAAAAGTAACAATAATATGAAAGGCCAAAAATGTACGATCCTCCTCTATTTCTTTTAAACAAACATAACCAAACTTTTATTCATTTCATTAGTAATACGTCTAGTTAAAGCTTATTTAAGTTAGAAACATCCCTTCAAGAAATAAAATATAATGTAAAATAAATTTACATTTTTGCTCTGTTTATGCAATTGACATTAAAACCCGGCCATGTCGTTGAAAAGTTATTAAAATGTTATCTTTTAAATTAAAAGTGTAACAGAAATATTACAATAATAATAACAATATCCTGCCGTTTAATATTTACTACCAAAGTTTTATTTTTAAAGACTACTAAGTAAATACGAACTAGGAGATTATGTTTTCCTAATAGGAACAAAAGTCACGAACGACCAAGTGGCAAATAAGCGTGAATACTTATTTATTCATACAATGTACCAGGCACCCAAAAATGTGTAAGAGTCGCGCTCTACGGATAACAATCGGGATCCTTTCAACGTGCGTCTTATCTTTTAAATCAGTCGCATTCAAGGATCGACAACTTTTTGTTGAGGATTTGTACACTTTTCCTATCTTGATCGCTTTATAATAAAACGAAATTAAATCTGTATTAGTTAAATAAAATAAACTTTAGTAGCGAAAGATTTTTATTTTTTAATTTTTTAACCGTACACTGTGTCTATTGTTTTCTATTCAATATTTATGTTAAATACACTCAAAGTATCCAGATTTTTACAACGCGATAAAGGAATAACGAACATTCAATCCTTGCGAATAAAATAAAAATAAAACCTAAACCTGTTTTACAAATCTAGCATAATCAGGACTTCATAAATAGAACTATGTTTGCCTACTTAATGTTACCGACGCATTAATGTTGCAAAGTAAACGGAACATGATCACAGACGGACGGCAATGGCTTTGTAATCCAAAAATGGTTAACATGGCTGACAAACACGCACACAAATCGCTTTCTTTCAAACATGACGCCGCTGCAAAATGGTGACATCATCGCAATTGGTGTATCGCGACCACCAGGCGCGCATAGCATAAGGTGTCTATTCCCGATAAGGGCATGAAATATAAACATCACTTCTACATAGGGTTGATACTATTCTCTTTATTACTATCGTACTGGATAATTATACCATTGGTTCCTATGCGTATATTATATTCAAGTTTCAAAAATATTACGTGTTTTATTGAGTAAAATGCAATGAATTGTGCGTTTCAAATTAACATAGTATCCAGCTCAAAATTATTTTTATCAAAAATACTTCTTGACGAAAAATATAATATATAGTAGTTTAACACTCTATGCTTTTCATAAAATATGATGTAGTCCTAGGGACACTTCAGAACATGTGACGAATAAATTAATTTAAATTAGCTTAAATTTATTTGACATTGTCAGCCCTATTTTCATGCAACGCCTAGCAGGTTATGATTGCTCGGTGTGCTCCTTGCCACAGTGCCTATCTAAGTAATTTTATTGTTTGTTGGTATTATTTTGCTTCACCGCTAAACCTGTCTCGTACTTATGTTGTCCTAGTCAACGAAACAACTTCTATAATAATAACATTTCGTATAGACAAAGAGGAAAAAAGTATTTTTACAAACTTTAAAACATCCTGAAAGGTAATTAAAAATTTTATTAAACAATTTATTATTATAATATTTATAATATTTAGGTTTCTTTGTTTTTAATAAAATTTACAAATATTCATTTTAGTTACCAAACATTGTTTAATCTGAAATTATAATAAACGTATCTGTTTAGACAACATGAATTTACCTGATTTTTTCATAGGAAACAATTGTTGCTAGGAAACTTGGCATTTCATTATTTATTTATATTTATTTAATTAACATAAATTATTATTTACTTGACTTGACTAATGACTTTATATGTTTGGGCGTTTTTCATCTCCTGTTAAAAATCTGGGTAACTACGTCGCTAGACAACATTGAATTTTTAAGAAAATGAAAAAATTAAAACAAAGAAATTTTATCAATAGATAATCTGAAAAATATGTAATATAAACTCAATCTAATTTTCATATCATATTCATTAAATAAAAATGTTTTAGCAGTATTGTTGCCATCGCCTCTTTCCGTAATTGCAAGATTTGAAAATGAATTTTTTTAATATCCGTTGCATAGTTTATCAAACAGGTTTGTACGAAATTACTATTTAATACAGAATAATAAAAGTAAAATTGAATGCATTGTTAAAATATGTACCAAAGAAAAAGGCAGCAAGTGACGAGCATATTTTGTAGGAATTTCTTTCTAAAATTTATCAGATAAAGGTCAAAATGGCATGATTATTGATCCTAGACAGAATATTATGGAGGATTGTTCGAATTTCAATTGAGTTTGGCGGGCGGAAGGGGCGTGTACAAATCTGGGCGGAGCGCGGGAAGGAGATAGGACACTGCGGATGTTCGTTATTCGAACTTCGCAGCTGTCTCGCGGTACGTTTTTCGGTGGGATTATCAATGGCTTTCAATTTTTTTAATCGGCCTGTAACAAATTCACTAAAAGGTTATCAGCTAAATTCTTTAATATTTTTCAGAATACATTGCAATTGTAAATAAAATGTGTACTTCATTTAAATATTTATTTAAAAAAAAAATATCGAAACATTGAAGTCTTATATTAAGTGAGTGAATAATTTTAAAATCCATTATTCTTTTTTTAAAACAGAACCTTTTTTAAAAAAAAAAAAACAAACTTACGTATTTCATATGTTAATCCAATGGTGGGTGTGATGATTTCTCTAGTAAGATTTTTCACACTAACACGTTGAATGGTTGTCTGCCCTCTCTACGGTACAAAAAAGCACCATGCTTTTCGCCACCGCGAATGAATTAATAAACGATTAGTATTATTTTAATTATAGACAAAGCATTATGCGACCGAGACCACCTACAGAGTTAGTTATAGAGACATTCCTCAACTATTTTTTTAGCAATTATACTATTTTAGCGAACATAATTCTTTTAAATGTATTTGTTAAAATAAATATATAAACGTTCTAAATTTAAAATAATATTTAGGTGTGTAGCTTGTATTTTGCTTTGAATCGGAATAAAGTTACCAAATTCGATGCATTTTTCTTCTTAATTTAGAAACATTTAATAAACAATATATAAGTATTATTAATTATCAATCTATTATTGCATATTTTAATTTTAGAGTAAAATTTGATAAATGTGTTGCCTGTCATTCATTCACTCTTTAACACGCAAATCGATTTTGTCTTTAAATCTTATGATCTGTATCCGATTGTTGTTAGGCGCTAGTTAGCCTTTCTAGCTTTTACAGGTATATCGGACTCTAGACTCGCGTTTTCGGAGTTTGAAAGATAATAAATTAACAAAAGCCTTCCATAAATGTGACGATGATATTTCCTATACACTCATTTCTAGTAGATTTTTGGAGGGAAACGAACCTTATCTCCGATAACTTTTAGCTGTAGGCTAATGGCAAAATCATTCTCATGCTATGCAATGTAAAACTTTTTGCTCTTTAATACACTTGCAATCTGTCAGCTCACTGATAAGAGACTATTGATACCAATCGGATTTTGTACATATCGAAGGATCATAGTCCATCAGAACCAAGTCTATTTCTCTTAAAATATCACAGAAAATATCAGGCGTAAACAATAACGTAACTATACCTGCAGTCTCAGCAAATACTTTTACGGATAATGATTTCGAAAATCAAATTTAAATAGGAGATGTCAATAAATTGTAAGTTTTATCCGCAAATGTCATTATTTTATCCGAATATGGATAATATTTTTGGGACTTGTGATCTTATCGCTTTTGCTTTACTTTTGGATTGGGACAGCATATTTTGCATGCAACAAATATGGCGACCCGTGCATAATGTTATACAACTTTCATTTTTGATAACGATTTTCTACAGGATGATTTATTACAGGTGCAAAAGTTTTACAGGTATTAATGTATGGTACATCCTTTATAAAATCCAGTGGTTTTAGAAATAATTAAAATGCGTAATAAGATTATTGTAAAAATTCGGATTACTACTTATAAATTGTTATATATTGCCTGTCCCTGCATACATTTAACTCTCACAAGTTATTGGCATGTCGGATTCCTAAATAAAATAAATTAATATGACATATTTCAGATTGATCGCTTTATACAGGGATATTACACCTATTACCCATCATTTTGTATATACCATGATGTTTATTTTTTATTTTGGCATACCGGCGTTGCTTCTCAATATTAGACCCAAAATATTCTTCAGCAACAATCGTAAATAAAAATTGAAAATTTTTTAAAAGGTTAATCAACGATTTAATAAAATTTGAAAAAAATAAATAGACACCAGTGGGCATTCTATACGAGGTAAGGTACAAGGGCCCGCGTAGTGGGACCACTAATTTAACTGTAATTCGAAAGAGAAGAAAAACGCAGTGATTAATTTTATTTTATATTTCTTTTTTACTTTTATTTTGCCATAAGTTATTAACTATTTAATAAACTAATTTATATAGCACAACTATTGTCAAATTAGTCTAATTTCAAACGACCCACTGCCAAGGTCATTGGAAGGCAATCGGGGACAATGAATCGATAACTAAACAAAACGTATCGCACCCAACCAGAACACTTTACGTATGCACTTCACGTCGATAAACAACGGAAGTCTACGTCAATGGCAAAGAAAGCTCAGCTATTTATTTAATCATTTGTATAATAAGTATACCAACAAAATCTATGTGGCAATTTGTGAAATATGTAATGCTGCTCGATGGCGTACAAATTACGTAACCCCGGTAGAGTTGTGTAAGGCTGCAGTTCTATTTGCCCAACGAATGAATAGATTTACAGCCTATATGATAGCAAAGTGCTGAAGATGCTTAGACTAGACCTTTTTACATTAAAATAATTGCTGGAGGCCTACCACAAAAGCCTTGGTTAGGACTGCTTTAAAGTATTTAAATTGTATGTCACGAGAAGAATGCTAGAAGAGGTGGATTTAATATAAATTGATACATTATAAGATAGGTCATATTATTAGTAATAATTTTTTTTCAATTTAAGCCTAAATCTCACAGTATATGAGCTCCAGGACTACCACAAGGGCCTTGATTAGGACTACCTTATTCACTACATTATCAAATATTCACTTTATTCTCCGAACGAGAGAACGAGAAGAGGTCGTATTGTTAGAAATTGGTTACAAATTAAGCCAAATTAAAAATAATAAATAAAATCGTTTGTCCAAATTAAACCTTAACCTCTTTACAGTAACTAAACTCATTAAGTATATTAATTATTTCAATCTAACAGAACCCGACAGGCTTAACCTATCGCGAACTCTCAGATTGTTTAGAAGAACGATCCATACAATGCCTGCCACTAGGGAAATCCAAAGGGGACTTCTACTTTAGCTATAACTTAAAACAGGTTTATCATACCAACAGAAATGCTAAAGAAGCGAAACGCGATGGTGGATCAAATTTTGTATTTCAAAACCCTGAAAATAAAATAGCAAGGCCATGAAATTTTCCACCAACTAACCTTTTTGCTGATACATATTCAATTTCAAAATATGTTCGTTCAAGTTAGCATTTACATGCACTTTGGAATCTTCGATTATTTTAACATTGTTATTGTTAACCTCCCACTGGCTCAGAACGCTGATATGTCAATAAGAGCTGTCCAAAAACTTAACAGTTGCTTTATTAGATGAAATTTAACAATTTTTTATGTGTACATTATAAAATCAATCATGTAAATGAGTCAACAAACCAAGATTATTATACACATGAGATTGTTTACAGCGAACACTTGTGTACTTTATGAGAATAATTATAGACGAACTAAATTAACGTTTTTTAAAATAACGTCATGTAAACACATGACATTGTATAACAGTAGAAGAAAAAAGAAAAATCTTCCATTCACTGAACTTAATTGCATTTTTTTTTCGTCGTGGTAAAGCATTATATATATACTTACAATTACATTTTTTTTCTCGTGTTGCGTTCTGAAGCACTGTTTCTTTACCAGTATAAAGTTGGAAATATATATATAATAATTTGATTACGGTACACGAGAAATTACATTTTTACATTCGTGTAGAATATATTTTATGCAAAAAACCTTATCATACTTATATATATATATATATATATATATATATCCAATGTCTTCACGTTATAGGACTGTTATAGTTATAAGATTTTAAGACTGTATAGTTCGTTATAGGACCTACTTTGTCTAGAATGATGGTGGTGTAAATGTACTATATTATTTTCATTGCAAACAATAAACATTACAAAAAAATACTTCTACTATGTTAACGCTTTTCTTAATGGTAGTAAAGTTAGCAGTTAAAGTTTTCCTGAAAATTCATCTAATTACTATTAACATTTACGACTAACTTATATACGTACATAAAATTCGAAGTAAACTTAAGACGAATAATGATCGCCATTAGGCTCTATGAAGTGTCTCATGTATTCACAGGGCATATACGATTTTATGACAAACTACCAAACGAAGTTGTTTATTTAACTTTTTGCAAACTCTAGAAATTTTTTAAGCACGGAGTCTGCTAAAAGGTATATTACTCTATTTAAGAATGTGTTCACGTTAAAGATATGAATTGTCCAAATTTTATAGAAAAACTAGCTGTTTTGTTACTGCAAAATAATACACATATCTGTGAGTTTGTTGTTAGTTGGTCTAAGTTGGCCGTTATGAACTAAACGTAAACATAACTTTAAGCTGAAGATTATCAATAATTGTAATTATCTTATATAATAAAGCTATTTTACCTTTGACTTCGACATTGTTTACCTTCACTGATAGGACTCTACACTGTTCCAAAAAAAAATAATGATCCTTCCAATGCTACTTTAGAAGTCCATTCCAGTAACAAGTTGATGTTCGTTCTTGACACGCCAATATCCTTCAGCGGCCTACAGATAGATTTCGCTGTTATATTTCTCGTTTCTACTTTCATCGCATAAAAATTGTTTCCTATTTATTTTGTTAAACTATGTGGTAGTACTTTTTTATCATAGTTGTACATATTTTTATAATAACTTTAACAACAAAGAACATTATAAAAAAGGCTTTACATTGACAAATTTACTACGAATTAGCTCATTGATGAAAAACTTATAAGTTTATATAATCTGTAGCATAGATAAAATAGGAATGCATTATGACATATTTACCGGTCAACGTCCTGTTGATATGCAACGTAAGAATATGATGTACATAAATTGAATAGTCATAAATGTCTTTGGTACATTTTAAATTGGTTGCATTGCTATTTCATTTAAAAGTGACTATCGAATAAACAGCATACCGTCTCCGTAGTATATGGTTAGTGGTTAGGAATTATAAATATTTATAGAGCTCCCTACTGCTTATGCAGTCTTGGTAAAAAATATTAAATTCATATCAATAGTGTCACATCGATTCAATCAAAACAACATCGGAACTGACAGTTTAACACCTGGTTCAACCTGTTTTAATATAAGATCTTTGGACTAATGAGAAACGGTTGTGCGCAATTGATTAAATCGCTTCCCAATGACTAATACCGAACGCGGTAAGTGATTTGTGGTTATGCGGTCCTAGTAATTCAAAAAAAAAAAAACAATTTACATAATATACACTTTTTTTTTCGCTGAGAACTAAATAAAAACTCTTTGCACACTCCTCATGTACATATACACGTTTTGAAGTCAAAACTTTACTTAATTACGAAAAAAGTATAAATTAATTACCTTTTGGTTTGAAAGATACCATAAGGGGGTAGACAAGGTTTTTTGGATTTGGATTAGAATTTCCTTAAAGAAGAGAGCCTTAATATGGTTTCATTAGTTGCTATTTATTTTATTTATTAAGCAACTTCGCGAAGTCGTTAGTGAAAAAAAATCTCTTACCATAGTCAATTTTATAAATTTTCTGTATTTTATTAATATTTGTCCGTAAATTGGCTATCTACATTATAATACAGGGATGAATAGAGCAGAAATAGGCCAGTAGTAGAGAACTGAGACTTGTGATCGTATGTTCGAATTAAACCTTATATATTTCACGCTGTGCATTAATTACGTCGGTTTGCCACTGCTCACAAACAAGTTTGCAGAGGATGGGCGGCAGCGTTAGCTGCGTACCACACTGCAATCTCCAACCCGCCTGCAATGTGTGTCTATTAATGTGCTATACCCTCCCATAGATAGATATACCTGTAGGGCAGGCCTCTTCCCTGCGGTAGACGTCTATGTCCTGAAGAAATGAGAAGCTTGTATAGTCCAGGTCTGCAATCAAAAATTGACATCCTAAAACAGTTCGAATTGGATTATAAAACCCAAAGGTTTTATTTATCAACACAAAATGGTTAACACTCATTAATGTAACTTAAAGTAACAATTGGTATCCTAATCACAACAATTAACATTGTTCGAAATTTTAATTACTTAGACTGACGAGGATTGCGAACAGCGCTACTATTTACGTATTAATAGTGTTTTATATACAGATCGAATTTGAATGCATATCTAAAGTAATACTCTATTATTTTTTGCAAAGAGACTATGGAGACTGCTTTAATAAGTGAGCAAGAAATAAATCAACAAAGATTTAATTACTCCCTGTGACAATACTGCGCTTTATGTGTCGTAGCCTCCTCCAAGATTCTCTTCCATCTCTCTCTATTCTTCGCCGCTCTTTGCCGAGATATCTTGATCCTTTCGATACTCATGAGATTTACCACTACACATTTCAGCCCAGCTTTCTCATGAACTTGTTTGTTGCGAGATCCTCTTGGTGATGGTCTTAACAGGGCTGTTGAGACCAGTGTGGTGTTAGTCATTCATTAAAAGTGGCCTATCAGGTCAATGTCTGTCTTGTTTACACATGTAAAATATTTTCCAAAAGTGCTTTCTATACCAAGCCAACACTAGGTAAATATACATTCAAATATCCGGTCTCTAGTATTTACTTTCGAGAGACTATTATTATTGAAGTGTATATTACTCATAATAATAATTTGCAGGGAAATAAAGGTTTGATGTTAGTTTTAAATACCTCCGAGCCGATTACAAGTAATTTGGTGAAGCTGTCTCTGATTAAAATCGATTAATTTATGCCTAACGTGGCGAGTTCTCGATGTTATCGCACGGCCGTTTTGTCGACGCCACTGATCGGAATCTACTCGCTTGTGCCTCGTTCACATGCTGCCTGCCACTCGACTATTGAAAATATTTTTCGAATTGCGTATAAAACTTACACGAATTTATTAACATCAGAGACTAAACACTTAAATAAACTAATTACATACATGGGTATTACACGAGTTTTATGGGTCAGCCATAGGCTTGCCTCATCCAAAATCGCCGCGATGTAAGTTCTAGACCTGCTCGCATCCAGCGAGATCTTGAAACCTTAAATATTTCGTTGGTCCAGTCTACCGAGAGAACTAATCACTCCGTGTGTACGATGTCGTGGTTACCACCCGAGAACCTTTGACCTCAAGTATTTTATAATTAAGACATTAATTGGATTAGCTAGCGAACTTCTTTAAATTGAGTGCCGTAAATATCTCTATAAATATTTGGTAGAGTAGAACAACCGCCCATAAGCTATACAGACGAGACCAGATCTTAGAAAAGTCGATAGAAGACGAAGAAACAAATCGATCCTACTGAAAATCTATGGGAAAGTTTCATATTTTGTATAATTGTTTTTATATATTTGATAATATTTTTCCCCCTTGTCGCCTTTTGTCTCTCGGATTTAAAGAAGATTTGGTAAGATATAGTTACAGATAAAATTAAAATTTTTTCATGAACACAAGTTAGTTGACTTGTTTAAAGTAAGCAATTAAAGAAATTTTATAATAACGCATACGAAAAATTTCAGTATTCATCTTAAACCAAAATTACTGTTAATTAAATTACATTTTAAGAAAAACATTTACAACAAAAGTCGTGTTTAGCAATATATTAAAAAATAATGTTGTGGAATAATAATTAATTAGGATTGATATAGCGGTAAGTTTCTACCTGCGACTTAGATTTTTTTTTAAGCTGGAAATGACTTTATAAGTGGAGACTCCCCTCTTCTTTTCATGCCTGTAAGCAACAGAAAGCTACTGTAAAGAAAGATAATCTATAGATATGTTACAATTAATTTAATATAAAATACCGCAATGTCTAATGACGAAATCATTTGACAATTGTGTTACCTGTGATGGTTTATTGATCTGAGACGTGGTCTTTTACGAAGGTTTTATGAGAAGAACCAAGGTCACCGACGTAGCTCGAAGAAATGCGCGTCTGAAGTGACAGTGGGCGGGACTTATAGCTTGTGCAAGTGATGGCCGTTGGGTACGATTAGTTACCAAGTGGCCACCTAAAGCCAGAAGACGTGACCTCGGAAGGTCCCTCATCACAGGACATACGACATCGTCTCGGCTGTGAAAATGTTATCGTGGGAATCCTTGGGTGACCTTCCTTGGATTGACATGATGATGATGATTAAAAACAGTGGTTTTACTGTTTTTATCATGTATAAAAATGTTCGTAATTCGTCGATACGGTTCAAGAATTTTGTATGTCAAACCTTGAGAAGCTTTAATTTGGCCATGTACCGCAGCACATAAAATATATATTAAATCGTTTTTTTTTTAAACCTATTACTTAATACAAAACGCACCTTCATGATTCCGGCAACAAGTAATTGATTTTAATTCGATCGTAAATACAATTATTTTATCGATCCACGGACACGACGTGACATCCCTGCGGCCTGCCATTCGCATAACATTCATTTTACTTTAAATTTAAATCGGACAAGTTTCATACTTGAAATTATTTCGCAAGAATTCTTTAAATCAATAACTATATTTAAAAAATGAACCAATTTCAACACACGTTATATGTTTATATAATTAAAAAAAAACTGCTTATTTTTTTTGACGGTCTAGATATTTTTAATTTCATTCGAGTCTTAAAAGCAGTGTAGATTGACTTGATGCCGCCAAACAGAGATGGAGAAAGATCAGTTGTGTTTTGACTTTGAAAGCAGTAATGGTGTAATTATACATTGTTCGCTATACACAGTCCTCATTCTTCTTTTCAGCCAATAGGCACCTACTGCTTAGGTATAGGCCTCCACCAAATATCGCTATGAACACCAGATTGCGTTGCCCATATCTAGCACAGAGTTAATACCACAACATACACAACTTATAAGTTCAAATCTCTCTATGATTAATACAAAATCGGTATTTTTTCGCTAAAAAGGCAGACCTCAAATAAAATCTTTATTATCGACGCATGAAATCATATTAACAGTAAACCAAATAGTGAGTGATTTGAAACTTTTATGGGGACCGGAAAGTAATGTCGTTTTCTTAAGTTAAATTCACACCACTACATTTTTAAAGTTTTTATTTCTAATCAACAATATATTCACTTCGTCTTCGTCATCAACGATCTTTTACCGTCCAGTACACAAATTTTCAATGCGGTAAAAATCTATCGGTTTTTCTGTAAAATATGTCGACAGAAATGACATTACTTTTAAAACTAGCCACGTGTAAACGCGGCGTGTTTTTGTTACAACGAAAATATATTCATCTTCACTCCAGAATCTCAGGGCGCCCGCGGTCATCTGTACTGCTTGCTATGTGCCAAACCCACTGTCATTTTAATTTACATATCCCCTCGGCTAATTCGTTTACTTTTGATTGTCATCGGATCTTCTTAGTCCTATTTCGATATCGTAGGTAAATCCCAAACAAGCCTGTTGAGCGATTGTGAGCTTGACAAAATGAGGATAAGTGTAGAGAGCATATGTGTCAGTGCCAAAGGTCTTCACTGGTGACAAACATTGGACGTAGAAGTTCGTACCAAGACACATTCATACGCATTTCGTGAATATGTTTAATTTGGTCAAACGCATGGTCACAGTACATGTCTCAAAATGCCGATTCGCTCGAGAAAATATCTAGTCTGCAAGAGACTCATAACGCAAGATTCACACAAATATAGCATTCGTGTGAATCCTGTAGGTGAACACAAGTGTACACGGGATTCCATAGAAACTTTATTACGATCGTTTATGAACTCGATTTCTTTCCATCAAGAAATTCAATGTCAACTGTTTAATAAATAATCGATGCCGTTTTAATGATCATTAAATTCTGTATCTTATAGGTTATAGTACTCGAAACGCAAGTTCATTTTGCCGTCGAAATATCGTTTTTGATCTCTAAAATAAGCCGTATGGTAATCAACTTAAGGTTTACTAAATATTTTATTAATAAAACCATGTTGATCGAGAAGCGAAGCGTTTGCCCCCCGTTGAGACTATACGGGAAAGGCAAGTTTTTTTTTGTTTAATTTCCCGATAGCCAGTTTATATTTTAAAACATACATTGCGTTAGTTGGCCAAAGATATTTAAAAATGAAAATATAATTTAAAAAAAAAATCTTGTTTTTAATAACCAATACAGTCTCGTCTTGAAATTAAATCAATACAGTATACTTAATCATTGATTTGTATTTTTCATAATTATAAGTCTACATCATCATTTCAGCCACAGGATGTCCACTGCTGGACACTCCGAGAGTCTCAACAAGACAATAAGTGGATGTTCTTTATGTCAGTTGCTGGTCTCCGCTCCAGAACCTTAAGGCCAACCCAGAGACCATCTGATTTACGCGCTGTGTGATCTACTTATTACCACTTTTACTAGCTATTTATTTATGAGTATTATGTAATAAATATGGTATTTTGAGCAATCGAAGCCCAGCGGTAGAGGACCGAGAATTGCAATCGTAGGTTGTGGGTTCGATTCCCGAGATACAGACTAGTTACAAACTCACATATAAATTTCCAGAAGATGGGTAGCAGCGTCTTCGTACTATAATACCACACCGCTATCGCCAACCCGCCTACCATACGTGGCTGTTATGTATATATCCCCCATAAATATCTTTATCTATGCTATGTAGTGGGCATTTATGGGCTTAAAACACGACGATGATGAAATATATATCTAAAACGACTTAACCTGAATTCGGTCTGATTCGAGGTACTAGAAGGATCGCTCGAGTTTAGCTATTTAAAACAAGGCTTAGTCTAGACGCATTTAACAGTCTGCCATTTCCAACAATTCGAATATTTACCAGAATCAGAAAAAATCTGTATCAAATATGTAAAATCGAATTAATTAACAAATACATTCAATAAGTAAATTAGATCATATTAAAGAATTTTAATCTGGTTTACAACCACAGATTTATCACGGACCTTTAGACGTTAAACGTACAGGTAAGATTCACAGCCTTGAATATATCAATGAATACTCTCACAGTGGCAACATTAGGCTGCGCCGCATGAAACCTCCGCTACTGTTCAACCCCCCGCCGTCATCGAAAAACCCACTTTTATTTCTGCCACTATTTTTTCAACAGTAAAATAAAGGCCCGTTTACACTAGTAGTTTTTTTAAACGGCAATATGCATTTATGCAAATGACTAGTTCCATATTTAATTAAAAACATTTCTTTTTTGGTCTTAACTTTAACAGTGTATTGCCTTTTTAACTACCGAGGATATCTGCTCATTTGTATTTATAGAAGGTATTGCAAGGTCGTGAGACATGTTGTAAAAATATATCGGAAAACTAAAGAAAGGAATAAATAAACTACAAATAAACAGTTTATAGTTTTATAAAGCATATTAAAATTGCAATTTTTTATTTAAAAAGAAAACATCACGTAATTGAATATTAAAATAAAATTCTAATTCATATACTTTTTAAATTTATAAATGAGGAACATTAGAATTCAAATAACGCTACGTTTGAACACAGCCTAATGTGTACATTGGAGGTAGCGTTCGTCAACGTTCGTTATTTTTTGACATCATATCTGACCGCTTCAATTTAAAATTTAGTTGGAACCAGACTGCCCGGCTATTTAACTGTTTTAGATTAATGATGCGATTAATATTTAAATCATCACATAACTATAAAAAATACATATAATTTTCTTTAAATAAATCGGTTTAATTTTTGTTATATCCCTCTAAAGTATATTCACAAAAAAAATATGTAAAAAAATGTTAATTCGAATAAAATTAAATATGTAAAACATTATTTTAATTAATAATACAGAAGCTAGTTAGAAGGTATAAAAACGTTACAAAAAACATATTCTTGATTACGTCAAATCCGATTTGACAACTTGATGAACACGCCTTTGGTTCGACATTTGACTTTGACGATACCATGTGGGTGGTCCCTACCTAGGGATACCACGCTTAAGTATTTGTTTAAAATTCCGATACGTAAGATAAGTGACATAAGATACTCGTACATTTTTATTCACGATATAATATTAATTAATACCTTCTAACATCAAGTTTAAAAAACTATAAACTTTCAACTAAAATATTTATGTAATATTCTAAAATATTTAAATAATCAATTTAAAATATTATAGACAAGTACAGCTTTTGTATTTATATGTACACGAAGTTATTTTGTCCGTGATATTTGTGATTAATCATGGTGACCCTAAACTCTACGAATATGTTATATTCTTCGCTTTTGTTTTATTTTTTGTCGACTTAGGGAGATGAATAACAGCGTCGCAATAACTAGCCACCGACGTTGAAATGGCCGTAGAGATGTTTTCTTTTAAATTTATATGTAAATACTTTCCGAATACATTGGTAGAGTATAATCACTTAACCGCCTATTTGTTTTTTAATTAAATTCAAAATAAAGTGTACAATACTTCTTCGTACATTATTTTGTAACAATTTTAAAATAATTTTTAAATCATTTAAGGTTATAGCGGACAATTTACTTTTTGTTTTGCAACTCAAACATACATACGTTTTAATGTAACTGCAAAAATAATTATTCTCTATAAAATCTTATTACATTTCATCATGTCATCCAATAAATGTCCACTGCAAGGCATAGGCCACTCTCAAAGATCGCCACGATGACCAATCGATTAAATTTCATAGGTGAGTTATAGTAATGGCAATAAAACGAACTAGCAAAAATGTCAAACTACGCTTAGCGAAAATATAACAATATGGCCGCTCGTGAACCGTATCCCGCGCAAAAAACTGTCAGTGTCATAGATAAATAGAAAAGTGAGTGAAAAATGGTGACGTTGATGCCGTGTAGCTACCTCGGCGCCGCGTCTCCAAGATGCAACCTGGATCACGCCGAACCAAAGGTCAGAATCTGATTATGACTGCACAAAAATATCACAAAATTATTTTTAGCAAATTGCACCCTATACCGCCCGCACGTTCTGCATGGAATTGCATTGCATGCATTATGATTTTATTTCAAAAAAATAATAACATTTATTAAATATTTATTTGAACTTTTTTTAACCGTAGTCTCACTTGCACCGATTTTAAAATTTGCACTTTATTTTGGACTATAAGACGCACATAAAGTTTATAAAATAATTATTAGACCTTTATATAAACTAAATAGTGTATTATATATTTGGTAAAAATAACCTAATTCAAAAATGATTCTATTTTTAAATGTGCAATATATAATCTAAAAAAACACGATACACTGTGATGATGGGTAAAGATGTTATTTACGATAATTGTGTAACTTTTTAAAATTAAAACAAGTCTTACATAATAGGGAGCAGGTCAACAGTTACTGTACGTTAAGGATATAGAGGTATTTGATGTTATTACGCCATGACAATTTATTATCGTCCCGTTTGTTTTATTGAAACAATTGACTTCACCTACAAATAGGTGTGTAGGTCATTAGTAACACCGAATTTTATCGTCCGGATACCAACAAACATGAGCGCGGACAAACTGTTTATGTTTCCCGAGTGGTACGCTGTCCGATCTCATGTTACCTACCCCATTCATTCGTTAATCTTTAGAGGCCCATTAAAAAGTCGTAATACATCGAGTGCGGTGTCGCCGGCGTACCTACGGGACAGTGCGTCGTTAGGCACCTGATACCAGGCGATCATAACCACGCGGGGTTAGCTTACAAGCGATCGTTGATAATTTAATTTAGGTATGCGACGAATATGAGAGCGTGACAATAGCGCCTTATCTAATGCAAATGCTTCTAATAAGGATGTGTTTAATCGAGCAATCTTGATTCCTCATTGTTTTATTAAATTAATTCTTATCTTTGATCTGATTCAAAGTATAACACGGAGATTAACTAAATAAAAAGCCGTTAGAATAAATGGTTCGTTTCCATATAGGCGCGACTTGAAATGGAATTTATACATATTTAGTAGAATCCATCAAGGATTGCTCTGCGGTTTTTGGGAAGAAATTGAAATGATTAGGGAATAAGTATAAATTACATCAACTAATCTGAACGTTATGAAATGTTTAAAAATGGAAGCGCTCATTTATGCTATTTATTTATACAATTAAAATAAAAGAAATATTTCTTCCTTTTAGTTTAGATCATAGTAATTAATAAGGTCGAGGAAAAAATATTTGCAAATAATAATTTAGAATTTTATAATAAAGTATCTTTGGCTGTACTATACGCTGGCTGGTTGTAACATATCGAAAAAAAAAAAACTGATAATTATTGTCTGTTATGGTACTACGCTATCATAAAACGGAATGTATGGTTGTAGATATCTACCTAATACAAATGCTACATTGAAATGCCAATTTTAAATTAAGAACGACACCGACAATTTACCCTTAGGAAAAAAAAAAAAAAAAACAAGGACAAAAACAAAGCACCGATACAGCAAACCACCCAGCGGTAACAGCAATAAAAACAGTTTGTACGAGTTGATAGCGCAACAAGATGCGATTTATCGTACGAGATGACCCCCGATAGTGGATCTTAAACTTTAAGAAACGCAGGCCACTTTAGATATCAATAGGCATTTATATTTGCGAGGAAATATCGATAATTATTACACATACATTAAATTAATAGAGTTATCAAACTTTAAATTTGAGCAACTTATTACTAAAACATAAAATGAGCGATATATATATATATATGTAAATATATATATACACTACACATATGCATTAATATGTATTTATATATATTAAAAGTAGCTGTTCCCCGTACGCATCCTTGGCCCGCAATGGCTTTTGTGCTTGTACTTTAATAATATATTCTTGATAATTAATAAAACAAAATAAATTAAAACATACCAAAACAAATTCTGGCCTAGTTATCTTTTAAGAGCTACAGAAATTATGCATTTTTTATGAACGTCAATCCATCGTGCTAGAATTTCGTTATATCTTTTCTTAGCTAATCTTCACTGGGCAAAAGAAATATTGCTACAAAGCTTTAAATTTCTAAGCACTATGGTTCTTGAGATATCGTGATTCTGACTTCAACTTTACAGTCCATGGACGCGCTATATATATATTATATATATATATATTTAGGGGAATATACCATAATGACAGGGGTTGGCGATGTGCGGTGCTTTGACGCTACTGCCTATCCTCTGGAGTTTTTGAGCAGTGGCAATCTTAATTAATTAATACACAAAGTATAAATTATATAACATAGTTTCGCAGGAATCGAATCCGCGAGCTACGGCCGCAAGTCTCAGTTCTCTTCGAGGCTTGTGATTATTTTACATGCTCTGCCTATGGACTGATGAGTCAGAACTTAAATGGAAATCTCTTATTTTTATATATATCTATGACATTTATAATAATAAATGGCAAGTAATGTTAGAAAAAGTGAATCATTATTGCCTATAAAATGTCATCAATATGTCATTTTGGCTAGCGGTTCTCTAGCAAACAAATGTCCATCGGTAGAATGGTAAAGTAATGCAGTCTCTTCAAATCCAAAACAAACAAAGTACAGCAAGGCCTATAATAAATCTTAACAAAATTGACATTTCACGCGATGAGTCAAAAAACGTACGACTCGAATTAATATCACACCAATAGGTATCTCTCGAATTATCAACGATAACCGAACATAAATATGGCGGACGATAAATTTGAAAATTTATATTGTAGGGACTCGGGAGCGGGACGCGACAAGACGAGCGAGAGTCCCCGATCGTAAATATTAACACAGATAAAACAATAAACGAATTACGTATAAATAAATAACAGTTTTGTACCGGGCCTTGTACGACGTACAGGGTGTTTTTTAAATTGCTTTAGTTAACAAAGATTTTTATTAAAATAATTGTCACTTAATCCCATACTAAAATTGAGTATTCGCTTAAAAAAATTTCCAATTATTTTTTTTCTGTTTTAAGTTAAAAGTTTTCCAATTATTTTTTTTATATTTATTCTACATAAAAACTAAAAAGCGCGATTGAAATTGTACTTAGGAAATTAGAATTGATTAAGATAATAATGGAAAAAAATTGGAATTACACAATATGAAAATGTTTTCTGGCAATTATCTGTCAAAGTACTAGGCTTTCATAAAATGAAACCCCAATTCATTTAACAATATAGTCAATATTTATATTAGAAAGAGATAAAGAAATAAAAAGCGTCACTTATTTTTTTTACATTAAACTTTTAACATAGACATCCTTTTCATCAACAAAAAAAATATTAATAATATTAGTTATAAACTTAATTTGTAACAGTATTTATGTATTACATTATGTAACTCTTGTATTTATTGATATAAAACATCAATCTTTTCCTCCCTATTTGGATATACATTGTAAATACAAAACACCCCTTGTAATAAATGATCTCAAAGCGCTAAGGCGCGTTGTCGCCGCGTAAAACGTATAAATTAGCCCGCGCTATCGCGAGATCGGCCGGCCTCACACCTTGAGCGGAATGCCTCGTGATTTACGCTCTTTCTCACACGCGTTACCTCCTTTGACTTATGCGATCCTGGTAACTTCGCTGTGGTCGGTAATACGGTCGAAAACAAAAGAGGAGAAAAAAAGTAAGTGAAGGAGGAGAGAAAATTAAAATAAATAATACTAACTTTATTAAAAAGTTTTAATTACAAATTTAAACTTTAGTCAGGGGGTCGAAATTTTATTCACTTTATTTGTTAACAAAATAAATTTAAAATTAACAATTTTATGGTTTCTTGGTCAAAAAGAAATAAATATTCTTTTCAACATTTTTTTTGTGAACAAATGTGCCACAACTATTAAAACTCCTAAAAATAATTCATATTTTACCACGAACAAATTGGACGTGAAAATATTCAAAATATGTCAACAAAGTTATTTTAATTGCATTAAAAAAGGAGAAACAAAACATATTTCGAGGGGCATAGACACGTTTATCGCTCCCATCGTACCCGATTGAGGTCCGTATATCAAATGGAGACACGGTGGCGCCCTCCAAAGGTTGTTAAATAAATTTGGCTTGATTTTATTAATGTTGTTACCATAATCTTGATCGGAGGTAGGTGACGTTTAAGAGTTTTATTATTTATAACTTTAGACTTATCTCCAATCTGTTGTATGTTAGAAAAATTGGAATTGTTAGCGCTACACGGGTAAGAGCCTGATGAAACCCTCATTTCGTATGGGAAGCGCATAACAGAGGTGAGAGCTCTTTGGAATATGAAAATAAAAGTAATAAGAAAATAGCTGAAAGTTGAATTTTGTAAATTATGTCCACGCATTAACAAATTTACTGTTTATATATGTCTTGATTTCTTACTTCGTTATTATTATTATTCCGGCGTCTCGCATTCCTTCGTTATTATATATTCGTTATTAGTATATTATTCCGGCGCACACTCTTCAAAATTCAATCTAAAAAACGCTGATAAACTGGCAATTTTTCGCTGATACTCCAAGCTCTGAAGCTTCGTTAATATTATCAATAAAAATATTTGTTTCACTTACAAGTTAAAGAATTTATCAACTGAACAAGGATTATTTAAGTAACGTATATTGTTTTTATTTTCGTAAAGACGTTTAGTAAAATGAATAATCTTATAAAAATGTCGGATACGGTAAAATATATTTTTACTATCTGCGCCATAGTTGCTTTATGCAAATGTAACTAGCGACGCCTGGTCTCGGCTTGAATTCACTTTACCACTAGTGTGTGTCCATCACATAGCCCCGCTCCGGGCAGCTGTAAATGAAGTCATTCTATTGGTTCTTTATTAACCCTCATTTTTGCACACATTTGCTGGAATTGCAACCCGCGTCTTTGTTTATTGCATTCACAATGCCACAAACTAAATATTTATAGTTTTTTTTTCATTTAGTTCTGTTATAGCTCGAGAAACGCTTGACAGATTTCATTCATCTTTTTTCATAAGTTTCTTAATCCTCTGCATTAGTGGTAGCCCAGCAGTTAGAAATGAGATTTACGATCATAAATCGCGGGTTCGATTCGGGATACAATCTTATATAATTCACACTTCTGCATTAATTATATAACTACCACTGTTCACAAAAAAAAAATAAAGCGGTTGGCAGCAGCATTCTCTGCGTACTATAATACTTCCTTAACCCGCCTGCTAAGTGTGGCGATTATAGACCCCATAGATATCTTTCGAGGAAGCGTGTACTTTGCAGTGGGCGTCTATGGGCTAAAACCTTAACAAATATTATGACTTTTTACACAGTTCCTTTCATTCATAATGTGTTATTGTCTATTTATAGATACTCGCTCATGTCAAAGTAACTACTTATGTATGTAAAATGTTCCCAATAAATTATTATTATAGTCTCATTAGAAATAAACGATACTTAGCCTTTAACCTTTATACATTTAGGTACATTCACATAACTTTTGGGTCGAAAAATTTATATTTTTAAACAGATTCAGCGTATTGACCTCTTCATCTTTTATGACTCACTACTAGTGTAGTAAATATATTACTATAGTTATGAATTTACTGTCTCCAAAATCATATCAATCAAAGTTTTATCAAATAAATCTTATACAATTTTTAAGATGTCTAGTTTGCGCGATCCAATAGCGCGATGAACGTGTGCGTGGGTGTTAACAAATAATTGTTATTTGCAATGTTGCCAGCGCTTGGATGAGTCCCTTCCTCTATAGTTCGGAACGTTATACTCCTCGAGAATTTAGTTTAATAGCGGTGTACGTTGTAGAGTAACCATTAAAATTGTTTGTCCCGGGATAAATATTTTCAGACAATAAAAATTAGTAACAATTATGTTACGTATTATAATTTGTATATTTACATTCACGACAGAATATATTACTGAAAACTATAAGTATATTGGAGAATATCCGTGATTTCTCTACGAGACTGTATTAGGAATATAGCTTTTTCTTCTTTTGAGCTAATAGAAGTCCACTACAAGGCATAGGCGCCCCCTAAATTTCGCCACGATAACCGGCCATGCGTTGCCCGTATCCAGCGACTTCCACAAACTTAACTATGTCTAATTATGTCTGTCCACCTAGTTGGGGAGCTACCCACTAACCTGAAATCTAGCTAATTCGTAGAAATAAAGTGACCGACTTAGTCCAGGGAATTGGCAAGTTGTAGGGTAGGCCACAAAGAGCACAAAACAGATGGCCGCAGGGTCCCTATGATTCTGAAGTAGAGAGTCCGCAAAAGACGTCCACCCACAAGGTGGACAAACGGTCTTGTTAAAGTCGTCGGAGGAGCGCTTGATGCAGGCCGCTTTCAATCGGTCCTATTCGATTTTAAGAGAAGACCTATGTCCAGTTACTAAAACTGAAATGATGATGTTAAAAATATATAACGTAGTTGTAAATATTACTAAAAATGAAGTGCGTTTTAGTTTAGTGGAGCTTGAAGTAACGTCAATGCGAACTAAACAATTCTTTGTCAATGCGCTACAATGCGATTCTAGGAAGGCGGGGAGAAGTTTGTAAAATCCGACGTGTATCGACATTGTGCCGGTACACAATGCGAATCTATTAATGAATAACCACTTGTTTTACAATTTTTTTTTAATTACAAATTCGCTTTGCGACCTACCAGCTCAATTAAGTTTCATGATCATGTCAGTCGATAGACGCCCACTTGCTTGGTGCTTGGTTTAAGTTGAAATTGATGCTGTTTGCCCGGGGGATTTTACAGCTTCATCGGAACAGTTCAAGGAGCGGAAGGGTCCGTGAACTTCAATATATAACAGAAGTTGGACAGGTGCATTGCAGTTGTGCGAAGTCGTTTGCACGTAGTAAACCGCTCTACCTGAGTAGAGCTGTTTAGTGTTTATGTTGTGTGCCCAAAAATTGCAACAATGACTGGTCCTACGCTGCCAGTCCAGGTCCAATGACATCCTACGACCTTATGTCATCAGTCCACTTAATGGCAAGCCTACCTAGGGTCTACCAGCTCTTGTTCGTCACTCGAGAACCTTTCGGCGCATTGCCCGCTGCAATTAAAGTTGCGAAATATAAATTATGGATGTGTTCTACAGTTATCGCTATATAGTTAATTTGCATTAATAGTGCAATGATTCATTGTAGTTAGCTGGCTTGCACAGATGGAATCATTCCATCAGTAACATGTCAGTGCTAATTTAACTTGATTTTTTGGCTAGGCCGATTATCAATGATGTTCTACTGCATTCGTTAAGACGAATGGACTGTAACAACTTGTTATATAAGCAACATAGAAAATATATTTTTATCAGCCTTAATGTGTTCATAGTTGAGATACACTCCTCGATTGACAGAAATAAGACACTTACTAGGATTCGAACTGACAACCTACGATTAGAGACACAGATATGTAAGTAAAAGCATCAGGTATGTATAGATGACATATATACAGATTTTCGTCTACGCAGTGTCTCATCACGGTACCTCCAGACTCGACAAGATTTAGAAGCTAGAGATTTCGTATAAATATTTCATTGATCAAGTAAGGATCAGCTAAGAACGGATCTTATAAAATTCCATTCACAAAGGGACAAAAGTTCATTTAATTCGCGAAAATAGCGGTGGACTGTTATCTATATAACACAAATCCGTAATATTGTTATTCTTAGAATTTGAACAAAATACACTACTAGAGTCATTGACAATCATTGGTATTAAAAACTAAGAGAAAAAAAACAATCTCTAATAACTTAAACTTTGAGCGATTACATACTTCATTGAAAGACTACACTTACATTTGTATGATTATGAAAACACAGCTACATTGATGGCATTTGTCTTGTTGCAGGCAAAAAGGGCAAGACCTGATACGGGCTCCGATGTTCGGTAAGTATCCATGAAAATTTACTAGAATTTATTACCTGATGTTTAGTAACAGATGTACAATCTGATCGGTATGACGTAGGTGTAAAATCTGAATGCTGGCTTATTACTCAGCAAAAAGCTGTAAAAGCGAAACCTATTTTTAAACACCATGTTTAAAATGATTACTTTGAAATATGTTATAATTACTTATTTACATTATTTTGGAATGCGACAAATAGGTCCTGGCAGTACAAAGTCTACAGGGACGTATAATTATTAATTTTAACATATAATTATCGAAATTTTAAAAAGGCTTTTAATTGCTCTTTTAATAACTTTGATTTTTGTATAAGGTTTACTTTACAATAATTGACAGCAAATGAGCTGTACACCCTTTCAAATTTTTTACATCTGCCTACCAAATATCCTGTATAAAGTAGTTCATAATGGTAAGTATGTACCATAACAACATATTTGCAAATTATATTTGGTGTTATATAATAATAATAATAATTTTGTTACTTGCACTTCTAAATTACTATGAGAACAGCTGACATTGATGTGTCCACATAAATGTCAAGATCAGTCCCAATAAAAAAATATTTCAAAATCCTCAGCCACTTAATTATGTTACACAGACCTTCACGCTTTTCCAATCTACTTCACACAACAATACGGAGGGTCGATAATCTCAAACTAATCCCCACATTGTCGGCACACAATTGCCGTGAAAAGAGCTGCTTAATAGAAACTCTTCAATGGAACACGCCCCGGCTTTATCAACATCATCTCATTATCACGCATCGATCAAAGGAAGTTATTTCAATTCACTACGGGTTTTAAGTTACACCAATGTTTACTTTACAGATGTTCTTAATATTTTTTCACTAGACTTGCTTGTCAACTTAGTCCGTATTGGTATTTGACGTCGATTTCGGCCTGCAGCTGGTATTCAAATATATCTAAAGCCAGTAATAGTTTTTTTTTTTATTTCTTGATTCAAAAGGTCAAGCCTATATCAATCTCGAAACGGCCGCTCGTAAGTATTATTGTGTTCCGATTTAAGAAGCTAATTTACTGGGATTTGAACATAAATGATGATACATATCTGATACTGAACAATTTTTTTAGATATAGATGATTAAAGCTTTTTAGTATCAAATTGCGAAAAATTAGTTTATTATCTTTATCGTAATAAAGGTAATAAAGGTTAAATATTTTATTGACAAGCATTTCACCGATATAATAGCGACAGATGACTGTTAGGCAAAAATTAATTCGAACAGTTTTCCCCAATACTGTGTATTGTTTCTGAAGATGTTAATGCTGTTAGCCCTAAGGCTTTTACAGCTTCATCGGTACTGAGTTCACGGAGCGGAAGGGTCCGTAATCTAGATTTAAAACTACAAACTAAAAGCTGGTTGGGCGCCTACCAGTTGCACGGATCTCCCCCATACCATACTGTTTTGGGTACCACAAATCCCAAAAGGAGACTATCTACAGCTGTCTTCATTTCCTGGTACTATTATGGTCTTAAATAATTTATGTAGCAATTGACTGCAGTATATAGATCGAATGAAAATATAAATATTCTCTCATTGAATGATCCACCGAAATGATATTTTAATTATAAAGTCAATTTATTTATTTATCTAAAAACACTTTTTATACATTTTATATATAACGGCGAACTTAATGAAGACGGCATTCTCTGCTAGTAAATCATTTGGGCGGTCTAGAGATAAATTAATAAAGGTAGGTGAAACAAGTGAATATCATAAAACACAAAAAATAAAATCAAAAGTAAAATCAAATTGAGAAGGAATGTGACACATGACACATGGAAACATCGTATGTAAATATACTAATGGCATAAAAATATCTACAAAAAATATTTATTTAAATATAATTAATAATAAAATCCAATTATCGTGATGATTTCTTCAACCCGTCAAGCAATTGCTTTCGAGCCTTAATATAATTGTATAATAAAGTTTAAGAAAGGAAAAATTACTAGGCTTTGAAATTTATTATAAATTACTCTTTTTAATGACAATATAGATATCATTTGTTTCAATATAAAGTATATAATATGTCCACAATTTATCAAAATTAATTACAGTTTTGATGACAAGCTAACTTCGTGAGATGTTTAACTGTCACCAATTATTTAAATAGGATCCATCTATTAAGATCAACGCTAGTCTTCCAAATTTTAAAAAAAAAGTTTAAGATAAATGGATTCTGGTATTCGACGAGACGCATTCCAATTTAGGCAACGAATTAGTCGGGTTAATTAGTGGTTAACACGACGTTCTTTCGCTTTTTTATCTGTGGTGGATTTCACATTTTAAAATAGTGCATTCCAAAGACAAATAAATCAAGTTTTTTTAACGTTCGTTTCTCTTTTATTTTTTTTATTCGCTACCATTATTTAAAGTGTCAAATGGCATGAATGTTTTTACAGTATTTCCTGTTAAAGTTTTACGATAAAAAAATTATGCGTACTACAAAAATGACTTAATTGTCTAGTACTCGACTCCTAATTAACTTATAAAAGTGGTGGTTGAAGTTGCAAAAATGATAATCATCATTTTCACTGTAATCTTTACTATTACATTCATTGTATTTTTACTTTAAAAATGTTATCAGAATTGTAAAATTGAACGTATGTCTGAATTAATGCTGTTAGGCATTTTCTCCCTTATATTTTCATAACATAGCTTCTAGGACAGATCATAATTTCTAACATACTGCCTAGTTGCACTCCAAATGAAAAATAATAATAAATGTTTTTCAAAATGATAAATTCATTTATATCCTTATGATAAATTTTTTAAACTAAACTTTCTGTCTTGTTTATTGCAAGTCTAATAAATATAATAATATTATCATTAAAATGCATAGCAGGACTGTTGTGTTATATATGTTTTGATGGACGTCAAATCGTAAACCATATGGGGCAAGTGTTTTAATTCATTCAGTGCTTTTTATTTCAATAGAAAAGTGATGTTTTGACTTTTACCTTATTTTATTTTCATGCGACTTGTCTATAACTTCTGGAAATACAAAGTCTGCGGGGTCAGAATGTAAACAATAATTAATTTTAGTAACTAATAATCCGAAATCGAAAACACTTTTTATTACTGTATTATTAATTATTTCTGAAAACATTGATAATGTGCATTGACATCAATTGACAGCTAAAGATCGCTCTTTTGAAGTGTTTACATTTATAACAAATCACGCTGTGTATTCAATGTCGAACAACCAAATTATTAACACTCGTGTCATAGTATATATCAAATCGGAATTCAAATTAGGAATCATCGTAATTATCACTCACTTTAATATAATTACAAAACATAATCTTTTAATTGCGTAATAAACTATATTTAACACTTTCATATATCATTTTAAAGAAACATCATTGGCGTTCGGGTCATTTGTTTTAAAAGCCATCTGTATTTTTTTTTGTGTAATTTTTGGCAGTTGACAAAAAAACATGCAATTAATAGAATCTGAACGCAGCCGAGCGGTTGACACGTGGGAGCCAAATGCCGGTTATAAAAGAACCTTCCTGTTTTTAGGGTTCCTGCGCTATTATTTCATTTGTATTAATTGCAACGATTTAAATCGTATCTGAAAAAAACTTTAATTAATGTTAATGTTATTAAATAAAATTTATGCGCAACTGAATAAAAAAATTAAGTTTCGTATTCAGCTCTAGAAGATTATCGATATACAATATTTCTTTCTTTTCTTTTTATAAGGCTTTGAATCGTCTATTGTATATATAATTTACATTCCGACACAATTTTTATGTCATGAATCTTCTTTACAGTTCGATGCTGCGTTTTAAATGGAATTGAACAATGTTGCATGTTTATCTTATAATATCAACCCTACAAATAAGTTAACAAAGTTTTATACATTTAGATAAACTAAAACCTCTTAGATGTTATAATAAGATTTGTTTGTGTAACATACTTTTCAATTTAAACTAAAAAAGGCAAGTTAAGGACTGTTCAGTACAAGAACAATAACATTTGTTAAATAAATATGAAATATGCTTTAAATTGGTGGTAAAATTTACATTTAACTGGCAACATGCAATGTAATCAGTGTGTTAGCAACATTGTTATAGTTTTTTCTTCTTTTTGATCAATAGGTACGTACGTATGTACGTATTTATAACTTAATAATAATATTAACTTTATACCGAGAGAAAATGGCAAACGTCAGACCTTATACTTTTTAAAAAATATATAATAAAAATTAATGCAATGGTTATAAATATAAACACCCAAAAATGATAAATAAACATATGTCTAAATGTGTATGACAAAATAATTTGCTAGAAAATTATATTTTATTTCATGTAATATTATATTGTGTATACATTATATACAATATAATACACTCTGAGGACGATACATCCACATTATTAACGCTTTAAAAATTATTTAATAAAATAACTTGATATGTTATTGTATTATAAAAATAAAATATATATATTAGTTACATCGTTACACTTTTACCGTTAAGTATTTCTTTTTAAAATAAGAATAATAAACATACGTAACAATAACATTTTATTTTTGTTAACGAATCTAGATTTTAAATTAATTTGGCAAAGAAAAAATAAATAAATAATTAAATTATGAAGATAACTTGCGTAAAGTTGTAATCACATCCAGTAAATGGCAATAACAATATAAGTCAGTTCAGATGCGTAAGCAAACTAATTATTACATTGTACATTGTTTTATGTATCAAAATTAAAAATAAAACCTTAAATAAATCATAAACTTAAGGCATCTCGCCCACGGTGATTTTTTGTAGTGATGGTAAATGCGCGGCAGACACGCTGCTAACGAGTATTAGTCGCATTTACTTATTCTCTGTTGATATTCTTGCTTTTACCCCGAAGGCTTTTACAGCTTCACCGCATTTAAGTTCATAGAGCGGAAGCTTCCGTTAACTTAAAAATCGCATTTGCAATGCGCTATTGCACTACCACGGAGAGAACAGAGATTATTGAATTGAGTTTGCATTACGAACGAGTCGTGGTTGAAAGCACACTTCGCCACTATAGGTATCGATGCAGAAGCAGAAGATAAAAAAATAACCGTGGGCGAGGAGCCTAAATGTAATCCAAGATATTCAAAAATGTTTATATTGTACGGAACCCTTCACTTGTCAACCAACACGAGTCGTTTATTTTGTTTTTTTCTTTAAAGTCGAAGTGTGCCGACCATTGTGCCCTTGTCGGAGGGCAGTAAGAGAGTTTATTGTTTTCCTCCAATGGGACTATTGTATAAGATGTTTTAGATTATAGGTGATTGAGATGAACGGAACAATGAAATACATAATACAGTAGCTATTTACTTATAAAACTATTATAATTAATAACTAATATTTATATATATAACAAATTTCAAAGGAAACGCTATTTCATTAATTAGCATTTCTGATGTATTTTCCGAAATCGAAACAGAATTGAGGACATATGCAGAAGAAATAAAGTCACCGACGCAGCTCAAAGAATTGCTCGTCTAAAGTCGGTCTGTGGATCACGAATCTCTGGATGCGAGCAGCATAAGACGGGTCATCGTGGCGATCTTTGAGGGAAGCCTATACTGTGCAGTAGGCGTCTGTCGGCTGATATGATAATCTAAACAAATAAATAAAATTCAAGTGTCTGTTTGTAATTGTAATTTGTATTTTTACTACATGCGTATCAATATATACGGTACATCTTCTTTCCATATGAATTATTGAGCAAGAACGTAATAACAAAAACAAGCACGAACTGGTGACCTATTCGCTGTGGATCATAAAACTAAAAATGTGACAAGTAAATCATCGCACCATATGGATTGTCACTCATTGCCCGTCTATAAAAGCTTTGAAGTCTTTTGTTAGACAAACTTATAACTGTTTTACGATGACTACTGCATAAAAAGAAATTTGAAAAGAGCCGAAACATTAAAAAAGCTTTCAATTAAAGAGATAGTGACAATACTGCCAGAAATTCCGGACCGGAGAGCTCTTTTGATATACGATAGTGTTGTTTAAACGCAACTCTCGATGTGGCGGCAAAAAGCAAAGTGACACTTGAAAAAGGCGCGAACTAACATAAACAAGGGTTCTTTTTTCTAGACAAAGATCACTGTGTTCAGCCAAGGTGACATAAGTTATTAAAACTTTTTATCGCTTCATTATAATAAATATAACTTTTTTTAAACAAAGGAACATTTTTGCGTATACAGGACGATTTGTTATGACTGTAAATATTTGTAGGAGTGAAAATATAGATGATTTTCTACCAACTATGATACCTTACTTCAATAATCAATGGTTTAAGAAATAATTAATTACTAAATAATATACAGTAATAAAAAAGCGTTTTCAAAATTCGGGATGCTAAATATTAAAATAAATTATTATTTACTACATTTGTCTCAAATTGTACTGCTCTCTTTACATAAGGAGATTGTAAATATGATAATAATATATTGAATAATTAGCTGACAAATGTATTATACATATACCTCTTTTAATCTTTACACCCATAATCAATCATCTTCCGTATTCGGTAAATCAGAAATCGTTATATAGAAAAATTAATGTGTATTACTTGAAACATTAAAAAACTAAATATCCAATCGCCGTTAAAATTTGGTAATTTATCAGGTATATCTCCATTAATGTTTTGAAATATTGTTTTTTTCCTTGTTTTCTTTTTAAATAAGTTTGTTTGTGGTATCAAAACTGCCATTTTTTTTTCAGAATTTAATTAGACGCACGAAACCTCTTACTATTTTAAAAATTATTTACCTCTCTTTTTTTATGGTACTTTACGAAAATTAAGTTCAGTCTCAAGGCCTAAACATCCGACCTTAATATTTAAAATTCGGTAATTTTTTTACATAATTTTTAGACATAATAGAGAAATAATTTTAATTACAACATACATGCCAAACCATCTTCTCGTCCAAAATACCGCGATGTCTGAAAACAAAATTCTTTGACTAATTTATTGCCGAGATGAAGTCGCTTTTTGTAGGTATCATATGAATGCTCAAGAAGACTGCTCGAAGTTTCGCTGAAAAATCAAATCAAGAATGAAGAGATCTGTAGAAGAACCAAAGTCAAGAATGTAATTCGAAGAATTGCTCGTCTAGAAATGGCAGTAGGCGGGGCACAGTGATCGTGCAACAGACTCCTCTTAGGGCTGAACGGTTGCCAAGTGACGAACACGAGCCGCAACCGTCAACCACTAGCTATACCGACGCTAAGGTTGCGGGAACTATGCATTGTTTCAGAGATGATAATGCTGGTAATCCTATGGCTTTTACAGCTTCACCTGACATGAGTTCACGAAGCGTAAGCTATAATCCGACAAGAAGCGCAAAACCCGTGATCGTGGCGATCTTTGGAGTAAGAATATACCTTGCGTGGGAGTCCAACGGCGAAATAGAATAAAAAGACAAAAATACAAGCTAAGACAAACAGTCTCATCAAAGAAAAATACCATATTTTAATATTTCGACTCCAGTTACTAGATTAAGATCTACTAAGAGGTCAATGACATAGAAATTAAATGTTCGTAAATGTTCGCCCAAATGAATCGTCTCTAATGAGTTTTATACCAACTGATATGGAAACCAATATACTACACATATTGATCAACTGTAAACAATGCCGTGAATTAAAAAGATTTAGTGAATTAATTATTGAAATATTCATTTGGAATATTAGTTTAAAAATAGAACTATCTAAATTTATGAATTTTAAATAAAATTCTATAAATTGATCATTTTTATATATATTAATATCCACTTAGGATCATTTACAATGACGAGCAGTGGTAACCAACCTAGCGGTATAGAACTAAGACGTTCGATCGCAGTTCGATTCCCAGGATACAATGTTATATAATTCACACTTTGTACATTAATTTTATAAGATTGCCACTGTTCGTAAACAAGTTTTCAGAGGATGAGCAGCTGCGTCCTTTGCATACCATAATACCACACTTGCGTGGCGATTATGGTATATCTCCCGTAGACATATTTTCTTTGGGTTGAGACCACGACGGTTACTACTTACGTGCATCATAAAGAGAAATCCAAAAGAGCACAATTTCATAGAAAATAGAATCAGATTTTGGTTCTATGTAATGGCATCGTATGACATGGCAATGTGACGACACTGCGTAATGGCTAGGTTATCCTTTGTCACTTTATACTTTTTAGTCAAATAAATATATCTGTCTTCTTTATTAAGCCGATAGACGCCAACTGCAAAGCGTAGGCTTCCCTTAAATATACCTAAGAGAGGATATAGCAAAAAATCACGCATGGCAGGCGTGTTAGCGATCGCAGAAGGGCACGCAAAGAACACTGCTGCATCTTCTAGAAACTTATTTGTAACTTATGGCAAAACTATATAATTAATGCAATATTGGTATCGAACCCGCGATCTGCGAACGCAAATCTCAGTCCGATAAAATATTTGTGCTACATTCTAAAAACAATAATATTTGGTTTATAGCTTGTCTTGTGTCGTCAAAGCATTACAAAATTTCCACTCAGAACTTGAATTTTATAGATGAATTAAAATACAGGTTAATTTAACGAAATATAGCAGTACTAATAAATAATAACTATAATTATAATATTTAGTGTTAATACATGAATAATATAAATAATAATCGTCACGGCTGTAGAGCTATGAAAATGTGACATTGAGACAATTAAACAGGTATGAACCAATAACGTTGACATAACACGCTATTTAGCATAGATTTGACTTAATTATGAGGACTTCATTTTAATTTAGTGATTTTAATTATGAAAATATCATTAATGACTTGTGGGTGCGGTACACGTTAACTGTTTATTTACCCATTTAAACGAATGTTACATCATTAACTTTTTTATAATTTAATAATCTGAAAGATTCGTCGAAGTTTCTGGCCAGTTCGAAAATAAAAAGAATCGCGTGGTAAAAAAAGCTTGTTTTAAAACTTGTACCAGTCCATTACACATACGACACACGAATACCGACAGAGTTATTCGATTTTAAATAAAACACGATAAATAATAAATTTATAACATTTATATGTAATAAAGTTACCGACAGTCAGTGGTAGCCCCGCGGTAGACAGGGCTAAGACTAAGAAATAAATAAATAAATAAATAAATATAGATTTCTGTTTTTTCCTTTTTTTGGCAACCCTAAATTTGTTCATACTTGTTTTGAACATAATATAAACGTCTTCCTATAACCAATTATCCGTGCAAATCCTCGAGCCACTTAAAGGGCCAGTGGAAGAGTTTTCAGCTTTCCGGCCCAAACAAGATTTTACGCCCTTTCATACTAAAATGTATAAATTTAAGCAATAAAAAACTAATCTATCAATAATGCGAAATATGGAATGGCATAATGAGCGACCGCATTTGTAAAGTAAGTTATGCTATTTCTGTTGTATACGTGTGACATACAAGATTTTGTAATGGTTTTTGTCAATAATTAAAATAAAGATTAAAATTTTTCACTTTTTATTAATGTTATTTTTTTAATTAATTAAAATTACCAAGCATATAGCTATATATTGTAATTTTTTTAAAACTTTTTATTTTTATAGGCGCCACAAAATGTCGCGCCCCAGGTAGTAGCACGGCTTGCCCGTTCCTTTATACAGGGTGGCCCATAAGTCCTTTGATATGAAAAAAAATTATTAAAATAAAACTAATTACATTATGAATTAAATTTTTATTTACAAAAAAAGCTTAAAAAACGGGAATTATTTTTTGAAAATAACATCTTCTAAATGTAATCCGTTGCGATCACGGCACTCTTGCAAACGACGTCTAAAATTGTCGATGACTGCGCGGCACATCACTGCTGAAATGCTTGTCATTTCTCTGCGGATGTTTTCTTTTAGGGCCTCAATTGACCGCGGGTTTGTGTCGTATACTTTAGCCTTAAGGTAGCCCCACATAAAAAATCCATCGGCGTCAGATCTGGACTACGTGGAGGCCAGGAAATGTCTCCTCTCTTAGAGATCACTTTGCCAGGAAAAAGTTGACGGATAACGGGCATAGCAGTGTTAGAGGTGTGAGAAGTGGCCCCATCCTGTTGAAACCACGTCCTGGCATTAAAGCCTGAAAAGTTTTGCAATTCTGGTATGAAAAACTCTTCGATCATAGCCACATATCGCTCCGACGTAACAGTAACTGCGCGCCCTCTGCCATCCTCAAAGAAGTAAGGCCCTAGGATATCATGGGCTGACATAGCGGCCCAAACAGTCACTTTCGGACTATGTAAGGGCTTCTGATGCTTAAGTTTTGAATTGATGGGGCTCCAATAGCGGCAATTTTGTTTACTAACATGCCCGTTAAGATGGAAACGAGCCTCGTCAGAGAACATTATGTTATTGAAGGAAGTAAACCGATTCAACATTTCATTCGCATAATTTTGTCTTTGGATACCGTCAGTTTCCTTTAATTCTTGAACCAACTGAATTTTGTAAGGGTGCATATGTAAATCTTTCTTCAAAATCCGTTGTAACGATGTCCTGGATACGTTTAATGCTCTGGCGCGCTTACGAGACGACTGTGTCGGATTTTCGCGAATAGACTGTGTCACTGCGTCTATGTTTTGTTCCGTACGTGACGTCCTTGGGCGACCCAACCGCGGTTTATCTAACGTCGAACCGGTCTCCTCGAACTTAGCAACCCAGTTCTTAATCGTTTGAAGAGTTGGAGTGTCATCAAAGTTGTGTAAAACTTTGTGTTTTCGAAATTTACGCCGTGCAACGGTTGCCGAATTGTCGTTTTTATAAAACTCGCGCACACAAAACGCACGGTCTGCTCCGGTAAATGCTCCATCGCGACTAAATTCCCAGAAACCGAAGTTACTCCCATCGCTTCCTCTGCACCGCTCACGCGCGCCCTGTTCGTTTTATTCAAATTTTACTTTTCAAAGGACTTATGGGCCACCCTGTACAACGCTGGTCAGTTAGTAGTATTTTTATAATAGCTACATCAACCACTTCACAGTTCCAGCAATTGAATCATCGGTCCACATTTTTTCCGAAAATCGGAGAAGGCTGATAATAACAATGACCAGTGTTTCTTATTAGTGAAGATTGAACGATTATTAAGAGAATATTCTTCTATCTATGATTCGTATATATTCAGGTATTTATAGGTTTCAACAAAATGGTATCACAGTGCTCACTCCTAACAAAACCAATGGAGCTTCTTTGTGATTTCTTCCCTGAAATTTTATAAGTCATTGTGATATCCCCTGGTCTCCCAGGTTAACAAATATAACCTTCACGAACTATTTTTGTGAAGGGTCTACGTAAAGTCTTCGAAACGAACCTCCAGCGAGTAGCTCGTAATACCGAGGCCAGATTCCAAGAGCAAGCTCGACTTGATGGTCAGCATTTAGACGACATAGTTTTTAAAAAAAACGTCTACACAACTTTTAGTATTTTTTTTTTTGAGTTTGAAATTCGAATTCTGTCACCGGACAGCTATCAGTAATCTAGATTTTATAGTAATATTCGATTTCTCGAATAATTTATCGTGATAAAAAGCTTGCACTAAATACCATTTAAATTGAAGTGACGTCACGCATCTGTCATGTGTGACAGCGCGGGAGTTTGATTAACTGGCGCGAGCGTTCACAGGCGTTGATAACGAGCTGAATTAATTCGAACACGTGTAAACATTTTGTTAGATAAACCCACTAAACGTATCACGAGGGGTCTGGGCGGTGGCATCTGTTATTTGATTTCGGTGATTTACTTTTATGGTCCGTAATTTAGAAACAAACATTTTGATTTGGAGCCGAGGAAATGAGTGTTAATTGCTATAATCTTTTTAATGGGCGCACGGAACTTGAACACTTCACATAATATTCGTTCAGATTACGATTTGACATTCTTTTCGTGGAGGAATTTATGGAATAAGTTTTGATCTTAATTCTAAACTTGATTGCTTTAACAACTATAAAATGAACAGTAGTGCTTACGAATATACACCAATTGCTGTATTCCTTTAAGTGTACCATTAGATTCATAATCATCATCATCATCACAGTCATCATTTTAGCCGATAGACGCCCAGTGCAAGGCATGGGCCTCTCCCAAAAATCGCTACGATCACCGGTCTAGCACTGCCCCCATCCAGCAACTTCTTACAAATATATCATGGGTCCGTGTAGGATGTGGCTCGTGGCCTCTACTGTTATGCCATACTTAAAATATTCCGAAATTATTCCATGGTTACTTAGCACCCTTATGCCCGAGATAGGAAAGGGTTGCAAACGCGACTCGTACCTTGTAAGTTAAAAAATGCCTTTAAAGAGGAGTTCAATCTGATTCAACTTTATTAAATTGGGCTCTTCTAGCGTTCTTTATCATTCAAGACGTACACGAGTCATCACTAAATCATTTTAAGTAATAACCTGAATAAATAAATAAATAAATAAAAGAACAAGCCGTGGTGCATCTACCTCAGCTACTTCTGCTCTTGCCTTTTTTGCTAAATAATGTTGTAAGCAGCTAAGAATTTTGTAGGGGGATTCCTCATGGCATGATCATATAGTACCTTTTACACAGTAACGACGGCGAGCATAGAAGCCGAACTGTAATGTACCTAGACTTCTGTCTAAATGTAGGCAATAAGTATAAAATTGCCAAGGCTTATTGATAAAGACCAGCAGACCAGATACTTATAATAAGAATTTGACTATAAGTCCTCAGTCGGACTTCACTAAATTCTTAAATTCAATTCTGTTTTACAATACCGACCACATTTGATGATATTAAACACAAAGGAATAATCAAATTGTAACAATAAAAAGAACCATAAATTACAATTTCGTTAAGCGTTCATCTGATTGTTCACGTTTTACTTCCGAAATTAAGACGTCCAGCATCTGTTTATAAAAAGACGTTTCCCCGTAAACAAATCGGGTCCCGGCTTTAATGGATCTTTTTTATTTCCGCTGTTGTGTTAAACCGACAGTGTTTTGCTTAAGATTCCGCTCGGCGCGAACTAAAATTTAAGTGATCGTTTAAACACGATTTAACTAATGGCCTGTTTATATCTCCTTTTTATTTCCGTTTAATTATTTTTAATTGTTGTTTTAAGAAAAAACAATTACTTTAATCTTTTTTTTTTCGTTATTTGCGCGGATTAGGATTTAGTCATGTTGAACTAGATTAGATTTAGATTAGATTGGTCATTTTGAATGACCAATTAACCTTATTACAGCAATATTATTTTACACAGTATGTAGTATTTTAACAGAGTTATTTGTATATTATAATGAAAATAAAAATGTTTTTATATAAAAAGAATTGTATTTTCAGTACTCGTTATTAATATATATATATATATATATATATATATATATATATATATATATATATACATATTTTCAACCTCCTTTATCACCTGATGACAGCATATTTTGCCTTCTTAACCAAATCCATTCAATGTGTTGTTTAGAAAAATGCTCTGTTGCTATGTCGTTTTATGTTATTTATTTATAAGATACACGCGTCAGGATAAAGCGAAAGTACAGTAATTTGTCTTTCGAAGGGTAGGATTGGGTTATAAATATCAATTTCTATACTATTGTTTATAATAATATAATTGGAGAGCAACATCTTGAGTTTGCGATTAGATCGGCCTTTGTACATCGCCTTTTGCCTATTTCATAAAAAGTAAATAATTTTTTTTCCAGATTATCCGGCGAAACGAACACGAGTCCCTGCGAATCCGAATCAACGTCAGAGTCGCCGCCATCTTTACTGCAAGATGCAACTCTACCCGCGCTGCTAGTGTCGGGTGCCTCAACACTGTTCCAAGCCACGACCTCCACAAGTTCCGCGCTGAGTCTCACGGACGGCCTGAACTTGCCTCAGGAGGACTGTGGCCTGGCTAATGGTTGCTCGAACGCTTTGAGTGGACTCGCTTTACCGCTCACCTCGTCTGGAGGACTGTGTTCGACGACGTCGTCTTCAGCCGTCGCTTGGTTGATGAATGACGATAGCACGGGTAAGAATCAAAGATCTATACTTCTTTCTTTATCAGTCTTCTTCAAAGAAGACTATGAAGAATATAGCCTATACTACAACTCAATGTAGTAATATTACAGGACATCTAAACCAAAGGTTTTATGCTAATATCAAAAAATTATTCAGACTTTAGGTAATTTCTTTATAACAAACGAGCTATATTGGACTCCTATATGCGAAAAACTCATAATCCACATAAACACTGGCCAAGATCTCAACCTTCTTCTGTCCTAGCACCGAAGTACTGACAACCGCGCTTGAATTTTCTTTTCACTAAATATGCAATCGTTTTTGTCAATTAACTTCTATTAATATGGTTAATGCTACAATATCCTTCAATACCAATCTGTGTATATGTTAAAATAGAACATAGGTTCTTCTGTCCTTTCTGCTAGGAGAGACCGTTTCATTTTACCTCTCTTTACCTATCTCTCTTTCCATTCTTTTCTTCTGCGATGTTACTTGATTGCAGAAAGCGAAAGCTATGTTTTAGGTCTGTAAAAGTACAAAGAATAATTTAATTATTGAACCTTTCCGATGTTGGTGTGTAGGTCGACAGTAAATTAATTCAAAACACTAAAACATTTACTAGTGTACTACGTTTGTCGCTATATTAAGAATTTTAAATTTGCAAAATAAACGGTATCATATTTATGTAAATATTTACTGGCCAGATGTCTTTTGACAATGCAGAACATTAGTAATGATTTAAATATAAATTTATTTGCACATTAACGCAGATACATGTGGACATTATGAATACGTAATGACGGCCGTACAGTCCGCCTGTTGGAAATGACATCTGTTCAATATCATCGATTTATTGTTGCCATACAACTAATCGTTTAACATGATGTATGCAAGATATGTAAATTAGTTCAATAGCAACATAATAAAATTAAAAATTTATCGATCTCTCCATTCACATATTTATATTAACCATTCCACGCTGCCACTAACTGGCAACATTAATCATAAATTACATATGTTTTAAATTTTAAATATCGCTCTTTGGCTCAGAATCGTGTTGTGTAGTTTATTTTATTACATTATAATATTATAGTTTTCTTTTAGAAATGTCTTTATTTATTTTCTTCATAAATATCCAACTGTGTTTTGCTATCTATAGACTTCCAGTATTCAAGTGGTTAAACACCTGCTGTTATATGGCGATAGTATTGAACAGTAAACTCACGGGTTTATTAAAATTCATACACTAATTGCAGAGTTTCGATGTTCGTATTCAATGTTCTCAGAACCAGATCCAAGCTGTCGCCATCAATTCCTATGTTTTAAAAAATAAAAATGGAATATAAAACGAAAAAAAATTATTTCAAAATAGGAACATTTTTTGTGTTCATAAATTGAATAAGTCGTAATCTTAATGAAAAATAATAAGAAGGACGTATATATAGTACCAACATTTCATTGACGTACATAGTTACAATAATTGAGCAGTTGTAGCCCAGCGGTGGAGAACTGAAACTTGCGATCTTAAGGTAGAGAGTTTGATTCCCTGCATTAATATTATATATAGGATTTCCACTTGCTCATAAATTAGTTTACATAAGACAGGCACCAGTGTCATCAGTAGTAAGTAAATATATGTAATAGAAAATGTACCAGGGTAGCATAAACATAAAGTGGCAATTCGTAGGTGGTGGCGTCAAGAGCGAAGTGCGCAGCCCAGGGCTGTGCGAGGCAGACGTGGCGCTGTACGGAGAAACGCTGCCATACGACCAGTCCGCCCTGCCGTACCAGTATTACAATAGGTAAACCTCTTAATTATTCTTGTAGTTATTTGTCATATTGTTATCCTTATTGTCACTATTTTAGTCCTAGGACTCCCATCGGTTGGTAGTGGCCTGCATCCAGCGCCAGGAATAATAAATGTAAATAAAGATACACTATATTTTTTCTTAATAATTAAAGGACATGTCATACTTTTATTTACCGACAATAAACCGTATAATATATTAATTCAAATATCGGTTTACTCACGAGAAAATATATGTAGCGAAATAATCAAAATATTAAAAAAGCCAAATTGTCCAAAAGAAAAGGCGATATAGGGTTGATAACAATGACATATTTTATTTATTGACTTTATATTTTAAATATATGTTGACGTAAAACTACATTAATGATTGACTTTTGGAATTAAAAAGCCTATCATAAGATATATAGAAAGACTACTACAACGGTAAATTTTGACAAAATATAATTAATCTTCGAAATTTAATGGTTTCTATTTGATTATTTAAATCTTAAAATTTACTTATTCTGTACCTCTTCTTATTTCTAAAACATCAAAATAAAAAGTTTCGAAATTAAATTACCTAGTCGCATTCGCAACATACGTATCTAAATTGGATAATAACTTCAAACTATTTCATGTTTAACAAATAACTAAGTGACAATGTTTAAGAAAAAAACTACTGCACAAAGGTTCTAGTTGTTAAAATCCCACAGATTCCAAATTCAAGTTTGAAATTTCTTCAAGAAGCCGTTATCATTATAAAAGGGTTAGTGAAATCAGACCGGGAGTTAGCTACCACGGGCTCGGAATGCTGATCTGCTGAGAAGAGTGCGCCAGAAACTTCACAGTTGCTCGTTTTTAATTAAATTTGACAATATTACCATCATGAATCTTGTTTTTGATATAAAAGTGCATTTAATATAGGTCAACACTTCGACGTTAGATAAAATGCATCCAAATATTCGATTTCTGATTTTTAGACACGCGAGATGACAAAAATAAATCTTGATTTTAATAATTATGTCGATATATATTCATTACACACAGTTGCACCTCATAAATATTTTCTTGAGATTTCTGTACGAAATCTAAAGAGAAATGAGGAGATCCGTAGGCGGACGAAATTAACTGGAAAAGCTGGGGATTGGCAATTTGATGTGGCAGTGAGTAGGCCTAGCGCGCAAAACAAATGACCACTGGGGCCTTAAAGTAACGTGTGCCCAACTGTGGACAATCGACCTTGTCAAGTTCATCGGAAATAAGTCTGCTTCCTATTAAATGTCTAATCGAGTCTATGTTCAGCTGTGGGCGCCTTATAGCTCAAATAATAGTTTTGATGATTTTTGTATACATACGAGTATATTTTTTGCAATACTACCAGACATTCGACATCCAAAAATAAAGGTTAACGCTTTTAAAGGGATTTGTGGGAAACCCCACAAACTACGTTATACGAAAATGACAGGACTTAACTTCCGGCCAGAATCAACCGATCGTTACGTATAGCCTAAATAATAAAATAACTGACCTGGAATAATCTTATTTAACTTAGCCTAATTTAATTTAATCACATGTAATTATAATAGGGTATCGTCATCACTTTATCTAATACTAGCTGTGCCCGCGAGTATGTCCGCGTGGATTCTAACAAAAACGTTATTTAGTTTCTTGTTCGTGTAACCATTTTTATAAAATACTCCTTAATACATCAGTTACCGGTCAGTAAAAGCGGTCGGTCCAGCCATATCAAAGATTAAAGAACAAACATACAGGCAAATATTTAAAAAAAAATTATTTTGGTACATGTATCGTATACATATTTATATTCATGTGATAAAAAGTTGTTATATTAATATTACAAACAGACACTCCAATTTTGTTTATTCGTATACAAACTGATTGATTTTACCGCTCCGGTATTGAAAATTTGTATACTAGATGACAAATGGTTGTTGATAACAAAAGTGAATATATTGTTGATTAGAAATAAAAACTTGTTAAGAATGTAGTCCTGTAAATTTAACTTAAGAAAGCGACATTACTTTCCGGCCCCCCTAATATATACTCGTACATAACGCTGGCATTAGAAAAAAATTGTCATACCTTTTTCCATGCTTGGATAATATCATTAACTATTTTCGGTATATATATAATACATTCTCGTATATATATCAAGCAATAAATATAAATTTTTTTATACTTACCACTTATAAAAATATCCTATAACAGTGTGAAGGATTTATTAAGTTATAATAAACCTTGTTAATGAATAATTCTACCACTCTATTAAGGAATTTGTAGAAGTGATGAAAACAAACCGCCTGAGTTTGTTGTGAGCTCTTCTCAAATTAGAATGCATTTGAAACCTACGTACCTTAGAAATAAAGCATGGCAATATAGGGGAACTCAATCTGATTCTAGTTTCTAGCAAATCGATGTAAATAATTCAATGTGGATCGCGTTCTGAGTGAAAACCAAAGCCAAAATCCACTCTCAAGGTCCCTTCCGACAGGCACTCAATAGAACTCCCTCCGGTGGTAATATTTACAAATACATCACAAAGATATCCGAGGTCCGAGTTTTACCAAGGAGAGCTTTTGAACAATGATATCTGAACGTTGTTTAGGCTGAATGCCTTCCTTGCTCTGCCACCGCAAACTCTAGGAATCTATAAATCAAAAGATAACACAAGTGAAATAACTAATGTAATGGCTCGAAACTTTTATCACCTCAAACCGCGTGGAAGCAGTAAAAAAGTGACGATTAACAATATTTAGGTACTAAAATATTATATGCATATTTATGATCAGTTAAGTTTGTGGAGTCAACACCACGGACAGGCAAGCTCTGCGCATGACAATCGCCCATAAGGTGGACAGGCTACCTTGTTAAGGTAATGACACATTGGAAGTCGCTGTATGTAGGCTGCTTCCAACCGGTAAATCTATGGCGGAGGTCTATGTCCAGCAGTTAATGTATTGACAATAATATTCGATGGTCTTAGTTTATCGAATAGTGCCTATCTTTGCCATTTTGTATTGTGTCTGTTCGCTGTGTACTTTTATATTTTGAATTTGCTGGCCCTTAATTCCGGATCTAAAGGCTTTAAAGCATCAAACGTTTCTGAAGGTCACTGAATATAATTAAATATTTCTGCAGTATGCAGCAGTATGGCGGCGGAGGTGCGGCTTCGTCATACGTCAGCTCAACGCTCTACAACCAGCCCTACGCAGCGTATCCTCCTCCACACAACACTAATAATAGGTAAACACTTTACTTGGGATTCTTCCGCTCAGTTACTACGTCGAGTCTTAGACTCAGCAATGAAACGCTCTTAGTCCCGCTTAGTTACAGTGTAGAGATCTACACTAGGCGCCTTCAATGCTCTGTCATTTCAAATGTGGTAAAACAATAAAGTCAGTCAGTCGCTGAATGTAACTAATTTTTGGGGGAGAGAAGCCTATGCGTTGCAGTAAGCTTCTATCGACTGACATGATATTGATGATAGTGATGATAAAAGCAGTAAATACCACCAGACAAATAAAATTGGTTAATGACAAAAATATTGTCTACTAATGTCGAACAGTGCAGTATTCACATTCGAACTTTGTTTTTTATTCTTATTTTTCTTAGTATAAAATATAGCACAGAACAAAAATGGGGAAAAATAAAAAACGTGTTGACATAACTAATTACATATTAATTCTATAATACATATAGTTATAATATATAAGGTTAATTTTTCAAATACAACTTTTAAAATATCATGTAATTAAGCAAGTAAAATTAGCTTTTTCTTGTGAAGCAATGAACCTTTTCTCACGAAGAGAGTTTGCATACCATGATCAATCCCGTAGGTTCAGCGCTGTGGGATGTTGTTAATTTTCGAATTATTAGCTCGCATCGGTTTTCCTATGATGTTTTTTTTCGTTGACAGTGATGGTAACGTTAAATATTCCACAAAAATTCAGCGCCCGATCGAATCTACTCTTAATCACTAGGCTATCGCTTCTCTGTTTATGTGACACCAATATTTAACATCTTATTCAGATCGTCATGTAAGGCCACACCAACATATCTTAGCGCTTACGGCGTGAGCAGCGTTGGTTCTGTACCAAGTTCCGGTTTTAGCACACAGCCGTCCCCATACGCTTACTCGTCGTATAATGGCGGCTTGGCGCAATCCTTTCCAAATGCACAACAGGTACGTACATAAATCATTAATAATAAACTCTAACTTACAATTTACTTATATATAACCAAATACATAAGACATATAAACAAAAACTAAAAGGAACTTGTAAGAATTGAGATTTTCATGTTTTATGCCATCTAGCGGTTGTAAAATACATCAAGTTTAGTTTTAGTTAATCATTCACTATTTATCACTGTTGTTAACTAATTTTTTGTTAATAATAATAATAATAGCAGCTTTTCAGATATTTTCTACTTGCAGGAAAATTTTATGCGATTGATGTGAATATTTCAATAAATATTATATTTCTTAGACATTCCTGAATTATATTTTTGAAGCTTTAAATTGTTTGCAGGATTACAGTAGTTACGCATCTGGTTACGCGGATCATAGCGTCGCACAATATGGTGGATATTACGCCGCTCCTAGCTACTCTCCATACGTCAGCTCGCCTAGTAGCAGTGGCAGCGCTGGACATACTTCGTATCATCTTGGTGGTGGCTTACCAGGTATGTATGTAATATTTAACTAACGATTATTCTTAAGTTACTTATTTTTATAAAAGTGGTCAAAAAATACAATTTTTTTAAATTATCTGTGATATTAAACAAGGTTTTCACATTCTCTACTATAACAAATATCTGTGGACTCTTAGTGACGTTTAATGTCATTCTTTGTTTTGACAATGTCATTGTAATTTATTGTGTTCGATTGTTGTAAAGGTTTTAAATACGCTATACGCGCCTTTTATTAATTTATATCATTTTATATTTAATTTACAACCTGCAAATATTCTAGTGTAAAAAGCTTTCTCTTATAAATTTAATATTTCGTTAATTTAACTTTGAAGTGATTCACAATGAAGAAGAAATTAGAGACGGATTGTCCTATAAAACGTAGAAAACTAGAGATTCCTGACTCAGAACGAACTGGAAGTGTAGATAATGCTTCTGATTACTGGTCGGACTCAAGTGATGATGGTACTAACAAATTAATTTGTCGAATAACAAGATTATAGAAGAAAGTGTTCGGTTTCAACTAAATCATAAATTTTGATAGAAAAACCTCAAATATTTTTGACTTATTTTAACCACATTTCATTTAAATTACGAGTTTCCGGCACATTTTCTCACTTATGATCTAAATTTGTTACAGATTCTCCATCTTCTATGGTTCCTTCAATTAACGACACAAGCCCATTATCGCCTATTAAAAATGAGGTACATGCAGCTAGTAGGAGATGCAGAGAGAATTCAGGGTGAGGAAATTGCAGAGCATGTTTAAAAATTTACAAAAATTACATATTGTATCTAATGTTATGTAGCTTAGGTTTAAGAAATTGAAAAACAATTTTGAAATGTTGTTTTCAAACTAATACTTCAGTTAGATGTTTTTATTTATTAATGTATTATATTTATAATATGTATCAAACCTTATTTATTATAAGTATATATGTATGTATGTATGTCTATGTATGTTTATTTTCATTTGTTTGTGAATATGTATTTTTTGTACACATAAACTACCCTTTATTAGTACTTTTGCCTTTTCCATACTATGGTTGTCTGTAAGAGATTGCCTTGTGTGATAAGACCGCCCATTGTACTTTTTGTATATTATTATAAAACTTATTAAATGTTTCTTAATGTGTACAATAAAGAATATTAAATAAAAATAAATAAAATACTTCCTGTGTTAATGACTTACTGAGTAAAAATATGCAATGTTTTTAATATTGTTAATAATTTATATTACCATTTTACAAAACACTGAATAATTTAATGGAAAATTCAAATTATCTTTAAATTATCATCACACGTTTTATATGAAAATTTGGTTATATTAATCATATAAAGTATTATACATATAATGCAAATAGCAGTTATTGAGTTGACAAAGTCAGAATATGTCTCTCTTGAAAACAATAATAGTAGAAATATTCTTGCAAAAAGTTTTACCCTATCAACTTTAAAATATACTTCCTACTTAGTATTTGTAATGCATAGTTTCTAGAATTGGTTCTATTCTGTATTTCCACTATTTAATGTTTAAAATTGAATTTAAATAATTTCAGAGAAAGCACAGCAAGCAGATCAAGAGGACGCGGAAGAAGAAACACTTCCTCATCTCCTGCTCAACATGTCCCAGAGCCCTCAACAGAAAGGGTCTTCATTTGGGATCTGGATGAGACTATAATCATCTTCCATTCTTTACTAACCGGAACTTATGCTACAAAGTACAACAAGGTCAGTTAACATGTAGTTATAAAACATTCATAAATGTTTGTTTTAAGCATATATTTGAAAAGTTTGTTTATATGTTGTTGTTTTATATAATTAATTTTATAAAAATTATTTTCACAAATAATTAAACAAACTAGCCTTTCCCTTGTTCATTTATTTTATGAATTTCAATTTGTAATCTTGCTTTGTAAATACAATAATTAATTAATTAAAAACAATAATTGCAGTTATTAGTCTAATGCCCTAGCATCTGCAATAAATAAATATGATATTTTTAAAATAAATGATAAATATATGTCTAAGGTCATGGATAGATAAATATCTTTGAGATAGGTCTATGTCTTGCAGTGGCTGTCTATGGCCCGAAACAATGACAACAGAGCTAAATAATGTTAAAAAAATCTATGAAACGCCACATATAAAATTCAAATTCTACGACTCTAGAAAGATGCCTAATTTTAACTATTAATAAAGACAGCTGGTGGTTAAATGACTGCATAGAGAAAATAATTAATTCTTTTCAAAAAATTAAGTACTAACGTGTACAAATTATATACAACATAACTATTCAGTTACAATTTTTTATTTAATAGCTTTAATAGCATTACAGGAAGCACAAATCAGTTTTTAACAATAGTCACCTAATTTAATCGTTTTATTTTTACATTTAGTAATATATCATTTCCATCCTTTTTGATTCTCCTGGACGAGCATTGGCGAAGAGTGATAAGATACAGGCATAGGTTCTATAAATAAAGGATCTGAACTGGGAAGTTTTGCACTAACTTGAGTATTTCTACTAAGTGAACTAGCAAACTCTGTTATGCATTGCTCATGCATTTACATATTGAGTTTCAGCAAATTTACATATTCAATCTTTAATTGTGTAAATGTTACCTTTCAGGACACACAGCAAATAGTTCAGTTGGGTTTCAAAATGGAAGAAATGATATTTAGCTTGGCAGATGCTCACTTCTTTTTTAATGATGTTGAGGTAAGCAAATTAATATATATTAATATATATATACACATACATACATATATATATATATATAGTCATCACAAGACAAAAGATACAAGCCACTTTCCTGTCAGTGTATTGGTAATCTATGGGGGCCCAAATCCAGCAGTGTACTTCAGCAAACAAAGAAATCACAAACATGTATTATTTCGCAGGATTGTGACCAGGAGCACATAGATGCTGTAGCAGCCGACGATAACGGTCAAGACCTATCCGCTTACAATTTCGCATCCGACGGCTTCCACACGAATGCGGCCACTAGCGCCGGTTTATGCGCGCCTGGTATGCGCGGTGGAGTAGACTGGATGAGAAAACTCGCTTTTCGATATAGGAAAATCAAAGACACGTACAATAATTACAGGAACAGGTGAGAGAATCCTAATAATTTTTATATCCTAGTTTTAATTTGTAATTATGTTAAAAATTAAATGTATATTTAAAAAAATTTCAGTGTCGGAGGTCTACTAGGGCCTACAAAAAGAGAGCAATGGCTGCAATTGAGAGCAGAACTAGAACATGCTACAGACAATTGGCTAACTCTGGCATGCAAATGTCTCAATATGATCAATTCAAGGTGTGTAACTTTAAATATATATATATAAAGACTCATCAGGATATATCTAGAACACATGAATCACGAAAACTACTTCTATGATATACTATTATATATAAAAAAACAACTATTTGTGTAGTTTTCACATACAAGCGGGTGAGCTAGTGACGATAAAATGATTGACACCTTTATATGCTTCTCAGAATTTTTATTATCCAAAGCACTTTCCATGTCACACTATCTTGTCTTGAGTTATAAAAATATTTTTTAAATTATTTATCTTTCTTTCAGAAACCTTCGAAATTTAAATAACAAAATTGATGTATATTGTTTACTTTCAGAGAAAACTGTGTGAATGTGCTGGTAACAACGACGCAACTTGTTCCTGCCTTAGCTAAGGTTTTGCTGTTCGGACTTGGCGGAGTGTTCCCTATTGAGAATATCTATTCTGCTACTAAAACAGGTTCGTAGTTCCTTCTTATCCCAATATCATCATCAAAAAATAAAAATCATAATTATTTTTGTTGACCTCTCCATTGTTTTGCAATAGGACTTACCAGTCTGTAGTTTTGTGGCCAGTCCATTGTCAGTTCAACAGGTCAATCCGCTGGGCTGCTGTCTTCGTTTCATCTACCTATTTTCTCATTTCTAATTCGATCTTGTAGAGATATCCCGAGCATAGCCTTCTTTATGACTTGTGAAGAGAGTGTGAGTTTGAGAATGGGGCCTAAAACGAGATTGATCGTAGAGCTTCGTCTTAAAGCACAGGTATAATGAAAGAGAATATGTTTCGCAGTTTCTTGAACGTTGCCCAGCGGAATTGGATTCGATGAGTGACCACTTTGCTTAATGTTTGACTTACTTAGTTTGACTTTTGCCCCAAGTTCATTTTTTGAAATAGTTACCGACTAGCTAATAGCTTTATAATTTAAACAGGTAAAGAAACATGTTTCGAGAAAATAAAGCAGCGCTTCGGCGACCGGTGCACGTACGTGGTTGTCGGCGATGGCCAGGACGAAGAAGCGGCCGCCAAGGCCAAGAACTACCCGTTCTGGCGGATCTCTAGCCATTCGGACATCGCCGCGCTTTACAACGCGCTCGACATGGGCTTCTTATGATTTGCTGCTATCCTGGTACTCGCTCTCTTGTGTTCCAATTCATCGTTACTGTCTCATTCACACCACATACGTTGTTCTCTTTCTATCATAATAGAAATTGTCATATTTCTTAATTGCTGCAAATCTGGAATTCGCGACGCACTCTTGTGTTCCAATTCACAATTAAACGCTGTTTCACTTACACCATATATGGTGTTATCTTTGTATTATAACAGGAATTGTCATATCTCTTTTAATTGCTGGTAACCTGGTGTTAAATAAGCATTATTTGTTTATTCCTACAACGAAAGATTAAAAAGTATTTTTAAGAATTTTTTAGTTACTAATTAACTATAAAATTAATCATTGAGAAAATATCATATCATATCCGTATTGTGAATGGGGGGGGGGGGGGGGGACTCCATATTATAAGTACATTTTTCGTGTTTATTGCATATTACATAGGAATACCCCGCAAATGATTTATTTTGTTAAAATAAAAACTTCTATTAACTTGTCGATATTTAGTTTTAAAGCTCAAAGTCAGCTCAAAACTTACGAAAAAAAAAACTATACTAAAAATTTTGTAAATATTTATTCGCAATGTAGAAGTTGTCTACATTTATATTATAAATTCCATTCCTATTAAATAAGTTTTATATATTATATACAATGTACAGTATGTAGTGAATCAGTATGTTCTAAATATAAAAATGTGTACACGTGTGCATTTTGACTGCACGTACGTAAATATCAACTATGGTTCAAGGCAAATAAAATATTTTATAATTATTTTTATTGTATTTGTTTTATTGTAAAACATCTTATATTTCATTCTCTCCACAGAGATAATACAACAATCTTTCAACAACACTTATTAATAAGTATCGACAATGTACAGATGCGTTTACATATGCACACTTAAAAGGCAACAATTTAAAAAAAAATTAAATGCTTTAAAGTATTTCGTTTTAAACTACGATTCCTTTGTAATTTACTCAACAAATGTAGCTTATTGCCATCAATGTAAACGCATTCTTACACATTACTTCTATATAGAAAACAGTATAGAAAAAAATGTTTCTTGTAAAACGTTTATATTAATGTATAAAGAAATATATACGATGTGTTTATTAATAAACAAAGAAATGTTATATAGCATTAACAACAAAATAAACATGGTGGTACATTTGTATGCTATTTAAGTAAATAAACAATGTGTTATAGTGATAATTATGTAAAGGCTTATTACGTTCCTGACTAACAAACAATAGCACAATTATTTTTATATAAAAGTTATAACACACGTTTATTTTATAAGTTCAATTTATTTCTTATAACGATAACGGCTATATAGTTTTTATGCGAAAATAGCGTTTTTTATACGCACCAAATAAGTTATATAAATCTCTGCAACAAGCGTAACACATAGACTTTACTGCTTTGGACATAAGGCTGATTTTCACGCTATTTGATTACAGTATGCTGTGTAAAGCAGTTAATAATTTTTGATTCTTAGGAAGTAATTGCCTAATTATTTTTATAGTTTACAAAGAAATAAAGCATGTATCGCATCGTAACTGACATTTGATTTTTAAAATTCGAACGATTTATATCAAAAGGATATAATAGACAATTGTAATTAGACGAAATTGTGTTTTCAGGTGTAAGATATAACCTGTTATATGGAACGTAGCAATATTTTTAAATTAGTCGAATTGTAAAAGTACCGATATTTGGGAGTGATGTAAATACGGACCCTAGGTTATAGATTTAGAGCAATCTTTGTTCTTACGCTAGTGATATGCGAAATTAATTCGAAACATGCGAATATTCGATGTGTAAATAAAAATATATATTATATTATTTGATCATTATCTGTGTTTTTTTTATCTTTTTCCACACTCACCTGTATGATGAACCATGAAGCGGCGCGTTTTATATTCAAGCAACGGATTTACTTCAAAGTGTGATTAGTTATAGGGATGAAAGAGGTCAAAAAAGTATTCAAAATTCGAATTTTATGTACGAGAAAACAGCTAGTATTCGCTGGCATTCAATAAATTGTCGGACTCTATGATGAATAAAATGCCTTGCTCAGACTGGTGAGAGAAAAAACTCCACTAACCTTTTGACCACATTCCCTGGAAAGGAGGAAGACCAGGCTCGGCGGCAACAACGAGGTACGTCGTGACGGTGGGCGTGGCTCGTTCTTTTCAGGGGTAACAACTTTAACGACTTCTCACGAATGTTGGTCAAAATAATTAACAATACCAGCACTTAATTAGCACTTTTCTACGAAACGTTTGTAGCGATAATATATATTGACCTGTCGCATTCCAATAGAAAAAATAAATTAATGGTTTTTCGAAGCGATCACTTTGTACTATATAAATATGAATCTAATATATAATAATAAATATAATCTAATATATATATTGACCTCTATGCTTTTACGGATAGAACTAATAACTCTGTTTGTCTCATGTCAATAGGTAAAATGCCAATAGTTCAAGAATTAAGCAGACATGCTAATTAAATAAGAAATATATGGTAATGTAAATTGCGATTTTTGGTTATAAATCTGGGTTTACTTCAGCTTTGAAAACTGTACATATATATATATATATATATATATATATATTTATATCTTACTGGATATGGACCACCCCCACAGACTTTCATTAAAACAGTTCTAATTCGTCTAGACGTCTAGGAAGCATTCTACATATGCCCACCGTGTAGTTGGACGTCCTATTCCACGTTTGCCGGTCCATGGTTTCCAATTCAAGAGCATAAATTATTAATTTTAAAATTACCAAGTTGGATGTGATAGAAAGTCTGTCAACGTTTATTATCTGTGATTAAAGCGCTCTCTGTGCTTGTAACAAGCTTTATTTACTTTCCGTTTCTAAGCAACCGTTTAGAAACACTACCGGCGTCGGACGACAGACCGTGTGCCACAATTTGTTTGAAAGTATATTTCATCAAAATGAAGTCTGTTGTAAATTCGATATTATTCGACGTATCCAAGAATGAAATGTTTAAAATAAACGAAAACTATAAGTTGTTGCATCGTAAACTGAAAACCACCTGGAAGGTCATGATGTAAGTAAAACATCTTTTCATATGATGTTAATGCTGGTAGCTTTTGCAGGGCTTTTATGGGTTCATAATCCAGTTCACGGAACCTTACGCTCCGTGAACTCAGTACCGATGAAGCTATAAAAATCTTAGCGCTAACAGCATCAACATCTTCAGAAACAATACAATACATGGGTTCGTCTGTAACAGCAATATAACACGAGCCCTCTTGGATCCAGAATCCACTAATTAATGAAATATTTGTGGATGTGTCTTGTAATGTTTACTTTGTGTTTGTTTGTTTCGACGCGGCTACTGTCAGGCTGTCAGTCATGTTATTGTGGGGCTTTGTAAATAAAGACGATAATTAAAAAATCAATGTATTTTAGTTAAGAAAGATACAATATTATTAAAAACAACAATCTTACGTAATAACTATGTACAGTATATAAGCACAATTAAACAAAAACCTCGAAAAGAATCGAGAAGTCATAGCTAGTTACACTGTCTCATAAGAATTTTGGAATGTTAAGTTTGACATTGCCTCTTTCCTCGATGACTTTTTTTATTGCTTTGCTATTGTGTTCTGGGTTATCGATGCTAAAGGCATTGAAAATACCGAGCTAAAGAAACGATCCGACGAACCTCAATTGATAAAATTTAGTCACGATTAAATAAAACTTATTTAATATAATTACCAGAAATCGAGAGGAGCTGTCACCAAATATTCTAGAAGATGTTCAGATTCTCGTGGTGGCGGGACCCCAGAATGTATTCACGGACGATGAGCTCGCCTGCCTCAAGAGCGTGGTCGACAGGGGCGACTCTGTTCTCGTGGCGATGACCGACGGCGGCGAGGAACGAATGAATACCAATATTAACTTCTTTTTGGAAGAATATGGAATAGTTGTTAACAATGGTAATGTAACATTTAGTATCGTGGTGCTTCCACAAATTATAATATATCTTTAAACAGCGGAAACCTTTCGGGCCACTAACATATATAGATTACTCTCATACGGCAAAAGCAAATTGCCAAAAACAAATTTAAAAAACACTAGCATCAAACTTTTCTATAAGGGCTTTCTTCAACCGTTAGTAACTAAGGTCCTAAAATCCTGATTTAAAAAATACAATACACTCAGTTGGTTTTATTTCGTAACCACTTCCACAAATATCAAGTTCTTCTGATTGAAACCCTTGGCTATATGATTATTATTACCTTTTATTTGACTTTCAATCGTATATTATGTCTAAGGTGTTAAGATGTCTATGTTACCGCATTACCATGCTCTGACTGCAGTTATTAATACCAACGGACAACAAGCAAATAAAAAAAACGTTTATTTTTTGTAGACTGTGTTTTGCGTGCCAAATATCACAAATTCTATCATCCGAAGGAATGTCACATATCAAATGGCATCTTGAATAGGGGGGTGACGAAACAAATTATGAAGATGCCTAATTACACAGTCGAGTCTGACGATTTCCTGTAAGTATCATCTCTATACTAAGCCATAAATCATTTTTGTTATGTTATGTACATCTCGATAATATGGTAGAGATGTTTCTTCTTGTAAGAATTTGTGCTAACGTGAGTCTAAACGTTTAAATATCTATCAGATCTAGGAAAATCAGTGTTTGACTACTTATAATTTAGTAAGTCTTTATAGGTGAACAATAACGGACATCGTTTGTACAATCGTAGGTCGGCAGGGCTGACGACATAGTCAAGGTCGCGAGATGTCACAAGTGGCGCAAGACCGGTCACTGTGTCACTTGCAGTGGGCCTCTTTCGGCTGATATGAAGATGATCAAGAGATCGAGAAAAGTTTTTACGTCATGAATAAACATACTTTCATTTGTTTTTACATTTTTTTACTGTTGGTGTTAAATTTCAATTGAATTATGATTCTGTTCTTCGATCTATCGTGTTGCCTAGTGTTATGTAAATTCTTCGAGAGCGTTCTTCTGAATAAGACATATTGATTACTGACAGAGAAGATCCACCGACGCCAACTTTCGTGTATCCATATGGCGCAACGTTGACAGTCAAAAAACCGGCAGCGGCCATCTTGTCGAGCAGTGACGTCTGCTACCCGGTAAAGAGACCGGTCGCAGCTCTGTATACTTCGGATAAAAGTGGAGGTACAGATATATTTCAGTGTTAATGACTAAGGCAAACACTCATTTATACTATAATACAAGACAGGCCTCGAAACAGTCTGTTGTTGTTAATGCTGACCAATCATAATACAATCCAAGAGACTTCTGCAAATTTTGGCAGAAATCTTTTATATTGTTAATTCAAATTTCGAATTTAGTTTTTCTGACAACTTTTTTATTTTTTAATTTACCAATTATGACCACTAATGAACATATACTGAACATGTACTGGTTTAATGTTATCTGACTGGAAGACTTGATGCTAGTTTAAGAAGATAATCGCAATTTTAAGCTTCTTAAAAATCCAATAGTTTGAGTGTTTCAGCTACAGGACGTTCAGTGCTGACCACAGGCCTATACCATAAATTTTCAATAGGACCAGATTGAAGCCATGCAGCGTCTCCCTATGATTATAACAATGTCGTCTGTCCTCCTTATTGGTTCACGTCCTTCGCTGCGCTTGCCGGTCTATGGTCTTTACTTCAGAAAGTTTAGGTCTTATTATGCCCACTTTGGACTTGCCTATCATTTGTGCCAATTATGATTTTGAATTAACATGTTTTTCTAGGAAAGCTTTTCGTTATCGGCTCAGGGCATTTCTTCGGTGACCAATACTTGGAGTGTGAATGCAACGACCTCATTCGCGAAATGATATTCAACCATCTCGGAGGGGTCATTGACCTGCACCTCAACCCCGTCGACGTTGAGGACCCAGAAGTAAATCATTTTGATATTACACAGCTTATGGCACAGTACTACCATTACGGTGTACAATAGATAGGCAAAGGAAATGTTCGTGTGAGTTCTTTTATATAATAAGCTGAAGAAAACAAATACGACAATAAAGACAATTAAAATTATGGAATTTATCAACGAGAAGTTTATTTTTTGGCTTATTTAATTTTACACACGGAATTTTTAATGAAATAATGCAAGTTTTTTATTGTATACAAATGAGTTATACTTGACAGTTATTAAAAATTATATAAAAATATTTATCCATCACCGCGCATAATATTAATCAATCACATTTTAAAAGTGGTGATTTTTAGGGTGGGCAAGATTTAACTTGGCTTTGGGGACATGGTCAAGGTTGTGATCTCTGTGAAAGGCCTATACCTAGTAATGGACGTCTATCAATTAACACTTTGATGATCATGAAATAGGCTTTGTATAGTCTCTTTTTTAACTAAGCTTCAAAAAAAGCAAGCGTTTTAAAATCGGATAATCAAGGCGGATTTTGTGAAATTATGCAATCGAAAAATTAATTGCAATTTATTGTTTCGTTGACTGCGTTAAACGTCAGTACATTGTATTTGGAAAAAAATTTTCGATCTGCAGGTCAATGAATACCGTACATTAGGCGACACGATGTTCTTAAGTAAAATTCCGCTGCCAACACCGGCCACCGCGCCACCGCCTCGACTCGCTCCTCTCCACCCTCATGCGCTCTTCACTTGGACCCTGTTCTCACTAAACTTAGCACAGCGTAAGTTACTTCTCGATTTTCATCCCAATATTGTAATTGAATTGCCCATATCATAATCTCTTTTGGTAGAACACAAGTTTTCTCTTAAGGAGACAGTACAGGCATTGATCAACCATGCGGGCTCAGATTGTAGGGTATGAATGTAAGAAAAAAACATTTGCGAAGAAGGTAGATATATAGGAATGATATGTGATATAGTGTTATTATAATTCATATATGATTTCCCCTCACGTGAATCGACTCGGACTATCAAATTCAAATAACAAGAATATTAAATTTATTATTTTGGGCCAGTTTTATGAATGTAAAGCAACAAATATATTGAAAGCAAAAGAAACTGAACAAGATGCTTCTGATGTAAACATTAAAAAACAATAATAAAAAAAAATCATAAAAATATTTATAATGTAAATAATTTAAACTAATGAGTCAATAACTGTGATAACCAATAAAAAACGTGATCTGGGAATGTACAGGAGGGAAGGAAGGTGAAGCATTTTGTGAAGTATAAATGGATGGTACAAAAGAAAATGTGAAAGAAGAAAGGAGAATGTGGAAAAAAATAAATAAATATGAAAAACTTATTCACCGGAATCTGTAACGTCTCTGCCCAAAATATGTTAAGGGGGAACAAGAGGTTCTGGAAAAGGTGGCCCTTAAAAAATATAAATAAGCATATGAATATAAAATCTTTATAAAACATAAGCGAGTGTAGCTGTTTATGCGTAAATTATTTAATTGAATGTCACTAAGGTAGATGATGACAATTACTTTGGTTTACTATGTTTCCAGTACCGGAAGTTTTAAAATTGTACGAAGTGTTGGGGGTAAAACATGAACCATTAAGGCTGATCGCACCACAGTTCGAGACTCCCTACCCGCCTCTGCAGCTTGCGGTGAGTGTATAGACATTACTTGTTTAAGCACTAAATTATCGAATCAGGAAAGAGGAGATCCGTAGACGATCATAAGTTACCGATATAGTCCAGCGGATGGACCCGTCGAGGTGGTAACGGGCAGGCTAAATAGCGCGTTGAACAAATAGCCGTTAGGACCTTAAGGTTCTAGAGAGGGCGCTAGATGAAGGCTGCTACCAACTGGTCTTTTTGACATATTTGGGGGCGGTATATGTTAACCAAGCGACTGAAGTGGTTATAAAGATTTCTAAATTATTGCTAAGAATTATTTTGCCTTACTGATATAAATGTTACCTTTTCATTAAAACTATAATATGTTATAAGGCTCCTGCTATATTTAATAGTAGTCAAGCAAATATCTTTTCTAATTAAGCGTGTCTTTCTTCCACTTTTCATTTCATCTTGAAACACGAATACGCAAAATCTTTAATAAACAAGTAACAGGTTCTTTGCGATATTTTAATGAAATTCTTCGAAACAGATTTTATCGAGTTTTGATTTAAACTGATGTATTGTTATAAGAAATAAGACGTTATTATCACAACACTGCGAACCCCAACCCATCAGCTAAGCGGGCGATTATGGTATATCCATCCAATGATGAACAATAATACAAATCGGCCACTAGTCCAAGGTGGCCATGCTGTTCCTGGTTACGATAGAGCGGCCTGGGCAATCACAGTGGAGTATAGGGTGCCCAAAATCCCCATCAGAGGCTGCTTAGGTAGACTCCCACTAGGTAGACCGACGACGTGGTTAAGGCCGCGGAGAGTCGCTGGATGCGGGAAACCAAGACTAATCACTGTGGCGATCTTTGAGGTAGGTCTATGTCTTGCAGTGTCTGTCTGTCGGCTGAAAAGAAGAAGGGCAATATGTAATTTCGGTATTACAAGGATTCACAATCCGTGTATCGAGTATCTATCGTATTGTAGAAACAGCTTAGGTTTAAGGAAGCCATCTTGCAATGTATAAGTGTTCAACTTAACAGATACCTCTCCCGTTCTAACCAAATTTTAAATGATCCCACAACTGTTGCTTTCTAAATCCATGCCCTTTCGAGAGTACCAGATTTACAAAATGTCTCGAGTGATGATAATGCTCTAGGCCTATGCTACCTAAATACCTGAAATCCCAGATATTTTAGACAGATAGTCGAAATGTTTAAATCTCGCCTAAGCTCAGTGAAAGAGTATTTATTATGAAGTCTGTCGTTATAGTTATTATCAATACGATGATTAAAATAAATAGAAAGTAAAGTATAGGTAGTAAATAAATTTTTAAATTTACTTTTAAATAATCAATCAATAAATGATTAAGATAAATGAAAAAGGACAGTTAAAATAATACGTGTAATAAGTTATTTAAATCAATGAATGTTTATTTCATTTTGGTAACCGGCCTGGAATACATGCAGCATACGAGTATACCGGGCAAGATCACACCAGTGCAGGAGTCAGATATAAAATACGTGTTCAGCGACATACACAGGATTCCTACAACGCATACGTTGATATTGATAACTGTTCTTATTTACACATCTCGAATTTTATTTTTTATTTTTTTAAATTATATTTATATATCAGAGATTCGTGGCACATAAGTAGCGAACAAAAAGACAAGAGCACAAATGCAATATGATTCTTTTCGATGCAAATGTTCTGAAATAATATTTCCATAAAAATACTGCGTATGCGCAGGTGTTTGCACCTACGTTCCGTGAGCCACCGCCTCCGCCGCTGGAGCTGTTCGATCTGGATGAGGCGTTCAGTTCCGAACGCACGCAACTGGCGCGCCTCCTCAACAAATGCCTTCAGCCTGCCGTCAACAAAATGGGGCAAGGTAATTACTTATTCACCCCTCATACTGGTTCCTGTCGAGGCGGAGGGCCCATTAGTCATGACCAGATCATTCACGGTTACGCTAAGGAAGATACCTTCATGGTGCTCATAACACACATTATGTTTGAGAATTAATGACATAAGAAGACTTGACAACTTCTTTGAATAGGGTGTTTTATTGGTATTTTATAGTAATGTCAGAGGTAACAATCTCTACAGGGTCTTAAAGTGACCATGTAAAAAATTCAACAAAGAATATTTAAAAAATCTTACTGTAGTGTATAGGATGAGAGAAGTGATGAGAAAGTTCGAGATAAAATTGATCTGATTACTAAATAAATACATTTCTTAAAAACTCATCTGAGTTTTAGGCTCTACTCAGATTGTGTTTGGAACCCTCGTAGCTTTATAATCAGAGGCTTCTTCAGAGCTGAATTTCATACTGGTTTTTATTAAATTTGGCGCTTCTGGTATTAATGTCTTAGCATACTCGTATAACAACATTGATCTTCTTAAATTGGAATCAGAATTATTTTGAATTGCATACTTTAAATAATGTATAATTTATTTTTTAATTCAAAATACCTCGGCTTCACTGCTAGGTGTAGAAATATGTTACAGAGGTAAAACTTCTCATCATTAAATAAGAATTTCATATAGAATTTGAAAAGAAAATAATATTAACAAGAATGAAGTTGCAGGTACAAAACAAAAACTGTTCGTGAAAATTTGACGATGTTATCAATAAAAATATTTTTGATTTGTTCTGATAGATAGACAGATTACGGTTTTTTACGATTTTTGATGTATACATATTTCATTACATTACGTACGCGTTGCGTTAGGTCGCATAGTTGATGTTTTGTTAACGAACTAGTTGCATAGTCTCCATTTTCACTGATATGTTTTTTTAATTGGTCTCTAACGTGCGCAAGTAACAAGTCTGCAAGGTTTTGAGCTATTTCTGCGCCATTATTACACGGCTTCTATTCACCACATAAAACATTTTTCGTGTTGGGGAAATAATTTATAATAGCTACATAAAGTTTTTTATCGATTTTATTTATGCTGTTCCTTTCTACTGCTCCATAACATTACTAAATAAACTGATTATTATTAACTCTTTGGTTTACTAGGAGACGGTCGTCAGCTAGAGAACGAACTGGAGTACTTTATACGCGAGTGCGGACGTGTAGTGCGCCTCTCGCGCGCTCTGCCCTCCGAGGACGGACCCTCTGGGAAGGTTATACTACACCAACTCGCAGTGCAAATTGCCACATTTAAAAAGATAGCACCGAAAGAAGAATAGACAAAAAATGTGGCGATTACGATAGAACCCGCTAAGCTCTCAAAGTTATAACACATTTATAGCAATATATGGTATAAATGGTTAATATAATATTATATAAGACATGTTAAAATTTATCTAGGCATTAAGATAACTAAATTTATATAATTATTGTTTAAATAAAAAGTGTAAATGGAATTGATTTGACTTTTACTCTATTTAAATATCATCATCTCATTGTTTCAGTTGTAGGACGTTCAAAGCTGGACATAGGGCTCTCCTATAGATTTCAAATAAGCAAATAAGGTTGGAAGCGTCTTAAAGCCAACATTTTCAGAGAACCATAACGAGATTGTTTGATCACCTTGCGGGTGAACATCCGACGCTACGCTTTAATTACTTTTGGTCGTCTATGGACTTACTCTCTCATCTCCCGTTTATATTTATTTATCTATGTATTTATAATTGGATGTAGCGTATTAATAAAGCGATGACAAGCTACACGGTGTAATCAAAGGTTTAATACTGCCCACCGCAATACAGTGTTTGCGTACCCCGCATTGTGACAAAAGTTTTCTTTTTGCGACATTTTTACATTTATAACTATTTTTTTATTTAAGAGCTGAGCCACCGATACTCCCTCTCGTCTTGCCACAAGCGTACACGAGACGCAGTACAGCAATTTTGGTAGCAATGTATCAAATTGCCTTGTTTCATTTTAAGAAATATGTATGTAAAACTGTAGAAATAATACAAAACAGTGCTAAATATTAGATGAAGTTGAGAACATAGCAGTACATGTTTACAATATTAATAGCTAAGAAAATAAATAAATGAAAGGACAATCGGTCTTCACGGCGAATGATGGAATAGATAGACTTAGTGCTAGGCAAATATAATAAGACTAATTAAAACTGAATCCCGAAAATTATTTAAACAAGTAATTTACTGGCGCAGTTATTGATTATTCAAAACAGTAAATTTCCACTCTGAGCAGGTTTTAAAACGCAATAATCTGAAATTGAAAACTGTTTTAGTTTATCGCATCACTGACCAAAACCATCACGGAAACGATAAAATGCAAATAAAATACGTTTTACCGCCCACCTAACTTTTGTACATACCACTCGGTCCGCAGCAATGAGGATATTGCTCACTACCGCGATCGTTTGTGCCATACAAGTTAACTGTAACACCAATGATGAAGACACGAGAATTATGGCTAGAGCCTACCCTAAACAAAAAAAGATACCTTTCCATCGCAGTATCCAAATAATGAACGCGCAGAAGTTTTTAAGATCCCTGCCTAATGCGAAATATAAACAAAACTATAAGAAACGGACGAACCAGAAACAAATGGATTCGTACACTGTATTTCCATCAATTCATTTGACAGACAAACGTGCGTCTTTTCCAGAGAGCCCTTACTTTCCTATCGATGCTTTATTCAATCAGAAACCGAACAGGATCATCAAGAAAATGCTACCCGATTACGGATTGCTGCACCTCTCGAGGCACAAAAGGTCTGCTAATTTAGCTAACGTTTCAAAATTGAACACTGGTAATGAAACCACAAGACACGGTAACGGGAGACGTAAAGAAAGAAAGGGTGAATCCAAGGTTAAGACAAATTTGAAAAAAAGTAATAGTAAACAAACTCGGCATAGAATAATTAAAAATAAGCCTACCAGAGGTCTTATCAACAATGCTAACGCTAACAATAAACGAAAACAATCAGCCAATAATAAACATGTTCAAGCTTCCAAGATCATCAAAATCAAAAATATTAGAACTAAACGACCACCTGCTAAGAAAAATATAACGGGAAACAAGTCGGCAAAAGTAAATAAAAAAACCGTTAGACATGTCCCCTCGAGAGGAAAGGAGAATAAGAAATCTAGACCACAAAGACAAAGTGTAAATAAAAAACGAAACAATAAACGAATTGTAGAAGGTGCTAAAGCGATACAAAATCTAAAAGGTAAATTGTAATGTGTAAATGTTTTAATAAATTTATTGATACGACAGTCTGTTTATTTGAAACCCTTGCAGATTGCAGAAAGCAATTTACATGTATCCATGAAAATATACAAAGCTAATGTTAGAGAAATATTTATCAACAAATCATTTTACTGTATTAAAATTATGTAGAAGACAATTATAATTGGAATAATTATTACGCTGATTTTTACATGACAGTTAAGATTTATAACATGAAAAAATTGTAAAATGTCGTTAAAAGAATAACTATGAATTTTCTTGTCAGGCTTTTCTTGATATAAATAACGTCCTCATCCTGGCAGTTGTATATACAAAAAACTGGGACCAATAACACTATTTATAAATCCATAATGTGTACGGTTATATCAATGTTTTGACTTGTCGAAGATGCTAAATAATCTATTCGTAAGAATATACTATATATTTGTTTCATTGTTTCTTGGTTGGTAGTCAATCCGAGCAGGCGTCTTATTGCGGCAAAAGACGCGGCTATTGAAGACTACCCATATGTAGTGTCCATACAGAAGGGCCAGGAGCATTGGTGTGCGGGAGCTCTATTGAACCCACGCGTAGTTATCACAACGGCTAACTGTGTTTGGAAGTGAGTGTTTATGATTTCCTATTACTTTTAATTTAGGAGCCAATTTGGATCTAAGATCATACTGTGGTTTGTAATTTTGTTCTATTTTGTATATTTCACTTTAAACTTCGTTTGAAAATTAGCGATTTCTTTTAACGAAATGTATGGGAACGGATTCAACCATGCTTTTAATTTATATGTTTATGTACTTGTTCATTTATTAAAATTATTTTACAAGAGAAAAAATCCTGAAGAGGATCCGAAAAATCCTGTTTTGATAGAAACTGAAGTCAAATTCACTCTCATCAGCTCTCCTGAACCACAACCTGAGCCATTGTTATGACACTTTCACACGTAAGGTTAATACAAGATTAAGAGCAATTCATTTCTATGGTGTAGAACCTAAGAAGTGCCAGTAGGCAATGCCACGGGGTGGGGGGGGGGGGGGGCTCATCGCTCATGCAGCCGATGGTTGTTGGGGCCAAAAGGTTCTCGGGGGCGACCACAAACCGGTAGACGCAGCGTGGTTAGGCCCCCCTCCAGGTCGATCGGCGACATGCGGGCAGCACAGAACCGGTCATCGTGACGATCTATGGGGAGGCCTAGGTCATGCAGTGCTCGTCTATCGGCTGAGAAGAAGAATAACCTAAGATCTGTAATAAATATACGGTTAAACAAAAATAGAAAACAATTAAGTTTTACAAATAATATTTTGCACACATTAATATAAGTCGCAGACATGTTTTTCTTCCAATTTTGATTTTTTCTATATTATGTGTAAGTTTATATAATAACGTTGCTTGATATACACCGATACACTGAAAACGTCGAATTTTTCATTCGATATATCGAATCAGTCCAATGTGTCGGCGCTAGATGTTTTTGCGTTTTTTCTTTAATTCATTAAATTTACTCGTTTATTTTAACGTAAACAGATTAAATTAAGTTTCAATACTGATTAAGCCGTCTCTTCAAACCATTCCTACCACCTACTAACTTTATCAGCGCTAGCGCAGAGTTTTCAGTCTAATAAAATGTGATATCAACATCAACTATAAATATTTTTATGAGCGACATGAGTTATTTTTATTTTAAACAATTTCAATAAAAGGAACAAATGCAATACTTTATTAAACAAACCCACAATGAGGCGATATTTGCGTAGACACAACTGTTTCTTGATTGTGTTCCTATGCGGCGAAAAGGGGCATGTAATATTCTGCAAAGACTGGGAATAACATAGGTTAAGATGTAGTAAAAAAATATTTTAAAATACCTTGTGAACGTGAACTTGTTTCGTCAGGTTGAAATATGTAACGAAATATCATAAACAAACAATTTGTAGAACTTGATTGTTTCGGTGGAATGACGGTTCGGTTTTCGTTTTAATGTACCGAGTGCGTTGGTTTTAGATCGGACCAGCTGAGTCGGATGCGAGTGCGTGCCGGATCGCGATATGTCGACCAGGGCGGGCAGAAAGCTCGCATCCAGGAGTTAATGCGTCATCCAGGATGGAGTATCCGCCACAACCCCGACAACGACGTCGCGTTGTTATTACTCGATAGAAATATCAGGTAATAATATTTCAGTGACAGAACAGATTCTTTCGTAAACTCACGCTGTTTAGTATATGTGCCCCAAAAATTTACATGAAGACTTACGTCTACACATCTTAACGATTTTTTTTTAAATGCCCACATTACCCCTATGAAGCGATCTTCTTAAAAGTACAAGGGATGTTACTTCACGCTTCAATTTATCTAAATCAAACACCAGGATGTCAATGTCAAAGAAACTTATATAATGAATATTAATGGTTTATAAATAAAAAAAACTTTACTGTTGACAGGGACCTGGTGGGCGCAGCAAGTGTAAACAACTTGCTACGTGGATCAAGGACGGCTGGATGTGAGCAGCGCATTATAGTGGGCGTCAATTGGCTGACGTGATGATGGTAATGATGATGATGATTATGTTTATGATGAAGATGATATAATGATGTGTGGCAGTTAAAACTAGATAACGTACGCGGTACGCGGAGCCGAGTCGGAATAGCAATCAAACGCAGTACGAAGTTACCTTTTTTATCGCTTAGCAACCTTTAACAGACTCTGTTAAATTCATCTCTGTTCTCTCTCTGTTATCTGTTAGCTTAAACAATAGAAAGATATTTAGGTGACAGGAACAGGAAGCAAACACCAATTGTACGCTGCTCTCCAACGGATAGAACTGATAAAAAGCCAGCTGATCTCTGTTTTCATAAGTTCACTCTATTATCTTTAACATATTGATCCAAAAATTATGATTTTTCGTTTCAATATTTTTTTAGATTCTCCAATAAAGTCCACGGCGTTGATTTGCCTAACCGCGGCATGCTGCCAGCTTTTGGAGACGCCTGGGTCACCAGCTGGGGAAGCGACAGGGTGAGTTCTGACTGTATTGATATTTTGACATGTAGAGTTAGAACAGATGTATGGTTACTCCCGTGTGGAGTTGCCAGACCTTCCATCGGGCGCGTCCCCCGGGTGGCGGATGGGGGAGCGCCACCCAGATGTGGGTGGTATTGGGCATGTTCCGGCGTGGACCAAAACTGGCAGGGTTAGGGGCGTACCATCGGTTCTTCCCTTAACCGAGAAACGGCCAAGGACTGCACAGTCCGAGAGACGAGCCGCTCAGGCTTGAGGTAGCATCCCGTACCCATCTTTAAGAGATGGGACAGAGGATGTGACCAGTGCGGTGATGTGCCAGGTGCACTCGGCTTCTGCCGACACCGGACAACCCGTAATCCCAGTAGGGACCGGGGGCTCCGTACCTGTACGGAGCTGCGAGGAAGAAAACCTCTTCAAAAATAACCCTAATCCCAAGGTTGGACCGTGCCGACGGGATGAATGGCTGGAAGGGAGTTCAGTCACAAGCGCGAAGGGACCTCACCCTTAAAAGGAAAAAAAAATAATGGACGCAGTTAAAAAAACAAATTTTCCCCAGGGTGGTACCAGCGATGCTGGAGAATCCACCCCTGGGCCTTGCCCAGGCAGCCCCGCCGTATCTGGGGGGGGCAAAAACTTGCGTCGCGGCAACGCTTCAGCGTCTGCCGCTGGGCCCTTAACATCCGGGGCCCAAAATTTTAAAGAGCCGGAGGTGCCGGGCCGTCTATCAGGCTCGGTACGTGATAAGCGCAGGCGATCTATGCGCTCCGCCGGTTTGGCGATTAGTACGGTCGGAGAAAGCGACGGCGGATCAGACGCCTCTCGCGCATCGGTCGGCCCTGGCGCGTTCTCGAGGGCCGGTAAGAGAAAGGCCAAGCCTCCGAGCCCTGGTGCTGTGGCCGCAAAATATGCGGCTTATTCTGCCCAGGAGACCGAGGGCACGGAGACGGTCGGCGGAACCGACAGTGACGAGGAGGGACTCTTCGACCCCTCTGTGCAGCCATTGCGCACTAGGTCGAAGAAAGGGCTCCCGAGTCAGGAGCAGTTGGCTCGCGAATTGCGAGCATGTGCTGATCCCCGGCAATATGCAGAGACCAACCTCCTGGCTATCGAGAAGGTGACGGACCGGTCCAGCAACCTCAAGGGCACGTACGTGCGTAGCCTGAGGCTCGCTGCGCGGAACGTCAAGGCAGCATTGGAGGAGATATCGCGCAGGACGGCGGGCGACTCCACCGTCGAGAAGTTAGAGCAAGAAAACGCAGAATTGCGTTCTCAGCTTTCCAGCCTTTCTGCGAAAGTGGAAAGCCTCACGATGGAGCTTCGTCGCGTCCGTAGTGCTACAACGGAGCAGGCCAAGGCAGCTGCCCCCCGCGCCTCCGCGGGCCCGGCCAGCACCAGTGCCAAGGACGTCCGCGTCTACCGAAGAGGGGCTCATGCATCGCATTGGAGCCCTCATCGAATCGAAACTGGCTGCCTTCGAGGCCAAACTGTTCCCCGACAGGGCAATAAGGCCGCCGTTGGCCGCCAGTAGGACTGGACCGCGTCCGACTCAGTCGACCGTCCCTTCCGAGCCGCTCGCACCGCCGCAGCCTCCACAAGCACCGCCGGCATCGCAGCCGCCGCGACCGCGGCGGTCTAGGCGCCCCAGGAGGAAGACTGCGCCTCCTCCTGTGCCGGAACTGCCTCCAGTGACAGCACCGCCTCCGGCAGCGTCGGCGATCACGACCCGGAACACCTGGGCTGAGGTTGCCCGAAAACCCAGGTCGGCGCCACGGCCCGTGCCTCGTCCGGGTGCTAAACCGCCTGCCGCACCCAGGAGCCGCGGGACCAAGAAGGCGAAGCGAGCTCCCACTACGGCGGCCGTGACGGTTACGCTGCCGGAAGGCTCCACCTCCACCTATGCAGAGGTAGTAAAGGCGGCGAAGGCAAAAATACGGCTGGCGGACCTCGGCATCGAGGCTCTGCGCCAAAAACGTGCCTTGACTGGAGCGCTCCTCTTGGAGATCAGTGGAGAAGACTGTGGCCGAAAGGCAGACGACCTCGCGGCGAGGATGCGTGAGGTCCTTCGCGATGTGGCGGTTAAGATCAGCCGCCCCGTCAAGACGAGCGAAATCCGCTTGAGGGACCTCGACGACGCCGTCAGTCCGGGCGAGGTCGCGGAAGCAGTGGCAGAGGCGGGCGGCTGTTCGGTGGACGACGTCAAGGTCGGGGACGTCCACCGAACAAACACGAGCATGGGCACCTGTTGGTTGCGGTGCCCGGTCAAGGTGGCCCATGCTCTGGTGACTGCGGGGCGCGTGCGTGTGGGTTGGGGTTCGGTGAGGGTGGCACCCCTGGAACCCAGACCCATGCACTGCTTCCGGTGCCTGGAGAAGGGACACGTCGGTGCCAGGTGTCCCAACTCTGTAAACCGGAGCACGCGGTGTTTCGCATGTGGCGAGTCTGGGCACAAGGCAAGAGAGTGCGTGTCATCCGCACTCAAATGCCCTCTGTGCTCAGACCTTGGGTTGCCCTCCAACCACCGGCTGGGTAAGAGGTGCGGCCCAACGCCGGGTAAAGGCAGGAGGAGTAAAAAGACTCCGCCTGCGACCACCAGCACGGCGGCCGCAGCGGCACCGACCGCAGCGCCGGGCGTAAGCTCGGACATGGAGGTCGCTTAGACCTCTATTCCCGCCCTTCAGAGTCCTCCAAGGTAACCTGAACCATTGCCGGAATGCTCAGGACTTGCTGATGCAGACCGTCGACGAGTTTCGGGTTGCCTTGTCAGTAGTAGCGGAGCCCTATAACGTGCCTGACCATCCTCGTTGGTTCGGCGACGACTCAGGGTCCGTAGCTTTCTACTGGAGGGGCGGAGTGGGTACCCCACCCTGCACCTTATTATCTAAGGGACAGGGCTATGTCGCCGTTAAATGGGGTCCCTTGGCCATGATAGGCTGCTACGTGTCTCCCAGCAGGTCTCGCGCCGACTACGAGGAGTACCTGGATAGGGTGGCGGACTGCGCTGCGGCCTGCCTCCCCTGTCCGTTGATCGTCCTTGGAGACTTTAACGCCCACAACAGGGCGTGGGGGAATACTAGGGACGATCCGAAGGGAGACACCGTCTTGGAGTGGGCGGCCGGACTGGATCTCCGACTTGTCAACAGGGGATCCGTCAGCACATGCGTGCGCTGGCAGGGGGAGTCGGTCGTGGACTTAACATGGGCGACTCCCGCTGCAATGCGTATGCTTTCGGGCTGGCGGGTTGCAGCGGAGGTGGTCACTCTTTCTGACCATCGCCACATCGTTTTCGATGTTGCGATCTGCAGGCCCGTCGCTGACTCTGGCGGCCGTGACGGCAGCACTACGCGACGCTGGTGTTTGAAGCGGCTAGACAAAAACCGGCTAGAGGCCGCCGCCTGCGTCGCCGATTGGCCGAACACCGAAGAGGTTCTGTCCGAACCGGAGAGGGGAGCGAACTGGTTCCGGGAGATATTGACGCAAATTTGCGACGCGTCGATGCCCCGGGCCGGTCGTCCCAAGCGCAGGGGGGTGCACTGGTGGTCGGCGGAAATTGCGGAACTCCGCAAGGTCTGCTTGCTGAGCCGCCGCCGGTACACCCAAGCCCGAAGGAGGCGAAGGCAAGCTCCGGAGGAGGAGATGGCCAGACTGTACAGGGAGTACCGGGCGGCTACAAAGGCGTTGCGAAAGGCGGTAGCTGGCGCCAAGGCTCGGTGTTGGGTCGAGCTCCTGCAGGGACTCGACAGGGATCCGTGGGGGCGTCCATACCGAATAGTGCTGGGAAAACTCCGGCCATGGATGCCCCCGACGACGGAGACCTTAGAACCGGTCTTTCTGAGGAGGGTAGTAGATACTCTTTTTCCGGAAGATCGGTCAAGTCCCTCCGCGCACCCCCCGGCACAGCCGTGGGAGTGGACGGATGAGACGAGGGTAACGGCGCAGGAGCTGGATCGAGCCGTGAGCCGTCTCAGAGCGCGAAACACCGCGCCGGGGCCCGACGGAATACCGGGTCGGGTCTGGGTACTTAGTCTGGCGTCTTTGGGGGGTAAGCTGGCGGAGCTTTTCACGAGCTGTCTCCGCCGAGCCACGTTCCCCACGCCTTGAAAGGAGGCACGATTGGTCCTCTTGAGGAAAGAAGACAGGGCCGTAGAATCTCCCTCTGCGTACCGTCCCATATGCCTGCTGGACGAGTGCGGCAAGCTGTTCGAAAGGATAATTGCCGCTCGTATCGGCGAGCATCTTTCTCGCGTCGGCCCCGATCTTGCCGACAGCCAGTTTGGCTTCCGTCGAGGGCGTTCGACCGTCGACGCGATCATGCGCGTTCGGTCCTTGTCGGAGCAGGCCGTGTCGCGGGGTGGTGTAGCGTTGGCGATAAGCCTCGACATCGTCAACGCTTTCAACTCACTGCCCTGGGATGCGATAAGGGAGGGACTGATCCAGCATGAGGTCCCTCCCTGCCTGCGAGGCGTCATCGGCGATTACTTGCGAGACAGGTACATCGTGTACATGGACCAAAACGGAAGGAGAAACCGGAGGGAGATCAAGCGCGGGGTGCCGCAGGGGTCGGTCCTAGGACCACTCTTATGGAACCTCGCGTACGATGCGGTTCTGCAAGTCAGTCTCCCCGCCGGCGTGAGCGTCGTTTGTTACGCCGACGACACGCTGGTAGTCGCCAGCGGAGACAACTTCGAGAGGACCAGGGAGCTCGCCGAGCTTGGGACGGAAGTCGTCGTCGCTAAAATACGCGGGCTGGGGTTGGAAATAGCGCCAAACAAGACCGAGGCGCTATGGTTCCACCGGTTGCCTCGAACGAGGGAACCTCCCGACTCGCGCGTTCGCGTCGGTGGGCACGATGTCACGGTGGGGCGGTACATGAAGTACCTCGGCCTCACTTTGGACAGCCGCTGGGGCTTCGAAGAGCACTTCGATCGCCTCGTCCCCCGGATTGAGAGGATAGCGGGTGCCATGCATAGACTGCTGCCTAATCTCGGGGGACCCACGGAGGAAGTCCGCCGCCTCTATGCAGGGGTCGTACGGTCCGTAGCCTTGTACGGGGCGCCCGTGTGGGCAAAAAGGCTGGCGATTCGACGCTGTAGAACTAAGATCTACAGCGTCCAGCGGAGGATGGCCATACGGATCGTACGCGGATATCGCACGATATCGTTCGAGGCGGCGACAGTCCTGGCGCGCTTTCCGCCCCTGGACATTCTAGCGGAGTCGGATGCGAGGGTCTACGACCAAGTCCGCACCCTCCGCCGAGACGGCGGTGGCGAGCCGAACCGTGTGCTCGAGGCGGTCAGACGGCAGGAACGACGCAGGGCGCTTGCGACGTGGCGCGCTAAGCTCTCGGAAGAGCGCTATGCGCGCAGACGCGTCGTTGGAGCGATCCTGCCCGTCTTCGTGGCCTGGATGCAGCGACGAGACGGAAGGCTCACCTACAGGCTTACGCAGATGATCACCGGGCATGGATGCTTTGGTGATTACCTGTGTAGGATTGGTCGCGAAGCGACGGCGAACTGCTTCCACTGCGGAGGAGCCGCCCAGGATTCCGCCTCGCACACGTTTGCGGTCTGCCCGGCGTGGCAGTCGGAGCGGCGGATTCTGGCGGACGAGATCGGACAGGACCTTTCCTTGCCAGCAATCGTGTCGGCGATGCTGAGTGGGTCATCGGCGTGGAGGGCCGTGGCCTCTTTTTGTGAGACCGTCATGGTCCAGAAGGAGACAGCCGAACGGGATCGGCAGAGGACAGATCCCGCTCGGAGACGACGCCGTCAGCGCAGAGACGTGCCTCGCGACGGCCCTCCGAGGAATGGTGCTCCCCTACCATGAACGGGGCCTTCGGAGTCGCGGGAGTTTAGGGTGGGGGCCCTAAACTCCCATTAGCTTCGGCGACTCTGAGGCGGACGATGGTTCGACGTGGTCCCGAACCATCGTGATAGTACCACGAGGGTTTCGGGGGTAGTGTATCCACGCATACCCCGGGACGGGCTATCGAAAAATAGCAAGGCGCAAGGGAAGACCGCGTGGCGATCCCTGACCGGGAGATACCGCGGTCCCCCGTTTAGCGCAGAGGGCGACCACCGGGGGGGGGGGGGTTTAGTGGGTAGGAATCCCACATACCCCTGTCCTTCCCCCAGAGGCAGGGCATCTTGAATACCGGAAGATTTCCCCCACCGAAACAAAAAAAAAAAAAAAGATGTATGGTTACTAGGTTTTAGCTAACTCTACGGTCTTTTATCTTATTTTCTATTAGATATATCATATATAATATAATATCCTTTATAAAAGTATCTTACATAAAAATAGAAAAATAATTAGTAGCAGTTCACGTAAGAAAAGTAGACAAAAGTACAATGGGCGATCTTATCACACAAGGCATTTTTTTCCAGACAACCATAGTAGGTAAACAGAAGAAGGATAAATATCGGGTTCTTAACGTGTACATATAGACAAAACACAAATATACAAACTTGCATATAACGCATACATTTATTATGTATATATACTGTCCGTTTTATACTTTCCAACACTACGTACATCTGATATCTTATGAACATATTGTTATGAAACGTTATAGTATGTAGTGCTGTTGATGTACATACATATAACAATAAATAAGTTAATATTTTAACTACAAAGGAAATAATAAAACGAATTCAAATTATCTCATTACAAGTGAACATTAATTTGTGCGCACTTTCTTTTGGAACAATTCACTATTTCGCATACATTTTAAAAAATATTTAATCCGGACACTAATGACAAACAACATCAGAGCAACTGTGTTACCTGAGATTTGAGGGAAACATTCAGCCAACTCTTAACATTTAAAAAAATGTAAAGTAATTGATATGTATCTTTTAGTTATATATAATTTATATTTAATATAGACAATTTTTTTTTTTTTTTTTTATCAGCCTCAAACTTTCGAACAATTTGAGGAATCTATTATGTACGATAGTTGAACATCTCTTTTGCTTTGATTATCACAAATATTTACGTTGTAATAATTTCTTTATAGTTATATTATTACGAAATATCAAAGATAAAATATAAATAGCTAATGACTTGCTTCGACGTCTTTTTGTAAAATTTAGAAATGAAATTTAGTACCCCGCCCAATTGAATAACCCGTTAAGGAGTACTAGCTGCAATAGGAGCTACTGTATACTTATCATGAGATTTTAATCACAAAATCTTGTAACAAAATTCTCACGTTATAATGTTTTAGATATTACTTAAGATCTGCAAATGCAGCGTTCACCCACAAAATGGACACGAACAACGATGTCGAACTGTCACTTGCGGCCGGTCCTATTTTCGAAATCTATATTTATTTACTTTATTGGAGATAAACAGTAACAAATAGTAGTAAGAAAGTACAAACTAGAAGCATAGGTATATAAAATTAGTTACAATTGCTACCTTATAACAATCTCACTGAAAACATTTAATGATTTATGGTCAAACAATGACAGAACAAGTAAATTTGGACGTGCTATTATATAAATGATCACAACACCAGATCAGTAAAAGTCAAGTTAATAGCCAATGTTGTTTCACAGCGCGACGGAATGTTCCAAGACCGGCTGACCCTACAAGTGTATCACGCACGGGTGATGGATCACGAGAAGTGCAATAACATCACGCAGCGCTTCGGGGTCTACGTCACGCACAACTTCTTCTGTATGTCTCAATACGGAAGACGGGCACCTTGCACCGTAAGTTTTAAATAAAAGACAAACATTTACTTTAAAACATTATGGGACAACCTTGGACATGTCTGACTAATATACCAAACAATTTGAGTTTTTTCTATAACAAGGGAAGTATCACAGATGAAACATAAAAACATGGCTGCTGATGTTTTAACGTTACAAGGTCGACACATAAAATTGTTAAGTTTAAGAAGACGCTGAATGCAGATGATTTCCGGTATTTTTGAGAAACTATGGGGAGGTCTAAGTCCAGCAGTGTATGTCCTATGACTGAAATGGTTACGATAAAAGTCAACAACCCAAGACAATTTTTTTGTCTTAAGCTGTTGACTTCAACTTTTTAATTTTTTTTTAAAACCTGCTACACCCTAAGCTCAAAATAATTCAGACTTCGACCTCGATTTAATCCTTTTAATTTTAAATTAAATGTCAATAGAGAGTAAAAATGACTATATTGTAACTATAAATCGCCGTCAACAAACTTTGAGATAAATTTTAAAAATAATTTTTGAATTTCACAAAGTCTAACATAAAAGGAATATGTCATTAGTATTCTGATTCTACTTTGTAGTGTTACGTTGTAGAAAAATAGACAAAATGCATTAAATATACGACATATTTTCTCACACTTATGCACCTAGAAATAACTAAAAAAATTATTTGATTCATCGTAGACTTATTTAAAATATATATTGTTAAAAATATAAGAAGAGTTAGTAAATAATCATTATTTTTCGTTGCTTTCTCATTTGTTTACTGCGATATTTTTCCCCGTTACATCAAATTTTATCTAACTTCTTTGTTATAAGTACTCTAGTAATGGCCCCTGTCTGTGAGTTAAGATTGCATGTCGCTAGTTCTATTCCTTAACGTTACAACTTATGTATACATTATTGGAAATAGATGTAAAAGCTTTAAAGGGGTGAACATATAACTCATTTGGTACACCATGTCTAAAAATCTATGTTTACAGCAATAATAAATAAAGTAATGGTAAGAAAAATCGTTTTCAGAATTCGGAGTACTTCATATTAAAATTAATTATTGTTTATTATCTGTTCTCACAGACTTCGTAATACCAGAAGCTATTGGCCCGTTACATTCCAGTAGAATTATAAATTATTATGATGTATTATAAAGTAAATACTTTATTCAGGGTGATTGAAAATAGTTGTAAAAGCGTTTAAAGTTTTTTTTTTAAAAATTGAGGTCTACATTCACCTTTAAAAAAAATTAAAACTAATCATTACACATACATACAACGCAGGTTATTATAGACGACATAGAGAAATATTGCGAAGTAGCCTTCATAATCTTCGACTAACAAATTGAATAATAGGAGAGGCATCTGTCCCAAAATTACAACGGTACAAAGATACAAGTCTTTAGTTATAAAGCGTTTGATAACAATTAACAACAACAAACAAACTCCTGTGCGTATTTAAAAAAGATACAAAAACCGATCATTGATTCCTGAACTCCTAGAACTACTGTATACCATTATTGTGATTATCTAATTATGATTATCTTAGTTGAGACTATTTTTATGTATTCTACATTACATTCTCAAGTAAGAAATAACAAAAACTTTTATAGAATAGGCCAAATAACCTAACAGTAGCTTTAAAATGGTTTTAATCTATTTAAAAGCGCGACACGGGCGCACCTGCGGTCAGCGATGGCGTGCTGTGGGGCTTGGCTTCGTGGGGTCTGCGTAAATTGTAAGTTGCATTTGACACATGCCTTTGTCTTTTTTTTAATTTAAAAAAAGATATCATTTTATGTTTAAAATAGATAAAATTATTCTTAAGTCCACGTGCCGGTAGAACCCCTGCTATTTGTACCGATGACATTGTCATGTCGCTGGCTTCAGGCAAAGCAAAACAGGTTATTGTGGCGATCTTTGAAGTAGTCCTATGACTTGCAATGTCTATCTGCCGACATGATAATGAAGAAATTTAAATTTTAAATTGCATTTCCAATTAATAATAACAGATAAAATTTATGAACTGTTGACAAGTAGTCTACATAACATATATGTCTCGATATGTTTATACGTACAATCCCCAAATGTATTCTCAGGAACAAAACTTAAGAACAGCTTTACCAATTCGATTGTTATGTGTTTTTCCATACATTTGTGAAAAGGAAGGTTTTGTAGGAAATAAAAAGTAGAAAATTTATGACGAAAATAGTAAAAATCACACTACTTTTACCGCATAATCCACAGAGTAAATTAGAACTCTTATATAAAATATAAACCAGGACTATTTTCAATTGCTAACATTGCAAAATCAATTTTTATATCATTACTCAAACAATCTTTTTTTAAGCTTTATGACAATCTATGACATATATATTGTAGATATCATTCCATAAAAAAATTACTGAAATAACTGAAAAAAAATATTCTTAATGTAATAAAACCATAAACTGTACGGAAAAAGTTAACGATGATTTTTGAAACTATAACAAGAATGCTATTTATGAACTTAACAAAAATTGTGTCAAATGTAAACATATCTTTACATTTGTTTGATAATTTTGGACGCCACTCATTATCTGTTAATTTTATTTGCAAACAAAGTGCGATTGAAAGAGTGGTTTTTTTTTCTCTTTTTGTGAACACATAGTATTAGGCTTAACGGATCTTTTTTTGCTAAAATTGACATAATAAACATACTGAAATTTTCTACATATGACTTAAAAGATAAAAGAGCATTGTTATACATATAAAGAGGTTTGAAGTCCAAAACCTTCTTTTGGATAGTTTTATTTCCAGTTATCATTTTGTGTGTAAACTTTGTCCTATCATTTCAGATGTGGCACCGAACGATTCCCTGCGATGTTCACGTACATCGCTTCGGAATCGATTATGAACTTCATTGAAAACACAACGCGCATACTGATGTCGGATCAACGTGTATATCCGTTCATGGATCGGATTCGCGATTATAGAGTCAAAGCTTTGATGACGAATATGTCCGCTGCCGGATAACAATGCTTAGGATTTTACAAATAAATGCATCCTTTTTTAACTAATTTAGAATTGTACTATAAACGTTATTTGTTCTAATTTTAACACCAGCTATATGTAGATGGATCACTAATTGCGTCATTTATATAATTCTATGACAGTAACTGAAAGAACTAGATAAACATTCAGGAGTAGAGAGGTTATCTATCTTAACAGAAGTGAAACACTGTTATGTGAAGGAAACCGTATGTCTGTTTCACACGAAATTGTCGTATTGACTATTTATACATCCATTGGAATAATATCACAAGTTGCGAGACGTACCAAATGGCACAAAGTTTTTGTGGATACAGTTGTAAATGCGGTGTTTTTGTGGCGGCGTTCTTAAGACGATTTGCAGCTAAGACGGTTATACAAAATTAGTCAAATTTGCTCAAAGCGGGCCGTCGGAGGAGGCCAGCGCGTCACGAAGCATCTGGTGGGGCAACAATGCCCTCAATGAGTTCTCTCTTGGTGGCTGTTGACCAGTCTAAGGGTATCGAGCCCGCGCGCTGTTATGCATAAAGAAGTTTATGTAGTGTTCGGGGCTTGACCACATGCCACATGTCCTTTACCCTAAGGAAGCATGTAAGTGCCGGCAGTTTATTTTGACATTGAGTTTATTTTCTCATTGATAAATACCGTTTTTTTTTTTGTCAATGAGATAATAAAATCATAGGATTTTATAAAACAAAATATAAAATTTTAAATAAATTTGTCCGGATGTTTTTTACCAAGAATATTAATGATTTTTCTTATTCGGTTTTGAACAAAAGAGAACAGACGTAGGCTTTCATATTTGGATAATGACTAAACGAAGCCAAAGTGAAAGAGGAAAGTGGTACGTAATAAAACAGCTGCTTCTTTTATGAGCATATTTAATATTTTCTTTTTCAAAATTGTAAAACTCACATTTTGAAATTGCAAAATTATAACTAAATTCTCATATCGTTAATAGTAACAATCGCCATTTTGTAATTTTTTTCTCCATCTTTTGTATTTCTCTCGAACTAATAATAATAATAATAATAGTCGTAAACCGTTTATACATCTCTAGTAATAATATATTTTAATGTCTAACAAATTCATTCTCTCAACGTACACCACCGACATCGTTATTTTTTTTCGTTATCTCAACATCAACTTTCACATATCTCTAATTAACTTTTTTTATAATACTTTAAACATACTTTTTACAATTTCTTCCATTTACAACGAGTACAGCCGACCTTCCATCGCACCGAATGACGTTTTCAATTTAGCAATTATCGGAATGGATCTCTAAAAAACTATAGAACATAACCTTAAAACTTAATATAAAACAGAATTGTACAAATTACTAATGTCTCAGCAATTTCACGTCTATCGTCTAATTCGATTATAATAATCAATTCGATTCTTTGGCAATTTTCGTATTCAAAAGTGAATTTACAATTTTTTTAATAAACTGGCTTGAAAGCGAATACTATTGAGAAAGAACTGGCAATATTTACGAACTATTCCTATTATATTTTATATTGCGGTCTCCCAGTTGGTACCGGCTGTGAGAATTGACCAGAACAACGAAAGGCGAATTGTTTTATGAACCCCGGAAGTTCAAAAAGTCCATCTCCAAAGCCGGTATCAATAAGAGATATAAAACCAGAAGCAACGTAATAAGCGTTTATTAAATCTGAATTATTATTTACTTGATTACTTAAAAACTTATCAACGAAAAGATGTCCTACCGTTCTAGTAAAATTATATGAAAACTGGCCGAACTTTGTACAAAGGCTTAAATTATTTTAAGGAATTATTTAAGTATGTAACAACTGAGGGCACAACAATAAGATTTGTCGTTTTAGATCAACAAAAAATTTAGGCCAAAAATAGAAACTTTTCATAGATTGAACGGGTCCAATTTGTTACAACAGATAGAACCTTAATTTGTACACTGTAAGCACTAGATAATGCAATAACCTACCTAAAGTACTTGGCCATAAAGTCTATGGTAACAAATAGATATACATACAAACATGAATCTTGTACTGGGCGAAGCGAAAATTAATAAAAAAAATATCGACCGAAAACATTTTGAATTTTTTTTTAAATCTAATATGGTGTTTACACTCTTCAATGGCTGCGTATCGCCAGTGCAGAAAAAATATTTTAATGAATAATATTTCTTGGATGGAGCCAATCACGATTGTATTGTTTAAGGAAAGAAAGGAAAACATATAAACAAAAAATACATTACTTGCATATAAATACAACTACTGCACTATAAGTATAATACAAATCAACAAATAAATTCGTGCTTCTTACACCTACAACGCCGCTAAGGGTGAACTCGAGCCAATGAACAGACACCCACCGAACTGAGAAGTGACAAGATCTACATTCGGTTGCCTTTTCGAACGCCTACAACAGCCGCTAAACCCACCGGGCAAGAACTCAACACCTTTTATAACCTAACACTACGAACTCCCTGATTTTTTTTCTTACATCTAAATATACACAAAAATAATTTTGTACTCTTTCAACGAGTTAATGGCAACACGTGTGTAGGTTTTTACATTATGGCAGCATCGAACTATAGCCAAAATATAGATCTTAGATTTTATGAACTCGTAACTCCTATGTCCTAATGATTTAAACTGGCGAAAAAACGTAATATCTAGTGAAAGGGTCAGTAGACCTGCGGCTAAACAAGCAATATTATTAATATGAATGCAATTGCACCAGCATCAATACTGCTGGCGACTTAAACCTCTGTAACTAGACCTGCATCAGGCCGTGAACGAGTCTTAAATATATCTTACTTAGATTGAAATTTTTATTTAAATTATGACTGAGACAATCCTCCGATGTAAGAAAGAACATTTTCTTTTGAAAAGAAAATTACAATACTTAAATAACTTTCCCATTTAGCTAATCAGAAATCAACTACAAATAATAAATCTTATACGTCTCCGAAACTTTGTAGTTGATTTCTTTAAAGAATCTAAAATACATTTTACATGAAAAATTATAAGTTTTTTTTTTATACAACCAATCGCAAACATTCCTATTTTGTTTTAAATGCAACAGTGGATAAAGAGAGAAATGTAGCAAACGTCCCTTTTGCCATCAAAGAATAAGTTTAAAAATAAACCTTTACTAATGGGTATAAATAAAGAAATATATTAGTCACTCTTTAAACCACTGTTACGGATAAATTAGAAGTATCCGAATTTGAATCCGAATATATCCGTAACGGATTTAGGCGTGTCCTAGGGTTGATTAAGGAGTAATGCTTCGAGCTCGTCAGCGGAACGCAGAAGAAACGCAGCGGATTCGCGATAGCCTGTGATCAGTTGCCGGACCGCGCCAACTTCAGCCCCCGACAGCTTATGTGACAGCAATGGAGCTTTGGACTGCGAAGACGTGGACCCAGCAAGGGTCGTAGCCCCCGAGGTTGCGTGGAGCGATGTCGACGACGGCGTGTTCTTCAGCGACAGATCTGTTGGAGCTGATTAAAAGTTTATGTTAATTAATTACTCCTTAAGAAAAATGAATTAATAAAATATTAAAAAGTTTTTCCAACCTAACCACTCACCGGAGAGCGTTGGGAAAGTGTGCGTGTGGGCTGCCATGGCCGACAACAAGGCGCTCTGGTACGCCGCCATAGCAGCATTCATTCCTACACCTGTAGGTGGAAAAAATAATCTAATAATATAAAAATAAATCGATTATATTTTCTAGATATGTCCCCCCAATGGTGGAAATCTATGGATTTACAACGACCTTCGCTAAATCGTTTGTTCACCTTGTAGATGAACATCCTGCGCTGCGTTTTCCTTTCCGTGGTCTCCAGTAGAAAAACTTCACGTAATAAACTTTCGAGAATAGTCATCTCAAGGGCGCGTTGAGCGAATGCGAGCACGACAATGGCGGAAAAGAAAATGTATGTTTACACAATATAATTTTTTAATATCTTATTACATATTTTCTATTACCTGTCGGTGGAAGCGAAGACAAGGTTGAAAGCAAAGCACTGCTAGACAGGGCCGAGGCGCTGCTTGTACTGGAGCTAAAAATAATTCAAAATTTTTAATTTTATTTTGTATATTTTCTTATCTCATATCTTGTTTGCAAAAGACTTTTATATCGTCAATATTAAAGCCGTATTATATTAAATACCATTACTTGGCTGCAAATAACTGAACAGTGGTAACCCAGTGGGTTTAATTTCAGGGATACACTCTAATATAATTCACAGTTTGTGCATTAATTATATAGGATTGGCACTGCTCAAATGAGTTTCCATAGGATGGACTGCAGCGCCCTTTGGGTGTCATAACACCACATTGCGATATCGCCAACCCGATTACCAAGCGATAAATCTGTTACACCCCTCCCCTCTAGATATCTTTAAAGGAGGCCTTTGCCTTGCAGTGGTCTAAAAGACGTCTGGCTTGCAATGCTATAACTTATTTTTAAATGTTATGCAACTAACAAGGTAATATACAAAGGTGCACAGATACATTTTTATTATGAAAATGACGAGCGTAACATAGCTATGGTTTTAATTTCATAATCCTGCCTTGCACCAAATTTATGGTAACATTAATAGTGTGCTGACTGTCGGGTGTAAGATATGTGTTTTAATTGTATTATGCGTTAAAATGTTTCGACTATAACTAGGCAATATTAAAAAATGTTGGTGATGTACTTTATAATTTATTATTCAATAATTAATGTTTTAACATACCAAAATACATATAAATGATTGTATTAATTTTCATCATTATGTGGTAATGTAATAAATTAACAGAAAACAAATTGTAAGAAAAACTTAGTCTGTAAAAACCCAACTACATAATTTATTACATTTCTTAATTGATATATTTTGCCAATGTGCTAAAAATATTATAAATAACTTACTTTTGTCTTCCGAAAGTCTGTGGAGTACCGAAAGTGCTTGGGAAAGTTGGTCTGAACAATGGCGCCGGTGAGGAAGCAGGGCTGTCGACAAATGATCAAACTGTTATTGAAATAATTGTGACACATAACTTTAACATGTAGAATTAAGTAAAGCTACTCTTACGATCATTGTTAGAAAGGCTATAGGTTGCCATTAAGACCTTTCGGAAGCGGACTGCATCCAACGTCTTCCGACGACCTTAATTAGTAGGTGGTCATCCTATTCTACGCTTACCAGTCCTCTAGAACTTTAAGGACCCAGCAGCCATTTGCTTTGCGCTATATAGACTGCTCACTGTCACTGTAAGTCGCCAATCAGCTCGGCTATCACGTTTACTTTCGTCTACGGTGCTACTTTTATATTGAAATAATTTATAAATAAAAATTATAGTATTAAATACATAGCTTCGGAACTAAATGGACTATGGTTGAAATGATAATAATGATATTTAAGTTATAAGATGATGCAATTTTTTTTATTTGTCCAACAACGAATTTAAATCGTCAGGTCTACAATGACCTCCAACATATTCTGACATGCAGTATTTGATTGTTTACATTGTCGTTTCAATCGTAGGATGTTCACAGCTGGACGTAGACCTGTTAGGTTCCGCTGGAAGCAGTCTGCATCCAGGGTATTCCGACGACAAGATTATCCATTCACTTTGTCTGAAGACGTCCCACGCTGCGCTTAATGATCTGTGGTCTTCCCTCCAGAACCTCAAGGTCCCAATGGGTATTTATTCTGCGCGCTTGGTATCAAATATAATATTTATAGTCTTAGCTTGTCTAGCTAGCATTATCTATTATTATATGTTATTATTATTATATATTATCTAGCATCTCGTATAGTCTTTACCTAGCAGTCTTGCTCCCAGTATTGCCATTAGCATTATCAATCTTCAAAGTATTGTTGTTAAGAAGAGCATTTTCAATAGACGGGCTTGTTGTAGGCCGCGTGGTGTCGGCCGCCGCTTTGCTATGCCCAGCGCTGGACAAAGAAGTGGCCGTGGCGGTGCTGGCGGTGGTAGAAGTACTTATAGCACCGCTGTAGAGACTCAGGAATGACGAGGCCACCGCTGAGGTAGCAGTTGTGTCTATTGCCTGAAATATGTTGCATCAATTAGAAATTTATACGCAATTATCTCATACTATGAACGCTTCAAATTATTATACAATACATATTTTATTTATTTAAATAAAATATTATAATTTTAGACTCTTCATTAACGATTTACGAATGACTTATTCGGATATACATAAATCACTTTAGGTCCAAACAGGGGTGTACCCAGTGGAACACCTAACATTTATTATTTGTATTTTGTTGTTATAGTGTTAAATGTATTGCACATTGAAAAGCTATTCGTACAACACCGGGTTATGTCAATATATTTACTTTAAAATTTTGCTTTGCTAATTAAAATAATGAAACTGAGGATTTGTTCAAGTTTTGGCAGACAAGGCTCTACATCAGAGGTTTCGCTGGTTTACGTGAAAGATTAAGGCTGGTTCCGGTGAACTGCCTGCAGCCACATAATACGATATATATTAGAACATTGATAGGTGACGTAAATTCAACATTTTAGTTCTTTATTATAGAAATCCGAAAAAAAAGTTTTTTTTTCAACATGAACTTTTATTATTTTGTCACGACAAGGCCTATCCTCATTCTCAAGTCTGTCATGGACACCTGGGTGTCCACCACTTTGACAACCATTGCTTTAGATCTTTTTTTCCGACTAACCATGGGCGTGGGCAGTGTGGGCATGGGCTGACTAACGGGGTCGAGACCGAGGCGCATGCGCTTGGCGTTCAGGCTCTCGTTCTCGCAAGCTTGCGCCAAGATATGCTCCGCCTGCACTGATGTCAAATGTGCCGGGGTCGGACGCACCTGTAACAAAAAAAAATTAAATTAAACTAAAGAATAAAAATTATACGTGTGTTCCCTTTTCGACGTTTTTTACCTACGATTTTTTAATAACATTGACATCTGGTCTGAAAAATATATGTAAATCAGAGCAGTAAAAAATATCAGTCACTAAAAAGAACATTCTACAATACCGTTAATCGAGTAGCGATGCTATTATTATTAAAAGTAAATCAATTGCAAGTACATAAGTTTTTACAACACACTTTAGGAACACATATTGAAACGTTACGTGAAGAAATAAAATTTCTTAACTAAGCAGGAATAAATTTGTAAAAATGTTCATTCGGACCCTCACCGCGGTATCCCACGCGCTACTAGACGGCGTGTTGCCCCCATTTCCACTACTGGGACCATCGCCGCGGACTTTCTTATTCCTCCTGCAGCTCTTCAGATACGTCCTGATCCTCTTTCGGGCGCGTTCGGCAAACTCCGGAAACTGTCGCGTGCACGAATCTATTATCGCTTGGATTTTCTCTTTCGGTTGTTTGGATATAGGAACTATCCTGTCTAGATTCTCATCAACGAATAGCCGGACGAACATCTGCAAAGATAGGCGTATTGTGTTTTGTAATGTTTTGTAAGACAAAATAATCTTTGCTGTGTTAAGTCCTCCGAGTATCTATAGGAAGCTTGTAAAACGACAAGGTATTTCATGATAGTAATTTATATATACTTCAAGGTTCCGTATAGATTTTATCTTAGATAAGTGACTATTAAAAATATCCATGACAGACCAAAAAATAGAATTTGTTTTAATAGATGGAATTTTTTTTCGAAATAAGTGTGAATAACATTGGCCACAGAGAAACATAGAAGCTTAATTTTAAAATTAAAAATATTATATTGCATAACTATCTCTCAAAATATTACGAACGTTGTTTGCCCAAATTTCAAACTAATCCCGAATACGCTTAGATAAGTTATGATGGTTCTTTAAATAAAAACAGTGTATAATTACATTGAATGCCTTTAGTCGTTCCGGATCGTGGTGCTGAGGATCGACACGGTCGTCGCTATCGTCGTCAGAGGCCCCAGCGTCGTCATCGTCTTTAGTGCGATCCGAAGAAGAAGTCTCGTCGTGCGTGGATGCCGGCTCTAGTCCCGGAGTCGCAGAGCCCACGTGGATTGGACTCTATGATTTCCAGACTCATTAATCTTAAGTATACCTTTCAACTTCATTACTTAAGTAATTTTTCTTCTCCCGAAATTATACTAACTTATTACTGAGTTAAGAAATTTTTTAAAATAATTTTAGTGTATATGAAATCCTAAAGTGTGTTATAATTATTGCTAATTTATTAAAAAACGTATTATTCTTCCACCTCAATTCGAGAAACTTTTTCTACGATGATGCTATAATAATTCCGATTTTTATTGTTTGCACTACTCTACAACACAAATAAGACATTTAATATTTATTGACGATTTTCCAATTGTTCTGCTAATTTAAACGGTATACGAGTAAAATGTCTATTAAACGAATAATTGTTATGTTAAAAAGTATGACTAGTTTATTAACGACAATATTTCATAAAATATTTTTGATGCTTTAATATAACAAACGCAAAATAAACATACAACTATGTAAGTTAGTTAGTTATCCATAGTAATATAAAATAAAAAAGACACGATAAAGCCTACAAAGAAGTAAAATAGATTGCTAATGTCAGTTTATCCATACAAATATGGCGTGGAAACCTTGAAGAGAAGGATGAATGCTGGGTTAGTTTTAATAACGAAGGCTATTTCAGCCCTTAACATGGGAATCAAAGCTAAGTCTGTCCTGGCATCTATCGTAAAACATGTCCATAGTTGTTACAGCTCAAGACTTCATATCTGTTTACAAATAAAATAATACTTGCTTAACAACAAGCCAGTTTATTTATGGTCTATTGCGTTTTTGTAGGTCACGAGACAATATATTTATGATCCAATGCGTAACAACGTCTCCTGCTAAACCACCTTGTAAAGTCCGATGATAATCCATTAATACCACTTAAAATAAAACGTGATACAATTTAGAAGAAAATTGAATAGAAAAGCGTGTAAATACAAAATATATTTGAAACGCTCTCAACCTTAAAACTCACCGAGTGGCCAGTAGCCAATGGAGTCGGTGGCTTAGGAGGCTTGCTTCCAAGTCCTAGGGCGCTGTGGTATGAGGCCCAGAGATCAGCCATGCTATCGGCCCCGGTTTCTGTGATGTCACCGTTTCGACCTGCAAATACCAGGCAAATATAAGACGCTGGTAACAAATAATTCAATACATATATTATGAGTGCTGAACACTCGTATGGTTACGGGATGTTCATACGAGTAGCTTAAAGTTCAGAAATATTATATAACATTATCATATATCGGTTCAGAAATTTTAAGTAACAATTTTATTTTTAAGAATTTCTAAGTAGTAAGAGACTAACCTATGTCTCTAGATGATGACTGTATACATAAATGGCCTGATTTTGTATTTCAAAAGCGTCTTTATGAATTTACATATTTTTACTATCAGATAAGATGTCATTTTATGAATATAATAAATAGAAATGTTCATTCTCGTTTTTAACATAGGTATTTTCTAGTTTTACCTAAGAAGTAACAAATGAAATTGTAAATAATAAAACTGGAATATTTTAATAGTAATCATAAGAAAGTACATTAAAAATTATATTCCATAATTATAATTATCTATTTTTTTATTTTTATCGTGTCTATATACAAAATAAACGCTATTTTTAAAAACATTTAGTAAATGAGTTAAAAGAAATTGATACAAATATAATAGTCAGATAATTATTTACATTTAACAATCTTTAACATTACTGTATGAAAAAGATTCTAAATATAAGTGATAGTAAACTGTGGTGTAAGAAAATCAATAAATGAGTGTTCTGTCATAAGTCAGAAAAATTATGTATGCGCCCATTTATTTTTATTTTTGTTGTTTGACAAATATGTGAAAAAATTGTGCGAAAAATAGAATTTAAATAAATAAATTAAAGCTATTATATTGAAATTTACAATAGACCATACATTTATTTATCCATGACCATCACTGAAAAAAAATTAAAAAACCCCTCCAAGTTTTTCTAAAAAAATTTTATTTTGTCTGTTTAAACTAACTGTATATTTTTTTGTTGTACTGTATAAGAAACATTTAAAAATGAAATCCCGGAAAGATTTCTAATTTAAGTAAAGTTAAAAATGTAATTTATTCTACAGCTTTAGACTTTTAGCAGAAAATAATCGCGTTCTTAAATGACGAAATTCATACATTTTTCGTAATAATTTTGTATTACAACTTAAGCAATTCAAGGAATGACAAACACGAAAAAAGAAACTTCAAACCGTTATTGCAAAACTTGTTTTGTTTCGTTCTTTTCTAGCCTAGCGTTTGTTTCTACAGAATCAGCAGACTCGACAGTCCATAATTTTCGTTGTACAATATTTAGTATTCATAGTCAGTTACCAAGGCGGCAGAAATTAATGAGGGTGTGCAGGAGGCATTCGCAGGGGACCGGTGCATCTGCTTCTAAATGTCAACCCGAACAAGCCCCTCGCCTATAAATAATTTGAGGTGCCTGCCTCGCACCGCCTGCGCCCCTGGTACCCCGCTCTCTCGATATGGCTTCGGTGAGGTAGTAAAAATAGCCCGGCTAGCCCGTTTTGCCATGAAAATTATGCAAGACCGCTGCTTAATAAACTGTTCGGTTAGTTCGGCAACAGGACTGCAGTTACCCGTTATGTTGTCCGACTTTTTTGAACGAGAGTTTATATTTTGTCATACGTTTTTATTTTATGCCTTTAAAATTTCATTTTTAACGACCGCCTATGCGAAAAAACGCGTGCGCTAATGAACTTTATTCAATTAGAAGTAAGAGTGAATAAATTGAAAAAAAAAATTGAGAAAGACACACATGAATAAGTCATTCAAAACAGTTTACCTTGACTCTGGCTGTGGTAATTCCATGCCAGCAACATCATTTTCAACTTCTCTGCATCTTTCGCGAAGGCCTGACCTGCACCAGATCATATTCGCCAATCAATTTCAAATTTGGAATTTTAGAATAAAATAATTTCGAGACGCTTTTATTAGCCGATTCATTGACGGTATTTTATGCCGACGAAATGTTTATTATTTAACTTTATTTGAAACATAAAATACCAAACTGATTTGATGCAAGTACTGACACATGCGATAAGTTTTTAAAGAATAATTTAGTAAATACTAACCGGAAAAGTTATCCTCGTCATTCATATCAGTGGGTTCTGGCGTCAAATTGTCCTGGAACAAAAATATCATTTAGATTTTGTGACATCTAAAAATAATAATAATTACTATTAAAATAAATATATCGCAGTATTATATATATAGTCGAGAAAATAATTATAAAGATCATATGTTTTTATTTCTCAGAAAAACTAAAGTCTTAGACGTAGCTCGAAGAATTGCTTGTCTCAAGTGGCAGTAGGCGGGGTACATCGCTCTTGCAACCGACGGTTATTGGAGCTGAAAGGTTTTTCGAGCGGCAACCATGTTTGAGATGCGGCATCGGTTGATCGCCTACTAGGTAGACCGACGACATTGTTAAGGTATCGGGAAGTCAGTGCAGGAAACGCAAGACCGGTCATCGTGGCGATCTCGAATGGATCTCATTCAATCCAATTTGTATAGTGTTAAAAGTGTAAACTTTAAATACAAATACCTCCGCTAACGAGATTATTTAGATTGGAAACAAAACTGTCAGTCTTAATAAATATAAAGGTATTCTTTATAAAGATTTAGTAGTGCTACGAAAGTTGCTAAAGAGCAGATTAGATTAAAACAATTTATGACTACATTTCCGAATGGAAATATCTTTATCACTGGTGACGGTAATCCCTTTAGATACTGCGGTACTATATCCTGATTGTAAATATTAAATAATTAATAAATTAGCGAAATGGCCGACGGCGGGAGGTTTGGGGTCATCGCACTGGTTCGCGGGCACGAATCGATAGTGCTTCAAATGGACATGCCAATGAATATAAGTTTATATATCACACCACGTATGCGCAAATCCCATGATTACCTAAGTAAAACCCGAACCTGCCCCAACTGTTACAGAAAGGTAAACCAATACCTACATTTCTTACTTAAATATTAAAAAGATATAATATTTTCACTTACGAAAATTAATAAAATCTAACCATTAGTATTAAAGAGAAAACTTTCTTATTTTTATTAGAAGTTCTTAATATTGCTATACTAAAAATAAACATCGTCAGGTTTTATTATATCCCATTTTTTGACAACCAATCATAAAAAGTGCTGGTAACTCGGAGGTAGATGACTGAGACTTACGATCGTAGGTCGCGAGTTCGATTCCCAGTATACAATCTTATATAATTTAAACTATGTGCATTAATTACATAGGATTGCTACTCCTCACAAACAGGTTTCCAGAGGATAGGCAGCAGTGTCCTCTGCGTACCATAATACCATACAATGATGCAAAACGTGGTGATTATAGTATATCACCCCGTAGCTATTTTTAAGGGAAGTCTATGCTATACAGTGGGCGTCTATAGGCTGAAACAGGAAAAAACCTTAAAATAAAATATATAATGAAATCGTTTGTGCGACATTTTATCGTCTCCGTTAACTTCGCGAAAACTCAACAGGTGCTTGCTTACTCAACGCTGTAATTTAAATATTTATTCTAGAATAACCTTTCGCTGTAGCTACATTACAATCAAATAAAAAGGAAATAAAGTCAATTTAAACATTATAATTTTAAAACTCATCCTATCTTAATTTAACAATATTATTGATTCTCTCTTATTCAAAATTAAATAACAGTTGACGACAAGACATATTTGTCAGAAGGAAAGAAAAACGAAGATAGACTGTAAATAGAAATACATCATCGTACAACTCCCTCTAAGATATCTATGGGGGGATATATAATCGCCATACTATGTAGGAGTGTTGGCGATCGCAATATGGTATTATATCGCAAGTCTCATTTTTGTACCGCAGGACTACCACCTCTCCGAAAAATACATGAATATATATATATATATATATATATATATATATATATATATATATAAAATAATCATCAAAAACGTACTTACGAGTAATTAGCTACTCAAATATAAAAATTACAATTCAAATGGAGAAGATGCAAAATTCTTGCTTTAAATTTATATGTACAATATTTGCGTAACATATGGATGATGTTTTTCGTAATACATACCAACTAAATCACTTATTTAGCACAATACAGTAACTACTACGTAGTGCCTACGTCGTTATTTTTTTAGGACGGCGCTTGTTTTCGCAATGTTGTTGATTAACACTTATAATGATAACCTAGTAAATTATAATACATATTCGTGTGTATATTAATTATATATAATACCTTTGTAGTTTAAGCAATATAGGATGCACCAAAAATCATGACTTTTGTATTTTAATAACTTCGCACTGTCATTTACAGACATAGTAGCAATATATATAATGAACAACCTTATGACATTATAAGAAAGCCTGTAAGAGAATGTATACAAATTTTCGGCTGTTTATTAAGAAGTCGTGAGGCCCATGGTAGAAGACCATATCTAACAGCGGACGTCTTACCGATAAAATGTGAATGATTATCATGACGGAGGAACTGAAATTTGAATCTAAAACTTTGTATATTGTACCAATTTAACTTTTTTAACTTTGTGTGATCTACCACATAATGATGCAAAACACTAAATACTATTATGGTACAGGACACTGCTGCCAATCCTCTGAAAACTTGTTTGTGAACAGTGGCAATCCCATATAACCAATGCACAAAATGTAAAACTGTATTCCAGGAATCGAACTCGCTACCTTTGGCTGAATATTCTGCTTACTAACCAATAAAAGCAATTGAATTGTTCATTACTTTATAACACAGTAAACGATTTATATAAAAAAATAATTAATGTTATTAGTTTACACAAAGTCCAACACACAAAATGACAGAAAATTCTAAATTTCAATCTAAATTTTAACGCATGAGCTAATATGTCGCTTTAAAAAATTGTTGTTTACTTTGCACTAATATTTTATTGTAACTGCCAAACATTAATAACTCAATGCTATTATGCACTTTGAGCGATATGAGTTCAACATCGCTGCTAAATCCAAAAATACAAATTGAATTTTTTGCAATTCCTAAAACGCGTAGAGCTATGAAATTTAAATATTTATGAACAAAATGTACTGTTTATATTTAAATTATTAACCGAGTTATTTTAAAAGGGGAAAAGATTTTAATTTTAATGTTTTAAAAAGTTTAAAACGAGAAATATTTTTTTTAAACTTTATGCAAATTAAACTATAAATTTTCTGGTTTAAAAAAAAAGAATCGATATACATTGCATACTCTCTACGTTTGTTTGATTGTATTTTAAATTCATTTTTCAGAATTGATGATACAAATTAGGTAGGACAGCAGAAATTCATGACGCCAAAAGACATTAGAGGCACATGAACTTTGTTGAGTATCTAACTACCAGGTGCACATAGATAGTTAGGAGTAAGGTGGGGTGACACGGGCATGATATCGACCGTCTTGGAGGGCGGTGGCCAAGGACCGCATCTGCTATGCGGACACTAAATATCCGTTGACCCTTCCCCGCTTATGTACACCTAGTAGCGTATGTTGGGCTATTGCAATTTACTCGGTAATTAATTACACCTCAATGACAGATAAGGCGCACTAGTGCGTGCACGGCGTCTATGTACCTACGTACACACATGCGTGATTTTGTGATGGTAATTAGTTCCTGTCAATGTCTGGATAGATTGATCTCGTTTACTACTTACGAACCTATAAGAGTCCTTCTTACTGAGTCTGCAGTTTGATTGTCATTTGACGTCGTATTTTCATTATGATCCTAATGCAAATCCTAACGACATCTCAAATATCTTCACTAGCTACATTTAAAAGATCGTGTGCAACTACTTTCGTAGAAAATAAATTGATTACTTTTACATTTACACAATCAATCATTTCAATAATTTTTTGAAACACATGTAACTAGTTCTATTTGCAATAATTAAACAATATGATTAATTAAATGTAAGTTGCTGTAAGATGTAATAAACTTTTGAAAGAGTAGGTACATAACTATAAAAATCACTCTCATAGTTTGCAAGAAAAATGACACAAAGTTGTGTTCATTTAACTTATACTTTAATTAACATGTGAGAATTTCAAACATGATTTATATTTTATTTATCAAAATCTTAATTAGCAATAGTTAATTTATCGATTAGCTTCTTTATTAAAAACTCAATTAATAATAATTATCGTCAACATATTAGCCGTTGGCTTTCACCGTAGATTTCCAATAGTACTTGCAAGAAGCGGCATATAGTGTATTCCAAAAATAACAATAATTAACACAAATTACAAAAACTCTAAATTTTCTAGTGTAAGTAAACTAACTCCCTGCGAAAACATGCTCATCGGATTTTAAATAGAATCATGTCACCGAAGAACAACCGTAATACATACAGAGTGATTGGTCATAGGTATAAAAGCGTTAAAAGGATGAATGTGTAGCTAATTTGTCAACGAAAAATGTTAGTGATTTTTACCTATAACTATAACCAATCATCCTCTTTAAAGTGATAAATCTGAAACTCCATTGGTATTCGCAGGTCAATGACTTCGGGCAGTATTAAGTATACAGGGATAGATAGTAAACAATAATTCATTTTCAAATGTAGCAATCCGAATTTTAAAAACGCCTTTTCTCACTATGTTACCATTACGTTGTTTATTATTTCTAAAACAATCGATTTTTATACATTTTGTACCATATTAATTGACTGCAAATGAACCACTTCAGAGCGTTCATATCAATAACGAAACATTCCTATATAAATGGATAGATCAATGTTTCTGTGCTATGAAATGCCTGTGATACTTAAGTATATATTGTATTTTGTTTTGTACGCGCTTTTATATATAGACAGTTAAATCAAACTAATAAATAATTGTGAAATCAAAATTATAATTCGGTAAACAGAAATGTACTGCACGTGTAAGAACGACTGGAACCTTGCGTGATAAAATATATGTTATAAACACTTTATACGAAGCCTTTGCATTAAGATTTTTTAAACTCTTATAATTTTTTATTCATTGATATTTGTTTTGCGGTTAAGTTATCATTTTACATTTTATATTTAACAACAATACTTTAAAAAACTATATTTTATCATCATTACTTAGCAAGTTTACTAACGTGGACAAACGCTTCCTCATAGATTTACAATGGGATCGGTTGGAAGCGGCATCCTTCCTTGTAGATGGACATCGTATGCTGCACTTGTCAATCTTTATATAATAAAATAAAATTATGTACATAAAACTTAAATTTTAACATATTGGTTTATAATGGAGGAAACTATATCTCTGCATATATGAACGAGAGAGTTACATGATATTATTTACATGTCCTCATTTGATTAGTTGAAATGGTTATAATCTAGTCGCATTTGGCTTACTAGCGGAATTTGTAAAGCAAAAAAAAAATTCCGTTGTAATGAAACTTTAAAAAAATATCGATTCCGCGCTGCGGCCATTATCGATTCCTCTTTGTAAAATTACATGCTTTGTGCCTTTGAAGGTTGCATAATTAGATGGATATAGGGTAGAGTCGTCAGTGCACGTGAAGTCTTAAATAAGCAGGTATGAGAGGCAGTCTTGTTTATTTCGCTGCTTCATATCTACCAATGCTATGTGTATATGCTAAAAGTATTTACGCATTTGAGATAAGGTTTCTTTCATTTACTTTAACCACGTACTAACATCGACTTCGTTCTGTTAAAGTATGTATGTATGTCTACGTTTTGTTCTATTAGTTCTTCCTTACCCATTTTTACCAGGGCATAATAAATAAGTTGGATTTTAATCATTTATTCACTTCATTTCGAATTTTGAATGAAATATGATTGCTTGTTTACGGTAATAAATAAATTAAAGAACACGAATTTAATAAAATCTCGTATCAAATTAGATAATGAACATTCGATTAGGCTGTAAGGGTTCCTGGTATGAGAAGTGTTCACAATATATTCAGTTGAATTTCTTTGTTTTCACCAATCTAATAAAATAGTAGTATTTACAGATACTAGCCGAGGATCCTCTAGAAGCGAGGGATTCTAGGGGATCTTCGCCATCTAGGGTAACTTCGCTACCTTAAAAGAGGTTATAGGTTAGGCGCTCTCTGCAGCTAGCCGCCACCTCGGATGGAGAAACAATTCATTTTTTTATTTTATTCATCATCATCATCATTAAGAATAAAAAGGTAATGATCACCTAAAACTCTTTACGGTAATATCAGGATTTTTGTTTGTAATTTTTGTTTGATATTTCATTCGAATTGCATGAGCGGTATATAAGTCGGAGTTCAAAAAGCACCGTCCGCCTCATCTGCCGATAGACCAAATAAATTGTGGAATAACCTAGTTTTCGTCACAAAATAACTGCAAAATTTCGACAACCCATCGCTTATGTACCGAGTCTGGTATATAGTGATACATGGGCTATGTACTAGTGCCACCTCGCGGCTACCCCCGCATACTCCGTGTTACCCGTGTAGTGCTGCCTCCCCGCGGGCGATTGCGCTGCGACGCCCGTTGCCGGTATCGATACTCGACATCGATACTTATATGCACAATTTTCGCATTACATTTTTTTTACGAACTCACTTATTTGTATTATTTTTTTTACAATTATCCGTATTTAAATATCTTATACACTTAGAAACGCCTTTGTGGTAAACGATCTGATTGGAAGGCTCAGGTATGGACATGTATTAAATGTCGACAATAAAAGTTGGTCGAGATGAGAGTAAAATTTTATCACACAGGAGAAGAGACAGTGTCTTATGTTATATTACATTAGAATCATATCAGATTACGAATGGTAAAAAACATATTGAATACCAAGATGAAGCAAAGAAGATAGCAAATTTATGGATTTTTTTTTAATTTATATTAAAAAAATTCTAATAGGTGCTGTGAAAACGTGGTAAGTCGTTGGATGTAGTACAAGACCGGTTTTTGTTCATATTTGGGAGACCTATGAGGTACAATATGCGTCTAAAGACTGACATGAAAATGATATATTTAATAAATATAAAAATTAACTCGTCGTTTATGCCTATGTACAGTACAATTACAAGAACATGAGGAAGTAAAAAAAAGTTAGTGATTAGTTTCATCGACAAGTGACGATCATCGACAGGACGGCAGAGCCAGCAATCAGGTGGCAGTCAGCGTATAATCATTAAATACCCGGCGGGGGCGCGATGACGCCCGCGGGCGCCTCCCTCGCCGGTCCGCCCGCGCCCAATTATGAAAATACGAACAAAATACATTTAAATTTGGAACGCTGCGACCGTCAAAGGACTTTATATGCGATGTCATTTATTGATCATCGATTCATCGATAATGAGGTCCGACGCGCTGGTCACATCCTTACCTGCGGTCGCTTTCTTCTACGTGCACGTGAATACGTCAAGTGATTACGTGTAATAATTATTAAGGAATTATATAATATTTATGTATACAAGTTTTCCTCTGCATTAGATAATTCACTAAATATTAAATGGCGTAAATAACAAATTAAATCCTATTTTCTAGAACCGCGACTCGTTAGCCTCGTTTGTAAGTTATTCTTTCGAATCTAGTCACAAAACGAGAACCCATAGTGAAGTGGGCCATCCGTAAAAAAGTTGTAAAAGTTAGCGAAACTCTCCCCGAAGAATATTTACAAATTGCGAGATTTTAGTTTCATGCAATAGCTGGCAGTCCTTTTAAAACAGTCGCTCGGTTCCGCGAGCCAAAAAACATTTTCGCAAGCGCTCCCGCTAATAGCTCGAACGGTCGTTTTTTATTTTCGCTATTTTTAGAACTTTTCAGCCCATCTCGACCAGAAGCGCAGAGGCGGGCGGGAGTCTTCGCGGTCTTTCAAAATAAACGGCTTCCTTTAACATTCTGCCAGCTCCGTAGTTTCGCTCGCCGCTTGCGCCCCAGTATTTTTAAAGCGGACAGCGGCCCCCCTGCGGCACTCGCGGGGCCTGCGCTCCCCCCCTGCGTACCACGGGCCTCCCGACGCCCACACAGTAATACCATAACGGGTGCGAGCTATGACGAGATTATCTACGTACACACGTATCCGCTATACCCATACAAACAGTGACTATGTACCGCCCGTACATAAGTACATAACCGATGACTTGTGCACATAGCGGCATTGATTTACCGAGCCGGACGCGGGCTGTCATCGGTGCGCGATGACAATTACATGGCATTAAGTAAAAATTTCTGCGTGAGCTTGCAGATAATCAACGAGGAATTATCCCGATTGCGTGCACGCCGACGCTTAGGTCTCATGAAAGGCGGACTTAAAAACTGCGACGCAAACAGTTCATCAAATTTTCAATCGTATCATCATTACTAATATGCATTGAAATTAAAAAATATCAAAGTACATACGGACATGAAATCATAACTAGTGTATTTTACTTCCTGTAGATGTGTTTCAAAGGAAACGTATAACCGGAAGTATTAAATAATACACGCGACAGGAATAAAGAAAATATTACTCCTACTTTTCAACAGCGTTATTGGTAATTGTATAAAAAATAATTAAAACAAACTCATTTATTATACGTTAAGATTATACATTTAATTCATGTGAAATGAATTACAAAAGAACAAGTCTGCTAGACCTATGAAAAATTAAAATTACGTTAAATGTGAAAGTCTACACTAACCATTTATTACTCTAGTTCGATGATGACGATTATATGAAATCTAGAAACTTAACATTAACTTAATCTAGAAACAGATTTGTCTCTCTTGAGTAATATACTTATAAAGGCCAATTGCGATCAGCATGGCCGGAATCGCCAGACAGTGCCCAGAATTTTTTCTTTTAAATTTTTGCTACAAATTATATTTTAATAATAAAGGTTTTACAAAGAGATTTACTTTCAATACATTCGCTTGATTTTATTTCGATAATTTTACAGTATTGTATTTATAACCCTTCGGAAATAATTAAACACTGTAGTAACATTTCCAGATTCGTATGCATTAGTAATGTATTAAATGGTTTCTTTTACTACACTAAATATTCTTGTCAAAGTTTAAAGTTAAAGAAATTTGTTATAAGACAATACAGATAAAGAAGTCGCTGGATACGAGCAGCGCAAGCACCAGTCATCGTGGCGATCTTTAGGGGTGGCATTGGACGTCTATCGATTAACATGGTGAATACTAGACAAAACTGTAAGCGTTTTGGATTAAAAATAAGGTAAACAGGGTATTGTCACAAGCAAAGCACTCTTTAAGCAATAATTCGTTACGTATGGAATGGTGTTATAGCTAATAATATCAGTAGGTTTATTTGTCAGTTATCCCGTTCTAAAAGTGACAAAACATATTCGACGAATATGCTCAATATTTGTATTCTAGAAGTTTGCGAAAGCCTGTTGTACTCTTTACTAACCTATACTACAATAGATTCCTTGTCTTAGACTCTTATGACCTTTAGTGTTAATCCGCAAGCTACGCAGGCTAGTTGGTTATAGATGTAAAAGATTTAAAGGGTTAAATGTACAGTTCAATTGTAATAAAAAGCTTTATTTTGACGTTCCTATTTGCAATCACACTGTGTAAAGTGACCACTTCGAAATAATAACTTCTGACAGTACAAAGTTTACAGGGACAAATGGCGAACAATAATTAATTTTAATATGTTTATTCTTTCTTACATTGTCATGGCCATATTTAGTATTTCTAAAACCATTGATTTTTAGATAAGATATACCATATATAAATCAACAGCACTATGCATTGACGTCTTTAAAACTTTTAGGCCTATTTATAAACAACCTTTATATAAGAGAACTATAAATTTTATACAATTATTTTGAGTAAATCACAAATTATACTCACCTCCACCCAATAAACGCGAATATTGATGACTTCAACGTCGTTATAGATTACATTATTTGCAATTTTAATATTGACTATTGTATACAATATAATACTTATTATCTTATAATAATCCTTACCATTCCTACTGCAGTAAAAGAAATCCGTAAATGATAATAAAGCTTGCTAATGACTTGTCCCGACTACTACGGGAATGTTCAACCTCATGAATCGCTAAGGTTAAAGAGTGAGAAATATCATCATTTAGGACAATCGGATTCCAAATCACACTTTTTATACTAGAATTTAATTGTTTTCCAATGTGTTTATTTAAATCTCTCTTGATTGCAAAATGAAGAAATTAAGAAAAATTCTGACTATTAATCTTTTTTATATATTGTGTTAATTGAAATTGCTTTTTCGCGTATTATTCATTACTTACTACTACTAACAAGTAATCCGAAGGGATGGTTGTTAAATTATAAATAATTGGAACAAGGGGGAAGCTAGGTGCAGAAACCACGTTACCGCGCCAAGTACCAGGCTCGCAGCGGCGTCGCGGAGGTTGAGCGTAGACGTAGGCATTCATGTAAGGCGGCCTCTCCACTTGCTATAAGAGGCAAAAAGTGAGACGAAGATTTTCACGCTTAGGATCTTTGTACTAACATAAAATTTTATTCGTTAAGGATTTATTAGATTAATTATTAAGTTATTTCATGACTCCACTTGCAAGCAGTAACGCCATCATAGTATTTGAAGATAAAAAACAACAAAGGAGTGTCATTTCTTTTGTAATCATGTTTACTTCATATTGTTTCTTCAATCTTTATTTATATCATTATTACATTAGGTAATAAACGGCCACTGCAAGGCATAAGTCTTCCAAAAGATCGCCAAAACTCCTTTAATTATGTCGCCGGTTCACCTAGTGGAGGACCACCCACGCCGCGTCTACCAACTGTCATCACTCGAAAACCTTTCGGCCTCAACGGCCTTCAGAATATGCAAAAATAAATTATAAAAAATATAAGTGTTTATCGAATTATCAAAGTATATATAAGTGTACCAAATAGTGCCTGGTGTACCAAAAAGTGTATATTTCAAAATATGACTTAAAGTGTACAAATTTTACATATTATGTGAATCTTGTCACGGTAAGGCGCAATGGAAACGGTCCTTTATAACAAGGGGAGAGGCGGGCGACCTCGAAAAACCGAACCGGGGTCGTGTCTGCGTCGAAAAGCATCGCGAATTTCACAAAGCTTCCTAGCTACAGGGGTATCGCAGGGGAGACGCGGTTAGCAGCCGGCGCCTACCGCCGTGCCTGTTCTTTGAAGTGTGATAAACCCGACGAACGTACCTACTGAAGGCGAGGTTGCTATAAGCCGTCGCAGCCGCCGACTACGTATTTATGATGCGAACGCCACGCATTCAAACGCGGAAGCTGTCAAATATTTGCGCGGGAAAGCGGGCGGACGCGATCGCTACGAAGTTTTTATGACAGATTAAAAACGCGCTGTAATACGCTTTGCTTTTTAATCGATGCTCAGACTAATTTAACCGTAAATCACTGATACATTTTTTATTATGAAGTGATAAATAATGCGTAGGTGGACGGTCCGTTATTAATTTTATACACCGGCTTTTATATAAGGCTCTGTCGATGGAATTTTGATTCAACTCGAGTGACAGCTGAGACTTAGTTAATGGATAGCTTCGAACGATTAAACCCCAAAGGTGCGTTTCTATAATAACGAATAATTTTATCTTTATTTCTTCAGTATTTATTTTAGAAGCAGTATTGCAAATTGTAATAACTCTTTAGTTAAAAATTCATTTACATTACGATCAACATTCAATTAGTGGGTGGGATATTTTTATCTAAGTCGCTGTGCACAAACAAATTGACACAATACACTGCTGACCTCGTTTCACTGAACCTACCTACGTATATACTAGGAATGTAGAACTGCGAAAATACTTACGATAATGCGATAAAACTAGCCCTCCGCGTTATAGTTACGATCGTGCTATTAACAAGCTCTTCCTTAAATATGGATACGTCGTGCGTGCCGCGACGCGCTTCAAGACTCATGCTCCCCGGATAGCGAGATTTATAAACCTGCTTGAATTACGGTCTTATTCCCTAGTACGTTCGTTGCGTGGGAATTTTACATACTACATACATATTATATACAAACATACAAAACATCATGCACTCATATGTACGGTGTGTGTGGTGAGGTCGTTATTTTGGCGAATGTTCACGTCTACAATATTCTTAATATACGTAAAGTATATTTTTAACTTAACTAACCACAAATTTACTAAATCACAAGAAAGCGTTTACCAAAATTAAGGTAGCAAATAACAGTTATGCATTAAATATAGCGATATTAACAAAATTAAAAGGTACGATTTTAGTGACGAAATTTCTTTCCGCATTGACTTAGACGATTTCTTTCACAAACAACAGTTTCATAACAAATAAAAGTAAGATAGGCTCATACCAGACAAAAAACAAGGGCGTTCGCTTGATAATAAATGATTACAGAGTTCTTTAATACAAAATCATTGATTATAAGAAACGTAAAACTATAGAGACTACTTCCTTAAGTTACTAACAGATAAATAAATAACAAACAACTGTAGTTTTGTCTCACTTGCTCATTTGCAAAAATTTTATGAAAAATACACACCGCACATACTGGTTTTTGGTGTAAACAAAACATTTTAAACTACTTTTTACAAAAGAGAATTATCACCATTACATACATTTAAAGCTCATTTGTTAAATCTCATTCGAAGTTTTCAAAATGTTGATTAAAAAAAAACTTATGAAACATGTACTTCTTTACAAATATCCGTAATGTCGTCTGCTTCTGACACATAGAGTATGTAAAGAGTGATGTTCAATATTGCATATTCACTCACTATGGTGAAATGTTGAATACCGTGTCCTGAGTCGACAGTATTTGTCGTCAGAGCTAAAACCCCCCCACGTAACCACTCCACATTCCGTCGACTCATATAATCGTGCGAGCGAAATTTTCTGATGCCCTAGTGAAACCGCTTCTTCGTATATCGCATAAGTTATTTACCCACACGTTACTTTGCTTAAATCAAAATGGCGTATATAGCAGCGGTTGAGCACTGAGACTTGCGATCGTAGGTTGCGAGTTCGATTTTCGAAATACAATTTTATACAATTAACACTTTGATTATATTTGATTACAATCCCATTGCTTTTATTAGTTAGAGAGTAAAATCGGTCGCGGGAAGTTGCGGGTTCGATTTCTGGAAAACCGTGTTATATATTATTCACACTTTGTGCATTAATTATATGCGATTGCCATTGCTCACAAAGAAGTTTCCAAAGAATGGGTAGTAGCGTACTCTATGGGCCATAATGCCACACTATGATTGCCCACCCGCCTGCTATGCTTAGCGATTATGACATTTCCTACCATAGATATCTTTGCTCTGTTTGCTGATCTGATAAAGATATTTATAACACTTACGGATATCTCTTAAATCTTTAAGGACAATATTGTCAGATAATACACGACAAATTCTTTTGAGAGAATCATTAAAAGTAAAGGCTAACTATGTTTTAATTATAAAAATGTCCGTGGTTCGTATTAAACACTCTACACATCCCCAATAACACACGAAAACCATAAATATCCTACAACTAGCCATTTCGTGCACTGAATAGCCCAACAAGGAAATACAGGCGTGCCTGTTGATTATTATTTTTGTATTACGCTGCATATGAAAGAAGGTTCATTTGCCACATCTCTCATCAGAACAATACTTGCTAGAGTTCTATTGAAGAGAAATGAAGCATATGTTATATTAACTGAACTCTGAAATAGGGCCTGCGGTTTGTTCCGAGATAGTGATCTTTAATCTATGAACGACAAAGACTAAGAAATCATTCTCAAATATGTAGTACATAACTGATGAGCTGTTGTTCTTTCATATAGTTTGAATAGAACATTCGTAAATTTAAAAGTAAAAAACATTTTTCTATTATTTTATTGATTCTTCCGACGGACTGTACTGCCAGAAGTTATTCCCTGTTACATTTCAATTAAACACATAAATTAATGTTATAACAAATTTCAGAATTATCTATGTACTTACATATTATTAATGTACGCATATATTGATTAAATGTGAAATAAATTAATTTTGTGATCGGTAAATATTATCCGGCTACGCAATGTACACTTGCAGTACCTAGAAACGTCAAACGCGCCAAGTTCATTGCGAACTGTCAAATGCGCGAAGTTCATTGCGAACTGTCAAACAAGCTAAATTCTTGAACTGTCAAATGCCCGAAATTTCATTCAGTTTAGTAAACATTTTCTGAAATGTTTTTAAGTTTCTGCGGAATTACTAAAATTATTTGCATAAAAATTTTCTATAAAGTAATAGGAAACCATAAGGCCAATGGAATCGGTAGTCTTCCTCAAGTTACGGTGTGACCAGCAGAGATTCACTTTCCTGTAAATGGTGGTAAATAAGGTTTGTTCTTTAAAATATAATCTGTAAACTAAATCCTTTTTTACTAACGTCAAAAATGTCATTTTAACTTTGTTAAGTGGTAGTCATTGTTTTAACTGTATTTACCAAAAGGCGACATACGGCGAACATAACCTATGTCTGTTATGACATTTAAATTTTTATTTAACCAAGTACATTTTCAACTGTCAAAGATGTTCAATATTAGAATATCTTCGATTGTAATAATTAATATATCAACTCTTTTAAATTTTATTGATAAATAATTATTTTAGTTATTTTATTAGATACATAACGTCTATGTACAACATGTAGCATTGTCACTGTGAGTACTAGAAGTGGTTGCTACGGTAGGAATCATCGTGCTTGCCTCATTCGTCCCGCATCCGGAACGAGTTAATACACGACGACGTCCTCTCTCGGACAATAGCCGTCTGTCGCCAGACAAATGTGTCCTCACTCTTCATCACTTATATACCCCTAGTAATTTTGGCAACATACCTACGTCTTATATGATCGTAAATTTACGTAAATAATATAAATAAGAAGTAATTAATTATCCAAAGAAAAAAAATCAAGTATAGATACAATATCATGTCTATAATTAACCATATGAAATCAAGTAACCCTAAATTTATGCATCAAATAATTTCGATAAAAGCTCAATCAGGTCTACAAAAAGAAGAAGAAATAGGATTTTTCGCAGGTGACAAAGTTTTGGGAATCGTTTGCCATTGATGGGAGTACTTTTAGTAAATACATGAGTAGTAGCCCAGTGATAGAGAACTAAGACAAGCGATCGTAGGTCGTGGGAACGATTACCGATATACAATCCTTAACATTTGACAATTTGAATTAATTATATGTGATTATCACTGCTCGCAAAAACGTTTTCAAAATGGGCAGCAATGTCCTTTGCGTACATATAACACTGTCATCGCCAACCCGGCCAACAAGCGTGGCTATTATGGTATATAACCCCATAGTAGTCTTTGGAGGAGGCTTATTCCTTACAGTGGACGTCTACGGGCTGAAACGTTAATGGGGATACTGAACATATTGAGCACATTATATACATAGCAAAATAAATGATCTTTATAAATCTCTTTAGCTTTCCAAAAAGTTATCTTACTGAAATAGAAAACACATCCAGATATTTTTGACAGAAAAAAATTCTCACAGTGTAATCATATATTTCCAGTTAATTTATATTTACAATTCTGTTCTTTTTCAATACTGTTACCTTTGTCGTCTCCAGAGACTATCCGTCACTAAACCTTATGTTTCTAGGCAGCCTAAGTTTCAGTAAGATCTATTTATTTATTTATTTATGGCGGAACAAATGATCCTTTAAAAATAAAATTACGTATAAGTGGAAAAAATGCCCGTTCAGTTATTATTTTTAAAATTATCATAAAGCTATCAGTACCTTTAATTACTGCTCATTTTCTGGAAACTTGTTTGATGAGAGCAGTGTGTGTCTCACATAACTAAGTGTGAATTATTTAAGATTGTATCGTGAAATCAATTCCGCGACCTACGATCGCAAGTCTCAGCTCTCTACCGCTGGACTACTCTGCTTATTTTATTTTAAATGTTTTAGAAATCAACATATGTGATATGTTATTTTTTAGTTTAGTAATAGATAAAAACGCCCAATGAAAGGAATCAGTTATTGGTCCTTAACAAAAAAAAATCCTGCGAGTATCAACTCAAGCTACACGTTGCTACTTTTTGTCTACTCTAATGAATTCTCTGATTTTCTTTGTTGTTTTCATTTAATATACTTACGGTTGTACTACTTAATGTCTACCGTACTGCAAAAAATTTAATCCCCTTTTCCCCTTTAAATATGTTCAAATGAAATACGATATAATAGAGAGACGTGAAGGGTAGAAAGAACGACGACGCTATTATAGATTTATATTCTGTGGTATTTTAAAACTTTTTTCAGATAAATAAAGTTACGTATAAAGGGATATATAATTTAAAATTTAATAATTTCTTTTTTTTTGCATTAATGTTATAAGGCAACTTTTACTCCCGTATGCCAGTCCCATTAATCAACTTGAGCTGATGTTGAAATTCTCAAACACTGCCCAAAAACCAAGATTGATTTATAAAAAAACGAAAATGTTAAACAATAAAGAAAAATGCTTATTGGTCCAATATTCTTGTAAGTTATGTGTACTGCCGTGACTTCAGATGAATAAAATAAATAAGCAAGTATGGTAACGCGTCAATTACTACAAACTAAACCTTTAAAACGTATGATTTTATAATGCGAAAACTATAAAACTTGAGAATAATTTTCTCTCAGTAGAGTTTGTAATTTAGAGTAACAAGCTGATAAAACAAACTGAAAGTTTTTTAATGTACACCGAATGCCTAACACGGTCTTCCTCGTACATTGTGGATTAAGAAAAATTCCGCGTCACCTACGAAAAGGTGGGTACGGTAATTCCCCCGTAGGCCGTCTGGCTGCTCAAGTAATTACACCCCCACACACCCCCGAAACTTACCCCCTAAGTCGGCCCCGCAGGGATAAGTAAAAACAATATTTTTACGCGCAGCGACCAGGGCACCAGAAGTGACAGATATAAATTGGTAGCTGTAAATGGAATTAGTGTGTCTTCTCTGCGGGCACTTCATCGGCAACATGACTTCTTATATAACTAGCGGCGATGTCTACGCGTTGTCCTTTGTTCTTCATTTGTTATTTAGGTTAGATTAAGCTCGATTTCCTTCGTACCACACCCAATATCATTGTTTTTATTTGCAATCAAAAATCAAAAAACAATGAGGGAATAATTGAGACTGTATTTGTATCATTATTACAACTAGGTCTAAAGAACTAATTCAATTTTATCATTTAAGAAATTAAGCCAGAGTAATTTTAAAGGAATGTAAACTTCATAGGTGTTAAATAATTTATTCGATTCTTGGTCTGATGTTGTCTGGTGTCTTGGTCTGATGTCTAGGCCCAATTATCATTTTTTATTTTGACTACACTATCAGTCAGCTATTCTCTATTTCTTTCGGATGAGAAAACTTTTATATCTGACGTGAAGATTCATCATCATATCAGACGATGGACGCTCACTACAAGGCATAGGCCTCCCCCAAGGATCGCCACGAAGACCGAGCTTGAGACGCCTCATCCAGCGACTTCCCGAGATCTTTAACTACGTCTATTTGTCTATATCTACCGATTCCTGATTGCCATCCTAGAACCTTCGGCCACAACGACTTTGCAACCGCACGAGCGTCGTGGCCTACCTACTGCCACTTCGGACGTCGGTGACCATCCCATTTCTGATTAGAAGCTTCGCTTAGCTGCTATATCCATCCCTCATACCTTCATTGCGCTTCTGACCCAAATATTATGTATTGCTTTATTTCTTTACTTAGTATACATTACAATAAATTTATACTAAGACTTAAAATTCTCGCGTTTTGTATCTCAACATAAACTGGAATAGCATACAGGTATTGTGAATAAATGCAAAGAAATTAACGTGTTCAAAGCGCAGTGCATGTAAAGATCGTACACAAAAACAACTCTAAAATTAACACTTAAAATTGCGGTATACCATTCAAAAATATTCTAGAATTTTAGAACACAATACTGGTATATAGTATACAATAACCTTTTAAGTCGGTGTGCGCAGTTCAGAAGTGTGGGTGGTGGCGGGACACGCGAACCAACAATGCGCGGAATCCAACGCAGCGCGGGAGCACGCGTTGAATAATGTACGCGAATCGACGGACCGGAGTCGGACCGTCAGGGCTGCTCAGCTAACTACTTTAAAGTCCTGTTTTCCTAGTACAATTAATTTAATGATTAAATTTATCAGAAAAACCTCCTTGAGAGATAAAACGCTTGTTCTAGAAAAATGATACATTATTCATTCATTATTCATCCACCGCTACACGCATTTTTTGCATGCACGTCTCTGTTGAATTCTAGGTTAAATAATAAAACATATATATTGTTTCTACTCCATAGTATAATAATGGGATCTAAGGAAAGTCTTGTCAGACTGGAATGAATATCGCGTAACCTGTTCTCTAAATAAAAATAAAACACACCTTGTAGTTTAAGATACACGCGCGAAGTCTCTCTTCACAATGCAATACTTTAAAATGATGACAAAATTTCAGTTAATAGGAATTTAAAAACAAAAATTTATAAGGAAACAACCCTACCGATGGTCATAGCGTGCGACGCCTTGTAGCTAACTTTTGAACTGCTTGCATATTAACCTAAAGCTTAAAAGCATTCGTTGTAAAATGATCCAGTCGAACAAATGTTAACTAATGTATATATAACGAACTTCGTATTATTAAATTGCTAATGAAATCAGTTATCAGTACTATTTTGAAACAACATATTATTATGTAGTAATAAACAACGAACGATTTAGAAAATTTAGATGTTACGGCCTACCAAGTACAAAGTTTTGTAACCCAAAAAAAAATTTGTTAATAATTTTGCACATCTACTTAAGATGCGTGGTACTCCTGTTATCCTGGTAAATGCCATTAGTAAATAACTTACTTTTTCTACCTCATATCATCGTCGTCATTATATCAACCGTAAGACGTTATTCACAACTGGACATACTACCTTCACCTTCCCTTAAATTTTACTTTTACTTACCGATTGTTTATTCTGTCGCAGAGATAAGCACCGCTAAGGAACCTACTTAGACGACATTCAATCACAGTGTATAAATGAAAAGACACGATTTTAAATAATATACTTTAAAGTTATTGTTTTCGAGCAGTTTTAATAAAGCTGGTATTCTTACGGGTGCTTACATTATATCTATAATTATTGTTTGTTCGCTAAAATATTTAAAATCTAAATAATTTTGAAATAACAAAGACATTGTTATACACGGTACTAAAACAAGGAATAAACAATAAACTAAATACTGGTTCTAGATTTGCCTGCCATTGAAAAAAGTGATATTATTCTATACAAAAATACTGTACTGATGATGGCAATGTGTGGAATTAAATGTTGTCGATACTCACTTAGGAAGCTATTTATCGTGATGTACTGCTTGTAAAACTATAAATATATATATATATATATATATATAAATATATATATATATATATATATATATATTATGTATATATGTATATATATACTTTAGGTGTCAAGACCAACTGTTGAGTTTCTTGCCGTCCCTTCTCGGCAGGACTACCTTCCAAGCCGACGCTAGCTACTATCCTGGCTTCCTGACTGACAATACCGATATTTTTTATTGATTGTCGATTTGAAAGTGCTTGTAACAAACAGCCTTCTTAAATTAAACTAATATTTTTATCTTTATTTCGTACAAGTAACAAAGGGTTTTTCTTCTTACTGTATATAAAAAGTTTATTTGTACTAAGCAAGCTTCAGTAAATATAAACACACAAGAAAAAGAACGAATGCTTATACGTCAAGTATATTTTTACGAATTGATTATAAAATAGGATAATACCGTGTACATATACCAACACAAAATTACGATCCTATGTTATACTTAAATAAGTTACGTGGCTTTGTCATTTCTACTTAAGTTGTTGGCCATCAGAGTGACAGGTAGAGACACTAGTGTACTAATCCAGGGCCTCGACGTCTTAACGATGTTCCGTCCAGCTGAGTACACCTGCAGACAGCAATAAAGTGGCGGGGCGGTAGGAAAGACGTCCTAATTTAATATATACAATTTTAGAACTGCATAAGATGTCGACAGAACTAAAAGAAAAAAAATGCTGGTATATATACCTACATTACATAACACTTTTTTTTAAGTTTTAATTTCTTAGATAGAAATCTACCGGCGTAATCTCAATACCTTTTTACCATAAGGCTCTTATTAACAAGACATGTCTTGTCTATCAATCAAATTCTGAAATATTATTAGTTTGGAAATAAAAATTTTTCAGTGCAAAAAATACTTTCTATCGGATATGTAATTTCGTTAGTTATCACACCCTTTAATTAAAACCAAATGTAGCATATTAATGGTACACTATTTTAACTAAAAATGCTTGGGTTATACCCACCTCACGGCCACCAAAGAAACCCACCACTAAACTTTTGCCTTTTCATACAAGCAGGATTAACAAAAGAATAAATCATGATAGTAATGTCCTAAGTCGTAAAGACTTTAAGTGTTATTACAGTAGTATATACTCCAAAAACGGTGCCCATTCGCGACTCTTGGAAAATATAAGTTTGCCGAACGAAAGACTCCGGGTAATACAAATAAATCTATAATTTGTTTAAGCATAATAAAAAATCGGAAATGAAGTAGAAAAACCAAAGTCACTGACGTAGCAAGAAAAATTGCTTGTCTGAAGTAGCAGTGAGAGATATCACTCGTCAGCCGAAAGTTCTAGAGGGGCAAGCACGAGCCGGTCAACATGGTTTGGGTAGGCCCTCCAGTAGGTGGACTTGTAATATATTCAGGGTCGCAGGAATAGGCAGCTAGATGCAGGCAGCGCAAGACCAGTCATTGTAGTGATGTTAGGGAAAGGCCATGATTTATTTTTAAATGGTTTAGAATGTAATTCGAATGATTTATCTTATTATTCGGCCGCGCATTATTTAGATCTGTCATACAAAAAGGAATAATAATAATATAAACATGAATCGCAATGATAGTTGGATATATTTTATTGTTATTAAAGTAGTATATGGTCTAACAACATTGGCCATTCTCTACAGGGCTCCCGCCACAAGTGCGGAACAAAATCCATCCCTCGGCGCTGCAATACGATTGATTTACTCGTCTACCCTCTCATTATCAGCGGACTGCGCGCAGCGGAGGGATTTATTTCGATTGCGCGTAATGACTGCTGAAGGGACTCGAACGGTGCCCCCTTTGAAAACATTCTTGTAAAGTAGTTCACGTGCGGTGCAGTTACACTGCGGATTTTGTGGAATTAAATTGAAATATTAATATTAAATGACCGATGAACGATCATACTCGACTTTTTTAATATGTAGAACGGACAGCGTATTTCATCCGTCCGTTGCTATACGAAAAATAAACCGGTATTCTCTTTCATTTACCACTTCGCTATTACGAGGATAAACCGGTATTTTCACATGGTATAATTCGTATAACCGTCGTTCCTTTGCTAAAACTATTCAAACAATTAATTTTTTTATTTTCGTAATGAAAGGTGATTTATAAATTCACGAAGATTTTACTTGGTTTTGATTAATTATTACTGTAGCCTGGTAAACAGCTTACGTTCTTTCACAGTGACGATAATTGTGATAAAACAAAAATTAAAAAATATTTTTTTATCACAGAATATAAAGAAAATCACATAGTGTAACGACGTAATAAAGCTTTTAAATTTTAGATATAATTTATGGGGATGAAGACAATTATGTGAACATGACCCTACCACCTACACCAGGGTTGCAGAGATAGCGTACAGTAGAAATCAAAAATGCACCCCCTTTTCAAGCACCGCCACACAACTTAACTATCCCGGCTCTTTAGAATTCCGTGCTTTGCTTGGCACACTACATTGTTGGGTGCGATGAGGTAAGCATAAGTCGAGCGTGTATAATCATTTTGAAATACTCAAATGCCAGTGGAACACAGTGAAAACCAGGCGCACAGATATAATTAGTTGTAGCTCACACATTATAAAGAAAACTAAAAACTTGAAAACAGCTTTCAAGTATTTCAAACTAGTCGCAATCTTAAACATACATAAAACACAATAAAGACAATAAATATTACTTGCGTAAAAAGCAATATTTTTAACTTTAGTTTAGTTTTGTTTAGATAGCGCATATGATAGTATATAAGAATATTTAAGGAGATGGACATTAACTGTAACACAGTTTGTAGCAATTACAGTTGTTATCGACATACCGTAATTAATTAACCTGTAATTTTAAATAAATAAATAAAACCGCACACAAATTTTGTCACATTTGTTTAGCCCCAAAAATTTGGACAGTGGTAGTATCTATCCAGTCAGTTCTTTTTTTTAAATTCTTTAACAGTGTTTTATAGAGCCGACTAATAAATCTATTTATTCCTTTTTAGATAAACCCATACTACTTTATCAGTTTTCGAATCATAGCTATAATATGTCTGTTCTAAGGCATAAATTATTTTATAGTTATATTTTACCAAGGACTACATATCTATATACACTTGCCTAATTTATTACCTAATTTGCTCTAAGAATACTAGATTCTGGGTACGGAATGTAGCAATGTTGACATTGATATAAAATTAAAAAACATAACAAAGCTGGTTCTACTTTCGCAAAAAACCAGGGTCATGACAAATTTATTTCGGTGAATCGAGGCAATCTAAGTGCTTACATTCGAGTGGCGAACTTGGAATCATCTCATTAATAAAATAGGTTGGTGCAGTGCAGTTCGATGTGAATTATAACTACGTTCAGAATTAAAATTATTTGTTTCAGTCGTTAAAAATGCTAAATATCTGGTGCCCAGGTAGTATTATATACCACATAAGTTATAAAAACACTACAATATGTAATTTTTTATATAAAACCTCATTTAATAGTTAAAATATACAACAGTATAGAACAATATTGCGGTAAAACCCTACTGCAAACGTCGACGGTAACGCCAAACATAAGAGTCCGGATAGTACATACGCAAAAATGATTTCTCGATAGAGTTTCCGGAGGAAATAAGCATGTAATTTATTTTTAGTATATACCAAAAAATGTGGATGATTATTGGAGGTGTTTTTTGGAAGAAGTAACGTCTAAGTAATCTCAAAAAATATTACCAGATTTGATGATGTTGAATGTAATTTGAATTTCACGTGTTATTATTAAATCGCGCATCATTAGACGTGCCATTAGTTAACATCATCAAGTCAACATTGGTAGGATAATTTGAAATTTATTTAAGTAAGGACATAAGTCAAGTTAGTGAAGGTGAACGCTAATGGAAAGAAGGCCTCCTTAAGCCTGATACGCATGTCATCAGCCGCAGCTTAATAGAAAAGAAACGCGCACAATATATCTCTTTGATAGCGCGCGCTTGACAATTTTATGCTGTCTAAAGGATTGGCAAATTAAAGTGACAGTTGGCTGGCTACATAGCATGCAGATCAGATAGTCGCTGGGACTTTAATGTTCTGCAGTGGAGACCAGGATCCAGCAATTTCAACACAAGGTTTTACAACCATGTTTAAAGTCGTACAAAGACGCTGGTTGCAAGCCGTATCCAACCGACTCACTGGACATTCGGTTGCTGCAATTATGATGATAGCTAACTACTTAGTGATAAATAAAAAAGTTATGTAGTTTAATAAAATTTATTTTGACTTAAATTTTTCAAAGCTCAATCAGGTATAGTGTTAAAAAGCAAAACGCAAAGTAAAAGAGCTTACTGTCGCAAAATATCTGTATAAAGGATTGTGTCACACTATGAAGGTCATTGCGACATGTATATGAAAATATGTCGAAGAGTTATTCATGCCTATAATAAAAACGTAGGAAGAAAATGTTGTATCCAACATATTATACTTGACCAAAAGCCCTGACTGATTTCGTCCTGTCAAGTTACATGCACGCTGTACAATGTAGTGTAAGGTGATAGATTCAAGTGTAAAAGCTGTAAAAAGGTCAATGTATCGATCATTTAGTGTCGATTAATGTCATGGTAATATAGTAAATATATATAATATGTTAATATAGTTCGCAAATTCGGATTGATAAATATTAAATTGGTTACTGTCTATCCCTGTTACCAGAAGTAATAAACCTGTAGCATTTCAACAGAAAACTAAATTAATGATACATATTTCATAGTGATTACTTTATATGATCGGAGGTGTAATAATTTTAAATCTTTTAAAATCAATCACCCTGTATAGTATCCTGCAGTAAGATATCCTTACGGCTGAAACTATGATGATGATGAAGAAGTATTAACTTGATTAACTTAATCAAACTGTGTATATAAAAGATGGATTCTAGGATTTTCTTTAAATATAGAAATAAATAGAAATAAATATAGAATAGAAACCTTCTATTTATATTTTGGTTTAAGAATTCTTATTATGTTCGATTGGCATAACACGTCTTTATCGACAAGTGTTTTAATTTACTCTGTGAATCGTATGAGGAAAGAAAAGATTTGTTTTTACTATTTTCCTCCCAATTTTTCCCTTTTTAATCACTTACAACCTTTCCCGTACCTTGACAAAAATTTAAAAAATAACCTAATTGTCGGAGCTATTCTTGAGTTATTGCTTGACAGATTTGACACTTGGATGGTTTTTTTTTTTAAATAAAATATGTAGGTGAAGGTGACATATGAGATCTAGGTGAAAGTGCCGATTAGACATGACATCGATGGAGTCATCGTTACTATTATAACCGTAAGACATCCATAGCTGGACATGGGCTTCTTCCGGGGTTATCTAATAGAACTGATTGAAAGCAACCTACATCCTGTATCCTTTGCCTTGTGGGCGAAAGTCGATCGCTGCATTTGCCAGTCCGTGGTCTCTCCTCCAGCTATGTGGCCAATCAATAGGTTACCAGATGAAGCTTAATGATATCCTTGTATTTATATTATGTCTATACTGTGTTAAAACGAGCACCACTGTGCAGTAATTTTTTTATTGCCAAATAATCGTTTATAATTGTTAACAAGTCCGTGAAAGTATTAAAATAATGAGAATAACTAGCGAATTTGTATAATAGCCAATTCGTCACCTATGTTATAGCGAAAGTACTTTTTATAATTAGAACTCTTCGCGTAGTACTTTACGAAACCATATTAAGACATTGAGCTGACCCATCCACGCATTGTTAATAGAAGTACGTAGATTATCTAGATTTGAATTTCTCCATGACACAGATGACAAGTTGTTGAGATCATCACAGCATTAAAATCTGATATTAAAAATGCCGGTGCATTTTACATCGTACATGGCCAAATCTTTTTCCATATAGGCCATTCGACTGGAAAACGTTACCCGTAACTAGAAAAAGTACGAAATCAGTACTAATTTTCAATTCAAGAAAATGGTTTAGAATATTATTCTTCACAATTGATTATTTATTAATTAATAGTTGTTATTTATTCTTTTCTTTCTCAGCCTCAACCTGATCGAAGTTTGTTACTTATAAATTTTTGTACTTATTAAAGAAACCAGTCAGTATAATTTTAACCAATTTATTAGATTAGTAATAGAAATGTACATTGGTACAAACAGACCATAGGATAAAGAAGGTGAATAAAATAACAATGTATGCAACTTATGTTATACGTTGCCAGTTAAATGTTACAATTTTTTTTATTTATTACGTATTTAACTTATGACAATGTTTGTATAATTTATCAATTTTATTTATGTATGTATATTTTAATTAATTGAATAAATTGAACAGTACTCATAATTACGAATTACTATTATCTATTAATAAATGTGCATATACAGCTGTATTTTTGAGTATATAATATATATCGTTATCATATTCTAAAATACGTAGTAGCTTGTACACGTCTATTATATGTTATTAGTACTTGTTTAGTTTCCATACTGTGGACATCTATAAGAAATACCTCTTTATCGAATTTCACTTATGTTATTAATACTGTATGTTTCTTTTTTTTATGTTAAGTGTAAAATCCTCCTTCTTGAGTCGTATCGCTCTCTGCTGAGGATCATGACTCTCTACGTAAAGTTTTCGGACACTATGTTACGCCCTCTGTTATATCGAGCGTGGTTCGGAACTGGACGGAACAGCGCATGGGGCTGCAGTCTCTCGACGTCTATGATTTCCACATTTTCAATAATCTAAAGTTATAATAAAGAGTATAAAGTAAAATAAGTATGCATAAAACAAAATTTAATTCAATAAGCTGTAACATAGATGCACACTCGTATTACTCGACCGCATACACCACTCCGATGTGCTGTTTAAAAGTTATAAGTATTACTGAACATTACAATAGATTTTCGCTCGTAACGGAAGTCTAGTTTCTTTCCCAGGAAAACTTAAGTGAAAAATTTTGGCGGTATCCCAAATTTGATGCTGCTACGTAAATGCGCCATTTTAAATCCCTTTATCTCTTAAAACTTTATGAAAAATATATGTTTACGTTACGTGAGTGAGGAAATTTTATTTTGATTTTAAAAAAATCTTTATTTACTAAACCTTCACTTTGACCAAAACTTATTAAAATATACACTAAATTGTAAAATTAATAAAATACACGGCGGTATGTGAGAACAAAGTAAAATGTCTTGATTACAACGTGATTCTTCTATAGGATTACAAATAGCTGTTAGTAATTATGTAACAATTACAAAAAGCGATTGCTATTTCTCATCTGTTATTAACAGACTTCTGCGATAACTGATAATGATCATCGAAAAACATTCAAGTTTTGCTTTAAATTTGATTTAGTTTAATTTTTAACAGTAAAATATTTAAATAACTATCTTAGGTTTGTTGTTGACTTCAAATTAGCTATTTAAAATAATACACCGATATTGAATTGATTATTTCTTGTAATTTCGTTAATAATACACCTAAATATAGCAGTTACGTATTCAAGAACCATTTTAAATCGTCTCTCAGGCTGCAATGACATTTAAAACCTCAAAATAGATCTGTAACGGACGGCAGGTGCGATCAAATTCGAACTTAGCATCCACGATGCATTATATAACAGATCTCTACTTATAGCATGACGGTAGGCACGTCTAACTAGGTTTAGGTACAAGTATAGGGTACGTACATGCAAGGTCGCCTGCCGCCTCATTGGTCACTCAGCGTGGATTTGTGTGGATGCGGTTTTGTCTTGTCTTGTCCTTGATTTTGCGATTTAATACAACGTGCGAGGCATTCAAAATGAACAGCAATTTATTTAAACTAACCACTACCATGACTATGTTTCTTATTTGAATAACAGACAAGTTATCTCTCATCGACGGACTTGGTCAGAAAAAAAGATAATCAAAAATCATAAATAAACTACTTTTTTACGATGCACGAAAATAGTTTTACCTTGATTGTTTTTTTAATTCATTGTCATCATTTTAGCCATCAACTGCTAGGTCTCCATAGATTTCAAATAGTACCGGTAAGAAAGGGCCTGCATCTATCGTCTACGGATGGTTTCGTTATTAAAAGTAATCATTAAAGTAATGTAGTTTGTGTGACAGAATGTTTAATACATAAATCTTTGAAACATGATCAAAATAATGGTACAAAAATAATTTGGTTAAAATTGGTAAAAGGCATTGGACGAGAATTGTCGCATCCATTTTATTCTAACGCCTACAGCCACGTGTCATTCGAGACTCCGCCATTTTGCAAGGCGAGCCGGCCGTGGCGGGAAAACTGACTTTGGCGCCAATTTCGATGCGGCGACGTCTGCTAGCCTTAGAGCACACGATATCCGACCGTATACAAACGACAGCTATTAACTCCGTGCCCGATAAAACGTTCGACCATCATGGTTATGCAGGATTACCTATACAAATACAAAAAATAATTCTTGTAATGATAACGTAAGTTATTTTCTTAGGTACATTCAAGTTGTAAGATGCTAAGTTATAATCCAAGCCCGCTTACTTAAACACGTTATATCATTATTATCTATTTAGGCTATTGATCATGCTTAATGTATATGTAAATAAATTTTAATTACATATGTAGTTCATTCTGGTTTTAGTTTCTATCAAATTTTGTTCTCCTGGGATTTTTATCATCACATATATAAGTGGTGACTATTACTTGTGTAAAAATAATAATCATCATCATCATAGTTTCAGCCAAAGGACGTCTACTCCTGGACTAAATTTTTAAGGCCTTCGATTTGTTACAAGCGTCGCTAACACTATAGAGCAATAAATTACTACCGCATGTGCATAAACATATCTACATATATAAGTTCTGTTTCCTCAGTTGTCAAGTTTATGAAGCTATGATGATGGCCTTAGGTTGTATTTATTGTCCGCAATACTTGTGCCTCGTATTTAACAAATAACAAGCGAAAACCGTAATACAATGAACAGTTAGTGTCAGATTTAAATACAAATCTTTCTTATGGAGTTAAAGTTTTGTAGACGTATGTTACACCTTCTACTTCCATAAAATCGGTTCTTATTAGGACTGTGTGTGTAACAACCTTACATTACACGAAAAGATAGATAATTAAACCTTCGTTAATAATAGGATTATGTTAAGATCTTACATACGGGGTGATTGGTTATAGATGTAAACGCTTTAAAGAGGTGAATGTATAGTTCATTTGATGGCAAAAAAAATCAAATTACAATCACCTTTAAAGTGTGTCAATGATAATGCCAATCATCTTAAGTTTGGTATTTCACCGATTTGAATGCTAGGCCAATAAATTCTGGCAGTATAAAGCTTGCAGGATATCAGTAAACAATAATTAATGTTTACATGTAGTAATCCGAATTTATCAAAGCTCTTCTATATATTACGTTACTTTTTATTTCTGAAACCATTGATTTTTAGAAAGGGTGTACCATACATTATTATTAACAACAAATGAGCTATACATTACCACCTGTAAAGCTTTTACTTCTAACTAATTATCCTTGATATATAGTCGCAGATCTTTAAAATCAATTAAAAATAAAAACACAAACTATCTAAATATCTTACATGGATTTTTAGATAGTTATAAAACTAGAGGTTTGAATATTGGTAGTAAACAGAGGTTTTAAAGGAATACGTTATCGTTGTTTATATACCAGGCTTTAATCTTCCAAACATTTAATAACACAATAAAACCTAAATAAAACAAAATAAAACTGTAAAATATTTGTAATATGCATAAAAGTGAGCTTAATTTCTTCTGTCAGTGGAAAGTTGCAAAAACACCTTCTTGTTTATTTAAATTTGGAACGCCTACCGAACTAGTTTAACTATGATTAAATAAATTAGATTTCTTTATTAATTTTCTGTTTCTACAAATATTTTTTGTATTCAAATATTGTAATCGTCGTGTTGACTAGATATTATTTTTATTAATTTATTCGTAATAGAACGGTTACTAACAACGCTTCTACATTTCACCAGGCAGTGTTTTATGCTATTAAATTTATGAAACACGAAAACTCTCTCTTTATACCAGTGATGTTTCGTGGCTCTATTTTATTGCCCTCTAGTTAATCAAGTTCATGTTTTCGGCGCTGTGTGCATATTTTTAAGGAGACTTATATAATTGTAACTTATAAATTTTTCCTAATTTATCTTTAAAACAACTTATAAAGTAAAATAAGTATGTTCGAGCATTACCTTTGGCAGAACGTGTTGGAGCAGCGCACCCGCTTTCCTTTTGGCGGCCATCTTGGATATGTTATCGGTGATCTCACTTGGCAGTCTTCTCTTTGGTAACAGTTACAATTATTGTTTTTACTTTAAATCCACGACCCCATTGTCTTTGGCTAATAGAATATTATTATTTCTACAAAGAAAAAACAATTTTTTATGTCTTTCACTCATCGATGGTTCGTTTAAAATACGTATTTAATTTTTTTGATATTGCAGTTATATGAGTCAACATTCTGAATTTTTATCCGTCCATCAAAGATTTATCTATTAAGTCGATAAAAAAGTTTTTTCGCAAATAATATGTATAGAGAAATCATAAGAATATAAATTTTTAAGATATACCACTTGTATCTGTCTGGTTTTGAAGACGTGAAAAAGGTTATATTTGTAAGAAAGAAAAAAAAATTATCACAAGTTTTTTAGTACTGTCGTAATGATTGAGTCCAATGCTAACAATAACTCGAATTATTAAATTTAAATAAACTTAACAAAGGAAATAAGCCATCCACCGAAATGATACCTAAATATTTTTTTTTAATATTGTACGTGAATAAATTTTGAATAAACCAATTTCGAATATTCATAAAAAATACGAAGAAACTTTTCTCCCGACCTATTTACTATATCATAAGAATGCCAGCTGAATGTGGTAGGTATATAACAGTACCTTCCTCAGCGTATCAAAGCAATAACTGTAATTATCAAGATGCGAACAAAAACTAATTGCAAAGAAGCGGCGACGTAAAATAAACATAAATATAAAATAATGAATGAACTGAGGGGACAGCGGCAGAGGCCGCGTTGCGTAGGTCAGTCCCCGTTCAGAATGCGCTGGCAATGTTTTCATTTTCGAAAAGAGGCTACTTTTTGTCGAGGGCGCATTTGCTCAGTTCCATTGCACCCCTATTTGCACAATACTTTTCAATGAACGGACTCATTGTTTGCCGGGTACGGCGCTAGGCACGCACTCCCGTCTCTATTTATTCGGAATAGAAATGGGGCGATTTGCGAACGAAATTAAGTCGCACTGAATACGGACACCGTATTATACAAGTCTCCGAATTCAAAAGTCGATTGTTGTTAATGAACATTTTTTTTAACATGTTTTTATGCTTTATACAGCTTTATAACAAGAATTAATATATTTTGTATGAGATTTATTATAATACCAAATCTTAATTTAAATAAAATACTTTATAATAATTTCTTAAGAGATTTGTACCGTTTACAACACATTTAAGACACAAATCGTAAAATGTATGGTTAGTCTCGAATTTTACTAACACGAAAATTAAATATCCGGATCCATTTCGTTATAATAAAAATAAAGAAGAAAATACATAACAACTTTATTCTAATTCTAAACACAGTAGATGTGTGAGATGAGATGAGTGAGATTGCGACAGCGTTGTAATTCAATCCACTAACGCATGTTAAAAATTAGTTTCGCAAATAAGTATTGTAGATAAATGTATATTAGTAATAGTGGTATCACTAAAATAAGTAACCACATGATATTTGTAATCTATAAACAAATATAACGGCGCATTAAAGGAAGGAAGCTAATTAGCGTGAATTAAAAAAAGGATTTAACGGAATTGTCAACAGCACCGGCGATGTACATGAAAAAAAAGTACCAGGACCACAGCGCTACGGCGGAGCTTTGAGCAGATTAAATCGCAAAAGGGCCTCTCATTCTCATGCGGTACGCGATAACAACAACAACGGCCATTTTCCATCCCGGGGCACGGTGTTTCTGTGTTTTTGTGATAGACGCTAGATGGGATTAAGGCTGGCGGCACATAAGGAGAATGAATTATAAATATTTAATACAGCTCTATTTTAAATTATGAAAGCGCTGCGATACTACTGAATAACAGGAAGTGTTAGAAAATAAAGTTAATAAAACAACGGAAAATCGATGTACTCTCTTGTGTTGTACTAAAACATTACATCATCAGCAAATGGGAAATAACTTAATGTGTGGATCATCACTCAACGGTATCCTTTTCTAGCTGACGCATGATATAACACCATCGACTAAAAACTTGAACTTTGGAATTGGAATATGTTACATCTCTGTATATAAATGTGCTATAATATACATTTTCATAATATATACATTGATTTACAATCATAAATGCATTAATAATTTATTCAAACCAACCAAAACACGAGTCAAAACTTTTCAATAAATAAATAAGGTGAAAAACGCAATGTTTCATTTTATAGGTGCAGTTAATAAAACAATAAATTATATTGTTGAAAATGGAGCAAACGATTTTTAAAACCACCTTGCAATAAATTTGATATAGCTGTCATTTAGTGCATTATGAACGGTATTCGCCCGCATTGCTTGTTAAATCGTATATTTTTACCTCATTGGAGACATTTGCGATCTTTCGCCGTATGTCTTGCGAGTACATTGACCCGACAGAAATTATTTTGTACGCAAATTACCTACGTATTAGGTATCTATAATTAAAAGACTCTCGGTGTGCTCAAGGCCTAATAACGTTCCTATATATTTTTCTAAGCATCGGACTCACCCATCCATTCGCTCACATTCCACGGAAGCCATAAAGAGTGCTACCAGGGTAGCAGAACATTCAATGCGATGAAACATTAATGTATATACGAGATTTGATTCGCTGCCACTCACTGGTCCGATTGCGGGCGCCAGTTTTAATAGGATCGTCCACATTTCGCTGAGGAAACAGCGGAACAATTTCGTTTCGAAAATATCGACAATCTTTCGTAATTAACTCTTCAATTAATAAGTAACTAAGAGCGCAACATACAATGAAATAAGGGTTTATTGAGGCAAAATTGAAAATTCGGAACATCAATTAGGAAGGTCGCTTTTTGTAAAGAACGCCGCCTTTACATTTGTTTCAGAATTTCGAATGTCCTAAAAGTTCGTTGAACAGAATTTTTACTGAAAAAAGGGAAAATATTTACTAAGTCGTTTAAATAATATGTAGACATTGAAGGTTTCTCGTACAGTTTGGCATTAGTCCGTTGTCTTGCCAAACGCGTGGTGCAGCAACTAAGTAGGTGAATCTAAGTGCAACTTTCGACGTGCAGTAAATTATCCCTAGATTATAAATAAGTAACGGTTAAATAAAAAAAAACATTGGTGTTATGCTTTTTATACCGCGATCGACCTTTTTATTATTTACCTATATTATTTATATATTATTGACCTATTTAAACTTTTGAAATTAAACGTGGGAAAGACTGTAATATATATATATTACAGTGCGTGTGTATCGGAGTTACATCCATTAATTCCCCAACTTCTTTCTTCCATCGGAGAACAAGACGCACGGATTCACGACATCCATACACTGTTGAAGTTTTTTCAACCCGCACTAAACGTTTTGGTAGAAAGTTAATAGTGCGAACAACCTAGGAACTACTTACCGGCGTTATTTGCAGCTAACTAAGTAGACAAGCACGTATCTTCGTAGACCTAGTCATCACATGTTAGAAACAGAAGTCAAATGCTTTGCTAATATGAAAAAAAAACGCATTTTCTAACAAGACGGGTTAACAGACCACCATGCAACACTAATTTGACACCTCCTTCTGAACTACTGCCTTCTGTTTCACGATTACTTGATCAATTGTTAGAAAAATACAAAGAACTCAGACACGGTAAATTCAATGGTCGCTTTCTATTCGATCTAAAGAGATTAAGACTTGAAATTGGAACCCGATTGGTTCTTGGACTTTTAGAATTTTTAATGAATTCTTTATATTTTCTTAGCTTTTTGTTGCAATAGACAAAAATATAGATTTAATTTTACAACTAAACCCGTACATTCTTGTTTAATCAGTTTTTAAAGAGAAATAATTAATAAGAAGCGAAACGTGATGAGACGGGTTATCGGTGGCGATTTTTGAGATCGGCCTATTTTTTACAATGCAATTTTAAACTTTTTAAGATAGCTGCAAGAATCCTTTTTTTTCAGCAAGTAACTAGATAACCGTTGATAAGACGATTAGCAACAACGAAAACGCTAATCAAACTGCTAAAAATATAGCTCATCCAGCCTGTAGGATGGAGCACGATGAGACATAGTTATTACCGTCTACGTAGGAGGAATGTATGAGCGGTAGGCGCAGTTCGTGCGGTCAGTGCACCAGTAGCTATTTTCTTTTTAGCGATAACAGCAAGGTCACTATAATAGCTTTGGCCACGGTGGCCCGTAGCAATTTTTAATAACTAGTGAAGTGACATCAAGATATTTTGCTATTTCGGCATTAATTCAACGGACTTTATAATAACATTATCGAAATCAACTTAATTTTGAGCATTAAATAATTTACCTTAACAATTACTATTTAATTTGAAATTCATTATTAATTGCATTAAGTTTAAAATGACAAGTTTGATGGGAAAAAAGTTTCGCCTGCATATAAGCTGTAAGAAAAATTTAACCACAATATTACAATTACAGATGCTCTCGACTCGCTCTATGCTATCTGTTGGATCTTTAAGTACGTTTTATTAGACTACGGTCGACCATATAAAGGCAACGCAGTGGAAACAGGTATGTAACACATACGTTAACAATTTAATTATGCAATTGAAATAAATACCGAACTTGGGTAGATGGGGCATGATTGTGGTTGTCTATGTAACATGTACCATAAATACAAAATAGAAAATACATCAGTTAGAAAATAACTGAATAAGTATTTTTTGGTGAATAAAAAAAATTACTAGAGTTTTTTGGTACATACAAGAAAGTTCCTTCACTAAGGCAACATGAGAACGTAGCCATCGTTATCAGCGTTGTTAGGACCGTGAACGATTTGATTAGTTCGCCGCGCGCTTGCACTCCGAAATTACTTTCAAACTTGGCTGCATTCGATACAGCAAAACTTCTACCATAGACTGTAAAGGACCTCGTAATAATTACGTACTTTGACGAAAATGAAAAAAAAGCAAAATAGCTACCTGCTATTAGCGGCATGAATTAAGAACATAACATAGAAAGAAAAACATATTTTTTAAAAGAATCGTTAATCACATCGCCAAAGGTTTAATAAAGTGAACAAAAACTAAGACAATTGCAAGTACGTCTTGCGACAAGAAGGGTAATATTACCAGGAAATTACCTAATAGTACCTTAGAGGTTTCTGTAACTTGTTTGTTAGACTAATAAATTCACTAAAACAATGAGTTGTTTTACTTTAAGTGGCAAGACAAAGGAATCTTAGCTACACGACAACCTCACCGATCGACTAATTGCATTTTTTACAGTCACCGCGTACTAATGCCAAGGCTCACTTACTCATCCAAGTTCCTATGACCATTCCTGACTTATGCAAACCTGCACTCGGGTAAAAACTAGAATGTTGACATAACTTCGCACGTATTTGTAACTTTTTTTTTCGAACGTTAGAACAATCGATGCACTGTGAAAGACAAACCTTTTTGTTTCGCAACGGTCTATTATATTTATTTCGGTTTTTGTACGATGTCAGCAAATCGAGTTACGCGAATAAGTTGGCGACAAGAGCGACGCACGTCTGCACCGCTAGATTTCCGAACGCACACTGCCCGAGGTGCGTTCGGTACACGGCACGCTTGTCCGGCCGCCTGCCTCCATTCTTCCCCCCGGCCCCATACCGAAATGCATCAATGACACTCGAAACACACGCACATTCTGAACGAGGGGGACAATCGATGAAAAAATATTTTATCGTTGGTAATTTCATTACACCTACAACAAAACTATAATTCCTGAGTAAATTTCTATAATAATAATACTTGTTGCTTAAATTTTCAATTTAATGAATTTAAGTAATATTATTTACTTTACCTTTTTTCTGTATAAATCATATTATATTTAGAAAAGATTTAATTAATTTAGTCAATACAGAAAATCTCCTTAGACTGTTCCAACAAGGACATGTCTTAATTAGGGAAATCAATTTCACCAATGAACACAGATTACAAACGGATAATGATGACGTAATTACAGAGCACGCACACCAAAGCACAGAACATAACGAGCGACACAGGCATATATAACGAGCCGACGCCAGTGTTGGATTGTATATAAATTCATACCACATTGTAACATGAACATCACATACTGACATATAAAGTTATAGGAAGATATTGTTGTGTATATTAGAGATACGCATAAATAGAAATTAAGCCGCATGCACGGTTACGTAAATTTACGATAACATATATATATATCTGATCTAAAATACATTGCAGAGGAATAAACTGTAGAGAAAAATTTATTCTACTTTATTTAGAGTTAAGTATCAGCGAGGGAGTATTATCGAAAAGGACTTAGTCTAAATAACGCGTTTGTACAAAGAATTTTCACCTAATCGAATTCTTTAATTAAACGTGAGGACGGAGGATTAGAATAGATATTCAGATAGCGAAAACAAAAACTTTAATGGACGTATAAAAATAGTTTATGTACTTCCTGGTAAAAATGAGAAATGCTATAACATTTTATGACTCAATGTGGCCACGAATACAGTGCTACGAAAGGTTGCATATATCATAATTTTTAGGAAAAACTATAATATGTACTGTATAGAACTACATTAAAATTCTTTTGTGAAAATTACAAATTTTTCCATTTACGAAAAACATGATGCGTAATTTCCGACAAATCATTATCATCATTTCCACTTAGATGATGGACGCACGGACTTAGATGTCTTCCATAAGTGTCCAACAGAACTGGTAGGAGGCAGGTCAGCATCTTGCGTTTTCCGAAAACCATAACAATGACATCTGTCCGTCGTCTTTACTCCAAAAACTCAAGGCCCCAGTGGTCATCTGTATTGCAGGCTATCTAGCCTGCCCACTGCTTCTAGCCGCTGGACTATCCCAGACAGATATACTACATTTATTGTTCTGTCCGGTTATATTACAATTCTCCTTACTACGTTTAATTTTCGGTTCTTCTACGAATATATCACATATGAGTGTATATATATATATATAAGTTAGATATATTTCGACTTTTTAAATATCGGCATGGGAAAAATAAAACTTCTTATTTTATGTTTAAATTGTGGTATTAAAAGTATGCAACAAATTATTTTATAAAAGTTAAACGTAAGTAAAAGAAGATTACAAAGGAATCCCTATACAACGCTTTGAAATGTCATTACTTCGATATCATCAGTGCTGTTAAAATGATTATTAAAGTAAATAGAAATAAAAATATATCAGAATGGTCTATGTAATGAGTAAATCTTTGGGTAACATATACCGGTAACACTTTTATTCGAAGGCTCTATTGCATATAGTTGTCTATGTGTATTTGGAAAGACTAAGAAAGAAATTACTGTACATGTATATTCATTAACATGTGATGCAAACTAGGAACTAAACCTAAAATGCATAAGATGACGTCACACTGTAAAAGGCAGTGAACTACGCTTAATAATTCAATGCCTTGCTAGGAAAGTCCTAACAAGATACCATGGAAAGACTTCATCCAGTGTAGAATGAACGACTCAAGATTCGGTCGGTCTTTTAGACGGATCAGGTGATGGCCTCAAGGAATCTACTTATGAAATACCACAGAGACAAAGACTACAGAAGAATATGAGAGGAGTTGTGTAAACACCTCCACATTAAGATTATTCTTCTCTGGTTTCGATTCAAAGAAAAAGAAACTTTTCCCGTCTTGTGATAATATAAAATACTTTCAAAATATTTATTATGAATTTGTTTTAAATGATCATTAAAATAAATACGTTTTTTTTGTGTCTTAGGAAATCTCCGGGTCTACACAGGGTTATATGAGCTTTCTACCCGTTACCACAAAAATTGTTGTTATTTCACAACAACAAAGACTTGGCTGAGGATTGCAGCGACCCACTATTAAGATTGGTTCGCTGCATTGAACTCTACCTGCGCTAGTCAGGGCTTCGGAAGGAAAAAAATGATGTTTAGGCTTTTGATGTTTAGGTTTAATAAGGAATACATGCTTGTAAGGCAACAGTGACCTTCCGTCGAGCGATTTGCTATTTAAAATGGATAACTTGGTAGACGCGGCGAGAGCAGGCTACTCACGAGAATCACATAGTGAAGGTCGGAAAATCGCCTAGCAGCGGGTGTCTGTTGGCCGACATGATGAGAATAAACCAATTCAGGGGTATGATTTAATCAAGCTACTCCCGGCACCCTTGCTATGATATGACAATGTTTGTAGACCACGACGATCAGAATTGAGGAATAGCTTATGGGCTAGTCGTAAATGGTGATTAAACCTACTCTAGGTGAAACAAAAAAATGTAAAGCTGTAGTCTTTCTTTCTATAAGCATTTTTTGAATTTAATTTTAAGATTTTTAAGATGGGGTATACCCAAGATAGCATTTTTTTTTATTTTACTGTGATACCTGGCCACAAAAGACAGTATTTGAGCGAAGCTAATGTAAGTAAGTATCTAAGCGTGAGTCTAGAGTTGGAATGAACTGCGACTTTACTCAATTCACGAAGGACGGCTATTTAATAGTCGCGCTTGTAACGGAAGCTCTGGGTGGTAACCGCCTTGGAACACGTGTGTACTTTTTGAACGCAACGTGCGTGACCTTTCTGAGCCACACCCATAAAAGAGGGCAGCGTATGACAACTAGCATTGTTTTGTTTATGATGTTTATTCAGAATGAATTATCCAGAGTGATAGTGCTCAAGTAGTCCGCTTATACTGTTAACAAAAGTATTTTTCTAACACCAGGTGGTTTTATAAATTCAAAAAGACAGATGTTGCTACAGTACAGTTAGTTTATATTAGTAATTTTCAAAGCATTATGTCCCTCAGGTTACTTGTACAGAGTAATGCAACTGAAATCGATATAATTTTCTTGCTAGAAAAGAAAACGAAATTATGACGACACATAGTTTATTTTTATTTGTACAAATAGAAATCACGGTCAATGTTCTTAAGAATATATAACATTAGCAATAGAAATAAGTATTAACTTCTTAGACCCTTTCAACCTCATAAAAAACTTAATTTTTTGTGTGTACGGTGTTACTTAGTCTGGCCATAAATTATTTTATAATTAGAAATAAAAAAAAAATATTTTTGAATTTGGAATCTGTTATTTTTATACGATTGTTCATAGCGTTTTCTTATTTTCGCGCCGATATATTGTAACACATATTGTGATATTAAAATAGGGTGATAGAGAGAAACGAATTGCTGTAATATATGTTACGTACAATAAAAAGTGTTATTTTTCTTTGTGACAATATTTATGGCAAGACAAAGTACAATTCACTACCTACTACTATATATAATGTCTCTGATTTAATAATTATTAAAGATTATTAAACAAAACCCTATTATAATGTGATGGATTTTTAAGATTGAATAAAGCTTATGAAAGAATTGATTTACTAATTTATTAAGGATTATTGTTAAAGAGACTACAAAAAAAAAATTATCTGCGTTCGGTATAGCGTATACTTAGATCAGGGTGCGTTTGGAACCCTTTTGGGTTTAAGTTGAAGTACGCTATTATGACATACACAAATGGTCACTGTAAATAATGCTTTATGGTGGATGATTACATAAAAAAATATTTCTGTATGACTCTACTTCAAATAAACAGTTAAACTACGAATTTACGTTCAAAAATTACTTTTAACGATTAATGTTTATATACAGTGTGATAAGAAATAGGTATAAGGTTTTAAAAGGGTGAATGTATATGTCATTTGCTGTTAATTATGTATGGTACACTCTATCCAAAACCTATGATGACTGCAGAAGTAATAAAAAACTTAATGAGAATATGGAATAAAAACGCGTTTACGAAATATGAATTACTATTTATTGGAATTAATTATAATTTGCTATCTGTCCGTGCAGATTTTGTACTGCTAGAACTAATTGGCCTGTGGCATTCCAATAGAAAAAAAATCCTAAATACCTTAATAAAGTGATCACTTTATCAAGAATGATTGGGAATAGGTGTATAAACTTTAAAGGAACGAATGCATGAACGAAAACGTGTTACGCATTCATTCTTTTAAAGCTTTTTCATCTATTTCCAAACATCTTATAGAAATGACACACTTCTAATTAGACAATACGGCCTATGTATGCCTTCATGGCGACATTATGCGAAGGCAAAGTATCCAACTTAATCCGATATCGCATGACATACCCTTACACCTAAACTAATAGATATAACTGGCACTATAACGTGGCTGTTTACTGCCGATAGAAAATTATCCCTTGGGCGTAATTTGTAATTAACACTGAAAGGGTTAACATCGAGTTGGTTCACCCCTTAGGGAACCCTTTCTTAAATCTATAAGCCAAGGATTTACACTGCTTACGTAACAAACTTAACTGTGGTATTCGGTTATAGTCCACAAATAACTGACATTTATAACAGATAATACTAAGACGGGTAAAAAATATTTTCGCCAATAATTTATAAGCTGTTAATAAAATCTCTTTGGTTGTACAATACCCGGCGATAAATATTGCACATATATTGCTCGAATATTCATATAAAATTAATTCACAAGTCAAAACATTGAAACTTAACACGTACTACATAAATATTTAATATCCGAACTATAAAAAAATAATCGTTAAACTTTTGATTTTCTAATTGTTATATAGAATGAAATGAATATTTACACTTGAGAAATAATTATTCATAACATTTGTTTTACAGTTTTTAATACTCTTCACTAACATGTCAATGTCATATGACTTTTATATATGCTTTTAATTCCAGAAAATTAAGTTCAATGCATTAATAAATGTAAAGCATTGACTATTTGTTGTACATAATATTTCAGATAGTAGCATCGGATGGACAACTATTTAAAGATAACTTTTTAAATTTCCGAGTATTGTATACAGGTTGATTGGTTATAAATCTAAGGCCCCTCGCCCACGCCGACTTTTTGCGTTAAATACTCGATACTTATACGTTTTAGTCGCATTTGCAGCGCAAGAGTAACTATGCCAACGTGCTACGGCATCACGATAAGGATGAAACGGAGGTCACTAAAACGCGTTTGCATCGCGACAAAAGCGCGACAGTATCGCGTTTGCGTCGCGAATGAGTCGTAGGCGGGGACTCACAGCTAGCGACCGATTCGCGATTGTATCAATGTGGACGCTACTGCTTCGCTACAAAAATATGCCGTGGGCATGGACCCTAAAAACTTTAAAGGGGTGAATGTATAACTCATTTGCTTTGAATGAATATATCGTAAAGCCTTTACATAAATTAACAGTTTTAAAAATAATAAATGACCTAAAGATATTAGAAAAAGGCGTTTTCAAAATTTAGATTACTACATATTAACCCTTAATTAGGCGCATTGAGAAAATCACTCAATTAGGCGCATGGGGTCTTAAATGACCCCAAAAAAATATTGAGAAAAGAGTATCAAAAAGGAATAAAACTTAATGGATTTCTTTAGTAATTAATAAAGTACTTTAATATACTTAACTTTTAGAAACAAATACTTACTATGACATTAAAATATTTAAAAAAAAACATAAACAGTAAACCTCTCTTTAAACTAATTTTTTTGACATAGCCAAGATCAACTTAAGAAATAAAGTTTATTCAGCCTCATCAGCGGAATCTTCTGTTCTGCATCCGACGCAGTAAATCCTTGAGAGTTGCCGACAAATAAATTTACGACACTTGAAACATTTTGGTGGCACTTTTTTGTCATCCTTTCTTGGACATGATGAACAGCGCCCGCGCTTAGCTGTCGATTGATAAACCGCCTGGTTCACATTATAAACTTCATGGAGCCGTCTTTTTGTTGTCGCTGGTACAGCACGTAGTTGTATGCGACGTTTTTGGTGATCTTCCACATGTGCCGCAGCTATTTTCTTCAAGAAAATCCGTCTTGTATATGTCAAAGTCTTCTCAGTATTCGCTTTGTGTATGACAAATGGGTTGATTCCAGATATGTTTATACTCCAGGTAAATGTAAAATAATATTTTGTGCTCGGGTCCTTACTGCGTTCGATGGTGGTACTTTACACCATTTCACTTTCGGGCCATTTCTCTGAGTATGTCGAGATAAAAAATAATTATCTTCCGTCGATACAGGGATGTCTTGGATATGTTCAGACTCCTCAATTTCGCTTTCTGAATTATGAGCTCTATCAATGACAGCATCGTTTAAAGTTTCGTCTTGCGAATCCGAACCAGCAACATCTTGCTCTTCATCAAGCACTTCATCCAGCCATTGCAATATTTGTTTGTCGTTAGGCATTTCAATTCAAAAAAAAAGAAAAAGCATACAAAAAAACTCAAAAATACATAAAGAAATCATACCGTATTAAAATACACACATACAAAGATAAACAGTAAACAATATACTAATATAAACACAAAAAAAATCACAAAAGTAAAAACTTACCTTTGCCAAAAAATGGAACGTAACTGGGCGCATGGGGTCAGCTCTCTAAAGGACAGCGATGTGTGTGCAAGAGTTAATGTTCTGGATGCGACTAATTTGCGTACCCCGAGGGGAATGAGGAAGCTAGAAAGAGCGTTAGTACGCTCTGAAGACTGTAAGCCATTATTTTTTGAATTTCAAGCGGCCCTGACCCCATGCGCCTAATTAAGGGTTAAACATATTATTGTTTACTATCTCACTCTACAGTCTGAACTGCCAGTAGTATATTACATTAAGATAACATATTCCAAATTGATCACTTTAAGCAGAATGATTAAAAATAGGTGCAAAAACCTTTCGCTATATATCACCTTGTATACACAGTATACATGGTTCAAATTTAAAATTACAACGCGAAGATTGTTTAAGTTTGTTTTAGGCTCTTCTCAGATTTATATATTATATTTATATTCATCTAGAGCCTTATTTTAATATTTTTAATAAAATTATATTGAGATATGATATTTTAAAGGTCAATGTTATACTAACTTCTATTAAATTAGGCTCTTCTGGCATTCTTCTATTGACGTTTAAGATAATCGATTAAAAGTACAAAATAAAATTAATAAATGCGTAAATACCTTAAGTAGAAAATACTAAGCATTTAACTAAACAAAATAATATATATTTTCGTTAACAAAATATTGTTACAAATCATACAATTTTATGTCAATATATAAAATGTTTTTTTTATTATTGTCTCTAAATAACACCGTGCCTGTGATTGCATCAGACTCCTTAAGATGGCGTTGTAACTTATTTTTGAGTTTTAAATGAAATCAAAATCTACTTATTCCACCTGATTGTAAATACACTCTTGAATAAAAGAGGCGACTTCTTTAGAGAAGAATTGGTCTCCGGTATCAGAACTTTTTCTTGTAGCATAATAAATGAAACAAACAAATTTGTATTTACAACAAATATTATGTGAAACCTATTTCAACGCACATTATCTAGCCCTTTCATGTAGCTATAGCTATGTTTGTAATAATATCGACTCAAATCCATCAAGGAACTGTTACAACGTGAAATCTAGTCATTCAGTCGCTAGGGACCTGAATATATACACGTGTGTATATACATTAGAATCACGCCACTAGTGTTGTATTGCTTGAGCCGCATCTTATCCGGACGTACGTAATAATATGACAGACGATTTTGACGTCGTATCCAACACTATGATAATTTTTATCTCAATTTTAGAGATTTTAATCTAATTATATGTTTTTTTTGAATATAACTCTGTAATATAACATAACGTAGGTTTTTTTGTAATTGATAAAAAGAATTACTTAGCCGCTCTGGTTCGAAATATAATTATCTGAAAAACAATTGCTTCCAATCGTCTTCATTGTCCCAACGAAATATGAACACCGTCCAAGTGTGTAATCTTTTACGCCTTCTTAATTTATTTTCCGTAGAAAAGTTCATCATCTTTGTTTTAGTCGTTCACTGCTAGACATAGGCTTCGCCAAATATTTCAAATAAAGCGATGGCAAGCGGCTCACATACAGCATTAACCGCTGATCGTAACAAAGCTCTGTTCAGCTTGTTCGATGCTGTTCTTGCCGATCCTTGGTCTGCGCTGCAAAACCTTAAAGCCCTATCTATTTTTGGTGTGTCCATTTCCACTCCAATTTTCACTAAGCTTTGTTGTTAACTTTCGTTCGTTTACTGCTCTTCTTATTGCTAATTCAATTTTGTAAAGTAATTCCTAGCATAGCTCTTTTCGTGGGTCAACATATTTGAGGGCGCGGGAAGACGTTGGGGGCAATGCATCAGGATATCCTGGACATCTTTGGGGGAGGCCTATGCCTTGCAGTGGGTGTCTATTAGCTAAAATGAAAAAAAACGTAGGATCCTGTACTAATGTTATAACCGTTGATAACTTTAACTTTTAAAATTACAAATCTAATCTAGAATGACTACAAATCGTAGTAATCGAGTGTTACAAACAAGATTTATCATTAAGCTTTTCAACTTTTTTTATTTAATTTCGGTTATTAAGGACAATTGAGAACATACAGGATGATTGGTTCTAGGTGTAGTGTTTTGAAAGGGGTGAATGTATAGTTAAATTGTCGACGAAAATCTTTTAAGCTTATACACCTCTTTCCATTTACAAAGTTATCACTCTACAATGCGTAGAACATTAATTTGGTTTTTTTGTTGAAATGCGGTAAGCCGATAACTTCTGATGATATATAAATATGGATATATGAAAGAAGATATTGATAAGATATAAGGTTAAGTAAGTACTTCGGATTTATGTAAAATACTTGCGGTTTCCACATAATTCATTCGTTAAAGTACACGGTAAATAATCCGCGCGTGCCCATCACTTGTTCACTCAAGCACGCTGCATCCGTCTTGCAAGATAATCGTCTTCCAGACCGAAAGCAGAGGCAAGGCGAAGCGGCTGTGTCAATATTTGTTAAGAGCTGCCCACGAACGTAACTAAATAAAGACAGTGTTAGTATAATACATACGGATGTGACCATTAATGTCATTTCTAATTATTATTAAAATATTTTATTCGCGAAAACAGAACAGATGTTTAATCCAAAATAATTAAAACTATTAAACATATTGTTATAAATGCCGCACTGGAAATTGTTCTTTTTATTTAAAAAAAATGTTAGGAAAACATGGACGGAAAATTACGACGTGACCAGTGGAAATAGTGATTCATTTATATACATAATAATTTTTATAGCTGTTTACAGTTTATTTTTAAATAATTTGTTAAGGCAAAACATTTTAGCTTTTACATCTATTTTCAGTCACTTTGTATAAAGGGATCACTCAAAATATGTGATATTATTTTATTTTTCTTCTGAAATACGATAGGCCAATGACTTCTGAATATACAAAATCTGCAAGGATAGATAATACATAATAATTATTTATCATATTCAGAAATCCGAATTTTACAAGCTTTAATTCTTACTATATTATCATTACGTAATTATTTCTGAAACTATCAATTATTAAATAAGGTGTAATATACATTAATTGACAGTAAGTGAGCTATATATTCACCCCAGCATTTGCACCAATAACCAATCGTCCTGTATATGATAAACATAAATCATAATATACTTTTAGATTAGATTGAACAATGAAAGAAAAAAATAAATTAATGAAAAAATGAACAGCATTGATTTAATTTAGAAAATCTGTTGCATTGTCCATTTGTACTGTAAAATTACGTACTGCGTCGAAATCGTGCGAAAATCGTCTGCGGCGTCCATATAATTACTGTTTAAAATATAGTCTAATTATATTTATGAAAATTTCATAGGTAAAGTCTATAGATATTTGATTTACATTTATTTAATATTTTTATTGTACACGTTAGAATACATTTAAATAGTTTCACAGTAATACAAAAAATGTACAAAGAGCGGTTCTATCATACAAGGCAATCTCTTACAGACAACCATAGTATGGAAAAGGTAGGAATAAAATAATGGATCATTTTTTGTTTTTTAATAGACTAAAAATTTTATTCAGATAACATAAAGATAGAAATCATTTATTCAACATTGGAACTTTTAACGAAACTCTTATTGAATGAATGAACTTTTTTTTTTAACTCAACTCTGTTTCGCAGTGTGTTATAGTTGTTCTGGATTTATGCACATACACTTTCTGTTACATGTAACCTAAATAAATATTCGACATCATTGCCAAACATTCTTGTCTTTTTAATTTAATTGTTATATTTAATTAAAATTTTCAATTTTATTTACTTAGGTACACTAGCAGTACATATAAATTAAAAATATATTTTGTTAAATACATAAATAGTTAGTTGATTAGTTGCCATATCAATCTTGTTTCTGTTACATGTTTCTTAATAATAATATATTTTGATATGTTTCGGTGATCTAATAGATTTGAATTTAAAATTTACTCGATATCTTTAAGGAGAATTGGGAATATATTAAATGAACTATATATCTATAAACTTGATTTTACAATAACGCAACACTTAAAGTCAATTTTTTCATGTGTGATAATTTTAATGCCTATGTATACAAAATGTCGACCATTTTGATTTGTTAATCAGTTATTATTTTTAATTATGCCTGTTTTAAAAACTTCTAGCTAAATAAGCATCTTGTACTTTTATATGCCCCAGGACTATCTTTCCATTAGGTTAGTTAATTACTTTTATGTTTTAAATAAACAAAGTTAAAATCCCTGTAACAGAATCATTAAGTAAAGAGGAGTGGAGGTAAGACGTTAGTACTTTGCGGCAGAATTGTGTCTAAAAGTCCATGCAGCGTCCCTGAAGTAGTAAACGTAAACTTAGTGTCCCAGGTTCTAAGTCTTTTGTATATGACGGAAATTTCCAAGCAAAAGTCCTTGTTTTCTTTCTAAAAACATCTTATTAATATGTATACATAGATATAATTCCGAATCTGAGTTAAATTTACACACGAAATACTTCGTCTACAATAAAATGTAGCTAGCCTATTTTTCCATGTAGTAAAACGTGTCCAGAAAATGCTAACTTAATTAGTAGGAATTATAACAGTAGACAGACTTCTGAGACATTCATTTTGAGCAGGAAAACCCTTGGGCTTTCATTAGGTTATTGTGGAAAAAAATGAGTACCACCCTGCAAACAGGGGTACCAGGGTGACATAACCGTTGCGGCAGTTAATTAGTAGCGGAGGGCGCGGCGCGACAGGCGCGGGCGCGGGCGCGCCGCACGTTTAGAGGAAATTGTCGTTTTTATACGACTTCCCCCGCCTCTAGCCCCAACCACCCAGCCCTCGAACATTCGAATAATGAAACAACATAGTTACCTTCATCTTATAAGCACATGTCACCCTAGTAATAAAAAGGAATTAATATAACGCGCTGGAATATGCTCACGAAATATCCCAAAGGCATGCCGTGTCCTGTTTTTCCAGTTATTTGAGATCGCATGCATAGTATTATTATTTTAGTATATACAAACCAGTCTTAAATTAAAAGTGTTATGAGTTCACATGAACATATCACATGATAAATATTAAGATATATTTTTATAAATAAAAAAAGACATACTAAGTTGTTATACATCTAAACTGAAATTAATAAATTTAAATGGCCTAAAAGGTTTTATCGATGTATTAACTACTCAACTAGATATCATGTAATACATTAATTTCGAAATTATTAAACTTTATTGAAAATTATGAGGAAACCATTTAATTTTTTATTTGATTAAAATATTTCTCTTTTAAACGTTCAATGCTGTGGTATCAGCCTACTCTAGCCAAAAGTTTAATAAAATTCTCGTAGCATTTAATTGTAAAAACCTACCCAACAAAATACTGCCCGCCGAAACGCTTGCTTTTTCCAATACTTTTAATTATCCTGAAAGGTTTTCGGTTAATGACACCACTTTGCGCGAAATCCGCCATTGAAATAATAAACGTTTTCAAGATTCATCACAAGCCCTTCGCGTTTATTATGAATTGTCATCGTAAACGGCGCTCGATCAACTTTTATTAGGGGCGCTGGCCGTCATCGGCCAACTAATATAAACGGACACGAGCATAGTCTAAACATTGTATCTAAGCACCAGGAGCGCATAACCACATCAGATATAGCATCTCATTCCGGCATAATGCGACCGACGCCGTCGGCCCCGCTCGTAACTGTCTAGCGCTGCTAAAACCGGGCGATTCGGTTTTATACACACCCCCTATAAAAGCAAAAGGACCGGGTATGGTCCCGGGATAAGTGGGGGTCTGTATCTTTATATCTGCCACCCCACATCCCCCGCTAGGGCATTATGACCGGGGGGTTCTTTGGACAGCTAAAAGAAATATCCGGTGGCCTTACTCGGGCAGCGGCGGGCAGGCGGTAATTCCTCTTCGAGTATTACTTTGCTTATTCACGTTAAGTTTATCGCACCTCGTGTCGGCGGCTCGTGTGTGAGTGCTAACGCGGCGATCCTTTTTTTAATTAAAAGAAAGTTGGTACATAGCGCAGCGCATTCGAGGCGTACTGCCTGCCTGCCTACACCTTTAAAATCTTGCCTACGGAAAATAAATTCACCTAGAAAGTTTTTCACCGTACATTGTTTATATTTTTTTTTTATTTAATTAAAATTAAAATATTATAACACATCAAACAAAACCATTGTTTTACTACACAAACCAAAGTCATTAAGCTAGTTAATAAATTTATTTCATTTTTTTAAAAAGTGTAATTTACCCTCGTCATATTTTATAAAAGTTTTAAAAAGCAAAAGCCTTCTATAGATGTATACTAGTGGGTAACCATCGATAAGAGACTTTTATTTAAAATTCTGTATAATTTTATAAAATTTTGAAACTATCAAATTATCATTTAAAAACTCACCAGGACAAAACTAATAAACGTGTTGCGTCCCTAGTGCTTCAAATTGTGAAAAATGCTGCAATTATGGTGTTTTAAATAAATAAAAATATCATCCACTTAAGAATGTTTAAAATTAATTATTAATAAATTCATTGACATTTTATCCCAAATTTATTTCAACTAAAAGTTATTTATTAATTTAAAAAATGTTAGTATTATAATAAACATTTAAGCATGGTGTGTTATCTGTACGACTAACGTTTTGTAATAGAGAGCTGTTAAAGAAAAGACATCAACGTGTGGCTTTAAAGAATCTTAAATACATTTATTTCATTTCTCAATTTTTAATAAGGTATCTTCCTAATCATAAATATCTCTTTCTTAATAATATTTATTTAATTCCCTAACTTAAATTGGGTATTTGTAATAGAAAACATAGAAAGTGAATTGACTAAAAAATACGGCGTAAAAATATATTTATTTTATATATAATACCTGTTTACTTATATATAAATGATTGTTATTATAGGAAGAAAATAAACAGATTGAGGATAAAACGGGATTTTGTAAATAAATGAAAAAAATTGTAATGAAATGTAGGCCTTACATAGTCACTTTAAGCTCGATGTTATCACCAGGAGACTAGAAATTAACAAAGCTATCGCCAACTTGGTAATCGGGACGGCGCCAACTTGAAATTTTGGGGTTTTCCCGGCCGAAGTTCCGTTCAAAGACGTCCTCAAAGCCCGTAGTGGGTGGGCTCGGGTACTAGGGTGGCATAAAGGGGTGGCGGTTTCGGGGTATCAAAGTTTGCCCCAGCCGCAGAGGTGGCTATTCGAAGCAGAAGTGTAGGCGGGAAGATGGGGCCCTGTACTTTGTTCGCCTTTTGCCTCGTGACTGAGGCACTTTAGGGACGTGCACACCGTCGCTAAGCTATAATATTAAAGCAACGTAATACGCGGTTAGTTGGCTGCGTGTTCAGCTGAAGTGTGACAAGCGGGAGACATAGCTAAAATTTAGCCAGAGCTAACGACCCGTGTCATATTCCATTTATTATTTCTTCGTAAACATTTAAAATTTATTTATCAGAATAAATCAAAATTAAAGAAGCGAATATACTGTGGTTTTCGGATATATTAATCTTTTAATATTTCAACGATTTGTTAAGATCTTTAGAAATTTGTAAACAAAAGGTGGTTTCAGATTTTATGTTTTTGTATTATCTTGATAATTTCGCCATTATTGGGTCTGATTCTGTAATATATTTTATTTTTACTTTTTATTCTCGTTTTATAAAATTTATCTATAAAAGTTTACAAGAAATTAGCGCAAGTTTTCCTTACAAGACAGCGTATGCAACCTTAAAAGATTTTTACTATAAATTACATTACTAAAAAAAGTTTTATTTATCATAGATATCAAAGAGCATGTTATGCTAGTAAAACAATGAAGGTATTAAGTTTATTTATAGATGATATTTATACTGACATATGTATATGTATGTAGTAATTTATCGAGCTAAATAATACGCGTTCTAATAAGTATTATACAATACAATTAGTAAAAATATTGTATTATTAATAATTAAAATATGGAAATGTATTTACTCTATTGCCTAGTATGTTCAAAATATACAATCAATACACATTGCACTACAAAAGCTAACAAATTCGTAAAAATTGATACATTGAAAATTAAGATACATCGCCTTTCTAATACGACGTTAACGTATTCTTGTGAAAATTCTTTCATAGCAAAACAATGATATTTCTGTTACTTTTATAATGACAAATTTTGATGACTGACCATCAATAGGAACTATGAATAAAGAAAAAACTCCGTTTTTTGTCCTTGTTTCATTTACGACATCGACAATTAAGTTGGAGCCGCGATGTTCTTTTAAGTTGAACTTTTGACTGTAAAGTTAGATCTTTATTCAAAAACATTGTTTAATATACATTATTAGGTTTCTTTTTGTGTATCAAAGACTGTATATTATATATTTTAACTACACTACTAATAACAAAGCAGGTTGTGTTTTTATTAAAAGTTTAAATAAAAATTTCTTTATTTTAATTGAGATGTAATTTTCACCTGTTCGAATGAAATGTCTCAGACCCGAGAACAACAGGTGAAAGAAACTCAGCGGGACTACTGTATATTTTTTTAATAATATAAATTTACATAATTTAATAGGCATTGACTGGAGGCAAACACATCATACCCAAAGCTTGCTATCTATTATGAAGTAGTTATAGTATAGTAAACCTTGCACAAAAACATTATTTGACTTTTTTTAAATATATCAATGAGAGCTAATGTACATTGTCTGGGATACTTTTGTAAAAGCGAATTTTGCCCATAGTTAGATTTACTAACTCGATGAAATCGAGTTTCAGGTACATTTTTGACGCTTAGCTACACTGATTATAATGGTGAACGGTAAATTAATAAGTTTCAAAGTTGTACTTTCGCACGTCGAACTAAAGACCTTTCTCAAAAGTTAAACATAGCAACAAAGTACCTAAACCGACATAAAGGTCAAAACGGAGCTGAGAATGGGATATATAGGTCCCTAACTCAAGGAAAGCGGCTCAAAGGGTCTGACCGTGCCCAAAAAAGTATATAATCCGTAGGCACCAGGGGTCCATATAAGCGAGGCATCTTCCTTCTGTGCCTCCGAGCCAGGGAAATGTTAAGAAGGGTCTGGGAGGGACAGGACGCCTCCCTCCTTCCGGTGGGCGGTGGGGTGTTGGGGAAAAAATTCAGCCGAGAGGACCGTACCCTTGGCTCGACCCGGCGCCGCCGTCTGCGCCCGTAACTAGCGCTGGCATGGTCTGTTTTACTCGATGTCGATAAAAATAATTTAATAAATTTTTCGATACTTTGGCAAAAATTCATAAATTGTCGCCTTATTTATGTATTTTTGCCGACAATATATTATATATTTGAGGCAACCCAGAGGCCTAGTGGTTGCTCTTCTGACAGTGGTAACCGCATTACGTGCTTCGGAGAACGTTGAAAACCTTTTATATATATATATATATATATATATATATATATACATATATATATATGTTATCGGTAATGAACAATTGTTTCTTAGCCACATATTTATTTGTTAAGAAAAATAATGTACATATAATTTGTATAATTGTACGTCGCACAAAATTTTCTCTTGTCATTTAAAAAATATGAAGCGAACTTTTTAAGAAAAACAAAGAATATTTCTACATTTCTGTAATACCATGCAACGAACCTGACATAATCATAAAAAAAATACATAATTATGTCAAATTTAACATTATATAGAAACAAAACACTGAGACCTCTATTAAAATTTTAATAAATAGTTATCGTGACCAAAGTAGAATAATTTAAAAATTTCAATTAGGTTTATTAATCTAATATTAATCATATCAAAACGCTGCAACTACGGAGTCAGATATTGTAAATAAATATTTCGTTCTACTGACATACTGGGTCCTCCTAGTGTCCGGAGGTAAACAAGTCAAGCCACGCTGATCGGAAACAGGTTGCAGGTGACAATAATGTCAGAATCATTGATTTGTTCATCATTAAGTGAAAATTATATTAAATAAGTTGACATTAGCCATGTCTAAACCATAAGCATATCAGAACCAGAAAACTATGCCGTAGTATTGTCATATACGTCATTCGATTGCAAATTTAGTACAAGATGTTTAATAATATAAATACCACTTAATTTCCATTTAAAAAGTGTTTACAATAATATTAATCGATAAAATTAATTTCGTAACAAGTACGTCACTAAAAGATTATGACAAGATACAGAGCACAGGGCTGCTAACGACGAACGGAGAGCTGTCAAAAGAACCTACATTAATGTTATTATAACTTTTTCTAGACTGTATACATATATGCACTACACGACACCCCTTGGAGAAGCATCGTACGCCGCTTAATGAAACTGCCGGGTGAGACCATCCGGTCTTTAATGCCTTTAGCTTTTATCTTAAGACCAACCGTATTTATAAACTGCACTTGCACTCACTTCTTCATTTATTTATAAAAATACTGTCAGTGAATAAACTTTCGATTTCGATTATGATACTTTAATAGAAGTTATTATGTATTAAAGTTTTTTTTGTACATCACGGGTTTCAAAAAAATAATTAATCGATAATGGATTTTGAGTATTGCGCAATAATATTAATTAAAAATTAAAAATTGAGACAAAAATAAACTTGCTGGACTGGGACATATATTATTTTCTATTATAAATTGAACATAAATTTAAAGGATCAAAGGAGCTTACTTACTGACAATTAAAACGTCCAAAGATGTCGGCGCTTACCTGCAAAGAAAAAAAAGGAATATTTTAAAATATTAAATATTTAAATATTATACTCAAAATATTTAATATATTGTACTCAAAATATTTTAAAATAGAGTATTTTAATAAACAACTTTTTTTTAAATTACCACTAAAACCTAAATGCCGATTTTAACATTATTGTCAACTGATAAACAAGAAAATTGAGTTCCTATTCTTTTAAAAAAAATATTTCATAAAAGCTACCAGGGCAGCAGAAGCTACGTAACGCATATTTATCACAAGGATCGCAGAAACGGCGAGGAGGCGACGACAAACTTCTTTGTTTACGGCCATAGAGGCTCAGCTCTTAGGTATGTTTAGGCCTCGGGGGTAGATGGGACCCATATTGGACATTTTGTATAAGTGCGGGACCGAATGCCCGATCCCAAGGCAAATCCCTTTCGGCGGACCCTTTTCGGGTAAGGTCCGGTGAGCGTGCCGGAGCCCCGAATTTGCGGATTTTTAAGGTAAAATTTATACGGGTGGGTCGCTAGACCGGGTCAGATATTATTACGATTTTTAGTTTCAACGTGTTAGTTTAATGGACAAATCAGCTGAACTGTTGAATTGATCATCTAACTAACCTCGTCTGGACTATTGAGCAATGTCTACAAATTATTGGTAAAGTTTAATAATTTAAGTAAATTAGTCACCCGCGTTAGTGTACAATGCACCGTAACCAAAAATAAAAAACGTTAAGTGTTTCCAAATTTTAGATTACTCTATACTAACATTAATTTACTGTCTGTCTCTGCAGACTTTGTACTGTCGAAAGTTATTAGATTAAAGCATACCAATAGAGTTTCAGAATAATCGCTTTATAAAGGATAATCGTAAATAGACGTAAAAGTTTTAAAACTCTTTGCTGACAAATAATCTATACTCACTCCTTTAAACCAATAACCAATTATCCTGTAAAGTCCTATGGCGGAAATAATCTTTAGACATTAGTTATTAAAGATGACATGTGTTGTACAATATTTTGTAATAAAAAATTATGAGCGACACGATAGTAAATGAGAGATTTACACTTTATTTACCTCGTCACTTTATTTTATTAAAAAATAACACTTATGAATGATGTTTCGTCGTATTCACGATTCTTATACCTTTAATGTAACCGTGTCTTCAGCTAAACTGGTTTGTCTGCACATATAACCTCTTAAACGCGTAAGTTTTTATTTACTCCATTAAACATAGCAGATGAAGGGTTATGAGAATTGGAATAAAAATTAATTTCAGTCATGAACGGCATCGCAACACGGCACAGGTCTGTTGCGTATGGGTTGCTTGGCGCGATAACGTCCTAAGCAAACAAGCATGCCCGCGATACGCACGATTTATCCGACAAATTTTCAAAATGGCTGATTCCATCGACCTCAATTCTAATACAAATAATAAAATGTGTTTTATAAAGTATAAAATGTTTTACTTATATATAGGGGTTCCTAATTCTAGACGGAATGATCGTGGTGATATAATCTGATATGTTTATTGGTCTTGTGATATCGAATAATATACATAGCGCGACTCAAAATTAACCTGTGGTAACCAAACATTTATTTTGTAAATAAAACATAAAATTTTCATGAGTACATATTAGACAACCGGTAAGTTTTAACTAAAGGCACACAAGCTCCGAGCCTAAAAACTAAAGCACAATGCAAACGAAACTACACAAGAAAAACTAGCAGAGAATAATGATCATTCTAATTATTTCAAACGCTAACTAAAACTTTTACCACATTTCATATGTTTTTGAAAACAATTAAAATATGTCTAAATTGTCATTAAAAGAATTTAAATTGTTTGTTCATTCGTAATTGTAATACTCGAGAATTGTCCATAAATGTCCAGATATTTATCATATAGCAAAAACATATATGCATGTGTCCATAGCTGGAATGTCAAAATTCCATCAAAGATCTTTACGATATCTGCTTTGTACGAATAAAGTCAAAATACGAATTAAAAAGAATTGATTTTAGTATATGAAGTGAGCCCTAATTGGTTCCAGCGTTGCGCAGCGTTGAGATCACAATCCTTCACACGCATTACGTGAACATTTATAAATACGCGGGTCGACGGGTGTGGGGCAAGCACGCGAGCCCACCTACCTACGGACCTATGCGCGCCTAGTACTTACCGGACCCTTCGTACCCTCGTCGACCCGGGCTAACTAGATAACAGCGATACCGGGTGAAACGAAACTAAAGGAAAAGTATTTGTAGCTGCCAGTGTGGAAACTAACCGGCATTAGGATGAGGGAAATTGGGTCACATTAAGCACGGAAACGCTGAATACGCTTGCTTTCCTTTGCAATTCGAACCTAATGTTTCTTTCTCTATGTAGAAACTGTGGAATAATATTTTTTTATTTATATGTATGTAAGTAATCGCAATGAAACAAAATAATAATAACAGCTGTCATAGTGTTAGATGGATATTTTTCAATGATGGAAAGAAATTTGAAATTGGAAGAATACATAAAAAATTTCCGACTGGTCAAATTGTGCACCACATTACCGGTTAGCCTTTGCACTTTATGCAAAGTTGCCGAATACGACAAAGCTTTTTTCTTAATTAATTAAGTCGCAAATTGATGATTACTTTGGTCGGCAGGAAGGAATAAAAAGCGGGTGTAGGCACTAGGCGCGCAGCGGGCGGCGGGGGTTTGGTGCCCGCCTTACGTAGCGAGTGGGTAATGTGAAAGCAGACACACGAACCCCGCTGCTGCCTCTGTACTGATTTCAAAAAAAATCGTAAAGAAATCAAAAAATATTTTTTTCGTTTTTATTATACAAATTTTTATTATAACTCTATGAATTTATTAAACATTCAGATGTCTTCGGGGTGATAATAAAATGCATACATAAACAGACGGGAAATTATTTTTATAAAAATCATGTAGTTACACTGGACCGTCATTGAAAATCAGCGCTGTAATGTTGGTACTACGGGGTATTGGGCTATTATGAAAGTACATAGTCTATTGATGGTACTATTGTAAAGTTTTGACAGTATTCATTTTAAATTAAATGAAAATCTTTTTTTCTGATTTCATAAATAATTTAGTAAAATTTGTTTATTTTATGTATCAACGAATTAATAATTTAAATTCTGAACTCAATATTGGTTCGGTTAGTTATATAATATATTAGTAATGCGATGTCGGCACTAAAAGAATCACAAATAATTTAGTCAAAATTGGTCTTAATAGCAACTAGATAATCTAGTTCTCGGAGAAAAAATAGTCCACAGTAACCACATTTTTATAACAATCTTTATAAGACAAAATATCAATTGATAAAATATAGCTTGCCCATATATATTACAATTATGCCATGTTCGGAGTTTATGTACATGATCGAATCAATAATAAAAGAGTTCGTGGACAAACTAAAGTAACCGATATAGCCCAGTGGACTAGAAAGTTGTAGCAGTACTGGACAGGCATAGAATAGATGGCCGTTGGGACTTTAAGATTATGGAGTGGAGATCACGAAGCGGCATGCGCAACGTTAGACATCCACCAACAAGATGAACAGACGAACAGATGTTTAGAAGTTTGTATATCAGTTCTACGGCTAAAATGATTATGAGGTTATATATAAAATTGAGGCATATATTAAGTATACTTGTTGAATAAATTTTCTCATTCAGATAATTGTCGGTAGCAAAAGCAATGTTTCGTGGTTGCAAAGAGTTCTAAAAATCATTCAAATACATGAATGAGTAAACATTGGCCGAAGGTACCAAGTTCTATAAATATTAGCATATTAAACTACTCTCAACATCCTAATCCGCTCGCTTTCGGATTGTTTAGATTCAAATGTGGTTAAAAGATTAAAGAGACACCACGTGCTGTGATTATACAGTGAGTCATTGGTCTCCTGGTTTATTAATACTTTCACCCACATAACTGTTCTGATTATAGTTTTGCGAATCATTGCAGATGATATAGTAACAAATATAGAATTAATTTTAATCATAAACGATCAAGTACTTCAGTTTCCGTTCTCGAATACTTGCCAAGAGAGCATTAAAATTTTCCTCCGCCATTTTTGCCGACCGTACCTCGGGCGGCCAGAGTGCCCGGCGTACTAGCAGTTATTATTTACCGGCTTTATCATTTCGAAAATTTCATATTCCCCGTACTTGGACGCTTGAGGTTTAAAAGCGTAAGCGAACGGGGAGGGGGGGTGCTTTTTGCCTGCAAACAGGCAGCTTAGTAGTTACGCGCACTAGGGGTCATAGGGGGTTTCTACCAAGAAATAATAACTTCAGCGTTGGCTTAGAAAAAGCGAATCGCTGTACTTGCGCTGTTGCCTTTGCTGTACAGTGGCACGGTTCAAGTTTTTTTTTTATTTGTTGCTGCAAAGTATAAGTTTTTTTTTCGCTTGTTATCTGATTCTTAATGCACACTGGTCTCTATAAAAACCGTAGCGATTGTGAAATCGGATTTGAAATTTATTTTTGAAGTGTAATTATATTTCTAAACTATCGTATCAGATTTTGTAAAAGGCTTAATTTTAATTACTTTTTAGATTTACAAGTTATATACTCACGTCATACTTATGGCCATGAGAACATATATAAATATATATGTCAAAAAAATAAGTTTATTAATAGACAAGTCTTAATATAGTTTTCAAGAGTTTTTAGTTGATCGAAATGTGTGGAACTGAGATTTTTGGCTTGTTTATAGAATTGATATTATAATGTTTACATAGAAAATTGTTGAATTTAATTTAAAAAGAGCAAATGATTTTGCTCTTGCAAATGATAAGTTTCTGGACGGCTTTATTAAGCAATGTTCTTTTCCGGTGATACGTACGGACTGACCTTTTAATATTGTTAAAATAATTGACGATTCGAAAATCCGCGGAAATGCCTATATGAACAGAGATATTTTGAATTTGATTTTGAATGTCATATTTAACCCAAGACTGTGAGTTTTGTATAACATTTGACAAGTCACCATCATCAACATTTCAGCCGTACGATATCCACTGTTAAAAGTAGCTCCTACTCTTCGGAACCCATAGACCCCAACGGCCATACAATCCGCGAATTATGTAGCCTACTCACTGCCGCTTGTCAATACGAAACGACAGGAAGATAATAATTAGATTGCAGAATTACTCGATTAAAATTAGTTTCATCCTAGTTTTTACAAAACAGAAGTAATTTAAATTTCGACAACACAAATACAAGTCAGGAGCATTAAATGCCTGAAATATTTGAATGTCTTCAATATTTATGGTTTATTAGCGACTCGAGACTTCATCCACATAAAATTGTTAGTGAGTAGGAAGTAAAACACGCAAAACTAATGCAGTTATATAGTTTAACTATAAGTCTTTGCCCAAGACGCTTTTACAATTTTCGCATAGAATCACACTTTAAAAATGTATCAATTATATTATAACATGTATAAATGCAATCGTTATTACAGATAATTACGCAAATTAATAAAATAACTTTGGACTGGGTTGACCGACGACATTGTTCGCAAAATCTATCAGCGTAGAAATCTTTGGAGGAGGCCTAACCTTGCCTCTTACCCCTGCAAAAAGATTCTATTGACTAATAATGAAAGTCGATAAACTGATTCTTATTTAAGTTTACAAATATAGCATTCTCCTCTCGAGTTAGCGATAGAGATACATAAGAAATATTATTAATTACTCGTAACCTAAACTTTCGGACACACCCCGACACGCACCGGGTCTTATGCCTTGCAGAGGCCCTTTATCGGCTGACATAATGAAATTACTATGTAGACTATTCGTGAATATGGATGACTTCTTAATAGTCGCGAACCGTATTGAAAATGCAGTAAGGCAAGAACATTACAGAGTCCAGTGAGTCGACATTGAATTTATAGAACCGCAACGTGCAACTAACCGTGAGACGAAATCGGCCAAAGGTCAAGATTCTTGCTTCAAGTCGCCAGCTAAATCACTAGATACGTATTTAAAAAATATATTATTTGTACTTCTAATAGGTAACATTTTAAACCTTATTTAATAAAATCTAAGCTGAGATTATACTATACCAATATATGTATTCAAACCTTGTAATCCTTTTTTATTCATATTTTCGTTAAGACAAGACGCGTTCTCATGGATGGTCATAACGGAAAATTCGCAGGAAAAATAACAAAGAAAAAACTTTCCATTTTCCATATAAACGGTGATAAAAATGAAAAGCTTATCAAAATTCAAACCAATGTCGTTTGCAATATTATTACCACATAGTATTATTTATTGACATCAATATAATTACATTATTATTAAAATCTTGCAGAGTACGAGATAGGAACTGCGTTAATTTAAGTAACCGTTCTTTATTTTAGTTCCATGTAATTCACAATCTATACTGTACTTCTATCTAAATAAAGTCTTTAAGATGTTGTAGGTAAGGCTGTTGTCAATACGTACTGATGATACAATATTTTAAGTAAGTTTTATGAGTTCGTTATATTCAAAGCATAGATATAGTGCATAGATCTACGTAGGTATACAAACACTCCGTCCGTTCTTAATACAAGTCGACGCCAGCTAACCCATCACGGTCCCCAGTATTTTTAATGAAAGCCGCGGCGTCGGGCGGGCGACCGGTGCCGTATTAATCTTAGCAACGGACGCTCTAACCTCCTGTGCACCCCTGCTCGCCTAGTAGGTGGTGCCCGAAGATCCCCGTTGTGGGGGCGAAATTTCCCGATTTTTCTCCATTTTCCCTACTTTTTTCTCTGCGTGCATTATGCAGAGCAACTCTGCGAAATTTATCGACGGCAAAATAAAAATCTACTCGTACATTTACTAACGGAAGGGGACGTTAGGTAGCTTAAAAGTTCCTTTTGAAATTTGCTTGAACAACGATCATAAAAATTCATTACTTAAATTATTTTCAAGTCACATTTAAACACGGTGTAAAAGTTAAAAAATTATCGTCTTACCTTAATGTGTTTTTTTTTTCGATTCTGTCATTCGTCTATCCAACATAAATTGTAATGGTTTCAAATTAAAAATCTTTTCACAAAATTTCAATAAAAAGTTCATGACTTTTTCGCGTTCATTGTTTTGCTAGTAAATTCTAATTAACTGAAATATTAATTTCTGTGTGTCTTTCTTTCTGTCAGAAGTTTCCCATCGCTTACGATTTGAGAGTAATTTAATGGGAAGCATAAAATTCCTTAGTTTCGTTTGTTGTTTAACATGAAACATCGTTTTAAAAATTAATTTCGCAATGTTTTATAAATATTTGTAAAATAACATATTTTTATTAAATTCATGTCAGATTAACTTATTTATAAAGGAAATTTATTTAAAATAAACTTTTGAAACAGAGGATAGTTCACATAAAATAATTGTAACCGAGTATTTTTGGTCGTGTTAATGATAAACGTATGGTATCATTTGTTCCCCAAGGTGTCTAGCCAATTCATGTCCTTAAGGAAATCGGCGGTTTTTATTTTATTTCAGTGAGAAACGAGGGAATTACGAGCGAATAAAAAATTTCGTCTCGATCTTTGCCTGCGAAAAAATCCGCCGAAAAGGAAGCGAGCGACCATTAGGGTATTATCGGGGAAAAAAGGGCGGAGGGGAAAAAAATCAGAAAAAAATTGCTCATAGCCCACCCTTTCCTTTTCGTGAGCGTCGCTGTGCCTCCCTCGGCCTTACGTTCGACTCCCCTGCCGCCAGGGGGTGCCACATGTATGGTGTGGGGGGGGAATTACATAAACGGCAGGTGAATTTGGAAAATTAAAGTTGCTACACTATCACGTCGTGTGAAGTGGCCTCAGGGAGCACCTTGCCAAAGATGCAACCTAAGTGTTCCCATCTCCATCATCGCGCGTCTCACGTCCGTGCAGCGTTGCCGGCTAACGTGCACGAGGCTTTTGAAACTTTTCTTAAAAACAAGTCAAGTTTCCTTAAAATAACACTACTTAAATATAACAGCTCAATACATGTTGTATTTTATATGTTAAATAATAACTCTGTACAAAAATGTTTGGAATATCAATTTTATCAAAGTTAAAAATAAAGTTATTAAGTCAATAAGGATTTTACAATATTTAGTATGACGGGATAGAGGTGTAAAACACAATTTAAAGAGATGTGTTAAGCTCATTTGTCAGCAAAAGCTTTTAGCGAAATAATACCAATAACACAATACAAAATGATCTATTTTAAATATTTTGATTGGACATTTTTTGACCTTTGTCTAACCGCCGTGAATATTATTGTTTATTTCATTACTAAGTATATATAATGTTATAAAATAATTATTCTAGGTACAAAAAAAAACATTGTTCGTCACCATAAGAGACCGATAGTTACTGTCTTATTATCACAGTTATTTTTAACAAGGCTATGGCGCGTTAACTGATCATACATTGCTTAACTGAACATTATTTATTCATTTTATACGGAGAAAAAAAACAAGTACTTTTTTTTATAAAATTTCAAAAGAACTTTAGAAATATTAGTATGGTACCAGGAACTCAGAAACGAAGTGATATCGCCAATCGTCGCAAAAGAATTCCAAAGGGACGCACTAACGAGCGCGTCAGAGATCGAGACGAGCGTCAATATCAAAATAATTCATATGTGACAATAATTAAGAGGTTTCGTCCCTCCCCTGTCGTCCCCTTGGGGTACACGGGGAGGAAGGGGGGCGGGCATAGGATCCTGAATCCCTCGCATACGACTGTGCCCGACAACCCGTGTGGGAGTGATTGGATTCTTAATAAAAGCTTATTATTTAGAGGTTTATGCGCTCCAAATCTGTTTGTTTATGAAATTGAACCCAATTACAATATGTTGCGAAGATTTTGTACCACTGCTCCAATCTTATGTATCTTTAATAACGTAAAGTAAGTTGCGAATTATTTTCTTGTAACGGCAAATGATCCACAAAATATAATGCACCTTAAAACTTCGAATCCATATTTTTTAACAATGAATACGATGTTTTTTTTCTATATTGATTGTTCGAAAATCTCATTTACTTTTAAATTCTTTTATGTTGGTAACGACGATATGACGACACTAGACTGATACGAATGTTTTATTTTTAGTTATTTGCCGTTATAGACTTACAACATTGTAACACAAAATGTAACCATAAGAAAATTCGTAAGAATGGAATCCCTCTAATGACTCAGAATTTACAAAAATAAGGAAAACTTGCACCGAATTATAAATCATTAGATAAAAACCTTATCTGTCAGCCTAAAGCCTTCCTATGTTGTCCAACAGCTGTTATCCTGAGACAATTGCCGGAACTAAGGAGATGTAACCCGCTAAGACCGCTCAGCTGTGAATGTCCAAAGCGATTACTCTACCAAATACGGGCTAAGGTAAACTTTCGTTACCTTTGGTGATGGCCAGGTAACCGTTAGTAAAACTTGTCGTTGTAGGTCTCAAAATTTCTTTTAGGTAAGCTTATTTAAAATTCAGTAGCTTTAAATTATTTATAATTAACCTTACAAACCAAGGAGATTAAATATTTTCACGATAAATTCATATTTTCTTTATTCCCAAAGGAATCTTAACTAACAATTTTGTTTGCTTCTTAACAACATAAAAAAGAGCGGACTGAGAAAATGATATTTATTCCTAATTACAATTACATAAATTAGACTGTTCGATATCCGAATTAAGTATTCCGTTTTCAAAATTAAAAAAACAAAGAAAAACGTTCGATTATGTGTTTATTACCGAGTCATGGAGTTTTATGAATTATGTTTTACTTGATCTGTAATCGTCGTCAATCTAAGTTATTAAAAATTACGGCTTACGCTTTTAACCACAGGTATATTTATAATAAATATTTTTTAGTTAAATATTGTCAATGTTCAAAACGCTAAAAAGCTATATCGCTGTTTATCACCAGTTGGAAAATTCAATCATTGTCTTCGTCTGCCGAATGTACCATAATCGTCAGGCTTGGCAGGCGGGTTGGATCGCAACGATACGCAGAGTGATCGCAATGATGAGCAGTGGCAATCCTATATAATTAATGCTCAACGTAGGAATTATTTAAAATTGTATCCCGGAAATCGAACCCGCACCCTACTATCGCAAGTCTCAGTCTTCTACCGTTGCGCTACCGCTCAATCATTTTCTTACAAGTAATAAATTAGTATACATACTGCAAGTAAAGAATATGAAAATTCAGAACAAATTCAATGTGTTATCTCGATGCAAATCAAACGGTCTTTGATGGAACATAAATTATCTGACAGTTACATTTTAACAATAGGTTCTTAGTTAACAGAGAACACAGCTTTATTTTTATATTTTTTTTACACGATTAAAAAGTCCATATCAACGAAATGTAAAACAGCACCAGAGAAACATAAAGCATTGAAAATACTAATTTGCTGGAGTAAATAGCGGGCACACCTACACGACGGGTCCGAAATGATTATTTAATAGTAACCCTCTATCCTTTCCTCCCCCCACGGCCGCTCGACCCTCCGCCGGCCTTAGGGGGCGCCCGGGACCCCTAGAAAAAGTTTCGCCGCCGCGTCTATCAAACTAGGAGACCGAACAGCGAGAACTTTGGAGTGGGCTCTCCGAGATAAAGGATTTCATGTGTTATAACCTTCACATGGATTTTACTATGCCCTAAAAGTTTATCGGCGGAAGATTTACGGGGTACTCGAGCAAATTCGTGTAACTCGAGTATTTGCTCGGCAAGTAATGCAAATATTAAAAACTTGGGTAACATTAATAATAGGCCGATGTAACTATTGATTCTTCAAAAATAGGAGTGAGTTTATGTATAGACACATGATTGCAATAGACACATAAATACCATAAAACCATTATTGTGTTAATAACTCATTACAATGAGTACCTTAATCAAGACATCTGTAGAAAGTAGTACATTACATGCAATATAAAATATATAAAATACATACAAAAAAGTACTACTAAAATAGACTTTTCATTACGTTATTTTTATTACAATCCTAAAAATCAAATCAAAAATCCTAAATCACTGGTAAAAATATGATTTGTATTACAGATTTAATGCCAAATATTAAATTAATGAAACACTATTACTTCAATATGTTCAAATTTGTCGTCTAAATGACAAATTGAAAAAATCTATCAATGTCATATTTCTTTCATTGAAATGTCTATGCACAATCTACACAGTTTATTTTTATAACTTTCGCAAACAAAAGACATTCAAAAAAATTAGAAAGTGTTTAATTACATAAATAACATTATAACAACTTTAGATATTGTTTTAAGATTTGGGATGAGAAAAAAGTGAAATATGTTTTATTCAATTAAAACAAAAGAAAGCGACTCAATGGATGTTAATGTTCGTAAATTCTATGAGGCCGAAACTGTGGTGCTAGGCGTATGCGGTTTATTATTAGGAGTTACAGCAAACGATTATACGAGTTTCGTATGAAAGTATCGTATATGCGATATAAAAATGTATACAAACGCCAACGCGGTCTTTTGTCTTACGTATTAATTGATAATGACAACTTAGGAAACAAGGAACGGCCTCGTGTAAGAATTGGTGCGCCGTAAGTACATCAATCAATACGGCAATTTTCCACTTTGCTCACAAGATATTTCTTTATTTTATAATAATTACAATGTCATTAACATTACTGTTCAATATAAATATGGAATATATTTATTTATACATATCTTTTTGTATTTTTGAGTCCAAACGGTTCGATGGAACAAAAATATTGTTATTATAAAGAAATTGGGGTCATGTAAATTTGTGTTTATGTTATTTAATAAAATTGACGTCGCTATCATTTCAGTTGTGGGACATTCACTGCTGGGCATAAGCAGGAGCGATCTATAGTGGAAATGTGATATATTTAACGATAATTACTTAAACTATTCGTTATTTATTTTAAAGCATTTAATAAGTACAAATAAGAAAAAAAGATTAGAAACGAAGCGATTTGTACAAAATTATTTAAATGTCTATATATACAGAGCTTACCAACTATTATTAATGATTTAATTAATGATTAGATAGATAAGCAAAATTATTTTTTTTTCTTCCTTACTCGAATAAATTTTCACCTAACTATAAAAGTACCCGAATGGCATAAGGTGGGAGGATATACCGCTACATTAGCGCAGAGGTGCGGGTGGGTCGGCTCGCGACGCTGTCAGTGCAGATTATATGGGGTTGAGTTGTACCAAGGGCTCCCACGGGTGAAGCCGGGTTTGCTGCTCACGGCTACCAGGACGTCATAACTTATCGGAAGTATATCGGCGTTTGGAGAAGATATTAGGAGTTCATATTTTAAGACAATAAATAAAATTATTGTCTACGTTTTTTATCATTTAAATATATTATATTCTATATCGTTCTTATTAAAACTATTTGCTACATTTAAAACCTTTATCAAATATTTCGTCAACACTTTCATATTATATCTGAAAAAAATAATATTGATAAGACGTAGTGATATACCATTGTTTTCATATAGAAGTAGTGAACTAGTCGGAATAATCAATATATATATATATATATGTTTATAAACAAATATAAAGATCCAAGACCTAAAGGCATAGATACTTACATATTTATTTACATTAAGGTTAAAGTTATGAATTAAAATAAATGTCTATATCTATGAGAACATTTAAAAAAACACAGACGACTGTTTCATTAAGTTGCATGTAAATATTTTTTTTTCATGGCATTACCGCATCCAATTGCGTTCGTTACTCTGCGACCGGAGCATTGCGAGCGAGCTGGGTCGGGCGGCACAGTAATGATTTACGCACCCTTAAAACATTTATTGGAGGCTCTGAAAACTCATTCTAGTCTGATTTTTGTTCGCAATCTCCCCAGGCCCGACTAATGGGACACACCCGAATTCAGTGTACGACATCCTCGATTGTAGAAAGATGGAATTTAATAATGTTATGACCACGCCATGATCTCCTATTATATAGTGATCTTTTATGAAGGTTGACTTAATAATATTTCCGCAGTTTCATCAGTATCGTCGTAATTCGAAAAATTACTCGTCTTAAGCGGGGGCGGAAGGAGCACATCGTTCGTGTAACCTGACTTTGCTACTGCAAGGTTCTCTAATGGTGACTACGAACCAATACACACGGCGTAGGGCTACCACTAAGTGGACTGACAACTTAGTTGAGATCGCGAGAAGTAGCTAAATGCCTATGCCTATGCCAAGCAAGACGCCTATGCCTTACAAAGTCTATCAACTGATATGATGATAATGATGTCTGATCATTTATTTATTTATTTAATATTCTTTATTGTACACGTTAAGATACATTTAATAAGTTTTACAATAATATACAAAAAGTACAATGGGCGGCCTTATCACACAAGGCAATCTCTTACAGACAACAACAACTTATGGAAAAGGTAAAAGTACTAATAAAGGGTAGTTTACGTGTACAAAAAATATATTTTCACAAACAAATGAACATAAACATACATATACATACATCAGACATAGATATATAGATACATAGACATAGATCAGTGTACTTGTAATGTAAATAATAACAAAAAATTGCGTGAATGAAATTAAAACCAATTTATACTTAAAAGTAACAGTGTTAGACAATACCATATTAAATAAAAATAAAATTGAAAAATTTCAACGCAATTTAAAAAAAATGATTCGTTATTGATTTAGGCTTTAAGAGGATGAAGCTCATTTGCTATAAATTAATGTATGGTACATCCTGTCTCGAGTCGAGTCATCAAAAGTTTTCAAAAATAGTAAACAACGTAATTATAGTATAGTAAAACTATTAAAATTCATTATTGTTTACAATGACTTTGCTAAATCTGTACTGCCGGAAGTTCTCGGCCTATCACAATCCTAAATAAAACACAAAATTAATTTAACATATTTTAGAATCTCTTTGTACAGGGTGATTGGAAATAAGTGTAAAACGTTTAAATGATTTTGTTGAAAAATAAACTATAAATTCACCTCTTTAAGACTTGTATACTTATAACCAATTATCCTGAATAAATAATTATAAAAATAAGGACACGCGGTATGTGATTATAACCCGAAATAAATTATAAGGATATAATGAATTGTCATGCATTTTTTATTTAAAATCGTTTAAAAAAGAGTTTTTCTATATATTTTCTTCCAAATATGTTTAGATGATGACACCGAATATGTTACAGTTTCTTCGAGAAATTCGCTACACTACATCTCTCGAGAAATTATTCATATATAAGTTTTTATTTAATTTCTTTGGTCAAATTTCACTATATAAGTCGTACATTACTTTTATTCTGCTAAAAATGAAACGACAGGTTTATCCATTTTCGCAGTAGATCCTTTTCCCGTGATACTCAACAATAAGACCGAGCAAGAACATCTCGTCGCCATTGTCCGGGCCACACCTCAAAGGACGCTCTCAAGTTGACGTCATTGTCGCTCTAATAATCCCAAGCAAGCACCTAAATCCTTATCCCGGACCGAATTACCGAAACGCACACGAGATATAAATTAAACGAAATATTTCATCTTTGAATTTTTTTATACTAACTTGTACTTAAATAAAACTGTTTTTTATATTTTCCAATTTGAATCTATACTGGCCATTACTCGAGTACGTCATGAAAATAAAGTCAGCCGATTCAAATTTGATAGTACCAAGTATCAATTTGAGATGCTACAATCGCTTTTTAATCTATGAGCTCACAATAAAGTCAGTCAGACTTTTTTGTAAGCACTTACAAATATGTCTAATTCTGTATTAAAAGCCAATCTTTCCCTTGCTGTATTATAACCTAAAAATCATTTATACTGTATCTACGAACACTCGTGCAAACTATGTGTATTGTCGTCTACATTCAGACCATAGATACCCACTGCAAGACACTGGCGTCGTGCAAAGATATCTATAGTTACATATACCATATATACAATTTATGAATGTTCACAGAATATTTTTTGAGCAATCTGAAAAATGACTCTGAATGGTACAGCGCCATCTAGCGAACAATTGATGTATGAATGACGAACTACATAATAAAATAAAGTAAACATACATCAGTACACCATATTCGCCATGCTTGGCAGGTGGGATGGCAATCGCAGTGTGGTATGCAGAGGATGCTACTGCTCACTCCCTAGAAACTTGTGTATGAGTAGTGGGAATCCTTTATATTTATATAATGCATAAATTATGAATAACATAATATTGTATCTCAGGAATCAAACCCGCAACCTTCAAACGTATGTCACAGTCCTCTAACGCTGAGCTACCACTGTTCCACATATGTGCGTGTATATATATATATATATATATATATATATATATATATATATATATATATATATATATATATATATATGTATCATAAAGTATCATAAAGTAATATATATATGTATCATAAAGTAAGTCAAGTACAATAAGGATTTTAATTATTTATTACAATGTACCACATTACAGGTTTTTAAACAAATTTGGTATATTACGCAGCATTTGATTGGGCACATCGAGCAAAAGAATAATACAAAGCAACAATCGATATAGTTCTGTTTTATAGAGCACTTTCTTGAACGTACAGGGCTTCTAAATCCTGGTATGAATGTAGAGTTGTTAAAACAGACTTTAGTTAATAAAAATTACACTTAACTTGCACGGAATTATATCGAATTTACAAAGTCTACAATAAATTTCTTCCATGTTAGATTTCGGTTACATTACTATAAAACAAAAAACATTCGTTTTTATAACTCTTTATTTATATTTGCAAGTTAAATCGTCTAAACTTGTGAACGCTCGTCAGGTGCCAAATCAAATGCCGGGAACTTTGCATCACAGGTACAGTAATTACATTACCTATAGCGCCCATAGTATGTTATTATAAATCGAAATACTAAAATCACCATTCCAGACCTGGTAATTGCTTATGTAATTCACATGTAGAAAAAAAAACTAACATCCCGATGTACTTCTCATGTCAGAAACATCTAACTTTCATTTAGATACCTCGACACGTAGCGAAAACATTAATAATTAACTTAAGCCTCAAAATGAGGAACGAAATTCAGACTACACTGAGAAGAGTGTAACGAAATTGTTCTAACCTTTTCAATGAAGGCTAAATGAAAGTGGGCGGGTAATTTAGCTCGTTAGAAGGACGACAGATGGACTCTAAGGTCAGTAAAGTGGTCAGGGCTAAGAGGTACCAGTCCAGGAGTGATCAAAGGATAAATGAACATATAAAATTGCTCGCAGAGCAAAAACTTACCCGGACGGTGTCAATACAATTACAAATTTAATATAATAATTAAAATTGTTATTAAATTATTAACTACGATTATTAATCGTAATTTTGTAATGTTAATCTGTGCTACACAAGGAGTTATTTTTATTCTTGTTATTTAAGGTAATAGAATATGCAGAAATTACAATAATCTTAACGCTATAATCGCCTTATTTTAACATCTCAGGTACATCGTACTAGTTCCGAAAGAAGTATTTGTTTTGTAATATATGATGTTTGTGATGTGTAATAGATAATATATATAAATACGCATAAATATTTTTCAATATATATAAATATATATGAGTAGTGATAGCACAAAGGTAAGAACTGAGACTTGTGTTCGTAGATCGCGGGTTTGACTCGCGGGATGCAATGGTGTGATGGTGAAGATAGACAGCTTTTAAATAAATAAATACGTAACATAATTTTACTTTTAAATTGCATTTATTTATTCGACCTCCTTCGTGCTAAACGAGCGTAACCGTTGAAAAAAAATATCTAAAGCCGAAGCTCGGAACGTAGCTACGTAAATCCAAAGGAAAATCGCTCACGAAGCGAAACCATATCACGATAGGTTCGAACGGATTTTTCCATGTAATTCTATGTTTCACTTCTAACGTTATTTTATGAGACTTTAATTTTTTTATACTCTAAAAAACAAAAAAAACTATTACTACAAAAATAATCGAAAAATGATCCGGTCTTTAACACCTTGTAGTATATCAAAAATTAAATATAGCAATATTGACTATACGAATATGACTAAATAGTATTCTATTTTAAAACTTTTATGCGGGTAAACTTCTTGCGAAATATAATACCTTATTATACCGTATTTGATACATATCTCATATGACAACTATTTTTAGGTTATTTCAAAATGAGTGCCAACCTTTAGGAATTACGCAATAACAATTTTCGTTGCGTCTGTCGATATTATTTTTTTGACCCTATTATCACAGATGATCAATATGCAATTGATCATCTGTGATGATTTAAAGGGTTGAATGTTAGCTTATTTGCCATTAGATACCTTTATAGCTTTTCACCTATTTCTGATCATTCTGTCTAAAATTATTACTCTAAAATGTGTTTTTTTTTCTATTGGAATACGAGAAGCCAATAACTACTGGCAGCACAACTTTTATACGTAAATTGAATTTTTAAAGCGATTTTTATTACTATATTATCATTACGTTATTTATTATTTCTAAAACAATAGATTTTACGATAGGATTTACCATGTATAAACAGATAGCAAAAGAGAGATAGATTAGCACCTTTAAATCTTTTACACCTCTAACCGATCATCCTGTATATAAGAATTCGGTCTACCGGTCAAGTCCAATCCGCACCTTAAATGTGCAAATTAGCCAATGAAAGAAAATCAATCATATTCTCTAAGTTGGAATTCGTATTCAAATGTCACTTTACCTTAGAAGTGAAGCTGACGTGCTCTGGCTTATATAATGGTGGTAATTAAAACTCAATCCGGTATACTGTACATTTAAATCGAGAGATATTGAGGCCAAGGCGAAGTACATGCAATTTCTGGTTAAGGCGCAATACCTGTCAGGAGGCAGAACTAGTTATAACGATGTATACACTGAGGGTGCGGCCATAGAAAAGCTCGCGTAGCGATTTTTTTTTAATCTAAATGAACAACAGATTGTTGTTATTTTGATTAATAATAAAATGAAGTGAATAAATAGTTCAAGAATTATTTTCAATTTCTTTACGAATTCTTCAATTATGGCAATGTACAGTTAAACTTTTGTATATAAAAAAAACAAAACTGAAAAAATTATAGTATAGATAGTATCTAGTAAAATTTTTGATCTTTAATAGGCGCTTAGTATTTTAAGTAGGTACCTTTGTTACGTTCTAAAAGTAATTTCGTTGTAACAGTAGGAAAAGCATACACATACTCTAGTTTTAACCGTAACGAAATAATTTCTGTAAAATTCATTTTAAAATTATCTGCAGCTAGGCAGAAAATCTCACGCTCGCGCTACGCCATCTTATACACAGCCTTACCCCTTATAAGGGGTAGATGGCATGTGCCAGCCACCCCGTTGTCGTTTACCCTGCTTACCGTCGCTACCAGGCGAGCATAGCACACTGAGAATTTTAACGGAATTAGTAGCGAGCCCGCCAGCAGGGCGCCGCAGTAAATTCACCGCACGCGTACCAGGAGCTGAGGGTAGGGCGCCGCCCACCTCCACGCCTTGTATTAGCGCCTAGTAGCTCGCGAGCTCGAGGTGTCTGCACGCAACGGCAAAACAGAAATTTACCCAACCGAAAATAATTTTCCAGCTCGCGTCGTGAAGGGAGAAAACGAGGTTGTTTTCGACGCCCGCTGCTTTTTAACCAGACGCAACGGCTCTGGAGGGATATACATTTTTGAAATTTATTTTTTTTTCAACGCTCAAACGGTATCTTTTGAGCACCCCAAAAAGACGAGAAGAAAAGAATCCAGTAAAGCCAAGTAAAGAGGCCACTAAACATTTCAACGTTTATGCAAGAATTCGAAATACACAGGTGCATAAATCTATATAATCAGAGATACATTTCAAAAGTATTTGTGAACTAATTAATATAAAATATGAATGTAGACAAAATTTTATTAATAAGTTAAAGTAAAGAACAAAAACAGAGCTACGTTCTTAATCAAACAGTCAATTCGTGTGGAATTAGAATGATTTGCCTCAATATTAACAATTCTCCGTTGAGCGCTTTACGCCACGAATATAGATGGGGTCCCAAAGACCCCCGTGTTATTAAAACACAGAATCGATAAGCAAGGGGACGAAACTTAATTATGTCATGATTCAAGGTCAGACGGGATGCAGTCCTCAATTTTGTTTGTAAATATTATCACTTCGAATGACATCAGTATTTGATTATATTTAACATAAAGTCAAATAATACTCAGTATCTACTATATTTTATTGTTTCGTTAAATACGTACCATTATCTATTTTTCAATAGTGTGCAAGCTGTGTTTATGTATACGAGAAACCATAATGAATATACATATGAAAATTCGTAAAATCCAAAAATTACTTTGTTGCAGAAATTTTAAGCAAAAATTATAAAAAGGTTTGAGAAAAAAATTCTTTATATACTGTAACATACTGTATAAACCGAATAAGTTTGTTTCTCTTTTCAGGCGCGTTTGGAACCCTCGTGCGCCACATATTTCAAGTATGCGATTATGGGGGGGCCTAATTTGATTCTAGTTATCATCAAACTGGACGCTTCTGGCATTTTTCCCTTGACGTACATAAGTGGTCACTCTAAATAATTCAATGTGAATAATAATATTAATAAACGAATCCTAGACTGTCTACCACTCGTAGCGCAGCGGTAGATTACCGAGACCTGGGGTCATAGGTCGAAGGTTCGATTCTTCTATGACATAGTTTTACATAATTTACTCCTTTCATAGACAACTTTCCAGAAAATTGGCACCAGCATCTTCTGCGTATAATAATACCACATTGAGATAATCAACCCGCCTGCCATAGATATGCAGGAGGTCCATACCTTGTGGTGGGCGTCAATATGAATAAAATTACTATAACGACAAATTCCAGAATAACTAGACGATCCATATCTCAAAATAAAGAACGTAAGACGTTAACTTATGTAGCATCAAATTCTAGCTAAAATCATATATTTTGCGGACAGGCAAAATTTTTAAGTCTTTATTTTATTTTTCGAGTATAAGTTCGAGGCCTTCTAGGCCCTAATATTTCAATAGATAAATCATTGAAATATTAGGAAGACCGAAAAGTAATGCAGCTTTCTTAAGTTAAATTCGCAAGACTACGTTTTTAACACGTCTTTTTATTTCTAAACAACAATATATTCACCTTCGTTATGAAAAACCTTTTGCCATCTAGTATACAATTTTTTAAATAACATAACGGTAAAAATTAATTGGTTTTTCTGTAAAATATGTCGACAGAAACGACATTACTTTCCGGTCTCCCTAATACAAAATTAATAGCTATTTCGTATTTCGTAATATATATTATCTTATCTAAATATTATCTCATCCATTTCGTATAACAATAAACTGAGAGTTCATTAACTTTTACCAATTATTTAAAATATGTAATAACTGCTCAATGGTTACAACTCAAAAATAATAAAAATGTTGACAAAAGTCATACGTTAATTCAACAAAATTTTTATTTCTATGAATACTCATTTTAATATTCATAGAAATAAAAATAAACCCATAAACATAAAGATCATTTAATTTAATTTTCTTTATTGTACACGCTAAAAAACACGAATATTTTCATAATAATAAACAAAAAAGCACAATGAGCAGTCTTATCACATGAAGCATATTATTCCAGATAGTTAACGTGTACAAAAACTACATATATACAATCATACATACGTATAAAGCATGTATGCATTACAATAAATAACGTATAATACATATTACGGTATAATACATTATTGTATTTTGGTTGTTTATGTAGCGATATATAAAACACACAAAAATATATGAAGTTAGTTCCATTGGCAACTTAAAGCTTAACCTTTCCATGATTGTTTGTTTTTATAGACTAATCAATCATAGAAGTAATGATAACGTTTTAGGTTTTTTGTTTTATTTACGATTAATAAAAGTTATCATATTTTACAGCTTTTCCGTTAGAATGTACAAGCCAGTAACTGTACGACGTCACAATCAGTCAAGCGTATGTAATAAGATCGGATGTATGATAATGAAGTGTTTCCATACATTACATCACTCGCACTGCATAGAACATTAGATGACACACACGTACATAAGTATTATCGCAGCAAACTTCTAATCTGTTACATAGAAGCGGTAGCACGAGCCGCAAGTGCGGGCCAGCGAATAAAATAGCCTGTTGTGTTATTAACAGCCCCTACAGGAGAAAAAAGGGGGCGGGCGTAAAGCTAAGTAATGGCTGGATATGATACGCCAGCGTGGTTCGTTTTTCAACAAAAAAAAACTAACATTCTGGAAATAACACGAATTTCATTTTCATTTTGCTAATATTCAACAATGAAATTATTTCTTTAAAATCTCTTAATCAATTTAATGTTAATAATATGTGTGTAATCACAAATAAAATACAATAAAAAATAAATTATACATTTTGAGAAAAGCGTAAATATTTTTGGTTTATTTATTTAAAATATTCAAAATAAATTAATGAACAAGTATAGAAAATAAGCAGCTTACAGTAGAAATATATCAACTCGCCTATATTGGTTAAATAAAAACAAATTGTTTAAAGTATGGGAGGTGCAATAATATTCTTTTAATTTTCTTTTAGTACTTTTTCGGATTAAACAGATATTACAATATGTCAGTAGCACACGTCATTTTACATATTTCGACTTACTGTTGTTCAGTAAGGCAGAATTTTGTATTTTACGATTTTGGATAACTTTTATTGTTAAATTTTGTTTACGTTAGGTGAGTATTAAAAATATAAATCGTATTCAGAACACTTTTCTAGAATTTGAATATATAGACGTTAGAATACGTAGGTAATTTGGACTAGGCTATGGATCCAAAATACCTCTTACATCTTTATTCTTAAGTTATGGGTAAATCTTTCAAGCGTTACTTTGATAGATATATATGTACGTAAACAGCGCTAAAGAAAATATTTTTGTACTCACAAATTTGATTACAATGTAGGTAGGTTTATAACTACGTTACGAACATGCCAACCACAATAACAACTAAAAAAAAATTACTAATTTGTTTTGTAACAGAAAAGTAACTGATATTTCCGCGTTATAAAGCAAGCGTTGTTAGTTAGACAACGTTTCATCGTAACAAACCCTCGAATAGCTCTAATAACTCATTCAGTCCAACTATATCCGTGTCCTTAGTATCCGAGAAAAAAGGGGGGAGGGTCGAATCCCACAAGGGGTGGCCGGCAATGGACTGAAGGAGCCCCAATCAATCTTACAAGTCGCACTGCGATGGGGGCTAGGGCGGGGGGTAAGGTACTTTCGGGGGTCGTAGGGACGGTACCCTCTTACGGACGGTCTACTACTGACCCTTCGGATCGCTCAGCGTGGAAAACGTCGCAACTGAACTTTTGCGACGATATTACGAATTGTTTCTATAAGGGTTTCAACTAAATATTAATAGTGTGAAATCCATACCTTATTATTTGTTTTCGTCTTCATACATTTTAAATATTTTTTCATACGCAATATCATTAATATTTTAATTAAAGGCAACGCGTAAAAGTTGAGTAATTAAAACAAATTTCTCTACTTGCCTAATTTCAAGCCCTTTTACATATAATTGGATGAAATACAAAGTGATCAAATTAAAATTTATTATTTAGATTTTCATTTAAATACAAACTTTATGTCTATTACGCATATATAAAATTTATAACAAAAAATGTTAATAATTAATAAACGATTTGTTCTCAGAAAAAACCGACAAACTCTTAGATACAGTGTTTTTCAATATTTTAAATTTCAAAGCGCTCGCTTCCTTTTTCAATATGAAAAGCGACATAAAAAATTATCCCATACCGTTACTAAATTATATAAGCGACAACGATATTAAAATGGTTTCCGACTAATTCACATCTAGTCCAAAAGCATTATATCTTTTACAATAGACGTTATTATATAGTAAGTAAAGGCAAGAAAACGTCTTGGATCGTACGTCGAAGTTGCGAAAAAACGTCATCAGAAAGTATACTTGCCCACTTCTCCGGCGGGCGTCGTTTTTGTGTCTTGTCTAATACCGTGACGCCCCCTCCGGCTGATGAAACCTCGTGCCTCCACCCCACGTCACCCCTAGACCACCCCCGAGTTCGCCCCAAGCGAGAAAAATGAGTTAGAAAAGATGCGGCACCCGATTATGGCGTAACGCTCTGGTCCTTTGTGTGGGACATTCGTCTGAATCAATCGTAGGTCGCAGGAGCCGCCGCGAGCTTTACGGGGTTACGTGTCAGGTGGCGTTCGCATTACGTCTATAAATCCTGCGCTCCTAATACCTCCGCAAGCGCTGACACCTACCCTCCGGGTTGCTTGAAAAATTTGATAGAACATTAAGTTTTTCCCACATACAGAGCAATTAAAACAACTTTTATTTACTTGCACATATATGTTGGAAGGCGAGATGGAATCTATTTACGACTAACCACTGGTTTATGATTCAAAAATTCTGTTACAAATTAAACACGTCTTTATGTTTTTACTACTTTTTTAACAATCCTTTATTACCGTATGTCAGAAAAGGGTATCTAAAATTAATAAAAGACATCAAAAGATAAACATAATATTCAGCCGCATCCCACTTATATTTGTATGTTAAAAGTTTAGAAAGTAAAACGCATGACACAACGAAATTAATTGCCTTCGATACTTTAGGAAATCGGTCACAATTAAACTTATAGGGATATGAAAGAGAGATAATGACCAATGATACAATATCCTCATTGAGACATTACTTTCCTATACAGATTAAAAAGGTTACATAAAAATGAGTGAAATAAAACTATTTTTATTGTTACCATTAATAAATACGTAGATAAAAAAATCATATAAATACAGTGCGTAAATAACATACATATAAATACAACTTTTATCGAAAAAATAAAACACAAAACTAATGTATAAACTTTATCTGAATACAGAGATAATTTACCGTCCAAAATACCTCAATGTCTGACGAAGACCTTTAACGAATGTGTGTTGCCAGTAATGATATACGGATCCGAGAAGTGGTCAATTACGAAGTGCCTCATGAGAAGGCTCAAAGTCAACCCGAGAGCAAAGAATAGAGCTATGCACGGACTTTCGTAACGAGGAGGTTCTCAGAAAAACCAAGGTCACCGACGTAGCTCCAAGAATTGCCTTCTGAAATGGCAATGAACGGGGCCCATCGATCGTTGCAATCTATGGCCGTTGAATATGGTTTACAAGGTTCGTAACGTATAATTTTTTGTGGTCACTCCCGCGATGTTTATACACATTTTATTATATAATTTTTTATTGCAAAACTCGGACAATTCTTACCAATATGATTTTATTCTCCTAAGACAGACGATCGAAAATAACCTAGGGTCGAGTCAAAGGCAACGCCGTGTGACATCACATAAATAGAATCGTTTATTTATCTTACTATAAATAAAAAATCGTTTGAAATACACTTATGTAATCTTCATATACTAATATTATCTTCATATACAACATCTTTCATACAAGTTTAATAAAGAGTACCACAGTTTTTTTTTAATTATTTTATACAAAATAAGACAAACAGGTTGTGATTGTAATGTAACACAAGCAAGGCTGTGTTTGTGTAATGAATTAATTGAAACAATGCGTTATTATACAATAATTTGCAAAACAATCTTCCTTATTCTCGAGAGAGAACAAACAAGCCTTAAAACAAAATTATAGTAACATATTAGTAGAGTAATCATTTGATTAAATATAGCGCTCATAAAGCTAGAATTACACGCCCGGCAACAGAAAAGTTAACATTGTTATCATATTTTTTCTATTTTCTAAAACTATGAAATTTCTTTTGTTTGATTTCTTTTGTTCATTCTTTCATAATATTTTTAATTTAGGCTATTTTTGTGATTATTTGTGAGCGTATTACTGGCACTCAAAAAAAACAGAGTCCAATTTGTAAGAAACTTAAACTCCAATAAGGGTCCAACGCCCAAACACATAGCACTAAAAAGAAAGTCAATTTTTAACTTAATATTAATTTCGTAAAAATGAGTCCTCTGAAGTTGCAAAGTGTAAAACTCAAGAAGTTGCCCTGGAAAAAATTAAGAAATTGGAATGAAAATAGCTAAGTTTTTTCCAAAATTCTGCAGTAAAAAAAAATCACATACAGACTATTTTTTGAGCAATACTTTTGACACCATGACAGAACAACCAGTTTGAATATAAAACAATTTTCACGAAAATAAACAAAATAGAAATCAGCCACGCTCGTGGCGTAAATAGGTTTCTGTATTCGAACAGCAGAGCCACGAATCAGATAGCGCGTCTATCCCTAAAACGACCAATTGATCGTAAAACGCCTTCAGTATAGATTTCGTGAAGTAAAGCGGAGATTTTTATCATCAGGCCATACTTTGTTCTATTTGTCAGAGAAAAGCCTCGATAGTATTTTAACAATTGTGATGTCAGCTACTATGACGTAATTAACATTATTTTACCTTTAAAAGGGTAAAGGTCAGCAAAACGCTTTTTTACACTTTTTCCAATCAAATTAATAATTTTTCTTCTATTGGAATACGATAAGCCAATAACTTCTGGAATCATGGTCTGCAAGGAGTAATAGCAAACAATGATTAACTTTAAAATATAGTAAGCCGAATTTCATAAACGCTCGTTGTTACTTTACTATTATTACGTTATTAATTATTTGTGAAACCATAGACTGAGTAAGCTGTACCATAATTGACAGCAAATGAACTAGCTATACATTCACCCCATTAAAACACACATATTTACAATCGTCCATTTCAAAGTATTATTCATTTAAAATATCTACTTCATATAAAAACAAATAACTTATTTACGTGTTTATATCTGATTTTGTCTTATCATATATGTTATATCATATCTCTTTTATCTAAAACTAACTTTGAGACCTGATATTTAATTTTCATCATCACCATTTTAGGCATAAACGTCCACTAGACATAAGCTTCCTCCAAAGATTTCCAATATGACTAATACGAAGCGACATCTTACCTGTATCAAGCTATAAATTACGGGTCGACATAGTTTTATGTAAGAGAATGTTTACCTTATTCAGCTTAGCAACGCTCTTTAACCAAAATATGATATATTCATTGCTCTCTAAAAGCTTTACATAAACTGAACCTTGTGAATATGACTTTCTAATTTACCATTAAGATAGTAGACTAAATCTGATTACTAATTTAGACACTAATTATTGTGTTTACGTAAAGTGACAAGGATTTCCTTAACCCAAATATACTATAAAGTCAGTTAGAGACATGAGATGATTGATACTTTGATTAAAAAATAACTGTTGTAAATTGGTAAGTTAAATGAAAATATAGTTTTTACTAGTTGTAGCGAGTTTAGAATTACAGCATTCTCATCTCGAAGCAGCGGCAAAGGCTACCCACACATCAGTAATATTATTTAAAACTCGCAACACAAAATTTTCGTACCACGTACGTGTTAAAATTACAATTCGAAAACAAAATTTCTGAAATCATAACAGGGAAGGCACGGAGGCTACAAAGGCGGTCCTGCGGGTCGGAACGACCGCCGTCGCTTTGTAAGGGTTTAGTTAGCAGAAGTTTAAAGCTAGGGTTAAAAGCGGTGGACGCCGCAAATTCGGTATCGTGTTTATTTTCCCCTAAAATTTTCTCAGAGAAAAACATATTCGTATTTCAGCCGCTAAAATGACGCTTTCATACATCAAACGTTATAACATAATTATTGAACATAACGTTGCACGCTAATTGTTGTTATAAAAGCTATGCATATCCCTCGGGATATTCGTGTGTAGAACATTTGTTTGCACAGTTGGTGCATTGGCTTAGTGGCTCAGTATCGCCTGCGTTCTTTTATTTTTAGCCCCAGTACTAAAATTTTATTTATCATTATACCTACTCACTATAACTTTGAATTTTAAAAATAAAATATTCTAAGAATAATAACGTCTAGTTTGGAAAATAAACTATATTGTTGTTAGTTAAATATGGAAAAGCTTTAAGAGTTGAAAGCGTAACTCATTCATCATCAAAAAGCTTAAAAGCTTTTATACTTATTTCCGATAATCCTGTATAAACTGATCACCATGAAATATTTTCCATTTTTCCATTGGGATGCCTCTAAAAGTACATTATCTGCAGAGACAGATAGTAAAAAATAATTAATTTTAATATGTAGTAATCCTAATTTTAGAAACGTTTTTTTACCATATCATTACCACGTTATTTATTTTTGAAGAGCTATACGTTCACCCTTTCTAATCTTTTACATCTATAAATAATAACACAGTATACATGTATTTTAATAGTACATAAAAAAATACAAGTTTGATAAAAAAAATCATAAGAAAACTAGAAACACTTACCTTGGATTCGCCGTCTAAGCTGTCTTGGTAGGCCATACTTCTCATGTGCTTGAGGTAAGCAGTTGTAATTGGTACACTGTAGTCAATGTCTTCTCCTCCATAGTACAATCCTCCATCAGGCCTCCAAGGCCTAGGATACCTGGCGTAGGAATTAGAATACTCTATACTCGACGGCAGCAATTTCTTTCTAGGCGGCGACCGTGACTTGGGCGGATCTTTCGACGTTAAATTCGCAACGTCCAACGGGTTATACTTCTTTTCTTTCTTTACTTCAACTTTTAATTCTTTAGCTTCTACGTTTTCTGTCGTCTTTGTACTTTCTTTATCACTGTCTTCTGTTATTTTTTCTTCTTCTTGTTTCTCCTCCGGTATTAGTAGAATGGGCGGACTATCTGTCTTCACGTCTTCAACATCAATTAAGCTGTTTTCGTCCTTGTCAATCTCGGGGTCAGTGCGGACGGGTTGTTCTTCTCTGAACGCGGGTTCGACTGAAGAACTTCTGTTCAACAGGGGGGCTGCGTCAAATCCGTTGACTTTTTTTGATGTGAGTTCTATGTAAGTTGGTTCTTGGTCTTCTGTGTCTGCTGGTTTGGGACTGTCGACCTTCTTGAGTGGTTGGAGTTCTGTGTAGTCGAATTTAGGTTCGTAAGGATAGTTTGAATGCGCCGCGTCTATTTCCGATTCCCAGTTTCTTGTGTAATCCGGGGCGCAGTGTGGTAGGAACGGTAGATAAGTGGGATGCCTGGTGGGCGACGGCGATGGAGTGGGGAGCGGAGGAGGGGAAGCGCTCCGTGGCCGCCGCGCACACTCTGCGCATCCGGTGAGGAAACGTGTGACCGCCTCCCGTGGAAGAAACGCGTACGTTTCCGTTATCTGTTGGCAAAAAACACCATTATTCTTATTTTTATCCGAATTCACTGTTTATATATATAGTTTTGTTAGTGTTATTTTACTAGTTTTGTTATTTACGTAATAATTAAAACTTATCCAATGTATTAAAAATTTGATGTGGAACAATGATGATCATCCACGGAACGTAACTAATTTTTACCGATAACAACCAACTTGATGGTTTCGATGGAAAGAACCGTAATGTTAAACATGTTTCAAGGACAATCTTTTGAGAAAAACAAGAAGTTGCCAATCACAATAACAGAGATGTTACAAATCAACAGGAATTTTTAAAACCACTTTTCTTTTACCAAAACATAGAGTACAATAATGTAAGTATAAATGCCGAAAACAGTTGAAAGTTTAAAAATTAATTCATCCTCGTTTACCGCTTTAAAGGATAATAAATTAAAATATTGGATTTAATAGCATTTGTATCAAGATCAGATCACGAGGAAACTAACTGTGAAAATAAATTTGTTAGCCCGCTGCCTTCCTAAGATGTGGTTTCTATTTTCTGAACTTTAATTTGGTATACAAAAATAATTAGATTTATGAAAATAAATGGTAATCGGGATAAAAACTATCCCATTTTTATAGTTTGCAAAATAATCCTTAGAAAAATTTAAATCCTTTGCATTCTAATGTACCCTACATTACGTACAAACATCGAGTCTTTGTACTAATCATCGTCAACAACCTCTATGTACATAATTTAATAGTTTATAATGTAATAATAATACATAATTTTTACTATACATTATCGAAATATTGTACAGCGCCATCTATCAAGTTCCTTTGATATCAATGTTTACTTTCCAAACAAGTGGTGTTTTTAATGCTGACATAGATGGCGGTGAACACACTGCATGCACATGTATTTACTGTTCAACATAGAGTAACTATACCAGCGTACAACTAATAAATTTAGTAAATTTCTAAAACTTACTGTTCTGTATGTCCGTTTTTGTCCAGCATGTTTGCCAGGTCTGCCTTCCAATTCAACGTGAACGGTGTAAATAATATCGAAGAAATTTTCTACTATCGCCACTTTTCTGTAGACAGGTTCTTGGTTTGGAGCATTCTGTAACAAGTAACATTAATTACTATTCTGTCAATAATTTTCAAGAAAAGTTTCTTTACACAAAATGCTTAAAAATATCATTATTCCAATAAAAATAGTTTTTTGTTCCTGGCTTTCTACGTTTCTAAAATTTATGTAGCGCCATCTGTTATCGGTACATAAAGAATTTAACTTTTTGGTAGTGCTACTTGACGATAGGTGGTAGGAGCAGAGCTTAGAATATTACTTCATGCGTAGAGGAATTACACTAGCGTGTAATGCAATATTGTAAAATTCAATTCTAAAATATAAACTTAAGACATGTTAAGAATTTTATTAAGGTTATGTAAAGATGTAATTATAAATAAAATTCATAATCAATTCTAACGTATAAATTTTGAAAAGGCATAGAATATTTTTGTTCCATAATGTCCATTTCTATTGATCAATAAAATAATAAATTAAGTTTTATTTAAACATAAAGTGCTGATTTAATCATGAATATTAAAGACGGCATGTAAGCTACGTGTTACGAAGTCCTATTAGAAGTTTTATAAAATTAACATTACCTCAAGCTTAATACAGAAGGAAATAACTTTTATTTGATAAAATTTATCATTCAAGTACAAAGGCGCCGCTAGCACCCGCGCGATAACTATTCAATTTCCAACAGATTATTAGGTTACTTCGCGACGCCGACCGTAACCCGACGAATCCCGTAATTAGAGACATAAATTACTCGCGGACAGCAATTAGCCCGGCGCGGGATCGCGGCACGACCCTAATTACCCGCACTCCGGACTTTGGGTCCGGGACGCTGTAATTACATCATCTGTTTAGGGTTGCCAGCTTACAGTATTTTCGGGACAGTCCCTTATGGTTACGTTCTACGTCAATAGATGTCGGCGTAGTCACAGTTTGGTCAAGGATAATTTAATTTCCTTTATTTTCGTCGCTAACTTTATTTACAAGAAAACACGAATGTTAACAAACTTGGTCCGTATTTTCCATTTGCATATTTAAATGCGCGCCAAAATTTCACTTTATGTTAAACAATTCCTATGGAGAAATTTTTTTTTACATCTTTAAAACATAACACGAAATATTTTCAGAGAGTTATTTCAGAACGAGAAATCTATCGAATTGTTAACTTTAGAGCTGTAGTACCTTTTATTAAAGGAAGTTTCCTTTGAAACATATATCGTGACTGAGATGTAGATTCTACGGTACTGTGAAATTATTCCTACAGATATCTCGCCGGCATACATTTTGTCGACAGACACTAACATTTTAGTAAGATTTATAAATAATGATTTACTTTTCGTCAAATTAATGCATCTAATGAATTTGAATTTATGATTAAATACGTATTAATTATTACTATAAAGTTAAATCTAACTTAAAGTAATTTTACCGGCAAAAAGGCTATTCAATCTGCTGTTCGCTAACGAAATATTACATCGGTGACAGTCTGTCCTTCGTAATTATCCAGACACGCATTCCACAGTGTGAAAAAACCTGATGAGTATTCTATTTATATCCGTATCATTAATCTTCGGATACATAAAATGGAGTCAACATCATAAAAGTCGATCGTGATAGCTATCGGAATACACAGACCGTCTGAAGTGGCGAGCTACGAATAGGCATAAAGAACGTACTAAAATAAACTAAACGTCGACGGGTCGGCAAAATAAATATAACTAGAAATAGAGCGGCTCGGACCTGCTCTGTTACGTCTAACAATATCTAGGTAACCTTTAACTGAGTATTTGTTACAGCTCGTATACTTAAAACTATTTAAGACACTCTAAATTACTACAAATGAATGAACAATGTGCCTTACGACGACGACGTCTGTTCTTCTACGGTCGTGCAAGCAACAGCCGTGAGGGCCGAAAGGTTCTCAGAATGTTAACCACGACGACACCTAGTTGAATCGACTATATAGACAATGTCGCGACAAGACGGTGGATACGAGTTACGCAGTACTTGTCATGGTGGCGAGGCCTATGTCTTGTAGTAGACAACATGAAGGTGGTGGCTTCTTTCGTAGCTAATGTCATCAGAAGTCGTTGAACACAGGCCTCTTCTAATCGGTCCTTTTGGAAATCTATAGGAGAGGCCTATGTCCAGCAGTGGGCGACTTACGGTTAAAATGATGATGACCAAACTAATAAGGCCTATGTACAAAATCTCAAGTTACACAACCGGCCTTTAGTTGATTTACATGTTTTGAAAAAATCAATTACACTTTCTACTAGATGGACAACCTACAGCGGAAATGACAACGATGGTAATAAATATGTAAGCAGTTAGCATTATTACGTTACAGACGCCGATCAGTAGAATTACTGTGAAGAATGTTTAGAAAAGAACAGCCTTGTTATAATATGTCCCATAATCTATATTTCGCTTCATCTTTTAACTCGACATTGCTAGCTCCAAATTTTTTAAACCATTTGCGGACGGTTATAATGTTCGCAGTACCACTTCCAAAAACGGCGCAAGTCTTGTCTGCAGTGTCCTTTGCATTTTCACTTTTCGAATGAAACATTTAAAGCGTTTGAATGCGCATTAATAGATTTAATTTCAAAAAGTATTGTATTCGTTTTGACCGGAAGCGTTCTTATGTCAACGCTTCAAAACAATAGCTTTGTTTCTTTTCTGTTATCACAGCGCTGGCCATTCTTTTGATGATTTATAATAATTTAGATAGATATAGAAGAGGATCGTGTAGACGGACCTAATAAAAATAAATTCTCTAGCAAACTTGAAATGGAAGTAGAAAATCGTTGGTAAAGCGGAGGCAACATTAGGCGCACATAAAGCACAGGGCGCTGCGAACGCGACGAAACAGGGGTATCGTCGGAGATGCTTATCCTGGAGCGCGTGGGCTGCGAGTGGCCCGGGGCGGCACTAATGGCCCCGCCGATTACACGGCCGAGGCCGCGCCAGCCGTCGCCGCTAGGGACGCGCCCGTGCGTTCATTTACGAACGATATTTTTGGGTCGCTCCTTCACCAATATTTTATTTTGTTTCATATTTTTAGGGCCATGATCTATTTCCTAACTCAATATTAAGGCTGTTTCTATAATGGCGACTGATAATGGCTGATACCTGTTCTGAGTAAAAAAAAATTAATGGTTAGTACTGTCGGGCTGTCTCGCCTTTCAAGTCCTTCTTTTTCTAAACTCGTTTTCTACCATATGACGTCTATAAAAATAAATGCACACAATACCTAACCAACCATTGTCTTGTTAAACATATACAATAATGTATATATAAATATATCGTAAAATCTCTTACTTAACAATAATTAAAAAAGAAAAATTTTTGTAAGTCAGATATTTTACGACATATAGTATATACATGTTATTTAGCCATATTTACAGTAGATTATTAAACTCATCTAAATATTTCGTATTAATTAAATTTACAAATCACAATAATATAATATATTTATTGCATAGGAAACAAAATTTCTATCTATTTTTTAAATGTAGAATATTTTATTCTGTGAGCGGCAACGTTCGTTCCCCGCTCGATTTTCGCGCCAATTAGCACGGCCGCCATTCGGCTCCCACCCGCGCCGCAGCCACGGCGCGCCGAGACGTTTCCTCGCTAAATAAAAATAAATTGTGCGAAATATCGCCCGCTCTCTGCAAACGCCTCGCTCGCTTCTTATCGAACACATTATCGCCAACACGAGCCGCCTTCTAATCCGTTACATCTACTCACATTTTTTTGCATGCGTAAACTACATTTACTATTTATCCCGGCGTACACTGTAACATTTACAGATTTCACGGTTTCGAAGGGCCAGAACGCTCAGCTTAAAACTTTTCGAATGATAATTATACCTTGTCTCTGGAACAAGGACGAGCTATGTGGGATTCTGCTCCCGATTCGAATCCAAAAAACGTAACCACATGACCTTTTGTGAAAACTTTAATATACCTCCGTTTAACTTACCGGACCTCAAAAAAAATTTATGGCAGAATCTTTAGATGAATTGGTCCAGCATATTGTCCTAAACCTCAAGGCATTTAACGGTCTGTATCGTTTCGGCAGCGACTTGAAATAAAATAATGAACCAACTAATATATGATTGAGTAAAATCTTTAAATTGTATTGTTAATATATCTAAATTTTAGCTGTATTTACCCATAAGAGAAAGCTGTATATGATATATTGTAAATAATGGTAAAACGCTGTCGTGCCTCGCAGCTGGGAGAAGAAAGCTCCTTATCAAATAGCGGCAACCCTCTCTCAATTGTCTGCCTTTAGTAAAAACGACAAAAAAAATATTGTAAGAAAAACACTAGCGATACAAATTAGAATTAATAAAAAACCCAATAAAACCGAGAAGGTTTATGCGACGAAAGTTGATCGCCTTCTGCGCTGTGTGAAGAATCTAGGTATCTAGAAGTGAAGATTAAGTAGCCTAAAACGTTAAGATAGCGAAGCCCGACTGTAGAGCCTCTGCTAAAAAGTCCAATTACTTAAACACGTAATATTAAGAAAATTAACGCGAAAATCAAAGTATCTTAAATATTATGAATGGAATTTAAAATCGTCATTTTTATTAATTAATTAGTAATTTAATAATATACTTTTGTTTTTTTTAATTAATCTATTGATAAGCGCTGTATACCTGCCTTAACACTCATTTACGGCGAAACGTTGATTTACGGGATATCTTGTGTAGCCTAAGCCAAGCTTAAAATATATTTTTCCCTCAGTCCACATTTAAATAGATACCCACTTAAGCCTTCCGCTGACAGGCGCTCTTCGAAGTTGGAGGGAGCGTCGTCTTGATTACTTCCTGCGCCGTAAGAAACGTGAGTCTCGACTACCTTTCTCAACATAACTCCGACTACTTTGACGATAGCGAAAGTTTTTAGTCGTACGGGTACTTGGAAACACGGAGAAAATGTGGATAAATGTGAAGATACAGTGTACGTACATATATTTTAGACATATTAACAGAGCCTCGCTGTGCTATAGCGCCCACTATTTGATAAACTATTATACTAAAAATTGTTAAATAAAAACGACAAATATTTTTAATGCAAAATTATTATTATTATTAATATTTGTTATTAAAATTCTCGGGGTTTTAGAATCCAACTGTGTCAAAATAGCTGTATTTGAAAATAATCATAAAAGAGATTTTTTCGAGTTAGAAACATTTAAAATTACCGTCTGTAAAACACGTATTTGTAATTTGAATTTGGTCTAGAATTGCAGACATGAAATATTAACAGTAATGCAGGTATATAAAACTAATGCGTACGAACGTTCTAGAAAGTTTGACCCTTCGTCTGTCGCGTGAAATTCGTAATAACCAGGTGGAACGAAATCGCTGGAGCAATCGACCGTAGATTCGGCTCGGCAATCACTCCGATGGTATCGGGGCCGCAGCAACAGGTGGCGTGGTGTTATATTGCTCTGCCCACCTGCCGTTGAGTGCGCAGTTCGGAGCCTCCTTCCCCGATTGACGTTCCATTGAATGCGCGAATATTTAAGCTATGCAAATATGCCCTCCGTATCGGTTATGTGCTCCTGGTATACCTGCGCGCCGATCGATTGTGGATAAAACAATATTTTTTTGCCTCATTCGGTATCCTTTATTTTGTTTTATGTATTTTGATAAAATATTATAATAGATCAAACAAAGTCGGCTAAGTCTGGTTATGACATAAAGTAAATTTAAATCTCTAACAATTTCAACACTGACATGGGGCCAGGAAAGTACGGATCCTCATTTCCTTTGTAGCGTCACGTATACTGTGATGCGAGACCGTGCTCGGGTCCGGATGTAACGAAAAGGGGCAATTGAACGGCCGGGTATATCCGGATTGGCCTTGTACTGTGGTTATGGTTCAACCGGTGTACTTACGAAGCTTATACTTGTGTATATTTCAGCGGATCTTTGCCTTTTATGGACACATACGTGTTCTACTCATCTGTAATTATATAGTTTGAAATATATTTGTAATCATGAATGGTTGCAAATTAGGAAAAATATTTTTAATTATTTGCTCAACAGACTTAGGTGTTTTATTGGCCTGTTTCAGTATATAATAATAAAAAAACATTAGACTGAATATCTTTTAAATGTCTTAACAATAGGAGAACGATAAGTAAAATAAATTTCCATAACGATTCTAGTAAATGATATGATTATATTTTCATTGCAATGCATGTTTTATTTTTGATTTCATCAAAAAAGGCTTATAAGGGTACACTAGTGCGCCATTTTTATTTTAATTGACGTCAAGTGTTTGACAGCTACAAAGAAATGTTTTTAATTTGCAGTGTTGTTTATATTTAAAAAGAAAAGTGTTGTTTTTCTGTTGTTGTTTCACTCCCAAAATTTCCATTTTTTCTTCTCTTTAAAACATTCCACGTAGCAAAACGAAAAAATGAAAAATATTTTATTTATTATATTATTTATACGCACATTTTTTTCTCTACTTAGAACAACATATTAACTTCAAAACGACCACTTGATTGCTAATTACATGATTAAATATGACACAATTTCGTTTATTTTAATTTGTGTACTAGAAAATGACGAAACGTAAAAAAGATCGATCTTACAACATAGGGTCTGTCTTAAAGGGTGCCCAAATACGAGCATAGCCATAGCTGTATTTGGCTATGCTTGGAATTTCTCTACGAATTAAGAAAGCGAAGGCGAACGAAAGTAACTGAAATATCTATATTAGTTATCAGCCTTAACACACGTTAGCCTTTACGCTGTTAAAAGACGATGGGTGCAGGCCACATCTTATCAGTAATATTGGAAATCTATTATATAGAAAGTCTTATGGGTAAAATATTTGGGGGACCGGAAAGTAATGTCGTTTTCCTAAGTTAAATTCACATTTCTAATCAACAATATATTCACCTTCGTTATCAACTGCCTGCTATCTAGTGTTCTAATTTTTAATGCTGGAGCGATAAAAATCTACTTGTTTTTCTGCAAAATTTGTCAATAGAAACGAAATTACTTTACGGTCCCCCTAATATTATTATAACTAAATTAAAAAAGTATTTATTACCACAAGTCATAAAAGTCAATCATAGTTTGTCAAGGTACAGAAGCCGATGTTTATATATTTAAGCCATGTTTTTGAATTTACATATTGAAGACGTTACCGTATTTGCTGCCCTGATCGCGCGCTGCGAGGTCCACTTCACAATAAATAAATGTAATGCAAAAAGTTTACCAGATATTTTAAAATATATGTAATAAAGTTATGGCTTATATGATTTTACTTTCCGCTTACAAAGATGTGCGAGGTGAGAAACGTGTTATCGTTTGTCATTCAACTTAACTCCGCTTCTGGGGCAATTCCTCATCATTATTTAAGACATAGAACCTCCTCTCTCTGGACATAGACTTCCCACATAAATTTTTAATAGAAGCAGTGGAAAGCGACCTGGATCCAGTGTCTTCTTTAAGAAGGTCGTTCGTCCACCTCGTGTGGACGAGTTTAACGCTTCGTTTGCTGATCCGTGTCCGTCTCTACCCTAGAACTGTCAGGCACCAGCGGCTATCTGTTCTGCGCGTTTTAGATCATAGTAAGCTAGAAAATTATGACATGCTGAGTTAAATCCTTCACAGGATTTTTATCAATTTTAGTACATAAATTCAGGTAGCAGTATAACGGTTTTATGTACATTTTTACCAACCTTTAGAAGTACGTGTAAATTGTGCAAATATACCGATAAATCGAACAGTAAGTGAGGGTTTATGAAGCAGCGTTTGAGCTGTAGGAAATATATGAATGATCTTAACTTTATGAGGTCGGTGCAGGTGTTTTCCGGGCTAGTGATTAACTAAAAAGGCGAGGGTAAAAACAGGTCACTGTGAAGTTAAAGCGTATCGATTTTTTCCGACGGGCCTATCGATAATGCGCCGGCAGTCAGTGCCGCCGTGTCGCGTCATGTCGAGCGATCACTCGTTACGTTTTCCGCAGCCGGGAGCGGACGCTAGTGTTGGGAAAGAAACAAATTCAAAAATATCGAGCATTTTTTTTGTAATCTTCTCTACTAAAACTAATTACTTAGCATTTCTCGACGCTGAGCAATTTGTCCCTTTTTACTTTTACAGCTTTGTGTCATTGTTTCTGGTTTTCCACTGTGTAAGGTAAAAATTACATAAATTGCATTAGACTATGGTCTGTATTTCGATTGTATTGTTAGTTACCAAAAGCATGTAGCTCTCAGCCAACTGTAAAAACATCACTACTCTTGTATAAAAGCCTCCTCCTATTTATTTTTATGACTGTTTTCTAGTAATCAATTATAAAATAATAATTCTATATTTAATACATTTTTAATAACGTTTAACTACTGCTTTTACTCAAAACTAAGTAGCGAAAATTATATTATTATATTACTTTATCTTTATCTACAGTAAATAAATACAAAACTAAAAAAATACAAATATATGAATTTCGCAACTATTCATCTTTACTTTATAACAAATGTGCACCTTTTATTACGGAATAAACCAAATCCGGTAGTTACGGTATTCTTTCAATTTTTATTTTGCCGTCATTTAGAAAAGTTTCTGGATGCACTGTCATAATAAAAAAAAATAGTGTTTTGTGCTATAGTTAAAAATCGTGTATTTATTCGTAATGGTGAACTGCGATACTACATAATCATATAAGAAAAAGGATAAAGTGTGTATAATATTTTAAAACATCGATATCTATCTGGGATCTGCAAGGTGCGTCACTCGAGCTCTCGCCGCGCATTAATCAGTCGTCGTTTGGTCCCGCCGCAAATTCTCGCCCCCTTCACACCTCCCCTCTCCACCCCCTCACCCGAGCGACCCGTGCCCGCGACCCGGTCCACACGGGCAGGGCTACCGATTTACGAACATAACTCACCACGCGTGGTGATTTATTACGTGCAATAAACTCGGAGGACCCGCGCCGTGTCTTGTTTGGGACATCCTTAGAGCATTGGTGTTAGGTTTTTTTTATTTCCAATTACGAAGGAACTGTTTCTTAGTTCGACGATAAGTGAAACAGCTGCCCTATAATGCTCTAATATCTTTGATATTATATGAGTTGGTTATTGGCTGGGAATGATATCGTCTCAAAGCTAAAACGATGGCTACATCACCCGGGGGGACGAAGAAACAGTGTACCCGAGTCACACAGACGCGCCAACGCGACATAACATCCAAGTGGCGCACAAGAACAGGGGAAAACTAGTATTGAGAGAAATTTAAATTTTAGCTCTATTCTTTGGCTGATGAAGATGTAACAGCTCCACAAGGCTAACAGCGTCAACATCTAATAGAAACTAGAGAGGTACCGCCTCATTAGTTACATAAGTTACAGTGTTATAAAACCAGAATATTGCATTGCTTACGACCCTTGATTAGCACCTGATATAGACATCGCAGTGATGTCTATCTCGCTTGTTAATAGCAAGTGGTATATATTGGCAAGGCTATTCTACTCACCTACTTCAATATTGATAGTTGACTTTTTCAGTCTGTTTACAACTATCTTTAATATTATCAAATTAGTAAATTTTCGATGTAAGATAATTTTAAGCGAATTTTAAGAACACCCTATTATAATTTGTATAGATTTAAATAGGTATACATACTATAGTTTACTATTCCTAAAAGATATAATACAAAACAAACCAAAATATTTTCAATATTTTTTTAATTTGTTGACTTTTTATGGTAACAAAAATATATAAAAGATAAGGTTAGGAGTTAGGAGTTAGGCAAATAAATAAGTATATGCTCTTATCACAGACGGCGATTTGTAGGAGAGACGTTATACAATTATAAATGGGAAATTTATTTAAAAAGATAAAATAATTTTTATACTTTAAGGGTAATGAGAGAGTTCAGTAAAAGCATTTATACTATGATATATGATACTGGAACGTGATCCCACCTGTCACCCAATCATGGCTGAATCAACAACAATCACTCCCTTTATAATTGAAATATAAAAAAAATGAAAGGCGAGCGTGTGACAACCCTGTGCCGACGACTCGGTTACGCGGCGAGGCGTGTTCTGCCAACACGAGCTCCCTTGAGATTCACGGCGCGACGGGCGGCCGCCGCCGCTCGCCGGCACGTTGGGTACCCAACGCAGTCTCGCGCATATTAACCAAACTTCTGCTATCTAACGCGATACATATATTACGCGCGCTTCCGTTTCTCACGCGTTCAAAACGAGACTGCAACCACTTTCCTCTTGGGAATATTAAAACTGTTACGACGAGAGGAAAAAAAAAATTTATCAGTAAAAATTTTGCATATAATTCAAACGAAGTACGGTGTTTACTTTAGATTGATTAAGGATCTGCAGCGTTTGAGTGAAAACACTTCAGTACTTACGAATTATGGCAACCTACATCTAAAATTTTGCGACAAATCTCTTAAAATACAAAATTTTAAGTTCAAAATACTTCATTTAAAAACAAGTTAAACAAATCTGGCCTAACTTACTACGTAAGTACCGATGCTTCCTAAATTACGTCAATCGGACATGTACTGTATAATCATAGTATCAGCGATACGTCGTCCACTACTGACTTATGCCTTTCCCGTAGATTTCCAATAGGTCCAGTCTTAAACTTTAAAGCCCCAGCAGTCAACTCTTCTGCGCGCTAAGCCTACCTACTACCAATTTAACTTGGCAATCATGACCGTATCAGTTACTTTCGTTTATATATGGATCTACTCTATCCTGATTCGATCTCACGCAATAACAAAAATAGCCCTTTCCATGGTTCAACATCCTTTCTAGTAACAGAAAAATTTAAACATTAAATAAAATCGTCAATAGGTCAAAAAGTTGTATGATGCGCTGCAAGTCAAATTTATTAGTCTGGTTTAAGGAATGTCATAGAAGTATACGGGTTGGAAGTATGTTTGATAGACAACGCTTACACACATGTACATTCTATATACACTTCTATGTTTATCGACTATTCTATTATTTGTACTCTCAAAATTACGATTGTAACCACTACTGCCTAGATGATAATAAACTATTTAAAATAGATAAAGAAGGACAGTTACTTCTAACCCAAGAATTGCTGTACTAGTAGACATCAAAATCTGTTGATGTTATTGATTTATGTTGATAGCGGACTATTTCCTTTTGTATTTTTATTTTGATACCGATTCATAGAGTCATTGCACAATTAGTTATAGAACGTTTCTCTATCCAAAGGATACTAAATAAGCAGTAGGTTAGAAAACTAGATAGACAATATTACTGGTCACATTTCTATAACCGAAAGTACATTACTTAAGCAATCAACATCTCTGGTAAAAGTGCTACACAAGTAAAGCATTTAAATTATCATTAAATGAAAATTCGATCACCTAAAAAAGTAACCAAAAACCTATTAATGAAAGATAAATATAAAGGATAAAAGAAATAAGGAATACTTGTGAAATTCCTCTTGCAACTAATATGGCGGCGGCCGCTTGTTGGAATTCTTGACATACTATTCGAATAACAGATGCCAAGTTCTTAACATTCATGCCAATACTAATGATATATGCAATATAACAACATATATCTCAAATAATTGACCATACGCGAGCGGAAAAATTTGCGAACTTTCTCTATACCTTACTTATATCTAACTACTTCTCTCTATTTCCTACTTATGACAAACTACTACTCTCTATTCCCTATTTATGAAAAACTACTACTCTTTATTCCTTAATTATATCTAACTACTACTCTCTATTTCCAAATTATGACAAAATACTACTCTCTCTATTCCTTATTTATGATTAACACTGCTTCCTTCTTCAGTATATATGAAATGTTGTGATTCAAACTATGACTTTCAATGCTACTAACATTATTTGACAGTCATAGTTTTTCTCAAAAATCTGACTTCGTTAGTTATTCTTTTCTTGTCTAAAGCATCAAACTTCAGAATAGTCTCCGTCGGAATGAGAGTCTGCGAAGCGATACAAGTTTTCAAAGAAGATTCGAGACACATTGGCCGAATATTTACAGCTTCTAATCAGTCTTGTTGAAAGTCTATGGGCTCGCCCATGTTCAACTGTGGACGTCTTACGGATAAAATGATAATAATAATGAAATAATATGGCTTGCAGTATACTATCCAAATGCGGTAGCTACCAACGTTGACGAAATACAGAATTCTGAAAATGTATTGCATTACTTCTGACCGTCTAGCTTCTTTCTAGATACGGTGCCTTTTAAAATGGAGCACATGCTTCCACATTTACCACCGAAACGTACACGTAATTTAGACGTAGTTCACATGAAAAGGCCGCCTACTAACCTATCTAGCGATGGTAATTGAGAACTAAGTTACTAATTTCAAATACAGAAAACAATTTAATTGTTATATCTAGATTTTTATTAAATTGCACTTTTATATCATTTTTCCTTTGATGTTCATAAATAATCACTATATTATTATCATCTCACTCTACCATTCTATGAGTAAAATTAAGTGAAAAAGCTGGTACGTTGTTTTTTTTTAATTCCTTGTAAAATCAAATTCACAATTTAATTATAAATCAAACATATTGCCATAAAGTAAATGTTAACAAAGTTCGCAACATAACTGAACTGTGTGTGTGGCCACTGCAGTTTATGCTTTGGGCCGACAGAGGTCGAGTTTTGCTGCAACCTGTTGTATGCTCTTTGTTTAGCACAACATTAGAGATGTGCTCAGATGATTTTACTCAATTTCGATACATTTTTTAGATTAAATTCACGATAAAAAAAATAAAGACAATGCCGTAGGCGTAAGTAGTATCTGCTTATATAACAGACGGACATCCCCGAGCTCCGAGGACTATAAATTATAGCAATCTTCCCGCTCCCGGGCGACCGAGGCGATGACTACGGTCACCCCACAACCGCTAACGCGTAACGATCCAATCAAAAATATCCATTCCTTTTCGTCTCTGAACAAAAATAATCATTTTGAAATAATATGAAATTTTTTGTCGTATACAGGGGACATAAATTATTAGTTTAATAGCTTTAAATAGATGTATGTATAGCTCATTTGACAGCAAATAGCTTTAAAGGTACTTACAATCTATTTTTAATCAACCTGTATAAAGTGATCGTTCTGAAACATGTTACATTAATTTATTTTTTTCTATTAGACAATATGCCAATAAATTCTGGAAGAAGTCTGCAGGGACAAACAGTAAATAATATTTAATTATTTACTATTTGTCCTTGTGTACTTTTTATGTGTTGTGAACCGAATTTTGAAAACGCTTTTTCTTTTTTCTATATTATCATTACGTTATTTATTATTTCTGAAACCTTTGGATAGGGTGTACCATACATTGATTGACATCTGTACGCTTGCACCTTTGAAGATTTTACACTTATAAACAATCACCCTATATACTAGTTGAGTTATAAAATATTTAATAATTCCACTGATTTTAAATGATTCTTACGATATACGTAGCAACACTAACAAGTAAATATCTCTTGTCAAATACTTTTGCAGGTATAATTATTTCCTTATGTTTTCGTTTTGAAAGTTTTATCTCGTTTATTATAAACCTATTGAATGTCCCGTTCTGCTCTCTCAATTCTGTGAGTAATCTATATACGAAGTTCCTGAGGGAGCTCCTATGATACTCCTATTAAAACGAGAAGTTCACAATGGTTAATTACTGTAGCCTCCCACGACAGCTCGAAAAGACTACGTAAATATGCCATCACTAACTCTTACAAATAGAGAAGGAAAGGATGGTGAAGAAAAGGGCTTATTCTAGGACCTAAACATCTGTGGCTTTAATTCGCAAAGAACTTTGATGTCGGAATATGACCTACAATAATCTTTAAGACCTTAATGTTGAACCTGTGGAAATATTGTTGATTAATAATATAGTTATTGTTCTGCCCAAATATAGGTTATTTTTTTGTTAAGTTTATATTATCTTGCCGTATGTGCGAAACGCCTTATCGTCTTAGCGTGAAGATTATATTAATAGTAAATATTTACTTTATCCTTATGTTCAAATTAAAGAAGGTTTTGAACACATTTTACGTCATCAGCCTTTTGTTGGTTAAACATCGCCGTCGACGTAACCCATAGACGCCCACTGCAAGGTATAAAAGCCTCCCTTAAAGATCTCTATGGGAGTATACCATAATCGCCACGTTTGGTAGACGGGTTGGCGATCGCAGTGTGGTATTATGGTACGCAGAGGTGACTGCTGCTTTCCCACAAGAAACTTGTTTGTGAGCAGTGGTAATCCCATATAATTAAAGCACCAACTGTGAATTATATATCGAACTTCGATCACGTCTCAGTTCTCTACCGTTGCTCAAAAAAAATCAATATTGTTATAGAACTGAACATACTTCAGCACAAACCCAGATAGCTACGCATTATCGCGAGTAAAACGTAGGCCAGTAAGCGGTATAACATCTATATACTATATTTAGATCAGTATAATAATTGAAATACGTCTATTTTTATCTTCTAAAATACGGTTATATAAGAATAAAGAAATAGCTTTTGAATGTCATATTTAATAATTATAAGAGAAATATTATAACACATAAATATGACTTATTTTAATTCAGCTCCTAAAAGTGTTGCTTCAACGAAAATGTCGAAAATTAGCCGTAGACGGAACGGAGGCATGACTTAATGCCGCTCTAACCCTATCCAGAACGGGCGAGATAATTCTCTTAGGACCCGTCCAGGTTAGTAATCAAACTTAATGCCCGTGCTTCAAACCCACAATTAGGGACGCAACATGACTATGTAATCTGGAGTCGAGCGCCACTGTTTAAACACGTGGTATCTGATGTATGAAAATATAATTCCACTTTGCTTTTTGCCACAGCTTCGAGTTGAACTACACTGATTTTGTATTAATTTTAAATTACTTTATAAACTTTAATTAAAATGAAGTATTTTGCTACTTAATTAATATATATCTTTCATTCATTTCCTAATATTCAAATTATTTCTAGATTTCGTAAATATTTTTTCGATTTCCAGTAACATTTTTGTATAATTGAAACATTAGAGAATATATCTTAAATATATTTCAAATAATTTTTGTATGATACGTATTCATATCAAACATGTGTAGTTATATATATAAAATAAATTACTAATATTTTTGTGGCTTTTTTAATGAAATTACAATATACAAAGTTGTTTAATGATAAAAGAATCACAAAAAAAAATTATTATATCTACATCGATTTCATCGTTTTTGTTATATAAGGTAATTAATAATACGTAGGATTAGACTTATTTTTGAAAGAAGAAAGAATATTGGTAGCCTAGCGATAAAAGATTGAGTCTTACAACCGCAGATCGCGGGTTGATACCCTGGGCAAAATCTTATATAATTCACAGTTTGTGTATTAATTATATGTGATTGTCACTGTTCACAAATAAATTTGGGGTTGGGAAGCAGCGTCTTCTGCGCACATAATACACTGCAAACCTGCTTGCCAAGCGTCGCCATGTATGGCATATACCACCCTTAGATATCTCTGAATATGGGCTGAAACGACCAGACTTATAATTATTATTATTACAAAATTATTATTTGTTGGAGCTCTCATGTCAAGCGTTAAATTAGTTTCTATTTATGTTTGTGAAGAATTATATCTTAACCTTTATTATCATTGTATCGATCGATAGACGCCCACTGACATATAATGTCAATGCCCAATGACATAGGACTCGTGTAAATATCGCTATGATGGCCGGTCTTGCCCTGCCCCAATCCAGCGACCTCCCGTGACATTAACTTAGTCGTCGGTATACCCAGTGGAGGGCTAAGCGACGCCGCATCTATTTGTTCGTGATCGAGAGCCTTAACATTTTTCTTTAATTTACATCATCGTGTAACATGTTGAAAACAAATATCTTTTTAAATCGATTCCACTCTTTTTAAATAATAAATATAGTGTTGTACAACACCGGTGAATATAAACGCTCTGAAGGTTCCTTTTACAAAGAAGTCGGGTCTCAAGAAATCGTTGTGTATTGTAAAACGGACGCCTCGAATGGTGTCTGAAAGTCCAATAGAGGCTCTTGAGTCGACACCGCGCGACACTTGGCGTGTCGATCACCCCCGAGCGGGTTCTGTTTGCTGATCCCGTCTCCACGCGGGGGCAACGCTTTTGTTCGGTAAGCCACGAAAAAATGAAATACAATTCTTACCTACGGATTATTCTGTACAAGGGTTGACTACGCGTCCCTTTTCTTGTGAAAAGGAGCACATAAGTCTCTTAATTTGAAACAAAAAATACTTTTTATCGTAAAAAACGTCTTTATATTTTAAGATGGTTTATAAGTGGTTCTAATATTTAGTTCTCGGTTTTATAAAATTCACATGGAAATAATATCATATAATAATGAGAAGGATTATGCATTTGTTCACAAAAAAAAATAGATTATTTAGAAGATAACAACAGCCACCGATAGAGGCACTGGCTTGCCCTAGGATTGAATGCTAAACTGGTATTGACTGAGAGCCCAAGGCGAGGCGTTTTTCCATCGGCCTTTCCACTAAATAAAGTATCGGGCCGGGGCAACGCTTTCGCGGAAGCTGAAGCTACAGCTCATCTAGGTTAAAATCCTCCAGGACTACTGATTAAGCTGCATTGTAAATGTAAAAAAAAAAAACAATAAAATTTCGCATTACCCTATTAACTATTTTATCATCAAATAAAGTATATTATTAACATTACTATTTTTCATGGTTTTATCCGAAGGACGTTCAATGTCGGGTATAGTTCTGCCACTAAAATTTCAAATAGGATAGGTTGGAAGCGGCTGATATTCAGCGACTTCACAAGATGGACAAGCGACCTTAATTAAGCCATCTGGCCATATATTACATGGACATCCTACGCTGCGCTTGCCAATGCGTAGTTCTCACTCTAGATCCTCAAGGCTCCAGCGGCTATCTGTTCTGCGTGCTGTGGCTGGCTGACTACCACGAACTTCAGTTAACTACGAATCTCATCATTGCTAAATAGATTTGGTAGATGACTCCTATAGCTGGTTGAGCGAATGTGAGCTTGCTAATGTAACCCGAAGTTCAAATTGCGCATTTATATATATACTATACGTATATATATTAATATGTGCAATTTGATGTAAAAAATAAACGTAACATTTGCCTAAAATCAGTGTATAAAGCCGGCCTCACATCCGCGTCAAACGTGCAAGTCTAAATGAGCTTACAAAGCTACTGCGCTGTCTGGAGCCGTCGGTGGAGCGAACCACAGCGGGACATCAAATTTTCTATGAATTATTCGATTCTCTCTCCGTATATAACTCGTATATAAATATGAAGCCGAGTGTCCGACTGCGGTATTTTAAATAAACGTAAAATAAATTAAGACGAATGCTACATTTTAATGTAATGTAATTATCATTTGATTACAAAATAATACAAGTGTTTTGTTTGACGTCAAATGTTTGAGAACTTAGAACGGACATCTTAATTTGATTTTTGGGCGCAATTTTTTTTATCTCCATAAGTATATTATATATTAACGCAAATATGGAACAAAATAGCTACCAATATCTAAGCATTTCTCCAGTTTTGCGCAATACACATTTGGTGATTTAATTTTATACATATCCAAAACATTAGCAGACTTTATATTTTCAGGAACTGAACTATCTTCATGAAACCCTTTTAGGCTCTGATCTATATGTATTCTTGTATTTGTGAACCATGCTGTATCTAGCAGCCTTATACAAACTTAGCGATGACAAAGTGCTGACCAGGTTCCGTACTTGGTCATGTATAGCAAACATCTCATTCCCATACAATGTAATACGTACATTTTTACTGAAAAATTACAACCGTTTTCTATTTTCATGTCTCTACGAAAACCTTTTGACATAGCCTCTTGTAAAAGAGACATTACACAAGTTTTTTTATTTTATTTTAGAGAATAATTTTTAGAAGTGCATACACGTTAAGTTCATACTTGATTTAAACGTTATTTTTTTGGTAAGTGTTAGTGCCCATATATAAGCGGGGCAGAAAAGTAATCTCGTTTCTGTCGACATATTTTACGGAAAAATCGCTTGATTTCTACCATTCCGGCGATTGAAAATTTGTATACTTAATGGCAGAAGGTTGTTGATAACGAAGGTGAATATATAGTTGATTAGAAATAAAAACTTTTTAAAAATGTAGTCGTGTGAATTTAACTTCAGAAAGCGATATTCCTTATCGGTCCCCCTAATACAAGCGTCGTAGTGGGAATCAAATTCGGAATCTACCCTGGGTAACCTTACACAAAACCCTCTACAGTATTAAAGTCACAACATTGCCTGGACGTGTTAAATTGTATGGGAGTGAGATGTTTGCTAAGTGGTGACCAAGTACGGACCCTGGCCCGCACTCGGGCGTCACTTAGTCTACTCAGGGCTGTCACTTTGAGCAGGGTTGACAAATATAAAGAAGAATTAACGATCAGAGGTTAAAGTTATTAAAACTTTTTGCCAATGATATTCTTATTCTATATAAATACCTTGGTCATCAAATGTATATCCCAGCACATAACAACAGCTTCGACCAATACGGCATTTTTATTACATATTTGCGTAGAGGCCTTTCACTATGTATTATGTAATATCTCCCCCCCCCCCCAAAAAAAAAACCACAGAGTAAATTATGACATCTGTTATTTTGCTATCATACTTTTAAGTTCATTTAATCGTAAAATAAGTAATAAAATATATGGCGTAACTTAAAGCTATACAACGAAAGATTATTCACATAATTATTGAAGTGCAGGAAATGGAAGTCTGTTCTTTTTAATTGAGCATTTATTATTAAGTCGTTAAATCATTTAATAAAGTGATGACCCTGAAATTCGTGTTATTTACTATATTTTTATAAGACGGCTAATAACTTTTGATTGAACAAAATATGACGAGAAATAGATATTTTAATAAATTTTTGACGTCAAGAGAATTTCTTTTGCATTAAAGTAACGAAGTTTTTATGTCATGTAGTGATTGGAAGAGTTTGGATTTTGAAAGTAAATATTGACGCGAGACGGAAGTGCCGGTCGCAAGGAACACTGCAGCCCTGTTCTTCGCCCGCGGCCTGTTTGCCCGTCTCTATTTGTCCGTGGAACGTTTCCCCGCCTCTATATTTGCCCGGTACGGAACATTTGCCCGCCTTGCTGTTTGCGCAACCCCTAACAACATTCTCACATCTGACGCAAAATATTAAACTTCGGTAGGTTTACGCTTTCTCGGCCCTTTTTTGGTGTCTGCTTTCGGAATATTGAACAAGGCTACGAAAAAAAAACAGCATCAAACTATATCGTCGTGCCTTTAAATTTTTTTTTTTTAATTTGGAATCATTGAAAAAATTAGTTATTTGTAAATTAAAAAAAAAAAAATAGCAGAGTTTGTACAAACAATTACTTTGTACATTTGTCACTGTTTAATAAAATTCTCTAAAGCCTTACATGAACCTTTTTATTACAAATATTTTATTTTTTATATAGAGCCTTTACATAATTTTTTTTATTAATTTATTAACATTTACTTAAAATCTAACGTAATTATGTGTACCTACAGTATGCAAATGTATTTAATTTGTACAATTTTGGACGAATCTTTTATTAAGTGTGTATTACGTTTTGCTTTTACCGTGTCTAGTTATATATAAATGAATAAATAAGCATGAAATACGGTGTAGTCGATATGTAGTTAGATTATCCATTCGCAAATAAACGAAAGGATTTTTTTTACAATTTTACTTAAGGCTGCAGTGTTGCAATATAGAAGTCTCCTAGATTTACCCGCAATGCGAACGGAGACGGGGATGGTGCCAAATATAATTAGCAAATAGCGGGTGCTGCTACAGCATAATCAGTGACACGAGCGGTAAATTCACGACCTCCGTTTAAGCTTTGATATCCTAGTAGCCTAGGACTGTTTTCATAATTAGTACTAGCATGATAGGTATAATAAATGGCTTCAACCTACTATATATTTGAACGAGACGCGCTGGAACTAAATAAATTGTCAGCTGCAGAATATTAGAGCGACGAAAGTAGATACATTTACAATTTGATGACAGATTGTTTTGTTTGATTAAGAAGCGACAGAGAAGTGAGCAAAATTAGAGGGCAAGTCACAAATCAAAAGCAATCTAGAAAAATGTATCCATAGTTTTTCTGTACTATTTCTACCAATACATGATGTTAAAATATGTATATAATATGAAATTTTAGGCGCAATATTTTTTTCAGTTCTCATATACAAATTTATGTCTAGTACAGGAGTATTATTTACATACTTGAATAAAAGAAATATCTGTTAAAAAATATTAAAAGAAATATACCTGTAATAACAATAAGTAAATGTGCTAAGTAACATTATAAAACAAACTTTATCATGTTCTTATTATAACTGCGAAGTAAATGTGAATTTATTGTGGCCATGTCTCATTTAATTTTACCATTGCATTTCTTTTAAATAGTGTCTCTTTGTGTCAAGTTAACATTGTCCCTTTGAATGAAACATGTAAAAAGTAATACATATGTTAGTTTTAAGTACTATATATACTCCGTCGCCAATTGCCAACGTCTAGTTTTCACAATTTTCAGTTTTGAAAAAAATTCTGTTTACTCGTTTTTTTTTTTAAATATTCGCGTGATATCAACATCGTGATACGATTAATAATTTAAAAATGTTAAAAAAAAAACAGCAATATATATTTATGAGTTAAATAATTTAGTGTTAAGTTTTTAAAGTTTGATGTGTGTAGGAAGTAAGGATATATATAAATCAGAAATAAAAAGAATAGTTGATAAAAACTGTAACACGTCTTACGTACGATAAAAAAGTGGTCTTAAATAATTCGGGCGGGTTATCGATCAGTCCCATCTATTGTGGGGAGACTCCTACCTGTCAAGTGAGGCTGAGGCCCGACTTAGCGAAGGGTCGGGTTGGGGTTTCAGATTTCCGATTGTGAATATTTTACGCGGGAGCATCGACAGAAATAGAAAGGGTTATTGTACGCGGATGGCATGGCTAATGCATACTTTGGTTTCTTTGAAATAGAACTTTAAAATAGTTAAATCTATGATTTTTTTTTCATAGCTTGGTTACTACATTAGATTAATGGTGAGGCAACATAACGATCATTCGTTCATATCATTATATGGTATTAATTTTTGGGCTTTACAATATAGCAAGCTCTGGCTTTGGGGCTCCAGAATTCGCGAACAAAAATCAAAGCAATAAAGCCTGTAGAATGTTTTTGTAACTGTACATACTGACAGTAACATTTCCAACCACGACAAGACCAAAATGATAAATATAGACCGCGCAAAGAACCAACCGGATGTCCAAACTATAGCAGCATGCGAAGTAGTTAAAAGCTACGTATACCTGGCTCCACTGTCACCAACGCTGAAGGCTGCATGGGTGAGATTCAGAGATACTGCTCCATAACCAAATTCTCTCTTAAAAACTCACAACGATTTTGATAAACAACAGAATAACTAGAAACACAAAAATCCGACTCATGAGAAGCTTGGTCTTTATAATCTGTTTATACGGGGCAGAAACCTGAACTTGAGGAATCTGGATACTATGGATACTAGAATCAACGTTTCGATTTTCAAAGAATTCAACGTTAAAAATACGTTATCGTCGACTGTACTAATACAAATGTAACGAATATATCCGATTCTATTATATATAACCGATGTACTTGGTGAAAGAAAGAGGTGATAAAGAAGTCTAAAGTAAATGTTTAAGTTTTATCTTTGCATAACGAATAGTAAAGTTAGTAATGGCGTCCGTTTCACTGCAGCAGATGGTCTAGTATAGTCGCAATTTTTCGCTGCCCAGTCCCGCACAGGTTTTTCCAGTTGGCCAGCACTGGGGCACTCGTGCGTGTGAAGCGCTCCACTGTACCCATGCGCGCACAATAAGCTTGCGGACAAGCGCGACGGATGAACGCTCCATTTGCGGCCAGGAAAAAACCGTTCACACGTATACACAGGATAAAATTTTATTTCGATGCCAGTTTTTCTATAGCCATGCATTCTGGGGTCAGAAACTCGGACAATACATACTACAGCTGATATTGATAGTAAATATCGTTTTGGCCTCTCGTGGACTCATTGGGTAAACTAAAGGGTTCTTGTGATTTTTCTTTAACATTACGGAACGCTGCACATCCGAGTTGGACTCGATGAGTCATCGCCAAATAAGATTATTTTATAATAAACATTTATAAACTCTACAAATTTTTGCGTTTTACCTAACAAATAGTGTGATTTATACAGTAAAATCTACCATATGAAATACACTAGCTTTGTTTATTGGTGCGTCATTAAAACATCTATAAAGTTTTTAGTCCCTTTTACGCTTTTTTTCCCCTTTTTTTAGCCAGTGATATTGCTGAGCCGTCTCAAAGAGGCGACAATTAAGCAAGGTTGCCCAAGATTAAGTATTTATGAGGTCGGCTGCATGTTGGCGCATGCTACGCTATAGGGAAGGCAAGGAGTTTATATCCCCAGGGACGGGGGACCGGGACGTCCGGATGTGTGCGAAGACCCCGTCGTCCGGTCGTATTGCGGCGAAGTAACATCTTAAGGACTTAGTCCGTCGTAATACGTTCTTACTCTCACATTAGCGAGTATAACTAAGTAGTTTCGACTCGGACATAAAAGGTTATATGTCTTATAGTTGAAAGCCTTACCCGCATTCACCGTACGTCATCCAGCGTCATCGTGGTATAGATAGATATCTTTGTTAATGCTTGCGTAATATACACAATACAGGAACACAAGTCTCCTGTTAGAGAAAGTGGGAGAGAGAATAGGTAATCCGCTGCACAGGTTGGAATATTTGAAATTGAGCAGGTCCGCTTGCAAGCAGATTCACGCACACACAGACACATAGATACGTAAAAACACACGAATACCGTTTCGTTCAGATCAAATCAGTGTGTAACAAAATATTAAAAAAAAAAACATTTAAAATATTTTATCGCATATTGTTCATCTTTATTATCCTAATTTTGGCCATAAGACATCCACTGTGGGACAAAGGCATCTCCCAAATATTTCCAATAGGACCGGGTAGAAGCAGCCTGCATCCAACGTCTTCCGTCACCCTTGGCAAGGTGAATTTTGAATAGTTTAAATATAATTATAGCAGATACTTCGTCTAATTCTAAACTAAGGTCACTGATGAAGCTTGAAGTGTTGCTTGTCTGAAGTGGCATTAGGCGGGGTACATTCCTTGACTGACGACCATTGGGTCTAAAAGGTTCTTGAGTGGCGATCACAAGCCAGTAGTCGTGACGTGGGTAGGGACCCTAGCAAGTGAACCGACGACATAGTTGAGGTTGGCGGTAGTCGCTTGATGCGAGCAGCGCAACACCGCCCATCGTCGCATATTTTGAGAGGGACCTATACTTTGCAGTGGACGTAAAGTATTTAAATATATTTAGAGGGATGATAATTTTTAAAACAATAATTTATTTCAAAAAGTAGTAATCCGAATTTTGAAAACGATTTTTTTTACTATATCACTTTAACTTTATTTATAATTTCTGAATTTAATGATTTTTGAATAGGATGTACCATACATGAATTGATTGATAGGAAATAATATTTACATTCCTCTTTAAAGCTTCTACACTTATAACGGATCACCCTGTAAATAATTTCAGAAAATTCCTGCCGATTGAATCCTCAAAATTTCATTTGAAGAATCCTCAGTTACAAGCGACGTTTGTATAGTCTGAAATCGTTTATATTTTCCGTCCAACTATTTTCTTATTTCGGCAGAGCGTAGGTCTTCACGCAAAATATCCCTCGACGATATTAAAGGCGGTGTAAGAAAGCGCAAGAGTCATCAGCAGGCAAACGACCGCAATTAACAGTGGCGCGCCCCCTTTCGAGGGGGCGGCGGGGGTCGTTGGGGGGCAGTGGGGGGCGTCGAGTCACTGGGCGCGGGTAAGGCTTTATCGCGCTGGCTTTTGTTGGGAGTAGGCATAAGATAAGGGTGGGTACATATTAATGCTGTTTACTGAAGCCCGTTCGTGTGAATATGTAGAGAAAATCTGATTTTATTTTCTTTAATTATGCTCCTCATGTATATTATTTGTTTCGGCAAGTTGAAGAAAAGATGGTTGCTGGGGTCTTCAATATCTGGAACTGGCAAGCGCAGCGTGAGTATAAGTGCCACGCTTCGCTTAGAAGTAAACGAAAGTAACCCACATGGTTGTATAGTTCACGGACCGCTTCGCTTCCTGAACTTTTGACAGATGATACAATCCACATAGTCCAGCGGATTAGCAAGTGGCGACTATGTTAAGACCATGTTATGGTTGTCGGAGGATACAGGTGACACAAGTGGCAAATATCACATCCAACCAGTCCTGTTGGAAATCTATAGCGGAGCTTCCGACGTTCTACGACTGAAATGATGAGAATGTTGATAAATCAAAGGAAATAAACTAGAATAATAAAAAGAGCTAGTAACTCTAATCAAAACGTGGAATCAAAGCAAACATTCTTTTGTATTTTAACCACGTTAAAAATGCAATGTAAGGTAACGAAAATTTTACTTGAAATGTAATTTTCGTAATAAAATATAAGTCTACAGATTGCTCACTTCAACGATCGATGTTTCCAAATTTTGGTGTAATAATATTCAATATATCTCTTCTATAAAAACATACACAATTTTACACAAAACGAAAGCTATAATATTAACCAAAACCTTTATTGAAGTATAAAAAAGCGTTCGTCGTAATAACATTAATCTGACATCACCTTAATACTTAACACGCGCCAGGATGAGTGTTACCGAGAATTTGGGACGGACAAAGGTGAATTAGTGGAGAGCTTCGTACTCAGCTCTCACGGCAGTTCTTTTAAAATATTAAACCAGTGTGAAGTCATACACATCCTGCTAAATACAGCTGGGAATTTAGTTTGTGGTCGAGGTGGTATTATCTTCTCGCTTATTTTAATCAACTCACCTCTGGATATTATCAAATGACATAAGCTGCAAAAGACATTCATATTTATATACAGCATTTCAAGGATTAATCTTGGGGATTCCCCGACGGCATCAGTTTGTAGTTGTGATAAGAGACGAGAACGATTCTCGGGGCTGACGACCCGCATAGCAAGTTTAAGAAAATCTGCTTACAATACATGTATTAGTCTTCACCGTACAGTTTCGTCTCTCTTCATAACTAAATTAAAAAATGACATTATCAATGCTGCTTTAGAAGCTCGCTCTAAAAATGATATTCATTCTTGACAGGTCCAAACTTTTCAGCAGATTATAGAAAGAATTCACTGTTATACCTTTCGCTCCTACCTTCACCACATACAAATTAACTAATTATTTATTCCTAGGTATCTCTTTTACTAGGTTTGACTTGTATACTTTAGATATATTTTTCTTAAAAGGAAGGTACTAAGTATCCAACCAGTTCTTGAAACTTATTTACAGAATCATTATGATAGCATTGCTTTCTTGAAAATTGTAAAGGATTGGGCATTGTTGATGCATTTTATTAAGATCAAAGATCGAATATTCTGAGAATCTTCTAAGAAGTCATGGAGGCGGCTTCAATTAGTTCATTATCATAATTTTAGTTGTAGAATGTAAATTGCTGCACATCGGCCTACCTCAATGATGTCCTATAAGACTATTCTGTTGCTGAATGCATCCAGTATCTTCTGACAACTTAAAAAAGATCATCTGTCCATTTTATAGTCTATTATTATATACGTTAATTCTTAAGCTGCGCTTGCTGAACCGTAATATCAACCTGCACCTTAAGGCTTTTGTTGCAATCGGTTTTGCCCGCTATGTGGCCTGCCCACTACCAACTTCCCAATCCATTGCAATAAGATACTATAAGATGAATTATAGAAGAAGATATATTTTTGGGGTCTTTGTACACGTAAACGGGTGGTGGATCATTTTTTATAAGTGCTTCACATAAGAAGCCTTCATTTATTTTATTTACTCTCATAATTCTCATCAGCTATGGGCAAATACATATTTCAACGTTATCTTCCCAAATCATGATGCCATTTAATAAATTATCAACAGTGCATTAAAAGCGAATATATTTTAAGTTAATAACACTTTCTATGAACATCCGCCATAACGGCTCGTATGTTAACAGCGAGATAGAGCTGGGGAAGTGAATATGTGAAAGAAAGCATCTCTTCCCTGGTGGGGGAGTTCATAATAAACAAGAACAAGACAGGATAGTAAGAGGTCGAGTAAGAAGATGAATAACAAACTGTATAAAATTTGGAGCTAAAAATAAAAGTAGAAAAATAAAAAGGCGCTCTGTTAAAATATTAGAAGAATAACAAAAATAAGCTGTGATCTCCTAGGCAAAGTAACGGGGGATAAAAGGCGATGCATCGAAGATAACGAAGCATGGACAAGAAAGACAGATATGAAAAAAGAAAAATGACGAAAGAATGATAATGTGATGAATAAAACAGAAAAAGAAAAAAAATAGAGAGTATAAATAATAAAAAAGAAAATAAAAAATAAACAATCCGTCCACTTATGATAGGTTTTAATAAAAAACCTATAAAAAATTGTCTGGTACAAGAGACATCTTAATCATACATTCTATCGAAACAATTAATAAATGTTTAAAAGGTTGTGTAAAATAAACACTTATTTATTTACATTATGAAAAAATTTCAGAAATAAGGAATTCCGCAGAAGAACTAAGGTTACCGATGTAGCTTAAAGAATTGCTCGTTAAAAGTGCTAGAAGTGGATGAGATGATCGCCATTAGGGTCCTAAGGCGACCACGAGCCGGTTGATGCATCGACGGTAGGGGGAGCCTAGTTGGACCGATGACCTAGTTAAGGTCGCGGAAAGAGACTGGTCATCGTGCCAATCTTTGGGGGAAGGCTATGCATTACAGGGGGCGTCCAGCGGCTGATATGATGATTTCTTTAAATTTAATTACTTTCCCAAGTTTATAACGTGATAAAAAGGTTTTCATCATAAAAAAACAGCAACTGTAAATTACGAGAAAGAAAGGTTGCCCACCCCTCATTAGCTGAAGTTATAAAAAGCACTGGCGGCCCGCATTGTTTCATAAGGCATAAAACCATCCCGGTGGACTGCAGGGAGGGGACGACCGCAAACCGGGTGCGAACGATTTTCCCAGGATCGATATGAATCTATTGTCCTCGCACCCAGGTGTCTATTGCGGTACGTGACTAGTGGGTAATTGTAATAATTATATAATTAGTATATGTTACATTTAAGAACGTCTGAAAATTTAAATTTAAAACACTGCTTTGTATTTCAAGGCAGTATTCTATTACAGGCGATATCGGATACACTTTCAACTACAGGTTTACTCCATTAGATCTTTTACACCTGTTCCCAAACACCTTGTATAAAGTGCTCAATCAGAAACATATTAAATATATTTTTATTGAATACAGCAGGATGATAAAAAACATTTATTTTAATATCTAGTAATCTAAATTTTTAAACACTCTACTTGCTTTATTATCATTACGTTATATATCATTTCTAAAACCATTGATTGGGTATAGTATATCATACATAATTAACAGCAAATGATGTGTACATACATCCCTCTCAATCTTTTGCACCTATATCCAATCATCCTGTATATGTAATTAAAAATATATCATGTTAATTACAACTGTAGTCCAGTGATATTGATCCACGGCATCGCAGTGGTTGAACAAGCTATCCCAATGGAGTTCGTGATATCTCAGCATCCAATTCAAAATTCCTAATTATGTTTATAAAGCTCTCATTGCTATAGTCAGTAAAACTTCCGCTATTTTTATCAAGCCGGATTATAAACATGAAAGGTAATGCATTAGCGCATGACTATCTATACGCTTCCAATGGCAAGGCGATAATAAAATGATTTTTATATTTACTTATCTAATTAGTTACACTCTGTGACCATCATATGCTGTAAATGTAATGAAATTTAAACAATAGAATATGTAATTTAATTGCCTCAGTGAGTTTATTACAGATATAAAATTAACAGAGGGCAAAGGAGAGGGCTATGCTCGGATTGCTAGATCAAATCAGAAATGAGCAGATCCGAAGAAGACCTAAGATCATCGAAGTCGTTTAAAGAAATGCTCGTCTAAAGTAAAAATGGGCGGGTAATATCTCTGCTCGTGGCTCGTGCAATCGACGAAAGTTAAAAAGTTCTCTAGGTAGACCGACGACATAGTAAAGGTAGTCGCGCACGTTCTTGTCGCTGGATGCGGAGACCGCAGCTGGCGTCAACAACGTCATCACGCCGGACCTTAAGTCTAATGACATGATGATAAAATGTCATTAGACTTAAGGTCGACTCAAAGAAATCGTTTGATAAATTTTCCAGGCGTGAACAGAACATCAACGAATTGGCTAAAATGATTAAGAGGGTTGAAGCCGCTTGTTAATCACTTCCCCCGTTCAGTCAATTTCAAACAATTGAAAAATTGAGTTAAGATTTTTTGCAATCTTTGCAACCCTGCGTAAAGATATTCCGAAAAGGGTTTGCCGCAGGTTCGATAACTGAATTATCGATATCGATAGTAACGCCTGACTCGCGGCGACCGGGTAATTGAATGAGTGAGCCTTAGAAAGGCGAAGAGCACATTCGGAGTGGGCCCCTCTGTTAACACACTCAGAATAGTGAAGAGCTACTTCATATCGATATTTATCCTATAAAGGCTAAAACAAAATTGAACTTAAAAATTGCAATTACAAGCTTTCTTAACATATCCGTTTAAAATTTACATTTAATGTAATAAATAACTTACATATCTTACGATTGAAAGAAGTATTTTCATAAAAATTAAGTAAACTTTGTTTTTTATGACAGAAGTCCACAGCGATAATCCCTTAGCAAATGATAACTGTCATCTAAGGCAATATGACACGAGATAATATTTTGTAATTCTGTATATGCAGCAATGAGTATGTGCTCTTCTTCTTTAAACATGAAATGAACTCATTGACCCGATCATTTAAAATCACAACACTATAAACACATATGTAAAATATTGGAAGTCCTTGTAGAACTATCTTTACAACCTCTTTTACAAAGAACCGAGCTGAAACGAGTTAGTCCCTCCACTCATACTACTCTTTTCAGTATTATTTTTATTATTGTGAACACCGCAGTTCAAATCAAACACACGCTATAAAAAACGCAGGGGGTTAGGATTAAAATATAAACGACTAATTACTAGTTTATTTATCAAAAAGTCTTTTACAAACAAAATGCGTCTTCTTCTTTTTACAACTTTTTTGACGGCTCCCGATTTCCATCCGCGCCGCAAAACATAGGTCTTCCCCAAAAATATCTATGAGATATACGAGTATATAATGTTTGTCATGCTTGGCAGGCGGATTGAAGATCGCAGTGTGATATAATGGTACGCAAAGGACGCTGGTTGCCATCTGGACATTTATTTGTGGACAGTAGCTATATAATTAATGAAAAAAGTGTGAATTGTATAATAATTTAATATAATCTCAATAAATATATATATATATATATATATATATATATATATATATATACGTAATTACGGGTTTTAGTCAAAGTTTACGTACGGCGGAAAATTGCCCACAAAATCATAGGGGAATATCAGAGGGAATCCCAACAAGTAGCAAAGTGGAATTTCAAACTAATCCTTAAGGGTGACAGTGTAAAGACACCATATAAAATCTTTTCATATTTGTCATTACATACGGCGTGATTGGTTACAGGTATAAAAGTTTTAAAGGGGTGAATGTATAGCTCATTTGTCAGCAAAGAACTTTAAATCTTTTACACCAATTTCCAATCAACATGTATAAAGTGAATTTATTAATTCAATTGGAATGCGACAGGCCAATCACTTCTGGCTGTACAGTCTGCAAGGATATATAGCCCTGTAGACCATTATCTGATACTCAATAATTTAATTTTAATATGCATTCAATTTATGAAAACGCTTTTTCTTAATATGTTATCATTACTGTATTTATTATTTATAAAACCATTTGATTTAACAGCAAATGACCTATATATTTACCCCTTTAAAGAACGAAAGAAATTTGATTTAATTAGTTAAAACGGTATACAGATGTAAATATAAAAGAGTACATATATGTGTATAAACTGTGTTTGAGACTTCATATTTTAAAACCTGTATTATTAGATGCCAAAATGTACGGGCACGAAATCCCAAGCCGCGCTTCGCGAAATATGCATTCTTCGCCTCGAACATTGTAATCTACTTACCCACACACGCGCGCCCGTAATACGTGAAGCGTAAACCGCCTGACATCTCCCGAGTGCCGCACATGTGACTCCGGCATCAGTCACCTAGCCATCCCTTGTCGAGGCTTGGCCTCGGGCAAGTTCAGGGCTGCCAACCACACGATAGCGGTAATCACAGCAAGCTAAATGTCTCAGAGAAAATCGTAATCTAAATGACTCATCTGCATTTTTTGGGAAAAGTCAAGGAAAATTCTAGATTCTACGAAACGAACTGTCATTAATACATTTAGGTCATTGGGACTTAAAAGCATTATTTTATTTTTATTTTAATTATTGCGGTAACTTTTAACAAAAATGTCACTCGGATCACTAAAATTATGTCATAATTAAAATTGCATTGCAATTTACATTTCTGCATTAATTTTTTTAAACAAATAAAAATTGGATATTGATAATGGCCAGTACTGTAGATAGAAAAATAAAATTAAAAAGACAGTAGTCGACATCCCTAGCGACTGAGCGGCAAGAAGAGCGGGGAAGTGGAAGGGCGCGGGGAGGGGAGCGGAAGTGTCGTGCGTGCGATTTAATTCCATCGCCTCGCCCGGGACGGCGGCTCGAGTGTACTTGAGGGTAGGGCGGCGGCTTCACGGGTCATATCGATTTTTATTCATTATTCCTGCGATATACAAGCATGTATGTATATTCAAGCTCTTAACAGATGGTTGGTATATAATATACCTTCGTTAATGTACATTAACTAATGTCACAGCTTTAAGAATATATCAAGATATATTACCAATACAATCTTAAAGTTCGTAGATTATTAGTCACCACAAATATATTACCTAATAATATTTATATATACTAAAATATCACGAATATTGCGAATACTGTGTGCAAAGAATTACAAATTCGTCCTAATTTAATAGTCAAGTTTCCAGTGACCAATTGAAGACATACTTTCAAAGCATAAGCATTCTTGTACAGTAAAATATATAAAGGGTTAATTGAATTAAATGGTTAAAATAATAAGAAGTCATACTAAAAAATGATAACACAATGAGATATAAATATTAACAGCTTAGCTTAGCTTACATACGATTACCTTTTTCTATACAATGTCTTTAATACGCCTCATCATTATTATTTCTGCTACAAGACGTCCACGGCTATACAAAGGCATCCTCAATAGATTTCCAATGAGATCGGTTAGATGAAGCCTGCATCCAGCGTCTTCCGTAAACTCTGACAAGGTTTTACAATACTTGAATTAAATTCCTATAATTTAGGTATAAATAACAAATGAAGTTTAACATTTCTATTTACTAACGATATATCTTTATTGTAGAAATATATATAGCTAATATAAAAGAATGCAAATCATTTTACAACATCACAATTTGCTCTGAGAAAAAGTAACACAAAGATTAGAGATCAACGAAAACAAAGGGTATCCCAAACTTTACAATTCATCTGTCCACCATATTGGTGGACATAGGACGACGTGTGCTAAATAAAAAATAAGTATATTTTTGAATAAAAATTTTATAAATTTGAAATCATGTATATTTATTTTTAATAATATCGATGTCGATGTTTCGTGTGTAGTGACAGCCGTCATAAGAGGTGGAAGCGAGCGACACAACGGGCTGGTCGTAAAATTGCGAGAGCAGGTGATTCTGTCGGCGGCGCGCTCTACACAGATGTACTCGTACCAGCTCCCGCCACTGACGTCGATCTGATCAGGGCTGTCCAAATGGAGTTTTTTTTTAATTTAAAATATAAGTAATAAAATAAATTTAAAATGGAAGCAAATGTTTAGTTAAAAGAGCAATTGTTGTATTCGTATTATCGAATTCATATATATATATCATATACATAAAAAAAATACTTAAATGGTCCTATTAGGTATACGCTCGGATCAGATTACCTCCCATATTGGCATGCTTTGAGATTGTTTTCCGATGTCTAACATGCCATGTTTTGAGAAGAACCGTCTTGTGACCTAGCATGAACCGCTGCCCAAGTGGCATTTGTACAATCGATTTCGCGCTTGTAAGAGGGCAGGGCGCTGAGGGCGGTTAGTCCAAAATATCTCTTGGAAGTCTCGGCTTAGGCCGCTTTATTTTACAATATTAATTTCAAATTTTGCTAAAATGAGAAGAACCCACAACAAACTCAGAAGTGTGTGTTTTTGGAATACTAGAGCAATAGGTTCCTAAGCTTTATGATGTCTTAAAAATATTTTATATTGTAAAAGGAGTTGCTTACAAGGAGTTTTTATATAATAATAGAAAACATCATTTTTATAGACGCTTGAATTTATAAAATGAAACACAAAAATAGAATACATGACTTTAGAATTTTGTTTTGATAAGTTTATTTTAACTATAATAAAGGCACAGATCTTTCTAGTAATTAATAATCTATGTAAATAAAAATAAATGTTGCTTCGAGTATCTAATATAGAAACGGCTCCGATAATTTTTTTTTTTGTAACTAAATTTCTTAGCACTTGAATGGTTTTTGAGAAGACAAATTAAACAATAGCGAAAAAAATATTAAAACATCACATTGCTTTTGTCATATAAACCAGAGTTAATTAAAATACTTTACCCTTCGAAAACATTAAAATAAACGAAAAAGAATTGTTCTTCGTAAATAATCCTTTATCTTTATTAAGATATTTAATAAGTAAAAAAGAAATGACAGATTGACAGATAACCTTATTAAAGTCAATCGAAAACCACTGACATATCAAATGGTCGCTGGAGTCTTAAATTTCTGGATTAGAGACCACATTAAGAACCACATTAAGACGCTGTATGCAGGCAGCTTTCTACAGGTCTTATGGGACATGTATGGGAAAACCTATATCCGGCAGTAGATATCCTAGGGCTGAAATGATGAAATAAGATTTTCACTGTCTAATACGGTATAAATATTATTTTTCCTCGGCTACACAGGTAAATAAATGTTAAAAGTAGAAAATCTGTTCAGGTAGATAAAGTATAATAAAAAAGCACAGCCCTACGATTGCAGTAAACACGATATGTGCCTCCTACTTAGTGCCTAGCCGACAGGCGGGCGACCGCCGTGAAACTTCTACGCTCGGCTCCCGGTGGGTTATGGCATAAACACACACGAAGCATTAAATAAAATAAAATCTTAATGGCGCCTACCATCAGCGCAAGCCAACCTTCATTTATTTATTCATATATGATCATTAATAGTGGCCAGTAGTATACGTCATGGGAAGAATGCCAGATCTCAATTTGATTGAAACTAGAATCAGATTGAATTCTCCTATAGCCGCATCATTTATCTTAAAGCTACTAGGGTTCCAAATGCACTCTTACCTGAGAAGAGCATATTTTATTTTTATAAGGTAAGGATGTTTTAACTTAGAAAGGCTTGTTTAGTTTATGGTAATTTTTACGATCTTTTATCAATTAAAAAATCCTTTACACTATAAGAAGAAATTTTTAAATTTTAGTTTAATAAATTCAACGACATTACACGGCAAATGTATTGTAATACCATACACAGTTTGCCATAAGAGCTACTAATTGTATGTAGCAAAGAGAAAGGTATAAACCTCGTCTTTATTTCTAGTGCCTTTCCTTACGTTCGATAATATTATACAATTGTGAACGATGCATGGGAAACCATATAAAAATCTTCATAACCTCAAGCTTGGAAACGAATTTTCTAGAATATTCACGCCTGTACATCAGTTCACACAGTATCCAAACACCATTTTGAATTATACCTCGAAAAGATTAGTGGCAAAGTTCATAAAATAAATCCTAGTGATTATTACGTTCTAATTAATTATTCCATTAAAATTACACACTCAAATATGACCGGTTGGGATTAAAAATGTTTTAAAATGTATAAAACAAATAATTAACCAATAATAATTACGCTAACATTAGAATGAGTTCATTAAAATTCGATGCGGTATCCGTTTGCAAAGCGCGGGATGATGTTATCACTGAGTTAACACCGACCGGTTAAGGTTAAGACCAGTGGACGAAGATAAATATACATTGGGATCTGGCCTCGCCCGCTTTGCGTAGATCTGCGAATATTTATATAGAAATGTACTCTTAAAATTTATGATGGCTTAGTACATTTTTTATTTCCCCGGCATCCTGTCTGATTTTAGTCTCTCGAATTCCATTCACTTTTTTCCATTATTTTCAAATATTTATTTTAAAGTAACGGGTAATTTCTTGTCATAAAAGTAGTCATTCAAATTACCATTTTAAGTTTCATAATAGTTACAGTTACTTTAACTTAAATAAAATCTTACAGGGGGCAGAGTTACGATAACCTGAATGGAGGTGGCTTCAAAGAGTTAGTTCGTTTTCAGTCGAGTCGAGTCTCTCATTAGCAGGTGTAGGCTGTCTCAGGTGTTTTCCATAATAAGCTTTCATTAATCATTATTTCATCCATGAAATATGTATTAGGTAGTATACCTCATCCGAACCATCAGCGTCATCAGAATAGCCGATTTCTGATCATGGTACCAAATAACAGCGTCCCTCTATATCTTAAAACTTTGTAAATAAGACTAACTTCTACCCAATATACATAGCCGTATCTATCACCTACTTTTATAATGCTTCTTCAAAAGCGGTTTCCGTATTAAGACAACCCATCTGCTTCACGTAAATATACATTCGAATTTGAATTTTAATATCAATTTATGTACAGCTTATTCTAACTAGCGAGAGAAGTTAAATACTTTCAAAAATTTCTTTCCACAGTTAGCCAACTATACAACACTAGATAAGTAAATAGGCATCCGAATATCTAATATTCAATTTTTAATCACTCAATCGAAAAATGTTTTTCAAATAGCTTCCTACATTAAGCCAAGAAAGAAAAGGAATACGACCTCTAACCATACCACCAACGATCAGCTTTGTCTAATTCTTTACAATTTTCTACGGTTCACTCGTACAAGCAGGTATTCCAGCACACATATAGACAGAATGTTTTACAAAAGTGATTTTGACAAGTTTCGATTGAAAAAAAATGTACAGTGAAACAAATATATATTCTTTCGATAAGGCTTCAGCATCTTCAAATGTACATTTAAATGTGTATTTATTTATATTATTATTATTGCCAATTGAGAAATCTAAAAAGAACCTATAGAAACATGTAACGCAGCATGAAACTAACCCCAATCATGATTATTTGCTACATAATATTTTAGCTTTTACATAAGCAATGGGACTTTATAATAGATATAACATAATCTATATAAAATAATAATATCGATATCGATATTTCTCGATCACTTCTCAACACTACCAGCACCCGGTGACAGTTTCCGGTGGCCGCACAAACCGGGACAACGTCACGTACTCGATCGTCGCACAAGTCGAAACTCTCCGCTGACTCGCTAGAGGGGCGACGCGACGGTATATTCTATTAAGAAGAACGTTTGCTCCATATTTGTACTGGGTGCGCTTTTAAACGCGTATTACTGCTACATTTCGTAGTATTTTATAAAACTCTATTTTTTCACACGAATTATTTATTCAAGTTACGTCGGTGACTTTGGTTCTTCTGCGGATCTTGTCATTTCTAATTCGATCTTCTAGCAATTGACTTCTAGATGATCTTTCTTTTTAATAGGTCCGTCATAAGCGACCACGTTTCAGATCCAGGACCTCACTCATCACCAGCAACACACTGCTCAAAAACCATCGGCTAACTTTACGGCATTATGTACAAGATGTTTCGAAACTTCCCTATAACTGCCCATCCTAGTCAGATTTTGGCAAATGATGAAAAATATTTATTACTCGTATCAAATAATAAAAATCACGAATTAATTATGTGCGGTAAAACATGTCCATCGCTTTCATCATTTCATTCCCGTTATTGTATCAACCTTAATGCTTATTTTGATTTTAAATATACGATGATTAGTTATAGATGATCTTTAAAAAGGTGAATGTCATGATTTCAGAAATAGTAAATAATGATAATATAGCAAAAAAGGATTTTCAGAATTCGTTTACTACATATTAATATTAGTTATTGTGTACTATCTGTCCCTAGTTATTAGCCAGATTCATTCGAATAGAAAAAAAATAATGTTACATAATTCAGAGTGATGTTTTTATACAAGGTGATTGGAAATAGATGTAGATTTAAAGGTTTTTGCTTACAAATGTGTTACACTTTAACATTTTTCATGTATAATCAATCACCGTACTAGAGTTACCGAAACTCCGAACTACTAGAACAACTAGAGCGCGATACAGATATTTTGTTCCTAGTATAACAAAAATTAGACTAAAATAAACAGAATAAAATAACTTGATAACATTTTTGCTACTTGATTTTGTAATTAAAGTGAAATCTCTGCGTACGGCGTGTCTGTCAGCGCGTCGCGAATAATTGTTGGCGCAATATATAGCGGCGAGGCGAGCGGCGGCGTGTTACACAACGGGAGCGATAAATCGAGCCAGCCGCCTCTGGCGTCACGTTACAAGTAGCTCTCGTCGCTAATGACGCGCTTGTTGCCGCCATTCCCGCCGCGCCTGGCCCTGGCCCGCCTTAACCCGCCATCGCCCGCCATCGCCCGCCAAGCGCTGCCTCGCAACTTTGTGTCTTACAGATCTAGCAGAACTGGATGCGATCATTATTTAAAATAAGTTTTGTTATTTAACACATTGCGTGCTTTACGAACTGCCATGCGTGTTTAGAATGTAAATCTAAATTAATAAAAATTACAGCACACTAGGCTCACGAGTTAAACAACGAAACATACTTTATATAAGGATCGCATATTAAGTTATTTATACTGTCTCGTTTTATACTGTCAGTTGAGAAGCGAAGATGCTTCTTTATATATATAATTTTACGTACACTATTTTCATTTTGCGACGTAGAGAGACCAGTAGTTGGATTGACGACAGTCAGTATAGTCAAAGTCGATTGATGGCGATCATCGCAAGACCTTCATCATGGCCATTATTAGGCGAGCCCTGTGCCTTGCAGTGGACATGGTGATAATTTTCATGCTCTATTTCATAAAAATCATGGTGTTACTGTTGTTTTATGAACTTGGACAAAAGTTGTTAAATATTCAATAATTATTGTATAAAAGAAAATATGGAACAAAGAAGAAAATATATCTAACACTTCCAGTAAAATAAAAATATAATTTATATCTTTGTCGGCGCCATAAGAACAATGCGTCTCGGAGTCCCGAGTCTCGAGACGAAGACGCCTCGTTCAAGCGGAAGGGCCGTGCCGCCTTCATTTTTATTTATTCCCGCGAGAACTCGTCGCGTTTTATTTAATTCCTGCTGTATTTACGACTACTCTTGCCTTCCGATGTTGCAAGTAACTTGTGTCTCCATACTTTCCGTTTTTTTCTGTTCTAAGAAGAAGAAATTTCTGGACATCTTTATTGGAATAAAATTAACATCGACAATAAATAAAAGTTGATGAATGAAAGATGAATCCGCTCGTTGATTTGACAATGATCTTGTTACAGGTGCAATAAATGTTACTAAATTGCTATAGCGACAATTATGTTGAATTTCATTCACAGATATAAGCGCTACAAACCTAACTTATTTTAGAAGGGTTTTGTATCGTAAATACATTAGTAGACAGACATATTACGAACCACAAATTTTTTTTCGATAATAACGACGAATTTTCTTATTTCCTACTAATCTTCTAAACCAGTTGTTAAAAAGCATTAAAAGTCTTTTTATTATTAAGACCACTGGTAAACTGCGGTAGAGAACTGAGAAGCGATCGTATGTCGTTGGTTTGATTCCCGGTATACAATCTAATACAATTCTCACTTTGTGCATTAATTATATAGATTGGCACGGCAGACAAATAAGTTTATCAGAGGATGAACAGCAGCGTCCTCTGCGTACCATAATAACGCGATACTGTGGCCCAACCACCTGCCGAGAATGGCAATTATGGTATATTCCCCCTAAATATCTTTAGGAAATACCTAAGTCTTGCAAGGGCGTCCACAGGCTGAAATATTCTGCTTACTATATACATTTTGTTTTAGGATATATGTAATACAGAAAAAGTAAATGTCCACGAACATTCTGAACCCTAAAGCGATTTTTTTCTTGCATCACCGAACTTTCACAAAATAATTTTTCGCGAGGGTTCTTTAAATCGGATATCACCGAAACGTTATGAGGGGCCACATGTCTTATCAGTTCGATAACCACTAACTACCTTATCTATTTACACAGGGTTGATTGCATTCTGTACAAAAGAAGTGATAAACAAATTGTTCACGACCAGCAAACGTGCTTTATGTAGCAGAAATCTGTTTTTTTTTTGCTAACTACAATTTATCCAGCCTATGCGATTAATCAAATGACAAAAAAGCATTTTTCCTTGCGGGGAGGGTTAGGTGTGGAATATAAAAACCGGCCTCCGACGACATTTACCGGGCGGCTGCGGTACCAGGAGACCATAAATTACAGGCTAGCGGTCAGTAATTGCAGCGGGCGCACGTCCGGAGCCGCCACTGGGGGCGTGTTCGATGCGCGTTAGCACACGCGATGTTTATAAAATTATTTTTACATCAAAGAGCAAAACTACGGTTATGACGAAACTTTATATACTTTTAGTTAAATAAAAAATTAAAACACGACTAATGTTTAATTTGGTTTAATAGTAATTATCTATTTAGCCCTTTATCTATCTATATTAGTATTTTTTCCATACAAAATTTTTAATTCAAATCGTAAGTGCTTTTTTTATAAACATGGGAGTTTGAAATTTGCTTCAGAAATTTCTCTTCACTTCTTTCTACACGTACCAGGAGTGTATACCTGAGAAACAGAGAAACTAGAACTAGGAGAATATGAATAGCAAGGGAGGAATTAAATGTTTAGTCAGTGTATTTCAAATGTAACAGGGTAGAATATATACTATGAAATATCATGATATAACAATGGCATGCAAATGAGGTAAGGTTACTACTTAAATGCGAAACGACGTCCCCGGTAGCAGTTAGACGTAACGATAGAGTTTCATCGCCGGCGGTTGCCGTGAGGCTATCCTATCTCCTGTCATTGCCCATAAAACGACTTTAACAATTCAGCATCGTAAAACCGAAACGCGACCACATCGGAATGGCATCGCCATAAATAATGCGTATAAAGATGTTTTCCCACAGCTTTCAAACGTCCGAGCCGTAAATGTGCCTTGCACTCCTGAATGTATTTTGAAATGAAAACGTAATTGTACATTTCACACATATATTCATTCAAGCATTGGTTAGCCTTTGAAAAGACAGTGAAAGAAGGTTTCTTACAAACGTACACGTTGTGTAAAAAACATATCGCTTCACAGACGGAACACATAGCAAGAAAACCGGTACATAAATGTAGATTGGTTACAGAAGTAAAAGGTAATAAATTTAAAAAGTTAAAGGATTGAATGTGTAGTTCATTTTTCACCAAAAAATACATACACCTATTTCCATTCACCCAGTATAAAGTGATCAATCTGTAAGAAGTAACATTAAATATTTTTTCTCTTCGAATCACTCGTACAACAGATAATCGGGGCTGAGAGGTCCTTAAGTGGTGACCACGAGGCAATAGACGGCGTGGGTAGGTCCCCCATTCGGAAGACCGACGACAAAGTTGGGAAGTCTGAAAGCGGAGCAAGCGGGCAGCTCAAGACCGGTCATAGCGCCGATTATTCGGGAAGTTCTTTACTGCGAATGATCATTTGAATGTAATAGGCCAATAGCTTGTGACTTCTAAGTCTCTAAAGGGAGATATAGTAAACAATATTTTTATGTAGTAATCCAAATTTTACAAAGATTTTTCATACGATATTAATCATTACGTTTTTTAATATTTCTAAAACCATTGATTTTTGGATAAACATTTACACCAATCACCCTGTATATAAAGTAATAATAAGAAATATTACAGATCATACAGAATTCTGCACAAGGCGGATGATAAATTACAACTCTGTCCCCTCTTTAAAACTGATGGGACGCACAAAACCATGAGGTTTGTGTCATTGGGAACATGGGGTTAATGAACAAAAATGTATTATTCATTTGATGTAAACGTGTAAAATTATAATCATCTCTATTGTTAACGATTTCCGTATTCAAAAATGACGTGACATATTTATTTTTTCATAGCTGCAACAGAACGATGTCAGAACAATGTGAAACGACGCAAAAACAAATTAATAATTTCGAAACGAAATAGTATTTGTTACTTTGAAATAAAATTGTATTTGGTATTTCCAGACCACAATATTTTCAAAGTTGCCAGTAACGAGGATTGGCAATTTCATACGTAATTACGTAATAGTTATACATACACAAATAATAAAATTTAGGTAATGTTTATTTCAGAGATTTTCACATATTGTTTCGATTTAAATAGTAAAATCTGCAGAATTATTGGTAAAAGTTAACAAAGGTAAAAGTTTTAAAATTGGAAAATGTCTACCTCATTTAACTATATATTAATATAGTACACCCTATCCAAAAATGTATGATTTTTTTTCATTACACAAATTATATAATACGTAATGTAACATAGTAAGAAAAGACGTTTTCAAAATTATGATTTCTATAAATTAAAATTGATTATTGTTACTCTCTCTCTCCCTGCATACTTTATACTACTAAAAGTTATTGGCCTGTCGCAATTCAAAAGAAAAACAAATAATTCAAAGCGAATACTCTATACAGGGTGATTAGAAAAATAGGTATACAATCTTTAATTTTTGGTGACAAATGATTGATATATATACATTCACCACTTTAAAGCTTGTGCACCTATCTAATCATCACTCTGTGTACCGCACATACTACATGTACTTTTTTTTCTTACTTTTTTTACCGACAATAAATTCGGTTCTACGCTATGACTGTGATTCGGGAGTAAAATTCGACCAGGGGAACATAAATAACAAGAGCGACGTCCGCGCCACAGCTCTGGCCAAATTACAGACCGAACTTGATAACAAGCTAAACTGAGCACTTATCGTTCCGGGACGCGCGAATGAATCAATCAATCAGCGTGGGCGGTGGAGGCGCGGGTAATGAGTGAGGCGTCTAGCGGCAGGGAGGTGAAAATGGCGGGAACTCCATTACGACGGAACGGCGTGGGTGTGGAAGCGACGCGCCGGGATTTTTGTAGCGGTCGGATATTGATAATGTTTTTATAATTTTGGCGGTGTCTTCAGATTAATTTAATTAAAACCACCGTGACCGATACTTCCATGCAGAAAAACTTAACAAAAACGATTTTCATAAAGACATTTAGCCGTAAGCCATCCCTCCACTGGATATAAACCTCACGCATAAATTTACAATAGAAACTTCTGAAAGCAGCCTGCAAATCCTCTATAATAATTTAAAATTTAATTATCACAGCTAAGACCAATGTTATGGGAGGACTTGGGTCATTTTCATTCTCATTTAGATAAGTGCAGCGAAAAAGGCCGTAATATTCTGTAAACTAGTTGTAAGGACTTGTCAGAGCAACATTTCTAGTTAAGAATGAAAAGCAGAGCAGTGATAAAAAATTGATAATAAATAATAAACAATAGATGAACATGAAAATAACAAACATAAAGTGTACAGAGTAATAGAACTAGGCAATTTAATATTCCGCCTAACCAGTCAAGCTTTCCCACAGGCTAAAAATATTAAATTAAGTCCAAACTCCCCTGCGCGCCTGGGGAGCCAATGATTAAAAATTACTCATTAATTTCAGCGGCGACCGCCTCATTTGCCGGGCGGAAAATTAAAAACGTAGCGTGGCATATGCCAGTTAACTCCTGCCCTTATACTGCTCTTTGCAAAACAGCATTTTAGAGAGTAGAATCTAAATCCAAAATCCTTAATTTCCAAAAAGCATTAAACATCTTAAAGGTATTTTAAAAGACAACAAAGAATAATACATAATTAATGAATGAATGGGAAACTTGCCCATTACAGTGTGATATTACAACAATTTTCATAACATAATATCGTTCAGTTTGCGCTATTCGACTTGAGACATGTTATTGTATGTCTTATTAGCTTAGCGATTGGACTAGATAGGCTGCTCACGAACACATAACCTTTGGCAATATACTTCGCAATGTCTAAGAAGGCTGTATCTGATAAAGGAAACCGTTTGTGATAAATGGACAGTTTTATCTTAAAATATAACAAGAAATTAGCTATTGAAAGATTTCATGTTATGGACAAAATGTCGTGAAAATGTCAAGAAAAAAACATTTTCATTGCAACCTTAGAGAGACTCGTGAAAACGCTGGTATCCTCGCTATTACGGCTTTGAGTCAAACTCACTTCACGCGTTGAAACAAAATTCTACGCGTACCATGAATTGTTAAACTTACCGTCAAATCGATCCTCGACCAACCAAATATCAAAATCAGGCTCTCGACAATGAGTTTTCAACAAGATTTTAGTTATTTTGGCTACATCACCCGCAGATAACTTCAATTAATTACTTGTTGTAGGGAAAGAAGATGGTAAAAGAGCACGTGGACGAACACCTACCCGATGGTATGATCAAGTCAATATCGGGACTCTCTGTTAATACTGCTTTGAGGAAAGCAGAGGATAGGATGGCATGGAAAGAGCAATTTGTGTTTACCTAAACCTGTTGTCAATTTGTTCGATTATTCCTCTACGTTGTGGATCTCTGTTAGTACGGAGACTCCTTTTTCTCTTTTCATAATACCCTATCTTTGTTTAGAGTTATCCAGTCTTTCCCAAATTTTAATATCATATCAAGACCCCTGATTTAGATGGTTTTCTAAAATTACTTTTTCTACGACAGTATATCCATATAGTTTTAGTTAAATATAGACAATGATTCTGGCAAATACAACGTCTAAATGTGTAAAGTTAAATTTTAGATCTAGACAGAAGTTAATACCTTTAGAACCACACTGAAATTGATGAAATTGTTACCGAAGTAGAACGTAGACGACAAGAATACGGAGGCAGTTGATAGACGTGAATTTTAAAAACATAGAACGTTAAAGGTTCAAAAATATCTTTTTAATTTATAAGCTTAATAGTTGGTTATTGGCTCGTATTTTTATAACTCTGTAACTTGAGTTTTTCGAATTTATCGAGAGAAATTATATATTGACTTTAATATACCATAATTATTCTGTTACCTTTAATTTTAAAATGATTTTTACTAACTTATATCCCAGCACCTAGATTGCTTACATAATGTAACATTTTAAGTTTTATAATACATTTTTATCTACGCTTAGATATTTTAGAAACTTGTTTATTCACTGCATTTTCGATCAAAGTACAAATGCTCTACGGTTGGTTTTTACACACCTAGAGCCTACGAAGTACTACTAATACTAATCTAATTTTAAATATATTATGATAATTGTCGACCTTTGACAGTGACAAATAACGATTATGTGTAATATTTATAACATATGTCTATTACTCGCACTAAACTTCGCACTAAATGCTTCATAATCCTATATTACAATTCCTGAAGAATGTCGAGTACTGGATGTAGTCTCTCCCCTTAAATTTCAAATAAGACCGGTACGAAGCCAACCGCATCCTGCGCCTTCCGATGACCTCAGAGATTTATCATTATTAAATCATTTTGGTTAACTACTAACTAAACAATACTAGAGGTATCCCTAGATGGTTCTAAGCTCAAAACTACTATGATATAGGTGTACAGTATGTAAAAAGGTAAGAGACAAAAAATTTGCATATCTGTTGTTTTCAGTATCGCATTAACAATATATCCATTCTTCAGAAGCTCAGCATCTATCAACGCCATTCAGCTATCATACAAACTTAAATTTTATACATAAAAATAAAACGCTAGTCATGTTACAATATAGAGAGACTTTGGCTTGTTGTTCAGGTAAGAGTGAAAGGCTAATGATCCAGAGGTAGCCCAAGTTTACTATAGACGGATCATATGCGAGTAAAATACTTCTTAGAGAGGAAGATATATATGACATGGGAAAAAGCGACTCCACTGAAGCGTACGACTGAAAATAAAGGTCAATTTTCTTAATCGTGATAGATTAACTCTTCACTGCAATCACACCTGATGCGATGGAGTAATAAAACCTTAATGATAGCTTGTTCTTCGGAAGGCAACACGACGTTATTAAACGGAAATACATGCACGCATAAAATTCGACTCTTTTACTGTACATAAAATCGACGAAGCAAAAGAATTCGAACGCAGGTAATGTTCACAAAGGGGTGGATGCCCGTCGTATGTCTCAGTGTCCAGTGATAAAAAGGGGACGTTAGAACTACATACATCGTGAATTTCAATGTACAAAACCGTAGTCGTCTATCCAATTACTCACATTTTATGTGATATATTTACTTAGAATGATTCAATGTGAATATTTTTAAGATCTTAACATCTTTGAGAAACTTTTTGTATAAAATACATTCTAGAGAATTCTTTACTTTTTATTTATAATGACGTTATCTAGAAAAATATAAATGGCAAATACAGAGGAAAACCCAGTGGACGGCCTGTTACGGAGGAAAGCGAGGGCACTTCTAACTACCGTAACGAGGACACCCGCTTCATGATACGTCGCCCCCTTAATTTTTCCCAGCCACTTATCCCTCCGACCCTAATTCGGGAAATTCACCGCGTAGACATTTTAAATAATGCCCTTGGGGGACAATTGTTTGGGTCTTGTTCGGTTTTGTAGAAAAATTTTGATGGGCCACATATCTTAGCCTCTGGTATTTATGTAACCCTAGTACGCCAGTACAAAACGCGCTTTGCAACGAAGATTTTTCGGCCCGCTAGCGAAAAAATTCCAATAATCCTTTTCTTTCCCAGCTACCCATCTGTTTTTAATATTTTTGAACGAATATAATATAAATTCCGTTTGGAACTGAATTTAGGGTAGGTCAGCTACAACCATACTTGCGCTCATAAAAAGTATGATTTATTTCGCCTGTAAGAAGAACCCTTAAAAATACAATATTACTTTTTTATTTCTGTGTTGCTATTAACACCTTCACATACCGGGCAGATTTTTTACAGCCGTACTTAGAAGGATTGCTGGAGTTTCTTCCATCATTAATCTTTGCGCCGGCGCCTTCAAAAGTATCAGTTATGGGAGCCCACCTTCGACCACCATGGGCATTCTTGAACTGGAATGTTAAAAATGTATCAATCTTTCGATCGAATTCGGTGCTTTCGACCGCTTTTATTGCTTTGGAGGCCGCTTTGTGAGGAGGAACAGAGTTCCCAGAGAAGTAACCTCAGTTTAGGCAGACAATCGATACATTTTTAACATTCCAGTTCAAGAATGCCCATGGTGGTCGAAGTTGATTATTGTAAATAAGTTATATATAGAGAGAGACCTTTTTTCTTATTCACGTCGCGTGTAAAGTATCCGTATGTAAACCGAAGTAACATTCCATTCCCTAGGCCGGCGACCGTTGCCGTCTATGGAAGGGCGCAAAACCTTAAACAATTAACAGTTCCGTAGACCAGCTTACCTTCGTCCGGATCTCTGGCGAGGTGCTAAGCCGGCTTACCAGGCAGGGTTACCAACATTTCGATACATATATCGCTAACATAGAATTGATTTCTAAATAAATTAAAAGCGTTTGTCTAAATTTACTTCGTCGAGTTAAAACTACATTTTTAAAGGTGTAAAAACGTCAGAAAGTGGCCATAGTTAATAATAAATAACGTGGCAGCCCTAGTACATGCCTAAGGCGAGTTTCTGAGCCGTTCCCTTAACTAAGTCACTTCGACGCTACCGTCCATAACTTAAGCATTTGCTGAGGCTAACAATATTGATTGAAATATTCGGAAGAAATTAACGTTATGTGTTATAAAGAGTAAATAGTTTCAAATGATCGAATATGAAATTACATTCGTAATGTCACAGTCACTCGAAGAGTCTTAGCTGGCTATGCTTTGTAATTTCTCTACGGGATCGAAACAGAGATGAGGAGAATCGTAGACGAACGAAAGAAACCGATATTGCCTAACGGATTGAAAAATCTTAAGTAGCAGTGGGCAGGCAACATAGAGCGCAGAACAAGTAGCCGCTGGGACCAAATGTGCAAAAGAGACCACAGAAGAACCTTGTTAAAAACTTTGTTATAGTCGTCGGAGTTCGCTGAATGTAGGCCGCTGGTCGTGGCGAACTTTGGTATATAAAAAGATCGCACCTACCTTACGCTTTTCCACAAAACATCCTGTATATATGGTACATACACTAATAGCATATTTTTTTAAATTATGTCTTTTATATCCGGCTAATCTCTGAAATGGCTGGACCGATTTTGATTGGACTTATACTGGCAGGTAACTGTTGTAATAAGGTTTAAAAAAATTATAGTAAAAACAATTGCAAAGCCGTTAAGGCTGAAAGGTACTCGAGTGACTACCATAAACCTGTAGAAGTGGGCGTGAGCAGTTCCCCACTAGGTGGAACGAAAATCACTCCATTTAGTGAACTATTCTCGAGCGGTAAACGCGCGCTTCTCTTTGCTAACTCATTTGCAACCTATCGAACTAAAAAGTAATAAGTTATTGAACAAACGGACCCTAACCATAGCGGTCCTATTGGACATCTGTAGGTGCAGTCCGTGTATAGTAGTGGATAACGACGATTGTAACGACAGAGTTACAGAGACAAGAATAAAAATTACACAAAATCTTTTTCTTAAGTCACTGCCAGTTGAGTAAGATTTACATTCTCCAAAAGATATATTGGAATAGCTTATTTGTAAACCTTATTTGTGGTCACCTTATCATATCTTAAGTAATGCAATCCTGGTAGCCGAGTTTGGTAAAAATTGGTAAACGGAAGTTACATAATGTAGAAACAAAAGAACCCTACCGATCATAAAAGTAGAAGAATTGATATCAAACGGAAAACAAGAGTCCTCAATAGCTCTTGAGCTGACATAATCAGTGACGAACGCATGTTCCATTCGATTCGAATACCTAAAGCCTTTGGACTAACAAAGGAATAAAATTGTATGTTCCGTTATAAAAGTTTTCTAAAATTTAAACAATAGGAAACGTTTCGTAAAATTTACATTAGAATGTTGAAACTAAACTGATTGATATAGATCTTGATAATTAGTACACATATATTATTAACAAAGATTTAGTCAAACCTGAAATCTATTTGAAAGTGACTACCATAACAAATTTATATTTTTGGATCGACATTTGACTGTTTACTTAGTAACAAGTAAATTGCTAATTAAATAAAGCACTTTGTATATTACGATTTTATGATATTTCGCAGAACAGATATGAGGCAATCTTACCTTAGTATGCTCAGCAGTGCATGTTCTATAGCTGAAACGATGATAAATGTTCTCAAAAAACTGTATCGTGACCTTTCACTAAAATCAAAGTATAAACTCATATTTTTGGTCTGCGAAGCGTGTTTTGAACAAAACAATATGATCCTTTCACAATATATTTTCACATTTAAAAATATTTCGCCGTTATAACCCGCATCCGATCGACGCGACAGAAACCGACATTAAAAGTCTCGTCCCATGTTAATGCCCGTGTTTGCCGAGGTATTAGCTTGCCGCTGTTCGGATTATAGAATAAAGTCCCCGTTGAAAACCACATAGCTGCCAAGTGTTCCGTATTCGCGTACATTCAACCAACACATATATACTTATAACACATTGAATTTATTGTACTATAAAGGGACGAAACGAGAAAACCGTTCCTCTGATTGAAAGCAATAAACCACGGTAATTACTACATGGAGCTGGCAAAGTTATCAATATGAAGTAACAAATCGACAGTAAAACTGTTTGCTCATGTAAATCTATGCTTTTATTGAAGAGCATTCCAGTTAATGATAGTTTATTTCCTTGTCTAGAATTTCTGTAATGCTTATTTATGGCACTATACGGTTCGTACAATGCATTTCTCTATTAAAATGTTTTATCAACACAATCAATACTTATCGATCGTTTGTCATGAAAATTTCAAAACTGTGACCACTAAAACCACTGAAGCTTTCTATTTTATAATATCTATATGAGATCATACACCAAAGAATAATAAAAATATATTCATGTAAAATGAATTATTTATATAATAAATACACCCTATCAAAGACGAGAACAAAGACGAAGCCTTTTTACACAAAAAACCATAAATGAATTGTCGTATTTCTAGCTTGTAAATCTTAGATGCCACGGGGGCCATATTGTAGTAATACTGTTTATTTAGATTTTCGACCGACATGTTATCCCTATTTACAGATTAGCCTGGGGTTCTTCTTTTTCTTTTTAGCCGATAAACACCCACTGCAAGACATAGAACTCCCCCGAAAATCGACTCGATGACTGGTCTTGCGCTGCCCGTATCTAGATACGACTTCACGCAACCTTGACTACGTCGTTGGTCTACCCAGTCCGAGCTAAATAGTAAAAAATATCGCATTCACAGCTACTATTTATAGATTGATTGATGTACTCATATAAAAATTGTATGCCTTTTAACTATAGTACATATCTTTGTACAAAACTTCATTCTTGTACATCAGATGTATTTCAATAAAAGGAAAGAATGCTGTAACGTGGCCGGACTAACGAGAGGATCTTACGTCACGGCGTCGAGGCAGTACTGTGCTATGGAATCTAATCTTGGAGAGCACCGCATTGTTATGAGTGGGGCGTATCATATGAAAGCGTACAGGAGAACCGCTCTGCACGTCTGGCCGCTTTAATCGCGTTTGAAAAAACAAACAAAGGTCTGAAAAAGAGGAATATGGAAGATTTATTTCATAAATACACTTCTATATATATATATAAGACCTCATTCGTTTAGCAACAACTTGGGTACCAAACCAATTCGGCTTTTTTTTAATATTTTCGGTAAGATCTAATGGATAGATAAAAAATTGAGTAGAAGTAGTAAGAAATAAATAACTAATTATAGTTATTTATTATTCAGACGTTAAATCACAAACTAAATTGTACATATTGAAATATAGGTCTATAAGTTCTAACAGCACGATGCCAGTCAAGGCATCTAGCATGGGAATAAAAATGGCCGACAGAGAATGTTTCTGCAGGGGACTGCTTCGGTTGAGACGCGATCATCTGACAGACGTCTACTTAAGCACGTACTATGTAGACAACCCCGCAGAAGTGATTATTTACAGTCGAATATCCTGGCATCCTGGCAAATGTAAACAGATTCGTTTTTTGAAAATAGATATTAACATTTTTTTTAACTCCATATGCAGCAAAACTATTGATTGCACTTTAAATAAAGCCCTAAGATCATTTTTAATAAAGTTATCGCTTAAAAATAAAGAATAGAATAATAAGAAATCATTTTCATTATTTGTGCAATAGGAAGTCCACCGCTGGACTTGAACCTTCCCCATGGAATCGATGCGAACAAGCAAATATAGTTTATGATCTCTCTTACACAAGCATATTTCCCGTCTCACTCACTCGTTGGTATCCAGGATGTTTTCAATATAAGACCTTTTCATACAACCACTTCAAATTAAAGTAAAAATGCATCCTACTTTATGTCTTTATGTGGGAAACTCTGATAACGAAGACAATTTACACAGGCCATAGAAGAACCATTTCATCAATCAAATGGCGGCCACTGATGGTCTCGGTTATATAAAGCGTCTAGCGGCCATGCGGGCCGGCGTAATGGCGCGAGAGGTACCGTCATTATAACTAAATTATGTAGGTGCCGACGCCGCGCTAATGCGCTGCCGTCGGCCACCGCTCTTTGTTCCTGCGCCCCTGGTATTGTCGTACACGGAATGGCTCTTGACGATCACGCCAATTTTCCCTTTGTTTGGCCAATTGGCATGTCACAATGCCCGGATAGAAACTGTATGTTATTCCTTTCAATTCAGGCGACTCTATGCATTTTAGCTTAATTTCTGTTTTTGAAATGATATTTACAAATTTCTTAAGAACATTGAACTGAAAAAAATATACAAGTTAACTTTATTTTTAAAAATTCCATTCTAATTTTTTCATTTGTTTTTAATGCTCTTTAATTATTAGAAAAAAAAAACAAGAATTGTAATGAGACCAAATCGGAAATGTGATGTTTGATATTCGAACGCCGAAGACTCCTTTTGTGTAAAATGGTATAAATTTATAAAAATATATTCTGTCGGCTTCTACCACCACACGAGGTCGTACAACCGTGCAGTCTATTTACCATTAGTTCAATGATGCTTTATAACCCATGAAACGTAAACAATGGTTATGAAGAAGTGAATACTCCGCTCCTCTTGTCTCCTTACGTAAAAGGTGAAAAACATAATGGAGACGTAGAATATTATTATTCAAAATAAATCCTTTGTACTGATAAAATACAAAGGAGCGCCGAGCCCCGTAGCTCTGAACGCGTCCGTGAATGAGCGCTCGCCCAGATATTCTCGCATCAAAATCAAATCCTTGGGAATAGTAACTGTTCGACGCCTCCTCCGAGTTGTTTATATTACTGTTGAGTCGATTCAGACTTTATACATTGGCCGCTATAAGTCACGCGCGACTGCGATAATAGAGTGTAAGCCAGCGATGTGTGTATTCGCGAGCGACGTTCTCGTGCGTCGCTTTTTGTTATGAACGGGACAACTGATATGAGAGATTTATAAGCGAACGCGTGCCCCGGGACGTTTGAAGTGTGCGACGAAGTGACGAGGGTGGCACCCTCGCGGCCAATTTCAGTGCTTATCGTCTGCTTACTGCATAAAGATATTGAGCGCACGTCACAGACTACGCGCCTTCCTTCTAAATATTGTATAGAATCGTAACATCGAGGGTAACAAATGTTCATATAATATTAAAAATATTATACAAAAGTTTATGAATTCCTGGTACACTATTCGTAATACTTAACAATGTTAAGAAAAAAATAAAACGTAAAAAGATTTTTTTTAAAGGTTTGTCAGTCATGAAAAATGAAATTTAATAATCACCACAACCAAGGCATACAAATTGACGAGCCTATTTCGCAAAATACGTCACGATTCGAATCCAGACCACAAGTTCGTTATAAATTCCTATTAAAAATTAATAACAAGGTGTAACTTCCACAAGGCCGCGTTCTGGGCGCGACATTGCACGACCCAGCCCTGTAAACGATGTATACATCTGTACCTATATGTGACCTCAAGGGAAAGGTATTTTGTTGTCACAACCTATCCTCGTATTACAATTAGCCGCGATATGAACTTCGCCTTCAATCCTAATATTCTAAGTTGCTGACAATTGCTAACAGCTGTCAAAGAAGTTTTCTTTACCGTAACCAAGTTCGAAAACTCCTCTGTCTTATATGTTCAAACTATTGATGTTATACCCGGTGACTCTGGCAGCTTCGCAGAACTTAATAAGCCTAACTTAACAAAATGAAAGTAGCCCGTGTGTGAGTATATAGTGTGATGAGTGTAAATATAGGATGTGAGATGAAAGCGAAGAGTACTCAGCGATTGAAGGAGGGCAGGATTCGTAAGTCCTACCTCTGATCACCACCGTTATGCGCGGGAGCGGGTCGGCTGTCCCCGGAAGCAAAGTGGTTTGTGAACTTTGCGCTGCTTGACTTTGGTGCACAGTACTCGTGTTTGATGCTCGAGCCCATTAATGTATTGGGTTTACTTGACTTTATTATACCGGATTGGTATAACAGCGGATTACTGGTAATCTTATAAACCAATACTTATGTAATGTTGTTCTTGTTGTAAGGCTATTCTCTGCTCCATGCCATCTTTGTTTTATAACCATTGTAATTTTTGTCACCAATTAAAAATAAAAATTTTCTATGTGTTTCTGAGGATTACGCCACACTAGTATTCTGACATAGCGTCATGCTATTATTGAACGTACGTATTGAAGCAATTAATAGCTAACAGCCTTTAATATAAGCTATAAATAAGAAAGGACCAATATCTAGCCACCTCCGCACATGCAGTGGTTGTCGTGCATGAAAGTGCACCGCCCGCCAGCCCGCTCGTAAATGCGCATGCGACAGACAATGCAAACTACACAACCGCCACCGTAAATTCACCCAACACGTGTTTCACCCCTCCACGGGGCATCTTCAGGAGTTGTTACACAGATTAGTGCTAGACTCGGTGTTTAGAGCGGGCTGGCGGGCGGTGCACTTTCATGCACGACAACCACTGCATGTGCGGAGGTGGCTAGATATTGGTCCTTTCTTATTTAGGATGGACTTCCGCAATGTAACGCCTGAATCCATTAAATATATAAGCTATAACTTAAATGGAGTTTTCGTTTGTTAAAACAAAAGCTTGATTTAAATTTCACTGAAAAAATATTACAGTTTAAAATATTTACAAAATTTCTAAGATTTTGACAAAAAACCTTTCTGTTATATGGAGGCACTACTACTTTTGCTCGAGTAAAATAGTATTAGATATAATTCAAAACGAAGCGAGAGCGTACTGGCCACAGCCTGTTGTTTACCTCCGCATATATCGGCAAACGTGCGGGACGATTCCTTGCTACGTGAATAGGTATGAAAGTTTGCTTGAAGCCGACGAAGTTTCACCGACGACATGGAATCTGTCGTGAGAATTCGTATAAAGAATGTCTTTATTCGACCTCTAGTTGTAATAATGAAAAGCAGAGATAAAAATAAAGAAGATTAAAATAAAATAAAATAGCTTATCGGAATTAACAACAGAGTTCCAATTTTAAAATGACTTAATATTTTGAAAATAAAGTCCGAGAATCAACCCGATTGTTTAAAATTAAATGCCGGAGGAGAAACCTGAAGATGCGACATTAATACTAGAATACGTTTATATGACACCGCATATCATATTTACCATTGGATTTTGTTTTTTATTTGTTAACTTTATTACTTCTTTCACCATCTTCACGGTCACGTGTTCATGACATTCATATGACCAGTGGTAGTTTAATTTGCTGTGTCTGATGTCGAGTGTTTTGCAGCACCTATGGACATGGTTAGGCACAGTAAGATTAATTTTTGCGTGACTCTAAGAAATCTTTTTCACTGTCTGACACCATGTATTCTCCGAATATATTTGCATAATTCTTGTAAAATTATACACAGGTTTTTAGTTATAGGTGTTTTTTTAAAGCGGTGAATGTATAAGTCATTTGCTGTCAAGTAATGTACGGTACTCCCTGTTCAAAAATCCATGATGTTAAAAATAATGAAGTGATTATAATATGCTAAAGACGAGCGCTTTCAAAATTCAGCTTACTCGATATTAAAAATAATAATTGTTTATTATCTGCCCTGCGGACTTTGTACTGACAGAGGTATTATTCTGTCGCTTTCCAATCGAAATATTTCAAAGTGGTCACTATATCACGGTGCCTGGAAATAGATGAAGGGGCTTTAAAGTTTTTTTACTGATACATTTATACATTCACCTATTTACGCCTACTAAATTCCGTTAAATAAAAATTTACATAATTTTATTTAAATGATAAAAACCCTGGAACATTTTATAAATTCCAAAGTTTTGAAGCTACGATTGCCAGCCAGTATTGCGATCACTGTCGTAATTTATGAAGACCGGAGTCGTGCCCCACATCGGTGCTACTAGTCATCTAGAACAGAATCCAGTCGGTCCCCGCAGTAATTTGGCGGCGCGTGAAAACGCTCGATCCGCGCGGATCAATGGCACGTAGCGTTTAGTATGCGGGGCGGCCGCCGTCGCGGGCGGGTTGGGTCGCTCCCGCGTTATGGCGGTGTTTGCGGCGCTGGGTGCGCCCTGACCCGACACGTTATAAACCAATGACTTTATTACACAGCGGAGCGGGTACGGCAGCGGAATGTTTACATAATTAATTTAAAATATGATATAATTTGTACAATATTTTGATAGTATTAAAATCGCTTGAAAAACTTGTTACTTTTAGAAAAAAAATTACCTATACCTAAACAATATTATTTACTCTTTATTATATCAATTAGAATGAAAATAACAGTTCACAAATCGGTTTAATTTTTTGACCGTTTTACATATTCCAGTTATCTACTTCTTCAATTGTCGTCTTAGTCCGTAAGATACACTGAAAGGAAAATACAGCCAATAAGTAAATGATATATAGATTTGAATTCTCATTAGTTTTATACACTAATATACGTAAGAAGAAATTCGTTATATTTATAGTTACCTATATGCTATGTCCATATAGTATGCATTATATTCATATACCCAGGGTATCAAACTTAAAGCTCCTGCTCCTTGCTATATTTGCAATATAGCTAATATGATATCAAATAGTAACCGACAAGGCCCAGAGCAGTAACGCTCTCAATTGATTGGCTGCAGTCCTCTTAACAGGATATCTGTATATACAAAGATTCTAAGAGCATTTCTATTTAACTAATCGCTTCTGGTAGGATGTTTTACGTAGCATTAATTACAGTCATATTTTACACCAAATACATTGGTCAAAAATTATTGGTTACTTTCTATATTTAACAAACTTTTCAATATTAAAACAAAGGTGTATAATATATTTAGAGAAAAGGTGTGGATTAAATGAAACGCAAATTCTTACGCGACTAATCTTAAATGTAGTATTTGTTGATAAATATTTTTTTAATGTAAAATTAAAATACGCGGAAATTGTTTATGCTTTAAATTTGCGTTCGATATCAATATTAGTTGTGTTGCTATGTATATTATAATAATCGTACGACCAATTATTAAATTGTAATATTTTTAACATAACTTATAATTTGAAAAATTAATTATAACAAGACAAATATTAAAATTGTACCCGCCGTCGCGTCGCCACTGTGTTCGTGGCCCGGATTAGCGTTAGCAATTGGCCACTCTGTTAGAGCACGTCCCGGTGTGAATTTATTTGTCCGACATTGCTCTGAATGTAGACGATTTGCGGTATTGGCAAACTTGTAAGTCGTTTGCAATCACCTTTGTACCGCCGAGATGTGTGATAAGAATATTTCTCAATGTCTGTCCAAGTGGGACGAACAGAATTTGTGAAAGGTTTCTTTTGCAGAGGCCGTCTACTTTAAGGCTCTCCTTTATTTAGTACCTTAATTATATTAATTACCGCCATAACACATAAAACACGTTATAACTTCGCGGGCTAGCTAACTTCAGTTTAATCAGTTAAACCGTACATAGGATCTCCAATAAATCAAAGCCAAGAAGAAATCAAGTAATAGAACAGGTAGTGACTGTCTTCAGAAAGGGATACAATCTATATCGCAAAATTGCGCAATTTCTGAAGGCGAAGGACTTTGACCAATGTATGTAGACGGCGATACTTACGGACCTGAGACGAAATCGTTTACAGTGTAGTTTATAGGAAGGCTCAAGATGACCTAGAGAGGAGAAGACAATGCTCAGAGTTCGCTGTGAGATCGAACTAGGATGAGGAAAAACTAAAGTCACCGATGTAGGTTCAAGAATTGCTCTACCACGAGCCGGTGGACTCGATATGAGCCTACTATTAGGTGGACCGATGGAGACAGTCATCGTGGCGATCTTTGCGAAAGGGCTAAGCCTTGCAGCGGACGTCTATCGTTCGAAGAAGGGAACAAAAAGAAACTATAATGTTCTATTGCTATGACTACAAACTTTTAGTAATATTTTCACATTCATGTCACTCGTAATTGACAGTAATGATCTGATTTATTAATAGCAAAATTGTATTTCTCAAACCAAGTACATAAGATCGAATTTCTACGATATGTTAAACTGATTTTTTTATTAATTTGCTAAGGCGATCCACTTGCTGATAATAAAAACCGCACTACATATTGACGCTTATTTATGGGACAACTTATAACAAGATAAAAATTAATAAAATTTTGCACATTATTGCGTAGTTGTATATATGGTCTATCTAAGCCACAAATCATAATCTAAGCGCTTTGGGGTATTAATTAGTGTAGCAAAAAATAGCAAAAAATTTTCAACAGATAAATACGACTTGTTCGTAGATAAACACGAAAGAAACGAAGCAAAACTAATCGATTATTCGTAGAATGTATTGCCTTCATCGAGTGGGCGTTTTTCTCTCTATTTCATGCCATCGCCAAGCCAACTGATTCATGCACCTATCGAACGCGTAGACATACAAAAGCTTTATAAAGTAGGTGGTTCTTCCTACGTCTGTGTGGAGCGTATATTGTTGGTAGTCTCGGCTTTTAGTTCTACGAGTTGTATGTTGACCTATTTCGTCATCCACGTCAAGTTTCATCGGTTAGTTTTATTCTAATGAAATGTATAAGATTTTTAATATTACATTTAACTCGTTTTTAGTAACCTTTAAATAGAACTTATAACGGTTTTAATTATAATTTAAAGTTTGAAACACAGCTTCTCATTCACGTTCATATCGACGTCAATGCTCACAGATATATAAAGTTAACAAAACGTGGAAACTGGCCATATCCTAGACTAAAATATAAAGTGTGTAAATATATATAATCTTGAGTCATGAAGCCATTTGTCAATTGTCTATAATACATCATATTTCAGACAAATCATCACCATTACGTCACAACATATCAAAACATATAACAAAAACTCTTCAATTTTTTTTAATCCATTTACATAAATAAGTACTCTGGCTTGCGTTGCTTTCTTTAAAATTGTAAAGGATCCATTAATACCGATATATTATCAAATTATATTGTAGATTATCAAAAGTTAATATTTCGTAAGTTATAAAGGCTTCAATGAGTTTATTATTGTTTCAGCCGTAGGAAGATCTTTGATTATCAATTGGACAAGACCAGTTGGAAGCGACCGGCATTGTACGTCTTCTGGCAACATAAAAAAAACGCGTGAATCTTGTGGGTAGAAGTCTTACGCAGCGTATAACGCTTCAGGGTTACCATTCCACAACGGCAAAACCTCAGCAGGTGCTATTTGTTCTAACCGCTCGACTGGGCTAAGGTTACGTAACGTTAAGTAAGGTTCTACGGAACTCTTTATTCCTGATTATGGACTAATTAATTATTTTCTTTACATATTTTGAAATGCCTAGAACCATTCGTCAACTTCCGCCGATCGAAATAAAATAGCAGCCCACATACAACATAATTCTAACACTTGCACGATCGAGCAGGCCGTGGAAATGAGCCGGGAACAGACAATAGAGCGTAAATCATAAAATGAATTATTCGAGCCGCAGCCGGCACGTTGGGGCCAACGTTTGACGACGCTCGGGGCTATGTGGTCACATTTGAGACGACCGCGTGATGTTCCATTTGCTAGCGTGAATATAAAACTGTTGTACACCATATAAAGACGTTCTAGTCATGTCTTGTCTTGTGTCAGCGGGTTGGTTTCCGTAACCAAGCGGCACTGCGCTGATTCTGCGTCATGGTTGACCTTAATCAAGCCACCAACTCGTCAAAAAATCCCAGTAGACCCTTGATGTTGCCGGCGATCTCAGAGAGTCACCTCTGCGATTCGAGATGGATAACCCTGTGGGGTGCTACACTCGGTCACCGAAGAAGTACGTGAGCAACAGACTCGATCTCGGTCCCTGGCACGATCTACACAAAGGACTGTCCGTAAAGCCTAATGTAAATAGATATTTGTTATAAACACCATGACCGGTTTAGGTCCGTGCCACGAAGCAGTCGGGGTCGCGACTGAAAGAGCAGGGCGTTAGAGAGCCGGCAACTTATGGTAGGTATATCTATGTGTGTCCCTCCGCGCACCCCCCGGCACAGCCGTGGGAGTGGACGGATGAGACGAGGGTAACGGCGCAGGAGCTGGATCGAGCCGTGAGCCGTCTCAGAGCGCGAAACACCGCGCCGGGGCCCGACGGAATACCGGGTCGGGTCTGGGTACTTAGTCTGGCGTCTTTGGGGGGTAAGCTGGCGGAGCTTTTCACGAGCTGTCTCCGCCGAGCAACGTTCCCCACGCCTTGGAAGGAGGCACGATTGGTCCTCTTGAGGAAAGAAGGCAGGGCCGTAGAATCTCCCTCTGCGTACCGTCCCATATGCCTGCTGGACGAGTGCGGCAAGCTGTTCGAAAGGATAATTGCCGCTCGTATCGGCGAGCATCTGTCTCGCGTCGGCCCCGATCTTGCCGACAGCCAGTTTGGCTTCCGTCGAGGGCGTTCGACCGTGGACGCGATCATGCGCGTTCGGTCCTTGTCGGAGCAGGCCGTGTCGCGGGGTGGTGTAGCGTTGGCGATAAGCCTCGACATCGTCAACGCTTTCAACTCACTGCCCTGGGATGCGATAAGGGAGGGACTGATCCAGCATGAGGTCCCTCCCTGCCTGCGAGGCGTCATCGGCGATTACTTGCGAGACAGGTACATCGTGTACATGGACCAAAACGGAAGGAGTAACCGGAGGGAGATCAAGCGCGGGGTGCCGCAGGGGTCGGTCCTAGGACCACTCTTGTGGAACCTCGCGTACGATGCGGTTCTGCAAGTCAGTCTCCCCGCCGGCGTGAGCGTCGTTTGTTACGCCGACGACACGCTGGTAGTCGCCAGCGGAGACAACTTCGAGAGGACCAGGGAGCTCGCCGAGCTTGGGACGGAAGTCGTCGTCGCTAAAATACGCGGGCTGGGGTTGGAAATAGCGCCAAACAAGACCGAGGCGCTATGGTTCCACCGGTTGCCTCGAACGAGGGAACCTCCCGACTCGCGCGTTCGCGTCGGTGGGCACGATGTCACGGTGGGGCGGTACATGAAGTACCTCGGCCTCACTTTGGACAGCCGCTGGGGCTTCGAAGAGCACTTCGATCGCCTCGTCCCCCGGATTGAGAGGATAGCGGGTGCCATGCATAGACTGCTGCCTAATCTCGGGGGACCCACGGAGGAAGTCCGCCGCCTCTATGCAGGGGTCGTACGGTCCGTAGCCTTGTACGGGGCGCCCGTGTGGGCAAAAAGGCTGGCGATTCGACGCTGTAGAACTAAGATCTACAGCGTCCAGCGGAGGATGGCCATACGGATCGTACGCGGATATCGCACGATATCGTTCGAGGCGGCGACAGTCCTGGCGCGCTTTCCGCCCCTGGACATTCTAGCGGAGTCGGATGCGAGGGTCTACGACCAAGTCCGCACCCTTCGCCGAGACGGCGGTGGCGAGCCGAACCGTGCGCTCGAGGCGGTCAGACGGCAGGAACGGCGCAGGGCGCTTGCGACGTGGCGCGCTAAGCTCTCGGAAGAGCGCTATGCGCGCAGACGCGTCGTTGGAGCGATCCTGCCCGTCTTCGAGGCCTGGATGCAGCGACGAGACGGAAGGCTCACCTACAGGCTTACGCAGATGATCACCGGGCATGGATGCTTTGGTGATTACCTGTGTAGGATTGGTCGCGAAGCGACGGCGAACTGCTTCCATTGCGGAGGAGCCGCCCAGGATTCCGCCTCGCACACGTTTGCGGTCTGCCCGGCGTGGCAGTCGGAGCGGCGGATTCTGGCGGACGAGATCGGACAGGACCTTTCCTTGCCAGCAATCGTGTCGGCGATGCTGAGTGGGTCATCGGCGTGGAGGGCCGTGGCCTCTTTTTGTGAGACCGTCATGGTCCAGAAGGAGGCAGCCGAACGGGATCGGCAGAGGACAGATCCCGCTCGGAGACGACGCCGTCAGCGCAGAGACGTGCCTCGCGACGGCCCTCCGAGGAATGGTGCTCCCCTACCATGAACGGGGCCTTCGGAGTCGCGGGAGTTTAGGGTGGGGGCCCTAAACTCCCATTAGCTTCGGCGACTCTGAGGCGGACGATGGTTCGACGTGGTCCCGAACCATCGTGATAGTACCACGAGGGTTTCGGGGGTAGCGTATCCACGCATACCCCGGGACGGGCTATCGAAAAATAGCAAGGCGCAAGGGAAGACCGCGTGGCGATCCCTGACCGGGAGATACCGCGGTCCCCCGTTTAGCGCAGAGGGCGACCACCGGGGGGGGTTTTAGTGGGTAGGAATCCCACATACCCCTGTCCTTCCCCCAGAGGCAGGGCATCTTGAACACCGGAAGATTTCCCCCACCGAAACAAAAAAAAAAAAAAAAAAGGTATATCTATGTGTGTGTTTGTGTTCACTGTAACGTTAATATTCGCATAAACAATTATAAGACACTAACTATTGATACAAAACTGTTAGATATTAGTACAAACACAAAATACTGCGTTCTTAACGGAATAACACTATAGCAGCGTGTACCTAATAACACTCGTTGAACGGTGTTCCCGGTGACTATATTCTATTGGCGCAGTGCTCTCTTAGTCTTTCTGGCTTTTACAGTTTCTTCGGACTCAGGGCTTGCGGTTCCGAAATCCGCGAACTAACATATGAAAAAATAATCTACGTCCTTTACGATACCTGACGTATTGTATTGACTAATTATATCTCTCGGTTGTCCGGTTTTGTAACCCAGAAAATTAGTAAGATTATCCTACATTAATTATTATATACTTTTCTAACTAATAAATACTTTTATGAATAATGATAACAACATATATATTCCAGATCAGGGACCACTGCGATCGTTACAATCATTACCTGCATCTTCGGTCTTCTTTTATGTTCCGAGAAAAAAAATGAATAGGTTACAATTTAAAAACTTAAAAAAGTCGGTCGTAATAAATCGAAACTAATGCGTGGCAGCCCTGGCGAGAATAATAGCAGGTAGTTGGCGCGTTGGATCGAATGTTTGCCGGGAGCCGGGGCAGGCGGGGCAGGGATTCGAGTCGGGCCGTTTCGTCGCGTGCTCGCTGCTCAGCGCGACGTGTAGTGCGACTGCGTGTACTCGATACTTATACAATATATAGTATTTTATATTTTTTTAATTCTTGATTTTCTGGGTATTTTATTTCTGTCTTTGTAATGCCCCACTTATAATGTATATAATTAGTGTGACACTTTACATATCAGTAAATCTATGGGCCTATATTGTTCCGATTTGATGTTGTCATTGTTAGCCTTTCTAGTGCTTTTTTGGCTTCATCGGTCATATCGTCCCGCAGTTTCGAAAACACGCAACACATAAAGATGCCTGCTCTTTGTAATCGAGGTATACCTCGCTAGCAACGGGGGTTTGCTTTAAAGCGCAAGCACGTAACTCGATCGGCTTTTTCCATTCCCGTGGTGAAAATTTCCAATCTCGCTTCGAAACCTCTCCTTGTCCCGCCTCCGGCTACATTAGCCTAGGTTAAGCCTCTCTTTCGGACAGGCAAACCTATCTATAACTCCCGCTCCCATATCTTCGATATCTTCGGCGGCTCAAACCGAAACCTTCGAGGCTCCAAACCGGATCTTCTTCTCCCACCGAGGAGCTCAAATCCCTCTCACAATATATTGCGAGCATTGACCTCAATGAGGTTTCTGTATAAACCGTTAACCTCCGTAAAACCTCCGGTTCATCAAAACTCTTTCAATAACCAATTGTGGAGCATTCGGCGCTCCTGACCGCTCTCAAAGCGGGATTTAAATAAACTCGCCTAGTCATCTCAACGCTACGATACTCACTTCACATCGGGCCCTCGTCGGGCTCGATGCGCCGCACACGCATCACACTAATACTTACTTTGACACCGGCGATCGCGTGAGCCACGCCCGCGTTCAAGCGAGGGCGTACAAGGTCCGTCCGCGTCGTTTCTACCGCCGAGTAGTCCTCGCTTCGCAACACTGTACTACAGTCACAACACTATACACCTACACAGGTATAGTTGTTATTTATGCAAACGTCATCGGTGTACTTGAAATACGATCGACCTGGGTATAATCTTTACCTCACGGACCACCTGTTTCCGCGAGCTCTATTTCGATGAGGCTGCGCAAAGCCTAAGCCGGCTAACAGCATAACTTCTATGACATCAAATTCATTGGTCACAGAGGTCGCGGATCTTCAACCCGCGAGTTACAATATACAATTTAATTACCTCAAGAAGACGTATATCTTCTCTGGCGTGGGCGCGTTGGGTGGTGGAATCGCTTGGCGTGACCTATGTTTTGTCTATCAAAGGGCCCGAGTTCTTAGCCACCAGTTAAACACATTTTCGAAAGCTACTGTTATGTCCAATGATTAGATTGGTATGCAATGGCAATACCGTGTGATCTAGGTTAATATTATTTATTTTCGAGCATCCATAAAGATATGATTTTGTATTAAAAATAATGCTTTTTCTCTTATCGAGGTAGGTAAAGCAAAGCGTATGTTTACATTTTTAACATATTTCATTTTATACACTCCAATCAAACGTAATTAATCACGTCGCGATGGATTGTACAACTCGTAATGTTTTTGTTGCTATGGTGAAGTTATAACGTATCAATTAATAGCAAAATTGTTGAGCACCGTTGTTTTATAGCGTGTATTCATAACGCACGTTACGTACGTGTAAGTCTTTTGAACGTAATAAAAATTGCCGCAAGAACGTGCCAACGAATAACAATGGCTTCATTTATTTCTCATGTGGATAAGTTAAAGAAAATAGAGGGCAAAATAATAAAATGCTAATAAAAAAGAACATTTAGCTTACATGCTATTTTTATATCCTGCTAACCTTTTCAACTCGCTGCAAGTAAAATATAAATTTTAATAATTTTAAAACTGTTAGAATTTCGATCTCTATGATTTAATATTTTTAAATTTTAAAGTTTTTTTAAAGGGTAAATAAACCTCAATTAATTTATAGAGATTTGTAAAAAATTTCTACTTATCTAATTATTATTAAAATATGTATTATATTCAATGGTCAAGCAATCAAATACAGATTAATAACCTTTAGCAGCAATCTTTTGATCTTCTTTTTTATTTATTACTTATTGGAGTTTATTTGAATGTGTACACCACGTTTCTATGTCTAACTATGCATTCATATACGACAATATTTTAAACTGCGTTCTGTTAGAAATAGTGCAACGCAATCTTTTTAAATAGATCGTGCAGTAAATATAACAAATTCGGATTAAAAATCAGATTTTTATAGTATTCTAGTGTATATAATAAACAATATTTGCTTTTAATGGACAAATTTTAATTTGTACGAAATTCGCTCAAATGATGCCTCATAACCAGTAACCCCTAATATAGACCTATCTACTTAACCCACTCCGCAATAAGCCACAGAATAACGAGAACAGCTTTGAATTCACTCGGCAGTTACAGCGGCTAACGGAACACCTTTATAGTTCACAGCAGTGATTGTCGTAGCAATATATGTGGAATATAAAACAGAATTACTCCGAGCGTAGCCAGGCGTACAGTAATTTCCCGAAAGTACCAGGCGTTCATAGATGTATAGATATTGTAGATATTGAGCGAGCGGGGCGGGCGAGCATCACGACACAGGATACGGGCCGCGCTATCGCGCCCCCGCGGCGAGCGCGCGTCACCTTGTCACCGACCCGGTTTAATGGGCTGCCGTGTACGCGGTGCTTATAATCTTGATCTTTGAATTTATAATTACTTTTCACAGGTACATTAAAAATATTTTTGTCAAAAAAACCTAATAACAGAATGTGTTGAATACTTAAAACGTAAAATACGTCTGAAGTATTCAACTCTTTTCATACTAGAATAAAGAATATTATTAACGGTCGTATGATTATTTATTTATCTGGATTAGATCGTAGTTTAATCAAAAACAGAATTGGCTGATATTCATAAAGGTAATAGACAAAAAATCACCCGCATTACAATAACGAAAAATAGCTTTGTTCTTAACAATATTTTAGTTGTTCCACTGGTGTACCATGTTACCACGGTACTTGTATATATACTGTGGACTGCCTCAACACGATGCGTCGGCGGTCGCACCCACTGCTCCAATCCGATAAGATTTCGTTGTGGGCGCTGGATGTAAATCATTTTTATTCCAGACACGTCGTCTCATTAAAAGAATATGGCTAACTTCCCTATTAATCTTTTAAATGACAATAAAACATCTTTTCATAGATACTACAAATTGCTGATTATTCGATTATCGGATAACAATTTGTCAATAAATTTATCCTATCGGAAAAATTTAAATAACTAAACAGCTATGTGAAGTGACAATAATTATATGTGATAAATTTAGATATATACAATAGAAATTCTCTTTGATTGTTAATGTGGTGAAAATGATATCAAATATTTGTTCCTTTAAGCAAAAAATAAATTGATGAGTATATCAAAAAAGAAATCTTGTGATTATTTTTAATAATATATGTTTATGTTTTAACCAACTTTACATCCAAATACAATATCTATATTTCCTTCTCTTAACAACTTGTAAAACTTTCTAGCCTTTTATGGAGATTGGTATCGGATATTTATACTTATGAGAATAGATGTTACTCAATATAATCAAAATTCGATGAATCAATAGGTACGTCATACATAGGCTATGGAAACTCAAACATACTAAAAACTGCTTTAATTATAAAAAATCCTGTTTCAGTAGCGAATGCCATCGATGTAACACTGAATAATCAATCACCTTTAAAATGTAGGGTTTCACAGTCCCATATTCGGAGTACTAACCGATGAAATATCTTCTTTTGTGCTGTAGAAGTACCCAGCTGTGTAAATACACAGGGCTAAGCGCGGATAACCTGGGTCGCTCACATATATCAACAGTAAAACTCTGGGTTACTAGGATTTCTCGCAAAGCTAGACAGATATGGATGAGTATTATTCTCATTTACACTCGAAAAATACACTCTTATGTTGAGTTGCGGATAAAATCCAGCTAAGTGTGAAATTAAACAAATTGGCATTTCTATTACGTTTTGTAATACAAAATTGAATGCCAAAGCGCATTGGTCATCATGAAACCAGAATGTCATGATGACCAGGAGATCATACGTCTCCGGATGCTAAGTCTCATAAAGTGTGCGAGCAGCGTCAAAAATAAAGGTATAATTTTGATTCAGTGTCTGGTTTAGTTCGCACCGCAATATGCCTGCGTTGAAAAAACGCCGGCTTGTGGGATGCATAAAAAATGTCTGGCCCGGCGGCAACGGCGGGTCGCTAACGCCGCCTCTAATGACGGCGTACACGCCGCGCTCGTTTTTTACGTAGGGCTGCAAATGATATGCTTTATAAAAAATTTTTTTTTTTATTTATTTATACTATCTTCATCGTTACTTCGTCGTACAATAACACAGGATATGTAAATAAATCAGATTAAATAGACAAAACATGAAATGAAAAGATTATTTCTAAGCAACTATTGTATGGACTTGTTTAGTCAAGTTAGTTGGTATACCAATAAAAAATATACATTAAAAAACTTCATACTATTATAATACACAAACTAAACTACAAGGTTAACAATTTATACAAATGTCGAGTGATAAGTAGAACTAAACATCTTCTCTAGTCATAGAGTCTTATAAGAAGTGCTGCAGTAACTTGTAGTGAATCTTACTATTGTTTTAAATACTGGCCAAGATTTAGCGTTATTTTGTGGAACAGGCAACCTAAACAGTGAATGATGTAAATAAAACTATGTAATATGTATCAAAACCGTTGCATTTCATTACTTCATAATATTATTGAATATTTAAGTATACATTTTTAATTCGGAGTTCAAAAGAAAAGAACAGTTCGAGGTAAGAAAATTTTAGTGCCGTTTTTTATCCACAAAACGACACCTTTTAAGTTGTATTTTTTCATTTGGTAACATTCACAACTTGTCTAACATACGCAAAGATTTAATGGACACTTCATATGATAAAAAGGGTAATTAAATGTTGAATATGTATAACTAAGTGTACGATAATGTAATTTTTGGAAGATCACGAATAATTTACAACATACTTAAAAAAAGTAATAAGTAGAACAGTATAAAAGTGAAGTATTTTTAAATGTATTGATGAAGTATTTGTGATTAAAGTTGACAGCACGGTTTTTACCCTAAATAATACTTACAAATGTTTAAACTTGACAACTATACATAGTAATGCAATGCCATGGCTTCTCAATAACTTCACTTATCAAAGGATAAACTGTAACAGACTTAACATCTAGAAGATCGTTTACTAAGGAAACTTTTAATGAAAATAAACTAAAAAATTAAATACGGACCAATAAATAAAGTGTTTAAGTGACAGCCCTGATGGCGTAGGCGCGAGCGCTCGCCTCCTACATATTTAATTTGCCCGGACTGGTTTCTGTCCGGGCGCCTCGCCGCTACGCTTTGTGTTTCGTTATGGCTCTATCGGCCTGCGCTGCTAGGGCTGCTCGGTCAAGGGATCCCTATTTGTTTGCCAGTAGTTTGATACTTCCATACCAACTGTGAGATCTCTGCACATAATACACACCTAGCTTTCCTTCTACATCTGAATCATACAGTAATAATTAAAATTTTGCAATAGTTATTTATTTTTCTTATTAAAATAGATCTTTATTTCTTAATCGAATAAAAATCGCCCTGAATGTTCCTAGAATCAGTACAACAGTTTCCAATTAAAACACAAATAAATTATATGCTATACTCTTTGGTAATAAAGGCGAATAGAAAGGAAATCACAATATTATATTGATAATACTAAAGTAAGCATACTATCAAAATGATTTATACAAATTATATAGTCCGCGTTGTAGCGAACAAAACCGTTGTACCGGGCGTTAAGTGGTTAGCTGTAACTAACGACAACTCTGCTATTGTCTTTCATGTTCATCTGAGTTTTTTAAATTAAAGTATTATTCCTTCTGCTAATCCCGAAATCTGTCATAAAGGATTTTGCCCAGAAAACTGGTTGAAACCGTGCGACACAAAGTAGAAAACTAAAAGTGTCGTTCAACTAGCAAAAGCGAACTAGCTCATATCTTAATTCATAATTCAATAAGCACCACGCTCTACTTTCCGTCGCAAAGTGCAAGCGCGCGAGAAAAAAGCCAGCAGGGCAAACGACGGGGGACCGCGGTGGGGGACCGGGGGCAATCACCCGCAGTATCCCGGGATGGGGAACGGGGCGTAATCCCTTATCGCGGCTACCGACCGCACATCGACAATTATTGTTAAGAGGCGCCCATGTAAACTAACGTCGGAATCCTAACTAGAAAACTATTTTACTAAAGCTCAGACGAACTATATTAAGAGATTTTACTTTTAGCCTGCTGGCAATAAAATTTAACGGCAAATATTTACCACAAAATGCGGAAGAAGAGAATAAAAAATATTTTAAACTTGACTGTTAAAAAAATTATTGTCATCTTTACGAATGTATAAAAATTCAACATAGATTTTCAAGCTAACTTAATTTCTACTCATTTAGAATACATATTCTATTTTTTTTTAAAAATTAAAAATCGCATCAAATATCAAAATGTGGTAAGCGTTGTACATTGCACAGTAAGCTATGTGAGCTACCGGCCGCCCGGCAGGCCCGCTAGCCGCGTTAGGGTCCCGCAGTGGCATCCGTTTCTTTCCAACTACCACTACTGTCTCTCTCGCACCAACTTACTCTCTTTGACACGTCTCGTAACATGCGAGAACTTAACTTGAGCCCCGTGAGCGAATTTCATTTCTCAACTCAAGTCCGCGTAAAAATTTAATAAAGACGAACCTGGTGACACTTCATTTCGGTACATATCTAAATTAAAGGACACGACGGACTACCTTTTACAGGTGCAAAAAACATACTTAGCCTAAAATCATGTCCATATATACTTTGCCTGTATGTGTACCATGTATTTAGTCTTGTCCTTACCACGTGGCATTTGATATGGCACATGGTTAAGATAGTATTGACAATCCACAAGCTTCAAGCCTGATTTAGGTTCAGTTTTATAACGCACTGTCTTTATCGCACAATATTCGACAGCTTGCTATGTCGTGCAACTGGAATACGTCTGTTTAGTTCAGTTTTGTTTTCTTTATAAGTTCACGGACTCTTTCGCTCCGTAAACTCAGTTCCGATAAAGCTGTAAAAGCCCCCGGGCTAACAACATCAACTTCGACCCAACCGAAGCAAGCATGCTATGCATAGAGAATTGTTAAAACTGATTGTTTTTACAAAACATTATATTTTTGACAAGCCAAATGCCGGGTCTTCAATCACATGTAACGATGATGAGTCTGCTGCAGTATAAAAAGAATGGACCACATTAGCAAGAACTATGGACAGAAAATTAAAACATATGTATTATATTTCTCTTTGGAAACATTATTGTTATGATTGAATCAAAAAAACATACCGTCTCCTATTCTAATATACGCAATTATATGGCCACTAATAACATTGCATTCATAACACTCAACTGTTATAAACGGGCCGTAACAGACATTAGATGAATATATAATAAGTGTGTGTCTCGAGGTAGATCAGTGGCCAACTTGATCATGTCTGTAAGGTAAAGTACCTTAAAGTTCACAGGTTTAAGTGAAGTAGACTTTAAAATCAGAAACCAAAAGTCTACGCCAAGTCTGATAAAGTCTATTCAAATGCCTGTAAAAAATATTTATTAGTCTAGAAAATTTTCTTATTAAAGCGGAATGGTAGACATCATCAAAATACCAAAAGCGCATTGATTAACAAGAGCATAGCATAAACATGGCATTACATAGATAGAGCATAATACAAGAAATCTAAGAGTTGATTATAAAATATATCTGTACTCTAATGATTATTGGGGAAACATTGTTGAAGGTTTTATAAAATAGATAAGGGACCTACTAAGGTTTTATATTATTATTTTCATGTGAAAACATTATCAAATATCTTCTGTTATACTACAAGATGCATATCTTGTTTTTAATTATATTATACGTTAAGATGTATTACTAGTGAATTAGCTGGACTCAAATAATCTAAAAAGTTACCACCTTATATTAGTAGTGGTAGCCCTGCAGTAGAGGCGAAATTTGCGCGGGATTGATTCTCTAGATACAATCTTATATAATTCGCACTTTGTGCATTGATTATATGGGATTGACATTTCTCACAACAAGTTTACGCAGGATCTGAAACAGCGTTCCCTGCGTACCATAATACCACACTGCGCCATCCCGCCTGCCAAGCGTTGCGATTTGCTATGCTTTAATCCCCTATAGAACATCTTTGGAGGAGGCATGTGCCTTACAGTGGGTATCTATGGGTTGAAACTACGACATTGTAATCATGATCTCAAAAGACAAGAGAAGATATCTAATAGATTCAGGCGTTACTTTGCGGAAGTCCATACTAAGTAAGAAAAGGACTAATATATAGCTACTTCCGCTATGCCGCTATGTAGCAGTAGTCGTATGTATGTATGTATGTAATTTAGCATTGTTTGCAGCATGCGCATTTATAAGCGGGCTGGCGGATGGTGCACTTTATTAAACGACTGCTGCTACATAGCGGAGGTAGGCTATATATTAATCCATTTCGTACTGACAAGAGAATAATTATAAGATAATCAAATCTAAGTATTATAATTAACATATACTATATATAATCATATATACAAAATAATACAATTAAGTATGAAGTGGTAATGGGCTCGCCCATTCGCACATAGTTCGTGCAATCGAAGGTCATTGAGCCTGATAGTTCACGATTGACGACCACTAGCCGGCAAATGCGACATGGGTAAGTAAGTCCCTTACTTGGTGAACGGACCTTATGGTCTCAGGAAGTCGCTGGATGCGGGCGTCAGATTTTGCATATGGTTTACAGTTTTATTTTTGCGCAGGGGTACTGCAAAAGTACCATATAACTACACCCAATGTAACCCCGGTGATTGGAAATAGACGTAAAAGCTAAAGGGGCGAAAGTATTGCTCATTTAGTCAACAAAATAAGATACCACTCGAAATAAAAAAAAAACATTAATTAATTTTTCTATTGAAATTCGATAAGACAATTACTTCTGGCAGTACAGTCTCTAGAGATAATTTTAATTTTTAGTAATCTGAATTTTGATAAGGCTTTTTCTCACTATATTATCGTGTCGTTATTTATTATTACTAAGACATTTGATTTTTAGATACGGCGTACTATACATTTGACAGTAAATAAGCTATACATACTCCATTTTAAAGCTTGAAAGGTGGTACACGCCTAAAAATCAATGGTTTCAAAAATAAATAAACCTTTATAGTTTTTATATCTATTTACAATAACCCAGTATACTTTTGACAGCACAAATTTAGACAGAGCTAGCTGCACCGTAATGAAATAAAGCTTATTAGTTTAAATTATTTTTATGAGAGAAATGGGCAGCCCTGGCTCGGAGAGTTCTTTCGCCCGAGCGGCGCAGTCGGGCGGGCATTAATCGCAGGCGTCTCGCGTCGATTACAGCCGCTCGTCTCCCGCAGATGGCGCGTTTTTTTCCCCCGGCCTTCGTCGGGACTGGCTCGTTGCGCGGGAAATCCATCGCTATCTCGATATTAATGACGTGCGACGTTTGAGCTTTATCGATAACGAATTGTTGATTGCGTTTATTCTTTACTTTGTAAAAAATCAGCACCGCTCTTACTCTGTCTGGTCTAGTCTAACAGTATCGTAAAATTCAAATGCTAGGCCTAACTAATTCCCGTTTTTAAAGGTCCTTAAACTAGGTCTTTTTACAGTAACTAAACTCAATAGCCCCACAAGCGAGTGTAACTAAGAGCTTGATCAGTAAATAATTTTGCTTTCATCAAAATGACGGGAGTACATCCTGATGTTAGATTTTTTCTACTTCTATGGTTCCCACTTTGAGATTTCATCTATATACGTAGCCTAGTAATCTCAGAATAATTTTAAAACAAATTGACAACTATTACAATACAAAATATACGCGATGGATTTAAGACCATCCGATTTGTCTAGTTCAAGATTAATAATCCGCAATCTTCATTATTCTTCCAAAGATTTACAATAATACCGATTGGAAACAGCCTTTACCCCATTTGTCGACCTTAGAATGGAAATATGTTTACTTAGTAGACGGAAGTTCTTCGCTGCCAGTCCATGGTTTCTACTCCAGAATCTTAAGGCATCAATGACCATCCATTTAACGAGCTATGTGGCTATTGCAACTTCAACCAGTCAATCCGCTGCTCTACATTAGTTTCTTTCGTTCATCTACGGATCTAACCAATCCTGATTCGATGACTTGTTTTATACAAATAAAGCAACCCCCTCCGCTCGTTGAACGATTGTGTGCCAAAGAGACCTTAGATATTACCTGCAGCACACATTGGTAAATAAATTAATTTCCATTATAATTTAACATTACGAAAGCTACTTGTGATAATTCTGGAATCAAGAGGATTCTCTTAATTAAGGACGAGATTTCTTAAGAGCATACAATTGATTGCTACTAGCGAATCTAAAAGCCCGTCTGATCGTTAACGCCCGACGTCGGCGCAGGGCTGAAGGGGGAGATAACACGCTTTTCTACTTCCATGTGCCCTAAGACGTTTAGATTGATCACTTAAAGCGATGCTAATGACATGCGATCATTTAGATGCGATCCAAATTAAACGCCGTCAGTGATATGTTATTTCTAACGTATCTTTAACGGGATTTTGTCGATGCTATTGCTAAAAGCTATTGTAAAATAGCATTTAAATTACTAATATCTACTTTTTATTAGGTTGACTGAAGATATCTATGACCTTGCTTGTTTATGCTCTAGACAACAAAGAAAGCACAAAGCTGAACGACAACTTCTAATTTTAATGCATTGACCCTAATGGGAAATGCGTTAGTTTAGTAATTTCTATAGCATTTTTAGCAAAAAAGCTTTAATTCTCGCTAAGAGCTATTAAGCGACGTGAATAGATATAATGAAGATGCGTATTTATATGATAGGTCATAATTGAAAACCTTGACTTATTCATATAAATTTTAATTTAAACAAGTTAACCTTGTGACTAAATATTTTAAATGTGTGATTAATTTATTAAAAATATATTATTCATAAATTATTTTAATAATATATTAATCTTATTTTTTTAATTTATTAAAAATTAATAATATTATATAGTATGTATCATTGCTAAATAATATGCTATGTGAATAAATATTTTTTAGAATGTTATTATACAATATCACACATGGTATAAATTTTGTTTCTGTTATAATTGATAGCTCATTTAGCGATGAAGACTTATTTACATATGGTATTTTGTGAAAATTTGTAGGAAACATTCTGTTAGATTTGATCTTTATTGTTTTTTACGTTTTCGATGCCGTAAAGTATTTAGTGGCTAGAATGGAGAAAATGCACTTAACAATTATGGTACGTAAAAATGGAGGAACCCTTATGTTATCTAGAATGCGATCCTAGAACGTAGGCACATGTTTTTCTTAAACAAAAATTTTACGTACAAGTTAAATGTAAGACCTAAAACAGCATTGCGACTAATTCAAACATTTCTATTAAGAAAGCGCTGCAACGCCTTTTACAGTTGACACGTCCGTATATATGGATAAATGCTGTTGTATGTAACAATTTATTATCTATACATTAATATAATAATTTTAATATGCAACGCCTTTAATAATTATATTGTCTTTACATTATTTATTGTTTCTGAAAATATTGATTTTTAGATAGGGTTTGTCAAATATTATTTGACATCAAATCAGCTATATTTATATTAAACGCCAACTGGCAAGTATAGAATTCCCGCCAAAACCCGCAGGCGCCATTAGAGAGGCCGAAACCGCACGAAATGGCGCGCGAAACTAGAATACGCGTCGGCACGACTTATTAGCATTTATTATTATTCAGAGCGGCATCCGCGAGCGGGCGGCGTATTATTATGATAATAAACGTCTCAAAGGTGCATGGGATGCCAAGAATTAATACGCTCGAAGCCATATCTTAAATTCTGCACGAGTGTCACAAGGATCCAGCGGAAAATGTTATTGTCGTTGAATCGTAGACTAATGATCTCCTTTAATTGTTGTTATTATTTAGTACATAGCGAAGTTTATTCTTAAAACTTATATCTCTAGTATAGATCAAGTTGAGATATTCACCAAAACACTTCAATAATCTCCGTAGTATGTTGGTTTTCAGCCTTTGTATAATCATAACCCTTTTATATCCGCGATTAAAATAAAATAGATTCAAAGGTGTCAATGGAATGAAAATTTGTAAATCAATTTTTCATTAAAAAAAAATCGACCCGTGGTACTCAACTGACGTCCAATAATGCCGTTGTGCTTATGTTTAACATACTCCTTGCACCATAAGTAAAACTGCTTCTTTTGTCTGAATACCTTTATATATGATTTTATTCCATTTAAAACCTTCAGACAGATAACTCAAACTCCAACTAGTCAAGACGAGACTTCACAATAAGGTTTCATATTTATATATTTTATAATTTGCTGTAAATTTGTCAATGTTGTCAGTACATAGATTATATTATATAAACACCAGGGTGGCTCCAAAAATCAATAGCATTAAGATGTCCCGGAGTTTTCAGGAGGAAGCTCCAATTAATTACATGATGGGGAAAAAGAAATTCCGTAACAAAAAACACTCCAGTCGCCTTGATGACGGCCGTTGGAGCGATACCGGTTTCCTAGCAACCCTGGCTCCCACCCTGCTCGGATTACGTATTTGCACCGAGCGAGAAAATTCCGGAGGTCCCCGTACCTAAAATCTTACATCGCCTCTTGTCTTTTCGTTCTATATTTGATTGGATTTGCTTGCTTAAGTTACTAAAAATATATTCCAATATTTTTAAAATGGCTACAATAATGAGTTTCAAAAAGTTTCCAACTAATTTACAATCAAAAGTAACAAACTTCCTAAAAATGTTTTTTTTTTTTATATTTTTACACTATCAGCATAGAAGAGGCGAGGAAGGACATGTGAAGGAGCATTCACAGGCAACGGACTAGATAAATTGCTCCAAATCCTATCAAATAAAACCCAGGTGTTGCAAAATATGTTTATTATTATAAAACAAAAGTTAATGATGGGATTGTTAAAAATGCTTGGTGTCTACATGTCAGAATGCTACAAAAAAGTTATGGTATCTTTACATCCAAAACTGGCTGAAAATGAAAATTTAACAAATATCTAATTATAAAAAAAAATTTTAGTTCTATGTTAGTGTGTAATTTTTGGAATGTGTTATATGGTATGTTAGGGTTTCTTCTTAATCAAATTGTGTTTTTAATTAATTCATTATGTCGTGGGGGAATTGATTAAATTGATTTGAATTCATTCATAAGAAAGTCTTCTGATTTTATTAATTATTAAGAATTGATAGGAATGCAATTGAATAGACCCACTGTTATTTATTTTTTTACAATAATTTGGTCGGTTTTGACTGATTTCTGTTAAAACCATCATTTTAATTTCCTTTTGTTTTAATTGATATCTGTGAGTGTTTTTCTTGGAGAACTTCGGGAAAATCAGTACCAAAGAGAATTCAGCATTTCATAGATGTAAAAGTTTTAAAGGGGTGAATGTATATAGCTCATGTGTCAGCATAAAGCTTTGAAGCCACACTTATTCCTAATCACGACGCATAAAGTGATCACTCTAGAATATGTTCTAATATTTTTGTAATTGGAATGCGACAGACCAATAACTGCTGGCAGTACAAAGTCTATAGGGACAGATATAAAGTAATCATTAATTTTAACATGTTTTAATCCAAATTTTGTAAATGCATTTGGGGTTTACCATACTTTAGTTGATTGCACATTTACCACTTAAAACTGTATATACAAAAATCACTGTAAAGGTATTTCTTAATGAACTGCGATTCACTGATATTAAAATGCGATAAAAATGGAGGTATTTAACTTTACACTTAACAGTACACGGGTGAGGTCAGAGCAGCGCTGAATAAGGTATGTATGCAAATTGTCGGTGGTCTTGCGCCCGCAACCGCGTGGGCGTCGATCGGCGCCTCGTCTCTAGCTCGAGGTCATAAATCTCTTACACCCGAAATATTTACGTAAAACTGTCCCTGTATTAAGGTTTTAAAACTCTTGGCTACAATTTTGTTCATGAACAATACGACTAATGTCAGATCACAAAGTTTTTTTACACACTCAAACCAGCGCTCGTGTGTTCTTTTTTGTGAATTTTTTTTTGTTCTTGTATATCTTAATGTTTAAGACATGAACAAGCGAGTGAAACAACAAACGTCGCAAAAACTGATCACAGAGACATATAAGTACCAAAGAAAAATCAACTCCAAAGGAGTAAGTTCAAGTGACTAAAGCAATTTTGAACTAAAGCTTAGAACTGCATTCGCGTTAAGAATAAAGTAATTCATCATTGTTCACTGGTCTAGTTACATAAACAATCAAATCTTTCATAATAAGTCGTTGTATTCGAAAGTATGTCTTCAATTGATCATTATAAGATTTATTTTTTATTCACCGACAGACAATTATCATTAACTGTCATTCTTAACGAAATTTGACTATTGATGAAATTGTACTAAATGGTAAGATTTTAAGGTCTGAGAGCTATAAAGCTGATACTGCACAGGATTGTGTATTTTAACATGGTTACAGAGTCAAAAGATGTGTTTTGAAAAAAAAAACTTTATACATATAAGACATTAAAAAACGCAGTTTAAATATCGTAATGCAAAAATCGATTTTAAAATCAAATTTTAAAAAATTTAAAATAAAAGCCAGAAATGTGTCAAATGAAAAAGATTTTTTTTTAAAATAAGCAAGTAGCTGTAAGTTTGTCTTTCTTGATATTCCACTGCTCTAAACTTATTAGAGAAATATATTTAAATATTTCTCATTGAGTTCACAAATTTCTGTTATATGCGTAATTAATCTTTGACAAATTTTAACATATAATGAAAGTGATTCAGAGGGTAATTGTTATTTAATAAAAGAAAAAAAACCAGTGAACCCAAAGAAATTGTATCTCAAATAAGTGCTGATTTTATTTAATAAGAATAATATCGAAAATCTGAAGTGATTTTCTGTTATCGAGATACGATTTTATTGTGCAGAGTAAATTAACAAGGCAACCATCAGTGTACAGATGTAAAATAGTATTCCGTCCGGCCATATATATTTCCATCGTCGAACGAAACATACCCTCGTTTACGATAAGCCATATCGCATGGCGTCGATATCGCACGCTCAAGTAAAACTTGATATGAAGCGAGCAATAGTTTAATGGTGCACAATTCGTATAACCTTTGTCGGGCCACAATAAACTACTGAAACAATTTTATGTTTTGCAACGAAATGTTTAAGTAAAATTCGTTTTACAACACTGTTATTTCTATTGGTCGGGACATCCGCAGGACGTCCGTCGACTAGCGGATGGGTCTTTGCGATCCGATATCCCGCGGTCTATCTGTATTAACGATCTCAGCCGCCTGGTTTTTGTCGGTACAAACACATTTTACAGCTACATTCTTGTTGCTTCACCGTTGTAAATGAGCTTGAGACTGGTTTGATATTTACAGAAAAAGGTTCTTGTTGAATAATTTTAAACAAAATAGGAACTATCAGTGGTAACTTAGCGGAAGAGGACTGGGACTTGCGATCGAAAGTTCATATCTCGGAATACAATTTCATGTAATCCACCTGCCAAGCGTGACGATTATAGTATATCCTTCCATAGATATTTTTTGGGGGAACCCTATGCCATGCAGTATGCGTCTTGGGATTGAAACGACGAAGACGGGCTATAGTTTATATTGGTGCATATTATGGGATTGGTGCATATTATGGGATAGGTGCAAAAAAAATGCAATTTGCACATTCATAAAATATTTATTTCCGTCAATAACTCGCAATCTATTTATAAGTACTGTGGCACATCGAACAACAGATAAAATATATTCAAAATCACTATTATCAAATCTATAAGTAGAAATTTTCTATGTTGAGGTATTCATTTTTCTCTAATAAATCACATTTATCACACATATACTACTCCTTATTTATAATAATATTAATAAAAGTAGCTATCACACCGAAAATAAATTCGTAAGACATTTTTTTGAATTGTCGATTAATCTAGTAATAAAATAAAATAATTCGGACTTATTGTGGTAACTGAGTTACAACCTGCGAAGGTTCGTTCAATCAAATAACGTTTGGATCTCGACAAGAAACATTTTCACTTTAGCAACAAGACGTCATCCGTAAAAATAAACACACAGCCAGAAACATCGAGATCTACACGAACACGACTTAATGACTAATTTACAAAATAACTTAGCTACAACATCGATAGTTTGGCGTATAGTGAATACATTACTACTTTTTCTCGTTTTTTGTACTTTACGGTCATAAAGGGACATCGGTTTATAGTCAACATCGAATATCTAAAACACGTTATAAACGCAACACGAGCAATAAACTCATCCTGTCAATCTGTAAGAGGTAGACGCCGTTTGGCAATGAGTAATTCTAAAGAGAAATGATATTAGTCCTCGGGTTCGGAACCCAGGGAATATTCGGTTTTCAAGTCTCTATTCATGTCGTCGGGGGAATCGTTCCGCATGCCCATTACGGCGCGGGATGCGAACGTACTTTGTGAGGCCATACTGGCTAATATTCCGTTGGACAGCGCTTGAACCGATAGCGCCTCTTGGGACGGCCCCGCGTAGCTGTACTGTTGGTACACGGCTTGTATCCGCGCGGCATTCACTAGAGTTTGAATCTTTAGTTGAGTGTCCAGCGCCAGACTGAGCGGCAACTTCCGCAACTGACTCGCAATCAGTTTACCAAACATTTCGAATTCGTTCTCGTTCACATTATCCGAGTGTTGGCTGAGATCCTGCGGGCCATCGGGATCGGAGCGGTCCTCGCCGTTGCTCTTCTTTTGTTTCGTTGGCAACGGGTAAATAGTCGCCAGAGAGGTAGTAAGCGGCGTCGCAATTCCAACGGGCGGATTTAGAAACGGGGTGGACGTCGTCGAGGGGAGCATTGCGAACGGGGAGGCGGACGCTTGGTTGAGTCCGAACGGCGTGTTGGGGCGCGGCGACGGGGTGTTCAAAACGTAAGGAGTCGACGAACGCTTCGAGCCGCGCCGTTTTCGCGGGCTCTTCTTCTCGGGTGATTTACGTTCGCTTAAATCTTGTACAACATCGCTGTCGTCGCTCGCAGGTATCTCCAGTAAGCTGTTATCCATCTAAAAAAAACAAAAGATTTATTTAAACGAATTAGACCGGTTTTACGTGAAATAATTGGTGCATGTATCCGTCGCTAACAAAGACTCACGGAGATCGGTGTGACGATCGCTCGCAGAAACCTGTCCGCGTGCTCGAACCACGTGACGCTCGGCCGGTACGCATGCGCCCCGGCCTTCCGAGCCGCGCGAATCTTCTTCAGCTCCACACTGTACGACGAACGTATGTTCTTTATTTTATTCTTCAACTCCTTGACCGTGACGTCGACCAGATTGAGCGCTTTTATTATTTCTACGTAGCCCTGTTCGCGGATTTTTTTGTTCTTGTAGTGTTCGGCGACGGGATTCCACAGGTACTCGCGCTTCTCGTACTCGATGATCATTTGAATGGTGAGGTCCTCGCTCCACTTCGGGTTGGCCAAAATCGCGACCATTTTATATTTTAACACATTTGGCGCTTATTTGTCGCGTGTTTACGTCTCAAAATTCGCGTGTTTACGGGCGCGTTTACCAGGAGCGCAGAAGGGTGCGGGCGTGTCGCATGCGCGAAGCATACTAAAAGCACGTCGATGGGCCTGCGCCCCGCGCGGGGGGCAGCCTATTTCGGGAGTAGCCGGTATCACGCAGCCGCGTGCTTTGGAGCGTGCTGTTTCCTCTCCGCGCCGTTCGGAGGCTGGGCCCGAGTGAAACGGAAGATTTGTGGCCGGGGCGCGTCCACTGCCTACCTGTTTAACTTTGCGTGAACTTCGACATTGTCACAGACTATTTTTGTATGGAGAGGCGTCGTTGCCATGCTGCGCGATTTGCACTCCGCGCGGTCTTAGGTTTACTTTCGCGAATTATTTTGAACACAATTAGAAGACCAACTTGTAACCATACAATTGTATAAATTGTATTTATACAATTGTATGGTTACAAGTTGGTCAAAACTCGATGAAAGTAATATTATTTTTTTATAAATTTCCGTAATTTAAAATTTGTGTACGCTATATGCATATCATAAATTTCTGCAATCTATAAAATCCTTGTTCGTAAAAAGTTTATCAAAAGTATTTGAAGACGTATAATGCATCTTATGTATCGTCCATTTATTAATAAAACTGGTTACTTTCATCGAAATATATATATTTATATTTTATCGTCCTTCAAAAATATGAACGAAAAAGAAAATTGTTATGTTACTTAAATTGCCACATTGCCGATTTTTTTTTGAGAGATACCGTCATTCTTGGGTTCATTTTTTTGTAATTATACTCTGTAGTGTGAACGGAGTTTGTCCACACTTACAGAGAACTAACGTGCACACAATACGACCAAACGGTGTTTGCGGATCAAAGAAATATTTGCTGTACTCGGAATTCGGGTCCATAGAACACTACAATGGCGACGGTCACGTGATAACATTTTCAGTCATAAAATAATATAACAAATAAAATTTGTTTATCACACTTTAAATTAATACATAATAACTACTTTTAAACGTCATTTTTTCATGCTAGTTTCGACTTAAAATTCTGGTGTGAAGCTAACGAAGGCCAATAGTTAAGACTTTGAAAAACTGGATCAGTAATTATTTTTAAGTTAATCCCAAAAAAAAAGATTATAACATGGAAATCTTTTAATAAAAAACCTATTTGTAGTTTTATCTGTGACTTATAAGCACGTAATTCGCTATTATACAATAACTTATTATAAGTCTGTTTTGTTACATACATATTTACTGATCCAGTAGTAATCATTATTACTAGAAAGTTTTGGTGAGCAAAACCTATTTTACGTAAAAAAGAGACAGACTGATCATATCAGCTTTGCAATGTTAGGACACAAAAACTTTTCGGATCAAAATTAAACACACAAATTCAATGTGCATTTGATGTAATATTAGATTTTTTGCCAGACATGTTTCTCGGTGTTGCCACTATCTGTACGCAAATAATACCAAAACATTGCTTATATCACATGTGTTACCCTATTCGTTTATATATCTGTACCGCTGGGAATGGCATTAATAATTTCTTTATTGATAAAAGGAAAACTTTTAATAATAATTATATTAAAAGGTAGAAAAATAAACCCCATTGTGTTTATTATCACTTAATACGTTTTTATTAAATTTAAGTGACCAAATCAAATAATTACTACTGCTGCTCAAGTGTTATTTAGAGTTGTGGAGGTCATCCTAAATATTAACAAAAACCCAATCGAATTTGTTCTCATAAATTTTCATAGCTTTATTTGAAATTGAGGTAAATCATTACAGAAGTTTTAATTTCGCTTTACTAGTATTAATCTATAGAAGTGATCAGTAATTGATTCACAAGAGAAGATAAAATTAATAAATTATACAAGCGTTTAATTAAAGAGTTCATATTAGAGCTGCAGCCTAAAACAAAATAGGTCTAGAATAAATAAGATTGCTCGTGCAAAACCCGGGCCATTTCCCGGCACGGCGCTCGCCAAAATGTCTGCACATTTCGTGTTCACTCGCAAACGTGCCCGCGACACCCACCGCCGTAATGGCGGCATTAAGCGCGGGAAACGACATTTCTGTCAAATTGTTTTTTTTTTTAAACAAAAGTAAATTTGTAACAATTATTAGCGATAAAATAGATAATTTTTAGGACAAAAGTTATAATAATTAATCACATTTCAATGTGTAAAAATAACTACTTATGAAAAAAATTATACAAATTTGAATTATAAAAACTCTTCAATAAGTATAAACCATCATCTTACGGTACTTCTGTACCAGTGACAATTGAACAACTAACAAAGCTAATTTAAGTTGTCAAGTAAATAACCAGGATTAAATTTATAGTAAATTTGTATGCCGTGGTTGAACGAGTGAGAGATATAGCAGGAAAATGTTTTTAGGTTATAAAATGATTTAGCTCTGTCTAGAGCGAAAATTCCCTAATTATGTGATAGGCTTCCAAAGCAGTATGAATAGGATAATTTTAAACTTGTAAGATAGTGCATTGCAATTGGATTTCTTTAAACTTTCTACGCGGGGCAGACGACCCGAGCAATATACACGACACCTTTTTCTTTAAGTCGATGGACCCCGCACCCAATTGATTAATCCATGGAATGGTGAGCTACGATACAAGACTGTAGTGTTTATTTAATAAATAAATGTGAATTTTAATGAATGTAATCCGTACGAATATTGCACAAATGCTTTTGACATACCATTTTATTTATACCTCAACTATTCAAAGCTCTGGCGGCGACGGCGGGCCCGTATTGAAACGCTCGATTTATACCCACAGCCGGATTAGGGGCGGGCCGACTTGGCACCCGCACGCCGCCGACTCTCAAGCCGCCAAGTTTTAGACGTGGCTTTTTGGGAACTATTGAAACCTAAAGAGGACTTTGTAAAGTGTCATTTGTATTACGTGACCTGTTTTTTATCAGTATTAAATGCAAAAATGTACGCCAAGACTAGCAGAGGGCTATGCTCGGGATTTCTCTGATAGATCAAATCAGAAATGAGATCTGTAAACGCACCTAAGTAAATGACATAGTCCAGCGGATTGACAAGTGGAAATGGCAGTTGGCGGGCTATGTAACACGTAGAACAGATAGTCACCGAGACCTTGCAGTTTTGTAGTTGAGACCACGGGTCAGCGCAGACAAAAGACAGCCACAAGGCATACAAATTATTTCGTTAATATCATTAAAAGACGCTGAACGCAGATCGTTTGGAACCAGTTCTGTTGGTCGATCGATGTCCAACAGTGGACGGCTGAAATGATGATGACACACAGGCTTTTCGTTGTCTAATACATATGCAACAATCTTAATCCTTCTATGGATTTAAATATTAACGAATAAATCTCCTATCTCCAGAAAAACATGTAACAAAATACATAAAAATCAAGAAATAAACATTTCATGAGTTTAGTAACATCGCCAATACAATTTTGAAGAGACCGCTTTAGGTCAAATTAACCTTGTAATATTGGAACACAAAAACTTCCACTCAAAGAAAGAAGTCGAGTCAAAATTAAAAACGTAATACCTGTGTGCATTAGATAAATAATCCGATTTTGTGCCTCAAGATATAGTCTAGCCTAGAGATGTTTCAATCTGTTTCTTCACTATGTTTTCATAAATTTTTACTTATGTAGAGAATTAAACCTGCTATCTCATGAATGACATTTTCTAACTAAAAAGCTTCACTTTATTTGTCGAATTCTTTTTTTTTCGTATTATTTCTAATTTTGAAAAAAATATATCGATCACTTATATACGTTATAAAAAGAATACCAAAATAACTTTTGTAAAAACAAATTGAGTTCCACTTTAAAGCCATCCTTCGACTTAAAATATAGATAAGGGAGTTTCAAAGGCTTTCTGAACTGAGAAAAGCCCACAACAAATTCACGCAGATATTATTGTTTATTTACTGAAGCTTTTTTGTAATAACATACTAATATATATATTATATATTATTTATACTATTATTCATAGCGTTTTATTTGATTATTGAAGTCACTAAAATAAACTAATGGCTAATTTACGTACGCCTTTACGTTCTGTACATATCATCATCATCTCAGCCGTAGCCTGTCCATTGCTAGAGATAGATGGACAGGAAGTGACTTGTATCCATCGTATTTTGGCGACCTTGACAAAGTCATCTGTCCACCTGTTAGGTGGATATGGCACACTGCGTTTGCATGCCCGTGATTTCCACTTCAGAACTTTTAATTCCGTCTAAAAGAACGCGTTCTAAAAGAAGATAAGAAACACTGAAAACTCAACTGTCTCAAAATGAATGGCCGTTATATACGCAACTGCGACAATATTGTAAGACGCGAGCCGGAAAATCAACAAACATTCGTCGGAGCGCAGTTGGCGTTATCAGAGCGCCGCATAATCCTCGTTCATTTGCATACGCGGACCGCACTGTGGCCCGCATCGTCGGGATCAAGCCTTTAACAAGAAACGTGTTTAAGTATTCACCTCCGCAGCTCAATTTTTGGGTCGATACACCGTGCATTACGCCTTGCAAACATACCGCACGACCGTGTGTTGGGATATCGGCAATAATTGAAATTTAACTGACCATTGCGTATACTTTGTCCAATTTACTTATCGTGTTTACGAGCGTGGGTAATGTTTTGATTGATTTTCGCGAACTTCAATATATATATTTCTTTAATAGGCACGTGTATGTCGTACATTTGACGCGGTTATAACGTATTCGTTACAGTAATATTAAAATACAAACAACCATGGACTGAGCACCGTAGGATGTCCGCCCACAAGGTGGATAGACCTCGTTAAGATCATCGAGAGACATAGGATCAGGCTGCTTTCATCTGGTGCTATTGGAAATCTATGGGAGAGATTCATGTCCTATGTATAAACTTCCTATTGCTAAAATGATGATGATGATACTAGCGCCACATAGTGTGCAAAAAAGGGCGACTGGGGCCTTAGGATTTTTGAGTGGAGGCTTCGGACCGGCAAGTGCAGCGCAAGTCGTCCACTCACAAGGTTACTCACTTTGTTAAGACAGTTGGAAAAAGTTAGATGTAACCCTCTTCCTGTCGGTCTTATTTATTAGATAAATTTTGAACTATAGACGAAAAATATCTTTCCAAAGTTAATATACATTGGTTATGGCTTTAATAAATTAATTCTGCAACATAATTATATCTTTTTTTTAACTAAATTAAATTTATTTGATATAGTAATGACAATAGCCTCATATTTAACAGTTCTCGACTAGCGACCAAGGGCATGTAGACATGGTGAGGGTGGACCTTTCACTAGGTGGACCGAAATAATGGTTAAGGTGGCAGGAAGTTGCTGAATGTGGTCAGTGCCTGACCAGTCATCGTGGCTATCTTCTGGGAAAGCCTGTGTCTTGTGGTGAGCGTCTATTAACATGATGATGATAGCAGTATTAATATAAGGTCACTAAACAAAATCAGTTTCTTCGGAAACCTATGGGATAGACTAATGACTAACAGTCAACGTCTTACAGCTGAAATGATGACAAAGATTATAGTTAAGACAATAGCCACGGCACACTCAAAACAGAACCCAGCTTACTTACTAATCTGGTATAGAAGTGCCTATAGCAAAAGAGATTCATATCACCAAATACGCCGGAATACGAAATAAAGTACAATCTGTTGAAATAACAAACGTTCCTGATAATTATGATCGCGTTGAACAGGCGGCGTATGAACGAAAATAAATATTTTTACTCCATTACGGCGATTCATCATTTACAGATAGGAAATCAAAATTCATTCCGGCAATCCGTATTCACGCTATTTGCACACGCTCCGGCGTCGCGCGACTTGCCCTTTGCCACCAGAATGTTCTGCGTGGGGTTACTTCGACGAATCTCTCTGTTCGAGTGGAGTGAAGAATATTGACCACCAAGGGCGGCATATTACATCCACCAACAGTCTTCTAAAAACGCTGGATACAGACTGCTTCCAATCGGTCTTAACGTCGGAATATTGCTGATGAACTCTGCTAATAGCTTTCACTTTTAAACTACGTTGATAATGTCCATTGACTTAGAACGTACCAAATTTTGTAGCCAATTATCAGTTACGATATATATAATATTTATTGTATAATCAGAGAAAGATTTTAAGATCAAGGCTGAAAGAAAAAATGCTGAAAATACAGAAGAGAGCAAAATAAAGCGACAAAACAAATGCATAAAACGCGTGCTAACCAACGCGTTGCTTATGAACTTGGACATAGTGGACGGGTGGCGTGGCGTTCTGTTTTCAAAGAAAGGTTGTGAAAATCAATAGTCACTTCCTGCAAATAATAAAAAACATTTCACATTGCAAATTTTTTTCCTATCCACTCTAAATCGAACTTGGACCAGACTGTGCTCTAATCAATAATTCATTCGCTCGTTTGACGTAAATTGGGAGAATTGTACCGGATGCGGCTTGCGGGCACACATCCCGTCGGCCTTTTTAAACATTCAATTCATTTAACCTCTTCCATTTGATATAGGATATTAAAACAGTGTCGCATAACCAACGCACATAGCGCTTGCCAGTTTAAATACAGGCAAAATCCTTCGCACGCAATATACTTCGATCTCGTCGCCTTGTCGAGATAAGAAACAGTAATACATCTAGACGTTGTAGACAAATTAATGAACGAATTAACTAAAAGATTTCTTAATTTCATTACATTTTGATTAACAACGACACAACCGTCAAAAGTAATTGGTAATTTAACTGTTAACTTCACTTTATTGACTTATTGCAGTCAAATTGAAAAATTAAATAAATACAACCTGTTTTAGAGTGATTACTTACAAAATGAAAACTTTTACAAAAATTTAAAAAGGTAGCTATAATGTCATAGCCTCTTCCTTCAGTGCTGCACGCTACACATCATTCTAATTCTGCGACCTTCGATCGCAAGGCTAAGTCCTCTACAGCCGGGCTACCACTCTTGTTATAAATGTTTATGATAGTATTTTTGCATTAAGTTTTATATTTTTAATTACGTGCGTGTTATTCTACTATTTTATAAATATTTGTCTTTAAATAAATGATCGAACATATTCCAGTTTTAAGTAAAGATCACGCAATTAATCTTATATCTAACGACCTATTCAAATGTTCAATCATGAAATATAAAATTAAAGCCGGCATGTATATAGACTTATTAAAATGTTAAGTACACACTTCGCTAATGCGGCTGGAGGCGAAGCCAGAAAATTACCGACCGCACGACTTCAAAGAGAAGCGACGAGTGTGTGTCGATATTTATCTGTCACTTGGCCTCGCAAAACCTATCAGCAATGATGCAACAACAGTTTTACACTCTCATCCGCCTTAATACTTTACGTTACGGTTGATTTTCGGCTGAATTAAACTATATTAAGTTTGTTGACTTCTGTTACGTGTATAGATTGCGCATTTATGCCATAGAAAACTTATATATATCAACTACATAAGACACATCACTGAAGAACGCCCGTCACGATAAAGTAGAGCTTAAAAAGTAGTACGTTACTCTTATATCATCAGGAACAGTGATGATCTTTGCTGCAACGCGACGTTCTGATATATTACTGTGATGTAATTTCAATTGCAGAGACGAAAATATATATTACCAGAAGCGGCTCATATTAAATAGCGCTGTTGCAGTGCCCTCTCAAGGATATTACATCTTTTTTATTCTACTGTGCGTATATAATAATCAAATTTGTCAAATCAAACAAAGTATGATTCCTAACACTATATTCCATGAGTTCGAAAGAAAAACATCGACGCAGGCCGACGATTAAAACAGGATATTTTAAATGAAAATTCCTTTAAAAATGACACAAGCCGCTGCAATATCTGTAGCAGTAAACTAATGTTGCTAAAAATTCATTATCACGCAAATCATGTAAAAATCATTTTGACACTTGATACGTCTCATTAGTTTAATAATTACACGGTGATGATGTCACCATATTAGCCAGACAAAGTGAATATAGCTCTCTTTATAACTCTGAGAAATATATTTTTTTTTCAATATAATTGATGAATTTGTTACCTCGGTCAATGTTAATATATGAGCTTTCTAGAACCTCCACAGCACTAATAGAAAGGAGTTCAAAAACAGGAAAAAATCAACACGTCCGTGGACAGCCGCTGACAGTGACGCATAATACAAATTTGCATAGGCTGACATTTTGCATATGTGTAAAAGAATTTTTGAACAGACGACATAGCGCACGGAACAGTCGCTGGAATCTCAGTTCTGGAGTGGAAACGACAAACCGGCAAGCGCAACACAGAACATCTAACTACAAGGTAGACAGACGACCTTATAAAGGTCATCGGTGTCTGAATTCAAGCCCCTTCCTACCGGTTTTCTTGGAAATCTATGGGTGCGGGAAATCAGCAAAGGAAATCCTACTAAGTCTTAAAACCAAAAAACCATGAACTAAAAGATAGAAATTCTATCTTTAAGCAGTGGATTTACAACTAGAAAAATTACGCAATTCTTATGATTCATTAAAACAGCTTGCCAGGAATATTTTATTGGTTAAAGTAATTGTGCGCAGCTGTGAAAGAATAAATTACAATTAATTTTAAAATACGCTACGCGATCTGAATTGGGGGCAAAAGAACATTCTACGAATTTATTTTTAGAAAGAAGTGTCCCTGTTATAAGTTAAAAATTCAACGTTGACGCAGGCTTGTTTGTAAGGTAGTGTGGGAGGTTTATCAATGATATAATGAAATAACTAAAACTAAAGTGTACATCCTAAATATAATAAACTTTATGAAAGATGTAAAAGTCCAGGCTATTGTAAGTCCTTAAACGCCATATGTTAACAAATCCTTCATGGGCCTGACTGTACATTATAGTTCAACAACAATTTCAAATGTTCCGTAGTTAGAAATCTAAAATTGAAACTACATTATTAAATTAATCTTATTATATCATTTAAAAGATTCAGTTGATCGTAAAATATTGAACTTGATTTGGTGACTTACGTGGTAGATTTAATAATGGGAACATTATTATTAAATTTCATTTTAAAGGAGCAAAAGTGAGTTTCGGGTCGGTGATTTTCAGTAGATCAGGATTCCGAACCAGTGGTAGCCTACTACTTGTAATCTTAAAATAGCTGATTCGAAAGCGCGACATATAAATTTAAATTGGAAATATGTGTTTTATCTCGGATATCATGAAACAGCTTTTCGAAATGTGTTTAACCCAAGATCTAAATATAATGAACGTAATGAGTGACATAAAAGGACTTACAACAGACTAGTCCTAAAGCCGTGATGAGTGAACTAATGGGATATTATTAGCCAGTCGTCAGGGCATATCACTAGGAGCGCAGCATTTCGCAAAATGTACACTCACGGCAGCATAATGAGGGCGACAGCGGCGTGGGAGGATAACAGGCCGCCAGCCCTCCGGGTCTGGCCCTTTGACGCGCCGCGGTGGGGCGTGCGATGTGTTTGATCGCTTGTAGCGCGTTTTCTATTACTTGATATTTCAATATTAAATTTATCAAGATTAAAAATATTATATTCGCTTTTTACAACTTACTGAGTCAAATTTCATAATAATATATCTACAATGCTGTGTGATCTGCACTACGTTGGATTTTTTATTTCAAAACCTCGGTCCGTATCAGACCATCAGATGATTCCTTTATCCCTTCCATCATCTCAAGGTTTTCGTTATCAATATTAAATATAAAGTTGTGTTTTTAAATACTGCGTGAATGCTGATGAAAAAATATTATTTATGCCTTAAATTGTAATCCATAATAAAATGAATATAATTAAAAGAAAAGTCAAACGGAACTCAAACTTTCAAAAAAAGTAGTTTTCATGTTAATAATAAAATTAAGACTGGCTTCGCGACGATCTTTGGAGTAGGCCTATACCATGAAGTGGATGTGTCGGCTGACTTGGTGATGAGGGATACTATTTGACAGTAATTAGAAACTAAAGAATTATATTTTAATAATATCAATATAATTTTATTTAAATCGTTACATAATACTAAAAAATATAACACTACATTTTAACTCATAAGAAGTTATAAATAAAATTTATCATACAAATCCAAGTATCAACTAAGCTTTGACGCGCTATAGCCCGTCAGCACCTCGACAGGCGCGAGGCGCGGCCCGGGGCGGTCGACGTTAGCGTTGTCAGGGTTGTCACCTAATTTCTAACGTCGTAATTATTCCTCGTGGCTTTTGATATCCTTCTGTTACTAATAAAAAGATTTTTTTTAACAATCACAAAAGAAAAAATCTTTACAAAGCTCATGGTAATTTACATTTATTAAAACTAACTTCGTATATTTACAGATGTTCATTATGTAGCTTAACATGATTTGAGTTTTAAAATTTTGTTCTATTGTTGGAGACTTTGTAAATTTGATATAAAAATTTCAATAGCGCCAAAATACATTTTAGTATATAGTTTTAAATTTAAATAGAAAGATAAATACTACTATACTGACGTATTTGGAAGCGCAGCAAAAAGAAGTGCGTGCAGAACGCCTAGCCTGAGACCTATTTTAAAGCAGTGAAGCACCAAGACTCTCAATGGAGCTCCGATTCGTGCTACTGCTACATACCACAATGTCGCCGGATAGGGAGACCAGCAAGTTTGTACATCGCTTCGGCAGATGCTCAGTGAATGACCAGATCCAGCACCTCCATGAGGGGACTTCAGCAGGGGCTGTTACTTGACGATACAGCTTTTATATACAAAAATGAATAAATAGTACATAGGAAAAATTTAAAAAACTATTAAAATAATGAATGCGACAGCCCTATTCTCTTTACCTACCTACCGCCGCACCGCGTTGAGTACGGTGGCGTATAATACCGCCTGGGAAACGCCGAGGCCTTGTATACTATATAGTATATACGTAGCTATGGGTACGTGGCAAGAAATCATGGTATCAAAACTATACCTTTTGCTATGTATTGTACGTATGATTGGACCTCGGAACAAACAAAACCATTTGACTTAACTAATAAAAAATATTTCTCGACAGATGTGTTAACAACATTTTAAATAAACACTGATTTTGAACGATTGAAAAAGTATATGGCCTTTGCAAGCATTTTTGAACAGTCAAAAATTTTAACATTATAAGTTATGCTTATCTGTTTAGAAAAGCCACCAGAAACTCTTCAGTTGCTCTGTTTATATGAAATTTAATATTGTTGGTTTTTTTATTCATTGATCAACCAAAACTCTTGAACAGCATTATAAAATTAATATAATAATATACTTTTAATTTTATATTTAAAACTAAGAAAGAAAAGGTCTAATATATGAGGGAAAACTTTATTATTTATGCGTATAGTCAAACCCATAAAGGACTTGTTATTTTTTTGAAGACGAAATTTAGCTGCCGCTAGCTGTTTCATTTCAAACAGAAGAAACCACTTTCTTACACAATTAAAGAATTTTTTTGTTTGTCAACAAAAATTCGTGATTAAGTTGAAATGTAAAGATGATTTCTATAACAAAAAAAGAAACAGAAGTCAGTCAACCCGCCCGGAGCGACGTAACGAGCGTGGATACCAGGAGCACATAGCGTCGGGCACGCGCCATTAGCCGCGAGCCGGGCGCCCGGAACGGGCCCTATTTCCGCGAGGAAGCGGGCCCGGAAGCCGCGCCGCGTCCGCCTCGCTGCTGCTAACTTACTCTGGAGTCTCGACGCTCTTTACTTATGTAACCCTGGTACTGGGCTAGATATATATCTGCGGTATTGGTAACAAAATCGAATGAAATTTTCTGAATTTTCTTTCTTTTAAGTCGCCACCCCGCTTTTGGCGATATTTAAATATATATAAAAAATACCAAATGTCGCTTCTCAATACTTGTATGTAAGTGTAAAAGCATTTAAACAAAAATTTATTTATCCAGGAAGTGACAACTCTTCGCAAAGCTCAAACCAACAAGTTCACACCAAGAAGAACACGGTGCAGAAATATTTTAACTGTATATGTGCAATGTTGCAATAACATTTACATTAAAAATGTATTTTATATTTAAACAAAAACACAAAAACGTTACCGTTTTTCCCAGGAAATGTAAATCAGAATCGAGTCTTAGGTAAACAAATTTTTTCCACCTAAGACACACCAATTTTGTAAACCTTTCTCTGGCCATTGTACGCTTTAACAATACAATCCCAGATAAAGTTCAGAGAGCCGCTAATGTTAGATTAAAAAAAGGTAAAAAAACATTTTTGTTAATTGGTTACACACTGTAAATGAATGGATACAAAATATCACACGCTGGAATTGATATTTTCGTCTCCACGCTATTTAAATGTTATTCAAACTTGTTATTTCTGTCTTTTTTAAAATATATCTTGACCTGTGGATTTTCTTTCGGCTGTTCTTCTTGGGTCTGAAGTATTTATAGTCCGAACAGGTGATAGACTCATCATCAGTAAGAGATGTAAAAAGAAAAATTATCATTTTACGAAGCACTGATGGATTCAAAGTTATAACGAAAGGGCAGACTTAACAACCCTTCTAATCACGTTATAAATCACCATAAATTTTACATTGCTACGATATATATGACAGTCGTCTGGCACTTAAATCCGAACCTCCATGTACTCTAGGGTCTCACATATTTAGACCAGTAAGATAGCCGTAATATTGTCCGAATTAAGGAAAATAATATAATTCAAGTTAACATTTCGAAAGGGTCTCTTAATTATAAATATTGCTATCAGACCTTGGTTTTCGGACATTATTTAAAAAAAACCGTCTAAACGCTTTGTTTGCCGTTTAAAATATGTAAACATTTTTTCTATTATTTTCCTTAAATAACTTTTTCGTATGTACTGACGTGGTTGGTGACTTTGTTCTTTAAATTTTGTTGTATAGTAATATAATTTATTCCAATATTAATAAGCAAGAAATACGCTGGTTAAATTTAAAATGCTACAATAATAACAAACAGGTTACCTTCCAAATGGCAGTGATAAATAATTCAATACCTGAAAAAAAAAACATGAAGTTAGAATAAAATATTTGACAACAAAACTCCGACATAGACTTGCTAAGAGAACAATCACACAAAATTTTTCTTTGAATGTTTCGAGAAAGTTCTCATACGGTTTCTATATAGCGGAATTGTAAACAGAAAATTTTGAATAAAATTTAAACAAAATAATATATACTCATCTATATTACACGTACTACATTTATTGTAGATAACATCAGTAGTTTCTTTAGTCTAATATCGTCATCATAAAAATCATATTTATTGATTTTTTTCAAACAAAAATACAAAATTTTTGTATTAAAGTTAGATAAAGGCACTCGTATGTGACAGCAGTTTTATAATAATTAAGATGTCGGTTAATTAATTATGATCGGTATTTGGATTTCGCTAATTTTATGGTGGAATAATAATAATCATTATTCACACTAGTAATTGGTTTCGATTTCCCAGGATCTGTCATAGGTCTCATCAATCTGAGCCAAAAAAAATCTTTCAAAGAGCCGCATGTTGCCTGCGAGCCGCAGATATGCTACTTCTGCTATAGACTATTTAAATTGAAGAAAAAATTGTTAAAATGTCCTTTATTATATGTAAAAAATGGTGTCATAATCTGAAAAATACGATAGACATTAGTAACAAACTCAATTTCCACATTTTTAATTTGCCGCGCAAAGACCGGTTTATGATTGACAGTAAAGTGAGGTGTCGTTCTCAATCGCGTTGTACAGTTTTTATTGCGGCAATAACCGGCGCAGCCCTATCAGCAGCTGTCGTGGTATTATAAAATCCTTGGGCTTTAATTAAATATTAAAACAAGCATAGCATATTCCCTTATATAACATCTCCAATCTGATAACATACAAGAAAGTGGCCCGAGCCAATACTCCTAGAAGAACCCTTGAGATTTGCTACCAACTAAAGATGGATAAGTTAAGCGCTATCTGGCGTTTTATACATGCTTATTCACTTACGTCAAAATAAAGAATTATTTCCGAAAAGATGTTTCGACAAACTTTTACATTCAAATGTAATTGGCCAGTCGTAGTCGAAATAAAAAAAGAATAAAACAAAACTAATTGATGTCTTCTGAATGATTTTTTACAGAAAATGTATTTTCTAATTCATATTTTAAAGACCCTAATATTTTGGTTATATTTTCATTATAATGCTTCATGGTACACGCCTTTTTTGGTTTCATTTGACAATGTTTAAACTAATAATTGTTCTATTTTACATCATAGTAGGTATTAGTAAATTTAGGCACTATTTTGACTATTATTAATGGCTTTCCTTTCGATCTCAATTACTTGACTTTTATATGAACAGATTTATCCGACAGTACATCTAAGGTTTGATAACGGTAATAAGCAAAAACCAGTACAACCGTTCCATCTTAATCCCGGACTCGAGAATATCTTCACTCTAGCAAACTGACAGGATAAGTGGCTTCTGTAAAAACTTGTATGTACATCTATAAAATGTATTTACACATATGGAATTGCGCTCAAGAATCTTTATATAATTATGTAAGCGATAAAGACGGTGTAAGGACTTCCTGAGCATCTTTAAATCGGTGTGCTAAAATGTTTTGAATGACAGCCGTAACCGAGATATTCGAAGGTTTAGTTCCCATGATTCAAGGAAAAGACAGCCTAAGCTTTGTAAAATCTTGAAGACCTATACGAAACTTCTTAGGAAAATCTTCGATATATAAATAATAATGCAAATGTATCGACTGGGCCCTATTATTGCTCTTTTAGTTTTCCATCACAAAGGCGGCAATATTGAAAATGCTAATGGACAAATAGCATTCATCTTAAGCTTCAAAAAATTGTTATTTAATAAAAAAATAGCCGATGGTCACTGTGGCCGAAAGGTTCTCGACTGGCGACCACGAGCCGGTAGACGATGCGCGGTTAGGCCCCCTACTATATGAACCGAAGACAGACATGGGCGCGTGAACTCGCTGGATGCAGGTAGCGCAAGACTGGTCCGCGCATAAGGTGCAGGTCAACATTAATCTAAAAACATCGCCATTGCAATTCTATTTATAAAGAAACATATTTCTGAAATGAACTATCAATTACATGATTCAATTTTAATTTAATATCCTTTATTAAACACGTTAGGATACATTTAGATAGTTTCACAATAATATACAAAGAAGCATAAAGGGCGGTTTAATCACACAAGGCAATCTTTTACAGGCAACCATAGTATGTAAAAGGCAGAAGTACTAATAATGTGTAGTTGACGCGTACAATACGTATTTGCAAATAACTGTACAAAAACGTACATAGATACATGATCAAAGTTCTGCACTGGGACATCAAACATCCTCTGATGTCTTATATTGAAATAAAAATGCCCGATGCCCAGAATTTAACGCATTTCAAAAACCGCATGAACGTTACAGAATTGTTTGGTCATGTAGTAACATTGAATATACCATCAGATACATACCGATATTCTCGTTTTATTGTAGTACAAAAAAAAATAGAATGAGAAAGTGAGGACTCCGCATTCCCACAGGCGCATTGCGTTAAAATCAATTTAAAGCGTCAATATTGAATGGTCAACGACGGTGGACTTTTCTATTCATTATTAGGATACTCCATATTTAATAATCTATGTAGAAATCTGTAGTCGTTGTAAATCTGAAGTATAAGAATGGACTTCGAAAGTACAATACCTATTGCATATAAAACAGTGCTACCATAATGCCGATGAAACGATAAAACCTTTGAAAATCATGTGCGCACTCAGAAACGTATATCATAACGCCCTGTGCCTGAGCCGCGCTAAGTGTATAAATCCATTCAGACGCAGATCCTACCCGCGCATAACAACCCGGCAAAAACAGGGCAAAAAGACCTAATTTCGTATTTGGAACGCAACGCTCACAAACCGGCGACTCCGGGGAGCATTAATCAAAATTAAAAGTGGATTAGGCGGGAACACGACACGCGCGGACTTTAGAATTGGCGGTAAATGAGTCAGGGGCTAAATGCGTATTTTTCGACGCATACGGCGGCAACCTTGCACAGTTTTGCCGTCTCTTTTGTTTTGCATCTTGTACGAATTCATGTCAATAGACAAAAAGGCAAGTTTTATCCTTTTTATTGTATATTTTATGCTATAAGGGTATTCAACAATCATTCTGGCCGTCGATTTCGGACGCAACGACACAAACATGTTGCCAGCTCTGTAACGTAGCGTAAGTCCTTCACGGAATGTCCATTAAAAACACATTTTATATAGATATATGATTGTTTCATATTAAGGTACAATAGGAAATAATGTCACTGGTTTGAAAACAATATGGTGGAATGTGGTAAATCATATTTTCGTATATCAATATTTAGTAATTAATTATTTAAAATTACGGCACTGATATAAGGGACGAGGAAGAAATTTTAAAGAAAATACAAAAATAATATTTCGACGCAAGACAAAATATATACATATAGTAGTCGATATGAACAAAAGAATTATGGAATGACTACCGCTACCTGAAATACCCAGGAATAGCTAGTAATAAACGTTTATTTGAACACATTCGCAATTTTTTTCAAAAATACATTTGTTTTTAAAATAAATATTATACGTCTACTGCTCGGCATATGCTTTACCAGTTCTAGCGGTTCCATGTGAATGGAAAACCTACGCTACGCTTGCAGGTCAATGGTCTTCATTCCCGATGGAGGAGAGGTCTCCACCTTAATAACCTAGCTGCTATCTGTTTTGCGCATTGTCTGGCTTGCCCACTTCCACCTCAACTTGCCAGCGGACGGCATCGGATTCTTATATTCGTCTACAGATGTCATTATAGCTGATTCGAGCTTATAGAAAAAACTAGCATAGCCCTCTTCATGGCCCGTTGAACGACTGCGAGCTTTCCAATATATTTATCGTCAGTCAAATGGACGACCTCCGAAATATTCACTGGCTATGTCTAATAGCCGGGAAACTGTTATATATTCCAACCGCCAGTTGCTCGATTATTCACAATCGTTTGAAAGTTCAAACAATGCGCGCTCCGAGCCGCGCGTATTGGAACTATATTGCGTTCGCCCGCCATGGCTGCGAGTGTAATGGGCAGTTTGTTCGAACTCGCAATCAACTGGCAGCGGTAAAGGCGTAAGTTTGAATGAAAATAGTTCCTCCTTTGAATTGAAATTCCCTAAAGAAGTGGAGCGCCCAAGCATTTTTCTCACTTCGCGACGACGACGATCTTTTAATACTTTTGTCCAATGAAGCATGCGAAATGGTTTAATAATTGATAATTTATAGTACATCATAATTATTCGAAAAAGGAACTCGAAAATCATTCGAATTCATTTTACATTGTAATTATAAGAATACTGAGATTATTCGTAATAGCAGGAAGTCGCTGAATGAGATCAGCACGAGATCTGTCATCATGGCGTTTTTTGGGTTAGACCAATGCCTTGCAATGAGCGTCTGTCGGCTAATATGAAAATTATTACATCTGGATTTCTTGTATTCGATACCAAAAAACCAAAATAATTACTGTAGTGTATTACTCTTAGTATTACATTCTTTAGTAACATCGAGCTAAATATGTGTTTACATGTTGACGAAATGTCATTCTACATATGTCGTTTGCACAATGCGGATGTCATCTCTTGCTTTATAAACTGTTACCTTAAACACTGCATTTCCATATATTTTGGCACTATTTTCTATTTCATTATTAATATATATTATGCCATATAGAAACATTGATTGATAATATTATTATTGATGTATTTATTATTCTAAAAACAGCGAGTGAATTAAATAGTAAATAAAAAAATAAAGTGTTACTAGGACATTTAAAAAAACAAATTTATTTACAATAGTTGACGGAAGTACAATCTACCCCTTTCACCCACAAAATGCGTTTGAAAAAACTCCATATTAACTTAGATTGGCGAATCCATCTGTAGTGACATTTAATTTCTTAAAAATGTAAGTGCTATAAATTTTGCAGATTCAGATTTAAATGAGAAGTAAATTTGATAAACGTATTTCTTGATTAAATGTATTTAATATAATGAAATTGTTTGCAAATTCATAAATTCTATTATTCCAGTATACCGTGCAAGGCGTTTCATGGTACCTTTGTAGGCTATTGTCTCGATTTACAGACAAAGTCCTGGCGTATCTCGACACGCACGTAAATAATGTATCGTTCACCTTCAATCTTAATTAATCATCTTTTGGCGTCACTAACTCACTTTCGATTTTCTTTATACTAATTTCAATCGTATATCTATATAGAATACTGTCTACATTAGCGTGCAGGCTGTTAAATCGGTTTTGTGGTAAAATCGTATACGATCCGGGGAAAGCAAAACGGGAGAAAACCACGCCCTCAGAATACCACCGTGAAAATGTAATCTGCCGTAACATTTGTGGGGAGTGAAGTAACTCGAAGATCGGATTACCACTAACCCGACAACGTACTGTATTTACACATCAAAGTGCATAAAGAAGGGATGTCTACTGGCCGTAAGTTTCTCTAAGTTTAAACAAACATTGACTACGAAGGTACCATAAAAAACACACATTACAGCTCACCTTTTAAGCTCTGAATATCACAAAAAATTAGTACGTGTTTTGTTACATATAATATTATGCGGTTGATACATATGTAACTGCCGTTCATGATGATAAATCATAATTGCAGCCGCACGACCCCCTCTGTTGGATATAGGCCTCCGCCCTAGATTTCCAATATGGTTGGAGGTGCCTAGAGTCGTGATGATCTTAGTAAGGTTGTCAATCCACGTTGACTTCCTCCCACGCTCCTCCTACCGGCCTGTGATCTCTACTCTAGAACCTTAAGGCCGTAAATAATATACGAATATGTTACATGATACAAGGTAATTAGGTATGTCATGGGCCGGAAACGCCATTGTGGCCCTTTTGAAATGTATGTGGAAGTTGAAATTGATACATGCAATATATTAATTAAATCGATTTTATTCTTGACGGTAAGTCTTTCCCGCCTTACTGGAATTTACAGATTCCGTGAGCTTAAAGGGAACCACAGAAGGCACTTATCCTAGATCATCATTTAAGATATCAAAGCTCGATGGCTCCCTCAAGAGCCTCAGCCCAGATAGCTGCACATTATTTTCATTACCGGATTTCGTTTAAACGAAGTATGCACCGGTTTTATTGTAACACCTTTTATTAGTAATCAATGTATACTTAATCTTTATGCTTCAAAGTTACTTCATGTATTTTGATAGGAGGACGACAAAGACAGTTTTACTATAAAATTTCTATATTCCTTGCTAATTATTATTTATGATACATTGAGGCAATTAACCTTCGCCGAAAAAATATAATGAAAAAATATTTGCAGCCGAAGCTTTCGACAGCTGCATATTAAATATTTAGTTGATGACATATACCCCTCGCCGAAATTACGTCGTAAGGCGATAAGCCGTAATCATAGCGATGGAATTAAACAATAGATAGGGTAAATAGTGTACTCGAGTGGTGATCAGGAAACGGTAGACGCGCGGTGACATAGTCAGGGCGCGAAAAACGCAGGATGCGGGCCGCGAAAGATTGGTAATCGTGATGATCTTTCGCTAAAGGTCGCTATGGTGACATATTTGACTGACAAAGGGCGCTGCGACTGACATGATGACGAAGATAATGGTAAATTAATTGGTAGGCAATGATTAGATTATCCAAATGACTAGGATTTAACCGTGTAGTTATTTATAATAAAAATCTTCCAGAGCTTCATTTTATAATGCTTAAATTTTTCTGCGTAATGCGAGCAACGCAAGACCGATCTGTGGCGATCTTAGGGGGAGGCTTATGCCTTGCAGTGAGGGTCTAAGAGCTGATATCATTATAATGAAGTTAAATACCAAACTATTGAATCGTACTTGACTCAAAGCAAACACGGTTAGTGAATTAGTAAAACAGAATGCAGTAAATTATGCTCGCAAATTGATACGGTAATAAGATACGCGACGACGCGAGGGATCTGCCGCCTTGCGTCCCCGACGTATGTGCAGCCCGTCCAATTGATAACTTGATAACGCCCGGCCCCCGGGGCCCGCGGCCGCAATCCCGGCCCCGGGGCTTATCTATAGGGCTGCCAACATTGAACATGTCACGCAATAAATTTAAACGAAATAGAAATAAAATGTACTGCATTGCTACCGAAACAAAAATAAAATGTACTAAAGAGGCGATGTACCGCAACAGTTATGCTGCTTGTTATAAAAGCGCGGCAAGTCCTTTAAAAAGGAATGACCGGCGCCTTGAGCGTTGGCAGTGGAGCGACGGAACGGAGCTTCCACTGTGACACTGTTTCCAATTTGAATACAAAAGACAACCACGTCATTGTATGTGAAACCCTACTAACCGCGTCCAACGACTCGTATCCTTCTGTTCTGTTGTTTGTATAAATAATGTCATAGTAGTGTCAACCCTACGCAGAGTTGCTCAAAAGAACCGCGCCGTCCGCTCGTTTATTATTTTATGTAAATCGCAATTTCGCGTCGAATGAAACGATAACAGCGAACAGCTCGCTCCTTGTGTTTCCCCGCTCGAGGTGTGACCCCTCATAAGCTGTCGGGTGACGGTTCGGGCCTGTCTAAATACCAAGTGTGTATAAAATAAAATTTTATATTTTTTGCACAGTGAGGCGCTCTTGTGTTTTTTTGAAGCGCAATAATTACCCATATTTTTACGTTCTATTTTCAAAACCTCAATCAAAGAAACAATTTTGTTTAAACTAAAAAAAAAAGTAGCTCAACGAGTTATAGAGAGATCTAAACTAAGAAACGGAAGCAGTAATAATTCATTTTAAAATCTGTAGACGAATGAAAGTAACACGTCACGAACGCAACACAAACAAGTCACGAAGCGCGTAGAATAGATGGCTACTGGGATCTTGAAATTCTGCTGTGGGGCCCATGGTCTGGCAAATTCAATGTATGACATCCACCAACTAAGTGACCAAAAGATTTAAATTCAAGGAAAACGTTAGATGCAGGTTGCTTCCTATTGGTCTTATTTGGGTATGTATATGTCAAACAGTAAACGTCCTAGGGCGGAAATGATTCTGACCATAAGGAAAGAAATATTAGGTACTTCTCCGTTAACTGAACTAACTAAAAATAGAAAAATTGAAACTATATACAAACATTAATTAACTGTAAACAAGTATAAATGAGTTGTAAACAAAAGTAGCAAAATATTACAGCAGGAAAAGACAATTTTACGATTCTAGTCGCAGGTCAATTTTTGTGTTTTTATTTTTCTTAAATATGTATATTAATTGCTCTTGTAACAAAGAGACTGCATTTTATTCAGTGTTAGATAAATCCGAAGTAATAGTGTTTTACTTTTAAAATAGGAAAACGTGCGTTATTTTAAATGAATTTAGAGAATAAAGCCTTTGATCTAAACAAACATTTCACTTATGATTCTAAGACATTTGGCGAAAATTTGCTTTACGACCCTTCTTTTCATAAATTTTAAACATATTACAATGTATGAATTTTTCGATAATTCGCAACAAAAAACATTTTCACCTTTTAAACTTTTAAGATCTTTTATACTTTACATGATCTAATAATTCTATACAGTGTATCTTTATACACGGGACAAACTGTCAAGATAGGAAAGTGTAGCTTCGAGAAAGCGGTCAATCGCCGAATCCAACTCGTATGGAGCATTCTAGAAGCTCCGAAACATCTTGTCTTCTAAATTACGCAATCCCTGACTTATGGATTATCAGACTGTGAGCCCAGGTCTGCCATATTTTAGGATATATCTTTTTTTCAGTTTATAAGTTAAGAAGTTGTCTAGTTAATTGAAAATATCAAAGTCGATTCCACTTAGTGCTTGTAATAATTACTACAATTTTCACAGTTCATTTGTTACAGCTTCGATTCAGTTAGCACAGTAGATAATCAGGTGAGAGCACTTAACACGACTGACTAAAGTCCCTCCCGCGCTCCGCCTAGAAATAAGATATCGTAATGAGCGAGGGCCCGCATCGGAGAATGAAATTAAACTCGTCACAAAATTGATAGCAATTTCATAGTAGAGGGTTAGTACAGACGCCTTTTTCGGTCAAATATTTACTTTTGTTAGTTTTTGTCAATATAATTCTAAAACACGTGAATTTTTTAAATCTTATAAATTCAGCCACGTTCTAATGTGTATAGGGACCGAATAAAAGCAAACATTTTAAAAGTAAAAAGAAATACTTAAATACTAAAATGTATATTTTTAGGAAGTGAATAGGAAGCACAAATAAGCTAAAGTATAAAATAACTTGAAACCTTACGAAATAACTAATAATTACTAAAATATACAACCATTATCTTTCGGAGTCGAGCAATATGCGAATATTCTTGTAAACTGATTCAAAATCGCTTTCGTCGCATATCGACACTACCTCACATTCGTTTAGAGCTTTCTGTTACCACGTAGTCGGTGATTAGTTATTGTGTCGAGTATTGTTTTATTACATTCTTATGTATGTCTCGATAGCTAGGATGTACAAGATCAACCTAATTTTTTTTTTTACATATAACTTCATATAAAGTCAATTTTGTTCGATTTTCATTGAAATTTTAATACACCGCACAACAAAATCGCACAGACAGTATAATTCGTAACGAATTACTATAAACACTTGAAATAATTATTGATTGTGAAATCAGTTTCGTTTATGTTCTATTTGCATTTAAACTTATATCTACATTCTGATGTATTTTGCTTTATTGTTAAATGACATTCTTATATTGACTGTTTAGATAGTTACATATTATATTAAAAAGTGAGAATTATAGAAAAAAAAATTCAATCAGAATATTCCACAAACGCGGCCCATAGTGAACTCGAACCCCTAGGAAACGTGACGGTTCAGAAGAGGCCTGCAGGCAAATTCACACCCCAATTAGCGAAGGCATGAGGCGGAGCGGCAAGGAGTCCCGGGGATTTTGCCACCCTGACCCCTTAGTTCCACGAACGGATGGCACAAATGAACCGGACTATTTAGTTTTTATTTTCTGCTTTTTGAATTCTCAGTGTAGTGGGACTATGGGAAAACCTTAGTACGGAATTTGATAAAAATTTATCGATTGTTCCGTTAATTAGCTACTCGATATGCTTGCTATTTTATGACGACTCGGTGGCATAATCACCAATGTATTTGACTTCGTTCAGTTAAACTTTGATAACTAAAAAACCACTTAATCTAAATCTTTACAGCGAATAACAAAACACTAATTTGTTATTTTTGTATTTTTGTGAAACATAATTGATTTGACCTAGATAGCTGCAAAAATTTCATCTTTTAAAGCACATTTTCTATTGAATATATACGTACTTATACATATCATAATAAAAAATAATCGATTTTTTTTTAAAAGTAAAATTTATTTAATCGTTTCTCGAACGACAAATTTTCAGACCCAATTTCGTTTACTTTCAAATTGCGTAGAACGAGGCGCGTGGCTGCATATAAATACGAATGGCATACACATGCAAAGAGCAGCCGACGCCATTACGATTCTGGCTTTAAAGGTAGGCTTCGCTGTCACAAAAGCACCGTGACAGACTGGAGGACTTTAAAACGATCCGAGGTGTCACAGACGCGAATGTGACCTGAATCGGAATGCCTTTATAACTGCGAGCGTGCATAGAAAATATTATCTTTTTATACGTGCCGCAAACTTTTATTATAAGGAAATCTTAACATTGTCTTATTAAGCATTACTACAGAAACAGATCTGTTCGTTCCATTCAATTCCGTCTTATTCGGTAGTTCGATAAACCAAGTTAATAGCGCTCGCCTGGCTTTACTTTTGTAAGGAAATGCAAGGGGCATATGATTGCAGTTATCGACAACTATTGTAAAGAAATAATCAGATGCGTTTACACGTGGCTACTTTTTAAAACAGTGTAACAAAGTTTGTGTTTAATCATATTACGTACAATCATCGTTCGGATAGGTTAAACAGTAACAATTAATACACCAACGATAATTGTAGATTTTTTAATTTCACAAAAAATACATTTTTTTAAAATATTTATTGGTTTTATAATGCAAAAAAATTACATTTTGCCACGCTTTATTTGTAAAAAAAATATGTTAAAATGTGCATTTTCTTGTACAAACTTATTCTGGCGAATACATTGTTTAATTTAAAATATTTTCTTATTTGTTACACCGCTTAGATTTTCGACATAAAATTCGTCCAGAATGCGTAAAGGCATAAACGGATTTTTTGTAGTTTCTTTAGAATCTGTGAATTCCATGATCAATTTATTTATACTTTGATCCTATGTTAATTTAAGTTATAATTGGGAAGACAATGGTTTTTGTAATACAAGTGAATACGTGTTCAACAGTCGGAACCTAAAAGCTTTTGTACTGATATTGAAAAAAAAATGAAGAATATTATTATTTTTATCATATTATTACGAGGAGTTACATTAAGTGATACGACTTGGCCTGTAAATAACCTTTCATTGATAAATGACTTTAAAGCGGGAGAACGCTGGCGCCGCTTATAAATCTCTTATTTACTAAGCTCTTGCGTTCTCTCGACAGCTGCAAGCCTGAGCCGTTACAGAGATATTTCATCATTCGGAGACCATAGAGCTCTTAGATCGCTTGAACAGACTTCTTCAAAACTTGTCATTGATTTGAGTTGTCATTCAAAACGCGGTGACCATTCTTATTCGGAGAGAGCCAATCCTCAGATCGATCGGTCGCTATTCTCAAGAAAATTACAGCCATCACTACTATTACTTCAAAGATTGTTACCAATTCTGGCTCCGGTCAGATAGTGAAAATGAATGCTATGGATTTGTATATACAGGATTAGTTATTTCGTGAGGTATTCCATTTTCACTCCATGGTAAAGTACACCTGTTATGATAAAAGCCAAAGTGCATTACTATAAAGATGCAAATTTGTAGTAAAATAAAAAAAAATGTTTTCTGTCAATTCGTAATGTTGGTGAAATTTAAGAAGAACTGAGAAATTTTCGTAATTCGGCATTATCCAATCGAAGGTTTATATAATTACAATTCTAAAATTAAATATTCGAAATACGAACGGCGAACGACTTGCGTTCGACGGCGGGCAGCCGTCGGCACGTTCGCCATTTACGTCGCATTTTTACGATGTAGCCGATAACGTTTACGAGGCGCGCTGAGTGGCGACGCCGCGGCTCGCCCCGACTGATTGCATGCTAGGGTAGCACGTGCACAGTGAGGCGATTTCGATTTAAAACAAATATCGATATTTATCAAATCGCTCGTGCAATCGACGGCCGTTCGAGCCAAAAGGTTATCGAATGGCGACCGACAAGCCGCTAGCCTTGTAGTGTGTAGGCTCCTCTTATAACCCACTATCGTGGAAAGTCACTAGAAGCGGGCAGCGCAAGGCCAGTCATCGTGTGTATATTTGGACAAGTCGAGACGGCGGGTCGGGCTGGCGTGTATCGGCTGACATGATTATGATCGACATTCATTTCAGGTATATGGTGACGTCACAGGCTGTTTTGTTTAAGCGAGCCTTAGTTGCACGGACTTAACGCCGGAAAGGCTAACTGCGTCTCGAATATGTTAGTAGGCAGTCGCTTAATTTGGTAAAGATTTTATATCGAATATTTTAAAGTACAACTGTTAAATTTTAGTGTAATGATTGCTACGCAAACATTTGTGTTCCATGGCGTAGGGTCAACGTTGTTTCTAAATAAACTCACGCTTTGATCATTTACAAATCATATTAATTACGTCACTGCCCACAAACAGTCAAGGCTAATATGACATATGTCTAAAAATTCGTATTGTATCTATCCAACAACCTTTGTTTTTAATTTTTTTATTGATTTACCATCATGATTGCATAAAAACTTCCTTTGAAATGAAATTTCACATTGTTAATATTGAAATTTAGTTATCGAATTCTACCGATTCCCTGAAATAAACATGTTTAGAGGTTAGAAGCAAATTTACTTTTTATGTATTTATTTTTCTATTGGTGTTAATTAATTTAAATAATAATATTACTTACAACTTACGTCAATTTTAGACATTTGTATGAAATTATTGTATTATTAGGACTTTTCGTTGTAGACAGTGAACTGAAAATGACCAAAGAACAGTGTATGCAATGTTGAAGTGTTGTTTCCGTTGTTTTACAGTCGAAAACTACAGAACGCTTTTGCACTTTGATAAAGTCCCACCGGTGTCAGCCCTACTTAGTTGGCACTTCTCTCGTTCTATGTCGGGACTTTCGAAAATTGTTTGCACACTGGGATCTATTAAACTACAAAAGTAAGAAATAAAACATACGTATAAAAATACTTGTTTTAAAGAAATTTTGTTCAGTAGGAAGAAGATTTTGTCAGTGAATCATCATCATTATATCAGCTGGTAGACGCCTACAAAACAAGGCATAAGATTCAAACATCAACGAAGACCAACTTTTGGCTACCTGCATCCAACGACTCCCCGCGACTACCTTGACTATATTGTCGATTAAGGTGTGAGCCAATGCATTTCAAGCCGACCACTAAACCATCCCTCAGAAAACACAAAATGATTTCTTTGTAATTATGTGCAAAGCGTCTGTCTCGATATTATGCAGTATCCGGACTAGTACCAATCGAATCCTAAAGATGATCGCTGGCCAGTAAGTCACGCTTTTAAAATTTATATTTACTTCGTATTTTTCTTTTGTGTAATCTGATTTACAATATTTATTTTTTATGATGAAACACACAGACCTTGGTTCTGAATTATATTCTATACATAATTATAGACTTTTCGTAACTGTCCCCATAGGATCTAGATATAAATAAATGATAAGTTTAACATTTGTAATTCTAAAATTGAAAAACATATTTGACAAATATGTTACTATTATGTAATAAATATTGCTAAAAGTTATTTTTAATTATACTATTGCGTTTTAATTTTGGTGTTAATAAGTATTAATGTTATTATAACAAACATTTTTAGTTATGTATTTCAATAGCTTTTTATAAATTACGGAAATTATCTGAACTGTTTCTTTTAATCGAAATTTGATGAAAAATGTTATTTTTACCTTGTAATAATCCTCTTTGTTTTGTTCTGCTCAATTTTCAGGGTCGTGGCCTCGTCTCACTAGCTTCCGCCGTATGACGTTATGCCATCAATCCCTACTTTTAGATAAATGCATGGTATCACATAGTTATATCAAGTATAGTACTGATGTGATCAAAAGACCCTATTTGACAGCGTTTATGTCATGACAGTAAATTTTTTCATGTTTGAAGTTGGACTAACTAGTGAAATTACTTAGCCTATGAAAGTCATCTCTATCCAAGGTTATCCAAAACATATTTGATTTGTTTTGTCACGTAAAACATATTACGCAACCTCAGATACAGTTTTGCTGGTTTTTAAATACCGCTTAAAGGTTTTTACACAAATAATATTTGCGACAAATCGTATAATAACAAAACAATCCCCACCTATTGCTGATGTGACGTCAATATATATGTATCAAATTCAATACGTTTATTATAGTAATAAGTAAAGTTTGAAAATCTAGAAAATATTTTAAAAAATACATCAAAAAAAATTATCGATAAAGTTGGTTCGCATCACTATCGGGGTCGTGTATCCGTGACACGTCGTAGAGTCGTCGACATCGCGCCGTATTTCATGCGCCCCGCCGCGCCGAGCCCGCTCTCGAAATACACCCGGCTGGTGTTGCCATACACGATTTGCGTCCCGGATTTTTTTTTAACAAATGTCGTGTGCGCCATTTGTTTTTTTCTTTACCTTAACTATGATGAATTATACACCGCCAGTGATTTTATTAAATGTTTCAAATAGTTTCTTTTAAAATTTAAAATCAAAGTTAAATCAAACCAAAATAAAATTAAAAATATATATTTCTTTAAGTTGCTTATCTGGTGTTATTGGAAGGCTAGTAGTGACTTTCTATACCATCCTTAACGTAGCAGAGCGCTGCTTAAATAATACAAACCTTTGCATACTGTCATGCAGAAATTTTAGACATTTCAACTGTATTTTTGTTGGTTTATTTACTACAAGTATATATTTTTGATGATAGATAGCTACTGTTTCTTTATTGCCATTAACAGATTCCACGGGTTATTGGACGGATAGGAGTGAAAATGGCAAGTAATCTAAACCTCGTTTTTGGTAGCAAAGCACTAAGGCTCCCCGAGGAGAATCGGCTCAGGCCGCTACTTTCTACTCTATTACTGGATTGGGAATATACGGTATGGTTGGCCTTTATCCTTTTTATAACTTTTTTTCTGTCTTATGTATTAAAAAAACCTTTTTTATGTACCCTGCATGTCTGTATAGTACGCACTTTTTTTTCATTAGCAGGGGTCACCCAGCCTATGACCTCTTTAAGGTAGGGAAACTCTTGGGCTCCCGTGGGAGCCTCCGTTCGGGCCGCTACATACTACAGTTTCACTGGATCGGAAAGCCGCCGTTCTTAGATCGCTTTGGCGGACGTTGCATGGAGACTGGACCAAGGGCTCGTGGGGACGAAGAGACTCGGATTAGTGGGATATACTAGTGTTTACATATTGAAATTATATATTAACAATAAAAAAGATGTAGTTAATACATGCTTTTACTATAAGAAAAGTAACATTTTTGCGATTGGCTAATATTGTTTTTCCGGTGAGATTTGCAGTAACAGCCTTAAAGGTATTTAAACACTGAAGGTACTTAGTCTAGACCTGTTTTTAGTAACTCGAACGCTTTGCCGCCAAGATCTTAGGACATATTTTCATTAATCAATAGTTTCCGTATTTTGCGTGCGAGAGATTTGTCTACCTATTCCATGCGATAGCCCTTTAATACACGGCTCGCTTGGTGATTATTTTTCTTTATGATCAAGAAAGCGTAATTTTTCGTCTAATAATAACTTCTGAACTCAGTCACACTGCTTGCTTTCTTTACACTAATTGATAACCTTCAATGCTTGCTGTAAGCCGCGTGCGTAGAGATGCTATATGACCAAACAGTTAACAACATATGAAAACAGATCAGGGCTGCGTCATAAGATCCCGAAGGCCTTCTATTCAAAGTGCTTGAGAGAGCCAAACTATCTATGGCACCGCAAGAAAGTCATGTTCACTGAGTTTCCAAGCGACACCTTCAGGTATGAGATAGCTTGCACTTTTAGGCTGGGTTTCTAGTAGAGGCAGGTGACGATGAGTAGCGAGGAAAAGGTTTGTTGAGAACAAATAAAACCACTTCATTTATCTAGACTCACTTAGCCCTCTTTGGATAAACGGCACAGCTGAGTTAGTACATTTTTACTTAAATAATAAGAGAAAGATGGGTTGGAAGGAATGCGCACGTTGAAGGAGTTTTGGAGCATGTTCACCACTCATCAGCCCGCAACATATACTCACACTGTTTAACTGCGCTCCCCGAACATAATAGAAACGTTGCTGGAGTTTCTTTCACTACTAGTAATGTGAACAAGGCAAAAAAAAACCAGCATGCCGAGGTTCATCGATCTCGGACGCTAAGAATCGCATTTAACACGTCCAAAACCAAATCGAGGTTCCCTCTAGTAGGTCTATGTGCCAAGTCATTTCAGAAGCGCATTCCTAAGAGAACTAAGGGCTCCTCGGCGTCCCAATCCGGAAATAATGTGTCCGGTAATAGAGCCGAGGTTTTTGAGAGATTCCTCAAGCTAATTTACGTAAACGGGGATTAGACTAAGCACCTTCTCCCTTCGTCTTAAACTCGCAGAATATGTAAGTATCATAATCGCAACAGACATGGTCATAGTCTCATCTATAACCTAATGATGGAGTTAATCATCATCATCGCAACAGTGTACCGCTCGGCAGCCTAGCAAATCTCAAGCGGAAACATAGCTTTAACCCAATGATTTCTACCTAGTCAGCCTGCTAAATTAGAACACAACAACCTGCACTGTGTCGGCAGAAATATGACCTATAAGAGATTTCGCTACTGGTAAATTTAAACCACGCGCCTTTGTTCCAAGACGTCAATCAAGCGTTCTTCTCGAACCATTAAAAACAGTCTCGAACACACGTGTACCGACTGTTTCGGGATAAACAAAGTAGCGCAACTCCGTGCTTCGCAATACCTGCCTACGTAACGAACTCTACACTCAATATCAAGATATTAATGTAACCATAACGGCGGCAGTATATGGAATGTCCCATATATCTGTGAGAAACGTAGATTTGTTATAATATTATATACATTAAACTATATTTAACTAGTTAGTAAAATATATATATTGAAAATTAACTACGCAAAAATTATAGTTTTGTAATGTATATATATTCCATATATATGATCGACAGACAATTTGAAAACAAAATTAGAACCGCAGTAATATTTTGGTTTAATGCTTCAAAAATATATGTTTTTGGGCACGTCACCCAAAGTGGACGAAAAACCTTATTAAGGTCACCGAAAAACTAGGCCGCTTTCAACCGGTCTTATTGTAAATTTAAGGAGGGAATCTACGTCTAGATTCCAGTGGTCGATGATGATGATGATGATGAATTAAAAACTTTCATCAAATAAAGTTAAAATGTCCCCACACAGTAAAAGTAAGTAAGTAAAAGATTTGTAAGTTGTAATAATACAGCTCTGAAATGAACTGTTTCTAATAGAGGACGTTTGTAAATAACAAAGCGAATAAATAGCCTTTTTACCAAAAGTGTTTATAATGTCGGTTAGGTTAGTATTTACTATATGATAGTTTTATTTATTCACTTTATAAAATATATAATATCACTTCGATCATAGTATCCGCCGTCAAAATTTTTACGGAAATTTTGTTAGATTTATATAATAATAATAATAATAATGTATTGGGGCGATCAACAGAGCTGTTTGTTGATCTTTGTCATGAAAAAAATATTTTTCTCTTTCTTTTTGTGTAAAAAATATTTGGTAACTAAAATTCACACAAGAGCTTATTTAGCGATTCGAAATCATTATTAATTAAAAAAGTTAATAAACAAAAAAGTCTACAAAAAGTAAAACGTATATACACTCTACCCGGCGCGCATAAGTACATAGATATAGACACGTTTGCACGGGCTCGTGGCGGGCGGCAGCGTCGGATGTATAAAGTGGCGCGCCGGTGGCCGCATCACATAGCTATAACTCGCGGTAGCGTGACAAACTGCGCGGGCTTGCGTGGAGTCGACTGTGTTGCTTGCCTTTTTTATTATTTTTTCTTCATTTTTGACGGATCTTTGTCGTTGGTTATATGGCTTCGAATTTATGTAACTTTTTATCGATCAGTCTAAATGATTGATGTTAACTAGTATTGTACAACGCGAAGGACTAGAAGTACATGTAAACTTATAACATTAAATCCGCGCGCTTCGCATGACATTAAATGTAGATAAAAATAATAAATTATATCTAGCTCTTTATTTGCCATAAATGTGATCTCGCCAAGTTAATATTTCCACCTAATTTTAAGTCTTTAAACCTAATAATTCCAGAGACATCGTGATAAGGCAGTATATGGGTGAATATGCCTTATATTTACACATGTAATGAAATTAATTATAATTTACCACATAAAATAAAGAATATTTTATACAGTTGGTCCTAAAAGTAAAGATATATTTATAAATACGCTGATTTATGGACAATCGCCATGGGTACGAAAAATCTGCAAAGATCTTAGTTATTTATTAATACAAAATACTTCACGTGTTAACACATTAAGTTAGCACAGTTCCAATTGTAAACTCTAAAATAAATCTCCATTATTTTACTATTTATTGTAACAAATTTCACATTTTTATTCTAGCAAATTATAATGTACATTATATAGTAATGTATTTTTATGCCAGCAAACTGATTATTTACAATATACAAGCACATACAACCAAAATTTATTTTTTCCGATTATCTAATAAAAAGGTTTTTGTAGATAAAATTCTTTACTTTCTATGCTAATTAAAAGATTGTGTTATAGCAAAGTTAGGTTTGTGTTTAGCAAATTAAAATTATAGTTTAAAATTAATATGGACTAATTAATGTATGTTTTTACGTTTTTACGTTTATGCACAGAGCTGGTAATTCTAATTATCTGAAATAAATACGTAGTAAAATTATATAATACAATTACAAAATAAATAAAATGTTATTTGATATTAAAAAACAAAATTTAATAAGAATACTACTTTCTATTTTTATATCTACTTTATTGGTATTGAAAAATCTATCCGAACAAAATATGCACTTTATACAAAAAATATTTCCAGGTGGCATGCGGCTCTACGGCCGTCTATCATCCCACTCGACACCGGAGGGCGCCGTCGCTAAAGCGCGATACTACGGGCTCGCCTCGGGCGGCGCGAACCAATTACCCGCCGCCGCCGCGCGGGCATTTACCCCCCCGCGCGCCCCTGCCCCGTCGGTCCCCCTCCGTCGCCCACCCGTCGCGGCACGGAATTACTTATCTCCAGCGCGCCGCTGCCAGCCCGGTACTCTGCCGCCCGCAATGCGAATGCGGCGCGGCTTTTTGTGCCCCGTTTTCCGCACCCGACGCTCCAAACGAACCGGACCGAGTTTATCGGGCGAGTCCCCAATAGTCCGCAACGTCAAACCTCCTCGCCTCGATCCGGGTAAATTCTGAACAATGACGGCGTTAATTGAAATATCCAACGGTGTGTTGCGTTGGTCATTTGGAAGTCCTGCCTATCCAATCTTTCTAATTAGCGTGCTTTATTTATTTAATTCTGAATATATACATTTTACTAGGAAAATGTATTTGTTTTTGGAAAAATACCACGAGAAAATAATAATGTACTTATGTATTTTTTTTTGCACATATTTTATTTGAAATACATACGAGTATGTACACCAAGGTTGCTTTGTCATTTAGTCCATGCCTACCTAGCCAATCCTTATAAATAACGTTTTTTTATTATTTATTTTTAAAACATATAATATACTAAGAAATTGTGTTTGTAGGAAATTGTGTGAAATTACGTATAATTTGAGTAATATTTATTAAAATATACTACCGTAAAATGTGAATCGGCGCGTATAACCCCATCTTTAGAGATGCGGATTTTCTCCTTTCAACAATGTCTTAGTTCGTCGGCCAAACCAATTATCCATTCTCACTGCCGTATCTACTGAAGTTGACAAAGACGTCAACTTTGAGAACTCTTGGTTGCTCGGTGAATTTAAGTTTGTTTCTCGAGGGCGATATGAATACTTTGAAATCTGACTTTACTTAAGGTTCAAATGATTTCCATCGGTACTATTAATAAACCCAACGATCCCTCGGGAGTCCAAAAAATTCTCTGAATTATTTTTTACCAAAAATTATAAAACTTTATTTGCATATTAACATAAATAAGTAATTTTTTTATAAATTTTTGCATTGATAATTATTTATATATTGTACGAGTATAGTTATAGAACGTATTCGACTTTTTGATTATATTATATATTCTGTCGAACTCTTATATATATATATATATATATATATATATATATATATATATATATATATATATATATATTTATATGTATATCTTACAATGTAAACGATGGCTTACCCGCTTCTTGTCTTCTTTTTCCTACTTTTTCCTATTTTCAAGAACATTTAAATTTGTAGAATTTACTGTTTCCTGGAAAACGAATATATATAAAGTCTACGCAACTAACGACTACTCAACGGAATTAATATAAATAATTTTTCAATTTGTACATGGTAGACCTAGCACCGAAATCATTCATAATCTGCTGAAGGATTTTAGGCCTAGCAAGAGCAAACATCAGCTGATTTCTGGAACGAGCTTACAAAGCAAAATTAGTAAGGTAATAATTAATTATTTAATTACAGAGAGATTAAATGTTGAACGCCAGTGCATTGCGGGGCTTCCTTGAAACTGTTACATTAGTTGTCAGATCCGGGTACCGTATCTGACTCATCTTTGACACAATAGACCAGGGACCTGTACGTGAATCCATTGAATGCTCAGATTTTACTTTTCTCTTACCAATAACGAAACACAGTTCAACGTATAAAGCTGGTGTGATCACATAACAAACCTTTTTACATAAACATTTAATTACAAGACAATTACACTGTACTATTTGGTTCGATTATGATCATCATTCCAGCTGCAGGAAATAGGTTTTCAATAGGATGAGTTTAGGCTTTATCCAACCTATTCTGGAGAACTCAACAAGGTCGTTCACCTTATATGCAAGAGTCCCTGCGATTCGTCCCGTGGTATCCATCCTAAAACCCATAGCGGCCATCCATCCATCGGCAAACTGCCATGTCAACTTTCCAATTCGCAGAGCTATGTCGGTCACTTTCATTCGTCAACGGTTCTCTCCCTCTTTTCTCCTGAATTGATCACGTAAAGAAATCCCGGGCATAGAGTCCCCTCCATGACTCTTTATTCGACTCAGTTCGTTCAGTCATTGTCTGGAGAGAAACTGCCACTACGTATTTTTATGTATAGATACTGTTTTATTTATAGTCGGTGATTTTAAGGTTTTTACGTCATCGAACTTATCTAAAATGCGTTAATTTCGGAGTAATATATTTAAATTAGCTTCAATAATGATTGCACCGTAGGTCGCTGTGTGAAACACAACTATAGGTGAGCCGTTCATAAGCGCGACAGTAATCTGTCGTGTGGAACGTGCACCATGTGATCCACGTTTCACGCGATCAGTGACACAACTCAAGTCACTAAATCGTTCGAAATTCAAAATTCACAGATAGCATATGCATTTGGGATTTGTATTTGAATATAATACAAAACCTTTATACATGGTTATTTGGTTATAAGTGTATAAGCTATAAAGAGGTAAAAATGTAAAGCTATTTTATTGTCAATTAATGTATAGTACACCCTATGTATAAATCAATAGTTGGAAAAAAATATCGTAAAGATAATACAATAAAAAAAGCGTTATAACAATTCGTATTACCATATATTGCAATTAAATACTGTTTACTATCTGTCCCTGCAGATTTTGTACTAGCACAAGTTGTTGGTCTGTCGCATTATAATATAAAAAATAAACATTTAATAGTTATCATTTTTATACTTGGGGTTGAAAAGTGACGACCACGAGTCGGCGTGGGTATCCTGCTATGTAAACCAACCACAAGGTTACGGTCACGGGAAGTCGCTGAACGCGGGTAGCGCAAGTCTGAACATCGTGGCGATCTTTGAACGAAGGCCTATGCTTTGCAGTGACGTCTTTAAGCTGATATCATGATGATGATCATTTTTTACAGAGTGATTGAAAATAGGTGATAAAGATTTTTATTAATAAATCAGTTATACAGTACACACAGTTCGTACAAATCTACTAAAATCCCACAAAATCGCTCACTTTGATAGTTAATGGCATGTGAAAATAGTATTTTAATTGAAGTCTGATTTTTCCCACAACATAAACAATAAGGCAAATATGAAAAAAATTTGAAACCTCCATTTTCTCAAAAGTCAATGCTATGTATGGATATAAAAATTATTTGTTTTAAAATGCCTCAATGTTAAAAGCCAATTTCAATAATTATGTCAATTCAAGAAACATTAATAACCCAAATAAGAATTATAATAGATAAAATATAGTAGAAAAGAGATAACATATTTATTTTGTAGAATTCAAGGGGAATAGAATGTATATCATATTTGATGAAAACACACAGGAGTTATCTAGAAAGCAGCATAAATCGTCTATTACTCCCCTAGGGAAGGGGCACATGCATTTTTCGACGATAAAAACTTTAGGGTGGACTGTATCGGTACCGCTGCAATGGAGACTAAAAATATCCGTCGAATTTCCTCGAAACAAGCCGACTGCTAGCGATCGCAATACTCGAATGGCAAAGGATTGAAATAGCGAATGTACACTGGTCTCTGTTTGAATACAGAAGATTCGGTTCCACCGCCTAATTGCATACATATACTTTAAAAAACGAAGTGGTTATGACGAACCTGGTCGTGTTGTAAGCAAAACCTTGTTAATTATAAAGAATCTACTCAACATGACATAAAGTACTTATTTACGTAACTATTTTACATATACAAGGTGATGGGTTATATGTATAGATGAGTGAAGGTATAGGTTTTTGCTGTGAATTATTGGTACACCCATTCCAAAAATTAATAGTTTCGGAATTAATAACGTAATAATAATTTAGTAAAGAAAAAAGCGTTTTCAATATTCGGATCACTATATTAAAATTTCTCATTGTTTATTATCTGTTTGTGCAAACTTTGTACTGCCAGAAGTAATTGATCTCTCCAATTTCAATAAAAAAAAAAACAATTTATTGTGTGATATTTCAGCCTGTGTAGTATGTATATTAATTCGATAATGTAGCAGAAAATTTTGACTACAGGGTACTTGATATAGTCATGCAAGAGATCTTTATTATTCGAATGATAAATAAAATTATTTCTTCATCATTACGTCAGCCGATAGATGTCCACCTGTCTATTTAGCGACTTCTCTTCGTCTTCTCTTTCTATGTTGCCAGTCTACTTAGTTGGAAGGTCTATCCGCGCATCGTCATTAGAGAACTTATCGACCCCAATGATCGTCGACTGCATGGGTGATGTGCTCATCTTCTCAGACTTGCAACTTGCGACTGCCACTATAGACCAGCAATTCTTCTAACTACGTCGTTAACATTTCTTCTGCGAATCTCTACATTTACGATTCGATCTCACTGCTAATTATTAGTTATTACCCGTTAGTATATATTAAAGTAGTAAAAATCATGTTGGCGTGAGCTGTCTAAAGGCGACCACTTTCAAAAGTCTAGCCACGAGCGGGACTGAATTCGCGACGTGACTCCGCGTGTTGCATGCAAGCGACGCTTGAAGCCGTGCATCGGTTTCTATGGAACCCTCTACAGTATATCCAGATATCACTTGGGAAGGTAAAAGTGATATTGCTATAATATTACACACTAGCCAGACTAAATATTAGATTAAGAGTTACTTCAAAGAATGAAACTAAAAAACCTACGTGTATATAAAATATTCAAATATTAATGAGAACATGTATTATTTTTAATTTGTTTCATACATGTAAGTGTAAAAAAGTTTACCAATGACACTTTACGAACAAAAGATAGGTGCTAGCCTTTTACTGTTTGGCGCTTGAAACAGATAACGTCACGGTGTATAACCGAGCTTAGCTATATATTATTAATATTTATATAAATTAAAATAGTTTATAGAAGTTATATAAATGAAAATTATTTTATAGAAAGCATTTTATAGCTTATTATATATAATAAGCTATAAATTGCTTTGTATATGAACAAATCAATATCAAAGAGTTTCGACATTTTGAAAGATTCAATTAAAAAGCTGTAAAATATAGCAATTGCTATAATTACTTAAAAGAAACTAATACTAAAATTATGAATATATGTACGTACGTATAGATAAAAAATAACTAGCTATTTACAGCCGTTGTCGAACCAATACTGCTATTTACTAGAACTATTAACTACTATATTTTAATATTAAATAAAAAGCTAAATTTCATTAGAGTGAATATACATATTTTTAGTGACAGTTAACCATCTCGTTATAGCAGGTCTTGTTTTACGAATCTTGTCATAAACTAGATAAAATTTAAACTTGAAACCTATATTTAGTTTATGCCATTTATTTTACACGTATTTTTATATAATTTATACTTAATCTTTATTTATTAAAACATATTACATAAGTTAACCTATTACAATAAATCGCCAAACTTGACAGGCGGGCTGGTGATCGAAATGTGATGTTATGTATGTTAGTGAGTAGTAGCAACCTTTTATAAATACGTAATACGGTACGGGATTCTGGTACGTGTAGGTTTATTAGGAAGAAAAAATAAGGGACTGCTAAGGAATTTTTACCTTAATTTCTCCCTTTTTTTTAAAGATTTTAGTTATAATTTAGTTTTGTTTAAAAATTATTTAAACCATAAGTAACTAAATAGTTTAAGAAGGGACTTAAACACTATTTTTTTTTAGTATATATCACAGACATTGGTATCGCCGTGCCGTTGTTAAAATTAAAATAATTGTTTACCTTTTTTCCTCTGGATGTTTAGAGTCACAAAACTAGGCTATAAACTAAAAATGGTGTGCAATAAATGTATTATTATTGTAATCTAAATCTCTAAGAAACGCAATAGTCGATACCGGCTTGACAGCGACGATGTATAAAAGTAAATGCAGGCGCCTTTTCGTGAAGCAGCACACGGCGGGCATCGGCAGTCGGATCACATACCGCCACGGCACGCCATCCGTCGTTCCGCCGGCTTATCTATATTTTTTCGCCGCGCCTTTGTGATGTCGCGACCGCCGCTCCCCTCCCTCTCCCCGGTCCCCACCGCTTCCCGCCATTCTCCGTCGTAATTTACGACACGGCCCGAGTCGGCCGCTCGTCGGGAGCGGCCCGGGACCGATTTATGGCGTAATTTTTACAATAGCGGACTACAGCCGTACCCCGGATTATAAAGTCCGTGGTCGTCCGTCCAGTCAGGCGGTCGGACTTGATCGCGACTTTTGCGGCGCATTAAAGACCGTTTTGAGGTGGCCGAGCTACTTCAATCGTTCAATTAACGATGTCCGTTTTATGTTGTCTTGTTCGCTATTCGAACGTATTTAGCGGTCGGCTCGCGTTCCGAACGTTTTAATTAAATTCAAAAAACTCTTTTTATTCGCCGACGTATATATTGCATGGGCATATAAAACGTTCACGATCCAAATTTCGTGATAATTTCGGCGTAAAAACTCGTGCCTCCAGTCTTTTCGAAATTTAACGGGCTTACTTTATTAAGTGGCCGCATAAAATAACCGAAAGGGTATTACATAAAAAGGTTACAATTTTTATTCACTCTATTACTCGATAAAGTGCTTATACTTTAACACGACGATGCTGGCATTGGACCTCAGATCAACAAGATAGTTTTTGAGTCTAATCTGGTGCTTTAAGGGTGAGGATCCCACCTCATCTACCCTCTTAGCATGCACTGCTTCTGCAGTTAGTGTAGTGTTTAACTTTGAAGAGAGTTGTCAATTCTCCCATGGCGCCTTTGCATCTGTTACATACTATGATGTTTAGATTTTGTTCTGTATAACGAAGAATGAATCAGCACAGAAGTCCATTGTTTGAGGTACGCATTTGCAATGACTGACAAGTCTCTGTTTACTGGTTTTAAAATACCACTAGGAATGACATCATAGTTAAGATGCGGGCAGCACAAGACCGGTTGTCGTGGTGATCCATGGGAAACCTAAGCTTCGCAGTGGGCTTCTAACGGCTGATATGATGATGATAGAGCGCTCGCCTGATCCTAAAATCCCTTTCTTTCTCGAAACATTCATTTTCACTGGACCATACGCATTTGACTAGTCTTGTACTGACCGCATCTACTGACCTTCCGTTACCTTAATTATGTGGTCGGTCTACCTAGAGGTGACCTACCAATGTTGCGTCTACTAGCTCGTGGTCTTCATTCTAGAACCTTCCGGTTTCTATAGCCGTCGGTTTTTTTTAATACAGCCGTCGGTTGAGTTCCTTATAATATAATTAAGTTAATTTAAAATATCTTAATCAATGAAATTTTTTTCTACCTAAAACGACCATTTCTAGGTAAAATATAATAAAGTTGGAAGTGTTGATCTCACATATAGAACGTCTCAAGTTAATTTTAAGGCTACCAAAGTAAAATCGGAGTGTTAATACGTGGTAGCTTTGAAATACTATATTTACATTTCCACTACAAGAATTTCAGATGCCTCGGGTCGAAAATTTCCGTAGCTATATATTTTTTTATGTAGTCGTACGAGCAACGCGTGCCGAGACAGAGGCAAGCTCACGTCGGACGAGATGACGCGAAATAATTTAATTGCGACGACCTACCGCTTTTATTTGCCTCATATGCGGCGCCTCGGTTTTGGATTATCGTCCCTAATTAGAACGTTCTATACACGTATACATATATACATACACCTTTAGTTCTAACGTGTAAATGTGTGTAGTTCCTTTGAAGTAAACCGCCTTCTACGTGAATTATTTGTAAATAAATAAATATAAAATAATCTATTAACTTATTACAATATACTAAAGAAAACAGGTATTGTTATACAGGATACGAGACAAAAGGCGGCTTAGCTAGTGCTGGCCGGAACAATAACACCTGGTTTTAGTTATATATCTTGGTTATTAAATCGATACCTCATATACGTATTATTGAAGATTTTTACTATGTGATATATACAGGTTGATTGGTAATAGATGTAAAATATTTAAATAGATGAAAGTGTTATTTGTTGTCAATTTATATATATGGTACAACATATTTAAAAGTCAATGTTTCAGAAATAATAAGTAATCTAATTTTAATAAAGCATATAATTTATTGGCATGTCTCATTCGAATACATAATTGATGTAATATCTTTCAGAGTGATAACTTTATACATGATTATTGCACATGGGTTTTTAAAAACTTTAAAGTATATCGCTTTTCAAATGAGCTATTCATTCATCCCTTTAAAAACTACGTACCACTTTTCTAACCAAATTTTCGTATAATAATACTGCAACGTGATTTAGTGTCGGTTCCGGTTGAAGTTCTTGATTTTAGCCTTGTAACAGTTCCACTACTACGGCTTCATCTAATTTAGGGCTAATTAATAGTTGACGTTTCGAGTAGATCTAGATGTCTGTTGGGCTCAGTCAATTTCCCATCTGAATTTTTTACTATTGCTCTAGAGGGAGAAGATTGCGTAAAGCGCTGAATCTAAACTTCGTTTACGTAACTTAGTTGGAGATCTTCCTCGCGAAGCTCGATTCATTGCATTAATACCAAATTGTGAGGACGCCTCCACGTAGGGACCTTGGCTAGGGCCACTCATCACGCATTTTGGACTCCGATTAAAAGGCGCCTTAGAGTGCCGAACCTAAACTAGGTTGGTTTCTATCATAAGTACCACTTTGATAATTGTTAATGCTTAGAAAAGACGTAGAGGAATAAACTCCGGAAACGCTTCTATCTAGAATGATCAGCGATATCCTCCACTATACGTTTTTAACCGTCTTAGGTGTGTTTATAATTTACCAATGCGACATCTAGTAAGTTTAAGTGATACTCAGGGTCTAAGAGGAATTCCGATAACATCAGTAGAATAAAAACACTATTGATATAAATTTTATCTTGGTAGTGTTCCATTCCTTTTCGAACGAATTCTTCTTTCACTCTTAGCTCTTCGATTTTTCCATTGTAATATCAGATATGCACAAGGAAGCGAGTTGTCATTTAAATCGCCAGAGCATTCGCATCTCTCAAGACTTTGTTTCCATGTTAGACTTATATAGTAAGATTCATCGAAACTATGTTTGTTATATTTAAAGGGTGTAATAACATCTAAATGTTGTTAATAACATCAAAATGGCTGGCATAACTCTTTAAAAAAAATACTGAAACTATTTCTTCGACATGTGTGTATTTTATGTTACTATGTGGTTTTGTTACAAGTACTATGTATTTGAAGAATGAGTTAGATATTCTAGACTTCCTTTCCTTGATGCCTTCGATATGTTTTTGGTAACCGAGTCTAATGATTGTCTAGGTAAAGAGTGAAATAAATAAAATAAATATTTTAATTTATCTCTTGTCAATGTTATTTGATTTATTTACGGCACAAGTTAATTTTATTGTTAGCAACACCAGGAATATGTTTCAGCGTAATGTGGTACTCGACAATCTAATCCCTACTGATATCCTGACAGTGAAAGGCGGTTCAGTATCGCTGTTATCTCGAAGGCGACAACTTTATAATCGGCCGGTAACATGGCTGACGCACGTGAATTATTCCAACGCACGTAGTCTAGCTGCTGCGTTCTACAATAATTTAGTGGGTGTTCTTAACCAAGGCACTGCAACCTTCTATAATTTTCCAATACGATAACCAAAACCACTTTAAACAAATTCGAATGCAATTATAATGTTTTTTAATCGTTTTGCGTTATAGGATTTATAATCAGAATTTTCAGGACATCCAGTGTTGAATTATGGTATTCCTCAATATTTACATTTCTCACGTCTTTCTTCAATCTTACCCATGTCGTCTGCCCATCTTGTAGGTGGACTAGGTGGTTTCTACTCTAGCCAACCTACCAACCTATTTTCTTTCATATATTGATCTTTCGTTTACGATTTCATCTGGTGGAGAAATCTGAGGTACAGCTCTCTATATAGCTCGTTGAATGACTTAAAAATACTGTCCGAAATCTAGTATAGAGACTTTTAATTAATCGTTGTCTCGGGAGAAACTGTTTGAAGACCGTTTAGTATTCCTACGAGGGCCTAACCAACGATCTATGCTATGCTATTATACATGCCTTACTGTTAACACAGGTTTGTTTCTAAGGTAGATAGCGCAAGATGTTTTATCACTGATATCTTGGAATAATTTATCGAAATGTTTACGCCATGTAAGATGACAGAGTATAGTTTTTTAGTCCTAGAATAAACCAGACGTCATGGTATATCACTAGGAGTGCAGTATTGCAAAATATATTCACGTACAGTACGACGAGAGCGACAGATTTTTCAGATTTCAGATCAGGCAAAGATGTAAAGGTGTTTAGCCTAGATGTGTTTAACCCAAGCTCGAGGCTCTGTCAAGAACCTCGACTCGGACTGTTACATTATTTTATTTCCCCGGATTAGGAAGCCGATTAGACGGTGATATACAAAGGATTCTTTTGTTTTTATCATATGAAAAAAAAACTTTAAAGGGAGCAGTAATAACGGACTCCCAACTGGCTTAAACCCCATGGCGGTCGTCCACGCTGATTAGGGGGTATCTCCTTTACGAAAAAAACGCCCTCTCCAACGCTACGCTTTACGCAATATCCTGGGCGTGCGTAATGCATTTCATGGAACATCTTTTATGAAAAAAAAGTTTTTATATAAAATGTACAGATCTCAAAATAATATTCCATTTTGTTTTTAGATTGGCAACATATTCTCCTTACGTTCAAAAGTTTTTATATAGTGATAATACAATGTGTTTTGTATGGCTTGTCGTATTTAATTGATATTTTCATTAAATTGATTTACTTTAATCCAAGAAAACCAGACGACAATCAGTTTCATATAATTTCCTCAAATCATAAAAAATACGTAGCCACTAAACGAAACAACGAAAGATGCTATTGTGAAGACGCAGTTTAATAATGAACATGCTAGCATTTGTTTTAGTATCAAAATTTAGTTCGATCTTTGTAAATATTACAGTGAATTACGGATCTCTGAGCCTTGAGTAACTACTACTAATATTGTAACTAAGCTACTTACCTGTAATTGTTTACATTATTACGTAAAGAGTTCAAAAATAAAAAAAAATATAAAAAAAATTAAGAATCTTGTGCATAATTATAAACCTAAGTCCAATTCTAAAGCGTTCAAGAGCCCCAAAGGGAATGCTATTGGCAAGTCGATGGGCCAACGACGCTTTGAAAACGAGTCCCCGGCAGGTAAAATACCGGAGCAGGGCATTCATTTTAATCAGTCGCGTCACCCGCCGGCCGATTGTCTGATGTATTATACCCGTTCCATTTTATTAATGCGCGCTCTCCACTCTCGCCGTCCGCTCTTGAAATTTTTATATCCGTTTGTCGGCTCGCCGATTGATGGACTCGGAAGTGCGTGCGCGTTATGCTTGCCTAGTACTTCGTAGTCTGCGTAATTTTAGGCTCGCATAAAAAAACATACTCTCTAAATGGAAATTGCCAGATTGGTTTTGGTTGAATAACACCCGATTGTCTGCTATTTTGACTGTATATTTAGAATAGCTGCATATTTTTAACGCATCATGGCGATTTTTGCATAAGTTTACGCCATTGTCATTTGTATCAGATAAATAAATCGGTTTTCTTCCAGATTTCATTCCATTTCCAAGAAAGAATCTGTTTTTCAAATTTATTTTTAAATCACCGGTTTTTTTTCTATTAAATATATTACATTATTGAGGGCAAACTATATTAAGAGTTCTTAATAATAAAACATTTAAAAAGTATTTGATATTTTTAACATGTTTCTTAGTTGTTGTGATTTACGTCAGCGCGTAACACGAGTGTTTAAGATAACCTCCGTTTAAGTCCGCAACAAGCGAGTCGGGAAGTCTGAAGCGCGTACTACAGGTGGCCGGTGGTACGGTCCGTCGTAATTTATAGTGAAAGGCACTTTACTAGCAACGAAATAAATTTGTAAGTTTGTTTGAACGTTCGAAAAACTTTAAGGTATTTTTTAACCCTAGTTGTCTTGACAAAATGTCAAAAGAACTATCCAGGGTCTTTTTGTTTTAATTTACGTCAAATGTTTATTTAAAGTTACAGAGACTGTTTGGATTAAAGCTGTGATTTGTATGAGGAAAGAAAAGCCTATTTGTTCCATTTTTTTTTATAGATTAGAACCTTCGGTAAAAATAAATTAGTACTTTCCCAAGTAACACATTTGATGTTGCGTATTATAGAAAGATATTTAAAATACATATGTTTAAAATTATTAAGATTTCTTTATTCTTATTAGTTTTAAAAGAAGAATATGGAAAAGTAACGCTTTTATTTTCTCTCAGAAAACAGAAGAAGAATTACATTTAATACTATATTTAGTCTTACATTGTAACAATTACATCAACCTATTATTGTATTTAAACCGGCTGCCTAAAAATAAATTTGTAAAAAAGGTTTCTTTCTGATGGAGGCCATTTCCTGTTCCCTTACCTTTAAATAGAATTAAAATTCTGAAAGAAAAACGATCAATATATCGAATACGAATGACAGTCAGACACTTTAGCTAAAATAATTTTTACAACACATTTAACAATTTGTTATATTCCTATATATTTAAAGAAATATTTTTAATAATGAAAAAGGCGACTTAAATAAAATTAAAAAAAAAGATTTCTTCTATCTAGATCGAGGGCATCCTTTTTCTTTTTTTTTTTAAATCGAATTGAAATCTAAAAAGAAAAACGATCAATATATCGGATACAAATGACAAGGGCGGCATAATGTGACAGGAGGTTCGCGTGAACGGGCCCGAGGCGAGAGCGGCGCTCGGTCGCCGCATCGATCGCCGCTTATCGCTCACGTATCGCGGCGTCGGCGGCTACGTGTGGTCGGTGCGACCACGCCGCCCATTGTTCTGCTCGTTTTTGCTGAAACCACGCGTCGAGCGCGCCCGTCGAATATAAATTGAATGCGAGCGTTTGTTTAAAATTTCACACCGCGCCGATGCTGTCATGTGGGCATAGATATCGCCGGAACGTCCCAAGCGCGCCCCTTTTGTACTTCCCGTTGGGGGTCAAACGAGTGGAACTGGCAAAAATTGCGCCGGCGGGCATCCTCTTTTCGAACGTTCGGATATTTTCAAAATTCGAACGCGCACAAAGCGAAACGGATTCGTACCGGACTTTGTGATAATTAAAACTCTTTCATATATTCGTTATTAACTTTGTTTTCACTATTCTATTTTAAATTTACGGAGCAACGATTTCAAGAATCGCCGGAAATATACGTCACATTGAGATTAGTTTTCGACGCGAGATTTTTTATATGTTTTTACCTATCGAAGCTGTGGCATATCAAGAATATTGACATAGGAATTAATAACTCATTTCATCGTTGCCAGCAACGAGGTCTAGCTTGGTTTATTTTCACACCACGAAATCTGAGGCGAACGTCATATTTTAACTACTACAAAACAACTAGAATTTTCTAGATCTATGACGACAGAAAAACTTTTTAAAATAATTAGCTGTGGTAGATATCCTAATAACAGCTGTTTCTATTTACGTCTGCCTTTACAGCGCAGATATTTTCCTACAAAAAATTCGACAGTTACTATATTCTTTTAAACAACGAGTTTCCCTTTGGGCTAAATATGTAAAATCATAAAAAAGTGCCATCTAGTGACAACAAAGTGGCAACTCAAATTTAGCGTTGGAAATTATCTCATATTTCGAAATCCTTTGTAAAAGTCCGTTACAAGAAGAAAGTTTTACTTAGTCTCCACTGAGTACATTTGCGGAGATTAATTTTTTTATAAATAAAGGAAATATTTTAGCATATGCAATAACAATTCAGGGTGAAAAGCATTTTCTATAAATAAATTCTTATTATTATACATAATTTAAAAATTCTGACGTGGTCCACGGCATCTATTGAATATTTTAAGAAGAGATCAATTCCCCACGTTTCTCTGAATTTCATACTGAGGTTATTATTGCTTACTGCAGGGGTACGATTACAAAAACAAAATGATCACATCAAACTTATTCAAATAAATGACAGCATCCTTTATACATTTTAAATAAATCTAGAAACAATTAATTCAATAGTCGAAAGATTTAAGCACGAATTAAATATTTTAGTTACATTTTTTTTTAAAACCAAATGATTTAGTTTGTGACATCAACTTTGATTTTCATGTAGTACAGTTTTGTTTGTTTACTACCAAATTTTTAAAAAAATGACCAGACTAAAAGAAGAATAAAGTCTATGTCAGAACGTTAGTATATGCTTCGCCTTAGTTTTACAACACCTCGGTTAAATATTTAAATGTTGATACAAGAAGTAATATAATATATTTTTGGGCCCATTGATTGGAAGGACTGTATGTCGTACTCTAAATATGGTAGCCACAAATGATTCGAGACATATTTTGAAATAAGTTTCCAATAAACGGTTTGTTCTTAGCTTAATTTTGACACGAATTTTTGAAAATAATTGGATTGTTCTTTCTTTAAATCTAAATACATGAAAGAATACTTATAATACCATATTAATAATTAAAATAAATAGTAATTAAGATCGATAATTTTATAATACTTTATCTTATGTTATTTAACGTTTTTTATCTATATTCTCCTAAATATTTTTTAAATTATTATTTAAATCCGTGTTTCATTTACAAAGATAGTTAAATGAAATATATGTTCATGACACTTCTGCTTGGCGGCAGATGGAGTTTCTGAGAGACCTCGAAGTAATAGCATAAACAAGAGTAGAAAATATAGCTCGTTATATGCTGCATGATACGTAATTATACTGTGTTCTGACTAACATAATCGTTACAGTCAACAATAATTCTTGATTTTCACTTATTGGACCCACATCTAATAAATATGAGAATCTGGTTGAAAACAAAAGAATCTCCAGCGACGAGTGTTAAAAAAATGTGTATGTAAGGAGAACGCTGTCAATTCTTTTTTTAAGTCATCAGTATATTTATAATATGTAAGTGCAGATGCAGTGAAAGCGAGCGTAAGGCCCGCACCGAGTTCAGGTGAGACTGGGCTCTGGGATAGCGAGCTCTTTAATAAACATGAGGCGGGGCCGGCTGGCCCGCTAATAATAAATGAGCCAGCGGCCCACTGGCGCTGCAGTAGGGTTGCCACGTCGAAATATTTTCCCGGACGGTTATGTGAAACTTACTGCAAGAGTTTTGCGTGGTCTATACCCATGTAATACAAATACAAAAGTGTATTCGTGTTAATAAATAGTGATATCTCTACGTATCAGCTTAGTCAAGTCTCTACACCAATTTTGATTACAGAAAATCAGAAAGCCTTGTCCATATTGACCAGTCGAGGAACACACAAGCATCTTTTTGACAAGACAAGCAAAGTTGACAGATAAGAGATAACGATTCGAATATGTATATATATAATAATATAAACATGGTAACAGCGGTATTTAGTGATTTAATAACTACATATAAATAAGAAACAAACCAATTAGTTGTTTGAATTATGTCGTATTGTCTATTAGAGGATAAATGGGATGAGAATTGACTTTTTGTTTAAAACTTCTTTTTCCAAACCTTTTTGACTTTTTGCCTGTGTATTTTATTTTATCTTACCTAATTTTTTTTAAAGTTTCTTATGAAAATACTTTAGTTTCATTATCGTTCTTGCTGAGGGACACAGATACCTTCGTTCGATGCGCCACCTGTTCCTATCTTTGTCATCGCTGAACGCAGCATGAAGTTTGAAGCGGATTTGATCCGTCCAATTGTTGGAGTTACATCGAGGATGTTTTCCCGCGACTTTTCCAGTCATTTTTGTCTGTCATTGTCTGTACTTCTAGGCTATATGGCTGAAAATTTATACTCAGACTAGGTACATCTTTTGAGGTCGCGTAAAATGGACATTTTTCGAAATGTAGTTCACTGAATTCACAACATGTTCCTCCAGCATTACATCTAGTATTAGATGTCGATCGACCTTACCTAAGATTAAAGTTACTGACTCGTCGCTGAATATATAAAAGACTTAGGAATTCACAAAGGTATGATATGTCACCTTACAGGGTATGGTATACAAATAACTGGAATATTTTGGAAACTTTTTAAATATTTTAAATTTCAAGGCAATAGCGTAACTTTCTTGAATGATTTTTGTTTGACTGAATTAAAGGAATATCAAAGCGACTGAAAACAATGAATGACTTTTAAAATACCTCAGCACTGTACTTTGTTTGCTCCCGTTACTTAAGACACGAGATAACATGTCTTGTTAGCCATATTCTCAACTAAAACACAATAACGCTTGCGTTCTGCTACTTGGCGGTGACAATAGGCACATTCATACTACCTATATAGCCTCTACATACAAATACAGTTATATAATAATGGTTCCTAACCACTAATATAGTTAAAATAAGGCTTTTAAAGCTCCTGGACATATTTATTTACGCATTATATTGTGGATAGCGTTTTGTATTGGATATTGTGAAAGTAATAGACGCCGATAACTGATGGGAAAATGAAACGCAAATGCCGTTTCCTCGTCATTTCGCACGGGCCCATGATGAATGAGCGTCAATCTAAAGATAATGACAGCTAATCGCTTCGGCCTTCATGGACGCCTGGTAGTCATCGCATCATTTATTTGATCTTTAGTTACAAGGATCGTCTTCTCACGTACGTGGTTTTATTGCTTTTTAATGATATTCCGATTAGGTTGTGTTCCACGAATTACCAAATTATTCTTACAAATTGTGTTATACGAAGAATTCTTACTAAATCTAGATATGCCTTCACTTAACAACTAAATTATGTTAACAGTTGAAGTTTCAAGACGATCGCTCCCTAATCAACAATGGACAAACTTTGCACTGGACAGCAGTAGTTTATGTTGGACTATTGAAGACATTTAGGAGACGTTTACGATATTTATTAAATCTATCTAACAACTCCACTGCATTTTCTGTAAGTCCCAATGGCAAACAAACTTGTCTCTAGATTCACGTTCATTATGGTATAATTTTTAATTTCTGCATTTAATATGTTTGAAGTTGTATTGCTAGCTGATTCATAATTGAGTCCACGGAACCAGGAGGTCCGCAGACGAATTTACGAATTACAGAATTTACGCCGGGTAATTGTACTCCCGTCACAACGTAGACACACGCACGAAGAGGGACTACACCTGAGTAGGAGCATAGTGTAGTGTTATGCGAAGAGAGGACTTCTCGGCGGTGGGGAGCGACACGGGCCTCTCCAGACCGCCCTTGCTTGAACGTGGGCTATTTAATTCCTATTAACTTAAACCTTCGAACTTCGATTTACATGTTCATGCAGAAACCTTGTCGCATCTCATGCGATGCTGCCTTTACGTATCATAACTACATCACTTGTACTATCTCGTCATCATATATTACTCCATGTGTTAAATTTTCACCAACAAGGAACATACTTGTAATGCCCGACTCAACACTTCCTCCTCACACAAAAACTCGTGCAAAAAATGCTTAATGACGGCCTCTTCGAGCTCGACGTACAAAGGCCGAGTACTGCGTTCTCTAGATACACTTATGTTCCCAGCGGTTTTCTCTGTGAAGGTAGGCTGAAGCCTAGAAAGTCTAGATAAAATTTTACTGGTTAATGGAACGACCCTAGTCATGGTTTACGCGGGAGCCCTCTAGTTTAGTAACTAAAAAGAAGCTATATGATAGGCCCTGTACGCGGAATTTGTAAATGTTAAAAGGTAAATAATGACGTTCCTATCTTAAAATAAAATATGCATTATACCTACGAAAAATAAAACAATTAATTTAGAGTCAATCAAAACAAAGGTGTAAGGTTGTAATCAAACAAAAGATATAACGTGCCTAAAATAATTAATCTCATTATTATTGGTCTCGTATTAGGAGGACCGGAAAGAAATGTCCTTTCTGTCGACATTACGATAGTACAAACGAAATTTTTTTGTCAATACTTCCTTGCCATTTTTAAATGTTTCATTTGAAAATACATCAATGTATTAGGGCGACTAGTAACGTCGTTTCTGTCATATTTTACAGAAAAACCGATTTAATTTTATTGCATGGCATTGAAAATTTGTATATGAGACGGCAAAAGGTTGGTGATAACGATGGTGAATATTGACTATAAATAAAACTTATAAAAAATAGTGTGAATTTAACTTAAGAAAGTGACATTACTTTCCGGTTCCCCTTAATAGCGAATGTCATACAAAACCTTTTTTTTTAAATTCAAAATAGTTGTTCATTACTCTATAGTCTGAAAAGCGTTATATCATTCTAATTATTATATTGAACTTTTTCATCGCTTTCTTGTGCGCTTCTGACCGCCAACTCGCCTGAAAAGCGACGATTAGGTGAATCATGCAGTGCCATTAGATACCTATTCACTGTAACCCTGAAAAAATGCGGGTTCTAATTTTCGGGATATAAGGAAGCCAGATCGTTCTAAACTCAGACTGTGTGGATCAGAAACGTTGAATTGAAACGCTTGGTACGCCTCCAAGCAAACTAATACAAAGGCGGCAGTGGTACGACTTCCAACTCGTCTTATAGAGAAAAGGGGATTGTGGGATAATGTCGTGTAGTTTCACAGCGCAGGACTCCAATAAATCACAAACTATTATGGTAACTATGCAATAAGTATTATAAGTGTTCATAGCGTATAAAAATAATGTATTAATACTACGTTTAGTATGTAAAGATAAGTGTAGAAATAGACGCTTGCGATTAAGCAGTCCACTTCGGTTCAGAGATTACGACGGCGCATGCGCATCTCTTATCTAAGAAGAATGTAGACATCAGAATATATTTATACACACATATATATAAGTATAAGTTCATCGTGCTTGTTTTGTTATATATATAAGAATATTACCTTTAGAGGCGGCGTGGGTATGTATAGCGGAGGGTCATTTTGTGAGCCGGTGTATATCTCCATGCCGTCGGGTGACCTCGCGCATCCCTCCGCGTCCACGACGCTGTAGCGGCAAACAATTCCGTCGGCAGGTTTGGCGTCGTAACCAGGCGGCTTGCCTACGTAAAATCCTTTTGCCTTCACCCAGAATCGAAACTTTGAACTGTCCGAACTGTTGCATTCTTCTCCGCGCAAAGTACGCAGTATACGCGCGTACTTTTTCAAAGTTATCGTCTTTGTTTTAGCCAAGTCGCCATACGTCTGTATCACCCAGGGTTGATACGTCGAGAATAGATCTAGCTTCGGATCCCCGGTTTGTATTTTCGGACGTTTGTTATTGTTCTGCTCATTCTTCTTGTCTGCTTTGGAACAACTCGGCGTACATTTCCGCTTCGAAGGTTTTCGCGGCGTTTTCTCAATAATCGCTTCCTGAGTCAACTTTTTCCGTAAACCCCGGTCACTTATCATGGCTGCAGCCATTTTAGTTCAACCAATAATCACTTTATCACTCTTAATAACCGTCGCATTCCGTAATATGCACACTTTATGTTTCTGGAACTATACACTGTTACACTTTTAGCACAAATTCCCTGGTACTCTTTTGTATTTCAATAAAGCGGGAAGGCAAGCGCTCGAAAACTAGGTCCGGATTCTTTTCGTGGAAAGTTAAGTACGATCTCGAAAGCTCCCGGAGACTTGCGTGCGTACAAGTTTCACGAACTTTTGACTGCAAACTTTTAGCTGACCTGAAGGACTCTCTATTGAGAAAACTTTTCGCGGCGGCTCGTTGACATCCCCCTTGAATTTTGCCTGCTCTTTTATAATATCCACTTATCGATAGCAAGTTTCACTACAGATATATTGTACTAACTCTATAATATTATTTTTAATCTCAAAATCATTAGTATTAATATACTTTAATTAGTAAGTATATGAATCATAACAAATTTATAAATGTATATTGTCGAAAATATAATGTATCCTAAAACTATTAAAATTAAATTCTTGTATTTAATGAAAACTTTAAAAATTATTTTTGATCGCAAAGGGGTACATAGTATGATATGAACTTAAAATAAAAAATTAAAAAATGCGAGTTTGAAAATAAAAAAAGTACCAGGCAAGTTTCCGAACGATATCGCTAACGTCGCGTTAGTTACCGCACGATCTGCAACCGCGTTAGACGGGCAGTCGCGTAGAGCGCGCGCTGCACACTGACGCGGGTCGTGTCGGCGCGATGGCGGATGGCCCGCACGTGCCGAGACTCGGGCCGCACGGAGCGAGACGCTAATTGCCCGCAAAACAATCGGGCCGATGGTCCGCGGGCGCCTCGGTACCGGCCGTCTCGTCCTTCGCGATAATGCCGGCACGCCGCCGCTATTGTGGCGAAGCCATCTCTGATTGTTATGCACTTGCGTTTTGCACGCGCCATCTCTTAAATGTTATTTCAAAATAAACACACCTACTATAAGACCATATGTCATAATTATCACACATATACTCTTTTGTTACTGCCCCTGTTCTCACTATAGTTATAGTCCAATTTAATAATTTGAAAGACTAAACATATTTTATATTGATCAATTTATTTTATCCACTTTTGTCTTAACAACTACTACTAGTCAATATAACTTTTTTTTTTATTTTATTCCGTAAAGCAAGACTTTAATAATTATGCCATAATGCCGGCACGCCGCCTATACTATTGCGAAGCCATATCCGATTGTTATGCAGTTGGGTTTTGTATGCGGAATCTCTAAAAAGTTATTTCAAAATAATGACATCATATTTATTATGTAACACTAGCTGTCTCTGCCTTGACGCCTTCGAATATAAACATCAGAAACATTACTACTAATTTCAGCATCATAAAATTATAAAAAATACTGTAACTGATCTGAAAAATATTTTTACATTTCATACATTGCAACTGTGGGCAACGTTTGAGAAGTACCGAAACAACTTAGCAACCAAAATACAGCAATGTCTGAAGAAGATCTTTGACTAGTGTGTGTCGCCAGTGATGACATATGCTTCTAAGACATGGTCGTTTACTATAAGTTTTACAAGAAGTCTCAAGGTAGCCCAGAGAACCATGGAGAGGGATATTCTCGGAGCTTTGCAGTGAGATCGAATCCGAAATAAGGAGATCCATAGAAGAAAAGCCACAGACGTAGTAGTAGAAATGCTCGTCGGAATTGACAGTGAGCGAAGCATTTAACTCCTGCAGCCGAAGGTCATTGTGATCCGAATGTCTTTCGAGTTGCGACCACAAACTAGTAGACACATTATAGGCCCCCCAGTGAACCGACGATGTAGTCGAGGTCACGGGAAATCGTTGGAAGCGGGCAGCGTAAGACCGATTACCATGATGATCTTTGAGGGAGACCTGTGCATTATAGTGGTCGTCAATCGGCTAATTGATGATGATAATACTGAAAGCAAGACTAGTAATCGTGTGATCTAATTTCCTTTTTAACGTATTCACATGATGAATGTATGTACATAATTTTTTGTTTGACTTCAACCTAATACGCTTTTTTGCTTTTAATTGACTTCAAAATCTAAAGCTTATTTGTCCACGATAGACCACGAACTAGTCTGATGGAAAGCGACTAATATATATATATATATATATATATATATATATTAAAAGTAGCCGAAGCCGGTAGAGTTGCTCACTAAGTTTGCGTTTTGAAATACATTTGACAATTAATTTTATATATACTATAGAATTACAAGTGTTTAAAAAAGTATATTATAAATTTAACATATTTTGGGTTTAGATCAAAAGAGATGACTTATGCTCCTGTGACACGCGGAATTTTGAAATACAATATCTGGAACAATGATTTTCGCTACCGGTTGTAATGTTGAAAATTTTAAACTACATATACGACTTTATTAATTACGCCGCTCTTGAAAATTTGATGATATTATGTCAGGCGACTAGGATTCAGACTGGTCGTTAAAAAAAGAGTGTTTTAGATTATCTGTTAACAAGACTAACGCAAAAAGATATAAACTTTAATTTTAAATTGGTAAACAGCTTTGTAAAATAAATTCATTAACCATGGATCGTGAATTTGTGAAAAAAATTGTGTCACTCCAGAAAATGTATCTAAGGCTTGTGAATTACGTAAAAAAATCGAAAGACGGCTCTTTACAGAAATAGTCTTAAAAGGGAGAAGTAGATGCCTAAATATTACTGTATTGTATTTTATAATAATGTATTAACAAAAGTTAAATAAAAAAGCTTCATCATTCCCTTTATTTTTGTTTCTAAAATTTTAAATATAGAAGCAGCAGATGCTAGCAGCGTCCAATACGACACCGGTTTGATAATGTAAACAGAAAATAAATTAGAACAAAAATGATTTATACGCAGTCCAAGTAAAGTTCATATTTCCTTAAAAGTTCAAACAGATTTACGTTGTTTTGAAAATAAAGAGAAACGCGCGCGCACGCGCATCGATAAACCACTGCGCACTGGGCGGTACGCTTGCGCGAAGTGTGCGCATGTTACCAGGCGAACATAACGAAACGGAGGTTCGCAGTGACGCTAAGAAAGTTAACAAACAGGAATTGGGAAATACTCACGGTCTAGAATAGAGGTAGCCGCTTGCCATTTTTTGCCTCAAGATTAACCCAAGAAACGTTTTTTTTTAAATTTAATATACGTGATAAAACAAATAATACAGCAATGTAAAATAAATGCATTTATTTCAAATTAAAATTAATTCTTGAGATACATTCATTACGTAGTAATGTTGGGAAAAATAATTTAAAAAATATATTTCTTGAGCCTATTTAAAAAGTTTTATAACAATTAAAAAGCATGAAAATAAGTATGTTTTTACAACGCATTGAAAAACTCCTTACTTAACCCAAGCAATTTAAAAAAAAAAACTAAAAACTACGGTGTCATTTCGTCGTAAGACATGTTGCGTCATTAGTTCACTGTTTTACCAAGACAATATAAGTGTAGAGGAGTTCGCCGGCTTCATTACGCTTCTACTGATAATTTTCAGTAAATACGATATGAAATTATGTATTACCAATAGATGGCGCTTATTTCAACTCATGTATCCCAAACATTAATAGTATTCTTTTATTTAGACATCATATTTACTTTTTATTTACATGCTGTAGTAGTTTTTTTTAAATTTATTTATATTATTTTAAATCAATAATAACATACCTTACCCTGCGAATTATATAATGCATTTTTTATAATGGATATTTTCAAAGCTTTTGTATATATTTTACGATTTTAATTATTTGTTATAAATTATTTACAGGTTTTAATTTGTGTGTTAGCAGTTCGGTCAAGTAATCTGGAGGTTCGCCGGTCCTTATAAGGTTTGAATAAGATATGAAGACTGAGGAAGATGCCACGGACACACTATTATAAACGTACATAATATATGCGTTAGGTCTTTATGAAAGTGATTTAGTTATATACATCTATGCAAGAGAATGTTTATGTGTATGAATATACATATGGATATTATACTTGTATCTTCTCGCAACATATCAACACATGTAAACGTAGTAGGGTGTTATAACTTTTATTAGATTTGTGCATTTTTATTATTTTTTACTATTAATTTTTATGGTGTATTATTGTTGCATGCAGTACGGCTGAGCCAATTTCACATACAAGTCATAACATTTTTTTTCATTTACTCTAACAATTAAATAATAAAAAATAAAGTATAAAATTTTATAGGAATCACTAAAATGTTTATAATATTTAAAGGGGGGAGAATGGAAATTCCCTCGGCACGACGTTTTGGTACAAATGTATCGGCGCGTCGTCTCTGAACTAGCAACGCATAAAAACATGCCATTACATAGTTCCTCATAATATGCTACCCTGGTACAATGACGATGAACTTGAAAATTGGTCGATCGTAAAAAAGCAATCAATCAAGCAGCGGCTCAACTAACCAGCTCGCATGTAAAAATTATTTTCTTGATGTTCCTTACAACCAGTAGGTAAAAATGAATATAAAGAAAGAAAGGATTTGAAACCTGACGCTAAAACAAAAAAAAACGTTAAGGACTGACAAGATGGTATTTGGTGTACACGTAACGTTCAGAATTGATTTATTTTTTAACTAAATGACGAGGAATTCAGTTAAAAGTCACCTTTCGAACAGCTATAATCTTGTAAAAGAGGCTATGCATCTCTGTTTGAAATCACTTACTCAAATTTAAATAAAAATTACCGAACCAAAAAGAATAAAAAACTTTGAAATCATTAAAACAAAATTAAAAAGTAAAAAAACTTATTTTCAAAACCAACGAACCTTCTTTCAGAGAAGCGGATTAAGCTGTGAGCGGAAAAATATATTAAATTTTTCTGTCAAAATACTAGGATATCAACAGATCCGCTGCACTTTCTGTTCTTCACAGTCTATTACTAAAAAAACAGAAGTTATTAGAAGCTCAAATACACTAATAAAATAATCTGATTAGGTTGTGTTATTATTACATAAATAGAACATTTCAAAAAACTATTACATATTTTATAAATATATATCACACTGCTGGTTTGAGAGATATTTAAAAAAAGAGATATCTTTATGGGGTCAAATTTTACAATTATATTTTTCCTGATTCTGTTAACTCTAGTAATAACTTCTAAGTTTACAGTTTAAAATCTTTGTAATTTAGTTACAAAATTCCTAAACGTTTTATACATAAGAAAAAGTAAATGAAGATTGATAGTTCTAGAATGAGGAGAAATTTCCAGAAGCATTTGCTAAGACTATCCCCAAGTGTAGCACACATCTGTCGGTTGATCGATTATTCCAATTATATTCAATAGGGAGCATCTGCGGTGAAGTCGGCCATTTAACGCAACTATTTAGTGAACTCACTCACTTTGATTTTATAGTTGCTGGATTTGTTTTTAATTATTTCTGTAATTTAAAAGGAAAATTAACATTTCTACTGTCTAGGAACGTGCATCGGGAGATGTGGTAGAGAAATCTTAAGCAATTGGTGGTATACATAAGGTTAGCACTAGAAATAAAGATAAGCTTGTTATAACTTTTTCTAGGCTTCATAAAATTAGTAACTCTCTGTTGGTAACCTTATACACTATTACAGTATACTCCTATGTTATGTCTAGGAAGTTTATTAAACAAAAACTAGTAATTTACTGCTTACGAAATAATTAGTCTATTTCTGTATTAAGGATTATTATTTCTGTATATTCGACATCATGTAAGAAATATTTTTTGATGGCCCCCGCCATTGGGGCCCTCTCGTACCTTTGGGAACCTATCCTTGGGAAGGACAGGGTCGGTTTTTATAGTTTTTTTAACGTTACTTTTATTTACGCGCTCATCTTGCATTTTTCTTATAATCTTTCGTACTTCATTTTCTTTCCACATTTCTTCCGCCTTTCTCTTTCATTCGATATCATTCATTCCTCACCTCATTCCTCAGTTTTACTTTTCTTTATTTTATTTTTAACATTTTGTTCGATATATTTCATTTTTGTTTTATTTTATTAGCTATTTTATTGTTTACGTTTATTCTTATTTTTAACTTTTATTTCTACTGATTGCTTTTTCTGCAATTTTCGTGCGAAGTTCGAGGAATATTGGTATCTTTTCGTCCTCCTTTATTAGCGAGGGTTTTACCCCCTCGCAGATCTTCATGCCAAACCGGCATTCGGAGTCGACTCGGAGTCCCCCAAATGCGGGACAGTGGGCTACCAGGTGGACTACGTTCTGGTCTACGCCCGGTTCACAGAAGCACGAGGGATCCTCCTTGAGCTTTAACCGGTGAAGGTATTCGGAGAACCCCCGTGCCACGTGAAGAGCTGTACCAAAACCGCGTCCACTTCGATCCTGCGGAGCATGCGTTAGGCTGAAACGGCGTCCGGGAAGAATTTCCGCGTTGTCGATGCCGTTGTAAGAAATATTGTCTCATTGAAATAGCGAATAACTTGCGAAGAAAATTCATGACGAAGTTTCTTCTTCATAAAGCGTCGGCCTAGAAATTCAGCGAGACCTAGAAATCCAAAGTTAAAGACTAGAGCTGAAGGTCTTTAGAGCGTTTCTTGGGATGTTCAAATTTTTTGGCATCAGTTGATACTAGCATCTCTAAAATTAGTTTGTAAGCAAAACAACATGTCTGTTTTATGTATATATATGTATAATATAAACACCAAAATATTCAATATTTATATTATGTTTTTCTTCGAGCAACGTCGATGACCGCGTTTCTTCTGCGGATCTCCTCATTTCTGATTCGATCTCGTTGTTCTTCCTCTCGATTGCTCTCTGTATGGTCTTCAGCCTTCTTATGAGGCCCATCGTAAGCGACCACTTCTTGGATTCGAATGTCATCACGGGCAACACACTTTCCTCAAAGACATTCGTCATCTGACGTTGCAGTATTTTAAAAGAGAAGATATTTATGTATGTTTGTATATATGTATGTTTTGTACATGTTAACTTACCATTATTTATATTTCTACCTTTTCCATACTTTGGTTGTCTGTAAGAGATTGTAATAAGACCGTCCATTGCACTTTTTTATTATTATTAATTTTTTTTAAATATATATATCCTAGAGTGTACAATATACAATATTGAAATAAATTAAAATATCTCCCATCCGAGTTAGATTCAAGTAGTGAAGTATTTCTCGATGTTGGACTTACAAATTTGGACGATTAAATGTCTTATTCTTTCAATATATAAATATCGATAGGCTCATGTCCCATCACTAGTAATACCAAGGTAACTGGCTGAGAGACCGCTATGCGGCGTCTATCCTCGCTTAGTCTTTCAACACTATGCCTTAAAGGTATGTACACATACTCATGCCGCTTTTGCTTCAAGCGAAATTTTCTAGGAGAACGCCGTAAAAGGTAGGTTGCTAATTACTTTGTTTTTTTAGAAAAAAATTGGAAGAATACAAAGATTTTTTTGTAATTAAAGTCTGTACTAGATTTACATAGTCTGTGAAGGATATTTTTCTATAAAATAAGTTCATAGATTACACAAAACACTATGATTATTGCCAATGTGTTATTCTATTCTATCAAATTGTTATTTTAATTTATGTTCGACCTTGCCTTTTTGTATGTTATCTTAATGTTATCTTAATCATTTTATACATAGGCCATTGTACCACGACTGGTAAATTATTTTAAAAATAATTTATTAATTTTTTTTTTACTAGATTTAATGTCTTAATAATGGACAACGATTCATAACTGTTATAGGTTTTTATCTTTAGAACAGTGCAATACTTGTTCATCATCATTATTTCGGCCGCAGGTCATCCACGGCTTGTCATAGGCCTCCCAATAGAACCAGCTGGAAGCTGCCTGTATCCAGCATCTACATTTATCTCATTATTTTAATAATACTATGATTATTTTTTATTGTAATGCTTTATAATACAGATCTTTTTTCAAAAGAAGAGAGCTTTTTTTAACTCTATTTTATATAGTAAAAGAATAGAGTAGTTATTACTATATATCCACACAATAATTACGTTTTTTAATGCCCATAAAACCTTCCTCGTGACGTTAATATGAATAAAAATTTGCCGAATCGGTAAAGCAGTTGTCGAGTTTTGCGGTTGAAACACATTTGACGATTATTTTTTATTAATAGACATTGTTTTACTATAAGGATACAATCGCGTAAGAATTCCAAGAGTCTAATTGACTCCTAGTATAAACTAATATCAAACTGAGTTCCTATAATGACATCTCTGACCTTCTTTGCATGTCATATGCTTTTGGCTGCGGATTTATTTCAGGGTATTGTTGTGAACCAAACAAAAATGGGTCCAGAAGATTCAAAACAGATTCGAATGTGCTCGAAAGAAACAAAGCACAGCCAGATCGGTTGCTTATATTTATTTATAAAGGTAATTGTAATCTGCTTCTTTAGTAAGGGAGAATAATTTTTAGTGAAGCTGTACTTCGTCTTCAAGTTTTTTTTAATCTCAATTATTCGATATAGAATAGTACAAGTAATATAAGAAATAATAATAAATACGTTTTGCGAAGGTTACAGATATGATTAAACGTGAATTTGGGAATCATTTCAATATTTCTTTACCACGATTTTTATTGCGGAAAACGTTAAAACCACATGCTTTTATAACCGCAATTCATTTTTAGTTTTATTGATTCATATGTGACCGTCGATGGTTTATTGATCCATATTTATAAGTGCGTCGAGTGCCGGCCCTTGCCGACGACACCTGCGGCATATTTAAAGCAGAAACCCGCTGCAAATACATATAGCCGTTATCTATCGCTGCGGTATGCAGGAGATCTATATATAATCGCTCGCTACAATATTTACTCCTTTATAGTACTGTTCTCCTGGTATATACTTACAATTCTGTAAGTATTCAAAGTTAGGAAGAAAATGGAAAAAAAAGAAGGAAAATAAATGAAGAGGGAGGGGAGTTAGTCTTTTGTTATTCTTCTTGGTAATAAAATCTTTAGTTTTCACTAACCACAAATCTTTACTGTTTTCTTTCTAACATATTTGTAAGAAGGACATGTCGTTTTTAATGACCATTTTGTGACAATATATATATAAAGAAAGACCTAAATTCCTTGACATGGTTTTTAGTCTATGAAGGTATATGTTTCTCTGGTCAGACAATATTCACGACATCACCGTTTTCGACCACCATTGTTAAGCTTAGATGATCTAAGTCATCTCAGCAATATATTTAAGACAGTAGAAATAAGCCAAAAAAAAATATTAAAAAAAAATAGTGAATTCCTTCAAGACTCGCTATTGTTTACCCATTAAAAATAAAAAGGCGGGCTTGTCAAACGCGGTTAATTAGTAGCGGACGAAGTCGGCTCCGCGCTTTGGAAATTTTTAATTACGCAAATTGGGGTGATTTGAAACAAATTTTGGGTTCGCTTTTAAGTCGGTATCAGGTAAAAAGTTACAAACAAACATTTCGCACCTCTTTTACATTATCATAATTTTGGAATTCACATTAAGGGACGCCAGACCGACGCTTAAAAACGTTTGAATAACGTTGTTTACGCGTTGTTCTGAAAAACGGAGACCAAGTCTTGTAAACTATGTGAATCTTATCTCCGACTGCAAACTATTCCATCGATGAAAAACAATCAAACTTTTGTAAACATCATTAAGGATTAAATTTTACCTAAATTTCTTTACCGGTATTCAGTTATTCGTTCTAGGTCAATATCCGGTTGGTTATTATATTGTGGTTTTAGAAAAAAATGTTCCGTTTCCTTGGTATTGGTAATTAATTACAAAAACAAAGCTTCTCAATAGACCTTAACAACAATTTTTAAGATGCGTTACTTTTCCGCTACTACCGGTCAAGCCCTGAAGAAACTTCAAGAACATTATCGAACAGAGTGCGCCAGCATCGACGGCCATATTCAACTAAAAATTTGCTTCCGAGTGCAGAACATTTTAAATTGGATAAATCACGTAAATATGCTGACTCGAAAACAAAGATGTTTTATTGGCCAGTGAAATGCTATTTTTCAGCGATCTGCGATAAAATGGTTATTAATCAATTAATGTAATATAATTGCAATACAATACATACAAGCTACGAATAATACAGTCTATATTTAAAATACATGAGAATTTCACCGCTCGAGTTGTCAATGTTTAATTGGTATATTATTTTATCATTATCATCATGCCAGCTGATGGACGCTCGCTGCAAGGAACACGCTTCCTTCAAAGATCGCTACGTTGACCGTTCTTTCGCTGCCCGCATGCAGACTTCCTGAGGCCTTGATATGTCGTCGGTCTATGGGATGCCTACCCAAGTCTCGTAGTCGTTTCTACAGAAGCATTCGGACCCAGCGGCTATCGGGTGCACGAGCGTTGTATCCCGCTCATTGCTACTTCAGATGAGCAGTTCTTCGAGCTACGTCGGTGACGTTAGTTTCTCTGCGGATCTCCACATTTCTGTCGCGATTTCGAAGCTCCGAATTAAGTCTTCTTATATAAAGCTATATAATAAGGTGTACATTAAATTATGTTTTTAGTACTGAATCAAAATTAAAAAAAAAAAAAAAAATTCCCTAAAGACAAAGAAATGGAGCAGTGTATGTAAGGAGTTCTTCTTCGAACACGATGACGTAGGCGAGCGCAGCTGAGTTGTAAAAAAAATCATTACAAAACAATGTAACAAATGATTGTACGGCGCGTGTACCAGGAGTGCAGCGGCGGGTAGGCGGCAGGCGGCAGGCGGCAGGCGTCAGCGGCGAAGTAAATTAGGCGCGCGGCGGACTCTCGACGCGGCGCTCGCACCCGTCGCGCGCACTCAGCGATATTGTTATCGGCCCGCTTCGCTCGCTGCTAGGGCTGTCCACTCTGCACTTTTATATTAATATATTTAGTCACTTTTTTATTAGCTATACACATCAGGACAGATCGCTCGTGCGAAAGATGACCATTGGGACTAACAGTATCTTGTGTCGCTACATTTTATATAAAAATTGTAAATACGTTATTGCTATCAATAATATATCAATGCCATCAAATAAATGGTAGGCAGTTCTTTGCATAGAAGACTTGTTATGTGTAACAAATATAATTCCACTACCTCAACACTTTGACACGCTTTTGTCAAAATATTTTTATAATATGAGAAAATAACGATTAAATGCCTTGCTCCTTTATTTGGGTTTTAAATTGCTATCTTGTGCTACAGAATGCACTTTGCTGCAATCTTGACTTGATTTTTTGTAGGTTATATATCTAAATGCAAAATGTAACTTTTCAATTTTTTCACTTGTATTGTTCGTATTTAAAAAGTGATCTTCATAAGTAAAGTAAAAAAGTAATTAAAAATATATTCTTCCCGATTAATAATAATATTTAGAGAAATCAATACCCCACCACCGAAATACGGTCAAAATCTGGCAAGCGAACCACAAATAATAGACTTTGATGAATAGATCGGCAGCCCTGAGTTATGCAGAGGCGGACGCGTCGGCTGCCAGCCCGGGAACAAAGCGCGCCCGAGCGCCACTCACTGAACGAACTCTTCGCGTTTAACACGTGTTGATACTTTGATTATTTTTTTATTAAACCTGTACTTAAAACTTTACTCTTTTCTTATAGTATAAACAAGAAACGAGAAGGGTACTTAACCGATTCTATATTCAAAGGATGAATAAGGTTGCATCACGCCCTCCACCAATCTCTCACCTCATTTATGTATGCTCTGGTCAATATAAAGTGCACAAGTAAAAAAGTTGACAACCAGGACTACTTTCAGTCACCTAATCAAAAACAAAAAAGAGGTACAACCTTCTATAATGAGATCACAGTTAAAATTTTATAAATCTTCCAAATAAGTATAAAATATCAGAATTAATTACTTACCATTTCAAATACACAAATTATTTTGCGTATTATTAAACTAATTTAAAATATTCTTTATTATATTACATATTCGGTCGCAGTCCTTAGTTTTTCAACAGGACCGATTCCAAGCGGTTTGTACCCAGAGTCTTCAGAAGGCCTTAACAAAGTGGTCTAGCTAAACTAAGAAATGCTTACTCAAAGGCATGGTTTAAGATAGGAACACTCAATATTGTAAATATAAATATAACAAACTGAAGGAAAAAACAAATCGGTAAATTAAATTAATATTTAAAGGTCCCAAGCCGAGTAGAATTACAGGTGCGGCAAGTAGGGTTACACTTAGTGGAGGGCCTGCCGACTCCGTATCCACCAGTACGTGGTCGCCACATGAGAATTTTTCGACTTGGACAAGACAATATTCAATCAATAGTAGTATGCTGCAGCCAAGCCGAGGCTCCTCTGGAAGCCCTTGAGCTCCGCTACCTTAAAAGAGATGTTAGACTAGGTCGAACCTGAGGAATCTCCAAACACAGCATTAAAAGACCCCGTCCATAAGAAAGATAAAATAAGTGTATTAAATTAAATAAAAATATAAAGTATCGAAATGGTTCAGGCAGACGTAAGCTACATTACCCAATGAATCAGCGAGGTGCGGCGCGACCCGGCCACCGCGCCCGCGCCGGCGGCCACGGCCCGTGCGCTGCGTGTATAACCTCACCCACAGCCACGCCGGCACGCACACCACTACACCTACCGCGTATACTCTGCCGGATGGGAACACGACGCGGTTCCGTACGAACTGTGGACTAAGAATACTATATTTTTCAACAATACACGACTACTACATATTATAATAAACGCCAACTTTATTTTTACACGATTTTAAAACAATGCGATTAACCAAAAAGGTATACAAAATACGTTACGGTTTTTTGTTCCGTCACGAATCTCTAAAAATATATTTTAATTATACATGGGACACGCATTACATATTTCAATTTATACTTAAAAAAAAAACAAATAACAGACTTTATAACAACAAAAAAGACAACAAAGGCAATTAAAAACGTACGAAATTCTTCAAACTGTGGTGCTAGACACGTATGTGTTGATAGCATATTTAACCCAGTCCGTAACAAAGGTGAATGCTTTTTATCAAGTAGTAATGAATAATCGTAAAAAAGATTTTTGTTCCTAATTACGCTTAAATTTTCTAATTTTATATGTCTTGTACTAATGTATTGAATTTTCACTACACTCCCATTTATTTTAATTGTTTTTGTTTTATATATACTTATGTATTATGAATGTCAATAATACTTCTTTTGAACGGTTTTTTTTGGAAATTGTTTAGTTTTTCTACTCATACGATTTTAAAAATGTTTTGATGCTGTCCTAAAATTTACAATATGTAACAAGTTATTTTAAAACGATCTTTTTGCATATTGTAAGGAACTTATCTATCATGTAAAATAAAACTTGTGTGTATACTGTTTTACCAGATAAAGATACATGACTTAAGTTTTTATTAAAAAACTTAAGATGTGTTCACATGTGTCTACTAATCTAAAAGGTGTGCAACAATTCATATAAACAGAGCGATTGATAATAGATGTAAAAACTTTAATAGATAATATAGTATTTAATTTGTAAGCAAAAAGCGTTTACACCATTTACTAATCACCCTGTTTAAAGTGATGATGATTTAATAGATAATATAGTATTTAATTTGTAAGCAAAAAGCGTTTACACCATTTACTAATCACCCTGTTTAAAGTGATGATGAACGAAAAAGAGTAAACAAATACTTATTTTTTTGAGCTGCTGTAGAGGACTGAGATTTGCGATTCCAGATCTCAGGTTCAATTCCCGGGATACAATCTTATATAATTCACACTTTGTGCATTAAATTTATAGGGTTGCCACTGCTCCCACACAAGTTCAGTATAAACTATATGTATCAATCGTCAACTCGCTTGCCAAGCGTGGCGATTATGTTATATCACCCATAATATACCTTTGGGGGAGTCCTTTGTTTTACAGTGGGCGTCGATGGGCTGAAACCACGAATGATCAGTAAATCATTAATTTTAATATTTTAGTAATCCGAACATTGAAAACGTTTTTTCTTACCTTCGTAATTTATTATTTCTGAAATTGAAACGAGGTGTATCATGTAGTAATTGACAGCAAATAAGCTATATATAACCTCTTTAAGGCTTTTACACCTTCACCAATCACCATGTATGTTGAGACTATGTTGAATCGCCTTTGTAATTTAAACAAACTGTTTTCCGATTAGGCTTGCTTTAACTTCTATGGTCTCGTCAATAAACAGAAAGACATGTACGGGCGCCGTAAAGGTTCTAAGGCATCAAAAGCTCTTCATTCGCGCAAGGTACGAGGGCCAAACTGAAAGTTTTTAGAACTGGCAACTTAAAAGCATTATATTAAAAAAATAAGTTTAAATTTTGAAAATAGAACTCTTTACCAATAATATTGAGTATACATTTCATTCATTTGTCATTTGTTTTACCATTTGGCGGCAAATTGAAAATTGTCTGTGCACGTCAGAATGAATTTAAGCCGAGAAAATTTTCGTACAATGATTTTTTATGACTTTCGATGTCATATAAGTCAACAAGAAAGTTATGATAGACTTCGATTGGCTTTTCACGATGAAGCCCCATCTCGTGCCACAGTTTACAACTGGTTTAATGAATTCAAACGTGGTCGAACTAATCTCACCGATGATTTGCGTGAGGGACGGCCTTCTACAGCGACGACTGAAGACAATATCAGTGTTGTGCGGCGTATGATAGAGACTGATAAAAGAGTGACCTATCAGCAGATTCGGACAAGTCTAGGCATAGGTATGAGTCAAGTGCACAAAATCCTCCATGAACATTTAGCGGTCAGGAAGCTTTGTGCCAGCTGGATACCGCATAATTTGACCGAGGCTCAAAAACTCCGCCGTGTTGATTGGTGCCGAGAAATGATCCAAAAATTTAACGGAGGTGACTCAAATGCTGTGTTCGACATACTAACGGGTGACGAAAGCTGGATTTACTGTTATGATCCGGAAACCAAAAGACAGTCTGCTCAGTGGGTGTTTGCTTCCGAAGAGTTGCCAACTAAAGTGAAGAGAGGTCGAAGTGTTGGAAAAAAGATGGTGGCCTCGTTCTTCGGAAAGACAGGTCATTACGCGACAGTTGTCTTAGAGGATCAGAAAACGGTTAATGCAGAGTGGTACACTAACAACTGTTTGCCACTTGTCTTGGAAAAAGTTCGAGAGAAACGACCTCGCAGCAGGATCCTCCTTCATCACGACAATGCCTCGTCGCACACCGCCAGGCAAACGATCGACTATTTGGCGACCTCAGAGGTGGAATTACTGGGTCACCCGCCGTATAGCCACGACCTCGCACCCTGCGATTTTTATTTATTCCCGAAAATAAAAGAAAAACTTCGAGGAAAACATTTTATGGACGCCGAAGAAGCAGTGGCTGCGTTTCAAAACGCCGTCGAAGAGACCCCTAAGGCCGAGTGGGCAAGGTGCTTTTCTCAATGGTTCCATCGAATGCAGCGATGTATTGATGTAAATGGACGCTATTTTGAAAAGTTATAATAAAACTAATAACTTGCTAGAATGCTTAGTTTTTGATTTTCTAAGAACTTTCAGTTTGACCCTCGTACGTTGTGAGCACACACTTTGACTAAACTAAAACATTAGGTTTTAGTTCTTCGAGCGTTTTCACAGCTGTGCGGTCAATTAACAACGGTAGACTGAACAAAGTTCCTACGTATAACAATAGATTCTAAATTACAGCAGGGCGCCCATATCGACGGGCTGGCTAACAGACTCAGCTCGGCGAGTTCGCGGTAAAAGAGATAAGATTAGTAGCGTATGTTGAAACAGTTCGCAAAGTTTATTTAGTATTACGTACTATGGCATACTATTTTCAGGTAATCCTGTTATACTGAACACTAATTTTGTTCCGCAGAAAAAAGGGCTATTCCTGCTATCTATAATTTTAAATGTAAAGTGTCTTCAGGAGATTTTTTTATAGGAAGTTTAACATTGATAGTTGCTGCGCAATACGTTTATAAAAATGTATTGTTACTTACGTTTTTGTTTGTTACTTTCCCAGGTGTCAAAGAAAATATTACCGATTTCGTCAGAAAGTTTTCAAAAAGTATTACCAATTTTCCCAGGTGTCAAAAAAAATATTATCAATTTTCTCAGGAAGTATCAATACACAATGTAAATACCAGAAGCAAAAACAAAGTTTTTATATATAAAACTTGACTTTATCGAGTTGGTAAATTTTTCCATGGGCATACACTTTTACAATTGGATTCCAGATAATGTCCAGGAAACTTTCATTGCGAAATTTTAAAAAATAAACAATGTATGTGTGTATGTGCTATGGGTTAATATGCTATATATTTATACAAAATAGCGCACCTAGTAAATCACGTATTCCAAGCTCTTTTAATGTTAATCAGACTTGTAATAAAGTCCCATTACAGTTTAATTCTCTTTTTACTCTTATGCGTGCAGTATTTATTCTCAAAAGTCGAACATCTGACTTAATAAGAGGTGTAATCCACTAGAAGTCGAATAAAGAATTTTAGAATTTGAATTTGAATCTCAATTCTATACAACATGTGACAATGTTAAGAAAGTTTCTGTCAATACAGCTATATCTGCAGACCAGAATACGTGGTCAGCAAGACGGAGCCACTTGCCAGACAAACAGGATGTCTGTACTTTTTATCTAAAAATCAAGGAATCCAGAAATTATTAATAAAGTAACGATTATATAGTAAAAAAAAATTGTTTTCAAGATTCGGATTACAACGTATTTAATGAATTATTGTTTACCATGTCTCGGTAAAACTCATATTTCTAGAAGTTGGTATAACATGTTTTAGAGTGATGATCAGTTTACTAGAGGTGTTTGGAAATAGGTTTAAAATTTTTTAAAGCTTTTTGTTGGTATTCACTCTTATTAATCTTTTTTATCGACTATAGGCAAAGCTTTTAAGCTCTGTCTCACCTTATGTTAAGTGATGACGAGGTTTTTTTTAAAGGACCCTCACTGCTGTCTAAAGTGCATTTGCAGATTTCGCGGGTTTGTGGTGCTAGGGGGAAAATTGTATGCAATCAGTACATGTAACGAATTTACCGGACTGGGAGACCGCCGAGCCGTTAGATCGCTTCGCTGGACGCGCCATGGGGTGACTAAACTCAAGGGCCGCCAAGAGGTGACCTCTTGGGAGCATTTGTAGGCTTCGGCAATCACTCGTCGATAATACTCGATTAGCATTCCGACACAAGCCCGGAACAGCCGAACGGTTGCTATGGCTGGCTAATATATATCACTTCTACAAAGATGTGGGGGGAAAAACTCCAGCAACCCTTCTGTCTAGTATGATCGGGAGTTGGCGCCCCAGCTATGACGAGGTCTACGATACATACTTGCCAAGAAGAAACCTTTTCAATTTTGATTTGAAGACTCCGAAATTATAGTTAGCTGGAAACAACGACGCCAGTAGGATGTTTCCTACCTTGGCAATTCGCACTAAAAAAGTAGTATGAAAACGCTTAGTGCTGGTTGAAAGAATTTCAACCATGTATGGATGTCGTGAGTTCGTGCGTCTTGTTGTCCGATGGAATAACCAATAAACCTGTACAACCAGTACATACTGGTCTTTAAAGAGGACAATTTATCCTGACCAAACCAGGAGCCCCTAACTTAACGGCAGAAATGTTTTTAAAGGGATTAATGAAGTATCAGGTTTAAACCCATAAGACGAAAATATTGCGTCACTTGAAAGTGAAAATAAAAGAAGGCTGACTGCAACCTCAAGTCTTTGTACCAAAGAAATATTTAAAACATCCATGCTTGTTTACAATAATGCCGAGATTGCGATAATGAACATTAAATTATGTTATTTTTAAAAATAAAGTTCATTTATTGATTTACTCAGAATTTTTTTTAGTTAACCTGTTTTGTTTACTTTCTTCCACATTTTAAAATGTTAATTATATTCATATCTCAATTTTTAAAAGTATTTATGTTTATACAGTTAAAAACTGCAATAGATGCATAAAAAATTATGTACAAATTTTTCATAACCAAAAAAGTTTCTTGCATTTAAAATTATTAAAATGTTTGCCTCATGTGGTACGTGTTTCATGCAATTTGGCGTTAAATTATTAAGTAAACATAGACTAGTGTGGTATATGTTTTTACTTACATCTGTCTAGAAAATATTATGATTAATCTGCAAAGGGTCATCCGTGTGTGAACAACAATTTCTTTTGTAAAAAGTTCAGCGTCCGAAAGCGCTTTTCAAATTTCAAGCTTCACGAGTTGCAAAATGCTTTTGATCCCTCATATCAGTACCGTGTATTGATTATTAAATATTTTTCAGAATGTCTGGTGGTAGAAAAAATCTCTCCACTGTTTAAATATTTTTATACATTAAAATCATTGGGGAACAGATTGTAGTTTTATAGTCACCATCATTAGGACGACCACGGCTAAACATAAATCTACTCCATAGATTTCTAGTAGGACACATTGAAAAGGGTCTGCATTCAGGGCCTTCCAGCGATTTTAACAAGATCTGTCTATGCCCAGGGCGAATGTTCTCCTTCTTAAACTTTATGGCCCAGCTGCTATCTGTTCTGCGCGTTACGGCACCTGCCTATAGCCACGTCAACTTGCCAATCCACTTAGCCAATTCGGTTTCTCTCGTTCGAATGAGTCTCCTCATATCTGATTCGATATCGTAAATAAATCCGGAGCATAGCCTTCTATATGACTCGTTATGTGACTGCTAATGATTCCCAGAGTGAAAGACCACGTCATCACTGGCAACACACATTAGTAGAGTTTAAAGATTGTAGTTTATGACTCCAAAAATATTCTGATCACTCCGTCCGCTTCTGCGTCCCAAGATCTTGGCGGCCTTCCAATCCGGGTGAAATAAATAATGTAACGGCCCGTGCCGAGGCTTCCGAGAAAGCCCTCGAGCTTATACTGTATTCGCGTTAAGAAAACCCCGAGAGAGATAACTGTCTCAGTCCGGCCAAGCTTATCAAGTTGTCATTAATACGTAGGATATTGATTCGTACAAACGCAGCGATGCTGAGACATCAGTCTTTACTATATGAACTATTTGCAACAAACAAATACAGATGAAATGGTTTTATGTTACATAGTATAGGTAAATTCAATGATTTGTATGTCATTTAGACCCCTATTTACATTCCACAAAGATTATTTAACTAATAATTTGACAATGAGTCGCAAAATATGTAAATTACTTTTTTATATAAACTGAATGAGTTAACAACTCTATACTGAACTGAAACGCACAGTATATCTTATATCCATTACCAGTGTATAGTGTATGTTTCAATTACTTTCATTTATTCTATTGCCTGTTATAATGATGATTTTTAAACTTTTAACGCGAGTCCGATAAAAATATGTTGAAGCTTGTTTTCAGTAAACTTGTAGCCTACTTGAGTTTAAATATATATCTTTCATTGTTTATAAGTTTTTTTTTAAATTGTAAAATAGAATAACAAAATAAAATCCTCAAATTTGTGTCCAAAAGGCGTCTATATGATTACATATTGATTTTTCTTTAGTTTTGGACTAAGAAAAGAAGAGAAAACGGAATGAAGTTTAATCAGTCAGAATAACCTAAGAATATTTCTTGATCAATAAGATCATTGTAAATTATAAAGTCGTGTTCACATTAATCAGTTTAAGTAAGCCATTTAGAAAGTGGAGACGTGTCTTTTGTCAATTTTTAAAATGAAAGTACTTCTTTCTTTCTTGTCAACCAAACGCGAGTGAAGTCGCTAGGTGACGTTTATAATAAGTACTAAATTTAAATATAATTGTTCCGTTTATCACTAAACGTAGTTACTCTAACAGCTTGTTGCACTCTTACATACATTACATTTCTATTGTTAAAAGAGACTCCATCTTTTTCAGCTGTAGCTAAATACCAAACATTCAATTCAATTTTTTTACAAACATTAAAGCTTACTAATAAACTAAATTTGTACTTTATTTTGAACGAATTCTGATAACAGACAATCAGATCGTCCGCAAATATTCTAAGAAATTTTAAATTACAGTTTATTTGGACATTTTTCGATTGCGCCCGCCCAACGGAAATATACCAAAATGAATAACCAATATTTTACAGATAAGCTCATCGAATAATTTTAAATTTGTTAAAAAAACAAAGCAATTAAAATTCGTGATGGTATCTGCTTTTATCTGACAAAATTTTTAACTTGGGGATGGAAGGACGCGAAACTTTGCAAGTACTTGGGAGCAGCTGGCTCGGTCGACCCCGAGCTCATATAAAATGCAGTCGATGTGGCGGTGACTTTATCGTGGAGGTTTAATGAGAACTAATGTAGGCAAACAAATTTTGGGAAGGCAGGTTCAATCCACGTTTGTTGTATGTTCAAAATGAAAGAATTTTTGTCATCATCATGACAGCTGATAGGCGCACGCTGTAAGGAAAAAGCCTTCTCTAATCATTTCGTCGGTCCATCTAATGGAGGACTACTCACACACGTCTACCGGCTTGTGGTTGCCATGCGATAATCTTTCAGCCAAAGGCTATTGGTTTGTACGGGCGATGTGCCTCGCTGCCACTTCAGACGAATAACTCTTTGAACTACGCCGGTAACTTTGGTTCTTATATATCCAGGATTTGATACTAAAAGTCCCGGGCAAAACGGATTTGTACAAGTCTCTCGAGCAAAAGATACAAAAGACTTTATCTAGCTACGGAACTTTATACGCTGACGACTATAGCCTAGGCCTATGGTTTCTTGCAAATGAAAACTACTACTAAGTTAGATCTTAACATTAATTTTTCTTTACAAATTATTGGAAACCATATGTAACTGTAACTGTATTACCAGTTTAAAATTAATATCAGAGGACAAGTTTAATAGACATCGTTAAGTGTGTCTTAATATTTTCGCAGGGTTTAGCAACTTTAAAAAACAAATGTTTTGATCAAAATTTACTGAAGACTTACTACTTAAATGAATGTTTAGATCTATTGGTTTCTCATGTATTATTCCCTGACCAATGAACAACAATAGCAGTGTCTCTGAATATCACAGGTGTTTTTTTGCTATGCTATGAGACCTGTTTTAATTTTTTATTAAAAATTAAGTCGATAACAGTGCCATCTGTTATCTAGTAGCAACAAAACATTGATAATTAATGTCGCATTTTTAGACTTAGGAAATCTTAAAACAATAAACATATAAATTTGCATTAGTATAATAAGTAGTATTAAAATATTATTAACCCCATGACGGTTAATAACGTTTTCTAACATTACGAGTACATTAAAATGTACAATTAAAAGGTAAATGTAGAAGTTCCACTATTACTTAATAGATGTCACTAAATCATATTGATTATAAATGCCGACAGTCCCCTACTGCTGTTCGCACTCTGCGACATCTCGGGACCTTAACTATGACGTCGGTCCACCTAGCCGTCCAGACTTAATCACGCCGCATCTAGACGCTCTTTCAAAAAAAACTTTCAATCCCAACGACCATCAGTAGTACTAGCGATGTACCTAGCACACTGCCATTTCAGATTCGCAATTCTTCGAACTACGTCGGTGACCTTGGTTCTTATGGGGGATCCCCTCATTTCAGATTTGATTTCGCAGCGAAACTCCGTACATAGCCGTAATCTTTGCTCGTGTATTACTAAATATCCAATAATGAATGTGTTATACAACATTCTGTATCGAAGTATTCAATAATTACAATAAAGTTGTGTACCTTACGAAGTATTTTAGTTTTCTCTTTACATTGTTATTTAATTTATTAATTATTTAATTATTAATGATATCTTTTGTTAAAATTTTTTTTAGCGTCACCTTAAAAGAAACGGATTGCCTGTCATGGAAATGCTAATAGCGTTTTGAATGACAATCCAAACCGAGGATGCCATCTAGCGTATGCCTGAGCAACTTAAGAGCGTTCCAGTTTGGTAATAAACCAGAAACAGCTACTCCAACCGTCAGAGCCTGAGAGATCTCTCGAGTTTTGTTTTTAAAAGATCTCGGTGTCATCTGCGACTTGGCCCTTCAAGCCCAAGTCAAAAGGGCAATTAGTGACCATTTGTCCTAAAAAAATCGTTACCGGAATTGGTCAGAACACTATTAAGATTTGTTTTTGCAGTCTTTCAGTTTAATATTATCACAGATTGGTTTATTAAGGACAGCGATTTTAAGCATAAAATCTCATAATAAAATATCTTTTTTCTACTTTATAGAATAGTACATACATTTATCTTAGCGATAATGAATAGAGTTGGTTGTTATAGGATGTAATTATAAATATTCACTTTAGGTACTATTACATATGATAATAGAATCCTGATATTTTATAATTATATAACGTAAGGGTTCATCACAGAACCTGTTCGCTCTGAAGGCGAGGTAAAGGTGTTACTAGAGGTGATAAGGGGAGCGTCTAAAAATACGTAACGAACGTTTAAAACAATTTAACCCTGATTATACATGTCTCATAATATTTAAGAAACCTTTTGTGATCTTAACAATTAAGGAATTATTCATTTTTATTATTCCAGATATTTAATAATTAATCGAAACATGTTAATTATTAATATATAAATGATTATGATTTATTTTCAGAGGTTTTGAGTTCTGTGAAGTAATGTTTCTATGATGAGGGTTGCAGAAAGTGTACAAACAGGAAAAGGAAAGTTTTAGAAAAATAAAGCAAGGCTCGTATTTTATAAACCAAACAATCAATAGTTTCCTCCTAAGATGAGAAAAGTAAACAGATATGCAATATCATTTATTTATGTACATTATTTCTATCAGAGATTTTTACACATATTATGTATTAAAAATGTTGATCTTGTCCAGCCACATTACTATGGACACCAATATACACTTGTAATCCATACAAACATGAATTCTAATAAAACAAAATAAATTAAAGACATTCAATCATGTCATAATCGAAAATCAATTTGTTGACATTAAAAGGTATTGGAATTATTTGTTAACATAATAAAAAATTCTTAATTATTTTCAGCTTGTAATTGTTGATTCCTTAATTTACTTCAAGACAGTCCAGAAGTTATATCATTGTTCCTGCAATAACTTACAAGTAATGCCTCTTATGCATACACAAATATTTATTTATTGGAACAATAACCAATTTATTCCAACCATAGTAACTATACCAAAAAAGACATTTCTTTGTAACATTAATCAATATTGTTAAAGTTGTAAAAAGGTTTGTTGGGTAGTTTCTTCTCCTCATTTATAACACCTCGCGAGGCAAAGAGCCAAAATAAATTAAGTTTTGTTAAGTAATCCAACATTGAATAAACGAATTTTATATTTTATGATGATGTCAACCTATTGTCAAGCGACGACATTTTATTTCTTCACCGTGTTATGGAAAACATGAAAAAAATGTTATGAAGACCATATCATCATTAATATTCTATTTTATTGCCATTTTCAAAATTAAAATGGGTAATTGCATGTTTAAAATATTATAGATTTATTATGTACACATTTTAATCCAAATAATTGAAATCTTTAAAACATTACTTGCCATTATAAAGGCTATGTAAGGGTTTTGATTATATAAATAATTAGTATTTTACACAATTTCGTCATTTGAAACAAAATATCAAATATGATGTACCACATGATAGTTGATCCAAAATATATTATAGAGACAACCTTTTTAATCTGTTTCTTTGACCTTTTTAATATTTTTTTCTCGATACTTGCAACGTATGACGTAATAACTAATGTCTTTCCCTCCACAATTTATCAATGTCTATCTAATATTAACTAATAAGGAGTGTCATTGATATTCGGTCATAAAATTTTCACATGGTGGATACCAATGGAATGAAAAGAAAAATTATCATGACCCATTTCAATTTTACAACTTACTCCCATTGACAGAACTTAATAACTAACAAAAACATTTTTACATTTCCCAAATTCTATTTTAAATTCAATTTAGGAGTCATGACACATTTTAACATAATTTTCAATAAGTCACCAAATTTATTTGGATGTTTAAGTCATTTTGATTATTCTTTATTGTTAACATACATTGTTAGCCCATTGGCATTTACTTACATTAGATATTCCACCAGATTGAGTGGTCGTCAATGTCTTACGTTATTTAGATGGATGATCCATCTAGACTACGAGTTGGCCTCGAAAAGGATACCTTAACATGAGCTGTCTCTTAATATATCTATACTTGCCATTGCAAGGTTATAGAAGGCCATGTGAGATTTGGATAACATCCATTATTTATAAGTCTTATTCAATTTCTTAACTTCTTTACACTTAACTTACAAAGGGAAACATATTAAAATCAGCCTATTGTAGCATTTAAAAATGCTTGTATTTCCGCAAACTGGTTTCCAGAACCAGGAGACATTGCACCATTTTAGATCAGTGTTGCCATTAGTCTAGTCAACAAAAATGTTGTGAAATTATTACCAATTATATACAAACATAATGTTAATACTTGTTGTAAGGAACATTTTCAATTGCATGTTTCTTTAGTTTATGTTTCTTGAGATATTTTGAGTCTATAAAAGCTTCACCACACAGTGAACAAACATATGGGCGTTCTCCTGTGTGCGTTCGTAAATGTACCACTAGATTACCTTTTAAGGCAAAGAATTTCATACATACAGAACATCCAAACTTCTTCTCTCTAGTGTGTGTTAGTTGGTGGGTCCGTAAATGTGTTTTTGTTTTAAATCGTAGTGAGCACAATTGACAAGGGAAGGGTCTCTCATTTGTGTGAACCCGTTCATGCATAATCATCATGGCTTGGCTTGCACAGTTTTTACCACATATCCTACATTCAAATCTCTTTACGTTTTTGCTCCGTAAATTTTTTTCAATTTCTGTATATTCATTTGTTTCCAATATATGGGTATTTTCAATGTGTTGTTCTAATGCTGATTCTACCGAGAACATTTTCTTGCAAAGGGAACAGGCATAGCCAATGACTTTGCCAAGATTTGTGGTTATCTCTTGTTTAACAGTTTTCATTAACTCTTCCTTAACTTTTGTTATTTTCGACTTTGTGCAATCTTCTGTATCGCGATGAGCTACTAAAGATTCCCTATTTTCAAATGTTTTGTCGCATTTATTACAAGAATAAGGGTTCATATGGGTCAGTCTATGCGTCTGCATAGTGATTTTCTGATGGAACCTCTTAAAACAAATATCACATTCAAAGTCTTTTATATCACTGTGTATCATCATGTGACGTTTTAAATTATTTTGATTAGCAAATGTTTTAAGGCATATATTACAACGGGGTTTATTATTATGGCCATATTTAATGTGTTGAGTTAAAGCATTACGTTTTATAAGTTGATTGCAAAACGGACAAGTGACTAGTTGTCCTGTGACGCTGTGGAGTAGCATGTGACCAATAAGAATTTCTGATGTTTCAAAACCTTTACCACATAAATTGCAGAGATGTTCACCAGCCGGATTATGTTTGTGTTGATGTTTTTCATAATCTGCTAAATATTGGAACTGTTCACCACAATCACATACCAATGTACCATCTTCCTGTTGTAGCACTGTTGTGATTTGACTGTCATCTGCATATTCTATAACCAGCTCTGAGCCATCACATTTTAAAATTTGAAATTGTGATGAATCATCACCTTCACAAAAGATGACCTGCTCTTGTGACATGCCATCACCATCCTCAATAGAAATTAATTGTGAGTTTGATAAATATTTTCCATCTTCACTCTTCAACATAATTGTTTGTTCATTTCCTGAAGATGTAAGTATTTTGATCAGGTTAGCATTTTTTGGTAGTTGCCCTACAATGTTACTTATGTTAGTTTCATCTGAATTATTGTCTAATTCTACAGAATCCCTGGATGATGTCACATGTGGTTGGATAAGTTCTTTAGAACATTTTTTAGCTTCATTATCATTCATGTCTTGGAAGTGACCCTCATTTTCTTGGCTTTCTTCATTTTCAAGGATTGTTGCTGGAACACTGTCTGAAACTTTAGAATTGGATAGTAGGAAAGATTCTATAGAATCTTCAAAATTTTTATCTCTTGTTTGGTTTTCTTCATTAGATTGTTCATCCTCATATGGTGTACTATAAGTGTCCTCAGTTTTAATGGTTGTTACCAGAGGTTCATTACTGGTTTCTTTATCTTTAGGGTCATCAATCACAAGCACATAATAATAATCATCATCACTATCCATTGGTTCAGATTTGATAATTTTTTCCAATTGTTTCATAGGATCTGTATCAAAATCATCTGAAAGCTCTTTATTTTTCAACTTCTCATTACGTTTTTGTACCTCTTCTTCTTCATAATTCTGTAATAACATAGAACTTAAATGAACTTTCAGCTCTTTATCCATTTTAATGCATTGTTTTCGAAACTGATATGCAGTTGTTAAAATGGAAAAACAATCAGTACAAAGTTTCTGTGGCAGACCATCATCTTCTCGGACCTGAAATCATTAAAATAACATTTTACATAAATATATTACGATTTTTTTTACCTTATATAAAAACAGTTCCATGTTGCAAATTCTTAAATAGTTTTGTATGTCTTTGTAAACTTAATTTTTTCAATCAAAATTTTTTTGAAATTGCTTGAATTTAGATAAGTCCATTTGATTAAATATTTAAAATACATTTCACCAGGTTTGTGGTTTAACACACTGATCATTGTTACTATCACTTGCTATAATAATTTGTTGTATACAGCGTGAGTAGTCATAGCTGTTAAAACTTTAAGGGGATTAATGTGTAGCTTAATTGCTCTCATTTAAAGTATAGTACACCCTATCTTAACACTCATAGTTCCAAAAATAAGAAACAACATATTGGTAATACAGTAAGACTACTAAATTAATCATTGTTTACTGTTGGTCCCTGTAGACTTTGTACTGCTACAAGTCATTGGCCTATCACATTACAATAGCAAAATATAAATATTTCAGTGACCACTTTATACAGAATCATAGGATATAAGTTTAAAAACTTGAATGCCTTTTATTGTCAAATAAGTAATACATTCACTCTGTAAAACTTTTACACCAATAACCCTGTATGTTTTATTACTGGTGACATCAAATAAGCCAAGCATATTACCATCTTACTTACAGCAACACAGGTGTAATGTAGTAACTTGTTTATGAAAATTTTGTTTTATACAATTATTGAGTTACCACATAGTTTTAATACGCATAAGAATTAACATAAATAAATTGTGCAATACGCAATTTGTTTCATGATTGATTTGGGATTTGTTAATGTTTGTAATGGTGGATAGTTATAACATAGATGCGTTAGGTTTATAGAGAATAATTTTTGGATATAATTTGATAAAAATAACACGTTTTAGGGGTGTAAAAAAAGTACTTACTTCAATTGTGGTTATTTCAAAAAAGTTTTTGTTCACATTTTGTGCTGCGTCTGTTAATGACACATCAGAATTGGGGGATAGGCAGCAGCGACACAAATTCGACCAAGCTTCCATCTCAGAACCCTCCATACATTATTAACCAGTCAGAAAAACCTGAAATATAAAGTAGTTGTTTCATTGAAAACATAGTTTTGACAGTTGCTTGTAAGTAATCAGAGAGCACAATAAACTTGGTATCCAAAGAGTAAAAAATTATCTACGGACCTTGCCCATAAAGACGATCTATTCCAAATTATAGACAAGAGACAGAGAGCACAAAATGGCGCCGCTGCACGCGTTTATTAACGGAAACGTTGGTTTCGTTATGACATTTCATACTGTCAAGTTGTCGGTATGGTGGAAATGAATATCCGGAGACAAAGTTACCTTATTACATACATTTTAATTAATTATTTATATAAACTATACCAAACAATGCTTTAAGATAATTTTTTTATTTTTTTAGTAGTCATTGATTGTGCTATAAATTTTCTTTAGAATGTAATTTATTTAAAAAATGAAACAATCTGGCTATAATTTAGCTTGTAAATGCTTAAAATTGACGATAGAGGGCAGTTATTTCTATAAATTAAACTGAAACCTGTATATTATACGTATGTTTTGATAATATCCCACATATTGCATAGATTCGATTGAATATATATGTAAAAAATTAAATTACCTGAAAATAATTAAGTTTTTTAGCAACATTTTAAAATTTGGCTTTTTAGCAGTTATTTCATTTTCACACACACACACAAATTCACTAACAATTCGAACCTTGCTGTCCTCATAATTGTTATGAACATTGACTTGCAATCTATCCGACGCTTCGTTATTCTCGAAATATTGTTCTATCCGTTCGATATAAAGTTTCCAATCATCTTTACGCAACTCAATCTCCTTTATTTTTCCGTTAGGCATAGTTACTACACACAATGCACACGTTTAGTCCGAGATCGTCGCCACTGATAAATATCTAGATGGGTAGTTAGGTACGCACAGGAGTCTAGGAATTAAACGACAACACGTCCTTTGTATAAGCCACTTGTTTGCAAACTGGACAATACAATGTTACAACTACCTTTTTTTTCTAAACACATATGCCGATATACCGACATTATAGCACGGTTTTCATTTGATTACAACTTGTTACATACGTGTCGTGAAGGGAATCTGCTTACGTAGCAACAACGTGTTATGAAACCTGGTCCCAAATATTCGAGGTATAGGAACACAAGGCGCTAACTGCAGATTCTGCGCTACGTGAAGTATTCTTATAGGGATTAAATATTAAGAAAGACACTCTATCACTTCGAAGTGGACAATTATAATAGTTAGCATATAAATTTAATTTGTAAATTATTTTTACAATAAATAGTTACAGTAAATTGTTTTTTTTTAAATTAACTTGAATGTATAACAACAGTAAGTTGCTATACTACCTCAAGTTTCTAAGTTGGTTTATCATAAATAGCCTAGCTTTATGTAATAATCCTACTAAAAACATAAAGGAATTTAAAATTTTTCGCAACATTTATAGATATAACAATATGTTGGATTGTTTTTTAATTCTTACAAGGCAACAAAAGCCTTTAAACAAAGAAAGATGACTGAGAATTATAGGATAAAACGACTAAAGTACAAAACAGAATATAAAAAGATCGAGAGTCATTACTGAAAATAAGTGAGCGTAATATGCTTTGACATTTTATTTGAAAAAAGAACGTAAATCTTTTTAGAATATTATAAACCTTTAAATACGTTTTGTTTTTACTAAGTACATATAAATAGAGTCCTTTTAAAAATATTTGCTAATATTTTGTAGAAAACTTGATAATGGCAAAATATAGAGTATTTTACGAGAATGTTTTGCCGTAATATCGTAGTAGCGCCATTAGGGCAGCGCCACTACCCCGGTTATGAGGCTATTTAAATGCGTACTAACGTTCCAGATAGCGAGGGCATTTGTTATTGCGTTAAACTTTATGGAAATGTACACGTGAAGCCAATTGATATACTTAATAGAAGAATAGTTTAAATTTTATTTTATATTTCATTGATTTTGATAAATATATAGTATCCATGAATATTTATAAATTCTTCTTCATTTCAGCCGATGGACGCCCGTTGCAAGGCATAGACCTTCCTCAAAAATCGCCACGATGACCAGTCTTGCGCTGCCCGCATCCAACGACTTCCAGCGACCTTAAATATGTCGTCGGTCCATCTAGTAGGAGACTATCCAAGCAGCGTCTACCTGCAGGTTGTCGCCACTGGAGAACCTTTCGGCCCCAACGGCCATCAATTGCACGAGCGATATGCCTACTGGTACTTCAGACAAACAATAATAATTCGAGCTACGGCGGTGATCTTTGGACTTTGCCAGATATCAATGTGGCAAATTTTAATTTAGTTATTTTCTCCTGTGGTTTTATAAATAAAACTAAAATGGTTTGAATATCTTTAAAGAGATTGATATATGCAGGAGGTCTATATCAGGAGGGATTGATATCCTATGACTGAAATGATGGATAATGATGAAATGGTTGCGATAAATAATAACATCACTAATTGAACATTCTGTAATAATTTGTTAATGAACAAATATTTATCAAACATTTTTCTCTTTTGAAATTGATAATAACGTCTTCCAACGAGCCATACAGATGGCTTTGCTCAGGATTTCTTTACGAGATTGTATCAGTAATTAGAATTAGAAGCTCTGTAGACGAATGAAAATATTTATCATGGCCCAGCGGATTGGTAAATTGAGCAGTGGTCAAGCTATATAGCGCGCTGATCAGATGGCTACTGGAGCTTTAATGTTCTGGACTTCCACGGATAGGCAAGCGCAGCGTAGGGAATCGTCGTACAAAATGGACAGATGTCCTTTTTAAAGTCTTTGGCAGACGCCTGACCTGATCGATCAGGACGCCTGATGATCCTGACGCAAGCTATGCAGGCTATAGCTGAAATGATGGTGTAAATAAATGTAGTATGTTATTTAATTTAGGATTATGCTTAATGTTATAAATGATGGGACAAAATCTTTACATATATAGAAGACGATGATAATTTTCGCAGGTACTTGTTCACACATTTAGTACCTTTGCCGAGCGTAAGCGATTTTACATAACATAGAACTGAAAATCATATTTTAGCGCCTATTTGCATTTAAATAGGTCCGAAGTGAACATTTAAATTATGCAGTAATTTACGTGTCATTTTTACTTAAAATTTCGCACCCGTCGTTGAAAATGTAGGACGAGGTAAAAACCAATTTGTGTAATTTTCCAGAAAATTCGTTTATTGGATGTTGAGTTTTTTAGTCCATATATGGGTCAGGTGCGAATCCTATACTAATAAAAGAAGAATAATGAAATGTGCAGTGCTATTTATAATTTGATAATCTGGTCATCATGAACCGGCAAGCGCTGCGCAGGACGTTCACGCACAAGGTTGACAGACAACTTTGTTAAGATCGTCGGAAGACGCTGATCGAGGATCGAGGAGGAAATGTATAGGGAAAGCCGGTGTTCAGCATTAGACGTCCGACGGCTATGATGACGACGAACCTAGCCACTTATTAAACGGAATACTAAACTCGTATCCAGTAACAGAATCTTGCACGCAGTCACATACATGGAGTGTCCGCCGAAGTGAACCATGAACTTGGCAGCCTCCAAATCGGGTTTATTATGTGAAGGCTCAAGCCAAGCCAACCACACGAGAACCTTGATGTAAGGAGTACCTACGCACGGGCTTTTACTTAATTATTTCATCGGACTGGGCGACCATTACACTGCTAGAATCTTTTAGGCTCTCCCTGTTGACTTCTGGTGATCATTATCATCATGTCAGCCGGTAAACGCCCATTTCTAGGTATAGCCGTTCCCTAACGGCCACGATTACTGGTCTTGCTCTGCTCGCATCCAGCGACTTTCCGCAACGGGCCCACGCACCCCACGTCTACCAACTCGTGGCCACCAATGCCCATCGGTTGTACGTGCGGTTAGCCGCGCCCATTTTTACTTTAGAGAAGAAATTCTTGAGTTACGTAGGTAATTAAAATAATCAACATTCTTACTGGTTATAAATTGTCTGCTAGCGGTTGGTTAAAAATTTTATCTTTGCTGCACTTAATTCCGTTAGCGAATGATAGTCTATATAATATATTAAATCCACACTAATTTATATACTTTAGGAACACGTACAATTATATTACGAGTTTCATGAAATTCACTTTCAGCAAAGTGATAAATATTTTTTCTTTTATTTACGTCGTATATTTTACTAAAGCGTTGTACCGTGACGACCAAGTGCCGGGAATGAACGAAAATAAATAAAATGTATTGTTATAAATCGTAATCCGTGACAATATTCAATTTCCTTTTATTGATTTGACTTTTTGAATTTTTTCACGGAAATTTGTTACGTAAACAATTCGCTTATGGTACTTTTAAACTGGTTATGAATGGAAACATTATATGAATTAATATTAATATTAGAATTCTGAACGTGGCTGCCCTCCTTGAACAATGGATGGGCGTCCGGCGTCGGACAGTTAGGAAATAAAAGATTTATCTTAAATATAGAATTTTGATATGTTACAGGTTCCGTGAATACTAATTGACCTCGGAGTATCCACTCGCCTTTCCAGTATCTACACAAAGATTTTCGAGTTAGTCACATAATCGGGGAAAGCGGTGACAATTTAGAAAAACTATTGATCAATTGAGCCTCTTCCGCTGGTCCGGTCCGAATCACGCTCGATATCACAGTAGGTGAATAAATACATACCGTTGAAGACAGGCGTAGATGACGTAACATAATACGCAGTATGGAATACGGATGTGGATCAGATCGTGGTGTATCTGATAGCCGACAGTCCCGAATTCGGAGCACCTCGGTTTGACTTTGAATGCTGGTTGGGGAAAAAAATAGATAAAACAAGCATCGTCTCCGTAATAAAAAAGGAAAGATGCAGAGTAACCTTCCTCAGCTGCTGCAGGAGGGTTATTGAAATCATAATTTAAAGGAAAATTACATAAATTACATAAATTTATAGAAAGAATAAAAATAAAGAATAATTGTAAAAATCAAAATAAGATAATAAAACAAAAAGCAAAAGAAAACAATGTATTGTGAAAGATGTAGTATCTGTGATAGAAATAAAAATTAAATCGTTAGAAAAAGAAATATCGTGGTAAAAATCCAGCGCTGTGATAATTTAGGAGAAATTGAGAGGCAATGCAAAAGAAATTAAGAATAAATTAGAATGTAAGTTTTTGTGATGTATGATAGAAAATGAATGAATGATAATATGAAGATCGATAGAAGAGAATGACAATAAAAAGAAATGTGGAAAAACTATTAAAGACAAAAAAGATGCTATTCTTAAAAATAAGATAGGATGTGCGAGAGCTCTTCAGAAACGGGCCATATAAAAAAAACATAGTTCGCAATAAACTTTTCAAAAGTAATCACGAACCTCAATAGTGAGGGATATAAGGTAAGGAAGAAGATTAAATTTTAAACGTCGAATTCAAAAAATTGCTAGCCCAAAGATAAGCAGAGAATAAAATATAAATGTTATACACGCAACCAATACCAAAGCAAAAGCTACAAGAAAACGAGGCGTTCAATGTACACAATAAAATCTTACAGCCAAATTAGGTTTTTATACGTTCGTAATATTCTACTCTATAGCCTGATTCCGAAATTAAAGATAAATTGAAATGTTAAGCGTATTATTGATCGAAGAAACTATACCCCGGGGAACACTGAAATTTTGTGCGCCTGAATAAGAGAGTAACTACTTTTCAAGCAATTTTTGCTTATCATTTATGCATGTTTTCATCAGCATTTATATTATTTATTAGATCTTATTTATTGGACAGGACCTTTTGAATTTGGAATAAAGGACAATATTGCAATTATACCAACCAGAAAAGATTTTTAACTGTATGCGTAAAAACCAAAAAAAACAAAAATTGATTGCAGTCTGTTTAGTTACAAATTAGATATTCAACTAAGGGTCTTATCTTAATAGCTCTTATTCCCATTTCCGTCTTTCAGTGGGCTCTTTGATGCTATTAAAGTCGGCTTCAAATTAAAACGGATCGCCCGACCATACATTACCGCGGAAGGAACTGTACTTAAATTTTGATTTACGTTCTAACTGCACGAACAGTTTTATTATAATGATATATACAACGACGCGTCTGGGGCATTACGGAAAGAGTTAATTAAATTGTAATATTCTCATATTGTGTATTGTTGTTGTCACCACTGGACCTACGACGTGGTCAAGGTCGTGGTTAGTGGAAGATCAGTAATTGCGGCGGTCGTTGGGGGAAGACTATGCCTTGAAGTGGTGATGGTTATTGTTATAAACCGTATAGAGATGCACGACTTTTTAAATATTTTCGTTCATGCCTCCGTCTTTGGAACCTTCCATATCTAATGGATTCAGGCGTTATTTTGCGGAAGTCCACCCTAAGTAAGAAAAGGACCAATATACAGCTACTTCCGCCAATGCAGTAGTAGTCGTGCAATAAAGTGCACCGCCCGCCAGCTCGCTGATAAATTCGCATGCGGCAAACAATGCGAATTACAACTACCACCGGTAAATCACTCAACACGTGTTTCACCCCTCCACGTGGTATCTTCAGGAGATTCATTCTTCAGGATTACTCCTGCTGGCAGGATCTTTTTTTGCACTTCATGTTTAAATTTAAAAACGCAACTTTCACGTTTACTAATTTCGGAATTGAAAAACTACAAAAAGTTGGCGGGAAAACGCCTTCTATTTTTTCTTTATAAAAAATATCATCTATTTAATGGCACCAAAATCAGCCAGATATGTATATTACACTCAAAGATATTTTAATTACAAAGCACGAAAACTCGTTATTTCCGTCTGAAAATGAATTTGTTTGTGTACGTGGCGTGGTAATGATGTTAAATTTACTCAACATATATTTGGCCAAGCACATTACATACCTAAATAAAAAGAAATGAATAGCAATTCATTACCTTACTAAAACTAAAAATAACAAATTATTCTATTATCATAAAGAGTAATGGTGGAGGTTCAGCCTTTACTGGGCGGGATGGTGGTTCCGACCAGCGCTGGTTGCTTCTCAGCAGCCACTCTTACTTCGCAAGATGTTATCCGGCTCTAGCATGTATCTGTGTGCATGTATGTATATGAAATTACGAGTTTCGTCTACGCTCATCCTATATTTAACTTCCTATTATGAGATATACCTTTAATATTTTAAGCATGACACACTTTGTGTGCGAGATAAACATTATCGTTGCGTTACGTTGACTCAAACATCAGACAGCATTAGCATAACTTTATAACTACAGCCTTTTGGCGTTTACTTAGTACCCTGTTTTCATTAATATGAAGATCACTGCGAAATACGTAGCTAATTTAGACAGGTGTTGGCTTGTTAGGGATCACACGATCGCAGGCTCTCTTCTATTTGTACTAGTCCTGTAAAATATCAACTGCTATTTCTATGATAGCGCAGTTGATTTTGTTATATCAGTTGATATCATATGTATTGTGAAAACTTGCAATCGGAAAGCTATAATATTTTAATGATTATTATAAATAACGTGTCAGACAATAAAAGCCTATTTCAAGATTTAGGCCTCCCGCAAAGATTATCACGATGACCTGTCTTGTGCTGTACTGTACTCTACTGTTTCGAAGAAGTTAATGCTATTAGCTCTAAGGCCTTTACCGCTTCATCTGCACGAGTTCACGGAGCGGAAAGATCCGTGAAATATAAGTGTTGGGCTGTCCATCTCCAGCAATTTCCCCCTACTTTGACTGGTCACTTCATGGCTTGCAACGTTTTAATAGAATTGAGGTTTAATTAATAAGGTTTCACTACAATATGTGATATAATTAAAGATTGCAATATAAAACAACACAAAGTTCGTAACAGGTATGAAGGCACGTATTATTTTGAAAGCAGATCACATCAATATTTGCTTTTTTTTAATTACCTGGACGGCTCTTCGCTAAGTTACAGTATCGGTCAAAAAATTGTGTAGTTAAAGGAAGATTTAGTAGAGTGTACAACTAACGATGGAAAATAATGAATCTATTTAATGGCTTTTTAAGCTTCTGTACCGGGTCCCGTAGGATACAAAGGATCCCTAAAACTCTGTACTTGTAGTTAAGTAAAGACATACATAAAAAAAATAAAAAAGTCATAACATTTTTTAACACCCGTTCCGCCGGCAGGGATATTGAAATGCGGGTGTAAATATATTTTTTTTTATATTTATTTTAGTTCTTGCTCTTAATATGAGCAATGGTCTCCTGCACCATGTCTCTACAGAACCGCAGAATTGCAGGATGACAATTGTCATCGCCTATGAGAGAAGCGACACTTTCCTCCATTTTCTTGCCGATCTCAACTTCGAGCCTAAGGCGGAGTCTTTCAAACTAAGACAGCCGGCGATAATGTGCTGCACGGTCTGGTCCATTTCGAAAACTTTACTTATGTATATATATGTGTGTCCGTATGATACCCGTATGTAACAAGAAACGGTCTAAATAACCATCCTTCATTTTAGACTTCCCTCTTTATTGAAAATTTCAGATAATATTTCGAATATGAACAGAATATAAATTTTCGAATACGTTACTTTAGCCTAAATCTCTTTTGAACAAACATTAACATTCATTCGAGCGTGATAACGCCTATGTCATTTGATAAAACGTTCACGTTCCATCGAATCAAATTAAAACACGATACAGAATCACACTTCATTGTCTATTAAATAGGGTAAAAACAATTAACGAATTCAATGCGGAGACGTGGTCGCTAAACTAGCAGGAACAGACCCTTACTATGCGTACTTAAACAGCCATTAATAATTAAAGCTACCTGAATTATGTTACTGCTTCAAAATAGATTTCACACCCAAGAACATCGCTCTGTACTCTGATATGTTTAATATTTACAAACTGTATCATTAATTATTCCATGAATAGTGAACTGAAATAGGTAGATCCATTAAATCTATTCAAACTATTGTACTAGAAAATTGTTATATGTACACGTGACTTCTTATAAAGAAGCCTAAATATCATGATATATTATAAGTAAGAATGAATAAAATATACTTTTCGATATGACTCACGTAGCTACATAGCAGGTGGTCCAATCGGATCCACAGAACATTAATCGACGCCATAAAGGTAATCAGGATTAAAGGTGTTATCATACAGAGAACTTTGTTAGATAAGGCGACGCTTCGAAAACGATAGACAAAACGCACACGTTTTGTCTATAAACGCACACGAGATACTCAAGAACAGTCAGCTTGACGTTTGTTTACATATCCTACTGTGCACATGTCTCAGAATATGACTAGCACTTAACCTACAATATACCTACTTTAGCCAGTATCAGTAGTATAATGGGACTTACTATACATACACCACGTCTCGATTCGTACAACAGAGCTAGCTATATTTTCGGGCTAACTAAACATCATCCAATGCCTTACTGAGGAGGAGTAACGAAATAAAAGGAAGCACGTGAAATAATTAAGAATAAATTGTAAGTTTTCTGTCCCTAAACGATAGAGAGGAACTATAGGCCACCCATATAAAAAATACAGAGTGATTTATTATTGAAGTAAAAGTTTTTAAAGAAATGCACTTATTGGTATATATTGGTGCATTTCCTATAAGTTAAAGTAAGAGCCCTTGGTCTCTTAAATTTTAAAGGATCAAGACAAAACTGCTTGTGGCGTGACGTGGTACCAATAATAAATTTAATTCAACAAACTGAAACATACGTGTAGATATAGATATTGTGCAGTTGGGAGCCCGAAGTATTCACAGGAGTAAGCTTTATAACGTGTGATTGTTTATTTCATTTGCTATAAATTAATGTATACAAATAACGTAATAATATTATTATAGGAAAAATTTTGATAATTCGGATAACTGCATATAAAAATTAATTATTGTTTACTATCTGTCTACACAGTGTTTGTCTCACTTGTTACGGACTTTGTGAAAGTTGTTACAATTTAAAAAAACCTGGAATTCTGTAATTATGTTTTTTAATCATTATACACATTTTATTTACATACTTATATGTATATATACATGTATGTGTGTGATTGTGTGTGTGTGTGTGTGTGTGTGTGTGTAAATAGAGTGAGACAAAACAGACGTACATACGAACATATATATATATACATATTTACTTCTGAGATCAGGATGAGTTTAAAAGCTGTCTTTATTAGAGAAAAATATCATTCTAGTTTCTATCGGATCTTTTACGACCTTCTTCTCTTGAGATATTCAAGTGATCGCTATAAATTAAAGCGATGCTAATGACCAGCTTAAGGCGGCAATTGAGAGAGTAGCCATTTGGATAATACCGAACCCTTTAGTAAAATCCCAGTTTTACAATTAAACTTAACGAAAGGTCGTTATTATTTCCGACCCGTAGAGACAGATGTTTTGGCCGATAACGGAAATTTGAGTTTTGTTAGAAATGAATAAGTTATAATAATGGTTATTTAAGGACTAAAAATTACTAAAATACTTTTCAAAATGTATCTTCTAATGTCTCTATGTGACGAGCACAACACACAACGCTTTCTTCTTCTCGTATTTTATTTAAAAAATCTTTTAAATTTGATTTAAGCTTTGCGATAACTGATTTTTTCTAGGTGTATCATTCATAACCGATTATTCAATATCTCACTCAAAGTTTTCACAAATAGATTGCAAGCAATATGGACTTTTAGCATGTTTATCACGATATTAAATAAATATTGAATTGAAATAAAAAATTGTTCAGATATATTACAAAAACATATCACTGAGACGTCTGGATGTAGTCTTCCCCTATAGATTTCCAATACAACTGATACGTAGCGGCTCACATCCAAAGTCCTTTAACAAACCTAGGTTCTTTGTTCAAGTTGCGGGTGGACGTCTTACGCGGCTCCTGCTGGCTAGTGGTGTCTACTTCTATGTGATCTTCACACTGCCACTTTAATATGCCAACTTGCTTGGATATATTGATAACTTTTGTACTATATCTGCATAATGCTAGCTTTATTATGTTTTAAGTAAGATGACACAAGCTTGCTCTTAGAGATAGAGTATTAGCCATAATATACGCAAGGTAAGTGTGAATTGAAAATTTTAATACAATATTTTGGTTCGGTGTAAGGAAGTACATTCTGACTGGATTCTTGTTAGACTAAAGGTTTATGTGGCACGCGATGTCCAATAGGAATTAATATTACGTATTATTCTTTCATTTTTTATCGTTATAAATAAGAGTTACAATTCTAGATAGATGATCGTTGACTTTGAAAAAATAACAAAATACAATAATAAAGAAGTTTTACTGAATGGACTCTCACTGTTGCCCAAGATACAGATCAATGTATCATAGGGCTTCCATTGTCATCGCCTATAAGAGAAGCGACACTTTCCTCCATTTTCTTGCCGATCTTAACTTCGAGCCTAAGGCGGAGTCTTCCAAACTAGGGCAGCCGGCGATAATGTGCACCACGGTCTGGTCCATTTCCGGGTCACACTCTCCTTGAGCTTACACCTGTGCAGGTACTCGGGGAATCCCTCGTACCCCATGAACATCTGGATCATACACGTATCCAGTTGTGACAAACTAGTCATGACAATTGTAACCCTACGATACATTGATCTGTATCTTGGGCAGCAGTGAGAGTCCATCCAGTAAAACTTCTTAATTATTGTATCTTGTTATTTTTTCAAAGTCAACGATCATCTATCGGAAATTGTAACTCTAATTTATAACGATAAACGAAAATACGTAATATTAACTCCCATTGGACATCGCCTACCACATAAACCTTCAGTCTAACAAGAATCCAGTCAAAATGTACTTCCTTACACCGATCCAAAATATTGTATTTAAATATTCAATTCACACTTACCTTGCGTATATTATGGCTAATACTCTATCTCTAAAAGCAAGCTAATGTCATCTTACTTAAAACATAATAAAGCTAACATAACGCAGATATAGTACAAAAGTTATCAATATATCCCAGCAAGTTGGCATTTTAAACTGGCAGTGTGAAGATCACATAGGAGTAGAGACCACAAGCCAGCAAGCGCCGCGTAAGACGTCCACCCGCGACTTGAACAAAGAACCTAGGTTTGTTAAAGGACTTTGAATGTGAGCCGCTTCATATCAGTTGTATTGGAAATCTATAGGGGAAGACTACTTTCAGATTCAGTCTGAATGATATTGTTTTTGTAATATATCTTAATTCATTTTTTTTTCTCAATTCAATATGTATTTAATGTCGTGATCAACATGCTGAAAGTCCATATTACTTGCAATCTATCTGTGAAAACTTTGAGTGAGATATAGAACAATCAGTTATGAATGATACACCTATAAAAAATCAGTTATCGCAAAGCTTAAATCAAATTTAAAAGTTTTTTTTAATAAAATACGAGAGGAAAGAAGCATTGTGTGTTGTGCTCGTCACATTGAGACATTTTAATACATTTTGAAAACTATTTTAGTAATTTTTAGTCTTTAAATAACCATTATTATAACTTATTTATTTCTAACAAAACACAAATTTCCGTTATCGGCCAAAACATCTGTCTCTACGGGTCGGAAATAATAACGACCATTCGTTAAGTTTAATTGTAAAACTGGGATTTTACTAAAGGGTTCGGTATTATCCAAATGGCTACTCTCTCAATTGCTGCCTTAAGCTGGTCATTAGCATCGCTTTAATTTATAGCGATCACTTGAATATCTCAAGAGAAGAAGGTCGTAAAAGATCCGATAGAAACTAGTATGAAATTTTTCACTAATAAAGACAGCTTTCAAACGCATTCTGATCTCAGAAGTAAATATGTATATATATATAAATATGTATATATATATATAAATATGTATATATATATATATATATATAATATATATATGTATATATATATATATATGTTCGTATGTACGTCTATTTTGTCTCACTCTATTTACACACACACACACACACACACAATCACGCACATACATGTATATATATATACACATATAAGTATGTAAATAAATGTGTATAATGATTAAAAAACATAATTACACAACTCCAGGTTTTATAAAATTGTAACGACTTTCACAAAATCCGTAACAAGTGAGACAAACACTGTGGAGACAGATATTAAACAATAATAATTTTTATATGCAGTAATGCGAATTATCAAAACCCTTTTTCTTATTATAATATCATTACGTTATTTATATACATTAATTTATAGCAAATTAGCTAAACAATCACACGTTTTAAAGCTTACTCCTGTGAATACTTCGTGCTCCCAACTGCACAATATACTGAATCTACGCGTATGTTTCAGTTTGTTGAGTTAAATTAAAATAAACCACGTCACGCCACAACCGGTTTTGTTTTGGTCGTTTAAAATTTAAGAGACCAAGGGCTCTTAATTTAACTTATAGGAAATGCACCTATACATACCAATACATGCACTTCTTTAAAAACTTTTACATCAATAATAAATTACTCTGTATATTTTTTTATGGCCCTATGGGTGGCCTATCGTTCCTCTCCATCGTTTAGGGACAGGAAACTTACAATTTATTCTTAATTATATCACGTGCTTCTTTTTATTTCGTTACTCCTCTTCAGTAAGGCATTGGATGATGTTTAGTTAGCCCGAAAATATCCCTAACTCTGTTGTACAAATCGAGACGTGGTCTATGTTAGTAAGTCTCATTATACTACTGATACTGGCTAAAGTAGTTATATTGTAGGTTAAGTGCTAGTCATATTCTGAGATATGTGCGCAGTAGGATATGTAAACAAACGTCAAGCTGCCTGTTCTTGAATATCACGTGTGCGTTTTGTCTATCGTTTCCGAAGCGTCGCCTTTTCTAACAAGGTTCTCTGTACGATAACACCTTTAATCCTGATTACCTTTATGGCGTCGATTACCGTTCTGTGGACCCGATTGGACCACCTGATATGTAGCTACGTGAGTCATATCGAAAAGTATATTTTATTCATTCTTACTTATAATATATCATGACATTTAGGCTTCTTTATAAGAAGTCACGTGTACATATAACAATTTTCTAGTACAATAGTATGAATAGATTTAATGGATCTACCCATTTCAGTTCACTATTCATGGAGTAATTAATGATACAGTTTGTAAATATCAAACATATCAGAGTACAGAGCGATGTTCTTGGGTGTGAAATCTATTTTGAAGCAGTAACATACTTCAGGTAGCTTTAATTATTAATGGCTGTTTAAGTACGCATATTAAGGGTCTGTTCCTGCTAGTTTAGCGACCACGTCTCCGCATTCAATTCGTTAATTGTTTTTACCCTATTTAATAGACAATGAAGTGTGATTCTGTATCGTGTTTTAATTTGATTCGATGGAACGTGAACGTTTTATCAAATGACCTAGGCGTTATCACGCTCGAATGAATGTTAATGTTTGTTCGAAAGATTTAGGCTAAAGTTACGTATTCGAAAATTTATATTCTGTTCATATTCGAAATATTATCTGAAATTATCAATAAAAAGGGAGGTCTGAAATGAAGGATGGTTATATGGACGGTTTCTTGTTACATACGGGTATCACACATACACACACATAAGTTAAGTTTTCATTGCTCACACAATTCAATTTTTCATTTAGTTCACAATTCGGACCATGCACACATTAATTTAAATCAATTAAATGACAACAGAGATACAAATCTAAATCTAATCTCAAAAATAGTTAATAAAATGGACATTGTGAAGTTTATATAAAAATTTATATAAAATAAATTTATGATTTTAAATAAAATTAAAAAAAATATTGCTTGCCTGAATTCTATTACATTTAAAAAATTCATACTAGGTGGACCGTCGACGTAATCAAGGTTACGGGAAGTAGCTGGATGCCGGCAGCGCAAGACTGGTCATTGTAGTAATATTCTATACCTTGCAGAAGACGTCTATTGGCTGCTATGAATAAAAAAAATAAAAAAAATCGTATGTTAGTGTTTACCGGTATGTTGTTTTATCTATATATGTACAACGAACCTCTTACATTCCCTTCGAAATAGCAACATATTTTCCGCGGCGATAATGACACATCGCATTTGTACTCGTTCCTTTGAGACGTATAATTACGTCTCTGTACTCAGTAACTACATTGTAAGAAGGCTTTTATAAAACTCACCGTAATATATTTTAGTTCTTACTTCTTGAGAAATATACACATTGGTTGTTATCTAGACATTTTGAAATTATGTAAACACGCTGCTACGTACTAAACATTAAACGTAAAGCGCTACGCTGTGAGACGCCATGTTGAAAGTAAACATTGCTTACATGACGGCCATCGATTCGTCAACGAAGCGGTTTTATCTAAAGTATGCTCTTAAAAATCATAGCGGTGATCTATACCGGGTTTTGTCGACGCTAAAGGAGAAAGAGCTTGTACACAATATAGTGATAATACATTTTAGAAAATTCACGGTTACTAATAGTTTTTCTTGCTGAAGGTTTGGGTAGGTACCACTGCCTTGCCTCTGTGATTAGACTTCTGTGAACCCTGGTTTTTACCTGTCTTATACTGTGTAAGGTTCATTTGAAGATTCCCCGGGCGTGAAAGGTACTAAGCTGAAAACCTTATTTTCGGGACCGAAGCTAGGGGGATCCCTATGGAACTTTGGCTCGAGCCGCTTCTTACTGAGTTAGTTTGAGTTAGTATCTTTTATTTTGATGAATAACATATAATCATTATTATTTCAACTGCAGGATGTCCACAACTGGACACAGACCTTTCCCACAGGTTTCCAATAAGACCGGATAAAAGCGGCCTGCGTTATGATATGTTGTGTATATTCCTATAACGTTTCTGACACCTTATATGTAGTTATATATACTTATAATTCAGAGGACTGGCAGAAAGTATATAGTAATCTGTTCCTTTATTAAAAAATAGAATCTTTTCAGAGTATCTCCAAAGATTACGGTGTTTTAAGCATACAGGTATGGTTAGTGTCCTTTATGAATGTTATCTATTTATTTATCTTTATTTATTAACACAACGTTGACAAAAAATAGTGGAAAAAAGAATTAATCATACGGTACAAGAGGCGGTTACATAATATATAATAAAAATAAATCTTTTTCTCATTCTTGTTTGCTTTAACTTTTGTACTTTTTATTATTACATTTTTCTTTTTTGTTTGATACGCTGATCGCTAACGAAATTTAAGTAAAATCTATCACAAAATGTTACCCATTTTTGTTAATCACTCATGTGAGATTTTAAACGCAAGGTAGCGCTGTCTATTGGTCCACTATATTTTTGAGTTTGATTTATGAGCGGCGTCTCTGGCACTGCGGTGAGTTAGGAGCGAGGTACTCTGTTTGAACACATGTGGCTCCGTCTGTAATGGTCATAAATTTAAAGTCCAATGAAGTTTATACAATGTTACAAATACGTATGTTTCTGGATTTATTCGTAAAAATGTAACATTTACGTATTTTCTATCGCTTTATGACCACCTGTTCTGTTTTTCCTTATTAGTCAAGTTGATTTAAACGTTAAAAAAATTTGCTGAGAATGATACTTTTATCTCCGTGTTTATAAATAGCTTTTCAGAATAAAGAGTCATCATCATTTCATTAGATAATCACAGTCCAATGGATTTGCAAGTTGCAGTAGTAGTGAGCAGATCACATAGCGTGCGGAACTGGTGGCCAATGGGACTCTAAGCTTCTGAAATGGAGATTACAGATTAGTGGCTTCACCAAGGTCGATGGAAGACGCGAAATCTACCGAAGAAGCCTATATCTGTGGATGTCCCATAGCTGAGATGATGACGATGAGAATGTGATAGAATCTTTCCGCCTATTTGACGCCTGTTTCTTCGATCATGTAATGGTGAGCATTAAATATATTGCTTGGAGTAAACGGCACAATATCTACCAAAGGTATCTGTGTAATGGAATGTAAACAACTAGTAAAATAGTTTAGCTATGTAATTGTTATGTGATACTACACAAAAACACTATGTGTGTGCACACACTATTATTAGAGGACCGGAAAGTAATGTCGCTTTCTTAAGTTAAATTCTCACGACTACATTTTTAACCAGTTTATTTCTGATCAACAATATATTCACCTTCTTTATCAACAATCTCTTGCCGTCTAGTATACAAAATTTTAATGCCGGAGCGGTAAAAATCAGTCGGTTTTTCTGTAAAATATTCGCGACAAAAAGGACATTACTTTCCAACTCCCCAAATATATGGTTACTTCGGCACGTGAAAATAAGGATTGCTTACAGTAATTATTCCTATTTTTGATTTTTTAGATAATTATAATTGTATTATGGTCAGTAAAAATATGATTTTTGTGTACTTTTAAGAAGAAGTCATCAATTAATAAATTACCTTTTTAATATATTATTCATTAAGTAAAATTTGTAAAAGATTTACCCTTTGCTTCTTTATAATTATATTGTTGATTTAAATCCATTGAAAAGATGTTTTAATTTGCAGCATCTATTTTGAGAGACGAAAAAAGTCCATTAAATTATCGGTAGGAAAAAAGTTTCCATTAGCGAATATAAACAGAGAGTACGACTGATTAAAAAAGGTTTCTGGCTTTTTGTTTTACGAATTGATATTTGGTAAAAAAATTGGTTGAAAAAAATTTCTGATTAAAAATTAGGCTTTTACGACATCGACATCGGTTTGAAATTTTATTTTTAGCGGATAATTTTGTTTTAATAAATTATTTTCTAAAAACGAAAAAATATTGAAAACTCTTGGGACTTGTCAGCTATTATTCTTTCTGAAAACTTAGAGAAACTGTCTTTAGTTCTCATGATCGTTGAATAAATAATATATGTATATGTATATGTATGTTTATATATACATATACATATATATGTATATAAATATAAACTTATTAATATTATCCTGGCTTACTCCAGCAATATGGCTAAATAGATGCAATCAAAATTAAACTAATTTCATTTTAACCGCTTGCCTAACCACTGTGTGGTGATTGCCTATTATTAAACCAAAACTCATTATAAAATTATCGTAACAATTCGAATGCTTTAAATTGACTTCTGTCTATAGGGATTAACATATCAGGGTATTTGAGAATGGTTTGGATATTGCCAGCCTTTTCGGCGTTTACACCTTCAACAATAGCGGATCGGATTTCCGAAAGCTTATTTTCTTCTTTTCCAAAGATTACTACGACGATATGCTTTGCGTTGGCCGCATCCAGTGACTCCCTGCGATCTTAATTATGTCGTTGGTCCACCTAGGAAGGGGCCTAGTCACGCCGCGTCTACCGGCTATTGGACGCCACTCGAGAACCTTTCAACCCCAATGACCATCGGTCGAGCGATGTGCCCCACTGCCACTTTAGACCAGTAATTCTTTGAGATATGTCGATGACCTAACTTCTATGCAACGTTACGATAACAATGTTTCCTGTATTACATAAGAATAGTTCTAGAATGAACACAACAAATTTTTGTTAATGTTCATAATGTTGTTAAGAAGATGGTGGAAGGCATTAACGATCTCTCAAAGATATCCAAGATGACAGATCTTGCACTGCCCATATCCAGTGATTTCTCGCGACCTTGACTGTGTCGTCCGTCCTCCTTGTGGGGGCCCATCCACATTGCATCTACTGTCTATCGATGACGACATGGTGCGGCAAAATGTGTTCACTATAACTTGACGATGTTTTGTTCCTTAGTTCCACCCACGCCGCGTCTAGCGGCTACTGGTTTGCACTTGAAAACCATTTGACCCCAACGGTTATCGGTTGAGGGATGTCTCATCCAATGCTATTTCAGACGAGCAATTCTTTGAGCTGTCTGTTATAAGAATAATTTTATAAATGAATATAACTTGTATCCACTATAACTGGTGTAAACTGACGAGGTTGCGTTCTTTAATTCATTTATTATCATATAAGGAGAGAATCTATACCTGTTTTAAAATAATGATGGAAATGTAAAATATAGAATACTAATAGATGTATTAAAAAAAACTCATTAAACATATCCAATTAATGCACTCGTTTCCCTCACTCCGCTCTCAAGAGAGCTTCTGCGTCCATATTTATATTACATTATATTCCTGATAGGTTTGACTACGTTTTTCAATGTATTATTTTAACTGTGTATATCACGTTTTTAAAAAAGAGCGTATATCTTCAAAATCATAAGTAATAAATGAGAAAATAACTTCTCTCGTTCAAATTTCTATAACTTCTAAAATATATAACACAAAAACATCTTTTCCTCAATAAAGCGCTTGTCTGTAAACACTCGAAGTTTATGAAGAGCTTTTATAAAGTTTATACTAAGTTCAGACGCCTTCCTCACACGTTATTTCTTATTAAAAATTGTTAAAAAGAAAAAAAAGCTCTTGGGTGATTTTTATGCTTTTTATTTTAACATTTTGCAAAATTTATTATGTACAGTAGAAATTGTAATAGACTTAAAATACGGCTCGCCGGTATAGCAATGTTTGAGGCAAACATGCCCGGTTGTTCAAACTTTAATAAATTATAAAGTGGAAGCTAACTTTGAACAAAGAACACAATGGAATATGGCCCACGAAGGTTCTACTTATCAGTATCTACTTATCGTCTATACTGTAATATTAAAAGATTCGAATAACCGGTTTTAAAACAAAAAGATTTTTACATCGTTTTCCAATTACCTTGTATACTGTGATCATTCTGGAACATGTTACATTCATTTTTTTTTCTATTGAATCACTACAGGACAGTAATATTTGGTAGTAAAATATCTACAGGGAGTGATAGTCAATAATAATTTGTTTTAATGTGTAGTTATCGAATTTTATAAGGGCTTTCTATTATTGTATTGTTATTACGTTATTTATTATTTTTGAAATATTTGTTTTTTGATGTAGTGTTCTATATATGGACTGAAAATGATTATACTATATTCTCACACTTTTGTTGCTTTTATACCCATTACAAATAATTATGATTAAGTAAGTACAGTCGGTGAGACAAGTATTTGTATAACAGTCCGCAAAACTTAGGTAGCCGTGACGTCAATTGCCCCGTATAAGTGAAGTTTACCCTCGTCTCTCGTTTCAATTGTTTGCATTTCATTTTAAGAACATCCAGGTTAACGCTTGAAGGTGGAACGGTTAAATAGTATCAGCTCAGTGAAGTGTCACGCGATCGAAGAACAACTGAATAGAAAACAAGCTTTATAAGCTTTTTGCGCAAAGAAACTACTATAGTACGAAAAGATATGACCAGTTTCTGCTTAGTAGCATATATAAACTTTAGATAAAAATTAAACTAAATTAAAAAACCATTGTGATTAGTTATAGCAATAAAAGATTTAACAGGGCGAATCAATAGCTAACATCTGCTGTAAATTAATGTTTAGTAGACCATAACAAAAAAGAAGAAATCATGAAAAACGTAATGTTGATAGAGTAAGAAAAAGCGTTTACAAAGTTGGAATAACTACATATTAAAATTTATTTATGTTCACTAGCTGTATTTGCAGATTTTCTACTGCCAGAAGTTATTAGGCTGCCGCATTCCAATAGAATTTAGACATTCAAAGAAAATAAATTAATGTTACATAGTGCAGAGTCGTCGTTTCAGCTCAGAGGCCCGATGCAAGGCGTAGGCCTCCAACCAGACGCCGCTACCCATCCTCTTGAAACTTGTTTGTGGGCAGTAGTAATATAATATATATTATAATGTACAGCGTGAATTATATAAGATTGTATTCCGGGAATCAAACCCGCGACTCAGTGTTCTACTAATGGAATACCGCTGCTCTATATTTTAGGGTGATCATGTTATATAGGGTGATTCGAAAAATAAAAGCTTTGTTTGTTTCTTTGTATGTTTTTGCTGACAAAAAAAACTACTAAAGGTTTCAAAAAAAAATATAACCAATTACCTTATATAACTATTAATTACAGAAAGCTTAGTATTTTTGTCAAAAGTCAGAGAGGTAAAATTGCTTTGATGAGATTATGCAATGACACCCAGTCCCAGTATATTACATTCCTACGTGTACTAAACATTTCATCCGTTGTAGTAGAACTGTAGGAAAAAATATTACTTTTTTGTAAAATGCAAAATGAAAGAATAAAAACTGGCAAATCACGTACGCGCAGATTGAATAAAACCTGTAGATTGGATTCGCATGTGTATATTATAATATTATACAGGCATTAAAAAACTTTCATGATAATACTCCATAACTTCACGTTCATGAATTCAAGACAAAGGACTTTCTATGACATATACTGGCATCACTTTTAGCTCAGCCGTTCTGAAACTAGAAATCAAGAGTTTCTCAATCAGTTTTTATTACTGGTAAATTCGTTCGTTGCGTTCAAAAAGATAGAACACTTGGAAATTTTGTAAAGACAATCTTTACAACATTTCCAAACTAGGCAGATCGATGATATAGTCAATGTCATCGAAAGTCGATGGATCCAGGCCGCGCAAGATCCGACTATCGTGAGGATCTTTGGATAGGCCTATACTTTGCAGTGGGCGTCTATGGCTTGACATGATGATGATGATGATAGAATTTTTTTTTCTCACAAAACTTTCTGTTAGTCCTATTTGCAAATCCACTGTTGTCTAAGTTCATTGCGTTTCTACTTCGATAAGGTCATCATTTTGTGTTTGAAACTAAAACAAAAGACTACAATCGCAGACATTATCGTTTTAACTTATATCTTCTCAATTTGTCTATAGACGATTACAAATAGATCCAATCGACAGACTACCGAAAGAAATTAAAACAACATATTTTGAGCTTGAACCTTGAACTTTGTGTCTATTCTATTCTCGACCGAGACAAAATCTACGGAGGTAAATTTTTCAATGATCATTTTTTTATTAAAGACTTCTGCGATGTAGATAAGCTAAGCTAAGCTTCAATCTTTCAGTCCAGTATTAGGCGCGGAACGAACAGATTGCCAGTTTCGGTAGCAAAGGGTTAAGGAAAGAAACCGACTCGCCAGTGAACAACGAGGTTAGTCGCTGGACCTTCCGAAAGGTCATGGGACAAGGTATAAAAACGAGTAAATAATAGGGGAAAAACAAAAAGAAACAAGTTGAGATAAATTGTTAAAATATGTGACAGGTCTGTGATGTAGTAAAACATATATATAACAAAAAAATTTAATTTGAAAGTAATGAAAGAATTTCTGTTGTAGAAAAGAAAAGCGTGTAAATCACATTGATATGGAAAAAAGAAGAGAACGCAATTAATAAAAAGCCTGTGAAAAATGTTTACTGTAAACTGCGTACACGAGAGATCCTCAAAAAGGGGGATATAGAAAAAAATCTTTCAGATTGAATGACTAACTTTTTAAAATATATGGACATCATTGAGTAGTGGTAGCTCCGCGGTAGAGGACTAAGACTTGCGATTGTAGATTACGGGTTGGATTCTATTACAACACTGCGATCGCCAACCAGCTTGCCGAGCGATTATGTGGTATCCCTCTATAGATATCTCTGGTGGAGGCCCATGTCTATGGGCTTAAGAGGATTTGGATACAATCATGGTATCTATTTTTTGTGTTCTTTTAGGAAGGGCATAGAGTATACTCTAGTTACATTAGCGACAACGGTTAGTAATAACCGCTGGTGGCACTTTAGAGCATTAACCAGTGTACCACGCCTTACGACAGCGCGGCGAGGTGGGGGCCAAAGATAAAAGAGCGTGATGGTAGCACGTGCTTTGACAGCGTATTGACAGAACAGAACGGCTATTCCCCTCGTCTTGCCGTACTGCTTTAATTTAAAATGTAAAAGAATAATTATAGATTTTATTTTTATTTTATTAGCTTGCGGATGAAGCTGTAAAAGTCAAAACGTCAGAGCGTCCAGCACCAATCAAATATAGCCATAACATAGCCAATGATCGATAATATGTGGTCAAATATCTGTCGTAAATATTAATGTCCATCTCATTAGTTTAAAGGTGAGTTGTGATTCAATATAAAAGTCAAATATAAAAGTATTTAAAAGAAATTTAAAATTTTTCAGTTTCAATATATGTGAAAGTTTTAAAAAACAAAAAATCTTACGTTGTTACCAATTTACATAACGAATATATATAAATAAAGAAATGGAATATAGTTCAAGATATTTATTTGTATTATTGTATAATCAGGGGAATATAAAATAAAATTGTCCACTAGATGAAGTCTTTTTGCTGGCCTCTGATCTATATCCTAAGTCTATTCTGCTTTGATTAATATTAGAAGTTAAAGGCAAGTGTGAGTAAAATAGTGAAACTATTGAAACGTAAATTTTTCATTCATTTTTTTTAAATTGCAAATCACAAATTTTCGTATTTGGAGAAATATTCCGGAAGAAATTTTGTGTAAGAGTGCAGTCGTAGATAGCTTTGACATGTATCAGCAGCTGATTCATTCTCGGGTCATTTTTGAGAATAAAATTTTCATGTCGATTTTAACTACCTGGTTTACTGTTACTTCTAAAATAATTATAGAGCTCTTCAATATGATTGCTTCTGAGCCTTATATCATTAGTTATTGTTTGCAAACATGATTTACTTAATGATGTATGGATTAACAAACATACGACTTCTCTTAGATTAATTCATGTTATTATTTGCAAATGAATTGTAGTTATTTTTTGGCAGTTCGTTAATGCGTTTTCTAACGTTTTTTTTCATTTTTAATTAAACTAAAGGCCTTATCTGTGTCTTTAATATCAATGCCGAAAGAAATTCTGTCAAAGATCTCACTGCACATTAAACTTTTCAAAGAATTTTTTAATAAATGAATAGCGGCTTCGGTAGAGGGCCAAAGATTCCAGGAGATTGCTGGTTTCGCTCTCAGCTTGTAAGCTGAATATATTTATTTTAAAAATTCGTAACATGAATTTCGCTATGAATTTCGAGGCCGAGTGTTTCTAATTTTTAGTACAGATAAAATGCCTCGTGAAAAATATCGACGTTAAAAACATTTGCAGCAATTTATTTCAAAATGTCGCTCTCCCGTAAGCAATAATATTGTCGCATTTGCAAATGATGCATGCAATCAAATGATTTTACTAAAAGCTAACTGTTCAACCGTGTATTTGTTTATTAAGTTTGCATTCGTTGCGAATTAACACAAATTGTTCAAAATGTAATAAGAATATTAAAAATTTTCATAAACAAGGGAGGCAGGGTCAACGAAATCATTTATTGGGTCTTGGTATCTGACTATTTATAAAATAGCTTTTAATAAATCGTGCTTCTTTTCTTAAAACATCATCATTTTAATCGAACACGAGCACTGCTAGACATAGGCCTCTCTAGAAACTCAATAAGTTCAACTAGAATTATCTGATGATCTTAATAAGATCATATGTCTTTTTAGGTTTTAGTTATCACCACTTCGGAACCTAAAGCCTTCAGTTTTGCGCGCTTTTTAAATCATTTTAATTTCAGTCGATAGAGGCCCACTGCAAGACATAAGCGTCACGCAAAGATGACCGTTTTTGTGCTGTCCGTATCCGGCGACTTCCGGTGACTTTAAGTTTGTTTCCAATCTACTTAGTGGTCCGCCAAGCTACGCTGCGTCTTACGGCTCGTGGTCGCTACTCGAGATCTATTCGGTTTCAACGGCCATCGATTTAGCGATCGACCTGCCCCGTTTACTGCCACTTCAGACGAGCAATTATTCTTTTTAAAATAGCAGAAAGTAGAGAGCAAGAGAGCCAATCAAAAAAAGAGAACAGAATAACAATATTTAACCTAATGATAAAATAAATAAATCTAACGCAGCACCATTATTACGCTACTCTAAGACTCATTTGCCTTTTCCCCAATAATTAACTACGGCATTATTTTACTTTATTGCTGCCATTTGTTGGTTGTATACGTATTTAGTAATCGAATTATTGAAAACGCAGGTTGATTTTTTTCAACTTCTATATTACATACATTAAAATTATAAGATTCTTTGTGTCATTCGTGTTACGTCGTTATTATATTTTAATCGCGAAACAGGATTGACCTTCTCAAGCGGAGTCTACATAATAACACATAAAAAAGATCGAATACAGCACAAGTTGCAATTTGCATTTACAAGTGAATTTCTTTTCCAGGATGCCGTCTAGATGATTTCCGAGAGCGTCGTCTACTTCAGCCGTCAAGCCGTTCTATGCTAGTAATTGCCAGCTTGCAATAAATTGTCGTTATTTGTCAACGAGATGTTATAACGTGAAGAGAAGTGAATAGGTTAAAACCAATTGTATACTATACAAATCAAGGGTGGCCAAGCTCATTACTATTTCGAGCTATTTTCAATGATTGTAATTTTTTGCGAGCCGCAAAGCGACAGGCTTGCCATCCTTGCTATATATTTAACTTATGATATTATAAGCTTGTGTATGTGGTTCTATAAGAGAAAAGTTAAGTAAAGAAAATAACATGATAGTATATACTCAATATATATACGACAAAAACTGCTAGTCACGGAACGCAAAATCATGCGGAAGATCTTGGGACCAGCGAGAAATCAAGACGGATCTTGGAGGCTCCGAAAGAATGCCGAAATTGAGACTATAGTAGCACAGCCAAATATCATTGGCGAATATAAAGCTCAACGAATCCGCTGGCTTGGTCACTTGGAGCGAATGGGATCGGATCGGAGCGTGAAGGTAGCGTACCTGGAAAAACCGAGGGGTCGAAGACCAGGGGGTAGACCCAGGTATCGCTGGATCGATCGCGTTGAGGCAGACTTGCGCGAATTGAATGTCAGCCAATTGCAGACGATGGCGCAAGATAGAGGAAAGTGGAAGTCTCTCGCTTCGAAGGCCAAGACCCACTTTGGGTCACTGAGCTAGCGGAGTAGTAGTAGTAGTATATATACGACTATATACGTCTATATATATAAGAATAATACTAAATTTATGAAAAATTGTAATTTAAATCAGGTTAACACTAGAAATTGAGCTTGTTATACTACTATATTCATAAAATTAGTGATAAATACTCTTTCGTGGGTAACTGTGTACGGCATAACCATACACTTCCATCTAATATTTCTAAATTTACTGCTAATAAATTTGAGAAATTCATTACACTTGTGAAAATATCATTTCATAGTTTAATGGGTTTTGTTAGTGATTATTATGCTTCTGAATAATTTGCTCTAATATTAAAGATCTTGTCAAGATCAAGGCGTCTTTGGAAACACCGTAACTTCAAGTTTATATCGAATTACGATCTTTTAGCAATCTCTCATGAGGTACACAAGTGGTTGTTGTAAATTATCTTATGTGTATAATAACACGAATTTAGTTTTGCTAGAACTATAAAAAAGGTTGTTTTAAGAAAACCCTTTCATTACAAGACAGTATTAAAACGATACTGAAGAAAAAATACATAAAATGACTCAGGAAAAACTTCGTATGTAGCATTTGAATTTTGAATACGAAATTTTAATTGGAACTATTTTAGTTAAACTTTCTAATTATGTTATATCTAAATAGGCTTATATAGTTACATATTTATGTGATTGTGTATTGTTGAGTGTTTCGATCTTATACTATCAAGTCCGGTCTTCTTGGTGATTTTTGCATTGCAGTGGGCGCCTTTGAAAAGAAGAATGTGATACGAGTATAATTATTTATCGATCTAGTGTTAACTCATCCTATTATTTTATGGGGGATATACCATAACAGCTACGCTTGGCAAGGGGATCGATGATCGCAGTGGTATAAACAGGACGCTACCGCCCATCATATGGAAAGGTGTTTGTGAACAGTGGTATTCCCATATAATGAATGTATAAACTGTGAATACCCGCGACGTACGATCGCTAGTCTCAGTCCTCTACCGCCAGGTTACTACTGCTGCTATATACTATACAATTTAGGTCTCAAACAATTATAATTTCTTCAAAAATATAGCATATTTCCAAAAATTACTAACGAGTCGGTACAAAGATGCGACAACATCTATCTACAGTACGAAGTATATCGTAAAGTTTTTTTAATATTATTTAATGTCCGATGATGTTTAAAAAATCAACATACAAATAAGTTTTACAAGGTTTTCACAAAATTGACAGGCGTAATATTTAGAAATATATGTAGCGAAAAATAACTATTTAATATTGTTATTCCAGCTATTTTAAAGAGCTAATTTTCAAAAAGTGTCTACGTACTTTTATCTCTGTACTCATGCATTATTTAGTAACAATAATTTTTAATTTATTAATGTGTGTGTGCTGGATCGCTGCCAGGCCACTGTAGCCGCGCCAGGCCGCGACTCTGCGTTTAGTAGTAACATTTGCATTAGTTACTCGATATAGTTGCATAGCAACATAAATCGCACGCGGGTTTTGATATATAGCCGAATAAAACGATCATCGCATTCAATCTATAGTGATAAACGGTCTATAGACCAGCAACTACGATCCTCAAAAATTTAAAAAATGTTTTCTTTAAAAATATTACAACTACTTTATCGTATCAAAAAAACTATAAAATTGAAACTGCGCAGAGGTTGACATTGAGAAATAACATTTAAGTATATAATTTGCGTATGTTCTATTTTTAAACATACGAGTATGATGGAACCATATATAAAAAAGAACATGTATACATTAAAACGTTGTACAAGCAATATATTTGAGATTTAAACAGTTTGTATAAAAATAGATAGATAATTACGTATAGAAATAATGTATTTTTTTCAATAAATATTCGAATTAAATATTAAAAAGCCGCGAATGGTGTTTTCAAGTTTTAAGTGATACAAGTTTAAAATAGTTCATACATTTTAAAAATCATTACAATACGTTGTACACTGGTGTTTATTTAAGTTTAGTTTATAACTTTAGTGCTATAGGAACCAATTTCGAATGATAAAAGATTTTATTTTTACATTGCTAGAGAAAAAAATAATAAAAGAGACAAGTTTTCACACATTTAAGAGATATTTCATCTAATGGTACGTAATGAAATCCGTTTTAGATTTAGTATTATATGTGTATACCATTGACATACTTATTCGATGCAATCGTGTTAATATCGGTATTTTTTGTTGTTGTAGCGTGATAGTGAAAAATTGTAATGTTTTTCCTGTCTATGAATAGGGCGCCATATGACAAGTAAAGCAATACAGCCTGTCTATATCGTTGACGTGTACGCGAAGTTATGTAATACAATACGCAAATATACATTAACCCTTGTCTCTTTGAGGCACAAGACGTACGCGTCATTAGTTTAGTAATTAATTAAACATACCAGCTTCTGAGTTTTGAAACTTGAACTTCAAATGTTTATGTACCGGTGTAATAAATATAAAATAATAGTAAATAAATAGAGATTATTGTATCAATTACTGATAAAATTTGTATGTAACAGGTGTATATACAAGTATATACAGGGTGATTGTTTATTATTGATTTTTTCGTCTTGGTATCTGAGTACGCGAGTGTGTTGAAGCCCCAATTCGAGGAGGATTACGCGATAGTTACTCTTATCTTTTTCGTATCTTTAACAATGTTAATAAAGGGGCGATTAGTTATAGGTAAAAACCTCTAAAGTGGTAAATATATAGTGTATTGTCTGCGAGGAGCTTGAAAGCTTATACAACTATTTTCAAAGTTTTATGTGTTCATTTTCAAATATGTTACATTAATAATTTTTTTTCCGTTGTAATTCGAAGGTCCTATGACATCCGTCAATACAAAGTCTGCTGGGACAAATACTCAACAATTATTAATTATACCATGTATACGAATTCTGAAAATTTTTCTTTGTTGTATTATTAATACATGATTAATTTATAATATCTGCCATTATAAACCTTTGATTTTTTATAAGGTGTACCATACATTAAAAGACAGCAAATGAGCCAATAATATAATCGTTCATCAGGTATAAATAAGAATTCAATCACCAAATATATAAGCGCAAAATTCAGGAAGATTTCATCAATATTTTTTATTTCATATTTTTATTTAGGCAAATCGCAGGAAAGAAAAATCCAAAAATTTCGAGAAAAATTACGAAATCAACACTTTATTTTTAACAACATCATTACTGAGTAAAATTTGAATCTGTCTTTTGTCAAACATTTGACGTCAATCAGAACTAAAAAACCACGTCACAGGATAAAGTGAAACAAAATGTCGTGTATAAAGCATTATAATGTAAATAATAAACATTGTTACTAAAGTCATGTAGTATACAAAATGGAAAATTTACTTTGTAACCATCTTTAAGAGATCAATGAATAAAGTAGTTATATGAAAATATGTTTTATTTACTTGTTTTTTTTTTCAATCGGAATGCGACAAGCCAATAAGTATTTTTTTTATTAAGCCACGTGGAATCCGCTCCCGCAAAATGCTAGAGAAGTTTTATGTAGAGTAAACAATTTTTTTCATTCAGCTTTTATTTTACAATTTATGTCCGTACTTACTACTCTCTTATTTATGTTCATCTGTGCGACCAAGGCGAGCTTGTAAATTTATTACTGATTTTTTTTTCTTGATAGCTTAGTATCAATTATTATTTATACATTGCTCTTATTTTTCTTATTATTAACATTTGGTTTTTTGGGTTTTTTATTTCTCATATTTATGTCTAAACATATATACTAATTATAGAATTAGTGTATAAATAATATTGTGTAAATAACATTATAGATAGCTAAAATGTTATTTACAATTTGTGTTAATGCCATCTGTTAAAGAAATAATATAATAATGTCTATTTTTATTTTACAATCTTTGCTTATTCTGTTTATTCTCTAATACCATTATTTTAATCTACATGTGTGTCCTATGTTTTTGCATTTTACTAAGACCGATCTAATACTTATTTTAGCTCTACTATTTACAATTTGTACTAAATAAAAATTCCTACTTTAAAAAAAAAACTTGATTATTATCTTAACATTACTATTTTCTTGCCTCTTTAGTTTTGGTCCGATCACTGCCGGCGCTGGGTATAGTTCTATTGTGTTACCGTGCCACCTTATCTGGCCAGAACCTCTCTACTCTATATTCAAGGGAGAGAAGAGGCTGCCCTAATACTCCGTCCTATATAATTTTGGGTATCACGCCCAGGTCATACCTCTTTTCACCCACGTTCGGCGAACATATTGGTTTGGATTGGAGTGAACGGCTTGACACGCCTAGCTCATGTGACGCCTGGATGTCAGCAAAACGCCAGAGCGCCCCCACGCGGGACCGCTCAGGCCAATAGGTTTTAAAGGTACGAAGTGTGTGCTGATTGTTTTTAATATATTTTTATTAAATTATTTTTGTTGGTCAATCATTTATCATTATTTTAGCGTTTTATACGGTAATTGTTATAAAACGTAGTGCAGATTTAAAAACAAAAATTGGAACGTGCAAAGTCGAAGCGCATCACTATAGCTCGTAAATAAACGCCCAACGTATCGTTCATTACGGCCATCTGTCGCAGCACTTCAAACTGTAGTCGTTCTCTGACGCAATAGCCTCTGCTCACTGTCTGCTTTCGTTTGTTTAAATAGATATATCTTCATGTCTTTTATACTAATGGTAGTAGACAGATATAGCAATCGTTTATTTTCAGCAGTTTATATTTTTATTTTGTTTTAAATATTCATGCTAACAGCGAAACATAATATACAATAATGTACATAATAATAACAATGCAGAAATTAAATATGCTTGCTTATAGTAGACGTATACAGACCGTAATTATGTGAGCCTTCAATTAAAAGTTACTAAATGAATAAAAAATAATAACTTAAGGGCTCTCTATATAATAATAAAACAGGCTGCAAATAATCGAAGTAAATTATAAATAACATAACGTAAGGTAATAGAAATTTTTTGAAGCATTCTTCCATTGAGGTGAATAAAGGTGGAAAAATTGCCAATTTTCTTAAGAGACTTATACTTTAGTACTATTGGTAACATGGTTATAATTCTATTATTGAGATTTTCGGTATTTATTCTCGCTACGCGGAATCCTAGCAAATTGATGTTATATACTTTTTGGCAAGTAGAAGAGGCCGTTGGTAGGTGTACGGAGAAATGATCGCTGAGGCTTTTAGGTTATATGACGTCTACCCACAAGGAGACAGACAACCTTGCTAAGACCGTGGGAACACGCTTGGATCGGTCCGTTTCCTACCGATCCTATTAGAAATATCCTTAAATGATGATAATGGTGATACGCTTTATAGATCTTTGGTCTAAGGATTTAAAGAACTTCTTCATATCCAGAAAAGGTTACGGGCAAGACCACAAATGCGATTATCGGATGACATCATGAAAGTAGCGGGCAACAGTTAAATTCTCACTGCCCAAAAAAGAGAAAAGGAGGGAGATGAAGGAGGCCTACAATAGTTTTGTAAATATGAGCCTGCCGCAACGGGAAGTTATAGAGCGAGGTGAAGCGCAAATCCGAAGACAGATTGTCCTAGAAATTCAAAATGGATGCCCTCTTTCGTAAGAAATTTTCACGGGGAACGCAAGATCATGAACAAGTGTTGAGCATATTGAAAATCGAATTCACAACACACAACCGTTACTCATATCAAATGCCTTTTTAAACCTTCAGCGAAGAACTTTTTACATATACTTTGTAACAGATGTCCGGTGGCAGAATTCGACTCTAAAATTTTTTCGTAGCCATTAGGCGGAGAAGCGGGAAAGGGCTAGCTATGTTATTCGTACGGGTTTTTCAGTCAAGACTTTATAGTGTTTTTTTATTACAAATTAAAAGTCGAATTCAGCTACCGGACTCTTTCTACAATTATTAGATTAAACTGAAGGCACTGCTGTGGTTCTTAGGGTAACATGAATAAGCAATATATTGATAAATATCCTTACAGTTTATAACTTATGGTTATAAACTGTAAGGATCAATCATTTATGTATTTTACTCTATGAAGACGTTTATTCCTAGCTTAATAATAAACCCATCAGTAGACATTATTGTCTCTACTGACGGGTCATTTTCTTCTAGTCTATATTGCAAAGTTTTATTTATTCGTATATTTTTTGAATGTTACAAAGGACCAAGAAATATTTTCTTATATAATTGTAATAAAAATGTGTTAACAAGTTTTATATATTTTCATTGTGTTGGTAAGCGACTTCTGTTTAAGATACATTTGTATACTTGCCCTAGATGCAGTTGTCTTGATAAGTGTTATATATTGAACGTTTCCGTGCATTTCAGTAAGTGTGTTCAGATAGAGGGAAGCACAGGAGTATTCCGGGAGATTGCATGCAATTACACGCGCCGTTACCGGTGCTAGCAGAAATAAACGACCCTCCGAGCGTTTCCTTTCGTTTGACTCTTTTACATATGAAAAAAACTACTTGCTAACTTGTTAAAGGACATTTCATTCGGTGTGAGAATAAATAAAGCGTATTTGGTGTAATTGTCTGTTACATGTCGTGTTAGTATTGAGAAAATTGTTTTGTTTTCTGTGATATTGAATTTTCATGTTACTTTAGCTTATATTTATCATTCTCGTACTGATACCTTTCCAGAGAGTATACTGCCTTTCTTCCAGTAATCTAAGTTATATTTTAAAATGCTTTTTTTTTGCATTAAGCATGAAGTGGCAGTGGCCGGTAGAGCCTAATATTTTGTAGCGGTGACACCAGCCAGACAAAACTTTTTAAAGTTTTCAGAAGCTTCTGATCGCAGGCCGCTTATAGCTGATCCTATTGGAAATCTATATTAGAGGCCTATGTTTTCCAGTGGACGTCTTATGTGTAAAATGATGATAATGATAGTCCAAAAGTATGCGAATTTGCGTCAGCACGATGCAACAGTAACGTATGCTTGTGTGCAGTGGCGTAGCTAGAATATTTGGGGCCCCTGGCAAAATTGTAATCAGGTGCCCCCCCCCCCATTTTTTTACCGAGTTTAAAAATTTTTAGATTTCAGAAACCAATGGCCTTATCTTTTCACGCACATAAGACCATATGGTGTTCTCTTGGGGTGTTTTTTTAAAACTTCATATGGTGTTCTCTTCAAATGAATCTTTTTTTCTGAAAACGCCATATGGTGCTATCTTGAAGGTCAAAATTTACAAAAAAATATAAGGTGCTATCTTGAAGGTAAAACTTTTAACAAGCACATATTAAGTTATCTTAAAGGATTAAAAAAACGGGCGTTGGTAGCTTTGGGGAGAGGGTCCCAAAAATAAAACGAAAAATTACCTTTTACTTGTAAAAAGAAATTAGCCGAAATTTTAAAAATAACATAAACCGAACAGGATGCATTTGAACCTGATGACCAACTCCGACTAGTAAATGTTTCTGTAAAATATTGTGAATGCGGCTGACCCACGCATATTGAAAAGGGAAGATTCGCCACGCTATTGACGGACGAATGAGGTGTTCACAGAAAACATGTAAAAAAAAGACATCTCTATTTTATAACACAATTTCGAAAATTAACATATGGCGATTTCGGCCACTATGCGCATTTTATATATAAATTGTTTAGGCATGAAAATGAAGTATATTTCGGATGAAACAGATATTAGCAGGTCTGCGATTTATGGTATAATTCATGGCTTCTCAAATTATTTAACTCACGATACCCTTTCGGTTTATAAGTTTTTCCCGACTCCATTCAATAAAAGATTCCTTAGCGACCCCCTCCAAAAAAATAAAAAAGGAAAAAGTCGTATAGAAATTCTTATTTTTGAAATCTCGCGACCTCCTAAAATTTTCAGGAGACACGCTAGAAGCTCCGAAACTCAGTTTTAGAAGCCTTGGTATAATCTATATATTTTTTAATAAATTCGATTATGGTTTTTTTAATACTTATTTCGATAAATTTGGGCCGTTTGATACGATTGTGGAGGTGGACCAACCCCTACATGCAAAAAATAAATGAACATAAACGAATTTTACATAACGAGAAAATATGGATAATTTGGGCAATTTGCATATACACTGAGAATAGTGCTCTTAAAGTAACACATAGACATCGTACTGTAGATTGTGTATATTTTGTTAAAGTACATGTTAATTCGGTATCCAAATAGTGACTTATTATTAGAGGTGATACAACCAATTAAGTTCAAACGTTTACGTCGCGAAACAGTTACCACAATCTACACTTTGTTGGCTCTAACGATTTAATAATTCATACACAAAATATCGAATGTTTATGGAAAGTCTTCAAGACTGCGTTAAAACAAATGATTTAGGTCTATTGAAATAGCTGCAAACCGTTTCGTTTTCAATAAAAATATGTGGCTAGTTCCCTATTTTAATAAATTCTTGGCCTATTTCATTAAATTCTTGATTTTTTATTTTGGGGCCACAAAAAATACCAACTCCCAAAAAAAATTAAATAATAAAAATCTCTGACTAACGAACCGAACCAGTTTCGACATATATTAAATTTGTAAATGTTCATAGGGCCCCACTAATCTGTTGAATATGTCATTTTTGGCAAAAAAGGCCCCACTGGAGATCTGAACTGACATCGCTAGTTAAAATCGTGGTTTTCATTTTTCTTTTAACATTTTTTTGTTCATAAAAAAATTTTTTTTCAATTTGGGTGCTCCCCTTGCCCGTGGTGCCCTAGGGCGACCGCCCCTCTTGCCACCCCCTAGTTACGCCACTGCTTGTGTGTCTATGTATCAGAGAGAATATAAGCATGTGTGTCCATACAAACTTTGAAGAAAAAAAATATTATAAGAAATGCACATAGTAAATAGAATTATTAACAATTGGTACACAAAACTCATTTCGTTGATTTTTCAGCCTGATCTATATCCACGCGTTTGATTATAGTTTTAAAGCAAATGTTAATGGAAATCTAATGTAAGAATTTATTATAACACAAAGTGTTGACACTTGAAAACAGCTGTTTTACTAGAACAATAACTCCTCTTATATGTCAATTGAATTATTTACATTTGAATTACTTGTTCATCTACCGTTCAGTCCAGTTGGCTAAACGATTACTGATTCTTTGAAACGATGGAATGTGGACGCCGACCTGATGCTTATTTTAAATAAAAGAAATTACATAGTTTAAACTGACTATCTGATTGTATTAAGTGATTTTGTTCTTCTGTTAAGATTTTTACGAAACTGTCATTGTGCCTAAATACTGAATTTATACATTATAATAAGCGTATTTATAAATAGCTTGTCTTTACGTTTTTCAGTATTGCAGTTTGTAGAAAGGCTTTTATTGAATGAATTGTAGTTTTACAAGATATCTTTTCCTTAGTGTTAAATCTAAAATTAAAAATTTATTATTAAATAAATGCTATTATAGCCTTCAAGGGTATGTAGTTGATTGAGATGTGTGGAGCTTGGTTTGTTGACTTTTTTACATGATTGAAATTATAATGTATAAATGAAAAATGATCAAATTTTATTTAAAATAACAACTGTTGAGGTTCCGGCCGGCTCTTTTCAATAGATCTGCGTTTGCTAATTAAATGTTTAAATAGTCGATGATTCAAAAGCGCATGTATATGAATAAAGATATTTTGAATTTAACTTTTTTTTGAATTTTGATCGAGTAGTCTTTAGTCTTTAACCGATCAAATCGAGCCAATCACCAAAAAAAAAAAATTAAGACGAAATGAAGAAAAATTGTATTACTTATCACCACTTCAAAAAGATGCTATAAAATGTTTAAAGTTATGAAATCTTATGTAGCATCGCGTTTACACTCGTCATCTTGAAATAGGACGGTTTAGTTAGGTTAGATTTTTTCTTCGGCTTTTAAAAGCACAGACACACTAACATTCATTTCCTAGTTTTATTTGTAGAAATTGATGATTATATACTTTCTGAGACTAAATATTTTAAAAGTCACAAACATATAGTATACCATAAGTTATTGGAAATACTTTAAAGTGTTAAATAAATAACCTATACGAAAACCAATGATTTCAGAAATAACACAATAATAAAAAACTTTTATAAAATACGATAACCAAAAGCAACTATTAACTATTGTTTATTATCTGTCCCTGCAGACTTTGTACTGCTAGAAGTTATTGGCATGTCGAGTTACAATACAAAAATAATTCAACATATTTCAGAGTATTTACTTTATACAGTTTTATTAAAAGTAAATGAAAAGCCTAAAATTTTATTGTTGACAAAGAGCTACATATTCGCCCATTTAAAGCTATAAACCTGCTTGCAATTATCCGATATATTAAAATTAATAAGGATACAAAAAGCTTTGTTTTAACAACAGCGACAAGTTGATGTGCTTGTGAATCAAAAGTTGCACAGAATAACTTCAGTTCGATGTGAAGAGTTGTGGAAGGGGAACCATTGTTCATTTGCAAAACAGTTTTGCTCAACTTTGTTTTAATCAGAACGAGTTAGTGAGATTGTGAATTTAATTCACAACAGCTTCGACGTGACATCAGAAAATTATTGGGTTCGATATAATAATATTTTTTCTATTATTATATTTTTATAAAAGACCAGTTTCAGGATGCATTTAAAATTTTTTGTGAACTAATATACATAATAAATAGTTTAGAATGTACAATTAAACTATAAATAAGATTTTCGGTAGAAATTTAAATAGCGTTTAGAATAAATAATATTAAATAAGTTAAACATCGTCGTCATAATTTAATTTTTAATTTCTTATTGTAGTTAAAACATTTTCATTAAATACTCTTCATCACGTAAACTTAAAAACTCAAATATAGAGTTAAAACAATAATATGATTGGCGGTCTTATTACTCAAGGAAATTTCTTAAAGACATCAAATAGTATAGAAACAGAAAAACAAATAGTAGGGTTAGTTGACGTGTATTATGAAGTAGTTTAGGATTAATATACATATTCGAAGTAACCAATAATAATACATAGGTATATTTATTTAGTTTTGGTGCCCCGCTACTATCGCCATATGTTGTCATATCGCTCGATGTTTGGCGGAGTGAGAGTATTCGTTTATTGACTTTTCAATGGCAGTTTTAATGAGACCTGTCCTTGTTGGAGGACGTACACGGGATCTCTTGTCTCCCGCTTTGCCTTTCCAAAAGTTTCATTGATTCCTCATTACGGGTTACATGTCCAAAAAACTACTGCGTTCCTATTTACACAGTCGATATTTATATATACACTTATTAGTATTTACTAATAATAAATACATTTAATTTCATAATTATAAATACAACAATAATGAAAAACATTAGATGAACAACAACGAAAAATTAAAAAACTTGCCAGATAAATGAGCAATCAATTGTCACGTAAATACTCCTTAACTGTTATGTAATTAGTTTTTGCACGATTAAATAAAATACATAAACGTGAGTTTTCTCTATCATTATAATGGTAGACCTTATAAATAAACTAATTGTCACTACTATAATCAAGTGGTTCTGCAGAGTATCAGCATTGGCCGCGAGCCCTTGAAACGGTAAGCGTTATGCTGTGCAGCTGATCTTGATGACTCCAGCATTGCAACCCGTTTTTATTTCAATTTGCTCTATTAATAATTTGTTATTTGGTTGAACTTGCTATGTCACCTAATTATCTTCTCGAGTTGTAATTAAAAGCTAATTACATATTATTATACATTGTAAGTTATTAAATAAAATAGAACATGTGGGTGTCTTTGTCACTATTTGTTCAGCGGTGAAAATCAAAGACACGGCCATGTTTCTATAAGTTTTACAATAAAACGGGAAATGGTATCTTCATAAAAAATTATCTCACATCTGTAAACGTTTTATGTTTCGACAGTTCCAAGCTTGGTTTCAAGCTTACAAGTATATTACTTACTATATATACATATATATATGTATATATATATATATATATATATATATATATATATATATTTAATATTACTGAGTCCTGGTACCACTTCAGCATTTCATCTAAATTTATTGTGTCTGTTTATAGGATAACTTTTTATAGAAGGCTGTATAAACTTGGCAACATTATCCATTTTCTTCTTAGAGACATGAAATATAAGTGTACATGTATGAAATGTTAATTTAGATTAAATATTTAAATTAAAAACATGTCTTGTAAATATTACGCCTTTTGAGTCCATAGTCGACTATTGCAAGGCCTCCCCCAAAAACGTCTACGAGGGCATACACTTTATTGTATTATGGTATCATATTACCTTTGTGGTATTATGGTACGTAAACTGCTGCCTATCCTCTGGAAACTTGTTTGTGAGCATTGGCGACTTTATATTATCAATACACAAAATGTGAATTATGTTATATTGTATTCCGGGAATCGAACACGCGACCCACGATAGTAAGTCTATGTTCTCTACTGCGGACTCAAGTCAGTGTCTCAATTTACAAACATAAAAAGTCGAGAGAGAACTATTTAACATTTTACGCTTTCATTTATCTTATTTTCACTATTTTTTTTAATACTTTGTCGATGGTTTTGCAATGCCGATAAATAAAACAAGGGCAGTCCTTGATAGTTTCTGGCGACAATTTTGAAAATGTATTTAATTCTCTCATATATCCTGTTACCGTTTTGGAAAAGCCTCTACATCAGTGTTTCTCAAGGTGGGGCCCACGCCCACTAAGAGGCAATTTTGATTGTTAAGGTGGGCAATCCGGTAGTGGACTCGACACGAGTTTAACCCTTTCGCTTTAATTTAAAAAAAAATTATACCACATAGGGGGGTAAAAGAATTTTAGACAGGCTAATGTGCGGTATGGTACATTAAAGGTAGAAATATAAATATAAATATAGACCAATGTCTATATTATATATTTATCTACCAGAAATTAGAATTAACAATGGTGTATATCAAAAAACATTACAGTTATATTATTTTAAAAATTCAATTGAAAAGCCTTATTGAAAATCTATGGTGAAGGTTTACGCCTAGCTTTGGAAGCACTACCACTGAAATGAAGATTATAATAAAGTTCGTTGCGTCTCCTAGTAGTAAATAATATAATAAAATTTGTACAGAGTTTTTACTGTTGTAAATACTTATACAGTGTTTATTTCATTTTCAATAATTCGACGTAGAAAACGCAAAAAAATGACTTGTGACGAAAGAATTTTGTAAGCATATTGAATTTAATATGTTAGTGTCTCAATACATTATGATTAAAGTCTTCTTACTTTACCAATAAGATACTGGACTGAGCTATATCCCTTTGTTATGTTTCCCTTGTCCGCAATCATTCATTGACTGTGACAAGAACGAAAAGATATTAGATAAGTAAAGTCTAGAATTACGTACGTTATTACCTATTTTTCAAGTTAGGTTTTTATTATATATAGTTACGAAATATATTTAAAGCTTTTCTTTGTTCAATGCCAATTGAAATTATGCTTTATTAGCAAACACATCTATAATAACACAAAACTAATATATAGTGTAATTTCTACGGTTAAGTATTGTGTTGGATTATTTAAGAAATATCAAATTTATCTCGTTTAACCTTAGGTTAAATATGCCGGCGCATTCTTCTTCGTTTATAGCCAAATCTTTTACCACACAGACCGTTTGATTGTGGAATGAATTACCGCTGAGTATAAGAACTATTTTTAAGAAATTTGTTAAGAAATATTTGCTAGAACAATGAATATTTGTCCTTTAAATATTTTTTCTTTCTCTGTTTCTTTATTCTATCTGAGGCAAGTGCGATCCAAGTCAGTTTAATATTATTATTTATTATTACTTTTATAATTATGTGTTCAACCGTATTTATTAAAAGTATATATGCTATAAACATATGTATGTATATATGCTTTGTATATAATTACTCGTTAACAACGGTTATTTATCTCTCTACTCTTTCCATACTATAGTTGTCGGGAAGACATTACCTATTATGATAAGATCGTCCATTGTACTTTTTTCTTTTCTAATATGCGCTTATATATATATATATATATATATTAGTGTGTACATTAAAGTATACTAACTTAATTCGTTAACACGGCAAATACATTAATACTTTTGTTGTTTAATAGCATTCATTGTATATTGGTTGCGGTTGGGGTCTCAAAGTTTTGGAGTAGACACCTCGAATACTCATTATCATCGATAGACGCCCACTGTAACATATGCCATACCTAAAGATCACTCCGATGACCGGACTACCCGCGACCTTGACTTTATTTTCAGTCTACCAAGTGAAGAGTCTACCTAGGCCCCATCTAACAGCTCTTGGTCGACACTTGAGAACCTCTCGGCTGCGGCCGGCAGTCCGTTGCACAAGAGATGTGTCCCGCCCAATTTAGACGAGCTAATTCTTCGAGCTACATCGCCATTTCGTATACTAATGTAAAAAATAAGTAAAATACAAATGAGTTAATTAAAGTTTTAAATATGATAGAAAGAATTTCTTCTTCAGCTGATGGACGCTCACAGCAAGTCTGGCGCAGCCTGCATCCAGTGACTTATCCCGACCTTAACTTTCTTCGGTCCACCTAGTGGAAAGCTTACCTACTCCGCGTCCAACGGTTCGCTGTCGTCACTGGAGAACCTTTCGTCTCCAACAGCAATCGGTTGCACGAGGGATGTGATCCGCAAACTGCCACTTCAGACAAACAATTCTTCGAGCTACGTCGGTGGTCTTGGTTCTTTTGCGGGTCTTCTCATTTCTAATATATGAATATGTGATAGAAAGCACTGTTATTAAATAATTTAAAATTGTATAAAGAGTTCGTGTTAATGATCAATCTTATAGAAGTAGAAAAAATATTTATTTAAATCATCGAATAATAGAAATTAAAATGTGTTTTTACTAATATTAATAAAATATAAATAATTTACAATTATTGTCTACAGCTAGTTTTTTTTTGGTAATGAAAATTTGCGAACATTTGATGGTAGAACCATGGTGGATAATAATATGATGTAATAGAAGAACCCACGTAGTACCTAGTCTGTGCTTATTAATTTGAGACATAAACAAGACATGTCTTTAACATTACTGCTACGCGTGCTACGCCCGTAGATAGGATATTACCTCTACACTTCTATAAATTGGGATTGATACTGATAACTTACCATTAGTTGTGTAGGGATAGGGGAACCTTTGAATATACTCTTCTAGAAAGAAAAGTTTGAGTTATACCTACTAAATTTCGACAAACCATCTTTGTCTTTTTATGTTACTCCGCATAAAACACACAAATCGTAGCCAGCACTGTGTCCACAATTGGGGGATTTCAACTTTATCAGGACAATTCGATTTACCTCCGAAATATGTGACTATTACCCAGTACTATCTTTCTCTGACCATCCTGGATGTAGAACCGAAAATTTCACTTTTAACGGCTGCAAAGGAGAATTCCTTTTTAATATCTTTATCCGGCTCGCTGGAGATTTTCCTATATTTTCAGTAACCTAAGCCTATGTCTACTTGGTGTTACCGATCTTTCTCTTCGTTTCGAGAATTTAAATGAATATAACATGTATCAGAAACATTACTTTATAAAGGTGAAATAAGTGTAAGAGCTGTAAAAAGCCTTTTTTGAACAAAGATGTACATAGTTTACACGGACTTAATGTAAACGGTATGTATAATATACTTGTCTCTGTTCACAGCATGCGAGTATCTATTCAACAGTCTCTAGAAACTTAAACATCAAAAGCAATTTTTGACATAAAAGCATATGTAAGATGAAAATCGCCGTTTATTGTAGATAGTAGTTTCAGTTTTAAAATTACTTGCTGAAAAATGAGCTATACATTCACGCCTTTAAAGTCATTAGACCTATCACCCAGTATAACATTTTTTAAATCAACAGTAGAATATGAATTAGCTGGTTCGATCTCTTTGTACAGGTTCTCTTCAGTTTCCTAGATAATTTGTGTAAATACGGCATTGTGCATTCAGCAGGGGAACTGCCCGGCGCTTGCAACACCGCGCAGAAACTAAGCCACTGGGTACGAGGGGGCTGCCTTGTTCAGTCGTCGGCCGAAGCTCGTCGGCGTCGGTCATGTGAAATATTTCACGAAATATCGGAACAATCGAGCTGTTGCAATTATAATAGATAATCAATTAGAATAGTCATTAAATGGTTTATTTAAATCGCATCGTTTGTGTGTTGTGAATTTTATTTCTCTATCATTATAAGATGAATGTAGGTTGTGACACACTAAGTGAACAGGATCGCGTTGCGAGTGAGGGAGATTATTAAAAATAAAACAGGCTGTTTCTAAACAACGAGGGTTGCGGCAGGTAAGCTTGATATATAATTAATATTATATCACAAAATGTAATAATCATTCATACATTTATCCACATTTTTATTAAAAAAAACTACAACTTCGCGTATTAATTTTTTTTTCACATAAATTATTTTGAGATTCTTTTTAAAATATCAGTAGTAAAATTTTAAAAATATAAATAAGTTATAATAATTACATTTATATTATTAGTAACTGTTTATTTAAAATTACAAGAAATATCTAATTTGTAATGGAAATAATAGTGAATATGTCTATGGTATAACATTTCTATATGTTCCAAAGTCAAGCACTCCACAACGAGCTCCTGGCAAACAATCCATCGTGTCGAGCCGTTGCTGCAGTAATTAGACAAAAGACTGCGCGTTCTAAATTTGAAAATGGAACTAAGAAAACATATTTTATGAAGTCATTAATAATATAATATACTTTTATATAAATAAACGATTGAACAAATTTTTATTTTTTTATTTTTGTGTTTTACGATTTCCGCACTTTTCCTGTTGCGTTAAAAAGGGCTATTGTCCTGTATGATATTATTAATATCTATATTTTTATTGAAAATAGTTTATTTCACATTTACAGTTAAATATATTTTAAACCGCTATAATAAATGTGTCGGTATATAGGTCAAAATACAAGAAGCTCATATGTTGATTTATATTATGGTAATAATCATTAGGAAGATACTTATGAGTGGAAGACGAATTGGCAAAAGTACTGCAATAAAAACTGAATTATTTTTTTTTATAAAAAAACTTTAGTACTGTAAATAACTATATCTTTATTGAGGTAATAAAGGAGGAACATTTCTTGTAATTCAAACGAAATTTTATCGAGAAATCGTTTGAATTATTCTAACGTCTGTTCGACCAGGGAAAGACCACGCCTACGGAAAATAAAACAACATTATAATATTTTGGTCCAGAGCTAGGATAAAAGCAAAATTCAAATCATTGCTGTAATTTTTATTCCATGAAATTTCTGTTCAATTTTTTACAGTAGTAAAATGTAGCCTGCATAGAGTTATTTGGTCTGGTTATTTACTTGTTATATGGTTTTATCATTTATCCTGACCTTATAACTGGGGAGACGTAACTTCTTAGCATTCCATGGATTCATCGTGCGGGTGCCGCGTTCATAAATAGTAAGGACGGGGCTGGGTATGGTGCTAGGGGCTGACAAATTGTGTAGTAAGTTCTTTTTTTTAAATAAAATACGTTAATTAAATATAGGAACTTTTAATACAACACTTTTTGACCGTGATTTTATTATCTATTAATTTTTTTAATCTATTTCTAATAGTTAAGAGAGGCTTCCTTGTAAAGAGGAAGCGTTTCACCTTCATCTCGTTCAAACCTTTATTATTTTAGAAGTTTGTTCCCGAAATAAGCCGATATTTATTCTTGACTAACGATACTTCAGCAGAGTATAGAAAGATTTTACTCTTATACCTATTGATCCTACTTGCTCCGCATATATTTTTACTTAAATGTATGCTATAAATTTATTCCTACTAATTTCAAGTAGTTTTTGTTCACCTTTCTCGTGTAATCTTTAGGTTTTTATTTCCCGGCAAATGGTAAGTTCTGTTAAGGTCTAAAATGGTCTAGTTATGACAAATAAGTATTTTATATAATTTCTTCACGATACACATGAGAGGTGTTTGAGGTCTTCAAAGAATCTGAAATTAAAAATGCCGGCGCATTCTTCTTCGTTAATGGCCAGATCTTTTACCACACAGGCCGTTCGATTGTGGATTGATTTACCGCTAAATGCGCCAATTCACTATCAATTTTTAAGAAAATAGTTAATAAATATTTAGTCAACCTATATGTATTTACCTTATAATTTTTTTTCTGTTTCTTTATTCTTTCTGAGGAGAGCGCGATCTAAGTCAGTTTATTGTTTTTTTTATATTTATAAAATGTATTATAACGTATTTATTATAATGTATATATTATAATGTATGTACTTTATACATATATATGTACTTTTTTGTATGTCTTGTACACGTTAACTACCTGTTATTTATACTTTTACTGCTTCTATGTTTTAGTTATCTGGAAGAGAATGCATCGTGTCATAAGACCGTCCATTGTATTTTTTTCGTTTATTATTATGAAACTGTACATATTTTCTAGCGTGTACAATTAATAATATTAAATAAATAAATAAATATTTCTTTTTCTTATTCTCAGTGTTTCTGTATTATTTCTGATACGATTCATTAGAAATATCACAGAAGAGCTGCTTCCAGGAGAGAAGAAGGCTTTTGTTATATTTGAATTTTTGAGTGTAATAAAAAATAAAATAATCAAAGATATAATGTAGTACATATAACATTGAGTAGTGGTAGCCCACCAACAGAGAACTGACACTTGTGATCGTAGGTAGGGCGTCGGTTCCCGGAATACATTTTTTTTATAATTCATACTTTATGTTTCAATTATATAGGATTGCAGCTGGTTGCAAACGAGATGTTATATATATACACAAGGTTAGGTAGCAGCATCCTCTGCGTTCTATAAAACCACACTGCAATCGCCGGGGTCGTGGCGATTATGGTATATCCCCACATAGATATCTTTCAGGGAATCCTATGCCTTGTAATGGGAGATAACGACGTTTTATCTTATATGAAGACTTAACCTGTTTAGTCATTTTTCCATAGTTTAAAATTAAAAAAAATGTACGGATGTCTACAACATGCGTAACTACTTTTGGCAAACTTTGACTTTTGAATAGATAAAAGAATTTCATTAACAGTAATTTTTTTTTTCAATTGAATAAAAAATGTTACCTCCATTTTGATCCATTCCGCACAGATCTGATTCCGTCACTTGTAAATGTCGACGCTATATCGGGCTCAGGCAAGTTCGACTGACGCGCACGTCACGTTTTCTCGCTACAGGTCTTCATTTGTCCTTTACGTCAGACAAACAGCTCATAAAACGAACAGTTTTATTTGTGCAAATGTAAAAAGTCTTATACGTTTTACTTTAAGCAATCTTTTTCGGTACACATCGGCGTGGTTAAGAAAATTAATATGATACTATATTTACACAGAAGCTAAATGTGTTGCTTCATATAAATCTAATGTATATATTTTTGTATATTGGTATGTTTCATATATATGTACATGTTAATTACCCGCTACCTATTCCTACTACTTCCATACTAAGGTTGTCTGTATGAAATCGGTTTGTGTAATAAGACAGACTACGTATATATTTTCTAGCGTGAACAATAAAGAGTATTTAAATTAAAAGTAAAACTAGTGACCGCAATGTTGTGTTTGAATTTCTCCTATCTAGCTTTGCTATTTTTCAGTTTTCTTAATATACATATGACATCATATTTCAGGACATACAGTTAAGAAAGAAAGTTTCACAAGTTTATCTGTAGTGAGATAATCTTCAAAATTTGTTAGATTTAAAAAAGCTACGGACTAGATTTTTTTAAATGTATATATATGCTTTCATTTATGACAGGTACGTTATAATATTCAATTTTCTGCGGCGGACGTCGTTTGTTTAAAATTTGTAATAAACAAAATGTTAAGTAAAGTTTATTTTCCTAATTATTATTTGAAGCATTTATGACACAGTTGATTAGGTCAATAATTATACTATGATATATTCGCCGGAATTAATATCAAAAATGCACATTAAAAACAGCTAACGATGGGTATAAATCGTAGCAAAATGTCAGTCTACATCTAACATTCGCACGGTGCGGACGTGGTCTCTTTCATTTATAATGATTGTTCCTGTTAACACCTCGATGCAATTTTTCGAACTTATTTCAGATGCATATGTCTTATGTTTTACAGACGACGAAGACAAGTACATTCTTTGAAATCCAGGAAGTAGATGTAGGTAGAGCAGTGGTAGCCAAGCGGTAGAGGACTGAGACTTGTGATCGTAGGTCGCGAGTTCTATTCTCGAGGTTCAATCTTATGTAATTCACACATTGTGCATTAATTATATAGGATTATTACTGCTCACAAAAAAAGTTTTCAAACGACGGGCAGTAGCTAAATGGCATAATTCTAGATTATGGTATATCCTCCCATAGGAATATTTGAGTAAAAGCTTATACCTTGCAGTGAACATTTATGGACTGAAACAACATTTTTGGTTAACTGACACAACGATAAATAAAACGATGTACTATATCAAAACTAATAAGTATAAGTAATTCAAGTCGATTAAAATATATTAGGTTTAAATTAAGACACGAAGTCGTAAAAAATTATTGCAGGAAAATGTTACCTGCAGATACATTTTTCTATGATGCACTGTAGTTTATAATATGATGCAGATATAGAAATGACATGGACATTTAAATTTAGAATAGTTATATAATTCCCTTTTACGCTATCGATTTTTAAAATAAATGCGAGCAATATGTGAGCAATATCACCAACGTTCAATATATAGAAACTTTTTTTGGTAAATCTGCTAATTGCCTTGTTAAAAATTTATTGATATGATGAAGTTGTTCTAGATTTACACGTACCTTGTACTTGCTATATATTTTCGACAATCTGTAGTAAATTATTAATATAAAACTACATGTACACCGAAGGTTACGATCGTTATGAAATTTATGAATGCTTCTTGCGAGGTCTAAAATAAAAGCTCTTAGTAAGCGAGTAACAATTTATCACCCTTTTATATACGCCGTAACTAATTATCCTTAAAGATGACAAATACCAGCATACTGCACGTGACGGCGAATTATATCGCTATATAGCTCTGCTATAACCTAAAATTGCTATCCCGTGAATGAGTGCTATATAAAGTTAACAGATTTTTTTTTATTTAATTACGACGTTAAAATAATATTATCCTTTTTTAATATAAAACTTAGTAATTTTATTTATATTATAATGATCATATATAAATTATTTGTTACCTGATATGCGCGTAATGTTTTAATTGTAGCATTAAAATTGTCTAAAATTATGATACAAAACATAAAGAACAATCTGGTATTCATAATTTCGTATAAAGGCTATTTTTGTTAATTACAAGTTGATTAATAGAATCAGGCATTACCTTGCGGAAGTCCATCCTAAGTAAGAAAAGGACCAATATTTAGCCACTTCCGCCTAACACAGAGAGCTCTGTGTTTGGCACTAATCGGTGTAACATAACTCCTGAAGATGCCCCGCGGAGAGGTGAAACACGTGTTGAGTAATTTGATGGTGGCAGTTGTGTAATTCGCATTATTTGCCGCATACGCATTTATAAGCGGGCTGGCGGGCGGTGCACTTTGTTGCACGACTACCACTGCATGTGCGGAAGTGGCTAAATATTGGTCCTTTTCTTAATTACAAGTTGAAAATTATTAAATTAGACGATTATGTCTCTTTACATTAAATAAGTTTGAGGACCTACAGAAACCACTGTTTGTTATAAGCGTTCGCTATAAAGTTATCGGATGTAAAAGTTCCTTATAGGGGATTCACGACTTGATCTGTTACTCAAGTGTTCATAATTCTTCCCAGGTTTCTCTGTATTATTTATGACATTATTATGAGTTTCAGTAATTGTTAGAAAAAGAATTAGCTAGTAGCTTCGCTGCAAAATGGAATCAGAAATCGGGAGATCGGCTAAAGAAACAAAGTCACCGACGGAGCCCGAAGCTCGTTTGAAATGACAGTCGGCGGGGCACACCATTTATGTAACTAAAGGCTGTACGGGGTAGGTACTCGAGCCTCCACGAGCTGGGAGACGCAGCGTAGGTAGGCCTCCCATTAGGTAGACCGATTGACATAGTTAAGGTTGTGCAAAGTCATTGGATACGAGCAGCGTAGGACCTGTTACCGTGGATTACGTAAAATGGAAATGACGTTTCATCAGTTAAAAGGAGAACGTGTTTTAATTTTTTCATCTTGAAAAAAACGTAAAGAGAAAATGTTTTTATTTATCATGTCCAAAGATTGCAAATATTTTGTTTCCTTCCTATAACTTATCGTAACTATAAAAAAGAGTATTTTATTGTCCATTGAATTTGTTCGCCATAAATAATTCCTCGGATTTCATATTAATGTTATGTTCAGAGTCATATGTTTCCGAACGCCGATAACCAATCTTTCGAGCGGTCGTGAAATATTTTTTACGTTCGTTGGATGTGAATTTAAATTTTATCAAAATTTCAACAACTTTATTTATGGTACAAATATTATACAGGATGATTGGTTATAGGTGTGAAAGCTTTAAATGGAGGAATGTATAGCGCATTTATTAGCCAAACGCTTTCAAGTTTTTTTTGTTATTTATTTATTTCCTAAGTGATCAATATGAAACATGTTGTATATGGTACAAATATTAAACAGGATGATTAGTTTCAAGTGTAAAATCTTTATAGAGGTATAGCTAATTTGATGTTTGGTACACTATAATTGCAGATAAAATAAATAGTGTAATAATTAGTAACGAAATGCGTTATCAAAATTTGATTGCTACATTTAAAAGTTAATGATTATTTATTAACTATCCTTGCTGACTTTGTATTACAAGAAGTTGTTGGTTTGGCGTATTGTAGTAAAAAAATAATATAACATACATATTTCAGTTTGATCACTATATATAGAGTGATTAGTAAATAAGTATAAAAGCTTTAAAGCTTTTTGCTAATAAAAGGTCCTCCGTATATCAAATAGTGACGACAATAGCGATGTATTAATTTGATATACCTCGGCCATAATAAGGAAGTGTTACGCGGGGTTGGAAATATAATAATCAGTTGAATATTATATTCTCCTAAATCACGTAGCACAACACGAGGAAGATGGTAGATGTGGTTTTCGAATCTATAGGATATAGAGGTTTCAGTAGAAATAACTTTCTGAATATTACTTGTTTCTTATTATAATATTTTTTAATCGAAAATGTTATAATAGATATAGTACTTTACTTTGATACGATACGATTTGAACGATAGCCCTGGCAGTTTACATATAAAGAGCAAAAGTCGATAGGTGGTCAGAAATTATTACAAACTCGGTTCCTTATAAGACAAAAATCAAGAGGTACATCGGCCAAAAGATAGAGCGATGACGTCATAAAAGCTGCGGGAAATTCATGGTCAAGGTCAGCCAGAGACAGAGACCTCTGGAATAAGATGGAGGAGGCTTATGTCGCTTCATGCGGCCTTTACTTTATTAACAAAACATTAAAATAAATTTGAGAACTTAAAACTAACCCTACTAAAAACATAACGTACGAAATAATTGTATGCGTTATAAAAATAAAAATTAATTTATTTGTTACCTCAAATAATAAATAAATAAAAAATGTATAAGTTCTAGCTTAATCAATAATAACCAATATGTACGTGCAAGCTAAAGTTGAATATCACTGTTCCAACACATAGAATGTATGTTAATATTTATCCTAAATAATTTGTGTGTTGAATACGATAAATTAGCTTTATTATTTATCAAGTAAGTGAAGTATTTTGTGGCCAATGTGCGCTTTTAAAATAGGATCCCAGAAAATGTTCAAAGTTGTTGTATCGAGATTTTAAAAAAAGTTATGAAGATATTTTTAATACTAAAGATTTCTATACTATAAATTATTTCATAAAAGTTGGCACCCTGGGTATGATGTGTCCTCCGAGCTATTTCTAAGTTATTTAACTACGTAATTTAATATTCTTTTTTTTAAACATACGTATATATTTCTGTTGATTTTTTTCTCCTTTCTCTTGTAGTCTGTGGCATTTATTATCCGAATAGGTAGTAAACTTTATAGGACGTCAAAAGAGATGTAATAAATTACATGTTGAATAAAGAGCTTTTGCATTCATTTGAATTTGAATTTAAAAGAAATAATAATAAATCTCCAATACAGCCCAACGTGAGAGGACTGAGATTTGTGCAGGTCGCGGGTTAAGATAGAAAGATAGAATCTTATATAATTTACACTTTGCATTGACATATGATTGCCACTGCTCACAAATAATTTTCTAGAAAATGGGTTGCAGCGTCCTCTGCGTATCATAATACCACACTTCCATCGCCAATCCACCTGCCAAGCATGTGCGATTATTCTGTATCCCCCCCATAAATATTCTTGAAGGAGGCTTATGTCTTGCAGTGGGTGTCTTTAGGCTGAAATGACGAATGTCTTTTATCACTTTGTAAATAAGATGAATCTGTAATAAAGTAGCTAAAACTGGTTTATTTAAAATGTGCTTTTACAAATTGAATCGATGTAGTTGTAAGTATTATAGATGTAAAGAAATAAATATTAATGACTTAATATTCTTGATTATTGAAATCTTATTGACTTCTTTAAATCCACAGATTATTATTACGAATGTCGGTATTATAATCACCATGAATAGCAGCGTATCGGACGAAGAGGAAAAATGAATATTTTTCATTATTATACTTTCTTTTTAATATCCATTACTCTAATGGTTTTTTCGCTTTGATATTTTGTACGCAACGTTTTATAGTTTACCATTCATACGTTTTTTCGATAATAATGACTCGTACAGAGTTCTTTAATATTTTTTTTCTTATTACATTGTTCTGTTATAATAATGCTTGATCAGATTATTTTTATGAACTTTCTATAAACAAGTTAATGCAGACACTTAAGTAAATCCGATACTTTTTGTCGAATACATTTTCTTTAAGTTTTTCAAGAAGATTATAAATAAAGATCTTTTCTTTAATTATTATTTATAATATAAAATGAATATTATTATTATTATTAACATTCTGTGATTGGAAAACATTGTTTATTAAATTTGTTCAAATTTTGAGAGTATGTACAAATAGTATATATTATTTAGATTTTGATATTTATATTTCTACCTTTAATTATACTTCTACCTCTCCCATACTATGGTAGTATGTAAGAGATTGCCTTGTGTGATAAGACCGCTCATTGTACTCTTTTGTTTATTATTATGAAAATATTTAAAATTTAAATGTGTCCGCGTGTACACTAAAGAATATAAAAAAATGGACAATGAAGTGTAGATGTGTAGAATAATTTTATCTTGTTTATGGTACATTTCTAACCGTACGGTGATTAAGCTGGGGTAAGATATAGAATTATATATATATATATATAAATAAAAAAAATATATATGTATAAATATATATATATATATATATATATATATATATGTACTTGTATTTATGCCATTTATGATGACGATGTCTATATAAACATATATTACGTAGTATACAAATTCATAAGGGTATATTTAGCATACATGCGTTAACAATATCCGTACATACATACTTAGACACACAAATAAATGATATTGTTAATGCCATTGTAAACATGCACTTATGTCTTGTCAGCATTATTAATTTATGTATTATATATTATTAATTACCTTTGCTATAAATAAAAATATATATATTTATATATTATTAATTACCTTTGCTATGTCAGAGCGAGAGCTCCTGATACTATAGAAGTTACTGATATAAGGCTGCTATCTTTATTGCATTTGTTTATATTTGTTTGCTATACATTGAGCAATGGTAGCTAGCGGTGGAGGACTGAGACTTACCATAGTATATCGTGTTTGATTCCCGGGATACAATCTTATGTATTTTGTGCGTTAGTTAAATAGGGTTGCCACTGTTTACAAATAAGTTTTCTGAGGATGGGTGGCAAAATCTTTTGTATACTATAATACCATACTGCGATCGCCAGCCAGCCTGCCAAACGTGACGCTTATGCTATATTGAACCATAGATATCTTTGGGAAAAGCTTTGCGGAGAGCGTCAAAAGATTAAAACAATGACGACGACCCTTTTTACAACTTTTGTAAAGGAGATTTTAATGCCATATAGACATTTTCTACAAGTTAATCAAATTTATAGCGTAATGTTAGATGAAATAAATATTTTTATTAAAAAAAAACGAGTCACTTACTGTCGGATGAATGTTGGTTTTTTTCTCAACCAATGACTTGTATTTCTCTTCGGCGCGCTAGCTAATTAGACATCCGTGCACAAACCTGAATTAAACTTTTCCTGCCCTCTGTAGACCCAATTAGCGCTGAATGGATGCCAATTATGCACGGACCAAGTACGAATTGACTGGCGAACTCGATTTCCCTTCACCTACATACAGGGTGATTGGATATAGGTGTAAAAGCTTTAAAAGACAACGTACAGCGCAATTGCTATCAATCAATGTATGGTATTGCTATCAAATAATCCAAAAAATCAATGGTTTCAGAGGTAGTAAACAACGTACTGATAATGTACTAAGAAAAAGCATTTTTAATATTCGAATTGCTACATAAAGAAACTAAACACTTTACTATCGGCCCCTGTAGATTTTGTAAAGTCATGTTAATGGCCAGTCGTATTCCAATAGAAAAATCAATTCATGTAATCTTCGAGAGTAACCACATTAAAAAGAATGATTGTAAATAGGTGTAAAAAAGCTTTAGGCTTTTTGCTAATAAATGAGGTATACATTCAAGTTTTGAGGCTTTTACACATGTAAACAATCATTATATAATACTCCTTTGTTAATGAAAGTCCATAAATATTTTAAATTGAATATTTTGAAGCACACAGCCTTGAAGATTGCGCGCCAAAGGAAAAATTTTCACGTAAAGAGCTCTTCTGGTGTTTAAAGTCTTAAGCCAGATGTTTCCTCTTCCATGCGATCGCTTTTCACTTTTTTATTTGATGTGGTCTGATCTATCGTTCTACAATGTTGAATATAGTAAATTTTTAATGTTGTGTCATTTATAAAGGAACACATAACAGACCCATTATTTACACAGTTACTTTTAATATACTTATAACTTATGTGTACGACTGGTGTACCTAAATAAATAAAGATAATAAATTAGAATAAATACATTTGTGAGAAATTACTTGATGTTTCCGAGTCTATTTTGTGGAGTGAATAAATAAGATAACATTGTTATGTTACGTTATTTTGTTATGTACTAGACATGGGTTTGACATCAATTCACTATTTTAGATTTAAATGTTGCTGTTTTATAATTAACAATTGGAATAATGTAGGTTTTAATTTTTTTTTGCTTACACATGTAACTAATTAAATATGTTATTTTATAAATATCTGGAGATATCATATAAAATGACAACGCAATAAAATGTTATCCTTATTTATGTATAAAACAACAGGCGATAATAATGCTCGGAAATCAGAGAAAAAAAATCAACGCTTAACTTGTACTTGAATAATTTATTTCCCTTGGTAACGCCATAACTTTCTTTACATTTTGCAGCAGATTCTAATGGATTACTGAAATATTAAGATATAATAGAATATAGCCTCGAAACTTACAACATAAAATTCAGAATTTATAAATACTGTTGCAACTGCGTATTTGACAGTCCGCAATGTATTTCGAGCATTTGAGAGTTGAAAATCAAAATAGCGTTTTGCGTAGAAGTTTTTATATAGCGTAAAATTTATTTAGGAATTTTATATTTAATTATTAAATAAGGTAATTACTCAGTAATAAGCCACATTATTTCTTTTCCTTTTGGAATTCCACAGGCCAATAATTTCGAGTAGAAAAAATTCTGTAAGGACATTCAACATTTTATTAAATTTTCACTATTTTATACTGTCGATTCTTTACACATTAATATATAAAAGTATGTTAACGTTAAAAGAATATTCTGATAAAAAACTGTAATATCTTCCCCAAGATAAAATATTAAAATGCGTCTGTTATGTTTGAACTCCGATCAAATGACAAAGTTTTGTCTGTCCAAACCATTGTTTGTTAGACCATTCTGAACAAGACCTATAAATAATATATTTACACTAATCATCAACAAAATTCTTTCTTATGATAACATCACTATTTATTTAAAAAAATGTATAGTTGTTGGTAATAGGTATAAAAGTTTTAAAGGGGTGAATGCATAGTGTATTTTTCAGTAAAAGACTTGAAAGTTTTAACATCTATTTGCAATCATCCTGTATAAACCACTCAGAATTAAAACAAATATTTTTTTTCCGTCGTAATGTAACAGTTCAATAACTTCTGGTAGTATAAAATCTGTAGAGGCAAATAGTAAACAATAAATGCAGTAATCTGAACATAGAAAACTCGTTATCTTACTGTATTAGTATTATGTTGTTTATTATTTCTGAAACCGTTGAAAATAATTTAATTAAAAGCAAATAAGCAATACATTAACCCCTTTTAAGATTTTACACCTAATTGACACGTGTTTCAAAAGTCTTTACTATTATATATAAACAAATAAATAAAATTTGAGTGTCTGTTTGTAATTTTAAAATAACTAATTTTTACTATATGCATATAAATATATACATACTGTAAGTATACCAAAATGATTTTTCTATAAATTTTATCTATCTGTTTGTCCCGGCGGATCTCTGAAATGGCCGAACTGGAATGGTTTTAGACGCGACGTGTACTGACAGGTAGCTGATATAATAAGCAGTAACTTTGGGTACTTTTATTTTAGAAAATTTATATGTATAATAATATAATAATGAATAAAAAAACCATTGCGAGTCTCGCAAAGCGGGCGAGGGACGGCTATTTAATACGTAAATGGAAACTCAAATCTTCTCAGCACTTATTCTGAATCGTTTCTTCGTTACTAAAGGTCGAGCACTACTTGAAACGCTTTGATGACAAGATGTTTCCATGTTATCTTGTTTTTTACTTCCTTGACGCAGTAAATAAAGACAGTTGCGTTATTTAATTAACTCTATTAGACTTATCATAGCTATCATAAGTTCGTAATAAAATGTATGTAGGTATATATGCAAAGAGTAAATCATAACAAAAATGCTAGAAGAGTCTAGAATTAAATTGAGCTTCCCTATAGTAACTTTTTTCCAAGCGTCCTGATTTCAGAATAGCCCAACTCGGACAGTTAATTTTTATTTTATCAATTTTACAATAAGCCGAATAAAATAATAGAGCAATTCATTACCAAGATATATTATCACATAAAAAATCCTTCACCCTGTTACTTCATATATTATTATTTAGTATCAAATTTATAAAATAAACTAAATATGAATGTTGTAGGCTCACACGTTGGATTAAAGAAGTTAATTTCACAGACTATAATGTAAGGTATTTCGTATATATTGTAATCTGCTGATGTAATTACACGTAGGTTCGCGCTACGCCAGACGCAGTCGGACTTTAATCGAGTGTAGCCAGGTACAGGGCAGCTTACCCAACGCCCCCAGCGTCACCTATATCTGCGCCTTAAGCAGTAGACTTCCACATCTTTCAAATATTAATAACATTTAAAAATATTCAATGAATCTCTACGAGCCACCGTGGTCGCTGACGGCTCATATTTTCTTATTTCAATGGCTGATATAGTTGCAAATCTTTGATCATGCCAGCAACAAACTCCGAACACTAAACACATTTGTGTTTCGTGAACATTGTGGGTCATTAATCTCTAAGTACGTGCTTTGCGTGTCGTATATTGTTTTATAGTGCTTTAAAAAGCAATTTCCTGTATATAAAGCTTTATGGGTTATTTGCATGACGCTTAACACGAAAATTGTTAGAATGTAACTAAGTAATAAAATTTTTGTATATATTTACATAGTGTATATTTTTTCTAAATCATTCGAATTAAAATTTTGAAATTCTTTATTGAACAGAGTATAGATTACTTCTTTCATTGCCTTCAAGAATAGCCTAACACCTTCTTCTTTTTTTAGCCGATAGACGTCCACTGCAAGGCAAAGCCTTCCCTCAAAGATCGCTACGGTTACCGCTCTTCCGCTGCCCGAATCTAGCGTCACCCCGTGACCTTACATATGTCTTGCTGCATCTATGAAGAACCTTTGAAACTTCAGACGAGGAATTATTCGAGCTACTTTGTAACCTACCATCTGTATAGATAAAAATAGCACAGAAATAAGAAGATTACTCAAAGGCTTTGATCAGGGTACATTTTCTTGAGACAACTGTTAACTTACTGGTGTGGGCTCATAATATATGTGGCAAGTGTTTCATCTCCATATTCCGGCTATAACCACCAAATGTATAGCAATGGTGACAAAAACTGTGTTAACATTATCTCATATGTGTAAAATTTACAATCAAGTTCCTAACTTCTTTATTCAAAATACAATTATATCTTTTCTTGAGCAACCTGGCAATAATAGGCTAAAGAAAGTAAGCAGGACTGTAAGCTGTTTTTTGAAGAATTTAAAATTACATATTTAAATAACATTGAAACATCCTGGAGGCGCACAAATCATTCCCTAAAGTGGGCTATCTTCTGTGTACTATTACATTGAAGTAACCCTTAGCACACAAATGTTCTTTTATTTATTTTTAATTTAACTATAAGCGCTTTCTAACATTTTCCCAGGCTACAAATCAAAAAGTAATAAATTAAAAAATACATGTTTTCTTGTGTATGCAATTGAATCTAGAATTTGCGTTATGTATTCACGACTGAAGGGAGATCTTAACTGATGAAGTTATAACATAATCGCACTGCAAATGCCACGGCCGTATGTTGCACTGAAATGCAATTTATTTCGGCTCGGGTTATTTTCGTAGAATCGCTCGCGAGCGTCATTGAGCTCGTTTGTAATATAAGTATACGGTGCTTATGAACCGTTTCAATCGTTAAATGAATTCTGCACTGCAAATATTATTTATTCTAATTCCATATATGTATATCGATTGTTTGTTATTTTTTTTATTGTTTACAAATTACGTAATAATGTGAAACTATTGTAAAACATTGGATCGATATATACAAGTGATATGTAGTAATATATAATAATTAAATGGAAATTTTATAAGACAATAGTATACCTATGAAACAAAAGAACTCAATTCACTGACGTAGCTTGAGGAATTGTTTGACTGAAGTTGCAGTGCGCGGTGCATATCACTCGTGCAAACTAAGGCCGTTGGGGCGGAAAGATTCTCGAGTGGCGACCACGAGCTGGTGGACGCAGCGAGGGTAGCCTCTCTACCAGGTAAACCGATATAATTAAGGTGGTGGGAAGTGGATGCATGCGGGCTGTGAAAGACAGGCCATCGTGGCGATCGTTGGAGCAGGCCTTGCAGTGGGCGTCCATTGGCTGGAAAGAAAAGAAAGAAAATATCTATGACTTAACGGTTTACTTAGATCGAATTAATTGCAGTTTGTGTAGCTTGATTTTAAAAATCGTACTGTAATATAACATGTACAACAAGAGAGTTTGACTTCTTTCTGGTCATAATCCATAGCTGCAACCCTTGAAAGTGAAAAAAATTCATGCCGTTCGTACGAATAGTGGAATCTTTGAATATTTACGAAAGAGATAGAGGGTGTTAACTAGAATTTGATTTGTTTTTGTGGCATATTAAAGGTGCCGAGAAAAAGCCAGCATCCAAGGAGTGTCACAGATTGAATGATACGGTTATGTTTTGGTCCTAGGCGGTAAAGAAAGAAAATTTGACTATGTAAGCCAAAGTTTTCTTAACAAGCCAGTGAATATTGTGTACCGAAAGAAGATATTCCTTCGATACCATAGAAAAAGTTTTGAGACGACCTAGAAGCTCCAGAAAATTTTAGCCACAGAAAGAAAATTTCCCTCTGGAAATAATAAAAAAAAGAGTTATAAGAATTCAGAGGCTGTAGGAGATTTTGTGCACGGTAAGAGAATATCTTTCTGAAAATTCAAAGAAAACATTATTAAAACTTGCTTTTAGATGCTTTGTGATATTGTAGTAATGAACCTTTTTGTAGTACATTAATATGTTGGTAGCCAATTTGTTACGTAGAAGTTCTAAATCCGAAGCTTTATCTTTTAGCCTGTATATAATTAAATAAGTTTGTTGATTCACTAACTTTTGATAAATACATTATAATATGAACCATCATATTATAATGTATTTATCAAAAATTGTTAAATTTCATTTTAAAAGCGCAATTGTTGAGTCTCTCAGCTCTTCTAAGTACATTAGCATTCCGCGCCGGTGGTAGTTTACTACTTATAATGTTAAAATATTCGACGATTTAATACTGCATGTAAATGCCCTACTTAAATAAAGAGATTTTGAACTTTTTATTTTTTATTTTATTGACATCTTTGGTTCAAGTTTTGCGAACCTAATAGTTAATTAGGAAAACTGGTGGACGAATGCTATCTACTTTTTTATGCCACGCCTAAAACGCATTCCATATTTTGGACGAGACCATTACGTGTAATTTGTTCATATGTTGATATTAAGATTTGAGGATTACAAAGTTAGCTCGTTGTAGATAAGTGCTCAAATTAATAGAAGAATTTTACATTTTTGGTTTTTATTAGGTGTTCCAATGCATTATATGTAAGACTAAATGAAAAATAAATTGTAGGTGTATGAAAGGTTTTTTTTTGGGTTTTTTATTTTTATTTGGTCCTGGCCATTTTTCTTCTATGACAACAATGGAAAAATAAATTCACTTCAGAAAAATATATGGTAGCATTTCTAGAATTTCATCAAGATGGCAAGCTGTATTCAGGGGAGTTCGGAGGGCTAGTAAGAGATTGCTCTACTGATGTGCTTCGGGGAACAATGTACATAAAAGAATGTTTGAGAAAAGTACCAAGAATATTATTCTTGATACTTTAATCAAAAGATTAAAGTTTATATATTTACACAAGCTAATAGCATCGTTTCTCACCTGCTAACCCACGAAGTATTTGAGTGCATTGGAATGGATAGAGCTGAGAACTGTAATTTGAGTCGAAAAGCTTGCATATACATTTATTTTCCAAGATTTTTATTTACACACTGGTCGCTCTTCAAAATATATATATTTAAACTTTTAAATCTTGTAATGTAATTATGCTATTTAAATATGTTTTTTTTCAAATTTGTGTATGTATGTGTGGATTGAGAGTTTGTGTATATGTATGTTTGTGTGTGTATGTTAAACATTGTGGTACTCATTTTATAAATAAATGTGTCGTATATAAAAAACTATGTTTACTGGCTTTATAGCACTTAACTTGCATTAAATGCCCTATATAAAATGTGAAAATAAATATTTATCGATGCGTTTAAATTCTTAACCAACGTCAGCGTAGCTGTGAACCGCGCCTTCACGCTACAGAACGCCACGCGAGCCGTGGTACAGTCAACTGATCCGCTCCGATCCGTTCGATCAATGTCACTTTATTGTGATTTTTTTTTGTATTTGCTGCCTTTTTATAATTTTAATAGAAAGACAAAAATACAGAAGACGTACTTAGGTTTATTTTTTTTTCATTGTACAAGTAGTCGATAGTTACTTATAGGGGAATATACTATAATCGCCACGCTTGGCCGGCGAGTTGGCGATCGCACTGTGTTATTATGGTACAAGCAGTGGTAGCGCAGCAGCAAGGACAAATACTTGCGATCGTAGGTCGCAGGTTCGATTCCCAAGATATAATTTTTAATAATTCACATAGATGAGATGTATCCAGAGGTCATTACTACACTTTTAACTCGCTACAATTGTAATTTTTACATTTACATTATACAACAAATACGTTTACATTAGATTTTATCTACAACAATATAACAAAAAGTTTTATTAAAATTTGGTATTTTATAAGTAACGAGCGGTTTCGTTATTCAAATAATCAGTGGTCACGATACTTCGTGCCACACGAAAATAATAACTGAACAAGTATTTAGAAGGTTGTAACAATTGTTTGGTTTACTATTTTTATTGTGTGACAAAAACCTATGAACATAAATAAATTAAAATAGGAACGTCACAATTAACTCAAGGTTTTGTACTCTGTTGACTTACGATTTTTTTGACCCGACTTGCACCGGCATTTCCACATTCCGCGGGTAAATAATCGGAAAAGGCTTATTATTCAATAAACGAATATTTGAATGACAAGAATCGTCGCGTGTCGCTTGAATAATTTGATTTCATTTAGGTTATATCTGATAAAATGTTAATGTATAAATCTGTGTTTTGGTTAATTGTTAAAAGATGTGTTGTTGTGGAGTTTCTTCCTTCTTCTTCTCCACAACCAAAATAAACACATTGCGAAGCAGAGTAGAGTCAAAAATGAAAAAGATTGAAAAAAAAAATCACGATCGTTAAGAGTCCTGCTATTAGTTACAATGTTCAATAAATTAATGTTACCTTTTTTTTTTGATCGCTTCGACGGACGCTCCATAGAATGACTAGGCTCAAGAGTGTACCTAGATTTAGGCTGTCACTCGATGATAATAATCGCTTAGCATTCCAACTCAAGAGCGTTTCGCATCTCAATCACATTTACCTCCTTGACTTAGAAGATATTACGTGTCACTTGCAATGATTGGAATACGTGAAACGACGTATGTCTAGAAATTCGAAATTTAAAAATAGAATATCGGAAACGAAATTTCGAAATGAAACAATGGAACAAATATTTATTCTTTCTAATAGATTTTGATAAATATCTTTGAAAAAGACATAGATTTACTTTGATAATTATCGATATGTATTATTTTAATCAAATGTATCGTATGTACCTAGTACAATTATATGAGTAAATATTTAAGTAAATTTTGCTATAATTTCGATCTGTAAAATTTTCTCAAATTTTAAAAAGCGATATAATGTAGCTTTATGCTAAATTCAATTTATTCGTAAATTCTATTTAATTTAGTACTGTTTAATAATTTAATTTAACACACGTCTTAAAAGGACTTGTCATAGATAGATGATTACTGTATGTAATAATTTTATAAAAGGTTGTTTTATTTTTCTAAAATGGCAACGCTACTCGACCCCGTAACTCTTTTGTGACTACTTCCGGTAAAAGGATTAAGAGCGGTAACGTTGAAACAGCGTTTTGATTATTGAGTCTGGAGCTCGGTCACTCGTTCGATAACCATCGAGGTGATAAGTTGTCTAGTGGAAACTATGCTAGTCGATAAGAGTATTAAAAGTGGAACAAAAGCATTTTCTGTGCTGTGAATTGGAGTTTTTCTGATATACAGAATTTTAAAAAAATAAGTAAAAATAATTCTTGATCTTTCTTAATGAAGGTTCATTAAGAGATCTTTCTTGATGAACCTTAACATTTGCTGTAGGATTTATTCAAAAGCAAACATCGGCTCATTTCTATAACCGAGTGCTAAGAAAGCGTTGGTAGGATGATTTAAAATTTGATTAGGTAGGAAAAGGAGATTGACTGGCGAAGGTAAACGACAATGAATTGAAAGAAGGGCTTCTTAAACCTCTTACAATCTTCGTCAGCTCTAAGCAGCATACCACGACCCTCTCATATAACGAGATGGCTCCGTATTCTGCAAGGTGAATCCGCGAAATTTTAAGAAGATACATCTTTCAGTAAATCATCATCGTTTTAGCTGTAACACATATATGGTTAGACATAGGCCTTCACCACAGATTTCCAATAAGGCTTTCTAGGGTCTCAATCCAACCTTCTTCTTAAATAAGGACAACTGCCCACCTTGTGGTTGGATGTTTTGCGCTGTACGCTGACATCCTATTTATGAAAATTTTATAAGAATAAGATTCACCACGATGGTGCAATGTTGAGCGTTTAGTCTCTCTCTATTTCAATAGTTAAGATAGCGAAGTCTTTTTTTCACGTAACATGGCCAAAGTCAAAATTTGTGAGTGGACGATTGCCAAGCGGGTTTGATCTTAAGCTCATGGAGAAGAAGACATTATTACTACACTAAATCCAAGTTATTCGCAACATATTTATCTATCGCCGAATTTTATACTTTCTCTTTCTTTCACCAAGTTTTTTCGGCAGAAGTACTTTGCTTTATATTACGCTATAACCAAAAGAGTAACGAGATGCGCTTTTTATCTCTTAAATTAACGAATGCAGACGTTTGTGCTAAACTTGTGTTTAATAATTCTACAGAAAACTACTTTATAAATTTATACACATCATAATATTCAAATTAGAATATGTGACCTTTTACCGACACTGCATCAGAGTAAGTTTTCTTAATTTTTTTGAAAAAAAAAACGTTATTCTCTTTTTCTGTGTGTATGATATTATACATCGAAAGAGGACTGATTCTTAAGATCATAGGTCGCGCGTTCGATTCCCTGGATACAATCTTAAATAACTCACACCGTGTATCATTAATTACATTGCCATCAGGTCTAGAAGAAAGCAATTTATTCAATGACATGAATTTTAACTTCCGTACTTTTCGTTAAATATAATATTAATGACAAAAACGATTTACATGAAAATGCTAATGAAAAAAGATAAAGTACGATGACTCTAGAAAATAGCCGTGTTCATGTTCTTTAGCTGAGAGTAATATCAAACATTATGATCCGCTTAGATTAACATTTAAAAAGCATTACTTGACAACATTTTCACACCTATGGAGCAATCAAAACCTGCGACGAAGAAAATGAATATTTCATGGATTGTGATTCCCGGCAATAACCTTGTCATCCCTCGGTGACAGGTTTGAAAGATTAGGGAGTTACGGGAATATTTGAGAGATGCTCCAGGTGAGTGGTGTGCAAACATTTTCCTTTTTTTCTTTTAATATTTCATTGTGATAGGACATCTCCTATATATATTCACAATGGAAAAAACTTACGTGTTATAATAATATAATATAATATAATATAATATAATTACGTGTTAAAATACAATGCATAGCGGCAGCAACGAAAATCATTCTGTCGGCGAGCGTGTAAACTGTATAAACGGATATAAATAAATTAAATGATGGTGGTAATTTAATTATAATTTTACAAAACTAGGTAACACTAAAATAATGCGTAACAATAGACTAACAGAACAAACAAACAAAACTGCACGCGGCACCAACTGTCAATATAAAACGTATAAAAAACAAATAAGAATATAAAGAGATTTTAAATGACCCAGTCAGTCGCAAAATCTTACAAAAATGTATCTTTTATCAGGCCTTTGTCGATTGGCAAACATATCTTGAAAAAATTAACAAACAGCAAGTACTAGAATAAGTTTTATACTTTTATTTTTAATTTCATCCGTTAAAAATGTATTATCAGGTTAGCGTAGTGGTTGGCAGGGCAAGGCGCTCGTTCAACCGACGACCGTTGGCCCTGAAAGGTTTTTGATTGGCGACCACGAGCCAGAAGACACAGCGTGCAAAGGCTCTTCGTGAAGTTAGATGCGGGAATTCTAAAACCGATCATTGTGGCGATCTTTAGGGAAAACCTATGTCCCTCAGTATGTGTCTATCAGCTGATTGCAACTGCATGTAAACAATATGTAATTCTATTATTTAAGGTCACTGAAACGACTAACCCAACAAGTGGCCTACCAAGGCCCCCCGAAAACGGGCTAAACCTCCTCCGCCCGTCTTTCTCTACGACAAACAAGCGTGAAAATTCGTCTACTCGTGGCTGCTCGCCAACGAGATGGGCAAAGCCAAAGCTAAGAATACCACTCAAGGTATCATGATTAGCTCCACCTCTGTCGACGACTTCCGTCGCTTCACCCGCCACCTGCGTGAGGAAGGCATTTCCTTCCTCACGTACACCCTCCCCGAGAATAAGCGACTTCGAGTCGTTATCCGCGGCCTCCCGCTCGAAATAGAGATCGCCCACGCATTCGACGACCTCAAGCAAGCGGGCATCCCCGTAATCGACGCGAAGCGCATGACGTCTCTGCGCAACAAGCTCCCCATGCCACTCATTATAGCAACCATAGAGCTTTCCTCCGAGGGAAAGAAAATCTTTGCCCTCAAAGAGGTCTGTTCTCTTTCAGGGGTTACATTCGAGGCCCCTCACCGCAGAGACATCGTTGGCAAGTGTCACAAATGCCAGCTGTACGGCCTAGTAGCCCACAACTGCTTTTCCCGCCCCCGGTGCATCAAGTGCCTAGTGGATCACGGGATTGCAGACTGTCTCCGTTCCGCGGTCACAGAGACACCACCCACGTGTGGCCTCTGCAAGACCGCAGGCTACCCTGCCAACTACAGGGGCTATTTCAAGGCGTCCGATTTGTCGCTTCAGTTGGGCGGTGGTGGGAAAAACTAATTTTATTAACAAATTTCAAAGGCATAAATAATTTTACAGATGTTATATACATTACCCATGAGACCAAGGTAGAATATTTCATAATTTTTTAATATATTTTCCAATTTAAACTATTTATCGCTTTGAGGGTAAATGAGAAATTTGCTCAAAAGCCAAAGGAGAAGAGGTGAGTGACAAACAAGGAGCTCGATCATCAGGGCAAAGTCACAGACATCTACCTTACAACGGTTAGATTTAAATTCCATAAAACATGATCGCTGATGAAAGCGCCTGCTGTAATGTAGACCATAAAACTAGAAAAGGCCACGGGGAGACCACAAATGCAATGACATCCTCAAGGCGGCAAATGGACCGTCGCAGGTCAAAAAAAAACAAAAGAGAAAAGTATACAGATATTAAGGAGGCCTATTTTGGACTCTAGAGATTCTGTCAAAAATAGAAAATAAAATATTAATTCCCAGCATCTACCAACATATGAATGTTGGTACATTTGACATTTAAAATAAATCTATGTATTCCGAACGTATCCTGATCTGAAATAAGTCCAAAACAAACTCAATTTCACATATATCCTCAATTATTAACTAAATATTGTAAATTATCTTTCATTTACTTTTCTTCACAATTACATTTACTAACTTCATTTAGTACAGCTTATATTTACGTTGCTTTATAATAAAACATTATAAATTAACATAAATCTTACTAAATGTGTTTAATGTGTAACTATTTTAGGTACAAATAGAATACAATATAGTTTGTATAAAAAGAAGTATTTAACTGTAAATAAAATATATAAGGGATATTGAGTAAGTTAATTTAGTTAGGTACATATTGGAACAGAAAACTTTGAGATTGTCTTTTATAAAAAGCTCTTCAAGAACGAAGAGTATCTTGTTCAAAGTGGTCACTCGAACGCTGGCAACAGGTGAGCTCGTGGAAATTATACTCACAGAAGTGTTTGAAATATAATACACATAGTTTATATGGTTTCGACAGAATTGTTACGTCAATAGATATTTTTAAATTCCAATAAATATCGTATTTGATATAACATGTTATAAGTTTGTCAATAACTATACCCGGAATTTGGAGACACAAAATCTAGCAAAACTAGGTAAGTACTTTTCTCAAGGCTAGATTATTTAATTACTGGCATAATAAAACACATGGTATAGTTGGTAATATCTGTAATTTAGGCACCATGCCCTTAAACGCAAACACAGTTTCCCCACTATATGACAGCAGATTTAAGCATCTCTCCTGCGCAAAAATTTATCTATTCATTTGATACACGCTCTCTCACAAACCATTAAACACTAGTAAATCCAATATCTAATATTATTTGCTTAAATACTGACAAGTATTTAGTAACTCCATTCATTATTCCTTAGTTTATATTCATTTTTACGTATACAGATAAATTAAAAAATAGGTGTAAAAATATTTTGAAGAGTAAATGTATGGTAAAAACAAAACTTGCACCTTTTTCCAAATAACCTATATAAAGTGTTACATCTGAAATGTCTTACATTAGTTTATTTTTTCCCATTAAAATGTGACAGGCTAATAGCTTCTGATAGTACAAAGTCTGCAACGACAGAGAGTGAGCAATAATAAATTTAATATTTAATGAACCGAATTTTGAAAACCTTTTCGTTATTTATTATATCTGAAATCATTGATTTATGTATAGTGTATACCATACATTAATTGACTGCATATATTCAGTTACCTTTTTAAATCTTCTACGTATATTTCCAATAATCTTTTTAAGAAGTTGTTACACATACGTTTGTCTATTCACATCACGTTCCTAAAATCGTTCCTAAAAAACGTCACGCAGGCCGCCCCTCGACCTCTCGCCCTTCCTTCTCCGGTCCCAGCTACTTCAGCCTGGGCGAAGCTACTCTACCCGAGTGGCAAGCCCGCCACCCTCCCTACCGCCTTCGCTTCGCCTGCCGCGGAACTTAAAGCCCTCGCGCTATACCTCGCCAATGTAGACCTCGACAAGGTCTGCATCCACGTCGCAAAACTCCGCAAAGCCTCCGGTCCCTCGGAGCGCTTTCTCTGTATTGCGGAGCACTCGGCCCTTCTCGCTGCCCATAAAGCGGAATTTAAATAATATCCGTCCCCCCCCCGTCTCAACGCCAGGATACACGCCTCACATTGAGCCTCTCCCGACCGCCGAGTAGTAACCCCACTCGCTATACTACACACCTACACGGGTATAATTCTCAGCGTGTCATAACTAAGGTACGATCCCCAGCGTAAAATTTTTTGGCTCAATTTCGATGAAGCTGTACAAAGCCTAGACCGGCCAGCAGCACAAGTTCTAATGATGTCTTCCGCTGCGGTTGGCCGTGGTCACCTCTCCAGAACCTCAAGGTCTCAGCGGCCATTTATTACGTATGCTACGTGGTTTGCCCTCTGAAACTTCAATATACCAAAGCTTTTGGGCTATGGGGTTATATTTGACCGTCTAGGGATTTTCTAATTTTTGAACATCCGTGTTAATCGTACGTGATAGGATTAATTCTAAAGTGTTTAGATCTATTTTAAAGGAATAAAATAGTGCTTTCTACTGTAACCCTGTTTCTCTGTTTGAAGAATAGGTGTTAGGTTAAGTTTTTTTTGTAAGCTAAATTTTTTAAGTGGAACCGTATATATATATTTTTGTCAATGTGGAAATGTTGTTCGAATATGGTTGAAAATAACGGAAAATATAGTCCAAAAAAAAGTACATTTACTAATTAATTCATCAATTATCACATTACCATTAAATGTGTAATAATGATTTCAGGATTAATTTTGTCCATTTAAAATCTGTTCCATTAACTCAACCGTCGTTTGTATGTTTGACTTTTAATTAGTTATATTTAATATTATGAAATTAAATGTTTAATAAATAACCTCTTTTTAATTAATTGAGCGTTAACTGTAATTAGTAGAACATGAAACATTCTAATAATTACAATTCATAAAAATACAAGTTTCATTTTGTACAGTAAAATTACGTTATTTCATGTGTCGGCAGATATCTTAAAAATGAGATGAAATTTTATTGTAGCAGTGTTAATTACATTGCGAAATATGGAAGTTGCAATATATTCACATCATATTCATTTGTTTGTGAAATATATATCTTCCAGGGTTCCGTAAGGATGGATAACAGGCAGTACGGTGTTCCTCTTCATATTATTTCATTAATTCACTTAGCTTAAAAGTAATATCTGAAGATGAAGGAGCAATGTGTGTTATCAGTGATACGATTCCAGGAAGTGGTCGCCTACGATCAGCCTCATAAGAAGATTCAAAGTCACTCAAACATGAATGATAAGGCCCTAGGATTTCCGCAAGGGGATCTCCGCTTGGGCTGTCACTCATCGATAATACCTGTTTAGCATTCCGTCTCAAGGGCGCCCGACAGGGCCGAACCAAGTCCTGATTGACCACTACATCGTTAAGCTATATATATATTTATATATATATATACACACACACACACATATATATATATATATATATATATATATATATATATATATATATATATATATATATATATATATATATATATATATATATATATTTACATAAATGTAAATTATAAAATAAAAAAATAAGCATTATAATTTATTATCTGGAACAACTGTCATCGTCATCATCATGCTAGCCGATAGATGTTCAGTGTAAGGGATAGACTCTAAGATCGTCACGATCACCGGTTTTGCTGCATTATGCGGTGTACCTAAAACTATACCAACCTTGGCCTTTCAGCTCACAAATGCCAACTGTAATGCTTAGACCTTCCTCAAAGATATATATAAGGCGATATCGTGACGTTTGGCGAATTATGGTACGCAAAATACGCTGCTGATTATCAACTAGAAACTTGTAAGTGAGTAGTAGCAATCGTGCATAATTTATATACAAAGCGTGAATTACACAAGATCGCCCCCGGAATTTAACCCGCGGCTAACGATCGCAAATATCAGTCTCCTACCACTGGGCTACCATTGCTCTAGCACATGTGGTACAAGTTTATAAATAACACGCTTATAAGCGACCGTTGAAAATATTATAAACAACTTTTACAACTTTATATATTCATCATGAAAAGTTTAATTCGGCGTACTTCGCAATTTCCTGGATTTAAAAATCAATTAAATATTCCCGGGTCGTTTGGGAAGAAACTCTTGCCCTCTGAGTCGTCGGTTTTAATTGATTAACTGCGTTAGAGTCAATTTGGCAAGAACTCATTTATAATGTGTCGAATGAGAAATATGGTAACCCACTCTGCTAAAAGGTGTGAAGTTCTCATATTTGAATTGGATAAAATATGAGGATTAAACTTTGAACCATTGAAATATTACTTAAGGTTTTTAATGAACAAAAAACAACTCCGTTACTTTATTACTATTTGAATGTGTTTAAAATTACTAAAAAAAAATTAATTTTGTTTTGTTGCACTTTGAAGAGATAATGTTGTAAGGTTATGGAGTTAGACCTCACCAGCAATAGCAACGTAGGATGTCCACCCACAAGTTAAGGTCACCGGAAAAAACTATATAGGCCCCTTCCAATCGATGTTATAGAAAATCTCTGTGCGATCCCTCTGTCCAGTTGTGGACATGATGATAAAAGATGAGATGAACACGGAGTTCACTTTCCTACATTTTCTCCATCGTTTCTTCATTACTTAAGGTCGTGTCCGTCTTAAAACGCCTCGTCGCAATCGATGAGATCTTACCGTGCCAATATATCCTCTACTCGTCCACGTGGCCTTTTACCATCTACTCTCTATACAACCAGTAGCTAGTCAAAGTTATCTGTTTTTCTGCGAGCGTTATGGCCAGTGTAACTGAAGACTTCTTCGTAGCGTTTTGTAGAGAGCCTAGTTTGCTATGTTGAAAAGAAGGGAGACAAAATGCACCCCTGGTGTACGTATTCTCTACCGTGAAATGTCTTGACACTTTCACTCTTCATCGTACAAGCTCGCAATTACTGTTCACCTATCATGACCATTATAATATTAAGGATATTCAGACTTATGAAACATTACTAGTCTTTGCAAAGAAATTATTTATTCGAAATTATCTTTTAGTAATCTTTAATAATCGACATATTTTTTATTAAGAGAAATGAAAAACAAATATGAATTCAAATTTAATAAGAATTTCAATTTACATCCGAAAATATATTCTCTCCTGTCGGCAATAGTCAATTTCTACCTAAATGAAGTCGATCGAGTGCGGATTGCTAAAGGAGGCAGAAGGGATTTGTAATTTATGAATTTTTTACCTTATTGAAAAGTCTATTCAAGTTATACAACGTCTAGTAATGAATTTTTTGAAGTAATAACAGATTAAATTTAGTCGAAGAAATTATGGTACACGTTGTTACAGCGGGAGTGAAATACCTATCTTAAACTTTTTAATTAAGTTATGTACTCTATGATAACGTTGTAGGAAACGTTATAGAATCTTTATTGATTTTAGCAATTGTTACACAAAAATAAACTGAGAATTTGATTACGCATTTTGCGATTTTTATGTTCTTTTTAAAGTGTCATCTTTTTAGGAAGGTCGGTGAATATTCAGAGGGCTATATTAATTTTTGACACCGCAGCTCTAAAAAGCTAACGGGTGCTCTTTCCAAGCCACTGGCGTAAATTTTTTTTGGCCCATATTTTCTTATCTTCTTTTGTCATCACTTCGCTTTTTTTGAATCTTACCCATACAATTTATCATATATAAGATGCACTAGCATGTTTTGATTATATCATCATGTGGCCTAAATATTGTAGCTTCCTTGTTGATATTGTATATAGTTCTCGTGATTGTCTTTTAAAGTTAAATTTAGACAACTTTGTAAACATGCTAAGTTTAAAAAGTAATTCTTACTTGTATTTATTTTAAAACGATAACAAATAAAGTGAACTATTAACAAATATTACAACTTATAGGCGAAAGAAAAAACCGCGTTTTAAACAATAGCGTACCGTAGAAGCGATATCGTTTTCCAATAAACTTTAACATTGTTTTGAATAAGTGGTTATATCAATTGAAAAATTCATGCTATAGGCAAGCAGTTTTCGTGATTGTAAATATTTTGTTTCATACAATACGCGATGATTTATACCTTCATCTAATCTTATTAGCCTTGTACACAGTGTCTTTACAAAGATTTGGTAGTGTTATTAAGTAGCCGTGGCGTGGTAAACCACAGTTACAGAAAACAGGGAAGGCGGTTCTAGCACGCCTTGCCGAGTAAGCTAGAGAGTCATTTACAAACACATACAAAGACTAACATACACATATACATCCATTAACACAGTTTCGACACTTGACGTTTAATAATTCTCGAAAAAGTATGCTTTATTAATTTTATGGTTTCGCGGGAGACAGGTTCTGCCTTATTTGCATTAATTCCTAAACTTTAATAAAGATGTATTATAGAAATTTCTTAATTTCTAAAATTCAAGAATTCTTATTTAATTTATGGCAACTGTAATGCATTAAGTTTATAATACCCGTGAAGATATTGTAAGTTCAAAAATAAATAAATATTAGACAGTAATACGTTATTCAGGCGTAGAATAATACAATTAGGATTATATAAATGGTGTTTGTATTTGTGTAACGCCATTTTCTCGTCGGTTGTGTTACGTAACACGCTTCACCGGGATCGATTGCGTTAATAATTCATGAGTGATTTAGGGTGCGCTACTTGCCTCGACGTCGTGCTGGAACCTCGTCTGCAACGGTTATTGTGTTCTTCAAAGTAAATACGTGGAACCGTTTTAAGATTTAACCTTACTAGCTTTGCTTTCTACAAATCTTTTCAAAGTTTTTATTCACATGTAAAAAACACCACACTTTATACTAGTGTAACTATTTTTTTTATTTGGCGCGTCATTTTCGAGCACACGATTGACAGTTGATACTGACGTAACTGTCAGAATTGTCAAAAGACAGTTTATTTTTTTTTAAATTTACTAAGGAATGACAACAAAGTTAACAGCATTACATACGAATACAAAGTAATAAACATAATAGAATATTGATTGCAATTTGAATGAAAAGTTTTTTTTTATTTTAATTAAATATAATATATATTTGCAATAAATGTAAGCAGCATTATTTTATAAAATTACTAAAATAGACCGGGAATAAGGGTTTTAAATTTTTATTTTATGTTTATATAGATTATAATAATTTTACTTAATGGTGTTAAAATATTCATTATTATGATGTGCTGCCCGCATCCAGAGATTTCTTGCCACCATAACTATGTCGTTGGTCCACCACCTAGTTGAGGTAAATGTCATCTTATTGTAAATATATTTTTATCGTGTCTTCTTCTGCGAGTACTTGTCAGATCAAGACACGTTAGGTATTGTCATAGATTTAATTTAAAGGGAGATTAGATCTACTTGTATTCTTCTTTCGACATACACAAGTGATCACTTTAATTAACCAACATATAAAATAAACTTAGTAAATGATAACGAATATCTACACAGCTTTGCGTCTCCGGCTACTTACGACGTAAAACGATAAGTTCCATTAGTTCTAAGGTGTCCTACTAACCGGACCCTAAACTTATATTAACTTAGATAGCCTCATACAAACACATTATTGATTGATTATAGATGTAAAAGTTTGAAAGGGCTTTTGCTGCCCTTTCTAAAGTATAAAAATAGTAAATAATGTAATAATAATATAACAGCAAAAGAAAACGTTTTGAAAATTCAGATTACCACATATTAAAATTAATTATTGTTTACTATTTGTCCCTACAGACTTTGTACTGCTAGAAGTTATTAGACTCTCATAAAAAATAAACTGAGACTGTGATCACTTTGTACAGGATGATTGGAAAGAGATGTAAAAGCTTTAAAGTTTTTTGGTGATAAATGATTGATGATTCATTAACACCTTTAAAACACTATGTAAAATAGTTCACCCCTTGTACTATAAACAAGTAATTTGGACATATAAAAAAACTAGCTAAGTTTCTGTACAATTTATCGAAAATTCGACTAGTAAATAATAGCATAGTAAAATGGAAACTCCGATTCCCATGTTTCCGTGTATAAATGAGTAGTAACAACTTCCTTGAGCGGCCATAAATACTGCGCTGTAAATATAGACATTGGCCTATATTTGTAGCACGTACTGACGTTTCAGTATTAAAATGTATGGTGTCTCAAAATATAAACTTTTTGATCGCAAGTATTTTTGGTATTATATTCGAGAAATATGCAAACTCTCTATTAATCATAAAGTTTGTTTTGAGTCAATATTATGAATTTTGTTTACGTTTTCACTTGTGGTTCCACTTCTATTCTACGTACTACTAATTTAGGTTTTAATGATTTAGCTGTTATTTTTAACTACTAGATGGCGTTACCGGTCACTTGTTAGATAATCCAAAATTAATCAGTTACTCAAGTAACATAATTTCTTTATATTTTATTTATAAATAAACGTCTAGTTGTTAAATAGCATATATATTTATTTTCACAGAAATTTTCTGTCTGTCTACGGTCTTGGTTTATTCTAGATTGCAGAGAAAATTTTCAAAACCAAAAAATAATTTGATTTGAAACAAAACATCATGATTTGATTTACATTTAAAAGGCTTTCATTTCTTGATTGTAATTCTAATGTTCATTAACATCAAGAAAAACTTTTCTTTACACACAGGCAGTTCATTACCAAAACTAACCTTTTTGTTGTGACTCACATTACTTTAGCTGTTGAAGTTTCTCGAAACTGATAAATAGACACTGGCATGATGTGAATAGACAAACGTATGTGTAACAACTTCTTAAAAAGATTATTGGAAATATACGTAGAAGATTTAAAAAGGTAAATGAATAAGCTATTTGCAGTCAATTAATGTATGGTACACACTATACATAAATCAATGATTTCAGATATAATAAATAAAGAAAAGGTTTTCAAAATGCGGTTCTTTAAATATTAAATTTATTATTGCTCACTCTCTGTCGTTGCAGACTTTGTACTGTCAGAAGCTATTAGCCTGACACATTCTAATGGAAAAAAATAAACCAATGTAAGACATTTCAGATGTAACACTTTATACAGGTTATTTGGAAATAGGTGCAAGTTTTTTTTTACCATACATTTACTCTTCAAAATTTTTTTACACCTATTTTTAATTTATCTGTATACGTAAAAATTAATATAAACTCAGAAATAATGAATGGAGCTACTAAATACTTATCAGTATTTAAGTAAATAATATCAGATATTGGATTTACTAGTGTTTAATGGTTTGTGAGAAAGCGAGTATCAAACTAATAGATAAATTTTTGCGCAAGAGATGCTGAAGTCTGCTGTCATATAGTGGGGAATAACTTAGCTGTGTTTGCGTTTGAGGGCATGGTGCCTAAATAACAGATATTACGAACCATACCATGTGTTTTATTATGCCAGTAATTAAATACTCTAGCCTTGAGAAAAGTGCTGACGTAGTTTTGCTAGATATTGTGTCTCAAAATTCTTCAAGACCCTACGCTTTTATGAGCGCATTGTGTTATCTATAGTTAAGTACGTCACAAGGAACAATCTTATCGCCGCGTTGGTTGGTAGACTAAAACTTTTTTCATCTTAAAAATCAGTTACAGTAGAAACAAAGCCTTATTGAGCTTAAATTATTTGATACTCAACTTTACTGCATTTAGGAATAAACGAATAGCTTTAACGACAATTTGTTACCGTTACGATATTTAAAAGCTAAAATATATACAAAGGTAAATATAGACATCATTACCACTAATAAAGTTAAATATTAGAGAGTAATAATATCTACTAATGATGTCTATACAAAATCATTAAAATATATTAAGTTCTACAAAATTCAAGACATAAAAGTTATTAAACGCGCTTAAACAAAAAACATGTTTGTTATATATCTTTATTACATGTTTATACTATAACTTAATTTACTTCAAAGACAACTTCGATACAATTGTAGTGTATAGTTTAAGATTATGATGATCCGGGTACAGTTATTGAAAAACTTAAAACATGTTATACCAAATACGATATTAATAAGAATTTAAAAATATCTATTGACGTACCAATTCTGTTGAAACCATATAAACTATGTGTATTATATTTCAAACACTTCTGTGAGTATAATTTCCACGAGCTCACCTGTTGCCAGCGTTCGAGTGACCACTTTGAACAAGATACTCTCCGCTCTTGAAGAGCTTTTTATAAAAGACAATCTCACAGTTTTCTGTTCCAATATGTACGTAACTAAATTAACTTACTCAATACCACTTATATATATTTTATTTACAGTTAAATACTTCTTTTTATACAAACTATATTGTATTATATTTGTACTTAAAATAGTTACACATTTAGTAAGATTTATGTTAATTTATAATGTTTTATTATAAAGCAACGTAAATATAAGCTGTACTAAATGAAGTTAGTAAATGTAATTGTGAAGAAAAGTAAATGAAAGATAATTTACAATATTTAGTTAATAATTGAGGATATATGTGAAATTGAGTTTGTTTTGGACTTATTTCTACTTACTTACTAGGCACTTATTTCTATCATAACGGGTAAAATGACTCGATTTTACATTTCTTACTTGAATGTATGAAATATAGTTACTAGGAACGAAAAGAAAATAAAATTTATTATAGTTAAACAGAATAGTACATTGACAATTTCTATTACAAACGCAGAGAAATAAAAATTCTTGATACTGAATTAAAATGGGTCATTTGACCCGTTATGGTATGTTTAGTGTTAAATGTCAAATGTAGGTACCTCTGTCATTCATATGTTGGTAGATGCAAGGAATCAATATTTTATTTTCTATTTTTGTCAATATCTCTCGAGTCCAAAATAGGTCTCTTTAATATCTGTATACTTTTCTCTTTTGTTTTTTTTGACCTGCGACGGTCCATTTGCCGCCTTCAGGATGTCATTGCATTTGTGGTCTCCCCGTGGCCTTTTCTAGTTTTATGGTCTCTATTACAGCAGGCGCTTTCATCAGCAATCATGTTTTATGAAATTTAAAACTAACCGTTGTAAAGTCGATCGGTATCTGTGACTTTGTCCTGATGATCGAGCTCCTTGTTTGTCACTGACCTCTTCTCCTTTGGCTTTTGAGCAAATTTCTCATTTACCCTCAAAGCGATAAATAATTTAAATTGGAAAATATATTAAAAAATTATGAAATGTTCTACCTTGGTCTCATGGGTAAGGTACATACCATCTGTAATATTATTTATGCCTTTGAAATTTGTTAATAAAATTCATTTTTCCCACCACCGCCCAACTGAAGCGACAAATCGACACTGACGCTTTATGCTAACGATGTGTACACAAACAAATCCGTGGCCGTTCAATTTGCACTGGCGCTTGATCCAATTACACAATGTTGACTGTCCCGTAACTACCGTCGTGTACTCTACATACGTAAATACACATTTGAGTATTGGCCATACTGTTGGCGGTACAAGAATTCTCTCTGTCTAAGGGTAACTGTACGGATGTGAGGCCTGGACCATAAAGGAAGACCTTCGTAAGCGTATAGAGGCATTCGAAATGTGGACATATAGACGCATGCTGTCCATAAGCTGGACTCAGAAGGTGACCAACGTCGAAGTTCTGAAACGAATCGGCCATATACGCGCACTAATGCTCACAGTAAAACGAAGGAAAATCGCTTACTTGGGACACGTTCTTCGACACCAACGATACAATCTCTTTCAACTTATCATGATGGAAAAGGTCGCTGGTAAAAGGAAGGTTGGTAGGAGAAAGAAGTCGTGGCTTCGTAACATTAGAGAGTGGATCGGAATCGCCAGCGCTGCTGAGCTATTACGCAGAACCAAAAATAAGGAAGAGAGCAGAAAGCTGATAGCCAACCTCCACTAGTTGGAGAGGCACTTCAAGAAGAAGAAGAAGGGTAACTATCAAGTTTTTAATCAACTCGTTCCAGAGTTTTGTAATTTCTTTTCTGGTGAAATAAATAATGTACTGTAACATTATTATCAGTGGGAGAGGTGAGGGGGTCTACATCCTCCTGCTGAAATGATGATATGATTTGTCTTTTCTCCAGACAAAACCTTGTACTTCTTCTGCAATAGTCCTACCGATGTCGCTATCACACAGTAAGAGGATCATGTAATATCGAACATATGTCACTATTTCTTTCTATTGGCACAAAAAAGTTAAAAATATGAAAACATAACTAAATAAATTTATGTCTTCTCCGTTCATTCGTTTTTCTTTAATATAGCTAGGTAAACCTTTTTTTCTGTTACGCGAATTTTTAAATAGACTTAAACGTATAAACTTCAAACAAAATCTCTTTAAACACAGTCTTTAATACAAGGAGTAAAGTAGTTTCATTACTTATATTTCTACTCTAGACGTAAACACCTTGTCATGTCCAGTTTCCATTGTACTAATGGCTAAGCTCTCCGATGTTGAGACATATTAAAAAAGTGTATCTGCACATACCTGTCTATAGTTGTAAACATCGATAGAAATCTAAACACTGAGGTAAATTTATTGTTGCTTATACAATGCTTGTTTATATATCTATCTGTCAAAGCATTGTATGGGGAAAGCGTCTTGGGTAATGCATATTTAAATGGAACGTTTCTAAGATTGACAGACAGGCTGTCAGATGTTTCCCACCATTTTACACGGGTATACACATTTCAAGTTGGTTAGATGTCATCTGGAATATTTGTGTATAAGTTATTATGGAGGTAGTCAAATTTCAAATTTGCTCGAAAAATCTCGTCTTTGGCTGGATATGGCTCGTGCAACCGATGGCTATTGGGGCCGAAAGATTTTCGAGTAGCGACCATAATCCGGCGTATATAGGCCCTCCACTAAGTGGATTGACGAAATAGTAAAGATGGCGGGAACTCGCGGAAATTAACTCAGTTTGAGAAAGGATACTTTTACTTTGGTTCAAGTTTAAGAATCGATTACAATAAAATTACATCTATTTATTTAAATTTTATAAGTGTTTTTTTCATTTTATTTTGTAAATTATTCCTAAATTCCAATTTCTATTATGGTAACGAGCAATAACAGCCGGCCATAAAATTGAGAATCAGTGCTGTAGTACAGGTTTACTAGCTATACTCAATTAAGTATCTGGTTGAGGGTTTTGGTACTCTTTTAATATCTTACCCGTATTAATAAAAATCTTCTTTTTACTTTTATACATAGATAACCAATTTTTGTGCTTCCTTGTGAAGGAGCCATTCCTCGTGAGTAGAAGTTAGGACTCGCTTGCCTTCACTACAAATTCTGAGATATAAGATCCGAAAACGTGATATAATGGTCGTCAGGTGGACGTTAGGTGTTGATATAATTCTTACACTGCTATGAGTTAATATTTATCTATCTATTTACATTTCAATTTATCTATCTATATATCTATTTATTTATTTAGATACGCCAGAAATACACATAGATGTAGTAAAAATATTGTACGAGTTATCCATTAAATAATGATTCTGTTATATGTTTCTCTACAAGTGCACAAGCTTTTAAATTTACTTATTATATACAATTCAAAGAAAACTTGCGATGCGTTATCTGTTGCTTAATGTAAAAATTTATTTCTAGAAACTAATCCGTTACATTTAAAACAAGGTTTCAAGTATAACGTCAATAATATTTTCTTTATGTTTAGTCTTTTACTGTCAATATAAGTATCACGTTAAAGTTTACATGCTGAAGTTCCGATTAGTTTCGGTAGGTCAACACTGTTTTGGTAACCTTTCCACACCTTAGAAAAATTTGAACTACCATTCTTGCTATCTCAAGTTGAGCCACCACCTTTTGTAAGTAAGGAATGAATTTATCTTAAAATTTCACATGTATGGTATATAACGAGATCATAATTTAAGCTGAAGGACGAGCACTGCCACCAAAACCCGCTCAGAGAAAATAAAAATAACTCAGGAAATTTTGGTTTTGGCGTGTAAAAAGAATGTTTCTACTTCGATAGTGAAAATGTATTATATCTTATTTCTTATACGTACATTTGATATATGCTTATGTATGTACGTATAAATAAATAAATTAACATTATATATACATACGTGTATTTATTTATACGTATATACATACATATGTTTTGTATATGTTAACTACCCACTATTTACTGTTTCCATACTATGGTTGTCTGTAAAAAATTGCCTTATGTGATAAGACCGTTTTCATTATTATTAAATTATTTATATGTTTTATGACGTGTACAATAAAGAATATTAATTTAAAACATCCAGAGCTCATATAACGTAATGTAAAGAAATCAGATTTTTAATCTTAAATAACTTTTAATAATAATATTGTAAATACAGTTAAGAAGCATTGTTATAATTGTAATTCATATTAAAATCCTTTGTATTACGTTACAATAGAAGGTACATTCGAAGTTAATTTAGTACGATTGAATAAATAAAATCTAGTTTGTTTCGCTCGCGTGTCGATTATCCTTCGTACTTACGTTGGTAAAGAGTCACGCAATCACGCAATTACGAATTATGCTTCAAGTTGAATGCTCCTTCGACAATAACCAAGGCGTTTTTATAATTTAACGATTGTAGTAAAAGTTGACAAGATTATTAAATGTACAAATGTCATGAAAGTTTCACAGAGATATGGGATTAGACATTTATAGTTCTATATACATGCTACTTATCTTAATTTGTGGTTATTAAGTAATATTTGATATTTATATTAAATTCTCTTTTATTGCAACCAGAGACAACAATGTTCATAAAATCGGTAAATTCTCTGGCACGCCGTATGCAGACAGACCTTTTGTATGATATACATATATGTTTCCCCTTAAGTAGGTAAACAGTCAAGCTTGATGACCCCAACTTTGAAAAAGAAGGTCAAGTATTGAATTTTAACTCTGAATGGCTGCGTTCGGAAATCTACAAAATATATTTTTTCATCCATTCTTTACCCCTCAGGGCCTAAAGACGTGTGTCTTTGACCTGTGTGTGATATCAGTGATGATTTATGACATTATATCGTGAGCTTCATGATGAACAAGAAATAAGGAGATCCGTAGAAGAATGAAGTTAACCGATTCAGTGGGTTTGCTAGTAGACGTGGAAGTGGGCAGTGAGAAGATACTGAATGCAGCCCGCTTCCCGCTATTTCTGTTGGTAATCTAGCGGGAGACCTGTGTTCACCAGAGGATGTTGTCCCGATGTAATGGTTACAATAATAATGGTGATTTACATTGCACTCTTAGCTTTTACTGCACCTGTTGCTGCTTTTAATTAAATTCTGAAAAAAATAAATTGGACTATATATTTGAAACAATTTAATTAAATTAAAATATTGTTATTACATATATAATTTAAATATTTTATGATTTAGATTATAAAATTTAAAAAATCTATTTTATGTCTCTCATCTCAATCCAAAGGCTGTCTGGTAGAGATCACCACGAGCAAAAAGACCGCCTCTTGTAACATTGAATTGTTTCTTTTATTTTTTCATCTATTAATGTTTATGGTGTACAAGAAGTGTTAATAAATAAATATTTTTTTTTATGATAAGCATGAAAAATTGATTTGAAGTAATTTTGAAATTCAAACGAACACGGAAGTAACAATCGTTATTAAGAATAGAAATGGTCTAACGAAAATGTTACTCGTTCATACGACTAGTTAACATAATGCACGTAAACTATGTGAAACTAACATGCATTCGCAAACAACAAAGTTTAAACGGAGAATTCCGTATGGCTTAACTCAATTTTATTAAGTACGCTTAACTTCTCAGTAGTTTGAAAGTTAGGCCGTTAAAAAGATAACCAACCGAAATGACTCCCGTTGCAGTAGTTACGTACACTTTTACGTCCAAGTTCGTTCTTATTTGCTTCTAATATTTATTACTATTTTATGTGGATTTACAGCCAACTAAATCGTTCCGAGATAGAAGACGCCTTGAGATGTTTCACAAAACACACTGATATTTTGTTCTAGAGGAAAGCTGAACCTCTACTGGTACCGTGAAATATGAGATCTTCGTATTGATGTCATTCTCGTTGTAATAGACTATAGTTTAATAGTATCCATTAACGTTAGTGAACCCGACGCTTCTTATAGTGGCTATGTATGTCAGGTAGGGGATACCGTAGACATACTCAGAAACTTCGGGGTTAACGATTATTAGTGCGTAACTTTAAAACGATCACCAGTAAGTTTTTAATATCTGCTATACATAACTTGGTAATCAAGATATTAATCAAATAATTCAATAGATAATTTTGAGTGAAGGAAAAAGATGGTACAATATACAACAAAAATATATACAAATTATTAATATGATAGTAGATAAAAAGGTTTTAAAAATTTCTAAAAACGGTTATGTTTCAATAATAATTTTTTGTAATCATTCAATAGAAACAGTTGTACTGTGCTTTAGGTGTAGCTAAGTCACGGTACAGCAGTGCCGGTCGGACTAAATTCCCTGCGATTTCTTCTACGTATTAAAATATCAAGTGTGTTTTTAGAGGATTTGCGAAGAAAGTTTCACTAGATTCTTACTAACAAACACCCAAGACTAAAGAGTTGACAGGATAAAGTGACGAGCAGAATCAGTCTGGCTGATTTCGCACGACTGGATCCTTCTGGCAATGACGCTTTCACGTAAAAAGACAACAGGATAATAGACGCCCACTGTAAAGCATAGGCCTAATTTAAAGATAGCTACGATGGCAGTGACTTTCCACAATCTTGATATATCGTCTGTTCGTTTAGTGAAAAACGTACCGATGCCACGGCTACCGGCCCTTGGTTGCAACTAGAGAAACCTTCGGCCACAATGGCCCCAGAAATGTGCTCCGTTCTTGTGGATCTCAACATTCCTGATTCGTTGTCGTAATGAATGTTAGAGTTAGCTCGATCTACCTCGCTATTATTCTTAAAGGTGACCTTAATTCTTCTCATAAGACAACCCTATCGCAAATCACTTAATCATCACTTAAGTGCATAAGGTAATGCTCGCAATATAATCGAATAAACTTAAAATAAATTTCACAAATAAATGTTTATCAATTCTACCTCAAGAACTTTTAACAACCTAGCAGTTTACAAACGATATCGGAAATCAAGCACCGCTTGTGGAATCACAAGCGTCTGCAGATGTAAATCACAGCGCAATCCAAATGAAACAAGTTTTGCACTCAAACCGAAATGTTTCCTTTACCAAATTATGTCAATATGTACTTATTTACTTGTTACTGTACGTAAAAAGAAAATATACATAAATGTACTCTGTAAAACACGTGTAAACAGTAAGAAATTCTGTATAAAAAGATTTATACATAAATATGTTTTTAAAAAATAGTATTAAATTTTTATTTGCACTTTTTTGGTTACAAAAATAGTAACAAGACGAAGTAAGAGCAAAGTGTCCTATCAATAAAAAAATCTGAACTCTGAAAGCTTTGAGATTAATGAATATGAAAATGAATGTTAAATATTCAGTCTTAATTTCTTCTTTTTCTTATCTTATTTATTAAAATCTATTTCTTTTTTATCTATGCTGGCTTCAATCGATCGACTCGCTCCTAATATTAAAAATGTATGAACATTTTTACATTAGAATAATCTTTGATAACATTTTTTATTTTCTGTTTACCTCCGGCACACTGAAATAAGATAAAAGTGTATTTAAGAGTTATCAAAAGGTTTTTATTAATAACTTTCAATATAAATAAATAGAGACTAAGTGAAAAGTTTAATTGAAATCAGTTGTACAGTTCATTGTTCGTCTAGAAGTTAGGTACAGAGGAGTAAAACAATAAAATTACTTTTAAAAGTTGAGCAGTTTCAGACCGAGTAAATGTCTGCTTTGTTAATGACAGTAAAATCTTAATTGAATCTTTCGAAACTGCTGTTTGCCTTAATGATATGTATGTTATGTATGTTTGCCTAAGTGTACTATCGAATAATTAATAACAAAAAAGGTAAAAAATGTAAAAATGTGGGACTTCTACATATTTTTTTTAAAGAGTTTTACTTGTTTTAGAGAAAAATTAATACACGATATATGTTGTTTAATGTAGCATTATTATGAATTAGTTTTATTCTATAACCTTCTATCTATCGTAAACTTCATGAAGGGCGTACCTTTCATAAAATGTGTTGTTTCAGCCCATAGACGACCATTGCAAGACAGGCTTCCTCTAAGGCCATACATGGGGGGAAATACAATAATAGCCATGCTTGGCGATTGCAGTTTGGTACTATGGTACGCAGTGGACCCTGCTGCCCATCCTCTGGAAACTTGTTTGTGAGCAGTGGTAATCCTATATAACTAATGCACAAAGTGTGAGTTTTATGGGATTGTATCCCGGGAATCGAATTCATGACCTACAAGCGCAAGTCTCAGTTCTCAACCGCTGGGTTACCATTGCTCAACATCTGCTTTATAAAACTGTTGATGCTTATTAAGAAAATGATCTTTGAGAAGCGTTATTATTTCGCTTATGAATTTAAATATATTACTTAATCTGTATTAATATCAGAATTTTTTTTTTGGAAATGTGCTTTAATTTTTAATTTTTATTACAAGTACTTTGTGTTATGTTATTTTTTTATTGCCTAGTTTTGTTCGTAATACAATTAAAAAGTTCGTAGCAATATATAGAGTAACAGGTTACAGGTGTAAAAGCTTAAAAGATTGAATGTATTGCTCATTTGTTGTCAATTTAGGTGTAGAACACATTATACAAAAATAAATAGTTTTAGAAATAGTAAATACTGCAAAGGTAATGTTATTAGAAAAAGCAGTGTCACTTGTTCACTCTCTACCCCTACATATTTCGCATTGACACAAGTTATAGGCCTATCGTATTCCAAGAGTGATCATTTTATACAGAATGATTGAAAATAGGTGTAAAAACTTTAAAGCTTTTTTCTGACAAATAAGTTATATATTCATCTCCCTATAGCTTTTACATCTATAACTAATCAACCTGTATATGTCGCCACTACAGATGTAAAAATTGCTCTATATTTTATCTGTAATGAAATACTTGTGTTAAGTAAATCACATGTCAGTTCTATGCGGTTATTGATAAAATAACATCGCTGTTTATGCACCCGCAGAATTAATATCATAAAGTGTTCCGAATGCCGCGCGGTGTATCGAATGGCAAGTAGTTTGCGGCGACGTTTGTCAGCGTTGTGTCCTGTTGCAGTTGAAGGCGAGTCGCATCTCAAACAATACGGTTGTTCAAAAGAAATTCGATTCGATTAGACTTCGCACAATGCGATCTCTTGTTCGTCACGAGTTGACAATTGTGCGACGGTATGTAGCTTCTATTATAGGAGCTACAATACTTCCTTTAAATCAAATCAACTGTCATATGTATTTAAATATATCTATGAATGTAAAACAACAATTAGGTGGACTGACGATGTAATCAAGGTTCCTAGAATTCGCTGGATGCGGGCAACGCAAGATTGATCGCTGTGATGATCTTAGAGGGAGGCTTACGTCATATAGTAATGAATATAAAACAATCTTGTTAGTTACATTATTTACTCAAGAACAAGAGGATAAGTTTTTATGACTTCAGTGTTTTTGGATTATGCTTTTTCTGTAAAAGATAAAAAAGTATAAAATTGTATGTAAATAAAAATTCAAAAACGAAAAAGTTTCCAGGGGATGGGCAGCAGCGTACTTTGTGTACCATAGTACCACATTGTATAATCCAAACCTATTTGGGGGAAGCATACACCTTACAATGGACTTCTGTGGGCAGAAAAGAAGACGATTTATAACATTTTAAGTAGGCCTAGACCTTTTTGGTCGGTTTTTCATATTTGAAAATGTACAAATGTTATTAATAAATAAATATCTAAAATATATATCACAACTTTTGTCATATTATGAAATTTGACTAGAAAAAAAAGCTTGCATGTAAAGTAATACTTAAATGTGATATTCCAAAAAAAAAAAGATAAAAAAACATAAGTCAAAACATTATCCGAAATGTGCTTGGTCATTAAACGATAGGTGGCTAAGCTATTTCAAAATAAAATTAGATATTTATATCAAAAGTCGTGTTTGTTTCTATAATATACCAGGATCGTAGCAATCTCATTTAATTTATAGGATAGAAGTAACACGGGCGGGTTGTCGTGCAATTGTTTAGAGCACAGATCTACACAATTGTTTATATACGACTGTTTTATTTCAATGTTAGAGTCACTTCGTTTAAATGAAGAGGTCGGCCATACAAAACAACAATATTTTAGACAACAAGTAGAGTCATTCTGTTTAATATTATGCCGTTATGTTTTTATTTGGTTTTAAAATTACTTTATTGATTTTCCTTGAAATATAAAGAGATATTTTTTAGATACGAATGTTTACTTGCCTATTGATATTTACATATTTCGCGGGTTTGAAGGAGCTAGAGGCAGATGATGACCTAAACATCGATTAAGCTTACAATGCGAAATAGCTTCCTCAACAGCTTTCACTCAGACTTCCACATACTATTATAGTATCGGATTTGGGAGGCCCTGAGTTCCTAGGTCGCTTAGGCAGAAGCTCCATGGAGTGACTTGACGCAAAAGTTCCCAAAAGTATCAGGCTGATATTTACAAGGCGATTAGCACTACGAATTAAGGGCGCCTGATAAGACCGAATCTTTCTTTAGTCATTTATATATATATACATATCTCCTTGGTCATATGTATATATATATCGCTGCCCCCGCCGAATAATATTACAAGTGCCGTTATTATTTTTGAAAATAGATTTTCATTTTTTTTTAATTATTAACAATGTTTTTAATTATTAACAATCTACGAGTTCAAATACACAGTGTCAATTTTTTCCATAATTTTTTAGTAAAAACGAACAGAGGCGAAGTTAATTTTTTTCTCTCTAAATAAACAAGGTAAGATACAAACATCAGACACACAACAGATTAAAAACTATAAAAAGACTATCAATTTGTGTGTATGAATTTTTAAGACACAACTAATATTTCGTTTTTCGTCTCTCCTGGAAAGTTGCATTTTCGGACTTATCACTTTTTTATTTAACAGTTATAAGCTTTCTTTTAATGATAAAAAGTACCATTAATTATCGTATTAATGAAATATAATTTCAATATACATATATTATCTGTATCATATCTTCATTAATCATAAACTACAAATTTGTTTCGAATATTCTAAGGTTTATTTGTGTTCATATCTATAACCTAACAGCAGTTCATTGTTTTCTGTGTTCCGTCTCGAAATTATAATTAGGAAGTATAAACTTACAATGTAGAAGAAATTGGTCTTTAAAAAACTGGAAATCAAATAAATGTTCGGAGCAAATTCATAGACATCGAGCTTAGAGTGGTAAGATTCGAATGGTACAGCCATATTGCACGAAAATTAGATTCGTAATATAAGCGCCTCCTAAAATTGATACCATGGCACTATTAAAGATAAGAAGGAACACTGCAAATTACGAAACAAGGATGTTATAATGAAGGTGGTTAACAGAAACTGCAACCACACTAAATTAAAAAAAAAATGGAGGCTGATGAAATAGGTCTAAACACACAGAAGTGTCGTTACAATGATTTTTGTATTATGGTGGCTGATGGTATGTTTTGCATCGTATAAACTAACGATGTGTTTATAGTAATAAAACACATTATTTAAAGCTGTACAAACTGAAACAGCATTACAATAATCTATTCAAAGAACAGATATAATTAATGCAATCAAAATATAACTCTATTATTGAAAGCATAAAGTTTATTCTCGAAACTATAGTCCGTGCATAAACTAAAACAGTGAACGATGTTACTACTGAAGCCGGAAACGTTTATGTGAGCGGGAATTTGCATAATCATTTATAATTCTATCAATATTTAGCAAAGCTTGCGGTACGCCTATAGTTTTAAAATGTTTTGTATTCAATAATAAGCTTGTTGACTTTTAGATACTTCAATCATTGGACTGTTTGTGTAATTATACTGCTTTGGACTGCAGTAGTAGACTTTCAAGGCATACAGGCCCCAAAACCCTCAAAAAGTTAAAATTCTCGAAAAAAGTCTCTATGCAAAATTTTTTTACATAGCGGCTTATACGTTCCTACCTTTTTATCTCTTTCGGACGAATAAGACACCTTGGTTAATGTAAGAAAAACTATTAAATACTTCACTATCTTTCGTTTGTTACAATTAAATTATGTAAAATATTTAAGAGGTCATAAAACAGTTAATAGTATGAACATTATTATTAATCTCTTAAATTTTCCAAAATCTTGATCCGCTGCAAAATACCTTTTGCATTTTAAAATTTCTATACTAACAATAAAATAATTGTAAAACTATTTATTCGCACAATTGTAATACGAATGACTGGAGAAAAACTGTCTAACAAAATTAAAATTGATAAAATTACGAATTAGACAGAGACCAGGAGCGTTCGTTTTGTAATAATGAAGCTGAAATAGAAATGTGACGGTCGAGTCATTCGTGGCAGGGAGAAATGGATCAAGACCCTCATTCGTGGCAGAGAGAAGTGGATCAAGACCCTCATTCGTGGCGGGCATTTCAAGCGGTTGGATAACGACACCCGAACAGCGTGGGACAGCGTGGGAAATGATTGGAGGAATCCTTTAACAGAATATGGCACACAGAGGTGTTTAAAGATGATATTGACAGCGGTCAAAATTTACATTTAAATATTTTACTTCTTTTGGAATAAAGATAATTATTATTATATTAGAAAAATCCGCGTAAAGCTATGTCCATTAATAAGCAAGCTTGTATCAAAAATATGTACAGTATGCATTTTTCACTTATAAATCACGCATCTGTATTTTAACTGACTTATTACGTCTATCTTGTATATAGAGTTGACATCTAGAAGGGCATAATGTTTTTGCTACGCACCTAGTGTTTGTTTATACTATTTTAGACCTCAAACCATTTATTAAAAAAACCTTTTCAAATAATTTTTCTACGAGACATAAAAACACAAGGTTACATACACTAATGTTTCCGTAAACCAAAGAATTTTCCATGTACCTAAATATTTTCTGCAGTTAAAACTGATATCGCGGCTTTAGAGTTTCCGGTTAAGCCAAATGATTTATGTATTTATGTTAAACTTGACTTCTATTCGCAACTCGGTTAGATAAAACATTTTCCTTCGTTTTCATTCCAATAAAAAAAAACAAAACAGTTGGCTGGTGTCTATATTCATGAGCCCGTCCATAGTAATAATAGTGTTATAGTCATTCTAATTAAAGCCTTGGCAAGACATACTGCAAAATGCAATAAGCTTAGCAGACGTGGGTTTTAACAGAATTGTGTAACTATGGTTTATTCATCAGTATTTAAAGAATTACCAGGTTTCATCATCATTATTTCAGCCATAAGACATTCAGCGCGGGTCCTAGGCCTCCCTTACAGATTACCAATAGGACCGGCTGGAAGCGGTCTGCATCCAAGTCTTCTGCCTTTCTCTAGAATATTACGTTGTATATAGATTTTATTTTTATTTTGCTTTATTTGCTATTTTATTGTTTTCACTTATTATTATTTTTAACTTTTATTTGTACTGTTTGCTTTTTCTGCAATTTTCCTGCAAAGTTCGAGGAAAATTGGTCTCTTTTCGTCCTCCTTTATTAGCGAGGCCATTAACTCCTCGGACTGTGGATTACCAGGTGGACCACGGTCTGGTCCATACCTGGTTCACGGAAGCACGAGGGGTCCTCTTTGAGCTTAAACCGGTGAAGGTACTCGGAGAACCCTCCGTGCCCCGTGAACAGCTGGACCAAAACCGCGTCCACCTCGATACTGCAGAGCACGCGATAGGCTGAGACGGCGTCCGGGAAAAATTTCCGCGTTGCATCCAGGTCTTCAAAGTTTGCGCTTACAGAACTTTGAATGTGTTTAGCTTAGAATTCTTTGTAGTAACTAAGTTCGTGGGTATTCTCAGAAAGATGATGCCTCGGCCGATATATTGTTTATCACAGATCGATGTTCTGTGGAATGATCAGGTGCATGAGTGCCCGAGGAGGTGCCTTTGCTTGAGCTGTTAGTATTGCAATTCACAATTGCTCAAGAGGCTATATCGCATTCAAAGCCTTCCTTAGTGTGTTAAGTTTAAGCCTAACACTGACGAAATCGAACATTTCAATCTACGTGTATATTAAACAATGGGGTATAGGCATGTAGGCTACACATATTTAACAAAGGTACTGATAAAATTTCAGCCTTTTAATGTGGAAGGTACGGAACTAAAATCTTGATCAGTGAGTATTGGTCTATTTTGTTAAATCCGAAACCGCATTTCTATATATAGTAATCAAACCAAAATTATTTTATTACTTTGATAAATAATTTTAGTTGTGTGAAAATTCGTGCAAAAAAGAACATAGCGGTAAGAACATTGTTGTGCACCTAATAACATATATATTCAAAAAAAGAAAAATTGACAGTCACGTACCATTCGTTTTAAAACGATAATATTAAACTAAATCACTGGATGCACTATTTACGAATGCAACTAGCGCTGGATCTCTGCCAGCTGAGGTCGCGGTTGAGCAAGTTAAATAAAATGTAACGACATCTCCAACTACCTGTTATCTAATTTATGTCGTTGTCCAATGCAATCATTTTAATAAACTAGTATTAGTTAGTTAAGTATAAAAATATACTATCGGCAAGTAATAACATTGGAAATGCCGGTGGATGTGGACAGCGTAAGATCGGCTATCGCGATGATTTTTGGAGACCTATGTCTTACAGTAGACATCTTTTGGCTGTATTAAAGTAGAAGATGTCTTATCTATTGTCATTCAATTCATAGTAAGAATCAGAAAATAATGGAAAGTATCTATAGACATAGATATATAGCTATATATCTATGTCTATATAGTCTATGTGTATATAATGCTTTATATCTTGCTAAACGCGAACTTCGGGAACAGCGCGCCGGTTCGACTAATACATTTTTTTTAAATATTTTTAAGGTATGAAGTTTTTTATAGAGAGAAAAAGAGTAAAATTTTCGTGGATATCAGAAAAGCAGTTTATTTTAAATTTTTTTTGATTATGTATGAATGAATGTATGAATTAACCTTCATTTTGTCACAGAAACCAAAGACTAAATTATAACATCTGGCCCATTTATATTTGTCGTCAGCCGAACCAAAAAAAAAATGTGTTGGAATGTTTGAAATATCGTGTACCATAAAAATGAAAATAATGAAATTTTATTCACAATTTCATTTATTCGTTATTAAAAATAAAATTTATTTTAAAATTAATTGTCGTTTATTATAATATATTAAAACAACTAATAAAAAGGACATTCTGAATTACGTTTTATTTATATATTGCTTCTATTGGACAGTGGCAACATTTTTGGATTTTAAGAACTCATTAATATTTATGTTAACGATATGTTAAAGACTTCTATTTATTTTCCCGTGAGTCGGACTTTTCAATCATATGACACAACATAGGAACAAGGTAAGTCATTTCTGGTTGAATACTTAGGAAGAGAACGGGTAAGAGAACACGATAAGATAAGAGAAGATAAAGTATATTTATTTAACATAAAAACTTTAAACAGAACTCTTATTGATCGTCATCTTATTTATTTTTTTAATAAGTTTTATTTTTGACTCAGCTTCGCAATGTGTTACAATTGTAGAGAAAAAGCAGGAGGAAACGCCACAAGAACTCATCTTTTAATAAAGTTTAACATAGATTTATACACTTTATCAGATATAGCCTAAATAAAATAAAAAAATAATAGTTTATTGAGTAATAAGCTTTTTTTGCCAATTTATTTTTAATATACGTATTTTTAATAATTTTGTTAATGGTAGCCTAATAATGTTTTGTGGCATTTTATTAAAAAATCTGATTATTACACTATTACAAAGGAATTAGATTTTTCACGGTACTTTATAAATACACTATGGTCACTACGTTCTCTATTTTTTCGAATTTATTATAATAATTATAGATGTACAAAATTATATAAATAATATATAATATATATTGTATGGCCACTGTAAAAATATTGAGTCTTTCAACCGATTTCTGAAAGAGATTCGCGGTCCTAAGCAGTAAATAGCTCGGACGCTTCTCTTTTGGAAAACAATTTTCAATATCCGCACTACTATACCAAAACATCAATCCACAGGACATAATGCTGTGAAAATAACTAAAATACACTATCCCACCAGTAGTTTAGAATCTCTTGTGACACCTAAAAAAATCGTAGAGTCAACATAGATTAAAATATCACCATTCATTATTATATTATTATGGGTGTAAAAATAACAAAAGCAAAACTTATGGATATATCTTTCTTTAAGTTCATACAGGTTGTCTCTATACTGGTGTCCTGGATTCCTTTTTGTTTAGTGATGTCCGAAATCTTCTTAATAGTATGGGTATATTTTCTCCTTAACGTGTCCATTCTGATACAGTATATCTAATATATCAGTAACTTTAAACGTTACTCTGAGTCGGCTCAGATTTTTTAATAATGACTCTCCGATCATAGCATTTTATCTCTGTTTATTTCACTAAGTATGGCTAGGTAAATAGAATACACTAGCTACTTATTGTCACCAAGATACGCAATAGACTTTAAAAGATTAAAAGGATTTCAAAAAAGTTTGTATATAAACTTTTCTACATAGACAATAAATGTAAAACCACATGGGATAATTATAGCCACAGATTAAAAAAATAAAAAATTAATTCTCCTTAAGAGCATCGTAAGACATGTCAGTTAATGTACCTGTATGTAATTATTAATGGGTTAGTGGATTCTCCAGAACTCTTATAACAAGTTAAACTATAGTTACCCGATCCGAGCCGGTTAGAGTGTATAAGATGTTTTTTTACCATTTTGACGAACACTTAAAAAAATTATAATGTAAACCAACTTTTTCCACTTCATAGATATTCTTCATATAGAAAAGGAACAAGATCAAAATTTGACTAGTTCTCTAGTTCTCCCTGCTAAAATTAATTCTTATTATCTTGGAATAATAAAAGTTCTTTATTCTTTATTAATTTCGTCGATTCAGTAAGATTCATGTTTATTCCAAGTTGTAAAAATTAAATAAATAGTAATTTAACATTCGGTTTTTGTTATAATAAAAGAAGTTTTAGTTTATATTCTACAATACTTCCTGTATTCACGTTAGAATATAAATGTTGGTATTATTTTGGTATAGCTGATCAAACAATTCTACTCGGACTATGCTTTCGTACCGAAGTGTTCGACTAAAGCCAATCAAAGCGTAGAGGTTTGCATTGGAAATGGGAAAGTTTGCCGAGGATCGTTTTTGCATAATCCTACCAATATTTAGGCGGTTGAAAGCGTAGCCCATGCTCGTCTAATTTGAATTTTCTGTACGTTTTCGTTTTATAAAATACTTAATAACATTTTACATATTAAAGTACGCTACATACTACAAATTATTTGATATGGTATTTTAGAAGCTATCTTTTTAGATGCCATAACACAGTTAATTTGTCCTTAGGTAATTGGTCAAAGTCAAATAGATATTACCTTTATTGCTTAAGATAATTACAGCTATGTATAATCATCAGTTGAGTTATTAAGAAGAGCTAACAAAAAATTAGGGGAGTGTGTAATTTTTTTTAATAATTGTGTTAACAAAAAGAAACTCTTTGAAATTTAAACATTTCACTTTAAAGCATTTATTATAAAATAGAGTAATATTCCCTTTGGCAGAGCCCTGTGTTTAAGAAATTTTCTTAAATTTACTAAGATATAAATATACCGCATCGGTTGGTAGTTTGTAATAGCAACGCATACATTGACTTTTAAATGAGTGAGATATTTAATAAAGCCGAATAGCAGTTACATAAATCTTATTTTAATGCTTCTGATAACATTGATGGAAATCACTATATATCTTATTTTTACTGGGTTTTTATATACTTATATTAGTTAGTGTCTTTGTGTGAATTTATTTCTCAGTGACTCCCGTGGATTTGTAAGATGGATGGAATAACATATTCCTGCAGTATAAAAATACCCAATGCGGCGTTGCCCCAAAGCCTATTGCTTACCGTATATAGCTATGAAAATAGCTGAAACTAACAAAGCCTGCGGTGTCAATACCAATCAGTTGACGCATCTTTCGAACAGTATATAGTGCGGAACTAATCCTATAACATTACGTTTGTAAAAGGAACAAATGAAACTCGAAATGTGAAACAATTTTGTTTTTAATTTTTAAAATTTCTTAAACTCCCCGGATTTAAATAACTCTTGGCAATGTCACGTATGATGTCCTTCCATTTTTCATTTTTAAGTTTGTTAATTATATGACAGTAAATATACGTTATTACTGTAACATAAAAATATGTTGAATAAAACATTTTGTTATTGGTATGTTTTCAATGCATTGAAAATATAATAAAATTTAGGTAATGTTTTTCATAAATTTCTCATTTATGGGTAAATTATTATGAATCTTAGGTCTTTGATATATTTGTAGGACGTTTCTATATTTTCGGTTAAGTGTTTAAGTGTTCATTGATTTTAGAATTAACTTATCTTACATTTTTTACAATTTGAACGTAGCCCTCTCTCGATTTTGAGGTCCAGGTCTAAATCCTAGTTAGCCTTTAGGAAAATAAAACCTGCCGAAACATAACATACTTACATAAGTATGTTATGTTTCTGTTAAAAGTTACATAACTTTTGCGTCTCTTAGAACATATTTGAACAATGCTAATAAAACACATACGTGTACTGCAAAACCTTTTAGAGAAGCTTTATCCTAACCGTCTTAATTAAAACTTTATTTCTTGTTATACCGGTAAAAAAAAAAATTGAGTATAATTCACATATTTGAACCTATATGCTAGCATATGTTAACTTTATGTGCGTGAATGTTGTGAAAAATATCTTTACAACTTATGTGACGCAGTTAATTTTATATAATAAAACAATTTGTAGAAATTGCCTCGAGAATAAGCGAAATATAACTTTCAGTGTAGGACTCCTGGCTTAAAATAAATATATAATTAAGGAGATTTGAAAAATGAATTCTAAAATACTTTATTTATCACATTTATTTTATGCAGTCGTAAATACCCAGTTAAAGTATTGTGTCACTTTCATTTCTTACAGAAAATGAATGGCCCGACTCGAATACAAGGCAAAAGCACTGTGTTTCAACAGTCTGAAAGTACTGTGGAGGTCGTACAGACTATACTGAAACAAGCACCGCGTACGTAAGCAAATACCAGCCGGCCCATGAGAATTAGGTCGTCGTGTGTGCTACATTTTAATGAACACTTCTCTTATTTTTATAAACGCTTTTCAAAACATTTTCCGTTTAAAACTGTACGACTGTAGCACAAATAACTAACGCCAGCTATTGCATACATTAAAAAGTATTAATAAGAATTGGTAGTAAGAAAAGGAGCAATATTTAGCCACTTCCGCATATGCAGTGGTAGTCGTGCAACAAAGTGCACCGCCCGCCAGCCTGCTGATAAATGCGTATGCGGCAAACAATGCCTAGTGCTTAGCGCCAAACACAGAGTGTTCTAACTAATCGGTGTAACATAACTCCTGAAGATGCCCCGTGGAGGGGTGGAACACGTGTTGAGTGATTTAACGGTGGCAGTTGTGTAATTCGCATTGTTTGCCGCATATGAATTTATCAGCGGGCTGGCGGGCGTTGCACTTTGTTGCACGACGACCACTGCATGTGCGGAAGTGGCTAAATATTGGTCCTTTTCTTACTTGGGATGGACTTCCGCCAGGTAACGCCTGATTCTATTAAAGAATTGGTAACTAAAGGTTTTCGAATGGCGACTATGAGCCAGTAGACGTGGCGAGGGTAGGACATCCGCTATGAGGACCGACGGCATACTTAAGTCGTTAAGTTGCGCGAAGTCACTGGATGCAAGCAACTTAAGATCGGTAATCATGGCGACCATAGGGAAAAGCCGGTGCCTTGCAGTGGGCATCTATCAGCTGAGAAGAAGAATGATCTTTATAGTACAAGTGTGTTTGCTCTGTAACTTCACTGGCGATATTTCAAGAATCAGAATTAGGTAAAAAGGTAATAAAAAGCATATAGATATTACAAAATGCAATAGTAAAATACGAGAAACAAGAGAAATAATGAAATAAGATGAGAAATAATGAAAAAAAGATTGCTTAGTCATCATATTTAGATACGTGTCATTAACTTGAGATGCTTTCGTCATATGGTGTTGAAGAAACGTGCTGCTAATTACATGGACTATATATCGCATCTATATGTATGTATGGTAGAGAATTCCTTCGGCTTCAAGTTCACCGTTATATATGAAAAACATTAAAAAGAATTTTAAATAAATGTGTATATCGCATCAAGGAGTACTTTCTCTGCGATCAAAAAACCTAAATTAGCCTTTTGATGATTGCTTAAATTAGTTTAGTAATTTTTTTAGGCTAGTCTGAATACGACCGTCACTCGACACCATTCTTCATGCTGCAAATATAGAAACAGGCAGAGCAGCATTATAAAAATTATGATAACTCCGTGTACAAATGTCACAACTCTCTAAAATTTTCATTCTTTGATTCTCATTTAGAAGTCGAGGACATCATTAGTTGAAAGAGGTTCTTTTACTTAACTGCAATAAAAAACTATTGTGTAAAGTAAATCATGCAGATAAATAGCAGTCGTAACATTGTTGCATATTGAGCGTTATTACGGAATGCTAGTTTTAACAAAATTGACTATTTATATACCTGTGGTACTAATATTGTAAAGGGTTACCAAAGTCACGCGGCTTATTGTGATGATGTTAGTCAACACGTGTCCTGTGGAATTTAGTCATCACTTCAAGTCCGTCGTCTGTCAAAAAGTAGATTATTCTCTTTTCGCTTACAGTCCATTACTTGTGTACTATTTAAGTTTCATCCAAACATTAAAATATGCTTGTTTTTATATGAAAAAGCATGCAAACAATAATACATAATATAATTTTACATTCGTTTTATTTAACGAAGAACAGAATTATATATGTTTGCCTATTATAGGCCCTGGTCATAATTATGCTAGCTTATATCTAAACGTTAATGAATAAATAATTAATCTCTTAATAATAATAATAAAACAAAATACGAGTTATCTGAGACCAGTTCGGGCCAAAAATTGTTTTCCAATTCAATTAAAGACTCCGGATAGAACACATGTCTTGCTTTTCGTTTAAGTCTCTCGTTCCCTCCAACGTATTCTAAAAATTCTTTAAATGAAAATTTGAGCCCCATCAGTGATATAACCTTTGTCTCAGATCGCATTGTCTGATCTTGGCGTGTATCAACTATATCGCACCGGCTTTCAGGATACTCGAGTATTATAATTACCCATGAAGAGAAGCCAAGTAGATCGCGCCGACGTTCCTAATATTGATAGCTTTCATTAGTTGACGCCTAGTAAATTCGTATTTATAAGCAGACATCGTTGTCTGCTTATAAATTACGGCTAATGTCTGTTCTTGCGAATGTTTATGACTCTATTTATTCAACGTTTTTCTTATAATAATATGTTTAAGTAAGATTGGCTGCTGGGTCCTTGAGATTTTGGAATTTTGGAATGAAGACCACAGATCGACAAGCGCAATGTAGAACATCCTTGTTCAAGTTGCACAAGCGGCTTCGTTAAGCGCGTTGAAAAATTCTAAAAAATATTTCTAATAGGACTAATAGGTAGCTTACGCTAGCTAGCTACAAGTCCTATTGGAAATCTAAGAGAAATCCTATGTCCAAAAAGACCGTAATGAGGCTGATGATGAAATGATGGTGATGATGAAGAAGAGGAGTCTGGTGTGTGAAAAGCGCTGAGGTATTGCGTAGAGGCCTTCCCTATATTAAACGTAGACACAACCCATTAAACACGATAAGCCCGACACGCTCGTTGAATTCATGGATTGGTGAGAAATAACATTTCTAAAATAGTTACTTTGACGTGACTTCAAGCAACTGTACAAGACGAATTGAATTTTAAAGTATATTTTTGTATGAAAATTATATAAAATGAATTGGAAACAGTAGTTGGAAAATATTAAGAAATTATCTATGAAAAATGTATACACCGGTTTACAACACAATATTGTCTATATCGGCAGTTTGTGTTATACTTAGCCCGAGTACGTTACAGTAAAATTTCTGAAATACAAAACCGTGCGAACGCCACTGTTTGCGGTCGCCATCTTATAAGAAAAGATGCCACATCTCATTAGTACAGTTATTTCATGTACTAACCATCCAAATAATAAAAAAATATGAAAGATTATTTTACAGGATTCCAAAAATCAAAAGAAGATAACTAAAAACGTATTTTTTTGTTATTTGTACCATCTCATAATTATGATCAGATCTGTGTATTCCTATAATAGGCAAACATATATAATTCTGTACTCCGTTAAATGAAACAAATATAAAATTATGTTATGTATTATTGTTTCCGTGCCTTTTCATAAAAGACAAGCATATTTTAATGTTTGGATAAAACTTAAATAGTACATAAGTAATGGACTGTAAGCGAAAAGAGAATAATCTACTTTTTGACAAACGACGGACTTGAAGTGACGACTAAATTTTACAAGACACATGTTGACTAACATCATCACAGTAAGCGACTCATACGCCGCGTGACTTTGGTAACCCTTTACAATATTAGTACCACAGGTATATAAATAGTCAATTTTGTTAAAACTAGCATTCCGTAATAACGCTCAATATGCAACAATGTTACGACTGCTATTTATCTGCATGATTTACTTTACACAATAGTTTTTTATTGCAGTTAAGTAAAAGAACCTCTTTCAACTAATGATGTCCTCGACTTCTAAATGAGAATCAAAGAATGAAAATTTTAGAGAGTTGTGACATTTGTACACGGAGTTATCATAATTTTTATAATGCTGCTACGCCTGTTTCTATATTTGTAGCCCAAGAAATATATATATATAAATATATATATATATATATATATATATATATATATATATATATATGTGTGTGTGTGTGTGTGTGTGTATATATATAAATATTTACGAATGTATAAATATAAGTATTTAAATATTATTTTACGTACAATGAAGTGTTTCCCAACAATTTAAGTCTATTTATAAATTAGTATTAAATGATGTCTTTAAAATCTCCGCCATTTCAAACTGTATTGTAATTTACGGGGATGAAGGTGTTTTGTATAATCTTTTGTTTCTTTGTCATCTTTTCATAGTTGATAACATAGTTGGCTGCTTTTAACACAATGTCCTTTTTCACAAGCGAGGGGACTATCGTGTCTTAAAAAAGGGCGCCTGCTCCAATTCAATGGGATCATTCAAAGCAGATTGCGGCCTCTAGAATCCTCCTCTAGAATAAATGTTTGAAGAAATTTCGCAAGTCTTGTTGTAACGCATTTCACAATCGAGCCTGTATGGAAAAAGCTTTAGTCATTTGAATATAATATTTTTAAAATTTCGACTGTTTATTAGTCAAATTTGTTTGCTATTTTTTGTGAAGCCTTATGTATTTAAACCGGAAATCAACTCTCTATAGTATTATACCTTCCATTTTCAATAATAATTAAGATAAACTTTTTTAAGGTCACATAGATGAAACTTTTCCGCTAATACGTTTCGATTTCTTTTGCCATATCTTACCAGTGATTTTTGTTGGCGAAAGTCCGTAGAGTGAAAACTTAATTGACAATTAAATGTGCAAAATACACTGTAATGCACTTAAAAGAGCTTAAAGTACTTTCGTGTCGTATTAGGAAGCCGGTAATAAAAACTTTTTGTAGAGGTCAATTGACCGTCAACGATATAATCGGCTTAAAGACTTTGCCAGAAGCAGATTTACTAAGGGAACTTAAGCGCTGAAGTCTGCTTAATTCGTCGTTACTTTTGGTTTATAAAAGTATTTTGTTTATAAATTTGCGATCGAAGAAAGTTTATTCTTTCACTCTAAAATTTATCAATTGCTCCTGCACTATGACGGTAATCTGAATACATTACTTTTGTCTGTGCAAAAATAATATTAATAAGTTTTCTCGTTCTTAAAAATTTATATAAGTGACATCTGCTATTGCTACACATTAATGACTGGTGACAGATGAGCCTAACGAGTCCTTAACTTAAATATAACATAATTAAATTATACAAATACAAAATACCGTTAATATTATAACAAAATTTTGTTTTTAAACTGACGTATATATGTATATATGTGTATATATATACATTTTTATGCAGAAATATTTAAAAAAATGTAATGACGTTTGGTAAATTTTGACAGATGACAGTTGTTGTTGTGTCTAAAAAGACTTGTTAAGAAGTTGTATTAATTAAAGTTTTAAAAATAAATTCGTGGAATTTTTTTTCATTGAGCGAAGGAATTAAATTTAAAAGATAGTGCTTGTTTCTTTATTAATTTTACTTGTTATTGGTTAAAAATTTATATTTTTAATACACGGGAAAGTTAATTTCATAAATTTTCGAACGAAAAATACCTTGAAGCTTTTTCGCATTAAGGCGAAAGTCTACGACCAATGTTGTGTTTGTGCCCCATATTATCTTGAGTTGGAACGTGGTATCTCATACAGGGTCTCATTAACAATCTCACAGCTACTCAACAACCTAATAGGAACGCTTTGCTCGGAATTGCTTTTCGAGATTGAATAAGATATGAAAACATCTGTAGACGAACGAAATTAACTGACATAGATCACAAATACATCACATATTTATTTACAAATATTTATTTATAATCTTCTAATCTCTTCTAATCGTTGTTTTTTTTTTAGAAATTTATACATATCGCATAAATATTAAAAATATTCACATAAGATATATCTTTTTAAAATTCTTCCTTTTACTAATAATATGGTGTTACTATACATTTTGACTCTCGGCTACTTCTATTTGTTATATTGTAAATTTTTCTTAGGTATTATGCATTTATTTTCTGAAAAAGATTCCGAATAAAAGACACAAATGTACATAAACAATTGGATGGAAAAATATTTATGCTGTTTGGCAGTGTAATGTTAAGTAAGATTTAAGTAAATAATTTCGTATGACTCGGTGCAACAAAATGCATGCACATAAATGGTTAAACGTCAGCATTAGACATATCTGTTCGCTTTAGATAAGGAAACTTGGCGAGGTTGATCAAGTAAAATGAACTTTGTCAGACTTGGCGCTTGTTGAAACTTGTTTTAAGATAGATGTTCTTATCTAACGATTTGTGGCATTTATACAAAATAGTTTATGATTATTGTATTCGTCTATGTCGAATTTCTGTCTCCATAAAGTTCCTCCGATATTCAGTAGCTAGTTACAAATACTATTACAGAAAAACTCGCCTTTTTAGTGAAAAGTGCCTAATACATCGATGATTCTGATGAAGTTTGATAATTCGAAATATCTGGTAATATTGGTAACGTGTGCATGCTATCATTATCATTATTTCAACAGTGGGATGTGCACTGTTCGATATATTGGAGACGTATATGGAACAATGGAAGTTGAAAGCGGTCTATATCCAGCGTCTTTGGAGGACTCTATCAAAGTGAACTGTCCACCTTGTGAACATTTGACGTTTCGCTTGCCGGTCTGTGGTCATTTAAAAGCCTTGAAGTTACATAAGCTAAAGTTTCTACGCACTATGTTGCCAGTTGAGTGAAGGCCGTTGAGCTCTTAGATCGCTTACGTGGGCATGCTATAGCGTTACCTGGCGCAAGAAACCCCGAGAGGGATTTTAGGATTGAGTTATCATTCAGCATTCCGAGAGACCTATTCAACACCAGAGGGAGCCGAACCTCGACTTGGTAGATTGTTATTGCATCACTAACGTTACTACTACTCCGAAAAGCGTTAGTGTTGGGAGAAGAAATGACGGATATTACTCCAGTGTAACGATTCTATCTAACACAGTAAGGGGTTGGCGTATCGTGTGGTTAACGTTTCAGCCTTGTTGTGGAAGGAGGCTTTTCTGTATTAATAGCGAATTATTTTTAAAAGTTTTATTTAAAGTCTTACTGTCGCTACGCCGTTCGGAGACTAGAGAATTTGTTGCGGTTTCTGAACGATGCACGCTTGAATGTCTCTTGAGAGATTGTTTTCTGGGAGGCGACACCTGCAGTTAGAGAGTTTGTATTATCTTAGGCACTGGGCAATATTTTGCAGCTCTTAATCTAAATGTACCATACTACCGTCTTTACTCATTCCTACTTCGCAATACAATGTATCCTTCTCTGGAACGCGCTCCCCGTCGATTTTAGGATGACTAGGAATCGTTGCACATTTAAAGCGAAGGTTTGAAAGCTGTTGCTTGACAAGCGGACGGAATTATCACAATAATACGATTTTATTATTTAAGTAAATAGTATAGAAAGATATAATATGTATATTATGGTATATTCATATATAATTATAGTAAGTAGTACCCATCGGTATATTTATAGAAGGTGTTTTTATGTGATTATTTTCCATCTCAATTAGATTTTTACCTACCTTTACTAATTTAATTAAGTTAGCTGTTATGTATAAAATGTATAAAAAGTTTTTTTTTTAAATTATTAACATAAATGCAGGTCTTATAAAACAAAGAACGACATTTGTTAAGAATGAAATCCACGGCCTATGAACTACGTAATGATATCAAATAATCGAATTTGTACACTGCAGGACTCGTCTCGGCAATTGTTTTTCCTTTTAAAAAATCTTCGTCATAATTTTCTTTTATTGTAAACCTTTTTCCGTATAACGATATTTTGTCGTCCCTGTCTATATTTTCTTACATTTCCTTTAACCTTGTATTTCTTAACGACAAAAACAAATATCCATCGAAATTTTCATTTCGTAAGTACTTGAAGAAAATCTTTTGTTTCGAGCGGTTTATTGCTTGAAATGTCATAGAGCGGGCGGAAACGACATTAAAATTATTTTCGGTGCTTCTCACCGGGTTTTGTTGAAATATTTATATTCTTTTGTTTTAAATTACTTAAACGTTATAGGCTAAAAGTTAAGGGCTTGAGTGATTAAAATCACAGTTAAGTGTTACATAAAATATTATAAATTATTTTCGAGTAGCGTGTGCAGCTGTGAGAGTAAAGAAATATCGTGGAACTGACTAGAACGTCGCTTTGTTTGCTGACCCGTATAGGTAGAGAGCACGTTCCAACCTTCACTATAGCCGTCGGGGAGAAATGTAATATTTTATGTGACTAGTATTTCAGATAAATACAAAACGGTGAGACGTTAAACATTTGTTAAACTTCCTTGATCTATTTATTAAAGAAAAAGGGAGTTTTAAAAGATAGTCAACTATGCACGAGAATCAAACAAAAGATATGGGTTAAAACATTCAGATGTCTTCTCAGACCAAGGACTATGAACCCCCGTAGTTATAAGGTTGTGATATCATTCAGTTTTTCATTCATTTCATTCATTAAGTCATTACTCAGAAGCGCATTTTCATACTATTATAGTTTTGAACTGACAAGCACGTATTAATTTGATGGAAACTCGTTCTCTTAAAACACACAAGTGATTATTGTATACAGGATGATTGTTCATAGGTATAAAAACTTTCAAAATTTAATGTTTAGCCCATTTGTCAGTAAAAAAGCTTTAAATCACAACTATTTCCAATCGTACATACATAAAGTGATCACTTTAAAATATGTTACATTAATGAAGTTTTTCTATTGGAATGCGAAAGAATAAAATAAATAACCTATACATTCACCCCTTCATCACTTTTACATATTTATCCAATAAACTTGTCCATTCAAAATAGAGAGGCGGAGACATGAAATCTTTAAATAAGTAATGTGTATCAATGCTTTCTTTTTGCAAAATATTTATGATTTTTTAAAAATAGAATAATTTACTATCGTTAAATACACATGTATTTTATTATAATAAAAGATCATTTTCGCCCGAAGCTCTTTTCACGACTTTTGTCAATTTTAATCAGTTTATTATACTGTTGGCAAATTAAATATGATTTATTTATTCAATGCATTGTTACTGTTATACAGAAGATAACGTACCACAGTAATATAAATAATAAATATGTGTTACCTTCGTTGTGATCGTGTGTTTTAATTTCAAAGATTATTTAATAATAGACTAAATTAAAAAAAATTGGTGCATTTGGACCCCTTGTGGATTGAAGGGTGTCATAATATATACCGTACATCATTAATAAATACCTTATTTTTAATTTCTCTAAATTAAGAGACATTTAGTCCAATTACGATCCGAAGGGTTTGCATAAATCACCATTTATGCATACCCTTCGGATCATAAAGATTGGTAATTAATTGCACTACTAGTTGTATTAAGGATTTCGTAAAGATCACAAAAAATGTGCCTGCCTTCGAATGATCCTGTAATGAATTTAAAAATTCGATTTTACCTTTTCGATTTACATTTTGTTTTATGTTATTACTTGTTTTACTTACCTTTATTAATTTATCTCTACCGCCTAGCGGTTAACTGGTAGAGAATGCCTCCGGCATTATGTATAAAAAGTATTTTAAATAGATAAATGATCAAAAGTAGAAAATGTTAATTTAAACACGTTCTTATATAAAAAAACACTATTAATAATTGTTCAGTTGTACAAATTTTACACGTTATGTACGACATGATATACAATACTAAGATACCAATACCTGGACCTAGTAGATAATTGAAAACAACGAAAGGGCAGCCCGTTGTTTACAACAGAACTCGACGCGTTCGGACAAGGTTGCTGAAGCCGCCGCAAGCTGTGCGAGTGTTTCCTTAAGTCTTTTTAATTAAATTTCTCTATATTTAATCTTCGGATGGCTTTGTGCGGGGCTTAAATTAATTTTGCTTTGCTTTACTACGGGAAATGAATTTAAACGGCAGGAAAGTTTGTGGGGAAATTACAAAGTTCGAATGCTGATTGAGAAGTACATTCGAAACGATTTTCTGCGTCAATAACAAGGTAAAGTACACTTTGAACTGCAAAAGCGAAGCTTTGGCTGCGAGCTGACCAGTGAACTATAACTAAAAGTCCATGAGAGGTTTAAATAAGTTTTTGTAGTAGGGCCAACAACATTAAAGTATTTTACATTAAACAATAATTACTTTGAAAAACCAATAGGTTTATTTAATTAGTCGTTTTTCATTTAGTTTTAGATGCTTTACAATAATATCATTTCGTTATATTAATACCTTAAGGATTAAAGGCACATTTACTATTTTATTACTTGCCAATTGTATTTAATTGAAATTGAAGTAAAATTGTGAAGTTATGAATCATAAAAAGATTCCAAATACATCCCAATTAGTCAAAGGTTGTCTGTAAAAAGTTGTGAATTGCTATGAGACTGCCAATTGTACTTATGTATTGATAATGTGTTCGTTTAGTTTGATATATCATCCATTATTACATTGTTTTTAAGTCACCCCATAGTTAACTTATTTATGACATAGTAGACTTTAACGTAATAATAGCATTAACAATGACAATTTTATATTTAGGCTCCATTCTTCAGTTAACGTTTACAATTGTGTTCTATGGAAAGTTGTTTTTTGTGTTCCTCTGACATATCTCTAATCCTACTTTTCAGACCTCATAACTTAAATTACATTATCTTCTTATACATTATTCTCATGATTGTTTTGTAAAAGTTGAAGTAGCCCTAGGTATCAATGCGGCGTTTATTTTTCACATTAAGTAACAATATCCTATATTTCGATTAATAGGCGCCATCTTATTCATAGAAGCAAGCAGGAAATACAAAAGTCAAAATCTATTCTGTATTATATATTGTATATATAAACATTCTGTATTGAAATAGACTGTTAAAAACAATTTCAAATCGTCAATCTTTACGTTGATTGTCGGCATTGTTAGACCTACAGGAAGCTACCACCGCCTCGGAAGGCAGTTCTACTGAGAAGAAGCGGCGAAAAACTCAACAGTTGCTCTTTACAAATATAGTTTTTTAAAGAGTGCTAGACAATAATTAGCTGTCTGATTAAGCATCAACAACATTTATTTGCACAAATGCATTAACATAACACCGACTAGCAAAGTCTATTCATATGAAACTGACTTTGTATTAGTTTCTTGTGGTTCTAAAGCGAAAATGATTTTAACTAAAGAGGAAACGTTAAATGTTTTGCATAGACCATAGACTTCTATTGGCTTCCCCTAAGGGTGGCATATACTTTGCAGTGGCTATCTTAAGAGATATCTATGAGGGATCTAAGAAATATACTAAATCGCTACGCTTCGCAGGCAAGTTGGCGATCGCAGTGTTGTATTAAGGTGCGCAGAAAACGCTGCTGCCTATCATCGGGAAACTTGTTTGTGGGCAGTGGAAACTTTATATAATTAATGCCAATCAAGCCCGCGACCCACGATCCCAAGTCTCAGTCCAATACCGCTAGGCTAACACTATATAAAATATACTACAGGGTGGCCCATAAGTCCTTTGAAAAGTAAAATTTGAATAAAACGAACAGGGCGCGCGTGAGCGGTGCAGGAGAAGCGATGGGAGTAACTTCGGTTTCTGGGAATTTAGTCGCGGTGGAGCATTTTACCGGAGCGGACCGTGCGTTTTGTGTGCGCGAGTTTTATAAAAACGACAATTCGGCAACCGTTGCGCGGCGTGAATTTCGAAAACACAAAGTTTTACACAACTTTGACGACACTCCAACTCTTCAAACGATTAAGAACTGGGTTGCTAAGTTCGAGGAGACCGGTTCGACGTCAGATAAACCGCGGTTGGGTCGCCCAAGGACGTCACGTACGGAACAAAACATAGACACAGTGACACAGTCTATTCGCGAAAATCCGACACAGTCAACTCGTAAGCGCGCCAGAGCATTAAACGTATCCAGGACATCGTTACAACGGATTTTGAAGAAAGATTTACATATGCACCCTTACAAAATTCAGTTGGTTCAAGAATTAAAGGAAACTGACGGTATTCAAAGACAAAATTATGCGAATGAAATGTTGAATCGGTTTACTTCCTTCAATAACATAATGTTCTCTGACGAGGCTCATTTCCATCTTAACGGGCAAGTTAGTAAACAAAATTGCCGCTATTGGAGCCCCATCAATCCAAAACTTAAGCATCAGAAGCCTTTACATAGTCCGAAAGTGACTGTTTGGGCCGCTATGTTAGCCCATGGTATCCTAGGGCCTTACTTCTTTGAGGATGGCAGAGGGCGCGCAGTTACTGTTACGTCGGAGCGATATGTGGCTATGATCGAAGAGTTTTTCATACCAGAATTGCAAAACTTTTCAGGCTTTAATGCCAGGACGTGGTTTCAACAGGATGGGGCCACTTCTCACACCTCTAACACTGCTATGCCCGTTATCCGTCAACTTTTTCCTGGCAGTGATCTCTAAGAGAGGAGACATTTCCTGGCCTCCACGTAGTCCAGATCTGACCCCGATGGATTTTTTTTGTGGGGCTACCTTAAGGCTAAAGTATACGACACAAACCCGCGGTCAATTGAGGCCCTAAAAGAAAACATCCGCAGAGAAATGACAAGCATTTCAGCAGTAACGTGCCGCGCAGTCATCGACAATTTTAGACGTCGTTTGCAAGAGTGCCGTGATCGCAACGGATTACATTTAGAAGATGTTATTTTCAAAAAATATTTCCCGTTTTTTAAGCTTTTTTTGTAAATAAAAATTTAATTCATAATGTAATTAGTTTTATTTTAATAATTTTTTTTCATATCAAAGGACTTATGGGCCACCCTGTATTATAATGTATAAGAGAATGCCAGAACTATGATATTTATTTAGATTAATATAAGGCGTGTTAACGAATATATTACCTACTTTGTCTGTCAAATCTTATAACTCGGCTTAGTTTTTATTTATACAGATGTTTTATAAAAAAAATAAGGTAATATAGATAAACTAATATAAGAGACAACGTAATTTTATAACTTTTAATCATGCTCTAAAAGTCACCACTGTTTAGCTTTTTACGTCAAAAATGTTTATACCAAACCCTTTACACTCGTATTAACAAAGATTTATCTGAATTTAAAAATTCACGGACACAAAAATTTAGGTTGTCCAATGCAGATTAACCGGGTCAAAAAAGAGCGTTCAACTTTTTAGTCAGTTCAAGTTTGGATGCGGGGTAAAAGTTTACTTTTTTTTATTACATATAAAAATTTTTTTTTTCATTCGTTCATCTCCGTTTCAGGCTTAGTTTTATAATTTTGCTATGAGATTCTTCTCAAAGTTTTTCAAAAAAAAGTTTTGGTAATGTTTTTAAAAATTACCAAATTCGAGGGGAGGATTTAACAATTGATATTATAATATAAGGTTCGTTTATGTTATTGCAACGTTGTGAGGAATTTTAAAATCCTGTGGAGCGGTCAAAGTGAATGCCAATAGCCACCCATTACGTGTATATCATCATCATTTAAGAACAAAAGAAAGGTACCGAAACCAGTATTTATTAGGATAAGAAATTAAAAAGCTGTATATCTTCGTTTTCTTTGATTTCGTATGGGTATGGCACGACCCGTATTTTCAAACCCGTGTCCTGGCAGTAGGAATATATAAAAACCATTATTTGGAATTTGTCAAAAACGATATTTCGAACAGTTAAACCAGTAATTGAAAAGCCAAGGAAGGATATGGGCTTTCCATGATGAAACCTTCAGTCCTTCATAATCTACGCAAAGGTTTTTTAATATACATATAATGAAAAGTGTGACTATTCTCTAGCCTTAGCTTTATGAAAGATAATTTCATCACTGGTCACGATGCGACGAAGAAAAAACTTCATTTATACGTCGAATCGCTTGTTCTTAAACAAAAAACGACGCTTAAAGCCCCGTAGCTTTAAATTATACGGAACCCAATATCCTAACATTTTGAAACATTTCCAACGCAGGCATTCGCTTAAAAATGCCTTGGCGGGTAATTTTTCCAACTCAGCATCTTTGAATGTTTTTGTCCTTCCGTCGAACGGATAGTTTTCAACATTGAAATCACTGCTTTTTAAGCGATACAACGCCCTTTTTTAAAATCGGGATACGCTTCTGTCGCTGTTTTTTTTTTGAATGAATTTAGAAAACTATTTTCTTAGTATAAAAAATCGGACATTTCTACACAGCTAAAAGAATATGAAAGCACTGCATACAGGGTGTTCTCGACAGTTGCTTTGGAAATTTCTGGTACATGTCTATGTCCATCAATGAAAGTCTTACGGTTGAAATTTTGTGATGATGATGAAAGGAATAAATAAAATAAAATCATTATTCCCTCAGAGCTGTTTATTTACTCTAAGCTGTCTAAGCTTGGTTCACGATGAAGTTTCGGATATTTCAACATCGACCAACACCTAATGCAACGCCATCTATTAATAAACATCGAGAAATTAATTGCACACCTAATATATAATTAAATATATAAGACGAATTCATGCAGCTATAATCGATTAAAGGATCGAATAACACCGCTTAGGAATTTAATAGTTTAAAGTATTTTAGCGTTCACGCGAGAACTCTCTGTACTGGCCAATACCACCGCAATACTTTTAAGAGTTAAAATAATGTTGCACGTTCGAATTTAATTTCGAACGTTTATTTGAATTTGGAATCAAAAATTGTGATAATCGCTGTTCTTAACTATGACTCATAAATGTAAACAGTACACGATTGAAAATAGCCTTTGTATACATGTAATATACACCACATAGATAATACCCGGCATTAATTATCCTCGACATTTACTCGGTCCAAATAATTATACGAGTGGTCTCTCGCCACAGAAATAATGAGTATATATTCTATTTGTAATATACACTGTATCAAGTTTCACAGATTGAAAATAACGCCATCCCCATTAGGTTTTCAAAATAGTTACAATATAAATGAGATATCTTCTACATGTTCTTGAGTTCTGCCAATACATATAATACATTAATTACACATGAATACATATTGCACTGAACGCTACGTAGAATCGATAAAATTACCTTAAACTTCCACTTCTCCGTAAACTTCTTTAAAAAAGTGTGTCGCGTCCTCGTAGATTGTTATAACTGCACGAAACATGATATAGAAGTTTATTACCAACCGCAAGCTGCGTCTTGTAAGCCTTTAATTAAATCTTACTGCCGTAATGTACATCTGCCTTAATACGCTTTCAGAATAATTTAGCCACGTTAGAAGAGACGTTGTCCCTCTCGTCAAAGGAGACGTCCACCTTGCTTAATGCTTACTAAAGATTACATTAAGATTCTTTTTAATGAGTACTAAATTTTATAAAAAATAATATTTGATTATATATTGCAGCAGATACAGATTACACAGGAGAAATATTTACTATTAAATATTCATTTTCAATATAACGTCTTTATATTACTTTTTTTAATACAGGGTGTTTATAAACTGGAATACAGCTGCGGCTCATTAAACTGTAAAAACTAAATAATTTTAATTTATTTAAAGAAACGCTAATTCATAATAATAATTTTATATCCAGGGTGATTAGTTATGGGGGTAAAATCCTTAAGTGGTTGAATGTATGGCTCCTTTGTATGCAAAACTCTTTAGAGCTTTTAAACTTATTTTAAATTACGATGTATAAAGTGCTCATTCTGAAAAAAATTACATCAATTTATTTTTTCGTTCTATTAATTGATAGCAGTACAAAATTTGTAAGGATCGATAGTGAACAATAATTAATTTTTATACTATTAATATTTAAACTTCTTTTTCTTATTACATTATCATTACGTTACTTATTATTTCTAAAACAATTGATTTTCAGATAGATTGCACCACACACTAATTGAGGGCAACAGGTGAATTGAATAGTGTATCGTGTAGAGTATGAAAGATACTTAATTGATACCTTTTCACGGCAACAAAGCTGGTGGGCTTTCTCGAAAGCAAGGAATCCGAGAAATCAAGTTAAATAACATGATAAGGCGTGTTAAAATGGCACATAAAAATTTTGTAGTCATAAATTATAATGAAACTTTCTTTGTTTCAGAGATAACCAGAAACGAAGTACGAAAATGAGTGCCTGTACGATGAACATTTCGTGACGTTAGGTGAAGAATAAGTATGCTCTATAAGAGTATCTGCTAGTTATTGTAAAGTTAGATCAACATTACTGATAAGAAAACTGACAAGATGGCCGACCCTGATGCCTTCGATGACGAGGTAAGTGTTTCATATTATTTCGAAATTATTTATTTACTATATCGCCGACTGGCATTTATTTCAATTACCACCCGCTATTCCATACTAAGGTCTGTCAGTGTACTAACCTTCGCTATATTCTTATATTTGAAACTTGGATGTGAACAAAAGAGAACCGAATACGGGTCGCCGTATTTGGGATGAGGTGATACACAAATGTTAAGAATTCCAAGGACTGTTCGTAGAACTTACGTTGTCTAATATATGTACTAACCAGGTTATTTAGGTTTTCGGTCAAAGCTGGAAAAGACAGTAACCACTTAGAAAAAATTTGATCACTAGAAAAGTGAATGGACTGCGGCCAAGAAGCTGTAGCCCTTTGTGCTGGTCTGAACCACACACTTTCAATGAGCGCCCCAGATTGCGTAGCATAGTTCGCGATCAACTTTCCAAAAATTATGACGATGCTTAGTAATGCACGTAAAGAAGAGTAAATATTTCTTATGTTTTATGTATGTGAAACTTATTTGTGTAAGCAAAAGTATATTAAAGGTGGACTTATTAATGCATGAAGTCCCCTGTTCTCTTCAAAAGACCCGCGTTGCCTTTTGTGAGTGTAATTTAATTAAATAAAATTCTTAGTAATTATTAACATGTGAAAAAGAAATATTCTGCTAAAGTTATATACCTAAAAGAATTTTAATTCGAAAATGTGCATTTTTAAAGAACGCCTCTTCAACTTTGTAGGTGAACTTTTTATGTGAAATTCATAGCTGATCTCTACGCGGTGAAAATAATGTTCCTAGAAAATTTCATGTCTTTTGGTTTAGCGATATCGTGATTCCTTAGTACTTAAGAGGAAACCTTTTATATGTATATAGATTAGACACAAAATAAAGTTTTCGCTGTTTGTCAATAGATCGCTCTAGCAGTAAATGCTGGTCCAGTTTGACAATTGCGTAACGTAATGAACAAAGCTAATATATAAAGAAAATAAACTGCTTACTCGTCATCACTTAATGTCAGGCGAAACAGAGCTCAAATGCTTAGCCTATAAAAGATAAAAATGGCTATAACACGATAGTGATTTTATAATGTCATCGTCTATTTTTGCGAAAAGTGTTACTTTTATTATTTCAATTAAATTAAACGACAGCTGGAACTAACATTAACAACGTTTATTTTGCTAAGAAATGGCATTTATAATAGAACTAAGCATCTTTAAGTCAAGTGGAGCTAGAGGTAAGGATAGAAAGTGGCACCATTGTCTCTATAACGGAAAATAAAAAACGCCTCCAGAAAATTATAAAATATTGGTATAAACTTGTAAAAAAGTAAAAAATAAAAACAAAAATTATTAGAAAAAATACACATAAGGTCGAGTAACAAAAGCATTGTAAAATAAGAAACAATAATAGTAAAAACTAGAACAAAAATGAAAAGTTGTGAACTAAATTGTGTACTAAAAGAATGCGGTAAGGAAAGAAGTCGATATATGGAAGGATTGTGAATGAAAGAAAAGTACACAACAAAATGTAACTTGTAAAGGATGACAGAAAAGAACGCTAAGAAAAAATGTACTGAAAATTATTTGAAACAAAAGTCCCTGTAATGGTTTTAAAATAGAGGAACGAAAAAAAAACTTCCTTAAGTCTAAATTTCTATAGACTGAACGTCTTCACGCTTAGAGCTTTTTATTTAAAACATCGTTTATAATTATTTATATTTTGTTATCTCAAGTAATAAAATCTACAATTAACACTTAAGATCAACATGTATCTATCCCATTAATGCTAGGTAGTTCCGTATAAAACTCTTTTTCACGTGGTTTCCTGTTTCGTGCTTGCTGTTGTGGTCAGTAAAACTATTCCATGTAACTAATGGAACGATAAAAATCTAATTGCGCCGTATAATAGATAGGTGGATGCGGATAAACACTATTAATTGGTTGCCGCTGGTCAACTTAGTTCGTTAAGCGAACAGGCGGGACGGCGTTGTTTCGTAACTTAAGTACGAGTCGTGGTCCCAGTGACAGCGGATTTTACTTCAGAGGGGCGGAGTGTAGAGTATACCCGCTGTTTAAATTTAAAGTTAAGTTATTTTGTGAAATTAGCGTATAAATACGAAAATCTTTCCAAATATCAATTAATAATATCTATTTTATTAAATATGGCCCAGCATATTCACAAGTTGAAGTAGCAGTTGAACTACAAAGCGCGTAAAGAAAGTGGTGTTCACAAAGCAAGTGCAACGTAGAAAGTCCGAGATGGACAGACGATCATGTTAAGTTCATCGGAAGACATTGGATGCAGACCTCTTCTTACCGGTGTTACTAAAAATCCACACAGAGATCTATGCCCAGTGGTGGACATAATAGTAGTCTTACGGCTGAATTAACTAACATTTATATATATTATAGACATGCATAAAATTCGTGTCTTTTTATCAAGAGATAATTAATACTAGTTACTATTTTATCTAGAATTAAAATTGAAATGTCATAAAAAATATTATATTCAAAATGTTTAAACAGGCTTACATTTTATCAAAAAGTTTAACATAAATGATTGAATTTAGTCAAAATTAATGTTGTCTTTCAAATTGACTCTTAAATTTTACGTTACAATAACATATTACGAATAGTCGTTAGTTCAGCCCATAATCGCTCTTGCAGGACGTAGGCCTCCCGTCAAAGATATCTATGGCGGAATATACCATTTTCGGCACGCTAGGTACGCGGGTTGGCCATAGAAGGAGGTACTATGGTACACAAGAAACGCTGCTGATCATACTCTGAAAATTTGTTTTTGAGCATTGGCAACCCTAAATAATTAAAGCGCAAAATGTAAATTATACAAGATTGTACGCCGGAGAAGCGAACTTGCCACTTACATTGCAAGTCTCAGTCCTTTACTGCTGAGCTATCACTGTTCAGATATTTCTTTCAAATTGTTAATAATTACAAATAAACTATAAAGTTAATCAATCGACTGTAATTAATTCTCGTTTCGTGAAACTTCGTTTCGCATAGACCTTATTCAGATTTAGTTTATCATTCTCAAATGAGTTGCAAAATGTTTGACAGCATGACTTTCAAAATGTTAGGGAACGTTAATTAGAATAAACGTTAAAACTTATTAACCTTTAAAGTATGAAGCGAAAATTAATAAACGTGAAAATATAAATAAACAAAATCGGACGATAAAGCTGGTTTTACTGTTACAGCAATTTGGAATTTGTTACAAGTCTTATGGTTTTCAAACATCAATTAATTATGACTCAATACCTTCTCTACCTTCTGTAACTATCTGGCCACTCATAACGATTATTAATTATTAGTAATCCTTATCAGTGGCCAGTGAAGTGTCAGTGTCAAGTGATTATAATTTAGACTATTTACAGGATCTAAACTGATCCTTCATCATCATTATCATAATCCTGATCATCCGATAGACGCCCAATGCAAGACATGTCTTGGCCTCCCCCAAAGATCGCTATGATGATCAGTTATGCACTGTTCATAGCCAACCACTTCAGTCTACGCAAAGGGGGGCCTTCTCATCAGAATCTTTACTTCTATGTAATAATAATAACAACTAAAAAACGATATCTGTATTATATTTTAATTTCATATTTATTATCAACCAGCAGTTTAAAAATATAAACTCCTGTGAACATACTCGAATATTTATTTAGTTAAAGTGATAAATGTCCGTAATGAACAGAAGACACAGTCGAGCGCCGCCCATTTTCAATACCTAGGAACAAAATGAACAAGAAATGGTCTAGATAAAATTTCTCTTTGTCGTCGGTGTTTCGTCTATTCCGAGGCGGAGTTTCGTTTTGCCAAAGTGTATGTCGTGTATAAAATTTTATTTATCGCTATCATTACGCTTTCTTCGGCTTCACAGAATTCTATCTATTGATGTAAGTGAAAGTAAATAAAGTGGAACATGCACATTTTATTTATATACTAATTATGTAATTTTATAAAATTTTTAATATTACGTGACTAAAAAATTCCTTTTTAGGTAATATAAATAATGTTCCGAGATTCTGTTATAATAACGCGAGGTCTCAGTCTCGAGACCGTAAATAAGAAAAACGGTGGTTTTAGAGGTAAGTAGAGAGAGGCTTTATATATAGATAGACGTCAATGAGGAAAATTTCCATTCAGATTGTCAATCATATCATTATACTGATGTCATGTGATTATTTTAGTTCGATTAAAACACTAGTTTATGTACTATTAAAACATGACAAGACTTAAGATTTTTTACGCCGTTAAAAGATATGACAATGCTCCAAAGAGTTTGTAGAATATGAGGTCTAATAACTATTTTTATTAATTTTCTTTTTTATTTAGGTAGAAAAGTTTCGGTTAGTGATAAACCTAGTTGGTTCTAGGAAAAAATAAATGGTTTTGCGTGATTTCTACTCGTTTAAACTTCTTCAGTGGTTAAAACGCACCGATCCTTCCTGATACTGCGCCTGGGCATGTTGTTTTGTCGACATGACGCAATTATGACAAGGTAATACTTACCTTTTGTTAAATAATTTCCCTAGCAATGACGTTCTCAATAAACAAACGAGAATTCTCCTTTTAAAATATTCCGAACACCACCGGTTAATATTATATATTTAACTATTGGCGCTCATAATAATTTGGAAAGATAGATTCAGTGTGGTTTTGAAAAAATGTGTAATGTCAACTTTGCCGAGATTACTGAAATGAGTGATGACGACATACATCCAATACACTCATATAATTGTCCTATATTCGACTAACAGCCTAACAAAGTTGTGAGTCATTCTTTATACCTTATGCATCGTCCCTTAACGATTACTTTATAATCAGATGCTAACAAAATACGTCTAGCCTGTAATAACTAATCTTCAACAGCAAAGTTATGTATAAGAAATTTACGCTTTTACATTGATAGAATTAATAACAAGATTCACAATAGTAAACTTTAAAATATCTTTATTGCCGGTCTGGCGTAAAAATCAGGGAGGAGCAATCAATAGCCTCCCTGATAAGCGGAATAGATAAAAACTCATTAATAGCCCTCTGCAAAACAATTGCAAAATGTGCCATTGAAAGGATCAAAACGCAAACACAATAAATAAATTGAAAATAGATTAAAAAAAAGGATAAAATAGAACCAAAGTGATACATAAAACTGTGATAGAGAATAATTATAGGATAAGTAATAATAATGTAAAATAAAAATGTACAATAAAAAAAAATGTGAAACGAAAAATGTAATAATAAAAGAGGAAAGAATGAAAGATTGAACAGAGCAAAAGAGAAATATTGAAGAACTGTAGCATGAAAGATAGATCGAAAGAGACAATAAAGTACGAAAGAAGAGAAAGAAATTAAAAAACTATGTGAAAAAATAAATTGCAAATAAAGTCCCTGTCCCACCATAAATAGGGGTACGAGAGGCCCCCAATAGCGGGGGTCATAAAAAAAAGAAAGAAAAAAAAATATCTTTACTCAAGTAGGCATTTACGAGCGCTTTTGAATCGTCGATTAATTTAATTAAATAAGCTGCCACCGGCTCAAAACTCTAATCTGTTGGGAAGAGTCGGCTAGAAACTCAACAGTTGCTCTTTTAAATGGAATTTTATGTTTTTTTTATGTGTACAGATAATATCAATAACCTAAATAGGTCAACATATCAAGTTCCACACATTTTGATCAACAAAAACTCTTTAATACTATAATAAGAATTATTTAATAATACACTCTTAATTTTAGATTTTAAACTAAGCAACGAAAAGTCGAAGCTGTCTTCTATAACTTTTCTATTTGCGAGTATACCCATATGTGTACGTATGTATAATAAAAGAATTAATAATTAATGAAGGAATTGTTATCTTTTAGAAGAAAAAAATTAGACGTTACGAGCTTATTTTTCTTTCTTGTATTTGTAATGTCTGATACTATTTTAAAATGGCGCATATATAATATGTTATAAAAATAAATTGCAAGGCAACTGTTACAATATACAATACAATACAATATAGATGTCAATTGCAGAGCAAAGGCCTCTCTCATAGATTATCAAAAATCGGTTTCAAAAGGTCTACTATAGTCTTCCGACAACCTCATGAGAGTCTTTTACTTTACCGGCCAGTCCGTGGTCTCCTCTGTAGAACCAGACTCCTAGCCGTATTCGCTAATATCGGTTCTGCACATTGCATAACCTGGCAGTTGTCCTTGTCTTGTGCAGAATCATCAAAGATTCCACTCTGATTTCTAATAAATATAAAAATTGTGAAATAACGCTTAAGGGTTAAGTTTAATGCATAAGGAGTAAGCTCATGGTGTCAGCGGTGGAAAACGTTCTATTAACAGAGAAATTCGAAATTTCAATGGCCTGTACTTTGCCAAGTTATAAATTAGATTCTCGCCCGACGTCTCTGGAGAAAGCGCGAGATATTCTAAGGAATGAAATGAGAAATTTCATTTACACGTAGTGCAATTCAACAATTATTTCGAATAGAAAATTTTATCCGTTTCTGATTATAAATGTATAAGCCTTAATAAAAGTAAATAAGCGACAGAAAAGCATCATTAGTTAATTAAAGAGATTTTTTTAGTAATAGTTTATAGTTAAAAACGAATTAATTGCCAATAGAAATTTACAACTTTATGTAGTATTGTAGATACACTTAATTAGTTAATTTACTGGACCTATAAAACAAACATCACTGAATAAAACCATAATGCGACAAAGACAAAGCTACTTTCTTAATTCATAATTACATCAAAATAAGCTCCTTGGATGAACAGTGCAAAAAGCATTGTTCAATTTGATTTATTACACAGCATGTGAAGATTTTTTTTTATTTTAATAATCACTTGATTCAATAACGCCATGTAATATTAATTTATTATATTTTGATAGTTCTTCCTTTCTCAATAGTTGATGAACAGATTCCTAAAGCGTTCGATATATAAGCTATATTCCACATATACGGATAACGAAATTGGGCTCAATAAAACGACTCTTATGTCTAAATTAACAAAAGTTATTTTAGACGTTTCTACTGATAATAAAATAAAATTTTGACATGTACCTTTTGAAGGTTAAGTTTACCGAATAATCGAGAATATCTGTCAACAATACTGTCATATATTTGTAAGAGCGGAGACTGATTGTCTTACATAGCTTTTTATTTATATAAATGATAAAAGGAAAAGTGAAATTGCGTTAGAATTTGAATTTAAAGTTTGTAAATAACTTTGAATAAAAGTAATTTTTATCCTCCGAGTTGTATTTGTAGCTTGTGATTGGTTTTAGGATTTTATTCTTTTAAGACTACAAAAAAGGACACGCAAACTGCTTTTGACGATATTTTCACCAAAGTTACTATAATTATTTTTTCATATTTTGTAAATAAAATTTGTCTGAACATCTATTAAAACGAGAAATTTGTGCCGGCGTTTGTATTCAAAATGATGACAAATGATTTAATTAAAATTGTACCGTTCAGAGCGTCAGTCCGTTAATTTGTTACCTTGTACGAGATTCTGTTGGTAGTTTTGCTAATTGGTACTGTTTGAAATGCTACATAACAGAATTGCTTTAAAATTGATATTTGAAAATAGAACACCTATATAGAACAATATATTGTTTTAGTACAATTTGATCTAAGCAGGTTTATGTAACCTTTTTATTTAAAAAAATAATAGATTCACATATACAGCCTAATTGGTTATAGGCGTAAAAGCTTTAAAAAGGCTATACAGCTTATTTGTCAGCAAAAAGCTTCAAAGATTTTATATTTATATCCAATCAACCTGTACAAAGTGATCATTCTAAAATATATTACATTACTTTATTGCTTCTATAGGAATGCGGCAGGCATATTTATTATTGGCAGTACAAATTCAGCAGGGAAACAAACAAAGTATTAATATGGAGTAATCTGAATTTTGAAAACTCTTTTTCTTAATTAATTTCCTTTATGTATTTATTTCTCGCACATTTGATTCTTGTACAGGGTGGTACCATTCACTAGTTTATAGCAAAAGAACTATACGTTCAAACTTTAAAAGTTTTTATAACTTATTTTCAATTAATTTGTATGTATAATATGAAAAATATTAACTGACATCTTGGCATTAAAATAACTTGTTGTTTTTACTTCTTCACGTTTGTATAATAGCCTATTTAAAAACAAAAGCTTTTCGTGGAAGCGTATGCCGAGTACAATAACGATACCAGTATCTAAAAATTCGCTCGACATTTTTCAGGATTCTTTTGTTTAGATTTAAGGTACAACGATGTTTTTTCTCTTGTAATTGGACATTCTGTTTTTAAGTGTATACTTTAATTAACGTTTAAATATTTCATATCTGTGACGTGATTAAAATATTTATAAATATCATATCTTATTCGAAAAAAAGAAATGATTTTCATAATAAAAGCTATAATTTAATAATGTGTAACTTTAAATGAGGAGATAGTAAATAAAGGCAATTCGGTGAAAATTGAAAAGAAATAAAGCTGTACTAAATTAGTTTTTGTGTTCACACTCAAATGAAAGTTTTATAAACTATGTTTGTAACCCTGTTTTGTGTTCGGCCATATTGGAATAGTTCGTCGATAAAAACATTTCACGTTGTCGAACTTTTATTCGATCCAAAGTTCTAGATATATAGATACTTTGTACACATACACGCTTTAATAACTGAAAAAACAGTTTACATTAGGTACCAACATTTTTATTACGTAATCACATCTTGGCTTTTTATTCTTAACAGATGAAGCCAGACATAGGAGGGGTTTTATTTTGTAACAAGATAAATAGAAACCATACTACTCTATTTATCTTGTTGATAAATGCTGTTTGTTCAATGGCATTTAACAATTAGTATCACCGAGTTTGAGGTGCCTAACCGCTGAAGCGCAACTTACTTTGACCTTTCCAGTAATTAGGTTCGTGTGGTACCACAGGGGCCTCACCTTGCGGCGCTACGATATTTATTTTACCAGTTTAAGAGGCCCCATCTCGATTCTCAAAATGGTATATCACTTGAGCTGTCACTCAGCATTCATGTTTGCATGTTTAGCATTCCGACAAAACGTGTCTTCGAGGGCCTAACCTTGATTTAATCAATGGCTATTATAGCTAAAAGAAATTAAATAATTTTGTATAAAGAATAGAGAGGATAATATTATATTAGTAAAATAGATATTATTAAACTAATATTCCATTATTTATTATAATATTAGTAGAATAGAGAGAATATAGAATATTATTCAGCCAGAGTTGGACAACGTGAAATGTTTTTATCGACAAACTATTCCAATATGGTCGAACACAAAACAGGGTTACAACCATAGTTTAGCAAACTTGTGAACACAAAAACTAATTTGATACAACTTTATTTCTCTCCAATTTTGACAAAATTGCTTTTATTTACTATCTCTTACCATTAAGTAAATGCTCTACTCCTTTCGTATTATCTTAAAATAAAAAATAAGAACATCTTGTTTTTTATGGTACCATCATTATATTTAATATCATTAGAACTATTTTCTTAATATCTTAGTATTTCTTCCTTTAGGAGGCAGAACTGTTCATTCATTGTGGAACTGTACAGGTTGCTGTCAGGAACTAAAACTGGATAGGTTCTTTTAATAAGTTTACTATGTTCTTATTTTATTATTTTGATGTAGCATTTATTTAAAGAAAATAAAAATCTGTAGTCATTACATTTTAATGGGCCGCAGCTGTATTCCAGTTTACATTGCAAATAAAACGGGCGAAGTTTGTAGCAAACTTTCGCAGTAAATTTTGTCATAATATTAAAGCGATATAAAGGACGGGGCAACTTAGGCTTTCTATAGTGTAAATAGAACTGTGAACATTTATCAAATTATCGCCTAAACAATATAGACAGTTCGAACATATATTTTTTAATTAGATAAAGATTAAATTAATTTATTCAAAATTAAAACTTTTAACAGGACTCTTATTGATCGTCAATATTTTTTATAATCTCTTTTACTTTTGACTCTACTCTGTTTCACAAGATGATGTAGAGAAAACAGAAACACCACAACAACACATCTTTTAAAAAAGTTTATCGATATAGTTTATTGTGCTTTATGCAATAGGATTTAAGAGAGTAAATTTTCTGTTAGATAAAGCCTAAATGAAAATAAAATTACAAAGCATCATTATTGCCAAAATTTTTTTTAATTGCAATATTAATTTTTTGGCCAATATGCTTTTTCCCTTAAATTACTTTCTATGCACGTTATGAATTTTAAATGGTAGTCCAATAAAATTTTGCGGAGATTTTATTATAATAAAAGTTCTGATTCCGTTTATTACAAATTTTTGTTTTGGCCAGATTTTCACACTATGGACGTCCATTTTTATTATTTATTATAATTATTGTAAACATTCAAAATAGTGTCAAAAAATGTTATAATGTCACGGTAAGAATATTAATTTCTTTAAACAGTGTTCTCAAGGAATACCGCGGTCCTAAACAATAAATTGCTCAGATGGTTCTCTTTTGCAAAATATAACAAAACCAAACATAATATATTCTTATTCTCAATATTCGTACCTCTACCCAAAAACATGAATACTACGTCTTACGGATACTGTAGGAATAATTAAAATGCACTATCCTAGCAATATCAATATCAGAGCAACGCTTTATCCTCCCAACGGCATAAGCTGCAGCACTAAGCCTGACCGCAAGTCTGAGACTCAATTACTATTTGCCTCCATTAATATGTGCTAGAATTTGATGAAAGTGCTCTTATGAATAAGAAAAATTCTTTCTTTAATAGAATCCAAAAAATTGTATGCATTATAAATGAGTTACGCCGGCAAATGCGCAACATTAAATAATCACGACGTTCATTTCTTGCGCTCTGTAATTCTTTTTTTGTACTTTTATTGTACTTGATAAGTCTTAATATCACAATGTTCTTTCACAAACTTCTTCTTTCTTTTCCTATTACAGCTGTTCCATTTCTCTCTTAACTTTTCCCTGTGCAGTGAGATGGCTATTGCTGCCCGCCTCCTTCACGACGTCAACCTTCCAACGCTCGGCTTTCCCCACGATCTTTTCTGGGCCCATAGTCTTCTTTCTACTAGGCGCTTGTACCAGAAATCTTGTTTTCTTGCGATATTTCCAGCCCATTCTGTATTCTGTAATTTTACATTTTATCATTTCTATGTACGGTCAGTGAGTTTGTATAACATATTAAACCTAGATCAACATACATTTGTATTTTAATTCATTTGATCCGTCAAAAAGCTCAACAAGTTTATTCGTTCGAGCCGAATTTATAACTGTTTTTGTAAAAAAGGTAGCTGTTGAAATATTTTTAAATATATAATACTTCTTATAAATATTTGTGTTTAAATATTAACAATAAACAAGGAATTACTGACTCACATAGTGTGTCATGTATAGCAGTATACTTGTGTCCATGGATGATGCAACTAAATGTTGGTCACGGGGAAAACTTCGCCGTAGATTTTTAATTAAAAATGAGTGAGACAACTTTCTTTGTAATTTTTTACAGCATCTATAACCATTACGTTTTAGTTTTGTGGACATACATATATTATATAAGAGGGTACTCTCCGTTCCCGGAATTCAGCATTGGGGTGATAAAAAACTGGAAAAATTTGAATTTTAAAATGTTAATAGTAATTAAAGATCTAGAAACTGGATGACTGGACTACTGAAAACTGAAACAAAATAGAACAAATAAGATGCGAGAAAAAATACTAAAGATAAAACAAAATAGAAGAAATATAGAGAGGTAAGTTACTGTAATATTTCAGGAGCAGAAGCGAAGGAAGGATGATGGTGTGTATAAAAAGACAAGTAAGTCAGGAGAATGTTAGATATTGTGACGAAAAATAGACAACGAATAAAAGAAATTAAGAAGATTATAAGGAAAGAAAGAACAAGAAAAAAAAACGTTTAATATAATAATAAAACCCTGTCCCAAGATAGGGATGAACGAGAGGTCCGCAATAATGGAGGCCCAAAAAAAAAGAGTATAATCGGGCGTACCGTTCCCGTGCGAATACTTCGCATTACTGACCACTAGTGCCATTAATGCCTTTTAGCATCAAATATTAAAAAATCTAATTTGAATTCAAATGCTATCAGTGATGTAGACGTTACGCTTAAGTCGAAATTGTAAATCATGGAAGATTGTAAATAATATTTATATACATACAACATTTCATCTCTATCGCACATAAACCGTTGAACATATTTAAGCGCATCCTAACTGCAGTATTGGGACCAATCTCACAAAACTCACTGAAATCTGCGAATGAATCGGTCAATAAAATTGCTGATCGCAGCCATACATTTGTTGCGTAGCTACAGGGAAGCTAACGAAAATAACTCTTCGGGGCTCCTATTTTTTATCTGTGTAAAAAAGTTAAATTTTACTGACTTAATTTGATGAATAAACGATGATTGTCTGGTCTTGTCTGTTCCTGTCCGGTCCTGTCCGGTGCTGTCCGATACTGTCCGGTCCTGTCCGGTCCTGTCCGGTGCTATCCGGTGCTGACCAGTCTTGCCCGGTCCTGTCCTGTCCGGTCTTGTCTTTTTTGTTTCGGGGGGGGGGGGGGGAATCTTCCGGCGTTCAAGATGCCCCGCCTCTGGGGTGAGGACATGGGTATGTGGGATTTCTGCCCACTAAAACCCCCCCGGTGGTCGCCTTCTGCGCTATACGGGGGACTGCGGTATCTCCCGGTCAGGGATCGCCACGCGGTCTTCCCACGCGCCGTGCTATTTTTTCGACAGCCCGTCCCAGGGTATGCGTGTATACGCTGCCCTCGAAACCCTCGTGGTGCTATCACAATGGTTCGAGACCATGTCGAACCATCGTCCGCCTCAGTGTCGCCGAAGCTAGTAGGAGTTTAGTGCCCCCACCCTAAACTCCCGCGACTTCGAAGGCCCCGTTTATGGTAGGGGAGCACCATTCACTGGAAGGCCGCCGCGAGGCGCGTCCCTAAGCTGACGGCGTCGTCTCCGAGCGGGATCTGTCCTCTGCCGATCCCGTTCTTTTGTCCTGTTTTGTCTTGTCTCAGCGGGCTGGTTCGCGCAACTAAGTGGCAATGAGCTCATTTTGCATCGTGGTCTTAATCAAACCAACCCAATTCCCTCAGAAATCCTAGCAGACTCTTGATGCTGCCGGCGAGGAAGCAAGTAGCTTATGGTAGGCAGTAATAAACTATGATATACAATTTATCATACCGTTCATATACATATATAACGCTTTTGGTAATTATTTTTAGAATATCATGTTTTAAATGTAAAAAGGTATCTTATATGTAAACCGTTTCTTTGGGTATAATATATATATATATATATATATATATATATATATATATATATATATATATATATATATATTAAGTTTATGGTTACACCTTTGTGATATGAACATATGAAAATATAAAAAAGTTATTTAATATTGAAAGTATTCCATGTTCTTTTTTCACTTCATTTTTGATAAGAGTGGGACTCTTAATGTTAAAATTACAGGGTAAAATAAATTTAATTTCCTTATATTTCCTCAATATTTGATTACTAAGCATTTATAAATAAGTTTACAGAAAATTCCAAACAATCATGTTTTATTTTTGTTTATACTTTAGAGTGCCTACGACTGTTATTACAAAACATTAAAAGCTCTCATTTCCTGTTGAGCAACAAAAGAAGGCTTTTTAATGCAATGTTTTGTTTGATCGAGTTCTCCGCGAATATATATTTTGGTTAAATTAAAAAGACGCGTACATAAAGCATTCATAGAAATGTACTAATTATGCAATATTAGGGCATACAATACTGAACTAAAATTTGAATATCGGTATTTGATATTTGAAATATTGGGATACCAGTATTAAAATCGGTATTAATAAAAAAAAATTCTAGCTATGTAAAGAGGTGAGTATATAGTCCACATGACATTATGAAGATATAGTAAGAAAAAGCGTTTTTCGGTGTTGATCGATACTCTCAAAAGTAATTGATATTTCTAATAACTGTTGTAACATTTTCGCTTTGAATCATAGTTAGTTAATGATTCACGCATCAAATTCACTGCCCGTCCTGTTCGTTAATATGGCTATGTATATTCTACTTTCAGGCACCTATTTGGTAAATATTTCATTAGTTCAGGACAAGGGATTGTTAAAAGTTTATACAGGTGAATTTTGCTTTCGGTGTGCACAGACATTTTTAAAATGAATTCGAATTTAAAACTTATTTGTGTCATATTTTTATATAGATGCGTACATCTGCGAATATACCAATGTTGTGACTTTGAATACTGTTGACAGATGGCACTTGTATTTGATGGCGTTTAATAGGAGCGGTCGTACTACTGAAGTTCTTTCTGAGATGGTGCCAGTTACCACAAATCCAATGCGTCCCTGTCGGCCGTCAAAAAATGTTTCCAGAAGAACTAACTTCTAGATGAGGCAACGTCACATGACCCGATAGCTTAGCTCCGAGCAGACTTCTTTCCTGTTGTTTAAAGAGTCGTGGCTACATCCATAAACCAAACACAACAAACTATCAAAAAAAAATAGCAAAGAGATGTCGACAATCTCACATTCTCTTTGCCGACAAGTATTTAAAAAATTTAACTGTAGTGCAAATTTTGAAATCATAGTCATAAATAAAATAAAATAGTTAAAAAAATTTTTAAAATTATTTAATAACAAATTTAAAATATATATTACGGGTTTTTTAACGTTTACTAATTCATGTCCCACCCTATATATGGTACAAGTTATTTTTTCACGTAATAAAAGTATTAGTGATACACTGAATAAAATATTGATACATTCACAATTTACCTGAAACAAAAACAAATTATTTGTATCTAAGACTCTACTTCGAGTTAGCAAATATTTCTACGGGTAATGTTTACACTTCTACAATAGGATGTCAGAAAACGTATAGATAGCTTCTATTTCTAGATAGAGAAAAATACTACGGAAGAACGTTTGTGTGTTCTTACTATACTAAAAACAACTTTGTGAAAGATAGCACAGCTTATGAATGGTTTGTTTGCCTCTAGGCTATTTCAATATTTATTTAAAAAATGCATTGTCCCGTTGTTTCCTTTGCCTGTTCATCTCAGGTCTGACGCATTTCATCCTTGCAAGTTGTAGACGCAATTCGACGTCAACAAAGACAGAATTCAAATCAATCATACGTTGAATAAAGAAGTTCTGAATTTTGAATTTCAATAATCAAACTTTTGTGTGAGATGAGCACAACTGTATTTATTTATGAACAGCTATATTTATATATATTTGCTGTAATCATATATAGTTAAATCTCTTGAAACTAAGTTATTCCTTTTGGAACAATAGTCGCTGAGAAAAATTGCGCTCATTTGGTATGCGAGTCGAGTGTTCTTACGTCGGCGGAGTGGAGGGCGCGGAAGGCTGTTAGTGCTTTCAAGAGTCGCGAGTTAATGCTGCAGTTATATCGTACTGCGGCCCATAATTACTGCAACGCTGCAAACCGTATATGTTGGAAGATAAACGCAAGAATTATCATATACTGCGCAATATATTTCCAGATTTATAACTCTAGTTTCTCAACCACAGAGTTCTTTATCACGCAAATACTTGGTTTGTCCATAAATACTTTTATAATTAAAAATAAATATAACTTTACTTTTGAATTTGGAATCTGCCATTTTTATATGATTATTCATTGTGTCATCTTATTATCGCGACCATATAATAAATAATAAAGTGGCTAAGATGATAATTTAAAAAATAATAGGGCGGTAAAATCAAAACAAATGCTTAAGCGGTACGCAAATGTAAGATCACAGAAAAATTTTGTTTACGGTTCAGAAAATTTTTACTTCTGAGCAATATCTTAACAAACAAAATGACTGTATTTATGCTGAGAGCTCTAAAGAAGCTGTCCAATTAGTTAACAAAGTACAACGTGGACATTACTCTACTTCAGTGGTGGTTTGATAGGGTATTAGCTGTGAAAGAGTGACTGAATCACAATTTTGACAATAAAATCAAGATGCCATTCTTGAGAAGGTTAAGTCCCTTCACATCACTGTGTTCAATAATAAAGTATCGTCATTTCAGAAAGACTCGGCGCAGGGTCATAAAGATCGATTCACCTAACCATGGTTTTACATTTTTGTTTTAAATAACACACTTTAATACTTATAAGTGTTACGAACAAAATAAAAAAAAATTATTTTTCTTTATAAAAAATTTTGACTAAGACCAAGTATATGAAGTTCTATCTATGATATTGAGCCGAACTAGGAGGAAATTTTTATAATAGGCTACCGAAAACGCGGTTATGCGCCTCAGAAAATCGTGGCGAGTTGTAGGCCGTGAAAAAAGGGCACCGCCGCTGCAAGCGATGACAGTAGCCTTATGAAACGGAACGACCGATACTCTACCTTAGTCTCGTCGCGCGTAAAGTTTTGGGTAAAAATGGACTTATGTGACTAGGGTTATGAATAAATAAAGAAAGTAGTGGCCAGACTGGCGGTATTAGAGCGCCGGTTGCAGCAGAGCCAAGTGCTGTAATATAGATATAAAAGAAAATGCACAATTAACGCTAGAAAAAAAGTTAATAAGTAGTAGACAATAGCCTAATAAGAAATACAGATATGCCAAATGATATATCTATATCTTGAATATATATAGCAAGCGCACAGATAAGTTCAATTTACAGAAGTTTAGTAAATCGTTAATTAAGATGTTAAAAATAAGTATATAATACAAATAGTCGATGACCAATGGTCGTTGGGGCCGAAAGGTTCTCGAGTGGCGACCTAGAGTTGGTACGGCGTGGGCAGGTCCCCCACTAGGTGGACCGACGATATAGTTAAGGTCGACTGAAAGTTGCTGAATACTTGGGCAAGACGAGGCCAGATCGAGACGTTTTTTTTTTTGGGGAAGGCCTATATCTTGCATTGAGCATTATTGGCTAAAAAGAAGAAGGAAATGACAATAACAGCTATTTTAAAGTATAGTATAAAGTATAGTATTGTAAATAAAAGTTAGGGCCTGCACAAGTCTAATGGAAAAAAAATAAAAGGTGTAGAATAAAGTAACCATACAAATTATGGCTAATTGAACTACATGCGAGTTGAAAGGTCTGCCGATCAATGGTAGAGAAAGGCATAATCGATTGTGGCATTAATAAAAAAAGTGAGGACACGATGACATGACAAAAACTAATCATTTAGGTTAAGACGTTCTGAGACGAACAAGATATTTAGTAATGAACTTATTACCTTCTCTACCGAAAGGAGAATAGCCAAAAAGTTTTAAGTTAAAAATAGTTTTTATGAAATAATGGTCTTATATTAGAAAAATATATAAAAGGAATTTTTTGTAGCATAATGAATACAAATTTTGGTTTTATTAGTGTTTTAAATATAATGTTTATTGCATTCGAATGTAGGTTCTAGAGTTAGACAATCAATTAATATATAGTGCTGTGTGACACGAATAGAAAACTCAAGAAAAACTCAACAACTTTAATATTTTGTTGCGTTTTTAGCATTGGAATAAAATTATTTTGGAATCATAATAAATACGTTTTGAAAAAAGAATAGAGCAGTGGTAGCCCAGCGGTATAAGCTTGATACTTATCATCGTAGATCGCGGGTCCGATGCCCACACAATGTTACATAATTCTAAGTTTGTGCATTAATTATATAGGATTACCACTGCGCACAAACATGTTTCTAGAGGATGTGCAGCTGCGTCCTCTGCTTACCATCCAAATCGCCAAACCGCCGACAAAGTGTGACGATTATAATATATTCCCCATAGATATCTTTGGGGAAAGCCTATGCTTAGTAGTGGGCGTGAAACAACGACGTTATTTTTAAGACATTAATACTTTTTACAATTTGTAATATAACCGCATATTTACTTTAGTAGGATAGGAACTACAACTAATAAACAATATTTTTTTTATGATCACGATATAGATAAATATATTTTACTGTATAAAGAAAAAAAACAGTAATTTTAAATCGCATATTGCATTTTTTTATTATTATGAATTTTGCTTCTTATGTAATAATTAACTAATGTATTTATTGGCTATATATTAGTTGAAATGTAAGTGAGTTATATAAAATACGTAAAACAAAAATTACTTGTAAAGTTGTACTTTACACGGTAAAGTTTACAGGATATAGGTGTAGAGTCCGCTTGACCCACTTCCGTTTCCGCAATTAAATGCGATTTTCTTAGTATGGGCGACAAAATGAATGAAAACCAGACGGGACTTGTAAAACGTTGTCTATATTTTCATTTCCTTAGCTTACACGTTCTAACCTTGAACTGCGACGTTCTAGCTGTCTGTAAACTTTCAACAGTGAGTATAATTATTTCTGTTACGTACACAGAATATTTATGCTGGAATTAAATTCTCGTAAATTAATTCTTTTTTTCTTTTCCAGTATCATTTTTATAAGTATTGACGCAGATCAGAATGAATAACCAATCATATTCAAAATTATTTAAATAAAATAGCACAGTTTTTGCATTTAGAGCATCAGTCAGTTTATTTATGACCTTGTGTAAGATTCTGTTGGTAATTTTGCTAATTGGGGCTGTTTGAAATGCTACATAACCAAATTGGTTTAAAATTAATATTTGAAAATAGAGCACCTATGAAGAACAATACATTGATTTAATACAATATGATTTAAGCAGGTTTTTGTTACTTATTTATTACTTATTAAAAAATAATGAATTCACATATAAACTCTATTTGGTTACAGGTGTAAAAGCTTTAAAAGGGTTAAATTATAGCTAATTAGCTAAGAAAAAACTAATGTACATATTTTCCATCACTCTGTATGAACTGATCACTCTAATATGTAACGTGATTTTTTATTGGAATACGATGGGCCAGTAACTTTTCGCAATACAAAGTCTGCAGGGACTGATAGTAAACTATAATTAATTGTTACGTTTAATAATGACATTTTAATTATTTTTCATTTTGAAAAGCTTAATTTACTAATTTAACATTATGTTATTTATCATTTATGAAAACATTGATTTTCGGTTTTGGAAAAATGATACAATAATGGATATCACATAAGCGATATATTGACCCATATTATGCTTTTACAAATAAAACCAATCACTCTGTTTACAGTAAATTCTATGTTATGCGATATAATAACAGTTTAAATTAACAAATTTTGTACACTGTTCGCATAAAAATTGAATATTTCTGTAGTAATATCAAATAAAGAAAACTTTTCATAAGTAAATATGCCTTTAAATATACTTGTACACTCACCATCTAAGACTTTATAGTCAGACATATTAAAATTGAAATGGGACAATATATTATGTACGCAAATTTAGATTTCATCTTTTGTTTTTCTCCGAGCATTTTTAAAGGCATTGTACAAGATTACAGCGTACTTAATGGGCACTTCGCAGATCTTTATTTCGGGACGTTTGGTGGGTGTTTGAGATCTGTTGTATATTTGAACTCTCCGAAGTACTCCTCTTTAGGGAGTTACGATACGAATTAACGTAAAGAAGGTATCGTGGTTTGTGATTTTAATTTTGTTGTTTCACGAAATTGTATTATTTAGAACATTAAATTTTAATACGTCGTAATATTATGATTTTTTAATATTTTATCGCTAACCAAAACATAATTGATATTTATTATTATTTTTATAAACGTATAAACTATTCTTGGGCGGCTACCCTTGCTGGTAGATGCGGTGTAGCTGACCCTCAGCTCCTGGAAAGTCGCTGAATGTGGGTAACAAAAAACTTGGTTATCGTTGCAATTTTTGGGGAAAACTTTTGCCTTGCAGTAGGCGAAAATCAGCTGACATGTTGAAAATAAGCTTTTGAGCCGCTTTGGAAAGCTCATAGTCACTCAATATAGAATTTCCCCAACAATGTGGAAACACTACAATAACATTTCGGTCTTGTTTAAATCTACGGAGCAGGCTCTTATACAACTGTGGACTTTCTACAGCTAAAATGATGATAATGGTAATAATTTTTTCGTGTATTTTTGATGTCTACATTTTGACTAACGTAATAACATTACATACACAAATATGAAAATTGATTATTGTGTTAATGTGTGTTTATGAAACTGAGTCGTCAATCACGGATTTTATTTGCGACATTAGCCGCTGTGATGGAATAATCCAATATCCCAACAATGTTTCTGACGTCAGACATAATGACACGTTCAATAATAACATAATACATCCGTATCCGAAAAACATGAAGCAAATTGACTCTCTTACTTTTTCTGGTATATTTAGTTTATTATACTTAGTCAGACTTTGGCATTCAAGTTCGTAATTTTCTATGGAGCTGCACAAAGTCTAGATCGGTTAGCAGCAGAACTTCAAATGCATCGCAAACACAAGCAAGTTCGTTATGTTTCCACTGATAGGATACCGTGGAGGAACAGTATAGCTTAGTAGATAACACACATACCCGTACCTTTATAAGAGATCTATGTTATCACTTTTATTTTGAATTTTTTTACATTCTCATTCTTCGATGGTAAACAGTGACAATCCTACATAAAGATTTTATAGGATGAGAAAATATTTACAACTGAACATCTTAATAAGAACGGTAGAGCGGTCTTGACGTTTAAGGGACTGTATTAAACCTAATGTAGAACGTTACGTAACAGCTTCGTATGTATTTTTATGTTATTAACATAAATACGTACTTTATTTTTATTAAAATATATTTCCCTAAGGAATCGTTTTGTATTAGAATAAACATATTTTTACCCATTAAACCAACATTTATAGCTAGATTAGATATACCACAACATAAACATTGTACTAGGTTTGAATAGAATCCCAAAGTGTAGTACTAAAGTGGTGATACAACCTTGAACAAGCTTCACTTTGGAAAACTACCATTAAAGTATTTTATGGTAATTTTTTTTATAAAAGTGCAAACGTAAAGAATGCTCTTCAGTTGATTAGTGCTACATATTTTATACAAATGGTCACTGACAGGCATTTGTATTAAGTATGCCACCAGCTATTTCTTTTAAAAATCAATTTTGACAATTTTCTACTTTGGATCATTTATAGTGATCACTTGTGATCGTCCAGAAAAATATACCAAAAGAAACTTTTCTAATTCAGGTGTATTATTTCATACTCTAACATTACATAAAGCTATGAGATTTTCAAACGCGTTTTAATCTGAAAAAAAAACAACGTCAAACTAAGGCGATCGTAAGTCGCGGGTTTGTTTCCCGGGATACAATCTGATATACTTCACACTTTATGCATTAATTAAAGAGGATTGCCAATTTTAACAAACATATTTATAGAGGATTGACGGGTTAGCTATCACACATTGTGATCGCCAACCCGCATCACAAGTGTAGCGATTATGATTTATCACCTATAGATATCTATGGAATAGGCCTATGCCTTTCAGTGGGCATCTATGGGCTGAAATGATGAAACTTTAACAAACTTATTATATGATCAGTCCATGTTACATCCTATTAACGAAGAAAAAATATTCCTGAGCTACACGTCTTCAGAAAAAAAAACATAATTTGTTTTGTTTACATTTTTTATACCCTTCAAGTCAATCTTAACTGACTTGCAAATATTTATTTAGCGATGTAAAGAGAAAAACTGTATTCGAAGGCCACGAGCGTAGAGCTCTACGACGTGTTGAGTTATTCGAGTCTTAGTTCACGATGTATGCACGGTATTCGGGACCTATCCTGTTTATAAATGAGCCTCTGCAAACACCCCAAGTCCCAGGCTACAATTTGATGAATATTTTAGATGCTCGGCACAAGAGGGTAGTGGGTTTTCTACATGAAATTGAATTTTAAATTAGTTAATGCATAAAATGTTATTTATTTTGTGACTACAGTACACACTCAAATATAAAAAAATATGACATTATCTTTATGTTATGCCTCTGAAGTTGAAATACTTGAAATTTTTAACACAAAACTTTATTAATTATTTACCTTATTTATATGTCGTCGTTTCGGTCTGTATATGCCTACTTCAAGGCATGCTTCCACCAAAGATACCTATAAAATATACTATAATTGCCAAACTTGGCAAGCTAATAGACGATAACAGTGTGATCTTATGGTATACAGAGGATGCAGCTGCTCATCCACCGGAAATATGTATGTGGGCAGTGGTAAAATGAATGCACAAGGTATGAATTATATGACATTGTATCACTCGAATCGACATCGCGACCTACGATTGCAAGTTTCAGTCTTCTACCGCTGGGCTACCATTGCTCATTACCGCTTTATTTATACATTATAGACGTACTTAATGTCCGAAACATTCACTGCCAGTTGATCTTTAGATAGATGCAAAGATTAATGAATTTAAGTGAAAAAATAACAATCTTCACCTTCATCACTTCAGCACTAGGACATCATTTACTGAATATAATACTTCTGCGTAGATTTTCAATAGGAACAGTTGGAAGCGGACTACATCCAGCGTCTTCCGAAGTATAAAGACGTCTTTCTATCTTGTAGATTTATGTCCTACGCTACGCTTGTTGATCTGTGATCTCCTTTTCGGAACCTTAAAGCTCAGTAATCTGTTCTGCGCGCTATGTGACCTGCCTCTATGGCTCGTTGACTTATTGCGAGCTTTTTTATTACTTTTTCAACTTAATTAAAATAAATGTTAACAGAATTTTTTACATAAATCTCAAAGCGTAATGTTTACCTTTTGTATATTCGTACGTAACGTGAATTTAAAATGGATAAAATACACCTGTGCAATAAAAAGTCGCTCGTACCGAAAGCTCGTTTAAACTTGTGCTTTGTAGGATACGGAAGTGGGTCAAGCGGGTCGGCAATTAAATGCGGGCTTCTTAGTAACGGCGGCGAATATGAAACGCGAAATACCAGTCGCTGTATGAGGAATAATGATAAATTTATATTTTATGATCTGTTTGTTTTCTTTGTTTTATGCAAACGATGATCGAATTTTAACGAAACGCGGTCTGTCGCCCTACAAAATGCTTAATATTAACTCTGAATTGATTTTTGGTTTATTTTGAAGTTAGTCCCTCATAAAACCTTGATTAATACTTATTGGTAATATAAATTTTATATTTATTTGAACAATTTTGTTCCTAGCAATTCTATAATTAATTGAGATTTAGAACTTTAAATTATATCGTTGGAGTATTGGTTAACTAACAATCTGGTGTTTAAATTTTCCAACATGCTTAGAATAAAAATTGCAGAGTATAATTATGTTTTTTATAATAATTAAATAATTTTTAAATTTCTGGAACATAAATTAAACTATTAAAAATGTTTTTATTTTTTTTTACTAATCTAACGTATGAATTAATTCATTCGGAGCATTAAATAGTCTTACAGGTTATATATGGATTACACGAATTATATTTATTTATTCATTTCATTATCCATATTGGATCATAAAAGTGACCACTTGCGTACATCATAAGAAAATGCCAGAAGATCCTCAGTAAGACATTCAAAAACTTAAATCTACGAGGCTCTCTCGCCTTGATGTGAGAAGAGCCCACGACAAACTTAGGCGGGTATTATTGTGGCTACTCTTACAACATCATTAAGACAGTAATCTTCGTTTAAGTCCATGGACGTCTACTGCAAAGCATAGGCCTCCTCTGAGTATATCCATGGGTGATACACCATAATGCCCCGCTTGACAGGCAGGTTGGTGATTGCAGTGCGGTATTATGGTACGCAGAATAATAATTATGTTTTAAATTATATTCCGGGAATGAACCCACGACCTACGATCTCAAGTTTCAGTCTCATGCACAGTCTGCCTGGTAGAGTGAATTCGGTTTAAATAACTTTTTAGACTTGTATTCAACATGACACCGTACTGAATAACATTTAAAAAATGAGGGTCTAAAATATTATAGTCGCATGACGTTTCCAAAAAATCATTTGTGTGTAAGAACGACTAATTTATCAGTTCCTTAGTGTAACTATTTTTTGCTTGCAAATAGTTCAAGTTGTGAGAGTTCTGTGTAACATTGCACTATGGGTCGGCTATAGTGACATAGCGGTATATCGGTGAGGTTGGCCCCCTACTGAGTATACTGACGACATATTGAAAGTCCCGGAAGTCGTTGGATGTGGGTAGTGTAAGACCGGTATTTGTGGTGATCTTTTAACGAAGGTTATGCCTTTCAGTGATCCTCTATCGCTTGATATGATGTTGATGATGATGATATCACTTATTACATCACTAACTACATAAAATATTATTGTATATGATCGGCCAAAATAGTTTGAATTAAGTGTTTTGAAAGTAAAAAAATTTCGCACAGTTGAAACGTCCGTGTGAAAATATAAGCATTTGTGCGCAGGAATCGTAGTGCCATTGTACCCGAAACCTCAAAGGCTGTAATATAATTTAAAACCGAATTTTACCTTCTAAAACATTAAATTGGGATAGTAGCTTGAACAAGAGGCGATCTTTGTGAAATTTAAATATAGAACGGGTCCCAAACGCCTAACAAATGTCTCGAAATAAAGCTCCCAAACGGCCCAATAAATACCGTTTTATCTACATACAATGCTTGCGGATTAATGGGACATCGTTTAGTTTTTAATTCTCTGCATTTTTAAATCTTAATTATTTGTTACTAACGACTCTCTTTTACTTTTTCTCTCATTTTTCTCTTTTTTTACTTTAGTTGACACCCGCATTACATATTAAACCAGCTATTACCCCGGTATATCATCTTTAATTACAAAATGTATCACGTATTTCGTATTTGGTTTCATTATCCAAAAATGACATTATAGGAAAAAAAAATTCCTGAAATACTGCTTTCAAGTCGATTAGCTATCTGTGTTTGGCACTAATCGGTGTAACATAATTCCTGAAGATGCCCCGTGGAGGGGTGAAACACGTGTTGAGTAATTTGGCGGTGGCGGTTGTATGATTTGCATTGTTTGCCGCATACGCATTTATCAGCGGGCTGGCGGGCGGTGCATTTTATTGCACGACTACCACTGAATGTGCGGTAGTGGCTAAATATTGGTCCTTTTCTTACTTAGGATGGACTTCCGCGAGGTAACGCCTGATTCTATTAAAAAAAATCGATTAGCTTTGTTAGTCCACAGTTAACATACAAAATAAAATAGCTAAATTTTTTGATATTACGTGGATAAATTTGGCTTGCAATAAATTTATATTTTTGGTAGGTGTATGGCATGTACAATCGTCCGTTAGAAACAAGACATCAGCTATGACGTTAACTATTGTAAAACAAGTTTTTATAATATTTAAAAAAACACACATTAATAATTAAAGAAAAAATAATGAGATTTCTTTCAAGCGAAAAAGCATTGAAGGTTTAATTGAAAGCTTGTAATTACACGACTTCAAATCAATTCCTTGTGATTTAAATTGAGTGCCAAAGCGGAGTCTGCCGTTAACGCAGCTGACACTGTAATTAATTGAGTGAGAATACTCATTAGGGCTGGAGTTTGAAATAAAACTGAACCTTTCGTTTCATAATTGTTCTTTTTGTTACTCGCACAGCGTATGTTTGGTTTGTTATTAAAATTTGTCGTAAAATTTAATTTTTATTTATTTAAAATGTTCGTCTCAAATCTTTTAGATATACTTACATATACTTGTAAATGGTGACTTGTGAGCTTTGGTAGCTAAGAAGTAGAGGAATGAGACTTGCAATTGTAGGTTGTGCAATAATTATACAGTGGTGTATACTCAAACAAGTTTCCTGAGGATAGGCAGCAGACTGCGTACAATGATCGCTATCGCTAACCCGCGTGCCATGCGTAATGAAACTGATGTCCTCTGTAAAAATTTGTCGACAGAAACGACATTACTTTGCGATCCTTCTGATATGTATTAGAGCTATATAATAAAATAACTCAAATGAAGTTTTGAAACACATACGCAACGATATAATTTTTTTTAAATGTAATAACATAAGGATGAAAAGTGAACTCGGCTACATTTGTAGCACAAATAATCCTTTAAAGAGCCGGCGTGGCTCGGGAGCCCCAGATTGGCGCCGTCTGACATATTGTTTCTGTTTGAAGACTCAATAGTAATCAAACTACCGGGCTAATGACATGTACTATAATGTGTTGAACGTAGATGTACTATTGGGCAGGATATCTGTATAAATTAAAAAGAATCAAATCGATTGGTACGAAGCAACATCTAAACAGCATGACTATTTACAAATAAATTTCTTTTAAAATTTTGATCGATTTAAGCATAGTAAAAAGTACACTACTTTCTTCCTATGCCAACTACAGTGTATTAAAACACCTGTAATAGCTATCAAATATTTGACAACAATCAAAAACAAAATAAGCCGAGTTTCTTATTCCACAAATATGTATTAGAACAAAAATAATAATAATTAAAAAAAATATATTTTTAATCAAGTGGTTATTTACATGCGTTTTTGAATCATTAATAATTTTAACATTATAAGTAGTAACTTACCACCGGTATGTAACGCTATTATATTAAGGAGTCGACCAGAATCTAAACAGTTGCTCTTTTAAATAAGATTTAACAATTTTTTTCATGTGTTCTTTATAATGTCAATCAAGTAAATGTGTCAACAAAGTTACACACATATCAATCAGCGAAAAACTCTTGAATGCTGTAAGATCATTTATTTAGTTATATACTTTTAATTTCATACTTAAAACTAAAAAAAAACGGAAGGTCAATTTATCTTCGAATCCTTTATATATTAATAATCTTTATATAAATCTTTATATTTTATATTATTAATATATAAAGGATTCGTTTACTTTTTAAAGAAAAAATTAAGCCGTTACGAGTTTATTTTCATTTCTTGTATTTATCATATTTATTTCATTTCATTATTTTTCATTTAAGATTTTAATTTACGGCGCATAAATAATATGAAAATATGTCGCGAAGCAACCATTAGGATACTAATCTCTAAAAACATCTTTCAGGGAATTTCTAGCTTTTAAGTTATAAATGGGCTGTTTATACATTTCTTTTCTGTATATGTTATATTGAATTTAAACTATTGATTTATGGTATCCTATGCTTTAATTGACAGTGATTAAGCTTTACGTCCCTTTATACTTTTTAAAGTTATAAACATTATCCTTAAATACATTCTTTTGTTTATAAAATAATTTCATTATAAAAATACCTATTTCTTTTAAAACATCTCACGAGAATCTCTTACTTTTAATTTACAAATAGCTCGTACGGCTCTTATCTTTCAAATAAGCAATTTATCATAATAGAGATTTACCATAATAGAAAGATTTGAAAATAAATAAAATATATGAGACGAGTTGTACTGGGGGTTAATTATCTTACTTTATTATTTGCAAAGACGGCCGCGCTGTAATACTTGATTTATAAGTAAGCGACAATTTTGACTTTTCTTGCTAAAATTTTAAAGCTTCTTGCTTGGTTATTATATTATAGTAAACTTTTGGAATGTACGAAATAGAAAACTTATGTTTACAAGTAATTAAATCCATAAAAAAGTAATAACTATGAAATGTATTTCACAACAGTATAGAAAAATTTAATGGTACAAGTATACCATCTAGCTTATTTACAAATTTCAGTTATAAGCGGGTCTCTTAGATCAGATCTTCATTCCATCGCCTTTTTAGTATAGAGAAATTACAACAAATAAAGTAAAATAGGTAGCAATGGATTGTGATTTATACGTAAATCCAACTAAATATTTTAAAAAGACAGGCTGTTAGAAAGGACGTCTGAAATTGCAGATCCAATCGATACTATTATTAATGTCGACGAAACGCTACAACAATGAACGATTTAAGCGCTACATTGTTCAGTTCGAGAAATGAGGTCGAATATTTCCCTCATAAATGATTTTCATTGCTTGTGCCGCGCGCAAAGTACGTACATTAAATAATTACTGCGCCACTGTAATTTATTTTATAATTTCTTATTTTAAAAAATCATAGCTCTCTAAATGATCAACTAATACCTACATTTTTGCACAATTATCATCACCATTACAGCAGCAATATGTCCACTGCTGAACATAAGCTATCCCCACATATTTACAAAAGGCCGGCTGGAAGAGGCTCTCATCAAACGACCTTATCAAGTTTGGCTGCCTAGTAGTTTGGCAAGTTGAAGTGACATAAGGCAGCTCACATTATGGGCAGAGCAAATAACATCTGAAGCCTAGACTTTTAAAATGAATACGAAAAACGTTTTATGAAAAGATTCTTTTGTAGCACAACTCTTCAATACCAGACATTAATTTGTGTTTTCAGTAATAACCGCTTCATTGAAATGACGGCTTTTGTCGGCTGTATTTTTCTTTCTTGTCAAGTGCATTTATTCCTAATTTCTGTCTTCACTCACCGTGAGTTCCGTTTAAGTAAATTAATCACTAATGTCTCAAGGTAATTGAGTAACAACGTAGTGACACGTAAGATTTTGTATTAAAAAATTAGAATTTATCACAATGTTTAGAAATGATTTTATTTCAATTAAAAAAGGCCATTAAATGGAATTTATAGGTTCTGCAGTTTGGAGCGTAGCTTACCTAAGCCCTTTTCTTGGTAACTAAGCGCGATAGCTCCTTGGAGACTTTCCACTCTGGTCCCTATAGTCCTGAATCATGTCAATTCAATACCTCGCTTAATTTGCTATTTTTTGGTTTTTATAAAGACCGTGATTCCAGCGGGAACAATAAATAAATCTGGTGAATTTCTCTTCTGAATAAACTGATCTAAAAAAGAATTGGCCAGACTTGAAAATTGTAAGTCTTTAAATAAACTAACCTAAGTTTTATTTTCAAATACTTGTTATATATTTGACAAGTGTCTCAAATTTACTTTTATATTTAGTTGATCAGCTAAAAGAATAAGAACATATCAAACGTTAAAACTTATGTTTAAAGTATAAATGATAGCAATTCTCGGAAATAATTAAGATTTACTGTTTAGAAGATAGAATTTATTAGTAGGAGGAAAAGCTTATCGTGTTCGTTAGGGATCAAAAGATTAACAAACTCCTTTCTCCGTCTATTTCAATTTGGATTAAAAACGGTAACTTGCACTCACTTGTCGCTTGCTGATATAGTTTACTTCGTTAGCGCAATGCATTACTTATCTATTGTACAAAATTTAATTTAAACCTAATTTATAATATAAATATTAGTTATGTTGAGCCGCCATTCATTAAAGAAATCCTTAAATAATGTAAAAGACTTTTAAGTCCCAATTGTCATCGTCGTTTCAGCCCATAGACGCCCACAGCATAACATAGATCCCTAAAGATATCTATGGGAGGTTATATCATGGCGATTGCCACGCTTGGAAGTCGAGTTGGCGATTGCAATATGATATAAAGGTACGCAAAGGCCGCTGCTGCTTGTCCTCTGGAAATTGACTGACATCGTCCGCGTGGAATGTAACAAAAGAAGTTTATTTTTTTTAATTTTATGTATCTTTTAAGGACTTTTCTCTATATTTATTTTCAGTATAATCACTGTGAAAATCAGTCCAGCAACAAATAGACAAAAATTATAAAAAATGTAATTTTGGTATACGAGTTACATACCCGTATTATATATTCGTACGTAGTAAAAAGCGGTTATTTTAATATTATAAAGAGATACTACAATTTTATATATTTGTATAGATTGTATTCAGGTAATCGAAAGTGCGACCTACAATCGCATGTCCTAATACAACTTGAGAATGAATTGCTTTCACTACTGCATTAAGACGTGATCACAAATGAGAAAAAATTAGTCTGAGTTTATTGTGGGTGCCTTATAAATTAGGAGTTAAATTTGATTTAGATCGTCCAAGTACAAGGTGGACAGACGAAGTTGTTAATATAGTCAGAAGTTACTGCATACAGACCGCTTCCGACGAGTCATGTTGGAAATCTTTTAAACAAGCCTGTACCAAGTAGTGGACGTCCTGTGCATGAATATTGATGAAGTTTTAGTTTAGATTTTATAAAATCGGCTTATTCAGGCATTTTCTTTGATCTATATATAAGTAATCTCTACCAATGATTCAAAGTGGAAAATAACATAAGAGAGTGATCATCTAAGTATGTTATTAATTCACATAAGGAATCATTTAAATTTAGATAACAAAATTTATGAAAGAAACAGAATTGTCACGAATTACGCGAGTTCTTTATAATAAAAATCATAATCTGACTAATGGGGGATACAAGACATTTCCTGATAGCCTTTTCGGGTTTATAGGTATAGATTTACAGCATTTAAGTCTTACGGGATGGTGTTAAAATTATGCTTCTATACAATTTTTATTGAAGTAAAAATACGTATAAATATTCTATTAATTTTTAAATTTCTTGTCTTACTAATTTTGGTGCAACTTTAAATTTTTATTAGGCTTCTTGAAACATACATTTCATACAAAACATGTTATTTCTTATTTTTTACCACCTATTTTTCCACAACTTACATTTAATTACTTTATTAACGGCTCATACTAGGAAACTGAAAGACTGTGAATTTAAGTTTACATTAGTTATATTAAATTACATAAAAATTCTTGAGTAAACATAAGAACCTGTGCAAATCTTTTTGTGAAATGACTTTCTTGAGCCTAAATGTAATAAGTTTCGGGTTAAAGCGCTTTGGTTTTGGTTATTTATATTGTTGTCAATGTATCGATATGAATTACTTTTATAAATGATTTAATTTTTTACGTATTTAGTTATAAAAATTGAACTATTTGAGAGTAAACACAACTCTGTAAATATAAATTGCAAGCTTTAGCAATGTTGTTCAACGTGTCATTATTAGATTTGGCTTATGCTTTAATGAAATTCAAGACGAGTCTTTAACTAGGAGACGCCAAAACCATGTCCGTATATGATATAGTAATTTTGGCAGAAAAAGATTTTTTCGACATTCATCACTGTTGATGGTTTCCTTTTGAACAAACAACTAGTAGTATAGCTTTTAACCCACACTCTTTTGTAACAATGTTTTTAATGTAGCGAGTTTACACTGATTAAATGTTATCAGCACTTTAGTTTTATTTTATTAAGAAGCAGAATTAGTACTTGATGATAGCTTATTTTACATGATACAAACATTTAAAAATATATATGTATAACGTATATAATCAGTGTGTTTGCGTAGTCAAATTAAGTAATATTATAATATATAATATAACGAATGTTGTAATAGAAAGTATGGCATATCAATTATAGTACTTATTCAAACATACAGCGTTGACGAACATATTAAATTTAAAAAAAATGAAAAGAGAATTTGAAATTCTCATTTCGTTTTATCGTCGTCTTTTTTTCGTTTGACGACTGTATATATATTGTGTTTTATTAAGTTAGAGTTTAACCACATGGACCCGGAAAATTTAAGTAACTTCGAAGACATATCGATAAAAGTCTCGACAACAAGGTGTGTTGTTAAGTTTTGTTTAGTTTTTCTAGCGATTATGTGTTAGGAAACAGCGTTAGAGATTTTATTCTCGATTTAAAACTGAGTATGTTTGTTTATAACACGTTTCATTTTTATTTTTTATATCGTTTGTAACTTTTATGTATGTTTGCGTTTTTATCGTGTGCGGGCATTTTGTAACAACATGCTTATAGTATTCTGTGGAAAAGTGAATATGACCATTTTAATGATTCTTTCTTGTACGGTGTGATTGATTTTAGATATTAAGGTGTGATCTTATGATTCTCGAGTGGCGACCACGAGCCGGTAGACGCGGAGTAGGTAGCCCCGACCTAGGTCAACCGACGACATATTTAAGGTCACGGGAAGTCACTGGGTGCGTGCAGCGCAAGACCGGTCAGCGGAGGACTTTGCTTTGCAGTGGGCGTCCACGACTGAAAACAAGAAGAATGTATGCTCGTATATGATTACCCCGTTCCAAATATAATAATCCAGATATAATAATAATCAAAAAAATATATAATAATCCAGAAATAATAAATGACGTTATGATGATAAAATATTAAAAGCCATTTTCAACATTTTTACTACTGCATATTACAATTATTTCCGTTTACGTCACTGCAGATATTATTGAAGTAATGTACAGTAAGTAATGCCGAAAGTTATTAGCCAGTCATATCATAATTATTACTTTATACAGGCTGATTGGAAATGGCTGTAAAAAGTTTTTGCTTACAAATGTGCTATACATTCATCCTTTTAAAGCCTTTACACTTATAACTAATCATCTTCATAAAATATTTATAGAGATAAGATAAGCTTTGTTTTATCTATAATAATAACGTTAATTGATTAAGTGGTATGAATAAAAATTATGTTATTTATAAAATCTCCTTACGATATCACCCTGATTGTCTGCTAACTATATAATGTATATAATTTAATGAGTGGGTTTACGCATTTAGATATTACTGCGGCTTCTATATCGGAAACCTGAATGGAGACCGGCAATACGGTGTTGTAATTTCAAAGAGCCGATAGTAATGTAATAAATAGATTCATGACACATATACAGGATAATTGGTTTAAAGCTTTAAATAGGGTGAATGTATTATGTAATGTATATATTGTATGTAATGTATATATTTTAAAACTTTTACACTTATTTACAATCTACCTATGCATAGTAATCACTGTAAATATACTTTATTATTTAATTCTTTTTCTATTGAACTGCGACAGGCCTGTATGTCCATGTAGTATATTCCTATAATTTCTGATAGTAAAAGTCTGCACAGACAGAAAGTGAACAATAATTAATTTTCTAATAGATTCAGGCGTTACTTTGCGGAACTCCATCCTAAGTAAAAAAAGGACTAATATATAGCTACTTCCGCTACCCCTTCACGGGGCATCTTTAGGAGTAATGTTACACTGATTAGTGCCAAACAACAAGTATTTCACCGAGTGAATCGGCCACTCGGTGAAATACTTGTTGAGTGATTTACCGGTGGTAGTTGTGTAATTCGCATTGTTTGCCGCATTCGCATTTATCAGTAGGCTAGCGGGCGGTGCGCTTTATTGCACGACATAGCGGAAATAGCTATATAGTAGTCCTTTTCTTACTTAATAATTAATCTTAATATGTAATTATCTGAATTTTGAAACCAAGTCTTCTTAGTCTATTACGATTACGTTATTCATTATTTCTGAAGCCATTGATTATTCGATAATGTGTACCATACATTAATTGACGCAAATGCATTCCCTTTAACGCTTTTACGTCCAAAAGCAATCATCCTGTATATCTCAAAATAATGATACTGTGTTACAAAATTTGTTTTGTTTAATACAGTACTGTTATAGGCGAGCAATACTACCTATCATGAAGTTTTACCATTCTAATTTCAAAATTCTTTATTTAACACTCCACGCACTTCTCTTATTGACATCAAGTTGAGCCTACTGTCAATTTGGACAATAAACCTGAAAAAAATACGAAAGAAACTCAGAAGAACTGTATTTTAAAGGATATATAGTAAATATACTACATTGTTATTGACTACGAAATAAATTGGAAGCGAACATATACTTACCGAAGCGTGCTAAATAAACTTATAACGCCTTCGCCTTTTTTCATGGCAATTTCGTCTTCAAAAAGTTGTTCTTGGGTTTGAGTGTACGAATATATTATAAACTTTCTCAAAATATCCTAGACCTTCCTTTTTAGTTTTTAATCTAATTATTATTAAATAAATCTTATAATAACATTCAATCGAAATGTGCGGAACTTATTTGTTAACAAATTATATTTACACAATTAATATTATAATGTACACATGAAAAATTTTTAAATGTAATTTAAAAAAGATCAACCTTCCGGGTTGGTGGTAGCTTACTACTTATAATGTTAAAATAATTGACGATTCAAAAGCGCATGTAAATGTCTTCTTGAATAAAGAGATTTTTAATTTGAATTTAATAATGTATTGTCAATTTAGAGTTTTAAAAAAACTTAACTGAAGTAATACTCTATTATTTATATTCTCGGCGATAGTTCTTATATAGACAACTTCTACAAAACAACAAAAGAAATATTACAGCTAAAACTAACTATAACAGACAACAACTTTAGCAGCTGCTCTTCCCTCGTGAGTTGTGAACATCTAGAAACTTCGACGTGATAAATGCGCCTCCCAGTAGTGGCAAGTGTTCAACAGGAAGTTAAACTTAGTCTGATGAAGTAAAGACATTTAGTTTACTAAAAAAATTTATACGCTAAATATTTTAATAAGAATATATTCCTATGAAACGACGATGACGTAATTTTTACTGTTGTTGAGATTGATTTTTGTTCAATATACCTTTTTTTTACAGGAATATCGATTTACTTAGCCTTAAAAGTTTAAGTAAAAAAAATGAAAAAAATTTCTGTATATACTACTTTGTTTATTTATATTAAACCAAAGAGATAGAAACCAAACTGCAGTTCGACAGCCTCAAGCATGCACAATTCGCATTGCTATACACGAATTGTGTGATAGGCTGAGCCGAAGCGCTTTCTTTGAGGGCCTTGCGCTTATTGAAAGTACCTTCAGTGCCCATTGACTCGACGTCAGCCGATAGATATATAGTAAAGTATGTCTTCCCCAAAGATTGCCATGGTGACCGGTCTTCCGCAGCTCGCATCCAGCTACTTCCCGCGGCCTTGAGTGATGTGCCTCGCCCACTTCCACGCAAACAAGCAATTCTTCGAGCTATATCGGTGACCTTAGTTCTTATGCGGACCTCTTCATTCATATTCGATTTCGCAACGAATCTCTGAGCATAGCATTCTCAATAGCTCTTTGAGTGACCATAAGCTTTATATGAGAGCCATTGTAAGCAATCACGCCTCAGTTTCGTCGTTAGCAACACACACTGGTCAAAAATCTTTTAACATTTTTATTAGGTTTTTTAGTATTTTCAAGTTCTCATTATACAAATTATCTTCTTACACACTCATTCAAACTCGGGAAGGTTACTGTATATTCCCTGTCTAGGGTTATATCAATACGTGAGATAAGTGCGTAGTTCTTGTTTTTTGTTTTATAAAAAGAGATAAAATACACTCTTGTGTGTCTAGTAGTGTTTATCATCGTCAAGCTTCCTTCGTCTGAAACGATGTAGACAATGATACCATTTATACATATTTGTAATGCGATAAAAAGTTTTGATGTAACATTTTAAAATAGTTTCGTAAATATAACGTGAATAGAGAATATCCTGTATTGGAATTCAGAAAGTAAAATAGAAATTGTTCACGTTTCATCGAAGATCGAATATTATTACTGAGCGGTATAAAGTTTCTTGCGAAAATGATGCATAGTCGTTGCGATCCAGCTTAAGTGATAGTTCATGTAAGAGTAATGTATCCGCTCTGCAAGCCTCCGCCCTCCGGAAACGTGTAATACTATTTTATGACGTCACTTTACAGTTCAGCTCGCAGGTGCAGCGTTATATCTATCACTGTTAATAATATGTACATTAAAATTATAAAATTAATTATATTTTAACTTGTTTAATTTATACATGAATGTTATGGTAGGAGAAGCGAGAAATATTAATAGCCTGCTGAAGGATTTGAACCTGTTAAGAGCAAACATCAGTTTATTTTTGTAACGGGTGTCTGGCATTAGTGAAAACATTTGAAATTTGGTTATGTCGGAAGAGGAGTTAAGTTTGGTGAAGGTTAACATATATATTATAATCGGTCTTCAGCTGCTAGCATCGTACCTCATTCTTCTCTATATATATTACTATTGACCTGACCTGAAGCTACGTATCCGATAAGAATTTTCTTTATTTAAACATATTTTCATATATGATTTCATTTTGTGATACCGAAATATTTAATTATATTTAATTATTGATTGTGTGATCTAAAAGTGAAGATAATGGAAGGAAGGCGATGAAAGGCAGATGATATGTAAGCGAAAGAATTTATGAAGTTCACAAGGAGAAGGAGAAATAAGAATTTTAACTGAAAAAGTATTATCTCGAATATATATCGTTACTGGCTCACACATTGCAAGCAGAACGAGTCCACATAAACGGATGCCATATAAATAAGATATATGGTTTCAATAAGAGAAAGGCATTACCACCAATTTATTGTAAATCAATTTTTTCGATTACGTAATCTCACGAAATTCTCTTCTACTTTTATTTAATTCTACGATTACCACTGAATTATTTTTGTAATATAGTAAAACGTTTTACTGTAAAAAATACAAATATTTTAGACGAATTGGATAAATTTGTAAACTATCAAAATTATTATTCGCCGTAAGGCATGCTTCAGTAAAGAACAGAAGTAAACAAAAAGAAAGGAAGTTGTCAATTAGATTAGATACATTTCATAGCAAGCCATAATAAGAACTTCGGAAATAAAAACTAATGAAATGTTAGAAAACAAAAAAATAATTTATTTTTATATTCAGGAAAAACTAGAAAAACGATGGCCATAACTTTCATGTATATATATGTAAATATAAAGAAAACTATGGATATTTTCTTTGTTATTTCAATGCAATTTTAACTCCACTTGCGTTATGGCTTTTCGCATGTGACTGAGTCGAAAAGCCAACATGGTATTTCGTTCAGCCGCATCGGCCATTTTCGTTTAATTTGAAGCGAGTCTCTAAACTTGTTTGCATTGCTTTGTTTGTGAGCTCAAACGATGCGTGATATGAAACTATTAATAACTCGTACGTCGGTTTCAAAACTATGTACCACATTTTTTGTACAAAATATAACGAATTAACACTTACTTTTTATCAAAAAGCCCTATTTCGTAAAAACTAGAATCACCTTCAACGCTCTATTAGGCAGCCTTAAATTTAAAAGATTGCCATATAAACTTACATAGGTTTTAAATGCGCCCTAATATCAGAAGAGCCCACAACTAACTCTGAAGGTTCGCGATACTAGGGATTGCAATTAAAACTACAGAGGTTTTTACTACATAATTTAACTTTGTGAATTTTTGTGTTGTAAACTTTTTCAAGATAAAATTCTTTTATTCATTATTGGATCTTATAACACCACTTTAATTGAACGTCAACTCTTTTTTTTAATATTTTTACTTTTGAGTCTACGCTGCTTTGCAAGGTTGTAGTTGTGGAGAAGAAGCTATCACAAAGCACAATATCACTCACAAATCTCTCACATCTCTTAAAAAACTATAATAACGCCATTGGCAAGGATTATTTTTTTCAGATTTTATAATTTTTTTCGTAATGCCGGTAATAAGTAAAAAAAAAAATAATGCATACTCTTCAGCATTCAACACGCGGCACTCTACTCTTTAGTAAAATCATTATACATAAAAAATTAAAGTTAGGTAAGCACGGTTAACCCTTTCACGACCACGGGGACGCCGGTGTCCCAAGCAAAAATCATGGATTAATTAAATATTTACGTAACAATTGTAAATTATTTTTTTGTTTTAACATTTTGGAAAGTACCTTTTTATTATTTTTTACTGGAAATACATGATAACTAACACCGTTTATTGTCTATCGTCAACGGAACGTTAGAGTTCTTTTAGCGCGAATGATCTGCTGTTTGGAATAAATAATTAATATTGTAAAAGTGCTTTTCAATTTTTACAGTGTCAAATTATCATTACCTGGTAAGTAAATTGTTATTCTAAATATTCAGTAGTAATGTATTTATGTTGTATTCTGTGATACATCGTTATAAAGATTATGGGACACGGATGTCCCTGTCGGCGTAAAGGGATACTTTTTATACGGAATTTCTTAACTTTTGGCCTGGTGATATACCAAAATGCTATCATTTTCTTATTCATATTCTTCGCAGAATATGTTTTGTAAGGGACGTGAAGTTTTTGAACTTCGAAAAAATAAAATTCTTCAAATTTCTGTGGGTGACAATAGTGATGAGGAAGATGACTTAGTGCTTGATGACGAAGACCAAAGACTTCTAGTACAGGATGATGACCAAGGGGTATTTGATGTCGAGGTTGAAGAAACGCCGACTCTTCAACGGCAAGAATCACCTGAACCTTCAACATCTCAAAAAAACAATCCATCTAATCATTAACCAATCATCTAACAACAGGGATTGTTTCATCGAGTACCACAAATAATTTGCCCTATTATATTTATATTATTCATAAACAAGTAAAAAAAGTACACTAAGTAACAAATGTACATTATTTACAACAAAACAGACTTACCAACAAGTAAACCAAAATTTAGATGTTTAAGTAGAAAGTAACCCTTAGCGACCATAGGGACATATTTGTCCCATAAATTTCCAAAAAAAATGTAAAACTTTTTTGAATTTTTAGTGTAAATTATGTTTTTAGGATGCCTATTAATTCATTACATCTAGCTAAATTGATTAAATAAGGTACCGTAACCTTATGGTCCTGAAAGGGTTAAACATACCCATCGATTTAATCATTTATTCACCTTCGAAATGCATCATCTTAAAGAATATTATGATTCAAAACAATATATATAAGTAAACAATATTTTCACATCTGGTAAGTTAAACAGGTACAATCGAATTGTGGCTTGGCCCTCTGGTCACTCTCTAAATATAGCCAGCAAGGTTTCCTCTCAATGTTCCTTATTTTCCGTCAGTTACTGTAAAGAGGTTTAAACAAAGAGCCTTTAGGGCTTTGTCACTTAAAACGCATTAAATCAATAAATGACAACGGACAAACAACCTTACTTAATCCAAACATAATTTAGGAAGCATGTACATTATCATGATAACTCCTTACTTTTTGGAAGAAGTTATCATGATAATGTATCGTGATAATATAAAGGATTTCTAAAACCTTTTCTATTACAACAGAAAAGACATACGCATTTTAGTTAATATTTTAATATCAGTTTTGTAATAAAAATAAAATAACTTGTCTTTCACCAAAGATTATTTTTTGAGTAACTTGTTCTTGACTGAAAAGTCTAAATCACCTTCATCTTAATGAGAAAATAACTATGCGAGCTCTATCTACACTTCTCTCTTTACTTTCTTTTCCTACTTCTCCTTGCTACTTATTTTCTCAATTCCAGTCCATAGCCAGTATGTGCAAACTCTTCGTTTCTCTGGCAATCGCCTACTTCCTTATTCTCCTCACAGTATATTTGTCATTACACAGTAATTTTATTGCTCCTTCGCCATTTGATCTATTCTTCTCTCGAATGCGCCCCTCCTCTATATATTAATATGTTGAATAAAATTATTGCAAACTCAAAGCGAAAGTGCGATTGCTGTTGCTTGATAAGCTCCCGGAATCATCACTATATTTTGATTTTATTATATATTTAGATTCATTTACATTATGTATGCTTATCGCATCTGCTTACAATAAAAGTATATTAATAAAAAAATTTAAAGGTAGCAAAATCTAGACTCTGTGAAAGACTTTTTGAATTTTAGGACTTTTGAATTTATTTATAATTGATAGTTTACAATGTGGTATTTTATTCGATTTCTTTATACTTTGTTTATCTAAAAGTGACAAACTTAGATAAGGTAATAATAAAAAAATAAGGTTCTAGTTTAAGACTAATTTATGTTAAATGAATTTTAGGTTATTTATTTAAAACATAAATGAATATGAAAAGACAAATTATTTTATTATATTAAGTAATAAAGACAGACATTGAGGTGGAAACGCAACGTTTTTGTGTTTTTATTTCGAGTTAACGTTCGTTAAAGTTTAAATTAACGTCTGAAAAAATCACTCTCATTCCATTCATCGGTACGTCTATACCCATTGTTGCCTATGCACATTAATGAATACGGTATTCCATGATAACCAAACCATGTTCCCTGGTTGTTAGATGAATCGATATCCCAACGGAGACACTGTCACAGCCGTACCGCAATGCAGGTTAATTCAGTTATTTAATAAATGTCGTTGTCGTTTTTAATTTCAATGACTTTTTTTTTTAATTTCAATTGATGAAACTTATAAAAATGGTTAATTATTTACGATTATTGTTATTGAGACAGAATTTTACAGTAAAATTTATATAATTAATGCACCTAAACCAATAAATTGATTATTTTCCCGGGTATATAATTGTACTATACATAACTACATAATTATATTGATACGTAATAATATAATTTATACCTTCTCAGTCGTTTTTTTTTTTGACTGAAATGTCCTTCTTGGTACTTCTTGACAGTATCAATGACGCGTTCTTTTCTAAGGGTTGTAGTAATAAAGAGACCCGTAGGTGACATTACTTGATCATGAGGTAAGTAATTGCCCACGTGGTCTTTTACCATCTATGTTCCCAACAAGCAGTGATAGAAGTGCATTATTTATTTATTAACTGATTTAATTTTCAATAACAACATAGAAGTAAAATTGGCGGCTTAGTCGTATTCCGCGATTTCTTATTGACATTCTTTGGATGAATTCAAAACAATTTAAAAATATTAAAAAATTATATTTGTACACTTGAACTACTACTAGCCCAGCGGTGGACTTGCGATCGTAGGTCGCGGGTTCGATTCTCTGGATACAATCTCATATAATTCACACTTTGTGCGTTAATTACATAGAATTGCCAGCGCTCACAAACAAGTTTGCAACTTCCTCTGCGTATCTGTACACAATACAACACTGCGATCGCCAACCCGCCTGCGAAGCTTGGAGATTATGGTATATCCCCCCATAGATACTTCAGTATCTAAGGCCTATGGTCGGCAGTGGGCATCTATGGGCTAAAACGACAACGACGATTACTATTCATACACTAAATATTAACTATATTTACTAATTTATTTATATTATATAATTACGTATTTAATTATAATATAATTATAGTAAGCAGTAGCCTTTAATATATTTATATAATACATTTTAACTAAAGTGATTATTTTTCTTTTCAATTTGATTTTATTATACTTTTTTTATTTTAATTTCGTTTGTCTTTTATGATATTAATTTGTTTCACCTCCCTTCGTTTATTTATCTCTGCACTACCCAAATGGTTAACTGGTAGATATCGTCTTCGGCATTAAGTTGGCCATTTCACATAAATTACATAAAATGTGTTCAATAAATAAATAAATATCATAATACAATATATTAGAGATAGGCAAAAGGAAAAAATAATTCTAGGACGGTGACAAATAATGTAGCTTTGCAAGTCATATTACATATATTCTTAGTCGTATACGTACGTATAATGGTAATAATTATACAACAGAATGTGCAATACATACAAATATCTCAGTTCTAAGACACTTGTCTCGACATTTTTGTTAAATCGTTATGCAGGGTCCGAAAAACGCATTGACATTCTTGATAAAGGACCCTTGAAAATAAAATGGCACCATCACCTTTGTAATGGAAAATATAGAAAGCCGTCACAATTTTTAACAATACTTTTATTAAATAATAATATAATAGATAAAGATAAAATAAACAATAATCAAATTGTAAAATAAGAGATAAGAACATATATGTAATAACATATATGTATAATGTATATGTAAGGATTGCAAATAAAGAAAAGGGTCTACAGGAAATTGTAAAGAAATAAAGAAGATATAGTAACAAACTTGTAAAGGATGTCAGAAGAGAACGCTAATAAAAAAATACTTTTTAATTATTTGAAACAAAGTTCTTGTCATAGATTAAAGATAGAAGAATAAGAGGCCCTAACAAGGGGACCACAGGTCTAAAAAATTATAGAGATAAAAAGAGATGTTTTTTGTAAATAATCACTAGTTTTTTTATAAACTATACGTTTGCTATATTATTTCACAAATATTTTATCCTGTTATCTTAATATTATGAATAAATATTGTGGATATTGTCCCACCTTCCATAAGCATGTGCATTAGAAGGTAATTCCTAATAACATATTACTGTAATAGTTTTAATACATATATATCTTGTGTTTGTTGTGGTTCTAAAGAAATTAAAGGAATAATATTCTTGTTATTTTTGTGCATTACGTGCTCAATTATAACGTCCGGAAATCTTCTAAGATCAGCTTGAGTTATAAAATTCTGTCCATCGATTTCTTAATTATTACCTTGGGTAATTAAGACTTGTATTACTAAGAAGTAACAAATATGTATTGAACAAACGTTTATACAGGTTGATATTATAGCTATAAAAGCTTAAAAGAGCTAAATGTGCATTTAACGTCAATTAATATATACATCCAACACAAAAATCAGTGATTTCAGAAGTATTAAACAACATAATGATAATATAATACGTTTTTAAACGTTTTCGAAATTAGGATTACCACACGTTTAAATTAAGGTATCGCCTCGACGCAGTCATTTTGAAAATAAATTAATATAACTAATTTTATAGCGACCATTTTATAAAAATTGATTTTTAATAGATGTATAAACTTTAAAGCTTTTCGCAGACAAATTAGCTATACATTCATCCTTTTAAAACCATTATTCTTATAACCAATCAACACATAGTAGCAGTATGTCATGGCATATCAAAAACCTTCGTTGTATTATGGTGACGTCTGTAGCTATCGATCTACGGTTTCCTTTGAAATATGAAAAAAGCCTCTTGTAGTTTCAGTTCAGAAACGGATCCGTAGCTTAATTGTCAAAAGTGAGTTTGTAGATATCGTTTAAATCAGGGATGAGCAACACGAAGCCCGCGGGTAGCTTGCGGCCCATTAAACATCTTAAACCGGCCCTCCGAGCATTTCTAAAATTGAATTCATCTTATGAACTTTCTCTCATGTAATAAAATTCATTATTGTAAAATGGTGGTACGATACTAAACCGAAACAATAAATAATAACCACCATTACAATTTTTCGATAAACTCGTTTTTACTATTCTCTTGTAATTTTTATTTTACATTAAAATTTATATGTATTCTTATTCTAATGTTTAAAATAAAGTTTTGTCAATTAAAACGTTGCTCACCCCTGGTTATATCTCTATAACTTAACCAGCAACAGTTCCTTTAATTTGTCACACTATATTTTTTTAGTTGGACTTTTTATATCTCGACGGGTTCTTACAAAATACCATTAAGGCACTGGATTTACATTCGTTATATTTATTTCTAAAAAGACAAACAATATAAGCAGTAAATTTGCAAGTATTAATATTACTACTAATATTAAACATTCACTATCATTATTTTAACAGTAAGATGTCCACTGCTGAATATACACCTTCCCAGATATGTCCAATAGTACTAGATGGAAGCAGTTCGCGTCCACTGTCTTCTAACGACCTTAGTAATGCCGTCTCTCCACCTTGTGTAAGAACCACCTATACTGCTCTAGTCGGTCCAAGATCTCTCCATTAATTGTTTGTTAATATCATATTTCATATCCATATTTTATATTACAAACCAGTAATTTTTATGCGTTTATTTATATAATTATACGTGGTAATCGTGAATAACTTCAAATGATAAGGTGTGTACGTCACGAGAAAAATGCTTAAAGAGTCCAATAGATAAAAGAATAGAAATAAACTTGCCTATAATGTCTTCATACAACATAAAATGAAGCTAACATTACTGAAAAACGACAACATAACGTTTTATATTCTAAAAACAGATAATGATAAATATAATGAAGACAATTCTACTCAGCTTTTCAATTGTTTTGTTTTGTAAAAATAAGTGATTTTAAAGAAAAAATCGATACGTGTGAAAGCATAACAATAAAAAAAATCCGATCCAAGGCTCAAAAAATTTGTGACGTTTATTGACGTATCACTAGGAGAAGCCCGAGTCTGTTCAATCTTTTTCAGTTCGGAATTTTCCCTGTGAAAAATGGAGCTTGTAATATTTGATCGTCTGCGAATAAAGTCAAATACTGGCCACTGCTACCATTAATATATTTTTTTAAATTCTAGAATGTTATTTCTTATTCGAATTTAAATGCGAATGACGGTTGATTGGCTTGCTATATTTATATAATTTTTAACTTTTGTAATTGATCATTTTTTCCATATTCCTAGATAATTATTTAACTTATTTTTTTTAATTATATTTCATTGCAATTGTTTATTTATTAGATGTATGTATGTTATATACATAATTAGTTAACAATGTTGTTAATAACGTATTTCTATATATTGTTCTCTTCTCATCTTAAACTTATTTTTAGAAATCTCTATATGTAAATGTGTGTTGTGTTTATTTCTCAATTTAATAAACAAATATATATTGTTTAATTATGTTATTTGTGTACCATCAACTATATTTACTTAATTTAAGAGTTATTTTTATTTAATCTATTACCATATAACGGTTGGTTGTATTTCTTTTGTACCTTTATTTTAAAAATTCATAATATTTACGAGATATATATATGTCGACAGAATACAAATGGCTTCACTTTCCTTGCTAAAGTAAAAGGAAGAACTACGTGCATGGGTGGTTTCCTACGACCACATTCAACGCACGTATATGTAATAGTTTCTTCATAGGATAAGTGAGCAAAGGACTATTATAAAGGGTGATCTGTTACAGACGTAAAAGCTTTAAAGGAGTAAAACTTTTGCACCTATTTATAATTATTCTGTATGAACTGATCATTTTGAAATGTCTTAGATTTTTTTATTTGAATGCGATAAAGTGATACCTTCTGGCAGCATAGTCTGCAAGAATAGAGAGTAAACAATAATTATTTTTATTATATAGTAATCAGAATTTTGAAAACTCTTTTTTTTCAATGTTATCATTACATTATTTATAATTTTTGAATCCATTGATTTTTGGAGAGGGTTGTATTATTCATAATTTGACAGCAAATGAGCTATTCATTTACCTTTGGATGCCTTTTCACATATAAACAATAAATTTGTATAAAAAAGTCATCAATTTTCCCTCGCAACTGGTATCTCGAAACAACAAAATGCCGGATGTTAACGAGCATTTTAATCAGAGCGCCGGCGGGGCGGAAACGCACGTAGTAACGAAATTATTATGATTCAACATTCACAGCTGGCCGCCCTCCAAAATTTAATATGACTGACAAGCCGTCTAATTGTTCACTTTGGTAATTTGTTTCATAACGCCATCCATCCTATCTATATGTTCATTTTTTATACGTAAAAACTGGTCAGCTTGCTAATCGCCATTTTTATTTTTAACGTTACAGTCGTATTATTAGTCAATCATTTAACGATAGAAATCTTTGATTCGCATTTGAAGGTAAAGATAAATAACACAACAGAACAAAAACAGAACTCTTAATGATCGACAATTTATTATCAATTTGTATTTTTAATATATATTTTTTTGACTTTGCTTCCCAAGATATTATAGTTGTGGAAGAAGCAGGAAGAAACTCCACAACAACACATCTTTTTATAAAGTTTAAAAATACTGATGTATACATATACACTTTATCACGAAATCACGGCCTAGGATTCTTGTCATTTAAACATTTGTTTATTGAACATTAAGCCTTTTCCATCTTTTTACTTTTACAAAATTTTGTAAATGGTAGTCCAACAAGATTTTGCGATTTTTTAAAAAAATCTGATTCCGTTTATTATAAGGGAATTAAAGAGACTAGAGACTTATTGCAGTCAAAACTACTTTTATAATTTAATATTTCATTTTGGGAATTTTTATTATGGACTTCCCCTAATTTCTTGTTTGTTAAAAATGTTGATGTTAAATAAGCTTATTCCCTTCCGGTTTAAAAATATTGTGCGTGACGTGTTTAGCTTACAATTTATATTATAGTTACATTTACAATTATTATTTATTCTTACGAATAGGATTTGGTAAGTACTTTCGAGTAGTGATAACATTGATACAAGGTAAATTTAAATATTTATTCATACATAGACTACTGCCAAGTTCGGAACATTGATTATATCGAGAAGAAACTGCCTAGAAACTCGATAGTTACTTTTTTAACACATTTCGTTCTGTCTGTATGTCATATGAACATCAGCATCATATTAATCTCAGGCATGTTTAACGTCCTATATATCCCAGCGTATTTTGTAAATTACATGATTTTTGTCAGTTTTTGGTATAAAAATTGACTGTTCACTGTTAGTGATAGTGTATATTGTAGAATTAAAATGAATACCATATTTTACGTGCTCTTTATTAAATAAACCGTATAATCTTCTCATCATGTAAATGTACGTTTATAAGGCGGAAAGCGGGTGAAAATGGTGGAACTCATTCCATATGTAATGCAAGAGCGCACGTGCGGGATGCATTCGGTTATGCAAGCGAGAATAAGTTACACTGGCATTTATCAGCTGTATTTTTACGCATATTAAATCAAGAAAATGGCTACATAACTTAAATAGTCTTTTAATCTTAATATTACACAGCTATTATCTTTGTATTTGCAAAATGGTGGTTTTAATAGTTACGCTTGACATTAGGCTTTAAACTATAGTAGAGTTCCTTATACAACATATATCTATCAAAAATTTCAAGATCACAAAATTTTATTTTATCATGTTTATCATAATAATTTTTGCTGTAAGACATCCACTGCTGGTATGGCCACCCCTACTTCAAAGTACTTTTCCAAAACAAATTCTATAGGATTCTTCTTGTGCTCCAACGATTCACGCTGTGTTTGCTGGTCTGCAGTCTCCACTACAGAATCTTGAGACTCCAGTGGCAGTTTGTTTTGCGCGCTTTGTTGTCAGCCCACTAACACTTCAACTTGCCAAACCGCTGGGCTATGTCAGTTACTTATATCCTCATTCGTGACTCTATCTTTTAGAGAAAACCCGAACAAATAAAGTGCTTTCTATCGCGTATTAAGCGATTATTAGCTTATTACTTAAGCTCAAAGAATTTGTCGTAGTTACGTTAATATACTGACTTATAGAAAATTATCTATAAAATGAATTAACACAGCACATTAAAATATAAAAAATAAAGAAGACAACGACTGTAAAACAGAGTGCTGGTTGTCTGTTGTTTCTAAGCAAGCAATTTCTACTTTGCACATAGAACAGAAAAAACACAGAGATAAATTTATTTATTTATCATAAATCGTAGTATATCCTAATCATAATATAGAGTCGATGATTATTGGAGGTCTATTACATGTTCTTATTTAAAAAAATAACCGACTGTGAAACCACGCGCAAAATAAATATATTTATATATATATATATATATATATACATATTTATAAAAATTGTACAGAGCTCGAAACAAAATTATTAAAGATAAAATGTACACACAACATGATTAGTTATAGGTATAAAGGCTATAGGGGGAGAATATATCTAAACTTATCTATAAATCAATAGATTCAGAAATAATAAATAACGCAATAATAATATTGGAAATGAATTATTGTTTACTATCTGTTACTGCAGAATTTGTACTGCCAGAACTAGGTTGTCACATTCCAATAGCTTTAAAGCTTTTTGATAGCAAATTACCTATGCATATACACTGTTTACTTAGTATATTGATATGTCGCATTTCTATATAATAATATAGAGTGATGACCTTATACAGGCTGATTGGAAATACGTGTAAAATATTTAAAGCATTTCGCCAACATATGTGCCTCCTATTGAACCTTTAAAGCTTTTACGTCTATGGACAATCACCCTGTAGGTGCCAAATGGAATCAATAATGGTGAGGAGTTTCCATTTTAAAGATAATGCGAATTTTTTTCCTTAAAAATGTTTGAAAATTCCATTAAATTTTTTGGATACTCATTAATTATGTATGCCGTTTGAATTATTTATCAATAAGGAAGTAATATTTTTGCACGAGCTTTCTTGGTCAATTTATACGAAAATTCTTTAGCAATATTTTTTTAAAGATTAATAGTTGACGTTGAAATAACGATCCCGGAAAAGTTAAGTTTTAGTTTACTTATTTATGTAAAATTGCCGCTGGATATTATTTATAACTATGGACACCACGTATTTAAACATATTTTTTAACGAACTAAAACCTATGAAAATTGTTGTTCTGGAAGAACCTTGTTATCATATATCGATCTTATATAAATATTTCATTCATTCTTTCGTTTCTACCCAAAGACATCAACTGCAAGGCATACCTCTATCTGAGATGTATCAAATATATTAATAACATTGTGGTGATCGGATACACAAGGAACGCTGCTACCCGTTTACCGGCAACGTTTTTTGTGAGCAATCCTATATAATTATTACAGGAATTGTGAATAATTTAAGATTGTACACTGGGAGTTGAAACCGAGGCCTACGATCTCAAATCTTAATCCTCTACTGCTACTTATATGCCTAGATGTGTGAATAGGAGCAAAATCTACATTTAGGCTTCAGCTAGATACGCCTTTTGCACATTGTTCATCATTATTATCATCTCTACCAATAGACACCTACTAGACATAGGCCTCCGCCTCAGATCGCCACGATGCCCGTCTTGCTCTGGCCGCATCCGTCGCCTTCCTACTTACCTTAACCATATCAAACATCCACCTGGTGGAGGGCATTCCCTCTTCTTGACAAAGTCGCTACTCGAGAACCTTTAGGCTCCAAAAGTAGTCGATTATGTAAACGACATGCCCCGTCCAATACCATTTCAGAAGACCATGCAATTATTTGAGCTTAGTCTTCACTAATATATATTTTTTAAAGAGTATAAAGGCAATAATAGGCAGGTTTATATCAATGTTAAAAAAATACATATCTACACTTATAAATAGTTATTCGTTTGTTATATAATAATATTACTCATGAAATAGGCAATACAATATATATATATATATATACTAGCTGATCCCGCAAACGTTGTTTTGCAAAAAAAAATTAAGTTTTTATTTAACAAATAAAAATAAGGGTTGATTGTATTTTTATATGCTGTATCATAATAAAATAAAAACCAAAAAAATTGGCTAAAAAAATAAAAAAAATAATTTAGGGGTGGACCACCCTTAACACTTAGGGGTACGAAAAATAGATAGTAGCCGATTCTCAGACCTACTGAATACGCATATAAAATTTGGTAAAAGTCCGTCAAGCCGTTTCAGAGGAGTTCAAGTTCCAACACCGTGACACGAGAATTTTATATATTAGATATATACATATATATATATATATATATATATATATATAGTGAAAAGGTATTAACTTTTCTTGGCATAGTAAAATAATTATAAAATAAAATTTCTCGCGTAAAATCATCATTTTTGTATTGTCCAACACCGACAAAAAAAAATCGTTTTGACCACAGCGTGAAAAATTCCAAAATAATCATATTTTATACATTAAACAGTACTTATTATGTTGATTGCGTTATTACATTTCGTCAATATTTGATTCATAATTGTAATTTAAAAAAAAAATTACATTTTTCCTTTTTCTACGAACATATGCAAATATTTAGTTACAAATAAAATTTATTACTGTTTGTTTTTCAATAAACAAGTACCTTTACTGCTTTATTATATTAGCCATAAGGTTGATATTTATCTGTCTCATACGCTTGTGGCCGCTGGTTGTATTTCTTTCCAAATTTCCGCATCCATTCCTGTTTTACAACCTCCACAATTTTCGGGTTCTGTGTTGTTGAAGTCTTCGCTCTCGCTATGTTTTGTAAGTACGACTCATAAAGGCTCATTCGTGGCAAAACTGAGTTGTCCTCGGCTGGTTCTAAAGGCACACTTATTGGTGCGAAAGGTATAGATAGCACTTGTTTTCTAGAATCAAACACGTTGCGGTACTCCAGAGAGTTATCCGTATTGTTAACTGCAAGGGCTTCGGTGTTTGCGGTTGATGGAGAGGTGGTGAATGTAGTGGGTCTGTTATCTTCATCCCATATCACTGAGTCCAGCCATCTCGCGAAGCTCGATACCTTCGGGAAGGCATGCGCACGCGTATAGACCGCGCAAGTGTGGAGGAAAGCGGCGATACCTATAAGCTTGTTGTTCTGTATAACTGCACCGCCGTCGTCTTTCTATAACAAAATGATTTAAAATGAAAATAGACGAAACTTCTTATCATTCCGCGTTATAGAAAAAGTGGCCCGATGAGATACTCTAGACTAACATCCCACGTAGCAAGTTCAAGAAAGCCTTCTTGTAATGAATAGGCGTTTTTGAGTTATTTTTAAGTAATTTTGATAAATGATATTAAAAAGTTTTTAATAATTGCAGCAGATTTCAACTAACTTTCAAAACATTATTTCATGATCAATGTATGATTAATGTATAATTAAATTCCTTCAATCTAATACAACTTTTTTTTCGCCTTTCACATAGTTATCAATTTCGGCGGTAAACCATTGAATACCCTAAGTCTTAACTTCTTTACTGTTACTGTTTTATAAAATAGAACAGAGTGAAAAACAAATGCACAAATAATTTGATATTAATATTGTAACTTACTCTACAAAAATGTCGATTTGGATCCTGCACCCCACCGACACAAATGTAATGACCGGGCAGAAGTTTAGTCGCTGGCTCGCATATTGTAGAATCAATCACAGGGGCGTTTAAGACTCGCAAATGCTAGAAATTATACAAAGTCAATAAAAATCGAAAAAAAAGTAATGATATCTCGACCTCAAGATAACTGCATATTAAAAAAAAATTTTGTTATTATTATATGGCATACACTTCTTTTTAGACTTGAACATTTCTCTTTAAATAAAGCAGAAATTAGTTAAAAATGTCTTGAAAAATGTAAAATTAAGCCATGAATTGTGATCAAAATTATAAGACAATTATTCCTAATTTTAGTCTTAACTCGTATGTGACAAAGGTAAGTAAATCAGTAATAAGAAGTAGAAAGATAGTAAACAAAAATAAAAATTATTATGTCGTAATCCGAATAATTTATAAAATCGTTGTAGAATTTCTGAAGAAATCTGTTATTATAACAATATTTAGAAAACATACTGCGAATAACCTTTTCTATACTGTTTAACTGTAGCTTGGTAGCAAAGCAGTGGTTGAAAATTGTGACAAAGTTCATGTCATATCTTGTAATAATTATAATATTTCTACTTTTAAATTATTGATACGATTATAATTATGTTGTATTGTATGTACATAAATTGAAAATAGCTATTATTGCAGTTTACGAAATTTGAATTAATTTTAGGTAAATATTTTAGCCCTCGTAAAGTATAATAACGAATCTAAAATATAACACTTTATAGGGTAACGGTTTCAAGTTACTTGCCGTTCTATTTTTCCTTGGTAAATCTATCAAATGGATCTAGAAGTAATCGCTGTTTGCGATAAAACAATTGACCATTTGTTCATATCATATAATGAATTTACTTTCTTGTATCTTGATGTCCAATGAAGAAATAGATAAATAAATTGCCAGAACAAGTGCTGATTGTACCAAAATTTAGTTCAAACTATACTAGGGAAGTACAAATTACAATTGTATTTATGTAAACGTCGTTATAATAATCTGAGCTGTGGTAGGCCAGCGATAAAAGACTCAGACTTGCGATTGTGGCTCACGGGTTCGATTCTCGTCATACTCGGCATAGTCTTTTATAATTCACTCTTTGTGCATTAATTATTTTTTAATATTGTATAGCCACTGCTCGCATACAAGAGAAAGTAATCACTCTTCGTACCATAATACCACTTTGAGATCGCTAACTGACCTGCCAAGCGTTGTGATTATGTTATATCCCACAATAAATATCTATGGGAGACCTCTACCTTGCAGTGGGCATCTATGGGCTAACATTTAATATCGTAAAGGATAATAATTACTTACACCATTTGGAGTCCAAGCTAAAATAGACGCTAAGTAACCCAAGTTGACCTCATCCTCTGGTTTCGGTAAGTTAACAGATCTAACTCTAGAACTGTATTCGAGTGGTGTGACTAATTTTACTGCCGATACTTTCAAGTCAAAATTGTTTATGAGTAGTTTTATCTGAAAAAATAATGTTAATTATTGTTATATAACAAATAATCATCATCGACGACATGGGGTCGCGGAAAGTCTCTAGATGCAAGCAGCGCAGGGCCGATCATCGGGGTGATTTTCGTGGGAGGTATGTGCCTCGCATTCAGTATCCACCGGCTAATGGAAGAATCATCATTTCGCTGTGGGATGTCCACTGATAGACATAGGTCATAAATAGGACTGGTTGGAAACAACTTCCATCCTGTGCCTTACGGCAGCTTTAACAATTCTTAAATTCGTCTATCCACGTTGTCCTCGTCGTCGTCGAAATAAATGTAAAAGTTTTAAAGGAGTAATGTGTAGCCCATTTACTCTCAGTTAATATATGATACACTGAACCCAAAAATCGATGGTTAGAGATAAATCACAGATTTTTTTTTTTATTAAATATTTAATGGAATCAGGCGTTTCCTTGCGGAAGTCCATCCTAAGTTAAAAAAGGACCAATATTTAGCCACTTCCACACATGCAGTGGCAGTCGTGCAACAAAGTGCATCGCCCGCCAGCCCGCTGATAAATGCGTATGCGGCAAACAATGCGAATTACACAAATGCCACCGCCAAATTACTCAACACGTGTTTCACCCCTCCACGGGGCATCTTCAGGAGTTATGTTACACCGATTAGTGCCAAACACAGAGTGAAACACTGCATGTGCGGAAGTTGCTAAATATTGGTCCTTTTCTTACTTTTTAAATTAAAACTACGATTATGAGAAAAAACTAACTGAAAATATTTTTGCCTAGTTTTATCATTTAGAGATCCTCAAATCAATCAATGAACCAATATATTGTTTATTATAATGACTTAAGTAAATTACAATACTGTCCCAATCCAAAAGTTACTAACAAGTGCGTACTACGGTATATAGTTCCCGGCATTTGATTTGACACGTCGGATATTTTTGGCGGATTTAATTACCCTTTATAACAAACTTGCGAAGTACTGTGGTATAAAGACAATGTTCTCTCTTACTCTTATGGTAAATATGCCATGTAAATGCCCGAAACTGTAACTTATGTTATTAACAAAATAAGGGTCAATAAGTTGACGTATTAAGTGACGCTTTCTTCTTATCACATCTCTCTCTCATCTCTACATAGGTTAATTATAGTGTCTTTTTTTAACAGTGATCGGCGAATTACACAATATTAAAATTATATACACACACACACACACACACAAAGTTGTAATAATTCAATATGAATAAGATATACCTTATGAGTGGATCCACTCTTGTTATTATATGAGCTGCCAACACGCAGGGTGTAATTGCCGAGGTATTTATGTGTCACATACGACGAGATAATGTTTCTGTAATTTTTAACAAATTATTCAAAACAATCAATACTTAATATAATATTCTAAACATAAAATATAAAATAGTTTGTTTATTCGTCTTTGTTCAACAACAACAACAACTCTCTATTAATACACACTATAGCATAGGCTTCCCACAAAAATATCTATGTGGGGACCTACTTTTATCGCTACGCTTGGCTTGCCAGTCTGTGGTATTCACTCCAGAATCTTAAGGAATCAGTGGCTATCTTTTCTGCGAGCAATATGAATGGACAAAAGGCATTAAAGAACACCATGGGGTTTTGGTCAATCCGGTATAACGCTTTCGTTACTCCGTAGTTAAAAGTAATAGAGAGAGAAAAAGCAAATAATTTAATATCATTTTAGGTATCCCTATGGTGAGATAGTTATACGTCCATTTTTCCCTCAGTTATGAACCAATTTTCAAATAGGACAGGTTGGAACCTACATTCCGAAGACATACCCACGACGACAAAGTATTGAATGGTACTCGTCAATATTCCATTTTTTTTGAAAGTTTTTTTTTATAATTATGTTGTCAAAAAATAATAGTAATTAGCCGCAAAAAAGTCTTCCGAATTATGGATAAGTACAGCAGTTCTTAAACGTATCGAAGTTTTTTCATCTTTTATAAATAGATACGTAATAATTTAAGCTCCATACTAATGCCGTATTTAAGTATTTTTAACACTAATATTAAAAATTTAAGTGTAAAACCGTCAGTGTTTTTAATTCCGTTGATAATGCATTTTATTAAATAGGTTAACAAAACCATTACGCGACTGTATAAAATCTATCGTATTGCAACGTCATCATAAAGATGGCTCATTAACATTGTTGATATTATAATGTGCTGACGAGCTGTTGAGTTTCTAGCAGACTCTTCATCAGCATTCCGAATTGTTGGTAGTATACTATTTATATTATTAAAATGCAACGATTCAAGTGTGTGTAAATGTTTACTTGAATAAAAAATATTTTAAATTTTAATATTAACAAAAACTAATGTGATTGACGAACTTATCTTTTGCGTAACGAAAAATCCTATTTTTATCGATGATATTATCGTCGTTTAGCGTTTATTAACAAAAAAATATATATCATAGGCCATGTTGATCTCTCTACTGGATATTACAATCTATAATTAAACTGCCAGGAAAACTAACATATAGTACCCCAGGCAAATATGTGTTACAACCACATACACCGTAATAATATTTTGTTTACAAAATATGTTGATTTATTTATTTTATGTTGTACATGATTGGTTGTGTATGTAAAAGCTTTAAATTGGTGAATGTATTGTTCATTTAGTAGCAAAAAGTTTTAAAACTTTTACGCCTATTTTCAATTACCTTTATAAAGTAAATGCTCTAAAATATGCTACATTATTTTTTATTGGAATGCGACAGGTCAATAAGTAATTTTAATATGTAGTAGTCATTAGAGAACGGTTTTTTTACTATATTATCGTTACGCTATGTAATAACTAAAAACTAATGTCAAAAATAATACGTGAAGTTTGCCAACTAAAACTTCGAAACTTTCAATATATACGATCTTTATTATGCATCTTGTTCCTATTCAATAAACGAATAATAATATTTAAATGACAAGAATGCTTGGCAGTGATATCGCTTGATTATTTTGAATTCATTTAGTTTATATCACATAACGTGTATATGTATAAATCTGTGTTGTTAAACTTTATTAAAATATTTGTTGTTGTGGATATTTTTCCTGCTTCTTCTCCACGACTATAACACATTGCGAAGCAGAGTTAAAAATTTAAAATAATATAGATTAAATAAACAGTAAGTTGACTATCAATAAGAGTTCTGATACAAGTTCCAACAAATATTTTTTTCTTGATCTTTATCGTTGTTATGATAATTAATACAAATACTATATAATGTCTACAAACTCTTTACTTGATTGCCATGATTACATTCACTCAACTGACCACGGAGATATTTCCGAGATTTCACTAAGAGATCGAATCATGAAGGACAAAATCCTTAGAGGAATGAAACTAACCGACATCCGTTGAAATGGCAGTTGGCAGGTCATATAGCATACAGATCAGGTGGTCGTTGGGACTTTGGGTTTTGGAATGGAGGCTACAGACTGACAAACGCTGTGTGACGTCCACTCGCAAAGTAGATACGAGACTTGGTTAAGGTTGTCGGAAGATGCTAGATAAAGGCCTATTCAAACCGGTCATAGTGGTAATCTATGGGGGAAGCCTACTTCGGGCAATGGAGGCACTATGGCTGAATTAATGATGAAATCTGTATGTTGTTTTGACGGAAATTCTAATAACAGGTGAATTTAAGACTTTATTATAATAGTATTTGTAGTATTTCAGGGATATTCAGGAGGTTGATAGAGAACAGAACAGCACTTATAGGCTGAGAGAAATAATTATAAGAAATTCTTTAGTAATTTAGTACGAGTGTGTTTCGTGTGGGATTTTCTACACTACTTGACGTACACAAGTGATCGCTATAATTTATCCAATAATAAATATTATGGTATTTTTAATGTAGGGCTTATAGTGGGTTTCATACTTACGGATCGAAGCATTTGGATAGTGTTAGTGACCAGTAATTGTTTAGAATGACTCCGCTGCAGACGTAAGAGTTGTTTCTTTGCAGAGAAGCAGCGTACGGGTGGTGATGTATTCTGGACACCAGAGGTCCAATGTGCTCTCCACTTTCGTCCACATCGCGATCCGCTGAATACGTTAAAATATAATACATTTACTGACAAAATATATTCACATAAATTGCCCAATTCTTAACCATGACTCTGTGTTTGGCACTAATCGGTGTAACATAGCTCCTGAAGATGCCTCGTGGAGGGGTGAAACACTTGTTGAGTGATTTGGTGGTGGCGGTTGTGTGATTCGCATTGTTTGCCGCATGCGCATTTATCAGCGGGCTGGGGGGCGGTGCATTTCATTGCACGACTACCACTGCGTGTGCGGAAGTGGCTAAATATTGGTCCTTTTCTTACATACAACATGGATGCTGATAAAACAGTGCAAATGTATTAAATACATAAGACTGTCCTTATTCTTTAGACCTTAAGTAACCTATGTTATTTTAATTTATTTATTACTTAATTTGTAATTAACTATTACTAAATAACAAAATAAATCGTTAAAATATATATTTTAAAAGTGCGCAATACATTATACAACATTGTAGTAGTTGATTAGTGTATCCTGCGGTTATACGGGTTTGTTTCCGAACAAGCGTACAATAGTGTTAAATTATATAAATGATAAATAAGCCCATGTTTACATAAGGTAAATGAAACAAGCAAAAAATGTTATCAAGCTCCAAGTAAAAAATCTACATAAATACCATCGACACGGTATGACAAGTACTGTCTCTACGAATGAAGGTTTGAGTCAAAGTGATGGGTGATGTTTATTTAATATTGAAATAGAATGCCATTTACTCCTTTACATCAAAACTTAGTATAAGCTAGGATGAAGTAATATGCTAATTGTTTTTGCTTGCTTCGCTTAGACATTTGGCCAGGATCGTTAAAACTACGAAAGCATGCGTAAGCCCTACCATAGTTTTGACTAAGAGACCGTGTGGTTTAAGTCCGTAGGAGTCCGGTATAATCCTTACGTTGCCCCGGCTGTAAATATTATATATGATAAAGGAATATCTGGTAAAGTTCGCAGTAGTGAGATAGTTCTACGCCCATCTTACTTTGATCGATGTGAAGTTCCAGATCTCCTCTTACTCATCAGTACAGATCTTTTAAAGTACGTTAATATGCAAAAGCGTTCCCAAATTTTTATCGACAGGCGTCAAAATAAGCCTGAGAAGTTTTCGAAAAAATTGAGGAGTGTTTAATTCTTTAAAATATATTAAAAAATAATATACCAATAACTTACAGCTTATATTAGCCTGAGATATAATGTTCGTAACATTAGAGTCCACTTCGTCTATATCGCGATCACCTTAAAAAAATAACAAAGTTATATAATGATGTAAGAAATTATAGCACACACAATTATATTTAAAAAGAGGTCTATCCCAATAATAAACAGTTAATAAAAACTGTATAAATAAAAATAATACGACTAGCGTGTCGCTACGTGTAAAACTCCATAACGGCTTGACTAATTCGGAAAACTTTTTCTTTTTTTTTTGTTTAGGTATGAAGAAAGTTCTTGCGGAGAAAAATTTCGAAGAAAGTAGCAAAAATAACACTTTTATTTTACTTTATTAAGTGCAGTAAATTATAACACAAAAGCTGTCAAACATTTTACGTAAATTTAATAAAAATGGCGTTGCAAGACGTAATGAAATTAATAATATCGTATACCGATTCATTATTGATGCTACATGGATCCATACACAACATGATTGTCCGAAATTAATTAATAATATATCCTAAGTTATGTATTAGATCAAAAATGGGCAAAGGTCACCTCTACCCGCTCTTTGTTACAATTGTATTTCATAGAAACGACTAAAAAATACATATTTACATTGAGAAGATTAACTTAAAAATCAAATTACGAATGCTTTACGAATGTTCGAAAAATAGGAATATCATTTTTTTGTTCAGTTCAAATAATTTATGGAAAAATATTGATAAATTATATAGTGAATTATTTCAAGTAGTCTGTAAAAACGTTATAGAATATACCATATGTAATATAGAGATATTTTTGTGGCGAATACGGCAACCGCCGCAATGATACTGACATACAACCTGAGGATGGCAATATGGAATAGGGATGAGGGAGTGGTCGCACGAACCTTAATGTTAAAAACTTGACATTGTGAGGACGTTTTAAAAAATTGTTTCGTTCAAAACGGTTTAAGGTTTAGGTAAGGAAATAGTTTAGGAAAAGACTGGAATACCTTAGTAGAGTTGTTAGTAAACACTGCACATGAAAAAACGTAAGCGGAAAAAAATCGGAAATATTAAATGTAAAATAAAGGCACGAACACTAATATCTGTGGAATACAGTTCCTTATAATAAAAAATATTGAGATAATATTTTTTGTAATATCTATGAATACTTGTATTATTTACATAAGAAATAATAAAAAAAACAATTTATGCCTTGTATTGTATAAAGTAGAAATTAATTATTAACTTTTTATGTCTTAATTTTTTTCGTTAATAATACATCTATAACAATAATTTGAAGCTATAACGATAATAGAGTCCTTTCCATAATGTCTAAATAGTCCCAAAACTATTCTTATACTCATCAAAGAATAACATTCTACCGGTTCATTAATCTAGCTAAAAGTAATACGGTGCACCTGAGTCCCCCATGTCTTCCTCGCTGTCGAGCTTACCCTGAGTCATTACACAGACGTAAGAAAACATAATGCTACAAACAAACGCGCCGGCTATATTGTTCCACATCTCACCACTAAATTGTGTTGTATTGTTCTGAGAAGCAATCGTGCGTTCTCTACGATTATTCTACGCCATAGAGCTACGAATATTTTAGATAAGCTTTTGTGCTTCCTATTACTTTTTATAACATAAGTGGAAAACGAGCTTAGCATTTCAATCCTCATGGCTTTCACGAAACAATGCTACATTTTGAATATAAAATACGTAGGGCCATAATTAGTGAAAGGAAAAAAAACAAAATTAATGTACATTATATGTTATATAATCAATAAACAAATAATTTAAAGAACCAGCGCATGTTTAAATTTTCATTCATCTGAACCTATTTTTAAGCACCATAAGGTAGATAACTTATCTGCAACAAGCATCCTCGAGCATTTGTTCAAGGTACAAAGTGCACCTTTGAGCCATTTTTTGATTTTTTAGGTAAACATTCTTAATATTGATCCGTATTACCGCACACGACAATTTCACTACGCTGAAAAAAATTTAGAGGTAAATTTAAATTTCAAATAAATGTTTTTAATTTTTATTTTAAATACTCATGTAATTGAACACTACAAAAAATCTATGGGGTCTCTTTGTACCGCTCTGCCAGAGGTACATGTCACCCAAACACAAACAAAATAAAGGGAAAAGTTGTTGTTAATTTATTTTCATTGCAACTCTCACGTTACGATTTTTTTACATTTATGTATTACTAAAAAAAGATTTTTTTTACAAATAATCGTCAATACGTACAAAAAATTCACGTTTAGTTAAATATATATCAGCGATGCTAGGTTTTTCAAAATCAAATCATATTCAGCGTCGCTCTTTGCTTCTATCATGAATAAAGATTATGTCATCAGTCCAATGATACGTACGAGTATAATTGGTATCAATATATCACGTCGGTAATTTATCCCAAATTTGTATTACATTGCAATAGGTGCTTTCATTGTAATATTTAATTGCAATATTTACACGAGTAGCGGTAGGAGACTGACACTTGAGATTGTAGTCGCGGGTTCGTTTCCCGGGATACAATCTTATATAATTCACACTTTACGCATTAATTTTATGGGAATACCACTGCTCACAAACAGGTTCCTAGAGGATGGGCAGCAGCGTCCTTTGCGTACCATAATACCACACTCCGATCGCAAACCCACCTGCCAAGCGTGGCGATTATGGTATATCGCACCACATACATCTTTAGGGGAGAACTGTGCTCTGCTTATAAGGGTTGAAACGAACGAACGATTTTTTTTTGTCACTAGCTACGTATTTACCTGTTGTTGACGTTTTATTTATCTGATGGTGACTTTCATGTACATTTTTTTATTTATTGATTTAGTTCCACCATCGATAGTTACAAAATAATATGGGTACCTCCACTATAAATGGATACAGCTAAATAAACATATAATGATAAAAATATTTATACCATAAATGCGATCATAAAAAAAAATTAAATTTAAATAAAATAATGTTTTTAAATAATAATATGTGTACAATGCAAACTCCCTTTAATAACTACAGAGTATGTGAACCTAAGAATAACAGATATATATAAATAAGAAATTAAATCTGGACATTATTACAACTATTACATTATAATTATTTTAATACATATGAGGTCGGTATGTTTCTAAATTAGTTACTGGAGCATAAGAGAACTAGAACTATATAAAAAAATCAAACACCGCTGTAACTCGAAATATTGTTGGTGTGAAGCGACAGTGGGCAAAGCATATGGCTCATGCAACTGATGACTGATACACGTGGAGTGGATAGGTCCCTCACAAGTCTGGTCATCATGGCGATCCCTTGGGAGGTCTATGCCTTGCATTGGTCATCTATCGGCTGTCATGATGATGATATTAGATCGGTATATGATAAAATTAATTATTGAATTATAAGAGAGCTACCCTTATTTATTAAAATCAAAGATTTATATCAACAGCGACAGTTTTTATAAGAATATTATGCCCGTTTTATAACAACAACAAAGGTTATTCATAAGCGTAACGCACAAACGGTCGTTCGATTCATCGTAGCATTCTCAAGTTACAGCTCTGATATAAGGTGATAGTTAAACGTTATCAGGATAGTTCGGTTAAATAAGTTGAATGAATTTTAAGTAATTTAAATAAATAACAGTCCTATAAAAGTGTCTTATAATGAATGTCTTATAAACAAATTTTATTATACTAGCTTTTTTTCATATTTTTAGTGAATCTTACTAATTTTAAAACATTCCAGGTGTATAATGGACAAATTTTAATGCACTAACGAATTTTTATTCATATTTTTCAATAGATTCAAAATAATTTATTAAAACTGGACAATTTTAGCGCGGAACAACTTTTTAATGAATTCATATTGACATATCAGTGCTCGCGAACAATTCATTTCAATTATTTGCCAGGTCTAAACACCCACGTAGCCGGAGGGAGCTAACGAGCGTCGGATGTTTTGCCGTGTGTTTGTATCAACAGAGATTGCGAGTTAGCTATACTACGAAATACATAGCAAACTACAACGTTTTCTTAATATTAACATTTATCCTATCGAGAAAGGTATTAAAGTTCTCATCTATTTATTTTATTAGAAAAATCAAATTTATTAGATAGGATACATTTAAATAGTTTCATAATAATAAACAAAAAAGTACAATGGGCGGTCTTATCACACGAGGCAATTTCTTACAGACAACCATAGTATGAAAACAATAGGAGTATAATGGGTAGCTAACGTGTACAAAACATATAAATTCACATACATGTGTAAATAGCGTATATACTTATAATTAATAAGATATAATACATATTACAGCTTAATATTATGAACATATACTGATTTGGACCGCACTTACCTTAGAAAGAATAAAGAAACAGGGGATATCTTTCTAAAAAATATAATTTTATGCTAACATCATTCTATAGTGCGGTATTTTTGAAATGAAATTGGAACAGAACAGAATAAAAAAAAGGAAAACATATTAACTAATAGTACTAATACATTATTGTCAATACATTTTCGCGTTTTCTTAAGGCGAATAGATGACAGATGTGTTGGCGTGTAGAAAAGACATAAACTATAGAAATATTGTTATTTAATTCTCTAAGATACATAAAATTAGGTGCTCTGTAGACAACTGTATACTTTACTTTACTTTATTGGAGATAAACAGTAACAAAAGGCAGTAAGAAAGTACTAACTTAGAAACTTAGAAATATAAAATTAGTTACAATTGTTACCTTATAACTATCTCACTAAGAACATTTAAGATTTAAAGACAAACAATGACAAAACAAAGAAAAATATTACTAAACAGGGATCAAAGATCCAGCACATTCTACAGATCACACCGCAATAATTACGAGTCACAGCAAGCCGTCACGTTCCAATGAGGTTTAAATTGTATTGTGTGTATTCAATAATTTCGAACAAAATTGTCTTTTAACAGACGATAGAGCACGAGAATATATCAATATCACTAATATATGGATTGCGGAGGTTACACATCCTGTATAAGGGTGTACGTTTACCGATATTTGTCTTAGCCATTGATAAAAAGAAGAGAGATCTAGAACGCGTTCTTGCTGCAGGAATTCGAAAGTTTACCTCGGACTACAGTTTCGAACAGTTAACATGGCCACCACAAATATTTTTAAGTGTAGTGGCGTCCATTAGAGAACGTCGATCTTTCAATGATAACATTTGACACTCTCATGTAATAAATAATCTTGTAACAAAATTTAAAAGGTTTACAAAAACTTGATATATGGATAGTAAAAGTGATCACAAAAAAAAAAACTAGTTAAGGGCACTTCGCACATCTGGATGCGTTTGGAACCTTCGCAGTTTTAAATTGAAAGATGACTTAAACGGAGTTAAAATTAATTTTAATTTCTATTACGTTGGGCACTTCTGGCATACTTTTCAACACGTACATAAATAGTCACTTTAAATGATGCGATGTGAGTAATAATATGGATAAATATATATAGTATTACAGATATAGCACCGCCTTATAGTATCATATCAGTTACCATTGTGTAAACTCCAAGCTCGTATCGTCACCTTTTGTTAACAAAAGAGTTCCATAATTGATAGAGTACTAAACGTTTAAATGAAAATATATGGTAAATATCTTAATGGCCTCGTTGTCGGCGGTCGTTTTGTTAAACTTCGGTATTATCCGCGCGACGCCGGCTGTTTAGCATAAGTTTATCGTCCTATCCTTCCCTCCATATGCTGCGCGATATATTCCTTAACTTATATGTTGGCGGATGATATATTTTTCATTGTAGGTATCCTTTAATTTATTATAATATAATCTATCTCGACAGATTTGTACTGCCAGAAATCATTGGCCTTTCACATTCCAATTAAAAAAAGTTATATAACAAACTTATTATGTATTATGCCTTATTAATTATAACTATGTATGCTTTATACATATGTTTGTATATTTGTATGTCATACTATGATTGTCTGTAAGAAATTGCTTTGTGTGATAAGACTGCCCGTTGTACTTTTTTGTTTATAATTATGAAACGAAATGTATGTGCTTTAACATGCACAATAAAGAATATTAAATTAATTTAAATATGTACATATGTTATTTATAGAATAAGATGTGACATATATTAATTTTGCGGTCAATATAATACTAACCGAAGCAGGTGTTAAACGATACTACATATTTACAGCACGTGAACTGCGAAACGCGTCAAATTCATAGCGAACTGTCAAACACATCAGGTTCACAGCAGACTGTCAAACGCGCAAAATTCCGAGCGATCTGTCAGATATGCGTTGAAACAAAAGTAATTATATGTACCTATATGTACTTATATACACGTATGTATATGAATATTCATTCAAGTTATAATTATATCCGTTTAAAATCATTTACAAACAGTCTCATATTAAAAGGCGCTTTCGTTGAAAAAATAACTATATTGCAGTCTGTTCACTGTACCTTGTATGAAAGGTTAGGACAGAGAAACTACCTACTATGAACAACCTTCAACCCTTTGCTGTCATATTTTCTGTACTTATTATTTTCATAAAAGAGAGTCGTTGAAATATAGCGTGTAATATGTGATAAAGAATAATAAGATTATTCATCTTCTTATTAATGATGAAGTCAGTTTTTAATACGTTTCATTGGTTCTAAGCATAAAGAAGTGATTTATCTTATTTGGGCCGGCTGCGATCAATCTCCAGCCCAAAGCGAGATCCGTTATTACATCAGCGTGACTACGTACATTATACGCGGGAGTAATGACATTTTTCAATCCTTACATAACTTTTTACTTTTATATGTTTTAAATACGATGTTGTCACTAATTATATTTATATTATATTATGTAATATTTTTAACATATAATAATACAAAGCCCTTTAATCTGAATTTAGAGAATACAGTTTCCATTCATTGGTTTAAATGGTACAGTCATTATAAATCTTTTAGTTCAGTACCTCATGGCATAAGCTTCCTCTAGCTCCTTCTACTGAAATCTGTCTTTTATTTGTCTTCTCCAATTATGTCCTAGTGTCGTAAATATTAGACTGTCTTTTAACCTCGTATATCAGCGACCTCTGCAGCACTTACCAAAATACAATATAATTAACTATGAAAATACAAAATGCATTTTTAGGAATCTTTAATTATTTTTTTAAAATACATGAATTTTTTAACATCCTTTATTGAAGTAATAATAAAATATATTAAAAAAAAAATAAGATAAAAGGGAAAATATTATATAATTATTTTTTAAATTTTCAATTCGCATTACAAATAAAAGAAATGAATAATCATTATCATCATTATCATTTTAGTCGTAGGTATCAATAGACTTATCTCAAACAGGGGCCCTGTTTGAGATATGTCTCACCCACAGATTTACGATAGGACCTTGTAGATGAAGGTTCTACGCTACGCTTGTTAGACCGTAGTCTCTACTCCAGAACTTTAGGCCTTTTCTACGCGCTTCGGCCTGCCCACTGTCATTTCAACTTACGTATCCGCTGAAATATAATGATTGAATAGTCATTGTTTTAATATTCACATTGAAGACAAAAGTTTATTTTCAGAAAAGGCCCTTACCTTTTCTGAGACAATTAGTATTAATGACATTACGTTTAGATAGCTCAAACGTATCAGTTTTACATCGCCGAATTTTGTGAAACTTTTATACTTGTTTCTACCTTATACTAAGAAATGTTCCTATTTTGTTTTGTTTTATTATAATACTATATTTTAATTAATTATATTTGCATCACTTGCATAAATTTGTACCCCGTAAGATTTGTTACGTTTTCAGAATATGACTATTCCTTATATTACGCCAATGTAAATTAAATGCATTATCTGCTGGAGCGACTTCAAATCAATTAAGCTGTTATAAGTAAATAACATTAATTTTATTTTAACAATAACACTTAAAATAGTTAAAATATGATTTAATAAAGATAAATTATTCGTAAAAGGTAAAAAATAACATTGGTTTTAAAAAATATGCCTGTATCTCTTGGTCGCGCTGCCTTTTTTATTAGTTTACTACGAAGAAGGTTCTTACCGAAAAAATTAAATTAGCACATGAAATTTACAATATATAAAGACTATTAAAATGTTTGCACATTTTACAGTTTGCTTTTAAAATTCGTTTGACATTCCACGCCGCAAATTTGCATTGTTATTTAACAGATGCATCGGTCAGTATTTATCCATTACATAATTGATTTATTAAAATGCATTTAACTAATTAATTACTCTGAAATATGTAACATTAATTTATTTTTTGTGTTTCTATTCATTCAGCCGTAAGACGCTGACAATAGTTCTCCCCAAGAGACATCTTAAACGACAGGTCTGAAGCTACATTTTATCCATTTTTATCTGATGACTTTATCAAGGTCAACCAAAGTTGTCGTAGACTCCCTAAGTTACGCTTGTCGCTCCGTGGTCTACAGTCCAGAACTTGAAAGCGTTATTTTATAACGTGACCAGGCAATAACATTTAGAAATATAGTCTCACTAGTAGAAAATAAAAAAGGAAACATTCCGGGAAATCATAACATGATCGAGAACTCAATCCATTACTCATAGTTACTAAATTGCATATATTAAGTTTACATCGTAGGTCCCGTCATAAGCGTCGTTCCATTAATCTGAAGGCAGCACTCAACAGACGTATACAAGTGAAACGTGCGCAGGAAGTGGGTCGTTTATCATTTTCTTAACAACAATACGCTCGGACGGTGTATAAAGCCCTATTCAAGTTACTAAAATGGATTTACGCTTATAAATCATCCGTTTTTGAAGGTCGTCTATTAAGCTTCTGTTAAACAATGTATTGAGTAAATGATTCGCTGAATTGTTAGAACGTCTTTAGCAACGCCGGAAATAATTTTCGTTCCGCAATGGATAATCTCCTTTATTGATCCTATACCGGCTTATGTTCAATAGACAAGATTCTAAAGGATAAACCTTGTTCTTAATTCGTTACAAACACTTTAAAATTTTATAGAAACTAATGATGTCATTTGTTTCTATAAAATATATGCAAAGATAAATTTGCTATACAGGATGTTGAGTCAGGACAGAAGAAAGAAGTGAAAGCTTTAAAGATTTTAATGTATAGCTCATTCCACAGCAAAAAGGTTCAGCGTTTAAACCTATTTACTATCACCTTTTATAAAGTAATCACTCGGAAATATGTTACATTAGTTTATTTTTTATTGTGAAATGGAAGAGGCCAGTATTTTAAATGTAGTCTGCATCTAGGGAAACTGTACAGTAATTAATGTAATAATGTTTTATCAATAATCCGAACTTATTAAATTAAATATCTTACTACATTATCTTCACGGTATTATTTATTTTATTATTCACGGTATTTATTACTTCTCATGCCACTGATTTTGGACAGGGTATACCATATTTTAATAGAACGCAAAAGAGCTTTACTTTCGCTCCTTGAAAGCTTTTATATCTATAAGCAATCATCTAATACATATGTCGATTCATTAAAGGTTCTACTTTTTAAGATCAAATCAGACGCGGTATTTTACATAAGGGCTGTTAGGGCGGAAAAGTGTTGCAAATTTTATTTACAAGCATAAAATGTCAATCATTCAATTGGAATTGATTAAAACTGTGAAAAATGAGAACCTGAGGCTTTGTAGTTTTTGTCAAAAAGGCTTTATTTAAATGTGCGTCGAAAATGTTATAATATGGACGGGAGAGTACAGATGGAAGTGAAAACAAAAAAGTTTATAAACTTTACGAGGTTATATCGAAAATTCAATACATTTGATTTGGGAAGGAGTGAGGCTAAATATGCATTATAGAGACGTAGAGAAGCAAAAACTTCAATTTAACAAATTTTCATAACCAATACCATGCAGTCACTGGAAAAATTGAGGACAAACATCAATTTTTCGAGAATCACTAGGGGCTTGACACCAATCTCCACATCGCGCATTGCGGTGCTATGATAGGAACAGGTAGTGAAGCATAGTGATAATAAAGATTATTCAGTGTTCAGATGATCAAAATCCTCACTAATGAGCAGCACGATGTCAGGTAAAATTTAGTAATGGAAGAAATCATAATACCTTAATAAGCACTTTACATATCTAGTACGGAGTAGTAATTATCCAATTGGATCAAAGGTTCTGGAGTGGCCACCACGAACCCGTAGAAACAGCGAGGGTAGACCCTCCACTAGACACTCAGGGTCACGGGAAGCCGCTGGATGTCATGTTATATTATGACGATGACATCTATTATGCGAAACAATACTCGTGTTATGAAACAAAACAGTCGTACGTAAAGATAGCTTCCAAATAAACATTAGATTTAATACAATCTCTATCTTCTTATATAGAAAAGAATTATATTAACATTTTATTATTATTTCTTAAGGAATCGTTATACTAATGATGTTATTAATGCTAAATAGCTAAGTGTTTCTTTATTTACACTATACTGCCGGTGATGCATAATGTGCATTATTTTTTTTTAATGATAAAATTTTTTAATTTTTTTTATTTAAAATAAAATAAATTTTAAATTATAATATTTTTCTTTGCAATTTAAATTTGTAATCTGGATAATACCACCAGACACCCTGTATGATAATAATATAAATAGACGTATCGAGTTAATTTAGAGGTACAAATCTCTTACACATAGATGAGAAGTCTATAAGAGCCCAATTAATTAGAAGTTAAAATCATTATAGCTCTTTTATAATTGCATCCTTCAGAATAAATATACGAGGGTGCCATGCGCACCCTGACGTAAGAGCTCAGAACAAACTCATTGGTTCTTTTGTGATCACTTTGGAAAGATAAAGGTTATTATATTTCGATTAATCACACACTCTTTGTTACAGAAGCTGGTGGTAGGGGGACCAAATCAGAGGAATTGGAGGGGTATACTTATTGCGCTGTTGGTGATAGTCGCTGTACTGGCGCTGATAGTTACCTCTGTGGTGCTGCTTACTCCACCAGACGAAGGACCCAGGGTGAAAGGCAGACGGCTGAGGATTCAGGACTTGTTAACAGATGACTTAGTGCCTGTACGATGGAATGGAACATGGATCTCAGGTACATTACAAGTTTTTTCTATGAGCTTTTGTATACACTTTTACAATAAAATCCCTGATAATGTTTAGAAAGTCTTCATTCCTAGATTTAAAAAAATGATAAAGAGCATATACTGCACTGCAAATACAACGAAGTCCATTGAGATAGCACACCCAATGAATTATTTTTTTATTTATTAATATTCTTTATTGTACACGCTGCTACATTTATGTATTCGCTTTCAAGTTGTTTCAGTGTTTATTAAATGTATGTAATTTTAAATAACTTATTTTTTTTTAAAAGATAATAGTTATTATTGTAAAAACTTTAAAGGTGTGAATGTATAGGTCATTTGCTATTAAATATAGTACACCTTATCCTATTCTATCCTAAATCAATAATTTTAGATACAATGCATATAAAACTGTAGGGGCTATTTATAACTTAAAAGCTAGTGATTCCCAGAAAGATGTTTTTAAAGAGATTTTCATTCTAGCGGTTGTTTCGCAATACATTTTTAATACCATATTATATATGCGCCATAATTTAAATCTCATATGAAAAATAGTGACAGACACATTACAAATACAAGAAATAAAAATAAACTCGTAGTTTCTAAATTTCGTCTTCAAAAAGTTCGTCGAATCCTACACGTGTATGTATGCCTATATAAAAAATATCTGCGTGATATTTTAGATCTTCAATATTTTAGTTTTAAATCAAAAATTTAAAGCATATTAATAATATATATATAATAAATATTATCATAGCATTCAAGAGTTTTTAGTTGATCCAAATGTATGTAACTCGGTTTGTAGAATCATTTACATGATTGGTATTAAAATGAACGCTGAAAAAATGTTATATTTCATTTCAAAGAGCAATTATTGAGTTTCTGGCCGGCTTTTTTCATCGGATCAGCGTTCCGAGCCGGTGGTAGCTTAGTACTTATAAAGTTAAAATAATCAACGACTTAAAAGCGCATGTGAATGCCTACTTTGATAAAGATATTACGATTTTTTTAAATAACGTAATGCGTAAATGTGTTTTCAAAGTTACTACATATTAAAATTAATTTTTGTTTAGTTAGTAAAAATCCTCGTAGATTTTGTACTACCAGATGTTATTGACTTGTTAGATTCCAAAGTCCACATAAACCATTTTATACAGGATGTTTGGAGTTGTAAGACCTTTAAAGCTTTTTGCTGCCAATTGATCTATAAATTAATCACTTTAAAGTTTTTACACTTGTAACCATTCACACTGTATAATATTCCCGCCGAGTTTACTACGACTGTTTTTCTCAGGTCTGAGACATTTATCGTCAGACTAGATGGTAAACGCAGTCTGACTTCAATAAGAGATTTAATTCTTTTGTAATTCCATCGTCTAATGTTGAAGTAAAAAAATTGAATTTGAATTGGCGTGTTTGGTTTATATTTAAGACTAGCTACCATGATAAAAAACGTAAGGCTAACGCAGTATAAGAAAAAGAGTAACTTCACTCTATTCGTTGATTTAATATCTCAATTTTAAAAAATCGGTTGTTCATAAAAATAAGTTTTTTATTTTGTTCACGAAAAAACTGTAACAATAATTTAAAATTTTCATTGCAATTGTTTTTAAATAATAATAGTTAATACATTCTTTACTCAGTTTTTCAAAAAAAAAATTATGTAACTGTGTCTAGCGGAATAACCTATTGAAATAAAAAATTGTACGCAGAAATACGTAATTGGTAGGTGGACCGATGACATACTTAAAGTAGTGGAAAATCTCTAGATGTGGTAAGCGCAATACGACCGGTAACATGGCAATCTTTGAGTTTGATTTGATAAAAGTAATTTAACTTCATAGAGCGTTCTTCAAGCAAAAACACAGTAATGCTTTTTAGCGGAACCATACAGCTGCACTATTGAGAAATCTCGGCAGCAAAATCAATATCCAACTATAACTTTCTTGAAAAGAATATGCAAAGCATCGGATGGTATCCAAAGTATTGTGAAATCAGAAAAGATCGCGCTACCAAAGTATATTTACTTTGCAAAGTATATTGAAACACAACAGCAAGACGTCGGAACGAAATGAAATAAAAATCTTTTTAGATAGTCTAACGGACAGAACATAGAAGGACTATTTGTGTAGAGTGCCTACAAACGCCTCTGGGCTTTTGTTCCAATTTCAAATCACGAGTGCCGAATGTAGTTTGAATTTCAACCAGAAAAAAAACTATATGCAGTTCTATATAAAACTAAAATTTTAAAATCAGAACGTTTTATTATTCTTCACTGTTTGCAATCTTGAACAAAAAGGCTGAAAATAAAATTGTTTTTAACATACATATTCAACTGCATATTAAAGTAATTGTTTAATATCTACAACTGCACAATTTGTACTGCCAGAATTGTGTTGTCACATTCCAATAGAGTTACAGAGTTGAGCTTTACAGTTGACAGAGATCACTTTTTACTTGGTGATTATAAATTGGTGCAAAAGCTTTAAATCTCTTTCGTAATAAATGGGCTATGCATTCATCCCGTTTAAAATATGTACACCGTTAATCAAACACAATGTATAAGTGAACAGTGGTAGACCAGCGGTTCAAGACAAACTTTCGATGGTAGGTCACGGTTTCCATTCACTGCATATTATAATATAATTAACACTTTTTGCATTCATTACATAGGATTGCTATTGCTCACAAAGAATTTTCCAGAGGATGGGCAGCAAAGTTTTCTTCGTACTATAATACCACACTGCGATCGCCAACACGCCTGCCAGGCGTGGCGATTATGATATATTTCCCACCGATATCATTGTGTGAGGCTTTGTAGTGTGCCTTGTAGTGAGAGTCTATAGAATGAAACGACTGTATAGGTATAAATGTAAGGATATTCGACTTGTGTCTGTAGCTCTGTTACAAGTCAAAGTAAAATCTATTTGATAACCATATGTCGTGTGTAGAATAATAAATTATTTATAAATAGAATTGAATAAAGTCTTAAAAAGGCATATATACACAAATCAAATAGTAATTAAGCGAGTTCAGATAGATATAACATATAAAATACTGTAAGTACGTAGCGAGTATAGTAATTTAGTCATATTTAATTTTATTGTAATTGTATCATATAGGGTGATTAATAATACATTTAAAAGCTACAGAAAGGTGTATTTCAAGTCACTCTATGAACACTCTGAAACTCTAGTGGAATGCGATAAGCTATTAATTTCTGGCGCTACAAAATCTACAGAGACAGTAAATAATAACTAATTTTATTATAAAAATTGAAAACGTTTTTTTACTACATAATGATAACGTTATTTATAAATTCAGGAGCATTTAATTTTCGGATCGTACCAGCTATTATTTGATAGCAAAATAGTATACATTCACCCCTATAAAACTTTTAGATATACAACGAATAACTCGATATTAAATGTTTTTTTAAAAAATTATAATGTTATGTAAATAAACATGCAGTCGTAAAACCTACAAATTTTACTGAATATTTATTTTATTTACATATTCAAATGGACGAAATTAGAGAAAATGAAATGCTTTGATAAAAGAAAATGTCTCTTAAAATATTCAGAGTAATCGGTTAAAAGATTTTTTACGAGGGAGCTCTCAATTTGCTTAATAAAGAAATTTCTTTCTAGACCTATTCACATCAACGAGATGGGGTTATTGCCTCAATATATTCCTCTAGTCGTAAACAATTTTTTTTTTGCTTTTGAATTGAGAACGTCCGAATATATTTTATAAGGAACATGAAGTACCTTTTAAATTTACAAAGGATAATGAACTCTCAGTTCATATTCATTAGGAACAAATCACTTTAAGTAGTCATTGTATTCGAAGCAACTCGATTACATTCAACTAATTAATATTGGCTTATTTTGTTTCAGGAGACGAATATGTTTTTAGAGATGTATGGGGCGGTATCAGCCTCATGTTCGCAGCAAACCAATCTTCGAAAACACTTATGCCAAATACAACTTTTGTGAGTAAAGACACGAACAATCTTTCACATCTAGTGATACAGTTACTTCCAAAGTACAGAATTAACAGACATCTGTGCATGCAAAAGTTAACCTTATGTTATCGAATTAAAGTCTATAACTCATTATATCTTCTACGTAGCAATTTAGGCGGAAATCTCATGAGACCGCTTACCAACTTTTCTGCCACATATCGTTCGCATATGTACGGAAGTTTTCCTAACGACTGGATAATTTTTACGTCTGAAAAATTGTAGAAACTGTGGATATAAATAAAGTTCTTATGCTTATATGAAAAGATATTTTTTTAAATAGAATATTGTTTACGTGATAGAACACTAACATTGTATGCTTATCAGTAAATATATATCAATTTTAGTTTAACGATTTCGGTTTAAAGAGTACTCATTATATCAACGTCATGCAGCTTTAATTATTTACGTGATGATAATAATTGGTATCTAATGGATTTAGGCGTTATTTTGCGGAAGTCCATCCTAAGTAAGAAAAGGACCAATATATAGCTATATATAACATGGCGGAAGTAGCTATATATTGGTCCTTTTCTTACTGATAATAATTGGTGGCTAAAGCTGGAACTTAAAAAAAACTCAAAATCACCCAAAGAAAATTGGAGAAGTCTATGCTCTGATCTCCTCCTCGAGATAGATAGAGAGAAATGTAGAGATCTGCAGAAGAACCCAAGTCACCGAAATAACTCGAAGGATTACTCGTCTGAAGTGGTAATGAGCGAGGCAACCGATGCCACTAGAGATGATAGTTTCCCGAGGGGCAAGTGGCTCCCATTAGATGGACCGACAACATAGTTAAGGTCGAAGAAAGTCTCTAAAGGCCGGCAGCGTAAGACCGATCATCGTGGTGATCTTTGGGGGAGGCCTGTGCCTTCCAGTGGGAGTCCATCGTCTGATATGATGATTGTCATGATAAATTGAATGCTATTATAACGTTAAATTTAAAAAAAAATTATATGCATTAAAATATTCAGCTAAAATTATATACTGACCACAGACGGTAATTATCCTGGCTGTGTTTATGATTTAATGATTCAATTGATCTCTTTTTACATTATATTCACGGAATTATATTTTAATAGCAATATTAATAATTGTTAATCTTGGCCAGTAATAACAAAAGTTTCAATATTTTTTAAGAAACAATTTCAACCATAATTTCGAAAAAGTGGCACGTATATTTGTTTCTTCACAAATTATTTGAAGAGTTTTTTCAACTAGATTTGTCATTAATTAAGCCACAATAAATAAGACTTAGAAACAATCAAATACTTTAGGTTACATTTCAGTTGCAGATTGAATAAAAAGATAGAAAAATTGTGACATATTTTTATTTAATTTATTAGCGCCATCATTTCAATCAAGGGACGTCCGTTGCTGAACATCGGTAGTAGGTATCCACCATAAATTACCAATTAGACTGACCGGATGCGGCCTTTAATCATATGTTCACCACCTTTACATTGTCATTCTGCTATTGCTGCTTCATGGTCTCCACTTCAGAAACTTAAGGCTCGTGTGGCTTTCTGTTCTGCGCACGGCATGGTTTACCTTCAACTTGCCTTTCTACTGGCCAGTTACTTTTGTTCGTCTATGGATCTCCTCCTTTTCGATTCAACTTTTGCTTATTAATTTCATTTTATTTTGTTTAAATAAGTAAATATATTTTATTAATACTATCCGTTACGGTGTACATTTGAAATGACTAAGACTATGGATCCCTTGGTCCGTTATTAAAAATCAGCGCTAGAAAACGCCTAACTGTACTGTAGTACGGAGTTAAGTAAGGGTTTTATTATTGGAACGTACATATAAAATCTTTGCTGATAAGTGCATTTTTAATTTTAGGTGAGACCAATCTTCATTGTTCTTTTTTCAATTTATTTAAACCAAAACCATCGATTGTGTAATTTCACAGTCTACAGTTAAAAGGATCCACGATCATGCGATTTAATAACACTTGATTTATTGTTGAGACTTTGTTAAATTTAAAGGCTCAGTTAAATCGATTTAGCCTTAAAACCAAAGACGTGATGTTGTTAACAAAATATATTCGCCATTTTGCAAAAACGTGATTTAAAAATTATTAACATATAGAACCTTATCTTTGTATGTAGCTAAACATTTGTCCGATATATATTTTTATTCATAATTATCAAACCTTTCGCTTTCCGATAAATTCATATGTTTTTAGTATTTATTTTTGTCTGCAAAACATATTTCCAAGGGCTTCTGGAGGAGATTCCAGAGTAGAGACCACAGAGCGGCAAGCACAGCGTAGAACGTCCATCCACAAAATCTTCGGAAGAGGCTGAAGGACGGCCGCCTCTAATCGGTCCTATTGAAAATAAATGCTGATCGTGGACGTTCTATAGTTAAAGTCAAGATGATGATAGTTACAGTCCTGTTATCCAAACTAAAAAAAATATGTATTAAGTAAAAAGTTCCTTTCAATTTTAAATGATGTTTTATATACATAAACAGACACGCCCAAGGTCAAGTTACCTTGTCAAATTCGTCGAATGATCGTAGCCGTCTCTGACCGGTTCTCTTGAAAATCTGTGAGAGGCCTATGACCAGCAGTGAACGTCTAATACTTACATGATGATATTAATAACCCTAGCTCCACATATATATGCATGTACGTATAAATGTCGCATAGGTAGAGGCATGTTCCATTACTGTAGAATTACACAGTAATGAAAAAGGACAGAAGACTACGGCACTATGGTATATCCGACTTTGTTTATTAAACAAAATAGGGAAAGGGATTATAGTTCGCGGACCAGTCTGTTTCAGTGAATTCATTTCGACGAAGCTGTAAAAACCCGCAAGGCTTTAAGCGTTCAGCTTCAACAGAAAGAGGTTGACAGAGAGAGAAAAAACTTAATGATTTTTTATTGATTTGTTATAGGTGTATAGGACATTTTGACAGAAAAAATATAACGAAATATAATAATTTTATTTATTTTTTATATTGCAACGTTGAAAGCCAGTAAATTTTCGCAGTACAAAATTTGCATGCACAGATGGTAAACAATAATTCATTTTAAATTTATAATAATTCGAATTATAAAAAGCTTTTTATTACTATATCATCTATTAAAAATATATAAATGTATCTTTTAAAAAACAATTTCGTTCGAAATTATTGAGTACATACAATGCAATTTAAACCATAATATAAACATAATATAAATATATAAACCATAGTCTATGATCCCTGTTTAGTAATGTTTGTATTCTTATTTGTTTTTTCATTGTTTGACTATAAATCATTACATGTTCTCAGTGAGATAGTTATAAGGTAACAACTGTAACTAATTTTATATTTCTAAGCTTCTAAGTTTGTACTTTCTTACTGCCTTTTGTTACTGTCTATCTCCAATAAAGAAAATAAATAAAAAAATTAAGGTATTTATTATTTTTGGACAGGGTGTATCATACGCTAATTTACAGCAAATACATACACCCGTTTAAAGATTTTATATCTAGAGCTAATCATCCTGTATACATATTTTTATATTTCAGAGAGTATTAGAACCCGCAGCTTTCTCACTTTCCGCCGACCGTCGATTTCTATTACTCGCGCAAAGCCTCCGCAAACTTCACCGGCACTCCTATCTAGCTCGATATACTGTCTACGACATACTTACCACGTGAGTACCTACCTCCTAAATATAACCAGCATTTTATTTAGATTGTCAATAATTTGCTTTTTAAAATGGAAGAAGTAATTTTAAAATTGAAAATAAATTTATAAAAAACTACTCTGGTTTGGTTAAGGTTATTTTTTAATTCTTTGTTGCTAATGTCTACACTAAGAAGGTAGTGTTTGTTAGAAAGTTAGTGTTACTAATGTTAATTAAATGTCAATTATTACAAGGTGACCAATGCTTAAATTTTTTTTGACCATACTGTCACTGCTGCCCAAACAGCATTTGCTGATTCCGCGGAAATAATTTGTTAAACCGTACATAGCTTTCTAAAACGCTACTGATTTTTAGAGCCTATAGAAAGGTGTAAATGTTCTACATTTTTAAAACTAACCTTGTGGTACATTGCTAGTTATATATGTGTATATATATATATATATATATAGGGTTTTTATTTTAAAAAATAAACTTCCACAGGTTATGCGTCCGTGCGCCCTTTTATTCCGATTTTGTTTGTTGGAAATTTATTTCAGCAGTCTTCAAAGAGAAAGGGAATTAACATGTTCTAATTATTCTTTAATACTTATATTAGTAATCTTATGATCTCTAAGTACAAGATTACTGCTTGGCAGTTTAAATATTTTTTATTAATTATTATTATGATATCTATTTTTGTGCTTCTCTTTTTCTGTTTATATTGTTTTTGTTGATATTGTAATAAAAATGAGACAGAAAAAATTAAAAAAAATGTTTTGTTTTTTATATTTTTTCTATAGTTGTCCTTATTTTGCCTTACACTACTTACTGATGTTACTATTAGTTCTTATTTGTGTTCTTATTATCTGTGACGTTATTGCTTTTTTTTTCTTTTACTGTACGTACGACGTGTTGTGACGGAACCTGCCAGTCTATTTTGAGTAAAGCCTCAATGACTTTATTGTCTCTAGATTTTATAGACATGAATACAAGGTTACCGTTTATCTATATAAATATAATAACAATATGTCATAATTATAGATCTTATTGAAGCTTTTCTCTTAGAGCGTATCATTATTTAATTATAAAATGTATTTATGTGTGAATCTGTGTTCGTGTATTTTCATTATAATTTCAACAATTTAAATGAAACAGTCGAATCGAAATCTTACTTAAAACAGTTTCACTCAAACAAAGCCCAACTTCTTTTACCAACATTAAGTATTAGTTAGCGAGAAACAAACTAAAGTCGCAAAGAGTTAAAAGTCCAAGCTCTGAACTTGGGTCTTATTTATTCAAGTTTCAATGAAGAAATCTTTCTCCGTACATCTACTTATTTCAAAGTGCCGCTAAAGTAAAGCGGACTGTGTATGTTCTACTCTGGACAAAGTTTCCAACTATTGATAAAAGTTTTTCTTCTTAAAGAAGAAAATATTTAAATAATACGTCAGTTTTGCGTGGTGTTATTCAGTTTTCGTGTATAACTTCGAGCAATGGACCTTCGACCAGCGGTAGGAGACTGAGACTTGCTACTGTAAGTCGCGGGTTTGATTCCCGGGATACAAAGTTACATAGTTCACACTTTACATTAATTATTTAGGATTGGCACTGGTTACAAACAAGTTTCCAGGGAATGGGAAGTAGCGTAAGTAGCTTACCATAATACCACACTGCGGTCGTCAATCTTTTTGGATAGCGTGGCGATTATGGTATATACCCCCATAGATAGCATTGGGCGAAGCTTTTGCCTCGCAATGGTTATCTATGGATGTAAACGATATAACTGCCAGAACCATTTTTTTTGTTTAAATAAGTTTCCTTGTATGTATAAATGTACTGGCAGCTCAAACACGCTTACTGTCAAAATATTAAAAAATTACAGGCATGCCAACCATAAGATTCTTTTTTGTTTTGATTAAAGTAAAATGTTTGGGAATTATTGACTAGAGTTTTTATGTAATCTACGGTTTATTCTGTAATAGAAAATAGTTGTTTTTATAATTTTCAACGCATTTTGTACTAGTTCTTTCTCTAAGAACTATCTTTATTGCGTAATATGAATTAAAATAAAAAAAACTTGTAAACAAAGTAGTCTGAACGAACCATTTGCGAGTTTTGCGCTTGGTATCAGATTTTAGTTATTTTTAAAGTATCATATCCTACGAATAACTTGTATGGGGTAATGCTTTTGATATCGATAAAATTTTTATGCTACAAAAGAGCGCTGTTCGTGCAAAATAAGTTTCTCTTGGAGAAAAGTTTAACGAAGAAAATAATATAACGCTACATAGTGAATATATGTCATATTTGACATGAACATAATAAATTAAGGAAAAATAGCTATGTACATAAGGTTAGCATTAGAAACAAAGATAAGCTTGTTATACCTTTGTCTAGATTTTATCAAATTAGTATAGAATTGAATTTGTTCAATTAATGTAAATTCTTTATTTACTCTTCTAAATCATTTTCATTCCCTTCAACGAAATTCCTGTCCGATAAATCGCGCTTTTTCTAGTCCTCAAAACAGTCGGAGTAGTCTTCTTCTGGTATAGTCTTTAAGAAAATTCTTGAAGGCTGCGGAGATATTTGGTTTTTATCTCTTCGGTCGTGTCAAAGCATCCCTGCATTGGCCTCTTGAGTTTGCTGAATAGCCAGAAGCTGCATCGAGCCAAATCAGACTAATGCGGTGGTTGAGGAACGATACGAATCCAGTTTTTAGTAAAAAAAAGTCGCGAGGAATCCAATGCATTATCGACAATAGAGACTTGACACGTTTGAGACACAAAATATCCTTCAAAATGGTTTTGTCTGAGCCAAATGATATTCCATTCCATTCATGCAGATGTAGCATTCGTCTGTTTTAAATGATAATTTTACCTTACTTTTTAATTACCATAAATTTAGGTAAAAAATATTAAACCGTGACGGATTTTTATCTGATAGAAAAACTTGGGAATAAATTACTCTACCAGACTGTTAAAGATATTGTGAAAAAGACCACTCAAAAACCTATAAAAGTTTTTTCTCAGATTAGGGCACGTTTAGAACCCTCGTAGCTGTAAGGTGAAGGTTGCCATTATATGGGAGTTCAATCTGATTCTTGTTTCTATCAAAATTAGGCTCTTCTGTTCTCCTTCTCATAGCGAACACAAGTAGTCACTTGAAATGATCCCGTGTGGGTAATAACTTTAACAAAGGAATAAATAAATTTAACAATCCGTTATTATTTATATGGATTAAAATAAAGTTTGAATAGGTTATTATAAGACATTAAAAGATCAAAGAGAAAATTTAGCCAAGTATTTTATTGTCGTATTTACAACATTGAAGTTAACATTGAATAAGAGGTAACTGTTGTAGAGAATCATACCCACTGACACCTCTACCTGACGAGGTGGGCGGTGGCGTGATCAGCGAAGGGCCTTTATTGCTGCTCGCTATGTGGACGCCCAAGGGTCATGGGCTCATTACTGTCCGGGATTACGACATCTATTACCGGCCAGCTCCTCGTTCTTCCACGGGCTACAGAGTTACTGATACTGGAATACCAGGGACGATATACAACGGTGTTCCGGACTGGCTTTATGAAGGTGAGATTAGAAGTAATCTTTATTGTCATTTTGTTCGTAACGTGTATTGAAAATATTGTCTAAAATAAAATTAGCCTTTTTATTTCAATTTATTATATTTTTAATGTTAAGTTTGTCACAATTATAGACAAACACGGCAAGGAATGTTGTATACCTTTAAATATCAATAACAAAGCATGTATTGATAGATGAAAATAACTACTTAATATAATTTTAATTGCTTAAGACTGACGCGTGGGATTGTAGGTCGCGAGTTCGATCCAAGGATACAATCTTATTTAATTTACACTTTGTGCAATAAATATAGAGGATTTCCACAGCTCACAAACAAGTTTTCAAAGGATGAGCAGCAACGACCTTTGTGTACCATAATACCAAACTTATCGCCAACCCACTTGCCAAACAATGGCTGTTATGTTACATTTCCGACGTAGATACCTTTGGGGGAGTCCTTTGCATTGCAGTGAGCATTATGGGCTGAAGCGACGACTTTTTAAAATTATTGTTCATATATTGTTTAACAATACAACAAAATCTATAGCATTGGAAAGCACACACATGCGGTATATTCGCACCGCTTTGAGTTATTTCACTATTTCACTAATTACTCGTATAAAGTTAAATATATCATATTAAGAAAATAATTATTTGATTTTAAGTACCAATTGCGACACAAAAATTAAGAAAAACTAAATACGCCCACAGCTATTTCAACATGAGTGCCGATGTCGATAGAAAAGTTACTAAAAGTTCGTTCATTATGATCAAAATATGTTCTATAAAGGTTTTATTACAAAATGTGTTACTTCATACAAAATCTTTTATGCTCCTTTGAACAACCCCATACAAATCCGCTTTGTTAAAACTTTAGAAAAGTGTTCGTTTGACAATATTTGATTACCACTAATACTTGATGCGTAAATGCATTATAAGTCTGAGTCTTTTGGAACGTTAAATTCTCTAATGATTCCTTATATTCATTTGTTACCAGTAATAACTTAAGACACGTGATCTCTCAGACTGAGCATCATTTGCAAGTTCATATTCGCTCAACGGGCTATAGAAAGAGCTATGTTTCGAATCCCTTTATTAAAGTTTTCGATTTATAAAATAGGAGATCCGTAGATGTGCGAGTGTAACCGCCATAACCTCGCTGATTTTCAAGTTCAAGTGACAAGCCATATTGCGTAGAGAACAGATGGCAACTGGAGCCTTAAGATTCTGTTCTGAAGATCACCGATAAGATAGGACCTATTTACAAAGTAGACGACTTATTCAGGTGGTTGGAAGACGTTAGATGCTATGGAGGAGACCTAGACATCCCATGGCTAAAAAGATTATGTAGTATTATGTAGAAATAGCAACCATCTCTATATATGTCTCAATATATGAGAGTGTAAATATATATGTATAAATAAGCTTACAAACTAACAATAAAACGACACTGAGAACAAAATACAACAGTTTGCTAATATTAAGCTGCAACAGTTACATTATTTACGCAATACTTTTACCCAGGCCGGAGCCCCCGCATGGAGGCCTTTGAACCTAGTCACTTCATGGAGCGTTCATCAAAGCGACCTAAGTTCTCGGCGAACAACTAATCCGATGTATTAGTACTTTGTATTGGCTTTGTATTCTCCCGGGAAACCTTTAGGGTTTTTACTTAACGAAAACAGTTATTTTAGGCAAACATTAAAGTCACAGCCTGAGCGCCACCTTCCTAATTAGTCGTTTTTAGAGAATTTTTTTACTAAGAATCATCTTACCATGCCAGTTCTAGTGTTAAATATATCAGGATTCAAGTGATGAGGAAGTTTAAATATTTTACACCTTATGTTTCGATCATTTGCTTTTATATATAACACACCGCTCCGTTTCAGTCAGTTCTACATTCATAGTTAAGTTTTAATAATAATTAAATTAATAAACAAATTAACAGAAATAACTTAAGGTAAATATAAACAATTAAAGAAATAATAAACATGAATATTTATTTGCAGAGGAAATTTTAAAATCACGCACAGCTCTATGGATGTCTGCTGATGGTCACATGGTGTTGTACGCTACTTTTAACGACACCCTCGTTCACGAACAAAGGTTTCCGTGGTATGGAGAAGCATTAGATACAGACGACCCGTCAAAGGTGAATTGGTTTTATATCCAAAGTGCGTGTTATATTAGTTGATAATTTTATACGCACATAAGATTTATACTACTTACCCTCATCTAAATATTTAAATATATATATATATATATATATATATTCAAAAAGGTATTTATAAATACACTTTATATATAAATAATACACATTAACGAATAAAAAAGAAAAAACCGCTACGAATACAAAAAATAAAAAATGAATAGGGATCTCTCATTTGCTCCGCGAAAAATATCTCGATTAAACTCCTGGATGACAGAAATATTCTTTAAACCACATCCTTTTGTGTTGAAGTAGAACTCATTAAATTAAGATTGTTGTCATTCTGTTTACTTAATAAATTAGTTTTTGTTCGTGATAAAACTGTTTGATTTTATGTAAAAACAAACACAATCATATTTAATTTGTCCACGTCCACGCCGTAAGTGATAAGAGTCCAAATTTAATATCCCTCTCCCTAGAGTAACCAACGATATAGTCAAGGTCGCGGGAAGTCGTGGCAATCAGACAATGCTAGATAACATTTTGCTTTGCCCGCTTTGTAACCATCTTTGAGGGCAGCCGAAGCCCCGCAGATGTCACCTATCATAATGATAGTGAATACATCTCAAATTTATTAGGCGGTAAAATTCTAGTCATCGCTTGATTTATGTGCAGTGAGATGCGACCGGGCACTATTAACAAAACTCACGCGGGATAATTGCCGCAGTTTTACCACATACACATCTCGGAAAGTTCACTTGAGAACAAACTGTAACTAAAAATACGAATGTTGCTCGCAATAGTTGTTCTACTTTAGTCGAAACTGATGTAAAAATAGTGTTGTTTTATAACAGACATACCCAGAAATCAGAAGTGTGAGATATCCAAAGCCGGGCACAAACAACCCTGCTGTGAAACTGATTGTAGCAGACATAGCGGATCCGAAACATATCAGAACGAGACATCTCACTCCGCCGAAAGCAATACTGGACGAAGGGTAAAAATATTATTAAATATCTATAGAATACTAACTGACCTTATAGACATTGTTTTATCTTAGATGTGATTAGTCATTTCAAATCTAAAAATGAACTGTCAAATATGCAGTTTCACAAGTCATTATTTGTTTAATATTTTCTTCGTAAGTCTCTATATTTTTTTCTAAAAGAAACTTCTAAAAATTATTAGGAAATTTATAATAGGATGATCGAAATCAATAGTTACTCTCGAGATATGGCGTGACCACTGAAAATGAAAATATAGGTATTAATTTTTATATGTGTAGATTATTAGTGATAATATTATGTTTATAATGAGTGTTAAGTAAAATGTGGAGGAAGCCTATGTACAGCAGTCCTACGACTGATGTGATGTGATGAAGTGAATCAGGACATTTATTGTTTGGTCTCCGTTATTAGAGGTCAAGAATATAATCGCCGGTAAACATTACCGAGTTTCAGATTCACAGCAGCGTAGTTTTAGAATTTACTGACATAATGAAATGTTATTTTACATTTGTTGTTACATGTTATTTTATTATACATCTTGTTAAACCTATGTTCACGTGCCACGAATATTTTTTGTCTCACAAATTATTTAGAACTTAGTACGGAAGTAATTAAGAAACTTATCTCACAAGAGAAATTTTAACAATTTTGATATTAGCGTTCATCCCCAGGGACTATTACTTCACGAGCGCTCAGTGGGTGTCGCTGACGGAAGTTTGCGTGGTATGGCTGACGAGGGTGCAGAATTTGTCCCTGGTGTCAGTTTGCAAAAGTCCTATGTGGTATTGTCAAGAGGTAAGTGATTCTATATATTGAATATTTCTTTTATCAACATTGCCTACGTGTTCCTCCGACCAAGGTTAGTCAAAGTACATATAAAAAAAATATTTTAAAATATGTTGTATTTTATTTGATTGTTGTGTATAAATTTGTATTACTGTGTTATAATATGTTGTGTATTACTAAGCATTGTGCTAAATCTACAAAAAATTTAAAATAAGAATAGAAAGAACGCAAAAAAATAAAATAAAAACAACGTGTACAACTGAAATGAATGTGTCCACTCCTATATCAAAATAACAGATACAAAAAAAGGTTATTTGAGGATAAAAACTAACGCTTTTATGCTTAACTGTCTCTAAGTGATTTACAAAAATTCGATAGGGAAGCAGTCTCTTATCGCAAATATATGTATACGAATAGAGACAAAGTGTACTTGACCAAAAAACTGCCAAGTTTGTGTCTGAACAAGAACTTAAATTAAGCGAATAAATTATTAAAAATCAATAATAAATATTTGTCTTAAAAAGAATTTTGTTGACTGCCCTCAAGAACAGCGATTTTAAATAAAATTAGAAATTTTAAAAAGTATTTAAAAAGTTACTTTTTTAATTTTTATAGTTATATTCCATTTTCAAAAACAATCCATTTATACGCGTCATGCGGGTTGCGGCGAGAGACAACGCGTGCACATATTTGTTCTTTCTTCAATGGGGAGGAAAATGAAAGCCAGGTGTGATGAATGTGGTGTGGTGTATAGTACATATATACTGAAACTATTTACAATTTTACCCAAACACAATGGCAGTGACTATTTTACTAATGGCTTCCAGATTCAAATCGACGACCGAAGTTAATTATAAACGTGCAAGAATAATTTTACTCCGAAAAGTATTGTAGTTGTAGCGGTCAGTAATACGGAGCGTTACCACGAGAAGCTACATTTTGATTATTTTATTCAGGACATTTTTATAATTTCGCCTCCTGTCTTTAGATGTACAGGATAACGTCTGGAACTGAGAGTTGGGTGGAGACGGCACCCGCGCCTTTGTGGTCAGCCGGTGGAGGAGCTCTGGTCACGTTGGCCCCCATCAGGGACGGGCCGGCTGGGCTGTTCCGACACGTCGTGAGGACAGAGCACAACGCACATGGCCCTAGGGCACTACCGTTGACGCACGGCAGTTTCGACGTGATACGACTTCTGGCATGGGATCATTCAAATCAGCACATGTGAGTTTATATATTCATTGTTTTATTCATATTATTAACAGCGTTATGTTATTAATAGTTATCATTTTATATTTGTATATTTTTGGGGAAGACTTATGCCTTGCAGTGGGCAAAAATAACGACGAATGACTATTTTTTGTTTATTATATGTATCTATATGTATACCGGTTATTGAGGCGATATTGGTGGGGGGGGGGGGGTGCCATACATATGCGTATATCGACTGATACGCCTAAATCAATAGATAGAGGAGAGGATAAATTAATCAATGATTATTTTGACACTTATTAAATTATGTAATTAGAGTGGAGCTGTTGTATTCATTTCCTCCTATTGTCTGAAAAAGATATTAGTGATTAAAATTACTTATCGTTACATAAGCAATATAAAAGTCCTTTATGCCTATATGGTATGTAAATAAAGTATTTCCTATTTATTCAACATATTTTTATTTAAAATTATACATTTTTTATTTTTATTTATCTACAGAAATTGATACCTACATGACCTAACATTTTTTTTATATTGTTATCACTTTGAATCATTTATACCGATTACTTGTATACGTATCGAGAATAATACAAGAACAGCCCAATTAAAAGGTAAAAGCTAATTGACCTCCCTTATAATGGCATTTTTAAATACACAGCTACGCGTTTTTCATGGCCCCGTTTTTATAGCCTCTTATTCAACTCTCAACATGGACAACGTCTTTATTTACTTAATAGTTTTTCACCTATTTTTTTCATTTTCATATTTATCTTTCGTCCTCCTCAATGTCTTTCATTTTTTCCTTGAATTTCCATTTCATTCCATTTCACAATATCTCTGATAACTTTCCACTCATCACCTCAGTTCCTTCGCCTTCCCATCAGAGTTCTATAATTATGCCTTTATTATTCCTTTTTTTCTTATTTTTTAGTTTCTTATACATTTTCTTGTTATCTATGTCGCACTTAATGTACATTTCTAATATTACAGATATTATCACTCTTGTTTATTATTTCCAATATTCTTTTTCTTTATCATTTATTTTTTTGCTTTTCGGCTACGAGAGCTGCAATAGTATCCTAATCTAAGAAGAAGCCACAATAAACGCTGACGAATTTTTTATAGCTTTTTATTATGTTCGAAGCTCGTCAGTTTTACAATAACATTCATAATGTCTATTCTAAGTATATCAAAATAGCGCAAACTTTTTCCTAATTATTTTTATTATATTTACATAACTCTACATTAAAATACTTGGAATATTTTTAAGAACATCGCTACATTATTAAATGTAGTTTTTAGCATGACCTAATGATTGTCAATCCAACCTAGTCTAGTAATTTCGTCCCACAAATTCATTACTTGATTACACAAAGAATTACAACCACGAAAAAAATAATAGCACCTATTACCGCGGTATGATATAATTTATTTTATTTATTACCGACATAACAGAAAATATTTCAGTTATCTAACAGTGATTATGATTCCCTGCGTTCTTTAATTTATTAGAAAATTGTGCTCGCCGGGATTCGTACGAAATATTATAGTGCTAAATTTCGTTTACAACGGTATTTAATGCAGTAGATAACAACTGCATTACAAAAATAATAGGTGCTTTTATCTTGATATATGCCTTTTCAGTAGGTAGCAAAAGTTGTAGCTTGTTGCGTCTCGTACATAGGTACCTTGTATAAAACGTACGGACGTCATCGTCCACTAAAGTTTGTTAGTTTCATATTTGATCATATTTCGAATTTCCCGCTAAGCTCTAACGGTTACCCATAAAGCTTAGACGAAATTCTGACATCCTTTATGTACTCTATAATATTTTTATCAATTCTCTCACTCTCTTCTTCAGGATACACATGAGAGGTCTTTGAGATCATCAGAGAATCTGGAATTAAAAATACCTGCGCATTCTTCTTCGTTTATGGTCACATGTTTTACCACACAGGCCGTTCGATTGTGGAATGATTTACCGCTGAATATAAGTCGTACTAACTCACTACCTTTTTTAGAAACTGGTTAACAACTATTTACTAGACCTATGATTGTTTATTTTTTAATTCATTTCTTTTTCTTCCTCTGTTTCTTTATATTTTCTGAGGCAAGTGCGAACGAAATAAGTTTGATGTTTTTATTTATTATCGTATTATATTTATAATATGTATTACATCTTATTTATAATAAATGTACATATTATATACACCTGAATGTATGTTTATGTACGTTTGTATGTAAATACGTATGTTTTGTACACGTCAAGTACACATTATTAGTACGCTTACCTTTTCCATACTATGGTTGTCTGTAAAAGTTTGCCTTGTATGATAAGACCGCCCTTTGTACTATTTGAATGTTATTGTGAAACTATTTAAATATAACCTAACGTGCATGATAAAAAATATTAAATAAATAAATAAAGCGAATCCGGGGTCGACACTGACAAGAAGTTACAGTATCACAGTGCACCGATAAGGTTTTTAGGAGATCCTTCCTCAAATTGCTGACCACAACTAACAGTGGTACTTATTGAGTAAGAATACCACCTGTCTTCCCAACAGATGGCAGGATCACGTTTACACAAAAATTACTATATTTATTCGCGAAATTAAAAACAAATGTATGAACTTATGTACCTATTATATATGTGTAGTTAAAATAGTATTTAAGTATCTAATATTTGAAGCAAAAAGCTTAGTAATTAAACGTAAGCCAACCTTTAATACTGTGCACTCTCCTGAGATTAAAGTATACGGTTCACGCAACCATACGATTCTTTTTTTGTCGTTTAATAATTCAGTGAATGTACCTTTGTCCACTTTATCATTGGAGAACACATTTAACAATACGAAACCTAACAAGAGATATGAATTATTTTTCTGAACGTATTATACTAGTGAGCATCACTCTTGGTCGGCTTGTTAATAATATCTGCGAATTTGCAACTGACGGATGTTGGATCCAAAAGGTTCTCAAGTGGCGAGATAGTAGGCAAGGTGGCTGCTGTAAATCGCTGCATGCGAGCAGCGCAAGGCTGGTCGTCTTTGGGAGTAGCCCATGCCTGGTAGAAGGCATCTATCGGTTGAAATAATTATATTCTTCGAATGTATGTTATATGCATAAGCTATTCTGTAAAACAAAAGAAATATTCATGTTTGTCTTTATTTTAGTTATTACTTAGGAATACCGGAGGGCAAGCCGGGGCAGCAACACTTGTACAGAGTGTCCGCAGAGCCGCCGCGCCCGGGGACTCCGCAAAAGCTGCCTTATTGCGTAACATGTAATACGCAAGTACGTAACTTTTAATTTACTCATATATATTCCATTCGTAGAGAAGAGGAATCATTATAATATTATATAATTATATTTTAATAATAATTAATTATATTATTAAACGGTTATCCGACGCTTTGCATGATACGTGTTGTTCTTTATAGGAGTAATTTCATGAAAGATAATATTTACGCAGTAAATAATTACTTATGCCAAATTTTAAGTCTCTAAGTGTTATGTCTTCCGCAGTATCGTGATGAGCATATGAGTTCAGTACACGAGTTATAAGATTTTCATTAATTATATTAATAATAGTCTTGTTCAAATAAAATATTTATGGAGAATAAATACAAATTAAAAATTATTATTTTTAATTTGAAAAATCGTTAAATCAATTTATAAGAATGCAAATCCTACGAATAGTAATTTTTCGTGCTGTGTTGTAATTTTGTTTGTCTTTGTTTTCTGATATTATACACTGTACAAAATGAGATACGTCATTTTAAGTGCTTCCTTTCCTGGTACTTTATACTAATTTATAAAAAAATATAAGAAACTTTTAAAAACCTATGTTATAACCAATTGCATGAATAAATTATAAAGAAAAAGCTATATTTAATTCTTATTTATAACATAGCCTTCGCCGTCGATTAATTTGGAGTACTACGGCAACCTTGCCTCGTCGGGTGACAACACGTGGGATAGCGACTGGGATGAGGAACTGCCCGCCACTTCGCCCTCGGTCGCAAAAAAGAAAAAGAAAAAATATCCAGGTCAGAAATAACTGTGGGTCAGTGCGCTGACCAGATACGGACACCAGTACGGATGCTGACGTTTAATTAATAATTTAAAAAAAAAAATAACGTCAGACAACCGTTGAAGAATCAAAAAATAAAAACAAAATTACTTATCACTTATCTATTTAGTATAAAAATTATTATGTTTCTTTGTTTTTCACACTTTCGTTACGTTATTCGATAAAATGAAAATATTTTTTTTTCTGATATTTTTTTATTTCTTAGGGGAATCCTCGTTCGATTCTTCTTCATGTACCTGTCCTAGCGATGCTGACTACTATGATTCCATAGATAAGTCATTTTAATTTTATTTTTCATTTTTTTTAATTTTAGTGACGAATCTTTTTACGTCCACTGCTGAACATTGGGCCTTCTTCATAGATTTTCAATAGGACATAGGAAGCGGTTAGCTGTTCAGTCCACCGTGAAGGACATCCTCCTCTGCACTTGGTGCTTTATGGTCTCCACTCCAAAAGCCCAACCCCAACAGCCATTTGTTTTGTGCACAATGTGGCCCGTCTGTTACTTCGTTAACTTACCAATTCGCTGTACTATGTCGGTTACCTTCGTCTGCGAAGCTCCTTATTCTTGATTTCATCTTTTAAGGAAATCCCGAGCATAGTTGACGCCCAAAAAGAGATCACAATTCAAAGCAGTTTCTGTAAACTCATATTAATTAATCAAGTTAATTAATTAAATTAAAAAAAATGATTCATTATATAATTTTAATATAATAACTAAATAAATCCGTATTTATTTTGAAATTTTATAAGTATGATTTCGATCGGTCGAGTAAAATTTATGTTTTACGAGTAAAAATCAACAAAGAAAACAATTTATTCCGAAGCTTCTAGAAATTTTAAAACACGCTTTAACATTTAACTCCTCTTACAGATGGTCTACCTCAAAATTTACCGTGCCTTTACTACGAGGCACATTTTAGCCCGACGTCGGCTTATTTCGTATTAGAGTGCCTTGGACCAGGAGTGCCTACTTCGAGTTTACACAAGATAGCATTACCAGAACCCAGAATGCTTATGCATCTTGAAAATAATACAGCGGTCAAGGTAAATTTTAATTCCATTCATATTCGTACTTTCATTATTTCAGCTGTTTACTATCAAAACTTTTCTACAGGTTATCTGTAAGAAAACAGAAAATGCAATAAGACCGCTTATTCCATAATACTTCTTTATTGATATAGCATATAGTAATGTTTCTATGGTTTAGAGTATAATACATTAAGCAGATGTTTGTCGTCTCTCTTATACATGTAGATATAGTTATTTATCTTACTCACTCTTTCACATTACGTAATCCAAAACAAAAGTGTTTTTCAAAACAAAGCAATGCTTAACTTTAGTAAAGTACTTTTTGGAATAACCAATATCAGACGATCTCTGTTTATAATGGGTGGAGCTACGTTGAAAAAAAATAAATGTAATGTATGTAGGGTAAAAATTTCATAATTCCACAATTTATATGAGGGTTACACATACTTTAGGGGTTGTAAATTTTAAAAAGTAATTTTATCTATGTTATGCACGTAATTTTATAGCGACATAATTTTTTTGTTTCAAATATATTGATTTTTAAATTAACGAAGTATTCGTGGTAAAATCTTTCAACTTTTTAGTGTATTAAAAATAATAAAATTTGACATTAACGAAAGACCTAAAATATTATCATACAGTTATCTTACAACCAGTTGTCGTTCTAATTATGACACAGATTTTAAGTTTCGAAGCCGAAATCGACTTTCTTTGTATATATTCCTTTGTTTCACGAAAAATAAGTCAATAATATTAAATCGAATGATTATGATCGATTAATAGCTGAATTTCGGTATAAGTTCAATTTTTATTTAAAACTGAATCTGGATTTTGAAAAGGCACATCTTGCACATAAGTACAACTTACGGCAAAGCTCGGATGGGTTCGGTTTTGTACATCGATATCTTTATCACATAGTGCTCCTACAGCTTGGTAACTGCGTTTAGCAAAGATAACGCTTTACAAAACCGAGCCAAGCCAAACATCTAACTGATGTGCCAAATCAAATGCCGGGTACTAACTTTTCATTGCTTTCGGTTGTAGTTATTAACATTATTTTTTCGATAATGGTTTATGTATAGGATCGTCTATCGGCGATAGCTTTGCCGACGCCTAGAACCTTCTCAGTGCAGCTGTCGAGTGGACACGCGGCCAGAGTCCGACTGCTGCTGCCTCCGGGCTTGAGGGAGGACGAGGTTACCAAGTATCCTTTAGTTCTTAAAGTGTAAGTATATCTAGAAGTACTAAGAAAGTAATTACCGTTGTATTTACGTCATTACAAATACACTGTTTTTCCTTTATAAAAGTTTTAATAGAAGTAAGGAATACGATACGATAAGGTTTTTAAAATGCTCTCTTTCTAACAGGTATCAACAGCATCACCTAATCTATATTTTATGCAAAAATTTCGACTATACTTTATGCAAACCTAAGGTCTTCTTGCTAGTCTGCAAAAATAATACATCTTTATACAATCCTAATGCAATGATCTGTAGATTTAAATACAAAAGTTTATGGTCTTGCCTCCGTAGCAATTTTTGAATTTTGTTATAGGGAATATTTATGGCTGTGGTTCTATCCGTCCATGTTCAAACATGTCAAACCCCCATGGGTTGTCAAAACATCAACCTAAAATCGATATATTTAACAGCAATACTGGTGGCTTTAAAAATAAATTACTTAAATTTAATAATAAAAATAATATTCTTAAAATTGGTATAATATAGACATAAATTAGTATAGTGTAAAAAATAATAGTTAGTTATGGATTGCAGGATGCATCCTAGATTAATTATTATTATATATTGATGCTCACTCAGGAAGCTAATCATTATCAAGCACTCTTTATATAACTATATTTGTAAAGAGCAACTGTTGACTTTCTCGCCGGCTCTTCCTAGCAGAACTGCCTTTCGAGCCGGTGGTAGCGTGGTAGGTGATTGACGATTCGAAAGTGATAGTAATTATCTATTTGAATAAAGAATGTTTTCATTTTGATTTTGATTGATCGTAAAAAATACCTATTTGGTATTATGCTTTAAATGTATCATATTGTATGTACCAATTTAAATATAATTAAATAACATTGCTATACAGTTTCTTGTAAACAATTCGACGATGTAAAGACGTATGTCGGTATAATTATGCAAATTGTAATTTGTCTTCACTAATTCGCGAGGTCGGGTCTTTGCACGAGTCGTTTGCCTTAGCTTGTTTAAATGTCATCAAATCGTGTTAGTGGAGTCGGTACAAAACGTGACATGAAAATCAAATCATTCCTAATGGTGACAAGTTTAATAATAATAACAAGAGTTGGGAAATAAATGTGTTTTTATTATAGACGAGCGTAGTTTTCATATATTTATAGGTATATTCCATAGATATACACCACTGACAGTGGTAGCTCAGTGGTAAAGGACAGAGATTTGCGGTCATAAGTCGCAGGTTCAATTCACGGAATACGATATTATATAATTGACACTGTGTATTGATTATATGGGACGCACTGCGATCGCCAACCCGCTTGTGAAGGGTGGTAATTATGATATATCTCCTGTAGAAATCTTTGTCTACTAACAATTAAACTAGACAAATAAAAGATAACTAGTTAAATTTCTGACTTAGTTTATCGATAGAAGTTTTGAAACGATTTTAATATTTTAAATTATTCAGTAGCAATGCAAAAAACGCCACAATTCAGTAGTAGTAGTAGTACTGAGGAATAAATAAACAGAAAACAAAAGAAAATATCTTTAATATCAAACCAATGTGCAATATATATTTTGATATTTTCATATTATTTAAATTATTATTCAATAGAGATAGTTACGAATATTACGGTTAACAGTTTCTATTTCGTCTAACGAAGTACGACATTATTCAGAAAGAAGACGCTCTTTAAAATAACCAAGTGTAATTAAATATCTATATGTGTGTGTACCATTTGACGCGTATATTACTATATACATACATTAGATTATAATTACTGATAACAATGTAGATTCATAAGGTGAAAATATGTTAAAACAGTTATTCGTCGTTTCAGCCCAAAGTCAAATTTTTTGTGAGTAGTGGAAATCCAGTAAAAGTAATGCACAAAGTATAAATTATATAAAATTGCATCCCCGGAATCGAACCGACCTCCGATCTCAATTCTCAATTCTCTACCGCTGTGGACTACAACTGCTCCATGTAGTAAGAGAAGCAGAACAGTTATTAAATACCCATTTTAAAACTGAAACTAACTTTATATAAGCTATAAATTTTGCCTAAATTTATTCCACGATAAATGTGTTTTTTTATGTGCAAAACGGCTTAATTATTTTTTTTTAAATTGTGATGTCTTTTCTTCAGTGTTATTTCTATTTATGAAAAAAATTATAATGACTTCTTCATATTAATGTTCCAATATTACTATTATTCCGAATTTATCTTTTTTTCCGAAAATAATAAATTAAAAGATTATTAACAATGGTATGAACAAATCTCTCAATTAATTAATGAAAAATAAGTGATTTATCTTTCGTCATCTAAAGGCATGGAGCACCCGGCACCCAGCTGGTAACAGAGCAGTGGACACTGGACTGGGGCTCACTGGCGGCGGGCGCCGGTGCAGTCCTGGCAACAGTGGACGCCCGAGGTGCTGGTGGTAGAGGTCTGGGAGCACACCATACTCTACACAGGCGTTTAGGAACGGTAGAACTGGCGGATCAGCTTGAAGTCGCAGAGTGAGTTTTATTCACATAAAATGTTAGTAATAGTGTGCTAGAACATTGAATTGTAATGTAAATGAGAGAACTACAATCATTACAGAAATCATAATAAAAGGGACCTTCTTTTTGAAGTGCTTCAAAAAGAAGTTTGTTGGTGAGCGCCTCTAGGCAAGACAGTCAAGCCAAGCAAGTCACAAGTTCTCAATACATAAATGATTACTTGGTACAAATATTACTCTAGTGTAAATTTACGGTAACCATTACACCGGTTGATTGTAAATGGGTGAGAAAAAAAGTAAAAAAGAAGTAAAGAAAAGCTTAATCTATTGAAATATTATCACATATGATTACCTTGTTAATATAGTTTTTGCTTCATTGTATCCATTGTTCAGGTACCTGCGTGACTCGTTGCACTTCATAGACGCGCGCCGGGTTGCGGTGTGGGGCCAGGCGCACGGCGGTTTCCTAGCGGCGCTAGCCCTTGCTAGTCCCTTAAATGTCTTCCATTGTGGCGTTGTTCTTACGCCTATTGTCCGCTGGCGATACTATGGTAAGCACTGACAGAAGGTAGACTAACTTGATTTTTTTTATTTATCCTAAAGACACGAGACGCGTCATGAAAAGAATACTCTTCAGTCATTCTTCTTTTATAAAAACTAAATCTTATTCAACTTGAGCGCTCCTTTATTGAATACAAGTTGAAACCGTTGTTCAGCACTCTTAAAACGGAACATACTCGTAGCTAGATTAATACACTTAACCAGGTATACCAAGCAAAAATTTTTCGCCTTCGATGTATGCTAAATACGTATTGAATGACAGCCCAAACTATCATTATTTTTGTATTGAAATGCGACAGGCCAATAACTCATGGCAGTACAAAGTCAGAATGGTATTTTGAAATAAATTCCAATGAAAAACAAGAAACAATAATGTCAATTTACTGACCAGCGTCTGCCTACGCGGAACGCTACATGGGCTTTCCAAACGCTACGGGCAACTACCGAGGCTACGCGGACGCCGATGTAACGCGACAGGCTGCGGCGCTACACGACAAGATGCTGCTACTGGTGCACGGGACAGCAGATGACAACGTGCACGTGCAGCAGACCATGGCCCTGGCGCGCTCGCTCGCAGACCAGGGGAGCATGTTCCGACAGCAGGTTAGTACAAACCTACTCTTAAAAAAAGAGTTAAAGAGGGAAGTCTTCTAAATTATATAAAATATAAATTATGTAGGAGATAAACATTTTGAGATTAGTATCATGCTAATTTTTAGGTGAAAAAAAAAAACATTAATAAAAAAGAAAAATTAAACCTGGAATAAAACTCGATAGTTTCTTGCCAGGATCTTCTAAATAGTATCAACAACCTGAACCTAGCATTAGTAGCATATAAAGAAAATTGACACCAATAATAATGTGTAAATACATATTTAAATGTACATTATAAGTAATAATCACTTTTCGAAGTGACCCAGCAAAGCCAATTCGAAAGAATAAATATTTGTTTCATTTTTACATTGAGAATACAAATATGACAATCTTATCATTATTATTTCTTTCGATCGTAAGGTAAAATAATGGTATACAATTGGTAAAAAAACAAATTAAGAAAGTTACTTTAACATAGTGTTTATTATGGATTCTCATGTTATTTTATTTTAATTGCTTTTTTGATATTGGAAAAACCGCATATGTATAGATCTTTGTATATATTTAGTAGTCATAGCCGGATGGATTTAAAAAAAAAAATGTTTAAAATTTGAACAAGAACCAAAAAATGATTAATACTAGTGACATAAAAAAAGAATTACAAGAATTTACCGTAGCAATAAATTTTTTGATGCCAGTATTAGGCAAACCAAAGTTTTAAATTCTATTCTTTAGCAACTAATATTTGAAATAAAAAAATATTATAAGATTAACTGCCTAGATAAACAAGATTGTTGTCATAAGATACGCCTATGTAAATAATGTGGCAGTACTTCTAACAAGTGCATATTATAAATCTAATTAGATTAAATCTCGCTTCTTTACGATGCGCGTTTCGGAAATTACAATCACGAGCTAAGACGACTTTTAAGCTGGCATACATTAATCAGACATACTTATCAATATAAGCACCTAAAAAGTTTTCTGCAAGAGAGAAAACACTATACTTAGACCGTGTTTGACTTAGATTTATCCGGACGAGGGCCACAGCTTGTTTGGCGTGCGGCACCACCTGTACCGCACGATGTCGTCGTTCCTGGACGACTGCTTTAGGAAACAAGTACCGCCAGAGACGAAGGCGGGCCTGCGGAATGGCGGGAACCTCGACTGAGATACGTGGAAGGACGAGGAGCTGTACACCTGGTAAGTTGGTAACGTAAAATAAACTATGAGATACAAAACACATTTCATTAGTTTAATTTTTTTCGTTAAAAAATCTAAACATCTTTATTCAAGTACACATCAATTTTTTGAATCGTAACTCTCATTAGTCTCATTGGTCTAATTAGTTTCATTCATTATAATAACGAATTCCAAGCTCACTTATCGTTAGGTTTGTTAATTTACAGAAAATTTCTATTTCAGGTGAAGTTTGAAGTACGACGGATCGACGGACATACACATTATAATCAGTAGTACAATGTTTTTCATATCTCTTTTGATTATTTACTAACATGAATACAAATACAAATTTGAAATACGGAAAGTCTTTGTGATAAAGAACAAGAAATGTTTCTGTTAGCTCTAGTTAATAAGAGATCGGAAGAATTTTAAATAAACTGAAATTTTCCGGGAATTTCCTTAGTCATATAGAAATGCGTTAGCAAATTAAGTAAACGCTTACACGGAATGTTCTACGTTTAATTCTCAAAATGGAACAATTAATACGTGTAGTTTTATAGTCAATGAACTTTGTGATCTTAGTAGTAAATTGTAATGCGTTATAGTATAAGTCATTGTAATCGACATCGGTTGGAATGCAATCGATAAGATCGGTAGACATTTAGTGCTGAGATATTCTATCTTACTATACACTTTTAATCATACGTCTTCTTTAATATTTCCTTTAATTATATGTCAAATACGTAGTATTCAAAATTATAAAGATTTTTCAAGAAGAAAATGTATTTTATCAACATACATATGTTTTTTGTGTTCGTCTTATAGCACACATGCCAAATTTCAATTTTTTTTACATTTATGTATGAAGGCTTTTCTTTGTTGGAAATAAAAACTAAGTATAATATATGTAAATAATTAGATAAAAAATCTTAATTACTAAATGAATTAGACGTTTAGAGAAGCATTTTTTTAATAACGCTTGTTATTAAATATAAATTTCTTCTTTATTAACAGCATCTAATTTATTAAAATTTATTTACAAACTCTGTTCTGCACAGTTTAAGCACTAAACTCAAGGTTATTAAACTACAAGTTGACTGTAGGTTTAAAATAATAGTAACACCAACTTACATTGTTAATATCAAAATATAAATTTAATTCTGTCTGTAAACATAAGCCCTGTGTAAGATACACGAATAGATAATTAGTACTTTGTATATGATCATCGGAGGTTGCTCACACTTGTCAAGTTTTGCATGTTTCTAGTAAAGCGTTAAAATTCTAGTAAAGACCAATATTATAGTGAAGTATTTTAATAAAAAATTTAAATTTAAATAATAATTAGTGGGATATTTGAATTTATTAACAACTAGTGCAATTTAAATCTTAAACACGTTTTAGACTTTCGTGCAAACTGAAACTATAATAGCTATGTATTAAAAAAAATTGTTGTTCTTCATATCTGTATATGTCATGTTATCGCACATTTGTATGTACTTGTCTTATGTTTTAATGTTTGATATTTATTTCACTAGAGCGTGGGAATTAAAAATAAAAGTACTTATTAGACTGTTTACAACGCAAGTGCTCATAAATATATCACGTGAATTAAATAATCTTGAAGGCCTTTTATAATTTAGGTTTCGTTAAATTTCACTTTATACGACCCCTGCGTAATATTGCGTCATAAATCTATACCACCCATGAACATAATGGATATAAATTAATAAACATCTTTAATGAAAGACAAATTAACATTTTTTTTCTTTACAAATGTCAATTACTACTTGCGTCGTATCCCTCACTATTTAGTTAAGCTCTTGGGTAAGTTTTTTGCGTTGGATAAGCATCTTTTGTACCCTGTCTTCTCAAAATCGGTAATTTACATAATTACTACATTGTAAATTACTTAATAGAAGATGACCTACCTTAAGAAAGATATATTTGTCTCCAGCGCCAAGTTAATATTCAATAAACATGTTTATTCAAATTATTTAAAAAAATACATAGTTGCGCTCAGTTCTTTTGCCCTCTTCTCCTCAGGTCTGAGATTAATCATCCCAACAGGTAATAGATTCGACGTCAACAAGAAATGTAATCCTTCTTTATGTCGAATAAATAATTTCTGAATATGAATGTGAAAAAATATATTATCTACGGTAAAACAAGTACGGAAAATTTAAAACAAAAATGTGTAAAAGTCTTTATATGTAAGGACAGTTCTTTCAAAGTTAATGAAAAAATTATGTTTAAATTAGAAACATTATCCAAACAATCAAATATTAATATTACTAATAGATAATGTTTTCATAAAACAATGCCTTGTTTATACGTGAAATAATAATTTTGAATTTTCCAATGGAATTTATTATAAATCCTTTGTTTATATGTAACCGAAATGTTATAAATCTATTTAGTCATTTATTCCGTTTCTGATATTATTTGTTTATTACCTATTTGTTATGTTTATGTATATTGTAATTTATTTGCATAATCATAAGATGATAATATTCAGAATCGAAAGCATTAAATAGTGCCAAAGTGTTGCTTTATATTATAGTTTTATTGTAAATTTATTTCTTAGTATATGTGTACCTTTTTAAGCGATCAGATATAATTATGCACTACTAGAACAATATTCTATAAATTTCTACAAATGCTAATAAAATATATTTCAAAGTTTTATATATATATTTTCATTAACTCCGATTCTTAAAAATCTTTAAAAACCGCTTTAAACTTTATTAAAAGCTTAAATCATTAACTAAAATAACAAATAACTAAGAAGGTTAACGGTATTGTGATGTTATATTTTGAATTAATTATATAATTTTATATTTAAAGAAGTATGTATTAATTTCTAATGCCAAAGATTATAAGTCACGATGTTTATTTTAATCCGAGTCTCACGGAATCTATTCTTGTAAAGAAATTAAAATAATTAATATTATAAATATCTTTAGCGGTTTCCTTTCACAAATTCGTTTACTAAAACAATGTAAATTATAAATCTATTTCTAGATTTTATTTTTAAATTTGACTTGTTACTGGTTGACAGAATGAATAAGAAATGATTATTTAAAAATGGAATGGAAGTTGTTTGCATGTTTGATTTAAGACGATAATAAACGCACAGATTGTGATTTTGCCTTCCTCGATGTTCTTGATGTAAGGAAATTTAGTTATAATGTTAAAACCATTAATATCATGTATTGCTTAATATACGCAGCTCACATAATGCGAATATATTTTGCAATACAAGATAAAGCTCATTGTAATTTTTGACGTGTTAATTATACATATGTTATTGTATATTTTTCATGCTTGGTGCATTTAGACGATTATTTATGTAAAATTTATCTATAAATTTACATTTAAATCATTTTCGTATCGCAACATAATCATTAGTAAAAATTTACGAAAGTTATTGATGAATAACACTTAATATATAATATTCTACAAGTTGAAACATAACAAACGTGAGTACATATTGCCGGAATGCTATTTCGAACAGCTGTGTCTAAAGCAAAAATAGCTCTTTTTTATATTTATAGCTAATCTCTAGTAGAAGATAGTACTAAAAGATAAAGACAAGCTCTATAAATTTAATATACTATGTTTCCATTCTGTAAAAAAATATGTATATTCTATAACATATTATTTAACAAACACGTACAGATCTAACGTGACCATCGCTAGAATTTCGTATATATGGTAATATATTAAATTGATTTAAATGAGTCTCTCCGTCGCTTTAATAACACGTAAGCTTATTATATAAAACACAATAAAACTGTTTTATTACGTATTCAACTGTTCCAACAGAATATATAACTAAAAATAATTTAAGTTAAAAGAAATTTTCAAATATTTTTATAATATAATAACTCAATATTCCAAATTTTTCCGTCTAAATGCACAAAAGTCATTATATAGCTATATGTTGTCATATAGCGTAGAGCTATATAATTTTCACTTACATTAATTACATAATAATATTAACTATTCTTTAACGTATTCTAAATGCTCTGTTATCGCTGCATAGTTTATTTAGAGCAAGTTCCCGTAGGAATAGCAGTTATAATAATAATGTTAATTCGTTTCGGCTAATATTAAATAACATATTAGTTGTTAAAGCTAATAGCTTAAATAAAACTCATTATTAACATGTCATTTCTGTTAAACAAAAAATGTTACAATGATTAGTCTTAAAGACTAATTCTTCCAGTTCATATTTATTGTCTAATAATTAAGAATTACGCACTCGATTATACAAAGACATATAGCTCTTTTAGCAGTTCATATCTATCAATGCTACGGTTACTTGCTCTGGCTGTTATTTAATTAATGTTATAACTTGATAAATAACGTTATTTATTTCGTCGAGACTATAAAATATTTAACATATTACGAATTTCAAATAAATAGATGCCACAAAATGAAGTGTTTTTTTCCCAATTAAATCTTTACTGAAATTAATATAATTTTTAATTTTTTTTATATTTTTAGAAACTGTCACTTTCAGGATATATTTTTTTGGAGTTGCAAAACATTTGGTTCAACAAAGTAAAACAAAAATGGAAAATATAATTTATGTGATAAAAAAGGACTAGTCGTTTTAGATTAAAAAAAATAATGTATAGATGTTCACCATGGATTGTTGTTTATTTCATTCTAATATTTAACTACATTTACTCTGTGTAGATAGTATCATTATAATAATACTTGCTGTAATTATATACACCGCATTTTATGTTTTCGCTTAATACGAGCGAACAATTTATTATGTACGTGAAAATTAGTTTGCAACGAAGTCATGGTTTCGATAGGTTTATAACAATCGGCTTCCTAAAGAAACTATGTAATATTGACATCTGTTGTGAAAAAATTAAATTTCTTTTCTTGTTCGTTTTTCTGAAAAACTATATAGTGTGTACATCTTGGGAGTTTTAGCAACTATTTATAATAAAATAACCAATATTTTATTTCGTTTTCATCAAATTTGTTTATTACGGAAACACAAATACAAATTTTTAATCTTAGTTAGTTTCCATGACTTTATACAGGTGAAAATAAATCGCAAAAAGCATTGCTACGCTACGATCCATCGTTCATATTACCTTTAAGCTAAAGTTAAAAAAGCTTATATGAAAAAAAACACTTGCATTATAATTAAAAACATTTATTCTCTCTTAATTGTCTTTATGTATTAATTAAATGGAACAAATCGCAATGTAAATCAAAACTTTCATTCTACATTTGTCGTCGAAATCTATAGACAACTAAAAGAACGTTTGTTAGGGTGTGATCTTACAAAAATTTGGTGAACCGTAAAGTATAAAATGTGGATACGAATATATTCATTTTGATCATACTATCACTAAAGTTTTGCAATATACCAAATAAATAATTATTTTAAAAGTAATCAACGTTTACTATTAAAATATTTGTAATTATATATTAACTTCAAAAAGATCACTCGATAATACGTGTTGTTTTATTTTCTTTTACACTTTACTGGGAGAAGTCACGAACCGTTGACAGTATTAAGTCTTCAGAAATTGATAGCTAATTTCTGTGTGCTTTTCCCTTGATATAACATATAATTTTTGTTTGTATTCATATTTTTTTTAAATGTACAACATTTTAGCATGAGTACAGTAGGTAATGTCATGCACAAAACACGACTCTTAGGGCCTGCTTTCGACGGAACGATTAATCTTTAACAAATTACATATTTTAACAAAATGACAGTCCTTGGAAAATGCTGGGTGCAGGTCGCTATCAATCAGTCGTATTGAAGATCTATGTGGAGACCCATGTCTAGCAGTGAATGTTCTTCAGCAGAAATGATTAACAGCTCTATCATCATTGAAAAATTTATTTATTTATTTTAAGAAAAAAAACATAATAAGAGGTTCTTTATTAACTTCAATTTACATTAAATACTAACTTAGAAATTCTGTCTTACTATACAAACACTAATGTGCGGTTTCTTTAGGTTAGCGTCTAACGACGTAGACTAAGTGAAACTAATTGAATTTTCCACTTAATCTTGTCAAGTTTGTTCGTTACCTTGACCTCCGCGAGTCCTGACTCCGACGCTGTTTGATTAATGGTCCGTGTTATTAATTAAAAGATTCCAGATGTCTAATGTCGACCTATAGTACAACTACCAATTAACGTTTAACAAAGACTTCTTTTAAAAAGGTCATAACTCGTCACAGATAACTAAATGACAATTATAATAATGAAGTATTGAAAATATAGTCAGCTCATTTTACGTATCTCTTCATGAATTAAAATTATTTTTTTTTAAATGTTGGTTTAAATTATATTATTTATTTAATCTTTGCACGTATGAACAAATATGAAAAGGCAAAATGAATGCCTAGCGAGAAAGATGCCGGAAAAAAATAGGAAGATTGTTACGAAAATAAAACATGTATAATATAGTGTATATACTTCTTTGTTTACAAAAAGAAAAATAAATGTAATATTTATTAAATAAACTAATTATATGAGTATAAATTACACAAATAATGTTCCAAAATGTAGACCTAAATACATAAATAATTATATATTGATATTTTATTTAATAAATATAAATGTATAGGTGTATATATCAAAATAATATATGAATTAGATTAAAGACGTCATTATGGAAACCATTTATAATAGAAACCTGAGATGCTCGGGTTACATAAAGCTTTTCGCGATATATAAAAAAACAAAACAGACCGCTTTCTGTTTTTGTTAAATTAACAATATTTAGTTATAATCTATGCTAACAACATGTATCTATCAAATATAATAAAGCTAGCTACCTAAAAAAACTATTAAAATTAATTTACCTAATACTATCTACATCCATCCAGAGTAAATCATTACCTTAATCAACTCGCTCAAACAAATTTGAACACCTGCAAACTCATCGATCAATGTCAAAACTTACATAAAATCCGTACCGAAATCTTTCCAGGCAATGAATAATAATCTGCATTTTAACATCCATTTAGGCAACTGTAGAGGGTTTTAGAAGCTAAGCCGGACAGTATTGTTACGAGGGTTTCAATAAATCATCCATACAAAATGTCTACTGAATACTATATGAATATTTCGCACACGTACAAAAGTAATAACTTAGATGCCTAACTTCGTGTAATTCAGGTGAAGAAAAAAAAAACGTTGTAGACATTTAATTTTAAACAGTATATAGGAAAAAGACTAAATCTCACTAATGTATATCGGAGCGAGAAGAAAACTGTTATCATGATATTGATATTTGATTATGCTTCGTTTACAAACTCTAGTGTTTCCGTCCAATGCGATATCATGATTAAAAATTCGCATAAATAACGTAGCTAATACTGTCACTTTTCATCTCTTTTACGGAAAATTTTGAATTTAAATTTAAAATATACAAAATATCCGCCGGACATCCTGTATTAAAAGTACTGAAACATAAGTTCGATTCATAAACTGCTAATTTTCTTATGCTTCTCTTAAAGACAAAATAAAAATAGACCCATTACATTTGTGATTTATCGAACAAACTCAATTTTGCAATACATTCATTCAAAATAATCCGTCAATTGACAGATGTCAGCACAGCTCGATCAGTCTTTTTAAGTTTTTTATCAGCATTATATCCTACTGATTACTTATCAAAGTTAATGTTGCTAAAATATAAATAATTTTATGCTAAAAAGGTGAACTTTTTGAGCAATCTAAAAAGTAAGTTTTAGAGATTCTCTTAGAGAAAAGTTTAATAAACTAAATATTATTACAATTTCTCTATGTACACAATAATATTATTATATTTAAAAAAATAAGCGATGTACATAAGATTAGCACTAAGAATTAAAAATAAACTTGTTATACTTTCTCTAGACTTAATCAAATTAGAGTAAATCTTTCAACTAAACTATGTACGGTACACTCTCATTTAATGCATTTAAACTATCTTGAATTAATTTTACAACATTGTAGTCACATTTAAGCTATAATAAAGCTTGGAAATGAATTGCTCTACAATTGTAGGGCAATTTCAAAAGTGACTAAATGACTCGTCTGAGCTTGTAAAATGCTCTTCCAAGATCAGAACGTGTTTGGACCCTTCATAGCTTTAAGTTAAAAGATGATATTATAGAACCAGAAGTTCATCAAAATGATACTCGTTACTTTACTTATAACTTTGGAGTTTTAAATAAGAATTAGTATTAATTAGTAGGGGTTTTGGATTTTGTTTATTCCCACCATGGAGATACCTATAGGGCCGAAATCCCTAAAAATCAATATTAAATACTAAGGAAAACCCATTCGCAAATAACTCCCAAAAAATTTTGCTGTTAGAAATTAAAACTTAACTTCTAAACACAATCTAGAAACTCCACATTTGGAAGAAGATGAAAAGCAAAATATTAAATTAAATTAACAATTAGTTAGTGTAAGCAGTAAATATCAGAAAACATATAAAAGCTGATTTTATTTCAGTCTTTAATATCAAAGAATCATTGTCAACGATTTATAGAGCGGTAGTTAAAATAAACCGCCTGACTTGCATTCGCCTGCATTCAAACGAAGTAATCGCAACCATCAGAGAGTTCAAAACGGAGCGCTGCGACGCTTGTGTAACAATAAAATGAAATTATTATTAATGCAGACTCGCTTTGCAGGTTAAGTGAAACATGAAAATGATTTGTTGACGATATTAACAATAAGATGCAGCAAGCATGCAATGTGATTCTCAAATTTAAAAATTTTTTTAACTGTATTTTTATTTTTAAATTGTAATTCTTATACTTTAATATTATAACAAATAAAAAAACAATAACACATAAAGTTACATATACACAGTAAAGTGTTTATGGTATTTATTTTTAAGGTACATTAAGAGCGTAAACAAAACCATATCAAATCTTAAAATGTACATATATTAATGACAAATGTGTTATATCTTCATTTAAATTATGTACAACAAACATTACCTTTATTGAAACTAAACAAAAGTAAAACATAAGGATTTTAACACAAGAAGACAATCGTCATCACCGCCATCATCACCATTATATCAGCCGGTAGACTCCCACTGTAAGGCACACGCTTGCCTCAAAGATCGCTACGGTGATCGGTATTGCGCTGCCCGTATCTAGTAATCACAAGCTGCCTTAACTATCATCGGTATACATAGTGGGACGCCTACTCACGCCGCGACTACCGGATCGTGGTCTGCTGCAATTAGATACGCGAGGGAGAGAATTCCAAGAGCTACGTAGGTGATTTTGATTCTTCTGCGGATATCCTTATTTCTGATTTAATCTCGCGGTACTAAAAAAATATTTAATAAATAGACAATAGGGGCTATGTAATGGCCCGGAGTTTTGGATAAAGTGAAAAAAGTTGCATCCGACATTCTCAAGAATAAATTCTCATTTAAAACTATTATTTATATCTACACAAAATAATTAGTATTAATTTATATATAAAATGTTATAATGAATACTCCGGCCAGTCTCAGGCTTTGTATTAAATCAATTGAATTAATTGTTTTCTTTTCAAATTTCCAGAAATATCAGTTATAAAGTAAAGAGTAGAGAAGATCTTAGAGCATCACTTTCCTACATAAGTGCATTTTCCAACGTGAGGGCTTATACTCTAAAATTATAGGAAAGATTTACTCAATATGTTCTAATATTACAATTACCATTATCTTTTTATACGCAAACTGTTCAATACTTGCCGTGCAGGTTTTTGTATATTGATTTTGTCCTGTTTGAATTCAGTGACTCCCACTGACTCTCTGTATTTCTGATTTTTAACCACTTTTATAAGTTCCCAACTATCTGTTTAAGTTTGGTATGTGCACAAACTAAACTCTGCTATCCATCTTTTTCTAAAAACTTTACCTGATTGAACTAAACTTGTCTCTAACTTAATCAATCAGAATCATCAATTAATTAAACAAAAAGGAACAAATTCATTTAAAAAATTATTACGAAAGGTTTTTATATTACTAACAATATTAAGGATGATAAGCATTTGGCATTTAGGTTATATTTACGAGTACAACAGATGTCGCAGACGAGATGTCCCCGCACTCAAGCCCAGACCGGTATTTCCTTGAAATTACGACGCTCATAAATCAGAGCCATACAAAAACTATAGGAATATAAATTGTATTTGTTTTATACTGTACGAAGTCGTCTAAACGATTATCGTGGATACTGTATCGGCCACTAAACTTTGTACGCGTATATTGCGGTAATTTTCTAATAATATTGTTAAGGTTACTGAGCTCTAAGATAAAGAGAGCGCGGGATAAAAAATGTACACATGACTTTAACTGTTACACTATAAGCTACACACATAACGCATAAGTTTTAACCCGCTTTGAGCAAAGTCAAATCTCTTTGAACAACCATCTTGTTTGACATTCGATTCGCCTTCGAAAGAAAGAAACGGATGATGGACTTCGTGAAACGTCGCCCCAAAGAACAACGTGCTATTTGATACTCCGTGGGATTATCTAAAACCCTAATTATATTATTCCGGCGAGTACATAAATAGTCATGTATTTTTTTACATTTATAATATTCCACATAAAACAACCATTTCATTTAATTTTTAATAAGAACATTATATTTCAAAATAATAACCAGCGCAGAACTTAGTACTTAACGGTATCCGATTTCACAAATCATCTTTTAATTTAAATGTTAACTTTTAACACATTTCACGGTACAAAATGAATTTAAAATTTCAGCTTCACAAACTATGAGAGGGGCTGGAAAGTAATGTCGCTTTCTTAAGTTAAATTTACACGACTACATTTTTATCAAGTTTTTATATCTTATCTAGAATATGTTCACCTTCGTTATAAATAACCTTTTGCAATCGAGTACACAAATTTTCAATGCCCGAGCGGTAAAAATCAATCGGTTTTTCTCTAAAACATGTCGACAAAAACGACATTACTTTCCAGTTCCCTATAATATTTTGTGAATTAATTATAGAATTAACTTTCGTGTTCTCTTGTTGCCTAGTTCTGATTTAAATTAATAAAACTAGGTACATAAACTAACCTTTTTAAATTGAACCACTTTTCTTACGAAATCTTACAAGAAAGCTTTCTCATTTAAACAATGATTATTTTAATGCATATCAATGCATTAAAATAATCAAAATAAGTCATAAGTACAAATTCACATCGTTATCTTAGGACATAATTGCGTATAAGGCTGTCCCCACAGCTGCGTTGCAAAATTTAATCTTCAAAAATTTCTTATAGCGATTTTATTTGATATTACACAGATCAACAGTAAAATCTATAAATATATATTGTATACATAACATTAGTTAAAATTACGAACTATAGTTAGATGTTAACTACAGTAGTTACTTTAATTAAGGGGCACACCTAGTGTGACAGCCAGAAAAAAAGGCGATTTTATGGAATTAATAAAAAAAAAACTAGTAAATCAATCGTTTTAAAATTTTGAGAGTATATTTATACATGTTTTGAGAATACACAGTATAATTTTTGGAACAATATATTAAATATTTTTGAAATAACACGCGATCTCCGGCGGCGCCAAAAAAAAAAGGTCCTCCACTGCTGGAGTGATTGCAGCCTTCTCCGTTGATAAAACCTAAAAAAAATAAATTCTCGTTAAACAAAAACATATTGTCTGTACGATGACCCTCGGACGAATCAAAAAATCAAAAATTGACAAAATGGCGGCATGTTGAAAAAAAAAGTTAAATTTTACCCAAAATTTTGGTGGTTTTTGGCCTACCAAAATCCGATTTTTGATCATATCAAAAAACTGGAGGGTCATCGTATGGAGAACTACATAGAGAAGATGTGAAAAAAATTTGATAGCGATCGGATAATTTGTCTCCGAGTAATCACTCCAGCAAATTCGAAAAATGCTGTTTCGAGAAAAACGCGTTTTAAGATAAAATGATCGTTTTCACTGTTATAAATGGATTAAAGTCATACTTACAGTTAATCTGCTATTCCAGGTTCATATGTTTCACCTTCCTCTTCCTCAAAAAGGGCTTGTTGAGCTGAAGAAGCTGTCCACAAATTTTTAAAACATCCATCAAAAGTTTGATGGTAAAATTTGCTTGCTAGATCCATTAGTCCGCAAAAAAGATTGATCCCATTTATTCCGACGTCAAAAAGACGCATCACAGCAACAAGACGTCTATTTATTTCAAATGCATTATCGACCTTTGGTCCAGAATTAATGTACGAATTACTACATTCACAAATGATAGCAATTTTAAACCCCAGGCCTCTTGGACTTGCTTGATTAAAAGTAATTTCCTTGTGACAAGTTTTGCACATCACTAAATTGCTGATACCTGGAGGCTCACAATAGAAACCTGAATCCTATTTGCAAAGGTTGGAAAAGACGGTAGTCTCCGAACAGTAGCTCAGGCATTTCCCGTAGCCAATGCAACTACCTAACTGCCGAGCGGCTACTCTTTTAAATGGCTGTAACTCAAAAACTATTTAAGATATCGATTCAAAATTTTAGTATGTTATTTTTAAAGGTATAACCTATCGAAATATGAAAAATAAAACAAATCGATTTTTTGAAAATTTCACACTAGGTGTGCCCCTTAAGGTACTTTACTGGACCGTGTAGTTAAAACGATTACAATTATTTCATTTCAACGTTTGGAAATCATGTCAGATGATTCGGAATGAATGTTGCAACGGTACTGAAATCGTTTAATTGGAAATCTAATCATGTGATAGGACTTGCACCTACCTCACTTTGCAATGGTAACCATCGCGGGTGCAGTAATCACTTAGCTGGTGAAACAATCGACTTTTAATCATTATTTTTTCAGGCAAAACAACTAACGTTATACTAGAAATTGATAAGACTATTAAAGATTTTATCATTGGCATCGTCTTAGCCCTGGAACGTCTACTACAGGACACAGCCACCCCCAAAAATTTCCATCAGGATCTCTACTACGTCAACTTTAAGTTAATAAATACAAACCGTTTTAATATTTTCTGACAAATCTCAAGAGAAGTCTTTATAATATTCAACCTAAGTGGTCTCGCAACTCAGTCAGTGTCGCCCTTCATAGTACAAATTGATGCAAACAGTCGAAAATAATTAACAATGCCTCAAATGCCTTTCTTAGCAAGTAAGATCCGCTATGATTAATTAATTCTGATTGTTTCTTTTATTTAGAATATATTATATGCTTTATTGAATTATCAATAGATGCGCCCCATTTGAAAGACTATGAAAAATGACGTTGGGTTCGACTATAGATCTTTCAGATAGCTATTTCAATTACCACCTAGATTGCCTCTTACAATAGATACTAATAAGTTGTGAAAGAGCCGTTACAATTAATAAATTCTGATTGCCTCTTTTGTTTAATTAGTATTATATGTTTTTAATTGAATTATCAATGGAGTCTCTTCATTTGTTGTAAAACTATGGAAAATCGTGTTATATGTTTGACCTAAACATATAACACGATTTTCCATCTCATTTCATCTTTCAGATCGCTATTTCAGTTACCACCTAGATTGCCTCTTACAATAGACACTAATATGTTATTAAAAAACCACTACGATTAATTTTTTCTGATGGTTTCCGAGTGTTTACTGAAGTATGTACTATGATTTCATGAAATAATCATAAGCTGTGTATCGTTGTAAAGATGCTATTGGACATAATGTAACATATAAAAAATAAGTCGTTTTGTAAAAAAATTAATCGATCAAGAACTACCGTATCTCGACACAAAAAAGTGATTGCTTCTTCAATTCTCCAAATTTCTGACACGACACTGTCGAAGTGAACTGGTGGATTCATTTCGTTTTTATTAGGACTATAAAAAGTGTTAAATAAAATTTTGGAATATACATTTAACCCTAGATCTTTGCCTTTTGTAACACGTACATACAATTTTTTTGTATTTGTTTTGTTTTGACGTTGGAAGTTTTATGGATATTTCGTTATGAATAATCCATTTATGTTTTTGTACACATTACATTTTTTCTTAATAAATATTAAAAACTACTGTGACCTAAGACTTAGAAAAAACATATCGGATCCTGTAAAACAAAATACTCAAATTCAAAAAAATATTTATCTAATTTACGTTGTATTAGACATCTTATTCGCTACAACTTGAGTTTACCAACTTTTCCGGTGACAAATGCTTTAGCCCTGAGAAGAACGTGCGAGAGAAACTCAGCGTGATCAACTTTTTAAGTAACATAAAGTTACATATTTAGTACACTTTAAAATAGCCTGAAGGTTTATGACATCATTCCTATGTCATGCCATCTTCAATGAAATAATTTATCCATTAACATAAACGTTCAGACATAGTACTTTATAAAATTGCCAGAAAAAAAGAATGATCTTCACATACTTCTGTAGTATAATGAGCCCGAGAAGTCTCGTCTAAGTGCCATCGCTTCAGTCACGTCTCGAAATACATAATGCAACAAGGCAAGGCGGGTCAGCTCGTAAAAATGCTATCACTCGTAAAACTAAAATGACTCTTTAAGAACCTCAAATGTCACAGAAGGATAGTGTCATACATTCATGAATTTATGCGTATATTGCGCAAAATTTAAAGAGCTGATTTATCTTCTTTGTACATTTTTACTCTGATTTTGTATATATGTAATTTTCTAATTAATATATTGTATTATTTTACGATTACTGTAGAACTTGAAAGTTATTATTTAATTCTCACAATATATTTTCGCGTTTTTACTATTTTGTAATCAAATATAAAATTAAAAACGATTTTCCATTTCAGTTATTAAGGGACGGACAAAATATAAAATTATGAAAGAATTCACATTGACTTTTTAATTTTGTGTTGTTAAAAAATCATCAATTTAATGGTATACAAACATGCAAGACGCAAACAGTACAAAGAGATTTTATAACAATGTTTTATATAATGTTTAATGTTATAAAAAAAAAACATTTCCTTTACCGTTCTCGATTTATTCTTTTTAAAATTTTATTGCTAAAAAAATTCTTTGACATTTCGTTCATACTAAATTCCTTAATTATGTGTTATAATTGTATATTATTGTATTGCAATGAAGTATTTATAAATTTACTATTATTTTTATTCATTTTCTTTTTTTCTTCGTTTTCTTCATCTCCTTTAAAGGTCGCCATGATAAGTGCTCTTGCGATAACCACATCCAGCAAGTTCCCGAGACCTGAACCATGCCGTTGGTACACTTAGTAGAGGGCCTACCCAAACCGCGTCTACCTACTTGTGGTTGCTACTCAAGAACCTGTACATATAAATAAATATTTAAATCTTAATATTTATAAACTAGGCCGTTGACTTTTTGCAACTCATTAGTAAAAATCAAAAAGAGCCTTTATTGAATACACTTAGCCTTACCAAATTTTGTTCTTCGGTAACAAATCCCGCACTGTATAAGCATTTTCATAAATATATAAATAAAATTTTTCACGAAAGCACATAAAAGAGAGGAAATGTTTTTATCAAAAATTAATAAAAGCTAGTAAATATACATCTAAATGTAGCGACCAGTACATGCGGTATCAAACCGCAGAATGAACTGGGATGTTCGAAACGAACTACCGCAGTATAAATGGGAACTTACGCAAACTTTACCACAAATCTGTAGCCGAAGGTAAAGTTAAATTGTGGGTTTAGAAAACACAGGAAAAACGCGCTATATCAATAAAATACATACCATTGTACAGTCAAACGTGAGTAAGGTCGAACTGGATAAACGAGAAAACTCTAGTTATGAGAGTATTTGCCAGGACCCGTCGTTTTACTCTCCCAAAGCATCCAAATGAGAAACATAAAACCGCCAAAAGCAACAGTCATTTTTCATGCGTGAAAATCTTTAAGTGTGATTGCTACTTACTTATACCCCTGTAAGCGACTTTTATCTTTTATGACTCCTTCTTATATCTCTTGAAGCTCTTATATTATTATAATGAACAGGTTTCACAAGTTTTATAAGTTTTACGAATATGCGGCGGTTGATCAAACAATAATAAAATTTTAAAATTTACCAAAAAAAAACACAGAATGTAAAAACAAAATCGCAAAAGCAATTAACAGATTTATTCATGTAAATTTCGTTGTAAGATTATGTAGAATGAACATTTATATTTAGCTATTATTTCAATAAACCTATAATACCCACACCTATATGTAATATTTCGTAGTTTTATAGACCTTTATAAGTGAGATATTCCTCGTGTAGATCAGTAAGCTAGAATCTTAGATTAATTAGAAACTTCTGTAGGAAAAGAAACAGCACGTGTTCCCTTGAGTACTAATTTATCCAGGTATACACTTCATAATTTTATCACTCCGCTCTACCGCGCCTTAGGTATGCTCGCCACGAGACGGGAGGGAATATCGGCTACTCCGTTTCGGCAACCCGCCATCAACCCTCGCCGCTGTTTCCTAAGGTGCGGCACATAAATTTCAACAGCTACATTACATAAATCATATTTATAATATTTTCAATACATTGTGGTATAATCTCTTTTTAAACATATCTTTTTCTACATTTTGGAATCCTCCGAATGCGGGTGGCAAAGTTGTTACATTGAACCGTATGTTGATTATTCTGAATGAACTTAATTTTACGGAACTTGTATACCAGCTACTATCTGCGCAAGCTATGTAACCCAGCCACAGCAAATTTATGTATTATTCTACGGCTATATCACTTTATTGTAGTGTTTATCATCATCAACATCATCATTATTTCAGCCGTAAATGGTACATGAGCCTCTATCACAGATTTCTAAAAGAATCCATTTGAAGCAGCTTCCTTGCTGCGTCTTCCAATGTCCTTAAAAAAGTCATCTGTCCACCTCGTGGATGGACGTCCAACTCTGAGCTTGCTCGTTCGTGTACTCCAGAAGTTCAAGGCTCCAACGGGCATTATTTCTGCACGCTACCTACACACTGCCTCTTGAAAATTATCCCCTCGCAATTTTAAATTGATCGCTAGCGAGATACACTTCTCCGACTTTTTTTATGTAACTTAACCCCAATCAATCAAAACTCGTCTCCCTGTACAAAAAGGATACATAAAAATATTTACTTTGGCGAGTTTTAACAACTTGTTCAATCATTGCGAACTATTTTTTCCAGCGGTAGTTTATTTGATATTACAGTCGAAGAGTAATATTTAATTTTTTTGTCTTTCTACCAGAAGTACCAAAAATTATTACTTTCGGAGAAAATATCAATACATGTTCGAACAAAATGTAGTCCGTTATCAAACCAACACAAAGATATTACGTTTCGGGTCAGCGATGTACTGAATAATAGATCATGCAATCTACGTAACAAACATAAATACGTATTTCGAAAGATATAACTATAAACATAAAAAGAATATATTGGAACAGTAAACAAGCTTTTTGGCAGAATATTATAAAAGAATCATTCGTTCACTTTATATTAAATGTTCCAATTATAACTATATCTTTATGTCAAAAGTATTTCGACGACATATCTCAAATTACCATATCTTCAAGAAACCAAAAGCGTTTTCTTTCTACATGATTACCGTGCGTTATTAAATATGCGAAATATATATTATAGAATATGAGGGAAAAAATGTATTCTAGTCGTATGTAAAGTAAACATTCGATTTGTAAGACACTGAGAAAACTTCTAACCATAAAACAATAATTTGATATTGGTAAATGATAAAATCTACAGAACCCACTAACCTAAGAACCGTCACCAGTTTACAATTATCTCAAACAAATATTGTCTTATTTAGAGTTAATGTAACAAGAAATCACATTACTCCAATTTCTAGTTGTATGTTCCAAAAACAATTCTGTCGTACGTAATTGAATGACTTGGTATAATCAATGCAAGAACACGAGCGTCGCTGTACAATATTCAAGGCTTCTCTTTATTATTTGCCTGACATTCATAATCTGTTCTCTAGTGACTCGGCCTTTAACGAACCCAGCTTGATCTTCAGGTGTTACGTCAATATTTCCTTTATATGCGTTTAGAGTTATCAAGGAAAGATTTAATTTAAAAAATTAATTACATCACTGTAAAAATAAACACTTAACGATAAAATTTCGTTTTCATATAGTTAAAAAATTATACAGTGTTCGCATTTATAAAGTTCCACAGGGTATCTCATACCTTTCTTATCTTAGTCTTAAATATAAAATTAAAAATATATCATAACATAAATCTTATTATGGTATTCAAGAGTTTTTATGTTGATCGAAATGTGTGGAACTTGGTTTGTTGATTCATTTACACGATTGATATATTTTATGGTCCCTCTTTTTGGGGGCTTCTCGCTCAACCCTATCGTGGGAGGGACAGGGTCTTTTATATATATATATATATATATATATATATATCCTTTTTTTACTTTTTACTTCTGCACTCTTCTTTCAATTTTCTCAGGATCTCTTAACCGGTCTTCTTACAAACCGCATGATCTTTATTCTCATCCGAAATTATTTTCCGTCTTTACCTCGTCTCTCGTTCTTCCCTTCCCTTCCTAAATATCACAAATGGTGGGCTAACATCACAGTCTTACTGTTTTATATATCTGTCACTATATTTGAAATTTTTTAGCTTTTTTGTGTTTTCAGTTTTCTATTTTAGTGTAAACCTGTTTATTTGCTTTGCTTACCCGACCTGATATACAATATACTCACATGGTTGATGTTATAATATAATAAAATCATCAAAAATCGTTAAATTTTTATTAAATAAGAGCAATTGTTGAGGTTTTGGCCGTATCTTCTCAGCAGATCAGCATTACATGCCAGTGGTATCTTACTATTAATAATGTTAAAATAATAGTCGTTCAAAAAAGGGTTTTAAATGCCTAATTGAATATTTATATTTTAAATTTGAATCTAGCAGTTGCTATTAAAAAGTATGATAGATCGCACTTTTGTCTGTCGAACCTTTCTTGAATAATGAGATCTCTACAACTTCCAGGATTATTTCTCAGTTCTAATTAAGCTTCCTTCACACCTGATTTAATTAATCAAGGATAACTTCGACTCTCTAATATCGTCTAATTCTTGAGAATATTTTATATTTATTTCATTTTATTTTTTGATTTCGATGTAGTAATAACATGAATTGGATGTAATATACGTACATAGATCTATTAAATAAATTTTATTTTTATTTATGATTGGATTTTAAAGCCAATAAATAGAGTTATAATTAATTTTGTTAACTAATAGGGGCAATATATATGAAACCTTCAATTAAAATTTCTATTTTTATTACTGTTTTTGCTAAGCAATATTCGAAAGTGAATTTCGTAAACTAATTTCGCTTAACTTCGTAATATGGATTTTAGTATCAATCCGGCAATCAATATCCGGCAAAGGTTCATACTGCAGAGGAAAAGTTTTTTCAATAAGAAATAAAGCAAAGTGAACAGTAGGTCTAGATATCTGTCATACTTTATTGCGGTCACTAGAAATATTCATGTCGGTTACTTCTACATTTTTTCAAGCAGAAACATTACATTAACTCACGTGAAGAATTTATTTATGAAATTAAAACATTAATTTCATAAATAAATAAAGAATGCTAGTTATACTTTATTATAATTATTTTTTAAAAAAAGTTACAATGTTTTTGATACAATTTTTATGTATTTTATTACATTAAAACGTATTTTTAAATATACCTTACTTAAAAATGCACAATTTAATAATAGTTAACGTTGTTTTAGTTATAATATGGAGATGATTTTTTACGTTAAAGTGTATTTAACTATGCTTTTTTTTATCTAAATTTTAGATGATTTAAAAATTTGATATTATTATATTTTAATTACAACTTTTGTGTATTCTCGCATACAAATTAAAAATTATTTGACAAAGATCGAATGAAATATACGTGGTCTCTAACGCTATTCTTCATTGGCAACCTCGCTGGCGCTCAACAAGTCATGGATAGAGCTTTGCATGAGATTTGTGTACGAGGTCGAATTAAGAATGAGGAGATCTACACGACGAACATATGTAGATGTTACTAATGAACATAGCCTTATATTAAAGCAGAAATCAGTTCTATAATAACCATATAAATAAAGATGAACGAAAATACATTAAATAAACTTAACTCGAAATATATATCCCAATAGCATTTAGCAAATATATATCTAGGCTTCGCCATTACTCTTCTACTCTCAAATAATAGGAAACGAAAAGTCATGAAGTTATAAATTGAACGAGAAATGGGTTCTTTCACTATGCTGTCGCGATAAAATAACCTGCGATCTATATAACCTCTGTGAATTGTATACATGAAATCTGGAGTAATGGTACCTTTGTTGTAACGGAAAAAAATATTTATTTATTCATTGCATAGGGTAAATGAAAATATTAAACTATTTTAATAACAATTGTTATATGTTTTTATCTTAACATTTATAATAACTAAAAAATAATTAATAAAAAAATCGTGGTCTTTTTCTGGGTATCATAAATTAATTCATGTAGTAAACTCGCTGCCTTAAGATGTTAATAATTATAATAATATCACAATAAGAACTTGTCAACATAAAAAAAGAATCAAGGCAGTATTGGTTAAAATAAACAACTCGCTATCTATATAGACATAAATGAATTTCTTTTTCTCTAGGCCACGTTGTAACTTGAGAAGGACCTCATCGATTTAATTTTTAATTTTTTTTAAGTTTTTCATTTCTTTACAGAAATTTCTTATAAAAAAAACAGATGATTTCGATGAAATTTTATATATTTCATCATAAACTGTACACTTCGTGTGTTCGTCAGTCCATGCTCAACAAATTTATAATACCGTTTAATAGCTACTTCGGTCAATGAAAGAAAACAAATTAAATAATTTATTTTATATTTACAAAAAATAAATTAGGTGGTCACCCTAACGTATGCTACAAATGAATTAGGCCAATAACTTCTGACAGTATAAAGTCGATCGGGGCAGCTACTAAAAACAAAATCAAGTATGTTAAAAGATCGGTATGTTACTTATCAAATAACCAAAATGTCGTTATAAAAAGTCACGAATACAAAAAATGCACAGAAAAACATCATGAGAATGTCAAAAAATCCAAAATGTAAAGTCAAACCTCATTAATGTCGAGATATTACAAGAACGTTACCAAAGAGGTTCTTTATGCATAACGACTATCTCTGCATGTTCTCTACCTGAATAGATATGATTCTTATTAGTCTAATTGTAAACAAAGTGAAGTTAAAAATTAACATTTTCGTTCTTTTTTCAAACCAAAAAATTCTGTCATTAAAATATTAAATTATTAGCCATCTTGTTTAAGCACAATAATTTACGACGTAATTTAAAACGAATGCTAATGGCCTTAGAAAGCGGCGATGGTGAAAATGGACACTTAGATATAAAACCTTAAGCTGAATCTCAGATTTACGATTAAACTTAACGAAGTATCATTATTATTTCACGCCTGCGGAAAGTTGAATTATGTAGAGCTCAGCCGAGGTATCAACGAAGCTGTTATGTAAGTACTTAAATTATTTTTAATGTAGACAGATAAAATAGACAGAGATAGAACTACGAATGAAAGAAAAAATAATTACAAATAAAAGCAATTATCATTATTATCATCATCATCATCATGTCAAACGACAGACGCCTTGCGCTGCCCGCATCTAGCTGCACCAAGCAATAAATGAACCGGTTTTATTGGCAATCTATACAGATGAGCAAAGACTGAAAGATTATAAAATAAACTAGAGATATTATCATCATTATCTTCATCATTACAACCACACCACAGCTTAGTATAGAACTCTCCGATAGATTTCCAAGAATTTTTTACCATGCATAACTTGTCGTTTCAACTCAAAAGCCCACTTCAAGGCAATAGGCCTCCCACAAAGATATATATTAAAGGTTATATCATAATCGCCACATTTAGCAGGCGGGTTGGCAATATAGTATTATGGTACACAGAGGACGCCACTGCCCATCCTCTTGAAGATTGTCTGAGAGAAATGTCAAACAGATAAAATTAATACAAAATATGTAAATTCATAAAATTGTATCTCAAGAATCGAACCAGCTACCTACGATCACAGTCCTTTACCGCTGGGCTACCGCTGCTAGACCATGCATGATCAAATACGTATTTTATGGTAGACAGTTCTTAAATGTATTATCGCGTCGTAAATAAACTAATCATTATCTTAAAGTTGACAACAAAGCTTCGACTCCAATAGTTGTGAAAACTGTAACATACAAGTATATATTTTAGTATGAATATTTAATAATGAAATAAAATTAAATATAAAGTATTCGTTTTAATTAAAAAAATTAATAAAGACTTGTTTTTTATCGTTAAGGGTGACAATTTGAATGTGGCCTAATGACGAGTTTAACCCTGTCATTTTAAAATAAGAATCATGTATGTTATACAGGGAGGCGAAAGAAGGCTTAGGTGGGACACGGCACAATAAAGGTTGGAAAATACAACTATAAATAATGATTTAGTTAAAAAGACAGTGTAAATTCCCTGACAACTTAGTAGCAAAAACTAGCAACAGTTATTAAAATTTATTGTACCCAGTAGAAGTGCTTTGTAGAAGTTCATGTTGGACGGAAGTTTGCTTTGAAACTGGTAGAAATCAAGTGGGGAGCCATAACAGCGACGACAACTTTTAAAGTTTCACTTTTATTTTTAGTCGTAGTTCCACTTTTCAATATTATTTCAGTGTAAAAATATTCAACTTGCACACGTGTAAGACTTGGGTATAATTTACTTAAAAGAAATATAATTTAATTTATGATTAATATATTTTTAAATTCTTCTTTTAATTATTATCAGCCGATATACGACGACCGGTCTTGCGGAATCCACATCCAGCGACTACCCGCGACCTTTACTAAATATGTTTTGAAATTAACTATCTTAAAGGGAAAATGTAAAATAAAAAAACGCTTAGTTTATTTTTCTTTACAAAAAATCCAATTATTTTATATAACATTAAAAAAAAACATAAAGTCACATTTATGTTTTTTTATAACTTCTATTATCCTCTTTCAGCTTCAAATTCGTCAAACTTGTACAATTTGAACTCTTAACTGACTGCGCCATCTATAATGCACATGGTGACAACACGAAATGTCATAAATACCAAAATAAAAATACTAGTTTATCATGTTTTTTTTTTATACTTTCATTTTGTACTCTGTGCTCGTATATTTCGATACATAATTTAAAACAAAAAACTATTAAAACTGTGGGTGTATGATTAATATTAAATGCTCTAATAAGATGTTATATTTTCGACATATTTAAAAATTTTTATGGTATTATTGACGACAAAATATATACGTGCTAAGTCATCTTCGAAAATAACGAGTTGTGTGCAGTTTCATCAGTTTAGTAACGAAAACAATTTGTGCTACGAAAATTGAAATTGTCAACAAACTCTGATGGCAATGAACTTTGTAATAAGTTTACGTGTTTATAACTTCTATGCTATTAAAACATAATTTGAAATTAGAACATAAGCAAATAACATGTTTTAAAAATAAATATAAAATTCGTTAATTCAAAATTGAAATTTTATCGATCGTCAACTGTTTTTTTATTTTTTTTATTTCTTCTGCTTCGCAAGGTGTTTTAATTGTGAAGAAAGAGCAGGAAGAAACTCCACTACAACACATCTTTTAACAAAATTTAACAATATTTTTTATTTATTTTTTAATGATTAAGTAATAATTTTACATAGTATATAATCAAGCTACATCTTCGCCAAGAAATCTTGTCACTTAAATATTCGACGGTTGAATAATAGGCCTTTTTTAATTTTTAATAACAGCTTCTTCAAACGTAACTTCTCAGCATTTCATGGATTCACCGCGCGGATGACGGTTTCATGTCGTTGTGGGAAAAGGGGTCGGATATAGCGCGCGGGAATGGCTACCCGAGTAGCAGGTTTGAAAGAAATTCCTTGCAACGTAACCAGCGCCTATATCCACCCCATAAAGAGTTTATTTCTTAACATTTCGTTGACTAATTCACAATACTTGTTCAAAGTAAACAACTAACTTTTAAACTTTTTTTATATGAAAATAATTCCAGTTAAATCATTTTCTGAACGCTGCAGTTACATTTTTAATGACCTATAACTAGTAAATATAACTAAATGCTACAATGAAATGCTTCGTTCGCATATCGGAAATATGCTCTGTATAGAATTATTTTACCTAATCAAAGATATAAATTGTTATTCTAAACACGCAGTATCGGTACAACGTAATGTGGAAATTCGTGCCTATCTAGCGAAATTACCAATTAGTGTCCCGGGCCGGTTAGATTTGTAATCAATTTGTGCTCACGCGTAATCTCTCTTTGAAACGTGTACGTATTGTAATAGTGAATCTATTACTCTTCATTCCTTCATCGTCATCATCACATCAGCCGATAGAGTCCTAGTGCAAGATATAGGCTTCCCACAAAGATCGCCACCACCATCTAATGGCTTCCCACGACCTTGATTAACTCGTCAGTCTACCTAGTTGAGGCCCAACCACTCCGCGTTTACCGGTTCGTGGTTGCCACTCGAGAATCTTGCTGTCCCAATGGCAGGTTGCCTACTTACCTCCATTCCTTCCAATTCCTTACCGAGAGAAGAAGAGAGATTGAACCTTTTACTACTATCCTTCTCACAACTTTGACGTTCTTCTTTGTTCTTTTGTTATCCAAAGCGTACTTTGTAATTTACTCCACGGTAATAGAGAGTTATATATCGCTATATTTTCAAAAAAGGTTCGAAATCCATTTAAAAAAAAAATGGCGTAATTATCTGGTTTACATGTATATAATACACAATAATCTAATATATACGTACATATTTTATAATGTTAATTCTTCTTCTTTTCAGCCGATGGACGCCCACTGCAAGGCATAGGCCATACCCAAAGATATACAGTATTACTCGATATCTCGATGCTTACACCTGCTTCTATACTATTTTATTTTCCAGACTGAGACTTGCAGTCGTAGGTCACGACCTCAATTCCTGGGACACAATCTCATATAATTCACTGTTCTCTGTGCATTAATTATATAGGATTGCTACTGTTCACAAGATTCAAGAGGATGGGCAGCAGCATTCTGTGCGTACCATAACATCACACTGCGATCGCCATCCCGCCTGCGAAGCGTGGCGATTAATATCTCCCCATAGATACCTCTTAACGAGGCCTCGCAGTAGGCGTCTATAGACTGAAACAACAAGCGTATCAATTAAAACACAATACTTCTACAATACTAATTATAGGATCTTAAGATGCAATCTAATAACTATAATACCGCCAGTAGCCTAGTGCACTAAGTTTCAAAGCGAATGAATTATTAAATAAATTGTTATTTTAATTTTCTTCTTGATAACACTTAAGTGTACGGTTTACGACCCAAACGACTACGTGTGCGGATCGATAACCGTTATGACAGCGATGTTTACTTTTAATTTTGTGTACGGTGCTCTCTAGTAGCGTAGTCCGTTGATTTTGTTAATATTGGGACGTGACATTTGATAAACTGCCTAAACCAATATAAATATAAGAACCACAAGTTGATATAAAATACGACCACAAAAGTTATTGACGTGAAAGTTACTTGATATTCAAAAATCGAATACACAAATGAATGACATATTAACATGAGTCATCTTCATATTAGACTACGAATTAGAAAAGCAGAAGGACATCACAGGAGATCATAACGATGCTTTCAAAAAACAGCAATCCGCTTGGTCTTCACATTGCAATTTCCGAGGATTACATTAACGAATCTATTCTATGTGATCTCTAAATCAAAACCTTGCATTTCACCTGCTTTTTTATTGGACGTACATAATTTCAAAAAACTAGTGGTGACTGAAAAACTCGACGTTGAAGGGATTGGGATCTTATCAGTTGGCCGGACCCAATCAGCGCGACGCATGCCGCCAAGCTCTTGAGCGACAATGCCTATAATAGGAACAGATGGCAAAGCATATTAAATACGAAGATAAGATAACTAAGAAATTGTAGAGACAGCTTTACTAAATTACTAAAAGATAGTTCCACAAATACCGTCAAGCGCAGCGTAAGATGTCCACCTTGTTTAAGTCGTTCGATGACTCTGGATGCAGGCGACTTTCGACTGGTCTTTTCGGAAATTTTTAGGCTAGGCCTATATCTATCAGTATTATGGCTGTAATGATAATTTATTTGTTTATTTATTTACCATTTTTACAATATTTGTAAAAGCGGACTTAATGACTTTGGGCATTCTCTAGTAACTCTTCTCTATTAACCGAAGGAACTATTTTCGGAATCTCTATCTGCGTATAAACAAGCGTAGTTTTTTTTTTTTGCATGACCCAACAAAAATAGTTTTCCGTACGACTCAATTACTGCATCCCTACTACACTCATTCGATACAAAAGCATTTTCTATAACGAGATAACTCTTCAACTTTAGGTAAATAAGCCAAATATTTGTTATCTATCGATACGATCCTATCCCCTAGAACTATTATTTAACAGGTTGTTAAAATTTTCCGTTAGCATGTAACATCTTTGTTTATATCCCTTAGAACCATTATTAATCAAATTTCGAAGGTATAATTAAGCTGTTAGGATTTATCGTTAGGCTTGTAATTAGAACTTCGTATCCTTTCACACATATTTCATAGCGTCACGAGATCGTTGTGTTATTCATTGCGTTTACTTAAATATGTTTAATAATTCAGAATCACAAGTCCAAATATTTAAAAAGTCTTTTCTTTTTTTTTAATAAAACTAAGTTTATCGACAAAATTTTGCCTTAGCCGTTTTTAATTTTCCTATTTTAGGGTCTCCCGTACCCTCTATTATATTTGAGTACAGCGATTTATTTTTTAATTTTCTTTTCATTCTTTTTTCTTTTCTGTACAATTTCTCTCGCTCCAGTGGCATTAATTTACATACATTTCATGCATCGCTTTTCATTCTCCGCTAGATTTCTCACATCACTACATTTTTATTATAATGTCATTTATTTTCTTTCTTAATAATTTTATTTTATATATCATGATTTATATGACTTTTTAACAGATTTTATTAAAAATCCTTTTTGTAATTAAAATTATTAAAGAAATATTTTCTATATACATACAAGTTGAATGAAACTACAGTGATATAGTGATTATTTCTATATCACTGTAGTTTCATTCAACTTGTATGATGTTTTATCCGACCTTTACATTTTTTTTGTTTTGTTCATCATTATCACCTCCTTGATCACCTTTGCTTAATATTGCAAGTAACTGCAACGGAATTCTTCATCTCAATTCAATAAAGGTTTAAAAGCAAGAAAATGCAGCGACCAATATAAATATGCTGTTCCTTAAACGTCTATTCAAACAAACGATTCTGATCCTTCTAAATTTTCCCAAATCAGATTTCAATTTAGACTTACAGACGTAAGACGTAATTACACGAGCGTGACGTCACGTCTGCTAAACGATATAAAATCGTTCCGCCATAAGCTCCGGCCCTTTGAATCCGATTCAATTAGATAACAACATTGTTCACATTTCATGCCTTTGAAAACGTAGAATCGGGTTATCATAGTCAATCACATATAAGAATTTACCTTAAATTCGGTTTATTTAGTCAGTCTTATATTTTTTCTCTCTATTACTCTACTTCTAGAGGATGCTGAATTAAACTAAATCTAGACATTTAACGATATTTTTTAAAAGCATATCTGTTCCTCTTTACTATATGTTTATAAACCTAAATATTTATATATTTATTTATGTTTACGTACCATATTTATGTAAATTAATCATTTTTATTTTAGATATAACATCGTTTTACAGAGTTTGATTATTGATTAACAAAACACAGAATATGTTGCTAATACCACTATTAGTAGGACGGCGTTGTAATGGCTACGGAAGGTAAATTTTATGTTTACATAGATAATAAATAGCATAGACAGTGTTCATCTGAAAGTAACCTATATGCTTTATCTGTCACAATATGATTCTAAGTTTTTTGAAAAACAGGATACGGTCCAGTGCTGCATATTGCGCATCTCATTTCTCATTTTATAAATATGCTACACAATAAACAAAAATAAGAGTCTTTCCCTTTGGCTTATTGGCATGCTAGAAGTTGTTCAACGAGCCAAAGAGGGCCATGTTTTCTCAACGAGTTCAAATTAAGAATGAGGAGATCAGAACATGAAAGAAAGGAACCGACAGGCCACATGACACGAAGGACAGAGGGCGCTGAGATCTTAAGGTTCTAGTGTAGAAACCGCGAGTGCGGTGTAGAGTGTCCACTTGCACAGTGGACAAGTGACCTTATTAAAGTCGACGGAAAATGCTAAATGCAAGCCGGTTCCAACTAGTCTTGTTGTAAATCGAAGGCCTATGCTCAACAGTGGACATTCAACTGCTGAAATGATTACCAATATACAGTAGGTGAATAAATGATGTTAAGATGTTAAAAGTAGCGCTGAGCAGTGGTAACCCAGCGGTAGAGGACTGAGACTTGCGAGAGTAGGTCGCGAGTTCACTTCCCTGTTCAGTTTTATAGAATTCACACTTTGTGCATTAATTATATAGGATTACCAGTGGTCACAAACAAATTTCCAGGTAAGCAGCAGCATCCTCTACATACCATAACACCACACTGCGATCCTTAATCGTAATTATGATATATCCCCAAATAAATATGTTTGAGAGAATTCTATGCCTTGCAGTAACCATCTATGGGCTGAAATGCCGACGACTATGACGAAAGAAGACTAATCAAACAGTTGTTTACAGCGACGTTATAGTTAATGTTGTAATAATTATAAATAGTATTTTAAAAACAAAGAGGTTCGATATAGAAACTATAGTTTGAAGCGAATACTATTGGGACTTGAAACTCTGGTATAGCAAATATACTAGACTATTTGGTCCGACCAACCTCCGGCTTTCGGACCGTGTTATTGAAAAACCGACCAGTATTAAGTAAACGTCGACGACGAGATGACCTAATGAGCTATTTAACTGTAAATTATTAAAGACAAATATTAAAAATAACCTTTTCCACATCATCGTCATCGTATTAGCCGTAAGACGTCCATTACTAAACATATGCCCCGTTGGAAGCAATCCGCATCCAGCATCATCCGACCACTACGATTAATTTGGTCATCTCTCTACCTTAAAACAAAACAACGTTAAATTTGAACACTCAGACAAACTCTACTATACACGGTTGCAGAATCATTTGATGAGTTAACTAGGCATATTGTCCTAAACCTCAAGGCATTTAATGGCCCGTCGCGCGTGCAGCGACTTGAAACAAAATAATGTACCAATTAATGTATAATTGAGAAAAACTTCCTAATTATATTGTTTATATGTATAAATTTTAGCTGTATTTACCCATAAGGAAAATTGAAAATAACCATAAAACGTTGTCTTGACTCGGAGTTGGTAGAAGAAAGATCCATATCAAATAGCGGCAAACCTCTCCCAACTGTCTACGTTTAGTAAAAATAAAAAAAATATTGTAAAAAAAAACACTAGCGATACAAATTAGAATTATTAAAAATAAAACTATACAAGGTTCACGTTTCGATTCTTTGTGTCATTTAAATTTTATTAAAAAATAATTTCTTATTTTAATAGCGATAGTTCTCTTTTAACTGAAACACGTTCATAGTTCTGCAGTAGTGTAGATAGTAGTGTTTTAATGGGTGAATGGGGTATGAGACATTATCAAAAAAGATAGCGTCTCGAAAAATATAAAATTAAAACTGAATTTAGATCTACATTATCAAAAATAACATAGTCGCAATCGACATGTTAAAAGTCCATAATTATGTTTCTCAAACTCAGTAAATACAGATAAACTGAAAAGGTAATATATTTTGCATCAATCTTCGAAACATTAACTGTCTGTTCATTTCTTTCTCGTATACTTAGGTAGCAGTATTCTTTATGTGTAATAACTGAGCCATTTATCATCCTACTGTATCAATCATTCCGTTTGGAAATGTTTAAGTGAAAGGTAATTTTAATATTATAACTATTTACGTGCGGTCAGAATAAGTTCAACGGTGAAAAAAATTTTTAATAGTGCTTTACACACTTTTGATCGGCAGTTGACATTTGTAAAAGGCGTAAACGTCTTACTAATATTATCACAATTTTAACATATTTTATACAGTAAAGCTCGTCATTGATTTGTTGATTTATTCTTACGGGTGGATTAATTTAAACAAATGTCGTTAGCTTTGAGATTTTGAGTAAAGTTATATAATAATAGTCGTAACCTTAATTGCAAGTTTTAAATTTTTTCTGTTTTAAGTTTCTGGTGAAAATCTTTCAAATGTTCAAAAAACCGTGCTGTGAGGGAAGGACAAGGTTCCTATGATTCCTACTCACTAAATTGTCCCTCGTAATCGCCCTCTGCGCTATATGAGGAACCGCGGTGTCTCCCGGTTAAGGATATCCTCGCGTTTGTCTTTTGTGCTTTGCTATTTCAGATAGCCTGTCCTGGGGTATACGTAATTTATGGCGAGAGTTTAGGGCCCCCACCATACACACGCAAGTCCGATGTTCCCGTTTCTCATAGGGAAACACCACTGGCATAGTTATAAATTTAAGCTATCTGAAGTAAGGAAATCCGTAGACGAACTAATTGACATTTTCTAGCAGTTTGGCAAGTTGAAGTGTCAGTGGGCAGACCTCATAGTGCGCACAACGGTCGGCCGCTGGAGCCTTAAGGTTCTGGAATGGAGACCAAGAACAAGCTAGGCATTGAACGTGTATCCATAAGGTGAATAGACAATCTTGTTAATCTGCTTAGAAGACGATAGATGCAGCTTTTTTCAGACTGGTATTCTTAGAAATGTTGTGTGTGTGAAGTTTTCTATATTCAGCAGTGGACGTCCTATGGATTAAATGATAATAATGATGAATCTACATAGAAATAGTGCCCTAAGTAATTAATGTTATTTTATTTTTATTTATTTTATAAAACATTGTATAGAACTTCAGGAGAATCTTGCTATGTCTTGAGAAGCTTGCTATGTCTACGGTGCGGAGTCATGAAGCTTAAATGTCGAGCTAGTACATTTGCTAATAGTTACATAGCAATCGGATTTCTATAATTTAGACGGAAAATGAAAATTATGCCTTTCCGAATCAGGGCGCTGAATTAGTGGAAAGGTTACGTCTTGTTGACAACGGCAAATTGGCGAAAAGAATTTTCGAGCGTAAGCTGCCTTTTTGAATCTCGCTCTGCAAATCGTTTAACCTAAGTAAAATAATGATGATGATAACGTATTTAACTTTACAGTGTAATTGAAAATAGATGTAAAAGCTTAAAGGCTTTTGTAGACAAATTTCTTGTCGATGTCTTGTAGTTGGCGTCTATCGGCTGAAAAGAAGAAAAAGAACCACGTAATTTTAATAGTTGTTTTATTAAACTTGTGTCGAGCGATAGATTTTACTGTCACAGTGTTTGGATTAAGGTTATATTTCGAGGCAATAATTTCCTGTTTGTTTTCAAATATCCTCGTGGTTTCGTAGCAATCAATGTCACCCGAGAGCATCGTGACTAGCATTCGATACGTTTTGTTAAAAACGTCTCGCTAAAGTCACTGGCTTACCAATGCAAAAAAACATTTTCCTTTTTTGTGAAAGTCGGGTTTTGGACTAACGGTTGTTGAGCATAAGTAAATTTCATTGCCTTTAGATTTTAACATGAGATCAGATGACAATTGTTGTACTAATGGATTATTTTATTTTCGACGCTCAGCAAAAAAATTCTTGCTTTTTTTTTAAATTAAATCTTCACCGAGACACACTAGCAATACAAAAATTGTTATTTACTGAACACATGATTCTACAATATGCATTTCGTCACCGGCCTTCGGTTTGTACTGTCTTCCTTTGAGTTGGTTTTTAATCTAAGATTATAAAAGAAATCAGATGATGCGAAATCAAGGCTGCAATGGATAATCTAAAACGTTTTTTTTTTTAATATATCTCTTGGTAATATCTTATCTCTCAAGATTTAAAAAGATATTTTACAATTGCGCTCATCTTTATGTTACCTATGAACAATTTCGTCCGGACATCATCATTACATTACAACAAACATTGTCCAAGCGAAATTTGTTCGATGACAATATTACCGAAATGACATTTTGGCGCCAGACGACTGTATAGTTTTTTTTTACTAATATCCATGATCCGTTAATTTCTTTTATGATAATTGTATTCAATAACCCATATTTATAAAAAAAATAAAATTATGCATTAATTTTAGAAAAAGTAAATCATGATTTATAACATATTGTCAAAATATCACTTAGCTCTATCGTACAGACAAATTACGGCCAAATTTCTGTATCAAGCGACAGGGTATCCAGCGTGTAATTTATACTCCGAATTTAATTGCAATTATTACAATGGTTTTCTATTAATATATTATATATATGTGGTTTACGTAGAAGTATGGATGAAATTATGATAATGATTACAATATTATTTTGTTCAATATTAACGAATTATCTGCCCGATTATTTCATTTCTGTCGTCTTTTATTCCTCACTTCCACATCCCTACTCCATATTGCCATCCTCAGGTTGTAAAGAATAGGAAATTAATATTATAAATAAGGCAGTAAGTATTACAATAATATAAATAGATTAAGATTTCGCAATTAGGAAATCTAAGAAAATAATAACGAAGTAATAATTAGGCATCGTATAGACAAAAAAATAAGTAAATAGCAGTAAGAAAAAATGTTAAAAATAGAAATGATAATTAATGTAACCAATATAAAAGATATCTGCCATTTGGTAGAAGAGGATTACAGGTGGCTTAAAAATTTTTTATAGACATAAGTTGAAACGAATGTTTTGTATTATTATTATGTGACTGACTGTAACATAAACATTTATTCGGCACCAAACCTCAGACCTCTTTAAAGGACTCTCACGAAAACCACGGAGGATGCTACTTACTACTATTTCACCGGATTGGAAGGCCGCCGAAGTCGAGAATTGCTTCGGCGGATACCCACAGGAAAACCACAGATTAGACTGATACTAGTCAATGATATCTGTTGTACATTTTGACTCAAGAGTAACATACACAATTGTAATGGATAGAAGCAACCGTTTTGTCGCGTTGTCGACGCGCGCACTGAAAATAAGTTGTTTTTACCTAAGAGGACACCTAGTTTAAACCATCGATGGCGCTGAACTATCAATAAATGTGATCAGAACTGGTATAAGGGAGCGGTGCGCTTCGAAATGACCATAGCCACTCTTTTGGAGAGATCAATTTTGAATATTCGTCTTCTGAAGGTATTGTCCTAGGACGTTGAATGCGGTATGAAGGTGTTTTATGTTGGCAAGATGGCGACCCCAGAAGTGTAAATGAATATATGTCTGCCAATGGGAGTAGACACTGTTGGAGCAGGAAGTAATTAGATTGGTCAAATTACCAATCTCGTGCTACTCCCAAATTGGTCTTCTGGTCCCAGATTGCGGGAGCCTAATTTAAACACGTCAAAATAAACGACAATGTTAGAGAAGCTTTGTCTACCGTAGTATGCAATAAATTGCACATACGACTTTATTTGTAAATAATGTAAAGTTAAAAAAAACTCAAGAGGACAACACAAAATACTAGACAGACACTATTATTAACATTATTCTTGTCACTTGGCTTTTATAGGCCACTTGCAATTACAACACATTCCAAATGCATACTGAATGAATGGGAGAGTAACTAATGCTAATATTAGCTAAACGCAGCACTGCGGCCTGGTGGATACACTAAACTGGCGCCGATCCAACACTCACGTTAATATAACGTAATTTATTGTTACAGTATAACATATGATTACTTTGTATAATAATCAAGAAAGAACCAACGTAGATTGCTACTAGAAATCATCAGTTTTAATGAAACGGCACTAATTTTTAACGGATTATATCACCAGCCAGGGGGTAGAATTAAGGCGGATGTTCATATATCATAGGTATTCAGATATACGATGATCTAGATATCGAAGTGCATAGAGGACATAAAAAATTGTACGCTTAAATATAAAAAGTCATATTTAGTTTATAATAACTTTTTATTTGGACCGTAACAGGCCACTCACAAAAAATATTTGATCTGTAAATTATACAATAAAAAGTATAATAACGTTTCTTCCAAATTTGAATTTCACTTAACTTTTTAATATCATTACGAAAGTGGCATAAAAAAAGAAACTGCATTGAAATTTTAATCGCATAATTATTTTTAGATTGAGGAATAAGACTTGCGATTACAGGTCGCGGGCTAATTTCTCGCGATTCAATATTATATGCATTTATTATTACTTTTATATATATGGTTTGTCACTGTTCAAAGTGCTCTCAATCAGAATTAGAACGAACCTAAACATTGATATTATATTACAGAAAAGCAAAGACGCCCCAAGGGATGTAACTTACGTTTCTCTCCAATATACGCTAATTGGTTAATTTATTAGTTTAACTTAATGTAATATGTATCTCCACGTTCTTAATTTATCTGCGAAAACTATGTCCAACAGTGATGTCTTACGACTGAAATTCTATTGTATGAAATATTTTCTTAAAATATTTATAGCAAAAATTTGAATAAAGAATGACTTTTACGCAATACTATTATTAATTTTAGTTGGTACTAATTTTTTTACTATAAAAATAAAGCATTTTGACACACCTATATTATATTTAAAATTAGAGAAAAGCAATCGTAATATCATTAATTTACTGGCATATAACTTTTTAACAGCTGACGTAATTAAAAATCTCGTTTCCAAATACCGCTTGAATAACGACAGGGAATTTCGTGCGCTAACAAGTAATCATAGATTCCACTCCATAATGGCAGCCGGCACTATGCCTATTCATTCGTCGGTTTTCAAATCCTGATACAAAGTGTCGCCCTCTCGTGGCTCTCGCTTTAATTACGAAATATTTCTAGTATCATCGTACATGTATTGATGATTTTTTGCTAATATATTCCAAATTAAAAATTCAAGTGTCTCTCTAGTTTTTTTTTCCATTTCTTTATTCAAAAAATAAAATATTCAGATTTTAATTACATGTTTACTTTTTATAAATTAAATCTAATTTCGACAATAATAATGTGTAATACATTATGATTATGGGCACAAACTTCTGAGACGAAAAAAGTTAAAAGGTTTCTAGCTCAATAAAATCTCCTTGGTCGTACTTGATCGTGGATCGCGGGTTCTACCCTGGAATACAATCTAATATAATTCACAATTTGTGCATTAATTATAGAGAATTGTCACTGCTAACAAACAAGTTTGCAAAGGATGAGTAGCAGACACTGTGATCGCAAACCCGCCTACCAAGTATGGCGATTATGGTGAATTCTCCCATAGATATCTTTAAAGGAGGCCTAGGCCTTGCAGTGGGCTTCTATGGGGTGAAAACACAACGACTATGAAGAAAGAACACTTGTCAGTTTATTATGTCGTTATAGACATTATAGTTAAGGTTGTTATTATATATAGTATTTTTTTAAGTATTCATATAAAAACTATACCTTCAAGCGAATATTATTCGGACCGGAGACTCGGGTAAAGCAAATATACCAGTATCCAATCTTACCAATCTGCGGTTCACGAACCATAATCGGCTTGTTACCGACGAAGGAATATAAATCCGTTTTTTCACTGTCAAAATTAATACTCACAGTTTTTAATAATGTTCTTAATAAATATCACATCTGTATTTTAATACTCATTTAATTATAAATAACGAAAAAATAGAAATTTCGATTGATGGCCCCAAGTATAAAAGAGCTTCGCCTCCCCTAAAATATACGCTTAGAAGAAGCTTACCTGTGGCGTTCTAGAAACGCCTTAAAAATGAATATTATTTTAAATCTGTTGCATCTCTTATCTTCAAATGGTTTATTTAGTCTTTCAATATATTCAATATTCCAATAGAAAGAAAGACATATATAAGTAAATTAAATACGGAGTAAAGTGAATCCATTCGATTGAGACAAAACTTCAGTATATTCATATAAATCCAAGCTTCAATTCTCCTTTAGAAACGAGTCACGTAAGAATCTTAAGCCCACATTGCCCAATAAAGAGAATTTGTAAATCCCCTTGTAAATTGTACTCGTACATTTTATATACATTTTATACATTCGTGATGTACAAAACAATTCATTGTGTCACGTGTATATTTTATTATTCAGTTATATTCCACTCTTATTAATTAAATTTTACTAAAACATTCATAAATGCATTTTTTGTAATTACAATGTTAACAATTTATTTTTATTCAGAAAGTAGTGGCGTTTATATTTGATGACTTGTTCTATAAATATTTAAACTTATATTAAGGCTAGTGTAATATATTTCCGTGTGTATTTTGGTAATCAATTAGTATGCACATAAAAGTGTAAAAGATGCGATAAATAATCTTAAACAAAACAAATGTTACAGTAATGGGAAAATATTTTACAGATGAAGTTATATAAACAAAAACAGAAATGAAATTAAAACACTGACAATAAAGACGTAATTGACTAGTACATATTTCTTGTCAATGTGTTTCATGGTATTATGTCGTGAATTCGATCTTCGGGAGAATTTGACTACGATAGAACTGGTGACTATCATATCGACTTATCGTTGGTATATATAATGAGTGCGTTTTTTCAATAAGAGGTATGTCAAATTGATTTGAATTTCCCCTTTATAAATAAATGTCATTTATTGGCTTATGTTATTGTATAATAGCAACCGATCCCATCAAGATCTGTCGCACTAGGGCATCGTCGAATGATATCCCGAATCGAAGTATATGTCGGTAGTCCTTGCTTTTATTTAATAAAATGAGCGACTGTCTAAAGAACTTATAAGCTTGGCAACCTTCTGTTTTGGTGAAGTATATTTTTTAATTTTATTATAGTAAAAGAAAAAAAAACGTTAAATATAACGAAAAATATGTACAAATTTTTCATGAAATACTCTGCAATTCTTTTTTTATGGCCCCGTTTATGGGGCCTCTCTTACTCCCCTACCATGTGTGAGCAGGGATCTTTTTTACCGCAATATTTTTTTCACGTAATCTTTTATTCCCGTTCTAATCATTTCTTTACTTTACACTATGTTTCATTCTTTTCCATTTATACATAGCCTTCTCCCCTGAATTATAGATTGATTTACAATTATTAATTTTAATAGTTTTTTTTAATTTTTATTATGATTTATTATTCGGTTTAATACTGGATACATCACAGATTAAGTTTGTCATGATTTTAAAACTTTTATCTCCTATTAAAAAATTTTATCACTTTTATTTGTACTGCATGTTTATCACTTTTTATTTTTGTTCTTATAATCTTTTTACAGAAATCCAGAAAGATCTGGCGATTCTGGCACAGTACTTACCAATAAGACGATGTTGTTTTCCTCTATTCTCTCTGCTAGCTGAAATCGGCATTCCATTACACTTTCATCATATTTTAATATTCGGTATCCACGAGATTGGAGGAATATGGAGACCCATAGACGAACGAAAGACAGTGACAAGTGAAAGGGGTTAGGCCACATAACAAACAGAACCGATGGGCGCAGAGGCCTTCCGATTCTGGAGTGAACATCCCGGACCGATAAGCGCAGAAAGTCGAACAACGTAACGTAGAACGTTCACCCTCGGAATGAAGACATTGACAGACGTAAAATAATGATGATAATAATGTAGAATATCAAGTTTCAGACGTCTAAAGCAGTCCTAGTCAAGGCTCAACTAGAAGAGCTTTAAAGCTTTTAAAAATGCTTTGTGAGTCTTCAGCGTTCTGCTACCTCAGACTAGTGAAATTTAAAAATATAAAAATTAGGATCACGCAACGAAAGTAAAAACCGATTTTATCTTTAAATTTCCATTATACGTTATAGTCGCCAATAGTTGAGTAACATTTAACAAAAGCGCTGATAAAATTTCAGCAGACTAAATATTATGTTTAAAAAATTCTATCGGTTCTGTAAATAAACAACATTTTAAAGTAAATAAATATTATCTCTTAGTTCTTATCTAACCAAAGTTATAATGTTGAACGGCGTTTTACTTTAAGAACTTTTTTCAAATGTTAATTAATGATACAAATATTCTTAATGAGAATCATTAAAATTTGAATTGAATATGTAAGATTTGGCAATTATTAATAATAAAAAAGATATCTGTCAAATGTACACCAAGATCGATAACGATACTTTTTTCAAAATTTGCTATTATATATTGACAAATTTAGGTAAATGTTTTTTAAGCACGTCTTAAGGCCGCAGTCGATTCAAATGAATTTATCTTTAACCTGGTCTGATGGTGTTAAAATCCATGATATAGCTGATACCTAAATTTCGTGAAAAATATTGAGGGCTTAGCAAAAATTTAGTTTCCAATTAATTAATTAGGTAAATTAGTAGCTAAAATCATTTCCCTATTTTAATACAAAGTTCATGTTGAAAAAAATTTTAATTTCTTCTCTTATCATTAAAGACTAGTTAGTAGACTTGCTCTCTATCATTATCTAATATCAGACGAGAGACGCCCATTGCAAGGTATAGGCCATTCACAAAGATAATCGATTTTTTGTGTCCGTATCCAACGACTTCTCGCAATCATGAATGTAGTCGGTCCAATTAATTGGAGGCCTACCCACGCCGCGTCAACCGGCTTGTAGTTACCACTCGAGAACCCTTTAGCTCCAACGCTCGGTTGCAAGAGCGATATATACTGTCCACTACCATTTCAGGCGAAATTTTCTTTCAACTACATCGGTCACATTGGTTCTTCAGCCCTAATCCTCATTTCTGAATCGATTTCGAAGCCAAGCTCCAAGTATAGCTCAGGCCATTTTTCTCTTGGTTACCTTGAGCCTATTTATAAGGTTCATCGTAACTACCGCTTCTCAATTTACAACACTGCATGTACAATATTTTGAATGTTATTGGATTTACAGATTAATAACACAAATCAAACGATATACAAATCTATACTTAACAAAAGTATCTGTTTTTAACATTTTGAGAACTAACGCCTGGAAATACGTACTGGAAATAAACGAATGTAAAATTTATATACGCTATGTATACTTATGAAGATTGAACAACAATCGTATCGTACGATTTTAAGGTTTAAAACTTCCAAATTGTACTTCAACTTTGAACGGAAATTGCGAAGACCCAGCTGCGCACAGTATTGTTACACACGAGTACGTGCTGTTGCATCGAATGTGAAAAATTGCTGGTTGAACATTACTTCTATTCAAAGTTGTTTGAAACTGTACATTGCGGATATTCAAACGACTCGTTCGCTTGAGTTTTACTTTTCCGCGGAACGATTTCTGTACGTAACGCCAAGTTTACATATGATTTATAGATTCTTAGACTCACTGTTGACAAATATTATATAATGTTCATCTATATTTATTTTTTCATATGTATTGCTTTTATTTATTATTTTATATGGAATTAACAAAGTAATAGAGGCAATAATGCAGCTAGATATATTCAAACTTATTATATTTATGCTAATGTAAATACAAGATGAGAAAACAAATTTTACATACATTAATCAAATTAGTAAACATTTATATTGTCAATGTATACACTTTTACAATAGGGTTCTATAAAATTCAGTAACCTATAAGTACGAGAACATTTAAAAAAAAATTCAGAGAACGTTTGTGTTCTAAAAAAGTGCACATAATGTGAATCTCTCTAAGCTACTTAAATGTTAATTTAATATGTAATTTTATATTCTTTTTAAAATATACGATCCTGTTAATTTTCTTTCTACTGTTCTTTTCAGATCTAAAATATTTATCATCCGAATTGATGCTAATCATCTTGACTTCATAACAGATATAAACCATCCCATGTTGAATTTAAATTTTGAATTTGAAGTTGTTATTGACTGTAAATGTGTCACGGATTTCATACAGAAAAGGCTGATGTTTTGTCTGAAATATGAGTATTTTGATTACCAGAAAAGTGGATGGACATCGACCACAAGACCGCAGCCTCATGAGCTGGTCTGATCAACTCTGAACCACGCTCGATACTACAGTAGATAAAGCTGTACACCACTGAAGACCGGCACAGATGTCGTTATAACATGCGTGGCACATTTTTTCAAGTGTCACGATCCATAATAGTGAGGCTACAATGCAGAGAGAAGGAAATATAAAGTTAATTAGATAGAAATATTATATTTCACATTATAATCGCTTGGAGTGACATTAGTATATGTCGCATGTACATAATACAAAGAAAATTAACATAGTAATTAAGAAGTAAATTGCAAAATACAAAGGAAATCACGACATTATTGAAGTACTGTCACAAAACAAATTGAATCACAACGTTACAAATGTACAGTCACAAAACAAAGTGAGTTTGTAACAGTCTAATAGAACTTCTTTATGTGCCCCTCTTTTAGTTACACGGTGCTTGTGTAGAAGTTTTCAGTTTCATTTGTATCAAGTGAATTTTATAATTAGAATGTTAAGTTCTTTCATAAATTGTTGGAATAAAAACTTCTTAATTAACCTATTTATACAATAAATTACCTTAATACGAGTATTAATAGATAACGACCATAGCTGTTCACCTCTCGCTGCTCGTGGCCTACGCAGCCTGTTAAGGTTTAAATTCGAAAAATCCATTCTTGATAATTTCTGACGTGCTAATTTTATCTTATTTTATTATAACCTATTAAAGGTATTATAGTTAAATATGCATATTTAATTAACATCCCTCAAACTTAACTTGATGGTAAAATTTTCCAAAACCTTTACTTAACTGACCAGTACTTGAGAAAAGAAATATTTTTATCAAATTTTAAGTCTCTGAAACTTATGGTTCCGGTGATATCGTGATGAGTCATAACACAGGTAGATACCACATGTGTATACATAGATATATCATTGATATAAGCTTGAAACATCTGAACATCCAAATTGCGAACCAAAGCTAAAGCAAACCTCACATGGGACGCTTTAATAATTAAAACGGATAAGCGTTGTTTACCCCGGCCCTAAATAAAGCTCTCATATAACACATATTCCTATATACAGGATGATAAGTTATAGGTGTAAGAGCTTTAAAGGTATGAATGTAGCTGTAAATAGCTCTTTTGCTGCCATTTAATGTATCGTACAAGCTATACTGAAATTTTAGAAATATTAAATATAGTAATAATATTACAGTAAGAAAAACATTTGCGGGATTTGGATTATGAATTATCTAATGTGAATTATATCGGATAGTATCCCGGAAATCTGAGAAGAGACCTATGTTCGAAAGTCTCAGTCCTCTACCGCTAGTCTATCACAGCACACTATATGCTATATTCATACGAGTACTTTAAAACAAGAAAATAAAAAGTTGATAACCTGTGATAGAAAGTAATAAAAATTGTGATATATTTTTAAGGAAGTAGAATTATAATTACGGTTACAAAATGCAAAAAGTGAGAAAATAGACCAAAATTAAAAATAAGGAATAAGCTAAAGTTGGATGAGGCGATGTAAACGAAGCGATGTGGTGCAATGCATACCGAATGTGATGTGTAATAATGTGGATAATAGAGGAAGGAATAGAAGATATTGAAATAGATGAAGGAAGTGTGTGGAAATAAAAAGTCATGTCAAAAAATTGTTATAGTAAAAAAATGTCAACGTCCGCCCACGACAGAGGTATACGAGAGGCCCCAAAAACGAGGCCAAAAGCTAACTTAAACGCCAATCTAATTTTTAAAATTCCTACTATATATAGAACAGTGTGTTCTTTGTTATTACGGCGCCATCTCTATCCGATGAGTTTCATTGATCGAAAACTCGGCGAAAAGTTTACCAAAGCTTTTAATAAGCTCCTCGCAGGTGCTCACAGTCAAGTGGTTTATTGCCTCTAGCTACTAACTTTTATAAGTTCGTGGGAGAAAATTAAATTGAATTAAAGTTATACGTGATATTTTTATTTTATTCCTTCATTTATGTTTTCATTGTTTTGAAGTGTTCATATTATATACAAGAAAAATTAAGCAGTTAATCTGTCAGTACGTGAACGCAAAAATGAATACATAAATTTTGTGAAGGATGGCTCAAAAATGAAAGTACAAATAAGCCTTATACCGGAAGCCGCTACTGATTGGATATTTATGATGTATACGTATAAAACACGATATAGAACCAAGGATGAATAAGAAGAATAATGGCGATGAAGTCTTCTGGATTGCGATAAAACATTTCCTAGGAGACAAATTCACATAAAGACCACACAACAAAGGTGAACGCATATCACGAAGTAGTTCAAGAAATAACTAGTAATGAAGTCATGGTTAAAAATCCACCGCCCGCAAATCCTCTCTACAGCCCGTTAAAGAATTTAGGCCTGTCAAAAACTAAATATTGCCTGTGTAAAAAAAAAATATTGCCTTCCTATGCAAAATTGGTGGGATTATTAAAATTATTAAATCTAGGGAGAAGAACTCTAATCGTCTAAAGGCACTTATTACCGCCGTATGCAAAATCGACACCGATTACCGATGTCCTGATATATTTATCAGATGATATGAGTAATTCCAAATCACATTTATTATGACCAATAGCACTCATCGGTTCGAAAGAAGTTCAAGTCATAAATTCTCCGAATTTTTAATAGTAAATTGAACTAAGCTAACAAGAACATAAGAGGCGTCAAGTACGATAAGCCTCCCGATGTGAAGAGCAAATCGCTCGTGAAACGTGCGCCGAAGGAAACCATTAGGTCGTGATTGAATTTGTAACCATGCCATTGCCGATCTATTCCAGATAAACCGAAGATGAGACTAGAAAAATAATATTATGTTCAATGAACCTGAAATTCGTGAAGTGCTTCAGATTTTTATTCTATTTTTCATTAATTTTTGTTTTCATTAATCTTTCATATAACGAACGTTGTTCAGACACTAAGCATCCTACAATTATGATTTGTTTTTTTTACATTCAAACATTTTCAACAGCAAGTTCCCATAATTAGGCTTCTGATATAGGATATTGTCGTATTAGTTCCCCTTTTACGACGTCCCAGGAAAAGCTGAAGTGATTTTATTATTGAAGGTGTAAGTGTACATCACACGGGTTAGTGTATCTAAAAGAAGGTACATAAATACAATTCTCACCTTTTACTTAAAGTCGGGCCTCGCCTTCAAAGACATTCGTGGCTAGAAAACGTTAATTTCTAGTCCAAATCACGAAAACATTAATAACTTTACCTTTTAATTGTTTTGTTGCCTGACTTGAACTAAGCTTTTGGTACAATCTATTTGTTTTGAAATAAACTCAAGGACGTCTGATATTATAACTTTTAATACAATGGTTTATATTTATTAATTATTTTATTTACTTGTATTATTTATTTAATATTCGTTTGATTTAATAGTGCACTAGTAAAGCATTAACTTGGTATGTACCACGTCTGTATTTCTTTTAACAGCGTAGCTAAACTGTAACCAAAAATAAATATCTATGTAATTGAAATTGAAACAATAGCTTAACTTAAAACTTAGAAACGGCTCATCCAATTAAGGCATTTCTTTTTTTACTTTTCCAGTGTGGTGCTAAAGGAGAAAATCTGAAAATACCGCAAGAACCAGCTAATAGACGTTCACTGCAAGGCAAAGCCCTTTTCCAAAGATTTTTTTGAAGGGGATATAAATAAGCCAAGCTTAACATGTAGGTTGGCGATTGCAGTGTAGTATTATGGTACACAGAGAACGCTGCTGCCATGCTCTGGAAACTTACTTAGAGCATTGACAACCCTGTATAATTAATGCAAACAATGTAAATTATAAAGGATTCTATCCCGTAAATCGGATCCGCCACCTACGATCGCTATTCTTAATCCTCTACCGCTGGCTACCCCACTAGGACTCTGTATAGCTGAAATTATAAAGTGTATTGTCATACTGTTAAAGAAATCAATATTATTCCAATGCCACACGCAATAAATTTATTAGTAATATTTTATAGGTTCATAATAATTATAATAATTTCCGAAAATAAAAGATATCCATAATGTGCTTACAAGGAACCGTGAAAAACTGGCTATATTAAAATTTTGACGGTAAAAAACTAATGCTTAAACAGAATCAGATTCTCCAAATAAATTACGCAAAACAGAATTCAACTAAAATTAAAATTAAAACATAGAAGTAAATTGACAAAATGGCATATTGTTCAATAAAATAATATTTAAATGACAGTTATGCTTGGCACAAATCGTCGCTTGATTATTTTGTTTTCATTCTGGCTACATATGACAGAAAATGTATATTTATAAATCGGTGTTGATGAACTTTTTTCAAAGAGTTGTTGAAGAGTTTCCTCCGTCTTCTTTGCAACTATAACACCACCCCGCGAAGCAAAGTACGGAAAAAAAATTATTTTTTGTTTAAAAAAAGTTATCAATTCATAAGATTCATATCTAAAGTTACAATTTTATATAAATGTATATTAACATATCCTATCTTTTGCATATTTTCAAGAGACTCGTATTATGAAAAAGCAACACAAATAAATAATTTTTCTTTTCAGAAATATTTTTACAGACTTCTAATTCTCTCATTGTTATTAATATGACATATTTACACACAGACAAAGAATGTACCGTCCTTTTAAAAGGAATATAAAAAATAAAAGGTGTTGCTGCATAGTATCAACAACTTAAACTTAACTATGCCGCGACATAAATGCCTTTCGGTTTTACGTTATATAACAAATGCTCTAACCCCTATACAGTTTCGTCTTAGGTAGCGAATTGGGTCGCTTCGGAAGTAGTTAGCAACGCAAACTAGTTCCGTCTAGCTTTGCTCTTTATCGGCGCACCTCCGCAACGCGGAACTCAGTTTTCATTCAAATTTACAAGATCTGAATATTCTAGCTTAATACAGAACACTAATAAGGAAAGTTTTAACGCTTTAAAATATATTTATTCAGTTTTATCATCAACACAGTACAGATTAAATATTAAACATGAATATACTGTTATATTAAGTATTTAACAATCAATCTATATTACAAATAAGGCTCAATTTTTAATACAGGTTTAGGTTGTAGGTGAAAAGGCCTTAAAAGGATGAATGAATAGTTCGTAGTTTCAGCCAATAGATGCCCGCTGTAAGGTATAGGCCACCCCCAAAGATATCTATGGACTGCACCAGCGACCACTATCAGTGAGCCCCAGTTCAGTGTCCACTGCTCTGTTACCAGCTGGGTTCCAGGCGCTTCATGGCTTAAGTAACCACCAGACAATGATTTCATTTTTCATTAATATAGTAATATTTTATAAAAAAATAATATATTTAGTGGGCGCCTGGCCTCTTTGGTTTTTTGACATGACGTTTTATTAAGTCAGTTGGTTTTAGTTGTCAAAGCAAATTTAACTTTTATAATAATTTGTGTTTTTCTAAAATATAATAACAGATTCCTAATATCTGTATATCAATAACGAATCCACATTGGTGACCCCGATGTCGAACAACAATAATAATGGCGCAGCGCCGTCGCAAATACATAACAAACGGCTAATGGAGAAGCTATTTGCCGAGTTAGCGTGCGCGTGCCCCCATTTTGACCTGAAGAACCAGCGGTGTGGTATGCTCAGTTCAAAGGTCAGTTTGCTTTGTCCGGAATATCGCAAGATACAACTAAATTTTATCATGTCATCGGACAACTCGATTCGCAGTTCGCCGTTGAAGTGAAGGATATAATCCTTTCGCCACCCGATACAAACAAATACGAAAAACTGAAAACGGAATTAATTCGTCGATTGTCAGTATCGCAGGAGCAAAAAACGCAACAACTCATGCTACACGAAGAACTAGGTGACCGTAAACTCACCCAATTTCTGCGACATTTGAGAAGCGTTGCAGGACCGTTGGTGACGGATGAGTTTCTACGCCCAGTCTGGTCAACCCGCCTACCTGTTAATATTCAAACCATCGTCGCGTCGCAACCTAAAAGCTCGCTCGACGATGTGGCGGAGCTTGCCGACCGCATTTAGGAATTAGCACCAGTTACGAGCCAGGTGGCCAGCACATCATCAGACACATCAACGTCCGAATTGTACCAACGCGTAGATCGCCTTACACAGGAAGTCGAAGCATTACAGAAAGCCGAAAATCCAAACCGCCGTGGAAGACAAGCTGGACGAAACTACTGATCTCAGAGCAGGGCTCAATCGCGCTCGAAGTTTTGCCAACATTACTCCTCGAGCTACCACGAGGTTCCTGAAGGATTTTCCATCTGCTGGTACCATTACCGCTTCGGGACTAAAGCAACAAGCTGTGTGCAACCATGTACTTTTAAATCGGGAAACATCCAGGGCAGGCAATAGTGGCCGAAAACGTCTGCCTCAATTCATCAGGCCGTCTATTCATTACAGACCGTTCGACAAAAGTTCAATATTTAATTGACACGGGTTCAGACCTGTGCGTGTTTCCACGATCGGCAGTTAACGAATACCGAAAGAAGACTAAATACGAGTTGTACGCGGCTAATGGTACAACTATAGCTACTTATGGTTATATTAAATTACAACTGGATTTAGGTTTGCGACGGGATTTTGAATGGCGGTTTACGATAGCCGATGTTTCCAAATCTGTCATCGGCGTTGACTTTTTAGCATACTACAACTTGCTCGTAGACTGCCGAAATCAAAAGCTAACTGATGGAACTACCTCTCTTTCAATTTCCGTGCCGCACTACAGCGTGTCCGAGGTTATATCGTCGGTTCGCACAACCTCACTGAGTGACTCAAGTTACACACAACTTTTTCGTGCCTTCCCAGACATCACCGCTCCTAAATGAAACATATGACTTTGGTGTTGTGACTACAAGAACCAGGGGAAAAACTGACCTTAAAAGTCACAACCCAACAAAGGTGAGGAAAAGTATAAATGACTGGGAAGCGGGAGTTCCAGATGCCAAACATACATACTCCCCGGAGAAATCTTTTCCTTCAGATCCTTCTAAAATGAAATCAAAAACAAAGCTCTCGCAGGCTAAAAGCATAGGAGGGAGAAGACCTTTGGCAGAAACAGGAAATTCACCGAAGCAACCTAGCACAAAGTATATAAGCAAAATCTCAGAAGCGCGTGCCTGTGCTATAAAAGCAAAAATGCAACTGGGAGCTTCTAGAAATACAAAAAGAGAGCTCGTTGCGGAAGTACTGAATGCGGTTGAAAGACTTGTGCAGGCTTGTGCAGTGTTAGTCAGGGAATCGGAATCGGAGCGAGGGGCTTTTGCCAAAGAAAAAGAAAAGATCTCAAATCAGCTGAACAGAGGCGATAAAGTAAAGGTAGACCACAACTTCGAACCAGAAGAACACCAGGATCTAATTAAAAATCCCAACAGGAAGTTGGATGAAGTTATACAGATTCAGCGGCATGAGTTCGAGCAACAAAAGCGTATGACCGAAGCTACAAGCAAACGGCTTGACGAAATGAAAACACAGATGACACAGATGCTTTCCATACAGGAAAAAATCCAAAATGAACAAAAGCTATCTACAAACGAAAGCTCGGGAGAATGTAATAGTCAGCTGAGGGAAATCAAGTCCCAGATTAGAGAATTTACGAATGGATATTCGTAAATTCTCTAATCTGGATAGGAAGAGATACGCAAAGATATAAACATCACAAGAAATATAACGGTCTCATATGCGGAAGTCCTTGCTGATAAAAGTGCCGCACAGCATACCCCTCCCCAAAACCCCAAACACACGATAATAGTGTCTTCCAGGGAAGAAAAAGACATCAGTGAGGAAGTATTGGAAAAGATAACGAAAGCAGTGAATGCCAAAGGAGAAGCAATCCGACCGCATGAGAAAAGCGAGAAACAAAAAGGTGGTTGTTAGCTGCAATTCGGAACAAAATCTTTAAAAAGTCACCCAAAAACTGTAAAATAACGAGAGCCTCCAAGCACAAAAAGCACAAAATAAAGATCCATTAGTAATTATAAGAGACCTTCTGGCTTACAACACAGATGAAGATATTATAACAGCGCTAAAAAAACAGAACAGCGACACTCTTGCGCATATTAATTCGACATGAAACAAAATGTTCGCAAAAGAAACCGCCCGTAGGGTGTTTGCGTTTAATAACTGCCGCCACTGCGCTGTCTGGTTGCTCCTAAACTTTAAATACGTGAATTAGGTTTATTCGACATGAAACAAAATGTTCGCAAAAGAAACCGCCCGTAGGGTGCTCGCGTTTAATAACTGCCGTCACTGTGCTGTCTGGCCGCTCCTAAACTTAAAATACGTGAATTAGGATTATTCTACATGAAACAAAATGTTCCCAAAAGAAACCGCCCAATGGGTGCTCGCGTTTAATAACTGCCGCCACTGCGCTGTCTGGCCGCTCCTAAACTATATATACGTGAATTAGGATTATTCGACATGAAACAAAATGTTCGCAAAAGAAACCGCCCAAAAGGTGCTAGTGTTTAATAACTGCCGCCACTGCGCTGTCTGGTTGCTTCTAAACTTTAAATAACTGAATTAGGTTCATTCGACATGAAACAAAATGTTCGCAAACGAAACCGCCCAAAGCCTCTTTGGTTTTTTGATATGACGTTTTGTTAAGTCAGTTGGTTTTAGTTGTCAAAGCAAATTCATGTTTTATAATAATTTGTGTTTTTCTAAAATATAATAATAGATTCCTAATGTCTGTATTTTAATAACGAATCCACAATTTGTTAGATACGTTCATTCAATTGTTTGTAAAAAAAATTAATCATTATTTTTGCAAAACTAGATAAATTAATGATAATGGAAAATTAATATGAAAAACCTTTTTAAAATTTTCTTTTAATAGAAATAACCTATAAGTTAGCTATCACAATTTTTAAAATAAAAATATTTATATAGAAAAACTAAAAACAAAATTATCCATTGAATAAAACAATGCAATATTAACAGTATATTTACTATTAAGTCTTTAAATGAGTATCTACTAACTGCTCTTCATTTATAAACCTTGGTAAACTACGTTGTAATCAAAACTTAAGTTCTGATGTATGTATGTAGTGTATGTATATACGAATTACACGGTCACAGTGGTACTTCCTAAAATTAAATAAAAAGAGTTCCGATAATATTTGTAACTAATTCTTATGCATCTTAAATATTTTTAGAGACAAAAGACGCTTGTAAACTGTAGTTATAATAATTAACATAATTAAATCTTCACTTCACATAGCAAATCGATTTGATATTGAGGATATTTTTTTCTCTGTTTACTTATCCTCCAGTGCTACAACTATTATATATTTATTGCTTCTTAATATTTTCTTTCTTCTTTCATAAATCAAAAATAAAAGAATGGTTTCAAAAATTCTACCGGTGAATGAAGATTAGTTTATATAAGTCGCCATCGTTTCAGCCCATAAACGCCCACTGCGAGGAATAGGCCTCCCCCAAAGATATCTATGTGGGATATACTATAATCGCTACGCCTGGCAGGCTGGTTGACGATCGCAGTGTGGTATTATGGTATACAAAGGACGCTACTGCCCATCCTCTGGAATTTTGTTTGTGAGCAGTGGCAATCTCATATAGCACTGGTTGTGAATTGTAAAAGATTGTATCGCGAGAATCGAATCCGCGACCTGCTATCACAGCTTTCGGTTAAGGTATTAGTATATGGGATCGTTTGGTTAGGCAGGGAGATGATTTGGGTCAGAGAAATGTAAACACCAATGATAAAAGATAAAAAAGGAATGTGTCCTAAAAAAGTACATATAATCTAGAAAATATTTAAATTTTATATTTTCATATTTTATTAATAACCATAAAAATCTACATAAACTGAAATATAATATACATATTGATGTTGGTTAATACTAAACACGATTATAAAAGTAGTGCCCAAAAACGGCTAATTACTTGGTGACCTCTTCTCAGATCAGGAAACGATTTTGAACCATGGTAACTTTATGTTGGAAGATGTCATCTAAATTTGATACTAATTTCTATAGAATTCTTCTTTACATGTACAATAATGATCATTGCGAATGACTTTTAGTAAAAATTACGTAAATTATAAAGTATACATCAAGCTCTCGATGTTTAAAATACGCTTGATTATTTTACTATGCCTATGTGAGAAAATGAGGAGATTCGTAGACGGACAAAGGTAACGGACATAGGGAATCGCCCACGCAAACGCAGCATCGAACATCCACCCTTCGACCGTCCAGTCTTCGGAAGACGCTAGATTCAGGTCGCTTCTTAGCGGTCCTTTTGTAAATATTTTTGGGTGCCTGTGTCTAGGAGAGGACGTTCTATGGCTGAAATCATGATGATAATTAATAAATTAAAAACTTTAACACATTTGTAAAAGGTGAATATACAAAACATAACCAATTTATTTATGCAGAGAAGACGTGTTTTATAAAAATAATAAAAAAAATTACAGCAAAACACACATATGTAAATTGCGGGTACTGTACTAACCGCCACGTACGGGAAAGGTTTTTGTATTAGGATTCCTTTCATTACGTACGGAAAAATGTAAATTGAACCTGCGCAGTGAATTGGGGCATGTTTTTACAAGCGCCCGCTTTATGAACGCATAACAATAAACATAATATAACAAAGACCTCGCGACGCAATTGCTGAACGTAGGGAAAGTTTTTCGTATTAATTATAAAAAGTAATACGCGTTGAAGTTCGTCTCGGCGATCTTCTTGCAAAGTATAAAGTAAAAATCATATCTTCTAACTTTGTAGTTATGTCAAACCTTTTTTTTAGTATAAATTAGTATGGTATATTCAGTTATTTTAATTCATTCTCCTCCGTTCTCTAGTGACGGCTAACTGAATGGATGAAATAGTCAAGGTCGCAGAAAGTCGCTGCATACGGGCATCGCAAGACCGACCATTGTTGCAATCTTTGAAAGACACCTATGCCTTACAGTGATCTACCGTAACTGACATAATCACATTATCATCCACAAATGATTGTTTTTACACAGAAGAAGAAGATGGGAAGAACCAACGATCTCATTTTGATAGAAACTAGAATCAGAAAGAACTACCTTAAAATGATGTACCTAAACTGAAAGCTACGAGGGTTGACAACATTTTTTTTTCTTCAATTTCCTTTTTTTTATGGGATCTTTGATATAAGAAAAGCACACAAACCAACTCAGAATGGATTTTGGTGGTCACTATCGCAATACCTTTACCACAGTAGTAGAGCACTTCATTCCCAAGCATTATTATCACTTAAAAATTCTTCACAATATAATGGTTTTAGTTTATTAAACTTCTTGAATTTATTACCATGACTCTCGTATAACACGGTAGTTAGGTTCCTATAAAATGCCGTGTAGCTTGAAACCGTGTTGTATGAGGCTAGAGCTAATACATAAAATGGTCATGTTTCAAATACAGGGTGAATCAAAAAGTTCTTAGAAGTGCATATATATGAAATCTTTTTGGATCAAGTTCGATATTCAAAGTAAAGAGTGTCTATCACACTATATTTATGGAGACTGTCACTTGTTTTTGTCAGTTCGTTCGCATGTAATAAATTTTTTTGTGCAATGAGTTGCTAAAAAGTCAAAATTATGAATAAAATTGAGTTACGTGCGGTGATAAAATATCTCAGTTTGAAAAAAATGTCTACGAAGGAAATTTTTTTGGATATTTAGCTGACATTAGGGGGTGATGCTGTACCCTATTCTACGGTTGCGTACTGGGTGGCTGAATTTAAAAGAGGTAGATCAAGCTGTAAAGTTCTGGGCGGCCTTCAACCTCCGTTACAGAAGATAATGTCAAAAAGGTTGAGAATCTGGTTTTGGAAGACAGAAGAATGACTATAAAACATATAGCTGAGATCCTAAAGATATCTTTTGGTAGCGTTCAATCCATTTTAATTGATTCACTGGGGTTCAAAAAAGTGTCTGCAAGATGGGTGCCACGAATGTTAACCGACGAAAACAAAAAGCGACGTTTGGAAATTTCCAAGCGTAATCTCGAAATGTTCCAGCGTGATTCGGATAATTTTTGCCGTCGTCTTGTCACCATGGATGAAACGTGGGTCCACCATTTTGATCCTGAAACTAAAAGACAAAGCATGTCTTGGAAACGACCATCCTCTCCATCCATTAAGAAATTTCGAGTTGCTCCTACCGCTGGCAAAGTTATGGCCTCTGTGTTCTGGGATAGTGAAGGAATCCTTTTTATTGATTACATGCCAAAAGGCCAGACGATTACTGGACCCTATTATGCAAATTTAATCCCGAAAGTGCGTGAAGCGATTAAAGAAAAACGTCGTGGAAAACTGTCGTTGGGCGTGTTGTTCCTTCAAGATAACGCTCCTGCTCATCGATCGGAAGTTGCGATCAACGCAATCCGCTGTGCTGGCTTCAATCTCCTTGACCACCCACTATATTCTCCGGACTTAGCCCCAAGTGATTTTCACTTATTTCCAAAATTAAAAGAGGAAATTCGTGGAACAAAATTTCACGATAATGACGCGGTTATAGCTGCCGTAGAGGACTTTTTCGAGAGTCAAGAAAATAATTTTTTTTCACAAGGAATAAGGAAGTTAGAAACGCGTTATTCTAAATGCATTGCATTGGAGTGAGATTATGTAGAAAAATAAAATATTATTATTTAAATCTTTGCATTTTTTAATATTGATTCCAAGAATTTTTTGATTCACCCTCGTACTAAAAAAAATTATTCGACTTACATAATTAAGTAAAAAATAATATTTTAATTTTAAGCAATCCTAATTTAATTTAACGAATTTATTTGTTAAGAAAAATCAATCTAGAACATTTTTTCGGTAAAATGATATCGCCTTCACTTTCAGAACGTTTTTCTCTATTTAATGTTTTTGTATGCTTTCCTTTGTGAAAAAAATATGTAATCGAACTTTGTTTGCTGGTTCTTACTAGTTAATTGTAAATTTCGCGGTACGAAGCTAAACATTTTTGCAGCTCTCTTTTGAATTTTCGACTTCTTTCCGTGGAAGAATCTGTATTCAAATAAAGTGTTATAAGTACCGATGAGAAAAATGTAAATCCCCTCCTCCCCCAGAGGTAGTGCATCTTGAACGTCCGGAAGATTTCCCCCCCGGAACCAAAAAAAAGGGTTACCCTATTTTTACAAATCGTGTTATAAAATACCAGTATTGTATGACCGTTACAAGATTATTCAGATACCATTACATGAGAGTATATTAATATAATTAATTTAAAATGTTTAATCTCGTAAATGACGTTACATAATTAATAGTCAATAGTCACTGTAAGCGAACTATAAAAATATACAGGTTGATTGACTCTATTGTTAGCAAAAAGCATTAAAGCCTATATAACCTGTTTTCAATCAACCTATGTGAAGTAATCACTTTGACTTAATACATTAACTATTTTTTTTTGAATACGACAGACCAATAACTTCTGGCAATACAAAGTATGCAAGGACCATAAGCGCTGCTATTTCTTCCGTCACTTCTACTGGCTAAAGCTTTTCGAAGTGGTAGCAGTGATATTAGCCAGGCAATAACAACCGACTAAGCCGAGGCTCGGCTCTCGCGGACATCGATATGCTAAGTTAGTATAAGGTCCCTTCGAGGAGTTCTTTGGGCCTAGTAACCTAATGCAGCAACCACCAAAGCGATCTAAGAGCTCCATGACCTCCTAGATGAGGTCTCCCCGAGTACCCTCGAGGTTCACTGCTTTAAAAGAGATCTTTAACTCGGCGTCCTTTGCGCCCTGCCACGTCTAACCAGCAGAATCTTCAAATGAAATTTGAGCATTGAGCATAGTCCGGTCCAAAAAAAAATATCATTATGTTATGTATTATTTTAGAAACCATTTATTTTTGAAAGGGGTGTACCGTACATCAACTGAAACGAAATGAGCTCTATATTCAACTCTCTAAAGCTTTTACACCTATAACCAATCCTCCTGTTTAATAAATATTCATGAACTGATGACAAAAAAATTATTGGAAGTCAGGAATATCTGAAATATTAAAACAATAATTGTTTTGTTGAATATATAAATACTAAAACATTTGAATAAGTGTAACCTGAAACATATTTTGCTTTCCGCGGTAATAGGTACTTGACGTTAGACGAATATTTTATTCGATAAAACTTTCGTCCTCTAAAACACTTAGTTCTACATTTATTACTACTCCAGACATTTATTAAGCTCTAAAGGTTTTTTTCAATAGAGAGTTTGATTCTTTTATATCCAGAACGATTTATTGCGAAGACGGAGACAAAATTCTAGTCATAAATCGCTTACATTGGCCCATGCTTTGCTCTCAATACGAAAAAGTTGATTTTATGTATGCATACAATCAAAACAAGAGTTAACATTATTATAAGAATATTGATCCTGATCCCATAACGATTTATCGATATGTCGGAAAGCTATATAACAGCGACGCCAGATAGCTCATGTAGTCATTGCTTCGAGTTATCATTTGACACGTGTAGTCGGACAAGTGAATCGCTAGGTTGAGTCAAGTAGACCAGGCAGTAGCTACTGATCAAGTAGGAATGATAAAAGGTACCCCACCCTCGCTCTCCCTTTTAGTCATTCTATGGGACATGTACCGAAACGACTTCAGAAATTACCGATCTTCCAATCCATTGATATAGTAAAACAACCTACACTCTGTCTCCTCAAATCCTGTTAAGTTCAAGTTAAATGCCTAAAAATATTGCAAAAAAAAACATAGCGGAAATCATTCAGATTTTTCTGGTTACCATTTCATTATCCACATAAACCAATTTATTATTTTTTAAAATTCTCTAAAATATGGTAGAGACCAAGAAATTGACGAGTTCTATTTTAATTTTTTTTATGGACTATGGGCTCAACATTTTACCACTGTCTCGTTTGATGTTAAGATATGATGAGGTCTACGATGCTACATGCTTGCCAAAAGAAACCTATTCACTCTTGACTTGAAGACTCTCAAGTTATAGTTAACTAGAAACAACTTCGCCTCTGGATTGTTTCATACCGTTCTTCGCACTATAAATGTAGTCTCAAAACGCTTTGTGATGGTTGGAGAGATTTCAACCGTGTATGGATGTCGTGAATCCGTGCGTCTTGTTGTCCGATAAAGGAAAGGAGAAGGGGAACTAATTAATGTAACTCTAACGCCCACTCTTCAAAATGCAGTCTATAGGACACCGATAAACTGGCCACTCCAGACTCTAAAGCTTAGCGCACACCAAAGTATCATTATCAATGAACGTATTAGCTCCTAAGTTTCGAATTGCTATTTCTCATTCCATCCCAAAGATGGCTACCGTATTCTAAACATGACCGGACTTGTTCTACATACAGACACTGGAGCTGACCTGGTGTAAAATATTACTGAACCAGAATAACTAACTTTTCGCGTGATGTTCCGATCTTTATAGAGAAAATTATTATTTCAAATACGACCTATATTGAAATTTATAATTCAGTTATCTCTTGTTTGAACTAATTTCAACGCAGTTTTGAAACTGAACATGATATTAATCAACAGCCACATTGATGAAGAGCGCTAAATTCGGGTCATGTATAGGTCATAGATATTAAAATGTAGCGACACGAATGATTGAAGTTGCTTTGTTTGAAACAATACATTAATCCGCTTATTCAACTGTGTTTAACATCAATATGTAATAATTAATTATTTTCTATTTTGAATAATACAACTACACTACACTGCACTAAAAGGGACAGATGAGATTAGTATGTGTCAACAATTGTAAACAAATGTAAAGACGCTTTTACACGCAGTTACTATTTTTAAAAAGTGCATAAATAACAATTTAATTTTTTATTAATATAATCCGAAAATTAGTCATTACTTGATTCGTTTTTAGTCACTCGTTTTCTTACGTAAATAATGAAATTAATTAATGTATTTAAATGAACAATTTTTTTTAATCTTTTCTTGGCTTTCAACTTTCCCTTTCTAATTAGTAAGGTAAGTTATGTATTGTCCAAATAATTTTCGATAGAAGTTAAAAGGGCTAAAGGAAGGTAACTTGCTGACCCGACGCAGTTACAAAAGCGTGCAACATTATCTAGCAGCAAAATAAAACTCCGAAAACAGAAAAAGCCTAGAGGAAAATGATAGCGAAGCGTAACGCCATTCGCGACGACCCTCACGCATGAGAAAACAGCTAAGAAGAGAGATTATTTTAATATGGATCCAAAGCAATACAATTTTTATACTATTCTGAGATATTATTACAGTAAAATAAAAAAGTTAAAATTCCTTTTCCATGACGCGCGTATTTTTATCTATGTTGCATGTATAAGCTTAAAGTAATTTGACCAAGAAAACTTTGATTTCATCACCGAAATCCGACATCTTTATTTGGCTGGCATTCACATGTTCGTGACAATATATTTTTATACCATATGTTAATGAAACATAAACACTTTTTAAATCGTGAGTGCTACAAGCAATCGGCTAGTCGCATTTGAACACTATGGAGGATTCTAGAAGTATTATAAGAATACATGAAAATATTCATTAAGCGTGGTTTATTGCAGGAATAGTAGAGAACAACGCCAGATGGAAAAACTAAAGTCACCTTTAAAAATACTTTAACAGTTTAAGTAAAGTAACATAAGTGTAGAGGGGGGTATTACTATGGTGCTTAGCGTAGATTTTTTTACAATAAGCCTGACGTCTTATATAGTCTTGGGCCATTACAGTATTCCACGAGAGATGTTTTATCCTAGCTAAAATGAAAAAGTTGTATAAAATAAATCGTACGGAAAAATGACAGAATTTGATAGCTATTTAAACACCTGCAAGAATAATATCATAAAGATTTCTCACAGCCGCACGGCGTTTGAGTGGCTCGTTGTGGCGACGTCTATCAACGCGGTGTTCTATTGTACTTTAGACGTTACTCTAAGTACATCGTCTGTTAATATAATGATTGTTTTCTCTTCGCTTATAGTGTGTCGTCAGTGGATACGTGGTTAACAATTGGGTGATTGTATGTTAGTATAAGTGTACGACTATAGTAGCTTAGAACACATGTCATAGTTTAGATTATTTAACACCTATGTTGAACTCACTTCTTTACAATTTATTTACCATCTCACACCAAGAATCTAAATTCAATATCTTTAATACAAAAATGCCATTGTTTTATTGTAAAATTATTAAAACGTAACCAAAGCTCTACAATTTTCACTACATGATAATAAATTCAAAAAAAATTTAGTTCTTTTTCACACAGATCACAGATTAAAATATAGAACCTGTAGCCTAGCTGTGAAACATTCACCCTCATATGGATGACTATTGTGATTAACTGATGCAACCGACTGTTGTTGAGGCCGAAAGGTTTTCGAGTAGCAACGATAAACCGGTAAACGCGACGTGAACAAGCTCTAGGTGGATCGACTACGTAGTTAAAGTCGTGGGAAATCGCAGGATGCGAAGTGCGTATGACCGGTCTACGCAGCGATTTTTGAGGCCTATGCTTTGCAATAGGCGCCTTTACTATTAATTACCTGTAGCGTACGAAATAGAACACTTATTTCTATTTTTATTGTTAAATATTTTGTAGTCTCTCAAAGTCTAATTGTATGAATAGAACAAGACGATAAAACATAGAACGCGCATTTATGAATGTGAATGCAAGATGTCAAATGTCAATAATTATGCAATATGCAAAATGAAAATGTAAATGTGAGTGCCCAAATTAGTCGCGCCCCGGAAACGGCAAATGAAACCAAGCAATCCGATCGAGGTCTAATTGAGCACTAATTTATTTATAAAAAATAATGCATATGCAATCAAAGTCAATAAACTTCTCTTTTCAGTCGCGATGACGCGCGAAGCAAACAAAATCAAAATGCACGTACTTTGTACATGCATTAAATTCACTATTCTACAATAGACTCCACATTATCCTTTATAAAATTCTTACGCTCCCATATGTATTTTTATATTTAAAAAAAAGGTTTAACTCTTGTTGAGTCTTTCGAATTGCCCCACTTAACATTCATATTTGCCCCCTGTGAGGCGTGGGCGTCTCGTTGGGAAACTAATTTTGACTGTAATGCCCGGCGATTTGAATAGATGATATTTAGCAATACACAAGCCAAGCCGGAATAAAGGCCGGGTTCGGTGTGACTCTTCCTATCCACACGACTATTAGAGGAACTCACTTACTCACTTACTCATGCATCGATTCATCTTACAATAGCGTTCGACGTACGGTACTTCCTATTAGCAAGATCGACCATTGAGGAAATCATTCAGCACACTAATAGCAGTCCTGCTATAAAGATCAATAGATAGAATTATCATTGTGAAGTACAGTTTTGTTTATTTTATATATGGCACTGTTATTACTAAGTCAATGTTAATAACTTTTGATAGTACAGACGCATGGCAGTTGGTGATACATAGATATGTATCACCAACTGCCATGTATAAGCAAACCGTGGCAAAAATACACGAGCGTAGACTTATAAATATCAACTAAGTATCAACAAAATAAATATCAACCGTACCATTAAAAATAGCTGAACATACACCGATGTGAAATGGATAAGTATTGAGGTCCCCTATCTTTAGGCCACGTTTGATCCGTCGATAGTGTTACAACCTGTATAAAAGTATTAAAAGTTATTGACCTATGGCATTCATTGCTACAATGTTAAATAAATGAATAAGTTTTGTAATACTTAAATAATGAACAATTTAGTTGTTAAACGACAATTTACATTTGCTGCGCATGAGCTGTCAAACGGGCGAAGTTGCAAAAGAAGTAATTTTTTCTACGCAATTTTATATATTTCTTAATAAGCAACTTCTACGAAGAATAAAGTTACTTAGTAAAAAAGATGGATTGCTCGAAAAATGGCGTAAGCAAGAGAAATAATATTTAATTTTTATATACGTACGTATATCTGTATGTTCTTTGCAACTATTTATATACGATATAGTAATTGATATATCGCACAGCTTCATTTCAGACTACAGTAGTTTGCGGACAACGGGCGTCCATACTGCGGTCGTTGCGGCTGGCAACCGCCTCAGTGGGGTTCGTTATATTGTCTGCGAACTAAATAGTCAGTATCCGATGAAAGGAAGTGCAAATTGAAAATGTGAGGTATTTTATATTGAACATTTAAAGAATGTGGGTTTTATATCCTATAGCACAACACTATGAACTATTTTAAGTTCAAAGAATGATATTATACGGAGTTATATAGGTAAGTTGATGTGAAGATGATGAGGATGGAAGTGAGATCTTGTTGAAAGAAAGTACCATACGTCAAATGCTATTGTAAGATAAATCGATGCCTGAATAACGGTTTCTCTAACAGTCGTGTTGATAAGAACAGTCACGCCGCACACGGCCTTTATTTCGGCGCGGTCTGTATTTTGCTAATTTTCATCTATTCAAATCGCCACGCATTACAGTCAAGATTAGTGTTTTCCAACTTGCGGCCTTCGCCCCACAGAGGAGCAATTTGATCGTTAAGGAGGCAAATTAGAACGTGAACTCGATATGACTTTAGCCCTTTGGTTTTAGTATAAAAATATACGTGATACATAGCGAGGCGTAAGAATAAGGTGGGGCATGACACATAAAAGTTTGAATAAAACTAGTGTAAAGGCTTTAAAGGGATGAATGTATAGATTATTTCGTCGTTTAAGCCCTAATACACCCATTGCAAGGCATAGGCTTCCTAAAGATATCTAAGAGGGTGTGGAATTCTCCTTCGGGTCGATAGGTCTTAAGGTAGTAACAATACGAAGTCCGAAGTAGAAGTGTGTATACTCATTCGAAATTAGCCCATATTTATCGGTATAAATTCGCATTGAAAAGAGGAATTCCACAGTAATATAATACTTCATTTATATCGGTACATGAATAAAGTATTATATTTCTGTGGAATTCCCCTTTTCGATGCGCCACTGACGATGATAATGTTGCTCCTACAGGGGTATATTCCATAATCGCCACGATTGGCAGGCGGGTTAGCGATCGCAGTGTGGTATTATGGTATGCAGACGGACTTGCTTCCCGTTTTCTGGAAACTTGTTTGTGAGCAGTAGCGAACCTATATAATTAATGCAAAAAGTGAGATTTATATAAGATTATAGAGCTACAATTACACGTCTCAATCTACCCCTGGGCTGCCCAATGGTAACAGAAATAATGAATAATGTAGTGATGAAATACTAAAAAAAAAGAGATTTCCTAATTCGGTTTACAAAGAATTAAAATTAATTATTGCTTAGTGCCTGTCCCTGCAGACTTTGTACTGCAAGAAGTGATTGACGTCTCGCATTCCAATAAATAAAATTAATTAATCTTACACATTTCAAAGTGATCACTTTATACAAAGTGATTGGAAATACATACACAAGTACAGATGAATAAATATATGTATGTATTATGCATCAATATATATATCAAATATAACACATCCTCACAAGATATCTATCTTTATTGAACCTCTACTGTGAGCAGTATGTGCATGGAGGCGTGTATTTATACGCATGCATATGTTTGTGTAATTATTAGAGCGTGCGTATTATCGAAATAAACGTATATAAGTTTTCCCAAAAAAAAAAAAATTAAGCTAAATAGAAAACGTTTTCATCACAAACTAACGTTCCTGTTTGACGGTGCTTCCTACAACTTTGAAAAACACTAGGTATCAATATTAAAGTCGTAAACAAGTGTATGTGTGCTGATATATTGCTGGAGTAATTACTCCGTAGTGTGTGGGTGAAAGCGTCAATTTCATCTACAAACAGAAGTGCCCGCGTCCGATAAACTTTGTTGTAATGGAACAATATTGGATCTCTGACGTATTGACTTTTGTACCGTCCAATGCCGGCAGGAATTATGTACATCACACGATGACGTGCAAACAAAACGAGTTTTTTGTCAATAAACTTCGCAATTTTTTCAACTGACATTTTAGACAATTCATATTCGATACTGTCAACTTTTACAGCTTCTACGATTTTTCGAATATTGTCTTAATGGAACAAAATATATTAAAATTGTACGCGACTTTAAAGTGCATTTATTAACTTTTGGGGTGTGGTATAGTTATGTTTTTTTTTGTTATAGTACTTCTACTCGACATTTGAAGGCAGTTGAAGGCAGTTAGTTTAAACTTCTGTGCGCGTCACTCTTGGAGAAATAATATAAACTTCTTACTGTGTACAATTCGTTTTTATTACTTGTTTATGTTTTACAGTTTTCTATGTTAGACTTTGTTGCATCACCATCTGTTCTTTCTTCTTCCTTTCGGTTGTCATACCCTGTTCCTGACAACTAAAAGTTGCCGCTATAAATATTAAAAAATATTTACCTGAGTATGTGGCTATTCGCCACACCTCCATTACATAACTTAGCTCGAGAATTCTCTCGGAAACTTTGACAAACGTCACTACATCACATGCAATATTATCGAATAAGAAGGCAGCTTAGGTCTAAGGTCGCTTAGACGGGCGTTTGGTGCAAGAGCCCCAGTCCCTCAATACACGTTTAACATTCCAACCTAACAGCATTCGAGAGGGTCGTGCCTCGAGGTAGTCGTTTTGCTACTGCCTGACTAGCATTACTACCGCTTCGGAAAGCGCTAGAACTAGAATCTAATGAAAAATTATAAAAAATGAAAAAGTATATTAATAAAACAGATAAGATAGATAAAAAGAACAAAAAAAAATACAATGATAAAACTGTACTGTGATAAAAAGGAGTAATTTACTGTAGTATTTTAGGAGCGAAAAAAAAAGGAAGAAAGGTGGAGTGTATAAGAAAACAAGGAAGCCAAGAGAGTGTAAGATATTATGAAGAAGAATAGACGAAGAGTGAAAGAAATTATGAAGAGTGTATGGAGAGAAAGAAAATGATAGCAGAAACGTAAAAAAAATTATTTAACAAAATGTAAAGACCCTCTTTCGTCTTTCCCTAGATAGGGTCAAGCGAATAAATGTAATAAAGCATTAGCACTGACAGAAATTGTTGAAAAACACCTACCATATTTCTTTATAGGACGATCGAGGGATGTCTTCCATATACGTTCTTCGACGCCCTCACTAGCTAGGATAGTTTGTTTTATAATGTAGCCTGAACTTTTAAAAGATTCACATTGCTGCTTGCTAACCGTGAGATTCTCAACTAGGGCTAAATAACGTCTTATTGAGATACAATGAACTTTAAGCAACGGATAAAGTGCAATAGAATTATAACTTATAGGCCGCGTGACTGGAAATTTTCCACGATATTATTCCTGCAGATGTGTAAAAAGCCATTTATCTTTGATAAATACAAGAATTCCATAATAGAGTTACGTAAAGAACATTCATGCCGTTAACTTGACATATTAGTATTTCATTTTATTTATTTATATAGATAAAAAATATCTTTCCGTACCTAATGCTCTTTATATATAAATAGACTAGCCTTATTGTTATCGCGTCGTCGAAATAGGAGAGTGTCTCTCGGAAGGCGTTACGGCGTGAGGTTGAATGTAACTAACCTACACTTGTAATAGATACTCAGCTGTGAGCAATGAGAATCGCTCGGAACATGAATGTATCTATAGTATTCTTGTAAAAAATTATTACATTGAACATGAATTAATAAGTAAAGTAACGTCATATTACACGTCGAATAAAAATAAATATAAAATCACCCCCGAGTGATAAGGAAAACAGAAGCAATAAACATAAGTGTAAACGCATCTTTAACTCTTATAGCACGTAAATCATATATTTTTACGTCATCGACAAAAGATGTTTCACAATAAGCATTAATAGCTTCGTCGCATTTGAAGTGGCACACAGAATGTGCCTATTCTAATTCTCTTTACAATAATGAAACTAGATGGCTATCTTGGGAACCTACCTGTAAACCCCTAAATCAGTAAAGCAATAAATTGTTAGAGGAAGTATACATTCTCTCTGATGTCGACTATAGTGTTACTGAAACCGCTGTACCGCGCCGTAGGTATGCGCGGCGAGACGGAGGGGAACATCGGCCCATTCGTAACGTCCGTTCACCTTCAAGGATTGCGGCAAAGCACATATTTTTTTTGTTTTCACACTTTTCTGAGGCGCGAAACAGCGATATTTTACTGGTTCCAGTGAACCTTATGCAGCTACATTTCTACCATATTCCCAAAAAATACAAGGAGTGGCTGAGCTTCTGAAAACATCTGCAATTTAGTCTTCCATACCGACAGCAGATTATTTTTGCATACCAACGGAGACCTTTCTCGACACTCCGTGGTCCTAGTGGACCACTTTGAGAGCTAGGGCACTATAATACATTGTGTCTTATATACAATTTTCGTAACACATTCTCAAGTAAAGGTAGGTTGGTTGTTTTAAAAAGAAAAAAATATATAAATCGCCGTTTATTCGTCTTATAAATTGAACAATAGTATACAATAATTTGACTACTAAGCGACATAATTATCAATACATTCCTGTACGCAATATGAAAAGATCTACAAAAATATTTTATCGTTCTTGTATACATTTATGGTACCACTTCCATCTCTGTACAGACTTCCAAACAACACTGTGAACCTGGAAAACAAAATTTCTTTAATTATTAAACTAAACAGAAATGCCTTGCATTCCTTCTTATAGAATTAACAAATCCTTAATGGGTCTTTTTGTAAGTATATATAATAAAGTCCAAAAAAATATCCTAGACCTTTCTTTTCTTAGATTAAATCTTAAAATAAAAGTATATTGTTAAATAAATTTTATTACAGCATCCGAGAGTTTTTAGTTGTGTCGAACTTGGTTTGTTGACTTATTCACATGATTGATATTATAATGTATACATCGAGTGTTGTCAAATTGTTAAAAAAGCAACTGTTTAGTTTCTGTCAGCCAATCAGCATTCTAAGCCAGTGCTAGATTAACAATGATGCTAAAATAATTGACGGTTCAAAAGAGCGTGCAAATGCCTATTTGAATAACGATATTTTTTATTTTGAATTTCAGCCGTAGAATGTCCACAGCTGGACATAAGCAAGGTGGATTTTCTACGCTACACTTATAGGTCCACAGTCTCTACTCCACAACCTTAAAACCCAGCTGCCCTATGTGGTTTTACCACTGCCACTTCAACATTCCAGTCCACATGGTCATATCGATTATTTTCGCTCGTTTACGGATCTCCTAGTCCCTGATTCAATCTCGTAGAGAAATCCCAAACATAGTTTTCTCTAAGGCTTATTGATCGACAGTGTCACTTAAAAGCTTTCCAATGAGGTTCACCGGTGATAGAGACAACATTTCAGTGTTATAAGACATCACTTGTAACACAGAGGTAGACATCTTGGGACACAGCAATATTTTCGAGTTGAGATTCGTAGTTTCCCGGACGCTGCCCAATTAAGCAACTCATCACGAATTGGATTTGATGATTGACGTCTTTCTCAAAATTGATGTTACCTAGTTACAACTATTTTTTTTCTGAGATATACGTATGAATAACTTCAGTATCGAACATACAACTAATATCGGTGCTGCTGGATATCATCTAATGATATAATAATACTGTGATAAAAAAGTAATGTAATTTAATTTTAAAAAACATAAATTCTATACTTATTCTACCAAATCAATTGCATCCCTTTCAAAGTAATACCAGTCAGATAGAACGGACTTTTGTCAATGCTTTTCCAGTCTTCGAAACAGTTGGAATAATCTTTTTTCGGTATAAACCCTTTTTCGATTCGGTTTTTATCTTCTCAATCGTATCGAAACGGCGTCCCCGCATTGGCCTTTTATAATAGCTAAAGTATAAGTCGCTCGGTGTCAAATCAGGCGAATATGGTGATTACGGAAACGCAAAAAAAGAAAAATATAAAATACCCTATAAAATGGTTTGGGCTGTGCCAAATGATATCCCAACACTATTATAGAGGTCTCTATTTGTCAATCGACGATTCTCAAGCACCAATTATTTGATTTGTTGGACGTGGCCCTCGTTTGTTTCAAATGACAACAAATTTCAAATGACAATTGTACCTTACTTTTTAATTACAGTAGCATGTTGTGTAACTTTAAATGTACCTCTACATATTCAACAGGTTATATCTATGAATTAAAATCTTTAATAAAAATTAGTCATATATGTGTAACATGTAAGTGATGGTATACCAATATTAGCTGGCTGCCGTAGAAGCGCTCTTGCTCATAAGCTTGGCCACCATCTCCTGGACTCTCTTCATTTCCTCTAATTGCGTGGTCAGCTGGTACAGACGGTTTTCGCGCTCCACCACCGTCTTTTCTAGCTGCTTTATCATCTAAAATAAATAAGATAAAATATACTTTTAACTTCATATATTTGAAAATAGAAGATAGATATTGTTAAATCACACAGTATAAAACTAATATTAAGATAAATGGATGAATATGAATGGAATATAACGTATTGTGGTGATCAAATAAATAAGCAGAGAAAAACAATCCGTCATCGTCGTTTTAGCCCATAGGTGCCCACTGCAAGGCATAGGCCTCCGCTAAAGATATCTATGTGAGTACATAACATAATCGTCATGCCCAACAGGCGGGTTGGTGTTCACAGTGTGGTCTAATTGTACGCAGAGGACACTGCTACCCGTCCTCATCAGTCTTGATTGTTAGCAGAGGCTATCCTATATAATTAATGCACAACAACCTACAATCACAAGTCTCGGTTCTCTACCACTGGACTACCGCTACTCAAGACATATTCTCTGTACAAATATATATAATTGAATTACTTGTACAAGCTACATGTATGCAATAAAGTGATAAAAAGCGAAAGGAAAATACGAGTACTTTAAAAATATGTATTAACTTGTAATCATATCATTATTAATAATTAATATTTCCAATAAATAACATCTGATTTATGAACGTGAAAAAGATATAGTCACAAATCAGCCAGCCTGTCTTCGATGTTACTATTTTATTCTTATAAAATTGTTATTTAAATTTATTATAAATATATATATCCGTTTAACATGTTATGTGGTCATATACACATAGCTTATGGTGTAAGGTGATAAAATTGAAAAACTTGACAGTGATGAAGGCAATAAAATTTAAGGTAACTATTGGAAATTACAACTGTGGGTGCAACATCGTAAAAGAAAATGTAATGAAGGTAAAGGTTGATATTAGCTTATGGCGCTAACGATGAAAGTAACAAAAGAAGAAAAGACGATGGTGACAACTATAAAAGCGATGAAGAAAAAGTTAATGAAGATGTTGATGAGAGGTAAGAGAGTGTCGATACTCACATTGTCTTTCTGATCGATTTCCTTTCGCAGCGCGCCCTCCGCCGCGGCTGCCTCCTCCAGTCTCTTGTCGCGCTGCTTCACACGCTCTTCGAACTTTATCAGGACACCCGCCAGCTCGCTGTTCTTATTAGCCTGGAGACAAATAATCATCATCACCATGTTAGTTGATAGACGCACGCTGCAAGACATTGGCCTCCCCTAAGATCATCACGGCAACGATCTTATGCTGTCCGCATCCAGTGACTTTCCATGATCTTAACTATGTTCGAGGTAACCTGGTGGGGAGCCTGCCCACGCCGCGTCTACTGGCTCGTGATCATTACAGAATTGCCATAACTGAGTTTAACTGCAGGGCTGTCCTATTATTTTTTAATATATAGCAAGTACAGGTGATTGTATTGAATATATAGGTTTTTCGACAAAAAGCTTTAAAGCTTATACACCTAATTCCAATGAATAAACACTTTAAAATATAATACATTAATCAATTTATTTCTTTTAGAAAGCGACAAGCCAATATCTTCTAGTAATGCAAAATCTGTATAGACAAATATACACAATAATTAATTTTAGTAGTGATACAAATAATGATGACTTTTACATCCGTAACCAATCACCCTGTATATTAATACCAGTCTCTTGTATTAGAGACTGAAGTTAAGAAATTACGATTATTTATTTTAAGATTTTTTAAAGCTTAATAATCTTATCTTATATCCTAAATTCATTTTGCCAATATTTAAACATTTTGATTTTTTGGAGCAAGTATAAGAACTCAATACAAACATAAATTTAATTTATTTAATTTTATTACGTTCGACATTTTGTTTAAATCTATATTTACCTGCTGTTCGAGTTTTTTCTGCAAAGCTTTGTACTCGCCTTCCGCTTGCTTTATCCTTTCTTCTGCTTCGCGCTCCCGCCGTCTCATTTCCGCTTCCATGTTCTAAAAACAAAGTACAAAAAATGTTAATCTATTTGTAATATAAAATTAAAAAATATTTTGCATTGCTACTGCTATTAAATAGTTCAGTAATCGTAAAGAAACCTGCAAAGGTGACATACAAGAAGTCACTGGACTAGCGTGGTAGAGTATAGCGTGTATACTTCACATACGAATTTTTTCTCGAAAGCTGTTCCAAAACCAACAGTCCACACAGAAGTCGGATTATATATCACAGAGGATGGACAACCCCCGATCATACTAGAGAGAAGCGGAGTTTTTCCGTCACTTTTTCTCCCAGTACTAACGCTTTCCGAAGTGGTATTAGCCAGGCAATAGCGACCGACCAAGCCGAAGTTCGGTACTCCCAGGCGACCTTGACTCATAGAGCGATCTAAGAACAATGCGGTGTTCCAGTCTCGTATAATAATATTATGCTCGTGCCGAGGCTCCCTCGGCACCCCGAGAACTTCACTTCTATAAAAAAGGTCTTATATTAGGCGCCCTCTGCGCCCTGCCACTTCAAACTCGCAAAAACTACTAATGCCATTCGAGCAGTAGTCACAGTTTGATTCTTCCATCGTTAACTTTCATCGCTAAGCTTTCCAAATTAGCAATAATATTAGCAAGGTGATAGCAACCGACCAACTCGAGGTTCAGCGCTGTTGGGTGCCATAGAGTCTGAATGCTAAACTGGTATTATCGACAAGTGACACCTCAAGCCAAAGTCCCTTCATGGGGACCTTTGAGCATAGTCGCTTCATGGAATGCAATGTGCCATATGGAACGCTTATTTTAGTTGCATTCTATGCTTTATGAATTTGCTATACTGAAACAACAGTTTCATGATATATTTTCTGTTGTATCTCTATGCATGGGCACAATTTATATGATAATTAATTTATATACACTTTTATTTTCTAAGACATTGTAACCAGAAATCACATCTAAAGTTACGAAATAAGTATAAACTACAAGAATAAAAATAAACATTAAGTTCACAGTTTTAGTTCTTATCTTTAATACAATGTTTATTTTTATTCGAGTTCTACCACTAGCTAGTAATCCTGGTGATAATGGTGTACCGCTCGCTTGGCAGTCGGGTGGGCGATCGCAATGTCTCATATGGTACGCAAAGGGCACTGCTGTATATATATATATATGTGTGTGTGTATATATATATATGTATATACATATATATGTATATATATAAAAAAGATTTTATATCGAGAATCGAACCAACAACCTACAATCCCTGGTTACAGACCTCTACCGCTGAGTTACCACTAATCATTAATACTGGTTAATAATTTTGCATAAAACATTGGTAGAGGTGTGTGATTAAATAAATAAAAAATATTTAATAAATAAATATAGCTTACATTCATCTCTGTTCTACATTCCTTCCTCAAGATCTCTTTCTGATTCTCTTTGTCAAGCCGCTCTGCAGCCAACTTGGCACGGAAGCCCCTGAGTGTGGTCTCCGCATCTTCCAACTGCTTGTGAAGTTCTTCTATTGTCTTTTTAAGTCTAGAAAGTTATAACGGCTGCGTGACAATTTCAGAGAAAAATAAAACGTGAAAAACTGTCAATTATTAACAAAATATTTGTCGCATCATATCAGTTTTACATTCAAATAAATGTTATTTATTATTCAGTGTGACATGCATTTCTCTTAATTTAAAAAAAAAACTAATTTGTAGTATTCTTAGATAATTTACTTAAAAATGTAGCAAAAATGCTATTTTTTGTATACCACGTGTTAACACACTTGTTTATTCAAACATACAGACTTGTTTTAATATTTTGAGGACAATTTTTAATTTAGATTAGGCAATCAGTTATAATATATTATAGGTATAAAAGTTTTAAAGAGGTGAAAGTATAGCGCATTTTCCACCAATTAATATATGGTACACTCTATCAAAAAGCAATACTTTTAGAAATAAAATATTACGTAATAATAATAACGCATGAAAAAGCATTTTAAAAGTTCAGGTAATACAAATTACAAATTAAAATTAATAATTTTTTACGACATACTTCTGCACTTTGTACCGTCAAAAGTAATTGGCCTGTAGCAGTCCGATAAAAAAATAAACTAACACCCAGAGGACAGAGACTCGCGATCGTAAGTAGCTGGTTCGATTTCCAGGACTTAATCTTATATAATTCACACAATATTACTTATATAGGGTTGCCACTGCCCACAAACAAGTTCGTAGGGGTTGGGCATCAGCGTCTTCTGCGTATCATAATACCACATTGCGATCTGCAACCAGCCTGCCAAGTATGGCGATTATGATATATCCCTTCATAGATATTTCGGGGGAAGGAAATACGTGTAAAATTTTTTTGCTGACTAATGAGTTATTCACCCCTTTAAAGCTTTTACACTTATAACTAATCACCATTTATATTTATGCAACTACTGTCTAAATATATATATATATATATATATATATATATATATACACACACAAAAATAATACTAGATATGACAAGAAATTGCACATAAATATATACAAAAAGAAATATGCATCGGCCGGGAATCGAACCCGGGCCGCCCGCGTGGCAGGCGAGCATTCTACCACTGAACCACCGATGCTTGATAGATAGCTATCAATATTGTAATCTATTCAGAGAATTCTTAGTATAAGCATTATATATATTTTTTACTTACTTTTCATTTTGCATCTGTGTCGTATACAAAACATCTTGTTGCGATGAGTTTGTCGCTTGTAACAACGCAAGCGCGTGCTGAAGTGAGGCCATGTGATCTGTAGCGCCCTTAAACATAAAAATAATTCTTATAAAAAAGATAATTGATTATATAAAATAATTAACTTATATAACTCATTTTAGTAAAACTAGCGCCATCTGTTAGCCTTAATTTGAAAAATGTTTTGAAGATGTAATACCATTATTATCCTATAGATGGCTCTGATTCTTATTAGGCAAATATTTAGACATTTGAATTCAATTTATATAAAAATGTTTATATATCGACTTACCTGCAAAGCAACAGAATGGGAGTGCAACCTCTGTTCTAGACAGGACATTTTATACCCGTACAACTCCATAACGCTAGAGGTCGCTATATCCGTTATCTAAAGTAAAAGAAATATAGATATTTTAATAACAATTTATTAATTTTTATTTTATAATATTTATATTAACAATAGTTTCATTAAATAATGTAATTTATTATTATAAGAATATATAACCTAACCAAAACATGAAAAAATACTATAGAACCTATTGGACTACAAATTACACTTTGTATGTCTGAGGACCAAGGTACTGTAAGGTTAGAAATATAATATTTTCAATATTATGTGCGGACTTCAGCCATATTTTAAAAAAATAGTAAGTTTATCGAAAACACATTCAAATATAAGTAAAGTAAGGTAAATATAAGTTAAAACATTCATTTTCTACCTTAGAGCAAGTAAATGTATAATATAAAATGGGCCTGTGTTTCACTTCGGGCTTCATTGGCAAACCCAATCAATACGCCACAGAGATTGCTGGGACGATTTCACTACCAGAGCAGTTTAGGAGTGAGGATTCATAGACATACTAAAGTATTAAGGCAGCCAAAAGGATTGGCAAGTTGAAGTGGCAGTGGTCAGACCACATAGCCCGCTGGGGCTTCAAGATTTTGGAACGTCCACTTCTGTACCGTAACAGCATTACGATCGTCGAAAGATGTAATCTGTGAGAAAAGCCTATTGCTGAAAAAAATATTATATTACGCTACCTTATCGCTGTGTAGTGCTTCATTCAATTTCGCTATTAACATATCTATAGCATGCTCTTGCACGGGCGTGAGTCTTTGCGCAGCCCAAGATACCTCGGCCTCCGCCTCGGCCCGTGGCGACGGGCTTTCTGTGCTGACTTCCGATACATTGTGCAAACTCTCACCAAAGACCTGAAAAAATAACACGATGATTATATTTTAATTCAAGTAAAAGGATTCACCTTCATCATCAACATTTCAAACTTGGGTTGTCCACGGCTGGACATCGGCCTCTGTGATATATTTCCAACAAGACCTTTACCTCAACATGGTAATCTGTCCTGTGAGTGGACCGGCGATGCGCTTGTTGGTCCGTGGTCTCCACTTCAGAACTTTAGGACCTGGGTGGCCATTCGTTATTCGCACCGTGTGTAATGAGTGTAATGAGATTTTAGTTAAGAAATGAAAAAAAAACACTCATCATTATCAGCCAGTCCACTCCTGGACATATGCCTCCCTCATATTAGGTAGAATGCTGCCTGCATCCAGCGTTTCCCAACTACCTTGACGAGGTCATCTGTCCACCTTGAGGTACATGTGTTGGACATTGCGCTACGTTTGCTGGTCCGTTATGCACTCTAAAACCTTGAGATCCCAACAACCATCAGTCCTCCGTGCTGGGCTATGTCATTCTGTTTCGTTCGTCTACAGATCTCATTCTTGATTCGATCCTGGAGAGCTACTATGGAACTTGCCAATGAAGTCCAAAGTGAGAAACCACTCGTCACTGCCGTAATTCATCACAGATAACACACATTGGTTAGACCTTCGTCTTTGTGTACCGCGGTATATTGGACAACCCATTTTACTTCTCTATAAGGTATGTACCTGGTTCATCTGATCAGAGGGAAAGTAGTGATGCTTAATCAATTGTAGTACTTGCTTTCTTCTCAGTCCATTATTGCTCGTAAGGCCGGCACACAGCAATTTACGGACCTGGAAATTAAAAACCAATTTTTTTTTTCATATTTCCTTTTAAACTGTTTATTAATCTATTACTTATATTAATAAAAAATAGATAGATAGAAAGATAGAGAGGTAGATATAGGTATATAAATTTGATTCACTTATATATATATCTCTTTGACAAAGTTTTCATTTTTCAATGAGTAAATATTGAATTAAATTTGAATTAAACATGAAAACTTTTATTACTTCCTTTTTCCATCCTAATTCGTTTTAAATATTTATTAATATATAGAAGCTTTTATATTTTGTTCTAATGTTACTGGAATACCATTTATAAAATTCAAAACACATATTAAAAGTAATTCGTCGGTAAAAGGTATATTATTAAACGAATATTTGAATGATTAAAGTCCTTTGGAATGATATCGTTAATTTTATATACATTCAGGCTTTATCTAACAGTTAGTGTATATGTACATGTATGTGTCAATATTTTTTTTAAATTTTAGTTGTAGAGTTTCTTCCTTCTTCTTTCTTACATCTATAACAGCTTGCGAAGCAGAGTAGAGCCAAAAAAAAAGAGATTTTAAACGGTTGACGATTAATATGAGTCCTGTTAAATGAATTTATTTTATGTTTATCTTTTATAATCAATACCTAACACATCTAATACTTAATGCCTAGAATGCGAATGGTGGATTTTAGATTCATTTTTGTAGTTCGTTAGATGATTTTATAATAGTACACAAATAAGAAAATACCTCATGCCAAACTAAGAGTATACAGAATCTTTCATGATAAACTTCGAAAGTTTAAATTTATTTTACTGAAATAAATTTTGAGCAATTGTAATCTTGCTAATAGTAATGTAAAGAAACTAGTTTATTAAATAATTCTATTTTGTTTTGCCGCGCTTATTTAATATCTGTAAATCAGTAGCTGTTCAACCTTGACTCTTCATAGATGGCGCTGATAATAATGGTATTATAATGGAGTCCACTGGGGTCGTCAGTCGGTAAAGCAGTTAGTATTAGAAATGTTAGAGTGATAATTAAAATATTGCAGAATAAATTTTTGAAAGGAATTAACAATTAAAATAATAAACTTTTAATGTCGTTTCTCTGTTTTGAGGTACGTTAATGGTATAAAACATTAAATATGTGATTATTGTTACCGTTACCTACCGTTTTTAAAAATAAATCTGTTTTCAGAACAACACATTGTTATTTATTTGAAACATATACTTACATGGTCGAGAGAATTTACCGTATATTAATATTTAATGGAAGTAATGTTAAGTTTGATGGATTTTAAATTTTAAGTTTTATGTTATTTATTGATTTATTCCCCTAAAACGGTTTTTCGAGATATTTATATATATGATGATTCCACTGGAATCACTTATTTACACTGCACTTACAATATATTTGCGATAACCACATTATATATTAACATAAAAATCTTTGTATATTTAAGACCAATTAAAGTTTATCTTTTTCAATATAATCTAAGGCATTAAAACAAAATTACTGTACCTGTTATTAGGGTCCATAGAGTGTTCTAAATATTCACAGATATATAACAAACTACCAGAAAGCGATAATTAATCTCTTAGTAAATTCATTAAGCAAAATCACTTTCACAAGGCATATTACTTTTATATTATTTCTAAGTATGTTCAAAATAAAGATAATTAAAATTAAATAAAATCAAAAAAACAAAACATTTTTCGTTAATTCAATTAACAAAAAAGCTAAAAACCTTTCTAAGTGTCTCAATTGTAATTAAACCACAATTTAATTTTAAGCTTACTATTACAGTAATGATCTTATATAATAAAGCCATTTTGACTTTGAATAATAGAAGAAAAAATTAAACCAGAAAGGTTATGCAATGAGCTGAAGTCATGCCTCTTCTTACCTGATGGTGAACTAATAGCCTATTTAACGCCGCTTCCCAATCCCTGGACAGTGGGGCCAGAACCAGCGCGGTGCGACAACCCACGATCACCGCCTGCTGAGAGGCCTCAATACCAATGGGCCCATTCTGAAAACATATTGTTCTATGTGTTTGTGCTGTCACTATAATTCACAGATTGGGTACTGAATTAATAGCAAACAAGATTCAAATATCAAATTTTAAATATTTAGAGGTACTAAACATTTTATAGTCCTAAAAAACTAAGGGAAAACAGTTAAAACAGACAGGTACGTCTGACCATATGCATGACCTGTGTGTATTTAACCGGCTTTTGCACAATTGTTTTGTGTCTGTCTCTTAGGTTCTCAAATTAAAATTAATAGCATTTATATGTCAAACTTGATAAATTAAGTGGTACTAAACTTTTAATTATATTATTAGGATATTAATGGTTTGTGACCAGAGGTAGCACAGCGGTAGATGTCTGAGACTTGCGATCGTAGGTCGCGGGTTCGAATCTCAGGATACAGTCTTATATTATGAAATGGGACTATTTTTTAACGGATTATGTCACCAGCCAGGTGGTAGAATTAAGGTGGATGTTCATATGTCATAGGTATTCAGATATACGATGATCTAGATATCGAAGTGTGTTGAGGACCTAAAAAAATGTACGCTTAAATATAAAAAGTCATATAGTTTATAATAACTTTTTATTTGGACCGTAACAGGCCATTCACAGAAATATTCGATTTAATAATTATATATTACTATAAATAATATAGTAATGCTTCGTCCAGGTTTGAATAATTTATACATTGTGCATTAATCACATAGGATTGCCACTGCTCACAAACAAGTATACAGAGCATTGGCAGCAGCGTCCTGTGCGTACCATAATACTACATTGTGATCACCAAACCGCCTACCAAACGAGGTGTTTATAGTATATCCCAAATAGATATCTTTGGGGGAAGCTTATGCCTCGCAGTGGGCGTCTATAGGTTGCAGACTAAACATTTTAATTTGTGAACACTGCATAATATTTGTAGACATTTGGAAGTTACATAGCACATATTTCGCCTGTTTTTTCCACTTTGTTTTTGTACGTATGTTTCTCTTTAAGCCACATTTCATGTACATATATAAATAGGCTTATCAATATTTGTTGCTATTGACAAATTAATAACACATTTTTAGCCTGTTTTTTCCACCATGTTTTTCTTCAAGCCATATTCATCTAAATACGTAAATAGGCTTATGAATATTTATCTATTGATATATTAAAGGATTTATTAAAATAATGATACCTGTGACGTGTATTGCAAGACACTGTATAACGTATCTTCGAAAGAGTCAGGCGTCACCTCTTGCATTACACATTCCTGAGTTTCAGTGGACTCGCAGAGCGCTCCAACAACTTGTAACTGTAAATAAGAGACAATTTAAATAATTATCATCACCGCCTCCTTATAGACTTCCAGCAAGACCAGTAGTAAGCGACCCGTGTCCAGCCTATTCCCGAGACTTTAACAAGGTCTGAGCCACTCTGTGCTCGTTTCAATGTTCATATTTATTTAAAAAATTAAAAACTTATGAAAGTTTACTTTTTAGATTTTTTTATTTTAAACCAACGCCATCTGCTAACCTTCATTAGAAACATTTTCAAAAATGTAATGCCACTGTTCTTCGATAGATACCTTTTATTCCTTTAATATGTTATTTATGTAAATGTATAGACATTTGGATTCAATTTATGTAACAATACCATTGATTTATCGACTTACTGGCAGAGAAACTGAATGAGTAAACCTCTGTTCTAGATAGAACAATTTGTGTTCATGCAACAAGTTTGATATGTCAAATTTGGAATATTTAGAGGTAGTAAAAATTTTATCTTTTTGTATTTGAAAGTTCTACTTCAATGATTATCTTACATATGTCATTACAGTGATTTCAGAGCGTTCCTTGGTTCATTTTATCAATCATTGTTATGACCATTTTGTTTTGGTAGATTGATTGATGATGACATTTTAAATCTAATGGCTATCTCTTAACACACACAAATAATCTTATTTGCCAATTGGCATTAACACTTTTGGGTGGTGGCAGAGACCTATAGAGGCTTTGCTTAACCCTTTTTATAATAACCTAGAGAAGGGGTTCCCTCAAAAACCTCCTTCCTATATGCTTTATTAGTTGTTTCTCTTTAGACGGACGCTTTGTAGAGTAACTAGGCGTATAGGTCCTCCCCTATAGCGCCGTACCCCAGCGCTAATAGTTGGTACAGACTCCATTTACACTAATAAAAACTTACCCATTGCAGACCAGCTCTTCCCGGCTCCAAGGCTGGTGGAACAAGCAAAGCTGGCAAGCCGTCACTTATCACAGCAATCAGTTCTTGTGGTAACCGACCTTCATCTAGTCCCAAAACACTTCAAGTCAATTAAACAGGATAAACAGGAACAATCAACATCAAATTTAAAGTTTAAACTATAGATGGATTGTAAACACATCCTTACTATGTTGTCAGTAACCGTTTATTAATTTCATTCTCACCATTTTAGTCGCAGGACGTCATAGACAAAACTTCGCCCATAGATTTCCAAAAGCCTTTTTCCTAGGACTTTAACGAGGTCCACCTTGTAAATGAACGTCTTAAACGTTTTTCATATATTTTTCATTGTCATTCACTTTGGATAGTTTATAGTAACCACTTGTGTATGTCATAAGAATAATAAGCTAAATTTGATAAAAACTACAATCGAACTGAGCTTCCTTATAAGAAAATCCTTCAACTTAAAGCTATGAGAATTTTAAATGGTCTGAAACAAACCCTACCTTAAACTACAAACTTATGAAGACTATAATACAATACTAGAAAAATCTATTCCCAAGCTCTATTTATTACTTTAGAAATCCATTGCAATGTAATTAGATATTTGTACATATTTTTTAAATAAACTTTTTCCAATGTTTTACATAACATAATTTAGAGCCATTATTCTGAAGTGGTATGTAATTTTGTAAACATTTGCCAGCACAAGCTATTAATTTTATAAAGCATAGAAAACGGTGTAGCATGCCGATCTTTATTTCACTTGTAAAACTTTTTTCACATCACTATTTATCTTATACTTGTGAATGTTTTTATGCATATAGGTGTATTTTATTGTAATATTCCAGCAGGTGAATACATCATTAAGAAGTCTTTATAAAGAATAATCTTCTTAATAAATACCTAATCTCTATTAAATTTTTTAAGAACGCACATCAAAACAGATATATGAATATTCCAGTAGTTTTTATGTAAAAGTAAAGTTTTCCCAAAATGTTTTTCATAATACGAAAAACATTTTGGGAATGAACGAGTAAGACAGATAATTATTATAGCATGTGCGAGTGAGACAACAAACTGCAGAAACTATTTGGTGCCTATAAGTAGGCACCAAATAGTTCCTTTTATTAGTTTATTAATTAGTAATTTATTAAATCCACCTCCATAATTTATTAACCAGAAATCTTTAGGTCACAATATCTGCTAATAGAAGTCCACTAACTACTAAGCTACATGAACTTACTTGTTCTAATAAAAAATCTCTTTTAAAATTAAAGAATGTACCTTTGTATTGTGTTACAATCGCAGCAAACAATTCCAGCGACTCGGACAAACATATTCTACTCGCTTTCATACACAGACATATCAGCTGAGGATGGTGACATCTTAATGAATATAAATCTGAAATAAACATTACTGTTTTAATAACCAGCTAGAGTACTTCGTATTTCATCACAGATTTCAAATATCGAACAACGCTTTATTCACCAGAATAATATGGTTGCCCGTTAATATAGCGCTCTTTAACTGCGCTTTTGTATACGAGTGAAAAAGACAGATAGATGAGAGATAGTTGGTGGCCGCCAAAAGTTACAAGGAAATTAAAGGATGCGTTCACATGCAGCTAATTTTTAAAACGTTCACACAACTGTCAGCTTGTTTCTTTCTTAGTTATAGTTCATTGATTTTATTCTTTAATTCCATGGTATTCAGTTTTAACAAAAAATTTTAACTTGCCACTAATGATTTTTTAAACATGTTCATTCAGTGATTGTTTTTTATAATATTTAATATAGGGTTCCACTTATATTTGGACATGTCAACCTTATTAACACCGTCATAAATATTAGACATTACAACATTTAATAATCATTATAAAGTCAAGACGCCCATCTGCAAAATCGTCTAGGCGCTTCCAAAATTATTTTTTGACGATATAGACTTTGACAGAAATTGATGTGTGCCATCATCATACGGAGTAAATTCCAGTTGCCTCAGTGATTGTTTACTTCAGTTATTTTATTTTAGACTAGTTTTGTCTCATGTAACCGCATCCTTACAATTTACTACTGAGTAAAAAGGTAGATATCGCTTTTTTTAATATTTACTCTGTTGGGCGAATCACATTATCATCATGTCAGCAAATAGACACTACAAAGCAATAGCGATATCAGCTACCTGCCAGTATAAGTTACTTCAAAACTTTTCCAGCCATTTAAGAGAATCGCCATTTTGTCAGTCTGTCTGTACAACAGAAAGACAGACAAAATTTTTAAAAAATGTGATTTTCTTATATGTACCATATATAGATATTCATATGCATGTAGTAAAAAGCAGTAATTTTAATATAACAAACAGACACTCTTATGTTATTTAAGTGTCTAGATTTACTCTTTTAACCTAATTGTAATGGCAGACTGCCCTATATTTTTTAGCAGTCAACCTAGGTATTTTCTTCTTTTTTACCTATACGAGATGATAGAACTAAATAAATGATTTACCTAAATTAACCAAAACAGTGAGGAACTTCAATGTATTCTGCAAGCAACTTGCCGAGTTCTCCGGTTCGCCTGTGTCATCTGCAGCTGAGAGGCACAATTCATCTGTGTCCTGGAAGACAATATGAATAACAAATATAGAACCATCACCTTGTACTACTGAATCATTCACAAAAATATAAAAGATAATATTTTAAAATAATACTAACTTCAAAAATTTATTGACGAACATATTACTAAAATAATTTGAAATATAAAATAATGTAAGGAATTAGAGAGGAAGTTAAAACCTTAGGAATATCAAGGTTTATAACAAAAACAGCAAAAATTTTTATACAAAAGCTGTTTGCTCATTGGCACTTACACCTTCACAAAGCTTAAGGTGGCAGAGCTGAGCTAGAGCAGTGGTAGTCCATCGGTAGACAGAGACTTGCATACACAGGTCGCAGGTTCGTATCTCTTGATACAGTCTGATATAATTCACACATTGTCCATTAATTATATAAGATTGCCACTGCTTACAAACAAGTTTCCCGAGAATGAGCAGCAGCATCCAGTGCATTCCATACTATCACACTAAGACGGCTAAGCCACATGTCAACTGTGGTGATTATGGTATATCACCCCATAGATATTTTTGGGGGAGGTGTATGCCTTGTAGTGGCCGTCTATAGACTAAAATTGCAGCGGACTGTCTCTTTTAAATTTAGCTTTGGCATCAAAAATAACATCATATTATAGTGCTACCGAAACTGCTAGCAAAATCGAGGCGAGGAACAAAATGTTAAGACTGACGGAACGAAGCGGTCGCTACTCCCCCCGTCTCGCTGCCCGCATACCTAAGGCGAAGTCCAGCAGTTTCGGTAACATCATAAGACCATTTTGTAAACCAATTTATCATTGTTTTTAAATTTTCTGATCTTTACTTGTACTTTAAAATAAAATAAAGGTAATTCATGTTACTAATTGAGAGTAAAAACCTAAGTAATTTTAAAGCAAAATAACTTATACAAGTATATTCACATAGAGAATCATTATTATTTAGTTTAATTAGGATAAATTAACAATTTTAATGTAGTCTTATGGATTACGCTTTATGTTCATGTCTTTTTTTTAATTGTTTTGAATGTATAAATGTGTGTGTCATTGTGGTCTGAAACATATGTTTATCTATATATCAATTAGATGTAAAAGTCTCACCTTCAAAGAATCATTGAGAGCAGCATCAAAATTAGGATAAGTCAATACATAGCTCTGCAGATTGTTATCTGAACATAAATCATTAATAAAGGTGTATGCATGAAGTAATTGCGTTGCATCCCTGTCACTGTAAACAATAACATGAAATTATTAATTTATATATATAATAATAGAAATATTCTTACACTAGTTAATAGTCAATCTCACAAAATAGATAACATGTACAACATTATATATACCAGAGGTGACAAAACTGTGGCTCTTTGAATGATTATTTTTGGCTTCAATTGATTGTCAATTATTTCAATATTTAAATCTATATTATCTATGTCTGCTCCTGGGAAATCGAAACAAATTACTGGGGTGAATAATAATAATTATTATTATTATTCCAACATAAAATTAAAGAAATCTGAACACGGATGATAATTAACTAACCAGCATCTTAAAAGTATTATTGGAGTGCTGTCATACATGTGTGCCATAATATCTAAATTCAATACGCATATTTTGTACTTTTGTCATATAATTTCAATAGATATAATTTTTGGAAAAAAACATTCGCTTGAGTATTTTAATGCGTATTAAATTGCGGCTCGCGAAAATTTTCAAATTTCGAATAATGGCTCAAACTATCAGGAAGCTTGGCAACCCCTGACATACATTCAAGTAGTAGTAGCCCAGTGGTTGAGGACTTAGACTTGCAATCATAGGCATATCCAAATCCCTGAATTCAATACATAATTCACACTTTGTGCATTAATTATATAGAATTGCTCATAAACAAGTTTCCAGAGGGTGAACAGCAGTATCCTCTGCATACTATAAGACATATACTATTAAGTGAAATGATGATATATACATATAAAAAACATTCAACAAAGTTTATTTATTTAAAGTACTTTATATGCTATTATGTCCAGCAGTAGGGATTGAATTAATAGATAAACATGCACCTAACATTTCAGTATTACCTATGGTATGTGCCAAGCTGGGGTTCAGCCCTCTTGGGTGTCCTTGTGTCAGCCTAAATAAATAAACAAACAATGCCTACCGCCAATTCCAACTGGAACTGGAAATCTGTGAAGGAGTAGCAGAGCCAAATGCAATATAGCTAACATAACAATTATTAATACTTACACAATTGCTTTCTTAAATGTCTTCATAGTACAGCATAAATAACTGTGAACATCTGTCTGACGTGTAGCCGCGGCGCCTCGAGTTGCTCCAGACAAACAGAGTAAAAGCCTACACACTTCCACTCCTCCATAGCCTCCATCCTGGAAAAAAGATAACGTTATATATAGATTTTCAAAAGATACATTTAACAATTTTCACTAATTTTTAACAAAATCCATATGCATGAATTTTTATTATGCAACATAAATGACACCGCAGGTAGATCTGGCCAGATAAGTTTGTTTTAAAAAAAAATTAAGTATTTAGATTTTAAACACATTGTTTTGAGGATTCTAAAGTCATCCTCAACTATCCCATCTCAGGGTTTTCCAAACCTAGGATCACACAACACATGCAGCAAACACTCATCAACCGCCAATCCCGCTGCATTAGCATCAAATCCACCTGCTACACATTGCACACCAAACACGTGTGATCCAACAAAATCAGGCACCACACAACAGATAGACTAATATGTTTTTGGAGGTGGCTGTCCCGGCGCTCCAAGGTAGGACCAGTATCCTACCTTAGATTGCCAAGTGGTCTTCACTGCCCTCCAAACCACACACTCAAATACAAAACACTAAACAATAACACACATAGGACTGGGATTTGCATGCAAATGTCATTGTGCATAATGGAATATGTCTGTCTAGTTTTTATTTTTAAAAGTTCAAGGATTCTTCCATTCCGTGGATTCATATCTAATGAGGCTATAAAAGCACACAGGACTAACAGCACTCAAATCTTCAAAAATAATAGTAATGTTTTCAAAAATTTAAAGTACTAGTGGCACTTGTTAATACACCAAATAAATAAATTCCAGTGTAGTTTTAAAAAAGCTATATTTTGAAAACATCCATTTTTAACGTATATTCCATCAACACCCATGCAGTTAAAATTTTGTTTATTATGATACTATGATGAGTTAGTACATTTGTGGAAATATTATGTACATTTATATAGATAATGTATAGTAACCAACTGTACCTTTAGGCTTATTAAGTGTACAACAAATTCCTTGGCATCTACTGTTCTCATAAGTGCATAAATTGCTGGTAAATTTCCATAACATATATTAACAAGGACTGTCAATGACTTGTGGCCAATAGCCTGATGCTGAGGCTCTATCATAGGTTGTACAATCCAGTCTGTGAGTTGTTTCATAAGTCCAGAGAGGTAGGATTCCTGCCAACTGATTTTGATACCATAGGAGATGTCCTGAAAACTCAGACAGATTATTTATAGCTCAAAATCACTACTTTTTTATATGTACAATATATAGTTGTATTACCTGCATAACCGCAAGCAATTTTATTTTTTTATCATTTGATATAACATTGGATAAGAGACGAGCAAGAATTGGCATAAATCTGAAAGAATCAATAAATCATTAAATAATTATTAACACAATGGTACATGAGTGTGTATTAATTATATCCATAAATGTATAACATATATAATACATAGCATGATTATTTACAGATATAATAGTATTTTTTATCTATATTTATAATTTCTGAAGCAGATTTTTGGATAGGGTGTACAAGACACTAATTGATAGCAAATGAGGTATTTGTTCACCCGATAAAAACTTTTACACCGTAACCAATCACCCTCTAGAGAGTTAATGTAACATACTAACTTATATGTATGAGTAAGAGCATATCTAGCATTTGGTTCAATAGCAGCCCGTGCCAGTACAGCCACTCCAGCCCAATGAGGACCTCTACTGTCGCTCATTACCCTCCAAAGGGAACTGAAGAAAGCACAAACTTCCGACCGTCCAGGTGAAAATATTGAGAGGTCACATGACGATGCTATCAGCTGAAAAGGAAACAACAAAAAAGTTTCAAACACGAAAGATAAGCTGGATTACGACTAAAAAAATTCTGAGTACTTTGAAAATATTATGCACGAATTTTCTTCAGTACGTATATGTAACCCTAGATATTGCGTCTTTATATGAAAGAAATATAAACATTTTAAACGTTGGCAATGATATTGAATATTATTACTTACACCTAAATACCGAGTCATTAAATTAATTGCGGATTCGCTGTGCGTTGCTTCAAATTCACGAGCAGCCGTAATAAATGCTTTTAAATTAGCAAATTTAGCAACCTCGGGTGCATTGCAACTCCAATTGTCTACTCCGTCCACTTCCATGATTATATTACTCAGTCAGGATTACTATACAATTAAATATGATTGTCTGTAAATTTACATAAATAAAGAAATAACATCCAAACGGCAAAATATTTATAAAACCGACAAATACATAATCTCACAATACAGTATAAAATTTTAATTTCAACTGTTTCTTTGTTATTATGTTTACGATTGGTTGTATTCCGTGTTATATGTCAAAAAACGTCTCGTATTTTATTGGTTTCAACAATCTGTTTACAAAATCAACGGCCAACCATTGGTCTCACTTAACCATAAACATTTTCTTTAACATTTTTGCAAAAGACAATTCGAACATAACTTTCAATAATTAATTTTATAAACTTTAAAATTTTTATTTCTTAACGCACAACGACGAATACAAAAGTTTTAAATGTGTTGAATAATGTAGAATAATAAGGAAAAGTGTAACTAACGAATTTTAATTGGCATTTTACTAAAACAAATTTATTAAACACAAATTCCGCTTTTCAAGTATTTTGTTATGTTGACTTCCTTCACATGTTTTTTTTATAATTTAATGGCCCGATCTGATAAACAAGATCCATATCATCTAACCTTAGCTTTAAAGGCTGTAAAGGTTGTCATGCCCAACGCGAATATAGACTAAATTTGTAACCTATAGTTTGTTATGTTTGTCTATTACACATAAATTGTAATCTTAATGTCATAAGTTAATAACTTTACATTGCTAAATATATAAATCTTAGTTATAAAAATGGCATTGCCAAAAGCACAACCAGCCGAAGTTTTACGAGCCTGGCAAAAAGATGATTTCTATGAAAAACAATTCGCTGGACAATTGGCACGAATAATACCATCTCACCATGCTCCAAAAACAATTCCAATTTCTTCGTTACTTTATAAATCTTTTACCACGCTCAAAGATCTCCAAACACTAGGCGAAGAATATTCTGGAATAGTACAAGTTGATGAAAGTTATCACAAATTACCAACATACGGCAATCGGCTGCTCAGTATATTGCTGTCAGCGTTTGGCGAAACTGTAACCCGAAAGTTGCTTAGTCAAGTTGAAAAGAAAATAGAAGTGAATGGAACTTTACGTCCTGAAGTACAAAACGTTCTTTTGATTGTTGTTAAAGCCTTAGGTAATATAGTTCCTCAAATCGAAAGTATACATAGGGCACTATCATATATAAATGGAGGTCCTTTACAAATAGGCAAGTTCGTGTCGGGAATTGATTATGTACACGTAAGACCCGCAGCTGCAGCGTATTATGCCCATCTAAGGTTATTAGGTCTTGTTACTCTATTACATGCATTTGTGTCCAGTGGGAAGTCTCTGTATGAGGCTAAAAAGAATATAGAACAACTATCCAATTTTCCTAATGAAGTTGACAGCAATAAAACATGTGTAGCATGTTTAGAAGAGCTATTGCACCCATGTGTTCTTCATTGTGGACATCTTTTTTGTATGCAGTGTTGTTATGGGGCATTGGACAATTGTCCGTTATGCAGAACACCTTTTACTAAGAACACAGTTGTCCCTATTATGAATTATTATCCTGGTGAATTATAATACACTAGAATGGACATAATTTTTGTACTACTAAAAAGATGTCCAAATCTTAAAATTTTAAGTATATATTGATACATCAGATAATATACAGTTAATAGAGACTAATGGTAATGTTAAAAAAACTAAGTATGATTAGTTGTTTATATAAATGAAGTAACTTAAATTTACCTAGAAAAAAAAAGATTAAGCTTAAAGGGTATTAATTAATATTTCCAAGTGACAAATGTATGTTTACCTTCTCATATTGCTTCTTTAAACAGTAAAAATTACACCGTTATGGACAGGCCATGTATCTTGTATGAAGAAATCCTTCACAGTTATCTTCAAGCAATAATAAAGTATAACCTGAATATACCATTATATACTTGTGAAAGCTCAGTTAAATATATATTGGCCTTCGGAGCTGATAATGTAATTGTGAAATTTTATATTAAAATTTTATGTAGTTCCTATAGTAATATATAAATAAATCACCATCATGTCAGCAGATAGAAGCCCACTGCAAGGATTAGGCCTCCCCAGGCTGCCAGTGAGTTCCTGCAACCTTGACTTTCTTGTTGGTTCACCTGATGAGGGCTTACCCATGCCTCACTCATCTGTACTTTAAAAAAAAAAGTTATTTTTTGTTATGTTGTAACTTTTTGTAACAGAAGCTTGATTCTGAATGGGCAAAAGCAGGTTTGTTATATTTTTATATCTTTGGTGGCTGTGATAATAAAACAATGTTATATTTTACCAAAAACCTTTAATTTATTAACTTTCAAACAAATATAATTTATTAAGATAACAATTAAGTATTTAAAGGAACAGAAACAACTCCTATATTCTACTTACACTAAGTTATGAGAGATTCAGCAAGAAATATTAAGTGTAAATGCTTTAAACAAAAAAAAAGCTAAATTTTTTACATGCCCATTTTTGAATTGCATCACCTGAATTATTTTTGTTTTTTTGACAATAACATTTATGAAGTATTTACAAAAGTTAATCTCAATAAAAGTTGAAGCATTCACAGCATAACAAACATAGTTAAAAGTAATATTTTTAATTTTCACACTAAAACGTTAAAATTAAAGAGAAAAAAGTCTAGCTTGACTAAAGTTTAATTGAAGGCATAATACAAAGTAAAAAAATACTCAATTGTTCAGACACAAAAATATGCCATACTTTTTAGCACATTATAACATTTATAAATACAGAATTCACATAAGTCACAAACCATGAAATACTGTTTAGTAACATATAACAATTATCCATTTAAAAATCAGTGTTCATTAATTTGTAATGTAGAGTATTTGATGTTTACTCTACACGCAATAGTTCAACATCAAAAATCAAAGTCGCATTAGGTGGAATGATCCCTGGGTGGCCTCGTGATCCATATGCAAAATCTGGAGAACAGGTAAGTCTAGCTCTCTCGCCAACTGACATCTGTAAGAAATATTAAGTAATTTTTTATATTTAAGATCTGATATTTACAACTAAACAGCCTGCAACAGAAACCTTGAAGAGGAATTCTAAACAGCCATCCATAAAATATGTCATATATCACACTTTGTGTAATAATCCCCTTGAAAATATTACTAATTTACAAGACAAGGGAAGGGAGGCTTATGATGTGTTGATTTATGAATTATTACAAAATTTATATTGATAAATTTCAACTACAAATAAAATACAAAACAAATATTTTTTTTATTTTTTAAATATTAAAGCCACAACAACCCAAGCTGGTGGTCAAGCAGGTCCCTCCTCTGAGCTGTGCACCATCACAATGAAATAATCACCTACTAAGAGCTAGAGATTGGGACTCATTGGTGAAATAAACATCTGTTGACACAAATTAAATCACTGCATAGATCTTCTAGACTTACAGGCTTATGTAGGCAAACAGCATTTGTACTAACATTCTTATAAAACCAACTTTTATAGGAATGTTAGACCTTAAGCTTTTGTGCAGTTTGTTAGGTACTTATTTTCAATATTAGCATAAAGTTTGTCAGTTCCTCCTTATTTTTCTTGCAGCTTATTGGCATGCATATACAACGCACATATTTTTTAATTTGATCAATTCTCAGTGTGCACCTCAAGAGGAAGAAACTTGTATCTTAGGAATTAAAGAGATAGTTCTTAATCCCTAGGCTGTTGCATTTTCATCTATTATTTAAATAAAACTTTGAATTAAAGGTTGATATTTGTTTTGAAACTTACTTTGGCTAGGCCTTGATCCCAGCCTTTTATAACGTCCCCTTTCCCTAGCGTAAATTTAAAAGGTTGACCTCGGTCTCTAGATGAATCAAACTTCTTCCCATTTTGCAGTGTTCCTGTATAATGAACAACTACTACTTGACCGGCTTTTGGGTAACTGGTGCCTAGAAAAATAAAAACGTATGTGTTTATAAAATTAACAGGCATAGCATAAAATTATTAATTAACGACATTCTTAAAACAAATTACGAACCGTTTCCAGGCGAAATAGTCTCCACATCGACACCCATCTCAAGAAAGGATTAAATAAAAATTACACAAAAAATTAAAATTGTATCTTCCACGAAAAAGTGCAAAGAAAACTCGCACGACAGATTATATATTTGACAGCAACAAATACTTTATTGTATAACCAGTTAGTACTTATTAAGTAACCACTAACTTAAATAAAAATTTCGAAGTATTTGGATAACGTCCGAAATTTTGTACAAAATGTAACGAATTAAATTTTATCTCGTATTTAAATACTTACTTTAATCTTATTAGGCTTTTGCCTTTTAGAATTTGTACTAAAATACGCCTCGATTTCAATGTCCGCGTACTAATTACAAATTTAGAGTGTTTACAGTTTTAGGCGACTTAAATAATACCTTAATTAAAGTAGAAATTATCCATATTACGTTACAATGTGGATACTAAGTGTTAATACGCGTACTTGAAATTCATATGCGTAGTTATAAGACTTAATTGAATAAATATGGCAACTCTCTACCTAATTGTCAATTACAACTTTTGTTGATGAAGTTTCCCCCTATGCTGTTTTGTTTATAAAAAATACAATATTCTTAAAAATGGTTTCTAGTGAAGAAGAATCCGATGTAAAAGCAGGAGACACTTTAGAATGGGACGTAGAAATGGAAATCCAACTATTTTATGCAATGGCAAATCATAAGCCGGTTGGAATAAATAAACACTTTCACATGGCATGTATATGGGAAAAACTCTCTAATTCTATAACGAAAGAAATATCCACTCATGATATTTGGAAACATCTTGAGAAGCTTTATGATATGTCTATGCTAGAAGATACAGAACCAATACCTTTTCCTAACAGCGAGGTCAATTTTAGTTTACCAGAAAATGAGTTTGGACCTTTGATCAAGCAAAAATGTAAAGAAACTTTATTAGCAGACGATAGTGACGGAGGTATAATGATACTACATTTATCGAAACACTAAAACATTTAATCATAATTGATAAGAGAATAATTAGGATAACTTCTAATTTCTAAATGAATGTTAGTGTTTATATAATATTTATTTAATGCTGTTAAGAGGTATATAATAGTGTTGACTATATTTATTCTTTAAAAATATCTCTATAAAAATAGTAAGAATAACATAAAATAAAATTATTTTTATTTAATGTTTAATTTAATTCTGCTAACTGATTCAATAGGCCCTTTGTTATAAGTTTCAATTAACTAATTTTTTTTTGTGTTTAATGATTTTAGATGCAAGAAGTCCATCTCCTAAAGCATCAACACCAAGAAGTAATTCCAGAGGCACTGCATCAAAAGATGGAACTCCTAAAGGTAAATGTTACTAAAAGATATAATATAAAATATAAAACCAATAACATATTTTAAAATATATCTCGATTATGTGTAAGATCAAGTTAAAATGGCTAAGAATAGTTATAACAGAATGTTTTATTGCTATTGAAACTTCTATGAAGTCTAATTATTAAAAAAAAAAACTATATCAAAACATTACCACACGCTTAAGAATATGTTACTATGTACTTAAAATGTAATGAAATCATTATTATTTAACAATTTCACTATGTTAACGCTTGCTATCTTAAGGAGAGGTGGTAAAAAAGTATTTTAATGATCAAGTTCTTCTGTTTAATTATAAGATTTTTTGGTAGAATATTAAATTTCATTTATTTGTTGGAGAATGATGAGCTCTGCCTTGGTATGGCCACACCATTGGTTTTTTATTAGATAGTGTATTTTAAATGGTAATTTCAAGATTTGAATAACTTTCGATTTGAATCGATCGATAGATCAATTTTGAAAACAATCCAATTTCAGATAATAAGTCTTTTACTATTATCACAAATTATATTTTGGGTATGGAATTATTTCTTTGATTTTCAACATTAATATTAAATTAAAATGGGTAAAGACATACCATCATCATCATATCAGTCAACAGGCACCCACTGCAAGACTTAGGCCTTGTCCAAAAACTTGTTTTATGCAGCCCATATACGACAACTCCCCACAATCTTATTTAAGTTGTTGGTCCACTTGGTGGGGGCCTATCCACGCCATGTCAACCGGCTTGTGGTGGCCACTCGAGAACCTCTCGGTACCAACAGCTATCTATTACATGAGCAATTTGCCCCACCCACTGCTACTTCAGATTAACAATACCAAGCTTCTGTAACCTAGGTTCTTCTATGGATCTTTTTATTGCTAATTTGATCATGCAGTGAAGCTCTAAGCATAACTGTATTTATTGTCTCTTTAAACATTCTTAATCCTTCTTAAAAGACCTATATAATCATAGGGATAATACATAGTTAATGACCACATTAAAGTTTAGTTATTGATGGATGTTATAGTAATTCTATTGTCCTGGTTATACACAAGATTATATTGATATAGTTTACTTAATTATACATACTTTAGATGTATAGATAGTTAGTTTATGTAATAACTTCTTTACAAAATTCTAAATTATTCAGGTCGTAAAGACAGTATTAGTGCACTAGCAACTAAAACAAGGAAAGAGAGTGGCAGCTCCCATGCCTCAACCGACACCCCTAGCATCAAGTCAGAAAAAGATTATGGTATGTGTATTTAATTAACCCTTTCTCTATGGCAGTGTGCTTCCTAAGAGTATGATGTGCCGTGACTGATGTACACTGTGCATGAAAATAAATGCATTGTGGGGCTCATTGAGAACTGGTTGACTGTTACACTGACTTCTACAGGCGATACTTGTATGCTCATAGCGAAAGGGTTAAAAAAATATGTCTTTATATATTGAATAATTTGAGCAAAAAATAAAACAAATAATTATTCAATTTTTGAAAGTAAATTTTATTAACATTATATATTAGAAGCATTGTGCTATAATCAATTGTTACGTATTTTCTTATATATATTACTAACAATTACATTTACTAGACAGAATATAGCAGCATTCTTTTAAATTCTTTCATGCACAAGTGAAAAAGACAGAAATAGGAACAGTTAACGTAAGATAGTGAGTATGCATCCGGACTGTGAAAACAACAGATATCCACAGATATTTTTCTGCTATGTAAACACATCCTAAAATCACTATTACCTACCAGATACATAATTCGTGCATGGAATCTGTCTGATGAATACATTACAGGGTGTTGTGGCCTAAATGAATAAAAATTACAAGATAATCATTTAATAATTTTATTTGTTATTTTGGTCTTGAAAACTATAGGTAGTAGTAATCGGTGTACAGTGATTCTGACCTAATAAAGGCATTTCTTTTTTAATTATATACCTCAATTTTTTACGTGAATTTTGAAATTACATTATAACTAGCACAATCTGTATTTATATACAGGATGATTGGCTTTAAGTATAAACGGTGAATGTATAGGTCATTTAACAGCAAAAAGCTTAAAAGCTTTTAATAAATTACAAAATGATGAAATGTTACATGAAATGATTTTATCGCCAACGAAAGGCCAACGTCTCCTTGTAGTAAAAGATCTACAGAGACAGATAGTAAACAATTGTTGAAAAAGCAATTGGACAGCTGAAAGTTTAGGGTTAGTAAAAATGGAGCTTTGCACTGTAAAAAAACGTGTCTTCATTATTGAACAATATTTCAAAAATAATGGAAGCTTGGCGGCAATGATTAGTTTGTACTAAATATAGTTGGAGTAGTGTTTTAACTTCCTCAGCTGTGAGATTAATTGAAACATTCAGAGAGACTGAATCCACAATCACACTTGTGGTCCAAAACATGCTGTTTCAATGTCAATATCGAAGAAGTGCGTGACAATCTCGGCAACAATCTAGGAGCCTTCATTTTATGGAGTTATAAATATTTTTTCTTTGTATGCTATATGTTATTATATCTGAAACCATTGATTTTTGAATAGGATGTCGTCGTATTTCAGCACATAGACGCGCACTGCAAGGTTTAGGCCTCCTCCTAAGATATCTGTGGGGGGAAATACCATAATAATACCCTGCTGTTCACCCTCTGGTTACATGTTTGTGAGCAGTGGCAATCTTGTAATTAATGCACAAAATGTGAATCATATAGGATTATATCCCGAGAATCAAACCTGCGACCCATGATCGCAAGTTTCAGTTCTTACTGCTGAGTTACTACACATTAATTGACAGGAAATGAGCTATACATTCACTTCCCTACCACTTACACCTATAACTAACCATTTCGTCGTGTAAAAGATTTTTTAATGATAATAAAGTTTCAGAATGAAAAAAAAATTAGGGATACTACTACTGTATTAGGGATATTGTTAACCTTTAAAGCTTCTGCAATTCTAATCAATAATCCTGTATATAGCAAGTATTCGCTTACTCTTTACAATTTTTTATTTGCCTTTGTTAAAACTAACAAATCTTTAAAAAAAAAGATTAAATAATGAGGTAAGATTTATTTTTATTAACAATATATTGGTCTACCGGAAAGTTCTGTCCGTTTTAGAATGAAACAAAGGAATATATATTTTTATACTTTTGATAAACTTTATTGAATAATATAATTGCCATCATTATTTATGACTTTTTGCCAGCGTGATGGCAATTTGTATACGCCATTTTTAAAAAAATGCTATCTCTAGAGACCAAATATTGAACCAGTGCTATTCTGATATCTTCTTCGTTCTTGAATTGTTTGCCCTGCAAGAAATTTTGTAAAGACAGAAACAAGTGATACTCAGATGGTGCTAGGTCCAGGGAGTATGGTGGATGCGACAGAATTTCCCAGCCTAGCTCTGCGACTTTCTGACGAGTCCTCAAAACAGCATGTGGCCTGGCAATGTCATGAAGCAGTATGATGTCCTTCCTATTGGATATCGCCGGCCTCTTTTCTTGAAGTGCTGTTTTTAATCTATCCAATTGCTGACAGTACCTATCCGAATTTAGCCTTTCGTTTGGTTTCAACAGCTCAAAATGTATTGGTCCTCGAATGTCCCCCCATATACACAACATTCTCTTGTTCAGGCTTAACTTCGATTTAGAGGTAGAGGAGGCAGGTTTTCCGGGTTCACAATATGCCATTTTTCTTATGATGTTTTCATAGGTAATCCACTTTTCATCCCCAGTTATGATCCGGTCCAAGATCGATTTTGTTGCTTGCAAGCAGAGATGTGCATACGATGATTCGATCATTCAAATTCTTCTCACATAACATGTGTGGCACCCATCTCGAATATACACAAACCCTAGTTTCTGAATATGGTTTGTTGAGCTGAAACAAGCCTTTCCGCAATCTCCGATGTTGTCAAAAAAGGATCTCGCTCTAACATGATCTTGACAGTATCGTCGTCTATCAAAGATGTCGCCCAGAGCGTGGCTTATCAGAAAGGTCTAAATCACGTAAATGAAATTTTTTGAACCATCTTCTGCATGTTCTATCAGAAACTGTATCTTCACCACTTTCAATAAATTTCTATACGCTTCTGTAGTATTTCTTCCTTGTTGGAATTCGTACAAAATACAGTGGCGTAAATGAACTTTGTCGGTAGCCATGGATACACGATCGCGTCTCACTTAATACATACATACTCACAAGAATGAACTTCGTTTTAGTTCATCTGCGACGAAAATGTGTATGTATACATTGTTAGCGATCAAAAGAGAGAGCCAAATATGTGTTACAGGAATATGCGCATACTTCTTGAAACTGATTGTAACCGGAGCGGAAAGAACTTTCCAGTAGATCTAATATAAATACATATTTTTTTAGTTATGTCGTTTATTATAAATTTCCTTGTTTACTTTTTTTTCCTAACATGTATTATTGTTTGATTTATATCAGATCGGAGACGAGATTCGAGGGACTCAAATGCTTCAGGTCCCCGTGACAGCTCTACTAGCAGAAAATCTTTGGTACATCGGGAAAAAACTACAAAGTCTAAAATAACATCAGTTGCAGGTAAAAAATGTTTATTATTATTGCAATTTAATTTTAATTTTATAAAGAGATCCGCAAACGAGCCAAGGTCATGGATGTAGCTCGAAGGATTGCTCATTTGAAGTGGCAGTGGGGAAGGCACATCTCTCGTTTAACGGTTAGTGCCGAAAGGTTCTTGAATCGGTACCACGAGCTGGTTAACGCGGCTTTGGTTACGATCTTTGGTTGCTATACTTATCAGTGGATGTCTGTCAGCTAACACGATGAAGATTATTAAATTTTTCCTTTACACATTCCAAATTTAAAACGTAATTTTGTTTTTTTTTTTTATCATAATTTTGACATGGTTTTTATTTTATAAAGATAGACCAATCACATGTGAAGTTGTTGTTTTACTCCAAAAACCAAAAATAAAATATGTAAATTGAATATAAGTTTCAACAAAATATGCACCATGATTCATTTTATCAGAGGTTTAAGTTGGGGTGCAATAAATTTTTTGAAGACGTTTTTGACTTCCTGTGTACGGCACTAAATTGTTTTACTTGAAAGTTAGTTATCTGAATACATAAAAAATTAAAAATCAGCAAAAACTTATTAGGCAATTTATCACAGTTAGGTCTAAAGTGAATTTCCAGTAATTGAATTTTGTAGGTACTTTTCCTAAGCATTACATACTAGACAACTGGGCTTTCCCACCTTTTTGTGCAATTTCTGCAATGATCATGATGGTGTATGGTTAAAAGATAAAGTAGTAGTAGAAAAAAATCAAAATTTACTTTAGAGTTAATTTTCAGTTGGTGTAGGCCTTGGCCCTTGTTTATATAATAAATATTATTGTTTATGGCCGTTGAGTACCTTCCTCTCCTTAGCTCAAGGCGTGTTTATTGATATGTCTCAGTCATATTATGATGAAAGTCCCTTAAATTTTTTCCACTTGAACGTAGCATACAGCTGAGCTTGATATAGTTTGATATGAATCCCCTTTCATCGTCAGTTGTAGTTATTTTTTATCAACCTTCTGCTTCTGGTCAACCACAACCTCTTTGTTTACATCCCAATTAACCTAAACGAAACATTGGATCGAAAACCGTCTCATGTGTCAGCATTAGCTAGCCCCTACAAGTAATTGAATTTTTTTAATCTGTTTTTCACCGATTTCACAATGAGACCCAAATTCAAAAATGTGGCGACATTTTAGTTAACCCATAGTAGTAATAAGAATAATGTTGGAATAAAATCAAATGGCGTTAAAGCAAATGAGAGAATAATCACTTTCGTAAGTGTGTTATTAGTACTAGTTTTAACTCAGTGATGGTATATTTTCTTACAAAATTATTTCATTCTTGCTGGCTATGTATATGTAATATATTTCACAGCTTGGGATTCCCCTCTTATAGACGAAGACGGTGTTTCTCGTCGTGGGCGACGACGTGCCAATGCTTCAACTCCACCAACTACAACACCAGCTAAAAGACGGAGAACGTGACACGCACACACCCACTCATACTTACATTTCTTCTGACACACAGAACCACGCCCATGGTGGGACCATAGAGTCCTGGGCAAAGGGCGGGGAAGAAGAAATCACGCTATTAATCATTTTTTCTAGAAGAAGTATGCATCAGCATAAGTTACAAGGGTTTTTTATTATTTTTTAATTGCGCTATGTATATGTGCTTCCTTCATAGTACAATATGATAATAGCAACTAGTCCTGTGACAAATGAGAGCCCAGTCATCTCATTAATTTGAAATTTATGAACGATCTAGCTCACGGACTTTCTTATCTGGTGAAATAACATAAGGGCCCCAGCCGTAGACAGTCTCTTCAGCAGTACACCACCAAAAAACCCGAAAAATTGCTGAGGTGAAAATAGTATATGCTAAGGACAAAAATAAAACTTATGTAATAAGTGTATTGATAATATTAGTTTAGCTATAGAATGATGAAGATTTGTATGTATCAAAATTATTCCTACTTGATTTGTACTTGTTTGCTTTTTCAGTCCCTTATGTGTAGCGCCACAAATTTACTTGTAAAATAAATTGTTTTCATACTTATATTGTTGTTTTAATATCTGTCTTTATACAGTATACCTATAGTTATTTAAAACATCGGAAACGTTAATTTACATTAAAATTACGGTTAAAAACATTGAAAATTGCATGTTTTATAATTATTAATTACACTTAATATTCACCTCATGTGGTTAATATTAACCACGTAAAGTTAAAGAATTTGTAATTTTTACTAAAAATAACGAGTTGTGTATGTCTTCTTTTTAATATTTTATTTGTTAAGTGTTAATAAATTTTTAAGAGATAATCATCTTAAATTTTAGTCATGAAATTAATAAATGTAGTAATATGCAATTTCTTATGAACGTATATCAACATTGGAATTTTTATCTGTGGATTGTTATATCAATTGTCAAAGTGACAGCGTACGAGCGGCGAAGGTTTCCAAACCAAAAAAATATTCAATAAACGTTAAAATAATGTTTTAATAAAAATTCTTGTTACTGTACTAAATATTGTTATTGTAATTATTATGGCAAATCATTATGAAGTGCCCAGTTGGTGAGATTTTACTTAATTTTCTTAAGTTGAAACAAACATGCCGCCATTCTGTATTTGCGTTTTCTTGAGTGTTTTACTACTTAATATTATTTGTTAGTATTGATTAAAATTATGGAAAAGGCTTAACGTACCATCTGAATTAAATATTATGACATGGGATCATTAATTTAGTGAAATTGGAGTATGCATTGACCCAACATGTTTATGATTCTATCAGTTTTATGAAATCTTAATAATTCTATTTTCAAATGTTAAATGAACATTATACGGTAACGGTACAATAAATTTATTATTAACATAATATGTCATAAGATGGTTAAATTTTCAAAGATTATATGTAAATTTATTCTCATTACGGACTGGTGATAACTCCCTAAAACTTTTTCACAATTTTTTTACATATTATTGTAATATATTTTCTATACAGGGCTGGAAAACCACCAACAGGTTTACACTTGGACGTCTTAAAGGGTGACAAGTTAATTCAAAAACTAATGATTGATGAGAAGAAATGTTATTTATTTGGTCGTAATCCACAAATGAATGATTTTTGCATTGACCATGCCAGCTGTTCAAGGGTGCATGCAGCTTTTGTTTACCATAAAGACTTGAATAGAGCATTCTTAGTTGATTTGGGCAGCAGTGAGTATTACATATATATTTAATTGTAAAGAAGTTCTTTAAAATTTGTCAACACTAATATGTCAATATATTTAAAACTACATTAGCAACCTATTGAACAGTGTTCTGTGTACAACAATTTCTAGGTGAGGCAATAGTTCAATACAGATTTCAGATGTCTGGAGTTATGAAATAAAATATATATAAAAGTATCATTATGATGAAAAAATGAGTTTAATCCAAGAATTGTTCCACTTGAAACAAATATTTTGTTCCATGATGTGGATATTTATTAGTAATCCTCAGACATTTTTAACATTTTTGCTCAAAACTTTGATAAACACTGCTAAAATAAATACCATTCTCATAATAAAGAATTTAGTCCTAAAAAGTTAAATAGCAATATTAATAATGTTAATAAATAATAAAAAAAACTATGTAATGCCTGCTATTTTACAAATTAAGACACATCATCATTGTTAACCAAAACTTATAGTAAATGTCAAAATTTGTAAGTTATGAATATCCCTATTAAATGATTTCTTCAATCGATTAGTCTCCGGAAAATTAAATCTGTGATCATATATCACAGTTCTAACCATGAAACTCTGCCTCCTCATTATCTAGTTTCCCCAATGTATCAGCATTGGCCTCGATTCCCAGCATCCTGGCCTGAATAATGCCATGATTTTGTCCTTAAGGGGGTTCATAAATTGGTTTTGGTTTTCTATGATGTGTATGGCCTCAGAAATATTAATGTTGAGATTGTTGCAAATTTGGTGAGACCAGTTACTAGGACTATGGTTCAAATTCTTATCATCAGTTTTGCCAGTGACAATAAGTTTTGAAGGTTGTTGCTAGGTATTTGGGCAATGTTTCCAAACAACTGAAAAACACTCTGAATCATACAGCTATTAGTTCCTTTCATATATGAATTTTCATAAGAAAATTATTATTGATAAATATATTGCAGCACATGGAACATTTATTGGAAAAATGAGATTGGAATCGAATAAACCTACACAACTACCAATTGACTCAACTTTTCATTTTGGTGCATCAACTAGAAATTATATAATAAGGTAAATTTCTGATAGCTATATAATTATAATATTATATTGAAAAATTAACATATATAATGAATAGACTTTTATGTCAAGACCATCCAAATTAGGGAAACATGAGGGCCATTTGTACTGTTTTTTTCACCATTTTTCACATACATTTGACTTGTCTTGCCTGATGTTAAGTAATGATCAGGTCTGTAATGATACATGCTTATCTGGAAGAAACCTATTCATTGCTTGAAGACAGCTTAAAATTAATTGTAAGTAGAATAATTTAAAAAATGCTATGACAGAACTTCAAAGATTTAAAAATTAGATGAAATAAGTGGATAAAACCTTGTTATTCTATATATAACTATATAACATTGTGTGCATATTGAAGAGATTGTTCATGTAATTTAAGTTTGCAATTTTTATGTATCATTTACTTGCTATTAACAAACTATGATAAATGCCCATGTTTGCCTATTTTCAAATCACTGCACCCACATAAAGTCTATTAATGAACAAGAAGCCACTAGAAACAGTAACTATATAGCTGAATCATGTTAAAAATTCTTTCTAATGTTATATTTGTTATTGTGATATAATATATCATAATATACTGATACCGATCAGTGTACCGCACCGAGATTTCGTTAATGTACTTATACATTCCGTGATAAGTGAACCCTTAAACTATAGGTAAATATGCATTAAAATTTTTTAACAATCTACTTTTAGATAATAGATTTTATGCATTTCTACATATTTTTTATACAAATTAAGGATAAGGTTCAAGATAGACCACAGACTGTCAAATGGAGCAAGGGACGTCCAACTATAAAATAGACAGATGTCTGTTAAAGTCACCTGAAGACACTAGATGCAGGCCGATTCTTCACATTCCTTTTGGAAATCTATGAGAGAAGCCAATGTGGATGTCTTATGACTTGAATTATGATAGTACAAATTAAAATTTTGCAGAGAACGTCCAACTGGTAATTCCCGGGGCATAATGGAGGATTTGCCGAATACAGAGACTGAAGGAGCTTTACTGGGTCTTCCCGAAACACAGACAGAATTAGATGTAAGTTTAATTTTTTTTCTTAATCAGTATGATAATAGTTGAATTAAACGTAAACGTAACGTAACATATAGTATTATAGGTAATTGTATAATTTGATGGTTTTATTGGCGACGTAGCTAGGAACAATAATTACGAACCGGCTAATATAGTCAAGGTTGCACTTGACTATATTAACCGAAGAGTTGCTGGATTCAGGCAGCGCAAAACCGGTCATCTTGGTGATCTCTAAGGAAAAGCCTTTGCCTTGCAGTGGGCGCTAGCTAATGATGGCTGATGATGATGATTATAGTATTATTGTTGTAATTACTGACAATATTTATTCAATTAAGCTAGATGTACACAGTGGAATTAAATTTTGGTCGTCAATATGTTCCTGGCTTTGGTCCTATAATATTGACACACAAAAAGGTAAAAAGATTTTAAATGTTAACTTTGTAATCAGTAAGTAAACCAAACCAAAATAATTATTGTCAAACCATAAGTCATGATCAAGGGTTACACCTTGTTGCCTCCACATCCCACTAAGACCTGCTTTCCTGTGTGCTTCTTTAGAATAAATTTCAGTTATATGTAAAGAAAATTTGCTTAACAAACAACCAATGCGTAATATTTAAATAAACAGGCGTAAACTTTAAAATTGAGTTTTATAATGTTGGAGTTTTATATTGTAAAATGTAATAATTGTGATTACATGTACATTTCTCATTTTGTGGATATCTTGCACAGAATTAAATTAGTATTATCTTAGGATATTGTGCAATTATTTTAGGATCATCAACGCAATATATACAATCATAATAAAATATAATAAACATTACAATTACAGATGACCATAGCAAGCAATGAATTTATATATACTGTCTTCAGTCCATCAGAACGCTTCACTGATTAATAATCGTTTATACTTGAAATTAATATAAAATTTATTATTTTGATATATAATACTTAATAAATACTGTTGGTACAGGAAAATATGAAAAAAATCACGCTTTTTAATCACGCATGGTGTAAGACGGTAGAGACTGTTTTCTGTCAAAAATTTTATTGTTTATTCATTAAAAATACTTATGTAATATAAATATGAAAATACTCATATGATATTACTGTTTAAGTATTTTTTTAATATTGTCATAAAGTAAAAGTGGTGGTTAAAGTCAAAATAGCGTTAGTACATAAAATCATCTATAATCGTCAAATTAAAAATAAGTTTAAATTAGATTGCATTTCCAAAAAAATGTTTCTTCTTAAAATTAGAACAATTATTTTCCTAACATATTTATCGTGAACATAGTCCGAAATAGAGTAAAATGTTTTTTGGCAGAGCCTGTGCTTAACGAATTTCTTAAGTCACGTGTTAGTTTATTATTATTATATATATATATATATATGTGTGTATATATATGTATATATATACACATATACATATGTATATATATATATGTATGTATATTTTAAGCCTACAAGTAAACGTTAACCGTGGGAGGAAGGGAAATAGTGATAAAGGAAGTGACAGTTATTTTATATTCCAATCTCCACATAGAATTATTTCAGTTATTATCATTCTAGAATTTAACAGAGTTCAACACGGCTCACAACCGCAGGATTTCGATGTTGGGCATATCGACGGACGACGGTAGTGACGTCATGAAGGTAAGACCTTTTTATATATGTCTATATTATACAGTGTATTAGGGTAACCGAAAACTATTGTAGCTTTCTTAAGTTAAATTCACACGACTAAATTTTTAACAAGTTTTTATTTCTAATCATAATATATTTACCTTCGTTATCAATAACCTTTTGCCATTTAGTATACAATTTTTTTTTGTAAAATATCGTGACAGAACTACATTACTTTTCAGTCCTCCTATAAGTAAGAAAAATTGTCAAAATTCAAACATTTCAAAATCAATTATTGTTTGCTATATATATACCCCTACAGATTTGTATTGCTAGAAGTTAATGACCTGTCCCGTTTCAATAGTAAAAAAAAATAACATGTTTCAGAGGGATCTTTTTATACAGGTTGATTGCAATTAGATGTAAAAGTTTTAAAAATTTTTGCTGACAAATAAACTATACTTACCCCTAAGGCTTTTATAACTATAACCAATAGCCATGTATGTTTGAGTAATGTCTCAAAATAGTGCCTTTTGTGAAATTATCTGTTAGTTAACTGCCTCTTTAAATATATATGCATTCGATTATCATTCTTCGATTACTGTGCAATATTTATATCTAGGATGAATTCGTTGTTTATTTTGTTATTCTTTTATTGAAATTCAAGGCGCCTACTGGAACAAAACGATCGGCATCAATGCCCGCCGGTGTGACTAAGAAGCAGAAACGTAACGTGTCGTTCAATGAGGAGGTGGACATCATCAACCCGGAGGACATTGACCCAACCATCGGCAGGTTTAGGAACCTCGTCAAGTCGACTATAGTGCCCAACGCTAACACGGCGCCTAGGAAATTAAAGTTGCAGAGCTCAGATGATGGTAAGACAACTGTATTTTTGAATTTCGAACAATGTTTTTTTTTATATATATAACGAAAATGGCGATTTTTTTTTTAATTTTCTAAGAGTGTTAGTAAAAATTTTATTTCATTTTTATTTATCCAAAAATAATTACACAAGTAATAAATTCAAATTGATACTTGAAACTTGTTTTGATTCGATTTTGTTTATTGATATTTAACTATAGCAATATCACGACTAGCGTTAAACTTGCTACTTCAGAGGCTATTTAAGAATAAGCACGACTTGAACAACAGCGCCGTAGCGGCTGACGTAATTTTACTGTATTCTGTCGAATGTCATTGCTAAGTTTTTTCTACTAAAATGGAATTATCATACCACTTCTTATTCGAGGTATTAAATTTGAAAATTGAAAATGTAAAGATACATTATCTAAGTGCTGTGTAAACTGATAAACGTGAACACGGCTTTCTAAATATCCCCGCGCAAAATATTTGAGTATTACGAAAACATAATGCCACTCATAAATGACGTATAAAATCATGTTAGACCAGTATACTTTTTTATTCATAGACCCACTTTTCAAAATTTTCCAAAACTCGTCTAAAAACGTGGAAATTTGGTCTATATTTAGAAGTTTGCATTATACTAAATATAGAATAAGCAAGTTTTTACAAGTAGCAATTGTTGAGCTTCTTGAATCAATTCAATTCAAAACTTCTTGGTTGACGACTGTAGTCTACGCTCGACCGTACATTTATATTACAGGCGTTGACTATAGTCGACTCTCGGCTATGTGTATTGTTTTGTGGCCGACAAGCGCCATGCCGTAATGTTTAAATATCTATATACATTGATAGGTGTAGTCAAGACATTTTAATTCTTCACTATCGAAATCAAATACACTTTCGTGGACCCTATGTTTACGAATTGTGACTCATTTATCATGTCAACGTAGAGCCTCCCAAGGACCCTTGGGGGTCCATCTGGATCACTGTGAACTAAGGATTAAGACATATATGCACGTAGTAAAAACTGTAAATGTATTAATGATTATTTCACAGGCCAACATCATCACTCGCTAAGGTTGCAGGAGATATCCAGAGGGAACAACTTATATTCGGATCTTCCGGCGCCTAGCTCACATTTAAGTCTCATCGGTGCAAGGTTAGATACAATTTCATTTCTAAATCTGTCCTATATACTAGGAGTGGCCAAGTTCTTGAATAGTGCGAGCTATTTTTCTAAATTTGAATTTTTGGCGAACAATTAAATACGCATTTAAAACACGCAAAAAAAAATTTTTTTTACAAAACTCATTTTGAAATTATTTGAACAAAATTTCAAAATAAGTGTATTGAGGTTAGATATAATGGCGCACGTATATGACAGCACTCTTAATAATACTTAAGGTGCCGGTTAATTAATTATGATCGGTGTTTGAATTTATTTAATTTTATGGTTGAATAATAATAATTATTATTCACACCAGTAATTTGTTTCGATTTCCCATGAGCTAACTGGGTTATATAAATTTAACTATTAAAATAATTCGACAGTAAATCTGAGCCAAAAATAATCGTTCATAGCCGCAGTTTGGCTTTATATAAGTAACTTTGAAAATTACAAAAGAGGAAAATTACAAATGCTGTACATAATATTTATTATGTATTGATTTTAATAAAACTTGCAATTCACCGAGCCTCTATATAGGTCTCTCTTACTTATTTTCAATAAGCACATTTGGAAGATGTTTGCATCCACCGTCTTCCGACGACTTTAAGGTAGTCACTCCTCTTTGTGGGTAGGCTTTTTACGCTGCGCTTGCTGATCCGTAATCACTACTCCAGAACTTTAAGGATAGTTGAGAAAAGGAAATAATTGTTAGCCCTTTCGCTGTGGAACGCCTAAAAATTAATTACTCTCTCAGCAGCTTGTACGAACTGTAGTCTGTACGAACAACACGTATTTGGGTATGTGACAAAATATCTGCACAGGAAGCGTATGCAGCTATCGTGTTGGTAACAAACAAATTAATGACCATTATCATGCAATTATTGATACGATAATGTAAAACACATGAAAGGCACCAGAAAGCGCTGTTTGCTCAGACGAAGCGTCTATAGCCGAGCGTCAAGAGGCGCTGTTCGCTTTGAGAAAACGTCTATAGCCAAGCGCCAAAAGGCGCTGTTCGCTGTAAGAAAGCGTCTATAGCTGAGCGCCAAAAGGTGCTGTTCGTAGCGAAAGGGGTTAATAACTGCGTATTGTTTACTTGATAGCAGTATACATATGGTATGCGTACATTACGTCTTTCAATAACCAAGTCAACTGCTGCTCAGTTCAGAGCAGTTATTTGAACTTCCATAGTAGATAATTATAATGTTTGGCAGTAAATATTTGTGTGTGCAACTTTTTACAACTAAAAAAAAACAAGCATTATTCTCGTTTGACCAATGAATGTATAGATGCGAGACTGCAGATTTGCAGTATTCGTTCATAATGACAGCCGATAGACGTCTATCGTGTATCTTCCTAATGCGGAGTTTTAAATGACAATTTTACTTTACTTTGTGATCACAGTATTATTACAAAAAATAAATTAAAAATATATTTAATTTTTGCATCATATTTGGTTCTAAACAAACTTGGAAATTACTGCACTTGTTAACTTAGTCACCTTTCCATATCTTTAAATGATGAATTAATACATTGTGATTCAAAATTGTGTGCAATTGTTTGGTATTTTTTTTATTTTAAACATTTCAGATTGGGACTTTCGTTACCTAATCCGGCGCCGGACGTTGAGCTCGAAGGTCCGGAGCCACACCTCAATGTACACCCGCCTTTGCCGCACGCAGGTGAGTCAATCAACAATATCATTGTACACATTTAATTTAATACAAGGTATTTGGTTACGTTCGGTTTTTTTATCTTTGTCTATTGCAGTTAGTTATAGGAAGGTCCTAGTGTCTCATGATAAGTTAGTCCAACTAAGCTGATCTAAGTTGGTTAATGGTGACGATACTGCAGGAATTTAAGAATCATTTACATCTTCATAAATCAAAACATTATAAGTTAAAACACCAATAGTTGAAGTTTTAAATTGATGTTAAATAATTTAATTTGAGCTCTTGCGCTAATAAGCAATGCTGGAATGTCAACGTCAGAATGTCAGTCTGTGACAAGTCTGATATTGTCACTTGAATTAACGTGGTGGATGAATTAAACCAATTTCTATGCTGTCGTGACTCTTATTAGTTTTCTCAATGTGCCAATTCAACTGCCGGGATTTTCAGAGGTCATGTCATGTCTGCATTCGTTTTGTGACACTGCTGTACTGAGTAGGAAGTCTGACTTGTAAATATATTTAATCAAGTAGGCATTTCCATGCACTTATGAATTTTCAAATAGTCTACCATAAACTGAAATTAAATTTAACAATTTTAGATTTATAAAGAATGTATATAAGTTGTATATAATTATTAAATATTTCGTCCACCTGTTGATATACCAAGACAAATATTGTACGAATGTCTGTCATTTTTTTTCTAATGCACAGGGTACTTAAAAAAACAGAAAAACTTCTAAGCTATTTTTAATAATTAGCATAGAAATTTGGTATAGCCAATGATATTAGTTATATTAGATATCTAACACATGTTGCAGATGTGCCAAATCAAACACCGGACACTCTAATATATATTAATAACATGCGGTTAATATAACAGTAGTTTGATAGTGTTATTAATGTATAGTACATTTATAATGCATCCCATGGTTTTTATTTCCTTTTACAATCACATTTTTGTTTTTACTCTTAATAGTTTCATTTATATTTATATAAATCTTCAAATATATTTCTATCCAAAGACAGGCGTTGCTAACTGTGACACGTTTATTCTAACTAAAGCAGTTAGCAATAATCAACCAAACTTATTTTCATAAAAACAATTTTTATATATACAAGAGCAACAATCAACCTCACCTCTTCTATTATCAGAAGCTTTTTTTATATACACAGGAATAACAATAAACCAAACCTATTTTCACATACATTAATTATTTACACCGTGAGATTAGATCAGGTGTATAAGATTTAAAGCATTAAAAGTGTAGCTCATTTACTATCAACCAACGCATTCCAGCCTACGAAAAAAATAATATCAGAAAAAATAACTTGAAAATGACAATATAGTAATAAATTTGTTCCCAAAATTCAGATGACTTTATATTACAATTAATTATTGTTTACTATTAATCACTACAGACTATTGCCAGATATAATTGGCCTGTCTCATATATATACATGAAATAGTTAATGTAACATAATTCAGAGTGGTCACTTTATATATCGTGATTGGAAAAAAGTGTAAAAGCATAAATAACAAATGACCTATACATTTACTCTTTAGAGCTGTGACATGTATAAACAATCACCCTCTGTATATATTTGGGTTACTGTTTTCCGGGGTTACCCAAGTAACTTAAGAAACACTATAGATAATGATCGCAATACTATCAGATGTTACTTGTCCAGTGGTTTAGCTAGGGGGTGGCGAGCGGGGCGGCCGCACCAGGCACCTCAAGCAGGGGGGGCACCAAAGTTAAAAATAATTTTTTAAACTATTTTTTTTTGAATGATGAATAATGAAATGTTAAAAGAAAAATGAAAACCATAATTTAAAGTAAATAATATAAAAAGAATATCGAATTTTATTATTTTTGTGCTAAAAAAGTTGTTAAATAATATGAACATTAAAAAGAAGTAAACGGTTACAATTTATAATATACACAGTGTTTTAAGCCTTTCACTCGTTAAACACATAAAGTGTTTTTTAAAAGGGCCCTAAATCACAAAAACACATATCTGTGTTTGAAACTAGTCGACACCATTGATTTTGAAAATGTGATTAATGACTTTGCAGGCCAAAAAGCGAGGAATGTTCGTTTTTAAATTTTCCCAATAAATTTTATTAAGATCGAATGTTATTTTATATATATTTATTATTATTTTGAACCAAATATATATATATATATATATTAAATACATTCTGTTCTGAATTTTGAAATTATTTACACCAAGCCCCAATCTGCTCCAGGCCCCAAATACCATAGCTACGCCACTGTACTTGTCCTATAGAGAATATTACTTATTTATACAGAAATACAGAGTTCTAAAGTTATTTTGTATTTTACAGCTCCAGAGGAAGCTGGGCCTTCAAGCGAGCCGCGGAAAAAGAAGTATGCGAAGGAGGCGTGGCCAGGGAGGAAACCTGGCCTCATATCCGGGGTGTAACGTCAGCGCATGCGCATGGCGAGACTATTTCACTGTGCGACGAATACTTTTATTTGTATATCTATTTAAGTTAAGTGCAATCGAAGCTCCGAATTGGAGGCGTGAAACAACTGTGAAAAGTGTTGATTTGTGAGAATAAAATTATACAATGCCATGTATTTTGTTTTTTTTTTCTTTATTATATCTGTAGTGTGACGATCGCTCAAATATCCGACACAAAAGAGACAGTCGGGAACAAAGGTTGTATTCTATGAAAGAGTCAGTCGGGGTTGATGGCGGGATATCAAAAAGGTAGGTATACTAATTAAGACTAAAATAATTTAGGTTCCATTGTGCTTTTCTCGCTTTTTTGAATCTTTCACTGCCGCTGGCAGGCGGTGAGACAAAATAAAGTACGGTAAAGGCTCATCATTCAGGAGGCTTTATTGTTTCTTTATTTCACCTCCCATCGCGTCGAACCGTCTGGAAATTGCCTGCGGTATTTTAAGGAGCGGACTCAAGGAAAGTCAAAAGTTTTTTGTCTGTCTTCTCGTCAGCTACGCCAAGTATCGCATGCTTTATTCCCATCTAGTACATGATTGTTTCTTTTCAATTTCTCTTTTGCATAAAAATTAATATTAGTTACTGGTACATTCGTTAAAAAATGTTGAATTAATCAATAGGCTTCTAAATATTTATAAAAATTTGAATAGCATTATTTAAAAAATGAATCCTATTAGTCGAAAATAAAGCTTAAACCATCATCGTCACTATTGATTTCAATCCAATCATCTGAGTTATCAACTTTTGATTCTGCATTATTTTCTTTTCACTTGAATATTGTTTAGTAACAAGTTTTCTTTCATTTAGGAAATAACCGTCCCTGCTAGACTCATCATTAGAACTGAAATCGCTTTCTGGATTATTTTCAATTAAAAATTAATTCTAACAAGAAAAATTGAAATTTCACTGCTTAAAGTTCTAAAAAACTGAAAAGTCAAACGTATGTGCATTTAATAGGCAGCATGTTTCAACATGATCCAACTTGTCACCTCATGCGTGCCATACGACCACTGCAGAAAACTACTGTAGTCACGTCAGTGATGATTTAAGACCGATAAGGGTTAATTATTACCCCTTCTCCGAAAAGGGAAAGACTTAAATAGCGTAGAGAAGTGTTTATTTATTTAAAAAAAATAAACACCATTTATATATAAGCTGCCTACGTTTTAATAGACAATCGTAACAGTTATTATAAAGAAACTAAAATTACATTGGTCATATAATCTTAAGACTTGAAATAACGAACCCAATCATCATTATAAATAAAGACGCATACAATGGGAAACCGATTGCCACCCAGGAAGATCTGTAACCTTTGGGAATTACGGATGTTGAACATTATAATTGAAATTAGAATTAGAATTTTTCAATGTCTTCTTCACAAATAACTTATTTTTAGATAATATTTAGTAAAAATTAATTTAATAGTAAGTACTACGAGCTAGTCTGTGAAATCTAAAACCTGCTGAACTATTTAGGCGCCTTAAGTCAAAACAGCCTTATTAAATGACAATATTATAATTATTTATAATCGTTAGCTTAAAATTAAGTTTACGTTAGTTCGTAGCACGCCATCTACTAAAAAGAATTAACAATAAAGTGGTGTTTGTAGTGTTATACCTTTTTTTTTCATTTATACGCATAAAAGGAGCACCGCGCTAGAATCAACATCAACCAATAAGACTCGATAGCGACATGACATATACTTAACACAAATGTGATTGTCTCATTGCAATCGAGATGGTCGCAAGTAATAGTTGTTAATCATAAGATTATAACTGCTCGTGTTACAAAGAAAAAGAAGCTGAGCTCTTTAAGCAGATTTTTTCGCACCGGACTCTTATTCTGGGTTGATGTTAGCCCTTTTTGGGCTTTTAAAGCTTCATCGAAACTGAGTTCACGGAGCGGAAAGGTTCGTGAAACTTAATTCCGGAGTCTTACTTCTATCCAAATGGCATTTGTAGATTCCCCATGTTTCCAGCGACAGGGCACAGAGGTCGCTTAGCTTAAAACCTCTTTTAAAGTAGCGAAGCTCGTTCCTGGAGGAACCACTACTCGGGTCGCGACACACTACTATATCACCAGAATAGGAGGCTTCAGAGCTCTTTAATGGCTTTGGCGCACGTTCTATGGAATGTGGGGAACGCTTAGCATTTGGTATTTGGTTGTTATTTCCTCGTTAAATTATGCCATAAAAATCCATGTGAAGCTAACGGCTCCCTGTAAGACTACCAGTATTTGTTTACAAAAATATTTGAATAGTTGTTGTATTAGTACAATAAAACCCTATTCATACAGTCAGGTAATAAGTAATCCCTTGTTATACAAACACTTACCTGAGACAACCAAATCTAACGGGAGTTTGGATTATATTGCGAGCGAATTCAAACAAGGTATTTGGATAGTTATAAGGTACGGGGATTCCAGTTTGTATAAGGATTATATAACTAATGTTTGCGTAACTAGGGAGGTTAGATATTTACCGTAATGTTTTCAAGGACGCCCTACACCCTGTTACGAATTAAACAATAATTGAATGAAATGTTTATTGTAGATTTAGGCGTTGTTAAACATATATAGTCTTATTAAAAATTGCTTATTCTACTATTACTGTAAAGTTACACCGGGTGTAGTTAATTCTAGAATAATTATGGAGTAGCCATGTGTTATAACGGTATTAATAAATACGAAGTTGGTTCGGAATAATAATAAAATTCTTATACTGAGATTAAGGTATATGCTATGGCAGCCCATAATAAAAGTAAAAAGAATTAACCAAATAATCTGGTCGAATAAAAAGACACTGAAAGTTAGGTACATTTTTCATCCTCATGCCTGCCTCTTTATAACACACTGACGTACTCACAAACGTATGGATGGCGACAATTGTTTATCAAAATAAAAACAAACGTTTGAAGAGGTTTAAAGTTTGCAGCAAACGGCAAGCGTGTAGACGAGGCATAACGTCACATTTTGTATTTCACTTGTTGAATTCAGAACTGTAGTTGTAGAATTTGTGCTATTTTTATAAGCAGAACATCTATTATATGAAAATGAAATGCATTCGAATAAGAGTAGGCAAGTATGGGGCAATATTTTAATGTATAAAAAGTACAATTTACAATTTTAGTTTAAAAAATATCTCGTAAATCTTGTTCTGTAAAGGTAAACTAAAATGTGTGCAAAAGTTAAAAACTCTCTTATGATTTCTTGTTATTTATTAGTTATTAACCTAACAAAGTTAAATTGATAACAACTAATTAACTTTTTCAGAACCAATATTTTGAGCAAATGCAAGAATTTTGACATGTTTTTGCGAGTCACAGGAAATAAAGATGTCGGCCATTTATCCACAATAAAAAAAGAACGTTTGAGCGTAATAGAAAATTTTAGTTCGTTTTTTGAAACATGTTTTTGTGCATGATCAATCAAAACAAATAAAAACATTTTTTTTGTTTAAGTTAACAACTCTATAAGAATATTAGCCTGATGTTGGCATCCTTTTTTAAAATATTAAGATAGTAAACGCTTAGCTAATTTATATTCAAACTCTACTTCAGGATCACCTTTTATTTTTTTGACTTTTGACACAGCCTTTTTATTTATTATGTTGGAAATTATTATTATGGTTTCGGTTGGAGGTATGTTCAAACCTTTGCCCGATTATTTTTTATTTACTACTCGTACAAGCCTATCTATGTTTGGATAAGGCTTACATTTTTAATATGCTGTTTATTTCCTTATTTTACATTCGTTATAACATTTTTTCACAGCAATATTTCAAATATTTCTATTTTTAATATGTTTTATTATAATTTTGACATTTTGTTTACGAGTCTTGTTTGACTTATTTTCTTTCCTCCAGTTTTTACTATGCTTACCCAATCTGTTTTATATTTCGGTACCGTTTCTTTTGATCACGGCCTTAACTATGATCCTGTAGTATTTGAGAAAAGTTGTCCTATCTTTACCGTCATTTATTAGTGAGGCTATAATGTCATCACTAATCTTTTTTTCTAGCAGGTGCTCGGAATCGTACTACATTACACTTTTGTAAGAAGTGAAAGGGGCAGGAGACTGTATTTTATGTTTACAAATGCAAAAAGCCGAAGCGTTTAACAGATATAAAAGACCAATATGTCTTCGTGTCAGGTAGCCATTGCAGCACATTTACATTCCCATTGAGATTAAATTGCTATACCTGCGTATAGCACTTATAGCGTGCTTCATTGACTATCGATCGATCGTCGAATGGTTCGAATGAACACACTGTAAACGTATCGCTAACATTCTGTACATTTTCGCCGAGGTATGAACTACGATACCCATAGGAACCATGACACAGGCGGGAAGCGGTTGGCGTAGCGTAAAGTCTAATCGCAATTACAAACAAATTCGTCACGTCTACCGCGAACACATACAAGGTGATGGCTGTAACAAATCACACTGTATATGCAAATATTAAACAACTCTTACACACAGCACTGAAATATACAATCTGGCCATTAATACAGTATAATTAAAAAAAAAATTTGGAATCTGTCATTTTTATATGATTGTTTAATGTGTTTTCTTACTTTCGCGTCAATATTTTTTTTTATAATATTAAAATTAGGTGGGGTGATAAAGAAAACGGAATTGCTGTGATTGCATTACATAAAGTAGTTATGAAGTCAAATGATATTTTTTAACACCTCAGTACGCTTGGTATTAGTCAATTTCTGTACAGAGCTATTGACAGGTACAAAGAAACCTCCTCTGTTTGTAAGAAAAGGTCCAATATTTAGCCACTTCCGTACATGTGCGGAAGTGGCTAAATATTGGTCCTTTTCTTACTTAGGATGGACTTCCGCAAGGTAACGCCCTTCTATTAAAAATCCTCTGTTTGTGACAGAAAAAGAATGGTTCACGTCTTTCGAACGAAAAAGGCGACCAAAGTATCAAGGGAAAGAATTTGAAGAACCCTGTTCGTCAGCAAAAGATTTTATTTCGGGAGATGAAGATAGTATCTAAAAGCAAGATGCGTATTTAGAAAGAACTTGTAGACTTTCAAAGACGCACTGGTAATTTCCTATTAGATAACTAAACAAAATAATACGGCGTTAAAAAGACAGAAAAATTTTGTTAAACTATGAAAACATTTTTACAATTGAGCGATATTTTTACAAAAAAATTAAAAGAATTTATACTGGAAGCTATAGAAAAGCTGCTCAATTGGTCAACAAAGTACAATGTGGACATTATTCGACTTCAGTGATGGTTTGGTGAAGTGTTTGCTAAAAGGAGTGACTGAGCCATATTTTTGTGAAAAGGATATCAAAACACAGACACAAGTTTATAAAGACCATTTTTGAGGAGGTAGTTAAGTCTCTTAACCCTTAATTTGGTAGAGGTTCAATGTGTTATATATATGTAAAATTTATGTATATTTATAAGTTTAGGGTAGTAAGGAATCCAGAAAAAATAAAAAAAAATGTTGCGACCTTCAGGTTTCCAGGAAACCAATGTTCATCAGAGTGAACATTGCCAAATCTGTCGAGAAATACCACTTTATTGTAATGTTTACTGTGATGAACATAATCAAATTAGGGTACACATTCAAACAGGTAGTGCGGTTTACAAAATAATTTTATTTATATAAAAAACAAAACAAAGACATAACAAAATATCTTTTATAACATAATAGAGCCTCTTCTAGCATTTCACAAAAAACTTAGTATTATTTTATATGAAAATTGAGAAAACAATTACGAGATTTTTTTCCGGTAACAAAACAGAGTCTTATATTACATTTCATGCAGTACACAGTAGTATTTTTTAGGCAATATTTGCACCTCCCCATGTCTTCTTTTGTATTAGGAAAGTGGCAAATATTGTCGAAACGTATGGGGCTAATGGGCCTGGGTAACTTAGGGTTCTTTATTGTTGAATTTTCAACGATAGAGTGAGAACGTACAGACCGGTTCTTTTTTGTTAAATTTAGATATAGATCTTGCCGAAATATTTTCAAAGACATTTTTTTTCTGTCGTTAGTATTTTTTTTATATAAAATCCATGAATTATTTATACTTATATCTAACAACTGGCAAAATATACCCATATACCATCTTCTAGACTTGAACAGTATTTTATAAAGAGATACTAACATATCACCCAGGTCTACACCCCCCATATGTTTATTGTACTCCCTTACTATTTGAGGACAGTCAACATCTAACTTTCGCTTTTCTACCTTACAATATCTCTTTATTTTATGCACAGGTGTGCATCCAACAAATGAACTTATCAGGGTGACAGGCTTATTGTCGTTCCAGCGAACGAGAGCCAGCTTGGTTTTGTCACATACGACCTGTAAATAAGCTCCTCTCTTTTTCTTTTTCATTGCCTTTTCACTAGGCAAAATAGATCCAGCTCCCCTGGTTCTATTGTTACGAATCGTACCTAAACCAAATACGCCATAATTTTCTTTTAAAATATAAAATAACTCAGGCGATGAAAAAAAATTGTCACAAAATATGGTGGCTGGCTTTCTTTGAATAGATTGACTCAGAGCTATTACAATTTGTGCCCCAAACCCAATTGAAATTTCTTGTTCAGTGAATTTATGAAAACGGAATGTATCTTCTCCTCCATATAGGATAAAGTCATAAATCATGCCACTTACTCCAGCTCGCACGTAATTTTTGAATCCCCACTTGTTGGGTTTATCTTTCATGTACTGCTTTCTGTTGCCTGCCTTTCTTTCTTTATAAGCAATCATCATCTCATCTATACTAAATTTGTTTTCATTTTCTTGCAGCAAACAATTTTTTCTTATTTTTTCTGCTATTGGTCTTACTTTGTAATATCTATCAGTATCTTCTAAGCTATTATAAGCAAAGTGTAGAAATCTACGAATCTGTTGATAGCGTTTTAAACTCATTAGATCTGCTATCGGAGCATACCGGAATCTACTGCTCCAATAGTCTAGGTAACTAGGCATTGAGACAATACCCATAAGTATATGGATAGCTATAAAATCACGCATTTCGTCTTCTGTCACTTGAATAGATTTGCCAGTTTTTTGAACAGAGTATAGATTTGACTGTACGGTAATATCGGTCACAATGTCTGAAGAAAAAAATAAATTAAAATATTCTAGGGAATCTGCAGTGGGCAGGAAAGAGGCATTCATTATATTATGGTCTTGGTTTTCTTCAATTGTAGCTTGGTGATCACTGGTATCTGAGGGAGCATGCTGTATAGGCACAAGCGCCAATATTTTTGCCGTGCGTCCATGCAAAGTATTCTGTTGGCAACAGAAAATACCGAAATAAGCAAAATAAAACCCATAACTTCAAAATGTTAAAAAAAAAGACATAACTATTTTGGATTAATTTATCATTAGGTATTTGGCATCGTTCACCGTGATGAACATAACAAATTGTAGGTACTTTATAGGTTATTTGGCAATGTTCATCACAATAAACATAAGCTTTTAGCGGGTCATAAAACTTGAGGATTCACATAAAGGCACATAATTCACACACCAAAATATAACAAATAGTCTAGATAAGTTAGTGAAAGCATTAAAATACTTGAAACAATAGAAAATCAAGTAAAATCTTTATATTTACCTTGCGGAACATAGACGACCCGCGAGGCGCCGACATTTTGCTTTAACAATGACAAGTAAAAGTGTTGCCAGGTGCGTAGACTATTTTTTTACTATTAAAAAATATTATATACGGTATGATAATATTACAAAAAATACGAATTTGGTGTAAAAATATAACGAAATTATTTTTTTTCTCATATGTTTCTCACAGTGAACAAAATCAAATTAAGGGTTAACAACACCATGTATATTTCAGCAAGACTCGGTTCACGATCATACAGGTCCATCAACTCAACTTGGTGAGAAACGAATGTCCCAGGCTTCATCAGAGCTGAAAACTGACCGTCATCTGGTCCTGAACTTAATCCGCTGGATTATTGATTTATGTTTATTTTAGAAAGTAATGCTTGCTCTGAATGCCATGATAATTTGGAGTACCTAAAACAATCCATACGATTGGTACTAAAGAATTTTCACATTGAAAGAGTGCGTACTGCTATTGATAACTGGCTTCAACGCTTAAATTACCGTATTGTAGATAGTGGACACCACTTCAAATAAGCTTTATATACTTCAAATTATTTTAAATTAATGTATTAAACTAATACAATGTAATAGAAATTAATATTATGTACAGAAATGTTGTTTTTTTTTTGTAATATTTAAAACAAGACTAAATATAATTCATGTGTAGTAAATAGTTAAGAAATCATATTGATATATGATTATTAGCTAATATTACATCATAAAATAAATCTGCTCTTTAAATTTGAGTGTCCCCGCCATATTAAAAAAAAGTTTAATCTTCTATGAGAACGTCTTGCGAATGTTTGTTACGCTTAGCACTTACAATATGTATTTATGTGTCGGCTGTCATCTGAAAACTGAGTTACAGAACTATAAGGCTCAATTGCGTGCTGTAAAAAGAGTACAAGCGCCGCCACCACGAACATTTACGGTGGACTGAAGGAGCGGAGCGGTTAATATTTTCACGAGTTTCGCCATGTGCATACCTAAGGTACGGTACAGCAGTTTCGGTAGTACTATAGTTAAACAATTTTTTTAATTTATTGGTGAAATAAATACATTTTTCTGTTATATACAGCTTCCTAGTCTTTTAGGCGGTAGAACACTGTAGCCGCTGAGCATATAACTTTACAATATAATAATAAGCACCAAACACAAATATTTTCTTCTAAAACCTGAGTATATTTAGGTCGATAAGACTATCGTTCTATTTATAGACTATATGCCAACTACTAACATTACTGCCACTTCTAGTTAGCACAAGACGAAGCATTGGCGAACGGAATCAAAACATAGCTTCTAGCTTTAACAGATGAAAACCTGTCTAATACTTGGTGGATCTACATAATAAACCGTCGTACACTTCACTGTTTTAATTATTTTGATTTACCTATCATGTGTATATTGAAAAGTTAAATAAATGAAATAGATATATGATTTTTGCATTTGCGTGATAATTATTCTGTATGCATATGCTCTCAGAATTAATCGGTATTTTAAATTTTAACCGGAAACCTACGCTTAAAATTAAATATAAAACATTTCTTTATCGCCCCTCGATGCTGTAAATTTGCCGTAAATTGTATTTGTATTTTTGGAATTCCCGAAGGACAAAAGACTTTCTATTATCAAAGTGGTATTAGGATCGTTGATAATTTGGTTAGGTAGAAACAGGAATCTGGTCTTTGAAGAACGCCAATGCGTTGCAATGATTCCTCATTAAACCTGCTAAGCGGGTCGTCAACCCCTAGCACCGTACCCGTTTTATATATATAGGTATCCCTACAATGCGATAAACCCAGCATCCGCATGATAAATCCAAGGAATGCTGTGATATAACGTTTCCGATTTTGTAATTTTATGTGCGTGTTATATTAAATACTAATTATGTGCAGACAACGGAATGGGCTTAAATATCTTTGATACTTTAATCAGCCTACTTTCAGTGTTTAACTACCTTAACAAGGCTGTTTACTTCATTGGTGGACGTCATACTTGTAAATATCAAAGATAATGTTAAGTACTATGGGTTCTAACTCGAAATGAAACACCACTGGTACACAAGGAGTCTTTTATTCACAAATCAGATGGTTACCCTACTTTAACATAAAGTATACGTTCGCTTAGTTCAAACTAAAACAAATCAAATCGCTCAAGAAATCACTGTTCAAATAACTTGTCAAACATTTACTTTGTATCACTGAACTTTATATTATAACTCGAAAAAACACAACGATCGTCATGGGGAGTACACTTATTTATACTACGGACAAGGTTCTAGTAAGTTCGAGATAGTACTCGGTTAGAATTTCCGAGTACCGTACACAATAAATTATAAATAACTTCAAGGTCACGCGTTCTTGATCCCAGGGTTGTGTTTATTGTTTAAAGGGTTCTGTAACTCGTGCTTTGTAACAATAAGACCATTCCGATTACTGTTCATAACTACTAGTATAATATTTATTGTCATACGAACATTTACTTATAGTTTACGAATACAATATAAAACAATAGAATTAAAGTTCTTTTTAAACAGGGAACGTTGTACAAAAGGGTAGAAAATATGCCACTTGCACGCCCACCACGGGCGTGCAAGTGGCATATTTGCGGTAACGTAATTAGCTAATAGTTTCTACACAGTCGACCACCGCTTGCCCGGGGGCTACTTGTTGCGTTCGAGAAAATTCTTTTTACCTGCCTATATAAATATTACATCAGTTTTAATGTCATATTTTCAATTAACCTTATGACAGTGATTTTTGAACAAGAATTTTGATTTTGAACTCAATGTCCTTTGTATTCGCGAGTTTAACAGATGACTTTGTTAAGGTCGTCGAACAACGCAGAATGCAGCAGCTTTTCACCGGTTCTGTTGGAAATTTACAGGAAGAGGCCTATATCTAGTAGTAGAGATCCTACGGAATAAATGAGAAACAATAAACTTGTTTCAAACCAAATTAGGCGATTTCCAATTTCAAACATCATAAATTCATCCAAATTTGTTTGTTCACATTATGAAAATTTATTGTATTATATATTCAGTACGTATCACCAACTCGGAATTCTTATCTACTTGGAGGAGTCGACTAAAAACTCGACGCTTACCCTATAATTAAATTTAATAACGATTGATGAAAATAAAAAATAATATCAACATATAATGTCCTGAAAATTTAATAAAAAGTTGATGAATTTTGTAAAAATGAGTAATGTAAAGTAAAAAAGTTAAAAAAACACAAATAAATCTTTTGTTTTCATAATCACAAATTGAATCTTTTCATGCGTTTACTCTTATTTCCTTTAGTGGCACGAAAGTGTATTTTGAAGCAATCAAATTAATAAATTCTTTTCTTGACAGAAACAACGAGATATTTCTTTTAAGGAGCCACTGGAGCAGCTGAAGGGAGCGTTGCTTAAAGTGTGCCCATAAAATTTACGATTGCCCTTTGAACGTGAAGTAAACAGAGGCAAAGTAACGTTGATTCCTTTGAGCAATTGTACGGAAAATGTATTTATTATCCGACAGTATGCTAAAAATGTCGACGTCCAAATGAAATTAAAAAAAAAAAGTGATCGCGTTTATTCCAGAGAGATCACTGTCTCAAAAATATAAAAAAGTTTGCTTACAAAGGCTACTTTTCTATATCGCAAACTGTAAGATTTTGGCTATAATGATTAACGGTACACGACATTAATTGTTTAATAGTATCCTGAAGACCGTCGCCTGGGGCCTTTATTCCGAATGTTGACTTTGATGTTAGTAGTGCAAGGCTGTTACAACTTCGTCGAATCCAAGGCCACCACGCTGTCTCGCGTCCGCATCGATACAGTCGCAAAGCGGTCGTTAGCTGTGTACCTCCGCATATATTTCAGTTGCGATACAAACGCGATATTCTGTCCGCTGAAATTCAGTATCACGCTGAAAATACGAGTAACACGCGTTAGAAACAATGCTACAATAGTCTCCGTTTCCGCTGCCTAGTACGTCAAATGTTTGATAGCTAACGATATATATTTATCTCACATTTCTGCTGTTTACAGAAGGTTATATTACTCACATCTACTAGGAAGCGAGAACACACAGTGTACATTATTCCCATATAAAAAGTATGTGTGAGCTTTCGGGTCTTTGTTGTCTCAATTCCAGAAACCTAACACCATAGTCATCAGTTTTGCGCGCTATGTGGCCTGCGTTGGGTCATTACTTGTCGATCTATTCGTTTATGTCAGTTATTTGTGGTGAAATTTTAAAAAAGACCAGGACCAAGCAATAACACTGGTTGTTTGCGGGCTAATAATATTTTTCACGGTATAAGTGGACTGTATTTTCGAGGCGGTTGTGTAAATTACGTGGTATGAAATAGTATGTAGCTTCAGTTTGTTACTACTGGAAATTTGCATGTGAAATATAAATGCGAAAAAGTAAATGTATTTACAATTAGAAAAAATGTAAATATGATATCTATCATGGCGTAAACAAATACTCTGTGGACATTATGATGTTGCTCTGTTTGCTTGTCGCTACGATATTCTGCTCTATCATCAAAACACGCCTGCAAGGCATGGGCATTTCCGAAAGATTTCCACGATAACTACTCTTGCGCTGCCTCCGATTTTCCGTGTCCTCGATTATTATAGTATACTCATTTACCTCATTTATCTCTAATGTTATATCATTTTTCTGTTTTTATTATATTCTATTGCAAAAACGGAAGATTTTTTTTTCTTTTGCTCAGAATCCAAGAGTGTCGACGTGTCCAATAAAAACAAAGTGTAAAAGTATTTATTTAATATCTCTTGACTAGCGGTAGTAATAAAATAAATGTAATGTTATTTTAGCTGTAAAATAGATAGAGCGAACTTGTACTGCTATATACACCTACACATTTGACACAATTGCTTAGAAATGCGGGCAGCTGAAGTTGCGTCCAAGTTCTCGGACCGAATTGAATTAAGCGAGATGACGTCGGTGTTTACTTACTTACACTTACTACCAACAACTTGGCGTTTACATAGACAAAATTAAATGGAAATAGGGAAAGTAATACGTATGCTATTTTCATATCATGAATTTGATTCGTAGAAATATACGTAAAAATATAAAATTAAATCTGAAATTCGCAGAATATCAGAACAAAACAGTTTATATAATAATAAAATTTGTATTAAATGAGGAGATCCGTAGAAGCACGAACAAATTTATAATATAAAATTATTAATATTAAATTTATAATTAGTTACTTTGGTTATTAAATCGACATAGCCCAGCGGATTGATAAGTTAAAGGGGCAATGCGTAAGCCACATAGTTCGAGGATGTGGTGTCCGGTGGGGCTTTGACAAACACATCTCAACCCTTAACGTGAACAGAAGATCTTTGTTAAAATTATCGGTAGACACAGCTTAGGACGTTAACCCTTGACGTGAACAGAATAACTTTGTTAAAATAATCGGAAGACGCTGCATGCAGGCCGTAACCTACCGATCCTCTTGCAAATCTTTGGGGAGACCTGTATCTATCTGTGGATGTCTTACAGCTGTTATTTAATTGAAAAAAAAAAAAACATTTTGAAATACTTTCTGATATTTAACATTAAAAGTTCTCTTACTAACATAGTAATGTCAAAAAGTAAGGTGAATTTGCTGTAAAATGTATATTCTCTATTTATTCTTCCAAATTTATTTCGTTCCCTTCAAAGTTATCCCCGTCCAATAAAACTTACTTTTACCAATGCATTTTCCGGTTTTCGAAAAAGTTAGAACATTTCCGGTACAGTCTTCAAGACCTTTGACTGTCGTATCCGCATTGACCTTTTGGGTTTGCTGTATAACCAAAAGTCGCACGGAATTTATCAGGCGAATACGGTGGTTGTGGTTAGATACCGGTGGAGTTATTGGCGCTTTTTTTCTAAAAACTTGTGCTATTTTGGTACCAATCGAGACTTGACGCGTTTACGACAAAACGAACTCAAAAATGGTGTGAGCCGTGCCAAATGATATTTCAACTTTTGACAAACGGACGCTTAGCAAATGATATAAACAGTCTTACCAATCTAGGAAAAAAATACCTGCCTTCGTAATACTCGAGAATTTCCCTATTCTTGTTGTGAATACTTGAAGAGACTTTCATATAGGATCGTTTGGAAAAAACCTGCATGCAGCGGCGTTTTCCCAATGTTGATCTTATTGGTGGACGTCGCATACCTCTTTCACCGATTCGTGATATCTATTTCAGAACCTACCCAGCGTCAATCTGTTTCAATTATTTATTTATTTTTTATTGCAATATTTTATCCGTACCAGCTATCTGTTTTTTTACTAGTAACAAATCAAATAGACCATAATTTATACAAGTTTTTAATGTCTTAAAAATGCAAAATTTATGTCATTTTTTATTTATAATTCTGTAAAGTTCCAATAATAATTATTTACATTTTCAAAAGTCGATAGACGGTAAGAATGATAATATCGTTAATGAATTTAATAGGAACGTAACAATAAACAAATGCAGTCGACTCGACTCCGGGTTCTATGCTTGTAACACAATTACTGGAGTGCTCCGGAACTCCCGCGATCTAATTTGTACTCAAGTACAGCGAACATAAACTTGTTCACTGCCAGCCATCTTGTCTCTTACTATATCGTCGCAATCTTATTCTATTAGAACCTTCGAGAAATATTAAACTGATTAAAATTATTTTTGTTCATAATAATAAAATTTATTTTAAATTTATCCGCGAAATATTCATAGTTTTTGTTAAGTATAGCATATTATTGTAATAAAGATTATATAGGAGTTCAACATGCCTAAACATTAGTGTAATGCTGAATTTAAAGTGAAAAATAAATAATTTATAACTGTCCAAAAAAAAAGTAAAATTGGTGTTAAAAGAGTTACTATCGTTTTTGGCGAGTTATTCTCGATCAAATCAAAATTTCGAATATATATATATATATATATGTGTATTTATAAACAGACCACTGTCGTATACTACTGATATATGTATGAACTGAACGTGCTTAGCAAAGCTTGTTCTCGAGGCTAAATATTTGTTTCATTGAAATAAAATTTGTAATATCACGTTGCTATTCGCGCACAAAGATTTTTTTGTAATTTAATAATACGGACAAACTTGATTAAATTCCAGTGAACGGCAAATCCCTAGTAATATGATTATACAAAAACGAGATGAAGTCGTATGAGTTATGAGGATAATTAATTATTATGTAAGCACACACTCAGTTTCACACAAATTTGGTAATAAAATAAAGACGGAAAGGATATAATGAGAAAAAATACTAGTTTTACACGTCTTAAATGTCTTATATTACATGCACGAAACGACAACCCCGAAGAACTGCCTACATCAGAGTTTCTCATTCACTTTTCTCATCTCACTTTTTTTGTCGTCTTTGAACCATTTGCTGAATTTAGCTAGTACCAGTGCAGCTACCCGGCCCCCTGCAGGACAGGAATCTGTTAATAAATTGATAATTCACGAAAACATTTACTTAATTATTATATATTGTACACCGTTGTTAAGATTTTTTTAAAAGTAATGTTTCTTAAAATTATAATCAAAAATTAATTGAAATTAAGATGTAGATTTAAATTAGGAGTGCAAAGGATTACAATGAGAAATAATTAAATGAATAATAATTATAAAAGATATTTGAAGGTGAATTTAAATGTAATTTAATGGAATTCAATAAAATGATTTTAAATTAAAAAATGTACATATTGCCTCTCGCTTTTATGTATAAATTAAAATTAAAAAATAACAAAGTAGAGGTAAATGAGATAAATAAATTAAATTTTTACAAAAAAAAATTATAATTATGTAAAATTTTATTAAAATGATAAAACTAGTATGTCTAATAAGTGAACATAAATTTTGCATAATTCCTTTATTTTTTATTAATTTAATATTTTTATTAATTTGCATTTGATATACTTTGTTCATATACTTTTAGAAATTCATCATTACTGATAATTTGTTAGATGAAATTGGATTAAATATTGGACAGCCTTGTACAGGTGATTCTTAATAGGGGTAAAAGCTTAAAAGGTTTGAATGTATGGTTAATTTGTCAGTTAGGCGTTTTTACGCCTCTGTCCTGTATAAAGTTCCGAACCGCTCCGAAATAAGGTACATTTTTTATTTGGATTGTGACGGGTCAATTACTTCTAGCAGGGCAAAGTCTGAACAGATGGAATACAGTAGTTAATTTTATTTAGTAGTATTCAGTATGCCAAAAAGCCTTTTATTACTTACGTTGTTTATTATTTCTCTATATTAATCGTCGGTAAATTAGATGTGTTCATTCATCCTTTTAAAGTTTTTGTAACTAGAATGACACTGTTTATATTAATAAAATGAAATCAATATGAATAATAAAACGATAAAAGAAAACAAATGTTTTTAAATTAAGTTTAAAAAGTTTTTATGAAGAGAAAGTTATTGACCTGAAACACAATACATTCACCTTGGCCTTGCGCATCCATTACGGCTGAGTTGACAGACCATTAATTTTCATTTTTCTTGAACGCGCCCGACGCTGCAGAACATATAGCAAGCCGGCTGACATTATAAGAAATGTGCTATGACGTACTTTGGTAACCACACCTCCATGTCAATGCCATCGTCCATAAATTTTTTTATGTCAAGAATCTATTACTAATCTAATAGATCACTTAATAACTCAGTAACTTTAAATATATAAACGTATACAGGTTTTAATTCAGAATTTGTGATTTCCTTTTAAAATTTTATTATTTAAAAAATGAAGAATTATTTTTAAATAAGTGTACCAAAAGAATGATCCACGCTGTGGATATGACCCTCGGGGTAGTGTGAAGTCGCTGATGGAGGGCCCACAAGAAAAATAATGATTAACAATTCTTGACTTATTTTGAGGGTATTATATTAACTCATTATTATTTTTATAGATCGTTATAAAATCAATAATTCCTTTCAAATTCAGCGCTAAACTTAACTTATGATAAGAAATTCTTTAACAATATTACAGTTCCGGTAAAAATTCCTATAATATATTCGCTTTCTAAAATTAAATAGTTTAGGTTATGAGTCCATTATAATTGCATAACATTTAACAACATATTATAGAAATTAAATCGAAAGTTAAAATCGATGTTAACTTTCATTTAACTAAGTTAAAAAACCTGAGCCGTGGCAGCCCAGTGATGGGGACTGAGACTTGTGATTATAGGTCGCAGATTCGATTCGTGGGATACAATATTATGTAATTCACATTTCGTGCATTAATAATATAGGGTTGCCACTGCTCACAAACCGTTTCCAGAGGATGGGCAGTAGCGTCCCCTGCGTACCACAATAAAGCACTGCGATTGTCGAGTAAAGTTATTATGGTATGTCCTCACACATAAAGGGGAGGGGCCTATGCTTTGCAGTGAGTTTAGATTAGTAAAATTAAGTTAAAGTTTGCATACGCTATGTGACTTTTTGATTCATGTTCATATAAATAGTAAAAAAATAATATGATAATTTAAATTTAAAAGACTGTTTGATGTTATAATTAAAATTATTTAGTTTTTACATTAGTTTTTTTTAAAAAAATTCGGAATGAATGAGTGATGACTATGAATTAAGTATCAATCAGCTTAATAGTGTCTCCCTTGTAAATGTTGTTGGTTCGTATCCTGTTCTCTTATAGTCTCATGATTAAAGGGTGACTTTGAAATAAACTTGTGAAGAAAAGGTGTCAAATATTTGTCCTTAAAGAAATTTAAAACACTTCTTATGCAATTTATGAATAACGGCGAACTTAATGCCGAAGGCATTCTTTACTAGTTAACAGCTTAAACGGTACAGTGATTAATTAATAAAGATAAGTGAAACAAGTAAATATCATAAAAGACAAAAAAATTAAAACAATGAAATAAAAAATAAGAAGGAAAACAATCACTAAGATAAAAACACTTTCTGTCAATACACTAATGTCTACTACTAACTATAATTATTTATTAATATATCTTCTATACATAGTAGCAATAGTACATATAATAAATCTATATATACTATTTCAATGAACATTTAAATAGTTAAACAAAATTTTTATATCTGTTTGTTTTGTTTATTATTTATTTATAAATTTGTTTAAATAAATACACAAATACGTAGAATAGCGGACTTAATACGGACGGTATTTTTTAATAGTTAACTGTTTGTGCGATGCAGAGGTAAATGAAATAGATAAATACCATAAAAGAAAAAAAAGGAAAAACAAAATGAAAAGGAAAATCACGAAGGTAAAAATAAATAATTTAAATATACTTATGACTAAAATGGTACATGTTACATATATTTAAATTTGCATATAAATATATTTACAGATAACATATACTTTTTATATAAACATTATATTATTATTGTGCTGTGTAAAATTTTACCAGACAAATTTCTTATTTAAATATAATAATACTTGTTTTTATTTTTATTTATTTTATGCGATTCGGAGACATTGCGTAATGATTAGTTCCACAGTTGAAAACTCACAAAGATCCAGAAAGACCGCAGAATGACCAGAAACATAAAGGCTGAACTCATGAAAAGCTTTGACCTTTTTTGACCTTTGGATTCTGGGTCGTCAGAATATGGACGCCCTGGAGATGTTGCGCTGGTAACAGATGCCCAGCATTCAGCATAAAAGAGAGGTTACCGTCGATTGTGTAAAAACAAATTCTATGTTCTTTAGACATGTCACCCGTGATGTGGACTCAATGGAAGGTAGTGTTGTGCAAGATAAAGTGGAAGGCAAGCGTTCTCGTGGACGCTTTTTAACAAAGTGGACAGATGAAATTAAAGTTGCCACTTTAAACTTAATAAGTGAATGCTTTCGGTCCGCCAAACATCGAGGTACATGGCGACATAGAGCTATAGCAGCGGCGGCACCAGAACCGACGGAGGCATGACCACAACCACTCTGATAAGAGTGCACGACTATGAAGAAGATTACATATTTATATATAAAGCCTCATACCACCTACATACAAAATTTTATTAAGACAATGGTCATAAGAAATATCGTTATTTTCAGGTTTATTACGGCGACAAAAGAAAGTCATAAACACTCTGTTATATCTCGTGATTATAACCCGTGGCAAAGTAATATTAACAGTAATAACAAGGAGGCCTTTATGTATTTTCATTAAGGTAGTGAACACGATATAAATATTTCTTTACCACTTGATATTGACGATACGAGTAGGTTCAATCATGATAGGTGATGTACTTTGTAGGAATGAAATTTTATTAAGGGTTTCCAGACATATAGGATCATAAAGTGAACAGGAGTCTTGTTAAGATCGTCGAAAGTTGTTGAATGCTGGCAGTTTCCTGCCGGTTCTGTAAAAAATCAATGCGTCAGGCTTATATTCAGCAGTGGTAATCCTAGGGTTAAAACGATGGCGATGATTGTAATATTTCTACATTTTAATTGTCTCCATATATTTTACATCAAAGTTTAGTAACGATTTATTTATTTTTCGTCATATCTTTGGTCATAATATAATTTATAAATAAATGTATATTTCAAATTATTTATTAATTATTCATAAAAAAACATTAAGAAATTTTACTGATTTTCAATGTTTACTGGCAGATTTCGGTTAGATGTTAAAAATCTTTATGGTGTTATGTTGTCAATGATTTGTAGACCTTTTTGTGTTTATTATACAGTAAAGCTGTATTATTACTTTTGATTATAAAATAATTGCTAAGCGAACTTAACGAAAATTTAAGTTAATTTTAACTTGTTTTTTAAAATTTAGAATAAACATAAAATATGTTAATTATTATTAAATTAAACATTAAAATGAAAAGTGAATAATTGATATATATGTTTTGTGTTTCATGTAAAATTACGTAAAGATGAAAATGTCAATCAAAGGCATACTTTGGGCCTGAATTCTAAAGTTCAAGAGCATTGTTAAAATTTAAATGAATTCGATTTTAATACAAAGGCTTGAGGTTAACCTTATCTGTCTCGATATTCGACGTTGCGAACTCTATTGTTTAATTTTGAAAATTTAATTATAAACTCTTTGTTAATTAATAAATATTTTAAATTGTGGTAAGTCGAAAACACGACTTGTTTGTTAATTTGGAATTTCTTTTTCAACATTCGATGATTAAAATAGATGCCGGCATCGATCCTGACAGCCTAGATACGTGAGGAGTGGGATGGGGAGCAGAAATTTCTTATAGCCTGTATTCAAATTAAAACTTTAATATTCTAAGCTGCGAGGTACTTGAATACAAAGTTATAAACAATATATATAATTAAAATAAATAAAAATTTTCAAATAAATAATCGTAAATTCGTTTTGTTCAATTGTATTTTTATTAAAATATACTCTCAAGTAACATCTCCGAATTATATTGTAATATATTTAAGAACTTCATTAAACACTTAAACTTATATAGCACGTAAAGCGTATGAAAGAATTTTTAATTGATAATAAATTTTGGGTATGAATTACGCGAGTTCTTCCAGTTCATAGCGCGCTTGGAACCTTCATAGCTTTGAGTTGAAGGATGTCATCAAAGGGGATTTACTATCAAATTGGTCTTTTTTACTTTTTTATCATGACGTAAACAAGTCGTGTAAATAATAATACGTTAATATTAATATGGATGAATAAAAAAAAATTAATAGAATACCTAAAATTGGAGACATGAGTATCGGTAGCACAATTGTAGAACACTGAAACTAACGACAATAGGTCGCGGACTCGATTCCCGGGATACAATCTTCAGCAGCTCTCAAAGAAGTTTCCAGGTGAATAGCAGTAGCGTTTCATGCGTATCGTAATATCCACACTGCGATCACGAACCCGCATGCCAAGCCTAGCAAGCATGGTATATCACCCCCTAGATATTTTTGGGGAAGCCTATTTTTTGCACGGGGCGTCTGAGGACCGAAACGGTGATGACGATTGAATATAGTATATAAATACATAATGAAATTATTTATTTTATTGCTAGGTACTAATTAGGAAATTAAACAGGAAATAATATCATATTTTTCTTTTTTCACACCACTTTCTTAATCATCTTTCGTTAATTTTATCTGTACCTCTGAAAAGGTACACTGGTAAGGAATACGTGGTACAAAATGTACATATTAAATATAGGTTGTTATAAAAAGGGTTTATGCCTTGCATTGGGCGTCTATGCGCTGAAGGCGACGACGAAGACGAACCATAATCTGCATCTGCTGGGTGTCTTATCACTTTATTAGTATATACCTTGTAAGAAGTATTAAATATTTGAAGACACATTATAAAATTGTTTGTTGTTTCTGAGAGTAAAGATGCTTGCTGATATTATAAGCTATTTAGAAAAGCAGAGGTGGTTAGGCCACATGGTACGTGATACCTAGGGATATTGAAGTAAGGCATTGACTGAATGGTACCTAAGAGATGGTCATAGAAGTCGCGGGAGAAAGCTATGGAAGTGTACAGATGGCATCAAGTAAGTAAAGGACCAATATTTAGCCACTTCCGCACATGCAGTAGTAGTCGTGCAACAAAGTGCACCGCCCGCCAGCCCGCTGATAAATGCCAGCGCCAAATCACTCAACACGTGTTTTACCCCTCCACTGGGCATCTTCAGGAGTTATGTTACACCGATTAGTGCCAAACACAAAGTCCAAGCGGTATCAAGCTAACAGATCCATCTGTAGAGCAGAGTAATAGGACAAGCCACAGTGGAATTTTTTGAGACCGTAATTCGGAATATTTCATAAATACATCTGTGTTGTTTTGTTTGTATTTTCCTTTCGCGCAATAATAGGCTTTATCAATATTATTTTTTTAAAGCTTGGAAGTGGTTAGCAATTAAACTTTTACATATGTGATTTAATATTTAAAAGCTATTGATATGGTTTCATATTTCTTACACTCATTTCATAAACGCCTAAACATAGTCGACCAGGAATCATTTTAATTTTCTTATATCGTAAACTAAGGTACATAACTATCGAAGTACTTGTTCTATATGGTATAAAAATTTCGTAGAGGTGAATAATTGAGGGTATAAAATAAATAGCTTCTATACCTGTCTACAGGTCCCGGGAGGCTATTTGAGATACATTCATTGGACCCTTTCGTGCTCGAACAGGAGCTCGAGACACATTATTCAACGGGCCGACACGTTATTGCCTTTCCAATGAGATCGTAGATCCATTAGGATTATAGATTCATATATTTTTTACGATACATATATTCGACCCCCATTTTTATTACCAACCGTATTTTATTTTACATTTTTATACAGAAAAAACACATGTGAGTGTTATCCCAAATAATCTGGAAATATGTACAAATTTAACATTTCTCGTAACACATGTCGTGTTACAACGTGGAATATCATTTGTGACATTAGAATTACTGCCCACAGTACATTTTATTAACTGTACGTTGTGTTAGCCGTACAAGCTTGTCTATAGCACAACCAAACGAATCAAAACAACGACCAAGTGCTACACAGTTAAGATGCGAAAAGCTATAATCGTGGCCACCATGAATCCCTACAAGAAAAAGATTATCATTGTATACTATATATACATAAAGAAACACAGTAGATGCGGCGGCAACGCAATGAAGTTTCACCGCTATTTATGTCAACATGCTAACATAGTGATCTATATTTATCACAGATAACTGTGGCCTATATATGATCAAAATTTAATTTAAAATTAAAATTTCCACAGCAAAAAACGTGAGTGTACGACAGGCTATAAGTGTTTAGTTAAACTTATAATTATATCTATTTTTATATATTATTATTGATATTATATTTTTTATAGATAGTATTACATACTTGGTTTTTTTGTCCTTGTTAAGTACTGGCTCATTGTTTTTTTTCTAATATCTCCATTTATAGGGGGCCTTCTGTACATTCCCCTGTCTTGAGTGCGCACAGACTATTTTAGCCAACTATTTTTTATTTGCTCACACATCCATCTGAATTTCTTTCACTTTTTCTTCTTCATTCCCTCGCATTACCTCTCATTCCTATTTATTCTTTTAACTTTCGTACATTGCCTCTTTTCCTTCACCATTACTTCGAGACTGTTTCTTACAATATTTATATATTTCTTTTTATAAAGACGAATTACAATCACACAAGAAACCACCCGTTTTTATATTTGTCATATCAGAATTGACATTAAATAAAGATATAAAATAAAATGGTTTGAAATGAAGTTAATCTATGCCAACATGTTAAAGAAGACAAGAATAAAAAAGACTGTTTGAAATGATTGTTGATGTTGAGGACATTAATTTATATTAAAGTAAATAATAAAAAAAAAACAAAAACAATGGTTATAAGAAATATTACGTTCATTTCTATTTATGAATGGAATGAGGCTTTCAGCTTTTATAAGTCGTTCTTTTGTAGCCTTATATACCCTATATTCCTATGGCAGATTTTACATTTCTAATTTAATAAAAAAACTTTTGACTAAAAATCTATTTAAATAAAAAGAAAAAAGAAGAACTGTACGAATTTTATGGCTTAATATTATGTTGTCTCAATTCTTACCATAATTTTGGACACACTCTTGGAATCTGTCTTTAGTGAAGTGAAGTAATCCTGGTACGGCATTAACTTCGTGAACGATGGTTTATTCAAGTGCTGTGGTCTTTAATGTATTTTTTTTTCGTAGACCGCCCTTTAAATACACTACCAATGAAAAAGCTCACGGGTTAGATTCGGTGACCCGGGTGGAATGTGAAACTACAACAATAATAGGAGGAGAATACACACCACGAAAGCTTTTAAAAGAGTGTATTTTTGATAGTAAGAGTCATATTCCTCACTTTAAAAGATCAGACTTAAAACATGTTGAGTTATTAAAAAAAATATTTAAAATCCCCTAAAGCTCTTTCAGACTCAGAGTAAATGTGTGACCCGACCGCTGGCGAAGGTACTTGTTGCGCCTTTAGATAAAACTTTGTAAATTTAATTATAACTTTTCTACGCTATTGCTGCATAATAACGTTTATCAACTTTCATTAAAAGATGTGTTGGGTTCTTCGCTATATTTACTAACGATATTAATTATAATTAAATAAATATTTGGGAAACTGTCATCATATCCTTTGTAACTTATTTAGTATTTCAATGAATATACTTAACAAGTACTGCGATTGATGAAGTGATTTACATCTTTTTCATATTTTCAGACCACAGATGCTCACCGAAAGGCATAGACCTCCGAGCGATGACCGGCATCCAGTGACTTCCCGCTACCTTAACTATATCGTCAATCTACCAAATCGACACCGTATTTACGGGCTCGTGACCGCCATTAAAGAACCTTTCATCACCAAAGGTGATGAGTTGCACAAGAAATATATGCCCCGCCCGCTGCCACTCCATACAAGCAATTTTTCGAGGTACGTTTTTAACTTTTTTGTGAATTGTTTAATTTTTCGATCGCGCAAAGGAACTCCATGCAGAACCCTTTCCATTGCTTTTTGTGTGACCTTGAGCCTCCTTATAATGCCCACTCTAAGAGACCACGTCTCCGATCCGTAAGTTATCACCACCAACTTTATTTAACTAACTAAAATCATTGACAAAAACAGAAACTGGTTGCAAGTTAGTATTAGATGACTTATTTAAAGAAAAATAATCTTGTAGTTAAATAGTTATATTTATATTTCCAACAAAAAATATGATATTTCTTTTATCCAAAACTTATGTATAAATTTCCTTCATATTGGCACCACTCCATGTGCCGGGAACCGTGAATAAGCATTTGATAAAGTGTGTTAAACTTCGGTAGACGGCAGGGAATGAAAAAACCGGCATAGTTTATGGTTATAAATTATACAGCTTTTGATGGTGAAACATTTCGCTAATAACTTCGAATATTATACCAATCGCTTTCTAGAAAATTATGTAGCAATTTTGGGGTTCGTGATATTAATGTCGCGATATAAACGATAAAATTTTGGTACTTGTTTATATGTCCGATTTCTTTTCCACGTTGTATTAAAATATAAATTACTTGTGTGCATTAAAGGAGGAATATTAAAAGAGTTCAAATTAAAATTCTAGCATCAAGTTGTGCCCTTGCTTCATGACAGACCTTTGTCTTAAAAACTGCAATGGTTTCGTAGATGGTTCGTCCTGGACTGAGAAGAGCACACACAGAACTCGGCGGGAAGAAATTTTTGATATTTTTGTTTGGTACACCGTGGTATCGATGCCATGGAGATATCCAATAATTATGATCAATGGCGTGACATCATAAAGCGGCACCTAAAGAGTCTTGAGCCTCAGAATTGAGGAAATCAACATAAGGACTGTAGGAATGGGATTTTTTTCCAGTTCTTCAAACAAAAATGTTGGCGGCGCGGTGCGGATATTACCAAAATCTCTTTCTTTAGTAAAGGGTTACTAAGAAAATATGTTTTTATGAATAAATAACAACTCCCATGTTCTTCTAGATCATTTTCTTTATTTTATTATTTTCCGTCGCCTACGCCTAGTTTTGCTTCATGGCGTGGGGCCGGCACCGGTAAAGTTTATTGAAGCAATATAAAATAAGTTTATTTCTTTTAGGTCTCCCTGTTTGAAAGTTCATTGCTCGTTTTATTTGTTTAATGCAAATTATTTGTTGTTTTATTTACGTTTTAGTAAGTTGGCAAAACAAGTCGCTGCTAGGGGTTTATGATTCTGGAACGAAGACCACGGTCCAATAAACGCAGCATAGGACGTCCACCCGGTGGACATTATTAAGGTTATTGAAAGACGCCTGATATAAACTGCTTGCAGCCGGTCCTGATGGAACTCTTTGGGAGAGTCCTAGGTTTTGGTAGTTAATGTTTTACGGCTAAAATGGAGATGATGATGACAACATTGGCAGTTTAAAAATAATAAGCTAAAATTATTGTACAGCCGCTCAAATTCTTCAATGGCAGAATTAATAATAAAGAATATAAAATCCATATGGACGTTTCATTATTGTATTGTTTTAATGTAATTTAGTACATCGTCCATTTTATAAAATGAACCGAACAATGGAACGTTACATGAATGCATACAATAGAGTATTGAATGTGTCGAAAATTGCTGCATCCGTGAGCAATTTGCGTTAATGCCATTTACAGCCAACTGAATTGTTGGATAAACGATATTCCGTAATAGCGCTTTAGTCACTATGTGGCTTATCCGGGTACTCGTATAATCACTTTTTGAATCATAAAAGGTGCTAGCCTTTTAACATATGAGTCGTTGCAACATAAGTAACAGAAATCCTATTTCATAAAATAGTTGTTAATAATACTGTTCCAATACTATAGCATGTTATTTCTGTTGGAATGTTTAAATACCGTAAGATACGACGAAGTAGAATCCATTGTGCAAACTATAGCATACATAGACGCATATTCACGTAAAACTACACATTGTACATTTTCATGTGTGCGTGTCGTGATAGTTTCGCAGAAACTTTAGCAAACGATCGAAGTCTTTTATTACAAGCAAGACATTTTGCTTAAAAAGAGACTTTATTTTTACATATAAGTTGGTTAAACCTAAATTTGATATCGAAATAAATAAATCATCAGCATCATGTCATTCGTTAATTAGCCTCTGATCGCTGCAATGACCGGTCTTTCGCTGCCTGCATCCACTGAATATCAACAGTCCACCAAGAAGTGGCTGGCCTATCAACGCCACGTCTACCGCCTCATGGAATTAAAAATAAATAAATAATACATATATTTTCGTTTTGTAAGACACATGGTTTTTTAAAATGTATGAGATTTAGTATTTTATTGTTTAAAGGAAAGTGTGGATGACGCTAGGGACGTTGAGAAACGGCGAAAGTAACACATCACAGTGCCGTTTGTGGATATTGTTAAATACGGATCATAATATACACTAAATACCTTATCTTATTATCTATATAGTTTTATTGGTTTATATAGTTTAGATAGTGACAACAGATGATAAATACGGGACTCAAGATGCTCCGGGAGCTCAAGATTAAACAATGCTATTTGGTAATTAAATTTTTACTCCAGTGAGGATATAACTGGATTTGTAATAATAACTAAAGTGGTCAATAAATTAGACGATAAAATACCTCTTGAAATAGTTTGGTATGTAAAAAAATACGCTGAGCTTGGAGAGCCCTCTGCAAACCACGATTAACTTTAACATCGTACAAAACTGCCACATAGGAAATCTCCAATTCAAAATTTATCAGGCACGAATTTAATTAATGATTGACACGGGACCGCTTAGAATTAGTACAATGAGGCGAAAAGCTTTTAGGTACGACGTCGGTAGTTAAATATTTATTAAAGGTAAATTCGTGCTAAAACAAACTTTCCACGAATTTCCTAAATCCGCGACGTTTGCTTTAAGTTTAAACGAAATTAGTCTAGTCTAGCCTCAGAATACAATTTTATAATAATGACACTTTACTTGGAAACAGTTTATTGACATTACAAGTATAAACCGGCCGAAGGGCGGAGGCAGCAATAAAATTGAATATAGGTGATAAACATTTAACTGCAATGTAATGGTAAATAGAATAATGAACAACATCGAATTAAGCCTTTGCTTTTAAGTGTGACAATAGTAGCTCAGCGGTATAGGGCTAAGACTTGCGATCTAAAGTCGCGGGTTCGATTCCCCGGATAATAACTTAAATAATTCACATTTTGTGCTTTAATTATACAGTTTTGCCACTGGTCACAAACAAGTTTCTAGGTGATGGGCAGCAGCGTCCTTTGTGTACCATAATACCACACTGCTTTCGCCAACGCGCTTGACAAGTGTGGTGATTATGGTATATTATCCCAAAGATAACTGCTGTGAAGGCTTAAGGCAGCGAGTGTCTATAAACTGAAACGTCGACGATAAAGGGTTCGAAAAAATTCTAATGCTGGATTTTTCGATATTACTATACGGCTCTGCATCATTGTGGATAAAAGTTCAAGCTTTTGAAATGTGATGTTGGAAGAAAGAACTTACTTCTCGAGTTATCTTCAATATGCGTTTCTCTCATAGTATTGACCCTATTAGACTATACTTATATTACAAATTCATAACGAAGGGTTATATTCTGTGACAAGCTTATCGAAATGTCATAATAATTGGAAATTATTAAATTTAATGAACGTACGTATAAATATAAGTATTTAATTTTTGAATAGCAGAACCGACAGACGTTGGTCTGAATTAATTATACAAACTTTTAATGAATCTGTATAGATAAAAGAAGCTATTTCAATTTTATTTATTGAAATGCATTTCGATACACAATATCATTTTTTTTCTATTTTCTGATGCGTAAATAAAAATGCTCATTCTTTTTCAATACGGAAAAGACGAAAAGAGAATTTGTCTGAATGTGAAAAACATTTTTTTTAAGAATGATGGCACAAACATTCAACGACTGCCCTTACGATGTATTTATTGCCATGGCAAGCCGCATTGCACATTGCTTTATTTTTCAGAAGACTTTTTAAATAAATAGAGTACATTAATTTATATACTGAATAATAAATTAATTAATGTTTGCATTATATGATTGCTTTAGCTCCCAAACAAGTTTCCAGAGGATAGTTAGCAATGTCCTGTGCTTACCATAATATCACATTGTGATCGCCAAACCACCTGCCAATCGTGGCGATTACGGTATATCCCTCATAAACATCTTTGATGGAGGCCTATGTCTTGCAGACGGCGTCTGGGGACCGAAACGATAATGACGATTGTATAATATACATATATTGAAATCATTTATTTTATAGTTAGGTAATAATGAATGATAATAATATTCTTTTCCTCTTTTTTCGCATCACCTCTACGTTCATTAATTTTTATCTGAATCACCAAAATGGTTTACTGATGAATATAACGTGGTATAAGATGTACAATTATTATAAGATATTCTAAACTATGGAATATTTACGACTAAAATTAGAATAATATGTGACAAACTGTGTGGGTGTTGAATGGTTCGGTAGGTTCAAGTAGAATCTTTCTAGAAGCCTCCTGCTCAAAAGCGTATCATAAATAGAATTGGGTCACATTCTGTTATTACAAGTATGAAGATCGATACTCAATATTTTGCTATCAAATTAATACTACGACAGAGCGCCTACACAAGCACGAGCCTGTGATCTCATTACCGTGTGACAAGAACTCATTTCTACTGGTATTAACTTTTTAATATCTAAACAGGCTGGAAATAAAATGTAGATATTAGATGATGTGTTATACTTTCATATTTTTAAAGCTTTTACACCATATTGTCGTATTTAATACAACAAAACATTTGACGTAAAAATAATTATAGATGATTCCTCGCTCTTATCCCTGTTATTAGATATAGAACAATAGCACCTTAAACAAAAACATCAGTCAATCCATAATGCTCCATTTAAGATCGAGTATCATTGAAACAACAGAGTAGAAAATAACCAGCATACGTTTGTCCGGTGTGTGTGTACTTTGTTTGCGTAAAAAAATGTGCAGTATCTCATGTAAAATGGCTCAAGACTTAACAAATACGAAAACTTGAGCTCTCTCAAAATTGATCTATTCCGTATTCATTTCATATTTGAACTTCGAAAACATGACCATGTCTTTGAATGCTCACATGCCTTATATATTCTATAATATCATTTTCAATCCGCTCATACCCTCTTATCTCAAATCAAGGTTTAAATTTCCTCATGGTACATGAGAGGCCTTAGAGGTTGTGGAGAACTTAATTAATTATATTAATTATTTATATTATTTGTTCAATTAATTAATTAAAAAACTAATCAGAGAATCTGGAATTAAAATTGCCGGCGCATTCTTCTTCGTTTAAGATCAAATCTTTTATCACACATACCGTTCAATTGTTAAATGCGTTATCGCTGAATATAAGACGTGCTACGTCACTACCTTCTATTTACAAGAAATTAGTAAAGAAATCTAGAATATTATTTGTCTTTTATTTTTTTCTTTCTCTGTTTCTTTATTCTTTTTGAGAGTAAATGCGATCCAAGTTAGATAGATGTTTCTATTTGTATTTATTACAGTGTATTTATTATTATTATGTATAAAGAAATGTATGCTATATACTTAACTATATATGTTGATGTATGTATGTACATATGTCTGTTTTGTCTATATGTACACGTTAACTACTTGTTATTTAACCCTCTCCAGTATGCTATGGTTGTCTGTAAGAAATTGTCCCGTGTGCTAAGACCGCCCATTGTGTTCTTTTTTTCTAATATGCAACTAAGTATTAATTTTTATGCGTGTACAATAAAGAGCATTAAAAAATCTCTTATAGGTTTAGTATAATTCAATGATCTGGTTTAAATTTTGCTTCTAAAAACACGAACAAAACGTATGACGTTCTTAAGGTTGCGGGAATTTGCTAAATCATTTACAGTGATCACTAAAGTATATCATGAATGCTAAAAGATACCAATATGATAATAAATAGTATCAATTTGAGCTCTCCTCTAATGAAATCCATTACGCATCTGAAAATAGTCCACAGCAAATTCACGGAGGTCTTCCTGAGTTAATGCTGTTTAACAAATTTACTTAATACAATAGCCGTAATAATTCATTCTCCAGCTTTATTATCACTCATAGGTCAGTCCTTTCAGTCCTAGGTCGTCCATAGCTGGACATAGATCTCGCCCATAGATTTCCAATAGGATCGCTATACACAATAATGTGTTACATAACATTTATTACATGATATAATTCAAAGAAATTGCACGTAAGAATATTAATAAAACCGTACACAGTTGCTTACAAAAGTTTCATTAACTTTATGGAGCGACAAATAGTACAACAAGGTGACTAAAAGAACTCTACTAAACTACAATGAAGAGTCGCTATATGGAACCTAGGAAATGGTATAACAAGCTTAATTATTTATGGTGTTAACCTTATATATAAAACCTTAATAAAACCTAAACCTTATATATTATGTTTATTAATATGCAACAAACATGCACACAAATAAGATTTGCCAGGCCAGCGCGTTTTACATACGAAAGCTTAATCAAGTATCTTATCAAGTAATTTAAAAAAGAGAAAATTTTATTTTCAGCCAGTTTGGAAATTAAACAGTTAATACTCGTAGAAATGAGTTCCTGTCACACGGTAATGAGATCACAAGTTCGTGCTTGTGTAGGCGCTCTGTCGTAGCAATTATCCGATGGCAGAATATTGAGTATCGATCTTCATACTTGGAATAACAGAATGCGACCCAATTCTCTTTATGATACGCTTTAGAGCAGGAGGCTTCTAGGAAGTTTCTACGGTTTGAACCTACCGAACCATTCAACACCCACCCAGTTTGTTACATGTTATTCTAATTTTAGTCGTAAATATTGCATAATTTAGAATTTTTAATATCGATTGTGCATCTTGTACCACGTATTCTTCAACAGTAAACAATTTCAGAGGTGCAGATAAAAAAATGAAAGTAGTCTTGATGTGAAAAAAGAGAAATGGGATATTATGATCGTTCTTTAATACCTTACAATAAAAATAATAATTTCAATATATGTATATTATTCAGTCTTCAACATCGTTTTAGTCCCCAGACGCCCCCTGCAAGGCATAGGCTTCTCTCAAATATATCGATGGGGGATATGTACACAAAGGATGCTGTTGTCCATCACCTAGAAACTTGTTTGTGAGCAGTGGCAATACTAAATAATTAATGAATAAATATTAAACAATTTTTTTTAAAGATAATATCCCTGGTATCGAACCCATACCTGGGATGGCGAGTGTGAGTTCTGTACCGTTGGACTACCGTCACACTTCACAACATAGATTTATTTTGATGTTGTTCATTATTGTGTTTACTATTACAGGTCTATGATATGTAACGGTAACAATTGAATTGCAGTTAAATGTTCATTACCTACATTCAACTTTATTGCTGCCTTCGCCCTTCGCCCGGTTCATACTTGTAATGTCGATGAACTGTTTTCCAATAAAATGTCATTATTATAAAATTGTGCTCTGAAGCTAGACTAGACTAATTTCGTTTAAACTTAAAGCAAACGTCGTGGATTTAGGAAATTCGTGAAAAGTTTGTTTTAGCACGAATTTACCTTTAATAAATATTTAACTATAGACGTCGTACCTAAAAGCTTTTCGCCTCATTGTACTAATTCTAAACGGTCCCGCGTCAATCATTAATTAAATTCGTGCCTGATAAATTTTGAATTTGAGATTTCCTATGTGGCAGTTTTGTACGATGTTAAAGTTAATCGTGTTTTGCAGAGGGCTTTCCCAGTTCAGCGGATTTTTTCTACATACCAAACTATTTCAAGAGGTATTTTATCGTCTAATTTATTGACCACTTTAGTTATTATTACAAATCCAGTTATATCCTCACTAGAGCACAAAATTTATTATAATTCCAAGTGGCATTGTTTAATCATGAGCTCCCAGAGCAACTTGAGTCGCGTATTTATTATCTGTTGTCATTAACTAAACTGTATAAACCAATAAAACTATAAAGACAATAACATAAGGTATATAGTGTATATTGTGATCCGTATTAACAATATCCACAAACGGCACTGTGAAGTGTTACTTTCGCCGTTTCTCTACATCCCCAGCGTCACCCACACTTTCCTTTAAACAATAAAATACTAAATTTCATACATTTAAAAAAAACACATGTCCTGCAAAACGAAAATATATAAAGTATAAGTATTATTATTACAGTCTCTGTGTTTGGCACTAATCGGTGTAACATAACTCCTGAAGATGCCCCGTGGAGGGGTGAAACACGTGTTGAGTGATTGGACGGTGGCAGTTGTGTAGTTCGCATTGTTTGCCGCATGCGCATTTGTCAGCGGGCTGGCGGGCGGTGCACTTTGTTGCACGACTACCACTACATGTGCGGAAGTGGCTAAATATTGGTCCTTTTCTTACTTAGGATGAAGGAAGTCCAACCAGCAAGGTAACACCTGATTCTATTAAATATTATTCATTTATTTATAATCACACGAGCCGGTAGACATGGCGTTGATAGGCCAGCCACCTCTTGGTGAACTGTTGATATTCAGTGGATGCAGGCAGCGAAAGACCGGTCATTGCAGCGATCAGAGGCTAAATAGCGACTGACATGATGCTGATGATTTATTTATTTCGATATCAAATTTAGGTTTAACCAACTTATATGTAAAAATAAAGTTCCTTTTTTTAGCAAAATGTTTTGCTTGTATTAGGAGACTTCGCACCTTCGCTAAGGTTTCTGCGAAACTATCACTGCATGTACACACGAAAACGTACAATGTGTAGGTTTGCTTATGTGTGCGCGTCTATGTGTGCTATAGTATATCCAATGGATTCTACATCGCCGTAGCTTACGGTATTTCACAAACATTCACACAGAGACAACATGGTGTGGTATGGGAACAGTAATATTAACCATTATTTAACGAAATAGGTTTTCATCACTGGTGTTACATTTACTCACGCGTGACTTGATAGCCTTTCAGGATTAAAAAAGAAGTAATTTGATTACCCTGAAAGATCATATAATGACTATAGTGTTATTACGGAATATCGTTTGTTCAACAATTCAGTTGAATGTAAATTGCATTAACGTGAATTGCTCACGGATGCAGAAATTTTCGACACATTCAATACTCTATTGTATGCATTCATGTAACGTTCCATTGTTCGGTTCACTTTATGAAATGGACGATGTACTAAATTACTTTAAAACAATACAATAATGCAACGTTCATATGGGTTTTAAAAAAATATTTTTATCTTAATTAATAATTCTGCCATTGTTGAATTTGAGCGGCTGTTCAATAATTTTAGCTTATGATTTTTGAACCGCAAATGTTGTCATCATCATCTCCATTTCAGCCGTAAGACATTCACTACTGGATCTAGGACTCCTCCATAGAGTTCCATCAGGACCAGCTACAAGCAGTTCATATCAAGCGTCTTTTAATAACAATGTAACCTGTCCACCGGGTGGACGTCCTATGCTACATTTGCTTGACCGTAGTCTTCGTTCCAGAACCATAAACCCCTAGCAGCGACTTGTTTTGCCAACTTACTAAACCGTAAATAAAACAATTATCACATAATTTGCAATGAAAAAAAAGTACAAGCATTGAACTTTCAAACAGGGGGACCTAAAATAAACTTATTTTATATTGCTTCAATAAACTTTACCGATGCCGGCCCCGAGCCATGAAGCGAATATAGGCGTGGGCGACGGAACATAACAATAAAACAAAGAAAATGATCTAGAAGAACATAGGAGTTTTTATTTATCCGTAAAAACACGTTTTCATAGTAACCCCTTACTAAAGAAAGAGACTTTGGTAATATCCGCTCCGCGTCGCAAACATTTTTGTTTTAAGAAATTAAAAAAAGAAATTCCCATATCAACAGTTCTTACTTTGATTTCCTTAATTCAAAGGGTCATGCCTCTCTAGGTGCCGGTTTATGATGTCACGCCATTGATCATAATTATTGGATATCATAAAATTTCTTCCCACCGAGTTCTGTGTGTGCTCTTCTCAGTCCAGGACGAACCATCTACAAAATCATCGCAGTTTTTAAGAAAAAGGTGTGTCATTAAGCAAGGGCACAACTTGATGCTAGAATTTTAATTTGAACTCTTTTAATATTCCTTCTTTAATGCACACAAGTGATTATTATTTCAATACAACGTGGAAAAGAAATCGGACATATAAACAAGTACCAAAATTTTATCGTTTATATCGCGACATTAATATCACGAACCCCAAAATTGCTACATAATTTCCTAGAAAGCAATTGGTATAATATTCGAAGTTATTAGCGAAATGTTTCACCATCAAAAACTGTATAATTTATAACAATAAACTATGCCGGTTTTTCCATTCCCTGCCGTCTACCGACGTTCAACACACTTTATCAAATGCTTATTCACGGTTCCTGGCACATGGAGTGGTGCCAATATAGAGCAAATTTATACATAAGTTTTGGATAAAATAAACATCGTATTTTTGGTTGTAAATATAAATATAACTATTCGACTACAAGATTAATTATCTTTAAGTAATTCATCTAATACTAACTTGCAACCAGTTTCTTTTTTGTCAGTGGTTTTAGTTAGTTAAATAAAGTTGGTGGTGATAACTTACGGATCGGAGACGTGGTCTTTTAGAGTGGGCATTATAAGGAGGCTCAAGGTCACACAAAAAGCAATGGGAAGAGTTCTGCATGGAGTTTCGCTGCGAGATCGTAAAACGAGGAGATTTGCAGAGGAGCCAAGTACGCAGCTCGAAGAATTGCATATTTGAAGTGGCAGTGGACTGGGCATATCGCTTGTGCAACTGATGACCGTTGACAACGAAAGGGTCTCCAATGGCGGTCACGAGCTTTGATGATGACATAGTTAAGGTCGCGAAAAGTCATAGGATGCAGCGCAAAACCAGTCATCTTGGCGATCTTTGGGTGAGGTCCAAGCCTAATAATTATTTATCTATTATTTAAGAGACAAAATATTCACGAAACCGTTTCTTTAAGGGTGCTAAAGTTATTTTATGTTAGTTATTTACCATATACCCTCCGGTCATTCGAGTATTATATATGCTTAGATCATATGTAATTCATGTATATCCATTAACCGGCGTCTTGTGAGCTTTTATTTATTAAAATCAAACCATACGACTATAACAACAATAAGACTAACCACTTCTTGAGAATGAGATAAAAATATTGCAAGGTCACAATATTTTTATCTCATTCTCAAGGAGTGGTTAGTCTTATTGTTATGAATTATGAAAATCGTTTATAGGTCTCTAGTTCGATTCTCGCTATGAAAATTTAAGTAAAATTTGTTCAGTCATAGTATTTTTCTCTTTGTTGAATTCCTACTGACGTACGTGTAAACTGTGTTACAATCAACAACCAACGCCATCTACCGGCCAAGTCTAAAATTACAGCGTCTCAAATGCAAATCTCAGTGCGAATTTTCCTTATTCTTTAAATCAAAATTTAAATGTTATGACATATCTTTAATCCGAAATAATTACGCCTATCGGATAACGGTTCATGCCCTCTCTTTAAAAATAGACTTGTTTGTCCGAATAATGTATTCCCATAATTAGCAAAAGTACTTAGAAAACATGTCAATAACATAATGCCGTACATTGATGTTATTCAGAAATATATTCGTCTCATAAAATAACTATTTTCAGGATTTTCATTTGCCAGCATTTCTCTGTGAATAAGTTTAATTTTAACTTCAAAGCTCTTAAAATCAACAGGACTATTCGATCATTTATCACAATACAATGAGCCTACGCTTTACGTTTAGCTTTTTATTCAGAGACATTTTTATATACTTATCAGGGCATTAATCTTAGTTATTTATTTGTCATTGTCAACTGATGTTAATATAAATGGAATTTTAGTAATTTCTTTTTAACTAATATAAAGGAATTTTAATACATAGTAACGTACTTATATTCATTTAATAAACAATAACTATTGCTTGAGGGCTTTATTCGGGAATTTCTACAAGATCGAATAAAGAATAGGGAGATCCGGAAACAATCGATATTGCCCAGAAGATTGGCATATTGAAGTAGCAGTAGAGGTTTCTAGATTTAAGGCTACCGATCAGCAAGCACAGCGTAAGACGTCATACCCTTTACTTACTACCTATACTTTTTTTTTAAGGTTCCCGCTGTTGGGGACCTCTCGTTCCCCTATCTAGTAGTGTGGGACAGGGACTTTTTAATTCTAGTAATTTATTCATATTTTTTATTATTACCATTCTTCTCTTTCATATATCAGCTTATCTGTCGTACTGTTTCTTTCATTCTACAATTTTCCCAGTCTTTCTCTTTCATTCCATTAGCCATAAATTCATCCTCAACCACTACATTCTAGGTTTCCTTACTATTTTACTTTGCAACATTATTAGTTTAAATATTTAACAGGTATTTTATTTGTAATTATCATCTTATATTATACTATTTATTACACTATTTTTGGTACTACTATATTCCTTTTATTTCTATATTTTAGTGTTCGTTTTATTTTTACTTATTGCATTTATTACCACCTTCCTGTAGTAGCTGAGAAAGCATTCTCTCTCCCTTCGTCTTGCATGATGGCCGAGATATTCCTTTCCTCTATCTTTTTGCCCATCCGGCATTCGGAATTTGCGCGCAGTCTTCCGAAAGCCGGACAGTGGGCCACAAGGTGGACCACGGTCTGGCCCACGCCCGGTTCACAGAAGCACGAGGGATCCTACTTGAGCTTGAACCTGTGAAGGTACTCAAAGAACCCCCCGTGACCCGTGAAGAGCTGGGCATGGACAGATACTTGTTAGGTCGTCAGAAAATACTGGATACATGCCGCCTACCAACAGTCTTTTGGGAAATCAATTGAGGACATGTTCAGCAGTGGCTAAAATAAAAAATGATGATATTTGTAGACTAACGAAAGTAACCTAACGGATTAGCATGTTGTTGTGGCAGTTGGTAAATCACATATCGCGTAGAAACAGAGGGCTGAGGTGGTCTTAATTTATTGGATTGGATACCACTATCCGGCAAGCAAATGTAAGGTGATCAGATGACCCGATCGGAATATCGATGTTGCTAAAGTAATGACGATGATGATCATTATGAACCAATGACTCATATTTAATGACAGGGAATATCAGGAATCGAGGCTTGGTCGGTCGGTTTGAAAACCTGGAAATTGATAGAGAAGTAAAAAAATATACTGACTGTTTCGATGTTAGGACTCAATATTGTGTTCGAAACCGCAGAGTTTTTATAGAAATTGTATTTTAATTATGTTTCACTACAACATTTGACTCTGTGTTTGGCACGTATCGGTGTAACATTACTCCTGAGGATGCCCCGTGGAGGGGTGAAACACGTGTTGAGTGATTTAACGGTGGTAGAACGTTAGACGCTGTACCTATCTCGCTAGGAAAGGTGATTTATCTTCTTCAAGAGAGATCTGCGTGACAGTGGGCTGGTGTTGACAGTACTACAAATGTGATAAAAATATGGTACGGTCCTGTGACACATGAGGCTGGAAGAGTGAGCGATTTAAAGTGCTTTAAGTAACCCCTGAAGTGCAACAAAATACTGCGTTGACAAACTGTGTAATGACAAGCCATTCATACGCTTTGCGATTGTGGGAACGTTACAAGTTATTTTTCACGCAGGTGAATATAAAATAGCATGTCCTAAAGGTCTTTTAACCTTAAATACCTATATATTATAAATATGGGGTATTATGAATAAGACAGTGGTCATACATAATATAAAATGTTACATATTACACCAACAACGCTGTGATTTAAACTTAAACTTTATTGTTATGATATTGTAGCAGAAGAACAAGAAAAGAAATACACAGACAAAAATATTTCATTGAGTTTGACTACTGAAACAGTAAAATTTTTAGCGTACTTAATATTAAAGAAAAAAAAACTTAAAAATAAAATTAATATTCAATTACATTATAATATTTCAATATAATATTGTAATAAGGTACAATAATATCTTATGTGTGAGTTGAGCTACTCAAAGGTACACAGCTTTTACTATAGAAGAAAGTTAAATCAAAGACCCTATCAAGTAACAACAATATATCTTATTCGTAACTTATATATTTTTATTGTAAAGTAAAAAAAAATTCTTTTTGATATTACGTAGTTAACTATTTCTTATTTAGTTCATGCTAAAACCTTAATAATTTACCGGAACAGTCTCATTCTTACCATCATGTTTGCCGGTACACCACCACCGATCGATATAGACCTAGCCCAAAGATCGACATAATTACCAAGGAATCTAAGCCCGTATTCGCTACGAAAACATCCGATATTGTTATTGCCCTTAATTTTACAAATACATCTTTATAAAAATAAAAATAGTATCTTTTTAACTTTGTAATAACAGAGAGCGAACGGTTTGTCAGAAAGTTTACTCTGGTCTCTATTAGCTAATTATGTGACCGCAGTCGCGTAGCTATTTGCTTCCAGCTGAACGTAGTTGGGCCAATACTTGTTCAAGTTCTTTAAATTTAATATTTAAAATTATGCAATGTAAAATATAATATAAAAGGTATGATTAAAAGCTGAATTATTTCTTGATTGATAAACATTATCTAAGAATAATATTTATTCTGTTATTTTGACATGTATTATTAAGACAAAGATAAAAAAGGTAAAATAGGATTACTTAACGTATGATCTTTTAATATACCTCATATTGATCGTCAACTTATTATGTGTTAATTGATTTTATTTTTGACTCTACTCTGCTTCGCAAGGTGTTATAGTTGTGAAGAAGAAGCAGGAAGTAACTTCAAAACAACACATACTTTAAGAAAGTTTATAGTACCCGGTGATAAATATTCTTACCTTTGGAAAGAGACAATCGGCTAATTTCTGCTTCGTAGAGCGTTATCTCTGTCGCACGAAATAAAACGACTGACAAACGTCACATAGGTAATGTGGGGTACTGTAATACAAATTTATACATATACACTTTCTTATATTCACATATAAAATTCTATATCTTATACAACAATCTGAAATATTGAATTTTTATATTTACTCTTTGATTTTTAGAAGCAATATAATAAAAATTTATGAGACGGGTGCGAAACAGAAATAAGTGAGCATTATTTTCTTCATATTCGGTACTGTAAACTCATCCGAGGTAAAATGATGTAACCGATTTTATAAGATATTTATAAAGGAACTGTCTATGACGAGCAGTGTAAAAGAAGGCCGAAATCGTGTTAAATTCAAGGAGTTTACAAAACAAAAACATGTAACAAAATCAAATGTAATAAGTTTTTATCACGATAAGTGGGAAGAATTTTTTAAGAGATAATAAAGCTTAGAAATGCAGCTCCGCTACTATATAAGAATATTAGTAAAGTAAAAAAAAAAAACTCAAAGTTTGCGGCCGAGTTTTAATAGAAAAAGAGTCGTAAAGGACATTTATGCCTTCTAGTTAATTACTCCGTTAATTGACCAGATAATTAGCCTCTCTGATTCAAGCTTCTTTCTAATTGAGTTCTAGCATTTTTCTTATATCACACACAAATGTTCATTTTAAATGATCCCCATTGGATTTTTATCTCAAGGCATGGAGCATAATAGAGTTTTCACAGCATTTAGTGGATCCTTGTGTAGTGAAACATGGTTATGGATGGGCTAAAAACAATAATGAGCGCTCCTACTATAAACCTCTCCTTTGTGTCATCAAATTATATTATTTATATTTATTAATTAAAATATGTGATAAAATTTATATTACATAAAAATTTTAATATGTTATTTACGCTTTTTTCGTGGCCCCAAAATTTCATTGCATTAATGTTGTTGGAGATGTTAATTGAAGCGTATTTGTAGTAGACAGAATTGGAGTAGATTAATTACTTATTGGATATATTATCATCATTATTATTTAAGGTGTGGAACGTCCACAGCTGGACACGGTCTTCCTATATAATTGAAATAAGACTGGTTGGAAGCCACCTGCATCCCTTCTTACAATATCCTTAACGGTCTGTGGCTTCTTCTTCAGAACTTTAAGGGTCCAAGTGTTATTAGTTCTGCGCGCTATGTGGTCTGCCCTTTGCTTCTTCAACTTGCCAAATGGCTGGGCTACATTGCCTATTTTCGACAGTCTATGAATTTTCTTATACTAGAGATAGTCCTCTCCCTAGCTCGTTGAGCGGCTGTGAGTTTGCCAATAAGGTCTTGAGTGAAAGACTATGTTTCAGTGCAGTAATATGCCGTACAAGTAACGATATATATAACATTAAATATATTCGTGAAAAAGGCTTTTTGGCATGGTGCCAATAAAAAAAGCAATTTAAAAAAAAAGAAGAAGCTGAACGAATCACGTTTTAATTAAAAATGATTGCTGTGTACTCGTTTGATTGTTACACGCGTTAGTATATAACCTGGCCATAATTGAAACTATATGCGTAACAATACGTAAATAAAAACCTTATATAATTATAGTAAAGAATCGACAAAATAAAATATACTAAAAAAGTGATTGTTTTTGATGATGATATAATCACTTCTATCATTTTTATCTATAGAGATCGAGAATATACTTTTAATGCAAACAATTATTTGAGAGTTCGAAGGTGAAAAATAAAAATGAAAAAATTATTACAATGAAATAAAGTAATAAAGAGACAATAACATTCAAATCTTTACAATAATCGTAAAAATATTGTACACATTCTTGCCCACGGCTTGATTTACGCCTTCTCTGTTAATATCTTTTAGGACTAGTTGGAAGCGACTCTTATCCAACGACTTCCGATGACTTTAACAGGATCTGTCCACATCGTGGGCGAAAGTCTATGCTGCGTTTGCCGAAACTCCACTTCAGAACCTTAACATCCCAGCGCAAATGCAACTATTCAAAAATATTGAAGAAGAACAAACTGAACTAACATATCCATGTATAAATATCAGAAAGTGTATTATGGCCTCAACTCGAGAGGTAGTTTGCATTCCAGCTGTCTAAAGACAATCAAGCAAGGCCAATACAATAAAAACTTCGTCTACTTCTTATTCATGTTTTAATATTAAACTTTCATGAGAAATATTTTACTGTTCCACTCTTTAAAACGTTTTATTACGTTATTCTAATCGCTTTAGAATTTATCTAAAGCAAAGTGATAAAACATCGGTTTCAAATGATCAATCTTAATTACGATTTTGTTTTGTTTTAGAATGCCGCGGCCCATTACTAATAGTATAAAGTATATTTGAAAACCTAGTTGATTCTCTAAATAAACAGGACCGTTGAGGTAATAAAATGACCAGGTCGGTTGAGAACTAACTCAAATATCTCGTGTGCGTTGTGACAAACGCGCGAACCTCTCACTGTCCACATACTGCAAGAGGTGAATAACACTAGCGCGCATAAAACAATTGATATTCTGTTCTAAGCTATAAAGTAGTTTGAATTTCGAACCAAAGGTTAAGTGGGTAAGATGATATATATATATATATATATATATATATATATATATATATATATATATATATATATATATATATATATATATAATGGTAAGACAGATGATCGTCATAGTCAAGGTTTCGTCAAGCCGCTGAGTGCGGATAGTACAAGACTGGTCATCATGGCGATCTTTGGGGGAGGCCTGTGCCTTGCAGTGGGCGTTTAATTTTTAAATTAAAGATTACGAAAAACATTGCTTTTGTTCTTCGTTCTATCTAAAATGTGATGAAAATACGTTATTTTACATTATTGCTGTTAATTCATTTTGTTTTAAATTTAAATGCTTTATTTAATTTCAAAAGAGCAACTATTGAGTTTCTGGTCGGTATTTCTGAGTAAATCAGCATTCCGAGCCCGTGATAGCTTACTATGTATAATCTTAAAATTATTTACGATTTAAAATGTGTGTGTAAATTCCTACTTGAACAGGCACATTTTGATTTTAAATTTGACAGATGTTAAATTAATCCATCCATCTAACACTTAGATTAACATGAAGAGGTTTTAATAAATGACTCTTAGTGTAGAAATCCAATGGCACTAACAGAAAAACATGTTTGCGTGAAACGAGGCCTACACGTGGCGTATCGTGAGAACGTACTCTTTCTTTGTAATGTTCACATCGCTAAGAAATGGATATTCACCCTTTCCACTAAAGGAGCGCTTGGGCGCGAGTTTATTTTGTAGATTTTACGTCGCCTTAGAAAGGAAACCTTTTACCACATGAATAAAGCAACCTTTTAACGCAGGCTAATAACTCGCGTTACTTACATTAGCCGCCGTGACCTTTTGTGCCATTGAAATTACGTATAAGAGATTTGCACAAAGTTTTATGCTTCGTTTGTATGTTGTTGTTGGATAGTTTTATGCAATATGTAAACGCACAAAGAAAACTATTAAGTTTGAATTAAGCAGTAGTTCCATTTTCAAGAAACATCTAATTAACCTCATTATTTATTTATAGTATGGTAAATGATTATTTAAAGAATAATGTATAAAATTCGGGTATATATTTATAGTTTTTAAAATAAATTATATATGCATAAATAAACTTGTCAGGTCTTCTTTATTTATATACTGAATTATTAATTCCTTCTTTAATATATTTGTAACCTAAATGGCATTTGCCGTTTCCGCAGTTTTGAGGGGCAGGACGCAGATGGCGCTTAGCTTAAATCTCTTTTGTAGATAGCAAAACTTTGGGATCCCATCGGATCAGCCCGGTCTATTAAATATTAATTATAATTAAAGTGCGATTTAATCGACAGCCAACGCCATCTATCAGTGCGATGAGAAAATATTGCATAGCGACGTGTTAATAATTTTGATACGAGTACCATGCCTAGAAATATATAAGATAAGAAATCCTTAGTCCCATAAAAGGGACACAATGATTTATTAGTAATATATTTTCTAAATATTATTTATTTGTGTACTGAATCATTAGTTGTAGATGAAAAAGCTCTAAAGAGATAAATTTATAGCACATTTGTCAGCTAATGTTTATTAAAGCTTTTTTAATTATTTCCAATCATCATGTATAAAGCGATCACTTATTTATGTTATATATAAAAACATTAAAAATAAATTAATGCAACATGCATTAATTTTTTTTTGGAATAAACATCGAGTTGCAAAAAGTCTGTAGATATTAAGCAATAATTAACTTTAATATCGGTAGCCTGAATATTGAAAACGATCTTTCTTACATTATCATTACGTATTTATTATTTTTGAAACTAAAGATTTTTAAATAGCTTGTACAATGCTTTTAATTTTTAAAAGTTTTTGAAAATTTTAAAGGGATGAATGTATGGGCTATACATTCAATCTCTAAAATTTTTACAACTACCTACAACCAATGACTCTTTATAATAATTAATTAAAAATAGGTTTATACAGAACTTATAAATTTAAACATTATTTAATCAAGGTTAACTTTTATTCATTTACTCTTATTATAAGACGTTATTCATTAAGAATCTTTTGTACAAAGTTATGTTTACGGCTTTCCAGAGACGCGGCTCGGTGAATTTCATTTGCTATATTGCTTTTCTTTGATTACTCGGTTGTGTCCTAAATCTTGTATGTACCAAGTAACGGTCTGATAATTAAAATCAAATAGGAGAATTTACTGATTGATTATGGTTTTTTCTGTACCTATTTTTTAACAATAAATATGTCATCATTATAAAGCTAGCCGCTAGACGCCCACTCACCCACCACTAAGGGGGATTTACTTGTTTAGTTATTCTTGTGCTTCAATACACGAGTATTTAAATTTACTATTAATGCTTCGTTAAAAACATTTTCTTTTTGAAAATGATATTGTCTTTATGTAAAGAATGCGGTATTTTAAATCACAAATACGTAAAGGAAAAAAATAAAATGAATATTGTCGTATACCCGTGAACAAACTATTCAGATAAAATTTAATATTTACATATAAAAATTATACCTGCCGATATATTAACTTAAATGTCCAGGTTTATAGTAAATGCAATTTTAAGAAGCAAAACAAGTTATTTCTATGAAATCGATATTTATTTTAATAGACGGGTCAATGGCGTCATAGGTAGATGGGCCCTGTACGGTGCTCGAAGTTGACAATATACGTAGCAAGTTCAAAAAGGCATTCTTGCAATGTAATTGCGTTCATTTTCACAGATTTTCTACGCAAATTTAAAATGATCTTATTGACCCTAGAAGCTCTGAAAACCTAATATTTATTACGACCCATAAATCATTCAGCAATTTATAGAAATTTCACTTTTATAACTCTCACCTCTTATTCCACCGCATACTTATTCATCTTGTCAGTCAATAGACGCCCATTGTGCGTTGGGCGCCAGAGAGACGTATGGAGAAAAATAATTAAAAACGAAAGGGTAGCGGCAGACGAAAAATATGTTTATTTAATTAATATGGGTAGTGGGCAGAAGGCCTGGTCTGTTTTTACACCGCGATTCTCGGTACTCCCCTGATGGTGGTGTTAAGTAGCCGCGCGATCTCCCAGGACTGGTCAGGCGGCAGCAAGTCGAGAGTAGGGAGCGCTGGTAGTTCACAGGATGTGTTCGTTCCGGTACAAGGTGATATAAATTTAACCTCAATAATCGTAGGTTATTTTTAGTATGAAACTCGCACCCCTTTGTGGTGCGAGGTGATGTAAAGGTTGTAGCGTGAATTAAATGATGCCCAGAGAATTAAAAGGACCAAGACGTGAATTTATAAAGTAAATTATAATTGGCCCCGGCGCGTGAGACGTCACGTAGCTGGTGAACGCAACCAACACAAAGAGTGTGCGTCGGAGCGTGAGACGTCACCTAGCTAGTGAACGTGACCGAGGCCAGGATCCTTCTCCTGGGCAGTGGAAACTGCCGTAGCTGGTGCGCAGGCGCATTGGAATATTTGATATAAAAATAAAAATCCGCTGAACCAATAGCACGCTTCCACGACCCCACGCCACTTGCGATGTACCGTTCCCCGCCAAGAGTTGAACAATTTTTTGGTGTATTGTGATTTATGAGACGTTTATCGTATTTATATTTTTTGGTTAAAATTTTAACTAACATTTATGGGACGTTAACTTGCAACGTTACACCATGGCCAGGTATAGGTTCCCACAAAGTTCGCCACGATGGCCTTTTACCCAGCCTGTATGCAGCGACTTACCGTGACCTTGGCTAATTCGTCGATGGGGCACGACGCCTATCGAGAATCTTTCGTGCCCAACGGCCATCGACTACATAAAAATTAATTATAAATTTATTTCTAGTTATTCCGTTGACTAGGTGTAGATTATTCTTAAAACCGAACCTTTTTGACATGGATTGATTTTTAAATACTAGATATAACAGAAAAATCATTTTAAATTTGAATATGTATATTTTGTTAAAAAAATATATTACACACAATTAAATTATTAAAGCGTTATAGTTTCTCTTATTAGTTTTCTGTATTGAGATCTTGTAAATTTAATAATAGCATTAAATTTTGAACATTTTACTAAACATGAATATTCTAAAATATCTTTGTAAATATCTGCGATTGATTTATATAAGTATATTAATTTTTTCATGTTCAACAAATAAGAATAAAAGGTATATGGGGTAAGAAAGATGAAATCTTTTAACGTAATCCTACGCTATTCATGTTATTAAGACCTGCCAATTCCAAGTAGAGCAACAAAAAATAACTAGACTGGAAAATGCAAAGAAAATATATTGCTTTCGCTATATTTATCATAAAGAAAATTTCCGTGCAACGTGGGTTGAAGAGATCTAATCTTACTTATTGTTACTAAACCCGTGCTATAAAAGAATTTATGTAGTTTAATAAAAACTTATGGTCCATTATACGTTTTATTTTAATTTTCATTAACAATTGATACTCCTTTACCAATATTCTTTTGATTAACACGTCTTTATTTAGCCATGCACAGAATAAGATTTTTTTCGATTCATACTTATTTAAAAATTTAAAAAAAAATAGTGCGATACGCCATGTAACAATTATTCGGTGAGAAATTTTCAATGTATTTTAATCTGTAGATAAATAAAAATAAAAACTGTTATAACATTTTGAAATATTCTTTAAAATATATATCGTGTCAAAGTTACGATACAACAAAGTTAGATAATTGAAACTGTTTACGAGTATTATAGTAACATTACTGTTTTTCGCTACTATACAAATAACGGCTGGTGGTGTAAACCAATCAATTACATTAGATATAAATTATTTGAAATGTATATCTAAAAAGCTATTTAAACAATGTCGGTGTTAAATAAGCTGATTCTTCGACATTATATCCGTAGGAACTAAACCTCTAGAGAAAGGCCTCATAGATGTCTCTTAGGATCAGTTGGAAGCAGCTTTCATCCAACGTCTTCCAAAGTCCTTAACAAGAACGACATATGCTGCGCTTGCCGGTTCGTGATTACTCCAGAACCTTGAAGCCCCAGCAGCCATCTGTTCTTGCGTGTCCTGCTCACTGCTGTTTCAACTTGCTGATTCGCTGGGCGGTGCTCGTTACTTTCGATCGTCTATGAATCTTCTTATACCTGATTCGATCTCGTCAAGTAATCCCGAGCATACCCCTTTTAATTGCTCGTTCACCGCCTGTTACCTTGACAAATAGGCCCAGAGTTCACGAACCACATTTAAGTAAGAAAAAGACAGATTAAAGTAACATTGCCTGGCCAAGCCTTCTAGCCAAGAAGGAGGACTAGAATGAGAGACAAGAAGGAGGTTAAATCTTCCGGAGTACTATAGGACATATAGAGAGATAAATATTGTGAATTAATTGTGAAAACCTGAAATTAGCATTGTGACATATAAATGTGTAGTAAAGGATAATAAAATAATGAATAAAAATAAAACTTGAAGATTATATTTTTTTTAAATGAAGGTTACAAATTAAAAATAAAGGTTTGTTAGAGTATTCTGGAAGGAAAACGAAGAAAAGAGGCGACATATGAAAGGTAACAAGGTATGGAAAGGAATGGAAGAGAATGAAAAGGAAGAGATCATTGAGTTAAACGACAAAAGCGGAGCGAAGAAATAGAAAAATAGTAAAAAAATTATTGTAAATAATATCCTAGCTTACATATGATACATATGAAAAATAAAAAACACATTTTAGTGCCAAAAAAAAACAATCACGTCACTAAAATAAAAAACAAAAAAGTTAAAAACGATAAAAATAAGTTAAATATACTTAACAAGAAGTTGTAATATGGCGGATACAAATGTTTGATGTGCATAATAAAAAAAATATATAATCATAAACTCGTATGTTCGTAATCGAAACAATATAAAAGAAATATATTATAAATGAGGTGCTGTCTACAGCGCGATACCTTGGCTTATTGTGACTTAAATAATGATTGCTGTTAAAAGGTTTTCTAATATGTTGTGTGGTCGATAAAAAAGCAACCCTACAAAATTACCAGCCTGAATTCTGATTCATAGTAAAGCGAAATGGAATATTTCGAATGTTTTAATATGAGTGACGACGCATTTTCTGTTTCAAAATCCTTTGCAGCAACGTAAAATTATGTATACGGACGTAGCATTTACTTTGTACTTACTTATCGTATTACCCACATAGGATCATTTACAGTGACCACTTGCGTACACTATCAGATGCCAGAAGAGCCCAATTTAATAGAAACTGGAATCAGATTGGGTTCTCTATTATGCCATCTTACAACTTAAATCTATTTGAGAAGAGCCCGGAAAAACAATTTTTGAGGTCATTTTTAAAATATTCTCACGTTTAACTTTATCCTAAAAATCCTTCATACTAAAGGTATTTTCATGTGTTTATTAAATGAATTTATTAAATTTATGAAATGATAAATTAGATATATTACAAGTGTTATTAATTTTACGGAACCTTGAGAATCCTATATATTATTTATAACGATATAATCTTGATTTAGTTAAATGAATGGTTACATTAGGTAATGTTCTGAGTTAATCAACTATTCTATCTGAGATAAACGGAACAGAAGAATACGTTCATTCTTCTTATTGCGTAAGGTAATACGTCACTTAAAAACCTACAAACTTTTTTTGGAGATTTTTTTATCCTACTAGTAGATATACTACGTATTTGATTATTTAATTTATAATCTAAGTAAAGTAATAAAGACCCGAATTCAAGATATCGTTCAAGATATCAACTGCTGGATATAGGCTTTCCTCATAGATTTCTTACAATACCCGCGCCCGCGTCCTACGTTTTCGTTGAACTTAACAAGGTTTTCTATTCACCTAATTGATGGACGTCCTTCGTTATGCCTTCCGCTCTGTGGTATTCATTCCAGAATCTCAAGGCAACAGCGGGCATTTGTTCTGCGCGCTATGGCGCTGGGCTATGACGGCAATTTTCGTTTGTACAAAAATAAAAAAAATAAATTATGATTACAAATAATTAAAAATATGTTCACAGATATTTTTTTGTCATTCAATAATCAAATGAAAATAGATTCGAATTTCGAAAACGTCTCGTATTCGAAAATATTCGGTCTCCGTAATCTCATTAATAAGCGAAGCTGTAACAAGTTCATCATGAAGGTTCGTCGATCGTGATACCTCGAGGACGCATTTGGTGAATTGTAATTTCAATTCAAACTTTTCTAAAGATGTTCTCTGTCATATTGAATTACTATTCTGTGGCTGCGTCAACGAACTTCCTGATCTAATATATTTTGTCACAAACATATCTAATAAACAATCAGCTGAAATATAGTTTAAATGTTAAATATATTTTAAACAATAAGCATAAAAAATAAGTGAATATTTATTTGAACAAAAAGACTGGCCGTTCACAAATATCCAACAAACGAAATTTTCGTCGTTTAAGGTGAGACTATATTAGTGTCAATACTAGTTGCATACCTTTGTCGTCACACTAAGATTTTATTCCCATTAATAATGGAATTTTAATATAAATATGGTACATATAAACATAGTACAATAGAGCCTGAACATAATAAAAAAAAAAAATAATATATTAGCTCACGTATTATAACGCATTTCGTCATAATTAATATTTACATTGTTTTACAAATAAAAAAGATTTCACAACTATGTTAAAATATTGCTTTGTTAGAAGATTTCTATTCCGTCTCTTGTCATTGTGTCACTTTCAGCTTTATCGGCCTCGGAATAACAGGGACAAATCTCTTTACAATTACTTACATCTTAGACTTCTTTAGATACTTTGATTTAAGAAGTTAATATTTGTTTCACGGATTTTAGGGCGATCGTTGTTCACGTACGCATTTGCTGCTCAGACACCCAACAGTTGCTCTTCTTACACGAAATTAAAAACATTGTTGTGTATATTAATATTATCTATGCTAATGAGTCAAGTAAAGCAGTGGTAAGGACTAAGATTTGCAAACGTAGGTCACAGCTTTGATATCCGGAATATAATTTGATATAATTCACACTTTGTGGATTCATTACATACCATGATACCGCACTGCGATCCCCAACCCCAGTGCTCAAGGGTGGCGACCATGGTGTATCCCATCTATATCTTTGGTAGAAGACTATGCCTTGAAATGGGACTCTATGGGCTGAAACAATGAAAGAGCTATGGACTATCTTGGAGATTTTTTCCTGAGTCAGGATTGAGGAGATCAGTAGACTATCGAAAGTTATCCGAAGTTATTGCATCTAGAACGCCATATTGTACCAAGTATTCGAATCATCGTACGCGGCTATAAAAAATTATGCATATAATTGCGCATTACTTATCCATTTAAACAAAAACATTAAAAATTAATCGCCATTTAGTTAAATTTTAATAATTAAAATTTTTCTTAGCTGTATTATAAAAATGTTCAAAAGTTTTTATTTTATAAAAAAACTGTTAAATTTAAGTCCATTACTTATATTTTGTCATTAAACTTTAACCATTATACGAAGGCTGTCTATAAAAATAATAGCCGAATATATTTAATGTCGTATTGTGCTTTTAACGAATAGGGGTTTAAATAAAGAGCGTTCAACCCGCACGGTTACGGGACATTTTCAATTATTTAGCGAGCGTTGACTCGATTTTGGAATTAGTGTGTGTTGTAAAGAGACATTTAGTATATTGTTTATTTCCAAACAAGAATGTTACTTTGTTGAAGTAAAATTTTATTTCGTTTAGGTAAAATATTTCACGTTTTTGTTTAATTTTAAGCGTTTCTTACACGCATTTTCATTGATAATACGAGTATCTTTATTTACAATAACAAAATTCAATCTTGGCCGCAATTTCCAATTTAACGTATTTGAGATGCTCGGGTATTATATTGTGTACAATTTTACAATATAATGCACAAATTTTATACAAAATGTCATGTTTGTCAATTAGTTATACGAGTATATATTAGTACAAGTAATACGTTTTTTTCAATATTTATTTATGTCATCTGGGTTTCGTGTAAGCTAGCTAATAAACTAAGATTAAGCTGTACAGAACTGACAAATTTAATGCCGTGGGCTATAATTATTGGGTTGAGGAGACGTGTCAATTCGTATCTTAATGTAAAAAAAGTGATACATTTTTAGCGAATCGTGCGCGGTTTCGCTAATATATGTAACGTGTCGAGCGGTAGCCGAAAATCGTTTGTTAACAGCCTTTTATTTCTCCATATTTTTTAACGACATTTGACGTGTTCTTTTTTATACCCTTTTGATATTTAAAATTTATTGGAAAAGTGTTATAGTAAACCGTGTATTGTTGCCAAACAGTAGCAATACAAGTTCAAAGATTTTTTGATTAAGAAATCTTATGTAGAATCGTATTATTGCGAAAGTGCCACGTCATTTACTGTTACTTATTGGTATTCATATCATATCAAAAAGTCGTTAATGTCATGAAAAAACTAAGACGTAAAAATATATCACTATATATCAGGGGTGGCCAAACTGCGGCTCGGGAGCTGCATGTAGCTCTTTGTACGATTATTTTTGGCTTTGGATTGTCGAATTATTTCAATATTTAAATTTATATAACTTATGTCAGCTCCTTGGGAAATAGAAACAAATTACTGGTGTGCATAATTATCATTATAATTCCACCATAAAATTAGCGTAAACCCAACAGCGATCATAAAAAATTAACCGGCATCTTAAGTATTACGACGCGCGAATGGTACCAAAACGCGAATACGCGGAGAGCGAGCAGGCCGACGGATGTTGTCCGGGCATGTAGCTCGGGTGCGGCCTGCTTCTTGACTTGGCAAGACGAAGGAGCCGTCCGGATCGAAACGAACGGAGTAACGCAGTCTGCGACCGCTCATAGACTGGACGTACGTTCAGTCCCGGTTCTCAGGGACGACCTTAGACGTTCTCTACAGTTAGAAACAATAAGCTGCGTCAGCTACTACGGGAGGCGGGGAAGTCCGAACACACGACACTCCAAACGCTGAGCGTAGTGAATCCATGCGCCTGGGCACAAGATAGTGAGCGCTGCAACAGCTGTTAAGGGAGGCGGGAAAGTCCGAAGACACTTTCGCACTTACAAAGGCTGTGCGCAGGAATTCCTTACAGCGGTGCAAGGTATGAACCTAATTAGCAATAAGGGAGGCGGGAAAGAGGCGAGACACGTCCGAACGCTCCAAGCGCTAAGCTCGTAATGCTGAATGAAAGCGCTTAAACCGGAAACCTCTTTTAAAGTACGACACTTCATGGGAAGCCTCAGCTCGGACCGCTACGTACCACAATTTCTCTACAATTTAACACAGAAAAAATTTGTTACATATTTTTTGATCGTAAGGCATCATGAGCTCACTAGTAAACAAAACGAGTCTTCTCGGAACGTAATCAGATTACAGCACTTTGTGTGTAATTACGAGGTCGCATGACCGCTGGCTACTCGCTAATGAATACCTGCTTGATGAAGCTACGTCGCTACGTTGCTACGCCGCTACGCTGCTACGTACGCACGAATTCACTGCTTAGTTTCCGCTAAATAAACATCGTTAACTATATTTCTCGTTAGAAAGGCTTAAATACATTTACAAGTTGATTGCCTTATGACTGAATTATTCATGTACAACAATAAAATAATTCAAGTCATCGTCATTATGATAACAGCCCTACATTGCCTACTGCTGCACATAACTTATTTCCAAAGATTTTCAATAGGCACGGTTAGAAGCAGCCTGAATCAATATCTTCCGATGAACTTAAAAATGTAGTGTATTTACCATGTATATTAAAAATATCAACAAAAACAAACAAATAGCCGTTGGAGCCTTAATATTGACAGGCATATTATAGGAAGTCGCCCACAAGGCGAGCACACGATCCGCCCACAAGGCGATGTGCGAAGTTCTTTGGAGAACGCCTTTTTACAGTTCAAAATATCTGTCTTTTTCTGTCATCTCTGAAAATCTTTTATGTTCTTATCCAAATATTACCAATTGAATGAAATAGTATTTAAAATTATTAATATTTAGTACACTTTAATTTATGTCTTTCTAAAAACTGCTTCAAGTTCATTATTAAGCTACCAAATTTAGTAGGTGTATATTTAACGTTAAAGAGAGGTAGTTCTAGAAGTAGTTTAAAAGTTGAATAAAAAATTTCAAAGGACATATTGATAAAAAGAGTACACTATATAAAAGTAGACTAAAGGACATTACGTGTAAGAAAATTCGCGCAGTATGATGAAAATTCTAAAGAAAATAGGGAAAAAAATTTTCAAGCTGTACTCGTTACTTTATATTGTTTAATTTATTATGGGTGAATAGTTCTTGGTTTTTCAGCCTTACTTGATTGTAAATTTAGTCAGGGTTCAATTTTTGTCCGCTATCTTTATAATGTCAACTCTGTATCGCATTTATGGCCTTCCTTGGTCTTCTATAATTCCACAGGCTTCGTACTAGAACGAACTTCAATGAAGAATATTATTTTTTTGGAAATATAACCAGCCGGTGTCTTTTTATGCACTGCTACTGTAATTCGATTATTTGTGATTTTGCTTTGTATTCTGAGGTACTTATTGTTCATTCGGTCTCCTAGAGTTACACCTCTCAGTTTGCTTACAGTTTACTTATGGTTAATTTGGTTGCTACTCAAGTTCCTGCTTTCTGTTACAAAGAGAAGAATAGAGTTTTTTTCTAGATTTAGTTTTGTGTTAAAGTCGTATTAAGTACAGGTTTTAAGTAAATATATTATAATTTTGAGCAATGGCGGTAGCCCAGAGGTAGGGGACTCGCGATTGTAGGTCGCACAATCTTCTACAATTCACATTTTGTTCGTTAATTATATGGGATTGCTGCTGCCCACAAGTGATTTACCAGAAGATGTGCAGCAGCGTTCTGCGTACCATAATACCACAATGCGATTGTCAACCCGCCTGCCAAGCGTGGCGGTTATGGTATAGACCCCTTGAATATCTTTGGGGAAGGTTTATGCTCTGCATTAGGTCTGCGTCTATGGGCAAAAACAAGGGCGATACATACATACACACACACACATATATATATATATATATATATACATTAAACATTAAACATTTTTCCTGGAACTTAAGATTGATAGTTTTGTTTTTCTCTGATCAAAGAGGTCGTAAACTCACTTCATTAATGTCAAGTACGGAGAGCTAAAACTGAAGTATTTTAGAGTGGAGGATGTCAAACAGGCGCCTTGCTGAAATATTTTAAATCTTTTATATCGGAAACTGAGATCGTTATTTCAAAACATGTGTTATAAAATGCACATTACATAAAATGTGAGTCTTTTCTAAAGTAGGTATTTGAAGAACCGGCGTAAAATGTTTAATGTATACCTATATAATCTATAAATATACTTAAACAGACGCTTTATTTATCAAAACATCCTGTATTATGCTCTACCCGTCTCTATAGTGCGACTTACGAAGGAATAAAATTTTTGATTGATATGCTATGATAAAAAGTGACATAAACAAAGATCAAATAATGTCTGGAAGAAATTAATTTATTATTGATGCTATGTATACAAGGATACATCATGGTATATTTTTTGATTTAAATATTTCATATAAGATACTGTTTTTACGTACCAAATGTTACATAGATAGAAACATTTTAACCGAAAGTTGTTGTTATTTTTGAGATTTAAAATAGCTACAAGGGAATAATGGATCAAGTAATGTTTTACAATAATATTGTTTGAAAAACATCCCTCAACTACCGAGTAAAATATATTTTAAGAATAAAATGCATCATTGAAACGTTTCAGCAGTATTTATTACATATTAAAAACAAGAACTAAGATAGATGATAGAATAGCTAGTTCAAGTTGAGAGAAAGAGCTCATAGAGGATGATTTGCACGCGTTATTGTTATCACGCTTCCATTAGGTCATTATCAATAAGCTGTATTTCGAGAATAAACTTAGTCCGATGAATTTAGTACAGATTTTAAATCTGCCTTTTGTTATATACTATTATGTAGGCAAAATCTTATCATTAAATAAATAATAATAAAAACTGTGGTGGTATGACAATCATTATATTGTTTTAATAGGCATTGTATATTTGTTACATACAGTGTAACTCTTATATTAAATAATAGTAGATAATCAACTATATGGTATCCATTTTGGCGGCCTTTTGAAGAAAACTAACACTTTAGAATATAAATTTAATTCAATTATCATGAATAGTCCCGAAATAAATAACAAAACGTTCATATAATCTCCCTGCATTGCCACCACACAACGCTCCATCAAATGATAACTGTTCCGTTCCATGACAAGGGTTAAATAGGTAATTGTTTTCTGAACATGTTTTGTCGTTCCGTTTGTTAATAGCATTACCAAACGTTGTCCAGAAATACGAAGTTATTCAACGAAGGCAGGAGGAACAATAATTGAATTATAAATAAATTCTCAGTACAGGGTTTAATTCATAATTGCCATTATTTGATTCATTAACAGAAATGACGTATTGCTATTTATGTAGCAAAATGCAGTAAAATTATTAAATTAAAACTTGAAATGTGTTGTGAAAGTTTTTGAAATATCGTCAGATAAATTAAAGTTTTGGTTACAAACGGTGAAATAAACAAACTGATTACATGATTAAAATCCTGAAATTTGTACCAAGTATTAATTTGTTTTCAATGTTGACGTTTTGTGCAAACAGTTTTTTTTTTATTTTTTCTTCTAAGAAGAAAATATTACAGTGCTACCGTAATCACTGTACCGCTCCATAGGTGTTCACGGTGAAAGAGAGGAGCCTGTTTCAGGAGTCCGTCATCCAACGCTCGTACTCGTTTTTCCCCAGCCGTCATCGCGTTTTTTGATAACGTGGTTCAGCAGATTTAGAAGAGCTATATTCATTTAAAATTAATAATATATACCATAACTCGTCAGTTGCTAGTGTCAGGCCTAGATTCTATCCAAATTTTTTATAGATTCTCTATAGAGAGACTCCACTGAGTTAGAGGATCATATTACAATAACTGTTTCTTAATTGCAAGGTTGCGTTACCTTATTAAGACTACACCAAAGTTTAACTGGAAAAATGGACGGCAACCGCGCTCTATACCATAGTAGCTGAAACAAAACACATTGGCGAAGGCTCACGGATGACGTAACATAATACGTCATAAACTTTCCATAATATGACACGATCCTCATTAGTGATGCAAAGAAGAGTAGGAAGGTTTGTCTTTAAACAATGAGAGCATCATAGCTCTGGTTGTAATGTATGTCCGCGAAGTATATTTTCAATACAATCATGCGATGTATTGGTTTAACAAAAATCCAATCCACTCTGTATACCTTTATTTATTGCCGTCAGTATCGAGTATGCGTTGCTGTGGCTGTAGTAAAATGGAACAGAAAAGTAAAGATAAATATAGATATTTTCCAACGATCGCTTTTGAATGGCTTCGTAGTTTGCATTACATCTGTTCATATTTTCAAGAGTTTAGTAAAAATAAATACAACGGTCATCATCTTCATTATTTGAGCGGTAGGATATCCATTACTTAGGTTACCGCATAAATTTCTAATAGGATCGGCAGGAAGTGGCCTGTATGAAGCGAGTTCAAACGACCTTACCTAGGTTGTCTATTCATTTTGGAGGAGGAATTCGTTGCGCTTACTTATCGAGGACTTTAGAGTCCGCAGATGGCAACATGACCTGTCCAATTTGTTGGGAGAAGTTGATTAGTTTCAATTGTTCACGGATCTCCTCATTCCTGAACACATGGAGAGGGCACATAGTTTATTAACAGATCGTCGAGAGATAGTTATAGTGCCGTAAATCATCACTAGTAACATTCATTGGTTCTAGATAAATATTATGAACACAACCATGATATTAAATTATAAGAAAATATTTCAAAATAAAATGTGAAACGCACACTTCAACTCGACCGTTTGTAAAGGGACATAAATCCGCACCTCAGTCTGTCAATTAAATGGATACGCTCTCATAGCGACTAGCTATCTCCCAATGAACGGACCGTTGGATGTTTTCATAAAATATTTTATTCGGGTTTTGAAACTCGGTCGCTGGCTTATTCATTCGAGTGTGTTAAAAATTCAAACAGGGCTGTGCAGATATATTTCTGAATGTTTTCAGTGACGTTAGACGTATAAATAAATAATTTTAATTGCAATTATAGGTTTCGCTCTTACACAAATTGAATAACGAAAAATATTAATTTGTTTCCTAATGGATAATTATTAATTAGTGACATTTTCTATCAGTCGAAAAGCATTTACCATTTATATTCGAAGGTTCAGGAAACGCAAAAGGATCACCGGCTGTCCTGTATTTAGCACACTAAGAATGGATTGCCAGTTTCAATTGCAGCAAGTGGTCAAAGACAGGGACTTCACATCAGTTCTGAACAATGAGGAAAGTGCGGATCTTTCTGGAAGTGTAAAGTATATAAGACGAGTCAAAATAAATATTTAAATATGTGATAAATGTTTTATAAAAATAGGAAAGTACAAGTTAAATTATAAAGAAATATAAATGTAAGAATAAAACAAACGAAGCATTGAACAAGATATAAAGTTGTAATATTCTGGTAGAAAGGTGATGAAAGTGTGGTGATGAATGAAACGATTAGGAAAAATGTAAAAAGGTAAAGAATTTGTCAAGAATAAAAGATAAATGAATAAATGACATTGAGAAGAAAAAAGACGCGAACGCAAATATTTGATGAAAAATATTTTATAAAAATAGTCCCTGTGCACCCGAGAAACAAGTAAGAGAGGCCCAAAAAAACGTGGATCATAAAAATAGAAAGATTGCTATAAACACATTTTTGAAAGAATTTCAATAACAAATGTTACTACCAATTCGAAAAGCAACAACAAATACATAGAAAAGTACAGGAAGAAGTGTTATAATAGGCCGAACGCGCCTCTTTTAAAAGTCCTGTTTGTCGGGTGCATGGATTTTTTTTTCGTGTTATATGCAGTTTATAGTATTTATACCCGAAAGTGAAGTCATGCTCGATGGAAAAAATTGGAACACGCGGTGCAGAAAATTGAAGACGAAGTTAACTCCGTGCTCAGAGCAGGTTCCGTGTAATTGAATGCGCGTATAAAGGATGTTCAATTTTGTGCCTCAATGTTTTATTGGAATTTTATTTTAAAGTATCTTGTAGAGAATGGTGACGTGAGGAGTGAAGAGTGGACCAAAATTAGAGTAAATTTGATTAGTTTAAATGAAAGTTTTATATTTTATAACAATTGTTTTGTTTGAACGGGCTTAATGATTTTACCTGTCTCGATTTTAAGGATAACAAGATTTCTCAGCTAATTACAATAAACGTTGTAAAGTGACATAAATGTAAAGTTTACTAATTAAACGTCACCCTTTTCGACTGTTGAATTTAATTAACATTCCGGTTTAAATGAGATACGTAAAAGTCCAAAGCCGCGACTGAATAATCAAAGTAAAGCAATAAAACAAATTAAATTCGAAGAGACGGCGTTCTAGCGCGTTGTGAATTTTAACTTTCTTCAAATTTCAATTTTAATGACCAAAAAGCAGTTACCTGTACTTACTCTTACGTTAACGGAGAAATATTAAACGTATAATTAATGAAGATTTACACAGGGTGATTGATTACTTAGTTATTGGTGTATAAATTTAAAAGGAATGAATGACTTTATTGTTTTTAAACCAATTTCAACCGCTCTGTGTTCAGTGACCACTCTAAAATATGTTAAATTAATTCAATAATTTTCTCTACCGAAATGCAAGTGGCTAAAAATTTTGGCAGTAAAAAGTCTGCAGGGAGATATAGTAAATAATAATCAATTTTAATTATTAGTATTCCGAATTTTAGAGAAGCTTTTTCTTACCAACGTTACTTATTACTTCTGAAATCATAATTTTTGGATATAACGTACCGTACATTAATATTGGACAGCAAATACGCTATACATATATTCTTTAAAGATTTTACGCTTTTTACGACTCACCCTATATGTATGAATTTTATATATAGACAGATTTTTTACTGTCAAAGTTGATTAGCTTATCTTATTCCAATAGAAAAAAATAACGTATTTCAGAGTGATCAATTTATTTATTGATTTATGTTTTTGTAATAAAAAGACTAACAAAAAATTAATTTCCTAATTAATACACTTGAAATTTAAAAAAAAAACTTTATACTTTTTTGTTTGGTTACACCCAAAGTTTCGGTTTTTTTTTAGTTTTTATTTATGTCAAATGTTTGACAGCTAGGGACAGAAGTTGTAATTTACTCTGCAGTTTGTACGGGACAAGATAAGTGTTCTTTTCACTGTTTTCTTTGCTATTATAATTTTTTTCTATTCATAAGAACTTTTCTTGTGCCTAATGAAAAGAAAAAAAAATAGCCGTGTTGGACCTTCCCGAGTATTAGCAATTCAGTTTCATACAGAAAAGATATATAAACTTTCTTAGTTTTCGATTAATAAAGGGCACATATATCTCGAATTATAGTATATACATAGTAATGTTATTTTTATATTATATTTAAGTTGTCGAAAAACGCTGGATGCAGGGCGCTTTCAACAGGTCCATTGGAAATTCCTAGGGGAGGCCTATGTCCAGCTGTGGACGTCATGTCTTTAGTCTATAGTCTTGTGAAGTTTGTGCTACAAACCCAGCGCGACCCAGCTGGCCGGCAGAACTTACGGCTAGCGCGCATGTCTGGTCAGTGTTGCTGAAGTGACTTACTGAGTGAGGAGTTAAGTGTTGACGGCAGCGTGGACCACTCGGCAATCTAAGGAAGGATACTGATCCTACCTCGGATCGCCCACGTTGTTCGCGACGGCGGCGTCGGAAGGCCGACGCCGTTTACGTAACGGACGACGAGAAGTGTGGTGGGTGATCTTTGTGCATCGCACGCGTGTTTTCGTGCGGTGAGCGATCGCCAGTGGAGTGGTTGTTGTAGATGGTGAGTTATCGCTTGCAGTGTGGCGAGTGGATTGTGGGAACCCTGCGATAAGATCGGTAAGGACGTCTTTAGGACGCCTCACGAGGTTTCTGAAGGAAGTGCTGGGGGTGGGACGTCATGTGGCGGAAATGATGATGATATTATGTATGATAAGCATATATTCTAAGCGTTGACAAGATATAGTCACGGGTTTCAACACATCAATTTATTTCCTTTATATGGAAGATACATATAAAAATAAATCTTCTAATTTATTCTGTGTTTTATTAGATCTGTTGTAATGAATACGTAAAATTTCAAACTAATACATTGCTGTTTAGTAGCAGAGATATTACGATGGATCAACTTTGTTTGTTCTTCACAAGTATTTGAATTGCTAAATATTAGATTTTGAGGTCAATACATAAATGCTATATTATTAATCACATATTTAATCTTTGTGTACTCGAAAACGAATGTATTTAAATTTAACCTAAAGTATTAAATTGATTATTAAATTAACTTAATATTTTATATAGAAAATACAGAATTTAATATATGACGTGCATTTGCTAATGTAATATTTTACGTCGGTTTTTGAACTAAATAAAATGAAATAGTCACTTTAGAACACTTTTAGAACCGAAGAATATCTTAAGCAAATATAAAAAAATATCTCAAATATACATTTTGTTTTACTTCAATTTTTGTGTTTATTGAAATACGTAGGTCAAATTATAAGAACATTTAAACCGTTTAAACATGTATAAATATTGCTCATTTCGCTTTAACCACCACATTTATTTTGAAAAAATCCAGGAATTTGATTCCTTTGAAGCTAACAGCTACATGTCAAATGGATACGCATCCAGTGGAAATCACGCTTAACTTGTCTTCAGCGGTTTCGGATATCCAATTAACTGATGTTATGCGATGACGTCCATACCGCAAAGCGTATTGCGTCAAGAAATAACAGACATGTTTTTAATTACGTAGCATATGTTAAACGTGTTATTATATTAACAAAAGTTTAGTTTCAAAAAAATTGTGCTAGTTTCTAGCTAGGGACTTGATAAAAACCGATGGAAGTAAACATAACTAAAATAAGAAGAATTGAAGAAATAAAAAGTAAATATACAGGATATACATTCACTTTTACCTTTTGTTAATACTTTATATTCTTTGTTTTCCATACTATGATTGTATGAAAGAATTTGCTGCGATGAGACCACCCATTGGACATTTTTAAACTTATTTTAACTTAATGCTTTTCTTTCTTAATAAACCGACTACTTCACTTCTTGAGACCCGATATGGTTTTTTCCTAACGCCTACTTTATTATTACTTACAAACCGCTTGATGATAATTTTCTTTGGCTATTTTAATTTAACGGTAATGTGTAAAATGTGTTTTATATTGTTAAATATAATTCATCATCATTATCACCTTCCAACTGTATGTGTAAATGTCAATTGCTAGAAGTAGGCCTCCTGCATAGGTTTTCAATAGGATTAGTTGGAACCTGCATCCAGTTTCTTCAGACAAACCTAACAAGATCGTGTGTCGACAATGATTTACGATAATATACACGAATGATAGATGAGTAAAGATTATGTGAAAAAAATAATAAGATCATCATGCCCACACCCACAAATACGATAGGCGAAAACGAGACGCCATTACAAGAAAAAAGAAAAAAATTTTGCTGCGCTTGCTGGTTCTGAGGAACGAAACAGCTCCAGTAAAAGATACGATGATCGAAAACGGAAGAAATGTACCGAGGTCTACGTATTATATACGTAGACCTCGGTACATTTAATATTATATATATCTACATGAAGTATGTAATAATACAAGAATAGTTGTAGTGGGAACATTCATGTTCAGCAAGTAAAAGACCCGCTAGCTACGTGACCGACGAGGCGGTGATAGCCTCACTTAGCTAACAGTATCGAAAACGACCAGAAAACTGACTTGCCTATATACAATTATCGATACTAAATTATTATTTCTTAATAGATTGTTGCAGTTATTTTCCCACAGTTATTATATTGTAAATTGCTGCGTAATTTGAAAGGGAAATAATTTTCCTGGAAAAAATCTTTATACATATACTTTAATATCGTTCCAACAAGGCGGCGCCGAGGCATTTGAAGTTCTTCAAAAGGTTTCAATTTCATAAGTATAGCGGTTGGTTAAATCGAATTTTTGAGAGAATTGGTTTTTTCGGAGACAAAGGTTTCACGCAATTTTTTATAAAATTTTATGAATTATTTTTAAGAGTTAACATTTAAGAAATTAATTAAGTAAGTATGCATAATTTTAAAGATGAATATGATAAAGTAAGATTTGAAAGGAAAACAGCTGTCACACCTAAAGATACGATCGCCTTTAAACCAGAGTTTGTCAACGTGGAGCCTACGCCACATAAGAGAGCAATTTGAATTTTAAAGGGGCAATTCAACTCGAAACGAATTATACAAAATTTTTATATTAAAGCGAAAGGTTTATCACTTTGATATAAAAAATTATGTGGCACATATAGATGGGGGTGGAGAAGAATTTTAGAAAGTCTTAGGTGGGACATGTCACAAGCGAAGAGATACACTTCGTGTAACGTGTAAAGCTAAACAGAACACTGCGTTGACAGACTTCGCCATAACGATATACTCACATTGTGCGACTGTAGATACATGCGACTGTGGGAACTCTTTATGATATTATTTAAGTTAATTATTATTAAATTTGTCAACACAAGCATTCCGTAATAACTTTCCATCATGAATAGCCATTCTGTTTACTTCGCACAAGATTCTACAACTTCATTTAGGACACAGAAACTATTTTTACTCCTAAAAGTTTCTATACTTAAAAATATTTAAGTTTCTCGAATATTTCAATAATAACATAAATAATATAATTAACATACTGAATTATTTTATAGTTTTCAGTTACGTGGTTATATATTATAACTATCTATGTCAATCAACTAATCATAATTGACTTGTTCATGACATTTGACCACAGGAATTGAGTTAATTGATCGCGAAAAGCACTTAGCTATTAAACAAGATTTGACGTATTAACAAGTGAAAGGTCAAGTCTGTCGTAGTGTGCGTATCGTGGGCTTTTAGACAAACATATGTGTGATTGTAGTGATACATATTGATTGCATATAAGAAATTATACTTTTTAGTAAACTATGTCGCTTTTTCCATATTATAAACGTAACACGACATTCGCTTTAATTTGAAAACGTCATGAGAAGATTTTTAACTAATAACTATGTTAAAAATTATGAGATACACCGAATCGTATTTAAAAGAGAAGTAATTTTTTTTTATTTAAGGTCGAAAATCAGGTGCATGTCACTTTCAATCGGTGTTATTGCAAATCCATAAGAGAGGCGTATGGCCAGTAGTGGACGTCGTCCAACTGAAGTTATGATTGTATAAAAACCCTTATTACAATCTTTATTTGAAGTTGCAAAAATAACAGATTAATAAACGAGTTAAAACAATGTTGAATCAAACTATTATTTACAATTTATATTTATTAAACACTTGTAGTGATTCAACATATTGAGGTTAAAAAAAAACTTCAATTTAAAATAATATCTAGTATTGTTAATTGTGAATTATATTTGGAGTTCTTATTAATTGTACGTATAATAATAATTTACAACCTATTTTGAACGTTAAATATGATCATCACAAATGTAAAACATGCAACACTTTTAAATGCCAAAATCTGTACACAAAAATTTAAACATACAACTGTTTCAGTAATAGATTTTATTTTGAATATCGCCGCTCCAATCGAATAAAAAGACAATCGCGAGTTTTCTAATTACACAGCTTTCGCGAAACGTTTTAATCCATATATTTCTGCTTTTGTTTACAGTAGATTTCTTAGGTCAAATATAAGATATTATATACTGCTCTGTACGTGAAGCCAACTTTAAAATTGTCATTGTTATTATCATTATCATGTAATGAAACTGAAAACAATTTTAAAGCAATAAAATAATAGATGGGTTCGTTTCCTTATTTTCCACCCAGAATTAATTATATAATGTCTCTTGTAGAGCTTAAAATCAGTACTGTTATCTTATTTATTTTTTTTTCCTGCGTATATCTTATTTTGTATGTTACCGTGCAATCCGTTAATCTCACTGCTACTGCCTCTGCGGTATAGGTCTTGTCTAGTGAAAAAATATTTCTTCTGTATAGGGTTTTTAAATATTTTCTATTTACCAATTTCAATACACCGTGTTAATTTTTTCCGTAACCTTCTGGCTAAAAATGGCGGAGATAGGCGACATACGAAGTAAGTAAAAAAGTTTACTTCTATTCGGCGTACTAAGAATAGATACAATTGAGTATTTATAAATATTTTCTTTGCTTTACGTAGGCAAAATTTTTGAGATATAACTAATTTATAGTTTTTCGTTTCTCCTGAAAAGTTGCCATTTCGGACTTATCATTTTATTCGGTGAGGGCTACAACATGTTGTCAATGAAATAAATAAGCAAATAACTCAATAAAATAAGGACTCTAAAAATCGAATTAGTTTTTAAAATTCTAATAATGGAAATTGATCACTCAAAATTAAATATATTAACGACATCTATCGATTGTTTTCTTAGAATACAACGATTACGATAACGATTTTATTTAATTGTGCTTGATTGCATCGATACTATACATATTGTAACGATATCTATAAAAGCAGAATAAAAAAATATCGATATTTCGTTAATATTGCGCTCAGGAGCGCGATTATTTAATAAATGTCAAAATACTGAAGAACGAAAAAAAAATTACATTATTAGTTCTCTTTATTAAAAATACCAAACCATAATATGTCTACATGTCGGGTACTTTGAGAATATAATCTACGATTCGAACTATTCAATAATGGTACTCTTTTATTTAACCCATTACCGCCCTCTGTACCTGCACAGGTACAACTACTTAATCGATAAATTATGTATTTTATCTGTGGTAAGTGTTGAAAGTAGTTAGAAATTACAAATCTAGATGACAATAGTTACCATATAATAAATAAAAATAGGCGGTGGCGCGAAAACAAATGTCACTTATTTTGTAATAAAATACGGAGTCCAGACACGACATACAAGGTAAGATTATTTTGTTTGTTTTTATCAAAAATAGTGAAATATTTCAACTTCTTTTTTTATTTTTATGCAGTCTATTTATTTATGTTGGTAATAATAACATAAGAATTAAAGTTTATTACAAAACCTGTATAGTAGGGTTTGTTTCATTTGTTGTACACAGGCGGGTACAGCGGGCAGATTCGTACTAAAATTTCGTTTTGTTTACAGTATTACTTATAAGTTGAAATGGCCAATCGGAACGTATTTACCAGCTATAAGAAACTGGAGGAAGCCTTGGAATCAATTGTGGCTGATGAAAGCAATGATGAAGAGTACGATATGGTATTAGTGCCACCAGATCCGGCTGTGGTGAGTGATGAGGAAGAAGGTAATGAAGATAATTTGGCGGCTTCAAGATTCCCTATGGAAGTTCCAGGGACATCGGCGTCATCCTGACTACGATGTTTCGGAATTGAGCGACAGTGATGATGAGCCGCTAAGACCTATTCCTGCAAAACGTGCCAAAAATGTGATGTACATTTACCTGTATGGAGGAAAACTCAGCCAACCTATAGTTCTACTTATGAAATTACCGATATCATACAAAAGAGACAAAAATACGTTGTTAAAGCTTAGCAGACTGCAATCCCGTAATGTTGTTTGAAAAAATATTTGATCATGACGTAATGGATTTGATAACAACTAACAGTGTCTTGTACGCTAATCAAAATAATAGGCATGGTTTTGAACTTGATAGTGCATGTTTGAAAAATTTATGGTGGTTAACATCAGAAAGCAAAAGGTTGACGTAAATATACCTAAAATGTTTGTCAACTATAATAAAGGAATGGGTGGAGTTGACCAAATGGATCAGTCTATCAGCCTTTATCGGATTTCAATAAAAGGAAAAAAGTGGTGGTGGGTTATATTTACCTATTTCGTAGATATGGCGATATCAAATGCTTGGCGACTACATGTTTTGCTCAGTAAAACTAAACAAAAGATAACTTACATGGACCAGTTATCTTTCAGACGAATTATTGCACGGACTTATTTACGTCCAACGAAAACCAAGAGCCGTCCGTAATCCTCAGCGGTACTAGGGGGTCGGAACAATAATGGTCATAATCCTGAACGGATGGAAAACCCATTGCGATGTGTTATCTGTCACCAAAAAATTCGCTGGCGTTGCGAAATATGTTTGAAAACGCTATGTGTTGAACGACCTTGTTTCAAACAATTTCACTCCTAAAGCGCCCATTGTACACGGCTGAGTACACCCCTATAACTTGATATGTAAATATATTTTTTTCATTTTATCTTCTTATATAGCATATTTTATCCCTTATGGACTAATAAATAGAAAAACAATAGAAAAATATACTGCAGTTTCATTTTGGGCGTTAATGGGTTAATATAATACCGACTATTGCATTTTGAAATTAATGAAATCTGATTTATTTTTAATAATTGTACGTATAATGCTAATTATCAACATTATTTGCAAGAGCAATCACGTCATCAAACTGTTAAGTAACAATTCCCTACAGAATAAAAAATTTCGTAAGAATATTAAATTTTTCTTTTTGCTGCGCAATAGCTTAAATAGCGCCTGCCTCCAGTTAGGAACAAGTGGTTAGGGTGAAAAATTAAAAAATAATAAAGTTATTATTTTTTCACACTTGATAGTTAAATTGTTGTGTTGATATATTTGATTAGGATGGTTGTCTGATAAATATGACGTCAAAATACACACCACGTCATAATTTTTAAACACAAAGAATTATTAACGCATGCCTAAAAAACTTGTCTTGTTTTTTGGTTCTGATTGATGGATCTTGGGTATTCTGAATATCTCTATACAAAAGCCGCCGAAATTAGTGTTGTTGATTTTTTTTATCTGCGGGTCGGTTCGCGAATGTTTATAATGATGATTTTCGCTAGTTTTTTCAACAGCTCGGATGTATACTAAATATGACTGATCGTATTAAATGTAGTAAAAAAAATGTTTGTCAAGGAGATTTCTCGCACGATTTTACGTAGTTTGATAATTTTCTTATGTATTAATCGACTCTGGCAGGTATGTAGGTTTTTCGGCGACTCAAGCATGGGCACACAACGACCTAGTTTATTTATTATTATCAGTATGTTATGTACCATTAATATGTTCTAAAACATTTTGATTGAAGTAAGATAAGGAAATATGGTACATGTCTAAACCAATTATTCTAATGAACATTTCGTTACAGAGCTGAAAGACGAGAAATGGGATAGAGAAAATAAAACTTTTGCGCGTCATTCTGTTGAATGTTGCTTTTCAGAATCATTAAAACTGAAAAAAAAATTGAACTTATTGGGATCTCTCGAATATTTTTATATAAAACACGTCATAGAAGTAGTTTTATTAATCATTTATTATTATAATAACTAAAACTGAAATTGAATTTTTTAAAGCCTTATAACTTTTTAATGTAATGTAAAACATTTTTTTATAAAGATAAAGCATTTCTATAAACGGCCAAATTTATTTTTCTCAAACTTGAATAAGAACATTTATATTCATCATATATTCATTTTCACATTAGAAAAGGTTTTTCATTTCTTTAAATTAATAACTTATATTTTTTAATGTTTCATAGAATTTTAGAAATTCTTTCATTAAAGTCGTTAAATTTATGTTTGCGTTTAATATGGTTTAAATAATTATATGTACAAAGAATATTTATAGGCCAAATTAAAAAAACTTATTTAAAAATGTGACAGACGCATAATAATTACAAAAAAAAAAAAAATTAAACTCGTATCGCCTAAATTTCACCAATAAAAAATTAACACAACCTCCGTGGGTCTGAGTTTATGCATAAAGAAAGTTACACGAGTTATCTTAGACCTCCTTTTTCTTAGTTTTAATAAAATAAAAGTATGTTATGAAATAAAAATTTATAGCATATAATATATAATAATCGAAATGTGTGGAACTTGGGTTGTCTCATTTACAGGGTTGATATTATAATATACATCAAATGTTGTTAAATTTCATTTAAAAGGGCAATTGTTGATCGGCCCTTCTCAGCAGTTAAAATTCTAAGCAGGAGGTAGCTTACTACATATAAATTCATACCAATTGACGATTCAAAAGTCCTTTTGAATAAGTAATAAGTAAAACCTAAAACACTTTTACATAACTTTCATAAGGCATTGTATAAATTTAAATATTCTTGCCTATTGTAGGCTTACACAGCTCTAGCCATGTTTATGCTAGCTTATATCTTAAAGTTAACAAAATAATAAAATTGAAATTTATATGAAACTTAAATTAAACAAAACTAAATAATAATTTAAGACACGATTAATCTATGTCAATTTAATCATAGACAAGACAACATTTTATATTTTAATTATGCTGGTATTCCAAAACAAAAGTTAAACATCTTTTATGTGATACAAAGTTTAATGAGAGGCGTTTATAAAATGCCGCACGATTTTCAACATTTAAGGGGAATTCCAATTTAATTTCACATCCAAAGCATAATTGGAAAATATGTCATATTTTCGTAACGGAATTTTTGATGTTTGAGAATCATCTGGGGTTTAAAGTTCAAGTAACTTTGGGTGATGTGAATATAATTTTATTTTGTTTTGGATAAAAACCCTGAAATATTTCTGTAGTCAAAGGCGTTTTTATTAATTTAAAATTACAGGATATTTATATTTAGGATATCGTTGGCAACTGTACTGGATTTGAATTATGTTACAGCTGTCAGCTGTCCTTCACCTTAAACAACGTAATAAATTTAATTTAATACATACTACATAAAAAATAAAAATTTAAATTGTGTTACTACATGTGCAAATAATATTTATTTATACGTAAATATGTTTGTGTATTTCGTTTTTGCTTTGCTAATTTTAAAGTTCAGTTTCAATTATGTAGTATGTTGTGCTTTTTTCAAAAGAGAATAATAAATTTTACAACTTTTTCCGTGTTCTTTTTGGTTACAAGAAAAGTAAATAAATTTACTATTTATTTATTGGCAGAGTTATTTTAGTTTTTTTTTTAATTAAACGTTTACTTTGTTCAATTTTCTTTTTAAAAAGTAGTATTTTCGTAACTCCTATCCCTATCCTCTTATCCTGGAACCTATCTCCGATCTTTACATGGTTTGCTATAGAGAATTTTAATTCACTTTGCGGCGTTTTAATTTGCGTCGTGTTTTTTTTTTGGAACGTAACCACGACGCAAAGTGAGGTATTGGTGTATGTGAAGTTTGTTTTTGCAATAACAACGAGTTAAAAAGGATGCGAAGTTATATATTACCGACTTCATAGTTCGAAGGTGTCATTATAAAAATACAGAACTAAATTACTATCATTACAAGCGTTAAGTTTGAAGCGACTCGGGTTAGCCGATATTTAAAAAAATTATCAACGTTTGTCTATCATTGTTTCCGTGGAAATATCCTACGTGCGATACCCTTCCGCTGCGGGCATAATAAAAGTATTACGTCTTACAGCTGAGTAAGCAAACGTAGCGAAGACGCGAGCAGAGTTATCACGCATTCCACCGCGTGGCCGATATATATGTATATAAATTACAAATTTCAAATAAAATAATTCAAGTAACTTTGAATCGGCCATTGCCGTTAACATTACAAAAGGTTTTATTTAAATTTTATTTTCGTATCTTCGGAAAACTTACAGCTACAATAAGTATCAATAAAAGAATATAAACATAACGAGGAAATTTAAAAGTTTTCACATACATAACGGTATAGGTTACTGTAATGAGTTTGTTAATAAGCAACGACCTGCTTGGAATCATAACTTGCCTTTATCAGCCGGGGAGAAACTCAACACTTGAATTTAAATTAAATTATATAATAATCATGTATTTAATATAATATCAACCTTGGAGTTTAGTCAAGTCGTTTCACACATTTCAATAAAAAAAATAATTACAAACGCACTAATAAAGTTTACGGCAGATCAATCCTAAGTCACCGTCAAGTAGATGTTAAGGAGGTTATGGTAGTACGTAGTAAAACCTCCTTTTGTAGTTCTCCAACGTATGAGGAGCTCTGACACATCACTGCATCTCCTTTAACATAATGTGCCGGAACATTGACATTAAGGCTTAAGTGCCGTATAAGTGTAACTGTGGAACGACGCTGCTAAGCCTCTTTTTCTTTTCTAAGAAGCTTAAATTAATAACTATAAATAGCTACCTATTTCTGTTCAGTTAATTACTAATATCCATGTATAACTGTGATCAAGGTCACTGACCTTTCTAAAATGCTCGTCTTGAAGTGGCAATAGGCGGGACACAGATCGTTCAACCCAAAGCCTTAAGAACGAAGCCAGTAGACGTGGCGGCTCAAAGTCGCCTTCCAAGAAATTTTCAGCCCCTGCGTGCAACTGTTGCACTAGGGATGTACCCCGCCCATTGCTACTTCGAACAAACAATTGTTCGAGCCACGTCGGTGATTTTGGTTCTAAATCACTATTATTTGCGCGTTATTATTTCGTTGTAAAAATAATTTTATCTTAAAATATTGAAATATTATCTTACCTGCCTAGTGGATAATGAATAAAAAAATATCCGTGACTGGATATAAAATATATTAAGACCTTTTTAATTTATTTTAGTAACTTCTAATTGAATGTGACCTTTAGCTAAATTAATCTCAATTTTCTTAACATTCATTAAAATCACTCTAAAAATTGAGTAGATATAAAATTAGTTTTCATTATATTATCCAGTTTAATGAAAGTTTGATTAAAGAAATAAAAATACATCCTAAAAATATCATATACGTATATGAAATAAATGATTAGTAAAGTTATAATTGAACTATACATAAAAAGATATAACATAGATATTATACATAATTATATTAATCTGAAAATTCTGGATAAAAAAATTTTTTGTACATGTATTGATGGTCTTTGACTCTTTAAAATTTAGATCAAAATTTTGTGCTAAAACTAATGTAAACCAAGAGATGTATTAAGATAGACAAAAGTTTACTTTAAAAACTATAGAAATGACAATGTAGTAAGAATGGTATTGTTAAGATTACCACGTGTTCGCATAATGATTGCCCTCGAACGTGCCGAAGGGAAATACCGTACGTACGCTATTGTACGGAGAACAAGCCCCTGTAACGTTTTCTATAATGATCTTATACGCGAATTGCGGGCGGAGTTAAGTTGCCAGCCGAGCACGTATCTCATCCTTGTTCAATGTACGTATATATGGACGTGATTTACCATCCGAACTCATTGGTGAGGAAGATAATAGCCAAGAGTAATCGAAGAAGGTGTATTTACGTATGCAAAAAGAGTATCTACAATATTACGACGTTTTAAACCAACTGCGTAAAATGGCTTGACAGAAAAATATTGTCACCGTAATGGGCAGTAAACACAAGCTGCTAAATATTATCTTTATCATCATCATCATATTAGCCATAGAAGGTGTTGACCTTGAGTAGTACCTGTTGAGGTAGACATAGGCCTGTCTAATAAATTTAATTGAGAAAAAAGCGTTTTGCGACTGTCCACCCTCATGCTAAACATTATAAAATCTAAATAGATATTTTTGTTAAAACTGGATCACAATATGCGCAAAATACCGTGAACTATCCTCTTGCGAAATTTAATCACGTAATATAAACTGAAAGACGTTAACAGCAATATTATCTAACATTTTGAATTGTTAAGTATTAATTTCTTAATGAATCGTATCACACGAAGTGGTTTATTTCCTAACACTCGCTATTTAACCTTTATACTTTATTTATCATTTTTATATAATAATAAAGTATATATATTTATATATATATATATATATATATATATATATATATATACTTTTAACTGTACTGTTACCCGAGCTGAATTACACCGCCGCCCAAGTAGCATTTGCAGATTTCTGTGTCTAGGGCGATTAGCGTAAAACCTATTTTAAATTTACAGCTTCGGAGGCCTCCTTGGGGAGTCTCGGTTTGGGCTGTCACATGCTACAACTACGGGACGAGAGACCGCCGAGATTACGTCAGCAGGCGCTCTGTGGAGAGCTCAAGGACTCCATTCTCGTTTTGGGCCGTCACTCCTGGATAATACCCGTTTAGCGTTCCTAGCTAACGTTACTACTATTTCGGAAAGCGTTAGCATTAATGAAGAAGTGGCTGAAGCAACTCCAGCAAATCAACGCCGACTTCAATTTCGATGAAGCTGTTAAGTTTTGGAATGGCTATGAAATGTTTTGCATCGTGCCTGTATTAAGGTCGTCGCCTCATCCGATGATTCCAGCACATGTTATTGTCTCAGGCCAGCGTCTGTTTTGTTTTGTAGGAGGCATCTACATCAACGAGTTTGGATACTGTGAATGACACGCGGACTTACATGCGAAATATATGGGGAAGGCCTGTGTCTCGCTGTAGTTGTCCCGTGGCTGAAATTATGATGATTAAGATAAGCTTTCCAAGTGTTTGTTATCCTGGTACTGCATTATTATTTGTTCCTTAATTTACTTATTGCTTTTGAAAAGGAATCCCCATGGTTGAATATTTCAAGTTCCTCGAGTATTATCTTACGTTACATTCAAGTCAGTTAAACACATCTGTATCAAATCATATTTGATAATGAAAACAATGGAAAAGTTATAAAAGCTTTATAACTATACCGAAATGTTAACCTAATCAAAAGGTTTTTTTTTGTACATCGCTCATGTTCCTGGCGCGGCTCCAAGTGCTACTAAGCAAGCGTGATTAAGCGCGGCAAAGTTTCGGCGTCAACAATGAATAGAAAAACTATGTAGATGAGTGATGGTTTTTGTGGGGCTAAATTACAATACATCGAATATCAACTTGTATAAAATATTACGCTATTATATTTGAAAGTATTCCAAGAAATATTTTTTTTTTTGGAATTTGGAATTAATAGTGTTTTCATTTCTATACCTAAATACTAATGTAGATTACAGCTATACTTTTAACTGAGTGTGGTCTCTTTTATGTACCAAATAAAAGAAGGGCAGCGTTTATAAAAACAGCTGTGAGTTCATCATATGATCTTACCATAAGCTACTAGGTCCTCGTTATCGCACTGATGTGGAAAGGTTCCAATTCACGTTTATCAGCTCTCTACAACCAAATGTCGATGAAAATAGTTCAATCAAATTGTTTTAGAAAATATTAATGATATATAACAGGGGTAGCCAACCTGCGGCTCTTTGAAGGATTATTTGTAGCTCGCGATAAATGTAACCAAGTACAATTATCATTTTTATGTAAATATGTTTTTAAAAAAAATATCGTTTCGTACGTTTCAAATTTTTACAGTGGTATTGAATTTAAATAAAATATTTTTTAAAAAATTAGAACATTTTTAAAACCTTATTATTTGCGGCTCTGTGTTTGGCACTAATTTGTGTAACATTACTCCTGAAGATGCCCCGTGGAAGGGTGAAACTCGTGTTGAGTGATTTAGCGGTGGTAGTTGTGTAATTCGAATTGTTTGCCGTATGTGCATTTATCAGCGGGCTGGCGGGCGGTGCACTTTTTTGCTCGACTACTACTACATGTGCGGAAGTAGCTATATATTGGTCCTTTTATTACTTTAAAATATCAAATTTAAAAAATTTGCTTGTATTATCAAGGCACTTGGCCACTCCTGATACATAACATTCAGATGTCAAAAAGTAACAGTAACTAAATAAATTTTTGAAGAATAGTAATTACCCTACTAACTTTTTAAATTAGATTCAGGTATGCAGGTAAATAGATTAATTGTTGAGACGATTTTTATTAACATTTTTTTTTGTTAAACTAGCCCATATGATTAAATGTTCGAAAATTGCAATTGATCATGTATTTTTAATTACTTTGTATGTGTTTATTATTGTTAATTTTGATAACAATGCAATAAATTAAACAAATCGTTATCAAATCGTCGCTACGCTATTTTGGAAAACGTTAAATATCTGCTTAGGTTAGTTCGAGTTCAAGGCGCTTTCAATAACCGACAAGAGAAACGTAGAATTCTATTAGTAATCCTCATGCAAATCGTGTTCAGCAGGTCCGATCTACACCATTGTTCAAGAAGTTGTGCAAGAAAATTGGGTTAGATAACTTACATTAGATAACTTACTTATATAAATAAATAAATTTTGTTGTCGACTTTTAGTAGGTATTTTCTTGATTGCAAATAATTCAAGTCGTGTCATTATCTTTGATCTTGGCACTTGGCTTGCATATGTGTAGCAGATATCAGGTGACAAACATTTATACATCATTTCCGGAGATTTTATTTATGTATGAGAGTATGTGTGAGTGCGTATTCGTGTCCATGTGTATTTCAGTGTGATGAAGAAGAGAGGGGAGTAGTTAGCCAAGAAAACAAAACCTTTCTGTTTCGTTCTTTAGTTTCTCAAAACAAATAATTATTGTTATTAACAGACAAGTCATACATGTGCTGTTCACATATTCTGTCAGGTGGTTTTTAGTCGTTACCTTATAAACTTTTATCAATTTACGACAAGTAATATGACTAACAAACAAAATGATTCTCTTGTAATTCTTATGTAATCGACGACATAGTTAACGTCGGGAGAATTCGCTGGTACGGGCTGAGAAAGACCGGTGGTGAACTTTGGGGTTGTCCTATGACTTACATTGGGCGTCTGTCTTACATGATAGATTATAATGACGCTAAAAAGACAATTTCGTTCGAAATTATTGAATACACACATACAATTTAAACCTCATTGGAACGTGACGGCTTGCTGTGGCTCGTAATTATTGCGGTGTGATCTGCAGAATGCGCTGAATCTTTGATACCTGTTTAATAATGTTTTTCTTTGTTTCGTCATTGTTTGACATTAAATCATTAAATGTTCTTAGTGAGATAGTTATAAGGTAACAATTGTAACTAATTTTATACTTCTAAGTTTCTAAGTTAGTACTTTCTTACTGCCTTTTGTTACTGTGAATTTTTAATAAAGTAAAGTAAAGTAACAGAGTAAGTGTATAATAAAAGAAATTATTTTTAAGTGATCATAATTTTTCTCATAGAATTCATATATTATAAAAATAAATTCATCGATATTACCGAGTATTCACTGAGTCGAATAATAGATCTTCCAATATGGGGTCGAGACCTCGTCATGGAGCTGTAATCCGATTAAAGTGGAGAGGTCTAAGCCTGCTTAAAATTTGAAATGTGTGCTCTTAGATGAAAAGAAATTTTATGATGACGAAATGCAAGGCCAAATTTTAAAATATCGTAACATTAGAATAAAGTTAAATTTTATTATAAAAAATTAGATTTTACATATACCGTCATACTCATTTGAGCCGTAGCCGGACCAGGTTCTCTTAATTTCATTAGGACCTTGTGATATCGGTGTACATTTAGTGTCTTCAGACAATCTTGGTTAGGTCGTATGTTCACATTGTGGATGGCCATTCTACCATACACTTACCGGTTCGTGGTCTTTTTTACATGTATGGGAGGCTATAAAATTTAAAAAACTATTTCTTACGGTGCATCAGTCCTTTTAATATATTGTCACACAAATGCACAAAGTATAAAAATAAATCGAAAAATATTTTTCCATAAACAAGAAGTGGTTCTCAATGACACTCTTCTTTCTTTTTCTCTTTACATGGACATGTCAGCGATGACGGGATTTTTAATGATGTATGGATAACATAAATCTATATTTATTATCTCTTATCATTATATAATCTAACTGTTGAATAAAAACTGATGGGCAGTGTTGTACATTGGTTATTCTAGAATGTAGATAAAATAACAACATTTACTAGATAATATATTGGGGATATATATGAATTACAATAGCCCTTCCGGGCCCCCTTGTGTCGGATTGCCAAACCTGGTATTATAGATAAGAGAAAGCCCAAGCAGAAGTTCCCTTGTTTAGGTCCTTGAGTTTAGTGACTCCATGGAGTATTCACTGAATCGATTTTAGAGCTGGTCGTCTTCCCAATGTGGTAAAATTGTAGTATGTAACCATCCGAGCTGATGTAGCTCTAGAGGTTTACTGTCTTAAAAGTGGTTGAGGCTAGGCGCCCTCTGCGCCCTGTGTCCTCTTTGAACCCGTGGAATACGCAAATGCCACTTCGACAACAGTGTAAGGTAAAAAAAATCACAAAAGACAGGCTATTCACGCTCGCCGGTTTAATGGCTCAACAAACGGCCAGACGGTGGTCGGCACACGAGTTGCAGTGGCTTTGCGGTAAAGTAATTATGAGGTAATAGTCTCAGAGCGAGCCCGGCCGACCGCGCCCGGGGACCTGTTGCGTCATAGTTACGACTCCGTCGACTCAATTATTACTTTAATTGTTCTCTACTAGTCGCTCTTAAGTCGTGATACTGTAAATAAGTTTCACCGCAACTAATTCTTTTTATGAACGTATAAAACGTGTGTCTATACTACCAATACAGGTTTAAAATGGTGACTATTAGCTCATTTGCTGTCAATTAATAAATAACCAATAATTTGCATTTATAAGTTGCATTCCAATAGAAAGAAATAATTAATGTGATATATTTCAGAGTCGTCAAGTTAAACAGGATAATTGGAAAAAGGTGTAAACCATTTATAAATATTATTATAAATGTAAAAAAATATAATATAATATATTTAAAAATATTATTTATTGATGCACTTCATATCGATTTATTGTAAATATTTATATTTGTTTTCTTTATATCTGTATATAATGCGATATAATAATGAATATGTGCACTAAATCTTTATATCATGATAGTTTAACATTTGAAATGTTACCTTTGTATTATTTTTGTTTGGTTCACAACTTGTAATATACACCAATAGTAAGATTAGTGAATATATTATGTAAAAAAAGGTTTAATTTCTAAAATATATCGTGAACACAACAAGCATTATTAATTTAAATACCAAATACATAAGTGGAATACTGTGATTAACATACTAACTTTTTATATTATATTATTTACTTACTAACGAATATCATATACAAATACATAAAAACAGAAATCTTAAAAATTGTTCAAACCATTCTACGTTTATACGTTGCACTAACATTAGTTTATATATATATATATATATATATATATATATATATATATATATATATATATATATATATATATATATATATATATATATATATATATATATATATATATATATATAAAGAACTATAAAGAACTGTATGTATGTATGTATATATATATATACATACATACATACAGTTCTTTCATTATCATCATGACAGCGAGTAGATACCCTCTGCAAGAGTTAGGTCTCGACCTATCTTAGGATAGCCACGATACAGGCCTTCCGTTGCCCACATTCAGCTACTTTCTGCGATCTGGACTGTGTCGTCGCCCAAAATACTGAGGTATTGTCCCCTTTTCCTCAGAGACACCGTAGAGAGATCTTCTGATGCCGGGTCAACAGGTAAGTCGCCACTCAAGAAACTTTCAGATTTCAATCTAAACCGCCGTCGGTTTAACGAGCGAAATACCCTATACACCGTCACTATAGTACGTTACGCTATAGTTCGTAGCCATGATTTATTTTGTATTTAGCTGATTTTAATGTCCGATGCATGATGATTATGAAGCTATATACTATATATTACCTATTAAAAAGTTAAAAAGAAATATAACATTTGAACACACCATTGATCGCTATAACCACATAAAAGTGTTAAAATTACCTTTATTTACTTGGGAGAGCAAATATGCGGTTAGGCTAGAATGTGCTATGTATGAATCTTTTCACGTTCCTTTTTAGGCTACCCTAGATATTTAATTTATTAAAAATAATTTAACAAAAGTTGCATGTTCTTTCTCCAAAATATTTTTTATTATGTATTCATTTAATACAATACAATATTACAAAATTCAACAACAACTTAACAATAAAGCACAGATAATACAAAAGTGGTTTAAAGTTGATAGTGTAGGTTTCCTAATATAAAAAAAATTAAAGAAACGAATTGTAAAATAAAGATGCAAGTATACGTGAGCGTTTGTGTGTTTGTGATTATTGACTGATGACATGATTGCAAGTTACTTCAAGTTAAGGTACTTTATTCCTTTACCACGCCTACGCTCTAAACAATTTTCAAAATCGAGCCGTAGTGCCAGAGACCTGCACTATACTTTTGATATTTTGGCAAATATAATAAAATTTAACCTGAATTAATTCCTAACCAATTGTCTTTCAACTTTATAAAAAAATTTTTATTAACAACTTTCTTATGTAATCTGTGGCTGTGATTTTATGAATAAAGTGGACGCATAAGCATACAAATATAATTCCGTTATAAATCTTAAAGTTTAAGTTTAAGTTAAGTTTAGTTTTCCACAGTCGCTTTAACTCGCAAACCTGCTGTTCTATTTCAAATACTTACATCAACGAATGTCCTCATTAGTGATTTGATTTCTTTTGGAATTCCCGTTTATACACAACAAAACAGTGTTAGCATAGCAATAAAAGACTGAGACTTGCGATCGTAGGTCGTTGGTTTGATTCAAAACAATCTTATATAATCCACACTTTGTGCATTAATAATATAGGAGTACTACCAACAGACACGTTTCCATAGGATGGACAGAAGGGTCCTCTGCGTACGCTTATACAACTTATACGCTTATACGGACTTCGCCATCTTGTCTGCCAAGAGTGGCGATTATGATATATTTCAATAAACATATCTTTGGAGACGACTATGTCTTGAGGTGGGCGTGTATGGCCTGAAAAGACGGTTTTACCGACTAACGAATGTGTGTCATAGAGTTTTTTAAAAAAAATTGAATATTCAAAATAACGTTATTAATACTATGAAATATATATCAACATTAGATTGTAAGTAATAAAATAAAAGATTAAATTCAATGAAATCGTTTCGTTGAAAACGATGCCAGAATAGAAAGTAAGCCATAAAATCAGTATCATCCAGTTGTTTAATATACTTTTGAATTGCTTCGTAAAAGAGAAAACTGTATTACGTACAGGTTTTTTTACAAAAGCATCGCTTCTATTAAACGTTCAAGAACTTTAATGAAAAAGCACGTTCCGATCTTTTATCTTTTAAATTACCTCGGCTCAGTTTCTGTATAACAGTACATATTAAATCTTTATATATTACGTACAACTATATATTACGTACAACTATACAAGTGGCTACAAAGGCAACATATATTAGTAACAATTACGAATAAATTATAAGTTTCAGTTGAATAATAACTATGGAAATTGTGTGCTATAATTCTAAGTAAACACTATATTTTTTATTATTATTATATTATTGTTATATTTTATTATTGTTATATTATATTATACACAAGTGTAGACACCGACGCCGATGCTTACGAAAACGCAGCAATCGCATACTCCTACAATGACACTGACACTGGATTGGTTGTTCATAAACATTTAACAGTAGATGACATTACAGAAACATATTCCAAAATTTTGTAACACAACAACCTGGAGGTAAAACGTCACAAAGAAATGATAAGTAATCCCCTTGCTACATAAATACATACCTCTCGGACTTAGCTTATCCATCGGGAATAAGGATTATCCCGCGGTAGAGATCAAACAACGCGTTCGGTCAGCCGTGTTATAAGGGTTGCTACTGGATTACAAAGAAGTTTTCTTAACTCTAATGGAACGGGTAATCGAGAAAATAATTCATCAAGTATTTATCTCTATACATTTTGGAGGAATTCTTTTTAATATGTACATTTGTAACCGCTGAATATTTTTACGCTGTGTAAAATTATTTAGTAGCCTTTTTAAAGGAACGAGTGGTTGCTTATTTGTTGAAATTTGATTATTATCCGGTTCGGAGGATATGGGTGGAGGTGGTCGTACGACTATCAAATTTCTTCGGTCCATTTTTAATTCAATGTTAATATGTTAGTATGTAGTAGTTTTTGTTATAATTTTCTATTTTTTAAATTTTAAATTATGAATCTCGAAATGAAGCATTTTTACTATGATTTTAATATAAATTATTGTTTTATTATCAAAGACGTAACGTTCATCTATTTTTCTTTGAACTTTGTAATATTTTATGTTTTACTTAATGAAATTAAAAAGTATAAATTCTTTATCTTCCTCACAATTAAAAAATATTTTTTTGCCTACAGTTTTCTCTTACATCGTTGCAATATTTATATTAAAACTATCATAGTTTAAGATATTTATCGCCCATCTTTCAGCGATTGTACACCTGCTTAGAGACTTCATCTATTGATTTCCAATAGGACCAACTATCATACTATGAATTTATATTTCTTATGTTGGTGATTCTAAAATGAAATATAAAAATAATATCACAAACTAGCACTATAACCGTTGTATAACATAAATAAGCACAGAACTGTGTTTATGTTTCTCTAAAAGATATGAAATGATACGTTCCCTTTGCAATATTTTTCTATTCATAGCGTCATTCTTACCGGAACACGATATACATTTACAATGTCTCGCGAAGTAAACATTCATAATTCGTATATCATAATAAAAAGGTTTTGGTGGTAGCTTTTTCTCGCTAGAAGCTTTATAGGTATAGTGCTAGACAAAGTATTGTCTCTGTACACGTTGACACTATTATCCAGGGAGCTATTATAGTTTCATCGGTACTGAGTTCACGGAACGGAAGGGTCGTGCTCTAGTCGTACGGTGGCATTCGCACGAAGATGGCAGCTCTGCGCGTTGGTGTATGGTGGACTGTGTGTATGGCTTAGAATGGTAACGTGGACCACTAGGCAATTTGAGGGAGAATACACAGGCAAGGGGCGGCGAGGTCTTGTGTCAGCCGCCCAGCCGTCAACGCTCACGATGGCGGCGTTCATATTCGTTTTTCTTTGCCGCGATTTTCTAATGCACACAACAGCAGTTTCGATAGCATTATACGACATTTATGTCTTTATCTGCTGTCCAATAGTAATAAGTTAACATGATTGCGATACAATTTGTACGGGCAGTAGTAAGTAAAATAATTGGTTTAATAAGATGCACTATTAAAAAATTTTATATAGAATATCCAAATATATGTATGTATATCAGATAAACAAGCTGATTGTTTTCAGGTGTAAAAGCTTTAAAGGGATGATTGTATAGTTTGTTTGTTACCAAATGAGGAAGGCTGCGCTGTAATTAAATGAATGATTTCAAAAATAATAAATTACGTAATGATAATATTATTATCATATTAAATTTTATTAATCATTGCTTACCATCTGTTGCTGCAGAATTCGTGAGCCTAGAAGTTATTGATTTGATATTGCAAAAGCAAAAATAAATTTATGTATGATATATCGAAGTGATCACTTCTTAAAAGTGATTGGAAATAAGATTAAAAGCTTTTGAGCTTGTTGCTGATAAATCGATCTCTACTTCCTTATTTTAAATCTTTTACAACTATAATCCATCACCCTGTAGATATGCTGTATTGTCTATAAAAGTACATGTTATCTTAGGTTTTGTGTTAATCATTCTAAAAATTGAATTATTTAGTATTTTATAGCTACCATCACCTAAAAGTTTGTTAATGTGCAAACTTTATTATCTACGACAGTAGAAGTTGTCATTTGGTGGAATAGATTTGACTTCCGATAAAGTGGATTTATTGCTTGCAGTCGGGATAAACGACTTTCCTCTTCACAAGTTGCACGGTAGTTTTATGGTCGTGTAATCTACTTGTTAGAGTAATTGTCAGTCGTAGACACAGGCTACGATAGGCTACGAGATTAGATCTGCCTTTGAATACTGGTAATAATAATCTAATCTATTTTGTACACATTTCTTTTGTCATATTTTTTAATTTAGACATTATTAACTAATATATGCCTACAATCTTAAGTACCTAAAAAGGGATTTTTCTGTTGCCGTTGTATATAAGAGGCAAAAGTATGAAATATGGAAATATATATATATATATTTTCGTTTTGTAGTATTTTTATTTTGGGTTTAAGGAATTTATTCTCTTATATAATTACTTAAAATAAGAAATTATATTATGTTACATTTTGGTAACTATTTTTAAAACCTGGCAGATGTATACTGTTCAAATTAAAACAAGCCACACACGTTTTTAAGTTAGTTTTTAAATATAACGATATCTTTAAATTTATTCTAATTATTGAATAGGTTATTGTACAACTGTACTCTTTCAAACACTATAGTTTTCTTTCCGTAATTCTTAAAAGGTACTCTAAAGCGCCGTGAGTTGAAACCAAAGAGGGCGTTTTAGGGAATAATCGAATAATATATTATACAGCAGTCTTGCTTAACTTTAATATTTTTTTTACATTGCCTCATTAATTTTTTTATATCACAACTAATATAAAAGAAAATGAAGTTAAGTTTTAGTCTTTCAGAGAATATGAATCAAAGAGTATATTTCGGAAAAATTAGTGCTACGCGCTGGGTTACGTAGCTGCGTAGCTTCGTAGAGGTTTCTTAGGGCTTCATTAGCAAGTGGGCCGGTAGCGGTCACGCGACTCCGTCATCACTCACAGACTCACCTAATCTGATTACATTCAGAGCCGCAAAGAGCCTTTACATAGTTGTGTAGCCGCAATTCTTTGTGAATACCAGATGAACGTTATTAATATTTAATTATAAGCATGATTAAGGTCAAATTTTGTACAGAAAATATTCTCGGGCGAGTATACAAACAAGAAGTAGAACGGTAACAACGGTAACCAGTTTATTTGTAACACCGTATGTCAACCGAAAGTAGCTCACTGTAAGGCATATTTCTAGACGAACATCTTATCATATCGCAAGTCTCGGTCCTCTACCGCTTGACTACCGCTGCTGTATTGTCATATTACATATTTATTGTAAAAAGAAACCATCATTTTTTATTATAATTTTTTTAATTACGAATATGACAGTTTTGTTTTGTTTATACAAACAATACTAATCTAAAATGTCATATCATAAAATGTCTTATATATCTCAAAATCTTTTATAGAGTATAGTACAACGGGACAGTCGTATAAGTTATTCGTGGTCTGTCTGATTTTCATTCATAGCCGCGTCCCGTTTCGTATCGAAACTGTCTAGCAGTAATATAATTTCTCGGAATATACACCATTCATTTGGCTCGCATGATTGATCTGTGTCATGAGGTACGGCGGTACCTTTTTTACATTCATGAAACCTGTCGAGACGTGCGGCGAAATGAATTATGGATTATTTACAAAAAATATTACGGATAAATTTGTTGATATTTTTTTTTGTTTTAGGATAAGTACTTATAATACCGTAATAATGTAAATATATTTTGATTTTTGGTTGTTTTTTATAATTTTATTTTACATTCTACGAAAGCAATAATTTGTGTCCGTCGATTTCGAAAAACTTTCAGGTGGAAATTTTTCCGAAAAGATTTATTAATGAAGTGAATTTTTTCATCGGACAGCACGTTGAATAGACTTCTTGCCAATACGTTACCAGGTTTGTTTTTAATCTCTCATGAAGTGAGTTCCGCAGTCGTGGCCCGCGGTGAAGTGTAGTTGAAGGAAGTTTTAGTTGCACTCCTTCACCTGGCGAGACTATATAGTGAGTACGGGGGCAGGGACGGTCTTAGTTGGCTCGATGACTTAAGAGACGAGAAGGTTGGCTGTGGAACAAAAGGGCGTCAAAAGAAGCGTATGCCTTTGCTTCCGTAGCAAAGGCAAAGCCTTGAAGAAAGAAAAGCGGCGGTATTGCGAAGCGTTGCTCTCTCTACATTCTACACACGGTGAGGCTGTCGAGCTGTGAGTTTCTTCCTGCTTCTTCTCCACAATTATAAGACCTTGCGAAGCAGAGTAAGTCCAAAATTAAATAGGATACAAAAAAGTTGACGATCACATATATATAGTTTTGTTTAAATGTTAAATAAATAAATAAATTTAATTAAAAAAAAAACAGGTTCTCTGCAGGGGTCTAAGAAGGACCTGTATGCACAAGTACTAGCTCTCTGGTCAAATTCGCCTTTAGTTCGTTATCTGCATTGGGTATCGAGAAATAGTGCGCTGGATTACAACGCCTTTTTACTAAGACTAGAACGTGAGATTTTTTCTGATCCGAGACGAGGGGCTGTGTAGGCGGCCGTGGCTGACGTGTCTGCGAGTGCATGAAAACATTCCCGGGGACTCTTGCAGCGATAACGAAGGAGCGTCGTGGGAGGTTTATTGTATGCGAAGGCATTTTTCCAGTGCATGAAAATTTTAGATTTTGAAGGATTCTTTATTATACTAAGTTACTAGTAAATTCTTAAAAGAAAATATTAAAATTCATAATTATCGTTAATGTAAGAAGAAATAAATCATTATTTATAAATCGAATCTAACATTACTTTGGTCTTATATCTTGAAATAAAATTGAACGATGACTCGAAAATCTTTTCATTATTTAATTAACTTTTTAATATAATTTTCTGAATCGTGTAGGGTAAAACAAATGTTCGACTCGAGTCTATTCACGTTCGTAGCAAAAACACGTTCTGCACAGTCAATTGTCGGACGAGTGACCTCTTCATCGACGTTCGTTCTTCTTGTCTGCGTTTTAAGAGGCGAACTCGGTCAATGTTTTTTTCCGTCTTGTATTAATTTAATTTTTTTTGGTCAAATAATGATTTCGCAATATGTCAACAGAAACGATATAGTATACCTTTTGTCGAGCAATGGTAGCCCAGTGATATAGGACCTCGAGTTGCGAAACTTGCGAAAGTTGATATTTTTGAATTTGATTATTACATATTTAAGTATATATACACAATGAATATATTTACAATAATTAAATTTAATTTACAATAATTAATTTCCTCATTTTTTTCATCATCATTTTAGTCGTAGAATAAAGTCACAGGCCTGTCTCACAGATTTCCAATAGCACGGATATGAAGCGCTGCATCCAGCGTCCTCCGACTTTAATAAGGACTTCTGTTATTGGTGGACGTCATACGCTGCCCTTGCCTGCCCGTGGTTTTCGCTTCAAAACCTTCGCAGCCTTGAGTTTCTAGAGTTTTAATATACTATTATTTAATTGTCCTACCTTAATTCCTCCACGCTCAATAAAAATTATATCTAGAATACAATTTCTACGGCATTAACTTTGACTTTGTACGTACTATGAGAAGTGTAAACAAATGACATAATATATTGATGGTAGTGAAATAGGGGTATATAAAACCCTCTTTAGACGTATATAATTAATTCCTATGTAAACTTTCGTATTTTTGTTATAACTAGACTATACTACGGGATATGTATATCGGTACTTGCTGTTCATGTACGTACTATAAGAAGTGTAAACAAATGAAATAATTTATTGATGGCAGTGAAATAGGGGTATGTAATACCCACTTTAGACGCATATCCTTAATTACTATGGAAACATATTTTTGTAAAAACTAGACTATACTGTGGGATATGGATATTGGTACTTGCTGTTCATGTAAAAATGTCGTTTTCACACCGATTTTGCCAGCAGAACCTATTGATACCGGACAGGATCTAGCGACCTAGAACCTTAAAAAGATTGACTGCTTAGCTTGTGGTGGAAAGTCGCACGTTGTTTGGCCGGTCTATAATTTTCGTAATCTTAAGAACCCGGTGCCCATCAGTTGTTTAATAGATTATTTTACAAATAAAACAACTTTATCATTTTATTTCCAACTATAATAATATTGAAATATTCCAATACATTGGTTAAAACATTGATTCTCAAATATACAAACTAAAGTACAGGTCGATAGGTACTTTTTTAAAACAAATTTATTATAAAGTACTAGAATTACTTAACATTACAGAAGGCTCTTTTTAGATTATATTAAGGGTAAATGACATAGTACAGAATAACACATAGTAAATTATGGATGTGATTACCACAAATAATTCAAATCATACGCTATCAATACAATCAATTATTACCAAAAAGGTTCCACAATGTTATCTATTATGACCTCTAACCTTCTTTTTATTATGTGTAATCATTTTGTAATTACACTATATTTGCTGGATTAGTTAGTGCGCGAAGTTGTAGAACTTGTGATTGCTTAGTTATAACGAAGTAAGGATGCTTACATTGGCGTCACAAAATTTCAGTTCAAACCCCAATTTGTAGATTTAATCGACTAATTACGAGAAGTTATTTGATGTATACATGATTGGTTTTATTTTCATATCATTGATATCTCGATAATAAAAGAACAAAAGTGAGTTTTTCTGTTGTTATATGCGAATCAATAATTAAATTTGAAATTTTAAAAGAATCACACAATGCTGGATCTCATAGATTTAACATAGGTCAAGTACAGAGGTACTTTGCAAAAATAACTTAAACTTTAATTTACCTGTAATTAAACATTTATTGTATCCATATTGTGTTGATTGGTTTAAATTAACATAAAAAGAAGAAAGAGAAAAAAATGTATCGCTTCTAATATATTGTTAATAATAAACATGAAAATTTACACAAAAAAATTATAATCAAATATATTTATATAATATTTTATAATTAAAAGTAAATACGAGTTGTTAAATCATGTTAAAATGAATATTTTTTATTGCGCATCAACTAATTTAAATTAGTTTATTTCTATTTCAATTATTTATCTTTTTCGTGTTCTTATAGAGAACGGTCGAAAGACTATATTAACTTCGTTCCGCGAATATAGTATAATAAACAAATGTATAATAAATGTAACAGTATATTATATTTATATACCATACTTTTGTTTACTACTTTTTACAAAACAAAAATATTTCTAGGCCATGCATTTTGAACAATTTTAAATTTAGCTTTTATATAACAATTCTGTATTCATAGCGAAAATAGTATTTATATATTATAGTGATTGGTTATACTAGAAGTATATAAGTGTATCAACACGTTAAAGCTCAAGATCCCTTGAAGGGTAATGTTTTTTGTACCACGATGATGAAAAGTTGATGAACAGCTCTTGGTTGCGGCTGGTAGCCTAAAGGTACATACCAGGGCCACTGAATCCTGGCTGAAATAGTATAAAATAATCACAATCTAAGTTTTACATCACGTCTAATAGATTTAAATAAATAACATAAAAAGCGCCTTTAGACGTGAAAAACGTAGAAGACATTCTGTCAATTTAAACAGCGTAGATAATATTTTTTAAAGTAAACGGGTGATTCTATGTAAGAATTTTAACTCTCTTAATAATCAACTTTTCATTCGGAATTTGAAAACATTCGATCGAATTTATTATACCGCTACCGAAACCGCTGTACCGCAGCTTAGGAAAACGAGGAGGTGGGGGCCAAAGAAAAATAGCATAAACCGAAACTTCCTCCCGTCTCGCCTTGCGCATACCTAAGGCGCGGTATAACGGTTTGGGTAGCAATACACTAAGAAATTTATGTTTATCTCTATTTATCTTGCACACATTCAAGAACATACAGATGAAATCAAAACTAATTAATGAATTCCAGATAAAAACATTCATAGACTCGTATTACGCGTTTAAAACTATGATAATCTAAACATGTTAGGGAAATCTAATAGAATTATATTTTTACCTGATATTTTAGCACAGAGGAAGTGGAAAATTAGATAAATACTAACAAAAGAAGCAAAATACATTTCGATCAAAAAATAAAAAGAAAATATAATTACTTTAATTCTTAGAAATACAAAATTTTTGTATCACGAGAAATATTTAGATTCAATATTTAAAACGGTCCAAATGTTTTTATTTGATTTGATAAATATTTATTTAAAATAAATATGAAAAAAATATGTTTATGTCGACAGGAAAATTATATCTAGTCGAAAACTTTCACGGCTTGTTTATATTAACAAACTACATATTGTTCATTATTATGGCAAAGAGTTCAGGCTAAAGAATAATTTAGACTGTTCCTAGAGTATGATTTATTAATGAAAAGTTTTAACATAAATCGTAGAAGTACAAAAAGTATTTTTTCTCATAGTAACGCGGTAAATGTATCCATATCATTTATTACATGATTTTAAAATTATTTATAACATGAAGTCGTTTAAACCGGTTAAAACTGGATCGCCGGTTTGCAACTGAATCAAATGTTTACAATTCAGATTATTTCGAGTGATGGCGTTTGTATGTGGGACGAAGATAATGCGTAGAACGACCCTCCGTTCAAAACTCTAAGTAAATTTACTATCATAAATGTCATCTACTTTTGCTAGTCGGAATTTTCCTTTTTGGAGTCACCGAAAGAGTTGGGGGTATTGTTAATTAGCTCTGTTGTGTTAGTTCTTGACAGTTCCCTTGGTTTTATGTTAATGATCAGGTGCTCCTTCTTCTTTTTATGGTAATTATCATTATTTTACTACTTTACATTGCTAGAAGTAGGCTTCCTTAAAGATTTCCAGTATGAACGGTAGGAAGAGGGCTGCATACTTAACAAGGTTATCGGTAGTACACCTTGTGAATGGATATCCTACTCGGGGCTTGTTGTTCTGTGGTCTACACTCTAGAACCTTAAGGCTCTAGCGGCCATCAGTTCTGCGCGCCATTTTGTTTGCCCATTGTCACATCAACTGGGCGGCACGTCCACTACTTTCGTTCCTCTACGAAACTCAGCATTTCCAATTCGATCTCGTATGGATCCCGAGCATAGCCCTCTCCATGGTTCATTGAGCGGATGTGAGCTTGTTTAGGCTCGACATGAGTGACAAATCCATCGTAAAGGGCTACCTTCTTAACATCTATTGTCTGTTTTACCACAAAATAGTTCATTTTACCCCAATGTTTTTCGATTCGGTGAGTTTTGTTTAAGCTTTCGTTCATTCTGTTTTGTGTTGGTATCATTAAATTGGTAGTCGTTAAAACTAATTAACTTATGTCTCGTGATACAAAAATGAAACGGCTTACATTATAAGTCTTACAAAGATACTCATATAGAAAAATATAATCAGTATATTTATAAGAACGCGTAGAAAGTTTACATTAAGTTATATCTATAAGTATTTTCTTATTACATATACTAAAACTTTATTAAATACAATTTTAATTACACGTATCCCAGATAATTTACTTTATAAAAATTTTGTAATGAAAAGTTCCCGTTACAACAATGATTAGATGAAATTGATAACCATATCTGCTGGTGATAGTGTAAGGACAAACTAATATTATATACATGCCGTAAGACACTCTGATAAAAGTTCGATTTTTCGGGATCCCACAAAAAAAAATCAGTCGCTTTTTTATATATGCAATTAGGTATTATTTGATTTCTTCCACTTGTGTGAAAAGCGGGCGATAATTATTTCATTAAGCTGGCTTAGCAAAAAAGAAATAACGGTTTTTATTGCTTGCTGTTAAAAATAGCGAAAGCTGTAGAAATATTATTCACTTTGAAAATATTTCGCTAATTGTTATTAAAAATATCTATATTGCCTATGTTCAAATGAAATTATTTGAAATTATTTTAATTATTTATTCAGATATGTAATTAAAGTTTATTAATATTTCCTCAAAATTAAAGATGTCACAATTGAAATAAAACTCCGAGAAAAATTTTAAATGAAACGTTCTTTATCATGTACTACTATGCTACTGCTACTATGCCTAATCTGGTAGCATAAATATAAACCTTAGTGGATTTCTCGTATTATCTACATTTCAAATATAACCGGTAAGCTTGTAAGATTAATGAATAAATACAAAAAAAAATTAACACCTATTCTGGAGCTCCTCTGGGAAGGTTAAATTCAGGCAATGCGATAGCTAGGTCACATATTTGCTTTAGAACAACCATAGTTCAAAAATTTGTACAGACTGAAATAAGTTTTACTAATGTCAACCATTTGACAACCATACTAACGACAGCATTTAATAATTCATCCAACGTTGACTACACGTTTTATTCAAAATAAATGTTACACATATCTAAAGGATACTTAAATTTCCGAGTCAAAAGCTTACGGGAGCTTTTAAAGGAAGAGAAAACCTTGTACGGACTTTCCCAGTGTCCTCCTATTACGCAAACCCGAAACCTTTTCCCTTCATTATTTTTATTAAAACTTTCACTTGTTATCTCAGCATCAAGAGTTTTAAGAGAGTTCTTTGAACATTCTTTACAAAGTAAATTATTTGCAACACGATATTATAATATTACATATAGAATATATTCTCATATACAACACACTTATTCTAATGGAAAAATACATTTTATAAAAAAAAACATACTTAATCGTAAATGTACTTTAAATTTGCTACATCTCATTAGCAAAAGTATACATAAAAGCCAACAACACATAGAGTTTAAAACTTTATCATATTATTTCATTTTGTGTGAAGAGTCAATCATGTTACGGAAATTGTTACATTCAAAGGGCGAAATTTGTAATACTCGATCTTGAACGTAATTTCCTATCCATTTAGTTTTAACTGGTTTGTAGAAAACATTACATTGAAATGTAAAATAAATATGATTTAATTTTGAGTGTTTAAATTATGTTTTAGAGTTTATATATCGATTTTCATCATCATTTCAGCCGTAGGATGTCCATTGTTTGATATATAGATATAGGCCTCCGCTTATAACATCGGTTGGAAGCGACCTTTACAAGTCCTGTCCTTTTTGTGGGTGGAGGTGTGGGGGGAGACCTTGCTCTGGCCTGTCCAGGGGATCCGTTACAGAACCTTATAGTCCCTGTGGCCATTTGTCTTCCTTTGACGTTATTTAAGAGAAATTTAGACAGAGCATGATAAAATATATTAATGTATAATAAATAAAAAGAGGTCATATCGTAATAAAGGATAGTCAATTCCAGTTTAAAGTATGTATCTTTAACAAACTTGTAATATTTTTTATTATTATTAATGAAACCTATAAGCAGTTACTAAATGTAATTAATTACGAAATATTGGATTTAAGTCAACCATTGTTATTAAAAAGTCGGATCAATTTAAAACATTATAACAGGGAAGTTTCTACAAAAAAATATGGTATCTACTTCCTAATCTAATTATATAAATAGCATATTCCTTCAAAGGCATAGTAATTCGAAAAGTTAACATAGAGAAGGAAGAGTGTACACAACCAGAATAAAATATAACAGTGGATAAACTAGATTATTTTCTACAATAACACTTACTCTAAGACAAATTGCTATTCTATCACAAGAAGGAGCTATGACGAGAATGACCATCACGTAAGTTGCGAGTTCCCATGTAGTTTTTTCTAATATTTCTATATTTTAAAAATAAAAAATTAATAATAGTTGAACTATTATTAGGTTATGAAAAGACAGTAAATTTTGTACTGATAATACTCAGAAATAAATTTTTTTTCGATTTAAATAAAACAAATTTTGTCGCCAGGATGAAAAATTCTTAAACATTTTATAAAGTTGTTTCTAAATATTCGATCCGCCTCTCTCCTGGTTTACGTCGGGATCGAAATCTCGAAGTAGGTTACAGCACGTGCAGATTCTCGCAAGACTTCGATTTGGATATATCGTTGATGCAAATTTTCTGAAGTAATTCTCTGGCGATGCTGAGGGATATGTGGGTGCGCGAACTGGCAAGTTTAGAAGACTTTGATTCCTAACAAAATAAAAAGAAACATTAAATAAAGATCGAATGTTTGTTATTCCCGGCGGTTCATTTGCTTAGTCGGTTTCAAGTTTCGTTTGTAAATAATGGTTGTGTATTTTTATAAGCTTTAATTATAAACACAATTAGTGGATATCGTTTGGTTCCTTGTAACGACTTCTTCTTTTATCGAATGTAACGTCACAGTTTTTTTTAAATTAAATATTAGGGCATTAATTTTTTTAATTCAGTATTACATTATTACACAAAAACCTATACATAGATGTTAATCCCATTTTTTAAAAATTTTTTCTTATTTTCTGTTTTTGTTATCATTGGGTTCTATATGGTTTTTCATCGAATGTAATGCCCCTGATTTTTTCTTATTAAAATTTAATGATCTATTGTAGTGTCATTCAGTATGACAATAAAATGACTAACAAATGTTTATAAACGAGTTCGTTAAAATTGTTATTAAAAATTTTTGTATTCTCTTAAATAAACCATAAAAAAAAAATAGACTGATTGAATTGTCTTACCTGCTTGCTGACTTTCTTGGCTTGTTTCTTGTCTCTGTTTTCTTTAAGGCGAATCTGTTTAAGAATTCCAACAAGTAGTTCGTCTACATTATGTTGTATACCAGATGAAGTCTCAATGAATTTACAGTCCCTTGTTGTAGCTAGCGCTTTACCCTCTGTCAATATTAACAAAGGATTAGATTCTAGATTAAAGGATTAATTGAAATAGATTAATAATATTTACCGTTTGTTGTCACTTGTCTTGCTCTTGCCAGATCAGCTTTATTGCCAACGAGAACGACGGTTCTGTCAACTGTGAATTGTTCTCTGGCCAAGTATTGAAGCAGCTCAGCGGCTCGTGTGAATGAGGTTCTAGCCACCACTGAATACACGACAACGCACGCATGTGGTTCATATGTCGATAGACAGTTCTCTATCTGGAAGAAATAATGAATGAATCTACCTTTAATTCTTAGTTTCAGACATTAAATAGTTATTATTGTAAATTATTTTTGCAATTTTTATTATGATGTGTAATGTTGAGTATGTGTATGTGTAACTTTACATGTCTAATATAATGTCAAATCTATGATATAATTATTTTATGACGAAATCGCTGTAGATCTGCAACTACTTATAATGATGGTGCATAGTCTTCGATTTTATGTTATATTTCGTCTTCGATTATAATATTCTTGTAACTATCGTCGGTGGCTTTAAATAAATAAGTAAAAATTGTTAAAGGACAGTTTAAAGTTAGTGGATGGAATTTTAAAAGAAAATAAAAGTATTAAAATGACAATCTTTAATAAACTTCGGAAGTCTATGAACATATAAATAAATCTCTATTTCCCGTGGTCTCGTCAAATTTTGTATACCGATTTAACGATTTCGTTTATCTTATTTTTATAAACTTCCTAATACTTTGTAGACTTTAGAGTTTGACAGTCAACGTGCTATAAATTTATGTAGTACTTAAAAGATTCATCGTTCAGTATACACCAATTAAAAAATTCATTTATTCATTTCTTATTTAATCAATCAATAAAGTGATCAAGCTGAAATATGTTACATTTTTTTAATGCAATGCAACATGCCAGTAACTTCTGACAGTTCAAAGACTGTCGGTACAGACAGTAATAAAAAATATTTCTATGAACTGCTATAGACAATTTATTGACAATCAAACTATTATAAACGATATTTTAAAATACAAAAACTTACCGACATTTCAGTGCTAGGATGATCAATGAAAATCAGTTCGGATTCCTCACCGTCCAACAGGACCGATACTGATTTTTCACCAAATTCATCATCTGCAACAATTGTATCTATAAATGTTATTTCTTTTATTTATAGTCCATTACCTGTTTTAATATGATATACGAATTAAATCATAAAAATATAAACGAGATATTTGAAAATAATCAAAATGGTTCAAAATCAGAAAATATTAAAAAACGTTGAAGTAAACACGACCTGCATATTGATAAAACTGGATTAATAGTGTAGTCATTTGAAGTGTGCTGTTAAATGCATTATTGTATGTATATTTAGATTCTTATATACTTTTAAATGCTTTAACCAGTTTTAAAAAGTATTGTTTTCATCAAAATAATCATTAAAAATTATTTTACAAGATTACAAGGTACATAAATATATCAAGCTTGTCAATATTACATTTTTAATAAGCGAGCATGCATTTAAACAATGAAACGTTCAAAGTAATAATTTATTAGTGAATTTTAACATACACACTAATGAGTAATAATAACATTATTGAAATAGCAAATAAGAATAACGTTAATAAGGAAATAATATGTTTTGGTAGCTCTATCACGATAAAACAAGTCAGTCTAAGGTTACATTCTTTATGTTCATATAAGAGATTTGTTAAAGCACGACATAAATAATGGTGGTCATATTGAAAACCATTCATTACGTGAAGAATTTAAGTTTAAAAAGTATAAAGTAAAATGTAGGGTGATTTGTTACAACAATAAAAGGTTTGAATGTACAGCTCATTTGTCAGCAAAATCTTCAAACATTTTACACCTATTTCCAATTATCCTGTATGAAGTAATCACTACGAAAAAGGTTACATTATTCTTTCACCAGAATGCAATAGTCCAATAATTTCTGGCAGTACTAAGTCTACAAGAACCAATAGAAAACAATAGTTAATTTGAATACGTAATCTGAATTTTAAAGTCGATTTTTACCATATTACCATTAAGTTATTTATTATTTCTGAAACCAAACGTTTTTGATAGGGTGTCTCTCTCCCTTCTTTTTTCCATCGGATAACAAAATGCACGGGTTCATGATATCTATAACTAAAATTGAAATCCATTCAACCAGCACTAAACATTTTGATATTATTTTTATAGTGTAGACAGCCAAGATAGGGAACAACCTTCCCCGTCATTTCCAGCTAAGTATAACTTGTAAGTTTTCAAGTCAAGAGTAAATAGGTTTCTTTCAGGCAAACATATAGCGTCGAAGACCTCGTCATCATTTAACATAAGTGATACAGAGGTCAAGCTCATTGCCTTTAGTTGATAAAAAAACTATTCTGTACCTAAGAAATGAGCTATACATTAAACTATTACAAAATTTTGCATCAACACCGGTTACGTTGCGTAATATGTACATTAAAAATATAAAGGTATTAAAAACAAAGCAACTAATTTTCGTGAGCGATAGAAGAAGATAAGAGAAACTATGAAAATAAACATATAAATAATTACAGGAAATATACAGAACTTACCTCGTTTAGCTTCACCAGACGATAGCAAGTAAAAAGAAGTTAAGTTATTTACAAAAGAGTTAGCGTTTTAGCCAGCCAAAAGACATTATATCTAACTTGCATTTGAATAATATGAATAATAAATAAGTAAGCGTATAGAATACATGCACAAGCCAACCAGAAAAAATTTATAACGCTCGACGATCAAAACCATGACGATAAAATAATTTTGTATTTAAGGATTTAATACAATTTTATCACAATGTGAAAACTGATCCTGTTTTGTCATATTAAATCTATTACTACGCCTAATTTGTAAATGTAAGTAAATGTACAATGTAAAGTATTTAAAATATTAAGTGCAACTACAGGATGACATAGATACAGGTGTATTTATATATTATACCAAGATCTTATTACACTTGAGAGCAAGTTTTGTTTGCATTATGTTTTATAAATAAATTAACATTAATGTTAAAGGTATTTCATATATTGTGGGCTTAAATCATTTTAACATGGATATAAATGTTTATAACGTCGTCGTCGTTTCAACCCATATACGCTTTCTGAAAGGCATATACGTCTCCCAAAGATATCTATGGGATACATCGCCACGATTGACAGGCGTGTTCATGATCGCAATGTGGTATTACAGTACGCAGAGGACGCTGCTGCCTATCCTCTGGAAAGTTGTTAATGAGTAGTGTAATTAATGCACAAAACGTGAATTGAATAAGATTGTAATCCGGAAATAAAACCTGCGACCTACGACCGCAAGGCTCACTCGTCTACCACTGAGCTACCGCTACTCATCAATCAGTTATCAATATCATCGTCTACTGCTGGACATAGGCGTCTCTCATAGATTTACAACAGGACCGATGGAAGAGGCATATGTGCCATTCCTGACCAGGACATACCGTGGTCCCCCGCATAACGCAGATGGTAATCGCCGGAGGGGTTTTAGAGGGTAGGAATCCCACATAACCCTGTCCTCCTCTAGACGCTGGGTAACTTGGAAATGCCGGAGTTTTCCCCGAAACCAAAAAAAAGGCCTACGAGCTGCGTTTTCCAACAGATTTAACCAACACGTTAGTACACCTTGAGAGTGGACGTCCAACGCTGCACTAGTTAGTCTGTTGTCTCTTAATGGCTTCAGTAGCTATCTATTCTGCGAGCCATATGGTTTGTTTACTGCCATTTCAACTTACCAATCTCAAATTACCATTAACACTGAACCATAGTGTTGAGTCAGTGTAAAAACGACAATTAAAAAAATATTAAAATATGCCATCCAAGTAATAAGCAAAATAAACTTATATACAATACAAACACTCATAGTCGGGCTGTGAGTTATCTCCATTAAATTAAAGTTTTACCCCTGAGGGTACGACGTGCGTTTGATCCAACAATTCCTTTTAATAAAATAAACAACTTCCACTGGGAAAACACATTTTAACTTCTAATCGAAACTTTAGGAAAATATAATTATCAAATTATTGAAATGAATGTAATAGTTTTTGTTAGTGATGGCATACAATATTTACTACGATATGTAATAAAAAATAAAATATCCGTTATTAATTCAAACACAATCAATACGAGTAAATAATGTATGAAAGGTTTTTCAGACTAAAATAAAAATAAATTCATTAAAGGTTAGTGAAATGAACACAGCATAATGAACTGATACCTTTAAATAGATTCGATTTGAATCAGTTCGTCTGAAATTAATTTATGAGGTGATCCTCATCTGAAATGATAATGATGATGATATTAATGCTATGTTTAAAAGCCTGTCGAAATAAACCTATTTATTTATTCCAATGTCGTTCCCGGCATTGACAGGTGCTTGTAACAATAAAATTATTATTGTAAAACGAAACCATATCTATACAGATAAATAAAATTAGAGTGTTTGTTTGCAATATTAAAATATGATTATCTTGCTACATGCTTACAAATATATTTTTAATACATATATAAACATTAAATTTCTTTTGTTGTTAAATTTTTGTTTGTCAGTCTGTCTGTTTCTTCCGGCTAGTCTCTAAAATTGCTGAACCGATTTTGGCGTAACTTATTACTGATGTAATAAAGAGTAACATAGGTGGCTTTTATTTTAGAAAAATTCTTATAAGAGAAGAAAACTAAATAAACAATTTTTTGTCAAATTCCACGCGGACGAATTCGCGGGCACAGGTAGCCTTTAATAAATGTATCGATAGGATGATTGTAAAAATAGTATTATATCATAACCGTTTTTTAAAAAAATAGTTTGTGAATGGTAATATATGGTTTTCGATAAATGTCTATTTATAATTAATGCGTCTTTTAAAATATTAAAATAAAAAAAGATAGTCATGACAAAATGATCAACTTTTTTATGTTTAATTATCGTATCAGATATGTAACTCATGATGGAAGTGCATGGTGGAATAAAATGATACAACATCCAACTACAGACAAATAAATATTGTTTCATTCCTTAACTATAATACGAGTGAATAAGAGTACTTGTGTAGACGAGTATATAATTGACTCTCCCCAACTTCGTTTCGTAACGCAACGTAACGCTTCTGTATCAATTTGTTGTTTTATGTCTCCGAGGAGAAGGGACCTCGTAAATACATATGTCCAATCGAAAATGGCTTCTCCAATTTCTATTTTTATATTTATTGCCTGCCAGCGAAAAATATGGTTCAATTTAAAGAAACTACTATCTCGCAATGTAGTTTTAATGTTTTATCTGTAATGGTAAAAGATATACTATTTGCAGGTTTATTGGTTATAGGTTTAAAAGCTTCAAAGGGGTGAATGTAAACCTCATTTGTAAGTGCAAAGCTTAAAAGCAGAATTTTGGAAGCACTTGTTATATTATGTTAGTTACTATTGTTTAAACTATTGTTTTTACATGGGGTGTATGTACCATATATAAATTTACAGCAAATGAAATGAAAAAAGAGTTATACACCCACCCATTTAAGGCTTTTATACTTATAAACAATCACCTGTTTAGAACAGAAAATTTTTCTTGTTAAATCATTCTCCGTTCGATAATGATTACTACATATTTTTGTTAATAAAAGGTAATGAACCTAGAAAGGTATAATAAGCTTTTTAAATGTTTGCGGAATCTACAGAATATTTGACGCCAGTTACAGAAACCATTACACACAATTTTGTATATTTGTTTGTAATCGATCGTGGCATGATTATTATATCGTATTTATATGTAATGGTGTTGAAGATATTATTAAAAAATCATTGTTTAGTTAAAAGGATAAATTGTAGTAGTAAAAAAAATAATTCTTACTAAAGAAAATGTTCTCATAAGTAACCTTGAAATAAATTATGTCAATTCAATATAATATTTTATTGAATTTTAGGCCTGAATTCGATGAGGCGGAAAAACCACGCAAGTCCTAAATATTACGGAAGTACGAAAATAACTTTCTTAGATAATGCTTCTGGAATTTGCGACGTTACTTTCGAGCATTCATTTTATTCACCGTGTGAGTACTGGATCCACCGCGTTGTAAGAAGAGGACTCGTATACCAGGTGTTCAACTTCAACGACCAGATTCCCATACCTACCTAAACAAATATTTAAAAGATCCCATCAATGCTACTTTTGAAGCCTTTTCCAGAAATAACCAGAGTTCACTTATTGACAGTCCTGAATCCTTCAGCAGTTTATAAAAAGTTTCGCTGTTACTTTCCTCTCCTACCTCCACATAACATGTAACTACGAATAATTTTCAAGGTTTTGTTTAACTTTTCCTCCGTAATTTACAACATTTTTTGAGACCATAATAATATATATGTAGGTATATATTATCACTCTATCAAAAGAAAAATGAAGTAAAAAATTTCACTAAGATGAAATCATGCAGGCGAGCGTTTTCAAAACAAACTGTTCAAAAAAACCTCCATCATTAATTAAATCCATGAAACAACAAAAGAAGTCTTTTTTTGGGAAAATGAACGTTGATTTAATATTGCCGTGAGGTGGTAGATGCCGTAGACCAAGTGAAGTGATCATTAACTTTGAAAACGGGTGTTTGTTCCGGACAATAGTACCTATACTTTTTCAACGTATTTCCAAGTAAATAAAAAAATGCTACCACGTATTCTTTAATAAGAACGGAGAAATGTAGCAATACTGGTTTTTGCCATTTATTGTAAATTGAAGTAGAAAAAAGGAGAGTTTTTTGCATACCTGAATTGTATGAGAGTCGCAACCTACATTATAGGTGTGGGGCAACTGTCTATCTAGCTGGAGAATTATTATTTATATACCCACCATCAAGGTTAATAAATATTCGTCTAAATTCAACAATGATTTTCGTACTTTAAGATATTGTTCAATAAACTTATTATGTCATAATTCAAGATGGTTTATTGTAATAACGCACACAGTTATCTACAAACTAGTTAATAATTATTTGACAATAGATGACGTACGTTTAGATCTAGCTGCAATGGAAATCTAAAAAGAAATCTTTATTCGACTTTATCAGTTCAAGGCGCCAATAAGGTAAATTAAATACGACTTTTACGTCAACATATGTAAAGTTAAATTTGTAAAGTAAGATATATTTGACAAAGGTTTAGTACTTAGGTTATAAAAAAGCTGAATTTTAAAGGTCACGGATAACTATTATAATATGTAAGAACATAGGAATAGGGGTATATAGGAATGTACCCCGACAGTTTTTATAGCTTTATAACTCCTGGCCTTACCGTTGATAATTATTGTCTACTAAAACCATCTTAAGTAAAACTGTGTTGGAAGTGTTTTCTGAAATACCTTCTAGGTCTGGTTTTTATACGTATGGGAAGATCCGTAGACAAAAGAAAGTTACCGACATATTTCAGCAAAGTGGTAAGTTCTAGTGGCAGTAAGAAGGCTATATAGCGCAGAACGAATAGCCGCTGGGGTTTTAAAGTTCGTGAATAAAGACCACGGACTGGTAATCATAGCGTAGGATATCCAACCGAAGCAGGACAGACGACCTTGTAAAGATTGTCAGAAGGCGATAAAATCAGACCGCTTCCTATCAGTCCTGTTAGAAATATGGAGATGATTGATTTACGATGTGATTATGATCAAAAATCGCTTAAGGTAATTTGGATTGATAAATCGTGTTGCTTTCAAACAAGTACCTCGTGTGAATTTCAGTTAGTTCCCTGAAAATCTTGATAATATTCGTCAAGCGACTAGGCTAATGCAATCTAAACGGTTTAATAACTCACCCAAGCTCGCGTCGTAGGTGTTCATGTACTCTGAAGTCATAAACTGTGACACTAGAGCCGTTTTCCCGACACCGGCGTCACCTAGTAATACCACTCGATACTTTGGTATCTGCAAACAAATCTTCTTCATGCAATTTTTAGTTAATTAGAAATTGGTACAATAATAATGAAGCAATTAGTAAACACTTAATTATAAATATAAATTTTACATTAATTCATTAATTAAAATTATATATGAGCTATACACGGAGTTAAAACATATAGATTTAAACAAAAAGGTGGCGTTAGTTTATTAAAACGATGTACCGACTCGAACTGTCAAACGTACAAAGTTAAAACAATTAATGATATTTAATTCTTGATTTTTTTTACAACCTACCGCGCAACTTTTTCTTCTGTAACAATTACTTATAAAAGCATTAAGAAACAAAATTAAGATAGATAAAATCGTCAAAATCGTTCTCTTGTTATGTTACATGTTGCACACGCACACACACAATCATGCGCACGCACGCACACACACACACACACACACACGCACGCACGCACACGCACACGCACGCGCACGCACACACACACACACACACACACACACATATATATATATACAAATATTTAAAGTGGGTTTGACCGTTGCGACGTCTGATCTAAGAATATACAAATATTCTCTCATTAAATGCTGGTTATGTTTTAACCACGGAAAAAATAGGCTTAATATTTATTTTCTGTGACGTTAAATTCATCAAAATAATCACAGTCGTACTTCGATATCGAATTTCAGTCGTAGTTTAAATTGGTTTTAGACATGCCATACAGAGTTTCTAATGAGTAAACCACATTATCAAAATAACGGTTGCAATAATTTTACTTAAACATATACGTAAGGCTAAATGTATAACTATATGTATAACATTGCTTCACCTCATTTCCTATATTTATATTTATTGCAATCTAATCTTCATAGGTGCTGATCTCCCTAGTGATGGATGATCTGATAAATTAAGGCTTATTGATTTGTTATGAAAATATAATTTAAATTGAAAATTATAAACTTCAACAGTAATGTTATAGAAAGTTATCATCATTTTTAATAACACTTTACTGATAAAAAAGTCACAATTTATTCACGATCATTATCATGTCAGTGGATAGACGTCTACTACAAGGCATACGTTCCCACCAAAGATCGCAACGATAATGCGTTTTGCACTGTCCGTATCCAAAGGATTCGCGCAACTTAGTCTATGTCAGTCTACGTAGTGGCGAACCTACCCACACCGCAAAACTGTATTAGTTACCCCCATAGTTTCCCCATAGGGGAATACAGTTTGCGGTTACTTCGACTGCCCCTAGATAATAAAGCTTATGTTGGAAATAATTTGTTAGTATTTAAAATCATTTATCTCATTACCGGATCCAAATCGTCTTCGTCAGGGGTTGTCAAACTTCCAGAATCAACAGGCCGGTATCCGGAGCAGCAAGATCCGTCGAAAGGTGACCTATCTGATGCCCTGTAAAAAATATTTTAATAAAATAATATGTTTTTAGATTTCATCGTCATCATTGTTTCAGTCGTAGGGCGTCTAATACTAGAGAAAGTCCTACCTCGCATATTTTCAATAGGACCAGTTGGTAAAAACTCGTATAAAGCGTGTTCCGACAGTCTAACAATGTTGTCTGACTATCTTGTAAAGCTACGTCTATAAAATACGAACACTCTTTATAAGGGAAGAAAAATAAATCTTTTAATTTTACCTGCTGTTCGTGGAATTAACAGATGTGTTGGAACGGCTTCGCCTGTTGCATATAGAGTCGCCGCAATTGACGACACCGCCCTTAGTCGTAATCGAGAACGTCCTCAATCTGTACAGGTCGTCGGACAGCCGAGGGTTGTAAGGCTTCTCCGGTAGTGAACATACGCGGGGACGTGCGTGGTCCACCACTAATGTTGAAAACATTAACAGATATTATATATAAAATAATGCTACCGAACCTTGTAATAGTTTTTCGTAAATAACCTCTTTTTTTCATATAAATATTAGCTTTTAAATAATTAATGTTCGTAACTAATCATTGTCATTTTCGTTTAAATTGTGACAAGCTCTTGAGTAAATAAACGTTAACATACATTTCTGTAATTTAAAATATTTGTTATTGCATGTCATCGTATGAATAAAAGGGTTGCTCGAGGAAACTGGACATATTAAGGTAAAATGAGAAAAAATGCAGTAATTTTAGCTAGAGAATTTTTTTATTATTTTAGATTGCATTTATCACCTTTGGTTAAATGAGATATTAAAACTATTTTATTATGCTATTAAAAATAAGTTAAAAACAAGATCCTGAATCTGAGGATGTATTTTCTTAAACCCAAACCAAACATCACCTGTTTTTTGTTACGTATGGACGTGGATTGTGTGATTACGTGAAGAATCAATTGTAATCTACACATTTTTTTCAAGTTGACAATATTTACTAGTTGACATATTGTTACCATAAATCCTAAGAATATATCTATTTATCCTACCGTAAATCAATATATTGTTTGAATAAGATAGTATTCTATTAAGTAAATTCGCTTATAAACTATATCTGTTTTTATAATAAAAGTATAAAGTGCTTTTCTTACCTGGCAACTCTAAGAAATTTGATGTTCTCCGCTGTCTACCTCGCATCGTGTTTTGGAAATTCAGCGGTCCAATGTCTTCTACGGAGTCACAGTTGGACATGGTGGATTCTCTTGATCCGCGTCTACTTGCTAAGTATGCTAAACCACCTTTCATGGAGCCCCTGCGCATGGGCGAACAGGGTCGGCTAATACTTGTGGAACGAGTGCACGGCGTATCATCAGTTAAGTCTGTCAAGTCCGAAGTGGATTTACGACAGATCCTCGAAGAAGTGGTCGTGGCTTCGTCATCTGCATCGTGGACTGTTGCTGAGGGAGTGCCGGGCATTGCGTCAGTCGAATCATCAGTGTGACTAGACACAATGCTCGGTGACGTCACAAGACGAGGAGAACTGACAGTGGACGTGGAACCGTATATTTTCCTCGTCCTATTCGGGGAGACGTAACCAGGGTTGGTATGAATATGTACCGGAGGAGGTTTTGGTGATCGAGATTTCTCTCGGCGCACGTGTTTCAGCGATGTCGTGTAGTGAAGTCCGTGGGGTATTCTATCGAAGTTGCAAGGGCTGGAACGACCCGATGGTGACTTTTGCGGGAAGTTGAAATGTCTAGGGCTCATGGGGCTTCTATGGCCATGTGCTATTGGTGATTTGGGTGGCGGATTGTGCTTATCATAGCTACATCCAGACTGTGGAGTGAAGTATCCGGAAGAAGAAGTGCTTGAGGTAATTGAGGGACTTTTTTGAGGGAAAATGAAATGTCGTGGACTTTTAGGTGTTAATGGTTTTGGAGATATTGGCGGATATCCGCCCGGACTGTTCACTGCCATTATTTAAGCTTTACTTTAGTGTAATAAATTAAGACGCATCACTTCGCTTCCGATCTGCAAAAAATAAAATTAACTTTTAAGATAAATATATTATGGAATTTTAAGAATATTCACTTTGACAACCATTGACCATGATTGAACATGACTGAACCATTGACATTGATTGAATTATATGAAACAAATTATCGAATTTAATGTTATGGGAGAAATACATCGATGTATACAATATTTTTGAAAATGAAATGTGCCCACGGAAGAAATTCCTTCGCCATCATTTTTACGTATTACTGTAATTATTTAATTACTAATTCTTCTTCTTGTATTTTTTTTTCAACCAATAACCGAGTCGTGGTCGTCAGTCGTGAATGCCTGATATTTTTATATAAAAAAATAAGTATAATAATATTATTTATTATATTTATAAATTTTGAGATTATTATAGCGAACGTCAAGGAACAGACGTGATACCGCTAATATGACGGTGGTAGGCACACGTTAAATCTTAAATTGGTGTTGTAAAGTATATGGTTCTAAAATATGTTTGAATTTTCATAATAATTTTCGGCACAATCATTTACAATTCGTTCATCATCCTACTAACACCATGTTAATGAATGCCATTATAAAGATATATTTAATAAAAGTTATCCTGAGAAGCATGTCCAAATGACTGCTGCTACTTTTTACACTAAGTACATAATAATAAAAACTGGTTGTAACACATTTTAACAATCTCCTTTTGTTTGTTTTTAATATTATTGATTTATATTTTTCAAAACACTTAAGATCGCGGGAAGTCGGCGAATGCGTCAAGCGCAAGACCGATCATCGTGGTGATCTTTGGGACTATGACTTGCAGTGAGCGTCAATAGGTTGACGTGATGATGATAATGAATCATCAATATCTGTGACCTTAAAGCTCTGGTATGGAGACCCTGAACCGGCAAGCGTAGTGCAGTACGTCCACTCAAAAGGTGGTCGGTGGTCCTTGCCGTAGACTTTATTCGTAGAGTTAAACATTCAGACGTCTTTGATACGGTCATCGAAAAAGGCTGGATTCAAGCCACTTCCAATCGGTACTCAGAGAAATGTGCGGAGGAGGCCTAACTCCTGCAGTGGAGGTCCTATGGCTGAAATTATGGTGATCAATATTCAATATTTTTTTTAAATTTTTGTCTTAATGAAACTATTTATTTTCAAATTAAGAACACAAATCTGTTACTAAGATAACCTTTAAGTAAAAATTGTGGCTGTAAAGTTTTTGTGTAATATTCTATGAAGACAGCGCTTAAGGGCATTGAAAACGATATACGCAATATTACATCCAACGCGGCTAAACTGTTATAAAACATTGTAAGGGAAAAATCTATTTCAATCTAAAAACATAACACGCTTTGAACATCAAATGGAATTTAGACAATTGATAGTGACATTTTAGGGTCGGAGGGTTCTGTTCTTTGTATAGTTATTGCAACATTTGGTTTAGGACGCGTGGAATACTGAGATAAAACAGACTTTCTCTAAGTTTAACCTATTTTAACGAAGACGGTTTAATGTTATTGAAATATAAGTGGCTCAATTATTATTAATAGTTTTATAACTTACAGGTGTTATAGAAGTTTAGTAGTAAATATGTATATATATAGCTTCGCTTTTCGATTTGCCTTTTATGAGTGTAATAACATAATTTTTTTTTCTGTAATTTTTACCATTTAAAAAAAAAATATTCCTGTATACAATTGTATATAAGCTATAATTTGAAAATATGCTTTTTGAACAGACATCAGTCCCTGTGACGATGGAATTTTGTAAAATCCTTTTTTTACTGACCTCGATAAAATGACGTCATAATGTAAGTGCTTAAGATCAACTTTATTTATAAATTAAAAATACTTTATAAACATTTTACGTATAGCGGCGAACTTAATGCTGAAGGCATTTTCTGCCTATTAACCGCTAGGCGGTGCAGAGATAAATTAATAAAGGTAAGTGATAGGTAGGTAATATCATAACACAAAATAAAATTAAAAAGTTACATCAAATTGAGAGGGAAAATAATCACATAAAAAATCTTATAAATATACTAATTGTTACTACTTACTATAATTATATATAAATATACCATAATGTATATTAGGGGGACCGGAAAGTAATGTCGCTTTCTTAAGTTAAGCTGACAGGACTACATTTTTAATAAGTTTTTATTTCTTATCAACAATATATTCACTTTCGTTATCAACTTTTTGACATCTAATATACAATTTTTTAATGCTGGAGCGGTAAAAATATGTCAACAGAAACGACATTACTTTTTGGTCCTCCAATATTTTAACATCTACATATACTATTTATATACATATAATAAATAATAAAATTTGATTATCGTGATGATTCCATCGACACTTTATGTATGAGAACATAAATAAATAAAAAAAATAGCGATGTTCATAAGGCTGCATAAAATTAGGAACTTTTGTGACTTATAAGTTTCTGAATTAAAAAAAATCTGTTATAATTTAAAGGATTTTGTAAGCGATGATAAAGTTTAGGAGATTAATTTTTCTTCTACTGTTTATATTGTAAAAGTGATATAATACCTGTCCGATTTTGTTACGCGTTAGGAATTCTCGTTTAAGTCTAGCTGAATTTTATGAATGCTGTTGTAGGCTCCCCCACTCTATCTGATTTTAGCTTCTATTAAATTGAGCTGATTTGTAGAATAATTAATTCTTTAACTTTTAGTTGAATATCGGTTAATGTAAGAAAACTTGTTAGTTATAACCTTTAAGTCTTAGTTTCTAGAGATACAATTAATCAAGTAACATTTTGTTAATAGTAACTTCCAAAAAACGTTCTTAAAATAAGTGTAATTTAAAAACAGCTATAAATATTCTTCCGAGAGATTCCAAACAAAGATATAAAGGCTTTTTGCAATCACGAAAAATTCAAGTTGCTAACGAAAGGATCGGCAATCAAAATTGAGAGCTTCGTTTTATTTGCTTAACTCCTAGCAGGTTTCGATTTCTTTTATTCTTATTGCTGGACTTACATTTAATGTTTAAAAGCTATCCAAACTGTAAAATAAAATTCAAAGACTCGTTTCGAGAAACGTATTGAAAATAAAAAATATGACACTACACAGTCTATGTCCTGTACATATGATTGGTTATAGGCGTAAAAACTTTAAAGGTGTAATTGAATGAAATCATTTATTTTTAGATTATATATGGCAAAGCCTATCCAAAATATAAAAAACAATAAATAGTGCAATGGTAACATAGTAACATTTCGTCCGAAATATGCTTAAATACGAATGTCATTGATCAGCGTGTACTACTACTACTTATAGATTAGAGACGTGATCGCTTACGGTGGGCCTTGTAATAAGACTCAAGGTCTCAGAGAGCTATGCACGAAGTTTTATTACGAGATCGAATCAGATTTCAGAACAATCAAGTTCACTGGCGTTGCTCGAAGAATTGTTTGTCTTAAGTGTCAATAGTCGGGACACATCGATCGTGAAACTGATGACCATTAGGACCGAAGGGTTCTCGAGTGGCGATCACGAGCCGGTAGTAGACTCGGCTTGTGTTGGCCACCACTAGGTGACCACATTGCTGCTGGTCATCATAGCTATCTTTGCGAGAGGTCTATGCATTATAGCGAGTGTTAATCAACTAAAAAGAAGACGAAGAGGAATACAGTAAAAGAATAATATAGAAAAAGCGTTTTCAAAATTCGAAACTATATATTTTTTATTCTAACAGAATATTCACATTTCCTTTTTGATTTTTTTATCTAAAGTTTTAGTTTACAATAAAGTGCAAATAAATAAATAAATAAAATTTGACAATTAATTATTGTTTATTATCTATCCCTGCTGATTACTGCCAGAAATAACAAGCCTATCGAATTCCAATAGAAAAATATGTTAATGTAACATATTTCAGAGTGACACTGCTTACACAATAATTTTGTTTATGTGCATAAATATATTAGTAAATTAAAAAAAAATTAAGATAATCTGGTTATACTTTGGTTTAGGCATCATAAATTAGGACCTCTTTTGTGAACAACTGTGTACGGTATTAAACATTTACACGCTATAAATATTTGGAGGTAATGGCAAAGGCGATCAAAAGTAGGTGGTTGACTGAAACAAAAGCTTTGTGTTTAAATTTTGTCAAATTTATGTAGAAAACACGCGGAACCGTTTACAATGCCTCTTACATACTGATAAATAACTAATAAACAACGGTTTTTGGTTCTTCACGGCTTAAAACTCTGTGTACCGGCTTATCTTAACAATACTTTTTGGATTAGTATATAAAAATTTAAATATTACTAAATCAAAAATAATTTTAAAAATGTTAGTGTAAAAGGTTATAAAGTGGTAATAAAGTAAAACTGATCACAAAACTCGTTTTTTTTTGCGTGCTCTTTATAAATAATGGCGCGCTTTGAATTCTTGAAGTAGAAGTATGACATTATAGGGAAGCACAATTTGTGTTTAGTTTCTATCAAATTGGGCTCTTCTAGCATTCTTCTCCTGATGTAGACGAGAGATCACTTTAAAAAATCCTAAGTCAATAATAAATCAATAAATAAATGAATTGCGTGCTATACAGAGATACAGTTAAATGTTACATTATAACTTCTAGATATCGACGTCACTATCAGGGGGAGATAAAATATTGATTTTCCGTCGGATTCAGCCGTCGCAGGATATTAGTGTTCGGTATTTGCTTATGTCAAAACATTACAAGGGATTTGTATAAACGGATACATTTGTAAGCCTTTGTTTAGTCCTAAAACAGCTTATTTTTTTGCTCGCTTTTACATCAAAAAAGCTTCTTATGTGGTAGGTTACATTTACTGTATAGGTGTAAAACAGTAATTTGTAGTTATTAGTGTTCCGAATTATAAAACGATATTTTGTGTGTTATACAGAAAATACTAGCTAACAATTCGTGTGAGAAGTAGACAAAAAAATTAATTTGATGGAAAAAATCAGATTACAGATATAAATCTACTAATCAAACCAAGAATGGGTTGGTGAACATTGGTTGGTTATATTTTCATTTAACCATAAATGGATGATGTCAAATTCTTACAGTAATTCTTCTTTTTTTTTTCAGCTGAAACACGCATTGTAAGGCATAGGTCTCCCTAAAACGATGCCAGAATGACCGCTCTTGCTATGCCCGCTTCCAACGATCTCACATAATCTTTACTATGTCGTGGCTCCACCAAATCTAATAAATAAATTTACTTCCATAATAATTCCACGCACGCAAAATTCACCAGTAAGAAAGGAGACTTTATGATTACTGTACTAAGATTAGAAGTCGTTCTGAAAGAAATCGCTTTTCGATGAAACCGCCCATTTTACTTATTATTTTTATGTGAGAACTTTGTTTATGTGATTTATTTTTATATTTATTGTGTATGTTAGCACCAATGATCAGGGCTATTTAAAGCAGTTTGTAGAGAATTGCTGAAGGCCACGCTTCGGAAAACATTGCAGCTGTAGTGATTATTTGTGATATTTTTTAATTAATGTGTAATGTTAACGAAAGTGCAAATTTGTTCTTCGTTCGTTAATCCACGCATTATTTGAGCGAATGGGAACGTACAGTGCTAAACACAGTAGAAGAGATCGTAGAGCCTAGTTATATATCAATAAAACTATTAATAATAAATAATAAACAAAAAATATTAGAGCTTAAAAATCTGTTTTTGTAATGATCTTGCTTTATCTAAATTTATATTTGTTTTTTTTTTTAAATGGAATTTGACGTTTTTAATTTGTAATCGTACGACATTGGCCTTTGTTTCTTCGGAATGAATAATTACTGGTCGTTAATAAAAGAAGCGAAAAGTTTGAAATAAAAGTGTTGACATTAATTTGTTTTAAATTATTAGAATCATTATAAAGTAAAATACGTAAATATGTACTTGTTTTTTAATAACCATTTTGTTTTGACATAATGAAACGAATTCATGGTTTTCAATTACAGGCAGCCACAAATGTTGGTGATAACTTAAATAAATGAAATAATTAGAGCAAATTCCTGTTCAGTTCAGTTTTGAGACAAGATCCTCAAACCAGAACTAGTTTGATTCTGATTACATAACTTATTTGATAGAACCAAAAGATATGTTATCGATCAACTACTGTAAAGTCCAGGTCCTCCTGTGTTCTGGGTCACCTCAGCTATAAAGCTCGGAGTTAATTACAGAGTCTGGATAAGCTGGTTAAAAGTAGACAGAATGAGACCAAAAGGAAGAGAATCAATCCGATACACAGAGAAGGTGCGGATGGAGACGAGCTTCCGATAATCGAAGCCAATAACCGAAGCACTCAAAAAAGCAGGTCATAGAATCCTGTGGAGGCAACTCTTCAAATTCTCGACTCAGGTTTTGCATGAAGAGTACGATTTTCAGCAATGAAGGTAAACAAAAAAGAATAATAAATTATTGTTAAATTTTCATCGTTCATCAATAAACCCCTGACGTCTCAATATATTATTATTTAAGAAAGAATTAAGGCTCGAAAGCCTCTGAGCTTATAAGTTTCGACACAAAGATAATAAATTGAATTTCGAATGATCGATTGCATAGTAGAGATTTTGTTAAACAAACATTAACTAATAAATTGAAAATTTTTCAACACGTTTGCTCTTTTTTGTAAATATTTCTTGTTAAAATTACAAATTCGATAATCTTTATTATGTATTTATATAGTTGTATACTTGTGGATTTTTAATAAAACAAAGCCAAATAAATAATATTAGTATTGGCAGTACCATTAAATCAAGTTAAAAAGTTTTTTAATCTAGGAGCTTTAATATTTTTTTCCAGGAATAGCTTTTGTGCATACGTTATGGCACCCTTGCCCCGTCTACCTGCTCGTGGTCGCTACTCAAGAACCTTTCAGCCTCAACGGCCGTCAGTTGCGCGAGCGATTTGCTCGTACTTTGACGAGCAATTCCTTAGAGATCTTGGTTCTTGTGTGCATCTTCTCATTTCTATTTCGATCTTGCAACGAAACTCAGAGTTCAACCCGGCAACACACACTGACATCGCTGTATTTTAGTATCTTTACTTTTAAACAATATTTCATAAAATACCTAATCATAGATATAAAGTCGTAGATTTCACAACTATACCATATCTACGTTCAGCTTAATACCCATTGAAAAGTCTATAATGCTTGGGGATTATTGTTGAGTGGTTTCAATATGGGCCGTATAAAAGTAAGAGAGATATATGAAGAAAAGAATATTTCAACTGCATTATAGTAAATACTCATATATATATATATATATATATATATATATATATATATATATATACTTCTGCATGTTCGAACATAACATAGAAAGCCATTTGTAGACACAAATTAAATTGGCAGACACATCACCGAATAGATATTTTGGCGACAACAAGATTGATTATCATTTTGTTTTTTCATACGTTACTAATAACTACGACTGAATTTATTAAATATTAAATTTGACATGTCCTATATAAAGTAAATTATTATTAATAAAATACTATGACATATTTCGTCAGCCTTACGTCTGTTTCACAAATGTCACATTGATCTATTTTTTCGATTTTTCTATCCTCATGTCTAGTACTTCAATTAATCGTTTATCTTTATTGCGGAAAATCACGCTCTTTCTGTAAAAGCCTTGGTCATTACACGAGTTCCCTTCATAAGAATCTGCCTGCCATCTATGTCTTTCGCAGCTCTTATAGTCTTTGGAAACCAACTTAATAATTTGCCGTATCCATAATAGATTTTTAATTTCCCTTGAAGAAGACTGCGCACTGGAGGAAACGCTTCAAATTAAGAGCTCTTTTGGTATCTAAAGTTATAAAGCCAGATGTTTCCTCTTACGTGCAATGATTCACTTTAATCTTTTTTCAATTTGATGTGGTCCTGTGATGTGGTCATTTTATGTTGAATCTATAAAGAAATATACAACAGAACCATAATTTGTACTGTAACTTTTAATGTGTTTTTTATCTCATATGTACTATTGGTGTACCATATAAATATATAAATTAATGCGTGTCGTATCACTTGCTTTTCTGAGTGCATCCGCTATTGTGAGTTCCGTCACTACACGCTCATAATCAACCCATCGAGTTGGCAATCTATCTCTCGGTCTCTTTCTCTCTACTTTTTCTACGACAACCGGCTTATTAAAACCCTCTGGTTGCCTCCGAATTGTATGATCGAAGTAGTCTTGTTGCTGTCGGCCAAATGACAGTGGTTGTGGAGGTATGAGTACATGCATAACTTATGTATACATTGCTGAGTACGAATTATAAATAAAAAATAGTTTACTTATTTATTCGTTTTCTTATATTTGTATTTACAGCAATAATAAACTACTTAGTGGTTTATCATACATAAATAATAAAATTTCAGGTTTTGTAACACATTGACCGCGTAAGTTAAAAACAAATTCTTAGACATCATTTCTCATTTGTTCATTAATTTCATTATTAACGGTCTTCAAACTGGAACACTATAACAATATATTTGGGTATTTGATATACGAAATATACTGGCGGTTGTTCAGGTACGACATGATTGATGTTCTGTTAATGTTCGATTGTTTTACGCGTATTGGTGTCACGGACTTGCAATCGATGACTGCGCTTAGTCATTTTGTACGAATTATTTGTTTAATAGAGATAGAAACATTTACTACGATATATTCTTTTTTCAGTGTTTCAAAATATATTTATATATTGCACTAAGTGGCGGTATTATACATGGGGTGATTGACCATTATTGCCACGCTTGGCAGGCTGGTGTAGTATTATGGTAATCCGGTAACTGATCCCTCTGTTGCCTCGTACAACACACACGGGAGGAAACGAGGATGGTTCCTAGAGGAACCAACGACATAGTAAAGGACGTGGGACTAATATTATATATTCTTTGAAGTGGGCGTCGATCGTCTGAAAGGATGTTGTCTAAGTTGGAATTGTAGAAGAGAGCTACTTATAATAACCGCTGTTAGAATAAAGGCTACTCGATCAGTCATGATAATGGAAACCTATCTATTGGGTTGCAATTTAGTCACAAATTTAGGTCATTAATTTAAATTGTCCTTGAGTTGTTTTATTTATGTGATCCAACATCGAGGATATACAATATTGATTTTTTTTATTATGCTATTGTAATCTTTATTAAACTGAATATTAGAGCATAGTTTGGTGTTCTACGTTCACGATTAAACATGACTTAGATTTTTTTAAACACATAGAAGTTAGAACTTCACTAAATTCAAACCCAATTCAATCTATATTCGTTTCAGCCCATGTCGATTCAGCAACATACGGACTCGCTCGTGTACCACTGTAACATTTACTACGTGTATAATTATGACCTAGCCCGTTCGGAGTTATTTAAAGTGTTAGAAATTACCAATGACTTATTGCGCCGCGTCAAAATAACTTGTAACCGATTTAGAATTGGTCGGTGCTAAACTGACGAACTGCTATTTTAAAATAGCACTTTCAAGTAAGTATAGATGTTTTTAAGTACATGACATTGCATTGATTCGAAAATATACATCGTATTTGATTATAGGTGTCTATTCAAATCGGAAAATCTGTAGATTATTTTTCAGCAAAAAGATTTAAACTGATCACTCTGAAATATTTTACAATAATTTATTTATTATATTGGAATGCGATAGGCCAATGTCATATGGCGGTGCAGTTTGCAGTGTAATTTTTATATGTAGCTATCCAAATTTTGTAAACGCTTTTGTAAAGTTATTTATAATCTCTGAAACCACTGAATAGAATGTACCACACATTACGTTACATACCACAGCAAATGTGTTATACATTTCCTCATTGAAAACTTTTACATTTATAACCGATCATCCTGTATACAACACTTATGTTTGCACCTTCAGCATATGTAATATTAATATGCAATAGCTTTAAAACTTCATAGTCCCGTGTGTAGACTTGACAAGAATGTTAAACGGCTCTAAGCATACTTTGTACATGCAATAAAGATGTAATTTCTCAACATTCTATAATTTCACTGTGCGGGCGCCGGATCGACCGAGTAGTTGGGAGAAGTGTAATATTGGATGGTTTATGGAGATTTCTTTGCAATGCATTGGTGTTCATCTTCACCGAGCAGACTCCTCACCCTAATCGAATACGAAGCAATTTACAGAAAATAATACAAAATTCATTATCATCGTATTATAGTTTTATGTTGCCGGTTGTTCACTAACGTATCACATAATGGGTTGCAAAGCTAGTTAACAGAGAGAAGGGTGCGTGTTTTTAGCTCCCGAGATTAGATCCCAATTAACGCTCCGTAAAATAGATGCGATAGTGAACAATAATTGGCGGTGTAAGATAGGTGCAATTTTATACTAAATATCGCCACAGTGTTAGTTTGTAAATTCGAACATACGAGAATAATTTATCGATAATAAGTATTGTAGCCGTAGTGCCCAGTAATACTGAGCTTTTCCACATGAACGTCACAACTTTAATGATTGCCTCAGATATATTAAGTGATCTCAAATATGAGAGGATGTAGGGAAATGCCGCGGGCAATATTCTCCAATGCGGAGTCATGCTATATATGGAATACGTATCTAAATAAAAGTATTTTAAAGAGAAAAATAAATAGTAACAGTTTCCAATTGCTATGTTACCCAAGGGAAAAAAAATAATTTCTAAGCGCTATTAAAACACAGCCTTAAATAGACATTTATAATACATGACGTCATAATTGGTGGCAATCGTTAAACAGCGTTAATTTCTACCGTAATCCATTTTAAATGAAGCGACATAACGGTAGGCAGTTAATTATAATCCCATAACACCTGGTAGGCGTTTATGTGGTAATAAACAAATGGAATAAAGCCGGCTTGGGGTCAGTCAATTACTGTGGCGTCATGTCGCAACTGGAGCCAACACCTTGTAAGCGTAAATAGAAACAATAAACATCTCACCAACCTCGAAAGGAATGGCACTTCATAGGTGCAGGGTGTGACTTGCCTCATGATATCTAATTCGACGTAGTTAAGTTGCCTTTATATATATCAAATACTTTATGAGCTATATTAATAAACTATCTGTACTCCGCCCGCTTTGTGGCCCACACTGACTTTTGTGGGTGAACTTTTCTAGAATTGTTATAATGACTTAAGAAACATTTTGACAATTTTATATACCTATATATATGTATTACACGTAAAGTTTGAAAATATGTACTTTTTTTAACGAATGCAATTCGAACCCCGTTGCTGATTTAATTTCTTAAAATCTGTTCTTAACTGATCTCTACTTGGTCCAAAAAATATTCTTACTAAATTTAAAGTCTCTATATCTTATAGTTATAGTGCAATCGCGATGAGTCAATATACAGGCAGAAATCTCTAGAATCTGTAAATGCATAAATTACACTACGCCAAAATATAAATAAGGAATATATTTTAAAAAGGGTTTTTCTATCTATATCATTCATCTTATTTTATTTCTATGTCCCCAAGATGAGGCAAAGGGCGTCCACAGTACGTCGCCATCCCGAGCGGTCTTGAGTTTCGCGCTTTATTTTATTCCACGTCATATCAATTGCAGTGTTTGCAACCTTTACTTCTGCAGTGATCGTTTGCCGCCAGGTTTGCTTTGGGCGGCCACGTCTTTGCTTTCCGTGAGCATTCCATTCTAGGGCTTGTGATCAGGGTCTCTTCGGAGTGTAGGCCTATCCAGTTCTACTTGCGGCTTTTGATCTGTAGATCGATCGGCATCTCACCACAGAGTTTCCGGAGATCTACGGTGGAGGGTTTCTCAGGCCAGGATATACCGAGATTTTCTATCATCATGCATGTGCATCATAATTTAAACATAAGTGTTTTTTACAATACTATATAAAACGTTTTCTCGATTGATCGCTTACTTAATTGATTTTAATTTATATAATGATTACTAACAAAAAGAAATTTATTTTAATATATCTTCATTGTACTATAATAACACGCCTTTTTGCTTTCGATTGACGTCAAATGGCGTATAGGAAATAAATGTGTATAAAGAAAAGTATAGTTTGTATTTTACATTGCACTTTACGCAAAAATAAGAAACATTTTCACATTTATTATCGAGCCGGGGCTGTTATCAAATTTTATCCTGAGTAATATATTTCGTTCTTCGTTTTATTTTATACAGATAGATAACTAGCTGACTTTCAGTCTATATTAATAATTCATTCAGTCTGTAAGTTAGTCAATCATTGCGTATGCGTTTGGCGGATGGAGGTGAATGATTCGGACGTGTATTAATTCCAAATTCAAATTGGCGTTTAAAATATTCTTTGGAATATTTAAAACGCAAGACTTATTTAAAGCCAGTATAGATTCGTCGATAAACATAATATTAATTAATTATTATATGTGAAACAACCTTAATTACTAACTATTCTACGCCCACTCCGCGTAGTGTGTGGGCGCAATTTAATAAAATCCGTTCTTGGACATTTTTAATCGGAATAAAATAACTGGCTTTTTATAGTTAACAAAAGAAGTAATTACAAAAATATACATTAAATATCATATATTCTTTAATAATATATAAACTGCTACAAGTTAAGTAAGAAACAGACCAATATTTAGCCACTTCCGCACATGCAGTGGTAGTCATGCAAAAAAGTGCACCGCCCGTCAGCCCGCTGATAAATACGTATGCGGCAAACAATGCGAATTACACAACTGCCACCGTCAAATCACTCAACACGTGTTTCACGGGGCATCTTCAGGAGTTATGTTACACCGATTAGTGCCATCCACAAAGTCTACTGCTACAAGCTCTTTCGAATCATCAACCAGTATAATTTTTTAATATATACATTTTTAAATAGCTTCCAACCCCTATTGTGATTGGAATATCTAAAAATTTATTCTAAGCTAGCTTCTACTTGGCAAAAATACATTCTTACTAAATTTCAAGTCTCTAAACCTTATGATTCCGGAGATATAGTGATGAGTTCGTATATCGTTGGAAAACTTTATGTACATATTATATTCTTCATCGTCTTTTCCCGCGATATGGGCATTTCTGCCCTCTGGTTCCTCTGATCCTCCTGGGTTTTGAAGCATTTCAGGGGGTTGCTTGCTCCAAGGCGAATGGTGAGTGTTATTAAATAACTTTGTTTTAATAAAAAAAAAAACATATTATTTTGCCATCGAAATATTTCCTATTGTTGTGGCTAAAATAAACTTTAAAAGAGGAGATTTTTTTTCTTGAGAAGGAGTCGTCAGTCCACCGATACGCACACACACTGAGTGTAAATTAACTACATAATATAAACAAATAGTACAAAAAAATTAAATAGATCTCCGCGTCGCTATGTTGTTTATATATTTTTTACCATTATCTAAACAGAAATCAATCATCGATCATTACTTCGAATTTAAATTCGAACACGCAAGAATTATACAAAACAAGTGTTTTAATCAGAAATATAGATCAAGTATTATGGGTACAATCGTCTCTTTCACGTTCCAGTTTAGTCACCGATAACACACATAGTCATAGACCGTCATATTGATTCCGTTATTAGTTAAGTTATTAGACGAGAAATTAAAGAGATAAATAGAGTATTTATCAATTGGGATAAAAAAGAATCAAATAAGTTTTATTGAATTTTTGAATTGATAAATTGCTTTTTTCTGGTTCTGTAGAAAATTATATTGGTAAAATTGCTGTACTACAAGTATTTTAAAAACACATATTCACAATAAATGAGAAATTGCCGCTAGAATATTCGATTATTTCTAACGGAAATGCTTTCTTCACTCTTTCAAAGCGCTGGTTTCTTGATATTGATTCCATTTACGGCATTTCAATTATTTTATTTATATAATTTAGATTTGTTATTATTCATTATACGAATTGTGTCAAATTTGTGTATTCAAAACTACAATAATAAGTAAAAAGATATTAAATAGGTCCATCTTAGTATATAACAGCAAAATTTTATACAAAAGATTTATATTAAAGTAAGAGACATTTACCCACTAGGTCGCCTCATGACATAGTTCATACTCCTATACTATTTGTGACAGTGATTTTATTTAGCAATATATTTTTATTGTTACTTTTTTATTTTCGTCCTTTCACATTTTTCACAATTTTTATTGCTACATCCTCTTTCATATATCACATTTTCTTTTTTTTTCTCTTACTTTCATTCACAATTCACGAGACACTCTCCCTGAGTTTGAATCTATATCGGTACTCAGAATGATATGATGATGATTAAGATAAACTTTTTATTTACAGGTGGAGTTACAGGTTAGGTGATTGGTTATAGGTGTAAAAACTCTAAAGGAATGAATGTGTAGCTTATTTGTCGGCAAACAGCTTTAAAACTTTTACACTTATTTCCAAACAACCTGTACAAAGTGATCACTATGAAATATGTAACATTAAATTATTTTTTTTATTAAAATGTATATTAACAATAACTACTGGCAGTGCAAAGCCTGCAGAGGCTGATATTTGTTGAAATAAATAAAAATGATTACCCATAATCATTTTTATTAATTTCATTGTAAACTAATTTATTATATTTTTTACTATGTCATCATTAATAAATATGACATTTATTATCTCGAAACCTCTAATTTTTGTTTACGGTGTACCCTACATTAATGCAGAGCAAAATAGCTGTACATTCATACCTTCATAGCTTTAACATCTATAATCCACCATGTATAACAAACCCCTATTTTCCTTGCAACGCCATAACCTGTGAACGACTTCACCGATTTTACTCATCTTTTTATACGTTTAAGTTTCCTTACACCTTGCTAAAAGTTCTTATTCAAGAAATATAAAATTACTTCGAAACTTGAATAATTATTAAATCATTTCGCGTTACATACGGTTCGCTATAAACTTCACACATTTTATATTTCCAGCATTTTATAGTTTACGATTTGCAAATATGTATTGCTATTTGCTTTTACATTTATTTTATTTTGCTTTATATTTATTCAATAAATAAAGTGATCACTCTGAAATGCGTTACGTAAATTTATTATTTCTAAAGCAATGTGATAGGCCAATAACTTCTGGAATTACAATCTGTCCGGGTAATAGGTGGCTTATAAATCTTTTAAGATGACGAAAGCTTCGATGTATGTGTTTACCGTTATTTTAAATGGCATGTAAATAAATACAGTCGTTGATTAGAATGAAAGTTAACCGACTTGGGTTATGGTTAGACAATGGTAATAAAAAAATAAACTTGTTGCCGACGTGGAGAATAAATTGTTTATTTTTAGTAAAACCCTATGTCAGATATGATAGACCGTGAGCATTTTTGATGTTTATTTTAACTCCTTCCAACCGGTGGAAAATTTAAAAAAGTATATTTATGTTATATACGAATTTTTTTTTTATTTGGACTGGACCTTTGTTACTGCCCTAGCGGCATTTTTATAAGCTTATGGGCGGCAGGCCACTGCAGGCGCCTAGCGATAGCCTAATATTTTATATTATGTAATATTATATTATTTTTAGAACGGATTTTTACGGAATTTCTTCCGCAGGAGTTAAGTACGTTTATTTAAAAAAAATTAATTTGCAACCATAAACGGCAATGCGGGCTGCGTGAAGTAGGCGAGCAACAGCTAGTAATTAATATTTTATAATATGTAATGTTATATTATTTTTAGAACGGATTTTAACGGCATTTCACCCGCAGGATGTGTAGGTGGTATGTATTAAAAAACAGTTATTTCTTAACTTGAACCCATAAATAGGAGTGCAGGCTACGTGTAGTGTGCGAGCGATAGCTTGTCGTTAATATTTTATGTCACGTAATATTATATTATTTCAAGAACGGATTTTAACGGCATTTCGCCCGCAAGAGGGGTAGGAGGTACTTATTAAAAAACAATTATTTCTTAACTTGCACCCATAAACTGCAGTGCGGACTGCGTGAAAAGCAATAGCTATTTATTAATATTTTATGTTATATTTATCAAAGCTTCGTCGAATCTGTACCGGATTGTACTATAATTTGTGTGGGCAGGATTGATTTATGTATTAAAATAGTTGCAATATTAATTATTATTCATAGAGTGATACGCAACGTCTTACATGATCAGGATCATGAATAATTTGCATAACTTTGACAAGCTTCTGCCAACACTAGTGCAGACTCGACATCCAATCTGCTTTGATTTTAACCCATTAGATATATACACATGCGTATGTTAAGTAACTACGGATTTAATGTTCGTGCAGTGCCTTATCTTACCTATTATTGTCAATGCTTATATAAATTACTCATATATTTCGGCTTGAATAAAGATGGAATGGTCATATATGAAAACCTTAAGCATCTCGTATCGCGAAAATCAGGCTTCAACGCATTCGCACTGGCGAGTCTCTCTTGGGTAGGGCCTAGTGTTAGTGGCTCAGTACGATTGCAAGAACGCCTTGAACGGATAAAAAACTTGTCATTGTTAGGGCGTTGCTAAAACAAATAAGACACTATTTATTTTAAAAATATGTATTCATAATCATTTTAACTTCAACTTAGTTAAATTTAGAAAATAATTTGAGATACATAACTGTAACATGCAATAATGTGAGCAAAGAAATAAAAAAAATGGAAATATTAAACGTAATTTTAGACACAAACGAATGCTCGCCAATGTTTATAGAATAAGAATCTCTTGTTTTATTAGTATCTAACTAATAAAACAAGAGACTTGAATATAGATAGATCAACTCAACAAAATAGACCGTCATCTCAATAACTGCATTCGATTCGTTTTTAACCTTCGTAAATATGATCACGTTTCTGCTCGACGATCCGATTTCAAATTCAAAAGCCTTTTCATGAGAAATATTGCGTCTTTTTTACTCTCTATTCTATATCTAATACTTCGCCTACCTACTCAACTCTATACGAACAATTCTTTTACTACGAGCGATGTCTATGATGATCAAATAATATTTTATTACTTTGGTCCCTCTCTCACAAATCCGACTTCTTTTATTGTTACTCTGTCTATTAGGGGAATTAGAGATACTTTACTTGTATAGTACATTGTATCTGTAATTTTTTATTCATCATATGTATTACTTCTTATGTATATGTTTATATTTATTATACAATATGTGTAGTGTGTATTATGTAACAGGTGACTAAAGTAACGTCATAATATGATCATGTAAATGGACAGATATATGCCATCACTTATTGATAACTAATTGTCCATATATTTACATCATGAATATTATAGCACAATGATATTTGGCATCATTTGTAAAAATGAAGACACGCTCACATTATGACATTACTTTTGCATCACATTTTATATAAATGATATAGTATCTTAAATATAGAATTTGCATCCCTTCCTACATCTTTTCTGCACCCTAGATTAACCGGAAGAGAATGTCTATAAAGCATTAAGTCCGTTATTTCACAAAGTTTGTTAATTGTATTATTTATTTCTGACTGGAATCAAAAAAAAATCTTATTATAGAATACTGACTTTACCTTTTATGCGTAAGCTTTGGTATGGTTAAGATATATATTCAATAAATGTCTAAAGTATGTTGTGCATATCACTATTGCAATATATAAATAGTCGATTTGTTTAACACAGTAGATTAACGAAAGTGACCGCTATAGCCCAGTAGATTGCCTAGTTGAGTGGCAGTGGGGAACAATGTAACAAGCCACGGATGGATGACTGGGGTCTTAAGATTATAGAACGGAGACCATGAACCGGCAAGCGCAGCTTAAACGTCTACCCACGCAACGAGTTGCACAGACGATATTTTTACGATCGTTGAAAGTCGCTGTAAGCTAGAAGTAATCCTATTGAAAAAAGTACGGCGGAGTTTAAACACCAGCAGTGATCGTCCTAATTTAAGATATAGGTTAATCATGTTGAAAGTAAATTAATAAATGCAAACAGACCAATCACCATGGAAATATTTAAGTTAAAATAACGAGGATATTAGATGCAATCACGCCGTCCAATGTTTCATGACCAAATTTGGCGACAATATCATTTTAAATAATTAAAAAAATAAACTCATATTATACATATCTACACGGAAGTTTGAATATTAGTAAACTAATCAGGTTAATGAACTACACGACTGTTTAATGCTACTATGAAAATGTAAAAGTTAAACGAAATTCATTAAAGAAATCGTCAAGTTTTATAACAAACGTTTTATATTGCGTAATAACGTGAAGTAATTCTATTCCCGCCACCGACGCAAATTACGTTATAGAACAAACATTCCCGAGAAAATACACGGGCGGCCAATCAAAAAAGCAATTAAGAAGAAGCGGCTATTTCTTGCAGATGTACGGAATACGACTTGTTGGAACGTTCCAATTGCAACTTGTACACTGTTCGAAACATCTTAAACATTGGGTGAATTGTAAGTTGGACCCTAGGAGTCAATATAAATGTCTTACTTAAGTGATTAATAGTATACCATGGCCCGATTTATTTTATTTGTTCGCAAGAATTTTTGTGGGTAGCTTGATGGAGGTCAAGATAAGAAAAGACATTAGATTTTTTTTCGGGTCTTTATTTTTTATTTAAACATCGAAATTTTATTGAACAAAATCCCTGAAATAACTATTTTATTCCATATAAAAATGTATGTAATATATAAAATTGCCGTGTCACGGTGTTCGAACTTGAACTCCTCTGAAACGGCTTGACCGATTTTTACCAAATTTTATATGCGTATTTAGTAGGTCGAATCGGCTACTATCTATTTTTTATACCCCTAAGTGATAAAGGTTGTTCACCCTTAAATTTTTTTTATTATTTTTTGACGAAATTTTTTGTTTTAATTTTTTTATTATACAACATACAAAAATACATACAACCCTAAATTTTCACCCCTCTACGATCAACCGTTATTTTTAAATTGAAAATTAAAAATATTTTTTTTGCAAAACAACGTTTGCGGGATCAGCTAGTATCTATATATAATAACACATATTCGGACTTTGCTAATAGATGGCGCTCGTAGTTGTTTGCTTCGCGCTATCGTCTGTTGCGTCTTGTTGTACAACATATTACCTCTCGGTTCATACATACAGATAGATGTCTATATCAAAAGTCATAACTTTAAATTACTAAATATCTTGCGAAATGAAAGATACTCCATAATCATGGGAATCCATAGCATTAAAATTTAACATCTTTCTAGTTTATAAAGTTATTGATGTGGGTTAACCCCTTGAGTTACCGTTTCAATATTTTGACGCGTTTTTGTCATTGAAAGTTTATATTTTCGTACACACGATAAAACATTCTCTTTTGATATTTCACATAGGATAACTTCAGATATTAAAAGTCGAAACAAAGATAACAAAAGAGTTATGGGACTGTCTTAATATTTGAATAGAAATAATTGTAAGCCCATTTTAAGCTTCCACATAATATTGATATATCTTACACGATATCGTATTTGGTTCGTAACACAAACCCACCGTCCGACTTTCGTAGTTCTTTCGTATGTTCGTGCGCCATTATTACAACTAGATGCACTGTCTTAGTCACAGTCTCCCACTACACACTGCAATCGCCAACTCGCCTGGCGATTATTATATGGTAATATATATTCCCCCATAAGATGTCTTTGATAAAAGACTATACCCTGTAGTGGGCGTCTATGGACTTAAATGAAGACTATTTGTAATATGTTATTAAAACATGAAATTGGAGGTAAAGGTCTGAGGCTTGCGATTGTGGGTCGCGGGTTCGATTTCCGCAATCCAATCTTATATAATTCACACTTTGTGTGCTATTTCAAACGTTTATTGTTAACTATCTGTTCCTGCAGACTGTATTGCCAGAAGTTATTGGCCCATCGCATTTCAATAGAAAATTCTTTATAAGACTTTATACACATTATTTGGAATTAGATGTAAAATCCTCAAAGCTTTTTGCTGACAAATGAAAACAAATCTCGCTTTTTTAATATTTTTTGTTGATGTTTTTAAAATCCTGTACAGGGAGTTATATAACGATCCCCTTAGAGCACAGCAGATAAATAATAAGTTTAACAATAATAAAGTCGTTTTACAAAATTACATTGCTTTGATCCGCTTGTCATGTTGTATATAAATCATTCACACATATTTTTATTATTTAAAGTGTCTCAAATCAACTTAATGTAAAAGGCTTGCAATTGTAGGCAATATATACAGTAAAAGGGCCAAAGGAAGTCACCTCCTCGCTACTCGCTACCATCACCAATGAAAAGCTTCATAAGACTGTTAGAAAACATAAAAAAAAACACGGAGAAATTGAAATGGTCACGACCTAAAGTCATGAAGAAACGACTAAGAAGATGATTTAATATGACGACTTTTGTATTTATCACTGTTATGACTATAAAATATCCAAGACAATAAAGTACGGGTACAAGTAATAACATTTTTTATATATCAAGCGAAAATAGATTCTGTGCTCGGGCTCCGGCGATTAATGCCAATTCAATGTTTACTGAAACCGTTCAATGCTTGCCCCGTTTATTTTCCACCTGTCTGTCAGTTGGTATCGTTTGTTACGTTGTTGTACGCGGTTAGTGATATCTGTAATCGCTAAAACGTCTCGATCTAGTCAGCTAAAGTATGATAAAAGACGATTAAATGTGAAAATTATAGGAAAATGGTAAAAACAATACTTTTTCTTTCACCTACCAACTATGGAGTAAATTAACTTGTCATTATAAATATATATACATATACACGCCATGCCACGATGGCCTTGTCTTGCATTGCTCGCGTACAGCGACTTCCTCATATTTTATACTAATGACGATAATAAAGTGTATTGTGTGTACCATAAAAATTATAATGAAATTATAATCTTATTGTTACTAAAATTTAAATGTATAACAGAAAACTCATTTTTCTAAAGATGTAGTCCTATAGTAAATATTAATAGGATGCTAAATCAATAAATAAAGTTTTACTCTGAATTACGTTTCCTAATATACTGCGACAGGCCTACAACTTTTGATAGAACAAAGTCTGACAGATAGTAATTGAATAAATTTAAATTTCTGAGTTCGAAATATTTTGATATTTCTCATTCTTACGTTTGTTGTCGGTTTTTGGGATTTTCGCCTCGTAATATTGACATTTTTGAGAAATAACCCAGCGACTAAATACCGCCCGTTTTCCACCATGAAGGCTTTATGCAAATTGATGAAAATACGGCAAAATAAAATTAATTGTATTTCTTCACAGAGCCCCATAGCTGCATTAAGAGTTCCTCTTAAACTATTTATTCAAACAAAAATGTGAACAATATTACTCTCGGGACCAAGCAAGTCACATCACGCAAAATAGTAAATTTTAAGCTTGATTGATTGTAAACAGTATTAGTACAAAATATACCACTCCCTTAATATCTCTAATGGATTGTGTATTTTTCATCATTGTGATTTCAATAGCAGAAAAATTCCAAAAAATCCAATTTGAGAAACATTACAATCAAATAGTTCTTCCCCATAATGGCATCCTTCAATTTAAAGCTACGGGGATTTCAAACGCACCTTGAAGAGATTAATAAAAACTCAGACGAGTTTTCTTCGTGGTATTATACATCCTTATCTTATCCTTAGTAAAATAATAGAATAAGTCATGCTTAACTTTTATTCATTGTCTTCATTATTTTTAGATTCTTTTTAGTTCATTCATAATAATTTACGAAATTTTGAACAAATGCGTCAATTTTTACTTTCATAAATGCAGACTATTGCATAACCTAATAAGAATACTATAACACACATAATGTTACCAAGTTATTAAACAAATTACTTCAGCTGTTAGACATCCATAGTTGGACACAGGCTTATCCCACAGATTTCCTTAAGGTGCATATGGTGTACCTTTAGATGACGTTAACAAGGTCTGTCCACCTTTTAAGTTTTCTACGTTACGCTTGCGCAGTGGTACCTCGGCGGTAAGGAGTAAATCTAGCGATTGTAAGTCGCTGGAACGATTCCCGGGGTACAATCTTATATAATTCACACTTGTACAATAATTATATTGAATTGCAACTGCTCACAAAGAAGTTTACAGAAGATGGGTAGCAGCGTCCTCTGCGTGCCATGATATCACATTGCGATCACCAATCCGTCTACTAAGGGCAGCAATTATACCCCATCATAGATATCTCTGAGGGAGGCCTATGTCTTGCGGCGGAGGTCTTTATGGGCTTTAACGACGATCTTTAGGCCCGAGCGACCACTTGTTCCGTTCACCTGCCACTTATAAGTTATTATTCAAAAATGTAAGTGAATGTTATAAAAATTTTTCCACGTAATCGTTCCAAAGTGATAAAACACAGCCGTTCACCAAACAGAAGCGAAGTATAACTTGAGTTCAAATTAAATAACCAGGAGGTTAGTAAAACTTGAGGCAGCAGGTGACGTTTGTGATTAATGCCCACCGAAAAGTTACATTCGAATAAGTAACAAAGTAAATCGGAAATTCGATATAAAACATTTTTCGTTACATTTTTACTACATTCGTTTTTAAATAAGACAAACTTTTATATGCGGATAAAGTCTGTAATATACACGTGAAACACACCTTATTACGTTTGTATGTTTGTATATTCGTATATGTCCGTTTTGTCTATATGTATACGTTAACTACCCGTTATTTATCCTTCTCCTGTGTCCTTACTGTGGTTGTCTGGGAGAAATTGCCTCGTTTGATAAGACCGCTCATTGTACTTTTTTCTTTACTTTTTTAAATTTTAAATTTTTGTTAAACTCTTTAGGAAAATATCGTAAACTCTTTGGTGAGGTTTAAATTATTGTTTAAAAGTTTGTTAATTGGAATGCCGTTTTATCACACATTATTTTCAATTCAATTACTCTTTTTCTTCTTCCTTCCCTTTCCCCTTTATTTGGGGTCGGGTCTCCTTATCAATTTGCGCCAGGCCACTCTATCCTGGGTTGTCTCTGCGTCAAGTTGAAGGGTTTCCAGTTCCTTTCTGATATTAGACCACCACGTAGCTTTTGGACGCTCTCTCCCTCTTGGGAATTCTGGGAAAATTCAATTCATTTACTACTTTGATATAATTATTAGCCTTGTTAAGGACGTTGGATAATGCCGGATACGGGCCGTTTTTATAGGAGAGGTGTGTATTCAACATTTAACTTAATGCGCATGAAAAGGTAATGATGATGATAAGATAAAAAGATAAAGATAAAATACGTTTATTCAACATAAAAACTTTTAATAGAACTCTAATTGATTGCCAATTTATTATTTATTTTATGTTTGACCCTACTAGCTTCGCAATGTGTTATAGTTATAAAAAAGCTACAACAACCCAACTTTTAACACAAAGGTTAAAACATATTTATATGTATACATTTTATCAGAAATAGCCTAAATTAAATCAAAATAATCGGACGACATCACTGCCAAGGATTCTTATCATTTAAATATCCGCTTATGGCATAATAAGATTTTTCCGTCAATTTTTTTTAATACGCGTTTTAAATTTTGTTAATGTTAGTCCAATAATATTTTGCGGCATTTTTATTAACTAATTTTATTCCGTTTATTACAAAAGAATTAAAGACCGAAAGTGCCTTGTAAGTATACTATGGATAAAATGTCAATAATATTTTTTGTCTTTTAATTAGAATAATTGCTACGAGAAAAACGTTACAAACATAATTTCCGGGCCTGTAATTCTAAAACACCTGTTACAAACAGATATTGCGAAACCTTCTCTAATTAATTACTCCAATTTTTTTACCTAATTGCTTAGTACAGGATGGTGTCAGCATTTGTTACATCCGTCAAGCTTTTTTATCAAATCATTTATAACATTAAGATGAGATATAATTTACGCAACCTCATTAAAACATGATATCGCAAGTCATTAGCTTTATAAACATGATATTCGTAACTCTCTAGGGTATGCTTTTAGTGGTGCAGCTTTTAAGTTCACTGTATAACGTACACTACGTAAATGTTTTGAATTAACCTGTGAATGAAATTCCTGGCGATTCCTGCTTACATGTTTACCTCAGCTGTATTTGCAATAATTCGAAATTGGGTTTCCATGGTAGCGCTTAAGGTTAGCATTAATAGCTATTTTAAAGTATGAAAGAGATTCGTATAAGAACCAATATCACCGTTGTAGCTTGAATAGTTGCCCATCTGAAGTGGCAGTGAACGGGATACATTACTCGTGCAGCCGATGGCCGTTGTGGTCGAAAGAACCACCAAAAGACCATAAGCCGGTATAGGCGGAATGGGTAAGCCCCTCACTAGGTTGACCAACAACATAGTTAAAGGTCGCGGAAAGTCGCTGTACACGGGCAGCGCAGAACCGGTCATCGTGGCAAAACATGTGGGAGGCCTAAGCCTTATAGTGGGCGTTCGTCGGCTGAAAAGACTACAGTATAAGTCTGTATTTTTCAATAAACACTCATATAGAGCAAAAGCTCGTGTATTTAAGACCTCCGTCATTTTATGAAAGCTGAAAATTTGTTAGCATGTACTACCAATACAGGTAAGAATGATGAACCGTTATGAAATTTGGGTAACAGTACCTTTAGTAAGTAAACGGTACTAAAGGCCTGTAAAACACCGAAATACTTTTGTCAAGTTATAAAGTGTGATTTTCCCTCTGAATATAAGTATCTCTTCAAGAATAAGAAGAGATAACTCTACCAGATCCAAAGCTTTACCTGATGAAACGTTTAATAAATCTTTTTGGTACTTCTGAGCTGAACAGATTAATAAACTGATCAAATGTTTCAATAAATCTCTTTATTTCTTTAATATTTTTTTCTTATTACACGCACCTAGCTACATTTATACTGGTTAGAACTATCAATTACGCCTGGGTAATGATGAAACATCATGTAATTATTATCCAAGTATTATATCTAAATACTAGCTGTGCCCGTGTCTTTATCTGCCTGGAGTTTAACAAAAAAATGTTTACTTCATTTAGTTTTTTTCATTATTTTTTTTAATTAATGCAACCTATATTACTCCTTATTATATTAGCTATATGCCTGCATAAGTCCCGTCAAAATTGGTTTAGCCATTTCATAGTTTAGCCGGAACAAACAGGTAGATAGACAGACAAAAAATTAAAAAAATATTGTTTTGGTATATGTGCCGTATACATATTCTAATATGCATATAGTAGAGAGGAGTTAATTTAATATTACAAACAGACTCTCCAATTTTATTTATTTGAAGTATAAGGTAGCTTTTGTACTGTAACACGAGTAAAATAAATTTATTAACAATTAAGAGTGTCTGGCAAGAGGTTGCCTCGATGTTAGACCGATTTAATTAAACTTTAATGCAAAAAAAAAACAACATGAATTATTTATGTGTACATTATTTGAAATATTTTCATCAAGAAAGACTTACAAGGTGACAACTAAATTGTAATAATATACATAGATTTATAACAACATTTCGGTTTATATAAGTTACATAAAACTCCTTATTTATACCAGATAGCTTTGTTCATTTATCACAGGTTGCGTTTTGATTTATAAAATATGAAATTAAATGTTTCATTTCGCCAAGTAAATCATTAACAACAAAAGTTTTTGGTGTCTCATTTTAGGAATAGCAATACTTGTTATAGGACATACATATGTTTTTCCTCGTCAATATTAATTTTTATTTTATTCTATCCAGGACGCACAAGAGACTGTGTGTGTAAGCTTATATGTTTTATGCTTACCGAATTAATAATATTATTAATATTGATAACATAATATTATTTAAGAGGAAATATAATATGGAATTGTATATTTGACTCCATACAAGTCGTTGCGAACACAAAATTAATGTTATAAGTGCTAGCTCTGTAGCTATTAATAAATATCATGGTATGTATGTAAGACATTAGACTGTCATAGTATATTTGTTAAGGAATATCACTTACGTTCCTTAGTCGTTAATTCAACTCTTGAAAATACAATAAATGTTAATTTTATGTATCATCACTCTGTATAAATGGTGATGGAAAAGATAAGTAAAACCAAAAGAAAAGAAAATAATAAAATCTTAAAGATATTCTCGTCAAACAATGCACATAGACCGGTGTAGTTGATTACGTGCCTAGCCTTTTTCTAAAAGGAATCCTGTGTTCCTATAGTGAGAATAACAATGGACATACTACGCTACAACATAGTCGTCTGATCTTAACGAGGTCATCTGACCTTAACACTATCATCTGATAACTTCATGGGTGAACGTCCTATACTGCGCTTTTCACTCCTTAGTCTCCGCTCCAAAATCTTAAGCAATAACCATCCGTTACCACTGCCATTTCATCTCGCAAATCCGCAGAGCTCTATTAGTTATTTTCGTACGTATCTCCTCATTCATTATCAAATCTTATTATTAAAGAATAAATATTATATAATATAATTACTCGTAATATTTTATTATAAGCTGTATTACTAATAGAAGTAGCCGGACAAAGTTACTTTCGAATATTTTTTCGTATATGTGTAGGAGAAAATCACCCGAAAATATTATAGGCTCGATAAGTGTAATGAATAGAAAATTATTTCTGGATGAGAATATAAATGTATCGTAACATTCTGTTGCGTGGGTGGTGTCTATATTAACCTTAAACCTAAATAGGAAAATAGCGATGTTTTTTCTAAAAATAATATTCCTATATATTTCTGATAGTTGGTTTAATTTAGTGAACAACGATGTCATCAAATCGTTAGTAAAATAGTGAAAAGATATATAAATATATATCTATAAACAATGTATATCCATGGTGATTGATCAAGCTATTGCTGACAAATTATGCATACATTCACACCCCTTAAAGCTTTTATACTTATGGCCAATCAACCTGTATAATTATTGTGTATGTAGAAACGTGTTCTCTCCCTTGTGGCTTAATTATTAACCTAATGGCCCTTCTACGTGGCTATGATCAGGATTTCTTTACGAGGCTATATCAGTAATAGTGCGATCCCCGTAAAGATCGTAAATGAACGAAAGTGACTGAGAGCCTAGCTGATTTGCAAGACGAAGTGGCATTGGTCAGGCCATGTCGTAGAACAGATGGTCGCTAGGGCCTTAATGAAAAAGGTCTGATTAACCAAGGTCCAGCAAGCCCAGCATAGGGTACTAGTGGACCAACAGCCTTGTATGTGACTTTCTTATAGTGAGGAGATGTTAGAGAAGAAACATCTGGTCCTATACTCATTACAACATTATGGAAGAGGCCAGGAGTGAATGTTGGAATAGTATGAAAGAGATAAACGGTTGATGATGAATAACGATGATCATTTATTAAAAGTGTTTACCTCTATTTTCGTATATCTGTTATGAAACCGTCAATGCAATGACATGTTTTCTATTTAGCCCCTGTACTGTTTTTAGTCTGTTTTTTCCGATATCCATATTTTATACGCCTAGATGAACGCAAAGAAATAACGGAAGAAACACAAGAATAATTAAAATCGACCAAGAAACTTAAGGTACTAAGGATACATTTTAAAACAATATATTTACTTTTATAAATAATAACATACAGTTTGCTATTAAAGAAGAAAATAAATCTTAGATAATAGATTGGATATACGTTTCATTATTTTCATTAATTAGAATAACAATTATTAATGTAATGTATTAAATATTAGTGTTTATTAGGACATCCAGCACTGCAGCACATAAGCTTTTCCCATAAATTCCCACTAGAACTGATTGTAATTGGCTTGTATCCGCCTTACTACTCAATTATATTTTTGAAAATATTCTGATAAACAATATTAAGTTTTAACAAATACACACTTTTAGCTGACTGTTTATTTATATTGAAAAGTAGCATTTAGTTTGCATAAATTAAATAACACTTAAAGTAAATCTAAGTACGGATAAAAATAATTAATAAACTAAATTTTCGTGTAACTCCATTTATTAATATTATAACACAATAATTCACAGTATTTTAATAAAGTGCTAAACGTCTGTGTCAATGGTGTCATGAAATTAATAATCCGCACAGATTACACGGCAAAAAATTGTTCGATCGATACGATAAACCTTATGCATCACATGTCGTTTTTAATCTGTACTCGTAAATATTTTTATGCAAAGAAAATACGTCAACAAGTGAACAATATTTAGAATACACACGATTTCATCCCACTGCTCCACACCGGGTGAGACCTCAACAGGTACCAAATTACCTATTTCAACTCGTAATTCAAAATTAACTTACCTTGAAATAAATACGTGCGAATAGTCACGAATGCATCTAAACACACACAAACTCTTTACGATCTTGATACTTTCTCACAAGAAAACTGAAATAAATTTACTGTTTTATTAAAACGCGTTGGCTACGACACGTCCGAACGTCGCGCTGGCTCGGCTCGACTGGGGATTTATAGGATGTTATTATGGAAGATCGGGAGGCGCAGGGGAAAGCGAATCCTTTTCAGCCTAATTGTGGTCGAACCGACGTTTCCATTAGCGACTCTTAGGCTTAATTTCTTAGTCATTACGGTTGTATTTAATGAAAACAGGATACCTTTTGGCACCTTAGTGTTATGGTTACATTTTAACTAACGTTTTATTTTATCGCTGCGATATTTTATACACATTATTCGCGGAGAACTTTAAATATTTTTTCTATTTATGATTCAGCAAACTTGTACAACTATCATAAAAGTACTGAGATTCAAACTTGTCAAGCACCTTTGGAATATCTAAACGCGTTTCGAGCCGTACAAATAGAATCTACCTAAATGACTTAACACCTGGGCATCTTCCCAAGCCGATAAAATAAGTAATGTAACGGCTCAAGTCGATATTTCTGATGTAATCCTAGAGGATAACTGTAAAGAGGCCTACGATAAGCGTCAAAAGCGTTGTTTTCACAGCAATCCCGTAAAAGTAATAAATATATACGAGATATTTTTATGAAATAATGCTGCTAATATTGATATCGTTTTTGTAGTACAAAAAACGTATTGGTAAAATTTTCTCTACTATGATATATAGAGACACAGACAGAAAAGTTTATAAACGAAAATATGCACTATGACACTTGAATGAATTAAGTATGTAAAGTTTAAAAATAAAAATAAGCTTGTTATACTTTATTATAAGCTTCATAAAATTAGTAACTATATTTTGGGCAGCTGTATTACAATACACTTTTATATAGTATCTCCAAATGATCGCATAATAAGAATATCATTGACCAAAAATGTATTAATAATCCTATTATAGCGTATATAAGATCTTTTAAATTAATAAAGCTTGACGATTAATCCTCTACTACTATTATTAATAATGTAAAAGCGCCCACAAAAAAAAACAGTCTGAATGTGTTGTAAACTCTTTTCAGATAAGTAAACGTTAGGAAACCTCATAGCTTTAAGTTGAAGGATGCCTTTATAAGGAAGTTCAATCTGATTCTTTTTTCTATCAAATTGTGTTCGTCTGACGTGCTAATCGCTGTCATTGTAAATGATCATTATAATATCGATGAGTGTCAGACCAAGCTGAAGTCCCCTCGCGGGTGCCCTTGTCCAAATTCACTCCATGGAGCATCTGTCGAAGCGATTTAAGAGCCTGGCAGCCTCCCAATGTAGTGAAATAAAAAAATAGTATAATAAAAAAATATCGAGCGGCTCAAGCTGTGGTTTTAAAAGACCTTCAGCTTCGACACCTTAAAAGAGATCTTAGGCTAAGCTAGGCGCCCCCTGTGCCCTACTGCCTCGAATCCGAGGAATCTGCAAAATCAATTTTAACAACAGTTGGTTAAAAAAAACCTGATTAAAATGGATATATAAATGCCAGCGTGCCAACAGCATTCGTTAATAAAAAATAACTATTTTTGGATAGCTCCCGTAGTGCGCAGTACAGTATAAGCCTCTTAATAAAGTATTAACTTTAATAACCGATTAGCCAACGACAGGAAGCCATTAAAGTTGTAGAAAATTAAAATGCATTCACCACACTGCGTACCATTATTTATCTATTTTCATTTGTTTAATAATGGTTATAACAAAAGGTATATTAAAAAGAATTTTTTTCTTTGAATACTCAAAGCTATGTTTAACTGTAAGAGATTTTTAGGGAATATATTTGTGACCAACTAATAAGCGGTGGTAGCCCAGCGGTAGAGGACTGACTTGCGACCGTAGGTCGTGGGTTAGATTCCCGGGATCCTAAATAATTCTATCTTCTCGATCTTAAATAATTTACACCCAGTGCATTAATTATATAGGAATGACATTGGTTTTCAGAGGATAGACAGCAGCATCCCTGCATACCATCAAACTATATATATACATATATATATATATGTATAAATATTTATACACACACACACACACACATATATATATATATATATATATATATATATATATAGATATATAATCATTAGGGGACATTGGGCCCATTTTGTGCCGTGGACATCTTAGGGCTAAACGGCGACGACAACGATGTAATCTAATGGGGAATGAAGATTCTCATGGAAGAATAAAAGTTACTGACATATTTTACTTAGCAGATTGGCAAGTTGTAGTTGCAACAGACATTGCACGCTAGACAAATTACAGCTGGGTTCTTTTCTTAAGTTTCTGGAGGGCAGATCACACACTGGCAAACTCAGGACGTTCACTGATAAGGTGGACTAATGAACTTGGAAATGACTATTGAAAAAACGTGGGCGAGGCCTATGTCCAGCTGTGGACGTGCTTTGGTTGAAATTATAGTGATTAGGATGAATTTTCTATTTTTTTAAATTATTATTATATTCTTAGCCAGAAGAAACAGTTGTTATATTAACTCAATTTCCATTTCATAATATTCCACAGCTACGTTTTCTCTATGAGTTCAACTAGGCTCTTTTAATTTAACTTAGTCTATAATATGTTGAAGAAATTTGTACTTATCGTGTTTGTGTACATGTCTATTTTTAGATCGAGATATAAACTGCAGTTTTTTATTATAAAAGTTAAAAGATGCCTTGAACTATTCTTTCGAAGTTAAAGCTTTTTACTAAGTTAGTATCATTTCTGCTAGGAATTTGAACTATAACATTTTTAATTCAATTCATTTTAAATTGTTTCACCAATTTCTTTATTTATTCATTAACGTATTTCATTTTAGATCATTAAAATTGATTGCTTATGCGCATCTTTAGAATTCCAGAAGTGCTTAATTCTGTATAAACTAGAGTATAATTTAGTTCCTTTATAATTACATTCTTTAATTTAAAGCTGCGAAGGTTGCGAACGCTCTTGATCTAGGGTGAGCCCACAACAAACTCAGACAAGTTTTTTTATGCAATCACTTTTACAGCTATCCACGATACAGTCAATCAGCGATTGGTTTTCAAGTTTTATTATCAATTAAATATTTTTTTATACAGTAATAAGACATTTTACAATTTTTAGTTTAATAACTTCTTACATGGTACTCTAGGAGCAAAATACAGCAATGTACAGTGAAACAGTACACAGTTGTGAGTATAGATTTGCATTCGTAAAAATACTACAGGAATGGAAAATAAATTTATTTTAACTATTCATATTACTGTGAATAGTAAAGATAATATATAATGCAGCCACAACCAGAAGAACCCAACTTTATATAGTCTAGAATCAGATTGAGCCATAGGCGCAATTGTTTGCTGGCAGAAAGAGAATCTATGAAACTGTCTGCGATGGCAAGCACTTACCTTAATGAAGATGATATTTATTTCGAAAGCTTATAAAATCCAAGCTACGATTCTATTTATGAAAATTTAATAACTCTATTGATGTTACGTTACACCGCCGAAGAAGGTTATACATTAATTTTATTGCATCTATACATAAAATTCAAAGAAGTTTATCTAGTATTATTTATATAAACTGTCGACGTCGGCATTATCTTTATTATACATGTCGAAATGGCAAACACCGGTCCCAGATGCACCCGGGAAAATCATTTTTTTTTCATTTATTCACTTTATTTTTAATGTAGAATCTAATATTATTATCACTTTGTAAATAATAGAAGAATGTAATTTGAACAATGTTAGTAGGACGTTAAGACCGTTTAACATTACAACTCTTAAAGTAAAACTACATGGGTTCAAACAGGATTTGAACGGAGAAAAGATCATAACTATGCCATTCGATAATCAAACGGTCTCGTCTAAAACGAGGTCTGATGGCTTATCACAGCGGACGTCGACCCCCGATCATACTAGATGGAGGCGTTGCTGGAGTTTATTCAACGACACTAATCGGTGTAACATAACTCCTGAAGATGCCCCGTGGAGGGGTGAAACACGTGTTGAGTAATTTGGCGGTGGCGGTTGTGTGATTCGCATTGTTTGCCGCATACGCATTTATCAGTGGGCTGGCGGGCGGTGCACTTTATTGCACGACTACCACTGCATGTGCGGAAGTGGCTAAATATTGGTCTTTTTCTTACTTAGGATGGACTTACGCGAGGTAACGCCTGATTCCATTAAATATTCAACGACTTCTTCTCCCAGCGCTAACGCTTTCCGAGTTTGTATTAGTGACATTAGCCAAGCAATAGGAACTGTCCAAGTTAAGGTTCCGCCCTCTTGGGCACCCTCGTGTAAAGGTTCTCTTATGGGAGCCCCCGACCTTAGTCACTCCTTGGAGCGTCTACCGAAGCGATCTATGAACTCCACGGCTTCCCAATCAGGTGAAACTATAATATGTAGTGGCCCGTGTTCAAACGGCTTCGAGAGCTTTCAAACTTCGCTACTTAAAAAAGATAAAAATAAACTCGGATGAGTTTTTTAAATTACTTTCACAATGTGCTAACACCGATTAAAATTCATTCAAAGCAGCATAACGATTTAATGGTTAAATAAAAAAGGTTAAAAAATTATAAACTACTTTCAATAGTTTATAGATATAGTTTATAAATATGTTGTATATATTTGTATTTAATATTAAAATAAGATTCTATTTGATAACACCATTTAAAACAGAATTTATGATTGATTGAAAATATCTGTGAAGATATTTTTGTTAGCGAATCTAATGCTTACGATAATAATAATTATCGACTATCTTCTATCATTGACTTACCGTGTTTTATTACAGAAAATGTTGTTGCTTGTGAAATTATCGCAATTACAAGGCCTTTTATCTCATTTCTGGATCTCACGGGTGCCATTGTAACAGGGTGTAGGATTTAAATCAAAATTATATATTGTTCTTTATTATTTAGAATAAGATGGTTCATATTTTGTAATATGGGTACAAAATTACAGTTCACTAATCGTAAAACATATTTAAATTACAATGCAGTTATTATTAGCAACTTGTCAGTCATTTGGCGCTCACTATAAGGCATAGACCTTCTCCAAAGATCACCACGATAACTGGCCGATGGCTGGCTTGTACTGACCTCTCACACGCAGCATCTTCACGCAAACTTGTGGGTCGTTGCTGCACCAAGTGGGACCTACCCACGTCATCTTTACTGGCTAGTGTTCGACACTCAGGTATCTTTCGGTTTCAACGACCGTTAGCTGCACAAGCGATGTACCTCGCACAATAATTCAGACGTTCAATTTCTTCGAGCTTCGTCGGTGTTCTTGGTAGAAGATTCAAGCTCCCTGAGATCTGCATTTGTCAGATTTCGCAGGTGAGCTGCAAGCATAGCTCTCTCTATTAATCTATAAATGATCTTGAACCTTCTTAAAATGCAGTAAAAAATAATCTATTATGTTTATTCAAACTGATAGAACTGAGGCGATAGATACGTACAACCATACATCATAATTATTCTGAGCTATCTTCAAACTTACACGTACTTAGTCGTATACGTCTTAGACATATTTTTTAAATGAGAACCAGTTGTACATTTATAAACCAAACACCTTTTTAATCAAAAATTAATAAAATAATATTTTATTGAAGAAAAAAAATGTCAAACGAAGAACAAAATATCAGAAAAATATTGTCTAGTATTTGTCTGAAGTTTGCCGAAATCTGTCTCTTGCCAAACAAAATAAAAAATATAAAAATTCGACTAATAATAAAATAACCCTTAACCGTTTTCTTTAAAATCAGTTGTGATTTCGCATGTATTATAGATTCCAATAACGTCATTCCACAATCGAACAGCATGTAATTTTACGTTTTATTTGATCTCTATGTCAGTTTTATACGTTCGTGTTTAATAATATAATTTAAATTCAATCCAAATTCAAAATACCTTTATTCAATTAGGCATTAACACGGACTTTTAAATCGGCAATGATTTTAACGTTACATATTGTAAGCTACAGGCTCGGAGTCATCAGCTGCGAAGAACCGCCCAGACGCTCAACAGTTACTCTTTTTTTTTCTGCGAAACTTTAAAATATACGCTCAGACCCAATCAGTAATCTCATTTTTAATACATGTGATGAAAGTGCAATAATTTATTGGATAAGTTAAGAAGCTTTCAAAGCTTTTATTTATACTCGATCGTAGATTGTGGCTAAGTGCATGAAGGCTTCGCTTCAGTTAATGGAATAGAAATGCATCCCGCAGTCAAAGCTAAATGCGTTCGCCTTCCACGCAGCCCCCGTGGTGAGCAATCCCGTCTCAGATAAATTCAATTCACAGACTTATCTCTCGTGCCGGGGGCGGTTCGTTCTTTATTCAGTTTATACAGATTTACCCGGGCAAATTGACTATGACGTAATCATTTTCAGAATGTCAAGTGAAGTTTTAATTTTAAATAATGTTTACCAGTGGTAAGACATTTTTAATTATATCTTGTTTTTTTCAATCTTAGTCTTACAGCACACAGAGTTCCATATAAGTACTTAAATATAAGCATTCATAATAATTTAAAAGTTAATATTCAGTTAAGTATCAACAGTAATTCATTTTATGCCTTAAAAAGTAGAACAAATCCTTAAACTTCAATGTCCTCCGTATGGCTATCTGGAGGGTTTTTATTTATTTAGCACACAGTTCTAGGAACTGATGAAGTTGTAAGATCTATAAGACTAATGTCATTTACTTCAACTGAAACAATAGAGAGCCATGAATTAATAAATACAAAATAAAGAAAGACGACGAACACAATCGAAGTCACGTACAGGATTATATATTTCAAGACCATGCATTATTACAGCGTATTGCTTGTTGTATCACCTCACTGTACAAAATGGATTAAGACTTTTACGTAATACATTAAATAATATATTAGTTTGCTTATATTCACAACACGATTACCAGTTAATTAGCATTTTGCGTAAAAGTCAAACCTGTTTTGGATTGGAGCCACAATGTTTTCACGGTACACTTTTCAATTCCGCGGTCGCTCACGGGCCGGACATCAAAGCAACGGATATTTTTCACCTTTTACCTCCGGCCGGCGTGCTGTTGACGTGGCTGAAATTGAAAAGCCCGAGCGGCTTCGACACGGTCATTGGGTTCTTTGACTGGATGTTAGCGCGTTCATTAGCTATGCGATACTAAATAGACAGTATTCATATTAAATTTATGCTAATGAATCGGAGTATGTTTTTGCTTATTTTACTCATATATATTACATTTTTAGCAACATATCAGCCATAGAAAGTTCCTCGAAACGGACACTTATAGACATAGGTCTCCTCCAAGACCTGTCTTGTATTGGCCGCATCCATTCCCGAATTTTTAAATTTATCACCTGGTTACATGTTTTGTAAAACCATACACAGCTGTCCAAAAATAGGATCCTAATTTTATGCAGCGAAGAGAAAGGTATAAAAAGCTTATCTTTGCTTTTTATGCCAACCTTGTGTGCATCGCTATTTTTTATTAAATTTATTACAAGAGACAAACCTTACTTTTTTTAATAAATCGTGGAAAGATATTTATATAAAAAAAAATAAAGGACTAAACATAAACATGATATTAATCAAAAAAAAATTATTTTATTCTGCACTTCTTTTGTACAAAGGTATAACTTGAAACCCTGTATAAGTTCTCTTTTAACAAAAATCAATATATGAACATAACTTTCGTATTTTGAAACTGAAAAAAAAAATTTATTATTTACATATACGTCTATCATTTTATAATTGTTTAAGCATAACTTACAGTGCAAGAAGTTATCATTGGTTCGATGTTACATACGCAAGTAACTCACAAGTCCCAGAATAAAAAACAACGCATGGTTACTTGGCATTTGATGAAAGGACAACAATAAAACTTAACTAGAGAGAATCGCCGGCCGTAATCAACCACAGTAATCATGGCTGGATCAAACGAGCTTTTGTTGCGAATGCCGGCAATTTCCGCTTCCAACGCTGATCCGCACATGATCATAGAGACCTAATGAACACGTATAAGTATGATCTGGACAGTGTTAAGTGATATTAATTAGGCACTCGAGAATAATATTTTCTATTAATATTAAAACAGGAGAATGAAAGTAACAACTAACAGTAGATTGGAATGATGAAGTAGGCAGGCCAAATTACGCACAGAACAGATGGTCGCCGGGACCTTATGACACTGGAGTGAGGACTACAGCAAGGTTGAAAGACCACCTTATTAAGGTCAAAAATTGTTTTAGCTGCTTAATGCTGTTTTAAATTCAATACCACCAGGTGTATGGTGGCAGAGGTTAAGCCTCTTTACAGTGATTGAATTTGAAAAATCTCTTGGAAAACTTGACGAAGATTTTAAACATCCACCAACCTAGACAAGTTCATTTCTACGTTCTTCTTACATTTCATGGAAAACTTTAACAGATTTTTAAGGGGACTATAGCTTGGGATTAGAGGTATGTGAGCCATTGACAAGATGTACACGAGATGTCTAAGAACAGATGGCTTGACTTTTGTTTACTTCCTCCATCCTTCCGTTCGCTTACCATAGGTAATCATTTGATTTACTCGGACGCTATAGTTACCACCTGAATTATATGAGCGTAAGACACTTGAGATATTTAAGAACTTACTGATTAATGTCTATTTACGTTCTCCCGAATATATACGGAAGGAGGCGAATTACACTTCCGTGCACATTACAATGAAATTAGATATACATGTAAAAGCATTAATGGGGTACTTAGGGCTTTAATATAGTACCTATTTTTCTTAAATTCGGCGGCAGGATTGTATGCGAAGTGATACCGGATATTCATCTATAAAAAAACCTGCGACCAATACACCCTCAATAATGGAGTGTATATTTTTTATAATAACGTATGCCGTATTCGCCGTTATTAGCTTGAAATATTTACCCGAAAATGACGCGACCCTATTCAATTTTGTCAACTCATCTTCACGTTGACGCTGTGTCTTTAAGCAAATAACCTTCACGAAGTTAATTTCAAAACTTATTATCAAGTAAATAAAACAACAGATTACAATTTATTTGCCTGTCGATTTATTAAATATATTTCACCAAATAATTTTTATTTTTGGTTTTAAAAGTACTTAATAATTTCACTCGAAATTCTTTTCTGTTTTATTAAATTTGGATATTGTATCAAAGTTTATAATCAAAGGACATGTTTTTTTGTTGCGGAGATTGACATGTTTAGCCAGTCGCGAAGAAAAATTGATTTGTCACGTTGGTCACACAACCAGAAACTGATGTTACCCCCATGAACTTTTTTGTGGTGGTATTTGATGGATAAAGCATATGAAACGAAAATTGTGACAATCTTAGCTTGAAGAAAATACTGTTTGTGAGGTTATGGCTATCCTACGATCACTTAGGTTGCGAGTGGCACAAAATATTATATCTTGACCGGACTCCAAGAGTGTGCCTGACATGCTAGTGAACATTTAGCCAAGAGAATTTTTAAAAAATAAAATCCGCATTACTATTCTTTTTTATTTTTAATAAAATAAATGTTTAATAGTAAAAATTTATTGTTGTTAGAATTTTAAATCCGAATTCTGCCACTGGACACTATACATTTATAGAATTTACTGGTCGCTGAAAAACAAAATTATTTAAATACCGTTCAACTAAGGTAAACAAGTACTACGATCGTGCGAATAAAATAACTGGAAATAAACTCATAGTGAATTTGTATGCGGTGGTAAAATCTCTTTTTGCCACCTGTTGAAGCGTTTAACGCAAAGAAGCTTTGGTAAGGTCATTTTAAATTTGGTTATGCTGTCTTTAAAGTACATTCTATAAAATAAATAAAGTTATTTCGGTGGAGGTGAACTGCCAATGATTTTCCAGAAGGCCTCCTAACTGACCAAACTATAAAAGTTAGACAGGGTAACAAAATTAAACAAATAATAATTTTTACTATTTGAATCATCATATTGTTGCGGGTAGGTTATTTTTACCGTTTTGTAACTCTAAGAAAAAATAAACGGGACTTAATAACCTGTAATACGCTACGAAATACAATAGCATGCTTAGCACTGCTTTTGCAAGCTTTGTTAAATAACAATAAAAAAAAAATTCTAATTAGCGACATACATTTTAACCTGAGAGCGTTACTGTGGAATCCATATAAAATATCTACTAGCAATATATAATACTTTCCTGCGCGATTCCATGAAAAAAGTTTAATTATTATATTTATTATTAATTATTATCGGAAAATAATAGCAATTTACATTTAATTTTTAAGCCAACAGACATGTAAGATAAGCATTGTCAAGAAATGATTTATAAGTAAGTGATTTTTAAGTATAAAGTACAAAAGAAAAATGACGTATAGATGTAAAATAGGATTGAAGATTATTTTAATTATTCTTATTACAATAAGACCTAAACTAGGAGTGTTTGATTTATACCAGGCTTTCATTACGTAAAATGTACGCAACCAAAACCAACTATAGAACTTGTGTATAAAATTCTCAAGAAATCAGCTGCAAAACTAGGTTAATTAGTTGTTTATAACTTGTCACTGGCAACGCTTTGTGTCCATTTTTATCATAGACAACTTTCATCAAATAATAAAAACCGAACGAGTAATACATAAGCTAGACGTGAAAATTCTTATTTACATAATTGACAAATTGTTATTAAGCCGTTCGTCATAAATTATGTAATAAAAAGACATACTTTCAAACTTTTTTGACTAGGTGGGCACGACCTTATTTTTCAAATCGTTAATTACAAAAGTAGTTTATACTTTTTTTGAATAATATTACGATGTAATTAGTTAAAAAGTATTACTCGTACAGACATTATGAACAATTTAAGCGTTCCTTTCGACAAAGCGAAGAATGAAAAACTTATAGTTTTTGTTAGTCGTTTAGATACTAAGAGTTACAAAGAATTCTTTTGTGTTAAGAAATAAAAGTTTGATCATTAATTTTTTGTGCAAAATCAAGTAAATAACTTATTCTTTTTACATAATATTTACTTTTAGACGGACTATTTTCGGTAGTAACAAATGTTATTAACATATTTTTATTTAGTTACCTAATTTCTCTTTTAATTCTTCAATTTTATTACGTAACTAGACGAGAGAGAGATAGAGAGGGAGTGAGACCACAATCAAGATTTTGTATATCATTTTCTATAAAATTATAACGTATAAAAGAAAAAGATAAAAAATAAAGTAATGGCGTAATATTTAGAAAATTTACAGCAACTAATAAACACCTATTTAATTCTAAACTAATTCATCGATAGCGAATAACAAGTCTTCAATTTGTAAAAAAGTATATAATAGACTTAATATCATAGCTGGTAACATATTGAAATATAATCATGTATAATTTACACTGTGCATTTAATATATAGGATTGCCACTGTTCACAATCAAGTTTTCGGAAGATGGGCAGCAGCGTTCTCTCAGGGTGGCCTATGCCTTGTAGTGGGCGTCTATGACCTAATAAATTAATTAATATTTTACTATTTGGTGTGATTTCATTTTATCTATAGCAACCAAAATATGAAAACCTAAGAGAAATGTGAAGTGTGAAAGAAGGAAGAAAGACAATTTGTGAAGCATGAAAATAAAATGTAAGATGAAAAAATTTATAGATTATAATATCCTTACCCCTAAAATAAGATAGAGTGGTAAATAAAAACGAAAACGAAAAGAGAAGAGAGGTAAATAAAAACGTTAAATTTTGAAAACAAAATTATGCATATTTTTTGCAACCGCGTCTTAGTTAAGCCGAAATAAATATTACAAATTTATCATTTATGTTATTTATCTCTACTTCGATTCACAAAAGGATGGAGTCTCCGTGGGAAATACGCAGATTCATTCCGGCGAGCTTAACTTTATACTTAAAATGCTCTTATTTTTTATCTTATCCCATAATCTTTCAGATCATTTTCGCAAAGCTAATGCGTATTTTGTTCGTTAACGTGCCAAATCTCAAAAATCCTCTTTGAGGATTTTTCCCTCGAGTTTTACTATCTTAAATATTTTTCATATCTCTTATTACAAAAGAACGTAGCGGTATTATGTTATAAAAAGAAAAAAATCTAATATTAAACAATTTATTTCTAAAATAAAGTCACGAATTCACAGAGATTTCATCGGATGGCTTGTAATCATATTCATTTCATCCGTAAGACGTCTATTGTTGGATATTGATCTTCCTCGTAGATTTTTAAAAGGACCTGTTGCAAGCAACCTTGTCACAATTCCAGAAACTTAAGGCCCCAAAAGCTTTTCTATAGGCTGTTCTGGTTTGTAACATACTTTACCAATAACAACGAAGTGATTTTTATTTATAAAACAATTTTAAACAGACAAATTCCAACATGATATCTTACGTTTCAGAAGTCTATTGGGATCTTTACAATCCCTTTCGAATCTTGATTGAAAGACGGTATCGAAAACATAAATAAAACATTAACTTCACACTACAGATAAGATAAACCCATCAATCGATGTCTGTTACACACTAGCATTAGGGTAAGACATCTAATTTTTCTTCTCGATTTAAAATAGTTTGCAGTGATCAATTTTGAACATCACGAAGAAAATGCTAAAAATATTTTTTTTATAAACTTTAATTAAATGGGAGATGCAATAAGACCCAAAGTGAGAGACCACGTATCACTACTGGTAGTCATCACTATTAACACATGTTATAGATTTACTTTTACATAACTCGAAACGAGTGAGAAAATCTGTAGCCCAGATTATCGGACACAAAAAACAAGATAATAGAGACCAAAGATCCTCCTTCTTTCCTTGTAAAGGTGTGTTCACAAAAGTTTCAAAATATATCCCGGCTCGTGGTCAGAACCCAAGAAACTTTCGGCCATAATGGTTGTTAGTTTATATGCGGCCATGATAAAGTCGTAGCTTTTAGTGCCTGTATACTTCTCTATAACATCAGTAATTTGCATGAAAACAATGAAATACGGTTTGTTTGTTCACATTATTATATTTAATATCTCGTGCAGAAAACAACTGAAAGCATCAGACAAAGGAACTACCCAATCGTTAAACCATTCAGTTGCAGACAGCCGGAGGCCGCGATATCTTGTCGCGAACAAACCACATTTTCTATAACAGATCGGTCTCTTTGTTCAGTTTACACATCAATACATCCATTTGTTTATCAGCTATACAGGTTGTTTGGTTACAGGTGTAAAAGCTTCAAGGGTGGATGTATAACAAAGATGTCAGCAAAAGATTTTTTACACATATTTACATTCAACCTGTATAAAGTGAACACCGGAAATTAATTTTTCTATAGGAATGCCGCCTTAACTTATGACAGTACAAAGTCTACAGCAACAAAAAGTAAACAACAATTAATTTAATATGTAGTAATTCAAATTCAATTAAAAGCTTTTTTATACTATACTACAGTCATTACGTTATTTAGTATTTCGCTAACGATCGATTTGTCGAAAGGATGTACCATTTATTGACAGTAAATTATCTAGACTTTTAAACGTTAAAGTTATTATAATTATAATCAACTCTATATATAGGTATATACACGAAGATGGTTTTTAACAAATGGTTATATTATGGTATCAATTTATTTAGAATAAAATTATTTAATATAATTATTAAATATTTAAAATGACAGATTGCAAAAATTGTTTTTTTTTTAACAAAGTATGACGTAAAAAGCTTTTTAACAGTTTTTTATATAATATTATAATAGTACACGCGATGATAGTGACTACACTCCGAGTTCTCTCCATGGGTCTAGTTATATTATGGTCTGCATTTGTCAATGTAAAAAACAACTTTTACAACACTCTTTTTTTGTAAGCCTTTAGCGACGATTTAATGTACTTTATTTATACGTCAAGTAAAATTACTTTAAGTTTATACATTGGGATTTTTGTCGAAATTTACATAAGGTATATATAATTAGTCAGAAGAGGTCAGAAAGGGGTCTTGAAAATGAAAACCGCTCAGCGTTATAATAAATCTAATAGTTATTATAAAGAAGGAACACTCAAGCGTAAAATATTAACTAAGACTGACTTAGTTTGAACTACGACTAAGCTAAGAACTATAGTCGTTTAAATTAAACAAATCATTGTACTTTGTTCTCCATACAATAACTTCCAATGTATTATTTTAGATATTTGAGGAACAAGACGAAGGAGATGAGGCTATGAATGAACGGAAGAAAGAAAGAAAAAGAAAGATGGATCTTAAGAGGAGCATAAAAATAAAAAACAGGATGTGACAAAAAATCATAAAAGGGGTATAAAAGTCTCAAAACAAGATAGGGTTTACGAGAGGTAGCCTTGTACTATCAAAAGTAACCTTTATTATTACGCGTATTGCGCACAGATGGAACAGTGTTGCAAGTCGTTGATCGATTTCATCGTCGATTTGATTCAGGATTTTTTTACATTGACATAAAATATATATTATATTTATCTATGGTAACATTTGTCCTTATTCTATTTTGACCACGAGCTTACTATAGGGTGCTAAGATAATTGCTCTCTGGCGGTTCATTTGCTAGGGACGCGTTTGGGTGACAATTAAAATTATCATCTATTAATATTGTTTAACATAATGAATCAGCTCGTATCTTAAAAACACGCAATAAGTATTAAGTACAAGGGGTTGGTAATGACGTTAAAGCAAAGCGTATGAATAATTCATTGCGAAATGTCTAAGTCGATTTGAGATTATTTATCAACCCTCGCCAGTCTACGTCCGTATGACGTCACTCTGGCTGTTCAGAAAATATTGTATATTAACTTTAGATAAGTTATTAGCAATTATTAATATATTAGTTATTATTAATTCTTTTATTCCTTAGAAAGACATTTTATTTATTAGAAAACCTTTGATACCTCTATTGAGTTAAGATGTGCCCCATTCTTCTCGAAGTCTACATGATGTACTTATTGATACTTACAAGGTTAAATTTAAACAAAATATTTTGTACATTAAATATTGTAATTATAAATAAACATGGTAAGTTTGAGAGGCGGTGCGGGCCATATAGCATGCAGAACAGATGTTGGAGCCATAAAGTTCAGGAGAGGGCACTAGGGATGTCCACACAAGACACAAGGTAGATAGAAACTAAAGTCGCAGGTAAACTAAAAGCAAGCCGATTCCACCCAATTCTATTGGAAGTCTATTGAAGAGGCCTATATCTAGTCGTGTAGTCTACGGTTAAAGTGACAATGAAGAAGTTCTACTATTTTAACTTCTCAGTATTACTGCCAACACCAATATAACTTTAACGTATTATTAAATAATGAACACGAGTAATTGCCAAACACAAAGATATGACACAAAAATAAAACAAGTAGTTGTTGAATTAATCGTTTGTCTCCTTGACTTATAGATAGTTTATTTCATAGCAATATTTCCAAGCTTTCAGATATTTGATGAAAAAAAATATATTTTCTTATGGTAAAGAAATATAAGAGTTTAAATTAGAAACTATAGCGATAACAAAACTCCTTTGCCGATCTTCAAGAAATCGCGAGGGTCCAGAAAAACGGCACAGTCGCTGTAGACGTCAGTGATCTACTGGCTGAAATGAGCGGAAGATACTCCCGCCCCTTTCGTTTTGCACATACCCGAGGCGCGGTACAGCGATTTCGGTTGCACTATAGTAATTAATCATCGTGCTGGTATGTTACTGTGATATACATAAGTGCAGTTCTGTTTTAAAAACCTTCAACTATGATGTGTCCAGCAAGTAGTTGGGCAGCAGTGATCAAGCAGTGGTCTTCGATGACATCGCGCGTTCGTTAGAAAGCGCCTACAGCCAATTATAAACAAATATTAGACAAAGTTTTAATATTTTTTTCATTAACCAAGTGACAAAATCACTTATTTTTTTACGAATGGAAAACCACGAACTTATTGTATAACTTATAAATCCACAATTTACTTTTCAATACAACGTACATTACAGATTTTTTTAATATCATCGCTAATTAAGTTTTGTGGGATTCACTACATTATCTTTTGTAAATATCAAGTAAACAAAAAACAAGTTGCATATAGCCTATGTTGTCGTAAAGACAACACGTGTAACTCATTGTACACACACATACTTGTAATTATTTGTACACCTACGTACGAGATCTCAGCAATGATAATCATACCTTACTTTATGTGAGTATACAATTAAGAAAAAATGAATTAATAGAAAAAATGTAGGAGACAGATTTTTTATACATGATAAATTATTGATTATAAAAATAATGATTCAGTCAAAAAAATACATTGCCGTCGCAGTCACAGCCGCACTGTCCTACGATGGTGACCACGCCTGCCGCGGGCACCTCCCCTGCGAACTGCACGGCGCCCAGTATCGGCACCTGGCCGGAGACGAGCGTGGTGCCCGCCACGGGCAGCTCGCCGGCGACGTGCAAGTCACCCGTTCCGGCCCCGCCGTACGCGCCCACCGGCTCCGCAGCGCCCCTGCTGCAGCCGCCCAGACCGCGGCCTCCCATCACCACACCGGCTCCGTATTGTGGTACCGCGCACTGCGCGACTGCATTCTGAACGATAACAATTACATTAAAAAAAATTATACGCAAAAAGTATGTTTCAGGACAATGCTTCTCTTTTACCTGAACCACGCACGCGGTCATGCATGACAATACTCCGAGGAAGGCGAACGGTGACATGTCTGTTTCTTTCTTCTGTTTCACTGACTTGATTAATTGTTCTCGCGCGTATGCTTTTATACTATGGAATGTATTAGTTTTGAAACCGTCTTCAATTAATCAGCGTGTACGTGGTTTTGCATCAACGAAGATTTCAGAACCACAATCATAAGACAACAGGATAACCGTTTTAACGAAAATAAACAATTTAATTGCAAATTATCACCTACTTTCATAACTTGGTCACGTCCAACGTACCTATCATATTTTGCTAATTTTGTAATTTTCAACATTTGACAAACCAATACATGACTCGACTGTATAAAAGCCGGGAATAAGAGTTTAAAGTTACTCACTGACTACTCACTCGTTCATTCAAAGTACTGAAGTGTAAGTAAATACAATGCCAGTCACGAACATCGTACGCCTCTGCAGCTTCCTTGGATTTCTTGTATCGGTGAGTTAAAAGAGAATTTTTTTACAAAATTATTGAACTATTTGTAAGCATGTGTCTTGATTGTGATTTAATTCAGTTGCAGAGTGTCTGCGGGCAATGCGTGCCGCTGCGCGGGTACAGCGGGTGCAGTGGGGGGCGGTACGACGTGGTCCCGCCTTACCATGAGTGTTCTCTGGCCGCCGCCGCTGCGCTAGCCGCCGCCGACGGTGGAGGCTTTGCCGTGACCAGCGCCTCCCCCGTGCCACCGCACGGCGTGTCCGTGCTGTCGGAGAACGAGTACGCGGGCGTGCTGGCTGTGGCCGGGCAGCTGCCATTCCTCGGCAGCACGCAGCTGGAGGGCGCGGTGCCCTCCGCCGGTGCGGGCGCCGTGTCGTACGGCTGCGGCTACGGCGACGTGGCCATCGTGAGCGAGGACTTGGCCGGCCCCGCGCCGGCCGCCGGTCAACTGCCTGAAGGCGCTTTCAGCGGCTTGCGAGGGTGCGGGTGTGGAGCTCTCATTTAAATATGTCATTAATAATCTACATAATAATGTGCTCACGAATTGAATTTAGAAAGTAAAATAAACAACAAAACTATTTAACTATTTCATTTTTATGGTGTAGCCAGCAATTATCCTTTCACTAAATTGCGTTATTGACGTATATATAAACTAGCTAAATATAAATAATATTTTCATAGTGATAGCAGTTGGATCAGTATCTCCAAATAATTAATCGTATATTTGCTTTGTGTTTCGATTACGAATATTTAATGAATAGATGAACATTATTGCTTTGAGCGCGCGTGCAACTGTCGGCTTCCTTTGTTACATTATTCCCTCGGGGCCTTGAATAGTTTTGAGGCTGTTTTGTTTATAGGAAGTTTTTGCAAATAAGGCTTCTTGAAGAAATTGGTTGCTATGCTGATATAAACATTCCGTATGGAACCACCAATCATCTTAATTCTCAAGCGAATTTAAATAGCCATTGTATATAATTTCATGCAATTTTTAACTTCTGCGGGTCTCGGCTCCGCGAGTCCGGTCTAGATGAAGCTGTTAGAGCGGCATGGATAACAACAATAACATCTACCGACAACATGCCCAAATAAACGTTTCGTATGATCAAATATTTGGTTTACTTTACATAAGAATGTTTTATTTCAGTTAATACAGAAAAATCTCTCCTAAAATTTTTTTAAACGCTATAATTTTGGGTATTTAGAACCTTTGGAATTATAAAATTCTTACGAATTGTAAGCACTGCATGCAAATCACATAGTAAATGTTATAGGGGTTTCAAGCTCGCAACTAAAATCGAACGGCACTGTTTATTATGGTTTCTATGAATATCTGGGGTTACTTTTCGATGATAAAGAGAGCCTGTATAAAGAGAAGAATGCTACCGAGAGGGTTGCTAGCTATAAAAGTTAAAAAAATTGTGCTATAAAAGAATATTTGATCAATATATATGTATATATATATAACTTATTTACACAATTTAGTAGATGTGGATTAAAGTGAGGTTTAATAATGTTGAAAGCGTCTAATTCAATACTGTTTTAACAAAATATGTTCAATTTAATTTTAACTTTTTGACACGACTTATCAGTTTCGGTGCCAAATGAGCTTCAAATAGCACCTTTAACGTGGGAAAACTTAAGACTTCAACATTTATAAAGAAATTATTAATATTTATTAATAAAATGATTCAAATTTCATAAACTTTATATAAATTAAACAAAGGGTCGCTTATTACAATATCATATCGTTCTTTAAATATTAGCTTTTAATATAATACAGCAGCTTAATAAAAAAACACAGTGTTTTGACTCTAAAATCAAAAACAAATTAAGTTGCAGAAGTTACTCCCTCTTTCATTATCGTGTCGTATCTATTTCTATTATTCACAACAGATGTATTTAATTTAATAGCATGCAATACTAAGGACTAAAACAAAGTTTCAATTGAACACTTTATTTATTTTAAGCAAACACAACACTTTAAAATGTATTTACTATAGCAAATATTATAAATATATATATATATATATTGTATTTTTGACGAGAAGATATTTGTGCTTCCCGAACGCTACCCTTCCGAGTTCAATTCGGCGAGTTATCTTTTTCTCCGAGCTGTACTATCAGAAGAGGTGTTAACGGATATTAATAAAGTTTAAAAGCAGGAAATGAAGTATTACATTTTATTTAAATCTTGAATTTATTAAATCATCAATGCAATAGATTGCCGTGGCAGTCACAGCCGCACTGTCCTACGATGGTGACCACGCCTGCCGCGGGCACCTCCCCTGCGAACTGCACGGCGCCCAGTATCGGCACCTGGCCGGAGACGAGCGTGGTGCCCGCCACGGGCAGCTCGCCGGCGACGTGCAAGTCACCCGTTCCGGCCCCGCCGTACGCGCCCTCCGGCTCCGCAGCGCCCCTGCCGCAGCCGCCCAGACCGCGGCCTCCCAACACGACACCCGCTCCGTATTGTGGCACCACGCACTGCGCGACTGCATTCTGAACGATAACAATTACATTAAAAAAAAATATACGCAAAAAATAAATTTATGGACAATGCTCCTCTTTTACCTGAACCCCGCACGCGGTCATGCACAACAGTGCTCCGAGGAAGGCGAACGGTGACATGTCTGTTTCTGTCTTCTGTTTCACTGACTTGATTAATTATTCTCGCGCGTCGCTTTTATACTATGATTTTGTATTAGTTTTGAAACCGTCTTCAACTAATCAGCGTGTACGTGGTTTTGCATCAACGAAGAATTCTGAACCACAATCTTAGGACAACAGGATAACCGTTTTAACGAAAATAAATGATTTAATTGCAAATTATCACATACTTTCATAACTTGGTCACGTCTAACGTGCCTATCATATTTTGCTAATTTTGTTATTTTCAACATTTGACAAATCAATACATGACTCGACTGTATAAAAGCCGGGAATAAGAGTTTAGTTAATCACTGACTACTCACTTGTTCATTCGAAGTACTAAAGTGCAAGTAAACACAATGCCAGCCACGAACATCGTACGCCTCTGCAGCTTCTATCTACACAATAATGTGCTCACGAATTGAATTTGGAAAATAAAATAAACAACAAAAGTATTTTAACTGTTTCATTTTTATAGTGTAGCCAGCATTTATTCTTTAATAAAATTTCGCTATTGACATATATATAAACTAGCTAAATATTAAATAATATTTTGATTGTGATAGCAGTTTGATCAGTATCTATAAATGACTAAACTTATACTTGCTTTTAGTTTTGATACCGAATAACTAATAAATAGACGAACATCATTGCTTTGAGCACGCGTACAACTGTCGGCTTCCTTTGTCACAATATTCCCTCAGGGGCTTAAATGGGTTTTAGACAGTTTCGTTTATAGGTATTTTTCGCAATCAATGCCTCTTGAGGAACACGGTTTCGGACACTCAGTCACAGTTGAGTTGAAGTGTAAAAGCCGCAAGGCTAACAGCGATAACGTCTAACTCGACCATGCTGATATAAGCACTCCGTATAGATCAAATAATTTCTTATTATTAAGCAATATAAAAAGCCGCTTTATTCTGAAAATGTTAGCTTTTGCGGACCTCGGTTCCGCAAGCCCTGATGAGGTGATTTCGTCAGAGCCGCAAGGCTAACACAAATAACATATACCGTCACCGTGCTAATACAAACTTTTCGTATGGCCAAACATTTATTTTACTTTACATAATAATGTTTACAGTTAACAAAGAAAAATCCCTCCTTAAATTATAAAACACTATAATTTTAGTTTTAGGTATTTCGGCCATTGAGAATAATAATATTCTAGCGATTTGTAAGCACCGATGCTACAAATTAAATGACATTCTGTTTTATCGCCAATCTAGTACCGTTTGCTTTCAAAATAAATGATATTGAATAAATTTTATTGCTATACATCAATATCCTTCTTTAATAAACATAGTCAGTAATAACGTATCGCGCTTTGAGTAAAGTGGGTTGACGTTAAAAATTAAAAACTAATAATATTTGTGCGATACATCTTGTATAATTGTTATATATAATTGAATTACCAAATTAGACAAATATTGATGAAAATAAGGTCTGGAATTATTGAAAGCCTCTCATTTCATGTATTTTAATACGACTTGCTCAAGCTTTAATATCAAAACTTTACTTTTGTAGAATATCTCTTTATTTAGTTTTTTATGTGTCCGAATGTTTTCAACAAAATATTACAAATAAGTTGGAAATATATTCCTATTTTATTACCTAGTAATAGTTTGTAAATGACGAATATTACCTCCGTGAAAGAAACATCTAAAAACGTGTCAGCGCTTATTGACATGACTTGTCAGTTTTTATGCCAAAGGGGGTTCTCTGGAAAGAAACTATTAATATTTATAATCTAGCTGTACCCTCGACTTCATTTACTTGGAATTTAACCAAGAAGGTTTTTTGTTTATTTTGTCTTTTTACGTTTAAGGATTTTTCAAAAATAAAAGTATCGTAACTTACTTCTTGTTACATCAGCTACCTGCCAGTATGTCTCGTCAAAATCCGATGAGCCATTTCAGAGATTAGTCGGAACAAACAGACAGACCGATAAAACTTAAAAAAAATAATTTTGGTATATGTACCGTACAAAATTATATTATTATGTATGTAATAAAAAGCGGTAATTATTACAAATAGACAATCCAGTTTTATTTATTTAGATAATTTTATGTTTATTTGATAAGATATTTAATTATTAAATGGAAGAACAATTATTACACCATCGTTTCATCAATTTTTAAATATAAGTTATTAATGTAACGTAGCAGCTTATAGAAAAAGAAAACATACAGTACTCTAAAGCAAAAAACAAATAAAGTTGCAAAAGTGACGTGCCCTTTCACAATCATATCATTTCGTATCGTATCTACTTCAATTCTTTATTCTAGGTGTATCTAAGTTATTATCAGTGCAATGTTTTTGAGTTAATTATGTACGCGTATAAAATACAAAATGTGGAAATGTTATACACTCGAAAAGTTAAAATTTGCAATCACATTCAATTAAAGGATTCATTTATATCGATGTGTAATGTTTATAACATGTAGTTAATCAGATTTAGCACATGCTGAATGAATGTGTAGCTCATTAGCTGATATACAAATTTCATAATTTTTATTACAATTTATTTTTCTACCGAAAAATATATATTTTACGTATTTAGCTTAAAATCTGAAACAGAATTTTTAATGTGGTGGTACAACGATATCTATTTTTTGTTACTATAACTTATTTCATTTATTTAGGTACCGGACGCTTTGCATAAGTACATGTTAACCTTGAGCCCGAACACAAAATCGATTCACATGAACAGAAACATCTGGGTAGCGCAGCAGTTTAGATGATTGGATAACTCTTTAAGGATAGCACAAATTATTTCCCGAAGGAGAGAGATGTACCATTAATGCCAAAAATTTAATATGGAAACATTTTTCCCTCTGAAGCTTACAACACGATATGCTCTGCATTTTACTAAGATTCTATTCATTCATTCATTTTCTATTTATTCATTTATTTTACTAAGTGTCAATAGAAGATAAAGAGGAATGAATGGCTTAGCGCAGTCTCAATTTAATTGTTTATTTTTTTTAAATACACCCAACACTCTTGAAATTATTTTACTATAGCAAACGTTTAGTATCACGCCTTTAGAAATAAGTACTCACCGTTAACATCATGCCAGGCGATAGAAGCCCACTGCAAGGCATAGGCCTCCGCCAACGATCGCTACGATGGTGGGTCCTGCCCCGCCCTTTTGCAACTTCCTGCTTTGATCTTGCAGTAGAGTTGCAAGCATAGCCCTCTCCTTAGCTCTTTGGGCGACCTCTAACTTTCCTATAAGGTCTAAAGAAAACGATCTCTTCTCGGATCTGTAGGTCATAACCAGCACCATACACCGGTCGAAGACTTTTCCCTTCAGGTTTGCGATATTTAGGACGATAAGATATTTGTGCTTCCCGAACGCTGCCCTTCCGAGTTTGATTCGGCGAGTTATCTCTTTTTCCGAGCTGTACTATCAGAAGAGGTGCTAACGGGTATTAATAAAAGCAGGAAATGAAATATTACACTTTATTTAAATCTTGAATTTATTAAATCATCAATACAATAGATTGCCGTAGCAGTCACAGCCGCACTGTCCTACGATGGTGACCACGCCTGCCGCGGGCACCTCCCCTGCGAACTGCACGGCGCCCAGTATCGGCACCTGGCCAGCGACGAGCGTGGTGCCCGCCACGGGCAGCTCGCCGGCGACGTGCAAGTCACCCGTCCCGGCCCCGCCGTACGCGCCCACCGGCTCCGCAGCGCCCCAGCCGCAGCCTCCCAGACCGCGGCCTCCCATCACCACACCGGCTCCGTATTGTGGTACCACGCACTGCCCGACTGCATTCTATATGATAATAATTACAATAAAAAAAAAATAAACGCAAAAAATATGTTTATGGACTATGCTCCTCTTTTACCTGAACCCCGCACGCGGTCATGCACAACAGTGCTCCGAGGAAGGCGAACGGTGACATGTCTGTTTCTTTCTTCTGTTTCACTGACTTGATTAATTATTCGCGCGTGTATGCTTTTATACTATGATTTTGTATTAGTTTTGAAACCGCCTTCAATTAATCAGCGTGTACGTGGTTTCGCATCAACAAAGATTTCTGAACCACAATCTTAAGACAACAAGTTCATCGTTTTGACGAAAATAAACAATTTAATTGCAAATTATCATCTACTTTCATAATTTGGTCACGTATAATTTTCAACAATTGAGAAACATAGGTATGCCTGGGCTGTATAAAAGCCGGGAATAAAAGCGTAAAGTTACTAACTACTCACTGGTTCATTCAAAGTACTGAAGTGCAAGTAAACAAAATGCCAGCCACGAACATCGTACGCCTCTGCAGCTTCCTCGGATTTTTAGTATCGGTGAGTTTAATGAGGAAATTATAAAATGAAATGCTATTCAATTAGTGAGTAACATGAGTGTGACTTAATTGTGATTTGGTTCAGTTGCAGAGCGTCTGCGGGCAATGCGTGCCGCTGCGCGGGTACAGCGGGTGCAGTGGGGGGCGGTACGACGTGGTCCCGGCTTACCATGAGTGTTCTCTGGCCGCCGCCGCCGCGCTGGCCGCCGCTGACGGCGGAGGCTTTGCCGTGACCAGCGCCTCCCCCGTACCACCGCACGGCGTGTCCGTGCTGTCGGAGAACGAGTACGCGGGCGTGCTGGCTGTGACCGGGCAGCTGCCATTCCTCGGCAGCACGCAGCTGGAGGGCGCGGTGCCCTCCGCCGGTGCGGGCGCCGTGTCGTACGGCTGCGGCTACGGCGACGTGGCCATCGTGACCGAGGACTTCGCCGGCCCCGCGCCGGCCGCCGGTCTACTGTCTGAAGGCACTTTCAGCGGCTTGCGAGGGTGCGGGTGTGGAGCTCTCAATTAAATATGTCATTAATTATCTACATAATAATGTGCTCACGAATTGAATTTGGAAAGTAAAATAAACAACAAAACTATTTTAACTATTTCATTTTTATGGTGTAGCCAGCAATTATGCTTTCATAAAATTTTGCTATTGACGCTATTGAGCTATTGTATATATAAACTAACTAAATATTAAATAATATTTTGACTGTGATAACAGTTTGTTCAGTATCTACAAATGACTAAACTTATACTTGCTTTTGATTTTGATAACGAATAATTAATGAATAGATGAACATTATTGCTTTTAACACGCGTGCAACTGCAGGCTTCCTTTGTCACATTATTCCCTTAGGGGCTTAAATGGGTTTTAGACAGTTTTGTTTATAGGTATTTTTTGCAAGTAGTCCTTTTTATCAAGAGGCATTGAGGAACATGGTTTCGGACACCCAGTTGAGTTGAAAGTGTAAAAGCCGCAAGGCTAACAGCGATAACGTCTGACTCAACCATGCTGATATAAGCACTCCGTATAGATCAACGAATTTCTTAATTCTTAAGCAATATAACGAGCTGCTGTGTTCTGAAAATGTTAGCTCTTGCGGACCTAGGTTCCGCAAGCGCAGTTGGGGTGATTTTGTCAGAGCCGCAAGGCTAACAGAAATAACATATGCGACACCGTGCTAATACAAACTTTTCTTATGACCAAACATTTATTTTACGTTACATACTAATGTTTACAGTTAACATAGAAAAATCTCTCATAAAATTATAAAACACTATAATTTTAGTTTTAGGTATTTCGGCCATTGAGAATAATAATATTCTAGCGATTTGTAAGCACCGATGCTACAAATTAAATGACATTCTGTTTTATCGCCAATCTAGTACCGTTTACTTTTAAAATAAATGATATTGAATAAGTTTTATAACTATACATCAATATCCTTATTCAATAAACATAGTCACTAATAACGTATCGCGCTTTAAGTGTAGTGGGTTGACGTTAAAAATTAAAAACTAATAAAATTTGTGATATACATTTTATTTAATTGTTATATATAATTGTTTCACCAAATTCGGCAAATATTCATGAAATTGAAGTCTAAATTATTGAAAGCCTCTCATTTAATGTATTTTAAAACGACTTGCTCAAACTTTAATATCAAAACTTTACTTTTGTAGAATATCTCTTTATCTAGTTTTTTATGTGTCCGAATGTTTTCAACAAAATGTTACAAATGAGTTGGAAATATATTCCTATTTTATTATCTAGTAATAGTTTGTAAATGACGAATATTACCTCCGCGAAGGAAAGATCTGAAAACGTGTCAGCGCTTATTGACATGACTTGTCAGTTTTTACGCCAAAGGGGCTTTTCGTGAAATAAACTATTAATATTTATAATCTAGCTGTACCCTCGACTTCATTCGCGTGGAATTTAACCAAAAAGTTATTTCGTTTTTTTTTTTTTTTTTTTCCTTTTAAGGGTTTTTAAAAAATAAAAATATCGTAACTTACTTATTACCGTATATATATCAGCTACCTGTCAGTATAACTCTCGTCTTTTGACGTATACTGACAGGCATCCGAAGAGCCATTTCAGAGATTAGTCGGAATAAACAGACAGACCGATAAAACTAAAAAAAATGTAATATTTGTATATGTACCGTACAAAACTATATTAGTTTACATGTAATAATAAGCTGTTATTATTATATTACAAATAGAGACTCTAGTTTTATTTATTTGTTCAGATACTTTGATGCTAATTTGATAACCTATTAAATTATTAAATGGAGGATCAATTATGATTTTACGTATTTAGCTTAAAATCTGAAATAGAGTTTTTAATGCGGTGGTACAATGTTATCTATTTTTTGTTACTACAACTTATTCCATTTATTTAGATACTGGACGCTTTGCATAAGTACATGTTAACCTAGAGTCCGAACACAAAACCGATTCACATGAACAGAAACATCTGGATAGCGCAGCAGTTTAGATAATTGGATAACTCTTTAAGGATAGCACAAGTTATTTCCCGAACGAGAGAGAGGAAGAGAGATGTTATGCTCTTACGAACGCCCTTAATACCGTTAATGCCAAAAATTTAATATGGAAACATTTTTCCCTCTGAAGCTTACAACACGATATGCTCTGCATTTTACTAAGATTGTTACATAGCAGTGTCAATAGGAGATAAGGAGGAATGAATGGATTAGCACAGTCTCAATTTAATTGTTTATTTCTTTAAAACACTCACAACACTCTTGAAATTCTTTCACTCTAGCAAATGTTTAGTATCACGCCTTTAGAAATGAGTACTCACCGTTAACATCATACCAGGCGATAGACGCCCACTGCAAGGCACATGCCTCCGCAAACAATCGCTACGATGGCGGGTCCAGCCCCGCCCTCTGCCACTTCCTGCTTTGATCTAGCAGTAGAGTTGCAAGCGTAGCCCTCTCCTTTGCTCTTTGGGCGACCTCTAACTTTCTTATAAGGTCCAAAGAAAACGATCACTTCTCGGATCCATAGGTTATAACCGGCATCTTACACCGGTCGAAGACTTTTGCCTTCGGATTTGCGATATTTAGGACGAGAAGATATTTGTGCTTCCCGAACGCTGCCCCTTCGAGTTCGATTCGGTGAGTAATCTCTTTTTCCGAGCTGTACTATCAGAAGAGGTGCTAACGGGTATTAATAAAAGCAGGAAATGAAGTATTAAATTTCTTTTAAATCTTGATTTAATAAATCATCAATACAATAGATTGCCGTAGCAGTCACAGCCGCATTGTCCTACGATGGTGACGACGCCTGCCGCGGGCACCTCCCCTGCGAACTGCACGGCGCCCAGTATCGGCACCTGGCCAGCGACGAGCGTGGTGCCCGCCACGGGCAGCTCGCCGGCGACGTCCAAGTCACCCGTCCCGGCCCCGCCGTACGCGCCCACCGGCTCCGCAGCGCCCCAGCCGCAACCGCCCAGACCGCGGCCTCCCAACGCGACACCGGCTCCGTATTGTGGTACCACGCACTGCGCGACTGCATTCTGAACGATAACAATTACATTAAAAAAAATTACACGCAAAAAATATGTTTCTGGACTATGCTCCTCTTTTACCTGAACCACGCACGCGGTCATGCATGACAATACTCCGAGGAAGGCGAACGGTGACATGTCTGTTTCTTTCTTCTGTTTCACTGACTTGGTAAATTATTTTCACGCGTGTATGCTTTTATACTATGATTTTGTATTAGTTTTGAAACCGCCTTCAATTAATCAGCGTGTACGTGGTTTTGCATCAACAAAGAATTCTGAACCACAATCTTAAGACAACAGGTTAACCGTTTTAGCGAAAATAAACAATTTAATTGCATATTATCACCTACTTTCATAACTTGGTCACGTCTAACATGTCTATCATATTTTGCTAATTTTGTAATTTTCAACATTTGACAAACCAATACATGACTCGACTGTATAAAAGCCGGGAATAAGAGTTTAAAGTTACTCACTGACTACTCACTCCTCGTTCATTCAAAGTACTAAAGAAGTAAACACAATGCCAGCCACGAACATCGTAAGCCTCTGCAGCTTCCTTGGATTTCTTGTATCGGTGAGTTTTAAGACAAAATTAAAAAAAAATTAAAAACTATTACACTAGTTTTTATGCGAGTAATTTAATTGTGATTTTGTCTAGTTGCAGAGTGTCCGCGGGCAATGCGTGCCGGTGCGCGGGTACAGCGGGTGCAGTGGGGGGCGGTACGACGTGGTCCCGGCTTACCATGAGTGTTCTCTGGCCGCCGCCGCCGCGCTGGCCGCCGCTGACGGCGGAGGCTTTGCCGTGACCAGCGCCTCCCCCGTGCCACCGCACGGCGTGTCCGTGCTGTCGGAGAACGAGTACGCGGGCGTGCTGGCTGTGGCCGGGCAGCTGCCATTCCTCGGCAGCACGCAGCTGGAGGGCGCGGTGCCCTCCGCCGGTGCGGGCGCCGTGTCGTACGGCTGCGGCTACGGCGACGTGGCCATCGTGAGCGAGGACTTCGCCGGCCCCGCGCCGGCCGCCGGTCTACTGTCTGAAGGCACTTTCAGCGGCTTGCGAGGGTGCGGGTGTGGAGCTCTCAATTAAATATGTCATTAATGATCTACATAATAATGTGTTCACGAATTGAATTCGGCAAGTAAAATAAACAACAAAACTATTTTAACTATTTCATTTTTATGGTGTAGCCTGCAATTATCCTTTCATAAAATTTCGCTATTGACATATATACAAATAATCTAAAAATTAAATAATATTTTAACAGTGATAGCAGTTTGATCAGTATCTACAAAAAGAGTAACGTGTATCCTTGTTTTGTGTTTTGATAACGAATAATTAATAATTAGATGAACTGTTTTGTGCTTGCGTGCGACTGCCGGCTTCCTTTGTGACATTATTTCCTCGGGGTTAAAATAGTTTTTAAACAGGTAAAGGCAGTTCTTGCAAATTATGTTTCTTCTGGACCTCGGTTCCGAAAGCCCAGTTGAGAGGAAATTTTCAGTGCCGCAAGGCTAACAGTGGTAACATTTAGCAACACCATGCTAATACAAGCGTTTGGTATAATCAAACATATGATTTATTTACATAAAAAGGTTTAATTAATTTAAGTTTAAAATTGTACAACGCTTTACCTTTAAGTTTATTATTTTGGCCCTTATGTTACAATTCTTATAATAGATATTAGTGGGGTTTGAAGCTCACAACCAACAATCGAATGCACTGTGTTCTTTGCACCTAAATTGGTACTGTTTACTTTTAAAACAAATGAGGTTCATTATGCGTTATGGGTTTATATAAATATCTGTGTTTATTATTCCATGAACATAGCCCTTATAAAGAGGAGGACACTAGCAAAGGGTTGGAGGCTGCATAAGTAATACAAATTGTGTAATTAGAGAGTATTTGTTCCTTAATTGTATAACTGTTTAATAGGATTAAGGAGACGTGGATGAAACTGCTGTCTAAAAATATTGAAAGCTCAATGTGTTACAATAAAACATGTTTAATAATTGAGAGTACAACTATAGTTTTTAAAATGTCTTTCTATTTACTTCATTACTTGTTCGAACTTGTTATCGATAAAAATTATATTTGACCTGCAAATGTATTCTTTGCGGTACCAGTTTAATAATGAATTTTCAGTTTTGGCGCTAAAAGGGCTTCTTGTGTTTAATGCGGGTAAACTTAAGACTTCGGGCATTTGTAAAGAAACTATTAATATTTATTAATAATAAAATTCAAAGTTAATAACCTATTTGTAAATTAAACCAAGAGTCTTTTTTTAAAGTATGATCTGTTCTTTAAATATACTTTAGAAATGTCAAAAAAAAACACAAAGTGTTCCTCTAAAGTTAAAAACAATTTAAGTTGCAGAAGTGACTTGCTCTTTCATTATCGTATCAATTTTTACAGCAATCAGTTTCTGCGAATATTAGATATAGCGGAACTCGGTTCTAGAGGCCCAGTTGAGTTGAAGCTGTCAAAGCCACAGTGCTAACAGCAATAACATCTACCGGAACCATGCTAGAATAAGCATTGCCTTATGGATCAAACATTCGGTTAACTTCACACATGTGTATTTTATTTCAATTACCATAAAACCAATCTGTACACTTATTATTTTAAATCGCTATTATTTTTACTCTAGGTATTGCCGCCAGAGTAATAATTTTCTTAGGATTTGTAAGCACTGATGTTTCAAATCGAATGACATTGTTTTCACCGCCGATCTAGTACTGTGTCTTTTGCTTTTATAATAAACTAGCTGATCCCGCAAACATTGTTTTGCAAAAAAAAAAATTAACAAATGTAAGATAAGGGTTTATCATAGAGGGGTTAAAATTTAGGGTTGTATGTATTTTTGTTTGCTGTATCGTAAAGAAATAAAAACAAAAAAAATCGTCAATAAATTAAAAAAAAAAATTAAGGGTGAACAACCCTTATCACTTAGGGGTATGGAAAATAGATAGTAGCCGATTCTCAGACCTACTGAATACGCATATAAAATTTGGTAAAAATCGGTCGAGCCGTTTCAGAGGAGTAGAAGTTCGAACACCGTGACACAAGAATTTTATATATTAGATATATATATATAGCTAGGATGCAAGCTGTAATCATTGCTGCAATCGTATCGAAACGCTGCTCGATTCAAATCAGCTAAATATCTTGTTCTGCGTCGCACATTATCTATTTGTTGCCTTCTGTTGTTCGCTCGACGATTCTGCATTGCCAACCGAGCTGTTTCACGGGCTGCTTCACTTTGCTCTCGTGATTGAGAAGCACGAAGTCGAGCCATACTATCGCGGCGCTGTTCACGTGCAATTTCTTGTTCTTCTTCAGTCCTTTCATTTGCAGTATTTTGTATTCTTCTTGCATTACGGCTTTGTCGGGAAAGATTCGATCGTCTTGGTCGCGGCATTATTAATTAAACATCACTTCACTTCAATCCACTTGTTAATTATTTATTTAATAGAAATAGTTTTAATATTGATTTCTTACAAATATCAAATTGTCATCCATACGTCAATACATAGCTGTCATTTTACGTCAATTACATAGTTGTCATTTGCGTTTTGTTATTCCAAGTCTGATTCTTTTTTGTTATACCACGTTTTATAGTGACTGACGTTTCATGTCAAGTCACACGGGAACGCTGTCGAACGGGATAAAAAGTATTCTATGTCCATCTCCTGGCTCTAAGCTACCTCCCTACCAATTTTCAGCCGAATCTGTTCTGCCGTTCTTGAGTTATAAGTGGTGTAACTAACACGACTTTCTTTTATATATATAGATGATGTTGTTTACGTGTTATAGACAAATTAATATCTATGTCTTTTATTCGATAAACGTTGTAACTAATAAGGGTTCGAGTTTAGTATAAAGGAGAGGGTGACTTTAAATATGTATACTACTATATGAAGACGTGGGAGTCTATAGACGACAAATTTCTTTTTTTATCCTCTCGAAGATACAGCTAAAAAGTACTTTGGACATTTCATCTATTTGTAACTTCTTAAAGCCGTCTCCACAATTAATAAACTTAAAAATTACATTGGCACATACGTAAGACTATTCGATCTCCGTTTATAACACGGCTCATATTATGTAGATTGTCATCGTTGTAGTTAATTTACTATACTTACCCCTTCTGTTAACTTCCCGCTGGCAGTACTGTACGCGTGCGACGTACACGAGAAGCCTATTTGTAACTAAAATTGATAAGTCATGTCATACGAAGTTTTCTGCGAATGTGATTGATTGAACTGCGTGTTACGAGAGAGAAAGATTTTAACTTCAATGACAACTAGGTTGCAAAACATAAGGCAATTGTATTTTTCAAAAAAACGAAGTTTCTTTAAATGATAAAAGTACTGTTATGATGGTGAGAAAAAGAGTTTTCTAAATTTAAATTATTACATAATGAAATTAATTTTTGTTTACTACTTGTACCTGTAGACTATTTACTGGAAAAAATTATTGGTCAAACTCATTATTAAAAAAATAATTATAATGTAACATATTCAGGGCCATCTCTTTACACAGAGTGATTGAAAATATATGTATAGCTTATTTGCTGACATACAGAGTTTATGAACTCCATATAAAGATAAAAATTTTACTTTATTGAATTTAATTTATTTTGCTTTGGAAAATCTAGATTTTATGTTTGCCTATAAATACAGGACGAAGAGATTTATGCAATAGTGCAATGTATGTAATGTAATCTTTAATATTTCTTAAAATATGTCTTATTGTACTTGGATACTGCAGGCCTTCATTAAATACACGTTAACCTCGAGTCCATACACCAAACCCTACTACAACAACGTAAACGTCTCATTGGTGCAGCAGTTTAGATAATTACAACACTCTCTAACGACAGCACAGATTTATTCGAAGGAGAGAGAGAAAAAGAGGTCTTATTTCCACAAACATCACGTAATATTGAGCCAAAGTCCCTTTAACCATTTTCATTTACAGCACGCAACATATCGTGTGTATAATATACGTTACTTACTAAATTTCTTATATATATTACGATACTTACTAAATTTCTCACATGTCGTTGTCACTTTGCGATAATACAAAGACACTACACTAATAATGAGTTGAAATAAAAGTCAAAAGTCGAAAACATAAGATCAAATTAATTTAAATCTTGAATTAATGAATTGATCAATACAGCAGGTTGCCGTGGCAGTCACAGCCGCACTGTCCTACGATGGTGACCACGCCTGCCGAGGGCACCTCCCCTGCGAACTGCACGGCGCCCAATATCGGTACCTGTCCGGCGACGAGCGTGGTGCCCGCCACGGGCAGCTCGCCGGCGACGTCCAGGTCACCCGTCCCGGCCCCGCCGTACGCGCCCACCGGCTCCGCAGCGCCCCTGCTGCAGCCGCCCAGACCGCGGCCTCCCAACACGAGACCCGCTCCGTATTGTGGCATCACGCACTGCGCGACTGCATTCTGAACGATAACAATTACATTAAATAAATTATACGCAAAAAAAATGTTTATGGACTATGCTCCTCCTTTTACCTGAACCACGCACGCGGTCATGCATGACAATACTCCGAGGAAGGCGAACGGCGACATGTCTGTTTCTTTCTTCTGTTTCACTGACTTGGTAAAATATTTTCATGCGTGTATGCTTTTATACTATGATTTTGTATTAGTTTTGAAACCGCCTTCAATTAATCAGCGTGTACGTGGTTTTGCATCAACGAAGAATTCTGAACCAAAATCATAAGACAACAGGTTAACCGTTTTAACGAAAATATACGATTTAATTGCAAATTATCATCTACTTTCATAACTTGGTCACGTCTAACGTGCCTATCATATTTTGCTAATTTTGTAATTTTCAACATTCGTCAAACCAATACATGACTCGACTGTATAAAAGCCGGGAATAAGAGTTTAAAGTTACTCCCTGAATTACCAAATTAGGCAAATATTGATGAAAATGAGGTCTAGAATTATTGAAAGCCTATCATTTAATGTATTTTAATACGACTTGCTCAAACTTTAATATCAAAATTTTACTTTTGTAGAATATCTCTTTATTTAGTTTTTTATGTATCTGAATGTTTTCAACAAAATGCTACAAATAAGTTGGAAATATATTCCTATTTTATTATCTAGTAATAGTTTGTAAATGATGAATATTACCTCCGTGAAGGAAACATCTGAAAACGTGTCAGCGCTTATTGATATGACTTGTCAGTTTTTACGCCAAAGGGGCTTCTCGTAAAATAAACTATTAATATTTATAATCTAGATGTACCCTCGACTTCATTCGCGTGGAATTTAACCAAAAAGTTATTTTGTTTATTTTGATTTTTTTTTCCTTTTAAGGGTTTTTAAAAAATAAAAATATCGTAACTTACTTATTACATCAGCTACCTGTCAGTATAACTCTCGTCTTTTGACGAGTACTGACAGGCATCCGAAGAGCCATTTCAGAGATTAGTCGGAACAAACAGACAGACCGATAAAACTTAAAAAAAAATGTTATTTTTGTGTATGTATCGTACAAAACTATATAAGTTTACATGTAATAAAAAGCGGTAATTATAATATTACAAAAAGACACTCCAGTTTTATTTATTTATTTAGGTTAAAATCTGAAATAGAGTTTTTAATGTGGTGATACAATATTAACTATTTTTTGCTACTACAACTTCTTTTATTTATTTAGATACTGGACGCTTTGCATAAGTACACGTTAACCTAGAGTCCGAACACAAAACCGATTCATATAAACAGAAACGCTGGATAGTGCAGCAGTTTAGATAATTGGATAACTCTTTAACTTTGTAAGGCACAGGCCTTCGCCAACGATCGCTACGATGGTGGGTCTTGCCCTGCCCTCTGCCGCTTCCTGCTTTGATCTAGCAGTAGAGTTGCAAACGTAGCCCTCGGCTTAGCTCTTTGGGCGACCTCTAATTTTCTTATAGGGTCCAAAGAAATCGATCACTTCTCGGATCCATAGTGACCTATGGACACATATCCAGCACTATACACCGGTCGAAGACTTTTGCCTTCAGGTTTGCGATATTTAGGATGAGAAGATGTTTGTGCTTCGCGAACGCTGCCCATCCGAGTTTGATTCGGCGAGTTATCTCTTTCTCCGAGCTGTATTATCAGAAGAGATGCTAACGGGTATTAATAAAATTTAAAAGCAGGAAATGAAGTATTACATTTTATTTAAATCTTGAATTTTTTAAATTATCGATACGATAGATTGCCGTAGCAGTCACAGCCGCACTGTCCTACGATGGTGACCACGCCTGCCGCGGGCACCTCCCCTGCGAACTGCACGGCGCCCAATATCGGAACCTGGCCGGCGACGAGCGTGGTGCCCGCCACGGGCAGCTCGCCGGCGACGTCCAGGTCACCCGTTCCGGCCCCGCCGTACGCGCCCACCGGCTCCGCAGCGCCCCAGCCGCAGCCGCCCAGACCGCGGCCTCCCATCATTACACCAGCTCCGTATTGTGGTACCACGCACTGCGCGACTGCATTCTGAACGATAACAATTACATTAAAAAAATTATAGGCAAAAAATATGTTCGTGGACTGGACTATGCTCCTCTTTTACCTGAACCACGCACGCGGTCATGCACAACAGTGCTCCGAGGAAGGCGAACGGTGACATGTCTGTTTCTTTCTTCTGTTTCACTGACTTGGTAAATTATTTTCGCGCGTGTATGCTTTTATACTATGAAATGTATTAGTTTTGAAACCGTCTTCAATTAATCAGCGTGTACGTGGTTTCGCATCAACGAAGAATTCTGAACCACAATCTTAGGACAACAGGATAACCGTTTTAACGAAAATAAACAATTTAATTGCAAATTATCACCTACTTTCATAACTTGGTCACGTTTAACGTGCCTATCATATTTTGCTAATTTTGTAATTTTCAACATTTGACAAACCAATACATGACTCGACTGTATAAAAGCTGGGAATAAGAGTTTAAAGTTACTCACTGACTACTCACTCGTTCATTCAAAGTACTAAAGTGCAAGTAAACACAATGCCAGCCACGAACATCGTACGCCTCTGCAGCTTCCTTGGATTTCTTGTATCGGTGAGTTTTAAGAGAAAATTTAAAAAAAATATTTTGGACTAGTTGTAAGCATGTGTCTTGATTGTGATTTGGTTCAGTTGCAGAGTGTCCGCGGGCAATGCGTGCCGCTGCGCGGGTACAGCGGGTGCAGTGGGGGGCGGTACGACGTGGTCCCGGCTTACCATGAGTGTTCTCTGGCCGCCGCCGCCGCGCTGGCCGCCGCCGACGGCGGAAGCTTTGCCGTGACCAGCGCCTCCCCCGTGCCACCGCACGGCGTGTCCGTGCGGTCGGAGAACGAGTACGCGGGCGTGCTGGCTGTGGCCGGGCAGCTGCCATTCCTCGGCAGCACGCAGCTGGAGGGCGCGGTGCCCTCCGCCGGTGCGGGCGCCGTGTCGTACGGCTGCGGCTACGGCGACGTGGCTATCGTAAGCGAGGACTTCGCCGGCGCTGCGCCGGCTGCCGGTCTACTGCCCGAAAGCGCTTTCAGCGGATTGCGAAGTTGCGGGTGTGGAGCTCTCGTTTGAATATGTCATTAATAATCTACATAATATTGTGTTCACGAATTGAACTTGGAAAGTAAAATAAACAACAAAACTTTTTTAACTTTTTCATTTTTATGGTGTAGCCAGCAATTATCCTTTCACTAAATTTCGCTATTGACGTATATATAAACTAGCTAAATATGAAATAATATTTTCACAGTGATAGCAGTTTGATTAGTATCTCCAAATAATTAGTCGTATATTTGCTTTGTGTTTCGATTACGAATAATTAATGAATAGATGAACATTATTGCTTTGAGCACGCGTGCAACTGTCGGCTTCCTTTGTTACATTATTCCCTCGGGGTCTTGAATAGTTTTGAGGCTGTTTTGTTTATAGCAAGTTTTTGCAAATAAGGCTTCTTGAAGAAATTGGTTGCTATGCTGATATAAACATTCCGCATAGATCAACCAATCATCTTAATTCTCAAGCGAATATAAATAGCCATTGTATTTAATTTTATGCAATTTTTAGCTTCTGCGGGCCTCGGTTCCGCAAGTCCAGCGGAGATGAAGCTGTTAGAGTGGCGTGGATTACAGCAATAACATCTACCGACACCGTGCTGAAATAAACGTTTCGTATGATCAAACATTTGGTTTACTTTAGAAAAGAATGTTTTATTTCAGTTAGCTCAGAATAATCTCTCCTAAAATTTTAACACTCTATAATTTTTGGTTTAGGTATTTAGAACCTTCGAATTATCATATTCTTACGAATTGTAAGAACTGCATGCAAATCACAAAGTGAACGTTAGCGGGGTTTCAAGCTCGCAACCAAAATCGAACAGCACTGTTTATTATGGTTTATATGTTTATCTGGGGTTACTTTTCGATGATAAAGAGAGCCTCTATAAAGAGAAGAATGCTACCGAGAGGGTTGCTAGCTATAAAAGTTATAAAAATTGTGCTATAAAAGAATATTTGATCAATATATATGTTTATATAACTTATTTATACGATTTAGTAGATGTGGATTAAACAGAGGTTTAAAAATGTTGAAAGCCTCTAATTCAATATTGTTTTAACAAAATATGTTCAATTTAATTTTAACTTTTTGACACGACTTGTCAGTTTCGGTGCCAAATGAGCTTCAAATAGCACCTTTAACGTGAAAAAACTTAAGACTTCGACATTTATAAAGAAATTATTATTATTTATTAATAAAAAGATTCAAATTTCATAAACTTTATATAAATTAAACGAAGGGTCGCTTATTACAATATCATATCTTACGTTCTTTAAATATTAGCTTTTAATATAATACAGCAGCTTAGTAAAAAAAACACAGTGTTTTGACTCTAAAATCAAAAACAAATTAAGTTGCAGAAGTGACTCCCTCTTTCATTATCGTGTCGTATCTATTTATATTATTCACAACAGATGTATTTAATTTAATAGCATGCAATACTAATGACTAAAACAAAGTTTCATTTGAACACTTTATTTATTTTAAGCAAACACAACACTTTAAAATGCATTTACTAGAGCAAATATTATATATATATATATATATATATATATATATATATATATATATATATATATATATATTGTATTTTTGACGAGAAGATATTTGGGCTTCCCGAACGCTACCCTTCCGAGTTCAATTCGGCGAGTTATCTTTTTCTCCGAGCTGTACTATCAGAAGAGGTGTTAACGGATATTAATAAAGTTTAAAAGCAGGAAATGATGTATAACATTTTATTTAAATCTTGAATTTATTAAATCATCAATGCAATAGATTGCCGAAGCAGTCACAGCCGCACTGTCCTACGATGGTGACCACGCCTGCCGAGGGCACCTCCCCTGCGAACTGCACGGCGCCCAATATCGGTACCTGTCCGGCGACGAGCGTGGTGCCCGCCACGGGCAGCTCGCCGGCGACGTCCAGGTCACCCGTCCCGGCCCCGCCGTACGCGCCCACCGGCTCCGCAGCGCCCCAGCCGCAGCCGCCTAGACCGCTGCCCCTCAACACGACACCGGCTCCGTATTGTGGTACCACGCACTGCACGACTGCATTCTGAACGATAATAATTACATTAAAAAAAATTATACGCGAAAAATAAATTTATGGACAATGCTCCTCCTTTTACCTGAACCCCGCACACGGTCATGCACAACAATACTCCGAGGAAGGCGAACGGTGACATGTCTGTTTCTTTCTTCTGTTTCACTGACTTGGTAAATTATTTTCACGCGTGTATGCTTTTATACTATGATTTTGTATTAGTTTTGAAACCGCCTTCAATTAATCAGCGTGTACGTGGTTTCGCATCAACAAAGATTTCTGAACCACAATCTTAAGACAACAAGTTCATCGTTTTGACGGAAATAAACAATTTAATTGCAAATTATCATCTACTTTCATAATTTGGTCACGTATAATTTTCAACAATTGAGAAACATAGGTATGCCTGGGCTGTATAAAAGCCGGGAATAAAAGCGTAAAGTTACTAACTACTCACTGGTTCATTCAAAGTACTGAAGTGCAAGTAAACAAAATGCCAGCCACGAACATCGTACGCATCTGCAGCTTCCTTGGATTTCTTGTATCGGTGAGTTTTAAGAGAAATTTTTTAAAAAAATTAATGAACTAGTTGTAAGCATGTGTCTTGATTGTGATTTGGTTCAGTTGCAGAGTGTCTGCGGGCAATGCGTGCGCGGGTACAGCGGGTGCAGTGGGGGGTGGTACGACGTGGTCCCGGCTTACCATGAGTGTTCTCTGGCCGCCGCCGCCGCGCTGGCCGCCGCCGACGGCGGAGGCTTTGCCGTGACCAGCGCCTCCCCCGTGCCACCGCACGGCGTGTCCGTGCTGTCGGAGAACGAGTACGCGGGCGTGCTGGCTGTGGCCGGGCAGCTGCCATTCCTCGGCAGCACGCAGCTGGAGGGCGCGGTGCCCTCCGCCGGTGCGGGCGCCGTGTCGTACGGCTGCGGCTACGGCGACGTGGCTATCGTGAGCGAGGACTTCGCCGGACCCGCGCCAGCCGCCGGTCTGCTGCCTGAAGGCGCTTTCAGCGGCTTGCGAGGGTGCGGGTGTGGACCTCTCATTTAAACATGTCATTAATTATCTACATAATAATGTCATCACGAATTGGATTTGGAAAGTAAAATAAACAACAAAACTGTTTTAACTATTTCATTTATATGGTGTAGCCAGCAATTATCCTTTCATAAAATTTCGCTATTGACTTATATAAAAACTAGCTAAATATTAAATAATATTTTGATTGTGATAGCAGTTTGATCAGTATCTACAAATGACTAAACTTATACTTGCTGTTGATAACGAATAATTAATGAATAGATGAACATTATTGCTTTGAGCACGCGTGCAACTGTCGACTTCCTTTGTCACATTACTCCCTCAGGGGCTTAAATGGGTTTTAGACAGTTTTGTTTATAGGTATTTTTCGCAAGTAATGCCTCTTGAGGAACACGGTTTCGGACACCCAGTTGAGTTGAAGGTGTAAAAGCCGCAAAGCTAATAGCGATAACGTCTAACTCAACCATGCCGATATAAGCACTCCGTATAGATCAACGAATTTTTTAATTCTTAAGCAATATAAAAAGCGGCTGTGTTCTGAAAATGTTAGCTTTTGCGGACCTCGATTCCACAAGCCAATTTGAGATGATTTTGTCAGAGCCGCAAGGCTATCAGAAATAACATCTACCGACATCGTGCTAATACAAACTTTTCGTATGACCAAACATTTATTTTACTTTACATAATAATGTTTACAGTTAAAATAGAAAAATCTCTTATAAAATTATAAAACACTATAATTTTAGTTTTAGGTATTTCGGCTCTTGACAATAATAATATTCTCGCGATTTGTAAGCATCGATGCTACAAATTAAATGACATTCTGTTTTATCGCTAATCTAATACCGTTTGCTTTTAAAATAAATGATGTTGAGTACGTTTTATTGCTATACATCAATATCCTTATTCGATAAACATAGTCACTAATAACGTATTGCGCTTCGAGTGTAGTGGGTTGACGTACAAAATTAAAAACTAATAAAATTTGTGAGATACATTTTATTTAATTGTTATATATAATTGTTTCACCAAATTCGGCAAATATTGAAGAAAATGAGGTCTAGAATTATTGAAAGCCTCTCATTTAATGTATTTTAATACGACTTGTTCGAACTTTAATATCGCTCTTGTGGACCTCGATTCCGCAAGCCCAGTTGAGGTGATTTCGTCAGAGCCGCAAGGCTAACAGAAATAACATTTACCGCCACCGTGCTAATACAAATTTTTCGTATGACCAAACATTTGTTTTCCTTTACATAATAATGATTACAGTTAACATAGAAAAATCTCTCCTAAAATTATAAAACACTATAATTTTAGTTTTAAGTATTTCGGCCATTGTGAATAATAATATTCTTGCGATTTGTAAGCAGCGATGCTACAAATTAAATGACATTCTGTATATCGCCAATCTAGTTCCGTTTGCTTTTAAAATAAATGATATTGAATACGCTTTACTGCTAGACATCAATATCCTTATTCAATAAACATAGTCACTAAGAACGTATCGCGCTTTGAGCTTAGTGGGTTGGCATTAAAAATTAAAAACTAATGAAATATGTGCGATACATTTTCTATAATTGTTATATATAATTGAATTACCAAATTAGTCAAATATTGATGAAAATGAGGTCTAGAGTTATTAAAAGCCTCTCATTTAATGTATTTTAATACGACTTGTTCATACTTTAATATCAAAACTTTACTTTTGTGGAATATCTCTTTATTTTGTTTTTTATGTGTCCGAATGTTTTCAACAAAATGTTACAAATAAGTTGGAAATATATTCCTATTTTATTACCTAGTAATAATTTGTAAATGATGAATATTACCTCCGTGAAGGAAACATCTGAAAACGTGTCAGCGCTTATTGACATGACTTGTCAGTTTTTACGCCAAAGAGGCTTCTCGTAAAATAAACTATTAATATTTATAATCTAGCCGTACCCTCGACTTCATTCGCGTGGAATTTAACCAAAAAGTTATTTTGTTTGTTTTGCTTTTTTTCCTTTTAAGGATTTTTCAAAAATAAAATTATCTTAACTTACGTCTTATTACATTAGCTGCCTGTCAGTACAACTCTCGTCTTTTGACGTGTACTGCCAGGCATCAGAAGAGCCATTTCAAAGATTAGTCGGAACAAACAGACAGACCGATAAAACTTAAAAAAAATGTAATTTTTGTATATGTACCGTACAAAACTATATTAGTTTACATGTAATAATAAGCTGTAATTATTATATTACAAATAGAGACTCTAGTTTTATTTATTTGTTCAGATAATTTGATGCTAATTTGATAACCTATTAAATTATTAAATAGAGGATCAATTATTGTTTTACGTATTTAGCTTAAAATCTGAAACAGAGTTTTTAATGTGGTGGTACAATGTTATCTATTTTTTGTTACTACAACTTATTTATTTAGATACTGGACGCTTTGCATAAGTACATGTTAACCAAGAGTCCGAATACAAAACCGATTCACGTGAACAGAAAAGTTTGGACAGCGCAGCAGTTTAGATAATTGGATAACTCTTTAACGATAGCACAAATTATTTCCCGAAGGAGAAAGAGGTAGAGAGTTGTTATGCTCACAGTAATAAATTACGTAATATTACGACGAACACCATTAATGCCAAAAATTTAATATGGAAACATTTTTTCCTTTGAAGCTTACAACACGATATGCTCTACATTTTAATAAGATTGTTACATTGCAGTGTCAATAGGAGATAGAGAGGAATGAATGGCTAAGCACAGTCTCAATTAAATTGTTTATTTCTTTAAAACACTCACAACACTCTTGAAATTCTTTCACTATAGCAAACGTTTAGTATCACGTCTTTAGAAATGAGTACTCACCGTTAACATCATACCAGGCGATAGACACCCACTGCAAGGCACAGGCCTCCGCCAACGATCGCTACGATGGTGGTCCTGCCTCGACCTCTGCCACTTCCTGCTTTGATCTAGCAGTAGAGTTGCAAGCGTAGCCCTCTACTTAGCTCTTTAAACGACCTTTAACTTTCTTATAAGGTCCAAAGAAAACGATCACATCTCGGATCCATAGGTCATAACCTGCACTATACACCGGTCAAAGACTTTTCCCTTCAGGTTTGCGATATTTAGGACGAGAAGATATTTGTGCTTCCCGAACGCTGCCCTTACGAGTTCGATTCGGTGAGTAATCTCTTTCTCAGAGCTGTAGTATCAGAAGAGGTGTTAACGGATATTAATAAAGTTTAAAAGCAGGAAATCAAGTATAACATTTTATTTAAATCTAGAATTTATTAAATCATCAATGCAATAGATTGCCGTAGCAGTCAAAGCCGCACTGTCCTACGATGGTGACCACGCCTGCCGAGGGCACCTCCCCTGCGAACTGCACGGCGCCCAATATCGGTACCTGTCCGGCGACGAGCGTGGTGCCCGCCACGGGCAGCTCGCCGGCGACGTCCAAGTCACCCGTCCCGGCCCCGCCGTACGCGCCCACCGGCTCCGCAGCGCCCCAGCCGCAGCCGCCCAGACCGCGGCCTCCCAACACGACACCCGCTCCGTATTGTGGCACCACGCACTGCGCGACTGCATTCTGAACGATAACAATTACATTAAAAAAAATAATACGCAAAAAGTATGTTTCAGGACTACATACAGGACTTATAAAGAAATTATTAATATTTATTAATAAAATGATTCAAATTTCATAAACTTTATATAAATTAAACAAAGGGTCGCTTATTACAATATCATATCTTACGTTGTTTAAATATTAGCTTTCAATATAATACAGCAGCTTAATAAAAAAACACAGTGTTTTGACTCTAAAATCAAAAACAAATTAAGTTGCAGAAGTGACTCCCTCTTTCATTATCATGTCGTATCTATTTCTATTATTCACAACAGATGTAAGCAAACACTTTAAAATGCATTTACTATAGCAAATATTATAAATATATATATATATATATATATATATATATATATATATATATATATATATATATATATATATATATATATATATATATATATATATATTTATATATATGTGTATATCGAATTGGATTTGGAAAGTAAAATAAACATAACTATTTTAACTATTTCATTTTTATGGTATAGCCAGCAATTATCCTTTCATAAAATTTCGCTATTGACGTATATATAAACTAGCTAAATTTTAAATAATATTTTTATCGTGATAGCAGTTTGATCAGTATCTACAAATGACTAAACTTATACTTGCTTTTGATTTTGATACCGAATAACTAATAAATAGATGAACATAAACGCGCGTGCAACTGTCGGCTTCCTTTGTCACATTATTCCCTTAGGGGCTTAAATGGGTTTTAAAGTGTTTTGTTTATAGATATTTTTCGCAAATAGTGCCTCGTGAGGAACACGGTTTCGGACACTTTGTTGAGTTGAAGGTGTACAAGCTGCAAGGCTAACAGCGATAACGTCTGACTCAATCATGCTGATATAAGCACTCCGTATAGATCAACGAATTTCGTAATTCTTAAGCAATATAACGAGCCGCTGTGTTCTGAAAATGTTAGCTCTTGCGGACCTCGGTTCCGCAAGCGCAGTTGGGGTGATTTTGTCAGAGCCGCAAGGCTAACAGAAATAACATCTACCGACATCGTGCTTATACAAGCTTTTCGTATGACCAAACATTTATTTTACTTTACATAACAATGTTTACAGTTACCATAGAAAAATCTCTCATAAAATTATAAAACACTATAATTTTAGTTTTAGGTATTTGGCCTTTGAGAATAATAATATTTTTGCGATTTGTAAGCACCGATGTTACAAATTAAATGACATTCTGTTTTATCGCCAATGTAGTACCCGTCAGTATAACTCACGTCTTTTGACGTGTACTGACAGGCATCCGAAGAGCCATTTCAGAGATTAGTCGGAATAAACAGACAGACCGATAAAACTTTAAAAAAATGTAATTTTTTGTATATGTACCATACAAAACTATATTAGTTTACATGTAATAATAAGCTGTTATTATTATATTACAAATAGAGACTCCAGTTTTATTTATTTGTTCAGATACTTTGATGCTAATTTGATAACCTATTAAATTATTAAATGGAGGATCAATTATGATTTTACGTATTTAGCTTAAAATCTGAAATAGAGTTTTTAATGTGGTGGTACAATGGTATCTATTTTTTGTAACTACAACTTATTTTATTTATTTAGATACTGGACGCTTTGCATAAGTACATGTTAACCAAGAGTCCGAACACAAAACGATTCACATGATCAGAAACATCTGGATAGCGCAGCAGTTTAGATAATTGGATAACTCTTTAAGGATAGCACAAATTATTTCCAGAAGAAGAGAGGGGTACCATTAATGCCAAAAATTTAATATGGAAACATTTTTCCCTCTGAAGCTTACAACACGATATGCTCTGCATTTTATTAAGATTCTTTTCATTCATTCATTTTCTATTTATTCATTCGTTTTACTAAGTGTAAATAGGAGATAAAGAGGAATGAGTGGCTTAGCGCAGTCTCAATTTAATTGTTTATTTTTTTAAAACACACACAACAACTCTTGAAATTATTTTACTATAGCAAACATATTATGCTTCCCGAACGCTGCCCTTCCGAGTTTGATTCAGCGAGTTATCTCTTTCTCCGAGCTGCACTATCAGAAGAGGTGGTAACGGGTATTAATAAAATTTAAAAGCTGGAAATGAAGTATTACATATTATTTAAATCTTGAATTTATTAATGAATTTATGAATTAATCAATACAGTAGGTTGCCGAGGCAGTCACAGCCGCACTGTCCTGCGATGGTGACCACGCCTGCCGCGGGCACCTCCCCTGCGAACTGCACGGCGCCCAATATCGGTACCTGTCCGGCGACGAGCGTGGTGCTCGCCACGGGCAGCTCGCCGGCGACGTCCAAGTCACCCGTCCCGGCCCCGCCGTACGCGCCCACCGGCTCCGCAGCGCCCCTGCTGCAGCCGCCCAGACCGCGGCCTCCCAACGCGACACCCGCTCCGTATTGTGGCATCACGCACTGCCCGATCGCGTCCTGAATATTAACAAATACATTCAAAACCTTTTTATAATACGAGTAGACAAATATGTTTCTGGACTATGCTCCTCTTTTACCTGAACCCCGCACGCGGTCATGCACAACAGTGCTCCGAGGAAGGCGAACGTCGACATGTCTGTTTCTTTCATCTGTTTCACTGACTTGATTAATTATTCTCGAGCGTATGCTTTTATACAATGAAATGTATTAGTTTTGAAACCGTCTTCAACTAATCAGCGTGTACGTGGTTTTGCATCAACGAAGAATTCTGAACCACAATCTTAAGACAACAGGATAACCGTTTTAACGAAAATAAACGATTTAATTGCAAATTATCACCTACTTTCATAACTTGGTCACGTCTAATATGCCTATCATATTTTGCTAATTTTGTAATTTTCAACAATTGACAAACCTATACATGACTCGACCGTATAAAAGCCGGGAATAAGAGTTTAAAGTTACTTACTGACTACTCACTCGTTCATACAAAATACTAAAGTGCAAGTAAAGACAATGCCAGCCACGAACATCGTACGCCTCTGCAGCTTCCTTGGATTTCTTGTATCGGTGAGTGTTAAGAGAAATTAAAAAAAATAATGAACTAGTTGTAAGCATGTGTCTTGATTGTGATTTGGTTCAGTTGCAGAGTGTCTGCGGGCAATGCGTGCCGCTGCGCGGGTACAGCGGGTGCAGTGGGGGGCGGTACGACGTGGTCCCGGCTTACCATGAGTGTTCTCTGGCCGCCGCCGCCGCGCTGGCCGCCGCCGACGGTGGAGGCTTTGCCGTGACCAGCGCCTCCCCCGTGCCACCGCACGGCGTGTCCGTGCTGTCGGAGAACGAGTACGCGGGCCTGCTGGCAGTGATCGGGCAGCTGCCATTCCTCGGCAGCACGCAGCTGGAGGGCGCGGTGCCTTCCGCCGGTGCGGGCGCCGTGTCGTACGGCTGCGGCTACGGCGACGTGGCTATCGTGAGCGAGGACTTCGCCGGCCCCGCGCCGGCCGCCGGTCTACTGTCTGAAGGCGCTTTCAGCGGCTTGCGAGGGTGCGGGTGTGGAGCTCTCATTTAAATATGTCATTAATGATCTACATAATAATGTGCTCACGAAATGAATTCGGAAAGTAAAATAAACAGCAAAACTATTTTAACTCTGTCATTTTCATGCCGTAGCCCGCAATTACCCTTTCATAAAATTTCGCTATTGACTTATATATAAACAAGCTAAATATTAATTTTTTTTTTCATAGTGATAGCAGTTTGATCAGTATCTACAAATGACTAAACTTGTACTTGCTTTTGATTCTGATAACGAATAATTAATGAATAGATGAACATTATTGCTTTGAGCACGCGTGAAACTGTCGGCTTCCTTTGTCACATTAATCCCTCAGGGGCTTAAATGGGTTTTAGACAGTTTTGTTTATAGGTATTTTTCGCAAGTAATGCCTCTTGAGGAACACGGTTTCGGACACCCAGTTGAGTTGGAGGTGTAAAAGCCGCAAGGCTAATAGCGATAACGTCTTTTTTTTTTTTCTGTTGGGGAAATCTTCAGGTATTCAAGATACCCTGCCTCTGGGGGGAGGACAGGGGTATGTGGGATTCCTACCCACTAAAACCCCTCCCCGGTGGTCGCCCTCTGCGCTAAACGGGGGACCGCGGTATCTCCCGGTCAGGGATCGCCACGCGGTCTTCCCTCGCGACTTGCTATTTTTCGATAGCCCGTCCCGGGGTATGCGTGGATACGCTACCCCCGAAACCCTCGTGGTACTATCACGATGGTTCGGGACCACGTCGAACCATCGTCCGCCTCAGAGTCGCCGAAGCTAATGGGAGTTTAGGGCCCCCACCCTAAACTCCCGCGACTCTGAAGGCCCCGTTTATGGTGGGGGAGCACAATTCATCGGAGGGCCGTCGCGAGGCACGTCTCTGCGCTGACGGCGTCGTCTCCGAGCGGGATCTGTCCTCTGCCGATCCCGTTCGGCTGCCTCCTTCTGGACCATGACGGTCTCACAAAAAGAGGCCACGGCCCTGCACGCCGATGACCCACTCAGCATCGCCGACACGATTGCTGGCAAGGAAAGGTCCTGTCCGATCTCGTCCGCCAGAATCCGCCGCTCCGACTGCCACGCCGGGCAGACCGCAAACGTGTGCGAGGCGGAATCCTGGGCGGCTCCTCCGCAGTGGAAGCAGTTCGCCGTCGCTTCGCGACCAATCCTACACAGGTAATCACCAAAGCAACCGTGCCCGGTGATCATGTGCGTAAGCCTGTAGGTGAGCCTTCCGTCTCGTCGCTGCATCCAGGCCTCGAAGACGGGCAGGATCGCTCCAACGACGCGTCTGCGCGCATAGCGCTCTTCCGAGAGCTTAGCGCGCCACGTCGCGAGCGCCCTGCGCCGTTCCTGCCGTCTGACCGCCTCGAGCACACGGTTCGGCTCGCCACCGCCGTCTCGGCGGAGGGTGCGGACTTGGTCGTAGACCCTCGCATCCGACTCCGCTAGAATGTCCAGGGGCGGAAAGCGCGCCAGGACTGTCGCCGCCTCGAACGATATCGTGCGATATCCGCGTACGATCCGTATGGCCATCCTCCGCTGGACGCTGTAGATCTTAGTACTACAGCGTCGAATCGCCAGCCTTTTTGCCCACACGGGCGCCCCGTACAAGGCTACGGACCGTACGACCCCTGCATAGAGGCGGCAGACTTCCTCCGTGGGTCCCCCGAGATTAGGCAGCAGTCTATGCATGGCACCCGCTATCCTCTCAATCCGGGGGACGAGGCGATCGAAGTGCTCTTCGAAGCCCCAGCGACTGTCCAAAGTGAGGCCGAGGTACTTCATGTACCGCCCCACCGTGACATCGTGCCCACCGACGCGAACGCGCGAGTCGGGAGGTTCCCTCGTTCGAGGCAACCGGTGGAACCATAGCGCCTCGGTCTTGTTTGGCGCTATTTCCAACCCCAGCCCGCGTATTTTAGCGACGACGACTTCCGTCCCAAGCTCGGCGAGCTCCCTGGTCCTCTCGAAGTTGTCTCCGCTGGCGACTACCAGCGTGTCGTCGGCGTAACAAACGACGCTCACGCCGGCGGGGAGACTGACTTGCAGAACCGCATCGTACGCGAGGTTCCACAAGAGTGGTCCTAGGACCGACCCCTGCGGCACCCCGCGCTTGATCTCCCTCCGGTTACTCCTTCCGTTTTGGTCCATGTACACGATGTACCTGTCTCGCAAGTAATCGCCGATGACGCCTCGCAGGCAGGGAGGGACCTCATGCTGGATCAGTCCCTCCCTTATCGCGTCCCAGGGCAGTGAGTTGAAAGCGTTGACGATGTCGAGGCTTATCGCCAACGCTACACCACCCCGAGACACGGCCTGCTCCGACAAGGACCGAACGCGCATGATCGCGTCGACGGTCGAACGCCCCCGACGGAAGCCAAACTGGCTGTCGGCAAGATCGGGGCCGACGCGAGACAGATGCCCGCCGATACGGGCGGCAAGTATCCTTTCGAACAGCTTGCCGCACTCGTCCAGCAGGCATATGGGACGGTACGCAGAGGGAGATTCTACGGCCCTGCCTTCTTTCCTCAAGAGGACCAATCGTGCCTCCTTCCAAGGCGTGGGGAACATGGCTCGGCGGAGACAGCTCGTGAAAAGCTCCGCCAGCTTACCCCCCAAAGACGCCAGACTAAGTACCCAGACCCGACCCGGTATTCCGACGGGCCCCGGCGCGGTGTTTCGCGCTCTGAGACGGCTCACGGCTCGATCCAGCTCCTGCGCCGTTACCCTCGTCTCATCCGTCCACTCCCACGGCTGTGCCGGGGGGTGCGAGCGATAACGTCTAACTCAACCATGCCGATATAAGCACTCCGTATAGATCAACGAATTTTTTAATTCTTAAGCATTATTAAAAGGCGCTTTATTCTGAAAATGTGTCTGAAAATTCTCTTGCGGACCTAGGTTCCGCAAGCCCTGTTGAGGTGATTTTGTCGGAGCCGCAAGGCTAACAGAAATAACATCTACCGTCACCGTGCTAATACAAACTTTTCGTATGACCAAACTTTTATTTTATTTTACATAATAACGTTTACAGTTAACATAGAAAAATCTCTCATAAAATTTTAAAACACTATAATTTTAGTTTTAGGTAATTCGCCTCTTGAGAATAATAATATTCTCGCGATTTGTAAGCACCGATGCTACAAATTAAATGACATTCTGTTTTATCGCTAATCTAGTACCGTTTGCTTTTAAAATGAATGATATTGAATAAGTTTTATTACTATACATCAATATCCTTATTTAATAAACATGGTCACTAATAACGTATCGCGCTTTAAGTAAAGTGGGTTGACGTTATAAATTAAAAACTAATAAAATTCGTGCGATACACTTTGTATAATTGTTGTATATATATAATTGAATTACCAAATTAGGCAAATGTTGATGAAAATGAGGTCTGGAATTATTGAAAGCCTCTCATTCAATGTATTTTAATACGACTTGTTCAAACTTTACTTTTGTAGAATATCTCTTTATTTAGTTTTTTATGTGACCGAATGTTTTCAACAAAATGTTACAAATAAGTTGGAAATATATTCCTATTTTATTATCTAGTAATAGTTTGTAAATAACGAATATTACCTCCGTGAAGGAAACATCTGAAAACGTGTCAGCGGTTATTGACATGACTTGTCAGTTTTTACGCCAAAGGGGCTTCTCGTGAAATAAACTATTAATATTTATAATCTAGATGTACCCTCGACTTCTTTCGCGTGTAATTTAACAAAAAAGTTATTTTGTTTATTTTAATTTTTTTCCTTTTAAGGGTTTTTAAAAATAAAAATATCGTAACTTACTTATTACATCAGCTACCTGTCAGTATAACTCTCGTCTTTAGACGTAAACTGACAGGCATCCGAAGAGCCATTTCAGAGATTAGGAACGGAACAGAGAGACCGTTAAAACTTAAAAATAAATGTAATTTTTGTATATGTATCGTACAAAACCATATTAGTTTACATGTAATAATAAGCTGTAATTATTATATTTCAAATAGAGACTAGTTTTATTTATTTGTTCAGATAATTTGATGCTGATTTGATATCCTATTAAATTATTAATCGGAGGATCAATTATTATTTTACGTATTTAGCTTAAAATCTAAAATAGAGTTTTTAATGCGTTGCTACAATGTTATCTATTTTTTGTTACTAAAACTTATTTTATTTATTCAGATACTGGACGCTTTGCATAAGTACATTTTAACCTAGAGTCCGAACACAAAACCGATTCACACGAACAGACACGTCTGGATAGTGCAGCAGTTTAGATAATTGGATAACTCTTTAACGATAGCACAAATATATTTCCAGAAGGAGAGAGGGGTACCATTAATGCCAAAAATTTAATATGGAAACATTTTTCCCTCTGAAGCTTACAACACGATATGCTCTGCATTTTACTAAGATTCTATTCATTCATTCATTTTCTATTTATTCATTCGTTTTACTAAGTGTAAATAGGAGATAAAGAGGAATGAGAGGCTTAGCACAGTCTCAATTTAATTGTTTATTTCTTTAAAACACTCACAACACTCTTGAAATTCTTTTACTATAGCAAACGTTTAGTGCCCACCGTTAACATCACACCAGGCGATAGACGCCCACTGCAAGGCACATGCCTCCGCCAACGATCGCTACGATGGTGGTCCTGCCTCGACCTCTGCCACTTCCTGCTTTGATCTAGCAGTAGAGTTGCAAGCGTAGCCCTCTCCTTAGCTCTTTGGGCTACCTCTAACTTTCCTATAAGGTCTAAAAAAAACGATCACTTCTCGGATCCATAGGTCATAACCAGCACCTTACACCGGTCGAAGACTTTTGCCTTCGGATTTGCGATATTTAGGACGAGAAGATATTTGTGCTTCCCGAACGCTGCCCTTCCGAGTTTGATTCGGCGAGTTATCTCTTTTTCCGAGCTGTACTATCAGAAGAGGTGCTAACGGGTATTAATAAAATTTAAAAGCAGGAAATGAAGTATTACATTTTATTTAAATCTTGAATGTATTAAATCATCAATACAAAAGATTGCCGTAGCAGTCACAACCGCACTGTCCTACGATGGTGACGACGCCTGACGCGGGCACCTCCCCTGCGAACTGCACGGCGCCCAATATCGGCACCTGGCCGGCGACGAGAGTGGTGCCCGCCACGGGCAGCTCGCCGGCGACGTCCAGGTCACCCGTCCCGGCCCCGCCGTACGCGCCCACCGGCTCCGCAGCGACCCTGCCGCAGCCGCCCAGACCGCGGCCTCCCATCACCACACCGGCTCCGTATTGTGGTACCCCGCACTGCGCGACTGCATTCTGGGCGATAACAATTGCATTAAAAAAATTATACGCAAAAAATATGTTTATAAACTATGCTCCTCTTTTACCTGAACCCCGCACGCGGTCATGCACAACAGTGCTCCGAGGAAGGCGAACGGTGACATGTCTGTTTCTTTCTTCTGTTTCACTGACTTGGTTAACTATTCAGGCGCGTATGCTTTTATACTATGAAATGTATTCGTTTTGAAACCGTCTTCAATTAATCAGCGTGTACGTGGTTTTGCATCAAACATTCTGAACCACAATCTCAGGACAACAGGATAACCGTTTCGACGAAAATAAATAATTTAATGGCAAATTATTATCTACTTTCGTAACTTGGTCACGTCTAATATGCCTATCGTATTTTGCAAATTATGTCATTTTCAACAATTGACAAACAAATGTATGATAGGACAATATAAAAGCCAGGAATAAGAGTTCAAAGTTACTCACTGACTACTCACTCGTTCATTCAAACTACTGAAGTGCAAGTAAACAAAATGCCTGCCACGAACATCGTACACCTCTGCAGCTTCCTCGGGTTTTTAGTATCGGTAAGTTTAATGAGAAAATTAAAAAATGAAATGCTATACAGTTAGTTTTCATGAGTGTGGCTTAATTGTGATTTGGTTCAGTTGCAGAGTGTCAGCGGGCAATGCTCGCCGGTGCGCGGGTACAGCGGGTGCAGTGGGGGGCGGTACGACGTGGTCCCGGCTTACCATGAGTGTTCTCTGGCCGCCGCCGCCGCGCTGGCCGCCGCCGACGGCGGAGGCTTTGCCGTGACCAGCGCCTCCCCCGTGCCACCGCACGGTGTGTCCGTGCTGTCGGAGAACGAGTACGCGGGCGTGCTGGCTGTGGCCGGGCAGCTGCCATTCCTCGGCAGCACGCAGCTGGAGGGCGCGGTGCCCTCCGCCGGTGCGGGCGCCGTGTCGTACGGCTGCGGCTACGGCGACGTGGCTATCGTGAGCGAGGACTTCGCCGGCTCCGCGCCGGCCGCCGGTCTACTGTCTGAAGGCGCTTTCAGCGGCTTGCGAGGGTGCGGGTGTGGAGCTCTCATTTAAATATGTCATTAATGATCTACATAATAATGAGCTCACAAAATTAACTCGGAATTTAAAATATAAAACAAATCAACATTAGCTCTTCATTGTGATGGTTTAGCAGTTCGGTTAGACTTTACCATTGTAATTTATGTACAATATAATAAATGTGTCAATGCATTTAAGTTATTTTTGCTTTGCGTTTTGATAACGAATGGGTGATGAAAAGACGATTCTCGGTATTATGAGCACGCGAGAGAATTTTAGCTTCATTTGTTACATTATTTGCTCAGAGGTATAAATATCAAATTTTGCAGCAACAAGTTTCTGTAAATATAAGCTACAAAGGACCTCGATTTCGAACGCCCTATTGAGTTGAAACTGTCAAAGCCACAGGGATAACAGCAATAACATCTACCGAAACCATGCTAGACTAAGCTTTCCTTTATGGATCTAACATTCGGTTTACTTCACATAAGAGTATTTTATTTCAGTTATCATGGAACCAATCTATACACCTATTATTTTAAACCGCTATTATTATGACTCTATGTATTTCGGCCCTTAAGAGTAATAATTTTATTGCGATTTGTAAGCACTGATGTCACAAATCAAATGGCATTGTTTTTTACCGCCAATCTAGTAATGTTTGCTCTTAAAATAAATGATGTTGATTATGTGTTATGTATATGTATTAATGTCTATGTCTTTTATTCGATAAACATAGTAACTATTAACTACGAATAAAGGATTGGGTGATAATAGAACTAATATAATTTGTACGACAAGCGAATATTTGATGCATAAATATATCATTGATTTACAGGTTTAGGTAAATATTAATGAAAATGCGGTTAAGATTTGTTGGAAGGCCCTCATTCAATAAATTTTAATACGACATGTTTTAACATTAATATCAATACTATACTTTTGTAAAATATATCTTTCTTTGGTTTTAAATTGTTTGAAAGTTTTCAATTAAGTTTGAAATACCTGTGTGAAAGAAAATATCTGTAAACGTTTCTGCGCTTAGCATGACTGGTTTGTATAACGCAGAAAAACTTAGACCTCCGAGCTTTTGTTAACAAATTATTATCATTTATAAGCTAGCTATGTCTGCGAATTCATTCGGACAGAAAACAAAAAAAAACTTTCAATTACTTTTGATTTTTTTTTTCGTTTAAGAATTTTTTTACCATAAAAGTTTCCCAAGTTATATTTTTTTTTAAATGGCCCCCGCTAATCGGAGCCTCTCGTACCCCTAATTTGTTGGGATCAGGAACTTTTGTTTTACAGTTTATTAGTTTTTTCACGATCTTTTTTTATTTTCTCTCTCTTCTTACATGCATTTTATGTTCTTTCATTCGATATTTTTTACCACATTCCTTCTTTCTTACCCTTTCGCTCTATAACGCCTTCCATTCATCCCTCATTACTCATGTACATTTTCTTTATTCTATATTCTTATTTTATTTCTTTATAAGATTATTACATAATCACATTGTTTTACATTATTTTTATCGATTTTAGTTATTTACATTTTATAAGCTTTTATTTTTATCTATCGCTTTACTAATTATTTCTCTACAGAGTAATAGGAAGTCTTCTTTTGTTGTTTTTTCTCTTATCCTATAATAGCCTCCCTCTATTGATTCCTCCTTGAATTTTACACCAGACCAAGTTATATCTTATTATATTAGATAACTATCAGTATAAGTCTCGTCAAAATTCGTCATGTTATTTCAGAGATTAGTTGGAACGAATAGACGGACAGATTAAGAAAAAAATGTTTATTTTTTATACGACCCGTTTACATATTCATAAGAATTAATAAAAGTAGTAATAAAAGTAGTAAGTTATTTTAATATTACAAACAGACACTCAAGTGTTGTTTATTTGTATAGATAATTTGATGAAAATTTACTAACTTTTTAAATTATTAAACGGAGGATCAATTATTACACTTTCGTATCAATAATTAAAATTAAAAACGTAGCAACTGATAGAAAAAAAACGAATTAGGGTGGAGAATTGACTTGCTCTTTCACTATCGTATCATTCATTTCGTATCGTATCTACTTTTCTTCTTTATACTAGATGTTTTTTTAGTTATTTTTAGTACTATGTAACAATATAATTGAGTCAATTCTGGACGCGTATATATTACAAAATGTGTAAATGTTATAGGTACGAAATATAAATATTTGCTATTACATTCAACTAAAACATTTCATTATATCGATATGTAATGTTTCTAACACGTCGTCAATCAGATTAAGAACACAAAACCTTTACCTTATACCTTTTAATTTTCAAGACAAATGTTTATTCTTATTCGTACTTACTTTACGTATGTAAGAGTAAGACGGATAAAAATACCTGCTTGTACGTGGAAGACGACAAACTTCATTTGTTTGTCCTCTAGAAGATACTGCTAAAACATCACTTTGGTTGTTTCATCTATTTGTAACTTCTTAAAGCCGTCTCTACAATTAATAAGCTTAAAAATTACATTGGCATATACGTACGACTATTCGATCTCCGTTTATAACACGGTTCATATTACGTAGATTGTCATCGTGGTAGTTAATTTACTATACTTACCCCTTCTGTTAACTTCCCGCTGGCAGTACTGTACGCGTGCGACGTACACGAGAAGCCCATTTGTAACTAAAATTGATAAGTCATGTCAAACGAAGTTTTCTGCGAATGCGATCGATTGATCTGCATGTTACGAGAGAGAAAGATTTTAACTTCAATGACAACTAGGTTGTAAAACATAAGGCAAATGTTTTATCTAAAAAACAAACATTCTTTAAATGATGAACATCGTAACGTTATGATGGTGAGGAAAAGCGTTTTCAAAATTTGAATTATTACATAATTAAATTATTTATTGTTTACTATCTGTCCCTGTAGACTATATACTGACATAATTTATTAATCAAACTCATTCTTAAAAAAAGGATTATAATGTAACATATTCAGGACGATCTCTTTACACAGGGTGATTGGAAGTACTTTGGTGTAAACGCTTTATTTTGACACTGCTTTTAAAAGAAATGATGTTGTTTGCGTGTTATAGATATATATTAATATCTATGTCTTTTATTCGATAAACGTTGTAACTAATAAGGTATCGAGTTTAGTATAAAGGAGTGGGTGACTTTAAATATATATACTACTATATAAAAGCGTGTGAAACTATAGACGACAAACTTCATTTTCATGTCCTCTATAATATACTGCTAAAAAGTACTTTCGTTATTTCATCTAGTTGTAACTTTTTTTTTAGCCGTCTTCACAATTAATAAACTTAAAAATTACATTGGCATATACGTACGACTATTCGATCTCCGTTTATAGCACGGCTCATATTACGTAGATTGTCATCGTTGTAGTTAATTTACTATACTTACCTCTTCTATCAACTTCCCGCTGGCAGTACCGTACGCGTGCGACGTACACGAGAAGCCCATTTGTAACTAAAATTGATAAGTCATGTCATACGAAGTTTTCTGCGAATGCGGTCGATTGAACTGCATGTTACGAGAGAGAAAGATTTTAACCTTAATGACAACTAGGTGGCAAAACATAAGGCAAATGTTTTGCAATGCAATTTAATGATAAACATCGTAACGTTATGATGGTGAGAAAAAGAGATTTCAAAATTCGAATAACTACATAAATAAATTAATTATTGTTTACTATCTGTCCCTGTAGAATATTTACTGACATAAGTTATTAATCAAACTCATTCTTAAAAAAATAATTAAAATGTAACATATTCACGACGATCTCTTTACACAGGATGATTGGAAATACATTGGTGTAAACGCTTTAAAGGGGTGAATGTATAGTTTACTTGCTGACATGCTGAGTTTATGAGCTCCGTATAAAAATTAATAATTTTAGTTTATTTAATTTAATTTATTTTGTTTTGGAAAATCTAGATTTTATGTTTACCTATAAAAACAAAATGAAAAGATTTATGTAATTGTGCAATGTAATCTTTAATATTTCTTAAAATACATCAGATTGTATTTGAATACTAGAGGCCTTCCATAAATACACGTTAACCTCGAGTCCAAACACCAAACCCTACTACAACAACGTAAATGTCCATTAATGCAGCAATTTAGATAATTGCAACAATCTCTAACGACAGCACAGATTTATTCGAAGGAGAGAGAGAAAAAGAGGTCTTATTGCCACAAACATCACGTAATATTCAGCCAAAGTCCCTTTAACCGTTTTCATTTACAGTACGTAGCATATCATGAATACAATATATATTTTACTGAGTTTAGCACAAGTTGTTGTCACTTTGCGATGTTCCGAACACACTGCACTGATTATGATTTGAAATAAAAGTCAAAAGTCGAAAACATAAGATCAAATTTATTTAAATCTTGAATTAATGAATTGATCAATACAGCAGGTTGCCGTGGCAGTCACAGCCGCACTGTCCTACGATGGTGACCACGCCTGCCGAGGGCACCTCCCCTGCGAACTGCACGGCGCCCAATATCGGTACCTGTCCGGCGACGAGCGTGGTGCCCGCCACGGGCAGCTCGCCGGCGACGTCCAGGTCACCCGTCCCGGCCCCGCCGTAGGCGCCCACCGGCTCCGCAGCGCCCCTGCCGCAGCCGCCCAGACCGCGACCTCCCATCACCACGCCGGCTCCGTACTGTGGTACCACGCACTGCGCGACTGCATTCTGTAGATTAACAATTACTCTCAAACCTTTTTATACCCAAAAATAAGTTTATAGACTATGCTCCTCTTTTACCTGAATCACGCACGCGGTCATGCATGACAATACTCCGAGGAAGGCGAACGGTGACATGTCTGTTTCTTTCTTCTGTTTCACTGACTTGATTAATTATTCTCGCGCGTATGCTTTTATACTATGGAATGTATTAGTTTTGAAACCGTCTTTAACTAATCAGCGTGTACGTGGTTTTGCATCAACGAAGAATTCTGAACCACAATCTTTAGACAACAGGATAACCGTTTTAACGAAAATAAACAATTTAATTGCAAATTATCATCTACTTTCATAACTTGGTCACGTCTAACGTGCCTATCATATTTTGCTAATTTTGTAATTTTCAACATTTGACAAACCAATACATGACTCGACTGTATAAAAGCTGGGAATAAGAGTTTAAAGTTACTCTCTGACTACTCACTCGTTCATTCAAAGTACTAAAGTGCAAGTAAACACAATGCCAGCCACGAACATCGTACGCCTCTGCAGCTTCCTTGAATTTCTTGTATCGGTGAGTTAAAAGAGAATTTTTTTACAAAATTATTGAACTATTTGTAAGCATGTGTCTTGATTGTGATTTGGTTCAGTTGCAGAGTGTCAGCGGGCAATGCGTGCCGGTGCGCGGGTACAGCGGGTGCAGTGGGGGACGGTACGACGTGGTCCCGGCTTACCATGAGCGTTCTCTAGCCGCCGCCGCTGCGCTGGCCGCCGCCGACGGCGGAGGCTTTGCCGTGACCAGCGCCTCCCCCGTGCCGCCGCACGGCGTGTCCGTGCTGTCGGAGAACGAGTACGCGGGCGTGCTGGCTGTGGCCGGGCAGCTGCCATTCCTCGGCAGCACGCAGCTGGAGGGCGCGGTGCCCTCCGCCGGTGCGGGCGCCGTGTCGTACGGCTGCGGCTACGGCGACGTGGCCATCGTGAGCGAGGACTTCGCCGGCCCCGCGCCGGCTGCCGGTCTACTGCCCGAAAGCGCGTTCAGCGGATTGCGAAGTTGCGGGTGTGGAGCTCTCGTTTGAATATGTCATTAATAATCTACATAATATTGTGTTCACGAATTGAACTTGGAAAGTAAAATAAACAACAAAACTATTTTAACTTTTTCATTTTTATGGTGTAGCCAGCAATTATCCTTTCACTAAATTTCGCTATTGACGTATATATAAACTAGCTAAATATGAAATAATATTTTCATAGTGATAGCAGTTAGATCAGTATCTCAAAATAATTAATCGTATATTTGCTTTGTGTTTCGATTACGAATAATTAATGAATAGATGAACATTATTGCTTTGAGCACGCGTGCAACTAACGGCTTCCTTTGTTACATTATTCCCTCGAGGCTTTAAATAGTTTGTAGGCTGTTTTGTTTATAGGAAGTTTTTGCAAATAAGGTTTCTCAAAGAAATTGGTTGCTATGCTTATATAAACATTTCGTGTAGATCAACCAATCATCTTAATTCTCAAGCGAATATAAATAGCCATTGTATTTAATTTCATGAAATTTTTAACTTCTGCGGGTCTCGGCTCCGCGAGTCCGGTCTAGATGAAGCTGTTAGAGTGGCGTGGATAACAGCAATAACATCTACCGACACCGTGCTGAAATAAACGTTTCGTATGATCAAACATTTGGATTACTTTATATAAGAATGTTTTATTTCAGTTAGCACAGAATAATCTCTCCTAAAATTTTAAAACTCTATAATTTTTGGTTTAGGTATTTAGAACCTTCGAATTATCATATTCTTACGAATTGTAAGAACTGCATGCAAATCACAAAGTGAACGTTAGCGGGGTTTCAAGCTCGCAACTAAAATCGAACGGCACTGTTTATTATGGTCTACATGAATATCTGGGGTTAGTTTTCGATGATAAAGAGAGCCTCTATAAAGAGAAGAATGCTACCGAGAGGGTTGCTAGCTATAAAAGTTATAAAAATTGTGCTATAAAAGAATATTTGACCAATACATATATATATATATATATAACTTATTTACACGATTTAGTAGATGTGGATTAAACTGAGGTTTAAAAATGTTGAAAGCCTCTAATTCAATATTGTTTTAACAAAATATGTTCAATTTAATTTTAACTTTTTGACACGACTTATCAGTTTCGGTGCCAAATGAGCTTCAAATAGCACCTTTAACGTCGGAAAACTTAAGACTTCGACATTTATAAAGAAATTATTATTATTTATTAATAAAATGATTCAAATTTCATAAACTTTACATAAATTTAACGAAGGGTCGCTTATTACAATATCATATCTTACGTTCTTTAAATATTAGCTTTTAATATAATACAGTAGCTTAATAAAAAATACAGTGTTTTGACTCGAAAATCAAAAACAAATTAGGTTGCAGAAGTGACTTGCTCTTTCATTATCGTGTCGTATCTATTTCTATTATTCACAACAGATGTATTTAATTTAATAGCATGCAATACTAATGACTAAAACACAGTTTCATTTGAATACTTTATTTATTTTAAGCAAACACAACACTTTAAAATGCATTTACTATAGCAAATATTATATATATATATATATTTTTTTTTTTTTGACGAGAAGATATTTGTGCTTCCCGAACGCTGCCCTTCCGAGTTCAATTCGGCGAGTTATCTCTTTCTCCGAGCTGTACGTGTACGAGAAGAGGTTAAAAGCAGGAAATGAAGTATTACATTTTATTTAAATCTTGAATTTATTAAATCATCACTGCAATAGATTGCTGAAGCAGTCACAGCCGCACTGTCCTACGATGGTGACCACGCCTGCCGCGGGCACCTCCCCTGCGAACTGCACGGCGCCCAGTATCGGTACCTGGCCGGCGACGAGCGTGGTGCCCGCCACGGGCAGCTCGCCGGCGACGTCCAGGTCACCCGTCCCGGCCCCGCCGTACGCGCCCACCGGCACCGCAGCGCCCCTGCTGCAGCCGCCCAGACCGCGGCCTCCCAACACCACACCGGCTCCGTATTGTGGCACCACGCACTGCGCGACTGCATTCTGAACGATAACAATTACATTAAAAAAATTATACGCAAAAAATATGTTTATGGACTATGCTCCTCTTTTACCTGAACCCCGTACGCGGTCATGCACAACAGTGCTCCGAGGAAGGCGAACGGTGACATGTCTGTTTCTTTCTTCTGTTTCACTGACTTGATTAATTATTCACGAGCGTATGTTTTTATACTATGAAATGTATTAGTTTTGAAACCGTCTTCAATTAATCAGCGTGTACGTGGTTTTACATCAACGAAGAATTCTGAACCACAATCTTAAGACAACAGGATAACCGTTTTGACGGAAATAAACAATTTAATTGCAAATTATCATCTACTTTCATAATTTGGTCACGTATAATTTTCAACAATTGAGAAACATAGGTATGCCTGGGCTGTATAAAAGCCGGGAATAAAAGCGTAAAGTTACTAACTACTCACTGGTTCATTCAAAGTACTGAAGTGCAAGTAAACAAAATGCCAGCCACGAACATCGTACGCCTCTGCAGCTTCCTCGGATTTTTAGTATCGGTGAGTTTAATGAGGAAATTAAAAAATGAAATGCTATTCAATTAGTTTTCATGAGTGTGACTTAATTGTGATTTGGTTCAGTTGCAGAGTGTCTGCGGGCAATGCGTGCCGGTGCGCGGGTACAGCGGGTGCAGTGGGGGGCGGTACGACGTGGTCCCGGCTTACCATGAGTGTTCTCTGGCCGCCGCCGCCGCGCTGGCCGCCGCCGACGGCGGAGGCTTTGCCGTGACCAGCGCCTCCGCAGTGCCACCGCACGGCGTGTCCGTGCTGTCGGAGAACGAGTACGCGGGCGTGCTGGCTGTGGCGGGGCAGCTGCCATTCCTCGGCAGCACGCAGCTGGAGGGCGTGGTGCCCTCCGCCGGTGCGGGCGCCGTGTCGTACGGCTGCGGCTACGGCGACGTGGCCATCGTAAGCGAGGACTTCGCCGGCTCCGCGCCGGCCGCCGGTCTACTGCCTGAAGGCGCTTTCAGCGGCTTGCGAGGTTGCGGGTGTGGAGCTCTCGTTTAAATATGTTATTAATGATCTACATAATAATGTCCTCACGAATTGTATTTGGAAAGTAAAATAAACAACAACATTATTTTAACTATTTCATTTTTATGGTGTAGCCAGCAATTATCCTTTAATAAAATTTCGCTTTTGTCGTATACATAAACTAGCTAAATATTAAATAATATTTTGATTGTGTTAGCAGTTTGATCAGTATCTACAAATGACTAAACTTATACTTGCTTTTGATTTTGATAACGAATAGTTAATGAATATATGAACATTATTGCTTTGAGCACGCGTGCAACTGTCGGCTTCCTTTGTCATATTATTCCCTCAGGGGCTTAAACAGGTTTTAGAAAGTTTTGTTTAAAGGAATTTTTCGCAAATAATGCCCCTTGAGGAACACGGTTTCGGACACTTTGTTGAGTTTAAGGTGTAAAAGCCGCAAGGCTAACAGCGATAACTTCTAACTCAACCATGCTGATATAAGCACTCCGTATAGATCAACGAATTTCTTAGTTCTTAAGCAATATAACGAGCCGCTGTGTTCTGAAAATGTTAGCTCTTGCGGAGCTCGGTTCCGCAAGCGCAGTTGGGGTGATTTTGTCAGAGCCGCAAGGCTAACAGAAATAACATCTACCGACACCGTGCTAATACAAACTTTTCGTATGACCAAACATTTATTTTATTTTACATAATAATGTTTACAGTTAACATAGAAAAATCTCTCATAAAATTATAAAACACTATAATTTTAGTTTTAAGTATTTCGGCCATTGACAATAATAATATTCTTGCGATTTGTAAGCACCGATGTTAAAAATTAAATGACATTCTGTTTTATCGCCAATCTAGTACCGTTTATTTTAAAATAAATGATATTGAAATCGTTTTATTGTTATACATCAATATCCTTATTCAATAAACATAGTGACTAATAACGAATCGCGCTTTGAGTTTAGTAGGTTGACGTTAAAAATTAAATACTAATAAAATTTGTGCGATACATTTTGTATAATTGTTATATATAATTGAATTATCAAATAAGGATTGATGAAAATGAAGTCTAGAATTATTAAAAGCCTTTCATTTAATGTATTTTAAAACGGCTTGCTCAAACTTTAATATCAAAACTTTACTTTTTGCGGAAGATCTCTTTATTTTGTTTTTTATGTGTCCGAATGTTTTCAACAAAAAGTTACAAAAAAGTTGGAAATATATGCCTTTTTTATTATCTAGTAATAGTTTGTAAATGATGAATATTACCTCCGTGAAGGAAACGTCTGAAAACGTGTCAGCGCTTATTGACATGACTTGTCAGTTTTTACGCCAAAGGGGCTTCTCGTAAAATAAACTATTAATATTTATAATCTAGCTGTACCCTCGAGTTCATTCGCGTGGAATTTAACCAAAAAGTTATTGTGTTTATTTTGCTTTTTTTTCCTTTTAAGGATTTTTCAAAAATAAAAATATCGTAACTTACGTCTTATTACATCAGCTACCTGCCAGTATAACTCTCGTCTTTTGACGAGTACTGACAGGCATCCGAAGAGCCATTTCAGAGATTAGTCGGAACAAACAGACAGACCGATAAAACTTAAAAAAATGTAATTTTCGTATATGTACCGTACTAACATATATTATTATGCGTGTAATAAATAGCGGTAAATAGAATTTTACAAATAAACACTCAAGTTTTATTTTTTTGCACAGATAATTTGATGCTAATTTGATAACCTATGAAACTATTAAATGGAGGATCAATTATTATTTTACGTATTTAGCTTAAAATCTGAAATAGAGTTTTTAATGTGGTGGTACAATGTTATCTATTTTTTGTTACTACAATTTATTTTATTTATTCATATACTGGACGCTTTGCATAAGTACATGTTAACCAAGAGTCCGAACACAAAACGATTCACATGATCAGAAACATCTGGATAGCGCAGCAGTTTAGATAATTGGATAACTCTTTAAGGATAGCACAAATTATTTCCAGAAGGAGAGAGGGGTACCATTAATGCCAAAAATTTAATATGGAAACATTTTTCCCTCTGAAGCTTACAACACGATATGCTCTGCATTTTATTAAGATTCTTTTCATTCATTCATTTTCTATTTATTCATTCGTTTTACTAAGTGTAAATAGGAGATAAAGAGGAATGAGTGGCTTAGCAAAATCTCAATTTAATTGTTTATTTTTTTAAAACACACACAACACTCTTGAAATTATTTTACTATAGCAAACATATTGTGTTTCCCGAACGCTGCCCTTCCGAGTTTGATTCAGCGAGTTATCTCTTTCTCCGAGCTGCACTATCAGAAGAGGTGGTAACGGGTATTAATAAAATTTAAAAGCTGGAAATGAAGTATTACGTATTATTTAAATCTTGAATTTATTAATTCATCAATACAATAGATTGCCGTGGCAGTCACAGCCGCACTGTCCTACGATGGTGACCACGCCTGCTGAGGGCACCTCCCCTGCGAACTGCACGGCGCCCAATATCGGCACCTGGCCGGCGACGAGCGTGGTGCCCGCCACGGGCAGCTCGCCGGCGACGTCCAGGTCACCCGTCCCGGCCCCGCCGTACGCGCCCACCGGCTCCGCAGCGCCCCTGCTGCAGCCGCCCAGACCGCGGCCTCCCAACGCGACACCCGCTCCGTATTGTGGCATCACGCACTGCCCGATCGCGTCCTGAACATTAACAAATACATTCAAAACCTTTTTATAATACGAGCAGACAAATATGTTTATGGACTATGCTCCTCTTTTACCTGAACCCCGCACGCGGTCATGCACAACAGTGCTCCGAGGAAGGCGAACGGTGACATGTCTGTTTCTTTCTTCTGTTTCACTGACTTGGTAAATTATTTTCACGCGTGTATGCTTTTATACTATGATTTTGTATTAGTTTTGAAACCGCCTTCATTTAATCAGCGTGTACGTGGTTTCGCATCAACAATGATTTCTGAACCACAATCTTAAGACAATAAGTTCATCGTTTTGACGGAAATAAACAATTTAATTGCAAATTATCATCTACTTTCATAATTTGATCACGTATAATTTTCAACAATTGAGAAACATAGGTATGCCTGGTCTGTATAAAAGCCGGGAATAAAAGCGTAAAGTTACTAACTACTCACTGGTTCATTCAAAGTACTGAAGTGCAAGTAAACAAAATGCCAGCCACGAACATCGTACGCCTCTGCAGCTTCCTCGGAGTTTTAGTATCGGTGAGTTTAATGAGGAAATTAAAAAATGAAATGCTATTCAATTAGTTTTCATGAGTGTGACTTAATTGTGATTTGGTTCAGTTGCAGAGCGTCTGCGGGCAATGCGTGCCGCTGCGCGGGTACAGCGGGTGCAGTGGGGGGCGGTACGACGTGGTCCCGGCTTACCATGAGTGTTCTCTGGCAGCCGCCGCCGCGCTGGCCGCCGCCGACGGCGGAGGCTTTGCCGTGACCAGCGCCTCCCCCGTGCCGCCGCACGGCGTGTCCGTGCTGTCGGAGAACGAGTACGCGGGCGTGCTGGCTGTGACCGGGCAGCTACCATTCCTCGGCAGCACGCAGCTGGAGGGCGCGGTGCTCTCCGCCGGTGCGGGCGCCGTGTCGTACGGCTGCGGCTACGGCGACGTGGCCATCGTGAGCGAGGACTTCGCCGGCTCCGCGCCAGCCGCCGGTCTACTGCCTGAAGGCGCTTTCAGCGGCTTGCGAGGGTGCGGGTGTGGAGCTCTCAATTAAATATGTCATTAATGATCTACATAATAATGTGTTCACGAACTAAATTCGGAAAGTAAAATTAAAAAAAAAAAACTATTATGTTAATTCTTATTTTTCTCATAGCGTAGCCAGTAATTTTCCTTTTTATAAAATTAACAATTGACATGTATGAAAAAACTAGCTAAATTAAAAATAATATTTCGACTGTGATAGCAGCTTGATCACCATATACAAAAAATTAATAACATATTGGCTTTGTGTTTTAATATCGAATTATTAACGAATAGATGAACCTTATTGTTTTGAGCACGCGGCGACTGTCGGTTTCCTTAGTCACAATATTCCTACGGGGGTATAAATAGTTTTTAGGGGGGTACAGTCTGTTTTTGCAATTAATGCCTCTTGAGGACCTCGGTTTCGGAAGTCCAGTTGAAGCCGTCAAAGCCGCAAGGATAACAGCAACAACATTTACCAAACACAAAGCCACTTTAAACGTATCGCGTTTGCAGCAAAGGTGCGGGAGGCTATAGGAATAATAAACGTGCATAATTGATTGGGGTGTTTGGATGAAAATGACGTCTAGAATAATTGCAAGCCTCTCATTGAACATATTTCAATAGGACATGTTAAACATTAATAATAACACTATGCTTTTGTAAAACATCCTTCAATTAAGTTCTTTGTGAGAAGAGTAACTATACCTGCTTGTGCAAAGTAGACGACAGACTTTATTTGTTTACGTGCGAGTAGAGACTCTGAAATAATTCCTTTTGTTGCTTAATGTTTGAGTAAACTATTAAAGCTGCTTTCATAATTTTAAAGTTTAGCCGGTCACATTCCGACAGACAAAAATAATGTGACGTATTTCGGAATGATCACATTAATGTAATAGGAGTAATGCAAAATATGAAATAGGTGTAAAAAGTGTAAAGATGATGATCGTAATAGATTCATATCACGTTATGGCACATTGCTCATAAAATATCGTTGGTTTTCACTGCTACACCTTGTATAAATTGAATAGTCTAAATTATAGATTGCTAGAAAATATCTACGTTCATCGGGCGCCAACGACAATGTCTTCGATAGATATTACGATATATTAAATGTGCTTAGATGTCGTTGAATGGTTTAAATTAATTTCGCTATTAGTTTTTGTAAGTTACAACTGAATTTCGTCCATTAAGCAAGCTTTACGTTCAGTTCAAATCTACTCCACTTAAGTTTTGTAATCTAGAATAATTACTAAAACTTTGGAAATATCTGAACAATTTTATTTATAGAGCATTCACTTTTAATATGGTTTCGGTTTTGGTTCGATGACATCTAAATCTATTTACACTTTGCTATTTTATCGACAGAGCTTTAGTTCTGCAATACAAACAACAACAAGAATTAGAAGAATCTTACAGATTCTTTTGGATCAAGGATAGCATGTCTGTATTTTATATTTAACTTTTAATTTCCTAATTACTTGTTTTCAGAAATAAAGAGAATATCACCAAAACTATTTAAGCGTGCCTAGTTACCTTTTTTTATAATAAAACTGCTGAAAGTATTGTAGAACTCAATAACGAAGTTACACATTTTGTCCATGAAATTATATCGCGGCCATCATTTTCTTTTTAATTTAAGGAACTAGTTTAGTTTCGCAACATGTGATGTGAAACAAAATCTTCTCATATGAGAGTTTGTTTAGAATCAATAAAAACAATTAGACTTTGCGTTTTAAGAAGGCTGGATTTATAAACTTATAACTGTCTGCCCAGCGAAAGCGTATCCCTTATGGGATTTTCTGACGTGACAAAAAAGATAAATTTGTCGATGAAGATTTACCCGTCGCAGCTCGTCTAATGTAGCCACCGTCTGTGGACTAGTGTGTGGCAAGGCGATGTTCTGATAGAGCAGGAGCCCAGAACAATCAAGCGGGCATAGTTGTTAAGTAGCGAGTGAGGTTTGCAATTTTTGAAAATACAAGTACACTGAAATAAACTGGCATGAGCTTCATAAGCTGTAGTAGACAATGTCAGAGGAAAGTCTTGGTCGGTTTGGTTATTTTATAAATCTATATATTCTCTTTATTGCTATTAAATTCGTGCATATTTGCCTTATTTATCTCTATATTTAATGCTGTTTCTTCATTATTTATTTTTTAATCGCGCACACGCCGGTCTATATTGTGTGATGCTGATGTTAATATTTTTTTTTCACCGAATTAAAACGTGTGTTTCAGAAACAAATCAATGTGTTTAATTTTGTAGTCTAGTTATTGCAATTAGTGTTCTCGTGAGTACCATATAATGTTTCGAAGCGTCGAAACAAACACCGGGTCGTAGAGCAATTCGTTCGCGCGATAATGACACACGCCAGACCCTTCGTTTTGCATACTTTATCCCTGACCACGTTTATTTATATGAGGTTAAATCTGAAAATTAATTAAAATACAGGTATTTAACTCAAAGACATGTCCATGGATTATATTATGTGATGTAAAACAAGTGACAATAAAATTAATGTGCGATAGTAAGTAAACTTAGTCGGTAAACGTAATAGGGCAGTAGTTTATCGACAAAGTATTGAAAGAGTTGTCAATTACAAGATGGAAGTTTTCATAGACAACTAAAACTATTTTTAATATATATCAGATGGACATTGCAAATGTATTAAAGTCTGTTAAATGTCAGTAACGATTTGTAACGTTACGACGCAGAAGTGCGCTTAAGCCAGATTTTCACTATCTGAAGACTGCAGGACATACAAGTCAACTTCTTGCACAGGGCCAGGAGTGTTAGTGCTACGAATAGATTTGAGCAACCAAGACTAGACCTTTTATTCTTTAAAAAAAAGTAATTTCGTTTTTCATGCCGACCGGGTTGCAAAATGATATGCAAGTTTGTTGATGGCTTATTATAATAATAAATCGTAAGAGTCAGATGACGTATAATTAGATTTAAATAAAACTTGAATTATTTATCACTTTGCAATTATACGAATACACTGCACAAATAATGATTTGAAATAAAAGTCAAAAGTCGAAAACATAAGATCAAATTTATTTAAATCTTGAATTAATGAATTGATCAATACAGCAGGTTGCCGTGGCAGTCACAGCCGCACTGTCCTACGATGGTGACCACGCCTGCCGAGTTTGAAAGTTATCAATTAAGTTTGAAATACCTGAGTGAAAGAAAAAATCTGTAAACGTTTCTGCGCTTGGTATGGCTGGTTTGTTTAACGCAGAAAAACTCAGACCTTCGAGCTTTTGTTAACAAACTATTAACATTTATAAGCTACCTGTGTCTGCAACATCATCCGGACAGAAAACAAAAAAAAACTTCTAATTTATTGTGATTTTTTTCGTTTAAGAATTTTTCTGCCGTAAAAGTTTCCTAAATTATATTTTTTTTAAATGGCCCCCGCCATTGGGAGCCTCTCGTACCCCTAATTTGTTAGGATCAGGGACTTTTGTTTTACAGCTTATTAGTTTTTTCACGATCTTTTTTATTTTCTCTCTCGACTTACATACATTTTATGTTCTTTCATTAGATATTTCTTACCACATTCCTTCTTTCTTATCCTTTCGCTCTATAACGCCTTCCATTCATCCCTCATTACCCATTTACATTTTCTTTATTTTATATTTTTATTTGATTTCTATATAAAATTATTACATTATCACAGTGTTTTACATTATTTTAATTGATTTTAGTTATTTACATTTTTACTAATTATATCTCTACAGAGTAATAGGAAGACTTCCTTTGTTATTTCTTCTCTTATCAGGGAGGCTATTGATTCCTCCTTGATTTTTACACTAGACCGAGTTATATCCTTTTACATTAGATAGCTGACAGTATAAGTCTCGTCAAAATTCGTCATGCCATTTGAGTGATTAGTCGGAACAAATAGATGGACAGATTAAGAAAAAAAATGTATATTTGGTATACGCCTTGTTTATATATTCAGCATTTAATAAAAAACAGTTATTTTAATATTACAAACAGACACTCAAGGTTTATATATTTGTATAGATAATTTGATGAAAATTTACTAACTTTTTAAATTATTAAACGGAGCATCAATTATTACACTATCGTATCAACAATTCTTTTAATATGAGTTATTAATGTAGCGTAGCAGCTTATAGAAAAAAAAACACATGTTAATGTAAAGTAGAAAACGAATTAGGGTGCAGAATTGACTTGCTCTTTCACTATCGTATCATTCATTTCGTATCGTATCTTCTTTTATTCTTTATACCAGATGTTTCTTAGTTATTTTTAGTACTATCTAAAAATATAATTGAGTCAATTCTGGAAGCGTATAAATTACAAAATGTGGAAATGTTATAGACACGAATATATATATTTGCAATCATTCAATTAAAACGTTTCGTTCTATCGATATGTAATGTTTCTAACACGTCGTCAATCAGATTAAGAACACAAAACCTTTACCTTATACCTTTTAATTTTCAAGGCAAATGTTTATTCATTACCAGAGATTGAATATTGCGATGCATAGGTACCTCAAGTTCACGTGGTGGCTTATTATGGAAACCACTTTACGTATGTATGAGTGAGACGGATAACAATACCTGCTCGTTCGTGGGAGACGACAAACTTCATTTGTTTGTCCTCTAGAATATACTGCTAAAAATATTTTTGTTGTTTCATTTATTTGTAACTTCCTAAAGCCGTCTCCATAATTTATTACCTTAAAAAATTACATTGACTTATATATACAATTATTCGATCTCCGTTAATAATATTTTATATAGCTTGTCATCGTTATAGACAATTTACTGTACGTACCCCTTCCGTTAACTTCCCGCTGGTAGTACCGTACGCGTGCTACGTACACGAGAAGCCCATTTGTAACTAGAACTAGAGAGGGAGATTTTAACTTCAATGAAAACTATGTTGCTAAACACAAGGCAAATGTATCTATCCCAAAAATAAACTTTCTGCAAATGGTAAATAACGCAATGTTGGTGTGACGGTTAGTAACAGCCTTTTCGAAATTCTAATTACGACATACTAAAATTAATCATTGTTTACTTTCTGTCCCTCTAGACTATTTACTGCTAAAAAAATAGTATTACATATTCAGAGCGATCCCTTTACACAGGGTGATTGGAAATAAATTGGTTTAAACGTTTTAAAGGGGTGAAAGTGTAAATATAAAAATTATAGTACATTGAATTAAATTTATCTTGTGTTGAAAAATGTAGATTTTATGTTTACACGTACAAAACGAAGAGATTTATGTAATAGTACGATATCAACTTTAATATTTTCTAAAATATATGTTATTTTATTTGGATACTACAGGCCTTCCATAAATACACGTTAACCTAGAGTCCAAACATCAAACCCTACTACAACAACGCAAACGTCTCATTGTTGCAGCAGTTTCGATAATTGCAACACTCTCTAACGACAGCACAGATTTATTTGAAGGAGAGAGAGAAAAAGAGGTCTTATTTCGACAAACATCACATCATACTGTAAATGAAAACGGTTAAAGTCCCTTTAACCGTTTTCATTTACAGTACGCAGCATATTATGAATACGACATATATCTTACTAAGTTTATCACATGTTGTTGTCACTTTGCGATGTTACGAACACACTGCACAAATAATGATTTGAAATAAAAGTCAAAAGTCGAAAACATAAGATCAAATTTATTTAAATCTTGAATTAATGAATTGATCAATACAGCAGGTTGCCGTGGCAGTCACAGCCGCACTGTCCTACGATGGTGACCACGCCTGCCGAGGGCACCTCCCCTGCGAACTGCACGGCGCCCAGTATCGGCACCTGTCCGGAGACGAGCGTGGTGCCCGCCACGGGCAGCTCGCCGGCGACGTCCAGGTCACCCGTCCCGGCCCCGCCGTACGCGCCCACCGGCTCCGCAGCGCCCCTGCCGCAGCCGCCCAGACCGCGGCCTCCCAACACGAGACCCGCTCCGTATTGTGGCATCACGCACTGCCCGATCGCGTTCTGAACATTAACAAATACATTCAAAACCTTTTTATAATACGAGTAGACAAATATGTTTGTGGACTATGCTCCTCCTTTACCTGAACAACGCACGCGGTCATGCATGACAATACTCCGAGGAAGGCGAACGGTGACATGTCTGTTTCTTTCTGCTGTTTCACTGACTTGATTAGTTATTCACGCGCGTATGCTTTTATACTGTGGAATGTATTAGTTTTGAAACCGCCTTTAACTAATCAGCGTTTACGTGGTTTTGCATCAACGAAGAATTCTGAAACACAATCTTAAGACAACAGGTTAACCGTTTCGACGAAAATAAACAATTGCATTGCAAATTATCATCTACTTTCGTAACTTGGTCACGTCTAATATGCCTATCGTATTTTGCAAATTATGTAATTCTCAACAATTGACAAACAAATGTATGATAGGACAATATAAAAGCCAGGAATAAGAGTTCAAAGTTACTCACTGACTACCCACTCGTTCATTCAAAGTACTGAAGTGCAAGTAAACAAAATGCCAGCCACGAACATCGTACGCCTCTGCAGCTTCCTCGGATTTTTAGTATCGGTGAGTTTAATGAGGAAATTAAAAAATGAAATGCTATTCAATTAGTTTTCATGAGTGTGACTTAATTGTGATTTGGTTCAGTTGCAGAGTGTCTGCGGGCAATGCGTGCCGCAGCGCGGGTACAGCGGGTGCAGTGGGGGGCGGTACGACGTGTCCCGGCTTACCATGAGTGTTCTCTGGCCGCCGCCGCCGCGCTGGCCGCCGCCGACGGCGGAGGCTTTGCCGTGACCAGCGCCTCCCCCGTGCCACCGCACGGCGTGTCCGTGCTGTCGGAGAACGAGTACGCGGGCGTGCTGGCTGTGACCGGGCAGCTGCCATTCCTCGGCAGCACGCAGCTGGAGGGCGCGGTGCCCTCCGCCGGTGCGGGCGCCGTGTCGTACGGCTGCGGCTACGGCGACGTGGCCATCGTGAGCGAGGACTTCGCCGGCCCCGCGCCGGCTGCCGGTCTACAATCTGGAGGCGCTTGCAGCGGCTTGCGAGTGTGCGGGTGTGGAGCTCTCCATTAAATATATCATAAATTATCTATACAATAATGCGCTTACGAAATTAACTCGGAATTTAAAATAAAAAACAAATCAACATTAGCTCTTTCATTGTGATGGTTTAGCAGCAATTATTCTGTTCGGTAAAACGTTACCATTGTAATTTATGTGCAATATAATACATGTGTTAATGCATTTTAGTTCTTTTTGCTTTCTATTTTAATAACGAATGGGTAATGAAAAGACGATTCTCGGTAATATGACCACACAAGCGAATTTTAGCTCCATTTGTTATATTATTCGCTCAGGGGTATAAATATCAAATTTGTAGCAACAAGTTTCTATAAATATAAGCTACAAAGGACCCCGATTTCGAACGTTCTGTTGAGTTAAAGCTGTCAAAGCCACAGAGATAACAGCAATAACATCTACCGAAACCATGCTAGACTAAGCTTTCCTTTATGAATCCAACATTCGGTTTGCTTCACATAAGAGTATTTTATTTCAGATATCATGGAACCAATCTATACACCTATTATTTTTAATCGCTATTATTATGACTCTATGTATTTCGGTCCTTAAGAGAGAGAGATTTTTTTGCAATTTGTAAGCGCTAATGTTACAAATCAAATGGCATTGTTTTTTTACCGCCAATCTAGTAATGTTTGCTTTTAAAATAAATGATATTGATTATGTGTTATGTATATGTATTAATGTCTATGTCTTTTTATTCGATAAACATGGTAACTATTAACTACGAATAAAGGATTGGATGATAATAGAACTAATATAATTTGTACGATAAGAGAGTATTTGATGCATAAATATATCATTGATTTACAGGTATAGGTAAATGTTAATGAAAATGCGGTCAAGAAGTATTGAATAAGCTCTCATTCAATATATTAATACGACAGGTTTTAACATTAATATTAATACTATACATTTATAAAATATATCTTTATTTGGTTTTATATTGTTTGAAAGTTTTCAATAAATGTTACAATTAATTTTGAAATACTTGTGTGAAAGAAAAAATCTGTAAACAGATCTGCGCTTGGTATGACTGGTTTGTTTAACGCAGCAAAACTTAGACCTCCGAGCTTTTGTTAACAAACTATTAACATTTATAAGCTAGCTGTGTCAGCGACTTCATCCGGACAGAAAATAAAAAAAACTTCCAACTTATTGTGATTTTTTTTCGTTTAAGAATATTTCTACCCTAAAAGTTTCCTAAGTTATATTTTTTTTATATGGCCCCCGCTATTGGGAGCCTCTCGTACCCCTAATTTTTGGGGACAGGGACTTTTGTTTTACAGTTTATTAATTTTTTCACGATCTTTTTTATTTTCTCTCTCTTCTTACATGCATTTTATGTTCTTTCATTCGATATTTCTTACCACATTCCTTCTTTCTTACCATTTCGCTCTATAACGCCTTCCATTCATCCCTCATTACCCATTTACATTTTCTTTATTTTATATTTTTATTTTATTTCTATATAAAATTATTACATTATCACATTGTTTTACATTATTTTAATTGATTTTAGTTATTTACATTTTTACTAATTATATCTCTACAGAGTAATAGGAAGACTTCCTTTGTTATTTCTTCTCTTATCAGGGAGGCTATTGATTCCTCCTTGATTTTTACACTAGACCGAGTTATATCCTTTTACATTAGATAGCTGACAGTATAAGTCTCGTCAAAATTCGTCATGCCATTTGAGTGATTAGTCGGAACAAATAGATGGACAGATTAAGAAAAAAAATGTATATTTGGTATACGCCTTGTTTATATATTCAGCATTTAATAAAAAACAGTTATTTTAATATTACAAACAGACACTCAAGGTTTATATATTTGTATAGATAATTTGATGAAAATTTACTAACTTTTTAAATTATTAAACGGAGCATCAATTATTACACTATCGTATCAACAATTCTTTTAATATGAGTTATTAATGTAGCGTAGCAGCTTATAGAAAAAAAAACACATGTTAATGTAAAGTAGAAAACGAATTAGGGTGCAGAATTGACTTGCTCTTTCACTATCGTATCATTCATTTCGTATCGTATCTTCTTTTATTCTTTATACCAGATGTTTCTTAGTTATTTTTAGTACTATCTAAAAATATAATTGAGTCAATTCTGGAAGCGTATAAATTACAAAATGTGGAAATGTTATAGACACGAATATATATATTTGCAATCATTCAATTAAAACGTTTCGTTCTATCGATATGTAATGTTTCTAACACGTCGTCAATCAGATTAAGAACACAAAACCTTTACCTTATACCTTTTAATTTTCAAGGCAAATGTTTATTCATTACCAGAGATTGAATATTGCGATGCATAGGTACCTCAAGTTCACGTGGTGGCTTATTATGGAAACCACTTTACGTATGTATGAGTGAGACGGATAACAATACCTGCTCGTTCGTGGGAGACGACAAACTTCATTTGTTTGTCCTCTAGAATATACTGCTAAAAATATTTTTGTTGTTTCATTTATTTGTAACTTCCTAAAGCCGTCTCCATAATTTATTACCTTAAAAAATTACATTGACTTATATATACAATTATTCGATCTCCGTTAATAATATTTTATATAGCTTGTCATCGTTATAGACAATTTACTGTACGTACCCCTTCCGTTAACTTCCCGCTGGTAGTACCGTACGCGTGCTACGTACACGAGAAGCCCATTTGTAACTAGAACTAGAGAGGGAGATTTTAACTTCAATGAAAACTATGTTGCTAAACACAAGGCAAATGTATCTATCCCAAAAATAAACTTTCTGCAAATGGTAAATAACGCAATGTTGGTGTGACGGTTAGTAACAGCCTTTTCGAAATTCTAATTACGACATACTAAAATTAATCATTGTTTACTTTCTGTCCCTCTAGACTATTTACTGCTAAAAAAATAGTATTACATATTCAGAGCGATCCCTTTACACAGGGTGATTGGAAATAAATTGGTTTAAACGTTTTAAAGGGGTGAAAGTGTAAATATAAAAATTATAGTACATTGAATTAAATTTATCTTGTGTTGAAAAATGTAGATTTTATGTTTACACGTACAAAACGAAGAGATTTATGTAATAGTACGATATCAACTTTAATATTTTCTAAAATATATGTTATTTTATTTGGATACTACAGGCCTTCCATAAATACACGTTAACCTAGAGTCCAAACATCAAACCCTACTACAACAACGCAAACGTCTCATTGTTGCAGCAGTTTCGATAATTGCAACACTCTCTAACGACAGCACAGATTTATTTGAAGGAGAGAGAGAAAAAGAGGTCTTATTTCGACAAACATCACATCATACTGTAAATGAAAACGGTTAAAGTCCCTTTAACCGTTTTCATTTACAGTACGCAGCATATTATGAATACGACATATATCTTACTAAGTTTATCACATGTTGTTGTCACTTTGCGATGTTACGAACACACTGCACAAATAATGATTTGAAATAAAAGTCAAAAGTCGAAAACATAAGATCAAATTTATTTAAATCTTGAATTAATGAATTGATCAATACAGCAGGTTGCCGTGGCAGTCACAGCCGCACTGTCCTACGATGGTGACCACGCCTGCCGAGGGCACCTCCCCTGCGAACTGCACGGCGCCCAGTATCGGCACCTGTCCGGAGACGAGCGTGGTGCCCGCCACGGGCAGCTCGCCGGCGACGTCCAGGTCACCCGTCCCGGCCCCGCCGTACGCGCCCACCGGCTCCGCAGCGCCCCTGCCGCAGCCGCCCAGACCGCGGCCTCCCAACACGAGACCCGCTCCGTATTGTGGCATCACGCACTGCCCGATCGCGTTCTGAACATTAACAAATACATTCAAAACCTTTTTATAATACGAGTAGACAAATATGTTTGTGGACTATGCTCCTCCTTTACCTGAACAACGCACGCGGTCATGCATGACAATACTCCGAGGAAGGCGAACGGTGACATGTCTGTTTCTTTCTGCTGTTTCACTGACTTGATTAGTTATTCACGCGCGTATGCTTTTATACTGTGGAATGTATTAGTTTTGAAACCGCCTTTAACTAATCAGCGTTTACGTGGTTTTGCATCAACGAAGAATTCTGAAACACAATCTTAAGACAACAGGTTAACCGTTTCGACGAAAATAAACAATTGCATTGCAAATTATCATCTACTTTCGTAACTTGGTCACGTCTAATATGCCTATCGTATTTTGCAAATTATGTAATTCTCAACAATTGACAAACAAATGTATGATAGGACAATATAAAAGCCAGGAATAAGAGTTCAAAGTTACTCACTGACTACCCACTCGTTCATTCAAAGTACTGAAGTGCAAGTAAACAAAATGCCAGCCACGAACATCGTACGCCTCTGCAGCTTCCTCGGATTTTTAGTATCGGTGAGTTTAATGAGGAAATTAAAAAATGAAATGCTATTCAATTAGTTTTCATGAGTGTGACTTAATTGTGATTTGGTTCAGTTGCAGAGTGTCTGCGGGCAATGCGTGCCGCAGCGCGGGTACAGCGGGTGCAGTGGGGGGCGGTACGACGTGGTCCCGGCTTACCATGAGTGTTCTCTGGCCGCCGCCGCCGCGCTGGCCGCCGCCGACGGCGGAGGCTTTGCCGTGACCAGCGCCTCCCCCGTGCCACCGCACGGCGTGTCCGTGCTGTCGGAGAACGAGTACGCGGGCGTGCTGGCTGTGACCGGGCAGCTGCCATTCCTCGGCAGCACGCAGCTGGAGGGCGCGGTGCCCTCCGCCGGTGCGGGCGCCGTGTCGTACGGCTGCGGCTACGGCGACGTGGCCATCGTGAGCGAGGACTTCGCCGGCCCCGCGCCGGCTGCCGGTCTACAATCTGGAGGCGCTTGCAGCGGCTTGCGAGTGTGCGGGTGTGGAGCTCTCCATTAAATATATCATAAATTATCTATACAATAATGCGCTTACGAAATTAACTCGGAATTTAAAATAAAAAACAAATCAACATTAGCTCTTTCATTGTGATGGTTTAGCAGCAATTATTCTGTTCGGTAAAACGTTACCATTGTAATTTATGTGCAATATAATACATGTGTTAATGCATTTTAGTTCTTTTTGCTTTCTATTTTAATAACGAATGGGTAATGAAAAGACGATTCTCGGTAATATGACCACACAAGCGAATTTTAGCTCCATTTGTTATATTATTCGCTCAGGGGTATAAATATCAAATTTGTAGCAACAAGTTTCTATAAATATAAGCTACAAAGGACCCCGATTTCGAACGTTCTGTTGAGTTAAAGCTGTCAAAGCCACAGAGATAACAGCAATAACATCTACCGAAACCATGCTAGACTAAGCTTTCCTTTATGAATCCAACATTCGGTTTGCTTCACATAAGAGTATTTTATTTCAGATATCATGGAACCAATCTATACACCTATTATTTTTAATCGCTATTATTATGACTCTATGTATTTCGGTCCTTAAGAGAGAGAGATTTTTTTGCAATTTGTAAGCGCTAATGTTACAAATCAAATGGCATTGTTTTTTTACCGCCAATCTAGTAATGTTTGCTTTTAAAATAAATGATATTGATTATGTGTTATGTATATGTATTAATGTCTATGTCTTTTTATTCGATAAACATGGTAACTATTAACTACGAATAAAGGATTGGATGATAATAGAACTAATATAATTTGTACGATAAGAGAGTATTTGATGCATAAATATATCATTGATTTACAGGTATAGGTAAATGTTAATGAAAATGCGGTCAAGAAGTATTGAATAAGCTCTCATTCAATATATTAATACGACATGTTTTAACATTAATATTAATACTATACATTTATAAAATATATCTTTATTTGGTTTTATATTGTTTGAAAGTTTTCAATAAATGTTACAATTAATTTTGAAATACTTGTGTGAAAGAAAAAATCTGTAAACAGATCTGCGCTTGGTATGACTGGTTTGTTTAACGCAGCAAAACTTAGACCTCCGAGCTTTTGTTAACAAACTATTAACATTTATAAGCTAGCTGTGTCAGCGACTTCATCCGGACAGAAAATAAAAAAAACTTCCAACTTATTGTGATTTTTTTTCGTTTAAGAATATTTCTACCCTAAAAGTTTCCTAAGTTATATTTTTTTTATATGGCCCCCGCTATTGGGAGCCTCTCGTACCCCTAATTTTTGGGGACAGGGACTTTTGTTTTACAGTTTATTAATTTTTTCACGATCTTTTTTATTTTCTCTCTCTTCTTACATGCATTTTATGTTCTTTCATTCGATATTTCTTACCACATTCCTTCTTTCTTACCATTTCGCTCTATAACGCCTTCCATTCATCCCTCATTACCCATTTACATTTTCTTTATTTTATATTTTTATTTTATTTCTATATAAAATTATTACATTATCACATTGTTTTACATTATTTTAATTGATTTTAGTTATTTACATTTTTACTAATTATATCTCTACAGAGTAATAGGAAGACTTCCTTTGTTATTTCTTCTCTTATCAGGGAGGCTATTGATTCCTCCTTGATTTTTACACTAGACCGAGTTATATCCTTTTACATTAGATAGCTGACAGTATAAGTCTCGTCAAAATTCGTCATGCCATTTGAGTGATTAGTCGGAACAAATAGATGGACAGATTAAGAAAAAAAAATGTATATTTGGTATACGCCTTGTTTATATATTCAGCATTTAATAAAAAACAGTTATTTTAATATTACAAACAGACACTCAAGGTTTATATATTTGTATAGATAATTTGATGAAAATTTACTAACTTTTTAAATTATTAAACGGAGCATCAATTATTACACTATCGTATCAACAATTCTTTTAATATGAGTTATTAATGTAGCGTAGCAGCTTATAGAAAAAAAAACACATGTTAATGTAAAGTAGAAAACGAATTAGGGTGCAGAATTGACTTGCTCTTTCACTATCGTATCATTCATTTCGTATCGTATCTTCTTTTATTCTTTATACCAGATGTTTCTTAGTTATTTTTAGTACTATCTAAAAATATAATTGAGTCAATTCTGGAAGCGTATAAATTACAAAATGTGGAAATGTTATAGACACGAATATATATATTTGCAATCATTCAATTAAAACGTTTCGTTCTATCGATATGTAATGTTTCTAACACGTCGTCAATCAGATTAAGAACACAAAACCTTTACCTTATACCTTTTAATTTTCAAGGCAAATGTTTATTCATTACCAGAGATTGAATATTGCGATGCATAGGTACCTCAAGTTCACGTGGTGGCTTATTATGGAAACCACTTTACGTATGTATGAGTGAGACGGATAACAATACCTGCTCGTTCGTGGGAGACGACAAACTTCATTTGTTTGTCCTCTAGAATATACTGCTAAAAATATTTTTGTTGTTTCATTTATTTGTAACTTCCTAAAGCCGTCTCCATAATTTATTACCTTAAAAAATTACATTGACTTATATATACAATTATTCGATCTCCGTTAATAATATTTTATATAGCTTGTCATCGTTATAGACAATTTACTGTACGTACCCCTTCCGTTAACTTCCCGCTGGTAGTACCGTACGCGTGCTACGTACACGAGAAGCCCATTTGTAACTAGAACTAGAGAGGGAGATTTTAACTTCAATGAAAACTATGTTGCTAAACACAAGGCAAATGTATCTATCCCAAAAATAAACTTTCTGCAAATGGTAAATAACGCAATGTTGGTGTGACGGTTAGTAACAGCCTTTTCGAAATTCTAATTACGACATACTAAAATTAATCATTGTTTACTTTCTGTCCCTCTAGACTATTTACTGCTAAAAAAATAGTATTACATATTCAGAGCGATCCCTTTACACAGGGTGATTGGAAATAAATTGGTTTAAACGTTTTAAAGGGGTGAAAGTGTAAATATAAAAATTATAGTACATTGAATTAAATTTATCTTGTGTTGAAAAATGTAGATTTTATGTTTACACGTACAAAACGAAGAGATTTATGTAATAGTACGATATCAACTTTAATATTTTCTAAAATATATGTTATTTTATTTGGATACTACAGGCCTTCCATAAATACACGTTAACCTAGAGTCCAAACATCAAACCCTACTACAACAACGCAAACGTCTCATTGTTGCAGCAGTTTCGATAATTGCAACACTCTCTAACGACAGCACAGATTTATTTGAAGGAGAGAGAGAAAAAGAGGTCTTATTTCGACAAACATCACATCATACTGTAAATGAAAACGGTTAAAGTCCCTTTAACCGTTTTCATTTACAGTACGCAGCATATTATGAATACGACATATATCTTACTAAGTTTATCACATGTTGTTGTCACTTTGCGATGTTACGAACACACTGCACAAATAATGATTTGAAATAAAAGTCAAAAGTCGAAAACATAAGATCAAATTTATTTAAATCTTGAATTAATGAATTGATCAATACAGCAGGTTGCCGTGGCAGTCACAGCCGCACTGTCCTACGATGGTGACCACGCCTGCCGAGGGCACCTCCCCTGCGAACTGCACGGCGCCCAGTATCGGCACCTGTCCGGAGACGAGCGTGGTGCCCGCCACGGGCAGCTCGCCGGCGACGTCCAGGTCACCCGTCCCGGCCCCGCCGTACGCGCCCACCGGCTCCGCAGCGCCCCTGCCGCAGCCGCCCAGACCGCGGCCTCCCAACACGAGACCCGCTCCGTATTGTGGCATCACGCACTGCCCGATCGCGTTCTGAACATTAACAAATACATTCAAAACCTTTTTATAATACGAGTAGACAAATATGTTTGTGGACTATGCTCCTCCTTTACCTGAACAACGCACGCGGTCATGCATGACAATACTCCGAGGAAGGCGAACGGTGACATGTCTGTTTCTTTCTGCTGTTTCACTGACTTGATTAGTTATTCACGCGCGTATGCTTTTATACTGTGGAATGTATTAGTTTTGAAACCGCCTTTAACTAATCAGCGTTTACGTGGTTTTGCATCAACGAAGAATTCTGAAACACAATCTTAAGACAACAGGTTAACCGTTTCGACGAAAATAAACAATTGCATTGCAAATTATCATCTACTTTCGTAACTTGGTCACGTCTAATATGCCTATCGTATTTTGCAAATTATGTAATTCTCAACAATTGACAAACAAATGTATGATAGGACAATATAAAAGCCAGGAATAAGAGTTCAAAGTTACTCACTGACTACCCACTCGTTCATTCAAAGTACTGAAGTGCAAGTAAACAAAATGCCAGCCACGAACATCGTACGCCTCTGCAGCTTCCTCGGATTTTTAGTATCGGTGAGTTTAATGAGGAAATTAAAAAATGAAATGCTATTCAATTAGTTTTCATGAGTGTGACTTAATTGTGATTTGGTTCAGTTGCAGAGTGTCTGCGGGCAATGCGTGCCGCAGCGCGGGTACAGCGGGTGCAGTGGGGGGCGGTACGACGTGGTCCCGGCTTACCATGAGTGTTCTCTGGCCGCCGCCGCCGCGCTGGCCGCCGCCGACGGCGGAGGCTTTGCCGTGACCAGCGCCTCCCCCGTGCCACCGCACGGCGTGTCCGTGCTGTCGGAGAACGAGTACGCGGGCGTGCTGGCTGTGACCGGGCAGCTGCCATTCCTCGGCAGCACGCAGCTGGAGGGCGCGGTGCCCTCCGCCGGTGCGGGCGCCGTGTCGTACGGCTGCGGCTACGGCGACGTGGCCATCGTGAGCGAGGACTTCGCCGGCCCCGCGCCGGCTGCCGGTCTACAATCTGGAGGCGCTTGCAGCGGCTTGCGAGTGTGCGGGTGTGGAGCTCTCCATTAAATATATCATAAATTATCTATACAATAATGCGCTTACGAAATTAACTCGGAATTTAAAATAAAAAACAAATCAACATTAGCTCTTTCATTGTGATGGTTTAGCAGCAATTATTCTGTTCGGTAAAACGTTACCATTGTAATTTATGTGCAATATAATACATGTGTTAATGCATTTTAGTTCTTTTTGCTTTCTATTTTAATAACGAATGGGTAATGAAAAGACGATTCTCGGTAATATGACCACACAAGCGAATTTTAGCTCCATTTGTTATATTATTCGCTCAGGGGTATAAATATCAAATTTGTAGCAACAAGTTTCTATAAATATAAGCTACAAAGGACCCCGATTTCGAACGTTCTGTTGAGTTAAAGCTGTCAAAGCCACAGAGATAACAGCAATAACATCTACCGAAACCATGCTAGACTAAGCTTTCCTTTATGAATCCAACATTCGGTTTGCTTCACATAAGAGTATTTTATTTCAGATATCATGGAACCAATCTATACACCTATTATTTTTAATCGCTATTATTATGACTCTATGTATTTCGGTCCTTAAGAGAGAGAGATTTTTTTGCAATTTGTAAGCGCTAATGTTACAAATCAAATGGCATTGTTTTTTTACCGCCAATCTAGTAATGTTTGCTTTTAAAATAAATGATATTGATTATGTGTTATGTATATGTATTAATGTCTATGTCTTTTTATTCGATAAACATGGTAACTATTAACTACGAATAAAGGATTGGATGATAATAGAACTAATATAATTTGTACGATAAGAGAGTATTTGATGCATAAATATATCATTGATTTACAGGTATAGGTAAATGTTAATGAAAATGCGGTCAAGAAGTATTGAATAAGCTCTCATTCAATATATTAATACGACATGTTTTAACATTAATATTAATACTATACATTTATAAAATATATCTTTATTTGGTTTTATATTGTTTGAAAGTTTTCAATAAATGTTACAATTAATTTTGAAATACTTGTGTGAAAGAAAAAATCTGTAAACAGATCTGCGCTTGGTATGACTGGTTTGTTTAACGCAGCAAAACTTAGACCTCCGAGCTTTTGTTAACAAACTATTAACATTTATAAGCTAGCTGTGTCAGCGACTTCATCCGGACAGAAAATAAAAAAAACTTCCAACTTATTGTGATTTTTTTTCGTTTAAGAATATTTCTACCCTAAAAGTTTCCTAAGTTATATTTTTTTTATATGGCCCCCGCTATTGGGAGCCTCTCGTACCCCTAATTTTTGGGGACAGGGACTTTTGTTTTACAGTTTATTAATTTTTTCACGATCTTTTTTATTTTCTCTCTCTTCTTACATGCATTTTATGTTCTTTCATTCGATATTTCTTACCACATTCCTTCTTTCTTACCATTTCGCTCTATAACGCCTTCCATTCATCCCTCATTACCCATTTACATTTTCTTTATTTTATATTTTTATTTTATTTCTATATAAAATTATTACATTATCACATTGTTTTACATTATTTTAATTGATTTTAGTTATTTACATTTTTACTAATTATATCTCTACAGAGTAATAGGAAGACTTCCTTTGTTATTTCTTCTCTTATCAGGGAGGCTATTGATTCCTCCTTGATTTTTACACTAGACCGAGTTATATCCTTTTACATTAGATAGCTGACAGTATAAGTCTCGTCAAAATTCGTCATGCCATTTGAGTGATTAGTCGGAACAAATAGATGGACAGATTAAGAAAAAAAAATGTATATTTGGTATACGCCTTGTTTATATATTCAGCATTTAATAAAAAACAGTTATTTTAATATTACAAACAGACACTCAAGGTTTATATATTTGTATAGATAATTTGATGAAAATTTACTAACTTTTTAAATTATTAAACGGAGCATCAATTATTACACTATCGTATCAACAATTCTTTTAATATGAGTTATTAATGTAGCGTAGCAGCTTATAGAAAAAAAAACACATGTTAATGTAAAGTAGAAAACGAATTAGGGTGCAGAATTGACTTGCTCTTTCACTATCGTATCATTCATTTCGTATCGTATCTTCTTTTATTCTTTATACCAGATGTTTCTTAGTTATTTTTAGTACTATCTAAAAATATAATTGAGTCAATTCTGGAAGCGTATAAATTACAAAATGTGGAAATGTTATAGACACGAATATATATATTTGCAATCATTCAATTAAAACGTTTCGTTCTATCGATATGTAATGTTTCTAACACGTCGTCAATCAGATTAAGAACACAAAACCTTTACCTTATACCTTTTAATTTTCAAGGCAAATGTTTATTCATTACCAGAGATTGAATATTGCGATGCATAGGTACCTCAAGTTCACGTGGTGGCTTATTATGGAAACCACTTTACGTATGTATGAGTGAGACGGATAACAATACCTGCTCGTTCGTGGGAGACGACAAACTTCATTTGTTTGTCCTCTAGAATATACTGCTAAAAATATTTTTGTTGTTTCATTTATTTGTAACTTCCTAAAGCCGTCTCCATAATTTATTACCTTAAAAAATTACATTGACTTATATATACAATTATTCGATCTCCGTTAATAATATTTTATATAGCTTGTCATCGTTATAGACAATTTACTGTACGTACCCCTTCCGTTAACTTCCCGCTGGTAGTACCGTACGCGTGCTACGTACACGAGAAGCCCATTTGTAACTAGAACTAGAGAGGGAGATTTTAACTTCAATGAAAACTATGTTGCTAAACACAAGGCAAATGTATCTATCCCAAAAATAAACTTTCTGCAAATGGTAAATAACGCAATGTTGGTGTGACGGTTAGTAACAGCCTTTTCGAAATTCTAATTACGACATACTAAAATTAATCATTGTTTACTTTCTGTCCCTCTAGACTATTTACTGCTAAAAAAATAGTATTACATATTCAGAGCGATCCCTTTACACAGGGTGATTGGAAATAAATTGGTTTAAACGTTTTAAAGGGGTGAAAGTGTAAATATAAAAATTATAGTACATTGAATTAAATTTATCTTGTGTTGAAAAATGTAGATTTTATGTTTACACGTACAAAACGAAGAGATTTATGTAATAGTACGATATCAACTTTAATATTTTCTAAAATATATGTTATTTTATTTGATACTACAGGCCTTCCATAAATACACGTTAACCTAGAGTCCAAACACCAAACCCTACTACATCAACGCAAACGTCTCATTGTTGCAGCAGTTTCGATAATTGCAACACTCTCTAACGACAGCACAGATTTATTTGAAGGAGAGAGAGAAAAAGAGGTCTTATTTCGACAAACATCACATCATACTGTAAATGAAAACGGTTAAAGTCCCTTTAACCGTTTTCATTTACAGTACGCAGCATATTATGAATACGACATATATCTTACTAAGTTTATCACATGTTGTTGTCACTTTGCGATGTTACGAACACACTGCACAAATAATGATTTGAAATAAAAGTCAAAAGTCGAAAACATAAGATCAAATTTATTTAAATCTTGAATTAATGAATTGATCAATACAGCAGGTTGCCGTGGCAGTCACAGCCGCACTGTCCTACGATGGTGACCACGCCTGCCGAGGGCACCTCCCCTGCGAACTGCACGGCGCCCAGTATCGGCACCTGTCCGGAGACGAGCGTGGTGCCCGCCACGGGCAGCTCGCCGGCGACGTCCAGGTCACCCGTCCCGGCCCCGCCGTACGCGCCCACCGGCTCCGCAGCGCCCCTGCCGCAGCCGCCCAGACCGCGGCCTCCCAACACGAGACCCGCTCCGTATTGTGGCATCACGCACTGCCCGATCGCGTTCTGAACATTAACAAATACATTCAAAACCTTTTTATAATACGAGTAGACAAATATGTTTGTGGACTATGCTCCTCCTTTACCTGAACAACGCACGCGGTCATGCATGACAATACTCCGAGGAAGGCGAACGGTGACATGTCTGTTTCTTTCTGCTGTTTCACTGACTTGATTAGTTATTCACGCGCGTATGCTTTTATACTGTGGAATGTATTAGTTTTGAAACCGCCTTTAACTAATCAGCGTTTACGTGGTTTTGCATCAACGAAGAATTCTGAAACACAATCTTAAGACAACAGGTTAACCGTTTCGACGAAAATAAACAATTGCATTGCAAATTATCATCTACTTTCGTAACTTGGTCACGTCTAATATGCCTATCGTATTTTGCAAATTATGTAATTCTCAACAATTGACAAACAAATGTATGATAGGACAATATAAAAGCCAGGAATAAGAGTTCAAAGTTACTCACTGACTACCCACTCGTTCATTCAAAGTACTGAAGTGCAAGTAAACAAAATGCCAGCCACGAACATCGTACGCCTCTGCAGCTTCCTCGGATTTTTAGTATCGGTGAGTTTAATGAGGAAATTAAAAAATGAAATGCTATTCAATTAGTTTTCATGAGTGTGACTTAATTGTGATTTGGTTCAGTTGCAGAGTGTCTGCGGGCAATGCGTGCCGCAGCGCGGGTACAGCGGGTGCAGTGGGGGGCGGTACGACGTGGTCCCGGCTTACCATGAGTGTTCTCTGGCCGCCGCCGCCGCGCTGGCCGCCGCCGACGGCGGAGGCTTTGCCGTGACCAGCGCCTCCCCCGTGCCACCGCACGGCGTGTCCGTGCTGTCGGAGAACGAGTACGCGGGCGTGCTGGCTGTGACCGGGCAGCTGCCATTCCTCGGCAGCACGCAGCTGGAGGGCGCGGTGCCCTCCGCCGGTGCGGGCGCCGTGTCGTACGGCTGCGGCTACGGCGACGTGGCCATCGTGAGCGAGGACTTCGCCGGCCCCGCGCCGGCTGCCGGTCTACAATCTGGAGGCGCTTGCAGCGGCTTGCGAGTGTGCGGGTGTGGAGCTCTCCATTAAATATATCATAAATTATCTATACAATAATGCGCTTACGAAATTAACTCGGAATTTAAAATAAAAAACAAATCAACATTAGCTCTTTCATTGTGATGGTTTAGCAGCAATTATTCTGTTCGGTAAAACGTTACCATTGTAATTTATGTGCAATATAATACATGTGTTAATGCATTTTAGTTCTTTTTGCTTTCTATTTTAATAACGAATGGGTAATGAAAAGACGATTCTCGGTAATATGACCACACAAGCGAATTTTAGCTCCATTTGTTATATTATTCGCTCAGGGGTATAAATATCAAATTTGTAGCAACAAGTTTCTATAAATATAAGCTACAAAGGACCCCGATTTCGAACGTTCTGTTGAGTTAAAGCTGTCAAAGCCACAGAGATAACAGCAATAACATCTACCGAAACCATGCTAGACTAAGCTTTCCTTTATGAATCCAACATTCGGTTTGCTTCACATAAGAGTATTTTATTTCAGATATCATGGAACCAATCTATACACCTATTATTTTTAATCGCTATTATTATGACTCTATGTATTTCGGTCCTTAAGAGAGAGAGATTTTTTTGCAATTTGTAAGCGCTAATGTTACAAATCAAATGGCATTGTTTTTTTACCGCCAATCTAGTAATGTTTGCTTTTAAAATAAATGATATTGATTATGTGTTATGTATATGTATTAATGTCTATGTCTTTTTATTCGATAAACATGGTAACTATTAACTACGAATAAAGGATTGGATGATAATAGAACTAATATAATTTGTACGATAAGAGAGTATTTGATGCATAAATATATCATTGATTTACAGGTATAGGTAAATGTTAATGAAAATGCGGTCAAGAAGTATTGAATAAGCTCTCATTCAATATATTAATACGACAGGTTTTAACATTAATATTAATACTATACATTTATAAAATATATCTTTATTTGGTTTTATATTGTTTGAAAGTTTTCAATAAATGTTACAATTAATTTTGAAATACTTGTGTGAAAGAAAAAATCTGTAAACAGATCTGCGCTTGGTATGACTGGTTTGTTTAACGCAGCAAAACTTAGACCTCCGAGCTTTTGTTAACAAACTATTAACATTTATAAGCTAGCTGTGTCAGCGACTTCATCCGGACAGAAAATAAAAAAAACTTCCAACTTATTGTGATTTTTTTTCGTTTAAGAATATTTCTACCCTAAAAGTTTCCTAAGTTATATTTTTTTTATATGGCCCCCGCTATTGGGAGCCTCTCGTACCCCTAATTTTTGGGGACAGGGACTTTTGTTTTACAGTTTATTAATTTTTTCACGATCTTTTTTATTTTCTCTCTCTTCTTACATGCATTTTATGTTCTTTCATTCGATATTTCTTACCACATTCCTTCTTTCTTACCATTTCGCTCTATAACGCCTTCCATTCATCCCTCATTACCCATTTACATTTTCTTTATTTTATATTTTTATTTTATTTCTATATAAAATTATTACATTATCACATTGTTTTACATTATTTTAATTGATTTTAGTTATTTACATTTTTACTAATTATATCTCTACAGAGTAATAGGAAGACTTCCTTTGTTATTTCTTCTCTTATCAGGGAGGCTATTGATTCCTCCTTGATTTTTACACTAGACCGAGTTATATCCTTTTACATTAGATAGCTGACAGTATAAGTCTCGTCAAAATTCGTCATGCCATTTGAGTGATTAGTCGGAACAAATAGATGGACAGATTAAGAAAAAAAAATGTATATTTGGTATACGCCTTGTTTATATATTCAGCATTTAATAAAAAACAGTTATTTTAATATTACAAACAGACACTCAAGGTTTATATATTTGTATAGATAATTTGATGAAAATTTACTAACTTTTTAAATTATTAAACGGAGCATCAATTATTACACTATCGTATCAACAATTCTTTTAATATGAGTTATTAATGTAGCGTAGCAGCTTATAGAAAAAAAAAACACATGTTAATGTAAAGTAGAAAACGAATTAGGGTGCAGAATTGACTTGCTCTTTCACTATCGTATCATTCATTTCGTATCGTATCTTCTTTTATTCTTTATACCAGATGTTTCTTAGTTATTTTTAGTACTATCTAAAAATATAATTGAGTCAATTCTGGAAGCGTATAAATTACAAAATGTGGAAATGTTATAGACACGAATATATATATTTGCAATCATTCAATTAAAACGTTTCGTTCTATCGATATGTAATGTTTCTAACACGTCGTCAATCAGATTAAGAACACAAAACCTTTACCTTATACCTTTTAATTTTCAAGGCAAATGTTTATTCATTACCAGAGATTGAATATTGCGATGCATAGGTACCTCAAGTTCACGTGGTGGCTTATTATGGAAACCACTTTACGTATGTATGAGTGAGACGGATAACAATACCTGCTCGTTCGTGGGAGACGACAAACTTCATTTGTTTGTCCTCTAGAATATACTGCTAAAAATATTTTTGTTGTTTCATTTATTTGTAACTTCCTAAAGCCGTCTCCATAATTTATTACCTTAAAAAATTACATTGACTTATATATACAATTATTCGATCTCCGTTAATAATATTTTATATAGCTTGTCATCGTTATAGACAATTTACTGTACGTACCCCTTCCGTTAACTTCCCGCTGGTAGTACCGTACGCGTGCTACGTACACGAGAAGCCCATTTGTAACTAGAACTAGAGAGGGAGATTTTAACTTCAATGAAAACTATGTTGCTAAACACAAGGCAAATGTATCTATCCCAAAAATAAACTTTCTGCAAATGGTAAATAACGCAATGTTGGTGTGACGGTTAGTAACAGCCTTTTCGAAATTCTAATTACGACATACTAAAATTAATCATTGTTTACTTTCTGTCCCTCTAGACTATTTACTGCTAAAAAAATAGTATTACATATTCAGAGCGATCCCTTTACACAGGGTGATTGGAAATAAATTGGTTTAAACGTTTTAAAGGGGTGAAAGTGTAAATATAAAAATTATAGTACATTGAATTAAATTTATCTTGTGTTGAAAAATGTAGATTTTATGTTTACACGTACAAAACGAAGAGATTTATGTAATAGTACGATATCAACTTTAATATTTTCTAAAATATATGTTATTTTATTTGGATACTACAGGCCTTCCATAAATACACGTTAACCTAGAGTCCAAACATCAAACCCTACTACAACAACGCAAACGTCTCATTGTTGCAGCAGTTTCGATAATTGCAACACTCTCTAACGACAGCACAGATTTATTTGAAGGAGAGAGAGAAAAAGAGGTCTTATTTCGACAAACATCACATCATACTGTAAATGAAAACGGTTAAAGTCCCTTTAACCGTTTTCATTTACAGTACGCAGCATATTATGAATACGACATATATCTTACTAAGTTTATCACATGTTGTTGTCACTTTGCGATGTTACGAACACACTGCACAAATAATGATTTGAAATAAAAGTCAAAAGTCGAAAACATAAGATCAAATTTATTTAAATCTTGAATTAATGAATTGATCAATACAGCAGGTTGCCGTGGCAGTCACAGCCGCACTGTCCTACGATGGTGACCACGCCTGCCGAGGGCACCTCCCCTGCGAACTGCACGGCGCCCAGTATCGGCACCTGTCCGGAGACGAGCGTGGTGCCCGCCACGGGCAGCTCGCCGGCGACGTCCAGGTCACCCGTCCCGGCCCCGCCGTACGCGCCCACCGGCTCCGCAGCGCCCCTGCCGCAGCCGCCCAGACCGCGGCCTCCCAACACGAGACCCGCTCCGTATTGTGGCATCACGCACTGCCCGATCGCGTTCTGAACATTAACAAATACATTCAAAACCTTTTTATAATACGAGTAGACAAATATGTTTGTGGACTATGCTCCTCCTTTACCTGAACAACGCACGCGGTCATGCATGACAATACTCCGAGGAAGGCGAACGGTGACATGTCTGTTTCTTTCTGCTGTTTCACTGACTTGATTAGTTATTCACGCGCGTATGCTTTTATACTGTGGAATGTATTAGTTTTGAAACCGCCTTTAACTAATCAGCGTTTACGTGGTTTTGCATCAACGAAGAATTCTGAAACACAATCTTAAGACAACAGGTTAACCGTTTCGACGAAAATAAACAATTGCATTGCAAATTATCATCTACTTTCGTAACTTGGTCACGTCTAATATGCCTATCGTATTTTGCAAATTATGTAATTCTCAACAATTGACAAACAAATGTATGATAGGACAATATAAAAGCCAGGAATAAGAGTTCAAAGTTACTCACTGACTACCCACTCGTTCATTCAAAGTACTGAAGTGCAAGTAAACAAAATGCCAGCCACGAACATCGTACGCCTCTGCAGCTTCCTCGGATTTTTAGTATCGGTGAGTTTAATGAGGAAATTAAAAAATGAAATGCTATTCAATTAGTTTTCATGAGTGTGACTTAATTGTGATTTGGTTCAGTTGCAGAGTGTCTGCGGGCAATGCGTGCCGCAGCGCGGGTACAGCGGGTGCAGTGGGGGGCGGTACGACGTGGTCCCGGCTTACCATGAGTGTTCTCTGGCCGCCGCCGCCGCGCTGGCCGCCGCCGACGGCGGAGGCTTTGCCGTGACCAGCGCCTCCCCCGTGCCACCGCACGGCGTGTCCGTGCTGTCGGAGAACGAGTACGCGGGCGTGCTGGCTGTGACCGGGCAGCTGCCATTCCTCGGCAGCACGCAGCTGGAGGGCGCGGTGCCCTCCGCCGGTGCGGGCGCCGTGTCGTACGGCTGCGGCTACGGCGACGTGGCCATCGTGAGCGAGGACTTCGCCGGCCCCGCGCCGGCTGCCGGTCTACAATCTGGAGGCGCTTGCAGCGGCTTGCGAGTGTGCGGGTGTGGAGCTCTCCATTAAATATATCATAAATTATCTATACAATAATGCGCTTACGAAATTAACTCGGAATTTAAAATAAAAAACAAATCAACATTAGCTCTTTCATTGTGATGGTTTAGCAGCAATTATTCTGTTCGGTAAAACGTTACCATTGTAATTTATGTGCAATATAATACATGTGTTAATGCATTTTAGTTCTTTTTGCTTTCTATTTTAATAACGAATGGGTAATGAAAAGACGATTCTCGGTAATATGACCACACAAGCGAATTTTAGCTCCATTTGTTATATTATTCGCTCAGGGGTATAAATATCAAATTTGTAGCAACAAGTTTCTATAAATATAAGCTACAAAGGACCCCGATTTCGAACGTTCTGTTGAGTTAAAGCTGTCAAAGCCACAGAGATAACAGCAATAACATCTACCGAAACCATGCTAGACTAAGCTTTCCTTTATGAATCCAACATTCGGTTTGCTTCACATAAGAGTATTTTATTTCAGATATCATGGAACCAATCTATACACCTATTATTTTTAATCGCTATTATTATGACTCTATGTATTTCGGTCCTTAAGAGAGAGAGATTTTTTTGCAATTTGTAAGCGCTAATGTTACAAATCAAATGGCATTGTTTTTTTACCGCCAATCTAGTAATGTTTGCTTTTAAAATAAATGATATTGATTATGTGTTATGTATATGTATTAATGTCTATGTCTTTTTATTCGATAAACATGGTAACTATTAACTACGAATAAAGGATTGGATGATAATAGAACTAATATAATTTGTACGATAAGAGAGTATTTGATGCATAAATATATCATTGATTTACAGGTATAGGTAAATGTTAATGAAAATGCGGTCAAGAAGTATTGAATAAGCTCTCATTCAATATATTAATACGACAGGTTTTAACATTAATATTAATACTATACATTTATAAAATATATCTTTATTTGGTTTTATATTGTTTGAAAGTTTTCAATAAATGTTACAATTAATTTTGAAATACTTGTGTGAAAGAAAAAATCTGTAAACAGATCTGCGCTTGGTATGACTGGTTTGTTTAACGCAGCAAAACTTAGACCTCCGAGCTTTTGTTAACAAACTATTAACATTTATAAGCTAGCTGTGTCAGCGACTTCATCCGGACAGAAAATAAAAAAAACTTCCAACTTATTGTGATTTTTTTTCGTTTAAGAATATTTCTACCCTAAAAGTTTCCTAAGTTATATTTTTTTTATATGGCCCCCGCTATTGGGAGCCTCTCGTACCCCTAATTTTTGGGGACAGGGACTTTTGTTTTACAGTTTATTAATTTTTTCACGATCTTTTTTATTTTCTCTCTCTTCTTACATGCATTTTATGTTCTTTCATTCGATATTTCTTACCACATTCCTTCTTTCTTACCATTTCGCTCTATAACGCCTTCCATTCATCCCTCATTACCCATTTACATTTTCTTTATTTTATATTTTTATTTTATTTCTATATAAAATTATTACATTATCACATTGTTTTACATTATTTTAATTGATTTTAGTTATTTACATTTTTACTAATTATATCTCTACAGAGTAATAGGAAGACTTCCTTTGTTATTTCTTCTCTTATCAGGGAGGCTATTGATTCCTCCTTGATTTTTACACTAGACCGAGTTATATCCTTTTACATTAGATAGCTGACAGTATAAGTCTCGTCAAAATTCGTCATGCCATTTGAGTGATTAGTCGGAACAAATAGATGGACAGATTAAGAAAAAAAATGTATATTTGGTATACGCCTTGTTTATATATTCAGCATTTAATAAAAAACAGTTATTTTAATATTACAAACAGACACTCAAGGTTTATATATTTGTATAGATAATTTGATGAAAATTTACTAACTTTTTAAATTATTAAACGGAGCATCAATTATTACACTATCGTATCAACAATTCTTTTAATATGAGTTATTAATGTAGCGTAGCAGCTTATAGAAAAAAAAACACATGTTAATGTAAAGTAGAAAACGAATTAGGGTGCAGAATTGACTTGCTCTTTCACTATCGTATCATTCATTTCGTATCGTATCTTCTTTTATTCTTTATACCAGATGTTTCTTAGTTATTTTTAGTACTATCTAAAAATATAATTGAGTCAATTCTGGAAGCGTATAAATTACAAAATGTGGAAATGTTATAGACACGAATATATATATTTGCAATCATTCAATTAAAACGTTTCGTTCTATCGATATGTAATGTTTCTAACACGTCGTCAATCAGATTAAGAACACAAAACCTTTACCTTATACCTTTTAATTTTCAAGGCAAATGTTTATTCATTACCAGAGATTGAATATTGCGATGCATAGGTACCTCAAGTTCACGTGGTGGCTTATTATGGAAACCACTTTACGTATGTATGAGTGAGACGGATAACAATACCTGCTCGTTCGTGGGAGACGACAAACTTCATTTGTTTGTCCTCTAGAATATACTGCTAAAAATATTTTTGTTGTTTCATTTATTTGTAACTTCCTAAAGCCGTCTCCATAATTTATTACCTTAAAAAATTACATTGACTTATATATACAATTATTCGATCTCCGTTAATAATATTTTATATAGCTTGTCATCGTTATAGACAATTTACTGTACGTACCCCTTCCGTTAACTTCCCGCTGGTAGTACCGTACGCGTGCTACGTACACGAGAAGCCCATTTGTAACTAGAACTAGAGAGGGAGATTTTAACTTCAATGAAAACTATGTTGCTAAACACAAGGCAAATGTATCTATCCCAAAAATAAACTTTCTGCAAATGGTAAATAACGCAATGTTGGTGTGACGGTTAGTAACAGCCTTTTCGAAATTCTAATTACGACATACTAAAATTAATCATTGTTTACTTTCTGTCCCTCTAGACTATTTACTGCTAAAAAAATAGTATTACATATTCAGAGCGATCCCTTTACACAGGGTGATTGGAAATAAATTGGTTTAAACGTTTTAAAGGGGTGAAAGTGTAAATATAAAAATTATAGTACATTGAATTAAATTTATCTTGTGTTGAAAAATGTAGATTTTATGTTTACACGTACAAAACGAAGAGATTTATGTAATAGTACGATATCAACTTTAATATTTTCTAAAATATATGTTATTTTATTTGGATACTACAGGCCTTCCATAAATACACGTTAACCTAGAGTCCAAACACCAAACCCTACTACATCAACGCAAACGTCTCATTGTTGCAGCAGTTTCGATAATTGCAACACTCTCTAACGACAGCACAGATTTATTTGAAGGAGAGAGAGAAAAAGAGGTCTTATTTCGACAAACATCACATCATACTGTAAATGAAAACGGTTAAAGTCCCTTTAACCGTTTTCATTTACAGTACGCAGCATATTATGAATACGACATATATCTTACTAAGTTTATCACATGTTGTTGTCACTTTGCGATGTTACGAACACACTGCACAAATAATGATTTGAAATAAAAGTCAAAAGTCGAAAACATAAGATCAAATTTATTTAAATCTTGAATTAATGAATTGATCAATACAGCAGGTTGCCGTGGCAGTCACAGCCGCACTGTCCTACGATGGTGACCACGCCTGCCGAGGGCACCTCCCCTGCGAACTGCACGGCGCCCAGTATCGGCACCTGTCCGGAGACGAGCGTGGTGCCCGCCACGGGCAGCTCGCCGGCGACGTCCAGGTCACCCGTCCCGGCCCCGCCGTACGCGCCCACCGGCTCCGCAGCGCCCCTGCCGCAGCCGCCCAGACCGCGGCCTCCCAACACGAGACCCGCTCCGTATTGTGGCATCACGCACTGCCCGATCGCGTTCTGAACATTAACAAATACATTCAAAACCTTTTTATGATACGAGCAGACAAATATGTTTATGGACTATGCTCCTCTTTTACCTGAACCCCGCACGCGGTCATGCACAACAGTGCTCCGAGGAAGGCGAACGGTGACATGTCTGTTTCTTTCTTCTGTTTCACTGCCTTGGTAAATTATTTTCACGCGTGTTTGCTTTTATACTATGATTTTGTATTAGTTTTGAAACCGCCTTCAATTAATCAGCGTGTACGTGGTTTCGCATCAACAAAGATTTCTGAACCACAATCTTAAGACAATAAGTTCATCGTTTTGACGGAAATAAACAATTTAATTGCAAATTATCATCTACTTTCATAATTTGGTCACGTATAATTTTCAACAATTGAGAAACATAGGTATGCCTGGTCTGTATAAAAGCCGGGAATAAAAGCGTAAAATTACTAACTACTCACTGGTTCATTCAAAGTACTGAAGTGCAAGTAAACAAAATGCCAGCCACGAACATCGTACGCCTCTGCACCTTCCTCGGATTTTTAGTATCGGTGAGTTTAATGAGGAAATTAAAAAATGAAATGCTATTCATTTAGTTTTCATGAGTGTGACTTAATTGTGATTTGGTTCAGTTGCAGAGCGTCTGCGGGCAATGCGTGCCGCTGCGCGGGTACAGCGGTTGCAGTGGGGGGCGGTACGAAGTGGTCCCGGCTTACCATGAGTGTTCTCTGGCCGCCGCCGCCGCGCTGGCCGCCGCCGACGGCGGAGGCTTTGCCGTGACCAGCGCCTCCCCCGTGCCGCCGCACGGCGTGTCCGTGCTGTCGGAGAACGAGTACGCGGGCGTGCTGGCTGTGACCGGGCAGCTGCCATTCCTCGGCAGCACGCAGCTGGAGGGCGCGGTGCCCTCCGCCGGTGCGGGCGCCGTGTCGTACGGCTGCGGCTACGGCGACGTGGCTATCGTGACCGAGGACTTCGCCGGCCCTGCGCCGGCCGCCGGTCTACTGCCTAAAGGCGCTCTCAGCGGCTTGCGTGGCTGCGGGTGTGGAGCTCTCATTTAAAAATATCATAATAATTATTTTCTAGAATCATATATATTATCAGAACTATATAATAATGTTCCCACGAAATTTATTCAGATATTACAATAAAAACCAAAGGTACAATAACTTATTTATTCTAGTGACGGAGCCCGCCATTTTCCTTGTTATAAAATTTTATTATTGAAATTTGTTCAAATTAGTAAAGAATTTAATGACCTTTAATAACGTTTAATAAAAATATTACTTTGAGCAATATTAATAAAATAATGTATCATATTTTTGTTTACATGCAAAGTGCTTTATTTATATATTACAACTATCCATTGGAATTTATAAATTTTTGCTCTTTCGGATCTTGATGTCGCAAGCACAGTTGAGGTGAAGGTGTAAGGCTAACAAACTAAAGTAAAGTAAAAAACTAAAGTAAGGCTAACAGCAATATCATCTACCGAAACCAAGCTAATATAACAATTCTGTATGGAAGATAAGTCTGTTTTTATTTTAGACATGATTAAGAATATCTGTATTCTTAAAGTTAAAAAAAAAACTATAATTTTAAGTTTAAATATTTCGGCACTAGGTAATATTAACACTTTTACGATTTGTATGTAATTATGTCACGAATGTAAAGTCAAGTTTATTGGAGTTACAAATTCATATTCAACTTTCAAATGGCACGGTAAGTTGGCTCTCTACCGCAACTGTTTAATTTAAAACAAATGTGGTTTATTACGTGTTACAGTGGTAGAAAATTATATATATATATATATATATATATATATATATATATATATATATATATATATATATATATATATATATTACTAGATGACTACTTTACACGTGTCATGTTTATAGTTAAGGAGTAGGTTGACTCTAAAGAGAATAAAAGCGTGGGAGGCTATGGGTGTAATAAATATCGTGCGATAAAAGAATACTTAATCCGCAAATGTACTACATTATTACTTAGATTTTAATAAAAGTTACTTATATATTTATTGTAAGACATATTCAATTTGTTTTAACAAAACATGTTAAAACGTTGGTATTACTCTATATAGTTTTGTCAAACCTATCTTTCATTTAAATTTTTATTACGATTAGTTTGAAAGTTTTTTTTTATTACCACATTAAATTTGGAAATTTATTCTTAAATAAAAAAAGTAATAATTTAGTAACGATTTATATGAACTTTGCGAAGGAAGCAATCTGAAAACCTGCCAGTATTTTGACATGACTTGTCAGTTTCGGTGCCAAATAGGCTTCTTGGGTATGTTTAATGCATGTGGTAAGCATTACTTAGTCTTAGTTTACGGGAATTTGTTAAAAAAACTATCAACAAATTCTTGATCAACATAAATAATAAAAATAATTAAAAAAAAAAGTAATTTATTTCTTATTACAATTATTACGTCATTCTCTCTATTATTATTAATTTAGCTTAGTAACTTATTAAAATTTAGTAAAGTTTGTTAAGATGAAGCTTAAATTAAATGAAATTGCAAAAGTGATTTTTTCTTTCATTCTTATCGTACTTTTATTCTTTTCACCAGATGTATCCAAGTTAATACTGCTATGTAATAGTTTTATTGAAAGAATTCTTAACACTTATAATTTGAATAACGTCAAAAATAAAAGAGCGATAATTTTAAACTAAACGTCGTCCGTTTTTTATGTACGGCAGTACGTTCGTCAGTTCATCTTCCGTAAATAAAATATTGAGTATATATTATACTATATTCTGAAAACTGACATAAGTGACGAAGTTGTCAGAAAAAAATCATAATGCATGTCGAAGGTCGAGGTCGCCCTAGGGAGCCTTGGCCCCTTATTGAATTTCATCATACTGATCACATTGTGAACTTAATAATATTATTTTAACATATCTTCATTTTTACAGAAATATCAAAAATCATAAGTCGAGTTAAAATTGGAAATTAGCGAAAGACCGTATTTAGTTATTCAGTTGTCGCAACAAATGAAATAGCAGAAATTATAAACGTGTTGATATTAAGCTACACATTTTAAATATTTAAAAATTAATAGTAAATGTTCACATCCCGAGATTAAACAAGATTTTAGCAAAATTTTATTATAAGTAATTAAAATATAGAATTTTTATCATAATCCAGGTTACCAAGACTTTTTAACAGAACGCAGTCTTATCACCGATCAAGCTAACCGATACAAGAGATCAAAGGAAGCTGCTGCGGCGTAAGATGTTCTTGGCTGACATTTTGTTTACTTGTACTTCGGTACTTTGGGTAAACCAGTGAAAAAAAGTAGATTTAAACTGTTAATCCTGGCTTTTATACTGTCCAGTCGCATATTTGTTTGTCAATAGTTAAAAATTACGTAATTTTGTAAAATATGATAGGCATTTTAACAAACATCAATACAAATAGCCTCACATGACTACATGTACCTTTAAATGGACGCCACGACACTAACTCTTAAATATTATTCTAAATAACAAACCGCCCATCACAAAGCATGAATAAAGAAAATAACTCACATATTTTTGTTGAAACACAAAAATTAAGAATTTTATGAAATTTCTAACAAAAAAAAATTATACCAAAAATAACTTACTGTTAAATACTCCTGTAAACACTAGTAAATAAAACAAATCTTTCAAAGAACACACTATCATGTATAGAAAATTTAACCTATGGGTATTCACTTTGGGACTTAGACAAGAAACACAATTTATTACAGGGTCTCTTAACTAGACTATTTTTAGTTTTATTAATTACAACTCTGCTACTGCGACAACTGATATTATCTTTAACTTAGGGTTTTTCTATAATATTCTCCAACAACCATTTGGCTGGAAATTAAAACTTTGAATTGAAGTATTTTCGTCATTTAAAAAAAATCGTCTAAGAAGACTATTTTCCGTGTGTTACTGTAAACGTAACTTTATTGATATAATTTTTTTACATTTTACGAAAGTCAAAGTCGAAATAGCTTTAGTATATGAGATCATTATTATCATTTAAATTCGTCAGCTTAAAATTAAATTTACATTAGTAACGCACCATTACAACTTAGAACTTATAAGAAAGTAGGGTTTGCATTTTTTTTTTGATAATTATAATAACAAAAACTTCTCTTCCTTAAAATTGTAACAATTCAATTTTAATAAAATATAAATAAAATAAATTTGAAAATATATAACTTTACCACTTCGTGTGGTATGAGTGAGACATTTCTTTCTAGAGAAAATTTGTAAAAAGTTTCTCACATTTCCTTGTATATTCCATAGGAATTATATAAAAAGCAATATTAACGATATAAATATTTAAAGACGCACAGCAACGTTCCGAATTCCTTTTATAAAAGGAAAGTAATATTGTAGACAAGCTTAATGCGTAATCGTCCGTACATCCCTTCGTCTCGGAACTGGCCTATTATCCGAAGCGACGCCACCGCTTTGTCTTCCGTTATGATCTATGTGTGCATGTATATTTTTTACTATAAGATTTATTTATAACCTCTTTTTGAGTATATATTTTAGGTAACGCTCACGTTTATAACATATTTACACATTATTAGCTCGGGGAACTACTAATCACATCTAAGACATCTAATGCTAGGCGTAGGCCTTTACCATAGATTTCCAATAGGACCGTTGGGAGCGTTCTGCAGCCAGCATCTTTGGACGAACTTAACAAGGCTATTTTTCCACTTTATGGATGGACGTTCTACGCTGCGCTTTCCACTGCTTTGTTCCCACTTTAGAACTTTAAGGTCCCAGCGGCCATGTCTTGAAGGCATTATGTGGTTTGCCTACTGCTACTTAAGCCCACCAATCTTTTGGACTATATAGTTTACTTTCTTTCGTTTACGGACTACGCTTATTACCTATTCGATTACGTGACGTATATAATATAATATACAAATCGCATTTGAGTATTATATTCTTTCAATAAATCAAATGTTTCATCAAATATTTGATGACTTATTATTCCCTCTATAGAATAAAGTCGTCGAATTTACACTCTCTCTGGATTAATTATTTATATAGAATATTAAGCTTTACACATCACGTATTACGCAAAATAGCTGTCAAAAAATTAACCGAATATTTAAAAGTTCAAATTGTCAGCACAAGTTAGTTAAATGAGTGCCAACATCACAGTCCAAACATTCAAAAATCGAATATCGTAGTCCTGGTAAATTAAAAATAGGCGATATTTTTTCAATAGATCTCGTAAGCCGCATATTTGACGAAGAGTAAATCAGAAGGAGCAGTGACTTTCAAAAGAATAGCAGTAGTTATAGATGATTCTTTTGCATCTAAACGTTCTTTAGAGAGGCTATGCTTGGATTTCAGCCAACTCGTCCGCCACGAACCTCAAGTATCTCATTAGGTCGGGTTGAAAATGTCTAGAACAGCATGGGAGCCCTCTGTAACAAGTTCTAAAGGTCACTGAACTATTGATCGTTCTAAAATATTCTTGTATATAATCATTAAGTATATTTATTGTAAAATGTTAATGCCATTTAACAAGACAGTTGGGGAATCTTCATTAACTTATAGTAAGCTATATATTTTGCTCATAAAACATCGCCTCGCAAAATATGTTAACTAACTTGTGTCGTAATTTTATAAGAACGGGATTTGAGGAATCAACTGAGAGCCGTGTACTTCCATACGGTACGTTTAAAACTACCTAAAATACAAGGAAACACGTTCTATGTATTCTCTAAAGAATCACCACAAATACCCAAAAGGATAAAAATGTAAGACAAAATGTTTTATTTTCAATTATAGCACCGTAATGGTTAATAATAAGGTTAAAATCCCCCCTAGGTGTACCAACTAAATTAACAAGATTGCTTGATGCGGGCATGACGTCCGCTCACCGCACGCAAAAACGCTAAATACCACAATCTTCTCCGACCGAAACATAAACGGCGTCGGCCGCCCAACCCCATCTTCCCGAACAGCGTGGGCGATCCGAGGTAAAATCAGTATCCTTCCTTAGATTGCTGTGTGGTCCACGCTGCTCTCCAATCCACACTCTACATTCACTACACTAACAATAACACTGGCACGATCAGGTAAGCCGCGCCTTTGCCGCTTCCACTTCCGTCGGAGTTTTACATGTAGGCTCAGAAACACTAATGGTTTAGTTTTTAGTATAGTTCTCCGACCTTTCAGCTCTATCAACTGTAAAAGCCTTAGGACTAGCAGCATTAACTTCTTCGAAACAGTACAGTAGCAATACCGATTCAGGGTCTACGACTTGCAATGACGTCTATTTGCTGACATTATATATAATGACGAATCAAATAATATAGGGATCTAAACATAATATAGTATTATAAAAGATTACAAACTTTAATAAAGTATTACTAGAGTGTCGCTTTTTATAAACATTAATGTCATCTATTGTTCTATTGTTTCTAAAGATGTTAATGCTGTTAGCCCTAAGGCTTTTACAACCTCATCGGTACTGAGTTCACGGAGCGGAAGAGTCCGTGAACTAGATATTAATGTCATCTAATTTGTTAAAGTTATTGATTTGTATGTAATCTAATACCAAAACAACTCCTGAAATAGAGCAAGGTTTTATAATTAAAATACAGTTATATGTTAGTTTTACGCTTTTAATCTTAAATAAATACATAGCTCATTATTTTAAAGTTTAAGAATGGAATATAAAAAGTCAATTATTTTTTAAACATTACTCCAGTCGGCTCAATGAGTTTGAGTGTCGGTTTATTACAATTAACAATAGGCATAACTTTTCAATTTGCGTTGAATAGCTTTGAAACGCTCTTATATTGTTCGTTGGAATTGAATTTAGGCTTTTTATATATCAATTATAGATTGCGTCCAACATTTGCTCTTTGAATTTTATGAATATTTATACGTATTTTAATATTTTTGTGTAAATAGGATTATTTAATTGTCAGATTACACATTGTTATTTTTTAACTATACATAGAAGTTTTTCTTATTAAACCTCGTGATTTCTTAACTAGTAACGCAGCAATTTATCGAAAAATTCGCATAGCTGTGTATTTTTTTTTTATTTTACTTCGTTAATATTAGATGTTAAGGCTTTAACCAGCATTGATTTTGGTATTTTTAAAGATGAAGTTTGATTTAATCTAAAAAAAACTTTTGATTTTTATGTCCAAGAAAATTAAAACGGAGAGTTTCTTAAAAAGAAATAAAAATCTTTGTTATATTTATGAAACTTAAATTATTATTTTATTTCAAAGGGTGACATTTATAAATTATGAAAATAGTATTGCTATAGTTCTACAAAAATACTAAAACGTTGTTAAATCTTGGACGGTGCGGCACATTAGTAGCTGGCTCTAAATAATGCGTTCTTTATTTAAATTTAAAAAAATCAAATTCAATCATCAACTTTGGATCGTTAGTAGTGGTCACTTCAAAAAAAAAAATAATTATTTTAAGTAAACATATCGGAGAAATAGCTTCAGAGGCGATGACAACTCGTTGTTTTAAATTAAAAAAAACGCTATGAAATTGACTCATCACAATATATATTTTAATAACTTTGAAAAACATTCTGCATCTTTATGTAATACTTGACCATTATTGCAGAGGTCAAGTCACGATAAAGTTATTTAGATCGATCAAGTTTTATAGTAAAAAGCTAATTTTATAAAGATGTATATGTAATGAGCTTTAGGAAAATTTGAAAAATAAAATAATGCGATACTCTTACAACAAAGCTTTGAATGTGCGATATTAGACTTTTTTTATTTAATATTTTTATGTTTGTGTGTACAGTAATAAAAATATTACTTGAAAACATTTAAATAGTTTTATAATAATAATAAACAAAAAAGTATAATGAGCGGTCTTATCACTTGAGATGATCTTTTGTAGACAACTATAGTATGGAGATAATAGAAGTATCAATAATGGGTAGTTAACGTGTACAAAACATTTATGATTAGACTGACTTAGATTGCACTTGGTCATGAAGAAATTGAAACCTTGATTTGAGATAAAAGGGTGTGAGCGGATTGAAAAGAATATTACAGAGTAGATAAAATATGCGAGCCTTCCGGCGAAGCCTTAAGGGTAACCAATTGAGTTTAACGCGAAATTCGAAAACATCATTTTCGGAATTCAAATATAAAACTAATACAGAACTTTTAAAGACGCTCAACTTTATTTTTAAATTGAATTGAAAAAGATTCAGTTGATACAAAAAAAATTCTTAAGATAAAGCAATGTTTTTGTATGCTAAAAATTAGTGCTGGTTTAAAAGTATTTCTCTACGTTTGTATCACATCTAATCAAATCTCGGCCGATCGACCAAACTCATTATAAAGTGAATCAAATTTGTAAAGTCGTATAACTTTTAGTTTCCTTTAATCCTCAACATCAAGTTTCAAACGTGAAGTTTCCGACTTCATTGGAATTTCTTCGCAGTTCTGTAAAGATGTATACTTTAAGAAAATACCCGACGTGTATTTTCAACTATATTTTTTTTTGTACAAACTGTTAATGAGAGTTGATATGAGAAGAAGGTGATCGCTTTATGGAAAGTTCAATAATCCTTTGGCAATAATAAAGGTTTTTGTTTCGCAATTACGCAATTTTTGACAAGTCACTGCGTTTCGGACTGTTGTGATTTTTATTTTAATATATTAGGTTTTGTTATTCATTTTAGTTGATATACCTTATCTTGTATATGTAGGCAATTCGGTATAATATATGGCAGCACTTTAAGAAATTCATCAAGATAACGACCAATAAATAGAAGGTTTAATTAAGGCAGTCCAGGGAGCTAGTAGAGGATTCGCATACGAACATAAAAAATTAAAATTACAATATCATTATTAGAAAGTAAAATATCACGACGTCATAAGCTCACCCCGCTAGCTCAAGACTCGTTGACAACCGAATCAGTTATAAAACGCGTCGCCCTCGTGTCGGTGTGCGATGTAATGCCACAAGCACTGGCGACTAAAACCGATACTCTTCCAACTCTGATGTCAATTCAGCTGAAAGGTCTTCGGTGTACCTAGCCACCTAAGAGTAATAAGATGATGGAAGGAAAGCGATGAAAGCAAGAAGGAATGAAAGAACAAAATGAAAGATATTGTGATGGAAATAAGGTAAGAATAAAAGAAATTGAGAAGTATGACAGTAAGTAAAGAATAAAGACGATAAATCTGAAAAAGTTATTTTTAAACAAAGACCCTGATCCCAACTAATTAGGGGTTTGGTGGAACTCATTCCCCAATATATTACTTACTGTTCTTTATGACCCCGAGGCTATGTACGATAAACGTATTTGCTTGCGCAAAACACGGACTTGCATATGTAAGAAAAGGTTAAGACAAGTTGTTTGTAAGTGCTTTAAATGTATAAGTTGAGAAAGAGAACTGAAGCCGTCTTTTTCCGCGCTGTAGCGAGGTGTGCACTAAAGATTCTTCAATATTGTGCGACCACCCGGTAGAGCTAGCACGAGGCAATGGACTGTCAGCGCCATCTATCGCCACTATCTGTAGCTATTACATATATATAATGTGACAAATAAACGAGCTAACAATTTCCTTAAATTTTTATTTTTAGCAAATATCTATGTAAAAGCTAAAATAACTACAAATTGTGTGTATTTTAACTTTAAATAAAATCTCCGACGAGGTTCATTTTCTTGTGGACCTTTTTCTTTAAAATTCATTAAAATTTCTTTTTCCACGGCGCCGGCGTTGGCTTGTTCAAATTAGCTCATTAGCAAAGCACTATATTATATTTAGACTAGAACTCATTTATACCTTCTTAACAAAAATTGAATATTTATTTTACAATTTAGAAATTCTTTTTATAACTAACATTTTATTAATTTTTTCTGTCCCTTAACAAAGAAGACTGTACGGAAAATCACTTAAAAATGTTACAGGTTTTTTTACTATTCAGAAATAAATCTACTTCAAACATTGTTCCTATTGTTTATTTTAATCTGTAACGAAGGCCAAAGTTCAAGCATAACACAACAACAACATTCCTTTATTTTTACTACATGTTTTATTTTTTTGTTATGCTAATAATTTCAATTAGGATAATATTTATAGTACCTAATTTAAATAAAGTTATTATTATTCATAAATTTATTAGTTTTAAGATTAAATGCTTGTAGGTGTATATTATTTTTTTGGATATGTCTTAGAAATTCATAATTAACAATAATAAAGTAATAATTCTTAATTGTTCCACAAAGTCTACCAGGGACCACCTATGTAAGAATAACTGCTCCGTAAATCGGAGATAAAAAGGATGCATACTTTGTGGCTGGTGAAGATTCAAAAACTGATATATTATGGGATTAAATAAATTAAAATCAGAGAAAATTTGGCCAATTTCGGAGTGTAGTTATCCGGAAAACCCATCACGTAAAAAATAAATTTGTAAATTGTCTTGTTTTTTTACAATTTAAATCCATATTTTCTAGACCACATAAACTGTCGGCTAACATCACTTCATTCTGTTGTATGATTAATCCACTTGTTGAATTATTTAGTACACAAGTAGTATACAAGAGACATCAAAGGAGGTTCAAAATAGTTTTCGCTTAAAGTAGTTTTAATTCATGAACCATAACGTATCGAATAGACTCTGTGATGTTAAAACGTTCTTTATTTTATTGTTATCATTATATTTTTTAATGTTTGTAAGAGATTTATGATTGCTTTCTGAGAATGGTGATCTGTTGAAAAGAGCCAGCCAGAAACTCCTCAGATGCTGTATATATATAAATATATATATATATATATGTATATATATGTATATATATATATATATATATATATATATATATATATGTATATATATATATATATATATATATATATATATATCAATTACGATTTTGAATGCTACACTGAGACTTATTTTACAAAGAACTTAGATTTAAAACAAAGAAAAGGAAAGTCTAAGATATTTTGTATAACTTTATTTCCCACAGCTCAATACAGTATGTCGTCGTATGATATCAACAAATATGTTACTGTAAAAAGAAATAACCCGTAAATATGACTACAAATATTATTTCGCAGCTGCAAAAATATGAATAAAGAAAAGAACTTCACGAGAAATACAACTAAGCATGTTCAGCTACGAGTCAGAAATGTGAATATAGAATCAAGGTCATGTAGATGTGTGGAGGTGTCATGCTGAAATAGGATGTAACAAATCCCGTGGACTGCATTCCATACTAATATGTGTAAGCTTCCAACAACTAATGATGACAAATCGACGGCAAATATCTTAGAGTTTTTAAGACCTTGTTCAGTGGACGGGTTCCTTATTTACACTATAATTTTTCAAATAATTTTAATAATTTTCCAATCTCACCTTCTTTACATACATCGTCTCACTTCTACGCCTTCCGTTCAAAGTTCTACAATATTTATGGTTATTCTTACTGCACTTAATTTATATTTCTAATCTTATAGCTATTTTATCGCTCTTATTAACTATTTTCATTGTTTTCGTTTTTTATAGTTATTTATTGTTTTTTAATGTCCTATGATATTTTTGAAAAACTTTAAAAAGTTCTGGCAACATTCCTCTTTACTCATCAATGTGGGGATATTCTTATCTACCCTCTCTGCTAACTGAGACTAATATTCAGATCTTGCCGCGCCAAATAGATCACAGCCGGTGATTAAGTGCACCACGGTCTAGTCCATACCAGGATCACAGTTGCAAAAGGGACTCTCCCTGCAGAGTCCCCCGTGCCCTGTGAACATTTGAACCAAACCCGTGTCCAGTTCAAAACATACGAGAAGTGGTATAGGCATCAGTTGAATGTATCAAATTCATTCATCCCGTGACCCCAATCTTCATGTTACATTCCAACATGATAAATATGGGAAAAGGAGGCATAGTTCAGTAAGAATGAATATTAATACAAGTCCCCCTGGACTTGTAGCAATATTCATTCACACGACCCTCGGCAATGATGACAACGATGCGACAATCAGAAGAATATTATTAAAGAAGTCTATTTACTTACCTCAAGACTGCATTATAATAACATTAACGAAATAAATTAGTTTTAATATTCATTTCTAAGTTTTTATTGAAATTTTATGCTTCCGGAGTAACGCTCCGTAGTTAGTGGAACTAATTAGCTAATATTAAGTTTCAAGATACCGCTAAAATGGTCCTGTGGGTTATAATGGATGAAGTTACGCGATGAACGAAGAAACAGCCTCAGTAAGCGCTATTAATAGAAAAAAATTCTATAAATTCAAAGTTTTTGTTATTTTTATAGTAATTAAATCAATAAATACTACATTACACTAATGCTGAAAAATAATATTTTAAATGATCATAATAATAATCAGTCGTGGGACGTCCACAGCTGGACATAGGCCTCCTCCATAAAATTTAAAAATTATTGAGTACTAAAGGCATTATTTAATCGGCTTACTTAACTGACTGTTACTGCATAGGACTAGGTTTTACAGGGCATCAAAATCAAGGTTAAGTCTAAATCGGGGATACCACTACTAGACTAATCGTCTGAATTTAGTTTGACGTTGATTTATGGGAAATACTGTATACGGGTTCAGAGATAACAAACACAATAATTCCTCAATTTTATTTGTTAAAGCTTGGGTCATATACTAATGTAAGCATCCACCATAACAGAAAGGTACCATAGGCAGGCTATATAGTGCGGGGCTGATGCCTGCTAGGGCTTTAAGGTTCTGAAAAGAAGACGTCCGCCCACAAGGGAGATAAACGAACTTGATAAGCTCGACGGAAGACGCTATAAGCAGACCATTTTAAACCGGTCTTAAACTCAATGTCTATGGGAAAGGCCCATGTCCAGTGGTGGATATCAAACAACTGAATTGATAATAACTATTTTTTGTCTCTGCTTTTCTTCGTCACATAAATGAAATAAATGAAAAGTTCCTCTGCTAATGTGTTGGATACTTATAAGCTATCTGCATCAATATTTAAATTTTCATATTATAATTATCACTTTAGATATTACTTTATACAAAATAAATGTCGAAATATTGTTTGCAAATATAAAAGGGCGTTGAATTCGTTTATATACATAATTGGTCATTAACCTTTTAAATTCAAAACACTCGCGGCTATGTCGGTATTTACCACTGATAAATAGTCTAGAAAGCGCCCGTCCAAAGACTTTAATTTCAAAATTCACAGCTATATTAACAATTAATTAGTAATAATGTCTTTAAATTATAATTTCAATTTGAAGTCTAAATTAATTGATTACTATAATCAATAAGTCTTTCTTGGGTGTATCGTTTTAAGATAAGATAAAAATAAAATTAATTAATTCAACATTGGAACTTTTACTTAATTGCCAATGATTTTTCATTTAAATATTCCTTTTTAGGATATGCCATTTCCGTCAATTTACTTTTAATATGCAAGTTGAATTTTATGAATCGTATTCCAATAATGTTTTGCGGAATGTTATTAAAAAATCTGTTTCTTAGCTTAACAACACACTCCTAAATAATGCTTCTTCATTATTATTATTTAGTAAAAAAAACCTGTTGAGTCGGATTCTTTAAGAAGATTCTTTAAATAAAACGTGGGAATGAATCGCTGTACTACTGTAGTAAGAAAGTGATCACAAAAAAGAACCCGTCTATGTTTATTGTGGGCTCTTCACTTAAGATTACATAAGGGCGTGTTTGGAAACTTTGCCGCTTAAATTAAAAATATCACTATACGGGAGCTCTATCGGAATCTAGTTTTTATCAAAATGAGCTTTTCCTGAACTCTTCTCACGACTTGCTTTATGAATAATAATATTTATTAATCGATATATCAACAAAATTGCAACCTCGTTTTGACAAATTAATTCAATCCACTTCTTAAATAAATACACAAAATAAAAGTTGTTTTCAAAAGTTGCTAAAAACTTTACCCGCACCACCTCGCTTCGCTTGTAAAGTTTTTAAAGCAGAGGTATTGAAAAGTTTTAGTACATAAGTAGTTTCGGAGTGATTCTGCCGAGTTTGTTGCTGAGTCTGTTTAATGGCTATATCGCTGAATTCTTTTGTTGTTAAAACTAAATACTTCGATGTAAATTATATATTTAAACGGATAGCTAATTTTATATGAATTTAATTATGTGCAAAGAAGCATAACGAAAGTTAATTACACGTAAAAATAAGGTAGACAGACCTACGACATAGCTAAGGTCGCAGGAAGTCCCTGGATGCGGGTAGCACAAGTCCAGTCATCGTGGGGAATTTGGAGGAGGCTTATTCCTTGCAGTGGGCGTCTACCGGCTAATATGATGATGATAATAATGAAAAATATTGTAAAAATTTAAATATATTTACTATCAAAATTATTTTCAAAGCCCATTATTTTATTGATAGTTATAATTGTTTAATTCATTTCTACGTTTAAATATGTAATGTAATGTAAATTTGTTCACGCAAAATGAGAGGAACATCATTTGGAAAAACTAGCCTATTGAGACAGGACAAAACAAAATGTAAATGTGTATTGATGAATCGCAGTAAATCAAGCGCCATTTGCATCCTTTTCACAAAAAAGCACTAGTATACATTTTTTAAACATAACTCTTTACGCTAAATTTGGTGATTGGGTTTCTAGAGCACAGGCTATTATGCATTGAACAAGACTGTAGCTGTCTGTTGGGGAATGCCTTTTTTTTCATTATTTAATCAAATTTGTCAGTCAGACAATAGCAACCGAGCAAGTCGAGGTACTTCCTTCTTAGCCCAAGCCTTTGCTCCTTGAAGCGCTCGTCCAGATGATATCAAAGCTTGGCTTCGGTCGTCTAGATTCAAACTGAACTTCCGTTTAAGATCATCACCAATTTTTAAAAAATTTAAATTAGTCTTTTAGAAAAAAAAAAGTTGCTCACTCTTGGTTTGGAGTTTAATTTACGAAAACGTTTAAGAAGAAACTAGAATATCTTAACCTGCCAAAACGCTCGCAAAAAAAACATAACTGTTGTAAAAACAAAGGCATTGACGCTAATGTCTATGGAATATATATATTAAACACACATCACAACACACAAACAATTTGCAAATGGGTCTGACAGGAGCCCCCAACAAACACATTAAAGTTTAGTTTCGTAATCATGCTACGACGCAGTACTGGCCAAAAGCACACATTTCTTTTTTACTACCGCTGAAGCATCTCTAAACAGTCTTTATGCCATTGCCAACCGAACCGTAAACGTCTGATAAACGTCATTCAGTCTGTCGGATAGCATTGTTATAAAACATAGAAATTGTCTACTGAATATTTTATAAAGAAAACTCCTCAACACAATTTTCACATAAATACGAATCGAGAATGCTTTCAATGTTAGAATTAGAAAAATTAGCTGATAAATGAATGTTGAAACAACTTGAATCTAACTCAATGTGAAGTTTTTGTAAGCTTCTTTTCTTAACATATGCTTATTGCAAAAATGACTTTAATGAATTACTTACAACTTTTACTTAAATAATATAAATAAAGATGTATTGTTCATTCGAAAAAGTGGTAAAAGAATATGACAGAGTCTTACACTCCAACATATAATTTACTTTTGTAAATCAAAAATAAAATCACACCAAAACATTAAACGTGTACTCAAATTAAATTTCTCCTTTCTTCTTTTTTGTTCTTCGTATGTGTGGTCATCGTTGTTTCAGCCTGTAGACAGCCATTGCTAGGCATTGGCTTTCCCCAAAAATATCTATGGTAGGATATACCATAATCGCCACATTTGGCAAGCAGGTTGACGATCGCAGTGTGGTTTTAAGGTACGTAAAAGACGCTGCTTTCTATCCTCTGGAAACTTGTTTGTGAGCATTGGCAATTCCATAAAATTAATGCACAAAGTGTAAATTATATATGATTGCATCTAGAAGTACGAACGATTGTATGATTGTGTGTATATATAGGTATACAAAAGTATATAAATGTAAGGTATATATGTATATATGTAGTTACATAGATTGAAAAATCTTTGTACCTTGTTCTAGTCGACTATCTGTAAATCCTTCAATTCTTAATTTCATCATCATTCAATCGAATCTAAAAAGGTTTCGAAGCGATCTTCGAAACTTACTTATTTACGAAGCAATCTCCCTTTCACTAGTTCACATACCGTTCAGTTGACAAAGAAATAATGTTTAAAGATTTGTTTTATATTCGTTCGGACCCAGATTTTACACCACGGTAGTCTAAATTAATTCGGGAGATTGTTGTCTTGCTGAACATATTTAATTTTCAAAACATAAGTCATTCATATTGTAAAAAAAAATATATGTTTAAAACTAAGTAAATATAAATTTATCATCACCGACGTCAGCCAAATAAACTAGAGATCGCAATTAATAATTATGAAACATAGTTACCATTTGCATTGCCACACAATTATTCACAATCAACTAATATCATTCAATGTGTCAATAAAGTCATTTGCGTGCGAAATTTATAACTGATTGCGGTCACGTCGCGCTATAACCGCCTTGCGGATTCATCACGTTCTGTTTTGCAAAATTAACAATATCCACTAACTTATTTGAATGGGTTATATACGCTAAATATTGCTATATGGATAGATAAATACGTTTTGTAAAAAATAACTCAATTTTTTAAATCTAAATATTGCCATCATTTCAGCCGAAACACATCCATAAAAATTCAATAAGACCAGGAACAACCTGCATCTAGCATTTTCTGACGATGATCATCTCCTACAGTACTTACCGATTCGTGGTCTTCACAGCTGAATCTTAAAGAACCAGCCGCTATCTGTTCTGCACGATATGCTTTATTTCGTTTACCTATAGATCTGTCAGCTTGCGATGAGTCTAGAAGTTCCTGCACTGCAGGTCACACTGGTCATCTAAATATAGAAATAAATATTGACGAAAATCATTCAACTGTTTTTGTATCAGAAAGAGAAAAGTTTTGCAATAATGATACTGCAGAATCTTTTTATCTCCTGACCCGGCACATTCTTTTAAACTTAGAGGCATTTAATTGACCGTTGCGCTTGGGCAGTGACGTCGAGTAAAATATATATAGGATTATTGAAATATATTGTATAAATTTTACATTCCAATACATGTAAATTTTATTTTTACTTCGACTCACAGCAGTGAAAGCGGCATTCTCTCTTTCTACTCTGCGCTAAGTGAACGCAAGAAAAATACCTTGTGAGCAAAACACTAGCGATACTAATTATACTTAATTAATAAAAATTAATGTTAGTAATAGCTTCCGCATGTTACAGTGCTGTTTGGTTTAATTTTAAAACTTCCAAAAAGGTTGTCAATTAATTGTCTTTCGTGAATTTATGATACTGGGAAATTCTCCGAGGTTTGCAATAAATATTATAGTTTTTTGCGACTATTTAACATATAAGAACATTCTATGTTAAGTCGCTGAGAATGATATTTGTAAAAAACTTTTTTGAACTTTTTTGAAAAAAATATTAATATACAAATGATTACGTGATTTAGTATTTAGTTTCAACTATACAAATGAAGACAGTTTTCAAATTTGTATTTACATTGCTTTAACTATAAATTAAATTTAGCTTAATAGAATTTGTTAACATACCCTTTGTTAATAATAGAAGATATACAATGAATAGAAGAAATACAATAGAAGTAATACAATGCCTAGGGGAAGCCTTTGCTAATGAACAATCGGATACTAACATTGTTACGTAAGTCAATAATGGTAATTAATACGATATAACTGTAATAATTCTAGAATTATATTTAATTAAGCATTAAATTAATTTAATGCTCAATTAATCAAAAAAAAAAAGAAATTTGATTGATCAAATGAGAAAATGTCAGTGTCTCCATAGTTTAAAAACTTCATTTTCATCATTGCGCTGGATATGATAATGAACAGAAAGACTGTAATTATAAAACTTCATGTTATCTAACTCGGGAAGGTTGTAGAATACGACCCGAACAAATATTTATTCTTTCTTTGAGGAAAATAAAAAAACAGTTCGTCTGGTAAATATTAAGGAAATTATTTACGTTTGACCCAAGAATTATTGCAGGCTAACTATATAAGCGTAACTATATATAACTAACTATATAATAATATAAGCGTTCAAATTCAAACCGGCATTCGAATTTGAATTCACAAAAGCAATAACATATGATGAATATTAGGAAGTTGAAGTGGCAATGGGAAGGCGTCATAGAACGAAGAACGGCGGCTGGGATCTTAGGATTCTGGAGTGGACAAGATTGTCCACCTTGTGGAGGGACAGATAATCTTGTTAAAACCGTCGGAAAACGCTGGATGCAGGCCGATTAGCGCCTCTTAACGGTTTTATTATAAATTTATGAAGGAGGCTTATTACTAGTAGTGGATGTCCTATTGAATGATGATGATGATGATGATGATGATGATGAAAAAGTGTTGATGACCGTAGAGTCCAGTACACCTGTAATATGAATGATTTTCAGTCGAAACATTTGCGACAAATTTTAACGGATACATATTTTTATCAAAGGAGAAATGTTCGGTGTAGTTTCCTCTAAGCGCATGTTTGCTTTGTACTCACGTATGTATGTATGTATGTATAGAGGAATGAGAAGCTTGGCAAACACTCGAAAGCCGTGCAAACGACAGATTTCTTCGAGAAACGCCATGTTTACCGCTAACAAGACTTCTTTCGCTTCACAAATCTACGCTTAAATTAATATTTTCTATCTCATATATTTTTGATTTAAAAACGAAAAAAATCTATACAGATACTATTAAATTTTAGTTGACATAATAAAACCAGTTTTAGAAGAGTTTGCTATACAGTTTTATGCGGTTCATTTTCAATTAACTAAAAAAGGAAAGTACCTTAAAGAAATAATAGAATTACGGGCAGATGGTCTTTCTCATAAGTCGCCTTTTTATGGCTCCATATTAGTTTCTTACTGACTCACTTCTGTTTTGAGTACTATGAAGTAAATAAGATTATCATAATTTTTTAGTCACTTACAAATATTGTTTCGTCCTAAGCGTATGGCAACTTCGCCGAGTGCGTGCCAGTGCTTTATGTGTCAGACACACATTGTGCTTAGTGTAGATTTTTTTACTGTAATTAAATTTAAGAACGCGCTCAAAATATTCGGCCAAGATAACTATCTTATTAGTTCATTTTCCAAATTGGAAGAATGCCATGATCTTAGGTCGTTTACACAGATACTCCATATCGCATCTTCGGCTTGGGATAACATGCGATATATGTGAAGTATTCAAATTAAAACCGAGATCGAGCCACAGCGGGACTTGTAGCTGAATTTTCATCATGAGATTTTTATCATTTAATAAAGGTCGTCGATCCTAAAAACGATTGATCCTGAGACAATAGGTGTTACATGCGTGTTAAGTATCTTTTAGCTTTTATAACTTCATCGGTACTGAGTTCACGGAGCGGAAGGGTCAGTGAATTAGATAAAATTCAATGTATTTTGTGTAAGACACATGTCAAAACACGCTTTTCTGTAGAACTAAACATTTGGTACTGAGACGGTTGAAAACCAACTCGATCGGTTGTTAGGCAGAGAATAGAACAAAAAAGAGGGAACGCGATTAATATATCATGTTTAAAAATCTTTTAGTGTCCAATTTTCACTTTCCAAGAAATATATCTCATTCATTTCTTGTATATGTTAATTCTTAGACAATATCTGTTCTTCAAGGTCTTTATTAATTACTAGAATATAAAACTCAAAACTCATCCGTTTTAAGATTTGTATAAAACATAGGACATAATATGGTACCCTGCAGAATCCCGGCTTCTGTATCACGTCATGAAGCGAACCTTTCATGCATACATTCCCTTCACACAGATAGATGAATCAATCCGAAGCCCAAAGCAATCAATCGCCCCTGGAGATACATCGAGAGAGCCGAGTGGAGCGAAACAATTTTGAAAATGGAACATCGCTCTTCATTAAAACTATAAAACAAAAAACTACCATTTGTGACTAGATTTGTTTATCTATTTATTAATCAATACAACCAAATCTTCATATATAGTGCGGAAGCAAATTTCTGAAACTTTATTTGAGAAAATTATATAATACTAAAATTTATGATATCATATATCATCGAAATCCAGAGCCTATATTAAAATTAAATTCTGTAGAAACAAAACTGCTTACATATTTCTAAAGTTAAATAAATCCTTTGAGTTTACAAAATTAAAGTGAAGTACATTTCAACTGGAGATAATAGTTTAATGGGCGAAATTCAATTTAAGATTACAAAGCTAAGCAAAATTAATTTAAACCTGTCAAAATAATTTAATTATATTATATTGATAAGTCTATCGATGCCTTTGTCGTTAGCGGCCAATGAACTTGGACATTTAACACAGCAATCTATAATTAATAAGTTGTAATAAATTCAAGTAATAAAAAAAATATTTTTAATAAACAACGACATTATATAGAAGAATATACAATAATGTGATATGGATCATCACATCGCCGCCACCGCCTAATAAAATGACAATCGCCGTAATTATTTTAACGGGCTTTTAAATATTAAAAAAATATATATAATGGTAGAAGAGATAGATTAGAAGAGTAAGATTTATGGAAACAAGAATCAAATTGAGTTCAACAATCACAGGGACTAGTTACGAATGATTCAAACGATTTTTGTAATTATATATATTGCGTTTTTCAATATGTTCGATAAATCACAAACATGATGACCCCGTTGTAATTTCGTCAAAGCTTAACCGTAAAAAACTATAATATGGACTAAATTTATTACTCCACTATTGAGTATACATAGTTTTCAAAGCACTAAAACATATTAAAGAATTTTAAAGATTAAACTAAAAGGTGCCCTAAGACCCAAGACAAGCAATTATTGATTCGAAAGACTTTATTAAATTCTTCTGCCTGTTGTTCATATTTAAGAATCAATAAAGTTGTTTCGATAAAATAATAGCTTGTGGACATTTTTGATACTTTTAATTATATTTAAATTTTAATAAAGGGATGATCACTGGTTTATATGCATTAGTAGTAATGTTTTATGAAAATGGAAATGCCTGTCTGAGCCATTAGAATGAAAAAGTTATCAAAAATGTTCTGTTTTGCAACTTGAGTAAAGCTGTTTTTCAAGATAATTAAATTAACTTATGTGTATTCAAATTATATAAAATAAAGCCTTAAGGATAACAAAATTAACTTGAAGTTGATCTGAACTGAACGTAATCGTTTTAATGGGAGAAATTCAATTTAAGATTACTAAAGCTATCCACTAAATCAATTTAAAGTTTTGTAATTTAATGTACATATTATATTGTTCCATCTATCGAAGATATTGTCGTTGGCGGCTGATAAACGTAAATATTTTATGTTATAATTTCTAACGCAGCAATTTATAATATGACGATGTAATTAATTCAAGGTGTAGTTAAAATTTTATTTTGATTAACAACGGTATTTTATAAAACAAGGAAAAATAATGTAATATAAATCTATGAATTTCATTTTTTATATTACGCCTATTGCATTAAAATGGACACTCTGAAATACGTACATTAAGTAAGAAAAGGTCCAATATTTAGCCACTTCCGCACATGCAGTGGTAGTCGTGCAACAAAGTCACACGTGTTTCATCGTGTGTGGAGGGGCCACGGGGCATCTTCAGGAGTTATGATACCCCGATTAGTGCCAAACACAGAGGCTCTATGTTGAGTGAATTAACGGTGGCAGTTGTGTAATTCGCATTGTTTGCCGCATACGCATTTATCAGCGGGCTGGCGGGCGGTGCACTTTGTTGCACGACTACTACTGCATGTGTGGAAGTGGCTAAATATTGGTCCTTTTCTTACATAGGATGGACTTCCGCAAGGTAACGCCTGATACCATTAAATATGTTACATTATTTTTTTATTGGAACGCGATGGGCCAAATTATGGAAGCGGTTTTAATAGTTTACTGATACATGAAGCAAGACAAGGAACTATTTCGGAGTCTCTCCCTGTTGTAAAATACGCGATTTTCGTATGCGAGGTTATGTCAAGTTGATAAAAAAGATAAAGACCGAGCTTTATTGGAGAGAAAAGGATAGACGGTTTAGACGGCAGGTGTTGGCACACTGCTTGTACAGTTCTTGGTAGAAATGAAAGTTTTTACAGTTTTTTTAAAGAGAACCTTTTATAATTTGATCGATTTAAGGTTCAGCTGACGTGCAATAGGTACACTTTGTATCTCTTTTAGCCATTGAAGTACCAGAGTCACGCATGAACATAGAATAAACACGTTGTACCCATAATATCGGTACATTAATCATGAAATGAATCCCGCATACATCGTATTAATATGCAGAATCTCCATCACATAGATGTTTTTATACCTATTTATAGCTTATTTTCATTAGCGCGTACGTTTGAATATAAGTTTTCAATAAAACTGTTAACGAACGAACTGCTTAAAGAACTTGTTTCTCTAATCTCACCTATGATGGCGGTATCAAGTTTCGATATCTCACGAGCGAGCTCGCGATGACTCAGGTATGACAATGCTATCCAGTTCCACTTTGTAGTTGTACCACAATATTAAGTGTAGAAAAAAAGATCACTAATAAGAAACATGCCGTCCAAAGTAACACTGATAGTAAGATGAAAATTAAATAAAACTTTATAAACTGCAAAGTTTTGTGTTTGGGTCGTACTTTATTATGCTTTCATTTCATTTTAAATCCCTAAAAAGAATATAAGAGAATAATCTGAGAAGTAAACGCATCCGCATCGCACCATATTAAAACCAGTCATTTATAAAAGCCCGCTTAACAGTAAACCTCAAAGGCCCGTCGTGCAGCCTATTTAAACGATATACATTTTGAGCAAATAAATGAAAAGATTAAACTAGTTGTTTTATAATAAAATTGCTTCTACAAACTTGTACATGTGTTTCGGTAATTACTTATAAATAATTGAACTTTAAACGAAAATTTGAAACAGAAATAAAGAAATTAACTTTGTCAAAACAAACCACAACCGCAATAGGGAAAACCATTCAAACCGCGTTCAGCGATGACACCGTTGACAGACCCCGGACTGACGGCCGAGCTGGCGAAGTCCTCGCTCACGATAGCCACGTCGCCGTAGCCGCAGCCGTACGACACGGCGCCCGCACCGGCGGAGGGCACCGCGCCCTCCAGCTGCGTGCTGCCGAGGAATGGCAGCTGCCCGGTCACAGCCAGCACGCCCGAATACTCGTTCTCCGACAGCACGGACACGCCGTGCGGCGGCACGGGGGAGGCGCTGGTCACGGCAAAGCCTCCGCCGTCGGCGGCGGCCAGCGCGGCGGCGGCGGCCAGAGAACACTCATGGTAAGCCGGGACCACGTCGTACCGCCCCCTACTGCACCCGCTGTACCCGCGCAGCGGCACGCATTGCCCGCAGACGCTCTGCAACTGAACCAAATCACAATTAAGTCACACTCATGAAAACTAATTGAATAGCATTTCATTTTTTAATTTCCTCATTAAACTCACCGATACTAAAAATCCGAGGAAGCTGCAGAGGCGTACGATGTTCGTGGCTGGCATTTTGTTTACTTGCACTTCAGTACTTTGTATGAACCAGTGAGTAGTTAGTAACTTTACGCTTTTATTCCCGGCTTTTATACAGCCCAGGCATACCTATGTTTCTCAATTGTTGAAAATTATACGTGACCAAATTATGAAAGTAGATGATAATTTGCAATTAAATTGTTTATTTCCGTCAAAACGATGAACTTATTGTCTTAAGATTGTGGTGCAGAAATCTTTGTTCATGCGAAACCACGTACACTCTGATTAATTGAAGGCGGTTTCAAAACTAATACAAAATCATAGTATAAAAGCATACACGCGTGAAAATAATTTACCAAGTCAGTGAAACAGAAGAAAGAAACAGACATGTCACCGTTCGCCTTCCTCGGAGCACTGTTGTGCATGACCGCGTGCGGGGTTCAGGTAAAAGAGGAGCATAGTCCATAAACATATTTGTCTGCTCGTATTATAAAAAGGTTTTGAATGTATTTGTTAATGTTCAGGACGCGATCGGGCAGTGCGTGATGCCACAATACGGAGCGGGTGTCGCGTTGGGAGGCCGCGGTCTGGGCGGCTGCAGCAGGGGCGCTGCGGAGCCGGTGGGCGCCTACGGCGGGGCCGGAACAGGTGACCTGGACGTCGCCGGCGAGCTGCCCGTGGCGGGCACCACGCTCGTCGCCGGACAGGTGCCGATATTGGGCGCCGTGCAGTTCGCGGGGGAGGTGCCCTCGGCAGGCGTGGTCACCATCGTAGGACAGTGCGCCTGTGACTGCCACGGCAACCTGCTGTATTGATCGATTCATTAATTCAAGATTTAAATAAATTTGATCTTATGTTTTCGACTTTTGACTTTTATTTCAAATTATTATTAGTGCCGCGTGTTCGTAACATCGCAAAGTGACAACAACATTTGATAAACTAAGTAAAATATATATTGTATTCATGACATGCTGCGTACTGTAAATGAAAACGGTTAAAGGGACTTTGGCTCAATTTTATGTGATGTTTGTGGAAATAAGACCTCTTTTTCTCTCTCTCTCTCTCTCCTTCGAATAAATCTGTGCTGTCGTTAGAGAGTGTTGCAATTATCTAAACTGCTGCACCAATGAGACGTTTACGTTGTTGTAGTAGGGTTTGGTGTTTGGACTCTAGATTGACGTGTATTTATGGAAGGTCTGTAGTGTCCGAATAAAATAACATATGTTTTAGAAAATATTAAAGATGATATTGTACTATTACATAAATCTCTTCATTTTGTATATGTAAACACAAAATCTAGATTTTCCAACACAACATAAATTTAATTCAATGTAGTATAATTTTTATCTTTTTACGAAGCTCATAAACTCTGCATGTCAGCAGATATGCTATACATTCACCCCTTTAAAACGTTTACACCAATTTATTTACAATCAACCTGTGTAAAGGGATCGCTCTGAATATGTAACACTATTTTTTTTTGCAGTAAATAGTCTAGAGGGACAGAAAGTAAACAATGATTAATTTTATTATGTCGTCATTAGAATTTCGAAAAGGCTGTTACTAACCGTCACACCAACATTGCGTTATTTACCATTTACAGAAAGTTTATTTTTGGGATAGATACATTTGCCTTGTGTTTAGCAACATAGTTTTCATTGAAGTAAAAATCTCTCCCTCTCGTAACATGCAGTTCAATCGATCGTATTCGCAGAAAACTTCGCATGACACGACTTATCAATTTTAGCTGCAAATGGGCTTCTCGTGTACGTCGCACGCGTACGGTACTACCAGCGGGAAGTTAACAGAAGGGGTACGTACAGTAAATTGTCTACGACGATGACAAACTACATAAAATATTATTAACGGAGATCGAATAAATTATGGAGACGGCTTTAGGAAGTTACAAATGAATGAAACAACCAAAATATTTTTAGCAGTATATTCTAGAGGAAAAAAACAAATGAAGTTTGTCGTCTCCCACGAACGAGCAAATATTGTTATCCGTCTCACTCATACATACGTAAAGTGGTTTCCATAATAAGCCACCACGTGAACTTGAGGTACCTACGCATCACGATAATGAATTTCTTCATATTCAGAGATTGAATATTCGTTTTTCATTAAAATCAACAGATATAATTTACATAATCACATGTTTTAATTGATCTCTGAGTGTTCTCAATCTGATTGACGACGTGTTATAAACATAACATATCGATATTATGAATTCCTTTAATTGAATGTGATTGGAAATATTAGTTTTTCGTGTCTATAATATTTCCGTATTTTGTATTTTATGCGCAACCAAGATGGACTCAATAATATTGTTATATAGTACTCATAATTTAAAGAGTAGAAAATAATAACCTGCAACTTTATTTGTTTTTTACTTTGTAGTAACACTGTGTTTCCTTTTTCTGTAAGCTACTGCGTAACATTATTAATTTATATTTAAATAATTGATGAAACGCTAGTGTAATATTTGATCCTCCGTTTAATAATTTAAAGAGTAACCAAATTTTTACTCAATGCATATGAATATATAAATGGAACATGTACCAAATCTACATCTCTTTTATTTTTGGTTTGTCTGTGTTCTAGTGACAACTAATCTCTGAAGCGGCTTGATGAATTTTGAAGAGACTTATACTGGCAGGTACCTTATGTAATAAGTAGAGGTACGGAAATTTCGCAAAAAAAATCACCAATTTCGCATTTATATTTTTCAAAATTTAAAAATTTCGCATAAATTTCGCATTTATATTTTTGAAATTGTAAAATTTGGGTAAATTAGGTATTTATTAAACAAAAATACTTGTTTAGTAATTTTTTACAAGTCTTAACATAAAACAATTTTAATTAATTAAAAGATAACATTGTGGAAATTTCAACATTTGACTCCTTAAGCGACATTCTTCGGTCCGTTACGACGACATTGTATATGCTGTAGAAGCGTTCAGCGTCCACGCTGTTGGTTGGACTCCAAATACTCTGTAATGCTGCTTCAGCAAAGGACGGAAAGTTGCATTTGACAGCCAACAATATGTTCCTTACATTGGGGTTTTCATTTATATTAATAGACCGAAGAATTAACCTATGAAAGTGCGCATGCCCATCAATTAACTAATTTTGAGGAAATCCTTGGAAAAAAGGAATTTTCGAAAAGCTTTCCAGCAATACGTTTATATTTAATGTGGTTGAACTTGCAGCCGCAGATGAGGAAAACAATTGGCCAATGTGAAAGAAAGCCTCGTTCGTCTTATTTAATTTCATGTGAAGAGAAAGCTTACTGAAACTTTTGTCGCTTGCTGATTTCAACATAGTTTTCATTGTCTCATCAATTCCTTCATAGTCCTTAAGACAAACGAATGTTACAATATTGGCACATCAAAATATTTGTGTTGGACACATACAGACCATCTTTCTTAAATTCTAGTATTCTATCTGTCAAATCTTTCTTAGGGCGTCCCATTTTAAGAGCACAAAAAAAAATATTTTTGTAAAACACTTGCGTGCCTAAAGCGTTACAAATGAACACTGCTCGAGTGCTCATATGCAACATCCCCAACTCGAGCGATAGGCAACGAACAAGAGAGACTCGAAAGCTTTCGTTCTGTCGAGTCAGTTCGTGTCCAAAAAGTGCGTCGACCGTTTCGTCCAAAACGAACTTCACTCAAGTTTAATTGACGCGAGTCGCGACTCGGGCGATACGATAATAATTTAATAATCCATCGTACGAACACTACCATTTATTTCGCATTTATTCGCATTTATGTGTATTTTTCGCATTTATTCGCATCTATTTCGTAAATACGAAATTTCCGTACCCCTAGTAATAAGATATAACTTGGGAAACTTGTATTTTAGGAAAATTCTTAAAGGAAAAAAAAACTAAATAAATTGAATAGTTTATTTACTTGCTTTTCGTTTTTTGTTCGCATGATGTCGCAGACACAGCTAGTTTATAAATGTTAATAATTTATTAACAAATGCACGGAAGCTTAAGCTTTCCTGCATTAAACGTGCACTAGAAGCCCGTGTAGCGAAAATACAGCTCAGTCGAGTCAAACAGCGCAGCAACGTTTTCAGATTTTCTCCTTCACACAGGTAATATTCATTTCCAAACAAGTACTAGATAAAGAAAGAATAATAAATTTCCAACTTCATTATAGCATTTGTTAAAAACTTTTAAACAAGTTTGAATCTAAATAAAGAGATGTTTAACAAAAGTATAGTTTTCATATTAATGTTTACATGTCGTTTTAAAATACTTTGAATTGAAGGTTTCAACAATCCTAAAATATATTTTCATCAACATTTACCTAATCCTGTAAATCAATGGTATATTTATGCATCAAATATTCTCTAATCGTTCAAATTTATTGGTTCTTTATCCTCCCAAGCCTTTATAATTTTTAATGTCAACCCACTCCTTTATGCTAAACGCACAACGTAATTAATTACTACGTTTATCGAATAGAAGACTTTGATTGATATTAATATATATATATATATATATATATATATATATATATATATATATATATATATATATCTGTAACACGTAATCAACCTCATTTATTTTGCAAGCAAACTAACTTGGCGGTGAACAATGCCATTCGATTTGTTACAACTGCGCTTACAAATTTCAAGAAAATTATTAGTCTCAAGGTACCAAAATATCTAAACTTAAAGTAATACCGTTTTAAAACCATGGATGTAGAGGTTTTCTCCGCGGTAACTGAAATAAAATACTCTTGTCTGAAGTAAACCGACCGGTTGATCTATAAAGGAATAGAATACATTAGGATCGTTTCGGAAGATGTTATTGCTGTTGACGTTGTGGCTTTGACGGCTTCGACTCAACTGGGCCTCCGGAACAGACATTCGTTCTCTAAAGCTAATATTTGCAGAAACAGGTTGCTGCGAAAATTAATATTTATATCCCAGTGGTAATATTGCCATACATGAAGCTGATATTCACACGCGTGCTCACATCATCGAGAATTATCTATCCATTACCTGTTCGTTATCAAAATACATAGCGAAAATACGTTAAACTCTTTTAAACTTTCAATACTGTTTTACATCTATAATGGTAACGTCTTACGAAAAGAAATAAAACATCAGAGTTGAAAAACAAATAATGATTCGTTTTTTATTTTAAATTTCAAGTTTATTTCGTAAGCGCATTATTGTACGGATAATCTATGATATATTTAGAAAAGAGATCCACACCCGCACCCTCGCAAGCCGCTGAAAGCGCCTTCAGACAGTAGACCGGCGGCCGGCGCGGGGCCGGCCAAGTCCTCGCTCACGATAGCCACGTCGCCGTAGCCGCGAGGTAAGGTTTAGGAGGAGGGCGCGAAATGTGCAGACGATCCATGTGGTCATGCGCGTGTCGCCTGCGCTCTGGGGACGACTGACAGCTGCGGGCTATATGCACGTGGACCTCCAGCGAGTGCGGGTGCAGGACCACTCCCCGCTAGTCCAGTGCACTCGGTGCCTGGGTTACGGCCACACCAAACGGCATTGCGCGGAGAGCGAAGACCGCTGCAGCCATTGTGGTGGCCGGCACCTACGCGCCGAGTGTCCGGATCGGCAAGCCGGGAAACCTCCCGCTTGCCGGAACTGCCGACAAGCTAAGGCAGACCGGTGGGACCACGGCGCATTCGACGAAGACTGTCCTGTGCGGAGAAAGTGGGACACCATTGCACGGGCGTCCGTAGCGTATTGCTAAGGGCACCCAGGTGACTCACCGCACTCTCCGCGCAGGGCACCACCAGTACCGCGTGGCGCAGCTAAACCTGCAAAGGTCCAAGCTCGCTACTGCCGAGCTGATATGCGAAGCGCCGAAGAGAGGCTGGGCGTTCGCATTGGTCCAGGAGCCGTATATCGGCGCTATTGGCGAGATGAGGCACTACCCAGGGACAAGGGTGGTACAATGTGTCGCGCGAGGCAACGGGGAGGTTGTCAAGGCGGCCATTGTGCTATTCGACGACACCATCGATATCACTCAATGTCCCCAACTCACGTCTGGCAACGTTGCCGTGGCCAGGCTGAGGACTGGGGCTTGGGAGATAGGGGTGGTGTCCGTCTACCTGGAGCCTAATACGCCCGTCGGACCATACCTGGACCGGATCGGCTCGGCCGTGGAGGGCTTGGGGACTGCCAACGTGGTGCTGAGTGGCGACGTCAATGCGCATAACACCTGGTGGGGTAGCCGGTCCACGGACCGAAGGGGAGTGGAGATCACAGCCGCCCTCGACCAACTGGGGGTGCACGTGATGAACCAGGGGTCTGAGCCGTCGGATCACAGGGCAATTGTGTTCAATCTGAAGCTTGACAGGTCCCGAGGCACGGACGTCAAGCGGACCACACGGCAGTACACTACCCGTAGGGCAGACTGGGGCGAGTTCCATCGAACTGTCGCCCGGCTGCTATCGGATCGCTGCCTGACGTCTGCCGAGGTGAATCAAATCACCGAGGAGGGGGCGTTGGACAGCATGGTCGGTCGGTACGTGGAAACCGTGAGGGACGCTTGCGAGTTGGTCCTGCCGAAGGCCTCCAAGCGGAAGAGGACGGAATTGCCCTGGTGGTCCGAACAGCTCTCTCTCCTCAAGGCGGATGTCTTGAGGAAGAAGAGAAGGATCAGGGCCGCGAGGCCGGCTCGTAAGGAGCTGGTCTGGCGCGAGTACTGCGACGCGAAGGAGGCATACCGCCTCGAGGCGAGGCGCGCTCAGACCCATAGCTGGAAGCGTTTCTGCGAGAGGCAATATCGCGAGACCATGTGGGACGGGATCCACCGTGTGATGCGTCGCACGGAGGTGAGGCGAGAGGACGTCCCCCTCGTCCAGTCAGGTAAAGTGCTGGACGCAGCGGGATCAGCCAGGTTGTTGGCGGAGGTTTTCTTCCCGGAGGATGACCCCGGGAAGGACAATGCGGACCACAGAACTGTAAGAGCTAAGGCCGATGAAGTCAATTCGGGGGACCATGACGGAACATGCGATCCCCCGTTTACGATGGAGGAGCTCCGATGGTCCGTATCGACCTTCAATGCCAAGAAGGCACCTGGCTCTGACGGACTCACCGCGGACATCTGCCGAGCGGCCGTCGCCGTGGACCCCGCTCTGTACCTCGCGCTCTCCAACCGGTGTCTCGCGCTTTCCCACTTCCCCACGAGATGGAAGGAGGCAGTGGTCGTAGCGTTGCGGAAGCCGGACAAGGAGGACTACACGCACCCGAAATCCTACAGGCCCATCGGACTCCTGCCGATTCTCGGCAAGGTCCTAGAGAAAATGATGGTCCGTAGGATCCGGTGGTACACTGCGCCGTATGTCAGCAGCCACCAATACGGCTTTATGCCGCAGAGGTGTACCGAGGACTCCCTGTATGTCCTGATCCAGCATCTGCGAACTCGGTTGAAGGAGAAGGAGATCGCAGTGCTGGTATCATTGGACATGGAGGGAGCCTTCGATAACGCCTGGTGGCCTGCTATACGGTGCAGACTGGCAGAAACTCGTTGCCCCGTGAATCTGCGGCGCCTTGCCGACAGCTATTTTAGCGATCGCAAGGTGTCCGTACGGTACGCGGGGGCAGAGTGGGCCAGAGAGACCACCAAGGGGTGCGTGCAGGGATCCGTAGGCGGCCCAACCTTCTGGACCCTCCTCATCAACCCTCTCTTGGAGGAGGTGGTAAAGACCGGGACACACTGCCAGGCGTTCGCAGATGACGTCGTGCTGGTCTTCTCGGGGCAGAAGGCCCAGGACATCTCGAGTCGGGCCAATGCCGTTCTCGCCCATGTTCATGAATGGGGGGTTAGGAACAAGCTGAGGTACGCACCACACAAAACCAAGGTGATGGTGCTAACCAACAAGCAGAAGTTCGACTACCCATTACTGAGCATGGGGGGCGAGCCGCTTGGCCGGACTGGGGAGGTCCGGATACTAGGCCTCACAATTGACGATAGGCTCACGTTCAACAGTCACGTGAAGAACGTGAGCAAGAAGGCACAGGGCCTCTATCGTCAGCTGTGCAGGGCTGCGAAGGTATCTTGGGGTCTGAACTCGGAGGTGATCAGAGCGATGTATCTGGCGGTGCTGGAGCCGACGATTTTGTATGCAGCGAGTGCATGGGCGCCGGCGGCTAGGAAGCTGCTGGTCCGCAGGCAGTTGGACGCGGTCCAGCGGGGCTTCGCGCAGAAGATCGCGAGGACCCACAGGACCGCGTCCCTGCACTCGGCCCTTATACTTGCCGGGTTGCTTCCCCTGGACCTTCGGGTCCAAGAAGCAGCCCGCTTATTTGAAATAAGAAAGGGTCATTCCCGGCAGGTGGTAAAGGACCGAGACCTGGAGGTACCGGTCAGCTACCTGAGACTACCACACCCGTCTGGTCAAGTTGGTGTGGAGTTCTCCTGTCTGGGGGAAAGTGCGGAGGAAGTCCGACTTGCCACCGCGGCTGCCGATCTGGTAATTTATACCGACGGCAGCCGCATAGAGGATAAGGTGGGTGCGGCGTTCTGCGTCAAGCGGGGCGCCGTAGAGTCATACACAAAGAAACTCAAGTTGGGCAACTTCTGCACCGTATACCAGGCAGAGCTGCTGGCTCTAGCTGAGGCAACAGGGTACGCGGCCGGCGAGTCGGCGCAAGTCTGCGTCGTACTGAGCGACTCGCGGTCCGCTCTCGAAACTGTCGCAAGATCGGACACCCTCCATCCCTTAGCGTTAAGAGTGAAGGAGAATGTAATGAAAGCGAGAGAAAAAGGGAAGGATGTAAGGTTGTTCTGGGTGAAAGCGCACGCGGGGATGGAGGGGAACGAGAGGGCGGACCAGCTGGCCAAGGAAGCGGCCCTGAAGAGTAAAAGACGACCAGAGTACGAGAGATGCCCTGTTTCATTCGTCAAGCGGCAACTGAGACTGGAGTCGCTCGACGAATGGAACAGGAGGTATGTGGAAGGAACGACGGCTTCGGTAACGAGGATGTTTTTCCCGGACGCCGTCTCAGCCTACCGCGTGCTCCGCAGCATCGAGGTGGACGCGGTCTCGGCCCAGCTCTTCACGGGGCACGGGGGGTTCTCTGAGTACCTTCATAGGTTTAAGCTCAAGGAGGACCCCTCGTGCTTCTGTGAACCGGGCGTGGACCAGACCGTGATCCACCTTGTGGCCCGGTGTCCCGCATTCGGGGGACTCCGGTTCGGCTTCGAGTGCCGGTCTGGTGTGCAAATCAGGGAGGAATCAATAGCCTCCCTGATAGGCGAAATTGAAACTAGAAATGACTTCCTCGAGTACTGTAAAATAATCATAATACAAGCAATTAATAAAAATAAAAGTAGGTAAAAACAAAACAAAATTAAACAAGACTGAAGTAAAATAAATAATTAATTGTATAAGAAAACAACTGTGATAAATGTACCTAGTAAATAAGAACTGTAAAAAAATAAGAGGACGAAAGAAAGAGGAATAGAGTATAAGGGCATAAAAGAACAGAAATGTGACATGATAGACAGAAAAGAACGGATGATAAGATGAACAAGAGAAGATCATGAAAATAAAAAAATTTATGTGAAAAAATAATTGTAAAAAAGGTCCCTGTCCCAAAAATCAGATAGGGGTACGAGAGGCCCCCAATAGCGGGGGTCATAAAAAAAAAAAAAAAAAATACTCGTTCTCGTAGCACGGACACGCCGTGCGGTGGCACGGGGGAGGCGCTGGTCACGGCAAAGCCTCCGCCGTCGGCGGCGGCCAGCGCGGCGGCGGCGGCCAGAGAACACTCATGGTAAGCCGGGACCACGTCGTACCGCCCCCCACTGCACCCGCTGTACCCACGCACCGGCACGCATTGCCCGCAGACACTCTGCAACTGAACCAAATCTCAATCAAGACACATGCTTACAACTAGTTCAATAATTTTTTGAAAACAAATTCTCTTAAAACTCATTTGAATGAACGAGTGAGTAGTCAGTGAGTAACTTTAAACTCTTATTCCCGGCTTTTATACGGTCGAGTCATGGATTGGTTTGTCAAATGTTGAAAATTACAAAATTAGCAAAATATGATAGGCACGTTAAACGTGACCAATTTATGAAAGTAGGTGATAATTTGCAATTAAATCGTTTATTTTCGTTAAAACGGTTATCCTGTTGTCTTATGATTGTGGTTCAGAATTCTTCGTTGATGCAAAACCACGTACACGCTGATTAATTGAAGACGGTTTCAAAACAGCGAAACAGAAGAAAGAAACAGACATGTCACCGTTCGCCTTCCTCGGAGCACTGTTGTGCATGACCGCGTGCGGGGTTCAGGTAAAAGAGGAGCATAGTTTATAAACATATTTTTTGCGTATAATTTTTTTAATGAAATTGTTATCGCCCAGAATGCAGTCGCGCAGTGCGGGGTACCACAATACGGAGCCGGTGTGGTGATGGGAGGCCGCGGTCTGGGCGGCTGCGGCTGGGGCGCTGCGGAGCCGGTGGGCGCGTACGGCGGGGCCGGGACGGGTGACCTGGACGTCGCCGGCGAGCTGCCCGTGGCGGGCACCACGCTCGTCGCCGGACAGGTACCGATATTGGGCGCCGTGCAGTTCGCAGGGGAGGTGCCCGCGGCAGGCGTCGTCACCATCGTAGGACAGTGCGGCTGTGACTGCTTCGGCAATCTATTGCATTGATGATAAACTCAAGATTTAAATAAAATGTAATACTTCATTTCATGCTTTTAAATTTTATTAATACCCGCTAGCACCTCTTTTGATAGTACAGCTCGGAGAAAGAGATAACTCGCCGAATCGAACTCGGATGGGCAGCGTTCGCGAAGCACAAACATCTTCTCGTCCTAAATATCGAAAACCTGAAGGCAAAAGGCTTCGACCGGTGTATGGTGCTGGTTGTGACCTATGGATCCGAGAAGTGATCGTTTTCTTTGGACCCTATAAGAAAGTTAGAGATCGCCCAAAGAGCTAAGGAGAGGGCTACGCGAGCAACTCTTCTGCTGGAACAAAGCAGGAAGTGGCAGAGGGCTAGGCAGGACCCACCTTCGTAGCGATCGTTGGCAGAGGCATGTGCCTTGCAGTTGGCGTCTATCGCCTGGCATGATGTTAACCGTGAGTACTCATTTCTAAAGGCATGATACTAAGCGTTTGCTATAGTAAAATATTTCAAGAGTGTTGTGTGTTTTAAAGAAATAAACAATTAAATTGAGACTGTGCTAATCCATTCATTCCTCCTTATCTCCTATTGACACTGCTATGTAACAATCTTAGTAAAATGCAGAGCATATCGTGTTGTAAGCTTCAGAGGGAAAAATGTTTCCATATTAAATTTTTGGCATTAACGGTATTAAGGGCGTAGCATAACATCTCTCTTCCTCTCTCTCCTTCGGGAAATAATTTGTGCTATCCTTAAAGAGTTATCCAATTATCTAAACTGCTGCGCTATCCAGACGTTTCTGTTCATGTGAATCGTTTTGTGTTCGGACTCTTGGTTAACATGTACTTATGCAAAGCGTCCAGTATCTAAATAAATAAAATTAGTTGTAGTAACAAAAAATAGATACCATTGTACCACCACATTAAAAACTCTGTTTCAGATTTTAACCTAAATAAATAAATAAAACAGGAGTGTCTTTTTGTAATATTATAATTACCGCTTTTTATTACATGCATAATAATATAGGTTTTTACGGTACATAAACAAAAATTACATTTTTTGAAGTTATATCGGTCTGTCTGTTTGTTCCGACTAATCTCTGAAATGGCTCTTCGGATGACTGTCAATACACGTCAAAAGACAAGAGTTGTACTGACAGGCAGCTAATGTAATAAGACGTAAGTTAAGATAATTTTATTTTTGAAAAATCCTTAAATGTATAAAGACAAAATAAACAAAATAACTTTGTGGTTAAATTCCACGCGAATGAAGTCGAGTGTACAGCTAGATTATAAATATTATTAGTTTCTTTCCAGAGAAGCCCCTTTGGCGTTAAAACTGACAAGTCATGTCAAAAAGCGCTGACACGTTTTCAGATGTTTCCTTCACGGAGGTGTTATTCATCATTCACAAACTATTACTAGATAATAAAATAGGAATATATTTCCAACTTATCTGTAACATTTTGTTGAAAACATTCGGACATATAAAAAACTAAATAAAGAGATATTCTACAAAAGTAAAGTTTGAACAAGTCGTATTAAAATACATCGAATGAGAGGCTTTCAATAATTCTAGACCTCATTTTCATCAATCCTAATTTGATAATTCAATTATATATAACCATTATACAAAATGTATCGCAAAAATTTTATTAGTTTTTAATTTTTAACGTCAACCCACTTTACTTAAAGCGCGATACGTTATTAGCGACTATGTTTATTAAATAAGGATATTGATGTATAGCAATAAAACTTATTCAATATTATTTATTTTGAAAGCAAACGGAACTAGATTAGCGATAAAACAGAATGTCATTTAATTTGTAGCATCGGTGCTTACAAATCCTAAAACATATACCTAAAACTAAAATTATAGTGTTTTATAATTTTATGAGAGATTTTTCTAAGTTAGCTGTAAACATTATTATGTAAAGTAAAATAAATGTTTGGTCATACGAAAAGTTTGTATTAGCACGGTGACGGTAGATGTTATTTCTGTTAGCCTTGCGGCTCCGACAAAATCACCCCAACTGGGCTTGCGGAACCGAGGTCCGCAAGAGCTAACATTTTCAGAATAAAGCGCCTTTTAATAATGCTTAAGAATTAAAAAAATTGTTGATCTATACGGAGTGCTTATATCGGCATGGTTGAGTTAGACGTTATCGCTATTAGCCTTGCGGCTTTTACACCTCCAACTCAACTGGGTGTCCGAAACCGTGTTCCTCAAGAGGCCCTATTTGCGAAAAATACCTATAAACAAAACTGTCTAAAACCCATTCAAGCCCCTGAGGGAGTAATGTGACAAAGGAAGTCGACAGCAGCACGCGTGCTCAAAGCAATAATGTTCATCTATTCATTAATTATTCGTTATCAACAGCAAGTATAAGTTTAGTCATTTGTAGATACTGATCAAACTGCTATCACAATCAAAATATTATTTAATATTTAGCTAGTTTATATATACAATAGCTCAATAGCGTTAATAGCGAAATTTTATGAAAGGATAATTGCTGGCTACACCATATAAATGAAATAGTTAAAATAGTTTTGTTGTTGATTTTACTTTCCAAATTCAATTTGTGACCACATTATTATGTAGATTATTAATGACATATTTAAACGAGAGCTCCACACCCGCACCCTCGCAAGCCGCTGAAAGCGCCTTCAGACAGTAGACCGGCGGCCGGCGCGGGGCCGGCCAAGTCCTCGCTCACGATGGCCACGTCGCCGTAGCCGCAGCCGTACGACACGGCGCCCGCACCGGCGGAGGGCACCGCGCCCTCCAGCTGCGTGCTGCCGAGGAATGGCAGCTGCCCGGTCACAGCCAGCACGCCCGCGTACTCGTTCTCCGACAGCACGGACACGCCGTGCGGTGGCACGGGGGAGGCGCTGGTCACGGCAAAGCCTCCGCCGTCGGCGGCGGCCAGCGCGGCGGCGGCGGCCAGAGAACATTCATGGTAAGCCGGGACCACGTCGTACCGCCCCCCACTGCACCCGCTGTACCCGCGCAGCGGCACGCATTGCCCGCAGACGCTCTGCAACTGAACCAAATCACAATTAAGTCACACTCATGAAAACTAATTGAATAGCATTTCATTTTTTAATTTCCTCATTAAACTCACCGATACTAAAAATCCGAGGAAGCTGCAGAGGCGTACGACGTTCGTGGCTGGCATTTTGTTTACTTGCACTTCAGTACTTTGAATGAACCAGTGAGTAGTTAGTAACTTTACGCTTTTATTCCCGGCTTTTATACAGCCCAAGCATACCTATGTTTCTCAATTGTTGAAAATTATACGTGACCAAATTATGAAAGTAGATGATAATTTGCAATTAAATTGTTTATTTCCGTCAAAACGATCAACTTATTGTCTTAAGATTGTGGTTCAGAAATCTTTGTCGATGCGAAACCACGTACACGCTGATTAATTGAAGGCGGTTTCAAAACTAATACAAAATCATAGTATAAAAGCATACATGCGTGAAAATAATTTACCAAGTCAGTGAAACAGAAGAAAGAAACAGACATGTCACCGTTCGCCTTCCTCGGAGCACTGTTGTGCATGACCGCGTGCGGGGTTCAGGTAAAACAGGAGCATAGTCCATAAACATATTTGTCTGCTCGTATCATAAAAAGGTTTTGAATGTATTTGTTAATGTTCAGGACGCGATCGGGCAGTGTGTGATGCCACAATACGGAGCGGGTGTCGCGTTGGGAGGCCGCGGTCTGGGCGGCTGCAGCAGGGGCGCTGCGGAGCCGGTGGGCGCGTACGGCGGGGCCGGAACGGGTGACCTGGACGTCGCCGGCGAGCTGCCCGTGGCGGGCACCACGCTCGTCGCCGGACAGGTACCGATATTGGGCGCCGTGCAGTTCGCAGGGGAGGTGCCCTCGGCAGGCGTGGTCACCATCATAGGACAGTGCGGCTGTGACTGCCACGGCAACCTGTTGTATTAATCAATTCATTAATTCAAGATTTAAATAAATTTCATCTTATGTTTTCGACTTTTGACTTTTATTTCAAATCATTATTAGTGCCGCGTGTTCGTAACATCGCAAAGTGACAACAACATGTGATGAACTTAGTAAAATATATATTGTATTCATGACATGCTGCGTGCTGTAAATGAAAACGCTTATAGGGACTTTGGCTCAATTTTATGTGATGTTTGTGGAAATAAGACCTCCTTTTCTCTCTCTCCTTCGAATAAATCTGTGCTGTCGTTAGAGAGTGTTGCAATTATCTAAACTGCTGCACCAATGAGACGTTTGCGTTTTTGTAGTAGGGTTTGGTGTTTGGATTCTAGATTGACGTGTATTTATGGAAGGTCTGTAGTGTCCAAATAAAATAACATATGTTTTAGAAAATATGTAAACACAAAATCTAGATTTTCCAACACAACATAAATTAAATTCAATGTAGTATAATTTTTATCTTTTTACGAAGCTCATAAACTCTGCACGTCAGCAGATAAGCTATACATTCACCCCTTTAAAACGTTTACACCAATTTATTTCCAATCAACCTGTGTAAAGGGATCGCTCTGAATATGTAACACTATTTTTTTGGCAGTAAATAGTCCAGAGGGACAAAAAGTAAACAATGATTAATTTTATTATGTCGTAATTAGAATTTCGAAAAGGCTGTTACTAACCGTTACACCAACATTGCGTTATTTACCATTTACAGAAAGTTTATTTTTGGGATAGATACATTTGCCTTGTGTTTAGCAACATAGTTTTCGTTGAAGTAAAAATCTCTCCCTCTCGTAACATGCAGTTCAATCGATCGTATTCGCAGAAAACTTCGCGTGACACGACTTATCAATTTTAGCTGCAAATGGGCTTCTCGTGTACGTCGCACGCGTACGGTACTACCAGCGGGAAGTGGATAGAAGGGGTACGTACAGTAAATTGTCTATAACGATGACAAACTACATAAAATATTATTAACGGAGATCGAATAATTGTATATATAAGCCAATGTAACTTTTTAAGGTAATAAATTATGGAGACGGCTTCAGGAAGTTACAAATAAATGAAACAACCAAAATATTTTTAGCAGTATATTCTAGAGGAAAAAAACAAATGAAGTTTGTCGTCTCCCACGAACGAGCAGGTATTGTTATCCGTCTCACTCATAAATACGTAAAGTGGTTTCCATAATAAGCCACCACGTGAACTTGAGGTACCTACGCATCGCGATAATGAATTTCTTCATAATCAGAGATTGAATATTCGTTTTTCATTAAAATCAACAGATATAATTCACATAATTACATGTTTTAATTGAGCCCAGCGTGTTCTCAATCTGATTGACGACGTGTTATAAACATAACATATAGATATTATGAATTCTTTTAATTGAATGTGATTGAAAATATAAGTTTTTCGTGTCTATAATATTTCCGTTTTTCGTATTTAATACGCGTCCAGAATTGACTCAATAATATTGTTATATACGAGGGTGAATCAAAAAATTCTTGGAATTAATATTAAAAAATGCAAAGATTTAAATAATAATATTTTATTTTTCTACATAATCTCCCTCCAATGCAATGCATTTAGAATAACGCGTTTCTAACTTCCTTATTCCTTGTGAAAAAAAATTATTTCCTTGACTCTCGAAAAAGTCCTCTATGGCAGCTATAACCGCGTCATTATCGTGAAATTTTGTTTCACGAATTTCCTGTTTTAATTTTGGAAATAAGTGAAAATCACTTGGGGCTAAGTCCGGAGAATATGGTGGATGGTCAAGGAGATTGAAGCCAGCACAGCGGATTGCGTTGAGCGCAACTTCCGATCGATGAGCAGGAGCGTTATCTTGAAGGAACAACACGCCCAACGACAGTTTTCCACGACGTTTTTCTTTAATCGCTTCACGCACTTTCGGGATTAAATTTGCATAATAGGGTCCAGTAATCGTCTGGCCTTTTGGCATGTAATCAATAAAAAGGATTCCTTCACTATCCCAGAACACAGAGGCCATAACTTTGCCAGCGGTAGGAGCAACTCGAAATTTCTTAATGGATGGAGAGGATGGTCGTTTCCAAGACATGCTTTGTCTTTTAGTTTCAGGATCAAAATGGTGGACCCACGTTTCATCCATGGTGACAAGACGACGGCAAAAATTATCCGAATCACGCTGGAACATTTCGAGATTACGCTTGCAAATTTCCAAACGTCGCTTTTTGTTTTCGTCGGTTAACATTCGTGGCACCCATCTTGCAGACACTTTTTTGAACCCCAGTGAATCAATTAAAATGGATTGAACGCTACCAAAAGGATCTCTTTAGAATCTCAGCGGACTCGCTCGCAGGTAGTCGACGCGGACGGACGTGCGCTCCCATAGTGCAGTCCCCGGCAGCCCATGCTGCCCGCCAAAGTTACCGACGAGTAGTTGTGTGATTCAGTGTTCGACGCGACAGCCCGCCGGGCGGTCGTGTCTTGTGCAAGTGCGCGCAGCCGACGGTGCGCTCAGAGCGCCCGAGTGTGTGAGTGTGCACGTGCCACGCTGAGGTGGAAAACGCCGCTGGGTTCCAGTGGGGTAAGTACACCAATTATTTCGTCTCCCTTGGGAGACCAATTCGACGCCCTTACCTCCCATTGGTGGCTGCCGCGCAAGCGAGCAGGCTACCGAGGGAGGAAAGACTCTCTCTCCCTGCCGCTAGGCGGGGAGTAACTGACGCGACTCAAACCAAGACCACCGAAACATCATCACGATGGAGGATCTAGGGAGGCACCTAGTCCTCTTCCTCCAAGAATCCCACCCCAAGTTATGGGAAGGCTTCCTAGCGAAGCATAAACGCTTCCTCGGAAGCGAATCTGACGATGGCACAGCAGTGCCGGAAAAAAAAAACTCAAAGGCCGCACACAGGCCAGAGGCCCGTCCGACCCCACAGGGCCGGCCCTCCACCTCCTACGGGAGGTCCAAAACGTCCTCAGAGTCGGAGTCTAGTGGCTCCGACATGGAGGTTGAACAGGTAAAAACGACAGGTGACGAGGGCTTCACTCTCGTCACTAAAAAGCGCAAACGTGCGCTCAAAAAAAGCGAAACTGAGGACACCTCGGTCCTCCCATCCCCAGGCGCGTCGCCGCCTAAGAAAGTGGCCCAGACGGAGCGCAAAGCTCCGTCCCCCGCCCAAGAGATCGAACCACAGGCACCCAGGGGGTCCCAAACCCCCTCCGCCCGTTATCCTTCAGGAGAAGGGCAAATGGGATGAGCTATCCAAATGGATAGCCAGAAACAAGATTTCCTGCCTTAAGGCAAAAAATACCCAGCAGGGTATCATTATCAATATAGGTACGGTAGACGATTACCGTAAACTTACAAAGCACCTTAGGGCACAGAACATAGGGTTTCACACCTATGCTCTCCCGGAGGATAAACAGCTAAGGGTTGTCATCAGAGGCATCCCTCTTGAGGTTGACGCAGGCCTGGCCTTCGAAGACCTTAAAGCGCAAGGCATTCCGGCGAGGAGTGTCTACAGGATGTCCAACTCTAGGACAAAGCAACCCATCCCCTTGTTGATGGCATCAATTGAGCTCTCCCCGGAGGGCAAAAAAGTGTACAACGTAAAAACGTTGTGCCAGCTCAGCGGTATTAAAATAGAAACCCCGCATAGAAAAGGACAGGTAGGGCAGTGTCACAACTGCCAGCTCTATGGACGTTCGGCGCGTAACTGTTACGCCCGCCCCCGATGCGTTAAATGTGATGGCGATCACAGCACAATTAAGTGCGATAGACCGGCCAACTCGGCCGACCCACCAACCTGCTGCCTGTGTAAGGCTGAAGGACATCCCGCGAACTATCGCGGATGCTCCAAAGCTCCGCGCAGGCACCGCGGGGGTGCTAAGCGCAATCAGCGCTACCAGCACCGCCCCCGCCCGGAACCACGCGGTACCACAACCGCCACCCAGCCACCGCCAGCGCCACTGCGCCCGGCACCGGCTCCACTAGTCTCGGCATGGGCCAAACCCCTGCCGGGAACCTAGTCAGTTCGAGCTGCGGCGGCCGCAAGGCCGCAACCACCAGCACCAGCAGCAAGAAGACCCACCCCCAGGGCAGGTATGACAGACTTAGGTGCGGGACTAGAGTCCCTTACGGGATTCTTGGACCGTATAGACATCGATAGCGTTCTAGCGCTATCAAATGACCTCCACGCCGCTAGCGGGTGGAAAGAAAGGATGGAGGTGGCGATCAGACACGCCGCAACAATCAGGGCTCTCAAAGCAGAGCACTAAACACTAGAACTAACCACAATGGGTAGTACAAACATAAAAAGGACTAAACCTAAAACACTTACTGTCGCGTACTTTAACGCGGCCGGACTCCAGTCTCAGAGGGACGAGATCGGCTTGTTTCTTAGGGAGCACGATGTAGACATCATGCTCATACAAGAAACATTTCTTAAACCAGCAACTCGCGACCCCAAGATAGCCAATTATGAAATAGTTAGACAGGACAGGCTGACCGGACCATTAGGCGGCACCCTGATCTATTACAAAAGAAAACTCCACTGTGTGCCTATCACACCCCCCCCCCCTTTAGTTAACTTAGAAGCCACCATCTGCAAGGTGGCAATGACGGGCCATCAGTCCCTAGTAATTGTGTCTGCATACCAACAATGCAAGAAACCAATATTAAAATCGGACCTGGAATCCATTATGAATCTAGGTCCAGCAGTGCTTCTGGCAGGTGACCTCAACAGTAAACACACCTCCTGGAACGCATCAGGTCAAAATCAAAACGGTAAGGTGCTCTTCAAGCTAGCGGGGACACTTAACTATGACATAGTTGCTCCAAATAAGCCGACGAGGTACTCACATTCAGTCACCCATCGGCCGTCAACATTAGACATAGCGCTGCTTAAAAACATAACATTAGAAGTAGCAGCTATAAAGGTGGTACAAGATCTTACATCTGACCACCGACCAGTAGTCATGAAGCTGGGCCGGTCCGGCGGCGAGGTCCCTCTGACCAAAACCGTCGTCAACTGGCGTAGCTTCGGGGTCAAACTCGAGGCCACGAAATCCCAGTACCTGGATGAGATTCCAGACGTAATTGACACGCCCGACATAGCATGCCGAGCGATCAAATCCTTAACAGCTCACCTCTCATCAGCAATCGAAGAAGCCACAAGGGTGATACCCGAATCGGAACACCGACTCGGGGCTCTCCCAGGCTCCATTCGGAGGCTGATTAGGGAAAAGAATGCCGTTATGAGGCAGCATGACAAACATCCTTCTCAGGTAAACAAACAGAGACTGCGCCGCCTACAAAGGCAAGTGAAAGCGCGCGTCTCAGACTTTAGACACGATAGGTGGGATGCGCTGCTTCAGGACCTGGAACCGTCGCAGTACGCGTTCTGGCGGCTGGCCAGAAGCCTGAAGATGGACAACTGCGCAACCATCCCTCCCTTAGTTAGGACAAACAATGCCGATCTCGCCTTCGAGGACTCAGAAAAGGCCGACAGCCTAGAAAACCAGTGCACACCATCTACGCACTACACCGACCCTATTCACTTACATCTGGTAAACACAGAAGTAAGTAGGAGAACCGCACTCCCCCCAGAGGGAGATGCATTACCGGAAGTGACAGAAAAGGAAGTCGCCGAGATCATAATAGACCTCAAACCTAATAAGGCACCCGGGCCGGACGGCATCACCAATAGGGTGCTCCGAGCCTTGCCCGGGCAGCTACTAACTCTGCTTGCAGGTATTTTCAATGTCCTGCTAGCCAGCTGCACCTTCCCCGACGAGTGGAAAGAAGCGGTCGTCATCGGCATCCCCAAGCCAGCCAAGCCCCGAGAGCTGCCAAGCAGCTACCGCCCCATCAGCCTCCTCTGCACCATGGGAAAAGTGTACGAGAGAATAATCCTATCAAGATTGAAGAAATTCGCATTCGGTCAAAACCTCATCCCGGACGAACAGTTCGGGTTCAGACCGAAGCATTCATGTGTACACCAAGTACACAGACTGACAGAACACATACTGTCAGGTCAAGGAAGATCAAAAAAGCCCGTCCTCACCGGCGCACTTTTCTTCGATGTCGAAAAAGCGTTCGACAAAGTCTGGCACGAGGGCTTAATATATAAGCTCTATATAGCTCTATATAGCTCAACTCAAGGTGCCCGATAGGCTTGTGCTCACCATACAAGCCTTCTTGAAGAACCGCACGTTCAGATATCGTGTGGAAGGAGCCCGGTCCTCCAAAAGACCGCTCCTGGCAGGAGTACCACAAGGCTCCTGCCTCTCACCGCTCCTATTCTCGCTGTACACCAGCGACATACCAAAAGACCCCCAGGTCGGACTAGCTATGTTCGCCGACGACACGGCCCTGTTCTACACAGACAAGCATCAGGGCCGAATCACGATCAGACTCCAAACCGCGGCCAACCGCCTAGGCGAATGGTTCCGGAAGTGGAGAATCAACATCAATCCGGACAAAAGCGAAGCTGTCCTCTTCGGCCGGAAATTCGAAAGAAAGCCGATGCGCAGACTCAAGCCAGTACCTGAGAGAAGGAAACTAGGCAACATCACCCTCTTCGACCGTCCAATCCCATGGAAAGCATCGGTCAAGTATCTAGGAGTCACCCTAGACTCCCGACTAAACTTCTCACCTCACATCAAAACCGTGAGGAACAAAGCAGCCTTCGTATTGGGTAAACTCCACCCTCTACTCTGTGCCTCCAGCAAACTATCGCTGAAGCACAAAATTCACATTATAAAGCCTGCGTAAGACCTATACTGTCCTACGCAAGCGTAGTCTTCGCTCATGTCAGCGAGCTGAAATTGAATCGCCTGCAGGTAATTCAAAACCGCTTCATCCGGAAAGCAACCGGTGTGGCACCATACCAGAGGGACGTCGACCTCCACAGCGACTTAGACCTCCCCACAATCAGAGAATACTTTGGAGAGGCGTCAAGGAGATACTTCCATGACGCCATACACCATCGGAACCGTCTGGTGGTCCAAGCGGCCAACTACATACCAGACACACACGCAACGACAACAAAGCGTAGGCCACGCCACGCAGTGCCGGACGAGGACGCTCCGACCCCGAAAGGCATTAAAAAACGCCCCCTGAAAACATCAGAGGGGGCCACCACCAAGTAGACCACATTCAAGATGGCCAGGACACGCCCGACGAAGAGGGCGCACCGAATAGCTACTGCCAAGAGACAGTAGCGAGAAGAAAACATCGAAGAAGAAAACGAAGACATCATCATCATCAACACAGAAGACATGAAGACGAAAACACCGATAAAGCCGACGCCGACTCCAACACCAACATCGAAGGAGGAAAGCCACAGCAACACTAGCTAGTCTCTTGCAGCGCACACACGCGCCGAGAGTCAGCAGTAGGATAGTATATAAATATTAGCTCGCGGGTCTTCGACCCGCGAGCCCTGAGTCCGACGAAGTTGTTAAAGCCCGCAAGGCTAACAACATCATCATCATCAGAAACCAGTCAGTCCAGTAGGATCTCAGCTATATGTTTTATAGTCATTCTTCTGTCTTCCAAAACCAGATTTTTAACCTTTTTGACATTTTCTTCTGTAACGGAGGTTGAAGGCCGCCCAGAACGCGGGTCATCTTTACAGCTTGAACTACCTCTTTTAAATTCAGCCACCCAGTACGCAACCGTAGAATAGGGTACAGCATCACCCCCTAATGTCTGCTGAATGTCCAAAAAAATTTCCTTCGTAGACATTTATCCTCCCAAGCCTTTATAATTTTTAATGTCAACCCACTCCTTTATGCTAAACGCACAACGTAATTAATTACTACGTTTATCGAATAAAAGACTTTGATTGATATTAATATATATATATATATATATATATATATATATATATATATATATATATATATATATATATATATATATATCTGTAACACGTAATCAACCTCATTTATTTTGCAAGCAAACTAACTTGGCGGTGAACAATGCCATTCGATTTGTTACAACTGCGCTTACAAATTTCAAGAAAATTATTAGTCTCAAGGTACCAATACACCTAAACTTAAAGTAATATCGTTTTAAAATCATGGATGTAGAGGTTTTCTCCACGGTAACTGAAATAAAATACTCTTGTCTGAAGTAAACCGACCGGTTGATCCATAAAGGAATAGAATACATCAGGATCGTTTCGGAAGATGTTATTGCTGTTGACGTTGTGGCTTTGACAGCTTCGACTCATCTGGGCCTCCGGAACAGACGTTCGTTCTCTAAAGCTAATATTTGCAGAAACAGGTTGCTGCGAAAATTAATATTTATATCCCAGTGGTAATATTGCCATACATGAAGCTGATATTCACACGCGTGCTCACATCATCGAGAATTATCTATCCATTACCTGTTCGTTATCAAAATACATAGCGAAAATACGTTAAACTCTTTTAAACTTTCAATACTGTTTTACATCTATAATGGTAACGTCTTACGAAAAGAAATAAAACATCAGAGTTGAAAAGCAAATAATGATTCGTTTTTTATTTTAAATTTCAATATTATTTCGTAAGCGCATTATTGTACGGATAATCTACGATATATTTAGAAAAGAGATCCACACCCGCACCCTCGCAAACCGCTGAAAGCGCCTTCAGACAATAGACCGGCGGCCGGCGCGGGGCCGGCCAAGTCCTCGCTCACGATGGCCACGTCGCCGTAGCCGCAGCCGTACGACACGGCGCCCGCACCGGCGGAGGGCACCGCGCCCTCCAGCTGCGTGCTGCCGAGGAATGGCAGCTGCCCGGTCACAGCCAGCACGCCCGCGTACTCGTTCTCCGACAGCACGGACACGCCGTGCGGCGGTACGGGGGAGGCGCTGGTCACGGCAAAGCCTCCGCCGTCGGCGGCGGCCAGCGCGGCGGCGGCGGCCAGAGAACACTCATGGTAAGCCGGGACCACGTCGTACCGCCCCCCACTGCACCCGCTGTACCCGCGCAGCGGCACGCATTGCCCGCAGACGCTCTGCAACTGAACCAAATCACAATTAAGTCACACTCATGAAAACTAAATGAATAGCATTTCATTTTATAATTTCCTCATTAAACTCACCGATCCTAAAAATCCGAGGAAGCTGCAGAGGCGTACGATGTTCGTGGCTGGCATTTTGTTTACTTGCACTTCAGTACTTTGAATGAACCAGTGAGTAGTTAGTAACTTTACGCTTTTATTCCCGGCTTTTATACAGCCCAGGCATACCTATGTTTCTCAATTGTTGAAAATTATACGTGACCAAATTATGAAAGTAGATGATAATTTGCAATTAAATTGTTTATTTCCGTCAAAACGATCAACTTATTGTCTTAAGATTGTGGTTCAGAAATCTTTGTTGATGCGAAACCACGTACACGCTGATTAATTGAAGGCGGTTTCAAAACTAATACAAAATCATAGTATAAAAGCATAGACGCGTGAAAATAATTTACCAAGTCAGTGAAACAGAAGAAAGAAACAGACATGTCACCGTTCGCCTTCCTCGGAGCACTGTTGTGCATGACCGCGTGCGGGGTTCAGGTAAAAGAGGAGCATAGTCCATAAATATATTTGTCTGCTCGTATCATAAAAAGGTTTTGAATGTATTTGTTAATGTTCAGGACGCGATCGGGCAGTGTGTGATGCCACAATACGGAGCGAGTGTCGCGTTGGGAGGCCGCGGTCTGGGCGGCTGCAGCAGGGGCGCTGCGGAGCCGGTGGGCGCGTACGGCGGGGCCGGAACGGGTGACCTGGACGTCGCCGGCGAGCTGCCCGTGGCGGGCACCACGCTCGTTGTCGGACAGGTACCGATATTGGGCGCCGTGCAGTTCGCAGGGGAGGTGCCCTCGGCAGGCGTGGTCACCATCGTAGGACAGTGCGGCTGTGACTGCCACGGCAACCTGCTGTATTGATCGATTCATAAATTCAAGATTTAAATAAATTTGATCTTATGGTTTCGACTTTTGACTTTTATTTCAAATCATTATTTGTGCAGTGTATTCGTATAATTGCAAAGTGATAAATAATTCAAGTTTTATTTAAATCTAATAATACGTCATCTGACTCTTACGTTTTATTATTATAATAAGCCATCAACAAACTTGCATATCATTTTGCAACCCGGTCGGCATGAAAAACGAAATTACTTTTTTTAAAGAATAAAAGATCTAGTCTTGGTTGCTCAAATCTATACGTAGCACTAACGCTCCTGGCCCTGTGCAAGAAGTTGACTTGTATGTCCTGCAGTCTTCAGATGGTGAAAATCTGGTTCAAGGGCTCTTCTGCGTCGTATCGTTACAAATCGTTACTGACATTTAACAGACTTTAATATATTTGAAATGTCCATCTGATATATATTAAAAATAGTTTTAGTTGTCTATGAAAACTTCCATCTTGTAATTGACAACTCTTTCAATACTTTGTCGATAAACTACTGCCCTATTTTGTTTACCGACTAAGTTTACTTACTACCGCACATTAATTTTATTGTCACTTGTTTTACATCACATATTATAATCCATGGACATGTCTTTGTCCAAGACTTTCCTCTGGCATTGTCTACTACAGCTTATGAAGCTCATGCCAGTTTATTTCAGTTTACTTGTATTTTCAAAAATTGCAAACCTCACTCGCTACTTAACAACTATGCCCGCTTGATTGTTCTGGGCTCCTGCTCTATCGGAACATCGCCTTGCCACACACTAGTCCACAGACGGTGGCTACGTATTAGACGAGCTGCGACGGGTAAATCCTCATGGACAAATTTATCTTTTTTGTCACGTCATAAAATCCCATAAAGGTACGCTTTCGCTGGGCAGACAGTTATAAGTTTATAAATCCAGCTTTCTTAAAACGCAAAGCCTAATTGTTTTTACTGATTCTAAACAAACTCTCATATGAGAAGATTTTGTTTCACATCACATGTTGCGAAACTAAACTAGTTCCTTAAATTAAAAAAAAAATGATGGCCACGTTATAATTTTATGGACAAAATGTGTAACTTCGTTATTGAGTTCTACAATACATTCAGCAGTTTTAATATTAAAAAAAATTAACTAGGCACGCTTAAATAGTTTAGGTGATATTCTCTTTATTTCTGAAAACAAGTAATTAGGAAATTAAAAGTTAAATATAAAATACGGACATGCTATCCTAGATTCAAAACAATCTGTAAGATTCTTCTACATCTTGTTGTTGTTTGTATTGCAAAACTAAAGCTCTGTCGATAAAATAGCAAAGTGTAAATAGATTTAGATGTCATCGAACCATAACCGAAACCATGTTATAATTGAAAGCTGTATAAACAAAACTGTTCAGAACAGTTCAGATATTTCCAAAGTTTTAGTAATTATTCGAGATTACAAAACTTAAGCGGAGTAGATTTGAACTGAAAGTAAAGCTTGTTTAATGGACGAAATTCAGTTGTAACTTACAAAAACTAATAGCGAAATTAATTTAAACCATTCAACGACATCTAAGCACATTTATTATATCGTTATATCTATCGAAGACATTGTCGTTGGCGCCCGATGAACGTAGATATTTTCTAGCAATCTATAATTTAGACTATTCAATTAAATCAAGGTGTAGCAGTGAAAAATTAATTTTGATTAACAACTATATTTTATGAGCAATGTGCAATAACGTGATATGAATCTATCACGATCATCACGTTTACAGCTTTTACACCTATTCCATATTTTGCATTACTCCTATTACATAAATGTGATCACTCTGAAGAACGTTACATTATTTTTTCAATCGCTATGTGACCGGCTAAGCTTTGAAATTATGGACGCAGCTTTAATAATTTACTCAAACATTAAGCAACAAAAGGAATTATTTCAGAGTCTCTACTCGCACGTAAACAAATAAAGTCTGTCGTCTACTTTGCACAGGCAGGTATAGTTACTCTTCTCACAAAGAACTAAATTGAAGGATGTTTTACAAAAGCATAGTGTTATTATTAATGTTTAACATGTCCTATTGAAATATGTTGAATGAGAGGCTTGCAATTATTCTAGACGTCATTTTCATCCAAACCCCCCAATCAATTATGCACGTTTATTATTCCTATAGCCTCCCGCACCTTTACTGCAAACGCGATACGTTTAAAGTGGCTTTGTTTTTGGTAAATGTTGTTGCTGTTATCCTTGCGGCTTTGACGGCTTCAACTGGACTTCCGAAACCGAGGTCCTCAAGAGGCATTAATTGCAAAAACAGACTGTACCCCCCTAAAAACTATTTATACCCCCTTAGGAATATCGTGACTAAGGAATCCGACAGTCGCCGCGTGCTCAAAACAATAAGGTTCATCTATTCGTTAATAATTCGATATCAAAACACAAAGCCAATATACCATTATTTTTTTGTATATAGTGATCAAACTGCTATCACAGTCGAAATATTATTTTTAATTTAGCTAGTTTTTTCATACATGTCAATTGTAAATTTTATAAAAAGGAAAATTACAGGCTACGCTATGAGAAAAATAAGGATTAACATAATTGTTTTTTTTTAATTTTATTTTCCGAATTCAGTTCGAGAACATATTATTATGTAGATCATTAATGACATATTTAATTGAGAGCTCCACACCCGCACCCTCGCAAGCCGCTGAAAGCGCCTTCAGGCAGTAGACCGGCGGCCGGCGCGGAGCCGGTGAAGTCCTCGCTCACGATGGCCACGTCGCCGTAGCCGCAGCCGTACGACACGGCGCCCGCACCGGCGGAGGGCACCGCGCCCTCCAGCTGCGTGCTGCCGAGGAATGGCAGCTGCCCGGTCACAGCCAGCACGCCCGCGTACTCGTTCTCCGACAGCACGGACACGCCGTGCGGTGGCACGGGGGAGGCGCTTATCACGGCAAAGCCTCCGCCGTCGGCGGCGGCCAGCGCGGCGGCGGCGGCCAGAGAACACTCATGGTAAGCCGGGACCACGTCGTACCGCCCCCCACTGCACCCGCTGTACCCGCGCAGCGGCACGCATTGCCCACAGACGCTCTGCAACTGAACCGAATCACAATTAAGTCACACTCATGAAAACTAATTGAATAGCATTTAATTTTTTAATTTCCTCATTAAACTCACCGATACTAAAAATCCGAGGAAGCTGCAGAGGCGTACGATGTTCGTGGCTGGCATTTTGTTTACTTGCACTTCAGTACTTTGAATGAACCAGTGAGTAGTTAGTAACTTTACGCTTTTATTCCCGGCTTTTATACAGCCCAGGCATACCTATGTTTCTCAATTGTTGAAAATTATACGTGACCAAATTATGAAAGTAGATGATAATTTGCAATTAAATTGTTTATTTCCGTCAAAACGATGAACTTATTGTCTTAAGATTGTGGTTCAGAAATCTTTGTTGATGCGAAACCACGTACACGCTGATTAATTGAAGACGGTTTCAAAACTAATACAAAATCATAGTATAAAAGCATACACGCGTGAAAATAATTTACCAAGTCAGTGAAACAGAAGACAGAAACAGACATGTCACCGTTCGCCTTCCTCGGAGCACTGTTGTGCATGACCGCGTGCGGGGTTCAGGTAAAAGAGGAGCATAGTCCATAAACATATTTGTCTACTCGTATTATAAAAAGGTTTTGAATGTATTTGTTAATGTTCAGGACGCGATTGGGCAGTGCGTGATGCCACAATACGGAGCGGGTCTCGTGCTGGGAGGCCGCGGTCTGGGCGGCTGCAGCAGGGGCGCTGCGGAGCCGGTGGGCGTGTACGGCGGGGCCGGGACGGGTGACCTGGACGTCGCCGGCGAGCTGCCCGTGGCGGGCACCACGCTCGTCGCCGGACAGGTACCGATATTGGGCGCCGTGCAGTTCGCAGGGGAGGTGCCCTCGGCAGGCGTGGTCACCATCGTAGGACAGTGCGGCTGTGACTGCCACGGCAACCTGCTGTATTGATCAATTCATTAACTCAAGATTTAAATAAATTTGATCTTATGTTTTCGACTTTTGACTTTTATTTCAAATCATTATTTGTGCAGTGTGTTCGTAACATCGCAAAGTGACAACAACTTGTGATAAACTTAGTAAAATATATATTATATTCATGACATGCTGCGTACTGTAAATGAAAACGGTTAAAGGGACTTTGGCTCAATTTTATGTGATGTTTGTGGAAATAAGACCTCTTTTTCTCTCTCTCCTTCGAATAAATCTGTGCTGTCGTTAGAGAGTGTTGCAATTATCTAAACTGCTGCACCAATGAGAGACGTTTGCGTTGTTGTAGTAGGGATTGGTGTATGGACTCTAGGTTAACGTGTATTTGTGGAAGGCCTGTAGTGTCCAAATAAAATAACATATATTTTAGAAAATATTAAAGATGATATTGTATTATTACAGAAATCTCATCATTTTGTATATGTAAACATAAAATTTAGATTTTCCAACACAAAATAAATTAAATTCAATGTAGTATAATTTTTATCTTTATACATTCACCCTGTGTAAAAGTATCGCTTTGAATATGTAACACTATTTTTTGCAGTAAATAGTCCAGAGGGACAGAAAGTAAACATTGATTAATTTTATTATGTCGTAATTAGAATTTAGAAAAGGCTGTTACTAACCGTCACACCAACATTGCGTTATTTACCATTTACAGAAAGTTTATTTTTGGGATAGATACATTTACCTTGTGTTTAGCAACATAGTTTTCATTGAAGTTAAAATCTCCCTCTCTCGTAACGTGCAGTTCGATCGATCGCATTCGCAGAAAACTTCGTATGACATGACTTATCAATTTTAGTTACAGATGGGCTTCTCGTGTACGTCGCACGCGTACGGTACTACCAGCGGGAAGTTAACGGAAGGGGTACGTACAGTAAATTGTCTATAACGATGACAAACTACATAAAATATTATTAACGGAGATCGAATAAATTATGGAGATGGCTTTAGGAAGTTACAAATGAATGAAACAACAAAAATATTTTTAGCAGAATATTCTAGAGGAAAAAAACAAATGAAGTTTGTCGTCTCCCACGAACGAGCAGGTATTGTTATCCGTCTCACTCATACATACGTAAAGTGGTTTCCATATTAAGCCACCACGTGAACTTGAGGTACCTACGCATCACGATAATGAATTTCTTCATAATCAGAAATTGAATATTCGTTTTTCATTAAAATCTACAGATGTAATTTACATAATCACATGTTTTAATTGATCTCTGAGTGTTCTCAATCTGATTGACGACGTGTTATAAACATAACATATCGATATTATGAATTCCTTTAATTGAATGTGATTGGAAATATTAGTTTTTCGTGTCTATAATATTTCCGTATTTTGTATTTTATGCGCAACCAAGATGGACTCAATAATATTGTTATATAGTACTCATAATTTAAAGAGTAGAAAATAATAACCTGCAACTTTATTTGTTTTTTACTTTGTAGTAACACTGTGTTTCCTTTTTCTGTAAGCTACTGCGTAACATTATTAATTTATATTTAAATAATTGATGAAACGCTAGTGTAATATTTGATCCTCCGTTTAATAATTTAAAGAGTAACCAAATTTTTACTCAATGCATATGAATATATAAATGGTACATGTACCAAATTTAAATAATTTTTTTTTTATTTTTGGTCTGTCTGTCTTCTAAAGAAAACTAATCTCCGAAGCGGCTTGACAGATTTTGACGAGACTTATACTGGCAGGTACCTTATGTAATAAGATATAACTTGGGAAACTTGTATTTTAGGAAAATTCTTAAAGAAAAAAAAACTAAATAAATTGAATAGTTAGTTACTTGCTTTTCGTTTTTTGTTCGCATGATATCGCAGACACAGCTAGTTTATAAATATTGATAATTTATTAACAAATGCACGGAAGCTTAAGCTTTTCTGCATTAAACGTGCACTGGAAGCCCGTGTAGCGAAAATACAGCTCAGTCGAGTCAAACAGCGCAGCAACGTTTTCAGATTTTCTCCTTCACACAGGTAATATTCATTTCCAAACAAGTACTAGATAAAGAAAGAATAATAAATTTCCAACTTCATTATAACATTTGTTAAAAACTTTCAAACAAGTTTGAATCTAAATAAAGAGATGTTTAACAAAAGTATAGTTTTCATAATAATTTTTTTCATGTCGTTTTAAAATACTTTGATTTGAAGGTTTCAACGATCCTAAAATATATTTTCATCAACATTTACCTAATCCTGTAAATCTATGGTATATTTATGCATCAAATATTCTCTAATCGTTTAAATTTATTGGTTCTTTATCCTCCCAAGCCCTCCCAATTTTTAATGTCAACCCACTCCTTTATGCTAAACGCACAACGCAATTAATTACTGGCGTTTATCGAATAGAAGACTTTGATTGATATTAATATATATATATATATATATATATATATATATATATATATATATATCTGTAACACGTAATCAACCTCATTTATTTTGCAAGCAAACTAACTTGGCGGTGAACAATGCCATTCGATTTGTTACAACTGCGCTTACAAATTTCAAGAAAATTATTAGTCTCAAGGTACCAAAATATCTAAACTTAAAGTAATATCGTTTTAAAATCATGGATGTAGAGGTTTTCTCCACGGTAACTGAAATAAAGTACTCTTGTCTGAAGTAAACCGACCGGTTGATCCATAAAGGAATGCTTACATTAGAATAGTTTCGGAAGATGTTATTGCTGTTGACGTTGTGGCTTTGACAGCTTCGACTCAACTGGGCCTCCGGAACAGACGTTCGTTCTCTAAAGCTAATATTTGCAGAAACAGGTTGCTGCGAAAATTAATATTTATATCCCAGTAGTAATATTGCCATACATAAGGCTGATATTCACACGCGTGCTCACATCATCGAGAATTATCTATCCTTTACCTGTTCGTTATCAAAATACATAGCGAAAATACGTTAAACTCTTTTAAACTTTCAATACTGTTTTACATCTATAATGGTAACGTCTTACGAAAAGAAATAAAACATCAGAGTTGAAAAACAAATAATGATTCGTTTTTTATTTTAAATTTCAAGTTTATTTCGTAAGCGCATTATTGTACGGATAATCTATGATATATTTAGAAAAGAGATCCACACCCGCACCCTCGCAAGCCGCTGAAAGCGCCTTCAGACAGTAGACCGGCGGCCGGCGCGGGGCCGGCCAAGTCCTCGCTCACGATAGCCACGTCGCCGTAGCCGCAGCCGTACGACACGGCGCCAGCACCGGCGGAGGGCACCGCGCCCTCCAGCTGCGTGCTGCCGAGGAATGGCAGCTGCCCGGTCACAGCCAGCACGCCCGCGTACTCGTTCTCCGACAGCACGGACACGCCGTGCGGTGGCACGGGGGAGGCGCTGGTCACGGCAAAGCCTCCGCCGTCGGCGGCGGCCAGCGCGGCGGCGGCGGCCAGAGAACACTCATGGTAAGCCGGGACCACGTCGTACCGCCCCCCACTGCACCCGCTGTACCCGCGCAGCGGCACGCATTGCCCGCGGACACTCTGCAACTGAACCAAATCACAATTAAGTCACACTCATGAAAACTAATTGAATAGCATTTCATTTTTTAATTTCCTCATTAAACTCACCGATACTAAAAATCCGAGGAAGCTGCAGAGGCGTACGATGTTCGCGGCTGGCATTTTGTTTACTTGCACTTCAGTACTTTGAATGAACCAGTGAGTAGTTAGTAACTTTACGCTTTTATTCCCGGCTTTTATACAGCCCAGGCATACCTATGTTTCTCAATTGTTGAAAATTATACGTGACCAAATTATGAAAGTAGATGATAATTTGCAATTAAATTGTTTATTTCCGTCAAAACGATGAACTTATTGTCTTAAGATTGTGGTTCAGAAATCTTTGTTGATGCAAAACCACGTACACGCTGATTAATTGAAGGCAGTTTCAAAACTAATACAAAATCATAGTATAAAAGCATACACGCGTGAAAATAATTTACCAAGTCAGTGAAACAGAAGAAAGAAACAGACATGTCACCGTTCGCCTTCCTCGGAGCACTGTTGTGCATGACCGCGTGCGGGGTTCAGGTAAAAGAGGAGCATAGTCCATAAACATATTTGTCTACTCGTATTATAAAAAGGTTTTGAATGTATTTGTTAATGTTCAGGACGCGATCGGGCAGTGCGTGGTGCCACAATACGGAGCGGGTCTCGTGTTGGGAGGCCGCGGTCTGGGCGGCTGCAGCAGGGGCGCTGCGGAGCCGGTGGGCGCGTACGGCGGGGCCGGAACGGGTGACCTGGACGTCGCCGGCGAGCTGCCCGTGGCGGGCACCACGCTCGTCGCCGGACAGGTACCGATATTGGGCGCCGTGCAGTTCGCAGGGGAGGTGCCCTCGGCAGGCGTGGTCACCATCGTAGGACAGTGCGGCTGTGACTGCCACGGCAACCTGCTGTATTGATCAATTCATAAATTCAAGATTTAAATAAATTTGATCTTATGTTTTAGACTTTTGACTTTTATTTCAAATCATTATTAGTGCCGCGTGTTCGTTACATCGCAAAGTGACAACGACATGTGATAAACTTAGTAAAATATATGTTGTATTCTTGATATGCTGCGTACTGTAAACGAAAACGGTTAAAGGGACTTTGGCTCAAAATTGTGTGATGTTTGTGGAAATAAGAAGTCTTTTTCTCTCTCTCCTTCGAATAAATCTGTGCTGTCGTTAGAGAGTGTTGCAATTATCTAAACTGCTGCACCGATGAGACGTTTGCGTTGTTGTAGTAGGGTTTGGTGTTTGAACTCTAGGTTAACGTGCATTTGTGAAAGTTCTGTAGTGTCCAAATAAAATAACATATATTTCAGAAAATATTGAAGATGATATTGTATTATTACAGAAATCTCATCATTTATATTCAATTTAGTATAATTTTTATCTTTATTCATTCACCCCTTTAAAACGTTTACACCAATTTATTTCCAATCAACCTGTATAAAGGGATCGCTCTGAATATGTAACACTATTTTTTGGCAGTAAATAGTCTAGAGGGACAGAAAGTAAACAATGATTAATTTTCTTATGTCGTAATTAGAATTTTGAAAAGACTGTTACTAACCGTCACACCATTATTGCGTTATTTACCGTTTACAGAAAGTTCATTTTTGGGATAGATACATTTGCCTTGTGTTTAGCAACATAGTTTTTATTGAAGATAAAATCTCCCTCTCTCGTAACACGCAGTACAATCGATCGTATTCGCAGAAAACTTCGTATAACACGACTTATCAATTTTAGCTGCAAATGGGCTTCTCGTGTACGTCGCGCGCGTACGGTACTACCAGCGGGAAGTTAACAGAAGGGGTACGTACAGTAAATTGTCAATAACGATGACAAACTACATGAAATATTATTAACGGAGATAGAATAAATTATGGAGGCGGCTTCAGGAAGTTACAAGTAAATGAAACAACCAAAATATTTTTAGCAGTATATTCTATAGGACAAACAAATAAAATTTGTCATCTCCCACGAACAAGCAGGTATTGTTATCCGTCTCACTCATAAATACGTAAAGTGGTTTCCATAAAAAGCCACCACGTGAACTTGAGGTACCTACGCATCGCGATAATGAATTTCTTCATTATCAGAGATTGAATATTCGTTTTTCATTAAAATCAACAGATATAATTCACATAATTACATGTTTTAATTGATCCCAGCGTGTTCTCAATCTGATTGACGACGTGCTATAAACATAACATATCGATATTATAAATTCTTTTAATTGAATGTGATTGGAAATATAAGTTTTTCGTGTCTTTAATATTTTCGTATTTCGTATTTTATACGCAACCAAGATGGACTCAATAATATTGTTATGTAGTTGTCATAATTTAAAGAGTAGAAAATAATAATCTGCAACTTTATTTGTTTTTTACTTTGTAGTAACACTGTGTTTCCTTTTTTTGTAAGCTACTGCGTAACACAATTAATATATATTTAAATAATTGATGAAACACTAGTGTTATATTTGATCCTCCGTTTAATAATTTAAAGAGTAACCAAATTTTTACTCAATGCATATGAATATATAAATGGAACATGTACCAAATCTACATCTCTTTTATTTTTGGTTTGTCTGTGTTCTAGTGACAACTAATCTCTGAAGCGGCTTGATGAATTTTGAAGAGACTTATACTGGCAGGTACCTTATGTAATAAGTAGAGGTACGGAAATTTCGCAAAAAAAATCACCAATTTCGCATTTATATTTTTCAAAATTTAAAAATTTCGCATAAATTTCGCATTTATATTTTTGAAATTGTAAAATTTGGGTAAATTAGGTATTTATTAAACAAAAATACTTGTTTAGTAATTTTTTACAAGTCTTAACATAAAACAATTTTAATTAATTAAAAGATAACATTGTGGAAATTTCAACATTTGACTCCTTAAGCGACATTCTTCGGTCCGTTACGACGACATTGTATATGCTGTAGAAGCGTTCAGCGTCCACGCTGTTGGTTGGACTCCAAATACTCTGTAATGCTGCTTCAGCAAAGGACGGAAAGTTGCATTTGACAGCCAACAATATGTTCCTTACATTGGGGTTTTCATTTATATTAATAGACCGAAGAATTAACCTATGAAAGTGCGCATGCCCATCAATTAACTAATTTTGAGGAAATCCTTGGAAAAAAGGAATTTTCGAAAAGCTTTCCAGCAATACGTTTATATTTAATGTGGTTGAACTTGCAGCCGCAGATGAGGAAAACAATTGGCCAATGTGAAAGAAAGCCTCGTTCGTCTTATTTAATTTCATGTGAAGAGAAAGCTTACTGAAACTTTTGTCGCTTGCTGATTTCAACATAGTTTTCATTGTCTCATCAATTCCTTCATAGTCCTTAAGACAAACGAATGTTACAATATTGGCACATCAAAATATTTGTGTTGGACACATACAGACCATCTTTCTTAAATTCTAGTATTCTATCTGTCAAATCTTTCTTAGGGCGTCCCATTTTAAGAGCACAAAAAAAAATATTTTTGTAAAACACTTGCGTGCCTAAAGCGTTACAAATGAACACTGCTCGAGTGCTCATATGCAACATCCCCAACTCGAGCGATAGGCAACGAACAAGAGAGACTCGAAAGCTTTCGTTCTGTCGAGTCAGTTCGTGTCCAAAAAGTGCGTCGACCGTTTCGTCCAAAACGAACTTCACTCAAGTTTAATTGACGCGAGTCGCGACTCGGGCGATACGATAATAATTTAATAATCCATCGTACGAACACTACCATTTATTTCGCATTTATTCGCATTTATGTGTATTTTTCGCATTTATTCGCATCTATTTCGTAAATACGAAATTTCCGTACCCCTAGTAATAAGATATAACTTGGGAAACTTGTATTTTAGGAAAATTCTTAAAGGAAAAAAAAACTAAATAAATTGAATAGTTTATTTACTTGCTTTTCGTTTTTTGTTCGCATGATGTCGCAGACACAGCTAGTTTATAAATATTAATAATTTATTAACAAATGCACGGAAGCTTAAGCTTTCCTGCATTAAACGTGCACTAGAAGCCCGTGTAGCGAAAATACAGCTCAGTCGAGTCAAACAGCGCAGCAACGTTTTCAGATTTTCTCCTTCACACAGGTAATTTTCATTTCCAAACAGTATAATAAAATATAATATAGTACAATATAGCAAATATTCTCTAATCGTTCAAATTTATTGGTTCTTTATCCTCCCACGCCTTTCTAATTTTTAATGTCAACCCACTCCTTTATGCTAAACGCACAACGTAAATAATTACTACGTTTTATTCGATAAAAGACATTGATTGATATTAATATATATATATATATATATATATATATATATATATATATATATATATATATCTGTAACACGTAATCAACCTCATTTATTTTGCAAGCAAACTAACTTGGCGGTGAACAATGCCATTCGATTTGTTACAACTGCGCTTACAAATTTCAAGAAAATTATTAGTCTCAAGGTACCAAAATATCTAAACTTAAAGTAATATCGTTTTAAAATCATGGATGTAGAGGTTTTCTCCACGGTAACTGAAATAAAGTACTCTTGTCTGAAGTAAACCGACCGGTTGATCCATAAAGGAATGCTTACATTAGAATAGTTTCGGAAGATGTTATTGCTGTTGACGTTGTGGCTTTGACAGCTTCGACTCAACTGGGCCTCCGGAACAGACGTTCGTTCTCTAAAGCTAATATTTGCAGAAACAGGTTGCTGCGAAAATTAATATTTATATCCCAGTAGTAATATTGCCATACATAAGGCTGATATTCACACGCGTGCTCACATCATCGAGAATTATCTATCCTTTACCTGTTCGTTATCAAAATACATAGCGAAAATACGTTAAACTCTTTTAAACTTTCAATACTGTTTTACATCTATAATGGTAACGTCTTACGAAAAGAAATAAAACATCAGAGTTGAAAAACAAATAATGATTCGTTTTTTATTTTAAATTTCAAGTTTATTTCGTAAGCGCATTATTGTACGGATAATCTATGATATATTTAGAAAAGAGATCCACACCCGCACCCTCGCAAGCCGCTGAAAGCGCCTTCAGACAGTAGACCGGCGGCCGGCGCGGGGCCGGCCAAGTCCTCGCTCACGATAGCCACGTCGCCGTAGCCGCAGCCGTACGACACGGCGCCAGCACCGGCGGAGGGCACCGCGCCCTCCAGCTGCGTGCTGCCGAGGAATGGCAGCTGCCCGGTCACAGCCAGCACGCCCGCGTACTCGTTCTCCGACAGCACGGACACGCCGTGCGGTGGCACGGGGGAGGCGCTGGTCACGGCAAAGCCTCCGCCGTCGGCGGCGGCCAGCGCGGCGGCGGCGGCCAGAGAACACTCATGGTAAGCCGGGACCACGTCGTACCGCCCCCCACTGCACCCGCTGTACCCGCGCAGCGGCACGCATTGCCCGCGGACACTCTGCAACTGAACCAAATCACAATTAAGTCACACTCATGAAAACTAATTGAATAGCATTTCATTTTTTAATTTCCTCATTAAACTCACCGATACTAAAAATCCGAGGAAGCTGCAGAGGCGTACGATGTTCGCGGCTGGCATTTTGTTTACTTGCACTTCAGTACTTTGAATGAACCAGTGAGTAGTTAGTAACTTTACGCTTTTATTCCCGGCTTTTATACAGCCCAGGCATACCTATGTTTCTCAATTGTTGAAAATTATACGTGACCAAATTATGAAAGTAGATGATAATTTGCAATTAAATTGTTTATTTCCGTCAAAACGATGAACTTATTGTCTTAAGATTGTGGTTCAGAAATCTTTGTTGATGCAAAACCACGTACACGCTGATTAATTGAAGGCAGTTTCAAAACTAATACAAAATCATAGTATAAAAGCATACACGCGTGAAAATAATTTACCAAGTCAGTGAAACAGAAGAAAGAAACAGACATGTCACCGTTCGCCTTCCTCGGAGCACTGTTGTGCATGACCGCGTGCGGGGTTCAGGTAAAAGAGGAGCATAGTCCATAAACATATTTGTCTACTCGTATTATAAAAAGGTTTTGAATGTATTTGTTAATGTTCAGGACGCGATCGGGCAGTGCGTGGTGCCACAATACGGAGCGGGTCTCGTGTTGGGAGGCCGCGGTCTGGGCGGCTGCAGCAGGGGCGCTGCGGAGCCGGTGGGCGCGTACGGCGGGGCCGGAACGGGTGACCTGGACGTCGCCGGCGAGCTGCCCGTGGCGGGCACCACGCTCGTCGCCGGACAGGTACCGATATTGGGCGCCGTGCAGTTCGCAGGGGAGGTGCCCTCGGCAGGCGTGGTCACCATCGTAGGACAGTGCGGCTGTGACTGCCACGGCAACCTGCTGTATTGATCAATTCATAAATTAAAGATTTAAATAAATTTGATCTTATGTTTTAGACTTTTGACTTTTATTTCAAATCATTATTAGTGCCGCGTGTTCGTTACATCGCAAAGTGACAACGACATGTGATAAACTTAGTAAAATATATGTTGTATTCTTGATATGCTGCGTACTGTAAACGAAAACGGTTAAAGGGACTTTGGCTCAAAATTGTGTGATGTTTGTGGAAATAAGAAGTCTTTTTCTCTCTCTCTCCGTCGAATAAATCTGTGCTGTCGTTAGAGAGTGTTGCAATTATCGAAACTGCTGCACCAATGAGACGTTTACGTTGTTGTAGTAGGGTTTGGTGTATGGACTCTAGGTTAACGTGTATTTGTGGAAGGCCTGTAGTATCCATATAAAATAACATATATTTCAGAAAATATTAAAGATCATATTGTATTATTACAGAAATCTCATCATTTTGTATTATTTAGATTTTCCAACAAAATAAATTAAATTCAATGTAGTATAATTTTTATCTTTATTCATTCACCCCTTTAAAACGTTTACACCAATTTATTTCCAATCAACCTGTGTAAAGGGATCGCTCTGAATATGTAACACTATTTTTTGGCAGTAAATAGTCTAGAGGGACAGAAAGTAAACAATGATTAATTTTATTATGTCGTAATTAGAATTTCGAAAAGCCTGTTATTAACCGTCACACCAACATTGCGTTATTTACCATTTACAGAAAGTTTATTTTTGAGATAGATACATTTGCCTTGTGTTTAGCAACATAGTTTTTATTGAAGATAAAATCTCCCTCTCTCGTAACACGCAGTACAATCGATCGTATTCGCAGAAAACTTCGTATAACACGACTTATCAATTTTAGCTGCAAATGGGCTTCTCGTGTACGTCGCACGCGTACGGTACTACCAGCGGGAAGTTAACAGAAAGGGTACGTACACTAAATTGTCTATAACGATGACAAACTACATAAAATATTATTAACGGAGATCGAATAATTATATATATAAGCCAATGTAACTTTTTAAGGTAATAAATTATGGAGGCGACTTCAGGAAGTTACAAGTAAATGAAACAACCAAAATATTTTTAGCAGTATATTCTATAGGACAAACAAATAAAATTTGTCATCTCCCACGAACAAGCAGGTATTGTTATCCGTCTCACTCATAAGTACGTAAAGTGGTTTCCATAATAAGCTACTACGTGAACTTGAGGTACCTACGCATCGCGATAATGAATTTCTTCATAATCAGAGATTGAATATTCGTTTTTCATTAAAATCAACAGATATAATTCACATAATCACATGTTTTAATTGATCCCAGCGTGTTCTCAATCTGATTGAAGACGTGTTATAAACATAGCATATCGATATTATGAATTCTTTTAATTGAATGCGATTGGAAATATAAGTTTATGGTGTCTTTAATATTTCCGTATTTCGTATTTTATACGCATCCAGAATTGACTCAATAATATTGTTATGTAGTTGTCATAATTCAAAGAGTAGTAAATAATAATCTGCAACTTTATTTGTTTTTTACTTTGTACTAACACTGTGTTTCCTTTTTCTGTAAGCTACTGCGTAACACAATTCATTTATATTTAAATAATTGATGAAACGCTAGTGTAATATTTGATCCTCCCTTTAATAATTTAAAGAGTAACCATTTATTTAATGCATATGAATATTTAAATGGTACATGAACCAAATTTACATCTTTATTATTTTTGGTAAGTCTGTGTTCTAGTGACAACTAATCTCTGAAGCGGCTTGATGAATTTTGAAGAGACTTATACTGGCAGGTACCTTATGTAATAAGATATAACTTGGGAAACTTGTATTTTAGGAAAATTCTTAAAGGAAAAAAAAACTAAATAAATTGAATAGTTTATTTACTTGCTTTTCGTTTTTTGTTCGCATGATGTCGCAGACACAGCTAGTTTATAAATATTAATAATTTATTAACAAATGCACGGAAGCTTAAGCTTTCCTGCATTAAACGTGCACTAGAAGCCCGTGTAGCGAAAATACAGCTCAGTCGAGTCAAACAGCGCAGCAACGTTTTCAGATTTTCTCCTTCACACAGGTAATATTCATTTCCAAACAAGTACTAGATAAAGAAAGAATAATAAATTTCCAACTTCATTATAACATTTGTTAAAAACTTTCAAACAACTTTGAATCTAAATAAAGAGATGTTTAACAAAAGTATAGTTTTCATATTAATGTTTACATGTCGTTTTAAAATACTTTGTATTGAAGGTTTCGACAATCCTAAAATATATTTTCATCAACATTTACCTAATCCCATAAATCAATGATATGTTTATTCATCAAATATGCTCTTATCGTACAAATTTTACTAATCCTTTATCCTCCCAAGCCTTTATAATTTTTAATGTCAACCCACTCCTTTATGCTAAACGCACAACGTAATTAATTACTACGTTTATCGAATAAAAGACTTTGATTGATATTAATATATATATATATATATATATATATATATATATATATATATATATATATATATCTGTAACACGTAATCAACCTAATTTATTTTGCAAGCAAACCAACTTGGCGGTGGACAATGTCATTCGATTTGTTACAACTGCGCTTACAAATTTCAAGAAAATTATTAGTCTCAAGGTACAAAATATCTAAACTTAAAGTAATATCGTTTTAAAATCATGGATGTAGAGGTTTTCTCCACGGTAACTGAAATAAAGTACTCTTGTCTGAAGTAAACCGACCGGTTGATCCATAAAGGAATGCTTACATTAGAATAGTTTCGGAAGATGTTATTGCTGTTGACGTTGTGGCTTTGACAGCTTCGACTCAACTGGGCCTCCGGAACAGACGTTCGATCTCTAAAGCTAATATTTGCAGAAACAGGTTGCTGCGAAAATTAATATTTATATCCCAGTGGTAATATTGCCATACATGAAGCTGATATTCACACGCGTGCTCACATCATCGAGAATTATCTATCCATTACCTGTTCGTTATCAAAATACATAGCGAAAATACGTTAAACTCTTTTAAACTTTCAATACTGTTTTACATCTATAATGGTAACGTCTTACGAAAAGAAATAAAACATCAGAGTTGAAAAGCAAATAATGATTTGTTTTTTATTTTAAATTTCAAGTTTATTTCGTAAGCGCATTATTGTACGGATAATCTATGATATATTTAGAAAAGAGATCCACACCCGCACCCTCGCAAGCCGCTGAAAGCGCCTTCAGGCAGTAGACCGGCGGCCGGCGCGGGGCCGGCCAAGTCCTCGCTCACGATGGCCACGTCGCCGTAGCCGCAGCCGTACGACACGGCGCCCGCACCGGCGGAGGGCACCGCGCCCTCCAGCTGCGTGCTGCCGAGGAATGGCAGCTGCCCGGCCACAGCCAGCACGCCGGCGTACTCGTTCTCCGACAGCACGGACACGCCGTGCGGTGGCACGGGGGAGGCGCTGGTCACGGCAAAGCCTCCGCCGTCGGCGGCGGCCAGCGCGGCGGCGGCGGCCAGAGAACACTCATGGTAAGCCGGGACCACGTCGTACCGCCCCCCACTGCACCCGCTGTACCCGCGCAGCGGCACGCATTGCCCGCAGACGCTCTGCAACTGAACCAAATCACAATTAAGTCACACTCATGAAAACTAATTGAATAGCATTTCATTTTTTAATTTCCTCATTAAACTCACCGATACTAAAAATCCGAGGAAGCTGCAGAGGCGTACGATGTTCGCGGCTGGCATTTTGTTTACTTGCACTTCAGTACTTTGAATGAACCAGTGAGTAGTTAGTAACTTTACGCTTTTATTCCCGGCTTTTATACAGCCCTGGCATACCTATGTTTCTCAATTGTTGAAAATTATACGTGACCAAATTATGAAAGTAGATGATAATTTGCAATTAAATTGTTTATTTCCGTCAAAACGATGAACTTATTGTCTTAAGATTGTGGTTCAGAAATCTTTGTTGATGCGAAACCACGTACACGCTGATTAATTGAAGGCGGTTTCAAAACTAATACAAAATCATAGTATAAAAGCATACACGCGTGAAAATAATTTACCAAGTCAGTGAAACAGAAGAAAGAAACAGACATGTCACCGTTCGCCTTCCTCGGAGCACTGTTGTGCATGACCGCGTGCGGGGTTCAGGTAAAAGAGGAGCATAGTCCATAAACATATTTGTCTACTCGTATTATAAAAAGGTTTTGAATGTATTTGTTAATGTTCAGGACGCGATCGGGCAGTGCGTGGTGCCACAATACGGAGCGGGTCTCGTGTTGGGAGGCCGCGGTCTGGGCGGCTGCGGCAGGGGCGCTGCGGAGCCGGTGGGCGCGTACGGCGGGGCCGGGACGGGTGACCTGGACGTCGCCGGCGAGCTGCCCGTGGCGGGCACCACGCTCGTCGCCGGCCAGGTGCCGATATTGGGCGCCGTGCAGTTCGCAGGGGAGGTGCCCTCGGCAGGCGTGGTCACCATCGTAGGACAGTGCGGCTGTGACTGCCACGGCAACCTGCTGTATTGATCAACTCATTAATTCAAGATTTAAATAAATTTGATCTTATGTGTTCGACTTTTGACTTTTATTTCAAATCGTTATTTGTGCAGTGTATTCGTATTATTGCAAAATGATAAATAATTCATGTTTTATTTAAATCTAATAATACGTCATCTGACTCTTACGTTTTATTATTATAATAAGCCATCAACAAACTTGCATATCATTTTGCAACCCGGTCGGCATGAAACACGAAATTACTTTTTAATTTTAAAGAATAAAAGATCTAGTCTTGGTTGCTCAAATCTATACGTAGCACTAACGCTCCTGATCCTGTGCAAGAAGTTGACTTGTATGTCCTGCAGTCTTCAGATGGTGAAAAACTGGTTTAAGGGCACTTCTGCGTCGTAACGTTACAAATTGTTACTGACATTTAACAGACTTTAATATTTTTGCAATGTCCATCTGATATATTGTAACGTTGCAAGTTAACGTCCCATAAATCTTAGTTAAAATTTTAACCAAAAAAATATAAACACGAGAAACGTCTCATAAATCGCAATACAGCAAAAAATTGTTCAACCCTTAGCGGGTAACGGTACATATCAAGTGGCGTGGGGTCGTGGGAGCATGCTATTGGTTCAACGGATCTTTGTTTTTATAACAAAAATTCCAATGCGCCCGCGCACCAGGACACAGAGTTTACACCAGTGCTCGGAGAAGGATCCTGGCCTCGGTCGCGTTCACTAGCTAGGTTTCGTCTCACGCACCGGGGCCAATTAGAATTTACGCTATAAATTCACGCCTTGGTCCTATTCATTCTCTGGGCATCATTTAGTTCACGCCACAACTTTTACATCGCCTCGCACCCCAAAGGGGTGCGACTTTTACACTGCGAGTTTTACACTACAAGTTTTACACTGCAAGGTTTACACTGCGACTTTTACACTGCGAGTTTTCCATTTAAAAATACCTACTATCATCGAGGTAGAATTCATAACCTTGCACCGGAACCGACACACCAGTAAACTACCGGCGCTCCCTGCTCTCGACTTGCTGCCGCCTGACCAGTCCTGGGAGATCGTGCGGCTGACCACCATCAGGGGAGTACCGAGCTGCGGTGCAAAATTAGACCAGGCCTTCTGCCCACTACCCTTAATTAATTAAATAAATCTATTTCTTCTACCGTTACCCTTTCATTTTTAATTTTTTTCCTATAACGGCACAATATATTAAAAATAGTTTTAGTTGTCTATGAAAACTTCCATCTTGTAATTGACAACTCTTTCAATACTTTGTCGATAAACTACTGCCCTATTTTGTTTACCGACTAAGTTTACTTACTATCGCGCATCAATTTTATTGTCACTGGTTTTACATCACATATTATAATCCATGGACATGTCTTTGAGTTAAATGTCTGTATTTTAATTAATTTTCAGATTTAACCTCATATAAATAAACGTGGTAAGGGATAAAGTATGCAAAACGAAGGGTCTGGCGTGTGTCATTATCGCGCTAACGAATTGCTCTACGACCCGGTGTTTGTTTCGAAGCTTCGAAACATTATATGGTACTCACGAGAACACTAATTGCAATAACTAGACTACAAAATTAAACACATTGATTTGTTTCTGAAACAAACGTTATAATTCGGTGAAAACAAAATTATTAACATCAGCATCACACAATATAGACCGGCGTGTGCGCGATTAAAAAATAAATAATGAAGAAACAGCATTAAATATAGAGATAAATAAGGCAAATATGCACGGATTTAATAGCAATTAAGAGAATATATAGATTTATAAAATAACCAAACCGACCAAGACTTTCCTCTGACATTGTCTACTACAGCTTATGAAGCTCATGCCAGTTTATTTCAGTGTACTTGTATTTTCAAAAATTGCAAACCTCACTCGCTACTTAACAACTATGCCCGCTTGATTGTTCTGGGCTCCTGCTCTATCAGAACATCGCCTTGCCACACACTAGTCCACAGACGGTGGCTACATTAGAAGAGCTGCGACGAGTAAATCTTCATCGACAAATTTATCTTTTTTGTCACGTCATAAAATCCCATAAGGGTACGCTTTCGCTGGGCAGACAGTTATAAGTTTATAAATCCAGCCTTCTTAAAACGCAAAGCCTAATTGTTTTTACTGATTCTAAACAAACTCTCATATGAAAAAGATTTTGTTTTACATCACATGTTGCGAAACTAAACTAGTTCCTTAAATTAAAACAAAAACTGACGGCCGCGTTATAATTTTATGGACAAAATGTGTAACTTCGTTATTGAGTTCTACAATACTTTCAGCAGTTTTATTATAAAAAAAGGTTACTAGGCACGCTTAAATAGTTTTGGTGATATTCTCTTTATTTCTGAAAACAAGTAATTAGGAAATTAAAAGTTAAATATAAAATACAGACATGCTATCCTTGATTCAAAAGAATCTGTAAGATTCTTCTACATCTTGTTGTTGTTTGTATTGCAGAACTAAAGCTCTGTCGATAAAATAGCAAAGTGTAAATAGATTTAGATGTCATCGAACCAAAACCGAAACCATATTAAAAGTGAATGCTCTATAAATAAAATTATTCAGATATTTCCAAAGTTTTAGTAATTATTCGAGATTACAAAACTTAAGCGGAGTAGATTTGAACTGATGGTAAAGCTTGCTTAATGGACGAAATTCAGTTGTAACATACAAAAACTAATAGCGAAATTAATTTAAACCATTCAACGACATCTAAGCACATTTACTATATCGTTATATCTATCGAAGACATTGTCGTTGGCGCCCGATGAACGTAGATATTTTCTAGCAATCTATAATTTAGACTATTCAATGAAATCAAGGTGTAGCAGTGAAAAATTAATTTTGATTAACAACGATATTTTATGAGCAATGTGCAATTACGTAATATGAATCTATCACGATCATCACGTTTACAGCTTTTACACCTATTCCATATTTTGCATTACTCCTATTACATTAATGTGATCACTCTGAAAAACGTTACAATATTTTTTCAATCAGTATGTGACCGGTTAAGCTTTGAAATTATGGACGCAGCTTTAATAATTTACTCAAACATTAAGCAACAAAAGGAATTATTTCAGAGTCCCTACTCGCACGTAAACGAATAAAGTCTGTCGTCTACTTTGCACAAGCAGGTATAGTTACTCTTCTCACAAAGAACTAAATTGAAGGATGTTTTACAAAAGCATAGTGTTATTATTAATGTTCAACATGTCCTATTGAAATATGTTGAATGAGAGGCTTGCAATTATTCTAGACGTCATTTTCATCCAAACCCCCCAATCAATTATGCACGTTTATTATTCCTATAGCCTCCCGCACCTTTACTGCAAACGCGATACGTTTAAAGTGGCTTTGTTTTTGGTAAATGTTGTTGCTGTTATCCTTGAGGCTTTGACGGCTTCAACTGGATTTCCGAAACCGAGGTCCTCAAAAGGCATTAATTGCAAAAACAGACTGTACCCCCCTAAAAACTATTTATACCCCCGTAGGAATATCGTGACTAAGGAAACCGACAGTCGCCGCGTGCTCAAAACAATAAGGTTCATCTATTCGTTAATAATTCGATATCAAAACACAAAGCCAATATACCATTAATTTTTTGTATATAGTGATCAAGCTGCTATCACAGTCGAAATATTATTTTTAATTTAGCTACTTTTTTCATACATGTCAATTGTAAATTTTATAAAAAGGAAAATTACTGGCTACGCTATGTGAAAAATAAGGATTAACATAATTGTTTTTTTTTAATTTATTTTATTTTTCGAATTCAGTTTGTGAACATATTATTATGTAGATCATTAATGACATATTTAATTGAGAGCTCCACAACGGCACCCTCGCAAGCCGCTGAAAGCGCCTTCAGGCAGTAGACCGGCGGCCGGCGCGGAGCCGGCGAAGTCCTCGCTCACGATGGCCACGTCGCCGTAGCCGCAGCCGTACGACACGGCGCCCGCACCGGCGGAGGGCACCGCGCCCTCCAGCTGCGTGCTGCCGAGGAATGGCAGCTGCCCGGCCACAGCCAGCACGCCCGCGTACTCGTTCTCCGACAGCACGGACACGCCGTGCGGTGGCACGGGGGAGGCGCTGGTCACGGCAAAGCCACCGCCGTCGGCGGCGGCCAGCGCGGCGGCGGCGGCCAGAGAACACTCATGGTAAGCCGGGACCACGTCGTACCGCCCCCCACTGCACCCGCTGTACCCGCGCAGCGGCACGCATTGCCCGCAGACACTCTGCAACTGAACCAAATCACAATTAAGTCACACTCATGAAAACTAATTGAATAGCATTTCATTTTTTAATTTCCTCATTAAACTCACCGATACTAAAAATCCGAGGAAGCTGCAGAGGCGTACGATGTTCGCGGCTGGCATTTTGTTTACTTGCACTTCAGTTCTTTGAATGAACCAGTGAGTAGTTAGTATCTTTACGCTTTTATTCCCGGCTTTTATACAGCCCAGGCATACCTATGTTTCTCAATTGTTGAAAATTATACGTGACCAAATTATGAAAGTAGATGATAATTTGCAATTAAATTGTTTATTTCCGTCAAAACGATGAACTTATTGTCTTAAGATTGTGGTTCAGAAATCTTTGTTGATGCGAAACCACGTACACGCTGATTAATTGAAGGCGGTTTCAAAACTAATACAAAATCATAGTATAAAAGCATACACGTGTGAAAATAATTTACCAAGTCAGTGAAACAGAAGAAAGAAACAGACATGTCACCGTTCGCCTTCCTCGGAGCACTGTTGTGCATGACCGCGTGCGGGGTTCAGGTAAAAGAGGAGCATAGTCCATAAACATATTTGTCTACTCGTATTATAAAAAGGTTTTGAATGTATTTGTTAATGTTCAGGACGCGATCGGGCAGTGCGTGGTGCCACAATACGGAGCGGGTCTCGTGTTGGGAGGCCGCGGTCTGGGCGGCTGCAGCAGGGGCGCTGCGGAGCCGGTGGGCGCGTACGGCGGGGCCGGAACGGGTGATCTGGACGTCGCCGGCGAGCTGCCCGTGGCGGGCACCACGCTCGTCGCCGGACAGGTGCCGATATTGGGCGCCGTGCAGTTCGCAGGGGAGGTGCCCTCGGCAGGCGTGGTCACCATCGTAGGACAGTGCGGCTGTGACTGCCACGGCAACCTGCTGTATTGATCGATTCATTAATTCAAGATTTAAATAAATTTGATCTTATGTTTTCGACTTTTGACTTTTATTTCAAATCATTATTTGTGCAGTGTGTTCGTAACATCGCAAAGTGACAACAACATGTGATGAACTTAGTAAAATATATATTGTATTCATGACATGCTGCGTACTGTAAATGAAAACGGTTAAAGGGACTTTGGCTCAATTTTATGTGATGTTTTTGGAAATAAGACCTCTTTTTCTCTCTCTCCTTCGAATAAATCTGTGCTGTCGTTAGAGTGTTGCAATTATCTAAACTGCTGCACCAATGAGACGTTTACGTTGTTGTAGTAGCGTTTGGTGTTTGGACTCTAGATTGACGTGTATTTATGGAAGGTCTGTAGTGTCCATAGTGTTATTGCTGTTGACGTTGTGGCTTTGACAGCTTCGACTCAACTGGGCCTCCGGAGCAGACGTTCGTTCTCTAAAGCTAATATTTGCAGAAACAGGTTGCTGCGAAAATTAATATTTATATCCCAGTGGTAATATTGGGGGGTAAGGGGGAGAAGGACAATAACATCTAGTCGACCCCAATGGCCAACCTCACCTGTTCGCGGTGCCCCCTGCTAGACAACAGACGAGGATATGGCGACCGAGAAGTGGCGGTATAACCACGCACTTACATGGCAAGAACACCTGCCAGAAGAGGTTTCAGCAGCCTGGCGACCTAAATAGTCGCCAAAAGGACTGATGCAGAAGGCAACGGGAAACCACTGCATTAAAATTCCCTAGTAAATCAGCATGAAAAAGTCAGATAAAGCCACGGCCCCGAGTGCCCGGCGTCCCTTAGATGGGACAGGGGTGCGAAGAATCCCCGGGCGGCCATTAAAAATAGGAACCTGGAATGTACGAAGTCTTAACAGCCCAGAGGAAAATATACAACGTATGCAAGGAAATGGATCGACTCCACATTGATATTCTTGGAATAAGCGACGTTAGATGGAAACATCATGGTGAACATCGGGTGGATAACAACCATGTAATGTATTATTCTGGGTCGGAAGAATCGTCAAACATGCATGATGTAGCCGTGATCATAAATACAAGATCGTTAAACACACCTATCACATTTGTGCCAGTTTCAAACCGTGCTATGATGATTCAAATCCAGTCAAAACCCTTGAACTTAAATATTATTCAACTCTACGCCCCCACCACGGAAGGCACAAATGAAGATGTCGAAGAATTCTATAAGCAGACGGAACAACTAATAAAAGTCACCAAGAAACATGACATTAACATCATATTAGGAGACATGAACGCCAAGGTTGGTCGGAGAGAAGTAAAAGGTACAGTGGGAAAATATGGACTGGGCGAAAGAAATGATAGAGGAGATAGGTTAGTCCAGTTCTGTCAAGATCAAGACTTTGTCATTATGAACACGTATTTTCAATTACCGCATAGGAGACTGTACACATGGACCTCGCCCCTTCATAAACCCGACCGTATTGTTCGAAATCAAATCGACTACATTATGATTAACAGCCGATTCAGAAACTGTGTGAAGAGTGCTAAAACATACCCAGGTGCTGATATAAGATCGGATCATAACCCAGTGGTTGCAGAAATGCTACTTGTCTTAAAGAGCATACGAAAACGACAGGCTAACAATAGAGCCAACATTCGGAAGATAAGTTGCATGAACTGCAAATCCGAGGTGATAAGAGAGATCAATAAATGGGCTACAGAAGCTAAGCAGTCTCATGAGTCTGTAGAACAGCAGTGGTACGAACTGAAAACTAAAGTACACAAAATCAACGCAGATATTCTAAAACCAGATAAGTGGGTTGCCAAAGAGCTATGGATGACTGAAAAAATCTACCAGCTAATGGAGAAAAGAAGACTTCACAAAAACGACGACGAGCTGTACAAAAGCACAGACATAGAAATTAGAAGAGAAGTTCGCTATGCTCGTAACACCTGGTATAGTGAGAAGTGTGATCGTCTTGAAGAGCTTCACAACAAACATGATGCATTCAATCTGCATAAAGAGATCAGAGCCATGGTAGGAAAGAAATACCCAACGCACCAACTAGTGGACGCCAATAATCTCCCTGTATTGGACCCGGAAGAGAAGAAACGCATCTGGGAGAAATACATTAAGAACATGTTTGCAGACGCCTCAAGAAGTTTTAATGCCGATACAAACACATTCGAGGGACTTCCAATTCTAAAAGACGAAGTTAGGAAGGCATTACTCAAGGCAAAAACAGGAAAAGCTGCGGGTCCAGACAACGTCTACGTAGAGGTGCTTAAATAAGTCAAAGAGGAAAACATGGGTGCCTTAACAAAGCTTCTAAACCTGGTGTATGATACGGGCCAGATTCCGCATGACTGGATAAGATCTGTCTTTATTACTATCCCAAAGAAGCCGAATGCGAAAAAGTGTGAAGAATTTAGGACAATAAGTTTAATGAGCCAAGTGCTTAAAATACTCCTCTCAATCATTCACGAGCGCATAAGGGTCAAATGTGACGAACAACTTGGGGACAGTCAGTTTGGTTTTAGATCTGGAATGGGCACGAGAGAAGCATTGTTTGCAGGTTTTGGTCCAAAAATGCAGAAAAATGCAACAAGATGTCTTTCTTTGTTTCGTCGACTATGAAAAGGCATTTGATCGAGTACTTCACGATCGAATGTTTGACATACTACAGGACATTGGCCTTGACGACAAAGACATCAGATTCATCAAAAACTTGTATTGGAATCAACAGGCCACTATAAGAGTAGACGGAGAAGAAACCAACGCTGTTGCTGTTCAAAAAGGGATAAGACAGGGATGCATTTTATCACCTCTCCTCTTCAACCTCTACTCAGAAGACATAATAACAAAGGCTCTTTACAACCTTGACTGTGGCGTAAAAATAAACGGCCGCAATATTAACAACTTATGTTACGCCGATGATACAGTCTTGATAGCATCTACAGCGGCTGATCTTCAAAAAATGGTTGAAACCTTGGAGGTGCACAGCAGCGAAGCTGGTCTCAGAATGAACGTTAAGAAGACGAAATTTATGGTCATTTCTAACGCATCTGACACCACCACGAACATCACGGTATCAGGCCAAAATCTGGAAATGGTTCAAAAGTACAAATATCTGGGTACATGGCTTAACGAAGATTGGAATAGCGACTTAGAAATAAAGATGCGAATTGAAATTGCACGTGGCGCTTTCAACGCGATGAAGAAAGTGCTATGTAGTCGCAGCATCAACATCAAGCTGCGAACCCGTTTGCTTCACTGTTACATCTGGCCTATTATACTGTACAGATGTGAGGCCTGGACCATAAAGGAAGACCTTCGTAAACGTATAGAGGCTTTCGAAATGTGGACATATAGACGCATGCTGTCCATAAGCTGGACTCAGAAGGTAACCAACGTCGAAGTTCTGAAACGAATCGTCCATATACGCGCACTAATGCTCACAGTTAAACGAAGGAAAATCGCTAACTTAGGACACGTTCTTCGACACCAACGATACAATCTCCTTCAACTTATCATGATGGGAAAGGTCGCTGGTAAAAGGAAGGTTGGTAGGAGAAAGAAGTCGTGGCTTCGTAATACTAGAGAGTGGACCGGAATCGCCAGCGCTGCTGAGCTATTACGCAGAACTAAAAATAAGGAAGAGAGCAGGAAGCTGATAGCCAACCTCCACTAGTTGGAGAGGCACTTCAAGAAGAAGAAGGTAATATTGCCATACATGAAGCTGATATTCCCACGCGTGATCACATCATCGAGAATTATCGATCCGTTACCTGTTCGTTATCAAAATACATAGCGAAAATACGTTAAACTCTTCTAAACTTTCAATACTGTTTTACATATATAATGTTAACGTCTTACGAAAAGAAATAAAACATCAGAGTTGAAAAACAAATAATGATTCGTTTTTTATTTTAAATTTCAAGTTTATTTCGTAAGCGCATTATTGTACGGATAATCTATGATATATTTAGAAAAGAAATCCACACCCGCACCCTCGCAAGCCGCTGAAAGCGCCTTCAGACAATAGACCGGCGGCCGGCGCGGGGCCGGCAAAGTCCTCGCTCACGATGGCCACGTCGCCGTAGCCGCAGCCGTACGACACGGCGCCCGCACCGGCGGAGGGCACCGCGCCCTCCAGCTGCGTGCTGCCGAGGAATGGCAGCTGCCCGGCCACAGCCAGCACGCCCGCGTACTCGTTCTCCGACAGCACGGACACGCCGTGCGGTGGCACGGGGGAGGCGCTGGTCACGGCAAAGCCTCCGCCGTCGGCGGCGGCCAGCGCGGCGGCGGCGGCCAGAGAACACTCAAGGTAAGCCGGGACCACGTCGTACCGCCCCCCACTGCACCCGCTGTACCCGCGCAGCGGCACGCATTGCCCGCAGACGCTCTGCAACTGAACCAAATCACAATTAAGTCACACTCATGAAAACTAATTGAATAGCATTTCATTTTTTAATTTCCTCATTAAACTCACCGATACTAAAAATCCGAGGAAGCTGCAGAGGCGTACGATGTTCGTGGCTGGCATTTTGTTTTTTGTACTTCAGTACTTTGAATGAACCGGTGAATAGTTAGTAACTTTACGCTTTTATTCCCGGCTTTTATACAGCCCAGGCATACCTATGTTTCTCAATTGTTGAAAATTATACGTGACCAAATTATGAAAGTAGATGATAATTTGCAATTAAATTGTTTATTTCCGTCAAAACGATGAACTTGTTGTCTTAAGATTGTGGTTCAGAAATCTTTGTTGATGCGAAACCACGTACACGCTGATTAATTGAAGGCGGTTTCAAAACTAATACAAAATCATAGTATAAAAGCAAACACGCGTGAAAATAATTTACCAAGGCAGTGAAACAGAAGAAAGAAACAGACATGTCACCGTTCGCCTTCCTCGGAGCACTGTTGTGCATGACCGCGTGCGGGGTTCAGGTAAAAGAGGAGCATAGTCCATAAACATATTTGTCTGCTCGTATTATAAAAAGGTTTTGAATGTATTTGTTAATGTTCAGGACGCGATCGGGCAGTGTGTGATGCCACAATACGGAGCGGGTCTCGTGTTGGGAGGCCGCGGTCTGGGCGGCTGCAGCAGGGGCGCTGCGGAGCCGGTGGGCGCGTACGGCGGGGCCGGGACGGGTGACCTGGACGTCGCCGGCGAGCTGCCCGTGGCGGGCACCACGCTCGTCGCCGGCCAGGTGCCGATATTGGGCGCCGTGCAGTTCGCAGGGGAGGTGCCCTCGGCAGGCGTGGTCACCATCGTAGGACAGTGCGGCTGTGACTGCCACGGCAACCTGCTGTATTGATCAATTCATTAATTCAAGATTTAAATAAATTTGATCTTATGTTTTCGACTTTTGACTTTTATTTCAAATCATTATTTGTGCAGTGTATTCGTATAATTGCAAAGTGATAAATAATTCAAGTTTTATTTAAATCTAATAATACGTCATCTGACTCTTACATTTTATTATTATATTATAATAAGCCATCAACAAACTTGCATATCATTTTGCAACCCGGTCGGCACGAAAAACGAAATTACTTTTTAATTTTAAAGAATAAAAAATCTAGTCTTGGTTGCTCAAATCTATACGTAGCACTAACGCTCCTGGCCCTGTGCAAGAAGTTGACTTGTATGTCCTGCAGTCTTCAGATGGTGAAAATCTGGTTCAAGGGCTCTTCTGCGTCGTATCGTTACAAATCGTTACTGACATTTAACAGACTTTAATATATTTGAAATGTCCATCTGATATATATTAAAAATAGTTTTAGTTGTCTATGAAAACTTCCATCTTGTAATTGACAACTCTTTCAATACTTTGTCGATAAACTACTGCCCTATTTTGTTTACCGACTAAGTTTACTTACTACCGCACATTAATTTTATTGTCACTTGTTTTACATCACATATTATAATCCATGGACATGTCTTTGTCCAAGACTTTCCTCTGGCATTGTCTACTACAGCTTATGAAGCTCATGCCAGTTTATTTCAGTGTACTTGTATTTTCAAAAATTGCAAACCACACTCGCTACTTAACAACTATGCCCGCTTGATTGTTCCTGGCTCCTGCTCTATCAGAACATCGCCTTGCCACACACTAGTCCACAGACGGTGGCTACATTAGACGAGCTGCGACGGGTAAATCTTCATCGACAAATTTATCTTTTTTGTCACGTCATGAAATCCCATAAGGGATACGCTTTCGCTGGGCAGACAGTTATAAGTTTATAAATCCAGCCTTCTTAAAACGCAAAGCCTAATTGTTTTTACTGATTCTAAACAAACTCTCATATGAGAATATTTTGTTTTACATCACATGTTGCGAAACTAAACTAGTTCCTTAAATTAAAACAAAAAATGACGGCCGCGTTATAATTTTATGGACAAAATGTGCAACTTCGTTATTGAGTTCTACAATACTTTCAGCAGTTTTATTATAAAAAAGGTAACTAGGCACGCTTAAATAGTTTTGGTGATATTCTCTTTATTTCTGAAAACGAGTAATTAGGAAATTGAAAGTTAAATATAAAATACACACATGCTATCCTAGATTCAAAAAAATCTGTAAGATTCTTCTGCATCTTGTTGTTGTTTATATTGCAGAACTAAAGCTCTGTCGATAAAATAGCAAAGTGTAAATAGATTTAGATGTCATCGAACCATAACCGAAACCATGTTATAATCGAATGCTGTATAAACAAAACTGTTCAGAACAGTTCAGATATTTCCAAAGTTTTAGTAATTATTCGAGATTACAAAACTTAAGCGGAGTAGATTTGAACTGAAGGTAAAGCTTGCTTAATGGACGAAATTCAGTTGTAACTTACAAAAACTAATAGCGAAATTATTTTAAACCATTCAACGACATCTAAGCACATTTATTATATCATTATATCTATCGAAGACATTGTCGTTGGCGCCCGATGAACGTAGATATTTTCTAGCAATCTATAATTAAGACTATTCAATTAAATCAAGGTGTAGCAGTGAAAAATTAATTTTGATTAACAACGATATTTTATGAGCAATGTGCAATAACGTGATATGAATCTATCACGATCATCACGTTTACAGCTTTTACACCTATTCCATATTTTGCATTACTCCTATTACATTAATGTGATCACTCTGAAAAACGTTACATTATTTTTTATATTAGCAACAAAAGGATTTATTTCAGAGTCTCTACTCGCACGTAAACAAATAAAGTCTGTCGTCTACTTTGCACAAGCAGGTATAGTTACTCTTCTCACAAAGAACTAAATTGAAGGATGTTTTACAAAAGCATAGTGTTATTATTAATGTTTAACATGTCCTATTGAAATATGTTGAATGAGAGGCTTGCAATTATTCTAGACGTCATTTTCATCCAAACCCCCCAATCAATTATGCACGTTTATTATTCCTATAGCCACCCGCACCTTTACTGCAAACGCAATACGTTTAAAGTGGCTTTTTTTTTGGTTAATGTTGTTGCTGTTATCCTTGCGGCTTTGACGGCTTCAACTGGACTTCCGAAACCGAGGTCCTCAAGAGGCATTAATTGCAAAAACAGTCTGTACCTCCCTAAAAACTATTTATACCCCCGTAGGAGTATCGTGACTAAGGAAACCGACAGTCGCCGCGTGCTCGAAACAATAAGGTTCATCTATTCGTTAATAATTCGATATCAAAACACAAAGCCAATATACCATTAATTTTTTGTATATAGTGATCAAGCTGCTATCACAGTCGAAATATTATTTTTAATTTAGCTAGTTTTTTTTATACATGTCAATTGTAAATTTTATAAAAAGGAAAATTACTGGCTACGCTATGAGAAAAATAAGGATTAACATAATTGTTTTTTTTTCTTTAATTTTATTTTCCGAATTCAGTTCGTGAACATATTATTATGTAGATCATTAATGACGTATTTAATTGAGAGCTCCACACCCGCACCCTCGCAAGCCGCTGAAAGCGCCTTCAGGCAGTAGACCGGCGGCCGGCGCGGGGCCGGCCAAGTCCTCGCTCACGATGGCCACGTCGCCGTAGCCGCAGCCGTACGACACGGCGCCCGCACCGACGGAGGGCACCGCGCCCTCCAGCTGCGTGCTGCCGAGGAATGGCAGCTGCCCGGTCACAGCCAGCACTCCCGCGTACTCGTTCTCCGACAGCACGGACACGCCGTGCGGTGGCACGGGGGAGGCGCTGGTCACGGCAAAGCCTCCGCCGTCGGCGGCGGCCAGCGCGGCGGCGGCGGCCAGAGAACACTCATGGTAAGCCGGGACCACGTCGTACCGCCCCCCACTGCACCCCCTGTACCCGCGCAGCGGCACGCATTGCCCGCGGACACTCTGCAACTGAACCAAATCACAATTAAGACAAATGCTTACAACTAGTTCAATATTTTTTAAAAAAAATTTCTCTTTAAACTCACCGATACTAAAAATCCGAGGAAGCTGCAGAGGCGTACGATGTTCGTGGCTGGCATTTTGTTTGCTTGCACTTCAGTACTTTGTATGAACCAGTGAGTAGTTAGTAACTTTACGCTTTTATTCCCGGCTTTTATACAGCCCAGGCATACCTATGTTTCTCAATTGTTGAAAATTATACGTGACCAAATTATGAAAGTAGATGATAATTTGCAATTAAATTGTTTATTTCCGTCAAAACGATGAACTTATTGTCTTAAGATTGTGGTTCAGAAATCTTTGTTGATGCGAAACCACGTACACGCTGATTAATTGAAGGCGGTTTCAAAACTAATACAAAATCATAGTATAAAAGCATACACGCGTGAAAATAATTTACCAAGTCAGTGAAACAGAAGAAAGAAACAGACATGTCACCGTTCGCCTTCCTCGGAGCACTGTTGTGCATGACCGCGTGCGGGGTTCAGGTAAAAGAGGAGCATAGTCCATAAACATATTTGTCTACTCGTATCATAAAAAGGTTTTGAACGTATTTGTTAATGTTCAGGATGCGATCGGGCAGTGTGTGATGCCACAATACGGAGCGGGTGTCGCGTTGGGAGGCCGCGGTCTGGGCGGCTGCAGCAGGGGCGCTGCGGAGCCGGTGGGCGCGTACGGCGGGGCCGGGACGGGTGACCTGGACGTCGCCGGCGAGCTGCCCGTGGCGGGCACCACGCTCGTCGCCGGACAGGTACCGATATTGGGCGCCGTGCAGTTCGCAGGGGAGGTGCCCTCGGCAGGCGTGGTCACCATCGTAGGACAGTGCGGCTGTGACTGCCATGGCAACCTGCTGTATTGATCATGAAAATAGAAGTTTTCAATAAAGTTTTATACCAATATTGCTGTTTTTAAGTTTTTTTTGCTACTAAACGTGCGACTAAATAATCAAAATATAATATAAAAAAATAAAAAACTGAAAATTAGGTATCGAATTTATGAAGCAAATCAATTAGTACCGGATTCGTGTTGGCTTGCGATACTCAACAAGCACAATAATTAGGATAATGAATGACATTATCACCCTTCTCGAAAAATATATCCTTTATAATTATATGAATAATTTTAATGTCTTAAATAAAATGCCCACTACTCTATTTTAACCGTATAAAACTATCAAGACCTTAGCAAACAAAAACGTACTTTACATAGTTGTTGAGAAGTGTTTGATGAACAAGTTGATTAAGATAATACCCGGAAAATATCTTGATTTTTTTTAACACCATGCCTAATAATTTTAGGATATACATATTTTTATTTACTAAAATTGCAAAAATTGCAATTGAGCCTAGTGGATTGCTCTTACCCACATCTCCTTCAGGATCTCGCCAGGGCACACAGCTGCAACTAGAAAAATTTACCCTTTTTTGGAAATATGTTATAACTTTTTTTCATTTTCGGCAGTAATGAAAAAGACTCCCGCTTAATGAATTTGTGCGGTCTTTTTGACGCCATTGATAAAACTATGAGACAAATACTCTTAGTTAAATAATTATTATTTACTTAGGCATTTCAAATTAATGGTTTTTTGGGCTTTTTCATATCTACTTATTTTTTATATTTTTTAACATGGCAACCATACTGCTTAATACGTGTGTTTTGACACTACATACACTTCATACAATGTTTTTGTTATTTGAACACTATGGTATTTTATCATAAAGAGTAGCGTTAACTTTCAAAGTTGACACATACACTATTTACTTTTATCAGAATTTTTAAACGATTTAATAGAGTACAAACCGTCAAACTCTTACCTAACGTAAATTTTAAACATGTTAAAAGCTGTGATATTAATCGGAGGACCGCAAAAAGGTATTTCTTAACTTTGTCAACGTCACCGGTATTCCTTATCAACTAGTGTTAATATTGCAAAAACACATAATACATATATGCATACAAAAAGACATATTTCGTTGATAATGTTTAAACATTACGTCTGATTATTTTATCTTTTATATTCGTCCTATTTTATTACATATATGCGATGTAAAATTTCCGAACAAATATAGCCATATTAGTAAAAGATTTCCATTATCACTAGCATATGTTGATATTACCGTTTTAATTTTAGGTACCCGGTTTCGGCCCTTGTCCTTGGATACCCCAAAGCCACTGTTTCCTCTAGCAGGCCTCCCGCTTATACAACACCACATAGCAGCATGCGCTAAGCTGGTAGAATGTAAGGAGATATTAATTATAGGTTCTTACACTACCACACACATGGCACAATTTGTGAGTGATATGCAGAAAGAATATCATGTAATCATAAGGTAATTGTATGAATATTATTACCAACTTTACTCTTAGTCTTGTTTCTATGTACTTTTTATTTTCATATTATTATGTTTATCCATTTGTACAACCTACGGGAAGGTTTGTCCACATGAATGCAATTGATTTTATAAAAAACCAATGTGACACACATTTGTAACTAATTAAAATATGCTTTTAGGTAGACTGGAAAGTAATGTCGTTTCTGCGCATGACAATATTTGATTGTCACTTGGTAGCTCATTACATACTTGTAAGACAATGTATACTAGATGGTAAAGGGTTGTTGATAAGGAAGGTCAATATATTGTTTATTAGAAATTAAATTTTGTTAAAAATGTAGTTGTGTGAATTTAACTTAAGAAAGCAATACTATTTTCCAGTCCCCCTAATATCAAGTGTCAAAATGGTAAAAATATAAAATTTCAATTTGATATTGAAAAGAGTGATGGCTATTATAGAAGTTCAAATTTGATTACAATGCCTTTTTTATTGTAAAAATCATCATCATCAATCAAATATTAAAATAAACTCAAAATAATTATGTAAAAGGTTTTATCTTTGCTTATTGTTGTTATTGTTTTTAATTAGGTAATTTAATACTTTTAAAACTAACCCTTTTAATGCAAACTTTAAATCATAATTTACTAAATTAGAAAAAGCATTTTAGGATAACTTACTTTTTTATGTCTGTTTATGTTGATTATCACATGATAAAGGCCACAGGCGATTCTATTCAACTGCATAAACTAGCAATTAGTAAAACACTTACTAGTCAATTTATTTAAGACATTAAAAAATTGTTAACTTACTATAAAAACTATGATATAAAAATTATGTGTTGGAATTGGTAGCTCTTTTATATTTCTTCGGTGTCTTTCAATTAATCCACCTATTTCCATTTTGTAGATTTAATATTTCCTTGATGGTATTCTAATAACAAATAATTTTGTTGATAACACCATTAATAGTTTTATAAAAATTGTAATAGCTTTTATTGTAAAAATCCTGTAATTTTAAGAAATACCCATTTAAGGCAAAAAATGTTGCCATGTTTTTTCACTTTCAATTAAGTATAGGAAATATCTTCTGCAGATATTTGCAAGAGTTCACGGCGTTGGGCACAGGAGGAGGACTATATCACTTTAGGGACCAAGTGAGAGCTGGCAACCCCAGTGCTTTCTTTTTATTGAATGGTGATGTGTGTGCTGATTTTCCATTGAAGGAATTGTGGGCGTTCCATGAAGAAAGGCCTAATGCTCTGGTAGGTTGTTTTAACATATTCCAGAAAATGAACAGGCTTCAAATTTTACATGTGTATCAAACAAATTATGACATAAAAATCAGGAGTATTACTTTAGGTTTTTAAACTTTATGTATCCAATGTAATAATGGTATCAGGACCTTGATGGGTCCATCTCAGCACAGCAACACATTAGGCATGTTTTGCAAAAACTTATGCCTTCTTTGTAATTTGGCCCAAAAACACTGCCTTAATACTGTGCAGGGTTCAGGCTACTCCACAGTATGACTCGGCTCATTTGTGCTACTAGGTGAATGTCTACTGCAGAATTAGAATGTGTCTAAATTTTTAAATAATGCAGAATTGCTGTTACTCACATAGCTTTTAAGTAAACATTCTATTAACTTTCTTATATAATATAATATGTACTTACTGAGTTTGAGGAAGCTTATTATTATTTAAGACTGTACTATGATAGTAGGTTGTGGATTTGACTCTGATTTGAATCTGTACAATTGCTCAGTGAAAAAAGAATCTATTACTATTACTGGGCCAATGACAATAAAAATTGAACTTCTTATTTTGTACAACTATTTTATCATGTAAACAATTTAAGAAGTGTATTAAACAAAAATTTGTCGAATTTTTGTAAACAAAATAAGAATATGAACAAAAAATTCTATTAGAGTATGAAACAATTTTAAGTGATTATATAGCTTGAGAATGAATTGCTCTACTATTGTTTTGGTAATATTGTAAAAGCGACAACGAATGTCTGAGTTTCATGTAGGCTCATCTCAGATGAAGGTGCATTTAGGACCCTTTTTAATCTTAAGTTGAAGGATGCCTTGTTGGGTGGCTTAAGCTGATTCTGGTTTTTATTGAATTGGGTTCTTCTGGCATTCTTATGTCATACACAAGTGGTCACTGTAAATGATTCTATGTGAATAATAATGTTAATATATTAATATAGTTAAAGATAAAAAATTTGGTAAATAATAAATTTGGTAACACATTCTAGGTCACTATAATGGGAACAGAGGCTACGCGTCAGCAATCTGTACATTATGGTTGCATGGTATGCGAGGGGGCCACAAAAGCTGTGACACATTATGTAGAGAAACCTAACTCTTATGTATCCACACTTATAAACTGTGGAGTTTACATGTGCTCGCTTCAAGTTTTTCATACTATGGCTGAGGCATTTCAAAGGAAGCAGGATGGGTATTTTAGGTAAGAACAACGTTTCTCTTTATTTTTCGCTTTCACTTAGGTCGTTACATTGTATATTTCGGTTCTTTCCTTGTAATTGGGCATAAATGACAGGCACTAATTAACAAGAAGCATGTACTATAAGAGTTCTTTTTAAAAACAAATGTAAAACAAGTTTATTTGCCAATATTTGTTTGGGGCTATTCATAAAATATGTTACCTGGACTTTTACATTTCCAAATCACTTCCTCCCTGATTGTCATGCTATGGTATACTTTCTGTGAGTCGCCTGGAAATATAACGTCACAAAAGCTAGAGACAAGGCAATAGGAGCTAGGGCCAAGTCATGGGATGCGGCCAGCACTACACCGGGGTCACTGCACCTGTTTTTGGGATAGGCCTTTGCCTTGCTGTGGGTGTATATCTGCTGATGAACATGATGATGAAAAACTAATAATATTTATTTATTGTTCATATGTTAGCAAAGATTTTAGAGTATCCATAGTGCTGAAATATTACAATGGTGATTGTTACATATTCTTAGTTCATTTGTTTCCCTCATGTGACCTCATGTATCTCTAAGTGATTCCTCAATAAACAAGGTGTCAATCAACCTAATTAACACTAGAAATTCAATTAATAAATATATTTGTTATTAATTATTGTTTTAAAAATCAGGCAATTATAGTATGAATTTTGTAGTTTACAGAAGGGTTACTCAATAGAACATTAAAGTGAAAAAGTATTAAAATTGTAAAGAATTGTGGATGACTGATGAAATATGCTTTCCATTACTTTATAGTAATAGAAATATTGGCAATCACTTGGTACATAAAATTAATGTATTCTTATGAATGGCAATTTAAAACACATGTCATAGATATTTAAATAACCTTTAAGGGCTACCTGCTTCAACATCCCATTTTGTCCTCAATTTGTTTTATAAGACATCTTGTATATGTAGAGAATATAACCAAAATCATATTTAACTAAATATTCAATTCTGTATACCATAACATCTGTTGTCTCTTTTTTTCTTAAGTTATTTTTACAAGTTTAATATGTATTACATTGGTCATCCGTGGAAAAAGGTTACTAGATTTATGGGTGTTTTTTTTATTTTGTTAAATTTTCAGTGCTAATGGTCAAAATGGCGCACACCCTGGTTACATGTCCTGGGAGCAGGATGTTTTGGCTCCATTGGCGGGAACAAACAAGCTTTATGCAATGCAGGTATTAAACATTTGGAAAATATAGTAAATGTGAATATATTGTAATAATAATTAACAATATATTGTACAATTTGTTAATATGTTTTATATTTAGGTGATTGGAGATACTCCAGCACAAAGGTTTCTTTTAAGGACTGCCATTCTATTTGCAGGAAATTTAATAAATTCACTTACAATCAAAGCTTAATGAAATGTTTATTGACACTATAATAATACAAATTTAATTTTTTTTTTGGTTCGCAAGACTGGAATAAAAGAACAAAAAAAATTGCAAAAATATTTTTTATGAATATCACAATTACTGTCATTTAGTTGATGTATGCAACTTCTGCATATTAAATTATTGTATTTTTTTTATTTTAACGGTACTTAAAGTGATGCATAATAATCAAAAGGTATATAATTATTTTTAACCACCGTCGAACTATGGAAAAAGTCCAGAATATCTGTATTTAGTTTTAAACAATTGTTTGGCATCTTGTCTACTAAAATCTCATGTTTTTCCTGGTACCTATAGAACTAGGTCAACTTAAAACATTAAAGTAACCAAAGCTACTCATATTTTAACTGAAGATACATAAAAAACATTATGCTTGTGTAATAAAATTAATATTCTTGTTTTTATTCACAAATAAGATTGTATGTGCTGTGCTTAAGATCATACCTACTGTCATAACATAAACATTTTATTTTTTTAATTACTATTAATATTGTTTTAGAAATAACTAACAACACATAATATGTATTTATATAACAGTATTCATTATCTACACAGGAAGAGATATCAGGTTATTAAGATTTATTTACAGAGGTCACAGCAACCTATTTAGTAATAAACAATCAAATGAATGCAAAAAAATTTGTACATCTTATTGTGCTTTGGCTTATGATAAAATTTTTATTTTGGTTATACAGTTCTTCTACCACTTAATTAAAATTTAATCATTTAATTTAACTTTTTAAATATTTATATATTTATTCATACTAATAAATTTATTTAGAGTGTTCCCTAGTGTATATTGAAACTCTAGAACCAACTTCAGCTCGTTTACAAACTAACCTGCGAGACAGGAGTCAATAATATATTCACCAATTAGAATTCATGGCCAATATAATTTCTTTATGTTGCATATTAAACTAGTTTGATACATTTTATAACAATTACATATTCAAATTGTTTCAGAGGTACCAGTTAAATGAGGTAAAATCAATATGTCACAAAATTGATAAACATTATTAACAGTAAATAGAACATTTTCAATGTAAACATTACAAATCAAACATTTATACTTTGGGAATACTTTAGTTGATATATTTATATAAACATATGTATTTATACATATATATTTAATTTTTATTTTCTAAACAAACATAAGTTATATTTTTCTAAATATTTTAAATATGGAACTAATTCTTTACTATTACACTATTTCTCTCAACAAAAGGTTCCAAGCATAAAATTAAGTTTGCATTAATAAATAAAGCTCTATCCACCTAGTATTGGGATGTGTATTCATAACTGAACAAACATGGTTTGTTTTATTATTTGTCATGACCAAATACATGTTGTTTGCTGGCATTATCAGCTTACAAAGTTTAAGGTGGCAGACCTAAATATCTTTACAGAAATTATGCTCTAACATTAATTATGATTCATGCTAAGGAAATTAACTTTTACATTTACAGGTGACGAATTGGTGGTCCCAGGTCAAGACAGCTGGATCAGCCATATACGCCAACCGCCACTATTTAGAACTGAACCGAAAGCAGCAGCTGGAGCCTCCACCGTGTCACATAATACCAGATGTATTCCTACATCCAACCGCTGTCGTTGACAGCACAGCTGTGGTAATAACATGTTAACATTTAAGCAGAGATTGAAAAGTTGGTATAGCTAAGAAAATATAGAGACTGCTTTAACACTATAAAATATTTATTTGTCATTGGAAACAATGAAGACCTGTTTTTCTAAAGCACCAATGGCGCTTTAGTTGCATAATCCATTTTAATGTTGGAAGGTTTTTCTATTGCTTAATTTTTTACTGTTACGTGTATAGATAACATTGTCAAATTGGAAAACTGGGAAAGGTTTATGTCCAATGGTGGGATGTCTTACAATTAAAATAATGATGATGATTATCTTATCTTTTCCTTTTTTTCCCAGTGTATGTTGAAATGTAGTGAAAGGTAGAAATTTTTTTATTATTAACTGAATGTGCAAATTAAAAAAAATGTTTTTTTTTATTATTTATCTGTATTTAATTTGTACTAAATTATGACAAAGTAATAAATTCATAATGAAGTTATTAATATAAGATATATGTCTAGGAGCTGTACACTCATGGATGATATCAGTGTTGCCAATATTAGTAATTTGATTTTAGTGATTACCCTCCTTCCATTAAAACACAAGTTTGGGGAATCTTATTTTCAACTAATATCTTGCGAGATTATAACACTCTGGTCATTTGAGTGGTATTTTAACTGTAATAATTCTATAGTACATTATTACTTATACATTGACAAGATTAACAAAATAAGTGTTTACTTTATAGTCTTGTTTCATTTGTCACACTATTGTTACTTAACAATGTTTTAATGTTATTAAGAGCCAGTATGAAGCCTCTATTCCTAATAGGGAGATTCCTCTAAAGTAGATTTTGAGAAGCTCCGAGTCTAAGCTAGAAATTAATATCTAACACTATATGTTTACACCATCTTCTAGACAGCTTATTCCCCAAAGAAAAGTCTAAAGAGTACATGTTTTCTTTTTTGTGGACCTCGTTCACTCCCTGTTATGGTTACAGCAACTTTCGACTAAATACATTTTCATACATTTCATCTTCGTCTAAATCTCATACATTCTTTACTATTTTATTCAACACCAACATCTTTCAATCCTGTTTATATTTCATGTTTCGATGCATCAGCTCACTTCCGTTTCCTTCCCTCGGAAATACTAATGACATGCTAGACTAGGTAGCCATAAATTCTGTTACTGGCTGTTTACATACATTTAAAAAAATATTAATTTGAATTTCGAACTTCTTTCCCGCTATTATTGTGTTTTTTTATTAGAATTATTTGTTTTGAAAATGTAATGTGGCATTAAAGAGAATACGATTGCAGTATTTGCACTGTACAAAGTAGGTAAGGAGCCAGCCGACATTTTTGATACATTGAAAAAGCTAGGGATTAGCCGAATGTTTGTGTATCGTAACATCCAAGAGTACAATGAAATCATGTCTGTTGATGACCGTGAGAGATCCGCCGTTAATCATCTGAAGGTCAGAATTCGTCGAAATCCAAATATTTTCTTTGTAAAAGAACTTATGGCTAGACTAGTTATATGGTTTTGATTTGTTTTGTTTTTTTTTTGTTCTATTCTTCGGCTTACTTTACTTGTCTATCTTGTTTGGCTATTTTAATTTTGTACTTCTTAATCCTGTTTCACAATTTTATCATTAATGCATTAATATGCAAAAAGGCGTTTTCTGTTTTTATAACTATATAAAGATTACGAAAATACTGGCCTATCTTCAACAAAGCCTTGAAAACATGATTCAATCTTAACAATTAATTATATAACAATCAGTGTTTACAATGCAATCACACCTATATCTAATATATAAAATTCTCGTGTCACGGTGTTCGAATTTGAACTCCTCCGAAACGGCTTGACCGATTTTTACCAAATTTTATATGCATATTCAGTAAGTCTGAGAATCGGCTACTATCTATTTTCCATACCCCTAAGTGGTAAGGGTGGTCCACCCCTAATTTTTTTTTATTTTTTAGACAATTTTTTTTAGTTTTTTTTTCTCTTATTATGATACAGCATACAAAAATGCATACAACCCTAAATTTTCACCCCTCTACGATTAACCCTTATTTTTTATTTGTTAATTAAAAACTTTAATTTTTTTTGCAAAACAACGTTTGCGGGATCAGCTAGTATATATAAATATATATATATATATAATAATATTTGATTTGTGTATAATATAATTACTACAACTGCTTGACTTCGGTTTTATTTCCACAGATTGGCCCGAATGTATCGATTGGTGCAGGTGTGACTATAAAGGCCGGTGCCAGAATCAAAGAGTCGATTATATTGGACAACGCCACGATAAATGAACATGCCCTTGTAATGCATTCTGTCGGTGAGTACTGCTAGTTTTTTAAGCTGTTTATAAATGTTCCAGTAGTTGTCAGAGTGAAAATACAAGTTTGCTACGACATTTACATCGTCATATGAGAGATACTCACCTATATTATTGACTTTACACCTACCTCAATACCTCTGGAACTATAAAGCTTGATATAACTTAAACTTTCGACTACTTAAAAAAACACAATAATGTCTTCCGGAATTTTATTTAAAGAATCTGATTCCGTCTATTAGTACAGCTGGTTTTTACTTTTTTTTAATTTATTGTAATTATTGTAAACATACAAAATATTTTCATAAGTATATTGTGAGGTCACTGTAAGAACATCGACCTCTTTAAATCGCTTTCTCAAGGAGATTCGCGGCCCTAAGCTGTAAATAGCTCGGATTGCTCTTTTGCAAAACAAATATATTTTTAATATCCCCTTATCTATCCCAAAGCATCAATCCTTATTAAGTAATGCTGTGAAAATAACTATAATACATTATCCTAACAATATCAATATCAGAGTGGGATTTCTACCTAACCTAACAGCATAAGCTGCAGCACTAAGCCTGATCTCAACTTGATTGAATGTGAGGCCTCCAATGAAGTTTAGAAGATTATATATAGTTTAAAATATCACCATTTCTTTTTATATTATTAGTGGTGTTTGATTTAATCTTTGGTAAGGAAATTTTATTTTGTCAGTTAGTTTCTAATATGTAGGCATGTTAAGAGTTTTCAATAATGAGAAAATTACACCCACACAAGACAATGCAAAGGATTAAAAATAATAAAACTGTTGAACTAGTTATTCTGGGCAGTTGGATAAAAAACAAAAAACAATTTTAAAAAAATATTAAAAATTCGAGTAATACGTTTTATGCAACAGAGGCACTAGAGGCAGTCTTGGCAACCAACAAACTTTGAAAATGAAGAAAGAGAAGAAAGGGTCTTAATAGACATAATATATACACAAACAACATAAATAATTCAGATAATACATTCCACAAACTGTGTGATACTATAAATTATACATTAATTCATCATTATCATCATTTCAGTCATAGGAGGTATAACAAGGGCCTCCCCCACAGATTTCCAATAACATTAATTAGAATCTGTATATAAATTGATGCCAGATTCTTACTCGTATATTTAATTAAAATAATTTATATCCTTCCAGTTGGTCAAGAGGCTACGGTGGGGGAGTGGTCAAGGGTTGAAGGTACACCATCCGACCCTGATCCGAATAAGCCATTTGCAAAAATGGACAATCAGCCATTGTTCAACACAGATGGACGGTTAAACCCTTCAATCACTATATTAGGTGAGTGGTAGTTACAACCTATATACAATATACCTTATGTTGTATCCAGAAATCAAAATTGTCTAATATAATAAATAACATAATGATAATATACTAAGATAAAACTTTTTAAAATTCAGGTTATTACATGTGAAAATTAATTATTGTTTACAATCTCTCCCTGCATATTTAACAATGCCAAAAGTTTTTTGCCTGTCTTATTTCAATAAGAAAAAATAGTTAATGTAAGATTTTTCAATGGTCATTTTATACAGCGTGATTGGTAATAGGTTTTAATACCTTTCGCTGCCAAATGACCCATATATTCACACAAACATAAATAATACATATATATATATATATATATATATAAATATATAAATATGTATATATATATAAAACTAAAGTTATTTATGCAGACATGTGTGATCTATCAACCAAACTTTAAATTAATATTCATTTTATTTATTTGTAAATTGCAATAAATATATATTATAATTATTTACTAATAGTTAACAGATATGATTATTCGTCTCAATTTCCCATTTGAATCTGGGAATTTTTTCGATTCAAACTGTTTTTCTTAATAGTTCAACATTCCAAGAATACATAATATTTATCTGAATATATTCCATATCTGCTTGTAGGGATACAACACAACACTATACAAATATTAATAATATTCCTTGTCAATTGTTTTACTATTATTTTAAAATGTCCCCAGGTGCAAGTGTAGTGGTTCCGGCTGAAACAATGTTGCTAAACTCCATAGTGTTGCCACATAAACTCCTTTCAAGAAGTTTCAAGCACGAAATTATTTTATAGTATTTTCTCATGCGACTAAAATGTATATATAGACTGTTGATATTGTCTATTGTTATTTAAAATAATTACTTTTTATACGAATTTAAACCCTTTTCCCTATAAGATTAATTTTTATTACAAAATTGTGTTTATTCTACTGTATAAATATTACTAGTTTTATTTAGTCTCGGTGGTTTTAAAATAGCGTTCAATGAAATAAACATCAGAATGCTGTTACTACGGATCGGTGATAGATGGCGCTAGTAGGAGATTGCATCGCGCTATCGTTTCGTTGTATATTTGATACATTTTTTATGCGCATTTAATATTTAATGTATAATTAGTGACACGTGATGAATAATCTTTCACAACATGAGTATATTTAAAAGTATGTTATTAAAAACATCTTATCATAGCTTTGAGAATTTTTTGTTCCTAGAAATGTGAGGAACTTGGTTTATTAAGTCATTTCCATTATAGATATTATAATGTATACATAAAAAATGTATAATTTCATTTAAAAATAGCAACTGCTGAGTTTTTGGCCGGCTCTTAACAGGTCCGCATTCCGAGTCGGTGGTAGCTTACTACTTTTAATGTTAAAATAATTGACAGTTCAAAAGCGCATGTGCCTATTTGAATAAAGAAATTTTTATGACGTGTTCATGTATTGTAAAACCGTACACAATAAGCCACAAAATAGTTACTACTTTTATGACATGTATAAATATACATAAAATCTTTTTTTCAGTTTTAGCACTAACCTTATGCGCACCGCTATTTTTATTATGTTTATCAATAAAAATTCGATGAATGCAGTTTTAATTCAACCCATAATAGAATGTTAGATATTTTTTGTTAAAAATTTTAAATTTCGATTAATGATGAATTCATAAGATAATGTTTATATTCTCTTACAATGAAACCGGTTGTGAAAAATTTATATCAATTTTTACATGAACAACAATGTAACAAGCAATCTTTATATAATATCATATTAAAATGGCCGTACCAAAGTGATGCACAATGTTCATAAACTTTTAATACGATTTCTATTATTTATGATTATTTAATTTTTACTAAGAAATGTAATAAATTATATGAATAAAGTTTTTTTTTATTATTACCTTATTCCTTTCTAGAGTTTTTATTTAGTATGGTTACCGAGCAGAGAAAACCCAGCAGTTGGACTGAAACTTGAGTTCGTAGGTTGCGGGTTCGTTATCCCCGATAAAACATGATATACATTAAGTATACAGGATTGCCACTGCTCACTAACGAACTTTCCAGAGGATGAGTAGCAGCGCCCTCTATGTGCCATAGTACCACACTGCGATTGTCAATTCACATACAAAACGTGATGATTATAGTATAATCGTCCATAAATATCTTTGAGACAGGCCTGTCTTGCAGTGGGCATCTATGGGCAGAAAGATAGATGGCTCCCGAAAGATAAGTTTTATGTCAAAAACTCAGACAAACGCATTTTGTTATTTGAGTTTTTAATTCAAATTGCAAACCCGCGAGTACTGACTACATATTTTAAGCGAAGAGAGAAAGCCTAACGTGCACCACGTACATAAACTTCGCCAAAAGGGGTCACTACGCCGCGTGACTAGAAATCCTTCTTCTTAGAAGTGTAACCTTCCATACGGAACAGTCATACGTTATATTTTGATAGAGAACTCTCTACTTCTACACAGATAAAACCAATAGTCTTATGGGAGTTGAGCTTTGGGGCACAATCTATGACTTCAATATAACCAAAATTCATAAATCTTAGAACTTCATTCTTAAGCAAGTGTCCAATGCTCCTTGGTTTCTAAAAATGTCGAAAATGCACGAGTACTTTAAAATCAACACAATGCAACAGGAAACGAAACCCGGTTGCAAGAAATGTAAAGCGATACGTGAAAGTCATCCTAATCAACTTGCTGTGCAGGTGATCCCTCAGACAATGCGCCTGCTGAGGGAAAAACAAATTTTGGGCAATGATAGCATCAATTACATGCAGAGATATTTCTAACGGGGAATCGACGATTACCGTCCGTCATCTTCCAACACATCTATTCATAATCACGACTGATCGCATGGTACAGAAAAGAAAGATTTTTTTCATTAACTTGCATTCATATTTTGACAGATCAGTAACTATTCAATTTAGAATAAAAATTAAAATGTAGTAAAAAGTTATTTGATTTTTTATCAAAATTGTAACTAAAATGAAATATACTTATGAATATTATTAACATCAAAGTCAGTTTTAACATTACAATTTTAAAAGAAATATCATATCAATCAATAATAAAATATCATCATCAAGTTTAAAGTTCTATGCTAAGTTTTTAGATAGGACTTGGATTTTGCAAGTGGCGAGTTTATCATAAAGCGTAGTTGAAAAAAGTCTTATTATTCTAAGTTTCTATTCTTCAATATTCATTCACTCACCTATTAAAATATCGAGTTAAAATCTTTTTTATTTTTTATTTTAAATGTGAATTGTCGAATTTAAAGACAATTCCAATTTTTATGCTATAAACAATATATTTACTCTGGCCATTAACACTGTTACAATAAATAAAAAAACGTTATATAAAGTTTGAATTTAGAATTTGTCATTTTTATATTTATTATGTTCTCTGATTTTGGCGCCAATCGGTGTCAAATATTTAAGTGAAGTTAGGTTAAAGAGAACCGAATTTTTTATGATTTCTTACGTGGAAGGCTAAGATTTTTCAGTCTGCAAAAAGGCGATCAAAGTAGTGAAAGGAAAAATTTTAAGATTTATGGGAACGTAAAATTTTGTAAGGTATTAAAATAAATAAGCATTTAAAATAAACATATTTTATTGTCCTTCAGACGAACTTAAAGCTAATAATACCAGGATTTAAACAGTAATAATTCGTCATTAATATCACAAGTCAGAAGGCACAATGCGTTTATCTTTGAACAAATCTATTCATTTATATCTAAATACACAAATGGAACAATATCTTTTCATTTCCTTTTTTATATTACACAGATATTATACATAAGTAGTAGATCATTTATAACATTTCGTGAGCTGATATTGGCAATTTAATATTATAACAATATTGTTTAATTATATATTGTTTGTAATAATATAACTTTTGATTTAAAAAAATAATCAGGATATTATAAAAATCATTCCGTAAAAATTTCGCGGTGGTAAAACCTCTTATTTTTAATTTTATTTTAAAAGAAGAGAACCTGCAAATTAGTAGTGATTTACAAAGATTCAAATAAAAATTTTCGGCTAAAACCAAACTAAACCATAACAATTCAGAAGTAAGGTGTAAAAGCATATTTACATTTTTTTTTATTCTTTACGCATACAAAATTACACACCCAAATTACACTTATATCCCAAAAATAACCTCTTTTATAGTTACATATAAAAATGCTTTTACCTACAAGTTTTCCCTTACTTTTTTAATTATGGTTGTCACTATCAATCAAAATAAGCAGACTTAGTGTATATTTCATTTCCTGTCCAAAATAACCGATGGTTCTTCCGCCTTTATAAAATTCCCTAATTTTTGTTAATAACATTAGATTTGAAGCACCTTTAACAGTGACTAGGCTTTAGAGCTCTCTTGGGAGGTTTAGCTCAGGGCGACAAATTTCAATTGATTGGTCCCCAAATATAATTAAACGTTAATTACATGATCGATTAGTATTGACTTTAAAATTGAAACGGATTTCGTTATAAAACGCTTGAATAATTCGAAACTTTTTAAAACACTTGTATGACAAATTTATATATTCAATAGATTGATCCAAAATTTAATCATATCACTATTCATGATCATCACTGTCATTTCAGTCATAGGATGTCCACTGCAGATCACAGGCCTGACCGCTAAAATTAAAATAGGATCAGAGCAGCCTGCATCCAGAACCTTCTGATTTTCTTAATACAGACAGACGTTCTGTGACTGGTGTTGTTTGAATATACCATATTCACTACGCTTGGCAGGAGGGTTGGCAATCGCAGTGTGCTATTATGGTACGTAAAGAAAGTTGCTGAAAGTCTCAGCTATCACTATTTGTGTTAATAAATAAAGAGATTTTACTAACGATATACAGGCATACATTTGATCTAATTTTGGAATGATACTATTTTGTATATTTGAAGACAATAGTCAAGTAGGTTTAAGAAAATAGTGACTCATCATATTAACTAATATACCGTCTTTTACTTACAGTGGATAAACTATAAATCCATGTTCATAATGACCAGTTTTAAGCCCTTATAATTCGGTCAAGGGCTGTAGTTAAAGTCACTCTTTTCTTAACTCCAATATAAATAGATCTCATTATTTTTGCCATAAAGTACTTCATAAATTATAATCGATCTTATGTTTTGATATTTCATTTATATTATTAATTATTTAAAGGTAATTTTAATGACATTTTAAAATAATTTATTAACTATTCATTAAGTATCTTTGTTTTAAGAAATTAATATATTTTTGCGTTAAGTATTAAAAATGAACTATAACAATAAAAAAGGAATTGTAATTAATAATAATTTGTCAATTAACCTATAGTCTATAGACGACTAGACTCTTTTCCTATTTCAATGTCTTTCCTCTTTTCCTTCTTGCGGTCTAGAATAGCGTAAATCTCTTCTATACTTCGGTCTTTCGTCTCCGGAACGTAGAGAACCGTGTAGACGGTTCCAACGAAACAGACCAAAGAAAACATGATGAATACCCAATGGATGCCGAGAAGTTTTAGAAGTGGGTCGTAGGCTTTTGTTTGGAGAAAGTCGCTCAGCGCGTCCACGCTGCTCACGAATGAAGTAACCATACCACGGTGCTGTGAATAATAAAGATATATAACTCGGTCTAAAAAACTTGAAAAATATATATGTAACAGTCCGAATCGAGGTTTTTTATGGGGCTCCCCTAATTTTATTTCTAAAAGTAAAGTTAAAGCTATTTTAGGATCCGCAAAACATTCACCATTTATCAAAAAATTGACTTCATTATAAAAGTCAAAATAATATAAATTTTATAAAATAGAAACAATTTATAGCATACATCGACTTTCATTGAAACTACAGTTAGTTTATACTTAAGGGATCTACTCTATGAGGGGACCCCTCAAAGGATAAAAATATATAACACTCTTTGTGTCTCACTCTCTACTATCATCATGTACACCGTTAAACGCATGCTGCAAGTCATAGACTTCCCCAAAAGAATGCCACTCCCTGTATCCTATCCTGACCTGGACTATTAACTATATTAGCGATCCACCTGGCCTACGAGGCCTACCCTCGCTGCGTCTACCAGCTTGTGGTCGCCACTCGAGCACCTTTCAGTCCCAACGACTAACCTGAACCAGAACGAATTGTTCGAGCTATATTGGTAACTTTGATTTCCCATACCACAATAAAATAAATAAATAAAAGAAAGCACTTGTGCCTCCGCTTACCTGGAAAGAGAAGAGTTCCGAGGTGATGACATAGGGAACCGGCTGGTACCCTGCCGCGTCCGCAAATATGCAGAGACACATAGCCAGCACGGGTAACCAGCCCGGAAGCCAGATCGACATCGACGTTATGTAGAACCACGCGCCCAGCGCCAACATCGACAGCCCCGTCGCGAACGATGTACTCGCCAACAGCCACTGAAATATAACAATGTTTGAATAGATGTTTGTTTATTACCATTTCAGCAGTAGGACTTCCATTGCTATATCTAAGCCTCCTTCATGGATTTCTAATAAAAGCGGTTGTAAGTCTGTATACTGCGTTCTCCAAAGACGAGGAGATCCAGGACGTCTTGCGCTGGGCTTTCCGATGACCTGTCCGTTACCACTTCAACTTGCCAATGCGCTGGCTTTTGTTATGCAATGGTCACGTTCATAAAAAAGTCAATGCAAAACTGAGAGGCTCCAGAGTGGATTCTCGACCAATGCTGCTTACATAAGAGATTTAGACTAAGTTCCATATATACAAATACAAACTGCTAATACCACTTACATAGTTATTTGAAATAATATAGTGGAAAAAAAGGCCCCGTCCGCAAGAGTGGTTGAACCAGAGGCCGCAAAAATGGGGCACAGAAAAAATTACACTTAAATAGTAAGTCAAACCCAAAAATGCAACTCGTTTACCTTTCTCCCAGTCTTCTCCACAATGCAACTGGCGACTATTGATCCCAGCAGCTGTATCGCGCCGACGACGATAGTCTGTTTGTTGGGGCTGAGCTTCAGACTAATAGACTCAGAGGCCTGCTCGAAGATGGACCCGGCATACATGAGCACCACCAGGTAACCGCAAGTTTCTTGCGACAGCATCACATTCACTGCGATGCGGAACGCTTTGAACGTCGCTTTATCTTGAACTGGAAATGTTATCACATATTACGATGTAAAATAGAAACATACTAGAGTAATCAAGCCATTTTTTCGTACCCATACGATATTAACTCAGGTATAATGTCTGATGAATTACCTTGCAATAAATTTAAAAACTTTATTAAAATAAACTTGTAAAAAAACTTGATTGGATATTTTTTTTATTATAATTAAATTATGCAAATAGCTGGCAACGTATACCGCGATATTTTTGTCACAGCGCTTGTGTTAATTTAACTATAAATTGGAATTCTTGATAGAGTCAGGAAAATGGAAGGAAAGAGATCAAACGACCGTGGATATAGTCGACTTATATATAATAATTTTCTTTATGTGCATAATAATCTTAACACATATAAGAAGTTATGTTAACAATATAAATAAAGATAAGCTGGTAATACTTTACTCAAAACTACATGAAATTTGTAACTTGTTGTTGGTGATCGTGTACGATTTCACATCTGAATTGTCATGTAATAAATTTAAAAACTTCTAAAAATCCTATTTCAGTGTAAAACATTTTCTAAGTAATAATAGAGCTGTGGAATGAATTTCTCATTAAGGTTATTGTGAAAGTGTTTATAAAAATCAAATGGGGTCTTCTTCAGGTTGCGTTAGGAGCCTTCGTAGCATTGATTTGAAGGATTTCATTACAAGCGAGTTCAATCTGAATCTATTTTCTTTTAAATTCGCGCTCTTCTAGCATTCGTCTCGTGATGTATATATTGTATAAGTGGTCATAATAAATGATTCTATTTGGATAATAATATGAATAATACTTCAAATTATTAAAAGAAACAAAACACAAATTCAGAAAACATTAGTGTTTAAAAATAAGCTGCTGTTCTCGCGTCAAACCAATTTTTATGCACCGGCATCGTGCGAAGTAATATGACAACAATGCTGGCAATGAAGCTGTGTCAAGTTATTAACTGCTGTGTAAGCAAATATGCCATCGTACAGAATTTGAACAATCGAACGACTAACTCGACAAATGTTATATTATTAAACCGGTGCTTTAAGTAAGGTTAAGTTAAGGTTTAGTAACAATACGTTTCGAAAAGTCTGTAATGCACCCTTCCGATTGGTTTAACGAATGAATCTATATAGACGACTATCTAAGTGGATTTCGTGTATAATACAATCCGTTTTTAACTATATACACTACGTGTTGTTGTAATGCGTCTAAACCTTTTTTTAATGTTTGCGGTACGCGGAGCCAAGTCGGACACTAGCAATCGAGTGCAGCCAGATACATAGCCGCTTTCCCTACGCCCACAGCGACACCCATTTTAATAACAGAATCTAACATCTGTTAAATTTTAAAACACTACTCCTCCTACAGGTCTTAATATTTAGAAATACAGATTTTTCACAGTTGAGAACTAGTTTAAGATAGAAAAAAATAATATCCATAAATGGCAGTACATGTCAATACGAGAATATGATTAACATAGCACGTAGGGAAAACGTGAAACTTGATCAAGAGAAAGGCGAATAACGGCTAAGATCGGACTTTAAATTTGCATATGTAATGTTAAACTTGTACATATGATAAAAGGCAAGGCAAAATTTTGTTTTCTTAATGAACGGTTTTTGCTTTAAATTGCTGTGAAAATGTCACACATTTGTTTTCTATAATGTCAATTTATGATAATAAAAAAACACGTGATACTTTTGTTAGTAGAAAAAATTTGTTAACCTTAGGATGAATTGCATACAATTTGGAATCCAATGACCTTTTATCGACTGAAGGAAGTACCGAAATGTAAACACATCCAAATAGTAATACAGAAACATCAAAATGAATCTCTTTTCTTCTTGGAAACTTGTACGCTTAAGTATTGTAAAAAGCAAAGGATGGATGCATTTAAGATATGGTATTAGCGTCTAATGTAAAGAATTTTGTAGAAAGCGCATCGTATTAATTAGTCAATATTCAAAGAGCTCAAAATAAAGACCCGACTATCCACAGTTTACTTCCTATGAATCCATAAGTACTTCGATCATATTGCAGAAGAAAATCTGAAGACTTATAATTGTTGGTAATATAAATGATAAAAGGCCTTGTGGACGGTCACTTATTAGCAAGACTGACGAATCGAATTTGTAAGTTCTGTAGAAAACAGGAAATCCTGTAGATAAATGGAAGTGGAGACAGACATGACATGACATTGACTACGATCCTCAATCATGAGAAAAAGACTAAGAAGTGTTATATAATTTATAATTGATACTATACTACAGTAACTAATAATATATCATATATTATAGGGATCGGAAAGTAATGTCGCTTTCTTAAATTTAATTCACACAACTACATTTTTAACAAGTTTTTATTCCTAATCAACAATATATTCACCTTCGTTATCAACAACCTTTTGACATCTAGTATACAAGGTTTTCCAAGTACATAATGAGAATCAAATATCGACATGCGCAGAAACGACATTACTTTCCGGTCCCCCTAATATTTCAAAACACACTACCCAAATAAATCTGGTCTTAGTAGATCTAGGAAATAGCTGTTACCTCACGGATTTTTGTATTTTTTATATTATTCTTTGTATTTCACAATGCTAACATAAAGTTGTTAGAAAAACATTCACGATGTTTTTATTTAAATTAGTATCAACAAAAATTATTTTCTTAATTAAATACATAAGCAAACAAAAAATTAGAGCAAAGATAATAATGACAAAATAAACAAAAAAAGTCTTATATTATATAATACACATGAATTTATTAAACATAATCTGTGATCTACGATCGAAGTTGATAATAAGGTTCCAATACGCCTATTTTACATTCAATAATATCACTTTATTATCGTCCATACAATCGATGTAATCATATGGCGTGTTGTCATCGCATTGCTATAACTAGTTATCACGGGAATCAACTGCAAGTAATCGATTTAATGCCACACTGTACTGATCGAGCGGGGATACGGAATACGAATGTTTCGATCATACGCAATATACTATTTTAACAAATCAGTTTGATGGAGATAAACAATAGATTTTATCGATTTTTAAATACTGGACACTGGAGGAATGCAATCCCTGCAACACTTTTCTATTATATTTTATCGACATTTTAATTTTTTTTTAACATAGTGTTGATCTTTGTAATTATGTCGACATAGTAGTTTTTTTTTAATGGCCCCCGCTATTGGGAGCCTCTTGTACCCCCTTCATTATCTTCTTTTATACATCATATGATCTTTCGTTCTTATTATTTTTGCCACAATTCTTCTGTCTTTCCCTTTCGCTCTGTAACGCCTTTCATACATCCCTCATTACTCTTTTACATTTTTATTAGCTTTTATTTCTATCTATTACTTTGCTTATTATTTTTCTACAGAGTAGGAGGAAGTAGTGGTTATTTTACACACGGAGCTTATAACAGTGTTTTGCATTACTAGTACTTCTACATAAACAATTCTAAAGCAGTGTTTCACAACGCGGGGCTAACGCAAGGGGGCAATTTCATTGTTAAGAGAGACAAATCGAAAATAAACTCGACTCGATTTTAATCTTATCTCTTTAATATAAAAATTATTAATATAACATAGGGGACCATAATTTTAGAAATAATTATGTGGAGCATGGCACAAAAAAGGTAGGAAAACAGTGCTCTAAAGCAAGTGCAGTGTATAGAATGAATTTAATCAGTGATTTGCAGGTCAAACAAATTGTCATATGCAGTCTGTAGACAGAAGATAACTAAATAAATAATTATAATAAAGATATGTCATATCAAAACAAAAGATGTAAACTAACTGAAGGCAATTACTTTGCACTGAAGTAGACCAGACAGTGAGACGACTTGCAAAACAAACAAGAGATACTCGTATTTAATTTTAATGTTTAATGGGTTGCAGTTTTTTCTTTTTTCGAATTGCGAATTTTTAAAAAATATGTTTATGATATCGATATCTTACCTTTGTAATGTATTTTGTCTTTTCGTCCCTCATAATTTATTCATTTTTTAAAAGATTGCTTAAAAGCGGACTTAAAGTCATATAAATTTCACTATTAGGCAGCAGAGATATCAAGTAAATAGGAGTGTAAATGTTAATAAAATATATGTAATATTATGCTATACATACATGATAAATAGAGAGAATAGAAGAATAAAAAATAAACATAAAATGCAGATACACATTTACATTACTATATAGAACGCAATTAGAGAAATGGTTCAACGATTATACCGCCAATAGGTGCCAAAAAATATGTTCAAAAATCTCATCTAACTTCCTATGATGTTCCTTAATGAAATTACGAGCAAAGTAAATAGTTTACCTAATGATTTTCCTGATATTAATCATATCAATATATTTATATATTTCTAGAGTCTAGATCTATATTTGAAAAGTGTGATGATCTAATGGTTAAAGATTGCTATTTCAGAGTGTAGGTCGTGAGTTCAATTTTTAATTGCACACAAAATGTAAGCCAGGGATTGCCAAAAAAACTTTATTAAATATTTCATGAAGCGATCACGAGTCTGATCAAAATCTTAAGATAATTAAAACTTACTTATGCTCTTCCAGCTGGCTTTTTTCGTAGATTTTGCGATTTCTTCCTCTCTTTCGAGCTGCTGCACCGCCTCTTCCAAGTTCTTATCGTCTACACTCGTGTTTCTCAACCAGGCCAATGCAGCTCGTGCTTCCTGGGGGATTATTATTTATTTACTACACTGAACCGTTGTCTTTGTCATTATAAATGTTTTAACCTACATCTATTAACCCTTGATGTAAACTGTAGTTCATTTTTAACAGGTAAACATAATTTCTTTGAACTTATATGCAAATTATTTTTATTGATTATAATGATTACTTCTAATATTTATATCATGATAATGATAGTGTATAATATTAGATGTATTATCGACCAAAATATCTTAATATCTCAAGACGAAGGTCTGTGACCAGTGCGTATTATCGGTGATGGATTAAAACGTAGTAGTTTATGAAGGCTGAAGATCACCCAGAGAGAAATGGAGAGGACCACGCTCGGACCTGAGCAGTCATAGCCCAAAAGTAGACTTACGATCGTAGGTTGTAGGTTCGAATCGCGGGATACAATATTAAGTAAGTAAGAAAAGGACCAATATTTAGCCACTTCCGCACATGCCGTGGTAGTCGTGCAACAAAGTGCACCGCCCGCTAGCCCGCTGATAAATGCGTATGCGGCAAACAATGCGAATCACACAACCGCCACCGCCAAACTATTCAACACGTGGTTAACCCCTCCACGGGGCATCTTCAGGAGTTATGTTACACCGATTAACCGATTACCACTGCTCACAAAGAATTTTTCAGAGGATGGGTAGCAGCATCCTCTGTGTAGCCTTAATACCACGCTATGATCGCCATCCTGACTGTCAAGCGTGGCGATTATGGCATATCCCTCATAGATAGATATCTTTGGGGGAGGCCTATCCCTTGCAGTGGATGTCTATCGGCTGACATGATTTATCCATCTATAATTGAAGATGCAGTAAATTACAACCATTTTAATCATATGAAGTTGTATGTACCTTTTTTGTATTCTTTAGATTAGAAATTCCCAAAGAAACAAACATACAATTGAACGTGTATATACTGTTTAAACAGCCGAAGTAAACAAAACAGTATCAAGTAAAATCATAGATTCAAATCTAAAGTAATGTAGAGTGTAATAAAAAAGACAATAATAAAGGCTTCATTTATTATTTTGTTTGTCGAGGACAATCAAGCCTTGTATCCTTAACACAAATATTACGATTCGTAGTCTTAAGAAATTACGTCTGGTTTGAGAATTATTCTTCATTCATAAAAAAGTTAGAATTTTAATTTATCTTAAACATAGTAGAGATATTTTCAAATTTTCCAAATCAAACGTTGTTTTCATAGCATCCTCTCTTATTGTGTTATAATAATGAGCAGTACTTCTAATATTAATTCAATATTTATAAAATACAGCTGTAGAGGCCATTTTTATCTTAAAAGATAAATATTCCCTAAAAGGTGCTTTTAAAGAAAGTTGTATTCTAACTTTTGCTTCACAATACGTTTTTAACAACATATAATTTATGCGACATAATTTCAAATTTTATGTAAAAATTTTTACAAACACATGAAGTACGAGAGTTAAAAATATTCGTAACGCTAAAATTTCGTCTTCAAAGCATTAACAATCACCGTTCTGAGTGTACGCATATATAATAAAGTTCCGCGATATATCTTGGTACTTCCTTTTCTTAGTTCTAATTTAAAATTATATTATTAATCAAATCTTATAGCTTTCAAGAGTTTTTAGCAGACCGAAATGTGTGGCACTTGGCTGACATATTTACATAGTTGGTATCATAATGTAGTTGTATAGATGTCGACTGCAAGGCTTCCCACAAAGATATCTATGGGGGAAAAAACAATAATCGCCTTGCATGACAGGCGGGTTGACGACCGCAGTGTGATATTATTTTATGCACAGGACACTGCTGCCCATTCTCGGGAATCTTGTTTTTGAGCAGTGGCAATCGTATATAACTAATGCACAAAGTGTTAATAACATAAAATTTTGTCCCGGTAATCGAGCCCGCGACCTCCGATAACAATTCTTTGACCTCTGCCGCTGGGCTACTACTGCTATATTATATTGTATACATCAAAAATTGTTAAATTTCATTTTTAAAAGCAACTGTTGAGTTTCCGACACAGCAAATCAGCGTCACGAGCCAGTTGTACTACTTATAATGTTAAAACAATCGACGATTCAAAAGCATATAAATGCCTACTCGAATAAATAATTTTGAATTTTCAGTTTTGCTGATCACTATTGTTTGATTACATACCTTGAATTTGCCTTGTTTTACAAGAAAGACAGGTGTCTCAGGCATCGCGAGGAATGCGAACATGTGCAGCACCGGCACCGCAGTGCATATCCACATCACCGCATCGAACGACATCACATCTCCCGCAACGTACACCACCAGGTAACCGAGGTTCTGCGACAGAATGAAAAGAGAGCCCAGTGCACCTCTCACGTTGTCCGATGCAATCTGTTGGATAATAAACAATTAAATCAATGCATATTCCATTTGCCTATAAAGCGGACAGATGAACTTGTTAAAGTCATCCGCTTGCAATCGGTATTATTGTAAATCTACGGAGAAAGTCTATATCCAGCATTAAATGTCCTTCTGCTGGAATGATAGTGATGATAGTATATATCATTTAAAATTCTGGAGATGCCCAGAATCAGAACTAGGCGACCGTTGAGGCCAAAAGGTTTTCGAATTGCGAACACATGTCGATAGACGCGGTGTGGATGGGTATGTAGTAATCCGTATTTTGATAACAGTTTTTATGTATAACGTCATTTATTATTTCTGAAACCATTGATTATTGGATGGGGTATCGTCGTCGTCGTTTTAGACCAAAGGCGCCCACTGTAAGGCCTAGGCCTCCCCCAAAGATATTTTTATGGGGGGATATGCCTTAATCAACGCTTGTTGTTGTAGTTGATATTATAATGTGTCGTTATCGTTTCAGCCCATAGACACCTACTGCAAGACGTAGACCTACCTCAAAGATATCTATGTGGGATATACAATATTCGCTATGCTTGTCAGAGTTGACGATCCCAGTCTGATGTTATTTTATGCACAGGATGCTACTGCCCATCCTCTGGAAACTTGTTTGTGAACAGGTATAATACCATGTAGTTCATGCACAAAGTGGGAGTTATATAAGATTGTACCCCGGGAATCGAAACCGCGACTTATGACCATAAGTCTCAGTCCGCTGTGTTTTCACTGCTCCATATATAATAGATAGGGTGTAACATACATTAATTGACAGAAAACGACCTATACATTTACTTTTTTAAAGCAAGAAAAGGACCAATATTTAGCCACTTCCGCACATGCCGTGGTAGTTGTGCAATAAAGTGTACCACCCGCCAGCCCGCTGATAAATGTGTATGCGTCAAACAATGCGAATTACACAACTGCCACCGTCAAATCACTCAACACGTGTTTCACCCCCCGACGGGGCATCATCAAGAGTTATGTTACACCGATTAGTGCCAAACACAGAGTCGCATTGCGGAAGTAGCTAAATATTGGTACTTTTCTTACTTAGGATGGACTTCCGCAAGGTAACGCCTGATTCCATTAAAATTTTTAAAGCATTTAAACCTATAATCGACCAATTTTCGAACCATGCTGTGTTCATATACATTTTATAAGTATGTTGGTGGGTGTAGTTGCGACGAAGTTATTTTATAATTGATCAGCAATAATCTACTATACTAATATTTATGTATTCCGTTGAACCAAATAAAGACCATGTTTATTTTATAATCACGATTCAAACATGGCGTTCTGCTGATTAGTCATACGTGCTGTTTGCTAAAAAATGGACCACCACCAAGACTTTATAAAATCAAAACCCTGCACATTCCTTCATGACATCGTAATAAATATATTGTTTGTCTATCACTACTTGTCAATTACAGGATACAAAATTGAATTGGACAATGACAAATGAATGACTAATTTCGAATTAAAATTGTGTTAGCTATAATTTGAAATAAATTTGAATTTGGAATCTAACTACGTGTCAGCAATTTTAATTCAAAGTTGCCAGTATAGAAAAATGCAATACAATAGTTAAGGACATGATACATAACAAAACATTACATATTAGGTCAAGTACTCAATCGAAATAGAGAATAGAGCGTTATTCAAATCACGTTTAATCTTTTACAAGTGGTACTCACCTCCTTTAGGTAGAGGGGCGTGACGACATAACAGCCCGAACACGCCAGTCCGGCCACTACGCGTGAGGTGATAAGCGCCCAGGGTCGTAGAGAGAACAACGTTATCGCCCAGCAGATCTGATGAGAGAAAAAATTATGACATATTTATAATTTAGAGCTTCTGCATAGTTATCATTTCAACCATAGTATCACGTCAACTGTTAGATGTATGCCTCCCCCACAAATTTCGTAAAGAGTATACAGTAAACTTTCTACTTACTGAATTACGCTTACTGGTTTTAAAATTTTATAAATTGTGTACAAAATATCAACAAATAAAGTCGATTATTTTAACTACTAAACAAGGACATATGATTCAAATAACAAGATTTAGTTTGCACTTTCACTATTGGCACAATTTACTAATAACCAAGGTATTAGCTCTGCATAACATGATTCATAAAAGTTTTTTCCCGTCGATGATTACTTTTAATATCTAGGTGCCAGTCAAAAGATGACTGCATAGGCTTTAAGATTCTGAAGTGGTGATCAAGGATTGACAAGCGTAGTGTAGGAGATCCGCCTACAAGGTTCAAGTTATTAAAGTCTTCAGAAATCACTGGGCTCAGGTCGCTTCCAACTGATTCCATTCGGGATCCATAGGGGAGGCTCCTACGGTTGAAATGATGATGATGATGATATTTCAAGCAACGGAACGTCTTTGAAAGACGAACATATTATTACAATTTTCATCAGAGACTAAAACTACTACAAATAATGTACACTCCTATGTACTTAAATATATTTATAACACCGTCCAAAAATTCCATTAAATAATTATATAGCCATATCTCAAGATAAATATTCTTAGAGTCCACAGTACAGAACCAGTCTTTAATCAGACAATCTGCATACCTGTGTTCTAAGAAAAAGTTTGTTTTTTAATTGGAACGTGTATGTATGTGGTAGGCGAAGATAACACCAAATAAACTATCACTCAATGTATTGCCTTCTAAGAAGGCCTGTTGGATATACCGTATTTATTTAAATATATTTTAGTTATCAGATCAGCCATCAAAACTATGTTTTAATTGGAATTACTTTACCAAGAAATCGTTTTTAATTTGAAATAATGTGGAATAAAATTAATATTTTTTTTATTTTATATGAAATCGCTATAGAAACGCAAATTGAAAAAACAGTTAAAAATTTAGAATATATTGATGCAAAGACGGTTTTTTTAGAAATAAACGATAACTTTTGACGAAGTCTATATAACAGACTATAAAACTATATAAGAGGTAAAACTAAATAATTTGTAAATAAACCCAACATCGCTAAAATCTACACAACAACATACCTAACACTATATACCAGTGCTCTGCAACCGGTGTGCCGTAGGTCAAATACAACTGTTCTACGGAAAAAATTAATAAATTGAAATTTAACAATTTTTCATTGTACATATTTTGTATTTGAGACACAGTTGCACATCACGTTCACTCGTGTCTCGAATTTAGCTTTCGGTGTGCCAGATTCTAGGAAAGATTTTAGTGTGCCGTAAATGAGAAAAGGTTGAGGAGCACTGCTATATACTACAGCTCATTTCACTTATTTACATATAAAGTTTTTAAATAAAAAAAAACTAATTTATATTTTCTATTGTAATGGGACAGGTCAATAATTTCTGGCACTAAGCCTTTGGGACAGATAGTAAAAAAATAATCAAGTTTAATGCGTAATTTAATATTTTAATTGATAACAAATGAACTAAACATTAACCCCCTTTAAAGCTTCTACACTTATAACCAAACTGTATGAAAATAATCCCAATTTCCCTTGGCTTTGCCATAACTTGGGGAACGGCTTTACCGATTTCATTCATTACTTTTTTAGAAATTTAGTAATACTTTTAAAGACATATTCCTTATAAAAAAATTTTCAATGCCTCTTAAATTTGCAATGTCGATAAATAAATCACAAGAACAATCGTTAAGTGTTTTTGTCATCTATTTCGAAAATACATATTTTTTAATATGACCAATTGTAAGTCACTTGTTCCCGTGTTGAAAAAGTACCTTTACTTATTTACGCACCATAAAATAGAAATAATAATCATGTGTATAAAATATGACTATTATTTTTAAATAACATTTTTGATTAAGACTAAAATTTATTACTCATAGCTAAGAACGTCTGCTGGTTAAACCAGTCATAAAAATTATTAAGTCTTTCCAGAAAAACGTAAGAGATGTATTACGGAGAATATAAGTTTTATAAATAACACACTGTTAGATATTCGATACGGATCAATAAAGAAAATAATAATGTACAATCACGTACATTAAACGTGGTACTATTAACTTGATTAACTTGTGAACTTTACGGCCCTGTAGTAAGTCAAAATTTCAAAGTATTGTACATAAATTTATGTGTTTGATTGTACTGAAGCGAGTTTCGTGATAAATACAAGACGGATAATTATCGTTAGTACATTCACTGGTAACGGTTGGTTACGACCGCAATGATTTGTGTCAAGTTTAATTATTATTAAAGGTCGCTTTAAGCCAATTTCAGCTTTATGAGCGAGGTCTAAGGTTACTAACAATAAAAGCTTTAGCGCAAACAATACTAATAGTTCAAAGATATAAAACTACTTTAAGGGTTCCTTCTTTGATTACGACTGATAAATCTTTAACAAAGTATGTATCCCGGGAAGCGAAAGATCGGTCATCGTGACGATCTTTCGGAGAGACCTATATCTTGCAGTGGGCGTCTATCGATTGACATGATAATGATAATATAACCTTAAGTGGTACTGTAATATCCGTAGGCAAAATGTAAAGCATTCTCCATATAAACTTAAGTTGCAAGTTTTTAAAAATAAAATTGAACTTATAATAAATTTAATTTATTTATTAGTTTAATGTATTCCATATCATACGTAGGTAATCATTTCTAACAATACAGAGTTGTAATACAGTTCATGTTTTAGTCTCTAAAATGTTTTTGGCGGGCCGCTCAAAATGTACTTATTAATAATTTACAAAACTTTATAATATATAACTTTAGAAAATACATAAATTTTAATGGAAAATAAAAAAAATAAAGGTAAGTACGGAAAAATAAATATACATGAAAATTTTAATGAGAAGTAATTTTAATTAGGCTACATGTACGCACGAAATAAAACGACTGACAAAACGTCATATAGGTAGTGTGGACAGAGATAATGCTCTACAAAGCCGAAATTAGACGATTGTCTCTTTCCAAAGGTCGATGTGCAATATTTATCGCCGGGTACTGTAAATATAATACGGGGGCAGCTTTCTAATCGTGCATCACTCAGCTTTAATCGATCGTTATTATTAAATAATTGTTTCAGTGTATCACGTACTAGCATTTTATTATAATTAATTTTATAATAATACATTGTGAGAAATGTGAGAAAGAAATTCAATAAATTCAATTTTAGAAATGCTTGGCGGGTCGTATAAACATGTTTATCGGGCACATGTTGCTCTTCCCTGTAATTGATAATTGGTTTTTTAAGCACTCAATTTTATTCTTTTGAGCACAAGTTCATTTCTTTGCTACTGCATTAATAACGAAGAGTCAAATGATAACTAGAATAACAAGTAGATCGGTGAATAGAATAACGATGGTATAAGCATTAATTTTCATTAATTGCGAAGAATTTTCGAAATATAAGCTTTTAAGAACAAGCGGAGTATTTACGTCTTATTGTTAGTAACACGTTTAAAAGAATTTGCAACCTCATTTCGCACTTTTATATATTCATGTTATTCATTTATGCGTATTATTATCAACACAGTATCATTTACAATGATCAGTTGTATGCGTTTGATTTATTACATATTTGCGATAATAATATCAAGGCCTTTAACTGACGACGTGTATTAAATTGAAATTCCACTTTTTTGTCGGAATGCTAAATGCGTCGTCAGTGACAGCCCATGCCAAAGGTCCCCCCCCCCCCCCCCGTCTCGTCAGCTCACTCTCGCGCTTACCTAAGCGACCCAAGGTCTCGATGGCTTTCCAATCCGGTAATGTAGTAGAATATAGCGACCCGAGTCAATGGTTCTATTGGAGTCTCTGAGCTTTACTATTTAAAAAAAAGGTTTAGGATCTGCGTCATCGGACGCTGCATCATTAAGCCCGCGACAACTGCAAAAGTCATTTGAGCAACTAGTACTTACCAAAAAAACTTAGTGAGTCATTACAATAAATTAATTAACACTAATTGTCAAACTCTGGTTCATTTAAAAAATAACGGTTTTCATCAGAAATGTGATAACCGAATGGATATTTACCAAATACAGGAAATATAATGAAATCAATAATAATATAAAGCGATCGAAAAAGTTATAATACCTCGTGGTAATACCAACTTTAACCGCAAAGTTCCAAGAAAAACATCCGACTTTGTAATATTTTTTTTTAAAAATCCTTGTGCAATATTTGTTTAATTCTTGAAGAATTAATCCCCGAGTATTTTTTTTTTTGTAATGAAAGTTGAAAGAACACGAGCCGTTCACTAATAGTCAGTGATACATGAGGTAATGAGAAGATACGTAGTCGAGAAAAAGTAATTGACATCGCTCAGCGAATTGACCAGTTGGAGTCGCATTGAGCAGGTCACATAGCGCGCAGAACAGATGGCTGCTGGAGGCTTAAGTTTCTCAAGTAGACGCAACGGACCGACAAGCGCAGCCTCTGCCTAAGGCATTTTTAAGGTGGAAGGACGCTGAATGCAAGTTGCTTAAAACCGATCCTATTAGTAATTCATCGGAGATGCTTATGTCTAGCAGTATCAAAGACCCTTCTCTTCTTGTTGAAACTTTTTATCTTCTACATTTTATCTTTTTGCTTTCCAGAAAAAGATTATTTTAATAAAATTAATATTATATTCAAATCGGGAAGATAAACCAGCAACGTATCTTGTTGACGGGAAACAAATTCCTTTGAACAACATTTAATGTTGGATCATGTCTCTGTGACAATTATAAAGGATTTCCATCAATAGATGTATCTTACTGCACTCGGTATACCGTATATAACTCGGTATACCGTAATAACATATTTGTAATATATTACAAATATGTTATTCGAATCATTAGAAGCTAATAATCTAATCGTCTAATACCTGTGTGACATTGCTGTGATTTTTAAAATACCTCAACAAACGCAACTATGCATGAAGCCTTTTTTTCCACTGATTACATTAAGAATAAAAGTCTATGACCGTGAGAAGTACTTGACTTAAAAAGAATAATTAAATCTAATAATTACAAAAATTATCTAAGTTATTGTTGTTAGCCCGGGGGCTTTTACAGCTTCGTCGGAGCTGATTTCACGGAGAGGAATGGTCCGTGAACTTAAAAAAGCTAGACAGGCGCGTACCAGTTGTATGAAGTCGTTTGTACGTAATTGAGTAGGTCTATGTAGTGTTGATGTTGTATGTATGCGCCTTCGGACGGCCGCGTGGACCACAGGTGAGCCAAGGAGGGATCCGAATCCTAATTCGGGTTGCCCACGCTGTTCGCGGTTAGGAAGCGGGCGGCCGCTCCCTAGAAACGAGTGTTGTGGTATGGTTAGTACAGTTTGGTTTTGTATAATCCGATGTCCTGTGCGGAGATATATTAATGGTCACAGGAAGTCTTTAATGCGGGGGTCACAAGACCAGTGATTGTGGCAATCTTTTGGTGGTTAGGCCTTGTAGAGAGCGTCCTTAGCTAGAAAGGATAAATCAAAATTGTCTACCTCACTAAATTTTGTCCTAATAATAAATGGAATAAATTACCATAATATTCTTCTAGCACGTATTTGTCTTTGTTGGCAACTTCAACGTAATCATATTTCGTTTACACCTTGTGTTCTTATAGTGTGTAAATGAGTTTCTCTTGTCCAAATAAGTACAGTCCGCCGTTTTATTATATCTACACCACCTGTCTACTGACTACGGTCCACAACTGTATTGTTTATTTTTTACTATATATTTCGTGTTTGCACTGTTCGAATTTAGCGTTTGGTTGTAATTAGTTGTACAAGTTATTCTTAACTAGTGTGTATGGTTTATATTATAATAAATTGCGATATCTGTATACAGACATAATTTAATAAAATAAATGACTAAATTAAAATCTCCTCATTCGATAAAGAGCTTTTGGTACGATTTTTTTTAATTGAAAAGGTGTCTCCTGGACAGTGATAACATTAATCTAAAAACTTACCACAAGCGAAAGTGATGTCAGCAGGGTAGTTAACTTCCTTCCCCACCGGTCAGCCAGATCACCAATCAAAAAGCCGCAGAATATCGGTGGGAAGAATGTGATCGACGCCATCCAGGATATGGTCTCATCGCTTATGGGCTCTGGCGCTGGGCCCCCAGGGTCCTGAAGAATCGGCGTCATCGGCGACTGCCATCCCATCAGCATTCCGAAGTTTAATACTGGGATTGTCACTGTAAATTATAAAATTAGAATTAGAACCAACAGTTATTAAGAAAACTAATTACAATGAGAAGAAATAGAGAATACATAAAAAGTACGTGCATATTAGTTCAAAATAGTCATGATAAACAAAGTGAAATAGTCCAAGAGAGTCCAAAGTTTCGCAAAGAAATTGTTCACTTACAAATAATACAAAAAAAAAACTATTTTATTACGTATAATTATTTACAACTCAAGAACTTCTTAAATATGTTGCTAATTCGCGATTTGAATTCATTTTTTAATTATCATTTAAGTTCAGATATCGGAAACACACGAAGTAATATTAAAGATTTTAAACATATTAACAACAATGTGTATAATCAAAACATTAAAAGATTTCTCGTGATGATTAAAGAAACCTTTAAAATTCATAATGGAATAAAAAGACATGGCAGAATGTAATTTCATAAAGACTGTAACTCATTCGGTGAGTCTGGTAAAAGATCATTCATTTCATTCCCTCTTAACAAGACGTTCAATTACGACGGTGCTTATCAACGGTTTGAAATAACACGTATGATCCGTTCATATTTTAACAAAGGGAATATTGTTCATAATGTAATATATCTAAAAAACTTTTTAATTTACATTATATATTTGTATTAGAACAGCAAAATGTTTTATTTGGATATATATACCTACCCATATATACTATACCCATTGCTAAATAATACGCAGAAATTTTCATTATAAAACTATCAGCGTGTTTCACGACATCAGATCAGTTTTTACAATGAAAAGAGCAAAAAACTTCACAATGAGTTCATGATTGGTCTACTAGGTCATTTAGCAGACTATTTTTTCTATCTAAAATATTGACTGTTGCTTCTAAATGCGTGTGAAAATGTATGTTCACAAAGACATGACCGATTTTCCCAGGCATAGCAAAAACCAGAACAAAAGCAAATTTTGCCTACTCTACTCGACTTCATCAAGTTAGTAAATATTTCTATTGGTAAATTATACACTTTGAAATAAGATCCCAGGTGATGTATAGAAAACTCCATTGCTAGACTTAAAAATCTCTAAGAACTTTTACGTACTGCGAACTTCTACATTATAAACGTGTTCATAGAAAAAGTTTGATTACAGGCTGTTTCTGTGTTAATTATGTATGTAATTTTCGTCTGATCTTTTCACGTATGACGCATTCATCATCTGAACAGGTGTTAGACTCTTGACGACAGTAAGAGATGTAATGAATAATATGTTAAATAAGTTTTTTTTTCTCTGCCTTGTCACGAATCATTACTAATCTACAATATTTTTCATTTAATTTTAGTCGAAGTCATAACTTTAAAGACTTCCAACAATAAGAGAATCTTGAGTATTGGATACGTAGATTCTGGAACGTTTAAATGTACTGTAAAGTCATTAGTAATAAGAACCAAGAATAAAGATTACTATATCTGAGCTTCGTAAGTTTGTAATGTAACCATCCAATTTGGTCGAAATGCCGCAAACATTACAGATAGATTTCTAGCAGGTACTAAGAACGGAAATATTACTCACGAAAGCATTATTGCAACAATTATTAAAGCAGAATTAAAAAGTATGATCTATGGTAACATATGCGAACTTGTTCGTAATTACAAATAAATCAATTTAATTGTCGAGTTTGTTGTCATGTATAACAAGGACACATATAATGCACATTTCAATATGACATTTATATAAACACATCCGCGTTTAAATTAACATTAGAATAATTGTTTCAATTGATCGTATTATACTGCTATTTGAAAGAACGTCTTCTACGTTTGTTAATGTCATTTCAGAGATTTTTTAGACTCTAATATTTATATTTATTAGTTTGATACTATTAATACCTGAACGAGAAAGGCCGGTTTATTGTTGCTAACTGCAGTAGGTATAATAACCGTGTCGATGTATGCAACGCCTACCTCCGGATAGCAACATCGTTATAAAATGCATACAAACACACAGATAGTATAATTAAGTGTAGAAAAAACAAGAAATAGAACTAATAATAGTTGGTGCGTGTATACGAGTGAGGTTGTGTGTGTGTACAGATCAAGAAAACTAAGTACAAATGAAACTAGGACAAGCTCTAAGAGCTTTTCTGTCTTAGCATACGTAAGAGTCAACACCATTCAATGTTATACTTTTTTTATTAAATCGAGTTAATCGTAACACCTAAATACAACTGTAAGGTATCTTTTCATTTTTTTTAAAAAAATCTGGACTTCAAAACAAAGTGACATGTGCCATCTTTAAAAAACACGGCTCATTTATAAATAATTGTAAGTCATAAATTTTGAATCTATATATGTTCTGTATATGTATATCTAACATATTCATTAAGGTTAGATTATTTCCTTTCATGGACAGTGTAATTTTAGACTTGCTAGAAATATACTAAAAGCGTTTTGCAGATACGAACCATCCTTACTAGTGTTTTTTCCTTCTTCACTGGTAAGAAAAATGACTGTCAGCGTCCAATTACAAATTCGTGTTTGAATCTAATTTGAATTTGGAGAACAAAATGAATTAACGAAAATAAACTAATTCTAAAAATTGAAGACCGCTTAGGCCAGTGTATATGTAATATGGTGCGCTATTAAAACGCTACAATCATCATCATAATAACTTTAACCATAGGGAGTCTACGAATGGGCATACCATACTATTTCTATGCAGTGGTAAATGAATGGAATTGTGACTTGCAGTTGAGGAATTGCGGGTTCTATTTCCGACATAAGCAAAATTAGAATTTTGTAACACCTGTTCTGATCGACTATGTAACAATTAAGAAAATCCTTGAAACATAACTCTAAGAGCCTGGCCTTATGGGTCGACCTAGTCTGACCATCAGAGGTCTATCTCCCTAGTTGTCATAAACTAAAAATACTACATGAAATTTGATAAAGTTATCAATATATTCGTTTTGTTTTATTCATAAATATGATATAATACAATCTCGAGTCCTCAGATCAATAATATCTTGCTGTGTAACCTCGCCTTCGACCGACCTAACCGGTAATTACCGTTCTAGACAACGGTCCAAGTTAACTTCAGACGGAATAATTGTATGACAGACTGTCAAGTACAATATTATCTGCATTATAAGTTTTATATTCAATCAAATATGTTCACCATGATAGATGAACACAGCTTTTAAACGAGATTCTGTACATCGATTGCATATCTTCTTTCAATTCGGTAAAAAATGTACAGCAGCCTAGCCGGGACTTCTCAGGAAGCGCTTGGTCCTTGTTAAGAATTAAGCTAAGGCAACATTAATCATCCGTCAAAAAATATTCCTTAACTACTTACTACCTTTACTTTAAATAAATAAGCTCGTTGAAGTGTTAACAAATCAACCCCTTTACTTTATACTTAATCGAGGTAATCATCAGCCGTGTTTACTGTAGAACATAGGCCTCTCCCGTAGATTTCTAATGATTCAAAGCGGCTTGCATTTAACCTCCTTAGTCAGCTACAGCCGACGCTGCGCTTACCGGTTTGAATCTTCACTCCAGAACCTTAAGGTTCTAGCAGCCATCTCTTCTGCGCTATGTGGCTTGTCCACTGTCACTTCTACTTGTCAAACCACTGGTCTATTCATAGGTCTATTTACTTTGGTTCGTCTACGTAACCTTGTTCCTGGTTTCATCGTTAATTATTACCGATTTCGAAATAACATACGTGTATTATTTTAATAAAAATGTATGACAAGATACGAAAAGACAGATTAGGCCGAAATTTTCTTAAGGTCATCAAATGACGTCACCAACTGCCTGATAACCTCAGATTGATAAATTTTTTTATAATTAGAATGACTAAGTAGTATTAACAAAAGAGCGTATGCGAATAATGAACTATCGTATAATACTCGTATAATTAACGTAAGTTTTTGGTGTATAACTTTGTGAGGAAAGAAATTTCAATAATTCCCGTTATAAACCCATGGATTTATAATTACTAACTTAAAACGAATAAATAAATATTCATTTTCTTTATGACTAGTGGTAGCCCTGCGCTACGGATCTGAATCTTGCGATCACAAGTCGCGGATTCGATTCCCAATTCTTATATTCGAAGTAATATAATTCACACTTTGTGCATTAATTATATAGGATTGCCACTTCTTACAAACAAGTTTCCAGAGGATAGGCAGCAACCTCTTCTGCGAACAATAAGACCACACTGCGATCGCCAACTCGTCTGTCAAGAGTGGTGATTGTATATCTCCCCATAGATATCTTTTAGGCAGCCCTATGCCTCTTCCGCGCACTATGTGGCCTGCAAACTTCACTTGCTAATTCACTAAGATTAGTCGGTTACTTTGAAAGAAATTCCGACTATAGCCATCCCCATAACAATAATAAATTATTTATTTGTTTAAACATTGGTAAAACAGTTCTCAATAGTAAATATATAAAAGTAATAAGGCGCTATATTTTCCTACAAAATCGTATAAATATAACATTCAAATAATAATATTAATTAACGTTCATGCAATGTAAACAAACTAAATAGATATTTGAAAGGAAAAATAAAATAATAATGCAAATGTAACGAAAATATGTAACGAAAAGTGAAACCAATTAATCGAATTTAATTCAGGAATACAATAATATTATTTTTAATTAACAATTATGTCATTTTTAATTATTATAACTAGGTTATAAATTCAGAAGTTTAACAATTCTATAAAAAGTTAGTAATACTGTATATAAATGATTTTAACGTAAAATTTTTAGGCGTTTATTAATAGAGGTTTTCATTAATCTCCATATTTGTATTACGGTTTAAAACTTATCCCTGTACAAGGCGATCGCTACAGATGTGAACGATTTAAGGAATGAAATTTTGTATGGTACACAATGTCTAAATATCAATAGTTTCAGATTAAATCAACGTAATAATATTGTAAGAAAAATCGTTTCAAAAATTAAGGTTACAATATATTAAAATTAATTATTGTTTATTATCTATCCATTTAGGCTTTCAACTGCCAAAAGTTATAGCTCTGTCAACAAAATTCAAATCACTATATACAGGATGATTTAAAAGTAGGTGTAAAATCTTTAAAGCTTTTTGTTAAGAAATTAGCAATAGGTTTACCCCTTCAAAGCTTTTACAACCTTCACCATTCGTTCTGTATATAGAATAAAACCTTTTCCCTGCTCTCAGCGGTAGTGTAAATGAGAAAACCCGTTTCGGACATATCTTAGCGGCTGAGTCACAGACTTGTTTTAAATTTATTATAGTTTCACTTGGAAGTCAAAGAAATGGTGCAGACGTCTACGCCCGGTTTATTAATTTTAATGTTTTTCCCTTTATTTTTACTTCCTCGAAGTCTATAATTATATCGTATCGAACTTTAGCTCCTATGAAATATATTACTAGACTAAAACACTTTGAACAAACCCATATCCAATTTGTAAATGTATAATTATATGCTAAATTGTCTTCTTTGAATGACTTGCATAATCATCATAATTGTTTTACTCATACGACGTCTGCTGAACCTAGGCACACATTTTCTTTAGTATCGGTTGAAAACTGACTGCATCCAGCAGCTTCCATAGTTACACTGCGCTTGCCGGTTCTTGGTCTCCACTCCAAAACCTTAAGGTCCCAGACGCCATTTGTTCAGCGCGCTATATAGCCTGCTCGTTACTACTTTAACTTGCCGAATTCACTGTGCTATATTGGGTCCTTTCGTTTGTCTACGGATGTCCTAATTTCTGATTCGATCACGTAAAAAAATCACTTTTAGTACATCACGTACATTGCAGCAGCTGCCATCTGGTCACTCCCGTACGTCTAATAATGTACTCATTTTTTATTTAATCTATTAGAGTATCATTATTACTCTAAATGAAAATAAACATCACAAAGCAACAACAACTCGTCTCTTGGCGAGCAAGTTGCTACGTACTTGTATATTTTTATTATTTTCCTAAGCTGTGATTGGATTGTCTATTACCTTCCTTAAACGTTGTAGTCATTTATAAGGTTCTTTACGGATTCAACCTCGAAAATAACTAGAAATATAAACTTATCGTGGAAAAAACCACATTATTATCCAAAATTAATATTTTTTTTTCTCTAGTTAAGTAGTTTTTGAAACCACTTTGAAGTAACTGATATAAAAAATAACCAATGTGAAACAGGTATATGAATAGGCATAACGAATCAATTTCCGTAAAAAAATAAAAAAAATTTAAATCTCACACATTAATCAAGCTAGTTATTAAAAAATAAAAATGATAATAATAAGGTTGAAAAACAGCTTGTTTCAACTCATTAATCATAACATCAACAGCAGATTTTGATACAATGACACGTAGATATAAATTGTAAGGTATGAATGATAGGTTATAACTTACACAAATTATAATCTGCCCTGTACTACTTCCATTTATTCTTTGAATATAACCAAAGGTCAAAGTATCATGTTTTGTTTTATCAATTACATCGACATTAAGATGTTCTTACTGTGACCATAATTTGTAAACAACCATTTTATTCAATCTGAAATTACACCTAAACATGAGGTTCCAATAAAACGATTATAATTTTCTGTGTAATTTATATAATTAGGTCGTTTATGACACGGTAAATTTATCTTTTAGTAAATCCAATAAATTTATTGAGCAAAGGATCTGTCAACGAATTATTACTCTATTTTAGAATGTGTTCTAATTTCAAGTGGGAGGAAAATTTTGTCAATACAAATATCAAAAAAAAATTATAAAACTTGTTGCTTGTTCTCAATAGGTGGCGCGTTACCTATGATTAAAAGATCACCTACACGATTATTGGTGATTGTAATGATCTTATATAATAAATCAATTTTGATTTTAATATACGTAATCTGAGGCTTCCGAGGGTACCCCAAATCTTATTTAGTTTTAGCACCCCGCAGCAGGTTTTTAGTTCTAGCACACCGAAACCAAAGTTCTTAATCCAAAAGAGTAAATAGCATTTTTCAATTACAAAAATATTAAATGAAAAAGATTTTTTCCTTTTTTAATAAGTTTAAATAATTAAAAAAAATATTACATACATTATCGTGGTTACCGAAAGACGACGATGGTATATCAATATGTGGTTAACAACATCCCGCCTTTTACGAAGTCGAGGAAGTTTACAGACGAGTGATACCGATGCCGTAACATTACCATCACATTGCCATGTCATTAAGTCAGACAGGCAGAGTACTTATTATTCAATTTTACATGTTAAGGCACATCGACATAGATAAAAAATATTAAACAAATTCTTAAAACTAGTGCTTTAATATGTTCATAAACTTCTTTATTCAGATTAAGTATAAAAGAGTTAATTTTTTAAAAGCTATAAAAAAATGAATCATAAATACACATGAAATAAAGAATAATTGCGTTATAAACAATGAAACTATTGAAACAAAAACAAAATTTGATTAATTTGTGTTTTTTTTTTTGTTTTTGTATTGGCTAGTTGTTGTGTATGTGAATTGTCGTTTAGTGACTAAGCGAAATCTCCCTTTGGGGGACCATAGTTTGGGCTATCGCTGGAAAAGGTTCCGCGTCAGACCCAAACGAGATCGGCTACTGTCATCGGAATACCGAGATAATATATACACCTAACATTAATGTAACTAATTTGGGATGCGAGGGTGCTAAGAGAAAAAATTTTGGTGAAGGCTATGTCCAGTAGTGGATATCTTACGGCTGAAGTAATGATGATGATGTTGATAATTCATAATATGCATATCATATAATATTTACCACGTATTTTAAATATTTTAATTTTCCTCTTGGACAAAGATATGTCTATCTTTTAATTCTCCATAATCATGAAACGATTCTCGTAAGCGTGCGACAACGTTCTACTCTAAATATAGATCGTTGCAGGTACCTGCACGATTCCAAATATGCTCTTTATATTATTTTTAAGAAATCCTTTCAACGCCTCTTGTGTTGTTGTATTTCTAATGGAATTGAAATTAACTGTTGCTATAGGTAGGTTTTGTCAGGTGTTTGTGTTTTATTTTTACTTAAACAGTTTTAGAAATTTAATTGCTGTCACACGTGTAAGCTTTAACTTTCTTGCCACGAACTTTTTTAAACATATGAAAAAAACTGTGTTTGTCATAAATATCTGTAAACAAATTTAATTATTTCACATATAACAATTTTGGTATGCTATTTTATTGTTTTTTTTTCAACAACCGCTTATTCTGTTTATAAAAATTGCCATAATAATCTCTTTGTTGGTTTCTATTGGCGTCAACAGTTGTAAAGAAATTTAAAGATACGTTTACACGTAGCTACTTTTTAATTTTTTAAGAGATATACAAACAACGCATATGTATTTATGCAAATAGGTAGACGTCATAGATAAAATACAAACAATCACCATTAGTGCGAGAAAAAGCGTTTACACTGTGCAGTAGAAAGATGGAGATTAACATTTTGCTTTCGTATGAAGGCATCCTTTCCTTTTTATCTCTAAGAGTATATGTAATGCATTTTCTGATATTAACTGTGTATATTATGAATTGAAAAGTTTTTGTATTATCAAAGGAGAATTTCTGTCTTTCTTATAATCACAGTCAAAGTATGAATAAATAATTAAAAAGCTCATTCAACACGTCCAAGCTGGTGTATTTAAAATGTATTTACTATTTTTTATAAATAATAATATAAACAGTTACTGTTTTTTTTTATTTTTTTTTTTTTGGTCTTATCATATTCTTACAGAAGACACAAACTGTTAAAAGACAACAAATACACAACGAATATCACAATAGATCACATGTGCAAAACGACACCCTCAACGTGACGATGAACAAACAAACAACAGCTAAACAGTACTTATAACAATGAGCAGACCGTATAACGCATAGAAAAGATAGCCGTTAGGGCTTTAAGGTGTTGCACAGGAGACCATGGATCAGCAAGCGCAGCGTGAACGTACACCCATAAAGTAGAGAAATAAACAACAGGTCCTATAAGGTAATCAAAGGGGAAGGCTCGTGTTTAGCAGTAGATGTATAACGAATGATTTTTTTTCTTTTGGTGCTCGTTATCGAGGTGATCGAAATAATTATTGTACGTCATCATCATCAAAAATAACCACGATGTATCTTACGCTGTTCAGCTACTTTCTGCGATTTTAACTATGTCATCTGTCTACCTAGTCAGGGGCCTATTCGTGACGCTATGATTGTCATCGTTTACACGAACGATGTGCCTTTCCCACTGCCGATATGAGTAAATTTTCGAGCTACGTTAGTAAATAATGTGTGTTTCATTTTGTAATATCCGTCTCACCCATAAGCGCCATAAAGAACTGGTTCGCGATGCCGCCCTCGTTGATCCTGGCGAGCCATCGCGTCGGCAGCAGTGCCAGCATGTCGGGCGGCTCCGTCTCGGGCTGTTTCACAACCACCGCTATCACTGGTTTTATCAGAGGCGCATCGTACCCGAGACCCGAAGTATCTGTAGCAAATTAAAAACATACATATTAATACATATATATTAAAAAAGTAGGGGAAAGCTAGATTTTTATTATCACGATCATTTCTCCCTCCAAGATTTAGGCCTTCAAGAAGATATTGATCTTGATTGATCGATGATTGATCTTTCGCTGTCTGTAAACAGCGACTACCCTTGACCTTGTCACAGTACAGTGGTTACTGTGGTAAGATAACAGTGTTAGCTGTACAATTTTCAACAAAACAACAATTTCAACTAATCGAAACGTGGGATGGACTGCCTAGGTATGACTCTCGGATCTGAATTCAAACAGGAATTGAGTTACAAGTCCTCACTTGCAGGAGTCTTTATCGAGCTTAAGCGATTTAATAACACGGCATCACATCAGTCTCATGGAATAACCAATACGCCGTCGAACATGGTTACAGTAAAAAGGTTATAGCCAAGCGAGTTCAACGGTCTCTCTCCTCAAACTAATAACATTGTAAATGCCAAAAGGGCAAAACTGACACTGACACAAAAAAGGAGTGGACTTCATAAGATTTTTGAATTTATTTCACTTACTACAGGTATTAATAAAATATATTACCTACTTTTCGTTTCTATTATTAGGTACACTTTATTAAGGGCACCAATTATAATAAATCACAACAATTTAAATAAATTTTACATTTAGTTGAAAATAAAACATTAAAACCGGTGCGACAACAGAGGTTTTCAACCTGCGCTGGTCCTTCGTGAAATGTGGTTCGTGGAAACAGACCGAATGATTGAATGTTGCTTATATAATAATAACTGGTTCTGGTATAATGCCTGTTATTAATACTACTCTTTTTTATTATAACTTCTACAAAAAACTTGTCCTTATTTGTTTTTTATAAAATTGTGCTTTAGGTTTATAAATATGTGTTCATTGATTCATACATGTATGACTAAGCAAGGCATAGTCTGTCCCCAAAAATCGCGACAATAAACGGTCTTGTGTTGTCCGCATCCAGCGAATTTCCAAGACCTTGATTATGTGGTCCGTCCATTTAGTGGCGAGCCTACCCGTGTCCCGTTTACCAGCCCCTGGTCGCCTGACGAGAACCTCTTGGCCACTACAGCCATTGGCTACACGAGCGTTATGACCAGCCTACTGCCACCTCAAAATTCTACGAGCAATATCGGTGACTTTAGTTGCTCTGCATCTCATTTCGGATTCGATGTCCCAGAGAAGCTTCGAAGCATAGCTATCTGGTTGACCTTCAGTCTTGTTATAAAGTAAGACCATAAATACTCGTATGTATATCGATTTTGATTCTTTTCATATCTTTAGGTAATCTATTACATATCTTGGCACCTTCGCACTTTAAATTTGTGTGCAAAATTTTGTGCGTAATTGTAATATTATCTAATATCCAGTAATCTTATAATATTATCACAGATATTTTTGATTTATTTTTGAGTTGTTACATTTATTTAAAAACGTTATTTTTATGCGTCAATGTTTTTATTACTAATATACAAGCTTGATATATATATTAAGGTATATGGTTTTATAAATACCGATAAGGTAAAGTGAATTCAGTAACAACATAGCATATCGTTATTTTAACACCTTTTTAGAAATCGGGACATACATTTATAAATGTCATCAAAAATATCATGATGTGTATATTCCTACACATCATGATAATTTTGTGCTATTTTATAACATGCAATTTTATTTTGCTTTTTTTTGTACTAGTCCTTTATTTTTAATTGTGAAAGATCTACTTGACCTAGGAGAAGCCTAATTAAAATTTAACTTACAAAAATAAGTTGAGAGGATAACAAACTTTATTTTTATTATACACTTAATAAATGTACAATTCTGGGTAAGTAACGAAAGTAAAATGGAAATATCTCACAAGTAGCATCAATTTTTTTTTTTAATTTTTGCAACCATATGACGTCCGCTAATGGAAATAGTCTTCACACATAGATTTCCTATAGGACCGCTTGGAAGTAGCCTGAATCTAGAATCGTCCGACGACATTAACAAGGTCTTAAACTTATATGTATATGCAATCAATCTCCCAACAAGAATACGTCCAATTACCTATATGTTGATCACAAGTACAACCCTTTAAGGATAGTTCTTTAAATAAATTTAAAAGATTTCTAAAGCATTTAGCTGATTTCTTTAGCGCTCATAGTTCGTTCATGTAACAATATATTTTAATATAAGAAAATAATCAAAATATGAAAATCTCGTAAACTTTTACATAATGATTTAACATGTAACAATATGTAACATTGATAAAAAATGAAGGTGAAACTGTCATTCAAAACTCCCGGGCATTAGGAAGGTAGGCAATTTTTTTCCTATGTTGATAGGACTGTCTAAAACATTTCCATCCATCTGTTTGTCAACATTTGGAATATCATTTGGCTCAGCCCAAACCATTTTTAAGTTTAGTGTCTCAAACGCGTCAGTCTCTCAATTTTTTTGGAAAAAAAACCCCACAAAAATCTCAACTCCTATCGTTCCGCAACTACCGTATTCACCTAATTTGGCTTCGTGCGACGTCTGACTATTTGCAAACTCAAAAGGCTAATGCGAGGACGCTGTTTTGAAACGATTGAGAAGATAAAAACCGAATTGAAGAGCCTTGAAAGATATACCGGAATAAGACTGTTGAGACTGTTTCGAAGACTTGAAAAAGCGTTGGCAAATATACGTTTTATCCGTCAGGGATTACTTTTGAAGAGAATGAATTGATTTGGAAGTATAAATAAAAAATTACATTTTATAAACAAATTTACCTTACTTTTTGAACGCAGTATTAAGTCAACCGTATGATGTCCACTGTAGACCCTAAGCCTTACTTGTTAATATCCAAAGAGCCCAGATAAAAACTGCCAGTTTCCAACGCTTTCTGACGAACAAGATCGCTAATAACTAATGTATGCTATTTATTATGCATACATTAGTTAAAATTTACTATAAGCTTAACTTTATTTAATATTAATCTCACCCGAAATAAATAGGGCAAACAATTACGCATTTAAAAAGTGCATTACGGAAAGGCGTGATCAAATACTTCTTTGATAAAAATAAAGGTTATTTGAAATCTGTATCGAAAAGGTCACCTACTCAATTGGGTTACGACCTATATTTATCTAATAATCAGAAGTGTACGTCTTGTACATTATACAATTTATCTAAAAACTTGAACGGTATAATTTTAGTACAAAATCCCATAATTTTAAGCTCGTCATTTAGAAATTATGGAAGAAGTTTCTGACGTGACGACTGAACACAATCAGATTTAATTCCCTATTACACTTGCTCATAAGCATTACAAGATTTTTTTTTAAACAAAAGTGCTTTCATAAGCCAATATAAACGTATTTATTACAATATTATATGTCAACTTTTGATCTTACACCTCCTTATCCCGGTAACTATGACGTTTTTCAAACTATAACACTGATTAGGTACGTGTATTACTGTGATATATACCAAGAAAGCCTCATGCGACCTGAATAAACACTAGTGAAATAGTTTTTATAAGATTCCATACGGATTCATAAATGTTAATCATAAAAAATGCTGAATCATGTATGACTAAATACAGAAAGGAATACTACTGGCCAGAACATACCATTGATCTCATGTGAATACAGATTCAGTATTAAAACTTTAACATATAAAAATCCTACCACTAAATAGATTATACTTTTGTATTATCATTGCTTCTCCATCTTATATCATTAGTACATCCATTATCATAATAAAAAAAACAACTTCAGATTAAAAATAGTGACACAGGCAAAACCATCCAAATAGATTATCTTTACCCTTTTTTTATTTATAACTAATTTCGTGCTCAAAGATCCAATATTTTGATATTAGTATTATAATCCACGATTGCACTGTCCTTACAGTTTTGCTGTAAACTTTGACTCCATATCTTATCAAATTGAAGAGATTTGCAAATTGTTATTTAATTAAATTTATATGCATGTTAAAAATTGTACGCGCTATCTCGAAGAGAACGGCTGTTATCATAATACTTAACATAGAGGGGCCAAACAGGAAAACAGACAGATTCTAAATCTTTTAATACCCTATTTTAACTTGGACATATCTATACAAACATAAGAGATTTCTACCTTTGTGATGACTCATCATGATATCTCTGGTATTATTTGTCTGAAAAACTTGAAATTTAGTCAAAACGTCCTTTTTTCCAATTAAAGGCCAGCTAAGAACGGATTTCAAGAAATTCCACCTATAAGGTGATTGAAGAATCATATTTTCTAAGAGTACACGAGCTGTTAGAAAATATGATTTTTATGAACGAAACGGAACGGAACGAACGTAAAACTTGTCCAGAATATTTTTTAGGAATATTAAATACTATCCATAATAGATAATACGATATTTCATAGAAAAAAAGGTAGTTATATCGTAAAAAAGTTAAATAAAGCATAACAAATTTAAGAGTTTCGGTATCTTTTGATTTTGTGCGTGAAGCGGACGTCTTTACTCTGAATTCTTGGTTCTTTTTTTTTTCAACCGATAGATGTCCACTGCAAGGCATAGGCCTCTCCAAAGATGCCCACGATAACTAGTCCTGATCACTGCCTGCATCCATTAACTGTGTCGTCGGTTCACTTGGTGGAGTCTACCGACACATGGTCGCCAGTCGTGATTCTTTCGGCCTCAACGGCCATCGATTGCCCGAGCGATGTGCCCCGCCCACTGCCTTAAGACGAGCAATTATTCGAGATGCTTCGGTGATCTTGGTTCTTCTGCCCATCACCTCATTTCTGATTCGATCTCACAGCAAAACTCTGAACATAACCCTCAACCATTGTTGTCTTGGTGACCTTGTGTCTTCTTATGAGACCCTTTATAACCAATTATTTGGTTCAAATTAGAATATCTTCTGTCATAATAAATTTTCTCGGGTTACACAAAATGTTAAAAAACCAACTCACAAGCGTAATATGTCTATTGTTAGTGGAGACCATTTGAAAATGTACAAACATATTTTTGAATAAAATTAAATGGAACTAGATGAAGGCTATTGGCCAAATGAGAACAGTATAACTTATCCCCTAATATACCTAAGTAAGAAAAGACTATAACCGGTTATCACTTTTACTCATTTATATTAATCGGTACATTGCAATTTCGAAGCGATAATTTTCCGGTTTCGGCGAAACTCATTAATTCCCCATTTCTTTGACAACATAACACTCATTTGACTGTTGTGAACTTAATAAATGGAAATCCTTTTAACACCATTGGATGTTACCATCATATAAGCGGTAGGTGGTCCACAGCAGGAGGTAGGCGGAAGAGCCTATTATTTTGTCACCATAAAAATGTATATTGAAGTGTTATTCATGGCGGCGAATTATACAAAAATTGTGATGAAAACCTCGAACCAAATTTCACGTCATAATGGATCGAAGCATTAGTATTTATAGTTACGAACGCAAACGATGTCGAATTTCACATTTGTGAAGCCAGATATCATAGCGGTTTTATGAACAGGTAATCACTTAAACCTCAGGTAAACTAATTACCTTCATCCTTTTTCGTTTGTCATTCGATTTGATAGTGGCTTGAAAATAAAACCCTTTCGACTTTAACTGCGGTTCTATTGATTTTAACATTTTAAATACAGTGGAAATATAAAGCTAAGCGAAAGTGCAATTCTTTGTGTAATTGTAATTTGTTATGAACATATCAATGATAAAGCGGTTTAACCAAACCAACGTAAGTTATAAAAATTTGAGAGCGACTTCTCCTTCAATTACAGCCTTTTGCTCTATTATGTGGTAAAGTATTGCAGTGGCAATCTGTAAAGAAAACCGAGGGTAGAAATAAAAAAAATCCCGCTACAAACATTTACAAGAATCGTGATTATCATGACCGAACAAATGTTACGTCTAGGAATATATGATACGCACTGGAATAAGTTGTGTAAATACTACGTAATGCTGAGAGAGTACCTGTTATCATCTGATATTCCCAACGAAGTCGTAATTTAATTTAACTGCGCTGCTAATTAGTATTTATAAATACAGGATGATTAGTTATATGTGTAAAAGGTTTAAATGGATGTATGTAGCTTTTGTCAGCTGACAATTAATGCATGGTACACCCTATGCAAAAAACTATGGTTTCTGAATTAATAACGTAATGATACTATAGTAAAAAAGCGTTTAAAATTCGGATTATTACATATTAAAATTAATTATTGTTTACTATTTATTCCCGCAGACTGTACGGCAAAAAGTTATTAGCTTGTCGCATTCCAATATGAAAAATAAATTATTGTCACGTATTTCCAAAAGATCACTTATTCAGCGTTATTTGGTGTAAAGGCTTTAAATATTTTTACTGAGTAATGAACTATACATTCACCACTTCAAAGCTTTTGTAAACAATTCAATGTTATTAATATTTTAATATCTGTCATATAATAAAAACACATTACATTGTATCAAACAATAAAAATATTATTGGAACGATGATTTTCGATTTATAAGAACTGGTGGTTTATAATTAACCAGTAGAAAAAATTAACTAAAGTAACATGTTTGAAAAAGTTTTGAAGCTCTTTGTTCCCATTCACACCTTTAAAGCTTTTCTACCAATCACCTTGTATATCATCGTCGTTTTAGACCATAGATGCCTACTGTAAAGCATAGGCCTTTCCCAAAGTTACCTAGGAGGATATACCGTAATCGCCATACTTGGCAAGCGGGTTGGCGATCGGAGTTTGATATTACGGTAGGCAGAAAACGCTGCGGCCTATCCTTTTAAAAATTGTGTGTAAACAGTAGCAATTCCATATGGTTAAGGCACAAAGTGTGAATTATATTAGATTTTATCCCGAGAATCGTAAGTTTCAATCCTCTATCATTGGGCTACCACCACTGAGCAATGGTATATACCGATATATTAATGTAGATACATACAACGCATGTTAACGTAAAGAGAAGGTAAAATAAGTCGAAGAACACGAATACAGAATATTGTTTATGACGGTAACCAGTAAAAATCGTTGCAGGATTCCTATATGATAAGTTGCGCCAAAGTGTAAACTGAAATATTTTTGGATTTCAGTGTCTGCAGTAATATCAGATCTTTGTCGAAAATCAATGATAAGTTAATTGTCTGCATATAATCTAAGTCATCAATCATCCTTAATACCTCATCAGACGGTTTAAGTGTAAAAACAAAATATATCAGCATAGTGTAACTTATCTTGATTTTGTAGCTTCCCCAGTCGGTCAATACGGTGTTACAAAGAGCCAGCCAGACGGGCCGAACTTAATTTCGAAACAGCTTATCGTGATATTTATTAAATATATCTATATTATATAAGAGCCTGTTAAAGCGTGTGTGGAAAGACCCACCACTACGTGGTTCGTCGACATAGTTCGCGGGATGTGGGTAGCGCAAGATCGGTCATCGTAGCGGTCTCTGCTCGAAGCCTAAGTCTATTAACGCGTCTATTAACTTATATGATGATGACATTTGATTGATGACGTTTCCTCATTTTCTATTCTGATGTCGTACGCTACACTTTCCGGTCTATAGTCTTTACTTCAGAATCTTAAGGCCCTTTTGTAGCGATGTTGTTACGCATACACATAGATACAGTCGCAAAGCAGTGACTAGCTGTGTGCTCTCGTCTAGGATTCAGTCGTGATTCAAACGCATACTATTGCCCTTCTATCGCGGTGCATATTCAGTAATCTCCGTTCTCCCGCAATAACACATTGCAAATACAACTAAGACACGTTAGTAGCGATGCTGTCGTCGCAAAAGGTCGCCGTGGACGAGGGACTTGAGCCACAGCGGCAATCTCTTTTTCGCGCTATGTAGACCGCCCGCTATCATTTTAACATGCCAATCCGGGATATGTCGATAATTAATATTTAATTATTAATCATCTTATAAATATGCCTACTTCACCATTTTAATTTTTTACTTTACTTCATCCATTAGATGCATTTTTTCTACATTTATATTGTCAACAATAGATGATAAGTATAGCTTTAATAAGTCGATTTTCTTCACATTACATACCAAACAGATAATTTTTTAAATAAATTAGTCGTAACTAAATGTTTATAATTAGTGACAATATATAAGACAATACTAAAATCTAAAGTACACTCGAGGAGACAGTTATGCTAAGAAATCCCTCATATCATTATCTCCTCTCTAAATGGCAAGTAATGTTCGTATTTTCACACTTGAATTCCAAGAAATATTTACTAGTGATGAAATAATTTGCAAAAATAGTGACTAAAGCTTATTTTACAGATCGACGAACGGCATTTTCCTTAAATTTTAATATCTCAATCAATGCCATACCTAACAAAACATATAACATCATCCGATTAAAAAATAAATAATTAATTCACTACCATAATGATCCAGCACACTGCTATTACGACAACTAATATAAACCATATGCTACGTGTTATGATTTTATAATAGTTCAAAGAGCTTACTTTGCGCGTGTGTGTATATATAAATATATATGTAGGCATTAAATAGAATTTGATAGAATATTCTGAATATGATAAACATCTACCTAGCATATTTAGGTTTTCAAACGTACCATAACATTTGTCATCACCATTACAGCCATTCACAGCTAGACATAGTTCATCAGATAGATTTCCAATACTACCGCATGAAAGCGGCTAATATCCAACATCTTCCGACGAATTTAACAGGGTAGTCTTGTGGGGTTTATCTAATATTAGTCGAAAATAGTTTACAAATGTCGACGTTTCTGCTCATAGACGCCCACTGCAAGGTATAGGTCTCCCTCAAATATATCTGTATAATAAATTGCCACAATTGACAAACGTGTTGGCGATCGCGAAATGGTATTATGATACGCAGAAGACGTTGCTGCCCATCCAATGGAAACTTTGTTATAAGCAGTGGCAATCTTATATAATTAAAGCACAACGTGTAAATTATATAAGATCGTGTCCCGAGAATTGAACCCGCGACCTACAATCGCAAGACTCCGTCCTCTACCACTGGGCTACCACTACTCGCGATTCACAAATGTAATTGTAATTAATTATATGTTTACGAATTGTCTTTTCAAGATCTGTTCTTTATTTAAAAAATAGTTGCTGTACAGAAATCTCTACATCACGACTATCTTTAAAAAGTCTAACAGCCGCAATTAATATCCAGAAATGATATAAACTTTTTTGTATATACAAATATATGCAACATGAAACATCGCCTGGTGTCGACTTCTTTGATACATCTTTATGCAAGTTCCGAAAGGGAACCATTGACACAATTGGTAGATAAATATGAATAATTATTTAATTTTTCTTCCATTTTTTTAATATATGGTTTATGTATATATACATATGTATTAATGTACGTATATTATAAGATCATAAACCTACTTTTCTTACTTATTTTCTGTTATACGTCTTAAATATTGCGAATGTTGTAAACGTAATTGTTATAATGCATATTTAATTAATTCCTATCCCTAACTTATCGATGACATAAATAATAAATAACGTAAATAAAATGTGTACAATCCGTATTACTACATATTAAATTAAATTATTATTTTATATATGTTCCTGTAGACTTTGTATAGCCAGAAGTTATTAACGACTTAATAAGTTATTGGCTTCTCGCATTTACTTCTGGTGTTCTTTTTTAAATGAATAAATCAGTAAAACAATAGAAAGGTCTAGATAAAACACCCGTTTTACCTCAAGATTTTATTACATAAATAAGGTGATTCAATTTCCAAAAATGATTCTGATAACTGATTATTGCATTATGTATAACAAAACTTCCCACTTATCAATTCGTCAAAAACTGTATCAATAATTAAAAGATAAAACATTAGATGCATGTCAGTATCGAAATAATACGATAATTTAGATCGATGTAATGAGATAATAAAAAGTACCCACGAGGAAGTCTACTACCGCATTTGTTGTAACCAATCGTCTGACACTAATCAATGGGTCAGTACAAATAACATGAGCCATTTTATAACATCGTCTTGTTCAAACTACCGCAATGTCTGATGTCTAAGGTCTTTTACCAGTGTTTGTTGCCGGTGATGACTTATGGATCCGAGATGTGGCGTGATATTGAACAGTGGAGATGGCTATGCTCTGAACTTGGCTGGGAGATTGAATCAGAATATAGAAAACCACGCAAAATAACCAAGGTCACAGACGTAGCTTGAAAAATTACATCTTTATAATCTGAAGTGGCAGTAGGAAAAGTTTTCGAAAGATGACTACGACCGGTAGACCCGATGTTACATCCGACCCCCCCCCCTCCTCTCATTAGGTAGATGGAGGACATAGTCAAGGTCACGGGAAGTCGCTGGATACGAACAGCGCAAGGCCATCGTGGCGATCTTTGAAGAAGTTCAATGCTTTGCAGTGGGCGTTTATCTATGTAGGGCTGACATGATGTTGATATAATATAGAAACTTGCTGCCAAAACACGTGAATAAAAAAGTCAGTCATAAAGTAATAAAGTCAAATGCTTGACTGTTAACTGTATCATAACTGAGATGATACATAGGGTCATTTTAATTATTAATTTGTATTATTATCCACACATGATCATTTACTGTGACCACTCGTGTACCTCATGAGAATGCCACCAAAAGAGCCCAATTCGACAGTAACTTGAATCAAAACGAGCTCTTTTATAATGACATCCTTCAACTTATATATATAAGAATTCACAACAAACTATGTCGATTTTTTTTTAATGTGGTCACTTTCACAGTACATTAGTAAAGCAATTCATAGCAACTATGAAGAATTTTTTACCGAGTAAAAAGTAGTTTTTATCAAGTAAACTTCGTAAATTTATTACATGATAATTAATTGATATTATACGGGAGTGTAATACACACAGTTGTCCTCGAAAAACATTGATGTTTTCATCTGGTTCTTCGAAGTAAACCTTTAAGGTCACTATAAATATAATAACAATATACTATTTTTTCATAATTTTTTTTCCTCTTTATAAGGAAGTCCTTGAATATAATTATGGCAATAATAGAGGGACGTACTTGTCTATTATAAAAAAGTATAGCTGTACGTATCAGGTAAACCGAAAAACAACGGCCTGAGCTTATACTCTCGAGGGAGCCAAGCTTCGCTATCTCAATGGTGATAGCTAAGAACCATTAGCGCCTTACTCCTTCAAACCCACGGAAACTTCTAATGCCACTTGGATAGCAGCGAAGCAAGTAACAGCCACAATATAAGGACGACGTGGTTCGAAAGGTTGCTCGTCTGAAGTGGCAGTGGGAGAGGCACATCGCTCGTGCAACCGCAGGGCATTGGGCATGAAAGGTTCACGAGTGGCGACAAAGAACCGGTGCACGCGGTCTATGTAGACTCCATGCTAAAGGAACCGGACGTCGAGGCGAGCTTTGGGCGAGTCTGATGTCTTACAATGGAGGTCCATCGGCTGTCGTGATAATATGGAAAGCGCTTTTGTATTATACACGGATAACCGGTAAACGGTAACCTGATTCTAAATAGTAGTACAAACAAGACATATCCTAGTAGACTCCAAAAATAGTACCTTATCTGATAAACTAAAAATATATGTGTTTAATTTATCTGTAAGTAAATAATAAAAGCCGACTCCATAAACACATCTGGTTATCCGATCTCCGATCCGATCCGATAAAAAAGATTCACTAAAACGGCCGAGTAATAAATATAATCAGTAAAAATATGAAAAACTATTTCAACATAAATAAATACAGGTTATGTGAAGTCTGAAGTGGCAGTGGGCAAAGCCTTTACCTTGCAGTGGAATTCTAAAGGCTATCATGATGATGATGAAATGAATTGATAAAAAAACAACAGTAGCTGTTTGCTTACATTAATGGTAGGTGACCAAGCATGTTGTGATATAAATCACATCTTAACTCTGACTTTCAATAATCATCTAGTGATGAGCCTAAAGGCGCTAAAACTACATTACGCAATAGCAATAAAAAAACAACATATGTGTATATACAAAATGTATCAGTAAGCTGCTTTCCTTTCAAAATAGGAGAGGAAGAATTTGAAATTAGTCCGCTTTCAATCGGTCTAATTGAAAATCTATGTGGAAGGCTCATGTCCAGCATTGGACAGTCTATGGTTGAAATTATGAAGACGGTGATGATATGATTATTCCCACCGCAGCGAGTATGCCCAACTGCGTGAAAGTCATAAAAATATGTTAGCATAACTTATAAAACACGTCACAATTTTTTTCTCGCTAAATAACTTTTTTTAAAACTTTTTTGTAAGTTGCAATTCTTGCTACGAGGTTTATGTAAACAAACTTCCAATTCACGGAATACATCTACACAGTGATAAGTTTTTACTGAGTAAGCTGGGGAAGAACCGAAACGCAAAAATCAGGAATGAATTAGATACCAATATTAGAGAAAATCAACAATTAGTTCTAGGGTGGAGACTAGTTCTTTTCGCAGTTTATAGGGTGACCTATGTCAGGAGGTCCTACGACTGAAGTGATGATAATGCAGGCATCGGCTAATGCACAATGTTTAAAAAGTGGAAATAAATAAGTATTTTTAAAATGTTCAAATATATAATAAGATAAATTTTTAGATTTCTTCCGACATAAACAAAATCTTCGTTTCTTTCCCGCATCGAAAAATTGGCCACCAATTATGGTTATCAGGTATTCCCAAATAAGACAACGAAATATCCAAATACAAACACAATAAAAGTTTAAGTCTTATTACTTTTTTTTAAGTAGCTAAAACTTTTTGTTGACAATGCTATTAGCAAATTTACATAACAACATGCTACATTTCGTCATCATCATCATCCGCATTGTGAACTTTAATGATAATTTCTACCAGTCGACTGCATGTTATATATAAATATATACACACATACACACATATATAAATATATATACACATATTTCTAAGTATATATGTATACATATATACATACATATAAATATAAATATATATATATATATATATATATATATATATGTATATATATATATTTATTATAATTGTTAAGTCTAAAATAGAACACTGTATTTTCCGTAAAATAAATACGCGACGAAAATGAATACTAAAATGTCAACACGGTTGGTCCTAAGCACCTATACCATAATACGTTACTATATTTTTGAAAGGTTGATTAAATAATTTTGAGTTTTATTTTACGAAAAAAATTAATAAATATTTTAGGCACAGGACACACAAGGATTTCCTTGAAAATTTATTTATTTATGTTAATACTTAAACTTTAATAACGATACACTTAATTGTTTTATAAAATTATAAATATATATAATAATATATAATTATAAATATATATATAATAACTAAATAATATAAATAAATCCACCGCGAATTCGTGTTAAAGGACGCAGGGATATTTTATTAATAAATATAATATTTATTTTCTGAACAATAATGATATTTCCTATTATTCACGCATTATTAATTCACTAAAAGCAATCACACTATTTATGTAATATATACAAATAGTTCAATATTTAAAACAAAATACAGTTACATTGAGCGTCAGAATGTTATTACGTCACAAATGTTCCGTAAAGTCATCTGCCATCTCGTTACATTTGAGAGATAACATTCGTTTTGTTATAGTACAATGTATAAACAAGATTTTTTTAACAAAAATATTGTTAAATTTTTTTCGATAAAACACAAAAAATAAAATAATAATTTACGAGAATAATAATTAAAAGTGAGTTATTAATTCAAAAGTATCTACCTTTTTTAGTAAACATTTCTGAGCTTGTATGGAAGGAATCGTTTAGTGTCTTCGAGTATTTTCACTTAAATAAAAGCTAATAGGTAATGCAAAGAATCGTCTTGACTAGATATCGTAACGTGGTGTAATAAAAAAAACGCAGAATTATCGTAACGCTTTAATCACAACTAACAACACAAAAATACAATCTATCCGTCAGTAAAATTCAGAGCACGTGTGTGGAATGAACGATGAATGAATGAGTCATCGATCATCGGCCAAAATGGCGGCGTACAATGACGCCGATTCGGCAAGGAAAGTTACACTTGTAATTTATTTTGGTTAACATACGTTAGCCGTGTTATTGCTAAACTCGTTTAGTTTCTATTTAAACAAATTATAAACACGTTGGGCAATATTAATAATGCTGTATTTAAGTTTTAGACTATGATTTAAATATTTTATTATTAATTACTGTTTCTTACTTTTTCTTAATTTTTTAATAGGAATTAATGTCATTATATTTTAAATTTTTTTAAGAATATAAGATTTTCAACATATGTTAACTTTGATTATGCCAAATTACTAAATGATGTACTAATTAAATATGTTAATATAAATTCTATTTTGATTAATAAATAAAAATATTTGGGATAAATTATAAAAGCAAAGGCTGTTTTAATTTGGATCGAAATTTAATGATTTGTATACCTATTTTTGAAGAGCGCCATCTTCTGTTGGTGTACATACCAACCGGTACCACAAAACACACTTTAGAACCCCCTCTCCTGAAGTTAATTCTACAACACTGACACAATGTCGTTGACAAAATAATACGTTTGAATGTTTAACTTTGTATATTAACTAATGCATGCTAATAGAAACGTGAAGATTGGACCGTTTAAAACAATTTGTTTTGAAAGTACTTTTTACAGTTCATATCGTCTGTTGAAAAAACATTAAAAATTTAAGCGATAATTAATTTTAAATGCATATTCCAGTAAAAAAGTAAATTACAAGGAATTTTTCACGATTCAAACTAGAAATACATTTTGTTTAGACTACCGATAGAATTAATGTCAAACTTTCACTGAGTTGCAAATGCCAATGACCTTACGGCAGAGTTTTTGTCTACAAAATCTGTTGGAAATGTAAATATTTTTTTCTTATCAACAAATAATATTATAATATTATTTTTAGTAAGAAAATTATAAAATTTTCTGCTAAAAACCTAACAGGGTTTAAAGATTTTTGCAATTAGTAATTGTTGTTTGTCCGTTGGCAACGGCTTGAATTGGCAGAGACCTCTACACCTCTTTACAGTAACTAAGCGCCCTCAGCAAGCTAAGCACGCTCAAGACTCCATCGGGCGGAGGGGGTTTTTAGCTTGATTAGCCTTAGCTTGGACGTACCGTTATTCTGTTCACCGGATTAGGAGCCCGATAAACTTACCCAGGCGGACTCTTGGTAATATAACTGGGTAAGGTCACCTGAGCGATCTTCGTCTTGAACCTTCAATCAAAACTCGTTTTACATTTCAATCGTGTATAACCAAGACAGCAAAATTTAATTGAAAATTGAAAATCAGGCGAAATTTACTCAGCGGGAGAGTATATTTATTACAGTATATTTAGATATTGATGTATACTTAAAATGTATAAAAGTTACACATTCAATTAAAAATTAAATGTGTAACTTTTAGTGTACGCCATTTGTAAGAAGATAATTAAATTCAATAAAATTGAATTGACTTGGAAGAAAGATGTGATTTAATAGGCAGTTACCGTTATGCTTCGAGGAATCTTAGGAGAGCCGAAGCTCAGCTCGACCAGTTACTATAGTGTCAAATTCAAATTAAAAAAAAAAAACTATTTTACAAAGAATGAATTTAGAGTTCACCAATTGTTTACAAAATAAATAACTTATCTTCGAAAGAAACTTAGCGGGACAATATTTTTTTTATAACAATTTAAAATAACGTATTGAATTATTCATTACATATTTGATAGACATAGAAATAACTTGGCATATATTTTTTTTCCTAGCATTAGGAGCTTTCTAGAAATTATCTGGGATCCTAATATTCATACACCTATTGAGGAGAACCATTCGATCTGTTTGGTTATTGACTCTTTGAAAATTTTGTTAATTTTATGGCATATGGCGCCTATAGCCATTCTTAATATCTCCGTAACATGCGTACACGTAGAACGTCTTTGGGTCGCCGACCAATTAACATTGTGGCAGCTCTACGGGAATAGAAATTACATCATCATATCTATATAGTTTTTCAACCAATCGTCCCGGCCGTGAATTAGACAAAAAAGTTTCTAACAATGATTTCTCGTTTCCGCTTCTTTTAGTTTATACACAAAATAACAAACAAATAATCTGTATATATTACTTGTATAATATATTATTCTTACAATTGTAGATATTTTTCGAAAACATACATAAAATAAGTGATATAGTAGTTAATAATTTAACTAATCAAAAACTTGAATGTAAGGAAAGTGTATATATAGCGATAGACGTTCTACTGCAGAGATTATGATGGTGATGAAGAAATTCAATGTATGTGATACATACACTTGAATAATCTTCACTCCTAGGTATGTTTTAACTAATTATAATAATATAAATTCTATTTTTTTATGTTTTAAGTCAACTATACGTATAGGTGCCAAAGTGATTTTTCCGTGTTACTACTATTTAAAAATTGTAACTTGTAGAACGCGTGGTGTTTTAAAATTCAACAAATGCAGGAGTCTAGTTTGAGGGCACAGATGTGGATTTTTCTGGGGGCGTAGATAAAGCGGCCCTGTACATGGGTAAAAAGAACCAGTCTCGTTCGTGTATATTTTTAAAAATAGATCATAATATATACGAAATACCATAGATTATCATCTGTGTATTTTTAATGTAATTTGTAAACTCACTTTCTTAATCATGTAAAACAGCTCCGTTATATCACACACGGTGAAGTTGTAAGTGGAAACGGATAAACAGCAACTATCGATGAAAAGCAAAACACACATATATCATTACTCGGAGAAATCGGTGATATATTAACAACGAAATAAAATAATTGGAAATATTCAAGCGAAAACTTTATATCTAGGTTGCTTAAAAGCATCGCATAAATTGATATATAAATAAAATTATTCCCCAAATATCTATTCGGCTATTATAATTCTTTTATTTTTATTAAGATACTAGGAACGTTTATGCGGTGAGAAAAATGAAAATTAAAAATTATGAAGAATAGCAAAAACATCAGTTTTTTTTAAAAAACAAATTCCAAAGTGACCTAAAACGCCTCTCTGTATTTATCAAATATATGTATGACGTCAATCGAAATAAAAATGATGTTTAAAAAATATTTTTGAAGTGACTTCAAATTCATTATAATAACTTTAGACAGTGAGATGTCTATTCGGGTTTTCAATGTGTATATTCAAAGAATCGAATCTAACACGTACACGGATATAAGATTACATAGTTTAACTGTAAACCATTTACGTTGAAGGTGATCCTCTAAGTTCTATTCTAGTTTTTGTATGTACGTAATACACAGGGTGATTGATTATAGGTGTAAATATATTCCATATTTTTCATCAAATAAAGCTTTCACATCTATTTCCAAACTTCCTGTATAAAGCAAGTACTCTAAAACTCAATTCCACAGACGATACACAAAACAAAGTCTGTCCCCGCAGACTTTTTACTGACAGAAATGAAAGATAAAAATGTAGTAAGTCGATTATTAAAAACGATTTTTCTTATTAAAATTAGGTTGTTTATTATTTCTTAAACCATTGTTGAATATTCTGTACCATATATTAATTGACTGTAAATACGCTATACACTAGTTGAAAGCTTTAACAGCTATGATCAATCATCCTGTATATGTACGTATTTGTAATATATCAAGTTCCTAGTTGTTACACATGTATTTAATTGCATTGATTACATATAATTCGTCTTGTAGTATTTATTAATAAGCTACATCAATTAGATAACGAACTAGAAATAAACTAGTTATTTTAAATTAAAATATGAAAACCCCATAGAGTTTATTATATTAACATTGATAAACGTGTCGTTCTTTTGTGTGTGTTTTCTGATAAAAAACGGCCGTCGACTACCGCATTACACTACTGTTGACTTAACCTGAGATGTCAAACAATGTTGTTAGGGTTTCCATAAATTTATCGTGTTTATCAGGACATGTATATGTTTTAGCAGTGGCGTTACATGCTACTGTCTTATTCATATAATTAAGATCATTGAAACGTCTTGTACGTTTAAAGACACATGGATAATGGACGAGAAAAATTCGCTGTTTTATACATTGTCAGATAATCTTACAATAGTGGTAACATTTTTATTATTTATATTAGCTGACTACGACTTCGCCCGCGTGGAATTTAACAATAAAATTATTTAGTTTTTTTTTTGTTTAAGAATGTTTCTATAATAAAAATAGCCTAAATTACTCTTTGTTAAATCAGCTAAGTGCCACTATAAGTCTCGTCAAAATCGGTTTAGCTATTTCAAAAATTAACTGGAACAGACAGACAAAAAAATATTTTTTTTTTGGTATAAATGCTTTTCATTTCTATTATATTTATATTTACTTGTATAGGGTATAACATTATAAAATTCTTATTTTTCATATAAGTCGAATGGGTTTGTTTTATTAGTATTTTGTATTTTAACAATATATTGTACATGAACATTGTACTTAATTGTAATGTTTTTTTTATGATAAGTTAATAAAATTAAAAATAAATTAATACACTGTTGGATTAAAAATCAGCATCACAAAATGCGAGGTAACATATTAAAATTTTTTTTTTGTCTATTTTAAATAATTTCCCTTTTTTCCTGCATTCAATATAAAATTAATTGTCACCAAGCGTTAAACAATGTATTGTACTTTCTTTATTATAAAATGATTTGTGATGCGACTGAACAAATATGTTCGTTAATATCTTTAATACCACGGTTTAGTTAACTTTACCTCTATAGACTAAGCAAACGTTGCAAATCTATTTACAAACACTTCTTTTTACACACTAATACATATATTATACCTTTGTGTATACAGTAATAACTTTTGCATACATGCGTTTTAATTGAAGTTAGGTAATAAGTGTATTACATTCACTTTACGAGCTCACGTTGACCTTGATACGAGAGAACACGGTAAACTAGAAACAACAAGTAAGCATTTAATTGATATAGAAATATATCATTAAAAAAAAATAAACGACCAGAGTAAAAAATATCTTAAACCTTTGAATGCTACATGGCGAAAAAGCGCTGCGTTGTCTTGTATTTAAAACTGCGATGCATCGCTTTTGCGCTCCGAGTTTTAGTGTGTCTTTGTTGCTCCATAGAAGTGAACGTAGTCTGGCCTCACGTGTACTTTGTAAAAAGAATCATTACAAAAATAACTTGACCGTTTTATACATTATTATTTTATTTTTCGATAATACTAGAAGAATAAATCTCGATAATACTAGATTTATTAAAATTGATTGATATTTGTCCAAATGAAAGTGTTTTATTTGACAATATAAAGTCAGAATATGTACCCCAGTTTTCGTGCGTTCCTGCAAGAATTGCTTGATAGTCAAACAGTTAATATAAGCTACGTGGATCTTAAACTTCTGAAGTGGAAACCACACAAGGACAGTACAAGAAGTACACACTCAAAGTCTTCGGAACACGCTGAAGACTTTTAACCAGTCCTATTATAAAGCAGTGGGGCTGTATTAAACAGCTAAAATGATGATAAACCGTGTACTTCCTTACTTGGTCGTAGAGTTAGAAGTATATCGTGAGAGAGTTAGATATACATGTAACGTTTCTAAACCAGACAGGAAAGTCAGAAGAAAATCTGAAAATGCCTAGAAGCATTAGGTGGCCTTAATAAGTTATTACATAGTAATAGATAGAAGCGTTGCTGGAATTTCTTCTGCCACTCCTTGTGTCTTTTCGAAGCAGTATTAACTAATGTTTATTCTCTGTTCATAATTTTTTCCTATGACCCCAAGACGGTGCCGAGGGCTTCCACAGTATGTCACCATCTCGAACGGTCTTGAGCCTCGCATTTTACTTCCGTCTACGTCATTCCAAATGCCTTCACTTCTGCAGTGATCGTCCGCCGCCCGGTTTGCTTTGGGCGGCCACATCTTCGCGTTCCTTGAGGTTTCTATTCTTGGGCCTGCCTCGGTATGTGAACAGGGTCCTTTCGGAACGTGTGGCCTTATTATTCTCTATTAACCGAACCTGAATAAATTGAGAAGTTATACTGACTTTAGCTAGTGGTAGCCCAACAACAAACAATCTTACATAATTTAGACTTTGTGCAGTAGTTATATAGAACTGCCTCTTCTCACAAACAAGTTTCTTGAGGATAGGCAGTGGCGTACTCAACGTACCATTACCACACTACGATCACCCATCTCCATCCATCATCATCCATTTTTGGGAGAGGCCTATGTTTTGGAGTGAGCATCGACGGCTTAATCGACAACTGGCTGTAGTTCTGTAGTATTATCGTCTAATTCTGAAACCTAATTTATTAATTTTTACGATTTTTACGAATTTAGAAATAAATTATTAATTCTTAACCTTCTTTAATGCATTAATAACGCAGTAATGACGCGCAGCTGGGAGAAGAAAGATCCATCCCCAACTGCGGTATCTCTCTCATAACTGTCCCTGCTCAGTAAACAAGAAACAAAAAGGTAAACAAACACCCCTGCGATATAAATTTGAATGAAAAAAAAATAGTTACTGCTGCTAAGTTCAAACGTTAAAAACGCACAGTCACGTCAAGCTTTATGAATCTGTACCTAAGTTTCCTTGTATCGTAATTGCACATCACCTTTTATTATGTATTTATGTATTTTGAAATAGTTAAAAATATTTTTATACATATATGTTGTAAAACTCTTTTGCTTACTATACTATCATTACGTTATTTATTATTTCTGAAACCATTGTATTTGGATCGGGTATACCATACATTAATTGTCATCAAATATTATATGCATTCGCCTTTTTAACGCTTTTATATCATCCTGTATATTGGGGTTATATTCTAAATCTAGAAGTTCAGCCATATACGTGCATGCACTTTTAAAGTATTGACACCAACAAATGTAAATGGACCTCGCCTATTGTCCCACGCTGAATAATAAATCTCCAATTTGCATAAATCCATTACCAAGTTCATTAAATGAATTATCTACTTCGATGTACGTGATAATTATTATTTAGCCTGTTATTTTTCTATCGTATTATAACATAGCAACCATTCTAAATTACTACGTATTGATATACAATTATTGATCAATATACCTATGATTATAGGACACTTAAAACACTCGCTATGTAAACATTTAATTGGTTCTACTACCGAATGTATCATCGAGGCTTTTAATTTTGTAAAAAAATAAAGGCAGTTCATAAATTTTTTAAACGATATCTCTCAATGTAAAATGGAAATGTTTTTCATAATGATTTTTGTAGGTCGATATACATTGGAAGTAAGACTGTGCAAAAAGTGTTGCACAAAGAAGGTTTTATTTTTAATTTAAACTATCCTCAAATTCTAGAGTTGTCTGTATTGATCCACTGTTAAAAAAATCAAAGGTGTTACAATTAATAAACCACATTAAAGACGAAGTTAACCCTTAATAGCCTGATTTACGAAAGTGATTTTTTTTTAATATTACTGTGTTTGCTTGAGAGTCTAGATGAAGGTAAAAATAGAGAAAAGGTAAAAATAGGTAAAAATAATAAATATTTTTAAGTTCGTTGGAAAGAATATTATACAACAGTAAAATACATACAGCCAACCTATAAAAAAGTAATAGTAATGTGAACATTCGGTTTAAAAGATTGGTATCAAAATTGAAACTCTAGGCTATTAAGGGTTAATTTTAATTTCCTTGGAAGATGCATCCAGACGCAGGCCTCTTACAGCCGTTGGTAATCTATCATCATCATACAATCTTACCAATAAGAAGAAAGCAGGCTGCACCCACCGTCTTCCTTGAACCTTAAAAAGGTCGTCTGTCCGTGTTCTACTCTAGAACCTTAAAGCCCCAACGACCATCTGTTCCGCATGTTTTGTAGCCTGCCTAATGCCACTTCTTGTCAATCCGTAGGGCTATTTCATTTACTTTCTTTCGTCTACGGATCTCGTAGTATCCTGATTACAGCCCTCTTTAAAGCCCGTTGTTTGACGGAGAGTTTGCCAGAGAGGGCTGTTTAATTACCAATCACGAAATCGATGAATGAAACCTCTATTCAACGGAGGACCTCTTGCACTTGCAATGATGATGATAAACGAAATTAATTCAATTCCTCCTACTGCTCAAATTCCAGCAGCGTTATGAAGCCATGTGTTTAATAACATTTAAGCAGTTACTAGGTATTTACAATCACAGAGCAATTGTTTATTTCGAAATGTTTTAACCTTTTGCGATCGACGACATTTTCGGACGATAAGGTGGCAAGTCTTCATAATTTTCGCAAATGTGTCGGCCACTTTATATGTACGACATAATGACGAAATCAACAGCTTAGGAACCTTCTCAAGTACCAGTAAGGTATTCCTATTGCTTAGAACTAACGTAATGTTACATAAGCATTGACGTCGCAGCTCGCTCGCCATCCGACCTGCGGCTCGATGTTCCACAGAAATTAGCATCCATGCTCTTGTTTTACATTTACGTGCAATATATCCGATTTTTTTTTTGCCCATGTTTTTGCATGTTACGGTTTTTAAGTAAGTCTCTTAATCTATTTTAACGACGACCTAACAATTCCGTTTGTAAGATTACGTTTCGTGTTTTAATAATTTAATATTATCATAGACCGTGACCCTTCTTTCGTCTAACACAAAAGCGGAACTAGATAAGTTTTGAAATGGTAATGTAATATAATCTCGTTAGTAATTTTAAATCTATAACTAATAATAAAACGTTCTTCTTTAGTATATGACAATCAGTGCTGTTTTACAAGAATTTATAACTCTTGTATCACACATTGATATAAAAGAATATTGTATGTCAGCAAAAACCTTAACAATTTTTCCAGGAAGTGTAAATACTTCTATTTAATCGACTTGATCGAGTGATCAAATATTTCTATCGGTAATGTACACGCTTTTACAATAGGATCCCTGATAACATTTAAAAAGCTTCCATTGCTGGATTTTGAAAATTATCGTTGAACTTATGTGTCCTAATGTTTACTCCATTGTACATGACTTCATAGAATATAGCACAGCATAGTTTGGAAACGATTTGTACACTTTCCGGTTTTTTCAATGCCTATTAAATATATCGTCATTTCAGCTTATAGAAGTCGAATTCTCGGCATAGGCTTACCCCACAGATACTTATGGGGGAATATTCCATATTCACCACATTTGGCAGGCGTGTTGGCGACCGCAGTGTAGTAATACGGCAAGTGGACGCTCCCGCCCATTCTCTGGTTGTTTGTTTTTTAGCAGTGGCAAACCTATGCAATAATGCACATGGTGTGAATTATATAATATAGTATCCCTGGAATCGAACCCGCAATCTTACGTTCGCTAGTCTCTGTGCTCTTCTACTGGGCTACCACTACTCATGTTAAATATATTATTTATAAATAAACCTGTACATATAGTCCGGTTGAGTATCTTTCGTCGGTATTTTTAAGCATATATCCACCGTACAAGTGGTAGATAAATAAGACTAGACGTCTTATTTATCAGAGATATATATAATCCATCGTATGTTGTACGAAGAATTGTTAAAAAAGGAATGGGTTTCATAAGACTATGCTAAGATAAAAATTATCGCAGTTTCATCACTTAAAATGATTCGGAAAATTTATTAACATAGCATTAAATTGACCAAAAGTTTACAGATGATATATACCTAGGACACAAGTACATTGATCACGACATTAATAAAAAAGGTCAGTCTTATTTTGTCATTTAAAATGAACTGTAATAATCGTAATAGTAAACCACGGAAAATAGAGCACTTACAATTTTTTTTTAATTTTTATAAAACGATGAGATGAGAATCGATTGTAAGCTTCGTCCAGTCCTATAGAGGTATTATACACGCGGCACAAATGATTTTAACCCAGTTATTTCAGTAGCTAAATATAACTAATAGGCGACACGGTTGTACCGTCGCATTTGTTTCCTGGTAATAAATAGTTATACAAAAAATAATTAGATGCGATTTTTGGATGTAAGTTTGCTGTATTCATGGATAAATGTGTAAATACTATGTATTATGTAAATACTATTATGTATTATTGGGAAGGTAGGCAAATATGCAAAGGTATATTCGTAAGTAAACCATACCAACGAAAGTAGACAATAAAGAAATAGTGCGAGTTAATGTGCTATAAAATTTCTTGTAAAAACGAAGTCTTAAGATTAAAAATTGTGATCTTAAGTAAAATATACATGTCTACAAAATTAATAACAAAATAGTCTCAATTTACATAAAAACTTTTGATAATTCGGCACAAATTAACACTATTATTTTGAAAGTACGTATAATGAAATGTTATAAATTCAGCAAGATTGAGCTATGTTTTTTTTATACGAGGTCTGTTCAGATTTTTTATTCATGAGTATTTATTTTGTTTAAATATTGTACACATGTGCCAACTTTTCTTTATGGATTGTATCCATAAAGCATTTTAATAAAATAATTTTGTAATTTAACACAATATGTCCTTGGACTTAAATTTGTTTTTCACTCAAATCTTGGTACAGAATATTTGACCCATTTTTTTAAATAGACAAAAATCGAAGGCTCATTGATCTCAAAATACATTCTACAAAAACTGCTGTCAAAATGGCCGAACTTGTCAGTGAAGTATATGAGTACCAATATAACAAAACTAAAAAAAATCATATTGAATATATGTAACACGAGAAATTTATAAATTTGCAATACTTTTTCAACAGACCTTGAATATACATACTCTACATAAATATTCTCGAGTGTAATCGTGCAACGTGCTAAAAAAATGCAATTCAGATCAATTATTGGACGTCGCATACACAGTATGAAAAAACGATTCGACTTTCGTTTCATTTTAAACACTTATTTGATCACCTATTGTCTTATTGTCAGGCGAATGACCTTTTCAATACTCTCGCAAACTACTCGCTGTGACAGTGTCATATGTAAAGACAACGATTTGTTTTTCGTAACATGCGACTACTTTTAATTACTTAGTGTTATATGTCTTTAAGTATGATAATTAATTAGACAAAACACTATTTCTTATCTTTTAACAATTCAAATTTAATGACAATAAATTCCATATAGCGTACTTTCTGTAAATTTGTCATCTATGGTCTGAAATCGTATTTTTAACATCTTTATCTACTAGGAGTACTTATCTAGTGAATAAAAAAATGTCGTTAGAGTAATAACTCTATGGATTCATTATCACTTTGATATTGTATTCTAATTTTATAGTAATAGTAATGTAATTTTGTATAGAACAGAATAAGAAGAAGATAAAACAGAATTATATTTTAAATAATTGTAATTTCGGAGTATTTAATGCTATTAATAAATCATAAACATTAATTATTTATTTTCGTTTTATATAATATCACAGTATTGAAAGTAATGAATCTTTTCTATAATTAATTAAACATAAATTGTTTCTTTTCATTATTATTCTTCTTCGTAATTCAACAATAGGCCAACATATTGAAACTTTAACAATGTTAAACGAAAAATATAAAAGTATATCATGTTTTTCTGTTGGTGCGCCTATTTAAAATTATTATACAAACATTATAGCACAGAATCTTGATAAGTAGCAACACTTTCTTCTCAAGGGCGAACTCGTTTGACTCCATTAAATATTTTTATTCATTCCAATTTTCACATGTAAATGCATCTAATCTAGTTAGAGAATAAATTACTGCGTGAAGTACATATATACAGTTACGTGAAGTACATGGATATATACAGTTGCAATGTTTTTTGTTAACGTTTTTGCAAAAATATTTCCTAATTTCTTTAACCGTATTTTTGTTTTGAAACAATGTTTCTTGTTCTATTTTGTTGGCAACTCGCTAATCAGACATTGTCCAGTCTTAACTATAAATAATTAATTCTATACTTAATAAAAAAAAAAAAGAAATTATGTGAATGGCCTTTACCAACAACAACTTGACAAACTGGTTGTTTTATTTTCTGGTGCGAAAATAAATGTATAAATGATACTTTTCCGACAAAGCGATATACAATTGAAGATGTGAAAAACATGAATTTTAAAGATTGCTGCCACAAACATTTACCTACTGCCCTTGCAATTCATTTATCGACTTCTCCGATGAAGTTATAAATTGTATTTTTTTTCGATAACAATCTTCTACAACGTATTAGAAAAACTAATAAAAAACGTTTGAGTTTAGTTAACTCATTTTACATCAAAGCACGTTTCTAACCTTTAGCGTTAAGTTTATATCATTATAGGAGAGTTCAATGTGATTCTTGTTTCTACCGAATTGGGTTCTTCTGGCAATCTTCTTATATAAACTACACTAAAAGTTCTATGTATATAATCATATAAATAAATGATGAAAGACGAATAAAATCGACAGAGTCGTTCTCAAGTTGTATATTTTTTAGTTGTAGGATAAACATATATATTCATGTAGTTCTTACCAAAGCGACTTAAGAACTTGGCCGTTCAAAAATTAACTTAGACACGTCAAGAAGTCTTCGACCTATGTTATTATATCATTACAATAACTGCCATAAATATGATGAATCTATAAATGCCAACGCGTATACATCATTTATGAAGAATAACAAAATGGTCACTCGTTGGTTCGGATCCAACATTTCAGCTACATCGATCGGTGTCCCATTGATCTGATGGTAGCTACCTGGGTGCAGCTTCTTCCGACGACTGTCGCCCGTCCTCCTTCTGAGTGGACTTCTCACCCTTGCCGGTCCGAGGTCTGAACCCTGTGGCCTTAGCAGCCATCAATTCTGATCCAAGGCATCTTAAATTACAGTCCCTAATAAGTAAGTCAATACCCCATGTGTATATATATATATATATACATATAACGAAAGACTCATTTGCTTACATTATTTAAATTTTAAACTACGATGTTTCTTATTATTTGTCGTATCTTTTTCTTTGGAGATCTGGTTCTCACTAAAACTGCTTCATGGACTAGATGAAGAGCTCTTTTACCATACTCTATTTTACCATGTCATTCGGATAGTCTATCCTCTAGTTTCCTCAGGATAGTGTTACTGGAAATTCCAGTTATCGATTTCTATGAATCAAGTGGTCAGACCTGGTGGTAGGTCATTGTTCACGTGGTCTTTTACCGTTTCATTTCCTTACAACCAGTTTGTCGAAGTTACCTGGTTCTCTGCGATATCCAATATTATAAAGAGCAAAAGTCTTAGTCTTTAACTGCTCGAGTATGGACTTATTGGTGCATCTTTCTACCCATTGTACGCGTAACATTTATCCCAAACGCCATATTTCAAAATCCCTAATTTTTTTTCGTTCCAATGCGCAAATTGATAATGATTTAGAGCCGTACAGGAATATCTAGAATACGTTTGCCCTACAAAAGTGAAACTTTAAGAGAAGCTATTATTGTGAATCTTAAGGCAATTTTTAAAAATACATTATATCGTAATTTTTACATAACCTATTGAATGATATCATTTATTTGATATTACATTCTTTGACATATTTCTATATAATTTATTATAAAATATTGCGTTACAATATGATAAGACTATGTACTTATGTTTCGTCTTGTGACATATATGTAGATGCTACAGATAAAAATAGTTTTTAGTAATAGCGGTTTCGTAATGTCATTCCCATTCAATACAGGTTTCGAGTTTACGCCCCTTTTAGTTTTTTTTATCGTTGGTTTTCTAATTTATACGGGTTCATGGCATTTGTTCGCTCCAAAAGTCATATTTTTATATGAACACAGCGCAATAAAGTAAGTATTTTAAGAAACGAGCAAAATATTCGTTGTTATAACAAGATACAGAATTAAAAGATTATCTACCCACGACACAGTCTAAATAAATATCTGAAATATACAATAAATGCTATAATTTTTTTGAATTATTGCAGATTTTTAAAAAAACGAAAATTCACAGATATGACTAAATAATTATAGAAATAAAACAGGAGGAGATAATTATACTCGACATTTTTGAATATGTATTATTAAAGTCATGATAATAAATATTTTAATAACACGATTTTCTATTAAATTGTAAATGATACATATTTTTAATAAATAAAAAGACAGACCAATCTCTTATATAAATGTAAAATACAGTACAATAAATTAATGAATATACTTACAAATTAAAATCACTAAATAACACTTATATACGTTTTTTTAAAAAAATTTAACACAAAAATATAAATTTCTGATATTTCACTAAACGATATTCTTTAATATTGTTGTATGTTCAATTAAACACTAAATAATAGCACTGTTGTCTGTTTCAAAATTTAATAAAAAAAAACCGTGTGGTTATTTTAAAAAAAGAACGCACAGATGATTAAAAGCTTACGTTTAAATTTCGAAGAGCAAAACGCGCGCGACCTATGCGGTATCCGTACATACACTAGACTATTTGTGCAGTCGCAGTGGTGGTGCAATGTAAACAATTGTTTACAGAACAAAATAGTAACATCTTAAGCTCTATGTACTAAGAGATCTCGTTACTGAACAATTATATCGATGTATAGTCACGACTATATTATAGTTTTGTAAGGCATATATATTAAATATCAGTTTTTATTAAAGTATGTTTATATATATGGTCGGTTATATTGGATTAATATTGAGAAATAAATACACAATATTTATAATATAAACTTACATTCGCACAAAGAGTTTATGCGAGTTATGCTAGAGATTTCTATATGAGATTAAATCAGGAATGGGAAAATCCGTAGACGAACAAGAGTAATCTACACGACTTAGAGGACTAGTTAGTTTAAATGGCAGTCCACAACATAATTTCAGCCGCAGGATGTCCACAGGCGGACATAGGCCTACTCGATATATTGCCAATAAGACAGGTTTGAAGCGGCCTGCCTCCAGCATATTCTGATCATAACAAGGTACTCTGTACACATTGTCGATGGAAATCCAACGCAGGTTTTGCCAGACCGTGGTCTTCACTCCGGAACCTTCCAGGTCTCAGCCATGGCCTGCTTACTACTTCAACTCATTAGTTCGCTGTGCTATGTCTATGATGTCCTAAATTCTGAGTTCTTTAAAAATAAATAAAAAAAAATGTCGGTTTTCTGATAGTTATAACAATTTGTAGTTATAAAAATATGACAGTCAACATTACGTAAAAATATTTAAATCATTGATAATTCATCATAGACCAATGGAACCTATACTATTCAAGGTAAAGATTATCTTATTTTCAATGCTAAAAATCAATCTATCTTAGAGTGTTTACTACGTTTTTATTTTCTTTATACTTCGATATAAAGAACGATGTTGTAGATAACAGATTTACACAACGTCATCTAAATTATTTCGTCGTTTCCACATAATTCCACATAATGACTGTCATTGTACTAAATATTCTTCTCACAAATTTGTAGCAAAAAAAACGGAAACGTACGCATCCGCCTCGTCGAGCAGGTAAAGCGATTACTAATATAGCGTGAAAACAATAAGATTTTGCATTTTTTACTTGTAACAGATATAATAAAACTTAAAAGACGGGATTAAAAACCGAACCTGCAACGTCTGAAAGAGCTTGCGAGGTCTCTTTCTGTGATATAGGCCAGGTATCGGACAAAAAAAAGCAAATACATCAAAAACGATTATAAAATAGCGTTTCAATGGGTTCTTAATAAAACTATAAAGTTTCACCAATTTTGATGTGACTTGAGAAATATAGTCTTAGAAAGTGTTTATAAGGTCAGTTTGACAGGAATTGCATTGCCGAACATAGTTTATTATAGAAAATGCGTAAGACATTAGTGTTAACAAGATAAGAATGCGTTTACCCGTACCGCTTTTTTGCATTGGGCGGCCGCGTGCTCTTACTTTAATGTCTGGTTATACGCCTTGACGAGTTTTTGAACAGATTCCCAGGCCTTTTCTGTTACTTCTTTTTCCAGGGCACGTTAAATCTCAAAAAGTATAAGTACATACTTATTTCTACCTCGTCTCGACCCGAGTATGAAACACTGTATATTGAGAAAAATATCGACGTAAAATATTTTTTAACTTTAAAATACGTGATGTCTTTAAAGAAAATCCGATTTTTTTGTAAAGGTTACTAACTTTTTAAATTTTCTCCTCTTTAATTTTGAAATTCTTAAGGCAATTTTTTCATATCTTCGAAATTAAGGCCCTCCACAAAGCAAGCCTTGATACCTCTGGTTATGTGATACACCATATGATAGCCCGTTGTCAGCCGGTCTTTCTTTTCTGTCGTTTACAAATGCTGTGCCCTGTGGCATTTACTTTATTATATGGGATCGCCTCTACTCACCAACAAGTTTCCAGAGGATGAACACTAGCGCCCTCTCCGTATCATAATACTACTCGCGATCGCCAACCCGCCAGCCAAGCGTGGCGATTATGGTGTAACCACCACAGATATCTTTGAGAAGACTTACGCCTTGCAATGGACGTCTATTGGCTGAAACGTCGACAATTTTATCTGGTTTGAGGTGTTAAAGGCATTTAGTCTAAACCTTTTTACATCTAAGTAAGTTTGAAGTATCTCACACGCGCTAGAAATCGGGCAATTCGTTGTTAAAATAGTTTGGGCGCCAGTAAATTTTTCAAGTAATTTAAGTGTAGCATAAATTACACCAGAGAATAATAATACCAATACGTTGATATGCCATACATGTCACGCTCTAAGTTTTGGAGATTAGACCAAACACCGGCAAGCGCAGATATGAACCTCCACTTTCAAAGGGGATAGACGACATTTTTAAGATCGTCCGAAGCCAGGTTAACCCGTTCTAACCGGTCTTATTAAAAATCTATGAAGACGACCTTTGTATGATAAGAGATGCAATCGTTTATCTAATCCTATCGGAAATCTGCAGGGAAGGCCTATGTCTAAAAGTGTACGTTTTTCGACTGACATTCTGATGATAATGCTGAAATGTTAAATAATAATGGTCCTAATCCAAATCTGTGGAAGAGATATGTTCTATACTTTCTAATTGACTTTTACAGATTTCACGGGGTAAGACGGCAGAGCGCGGAAGACGCTTTGCCGAAGCCGAATATGTAAATAGACCTCGATGGCTCCAACGGGAACTTCGACCCGAGCAGTTCCATCACATGCGTTACAACCGGACTATTATCGCAAGTTTAATAAAAGTATTTATAATTATAAACCGTTCGAATCCAGGGGAATGAGAGCGTATGCAATTTTATTACCACTTAAAATCCTGTCGATCGTGCATCATTCGTCACGTTTAATTCAACTAAAAGTATGTAAGACTTTTGATCACAAAGTAAATCTGAAGCAACGTGACGAAGTACTTACTTATTGTTTTTAAAATACTTTTACGATTCAAACGAAAAGTAATTTATAATTACAAACTTTGTTTTAACGAGTTAATGTTTTACTACAAAGTAAACATTTTGCCGTAAATAAATTTGAATAGATTCAAGAATCGATTCCTTGAACGGTAAAGAATGACCGTGTTATATTTAAAACATATTTTGCTTTTTATGTGACATTTACTTCTTTAACTTAAAATAAACAGCCAAGGTCACCGACGTAGCTTGAAGAATTACTCGTCTGAAATGGTAGTGGACGAGGCACATCACCCATACTACCAACGTTCGTTAAGGCTTCCGCGGGCGGATTCCGAATGGCGATCAGAAACTAATAGATATGGCGTGGGTAGGCCCATTGATGTGGTTTTTACGGAGTATATATATATATATATATATATATATAAATATATATATATATGTATGTATGTATATATATATCCCCTTGAAGTAGTCCGTCTTGAAAGCAAAGTTTGAACCCTGAGGAGGTCTCATAAAATGCATACGACCATATACCATAATTATTAAGCTTTTAAAAAGCACGAAGAGATAGATGCCTTAGGATTTCTCACGAAATTAAATGAAAGTACTGCTTATTAAAGTTTGACATGACACTGCACAGCGGATTGTCAAGATGAAGTAGCAGTGGGCAAGTCACATAGCGCGCAGAAGAAATGGTCAAAGGAACTTTAAGGTTCTCGAATAGAGACAACGGTCCAACCAGCTCAGCGTAGGATGTCCAACATCAAGGTGGAAAAAAGACCTTGTTTAGATCTTCGGAAGAAGCTAAAGACAAGACACTTTAACAGGATCCTATTGGAAATCTATAGGAGAGGTCCATGTCCAACACCGGACATCTTAAAGCTGAAATAATGACTCCGCAATATAAGATCGGTCTTTAGCCATGTCGAAGTAGAATGGAACAGTGATCGCAAGGGTCTTTCGTATTATGATATTACCTAAATTGCCTAGTCGTAATAAAACATTGGATTCGGTAATTTAATAATTTATTACACAAAAATATTTACATTTCACTAATAAATCAAATATTAAAAACGATTGGCATTTCATGAAAGGAAATACAACTAATTGGTATTATCATTCACAACATTTAGTATCTATCTTGGAATTTCTTCCAAAAATTCGTATAATTTTTTTTATTATTATTAATTTCACATATAAATGCACGTGATTATTAAACACGTAACTTTGTTACGATTCTCATTCTGTTTTTATAGATAGGAGATAATCTTGGTTAAAATTGAGGTAACACATGATTATAGACAACATTTGATCTCTATTGGAATCGGAAATCAGTACAAACTCTATACTTAAGTACTATGACTTTTCTGCATACCCGCACGTCATTACTGTATTTTAATTTGAAAAAAAAAATATTGATGTAATGCTTGAATTTAACTAACTAAAGCATGCGTTACACATTAAAGTGGGGCGAAATTATTGCTATGATATTTATGTAGATATCATTATTGATAGGACAGTTGGTATTAAACATTTTAAACGATAAATGAAACTATTATCGCATTGTGTTATATACAATCAAAGGACGTGGTTAAAAGTTTCATAATCTAATCCTTAACGATTTATTCATACTATTTGTGCATTTTATATCGCATCGTATTTCTCATGATATCAATTCTAATATAAGACTACATAAAGATATGCTTATTCTAACGATAGATTTCATTTCGTATATTCAATATGACACTAGAACTCACACTATGATTTCACAGATATGCTACAAAGTTAGTACACACAGTAAATTCTGCATTAAATATTCTAATTAAGATCAATTTGTATGTTGTGGTTATTTACACAACCTTTAAGAATATGACTATGATATTTTACAACCAACACATTGCTTTTAAGCCTCATTTTGTACGAAAAGTACTCAAAGAAACAAATTCATAAATGCATTGTAAACAATCCATAAAACAAAACTTTTATCGCATATTTTGAAAACGATTTCATTCACTCGCAACAAGTTAAGCGTTTATGGCGTGGATTTCGTGACGTCATCTTCTTTCTCTACTTTCCCTTTCCTTCTCGAGAGCTTTGAGTATATTTCGTCTACGGTCTTGTTCCTCGTCTCTGGGAAGAACATCACTGTGTAAAAGGATGCGACGAAGCAAACAATTGCGAAGAATAAAAGTGTCCAATGTATGCCGATCATCTCGCTGAGATTCTTGAACCATTTCATCTGTACGAAGTTGCTGAGCTTTGCGCATATGTTTGCGAATGATGACACTGTGCCTCGCAACTGAAAATAACATATCATTATTGCAGAGTAATTAAATACTTCTAATTTATTAATTGATGTTTGTAGGACTATCAAACAATGTGACATAAACATTGCAGAGATCGTCGCAGGACGTTGAATGCAAGCCACTTCCAAGGAGTCCTATCGGAAATCTATGGAAAAAGCCTCCAGTCAGGTCAAGTCAAGTTCTATTGCATGAAATTATGATAATGGTTACCTTTAATTTACAAAATATGGTTGCTTTTGCTGAATTAAACATTGCTATTTCTGTTTGAATGGCGCCATCGCTAGTGAAACAATAATAGTTTTATATCATAAAGTTACGAAGCAAGAAAACAGTGAATATAGATAACACGCCTTGTCTATATAAAAGAGAAGGTAAAAAATTATCATTATTAATTCCATTATAGACCATTCCATTCAACGACTATTACCCAGGTTTCTAACAAAGTAGTATTACTCACTTTTTTGCAATAGAATGTATTATTGACAAAAACTACGTGGATTAAAACTATAGTTATTATCATAATTATCATCAGCTAACAGACGTCTACAGTTACGCATAGGCCTCTCTCATAGATCACAATGATGACGATGTCGTCATAATATTGCTTGCGCTATGTAAATGATTACTTACTTAGAACTGGTTATCAGTAAAGCGGTCCTGATTGTACCCACTTGAATGACTGGTAATTTTAAAATCTGTCACTTTAGGTCTTATTAACAAGCTTACAGTTAAGTTAAACTCAACGAATTATAGAGAAGGCTATACTCAAAGTTTTATCTTTGAGATACAATTAGGAATGAGGAGATCCGTAGACGTACGAAATTAAACAACATAGCTCAGTAGATCAGTAAGTTGAATTGCCAGTAGGTGTGCAACATACCGCGCAGAATGGATGGCCACTAGAGTTTTAAGGTCTTGGAGTTGATACCACATACCGACAAGCGACAGAGTAAACAGACGCTGTTGTTGATGGCGTCAGAAGACTTTGGATGGAGGATGTTTTAACCGGTGTTATTGAAAGTCTGTGTAAAATGTTGAATGAATAATGATTAAAGGAGTCAGGAGTCTTACCTGGAACGTAAAGAGGTCTGTGATGATGATGTAGGAGATCGGTTGAAAGCCGGCGGCGTCTGCGAAAATGCACACGCACATGGCAACCACGGGTAACCAGCCAGGCATCCACGAGCCTTCTGACGTCACGTAGAACCACGCTGATAGCGTCAGCATCCCCACTCCCATAGCCAACGAAGTGGTGATCAACAGTAACTGAAATAAAGTCAATGTTCAAATGATAATTTCTAATCTATCCATTGATATCGAACAGCAAAACAAAATAAAATTAATAGTTTATTTAAATTATACTTTCTATATATATATAAACAATAACTAATACATAATGAATGGCGTTTCAGGCAATATAATAGATCAATAACAGCCTATTTATACCTTGCGTCCAGTCTTCTCTACGATGCAGGTGGCCACAATGGATCCCAGTAACTGTACAACTCCGATCATGATGATTTGTTTGTTAGGACTAAGCTTCAGACTGATGAAGTCGGCGGCCCTTTCGAACACGAAGCCAGCGTAGATAAGCACGATGAGGTATCCGTCGAATTGCTGCGTGATCTTTATCACCAGGGTGATGATGAAAGCTTTCAATGTCGGCTGATCGTGTACTGAAAACAAAAACGACATATTCAAATGTAAATATTTATAAATTTATGAGTTGAATCTTTATTTTGAAGTTGAACGCTGATACTTCTGACGGCGCCAATAGATGGCGCTGGTAGTAGAATGCCCCACGCTATCATTAAAAAAATTTAAGAAGTTCAAAAAACAAAATCATGTTAAAAATCTTATTATACAGTCAATGAGCTTTTAATTAATAATGTAGCTAGGAAATGAATTGTTCTAACTACTGTATTAAAAATATTGTAAAAGTGACCTCAAAAAAAAGTTTAAACATGTTGCGGGCTCTTCTTAGATTAAGGCTTCAAGCCTTCGCCTTGTAGCTTTAAGTTAAAGGAAACATTGAAGGGGATTGCAATCTGATTCTTGTTTCTATCAAATTAGCTCTTCTGGTACTCTTGTGACGTACACAAGAGGATACTTCTAATAAATGAATAAATGACACAGATGAGGAGCACACATAAGAGCACAATTGTGTCGAAATTAATTAAAAAGAAGAGCGTGAGAAGATAAATATATTTATTTAAAGTTACAAATACATTATGTCTAAGAATAAAAATTATTGAATATTTCCCATATAATCAAAGCAATAATAAAAAATTATATTTCTCGAACTAATTGATGCCAGATAACACTTACTTATAATATTCCAGGCGGATTTGGAGTCAGCCTGCGTCTGTTTCTCCGCTTTCACAATATTGTCTATATCTGCCTCCAAAGTGTGGTCTATGGTCTTCACGCCACGAAGCCATGCTAATACGTTTCTCGCTTCCTGAAAAAATATGTCGGTACTGCTTTAAGTATTTTATAATAAATGTAATTTCTTGTGCATATATATATTTTATGTACAGTACCTGGCGATAAATATTGTACAACCATCATTGAAAAGAGACAATCGGCTAATTTCGGCTTCGTAGAGCATTATCTCTCTCCCACACTAACTGTGTGACGTTTTGTCAGTCGTTGTATTTTGTATTAGCCGATTGTCTCTTTCCAAAGGTCGATTGCAATATTAATATTATTTATCGCCAGGTACTTGCACAACCTTTGATTATTTGCAGTTTGTGAATAAACCTCCAGTATTTAAATCGAAAATCACCATGTCAATGATATTTTTGTTGTGACAATAGATGTATTTTTATTAATTAATAGATAGTAAAAACATTAATTACATTGTATTATTTCTAAAAGCTTTGAAGTGGTGAATGTACATCATTTTTCAGCAAAGATCTTTAAAGCGTTTATACCCAATTACCCTGAATAAATGATATTTCTAAAATATGTGACAATATTTTTTTATTGAAATGGGATAGGCCAATAACTTCTGGCAATACAGTCGTCAAGACATGTAGCAAACAATAATTAATTTTCTTATGTAGTAACCCGAATTTCCATAATGGTTTTCCTTATTTACATTATTTATTATTTCTGAAACTATTCATTTTTATAGAAAGCTATACATCCTCACCAAAGCAATCAGATAGTATAATGATGTTTTATTATGTTGTAACTTAATTATATGTTGCAATTAAGAATATTTTAATTTTTTCTTGTAATAAATAAAACTCTTTAGAACGATTTACACTATTGTTAAATAAGTTTCCCCCTAATATGTCTCACGTCTGTTATAAACCAATTCAACGAAACAAAAGAATTCAGCTTATTCGTGTATAATGACGTAAGTTTTCGACACTTAAGTGACATGCGATAAAAAGCGACAAATTGGAAAATTTTACAAATTCACAAAAAACATAATGAGCAGTGATGACTTATTATTATAAACGAAAAATGATTATTTAACTAATTACAGGACATACGTCGACGGAGCTTGAAATTTACTTACTCTAATAAAAAACAGTTATTATTTTCGATTCCAGTTTAGTTTAGTCGAGCTGTGGTAGTCCGACGGTAGGGGCCTTAGATTAGGGATCGTAGGTTGCGGGTACGATTTTCTAATCTTTTGTAATTCACACTTTGTGCATTAATTATATAGTATCGCCATTGCTCACAAACAAGTTATCAAAGGATGTGCAAGAGCATCCTCTATGTACCATATATATAGATACCATACTGCGAACTCTATCCTGCCTACCAAAGCATGGAATATCCACCCCTATAGATATCATTGGGCAAGACCAATTCCTAGCAATGGGCGTCTATCTAGACCATGGATGCACAGACCGCGGCCCGCGGGCCGCATGCGGCTCGCCGGTCGAATACTGGTGGCCCGCCGACAGCAAAAATAATACTCTCGTACATTCGAAAAATATTGAATTCTATTTCAGAATAAAACCAAAAAAATTTAATTACCTATACTTCTGGCGGCCGGCCCGCCATCAGTTCATGATTTGCCCGAGTGGCCCCTAGTTTAATAACTCTGTGCAACCATGATCTAGAATATCACTGTTCATTACATTACCTTTTTTTTGTAAGTCCTTCTATCTACTTTCTTTGTGTTTTTTCTCTTTTATGATATTTACTTATTTCTAATACATTCATTAATTTATATCCGCATTATCCAAATAATGAAATTATAGAAAATACGTTTGGCAGTTCGCCAATTTATGTACTTTGTATAAGGAATGTTTAAATAAATAAATAATATTTACTTATAGGGTCTTGCATACGCTTTCTGTCTTTAAATTTAAACAAAACAAAGTATCTGTAAGATATCTTAATATTAATATATTCGTCCGAAAGGCCTGTTGATGCCATTAAGTTTGGGATATACGAGTAACATTGTTCAAACATCTGCCATGAATTCTCTTCTTGGAGCGCATCTAAAATTTCCAAGTTTTCATCACTCAGGCGCATCAGATCAACGTGATAATAATGATGATGATTTTCAATATTTGTAGAATATCAAATTTATACGCCGAGTGTTTTATATTAAAATAAAATGATTACACTTACATCGACTTTTCCTTGCTTAACCAGGAATTCAGGGGTCTCCGGCATTAGCAGGAAAATGAAGAACACCACAGTTGGAACGAGGAATCCGATCCATAGCACCGTGGTCACCGCCAAAAGGTCGGCGAATATGTAACTGGCCAAGTAACCAATGTTTCTGCAAAAAAAAAAATATTTTAATTACTTGTAAAATCATATGCGAATGCTTTAAACTAAGCTTTTTCGGTACTATGATTGAAACATAATGCCGACAACAATTATTTACATATTTCTGTACAAAGAAACTTATTTACTTATTACCATTTTACCATTGATTGCCTAACTAAATATTATGTTTAATTTGGTTATCTAAGTAATCAATCTATATTTTAAGATGCGAATAGTTTACGTATTACCTTCTATTTTAAAATTCGAATGCACTCTATTCAAATATACGTAAGTAGCTGTCCCCCCGCTTCGAAAACTTACTGACCTCTCCCTTGACCCTTCTTGCGGGTGGAATTTCATGAAATACGTTAACTGAACTCTACTCGAAAGGTATATTCCAAATATCTGATCTCTAGGTCTGTCGTTCCAGAGATTCGTGTTAAATCAGTAAACAGATGAATAAATATAAAATACTGATTGCATATGATAGTCAATTAAATAAAAATAGAGTTATGTTATAATGCCCCACATTTGTCTTTGAATCCGATACCGCTATGCAAATCAACAGCGTCTTCTAAAAAACACTCCTATATCCATTAGAAACAAATGAACTCTTATAAGTTTTCTTATGTATTAGAAAATAATAAACAAAGATGAATGATGAACAATAATGAACAAAATAATAAGGATAACTAATTACATTACATATTTATTATCATATTTAATTTGGAACGCTGGAAAACCGTGCAAGAGCGTGTATGTTATCATTGTTAATAGAATTTTGAATTTGGAATAAACTAGGCTTTTCATAATAAAAAAAATACATTTTAGTTATGACAATAATTACGTATTACGAAGATATTTTATAAAAATACGAGTAGATTATGTTGTAACAGATATCACAATTCTATTTAACTCTAGTATATTCTAATGTTATTCAAATCTGTTTAAGCTAATACTAACTTTAAAAGAGAACAAACGGTTGAGATGCGAATTGCAAATCATAGCACGCAATGTTGTCAAGACTGTACAATGACTCTACGCCGAATAAGGTATCCATGAAAATCGCGAGACTTTTCCTATTAATTCACACTTCTTATACTCTTAGCTTGTAGAAAAGACAAACTAAACGCTGGAGGCATTCTCTGCCAGTTCACCTTTCAAGAACTTGAGAAGAAGAAGAGAATCAAATGATGAAAAAGGGTATACCAAAATAAACTAACATAAACAATTCTAAATTCCCGCAGGGGTATCAATAGCCATGTAACTATGGGTGTTTACACCCATGTGGCTACATACATATATATATATATATATATATATATATATATATATATGTATAAGGAATGCCATTACGGAATGCGTATATATATATATACGCATTCCGTAATGGCATTCCTTCTAGAACATTCGTTTCACTTCGCACAATAGAATTTCATTTTTTTTAGTAATGATGAAAAACATCTCTTTGGTCCTAAAGCTCCATAAACTATATTTTATATTTCATAACATATATTTTATATTTATAACTATCACTATTTATCGATTGGAGGAACCGCGCGGTAAAATCGCGTAATCTTTAAAAATTTATTACTGTGGTGAAGACATGTATTTTGTAAATTTACACACGATTGTTAAAAAGTATTTATTGAGGGTAAACATATATTTGGCTCGTTGACGATGAAGCGCCGAAAGCAAGAAAAGAGAATTGTTGCTCGACTTCCAGACCGTTCGGATGTCTAAAATGTTACGTTATTATTTAAATAAATTAAGATCCGCCAAAACATTGTTTGATTTAAAGAAGATCTTGCTTTTTAAAACATATATACCTATATGATAAGAATATAAACATATATAGTAAGAAAATGAAAAAACTACCATTTGACAAAGGAACTACTAAAGTACATATCCCAATTTTAATGTCCATATGGTATCCCTAATTAACGATCAAAGATTCTATATTAAATCTATATAGATATGCTGAAATGGTGCGTACAGTAGCAATGATACTTTACGTAACATCGCTGGATTCGCTAGTGGCACGTGAGTAGAAACTTGATAGAAAATATATGCAAGCGATGCATGAAATCACCGTTAACTAATTGTACTCTATATCTAAAAGAAATTTTAACCACTACAATAAGGTGTAAAATAAGGGCACATAATGAACATAAAGATACAATATTATGCAACAATTTATTATTATATTAGTAACTTGCCAAACACTATCCAAGAAAATAAATCTCCCTGTACAACAATTCTCTTCAAACTTCACTCAGATCATCGACCAGTTCTACTTCACCTGAGGTCTGTAACCACGCACTCACTGACGAATAAAACAGCTGTAATTTGGTACAAAGTACGATAGTCACTTTATACCGCACCGATTCCTGACGACGTCATCTCTGAATATAAGGCACCGAATGTAACGCAAAGCGGTATACTCAAGGTTTATAAAATGTACAGTCGAAGATTGCACTAAGCAGATACCAATGGAAGATACTCCCAATGGGCTCTACCAGATAATATTAGATGTCTTATGAGACGCAAGAACGCAGCTATCAGCTATGATCCGATTCCATCCGACTCTTATCTCATGGCCCATGTGGAAACTCTAGCGCGAGTTTAGAGAAAGCATTGTCAAAGTTAATAACTAGATATAAGATACTCTCACAGAAAACTAAACCTTCTCATCATGCCTTCTGCTAGATTCTAAATTTTCTTAACGGAGAAGCATGCTCAACCATACGTCTTCTCTTATCTATTACTATTACGACTACACTCTGGTCTTACTGAATAAAAAAAAGAATTAATACAGAATGCCCCACCGCTATCCTGGAGAACCAATGCTCTTCCAGTCTCCTACTATAGACCCAGACCACCTCGTAAAGCTAGATCGAGAAATGAACAAAGCTCCTGAGAAACCCTTCAAAAGAATAAAGATCTTGTCACGTGGTCCCAGTTCATAAACCGAGGCACTATACAATTCTTTGACTCTGCAGTCACATACCCAAATACTTTTATTGTCGGGGTCATGTACGACACAACCCCTATAAGGCGCCAATTCCGATATTTCTATATCAAAGACATTTTGTTAAGTTTATTAAGTTTTAAAAACTATTTTATTAATCACCATTTCATTTAAAAGTTTATTTAATCAAATTGTATTTATTGACTGTCAGATTTTACCACAAAATTCTATATTCACATATTATATAATTTATGCATATAATTTATAAACGCAATCAAAACACTTCCGTGTTTTCAATCATAAAAATTCTTTATACATTAATAAAGTTCATCTGTCGAATCATAGCTTAAGCATGTACCCTTGATCTATTAAGTAAAAAGGATATAAAAAACAATAATTTATAGATAGTAAAAAACCAAGACGATGTGTATACGTATAATTTAGGCGTACGTGTAATATTAAAGATTTTTTTTTATTAGTTTTTATTCTTAAAAAGTAAAAGAATGTAGCGTTCACCCTACCCTCTGCATTGTTGGCCACTGCGGCCACAATATTTTTATTTTAAATCATTCTTCTGCGTTCGAATTCAAATTTGAATTCGAACGTCATGAGTAATGTGGACGCTGCCGTTGCGTTAGGGTCGTGTAAATTGTATATACTCTTTATAAATATGTGAATACACCTTCTTTGATCACTTTTAGCAATCATCTTCCTCACAAACATCCTCGGGTGATAAACACTTCCACCCGTTAAACGGGTATATTTCATCCGAGGAAGATCAGATACATTCTCGGGCGGTAATTCATCTCCGCCCCCTGTCCCGTATCAAATTATTAATTATTATCTTTTATGTTTGTAACATTAAATGTTTATTAAAAAAATAATTAATGGTTTAATTAATGTTAAATCTTTTATTTTTGGGTTTACAGTTTTGTTGCTATGTGTAAAAAAAATATTCGCTTACGAAGTATAATACACGTGGTACCAGATAATAAAACTGGCATAGATATTTTTAAGTCAAATGATTTGAATAAGACAAAAAGAAAAGTATATGATATTTATCTTAGACCTTTCTTTTCTAAATTTTGAATTAAAGTTTAAAGTATATCAGTTTAATTTCAGTATAACAGTTTTTAGTCGATAGAAATGTGTGGAACTTAGTTTGTCGACTCAGATAGTATATTGTATACAATAAACATGTTAAAACATTTAATATAAGATTTAAAAAGTGCAACTGTTGACTTTCAGGCCGGTTCCTCTCAGCGAGTTAATATTCAGTGCCGGTGATAACTTTAATTTAATTTTTTTTAATATAAATATAGAACCACTTTAATAAGATTCGCCACTGAGCCATCGAGATTTCTGTATTAAATAAATAAATGAACGAAGAAAAAAAGTGTTAAAGATATGAAAAAAATTAAAAAAAAAAGCGCTTTGACAATTACAGGAGATATTTCAAGAAAAATACTACAAATTAGGTAGGTCAAAGTCACGCGCTGGTCAACATACGTCAAAGTCGACGACGTATGACGTACAATGACTATTGTATTTACAAATTGTCAGACTTAAAAATCAAATTACCGTAAAATTGTAAATTTGTTTCGAGTAATAACATTCATCATTATTTCTATTGTATTTATTTTACTGGATCGTTGACATAAATATTAAGTTTACTATCTGTGCAACTTAAATGCATATATCTTTATATATACATTTTTCCCGTGTATACGTTACACAGCTACCATCTTTGATAAGTTTAAGTTTGGCATCAATAAATCTTCTTTTTTCTCTTTATTTTCTGTTTATATATTTTCTAAAGACGTATAAACATTGAATACAATATTATATTTGTAAAATAAAAACAATGACAACTTTTGTTTATGACGTTATAACCTAATTATAAACCAAAAACTGTAAAAAGTAACGGACACCCGTCTACTGCAAACAAACGGTGTCTCTATTTATATAATCAATAACAATAACAAAAAATATAAACAAGTTCCATGTTCTAGGCCAAGGCGGGTCGAGCTTTATTTTATACGTCTATCTTAGTTGATACTTTAACTTATTTAAAAGTAGAATAGGTTATTCAAAAATTAAATTTTAATAGTTCGATTACAGAAAAAATAGGATTGCAATAGAAAAAAAATAAACACGCAGGGAAAATTTTCCAAAAACTTCTGGAAGTACAAAGTCAGCATGGGTAAATAGTAAACAATATTTAATTTTAATATTTAGAAATTCGAATTTACGAATCACTTTTTTTTTGTTTATTATCATTATGTTATGTATTATTTTTCAAATCATTGTTTTTTGATAGGGTTTACCATACTTAAATTGACAGTTATTGAAATATATATTCACCCTATTAGAAATTCTATTTGTCTAATTCTATTAATAACCAAACAGCTGTTACTACAAAAGTAGGTTTCCTTCGAGTTCCGTCTATCGATTTGTTTTTGCCATTTCTTTATCGAAATACATAAAAACTTGATTCCTCGTGAACTAGGTTATCTCACATATCGTTTAATATTCTAGTACAAAACGATAGAAGTGAAATATTTTTTGACTTCTAGAGAGATTACTAGAAATTTTGTTGAACTATTCTAGTATCTATATAAAGTTATTATATTCATATAGCTGAAAAGACAAATCTCTTCGTAATGGCTGTTAATGGTGGTTAATGTTAAGACAAAGTTGCTATTTGATTACACCTACCGGTCTCATCGGAAATGAGACGAACATCACAGGGGACACTATCCCCCGATCATACTAGATAGAAGCGTTGTAAGAGTTTATTCCGCTACTTCTCCCAACGCTAATACTTTCTGAAGTGGTAGTAGAGATATTAGCCAGGCATTAGCAACCAGTTCAGCTGAGGTTTGGCCCTCTCGAACGCACTCGTGTCAGAATGCTAAGCGAGCGTTATCGACGAGTAACAGTCCAAGCCAAGGTCCCCTTGTGTTTGGTGCCAAGGGCCCTTAGGTTTAGTCGCTCCGTGGAGCATTCACCAAAGCGATCCAAAAGCTCAGCGGCCTCTCAATCTAGTAAAAGAGTAGTATGTGGCGGCCCGAGCCAAGGCTCTCCAAGGAGCCCTCGGGCTTCGCTATTTTGAAAGAGTTAGCCTAGGGCTAGACGGATTATTTGGCCGCAGTGAGAGTCCGGTCAGAAAAAAAAAATAAAGAAAAAAACTATGCTGAGGTTTTCTCTACGAGATATAATTATAAAAAGGAGATCCGTAGATGAATGATAGTAATTGTAATTGCCCTACGGATTGGAAAGTTAAAGTAGCAGGCGGCCCGCATAGCGCTCAGAAATGACGATTGAAGTAACCTCTAACTTCTTAAGTAAAAATAACGTAAGATAGGCGACACTGTTGGAATTGCCGGAAAATACAGAATACAGACCACATCCAACCAGTCTTATTTAAAATCTATGGGGGGACCTTTATCCAGCAATGTACGTCTAACGGTTGAATTAATGAATAATGAATCAGAGCATAAATTTAATTTAAAATTTCTCTTTGAGTCCTCGAAGTTATCTGTTATAAAATCTACTCTTACCGTCTTCAATTGTCTACCATTTTATACTCAGTGAAACTGTAATAAATGCCAACTATGCAAACGGTATTTAACGTGAATGGGGAAATAGCTTGTGCAAGATTATTGAACTCATATAAATGTAAATCCGCTTCTTAGGTTATAGACTCGCTAGTAAACGTAAACAAATGTTGGCTAGTCATTATTGTAATAAACAAACAATTTTAAAAATAGAACGTTTGTCATCAATGTTCTTTCATTATAAAAAGTAATAGCGTTTATGTTCCAATTATCTCAAAAAAGGGAACTTTATTAAACTTTTGATACTAAATAATTCTTTTAAAGCTTTAGGAAAATCCATGTATATTATATATATAGATATAGTTATACAACACATAATATCTTATGCATTATTTAAACCTTTCTCGCAACCTTATTGCACATTGCGAGATATCTTTCGTAAATAACCTCTATCAAAACAACATCATCAAATTAATAAATATTTATGATTATAAAGATATTTTATTAATTCGATTCGTATATCATCAATTCAAAATATTGTTGCAAGGTCGAATTATGTGCTCAATGTTCCGGGCATTAATAACTCATTGAATTGTAAATTTATTATGTTATTTATATTCCATGATCGAATTGTCACAGACTATTGTTTTTTTTTTTAGAAATTTATTTTCTGCCACATGAAAATGCCATGAAATTTTTAATTCATCCTTTTATTTCCAGGTACTGTCTAATATTAAAATTAAAAAAAATCAATCTGTATATTAGTTTGGGTGCATCCATGTATAAACTATTAAAAATAAAATATGTTTTGTATCTGTGGAAGCAAAACAAATCTTACAGTCTGTACCAATTATGTTTTGGTTTTACCGAATTTTTCCTAAAGTCTGGGTTTTACCAAATACGCCGTTTAAATGTTTCTTTTTATTCTTTTGTTTAATAAACCTGTTCAATGCGAGCAGTGACTGCAATAAATCGAAGTATGTACGTATTACTTTTGCGTCTAATTTTAAGCAGAAATCGTGAGTTGGTTTATGTACTTAATTTGTTTTTTTTTTTTGTTATTTACCTCATAAGCGAATGCCGGCATTTTTTCATTCTCATTATGAACAGACAGATAAGTTTATATTTTATTATTAATTTGAAATTAATTCATAAATCTTAATCTTATGCAGATTAAATTAAAACGAAAGCGGTAAAAACTTTAACAGATGCTATTTAATATTACATATATCCGTTTTGATAGGTTCACACGAGAAGTATATATCAATAACATTTTTTTAAATGCTACGTAATACAATTAGTTTTGCGCTATATATCCGGAAGTATTTAAGATCAACGTTTATTACTTGTAAGCTAGGCTAAATTATTGTCCGTTGCCAACACAAAATATTAAAATAACATAAAAAATTCTAGAATCGTCGTCATTTCCGCGTAATAGAAGACGGTTCTCTTGACTTTTAAATAAAGTCTTGAATAGTTTATAACACAGTTCCGGTTTAGACATGTGGAAATTTGTTTACATTGCCAATAACAGTATATAATATAAATAAATGCTTTAAGAAAAGATACTGCTGTATTTTGTATAAATTATTTGTTTCTTTTTCAACCTTGAAAGACACATAAATTACAAGTATATAAAAACTAAGTAACTGGTTTACTTGGTAATGTTAATTGGAATTAATTAGCGAACGTATAAGACAATTAGAACTATAATAAAAATATCATAGTAACCTAATGTATCCAAATTTAAACTAGTCATTTTATTGAACTGTTATATTTTTTTTAAATAATGATATCACTTTATACGAATGATTAGAAATAGGTTTAGCAGCAATAAAGCTTTTTGCTGACGAATGAGCTATATACATTCACACCTTCAATGTTTTTACGAATATACTTTCCACGTGTTAACAATCACCTTCTATTATTTAATAAAATACAAACTATATATATTATCTCTCACCTGTTTAAAATAAGCAGAGAACCAAGAGCACCTCGCAAGTCGATGTCACTGATTTCCTTCAAATATATCGGCAGGACTATGTAACAAGCCGAGCAGGGGATCCCGGCAATACCTCGCGCCAGGATCACAGCCCAAGGTTCGAGGCTCAGCAACTTAATTTGCCAATATGCCTACAAAAATAAAAATTCAATTAAAAATAAAATTGTCAAAAGTTAAATTTATGCGTTTGTAGAAATTGATTTCTTTGGTTTTTTTTTAAATACTTAGGTAACGTTGAGTGCAGTAGGACATTACGGACAGACTTGTTTTCTCGGGTATAATGAATAGTTCGACATGCCGAAGCAGCTCACATTATTATGCAAAGAAGTAAAGCTAATCCGGTAAAACAGCAACATGAAGCGGCCTAAGCTGATGCTCCTCCGGAAGCCATTGAGTTCCGCTACTTCAAAAGCGGTCTTAGGCTAAGAACACTTTGCGCTCTGCCCTCTCATACCCGCGGAATCTTCAAATGCCATTTGGGTAGCAGTGAGAGTCCAAATAACAAAAAGGAAGTAAAAGTCGTCGTGTAAACCCGTAAATCGTAAACAAAGCGAGTAACTACATAGAAAATTAGTCTTTCATTTCGGGGTATCTTTGGCGAGGAGTTCAACGATTCACGGATTTTCTATGCTCGAAATTTCTCCATGAAATCGTTCCAAGATTCAGGAGATTCGTAGACGACGGAAAGTAGCAGATGTAGTCCAGCGAACTGGCAAGTTGATGTGCCAATAAGCAGGCTTCAAAGCGCGCAGAACAGATGATCGATATGCCAAAGGGCTCTACACTGGAGACCATAAATAGCAGCGTTGGATGTCCACCTAGAAGGTGGAGGAATACTGATCGCTTCCAACCAATTATATTCTAAGTCTTACGGCTGAAATGATGATGATGATAGTAATTGAATAATCAAAATACGCTTGTATTTTCGATATTTTTGTACGGCTCGAATCATGATTGGTCTTCTAAATCTGGTGTCCAAGGAAAATGTTACGCAATCCACAGATACCAAGACACAAATCTTCAAATCATGACTAAACTCTCCACAATAGGTTCCCAAAGAGTCTTAAGTTATTTTAACCACGTCGCTTGCAGTAAACTACGTAATTTCGAAACACTAATTGTTGTGGGATTAAAAAAATACTAAAAGACCTCGAGTACGATTACCTAACCACCAGCCTGTTCAAGTCAAGATAGTAACGGGACTACTAATTTATTTGGCCCTGAGGAAAGTAGAAGATCAAGTAATATAAGTCGTCGACTGCATCACGGGTTTAAAGGCAAATGTAATCTTCAGCGATGAAGAAAAGATTAAGAGGAAGATATTGAAATTATTGTATTTATATATCTTAGAGTAGTATAGAAATACACGCTATTAGAAGAGCGATATTATTATTTCATTGTCCATACTTTATTTACAACATATTTGTGCATACTTTCATGACGGGCTAAAAATGTAAATGCAGTTAGTGAAGACTTTTTATTTGACGGTTAGAAAAAACATCGTACTGCATTGTTATATTGTTATAAAGATGGACAAATATTGCTAAAGATATAATATTTGAAATCTTATAATAAACTTTAAAATTAATTCCTTGATTTACCAGCGAAGAAAAGTTATTTATTTTTTTATCTTTAGAAGTAATTATTATCTACGTATGTAATTATAGATGCACATTAATTTAATACTGAAATTAATGTCCATTTAAAGGATTACGTGACTACTAGTAATAATGCAATGTACGTTTTCAATTTATTTTCCTTTTATTTTCAATTTAAGCATATTTAATTTACTTCTGCGCTTTAAAAAATCTAATCTTTAATGTGTATGGATAATGTATTTTTCGTCTTACAAGCCAGTATCTATGACTTACAGGCAAAGATCATACATATATTCAGCCACTGCATTGTGTACGAAAAAAAACTATGATACATTTTGTAAAGCGACTAAATATTGTTGTTTTGTATAAATCCACTGCATCAAAGTAAAAAATAGTACACAAGATAGGAAGAGACTTGTATTTACGTAAATAGATGTTTAAAAAAAACAGAGCAGAATGGACAATAGCCGGTCACAAAAAATGGCGGAATTTGTTTTTGTACAACATAACATTCTTTAACCTATTGAATGCCGTTGGTGTAAGAACAATTATTGTTTATTGTCATTCATGTTAAAGGAAACTAGAATTTCCTCAAAATGATCGGACGCTCTGTTTGTTTTTTTTTTATTGATTGATGGATTTTGTTTCCAAAACTTTATCTTGCTCATAGTTACTCTCTTTTTGTAGAAAGATTTACTTTTTCTATATCCATAATTCTAATTGTATTATATGACCCATCATCATCATTTATGACCCGTAAGGGTTCACTGAAAGGCATTGCTTCTTCCAAAGTTTGCCACGACGAGCAGTCTTGCTGCCCACATTCAGCGACTTCCCGTGATCTTGAAAAGGTCGCGGGTCCAACTACAAAGCCTCCTGGTATTGTTCATTACATATATCTGGGCTTTTGTTAATCTATTTATAGTTATATAAAACCGTAATTAATCTGTGACATGACATTGGAGTTTTGTTATTGTCTAAATAATCTTAAAAAAGAGGTTGTTATTTTATTAAATATAAATAGGAATCTAAAGTTATAAATCGTAAAAATAACAACATCGCATTTAACGGGTGCTATTAATATTCAAATAATATACATTTTATTATTCATTAATCATATGTTTCCGCATTTTTGGTTTTGATAAACAACATTTCACAAAATATAACTAATATGAGTTGTGGGCGGATATTTTTAAATCTTGAATTTTTATGTAAGAAAAATATTCATTACGGTACGATTTTAAAACTTTGATTTCAATTTAGCGACCAACTATCGGTAATTGAAGCCTAAGTTGTGGTTTCCATTTTGAGATTTTTTTATGATATATTCTCTTTATTAGTATTTACAGTTTCAACTAATTTTACCAAAGCACTAAAGCATAATCTAAAACTCTTTAAAGAAACTAATATCTCTTTCGTTTTTCTTCACCCTCGACAAATGTTGTTTACCTATCGGCATTTATAGATTAAACAAGTTTGAGACGACGGAACGCTAAACCTATTTACAGTCTAGACCTATTCACAGTAACTAAGTTCCCACGGGTTCTTTTTCGAAATGGACAAATGCTGTTTTCTCGTTTGCATTTATAGCCTTCACGGGTTTTAGGTGGTTTAACTTTAAAGACACTTAGACGATGGCTTCCTCGAGAACCTCGGCTCAGACCCTTACAGTAATTTCGTGGTTTTTAAGCTGACAATAGCTTAAGTCGTATGGTCACTAGATGGACGTTTCAGGTTGATAGCTCAACCTACCACTTAGGTTAGGATTCCCATATGCCGTTGAAAGGCAACTCAACCTCTGACGAATGTATACTATGTGTAAATTAAAACGTTATATAGTTATATCCTCCTTAGTGCGAAGAACAGATGGCGGCAAGTAAAATCACACCCCGGTCAGTGCAGCGTAGAATGTCCGATCACAAGGCAGACATAACAACCTTGTTAAGGTTTAGTAGATACTAGATGCAGGCTGATTCTTACCGGTCCTATTGGAAATCTTCTAGATAGGCCTATATAGCTGACGTCTTTCTAAGTGACATTATGACGATAATGATGAAAAATATTTTGTGTAATCAACGCATGTTAAAGTATAAAATACCAAAGGTTCAAAACATATTGCGCACTTAATGGAACTGATCCATTAGCAGATAGATAAAAATATAGTTATGTAGGGACAGGCTTCTGTTGACGCCGTCTACCGTCTACCGTGCTTAATCATACGAGTAAAAATACAAGCATTCATTATTTAATAATAATCAGTATTCATTTTCTGCGTCAACAAGTTGTGAGTCATATGATCTTCGTTTGCGATTTCCAATATTTTTTTTTTAGTAATAAGTTCGTTATAGTTGCTTTAGCATTTATATACGAAAATTGCCTTATTTATAAGATCACCGACACTCAATAAGACATGGAAGTTGACCGACAACATAATCAAGAAGGAGGTGGCAGAATACGGGACAAGAACAGACATTGTGGCGATCTTCGGAGTACGAGGAACCTATTCCTTGTGGTAGGTGTCTATCAACTGATATAATGGTAATGATATTTAACAAATAATATCAACCAGAAAATTGAAATAAAATTTCTGGGAGAATTGAACACATTTCTGAGAAAGCGTTTTTATGTATTAATACGACAAATTACATTTTTAAATATTTTTTTAGTAAACGTTAACGCTTTAAATTGCGGTAAAAGACACAAAAATAAATCTGTTACATATTAAGAGATCTACAAAAGACTATATTACCCGTATTTAATTAAAATGATTAGCTAATCACCGAAAATTTATTTACTATACATTTAAATTTTTATTCTTGTGCGATTAGATTCCCTTTCATAATTCAAATACACCTTTAGTTTTAACAAAGAATTTAAAAAATTTGAATTTTAAATAATTTTAGTTCTTTTTCCACCAACCACTACAATCGATTTAATTTTTTTAACAGTACTAATACTTGTCGAAAAGTAAATTTTCATTGACGAACAGTTATTCTGAAAATTACTTTAACTTGATTAAATATTTTTTTATAAATACTATATAATTATAATACTGACAAAAATAATAAAAAAAATTTGCACAAGTCATACAGAACGGGTCATGGTTCATCTTTGCCGCTTGCGTGACGAAGGTGTTTTGTGTTACAACTATAATTATATTCCACGATGTTATATAATCATCACACTATGACTTTATCATTTTTACTAAGTAACGTTGTTCTTGGTAAACGCGGCGTGGGTAGACCATCTACTAGGTGTGCTGACAATATAGTCTAGGTCACAAGATGTAGCTGGCAGTGCCTGTGCCTTGTAGTGTATGTTTATCGGCTGGCATGATGAACTTTGTCAAAATGTCATTCTAAGCATGGTTATTTAGAGAAGTAACGGTCATCATCGTAATCATTATTTCAAGTAAACTTTAATTAAAAGACATAGGCCTTCGCTATTGTTTTCCAATAGGACAGGCTATAAGTGATATTCATCCAACGTACCCCAACAACCTAAACAAGGTCGTCTGTCAATTTTGTAGATGTCAATCCAATTCAGAAACTTAATGCTTCGACGGCTATTAGTTCCAAACGCTTTGTAACCTGCCCACTGCCACTACAACTCGCCAAACCTCTGGGATACGTCTACTTTTGCTTTTCTATGGATTTACACATTCTTAATTTAATCTTGTAGAGGAATTTTGTACATAGCATTCTCTATGGTGCTTTAAATGACTGTTAGCTAGCCAATGAAACATCGAAGTAAGAGATCTAGTTTCAATGCATTTAATTACATTATTTTTTATTTAGGGACTTCCACGAGATTTTTATGACGAAAGAATCATGTACTTTTACATGATTCTTTCGTCATAATATGAGCGACTTCTAGATCCATTCACTCTACCCTACACAACAAGTATATCTGTACCGTCGTCTTTCTTTCACATAAGATTAACAAGGTATTATAGTTTGTTTGTAAATCAATGGTTATAATATATTCAAAAACAAAAATTTACTTACAATAAGTGATAGTGTGGTCACCAATGTCATGACCTTCCTCCCGTATCTATCGGTTAGGTAACCCATAGGCGCACCGAAGATGATGGCGGATATATATGTGACTGACGTCACCCAGGATACATCTGTGCTGGTGTACGGCTCTGGAGAAGGACCATCCGGAGACTGCAGAACAGATAGCATCGGCGACAGCCATCCTTGCACCATGCCGAAACTCAGCAATGGTATTGTTACTGTGGACCAAAAAATATTTTTTGAACACTGAGGCATTCTGGTGCAGTCTGGATCATGGTGCAGTTACAACCAGTTGACAGGTGTGTGGATGTCGAGATAGCAAAAAGGACGTTAATAATATTATATATACCATAGACGGCCAACCTACGGCTCTTTGAAGGATTATTTGAAGCTCTCGGTATTATTTTAATGTTCAGAACAACGTACTTTAATTAAATTATTTTAATTCACTTTAAAATTCGTGAAATCTAAACACCCATAAATTTTAATATTAAGAATTATCAAGAAAGAATTGTAAAACAATTATATTTAATTTTTGATATTTAAATTCATTCATTTTACATCACTTTATTTTTAAGTATTATAGAAAATAATCATTATTAAAATAAATATTTTAATGCCCTTTTTACATACGCGAAAATTTTAAATTTTGAAAATTAGCTCAGACTATTAGGGAGCATAGCCTTAATTACAGTTTATTAGTTATTATCAAATAGTCAGCATTGGTAGCCCAGTGGTAGATGACTGGACTTGCGATCGTAGGTCACGGGTTCGATTCCCGGGATATAATCTTAATTCATAATATAGGATTGTCACTGCTCACTAACAAGTTTAAAAAGGATGGGCAGTATCGTATGTTACGTAACATAATACCGCACTGCAATCGCCAATCCACCTACCAAGCGTGGCGATTATATTATATCCCCCTTAGATATCTTTGGGTGACGCATATGTCTGGCACTGGGCGTCTATGGACTAAAACAGCAACGAGGTAATGTCATAGATATATTTTATGATACATTATTTAATTATAATACAAAAGAAAATTTTAAGTGTAATTGAGGAATGAGTTCTTTTGTACAATAAAATAAATTTTAGTGTAGTTGTATTTTGTTAATCTCACTTATTTTACTAACTATTCCGTACGTGATTCGTAATTGAGTTGTTCCGTAATGTTTTGGTTTTTGTACTTATAAAATTAAAAAGGTTATTTTTTCACGTTCTCCCTAATTATAAATTGAGAACTTAAGATAAACAAATATTAATATATTCAACATTAATAATAAAAAAATATATATGTTACGTGTAATTCATTAAAGTATTACGTCGTATGAAAGTTAACAATGGTAACTACTTTTTTGTGGCGCTCCATGCACGCGACTTATTATGTCCTATTACGTCTCGTTACGAATTATTATCGATAATTCCTCAGCATTTCATGTCATTAGAGAAGCCATTTATTAACTCACTGCACATATTGTATGGATGTAGATACTAGCATTCAATCATTTTAATGATGGTAAATAAATCGCGGGCATATTTGCTATATCTACACCTACTTCCAATCATTCTGTATAAAGTGATCACTCTATTATATGACACAATAATCTATTTTTTCTTTTAGATGCGACATACTTATCACTTCTGATAGAATGAAGTCTGTAGAAATAGATAGTAAACAATAGTCAATAAATTTTAATATGCAGTAATCCCAAATGTAAAAACGCTTATATTTACTGTGTTATCATTACATTTTTTAATTTTTTCTGAAGCATATATTTAAAAAAAAATGATGTACCATAAATTAATTACAAATCGAAATGAGCTATACATTCACTCCTTTAAAACCTTTACACCTAAAGTCTATTGCCTTTTATATAATTCAGTTTCTTTACTGATAGTGTAGTAAAGATATAAATATCCATGAAGTGTATTGTCGAAAATCGAACCTGGGATTTGTGATCACAGTTACAGTCCTGAACCCTTCGTTTATAGTAGCTTATGCAACTTTACAGAAGTGGTAATTTTAATTTTGATATATTCACAGTTTAGAATACGGCACTACAGGAAACAACCTCAAAATATCGACCGCCATACCTGCGTAACTAGCTCACATTTGCGACGTACGAATAATTTAAATTTCTTTACTCGAAGTATATATAAAGGTCGAAGTAAATAAAAACGAATCAGTAAATATTGAGCGCAAAATTTGACAGCTACTCGTACAGTTCGTCGAAAAATTTACTTTATGTATTCGTTGAGTGACAAGGAAAATTCTTAAAAAAAGAAAAATCAACACTTCTCCAATAAAAACCAAAAAGTTACTTAAAACACCAAACATTTGGCATCAGTTTTAACCAAAAAAGTTCTATTAGAGTGATTTTTTTTCTTTATTCACAGACCATAGCGTATGTGCCTTTGTTTACCTAAAAAAAAATTCCTACTTTTTTTGCTATTTTCTGCAAGTCGTAGAGTTTACTAAGTCTCTTTCTTAATTTAAATCTTTAGTTCTTAAATCGTTGGTGACTTGTTTGTTCTTCACGACATTCTAACAATGTCTGTTTTTTTTTTTTTAACATTATTTATAACTTTTGTATTACAATTTAAAATTAGAATCTTACAAAAATATGTAATATACCATGTAACGCTTGAAAAAGCTCCATATAACAGATATACTGGCCACTGCGGCCATTTATACTTTTTAAAGTTAGTTTATTATTGCTCATTCGATTTCGAACGCCGATTTGAATTCGGACGCTGGCAGTTAGATAGTCACTATCATTGATTTTGGGTAAAACGTCATTGTAAATAGACTTCTTAATGTTACTTACATCAAATATATCATAATTGGATTTAATTTTCCCGCTTACAAAGAAAGATAAAATATGTGCACGGGAGGTTTCTACCGCCAGCCGTAAAACGCGTTTATATAATAAAACATTACAATAAAACTATAATTATAGTAATTTTAAAGTCTTGCAGTGTACCTAATAAAAACAATTTTTTTTGAGTAATCATTCTTTATATTTAAGACATTAAAACCTTGAAATACACATTATTTGTTTCTTTAATCGGATTGCGACCGGTGAAACTTTTTACAATGTGAGATTTATTGGCGCAATCCCTTAATATATTTACAAACATTTTTTGTTACTTAAACCTAACTAGCCTAAACAGAATAATTAAGGTAACGTTAAGTAGTAACCAGAACAATTATTTTCCCTTCTTGTAAACACTGTTTACCTGGTATTTCTAACAAAGGTTCATAAGCAACCCTGTCTATTGTCTTTAGTCTTGTTAATGTTTTCATTGTAGGAACTCGAGCCCCTTTTCATAAGTAGGGTACAAATAATAATCCATTACTCGGTTCGGCATTCAGTATAGATTCGAGTCGTATAAATTTCCTCAATACAAGAATGTAATTTCATTAATTCTAAAGTATTTTTGACTAATAAACTATACAGGCAGATTCAGTTAGTTTATTCAATCATGTCAGCCGATAGATGCTCTCTGCAAGGCCATGGCATCCACCAAAGATCGTCATGATGAACTGTCATTCACTACCTATATCCATCAAGTCAGATATAAAATGATTGGCCTCTAGTAAAATTAATGATTTTATAACATTACATTTTTACATATCATTCCCAAGTTTCTACGATAAGATTGTAATTAAATTTGAATAAACCTATTAATAACAAAATACATTATTTTTATTTCGAATTCAATTACAAATCAATTAACTTTATTGTTAAATGAATTAGTTATTAAGTGATTTGTTTGACTTGTAGGGATAGTATAATAGATAGTGATTTATATATTAAAAGGTTAAATTTATTAAAGTAATTTACGTTAATTTGTTTACATTATTATATATTTAGAATTATATATACTGAACAGCGGTAGCCCAGCGGCAGAGAAATAAGCCTTGCGATCGTAAGTCGAGGGTTTGATTCTCAGAATACAATCTGTGGATTAATGTGTATTAATTATTTGGGATTGCCACTACTCACAAACAAGTTTCCAGAGGATGAGCAGCAGCGTCCTCTAGATACCAACGCCAGACAAGCGTGACGATTATGGTGTATCCCTTCATAGATATCTTTGAGAAAGGCCTATGTCTAAGATAAATTATATACATTATAAGAAGGCTGCGAGAAGATCCCAATTTGATGTAAGCATCTATCAGCTGACACAATGATGAAAATGATCATCGTTTTATTCTCATTAGGCTTTATCTTATAATAAAAAAAGATAAATATACACAACTAATCTATACAAATAAATAAAATTGAAGTGTTTGTTTGTAATATTAAAATAACCGCTTTATGCATATGAGTACATATACATCATCGGTAGATATACCAAAATTACATTTTTTTGTTTATTTCAGTCTATCTATCTATTCATTCCTTCTAATCACTGAAATGGCTGGACAGGCTTTGACGGGATATATACTAGCAGGTAGCTGATGTAATAAGGAGTAATTGACGATACGTTTATTTTTTAAAAATCTTTCTACATAATAACATAATGACACACACAAAAATCAGTTCGAGCTACGGGAAGCGGGCGTGAGATAGGTAATTAAAAATAAAGAGTGTATAGATAGATTTATAAAATACGAAGTACGAACAATGTAATTAAGATATACAAATTAGTAATTGAGTACTGTAACATATATGTCAATCATATATGTATATATATATATGTATATAGAAACATACGAGTACATATATATATATATATATATATATATACATAAGCTAAATGCTTAGAATAATTTAAATGCTTTTTAATTTTTAAACATAGAACCTAACAGCTAAACTGGATTCTGTAATCTAGTTCTGCAACCAAATTTATTTTAATAACAATGTTTGTACGCATACCTACTAAATAACCCCAATAGGAGAACAAGTATAAAACAGAAAAGTTTCTAACATTTTCCAAAAAAAAATTAGTTATTATTTAAATAAAACATGAATTTAATATTGTTAGATTTCATTGAGTAGAATAAAATTATGCAAAAATTTCGCATCCACGTCGAATGTTACATGCGAATGAAAGTATTATAAAGGCTGTTTGATTAAGGAAATGAAGCTTTCTTTTTATATTTAATTTACTCAGGGGCCGACACTCACACCGTTCGCAAATTTTATAATAAAATAAGAAACACGTTAACTGTTTTACTGAAGTATTTGGATACAAGGTCTTTTGAAGGTAAACTTATTGAATATCATCACGACTTCTGTCTCTTCCTCTAAATAGAAACGGTATATTCGCTGACCGGAGTTACAATAGCTTAATAATCGAAATTCACAAATTAGGTTGGACGTCAATAATTGACGACTAAAATTACTGAAGAAATATTTACAAGTTAACATTAAAAATACGGTAGAAAACAATGAATATCTTAAACCTAAGGAGATAGTATGCATTACGTAAAAAAATGTTCAGCAAATAAATTGTCTCTTTTTTAAGAGCGCCTAGCTTAAAACCTATTTTAGAGGAAGGATTTGACCGGATTGGGACGCCGCAGAAGTCCTAGACCGCTTTCTTTCGACGGTCAATGGAGTGACTAGGTTGGAAGGTCCCCGCGAGAGGATTTCGACTTGGATTGGCACTCGTCGATAACATCCGCTTAGCATTCCGACTAAGAGACGCCCAAGAGCTTAACTTCGGCTTGGTCCGTTGCTATTGGCTAATATCACTACTACCACTTCGGAAAACATTAGCGCTGGTAGTGAAACACAAAAGTTAAAAATTATGTTTAAGAATCGTAAATTGTTGACGAGCTTGGCAATGTTATCCGAACTCATACTAACTCACGTACTAAACAAGAATCAGTTGCCAGACGTTCAGGACTTGGACATAAGTAATCTATGGGACAAGCTCATGTCAGCACTGGAAGTCTGCTCATGTCACTACTGCTGAAATGATGATCACAATGATATTTATAACATTACTGCCGCTTTAGAGCGTTTAATTCTTACAGAAACTCGAAACCTCAAAGAATCATTACTATAATAAGTTCTTCACGAGACCTTCACAATACAAACGGACAAACACCATTTGCTTATAATAAATAAAGTAATATTGCGACGAATTTATCACTAAGAGGTTGAATACCATTTTTAGTAACAAAACAACGCAAACACAAGGGAGATTCTTTAAAATAACAGCGTATCTGTGGCCATTTTTGTAAACAAACAATTTTTACAGCCAGTTTGTATATTAATAAAAAAAGTAAACAACTTCTTAATTATATAAAAAATAAAAATAAACAGTTGAATAACCTCATACGGAGTGGACAAAAATTTTTGGAATCCGTATAAATCAAGCCTCGATATGATATATCTTTAAATTTACCGTTCATGCGCATCGAATTTCAATAGATAAGTAAGCCAAGAAAGTTTCGAACCTGTTTTCGATTCTTTAACAAATTATCTCGATGCAAATCCTAGGTGACGACTTTCACCTAAATAGTTATGCCTCCAGCATATGAATATTGTTTTGGACGTTGGCGCCGCACTGGGCGACGCTCTTTTTTTAATCCAGATCGTTTCGCATTTTGTTTCTCTTGCAACCAGTTAAATTATGTAAATAACAACTGTGTAAACTTCAAAGAGAATTTTTAAGGAGGTTCGGTAGGGTTTAAAACTACTTTTTGAAAAGAATCTATTCTAACGTTGTTAATATAATTATACGGGACATTATCAGAAAACTTATTTAAAAATATCAAACCATAAGAAACAGAAATTTCACAAAAAAATTAATTTAATAAAGATACCAGCTTTATGAATTTTCGCAACAACATGCTACCTATTTTAGATGTATTCTCAACCCTAAAAGTAAATGATTCAAGCCGGGCCTAAGGCTTGTATGCCAACAAGGTGGATCTTTAATCCGAATACACAAACACATATAGATTAAATTGTTCATTTTGATATTTAAAATTACCCAACGAATAATCGAATAAATAATTGTTGCAATAGGAAAGAATTTAAGTCATAATAATATAACATATATATAGTACCAACTAGGAATGCTGGTCTGTGGAGAAGAGTTGACCAGTGACACAGCATTTTCTTTTTTTTTCAATCAATAATTGACCATGTTTGATGTATAATTATAAAACCAACCAGGTAAATGAGTTAACGTTTCAACATTAAATAATATACATGAATAACCAATATCTAAAACACTTTTTTCGTTATATATTTTAATTTTAAATTGATAATTGATTATCCTTAAAATATTTTAATAATCGATGATAATTGCTTTAAAATAATCTGTTTTTTTAATCTACAGTAATAGTTTTTTTTTTACATTTCCGCTCACAGATTATATAAACATTTTATACTTGTTTACTTTTTTTGTATAAGTATTAATAGTAATAGAAGTGCGTGACTACAACATTTGTTGTATATAATATAAGTAAAAAGTATATCTTATTAATACTTCTTGCGCATAAAAATACAAAAAAGGGGAAATAATGAGTAGTAACGTTTTGTAATTATACACGCATATATAATTATATATAAACAAATAAATAATCAAAGATGGAAGAATACATTTACCGTGACAGCAAAATCACGTTTTAATGATTTCAAATGATGGTGTAAATTACTCTTCAATAATGTTATTTCTTAAAGGCAATAGAATAATATTGATTAATTTACAATTATATTAATAATGTTTACTTATAAGTTTAATATGCGAACTACCGGTTTGCAAAAAAACTTTTTCAGGTAAAAAATCAAATTTATTAAACATTAATGACAATACAATTACAATTTTTTTATCCTGTTAAAAATATCAAAAAAAGATTCTTATGATTAACAACAGTAATTAAAACAAAATGACAAATGTAGTAATGAGACAAAAAATATTAAAGTGCTTTACTTGTATTACTTAAAGGAAGAGGAAATTTTATTACCTGTAACAAGGCATTCAGCTCTAACCTTCAACTGTAAGTTGTATTGTATAATATATCCTCCTCTATTACTGTCATGAACTGTACTCTTTTGCCAATAAAAAAGGTTCTATTTATTGTTTAATGAAGGACATGATTGTTCATGGCACCGACGGAAAATTTTCATTGTTACCGACATTGACACGTTTTTTGATGGGTTAATTGCCTTTAAAGTTTACAGTCACTCAACTGACCATGGAGAGGGCTATGCTCGGGATTTCTACGAGATTAACTCAAAAATGAAAATGTCTGTATACGAAAGAAAGTAACCGAGTAAGCCCAACGGTACAGCAACTTAAAGTGGTAGTGGGCAGGCATCACAGAACGGATGGCCACTGGTAACTTAAGATTTTTTCGTAGAGACTACGGATCGACAACCTCAGCTTGGGACCTCTGCCTAAAAATTAGACCGGGAAGGTGGTAGACTGGATGCAAGCCATGTCCTATCAGACCTATCAGAAATCTATAGGAGAGGTTAACGTCCAGTTGTGGACAGTTTATAGGGAGAGTAGTCTGATCGGTGAAGTTGAACGCCGTTGAGAAAGGTCTACTTAAACATGCTTCGCGAGGCGATTGCCCATGATATCATACCCGGCTACCTACAACGCGATGAACCTAGTACTCGCTCGGTGAATCCATGGAATATGGACGAAAGAAGGAGTATGGAAATAAAAAAATAAAAAACGTGAAAAACTCATTTGCTTGAAATGTAACATCCCTGCCTCACTCGTGGCAGTGGGAACGAGATGTCTTCTAAATCGGAGACTATTAAAAATCCATGGAATGCTGAGAAGTTACGTCCTGTCCAACTAAGAAGTTAAAAACATATTTTCAAAACCCTAGGTCACATATAGTCACATGCATTAAGTAAATACAGCGTCCCTTTACCGTATATCGATACGGTGCACTGTGTACATTGAAACTGGACTAACATCAAATATTTGTTCCCAAACTGGTAATACCGGAGGGTCCGCTTGACCAACGCATCGACGATGCCGTCGACTATGACGTGTATTCATAAAGTTGTACTTACACTACAAACTGAAATAGCTAACAGTTCTGGGATCTTAAACGTAGGCTGTGTTAAATTATTACTTAAATAAAAAATAAGACTTCACTTTTTTATACGCGCGTATAGATTATATTTGTATTGTGCTTATTTATTATTATGATAATAACATTTAACGGTCCAAAATTACAATGACACAAGAAATATGTATTGTATGTTATTATTATTCTCAGTCGTTTAACTTCGTTGCTGAAGGTAGAACCTTTCTTGTAAAGCCTTGATCGAGGATTCGATGATTTGCTTCAACAGGTCGCTATAACCTTTTCTGAGTGCTTCTGTTATTGTGAGGTCCATCACCACCCACACAGAATCTACCCACCGGGTTGTTAGTTACCGATATAAGTTGAGAATTACAGCTACACACATAAGGTATATAGACAAGACAAGTTGAATCTCAAATTAGGGAAAAAGTATTGCGAAATATACATTAATTAAAAAAGATGATGAAATTTTTCAAGTTTATTAAGTGATTCTTTTTTAATATAATATAATTAATATATAAAGTGAGACGAACACTTAGGCGGAAACTCTAAGTAATCTGTCGGAAGAACTCCCAAGACCTCGGATTGGGCTGTCACTCATTACGCAGAATAGAGTGACTAGATTTATGGGCCCTCTCGATGAGAATCAGCTAGTGCTATTGGTCGTCGATAATACTCGTTTAGTATCCCGACTCAAAGGCGCCCGACAGGATTAAACTTCAGTCGATTTATATTACTTGGCTAACATTGCTGCCACTTCGGAAAACATCGCCGCTGCGAGAAGAAAAAGTGGAAGAAACTCAAGCAATACTTCTATCTCGGTTGATTAGAAGTAGTCTACCTTTATATATTCCTAACTGTCCGGCGAGTACGCCCTGGAAGGCTGTCGTCTTCATAAATTGTTTGGACAGATGTTAAGCCAGGGTGGGTGAGACAGAATCTAAACTAGAGGTAATATTTATTAAACGAGTTTAGATTTCCCATGCGGGAGCGGCTAAAAAGTTTGAACAACAGTGTTGCCTTGGCAAAATCCCCAAGGGTTTGAGGACGTAGAGCAGGACCAGCACAGAATTCTATCCAGCAGATGGACAGATGTTCTTGTTACGGTTTAAGAAAACGCTAGAAGCAGGTTGCCTCCAACCGATCCTATTGAAAACGAGAAGCCTATGTCCATTAGTATACTTACTGACTCTACGTCTGAAATAGTGATGATAAAAAGAAGGCAGTGTGTAGGCATTTAGCTTGAATCTCTTTGACATAACTTAAGAAATATTACGGGATTGTGATCGGTTGTTACTAGAGTTAAATAGCTCTTGTGAGGGTAGTAAGTAAAACAAAAAACATCTGGTAAGGGTGACCTCTTTATATCGGGCGCATCGAATGCTTATCACTACCATGTTTTATATATAACATCTGTGTACACTTCTAACTTTAACATATATTACAAAAATAATTCAAAATGTATTTTTCGTTGCTTTAAATTATTTACTGATTGTTTACTTGTTATTTTGTAAATAAATAAATGATCATAGTACGTTATAAACCCTCAAGCAAAAAAATATCTTATAACACGATCACTACTTTATTTTAGTAAATTTTCCTGTTGATCAAGATCGATTTATCAAAACGTCAATCTTAATTAATCGATGTTTTGGCATGAGAAGATAATTAAAAAACATTTTAATAATTTCAAAGCGTCGAGGAGTAGTAATTGTTATGTTTTTATTTTAATATTTGTTTTATTAAAAACACCACGCTTCGAGATGATTGGAGTAAATACTATAATATACATTTCGCAACATTTTTTATAATTATAAAATGGTTATTTGAAAATAATAGACAAATTAAAGTAAGAAATATAATAAAATAGCTAAAGAAAGTATTTAAATAAAGTTTCTTTTATTTTATTAGTCCATGACTCATCAGATTTCATTAAATCCAACTTAATGTTTACTTGATTAATAATTATCTATTTTTAACCATACTTCTGATCTGAACATAAAAAAAATTAAAATGTGCATATTACGCATAAAAATTTAAATATAAACGTAAATATGACTGTTACAGTTTATCGTAACAAATTTTTATGCACAATGAATGTATTCTCACACATAACATAACACTTGTTTACATACACATAACAATTGCGTCACATATGTTTATATTTCAGTCTTCATCATGTACATGCACAACAAATTTTTGACCGTACTCTTATTCAAATTTTTGCTAACAGACCGTACAGTTTTTCTTATTTTGTGACAATGTAAAATACATAGTAATTTGATATTTTAAATATTTCGTAATATGCCACCTCGATATTAATTTAAATATTTTAAAATGTTATTATAAATTATTCAGTATTGTTGACTACCCGCGATAAGAGAATAAACACTAAAAAATATTTAAATTAACATAAAGTTAATGTTTTTAAATAAATTTTATTTATTTTAATATATGTGCAATTAGAATTTTGATGTTATGATGAAATTAAAATAATTGTCACTTACTAATTGTTGCAAATAAATACTGATTGATTCTCGTTCCATTCTGCCACATTAATTTTGAAATTAAAAAATTCATCTCACTTTTCTCTAAACTTTTCTGTGTCACTGTAAAATTTTTATTCATCCAGACACCTTGGTGTCTTCTACCGGACTGGTCGAGACGGTAGGTGAACCGCTCTCATCTTAAAAAACATACGCTAGTTTAGTGTGAGCAATTTTTTTTTTCACGTGGCCATTGTTCTCGAACGTGGAAATGAAACAAGTGCACAAAAAGTATTTACGTGTATTAATTATTTCAAATATTTGTTCTTTTTTATCTAAAAAGTTTCTATTTAATATACATATATATAAAAATCTTCATATCCAAAATTTAATGTTATATTTAACGTGTATTTATTTTGTGAACTAATTGGATGTATAAATAGAGAATTACAGTAAATAATTATTTATTTATTCCAAAATTAGAAATGACAATTATTAATTACACAAATAAAACGACACTGTTTTTTAAAATTAATTAAAAAAAACTAAATAACGTTCATTTTTTTATCGTTGGTAAACTTCTCTTTGTATTTTTTTCTCTGCTGATTAGCAAGTGACCGTTGATAGAATTTTAGATATATATATACATATTTATAAAAATAAAATGGCCTTCTCATGTTGATATCCTCTAACTATTATTTAATCTTGCAATAAGTTTTTCAAAAGTAATAGATTAAACAATAATTTAATATTCTTTTTTACGTAATATAAATTTGCGCAGTACATGAGCTATTACGTATTATAATTAATTCATTCATTAATATATGCATTATATAGTTTCGTCACACTTATTAGAAATAAATTATAGTCATAATCTCAATGTTGCGCCAATTTCCGCTTGATAATATTTTGTGCCGCAATAATTTTAATTTATAATTAGGTAATTTTTAATAGGCTGGAATATTCTATGCAATACAATTTTCAAATTGTATATTTACAACTACAAATATAATTTAATTGTGATATCTTCTCAAGTAATTTTGTCCCATTGCACGAAGGAGTTCAGAAAAACTAGAGAGGCTAGAGAACGGTCACATACTCGCTGGACTGTCGCAGTTACAAAAGTCTGCAACACAATTGATGTAGACGAAGAAGAAAGCCTAGGCAACTCACGTCCATCAAGCCACCATTATTAATGGAGAAGTTACTTGAAAACGGCTAAGAAGAATTTTTTTTATAAATTATCATCATTTTGGTATCACATTGAACAATAATTGCCACAAGGTTTAGCGCTTTAATGAGATAAAAAGAAAAACGTGCATTTTTAATTTACTGCAGACGACAATTTAATTAAATTAAACGTAATATCACATTTTGTCGAAAAAATTAAGATTTGGCCTTAATTAAACATTAAAGTGTAGATACTTTAACTTTACTTTCTAAATCCTTTAAAATAATGACTAAGTAAAATATCTGTACAAATAACAAAATATTTAAAGTACCTCCTAAAATGCATAAGTGATATAAAATTATAATTCAGAAATTTATATTTTTACATATAAAAACTCAAGAAATATATAGAGAATGAAAAAGGACGCACTTGCGCGCAGCGAATGTATATTAGTAGGTCAAGTGCAACCATTAGCATTAGTTTTGTATTGATAAACATTGGTTGCTTTGAAACGGGCCAGTGTAGTAAATTCGCCGAGATTCGAATACCTGATGCGGTGCAGGTACGCAGTATCTTTTGTGTTTTATGTATCTCCCATTAGAATTCTAAACGTCTAAAGAAATACTAAAAAAAATTTTTAATCTGAGATTCGAATGGTCTCAACAAAAAATTGTTATTTTTATCATAAATGTTTTATGCATCACGATGCTTACAAACAAATAATGTAACCATGCATTTATAGCAGATAAACTTAAAAAAATAAAGACCATGTCACGTATTTCGTGTATTTTTTTTTTCGATGACTCTTCGGTATTCCCTTCTCTGCATAGTAAACAATAATTATGAATAATATTTACAACATCAGGTTTTACAACTGAACCGACAAGATTATTCTTAGGCTTGTGCTACACTGATAACAAAATGGACCTCAAGCGTGGGAGCAAATTGTTATCTATTTTTCTGGATAAATATTTGATTCGAAAATAGAATCCAAAACAAAAATTATATTTAACATGCTAAATAATAAAACAACGTTATATTAATGCACAAGAAGTTGCACAACAGTGAACACATAAATAGTAACCCTATTGTTAACATTATACTTTATCTTGGAAAGACACCGTACAGTTAAAACCATAAAATTGTATAAAAATATACAACCGTCAAATTAGTGACCGTTATAGAAAATAAAAGAGAAACGAAATGAAATTTTAATTAACAATTACGTAAACTGAGCCCAATGGACAAAAAAATTATTTAGAAAAAAAGTTAATGTCAATGTTTTTAAAAAATAAATAAATTTGGAAACGAACGGATAGCAACCGAATCTCTTTGTCGTGTAAAAATTGATTGTTAATATTAATATTATAGTATTATAATATAAAAACATACTCTCAGTATTTTAGCAATACAGCAATATTACATTACTATTATACATGCATTGCTGCGAGGTTTTTGGTATATAACAATGTATATATTTATTTTATTACAAAAATTTTATTAACTCCTATAAAGGCTTTTTAAACTCCTTCAAACGAAGTTGTCTAAAAAATTAAATACACATTTTTAAATAATTAATAAATATATACAACACTTATATATATATTATATTTATATTGTTTATATCTGCAATATCACGTGTGTTGTTACGCAGCATGAATCATAAGTAAAATACTTTGTTTTGATATACATTAATTATACCTATTTGTTTAAGCTGTGTAAAGGATAGTTCATTCATTTTTTATACATTTTTGGATCTTGTGACACTCTATGTACACGCAGGCGATGTGTGTAAAACAATTTAGAGCATTCTATTTGATTGTGCCCGTTATGGTGAAATGTTTTTACATGTTTGATTAGTTGCTTCTTAAGTCTTCCTTATCGATGGCACCCGATGCAGGGAATAACGTCATATTGTTTTGTCACATATTTGAATTATGAATTATATGTTATACGTAATGTTTATCGATTCCTATTGAGGATTAATGTAATTTTGGATGATTATGTTTAAATTTCCGACATGCTGAACCCAGAAGTGGTCATACTTGACTAACAATCATGGTGATGAGAATTATTATCATTATAATTTCAGTCGTAAGATTTTCTACAGGACATACACGTGCCTTCTGGATTGTAATAGCTACGGTGAAAAGCGACTTGCTACCAGCGTCTTCCAACTACCTCAACAGAGACGCCTGACTACTTTGTGGGTGCACTGGTTCATGGTCTTCACACCAGAAACTTAAGGTCCCAGCGGACTTCTGTTTGGTGTTATGTGGTCCGTCCACTGCCACTTTAACATGCCAATCCGTGCGGCTATGTCGACTATATACTGGAATTAAAATTGCTATTCAGATGCATCGGTCCAGATTGGGGTAACACACAAGGAACTATGTATCATTATGTTGTATTTTGATTCCTGACATTAGTAATAAATAATGTCACTATATGATTGAATATATTGCAATCAAATTATAATGAAATGAATCGAAATTATATATCAATGGTACGCGAGAATTGATAAATGACTGTATTTTTTTGGTTTACGATATATAATTTCTAGAAGATATTGTAGCCACAAAATCAATGCATTCTACTGATTTGTGTATTTGCCACGTTGTTCCAATGTCCTCAATTTTTGTTCTCAAAATTTGATGGTCAGGTCATTGACCTAACCAACTTTTTGCAAGACACCGAATGAACTGTAGTTGGCCCGTGAATATCTTAAATTTACACCTTGCTTTTTTCTGTGTTTTATTGTTCCATGTATAAATATTTTTCAAATGTTTATTATTATTTAATGGTTGAAATGAAATAAAGATGAATGAGAAGGTAAAGGACTGAGACGATCGTATGTCGCGGGTTAGATTCCCGGGACACAATACTATATAATTTACACTTTGTGCGTTAATTATATAGGATTGCCACTGATCACAAAAATCTCTCTGCGAACCATAATACCATACTGCGATCGCCAACGGTTGTATATCCCCATAGATATTTTTAGAAAAGGCCTTTACCTTGCAGTGGATGTTTATAGGCTAAAACGACTAGATAATTACAAGCATTTGCGATATAGAGAGATTTGTGAAATTTGAAAAATGAACATCGATCTATAATTTAAATTACAAACATTACTGATTTCACCAAATTACACATTTTATTTCAATGTTTAAATTTATTCTTTATTCCTAGAAATAATACCAAAAAGAACAAGTTACTATTTTAAATAGTAAGACTGTTATGTCTACAGACAACAACTAATTATAACATAACTAGTCCTTTTTATTTAACTTCATTAATTCTGTAATTTATGAGAAAATAAAATCGACCAATAAATACATTTATATATCAAATAATTCCTTTAAATCAGTAAAAGAATATTTAATTTTGAATTTCGATTGATCATAGTTTTTTTTTCTTAACGGTCAATATAACTGTAATCTAGACGAATGGTAAATTAAAAACAATGTAAAATTATTTTAATTTATTTAACAATAGATGACCAGAAACTGACAGAAGTGGATGAACAACTAAATTACCTTGGACCGCTGATATTTTATGACGTCATTAAGGCCTTGTATTAATCAACAAAATTTACATGAAGCATCGGAAATAGTTATAAATAGTGAACGTTATCTAAATACGAATTAAGTTATATTGTTATCAAGAAACCACATTTTCAACCGCATCATATGTTATCATACGTAATTACTAGCCATCACGTGCTCGTATTAACTATCAGTACTAGCTATCATCACTTCAGCCGCAAGGCGTCCGCTGCTGTACATGAACTTCTCCTATAGATTTCCAGCATCATCCGACGAACAACTATGTCATCTGCCCAACTTGTGGGTGGACGTATTTTAAAACTCTTGTGGTTGACGTTTGGTAACTGATCTAGAACGCACGTACGTATGTACAATAAAATTCCACAATAAACTTCAGATCTGCCACTGGAGAGGATTAAAAATAATATTAAAAAAATATTATTTAATAGAGTATATTGTTATATCCAAGAATATTATACTAGTGTTAATGCGTGAAATTAAATGTTGTTGATGATCACTCAGAAAGCTAATTATTAAGCATAAAACTATATTTTTGAAGCAACTGTTAAGTTTCTCGCCGGCTTTGTTCCGGTTACTTACGTTTACGGATCTCCTCAATCTTGATTCGATCTAATGAAATACCGAACTTAGCCCTCTTCAAAGCTCGTTGAGCGACGGTGAGTTTTTTCTAGTAAATCCTCTAAAATCTTGGCACGCCTTTTAATTCGAAGAATACAGCGTATTAATAAAACTAGTGATTATAACAAGAGACAGTGTTAGGATATTGACCAGACTGGTGATCCCACACCCACCGGAAAAAAAACAGACCAAGAGTTTAGGAGCAAGTTCATATACGTCTCCTCAATGATCACCTAACAGTGAAGTTGCAAAAAAATTTTAAGGTGAACGGAAAAGGATGCTATTAGTACAATGTCTAAATTTAATAAGACCAAAGCATGTATATATAAATATTAATACTTAGTATTATATCGTCTTGCCATATATTATATATTGTCACATATTTACTACAGTGTATTAGTTAAATATATTACTATAAAATCATTAGAAAAGTGTATAACGCTTATTCGAAGTGATCTCCATTGGTCGAAATACAATCCTTTAAACGTTAAGGGCAGTTATAAATGGGCTATATTCCATTGACGCTGGACGCTGTCAGCCTATTTTTCTGGCTCTTACAGCTTCTTTAGACTCACGGCTCCGGATCCAAAATCCGCGAGCTAATAAATTAAAATAATTTACGTCAGATGCGATGCCTGACGTATTGACTAATTGACCTCTACTCAGTTGACGGAGAAAGATGTAAAACTTTTCTCCGAAGATATTTTAGGTAAACCGATATTAGAGTTGGTAGAGGATCGGTTTGATTTGAGTATGGCATTACGTCACGCAAGGACACGAGAGCGGCGCATTTTAAAACTGATTTGTTTGTCATTCACATGCCGAGAGACTTGAGCAGTCGGTATCTCCTTCTATTGGAAAATTGATCACTGCTGGTCGTATGGATTGTTTTAGGGACCACCAAATCATCATGGTAGTTAGAGCAAGCTTTAATCTTTAAAATTATCCATATATCATAAACCAGTGGATTAAGATCAGGACTAGATGGCCGCCAGCCTTCAGGTCTGATGAAGCGGAGATTGTGTGGATCGAGCTTTATGATAGTTCTTTGTTATTCTACGTAGTGATATTAAAGGGCTTAACTACATTCTTAAGAATGGTATCTTGATACACTTTGGCGATTTTTTTTTAACTTTTTCACAAAAACATCCAAATCACCGAAGTTGGATAATGCTCACATCGTACGCTTTGGAGCTTTTAAAATAAATACGGTCATTTTGTTTGTTAAGATATTGCCCAATTGTAAAAAAAACTCTGGTTAAAAAAAATATTCTATGATTTTCACACCGCTTAAGTAGTTCTTTTGATTTTACCACCTCATCATTTTTAAATTATCAGTTATGAAATGACTGCCTCTTATAGGCTAAAAGTCCTAATTCAAGGTGTTATCTGCATCCCCGAGATAAAATATTTTGCTTTCGGACAGGATTTTCTCGTATTCTTTCCTTACTAATTTGATTGCTTTTTTAGTTTTTTTTTTTTTCACAAATAGAGGACTTGTATTGTACCCATCAAGAGCCCAATACGTAAACATTTGAACAGGCATATGGAGGATATTAAAATTATGTTTGGCATTAATTAATTTTCCTTATCGCCCCATTCTATTTTAATATCACAAAATCTAATACAATGTATTGGCGCGAAAAAAAAAACAATGTGCAGTCATATAATAATGACAGATTCTAAATTCAAAAGTAATATTTTATTTATTTTTAACTACAACTGCGTATGCGGCCAGAATAGGTAGAAAGTGTAAAAAATAGAAAAATTAAGGTGAGACTTGTGGGAGTTAGTATCTTCGACATTCCTATAAGGCTCCAAATGGTAGTCAATTTTCCCACCAGACCGTAAAAGGTGTAAGAATTTGGAAAAGTGGTATTGAAAGAAAATGTCACGTACGTAAACAAGAAAACCCATCAACAAATCCTTCCTTGATCTATCCAAAGTCAAGATAAGGTTTTCTAAACTATGTTACTAACGAGTTTTAAGTTATTTTTGCCGCGTCACCCACAGACAACGAGACAACTTTGGCAAACATTTTTTTGGAGGAAAAGTAGATGGTAACAAACTATGTGAACGATCACCTAGTTGCTGATCAATATAGGGACTCTCTGTTACTTCTACCATAAAAAAAGCAGAAGACTAGCACAAAAATGATTCTTCGTCGATTCTATCAAAGCCTTTCACGGATACAACCTTTGGACATGGAGAAACAGTTAAGAAAATATTCAAAAAGGTATTGTTACTTGTAGTTAAACTTATCCGTACGAAAGTGATGATTTAATACGGAACAAGTCGCGAACCAGTTGTTACGAGTATGTTTGATAAGGTAGTTTATTGCGATCAGTGTCGTAACTTACAAATGTATTTTTAAAACAACTTTTTCACTCGGTTTTGTTTACGTGTTTCTTTAATTGTTGAGATGATTATAGAAAATTGTATTACACACTTATTTTGTATTGGAGTACGCGATTTTGCTACTTGATTGAATTAGGAATTTTTAAATAGACGAAGCTAAGTAGCCATAAAACCTACCGGATTAACAAGTGGAAGTGGCAGTGAGCATGCTAAATAGCGCGCAGAATAGGTGGCCAGTGAGACTTAAGGTTCTGATGTGGACACCTCGGTCCGGCTAGCACAGCATACATAGACGATCTTGTTATGATCATCGGAACACGCTCGATGCAGGCTGCTTTTAACCAGTCCTTTAAAAACCATACGAAGTGTAATACTGTTATCAAAGAGCAAGATGAATTTTTAATGGATTCAGGCGTTTCGCGTAAATCCATCCTAAGTAAGAAAAGGACCAATATACAGCTGCGGTAAACATTGCGAATTACACAACTAACACCGTTAAACACAGAGTGGTTTGGCACAAATTGGTGTAACATTACTCCTGAAGATGCCCCGTGGAGGGGTGAAACGCGTGTTGAGTGATTTAACGGTGGTAGTTGTGTAATTCGCATTATTTGCCGCATGCGCATTTATCAGCGGGTTGGCGGGCGGTGCACTTTATTGCACGACTACTGCTGCATGACGGAAGTAGCTATATCTTGGTCCTTTTCTTACTTAAGATGAATTGTTTATAAAATGTTTATTCTTTATTTATCTTTACAGACCAATTTCTTTCCCCTAAATCCAATAATAATGTCCAATAAAAGGCACTTTTGTCAACGCTTTTTCTAGTCCTCGTAAACAGTCGGAATAGTCTTTTTCCGATAGAGTCTTAAGCAACTTCTTCGATTCGCGTTTTATCTCCACAAACATGTCAAAACATGTCCCCACAATGGTTTTTTGAATGTTGAATGGGTTTGCTGAATAGCCAGAAGTTACACAAAGCCTATTTAAACGGATATGGGGGTTATGGAACGATATGAGTCGATTTTTGGCGCATTGTTTTCAAAAATAATTGATCTTTTTTGACACCAATCGATACTTGACGCGTTTACCAAAAACAAGTGTAACTCGGAAACCTATTAAACTTTTTGATAAACTGACGCTTGCCAATGTTGAAGACAGTTTTACCAGCCTAAGAAAAAACTTACCTGCGTTCCTAATGCCCGGGAGTTTTTATGACGATTTTACCTTTGTGATCGATGATGGCTAGAAACGGCTACACATGAGCCCACAAACAAAACACAAATGATTTATTCTTTTATGATTTAGTTATTTAAAATCAATAAAAGTACATTTCAAATCACAATAACGCATTAACAGACAAATATTATATTCTTTCGTTATATTTCTATACATAAAAATTTATTTTCAATATTGTTTCGTCCGTAAAAAGGCCGTGTGACTCGATGATTCATTACCTTTGAAATGGCTAAATTAATCTTTCTTTATCTTTTAGCTGTTCTTAATTTAAATTTATTGTTCGCAGACCATAACATCACATCCAAAGGTACGTAATTTAGTATTTTAAAAAGATTTTTACCTTTTCTTAATACATCGAAGTTTATCATTAAATATACGAATACATTACATTTACAATGTTCATTATATTTAAATTATACATAATAATGTACACGTATGAGAAACAATGGATTCCTGAAGAGGTGACGTCTTCTAGATCGGATTTACTTTCAATTTTTTTCTAGACCGGAATGTTATAGTTGGCCAAAAGGCATTAGCAGATTCCGCGGGTTTCAGGTGGCAAGCACTAATATCACTCTGCGTAGTGCGCATTGACTATGACCTCTTTTAAAACAGCGAAGCTTGAGGACTCTCCGGAAAGTCGAGGTTCAAGCTGCTTCATACTACAATTTTACCAAATTGGGAGGCTGCCGAGTTCTTAGATCGCTGCGGTGAATGTACCATGGACTGACATGGGTCAAGAGCCTCATGAGTAGACCTCAGGCTGTCACTCGTCGATAATACCCGCTTACACACTTGACACATGGGTGTCCAAAAGGGTCGACCCTCGTCTTGGTCGGTTGCTATTGCCTGTTTAATATTACTACTACCAATTTGGAAAGCGTTAACGTTGGGAGGAGTGGCGGAAAAAACTCAATTGATGCTTCAATCTAGCATGATCGGGGTTTGGCCTCCCCTGTGATATACACTCCTATGGGCCTATTTTTAAGAAAAACGAAACGTGTAATCCTTATGGATTTTACACAGTAAACGAATTTACCGAAACTCCAAACGACTACGGCGGACAAGTACAACGTCCTAGTCAAAGTATAATTCGAAATAAATTCATTTGTTACCAAAAGATTCAGGCGTGGCAAGTGTCAGTCAGATCTTTTCTAAAACGGGCTGCCTAAACAGTAACCTTAGTAAAATCAATTAAAAATTTAGTTACGTAAGGTGACGAGTCTGGCCGGTGAAGGTGAAGGCATTGCAAAAAGGCTTCCTTGAAACTGTTACGCGGGTAGCCGTTCTCGAGCACCGTACCCGGCCCTTCTTCCTACAATGTATGGTGAATCCGTGAAATGCTAAAAAGTTTGAACGTCTCTGAGCTAACTGTGAATTTTTTAAAGCATTAGCTTATATGATTATATCTTTAAACATGTCTATCTTTGTTAGAATTATCCGAACTAGAAGACACAAAAGACTCAAATCCAGTTGAAGACCAACGCCGAAGACAGCACAACAAAAATCTTAGAATCCGCAACGAGTTCCTAGTGAATTACCAGAAGGCGCTTAGAATCCGCGGCGGCAATGCGACGGACACGAAGAACTTCCCTTACATGGCGGCTGTCATAATAAACGGGAGGCTTTGGTGTGCCGGCACCATCGTCGACACCAACTGGGTGCTAACCGCTGCACATTGTCTTAATTAGTATGTATAGAGTAATTGTCATAGACGTAGCTCGAAAAATTGCGGGAGAGGCACATCGTTCATGCAGGCGTTGGGGTAACGACCACGAGTCGATAGACGCGGAGTTCCCAACTACGTGAAACGACGACATAGTCAAAGGCACGAGAAGTTTTTGGATACTGGCAGCGCAAAACCAGTTATTGTAGACATCTTTAGAGGACGCCCATGCAATGAAGTGGATGTCTGCTGACATGATGATGATGATAAGTAATTAGCACTCTAATTTTATTCACTTACTTATCACTTTGAAGCATAGGTATATAGTGATCACTTGTATAAATGTAAGACAGCATAGCCTAGAGGCCGCAAAGTCTAAGACCTCTTTAGAGGGAGCGAAACACGTAAGCTCCCGGGGATCCTCAGTTCAGGGTTATACTATTGCACCACATTGGGAGGTCGCATATTTCTTTGTTTGCTTCAGTGGACGTTCCATAGAGTGACTAATCAAGGCTCCCACGAGAAGAGAACTTGGAGTGTTACTCGTATTGCACTGAGTTTCTTCCGTGGTTATGATATAAAGGTAATTTTGTAATTATTCGTCGTTTCCATTGAGCGTGCTGCACGTTGCTCCGCTGAAGTCTCTTGGCGAGTACGTGAAGGTGCGTGTAGGAAGCACGCGCGCACACGAAGGCGGCATGCTGTTGGACGTGGCGGGTGCCGTGCGACATCCTAAGTTCGAAGAGGAGCCTGTACCCCATGCCGATGTGGCTCTCCTTAAACTCTCCGAGAACCTGGGTAAACCTATCGAACATTTATAATCAATCTTACATATATGAATACTTATAAACTACTTTGTAAATATTCTAATACTTATTTTTGATAATAGTTTGTTCATAAATGCGTAATTTTTTAAATTTATCGCAGATTTTGATGATCACATAAACCTAATCAAGATACACGACGGCGTCAAGGAACCGTTTGCTCAGAGCTTTATCGTCGTATCAGGCTGGGGAGCAACCAGGGTACAGTATTGTTATTATCACGTAGGTACATTTTTTGAATGAATCACAAATGAAGAAATTCGTAGACGAATGAAAATAACCGACATAACCTAGCAGATTGGCAAGTTGAAAGGTAGACAAATGACCTAGTTAAATCATCGGAAGATGCTGCAAGGAGATTACTTTTAACCAGTACTATAGGAAATTCATGGGGGAAGCTTATGTCCAACAGTGAACGTCCTGCAGCTGAAGAAGACCTAGGCTTAGACTACCACTCAAAACAAGCTTAACATGTTTATTCTGGAGTGACAAAAAGGGTCGAGCAAGGACTTTATTTTTACTTATATGGAGTTATAAGACATCGTGCTAATTATTTTAATACTACTCTGAGGAAAACAGAAGATAGAATGGTTTGTAAAGAGCTTATCATCGGCTTTTTCAAGGCATTAGCAAACACGACCCTATAGAAATTAAGAAGTGAACGAGAAGTGTGATTAGGTCATGAAATTAAAAAAAAATTGATCAGGGCTCGGACACAGCATTCAGAGACCACACACCGGATCTGTTGACTGCGCGGCTGAAGGTACGCACCCGCAGCTACTGCATAGATGCCTACCAGCTGGTCAACGGTTTCCAGTTCACGCCAGACTTCTTCTGCGCCTCGCTGAGGAACGGCAGTAGGGACGCTTGCCTTGTAAGTACACGATAGGTTTGTTATCAAGCGGCTAAGTAACTAAACCATGTAATCCGGCTCTAGGATCGGCATTCTTTAAAACAATGACTACTTCTTATAGCCAAGTGGCCTGTTTTTTTATATAATTTAAAGCTATTCGTGGCAGCATACAGGTTACATGGTTAATTAGTCTTAAGGAGTTAGAGTGGAGACTGCGGACCGGCAAGCGTTGTATATGACGTTCGCCCACAACGAGGACGGTCGATCTTGTTAAGGTTGCCAAAAGACGCTGAATGCAACCCGCTTCTTATCGGTGCTATTGGAAATCTATAGGAGTCGCCTAGCGGTGGACATGCTACTAGCCGACTCCTATAAAGCAGGCTCAATGGAACGTTTGGTGGTACAAAATAATGTGGAATGCAAGCCGTCTCATGAACGCTTTCCAATAAGATAGATTTCATTAAAGCCATCACTAAAGACTCAATCAATCTCTCACTCCGTCAAACACCGAGGTACATGCCCACCGCCCCTCTGACAAGAGTCCACGACCGAGAAGTAGTGGACGTCCTGTGGCTGAAATTATGTTGATAATTCGCGTCATAAAACAATTTTCATTATCTTATCGGAATAGGGATATATATCATCATAGACATATGCCGTTTGTATATAGAAATTAACAGCTTTGATTTGGAGTGACATACGCTTTAACGACTTAGCCTTAACCCTTTTACATTAATGTAACAGATATTAACAGTATAACTATTTTTTACGTTAAGCAAAAAATATAAACATTTCATTAATTTAAATTTGTTTATATTATCTATTGAAAATCTATACTCTTCCCGCTTCGCGAACTTAATGATCGCTTCTATAAACACCTCGTAATCAATGGAACTTTGTCCAAAAATCAATTTTTTCAGAAACATTGAATAGCGTAATAATAATATAGCAAGAAAAAACGTTTTTAATATTTGGATATGTAATACGTATTAAAATTAATTATTGTTTACATCTATCCTTTTATAGCTTTATTACCAGAAGTTGTAAGCCAGACGCATTCCAAAGTAAGAAATAAATTATTGTAACATATTTCTGAGTGACCATTTTAAACAGGGTCGTGGGCAATTAGTGTAAAAGCTTAAAGCTTTTTTCATCGATAAGTTGCACATCTAACACATTATAGCCTTCACACCTATAACCTATCATCCTGTATGTTGTAAGTATATTGTACCCGATATATTGTATAAATAATATGTATTGCTGTTGGTACACCATTGAAGAATAATGTAAAATAAATTTATCACTATAAGTTCGAAATGTTAAATAATATAAATGAATACATTAATACAACCAATATTATTATCGTTTACCGTTGCGTGAAGTTCGACGCCGGAGCACCTGCCGTTCAACGGAACCAGCTGATGGGGATCATGAGTTTTGGCCCCGAGAAGTGCGGTCACGCATATCAACCGCCTGTCTTCATCAAAGCCTTCTATTTCAGGTAAACTCTAAATGTCTGAAAGCGGTATTGAAACGTCGTCTCTTATTTTGGGACTCATTAGCAAGGTTGACCAGTCATAGAGAGAAGTTTGCTGGAGATTTCTCTACGAGATCGAACATCCGACATAGGTCAGCTGATTGGCAAGTTGAAGCGATAGGCCACGTAGCCGTCTGTCCGCTGAGGCCTAACTTACGAACAAGTTCAGCGTAAGTTCAGCGTAAGACGTGCTCCAGGTGGACAGGACACTGTTAAGGTCGTCAGAAGACGCTATACGTTCACTGCAACGCATAAACCTCTCCCAAAGAATTTATGAGCGGATATATCATTATCACCGCGCTTAGCAGGTGTGTTGGCAATCACAGTGTAGTATTATAGTGTGATAATATGTTTGTAAGCAGTGACAATTCTACGTAATTATTGCACAAAGTGGGTATTATATAAGATTGAATCCCGGGAATCGAACCCATGTGTGAATGAGGTGTATTGTATGTTGTGCGAAGCGAGGACTATTCGGCGGTATATTTATAAAAATTACATGTATATATTTACACCTGTAGGAAATGCTATTAAGGAAAATTCCCACAATTCCACGCACATTAAGTATGTCCTCTGTCAACAAGAGGATTATGTTGTAGCTAGTCGAGAATAACTAGATATCTATTATTCCATTACAATACCCCTTATATTTTGTCATTATATATTGTCATTCCAGGGATTTCGTAAAAGCAACGATAGCGTCGTATAAAACGACGTCGGAGTTGGTGCACGCTATGAAGATTATCGAACCAGAAATAGAAGGACCCGTGCCGAGACCGGTGCCTACGGTCGAAGTTGATGAAAGTATAGAGCGGCACTACAGCGACGAGGTCACACCGCACGTCTAAAGATGTATCTACACGCAAATATATTTTTAAACTTAAATATTAAATAACATACTAAAGACATAAATTTTTGTTTCATTTGTGGATGGTGACCTTAATTTTAATTTTAATCGTGGCAATCTTTTAAAAGAAGAAAAATAGAACCTCAATTTATAAGATCATTAGAATTATTTATAATCGACTACTTAAAATTAATTTTACGCTAGTTCATAATGCGCCATCTACTGGAAAGAACTAACAACAAATTGAGTAAACAAGTTTTTTATTGTATTGTATTTCTTTACAAAGTAAGAATAATTTCTTTCCAAAAAATCTTCGTCGTGAATATAGTCATAAATAGAGCAAGTTGACGATAAAGGTTCTATAACAAACAGACAGAAACATCTTTACAGAATTTTTTTCAAAATAATATAATGTCGATGCAAGGTCACTGATATTGCTAAGACTGTAATAAAGACCACGAAAAAACGTAAATTAATTCAAAATTGCTATAAAAAGTCTAGACAAGTGACAGTATAGTTCAGCAACGAGCGCTTGCTGGTCGGTGGTCTCGACTTCAGAATCTTAAGGCCTTAGCGGCCTTCTGTTCAGCCCACTTCCAGATCAACTTGCCAATTCGCTGGATTGTCGATTACATTCGTTCGTCTACGAATCTCCTCATTTCTGAAATCTCTGGCCATGACAGAGCTATGTCCACGACTCTCAGCGATCTTCAATATTGTTCAACACTACAAATCAGTCCAAAAAGTTATTTCGATCTAATTAACTGTACTATATAGGTTATGTCTAGTGTTTTGGTAAGCAGTAAGTTTTATATTTTATTGTGCTGAATGGCGTGTTTCTTCTATAATGATATTTGAATGTTGCAATTGCGAATATGACAATTAAAATGGGGTTGACAATATATAATCATAGATAAAATAGTATCTAATGTTAAAGATTAATAAAAAAAAGTTTTTCTAACATTTTTTATTATGCCTCGCTATTAGGGCATCTCGTTCCACCATTTTTAAGTACACGTACATTTAAATCTATGTTTTATTTACCTTCCCTTTTCATATTTTCTCTCACTCTATAACATATACATTCTTTCTAGGCATCGCATTACGCCATTCGCCATATTTCACGGGATACTTTTTTTTAATTTTATATATTCACTTCTGTTTAATTATTCATTGTTTAATAATTAAGAATTTAAAATAACATCTTTTTGTTATTTATTTATATATTGCATGCATGTGTGCACGCACATTTATATATGCATGTGTATGTGAGTATGTGTATATGTTTATATATATCTTGTAAGACTTTATTGCACACCTGAATGTGCTATACAATTTATTGAGTAACTTTCTATGTAGGATTATGATCCTTTTGCACATCCTCACAATATCAATAGTGCTAAAGGCAGAAACTTGTAATGACTTGTAAAAGTCGCCTGTTTTTTTAAGTTTCCTCAACAAATAAAAAATAATAATAAAACAGCACAGTATATTGTTAATTATTTTATTACATATAACTACAGGGGAGTCACTGCCGCGGCTTCCGAACCTCGTGGCATCGATACAACGAACCACTCCGTTTCTCTTTTTGGTACACTTATCAAATGAAAACAAATAGAATAAAACGTCGCCGCTGCAGCAAATGAAATAAACTTAAGAGCGTAGCCTAAACAACTCAAACAAATGCGACACAAAACTGAAACCAAGATAAATTTCAAGCCGCATAGCTTCAAGTGGGCACAAATAACCTACTTAATAAATATCTTAATTCGCGGACAAAACAATACGAAACTATAAATTAAACAACTTTGTATACACACAAAACTAAAATAGTAATAAAACACGCACATATGTCCGTATAAACACAAAATATGTTGCGACACTTACAACTTTATTTTGATATTGAAGAAGAATATATCGATTTATGTTTTACTCGAACAAATATCGATTATAAAAGTGTTAATACACTCAACATACGAATACAAGTGTATATAAAAAAATAGAAATAGAAAAACCTAAAATTACAACTAAAAACAACGACCCAACCGACACATTAAGCTTATATAGTACAGACTATTTTTTTTTCTTGTCCGATATTCTGTTCAGATTCAGACTTAGTCTATTCATAGTATAAACTTTTACAGATTAATAAAGACAAAACAAATATGCTTTAAAATGGCATCGTAAAAAAATCTTAGTTTTGTCATGAGTTTTCGATATAAATAAACATGTCGGAAGATAATCGTTTTTTTTTTCGATAAACATGAAAATCAATTTAAGTTTTCGCGCCAAATTTCTATAGCCATTTTATACGTTCGCTTTTACTATGAATAAATCTAATATACCACGTACCGATTTACTTGTTTAAACATCAATGGGCAATATATTCATAATTTTGGTCCTAAAATAACAGAGAGTACTTAATAAATGAAATAAATCTAAAAGTGGAAGTCGATTAATATCGACAACAAAATCGATATCTATTCGATCAATAACCAAAGGAACATAATGAACGACTTCTGATTTATTAAAACTGCAACTATAGTTATAATACAGATAAAAACTATCTAGTTAAAAGAATCGTCACGTCTTCCGACCAGCGTATAAATGAAAACACATATTAACGCCAAGTTATATATATCTAACGTATTTTTCATATAAAATTTTAAATACTACGTACGGTATAAGAAACTCGCATATATACACAAATGTATTATTATTTGTATTTTAAACATTGCCAGTAATGTATATATACCATAATAAACCACTTTACAGTAACCACATTTCAGTTATTAGCCGAGAAATAGGTAGAAGAATTATATACAACATTTACCCATTAACATCAATGATGACCAAAGATCTGATGAAAATTAACCCTGATTTGGGTTGGCTATTAATGAAAAGCATATTTGAAGTCTCTTCCATATTTTCGTAGCTTTAGGCATCAGATCTCAGATGATGACAGAGATAAGAATCGATAACATCATATTGATTTTACAAAATTTTCACTTGACGGAAATAAACCCTTATATGATGTAAAAGGCCATATTGTTATAAAAAATCTTTTTTTTTTCTTATGTACATGACATTAACATAAGTTTGTTTGAGTCATACAGAAGTGTATGACACTAAGTTATTCACAAAATTATTTTATTTATTGTAAAGCCCCGATTATAACATGGATTGTAATGACACTTGTTTGCACTTTTTTTTTTTAATTTAACATAATCAATTTTTAAAACTGCATTTTTATAAACTAAAACCAAATTATTTTACAAAAGATGTCATTAAAAATATTAAACCAGTAAAGAATTCAAAAATTTTAAAGTAAACTTTTTGAAAACAATTTTACTATTCTATCTTTTCAAACTATTAAAATTTATATTCGTAAATATTAATTATTATTTTCAAAGTCCCAACTATTATTATTTTTAATGTCTTTCATATATAAGTGCAAACAATATTCCTGGCTATATCTTCATTAAAAGCTTTTTATAAAAATTAACCAGTTCCATTGGGCAGTGTTTTTATTTTAAATAAAGCTATTGGCAGCACTGTTGGTTTTCTTTTTATCAAAAAACTAATCTTTTCTCTATTAATCAACATTTTCATAACAACAGATATACCAATATTAACATAAAAAATGTTATTATACTCTATATTAAGAAAAAAATTCATGTTTAGTGTAGTATAATCATGTGGTATTCAGACGTAAATGATCCTATCCCTGTTTATTTCCATCAGGCAATTGCATAATATGCAATATCATCAATCCAGGCGTTTGTTTCCCAAAACACAAGCAACACAGTGTAGGAAAATAAGCATGACAAAATGATTAATATGTAACACAATACTCGTTTAACTAAGTTCTCGTCCTTTTGTCTTTCGTTCTCTATTGTCAATAAAATTACAAACATTAGATTTATATTACTTTTTTTACGTATTTTTTAAAGCTTTTCTATTTTTTTCCTTGCCTACACTGTGCGATGTAGTAAAATTTAATTTAAAAATATATCAACAAAATACATGATAGAAAGAATCAGTCAACATTTTACAGGTAAAATGTAACGGCAATATATTACAAAGATTCACGTTAAATAATAATTAAAACTTTCTCGGACCTTGATTGTTTTAATATTTAATAAGAATGACAAAATTTCTGCATGTAGGTACATACATTACATTGAAGGGGGTGGGGGGCAGGGGGATAAGACACTAAACTACAAAATAAAACACGTGAATCTTCACAAAATATATTACCGTTAATACAGACAAGTGTAATAAATCTATGTCACATTACTATCAGGTTAGAGTACGGTAATAGAAAAGATTTACAATAATAACACAACATACAAAAGTTACAATTTTGATTGCGGGCAATTAAAACCTCGGATTATAACAGTATGATAGGTTACGTGTGCAAGTTGACTGCTACCATACTCTACCTGGCGACGGTAGGGTCAAGAGATCACTGTCCGCAACACAGCCGGCGCCACTGCCTACTATAGTTCGGAGTGCGACGGCACTATGAGTCTCTTTAACGGTTCGGTTCGCTCAGTCACTTATCGCTCTTTTCGCTTGGGGCTCGTCTACATCCGTCTCCGGGGGATGCTCCAGCCCCGGCAATTGAATTTGGGTTTCCGACGCCTCCGAAGGCTGTGTAATTTCAAATTTAAATTAATTTCATTACACCATAAGATTCCACCTATTACCTCTAGTGATCGCTGGAGGTTTACGGGATGATTGGAGGTCAAATATCTAAAATGTTTCACTACCATCCTTTCAGCCGAATGACATCCACTGATGGACATAAGTATAGGAGAAGGTAACTAATGATTTTCTAAAAGTTTCTTTCATATCGCTTTTTACATGAAATCAAATTATAACTAAGAAAAAAGGTTCCTCCCTTACCCTCACTCATCTTTATATATTAAAATACACAAAATTCTGTTTAACTGTTTTAACTTTTTTTTTCTAAATTATCTTTTAACTTTATAAATCAATCATTTTCATACTCCAGAGATTTCCATGGTTTTTATAGGTGTAATGCAGCGATTGTGTAATAATTTTGGACAAAAGACCCAATTTATCTTAATAAACTAATAATCAAGGGCGTTTTTACTTTTCAATTTAATGAGAAAATTTGACAATATTTAATCATCAAACTTAATGAATAATTTAAGTGATAGTTCACCATCATTTATCATTTTAGACATAAGACGTGTATTGTCAGACATAGGCCTTTCCCACAGGTTAAGCAATAGAACCAGTTAGATGAAAGCTGCTTCCAGCAAAAACTAACTAAAAAATTTTTTGTAAGTGTTTTTATGTGTGAACTTTATTTTAATACAAGTTGGAACACGTAACACCATATAAGGTATCTTGAACATTATAAATATGAATTTGTGTTCTTTTTAGAACTTATTAACCCCTATTTAGTTTTTACTATTGACTAGGCCTACATGGGAAAACCCTAGTATATCGAAACAAGAGAGGTATAATTTGCTCACCTCCACATCATTTGTGTTTTCTCTTTCCTTTTCGGGCACAGTGCGCGCACGTTTCTTCCCTCGGACACCTTGCTCTATAGTATTTTGTCTCTTAGGCTGGAACTACAATAAAAACATAACATTAATTATTTTCATTGAAAATGGTTTTTGTGTTTTTTGTGCAATATCATCATCATTTTGACAGTAGAACCTCAACGTTTGAACATATAGACCTCTTCTATAGATTTCTAATGAGATCAATAGGAAGCATTTTCAGACTCATGCTACGCTTGCTGTCCGTCCTCTTCTGTTTTCCATTCTAGAAACTTAAAGCCCCAGCGGGTAACTTGCCAATCAATTGCTTTCATTCATCTACCAGAGATCTTGTTTTGATTTGAACTTGAAAATTGATCTTGAGCATAGTACCTATGGCTCATCGATTGATGGTTAGCTTGCCAATGGGGCCTGATGGGGCACTATTTTTCAAATATTAATTTTAATTTAAATTATTAAGATTCATTATTATAAAGCTTTTTTGTAAGGATTCATTTCCTATTTAATATTTATTTGAAACTTGATCATAGACTATACTGTTATGCTATGTTACACTAATTTATATTTTACTAGCTAAGTGCACTTATATAGGTATCCTCTATATACTTATAAATGTAGGCAAGTATGTAAATATAACAGGATTATACACTCATATAGAAAAATTATTTAAACATTTAAAACTATATATACGGTATGTTTGCCATATTTTTAGTTGATATGTGTGCATACTGGCTGTGTAATTGTGGGTATATTGCTATATTGGCGTTGATACAATTTTTTCAAATATATATATGATTTTTATTCATAATCCAAATGTTATTATATTAAATCTTGTAAAAGTTAACAATAAATTCTACAAGTACATAAACATAATAAAATTCTATAACATGTTGCAGACCTTCCAGTTTTATGTTTAGAATTAAAAGTATTATTAAGTACATTAAAGTAAATCCTTTTACAGCGTCCAATTTTTTAATTGATCGAAATATGTTACTTCAACATAATTGAAATTATAATGGAAACACAAAAAATTAGCAAATTTAATTTAAATGTGCAACTATTGGGTTTCTGACCGGACATGTAATATAAAAATAATTGACAATTAAAAAAGAGTGTGTAAAAGCCTACATGAATTAAGATATTTTGAAATTGAATTTGACATTTGATGGAAATAATATTTAAAATATGACATACCTACTACTTCAACAGTGTGTGTATATAGACATACCTATGATTATTTACCCGTTAATTCATTTATTCTTCTTTCTCTGTTTCCTAATTATTTCTGAGGCAAGTGCAGTTTGATGTTTCTATTTATTACTGTATTACATTTAATTATTATAAGTATATATGTTTACGTATATGTATGTTTTGTACACGTAAATTTATATTTCTACCCTTTCCATACTGTGGTTTTCTGTGAGAGATTGTTTATTATTATGTAATGCCTCCTAGCATATACAATGAAGAATATTAAAATAAAATAAACAATATTACTTCGTCCGCGTCGATTCTTTATGAGTGAATAGGGTTACCTGCAACTCGGGTGGCAGGAAAACGCGCGTATTGACGAAGAACTCGGGCTGTGGAGCGAAGTACATGGTGGGGATGCGCGCGTCAGAGGGGAACTCCCTCATCTCGAAGTTGCTGGAACGCGACCAGATCACCGACATCGCCAGGTCGCACACCGCCCACAATTTCTGCAATAACATATTTACTCTATTGATAATACTGTATATTTTTACATGATTACTTTGATTTTATGTGGCACCAGTGATCGATTGTACTTTGTTACCTTTATGAAACAAGTAGTTCAATTACACCTAAATCATTAAACAGTAATACGAATGCAGATACCAACAAAATTTCCACACAAAAATACATATCAAGAAAAAAATAACACAAACAATAGACACTAAAATACATGTATCAAGAAAAAAAATTAATCGAACCAAATTAAGAATGGAATTTTATCATTTTATTTTAGCCACATAATGTACACAGCTTCCTCATAGATTTCCAATAAGACAAGTTAGAAGAGAACTGCATTCAGCTTCTCCAAAACTAATATTTAGATAAGTCAAAAATTATGTAAATACATTTCAATATTATTTTAAAATTTTAAGTTGGTACTTGTAAACAGGTAATCACAAGTACTCTTTATTATACTTGTTATAGATTCTGAAATTGAATGTGTACTTAGCGGTTAATTTTCAATTTCAATTCATAATCTCAAAAAATATATATGATAAAAACTAATGGTCTGGAGTCTGCAGGTTTCTTTTGATTTATATTTATAATGTTAAATGTAATATATATATGTTTTATACATATTCCAACACTAAGATTTTTTTCCACTACATATTCTACTTCATTATACAATTTTGAGAGTGATGTGATGAGTGATGAGTTCTTCTGGCATTATCCTGATGACATACACAAGTAATCACCGATAGTAATCCTAAGGAGGTTATATCCTCCTTAAAGAAAATAATAATTTGATTAAATTAACACATACTTGAATGAAAACATTGCATATATAAATGTTTAACAAAATACTTAAATGTATGTTAGTTTTTTTTTAAACAACATGTTATATCAAATGTATTTTTAAATAAATAAAACTGTTTTACAGCTATTTTTTAATGATTCTTACATAGTTAATGGCGTCGTCGTTCTCTTGGACGGCGTCTTTGTGATTCTTCATGCGCTCGACGAGACTCTTGTAAAATCCGTAGCAGTAGAAGTCATTACGGGTGATTAGCGGCTCCAAGATGAACCATAAACATTGTTTTATTACCTGAAAAATATTTTAACACTATTAGTCTAGTAATCTATGAATTGGTAAACACAAAGTTAAAATTCATTTCTTCAACATTGAAATATTTTAACAGAACCCTCATAGGTCGTCAACTGATTTTAAAACAATTGTTTTGTTTTGCCTTCACTCTGCTTCGCTAGAGTGTTATAGTTATGAAGAAGAAACAGGAAGAAACTCCTCAGTAATATATGTTTTAAAAAAGTTTAACTATACTGATTTATGTTTATACACTTTCTGCCAGATATAGCCTAAATGGAAACAAAATAATTAAGCAACATCATTGCCGAGGATTCTTGCCATTTAAATATTCGTTTATTGAATATGCTATTTCTCTCGATTTACTATAAACATGCGTTTTGAGTTTTATAAACGGTAGTTAATAATATTTCGCGGAATTATGTAACCGAAATAGACAGTTTTTCAGTGTTTTGTAAATACAATATAGATGTCCATTTTTTAAAATTTATTATTATTATTCTAAATTAAAAATATCATAAACATATTGTAGGGCCGGCCTCAAGTAAGGATATTGATTTCTTAAAAACGATTTCTAAAAGAGATCGGAGATCCTTAGCCATAAATTGCATGGCAATTGCATAGCATAGCACTCTTGGTTTAAAATGATTGTCTGAATGAATAGCTTACCTTAAGCTGCGTTATGTTATCGTAAGAAGAGAAGGATGGGTCGTGTGCAAGTACCGGCACTGCAAACACCAGCATGTAGTCCGGCAAGATGTGTGGCAGCTGGCTCACGGCTCTTTCAACTATGTTATAAACATGAAAATGAGATAAAAAGTTTTTGGTACATATACCTTCTATAGTTTAATATTTAACTCTCTAAGAACACACTGATTTTTTGTATGTAATGCAAATGAGACAGTGGGACTGTAACTTCTGGTAATACATTCTGTAAGGACTAATAGTAAATAATAATTATATTATAATTATATTATATTAACTAAATGTGTAATATTTTAAATTTTGGAAACGCCTTTTTTACCATATTATACTAACATTGTGTAGTATAACTGAAACTATTGATTTATCAACAGGGCGTGCCATTAACTAATAGCAGTATTAAATAGCAAGTGAGCTAGAAATTCACCCTTTTATAACTTTTACACTTATAACTAATCAGCCTGCATATTAGAGTAGAAATGGTTACCTTTAGTGCCGACGGTGATGTTGCGCACGTATTCGCGGCGGCGGACGACGTCGGCCAGCATGTACTGGCGGACCACGGCGCGGATACGACGGTCGGGCTCACGCCCCGCCAGCGCGTACATGCCCATGAAGTCCAACGGCAGGCATTTGTTAGGAATACCCTGCAAACAGAAAATATATTAATACAACCGTCTCACTTTATCAATGAGTGCCAGCGGAAGCCGAGATCCCCTCGTGAGGAGTGAAATAGTACTATATAGCAAGATCATACTAGATAGAAACAATTTCTCCCACCACTTCTCTATGTATGCTCTAGGTGAGGGTTCCGAGGAAGCCCTCGAGTTTCGCTACTTTAAAAGAGGTCTTAGGCTATGCGTTTTTTACGCTTTGTCGCCTCGAACCCACGGAAATTGCACAAGCCACTTAGACTTAATAGTATCTTAGTTGATTGATTAATTTGTAAAGTAGTAGTTGGGATATCGAAAACTCATAGTTTCATTATATACGGGAATGTTTTATTTTAATATAGAGAAGTAAAAATAATCAAAGTTAGGAATATAAATGTAGATAAAAAGAAGCAAAGCATCCAATACATGAGAATAAAAAAAATAGATATTAAGAGGTGTAGAAGAATTGAGAATAATTTTAAAGAAATAAAAAAGTAGAAGCAAGGAAATAGAAGACAATACCTAAAATGTGCACAAATATGATATTGTAAGAGAATTCTATGCAATTCAACAATAAAATGTTTACCTTAGAGAGCCCTTTATGTAATTTCGCTGCGAATATCTCTCGTACTTGTGGGACGTCATCCTAAAAAAAAAGTAGAAATAGAGTTAGATTCCATTTAAATTTTTAATTCTTCCTTAAATACAAATTGAATAACAATAAAAACGATTGTAAATATATCCTAAATTAATACAACCACATTTTACAATGAAAACTGCTTTTTTTAAATTAAAGTTTTATCTAGTTTCAATTAAATGTTTACTTCGAAACTAATTTTAAATATAGCATTTAGTTGTTAGAATAAAAAAGTGCTTTTTTTTCAATTTCTAAAAATATAGTTACTATTAAATATAGAGAAGAGGTCAGCTAAGGACTAAAGAGGACACAAGACATTAAGTGTTTATTTATACTTACAACCATGAGATGTGACAGGTTATAGAACTGTTCGGCGGTGAACTGGTCGCCGACGCCCTTCTGTTCACAGATCTTTAACATTGCCGCTCCGGCAGCCAGCCGCAGGTGTGCCATCTCCGCCTTCGATAGTTGATTTTGCTGTGAACACAATAATTATTGTCATAAATGGTCTTGGATATTCATTGTTTTTAGGAACATAAATTGTATATTGTAACTGAGAACTGTGAGAACTAAATTAATCTTCAAATTTACTTCATTGAGTTAGATAATCTTTCTATGGTGCATACAAATAAATATATTTAGTTCTTTTACAATAGGATTTTAAATAATGTTCAGAAAGCTACCAATGGTAGATTTTAAAATGTTTTATATATTATCAAAGAATATATTGTATGCTAAGTGTAAGAAGATAGCACACCTTAGGAATATTTGTGGTATTAAATACGTAATTTTTAACGGGTTTGAGAAGAATAGAAAATGGAGATATATATAAAGAAAGCTATAATAATAATAAGAAAGTTAAGGACATGGCACATAATGTGTGACCAATAACTATAGTAAGACAAGAAAACGAATGAAAGTATAGAATGTAAATAGAGACATAAATAATGTTTATATCAAAGAGAACAAAATGTACCAAATGGCATGGTATAACAAATATGAAATAGAGGAATAATTAGACGAAATTGTATATACATACAGAAAAAAATCACAAAAGACAATGCTTGTACTCATATAACCAATCACAGTGTATATGATAGCAAGAACGCATTCGTCGAAACTTTATAGTATACAACAAACAAATTTATATGGATATGGTAGATAAAGTGAAAACCTGTAACAAATCTCCTTTGTGAACGATAAAGGCGTTCAACATCCTGAATGTCTTTTGAGCTGACAGTTCGTCCTTCTTCAAGCCGAGCAACCAGCGCGCCATACACTTGAGCCCTTCCAGCTTGCAGCGCGTCTCTTCTGGTAAATCCTCTTCATCGCACCAGTCGTTTTGAGGTGCATTCGGACCTCCACCTCCTTCACGAACTAACAGCTCTTTTACTATCTGCAATGTGTAACACAAAATTACAATTTACATATTTTTTTCGTTAAATTTAAAAATAAAAACTAAAACAAATTTTAGAAGTGGTGAGAAAATGTTTTAAGTCAAAATTATATAACAGAATCCAAGAGGTGCAATGGCTTATAGTGGTATTATTGCTAGAGGCTGTTTATACTAGTATCTTCTGCTATTTGATCTCAGTTATTTAAGTTATCAGTAAAAATACAATAACATTACAGCTGTGATCGAACTATGATTTGGCCTTTTAAGACACCTGTTAATAATGAATCGTTAGACTAGGCTCTTCCGTAGGCCCTTGTACCCAGTTACCTCATGAAGCGAATGTTTTAGCGATCTAACAGCTGTGGTTCCTATAGTTTCTATTTCTAAAGGAACATCTAAAACAACGGCTCGAATCAGTTAATGACCAAAAGAATTATTAAGAGTTAATTTTATAAAATTACACCTACATGAAGCCTAGAGAAAGATTCAAGGTTATTTTTATTCCATATAATTTACAAGGTTGCCAAACATATCGTAAGCACTCATAACATGCTTTATTATAAAGTATCTTACTGTCTTTATAATAACAGGCAAAATACCTTTCTGGAGACAATGTTCTTGATGTGAACTGGGAAGGTGTCGGGCAAGTTATGAGCAACGTGTCCGAGCGTCACGATGGCGGTGCGGTAATGCTCTGAATGAGGGTTGAGCGTAGCACGCAACGTGTCCAGCATGTCCGTGAAGATCTGACAACGCTGCTCCGGCACATTTACATACAGACATCTGTAAACAATAAATACAGATTGATTGAAAATATGTTTAAAAGCTTAAATATGGTGAATGTATAGACAATGAATATTATTCATTAATATTATTTTCCACATGGATCCATAGCAATTTTTTTATTATATTGTTAAATGGTTTACTCTGTGGTTATGTTGTTCCATACTATATAATAATAACAGGAAGATTTGTTATAGGTGTAAAAGCTTTGAAGGGGGTGAGTATATTTGGTGTCAATTAAAGTATGGTACACCTTAACCAAAATTTAATGTTTTAAAATAATAACATAAAGATAATATATTCAGGAAAACATTATCAAATTTTCAATTACTACATACTAATTTTTTATTGATTTAGTGTCTGTCTCTGCAGTCAATGTACCGTTGGAAGTTATTGACCTGTTGCATTCTAATATAAAAAATACACATTTCGGAATAATCCTTTTACAAAGGGTTACTGGCAATGGGTGTAAAGTCTTTAAAGCTTTTTGTCGGCTAATAAGTTTTTTTTTTGCTTATTTAAAGCTTTTACACTTATAACCAATCATGTGTATTCAAATTTATTTTAAGTTAAGCTTTTCTGAGAACTACATGTCTTTTGAAAAATTCTGACCATTAATACTATTAATAAACCTTCTATAACTAGAAAGCCTTAATTTAGTACACATGCCAAAGTACTAGCAATTACATCACAATAAAGTAACTCACCTGACAGCATTTTTTGCTTGTTTCGGAGTGCCGACCTCCGCGTAAGCTTTGCATAGTGTGATCAATTTTGGGAATAACGAAGGGCAAGCCTCACCTAGAAACATTTATTCTCATTAACATTATTTTTGTATTTACATGATTATTACTTATCGCTATTAATATGCCTATAATATAACTGAATTATAATCATTGTCAGACTAATATCTTTTATATGCACAATGTATAATAGAATAAATAAATAGTCTGGGTGTGCACCATATACATAATAATTTCCACTAGATATCTTAGACCTTTTGTTTCACAGTTTCAAATCAAAAGTATATTATGAAATAAATTATATTATAGCATTAAAGAGTTTTTAATCGATGGTAATGCTTGGTATGTTGACTCATTTACATGATTGATATTATAATGTACATATAAAAATTGATAAATTTTATTTAAATGAGCAGCTGTTGAGTTTCTGTCAGCCTCTTATCAACAGATCAGCGTTCCGAGCGGGTGGTAGCTTATTGCTTATAATGTTAAAATAATCGAAGATTCGAAAGAGCATGTAAAAACCTACTTGAATAAAGATTTCCTTTAAATAGAATTGTATTTGAATAATAAAATGATAATCACCATTTCGGCAAAAGAATGTAAATACCGTAAGACCCGCCTTAAAAAGATATCCAGCATTTTTTCTGTAATGTTTATGAGCTTTTACAATAAAATCCTGGATAATGTTAGAAAGATAATGCTAAAAAACTTCTATTGTTTGCTTTAAAAAAATTACAAAGAATGTTTGTTTGTTAAGGATACCCCTACACTGTAAATGAATAAATAGAAAATATCACACATGGGGAATGATGTGTCTATTTTTCATTTATCCAGGCTATTTCAATGTTCTTTATACAATAAAAAAAGTATATTATCATATAGGAGGCATTTCAATCAAATAGATAGTAGACTTGACGTCAATAAATTTGAATTACAATTAAAATATAATTAGATTATAAAAAAGTGGCTAGTACGAAAAGACGCCTTTAGTAAATTTTACAAATTCAACTGCACAAGTTAAATTTTCGAAGTAAATATATTTATCTATGTCTTCTGTGTAAATGACTTGGTCTCTGGAAAATTCTACACAGCCATTTGTAATTGTCGTCAAAGCTACTCCATCTCTTCTTTGGAAATATGGTGCAACATGACCAATATTAAAAAAAAACTTCTTGTTGTATGATATGTCAATCTTCATAACTTTTACCAAAAATGATTGGGATTTGAATTTTTTGAAAGGATTTTAAATCTATTTCGCTTCTCAAATGGCACTAATATAGTGTAGTCATCCGGTTCCGATATTGCTCTTAGTTAAGTCAAGACTTTTTTGTTAATATTTTTATATCAACTTAATTAAGATGCAACTGATAATTGAATTCTCACATTAATGTCACTGGTAGTAAACTTAGATCAATATAGTTCGAGATTCTAATACAGGGGGTATTTTGCCAATATAAAATAACATTTTGGTAAATTAATTAATATAAAATATTGTTTCTATAACTTACTAAGCGGGCGATATTTGCCGAGGAAAGTAAGTGCGGCAAGGATATGGGGGGCGACGGTCTCATCGTCCATCTCCAGCAGCGAGGTGAGCCTGTTGAGGATGTCCTCGTGCAGGAAGTGCGCGGGGAACACGAACGACAGCATCACCAGCAACTTCAACCCGCGTTCTGCTGCCTTCTTCAAGTCGATGCCTATCAAGTAAATAATATTATAGACAAAACTAAAAAAAAATACAAGTGAATGTCTGTTATCAAGTACCAGTGTTTTGGACATATAGATTGATTTTCACTGTACACTAATTTTATTTGCAATAAAAATAATAATAACAATGAATCCGTTTTATAAATACTTATGTAATAATATGAATTTCATTATTACTTGTCTTGTACGATTTTGGGAAAGTATTTAGTTTTTTCATCTGTCATTGTTTTTTATAGCTGTGGAACATTATCTCGTATATGTACTGTGAATGTACGCAACTTACCACATTCCTCTGCAATAGATGTATCTGTTCCTTTAACAGCTCCTTCCACATACTCAACAAGTATGAACAGTGAATCATGATCTATCATAACGGAACTGACTCGTTCCAGAAGCATTTTCACAGTGTTGTAGTACAAATTTGTCATTACCGGTTGTCCTAGCTTTTTGAGTACACTTGACTGAAAAAAGCATTAAAATGTTAAAAATAATTTAAATAGTATAAGACTGAATTTAAACTTAAAGTTAAAAACTGTAGGTGCCACAAATATGATTATTATTATCATCAAATTTCTTTGGGTATATTTGCCTAGTAATTTCAAATAAGATACTATGGAGGCTCCTTCATAACTACGATATTTTAATAAATTCTACAATTTAAAACACAATAACAATAATTTGAAATTTCCTAATAAACCTATATCTTTTAGATTATTTTTTTAATTCATTTAAAAAATACAGTGTTAGAGCAATATATTTCCAACCTTTATTATCACAATGTTAATTCTAATAGAAATTTTTTCAAGTATTTATGGAACAAACTTTTTAAATTTATTACTTGATAACTTATAGGAATTGCTATAAAATGTATTATAAAAATGTATACAGATACCCACGAAAGTTATTTATTCTATAGTGTATTTATAGTTATGTATCTAATGTATTAAGAACAGAGGTTAAATAATTATTTGACGCAATTAAATCTGTACTTACTGTTGTCTTTACACATACTTCACAGCTGACATTAGGATTTAATATAGTCTCCATGCCCTGGAGCAATTCTGGCGCTTTCTTCATGTGCTGTGAAAACTTATTAAGAAACTCCTGCGCTTTTACTGACTCTGGCAGGAATTTAGTACTTATGTGTAAGACCTTAGCGATTAATTCCTTTTGAACGGTGGGCGTAGGTGGCTTCCTATGCAACTCAACCCATTCAGCAACCGTACGACGTACAGCTAACTGATGCTTTTGCAGCTCTATAAATGCTTTGGTAGCATTATCATCTACATTCGACATCAAGTAGTATAATTTCTTCATTCTTACTGGTGGTGGTAAGGTATATGGTACTAGAGAAGTATTTAAAAGTCTCTCAACTAGCAACCTGTCTTCTAAAGCTGTCATATAGTAACCATGAAGAATTTTATCCTTGATCCATTGTACTGCCTTCTCCGTGGCTGGAGGTACAGAGTTTTCTGTCAAAAACTTCTTATATATCATAGCCAATCCGGACATGGCTTCCTTTCGGATTTTAAACTTTTTATCCAATGTTCGCTCTCTTACAAAATGTAATAGATCCTCTGATTCGGCAACAGCCTGGAAATCTCTTTGTGCCGTTGCTATAATTGCCATGACTACTTCATATCGCACTTGCTCATGAGCGTCGTGCTGTCTCATTTTCAATGTTTCAGTTATATCTTTTCTCAGATCTGGGTGATGGACGAGGAAGTGCATGCAATATTGCACGCATTTGATTCGGATCGGCACAGAAATGTCGTTGAAACGGCCCAAAAATGCGCGCCATAAGGCCGGATATTGCTTGGCGAGTTCAGAGCCCGGCTCCGAGAACATTCGCGCAAGTAATGCGACTGCACTGAGTCTTTCTTGGAACTGTGCCGATTTGAGTTTGCACTCTAGCTGCGGTAGCACTGAGAGGAGTATTGAAGGGCAGCATTGGTACAGTTCATATATAAGTTCGTACACTTTTGAGAATATCAAAAGGTTCTTCTCTTCTTTTCCCAGAATAAGGACATGATTAAAAAACTGCAAGAAATAATTTATAGTTAAGTATGACTGATTATAAGCAGGTACATTGGTAGCAATTTTTTTTCATTGATTTTTACGTTTTGACCTCGACAACTTCTCAAGGCAGTATTAATCTGTTTAAAGTAACTAAGCTAGTCGGCAGTCTGAGTTTGCATTCATCTTCACCAGGGTCCTCATACAAGGTCCCTCGGCTAAGAATATCAAATTGTACTATGACAGTGATGGTAGACCTTTTTAACTTAGTGTCAGAATTTTGAAAAAAAAATGGAACATAATTTCCACACATCACACATTAAGTCAAATAAAAATATGGATATTTGTAATTTATTAAACATTATTCATTTATTAACACGTTGAACGCCACGTCACCCGTATTCGGGTGACGGTCAAGTTCCGGATCGGGCTGCGTCACTCGTATTGGGGTGACGCTTATTTGACTACTTGCGCATACATTCATATGTGTTTGAAAAGATATTTTGCAGGATAAGTAACAAAACTATTGAATATTATTTAACATAAACCATATTTTTTAATAAAAAATTAAATTTATAAAAGGATATTCATTAGTATGAACTATTGTTATTCAAGTAATATGAAAATGGTTTATTAAGAAAATTATGGAGAATGCCAAACTTTGAAACATTCTATACAAAGCTGGGGTTGGTTGGGACGACTCGGACAATAAGTTGTTGTTTTCTTTATATCATCTCGTGTTTTTGATCTGCCCATTCGACTATTTTGACTTTTCATTCGATTTTTCGAACCGCGATAAGCTGTCTTCGACGAAAACATGTATGTTGCGATATCAAGACAACCCAAATGATTTTGAAGCTAATATTTCCCTAAATCTTCTAATATTTACATCTCTCTCGCTTCGCCTCTAACAAATAAGTTTTCCCTTTTTCCTTTTCGACATTTCAACGTATTATCTAATAATAATAATATCTACCCGAGGTAGAGATTTTCAGGTATACCACTCATTACTCAGCAAATAGTTAAACTGATCCTATACAATACCGAAATAAGAAACAAGTACGAAATATCGAAAATAAATGACTGAGCATCATATCATGGAAACAAACGGGGTGGGCGGCTATTCTTGCGACAATAAACGAATCGCATTTTTAAAACATAGGAATACACCCCGTAGCGGTGCACGTGGCCTGACGAAGATTTCACTGTAAACGCGCGTGGCAGTCAACGTGTTAAAGGGGATTTAAAACGCAAACCGCAATTGTGAAACTTAATTAAGAACATCAAGTTATATTTATAATAAAAAAAAAACAAAACAATGTTTATAATATGTACATTCATTATGCAATATTATTGTACCTTTACAAGACGTCTAGTTAAATTATCAATTATTATTAAGACAAGCAACAATAATATTATTAATAACCAATTCTAAGTTACGAGTGACAAGTATTTGAATTATGAAATTTGAAGATGCTGATTACTAATACTGTGATCATGGCAGCACGCGGTATCCATAGGTTCGCCAATGCTATATATAATAATATTCCCTAACAAGACGTAAAAAAAATTACAAATTAGATATAAAAAAGACATATTTCTTTGTAAGACTCTTGTTTTAATTATAATACATCTAGTATTCATAGTTATAAAGTCTGATACGACGACATTTAAAATATCGAAGCAACATTTATTTCTAATTAATAGATTCACAATGAAGGCAGTACCACCCATTGGATAGCGCCAGTTTCATGAGAGCTGTAGCGGGTTCAAAAACTTCTAGTAAAGTGGGAGGTTGTCAATAAAACGTTCTGAAACCTCTGTATTTCATATTTCACATTTTTCTCTGTATTTTATATTTTACATTCTTATAATTATTTTTTAATCCATATTTTTTTTTGAAAACTTTATTAAATAATAATAAAATTGTACGTTACTGACAATTTCATTAATGCATTTGCATATAAAAAGGTTATATACTCACCGCCTGTATGCAAGGCTCCAGAGTCTCGCTGGTCTTGATGATGAGCTCCTTAGCGAGGGAATATGCATGCTTGTGCTCCCTTTTGTTGGGCTCCACCAGGTTGATCAGAATAACGTTAAGGAGCTCGTTGGACACAACGTCGGACTCCGTGATGAGTGGGCACAGGACGTCCAACATGAAGGATTTCACTTTGGTCGAATGTTCCGTGCTGAAACACGTATATTGTACGTCGTGATTTTTTAAAATCTTTCCCTAGACTTATTTGCATTACCACTATGTACGCTTTTTTTTAAAAAAAACTCTTTAATACTACCCTTCAATTTAAAAAGATTAGCAACATATAAGTAGTAAAAAAATATCATTTTTAAACGTATTTCTCTTACTTATGTATGCTTTTTTATGAAATCGTTCACAAATACAACCACAACTCTTTCCAAATTAGGACAAGTTTAGCCTATTTAAAAGCTACTTATTTAGACTGTAATTTACTTATTAAAAGATTCTAGACCTTGGAAATTAGTTTTTTTTAAACATATGTGTTTCCGTTGAGTTACTTTCCCTTGTTAGTTCTTTCCTTTCACTTTAGACGTCAATTTGTCATCAATAAAAGATGTGATCACATGAAATTTTTAAATTTTAACTTACTTTATGAGATTCACGGGCATATAAAAATAAACACAATTCACATTTACACTCACTTGACAATCTTGAACATGAGAGAGAATAGAGCGCAGAATATCTCCTGGCAGTCCTCCAACTCGAAGCACATGTTGAATGACTTGACGTAGGCAAGATTCTCCAGGAGATAGAAGTAGCGCTTGAACGCGGGGTCCTTAGGGTCGCGCAAACCTTGCAGCTGGTTTATCAGGAACAGGAATATAGTTTTCACCTGTAGGGAATGAAAATAATACATAAAAGTATATGGCTATTAAGACGACTTGCTTATTTTGTGTTTCAAAATCTCGGACAGCTAGTTAGAGAGAGATAATATTTCTATTATATATTGTTATGTAATAAAAAATAAGGCAATGTCTGAAGACGAAGATCTTTGACCAGTGTGTGTTGCCGGTGATGATTTATAGATCCACGACGTAATCATAACTCTTATTGAAAGTTATAAGAAGGTTTGAGGTCACCCAGAGGGTTATCTGTGAGCAGAGCTTCGCTGCGAGATCGGATCAAAAATGAAAAGATACGCAGAAGAACCAGTCACCAACGTATCTTGAATAATTGTTCATCTGAAGTTACAGTGGGCGGGACGCTGGGGCTGAAAGTTCTCAATTAGCGACCACGAGGCGGTAGACTCTACTTACTAAACTATTAGCCTGAAACACCCTTAAGTTCGTAAACAATAGAGGGAAGCAACTTGCTAACGATCGACTCGTACGTTCAACTGTTGCAATGATGATGATCTAGCCATCAGGCGATAGAACTGTTTGAATCCTTTAAAATATCTATTTTCTGATTTACTTAAACACTTAAACAATGTTTGTTTAACAGCAAATTTAATGTCGAAATAATTTTCTACTTGTCAATATTTATGTAGTACTGGGGATCCCCCATTTTACCTGCTCCTGGTCTTTATATGGCGCCTCGGGAGCGTACACGCGAAGCACGTCGGCAATACAGCATGCGATGAGCAGTTGGACGTCGCGCGATGGATGCGTGAGGAAGAACTCGTCAGCGAGGTGGATCGCGAGCGGAATGAACTGCTGGTACATTCCTTCATCCTGACCCAAGCCTTGTAACGTATGAGCCAGAGCCTGTAAAGAGTAAAACAAAAATTCATTACTCTATACAAAGGTATGGTAGGGTAGCTTATATAACAGTATTTTAAAATATTATGCGGCACTTTATAATCCACATAGGTAATACAGCCAATAAAAATATCAAAAGAAAATTTGATGTCAAATTATAGGAAGATGTATTATTTGTGTATTTATTATTTGCGGCGTGGGCAGACACCCACTAGGTGGACCAACGACATAATTAAGGTCGCGAGAAATGGCTGGATGGGAACAACGTAAAACAGGTCATTGTGGCGATCTTTAGATAAGGCCTACGTCTGATAGTTAATGTCTATGTGCTGGCTACAATGATGTTGTATTACTTTATAGTCACATCTAAACAAGCCTGTAATGTATTTAAGTTAAGAAATTTACTTGTCATTTGATTAGGTACGCCATTTTACTATTTACATACCGGTTTCCCATAAATCAAGGTAAGACGAAGTTAGGTGATAAGGCGTGTGGTAGTAGCTTATTCCAGAAAAAAAATAGAATTGTAAATATTTGTAGTCATAACAACAGAAAGAACATTCCAGAGCGTATTAAATTCATATAGTTTTTTAAATGACATTAATTTTTTTATTTCGTTTTCTGACTGTTTTGAAATGATTAATGGGCTTACCACTACTTGCCCTATAAACAAATATCGAATTGGGACAACCTGTACACAGCTCTCCCCATCGGTATCGATAGCGGCGACCCCAGAAATTAAAGTTTATTTTTAGCTTGACCCCTAATGTGTGACTCGCTATATCGAATTTAAATACCGCATCGCATGATTGGAAATAGAATTGGCTGTAAGAATTTATATAGAGAGTAGGGTGAGGGTGTGTTTTCATCTAGTTTTGTTAAAGATTGTAACATTGAAATCATAGATAAAAGAAACTGAAAAAAAAACATCGATAATTTACAGTGAAGTATCCTAACTAGGCGAGGCCTATATCTTCACACGGGTAGCTGATTGATTTATGAGCCAACTAGTGATTTTCACGTGAGGGTATAAAAACGTCCGAGAACCATCAATTGCACAAAAAATCCTCATCATTTATTATTTTGATTAAAAAATTTAAGCCTATGATAATTGTTTATACATATTCTTAAATTGTACCACATTTATAACATTGTTTTATTTATCAATTTCATATTTTATACAAGCAACTCGTAATTTTAAAGATAGTAAAGCTTTTTAGATTATAAATTAATAAACTTTAAACCAAAATAACTAATTGGTATTACCCAAGACGTTTTGTTTTGTTTTTGGCGAGTTAATTCTTTACCTTCTTTTCAGCCACAAGATTGTGTTACGGTTTTAAATTGCACTTAACAAAATTTTGATTTGAAAAAAGAATGACCTACATTTTGACCTCAATTCTTTGCCTGTCTACACGTAGCATAATACTGGCCAGTACACCGAAAACTTAAAAGTAAATCGATGTCAATTTTTAAACTCATATTCGCATGTTAATGTCAAACCGGTTTTTACACTCGGCTACTGAAGGTCACGAAAGCAGGTCACCTGTAAACTCCAGAATATTGGCGCTTGTTACGTATAACAATGAAAACACATCATTACAATCCTATATACTGCATGATTGTTAGATGTAAAAGCTTTAAAGGGGGTAAATGTGTACCTTGTCAATAAAAAGTTTTAATACTTTTACAAATATTTCCAATCTCCCCGTCAAAAATAATCGCTATAAAATACGACACATTTTTTTTCTTTCGCACATGGGAGCGGAATGGCAGCGGGCAGGCCAAATAACTTCTGGATCCTTGAAGTTCTGGTGTGGAGACCAAAATTGACAAGCGTTGGACGTCCACTCAAAGTGTAATGACGACCTTCTTATGGTCGCCAGATGCTGGATTCAGACGGGTTCTATATCTCATAATAATTCAACATTTTTTTATGATTTTGGTTTCCTAGCGTATGTATTACAACTTGATGTTCTATATTAGATGTCAATGAATGGTGTAAAACAGGTCTTAATGTAAATCATTAGTTTCGTAATTTTACTCTTTGTATTTTAAATGCCATTTAACAAATAATTATCTTACATAAATATTCATTATTTTTGGTCCACTTTTGTGTAATGTGTAACACATTACGAAAATTATTTTTAAATTTTAACATCACGAGCCCTAAAAGTTCGCCACCACTAGTACAAGGATCCATATAATTTTTTTCAAATTATAATTTAATTTGCTTTTCGATAAAAAAAACGTCTTAAATTACTAGCTAATATGGAATATAACAACGAATAAAAAGCTCCGTTTTTGAAACAAACGGTACATTTCGACCAAAATACCTCCGAGTTATACCCGACCAAAATTAAAAAAATATACTTATAATTACAATTATTAAAAATTTTAAAAGTAAATAAATCTATTTTAAAATATATTTAATAATATTTTAATAGTCTTACAATATTAATGGTTAAATTTATAAATTGGATAGTAATAATCAGTACGAAAATACATTGTGTAATCCGTTTACAGAGGAAAATGATTGTCACATACAGACACGTGGGTGTTCGCAACAGAGCTATTTATAGCATTTATCGCAGTAACGGGCGTAGTTAATAATAGCGTAAACTAGCAGAAATTTATAATTTATTACGACGAAGTCCATGCCCGCAATGTATTAACATATTGAGATGCAACGCGAATTAGGTCTTCAGAATAAACATGTGCTTCCATTACTCCTTCAATGACATTCAAACTACGCAATGATTTTTTGTTTGTTCGTGGGAGATATGAGATTTGGTACGCCACATCATTTGCATAGATGTAACAAGAAATAAATAAATACAGATTACTGTTATTTTTTTACAAATTACAATTACGAGGTACACGCATATTTGTCCAATAATTTATCATATAAACACAAGCAATAGGATTTTATTTACAAAATAATAATTTAATTGAAAGGCTGGGTAAACGCTTAATAATTCGCTATATACAGTCGGTGCTGTACGCTATTAGCCTTTCTGGTTTTTACAGCATCTTCGGACTCACGGATCCGAAAACCGCGAGCTAATAAATTAAAAAAACAATCTATGTCAGATGCGGCGCCTGATTTATTGTATTGACTTATTTATATCTACGCGGTTTTCAACAACGATTTAGTTTAATTACAAATAATGAAGGTTTTGAATATATGATTAAATCATTTTCATCATTTCTTGGAAATAGACTTCCTCCATAGATTTCCAATAGGACCGGTAAGAAGCTGCCTTCATCCAGTACCTTTCTACGACCTTGTTAAAGTCGTCTTGAACACCTTGTGGAATATCTTGCGCCGCGCTTACCGATTCTCTGGTCTCCACTTCAGAACCTTAAGGCCCGGGACCCGGCAGCCATCAATTCTGCGCGCTATTTGACCTGTCTACTGCCACTTTAACTTAACAATCCACTTGGTTTTGTCGGTAACATTCGCATGTCTTAAGATTTTCTCATGACTACATAATGGATTACGTCATTTATTGTAATAAAAACTAATGTATACTGTATAAATATTTAAGTAAAAAAGGCTTATTCGATTTGCCAGATGTTACTTTGTTGAAGCGTCTGTCGATTATATCTCTCGATATTATGTCCGGGCACGGTGAACCTTTACGGCTTCATTTAAGTCAGAGCACTCGAATCTAGATTCAGCGAGGTAGTGTTTATGATGGTTTCATACTTTTAATATTGTTTGAGTAAATTTACCTACGAAACTCTTAGGCTACAATGTTCGCCTTTTTATACTCTTATTTTATTTATTTACTATTTTAATTACATAAAAGAAATCAGATAAATTAAGAAAAATATTAAGAACAAACAGCAAGCACGGGGTAGTGGTAGCCCAGCGGTAAAGAGCTGAGACTTGCGATCGCAGGACGCGCGATCGATTCCCAGTAAATAATCTTAATAATTCACAGTTTATGCATTAATTATATAGAATTGCAATGCTCACAAACAAATTTACAAGACGATGTGCGGTAGTGGCACTAAGATCGCCAACCCGCCTGTCAAGAGTGGCTATTACAGTATATCCTCCCCATAAATATCTTTGGAGGAGACCTGTGTTTCGCAGTGGCCGTCTATGGGTTGAAAGACGATTAAGAACAAAGGAGGGTCTTATCGCAAACGACAATTTCTTCCAGATACCCACTTAACTTGGTTAGCAAAAATAGAGGGGACAGTTGTCAATGTATGGTTCTCGTGATCGATTTAATGTCTAAAAGCTTTAAAGGGCTATATAGTTCATGTATCTATCTTACTTATACGTATTTCCAATCATCCTGTATAAAGTGATCATTCTGAAATATTTTACGATAATTTATTTTTTCTATTGAAATACGATAAGCATTAACTTCTAGCTGGGGTAGATAGTAAACAATATTTAATTTTAATAGGTTGTAATTGGAATTTTAAACTCTTTTTCTTACTATATTATAATTACATATTATTGATACTATAGATTAACTGATAGTAAATGAGTTATAAGTTCGGACCTTCAAAATTTGTCGAGAAGATTAAATCTTATACATAATGAATATAACCTTTATTAGACATTTCATTTATTAGCAATAGTACACATACTAACAGGAACCTATTTCAAAAATAGTCCATCAAATGTAGCTTTGATAGACAAATTTAATGTTTGTTTACTTCACAGGTGCGCGGGCCTTGTGAAATTACAAACAAATAAAGATTCTCTCTCACTTACACATTCGCCGTACTTCTCGCGTTGCCTTGACACGATAATATTGCAACTTGTACGGTGCTAAAATCAATATCAGACTGATATGACGATTTCATATTTTTTTATATTTTAATTGTACATTACGCAAGCATAAGTACACTTCAGTACTGTAAGTATAGAAACGCTGCTATCTTATAACGTTATAGGAATATGCATAGAGGAAAGTAACAAAATGCGTTATAAAATAATTAACTATTGTTTACCGTCTGCCACCGCAGACTTCATTATTCAACTTTCGCATTCCAATAGAAATATTCATACTGAATTATTGGAAACAGGTGTAAAAGGTTTAAGCTTTTTAAAGAAAAATGAGCTATACATTCACTATCGACAGCTTTTAAACCTATACCCAATCATCCTGTATATGTGTATTCTCTTGTGAACTATGATTGTAATAAATAAATAAATCTGCTTATGCTGTATCTAGTATCACCTTATACAAATATATTTTTATGTGTTATTACAACGTAGACTTATTGATTTATATTTAAAAAGGGTTGTTAACCTGATTGCAAGACAAAGACGAACTCTACTCGTCAAGTCTCCTGAAATAATGTCTCAGTTCCGAAGTCAGTATTCAAAACATAAGATTGTATAGTCAAACGCAGTAATAGTCACTTAAGACTCGACGAGAAAGCTCTAGAATCAAAAGTTATAAATAACTGTACATTGTCAATTGGATATTCGCACGGCATTTTATTTGACACAATCATATTTTATATATTGGTATGTCATCATCACAATGTCATCCGATAGACGCCGACTGCAAGACATAGGCCTTCAAATTCGAGTGCCGGTCTGGCGTTAAAATCAGGGAGGAGTCAATAGCCTCCCTGAAAGGCGGAAAGGATACTAGGGAAGAATTCCTCTCATACTGCAAGGAAATAATTAAAAAAGTGATACAAAAAAAATAAAAATTAAAGAAAATAAGAAAAATTTTAAATAGACAATAAGAAAAAATGTGATAAAATGTTACTCAAAATGTGATATAAAATGTGATAAAAATGTAAACGAAAAGAAATAAAGATAAATTGTAACATGTAATGAGGGAGGAATGAAAGGTCACAGAGTAAAAGGGAAAGATAGCAGAAATGTGGCATGAAAGAATAGATCGAAAGAATATGTGAAGAACCAAAGGAGAGAATGAAAATAATAAATAACTAAGTGAAAAAATTAATTGCCCGTAAAGTTCCTGTCCCACCAAAGATAGGGGTACGAGAGGCCCCCAATAGCGAGGGCCAAAAAAAAAAGACATAGGCCTCCCCCAAAGATGACCACGATCACTGGTCTCGCGTTGCCCACATACAGCGGCTTAACTACGTCATCGGTCAACTACCTTAAGTAATAAACGGTTCTGATGAAGATGGTGCCTTTTGAATCACTGACCGTGCGTATTCGTCAGTCACGATGTTGCATTGGCCAAGCGAGCGATGAGCGAGTGATTTTTTTACTTTTTTTTTTGGATCGGAACGTCACTGCTGTCCAATCGGCAAATGCCAGACAGATAATTAGATAAGCATTTATTTCACACCTCAATAATACACACACACGTTTACACATACAAATACAAAAATATTGGAGTAAAACAGAGCATAACAAATTATTAAAAAATGTCTGAACCAATAATTTTTGTATGAAATAGGTCATGATTCAGTGACCAGAATCATCCAGTGGGCGAAACACTGGTTTTCAATCACGACCCAGCACACATGAGTAATAAACTGAAAAAAAAAAAACTATATGAATTTAAAACATTTGGGTGTATATACACCCGACTGTTTTATATGATCTTTTTTACATTTTTTTAAGTAACGGTTGACCAACAGGATTAAATACACTTTTTTACACACTTTTTTCTTTTAATCAATTTTTATTTTTTTTATTTGTAATTTCAATTAGTATTTTATATTTACGGGTTGAACTTTCACAGTACACTATTTTTTATAATAAAATTTAATTTTCTTTTATAAATGCCAACGTTATATAAATTTAAGTATTATCTCTTTAGTACGGTTTTTTGAGAAAACATGTGAAATTCTTCGTTTTACAATTTATTTTAAAGTTTTGAAACGTATACCGAAATTTACACTTTTTTTTTGCACTTATCGTATCGACCGTGTAAAAGAAAATAATTGAGTGTATTATCCACGTGGCTATATATTACGACATGTTTGCAACAATATGCTATGAGAAGAAAACAATGCGTGCTCGAATTCCTGTGCACAATGAATAAAATAACGCACGACCACAAAGGTGTAAAGTTATCGTATGATAAATGGATCTGATGGCACCGCAGAACGCTCAGCATGTATTGTAACGAGGAAAATCTTTTATTGTACCGTGAATACGTTAATTCTAATCTTACTTTATCAGTTGTATTGCAGATGTAATACAACGGTTCTAATGCTTACGTAAGTGAGACGAGGTTCGTTGCGTTAGGGCCTGAATTCGTGTAGTCGATGCGGAACAGTTACGTTTTCTCATACCTTACATGCAGTAAAAAAAATATAGTATAAAATCCTTACTCGAACCTGCTGTATATTTTTTATGTATCATATTTTTTGGCAGGCTATTGGAGCGCCAATAATGCCATACGTAATAATATATATAACACATACATAACACATACGTAAATGCCATCATAACGTTTGTGTAAAATGTATCTTACTATACAATATCAATAAAACGTAACATAACGCCTTTGGCTTGAATACTGCAAATTATAATATGAAACTTGCATTCTTCAATCGTATATCAAACTGACTCATTATTTTAAAAGAAACATAATCTAAGGCAGTGCTCCGTAGTCGGTGTGCCGTAGATTAGATACAAGTACGTCGCGGTAAAAATAAATAAATTGAAATTCTATCATTTTTCATTGTACATATATTATTTTGTATTTGAGACACAGTTGCACGTTCACTCGTGTCTCGAATTTAGCTTTCGTTATGCCAAATTCTAGGAAAGATTTTAGTGTGCCATAGATGAGAAAAGGTTGAGGAGCACTGATGTAAGGTATGTAGGCGATGACACGGGGAAGCACGCGTGACAAGACTCACACGAGATATTTGAGAACTGATAAATCTAGAGATAACAATGTTAGAAACTAATTAAATTAATTTTAACGGTAAATGATTGTATTGTCATATTGACTGAATTACCCTAACATTGTATAGTATATAGTAGTACCCCTCTGTTTTATTTATTTAAATTTTACAGTAGGTATTGTAAATTGGCTCACTTTATTAGAAACATAAAGTATAGTACATCTACAGTACTTTTTCTACGTTGACAAAACAAAATTTGGTACATCCTTTTTTCAATATCACACTGTTGTGCATCTACGGTGAATGTATTAACACAAAATAGAAGTATTAAGGGGACCGAAAAGTAATGTCGCTTTCTTAAGTTAAATTCATACGACTATATTTTTAACAAGTTTTTATTTCTAATCAACAATATATCCACCATCGTTATCAACAACCTTTTGCCATCTAGTATAAAAATTTTCAATGCCGGAGCGGTTAAAATCAATCAGTTCTTCTGAAAATATGTGGACAGAAACGACATTACTTTCCGATCCACCACTACTAATTGGCAGTCTTATTGATTAGAATATTCGGACTCTTATAGAGGTCTCGGCTTATATATAAACCGTAACATAATGTGTATTATCTTAAAATGTATATTTGCGACGCAAGCGAATTTTCAAAATCGCATAATTGTTGAAAATTGATTATTGTAGGGTAAACACATAATAAAACAAGAATATTTAAGCAATTATTGATGGTGGGCGAATAGAGGGTAAGCTGTTTGTTAGTAAATATAAATAACCCAACAGAATGAACAGTTGGCTTTGTTAAAGTCGTGGGAAACCGCTGCATGCAGGCGATTGGAATCTATACGTGTGGCCAACGTCCAGCGGTGGACATCAGGAATGATGATAATTATTAATACCTGTTAAAGGTTTGGGCTAAGAGACATTTGCGCCCGGTTAACTTAAAAACATGGAAACAGGTAATGTTATTTGGGCAGCAGTGAAGTCAATTAAAAAAAATTGCAGGAACTCTTATTTTAAAACGAAAGTTGAGAGCAATCGATGTTACTGTTAGCAATGCTTGTATCATATAACGTTTCTGACGTCTGAAATGGAATGGCAACGTGATACCTTGAATAGCAAGTGTAGTCAAATGTTATTTGTGCTTTATGTGGCAATCTGATCTATGTGCATAAAAAATACTTATGTACATAAGATTAGAACTAGAAATAAAGATAAGCTTGTTATAGCTATGTCAAGGCTTTATAAAATTAGTAACTCTTGTGAGCAACTGTGTACGGTAATGCAATACACTCTCAAGTAATGTCTCTGAATAATCACGTAATAAATTTAAGTAGTTCATTATACAAAAACTGAAGTAAAAAATAAATATTGAGAATTGAATGTATCATTTACTGCATAAAAGATATCTTAAAAATGGCCAAAAAATCATCCTAGTTTGTTATGGCCTCTTTCACATTTTTTTCGCTTTTAATAAACGCAGACAGTTGGGAGAGGGTTGCCGCTATTTGATACAGATCTTTCTTCTCCCAACTCAGAGTCAAGACAGCGTTTTATCATTTTTTACATTTTTTCTACATACACGTACACCTAGAATTTATACATATATATAATACAGTTTTAAAGTTTTACTAAATTATGCATTAATTAGTACATTATTTTATTTCAAGTCGCTGCCCAAGCGCTGCAGACTGTTAAACATCTTAAGGTTTAGGACAATATGCCAACTCATCAAAAGATTCCGTCCTAGATTTTTCTAGAGGAGGTCCGGTTTATACGGGGGTTTATTACGGTTTTCACATAAGGTCACGTGGTTACGTCTTTTGGTTTCGAATCGGGATTTTCGCAGTTTGTTTATGTCGGCGAGTTTTGAAAGGAGTCCTATGGTGTGTCGACCCTGAGCCGAGCTCACATCTACATTCTTCAGAATCTCTGTAACTTTTTGAAGGATCCAGTTATAGAGAAGCTCAATCTGATTTTAGATTCTATCAAATTAGACTCTTCTAGAATTCTTCTCACAAAGCAAGTGAAATAATCCAGAGAAGGAAGAAGTCTCTTACAAATAAGTCGACGTTTTTTATTTTACTCCTATTTTGATGCATACTGCTAGTGTAGTGTAACTTCTCTCAAATAGTCATGTATACGATAAATAGCGTGTTTATTGCACGTTAAAGATTTTATCGCTCCGCCCCAGTTAAGCCCACTGCAACTGTAGTAGGGACTCACAAATTTAATTCTCACGACTTTATTCCATGGAATTGTTTGACGAGTAAACATGAACTGTGATATACACCGAAATTACACCATAGTGAAATATAAAAGTGGGTTTACATGCGGCTACTTTTCCAAAATCGTAAAAGTAAAAACTCTTGAAATTTTATCATCACCTCCTTATCTGTATCAGATATTTTTCAATTTACAACTGAAAATATTTTTGTTCGGTACACTAACATTTGGACCGACATTTTGTAAATAACAATTTAGTTATACTAATATTAAGGAAACAAATTAATAAATGTGTTTAATTCAGCATAATCATCGTTTCAGTCGATAAACGACTACTACAAAGCAAAGGCCTTCTCCAAAGATCACCACGATGTCTGGTCTTGCTCCGTTCGCATCCAGCGACTTCCAATGATCTTGATTAAGTCTTCGGTCCGTCCACCTAGTGTGGGGCTTACCCACGCCGTCTACCGGCTCGTTGTCGCTACTCGAGAACCGTCAGTTGCAAAGCGAATATAAAAAAATATTTAATTAAATAGAGTTAATTATCATAACAAAAACCTTTTCACAACGGAGAAATGCCCTAGCTTTTCCGAATTTGCTGATTATATCTAACTTTCACTGACAATGACCTCAATAACATTGTTCTATCATCGCTATATGACGGAGTCCCGGGAACGTTTACCCGCAACCGTCTTACCAGCCACTTAATCGAATCTCGGCAAACCAAATTTCCTCTTCCTTCTACTTAAAGATGCGCCATAACCTAGCGTATCTTCTCAGCCTCTCTAACACTAATGTGGACAATAAACACGAGTCTCTAATCACACATAAATAAATACAGGCCTTACTTAACAAATTTATCATTTTAAAAAGTAATCAAACTCAACGTCACCAACATGTTACTTTAGTTATGTGGCTGTCGACCAAATGTCGGTCGATTATAAAGCCGACAGTTCGGAACATGTCTTGGCACAGAGTATGTTTGTTTGAATAAGACGATGTATCAAAACTAAATAACAATTCCGATACCAAAAACATTCGACGCCGGTAAATGCTTTTGATCTCGGTGTGGTTAATTGAAAAATGATTTTTACCTTAAATTTTCCATATTAATATAAATATCGTATAATTTATGCAATTTTAATTGACATAAAAAGTCACAAAGAATGAAAGACCATAGATATTGTGAAAGACTTAAAAATAAAAATACAAAAATCCAGGCAACAGGTCGCAATTGAACATTTATGATGGATACGTATAAGAAACCATACAATAAGAATAAATAAGACCACATAAGAATCTCTGTGGAACGGTAATGCCTTCTAAAAAGGATTTATTCATTCATTATTCATTAAGAACATTGAAACGTGTGTTACTAGGACTTACTGGGAAATAAATATACCTACTTTAGTTCTATTGAGTTGTATTGACTTTATAGTAAATTTATATGCGATGTAGGTAGGAACGAAATATATAACAGAAATCTCTCTATAACCAGCTATGAACTTTCAACAGCGAACATCAGCCCATATCTGGAACGGGCATCCAAATCACACTCAGTAGGATCATTAAAAACTTGTAGGGATAAAAGATTAGTCAGTGAAGGTAAACGTCGTAGGTTTCACTTCGACGTAGATAGGATCGAATTATGACTTCTGGTTAGTGCGCTAGCTATCTTGCATGAACTTTTTTCTCAATGCAAATTTCTTCTCATCTTCACATTCTTACTCGAAATTTGAGATATTAATAGAAAAATGCAGTGCATCCACCAGAACTTGCTGTATTTTAATAGTGGTCTATTTCTATTATAATAAATTAGTATGATCTATTTTAATAAATTTTATGAGATTATCTATCTGTCCGATATATAGTCCTACCTATAGATATCGATGACAGCAACCCAAAAATGAAAATTTATTTTTAGCAACACCCCTAATATGACTCGCTAGACCGAACTTGGTCTAAAGTACCTTATCGAACGATTGCAAAAAGGGCTGGGCTGCTTTATTATAAGTAGTATACATATAGAAGTGTGTGTGTAGGTGCTCTCGGCGTAATCGAAGATTTGCCTCTAGTGTATGTGGGTAGATTTCTTCAAACGCAAAAATATTCGGTGGCCGAGGTATTATTTTGAAAACTACCTTCAATAAACGTAATAACCGTGTCAAATACGTAAACTATGCAAAAATACGATTAATAAAAGTAGTTAAAATTTGCATACCATGCTCATATTAATGTGACAACCGGAGCTACACTTCTGATAAACTTTGAACGCAGAAATGAGCTGCATGGAAACAACAAATAATATATACCAAAACCGCTATACCGTTCCTTGGGATAGCGCAGCGAGGGGCTGAGGAAAAAGGCACTGACCACAGTCCGTGCTCTTTTCCGTCCAGCAATGAAACTCTTAAAGCTTAAATATGATGATAAAAAAATCTTGTGATTATCTGCGTGTCAACAGAAGTAACTACAAATTTGTATTTTGTGTTTTGACATACAAAATTTGGATCTCACCAAAAACAAGCCCATAAGTCATAAGTTTGTCATAATTATATCTACTAATGCACCATCTTTACATTTAAACCTTACTAAAGAAATGTTGTGACTGCTCTCCATTTTATGTATTTAATAAATACTTAAAACATAGAGCAGTTAAGTCAATTCTAATTACCTTCATTTAATGTTCAAATAAAATTATATTGCTTTGCTAATTAGTGCAGTAGATGTATTTTAAAAATTTTCCAATTTATACAAATTTTGATAACTTTAGTAAAATTCATATTAAAATTTATTTCCCTCGCATATTTTTACTCCTGCAATGCAAAACTCATTCAAATGTATATAGTAAAAAAATAGTGAAGTATTACTATAGTAGCCAAAATAATTGGAAAAAATTGTAAAGAAATGAAACAATAACTATGTAAACTGTAATAAATGGTAAAATAATCAAATCATAAAATGTAAAATAGAATAGAGATAAAATAAAATAATGTGATAAACAAGACCAGTGACATTAAAGAACGAATTGTAGGAAGTGAGGCCATGAATGAAAGGTAGTTAGTAAGGAAAATAAAGACAGAAATTGCAGAATGTAAGTAGAACAAAGAAAAATCATGTGAAATTTTTTTTTAAAAGATTGAAGCATATGGAAATAAAAAAGAAAAGCAAGTGGAAAAAATATTAAAAAAATAAAATATGTCCCTGTCCCATAAATAAGATAGGCATACGAGAGGCCTCCAATAGCGAGGACCATAAAAGAAAAACCTCGTCCAAAAGGGAGTATGTTACCTTTTATTGCTAGATGTTATCCTAACTGCCCCCACTATATTGATATTTAGATTTAAAAAAACTGAATTACAATATAATGCAGGACTGTTCTTCCCTTACAAGAATAAAACATTTAACATAACCCCTTAAAGATTCATTGCAAGGCATAGACTTTCCTTACAAAATGTCTATGGGGAGTTATGCCATAAGCGCCTCGCTTCACAGGTGGGTTAACAATAGCAGTGAGGTATTACAGTGAAAACGTGTTTGTAAGCAGTGTCAATGCTACATAATTAATGCACAAAGTATAAATAATATATAAAAGTGTCCCGGGAATTGAACCCGCGACCTATGGTCACAAGTCTCAGTCCTCCACTGTTAGGCTACCACTTTGGCATACTATTTGCGAAACGGTCTTTTTCCAATACTATTATTACATCCATCCAATATCCAATATAATAAAAAAGGTAACAGGTACTCTATAAGGAATTGTTTTAAGAAATGGTCAAGCTCTATACATTAATGAAAACATCTGTTTGAAGAGATATCACACTTAATACATCTCTTATTTATGTATTATATGACAGAAAGAAGTAAAAACAGATCTTTGTACATTAGTACATGAGAAACATGAAGAGAAAGTGTGGCAGGCCTTTCAAGCGATGGGTGGACGACATAAAGAAGGTGGCCGTGGTACCTAGGCCAGAACAGCAGGGGACAGACTAACATGGCAACAGTTAGAAGAGACCTTTGCCACAATGAGGTACACAGACAAGATTAAAAATGATACTAACAGTTAACTGTCAGAATACATTGTTAAATATGTTACTACTTCTGAAATTAAGATTATTATTAACTATCAATACATCTCTTAGAACCTGGAACATACAATAGACAGACAATCTGTTACCATATTTGCTTTTAACTGTCAAGATAAAAAAATAGAATTGGTCAGGTCTCTGCGATATAGGGTTAGGCACCCTATACAAAGTGCATCAGTAATTTAATGTTATGATGTATTCTCTATTTTAAAAATATCTAATGATAATTCAAATGTATTAAGTAGTTTAAAAACACAAACTACTCATTGTTTTAGTTTAAATATTCTATATTTAAGTAACTTGAATTTTAAGAGTCAATGAATCAACGAAAGAGCTTAAACAAATTCATACATAGTTTTTCTGCATTATTATAACTCATATTAATGCAAAAACAATATGTAAAGACCATTTTTTTTACAACCTCATATGTAAATTAATGATAGATAAATGATCCAATCTGAAATTTAATAAAATAAGCCCAATTAAATTTTTTTACCCATTAAGTACTAATATTACAGTACAAAAGTAGTGAAACAAGACCATGTGTGACACAAAGCCAGTTCTAATACAATAACAATACATAAAATGTAAGCATATGACATGAGCTAACTCAAATGGCTTCATCAGTAAAGTATACTTAATCAAAGAACATCACATACTTATCGCATATAGAGCATAAATATAGTATACTAAGTGAATTTGCACAAACCTGATAAATTTTTGTAAAAGATGAACTTAAGTGGTCACATATATAGCAAAAGCAAAAATTAGACTTGTAAAAGAAATACTTATAATGGACAATAAAAGACAGATAAATATTTGGCTTGTGTCAGTGAGATGACAAACTACATCTACCCATGTTCATGTAGCAACTCTGAAAATAGCCTCTCTCATTAGTTTCTCTATTAGTATCTAACTAAATCAAACTTTGTAATCTATAATTCCAGTTTGATCACAAAAAGAGAATGAAAGACATAATGCAATTCACTTTTCACTACTTCTTTTGTAAATAAAAATTGATTACTTGAAAATAAAGAAATAACTAAAGATTCATGTGAGATTTATATCAGTTTCTAATTAATTTAGAGAAAACATTATCTAATGTTTAGATTTAAGCAATCATATGAAATAATATATTGTGTTTTCTCTAAAGAAAATGCTAACCAGAAAATTAGGATATTCTGGCTATATTTGCAACTCGTATGTCAAGAGGTGCATTTTACATATTAAATAAAGTATTCTTAGTTAAATCAGTCACGCCAGTAAAGAAAACATTAGCATCATTTCACAATCCAGTAGCACATTAGACACTGTTTTATAGAGTATAAATGTGTTTCTGATTGTTATGTTCAGAAATAATAGTATGTAATTATCACCTGAAGTAACGGCAAACCAAGTCTAATAATTTAAATTGATATTTAACAATTACTTAACTATGCTAAATTCTTTGGTATATGAAATCTTGTAATCTGGAATTGAGTAATGCTGGAACTCTTAATAGTAGAAAAGGAAGCCACAATCATAGTCTATCACACAACATATTGAGTACGACAGCCATCAGTGGCTCATCCTAGGCTCTCATCCCATACCTATATATTTAGCTCATAAATGCACCAGTATGCCTTAGGCCTCTTCAAACATTGGCACAGGTGGGTTGGAGATTGCAGTGTGGTATTATTATGGTACACAAAGGATAGTGCTGCTCATTCTCTGAAAATTTGTTTATAAGTAGTAGTAATCCTACATAATTAATTCACAAAGTATGAATCATATAAGACTGTATCCCAAGAATCAAACCCACAACCTACAATTATTAGTCTCAGTCCTTACTGCTGGGCTGCCACTGCTCAATATTTCCCGTTTAGGCCCTGTATAACAATGTCTTTCTCGGGACTACCTTAAATCAAAGAGGCTCTAAACATGTTAACACTAATATTTCTTCTTTAATGATATTGGACTACGCTAGACAAAAATTATTAAAATAGTAAAATAGTTGAAACAGCAAAATGTTCATAAACAATATAAAAACCTTAAGCCTTCGAACTAGCTCATCGGGACCTAGGTCATCGGTGATGGGACGGCAGCCTTGCGGGTACACTATTTCCGCCATGCTGCCAATCTGAAATCAAACATTTTATCTTATAATAAATACATTGAAGTTATTGTGGGTTTTTCACAACTTAACCTCTTGACATAGATATCATGTGCACATTGTACAAAGAATACCTTTTAATTTGGCTTAAGTCATTGATCCTATACAAACTCAGAACAGAGTAATTTATTTTTGGATTAACATTGTTATATAACATTCAATAAGTTGAGGTATAGTAATAGTGTACTATAATTGTTTAATTAATACCGTAAAATAACAATTACATATTTTCCTAATCATCTTAGTGTTATTTTATTACCAATATTATTAAGAATGGGCAAGCATCTTTGACTGTTAAGTAAAATGGCTGTGTTGTATGGCCAGAACAGATAATCCTATGATATCATATAGCCTGGTATTATTGAAGATGTCAAAGTCTACCATTGCACAGTATATGTGATGTCAGCGAGAAGTCATTGTATCATAGTGAGTTAATTAGATGCTTGAATATCATGAACTAACAATTTCATTTTCTTTAAAAAATGTATAAGAATAAGCAGCTTAGTTTATATGGGAATTATTACAGCACCTCCAATACAATCTTTATAAAATTGACAGACACACAAATCAGAAAAATATGTATTCACATTAAATAGTTGAGATCACAGTTGAAATTACTTGATACAATGTTGATAATAAAACCAATTGTAATTTTATCATTATTTGTTAAATAAAAAAAAAAACCTTATAAAGGTTTACCAAGAAGTCAAGAGAAGTGGAAAGTTGTAATAATATGGTATTGCAACAGAAAACTAAATGAAGTTCTAACATGACCTAATTAAATGTTTTATTATAATGCATAACCTATTATCTCAGTTATAAATTTATAATAGTTGCCAAACTCTATAGTAACATCTAAACATCGTTTATAACAAAATTTAGAAAAATTAATATTAATATTGTTGATAATATGAAAACATATTACATATTAGATTAAAATTTAGTTCATAACATTAAAAAAATAATCTATATATTGGAAGCAGGAATAATCATAGGGAGTATAAAAAGTAGTATGATAATCAATAATAAAATAGTTAAATACACCAAAATTACGAAAAAAATGACTCAAGGGTTTACTAAATCATAACATAATTATGGATATATCTCTTCATAAATCAGGTATAATGCACAAACTAATGTACTAAATACGAGTTTAATAACATTTAACAATTGGAAAAATAAGAAAAATTTTAACATCCTGTAAAGACGACTCCAACATTGTCGTCTACACGTTGATTACGTTACGCTAATATAAAAACATAACACACAACGAAGGTAGTGCTTCATTCTCTGCAACTATAACACAAAACATATCTTAAGGGATTACTACATTTTATGCATCACATTGTTTTGATAATGTGTTTGATTGTGGCCATCTCTACCATCACTCCATCACAACTAACAGCAGTCTTTTTGAAACCAACACAAAACGTATACAAACATTTAAAGCATGCTGGTATCTTTAATCCATAAAATATTTACAAAAATCACCGTAACAACATGACAATAATACACAATTCAAAAGATGTTACCGATAATGGCCAAAATACGTACAAGAAGTCATAGACGTGGGCCCTGTGTTCCCGATGTTTACAATATCACCACAACCGTTGAAGTATAACTTGTCAATCACAGTAATAACATAACTAACTCATAAATTCTTCACTGAGGAACAAACCATGTACATAAATAAATGTTCTATTAATCTAAATACATAGAAAATCAACTTGAAATTTTTTATCAATCGGTGGACGCCAAACTGCGGGAAAAACTACAGCGAAGTTAGCAGATTTTGACGTTGCAGTTCAAGGTTAATCTATTGTTTATGGAAAACGTTGTAAAATTATTTTGTACAAAATTTTTATACCAGTGACGGAAAAATAATAATTTTTAAGAGACAACATAATTTTTTGATTCGGTTACTGACATTATTTTAATATTTACTTTTAATATATAAAATATTTACCGGACCGCCTTCATACCAAAAAAAACTCAATTTATCTTTTAAGCTGTTACGACATATGTGTGTACTTAAGCAAAATGTATAGACATTTGTTAATAAAAAAATACATGAAATACATGAATGTCAGCTCAATCGATTAATTTTGCTTTTAGAGTCATTATTTAATTATTATTTTTAATAAAAGATTACTATTGCAGTAATAATGAAATGGCACCATTTAATGAAACTACACAACATTTAATACCATACAACTAATTACATTGTCACAATTTCTATAATTGTTAAATACCTTAAAACAATTTTACTGTGTTATAAATATATACTTTAAAGTATTATAGATTTTTTTAAATTATTTTGTAACAAAATTTACCACGTGTTAAAAATCGTAGGGCTATATTCCATGGAACGTTTTGTTATCTATGGTACTTAAAAAGTTACATTATAATTACAATAAAGTCTTATATGTCAAAGCTAGCCATTCTTCGTAATTTACATATTATATTATTATAAGATTTAATAATGTATTCATCACAATATGTACATATAACAAAAATATATGTTGCAAAATAACACTTGAATCAAAAAAAAATATTACATTACCTATTTAGAGACATAATGTCTATTTTCAAAATTAATGCCGAATTCCTGCCTGCTATATCATTAATTCCCTATTTTGTAGTTTTTGCAATTTGTTTAGTTTTATTCAAGATGAACGGCTCTACTGTAATATAGTAAATAATAATAATGGTGAAGAATGTGTAGTCGGGAATAAATTTATAAAATAATCGCTATTCCTTTACGGAAAAGTACATAGAAAAAGAAATGTTTGTTCTTACATCTTGTCGTCTTAATGAGAAATTCTGGTCACTTAGAATAATCTCCCTTCACCATTATAACGAATTGAAGAAAAGGATATTTATTGGCGTGCACATATAGCTGCACACGTTTAACCTTAAATTTTTTTCTTTAAAATAAAAGTCATAGTTGAAAAATTAAAACTTTATTATTAAAAGTTATTTTTCGCAGATTAATGTGTAATATTAGTATCTAAGCCATAATTCTAGTTATAAAAATTTCACAAAGGAATTAAAGGAAGCAGCAGTCAGGTTGTCAAGTTGGCAATAAAATCGCCTTATATTTATTCTATGAACAATTATTAATATAAACATTATCAGTGGACAATGAGGATTTAAACCAGTTATTAATGGTAACGTGACTCCACCGACGGCTGCCTTTGCTCACTAGAACTAAAAGGTGAAAACCACGTACATTTACCTATAACAAAATCAAAGTATTTGCTCCATTGAACTTGCTGCTGAGACCGATAATATTTGTCTGAGTCGTGATAACTATTTTTTAAAACAGGAATTTGAAATACTAAAACTGCTTTCTTTTAGAAATTTCTTTAGTTCAGTATTATGCATGTTACTAACCTTTTTTAAGTTAAAAAAACTAACGTGAAATATTAATAAACGTATTGATTTTAAAACTATTTAATGCTATCTTAACTGAAGCTGACATGTACATATCAATCAAAGATAATCTTACTTTATTTTAAATTTGGGACGTTTCTGAACGAATAACATTGCTACTATTGGAATTTAAGACACGTGTTTTAGTCGTTCATTTTAATAGTTATAATACGAAAAAAGTATTTAAAATTATCTTGAGATCTATTATGAGTAAAATTATAGTAAATATTCAACCGTCAATTAAATTACATCAAGCAGAGTTGCCATGTTGATATTTTTTTTTTATTTGATTACATATTTTTAAACTTAGCTTATAAGTAACTAGCAACTACAAAATATCTAAGCGATAGCGTTAATGTTTTTTTTTTCATATCTGTCACATGCATTTTTTAAAGAATAGTAAGAAAATGTAAAGTCTTAGAATATAATAAAATCACATTTCTCCACTAAAACTGTACTTAAACATAAGTTATCACTTATTTGCAAGATAATATGTAATTAATTAATCCAACTCAAGTTTTCTGAATGAACCGGCTGTTGAATGTATGTCTTGTGTCAAATCGTTTTTCTCCAATGCGTACAAGTCAACGCACATTTCGTCCAAGGCTAACAGCTCCTCTCTGCGTTTCAGGAGATTTCTTTTGAGTTCATCGACCATATCTTTTAGTGGAACTGTTCCTCCATATTCTTTAGGCAAAATTGAGGGATCCACATGTTTTGTCAAATCTTCCGACGTACGATGGAACTGAAAAATAATAACATTTAACTTCAATCAAGAACACTTTTGAGATAATTTATTTATAATTAAATAAGGTTACATTAGTAGTACAAAATCTTGTCTATATTTATTTTAACATACATTGTTCATGTCTTGTTTAATGATTATTTATATACCCGATTAATACTACTTTATTCATTTCTTAATGTTTGAATGCATCATCGGCCCCAACGGACATTAATTGGATCACTACCACTTCAGACAAGAAATTCTTCGACCCATGGATCTGCCGGTGACCTTGGTTCTTCTGCGGATCTCGTCATTTCTGACACGATCTCGCAGCGAAACTCCAAGCATAACTCTCTTCATTGCTCTCTGACCTTGAGCATTCTTATAACGCCCACCGTAACCTGTCGCTGACAACACCAGCATCCCGCTTGATAGTTTGTTCTCTAGCAGGCTTTTTAAATGTAAGCCTATATGCTATCTATGCGCATGACATTTATACATTTTGATAGACACTACCATAATTATAGCCATTATAGTCTGTGTAAGCCAACAATATGTAAACATATTTAATTATTAACTATTTTATACGAAACAAATGTAAATTTATAAAGGATGTCGTCTAATGACAGATTTATATTTTCAAACTTAAATAAAAATGTTGATCGCAAATACAGTTAAAAAATTATTTGACTAGTATATAAAAATAAAAAATAACTAAAGATATTCTAAGACATTTATTTTTTAAGTACATGTGTCGTTTTCATGTAGGCTATTTGAAATGAGAAAAATTAAAAAAAATTCTTACCATAACACGGTCTTTTAACTTGTCACTAAGCAGTGAAATAGCAAATTCGAAAAATCTAACTCCGTAATGGGGAATGTTCACAAAGTGTGTGCATTTGTGGCGCATAGGAGTCGAATTCTGTAAGAGAAAAGTAGATGTTAATAATTTAGAATAATAAAATGTTTTATACATTTCTAAGAGTTAACTGTCAAAATTAGTATGCCAGAAGAATTTTTAATTGAAACAAATTTGTTATTAAAATTCCGCAAAACATTGTTGGACTACGGACGGAAACGTATTCCATTCAATAAATGAATATTTAAATATCCAAAATCCTCGGCAATAATGTCGCTTTATTGTTTTGTTTTATTGTAGGCTCTATCTGACAGTATATATTGCCATTATATCTGACACTATACATATGTGTCTAGTAGTAGTATTGTAAAACTTTATTTAAAGATGTGTTGTGGAATTACTTCTTGCTTCTTCTCCTCAACTACAACACCTTGCCAAGTCGCGTAGAGTCAAAAATAAAGTAGTAAAATAGTTGACGAAACGCCTGTTAATAATTACATTATCTTTAGCAAAGAATGAAAGAATAAATTTCATCGATCATAGAAACGAGAAAAATATAAAGCTGTCTGATTAGTAAAGCAATTTATTTTTAATTTACGAGTACATCGAATTTTAATACATATTCAATTATTAAAATAATCACTCGGCATGAAAAAAATTCTTGATGCAGGCTGCTTCAACAAAATTATATTAAAAATCGATATGGGAGACCTATCAGTGGACTTCGTACGGGTGAAATAATTGTGATTCAGTATTTACTTGTGTGTATGCTTTCTTGACGTTGATTTATGGGATAATCTGTGTAATAAAAGGCTACATAATGTAATAAAGGACATACTTGTATACAATTGAGCATGATGCGAACATCGCTAAGGGACCAGAGGCTAACGTGTGGCATCTGCATACCGGCCTCGTCGTTGACATGCATATAGCCCAAGAGTTGTGACCGGGGCTCGTCCAGTAGTAGTTCCACTATCATGGAATGAACACGCGCCATTACGCAACTGTCGTACACATGGGGGTCGAAACGTCCTGTGAAATGATAAATAGATTCAATATACTGTACTCGCGTAAAGAGAATGGTCAATTAGCTAAGTCACGCCACATCACCTAACGAAATTTAAAAATGTTTATTACTTGACATTTTTCCATAAGGTCAGTGTAAACATGGCTTTCTAGTTTATTATGATCTAATTCATATTTTTCTTATCGCCAATATATTATAAGGTTTCTTAGACCTCAATTCTTCGATAATTAATGTTACGAATGGGATCCTAAAATATCTTTGGCAGTACTAATAATTAAATGAAAAAATATCTGGCTGGTTTAGATGTCATTAAAAAGGTTTCATTAAAAAAAAACAGAATATATAAATAAATTACAAAAAAAATCAATACATTGTGGAAATAAACAAAATAGCACGTATGTATGGAAATAAACTTTGTAAAAACTTATCTCGAATTAACTAACTTACGAAACGTGGTGACCATCACTTTAAGTTTCCTCCTCGTAGATTTAAAATTGTTGTTAATCAACTTACCCATACAAGACAATACAACTCTTCTTCCCTCTGCATCTCTTTTAGGCAAAGGAACTAAATATCCAGCCTCTATAACAGCAGCGACCTTCGGATCCAGTGGGTCCAACTTTTGGAACCAATTAGGGTACATTTGTCGAATCGTCAAGTATCTTTCCAGCATGGAACAAGCTTGTGGGATCGAGTATTTTTTTGTACGTAGAAAACGTAGCAGAAACGGGGCATCTATAACGAACAGATTAGTTTGATTTAATTTTATTGAAGGTAAATTACTTATAGTTTATATAATTATAATAACATTTTTTACATGGTAAAATTATATTAATTATTTTATTGAATAGTAATGAATATATAGGTATAACCTGGTTATAATAATATAACCTTAAGACAAAATCGCGTAATAAATTGGCAGAAACTAAAAAGATTAAACTTATTTATAAATAAATCTATACGTGGTTAGGTTACATGATGCTTTTCAGCCAGTTCGATTACATTTACTGGGAAAATCATCTTATTCATTTAACGTTCTCAGCTTATGATAAAATACGTTCATGGTTAGTCAAAAGAAACTCTTCGACTATGTAATTTTAAAAGAACATGAATTTACATATTTAATAAACATTGAAGTACGAATAAATATTTCTCAAAGTGTAAATATTTTATTACAATACCCAACGATAAATATTGCACATCGACCTTTGGAAAGAGACAATCGATTAATTTTCGCAGAGCGTAATCTCTGTCGCCCGACTGACAAAACGTTATATAGGTGGTGTGAATATTTATCGCCGGGTACTGTAATTATAATATGTTAATAATAATAAATTGTAGTAACTCATAGCATAGTGAGCTTAGTTCCAATATTTTAAAATACAAATGGTTGGTAACCTATATATAAAGATAACATAAATTAATCTCAAGTCAACTGTAAACAAATAGATCCCTTAAAAACTAGTCTTCAGGGAAGTTTTACTAGTTTTATTTTTAGAAGTTCAATATCTGTATAGAGCTTTATGATATCCTTATTTGTTTCGTATTAGCTTGTGTACACTTAACCAAAACTTTACCTCTTTTTTTGTCTTTGGGTAATTTTTTATTACGCGTAAATATTTTCTTGTACTTAATTAAAAATGATGTGCTCATCTTTTATTAACGTATAGCTAGTTTGAATATTTTCTGTAAGATTATTGTTTATATGTTTAAAAGCTTCAAAGGGGTGAAGATTTAGTAGCAAAAAGCGTTGAAGTTTTACACCTATATCCAGTGACTCCGTATAAAGTGATCACGCTGAAATATATAACATTAATATATTTTTATATCGAAAAGCAGACAGGCCAGTAACCTCTGCCAGTGAAAAGTCTACAAGGACAAATAATTAACAATAATTAATTTAAATATGTATTAATCAGCATTTTGAAAAGGGTTTCTCGTATAATATTATAATTACGTTATTAATTATTTCTGAAACCACTGTTTCTTGTCTTAATTGACAGCAGATTAGTTAAATTCCACCACTTTGAAGCTTTTATACGTATAACAAATGATGATACGTATAGCCTTGAAAGTTTGTGTTTACGTCGTTGAAATACCTTTCTAATTATGTTATACCCCGTACACTAACCTGTGCGGCATTTTCGAATAGCCGGATGTTTGTCAATAAAATGCCGCATCTGAGCTAACGCATGTTCGCGTAAAGCTGGTTCCTCTCGCAGTTCCACTCTAGCTCTTTCCCGTAGCTCTAATGGCAGTTCGCCAGTTTCCCGCTCTTTTGCTTCCAGTATTTGAATTCGTTCATCTTCGGTTAACCTCGGAGAATCTGCGATGTCCAATTTAGGTTCGTGCTCTCTTCGGCAATCTTCGGGCTGGAGGACGGATGTGGCCATTGTTGCTTCTATAAATAATTTATTATTAATTTCATCGCCATATTTATATTTTCTTTTTGTAATTTTCTAAGCAGTTATGTTGTAAATATTGTGTCATTGTCATCGCCTTACTTTCAAGCTGATTTAATAATAAAGAAGAGGTTACCACGGAATCTAATATTGTATTTGCTTATATAAAATTTCACGTATTCTTATCAAACAAATCATATTACAAAATAAAGGTGATCGCCGTGTTAATTTAGTCAAACATATGACCAGTACCATTAATATATTAAACAAAAAGTAGTAAAAAATTCCTATTGTAGTACAAAGATTTTTTAGTAAAATAAATAGTTCTATTTATTTGTCAAGAATATTTGTGAAAGTTAATTCATAGAAAAAACATGGTTTGTAGGCTCTCGTTTAGAATCTTCCCGTCACTTATTCTAAGTTGAAGGATGCCATCAAATGGGAGCGAACGAGTACAAGTAATTCTAGATAAATAGATAAATATTTATTTCAAGCCAGAATAACAATCAATTATACGTATACAATGATTACAAGAAAATGAAAACTAAAGATAAAATGGCCACACTAAAATGAAACATGGCATAATGAAGCCTAATGATTAATTAAATAGTTAGTGTCTAATTGAACTCTGAAAATCCAAAGTAAGAATTTTCATATACGCAGTGCGTATCTTACGGCGACAATGCTTGTTATAAAATTAATATTTTGTTTTATTTCTAAGAACCGATCTTATGCGCACGTAAGAATTGTTACGATTCGATTGCGAGATACAACGTATTCAGTGGAAGTGGCGCAAATTGTCGAACAAAGGCACCAACATAGCTTTGTACACTTAAAATGGCAACAGTATAGGCGACAGACGCGGATACGCAACGACCCGTTACGACACAATAAAACGCGGACAAACCATCAGTAGTTGCATAATACATTCGTTAGTGCAATAAATAAACATCTTTTATCGCCTCGTGAACCTTCTCGTCAGCCTTTATTCCCATTTAAGGGCTTACACATTTAATGAAGTATGTCTAAATACAAAACAAGAGGTTACACTTTAAATTTGCTGCTACTTATTATTTCTTAAATTTGACATTTGAAAACAAGATATTCAATTTTATAACGCGTTATGTATCGTTAAAAATTATTCCACATTTAATAGAATTTATACGCGAGTTGCTACGAAAATTTTTTGAAAAGGAAGGGAAAATGCTCTTTCACCTATGATTATTCCTAAATTTATTTCCAGGGGTAATTTTTAAAAATAAGCTTTACTTGAAATTGAATCAGGGTCATACTTAAAATAACTCAATCACTGCCTTAGATGGAGAAAGACATTTATTGTATATAGGTCTTAATTATTAAGCCAGAACCATCATAAATTCAAATAAATTTAATTATTTACATAAACATTATTATGCGTGTTTCATTAAAACAATGCTACTTTTAGCACAAACTACATTTTTAATGTTCGTTGTACCTCCAAATTGTCTACTGCACACAATTCCATTTTATCGAAATATTATTATTATTTAATTATCATTATGTTTTTAATGTTATATCCGGGATATACAAAACATAATAAATGTAGGTTCTCTTAAATTGTGCATATATTTTCGTTTTGTATTTAAAAACAAACATTGGCAATACCAGAGAGCGTTCGTGAAATCGATTCTTAAACATTACACAAGTATTTCGAATCCGTGAACCTAGACCCAGTAAACTATTACGTTTCATCAACTGTATCTAGTTTATGCAAGCGATATAAATCGATGCTGCGGCCTTGCATAATCCAATATCGATAAAATATTGATCGCTTACCAAATCAATTTAAACAGTAAATCAATATGTATCATAATTTTTGATGAAGAAAAAAGTTTCTTGATGTATATACTATGGATTTTTTAGGCCGTAAAACTAATGAAAAGTGATTTATTATTCATTGGCACATGCTTTTTGTCCAGTGGTATTTACAGATACGGATAGTTAGAACCATCGCATCCGCAGTTGTACATAACGTAAAATTTTATTAAAAGTGTATGTACGGTATAAGAAAAGTTAAAGCAATTCGAAACAAGATCAGCTTGAACTTGATTATAAATATCACCTCTATCGTATTTTAGTATTACCCTTACATATTTTAATCCATCTCGAAGGCCGAAGGACCATACTATATTCACCCCGCTGATCTTTGATTCTAGTATGTCATTGCTTTTCAGGAATGGCAATATAAAGTAATTAATTCGAACTATTTCAGCTTCTGGAGATAGGTTGCCTCATAAAATTCTGATAAAATGTTGCAAGCGGCCGACTACCATCATCTTCCGACGACCTTGCAAGGTCTACCCTGCGCTTGCCGGTCCGAGGTCTTTACTCCAGTACCTTAAAGTCCCAGTGACCATCAATTCTGCGCGCTATGTGGCCTGTCCACTAATTTTGCTGTGTCTTTCGTTCGTTTACGGATCTCCTCATTACTGATTTGATCTCGCAAAGAAATTCCGATTGTAGCCTTCCAGAGAGAATTTACCTCTCTTCTATTAATTAAATTCACGATCTATTAATGTAAAGAGGAAGTTCTTTAATTATTACTTTGGTATTGGCTCACTGTTCAATTACTATGCAGAAAAAAAGGTTAAAATTTTTTGTTGAAATTAATAGATTACACGTAATATAACAGAGAGATGTTTACGAATAATAATCTACCTCTAATAAGTTGTCCTCTTTTTATTTTTAAATCACTCTTTCCGAAACGCTTTGGCACTTGACCTTCAAACTTGTTCGCGTGCTAAAACTTTCACTCGCCTTTCACGTCATAGTAAAAGTGATGGTCGACTTTGACAATGGAAATTCTTTTACCGGCATTGACTCTACAGAATATTTATTTTAATATCATAAATTTGATATAATTTTATGATTTAGAGAATATTAGTATATATTTTATATGAACTATCTCTACCGGGTGCCCTGTCAATAAATAATGGCCGGTCACAGTTCAGTAGAAAATAAAATAAAAAAAAAATGTTTTGACTTGAGCTTACAAAACAGAATATTTAATTTCTGTAATTAACGAGTTCTTGACTATATTTTCATTATATTGCATTAACTTTTACCATATTTATTCATTACTACGTAACACGTCATTTACTTTTTTAATTTACGTTAATTTAGGAACAGTTGTTTTATTTTATTATGTGATTTATATGGGAAAAGAAGAGTGTAGTTTTTACTATTTCGCCTTGATTTTTTCACTTTTCTCTCCTGAAGAATCATCTTACTGCCTTAAACAAAATATTACAAAAGAGATTTCACATTTAATGCGACTTATTTTTTTATTACAAATAGGTTTAAATAATACAACGCTATATATTTAATAAAACAATTGAATCCGTTTATATAGTCAATATTATTCCACAAGGGTACTTCTGATTGTGATAATATAAAAAGGAACTTTCGAATTTCTTAACGTAGAATCGAGACGTGAGTTGCTGAGCGTTTTGTAAAATAACCGACTGTTTCAGTTACAACATATTTACACTGCCGTTCTTCATTGTTTATTGTCCCAGAATCAAAATTGAACTTTCTATGATTTTGAATTTACCTTCTAAACCAAGAATTCATAAAATAATTTGGACAAAATGCATTTTTCTAAAATCAACTAATGCCTGATGAACACACTTTGTTCATTGCAATGCTCATAAACAAGTTTGCAGAGTATGAGTAGCAGCGTTCTCTGCATAATATAATATCACACTGCGACTGCAACTCGTCTGCGAAGCGTAGTGATTTTTGTTAAATCCCGCAATAGCTATATCCTCAGGTAAGGCCTATGCCATGCAGTAGGTGTCTATAGGCTGAAACAATGAACACGACGAACTAGTATCTCAGATCCGCATAACGAAATTACTTTCTAATCTAAACATGATCTCTACTCTAACTTATTTTCTTATTCATACCAAATACTTACGAAATAAATCAATTAAGACACACAAAAGTCAAGTTTTTTTTTTTAAATATAATAATGGTACTTTTTACTAAAATATTAGTCTGTATTATATAGGTCTTGCGGTGCCCGCATCTAACGAGTTCCCTTGACCTGTATTGTCCGTCCGCCTGGTGACGGACCTACCCACACTGAGTTTACCGGCCAACGGTTTCAATAGTAATGTGCCCACTGCCACTACAGACAAGCAACTGTTATCACTACGAAGGCTACCTTGGTTCTACTGCAGAACTCCTCATTTATGATTCGAATCTCTCATCAAAACTCTGAGCATTGCATTCTCAATTACAGGCCTTTTATACGCGACCACGTCTCGGATCCGTATGTTATTAAATGTTTAACTTCTTTCTATAAGTAAAGATAAAAACAAATAATATTTTTAACGTAAAATAATTACGTATTACATACAATTTTAACTATTATATTTGTGCACTACAAAAATATTTATTATAAACATTGTGGCACATTCTACACATAAAAACCACATTAAGCAGCCAGGACCAACCAGGGTTGACAAGTTTATAATTTTCATTTTAACAATGTCTGTATTTAAAAAAAAAAACACTTCGCTGTATCGTCTGTGATCAGATCAAATTTAACAACGTGACACTAGTCACTATTTATTTGTATTGTTTACATATTGAATGACGTTAACCATATTTAATGTGTCGACAAAGTTAGTCAACCATGCCAACGTACATCATCAATTTATTGGCGACATACACAGTAATGATTTAAAGAATGTTCAAAAGGTTGTCAACCCACCAAGTACGGTCAGAAAAAGTCGTTAATTTCAAATTCACCTAACAGACCACAGACAAAACGCGGCTACAAAGCGCTACTTACGATTCAATGGATTCTATTATCGTTATCAATAAATTCATTTACAGTCGGTAAGCGTGTCGGGTTTGAGCACAAACAAAGGATAGCTTAACGAATCAAGACCATTGTAAATTAAACCTTAATAACATGCGATACGAAAGGTTTTCCTATATTAATTTATATGACTAAGTCTTACTATGTTACTTACTAAATAGAATATGTTAAGGACTTTCAAAATGTATACAGGATAATTCGAAATAGGTATAAAAGGCTACGAAGAAGTGAACGTATAGCTCATTTATAAGCAAAAAGCTTAAAAAAGCAATTACACCTATTTCTTAACATTCTGTGTAAGTGATCACTTTGAAATATATTAAAAAAAATTTCTACTGTAACGTGACAGGCCTCTAATTTTTGGCAAAGCAGTGTGTTAAGGGACAGATAGTAATCAATAATTTATTTTAGTATTAGTTTATAAAAAAAAACATTTCTGAAAGTAATGATTTTTGGATATGGTGTAACATATATTAATTGACAATAAATGAACTACACATCCATCCTTTCAAAGCTTTTACGCTTATAGTTCCAATGACCCTGTATAACTCAAAATTGAACACAATTTTTTTTTCGTTATAAGTATAATCAAATGTTAAAATACTAAAAGAGTTGTTAAAATTTTTTCAACGGTACAAACTTTTAATCATGTGTTGGCAACACTTAGGTAATCAGACGAAAAATTGAAGCTTTATGATGTGTCATTTTAATAAAGTAAATTTACCTCAAAAATAAAGTACCTGTACACAATGTGTTACTAAAAAAAATTATATTAAATTGGTCCGAATTAAAAAAAATACTTGTTCAAACGACAATAATAACCTTAATAAATTCATACAAGTAAAGTAACGAGTACAGAATACTTCCTCCGCTTCACGTGGCATGCACTGCTATTTACGGGTGTAATTTTATAAAATTTATTGTTGGTTTTTTAACACGATATTAAAAGTATTCTTACCAAGTTTTATACTTATAAGAGCTATACTTTGAAAATAATCGTTTTTAACACCCGGCGAAAGGAATATGCCTACCTAATTTCATTTTCTAGACCTTTTGATATCGTGATGAGTCAGTTCATAGGTTGAATTCTTTTACTTATATACTACATACATATATTTTTAAAAAGGTTTCATTGAGATCACGATTTATTTTCAATAAAAAATGTATATAAATTTATTATTAAATGAACAGAATTTTTAACTCATTATTATTGTTTGTGAATGATGATAAAACAATTTTGGACAATTAAACATAAATAGAAATAGTAGCCCCAAAAATGAGATTTGCAATCGTAGGTCGATTCCCGAAATACAGTCTTAAATAATTCACACTTTGTGTATTAATTTTATAGAATTGCCTCTGCTCACAAACAAGTTTCATGGAACGGCAGTAGCGTCCTCTACGTGCATGCACACTGCGATCGCTTACCCGTTTGCTAAGCTTGACGATTATGGTAAGTCCCCTATAGATCTTAGGGGGAGGCATTTACCTTGCAGTGAGTATCTGCGGGCTGAGATGAGGATATGTAAGTTAAGTCCTTGAAGGAAGAATGACAATATATTTAGATAGTCTTTTGAGAGGTTCTCACAAACGTCAGCAGCCTTTTCGATCATGTTTATTTCACTATCTTTCATAGCTTTATAAATCTGAAATATAATGACAAATATCCTATGAATCTTCGCCTGTTTATTTGATGATTTTAGAACTACCCGCGCACTGCCCTGTGTTTTTTTTCTATCTGTACTTGTAGTTCGTATGTTTACAATTTATTATACTCTTTTTGTATTTCATATAAATCTAATAAGTTTTGTATTCGTATGAGATAATTGTAATAAACATTTTTTATATTATATTCTTATAAAGTGGAACCGTAATTTTCATTGCATAAATTTCGGCTCACAATTAGTTATTTAAAATTATCTTAATTTGTTAACAAATTTCAGATTTAGGTTATATTATACGCACATGCTATACCGATTCACATATAATTTAAATGGATGTACAATTTTTTTTATTTATCACCTGGGTTTATATTTGTATAAACTACATTAATAAATTATTTTGTACTGAAACATTGAAACTGTAATGTAAATTTTTTTTAAATGTCTTTATTAGCAATTCTATGAGATGGCTTCAAAATAGAATGCGGCAGTTTCAGCCAGTAAATAATGCAATCAATGTTAATATAAATTTTCCATAAATTGTTCACCGTTATTATAATTTGTAACATTTTCACGTAAATTGTAACATGTATTGTTTAATTATATAATACAAAAAATAATAACATTTAAAAAAAGAATACGATAATTTTACTAAAGTAAAATGTCAGTTATATATCCGCAAAGTGTGCATGAAAAAGATTATTTATTTTTATATCGTCTGTTTGAAAAACTTACATCCCCCAGCCTCGTGCGGGTGGTGTGGCGTCACATTTTCACAAATTTCGGGACACACAGTCGCACGTCCACAATAAACGATGGCCAGGTCGAACTGCACCGGCAGGCGCGGTCATCGCTCCCGCTGCTCACCGTTACCTCCCGAAATATTGCGACATGTGCCCGCCGATCCACTGGATAAGGGCACTTATAAAGATATTTTTTATGTAGGGTAATGCCCTCCGTATACGTACAAAGTTTACCAATGAGCTTGAGATTATACCTAGAGATACAATCGATATTTTTCCCGAAATAATACATTAGCATTCAATTATGAAACTTATTCAGAATGAAAGGGATCCGAAAATATCATTCTGTAAAAAACAACAACATGCATAAACCTATACGCATTTTAAATGTTTGTCGTTACGTCGATGTAAATAAATAGCTTAAGAACGTTCCCGTATTTATTATTAGATCGATTCTTACAAAATAAATTGTATTATAAGAATATTTATGTAAAATTGACCATTACCAGTTGTATAATGTTTTAGACTTGAAAGGTTGTTTTAATAACCTTCAAAGGTAACAACTAATTGGTTCCTTTGGAAAATTAAATCACTATTTAATACTATTAAAAACTTTACTGAATAAATATTTTAATATTTCGTACTAAAAGACCCATTGATGGATAACATGTCTTGTAACTTTATATCACATTAAAAGCTATTAAAAATGCTAAATAACAATGTTATAGCAAGAATGCTATCCTTTATAATTAAATTACTGCCTGTATGTATTCCGTGTAGTTTCAGTGGAGTTATATAAACATGTTCTAAAATAAAAAGACGTAAATAGCCATCGCACATACTAATATTTTTCACTAATATTACAGTGTGGTTTGTTAATGTATAGATTGCATCTAATCATAAGTAATGATCTCTATAATATGCTTTTTATCCGCTAATTAATCACAATGTTTACATCGTGTTAAGCTAATAACATCTGGAAATTTCTATGTTTAAAATTGGATAAAAACAAACATGTATGGTTACTCAAAAGAGGTCGTTGCACCTTACGTGTTAGTGCTGAATTACTGGCCATCTAGAAGTTCCCGAAGACGCGTTGTGAATCTTTAGGGTTCCTTTAAAATAAATAATTTGAAATTTATCTATTACATACAAAATTAAGACTAAAAGAAGGCAATAACCAATATCTTTTGATTTTAGGTTTCCTGATAAAGGCTTATTTTATTAGCGATAGCTATTTTTTCGCGACATTTGCAGCTTTAGTTTGAGGTGGTAAGACACTGAAGACGCTTACATTAAACCGGCGCTGTAATTTTATTTAAGATTACCATGGGATTTCTCGAATCGATCCGTTATATTACACGATCTATCAGATTGGAATACATCCAGGCTCTTTTTAGATCGCTTTATCAAACGCACCGTGGAGTAACACAAGGGAGTGCAAGGCCCCTCGAGAAAGGACCTCGACTTCGAGCTATCTTTATACGCGTATAGCATTCTAATTTAAAAATTCTCGAGAAAAACAAACCGCAAAGTTACTCTGCTATCATAAGGTAAATCTAACTAAAAACGCGCTTTAAAAATCGGTACATGAATAAAATATATATACATAAATGATTGATCTCTGGAACGTCTATATCTATGTAACATCCTGTTTATGTAATTATAATTAGCGTAATGAAATTCATGAACAAAATTGCATTAACGGGTCAAAAAGAGTAACGATCGTATGTCATTGATTCGATCCTCGGCTAGCAGACTATGTGAATAAATATATATATATATATATATATATATATATATATATATATATATATATATATAAATATATATATATATATATATATATATATATATATATATATATATATATATATATATATATAACCCACCAATACTAAGACGAAAGAACACATCGAGAAGTAACGGACTTATAACCAGCTGGTGGATCAAACATGGCTCAGGGGCGACCTCAAAACTTTTCTATTTCACACTCATGTATGTTCATTACGTTTAAATAGTTTGGCTAATATTTGAGAATCTGTGATTTTTTTAGCCTATAATATCCTACGCATTCACTGCTACGACTTTAGATCGTCCCCGTAGATTTCTAACAGGACCAATTGGAATCCACCTGCATCTTGCGTATTTTGACGATCTTAAGAAGGTAGTCTGTCCAGCTTATAAGTGTACGTATTAGGCTGCACTTGCCGGTCCGTGATCTCCTCTCTAAAACCTTAAGGTTCAAGTGGCCAACCGTTCTGCGCGCTGTAGGACCTGTCACTTCAACATCGCTAAGCTATGTCGGTAACTTTCCTTCGTTTTTGGATCTGGTCATTCCTGATTTTTGGTCTCGTAGAAAGTTCCTGTCTCGTTACTCCAGTGTGCAAGTGTAGACTGTTAAGTAATAAAAGATATAATAAAACGTTATTGCAATCGAACCTTAAGAAACTTAGTAGGAATTAACAAATTATTAAGTAAAATGTTAAACAGCAGGTACGGAACCATGACGATATCAGAAAACAAACGAAAGACGAAGTTAATCTGATATTTTTTTGTAACCATCACATATTCTGGCCCTTCCGGCGCACGCATACGGCGTTGACGTGCATTTTAATTATTTTTTATATCAACAAAGTAAATATTTACACATTCCACTGTAAATAAAATCTTCGTTTTCATAATATCAGTGGAGAAGAAAATGTCATTAATTTGTTCTGAATTTTCAGTTATTGTACTTAGAATATAAATACAACGTTTGCGGTTGGCAAATAATAACATACTTAAATTGAAGTAAAGTGTGTATTGTTTAAGTCTAAACAGAGAAAAACCCCCCTTCTCGGGCGACTCCTGGGCCGTTATTATAAAAGCCTAAACGCTTCAAGAACTTGGTGACTTTCCAAAAGAAAGAGGATCCAAATCACACGTTTCGATCTACTTTAGTTACTGTAAAGAAATCTAATATTAACGTCTTACCATTCAAACTCAGTAAAACTATATATGCAAACACATATAAAAAAACCAAAATAAAAGAACTTATCTGTGAAACCGCTGTACCGCGCCTTAGGAAAGCGCCGGAGGGGGTTGAAAAAAAGAGCACAAGCGCTCCCGGAAGTGTTGACAGAGGACTGATAGAACCAAGTGTACGACACTCCACACCGTCTCTTCGCACGCATATATTAGGCGCGGAATAACGACTTCGGTAGCATTATAATTATTCCGTCACCCATTATACATTTTTACACTTTGTGTAGTAATTTTGCTTTTAAAAGTAATATTTAAAAGATCATGTATATCATATATGTTTATTAACTAATATATAGAGCGTAAAGATGTCGTATTTGTTTAAAATAATACTATTTATAATTTTTAAACTGTCCAAAATAATTAAGTGTTTACAATACAAAATTTAGAGTTTTATATTTAACATACTAACGATTAGTGTTATGCTTTATTAGCTTTCTTAGATTTACAGTTTTGTCGAATTCGGAACTGCAAGAACAAAAATTCATAAGTCTTTGAATTATTTAAAAAATATAGTAGGCTTAAAAATATATTACCATCAATATGATAGTAGTCACAGGACATCCATTGTTGTACATAGGCCTTATCCAGACTTTCACTAGGACCTAGAACACAAGTTTAATAAATAGAGCCTATAATCTTTCTAAGCATAAACTAAGATATACTCGTAATTACCTATTGTCGAAAGTAGCTATGAACTTTACGACCACCAACTGTGATTTTGTGTTGGACAGCTCTGTGTCGCGATTTAGTGTGTTCTTCGAAGGCAAGAGAGGCGCAAACTAAAGTTAGTTTCATTCTTTATTATATGATAAGAAATTCGCGGAAAATTTAATTTATGTTTACAGGAGAACAATCATTCTTAAATAAGTACCACGGAAGAATCCCATGAATAAATAGTAATCGATTAATATTTAAATTACAATAACAAAATGTTTGCATGTCTGTTTGTCATTGAGATTGATTACAAGCTAGTTACATATATGGATTAATTATAATAAACACAATGTACACTTAATGGCGGCAGGAAAAACAGGGCGATAAACAAGATTTATTTGTTAGACGCCACTGAATTGCAGACTCCATTATTTCAAAAGTCGGATAGCATGTCTAACAACTGTTTCTGTATATTTGAATAAGATAGTGCTTCCATTATGCTAAATCGCGCTATCGTTCGAATGCATTAGGCACGCGGTAGCGAAGAAATTATCTAGTTTATACAAATTTAATACTTCTGTTTTGTATTTCTCTGAAATGGATACAAAAAGCTTTTGAAAGCAAAAATGAATCAAAGCTAAATATCGTATTTTATAGACGAATGATAACAAAGTTGTACATCTATTTCTATAAACTAAATATAAATACTGATATAACTTTGTTTTTAGTTGGCAAAATAGAACGAACACCTATTTTATTCTCAATAAATTGCTCTACCCCCATATAGGGATGAACATGAATCGTTGCGCATTCAAAGCAAAGGTTCGAATGCTATTACTTGACATTGTGTCTCGGTATCATTACGATAATTACTATTCATTACATGTATATATATAGTGTTTATATACATTTTTATGGCGACCACATTTCAGTAGATGCGCCACGGATAGGTCCTCCATTAGTTGGACCGACAACATAGTCAAGATTGCGAGAAGTGGTTGGATGCGGGCAGTGCAAGACCAGTCATAGTGGCGATCTTTGCTGGAAGCCTACGCCATACAATAAGCGTCTATCGGTTGAAGTTCATTAATTTATTTTCTGCACTGCTCAAATGTTTAACTGGTTGATAATCAGTTCGGCATTAAAGTCGCTTTCATATTCTGTGTAAGAAGTTTAAAAAAAATTATAACTTTCTTAAAAAAAATTAGTTCCAGTATAACAGCTGTTTGATAAAAGAACGATTAGCAAATCTTGCAATTAAAAGGCATAACATAATTTTTAAGCGACCATATAAAAATTGTCGCAAAAATTCGTCTCAAATAACCGCCATAAACAAGCGTGCAGTGAAAGTCTTGGCCAGCAGAGCAGAATGGGGACGCGCCGCTGACTCACAGCGGTAACTGTAAGCGAGTTTAACATAATTGCAGCTGCAACGTGAAAACCACTGTTAACTCTACAGTGTACGCCTGACATTGATGCTTCTTTATCACGAACCGGCTGCCCCGACAGACTTCTCAACGTCCAGAACATAAAATATATATTTCGACCTATTTCAGACTGGTCACTTTATTTACTTAATTTATGTCTATCGTCTAGCCATGATTAATAACGAAAATTAGTTTTTTTTTTTCAATTTCAAACACTGCAAAACTGTTATAAATTGGTAATATTATTTTCATTAATAGTTAAAAAATATTTTTTCTGCAGTTCGGAAACGATTAGGTAGATAGATGACATTTAGGTCGCGTGAAATCGCTGGACGCAGGCAGCGTAAGACCGGTTTTCGTGGTGATCTGTAAAGGAGTCCTATGCCTTGCAGTCAGCGCCTTTCGGCTGTCATTATGATGGGGTTGATCACGTTGATAACTATTTTCATTACAATGCTTTATGATACACGATATTTTTAATTTGATCACATCCCAACATCTAATTGACGTTTGGTTTGACAGCTAGGGGTTTTGATCAGGTATTTTTATTTAGCCTGTTGTTAGTATGGGAAGTATTATTTTTAAAATTTTGCAACCAATTTTTCTGTTTTTCTCTCCATAATAACTTTACTCATGCGAAGGAGAAATTATTAAAAATGTCTAGTTTGTAGTGATGTTTACCTATTGGAAATTACAACTTCACCGTATCCTGTGGTGACAGAGTGCTTAAGGATGCTATTATATGAGAGCTCATTCTGATTCTAATTTGTATCAACTTAAGCTCCAATTGCATTATGTAAGTGATTGTAAGTGGATATTATTATCAATAAGTTATTATCTTTCTATTGCCTTCGCGCGTGATAACGATCAATCTACTTTACTTATTACATTAAACTAACATTGAGATGTTTTAATAGTGGTGTTTCTAACATATTGTCCAAAATGATTGTTAATACTTCAAATGTATAAAACTCTTGAGATGGAAATTGTAAATTAGTACAAAGTTCCGATATATTTCTTAGCATAAAGTGTTGATACAAGCATAACATGAACTGTTACTAAGTTCACCATAAAATCTGAATAAAAGGAAACACGTATGACTGCCTGGAGTTTTTTTTAATATTTTTTACTTTGTAAATGAATTAAGGGGTCAAATAACATTAGCTATATAAATATATCATCATCATGTCATCATTTGTCAGCCGATAAACGTCTTCTGCAATGCACAGGCCTTCTCGAAAGATCGCCACGATGCCTTGCGATGTCCCCATTCCGCTACTTCTCGCGAAGTTATCTATGTCGTCGGTCTATCCAGGGGAGCCTACCCACGCCGCATTTACTAACTCGAACCTTCCGCCCAAACGGGCGTTGATTTAATATAAACATATTTGCGATGTTATCATAGAAATACAACTTCAAACAGTAACCCTGTAAAGTGATATTTCTACAGACTTGTTAAGGTTTGACCGACAGCATTGACATTTATATTTGTTTACCTGTCGGCAAATAATGTACTTTATCAACATAACATTGCTCAACCCAGAATTTAAACGTATATAAAAAGTGAAATGTGTTTTGTTGACTCATTTGCAGAGTTATAATATTTGACGTACAGTAATATTTACTGTACGTCAAATATTGTTAAATTTCGGTTTTCGGGTTCGAGCGGGTGGTAACTTATTAAAGTTCTACACTGACTTATTTATATTGTTAAAAATAACGGCGATTTCAAAATGCATGTCAATGCCTAATTGAATACAGATATTTTGATTTTGCAGAAATAAAAGTAAATGTTACTTAGTGTAACATGACGTAGTTGTATTATGTTAAATATGGACTGCTTAGCGTGATCATTATTGTCTTAAATGCGTGTAACATAATTGTCTTACCTTGAATTGAGTGGATATGATCGATTATTTTCATGTACGAGTAATTAGAAGATATCCGGTAGCGTGACCATAAACAAAAGCAAATATCGCGCAAATACTTGATGTTAAATTAGTATTTGCATGTTTCGTCTATCTTTAAGAAGTGCTTTGTTTGACTTTATTATATACTCCTATTATATGAACTAAATCACTTCAACGATTGTTCTAATAAAAATTCGTTGGGTGGATTTTAAAAGATATTCTGCTTATTTCAAAGTAACGCATCTTAGATTCTCGAATGCGAACAAGTGTATCAAATTTCACGGTCCTTGCTTTATAAGCCAACCGATTATACTAAGACATATCAAAACTCAACATACTTGATACTTATGTGATGTTCACATTTGGTAGCAAGATTTTTATTTCTGTTATCCAGATGACAAAAAAGACACACGATCCGTATTCTATCTGTATATAATAAAAGTCTATAGCAACAAAAGCTTCTTAATATATAGCAACCTTCTTATGGAGTACTTACGAAAAATCTTAGGTAAAAAAATTCAATCAATAACATTATACCTGTATATATTCTAGGTTATATACCTGTATATATGGTTTTAGTATATAAAAGATAAAAGAATTAAGACTTGAAATGTAGTGTTGGAGAAAAATGTTACACATACTTAGGACTAAGACGTACCAGCAAAACTTTTTAAAACAATTAATTTTTGATAGGGTATACAGTTAATTGACAGCAAATGAGCTATATATTTCTTTCCTTTAAAGCTGTTACACCTACAACCAATCCCCCAGTAACATTCGTATTAAATTTACTATACTCGCTTAATCATTGGAGAAAGTAGCTTTCGCGTGCACACCAATATGCGATGCCTGAATTGCTTGCCTGGAAAAGCTTTGCGGACTCAATTTGGATAAATCTGTATTTTATAGTTATATGTTTGACATATTTTCACAAAATATACCTTGAACTAATCTTATTATACATTAAATTTTTTTTTTCAAAATTTACATTAATTACAATGTATTAACATAATTAAACTACCGTATACGTTATTTTGTTTTTAATTTTTTTATTAGAGTATCTCTTGTCAGCCAGTACTACAAAATTATCTTTTTTAATTCTATGACAACTCTATCAAAAATGTAAACCTGATTATTACTTATATTATCCACTAAAGAAATTGTAACTTTCTTGGAAAAAAATATGACCAAAAATTTAACCCTTTCGTTCAAAATCTTCATGACAGTCCAGAGTAAGTGAAACAAATAAAAATATGCAACATGTAATTCAAGTATCATTATTATATATTTAACAAAATAGATTGTTTATTTATATTATTACGAAATGTTTTAAAAGTTACAGATTAACACTTTTATTTATAATATAATTGCATCTTAGTTCTAATAATAATAGTATATTTAAGCACTTATTTTCGCCACCAAACTGTTCGTACAGTTTGGCAGTGTTGTGTACAGAACCTACGTTTTTGTCAAATAAGTATGTGTAAAATAAGAGAAAATAAAGTAAAAAGCTGTTCTTTTTATTTAATTTTTGATTTAAATATGTTAAACATTAAATTAAACATATTATATTAAATATGTTAAATTTAATGCGAAACTATGACATTATTGGTTATATTTATAAATGTGGTTGTGTTTTTCATTAAAGTAGTTGATTTGATTGGCGCAGAAGCTTTTAAGTGGTGAATTTACAATTGATTTATCAGTAGAAAGCTCTATAGCTTTAACACTTATTTCTAATTACTCTATATTCATCACTCATAAACTATTTTGAAATGTGACAGGCTACTACTATATTCAGGCAGTACATAGTCAGGAACAGATAACAATAATTAATTTTAATACGTAGAAATGCTTATATATATAAAAAAACTAACAAACTTTTTTACTATATTATCTTACTATATTTATTATTTACATAACCATTAATTTTTAGATATAGTGTACCAAACATTAATTGATAGCAAATGAATTATATATACAATTACCGCTTCAAAGCTTTATTACACCTATTAAGCGAGTATAATATAAATGTAAATATGTATTCATATACATATCGAAATATTTGTAAAAAAAAATTTATATCGAAGTGGCACCTGCAACTTGAATCTTTACGAATATAATCATCATAAAATTCAGATTTTCAATAAACTAGGTCACCGGACGTTGCTTTACACGATTAACCCAAAGTTGATGCAGACACATTAGCGCAACACATGTGTAATGACGTAACCACAGCCTGCGTAATCACATAGCATATCCATGGCTATGTCACAGATAATAAAATTCATTAAACTTTGAATTCCAAATGTCACGTTTAAAAAAAGTTTTAAATGAAGCTCTGGAACTATAAGGATATAAGGTATAGAGTTTTGAAATTAGAAATATTTTTTTTACCGAGTAGAAGTCTAGCTGACTTCTCGAACGTAATTTCTCGAAAATTCGCCTAAAATGGAGGTTAGTGGTATTTAATACAAAAAAAATATTGTGCAAATTTTCAAACTAAACCATTTATAGGTGAGTAACATGGCCAGAATATTTTTAGGCATGTTCAATAAAAAAAAAAAAACTAAATTATTCCCTAATAGAAATTCATTTTTAAATCTCTCCTTAATTAGTAGTTACTTCGCCATCTCGGTGGAGTAATAGACTAGAACAGTTAAATGCCACATCGAAATTAAAATGCTAATAATTTTTTATATATTCTAATATTATACATTTCAATATAAAATCAACGCAATAAAAATGACAATTAATCTACCTTTTAAATTAGGTTGTGATTATTATAATCAAAATCAATTTAGCTGTTGGTTTAAAATAATTTATGTTAAATAATCAGACAACCTATTTATAAATATATTATCTTGCACTTTATTATGTAAATTTCAAAAGCCTAGATTCTAGATGTTTTTTATATTACAATCACTGACGTTAAGCCTTTGCTTTTCATTCATTGGTTACGGTACAGCAGACATCGATTTCGAAAATATAATCGATTTCCAATCGCTCATATAATATATTTTCATTGCGATCGTTTTGTGTAACATCTTTACAAATATTTTATGCTGTCGTAATAAAAACCATTCAAATTATAATTAAACATATCGAATTAATTTAGAATCAATTAATCTGTTGTAAAACTGACTAGCTCGACCAGCGATAGCTCAACGGTTGAGGACTGTGACTTGCAATCTTAGATTGCGGGTTCGATTTCTGAAATAAAATCTTATGTAATTCAAAATTTGTGCATTAATTATTGCCACTGCTCATAACCACGTTTCCAGAGGATGGGCAGCAGCGTCCTCTGCGTATCATAATGCCATCACCATGCGATCACCAGCCCTCCTGCCAAGCGTGTCAATTACGATTTCTCATAGATATCTTTGGGGGAGGTCCACGCCTCCGTAGGCATATCTGGACTACCCCACAACCTACGACCACAACGACGAAAACTTACAAGGGCACATGTCTATTAACATAATTTTTACGTAATCTTGTCTTCCATTAACGAACTAACTAAAATATAAATTTTGTTATATCTACGACAAATAAAAATAAAAATTGTGAATATGTATATGTTTAAGTACGTAACCGTAAACTTTAAAAATGGACCCAAAACGATTTTTTTTATTTTTAATTAAAAGGAAGATTGGTTATTGTTGTAAAAGTTTTAAAAGGATGAATGTATAAATTATTTGCTGTCAATTAATGTACGCTCTAGCTAAACATTAATAGTAGCAGAAATAATAAATTACGTAATGTTAATATAGTAAAATTAAAAAAAAAACCCTATTTACTAGTGATTAGAAATAGGTGCAAACGCTTTGAAACTTTTTGGTGACAATAGATATATACATTCACCATTTTAAGGCTTTTACACCTACCTAAAAACCTTAAAAGTGGTTCCAAAAAGTTTTCTTTAAGTAAAATGCATTAAAGCCTTTTATTATTATTCAAAGTAAATTTAATATCACTAAACAGTTTCACATTTTCTCATATATAGGTTTAAATAGGCACAATTAAACTGGTAATATAATTTATTTCAAAAAGCCTACTCCGTTTTGATCTACAAAGTAGTGTTTAAACAATACAATGTTTGTGGTCAATATTATTCAACATTCGATGTAGAATTTACCAAACGATATCTAACGTGGACTGCATAAGTAAGTCGAATGAAGAATGTGGGTTTGTAGTACGAGATTTTCGTAACGCTCACAGGGTTGCCAGACTTATATTATATATTTATTATTATATATATTTTTAAACTTAATTAACTGTTGCGCGTTCCATTAAATAAAATTTTAAATTATATTTAAATAAATATTGTTCACAAGAAAAAAATAAAATTGAATTTTTAAATAAAAAAATTTAAATAAAAAATTGTAAATGTATTAGGTTATATTGAAGATAGCTCACTTATTATTTTACCAATTATTTACTTGTATTTTATTTTAATTTAAGGCGTTGGTACTTAGTGTAGTAAATGTCTAATTAAATAATGAATTAGGAGTTCTTTTTCTTTTAAATTACATGTATTAGTGCTTGTAAAATGTAATTGTATTAATTACACTCACACTGGATGTAATTAATACAATTTGCTTGGCACACTTTTCTCACAGAGATCGCGGAATACGACACACATTTATTTTTATTTACACTGCTTCTACTATATAAAAAAATAACAGGTAAACTACAAAAGCTAAACGTGTAATTCTTCCTATAAGAAAAGGGTGTGGGGCACAGATTTTGTATTTTTAAACCCAAATACACTAAGTTACATCGAGAAAAAATAATGTTAGTTCCCAGAGAATGTCTATTTTCCGTACAAATCGGAGAGAATCTACAGCTATAAAAATATTTTTATAAAATGCCTTTGTAACCTGAGAAAAGTTACTATAAATTCGTCATCATCATCTCAGCTGATAGACGCCGACTGCAAGGCATACACCTCCCCCAAAGATCGCCACAATAACTGGTGCTACCTGTATCCAGTAACTTCCGCGACCTTATCTACGTCAACGGTCCAGACGGGAGCCTATTCCGCCGCATCCATCGGCTCGTGTTCGACCCTCGAGAACCTTTAAGCGCCAACCGATGTGCCCCATCTACTGCCACTTTATACGAGCTACGTCGGTGACCTTGGTTGGACCTCCATATTTCTGATTCGATCTCACAGCGAAGCCTCTCTCTGAGGAACCTCGAGCTTTCTTATAAGGCCCATTGTAAGGGACCACATCTCGGATCCGTAAGAACCTCCATCTTTAAGATAGACATATATTCATGATACATAATATTTTAACGAAAGTTACAAACAAAACATAAATATTTACTGTAGAGATTATTGTAAAGTGACGGGGTAAAATAACATTTTAAAGTTAAAAAAGTGTTAGGTACAACCCTGGACAATAAGCGTTCGTTTGAATCGTAATTAGAGACGTAGTTTCCGGATGATTTCACTTGTCATTATAAATATTCAGTTAAAATTTATGTATTCTTACAAGAGATACTTCAAAGATTTAATTAAAATCTCCATAATGTCCTTGATACGAATTTGAAATGTAAAAAGACAAAGTAATGTTATACAGAGATATCTGATTTCGCGAGTCGATATCCTATACTGTCATAAATTCATCCTTTATTTAGTTATTTATGACATCATGAAAAAGCTATTGTTCGGTAATATTTTATTAACTTTTCAAGAGATAAAGACAAAAACATTTATGTAAATGTGGTATTACATGTAATAAATCAGTGTACCTTAATTTGGCAAAACCACAAAGTCACGGAACCACAAGAACCTCAGGTAAACTTTATCTTTCACCGGAACCGACATTTAAGAATATAACCACGGAAGCCGTCAGTCGCAAATGTCATTGAAGGTTACGCGAAAAAAGATCTTACATGTCCTCAATTATTAAATACGCACTCGGTATAACTATTGAACTTTTAAAAATTCAAGACGGAACTCAAAAGTGATAATTATTTAACAAAAACCTTCCAATTAGTTATAGAAAATATTTCGACTTTATATCCTATTGTTTAAAACAAATATAACTTTTTTAAGTTCAATTTATTAAGAATAACTATTAATAATTTATATGCGAAAGAAAAATGTCAATTACTTCGTGCATTACTCGAATCAAACAGGTTCTTAAGTACAAAATCAAGGACATGAAACAAGGTTTTTGTTATTGCAGCTAAGTGTTAACCAATATTTGTGTAAGAATAATTTAAAATTACGAGTGCCATGAAGTCATGATTATAGAATAATTTATTATATTAATTTTTTGCTTGGGCTACACAAATATTTTTTCTGTCTTTAGTAATTTCAAATTACGGCCATATTTTATGTTTATCAAACTTTTTTTGATTAGCATATCTACTGCATATACAGGATGATTGGTAATAGATGTAAAAGCTTAAAAGTGTGAAAGTAAAATTCATTTGCTGTCAACTAACGTACGGTACACCTTATTCAAAATATCAATGATTTCAGAAATGAATAATAACGCAATTTAAATGTAGTTAAAAAAGTGTTGTGAAAATTCGGATTACCATGTATTAAAATAAATTATTCCACATTATCAGTTCCTGCAGACTTTGTATTTATAATGTATTGCCCTCACGCATCACCATAGAAAAAAAAAATAATTTCAAAATCATCACTTTATACCGGTTGATTTTAAATAGTCGTAAAAGCTTTAAAAAAATTCTAAGAAATTACTTATACATTGGCCATTTTAGTTATTACTCATATAAACCATCATCCTGTATAAACGCCATTTTCAAGCCTCTTATTTTGCATTCAGTATATGTATAAAATCAGAAAACGTATTTGCGAATTAATCAACAACACAGTGTCAACTGAAATATACATGTATGCAAATATACGCTTTAACATGCAGATGTTAGGTAAATAATCGCATGAATCTAGAGGAGCACGTAGTTTTTCGCGTTGTTGCCTGTTGTACATTTTACCTTCGCCATTTTCCATCGATAGCCAAATGGGACGGTCGGTATTTTTACCATTACGTAATTGTATGATTACTTTACTTTTGTTTGACACCAGCACCTTTTTTTTTCAAATGACGTTAGTACGTATTCATTTTAAACTTAGAAATATATTTATTATCGTAATTGAAACAAAATTATTTTAACTGCCACATTTGAAGCTACATATCTCTCAATTGATAACCACCACTTTAAGCGTTGAGAGAATTATTATTTAGTTGAAACTCGACGTACTTTAAGTAACGCTAGAGTTTTTTTTATTATTAAATATAATTTGTACCGCTAGGGTGTTTTGCTCATAATGTGTTTCGCGTTTACTGAGCGGAGACAGTTGGGAGAAGGATTGTTTCTGTTGAATCATATTTCTTTCCCCAGCTGCGAGTCACGATATGCTTTTATGCAATTTTCCTTATGGTTAAATACATTTAAAATTTATATTCATGTATATGAGTATAATTTTTGATTACTAAACTCTATATTCATTTCTATATCGTTAAATGCCTTGAGGCTTTAAACAATGCGCCGAGCCAGATCAAGAGTAACGCTTGAGTTAAGATAGAGAAGTTCTTTAGTATCAACACATTGTTGTGTTTAGTTAATCAATAAACCCACGGAAATAAAGTTATAGATGGTTCCGATAGTCACGCGCCATATCAATTGGCACGCCATTATTAGTACCGACGTCTGCCAAAACGCGTCGTCCGTTGCAAACATGGCGGTTGTTCAAAGATAGGTTTGTGGGAAGTCAGTCGGGACTCGAAGATTAATAGTTGTGCCACAGGTACATAGCTTCCAGTGTGGCAGTTTTTTGATTGCAGAGTGCTGAAGACAGTCTCGATCTGGACTGAAACTATGCTTAAAGACGAAAGACTTACTAAAGAGGCTGCAATTTCTTGCAGCCTGATAAATTAAATGTTTTACGACCGCTGTCAATCTGACTATAGACCTCAGCTCGATAAATTACTATTATCGGCATAAACGTAAAGAGTATGTACCATATGATTTTTTCCTCTATATTTCATAAGGAAATAATGTTAATGTTACTTATAGATTCAAATTAAAAGATTTTTACTGATATAATTAAATTAAAATATATAATTTTAATTTCTTGTTTGTTACGAAATTTATGCGTTACGAGTTTAAGCATTTTATTCCAAAAATAATCCACTGTAGTGTTTTGTTATGCAGTATGTTTCAGTTAAATACAGATATTTAATGAAAAAATATTTTATTTTCTACGGTTTATTTATTGTCTACTGTGTACAAAAAGTGTTAATAGATAAATAAATAGTACGGTAGTTTTAAATTTTCCGAGTACAAGTAGTTATTATTTAGTTACTCTTGTAGCTGTCACTTGAACCTTTCATATTTAATCGACAACTTGCCAACGCACAAGTCCAAATGTCACTAAAATAATTGTTTTATTAACAGACACCGGACTTCGAACAATGGCTGAAGTGCAACAGGTCTTCTTATGCGGCGCGCAACTGTGGAAACTTTTCGTGATATTATTCCCGCATGTATCCCATATATCTTTGAAAAATACTAGCATTTCATAATGATTTTCCGTATGGAACACTCATGCAATTTGGTTCAAACAGTCTTTTTTTTTAAATTAGCATAGAGTACTTATCACTACTGAGGTCTTCCAGCTCCTAAACTACCAAGCTTTAAGCACGTAGGTAACTTCAACTTGGGAAATATTGCTTTTACCTGTTATTGAGAGGACGATATAAACGTAAATAATATAGTAATTAGTTACTCTTTCAAATAATCGACATGGGTTCGCCCTTCTTCTCTTAATCGTGTTCTATAATTATAAAATATAACAAAAAAACTAGTGTTCTATCTATCATATAAATTGATATAATTTTCCGTTCATTCCAACACACATCACGTAGCATAAACGACTGTATGAAGCGTGTTCTATATACAAATAGTATAACAAACAGTTCAACAATGACATTGGATTCCTTTTAATACTATTATGGTTCAATCGAAAACTTACAATGTTCTTTGTGCCAATTTTTAATGGGTCTATTATTTTCCGTGTTTCGTTTAACCTAATCCTTGTTATGATAGCTAAACGGGAGGATTCTCTCGTTGGCTAGAGAGTTTCCATAAGATGTCCCGCCGGATTATAAGGCCACTAAGATAGCGTATACGGACACTCGTGAGAAGAATCTCTGAGAGGGAATCTTAGATTGGGTAGTCATTCGAACTAACGGTTATAATCAGAGCTTTGGGAATTATTGCTATAATGGTATCGGCGCACAAGTATACCTGGGTTCCGGTTTAAAGAACAAAGAAAAAGAAGGAGTTTAAAGAAAGAAGAGTGCTGTATCTGTAGTGCTATTAAAACCGCTATATCGCGCCTTAGATATGTTGCACAGCAAGACGACACTGTAGCTGTATTTAATTGGTGCTGGACGCTATTTGCCTTTCTGGCTTTTACAGCTTCTTTGGACTCAAGGCCTGCGGATCCAAAATCCGCGAGCTAATAAATTAAAAAATAGGTTCGTCGCCTGACGTTTTGTATTGACTTATTGATATCTACTCAGTTTTCAGAAAAAAGTGCAATTCTTTTCGATGAAGACATTTTTAGATGGTATGACAGAGGGAGTATCAGCTATTCCCTTCCAACATCCAACAGCTATTTTTTCTTCAGCCTCCATCTCGCTGTGATTTCTTAAGTTTCAATGCAAAGATTTCGGTAGCATTATAAAATATATACATGAATAAACAACCGACCTTCAAACGGCTTTCGGAAAAATATTGTACCGCATGATTTTCAATTTCTAGCCATTAAGTTTATGGAAGAATCTATTAATTAAAAATAAACATACTAACAATATTATATTACTAACAAGCTAAAAACCAATAGAATGTTGAAATTCATAGTCAATCTTTTAAAAAAAAATCTTAAAATTCTTGAAAGACCTGTCGGTGTAAATCGTAAAATTAGTGCTATAAAAAGTAGACTAGAGGTGAATGCTGTGACAAAATTTCGATAAAACAGAACTGTTTCCACTTATCCTTTTGTTCGTTTTTGTTCTCAGACCTCAATATAAGTGAGAGTTATGTTTTCACTTTCGCGAGTGCGAATTTGGTTACGTTCGGGTTGATATGAATAGCGAGGTGAAATTAACTGAGCATTGCAAATTCGTAAATGTCACATTAATGCTTTTTTATTTACACTAGAGCAGGGTTATGCAACCTTTTTCAAAAGCAGTGCGCTATGAAAAATGTTTATAGCATCGCGGACGAATGTTTTCTATCGTTTTATATATGAAGAGAAAAAATGTATCAATATTAAAATAATACAATAAGATCAATATAGTTGACGGTAAATGGTATATAAGAAATTAATATACACATATGCAAAGGTTTATATTATTTACTTACTCTTTATTGAGAAGGTTAATTCTGTATTTATTGTGATAATTTTTCATTATCATCTTCATCATCGAAGCTGCCGATAGACACCCACTACAAGGCATAGGCAGCCAGCATCCAATTATTCATAACGAAATAATATTAATGTTACTTATCGATTGAAATTAAATGATTTTTACTCATATGGTTAATTTAAATTAATAATATTAATTTATTATTTTTTGGAAATTGCTATTTTTCATTTAATTTCAAATTAGTTTTTTGCATAATAATTGTTGTAGTTTTAAGAAAAAAAATATTTATTATAAATATCATGAGCGCCCGAATGGCCCAAACCTTAGGTATAATCTAACTATTGTGATAGAAAGATTAGGTTTATTTAATTATTTTAGATTTAAAACAAAGAAATCGAAGAACGAGGATATCTTGTGGAACTTTGTTTTATATGCGTACAGCCATTACATATCAGCAGATGCAGACATACCAGAAATACCAAATCACAACAGATTTATGTGATAGCATATTTTTCAGCTTACATCTTGTTATCTTCACATGTAACATTAAAAATTTAAAATATGCTTCGTTATCTGAAGCAATACATATATTTATATATATACACATACATACATATATATATATATGTGTGTGTGTGTGTATAATAAATCGTGTAAGAAAAGCCAGCTAGCCATCAACGTCAATGCAATATGTTTGTTTTTCCATTTAAACGAAGCCGGGAGATACATCTGGCTATAAGGAACAAACTGAACACGAATCAGGTTTTGCCATAGTAAACCAAAGCGAAACTACGCCTTCTTATTGACTTCACCTACTTTCTTTGTTAATTTTGCTCTAGTTTTTTTTTTTCAACATTTGAATTCAACTTAAGAATTCATTTAGAATACTCTTTAGTTTATTAATATTTTTGTTAATTTTCTTTGATGTACGTATTCCTTATTTAAAAATGTTATTTTCTCTTTTGTATGCTAGTATTAATATTCTAGCAACAATCATTCGCAATTAATATTTTGAGGCAAAGATCTCGGAGATTCTCTTCCTATTTTTTTTATTACCATTTTAAAAATATACTGCATAAAGTGTAAAGGTGAATTATTATTAAAACGACTGTCGCAAGCATTACATAAAAATGCGTTTTTTTTTCTTTATATTTATAGAAACAAAATTAATACCTGCGTATTAATTTTAATTTTTAAAAGAAAATTATTAGGAATATGATGCGTGATGTCATATAAACAACCTTTAAACGTTATCCGCGGCACAATAAATAGTTTGCAATTAAAATATTTTTTTTTTATTTAGACAATTATTATTACATTGTTTATAAAAACATGTCTTATACATGTTTTAACATGTTATACCAACGAGCGTAATAAGACACATTAATAAACAGATTTATAATTGATTAAAAAATGTACTGGTAATGTTTTAATCTCCCATGAAAATGGGGTTGTGAATAAATAAACAAAAAATCTATTTACCCAGAGCCTATTGTTATTTACACCGAATACGAGGCAATCCCTTTTAAACCCTTGACATTTAAATACGGAACATTCACGAAGTTTCGTAAAAATATTAACTGCATTAAATCAGCTTGACGTCCTTAAGGCATCTGTACTTGTGCATAATTAAGAAGAATTATAGAAAAGTAAAAGGCGACAACCTTCGCTTTTTATTAAAACCGATTAATAACGGTCACAAATATTACTTAAAAATAGGTAATTTTAACAATATACGTACAGCTAAAAGATTGTATGTCAATTATTTTAATAATGTTTATGCAATATTTTTCGCAAAAAACTTACTATTAAAATAAAAAAAATTAAAAACTTCTCACCTATAAACAAACACCAAATAATCAAGATCCAAGTCAAACCAGCAAGTAGACACTCTTATAAATTTCCCGGACAAAATTGATGAAACACAGTCGACGCGAGGTTTTTTTATTATTGACTCTACCTGAGCCACTAATGGTACCCACCGCTCCGAGTGTCGATACAACACTGGCGTATTGCAGTGGCGTACTAGCATTCGACAAATACTACACCGTCACTGATAATTTACTACGAAAAGTTAAAAGCAATACGTCGGTGACATACATCGTTTTTTATTTCAAAATAAATGTAGATATAAAATGTTCCATTTCAAAAGATTTATCGACGAAAGAGGTTCTAATTTTTTGATTATGTACTCGTTTTAATGTAAAGCGTATTTGCTATAATATAGGCCATATATATTTTAGTTGTCATAACATAATTAAAAAAAAAATCCCTTTGTCATTTGTAATGCAATCGGTGTAGGGAGATTACGTTTGTGTTATCTGTGGCAGCACTAGCGCCCGGGACCGGTTTACTTTAGTCATCTCATCGCGTCCGTTTTTCTAACTTTCTTTGACCCCGTTAATGTTGATGGCGGTACAGTTTTTTTCGTGATTGCGTTTAATAATGTAATGTGTATTTGATTGTACATGTCTCACCACGTGTCACCACACGTTTTAGGGTCACTATGTTTAGATACACTAAATGCAAATAAATAAAACGTTCAACTGATGATTCAGATGAAAATTTAATTGTGAACCTCTAAACAGGAGTAAAATGAAGAATCTAAAATTATTTTTCTCGCTTTCCAATGTAAAAATCGATAAATTAAAAAAAAACATTTTAATTCGTTCCACCAACAATTATTGGAGCGATTATATACTTGAAGCATGACTTTCGATTTGATTCCCTAACTAACTTTCATAAAACACTAAATTGAGCCTTGAAAAACTAATTGACAATCGTAATTATTTTCAGTTCAAATATTAAACCAGAATCCTATGCCTATAGATAGCATAATATATATTATGAACTGAGACTATAAAACTACATCATTTACTTTGAATAGTACAAAATCTCTTAAAAAAAATTTCAGTAATAACGATGACCTTGAATCGCACTTGTTTTAATGTTTTACTGTTAAGGACATCCGGTGGATACACATACCAGTAGCGCAAGACCGATCAACGTGGAGATATGTTTTGCAATGGGCATCAATTGGCTGATATGATGATGAAGGAACAAACTCGATCAGCGCAGGATGATGAAGTTAATAAAATGAAGGCAAAAAGTTATCGAACATTAAAGTTGTTTTGACATATTAAAGAAGAATTTATGTATAGATAAAAGAAATCGTCACACTAAAAACCCGCAACTACTTTCGTGCCTACACTGTTTTGTTACTACTAACATTATCCTTGTATTTTATCATTTTTACTATGCAAATAAAAATTTCTGTGTAGCAGCGCGATTACCATTTATCAGTTTCAGATAATTATTATGTATACCATCATTTTTCCATAAATTTGTTAGCTTTTAATAACTCGGTTTCCTTAATCAATAAAATACTGGTAGACAGTCTCTCCGGAGGTCTTCTAGGTACCATCACGTAGCTATAGCTGGTGTGATTATTGGTCTAATGAGGCGTACTATGTCATATTGCAAGGTTATGAAGACTGATGTGTAGGTCGTACTATTTAATATTCAGAAAACGCCCTTCTCATTACATATAAATAAATTTTATTAGCTAAGAGCTTCAAACGTCGACATGTTTGTACTTGTCTCTACAAGGGACACCTCGGTGACGTTGATCGACCTTGTCGACTGTTAGCAAGGCGATAGAAAACCAAACAATAGAATTCAATTTTAAAGTGTACAACAAGTTCGAATACTTGGGAAAATGTCTATTTCAAAAGGGTATTGACACCTCGTGCAATGCTGAAATGCTGCTAACCAATAAACTGAAGGACGATAACCCATTACGGAGCATGTGAGGAGTCACTTGGTCAAACTAGGGAGGTCCGCATACAAGCCCTCACAGTTGAGTATAGATTCACGTTCAACAGTCACATTAAGAACGTGAGAAAGAAGACCCAGGGTCTTTATCGTCAGATGTACTGCGAAGGTATCTGGTGGTGCTGGAGCAGACTATTTAGTGTGCAGCGAATGCATGGGCGCCGGCAACTAGGAAGCTGCTGTATGCAATGTTTAAACTCGTGTTTCTCGTGCATCTATGACTCTGCGGCGGACCAAACCGTGGTGCACGCAATAACTTGCTGTCCCATTTTCGCAAAAGAAAGGTCGGATTGCAAAATGGACTTGGAGAGGAATGGCGAGCTGGAGAGTAACACTTTCACCTTCCTAATAGGAGACATAAAATTACGCCATAATTTTTTTTTTAAATATTGTGACAAAATAAAAAAAGAAGGTTATAAATTAAAATAACATTAAAAACATTAGGTCTGGTACAGCAAAATGTAACGAATGTTATGAAAATAAAAATATGTCACAAGAAACAAAATTGTAAATAATAAACAGTTATTTTATAGATTGAGGCTTAGAAAGAGAGGCGGTGTGTAAAAGGATTGTATCTAAACAATAAGAGAATGTAAGATAATGGAAAGGACGAAAGAAGGTGGTAAAACAGAAATAGTGAAGGATGCGAGTGTCAATAAAAATATTATTACAAAATAAAAGCCCCTGTTTTTTAAATATAATTTTTAATTAAAGTCTTAAAGGGTCTTAAATTTTGATGCAGTTTATGATTCTGTCGGTATAAATAGAAGCGTTGCTAGTCATTTCACATAGCGCTAACTTTCCGAATTGCTAATGGAATTATTAAACAGGCAATAGGAGCGACCACGACGAAGTTCGACCCTCTCGGTACCTCTTCGTCGGAATGCTAAACGGGAGCCTTAGAGGTGCACTACCTTTTAAGGTTTAAATTAACCGCCCTCTGCAGCCTGCCCCCTCGACCTCACGATCTCGATCAATCTGCAATTGCCACTTGGACAACGATGTACGCCAGGTCAAAAAGAAACCTTGACGTGGTCTTACCAAAGGTCGCTTACTTCCGATATGTAATTTTCAGCATCTATTTATACAAAGTTTTTATAACTTAATGGAAGATTTAAAAATAAATGGAAGATTGTTAAAAGTTACTCATGTTCAGTCTCCTTTAGTAAATAAAACATTACTTTCAAATAGCTATGCTTAAGTTATCGTTGCCAGCGCTAAGTGAGTAAAACACCCACAAGCTAACGGTTTCTCTGCAGCGGCGTTACTAAAAAAGATAAGATTGCTTCGTTACAGTTTCATTGCAATGGCTGAAAATAGTATCTTGTGGATTAGACACATTGTTTTAAATTCACCTAATTATTTCTAGACAGAACTGTGTTAGTAATTTCAGTATGTAACAAACTACATTATAAAATTTAATGAAATTTATTATTAATATACTGTATTTAATACTACCGCAAAAAAATTAAGTAATATCATTCGAATACTGTACTCTAGTTTTTACGGACGCAATGTATTATGTATGTAAATCAAAATATTTATCTCAATTTAATTATTATTTTTTAAAATTGTTACTTATTCCCTAATGAAATAATGCTTAAGTTTTAAATGTTACCACTGTGAAAAGAGAATCTTCGTTTATTAGAATTAAATTGAGAACAATGTTACCCTAGAAAAAATTAAACTAAACTTATTGGTGCCTGGACATATTGCCATACTCATGCTATTCTTTCAAGATAAGGCAGGTTTATATTATTCACAAACGTTAACGTCCTGGCAACAAATTCTTTTTATGAGTAGTTATAACTGTGATATTTAGGAGAAATGTAAGATCGCACGCTATAAACACTGGTCTAATATAATGTTATCGCCTTTTAATTCTCCGATTAGGTTAAAATATTTTTACATGAAAATAAAATTATTACCCCAGATCATAGTAAATAGAGGCGTTGCTGATTTTTCACCCGCCTCTTCTCTCAGTGCTAACGCTTTCCGAAATGGTAGTAGAGTTATAAGCCAGGCAACAACAACTGACGAAGTTGAAGTTCGTGTGCTCTTTAGTTAGAATGCTGGGTGTTATCGACGAGTAACTGCTTAGACCGAAGAACCTTGGTGTGGGAAAGCATCAAGAGCCAAGGGCAAGGAAATTCTTATGGTGTAAATCTGATGAAACTACTACAAGGAGTTTCTACTGCAAGGACCTTAAAATAGCTTAAACTAGACACCCTCGGCGCTTGCCCTTGCGAACTCCTCAAAATTTGTTAATGCCATTGGGCATTAGTGAAAACCGGTGCCAAAAAAATGAAAAATAATTTTACAGTGATATTATAATTTATCGTATCGATTTGGATTTTAAGAGGGTGAACCTTCAGTTCTTTTTTGAAATTTCATGCGTAATCACTCTTGTAAGTCCCAGTGAGGCTGCTCTCCGTATTGCAGTCGTGGATTATCACGTAAGCGGCTCTTTCGCGCAGTTTAAAGTTTTCGGGAGTTCTTGAAAATCGAGTTGGCTCTGGTCGTGGAGTTTAGCCGAAGCAGTTGCGGACTCTCTGAACCAAGGAACGAATTAAATTTACATTCGTTCCATCGCTTATTCGTCGTGAACAAAATTGACGATGAGCGGTTACGTACAATCGTTGCACCTAAAAATGCCTCGACGGCTAATGCGCTATGCTAACGCGCCCGCAAACATTACCTAGTAGATGCTTTTATCACTGTTGAGAAAGTCTGAAGAGAAAAGGCATATCTCCAAAAATTAAAGTCCTACAAAATAGTGTCAATGTAAACTTCTGCCATTATATTCTAAAAAAAATATTGTGAAATGCACCATTAAACAAGAAACAAGTACCGAATTGTAAGATTCATGAACAGAAATTAGTTGTCAATAAATAGTTAAAAGGATGGTGCGTATTCTGCTAACGGCATCGTACTACCAACTATTCAGTGCTGTGGAGTTTAAACGAAAAAGTTGATAAGAAGACATGCAACCTACACTATTTTTTAATATTTTATTTTCTGATGCATCGTACCAAAAATACTTGTAATCCAAGTCAAAAATTAGTTGAATTTGAACGAAGAAGCGAAGTTTACGTTCACCACGATCGGCTTGATCAGAATACCCCAATCAATTAATTAATAGAGATATAAGCGTTGGTCAGTTTTTGGAAAAGATCCGTCGGTGAAAGCAATTAAGGTACAAAACAACTTAAAAAAAATTCATTACTGTTTATTTTTTGGTAATTTTTATCAATTGCTAGGTCTATGTGTTATTGTGATTTTTACAGTAGCACTATTGGAAAGAAAACTCCCAGTACTAGAACTGGTAAGACTATTCGATAAAACTTCTAGGAATAGACGGATTTAATGTGTTTTTGTATGTAAACGACAAATATACCGCACGAAACTTTAGTTATAAGTAATTTTCCCGCCATTAATCATATCTACATCTTTATAATGCGCATGTTTAGCCGGCCTTGTAACAAATATATGCGAAACTTCGCACAGTTTTTTGGTCCAAGGTACTTACTTGTAAGTCACACATTATTTTATAGTTTATTTAAACTGAACAAATCATGTATAATTTAACGGACGTAATTTATTCAAATAAATTAAAAATGTGGTAAAACTTTTATCATCATCTTCAGACCTTCCCCGTAGATTTCTAAAAATACCGCATGCATCCGGCGTCTTTTGATGAACTTAACATGGTCGTCTGTGTCCACCTTGTCCCCTGCTGTTTACTGGATCATGGTTTCCGCCCTAAAACCTTAAGCGTTAGATCTCGTCGAGAAATCATCAACATAATACACTCCATTTCCCGTTGAGACACAGTCACTGCTTTAAGTAAAGACCACGATTCTGTGCCGTAAGTAATCAAAAAAATTTGGTAGCACACATTGATCCTGCATCTCCCCGTTAATACATGACGATAAAGATAGGCTTGCGTGTCTCAAATACTGCAGGGCCATAGTTGAGGACGCGATCAAAAGAAAGAGTACCAAAAAATAAAACAAGATATGTAACAAAATATGAAGATAATAATAAAATATTACATATAAAAATGAAATGATGCAATAAATTTAAAATATTGCTGTGCAAAAATGTAGTTGTAGTTTTAAAAATTACTAGTACTACAACGTTTTCTGTATCATTTTACGATTGTTAAAAAGAAACACACGAGCGCCTCCAGGCCAGCGTGCGGCAAAGATCCTCAGACCTATACCTCTTTACGTTCTACACTAACGACATTCCGTTGTTGAGTTTGTTCTACTCAAAAATAACACCTGCACGTGTGTGGTACTACCAAAGCCAGTTGCTAATGTCTAAACCGCAACCAATGTTACGACACTAACTCCAATAGTTGTTAAAGAGGTTAATTTCATCACGAGTGCGACTATGCTTTTATTGAACCGCAATCCTGTTTTACCTAGACCCAACACGCCCAAGCAATGTATAACTTGATGGGTAAAGCAACTCAGATTTATAGGTATCTTCTTAAATGCCAAAGTCAATTTCAGTGCGCATGTCATAAATTTTCTATAATTAAATAGGGTCAATAACCTACAGTATAATCCTCCTCCAAAGATCTCATAACAAGTCTCATGTTACGAATGATTCGACAACAATAAGAAAAACAAAAGTCGGCCAAGAACAAGCCGTAAATTACAGCTGAACACAGCTCCCAATTCTATAATATAGTTATTGAAGTTTCTACTGCCAATTCACCCAATGCGGCAGTTGCGTTTCGGCCACCCCGAGCGTCATGGAGTCAGAATGCTGAATGCCCAAGCTGAGATCTTCTCTCCGACCGCTAAGTAGCAAGTGCGTTTGATTACATCTCGGCATAACAGCTCGCCCCGCTTATAATTATAGAATTGCATAGGTGCCGTGTTTTTTTAGCCACGGTATAACTACAACTAAAATGAATAAACGATAATTAAGAATAATATAAGGTCTATGATTATATTTTTTAATATAATTCTTTTAAAAAATGTTTTCCCTTTTTTGCATTATATTTAGTCTCTTTCTTTTTAACTCTTCTCTGCGCATTGTGAATAAAAAACATTTTTGTAAATGAATCTGTTACTCTTTTTATTTACATTATTAAAAACTGTCAATTATTATAATTTTTATTCTACTACAATAATGCCATTGTAAAAGAAATTTAAATAATAAAGGAAAGCTGTAAAAAAAAGAAAGTTGATATATCTAGGTTAAAGCAATACATTCAAACAATGAAAAAGTGCAGATTTAATTTTATATTTTTGTAAATCATCTTATGTACTTATGTAAGTTAATCGACAATATTTTTTTTATTAGCAAAATGTAATGTGAATGTATAAATATTTTAAATACATATTAGACCCAATAATTTATGTTATCAAATTAACTAGTCAAATTATTACCTTTGTTTTCATCTACTCCTAATTAAAATAAACATATTTAACTAATATAAATCCATACAAACTATACATTGAATCTGCTGCAATTAGAATTGTTAACACTTCTTTAAAAAAAATGAAAGTATAAAAAAAACTTTTTGACTAAACAAAACATTTTACAAGTCTTGAGCGTACAATACGTTTTTAGTAACTACGTTTTTCTATTTTAATTTTTTCCCTCAATTACGTTTAACTACACAATGAAACTAAACTATGTAAACTAGTGAAATTAATAGTAACATATTCCTAAAAGGTTTATCGATTAAACAAAGCTAGTAACATTAAAATACCAGCAGCACCTGTCAAATAGACATTGGTATATCGGTTAATAACAATGGCGAATATTCCGCTAGGAATAACAACTCATGTGCAAAAAGTTTGCAACCTTTACAAAAGGACATTGCGAAATTTAGAATCATTTTACGATAGACGGTAAGACAACATAATTATTTTTATATTTTTTCTGGTTCCCTTAACATATAAGACATTACGTAATTTTTGTTTTTCTAACAACCTTTATTTTAACTATTTTTCTTTAACATTTTTAGATCAAGGGATGACTATTGAAAAGATTGTGATAAGTTCTCATTTATGTCAGGTTAAAATATTGTTTAAGTCTCTATTATAGCTTACTGGTTACGTCTGTAATTTAAAGTAGTAAATGTAGTAAAAATCAACATTCGATTATTTTGACTTATATTGTTTCTTAGTACAATTAATAAATAATTATTTTGGCGTGGTTTTCAGACATGTATATCGCTACCATGCGGTATTACTTAGAGAGAAATTCGATAAGATTGTAAATGAAAAAGATGCACGCAAAGCTGCGGAAATGCTTAAGCAAGGGGAAGAGGAGCTGTTCTTAACACAACATCCTATCCCCAAGAAATGTAAGTAAAGTGGTTATCATATATTATGAGTTATAATAAGCAGAAAAAGGCTTAAAATATTTGGATCATTATGTCGCGGTATAACTGTCCTTTAATTTGGTACTTAGGAAATAACTTTGTTTAAAATGAAGGCTGTTATAGTATATATATATATATAGTAGTTAAAACTAATACTGTTTATAAAAGATTAATATTTCTTATTCGATTTAAATGCTGGGTACTATTCATGTTATTATTTTATGTTATTTTATCTTGCAAGTTATGTAAACACAAGCAAATATACATTTTTTCACTTAAAAATATAGTTATAAATGATTTACTTACATTATTAAATACAATATAGTAAATATTATTTAATCATTTAATATACCCAATTAAAATATGCAACATAACATAAATTACAGATATTGGGATGTGTATTTGCCTTAAGGATATTATATTATGGAAATCTTTTGTAAAGAAAATCCAATTCAAACTTGCAAATAGACAAGTGAGATGATAGAACAGTGTTTGCTTGTTAATATGTCAACAAAAATATGAACACCTATTCACTTTATCACAATAACACAAATGACTGAATTAATAATCTTAAAACATAAATATGCCATTAGCTCTATTCAAAAATTGATGTATAGTTGATTTTAAACCTCAGATGTTTCTTATCTCCCAAGGCTGTGTTTCTAACAAAGATGTCCAAAGTGGCTTGGTGTTATGAGGTGGTTGAACAGTGTGAGTATTGTCACTGGGAATGTACTAGACCACTGAAAATTTTTATTTATATAAACACTGAAATGGTACACATGTTAAGAACTTACATATGCATAGCAAAATAGTTAAAAAAGTAAAAATACCTTCCAATTTACTTGATAATTAATTTGTTTACATATCCCAAATCTGTTTCGTCTTCCGTGTATCAAAATAGCAGTAAAAAATTCTGCCTTCATTGCTTCTTCAAGAAATTAATAAATATAAAATAGTTATCTTCTAAAGACTGCAATTTTTTCACTCATCGCCATACATCTTTTGCAACCTATTCCTAACACACATTATTTCAAGGTTTTGTATGTACAAAAACTTCGAGTTCCACTACAGTTGCACAAGTAAGACTACTTAAGTGATTTTATTGGTTCTTAGTAAAATCATTCCTTGCTACATCTTACTTATTCCTAGTGGAAATGCAGCCTTACAATAATTATTAAGCCTGTTAATATTCAAAACAACTTTTTTTTTGATTTTGACATCATTTGCATATAACATTTACAAGTTTTTATTTTAAAAATTTAAGTTCCCAGAAGTCCTGGTGGAGTAGCATTTGAACGTGTAGTGACTCCTCCTGATTGGGTGCTTGATTACTGGCATCCATTAGAAAAGGCCCAATATCCTGAATATTTCAAAAAACGTGAACAGAGGAAGAAGGAATTCATTGCTATGTGGGAGAAGGAATATGGAAAACCAGACCCCAAGGATACACACCATTAAATGTTATAAGTGTACAAAATAGTAAAGAGATCATTATTTGGTAATTGTTTTATTTCATGTAGAAATTATATAAGCTAAAAATGTTACTGGATTTATTTATTTATAACAACTTCCCATTCTTGATTTTTGTACTTTTTATTAATAAGTCCGCAAAAAAGATTTTGAAGATTTTTACCTATTAAATAGTACAAATCAATTGGTTTGTAAATATTGATGAAACTAACAAATAGTTATTATTTGACAAATAAATCAAATCCAATAAGTTACCAGGTTCAATATGTTTTTATATTAGGAAATTTAATAATAACTCGGTTTGAATAAATTATATGCAAGGATAGATCACTATAAACTAGTTACAATATGGATTAAGGCATTTCATCTCATTCAAAAGGTATTTTGTAATAATGCCTGTATAGTAATTAATCATTTTTCGTTCATGTAGACTTCTCGGGAACCTAACAAAGAAACTAGATTCTATTACGCAAATTATTTTGTATCTAATGCTAAAGGAAAAATATACGTTTGTGGACACGATAACACTGCGTAAATAGGTTGTGTTACACTTACCAAAATCAGGTCACAAGCAAGATGAGCCGTTCTCAATATCGTGTTGTGGTTTGGTTACATTTATAACTTTAATGTGAACGAATAGCCTAACATTAAAAATAAGTAATAACACTGAAAAGCAGAAGGTTTCTTTATTTAACTTCAAAAGTACCATTTAATCATTAATTAAGAATAATTTACAATTTATTACTGCTTAATGATATTCTTTTTTAAGAACCACTCGCTATCAAGTCAAACGGCCAGTAACATGACATGGCTATATCTCTCTAATGAGGTTGATTTATGTATAAAAATCTAACATCGCAGGTCTCATGACCATTGCATATTGGCAGGAGAATTAACATTAAACAAAAACATTTCATTGTTACATGGAAATGAAGGTTTTTAAAATTTCAATAACGAAAATCAAGCTGTTATTAAAAATAAGCAGAAATTCTGCCAGGTCTTTGATGCCATTATAACACCTATTATTTTAAAATAGAAAAAATAGTGATTCATTCTCAGCCGTGCAATGTTGTACAGAATGTTTAGTTTGAATAAAGCAATCTTTCGAGTAAAAGTTTGATCTTATGAAATCGGAATGCATGGCGTTTTCTCAATCAGTTGTAATATATAATGTAACGGCTGGAGGTTTGACCTCTATGGGGCTCCCTTAGAAACCTAACCTCCAGCTTTGTTACTAAATATGTGATTTAGGCTAATCTTCTTTGGCTTTCTGCCAATAAGGCATATACGCCATGAAAAACATTTTGTAACAACAGATATGACCAGTAGCAGAAATATACTTGACGTAAATGTACGAATGTTACGTAAGTATTTAAAAATTGGTTCCTATAATATTATCCTTGAAATTGCATTTAGATGCATCTGTAGAATTCATGATGTAAAACTATTCATATTAACCCTTTTCGGTCGGAAGGCGCCTCTGCGGCTATTCGGGCTGCATGTCGGATGGCGCGCGATCGGCGACAAGTGTTTATGTTACATTACTTTAGCTCCAAGCGACAAGAATGACTTATTGGTACTTGAGAAAGTTCCTCAAATGTTGATATCCTTTTTATTATATCTATAACGTGCCCCGCACATTTGCCGAAAATGTCGTCGTCCGCAAAAGGGTTAAAGTATACTAAACATATTTTTTATAGTGTATTAACTTTGCCATTGTGGGCGATATTTTTTTTAAAATTGTATTTCATTAGGAAAATTTTTGACAAAGTAAAGATACCTGTTAGTATATCATTAAAGTACTTTTTAAAGCACTTTTAAAATAAAACTCTTTTATTAATATTAATATATTTTAATATAATCACGGAACAGTGAAGTTCTATATATTAATACATTTAGTAGATTTTCCGATAAGGAAAAATGTTCTATTTTAGTAACATAGCTTTTTTTAAAATATCTTATGGTAAAAAATAATTTTTGAGCCAAAAAAGGGTTCATACATAGATTTATTTGAAAATAGATATCTAGTTTACAATTTATGACGAGTTGTCATACTTTTTAGTTAGCCGGGGCGGACGCGAAAAACTGTTCATAATTTGCATAAACGAAAAGTGTACGTCGTTTTGATATTTACAATGAAATAACTATAAAAATAATTAGCCTCGATAAAGTCACAGTAACCAAAGTTTATATAACAACGGCGCCCGGTCAACCTAAAAGTAACTGATTTGTTTTTATAGTATGGGTTTAATATTTACCTTTGATTAAATAGACATTGAACTTTAGACACATTTTCTGAAAAAGAATCATATTTCTATTAACTTCTTTTATAATCTCTACAGTTTAATTATGTAGAACTTTATACAAAATATAATCTGCAAAAGATGTATATATTAAGAAATTATATTTAAAAAATGTACTAGTCTTTATTAAATATTTCTTTGTTAAAAAATGCTTATTAATAACTCAAAGCCCGAAATCAAGAAAGCTTATTTTCAGTTAGGTATCAGATTCTTGGTTTATTTTATTTATTTATGTCCAATTTATACAATTTGTAATAAAGGGGAGGAGCAAAAAAGTGAATAAATGAACCAATTAAAATAAATATAATGAAACTAATTTTTTTTCAGCTTGTTACTAGTTTTGCCCACCTATGTTGCTTGTTTGAACTTCTTAAAGACATGTAAGATGTCATAATAAAAGTTTTATCAGGCTAGCAACATGTTCACTGGCCAAAGTGCCAATAATTGTTAAAAAACATTTAACTCATTGTCACAGTACCACTTTCACCATATATAGAATCAAAGTTAGTCAAACACTTAATTTCCGCCCAATGTCTGCCCCCTGCCCCAGTTATGGCCCCCAAACATTGTGCCTGGAACACGATTGGGTATCCTATTTTGAGCTGCCACACCAAACTCTCCAACATATCGCTCATCAGGAAATATTCTCTTTCTGTAAATATAATACAGTTATAAATAAACAATCCATATCTAATAAAATATGTTAAAGATGCCACATTAAAAATAAAGCTATAACAGAAAATTTTAATTACCATAAACATTATATTAAACATAAAAATACTTGTTACAACATTTTCATAAAAAACATTGAAGAACTAGTATTTCATTACTGGTAGAAATGGTGGTATCAATCACATTCTGGAATATTTTGCTATAGAGCAAAATTGTAGAAACTTTTTTAATTATCATCATATCAGCACTCACTACAGGACATAAGCCTCATAATCATCACCACAATGACTAGTGTTGCACTGCCTATATCCAGCAACATCCCACAACATTGACTGTGTTGTTGATGGCCACTGGCTTGTGGTCACCACATAAGAATTTTTTAACTTCACCAGCCAAATTCCCGCTTTAAAATTGTCAATAACAAAAACACTTACAAAAATTCAGGTGGTGTTAAAAGCGCTGGACCGCCAAACTCCTGTGGGTACTTGAATAATAGGAAGAATGACAAATGGCCGATCAGGATGCCAATCAATTCCATCATGCCTCTGTAAAATATTATACATGTTACACATTTTGTGTTAATTTATAAATACTGTTTAGGTTCATTGCATAAATTTGTATACATGATAATTAGAAACAGATGATTTGAATGTATAGCTCATCATCACCCTATGTAAATTAAACACTGCAGCAGTAAGTTACATAAACTAATTCTTTTTAATATTTGAATATAACAAATCAAAAATTTCTCGATGTATAGTCTACAGGGAGTGACTAACAATTATTAATTTTAATATGTAGTAGTTGAAATTTTAAAAACTCTCTTCATACAATGTTATCATTAGGTTATTTATTATTATTGAATCTATTGATTTTTGGATAAGTTGTAACTACACATTAATTGACAACAAACTACCTATACATGAACTCCTTAAAAGCTTTTACATCTATAATCAATCACCCTGTGCATTTACAAAAAAATTAAAAGCATTTCTTACCCTCCACTTAAAACAACATTGAAGGCAAGGAGTACCCAAGGCAAATACATTGCTTTGAACCGTGTACCAAACCAGAAGGAGACGATGACATCTTTATTTAGCTGGCACCATACATATAGTACTGATAACACCATTGGGTCCATAAGAATCTATAAAATATGCAAATCCTATTAATAATACAAATCAAAGCTGTTAGAGTATAATTATAAGCTGTATAAAATTGTATAATTAGTGCATTGAAACTCTGTGTGCATCTTTTATAGAAGTTAAAAAGTCAATTAGCAATTGCATCTGTCAACCTCAATCATTTACTAAATGTAATACCTAGTCATTATACTAGTGTATATCATTTATGTTTTCTCTTTTTAACAATAAAGGGATAGCAAATGTACTCGAGGGTCCCTGCACTCACTTTTTCAAGCATCTAACAGTGATGTCAGTGTGGGGGTACATCAATGAAATTGAATAACTTGAGGTCCCCAAGGTGTGTTTTAAATTCATAATAAACATTTTTAACCCTACATAAAGGACAGATCAAATATAAATTAAAATATGTTACTTATTGTTTACAATTGGTAATTTATGGAGTAGTCCTATACCCTGAAGTGGACGTCATTTGGTTAAAAAAATGGTTATGAACTTACACGCAAATTGACCAAAAATCCAATAATAACACAGCACAACCAGTTAAACAGTAGCATGTAGAAGTAATCAGCAGGCTTGCCAGCAAACAATCCCTTCTCGAGCCTTTGTGAGTAATTGTATAAAAAGTAACAGTTTATCAAAAAATGGAATCCAGTTCCCGGTCCAATTGGATAGAAGAATAAAGCTGTGATGGGCCTCCATATCTAAAAGAGATACATCAATAAACTATTAGACAATGTAATTTAGATAAATTTATCTAAATCCTTTTAATTGGGTAGATTACAAAAAATATTGTTTGTTACATAGCCGACAGCGTTTATAAAGATGGTTAATAAAAAGATATGCAAAATTCAATTCAGCCTCTCGTATCTATACATTTACTATAACAATCTAATTACCTGAAACTGACTGATGAATGGTTGTAAATCCAATATAAGATAGTAATAATTGAGTATACCAAACCGTACAATTATACTAAATAAAATTGTACAAGTCAACCAATATCGTGTGAAGAAAGGTACACTGTTGTACCAGTCCTTAAATTCAGACATTGTGATTTCAAGTACTCGAGGCACAAAAATTTAAAACGGGATGTACACTAGGATCGTTTGACAATCACCATTTAAAAATATTAATGTCCGGTGATGAAACTTAGCGTAATATTGAGTACACGTGTCCTAAAAGAATTTGTCTAAAATTCGTCGTCACTGACTACAATGATATTTTGTTTTGAGACCTGGATAAAATAACACAGACTATAATAAAATATTGTTAAATATAGACTTACATACAAATTTTAAAACAAGTTTATTAATAATTAATGTTTACTAATAAATGTTTGTTATTAAACTAGGAAGACAAAATAAATAAACATTATAAAATAACAAAATTTTATTTACAATTATCTTTTATGCTCTTCCAAGTGACATTGACAGATTCACTAAAGTGTAGGTTAGAATTCAATTTATAAGTTAAGGTATAACAAGTATAAGAAGCAAATTATATCTGAAAATATGAAGTCCTTGCTGAGACCGGCTGTCTTAGCTAAAAACGTTTCATTTACACGAATGAATATTTACCGGCTGGCTTCGAATGATGCTAAAAAACAAGAAAAGGAGCCGCCGAAGACTGAAGAAATTGTTAAGAGTAATCATCTTTTTAATAATTTATTTATGAACCTTATTTATGGTAAAAAGTACCTATTTTAAAACAATAATGGATTACAATATAGACCGTATATATATCTTACTAATACTTGACTTTATGCACTTCAAATTTACTATGTTTTTAGAAAAAATAACTTGTCTGATCCCTTATTAATTTCTTTAATGATCCGCTTTATTCGGAATATAAGACATACGTTTTTTACTTAAAAAAAACATATCAATGTTACTTTCGTATCAATATATGTATCGAACGTTTGATCTATTTTTCTATGTAAAAGATGCTTCTTTTGGTTCGAAAAATAAAGTTGTTAGTTAATTCATAAAAACCTTTGAAAATTTACATTCTCCATTCCTCGCGTTTTATTTGACCTGAAAGTTATTAGGTTAAGAATGCATTTAAGATATTCTGATATTGATATTTTTCTTGCATAATTCATAGTAATTCAACCATAAATATTCTTATAAATAAAACGAAATTTTTGAACCATTTATGTGCTGAAGATTATTCTTATTAATGTTAAAGGTATGCAATAGAAGTCATAATCTTTGGAAAAAGTCTTCAATAATATTAGGGGGAATGGAAAGTAATGTTGTTTTCTTAAGTTAAAATCACATGACAATAATTTTAACAAGTTTTTATTTCAAATCAACAATATATTCACCTTCATTATCAATAACTTTTTGCTATTTAGTATACAATGTCTTCCAAGTACAAAATGAGCTACCAAATGATGATCTAATATCGACATGCACAGAAATGACATTACTTTCTGCTCCTACTAATAGCATCAATGTAGTCCGTCATCATGCTTCTTTTAGTTATATGTTACTAGATGCATGATTTGCTTTGCTGCAATGAAAAAAAACTAAGATTATTTTTGTTTTAATTTTTACATTTTTTGGGGCTAAATATAAATGTATATATATCTACTTATGGGTTTTTGTTGGCATAAATTATCTATATCTATATATATGTGTTGCCTTAGCTGAATTATTTAAGCAATTCTACATTAATGCACATATTTTGTAAAGGCTAATAACTATATTTTATTATTATTTTTTATATTAAACCACAAATACATAGTGAAATTATTTCACTTATTATAATTAATTTTATTTACTTTTGTGATATAGATATTTCAGTTGAAAAATATGGTGCTATTACTACACTAAATATTGATCGTGCAAAAACTAGAAACAGTCTTGATGAGGCAACACTGAGGGAAATGGCAGCAGCTATAGATGCTTTTGATAAAGACACCGAGGCTAAAGTACTTGTGTTCAATGGAGAAGGTGGATCTTTCTGTTCAGGGTTTGACATGGATGAAGTGGGAACAAAAGGATACCACACATTACGAGATGCAGCTGTGAGTTTACAATGTTTCTTTTTCTGTAGTGTTTAGTAAAGAAAACAATAATATTTCTTCAATAATATTCTTGTATGGGTTTGTTATTGTATTGTGTGTAATTATACCTATTATAAATATATTTAAGATATTTACTGAAAGTTGGAAAGGTTATTTTGGGGCATTATGCTACAGGTGATCTAAACAATCAGATTGGTAGTTGAATGAAAAGGATTGAAGTAGACCAGCAGCTTGGCAAGTAAAAGTGCCAATGAGCAAGTCACACACCATGCTGAATTAATGAAAGCCATATTTAAGATATTAGAGTGGAAACAATGAACAGACATGCACAGGGTAGGGTAGGATCTGTGGATGACAAGGTGGATGCAGGCCACTTCCTATTATTCCTGTTAGAAATACAGGGGAGGCTATGTCCAGTAGTCTTACAGATGATATGATTATGATGGCCATCATCAGTTTTACATCAACAAGAGATTAGAGTCTGTTAGCATTAAAATGCTGTGAACCATTAAAGCCCATTAGCCTAGTAATGCCCCATAACTAATCTAATTGTTTTTTAATTAGCAGTCGTTTTAGAAAGTAAGACCAAGCATCATTAAAATTGGCTCAGTTGGCAGAACATGCTGACTAAATTACAGCGACAACTACTGATAATATTAATAAAATTAATAAGTTTGCTCTATCATTTTGCAGCTTAATAATGATTATGAAAATGATTAATGATGCTAAACAATTAATTAACACAAATGTCCATGATACCTTGGTAAGAAAAGGACCAATATTTAGCCACTTCCGCACATGCAGTGGTAGTTGTGCAATGAAATGCACCGCCCGCCAGCCCGCTGATAAATGCGCATCTTCAGGAGTTATGTTACACCAATTAGTGCCAAACACAGAGTGACATTTGTTGTTGGCACTAATCGGTGTAACATAACTCCTGAAGATGCCCCGTGGAGGGGTGAAACACGTGTTGAGTGATTTGGTGGTGACGGTTGTGTGATTCGCATTGTTTGCCGCATACGCATTTATCAGCGGGCTGGGGGGCGGTGCATTTCATTGCACGACTACCACTGCATGTGCAGAAGTGGCTAAATATTGGTCCTTTTCTTACTTAGGATGGACTTCCGCGAAGTAACGCCTGATTCCATTAAACATGATACCTTGATTTTATGTCTTCATAAAGTAAACTTTTATAATAAGGGATTATTAAAAAAAAATTGCTTTCCGTAGTCACGCCTTCTTCGACGACCATTATGTGATAAACCGACCATAGCTGCAGTTACAGGCTATGCAGTAGCTGAAGGATTTGAGCTAGCAATAGCTTGTGATCTCAGAATTATTGAAGATACTGCAGTAGTGGGATGTTTGGGCAGAAGGTTTGGTAAGTCTCTTATGACATTATTGTAATTCACTTATTTCATAACAGTTGTCATACTATTGCCAAAATAAATAATATTATCTTTAAATTATGTCTAAATAATTCATTATCTGTTTACAAGCTTTGGTCGAATCTTTATTTAATTTCATTTACATCTTAATTTCTATTAATATCGCATTTTAATTAGAAACTAGCAAAGAATTCTGGTTGTGTAGTTTCGTTTTTTAAGTACATCGATGTATATTTGGATACATATATGTCAAGATTCAGTTAGTCTAACCATAAACACTTTTGCTGTTAAAAAACAATGCTATATTTAAATTTGGATTTTGTGTTTCTTATTAACTCGATTTTCCTATTTTTGCGCCAATCAGTTTTAATATTAATGTATGAATTAACTCACCTTAGTAAAATAATAATAAAAGTGTTATTATTTAAAAAAAAATAGGATTTTTCTTATGACAATGTTTACAGCTTCAGTTAGTTATAGATAAATTAATAGAAGGAATTTTATCTATTAATTTTCAATCTGGGTATTCATCCTTACAAATCTTCTTTCCTTAATAAAATAACACTTGATCTTCTACTTTTAGTCATAGGCTTATGTCATTGTTATGGAAACTTAGTAGTCGTTTTATCCAAATGTTTGTGCAAGACATCAATTATATTCAAATATTTACTTAATAACTTCTTTTAATACAGGTGTGCCACAGAGTTTATTTGGCTCTCGGAGATTAACCTCCCTTATAGGGCTGTCTCGGGCTTTAGATTTACTAATGACTGGACGTCTCATAAGCGGTACCGAAGCACATGCTATGGGATTGACGTGTAAACTTACTTCTACTGGAACCGGTAAGACATTATATTTGTTTTACTAATAATCAAAAGGAAAAAATACTTTAAATTAAAATCAAATATAATATAAATATAATTAATTTTGATACAATGTTGAATCAGAGAAAAATATAATATTTGTAGCTTTTAATAATGTGCTTACACTTACCTACATTTTTATAATATGTGCAGACCATATATTTTCTATATTTAAAATAAAGACATTAGCTACATTTTTATACTGCAAATTTCTGTTGGCCTTTTTTTATTTATTACCGCTTTGTCAGTTTAGAGCAGGAAAAGTTTACAGTAACGGACTTAATGCTTCGCCAGGAGGCTCAGCTCATACCAGTACCTAATTTATTTCTCTAAAGGCTGTTAAGTTTTTTGGGTCTCTTAGGCGAATGCTCCATGGAGTGACGATTATTTTTTGCTAGCATTGTTACAGACAGTAGTGGTAGGCCCAGTGGTATAAAACTACAATAATTAAATTCACGGTTATTTAAAAAAAATGTTCTAAATAGTGCATATAAACAATTTTTTGATAATAACTATATAATTATACAAGGTAATTATATGTAACAAGTAATTAAAACGGTAGTAACCTAGCAGTAGAAGACTGAGACATGCGGGTTTGATTCCCAGATTACAATCTTATATAATTTGCAATTTGTGCATTAATTATATAGGATTGCCACAGCTTGTAAACAAGTTTCCAGAGGATAAGTAGCAGCATCCTCTGCGTTCCATAATACCGCAATTCGATCGGTAACTCGCCAGATTATGGTATATCCTCTCTTATATGGCCTATGCGCAGAGGGAGTCTATGGACTGAAACAACGACGACGATTCAACAAGTGGGACATATTATGAACAATGTAGATATATAATAAATTGTACTCATTTTAATTTCAGTTATAGCTTACTCATCCTATGAATAGCTATTTCAAATATTAATAAAGAAAAAAGAAATAATTTGAAAACCATAGTTTATTGTAATGCTTTTTCTTAAGCTATTTCCTTGAATCTCTTTTACATTGATTCTTCTTCAAATCAGAAATAATTGACATATAATTAGCCATGTGAAAGACATGGATTTTTGAGATTAGTGCCACTTATTCCTCTTTAACTGACATCAATGTAGGGCATACTGGAAATTGTACTTTTTTTAATCAAAAGGTGAATGAGATTGTTTATTTAGTTTTCAAGTGATGCCATTATTAAGGAAAATAAGGTTTAATTTTTATATTGTATCAATATTAAATTTTTCATAAAACTTTAATTTTCATTGTTACAAAACAATCTACTTCAAGTGTTAAGTTTGAAATTAAATGTAATTCGTTTTAGCTCTTGGCGAATCAGTAAAATTAGCAAAGTCGCTAGTGAAGTTTCCACAAAATGCATTAATAATGGATAAACTGGCTGCAGTCAACTCTCAGTTGAATCCAAACAGCGAGGAGAGCATGCGTGAGGAAGCTATCATATCAACCCTGATGGGAGGTGCCATGGAAGATATGAAAGAGGGAGTAAAAAAGTTTCAGAAAGGTAATTTTTTCATTTATTCATTTGCCGTGGTCTGGGTTGACCATCTTTATAATTAAGGTTGCAGGAAATTGCTGGACTATTTATGAGAGGACTACGCTTTGCAGTGGCCATGCATCGGTAAAAAACGAAGAAGCAGAAGGAAAATATAGTAGTCTTTTAACAACGAGCTATCTAGTCATATAACGAGCTATGTATAGTTAAAATCTAGTTTACGTTAAGACGTAATGCGCCACATATTGGAAAGAATTAACAAAAAGTTAGGGAGGTTCATAGTTTGTTTTAACGATCGTATTTGTTTTTAAAAAATCTTCTTTTCCGTAAAATTAGAACGATTCATTTCCACAACTTTGTCCACAACACTTAATAATATAAAAATACATCATCTACTTTCCTTCACGTCTTTCATCTCCATTCAAAGGTTGTCTGGTAGAGAACGCCACGAGCGATAAGTCCGCCAGTTGCACCACCTCGGCCTAAATTCTCTAATTTTTGGTGATTATATATATATATGTATATGTTACATTTCTTTTTACATGTACTTTTAAACTTTTAAAGCACTGAGTGACTATTAAAAATGAAGATGTTCCATAGTTTTACAAATAATGTCCAGCCGAACTTTTGTTTGAATTTTGTTGTTTCACTGTTTTTATCTATCTTATGTACGAGTCAAGAATTTAAGCTAATGTTACTATAGGCGAATATGTATCGATATAATGAACTTCTGGTTAAAAAAATTTAATACTCTTTTTTTACAGGCATCGGTAAACATGGTAAATTCTACAGACTGACAGATGTGCCTCTTAAAGATTGGGAATTAGAAGAATCAATTGAAGAAGTAACCATTGAATCTAATAAGGAGGAGAAGAAATCGTAAATAAACTTAGAATTTAGGTATCTTTAAGTATTAATTTTTTTTTGTCATATATATGTAATTTATTTATTGGTATATGGTGAGGCCATTTGGTATATAACACACACATAATAATATTGTGAAAAAGTGTCCTGATAGTTTTCAAATATAACAGCTGTGAAAAGAAGTTATCACTGAAAAAAATAAAATTCGCACTTTTCTTGCTCATCCTGTATAATGCTAGAGTATTGTGTATGTATTATGTTATATCAGTGAACTAGTCTTTATCTATAACAAGCCAAAGCGCAAACCATGTCGCTAGAATCATATGAGAATTGTTTTAAAATAATAGGATTTACAATTCCATTACATCTCTTCTTCGCGCGAACATTTATACGCTGTCTTAATGTTGTACGTCAGGTTAACCTATGATTTTAGTAAATGCAATCAGTGTTTAAAAATTTACAAAATAAATTTATACAGGATTCTCCCATAAATCAATGTTGCGTTGAAGTTTTTATTTCTGGGGTTAGCTACTAGCCTTAGTAATAAAGTATCGGCCGCTCCGTTGTTTTAGATTTCTTTATTTTGGCCCCTACCGCGCCGCGTTTTTCCTATGGCGCGGTATAGCGGTTTCGGTAGCACTGTACCACCCGGCCCTAACATTAAATTTCGTATTGATGTTGATTTATGAGACTACCGTACATTATGTGAAACTTAACCTATTAAAAAGTTTGAAAGTGCATAATTTAGCCATGTAAATAAATATTCAACAGTTTTATTATTTCTTGCTAAAAAATATATGAAAATAGTTTTTTGTCAAACCAAAAATATATCAATATACTGATTACATAAGATTAAAAGTATTTTTTTAATTTATTTATCATTATAATGTTAAAACCACCCGCTTATATTTGTACTGAATTAACATTGAATAACAAATTTAATTAAAGAATGGGTATTAATGAAAGAAATATTCCGGTCCTATGTGAAAACCGTGTTGCTATGTGGATATGAGACATGGAAGGTCACCAAAGATATCTCGTGTCGGCTTGAAGTCTTCATTAATGACTGTCTTCGAGGGATTCTCGGTATATATTGGCCTGAGAAAGTCTCCAACGTAGATCTTTAGAAGCGCTGCGGTGAGATAGCGATCGACCATCAGATCAAACGCCGCAAGTGGAACTGGATAGGCTACACGCTCCGAAGGGACTCTGATTACATTGAGGCAAGCCCTAGAATGGAATCCTGAAAGGAAAGCGAAGACGTGGCCGCCCAAAGTAAACCTGGCGGCGGACGATCACTACAAAAGCGAAGGCAGTTCGAATGACGTGGAGCGAAGTATTGTGAATGGCGACGTACTGTGGTGGGCTACATGGTGCCCTATCTAGGGAACATAGGAATAAATGAAAGATCGTAAAATATCTCGCATTTCTGTGGGTAGTTAGTTAACCAGTTGTAGCAAAAGATAGGCAGTATGTATTATTCATATACTGTAATTGCAAATCCATACAACTAGAACTGGCCAGTAACTTGTGACAGTATGAAGTTAGTGGGGGTAGCTATTAATGAATAAATATATTATATATCAAGTATTTAATAAAATACACACAATTAAGGACAAAATTTATTAGACAAACTTAATATTCATCATCTTTTACACCCTTTTCCTCTTGATATTTATAATGTAGATCGGAGCAATCTTCATTGGAAATGTTGACCCATCCCTTGTCACTGATGTGATACACCCTGATGATACCGCCGGAGTAGGCATCGCGGTGGGTGGCGTGGTAGATAGCACGGCGTCCAAGTTCTAAAATCAGATTCACGAGAAAAAAAATGTAATGTTTGTCTCTTTCCAGGCAAAATGTCTGTGTACATTAGGAGACCGCTCTTCCGTTTTAGCAAAACTGTCATAACACTCAAATAGTGAGTGATATGTTATAACAATAGTTATCTAAATAGTTTGTGTCTTATTGTGTGTGTGATTTGTGCAATACATTTTCATCATCATCATCATAGCCGATAGATGTTTACTACACTACAAGTTACAGACCTCCCCCAAAGATTGCCACAACTGCTAGTCTTGTGTTGCTTGTATCAAGCAATTTCCCATACATTGGCTATGTCGATGGTCCACTTGGTGTTTATGTATATATATAGATTTTATCTCACAATTTATAGTCTTTAATCAATCAGACATTAGGTCTGTTTGATTGGTTGAATCAATCTTAAAATGATACCACCATATCTATTATATTAAAGTTACATATTTAATTTAATAAAAATGGAATGGTGCAAAACTAGTTTTAATATTGCCTCTCAACAAAAGCAGATTTTATGAGGATTTGGGGCACTTATAATTAAAGATTAGTTAAAGAGAATTTAAGTTATTCTAAATTTTCTTATTGCAACACTTCATCAGCTCGATGTTTATTTGAACTCCATATAAAGTAACATCAGAAGTAATTACTTTTTAAAACCAATATATAGCTAGACACAGTGTGGATAAGCCCCTAATTAGGAGGACTGACAACATAGTTAAGGTATAGAAGTTGCCGATTGCAGGCAGCTCAGCACCAGTCATTAAGCCAATGTTTGGGGGAAGCTTTTGCTTTGCAGTGGGTGTCTATTGGTTGAAAAGAAGAGGAGAATTCACATGCTTTTTATTATGAAAGAGGATACCTAACACTTATATACACCAAAATATATACAAAGTTAGATTTAAAACATTACTTGCCTTGAGCTTCCTTATCCTCTAAATCCCATTTGTAGCCAGAGTCCAACACACCAAAGGCATAGACTGAACCTGAGCCCACTGAGAACACCTTCCCCGGAGTTCTAGTACCTTCACTATCCACATAGTACAGCTGTGCACCCTGGAATCAATTTGTGTTTATTAAGTAAGACCAATGAGCATGAAAGTAAACAAAATAAATTAGACCTGAAGTTGAACATAAATGGCAAGTTGAAATAGTAACCATTGCCATATACCAAACAGAACAGATCTTTGATGTAGCTTTAAGGTTCTTGAACAAGTAATTGTAGCTAAAGACATCTACCCACAATACAAAACTTGACAGAGGACCTTGTCAAGGTCATTGTTATGAGTCCATTTGGAAATTTATGGGGGGAAACCTATGTTCAACAGTGGATGCTCTACTGTTAAAATGAGGATGATAAGTTTTCATAAACATACATATAGGAAAATTTACTTACACGCTTATCAAAACCAGCAAGCATCATACCCATACTAAGACCCATACCCTTGTAGTTATAAACCATGTTTGCCATTAGTTTACTAGCTGCTGCCACAGAAATGCGTTCGCGATTACGGAGTTCATACAAGCGACACTGTTTAGCCAACACTCTGTCCCAATACACACAGTCTGCCGCACCACCAGCCAATGTACCTGAAAATTAAACTTCTTTAACCACTTCTAAAAATACAAGGTGATTAGTTTAGGTGTAAAAGCTTAAAAGTAGAATTATTTATCAAAAAAATTACTGGCATTAGAAATATTAAATAACATTCATATAAGAGTGTATGAAGTGCTTCCAAAATTCTACAAAGTTTTTTAAATTTACAACCAATCCCTACAATAATTATTTCATAGTATTTAAGACATTTATAAATGATATCAGAAACTGAGTTTACATTAAACTTACCAAGGAGGTAATCATTAATTTCGACTATCTTCTTCATTGACTGTGATCCAATAAACTGGCCACCAGTGGCACGAGAATCTACTGCCAGCAACACACCTCCCTAAAATTTTACATTACATATAAAATTAAATTTTCTTAGAAAATAATATTAATATTGAAAGAGTATGCATTTAGTTTTTGATTATGCAAAACAGTCACTGCACAATAAAAAAACATTTTTATTAACATTTGTATCCAGATATTGTTCACATTATGAGAATATCGAGATATTTGGGAAATGAGGCTTATTTATGGTTTATGATCAATACTACTCGGAGTAATGGATTCTACACTTTACTATAAATACTTACTTTGTACCGGAATCCTAGAGTTGTTGTACCATGATCAAACTCTATTTTGATATCGCGTCCAGTTTCGTCTTTAGTATTGAACTGTGCTAAAGTTTGAACGGGCTGAAAATAAAGTTATAAATATTAATAAAATACTTATTATTAAGCTTTAAGTATAGATGACTTAACCTGCACTTACATTAGCAAACGGTGGATTCGCTAGTTGGGTGTTATTCATAAAATTTTGACTGTATCCGATAACATCATTTTGAAATGAAACAAGTGAATCAACCGGTTTAAGATTAATTTTTTCGTTCAAACGACAAAAATCTATTAAAGCCATTGTTTTGAAGTTAACTTGAGAAATTGAACACTGAATTCCGATGACAAGCGAAATCTGAAATCAAATATGTTTGACAATGAAGTAGTGTTGCTATATGAGGTATTAAAATGAATTGGACGTAGACAGAGACATAAAATCTGTAACCTAATTGATTATCTCTGTTTATGATATAATTGCTTAAAATATAATTTAATTTTTTGTCAGTTGTCATATTGCTGATAATATTACTATCATAATTATTAGAAGATTATAAATAGTATACTGAATAAAGATTGTGATTTATTTTCAACAACTTTTTAATCGATAGATGGCGCTGTTATATAAATTTAGTTGGCTGTTATAAAGAATATGACAAAACATTAAATATTACAAAATCAATTACCTTTTAGGTACTACTCGGTACTGTTATTACATTACGGTTAAATGTTTTCATTATAAATATAACCATTTAATAATCCGCATAGTTTGACAACAACATGTTTGACCTTTTAACGGAAGTATTGAATAACTAGTTGTGAAAATTAAAAATTCTAAATTATTCAAAAGGGAACTGCATATTCAAATAGGATTCGAGGAATGGGCCACGATAACTAGTGATAAGTTAGCAAACCTATTATTATGTTATGAGTCAGAGGGAAAGAGCGTTCATCCAAATGCGATACAATCTATAATATCGATTAAATTGGAAGACTTTGCATAATGTCTGTCATTAGTTCGGACGATAGTTGCGCGTATACTAGATAATGAGTGTATGTTTTAGAATTATTAATCGTATATTATATTATTTGACATTAATTATTTTTAATATAATATCACATTGCTTACCATCCTTTAAGTATCCAGGATAAGTTAATGTTTAATCGAATACATATCAACTTTTAGTATATGTAGTTATTGCAAGGTACGAAAGTTATTATCCACCCATTTGTTTAATAACAATTAGTACAATTAGTACTTTTTTTATATGGCGAGTTATATCAATGAAAAATTGTGATGCACCTGCTTATATGAGTTACATAAAATTATAACACATAATATTAACGACATATAACAACAAATAAGTAAATATATGTAGTAGGGTGGGTATACCCCATTAGATGAAACAAATAAACAGAGTCAAGAGCACAAGACCGGTCATTTCGGCAACCTTTTGGGAATTCTACGTGTTGGCGCCTAGCGGTGATATAGTGATGACGATTGTATATGATATTCATTAGAAAGTTGTATTATGTACATTTTTGAGATTTACTTTCAAAAAATTGTCAAGTCTGGTAATATTTCTTTATAATTCTTTTAACTACGACATAACTTTGCGCAGTTCTTGGCGGTTATGCAAGATTTTTTGGTAACAAACGGATACTTTGTTCGAAGTTTTAAGAGAAATATTTTATAGAAGCTGACGGTGTGGAAACGTTTTTTTTTTATTACCAACGTACTGTAATAAAGATCCAGTCGGCTAAAAGAATAGAAAATTGCCGATTTTTTTTTTATTCTAATAAAAGTCAATATTATATTTTAAAAAAAATTTAAGCAATGTAATATTTTTTTTTAAAATAAAGTAAATGTATGAACTTTTAGCAAAATTCTCTGCAAGGAAATGTGACAAAAATGTTGGGTGCCTGTGTACTCTGCAACGTGTTTGTGTTTAAACCGTTGTAATACTAACATCTTTGCAGAAATAACTTCAATAGTTAGATCTACCTGACTATACATGACATTGTAGAGTTATTTTTGGTTGATCTAAATACATGAAACTAAGTTTGTTGACTCATTTACATGGAAGGATAATGACGTATAAAAAATGTTAAATTTTATTTAAAACGAGACTGTTAAAGAGATACTGGCCGGCTTTATTTATTTCGCATTCTACAATCTTATTACTTTTCGCTATTAAGATAATTTTTTTTCACTTTTTAATTATAGTTTTCTCATCTGTTCCTTCTTCATGTTTTTCTTTCATCTATTTATTACTAATAAACACATGCTTAAAATAATTACGATATACAGTATGACCACGTTTGACGATGTTTTAGTTTAGCGCACCTTTATTTCAACCTTCAACGCAGAAGATCGATTAACACTTCAACTAGTACTTACCACTAGTAGCCTACAACTCCAAAACCCAAGAAAAGGCTATCGAAGGATAAATCAGCTTTACCTGTCATTTTGGAGTAACATAGTTAACTATGCAACCCTTTCGGTGTTGGTTCATTGAACTTTTCTGACCGTCTGTCAAACCCAAAATAAAAACTTGAATAAAGAGAACTACTATTATTTGATGCTCCAAGCCAGCCAACAAATTTATAACAATTAACGATATGCATTCCAGTCGAGGTGGTTTTTTTTGCCACCTTTTTTTATATACAATTTTAAGGCATATTAGAGAAGAGAAGCAATGAACAATAGAATTTTGGAAAAACTACAACATCATGAATGCTAAAAAATAAAGCTTTTCTTGAAACGAGATAACGGCAAAATCTTTCAAAGGAGTATGAAACAATATTTGCCCAGATTTAAGTAAAAGCATTGGACACTCTGTGGTTTATCCACAATGGAAGAAATTAGCGAAGATAAGGTAAATGTGATAGACGTCAAAAAATAGTTCAATAAATAGTCTCGGTTCGGCTAGTCTTTCCAATGATGAGCTCAAGGAATTAACTGAACAAGAAGAGGACAAAAATATTGATAGAAGTAATTTCGAAGAAGGGCGAAAAAACTTTTAAAGGTGTTTCAAGGAGTTTGACCTCTATAACTTAAATTATGGATCAATTTGTTAAAAACGATCCAAGTTTCAACAGGAGTTCAAAACCAAGACGGAGCACTTTATCTACTTATCCAACAATTTCTATCAGAACTCAAAACGAGAACTCGGACTACAGTAGATGCCTTCTTGACAAAAAGGCAGAAAATCGGAAACATAAAATGGACTGAACAATCGGACTGACTTAGGATTTTGTTTGTTCTTATAAGTATATTCGTTTAAAAAGTATTTATTTTTGAAATAAATGTCAAATTTTTTATATAAGAAAAAGATGATTATAAAATTTAATACCTAACAAATTTTTTAACTTCCCCTAACCCCATAATTTACATGTAAAGTTAACCAAGTTTACCACTGTTTCGCATTACGCTTCACTTTGAAATGAAACCTATCTTACGCGTTAAGCGGAGTCTTGCTGTATACACAAATTATACATGTTCTACATCATGTACAAATAGAGTGAAAATAATTATGTAAATTCTTCTGACTTCGCAAATATTCTTTTTAGGAATATAGTTTGCTGATTCACTAATTTTATAGAAGTTTATTTTGAAGGATGCTTTGAACATGAAAAGAAGATTTAAGCAAGTAGTGTTATATAGTGCGCGTTTATTTATTTATATAATAGTTAAGTGTTAGACGTAAGTAATGAAGAGAGAGTAGTTTATTCAAATTTCGCAGCCTCATTTGACATCAGTGTGATGAGTAAAAATAAAAATATCTTTATTCTAATGTGCATTTACTACTTGGTGATGGTTACTACTTGGTTTCGGTTTAAAGTCGATGCTGTTAGCCCGGGGGCTTTTACAGCTTCATCGGAACTGAGTTCACGAAGCGGAAGGGTCCGTGTACTTAGTGCATTTACACGCACTTTAAAATATTACAAAAAGGTCATTGAACTGAGAATGGCTGACCTGAAACTTAACAGTTGCCTTTATTAAATATTAAAAAAAAAGATTTTTCATGTAAATATATATCTACATATAAATGAGTGAACCAAGTTTCATACATTTTGATCAACTATAGACTCTTGAATGATGTATTAAGATTTATTTAATAACACATAATTAATATTATTTTTAAATGTACGTTTACTTATTATATACGCCAATAAAAACTTTAATAATTTTTTGAAGATCAAATTTAGGCGTTACGAGTTCATTTATATTTATTGATTCGTTACTATTTTTATATGAGTATATAAAATTTGGCTTATACCTATTATCAAATATATATTGAGAAGCCACCGTGAAATATTTTCAAACCTTAATACATGGAAAATAATCAAAGTCCTATAAAAATGTAAAAACATTATAAAAGTAATTTCATTAGCTGTGGATAAAATCTCAGGGGCATCCCCAAATGGAGATACCGTACGCGTATCAAATGACAGCCCAAGTCTGCTTGGATTCTTTAAGAGCTACTCAAATCTTCGAACTAAGTTACGCAAACGAGGTTTAGGCTAATCACCATCCGTGCTCGGCTTCTTCAAGCTCGCGGTATCTGTATATGACAAAATGGCGACAATATATACAGATACTATGTGAAATAGAATATAAAATAAACAATTCTTTAAAACTAAAATGAGAGAAAAGAAATCGCACACAGCTATTAGCTTCGAGGAGCGCTTCAGCAAACTATAAGCTTGGCGGTCTTCTAATCCGATGAAATATTTAAAGTTACGGTCAGAGCCAAGGCCTCTGTGGTAGCCTTCAAGCTTGTTCAATAGAAAGAAGTCTAGGTTAAATGAGTTCAGGACTCTCTCACCAACGTTTGTCGAGGTGATTTAATGATGGCCTCATGATCTAAGGTTTTTTAATGGCTGTTTTGTTCAAGAAAAATCGAGTATTTAATCGATTTTTGTTCTTCTTATACAGTTTTATTCCTTGGGAAAGTGCGCTTTTTTTGTTATGATGAACGTAAAATTTCGGCAACTTTTTCCTACTGGTATCGATTTTTTGCACGGAAGCGGCGTCGTAACGCGATGCTGATACGACTGTTCACTACGAGAGCGCACGTAGTCTGGTGATTTAAAAAAAATCTGGAGTGGGGACTACAGACCAGGGTACGCAGCGTGGGACGTTCACATAGATGGACAGACGACCTTGTCAAGGTCGCCAGGACACGCTGAATTTAGGGCTCTTTCAACCGATGTCTATGTGAAGGCCCTACAGCAGAAATGATAAAGATAAATTGCATTTCTCAAAGAAAAAAAAATTTAAACACGTTGACCAAACTACTCGATTACACAAATTATAATAAAATTACACTAATAATTAATAAATATACATTAGTTAAGTGAACACTACATGTAAATAAAAGTAAAATAGGAACTAAGTTACACTGGAATTACTTGAAAATCAAACATCATGTCGCTGTTGAGGATTTTCGTATTAAAGAAATGAATATCTTTATATATCTATAATTTATTTAACATAGGATCTTCGTGCATTATTTTATCATATTTCATATTATTTTCCTTTTTTCATTAATTTACTAACCTTTATATATAAGTGTGCATATTTATAGCCAAAGCTGTTGTACGACTACAATAGGCAAATACATAAATTTGCACAATGTTAGACGTAACTCATGTATACTCATATCATGTTTTGCTGTATTCGTTTGCTAAAAATTAATAAATATATATCCGAAGTATTTTTATTATATTTTGTGTTGCCTTAATTATAGATATTTTACCTGACTTTTACTGCTACCCAAGTGGCATTAGCAAGTTCTAGGGGTGCGAGGGGGCAGCGCGTAAAGGGCGCTTAGCATAAAACCTCTTTTAAGGTATATAGCTATGCTCCTGGAGAGCTTCGGTTTGGGTCGCTGTCTACTACAATTTCAACAGAAAAGGATGCTGCAGAGCTCTTATATATCTTGGGTGGACGCTCCATGGGATGACTAGGCTCAAGGGCAAATGTACTGGATAACATTACTACTTCGGGAAGCTTTAGTGCCCGAAAAGTGTCGGATGAACCCCCAGCAACGCTTCTAACTATATGATGCCTAACTACAGAATATATTTATAATATCGTTGTAACTGATAGTGTTAGTAAACAATATGTTAAAGCGACATCTGTGAATGTAGCTACTACGATTTATTTAAGTAACAATACTAAAACCTTAGCACGGCAATTAGATGTTTCGTTTTGACAGCGGCCAAGGCGCCATGCCCTCCCACACAAGCGGTATTCCGTCAAACAAATTCAGAAATCGTGAACCCGAAAATTATGAAAGTCACGATTTAGTGAGGGCTAAAGTGCGCATTAAGAACTAACCTAGTGCCCGCCAAATGATAGCTTAAAAACGCATAATTGCAACTTATGTGTGGCCGCCTCTCAGACCGTACAGTATCGTGCAGCGAATGTAAAAATATATAATCAGTTTTAAAATAACACGACTATAACAGATACAACAGATAGAATAAAACAATCGATGTCAAATTACTTTTTAATATTATAAGGTTTTGTTATTAAATAAAGTAAAATTTTGAGTACCCATATTTCATGCTTTCAATAATAGGACGCCTATTGCTGAACATGGGCACCTGCCATAGATTTCTAATAGGACCGGCTAGAGGCAGCCTGCATCCAGGGTTTTGACTTAGGGAGGACGTTCCGTACCGAGATTGCATAAAATAAAAAAAATATATGTCAACAGATATTTTGCCTATCCACAGCTGACCACAAATATTTTTCATTTTTTTACTTTAATTCAATGTGTTATTATCAATATTTGACAAAATTAAGGTTAATCGTTAAGTAAATAATAATTTATTAAAACAAACATAACCTAAAATAATTGCTAAAATATAAATTCAGTCGGTCCCTCTGTCAACCAAATTTTTAGGGACCAAACGTCTTTCAAAATGTCCAAACAAGAAACTTTCAATTTTTTTTTAAACAGACAGGCGATCTTTAGAACTATATATAGGAAAAAGATTTAGTGTACAGTTTAGGATTTGATATTTTGATTACGCTACGGTGCAACTATCTGCCAATTTTAAAACTTATTAGCGCATTCTTGAAAGAAATCCTTGCAATTTATCAGAAGGGTTAGGGCCAGGAGGGCGCATTAGGCCTTCGTTCCCATAGGAAACCGAGTATGCACCACGAGTTGCTTCTCTGTCACGCGATCCATGTCTTTTCTGGTATTCAAATAGGATGGCCATGTTTTTTTAAAGACTGTCTCCCTTTTTTATTAGAATTTCAAACGCTGTAGTGTAGTAAAAAAATACTTTCATTTAAATCATTATTAAATCCTTCGAAAGTTTTATACATTTGTTATTGACTTATAAAACGTAATATAATTTAACGGATTAAAATTGTAAATTAAAGCAGAGGATTTCAACAACGTAATTTATATGGAATATGCAGGTGATTGGTTAAAGGTGTAAGTGCTTTAAAGGGGTGAATTTATAGCACATTTGTTTGTCAAAAATCAACGGTTCTGTAGTAATAAAGAACGTAATAATAATATAGTTAGAAAAATAGTTTTAAAATTTCGGATTACTACATATTAAAATTAATTATTACTAACTATCTGTCTCTGCACATTTTGTACTGCCAGAAGTAATTGGTCTGATGCATTCAATAAATTTTTTAGAGCGGTCAATTTATACAGGATGTTTGAAAATTGGTGTAGAATTTTTAAAGCTTTTTGCTGACAAATGAGCTACACAGTCAGCTTGACGTTATTTTCAAATTAAAATTGAAGTTAAATGATATTTAACTATTTTTAATTTGTGTAAAATATAGTGTGGATTTCGGGTATTCTGCTTGCCAATAACTATACTTTATAATAATAATTTTATTTAACATATAAATAAATGTCATAACTGCATGTAACAGTCATATAGCAGTTTAAATAAATTAAAGCTAGACATTATGATAGAATGTTGAAAAATTATAGCAGACTATAAATATACGATTGATGTTTGGTTTTAACAGTTTTATACCGTTTTGCTCACGAGATCCGAGAGCTGTTTTACTTAAATTAACTGTTTACTTAACACGCTACGGTAAAGTCTCGTCTAAATTATGGTAACCGTCAAAAGTGTTTGGGAGTCCAGCCCGCGGCTGTCACATAATGTCATGCATTTCGGTGGTATGCTAATGAGGACAAACTGCACCCTAGTCGTTACTATTGACATCCAAATTGTGTATAAATTATCGTATTGTCTCCGGGCACCTCCTATTTCACAAATCACATTTATAGTAACCGTTCTTAGCAACATAACCTCTATTGTTATATAAACAATGATTGTCATGTTAGTAGTAACGTGGTCTCTCAGTGTGGGCCTATTTGGTTAGCTCACATTCGCTCAACTAAACATAGAGCTTGTATTTTTAGGATTTCTGTACGCTCTGAGCAAATCATGGTTTATAACATATATACCACTATCCTCAACACCTTAAAATGAATGTCTAAGACCAATATGTGTTACCAGTGTTGAATTTCGGTAGTGAAACGTGGTCTCTCACTTCAGGCTTTCTTGATAAGCTCACAGTTCCTCAATCAGCGATGGAAAAGATAAAACCGTGCGTAACGCACAATATTGACAGTCTTGTTAAGGTTGTCAGAGAAGGCTGGATACAGGACGCTATCTCAGGTCTTATCGGAAATCTGTGGGAGTAGCCTATGCAACAGTGGACGTTATATGGTTGAAATCATAATAATTATGATGTTAGTAACTAATTAACAAAAATATCAAAAAACTTTTCACTTTTCGCCTTATGAACCAACCGTTAAATTATTTGACCATTTTTTTATTTGTATAGTAATCATCTGTGTACATTAAGTGAGAAATGAGAAGAATACCAAAAAAATCCTGCTGATCAAGATATACTTAAATGTGAGATGTAGCAATGAAGAGAATAGAGCTTCTTTAGCAGAGCATATAGCCTTGTGGCGTCCCGGAATTATCCTGAAGGCGTCGTGACGCTTCACATAAAATGACTTATTATTTTTGTTGATCAAACCGGTGGAACTTGGTATGTTAACTTATTTACATTATTGCTATTACAATGTATACATCGAATATTGTTAAATTTCATTACAAAAGAGCAACTACTGAGCATCTTGTCGGCTCTTCTCAACATTACGAGCCGGTGATAGCTTTCTACTTATAATGTTAAAATAATTGACGATTCAAAAATGCGTGTAAATGTTTACATGAATGAATATAATTTGAATTTGAATGACAACACTATTGTGTTGTGCCATAAGCATTTTGGCACGCGGTTAAGGCTTCGCGGCTTCCCAATCCTATATTCGACGTGATGATTGTAGTTATACTTCAAAAATTTCTCCGTTCGCTAATGGGCGACGTTTTGAGATCAGATTAAGATGCAGAATCGTTATCGTAGTTGCAAACTTAAATATGTCAAGCAATTAATCTCTTATCCTTACATCTTAGAAGATATTTCAATATAATCGGATAATAGCATTCGTTTTAACCATGGGTTGGAACTCTCGGACGTCCCTAAATAGGAATGCTCTCTGAATGAAATTCATATCAAATGATAGCCCAAGCAGAGGTTCCTCTCGGAGCCACTTGCGCCCAATGCTCAGCTTCATCAACTTGTATTTACAAATGTCAATAGTGCAACAGTGTAGATATGAAACGAAAAAAAGACATTTACGTCGTTATACATGTGCGCAGATAAAAAAACTTTTTATCACCAGTGGCTACACATGAAATATTTATTTTACCTACTGCCCTTTTTAATTTTGTTGACGATATGAAGTTAATGTTCAAAGTCTTAAAAGTCGTTTTGTGTTCCTAATTTGTGCTAATACTACTGAGACTTGCGACTAAGTCGCGAGTCCGACTTATATAATTCACACTTTGTGCATTAATTATATAGGATTAACAATGCTGTCAGCAAAAGAATGAGGTTGATTAGAAAAAAAATTAAAGTCATGTATAAATAATTACGTGAACATAATCGGAGTTATAGACTAAGAAATAATTTACAATGAACGTAACAATAATTTTGTATGTTTTTCGTTAATTTATCAAACAAAAATATTAAATAAACATTTTAGCATTTATTTAATTAAGTTAAAATAAAATTTTGCTTACGCATGGCCATTAGCTAAAAATACTAATTATGTAAAATATTATAAAATAACAGACATTTCTGTGCCATCCATAAGCTTTATTCTAAATATAAAATGATTGTATACGCTGTAAGATTATTACTTCAAATTATTATTACACTTGTGTTATTTATATGATTTTTATAAGCTTCTCTTAAACTGTTACTCAGTAAAGACTACCTTTTATTTAATTGAAGTTATGATCCTATGTCTTTGGCCGATGCATTTAATTTGTTGTTAAGAACGGCAATGTTTTCATTTCCCTTGAATGTGCCATTCCAAGGGTTACCTTTATTTGACTTACTTATCTGACTGTCCAGTGCTGTGTATGCTGCCCAAGTAGCATTTGCATATTCCGTATGTACAAAAAGGCAGTGCGAGCAGAGAGCGTTTAGCATAAAACCTCTTTCAAGGTAGCGAAGAGGCTTCCCCGGGGAGCCACGGCTCTGGCCGCTACAATATTATCACCGGATTGGGTTCTTGTTTTGGTATATGGTCAGGAGCCTTATGTAACGTGTGATCAATCCAATGCAATTTGCACTACTTGATCTCTTGTTCGATATGCATTCGTGGCATTTGTCTAGAAGGTCAACATGGCAGATTTTAACAAGCCAGAATACCCTAAAGATTTGGTCAAGACTTGGATCTTTCAGATGAGTTCTACCGTTACCTTTTTACCGAATTGCACTCGTATAGAACATTTTTAGATGAATCTGAATAATCAATTTAATTCTATACCCTTTTTGGACTAAAAAAAGAAAAAAAAGTAATAAATAGGTTGACCGTAGTAGTCTAAATCAGAATCCGATCTACTATCTTGAATTCTAATGTCGTCATTATTCGAAATCCGATCGAACGAATAGCGCGAATATATAGATGATCAATAAGTGCGAGGAGGATAGGTAATGATTTTAGTCGATGTGAAATACGGCGTAATGTTGCACGCATCTTATTAATATTCAAAAATAAAGAATGTTGCCATTTGCCCCGGGGGTAAGGGGAGTAAATTTTAATCTAAGTGTTGATCGTTGCGCCTTATCGATTTTAAATATAATATAAACATGATTTTCATATAAAATTTTGCCTAGTGCCCGTGCTTTATCTATTACAGCATATAAGAGTTTTATTTGATTAAAATATGTGCAACTTGGTTTGTTGTTATTAATATGGTTGACATTATGAAGTATAAATCAAATATTGTTAATATTCATTAAAAAAGCAACTATTAAGTTTCTTGCTGGTTCTTCTCAGCCTCAGCATTCCGAGCTGGTGATAGCTTACTTCTCATAATGTTAAAATATTCAGACGTTTCAAAAGTGCACGTAGATGCTTTTTTTAAGATACGTTGAATTTGAATATCGATACTTTGTAGTACATCACTATTCAAAGCAGAAACGATGGTGAAGGATAGTAGTGGTCGTGCCCCGGGCTGCGTGTGCCACCCTTTCATTTTCTAATTATATAACTGGCAATATCGGCCCGTGCGCGACCGCTCATCGTAACTTCTTCAATTTTGATTTTAGAATTATTATTGCACATTAAGCTCTTGGTCGCGGCAGCGAGCGGACGTGCACGTTGTTAGCTCGTTGAATTATTGCCATTACATCAAAACACTCTTTTTTATTTATTTAAAGATGTATACGATACAACAGTAACAATTCATGATTTAATAATGTCTATATGCAGAATTTTTAAATATAGGTATGAGTAGTAAAATATCTTATATAATCTAATTGGCGTGTAATGTACATTATAAGACATAATTTAAATTAATTTATTAATTTCTACTATTTTATTTCTTAAATCACTTTTATAAAAGAATTAAAAAACAATTGCAATTTTTGCCGAATCGTATAATTTATTATAACAAATACAGATTAAAAGTATGTTGTATTACATAAATAAAGAAAATGTTAATCACCACCATCATTGCACCACAAGAACGGTTAGGCAGTTTGTCTGTGTAAAGCGTCTTCCAACGACCTAATTCTTCTTTAAGAGTGGAGGTCATACGTTATGCTTGCCCGTCTGTCTTCTTCGTTTAAGAACTTTAAGGTCCTGCCTTTTGCCTTCAACTTTTCAAACCACAGGTCTATATCGGTTACTCGAGGATCACGATACATGTTTTTATCTACGAGAAACAAATCCCATGCATTGCTATCTCCATGGCTCGTTACTGGTGATTTACAGATATTGAAAAAAACATGACCGATATTCTAGATAAACTTCATATCAAGTTTCTAGATTTAGTTTACTTCATCATCCACCAGAACTAGAGTAATAGAGGAAGAATACAAAACTGAGTAAAATTAAATTTGAACAAAAACATTTTATTTATTCATTTAAACAAATTTAGTTTATGGAACATTTACTATGTAACATTTTCTTATAGTGTGAGGTGTCTAAGAAGTTGTCAAGTATAAATTTTATGGATTGGCGGTTGCATTATAATAATCTGCCGTACCATGAAAATGTTTAATCGAATGGCATTATTCAAATTAATAGCCGGCGGCGAGCTGCGCTGCTGCTACGAGTATCCGAACGCGGCCGCGTCATACGGATGACGTTTGAGATGACACGTAGATGGCGAATGGGCGGGAAATCTCCTGTAACATTTTTGTAGTTTTCACACTAACGGTGAACTACATTAATTTTAATATTTTAAATTATCACTTACGGCTACGTAAATAATTTGTAATAATATATTTCTGCATCTGAAAGGTTTCATCCATATACGTCTAACAACACATTATTTGAAGAGTATTTACTCGTAAAAGAGAGATGTTCGTGCAATCTATAATCTGTAAATCTCTTTTACAGAAAAGTGAAGTGAAAAACAAATGAAATTATACCAGTACAGTGTCGATGTATACATATATGTAAGTCTGTTCTACGTGCCGTACGATGTGTATAAGGTTGGCACAAGAAATAAAAAGCTAGTTATACCTTTCTCTAGGCTTAATAAATCCTTTGTGGGCAACTGTGTACGGAATTACCATAAACTTCCGTGCAATGTCTTTTAATATAAATTAATTAAACTTTAAATAAAATCCTATTATTGTGTGAAGGGTTTTTAAGTTATAATAGAACTCAGAAAAGAATTGCTCTATTACTGTATCAAGGATATAGTAAATGTAACCACAAGAAAAGAAAAAACCCGTCTGAATTTAGAGTGGGTTCTTTTCAGATCAAGGCTTGGAACCCTCATAGCTTTAAGTAGACGGATGCCATTGTATGCGAGTCCAAACCAATTCTAGTTTCTGCAAATTGGACTATTCTGGCATTCTTCTCTTCAAAGGTAATTACTTTTCACGATTTCCACGAATTTTTCTAATAACGAGAAAAGGGTATGTTCAAAAATAATAATTAGAGATTTTTGCACAAGTGATGAGTGGCAAAAAGTCGTCCGTCTTGTAAAATTCATAAATGCATAAAAATGTAATTAACTATTTAATTTTCAATAAAAAATACTTTTGCTTAATCATTAATTATAACCATTAAAGAGAAATTAACCTACAAAACTCGTAGAGCGATTATGAATGACCTGAACCTTTTATTTAATAAAATCTCAATCTATAACGTGATTAATCGTTTACAACAATTGTAATTATCCATTTAATCACCGACTATCCGATAATGGATTGCGTTGCCTGTTTGCACTGACAAGATAGAGCCTAGAGCGTCTCACTAAATACAACTTGCTTAAAAATCGGTCAGCAGTCATTTATTATTGGCTAAGACAATACAACATCACGTGTATAAAGTGAAAGAGTTTTTACTGAAATATTTCTGACAATCAAAATTAATTTAGGATCACATATATATAAAAAAGTAAACTATCTAAAAGTAAACATCAAGTATTTTATTACAAGATGGTTGGAAAATAACAAATAAACATTTCTTTTCTTCTTTACGTATATATGACGATCGCAAATAGATTTAAAAGCTTTAAAATAGTGAATTAAAAGCTTTCATTCTATTCCCAATCACCCTGTATAAAGTAATCTCTCTGTAATATGTAATATTAATTTAGTTTTTCATTAGGAATGCTACAAGTCATAATAAACTTTAATTAATTTTAATATGCTTTAATTTTAATTTAGAAAGCACATTTTCTTACTAAACTATCGTTACGTTGTTTATTTATTTTAAAATCATTGATTTTTGGATATGGTTTACTTTGCATTTATTAAGAGCTAATGAGATAATATTCAGACCTTTAAAGCTTTTACTTTTTTAATAATTTATTTCAAGGGAAAAGTCTTTATTTATGTGTATATGCAAATTGGTCCTTATTTGTTTGTTATTTTAATTCCATAAAAAAATCAAAATATATTTTTTTATATTTTAAATATGGAATCAAAAATATACTTTTTATATTTTAGATATGGAAATGTATGTGATTGATCAACTTTCATTGCAATTTATCTTAATTGCTTAATTGTTTAAATGCAATTTAATTTAATTTAATATAATTTAAACCTGTTACAGCAGAGTATAAAACAGGAGTTAATATCAGTGTATAAAGTTTGGGCAGTAGAAATTAGAAGACTTGAATGACGAACAATTTTGCGCGTGAAAGATCAGTATCTGTTTGCGGCGGTGTCACGTGACCGCCGATGTGCCGGCCACGTGACTCTGTTTGCGCTGCGAAGCGCCCTTTATTACTTTTAACGTAGGCAAGCACTTCAAAGTCAAAATCTTCATACAAAAAACAGTAATAATATTTATCAAACTTGGTCGTAGGCATAAAAAATAATATTCCTTTAAGTTTCTTTTTCATAATCTATAATTTTAGTACAGCATATCGATCAGGTGGTTTCTGAATTTTACTAAATTCTGCCTAAAGTTAAGTTAAAGTTTATAAAAATCTGCAATATTAATTTAAACAGAAAATTAACGCCTGTAAGGAGAAGAATGCCTGTTTTTTTAGCGACAGCTATAAATAAAAAATTTGTTCTTTAATAAATATATAAAAATAATAAACCGTGCTTTAATCAAGCAACTTTAATTACGTTAGTCTATCTTTTACTTCAAAGAGAGAAAATTGATCTCTTTAATTTATAGCAAAAGGCGATATTTCGCATGGTTTGAGAATTTATTCGTAAAGATAAGACCATTTAATATTTTATAGTTGAAAATTTTCTCACACTACAGTCATAGACTAATACAGCTTAAGAACTGCTAACATTATATCGAGGTCATCCACCATAATCTGTTATGTCAATATTTCGCGCCAATTCTGAGTGACACTTGACATTCAGAGAGCGCTAATCCCGGAGGATTACAAAGAGCGATAATAAATAGAGGCGGCATTTGATTAGGTTTCGCAACTCTTTGGCTTAGTAAATTTATTTATTTTAAGTTATTATGGCACCTCTCTGAGCAAATGCTAAGTTATTATTATTTTTCAATTACTATGTAACATAAATGTGAAATCATTAAATTACCACCTGTTTTTTTCTTCATTATTAAAATGTATGTAAGCTGTTGGTATTTTAATAAATAAATGGGCAAATAAAAACTCACTTAAATTTATCTAATGATAAATTGAGGTTTTTAAGGATATGTTGCAGGTAAACTAAGCAACCAGTAAGGTGGTGATATTAAAAGAATGACATGAAATCTTTCAATAAAATGTATTTGATAAATAAGGAGATGATTAGTTTTTCCACTATAGTTCCAAAAGATTTAAAAAATAACTAAACATTTTTTGTTCATTTTCACCTTCAACATTATTTATAATTAATGCCGCATCCATAACATTTTTATTTCTTGACAATTTTCTCTCGAAATGAACAGCATTGGGGCAATGGCTGTAAGTGTTGATTTTTGTTCTCAACTGAATCGCGGGGAACAAACTGCATCCAATATTCATCGCGTGCTTTCCCAGCGTAGTTAATGAAATATCGTTCCTCTCGGGACGTGCGCTGACAAATTTTTCGTCTAATAGTAAGCTCGTTATAGCCCTCTTGCGGTTTGTGGAGCTTTGCCGACATTATACAGATCGTGCAAAAATTTTATTATTATTTCACTATCTTTACTTTATTATATTAACATACGTTTATCACAGAAAAATATAATAGTATACATTTCTTTAGCAGAAGAAACTTAAAAACAGACATTTAAACCATCGCAATTGTACATGCTATGCTCTCCATATTACTAAAATACGGTAACCATTTTGAAAACTTTGGACCGATTACCGTGAAATTTATATTTCAGAGGTATATCATAATTTATTATAATGTTTATTTGAAGAATTTATTGTTATTTAGTTATCTTTCGAGTATAATGAAGACGCAGTTTTGTATTATTTATGAGATCAGGGTGATATTAATTAATAACTTGTACTAAAAATGTTGATTTCACATAAATAATCTAATAAACGATATTAATGATATAAAATATTCAAAGAAAGACTGAGCTACATGCATAAATTATTTACTTTTTTCGATCAAATTATATAGATGTTGTTTAGATATACTCTGTGGTTGTTTACAGATAAAATAGTAAATAGTAGTAGTAATTCATTTATATCGTTAAACGAATTATTACTTATTTAGTTTTAAGCCACTTAAAATATTTATATATATTTATAAAAATAAATATGAATTGAATTGATAAATAAATATGAAAAATCAAATTGATTTTTTCTCCGATTTAAGGCGGGTAAATTCAAAAGCTAATTTATACTGTAATTTTTTAAACAAATTTTCAGGATGATGTAAAATAAGAATTATGTTAATATTTTTCTTTAAGATAAAGGAATTACTTTAACAAATTATTTTTGCAGTAATGTACTCCAACGTATATACGTATTGATTTTAATTTATTTAACACTATAATGGCTAAAAATAACAAAAATTTATTTGCTAGTGACAAAAATATAATGACGAGTTTACATCGACGTCAAAATTTAAGTATAGTCGTACATCAAAGTTCATCATTAAAGTTTAAAATTTAATTAATGTAAGAAATACAGAAAATAAAAAATATTAAAAAAATGGCAACTAATAGGTTTCTTTACAATTGTTTACGCCCACTAAAATCATCTGCGCGGCAAATATTGCATATGTAGTTACATCGCTTTGAAACTGAAGAAAAATATTTATGCACGGTTGTTTGGAGGAAAAGTTAAATATTGCTGTCCTATTTAGAATGCTGACGACATGTAACCTGCTAGCACAATTTCAGTTGTCTATCTATATGTATTTACGTTTGAAATTTTGACTTATGTACTGATTCATCGCCAATCTCTAGAATCATGAGGCTTAAAAACTTTAAATTTGGAAAAAAGATTCTTATTCCTAAATAGAAGCCAAGTAAAACCGAATTTAATGAAATACTAACAAGGGGATTTGGGGGAGTTTGGAAATGGACGGGGGACAGATAGTATATCATAAATGTTGTACGTATCTTGAAAATGCCTACTGGTAAACTGTAAAGTTCGTGGCCAAAAAGAAAACTATGTAAATATATAAAAAAATGTCGCAAACAGTTTCTTATATTCTCTGTTAATGTATTTAGTATGACCGAGAAAAGTCAGAAGAAGGGATAAAAAAAAACATAAATTGATATAGTGTTCCCCGCAGGCCATAAGACCACATCATCAAAACGCAACGTAATCGGCATCATTACCAAATCTGCATAACTTCATTCCCCGTGCAGTACCGTCACGAATTCAACTCACAGGGGAACGTTTAGTATCATAAAAATCGTTACTATATGAACTCATATCTGTACGTCGAAATATGTTCTTTATATGAATAACCATAGAGTTTTTGTTCAGTATAATTGTGAGGCGCTTATATTATTTTAGAACTGCGTCCATGCAATGTCACCCCAACTGTTATTACATGCAAATAATACGCATAATTTAGGGTTTGCTCTATTCCGTGTTTTATCTACTTATCTGTGAAATGGCTCAATTAACGGAGCGTGCTTGCTGGTCTGCGGTCGTACGAGGGTCTCCATGCAAATTATTGTGATATCTACAATTTGAAATATGCTAAATGATTTATTATTCTGATACGCCATTACGACAATAGATATACCCATGTATTTTTCTTAACATTACATGCAGAGAAATCAAAGAAGTATACGTAGTCAAAGTGGAGATCGCGAGACTTTTTTTATTTTTTAACATAATGAATATGACAGTGTTAAACAATATATGCATTATTGTATATAAAATAAAATTTTATTGTGGTTGTACGATAAAAAAAAATATACCAATTTTGTACCAACTTTTGTTTTTATATAACTTGATCCAACTTAGTTATTAATAATATTTAGAAATAAACTTACAAAATTATTAATATTGCAGTCATACGTCGTACCCAAAATTAACTTAAATATAAAACTATTTGAGTTGATTTTTTTTTATTATTTAAAGTTTAACATAAAAATAAAATACTGGATTAAATGGTGTGATATACCTAGAGAGTAGATTTTGGTGCTCTTTTGTTGAGGAGTTCCCGGGAGTCTAAGTTAGGACTAAAGAAATCATCGGACGTTATCCTCCCTGGAATTATCTATGGGGGGACATACCCTAATCGCCACGCTTGAAGAGTGATTATGGCATATCCCGTGATCTTTTGTAAAAATAATGGGCTTCTATATGCTGAAAAGAAGGAGATACATATATTATAAATCAAATAACAAGTTTACTATTTGGAAGTGCAAATATTGTTGAAAAACATCAATTAAATTTATTTTAATTTGAAAGAGATTTAGTCTATGTAAGTAAAAAGTAATATTGTATAATAATATGACGATAAATAAATGCATATGTACTCATTAAAACGCGGTTAATATTAATATTTTTAAAAGGACTTACATTTATAACCATTAGCGGCAAACACAAAAACCGTCCCAACCTCTAATTTCACCAAATCTATAAAACTAAATAAATCAAGAAAAAAGCAAACACAGACTATTAATATCTCTATCCGTATACTTAAAGTTCGGAAATCGGATAATTACAGTTTACGAACGTCGAGCTTAACGTTCGAAAATTAAAAGAGTTGGAGCGTTCTAAAACGCGCCACGTATCATTATGTTTGCATTATTTTGTTCTTGTTTTAACGCGACCCGAGGTTAAGTTGGGTCACGACACATCCCAATTAAGGGTGATTAGGTATTGTAATTTATTGAGTGCGTTCAGAAACGCGGCCGTGGCACCGCGGCGCGCTTTGTGCGTCGGTGCTGTTCGTGGCGCCGATGTCATTTTTTAAAGGTGCTGATTTGCGAATAGCTTCTTGGAATATTTAAAATTAATGTTCGTATGTTGGTCGTCTTTTGAGGATGGATAATGAATCATCATAAAATGTAAGAAAAGCGACATAAAAATAACTATTGAACATGTCTTCTTGTCCAACAACTTAAAAATATATTTTTTTTAATTTACTACGTTATGTCAGTCTGTCATTATACGTTTACTTCTGTATTTTAACTTCTCTATTACTTTCTTGCTAAGGTTGCTATTCCATTTATTCATTCTTACTCACTCTTGAGCACGGGCCTTCCCCACAGATTACTTATAGGAGCGATTGGAAGCGACCGTTTGGAATGGCCGCTTCATCACGTCAAAGCGTAACATTGTATCCTTTTTAAAGACGTCGGAACACACTGGATGCATCTTATGGGTGGATGTTCTACGCTGTGCGTCAGACCGTGGTTTCCTCACGAGAATCTTTTGGCTGAACTTTTGCTTACCTTAGTATGTCTATTCTTATTTTCTGTAGATAATTTATAAGTTCAATGTATATTTTTTACAGAATTTACGGAACATTAGATTTTAAATGACACAAAAAATTCCAAATAACTTATATTTAAAATGAGTCTTATAGCTTATTTGGAGAAGGAGTATAACTAAACTAACTAATTGCTAATACATTCTGCATAAGAGAATCGGGAAAGGAAATTAATTACACACAAATAAATATATTTTTTATCATTCTTACATATATTTATTATAAATTATGTCTAACAAATGAAATAGCTAATTAAATTGTATTTACGTTATAATTTTATTTCTGGTATTATTTTATGTTCACCCTTGTCTCGGACATTAATTAAGGTTCGGGCAACCCCGTCTACCTCGAGAATTCTAAAGTTGGCGCCAAGCCGCCCTGTGATTAGGCACAGCCCATTCACGATGCATGGCATTTTATAAAAATTTCACACGTTTACTTACATTAAGGTTTTTACATTCTTTACATATTAAACTAAGACATTTTGTAATGAATTGTTCTTATAAGTATTAGGGCTTTGTAATTCTATTTAACAAATGATGGAATATCTGGCACTTCTCGAAATTGCAAGAGAACTTACCAAGAGTTCGTGAGAGAGTTTGTGAACCTGGGCACAATGATTAGCGATCAGAGAAGCTGCGGAAAGGAAATTTGGATTCGTACACTCATGGGCAAAGATCCTGATAAGCAAAATATCGAGAATCTTGCAAGACTGTCATACTAACACAACACAACGTGTATATTACACAAGAGAACGCTTTGCGAAATTATGTTTTAGTGTTTAATCGTTCTTTCTAGTTTGTAGTTGCTGTCAATGCGTTAGTGTCGAAATTGTTAATTGAAGATAATCTGTACATATATAATATGCTATCATCTTCCTCATCTTGAAGATAGAAGAGATACATGTTTTTGAGGTATTCATCTCCACCCGCTAAACGAGTCTATAATCAAAGTAGGACTCGAAAATTCGAGAGTCTTTTAGTGCTATGAATCACGGTCAATTAGCACAGCGGACTGATAAATGATTGAGGGTTTACAAATGTGCTGTTGGAGAAATATGTTACGATTGCCATGAATAGTAATACGCACTAATAAACCTATCATTGAACAGCTTTAGATGAAGACCAAGCTTTCCGTAATATACTACCAACATGTCCTTATTTATTTTAGCTACAGATAATAACTTCGACAAAATAATAACTTCGAACAACTAACACTTGTAGGAAAACTAGACGGCAAAAGACTACGTGAATCCGCTGGTCTGATGAAGTTATAAAGTAATCAATAACTAGACTAAATTACTCGACTACTAAACAAGAGATGGATGACACGATAGTTTGGAAAGTGCTTATCATTAATACCGTTAAGGAGTCTAAAACCGACACGACGTTCAGAAAGGAAAAAACGATTGAAAAGTAGTTACAAACGATGCCGATATTATGTGGTTTTAATATTATAGCACCAAATGTCCGACGGCCCCCGAAAAACAAGAATTGATTATAAATCGAATTTCGAAAAATTTTGAAGTCCAGCCCGATAATGCAATTTGACACCTTTGAATAATTTTTGTGACTACGTCAAAGAATCTACACAGAATCATGAGAAATCGATTGCGACACTAAAATTGTTGTGACCTGGTTCATTTTGAAAATTTGGGTAATAGGATTGACATTTGTATGTGTAGTCTATCTGGGCTGGCTGATATGATGATAATGCGTGGTCGTGTAATGTCTTGTCTCAGCGGGCTGGTTTCCGCATTTGAGCGGCAATGCGTTTATTTTGCGTCTTGGTTGGTCTTAATCGAACCAACATAACTCCACGAGAAATCCCTGCAGACCCTTGATGTTGCCGGCGCTCTCGGAGAGGCACTTCGGCGATCCGAGATGGGCAGCCCTGTAGCGTGCTACTCCCGTACACTGAAGTAGTACGTGAGCAGCAGTCTCGTCCTACTCCAGGCACGCTCTGCATAAAGACTGTGGCGCCTAATGTAAACAGATGTTAGTTAAGAAGATGACCGCTTAAAGATCCTGCCACCCAACGCAGTCGGGTTTGCGACAGCCGGAACACGGCGTTAGAGAGCCGGTAGCTTATGGTAGGCATAGCCTCTTTTGTTTCTCGGCACTCCTCATGCCTCGTCCGAGGTAATGCGAGGTCATGATTGACATTTGTCATATGTTTTTTTTAAATGCGAAACCATACACTTTCTAATATAAGTAGAAGTTGAATGATATTCACATTCTTTTACGCTTTTTTTTATTTGACATTCACGAAGCTCTCACCCAGGCTCTTAGGCTAAAATGGTAAGGCCTGTACCTCGCTTTGGATGGCTTACTATCGAAATGATGATGATATGATAATATTTTAAACTGAATTTTAAAATTTGAAAATCAATGTAATTTATTTTTATTTGAAAACGAGACTGGTAACAAAACATTATATAATCTGGAAAAAAATAGTAGAAGAGAATTGAGAAGAGTCAGAATGACGTTGTTAATATTTTTGGTATTTGCCAAGTCACATAGCAACCGTTGGTATTGGAATGATCCTGTGCAGCATTAGTGTCGCGCCCGGCTTGATACGCTCGGCCGATAACGATCGGCTAACGGTCGGGGCTGACCGTGTGGGCATAATTACCGGCCTGTCTGCCGGTTATAGTTATTATTAGTTATTAGTCTATTGCTTATCGAGAGAGCGCGTGCGCGCCACCCGAAGGCGTTTTACCGACGCACCACGAAAACTTGAAACTTCACAACAATTGAATTTTTAAATTATAACATAAGATTTTTTTCAAACTACATTTCTAAAATCATATTATCTCGACAGCAGTTTATTGTGACCACTTGTGTATGTCATAAGAAGAATGCCTGATGATGAAGTGCCCAATTTAATACCAGAATCAGTTTAAACTCCCCTATGACGGCATTATTCAAGTTTAAGCTTCGAGGGTTAAAAAAAAAGGTTCCAAAAAAAATAAAAGTTGAATACAAAAATGACATTGAGAAGGAAAGAAGAGGAGGACGCAAATAACATACTGATTTTTTTTTGTAAAAATAGTCCCTACGACAGGAAAAGTTCGAGAGACTATCAAAAACGGAGGCCATATAAAAGAAGGTTCCAAACGCACTCTGATCTGAAAGACTTCACTAAAACACAGGTGAATTATTTTTTGTAGTCACTTTTACAAATTATCTTTAATACAGTATTAGAGCAATTCATTTCCAAGCTCAATTATAACTAAAAAAATCCTTCACACTATTATAGTTTTTATTGCAAGTTTTTGTTTATTGAATTTCTTAAATATGTTAAAGTATAATTCAGATACTTTGCGTGGGAGAACATTGTATGGGAGAGTATTACAAGGAATGGTAGTCTATAGTTCGTTTGAATAAAGAATGCTATGAATAATCATTGTCTTCGTAACCGATAGATAAAGAACAGGACAAAACCGTTGCAGACAAAAGTGTCCTATTGAATGGTCCTTCACTTTTTTATTAGGATCGATTTGATTAGTTATGTCCTTAACGAGAAATGTCAACATAAAAATTGCTATGTTATGTATTTCTTTAGTAACTAAATACTCTTTAGTCTTTAAGTTGTGTATATTCGTATGTGATATATTTATTGTTATTTTAATTAGATCCTCAAATATTTAAAAACCTTGTTTACAATAAATAACTTGTGTTTTATTTAATATTCCCATGGATGACTCCCAAATTGTATATTAGGAACTGTCAAATAGTAGTAACATATTAAGTTAGTGTTCAATCAAAAGTCAGTTCTAGATCATAGTAATACTATTATATTCTAATTTTAAATAAATATATTTTTTTTTTTAAAAAAAAAACGACTGAGTTATTTGCGTTGTAACGATCGATTCGATTTTCAACAGGCTGCCTACTTTGTCACAAATATGTTGTAACACGATAACAACATGGTCGCGGGCAGTGGTGACCTTTGGGAGAGGGTTATGCCTTGCAGTGGGCGTGAAGGTTTTTTTTTAAAATAAAATATGAGCTTTTAAAAATTGTTTTATTTTTAAAGTAATGGTCACATATTGTAATTAAAATTTTAAATTTTAATACATTTTTTTTCGAATTTATTATAAACTTCCACTAATAGTTACATAGAAATAAATATTTTGTTAGATAATAAATTGAACAAAATCATTAAAAATAGAAACTAGTATTTTAGCGATATATTATTTGAATGTTATAATTCAAAATGTTTATCAAGATTCTAATAATTAGTGTGTAAGCAATACAAAACGTCGATATTAAAAAAAAGGTTAAAGTTCTTATATTATCCAGTCAATCGCTGTCCAGTCATTGGTTAAAAATGCCTCATCTACAACAGTTACTCTTATGTCAAACGACGCCCACTAAAGAATACGGTCAAATTTCATAAGTATTGAGCTATTTCATATTTGTAGGTTACCGCAGATTTAATTATCTTACTTAAAAGCATTTAGTCGTAAGTGGAGAATAGGAGAAGAAATGCTTTCAAACGAACAAATAAAGAAATATAAGCTGTTCATACAAATGGCTATTATTTATTTTTAAATATTTATTCGTGAAACGTGTAGTGATATAACTACGGATATCATTTGAAGAGGCAATTGGTAGGTCACATAGCGCGCAGACCAGACGGCTGCTAGGTACTGGAGGTTTTGGAGTGGAAGCCACGGACCTGCAAACGAAGCAAGATGACATTGCTAAGGTGGTTGGATGAGGCTAGTTGCAGACTGTTTCCAACTGGTCCTATCGAAAATATTTATGAAGAATAGCAGTAGAATAGCAATGGATGTCCTATAGTTGAAATAGTGATAATATTGACTAATAACTAATTTTAAAGAAACTTTTGACTCTACAACGAATATTTAAGTCTGGTTGTGCCCGTGACTTCGTCCACGAGTAATTTAACAAAAAAAAATTACTTATTTATTCTTTCCGTACATGGTTTTTTTGTAAAATAAAAGTAACCTAACCTAACCTCCATATCATCAGTTACCTGCTAGTATAAGTTTGGTCAAAATCGGTCCAGCCATTTCAGAGATCAGCCTGAACAATTCCAGTCCGGTAAAATAGTAACATGTAGCGGCCCGAGCCGAGGCGACCGTTGGAGCCATCGAGCTTCACTACTTTAAAAAGGTGATAAACTAAGCGCACTCTGCGCCCTGCCACTCCAAATCCACGGAATCTACAAATGCCATTTGGGCATCAGTAAGAGTCCAATATAAAAGCCTCAACAAACATACAGACAGACAAAAAATGTTATCAAGCGGTAAAGCGGCCGGTGCCAATTTAAGAGACCAGCTATTTCAAAGATTTTTCGGAATAAACGGAAAAGTAGACAAAAATTTAAAATAATATAATTACGGCATATGTGGCTTATATCCATTCATATGTATGTAGTAAAAAACTTTTTATTTTTACAAACGTGACATTAATATAACGGGTTTTTTGTCACACTAATTTTATTTACAAAAATTCAGAAATGAAAGACTTCTTTTATTCTTGAATTTTAGTTTAAGAACCTACTAATCATCCTATGACTGATGGTGATGATCTGAATGCACATCGCAGTAGTATTTCTGCGAACAAACAATAGATCGTTAGCTGTGTTATTATATAAAAGGTTTTGTAATGTCTTAAAATAATTATTGCAATAAACTATTAAGTAATTTACTTCTAAAACCTCGCTGAATATGACAGGAATACATCTAACATCGTGTTAAAAAATGTGAACATCTCTTTTGCAAGTATATCTTTTGCACAATTACACACAAGTGTTAGAAAACTACATTCTATTGTTTGGGCAAAACAGATTAGGTGTATTTATTTAAACGGATATTCTTCTATTTATATTTACATTTAATATTATAGATGAAGGCTTTATAAAATGATTTATTCTTTAGTCAAATGTGTGCGGTGTTACAGTACCCCCATGTCATTTCCCAGAACTATCATAAAATAAATTTAGAAAACTGAAAAAAATTTTTAGTGTGAAAGGATTTTTAAGTGATATTAAATCTTTAGTTGCCCTAATAATGTATTAAGGATATTAATAAAGTGAGCAAAAAAAAACTACATGTTTGTAGGTTATTGTGCATGTGTTAGGCCTGGGCACGTTTTATTACCATGTAGCTTAAGTTGAAAGATATCATTGTAGTATTACATAACCATAATTTAATTTCTATTAAATTGAGTTCTGACACTTTTTTAAGATGTATTCCATAGTGTAAAGTCAGATGATTATCGAGCAGTGGTAGCCTATCGTAAGGATTGAGACTTGCGTTCGTAGCTTATAGGTTCGATTTTCTGAATACAATCTTGCGTGAAATCCAAACACTGGTCAGTATTAACTAACCACGTTTAAAAAAAATACTATTAGGTGTTGTCACCAATTATTCATCAAATTTTGAAGAATTATCAAGAATAGTAAAAAAATGAGTTTTTAATTTTTAATGTTTAAATTTAGTACATAAATTTTTATTACATATTGACATATTTTTAATACATATAATAAAAATAATAATATATGTGTATATAGTTTATACATAATAATAAATATTTAATTCATATAAGGGGCTATGGACCGAGTTGGCTGCTAATCGTGTGATCATAGGCCAGCAGGTAGTAAATAAAAACAATATAATTGATTTACAACAGGAAGGTGGTTTTCAGATTCAAACAGAGAGTCGTGCTGGGAGACTGTAATAACAACTCGATAAATCAGAAAAATATCTAATCGGAACATCTGTCGAAAGTCGTAAAGCGATTGTGATTATATTTTACGAAGCTATGATTCCAGAGTAGAAATGTAATATTTGTCTATGTTAAATTTTCATTGACAATTTGGTTTTACTTTTTTATATGTTAAATATATGATGTATTTATACATTTTTAAAATTGGAATTCTGAATTCTGGTTAATCCAATTATAGAAGTTCCATTTTTATTTTATTTTATTTTTTAATTATCGTCGACGAACTATAGTAGCCCAGTGAATTGGCAATTTGTAGGAGGTTCAGGATCTGGCACCAGGACCTGCAAGCGCAACGTGGTGGATGTCCACTTACAATCTGGACAGACGACCTTATTAAGATCCAGGTCCTTAGTGAAGTCTCTATGAGATGCCTATGTCCAGCAGTGATCTTTGTGTCGCAAAAAAGATGATGCAATAGTTTAACATGTGTATATAATCTGTGTCATTATTTCCTAGCAAGGCATAGATTATTAGCAAAGAAAATAAAATTGAAACGTAAATCTTTTTAATGACAAAAATATCGAGTTTCTAAGATTCGGTGACAGTTATACACAATTACTAGGTTTTCCTTTATAATCTGTGCGACCCTCGACAATTTCTGTAAATTATACACATTTACATGCCTAGGTCAATGATTATGACATGTTGCTTGCATATTATGCGGACTTGTTCTTGGGGTTAAAAGGTGGAAAGCCTGTAATATTATCGACGTAATTATTTGATGGGGTAAAAAATTGGCCGTCGCATTATTAATGTATTGTAAGTGAAAAAAGCCGTAAGTGCAGTAAATCGATACGTTTTTTAAGTGTTTCTTTTGCATTATTTAGAAGAATATTTCGTTGGATTTTATTTACCGTATGTTAACAAATGTACTCTTAATTCAAACATCTATACGTAGTAAGCAATTACACGTACTTTTGAATTATAAAAAGATCAGTGTGACCAGTTGAAAGGCTACCACCGGCTCCCAACGCTGAGAAGAGCCGGATAGAAACTCTAGAGTTGCTCTTTTTAAATAAAATTTAGCAATGTTAGTGTAAACATAATAAAATTTTTCGTGCATATGAGTAAACTAACCAAGTTTCATACATTTCTATCAAGTAAAACTCTTGAATTTTATAATAATAATTATTAAATAATATAACTTTAATTATAAGTCATAAAAAAAGGAAAGGAAGGTTTGTGATATCTAATGGAAATTCTATTCTAACTAGTGCGTTAAGCACATTTGTGAAAGAGATCACAAAAAACCTGGTACTCCTACTACTTAGGTTTATTTAATTTAAAGGATGTCTTTGTAGGACTCACTTTGTTTGCCGTTACTGTCCATTTTGGTCTTGACGTACACAAGTAATCACTATGTGTCATCCAGAGATTCAAATCTTATGTTAAAAATAGGGATAGACCCATGATAAATATAAGAAACAAAAATGAACTCGTAACTCCGAAATTTCGCCTTGAAAAAGTTCATAAATCCGTCCTTGATCTGAGATCTATAAATACACACAATTTATAATAAGTTCCGTAAAATATCAAAAGCACTTCGTTTTTTTAGTTTTAATGTTAAAATTGTGTTAAGAAATAAATCTTATAATAGTATTCAAGAATTTTTAGTTGAATGAAATGCGCGGAACTTAATTTGTTGACTCATTTAAATAGTTGATACATGTACACATCGAAAATTGTTAAATTTAATTTCAATAGAGCAACTGTTGACTTTCTGGCCGGCTCGTTTCAACAGGTCAGCATTCTGAGCCGGTGGTGGCTTACTACTTGAATAAAGATATTTTGAATTTGGATTTTTTCAAACCTTTAAATAGACCAGTTGAATGACCATGAAGCCAGCACCTTCTAAGACCTTAAAAAGGTGGTCTGTCCACCTCGTAGGGACCAGTGGTGTTTAAATCAGTAAATGCAAGTAAACTATTTTTAATTGGATGGTCAGATAAAATTCATAGACCACATCTCTTTGGCTCTTACAGAATTTTCCTCATGACGCACATAGATGATCACTATGTATCACAACGGTAAAAACTAAAAAAGGAAATAATTATTATTGTAAAATCAAACAGTATATTTTCGTTGCGATTGAACGTCTGACCGACTGATCTCCTTTTTTTTCTGACATTCGACTCGTCTAGATTAGATGGTGGCTCCCATATTTAAACGTCTCCTGGAATGTGCAGAGATCATGGAGTTGTATTGGCAGTGCCTCCGTTCTTTGGCCAGTATATTGTCAGAGGCATCGACCGCGGAATTTCTTTCCGGTGGTCTTTGTTCTTTCATTTTTTTATCCTCTAGAAGAGAAAACTCTTAAACGATATAAAAGTTTAGCAGCCTCCCAAAGGTTTTCTGTAGGATTCCTGTACTTAAGTTGCTTTAACGAGGTGTAGTCTTAGCCTTCTGTACTCTGCCTCCACAGGCTCGATAAATCTGTAAATGCTTGCAATGGTTTAGGTCTTCCCTTAGATATTTATGGCTGATACACCATAACCATCATGCATGGCAGACGGATTAGCTACCGCTATGTGGTACTATGACGCGCAGAGGATGCTGCTGTCCATCCTCTGGTAACTTGTTTGTGAAAAGTGGCAATTATATATAATGAATACACCAATCATGAATTATAAATAAGAATGTATCCTGGAAATCGAACATGTGGCCTGCGATCGCAAACTCATTAAACTGTAATACATAATCTGTATAAGGTAACAATGTAGATTCTGATCGAGAAATAAGATACTGTTTGCGATTTACGATTTAAACGGACAACGCTAGAACGATTGTTAGGAGAAATTCTATTCGCGCTTGTTGCTACCACAGTCAAAGTGCAGTGTTCCTGGATAGCTGGATCTAAAATAAGCCAATTAGTGTATTCGTATTGGATTTGTGAGGGGTCTCATAAACCCCTCGTAATTTAGTTAAGGCGACCGCACTGCGGGTTGGCAATTGGCAAAATTTGTCGTTTGAAGCGACCGTGGGGTGGGTAATGACGTCTTTATCACGATCCCAACGCGTAGCCCCAAAAACCCATTGTTTGTCCAACGTTTTCTGCGGGAGGGTGGGTGTCTGTGTGGTGTATGATTGTTTTAGATAATATGAAGCTCTGTAGCTTTATAACGCAGATGAAACTTTAATTTGTGCAGACAAAATTTTATTTATTTATTTATCAAGAGAATTTATTAAGACCGACGACATGATCTAGGTCGCGTGTGGTCATTGGCTTCGGGCAGCGCATTACTGGTCATTGTGGCCATATTTGGGGGACGTTTATGCCTTACAATAGGTGTCTATCGGGTGACATGATAACGAGAATGGTGATGTATTAAAATATCAAAAAGCCATTAACAGTTCAACAATAATTCTTAACACATTATAAAGGACCTACAAAAACTCTTAGCGTAAAAAAGCTTAAATAACAAAACCAATCTCTAGTTAATTGAATTGTGTTTTTAAAAAAACCTAGTCACTCACAGCATAAGAAGCACAAAATATTGCAAAATTGATCATGGAACGAATTCTTTGATCTAATATTGAAATAAAAGATTGCGAAAAATAATATATTATCTTAGTAAATATAATTATGAATCGTTGAAAATTTATTTATTATCTGTAATTCGCTAATATATATAGATTAAATTTACGAAGTAAAGGATTTATTCATTGATAAGTTTGGTTTTAAATGCACATAACCATGATTTTTTTAAATCTCAATTTGTGCTTGCACATATATAATAATTAAATAAATTGTTCACACTATATATAATAAGTGTAACATTATCATTGTGCATAATTGAAATATTATCGTATTGTTGAATCTGTGTGATAATTATGTGTAATGATTAGAAACTTTATAATAGGACAACAGGTCTTCGTCCTATGAGTGATAATGTATCACGTAAGCCATACTTGCTTATGGCTATATAATCTTTTAGTTTTTTGGCATTAAGATTTTATGTTTTGCTTGACTACGTGCGAACAGAGATCGATATGATTTGCATAGTATCCGGTCGAAAAAAAGACTGGCAACGGGAAACTATCCAATGCTGGGAAAAAAAAAATTAAAATAATCTTATTTACTGATCAAAATTTAAATACTTTTAAAAAATAGTTAAAGATACATGACATAAATACAAAAAATAAATGTAAACTGTAAGAATAAATTTCATCGTCAAATTGTTAACAAATCCCTTAAAAGTCTAATTGTATCTACACATATACAATAAAGATCGATAAGATATCTTAAACCTTCCTCTTCTTAGTTTTAAATCAAAAATTAAAAGTTTATTTTTAAATAAATCATAGTATTCAAGAGTTTTTAGTTGATCGAAATGTGCTGTACTTGGTTTGTAGACTAATTTTTAAATTTGTTAAATTTCATTTTGTTGAGTTACTTTTCGGACCGTCTGAAGGCCTAAACACCGAGCCACCTTTGATTAGAAATTCTGTTGGAGATTACTATTTAAAATTAAAATAATTTACGATTCCAGGGTGTCAATAAATACCTAATCGAATAAAGGTATTTTGAATTTGATTGTTGATCATATTGCTTTACCAGTTAACTACCACTGCTTTAAAACAAATTACTTTTAAATAAAATTATCAAGCCAGATTACTGATAATCCTTTCATTGATATCACCTGTATACGTTAGAAACACTTTTAACCAAATGAAAACTTCAAACCCTCGCAAAACGTTTACTAAATACCCATTTGATTGACTAGGGTCGTCCTTTGCGTTCAAACTATATATTTAGCTTTAATAAAGTAATAGTAAAAACATATTTTATCGATATCGGCAAAATCTATGTGACATTTTTATGTAGTTTATTAGCTTTTCCTTAATTATTTCAACCAAAGAAGGAAAGGTGTAGTTGAACAGTACTTAATTAATTTAAACTATGTGTCGTCGTTTCGGCTCGTAAAAGCCCTCTGCGAGACATAGTTCTCCCCTAAAAATAACTGAAGGGGGTGATATCATAATCGCCGTGATTGACAGGGTTGACGATCGCAGTGCCGTATTATGGTGTGCAGAGGACGCTGCTGCACATCTTCTGGAACCTTATTTGTGAGCAGTTGCAATCCTATATAATAAATGCACAAAGTGTGAATTATATAACATTGTATCTCGGGCATCGTTTCTGCGACCTGCGCCTGCTACGACTGCTCCATTTAAACTATTACTGAATTATATTTATTTAGGCGTATACCTTGCAGTAGGCATCTATCAGCAGAGATGATGATTACAAAGTTAACTTTCATTTAATACACAGTGATTACTTTATGTTGACCATGGTCATTTCAGATAAACGACACCTACAGAGATGGAGGATAAAAATGTAAAATAGCATAAACAAATATACAAATGTGATAATTTTGTGATATTTGAGGAACGAGGCGACAGAAGTGAAGCGATGAATGAACGGAAAGTAGTAAGGAAAAAAAATAAAGAAAATTGTAGAATGAAAGAAGAGAAAAGATCCATCATCTATCAAATCTCTTAAGAGCAATGACAGAAGAGCATAAAAATAAAAAAAAACGTGAAAAACCCTGTCCCAAACAAGATGGGGTACGAGAGGCCCCTAGTAGCCGGTGCCATAAAAAATATTAATAAGGCCAGTGATTTCCGATCTTGACCTAACTTTAGGGGTGGACATCCTATGCTGCGCTAGTCACTTCGTGATCATCACCCCAGAACTTTAATGTGACCTGACTATCACCACTTCAACTTGGCTATCTGTTGGACCATGTCAGTTCCATTTGTTCTTCTTCAGATTCTTCCTTCTAAATCGTGGAGAAATCCTAGGCTTAGCTCCCTCCATGCTTTGCTGGGCTTGCAAATAAGGCTCGAAGTTATTATTTTATATATTCAACAAGCAAAACAAAAGATTAAGCCTACATTATATTAATATATCGATACAAAATTTCGCACATCACTATTCGAGTTATAATTATAAGTGAAATAATTTATATTTTGTGTACCCTTTAATCCTCAGTCCCGTTTATACAATATATTTTACCATGAAGTTCTTTGTTTTCATATCTTCTTATAACCTTACAAACATCACATTGTACAACGGTTATTATTACACTGTATATGATATACATATAACTATTCTGAGTAGGATAAGGTCTCTTATATATTTATACGTATCTCTTGAGAATAAGTATCCTCTTTTCACCCTGAAGACGCCCAGTGCAAGGAAGAGACCTCCCCTTAAGATATCTATAGAAGGAGTACATCATAATCGCCACGCTTGGCAGACAGGTGCTTAGAGAACGCTGCTGTCAATCCTCTGGAAACTTGTATGTGAATAGTTGCAGTTCTACATAGTGAATACCCTAAGCGTGAGTAATATAACATTGTAACACCAGATTTGAACCCGTGACCTACGATGGTAAATCTTAGTCCTCTACTTCTGGGCTATCATAGCCCACTACTCACTTGCCAGCTGACATTTAAAGCGTCACTGAGTATTAAGTGGCAAAACGCTATAGGCATTTATTGTACCTTTTTACAGCGCCTATTTATTTTATTAATATATTCAAGTTATTGTCCATATGAGATCGATTGGTGTGATCATATGTGTACCTCATTAGAAAAATTTCAGAAGAGCTCAATTCGTTAGAAACTGCAATTGGATTGAATTCTTCTATAACGGTTTCTTTTAAACTGAAATCTATGGTTCTAAATGCGCCGTGATTAAAAAAGAAACTAAACTTAAATGTTTTTTTTTAATAAACATAATATCACAGTAGAACAATTCAGTCCCAAGCTTGAAAATCATTGACATTTAATAGGATTTTTTTTCAAGTCATCGTTTAGGAATATCTTAAATTTATTAAATGGATGTTATTACTGTATTACAATACATTACATGAGAATGTATTGTTATACACAGTGCGATACTAGCGAAAGGTATAACAAGGTTTTTCTTAAATATATAGTAATTTTTCTTATATTTATTGTAGTGCACATAGGATATGGATGTTCTTTTAAATGATCAGCCGGAGGCGGTCTGCTGGTTCATAATTGAAAATCAGTGTTTCGTCCACCTAGCGATTCTTGTCATCGACACACCGCAATTATATACATTAAATTATGTCTAATAAGTGTTTATTATTGTTATATTATGTGTTGGTTTTTGTGTTGTGTTTCATCTTTTTAATTTTTGTATGTATTATTCTGTGTGTTAGTCTAGTGTGTAATAAATGCTTATAAAATAAGCTATTGTTAAATGTGTCGTCATAATATTTCTTCAGGAAACACCATAAACATTAACATCGTGGTTTTAGTTATTATAATTACCGAGGGTTTCGTTGGTTTTAGTTAAGAGTACTTCTGCGGCTATTTCTTAATCTTATGTATTTATACGAGTATATGGCGATATATGTTAAAGGGAGCCTATTAAAAGTTGCTACGTAATTTATTAATATTATACCAAAATTCTTAGAACAGCCGTTTCATAACTAACCTTAAACTTATTCAATTGGCCTAAGTAAACCTAAAGTTATATAATAACAATATTATTGTGCTTTCAATTTGCCTTTATCTATAACTAATTACCTAATGTTTTCAATAACTTTTACCTACTTCGCATAATTTAAAAAGTATGTAAACTATTGGTATTTATCTTATTCCTGGCCGTTTGGGCACAAAGGTTTTAAATGGCGACCGCGATCCCGTAGATATGGCATGGGGCCGTCCAACGTGGCAATCTCTGGGGGATTCCCATGCCTGGACTGGGCTACGAATCATTATCATATCGGCTCATATGATGATGATTTGTGGTTACGAAAGAAATGTATAAATATTATTAAAACAATCTTGCGCTATGGTGATATCCAGAAGGCTGATCCATTTTAATCCTTAAAATCAATATATAGTGGTTTAATTATCTACAGGATGATTCGTTAGAGGTGTAAAAGCTTTAAAGGCTTGACTGTAAAGCTCATTAGCTGTCAATTAATCATGGTAAACCCTAACCAAAAATCAATGGTTTCAGATGTAATATTTAACCTAATGATAATGAAGTAAGAACAAGCGTGTAAAAATTCGGATTACAGCATAGTTATCGTTTATAATCTGTCTGTAATTTGAAGACTTTGTACTCCCAAAAGTTTTGTTATTTCGCGTTCCAATAAAAAAATATAGTAACATATTCCAGAGTAATCACCTAATAAAGATTGATTGGAAAAAGGTGAAAAGGCTTTAAAGTTTTTTGCTGACATACAGGCTATATATTAGTACACTATAACCTGTATAGGTTATTAGTATTATCAGCAAAGTTTTTCTTCGAGCAACGATTCTTTAAAAGAGGTCTTAGCTTAGGCGTCATCAGCGCTCTGCCATACCGAACTCGCGGAATCTGCAAATGTCCTTTGGACAGCCAGGGGAATACATTGAATAGATAGATGTGACTAAATTTATTTAATATTTATGCATTTATTACCGTTAACTAATAATAGTTTAATATTTATGATAATAGACTATAAAGGAATATATAATATACATATGTATATATATGTATTTTAATTTTTATGCTTTTACGTTACATATGTTATAAATTAACCAAGAAATATATTTTAGGTAATAGGTTATAAGAATTTAAATGTCCTGTTATAAAAGCCAAATAATAACTATATAATACTTGCAAGCGAAATGTCTGAAATTTTCGAATGCAACTAAATTGCTTGATCGTATGTGAAGAATGCCTTAACAGCCGAGACGAAAAAAAAAGTATTTAGAGCGAAAAAGTCGTGATAGCTATTCAAAAACGGAATGCTCCGCAATTACTGGCACGCGAGCGGACAGTCGCGCGCCGGGTAAGGCGGCGTGCACACTTATCTCGTTTATTATTTATTTTAATTTATAAAATTTAACAAACTTTCATATTTTTGTTTTTTATTTATTTATACAACACTTTTAAATATGGATTTCGTAAAAACGAGAGAAGACTTTTCGCTAGTGTTTAGGTATAGCGAACCTAAGGTGTAAAGAGAAGTTTTCTATTGTAAACGAACTGCCTGTATCAAGAAACTTTGAGGCTATTAATACAACTGCGCAAATATTAGGTTCCCACAGCCGCACAACGTATGATATGGTCTGGTTACACTTTAAGCGTTACTCGAATTATTGTGTCTTTGCTTAAATTAGCAAATGGACGATAAAATACGAAGGTTTCCGACATCAAATAAAAATAATAAATCTGACGAGTAGGAAATGTTTGCCTTTTACTAACATAAAAGGTTTTAATCACTCTATTTACATACAAAGTTGTCGGAAAACCTTGCGGTAAAGGTAACGCTTTACAACACTGAACTAAGCCTATCTTTGCCGTAAATCATACACTTTTGCCCAAAGCGCCGATCAAATCTCAAATATTTCGCACTATAAAATTTATGCATATTCATGACATAAACTATAAAATTTATGGCGTGTATATGAAATACAGTACACTTAACTTATAAAATTTAGTATACATAAACTACATTTCTAATATAGACATTGTCAAACCTATCAATCATGTGTAAAAAGTAGAACTTTGACATAAAATTTCTAACATTTTCTAAAAGGATGTCTTGGAGACCACACCACATCATAATGCTCAGAGCAACGTTTCTGTTTAATAATACAAAGATTTAAGTAAACTACTTAAATATATATATACACTGTTATAGTCATATAAACTTAATAAATTCGAAACCTAACACAAAACCCCACGTAACAGATATGGTGTTTGAACAAAGGTTTTGTTGTGGACATTGCTTAAGTCTTATTTTCCACATTATGTCCGCGGCCTAACGCCGGCCGCGCGTCGTGATCGCCGCGAGCCGCTGACGTCCGTCCCGTCGCCCCGCAATCCCCTCGTAGTCCTGCGCGCCTAGTACAAACCGTCGCTATCTAGCCAACCGGCCACTTCATCTTACTTCCTCGTGAATTCTGTAATCTTGGTCTTCTTATTTATTGTATTTCCCTATCTCCTCTATATAGGAAGATAGTTTCAAAGAAATTTAATCGATTTCCTTTGCCCATATTAGCGGTAGAAACCGATAGTTAAAAGAGAACGCCCGTAATAAATAAATGTCATTATGTGAAGGCATCATTTTTAAGACAAAAAAATCTTCGCAGACCCTTTGCCCTTGCTAATATATATAAGTATATATTTTTTTCTTGCTAATATATATATGTATATATTTTTTTTTATGAGGAAGTTTAATAATAATTGATTTTGTTTGCCTTTTTCAACAGTTGAAACATTACGATTAAATTTAGAATCGTGAACAAAAAAAACTTACGTAACAAATAAATAATGTCAATACATAAGCATTCGGGACACGTAGATGTCCTAGGCAGGCAGTTATGTCGAGCAGGCACGGCGATAGTGCCCATAGAACCCCATTGAATTATTATTATCAGCATTCCCTTTGATCGGGATCCGAGAACATACGTTATTCCGCAAACCCCTTTTAGTTCTGCAAGCCTAGTATAAGCCGTCAAACTTGCCACCTCCTTGTGGATGCTGTTGTCTTTCCTGGTTTAAAATTACCGCTTTCCAATGAAGAATGATTGATATGAAAGAAAATGTAACTCCAAAATTTTCTCACTGACTCAGTGGTTTGATTTGATATTTAAAGTAAACGTAAAAATAATGACTAAAGAACATGTGAAAAAACTTACCTAATTTCTTTTCCACCTCTATATCACATTATAAAAAACTATTTTAAATAAATTTTATGCAAAATTTACACAGAAAACCAAAAAATATTCTTGTCAAGTAGTTATATATTAACATAGAGCAGAAGTTACAAATTGTTATTGTGGATACACGAACGTTCATAATTTAAAATTGCAAGGAAAGTAAATAGGGGCATATGGTGTATTATGTAGCCCTTACTTATTTCAGTATGTTGCTCCCTTGGCCGAAATGGCCTGAAGCTATCACGACGCGCAGTTACTACTGTAATGAGACCAGACTATGGCATTCAATTCTTCCTGCGCTCTTTGTTTCAAAAAGTTCAAGGTTTCTTTATAATGGAATGAAAAGCATGGAAGACGTTTGCAATCCTTTTATTACTTTATATACACAATTCATATATATTTTAACATTTACCAGTCGTAGGCTAATTGACTACATTACACGAAAAAAAAAATTATATTATTTTAATTAAGCATTACATAATTAAGTTAGTCTTCCCTTGTTGTCTAGTTATTGACAGTTCTTTGTTGACAGTACAAAGGAAATTAAAACTTAGCGGAAACTTAATCTAACTTAGGCCGTCTCTCGAAAATCATTTGTAGTGAAATGATGTAATGTAAATATGTATAATATACATGTATACATATATTTATATAGATTAAGAATAAGAAAATAGAAAAGAGTGACCGCATACGTAAGTTTTGTATAAATACTTATGACCTTAGACAATAAGCTTTGTCAAATAGATTTTATTTATTATTATCTTAGTCGATGTTGCCTATCGATTGGATGAAGTTGAAGTGGCAGTGAGAAGGTCACATAATACACGGAAAAGATGATTGCTGCCATTAGGTTCTGAAATGGGATGCTGCAAACGCAGAGTAGGAAGTTAATCCACTTGGTGGAATGATAACTTTTTTAAGGTTGTCAGAAAAAGCTATGGCAGTCCACTTCCTACCGGTGCTATGGAAAATTTATTAGGGAGGCTTAAGTTCAGCAGTGAACATCTTCTGGCTAAAATGATGATGAAGTGAATTTTAAAGTTGCGGTTTGCATAAACGTGTTAAAACGAAATACTAACAATTATTAATACGCATCTTTGACTATGTTGACATATTATTTAATTTGTAATTTTTTTTAATTATTAATCGGCATATTATGTAGAAACTAAACTCTTAAAAAGAGTGAAACGAACTTAACTCAACAATGTTTTTTTTTCAAATAATAAAAAATTATGTTATTTAATATAAAAAATCAGTATTGTATGCTTAAAAGCAGCAACATAAGACTTAAGAAGTAAAATCCACGTGTTCTTAATCCTCTAGTATTTTTTATAACAACACGTATGTATAGTAAAAAGAGTGAATGCGTTATTTGCATCGCAGTCATTGTTAGGGAGTTATTAAAGGGGGCCAGATTGTCTTGTACCAATATGCCTCACTCGACATGAGCAAACACCTCGAGGCGTTCGCTCCCCGGCAACCCTTCGTCCGCTGACTAAAGCCAACGCTCTCCGAACGATTGATCCGCGCGAATATGTTTCAATTAAAAACAAAACTCTTGGCTTAGATACATTACTTTTAGCCAACTTTTTGAACTATTTGTATTTAGAAACTTTATTAAAGATTCGAAATGTACATCTACGGAATGATTGGTAACAGGTTTTAAAACTTTGGAAGCGTAATTGCCACTTGTCAATAAAAGCTTTAAATAAGTGATCAAATAAGTGATCCCTTTGAAATATGTTATTATACATTAATTTATTTTTTTATAGCAGAACAAAAACTTCTGGCAATACAAAGTCTGCAGGGACACTATAATCCTTTAAGATAATATTCAATTTTAATATTTAGATATTTGAATTTTAAACACGCTTTTTGTTACTGTGGTATCATTACGCTATTTATAATATTATTTTAGAAACGATTGGTTTTAAAATAGAGCGTACTATACATTTATTGACAGCAAATGGGCTATATATTCGGTTAACTCGATTTTTTTTTAAATTTATAATAAATTTCCATTGTCCAAGTTTTGTAGCACTTTATAAAAAGTTCTTTTAAAAAAAAATTGTCTATAGATGCGGCTTGCATTTGCAATATCGATACATAAATTTCAAGATTGAATGATGTGGCATCTCTAATATATATATTTTTTAGCCAATTGTACGTCGCCTGTCCCCGTGTAGGAAAAGAACGAATTAACATTATTCATTCAGGAAAATAGAACTAACACCATTACATTATAGAACTAACCATCATCCTCGTGGCCGAAGCTGTCACAGACTTAAAAGAATTAATAACTCATCTAAAAGAGCAGGGTTATGTTGCAGGTGAATATGATCAAAATAATAAATAACAAATGATGAGTTAGGTACCACATTAGCTACCGTAATTTACTCTTAACGACTAAGAGGCCAGGTCATACATAAACTTGGTGGCGGATGGTGAAGAAAGAGGCATCTCCTGCTGAAGAACGCTTTATACGAGACAAAGGATAAGGGAAAATCCGCTACTTGTTCATGATTGTTTCTACAATCAATAAACACGGTAGAAAAAAGCAACTAATTTCCAATCTTGGTTAAAGGTTAAAACATAGACTATGTTATTATACAATATACTATATGTAAATGACATATACAATATTGTTATAGATATTAAAGAATAGAAGATAACAAAGCGTTTTCGTAACGGCAGCGATGCTCAAATAAAAATAAATCCAAGATGTCTGAATTTACAATCCCCTTTGCAAATTCGATAGATTTGGGCGATAGTACCCTGCGGATATTTGCTTTGCTCCGGCTGAGGTGAACTAGCTGAGCTCGGATAATCCCAATCTTTCATTACCTAATGGTATATTGTTGGGGGAGAATGTTTGAGTACGTTTTAACACGCACATAATGTATATGTACTCTTTTATCAACTTAGGTTCTTATATATCTGTTAATACACCTAACTTAATTTTTGTACACGATTTTGAAATGAATCGGATCACTAATAATATTTAATACACTTTTTTTACACGAATATTTTGTACTAGCACGAATATAAAAAAAATATCATTGACACTGCTTATATATAGACTGATTGGTTATAGGTGTAAAACAGCAAAAGCTTTAAAGCTTTTACCCTTTATATTTTGGATAAACCTATATAAAGTGATCACTCTGAAATATGTTACATTAAGTTTTTTTTTTTCATGATACGTCAGGTCAATGACTTCTGGCAGTAAAAAGTCTGCAGGAACACATAGTACTTAATTTTGATATGTAGCAATGGAAAATTTGAAAACAAAATGCATTTCTTATAATATTATTACGTTACTTGTTTTTTCCAAAACCACAGATTTTAGTAAAGGGAAGCTAATGCGATATCGCATTTTTTGGTAGCGTTGGACGTCTATGTTAAGAAGGAAATTAATGAGAATCATAAAATATTTCTATAAGACTTTATTTTGAAGGGGCACATCGCTTACGCAACCGTTAGATGTTGGCCGGAAGGTTCCTAAGTGTCGACCACGAGCGTGGGAAGGCCCGCCACTACGTGGACATAGGGGACTCATTTTTATTCGGTGGGGATCTATCAGCTGACATAAAGAACTCTTTTTTATATATAAAATTATATGTTTAAAGAAAATAATCCATTATTGTATGGGACCCTAAAAATTATTAGCAGCCAGTAATCGATAAATTAAATCGCGTTTTAATAAAGTGGCTACATCTCAATCTACTAACATAAAAACAACATATCAGCGCTCACGCAGCGGTGCCAACATCGCGCTACAAGCTTGTTAAGCGACGCGCGCCGGGCGGCGGCTCCCAGCTGCGACGCGAGCGATGCTACCGCGCGCTTTTTCATTCTACATTTTAATATATTTATGTTAATACAATTTACTAATTCACCGGCAAGTTTATTTTTTTAACACACATCTCTATTTGGAATTTAAATTTACATTCTAAGACATAATATAAACAATAAAATATGAAAAATGTTAATAATTAATATTGATGCAATTACAGGAGACCACGACATGCACTTTAAAAGGTACCCTTGAGTACCTAGAGAGCAATGTAATTATAACGGAGGTATGTAAATTGAAATAACTAACAACTTCTCATCAAAAAGAAACATCTTCTCTTCCAAAATACTAAATTGTCTGTCTGCTTATGGATATATGGCTTAAGGCACCTAGAAAGTAATGGAGAGGCCTAGAAAGTAGAGGAGAGAAATGAAGAAATTAGCAGAACTAAGTTTAGCGACGTAGTTCAAAGAATTGGTCATCTGAAGTGGCATTGAGCAGGACATATCGCTTGTGAAACCGATGGCCGTTGAGACTGGAAGGTTTCTCAAGCTGCAACTGCACTGCACCGTGGGTAGGCCTTCCACTAGATGGCCCGAAGATGTAGTTAAGGTCGACAGAAGTTACTGTGTTATAAGTGCTTTCCTCCAGGCTTTTATGATGATGGTTATGATGACTTGCAAAAGAATAGATAAAAAGGAATGTTACAGAAAGCTGAAAATTAATACAAAAATATTTTTTTAACGGAATTATAACAATATTTTTTAAAGTAACTGTTGATTTAATACTGTTACAACAATGTTTTTCCACTACTCCATAATTTATCAGACTCTCACTGTTGCCCAAATGGCATTTGCAGATTCCGCAGATTCGAGGCGGCAGGGCGCAGCCGGTGCCTAGCCTAAGATTTCTTTTAAGGTAGCGAAGCTCATGTGCACCCAGAGGAGCCTCGGCTCTGGCTGCTATATATTGTAGTATTGTTTCACGGCATTGGGAGATCGCCAAGCTCCTAAATTGGCGGACTTAAAGTGACTTCGATCTCCTGATTAAGCCACTTTACGAAGCCACTTTACTTACTACTTTATGAATCATCTCTACGAGGGATCCCAAGCTTAGGCCGTCACTTTTTGATAACATCAGCTCAGCATTCTGATATAAAAGTTCTCGAGAAGGATGAACCATGGCTTGGCCGGGTTCCATTGCTTTAATAATAACACTATTACCAATTCAGAAAGCGTTAGCGCTGGGAGAAAAAGTAACGGAAGAAACTCTAACAACGCTTCTATCTAGTATGATCGGGGATAGGCGTTTCTTATGACCACAAACGGGCTGTACTCGTATTGTATCAAAAACCATTACTCCCGATAGATTGTACTACCTGAAGCTAATGACCTTTCTTTGTAAAAATAAGTGAACGTTTTTACATGTCATAGGTATCACATTATTTGTTCATAAAATGTAAAGAAAATTATTAATTTTGTGATCATTTTTTGTGTTCACGGCGTTTACTGATTTTTTTAAAATGTCTGCCTAGTTTCCAAAATTGTTTTTCGAGAAGGATCTACAACAAGATATTATGAAACCAATAAAATATGCATGAAACGTAAACTAAGTAAAGTCGATCGCAAGTTATGTCGTGACTAAGGAAAAAAGTGATATATTTTTATACAGGTTGATTGGTTACGAATATAAATTATTTAATGTGGTGTATGCTCATTTGCTGTTCATTACTACATGTTATACCATATCTAAAAATCAACGGAAAAAATTAAATAACGTAATGGTACCGTAAAAAGAGTTTCTAAAATTCGAATAATTACATATTAAAGTTAATTATTGTTCTCTGCTACTATTATCTATCTCTCCAGACTAAATTATTTACCTGTAAGTAATCAGTTTATACAGGGTTAAAAATAGGTGTAAAATCTTTATAGATTTATCCTAAAAAATGATATATACCCATCCCTTTGAACCTTTTACGTCCATAACCAATCACCCTGTGTATATATAAGTGAACGTAATTACGTATTTTGTACATAGTAATGTAGAAATACTTTAAGTATGGATTGATTTTTTTTTTGTATCAAGCATATGCTCGAAAACCATTGAACTGTGGCGACTGTGCCTTCGGTGGAGAGCCGCACAAAACAATCGGTCCCTCTCCCTAGCGTCAATTAAAAATGTCTTGAATAAGTAATTGGGGATAGGTTTATGTAACATATCATTTACATTAAAAGAAAATATGCAAAGTAAATATATTAACGAAATGTAATTAAAAAGTACATTGTAAAATCGATTTAAACATAAGTATTTTATGAGTAATTATTTATTAGTGAAACGTCTTCTTCATTTTACCTATAGTTTTATAAATATTGCTCCCAAAGATTACTAATAGAGGGAAAATTTGTGTAACATAACCCCTTTTATGCACCGTCGTTTCAGACCATAGATGCCTACTGTAAGACATAGGCTTCCCCCAAAGATAGTGAAAATATTCCACAGACGCCATGCTTGGCAGGCGGGTTGGCGATCGCAGTTTTGTACTCAATGTTTGCAGTGGTACGTAGAGGACGCTGCTGTTCATCTTTTGCAAACTTCTTATGAGCAATTGTAATTCTATATAATTAATAAACAAAATGTTTTAATTTATGGACACCGCTCTATCCGGGGAACCTTGTTTGGATCCTTTAGTGCTGGGCTACCACTGCTCGGTTTCACTAGACTTCATTACTTAAATATTATAAATGTAGAAATAATATTTTCAGTATATACACAAAAAACACATAATAATGTAGAATTGTCTGGAACGAACTGCTTAGTGAATGTAAAAGCTAATAAATAAGACTTTGTTTGTAAATGAAAGAACGGTTTAAATAAAATAAACGACATTATGTTGAGTACTATTGCATAACGTCATCAAATTTTTCTGCGTGTTTAATCACAGACATCAACCCTAGTATTTTCGCGGTGGTTACTTCTCCCTCCGTGGTTCAAGTTCATATTATTTTTTCATAAATACCAAATCTTAATGAACAGGAAAGGAAGAGTAAATATTTCAATTACTTAATATTTATAAATAATTTTTTGCAACTATTACATTACTCATAATGAAAATAGTAAGTATGGAAAACACTTTCGTATAAACGAAATTCCGGGAAGGGATAACAATTACCTGTACATGCGAATGCCATGTAAAACTATACACCATCTTATTCGCAATTAAGAATTTTAAAAATAGAACATTTTTATAATTTATATTACCAGATATTGACTATATTTTCTCAAAAATTTTATTTAAATATTCATCCAAATGTCGATACCAAAGAAAATATTAACTCCTTTAAGAGTAAATATACTATTTACAGATATATTTTATCTTTGGTATTTGGTATTCAAATTAAGAACAGTCGAACGTTAATGACAGATCGCAAACTGCACCGCACTAGCAAATCTCTGTGAACGTTCTAGCAGAATAAAACTTTCCCGCCAACTAGCGTTTAGAACTCGAGTAATTAACTGACATATGTGGAGTACTTATAGTGAACGAGAATGTAATGCGCTTCAGCGCTAAGAAGTTTACGTACTTTTACAAATGAACTTCTTATTGCAAGTTTAATGCGAGGATAATGAGCAGACATGAGTGCAGTTTTGAAATCTCCGCGAGTCTTGCTGGAGATTGCTCGCGCGGTCGCCTCGGGCCGTCAGCCATCTGTTACGGTTTCAAGAAGTTTCACTAGACGTATAGTGATGTATACGTCTCATATCCTTATCGATAATTATATTTGATAATAATATCTATTTATATCAACATTTAGTGTGCACCCTATGAAATGATTATTGAATGATAGCAGATTGGAAGGCCTTTTTTGTGACTCAATAAAATCAATATTCCGAACCTGTCTTAGATCTGTACATCAATACATATTCAAATACGAAAGAATATATTTGTTTCATTGTTTAAAATCACTTGTCTACCGAAACCTTTCTGAGTTACATTCTTCTAAACTAGTTTTAAGTATATATTGCCAGTAACTATATAAACATTGTTGAACAAACTGTAGAGAGTTTTTTAATCGTGTAGTGTATAACACATTCTTACCTACATCGTTACTATTAATATAAAACTTGTTTTAGAACAGAAATAATGTGAATATTACATGTATGCATATTTACAGAATATGTAATTTTATTGAGTAATCTTACAGTAAAAAATAGGCAAATAAGGAGTTAGCTTTCGTAATATGCATGACAGTAGCGATGACATATGGATCTGAGACGAGGTCGTTTACGATGGACCTTATAAGAAGGCACGAGATCCTCCAAAAAGCAACGGAGAGGGTACGCTTAGGGCTTCAGAAATGAGGAGATCCTTAGAATATCCATGGTCACCAACGGAGGTCGAAGAATTGCTCGTTTGAAGGGACAGTGGGCGGGGCATACCGCACACGAGCTGATAGACGTGGAGAGGTTAAGTATATCGACGACTTAGTCAAGTTCCCTGGGTGCAGGCAGTGCAAGGCGGTGGGCGTCTATAGGTGACATAATGATGATGATTTAATAGTTAAAACATCCAATTTACGTCAAAATAATTTTATTTTTACAATCGCGTGAATCGTTTAACATGTTTACCATTCACATCACTAGTCCTGTCGAAACTTTTGAATTATTTAATAGGTAGTTTTTTGCCAACACTTACACACAGTGGTGCGACAGATGGCACTGTTTACAGAAAATTAACCGTCAAATCGTTTGTGAAATAGATCCGCCGGGACGCAGTATAAAGAAGCCATTATAAAAAGCATTACTATATATAAGACGACAAATAGCGACATGCGATGCGATGTATCGCTTTCGCGTCTATTTACTGTTGCTTATTGAAATAAAGTATTAAAAAACGAAGTATAAATATATTTTTGCGTTTTTAAATTTTTTAATTTACCACTAATCATAACGTCGACTCTATAAACAAAAGGTAAATGTTGAGAAGAATAACGAAGAATAACCAAAAAAAGAACGAGTCCATTTAATTATTTTATTTAATTTTTTCATGATAAACACAATCGGTTTCCTTTAGTGAATCTTTGTAAACAAGTTGATAATTTATAATCCTATAATATATATATATATAGGTCCCAGATACCTTTTATTTCATATATTAAACGTGTTTGAAATGCCGGCCATGTTAGTTTAAGCCATTGTCCAAACTAGTGGCCTTTGTACTCAGTGACGTCACGAGGTGTCCGCAATAACGGCAAAAAATTTCGGCTTCTACCTACTCTCCTGTAGTAAATAAACTAGCCGCCAGAAACAAGGCTCATAAGGAACTCTTCGTGCCTACAGTGTTACCGATATCGATGTACCGCGCTTTATGTCGGTGATACGGGGAAGTATCTTCATCTTTATCAGTTTTAAGTAATCAAACCTGATCATCATTATTATGTTAGCCGATAGATGTTCCGTGCAGGGCATAGGTCTCTCCCAAGGTCGCCATGATAAATAGTCTTGAGCCACCAGCATCCAGCGACTTCCCCCGACCTTGACTATATCGTCGGTCCATCTAGGGTCATATGGGGTCTACCTAGCTGTTTACTGGCTCGTGGTCGCTAATGAAGAACCCTTTGGCCTTTTCAAACTTCAGTACGTTTTCACTATTGGGTCGTAAATATTTGTCTACATCCTTTTCAGTCCATTAATGTAATCATGTAAGCCTATCTGTTAAAGATTCTGTTACTGTATCTTCATTAGGTTCAAATTACATTTCTTTATTCTGTTTGGCTTAGTTCGTGTGTTAACTAATTATAGGTCATCGAAAAGGAGTTGTAAACGTAATAACAAAGCCGTGTTAAACGATAAAAGAATGTATATTATTATTTATATATTGATTTACTATAATAATGGGTTTCATAGAAAAAGGTTGCCATATTATTTTTCTTTACAATATAGAATGTAATATATTTTTTCCCCTTTTTGATATATTACAGATTTTTTACTAAAACAACTGAGATCACTCGCTAAATCAAACTTTGATCTCGTTCGGCATATTCCGAAATATCTTCTCATCTAAAATACTGCAATTTCTGTATACTAAGGTCTTTAACCAGTGTGTGTTGCCGGTGATGACTTAAGAATCTGAGACGTGGTCGCTTATGATTTGCCTTATGAGAAGGCTCGAGGTCACATAAAGAGAGCTATGATGGGAGATTCGCTGCTTGTTCGATCCAAGGTCACCTATGTACCTCAAAGAATTGATAATCTAAAATGGATGTTTTACATCGCTTATGCAAACCGATCATCAACCAATTGGTGCGACATAGATAGGTCTCCCACTAGGCGGACCCATAACATAATCAAGGTTGCGGAAAATTGAAAAAATTGCTGAATGTCTGTCATCGTGGCGATCTTTTGGTGAGACGTATGTTTTACTCTGGGCATATAATATAATTAATTGCAAATCATTTAAAAAAGAAAGGAGATGAATTATAATTAAATACAGTTTCAATTTAAACAAGAGTTCCATTAACTTTGTTACCATTCATATTTGGGTTTTCTCCTTAATTTGTTGAAGGAGTTTGATTGTAAACACGGCAACACAAGAGTCAGCGTGCGCCGGTGGCGTGCGGTTTATGATATCTCGACGACACGTGTAACTCGTGAACACAGAACGTTGCCGTGCGAGAACTGTTTGAGGTTAAAACTAGCCATTTACAGCGACTATCTTATTTTATATTTACATGTGTGATTAAATATAATATTAAGGATGATTGATCTGTAAAATCTAACGGGGGAGTGTACGGTTCGTTTACTGTCATCTAATGTATGGTACACCCTGTACCATACATTAGATGCAAAATAAAATAATATTATGTCGCTATAAATTTTATTAGATTCAGGCGTTACCTTGCGGAAGTCCATCCGCACGTGCATTTATCAGCGGGCTGGCGGGAGACTGCATAGCGGAAGTAGCTATATATTAGTCCCTTTCTTAGCTATAATTGATTTATGTTTACAGACCTATTTACATGTTTCATTGAAAATAAATGATGAAAATCAAGTAATAAATATACAACTAAAAGAAAAAATAATTAATTAATATGTTTTTAAAATGTATATTTGTTACGCGTGGCTTCAGACCGACAAATGTAGCGTAGAAAGTCCGTTTACAAGGTGGACAGTCCTTAAAGTCGTTGGAAGAGGCTGGATGCAGACCAGTTCCTACCGGTCCCATTGGCAGACTATGGGAAAGGCCTAAGTCCAACATTGGGCATACTTTGGCGAAAACGACGATGATGATCATGATGATTGATGTATCATAATAAGTAGTTTGTTTTGTAATCTTGTGCACTTTTGTATTAATTTTGTACAGAACCCAACGATCGGCAATAAACACGCGTGTTGAGCGTTAACTGAATTTAAACATGGCGTCCACTGCGTGTCGTGCTCGCTAGGAATATATCAAGCGAGATTCTCTCAGCGTGCGCTGTTGGTGCCGCAGAATGCCACCGCTTTATTTCACCGACTATCTTTTCCCCATGACTTTGTTCGCGAAATTAAAAATTACGATATTATTAGCAAAAATTAGATATTCGTTTGTAAACTTTTGGTATATTTATATTTATTTAAGTATCAGACAATATTAAGATTCTTAACCCTTAACTACTCGCACGAATAAAATCGCTTAACTGCTCACACGGGGTCCGTGGTGACCCCAATTTGTATCGATGAAATTTGATGATTCCTTTTTTTTAATGAAACAAGCGAATATTAATTATGCAAGTGGTTTATTTAATCTATAAGACATAAAAACCACAACTTAAAATAAAATCTTCTAAGGCATAAAAATAACTAAAATATAAACTTCTACAATAAGAAACATTTTTGACGCAACATGAGATCATGCATTAAAATTTCATGAATATTTATGAATTATGGCAATCATCGTTATTGCAGTTTTGGCAGTAAACAATGAAGTGCTCATTACACAAAAACCTTTTGCATTTACTGCATTTTGTGGATACTTTTTGGTCACTCTTTCTCGGGCAATTATAGCACCGCTCACGTTTAGTGGTAGGTGGATCAAGTGGGGTTTCCCAACCATGTACTTCCAATAGCCACCTTTTTACTATTTTTGGAGTTGCGTTGACGTTGGTTCGATGTTTTTGATGACTTTCAACAAGTTCCGTTGCAAGTTGTCGCAAGGATAGACGCCTCACGCGAGTACGTACGTTTTTTGTGTTCGCTTTGTGAACAACCAATGCATTTATGCAAAGGCCAACGTTTGGTTCTCCTTCCAACATTATATGTCCCACACAATTGGTCATTAGTATCTACTCTACCCTTTGTACTATTATAATAAGTAATTATAGCGGGCTTATTCTTATCACCAGACACTGGGTCAATGTCTGCATTGAAGACAGTAATATCACAGATTTATTTGGCTTTGGAAAAAAGAGGGAACTGGCTGGAATTTTGGTCATCAGGTACATCCAGTAGCCAATGTGCAATACGTTCATCTCTTGCATCCATGTTTGATAACTGAGGAATAAAAAAAGACATGTAAATACCATATTTGTACAAAAAATACAAAAAAAAAGTTCTAAACCAGTAAAACGATAGAAATTATCATTTACTATAATATTTCATTCAAATTTATATTAATATCTAAATAAAAACAATAGAATATAAAAAGCTTACCTTTCTCAAAAAAGTTACGTAAGTACTCGCACGGGGTCACGGCTCAAGAGAGCAGCGGCGTGGTCTTCACCTGCAGCGGCGTAAACGGTACTAAAGTATGTTCTTTAGCGCATATTAGGAAGCTAGCGGGCGCACGGGGAGGTTCCAACCGTTGCAAGTGCATTTTTTCGATACGCGAAAATGCGTTGACCCCATGCGAGCAGTTAAGGGTTAAATTATTACATTCAATAGGCCTATAGCACTCTTTATAAACTTAAGTTTTACTATTGTTTAGTTGATTTACGATAGGCGTTATAAGAAGATTCAAAGTCACCCAGAGAGCAATAAAAAGGTTTATGCTCGATCCTTCCTGAAGAAATCCGCAGAAAAACCAAGGTTACTGACATAACTCGTCTTGCAGTCGGAGGATATTGCTCGTGCAACAGACTGTTGGGGTTTGAAAGGTCCGCATCCGCAGGCTGAAGCCACGACATCAAGCCGGTAGTCGCGGAGTGAGTAGGTCCTCCACTGCCTGGAACGACGACATCGTCAAGGTTGCGGGATGTTGCTGGATGCGAGTAGCGCAAAACCGATATTTGGTGGAAGCTTATTCCTTGCAGAGCGCGTTTATCGTTTGATATAATGATTCGAATAAAATATAACAACTTCACTGATAAATTTATTACAGTGAGCACGGATTAAAAAAGTAATGTTTGCAATAATTTGTCAAACAAAATTTAGAATTGAACGTGTATTTTGATCTTGTTCAAAATTTTAAGAAAAATTTGTTTAAAAAAGGGGGCACCTCCTAGATTATTATATTTTCAATTGTGCGATTTAAAAACTCAGTCAGACATATATTTTTGTGAAATCATTTTAAAAATCTTGACAAACTAAATACACAGAAAGAAAAGGGAACGTCCGAAATGCATTATATTTTAATATATATTATAATTCGCAATATTTTGATATTTTAAAAACAGTCAACACATTTTAAATCCTATTTTGTACAAGCGCGACTTTAACTGGTCAATGTGAAACAGGCTTTCTTATTCAATAATCTATTATTGTGAAGAAGCCTATTTAACCTGATTGACAATATAAGTCATAATTTTTAGCACGAATAGACTATAGATAAACATCTTGCACGTCCTTATGTAATTTATAACAGAAGCAAAAGAATAAAACCTTTGTAATCTAACGATGACATCCGTAGACGAATGAAAGTAAGCAACATCGGGCTTCGTTGTCAAGCTCGCTGTCGCTTAACGAGCCGGAGAGAACTATGCTCGATATATTGATTCTTTGTGAGATTAAATAAGGAGTGTGGAGATCAAAAGATAACCGACTTAGCTCGGGGGTAAGATAAGTTGGAGTAGCAGTAGACTGCTTACATAGAAGATAGAACAGTTGTACGCTGGACGCGTATGATTCTGGAGGGAAACTGGTAAGCAAAGCATATGACGTCTCCCCACTAAAGTGGACAGACGAACTTTTTAAGGTTGTCGGGAGAATCTGGAAAGAAGGTCAGGTGCAGGCCGCCCGCAGGGGTCGGCATATACCTGGGCTACGTCCTGCGGATGAAATGATGATGATGAAATCAACATTCTACTTGACAACATTGAGAGCTGAAGTTTTCCATATTTAATATGGAGGCAGAGGTAGTGACGAACGTAGAAAAACTTTTTGAATTATACTTTTAACTAATTTAATGTACAATAGATTGTTCTAATGGATTGTCTTGTATTAATTTTATTTAAAAATACGTTTAATATTATTTCCTTTTTTATTAACGTTTTTATATAAACTTTAATCATAAATATTACCAGGGGTGTGGGCGCCTACAACAGGCAAACATTTTAATTTTGTAGTAATTTAAATTAAACTACTCGACTCAAAATACCAAACCAATTGGATGATTGTTTTCGTATTTTAAATATATTCGTATATTATAAGTATGGAGTGGCATGTCGCTTTAGTATTTTGTAAATAAACGAACATCAACTTGTCTCCGGTGATGTAGGGCTATAATCCCACAAAGTGACGTCACACGCAGCGCGGGACGGACGCGTTTGATCTCAAAGCTGGGCTAGGGAACGTCACGTTCCAAAACGAGCGAGCAATGATTTAAATTAATTAATATTCTAGGTTTAAAATATAATATTGTTTTTAAACACGGTAAGATATAAAAACGATGGGGATTGGGTACGAGTGGATTTTAACAAAGTTTAGAGCGGTAGTAACGCGACCACACATTCTTGTTCATGCAAAGTTAAACAATGAGTAGAAAGTTCACATATAACACTATCTATGCCTATATATGTATTCGTTGGACTGAGTTAATAGATAAAATAAACAAATTATCTTATTAGTAATAATGAGGTAGGGATGCGGTCACATCAAGGCATAAAGTGCAACATGCAGTCGATCTCTTCTGATCCCTGAGATTAGATATGATTCATTGATTAAAAATTTGATTACTAAGGCGAGAAACTTAGAAATGAAACGCGAGTCAGATGACAAAATATCAAACTAAGGAAAAAAGAAGTATTTAAAAAAGTTATCTAACTTCGAGTCATAAATTGATTTATGCTTGTAAAAAATTATCAATAAAATTTAAATCGTGTACACCAATACCTCGCTTTGCGTTTTTTTCGAAGTTGCGTCGCTGCTTAATTAGTACCAATTTTCACTGTGCGTCGTTAAATTTTCGAGGTGGCGTTGTTTTGGGTTCGAATCTTTGATTTTTTTTTTGAAATTTCCTTTTTTTCCTAAAAGATGGCAATACTTTCTTTTCTAATTGCGCCTTGTCATCAAAAGTCGGGGATTCCCTTTCTAACTAAAATCAACGCAATATGAATTCAGTTTTATTTTCATTTTATTTTGCTAATTTTAGGAGTTCAATTTCAATTACGTAGTGTGTTGTAATGTCCACTACATTTTTTGTTTTTATTTTTAAAGAGAATAAATTTTTATTCAAATTTATATATTATTTAAATTTATATAACTTTTTATGTGTTGTTTCTGGTTACAAAAAAGGTGAATTCCAATTTATTTATTGGCTGAGTTATATTATTTTTGTTTTTTAAATGTTTACTTAGTTCAATTTTCTTTTTAAAAAGTAGTATTTTCGTGACCCTGGAACCTGTCTTCGATCTTTACATGGTTTTCTATAGTAAATCTTAATTCACTTTGCGGCGTTTCAATTTGCGTCGTGTTTTTTTTTTTGGAACGTAACCACGACGCAAAGTGTGGTATTGGTGTATACCACACAAATGGCCTAGCAGATTGGCATATAAAGTGGCAGTGAGCAGGCTACGTGGCGCGCTGAACAGAGACTGCTGGTGCCTTATGGTTTTAGAGAGTAAGTCATGAAATGACAAACGTAGCATAGAACGTCCACCTACAAGGTGAACTAATGACCTTGTTGATGACTTTGGGGAAGGCTTTTGACCCGCAGTGGACTTTCTACGGCTGAAATTATGACGATGGTAAATAATAATTAGACTACCAAGTGCAGCAAACGACATTAACAGAGACTGTCTTGAAAGTTGCCGGAAGACGCTTTATACAGGTCGCTTCCATCCTGTCATATAGGAAAGTTTTGATGGGGTTTGATTTCGATGGGCACAGTCCAGTACTGGACTTTCTTTATAAGTAAGAAAAGGACCAATATTTAGCCACTTCCGCACATGCAGTGGTAGTCGTGCAACGAAGTGTACCGCCAGTGTACCGCCCGCCAGCTCGCTGATAAATGCGTATGCGGCAAACATTGCGAATCACACAACCGCCACCGCCAAATTACTCAACACGTGTTTCACCCCTCCACGGGGCATCTTCAGGAGTTATGTTACACCGATTAGTGCCAAACACAGAGTCTCAGTGACTCTGTGTTTTTGTTTGCCATGCAATATTGGTCCTTTTCTTACTTAGGATGGACTTTCGCGAGGTAACGCCTGATTCCATTAAATACTTTCTTTATAATCCAGTAACAGTAAAAAATAGTAAGCGCCATTCCAGTTAGCAGTTAAAAGGTTTAACTATTTGCTAAACAGTTAACTTGTAAGCAATTTCCATCCGATGCGTGCGTTGAGATGCCCAATAACGGCGCAAATTGATTTGTGGTCAAGCGCAACAGAGGTTATAATTTTCGCGCCATGCCGCGAACCCACGCTGTGCAACCAGAGCCCGCTTGAAAAATACGCTACCACAGATAAAATATAATTTTAATTAACGTTTTATCCAATGTTGAACATGAACGTAATAGTAATAATAGTTTCGATTTAGGATAATCGTAAACATTAAATATAGAATGTTATAGAATGCCTGTATTCATTTTGTTACTTCACAAGCAATAATATATATACTGTTACTTAGCTTCCACTTTTCTATTGAATAATTAAATTGAGGACTATGTTAGGAGCTTTGCCGCGAAATCCGATCAGAAATAAGGAGATGTGCAGAAGGTTAAAGGACACTGTTTTGTTCGTAACCGACAGTCTGACGACGAAAGGTTTGTGTTCCAGTAGGTGGTCGACAATGTAGTCAATCGGGCAGTGCAAGAACGATCTTTGTAGCGAACTTTTGATAGGATGATTATGTATGACATAAATAGGAAATTTGCGTCATGAATGGAGAGTAATTATGTAACTGCAGCTGGTAATTACGTATTTAATTTAATATTTAATTACAAAAAAAATTTCGAACCCGTCTAAAATATCTTTATAATTTTTTTAACCATGACACAATCTTTTCAAAGGGTTTATGTTGTGCAGTGGGCATCTATCGGCTTATTGAAAATCAGCGTACGGATTAATCTGTACTGCAGTACATAGCTAATTAAGGGTTATCATTGTTGATACTCTTATATTACCTGTAATAATTTTAAACTAAGGTAACAAATGAACATCTTCGTTTTTATCTTTGAATTTTAATTGACGAATGAGAGCAAAAAAAATTAAAAACGTTGAAGTGTTTTTTGTTCGGTTCGTGAAACAAAACTTTCTTTGAAATTGTGATATGAATTTTTTTTTCTTCAAATCAACGTAAGGACCAGGGCGTCAGAAACTAGAGAGCGTGGCTTCTCGCAGCGCACAATATGCGCGGCCCGTTAGTAAAAAGAAGCGCTAATGACCTCTGAATTATTTAACACACGACCTCTATCTATGCGCGTCGGGTGAAAAGGCTCTTTTACACTGGCTGCCTTTGAGTGCTTGACTCTTTGACTTTTTATTACGTGGAAGCTTTATTTAAAAGTTCCCGCCTCTTTTCAAGTATATTTTCACGTAACTGTATGTATTTTATCTATATATACATTATATATAAGACAGATTTTCATTTACGTGGGTGGTACACCATATTCTATGCTCCGTGTACAGGTCAGATAAAAAAATTTACGAAATACCGCAAGAGGTTGAAGAGCGTTCTTTAATTTAGCGAAACAGGTGTGAGACTATACAGAGAATTTAGAATTAATTGTATAAAAAAAATATCAATTAAAAGAATTATGCAGGAACACGTAAAAAAATTAAAAACGCTCCGTCCCCATTTTAATCTCTCAATTTGAACAATAACATAAGAAATTTTTTTTTTTTTTTTAATTTTTTTTTATCAGATCAATGGATTGGCAAATTGATGTGACATTCTCAGGTCACATAAATAAAGGTCACGGATTTGCAAGCGCAGCGTAGAAGGTCCACCAATAAGATAGACAGAAAACCATGATACGGTCTGCAGGTATGCAAGCCGCTTCCACTCAGTCCTATTGTAAATGTTTGGAACCAGGAATATGTCCAGCAAGACGTTCCACTGCCGAAATGATGAATATGGTGATTAATTATTTATATTTTCTTCATAATTTTTTTACCTATGTTTTAATACCCGTAAAAAATATTGAATCAAATAATCATCTACGGTTTGAATTTCGTGGGAACCTATCTAGTTTAACATAATAAATTGTTTAAACCATTCATCGTACACTGTCAGACAACAAAACATATTGTAACATCTTTTCAAACAACGATTCGCCACGCTACAAGTTTCACGAACAATTGATAAAGACCACAGACAGTAGTAAAAAACTTCGATTTCAAATCACTTGACAATAACAACTTTGTACGCCCACGTATAGTGAATAAACAATATATGTACACGGGGTTCTGTATGTTACTTTAAAATACTTTGTTAGTATTTTTATGATCGAAAAGTTATCTATGACATTTACAGCACTGGATTTGAAATGAGAGAGACCTGAATGTTCTTATCATAGGCCTCGTTTGACCTCCCTTGAAAGCCTTGGCTCAGGTGGATACATTATTTATTTAACTGAACTAGCAGGTCACAAAGTTATTAGGAATCTCAGGCGGAAGATCTATAGAAAAAGCGCCCACAGAATTTGGTTTGTACGCATTTAATTATTAGCGGGTAGAGATAAGTTACCATGAGAGCACGTAAATGATCCTTCTTGATAATGGGAAAATGAGAGCTAACATTGAATTAGATTGTGTATTTATATATTTACCAAGGCTATTTACAATTTACAATTACGACCCGAAGACGATGGCGGCGACTACATCACCGATGGCGTTCGAATTCAAATCGAAATTCAAATTTAAATTCGAACGCGAAAGAACAATTCAAGTAGTGGCTAGCATAACGGAATATGACCTACACACTTTTATGGTAGCTATGTTTATAAAACCCACATCCATTAGTTAGAAATAAAAACTTCACCTGATATAAGGTTAAAAGTAAAGTAAGTTAATAAATATATTAAATATTTATTTAACATACAGATAGAAGAATTTAGGACTACCAGTCCTTTTGGAAATCATTGTGGTAGGCAGATGTTCGGACCATGTTGTGCGGTTGAAATGATAACGATGATGAAATCAATTTTACGTTTAATAATGCTTAGAGCAGAAATTTTCGAGATTTAAGATGAAGATTAGTAATTTGAGACGTAACATATGAACATTATTCTTAAAATTTGTTTATAGTTTGAACGAGGATCCCTAAAAATCCGTACAGCAAACATTATCCATCCGATGGCGATCGATTTAACGCATGCAATCGGCTGTGAAGCGTTTTTGTACCGCGAAGGGTTATGGAAACTTATTCGCGTAGCTAAGTTAATCCAATTCAACTATTCAATCATCTCAAAAGAGTCTTGATGTGTTTTTCTGAACTTATCTAAGTTGTTGTTTTTATAGTATTATTACGTTTATTTGTATTGCAATTTTACAAGAGTTTTGTAAAGATTTATTAGTTAAAATATGTAGGAAGAATATTTGTACGACGAACTCCAGATAACTGATTTCACGACTATTGAATGCAGATGACTGTGTTTAAAGAAACAACAATTATTTGAAGTATATTTTCTCCTAGAAACATTCTTATAAGCCTTAAGATTAAAAAATAAAATACTGTCAATAGGAAGAATCAAAAAATTTAGTGACCAGAAACTAATTTTGTTTACCTGTAAAGAAGCGGATTCACCATGTTCACAGTAATACTTGTTACAAAATATGCATAACATCCGCGAGACAAAATTAAAATCCTCACAGGTAAATGAAATCTATTGCAACTGCGTAATTATTTCACCAGTGAAGTTGAATTTGATTTGAATAGATATTTGATCATTATTTTTATTATATACTATAATGACTGCAATGACGGTCGGATGACAGATAAGGAGAACAGGATTGTATATAGCAAAATGTATTGTCGATCCGTGGATAAATGTAGCCGAATTAAAATTTAATGCTAAACACAAGAAAACGAAAAATGAATGCAAGATATTGATATATTAACTAAACGCGTATATAATGACTTGTTTTTACTTTACTAATTTGTTACATTACGTACATAAATGAAACCGTTAATAAACATTAAAGTTATAAACACACGATCTTTGTAATCAATTACCATTATCGTTGTTATATGAAATTACTTATGAAATTAAAAAAATGTCTGAATAACAAATACTTCATTTAAAACTTAAATAACTTAATTAAAAATAAAAATCAAAACCGTTTTATTAACAATGTTCAACATAATATTTTAATTGACTTAATTACGAAGGAATCAGTAAGTAATAAGGTTTCAACTTTCGAATTTGATATATTGAAGCGGACGCGACGACCAGCAAAAAGGTCATATAATGTGTAAAATATAATTTTCTCTTTCAAATTCAAGTAGTATTTAGCTATGTGACGTAATTTATGTAATTTATTCTTGTTATTTATATGAACTTTATATATTTATTTATGTTGATACGCAAAAACATATTTCTTTTCCGATCTGTAATTTAAATATTTATTAATTAGTCAAAAGTTGCGTGTATTGGGTTACTAAAAGTAATGAGAAATGTGCTGGTGGGTTTTGCATAAAGGGAAGGTCCAGGGAGTGTGGATAGCCCAGGTAATGCGAGTAGGCTGTTCTTCCGGTTCGCTAAAGACAGTTGGCCATGTAAGTTCAAGTCCATAACAATTGCATTTCCTACATGTACATCATAGGAAAGAGAAAGAAGTTATTTTTATGATAACTGCTACTTTTTATAAATTACACCCTTTTTCTCCAGGTGGGTCGGGCTAAGCGGATAATAAGATATGTTTAATTGTGATCTCATGTAAACATAGGTGAGAAGTTCAGTTGAAAATAATAAAAGAATTTCCTCAGCTACTACAATTTCATTTTATTTCCTCTGTTTTCCTTGATATATCCACTTTGCCTGGGCTTCCCTATGTATTTATCGTATCTATTACAATTTTTTTATTGTCAATCAGACTCATAGTGGTTTTTATTGAGATTATAGCAAAACTACAAAGTTACAAAAAATATTCATAAAAAAAATAGTATGTCCATGACACTGTCAGCCTAAAAAACGGAAAGCAAATTGTAAGAAGTTCTTAATGCTTCTAAAGAAGCGTGTCCGATGTTCCACCTCACCGGTCTATTTAGTTCAATAATAGTGAAGCTATGAGTTAGCAATGTCCGATACGGTTAGTTGGATTATTCTGTGAGAGATTGCGTTGTTGACGTCACAATGGCGACAATGTTCCGACATGTACAAAAACATTAAAAGGAGTACAATGCTACAACATTCAACCTGCGTTCTAAATGTACATATTGATATAATTATCCACGTAGGTTCATTTATATTCCATCATGAGCAAACGGAGCTGTAGTAGCAGAGCGGTAGAGCACTGAGTCTTACGATCGTGTGTTTGATTCCCGGGATCCTATATAATTCACACTTTGAGCATTGATTATATAAGATTTCCATACTGCGACCAACTCGCCTGCCAAGCGTGGCTATTACGGTATTACCTCCATAGATATCTTTGGGAGAGATATATGCAGTGGACATCTATAGGCTGATACGACGACGACAACGTACACCATAAAAACAATGCCAGAAAAACACGATTTGATAGAAAGTAAAATAAGATTGAGTTCCCTTGTAGTGGAATCCTACAAATTCCACGAGGGTTACCAACAAGCTTTGGTCTGAAAAGAGCCCACAACAAACTCATATCGGTTTTTTCAAGAGTCCTTGAAGATCGACTGGACCCTCGACGTGGTGTGTTCGTCGCCAAAGGTGTTACGCGGAAGCTCAGCGCCTAGAAACAAATTAAATTTACAATGTCTATCAATTATCCGACGTATACCGAAGCGCCAACAAAATTGCCGACGAGTAGTTAAGTAAGAATAGTTACTCTTAAAAAGTGTCTCGACGGTGGACGCGCATTGCTTACTTGACCACTGCAACACCGTGACTGATGCAATCCTCATGGGTCCTCATGGTCTGGGATTCCAACAGGACCACCCTCCCCCCGTTAATTACTTTTTAAAATAATCGGTATAAAAACACAAATCTGCCAGACACTCTATATTATTATCCGGTTAAGCCGTATCTCAGTTAGCACTTTTACCAGTAAAAAAAACTCAATTAAAAAGTTTTTAAAATGTTCGATTCCATACGGTCGTGTCGCGACTTCCCCTCGGAGCGTAATATAAAGAAAAATGCCAAAATCAAACGGACTTGTTATTTCAAATTACATTTTTTTTCTGAATTTCTTTAGGGGAACATTGTTTGCGTGGATTTCTTAATAGAAACGTAACATCGAGATGAAATGAACCCAATTTTATACAGCAAAGATTAGCAATTTTAAGCTTTATACACTAAGTGATAAGAAAGTCGTGTCTGCAAATAAAACTGAATATACATACGGAGGACATTTTTATCGAAATAAGTCAATTAGAGCTCTATGCTTTTTAGATTAAAGTTGGTTTTATGATTTTCAGAACCTGACGATTTTCAACGAAGAGCCGAATATCCGTTCTGACAGTTTTATTAATTTTCGTTTTCCACAAAACTTTTGTCAGTTCTGTATTTTTCCTTGTCCTTTCCTTGATTGTCTTTGTTTTTTAAATTACAATTTTTTCATAACATAATTTGTGAACCGTAGATTATTCTATCTACTTATGATATATATTTAATATAATTATTTACTTCGATTTCTTGTAGTCGTAGCATTCTTTCTACCGCGCTTTTGTAAGAAAGTTAAAAGCACAGATCCGGGGCAATAACTGTAAATAATTTGTTTTTAAAGAATTTTTTTGAGTATATTTCGAAAATTCATCTTTATATAAATAAACGCTTTTAAAGTTTCTTACAGGAACCATAATATTTTTGGCACTGTTTACGTATTCCAATCCGCTTTTTTATTTTTCTACCCCCACAATATGTTTAAATCACGGATTAAATAGAAATCAGTCCAAAAACATGCAAAGTCAAGAAATTGCGCCTGCGTTATGCAAAAATAAATATCAACCGGCATTTTGCTCCAATGTAATTGCTAGGTATAGGCCTCCCTTTCTAGTTCTCTCCTCTCCTCCTCTAGTCTCTTCTCCTTTTACTAGTTTTGCAATGCATGCAATAGAAAACTCATTTTCGCAAGTGATCATCTTCATACACGCTGACATGCGTTTGGATATATATATATGTATATTAATAGAACGTGGAATATTTATGAAGATACGATAGAAACCGTAGATTATGTTTCGTATTATGTATCGACATTTATATATATTTTTTTATATGTATAGATGTCGATTACGTATAAAGGAAAACAAAAATTTACTTTAAGTTTTTAAACTTTGTGAATAGTATTATGATAATTTAAGCAAAATATTAAAACAAGATGAAAGAGTTCCATCATTAGTATAGGAGGAAGCGAGTAAATTAAATAAATAAAAACTAAACTATATCCAGTTACTAAAGGAAGATTGGTTATGGGTGTAAAATCTAAAGGATTTCTAATCAAAAAATAAATGAATGTAAGAAATATCATGATTCATTAATTTTTTTACCGGAAAGTGGCAGTAGAAAGTTCGTTTTAATGGCAGCAAATGAGCGAACATCTACTTCTTTAAAGTTTTTACCACTCTCTCATCAACCGCTCTAGATGAAAAGGTACGAAAAATATTTTTATTATTTTCTATGAGATCGTGTGTTTTAAGATATATGTGAGTAATCTAATCTGGTTATTGTAAAGACGATGACAAGGCAAACAACCTTTTGTAAAAATAAACTTTAAATATATATACGTAACGGGTAAAAAAAAATGTGAGCAATAACCGCGCAGTTTTATTTTAATAATGACGATTTAAAAACAAAGAATGAAGCTAGTAACGCTTTTGCCTCATTCGAACAATAAAAAAAAAGAAGTGTAATTGATGGAATCCCGCCCGCCACTAGATAGGTGTAGTTCACAAATTCCCACAAAGCCCCCTCTGACAGCAATTCCGTTTTAGAGCCTTAATCCCGACTCCACTGCGAATAAAAGGCATATTTCGTCCACCGTCGCTCGCGAAATTGTCATCGCAAATAGCTTTCGCCTAGGGCGTACAAATCGGACCATTCTAAAACTACGTATCTCGTATTAAACCAAGCTATTTTGTATCTTACTCCTTCATCATAAAGTCTAATATTCATTAAAGCTTTTCATACTGAGAAATGTAACAATGAAAATGCCAGCATTGCTCGCGTAAATAAGATTCCGCGGATTTCCATTCTTATGGACTTTATGTTTAATGTGGTAAGGCTTAAAATGTTTTGTATGTGAAATCTGAACTTGAAACGTCGCTAGCCTGACGCTCGATATCAAATAAACACGGCTGCAGATCTAAAACGCCTTAAGCGCTGTATCCAAATAAAACTAACTTTAAACTTTTCGGCGAACTGTTAAGGCTTAAAGTAGTTAAATGAAGGGTCAATACTAGGATTTTCGCCGGGGGAAAGGAAGGAGATGGCGTGATAGAGCTTTTGGAATGCGGAACAGAGACAGATATATAGCTCCGAGCGCTGTGATTGGTCAGGAAGGCCGCAGGCTGTGAACAGTAGCCCGCCCTATGTCTACTGTAAAAGGTGACGTTCTCTCCGTAGAAAGACGTAACTTGCTGAAAAAAATAATGAATGCTTTTTTATTTATCATATTAATAATTATTATTTAACTTAGTTTATGACAATCATACTTAAATCACCCTTTTCATACATATTACATATAATCCATCAATTTTAATTAGGTGTCATAAACAAATTTAAATTTATATAAGCCTGTTTCATTCATTAAATTACTTCGTTCGTAAAAATGTTGATAACTTAATTAAATAACAAAGTAAAATTTTATCATGTTCTATTCAAATCATGTCTACCCTTACTTACTTCTATTTTGAGTTAGATATCATAAAATTGGTATCCGCTTTTTGTGGAACACTATGTACGGTATTACAATACACTAACATGTAATGTCTTTATATTGTTATGCAATCAATTTAAGAAGCTTTAATAATAAAGTTTTCTTAAATAATTTAATTAATATGTGCAGGATTTTTAAGTGATAGAAAAGCTTCTGAATGTATTGCTTTAATTACTCTATTAAGAATAATTGTGAAAGAATCACTAATCGTCTAAGTGATCCGTGTAGCCTTAAGTTGAAGGTTGTGGTTATAGGGTAGCTCAATCTGGTTTTAGTTTGTATCAAATTGCGCTCTTCTGGTATTTTTCTTATATCGTATACAAGTGATCATTATAAATGTTACAAAGTGGATATTATTATTAAATAATTAACTTCGCAGTCTTCTTTTTCTTAGTCGCTTCATATTAACAGAAGTTCGTGACTAAACTTGACAGATTTGGCTACCATTTCTCTGCAGGATTTTTTACTTTTTAAATATCTTGACGACCCGTGTATGGTGGTGTTGCATATTTTTGTAATAGTGATGGTCCAGTAATTGGGTGAACAGTGATACTTTCTCAAGATTTTCTAAGTTCATTCGTGTAATATAGCAGAATAAAAATAATTAAGCAAATTTCAGCTACCTCCATGTACTTATACGTCGCCGCTGGGGACACCGAGGGCGAAGTCTTATATCGCTCGGGGCGTGGCTCACACAAGCAAACGTACACACAAACACACGTATAAACACCCCCTAGTAGACGTCCGAACGTGTTTTCACCCTTATAAGTTTTTCAGTTTGACTTGTCTTTCCGTACGAATTTATATATACGGTTTTAGGATATATACGGAACTTGAAACATATGTTGCAAGTACCTAAAATAATATTTAAAATATCTATACTATTTATTTCAGCCATGATGCTGATGATGAACCAGATTTTGTAACATAATATTTATTTATTGGAAAACCAACAGCAAACAATATCATCATATCAGAGGTATGACGTCCAATGTTGAACATAGATATCTTCACTAGATTCCCAACAGAACCTGTAGAAAGTAACCTTCAACCTGCGTCTTCCAACAACATTAAAGAGGTTGCCTATTCACCTTGTTGGAGAACGTCATATGCTGCGCTTGCCGGTGCATGATCTTCACTCCAGAACCTTAACACCCTAGTGGCCTGCTGTTATGTGGGTTGCCTACTGCCATTTCCACTTGCGAAACCGCTGGACTATTGAAGTACAGGTTGTTCCAAAATTATTGGAAAATACATTGTATTTATAAATATATACTACTGATGGTGCTAAACCAATAAAAAGGAAAATAAACCATGATCCAGAGCAAAACTAAAACAAATCGCTGCCAGACAAAACTATGTTGTCCATGTCAGAAACAGGAACAGCTATAAATTTATACAGGACATAGCTACGTACCGAATAGGTTTTGTTCAAGTATTCTTTCTGAAGTGATAGCGATTTTAGCTTGGCAATAGCAATAATGAAGTCGAGGTTCGACTCTCTCTCGCCATTGACTTGGAACGTCAAACACATTTTAAGTGACAGTATTTAATGCATTTCCATCTTGTTCCTTTTGACCATGTCTGCCAGTACCGGACTAGCTTTAGAGTCTGCAAAACAGAAACGACCCATGATTTATTTGATTTAAGGGAAGACGGTCCTTGATTGTTTTAGCGTTGCAGAAGTGTTTGCCGACACTTCTTCCAGAGCTAAAACCTTCTGAAGTACATAGCTCGGCAATAGCAACTGGCCTAGCTTGGTAAACGCGTATGGAGTAACAGCTCAAGCCGACGTCTCGGGTGTTTCTTGCGCCACTTCAAGGAGTGCTTGTTTAAGCGATCTGAGAGCTCGGCGGGCACCCGGTCATATTGTATGTGATGTATGCCCGAGCCGATGTTCCTAAGAGAGCCTTCGAACTAAGTTACGTAAACGCAGTTTAGGCTATGCGCCTTCCGCGCTCTGGTTCCTCCCATCGGAATCTGAAAATGCTATAGATAATAGATCATCCAATTAAAAATAACAACAAGGCGTGATACGGTTCTCAGAAAATCTTGAATCGAATTTCTAAAATCGTCTTAATTCCGATGAAATGAAAATTAATATCTATATTTACATTTATATACACATGTGTATGCGTAGGTATGTATTTAATAATAATTAGAAAATTAGAGTAGTATTCATCCGTACCGTACCGTACCGTATAATATATATATATATATATATATATATATATATATTATACGGTATTTATTATGTTTTGTATTATTTTTCTATAATAATTAACACTCCTGCCTACTTATTATGTCTGCACTACTATGGCATTAAGTACAGTAAATTACTCAGGCTTCACTATCGTAAAAGAGGGTTAGGCTAAACGCCCTCTCCGCCCTGCCTCCTCAAACTCGTGGAATTTTCAAATGCCACTTGGGCAGCAGTGATAGTTCGGTCCAAAAAAAAAGAACTAAGTCCGCCATTAAAACTATATAAAAAGAGTAAATAAATGCACAAATAATCTTATGAAAAAACTTCCATCTCTTATTACCGGCGCGAAAGAGTAAACATTTAATTGGGTGTATCCAAACAAGGAAATAAAAACTGAAAGCCGAAAGGTAATCATCATCCTTTGTAATCTTGTTAGGCAAATGTTTGAAGGAAATAAATATGCGTAATTATTTAAGAAACTCGGGGGCCCGTGGGGTGGCAGTGCGGACAGACTTCGGGACCCTTGTTGTAATTATTTTTCCATGAAAACTTTTGGCTCTTTGCAACTTTATTTTGGGGAAACATTGACGAAAGGATATTGATGATAAGACTTCCAAGACTCAAGTATTTAAAATATTAATCTTATAAAAATGAATTGAGGAGATCGGCAGTGGACCCGAGATCACCGATGTCTAAAGTGGCAGTAGGCGGGGCTGGGCACAACGATCATGTACTCGACAGCAGCTGAGACTGACTTTACGAGAAGCGAACAAGATTTGATAGATGCGGCGTGGGTCCGACTAGCTGGATCGACGATACAATCAAGATCCTGAGGAGGTGCCGGACGCGGGCAGCGCAAGACTGGTCATCCTGGCTATTTTTGACGGAAGTCTATGCTTTGCAATGGGCGTCTATGGACTGATATAATGGTTGAATAAATATAAACAGAACTGATGGCCGCTGGTGTTGTAAGTTTGTGCAGTCTGGACTACGGACTTGATTGACCTTGTTAAGGTCGTCAAAAAGGCAGGTTGCAGGACGCTGCATCCTGGTCCTATCGGATATCTATGGGGTGGGCCTACATCCAGCTGTAAACGGTCTATAGCTACAATCATGATGAGTAAATAAAATAATATATAAGAAAAAGGTTAAAAATACGTTTTTTTCAAAATAGTTTTTCTCATATAATTTACATAAATAAATAAAAATCTAATTTATTAATTAACCTCTTATATTATTGCTTTCAATAAAATCTTTGCAATAACTTGTGTTAATTATTAACCTATAATATTAATATCTACTGCTATTTAGTTACATAGACGCAAAGCGACGGCTGGCTCAATACACAAGGTTAATGTTGTTAAGGTTAGTATATATGTAAATTATTGTCTGGTCTCAAATACCATTTATATATGTTACAGATAAAACCACAATAGTTGATATAATAATAAATAGTTATACCTAATATTTAATAATTGCCCTAGTTAAAACTAGAATTAAAAGTATGATACACTGTGGTATAAATAATAACGCAAAACATTGTTTTTGTTTCAGCCCATAGGTTTCCACTCCAACGCATATGCCTTCCCCAAAGATATCTATGGATGGATATCATAATCGCCACGCTTGGAAGTCGAATTGGCGTTTGCAGTGTGGTATTATGATACGCAGAAGACGCTACTGCTCATCCTATGAAAAATACTTCTAAGCAGTGGAAATGCTTTATAATTACACAAAAAGTGTGTTATTTAAGATTGTATCCCAGGAATCGAATCCGCGATCTACATACACAAGTCTCAGTACTCTACTACTTCTTCTTAATGCCGGAATTAATTAACGCAAAAACAACAATTTATGAAATTCGAAAACATCGTTATGGTAGTCATTGCTTGCACAGATCAAAGCTATTTTTTGTAACTTATATCTGCATTCTGTGTTAATAAAATGCAGCCACAACATTATATTGATTAAAAAAAAAGTTTTTTTTTTCTTCTATCTATGTTCTATCTTCTATTAAGTGGGTATAATGCCACGAGGTCATGTTTCTCACTGCTGGATCAATAATATCATCATAATATCAGTTAAGGATGTTCACTACTGATCTTACGTCCCTCCTAGACTTACAATAAGATCTATTAGAAGCGGCTTGAATACATCGTCCTCCAACGACCTTAAAAAGCACCTTATCATGATGTTGGCTGATAGACGCCAAGGCACTGGCTTCCACCAAAGATCACCGCGATGACCGGTCTGATGCTGTCCGCGTCTAGTGACCTCATGTGACCGTGACTTGTGGTCGTCGTCGACCTACTCTCGACGAGTCTGCCATCTTTTCGTCGCCATTTTTACTATAGCTTTACACCCCAATGGCCATCGACAGTACGATTGATATGCCCCACCCACAGCCAATTTAGATGAGTTGTTGATGAATTCTTCGAGCTTATACGGTAATATAAAAATAATCTAGTATTATTTTATTATCCATCACTATTACTAGATATGGTGAAATACAAAGGACTATTGTAAATATCTGTGTCCTAGCTTCCAACATCAAATGTAATGTGATGCATCGGAAAATGTAAATGATGAACACTAAAACTGTTTTTTTTTTTCACCTACAAGATAGGAAGTAATCTTGTAGTAGGACAAAGTTCGATATTCTATTATACTATTTTCACATACTTTTCTTTTTATTTCTGTACTCTTCTATCATTCAACATATGGTCTATCTTTGCTCTTTTTCTATTCTTCAATTTTCTATCATTCCCTTTCATAATAATTTTCGTTCATTCATCGCCTCACATACTTCGCCACGTTTGTCAAATATCACAGATTCCGGTTATTATCACATTTCTTTACCTTCAAACTGCGCTTGCCGGTCCGTGGTCTCCGTAAGGCTTCAGCGACTATCTGTTCTGAGTGCTATATGACCTGCCTCCTGTTATTTGAACTTACTAACTCGCTGGACTATAGCGGTCAGTACTTCTCATATCACTGATTTTGAAGGGAACATTTAAACCTATTTTACCTTTAGTCACATAATATGGTTAAAAAAGTAAATTATTGAATCGTAACCAGCCAAATATATTCAATATAGGCCCGCGAATATAGTGCAAAGATCATCGGATAGTTTGACATAAAAAAATAATGTTGTATATCTTTGAATAGAATGTCCACTTTATTCTCGTGATAACAAAATCGCCTGTTATGAAAAAGTTTATATCCGCCAAATAATGTAGTATAAAGAACGGAGGTTAGCGGAGGTTTTCCGCATACAGGCCCGGGTATAACTGCCTACTCCTCTGCCGCGATTTTATATTATATAATGACTGTTTTATATTTTTTTGTAACCTAAGAAGTCGATTAAGAAATCTATGGAGGAGTAGCGAAGATTCTGAATTTGAAATGATGTTGACACAGTTTGTACGAATAATAACATTATGAGGTATATCCCGAGAATAAATTCAATACATGTGGTAAACTTTACTTAAAATGGAAACTCAACCCGTGCACAAAACAATATATACGCACCATTACGCCGACGGTTCCTACCGAAAAATAACTCTAAAATGTACGCAAGTTTTACCAGTTTGTGTGTATCGTAGAGTGAACTCAATATGGTTTTTACACTAGAGAATGGATGTTCGAATGTATTTTATTAATTATTTTATATGTTTAGAATTTACTAATGCGATTTTAATCAGTTATTAAATGTTATATAATACCTTTATAAATAACCATTTGCCTATTTCATCTAAGACTGATGTGAGTCCTTATTATGTACAATAAAGAGTAAATAAATAAATACATATTACTGAGGTCCATCTATGTATAATCTATAGGTTTTTATTTACAGTATTTACAGTTTTATTTCATCTCACTAGCCAATTCCCAGCGTAGTATATTTTAAACACAAACTTCGAAAGTCTTTTCCACAATAAGCAAATACCTGAACTTTAAGATAAATGCTTCTGAATATCCAATCTCTGATTATATATTTATGAAGTGTAATAAATGTTATTTAGTTTATTACCATTTTTAAATAGAGATACTGCACGAAAAAAATGCAATTTATTATCATCGGAGATAATATAATACAAGTAGATAATAGTTTCACTATTTTTTAAATGTGGGATTGGTACTTTGTTTACAAGTGTAAATGATTTTCACAGTTTTGATTTTTATTTTATTTTCTTTTTTCGTGCTTCATATTTTCTTTACATTTTTTGCATTTCGTTCAGACATTCCTTACATCCCTCTCCTGCATTTCTAAGACATCACAGATTTAACTTTCACATTACTATGCTATCACAGACTCAGTGACTCGTTTATGATTTACAACTATACCTTGATTTTATTTTGTTATTTGTAGTAAATGCCTATATAATTAACGAAGTTTATCTTAGTTTTTATTCATGAATCCTAGTATTGGAGTCTTACCCGACCCAGCCTCATGTAATTACGTCTTATTGCTACGTATTGCACTAGTCTTACTAATTCACTGTCCGATTTCTGTTTATCGTTATCTAGAGATGTGGTTTTCTTTCGGATCATCTCACTCGGATCGATGTATTTCAATACTTTGTATAGTACAAACTTAAAAATAACCATTCCGTAATTTCATTTTTCATTCTTGTAATTTCATTATCATCATGTTAGCCGGTAGGTCCCACTGACCGGGCTTACGCTGCAGCAACTTCTTATTTCTATGTCGTCTGTCTACTTTGTGAGGAGCCTACCCATGCCGCGTTTATCGGTTTGTGATCTCCACTGCCAATTTGTGCCACAGCAATGTGCCCCGCCCACTCTCACTTCAGCAGAGCAAGTCTTCGATACGTCGGTGAGCTTGGTTCTTCTGCAGAACCCCTCGCTGATTCAATCTGTGAGCCTTGTTTTAAGGCTCATCGTAAAAGACCACGTGTCAGATCCGTACGTCATCACCAGCGACACACTGGCCAAAGACCTTCCTATTTAGACATTACGGTATTTTTTATTCTAAAACAATACATAATCAAAAAAAATATTTATTTTGTCTTTATTTAATGCTTCGCTCTAGTCATAGCGTCATTTATCAATATTAAAAATATAGAGTGGAATAATTTTCTACAAATATATATATAACATATATTTTAATTCCTATCGTTAAAAGAAAAAGAAAATTCGGGTGACGGTTTCTATTTTGTTCACGTTTACTGAAAACATGGGACCGGGCACCGCAGCGAGGGAGTAAATCAAATAGTTAAGGCACCTGGCTCACCGGAAGTTGGCCTCATTGGCGGAAATGGAGCGGCCGACCGGAAATCGCAATTTACACGAGCTCGCCACTTCCACTTTGTTAGCTGGTTTGATCAAGGAAATGCGTTTATTTTGTACTCTGTTAGTTTTTGTCAATAGTTTACTGGGTCGGAATGAATTTCACGTAAAATTTAGTGTATTTGCACAGAAAAATTGGTTTAATTTAGAATGAAATCTCTTATGTAAATTGCATCTAAGAAACAACAAAATTTATTTTTTATTTTATTTGAAACAGCCTCAAATATAATCTACGACCAATGTGTGTTATCAGTTATGAGACACGACACCGAAACGTGGTTTCTAAATCCTTTTTTTTATTGCCCCCGCTATTGGAGGCCTCTCGTACCCCTAATTAGTTGGGATCAGGGTCTTTGTTTACAAATATTTTTTTCAGATTTTTCATCCTTATTCTTCACTTACTGTCATACTTCTCAATTTCTTTTATTCTTACCTTATTTCCATCCCAATATCTTTCATTTTGTTCTTTCATTCCTTCTTGCTTTCATCGCCTTTCTTCCATCATTTTATTACTCTAAGGTGGCTAGGTACATATTTTTAAATTATTTATTTGGTTTCTAAATACGGGCCTCATTGGCTCGTTTAGCATCGTTAAGCCCGCCATGGAGAGAGATTTCTAGTTAATACATAGATGACATAATTTTGGATTATATAAACCAATGTACAGATTGAACGTTAAATATGAAAGTGCCAAAATATACAGTATTTAATAGCAGTGGAGGGCTAAGATTTGCGGTCATAGGTCGCGGGTTAGATTCCCGGGATACAATCTTATATAATTCACAATTTTTGCATTAATTACGTAGAATTGTCATTACTAAAAAACAAGTTTCCAGAAGATGAGCAGCAGGGTCCGCTGCGTAGCATAATACCACATTGATTATTATATGACCTTACAGATCTTTAGGGGAGATTTATGCCTTGCAGTGGTCGTCTATGAGTCCATAATAAATAAAACGAAAACACGAGTGAAACGACGAAGACTATACACTATTCAAGTCAAGCATTCGTCACTTATGCAAAAAAGGTCTAAACCCATAAATATCTATTGTAAAACCAGTTTTATATTAATGTTAGCAATAATTTCAAATTCTAATTCTTTTCCACATCTGCCCGAGTAAAAAAGTCAGCACAATTACATTACATAAATCTATTTAAAATTAAAAGGGAAATGTTGTTTTAAATAAGCGTGTAATTAACACTTGAGTTTCTACGCAGCTATTGCGCTTGGATCGTTATCATGTCCTCCCCCGCGAACAAAGCACCATGACATTCCATGTTCCTTGTTACGCACTTTTAGTATTTGTTTGTGTTTCTGCTCAATTAGATGTAATGAGGTGTAATTGTTAAATTCTATAAAAAAATACATTGTTATACAGTAATTTTATTCAAAAATCAAGTCTATCGAGGCCTATGTTAGCAGTGGAAGACTTAAGATTGAAATGTTTCCCATTTTGTTAGCCACTTTAAGATTTATAAATAATAAAATATGATGCTAAATGAAACGCCATTATTATTGAGGAATAAAAATTATCTTAGCCAAATATTCATAAGATCTATAATATTTTGGAGTCATAATAGTATTTGAACGAGTCATTTAATTACTTCCCTACTAAGGAAAAGGGTCCCTGACGGTTGTCCCCCACGGCAAAGCATACGCTTCTCCCAAAGGTCGCCATTACGATCGGTCTTGCACTTCCTGCGTCCAGCGACTCCCCATATTGACTATATTGTCGGTCCACATAGTGGGGAGGGAGTCAACCCACGCTGCGTCTACCGGCTCGTGTTCGCCTTTCTAGAACCTTCTGAATCACTATAGATTCAGAAGGTTCTCGAAAGACCTAATACTATTATTACTAATCAATTTTCTATCATCTGTTCATCATTTTTGTTAATCTCATTTAATCTATGTCCCCCGTATCTCATTTCATTAATTTTATAATGTTTTAATTTTACTGTCCATATTTTTGTTGTTTTAAATTAAAAATATTACTAACGAGGTTAAACAAATTGTAGATGTTGTGAATGCCTTTAACAAGTGACTTTGAGTTTTCAACCAATATTACTGTACATATTTATTTACGATTCATAATTTTTTGTGTATGTTAACGATTCTATCTTCTACTGGCACTCCTACTACAATATACCTTACTCGGACAAACATTAGAAGTAAAGATCGTGTATTTTTAAATAAAGAAACAAATTTTAGCTTGGATATGATGTTACCACACATAAGTGGATTCCCGATATTCACTTACTATAAAAAATTTTGAATAAGCGTGCGCCACAGTTTTCGGCTCTCTATATGTATCTATATATAGATTTTGCTTTGTTCACTTGCGCCATATTTAATATTCTAAGCTGATAGTTTTCAAAGACCCCGTAACAAGATCAAGTCAAACAACATCTCCACCTCATTACACGCAAGACTTTTCATTTCTCTGCCCAACAGGCGTGTACAATCGCCTTAACATCAACCATCTTATATTGACCTATGAACTTTATTATAAACGACCTTATTCGTATAGTCTTAGAGGTGGTTTAGTGAAATGCTGGGGTATTATAATGGTGGGTTGTTTTGGTACATCATCAGGCGAGTTCGCGGTTATTTTGACGCGTTAGCGCCAGTCCCCGCCATGCTGTTGAGGGGTAATGGGCGAGGCGAGACCGTTTTCCCGCGTCTCGTGTCGCCATGACGACCGGCTAAGACGACGCCGATCGATGGTAACCAGATTGAACCACGTACCCAAATACATACCGGCTATATAATCGGTATGAACCGGAGTCGATTGTCTATTATATGTTATTATGATATTTGATATTATATGTTAAATACTTGTAAATTATATTATATTAAAGACGATTAAAACTAAAAAACCTTTTTTAATTGATTTTTTTAATTGTTGTCTTCTTTCAGTACTGTTTTACGCTACATACCAGTACAAAATATTTCTTCAACGTCAATTCACAATACGAGGCAGACTGTGACTTGCGTGGAGTGTTTTCTTAAGCAGTATATCATATTGTAATTCTGATGTGTTTAAAAACTATATATATTTGTTATATACAGAGTGATTCGTTATAGATACAAATGGTTTAAAGGGGTGAATGTATAGCTAATTTCAGTTATAATAAAAATAGTATTGATATAGTAAGAGCGTTTTGACTATTTAAATTATTAAACATTGAAATTAATTATTGTTTACTATCTGTTAATGTCCAAAGTTCCTGGCTTGTCGCATTCCAATATAAAAAAATAATACTATTTTAGAGTGATCACTTTATTTAAGTTGATTGAAAACAGGTGTAAAAGCGTTAAAACTTTTTGAAAATATGATTGAATTGATTTAGTACAAGAATAACGTGCTATTGCACTACAAATATATGCTTGTCAAATCTTTCTATAGGCTCCTTAAAATTAGTAATTCTTTTAAGGGTAACTGTATGATTTGACAGTACATTTCTGTGTAATTTCTCTAAATTATTATGTGATAAATTTAAAAAGTTTATTACAAAACACTTCATATTACAGTGAAGGCTATTTTAAGTGACATTATATAAACAAATGAATAAGCTGTCGATAAAAAACAGATAAAGCAGCAGTACCATAGTGTACGAGGAAATGCCAGTCACGCCCGTGAGTACGTACGTGTTTTAAAACGAGAAAGACGCGATCGACAAAATGCAAGGGAGATATTCAAGAACAAATTCTCTCATCTGGATAAGACAAGTCACGTAAACTAGAGATCGTCGCAGCCAGTTAATAACCTATCGGTCTCTTTGAAAATAAAACCGGATCATATATCACATAGGACGCCAACCCCCGATCTTTTTAGATAGAAGCGTTGCTAGATTTTCTTCCGTCACTTCTTCTCCCAGATAACGCTTTCCGAAGTGGTAGAAGAGCTACAGAAAATTAGAATTAATTTATGGAAAAAAATATTATATATATACTTTAGATAATTATAAATTAAATTTGAAATAATATGTTACGAATTTTCATAAACTAATTTTTAACCAACCTATTATTATATTACATGAAAACATTCACGAAGTATTCCTATAGGTGGGTAGACAAAGTCGCGGTATTGTCATAGTATTGTTATTTAAGCCTTGGACTCTATTGATCCGCACAAAAGCCCCGCCGGAGGGGTGGCTTGGCCCGCGTAGGCTGTAGCTCCAACGCAACAATTATCAGACACGACACCTTATGCCAACAGTTTTTAAATATGTTAGCAAAATTTTAGAATAAATATTTCAGGAGAGCTTCGTTCATTTTGAATAACAGTTCTTTTAACAGCTAGCACTTGAAATAGTAATTGTTACGTTAAAAAGAGTCAATTAAAAATTACTATTTATTTTTTTATGTATCAAAAGACGAGACTGATAAAATATATATGGTCTTATCATAATATAGATTACCATAGAGTTTGTGATCCTTTGAAATACAAAATTAAAAACATTACGTTACTCATTAAGTTTCTATACGTTTTCTTTTATTTATTGCAATTATATATAAATAGACTTAGCAAGTCAGAATATGTATTACATTTCTTGTAGTTATGGATCAACAGATTGTAAAACAATTTTATGAAAGTTATACGAAATTTCGTTTTAAAAAACAAAAAATCTATATTACATTTTTGTTATGCAATGGATACTGTTGTTATCTTCATAACAAAGATTTAACAAATGTTAAAGAAAAAAACAATTTAGGATTGCGGTTTATTTTCTATAGGCAATGTAAAAGTAAAAGCGTCATAACAGGTACAGATAACGTACGGATTGCAACTATTGTTCTATTTATAAAAAAATTGTCAAAACAAGTTTTTGTGTCAAAGGTTACTATGTGATAAATGACTTTATCATAGATTTATAGCACACGATAGGAATGATGCGTTCAGATTTTCTTTCAATATTTTATAAAAATATAATTTAAAATAATTTTAAATTCCTTAATAGAGATGACTTTCTTTCGCCTGTCTTTCACCGATGTAAGGCATTGATTATACGAACGATTGGTAGACTTAACGCCAATAACAAGTGTAATACATCTTATGTTAGTAGCCCGACAAGTTTATGGCTATGTAAAGTACGAAATGGGTACAGAAGTCCAGAAACGCTAAATGGTTCTAAAAGACGGGGAGCAGCAGGACTGGGAAACTCACCACATATTAATTTTTCCAAAAAAATCTCCTTTCAGAAGAAGCCGTGTTGGGCTACGACTTTCAACAATAAGGATTACGACGCGGGGTGGAGAAGGACAAGGTATATTGAATAGAGTTTTTCGCGATACGTCCTTGATTCATTTCTTTATTTATTCATTCATACTTTATCCAAATAGTATCACCTAAAGTGACCTATAGCATAAATCATGAGAAGAATCCAAGTTTAGCCCAATTTGATAGAAAATAGAATCAGAATAAACTCCCCTTAAGGATAGGAGAGTTCAATCTGATTTTATTAGGGTTCCGAAAGCGTACTGATTTGTGAAGAACCCGCAACAATCATAGACGATGTTTTTATGTCACTTTTACAATAATCTTAATACAATAGTTAAAGCAATTTATCACCAAGCTCTATTATGCCTTTATTAAATCCTATAAATATAAAAGAATTTTTGTAATTTACGATTAATTAGTTTTTGTTAATTTAGAGACAATACGAGATTTCCGTGTCTATTACATTCGTAGCTCTGTTCACTGAAGGGTTAACCAACCCTTTCCCTTTCGCCAGCCATTATCCCGCGACGTGCTTGTTCTCTCTCAAAATCCACACGGCACCATTGATTGTAGTTCCCGGATAAAACGCCCGGTGTTGGTCTTAATGAAAATTGGAAAACGTATTCTTAAAATACTTTTATACTTAAATTAAAACGTAATTAACTTTCAGCTAAATTTTTACCTATCTGATGAAAATTAAACACAACGAATTATTAGCAAATACAAATATTATAGATATTGTATTTGCTACTCTATGAAAAATGATTTAGATCATTAGCGATTATTTTGTACATACGTATTTACATTCTTATGTAGTTTATTTTATTTAATATTTTTATATAACAGCGATTTTTAATTATAAGACCTGTTTTCTGTGATTTCACTTAAAAATAATACGTTACAAAAAATATATAACACCATTTTAACCGAGGAATAAAGGCATTTTAAAAATTACACACGTCCTGTGAAATGAATTTAATAAATATATGATGAAGGCAGTAGACCAAAAAAATTAATGCCGTTTACAATTACATAGAAAATTAAGAAAGATTTTATTATTAATGTAAAAAACTCTGACTAACCGTTGATGTATGATTGTATGATGAATTTTGGAATTAAGTTTGAATTAAATTTAATATTGTTAATAAATAATTAAAATATATTTTAATATTATATATAAATATGCAAATAATTTAATTTGGATTGAATAAATAACTAAAATTGTTACTTGCGTAACCATATACAGAAGAACCATATACATTTCGGTAAAACTGTGGACACATTCTGCAATCATCTGTCTCTTTCTATCAAAACAGCCGTTAAAACAAAACAAACTAGAGAAAGAATTGTTCCCGGCTAAAATGGTCTGTAATGCTACCGAAACTGCTGTACCGTGCTGTAGTAGTGTACCGGTGGTTTCATTTTGTCAGTCTGCCGTTATCGCTTGCGACGGCGGCCTTTATAATCTTTTTTCCTCAGCCCCACCTTGCTGCGCATGCTTCTTAACGCTGTCAACTTTAAAGTCAAAAATCTTTCATTTGGGACTGGAATTCCAAATTTAAAAAGCTTAAACAAAGTTTTGTTTTGGATTTCCACTGGATTTCATTGTCACACCATTCGGTACGCGTATGGAAGACCTTAAATGCCCGTCATTTTTGAATACGAATTAAAACCGCTACAACTAATGCATGGTGTTTTTTAAAAGTAATATTTTCTGGAAACTTCTACAGTAAGATTTCTTTTTATAACTGGTGATGCAAAATGAACTCCGCTCCATTTTTGTTTATTTATTAAGTGTACCCAATGATTCTTTGGGAGACATCGTTTTGCGATAGGATCGCTAATGCATTTGACTTGCTTTTATGTGTATTGATGAACAATAAAGAAAACATAAATATATAAATGAGTTGATAATAAAGAATACAAAAAATCTTGCGTCACCTAACATTTAATACACTAATTATATTATATAAAGGATAAATGAGTAAATTTAGAGACAATCTTGGATGGAAGTATTGGAGTTAAAAACACCCACATAGATCGCTCCCAGGCAGAGCAATTAACTATAAATATTAGAATATTTTCGTAATTAAATTGTCAATTTATATTTTGAACCATAAAAGCCTCTAAAGGATATAACAAATAATTAAAGATGATTAATAGTTTACATAAACTTCATAATGAGTTCAAAGCTTCAACGAGTCTATGCTTCCGAGTGTACTATAAGCGAACCTTTAAATGAAGATCTGAAAATAATATAAAAAGGATGTTAAAAAATATACTTTTTTACAAGTCAGTTCTAAATAGTTTATTTAACTTTTAAAACTATGTTTGAGATACGAGTTTTTAGCCAATAAACGCGTTGTATTCTTTAGCAATTTAATCTTTTTAAAAAGCTTTTTTTTGACGTAATTAACGTCAAAATAATCGTCATCACTATAAACTTAAATATATACTTAAGAGAGACTAGACTGATATTCTAGATTAAATTAACGTTTATTTATTTATAACATGTATTATATCTTATTTATTATAAATATACATGTTACATACCTATGTATGTATGTTTATGTATATGTTAACTACCCATTATTTACGCTCCTACTGTTTCTATACAATCTGTGTGATAACTTCGTGTAATCCGCCCGTTGTACTTTTTCGTTTATTATTATGAAACTATTTATGGGAAAATTGAATTGAATTGAATGAAATAAATAAATTCGGCCTTACGATTAAATTCAAGGCTGGACATAGATTATTAATAGATCCGATTGAAAGTGGCTGGCATTCAGCATCTTCCAGCAATCTTAACAATATTGTCTGTCCATCAAGTGGGTGGACTTTCTGCGCTGTGTTTTCAAGTCTGTGGTCTCCGCATTTTGTTTTCCGCGCTACATGGCCTGCCCAATGACAGTTAAACTTATTAATACGCTGTGCTATATCTGTTACTCTATTTTGTGTATGGTTTGATTCTTTCCTGGTTTGATCCTATTGAGAAGTCTCCAACATAGTAAATCAGCTCTAAGGTGATATGATATCTATATATATAAATGAAATTCGCGAGTCAGATTGTAATATTAAAATAATCGTTTTTAATTACATGCATATGTATATACATACGGTATATGTCATGCGGTCTATCAGTCTGTTCGTTCCGGTTAATATCTGAAATGGCTGGACCGATTTTGATGGGACTTATACTGACAGGTAGCTGATGTAATAAGAAATAACTTAGGCTACTTTTATCTTAGGAACATTCTTAAAAATACTAATAAATAATAATTAAAATAAACACGAAAAAAAAAACTAAATAAACTAAGTAAGTTTTCTTGTTAAATTCCAGTGGACTACGAGTAAGTCTTAGGCACGGCTTGTTTATAATAAAAATTTAGACTAAGCATAATTACATCGAAGAGAAACTTTCAGCAAATTTCGAGAGATAATAAATATGAGGGATATACCATAATTATTGCGCTTGGGATCGCGGGTTGTATTTTATTATAATTCGCAAAGGACGCTGCGGCTCATCCCCTGGAAACTTGTTTGAGAGAAGTGGCAACCCCATATAATTAATGCACTAGGTGTGAATTATATAACACTGTATCCCGGGAATCTAATCTGCGACCTACGATCGCTAGTGTTAGTCTTCTAACGCTAGGCTACCACTACTCAATTTTGCGTTTCACTGAATTTGTGCAAAATTAAATAACATTTCTTATTTTATTTGCTGAAAACCTGTGTTGTATATTTCCTAATGTATTAGCTTTCAGAAAGCCGTAATATTAACTATATAGTCCATCACTGAATATCATAAAAAAAAATCATACTTTTGAAATATAACTCTATAATTGTGAGAATAAAAGTAAAAAAAACTACAACATTTAAACTATAATTCAGATATTAATAAATAAATTGAAAAAAACTTTAATCTATGTGTAAAACTGTAAATGTTTTGTCATTTAAAACTTTAATCTATGTGTAAGACTGTAAATGTTATTACTTAGTTATTGATAGATGTTATCGTAAATATTACTGTCATATTGTGATAACAATTATCTATTTTAATGTTTAGTTATCATTAAATATTAACTAGTTATTAAGATCTTCGCATTGTCTACAAGTGCGCGGGCAATACAGTGAGGTCCACGTCTCCCCTCTCTGCTTTGGGAGGCAACGGGAGGGTTATTTTTCGTGGCCGGCGGAGGCCGCGGGCGCGGATATTTTCAAAATAATAATTAAGAGGATACATTTATTATGCCGAGCGCATATGTAATGCGCTGAGATAAGTCAGAACAGGATGTTCTGAAATGTTAAATTAAAATTTATATTATTATTCACTTGTTATCATTTACAGTGTATCACTTGTGCCCTTCATGAGAAAAATGAAAAAGAGCTGATTGTAATAGAAACTACAATCATATTGAAGATTCTCTATAATGGCATCTTTAAACTTAAAGACGCCGAGATTTTCAAACTTGATTTGAGAAGAGCCTACAAACTCAGACAGGTTTTTTGTAGTCAATTTAACGATATCCTTAATACAGTAATAAAGTAATTCATACTGAAGCTTCACATAACTTAGAAAAATCCTTTACACTACAGCCGGAATTTAAAAAAGTTTTTATTTAATAAATTAAAACATGTTATATCCTCATTCAGAGATATTACACGGTGGTGTATAAAATACCGTGAACATTATACACAATAGAGTAAATAATTTTGCGAAGCCTAGAAATAGGTATATAATTCAAATTGGGTCATTCGTTAAGAAAATAATGACCCGCTGTTACTTGAAAAATTATAAAGTTGTGTTCATATTGACCAGTTGAAGTCAATTCGTCATAAAGAGGTTAAATGCAGTTCCTTTCGATGTTAATATGTACATAAAATCTTTGATGGGGCATTTGTCCAGCACTACACGTCCTTCAGCTGAAATGGTTGAAGCAAGGTTCCATTGACTGTTTACTTTTATTTATTATATATGCGTACACTCAGATTTTTCGATCATCCTGTACGTCGCGTCCTGTAAGTCGTCGAGCGCGCACGGGGTGCGTTCATTACGGCGGCAGCTGCGCTTGCGCTGCCTCGGGCGCTGTATATATGGCTCCGTAAACCTCCGCTCGGTATCGCGGGTAATGCTTTTTTAACCTGCTCTGATTTTAGATTATAAAACTTTTAAAAAATCTGCCCGAATCTTTATTTATAACAAATACTTTATTGCTGCTTCATTATCATCATTATTTTAGACTAAGCTATCGGACATCGGTCTCCCTCACAGATTTCCAGGCTGGCAGTGAACAGCCTGCTGTCAAAGTTTTACGACGACCTAAATAAAGTTATCTAGCACCTAGCGGGTGGACGTAATACGCTGCGTTTCATCATAATCATTATTATTTTAGCAGTAAGATGCTTCCTAGATAAAGATCTCATCCATAGATTTAAAATAAGATCGGCTGGAAACGGCCTGCCTCCAGCGTTATATAATGACAACAAATGTTGTACTGCGCTTGATAATACTCATTGATTATGGTTACGATATGTAGTTCTGAAGGAATATGTTTTAAATTCCATGTACTAGACTCTGTATCAAAAAGTTCATTCTGCGCAATCTTAATATAAAACTATGCTTACTATTATCTCACTTTTTACTGCATTTTTTCGGTAACATAGCCAGAATCCGTCCTGTGTAGAACTCCGAACAAATAACGGTGACCTGAAAAGGTGAGGGTTCCGGGAAGTTACTGAGGCATCAGTACTCCGAAATTCGAATGTCTCTAGGCACCAGGACAGATAGCATATTAGAATGAATATGAATATTACTCCTTGTCCAGGAGGTCTTGACTCTCTATATCATGGTTGCACAGACTTATTAGGACTAGGGGCCACTCGGGCAAATCATGAACTGATAGCAGGCCGGCCGCTGCAAGTATAGGTAATTATTTTTTTTTGTTTTATTCTGGAATAGAATTCAATATTTTTCGAATGTACGAGACTGTTATTTTTGCTGTCGGCGGGCCACCAGTATTCGACCGGCGGGCCGCGGTCTGTGCATCCATGCTCTATATATAACATAGTATAAGGATGCTAGAAGGAGGAATTGTTGCATGAGTTTGGCATTCCTTACGATGTTAATACAAAAAATTAGAGTGACATGGAGAAAATTGCAAGATCCACATGAGATATTTAAGAACGGACGGCTTGTTGTGTATCTCCGTCTTCTTGCCGCTCACATACCTCAGAAGGTGATTTGCTAATATAATAAATAAAATAATGATTGCTTGCGCGTACATTATACAAACATTTAAAAAATCAAAATACAAAAAATCTTTATTCAAGTACGCATTTAAGTGCACTTTTAAATCGTCAATTGTTTTAACATTTTAAGTAGTAACCGGCTGGGAATGACGGCTAGAAACTTAACAGAATGCTATTTTTAAATGAAATTTAACAATGATTTTTATATATATAATATCAACCAACTAAATGAGTAAACCGATCAATGGCCACACACTTTAATAAACTTAATTCTTAAATGTTGCAATAACACTTATTTAAGCTATAATAAATGTATAATTCTTAATTGTATAAGGAATGAAATTTATTGATGCTTTATGCATAATTTATAAAATCAACTATGTAAATGAGTCAACAAATCAAGTTCCACACATTTCGATCTAAAAACTCTTGAATGCTATAATATACTTCTAATTTCAGATATGAAACTAAGAAACAGAAGTAAGACATGTGTAACTTTAAGGTATTTGCATAGACTCAAATCCATAAAAATTGGTAATGAATCTAAAACATGAAGTCTTATAAAAGAAAAGTGGGGTGACCAGTGATAATGATTTACTATATTTTTTTTAAACTTAAACTGTGTCATTTTTCTTGCCACTTAGTGTACACATGTACCATCGTTACCGTAATTACGAATACGCACATAAACAGTAATCATATACTAAGTGTAAATCGAAATATCTATATAATACTTGAGTGAAGGCTTTATACTTGCAGGCGTTAAATTGCAATTTATACTTCAACTTTTCTTCGATTTATTCACGAGAACGTTACTTATTGGTATTTTTTTAAAATATTACTTTCATTTAATGAAATATTTTGTAATTTTTTAAAAAGTAGTTGACCTGAAGTTTTTTTTTTGATATTATTGTATTTATAATTACGTATTATATCTAAGCAGGGCATGTCGTCCGCTTACTAGATGTAAAAAACAACTTGTTAAGATCGTCGGAAGACGTTGAATGAAAATCGCTTGAAGCAACAGATACTACTAAATATCTTTAAAAAATACAACTGTGTAGTTTCAGAAAATCAATAGTTATTCTTACAATATGCAAATAGTATTTAATTTATTAAAAAAGTATTAGATTTAAGGTTGAATGAATTAAATGGCTGCTGGACATAGGCCTTCCTCATAGACTTTTATAAGGCGGGTAAGAAGCGGCCTGTATCCGGCATCTTCTGAAGAACTTAACAAAGTCGTCTGTGTACCTGGTCGTACCTGATGGGTGGTCTATACTCCAAGATCTTAAGATTCCAGCAGTAATCTGTTATGCGCGCAATTTAGCTCACTGCAACTTCAACTTGTCAATGTACTGGTCAATGTCTGCTCTCTTTCGTTCATCTACAGATGTCTAGATCCCTTTTGTATAGTGTGCACGCAAGTTTACAACATATTTGTGAAGTAAGGCTGGGGGGGGGGGGGCAGAGAAACGTACAACCATCTGTTCTTAAATATCTCATGTACGTCGTGTTTGTTGTAGCCTCCCCACCTCTCCTCCTCATCTTAGTTTGTACAATGTAGAGGAATTAGTTAACTTCTTGATGGCTCATACTTACGCGAAAAATATTAACCCGCCGATTTGTCTGTTTGAATTGACGATTTAAAGAAGGCAGTAGCTATTTTAATTGTTAAACTAATCATTCGCTTTATTTTGTATCTTAAAGTGACAAGCGTAAACTCGTGCAAAATTCGTATTTTAAATAACTTGAATAACTTACATTAATTAATTTTTCTAATCGCTTTTATTAATGTGACTTTGTTAAGTAATGCACCTTAAGTGTACTATTACCGAAAATCACAATTCTGTATTTTTTTTTACTTCACGGTCCTTGATTGTGTAATAAAATATGAAGTGATAGTATAATAATAAATGACGTCAAGATAACAGAAAATAAAAGATAAATGTCAGGTACGTTTTTTAATTATAGCGAAAGGTAACAATTGCCTTATTAGTTTATACAGCTTCGACGGACTTCAGGCCCAAATGGCGTTAACTCTAAGACTCGTTTTTAGAAACTAAACCTAAGTTTCTACGGGATCCACGATGATAGCCTTCATAGAGAGTCGTTACCTGGATCAATAAAGTCTCAATTTCTCTTATTGCTTAATTTATCTGAAAGAAATTACGTTTTGCAAAAAGACAGCCGGCAGTTGTACTTATTTTTCGCTTATCACGTGTATTTTTGGTGTCCCGTTTAAATAAAATTAGAAATTAAATGTATATTATTTAAGTATATATGTATATAAAATAAATCTTATTACATATGTAATGGACTCAAATTGTTGCTTATTGAGTTATAAGTTTGTGTTTTGATGCAAACTTATGATTAGAGTAGCTAAACTGATTTATTTCGAGATTCGTACTTCAAAGTACATGATTTCACTCGAATCGATTCTAGAGTAGTGTCGTGCGTTAGGGAACGTGCACACAAGATTGCAGCTGCCAACCTCCGAATGAGACGCACGTAATTGAGCGTTATTCGGTTTCGTCTCGCGGCGGTCGTGCAGGCCTACGCCGCCGGCGGCCAGCCGAACAAGTACAGCACGGAAATCGTTTTCGTCAAGATGCGTAATTTGATCGTGTATAGCTTACTTAAAGTGCGTTAGCTTATGTGAGACATATAACAAGATATTTGATTATAGATGTAAAATCTTACGAGTTGAATCTATTTTATTTCTTTGCAAAAACTTTTACGCCTTTTTTCAATCATCAATAACAAAGTGATTTCTCTGAAATACGTTACATTAACACTACAAAGTCTTATATAATCTGAATTTTTAAAACGCTTTTTCTTACTGTATTATCAATAAGTAATTTATTGACAGAATTTTCGCCAGAACAGCCGGAGAGTTCGGATTTCTCAAGCTATTGTAATTTTCACAAGAGGATTCTCCGAAACTGTGTTGTTACGAATGTTAACGATGTCCACAAAGATGATATTGCACAATTTTTAAAACACTACTGATGCTGTTACTCCGACATATACCTATAATGTTAGATATTGGATGGATTTGAAATTGCTTGAAAGGTCTACACGTTCAAGCTAAAAAAAAAACATGAAATAATGATTTATTTTAAAATTAAGTATTAAAAAAGTGACGTATAACTTTTTAAAGTTTCACGTCACTTTTTTCACATAAAACAAGTCTTCGTATTAGGGCTGAGAGTTATGCCAAGTGAATTGCAATCAGGATAAATGCAAAACACGAACTCACACCGTGATACCTCAGAGCGCTGAAATTTTTGACATTTCTCGTGATTTTTACGGACCCTCCACCCTCGGGCGGGCCGCGGCAAGCAATTAGATACAGCCTTGATTTATTATTACGCAAACCCACGTCGAAATGAACGTGTGAACGTAACTTTTATTGGTGCGTTCACGGAATATCGTGACAGGTATTCGCAACTTTATTTCGGCGCCAAAATGCTACTAATTTGACGAATGATTAATGGGAATGCCAATTTCTTAGACTCTTTCGGTTTGCTTATTGTTTTGTATTAACTATTAGCAATTTATGTTTGACGAATTTTAGAATCACAGAAACTGAGACCTAACTTTCTGATCACTTTTATCATAATGATAATGACGTGATAGTATCGTGGCTTCACTATTACTGTCCTAAGAGAAGTAGAAGATAAGCTGGTATGGAAAGAGCTAATGATTCTCTCAAGACGTTTCGAAATGGACACTATGTTCAGAAATGATGCCCACGTTGTGATTACGTTTTTGAGATGGATCAACTTAACTTTGTAATTTTACATTGATGCTGAACTGTGGGAGTCGCTTGCTTTTCGATGAACATGTTTACTTACATTAAAAAACTAAAAGTTTGACGTAATTAGACTGCAATCACTGGAAGCAAAGTGCCAATTACGCAAAGGGAGTTCTGAGTTCTCTAACAAATACATATTTATTTATGTATTAATTATATAATATATAAGAAAGGTACGGTTAGGTTGACATGATAAGGTTTTAATCGATGATGATCTTTGTATTTATGCGGGAGATATATATCCACCATTGGGTCGCAGACGTGTATAGCTGAAATCTGTGTGGAAACTATTCTTATATGTCGATATCTCTGTGGTTTATTGTTGGATGATGGTTTACATAACTGTTTCACATAAAAGATGTTTAAAAATAAGTACGATCTGGTGAGCCACATCAGGCTATTAATCCTGAAACGCTAAAAATAATGTGGGAAATGGTGAATATTGTCAATGTCTTATTTTGTTAGATGTCAAAATTCAAAAAATATTTTACCAGAAAATATATTATCGGAAATTTAGTAATGGGAATATATCTCTTAGCTAGATTTCTTTTTAAGCCACTACTAGGCATAGGCATTCTACAAATATCGCTACGATGACCGACCTTGTGCTGCCCGCATTCGGCGACTTTTCGCGATCTATACCATGCCGTCACTCCACTCAGTGGGGGCTTACCCACGCTGCGTTTACCGGCTTGTGGTCACCAAGCTAGATAGTGAATCGTGTACAACTATGAGAGTACCTCCTCCAATAACTACTGCAGCAGGCACCACAAGGATATTAGACATCAAATTTGTCTCGTTCGTAATTGCTTTAATAAAATTAGTGAATTTTTTCGTGTCCTGTGGTGTAGGTTTAACAGTTTTTTATGATTATATGGTGTTGAAAGTCATAATAAAACTAGTGATTTTTAATTGTTTAAAAAAATGTGAAATGTATGCTCTATAAAAATAATCGTGTGGCATACATTGCTTATAAAAACATCATTATTAAATCTAGTACTGCTTACGCTGATCTTGCTGAAGGAAAGATTTTTTTGGTTTTAGTGAAAAATTTAATTTTCGTCAGCAGAATTTTTTTATTTTTTTTTAATAATTAATGGAAGATTGTTTTCATAAAGGTATAAAGAAGAAATTTTTTTCTGGCAAGTAGTATGGTTTAGAAGATAAAGAAAAAAGTAACATTGATACCAAATATCATATAACAAGTTGTTTCTAACCTTGTTTTTAAGGGTGACTTCCACTAACCACCGAAGCATTTTCCATTAAGAAAAATAAATTAAAAAATAAAGAATGTGGACGTAATAAATAAAGCGTGCCATACAATTTTACTTTCTTTGCACTTTCAATTTTGTAGGTAAAAGAAAACCGTAAAGGAAGAGAGCGGGGGATACGCGTGAAATTATTTCTCGGAAAGGCGGCCTCCTATTGTTGCAGGTCTTATTGTGCGCTTGTGTGCCCCTTTATCTCCTTCGCCGGGTCAGCACAAAGGCTTTATAGCGAAATCATACGCAGTGGACTTTTGTATGTTTGATTTTTATTACTGCGAAAGAAATATATAGAACTTTATTACTCTGTGGACGTCGCGGTCTTTACACTGCAGTACGTTGCCGCTAAACTTGATCACCGCAAAGTATGCGCGCTATTTGTTATTCCGATTGTTATTTAGATCACCAGAATGTCAGCCGATAAAGGCACTCAGCAAGGCTTACCTGGGGTTCACCTCGATGACTGTTCTAACGTTGCCCTCCTCCGACGATTTACCGTTACCTTATCTATGTCTTCAGTCGACTTAATGGGGGAATCACGCTATTATTTAGATCATGGTTTATTTCTATGCATGTCAAAGAAGTAATCTCAAAGATACTTGTTTAAAACGTGATATGGGACTTACTGTTATTTACATCAAAATTACAATTATTCGGGAAATTACCTTACATTCGATTGATAGAGTAATAATGTCTTCATAGATTCTAAAGCATCGGCTTAAGTGCTAACTCTTTCTCTATGATGTCAAATATTCGCCTTACCTCTACAGTTATTTTTTAACAACCAAAGGGTTTTACAGCTCGTACCCATACAAAGTGATTGAAGATAGGTGTAAAGGCATTAAAGAGGTCAATAAATACCTAATTTACTGGAAATAAATGTATGGTACACTCTGTCTAAAATCAATGGTTTTAGTAAAGAAAAAAGAGAAAATAAGAGATCATTTTGAGTCATACCATCTAGCTTAAGAATAAAGTTTCGTGTTAGTGTTAGAGTTCGTAGAGTTAGTTTAAACAAGATTTAAATTAATTATTATTTGAAGATTTTTAGATATCTTCAAATGCCATATACAAAAAACGTAAGTAATTAAAAATTATAGACAAAGGTGAATTCACTAAGAACTGGAAGATATTTATATAAATAATTTTAACACAGGTACGGCATAATAAATGTTTTTTAGAACATGTAATGATAACTCGAAGAGTCCTTTTATACCTTTTTTGTACATTTTTGTTATAATCATGGAAACAATTCAATTAATGCTTTATTAACTGTGTAATTAAAACCACTTCATATCATGTTTTTGTATTGTTTGTGGTATAAATAATTTTTGAAAATTTGACAATTATTTAACAAAGATTAAATCGCTTAGACTTACTAAGGATTTTATCATTTGGCAAACATATTTTAAGTTAATTTTTTTGGGCACTAACGTGTTTATTCATAAAAATAAAAATAACTGAAGTCAGATTGTCAACGAGCTATAAATTTGCATCTTAAAATTGTTTGTACTTATTTTCAATTATTCTGTATATACAAATTATTTTATTAGTTTATCATAGAAAATTATTACTTATTAAGATATGTCTACTCTTATTTTAATGTATGATGTGAAGATGCAATATGAAAGTAATTAAGACTTCAGCGCTTTGGAAAAATGGTGTACCGAAAAAAAAGTTGAATGTTGTAAAAGAAAACAGTAATTCTGAACTGGCTCTGGAATTTTATTGTTTATCAATTGAAAAATTTAACGTTACTTAAAGAAGCAAATACTTCTTGATGAAAATATTTCTTGATCGTCAAAAGAATTTGTATTTATTTATATAACCTACGCATGAAACATATTTTAAAATTTTGAAAATAGAATACCTACTTCAATCTTTTTTTAGTTAATTTTGCCATTGCCAGAGGCAATGTATTAAAAAAAGGAATACACTTTTTATTTTCCTTATTAAACCGCCAATCAGATATAGTCCGTATAGTACATAAGCTATAGTCTCCTATAATGTAAGTACCATAATGCACCTTGCAAGGCGTGGTCTCAGAACCTACCGCCGCCTTCGGCCAGAACTGCCGTGCCGTTTTATTTGAGAATATAAAGGTGCGTTCACACTGATAATTGTAAAATAATGTTTATACTCCATTATTCTTGGCCGTTTATAAAGTAGAAATTTTGTTTTTAATTTGTATTTTTGGCAAAGGCAACGTGTTCGTACCGCCGCATTTCCTGCATATGAGACATTTCACACGTACCGATTTAGAATAAATTGTGTATCTATTACCAATAAAATTTATAATTATTATTATTTAGCTTTCATTTGATCCACCTGTCGTAAATCAGAAATATTGCTGGATTCTAAACCATTCTCTCTACGCTGGACAATTCTCTTCTTTTTTTTTTCTATTGCTTAATGTTGTTAATGTATGTCAAAATACAGGCGGCAGTTTTTTTATTAATTCTAATTTATATCGCTAGTGTTCCATTTACAATATTTTACTGCGCCACAGACCGTTAAATGCCTCGAGGTTTAGGACAATGTGCCGGGCCAACTCATCAAAAGATTCTGCTGAAGATCTTTTCCTGAGGAGGTCATGTAAGTTTAACGGAGGTATATTAAGGTTTTCGCATAAAGTCACGCGGTTATGGAGGCAGTTAGAGAAGGACGTTACACATTTAAGTCTACGTTACGCTTGTCGGTTCTTGGTCTCCACTCCAGAACTTTAAGACCCCAGCGGTGATTCTGCGCACTATGTGACCTATGCCCAATGCCGTTTCAACTCGGCAATCCGCTAGGTTATATGCTATATATGTCTGTATAAAACTGCCTCCATCAAATAAAAAAAAATCGTTAATAATATTTTAAATACATTGCATTATTTTTGAAAGACATCAATTTAAATCTGATATTTGTTAAAATGACAAAGGCAATAAATGTATATTATAATGTAGGCGCAACCTAACGAACCGGCAAATTGAACCGGCCCACTACTCTTTAAGATACATTTACCGGATCGAGCAAGTCGGCTTACAATTGTTTATAAATGTATATAGAAGCCTGTTACCGGTGAAACTAGTTGGTCACGAACTGCTTTTGGATCAACCGGAGCATATAAAAGATTGTATGCACATTTGTACATGTATTTTGGTTATTGAGTGTTCATTTATACAGCTCCTGGTAGAACACGAGCTGGATAGTATAGAACCTCGAGTAATAAAGCAGTGATGCCTTTTAGACAGGACTTATACCTATTTTTAAGGACTCTAAAACGTATACGCACTAGAGGTTTTCCAAGACAACCATGTGCCGTAGACGCAACGTGAGTACACTCCTTAGAACTGATATACCGACGACGTTTGGTTGCGGGAAGTAGCTGGATAAGGTAATAAGATAGGTCATCGAGGCGAGGAGTTGGAGGAGTCTTGGTGTGGGCATCTATCGGCTTACATTTTGATAATTATGATTATGAATACCTAAATATCACATAACTAAAGTGAACGAGTACCAACACCTAGTCAAGGAAATAAGTAATTCACTAACAGATTTACAGTGAATTTGTGTACCGAAACCGTGTTTCTTCTACCGAAGAAGGAGTTAGAACTATAACAGCAAAAACCAGCAAAAAATTTTAGGCTCCACAAGTTGCTCATTTTTAAACGGGATTTCAAAGCAGCATTAGTGAGAACATTTATTTGGTTAGGTTTGATGTCTGATCGGTGAAGGTTGACGCCAATGCGTTGCAAAGAGTCCACTTTAATCTACTGCGTGTTGTCAGCCCCGGCCCCTCTCCCTATGGACTCGACACCCGCACGGTCAATCCATGAAGCGCTGAGAAGTTACGTACCTTTCACTTTATTGACGTGACAAACAAAGGTTAATATATCAATAGATTATAAAAATAAACCAGCTATGTTCCGGTCCTCTAGAGCTGTGATTTAATCATTTTGTAATTTATATAAATACATTAGATTACAAATTTTTCGCCAGACCTCGAGAATTTTGTATCATTTTGTAACATTAGTATTTCAAATTAATTTTACAACTAAATTATATTAACTTTCAACTAATAATTCTCGCTACCTTTGTCGGCTTATACAAAACATACCATACATCGCGAACAAAAACTTTAAGGTTTTAAACAATACTGACCAATTATCAGCCAAAATTTTTTATGACGAAAAGGTCTTAAAATTCACAAAAAAGGTTACATTTGTCAATGCTAATTCATAGCTTATATAGACTCGTAACTGCATCTTGCTTTTTCTCTGTTAATGTTAATGTTGTTAGCCCTAAGGCTTTTACAGCTTCATCAGTACTGAGTTTACGGAGCGGAAGGGTCCGCGAACTAGAATAACGTCGCTGACAGTATTGCAAAACATGTATGATACAAAACAACAAATTAATATGATAAAATGTCACAATATTTTTAATATGTTTTTTATGATTTATTTAATGGAATAATTAAAAAAGATTTCTTTTTCTTTTCTTTTTTACATAAATATAACGCATTTATAAATGAGTTTGAGTGATGAAACTGCATCAACAACCCCTATTGACATCAAAAGCATCTCCTTCGCGCCATTTTAGGGTCGCGTCCAATATGGCGGTGCAACAACTCGGAACTAGTGATGGGACGTTCGACAAAATAAAATATCATGTCAAATGTTGACTTATTCCATTTATTTTTTTAAAAAATAATTAGTGTAAATTATGTTTATAACTATGAGAAAATTACATATTTAATAATGGCTGAAAATTGGTGCGTGAATATTTCGTAAGCGAACATAATTTGATAACTACTACTTATTACAATTATAATAAACTAAGCAATCCATTACGATTATAATTCATGGTTTATTACATTGATTGGCTGACTATTCTACCAATTTACTATAATTATTATACTGCTATTGCAGTACATTAGTTGGAAAGTTTAAAGGTCAACTGGAATATAAAACGTTGGTTTGATTAATATTTATTTAACTCTATATTGTACTAGGATAAAATAGGCAAAACAATATACACAATCGGTAGTCTATAGGCCGATTTTTCCCAGATAACCCATTTAATGACTAATTTATTTCCCAAATATAGAGAAGTCAGCCTTCGAGTAATAGACGCGGTTAGACATCTAATATACATAAATATACTGTAACTGTGATAAATTAAAGAAACCGTGATACGCATATGTTTAAGAGGAAAATTAAAATTAAATTCCTGTGATATATTGCAAATTGTAAATAGAACCAATTGCAGTGATTGAGGATGGATGAAAGGTAATTAGAGCGAAGAGAAAAATAGATTGAATTGTGGAATGAAAGAGCAGCAAGATTGAGATTGTAAGGAATGGAAGAAGAGAACGTAAATAATATAAAGAGAGCGAAAAAATAATAAACAAAGTTGATCCCTTTTCTTAACCATATAGAGATGGAAGGAGTTGTCCCCAATACCGGTGGCCAAAATAAGAAAAGAAAATATATACATAAATTTTAAAATACAAATTACTTTGTATTTTGGTCTATTGTGATGGTGGACACGTTATAAAAATAATTATATGGTATTTTATTCAACTATACTAATGATATGGGATGTCCACAGTTGGACAAAGGTCTTCCCTATATTTTCAACAGGATCGGATCCAGATACGGCGGGTGTTTTCCGAAGACTTTAACAACGTTCCTTCTTTTGTTGATTCGTGGTCTTCACTCTAGAAACTTAGTCCCTTATCTGACATAAATGTAAAGATAGGATAAAGGGTCACAAATGCTTTAATATCAGAAGACGTCTTCTTTATTTGTCGCAAGTCAATTTCCTTGTAAAAACATTATTGGCTTATTTTAACTTTTAATTTTTATCGCACTTAAATAATTTCATACAATAATGAAAAATTATAACTACAAATTATATATTCACACTGTCTAATTCAGAAACTCATGGAAACTTTCATCTTGGTACCTTAATTTAAATGAAGGTGTATTCTACAATTATTTTTTTAGACGATTACTACAGTATTTTATAAAGTTTATGGTACTTGTTAAGATATTGATAGTTTGAAAATAAATTGAATAAAAGTGTGTAAAAGAGCAATGTCGATAAACAGAGAAACTGTTGTTTGCACCGCTCTTAATAAAGCGCGAATGCATTCTGATAGAAATTTGTTTTTAATCGACATTAAATTGGGCGCGGAATTAGTTCGGACCCTCGCGGGTCGCCGGTAGACCCGCAGACAGCTTCATTTAAATGTTAAATTAATATCAACGAGCTTTCAACTTCACCGGTTCACGGCGATATTTCTCAAGAATAAATATTCCTAAATTCCAATTAATATTTGTTTTCTTTTAATGTATTTAAACATTATTTTAAATACCTGGAAAATTTATAATAATTATTGTAAGTAAGAAGGGAAACTTAAATTATGAATATAATAAATTTTTGGAAATATTTTAATATAAATAGTTCAAAAATCTCGTCATCAACACAGCTGTTAAACATAGACCTTCCGCCTAGATTTCCAATAGAACGTGTTGGAAGCGACCTGTATTCAAAGTCTTTCGACGACCTTACCAAAGTCGTCTGTCCAGCTTATGAGAGGATCTTCTACGCTGCGTTTTCAGGTCCGTAGTATCCACTTTTTTATTACGTCGAAATAGAACCTCTACCGCTTAATGGCCGTTTTTTTTTTCTGAAGTATAATTTGACACCTTTTTTATTTACTTATTAATCTTATTATTAATTACTTATTATAACAATTATTACGTTTATATTACATATCAATTTATTAAAAAAAATCCTTTCATTATTTCTACTATTTATTGTTTTTCTTCGAAAATTTTACTATTACTTCTATCGGCCCTTTTTGTTTAATTTTTACATTACTTAGTCGGTCCTTACAGGTGCGTGGGCCGTATTTATTTTCTCTCCGTGGTCCCTACTAAAGACCAATTAGTCCCTAGCGACTACATGTTTATGCGCTATGTGGCTTGCCTATTGCCATTTCATTTTGCCATTCCGCTGGACAATGTCGGTTACTTTGGGCGTTTTTCGGATTTGATTGCTGATTCGATCTATTATAGAAATCCCGAACATAGCCCCCTCCATCACCCGTTGAGTGACTGAGAACTTACAAATGAGACCTTCTTCTTTAGTACAATATAATGTAATTGTGATTTAGTTTATATTTACAAAAACCACAATTCCAAATTTTCCGCTCCAATCTGTCACAAGTCTGTTGTTTTCTGTACAGATTCTCCATGACGAGTGACATTTGTTCAAATTGCTAGTGTTTTATAATCTGTGGTTAGAGTTGCGGAAATTTATTTTAAGTCTTATTTCGTAAGGGTAAGGTTTAAAATCGTGCGTCGTGTTGAAAGATATAATTTTGTCGGGGGAGGTGTTTTTTAGCGACTCGTTTGGCGGTTAATAAGCCGTGTAAATGAGTTCTTTATCGCCGTGCGTTTGAAACGCTTTATTTGCGTAGTTTCAAATGACAAGGGTGAATAAATTAAGTAAATACACAATTATTTAGATATTCGAATGCATTCATTTGAAAGTAATTAAATGACATTTTGTTTTTTTGTTCGAGTAAATAGTTTTCTGTTTAGGATTCATGCAATGCTATACTACACTTCAATGGAGAACAATAATCTGTATCCAAATAGTTTCTAAACAGGGCGATTGGTTACAGTTGTAAATGCTTTAAAGGAGTGAATATATAGCTTATTAGTTGTAAGTTAATAACCTATCCCAAAATGAATAATTTTATAAATAACTAGCTGATCCCGCAAACGATGTTTTGCAAAAAAAAATTGATATTTTAATTTACAAATAAAAAATAAGGGTTGATCGTAGAGGGGTGAAATTTTATGGTTGTATGTATTCTTGTATGTTGTATCATAAAAAAATAAAAATAAAAAATTTCGTCAAAAAAATAAAAAAATTTTTTTAAGGGTGAACAACCCTTATCACTCATGGGTATGAAAAATAAATAGTAGCCGATTCTCAGACCTACCGAATACGTATATAAAATTTGGTTAAAATCGGTCAAGCCGTTTCAGAGGAGTTCAAGTTCGAACACCGTGACACGAGAATTTTATATATTAGATTAATAACTTAAAAACCGTTTTTAAGATTTGTTATTGTTTACTATCTGACCATGCAGACTTTGCACTGTCAGAATTTATTATATTATCGCTTTCCAATGGAGTTTCAGAGTGTTCACTAAACTAAAATAATATAACCACTTTTGAAAGACCTTTGATTTTTCCATTGAGGTTTCCACCATTCCGGTGAAATTGTAGTATGTAGCGGCCGTAGCCCAGCCTCTTCCTGGAGCCCTCGTTCACTACCTTATAACAATCTAGCCAATCCAAATAACAAAAAAATCTGTTTTATTAACACTAGTTCTAATAATGATATCTTGCTCTTCTTGGCGACTCTACATTTATAATAGTTTTTTTTTTATTAATCGTCGTCGTCGTCATTACAGACCATTCACGCCCACTGCAAGGCATAAGCCGATAAAGATATCTATGGGGGCATATACCAAAATCACCACGTTTGCCAGACTGCTGGGCGATCAATGTATTATGGTACGCAGGGAACGCTATTGTCAATTCTCTGGAAACTTTTTTGTGAGCATTTGCAATCCTATATAATTATTGCACAAAGTATATGTGATGTTTCAAAAACAAAAATGCTTTAAAAACATCTAATGTTTTCACTCAAAAATGACAAGAAAACGAAATTCATTTATTCCTTATAATAAGTAAATACTTTAATAATATGCTCTTAAAGGAAATCTTAAAAGACTTGGATGTTATGGTCGACAATACATTGATAGCATATCGAAATTTTTGGGGATCCCGGGATCGCTGCTATTTCTTTTGGGTATTTTGTATGATCTGGTCTTAAATATTGTTCTGCTATCTTGTGCCTATTGTATACCATACATATTCAAAGATTGGTGAACATCCAGAAAAGGTTCAAGAACTATTTAGCATATGGGAATGGTATCTTTAACTGTTTACATAGTTCCGAAGATAGCCGTGTTTATTTCAAATTAATTTATCTTGAAAGTAGACGCAACATGTCAGCTGCGATTTTCCTACATATATAAGTGAACGGCAACATCGACAACGCTTTAACTTAACAAACTTAACACGTTCACTGCGACTTGAGGTCGATTCAGCCTCATGGTAAACTTTGCACTGGTGCGACGCGTAAAACTCTCTAGTGCGGCGGCTGTTTACACTCAACCGTATGAGGTATGACAAAGACAAATATAGCTTTCTTTATGTCTGCGAAGCATTGACTCAATATTGTAAAAAAATATTGATGAACATGAGGCAGAAAAGGCCTCAACCGCACTACTAGGAAGTTCAGCTTGAGGCTGATTCGACCTCAGCCGCACCAGCTGAAAGTTCTTCAAAATTGGGCCCGCAGTGAACGTGTTAAAACTTTATTTTTGTGTGATTTCTTTTTATACCAGTCTGAATAACGGGGTGAATTTCGACCTGCCTGCACGGCGAGATAATTGTTGTTAGTACTCACCAATGTGGCGTTTGTACAAACTGTGTAATAATAGCATTTACAGATTCGGCTGGTATCAGGTGACAGGGCGCAGAGTGCCCTTAGTCTAAGACCTCTTTTAAACAGCAAAGCTCCTTGGGTCCCGAGGAAGTCTCGGCTCGGACCGTTACATATAACTATTTTACTAAGTTGAAAGACTACTGAGGTCTTAAATCGCTTTCATGAACGTTCCATGAAGTGACTGAGCTCATGAGTCCACACGAGAGGACCTTGGCTAGGGATGTCACTCGTAGATAATATCCGCCTAGTATTCCGACACTAGGGCGCCTGAGAGGGCCGAACCTCGGCTTGACCGGTTGCTATTGTCTACTAATTTACTACCACTTTAAAAAGCGCGCTTGGAGAAGAAGTGGCAGAACATGCTCCAGCAACCCTTCTATCTAGTATATTCGGGAGTTGCCGTCCCCAAGTATAGCGTAGTCTACGGTGGAACTAGATTTTATACACTTCTAGAAACTTCTGCACCTGGTTTATTATTTGTTTTAGATATACTTTATTTGTAGTCTGTAATGTGTGTAATTGACTAGTTTAGTAAACTAAAATTGCATCTCGGGAATCGAACCCATGAACTACGATTACAAGTTTCAATCCTCTACTGGTCTACCACTGCTCATGACTACACAAAACTTGTATACAATATAATAATTACATGGCAAAATTAATCTTACATTATTTTTACAATTGATGCCTTACTCGATGTGAATACATTTTATTTATTTTTTTACAGTACTTCATTCAGTTTTTTTTACTTAAAATTATTTAAGTGCAGCACCACAACATGCTTCTGTAAATTTATTTGGTGTAAATTTTATCTTATTGACGCCACCTAACCATGACACAAGGTATGATCTTTATGTATCGAGTTAGCGAAATAGAGCATTGTATACATAGATAGGCGACTCCATACTTAAATTTATTTAGCATTTTGATGATTCAAGTGTTACGCGGCTAACCACTCGACTACGTTGTACTCTTATATTTATTGTCCAATATATTCGGAACGTATCAATTTTACGGTGTAGTATTATAAATAAAAAATACACAGTTGAATTGCTATACCATTTATATATAGTTAGGTTCTAATCTAGACCTAAATGTTAATGAAAACTCCCTCCGTTCCGTCGCTATTGTCAGCGGTTTCGGAGTCTTCATTCGTCAAATTCGAATAGTTTCTGTTGTTAAGACGACCCCATTGCGGGGGCATTATAAAGAGAACAAATAGTTGTTTCATTATATATTCTCAACATTATAAAGATATCCCAGTTAAAAATAATTGAGTTATCTATTTACGTAAAGTCAATGAAGTTTTAATACATTTTTTTATTTTATTATCTATGTTATATAATTTTTAGTGAACACTTGTGCATGTTATCAGAGGTATGACAGAAGAGTCCAGTTTGATAGAAATAGTAAAGAAATTAAACGTCCCTATAACGGCATCCTTTATCATAAAGCTTCGATGGTTATTAACGCGCCCAGATATGAGAAGAGCCCATAACAAACACAAATGGGTTTTTTGTGGTCACTTTTACAACATCCTTAATACAGTGGTAGAAACTAAAACAGACACTGTAATATGATTTTTACACAAGTCTTTTTTTAATGAACTGCATAATTTTATATCAAAATAATTAAAAGACATTACATGTAAGTGTATTGTATTACCGTACACTTTTGTCCACTAGAGTTTTATTATCTGACATGATACCGGAATTTCAAAACAAAATTCTAGGTGTATTATTGATCGTAGAATATTAATTGTTTGTTAGTGCCAAAACATACACATATACGAGTTTTGATTTTACGGTTGAAGTACCAATGATTATAACATACTAGATTAGAAAAGTGTAAATTGACGTTTTCTCATGTAACAGAATAACTAACGTATTTTTAATATAGTAAGATTGTGGACATACCACACATCGAAAGTTTAGCTGTCAGTCGGCTTATGTTAATTTTCAACAACTAATTAACCACCAAATGTGACAAATTTAACAAAAACACATGTAGAGGTTAGAATTGTTTTTACAATATTAAAATTACATTTATAAGACATGTACTAAAATTCTTAAGATGCTTCAAGTATAGTCTATTTTTTTTTAATAAAATATCTACATGCTCGCTAGTTAATTGGCAAAATACTCAACGGAGACTAACAAGGCGTTAACCTCATGATATGCTATAAAAATAATATCTCACCTAAAGGACAATGGTGTATCTGAACTGATAAAGATGAGTCTCCATTATCGTACATCTAATGTACAGGGATAATGATTGAATAGTTTGATGTTAAAGCTATAAAGGGTATGTATAACTAATTCACAACAAAAAGCTTTAATACCTATTACCTATCACCCTGTATAATGTTCACTTTAAAATAGTCATTTTAGCCCATAGACGCCCACTGCAGAGCATAGGTCTCTCCTAAAGATATCTATGGGGGATATAGCATAATCGCCACGCTTTTGCTTGCGGGTTGGCGATCGCAGTGTGGTATTATAGTACGCAGAGAACACTGCTACTCATCCTCTGCAAATTTATTTGTGTGCTCCGGTAATTTAAATTAATGTACAAATCTAACCTGCGATCTACAAATGCGTCTCAGTCCTTCACCGCTATGCCAACTCTGCTCTATCAGCTCTATGTCTGCTCCACTCTGAAATTATTTTTTGTTTCTTTTGTAATAACAGGGGTCCCATAATTTGTGATATTGCAAAATCTGCAGAGACTCATAGTAAACTATAATTAATTTTAATATAAAGTAATCTAAATTTTAACATATGTTTTCTTACTATAATATCCTTACGATGTTTATTATTTCTGAACCTTATGATTTTTGGGTGGTTAGTACTATAAATTAATTGGTTTTGTAGGTAACCAATCACCCCTTATACATAATTTTGCATATTTGAAAATAGATATCTGAAAGAAATTTTCAAGGTCTTTAACTTTTGTAATCAATTGGTTGTGGTAGTTTTATTAGAAATTGCAATGAATATATCATAATGATATAGAAACGAGTTTATGAAAAATGAAATAATGCATCTGCAAAACGTTCTGTGCCCCACCCGGAGTTCAGTTACCGAAGTGGCAGGTCGCAAGCCGACCGTTGCCCGGAGCTATCACGACGCTTCGCCTTTTTACGCACTACACCTTTTGTTTCCAGCTCGTCCCTTATTGAATTGTTTCCATGCAGGTGCATTACAATGGTTTCTTCGACGGCGTCTTAATATATAAATGGCTGTTCGTAACTAATAAGTAACAATTAACGTTTGAAGTTCTGAAAAAAACATAGCGTAGTTAACGAAGTGGTAGGTGTACTAATTTATATAACATAGAATGAATTATATAGTAACTATGATACGAGTTTCTATTTTGAATTAAAAATAAAATAACCAAATGATTTTTAAATAATCTTATTTATTACCTTGTTCTTTTAAATAAATCCGTTAGATGATGTGTTTTAAAAGCTATATTTGTTAAACTAGAACTCATAGGCAAACTCGCAATCAGAAATGAGATCTGTAGATAAACGAAATTAACAACTTAAAACAGTAGATTGGTAAGGTAAAATGATATGGAACAGGCTATATAGCGTGTGGAACAAAAGACTGCTGGGGACTTAAGATTCTGCAGTAGTGAACACGGAGCAAGCGCAGCGTAAGACGTCAACACAAAAGTGGACAGACGACATTGTTGAGATTGACGGAAGACAGAGGCATTTACCGACCAGCACTGTTGAGAATCTATAGAGCAGTGGCGTACCTAGGGGGGGGCGGTGGGTGCGGTCCGCACCGGGCGGCACTTACCTAGGGGCGGCATTTTTAGAAAAACGGGGAAAAGGGCCTTCTTGATCTGCTAAAATTTATTCAGCAGTATAGGTTGGAAAATTCTGTTCCCAACATTGTAATTTTGTTAAGAATTTTTTTAACAATTTCAATCAGTGTCGCTAGTTGCGAAAGAAGCTTCTCAATATTGAAGTTGATTAAAAATTATCTCCGTTCAACAATGAGTCAATTAAGACTACAAAATCTTGCAATATTGTCAATAGAACAAGAAATTACAAATAATATAAATTTTGAGAGCATTATACACAATTTTTCTAGTATGAAAGCTAGAAGAGTAGATATTATATAAATATATTTACGAGTGCATACAAATATGTCTAAAAAAAATTTACTCTGTGTATTAATTAATATTGATTAAATAACCAAATAATTTATTTATGTGTAATTAACACAATTTATTTATTTATTAATTTATAAAAACCACTATTTGATTGACTTATAATAGAAAAGGCGGCAAACTGGAGATCGCCCCGGGCGGCAAAAGTTCTAGGTACGCCACTGCTATAGAGCATGCCCATATAGTCGTAAATGGCTAAAATAGTGATAATCTGTGAAATTAATTTATTGGATTATAAAATTACTTAAATAATATGTACCCACATAGATCAGGTCACAGGAACTCGTTGGACGCATGTAGTGCAAGACCGGCTTTCTAGGCGTCGTTGGTAGGCGTCTAGCGGCTGATATAATGATGAAGAAAAAATTGTAAAAAAACAAATTATATTGAAAAACTTATTTATCCGTAATTTCAGGTCTCAGGTCTCCGCTATTGATGGTAGAGAATGAACTGCATGAGAAAAAAATGAAGACGTATGGATAATTATAATTTAATCTTTACTAAGTTATACCATATGTGCAAAGTTTTTGTCTGCGTAATTTACACTCATTGGAGTTTATTTATAATTACAGTAATAAAATATAAGGTGCGGATTCGTCTGAGCTTAAGACTGGTCACATTAATTTTTTTCCATCACCCGCGACACGCCTCTTACTGTAGGAACGTTGGAATTAATCATATAGTCAGATTTTATTCTTGTCGGACGCTTAAAATTTCTTTCCTCTGGTATGCTGGTAAAACAAATGCTCAGATACTATTATTTATTTGGTATTTTTTAATACTTTTAATGTATACAGAGTGATTGGTCATAGGAGTAAAAGCATTAAAGGGTGTTTTATTATGTCACTATCAGTTAATGAATGGTACACCCTATACAAAAATGATTAGTTTAAAAATATAAAATGATTAAATGTTAAAAAAAAAGTTTACAAAATTCCAATAGAAAAAAAATAATTATAGTAACATTGAAGAGAGATCATTTTATATGTGATGATTGAAAATAGGCCTACAATCTTTAAAGCTCTATCCTGACAAAAGATGGAATTCATTCCATTCAAGCTTTTATACTTATAACCCAGTTTAAGGTTTAGTTAATATGTGTGTTATTAAGGAGATAATAGTCTGACTATATTTTGTATCTACCATAAACATGTATGTGAAATATATAATACCTTTATAAAGGTTTCATAAAATTTGCGACTTTTTTGTGGGTACTGTCTACAGTATTAAAATGTCATTTAGGACGAAATTTAGAAAAAAGAAATTCTAAAAGGAAAATAATGGGAAAAAAGCCTCGACTGTGAAGGCTCTAGCAGTGGACTAACCAAGTTCATAGTTTTTATCTATTTTACGAAGCTATTTAAAAACAGGAGACGATGACTCATAGAAACAGATCAGAAATGATATAACGCAGTCAGTTAATAGAATAATACATATTTATTTTTGTGTATATTCAAAATATACACAAAAATAAATATGAACGACACAATTTTCACATACGTCACTGATTAAAAAGAAGAAATAGCGTAAATAAGTATAAACAGGGTGAATAGTTATAGGCATGAAGCTTCAGAGGCTTTAATATATGACTCATTAGTTAACGAAAACCTTTATAACTTATACACCTTTTTTCTATCACCTCATATAAAGTGATCACTCTTAAACTCTATTGGAATGCGACAGGCCGATAACTTGTGGTATTACAAAGCAGGAACAGATAGCAAATTATGATTAATTTGTATATTTACTTTATATAATAAGCATTTTTCTATATTTGTTCCTTTATTTTTTATTACTGAAACCGCTGATTTTTGGGTAGAGCATGCCTTACATTTATTGACAGCAATTGGCTGTATATACAGAAGACCTAAAAGCTTCAAAGGGTGGACCTATGATTGTTACGCCTAATGAATCACTCTGTATAATGAATAAAATTTTACGAAACCTTCTCAAGTCTCAAGAAGACCGTAAAAGAGATGTTAATATTAACAAAAGTCGATGTACAATCACATCCCTAATTTATGTAATATTTCATAACATTCTAACTTTAAAAATACATATAAAACGAGGATAGTAAGATGACCATTTTACCTCTGAATTCGGTCAAGGTTAAGAAGTCCAAACAGTTAAAGTCACAAAATGTTTGTTAGAAAACAAACTCATATTTAATACTAATTGCCAGTCTCAAATGTTACTGGCCAGAAATAGTCAAGTAGATAAAAATAAAACTATTTCCAGGGTCATCACTTTATCCATTCATTTAAATTCTTAATATTGCGCAACGATTATTTACTAATATAAGTATTCTCTTTGGTTCATCGCGGCTCTTGTACTTATGTGATTATCCAAATATTTTTTATTTGATCACATCTCAACATACTTTTAATTTATTTCAAATGTTTTACAACAAATTGTAGGTATTTTGTTTTACTCTTATGTTTAACAAAAAGAAATTAGTCGAATCGGTGTAGCCGTTCTCGAGTATTGAGAGTAGCAAAATATAAATGATCCTTATTTCTACATAAAGATATCATCATCATCACAGGGCTTTTACTACTAGACATAGCTTGCCCCCAAAGGTTTCCTAAAGGACCGGTTGGAAGCAGCTTGCATCCAACGTATTCAATCTTATGGGTGGACATAATACACTTTCTGTTCCGTAGTCTCTGGTTCAGAATTCTATGGTCCCATCGGTTACTAAAGTAGTTTAACTGCTTTAATGGAATCAGACGTTACTTCGCGGAAGTCCATCCTAAGTAAGAAAATGACCAATATTTAGGCACTTCTGCACATGCAGCAAAAAATGCAAAACACAGAGTCTAGGACTCTGCGTTTGGCACTAATCGGTGTAACATAACTCCTGAAGATGCCCCGTGGAGGGGTGAAACACGTGTTGAGTGGTTTGGTGGTGGCGGTTGTGTGATTCGCATTGTTTGCCGCATACGCATTTATCAGCGGGCTGCCTTGAAATTGACATTTTCAAGATGAAGATTTTGTCAATCGAGTATTGTTATAGAGTGCCATGTGTTTATGGTGCAAAGAGATAAATTTCAGCGGGTGTAAACAATGCATAAATAAAAAGGTTATATATCGGAGCGGGCAACGTAATTGAGGTACTCGCGTACTATACGAGTGGCTGAACGTAAGCCGCTCGTGCCCCGGGCCGTCACGATAAATGACCCGGCCCTCGCCGCCCATAGACCATTTCACCGGATTGCGCTCCTCCAAACACTTTTTATTTTTATACTTTTTTTTTATTTAAAAGAACGCGCATCGCTTTAAAAATCTGGTTTCATACATACTGATAATATGTTATTTTAAGTAAAGTTTTTTATATCTTTACATTTAAAAGAGAATGTTTGTATATACGAAACATGTAATTTGATCATATGAACAATGTCTGTAAATAAACATTTTATGTCATTACATATATAAAACAGATTGTTTAAATATACAAAATCTTGATACTGAGTGATAAGATAAAATTTGACCATACGTACAGCGACAATCTTTTCATATCAAAGATAATATTTGAATATACGAAATCTTGATACACACTGATATGTTATTTGACAAAACGTACATCGTATCTATACATAAAGTTTTTATGTCTTCACATACAAAAGAGAATTTTTGAATGTACGAAATTCTCTTCGTATGGTTAAATAACACATTGATAATGTCTTTTTAATAAAGATTGTTTTATATGTATTAAAGATAGATGATGTTTGTAATTTAACTTAAAATCCTTGAAGATTGTTACGTAAACATAATTGTTTATTGGTATAAAACTTTTAAAGTTGCGAATGCCTCGAAATCTTGATCGAATTCAGAGCTTAAATAATTATCTTGTGATCCTTGTCGGGATAAAGTGTTTCCTAAATGGTGTTAGTGGCTTTAAATGGGTAAAAAGGTAATCTATACAGAAACCAATAGTTTTAGAAAATATAAGAATCGTAATGCATTAAAATTATCATAATTCGGATTACTGATTACTTACTTATTGTTAACTATCTGTTCCTTTAGGATCTGTACTGTCAGAAGTTAGTGACCTGCCGCATTGCAGAAGAAAAAAAAGACATAATTCTTAATGATTACTTTATACAGGTCGATTGGAAATAGGCGTAAAAGCGATACTACAAATAAGAGTTTGTTTTTTTTTTTTTCAAATTAGAGACATTGTAACTTTTAAAGCTTGTACACCATTCAATCTGTATATACTTTTTTTTCACAATGATAGTTTATATGCTATCTCCATTTTTGTAATTGGTGCTACAGTCGCAACGACATAGCCAGATGTATTTAATGGAATCAGGCGTTACTTCGCGAAAGTCCATCCTAAGTAAGAAAAGGACCAATATTTAGCCACTTCCGCACATGCAGTGGTAGTCGTGCAATGAAATGCACCGCCCGCCAGCCCGCTGACAAATGCGCATGCGGCAAACAATGCGAATCACACAACCGCCACCACCAAATCACTCAACACGTGTTTCACCCCTCCACGGGGCATCTTCAGGAGCTATGTTACACCGATTAGTGCCAAACACAGAGTCTGTGGAGAGTCTACCACTGATTGTGCGGAAGTGGCTAAATATTGGTCCTTTTCTTACGTCGCCAGATGTAGTTGCGAATTATTAACTTCTATACTAAAATCGATATTTATTAAAAAATTCCAGTCATGTTAAAATAAAAATAGTTGGTAAACGCTATCTCTTATTTAATTAACTGTCAGGACATCGTTTGTCAGGTTCAGCTATTATAAAATTTATCGGTTTATATTACACATGTATCTCTTATATCTATCTCTTTAACGAAGAATATACTTTACAAATTATTCGTCTGAAGTGGCAGTAGGATGGAGATTTCGCCAGTGCAATCAAGGGTTGTTGGGGCCAAAAAGTACTCGTGAGTCTGTAGAGGGGGCGTGCGTTCGGCCCCCCACCATGTATACCGAAGACATAATTAAGAACGCGGGAAATCGCTAGATGCAGGAAGCTCAAGATTGGATATCACGGCGATCTTTGGCTGAAACTATGACGATGATGACTTTATGTATATGTTCTTTATTAGCTATTGTAGACCAACAACTTACTTACACCGTATTAGAGTTTTATACGGGTTCCTACCAGAAGAATTAATTAAATTCATATCAAGTCTTTTGTTTAATAAAGCGATTCATCAAATTTTAAGGATAATTGAGTTCGTCTATATTTATTAATTGTATTGCGTGGGTTACATTATTTGCAACGTCTTACGATATTAATAGCTCTACACCGTCCGGTATTTTGTCCACGTGACCCGCCAATCGTAAGCGCGGCTTATAAAACCTGATCTCACTTCCTGTGCATGACTCATCACCTGGCTCTAGTGACAGCTAAACGTTGAGAACGACCAAAAGAGGGTCTGTAGTCAAGACTTTTGATACGGACAAACCTGCAGTACTATGGTAATATAGTATGGTAAGGTAGTTTATTTTATATTTCTTTAAAAATACATCTCCACATATTCATACAATGAAACAAATTTTTATTTATTTGAAAAAAAAAAAAATTTTATTTATTTGTTCGAATAGGCGTTGCTAAGCACTTTAGAAAAGTCATAACATTAATATAATATACATTTAAAATATTAGCAGAGGTAGCCCGGTGGTGGAGGATTGAGACTTGCGATTGTAGTTCGTGGGGTCGATTCCCGGGACACATTCTTATAATTTGCTCACATAAAAGTTTCCAGTGTAGGAGCAGCAGCGTTTTCTGCGTACCATAATACTACACTGTGGTCACCAACTCGCCTGTCAAGTGTGGCGATTATGGTATATTCCCCATGGATATCTTTGCGGGAAGCATATGCCTTGTTATGGGTTGAAACGACGCCATTCAAAGTAATAGCATTATTGCTTTTATTTATACGATACTGTATTATAACACATGTAGTGACTTTAAATTATATTGTAATAAATTTAAGAAGTTAATTAGACGAAAACTTGTAAAAAAATTCCTTTATAATAGGAAATTTTTTACAAGTTTTTGTTTGGATTTTTAAGTGATAATAATGGTTGTAAATGAATTGGTCTATATAGTATTAAGGGTGCTGTATGTGACCACAAAAAAGTCATTAGAATTTGTTCTACGCTTTTCTGAGTTCATTGCGCGTTTCAACCCACGTAGCTTTAAGATGAAGGATTTTGATAAACAGGAATTTATTCTGATTCAAGTATTTAGTAATATTGATCTCTTATGGCTTTCTTTAAATAACGTACACTAGTGGTCACTATTAATGGGGGCCTATCCAGGTTCTGTCTATCAGCTCCTGGTCATCACTCGAGAACCTTATGGTCCCAACAGCAACTGTAATTACAATTCACGAGTTCATTACTGGGCAGTTGCACACATATTTCTATTTATATGGAACGTTTGTTATAGATTTAAAAGCTTTAAAAGAGTGAATGCATAGTTCATTAATCAGTTAAATACTTTCAAGCTTTTACATCTGTTTGTAATCACTTTGCATAAAATGGATCACTCTTAAATAAGTGACTTTAATTTTTTTCTACTGATATGCAACTGGTCAGAAACTTCAAAAACTCTACGTGTGTAGTAATCCGAACTTTTAAAACCATTTTTCTTACTACATCATTGTTAATTTTTTTATTAATAGATAAGAATTTTTTATACATTCATTAATTGACAGTTAATTATAATATCTATACACTTACACTTATTTTCAATCATTCTATATTAAGTGATCACTCTGAAAGTGATATATATTTTTCTATTGTAATGCGATAAGCACACTTTTGACAGTATAAAGTCTCAATTACAGACAAAGGAACAATTAATTTTAATATGTAGCTATCTGAATTATGAAAGCGCGTTTTATAATTTATTATCATTACTTGATTTATTATTTCTAATAACATAGATTTTTTATTGTTACGCTATTAGTCAAATATAAAAAATAATTTGATGTTATAAGTTATTTGTGATCACCAAAACTATATCAGAGTTGTCATCGAAGCTGACATGACTCATAAGAGTGTGAGTTTTATAAAAAAATACTTCTGATTATATTTATTATGACTCTGTATAATCGCGAAATCCGAAATGGTTTCAATATACTATAAAATTTTTAAAAAGTCCAACTTGCCAAAGCTGTTTTTATTTTATTGCTTTGTTGCATCCCTGGTGGGGATCGAACCCACGACCTTTGGATTAGAAGTCCAACGCGCTATCCTCTGCGCCACAGGGACGATTCTCTACTTTATCATAATGTACATGTCAATTTATAAATCATATATACCTATTAAATGAACATTTAAAATGTATTTTAAAAACATGATACTTGTCCCAATATAAGCAAACAAAATACAATGAATTTTCGCTGTCAAAAACCAACCAAAAAAATAGAAACATCACAAAGACCCTCGCTGTCTACGCGGACCCCTAAATTACGCATCGGCCGTCTATAATTATGGAACCCTATCTGGTTTTTTATCGCAAGTCCCCGCACTATATCGGTCACAAATCTAATATAGCTAATGATGGTATTCGGTACGGATCTGTGAAACGCCTGTTACATTTGGTACATCCCTTGTTGCATAGAACGATTTATGTTTTCTTGGTTTACTTTTTTATGCAAAAAAAATTATAAAAAATAAACACATTGTCCTATATTGCAACAATGCAATAAAGGATAATTTGCTTATTTTTATACGCTGATAATAATTCTCTAATTTTTAAAGTAGATCATGATAAGAATAATTATGACGAAGTAAATGCTGCGGTGTCGCAAATACTTCTTTGGTTTACTGCTTATAACTTGGTATTAAATTCAAAAAAAAAAACTAAATGTGTTGAATTTACAAATGCGAAATGTAGACAGACAGAGGCTTATCTTGTCTCAATAATGAAACTATTAAGTTTACTAATTCACAGTATTTTTAGGAATAACTCTATACTCGTAACTTTAGTGGGGCACCTATCTATCTTCTTTTGCCAGTAGACTGTGCTTCTCTGCCTACGCTGTTGGAAAAGTCTAGCTGACGGACGCTGATAATAGTTTAATAAAGTTAGTATTCTTACGGCTGCGTTGTTATATCTATAATAACGTTTTGTTTGTCTGCTAAAACATCCAAAATTATCTAAAAAATAGACACGGTGTGATGAATGATAACAAAAAATAAGCTGTATACTCCTAGTTCACGTCTTTAAAAATTAATTAAATCTTTCATGGCACTAAGGATACACATGTACAGTAAAATTACAAATCTAATTCAGTTCTGCTATTGAAGATATTTAAAACAAATATTAAAAGAAAATATTGAAAAAAGTATATTTTTGTATCCAAGGATACTACACCGATGTTAATGTGTTGAATTAAATGTCTTTGATGCTCTCTCAGGAAGCTAATTATTGTCAAGAACTACTTATAAAATTATATTTTTAAAGAGCAACTGTTGTTTCTCGCCAGCTCTTTTCAGCAGAACCGCCTTCCGAGCCGGTGGTAGGTTCCTGTAGGGACAACAATGCCGACATTTTATGTTTACTGACGATTCGAAAATGATTTTAATAGCCTATTTCAAAAAAGAATATTTTGATTAAGTTGACAATTTTATTTTGTTGTTATTTATTTAAAACTTTGTAAAATATTAAGAATGATAACAAAAAAAATGTTTTGGAAAATATGTATCTAGACATATAAATGACATTTTTGTTCAAGAACTCATTGAATACTAAGAAAACAAAAGTAAGGAGGTAAAATGGTTAATGACAACAGTACCGAGCACAAGAATATAACTATAGAAGAGACAGAAGATATTATATTCTAGAAAGTAAACGTCTCGTATATGTCGTCTCTATCTAACGGAAGGACTCGTAAACACTGAACCTGACCCTTATGTAAGCTGAAAGTTTCTGGTTTATAGTAGTTATGGCAGGTAACGGGTAACAAACCAAATCCATGGGTTAGAGTTAACTAATTAATGGGATCAGGCGTTATTTAGCGGAAGTCCATTCTAAGTAAGAAAAGGACCAATATTTAGCCAGTTCCGCACATGCAGTGGTAGTCGTGCAACAAAGTGCACCGCCCGCCAGCCCGCTGATAAATACGCATGCGGCAAACAATGCGAATTACACAACTACCACCGTTAAATCACTCAACACGTGTTTCACTTCTCCACGGGGTATCTTCAGAAGTTATGTTACATCGATTAGTGCCAAACACTCTGTTGCACTTTTTTTTTGTGTATTGATAGATAAAAACTTTTTTTGTAATAACTTTAAAAACAATTGTATGTAGTCATAAACCTTAACTCATTATCTAGTTTTATATCAATTGTTCAACCTCGATAAATTGGTGAAAATTGTATCTGTTCTAAATTCCACCTCTTATTACAGTTACGAATAAAAATCGGTAGGTATAAAAATGCGTATAACTGGGTACCTTATTACGAATTAGCTCAATAGGATGGGTTAAGCTGTACTGCAGTACATAGCTAAGTATGGGCTCCCGTTGTCATCATCATCATCAGCATCGTAGCCGATAGATGCCCACTGCAAGGTAAAGGACTATTCCATACGCCTTAAACAACATTTGAGATATGTCATCTAATTTCTTTAACAAATATTTATTGCTTTGTTTATGTTACATAACTTATGCTTTGTTAATAGTTTCCTCGTCATAAACAGTCGTAAGGTGATTCCTTATTTCTTAACTATTTTATTGCTTTGTTATAATTTACATCTGGTTTACGACGTTTGAATGTAGCGGATGCTATTGTAGGTAACGGCATCAATATTCAATGCATTTGTGTGTTGAGCGGTAGAGTGTACGTAATAAATTGACCTCCGTTTATAATATATATTGGACAAGGAAAAGTAAAAATTTGTCTGTTTTTTTCTGTTGTTGTCTTTAGGTGAAAATGAGTGTGCAAGTGATAGTTGGTAGGTGATACGAAGTCCATCGGGACATTTAGTTTAAAAGAAAGATATCCTTTTTGAAAAAGTCGATAGAGTCATTTACTGCATAACATATTATTGTAATCAATAATACAATACAAGTCATGAAGCAAAGTCGGATCGATAAACTAATTAGTTCAATAAGGTCCGGGAGCGCTTGGCGGCGTCCGCACGACGGGAGACTGTTAGCGCCGATGTCACTCGCGCTGCGACGCCATTGTTTTCGCTCACCTTTTTTATTGCGCAGCGGGAGGCAAAGGACTGCGTGTTATGCCTTTGTTACTAAAACCATATTGTTTACATATTTTATTTTTTATGGAACTCGAAATACCTTAATTTCACGGGTCTGAATGAACATATTTATAAGTTCAACAAGATAAAAAAAGACTTTCCTTTTCTTACTTTTGAATCTAAAATTAGAAGTTTATTGATAAAAAAATTTTATTCAAGAGATTTAAGCTGAACGTGCGTGGAACTTCGTTTGTCGTGTCATTTACCGGGGTGATATTATATTGTATTTATTAAACATTGTTATATTCTTTTAAACAAAGCAACTGTTAAGTTTCTGGCCAGCTCTTTTCAAAACATCAGCTTTCCAAGCCGGTGGTAGCTTACTATTTATAATGTTATAATAATCAACGAATCCGTAAATACGTGTGTACCTCTCTAATTAAGATATTTTTTAAAATTGAATTTTATTCCATAACCAACATATTTTCCATGATATTTATTTGAATCCTAAATTAAAAATGTACTTTGATTAACAAATTTTCAAAGCTGAAACCTTTGGTGCGAGATCGTATCAGAAATAAAGAACCACAGAAGAATCAAGCTCGTTGACGGTGCTTGAAGAATCTCATCTGAAGTGGCAGTCATCGGAGCCGTCGCGAAAAGTCCTGGAAGATCTTTGGAGGAGGCCTATGTCTTACAGGAGGCTTCTATCACCTAACATATTGATGATGAATAAATTTTACACGTTTATTATTTTGTCGTAAATATAAACGAAAACATTTTTATGTCTTTAAGACTCGGTTTTTTATGATGCGAGTTTCAACCCGTTCTTTATCAATAGAGGTGATTTTCATTAGTGTCATAAGCTTTTCTTGTTATAACCAGAAGTATAAAAACTTATCCATTTACTTTCAAACCAATATTTCTAATACAGCAACTTGGCATTCTATGCATTTTGTTATCAGCGAAACAAAATTTATATATAATTCTTAAATTCATCTTTTTTGTAATGAATGTGCAAAGATCATTTTTTTATCATACCGTCATGCACTAACTCAGCACATCACCCTCAAAAATTGGCAGGAGCCTTCCTATCAATTTAACATAATGATTGTTTTCGAGAAACCTTCTAAGCGTGTTATTTTATTAAACAAAAACAAATGGAAATAATGGCTAAAATAAACAAATTTTCTGAGTCATTTCGTGTTTAGTATATTTTTTTGAGCAGCGGTAATCCAATGGTAGAAGACTGAGACTTGCGATCATCGCGAGGTCTATGTATTGCAGTGGGCGTCTATGGACTGAAACGACGATATATTTTTGGTAATAAATTTGTAAGATATTATTATGATTATTACTGTTCACCTATTTACATAAATATGCTGATGTAAATTTTCCGAAAAAAAAAATACTTTAGTATATTTTGATAAATTTATTTAAGTGTTATTTTATTCAAAGCTTCTATTTTGCATTACTTATATACGTTATGATGAATTTCTTACTTCTATAATGTCGGTTAAGTACAGGTCAAGGAGGAATGACACACTACACCGTCGTTTCGTAAAGTTCAGCGCACGCTATTTTAAATATCAGTTCAATTTTGCAGTGTTTATTCACAACAGTATCATAACAAGCAATTATTTATTGTACGTCGTATTTTATGCAATAAATAACTTGATACATGCAACCTAATTATCTAAACAAGAGGCCAAACGAGCTAATGTAGAAGGACCTGTCCAAATTAATAAAGTAGAGGTATCGAGTGTTGCCGCGTGTCGTACGATAGGCATGTTTTTTATTCCTGCCCACCCCCTAATGGGCGACGCGTGGCTGCCCAAGAGTGCATTGTGTTACCCCAATGCATCTCTATAATATACATTCACTGTATTTGCGGAGAAAGCATTAATTTAATTTTGTGTTGCGTTTAAAAAAGACGAAACTTGTCATAAGAAAAAGTCATGATGATTTACTTTTTAACTTTATATATACCTATGTCAATAGATAGTTTATCAAGAGTGTAACATTTATCAGAGTACACTCCGCATTACTGGCAACAAAACTTTTTAATTCAAATTCGAACACCGATTTAAATTTGCACGCTAAAGATAAAAATAAAATAATTTATTCAATATTAAAACTTTTAACTGGACTCTTATAGAAGGTCAACGTTTTTATTTATTTTTATTTTTGACTCTACTAGACCTCGCAAGTGGAGAAGAAGCAAGAAATTTCACAAAAACACAACTTTTGAAAAAGTTTAACGATACCGAATTATTTACATACACTTTCTGTCATATATAACTTAAATGAAAAAGAAATTATGAAACGATATGATCGCCTAGGATTCTAGTAGAGATGTAACCGCTGTCATTGCGTTTGGGTCAAAATATTACACGATTGTAAATACTCTCAGTATATATGTGAATAAGTCACCTTGGTTACTTCTGGCAATCAAGTAGGCATAGACACGCGCACGGGTGATAGCTTATTTTCTATGGCATAACATGTATTAGTGGAAATAAGATGTTATATCAGATTTTGTTTTAAATATCCTAGGCGATAGTTTTTAATAATTGTCTTTGTATATAAGCACATTGCTTTTTTAAACATATATATGGTATCCGGTACCAGAATTGGGATTTTAAATTCAAATAGGAAATAAAAACTGCTAACAGTTAATTCATTTCAATAAAAATTAAAAGAAAAATTTAATTTATAAAAAATTTTATTGCCTAAATTTTGACAATTACGTCGGGCATTCTCGTGAAATAAAACCATGGCATTTTGTAACACTCGCTGGAGAAATGATCGTAGGGTGATATATTATTTGTAAAATAATTTTTAACATCGACAGTGGCGTAGGCATGGAAAAGCATTTGATATAAACACATTTGTACACTTGCCTTTACAGACCTCTTTAAAAACGTATTGTTAAATTAAGCTATATAATACAAAATAGCAGTATAGAGCAACATTATGTATTGGTTTCCGAACACAATTATAATGTTCATATGTCTCGTTCTTTTTCATAACAAAATAAACGAACAACCTAAATACATGTCGCATCTTACCGAACCTATTGGAAGCCTTTCGTCGCTATTTGGAACCTCTCATACCCCCTATCTTGTGTGAGACAGGGACTATTCAAAATTATTTAATTTTTTCACATATTTTTTTTATTTTAGTTATCGTCTTTCATATATCGTATGATCTTTCGTTCTTTTCATTCTTGCCATAATTCTTCTTCTGTCTTTCCCTTTCGCTCTGTAATGCCTTTCATACATCCCTCATTACTCTTTTACATTTTTATTATTTTATTTCTGTATAGGATTATTACAATATCCCTTGGTTTTACTTTTTTTTTGTTGTTTACATTTTTATTACCTTTTATTTCTATCTATTACTATACTTATTATTTTTTTACAGAGTAGGAGGAACTCTTCTTTGCTTTTTCTTCTCTTATAAGGGAGGCTATTGATTCCTCCCTGATTTTCACACCAGACCGGCACTCGAAGTCGAACCGGAGTTCTCTACCGTTGGGCTACCACTGTTTTTTAAAAGTATCTTGGTATTATAAGAAGTATTTTCAATTGCGTATATAACAGCAAACAAGTAAATGCTTGTTTATGCTAATAATGGAAAAGTCTATATTACTCTTGAAATAAAAAAAAAAAAAATTTCGCGGCACGGAAAATATTTTTTTTATGTCGATATGATAAAAGACACAAATGAACCAAAAAACATACAGGAAAATTTGTAAATAGAACAGTCGGCAATTGCAGAAGAAGTTTCCGTTTATAATTTAAAAATAAGATACTATTCTTTTTTCAAAATAAATAAAAGTTAGAATATATTATGAAACATGGACGCCCTCTAACAAGCCAAGTGTGGCGTAAGGGTAGCAGACGGAAGGGAATCGACGCTTGAAATCACATTCGATCTTCAATTTGAACGGATTTGAAAAGAAATCTTTGAAGTTACGACGCAATCTGACTGTGTGCTTAAGTTTTTTATTGGGGGTGAATAAATGCTAACTTCTTTGTGGAAAGTTTTATCTTGCAATTTAAACTCAAAGATCAAATAAATATGTAATAAAAATCTCAATAACTTATCTCTTAATTTAATTTAAATTCCAAGTTGTATTAATAAAAGAAAATGGTGTTAACAAAACCAATGGCTGCCAAATGATGGACAGATTTAGAACCGAAGTAGATTTAGCGGACAAAAAACCGAAGTGGCATTTTGACGACATTGTATAAATAAACTACACAATTTCTATCATTAAGTTAACTAATTAATATCGATTTGCTAAAGTTAATGTTAATTATTATAATAAAATGGTTTTTGAGTGATAAACATGAAACTGTAGTAGCGGTGTGGATAAATATCTCTATGTAGACCGACGACATAGTAAATGTCGAGAAAAGTCGCCGGAAGCGCAAGCGCAAGACCGGTCATCGTGACGATCTTCGAGGAAGGCTTACAACTTGCAGTCGGCGTCGATCATCTGACACGATGATGATCATAGTGACTTTGGACCCCGAACACTATTCGCAATTTCAGTGATAGATAATTGTATTTCAATTTGAATTCCACAGTTTATAAAGTACTGGGTGTTTACACCTGACTTTGTATATTTAGAAATTTAATGGAATCAGGCGTTAATCAGGTTAATTAATCAGGCTTGATTTTCGGAATACAATTTTATATAATTCACACTTTGTGCATTAATTACATGATACTGCCAATGCTCAGAAATAAGATTCCAGGGAATAGGCAGCAGTGTTGTTTGCATATCATAATACCAAACTGCGATCGCAAACCCGCTCGCCGTGCTGTGGCGGTTTCGGTATATTCCTATCACAGATATCTTTGGAGAGGCCTATTCCTTTAGGTAGTCTATGGACTCAAATGACTACGACGATAGTTAGTACATTTATTTTTTTATTACTTCTTTATAATTTTTAGTTTGATTAGTCGCCGGAAGTCGCTGCGTGTGAAGGCTTCCCCGCTAATACCTAGTGGACATTCTACGGCTGAAATGATGATAATAATAAAAATTTTACACCAGTTTTATGAATTGATCAGCTTGCAGTAAATATTTGTGATGAGCTTGCAGTATTCCACAATTAGATATAGGTCTATTGCTTCATGTTATTTAACCCTAACTTCATTGTAGAAAGCACGCTTTATACATAAAATAATGATCATCAACGATATTAATTGAAAAGAAAAAAAAACTACAAACTATTATTTCAAGATAGATGTATAAAAAATCCTAAATTTCTTCTTAATCTAAGATAAAAAGAGATTATTACAAAAAAGATAAAACGCGTGAAGAATTTGAATATTATAACAAAGAAAAATCCTGTACCGGATGATTTCGAAGCACACCTGTTCATGATAATCTTTAGAATCGATTTACATAAACGTTGTGCTCACGCGATGTGCGGTATGGATCCACAATCGATGTATCGAATTACGGAAAGTCGATAATTTTCTTGTTATTCGTCATTCAGGCAATGATTTTTTTTCAGACCCAATTTATATTGTATTGCTAAAGACACGTGAACTACACTTCTACCACTAAGTCCGTAAAACCTTACAATATAACCTTCTCTGCTAAATAATCATCATTTCATATATAGCACGTTCGTACGTACTAGAATCAGTTTGAACTCCCCTGTATGGCATTGTTCTGCCTAAAGCTACAAGGTTTTCAAAGGCACCCTGCTATGACAAAAGCCCACAACAAACTCGGGCAGGTTTTTTGGATTTTACTTTCACAAATATTTGTACAGTATTTACTACTATTAATTTCAATTTAAGTATGCTATCAAACTATAGTAAGATATATGAATTTTGTTGCTAAACACGCTCTATATTAATGCAGTGACACTGTTAGTTAAGACGTGTACTTTTAAAATTTTAACCAAAAAAAAATCTGCATTACAGTTTGTATACAAAAAATATCATATATAAATTTTATAGGGCATATGGTACCAATTTGGCCGCTCTCACTAAACGGTGATTTATTGTGATTGAACCGCGATATTCCAGCAAAATTCTAAAAAATGTCCGACTCGATAAACGTTATATTTGATTTATAGACGGCAAAATAAATTTTTGAGGTTAGCTATTCTTTTAGCAAATTCACTTTTCGTACGTAAAATACCAACCCATACACATCGGGTTCTTGTTCTGGATTGCAGATCGTACCTTCACTTTATGTAGGACAGGTCTTCTCTAAGAAAATTCAAAAATCAAGCGTTTTCCAATGATTTTGACGAGTTCCTCTGAGCAATATGTGTAGACATAAACCTCTTTTATAGATTTCCAATAGGACTGGTGATGCGGCCTGCACCTTTCAACAACCTTAAAGAGATGTCGTCTACCTTGTCTATGGACATCGTACGATTTTCTTGCCGGCCCGTGATTACCACTTCAGAACTATAAAGCCTAAAATTATAATGCAAAAGTAATCATGTCCATAAAAATTCAAATGTAATCTGTGTACGTGTAAATACGATTGTTTCATTCCAAAGCGAACAAGTCGTAGACGCTATAGGTGAATAAAAAGCAATTTAATAGCATTATCTTGGTGCATTAGAGGAAAGCGTTTACATCAATTTAATTCGAGCCCACTTTGTGTCGTAAACAATTGAAGAAGTTTCGGGACAATTTGGAACGATCTCTAAGACAATATAATTCGAGTGATTGATCGCCGCGACCGACGGCGAACGCACGCGAGCCCCGCTCTGAACGTTTCAAATTAGACCAGAAAACGCTTGTTTCGAATCTTTGCTTTTACGTATAAAATATTTAATCCTATTTACTCACATCTGTTGTTATAGCAACACTAAACGTGTAAATATTTTTCATACGTCTTTTCAAAATGAAATAAGAAAAAACTGTACTTTAAAATATCCCACTACTCTGTAGACATAGCAAAGCGGATTGGTAATCTTAAGCGACAGTAGGCAGGCCAAATAGCAGGCAGAATATATTGCAACGTAGCCACTTCCGACCGGTCCTATTGGATATCTATGGAGGAGGCCTATCTCTACCGCCTATCTCTCTGAAATGTACATATGTTCTTCTAATCGAGCAGTAGTAGCCAAGCAGTAAAGGACAAAGATTTGCGAGCGTATGTCGCAGGTTCAATTCTTAGGATGCATACTTATATTATTCACATATTGTGCATTAATTATATAGAATTTCCACTGCTTACAAACGAATTTCCAGAGAATGAGCAGCATCCTTCTTTACGTACCATAATACCATACTACGACCGCCAACCCGCCTGCCGAGTGTGGTAATTTGGTATTTCCCCATAGAGATACATTTTGGGAGGTCCATGTCTGGCAGTAGGTGTCTATGGGCTAAAACGACGACTTTTAATTACATCTATGAGGTGATGACGAATAAAAATGTTAATAGGAATAATTTTGAGAGGTTAGTAATAAGCGTTATAAGAAAGGAAATAACATTTGAACTTATTATAATATGTGATAATATTAAATGTAGTGTATTTGTATACAGAGCAACACTTATTTCTTTGAGTTTTAATAGCAATTATCGAATAGACGGAATCTATCGCCATAATACATAATATATAGAGGTATATTATTAAGCTGTAAGTATATGTACATTGTGTTTGCAGGCTTTTCCTAAGTTTTAGTCTAAAGGTTATGCTTGTCCACGATTACATTTTAGAAACTCTTTGCAACGTACAAAATGGGCAGTGCAAGCATTTATTATTGTTTTCGGATCAAATTAATCTCTACGATGGCAACCCACAGAAATAATAAAACCTATTACAAATTTTTTATATACATGTAAGTTTTATATGTAAAAAATTCATTAGCATGTAAAACTATTGTCGAAATTTTTAATAGCTACATTATTATTTTAATTTACCAAGAGTAAACTGCATCATGGCATGATTTTAATTAAAATTACTTTGTAAGTACAAATATATATTAAAAAGTATCTATATGATTGAAAATATTTTAGGACAATTTAAATACTAATTTATAATGATGCGTATGTATGGAATAAAAATGAGTCCATTAATTTTTTAAAGTATATATTGTATGTTTTCTAGAAGTTTTCATATATTTCTAATAAAGTTCAACTTGTAAAATTTAAAATAATACAGGTACAAAATTATCATTATTAGTTCGAAATTCAAACACTAAACGTGAAGTACAAAACATAACACATACAACAATTAAAATTTAAAAAAAAGTTAAAAATCAGGAGCAGTTTAATCCGAAGTCGATACACAACCAGCCAGCGTCGATCAGCTGACTTGTAGTCAAATATAAAAACAATATAGACTGAGTTTCATATTAACTTATCAACAACAAAATTTAAAACTTAAACTTATCGTTCATATAATATGGACGTGGTTGAGGAATTTTGAATCAAAATGAAATGTTGTACAATTGAAGTTCTTAAACCTTTCGTGATAATTTAATACCAATTTTTATTTCAACATAAATAATAAAAAAGCTTTTCGTCAAAAAACTGAAAGGGAAGGTTCAATCGGACGATTATCAGATTAGTCCGAGATGATCCTTTATTCGAATTATAATAATTTACGAACTCGCCGCCATTTTGGTTTTATTTCTTGTAAGTTACTAAAACGCTGTGATTTGAAACGTTTATGTGGTTGAGTGAGTAAATTTTGATTGATCGGTCCGTATGGTCGGAAAAAAATCACGTAACTTATGAACTTTATTGAAACGAGAAAAAAAATCTTAATGCGTTTTTAATTATTAGTTCTGTATTCGTAGCTGCCAATTGTGAAGTAAATCGCATAAAATCCGTTTTGCAAGTCGATAGCGTGATCTCACACTGATGCACGATTAGTTTAAATGACATCATCGCATTTGAAGACGACGTAAAAATTATAAGTTTCAAATATAATAGTATAGTTCAAATAGTACTAATACATTCTTTTAGTTAGTAAGTAATGGCTTGTGTGGTATGTCATCACATTCTCTCTGATATATGTGCCTTGTCGATATAATATCGATTTTCCCCCATTTATTATATATATACCAAAAGTTGCTATCAACATAGATTTAAGATTTTTATTTTCTCAATAGTACTCATGAAAAAAAGGTCGCTCTATATGGACAGTGAAAATTAATGAAATGCAATATGGAAGTATTAAATGATTGTGCTTTTGTACCACAAACATTCATACTGTATAAAGAAGTGTATATCAATTATTCACAAATATTTAAAAAAAAAATTGGGGACAAAACCGTTGTGCATAACAACACCAATTTCTTTTTTTAATTTCACATACTTAGTCCATGCCTATCTTCATATGTCTTTTTACGAAGCCACCAAAGAAGTAAAAGACGATCTTTGAGAACAGATACGATAAAAAGACAATGGTTTATTATCTTGTCCTTCAGAAGTGATTTCGCAAAATGATATACTGAGAGTATCAGGAACTAACTTTATAGTGTCATTATCATTTCAACTATAGGACGTTCACTGCTATACATAGGCTGTGACCGTAGATTTCTTATAACTTCTTCTTCTTCTTTTTCCAAAGACTGGAGTTATTCTGTACACCAAAAAGACGGACATCCAGCATTACGCTTGCCGGTTTGTGGTTTGTTCTGCGCGATGCAGCCACCTTACTATCACTTCAACTTGCCGATGGGCTATGTCAATTACTTTCATTTATCTCCTGTATCCTAATTCAATCTTGTAGAAAAATTTTGACCACTGCTTGCTTCATAGCTCGAAGAGGGACTGACGTTAAAGTATGTAATGATATATTTTACAAAACTTTAAATATCAGTTTTCCTAGCATGACTCTATGTGGTTTTTTATAGATGAGTCATCTAAAAACCTCTTAATCTACAATAATCTATTTAAATAATTGGAATGAAGTAATTCCCTTAAAATGACCATTGCAAACTTATTACTGAATAGATTATAACTAACACTTACTATAAAAAAGGTTATAAAATAGACGTGACCTTTGTTTTTTCCAAGACCGTGTCACGTTATTAAAACAAAACCCTCCTTTCTATATAATGTTTCTTTAGTTATTTACTTTAGCGTTGGCTTTTATAATTGTTTTAAATTTTTTTTGTTCAACTTGTCGGAAGTCGTTTATAGACTCTATTGGTAATTTATATCGAGATCATATGTCCAACAGTACAAAACATCCCACAGCTGGAATGTTATTGATCATGAGTTAGCTCATACATTAAAATAGAAAAACATTTTCTTGTTATACCTAATAATAATATCAATTATAATACAAAATTAATAAATTTACATCTATAATAAATGTAAAAACTAGAATTAAGATTTATTGTAACATTGTTTATTTATATTTATTTTAACGTGGTTGATGTGCCTATTAAATACATAAAAATCATTGTTAACGGCTTAATTCCAAATACGGTGAAGAAGCAGAATGTAGCGGTCCGAGCTGATGCTGTACTGGGAGCCTAGAAGACCTAGAAGACCTTTGTACCCTGCTGATAACAGACGAAGATCACCTAACAACTTTATTAATATAAATTGTTCATGATCTTTTTATGACGACTCTTAAGCCTTATACTCGTAGTAAACTATGTTAGTAGAATATTGTACAGTAAATTATATAAAGATATATTAATATGATGACAGACTAAGATTATAGTGAATAATTCGACCCGACGATAGAGCATAATATGGTATCAAAACATCTTGAATTCTAAGTAAAAACGCGAGTAGGGCATTATAATGTCCATCTTATAGTGGATAATGATGGGTTCCCGCTAATGTCGCGCATATCATTATCGCGCGGTGATGCACCGTAAAGGCTTGTCTGTATAGTTTGTTGTTGAACCCAAACGTTTTTCTTATTTTTATTTATTTAATTATTATATTCGTTTATTTATAAAACCACACCGAAAACAGAAGCATTACAATAGTAAATTGAAGCTTATGTCAATTAAAAATTCTGATGCACATTCCTTTTTAAGATGTGTAAAAAATAGGTAAAACAGGTTATGGTCTACTAATTTCACACATATACGTATATATAAATAAATATATACATACTGGCTGCCCCTCACATCCTTCTGCCTTCACTAACGTAGGTGTAATTTCATTAAAACCCATCCTTGTCTATTTTTAATATACAACAAAATTTTTACTTGTAAAATTTTGTAAGAATATTTTCTTATGAATAAACGTTTATTCGGATGAAAGTAACTTTGAAAACATGCCCTTTTTAAAGAACGCCTCTCAACCTCCTCGTACGGGTGAAATCGAATTTAATACGTGAAAATCTCTTATATATAGATAAGACGTGCAAAATATTCAAGTGATAATAATTACTATGAAAATACTTGATCATCATCATATCAACCGATAGTCTAGCCGATAATAAAGAGCATAAGCAAACTGAACTAGCATTTACTCTCCCCGTCTCGACGCGCACATACTCAAGGCGCGGTACAGCGGTTCCGGTAGCACTATAATTTTGCGACAGCTAATTTCAGAGTATTGTAGTGTTGTTTTTAGCAAGTAATGGGTAGTAGAAGCTAAATGTTTCCCATGTGAGGAATGTCATTTAAAGGATACTACGAATATGTATCCAAACTGAGATAAACAAGAATATTTTTAAGCACACATCCACGATGTTTATACTGATGCGTCAGAAAAAAAAACATGAAGCCAAACAATACGTTTTAAGGCCATAAAATACGGAAAATGACTATGTTTTAGACACAATTAGAGGTCGGGGACCGCTCCAGCGTGCTCTGCCTTGCAATTATAAAACGTTTTGTGATTTACGGAATAGAACTGCCCGGGCCCGCTCGCTCGACTATGTAACGTAGATTCTCGGAAGGCATTCTGTTTCAAAGCAAATACATTAAGTGATATTCACTTGAGCTCGCGTATAGAATCTGAATATTTATTTAACTCACAGCATAAATAAAAACACGAACTACTTCTAAAGAATAAGTATTGAAAATTTAGATGGTTTGATTTTGCTGATAACAATATCCCCCATATTGATATGTACGTATACACAGAAAGATTGGTTATTGATGTAAAATCTTCAACAACGTTGAGTGCTTCCAGTTTTATAACGACTTATTGGCCAAGCCGCGCGGGCTGGTGTCGTAGCAATATAGAATTTATTCGATGCAATGGTATGTTAACAAAAAATTATACCAAACAATTTGTAGTTTATCTAGTTGTAATAAATTCCATTAAAGTTATCTGAAAAACATGTTTATGTATATTGATAATAAAATATCGCATTAATTAAAAATTAGGTTGTCTTACTTGTTGGATAAATTTTAGATAACAACTGTCAGTCCTTGGTGACTGTTGAGAGCTGAACAAAAAGTTGTGTCAGTGAGTCAGTTAGTCACCGATGACTGACACGACCTAAATAGAAAGCTCAGTGTCAGTCATATATGACTGACGTAACACTCAACATGTTAAAGAAGTGAATGATACTAATTTGTCAGCAAAAAGCTTTAAAGCTTTTACACCTATTTTTAACTACTCTTCATTAAATAATCGCTCCGAAATGTAACACTAACTTATTTTTCTATTACAAAGCAACAGGCTAATAACGTCTACCACAGACTCACAGCCTCAGATTGTAAACAATGATTAATTATAATAAGTAGTAATCCGAATTTATAAAATACCATTGTCTTACTATATTATTATAATGTTATAATTTTTGAAACCGTTGAATTTTGGATAAGGTGTACCATATATTGATTTAAATCTATGTAAGCACCTATGAAAAATATCAAGTCATAACTTTCAAAATTATATGATGGAACAACTTAGTTATGATATGGTTCATCATCATTTTCCAACAGGTCCAATTGGTAGCAACCAGCATCCAGCGTCTTCCGACGATCTTATTTTTAGGTGATCTGTTCACCATATGAATGGGCACCCCACGCTATGCTTAACGATCCATGGTATGCACTCTAGCACCTTAGGGCCCATGCGACCTTCTGTTGTATTAGATAATACAAATTTTAAAAATCTAAAGTTAGAGCTACTTTATGACTACGTCGATAGGTATAATAATTATAAAGACATAAGTATAAACAACACAGTTTTATTTAATTTTTCTTTGTAAATCAAAAATAATTTTTTCATTTTGAGCCTCTCTGCACATTACTATTGCAGAATATAACAAATGTTTAAATAACATTAAGCTTTATTAAATTCACGGATACGTACATTAACATGTATACATTACATCATACATCATTGCTGATTTTTAAGAATCTACATTCGATTAGTTTTAGATTTAGATACAAAAGCATTTTTAAACACGTTTATCGTGTAACTTGATATTTAATATATTATTACTCTATTTAAGCAAACATTTTATAATGTCTTATCTATTATACACATGTAATAATGATAGCAATAACAATAATATTAAAATTGCTATATTAAATGTAACAATCAACACCCACTTGAGCGCTTATGTTCAAAAATTGCAATTGGTAGGACAACATTGTAGTCATTGGTTTTTGTAATAAAAAATGTTGTCTGGTTTATGTCTTCTTTGTTCTTAATAAGCTCATAAAGAAGTCATTCTTTCTATCTTAGCGTTAATTTTGATTAAGTTCATACCAAAAATTATAACTCAATTACTAAATTACTAAAACCTCCTCTTGAATTATATTTAAAAAGAACTACTGTTGTGTTTCTCTCCGATATTTTAAATTGATTGGCATTTAGAAAGTGCTTGTAACATTTTATCAGAATATTTTGATTTTTATTTCAAACATTGTTAAGTTTCATTTGGAAAGAGCAACTGTTGAGTTTCTAGCTGGCTCTTTTCAGAAGATAAGTATTCATAGCCGGTGGTAGACGATTTTGCTGACAATTTATAAGTGCGTGTGAATTACTGGTAGAATAAAGGTTTTTTGAATTTTAATTTTAATGCAATAGGAGGATAATACTCTGTATGACCGTTCTACAATTATTTTACAAGTAAACAACTATATTACACTTGTAACTTTGGTAAGTCTAGAGTAGAGAATTCCAAACATAAGTATCAAAAATGTTAAAAAAAATGTAGCGTATCAAATAGCAGGACGTCATCAGATCATTCCTAATACATAATAAATGATAGATGGAAGCACCAAATTATACCAGCTCAGTATAATCGACACAGCCATGCCTCCTCTCTATAAGGCTTTACTTACTGCTTTAAGCCCAGGACATACGAGTTGCGAGGTAGCGGGAACGTGAGCGCTTAAGATCTTAAAAGTTTTTTTTTTTATTTCTTCAATATTTTTAATAATATGTAAGCCGCCATGCTACTTGTAAAAAAAAACAAAGTGTTTTTACGCCCATTGGAAAGAATAACTTCCCGAATAGATATCTATAGGAGGATATTCTATTATCGCCACGCTTTGCAGACGGGTTGGTGATCGCAGTGTGGTGTTATGATAGACAGATAACACTGCTGACTATCCTTTAGAAACTTCTTCAGTAAGTTCAGGTACAAAGTGTGAGTTACATAAGATTGTATCCCGTCAGTTCAGCTCAGTCCTCTACCACTGGGCTACCAGTGGGCTAACACTGGGTTACCACTGCTGCGGTACCGGGTAAATATTAAAAAAAGATTAAATTGTAAACATCTCTAAAATTGCATTATTTTTTTTAATCACACAAATTATCGCATTTTGACTCCTTCATTACTTGCCGAAATAAAATATCAAATTACCAGTAAAAAAATACCAGGGTTTAATATTTTTAAAATAGTGATAATTTGCGTTTTCCGACGACTTCATCAAGGTCGTCTATCTATTTTATAGGCGGAGATCTTACGTTGTGCTTGGCGGTCCAAGGACTCCACTTCAGAATCTTAAAGCCCCTGTGACCCTCCGCTATGTAGCTTGCTAACTATTGCTACTTAAGTTCAATGACTCTTTATTTGTATTCATAAATTATTAGCTGGTTGGAAGCAATGGTATCCAGCATTTTCCGATTTTATGGATTCTATATATTATTGAAATTATGCATTTTCATTTAACTAACAACTTTTCATTTCCGCTTCCGCTCATTACCATGTGCACGCCTTTATCGTAGGTATTAACTCAAAACTCGCGTGCCAGCCGCGCCTCTCTAAAATTGTCTCGTATAGAAATACCGATGTAATTGTCTTAGGTGCATTGGATTGAAGTGCTCCGAATTCTTCCGAAATTACTAGCGTCTTAGTGATTCTACATTCTTTACGGTGGTTATGTTGGTATGATGATTTACTGCAATCTCAATTCACAGGATATTATTCCTGTAGGAGAAATGAATTTTTAGTGATTTATTATTCATTATCATTATTTCAGCCGTAAGACTTCTAATGTTGAAAATAAGCCTCCACCAAATTCTAAAAGGACCGGACGGAAGGACCTTTATCTATTTCACTGACAACGAGAACAAGTAGTTGACGATGGTACACTTTTTAGTTCATAACCATAATTCCACATTGTGATCGACAACCGGTCTGTCAAGCGAGATGATTATAGTATATCACCTAATAAATATCTTTGGGGAAGGCCTAAGCTTTTCAGTGGATATCTACGATGCCTCTTTTTGAAATCTAATTAATGTTTATCGTCATTTCAGTCGTAGGGCGATTGTTATGACGACCGACGGCCCTGGTAATGACGGTCTTTCAACGTCATTACCAGGGCCGTCGGTCTACGCTGTGCGTCCATGGTCTCCGTCTCAAAACCTTAAGATCCCAGCAGCCAGTTCCGCGCACTATATGACGCAGCCCAAGAAGTCCCTGCAACTTCAACTTACCAATCCCTTGGAACAGATCGTTCGTATATCAATCTCCTCATTCCTGATTATATCTCGTTGGTGATTAGGCTAACCAGAAGTATTTTAAAAATAAACAAAATTTGTTGTCATATATAATAATTTATTATATTTTCAATATAATAAAATATTTTTAACCTAAGGTTTAAACCTAAGATTTGTTAATAAAACCAGTTATTTATGAAAAACATAATTGTGAAAATCTAAATTTATAGCTTAACACTGTATAAATTATACTTTGTTAATATATTAATAAAAAAATTCCCAATCATTAATATATAATAGGACATTTTTTTTAATATTTTGTTGTTTAATAAACATCTTAAATTTATTACATGGTAATTCGGAGACATTATACTGGGATGTATTTTAATACAGTACAGCTAAGAGAAAAAAAAATTATCATTATTTCTTGTGCTTCTTTATTTTTATTATAATATATTGATATGATCTAAATACTAAGTAAATACTTTATTGGTAGCATTACATTGCGGGATTACGTTTAGCGTCCCAAGGCTTTTTTCGCTATGAAACACCGCAAGTCGATCAAAGTAAATTAGGATGACGTGTACACTGTGATCAGCTGAAACCCACAGGAGATTCGGACAATTCATTTTATATGTATAAAAAAGGGGTGCAGCTTTAAAGGGTTGCAATTACATCAATAAATGCATGGTTCATAGTTTTTGGGTAATTTATAGCGTGTATTCAAAAATCATTGTTTTTCCGAAGTCATATATGACACATTGATGGTATGGTATATTCTGAAAAAATGTTTTCGGAATTTGTATTACTACATTAATTATTAATTATTGTTTACTATATCTCTTTGAAATGTTGGAATTATCAGAAATAACGAGCCTGTCGCATTTTAATAGAAAATTTAAATTATATTATACATATTTTTGAGTGATCACTTTATACAGGATGATTGGAAATAGGTGTAACAGCTTTAAAGTTTTTTGCTGATAAATGAGCTTCATTCATTCCTTTAAATCTTTTACACGTATAACTAATTATTCTGTATATGAATATATCTCTCAATGGGCGTTATGCGACGATAATTCACTATTTTCTTAACGCGAGTTATTATAAATTTGCACCCGGATTGGACCTACGTTCTTTAATTTGAAAGTACAGTCCTTGGCCAGTAAAATGTTATTGATCCGCCTCTATAGTACGGTAGTCGTGATTTCGGATTTTGAAATACTCGTAGCATATACTAACGACATCGAAGCATTGGGAGTAAAAAGATAATTCATTTATTCAACATTGAAAATACTAACAAGACTAGCATTGATAGTCAACTTTTTTAACTTATTTTATTTTTGTCTCTACTCTATTACGGAAGGTGTATTATTTGTGGAAAAGAAGCAGGAGCAAGCGAAGCCTAAATTAAAACAAAATAATCAAGCGACGTCATTGCCAAGGATCATTGACATTTAAATATGAATTTATTAAATATTACGCTTTTAACGTTAATTTATTTTTAAGATGCATTTTGAATTTTATGAATGGTAATTTGATAAAATTTTGTGGAATTTTATTAAGATGTCTGATTCGGTTTATTATTAATGAACTGAGATTTTTGCAATAGTAATATTGTTATAGCCAATTTTTCACGGTGCCTTTTAAATACACTATGTCTCCTATTTTATAAATATATGATAATCATTGTAAATATTCAATATATTATCATAAATATATTGTAAGGCTACAGTAATAATATTGATTTCTGTAAACCTATCAAGGTGATCCGTGGCCCTATGCCCGAAATTGCTTGAATGACTTTCTTTTGCAAAACTAATATACTATATACTATAAATAAAAATGTTCTATTTGTATCTGGCTGATTTTGGTGACATTAAACAGGAGCATTTTAAATAAGGAAAAGGTTAGTTATGTTTTGTTAAGAGCTATTAAATTTTCTACCAAAATGTGTGTATATAATGAATAAATTCTACACTACGCATATTTTTAGCTACAGCATAAATTAACAAAGTTTTTTTATAAATTGGTAATAAATCCGTTATATAGCCTGACATTGCTACTTCAAGTGACTTTAGAATTCTTTCAGCAGTATCAGGTTAAGATTAAGGGAGAATTGGCAAAACTACTCATTGCGTTATTTATGGAAAGTCTTAAAATTTTTATAACAACGACATCATCTATCATAATTGTATTCATGCAGTAAAAGAGACATCGTCGTAAAACCAGCATCACGCAGGAACATGAATTAAAAATTCGTTGATGTGCAACAATTCATATAACACATTCTAGATTCCCCAATCAGAGTCCGTATACACCTTTGCTTATTTATTTATAATTCACGAATTATTTTTACAACAAAAAAAAATAGGGCTTAACTTGACAAAAATTAGAGTAAAATTGACCTCCTCTATAGTTACAACCTTTAATTTTAAGCTTTGAAAGTACCAAACAATCCTGATCAGAAAAGAACATTCAACAGACTTAGTCATTTTTTTCAAACCTATATCTAAGAGCAAGCCATGTATGTGTATTTTCACTAATATGGTCACAGGGTTCATTACGTAGACTTTATCCAGATACCCCTACAGAAAAAAAAGTCCACGGGAGTACAACTCGGTGACCTACAGGGCCAAAAGATGTCAATAAGACGACTTATCAATTTTTCAGGGAACAAATCATGAAGAAGCGCCACAGGGTCTCTAGCCATGTGAGGTGTAGCACCACGTATACGAAATAAAGACAAGATATTATTTTAGAAATAGCATGAAATTATCGTTCAATATTAGCCAACAAGAAACAACTGTAAATGTGTGATAACACATTTACATACTATTATAGTTAGTAATAGTCGTTGCATTATTAAAACAGTTTTTTTTTCTGCTTTTCTAGATTATTTTTTTTTTGGAAATTTGTGTTTTGGCTCTTTTTATATTTACTTGTTTTACATTTTCAATTCATTAATTTATCTCCGCTCCGCCAAGTGAATAACTAGCAGAAAGAAGTGTTCAAATAAATAAATAAATAAATATAACGGAAACAACAAGGAAATGACAAATTCACTTTATAATTATTGTGAACAATGAGCGCCATTAAAACTTTTTGTTTTACCTTAATAAAGAAATAATTTGGGTCTGCATTAATGAAAAAAATAAACACAAAATAAAAAAAAAACTAAAAGATTCTAACGCCATTATTCATTTTCTACAAATCGAATTGGAACCAATTTAGAGGACCATCCGTCATAATGCCATTCGGGTCCCTTAAAAAAAAACCCCATAACGTAAAGTTTCCGAAATTTATGTGGACCATAACGGGACGCTCCGAGTTCGTAACAAATTAAACGGACCGAAGAACAATCATTCATATTAATTCGTTCAGTATCAAGATCTGTTTTATCTGTATTACTGACATTTAAACTTTGTTACGAATTTTCATTTCTTTATACCTTATCGTTGAGCCTAAAAAAAGGATCTAAGTCACCCAGAAAGCAATAGAGAAGGCTATACTCGAAGTTTCACTGGGAGATCCATCGAAGGACTAAGGTCAACGTAGCTCGAAGAATTATAGATGAATGGCAGGGGTCGGAGCCCATTGTTCGTGCAACACGTTGGAGTTCAAAAGTTCTCGAGTAGTGGCCACGAGCCCATCGACGTGGGTCTACCTACAGACCCCACTAGCTGTACCGACGATTTAGTAAAGGTTGCGCTGGATGCGAGCAGCGCAATATCGATCATCATGGCGATCTATATTCAATATATATAGATCTATGTCTGGCAGCAGGCGCCTATTGGCTAATGACATGATAATGATACCTTATTCCGTCCTTGGAAGACGCTGGATGCATACAGCTACTAAGTGATTCTATTGGAAAGCTATCTAAGAAGCATACTCGTATGTATATAAAAAAGGGATATAATAGCATCCTTGGGGGAGTTCAATTTGATTCTTGTTTCTTTTAAATTGTGCTCTTCTGGCATTCTTCCCATGACTTACACTAGTGGTGATGAAATCATCATATATAAGTTATAATATGAATAAATAAATATGTCCAATAGTTGAAATTCTACGGCATCCTGATGATAATGGTGAATAGTCACATAAAATTTAATCAAAAATGATTTCTTATTCACAAAGTAATAACATCTAAACGGTTTCGAAGAGTTTTTTCAATTTTCTTTTCTCAATCGTCTCTTAATTTTTTGAAGGTCGTGTTCGTAGCGAAATGCCTCGATCCTGTATATAATAAATTTTCTAACGCCACACAATCAAGAGCCGTGTCCAATCGTCGGCTAAAACAATACTATTACAAGGCGAAGACGGAAAACGGGTAAATTAATCAACGGAACCCGGCAGTTTTAGTCATAATTGACTGCACGAGGCCCGGTCGCCGCGGCGAATTAACTTCGTATTAGCAGCTAAAGTTTTTTTTTTAATTTACCAGATTAAAAGAAACTTATTCGTTACAGCAATTTTTGTTTCTATTCGTTCTTAGTTAAACCTTGACTAATTGTAATGATATTGTCATTTTTTCTCATGTTAAAATTAGTTAAAATTAAAAATTTTTCATCGCTTGATTAAGATTACTGTTACAATTCGACCTTAAGCGACAAGACGATAAAGACAGTTGGCAATAGTATATACAGAGTGATAGGTCGAGGGTGCAATGGTTTCAGAAATAAACAACGTGATGATAATAATATAGTAATAAAAAGCATTTTCAAATTTCGAATCACTATATATTAAAATTAATTAATATTTACTATATGTTATGCAGACTACACTGCCTGAAGTTACTGGGTTGTCGCATTCCAATAAAAAAAAAATGTAACATATTGTGAACAAAGTGATTATTTTAAGCAGGTGATAGTGATAGATTTATAATTGCAAAATATTTAAAGCTTTTCGCTAATAAATAAGATATAGAGCTTTAAAGCTTTTACTATATGTTTCTAATCAAACTGTGTATATTTTAAAAATGTATTCCGTTCAGGATTATCATTCCAATTTAAACATAACTGTTTTAATTTAGAAAGCAATACCTAATCTATTTAAAGAAAGTTAAATAAGCGATTGGAACACCTTTGGATAAATTTGAATTGTTTTTACCAAAGTAATGAATGCTATCATCAGGCATACGCAAATTGGCGCGTAAAACTTTCTTTCGATTTAATGACTCGCTCGCACGGCCGCCGACCAAATGTCCGTCACCCCGGGCAGAATTAAAACACACAAACAAGGAAATACGCAATCGTTTGCTCGCACAATTACGAACTAAATACTGAAAGTCGATTTTTAATACAACAACAAAAATTCCGGACCACAATGGTTTTGACAGCTGTCATTTGGTTTGTATTTTTTTTATTATTGGCCTGCCCGCGGCTGTGCTTAATTTTCCTCACAGTCTAGTCTCAGTGGAATGAATTTCCGTAACATTATTCCAATATTATTTTATCCGCAATGACAAGAAAATTGTATCGGAATTATGTGCAATAGAATAATTTCGCTTGCATTTTATGACTTTAAGTAATAGAGGTATTAAAGGTAACAAATCTCATAACTGAATAAAATTGACGCTTTAATAAATGATTTATAAAATAAGAAAAGTATTGCAAAATTTAATGATCATCTAATAAAAGAAATACTACACTGTTGCTATGCTTTCCTTCCAATTCTTCCAATGCTTCCTATACAATCCTTCAGTTTCTTAAGACGAAAGTCTACGACTAAGGTGTGGTAATAATAGCTCGTTGAGCATTCAAACACGGTCTCTCACTTCGAGCTTTATTTGCAAACTCACAGCAGCTTATCGAGCCATAGATAGGATCAGTAACAAGATCCCTAGACCAATAAAAGGTACGTTGTCGAGCAAAATGACTAGTTAAAGAAATAGTGCAATAGAAATAATGTAATAGTGTTAGAACAAGTGATATCATTATCTGTATACGTTAATATAGACTCTACATATTTTATTCCACGTTATAAAAAATGGTCCAAATAGTATATAAATAACATAGTTATATTATAATACTGTCATAATCTAAAATACTACAATGTCTGAAGATGAGATATAGTAATGTATGCTAGTGTGTTTCGCGGGTTACGACATATGGATCTGAGACGTGGTGGTGATCTTGTAAGTAAGAAGGCTGTATATCATACAACGAGCAATGGAGAAGGCTATACCCAGAGCTTCGTTAGATCAAAACATGAATAAGAAGATTCGTAGAAGAACTAAGATTAAAAAGAATTGCTCATCCGAAATGGCAGCGAGCGGAACCCCCCGAAAGAATCTCAAGTGTTGACCAGGAGCCAAAAGGTGGCGTAAGTAGGCACCTACTAGGTTGATCGACGGCCTAGTACTTAAGGTCACGGGAAGTAGCTGGATGTCGGCAGCGTAAGTCCACGTGGGAGTCTGCCCACTTATATATTTATGATAATAATGAGTATTACAATGTGTATAAATCTTTTTTTTTAATTTAACCGTTGTAACAACATTCAAAGAGACATTGCCATATGTAAGCTTAGTTTTTATTTTCCATATATAAATGAACACTAACGCTCAACTACCACTTTTGAGGCCATTGTTTTTTTTTTACTGAAAACATTTATATTTCCTTATATTCTTAATCGTAACTATTATAAAATGAATAACTTGCTATTAAATGTGTATTAAAATAATACATCGTTTGGACTCTAATAAAAAATACTTTGTTTCTGGTACGCAAAGAATATATGTTACATTGCAATTTGTGATTTTCAAGATTTTTAACATTTTATGTTACTATTATTATCACATACATTCATGGGCGGTTTTACGACTATCCAGCACAGCTTTGCATATATAACATAAGAACTAAATATCCGTAGTTCATTTGTTGTCAAAAATAATTTAAAGCCGTTTCTCAACTTATTACATTTGGAACTTCGGGAATACATTTAGTCTTAGTTAAATAGCATGTATTGGTAAATAGATATTAATTTATTCATATCGATTAATAATCATTTACAGTGATCAGTAGAACATCATGAGAGAACTCCAAAGGGGCCAAATTAAGTATAAACTAGAATCAAATTTAGATTTCCTTTAATGGCACTCCCTAACTTAAAGCAACTGGAGTTTCGAACGCGCTCAGATCTGAAGAGTCCATTACGAACTCTGAAGTGAAATTACAGTAATAGAAAAATTCATTCCTAAGCTATTTTATTTATATATTTACGACGTGCCAAATCAAATGACGGGTTCCAAATGGTCCTATAGATGCAGAATTTTGTATTACAAAAACCAGAGTATATTAAAACGTTCTATTTGTCTCACCGCTGTTAGGTTAACATTTTAAACTGATTTGCTACAAGCCATTGAATTTAAAATATCAACTTTTTTTTACTTATACATTGTATGCATATGTGAGTGTGGAAGCACATGCATATATGCTTGTATGTGAGTATATGTTTATACTCTTGCAAGACTTTGTTGCTTAACCTGTTTGTGCTATAGAGTTTATTGAGTAACTTTCTTCTATGTAGGATTATGATCCTTTTGCACGTCCTCACAATGTAAATAATACTAAAGGCGGAAACTAGTAATGACCCCCTGTCGTATAAGTCGCCTGTTAAAGTATAACTAGTTTTTAAATTTCCTGGATGAGTAGAGATAAAATAAAATTAAACAGGAGGCGATCTGAAGATTTTTTTTGTCATTTTATAATTGCAGTGTTTTTTTTATTTATGGTCTCGTTTTACATTCAGCAAATAAGAGAAACTTTACACCATCGAAACAAATTAATATCTCTGATTAGCCACCTCCAATGATCGCCTCGATGATCGGATTTGCTAGCATCCAGCGATTTACCTCGACCTTAACTATATCATTAACCCACCTAGTGGTGAGATCCACTTCTGCCGGTGATGAGTTGGCCGGTCATTCGTCTGCAGAATCCCTCATTGCTAATAAACCATATAAAGACGTTTCTTCAAAACACGTAGCAAGAGGCTTTTAAAAGCGCCCTGATCAAAGAGCACACAACAAACTTAGAGCAGTTATATAGCTCTAAGATAAAGTTTGTCATTATAGGGAAGCACAATCTGTTTCTATCAAATTAGGCTCTTCTGGCATTGTTCTTGTGACATCACAAGAACAAATGAATAAATGAAATAAACATCGCCGATCGATCACTTTGAAGCACAAAATCGTAGATTTATTCAGAGGAGACAGAGAACCATCATGGCCATCTTCTGCTGTACAATGACTACCATTAGATAAAAGCTTCCCCCACATATTTCCCATAGGACCGCCAGGAAGCTACCTGCTTCCATCGTCTTTCGACAACCGTACCATGTTTTTACATTCGCCAGTCCGTTGTCCCCACTTCTGAAACTTAAGACTCTGGCAGCCATCAAAACAGCCAGTAAAAGATTACGTGCTACGAGGCCTTCTCACTAGCACTGCAACTTGGCAATTATTCGATTACACGGATTTGAACTCACGGAGAAATCTCGCGCATAACACTCTCTTTAACTTCCTAAGCGATTTTGAGCTTACCAATTACAAAATTTGTTAAATTTATTACTTTTTTACACAACACATTATCTGTACAAACTAGTTATTCATACAAAAGGATTGTTCGATGAATTGCGTATGGTTAAAAAATATTATAAGAAAGTCTATGCTGTTTGCACAAATATCTTTACAAAATTTCGCATTCTAAGTCAACAATCAACAATTCGCTGTTGAGATTCGCTGAATAGCACAAAAAACAGCTATTCAATACTGTGAATAGAAGCTTAAACAGGTGTTGGAAGTTGCTACAATGACCTTACATTGGCCCTGTACAAACATATCGACATCAGTTCACTAATCTTGCAGACTAAATCAATGTGTAGGCTAATACGGATACTTAACCTAACAATGACTATAGTCCTATCTATACCAATGACTGTAGATCCTGTGCAAAATAACTACTTAGCAGTAATAACTTGGTACAAAATAAGATACACATAAAATTTATGTAGTATAAGAGGTCAACAAAAAATTGCAATAACTGTGTACCAAATAAGTACCGAAATATTTTAGTAAATAGATGGTATGTACACAACTTAAACATTAAAATAAAAGAGTTGAATGAAATAAGGTGTTAGAATTTTAAATAAATATAATTAAGTAAATAAGATGTAAGTGTGCATTATACTCTCCATCTGAAAATATAAGTTAGTACCCAGAAATAATAAAAAAACATAGAGAGTTTGGCTACTTAGAGGAGATTTCAAGAATACTCGTAGAATAAGTTAGGATAAAAATCTGAAAACCAAGGAAACGGATGTAGAAGCAAAATAGAAAAAAAATATTATGCTTAGAAATGTTAATAGAAAAAATTCTGAAAATATTAGTCAATAGAGGTTTTCAAGTGGCGATAAATACGATAATAAGATAATAACAATTTAATAACAATAATCTTTCTTAAAAACCATTTAAGTCAGTGATGTTATAGTTTATGTTACGAAAATTTATTATTTTCCGTTGTATAATTTTGCTTATAAAAAACTAAATTTCTTAGAAATTTTGTGCAAAAATTTGGATTTGAAATGAAAATTTCGGCATTAAATATAGTCCCTTTTTTTGACATCTTGAATAACAGTTTAAAAGTCTCAATTGAATCAGACAAAACTAAGCATTTTAATATTTTTATTTAGATATAAACAATGTTACACTGTCATCGTCGTATCAGACTATAGACGACCAATGCAAGTCATAAGCACTACAAGATGTCTATGTAGGATATACCATAATCGCCACGCTTGGCAGGATTGGCGATTGCAGTGTTGTATCTTGGTAAGTACGCTGTAAGGACGCTGGTACCCATGTTATAAAACGTGTTAGCAGTGGCAATCCTATATAATCAATGCACAAAGTGTGAATTATATATAAGATTGTATCGAACCCCCGATCGACGATCGCAAGTCACGATCCTCTACCGCTTTGCTACCTCTGTCCACCACAGTACCTATACGGGTATCTTAATTTTCCAAACTGACTAAATTATATGCTGTGTAAAATTCGTTGCATTTGTGCTTCACTTCGATGACTAATTTTCCAAGAACATGAAGGGAATTTTGCTGTGTTAGATATGTTGCATCAGAAGACTTCACGTGCACTCATCAGACGCGGCTTCAGCGCCTTTACCAATTCAACCGCGCAAGCGTCAAAACGTTAAGTATCTTTAAGATATTTTTTATAAGGAACATAAATAAGCTTATAATACATAGATCTTTATGAACATTTTAATACGGTTTAACAATACTACAAAATTGTTATTACTATGTAATTGTTTACATTATTTCGTTACACACAACACATTTTTTATAGTACAATAGCGTGTTCAGATCGACATTGTGCAAACAAATCCACTGCATGAGTTCACATTTCTGGCACACCAAAGCGACGTGACTATATGTCGCACACTTAACCCAACAATAACCATAGACAATCACAATTAATCGGCGCGTCGAGAAATGCCACCGCGTCTAAAAAAACGTCAAAATATTGTCCACGGAGGCACAGCGCCCCCACTGCGCTCGGGGGCTCGGCGTGGCCAATGGCGGACCGTTTTAGACGTGCACTGCCACTTTTAGGCCAATGGCTCCCCGGGGCGGAGTTTTAAGGTACGCGTGGCGCTTCGCCCCCAGCGAAAACCTTTTCGCCTCCAGTCGTTTACAGATAAGCCCGCGGGATGGTCGATTATTATTACATCCGTATATACGTGCGATAGATTCGCCCCGGGCGTGTTCCCGATCGATAGTGATGTGCGAGACGGTCGTCCACGCGCTCTTGTGATACGGTTCCGGTTACGTCTGTGATATGTTTGCCTTAGTATAGTTAGGGTATCGGCATGAACCTTTACATGCAGTGTCATCGCGAGGTATGATGCCAAAATGCAATTATATAGTAACGTACATGTCCCGACCGACTGTTCCCCATTCAATGTATGACTTAGTTCTGCTATTCGTAATTCTGTGAGTAGACTACCATTTTTTATTAGATTTACTAAGACTGTATGGGAATTTCAAAGTGTATTACAATTTTTATGTAGCAAGAATATAATAAGGAATATTTACGTAAAATTATAACATAAAGTCAACAGTTCAAACGTTTATTTTTTTATTTCGAAAACCTAATGAATTATTAAATTCTTAGATTTAAAACAAATGTATGTCAACAAGTTTATTAAATTAAGTACATTTAATATCTGGTTATGAAGAAATACTCTTTCCTTACTTCATTGTTACTTTATAATTAGATTTTTAAATATCATTTTAAACGTAAATATAAACATTTACACGAGTGTTTGAAACCTATTCGTTCACCATTATGTATTAATATTATTGAAAAATTTTAAAATTAAATAAACATAACTAAAGCACATTAAATAAATCTGAACTTTTAATTCTATTTATAAATCAAAAATAATAAGATTATCGGTGATTTACAAAAATATTTTTAATAATCCATATAAACAGGTTTTTGATATTTATAGTTTTTAATATTTTGAATAACTCTATATAATTGCAAATGATGTAATAATAAATAATTTGAGCAAGGGTAGCTTAGCGGTAGAGGATTGAGACTTGCAAGCGTAAGTCGCGAGATCGACTCCCGGGAAACAATCATATATAATTCATACGTTATGCATTAATTATATAGAATTGCCACTACTCACAAACAAGTTTCAAGTGGAAGGGCAGCGGCGTTCTCTGCGTAAATACCACACTGCGATCGCCATCTCATCTGTCAAGGGTGGCAATTATGGTATATTTCACCATAGATATCTTTGGGAGAGACATATGCCTTGTATTGGACGTCTATGGACTGAAACGACGATCTTTTGAAATTAATTATTATTTATTCCTTCAGGCTTACGGAAATGAATGCCGTCGGATTTAACATAGATAGTTATGTTTTTGTAATAATTAATCAAAGGCGTATTAGGTATAGAAAATTAATATTAACTTATACGCAAACATGAAAATGGATTATTTTTATATCGTGAATCGGCGTTCACTACTGAACATAGTTCACTTCTATAGATCAGTTGTAGTCATCGATATTCCTAACCAATTCACAACCTGGGTGTATTATGTTATGATAGCTGGTGGCTATGAAGAATAGAATCCAGCTTGAAATTTATTCTTCATAGGCCGGCTAACAAATTACAACGAGGAAAGACATGAAAAAAAGGTTTGTTGATATAAAACAAATTTAGTTATTTGAATATAAATGAAAACTACAAATAAGAGATTTAAGAAAATAAACAACAGTCGATTTAAAAATGGAACAAACAAAGTTTATTTTTCTCGTTTACATTCAATATAGAGGCCAGTTCTTAATCCTTTTTTATTTTAAGAACTTGTTAAAATGTTCGGCACAATGGATAACTTATACTCACGAAATTTTATATTTTCATCAGCGGTGGTAATAAAAGAGAAAAAGTTACTGGCATTTAAAATTATCAGTATTAATGAATGTTTGCAACTATTCTTTTATTAATATTTTATTTTATAATTTTAATGACAAATTTTTATGTATTTATAAGGCACATCAACAACGTAAACATGCATTGATGACAGATGTGCAAAACATTTTTATTTAAATTAGGTATTATATTGTTATTTTATTATTATTAACATTTCAGTAGACCTCCCCTATAAATAGGACTGGTAGAAAGCGGCCTGCATCTAGCGTCTTCCGATAACCTTAACAAAGTAGTCCACTTTGTCTGAAGTCCGCCCGCCCTACGCTGCGCTTACTGGTCTGTGGTTTACACAGGTTCTGGAACCTTAAAAACCCAGCGGTCATTTTATTCCACATTCTTTCCTTATATAGTCTTCATGAGTCGTCAGACCTTGGCAGAATAACACATAACCTTCGTATTTCACTGAAAACGAAAATAAAAGTCATTCTTAAGCGTCATTTGTTCGAACTAAAACACAAACAGACGGAGAGTGTTCGTGTATACAACATTCCAGGATAGCGTATAATTAGGGTCTCGGGAGGAACGATATACTTTTAAAAGTTCATAATTGTCGATCCCGGATACAAATTACGGGACATCCCTTCGGAGGGTCTAAGAAGTGATGCCTACAATGTATCTGAATACAAATATTAAATAAAAGTGTATTTACAATTTATAAGAACGGAAAAGAAATAGTTTTGGGGATATATTATTTCTTTATACATTTAACTCTCAAGAAATTTAATATTTAATACCTATGTTCAATTATCATGTCTAAAATGATCACTCTGAAATATCTTACATTAATTTATTCTTTCAATTGGAATGTGATAGGCCAGTAACTTTTGACAGCGCAAATTCTTAAAGTACAGATAGCAAAAAATAATTAAATGAGTAGTTATTATTATATTTATACTAGCTGTTCTCGCAAACGTTGTTTTGCAAAAAAAAAGGTTTTAATTAACAAATAAAAATAAGGGTTGATCGTAGAGTGGTGAAAATGTAGGGTTGTATGTATTTTTGTATGCTGTATCATAATAAAATAAAAACCAAAAAAATTGTCTAAAAAATAAAAAAATAAATTTAGGGGTGGACCACCCTTATCACTTAGGGGTATGAAAAATAGATAGCCGATGCTCAGACCTACTGAATACGCATATAAAATTTGGTAAAAATCGGTCGAGGCGTTTCAGAGGAGTTCAAGTTCGAACACCGTGACACGAGAATTTTATATATTAGATTTAAAAACCGATTTTTCTTACTTTATTGTCATTACATTATTTATTATTACAGAAATAGTTTCTAAGAGTGCAGTTCAAAAAGCGCTATTTTAACACTGACCTGAAAAATATTATTATCATCATTTGAAACGTAGGGCTAGCTGGATATGAGGCACACGGACCGGTTGCAAACGGCCAGGATCCAGTATATTCCGTCGATTTTAACAAAGTCGTTTGTTCACCTTGTAAGTTGATGTTCTACGCTGTGTTTACCGGACTGTGGTCTACTGTGTCTAGAGTGGCCGTCATTTCAACTTGCCAATCCGCTAGGCTATGTCATTTATTTTCATTTGTCTACTGAGATTCTCTTAACATAGTGGTTTTGCGTGTTTTTATGACTTACAGGTTATTAGAATAGTTTGATTGGTTTGTAGAATTGAAACTGAAAACATAGAGCTGAAGTTATAAAGCCTTCACTTCTATGATGAAATTAAATTCAAAGGCTACTGCAGGGCTCTCAACTCCGATCTTACTTTATTAATCTCCGTATTAGGTGGCTGACAAGTTTTTTTCGCCTGAGTAAATGTGAATGATTTTATAATTATCATTATCGTGCAATATATTTATAACTATAAAACAAAAAGACGCCTCTTTATTATAATAATGAAATTTTAAATGTAATAATATATAATTATATAAATAATAATAAAATAATTTTTAATGTAATATAACTTAATGTAATATTACTGTCGTACGAATAATTGAAAATGATCACAAAAGCGACTGATATCTACATGTTTGTAATCTTATTTAATGCATGTCAAGAAAAATTCGCACAATGTATTTCTTATATAATTTCTTATGTAATTTCTTTCTCATACATAATAAAATGGAAGCCCAGTACCAGAAGACTGGGATTAACGATCGTAGGTCGCGGGTTAGTTTCCCAATATAATATAATCTTATACAATTGACACTTTGAGCATTTATTATGTAGGATTGCCAATACTCAAGGCAGCAGCGTCCTCTGCGTACAACAACACAACACAAGCATGGCAATTATGGTATATCACCTCATAGAAATCTTTGGATGAGGCCTATACCTTGAAGTGGGCGTTTAGGGGCTGAATCGACGACATAACAAATTAAGCAAAGTTTATTTTCATATGAGCGATGCATAAATAAAATATGCTATAGAGGTATTTTTTTATTTCAATTTGTTTTAAGTTGATAAATATCATTGTGGTGAACTCAATTTATTTCCAGTTTATTTTCAAGTTAGTCTCCTCTCCTTTTCTTCCTTTTTTCTTCGTTTGAAATGATGATGTGAAAAATAGTATGAATAAACAACACTTCGTCAACCAACAACAGTACAATAATATACTATCAGTATACTAGTATATCTCACCAACAAAGAGTAGACCATATAACATGACTTGAATGCCCGCTAGTCTATTAAATCGAAAGGTATTAGATCACACCTTTTAAATTTTAAAACCTTTTAATAGTCAAGAAACGTTGTTAATTAACCTTCATGAAAAAATCGGAACACTATTTAAAAAAAAATTATAACAAAAGTTACAAAATTCCGTAAGATTTATGACTTGAGACATAAAATGTGGATCAAGAAATCTCTTTCTATGGTTCGCAGTCAGTGTAAGTTAAATTCAAAGGCACAAACCGTCTTGATAATTATTAATAATTATTGCATAACAACGTTCAGCACGCCGTAGTCGTCATTTCTAGTCACACTGTCCACTGTGTATACTATATGGACGTCGTCAACGACACTTTAGGTATTGATCCAAAAGGCAATGGTCGTTTAAAAATTCCCTATCAGCGGTAAGTATAATCCAAGAATTGCGATACACTATAAAAAGGAAATTGTTAACTTCACAAAAAGGTGATAAGAAAAATGTCTTTAATATTAAAGCTATAATAAGCTCTTAGGTAGTTTGGACTTCAGCCATCGAGCATAGGCCTCCTTTCTTTATTTCCAATAGGACCGGTTAGAAGTGGCATCCAGCGTCTTTGGACTACCTGAACAAAATCGTCTATCAACCTCGTACGTGGATGTCCAACGCTATACTTGCCAGTTTGTAGTTTTCACTCTGTCTTTAAGGCCCCAGAGGCCGAATGTTATGTGCAACATGTGGCGGGCCTACAGCCGCTTCTTAATTTTTGAGACTAATTATGAGACAAGAGACGCTAATTATGAAATAAATGATGTTTTTATTTATTTAAACACATGTAAAAGTGGGATTGCCTTTTAGTTTTATCATAAATTCAATCAAATTAATCTGTACAAATAAATAAAATAATGCATGTACAAAAATAACATTTTTTATTTTTGTCTTTTTATTTATTCCGGCTAATGTCCATTTCAGACAGGACCGATTTTGACGGGACTTGTACTAACAGGTAGCTGATGTAATGAATAATAAAAACAAAATTAAATATTATTTTATTAAGTTCCGCGCAGACGAAGTCGCGGGTATATCTAGTAAAATATAAAAAGAATATATAGATAAGATCTAGGTGTCTAATGTTTAATATTAACAATGACATTGACGTGAAGTTTCGAAAGAATTCTAGCCTTCACCATTCTCTAGCTGTGTATTTATGTTAAAATCCACTGTAGTTTATTTATGACGGTTACTTTAATAGCCACATCGTGAGGAGAATGCCATAGGAGCCCAATTTAACAGAAACTAGAATCAAATTGAACCCTCCTGTAATGGAACCAAAAAGTTACAAGCGCTTCATGATCTGGGAACAGCTCAACTCAGGCGTGTAAACACAGCGTGATAGGTCCACCAAGGATCTGGACGGAGCTCGAATAGGTTTAAGCGCCTTTATCGCTCTGCCACCACACAATCAGTTGATATTAATGCCAACATGTTTAGATTAATTATAATATACGTCGCTTAACTGTACAATATATTATATACATGGTGATTAGCTATGGATGAGGTTGCTTTAAAGGGGTAAATGAATGTATAATTCATTTGTCAGCACACAGATTTAAATATTTTATACGTATTTCTAACTACCATGTGTAACGTGATAACTCTAAAACTTTATTAAAAGGCGACTGGCCACTAACTTCTGGCAGAACAAAGTATGTAGAGACAGTAAACAAATAATTAATTTTAATTTGCAGTAATCCAAATTTTAAAAACTCCATTACTTACTATATCATCATTATGTCATTTACTATTTATTGTTATGGTGTACACTATAATAATTGATAGCTAATGAGCTATACATTCAGCCTATTGAATCTTTTATAACTGCAATCAATCACCCTGTACTTTTAAACATAACATTTATATTAACATCACTGACTCAGTAATTATTATTTAAGAATTAAGCCACATTGACAGTAAGCCATCTAAAGACTGGAATCGCTCGATACTTAGCGGACTACAGATCTAAGTGTAGTTTATATGAGAATTTATTAATTTCTGTTATGGGCGAAATCGCATGATATCTAATAACATAGGATACAAGAAAAGCAACTAAAGATGTTAGAACGTTTAGTGCATGTACTTAACAAGTCGTTTTAAATATAATCCTTTTAATTTGTCTATAAACTGTGGGCCGATGGAGCCAAAAGTTTCTCATGTGGGGAACACGAGTCAATAGACGCACCGTGAATGTGAACATGTAAACCCCACTAGGTAAACTGACGTCATAGATATGGTCGCGGGAAGTCCCTAAATGAGAGCAGCGTAAGACCAATTATGTAGGTGATCTTTAAAGAACGCCTTTGCCTCACAGTCAGCGTCTTTTGGATGACATGATGATAAATCTATCTATAAGAGATTTTCAGTTTTGTACTGACTCATCACGATATCTATAGAGTCATAAGGTTTAGAGATTTGAGATTTATTGTAGACATACCTTTCACTAAGAAAAGGTCAGCTAAGAACGAATTTTACAAAATTCCACCCGCAAAGAAGGTTGAGACGGCGTTCATTAAAAGATGCATATTCAGACTGAATTTGTCACAAGTATTCCAATTTCACCAGAATATTTTTTATAGCATCTTAAAAATTAGAAAGACTGGATTTTATAAAATGACATCCACAAAAAGCAGTTCCAGCCACGCTAAGCGAACTGAGAACTGAGAATAGCTAATATACAGTAGTAAGTAACATGTATCCAAAATACAATATATCTGTTACCGTGTGTTCATGCTTAGTAAATTCATTAGACAATGACATATTACTTATTTTGACATAGCGAGGTCGACCATTATACTATGTGTAACAAAACCTTAGGTAATTTATGTAGTTATGATTTGAACGCGATGCTAATCATTATATAATCAAATCATTGGTTTTTATCATATCAGCCATAAGACCTCCACAGCTGGACATATATTTTCTTCATTTTTAGATTGAAAACTATTAGCATTCAACAACTTCTGACAACTTTAACAAGGTACAATACACCTTATGGACGTCTGGCGCTACGCTTGCCGGTGTATGGTCTCCACTCCTGAACATTAATTCCCCAAAGACCATGCATACCAGCTACTGCGATGTCAATGTCACAGGCCAATCTGCTGAGTTATAGCGGTTACTTTCGTTCGTTCATTCGTTCTCGTATAAAAATTCTATTAACCTTCTCCAAGATTCTTTGAATGACTGTGAGTTTGCCAATGAGGCTTCCGTTATGTTTTGTCCAATGTATTGTATATTTGAGTTAAGAAAGAAAAGTTTTTACAATAACCATTACTGTTACTAAATGTGGCGACCCTTTATAATTAGTAAATCGGTTTCATGACATAATAACTCATTTTTAATCTTGCTACATCATTCAGATAAAAGATGGCGCTTGTTATTATTAAGCGTTCCTGTTAGAAGTTAACATTATTTCTATTCTGTGCGAAAGATGAGTCAAAGTCTAGATCAATTCCAAGTGCGACAAATGATAAGGCGATGGATTTTGAACTTAAATTTCTAAGTAGTGTCCTAATGTGTTCTTCTACTGTAATGCTACTATCATTGGTCTGATCTTTTTCTAGTCTGGTATTTATTACGTATCGGTAAATATAAAACAAATTATTTAAAATATATAAACGATAATTTTATACGTATAAATACAAATACACCACGATGCTAATGCACTAAACTTTCAATTATTATTATATTATATAATATTATTGGCTGCTGCAGAAAATGGCTCGGTAGAAGAAAAAATCTGCATATATTTTCTAGCACAATTGTCAATAACTTAGTCAAACAATAAGCAAAAAATGCTCACACCATTAAACGGACAAATAAATATTCGTTGTCATTTTTGTTTTCAATTAAATAATAAAGAGTACGTGTCGTAAGAGTAAGTATAATTCAAAAATCGAAGATAATCGAATTTTAAGTAAATGTTTCAAACATTATTTTTTTGTGATCGGTGATTAATTGCAACTTGTAACTTAATTAATTCTTGACAAAAAAAGAAACATTATCCACTCAAATGGAATGGAGAGGATTATTTCTTAAAAACAACCGGTGCGATCCCATTAAGACCCTGTCATCGTTGCGTTGATAAGATTTAAATTAGCCGAGCAATAAAGCTCCTGTCAAATCCGCCATTAATTTCGAATCTTGAAATTTTGAATTTGGAACGGGAGCGGTGTGGCCTGCGCGGGACGCTATTCAGACAGTTATTGGAGCTAGCGAGCGCAGTTCGCTGTGCTTTCATTGAATGTAATTTTGACAAATTAATTTTCTGACGCATACCTTTATGACGAATCATCACCTATGTTTTCGTGCTCCTGGAGTTTTGGGCTGTGGATGTTTACATTCTTTTGCTGATATTTCTTTTCAAACTGCTGATTTGTAGTATTCGTAGGAACTTACGATCCTTTTTGTTTATAAAACAGAATTACGAATAACCCTATATTTATTGTGTAATGTTTTCTTTTATTCCAATCAGTGTAGCTTTAGTTTTAATACCCTTGACGATATTTGAAGGTCTTCTTAATAAATTAATAAAATTATATTCAGTTTAAAACAATTAATGCAGTTCATTTTTTATTGTAATAGTCTACGAAAGCATCTTGATATGTAGACTGTTTATTAAAGTCAGTTAATAGTTATAATAAATTCGTCATAGTCGTTAGTCATAGGGAAGTTAACCTGTAAGGAAATCATTTTAACTATAGCTATATTACTTAGCTATATGAGGCTATATTATGTAGCTATATTAAGCTTTGTTATATAGCTACATTAGGCTATGTTACATAGCTGTTTAAACTTAAGCTATATTAATATCAAATCAAAATATCATTAACATTTATTCAAAGGCATTACTAATAAAGATTAAAATTTAAAAAAAATAACTCGTTCAATCAGCTATTAAAAAATCGATTTTCAATAAACATTGCCGATATATTTTAAAAGGCAATAAAGGCAAGCGGGTCCTTGTTTTTATTACAATTTTTATTTTTTAGTAATGCGCGTACGGCACGAGACTTCTTAATGAGTGTGTCGTCGTTTTTATGAAATAAAAATGATTTATTCTCAATGAATTGTGAACAGCAGTTAATAGTGTGCGGCAGTTTACGACTTATGGTATTTGCTTATGTGGCTTATAAAAGAATTTAACATAACATGGAGTGCCATAAAGTAGTTTAAAAACTTATGCGACATTTCTGCGGACTTTCTACACATTTCGTATGGCGTGGCGCTCGTGTAAACCATGTTAATTTATTAATTTATTACTTATGTCAAATCAAACTCAAAATCAAAATATCTGTATTCAAGTAGGCATTCACAAGCACTCCTGAATCTTCAATTAATTTAACATTATAACTAATATACGACCGGTTTGGAATGCTGATCTGTTAAGAAGAGCCGACAAGACTCAAAATTGGTGCTTTTTTAATGAAATTTAACAATGTTTTATTTATACATTATATTTTCCATATAAATTAGTAAAAGAAGCTCAACACATTTCGATCATATAAAAACTCTTGACTTTTCAATAAAATGCTTTTAATAGTAGATGTAAAACTAAAAAAAGAAAGGTCTATTATATGTTGTGATACTTTATTATATATACTCAAACCTAACTGACAACTTTTTTCAAACAATTTTAAGTGTTTATAAATAAAATAATATATGATTGATTGAGAATAAATAAAAATAAAGTGTGCATAGTAACAAATATTTTTTAACTTATTACCAAACAAAATCATTCTTATTTGAGTCTAAGAACGGAATGGCAAATATTGCATTTTTAAAGAATAGTTTTACATATGTTTAATAAAAGTATATGCGGACATAGATGCAGTCCTATTTTTTTAACTTTAATATATAAAAATCAAAGTATTCGATATTCAAAAGTGTAACGTGATTACAACAATAATACAAACAGAATGTTACCTTCTTCACACTATTGCCAGACTAATAACTCATCGTCTTTTTTTTAAAAGGCAATTTGTTATAGCAAATATAGAGCTATTGTGCGGCTAAAGCAGAGGTCAGACACTCGTCGAACGCTTTCCTAACCCATAACTTGAATTTATATCTGACATTATTCATATATTCTCGACCGGTTGTTTTCCCCTAATTAGAATCCATTCAAGCGTACCCCATTAAAACTCGTCTAAATTAAAATTCGAATAACTTACTAACTAGATATATAAATCACGACCGTACAGAAAGACAATAAAATATATTGTCCAATCCGACAATCGTTCGAGCTCCAATAATTAATACAACAATACGCTCACCGAATAATTAAAATAAACTAATTTCTAAATGCAAGCGAGCCGGCGTTTTATGAATGAATAGCTTTCGTTCTTTTTTTTTTTTCAAGCTGGCAACATTTTTCATTCTCTGTCTTACGTACTGACAGTTCAGCTGATGGTAGTGCTGTCGAAAATTATTTGTCGGTTGCCGTTGTCCTTTCTTAGTGATTTATAAGTTAATTGTTTTTGCTACATCGATTAAATTTTACTAATAAGATTTGGTTAAAATAGTAAAAGTAATTAACTATGAAAGTAAAATCAAGAAAATTGTATCACGATTTTAATCATCTCATAATCAATATTTGTGTTAATATAAAATTTATTTTCTATTTCGTGTAATAAAACATCGAATTCTTTAATTATCCTTAAAAAATTTAATTTTATATTTAAACGAACGTGTTTTCATAACATTTGCATTTTTATTACCATACGTTGCTTGACATACAGTTTGTTGACAATAAATTATCGATAATTGTTAAAGTATCTGACAACACTAGTGAAAAAAGGTTTTTTTAAGGTGCGATCTCTCGCAGCGGGTATCCAACCGGCGGCACATTCGTTGCGCGTTACAAGCTTAAATTATCTCATTTTAATTTTGAAAATGGCACTTACCTATTTATGTAGTATAACTAGATAATAATTTTAATCGAAAGTATTCCTGCTATTTATCAATAATTCCTCTGCCATCTGTAATAATTAACATAATCTTGTAAATTAATAGTACACGTACGTAGAATTTAAATTATATTTTAAGTTATCGCTCCCATTACTAGGAGCATTATTAAATTTAATTCAGCTTCCTAGCCGGATACACTTTTTCATTCATCCGCCTCAATTTCTTCGACTTCACTCACTCTTCCATTTCTCTGTTCTTGCTATACTTCAAAATTTGACAGAGCTGCGTCTCGTGACAATATGTTTTGCTATCATCATCATATCAGGCCACAGAGGCAACAATAAGGTCTAGGCCTCCCCCAAAGTCCGCTGCGATGAACAATCTTACGCTAAATGTTTTAAATATTCAATAAATCATGCTCACTGAAGCTTGTATTTTAGGGTCAACAGAATGTTAAATTTGTTCTGTTTACGTAAATAGATAAATTATCGCCTGTAAACAAAAATCACGTCGTGAATTGAAGTTATTACGAATAATAAAATCAAATAATTATCCAATCGTTAGCCCTAGAGGAATGTGTAGAATCTATAGTCGACTTCTTCGAAACTCTTCCAAATCCTTTCTCACGTGAAGCAGATGAATACAGACTCCCACGAATTATCCGGGCTAAAGGTTTTTATTTGCAACATCGGACGAAGATGGGCGAATCGGTAACATAATAACAACCCAAAGAGGCATTTGTGTGAGATTTGGACAACTGCCGCGTGCAACGGTAGCAGTAACGTGCAATTTAAATTTTTCGAATTTCGAATGCCGTGTTCCCTTTTTGATGTATTTGTTTTTTTTTTATGAATTTGCCTTGCGTGCACGAATGTTGAAATTGGATTGTAGTGGTTGACAATGTCTTTATTAAACATATTTGTAAAATACTACATAATCTATTACTAAATACAAATTTATGTCAGTTTTGTCGATATTATCAATGAGTGCCTTTCATAAATATATACTAAAGAGAAACAAGTCTGATTTTCTAAACTAAGATGATATTAAGTTTCTAAATTAAAATCAGTTCATCATCATTGTAATATGGAGATAATAAAAAACTAAATAAAAATCGAATTTAAAAACAGAAAGTGAATTTATATAATGATATTGAATATATAGATAAGACACACTTTACAACTTCATTACAATCTTAAATATTACTATTGAAAATAGTTCATTTCAAGTAAATGAAATCGTCCAATGGTAATTTGATCAAACTATTGGAAGCCAGTATAAACGTCACGACTTTATCCCTAGAAAATTATTGTAAAATCAGTAGTAAATTTTGGTAGCCCAGCGGTGGAGTACTAAGATTTGCGATCATAGGTCGCGGGTTCGACTTTGGAGATACAATCTTATGTAATTCACAATTTGTTCATTCAATATACAAGATTGCCTCTGATAAACAAGTTTCCAGAGGATGAGCAGTAGCGCCCTCTACGTACCATAATACCGCAGTGCGATCGCCAACCCGCCTGCCAAGCGTGGCGATTATGGTATATCGCCGTATAGATACTTGTATAACCTACGCTTCGTATAACATTATACAAGTCAACATTACCTGTCCCAATTTCATTCATCATCTGGGAAATCGAACCAGCAACCTACGATTGCGATATTCAGTTCTCTTCCGCAGAATTACCACTACTCTATTAATATGTCATATATAGTTAGATTATGTACAATTACATAGAGTTATTGAAAATATTGAAGTAATAAATATCAAAAACCAGTTTATATGAACTAATTAGAACAATTTTTTTAAATATCCGAAACTCTTGTTATTGTTGTTTTATGAACAGAAAAAATGTTTAAAATTATATGTGATATATAGGTATAATATGCAGTAAAATATATTAAGGGGACGGGAAAATAATGTCGTTTCTGTCGACATATCTTACAGAAAAACCAATTGATTTTAACCGTTTCGGCATTGAAAATTTGTACACGAGATGGCAAAAGGTTGTTGATAACAAATATGAATATATTGTTGATTAGAAATAAAAACTTTTTTAAAATGTAGTCTTTTGAATTTAACTAAAGCGACATTACTTTCCGGTCCCCCTAATATTTAGCTATGTTGTAAAATTTAGGTAAAATATGAGTTAACATATCGGTGAGATAAAGGTCCTTATCAGAATTACCCTGAAGATAAAAATAGTGTGCACATTAGCAACTCAAAAGCTCAGCGATCTACCAATGAATTGATTTGAACAGCACATTCGGGGGTTCCTGAAGGATTTCTCGGGCATAGTGCCTTAAAAGTGCGTTTAATCTAAACTACATCTGAAAAAAAGCAGACGACGTCTTCATACATAATTGTTAAATGTAATTGTAAGATGTAATTTACTCGCTCGACGATGAAAATTAAGTCGACGCCCATTTTGGACGCAACGGATACTTTAACATTGTAACATGTTACGATAACACAGTACATAAAAGCTTTTTTATTATTTTTGACAAGACATTACTGACATTATTGTAATTTCTTTTTAAATTGCTCAATTTAATGACTTTTAACTTAGAGGTTCTTTACGAAAAATAATACAATTTTTTTTTACCTTTGAAACGTTATTAGAAATTTTATTAAGAATATTGGTCAATAAATTATATATGTCCAATCCAAGTCCAAAAAAGGAAATATCAACATTCAGCGACGGACGCACTATGGCCGAAATGATGATGATGAAACAGCATTTGTCTTCTTCTTCTTGGTCGTCCTGGAAAGCCTTGATCGATCGACGAATGGCTTCCCAAAACTCTATGATTTGATTTTCTGAGTGCTTCTGTGTTCTTGTGAAGCCCGTCACCACAGATTCCACCCATCGGGATTGTGATCGCTCTCTTGGTCTCTTTCCCTCTACAAATCCTACGACAACCAGCTTATCGAGAGTATCTAGTAGGTTTTAGAGCTATGTGGCTAAAGCAGCCCAGAATCCGCTTGTTATAAATGACGAAGAGCCTGGTCTTTATAAGAAATTAATCAATAACAGATCTGTTGGATCTTCAGGCAGACGGCATTAATCAGTGACCAAGAAAGTGGCTTAAAAGTGAAGGCACAAAAATTATACATACTAGGTTTTAAGCCCTTCTTTGGCTGTTTCTAAAACCCTAAATAAGCAATAAGTATTCAAAATAACTACGTACACTGGAATTCGGCACACACCGGAAAGGTTTTTAAAGTTATTTTAAGGGTCTCTTTTTGTTATTTTAACATACTATCTGTACAAAAGATAAAGATAGCATACGATAGAAGGAGACGGTCTAAGACCGTTAAAATAATAAATAGTTGTAAATCATGAAGTGTCAGGAGTAATTTCACTCATGGAGCAAAAAGAGTGAAGTTAACATATACAGGATGATAGATAGATGTAAAAGCTTTAAAGAGTCTTTACATTCACCACTTTAAACCAGCTCCTTTGCTTTTACTTAATATTTAGTTACACCTTATCAATGTTTTCAGAAGTAATAAACAACGTAATGATAACATAAAAATAAAAAGCATCAACAAAATAGGGATTACTATATATTATAATTAATTATTATTTACTGTCTATCTGTACTAACCCCGATACTTCCAGAATTTGATGACCTGTCTCATTACAATAGAAAAAAATAAATTTAACCGTCATATGAGATTAGAAATAAGTGGAAAAACTTAAAAGCTGTTGCTGACAAATGTGTTTAATACATTCGCCTTGTTAAAACTAATACGTCTAAAGAAATCAGCCTGTGTATGATAAATATTAATATATTTATTAATTACTTTTATAGAATACACCCGACCGCTCGGAGAAAATATTCAATATAATCTCCAGATGCTTGATTATGAATGCATTCATTAAATGTATTAACATTTTTTGAACAAGGATAATACACTAGTACTTGAAGTCTCCCGATTTCCCGGAATCTGAAGTAATAAATAATGTTAACATTCGCACCGAGGTTTTCAAGAAAATCCTCGGATTTAGATGCTGTGTAGTGTAGGTTCCCACGGTTGATTTCGGCGAATTAAATTTGCCTTAACATTGTTTACGGAATTGTGTGTATAATGTGATACACTTTACAATTTACACAAAATTGTGATGCAATTAAACTTTAGTAATGCTGTAGGACGTGGTGGCAAGTCGCACTGGCAATCGAGTGCAGCCTCATTTAACAACAATATCATCTTTTCCTTAAATACATTTGTTAGATTTTTAAATACCACGTATCTTACAACTCTGGACCAAGCGATTTTAATACTCTGCCACCGTAAACCTATTCACTTACTTATATCAGCCGATAGATGCCTATTGAAAAGCATAGGCCTCCCGCCAAAGGTCACTACGATAACCTGTATTTCAATGCTTGTATCCAGCGACTTCTTGCAACCTTCATTCAGGTCCACCCAGCAAAAGACCTACCCACGCTTCGGCTACCAGCTCGTGGCAATATGTACTAAAAAGGTCTGAAATTGCTCTATAAATCTGTCGTATTACACAGTGTGATAAAAACAGAAAGATTATCTCTTACAGCATATTTGTAGAATCACAATTCAGGCAGAATTTTCACTCTTAATAAAGAAGATTTTCGTATCTTGTAAGTTTCGGAAGCTTGTTCTGCCACTTCTTCTCCCTGCGCTAACACGGTCCCAAATTTGGTAGCCATTGTGATCATAGCAACCGAATTGTCGAAGCGAGGTTCAGTACCCGCAGGCACTCAGTAGCCCAAAAAAGAATAAAATGTTCTAGTTACAAAAGCAGCTGCCAAAAACTAGATAAACAACATTTATTTTAAACTAATAATTAAAAGACTTACATCTATATTTCAGTTAAGTATAGTATCAATAACACTGGTTGTAAAATCTAGTAAATGTAAAATTAAAAGTGTAGTCTTTATATGAAACCAAATGAAGGCTTTAACCACTGGCCACACTGGCCGATTCGTTAAAAAATAATTACCGTCGGGGCCGAACGGTCGTTACCGTGTTACGGGCGAGGCGGGAACGTAACTCGGTGGTGAGCACGTGCCCACCAAGTCACGACTCGGGCACTCATGCTGCGCACATCACTGCGCTATTAAAATACTGGCAACTACAATTTGAAAAAAAAAATCTTATAATTTAATTTTACATGTGGTGATATTTTTATTCGTCGAAACTGTCATTGTCCACTTAATAAATGATTGTCGTTTTTAAACTAATATTTACGATATATAAAAATAAAAATTTTAAGATAAATAATAAAAATATTGTAGTAAAATAAAATATCAACTTTAAGATTGTCGTAAAACGATATGCTGTAAAAGCTTTAAAAGGGAAAAAAGACGTAGCATCTATTTCCAATAAACTTTGTACATAGTGATCACTATAAAATATGTTATATAAATATTTTTTTTTCAGTTGATATGCGGCAGCCCTGCATCATTTACTGACAGTACAAAGTCTGCAGGGACAGATAGTAAACAAATATTTAATTTTAATATTATAGTTATGGTTATTTTCAAAATTTTATCGTTATATTATCATTATGTTTTTCATTCTTAAAAAACTATAAACTTTAGCCATATATTAATTGACAGTAAATGAGCCATACTTTCATCTTTTTAAAGCTCTACACGTACCCAATCCATTGAATGATTAGGTACACTAAAAAGGGTACCTCAGGACTATTCATCAATATGTGTTCCGATGGTGCCAGAAAAAGCCGAAACCGAGCTTACCAACACCATTATTATTTCAACCTTAAGACGTTCACAGCTGGACATAGGCCTCCATAAATTTCCAATAGAACTGGGTCCATGGGGAAATAAATCTTTAACTTACACAGCAGAATATTTATACTGAAATTTATTTAGTACAGTAATGTTAACAGGGAAAAGATTTTTAGCGATTTTTTTGATACTGATATAAAGCATACAAAAATTACATTGTTAATTCTCTTCTTTATTTATAATATTCTTACAAATAGAAGAATGTGGAGATTTAAGGATATTCTCTGCGGAAAAGGTGAACAATGATGATGTTGACGATATGGTCAGATCATGTAAAAAGTCAAAAAGTATTGAGAGTAGGTCTTTTTTACAAAACACCTTATTAACGTGGTGCCTAATGCACGTAGCGTCATTATAGTCCGACTTCAAGAGCATGGTAGATAATCACTAGATCGTACTATATTAATTAAACTATGAATTATGAACAGATATAATATATTTCAATCTGAATGTACCCAATAGTAAGAAAACTCATTCTGACCATAGATACGTCAGATGCGTGTAAAAATTCCTCTAGACTTAGTGTAAGGTTTTACAATAGCATGTAATAAATTTAAAAAGTCTATTAAACTGATACAAAAAAAGTATTCATATCTTTCAGAATATATAGTGTGTTTCTATCACAATATTTACATTTTTAGCATAAATAAATATTTAATTAATAAAGTTACTACAACTGGCCACTTTAAAAATATTAGTTTAGAAATAATTTTACAATTTAAAAATAGAACTCTCTGCTAATTTTTTCACGGCCATTACATCATTCCGTCATTTGTTTTCATAAATTTGCGACAACTTATAAATTACATTTTAAAGGCATTACAGTTACATAACGTGTTTAAAGTTATATGATTATATTTATAATTGCATGATTTAAAACATTTTTTCTCGCTAGTAATTACATTTGTTATTATATCTATATGTCATATCAAGCAATTGTAGGTAAAGTTCAATCCATGACAGGCGCACTTTTTGTGTGAAGTGTTTACAAACCGTGAAGAAAAGCACTGTGATTAAATCGGCGTAACTTTGGAATAAAAATAATAAAATTATGCCCTTACGTACTTTACCAACGTTCTGGAGTTATAACAATCTGAAACTTATGGTAGGTTCAACATAAAACCACATTGTATGATTTTAATAACTGTCTCCAAACACTTCACGTGGCGTCAAATATAAAAAGAAATATCATTGTTTTATGCCTCCTTAACCACCTTCGTCCAAATTATTTTAAGAATTACGCATCATTAGCAAGACATGTAATTGTATAACGTAAATATATAACCAACAGTTAATTAACATAACGAGTTGTAAATTAACACGTAGTTAATTAATTATTTAATAATTACAATGTAGATATAACTTTAATCTAATTTCGTTTTAAAGTACAGAAGTTTTGTCATTTCTTTAATTGTAATTGAAATGTATATTATCGTAGGCAAAGAATGAAAAATGGTATTTACGATTTCCTAGTTTTGTATACAAACTTCATCATCATCATATCAGCTGATAGACGTCCACTGCTGGGCATCCAGCAACTTTTCGTGATCTTTACTATGTTGTGGTTCCATCAGCTAACGGCGCAGATCGCTAACCTATCTAGAGAACCTTTCCGTGGCCGTCGCTTGCACGAGCGATATGCCCCGCCCATTGCCACTTCCAAAGAGCAATTCTTCGAGCTACTTCAATACAAAGTTACATAATTCAAAATATCATATAAAAATTAAAATACTTTTTAACATAATACTGGTTACATACTTACAAATTCATACCTAAAGGGATGTTAGCTTAATTTTAACTCAATGTCAGATTTAAAATATTAAACATTCGTTTTCTCAATCATATCATAAATGGTAAATAGGAATGCATGAAGTAGGTAGCATTTAGCACTTCAACGCGCAGTATTCAATAAAGCTCCTCTCTCTTTCACTCTCGCTGTTCTCATCTAAGTCACCACTGATTATAATTACACACTAATATACACGTTGATTAGTTACACCAAAAGCTTTTAAATAAGTGAATTTGCAGGTCATTTATTAGCAAAAATATTTAAAGCCTTTATATCTATTTGTTGTCACCAATAAAGTGAATACTCTGAAACTCTATTGCAATGCGACAGGCGAATAACTTCTGGCAGTACAAAGTCTGCGTGCACAGATTATAAACAATAATTAATTTTAATATATCGTAACCAAAATTTTCACGAATTATGTTTCTTATATTCTCTGAAACCATTGTTTATTGAACAGTACATTACATTTTTACCCATTTAAAAACGCTAACACCTTTCAACAAACACTCTACTTAAACATGGATGAAAATACTTTTTCTTATATATCATCATCGAGTTATTTATGATATCTGAAACAATTGATTTATGAATAGGGTGTACCATATGTGAATTAACAGCAAATGAGCTACAGCTCAGATGTACACAGATGTACACATCTGTTCTCTAAAGAATTTACCGCTTCATCTAATTACCCTGTATATATGAATTTTCAATCACCGTCCTATCATCTGTCGAAGGTTAAAACTGACGTCCAGCAATTGTTTTGTACCAGGGTGAGCAATCACCAACCAACTTCCTCCATTATCATCCATTTAAAATCGTATTTATTTCCTAACGTTTTCCTTACGCAAATGGATCGGACTTGGTAACAAAAGTATCAAAAGTTACAAACTTAAATATGTCAAATTATCCAACCGTATCATCTAGGTTATAGGGTATATTTTGCATCGGAATAAATGTATGCGTAAATTGGTGATTGTTTAATAGGGAGTCAAGCGTGGAACGAGTACGACATTCAATCTTGCGCTTGCGCCGGCATCCATCATCCGACCACGCCTCCTGGCGGCAAGCTTCGACAACGCAACTTAACCGCTCAGCTTCACGATTTAGAAAATGATTAAAATCTCTAAAGCTATCTAAAGCCTTATGAACATTTACTACCACAACAGTCACTACGGTTTTTTTTAATATCATCTTTAGTACAGCACTGTGATTGAAGACTAACTAAACCGGTAAAAACAATATTGGTAAACTTTTATTTTTAACTAATATTTATTTTTAACATTGTATCGCTAAATGAGATAAGTCATCACCATTTAAATGCCTTTCATTTATATTTATATTTATATTGGTTTCTTAAAATTATTACATATGAAATTTTGCACATCTTTTCTTATTTTTCTTACATTTTCTTAATGACATATTCGACAGTAATACCAAAAAATGATTAATGATGATTATCTTATATTATCTTTCCCAAAAGTTAGCCACGAAGGTCTTTCTTGCGCTACCTGCATCCAACTTCTTAAGTGACTTTCAGTCACTGCATCTACCAGCTCTTGGTCGCCACTCGAAAAACTTACGGCTCCAACGGCCATCAGTTGCATGAGCGATGTCGGCTTTTATTATTATCACAATGAAATTGTAAAAAACTGTTTCATAAATTTAAAAAAAAAAAATTTTTTTTTTATTTCAAATTTATATATTATTTTGGTAAGACAAAATACAGGAAAAATACTTTAAGCGAAATATCAAAGTCAATAATAATATTAAGTACCTAGTTATTAAAAATTTAAAAAAAAAGAAATATTTTCTATGTTTTATTTTATTCAAATTTATTATCTGTTTCGGGTTAATGACTAACGCCCTCAATAACTAACACTACTGGCATGTAACAGTGGAGAATAAAAACAAATCGTGGGCAATTTAATACCGGCCCAAATTTAAAAAGGGTGCAGGCGAGCTTGGAATGTTGAAATGAGACGAGCTACCAATTTCGAATACGCAAAGAGATACTTTCCTTCAAATTTAAACATTATTCATATGTTAATATAAAATACAATTCACTATTACAGATAAAATGTCTCCGGACATTTTTAAAATATATGAATCTGGTATTTGACTTCCGTTTTGGGTAACTAATTAAAAAACTCATCAGTGGAATGTTGCTCAGATAAATTAGGGTTTGCTTTAACTTTTTTTCCGATTTTTAAATTATCTTGTATTATTTTTTTAATTATCTCATAACCAGTGATTGAATATTCGTAAGCGCATTTCTCTAAAGTTGCCTTTTCCTTAAGATATTAGTCACTTATAGACCATTTTCATTGTGTTTATGAAAGATACAGAAATGTTCTTTCGCACAATTATGACAAAGGTTGAAAACACTAGAGAGCTTCGCGATACCACGATAGACACACGTGTGATTATTATAAATAGCACAATAGAACGTTCACTGTTGGACATAGTCCTCTTCCATAGATTGCCAATAAGTCACGTTGAAAGTTACTAGGGTCCAGCTTTTTTGACGCCCTTAACGAGATTGTATATCCACGTTGTGGTTGTCCCATGTTGCTCTTGCATGTCTGTGGCCTTCTCTCTAAAACCTTTGGGTCCGAACAGCCTTCATTACTACACGCACTATAGCCTTTTCCGTGCTAATCCTACTATGCTGGTTACTTTCGTTTGCTTACGTTTCGTAGGTTCTCGTTTTCGATAAATATATGCTTTCAGGCGTTGTCATCGCTGTTAACCTTTGCAGGGCTGTCACAGCTTCGTCGGTTTCGGATCCAGAATCCGCGAGAGATTTCGTAGAAATATCCCGTACATAACCTTTCCTCCTTGTACATAATTTTTTGTATATTTTATTTAATTATTAATTATAAACAGTTTTCACGTGATATACCTATATATAAAATGTATGTGTAAAACTTTACTGGCAGATAAATTACTCCGTTGTTATGAACAGTTTTAAAATACAATTTCCTGCAAACACATCGTCTTCTCAAGTGACTTTAAGACATTGATTGAACAACCTATTATCCCTATAATTATAACAGTTTGACGGATTCACGCAGCGGTAATGGTTAATGCTACACAGCCTCTTATAAGAATTCTAAGTAATAACTCGTAAGTAATGTTATTACCTGATCTGGCGTCATCGTAGACAGTCAAATTACTGAGTAAATTAAACATTCTATCTTATGTCTTAAGGAGACAATCATTCATACATTGCACAAGATTTTTATTTACAAAACTTTATTCATTTATGCATATTCTTTCCAATGTAAATCAGTGCTGTAAGACGAAGGTCTATTACTAATGTGTGTTACTAGATGACTAAGGGCAATGAAACGTGGTCTCTGACTTCGGTTCTGCGAATGATATCTCATATCTCAATAGAATGTAACCTTTAAGTAAAATGCATGATTTCGTATTTCAAAACCCTATGAAGCACTTATTCAAGCAAGCCACTAACGTGAAGGTTTTAATCGTCTTATCGTCGTTTCCGTTAGAAAAATAACCATAATATAACAATTTTATTAATAATAATATCTGTAATTTTAAAATTAAGAGATATTAAATTAATATTATCTTTCTTCGGTTTGAATTCCATATTTAATTTAGTACAATTATTTTGTAGTTAATGTGTCGAAAACTTAGGCCATGTACACACTCAGCGCAACCAAATCTTAAAATGCATCAAAAATACTCGTGCGTGAACATCTTTATTTGCACTGAATAGTTATTTAAATCAATCAGACTACCTTTGTAGTGTTTTCAAAATTTATTTCATATTTCGTTGATCAAAAATTGGGTTTTGCATAAATATATATAAATAAAAAAAGCAATGCAAATGCTCTTTGGTAGGTGAAAAAGGTAAGATGCTTATAGTCAGCCTTAGCGACTAAAAAATACTAAAAATACTTTTACGTGGCGTTCGTTTTCCAAAAATGCGCAAGTAGCTATCTAATTTTTTTTACTTCCGACATAATTACATTAGTAGCCAATAAACCATTCCAGAATTTACAGCCGATGTATCTTGGTAAATCACAGGTTAAATAGAAATCAATTTAAAAAATCAAGTCGCCATTACAGTAAGAGAAACTATCTGCATCATGCAAAAGACAGGCCCAATTCACTTTTGTGATTAATTGTTGATTAATTACGTATTTTCTTGTATTTGCTCTATTTGTTGTATATTAATGTTAAAATCTGCTTATTGGCCGATTTCGACATGATCGTAGAGTGAAAAGAAATTGTAAGATGATGTCATTATCATTATCGCCATCCTCGTTTTTATTTATATTTTTATTATAAATAAATAATTAATAATTTCCAAAATGATTATTTATAATTTGTAGTCTAAAATCCTGTACATCACATGAATGGTTGTCTTCTTAAGATATTTAGTTACTAATTAGACTATCTACGATGACGCCTGATCAGGTAATGAAATTAAAAATAACCAATGTAGTTGTGGTGAATATTTTTTTAAAAATTAATAATTAAATTTAACTTCGCAATTAAGCAAATCAAAGTGTTCAGTCGCCCTAAAATCACCAACGGTTATTACACTGCTACAACGCCCGCTTTACAATGAGGCATAAAACTCTTGAACGTCCGTGCCTAAGCGCTTTTAAAAAAACAACATCCTTCCATTTGTTGTGTTAAAAAGGACTCAATATTATAGTTAATAAAGTTGATAATGGCTTGGTGTTGTGCACTCGTGTTTTTTTTAATTCAGCCAATAAAAAACGCTACACGGACGCAAAGCCCCAGGCGTGGCACGGGCCGTACTCTCTGACTTCGATATCGGAATGCCTAGAAATCTTCGCCGCACAATCTCTACTGGCTTCATAATTCTTTACCGTTATAATTATCACATGCTGCAGAATCATTTATTTACTCACTTTTAAAACTTACAGCTAGATTATACAATAATAAAAAAATTATAAATATGATAAAGCCATTTAAAAGTTTTGACAAATAAAAAAAGAATATAAAGTTTTGCTGTATCTTTTTAAAATTCCATCAACGAATCATAATAAGAGTAAATGTATAACTAAACATAAAATATACAACGAAAGTCAAAAATAGTATCAAGTAGTTAAGACTTAAAAGAATAATCTATACTATATTATAATATATTTATATCTATACTATATTATATATGATATTCAAATTTTTTGCCGTTATTTTCAACACGGCGCATGAAAATTAAAGATCTTTTTTAATATATTTTTAGAGTAATAGTGGTACCAAACAAGTCTCAAGTCGAATTCGTGTTAATATGTTATACATAGGCAGAGGTGTCAAACTCAAAAGCTAATTAAAAATTGAAGTGACAGTGGATCTTATAGCCCGCAAAACTGACTGCCACTGGGTCGTTAAAGATCTGGAGTGGAAACTAAACCGACCAGCGCAGCATAGGATGTTCACCTATACGGTCTTACCTTCGACTTTAATAGTTGACTTTGTTAAGGTCTATGGGGAGACACTGTAAGAACACTTTAGAAGACACTTTTGACTGGACCTATTGGAGATCACTCTCTCTCTATCTCTGTATATATATATGTATATATGTATGTACATGAGATTTAATTTAGTCACCTTAAAGGTAGTTTATAACAATCCATAACTTTTACTACCAACCTACTGACGTACGACCTTCATGCCCCAGCATGACGTGGTTGCCAATGATCTGCGTCCATAGACAAGATATAGCTCGTAATTACATGTTCCGAAGCGAAACTCCACATCCCCCTCCCCACAGTCCCCTTAAACCCCCCATAACAGTCCATCGCATCAAACCAGTAATGATTAATAAAACGAAAGCGGTGACGGGCTAATTGATGCTGATTATCATCGTTCCCGTCCATCATAGCTCTGTACTTAGCGTAATGCTCTCTAGTGTTTAAAACCTTTATCTTGATCAAGTAACATACAGCATTATTTCTATCTTTCAAAAATAATATAGTGTTTGGTTATTTAAAGCTCAAGAGAGGTGAATTGATGTATCATTTGTTGTTAAAAAATGTATATTACAAAATCAATGCTTTCAAAAATGATGACAATGTAGTGAGTAAAACCGTTTTAAAAATTCAAATAACTATATATTAAAATGATATATTGCATATTTAATGGAATCAAGCGTTATCTTGCGGAAGTCCATCCTAAGTGAGAAAAGGACCAATATTTAGCCACTTCCGCACATGCAGTGGTAATCGTGCAACAAAGTGCACCGCCCGCAATCACAGTGATTTTATTACGGTGACAGTTGTGTAAGTCGCATTGTTTGCCGCATACTCATTTATCAGCGGGCTGGCGGGCGGAGCACTTTGTTGCACGACTACCACTGCATGTGCAGAAGTGGCTAAATATTGGTCCTTTTCTTACTGATATATTGCAAACAATCTGAAGTTATATCTCTGCTGATATCTGTACTATCGCATTACAAAAGGAAAATAAATGATTATAACATATTTCAGAGTGATTACTTTGTACAGAGTGATTGGTAATGGATGTACAAGTTTCATTTTGCCGATAAATAAGCTACATGTTCTTCAGGAAAAACAATTCATTGTATCAAATAATACAGTTTTTCAACTCTTGTGTTACAGTAATCGTTCGTTTGTAAATTAGTTCATAATTTTTACAAATCAACGAATACATTTTTATATGTAATGATTTGTAATAAATAATATGTTATAAAAAAACAATAATATAGAAAACAATATGAAATAAACGTATAGTTAACAATATAACGAGTCGCGATCGGTATATTAACTGTTTTTTTATTTGCTACGTATCTAAAGACAACGAACTTTTCATATCAACTACAACTTACATATTTCACTAAGTATGTGTTTTGTATTGTTCTAGGTAAGCTGAGGGAAGAATTAATAAAATAGAATTGTGTTAAATTAAGTACAAATTTATCTAAAAATGACGTTTCGCTGTGTTCCTTCATTTCAAACCGTCTCCGGCGACAGTAACTCCACCTGGGTAAGTTTCTTTTAAATCGTGGTTTTTTTATCAATACTAGATGGCGCAAAACCACTATGAATATTTCTTCCACTCGTTATGTATACCAAACAATAGAATAAATAATCAGTAATGTCGTATTAATATAAATATTATTATAAACATTTTAACTTCTGATAACATGATAGAAAAATTTATTTTTAACATGTTTCGCAAATAAACGCATATGTTTAGAAGAAGCGCCATCTAACGAAAGAAAGTTTCCTTACAGTATCTTACTTTACTAAAATGACTGTCGTCTTTTCGCAATTCGCCGATAGATGCCGCACAATAAGAAACATGAATAATTTATCATCATTTAAGACCTGCAGTTGTTAAAAGTTTTTTATAACATAAGACGTGACAAATTAAGCAATCGTCTAATGGTTAGATATATGTCCCACTCATGTAGTATTTATTACACACAGTATTTCACAATGTTTTGTTACCCTAGATAATAAAATTTTAAGGCTTAAATATCCAATAAGTTTCCTATAATAGCATTATTACATTAGCAAGTGCGATGGACGGATGATTTTAGTCGACGCAGACAATTGTAAAAAAACCATCTTTAAATTTCTTTGTGCTTACATAGTTGCTTTTAATAAAACGTGCAAGTTACATTTTATTGTTTATATTATTTAAAAAATCATCCTTATTTACAGTGATATTACGGGTCTCTTAGTTTTTAATATAATTCAATTTATTAAGCAGTGGTAGCCTAGTGATAGAGGACTGAGACTTGAGATCGTAGGTCGCGAATTCGATTCCCGGGATACAATTTCATGTAATTCACACTTTTGCATTAATAAGATTGCCACTGCTCACAAACACCGTTTCCAGAGGATGGGCAACAGCGTCATTTGCCTATATCATATTATCATAATACCTCACTGCGATGGCCCATCCGCGTGCCAAGCGTGGCAATTATGATATATAGCCCATAGATATTTTTTGGGAAGGGATGCGTCTTGCAGTGAGCGTTTATAGGCTGATGCGATCAATGATAGTACATTTAAATTAAAACACTAATGCGTCAACGACGGCCCATTTAAAAAACCTTTTGTATATGGGATCAGCAGAAAGAAATGGCACTTCATTTGGATTTTTATTATTTATCTTGATTTTTAATAATATTGTTAATACAGTTATCCGTAATTGTGGTGTGGTGTGCATAATGTAGTGGCGAATGCGATCCGATATGTGTTCGTAGATTGCAGATTTCTTTGTACGGCCATTTTTGAAAATAGCTAAATACGAGGGTCAAACTGAAAGTTCTTAGAAAATCAAAAATTAAGCATTCTAGCAAGTTATTAGTTTTATTATAACTTTTCAAAATAGCGTCCATTTACATCAATACATCGCTGCATTCGATGGAACCATTGAGAAAAGCACCTTGCCCACTCGGCCTTAGGGGTCTCTTCGACGGCGTTTTGAAACGCAGCCACTGCTTCTTCGGCGTCCATAAAATGTTTTCCTCGAAGTTTTTCTTTTATTTTCGAGAATAAATAAAAATCGCAGGGTGCGAGGTCGGGGCTATACGGCGGGTGACCCAGTAATTCCACGTCTGAGGTCGCCAAATAGTCGATCGTTTGCCTGGCGGTGTGCGACGAGGCATTGTCGTGATGAAGGAGGATCCTGCTGCGAGGTCGTTTCTCTCGAACTTTTTCCAAGACAAGTGGCAAACAGTTGTTAGTGTACCACTCTGCATTAACCGTTTTCTGATCCTCTAAGACAACTGTCGCGTAATGACCTGTCTTTCCGAAGAACGAGGCCACCATCTTTTTTCCAACACTTCGTCCTCTCTTCAATTTAGTTGGCAACTCTTCGGAAGGAAACACCCACTGAGCAGACTGTCTTTTGGTTTCCGGATCATAACAGTAAATCCAGCTTTCGTCACCCGTTAGTATGTCGAACACAGCATTTGAGTCACCTCCGTTAAATTTTTGGATCATTTCTCGGCACCAATCAACACGGCGGAGTTTTTGAGCCTCGGTCAAATTATGCGGTATCCAGCGGGCACAAAGCTTCCTGACCGCTAAATGTTCATGGAGGATTTTGTGCACTTGACTCATACCTATGCCTAGACTTGTCCGAATCTGCTGATAGGTCACTCTTTTGTCAGTCTCTATCATACGCCGCACAACACTGATATTGTCTTCAGTCGTCGCTGTAGAAGGCCGTCCCTCACGCAAATCATCGGTGAGATTAGTTCGACCACGTTTGAATTCATTAAACCAGTTGTAAACTGTGGCACGAGATGGGGCTTCATCGTGAAAAGCCAATCGAAGTCTATCATAACTTTCTTGTTGACTTATATGACATCGAAAGTCATAAAAAATCATTGCACGAAAATTTTCTCGGCTTAAATTCATTCTGACGTGCACAGACAATTTTCAATTTGCCGCCAAATCGTAAAACAAATGACAAATGAATGAAATGTATACTCAATATTATTGGTAAAGAGTTCTATTTTCAAAATTTAAACTTATTTTTTTAATATAATGCTTTTAAGTTGCCAGTTCTAAAAACTTTCAGTTTGGCCCTCGTACACATTTTTTTTTAATTTTTTTGACTTACATCGAATACTAAAATTTGTCTAAAATTTTTTTGTTATCGATATAACCTCGGCCAACTGACCATGACTGAAAAATTCGTGGATAAATGTATGAGAGGAGATAAACCTATTAGTTGATTGTACCAATTTTGCTCGACACTCGACACCAAATTTCACGTTGACTTTCATGATACTTATGATAGGAAGAGATACAATAAGAACGATGGGATCGCGTTCGTCAGCAACGATGCGAAGAAGGAAGATACCTCTAATAAATATAAAAAATAAACATGTGGTCTACGAACAAATATTTTTATTTCAATGAATAATATTCGCATAATATTAGTAGTCAAAATAATACCATGTTTTGTATTCTGCTAAGAATATCACGGCTCAAGATTCAGCCAATCAAACCAAAGCTTAAAACGATAAACATTTTCCTCGTATCCAATGATATCACTACATTCAATATTAGCGTTTCAAGTTGTTATTCCAAGATGCGAAGTGTTCGTAGGTGGCGCGTATCATAAACCGAAGTACTTGGAGAGTGTAAGGCAAAAGTTTTCCTGACACCGGCGCTTCCACTTGACACGTCAACGATGCCGCCAACACCCACGGGTTGTTCTACCGATACAAAGCATTTCTTCTATCCGGGTTTCGAATGGTACGGAATACCGTTCGATTTTAATTATCATTCAAAATTTCAAAAGTAATCACCATTAATTAATGTTTTACTTTACCAGTATATTATAAGCTTTTTTGGTCTAAATATACAACAGCCTAATAGGCATTTACCGATTTTATAGTCCAAGGGCTTCCCTGAGAACCTAGGCGCAGGTCAGTATATCGCATACATCAGATTGCGACGCCTCCGAGCTTTTTGATCGCTTAGGGAGTTGCTAGATGAAGTGACCCGGCGCAAGGGCCTCCATGAGGCAACTTCGGCTTGGACTATCAATTAAGAGGATAAATACCTCATCGCCCTGAAGTAACAAAATTTCTGTGCAATTCATCCGTTATGATTTTTATTACAATTACTAATAAATAGAAGCACTTACTTATTGTAGGTATTTAATAAGACTACGTTAGCAAATAATAAGGAATTACAATCAGAAAACTTGGTTTCCCATTTTTATATTCATAAAAGAAAAACATAGTAATATGTTTCCACTGTAGCAACTAAAATTCACAACATTGATATCTTTTATTAATCATTTACATGTCCGTGTATATATCATATCTATAATCAAAATTGTATTAAAACAAATATTTTCTTTATCAACATCGTATATTGGTTCTAAATGTCAACTGCTGGACATAGCCCTTGCTCATAGATTTCCAATACGTTCTTTTGGAAAGTCCCCGCATCTAGCATCTTCTGACGACCTTAATAAGGTCGTCGTGTATCCACCTTACGGGTGAACGTCCAAAATTCACTTACTGGGGCTTTGTAATCAAATAGAATATTATTTACCAACATTAAACTAAATGGACAGACGATATGATCTGGGTAGTGGGAAGTTGCTGTATACGGGCAGAGTAAGAGCGATCATCGAGCAATGTTTGGGGGAGGCTTGTGCCTTGCAGTGGGCATCTATCGGCTTAAAAGATGATAATGACATCTTCTTCTTGGTATTGGTCCATTGCTGAAGTTCTTGCACTTTCTGTATAACTTTGGTTGAGGATACGTCAAGTTGCCTCCACAGGATGTAGACCCTCTTTTCTAAGTGCATCAGTTAATGTGAGGCCCGTCACCACCCGCATAGATCCATTCTCTTGGTATCTTCATCTCTGCTTTTCGCCAGCTTATCAAGATTCTCCGAGGTATGTGGCCCCTAGAGAAGATATGGTGAAGAGCCTGGTGTCATGATATCGCTATAGCAAAAAAAAATACAATTTTAGTTCCAATACCTAGGTCTGTGTTTCTAAGCAATTAAAAATGTACTTAGTGCCTTGTTACCACGCTGCACAGTGACATGTTAAGTGATTGACGCATAAAGCTCGTTGACATACCCACTGACCCCGACGCCCACAGGCACCCGAAACGCAATGCCTTCACTCCGTTTCAAAAAAAAATCAAGAAACCGTGACTGTGAAACCACTTATATGCATACGAACTAAACATACATAAATAAGTTAATATTTATTTTATGCTTCGTGCAATGGCGGCCGTAATACCTTATAGGCATTACTATCACTAAATTTAGTTTTGTGCAGAATTAACCAGATAAATTTGTTTAATAGTTCGAACATATCGAAACAAAATATTAAGATTAAAAATTAAAGAATTATAGTGTTGGATTATTTGGGAAGTCTATTAAATAAAAATCTTGAAAATAACCCTTTTGTAGTATGCAGAATCTTTTGTGATATTAAAGCTTAGGTATAAATTTCCCTACTCTGTGTAAATTATACTGTGAAAATTACCTAAAAAACACGAATATTTAAAATAATAAGTTTGTTGTTGACTCTATAGATTAGGTTTAAATTAAGGGTTTATTGGTTTTTCTCTCATGACCTACACTAGTAGACACTCTCATAGTGTCTACTAGTGTAGGTACATATACTCGTAACATACAACCATATATAGACAAAAACATGAAAAAATTAGATTTATAATTAAATGATAACAAAGAATGTATTATTGAAATTCAAAATCCGCGCATTTAAACAATTGAACACTTGTCTTTGCTTGTCTAATTTATGTATTTTAAATCTCAACTGCTATTCAAATAAAGTGAAGTCAAGTGTCACCCACGATGACATAACAAACAGAACTTTAAATATTTTTGATTTGAAATCCAGTTTCCAAACCGCACCCGTTGATGTCTTTTGTTCTTGAATAATAGTTTTAATTTGAAGTACAGCTTCGTCATTCAGAAACCGCAATCTTTGAAAAAGATTATAAAATTAAATGTTTTAAAAAATTATTAATTTAAAATTAAAATTAAAAATTATTAGTAATTAATGATGAAACATTCATCATTAATTACTTATAGCCAAAAAAAAAATTTTTCATCAACATCACCATTTACACCGTTTCCAATAGGACGCATTAAAGACGACCTGCATTCAGCTTCTTCTTATTACCATAATCGTGATCTGGCTACCTATGACTTTTAATAAATATTACAAGACACAAAAATTTACGTATCTTTTATAAGGTAATTTATATATTATCTTAATTAATAATAGTTTCATAAAATTTTGGGAATATTACTTTCCCCAACACTAACGCGTAGCATTAAATATTCTCCCGATAATCAGATCATAGCAATAGATAAAACCGAGGTTTAGTTCTGTCTGGAAATCTAAATATCCCAAGCCGAAATTACCTCTCGAAGGCCCTGGCAACTATAGAGCAATCCATAGATAGCTTAACAACCTCCCATGGGGTTCCCGTGAAGCTTTCAAGGATTTTTTAGGTTCACTAAACTATTGGATCGTTTCCAAAGTGCGCTATCTAATATGAAACCATTTAAAGTGTAGTATCTATTAACACAAACGACCTTAGGCTATTTTTAACCGCTTACTTTGCAAATAGAAAATTTTGCTAATTCCTCAAAGTAAAGTCATAGACATTGTTAACAAATTACGAACGGCCATTATTATAAGAAATCTTTTCCTATAACAATGCCAATTCGTGCTATTAATATCATTTATATAATTAAACAAAGTTTTCTCTCAACAGTTACCAAGCTAAGCATCAGCTTCGAATAGCCGCACAATAGACTAAAGGAAAATACCGTACGATATTAATGAGCTTTCAAAACATCACTAGACAATAGTTTTAAGCTATTAACGTCATATGAAGTCCCGAATCGATGTTCGAAATCGATTACAGTAATTGAACATTACAATCTAAACATGTGCGACGTAGAATGATTCGTGATTTCTAAATTTAAAAAAAAAAGCATTACGCTCGTACTGAGACCGAGATATTTTATTATCGGAATTTTTTTTAATTTTTATTTGAACCGGCGATATTTTCTATGCAATAGTTGACATTATAAACATAATAATTATTTATTATAATTATTAATATAATAATAGCAGAACGGAGTTTTAACAAAAAATTACAATATGTTTTCTTAAAATATTGGTAATTTCTTACAGAAAATATGGAACGTATGGAAATATAAAAAGGACAAGTACGTGTAGTCGAGGTGCACATTGTTCAAAATAGTTTGGAGTATGATACATATACAATGTACTCACAATGGCAAATAAATACATTTACTGATATACACATATATTTATTCATATATACCAACCAAATGTCCACTTTTCGCTTCGCGAAGTTAATGAGCACCTCCTGACCCTCTATTATTAGTTACACTTTGTAAAAGCATTTGCACTTCATAAGGAATATTTCTACCAGTCTCTACGCCATTTAGTTTCAAATATACCATAACGGTATATTACATTTTTACGGTATTTTCAACGGTATTTTACGTGAAAATAGCCTAAAATGCATATATAAATACAACAATACATAAAGCAACCATTAAAAAAACTCAGATGAATTACGCCCCTTTTTAAAAAAAAAGAAATTTTATTATAAATAATCAATTCATGAAAAATTGTTCCTTATTGTTCTTTAAAGTTAAATATTACTTATCCTATAGTTACCGGTAACGCATTCCACAGCCGAACAGCTAGTATAGTAAAAGCTTTGGCCATTTACTATGTAGAATGTGCTGGCATTTTTATCTCAAATTCTCTGAGAAGTCAAAATTTTATTGTATAGTAAATTTAATATATTATTGTTTGAAAGAGCTGACATGTCATTTTGTTTGATTGTCAACGGATGCAAGCGGCCTATGAGGCAACTGTGGACTTAGCATTTCTCATAGATATGAGAAAAACAATAAACAATACACAGCGAACAATAGAGAAGGTATTGATAACAATAAAATCTATTAATTTCATAAAAATATCTACGTGTCAATTTGGACGATATCATGTGTTTCTTAAAATGTTGGCGAGTTTGTGGACTGAATAAATGGATTAAATATAGGAAAATAATATAAACAGTAGAATAATGCATAACAGTTGACTGATAGAACAAACGAACAAGCAAAACTGCATAGTGACGAAAACTGTCAATATATATAAAGAGCTTTTAATTGGTTTAGTGCATCGCCAACATTATAATAACTATACCGATCTTTAATAATAAATGTTATCAATGTACTAGTCTTAGTCTTAAAAATACTTACCATCAATATACTATATAATTATTAGTAGCTATCGGGACTTGGATGGGAGGTTAAACCTAACTTTTTTACGTGAGATTCTAAATAAAACTTTCTCATAGGGCTAAACAGTCAATATCGCCGGATATTAATTAAAAAAAAAATAGTATATTCAGCTATTTTACTGTTATTTGCAAGCTTTTTGGTATTAGTCTGCACAATTACCTTGTTGACATTTAAGGCATTTAACCTAAACCTCGTTTACATAACTTAGCTCAAAAGCTTGCGAACCTAGCTTACGTAATTTAATTCTAAAGCTCCCTTAGGAAGGCTCGGATCGTTACATTACATGCAATATTACCGGATTGAGAGGCCGTTAAGCTATATATTATATCGCTTCATGGAGTCACTTGTTAAGAGCCTTCAAAAAGGCCTAACCTCAAGTTGGTCTGTCTTTATTACCTGGCTACTTATTACTACAATTTTGAAAAGAGTACTGAGAGAAGTAGTGGAAAATATTCCAAGAAAATCGTTTTAGGAGTATAATCTGGCTGTAGTTTAGTAGGCAAAATGTGAAACATCCTATAGAGTTCAAAGTTCCTAGAGCCGATTTCGCAAGATTGAGAGGACAATTTTTCCTCTAAGCTTAAATTCCGTTTACTTAATATCATATTACCAGATTGAAAGGTCGTCGAGATGTTAGTTCATTTAGGTAAGCGCTCCAAAGTGTCCTGGAGCAAAAGCTGCAGAGGAGGGACCTCGACTAGGGTCATCAATTAAAACGCGTATAGAATTGACTCGGAGATACAAGAGCACCTGTGTGTTTAACTGTATCAATTAGGTCGCAGATCTAAAATATGTAAATTGAATGTTGTAATTACAACGTTCAACTACTGACGGACGTGTAGACCTCGCATCCACTTTTCCAATCAGACTGACTAATAGAAAAAAAGTGAGCTTACACTAAAAAAAGCTCCGCGTAAAAAGTCGACTACGTTCTGTCAAAAATTAAATAAGCTCTAGATTACAAAAGGTCGTAACTGCAAAACTTGTCAGCGAATTTCGTACCGTAAAATTTGTTACTAATGACATGTTTCAAGTCCCGATCAAAAACGCGAATAAATAATTGCACACACACTAAACTCAATCACGTCGTTACGTGACCCACTTGTGCACACACGCACCGGCTACAATCAAACTGGTATATGAAAGAAACAATGTTATAGATTCGCGACGTAGTGCGAGAAGGAAGCTTTTTGTATAGTATAACAAGTGAAATCAGATTAAACAGTAATATTTACACTTGCACAGAGTTCGTTAATAAATTACTTAGTTGATCCGATTTCTTTTTTCAAAAATTATTTTTTATTAATATTTTTTCTAGCATGTGCTGGTTGCGTAATTGCCTGTCACTAAAATTGTAATTTTTCCCGACCATTTTTTAAAAGCCATTTTTTATTTAACCATTTTTTATTTATTTGCATAAATAAAAAAATGAAACAAAATGTGTAAAGTCAATACAAATATAAGAAATAGGTTTGATTGCAAAGAAATTATTTTAAATCCTGGTTTTGATTTATAATTATTAATTTAATTTTTTCAGACAAATTAAAAAGAAAAAACAATTGCCTAACAATGAGCTTTTCTTCCACATATCTACAGTGTTCTAAAGATGCACGAAAAAAACTTTCATTTCTCCACGAAAACAATTTGTTGAGTAATTTAAAAGAAATTTATAATACTGTTATTTTATATCAATTAACTACCGAATATTAGTCTATGTAATGACGTCTGCAACTGCGCACGTTATTGCTAGTGTCACTGACAACAAAGACTTGTCTTCTTCACTTATTCCCAATATTTAATTTCTTTTGATATCATCTTATTTCATGTTTTAATGTAAAATAATGAACGGTCTGAATCGGTCAAATAGCGACGCCGAGCAGTTAAAGGTGCAGGCATATCTATATATTGTTAAATAAATGTCAAAAATATATATAATTATTAGTACTCGTATAATTCAGAAGTGTTCCGCAAAAAATTATTAAAAAATAATTTTGAATATTGATTATTCTGCTGTTTATAGTAATACTACGTACTCCCCATCTTTATCATGTCCCGACAGCGCGGCTATACTTGCGCCCACTCCATGTGATAGCCTCGAGCGACGCGCGCAGGCTCACGTGGCAACACCGGTGCGCGGGAATTCCGAATTCGAATTATGATCTTATTTTTTTAATATTTTTTCACATGACATAATTTATTTTTTTTTTTAATTTTGTGGCGGTTTCTATTTAATTTTTTAATTGTTTCGTGTGTTATATTTTAATAAATAACGTTTTCTATGTAAATTAAAGTGATTTCATTAAACAAAAATAACATCGCAACAAAGAGAAAAAATTCTTGAAGTGAGATACAGTGTACAATAAACATTGCGGTATGAAATAGTCTAATCACATATTGAAAAGGTGGTGCAATTTTCCGAACAGTCAATAACGGGCAAGTAAACAATAACATCCCTAATAGACAAGCGAGATGCAAATATAAGTTAGAAAAGGAGGACGAAACAATTCCCCGCGCCAAAGAAAATAGAATTCTCATACAAAACGTAATGACGGAACAATAATCGTGTAAAAGTTCACGATACTTGCCTAACACTATAACAATAAACCGACCGGCGAAATGAGATCTTAAGCAAATTGGTTTCCAGTAAAAAGTAGTACTGGACAGAGGGGTCAGTTAAAATTGGTCGTGTATAGCGGTCATCGGCAGATAATGATCTGTCGATGATTTACGCCGACTTAAACCGACAATGGTCCCAGATAACCCCCAGCCGTTCCTTACAATGTGACCAATTACATTAGTTTTAACGCCAACATGACCAAAATGAACGGTACAAACCTACCAAATATGGTAGGGGAAGAGAATCTGTCCGTTGATGAGATTTTTAATGAGAATTTAATTGGCAAACGAAAGAAGCATAATTTCGATGATTATATATCTATTGATAGCGTTCATAACACTGAAATTAATAACAAATTTATTAATAATAATAATAATATAAACACTAAAAGAAAATCTAAATCAGGGAATTGTGATAACTTGTCAATTAAAAGAACTGGTATAGATACAGAAAACGATTTAACGAAAACGATAAGATTGGAATTAAGACAGACAAATGATTGTACTGTGGAATATAAAATAACTAATTCGGAATTAAACGACAAAAATGGGCGTAGTGATATGGACTCGGTGCTCTCTCTACAGAATGGCGAGCTACATGAATACACAAACAATAATGATTTGAGAATAGAGGCTGACGACAAAAGTGTTAATAACGAAGTGCACGTCCCGACAGACAATAGTGAGTTTGTTAATGGACACACTACGCAGGAAGAAAAAGTGAGTGGACCTTTACAATTAGCATTCATTTATTTGTATTATTTATTACCAACTTTCAATTATTTCTAATGTACGTCATGACTATAATACCAGAAAAACCCATTTAAAATAAACTAGTATCATTTTGAGCTCCCGTATAATGAACAGAGGTTCAAAACGCGTGTTTTTTTGTTATCAGACTTTTATTTTGTAAGTGGCATTTATATGTTCGGATCTGCGAGAGTAGAGGGCGCCTAGTCTTAGACCTTTTTTAAGGCAGGGAAACTCAAGGGCTCTTAGGGGAGCTACGACTCAGACCAGTACTATTTCACCGGATTGGAAGGCTGTGGATGTTCTCATAAATGCTCCATGGAGTGACTAAGCGCAAGAGCCCCCAAAAGGGGACCTTGGCTTGGGCTGTCACTTGTTGATAACACCGTTTAGAATTCCAACACAAGAGAGTCCCAAAGAGCTGAACCTCGAAGTAAACGCGCTTTGTCTGGGAAGAACACAAACCCAATAATATTTTTGTTATCATTTCAACACCTTAATACAGAAGTTAACGCTATTAATTGTCAAGTTTTTTTATTGATTATCACTTAAATAATCTTACGCTATAATAGGATTTTTCTCGAGTTTTTCTTCATTAAACATTTTAAATTTATTGCATAATAATCAAAGGAGTTGTTTGTATTATAAAAGCATACACAGTTGCTTATAAAGATGATACTAATTTTATGAAGCCTAGGGGAAGTTAAAAAAATATTTAATAATTAGTGTTATTAATCTTCTGTGTAAATAAAAAAAAGCATTTTTTATTGAAGTTACATACTTGCATTACGTCTTATAAGTTTATAAAATATTACAATTTCGTCTTGTTGAAAATTTCGTACGTACATATCTAAGATGTGTTTGTATGAGGAAATAAATATTAATAGCTGAAACTAATAAACAATAATAAAAATAAACATGTCGTAATGGGTCAATCAATGGGACAGACTAGAAGAATGGGTCAACTTTATCTAACTTTACATATAATTAGAAACTTTCTGTTCAAAGTCAACGAACGTGCAAAAGTCAAATAATATTTATGTCATGTTGTATAAGTTGAGTACTGAAAACGAAATAAATATCGTACACGATGTCGCGAACCGGTCGACTTTTACGGTACAGATTCGCTTACGTAATGTTAATGTTTCTCTTTTATAACTCGGGTCGCAATCTCAAAAATGCATATGGGCGGTACATCAATGGGAAAAAATTTTCATCGAAGACAGGTGATGCAATGGACCGGCTATTCTCGATTTAATAATATCACGAAACTTTTTACGACGCAAAATGTGCAGTTAATATCGATATGCGAAACCGATGCAAGAAAATAATCGATTTGGTACTTTCGAAGATCAGTTTTGTGTTTTACTAAACTTGTATAAATACATTATTTAACGTGCGTATTAGGTATTAGTTCAATTATGGAACGTGTATTCCATATAAATATATTACATGTTCCACCTAAAGTAATTTTCACGGACGAATTTACTCTAATACTAGCTGTTCCGGTGTTTCCACTTTTCATCAAAATTTTAAGCATCTTTCAATCACCACGCAAGTCATTATCTGAAAGAAAGAAAAAATGTATTATTGACCAAAAAAATCAGTCTAAAGAATCTGTATTATTACGGTTCTTCATTACTAAAAATAATATAATTCATAGAATATTGTACTATTAAAAAAATATATATATATATATATTTTATTACCGATTCATTGATGAATGTGTCAAATAAATGTTTATATTCAGACGTCCATGGAGGAAATGTTCTAAACTCTTTAGAATTGGAACGAGATTGTTCAAAAAAACTTTTCAATTTAAAATGACCTTAGCTATTGAACAGCATGTGATTTATTCTGTCCGTGTAAATTTTATTTCGGCCATTTTATTGTCGCACAAATAATTACAGAAGAGACCGTATCTCTTTAGAAATTGCTTGTACGTACATTCAATTATATTGAAAATATAGGTATATTAAATACTCTTTTATAAAGATTCGGATTTCTGTTTATTAAAAGTAACTATTGTTTACTTTATCTGTCTCCGCAGACTTTTTTACTATCACAAGTTACTTACATGTCGTATTACGTCGAAAGTAATAACTAAAGTAACATATTCCAGAGTGATCAATTTATACAGGATGTTTTAAAATATATGTACAAGCTTTAAAGCTTTTAGTGACAAATGTGCTATACATTAACCCTTTAAAAATATTACACCTATAACCAATCACCCTGATTATATATTTTATCAATTATCTGACTTTAAATTTATTTAACTGAAGAGAACAATTTTGCCGTAATTTACTATACGCTTCAATGCTTACATCTAGTATTAATTTAGGAGTATTAACTAATGTATCACAATTCATTATTAATAGTAAATCATTAATAATAAACCTACATATACCTTTCGTTCCTCTCATTTTATTTTATTGTATTTATTAAGGATTGCCTACAAAACTTACTATACATTTAAAAAAAAAATACAAATTACAGTGACAGGCAACCACGTGCGCTAAGTTAACAAAAAAAAAACTTTTGAATTTAGATCAACGGTAGGTCTATTAGTTACTTATTTAAACCTAATTGAAAAAGTTAGTATGTACTTATTATTATTTGTTCAATTATATATTGAGGAATTATTTATTTATCATGAAAATATTCCTTAATTGTTTAATCGTCAGACTGCTACGCGGCGCAAAAGCGCTGTATTATTTTGTCTTGAAAATTGCGACGCAGCGCTTTTGCGCTGTGAACTTCAGTATGTCTTTGTTGACCTAGACCAGTGGTTCTCAACCTTTTTTCACCTGCGGCACATTTTTAACTATTCTGAAATCTGGCGGCACATAAAGAAAAAAAACCAACAGAAGTTTTTTTGTTGGCATGACAAACTGAATAAAAAGAACCATAAAAATTGTATTATATGTAAATAATCTAAAAATACAACAAAATGGCCAGTTTTCTTAACGATATAAAATTAAAAGCTAATTAACTAAACTACTTTAATGAGAAATTTGAGCTTGATGTTTTTCGATAATTTCATTTATATTTGGTCGTAAAAATGACAATGCTACTCTCATATCGTCTTCTACATTTAACAACCTTGATCTTTTTTTAGTTTTAATATTGGCTAATGCTGAAAATCCGAATTCGCACAAATAAGATGTGGAAAATTGTAATAGAATATTTAAAGCTTTTCTAGATAAAAGTGGATAGATGCATCTGATTTTTATCCAAAATGTATTAAGTGATTCTTCAGAATGTTTTAAAATTAAATCTCGATTAGTTGAAAGCAAAATAAGCTCTTCTTCTTCATTTAAAGTTAACTCAAATACAGCAGTGTCCGTAATTAGAAATGGGTTACGAACCCAATCAAACTTATTAATATCCAATTCCGGGAAATAATAAACAATTCTCTCCTCTAATGTTGTCAAATGATCAAGAACAATTTGTTTAATAATTTTATACCCGTCTTTAGGAACTGATTCGAACTTTTCTAAATTACCTTCTTGGGCTTTCTTTTTCCATAAAGAAATTTGTCTTTTTAACCCCACCAACTTATCAGTTGAATTTAAAATATTTTCATTTGAACCTTGCATACTTCAATTAATACTGTTAAAAATGACAAAAATATCTGACAAATAAGCAAGTTTCGTTGTCCATGTTAAATCTTCTAATATTTCAACAAATTCAATATTATTATTTTGTTCAAAAAAAGCTTTCATTTCCTTTTTTAATTTTAAAACCCGAGATAAGACTTTTCCTCTGGATAGCCATCTTACTTCAGTATGGAGTAGCAAAGATTCATACTTGGACTCCATTGCTTTACATAGTTCCTTGAATAATCTGTTTTTCAATGGTCTTGATTTTATGTAATTTACCATTTTAACACATTGCTCCAAAACTATCTTTAAATCTGGTGACAGGAACTTTGTTATAAGAGCTTCTCTATGCAAAAAACAATGTGTAACTATTATATTTTGATTCAATTCTTTTACATAAGATACAAATCCTTTAATATGCCCGGTCATTGAGGGTGCACCATCTGTGCAAATTCCAATACAAAAATTCCAAGAGACATTTGTTTTTTCTAGATATGAATTAATTACTTCAAAAATATTTTTCCCGGTTGTAAAATTTGACAGCTCCCGACAACATAAAAATTGATTTATAATATCATCTTCATAGATAAATCTAACAAATGCAATTAACTGAGAATTTCCTGTGATGTCGGTGGTTTCATCTATTTGTATTGCAAAAAAGGAATTTTGAAGATTTTTTGTAGTATTCTGCTCGATATTTTCTGATAGATCTTTTATCCTGCGATGTATAGTGTCATTAGAAAGGGGTATTTTGGAAATTTCAACATCGGCTGATTCACCAATCATCGTTTTGACTATTTTACGGCAAGCAGGTAATATAATTTCTTCTGCTAAATTATGGGGCTTCAATTTTACTGCGATCAATTCCGCGATTTCATAAGAAGCAAACTGAGCTTTTTCGGACACACAAAATTGTTTTTTAAAATTTTTTCCTTGTTTTACTTTTGTTGAAAGATACGTTTTAAAATAGTTCTTATCTTTGGTTGATAAAGAGGGATGATTGGTAACCAAGTGACGAAGAAGTTTGCTAGGAACCATAGCACTATTTGATAATTTTAAATTGCATATAATACATTCTGGGACTACTATGTTATTTTCTAACGATGAGGTGAATCCAAATCTTAAAAAATTGTCGTTATATTTTCTAGGAATTATATACTTTTTTAAAATAGAACTATTTTCACTTAAAACAGAGGAACACTCATTACTTTGGTCGTATATGTCATCATTATTGTTACTTGCATCATCATCATCATTATTCTTTTTTTTCTTTATCCATTTGTCCATTTTTAAGGGGTCTGAAAAAAACAAAAAAAATACTGTCAAAAAAATCGAAGAATATATAAATTTAAATTTATAAATATACAAATTCTGTAACCATTTGTAATTTATGAAAATGAAAAATATAACCCTTATGAAGTTATATAACTTTCACACAAATACAATTTTTAATGCATAAAATCGAATTTTATTTAAATAATTGCTGCCATTGTATTCGTGAAACAATTTAGCAGCAAACCTCGGGATTTTTTTAGATATAAACAGCAAACTTTTTTAATTACAGAAATATTCATCGAATGGAATAAAATCTGAAAAGTCTTAGATATTGTAAATCAAAGAATACGTGCATTGCAAAGTCAATATACCTCCTATTTTTTTATCGAAACTACATGCCAACAAATTAATAAGGATACGAATCAAATACTTTTCTAATTTTACAAAGGGTAGATTAGTATTACAATGGAAAATCATGTAAATTTAAAATATCACACAAACAACATGCTCATTTGGAAAAAGACAAGTGTGGTAGACTTGAGACAATTTTTAATACATAAACATGACTTTATCATAATTAGGGATTAAGAAAAGCGTTTTGTAAATTAAATATAATTAGCTGGTTCAATATATAAATATTTACGTTGAATATTTTTTTTTGTATATGTGTTATATATATTTTTAATTTTTCGCGGCACATTTTTAAAATCTCGCGGCACACAAAAGTGCCGCGGCACATGGGTTGAGAATCACTGACCTAGACGTTCGCTTTCTCCCAATACTACACCCATAACATATTTTAATTGATTTTTTACCACATTATTGCTTTAAACCATCATAAGGGTTAATCTTACGAATAGAATTACTAAAATTTATTGATATTTGTCTGAATAAAATTGTTTTATTTGTCATCAAGTCAAAATATGTCCCGCTGTTTTTTGCGTTCTTATAAGAATTTCTCAGCAGTTAAACGGTTAATAGTTCAATGTAAATTTGTATTAACAAATGAAATTTATATCTGTAATTAAAATATTTGTTGATTGCATGAAAAAGGCACACGTTATCACAAAACCATAGATCCGCTTAGAAGCAAGTTGTATCATAGGAAAGTGGACATTTCATAACTCCGCGATACTGTATAGCGATACAAGGCGATGCCCGATCGTCGGCACTGATACGATACAGAATCCCGTCTATCTATTCATTGACCTCACCGCACCGAATGTTTACAATGGACCCACAATGCGGAAGAATCGGACAATCTCATTACAGCAGTTCCGGGTTTTGTAAATTTCTATAAAACTCACCAACGATTACCTTCACTAAATTAAAAAATAATCGATAAAGCTGCTTTAAGAAATTAAAAAAAAAAACTTATTCGACCACACCAGAGAAGAAAAGGAAAATGCCTACGTTAAATGTATCCATTAATAATTATATTAATATCACCATAAAACAACTCTAATGATTATACATTTCCTATACATCAAGTTTTAACAATAGACATTTTAATTATCTTATTACACGATACTGAGAAAATCTTATCAAAACTGTCTGAATAATAACATTTTGGCTATTTTATTACACATTACTAAGCAAACCTTAACAAATTTTTTTGATCGTTATATATTTTATGTATTTTATTAGACGTAACTGCGAAAACTTTTTGGATTTTGATATATTTAACTTTATTAGAAGAAAAATTATATCAAAAAGAATTTTTATGTATGTTACCGAATAAGTGTAAGTCATTTCACTCTCATGACTAATAGAGACTAGAAACGATATAGCCTGTTCATCTGACATTACCACACCGTTATTATAAATGTCGTATTGACATTCATAATTTTTAAGGCACTAATGAAACCTTTTAATTTGATTTATTACTTTTTATGTATTCTTTAATTCATGCCTATATTTACTTATTTTATCAAAACATCAGTAGGTTAAAGATCTCTCTTTAAAAGGATTCGTGAAATGTCGGCCGCTGTCGACATTAGAGCTTTATTGGGTTAAAAGGCACATTAACTTAGTTAATAATAAAACGTAAAGAATTGTGTGAAGTATCGTTCTGCAGACACGTTAGTTATATTCTAGACTCAGAGTATATCGAATGATGAAGTCATATGATTCATTAATGCAAGCTTTTGCACATAACACAACGTAAAGTTGTATATCTAGGTAATGCGCTTAGATAGATACAAGCTTCTGTAGCTTTTAATGTTGAGATAAGAAGACCAAGTCGAAGGGGATAGTCCAGGTTGTGTATAACATCTGGGGATGAAGATTCGCATTGTCACCGAAATATTTGATCTCGTTAAAAACTTAACCCTTAATAACCTAGAGTTAAATTTTGATACCAATCTTTTAAACCGAATGTTCACATTAGTATTAGTTTTTTTATAGGTTGGCTGTACGTATTTTACTGTTGTATAATATTCTTTCCAGCGAAATTAATAAAAAATCTATTTTTCCCTTCATCTAGTCCCTCAAGCAAATACAGTAATATTAAAAAAAATCACTTTCGTAAATCAGGCTACTAAGGGTTAAAAAATGCATAGTTAACTGGCCACCTTCAGTAAATGGATAGATTGGAGGAATAACCTGCGGTTAGTGATCAAAGCTGACGAGCCTATTTAATTTAACTTTGCGGTTAAAAAAAAAAAAAACTACGCCGCAGTGCAAGTCCCCGCGTGGGCGGTAGTACGGCCGTTTGAGCACACAAGCGACACTTGTCTCTCTGACAGATATTTAGAAAGTCCGAGCCCACCGGAAACTTGGGCAGCGATGAAACATGGCGAAACTTGACCGCGCTCTCTGACGCGATAATCTCGTTAATGTATGACCGCGATTGGCTTCTTTCAATTTAAAGATAAAGATATTTGCGTTAATGCGACGTTAACAAATGTACTTATAACCACCATTTTTCAATGTACCATAGGTTTCCAACGGAGGCGGCGCTACCTTGTACTTAACACGAAATCTTTTTTAATTAAAAAAAAACTGCAAACTTTTTCTTAGGCCACTTAAGGAATCATGAGAAGGCTATGCTCGAGTTTTCTCTACGAGATCGAATCAGTAATAAGGAGATCTGTAGACGAACAAAAGCAACCAAAGTGCCAGCGGATTTCTATGGCACCGTGTTTGTGCTCCTATCATGTAGGGGACAGGCTTTTACAGATTTTTTTTAATCTTTTTCACAAATGGATGTACTCTTCTTCTCCTTCTTTTTTCCTTCTCAAGATCTCTGATTCATTCGTCTAGCATTCTTCACAATATCTACATTCCTTTTTACACTTATTTTCCTTTAATACAACACTTATCCTTAGCTACGTTTCTTAAGCTACTACAGATACAAACCTTTCTTTAATTAATTCTATTGCTAATTCTCACTTAATTTATATTACAATTTTATCACAATTTGTCACAATCTTTACAATTATTATCTATCTTATTTTTTACTTTTATTTAGTTTTCTCGGTGCTCAACAGATTGCCAGGTTGACCGACAAGTACAGCATAGAACATTCACACACAAGGTAGACAATCGATCTTATGAAGATAGACTTTGACAGGCCACTTTTGACATGTCTTTTTGGTTACTGTTTCCTTATGGAGCAGGCTTATATCCAGTAGTGGACCTTCTATTGTTGAAACGAACATGAATAATTATGATTGTCTGTGTGATCTTTGCCTGAATAATATGACTTTATATTTTCAATTAATTAATTATCTAAACCTTTTGTCACGACTAAGAGCAACACGATTTGTCGTTTCAGATCATAGACGCCCACCGCAAGCACTTCTATAGAGAAAATTAGATTTAAGTTAGTAATTATTAACTAATAATAGAGTGGTATACAATTTTGATCTATCAAACTATTTTTTAAAGGTCGTAGGAATTTATTTTTCTTGTAAATAAGGCAGTAGTGTATTATATAGATACTGAAGTTAAATGAGAAATTTCATTTATATGAGTCTTATTTATAGAAATGTCTATGATGGCGCATTCTTACGGCTTCGACTTTGCTCTTATGTTTATTTTAAATGAAAATTGAATAAATAGCGATGTAACTAATTACGGAATTCACACATTATTGTCAACGGTAATCGACTAAGATCATTTTAGCTGTACTGACTTACCTTGAGACACTTGGATCACATTTTGTACATAAAAGATATTGTGTAATTAAAAAAAAATTAAGTACATTTAAGTGGAGCTAAAAGATGATATAAAGCTCATCAATTTGTTTCTCTGAGTTCTTATTTCGAAGACGATATCGATTAATAAGAATTGGTGGGTACTGCTTTCATCGTGTGGCGTAAAATGTACACTGCTGCATTACGTGGTACAAGTTGACATTTGACATTCGAAAGCCGGTCCTTACTGACAACTTTAATACCGAATTTATCCTCTTCAATTAGCCGTTTTACTTTACGTAATAACTCCCCAGATTGGTTTTGCCACTTGAATCATAAATAGACAGCAGAATAAAATATATAGTGTGACTAATACATAGGTGTAAAAACATTAAAGATATGAATTTATAACTTATTTGTCAGCAAAAGATTTAAAGTTTTTATCACCTGTCACCAATCACTTTGTGTGTGATCATCTTAAAATATGTTACATTAATAATTTCTTTATATTGGAAGGTGACAAGCCTTCTGGAACAGAAATACAAAGTCTGCAAAGGCATTTAGTAAACAATATTTAATTTTAATATTTAGTAATCCTAATTTTTAAAACGCGTGTGTATTCTTGTATATTATAAGTAGAAGCTATTTCAAAATATAAATAATTAATAATATATTCACAAAATGTTATTTATTATTTCTGGAACCATTGATTATTGTATAGGATGTACCGTACATTATTTATTTTACTACCAAATAGGCTATAGTTTCATCCCTTTAAAGATTTTACACAAATAGCCAATCACCTCCCCCAAAGATATATGGGTGGGTATACCATAATCGCTACGCTTGGCAGGCGGGTTGGCGATCGCAGTATGGTGGTACTCAGAAAAGGCTGCTGCCCATTCTCTGGACACTTGTTTGTGGGGTGTGACAATCCTAGTAAAGTGATCCTAAAAGTGTGAATTATATAAGATTACATCCGGAGAATTGAACTCGTGACCTTCGATTGTAGGTCTCAGTCTTTACCACTGGGCTACACTGCTCACCCTGTATAGTTGAATTTAAATTTCTTAAAGCACAGACTATGAAAATTGTACTCATATTTAGTTCAAAGTGATTGAGGAAGAGACATCAAAAATTAACATGAAGTAATATTTGACGTATAGCAATTATGGAATAATTAATGAACTCTTTTCAAAATTAAGCCAGAATCCAAATAAAGGAAAATGAAAGGATTAAAAGTTTCATTCTGCAACTAGTTTCTTAATAAGCTCAATATTTTTTTCCCTCTAACAAATCCGATTTCTCTAATTACTTGTATAACTATGCAGAGACATGAAATTTGGAGAAATCATAAACCCCTTTTTTTGCCTTGGCTTTTGGATTTGGCACCGAAAATCTTTTCTGTATATATATATTATAATTGTTAGTTTTAAAAATGCCAGAATTAAAAAGGCATTTTTAATTAATTAGCTTCATCATTATTCTCACATTTGAAACACAAGCCTCTTTTTATAAAGAATGTTCCAGACGAACCTAGATAAAAGTGCATAACATAGTATACCTTACAGATTTTTCTTTAACGATTTATACTTGTTGAAAATCTACACAAGACAAAAAAGTATTTAGAATATTTAAGAAATAAAAAGGAAGTAAACTTTTTAATAAATAAATGGTTTATAGGACATTTTGTGTTTCCCACCTGAGCTTAAACAGGTACATTCACCGGTTCACCTCAAAGGCTTTTTGTATGTAGGACGCATTGATGGACCTGCGCACCGGAACCTGCGAGCTTTTGAACTTTCGTAGCATTGTGGAAAGCTTTCGTTATTACACTCATTAACATTTTTGCATTCGAATTATATTGAAATATAGCAAACGTAACTTTAGCATGTAATTTTTTTTTATATTTTGCTATTTTGCTTTTTTGCGTAGCTTTTAATAATAGCAGCTGTTTTATAAAATAATACACGGTATTCAATTTTAACGGGTCATTTGTCTGAAAAATTAATCCGATAAATCTTCTACCTTATATTGCTTTTTTTATAAATAACGTCTGGAATATTAACTTATCAATTCTATACAAATGGACCGATTAAAAAGCATAATATAATAATAAATAAAGTGAAGACTTCAAAGAAATAAATTTAACAAAGGAAATATCAGCGCATTTGATATATTTATTATGTTATTTTCAATCACTCGGCCGCTATCGATTATTGAACTATTCAAGATTTAAATGCCACTATTGTCATCATAAACGTCGACTTTTTCCTCTAACAAACATATTAATCGTCAGATCGATTGGATGACACGTTGTTTATTCAATGTAATGGAGTGGATAATATCGCAAACCACTTTGGCTTAGGGCGCTATATGTCAACTTGACAGATGACACTTGCGCGTGTGTCAAAATCGTTTGCAGTAATTGTACTGTGTTATTTTTTTTTCTGTTGCTGCTGGTGGCGTATATGCCAGGCTTAATTATGCTTTTATGTAATTAAGGATTAAACGAAAATTCAATCGAACGTCAGTGGTTTTTAATGTTTTTTTTTGTTTTTTATTTAACATTGTCATTCATATTATCGTCATCATCATCATTATTTGAGCTCTAGGCCGTCTACTTCTGGATAAAGGCCTCCTCAATAGATCTACAATAGACTCGTTAGGAAGCTGATTGCATCTAGCATCTTTCGATAACTTTAGCAAGATCGACTGTCCACCTTACCGAAAGGACGTTCCCAGGCTTCGCTTGTCGATCAGTGGATTCCATACCAAAACCTTAACGCCCTTTCGGCCATCAGTTTTGCACTCTATGTGGTCTTCTCATTGCCACTACAACTTGTCAATCCTCTGGGCAATGTCGGTTTTTTTCGTTCATCTTCGGATCTTCATTCCTTATTCGATCGCGTGGAGAAATCCCTAGTATAGACTTCTACGTGGGTCAGTTAGACGTTTGAAGAATAATTCTATTCATTAATTTTTTATAAGAAGTTTCTTCAACACATTTGAAACTAACCAGGTGAATAAATTACTATTTACAAATTCAATTAGGCAGTCTCAATTCGGTTTTGCAACACGCTATTACACGCCGAGTTCCAACTATAGCCCGTCAATTGTAACGTTTGAAAACAACTCTTACGACGTTTGCTAATAGGATTAAATTTGCATGATGCGTTTAGCTAAAGCTGGTAACATTTAGTTATTCGAAAAGGTCGCTTAGCTAGCCGTGGCGAGCTTCAGTGTTAGACGCCCACGTATGAATACGCCTCTACTGTGTTAAAAGTTTCACAATGGTTGTTACCACTTATACTCGATTTAAGAATTTATTGTCCGAAATTATAAATTGGTTTATATTGAAAAAACTTATATTTTAATGCGAGTGCTGGCAATACAAAAAAACAATTTAAATGATACAATATAATACTATTCACAAACTATTTCAGTTTCTGGTAGTAAAGATGACTCTGTTATGGCCGTCAGAAAACGAAGTTTTTTTTCCAATAAAATCAATTTTATTGGAAATTTGTTAGAGACGTCGTTTTGATGAATTTTGATAAATCACAGTATAGTATTTTCAGGTGATATCCAGTCATAATAACAGATTTTAATACATAATTTCATATTAATTCGATTGTTTAAGAAGCGAACATTTGATGTGATAAAATAAAATGGTTTCAATTGACAAACAGTGAAAAAAAGAACGGTGATCCCCACGGTATAATTTATCTTCATCACCTATTGCATAGTCTATTATGACCAGTAACCACTGTCAAAGATTACGTTCGTGACTCTGTATAAACTTTATAAAGCTGAGAGAAATATAGAGAGATAACATAAACTTAAAATTTTAAGAAAGTTACGTTCGAGAACAAGTAGTAAAAACGAACCGTTAATAGACCATTGGTCGAATAACAATAATATATGGCCAGCTCATTACGGATACGCTTCTATTGTATTTTTTCCATACAGACAGACATCTATTTGATAAATAGCATAGCAGTATCTCATCTAGTAGCTTTCGTATACAAAGGTACTCGTGCGGAGCTTTTATAGAACTTACGATCTACAAACATAGAAATTAATCAATGATAACAATATAATTAAATTTAATCAAATTGATAGATCTCTTAACAAGCCGTACTATATCTGAATAAAGTTAATAAATGCTAAATGCTATTTTAAATTAGCGTGCTAATTAAGCGATAAACTTGCGTTATTTAACATTATCATCTCTTATTGACGTCGAGATGACTCTACCATCTATTTGAAATATAAATGCCTCAGCCCTGAAAATACGACGGGCAGGACGGGCGGACAGGGAATAAACAGACGTAACTCATCGGGATATATTTACATAATATATATTGAACTAAATATTCATTATTCCGAAAGTTTTCTATCTTCTATGAAGTAATTTTTTTTTAATCAGTGCAACAACCCTTAGCACACAAATATTCTTTAACAATTTATCTTTAAACCTAGTAGTAGAACCTTTTCTAATTATCTGTGATGATAAAAGCGTAAAACACGATGAAATCGTATCGTGTGTGCATAAAATATACATAAAACTCGAGTTTTAACTTCAAAGCTGGTCTTATTTCTCTCCTATTTATTTCCAATAGGAACTATTGTAGGTGGCTAGCGTCCAGCGGATTCTGATGACCTATAATATATAGCTTTAAAAATAATTTGCAGTATCTAAACCAGATGTTAAATGGTATAAAGAAAAAATCATAAAAGATTGCCAGTCCTTCATTATTTTGAAGGTTTTCAATTTTAAAAAATATGTCATAATGTCTTACATTTTACCTATAATTATAACTTTTTATTTAAAAATAAAGATAGTTCTTTAATGAATATGTCTTAATATAGTTTAATCAAGATACTAATCTTAAATCAGTGTATATTCAACAATTATGTAGGCTTTATGTGAAGTTATTGCGTTAAGCGTACAACTCACGCACGGCTCCCCGCCAAACTTCACGGCATACATATCAAGATAGGGTAGGTAGGCATCTAATCGGTACATTAATCCTACCGCGTCCATTGTGTCAGCGAGTGGCTGCCTCGTATCTCTTAATTGAACCAACAGTGGCGCAATCGCGACTTACAACTGTGATGTTATAGCTTTCAACTACAAAAGCTAGATCACTAGCTATTATTGCCGATTCTAGTATCTATTCCGTATTATATATTATGTATGATATCAATTTGATTGTAACACTATCAGTTTTCCATTAAAATATCAGCTTTCATTTACATAAATAAATTTAATAGCTACAAATACATAATATTTAAACAAACACGCAATTTTACATGTATGTAAATACAAATAAAACTATTAAAGAATAATAGTAAAACAAATAAAACTATTAAAGAATAATAGTAAAACAAATAAAACTATTAAAGAATAATAGTTTTATTTGTATTTAGGTTGTGTCATATTTATTTAATGTTTCATAAGCATTCTCTACCAGTCAACTGTATCTATTGCAGGGGTAATAAGGAGGCTGGTGTGTCAATTTAACAATACAAAACATAATATTTCATGTACTATTTATACATGGAAAATACTATGCCTAATTTATACTCTCCAATAAACATATACTGAAATAGAATATAATATATAAATACAAGGAGCGCATATAGTGATCACTATGAAATATGTTTCATTAATTAGGTTTTTTTTCTATTGAAAGACGATAGGTAAATAACTTCTTGCATTGCAAAGTCTGTGGGGACAGACAGTAAACAATAACTCATTTTAATATGTTGTTCCAATTTTAAAAATGCTTTTTAGTACGTTATAATTACGGTATTTATTATTTATAAAAACCATTAATTTTTGGATAAGCTATAGTATACAATAATAAAAAGGAAATGAGTTATACATTCACCGCTTTAAAGCTTATCCACTTACAACCAATTCAACCTTTTTAAAAACCTTCATTATGCTAATATGTTTACGCTAGAATCGTGTTTAAAAACAACTATGCTTCTTTCTATGTCCATTTAATGATGATAATTATTAATGACGCAGTGAAACTATTGAACATGCATTTACATTTCTGATTAGAATTCCCCCGAGAGCTTTGGTCGTATCATAAACCAGTAGCTCGTGTAATTTAGTGTAATAGCCTAAATTTAAATTCGATCACCTCGTTACCGCGACCCTGTACTTTGGGTGCCGTTTCATTATGATCTGGTCTTGATTTATGACATGTTACATACGAATTTCGTCAGTCGTTGCGTATCCCAGAACTTCTGATAACTAGGGTAACAATAATTTATACCAAATAGAGGATACTTACACATACAGAAATAATTCAATCTAATGTTCGCAAGTTATAACTCTAGTACTGATTCGGGATTAACGTAATAATAACTAAAAATTTACGACAACTTTTCTAGAATTATACTGCACAAAAATAAATATTTGCAGTATATTACATAATTGATGATTGTATTATATTACTATGTATAATAATTAATTATTGTATTATAATTTAATAATGCATGATTTAAGAATATTACATTCGGATACACATTAAGAGTTAAACTGTTGGCTTATAACAAAAATCATTTTTGTAACGGAATAATAGGCTGGATAAGCATTTTGCTAATGAGCGATGTAGGGTATAAACTATACTAGCTTTTTGTTAGTCATAAGGTCCGTGAAGGTAGAGATTTCTTTTCGACGTTTTTTTCTCTATTTTTCAGCTCTCTTCATCTATAACTTTAGTGTAGTCCTTCCTTCTTTTCTTTACACTGTTTCCTATTCAGGGCAGCGATAGTCTAGTTGCTTCCTATCACTTTCATGATGTCAACGGCCTTTTCTGGTCCCATAGTCTCTACCTTATTTCCTGACAATATATCCGGCTAATACTCATTTGAGTCTACTTTCTTACTAATCTAAAGCCGATATCTATGACCTTATCATGGAGCCTTTCTTTAAAAATATCGATTTGTAAGACACTAGAGAGCATTGATTGTTTACTAAAATAATTGAGTTATTGTGAGATATCTGAATTTCCAGCAGAATACGCGATGTCTAATCTCTTTAAAGAAATGACGAGCATAGATTAAAATCAAGAAACTAATATATTTGGCCAAAAGTTTAAGAACTGTCATCGCCACGATGACAAGTCAAGCATTGCCCACATTCAGCGACTTCCCACGTTACCTATACCATTGTTCCAAATAGTGGGGGGCCTACCCACACCGTGTCAATCGGCTTGTTGTCGACACTTCTAGATACTTTAGATGAGCAATTTTTCCAACTACATCGATGATACTGCCTCTTCTGTGGAGTTACTCATTTCTGATTTGATCTCAATGAAACTAAGAGCTTAGCCCTCTCCATTGCTCTATGAATGACTCTGTGCCTTCTAATATGACTCGTCGTAAACAACCGTTTTAAATCCATATATTAAGCTATACATTTAAGAGTGAAATATATTTATATATACATATACACACACACACATATATATATATATATATATATATATATATATATATATATATATATAATCAGATATAATATTTTAATCATATTTCTTATATAAAACGTATGTTTAGATTAATATTTAGTCAAAGGATCACAAAAAATAAACGAAAAAATTTTATTAATAGAAATGAATAGGCAATAAATGTCCCAATAATATCACCAGATATTATGGTAGTACGAATATACGTACATACTTGTTTATACTTATAGAAAGTTGCTCCCAAATCAAACTACTTGTCAACATTGCCCAACATCTAAACAACGGATGTTGCCATCATGAAAAATGTCTAACGGTCCAAACTAGTCTTTAAATGTTAGTAAATCTTATTTAGAATTACTTTTATAGCGGCAATGCGTTTTGTTAAAAAAAAATAGGCCGTTTTTATTGATTGCGGTTTGAGACTACGATGCGTGTGAAACCGGTTTCTTTGATGTCCTCTTTCAATAAGGAAATTCAATTTTAGAACGTTTTAAACACTGGCTAGAAGTTCAAACATTTATTCACACATTAACACAATCGACTACTAATGTAATAAATTAATGGAAGTCGGAAGATGCTTGATGCAGGCCGCTTTTAAACGATCCTATCGGATAACTATTAGCACGCCTCTCCAGCGGACGTCTCTCGGCTAAAATTACAATCATAATGAAAATAAATATAGTTAACGACCTATAACCATAGACAATGCAAATTCGAAAGGATTCACACTTTTAATAAATCCTCGTAAAAAGATAAACTTTGCTATATTCAAGACCACTCAACTAAAAGTAATAAATAAATAGAAATAAATTAATTTTACACATAAATACATTTTTATGACAAACGAACAGATCGATTATATGACAATGAGTCAATACAATACAATAAAGCTTTATATACTTCTATGGATACATAATAGCGATATCTATATACAGACAATCATTTAAAGATAAATATAGATATTTTCGCGTTTACTATTTTAAGACTTTTACAACCAACGATCAATGTATTTAAGACATCATTATTAACAACGTTAACCCCTATGTGGTCAGATCAGGCGTCAGGCGTCACTTTTGACATAGGTTATTTTTTATTAAATTTGGTATCCCAAATACCTAAAAAGCTAACAACAGTTAAAAATTATCTAATAAAGACCTAGTCTTTTACCAACTAAGCTAAAGTTTTACCAACTAAAATATTTTATATAAAATAACGCGCATATAAATTTGAATTAAGCAATAAAGTCAGAACTTTTTTATCAATTAAATACATATTTATTGTTACGAATAGTCTTTGATAAGCACTTTCGCAAAAGTCAAGATATTGATACATTCAATACAAATTAAATATATATTTATACACAGACTGCTACCAGGTTTAGAACGCTGATTCTACTAAGAAGAATCTGACAAGGCACTCCATGGTTACTCTTAAAGAGAGGTTAAAGAAACGTCGGTCAGTTAAGAGGCGCGTATCTCGCCGCGTAGCCAATACACGTCGTGTAGTGAAATAGATTGCTGTAATAACTCATTAAATCCGCGCCGGTAATTTCCTCCGAAACAGCTGACCACATTGGGCGTTGCAGAATCAATCACAGCGTTCCGAGAACTTAACGGGGCCCGTAGCGACCGGCGCGCCTTTCTGCTTTCTTGTTACGTTCCTTTTTCGAAATAATGCAATTAAATCCTTTTTTTGTTGTTACGTTAATATTACAAAGAGCTTTTTTTTTTTTGTACGATTAAATCTGCCGATGTTCTTTGTCGCTTATTTTGTTTATTTATTTTTAGTGTGTTCTACAGCATAATATTATAAAATAAATTTAATAGGACACATCAATAAAATTTAAGCAATTTATGCAGCGCTTTCAAAAGGCCGTTTTTTCGCTTGCCTACCAGCCAACCTTTGGATTAAGATGATAGACATGAAGGTACTACTATATACTTCCGAATCATCGTTTCAGCCCATAGACGCCTTCTGCAAGACAAATTAAAATCGGCGTTAGAATTTGATTTAGAATGCGCCATAATGATTTAACATAACAAGTATTATGTCCGTAGTAGCAATACCGCAATACAAAATTCTTACGTGAATGCTTCTTTTATTATACATTACACATGAAATATAGCATGGTTTTTTTACAGCAGTTAAAATATTATTAACAAACCTTTTAGGTTTCAATTATCAGTTTTACCTTTATTTATTTAGAGCACGCCAGAAGCAAATGCATTAAGATGGTATAATTAAACGTTATAACAGTTAAAAATTCTGATGCACTTATTTAAGTAATGCTTATACAATATTAACAATATTTATTATGTTTATAAACAAATGTACATACATACGCATGCAACATATATCACAAAACAAATCGAAAATAAAACATTAATCAACTTTAGTAAACGTGTTAATGATTCTTTACTAAACTTGCAAAGCCACTTTACGTTGAGATAAGTGCATTCTAAATATCTTATAATATCGCGAGAACTTATACTTGTGTTGATATGGACAGATGGTATATGAAAAGTTTTTTGAATAGGATATCTAAGTAACACGTGATTTCATACACACATAGTTTAGCGGTTGGACGTAAATTACCATTAAAGAACGAATTTGTTCCTCAAAATCAACCCAAATGCGATGGCAGCGATCTTATTACCGAATCCAATTTAGAAATAGAATGCGGATTTGAATTCGGAAAAAAAAATAAAAGCAAGATTGATTTAAAACAAAAACTTTTGTGGCCGTAACGGCCGAAGTGTTTTTACGTGAACGCTACATATACATAGTTGTTATATTTTAGGAATATTTGTGACACCGAGGCATTAGCGTTTAATTTATGAATGAAATATGTGCGTTACAGAAAATCATTTAAATAAATTTATGACGTCAACTGTACTTATAAGTAACCCAGAATAGGATACAATAGATGCGTGCTCACGACTATCCCAATGACCCCAGGACCCTCGGCTACCCGGCGTCCATTCTGTAACACTTATATAATATTTCATGGCCCTATTTAGTCTGTGAATAGGTGCTTTATTAGTACAGGCCCTATAATGATCTTTAGCTCAATGATTGTGGAAATAAGTCATAATCCTACCACAGTACTTTTTGATTTTTTTAATGTCACGCATTCACAAGAAATCTTACGAATTTAATTCTATTTCTTTTGCTGTTATGTTACCTCACTACAATAGTTAAGCATTACATAATTAATTGTCTAATATTTTATTTTATGAGAGGCGTATTGCTTTGAATTTTACTGTAATTCATTTACTATGAACATTCTGTTTTGACTACAATAGTTAAGTATTAAACCGTCAACTTGAAAATAAATCAAATTAAATGTGCAACAATAAAGTGCAAAGGGCGAAGTTATCGCAAATAATTAATTTTTCTAGACAACCACGAACTTGATTAATAAAGAAAAACAGAGACGTCGGTCATCAATTGATTACTTATAATACATTTACCACAATAATAAATACATACAAAATTTCGATAAAGTGTGCATAATATTTCGTAAAGTATACAGTTGAAAAGTTTTAAATAAGTGAATATACATTTGACAACAAAAGGCTTCAAAGCTTATTCACCTATTTCTTATCACTTTTATTAAGCGACCGTTGAAACACGTTGCATTATTTATTTATTTTTTATTTTAATGCGACAAACTAATGATTTCTGACAGTATATTTTCTGAAGAAATGGTAATAAACAATATTTAATATTTATATGTAGTATTCAGGATTTTGAAAACCCTTTTTCATACTACATCATTATTACGTTATTCATTATTTCAGAATCCAATTATTTTTTAAAAGAATATCCTCGTCGTCGGCCTCCCATAGACGTCCACTGAAAGGCATAAGCTTCCCTAAAAGATATTTATGGGTGATATATCGTAATCACCACACTTGGTAAGCGAATTGGCGATTGCAGTATAGTATTATAGTACACAGATAAAACTACTGCTCATTCCCTGGAAACTTGTTTGTAGGCAATGAAAATATTATTTAATTAATGCTCCAAGTGTGAATTATATTAGATTATATACCGGGAATCGAACTTACGATATACGATTGTAAGTTTCTGTCCTTACCGCTGGGCTACCACTACTCTACGATAGGGTTTACCACACATAAATTAACGGTAAATGATCTATATTTTTACATCTTTAAAGTTTTGACATCTATAAACAATCATCTTGTATAAGCAAAAGTATAACAGTAACAAGTAATTACTTCTAACTTTTTGAAAACTGGTAAAAATATAGCCTTTCTTTACGACACAGGAAATACGTTCTAGAAAGGTACAGTCTGACGCATGCTTAAATATTCTTATTCCAGGTTCTCTGACGATTGTCTGTAGTCTTCAGAGGATATATGAAAAATGAACGTCAATCAAGATGGTATTTGAATACGTTGCTAATGAGACATGACCTCTCTAATATGATATATCTGAGGTAACAAATGCGGTACTTTGCGGAATTATGTACCGTTGTATAATATATTGATTCTTAATCATTTCTTCACAAATACTTGACGTTCTAAGTCTGAAACCATGACCCACATAGGAATATTTACAGTGAACACTTGTATACAACACGAGAAGAATTTCAGAAGAGCTTAATTTAAACAAGAATCTTAAAACTTTCAGCTTAAAACTATGAGTGTTAAAAATACCCTCCGGTGTAAGAAAAGACCACAACAAACTTAAACGGGTTCCTTTTATTTCTGGATACCTTTACAGTATCATTAATATAGTAGTAGAGCAATTAGTTCCAAAGCCCAATCGTCATTAAAAAACCTTCACACTCAGTAGGTTAGTTCACAAATTTTTGTTTAATGAATTTCAGATGAGAACGGTACAGAAAAGAAACCTTTCCTTAAAATAAATTTTCTTCTCGTATAGTATCAAAATTTTCTTCAACTTTTCTACAGATTTCATTGGTTTTTCTGCAGATCATCTAATTTCTTCTCCTCTCTCCAACTCCGAACATAGTTTTCTCCTAGCCTTAGTATAAAGTCTTCCACATACTGATCAAAGATTTTCGTCTTCTGGCATTGCCGTATTTTGAACGAAAAAATGTTTCGGGGTTTTCGAACGTTTAATTTTAATAATAAAAAAATTGTCTTTTGTAGAATTTCAGCTCTAGTGAATAGTATTATTTTTTCACATAATAAAAGGCAACAAGTAAAATTTAATGTTATTCTATAGTTATAAAATTACTTTTATTAGGTATACTGTCTTATATACAATACTTGTACATAAGACAATGACTTATTTCCGAGGTTACACTGCAATTACTGTGTACAAATCCCTATAGTACCAGGTCACGTATGTCAACTGTAGGTAGCAAACAAAAGGAGCGCATCGTAGCTAATGATATACGATGTCATGTTTTTATTGTTTCTTATCAGCAGATTTCGAGATTTATCAAATGGCTTTTATCATAAATGCCATCATTATATTCAGGTACATAACTGTATCAAGTAAAAGAACTTCTATAAATATCTAACTATACATTGCCTATAAAATAACGGTTTCATAAAAAAGTCAATAAGGAATAAAAGTCTTTGTTTTTTGGAGAAAATGCACAAAAATATTGGGTCGAAAAAAGAGCTCGAACCTTAAATCTCTAATTAAAATTTTACATCAATTAGAAAAGGATTTTCTCCGTATTACGTTTGCAAGCTTGCAATCACTTATCGAGCCATGGCGTTCTTTAATCAAGAATGAGAAGTCCCGTAGACGAACAAAAGTAATTGGCAAGGCGTAGCGAAATAGCAAGTCGAAGTTTCAATGAGCAGGACACAGCGCGCAGAACGCACAGAACGCAGCTTAGGACGATTCACAAGGTCGTCGAAAGATGCTAAACGTAGGCTGCTTTCAACCGGTCCTGTTGGAAATCTATGAGCAGGATTGTGTCCAATCGTGGACATCCAACAGCTGAAATTATGCGTATATTCGTACCCTTGTACATTTTAATCCTTAAAATCAAACCTGTTCTAAAAACTGACTGTTATAACATGTCGAATAATTATAATATCAATACCTTTATATAAAATTCCTTTAGTCCACAAAATGCCACATAAAAAACTTATAGATACATTTAACAATATAGACTTTAATACTAAATTTAAAATTTAACGAACCGGACTACTTGCAATGAAAAATTAAAATTTAATGTTATAGTAATTCATCGCCTATTTCTTTTTGTCTCCAAAATTTCAATAAGGAACTGGCGAATAAACTACAAGCCTATTTCTATTGAATGACAGAAGACTTAAATAGAATACATGGCAAAAGTTATTAAGAATCTACTAACGAAAAATGAAAAAAATTCGGGTTAAGTGTCTTACGTTTAAATTGAACAAAAAAAAACGAATATATAATTTACGTAAACTCTTTTTTATTACATTTAATTTAATGCTTTAATTTCAAGGTAAACTAAAATTTAAAATTTGTTCACCACATAAAAGCATTTGCTTCAGAACTTATTTAAATTTTAAAATTATCTTATAAAAAGTTATAATTGTCACAAAAAAGCAAATGCATGGAGAAAAATCTTTGTCGATTGAATGTAGCAACACCAACAAAGTTTCGAACGTCATTAGACAAATAGAATTCGTATTTCCGCGAGAGGCTGTCAACATTCGGCACCCCGCCATCTTGCCCGGGGCGATAAGACCAATTGGCGCACGTTCTTTATTCGAAAACTCGCCATCGGCAATGCTTTTTTATTTTTCTATTCATTTACTACTCTCATTGTATTTATTAATTGGCGAACGTTCGTTGTTCAGTGCGAGGGGTCACGCGATTTTGAAAAAGTAGCATAAATTTCACATTTGAAAAAAAAAATTGTTATAATTTAGAATTTTGTTGAGTAATTTGGATAAATACTTTTTGTGTTTCATACACTCGATGACAGCGTTTTTTTTTAACAAAAAAGAATAATCAACTGCCTTTAGCTATAAGCTCCACAATAATTTCGTTTCGCTACGTATGACACATTTATTACTAACATCATTTCAGTTGTAGAACTTCGATTGCTGAATATAGATTTTCCCCGTAGATGTCCAATGAGAACGGCTGCAAACGGCTTACATCCAACTTCTTCGGACAACCTTAACAAGGTCGTATACCCATCAATTGCCGGTCTGTAGTCTCCGCTCCAGAACCATAATACCCCAGAGGCCATCTGCTAAGTGTACTTTCTTTCATCTACGTATCACATTATTGCTACAAAATGTCTCATTAGTGCTAATAAAATGTCTGTAATGCATTTATAATAAAAAAGATGTTTTTTTTAATTGTTGTTAAATAACAAACATATATTTCACACCGTGAGCACTTCTTTAGCTATTACCAAAAATTACAACTACAACTACAAGAAGTACATGACAAAAATGCATGTTAATATATTCTTATATCAATCCAATTTCATTATGTCCGGGGTATATATATGATATGTAAGTAGGCATTTCCCAATGACGGGGGACATAGGCCCAATATGGAAATCCAATATAGGGCGGACAAATAACGGATATTGTATAAAGTGAACGAATTAGACTCGCATGTAGTCCGCAAAGGGAGAGTTTGTGTTGCCATTACACGTAGAAAATTTATATAATATTTTCTGCATTTAGTTTGTTTGTCCAAATACATAGTTTTTTCTATTAAGTCTGTTACAACAATATCCATGTCACTTATATGTGAACTGTTCGTTAAGAACTGTAGTCTTCATTCTTCTTCTCTTCCTGTGTACTTAAGTCCTATTTCTCTTGTGATCGGCCAGATAAGTCCCATTGTCAAATCTTTCTTAAGTAACCCTTTTTTTTTAAATCTACTAACCGTTTGGAATTTAATTTTCGCATTTTACTGTCATTGTTTTATCTAAAACTTTCAACACATAAATTGCAATGCCTCGTCGTTACAGCCCATAGACGTTCACTGTAAGGCATAGTGGCATAATCGCCACGCTTGTCGGGTGGATCTGCAATGCAGTGTGGTATTATGGTACACATAGGAGGCTGCTGCCCATGCTTTTGAAAGTTGTTTGTGGGCAATGACAATCCTATTTAATTAACGCTCAAAGTGTGAATTTTAAAAGTTTATATCACTGGAATTGAACTTGCTATCTACGATTACCACTGCGCCCATCCAACATACTGAGTCTGCGTGTTTCATCTTTAACCATACCGTAGCTTCCCATCAAGCGAATTGTTGGTTGAACCTTAAAAAAACTTGTTTGTGAGATGTGGCAATCCTATATATTTAATGTACAAGTGTGAATTATATGAGATAGTATCCCCAGACCTATGTAGCAAGTCTCGGTCCTCTACCGGAAGGTTACTACTACTCACCAATGCCTAGTATTAAAATATCGTCTACTTGGGGCAAATATAAATACTTTGGTGTAACCAACTTGGTATATTGTTGTTATTTAATTTTGCAAGTCACTCCTTTATATTTAATTATACTTCTGTCTCCGTACTGTGGTTGTCTGGAAGAAATAGCCTCGTGCGATAAGACCGCCCATTGTACTTTTTTCTTTACTACTCGTATTATTAAAATATGTATATATTTTCTATTATTCTATTAAATCATTATAGCTTATTGTAATAATTGTCGCCAACGTTTTTATAGATAAAACTTTTAAAGTCTTACTTAGTAAAATTCTTTCATTTTAAACTTAATATTAATGTTGTGAATTACGTAGTTGTGTTGTTGGTTTTTAGCTCTAGTCTGTGGATATTAAACTAGCTTCTCAGAAACTGTTGCGCTTGACTGTCTAATTGTAAACAGTTGTAGATTAATCACTAAGATAATTAAATATATAGATAATTTCGGCCGCAGGAGGTCGATAGCTGATATATTATAGTCCTGCCCCGTAAATTAGACTCGATGGAAGCTGCCTGCATCAGGCGTCCTTCTACGACTTTGACATAGTCGTCTTTTTGGTGGACGTCCCACGCTGTGCTTGCCGCTCTCAGGTCTCCACTTCAAAATCTTAACGCCTAACGGTTATCTGTTGTGGTCCGACCACTTCCACTTAAACTTGCCAATATACTAGGCTATATCGTTTACTATCGTTTGTCTATGGATCTTCTTTTTCGTAATTCGATCGCTTAGAGACATTTTGAATATAGCAAACCTTAGATTGATTGTCGCTTGCCAATGAGGCCTACATTACTAGTAACACAAACTGGTAGTAAACATTTTTTATATGATCTAAAAGGGGATAGAAATCATCAAATCATTTATGACGAGAAGAATACTTGAACTATGGCACAATTTGAAATTATTTACAAATTATAATAAGAGTATTATTTAATATAACAATAACTCTTGTAATTTTCGTTCATTGAACAATATAACCCCGTGTCCATCGAGCTGGAACATTACCAAGTGCTAACTGCCCGCACATAAAGCCATTTGTTCGTTGTGTGAGCGAGTAATCGCCAATCGTCGCACATCGTCTCTACATACTAATTAACGTCGCACTTGGGGTGGGGTGTGCTCCTAACACGTGTTTTCGATCCAATACTTTAAAGTGAATTTACTTCGAGTTTGATTTTAAATTGCACATGAATTTTAAATTGTTATATTGATTATTATATCATCAAATATAAAGTTAAGAGAAACTAATAATTTGAAGTCAAATATTTTATTTTATTACAGCTATTTATTATTTTTAACCTATGTTTAAAAGTTATCCATAAAATAATAGAAAACATTTTAGATTTAATGTGGGACAAGTCGATGTTTAAGATGAAGTTGGATAACAACGGCCAAAGGTGTGATGCGAGCATTATCGTTATCCAAATAACATTATTGTTTTATTTCTAGAAATTTGTGTAAATTCGATAAGATAGAAAGTTGACAAATCGTGGATATGTTAAATGTTGTCAAATTTATGTGGCGAGATAGATATTAAAAAGTTGTCTTCGTATTAAAGATTAAAAAAGATTAATATATGTTTTTAAATTTCCGTATAAAAAACGTTAGTAATTTTTTTATCAAAGAGGGTCACATATATAATGAATCTGGGGGCAATTGCTACCCCTAGGGCGGTTCGTCCGCCCTACGGCAGTTGCCCGCCAGACGTCACTACGAGCGTGTGTCTTCGATCTATCGATAACACTTTTTCACGGCAATAATTCCGATTATCGTTCTCTTTTACACTTTTATTTTCAAAACGTTTTTTTTTTTAAATACAGTTAAAGTTATGTAACTTATAAAATTTTTAATAAATATAAATTAAATGGAAAAAAATATACAACCAATCTATAATTATTATATAATAAAAGTGTTTAATAACGATAAAAAATAATAACTTTGATATCTATTCCAATATTATTACCGAACATTTGCCAGAAATAAAAACGTTTAACCAATCGAAAGAATAATTATTTTCTGTACTATTTCGAAAGTAACCGTTTTCTTTTGGCGTGAAGAATCGATTTTGTATCGTTATTTGCATAATAATAATGTTGCCCGTTAATTAAGCTGTGCGTTTTATAAATTTAATTACGCGCAAGCGTTTAATGAAGATATTGCCAGTGCTTAACTTCGTTAGAATTCAAAAAGTATCGATTAATATTTTAATTGAATTATATTATAGCACGTGAAAAATTATAAGAATAGTATAATGCAATCAGTTATAAAATAATTAACGGTGAGCTCTCTGAGTTGAGGCAATTTAAAAAGCAATCTCTAACCGATCGCGGCCGGAGTCGAGCGGCTCTCAAGGGACCGGTAATTGTCGATATTCGAAATACGATTTACATATTGTTTTTAGTAACATTCGCTTTCACCTCACTACTGTTAAAAAAAATCGAATCGCGCCAAAATAATTGATGTTATCATTCGTTCGATGTCACAAGTGTTTATCGGTGATTTTTAAAAAATTGTGTTGAAATAAACCGTCGGTAAAAATATGTTTTAATAATATCGATATTAACGTAATCGATAAAAAAAGTTTCGTCTTATTTGTTTTGTGAATTGTTATCGAAAAACTGGCGCTGGCGTACGTGGATTTATCTAGCGTGATTGAGGTGCAGGTAAATACAAACATAATTTTTTTTCCTATAGATTTTAGATGTATTGTTTTATATACAAAATAAAACAAAATTCGTTAACCATGACATTACAGACGCTTATTACCGGATATATTTATATATATATTGTGTATGTATATATAATATTTTACCTTTGTTTATTTACAATAACAGTATGCAGTTATATTTATATATTAAAAGTACTTCTAATGTAATTCGTAATCTTATTTAAAGGCCAATTGAATGTGTTTTAAATGTATATTAAATATATTAAGCATGTATTTATTTTTTTTATCATAAATATCTATTATAGGTATTGTAACTAATAAGTAAATTGGTTTTTTTTTATCATAGATATCTATTACACTTTTTGTAACTAATCTGTAATATTTATTTATATGTACAACCTTTTCCAACCCCTTCTATCAATTGTTAACCAGCTGCTCTTTTTTCCTTATCAACGATCAGTCTTAAATCCATTCAAGGTTTGTCTGGAAGAAGACCGTCCTTTTATCTTTATCTTTTGCTTATTTCATTCGATTACTTTTAAGTTCCCGTCATGATGTATAATAAATCTCAAAAAAAATAACAAAAATTTAATTCCTGAATACGATTTTACGTAACAATAATTATTGTAGTTTAATGTTATATGATTACATTCAGGTGGAAAGTGACACTCTGACATACTTTAAATATTTTTACTCTTGGAATGCGACAGACTAATATCTTCTAACAATGCAAAGTTTGCATGGACAGATAGTTAAAAATAATTCATCTTAATATACAGTAATCTGGATTTTTGAAGGCTTTTTCGTACTATATTATCATTACGTTGTTTATTATTTCGGAAACATTTGATTTTTGTAATCTATAGACTTACCACATTAGAACTTTTAAACTTATAACTAATAAGCGTATATAAACAACGATGCGAAATATAGCATTCGCCTAATGGTTCCTTATATTATGTTGAGAGATTACATAAATTACCGTTTTCAAAAAATCACAAGAAACAAATACGTGTTTCGATAAATGAATAAAATTTTTAAATAAACTCTTTAATAGCAGCAGAACTAATATCATAAAACCACAATTCGGTATCACTAACGAACGAACGACTCTATTTCTGTTTTTTATTATCACTACACGTATATCGATCAATTTATACGCCATTACAATATAGATAGAGTCCATTCAGTGTACTCTCGGCTTTTGATTGATGAAACTACGACGGCTAACAGTACCGTTAATAACTATATATCTCCCTGGTCACTTCGTTAGATGATCGGCGAATTCCCGACTTCTAAATTTAATTTTCCCAAAAAATAATAAGACATTAAGGTATTTATGAAATAACCATATGTGTTAATGTGAACGTGCCTTTGAGACTATGGAATTTATAAATGGAATTCAGAAAGCTGGAAATTATTAAAGTGACAGATGACATGTTCTTTTTTTCTGTATATATATCGAATGGCACAATATTGATATGTAGATAGCCATAAATCGATTTTAAGGTTTAAAATATCTGCCATTTTGTTTTTTAAAAATAAAAAGTAATTGTTTTGAATATTACTATATATTTTTAGTGAATGTTTCACTTTAATTTAATAATATATTAGGACAGATGAATATTTTTCCATTAAACACCGGAGCATCATGATTTCTGCTGGACGTCCACTGCTGGGCAAAGGCCTCCCCCAAACATTTCCCACACGACCGGTTGGAAGCAGCCTGTATCTGTCTTCCGGGACATCCGTAGAATCATGTTATGACTGTTAATAAAGTTATAATTGTTCAATGTTAAAAATTAGTTCCGCTGATTTAAAACAAGTTATGATATACGTGTACATACATAATAAAAAAAAAACATAATTATACTTTTTTCAATTTTCCTAAAGCTTGGTTAAAATATTAATCTTATTTAAATTTAAACACACAATTATTAAAAATAACAGATGTATATCAAAACTAATGTTTCGATATATGATTTATATTATAAGTAAAACGACATAAAAGTAGAACGCATTATCTATAAAACAAGATAAGTCGATCCGTTACCTAGTATAATTAACAAATAATTACCGAGGACTAAAATAAACATAATTTTACAAATTAACTATAATTATTAACCGGTTTTATTTGTTAAACACCACTGATTGCAGCGATAAAAAATCAGGTTTTTAATAAAATACGCGATGGATGACATTCAGATGATCAGTGTTTTCGAAAAGAAAATTGTATAGCTTTTATTACTGACGTGATTTAATATTTTTTTTTAGCCTGGTTTAAGTTAGTAGTTAGTTACATTTTTTACGTCAACATTCATACAACCAATTAGGTCAGTAGGCAGGCCCCTGCTACGTGAATTTACATTAACGTCGCGGGAAATCACTGGATGGAGCGCAAGGCCAGTCAAGGCGATTTTTTGGGTAGGATACTTCCAAATTATGTTGTAACCGTGTTTCCGATTATTCAAAATGGGTGTGCTACTGTGCTAATTTAAGAATATAGATAATGTTTGATCGTTTAACTAGGTACAATACCTACTAGGTCATCATTTCATATTTAATTTTATTTTTCGCCGCCTGAAACTTGTGCTGCCAAATGGCAAAATCTTTTTATAGAGTAATATGTTTTTGAAATTTTTAATTGCTCAATCTAATTTCTTAAGTATCGACCTTATAATATTAAACCTAATTTAATCTTTTATTTTAACATTCGTGTTATTTTTATGATTTCCCCTTAATTTTACATTGTACGTTTTAAAACAAAAATTTCACTTATTTCATTATCGTTGGTCAAACTGGTAAATTGAGCATATTTTAATTTAATATGAGATCTGGTCAAAATAGATACTCCTAGCTGTGTAGTGTTGAAGAGAATACACATCGTGTGATAATGAAATGTTTCAGAAGTGGAATAAAATGACGGTTGTTTGAGATGTTGGTACGGCACTAACTGTTTTATCGGAATCAAAGTCAGAAGCGGCTAGATTATTTTCAGATTTGCGTCATTTCTCCCCAGTGATCGTTGTATGGTCTATGAACATTTATGATGGTTACATGGGGTATATTACGACTATTATAAATCACGCAAATTAAAAATAAAGATTAAGAAGAAAGTTAAAAGTTGTAAGATATATAGCATAGTATAGCATGGTTGTAATTGAGACGCAATCTGAACGGTAGTAGCGACAACTTCGTTCGCCTACATCGAATAATTCGGGCAGGTTATAATTTTCACTTAGCATCCGTTATGAAAGCATAAATTAAAAAAAAAATCTCGTTCAACTATAATCGATTGCTCGTCAACGCGGTAACTCGATGTTTGGCAATTGATCCAGATTAAATCGGCAGGTTTGAATCCGTTCAAACTAAAGCAATATTACGATAGACGTTAATTATTATAACATGTATTTTATTACACAAACATTAATTCCAATAAATCTATTACAAAAATTGGGACGGTCGATTGGTACAACGCGTGAAACTTTTAAAACTAGACCGCCTACTAACGTACATGTTTCGACACTACATTTGTTTTTTTTTTTGTGCTGGCAAAGACACTATACAATCGATGTCACATAATGCCTACATTCACAATATTTTAAAAAAATTATACTATACGATAACGTTTACCTTCTATTAACCTCATTATACGTTCTCATCTTTTCTTGACATCTTTAAATGTAATTCCTAATATAAAAGCACTAAAGCGAACAGCTGTATCGTCAACCTCATTACTAGAAATAAATTCATAATGAATTTGTAAACGGTGGAAGTAGTAGCGAGGTTCAACAGCGATATCTCTCGTAATCTGATATAGGATTTAGATTTATCAAGAGCGAAAATCAGCATATTTAAACGAGAAAAACTCAAGCTTAGGTATGGATCATTAAAAAAATTGGCTAGATAGAGAGAGGAGTCTGGTAAGTGAAGGTGAACACCAATTCATTGCAAGAAGGCCTCCTTAAACCTGCGTGCCTTGTCAGCCAATAGCACCGAACTGGCACTCGCAAGATGAATTCACGGCATAACAAGATGTTACTTCTCTTATACCGAATCAACTATTCGGGTATTAAATTTTTATTTTGGAACAAAAGCAATCAACTTCGCGTTCCGACTGATTGACGGCTAAAAAATATCGATGTTAATACTCTCCTAATTAGCCGATTGCATTGATCATATAATTAACAAATCGTCGGCAGCCAGTTATCTGATATAAAAAGTCAATTTTCTTTAACGAAATTACACTATTGTATTATAACAAATTAAACTGCTCTTAACTGGTACGTAATAAAAGAGTTCGGCCTCTCAAAGGTTAATTACACTTTATATGTAAATTTGAATTGAACATACTGTAATGATCCACTAAGATGGAAGGCACGCGAACTCTGAATTAGACGTACAAAAATCTATTTACATCAAAAATTCGATTATGGTGCTGTTTAATAGATTTTGTTAGACATAATTAATTGACTTAATGAAAAGTATAACCTAACAAATGTAATTGATTACCTACTTACCTTAAATGTAATTTCATTATTTCTATTTATTTTTTATTAACTTATATACATACTGCCAGTCATTATACATTCCATATTGAATATTAATCTAACATCTAAACTATACATATATATAACAGAAACGATGTACATGTTTTTCAAACAAAATGTTTCTGAAAAAGATTCTATTACAATATTAAATATAATAAACATTTTATAAGTTAAAAAAGCTTATTAATTAAGCATAGGATTTGTTCCAATACTATATTAAGGATATTATATACTTGAACACAAAAACTCAAGAATCTCGGAAGCTTTCTAAAGCTCGGCAACTTTAATCTTAAACTTACAAGAGTACCAAACGTGTCTTTATCCGAGAAGAGCTCACAACAAACTCGGACGAAATTTTCAGTGGTCATAATAGAATGTACACTATATTTAATAGAATCAGACGTTATTTTGCGGAAGTCCATCCTAAGTAAGAAAAGGACCAATATTTAGCCACTTCCGCACATGCATCCACGGAGCATCTTCAGGAGTTATGTTACACCGATTAGTGAAGTTATGTTACACTAATCGTGGAGGGGTGAAACACGTGTTGATTGATTTAGTGGTGGCAGTTGTGTAATTCGCATTGTTTGCCGCAAGCGCATTTATCAGCGGGCTGGCGGGCGGTGCACTTTGTTGCACGACTATCACTCCATATGCGGAAGTGGCTAAATATTGGTCCTTTTCTTACTTAGAATGTACACTGTTGGTTATACATAGGCCCATATAAAATGTGAAACGGCCTACGTCAGGTGTCGCCCTATAGTCTTCAGGTCTGTTAACTTTGTAGGCGGTAGACTAGCGCTTTAATGGTCACTTTAACGATATATTTAATAGGAATAAAGCAATTTATTACTAAGCTTTATTATTATTTTAAAAGTCCTTAACACTGTAAAAAGTTTTTATTTAAATAAATATTTTAAATCTATTACGTGATAATTTTGATATATTACAGAGAGATGATAATGAGAAACTGTGTAATATAAAACTATACGCAGTTGAGCCCACAAATGAGTAGCTAAATTTATGAAATTCGCTAAGCGATTTAAAAAAAAATCGTCATCAATTGATCAAGTCCTCATCAATTGATGGATTATGCTTACGCTTAGACCTTTAAAGGATTTGTTAACCTTATAAAGACGAAATTTAAGCGTTACGGGTATATTTTTATTTCTTATATTTATTATGATATTGAATGTATCATTCTTATGTGAGCTGATATTCCACAGGAGCGCCTCGGCGGCGGCGGGCTGGGGCTGGGCGGCGGCGGATTCCGCGGCGGCGGTCAGCCCTCGCTGGCAGACTTCCAGCCGCCTTACTTCCCTCCGCCCTTCGCACCATCCGCACACCCGGCTAGTCCACATCACCAACAACAAGTATGTTTCCATCACTATATTTTATTAATAGTAATCCACCTCTCCAACTCCAACCCCCGACAGTCATTCTTGAGGGTCAAAGAATCTTCAACGAAACCTAGGCATAGTATTATGTGATCCCTTATAATAAGTCCCGAGGTAAGACAGATGTGTCACGGGAACACGAAACCACTGGAAAAGTACAAGCAATCTAAATTATATTAACACATTGACATTGTCATAACGGATTGATTTCCGCAATAAAGCAGAGCGTAGCTTATTTTACGTCGAGTGTGACTTTAATCTAGTTAGGCCAATTCTACTTGCTATCCGTATATTTCCTTTAACTTTTATTAATCTAGTGTTACAAATGATACTAGATAACGAAGAATCGTTACTGTGAGGACTAAAAATTTCTCTTTACATTTTTGCTACGACACACTCAGACAAGATTCTGTTGTAGTCACTTTTATAATATCCTTAATATAGTAGGTAGACTAATTAATTCCCAAGCTATATTTTGTGTAACTTACTGTACAACTTAAAAATCCTTCACACGATAATAAGATACTTAAAGGTTTTTGTTTCATGAACTTCATAAATTTATTACTAGATAATTTAGGGACATTACACGAGAGTGTATGGTAATACGGTAAAAAGTTACCCACAGAGAAGTTACTAATTATATTAATCCCAGAGAAAGATGTAGCTTTCTTCATTTCTAATCCTAACCTTATGTACATAACGATTTTTCTTAAATTAATTCATATTATTATGTACATAGATCACATTGTCATATATATAACGTTTATGTCACGTATGTCATGTAGTACTTCTATAATCTACTAATTATGCTATTCTTCGAATAGTCTTGAATAATATTCCGATCTCGCAGAGCCATGGCATGGAATACAGCGGCGGTGGTGGGGCGGAATACGCGCAACACTACGCGCCACAGCAATTGCTGCCACGCCACCACGGACACCACGAGCCCCACGCACACCTCCGGCACCATCGTGACCACCACGACGCCATTCACACGCATCACGTAAGACACCTGACAATAGAAAATGCTTAACAAAGCCTGCTCGAATGAATAAATACTTGTTTCATATTATAATTTTTATTTCTATAACATCTGAAAAACACTAATGTATTTAGTTTTGTTGAAAGACCACTTTAGGCTAATGTGTAGCATTAGACCACATTAAAAATTTAATAAGCATATACACATAATATTATCACTGTCGTCGTAAGTCCAGCCTATAGATGCTCACTGCATGGCATAGGCCTCCCTCAAAGATATCCTAGGGATAAGATACATCATAATCACCACGCTTGGTAAGCGGGTTGGCGATCACAGTGTGATGTTATATTACGCAGGCGACGCCGCAGCCCATCCTCTGAAAACTCGTTTTTAAGCAAATCCTTTATAATTAATACATAAAGTGCAAATCCCGGGATTCAAACCCACGACCAACGATCTCAAGTCTCTGCTGCTACTGCTCCCTGTAAACACTATAGTTATTCAATATTTGGCAGAGTTAATAGCAGAAAATTCACAACACACGTCAATTGGCATTCATAACTACGTAAGGATGTGTTTACATTGAAGGCAAATTTTCTGTTCAAAAATTATATCAAACATGTTATGAAGATCATAGAGTCAAAAATGACCACAACATGGCAAACAATAACACGCTGTTTTTTTTTTTTAATTTGCTAAACCGACAGATTTTCGATACTCAAAAAGCATTCATTTTTCTATTTTCGGGATACTAAATAAAACGCTATTTCGCTTGACTAAAAATATTATTTAAAATCATTTGTTAGTATTTAGCAGTTATAAGTAAACATTTATAACTGATTAGTATGATAGGATAACTGAATAAATGGGATACTACACTCTATTTATTGATTTAATGTAAAATGAGTAAATGATTTTTACGAACAATAAATAATGAAGTGATCACTCTGAAATTTTTTCAACTCAAATATGACAGGTCAATAAATTCTAGCACTACAAAGTCCACGGCTCAGATTTTACGCAATAATTTATTTTAATATGTAAACGAATTAAGCCAACGCTTTTCTTACTTATTATTATATATATTATATCTGAAATTATTGATTTTTGGACGAGGTCTACTATAGACAGCAAAACAGCATTGCATTTACCGCTTTAAAGTTTTTACACCTATAACCAATGAATATGTATATAGATTAAAAATTATATTAAATATATGTACTATTAAAACAAAATAATCTTTTTCGTACCTGTAAATAAACTTAATAATATTACAGGTAAAATGTCAAAAATCATATTTTACCTATACGGATATTTTAGATGAACGAACGGTCTATTATAATCAAAGCTCTGCAATTAGTAACTCTGTAAAGTCTCTTGGGGTGAACCCCACGTCCTAAGAATGCGCACCCCTCAGAAGTCTTCAAATTGTTTCAGAGATCCTACCCGAGTCGATGGAATAATTATGTTATTAAGTTTATCATGTATTTCGATACACTAACGCGAAATTATTATTTATATATTAAAACCTTTTTAGTACATCTAATAACGGAAAAGAAAACAAATAATGTGAAATAGGCGAAATGAGTATAAACGGCAGTCTTATAACAGGAGGTTTCTTCAAGACAACCATTGAACTGCACTTTTATTTTGGAAGAAATACAGATCGAGAAATCATATTATTTATTTAAACTGTTTAAGCATTTTTTTATTTCATCTTAGTTAAAAGGGATGATAATATGAAAAATTAAGATTTTTTTTCTAAATACGTTTTAAGTTTTGTTCCTACGAACACCATGACACGAGATATAGTACACGAGTCATTAGAAATATCTCTCTGTACACTCGGCTTGACGCATACGTTTTAAAGAAAAAGAAAAATTGCTTTAAATGATTCTAGAATCTTATAGAATAATTCCTTTAGAACTGATAGCCGTTTCGTAAAGTTCGTATTATATGGAACTGAATAAATCATTTCAAGCATGTTCTACCTTTCTACAATACGAGATACGTTAGTAGATATTTCTGAAGAGCTTTATCAAATGCTTCATTCTAAACCAAGTGTTACAATCATAATGGCGTGAAATTGAAATAATATACTTACAGTAATAGAAATATTGGTCACATAATTTTTATTTGAAGTCATCACATGTCACATACTAATAAATATATACACAAATTAGGGGTAATTGAAAAAATAAATGTATTGGTTATTTAATAAAATTATTTTACAATCTTTGCTTACACCAATTTTTAACTCACATCCCAAACTATTTAGTTAATAACATCGTTGTCCACTTTTAACTATTATACGGCAAAAAAGCCATCATATTTACGGAGAAATATCAAATTTATGACGTCATTTTAGTGGTAACAATGGGCTATGAGCGGGATATTAGTACGGGTCCACTTTAACAGATTAGCCGCTGTAATGCTGGCAATGTTCCGGTTTTCGAATGGAATTCTATACACTATACACTTTGGACGGGAAATCTGACGTCATTTTCTGATTGAACTATGAATGAAAGACCCATTTGGAATATTATGAAATCTTTTACAAATTTATATGAAAGTTTATGCTATTATATAAAATAAATAGGTTTTAGATTTTAAATACAGTTATTTAATATATTTTATTTTACAATTTTAAGAAAATTTACGGACAAATAATAAAAATTTTAACTCGCTTGTATCGCTCGTGCAACCGATGCTCAAGGGGCCGGAAGGTCGAAAGCAGGTAGACGCAACTGGGGTAGAACGCACTTACTGGATGCGGACAACGCATGAACAGGTCTTCGTGGCGATCTTTGGGGTGGTCTATGCCTTGCAGTAGGAGTCTATCGGCTGAAAAGAAGAAGAAAAAGTAGAATATGTAAACTTAAATAGGCTTCAAATTTACTGATGAAAAGCTTCCATTTATTTGCTAAGCATATAACCACAAAAGTAAAACCTATAGATGCTAAGAAGTTTCAGATGGATAAGGACAGGTATTTTATACCGGTATAAACATTCAATACAAAAAGTTAAGCCAATTAAATATAAAATAAAATGTATACAACAGTACATAAAGTAGTGAGTGAGATAGTAAACTCAATATAGTGTTAACTTGTGCAATGAAACTCAAACAAATAATTGATTAATTCCGCGCCCCAGTGCCAAACTATAAGTTGGAGATAAATCATGGTCTAGTAACATGAAAACATATTAAAATTGCTTACAAAAACAATCAACTAAAAATTAAGGCATTTACACATTAAGTCTGTTTTTGATTTTAGAATTACGAATATCAATAAACTTATATATTATTTCAAAATATTTCGTGTTCCGGGAAGCGCAAACTCCTTGCGGATGATGTTTATATTTATCATCTCTAATCTGTTAGTATCATGTATTGTTATAAATAAACAGAAACTAACTTCCTCAGAAAGAAAGTGTTAAACTTTAGCTATACTCATATTCCATAAATACCTGACCAGCATTCAGGTCTAATAATTCGCACAAGATATCTATTTACGTAAAGTTAAAACGAAGACCGTAAGCCATTGTTATTACTTGATAAGCTTAATAATAAAAGCATTATATAAAATGTCAATCTATGTTTTGTACACCCTATCCAAAAATCAATAGTTTCACAAATAGTAAATTAGGTATTCATAACATTTTAAAATTCAACTATTATGTATCAAAATTAATATTTATGTTATCTGTGTATAACTGTAAACTTTGAACTAAAACCTTGAAATAAATGTAAAGATTGGATCTTACTATGAAAATTTACATTGCGGTTGAGTTCCAACCACTAATCCTTAGTTTTCGGGGGGGAAAAGTAAAAGTAGATTGTCGTCCTTTTTCACGCCTGAACAAGCATTGTGACTGACGACAGCGCTTTGCAAATCTCGGCACGTTGTGTTGAATATAGAATATGCAAGTTTCAACAAGTAACAGTTGTAGAGTTTCTTTAAATATTATCTGCCTACATTGAAAGGTGAAGTCATGCCAACATTTTGTTTAATTTCCGCGGACCTCTGTAGACGCATTATGAAACTCCATTGTTTTGTCACATAAACATATACTCTGACGAATCTCATGTGCAACCTTGAAGGTCCCTTGGACCACTTTGAAAACAAGAACTAAGTTTTTCGTTCACATAGCCAGATAAAACGATGACAGTTTGGAAAAACTATTAATATCTTAAAAGGTAGAAGGACGGCGACCACGAGGCCGAGACTAACCATGGAAGTACCCCCATCCGCTGGTTCAACCAGGTCCGAACCACGCTCTACACCGCAGTAGAACAACATCTGGATTATTTTGGAAACCACTGATGTAATTGTTTGATTGACAGTTATCACATGGCGGGTTCGGTTACGGAGGAGGCGAAAGGCGAACAGACTACGGCGCTCGGGAGCAACACGAGCTTGCCTTACACCACGCATTACATTCTACGGATGAGACACAGGTATTCATCAGATCAGCCAATATACGCCCACTACAAGGCCTCCTCCAAATGTCACCGTGGTGATCGGTCTTGCGCTGCCAATATTCAGCGACTCACCGACTTTGACTATGTCTTTACCCCTGTCTTTACCCCCTTTGATTTTTTTTAAATCGTCTTAAACTAAATAGTAAGTTACATGATCGCCCCATTGGTCTACAGATCGTTGTCTACTATAAAATCAAAGATAACTTTACGATTTTCTTGTGTATTCATGTCCAGCAAGTAATCTTCTGCTTCATATCTCTGCTCCACCTATTCTTTGATATCGCAGCATGAAGTTCTCTGTCAAGCAGATTTAGTGGAAATAATTAATAGGACTACAATCTCTTGAAAATTTTGACTCGACTTTCCCAGCCACGATCATTGAACGAAAATTTTACAAGTTTCACATAAACTGAGATAACAATAAAAAAGCTTTAATTATATCAATCCAGAATAAAATAATAATGAACTAAACATTTTGACCTTCTGGACACAATAACATACGAGACTTATATAAAACATATTGAAGCTTATACAATTTTATAAAAATATGAATATACAATATAAAAATATTTCTTCTACCATCTAAGGAATTTAATAAGCCATGTAAATTAACAATGCCGATCGAAGGCCGCCCCTTATTATAGAATATTTTTCAATATTGCTCGGACATTCTCCTTTTAATAATGTAAAAAAATACCCATATGGATAAGACTGCATTGTTTTCTTATTTTGTTTTTTTTTTACAACAGAATGCCGCCATGGACGACACGACGGGATTCATGACAGACCTTCCATTATTAAAAAGTAAGTATGTAATAATATCATGTACTTTTTATTTACAGTACAGCAGCTTCGGCTGGATTATAACTTAACAAAAGATAAAATCCTTAGTAAATCGTTTTAATTTTGTATTATTATCCCATAAAATTCAAGGACGTTCATAGCTGGACTTAGTTCGGAATTGATTTCCAATAGGACCAGTTAATAACGGCTAACAAAGTCGTCTGTCTGCCTTGAAAGTTGTCATGCTGCTCTGCAATTGCATTTCCGTGGTTTTCACTCCAAAACCTTAATGTCCCAGCAGCTATCAGTTCTGCGCGCTGACCACTGCTACTACAATGTGTCAAACCACAAGAGTATGTCGGATGGTTTCGTTCATCTACGGATCTTTTCAATTATGAATCAATCTCATAAATCAACATATTGTTCTTAAGTCTTAAGAGTTAATAAAACTAATAAAAGTTGAAAAAAAGGTAATAAATACCTTTTTAAGTCTATAAAATGTGTGTGTAAAATTATTTACAATTACTTTGTAAATAACCATTTCATCAATATATATAAAAAACATTCAGCTGTCTTATTTACGTTGGTCGAAAAATAATGTATCGAGTCAGTCATTTAAATGAAGTAGCTGTTTCCTGCGCGCCATACTACGCCACCAACTAAAATAAATATAAGGAAAGACTAAAAAAACATTCAATTCATTTTGAGTCATTATATTTATTAAAAAAAAACAACTTAAAAACCTTCGTGGTTTCATCCACAATAACTTTGATTAAGATCATCACTTGATCAAATGCATAGTTTACGATTCCATAAAGGACATACAGAGAAACGTTCATTTAATATTTGACCTCCAAAATGATTTGTAGACTTAATTATTAAAATTCATACACAGTAGAGACGTAAATAATATTTTATAGAATTTTTAATACATTTACACTGCAAACGTCAACAACCTTTTTTAATGTAGAATTTTTTAATGAATAGAGGTTTTATAACAACGATGTTTAATCACACGGTGCTCAATAAGCTTATTGTAGCGCTTATAACTGAGGACGTTAATCTATTTCTCTTCCTTTCTTAGAATAATTAAGAGTTCTTCGGTTTTTAGCAATTCTTTTATCATGAACATCACGATGAATTTTCTTTAGGTGTATCACTATCTGGATATTGTACTCTACAAAACTACGGAGACACGGAGAATAAAAATTAAAAAATTCCTCATTACATGCCTAAAGTAAATAAATAATTATATCTGAACGTATACCGTCGGCGCGGTAAAAGCAAAGTGATCTTGGAGATTTCTGCCGACTCATACAAAACGCGAGCTTCGTGTAGCGTCAGCAAAAAAAAATATTATAAGCTAAACTCTAAAACAAAATTGTTTGAATGCTTCCACTTTTCAATCTCTATATTTTATATTTTCTCCTCATCTGCACCACATTTTCTTAGTAAAAGAATAACAAAAAAAGTTATTAAATATAAAAAAATATTTAAGGTCCTGGAGTGAACAGTGACTTCCTATGAATATAATGATGACGATGAATTAAGAAAATTAGTTTTCATTTTTGTAGTTATAAATAGGCAAAGATATTTTTTCTTTCGTTATAATCATTCGATTCTAAAAATGTTTATTAGAAACAATTATCAAATAAATTATGTTTAGCGATTTATATTTACTTGCTTAAGAGAAACTAATGTAACTCGTCAAACTTTTAGTGTACATTAAAAGATAATTACAAAGTTTTACTTAATACTAATATAATAATTACAAAATTTTTGCGAATAGTACTTAATGTTCCCAATTTAAATCGCACGAACATCGGTAAGATAAGCACATGTTATTAACTTATCAAATATTTTTATTGTTACTCTCGTATCGATGACCCAACGAAGATAAGAGAGTAATTAGACCTCGTACAGAACTTATCGCATAGGTGTATCGATTTTTCTAAGTAGATTGTAAAGGTCCATCTCATTCAACGGCTGAATGAATCGATATCAGAGAAATAAAAAGAATCGATCAATCATTCCATATTTAAATTGTGTGTTCGAATTTGGAATTGTGAGTCGTTAGACTATTTTAATAACATAACTGAACCGACTACTAGAGCCGTACCTGGCTTTGCTTGCTGCTACCGGTTAAGGTATAAAATGATTTAGGATCAAGAAACTTATCATGATTTCAGCCGTAAGTTTCCTATAGGATCAGTTGATAGTGGCCTGCGTCCCCTGTCTTCCGACCTTAGCAACGTCGTCTATACCCTTATGGCGGAAATTTTAGATTATCTAAACTTGTACTTGGAGTCAAGAATTAAGAACGAAACTTAAGGTTTTATTGAACTGACAATTTTATTTTATGAGACTTAATAACACATTATTGTTTATCAATGACGTGTTTACTTAGTTCCAACGGGCAATAAGGATTTGGAAGGAAACTTCAAGATCAGATATTATACACATAGATGTCTAGACTAAGCGCTTTCGTCACTCTGCCATACTAAACTTGATCAAGATGTAAATGTCAACAGGCAAACATTATTTGTCAAAAAAAAAAAATCGTTACAAAAAAGTGACATTTTATTCCTAAAATCAATACGAAACCTATTTGAATACAGATTTATAATTGGCAGCTAATAAAAACGTGTAATAAAAAGCTACTTTCGATGTGAAATAAGCATGGTGTTACACTAATGACATAGTAAAGTTTATTGTATTAGGGTTGCCATATAGAAATATTACAATTTGAATAGAGATCACGCTGAGCGCATGTTTGGGGCGTGGCGGTGATTGTTAGAGTTGCCATTGTTGATATTTGAAGCCGGCTATTTTGTAATCACACGCATTCCAACCGACATCGGATTGACTATATTTAAAAAAAATACTTGTAATGAGAAAAAACGAATGCCGACATAGAGGAATAACGTTTAATGATTTGATATAAAAAAATATTCCGACTATTTTTATTCTCTACGAGATCGAACCAAGAAACACAAGTTCTATAGACAAATGAAAATAAGCGACATAATCCAGCGGATTGGCAAGATGAGGTAGTAGTTAGTCCTTAATGTTCTGCAGAGAAGACCGTGGATTGGCAAGGGCAACTCAAGACTTTTACCCACAAGGTCAGACGACGTTTTTCAGGTCGCAGAAAAACGCAAGATGTAAACCGCTTTCAAGCGGTCTGATTGGAGATCTAAGTAGGAAGCGTACATCCAGTATGCCATCAGAATTATAAAATAGTCTATTGGATTTGATTGTGATCTATAACAGCAGAATTTAATGTATGACCGGAAAGTAATGTCGTTTCTGTGGACATATTTTGCAGAAAATCTTATTGATTTTTACAGCTCCTGCTTCGAAAATTTTTTACTAGATGGTAAAGGGTTGTTGATAACGAAGATGTGTATATATTGTTGATTAGAAATAAAAACTTGTTTTAAATGTAGTCGTGTGAATTTAGCTTAAGAAAGCGACTTTACTTTCCGGACACTAATATTTCATGCTTTGAAATGAATTCATTATTTCGGTCGTGTGACGTGTGGCAACATATTGTTGAGACCATATGTTAGATATGTCCATCCACACCTTTGGAAACCAAACTTCTTGTTAAAGATAACTATATCAAATATGATAAAATAAGGCAGCGTAGTTAATAATATAAATGATAATCATTTTTTATTTTGAAAGCAATGAAAGGACGTGACGGTCTCGGCGGCACTGGGTCATGTGCGCCGAATGACGTGTTCTGCTCGGTACCGGGGAGACTGTCTCTACTGTCGTCCACCAGCAAGTACAAAGTGACCGTCGCCGAGGTGCAGAGGCGACTATCGCCGCCGGAGTGCCTCAACGCCTCTTTATTAGGAGGCGTGCTGAGACGGTGAGTTTTTTTTTTTTATTTTATGTCAGCCAGTTACTAATGATTGTTCAAAAACATACTAAGACGTCATTTAAAAATATTCTTGATTTATATATTTTTATTTTATATGTATACTCGTATTACGTGTGTGTATTAAATCTCGTTCAAAATACCGCAATGTCTAAAGACGAATTCGTTGACCTGTGTGTATTGCCGGTTGTCTTGTGGGTCTAAATGTAGTTATTCACGTTGGGCCTTATAAAAAAGGCTCAAGGTCAGAAAGCAATGAAGAGAAATATACTCGGACCTTTGCTGCGAAATCAAATCAGAAACAAGGAAATCATAAGTCTTCATAACTAGAACAAGTTCTAGTCTGAAGTTGCAGTGAGCGAGAAACATCGCTCGTGCAGCCGATTGCAGTTGGGGCCAAAAGATACTCGAGTGGTGACCACGAGCCTGATAATAGGTAGACAACTCACTAGGTGCACTAACTCCATAGCCGAGATCGCAGAAATCCGTCGGAATCAGGCAGCGCAAGACCGATCATAGGGGCCATTTCTGGTAGAACTCTATTCCTTACAATGCCATCTATCGGCTGAAAAGATGACAAAGAAAGATTTAAAATTAATTGTAATTAATTAATTTTATTTATTGACGATTTATATGTGAACTGATAGCGTCTAATTTGTAGTTTTCATTTTATATATCACGTTATTTGATTCAGATCACGGCTACCAAAATTCAATTATTCCTCAAAAGAACCGCATAAAAGTTGACGCACGTTTAAAAATTATGATTAGATTGCGCCTCGTGTAGACTCCGGATGTGTCCGAAATGAAATTAAATAAATTATCGAATAACAAATTGTATTCGCTGTCATTTTGACTATTAATAGGATTTTATTTGACCACCACTGTACATAAAGATCTATACTATATTTAGATCATTTAAATACGCGACTAATCGTGGTCGTTGAAGCCTATAGACGCCCACTACAACGAATAGGGTTTCCCCAAAGATATAAATGGGGGAGATATAGCATAATTGCCACGCTCGGCAGATGGGTTGACCTGCACAGTGTTCTATTATTGTACGCAGAGCACGCTGCTACATATCCCCTGGACAATTGATTGTGAGCAGTGGTAATCCTATATAATTAATGCACTAAGTGTGAATTATATAACATTGTATTACGGAAATCGAAGCCGCTCCCTATGATCGCAAGTCATCGAGTATACAAGACAGGTCAGATAAATTAGTTTTGATTTGTAATGTCGTTTCTATCGACATATTTACAGAAAAGCCGATTGATTTTTACCGGTCCGGCATTTAAAATTTGTATAATAGATGGCAAAATGTTGTTAAACGGAGGTGAATAAATTGTTGATTAGAAATAAAAACTTGTTAAAGATATATTCATGTAAATTTAACTAAAGAAAGCAACATTACTTTCCGGTCCCCCTAATAGATAATAGACCTTAGTGTTTTTCTAACATATACCGTATATTGGCCAGAGTAAGTCAGTCAAATGAAAACATAAGCAAGTCGTCAGCAATGATCAGCAAATCGCGTTGGTTTGAAGTCGTACAAAGTATGTACGTTTGCTATAAACCAGTTCCTATTGTAACGATTGTATCGCGTCATGACATGATTTCAAATATTCCGTACTTTACGACACACGACACTATCAAATATAATCGTCACGATCTTTCTAATGTACTACAACGCTATTAAACATGATATAGCACCCGGCATTTGATTTGGCACGTCGGAAATATTTTTTTTAACCCAATTATAATGAACAAACCAAGCCATCGGAAAACTAAGCTAATCTTTGACACTGGTCTTATTATTTGGCTCGATGTGTCAAATTAAATGCAGAGTACTTAATTTTTTACCGCACAAATTTGTTTAATGGGAAAATAGCTGCAGAAGTATATTTAAAAAACATTATCCTCAGATCAGATATGATTTGTAAAATATATGTATTATCTGGAACAACTTAATGTTAATTATGTGTTCGGTATGTACTTTTATTATTTATTTAATAAAGATAAACTGAAGTACTGATAACTCTAACAATTTGCTTAAAAATCTCTTTAGAAAACGTTTATAACGTAAATTTTACCTTTCTAAATGCTTTTAATGAATAACAAAATTTTAATTATCAACATTTATTTATCCCTTTTTAATTCGAAGTTTGTCAATCCCTGTTTTATTTTATTGAAAAAGGATTTATTCTGGCATTTTACTCCCTTGGCACTTTTATTACGCATACATGTAAATTTCTTAAAGGTCTCAGAAAGGAACATAAGTAAAACAATGGAAATATATAAAAAATGTTAAGTTAAACTGTAAGATATACATTACTAAAACAATGGCTGAACAATCAATGAAAACAATTTATCAATGACTAAAAACTGTTTATTAACTATTGTTCTTTCATGACTATCAACAAAGATGGATACCTAAGGTTACAAATATTATCATCATTTCAGCTGTAAGATGTTTACGTTGGCGTCCCCCACAAATTTTCAACAGGATCTCATCCAATTACCTTAACAAAGTCGTTTATTCACTTTCTGCAATCATTGTATCAAAATTCCAAATTTTTGTCAACGATGCCAAATTCTTGCATTTTTTTCTTCAATAAAGTACATTTTTTTAATCCTACCAATAAATTCTACAAAATTTTGCATAGCGGCAGTCAGAACGATATATTACTTATAATAAATGGATCCGAATTAATCTCATATGCGTGATTGATAATCTCTTTAATCGAATTGTGAATCGTTCAAGCTGAGAAATCGATATCCAACTCATTAGTACTTTTAAATATATCGATTCATTCGATTTTATTTTACATTTATTCCAAATCCATCATTGTTTGGCTCGTTAGATGCAAATAGATGATGTTCTTTTTTCGCCAACCGAGCGGATGAGTGAAAATAAAACGTGACACAGATTAAATAAATGTTTGTATACTGATGAATAATTGAGCTGCATTGATTATAATATAATTCGTTCTATTTGCAACATTGATCTTTTTTGAGAACGCAATACAACTTCTTGCGTGACGAACTTTGGGGGAGGCCCACGTCTTGCAATCTAATCTATATATCTTGTAATCTATCAGCTGAAAAGAAGAATTTATAAATAATTTAAAAGTGTAACAAAGAACTGTTAGTTATCTTGGTCGTACTTACAAACACAGATTAAAAAAATAACGATCCGCCACAAATCAGCGGCTTAATTCACTGTATATCAGTTATTGTGTATTAACAATGTAATTATCATATAATCGATTTTTTTTGCGGCACGCGAGCAATTCGGTATGGATAAAAAAAAATTTAAATCACGTGCCGTTATATAGATAATGATAGTGATAAAAAATCTAATTTGCGAGATGATATTGATGCATACACATAATATTTTCGATCTGCTGGAATTATACACGTTTTTAGATAATTATATAAAATGCAAGTACTAAAAAGTATTGTATATTATTATTAAGTATATTTAACTATTGCACTAAGTTCTTTCATCATCAAAGTCATCATTTCCGCCGCACGCTAGACCACTGCTAGTCCACTGTTGGACCTCTCCTCTGAAGATTTCTAATATTTGTAGGAAGTGACCTGCAGTTTTCTGACGACCTTAACAAGGTCAACTTTGTGGGTGGGCGTGTTACCCTGCGCTTGCCAATTCGTGCCTTCAATTTGCAAATCCGCTATGTCGGTCATTTTTGTTCGCCTACGAATCTCATTTCTGATTCTACTAGTTTTTTATGTCCATGCCAATTTAAAAAAAAATAAGCATCACAGTAATTTTTAATACTTTTGCCTTTAATAATCTTTTTTTGTGTTTACACGAATGTATAAATATATTTTTAAATAACTGTTTCTGTGAAAAGATATTCCAAAAAAGCGAATACAATAACAAATATTATTCTCTATGTTGATTCAAATGTAATTTAATTTTGTAAAAATATAACACAATTGAATCTAAAAATTAACAGTAAACTCGATTCATACTTTCACAAGCGTTGTCTCACTTGCCACCTAATAAAAAACATTCCAATCTTTTTTAATTCAATCAATCAATGCAACCGACAACCACTACTTTGTAGAAAACTCATCGTCGAAGAAATTTATCGAAAACAATTTCGTTAACGAGCCTTCATTTTGACGGTTAATACTGGTAGCCTGTTTCGGACGCCACCCTGATATTACAAGGTTATTCTCGTAACGCAATAAAATACGTTACAATTTTAACTTTATTACAAAGGGGTAAGGCAACTAATTCAATTTATTATAGCATCATAATTATTTTCTAACAACTTTCTATGCGTCAATCACGACTTACAGTTTTGACGGTAATCGATAGGTTATCGGTGGCTCGATCTAGCGGTCAGTAGCGGCACTACTGCGTGCCATTACATATATTTGTTACACAAATGAATCTTTATTTAGTAAGCAGTTGATAAAGTACAAAAAGTTGTAGGTTTTATACAAGACTATATTAATGTCCATTTAATTATAAATTAGATTTTACTTGTCTTATATATACAAATTAAATAAATGTTGTTTTCATATTTAAAAAACGTAGTCGACTATTATTCATATGAAAGTTTAAAATTTTTTAAAGAAATAAAAAAATATTAGAGGAAAAACGATATATAATGTATGTTAAAGAATATAATAACACAATTTTTTCGTTAATTTTAAACCTTTTATGCATGAAATATAAACAAATGTGACTAATACAAAAATTATAATATTATTGAACAATAATGAATCTAAAGTTGATTGGTAACTCGAACCTCGTTAATTTTTTTCTTACTATCTACCTGTCAAAATATTGTCATCTATTTCGCGCCAATCTAAATGTATTCGTTCGTTTGCCGACAAGCTCTGCATTAAATAATAGAGCTAAATTAGATTCATTGTAACAATTTTTTTGTGCTCATTATACTTTTGATTGAAAGTATTTTACTTGTCAATTTGAATAATAACTAGCGAAATTATTTGGCATTATTAAGATAACAGTTTTAAAATATACCAGCATTAGGTAATAATGAAGCTAAATCACATATTTCTTATTGTAAATTGCTAGGAATTGGCTGAAATTAGGTAAAATATTATTATATTTGCGCTTCTGATATCTTTTTATGTAACACAATGCAGTATGCAGCTTAGCCATCCTAGAAATATTTAATCTCAGTTCAATTTATAGTGAGCTATAAATAAATGAAACATTGTAAATTGATGTTCGTTTTGGTTTTAATTGTATAAAAACTAACAATATAAAGTTAAACGTTAAATATAAAATTATTAATAGGATTTTGTAATAACGGAGCGTGGCTAACTACCATATTTTTGACATGCCGCTTTTATCCGGGTATATTATTTTGAAAATGTTTGTTAAAACCTAGACTTTTTGAGGAATTTAAATACATTTTCGTGTATGATTACACGTTAGACGACCACGTGCACCTTTTGGGCACACACACTATTCTCTCCCCAATAATGTGTAAACCAAGAGGCCAATAGCGGTAAAGACGGAAGGAAATGTCACGGAAAGTATACTGGTCTGTCACTTTACTTGACACGTACGTTGTGGTCCTGCATAAAACACTCGTCGAGGAAACAGGAGTTTGTGCACTGACATACTGACGCCATAGATTTCCGGCATCCAGCGTCTTCCGAAGACCTTAACAAGGTCATTTTATAGATATGTCCGACGCTCCGCATGCTGGCCCGTGGTCTCCTCTCTAGAATCTTAAAACCATTAACCTAGAACAAATTGTCTAAAACTTAGTTCCAGCGACAATTTAAGCGCTATGTGGCTTGGACTGCTCACGGCTTCTTCAACTTGACAGTCTGCTGGACTTCATCGACTACTTTCATTTGTTTTAGGATCTCGGTCAGAAATCATAGATTACTACTAACATATAAAATACTCCCTCACACACAACTACAAAGTAATTACTCCGAACACTGTGGGTCTGTCTTAATAAAGACCTAGTAATTAAAAAAACACGAAAATTCAAACTGATTTTTTTGTTTCTAGAGCAAAGAGCAAAAATGGCGGTAGATTACTCCGCGAAAAACTGGAAAAAATTGGCCTAAACTTACCGGCGGGGAGACGGAAAGCCGCCAATGTAACGTTATTAACATCGCTAGTTGAAGGTAATTATAACTTGGAGTTTGTTGTTAACGAATGTAGTTACGTATTAATCCTACCGCAGCAGCAGGTTATTTGAGGTTTCTTTAGTTAGGTTTTATATATAGTTTTTAATTTTATTTAGATTTTGGGCGGCACTTCGACATCGTTTTAGCTCATAGATGTCCACTGCAAGGCAAAGACCTCTCTCAAAGATATCTATGGGAAGATATTCCATAATCTCCATGCTGGAAAAGGAGTTTTTTTTTTAATTTAAATACTAATTTTATTTTCGAGTCAACAATTTCGGATCATATCCATTTTAATTTGACAACAATTTTTATTAAGATCATTCTTTCAAAATAAATTAAAATATGGAAACATTGAAACGCCAGTATTAAATAAATATAAAAACCATTAATAAATAATGAATAAAGGTTTTCATAAATAATAGTAAATCCACAAACGTAGATATTTTTATTTTTAAAAGGTATTAATGTTTTTTAAAAAAAGTAACTAAAAAATAAAAGCGCCTGATATGAGAAAATAGATTAAATCAATGGCCATAAGTAAAAAAAAACACTGCGATACACGAAAAAATAATATAGATAATGTAATGTACTCTGGAGCCCTTTATATGCAATTGAAAGATGTTGTAGAAACCAATATATTCTTGATTGTAGATTTCTAATTTTTATTCAGAAGTACTAGCGTACTTATTCATTTAATTCAAATGGGCACGCAAATTGCAATAAACATAATAAGTTTACATTAGTTTCATATTAGTAAGTACATAATTATGTTTGCCTATTGTAGGCATTGTCTATTGTTGGCAGCCCTGGCCATAATTATGCTAGCTTTTATCTTAACGTTAATTACTGAATGAAACAGAAAACAATATTAAACAGTTCTTTAAATAGTTATAAAACAAAACTAAAACAATCTATTATACGTTAATTTAATTATAGCAAATATTATATAGTACCCGGTGACAAATAATGCACATCGAACTTTGGAAATAGACAATCGGTTAATTTCGGCTTCGTAGAACACTATCTCAGTCCCACACTACCTATATGACGCTTCGTCAGTTATTGTATTTCATGCGACGGAGATAACGCTTTACGAAGCAGAAATTAGCCGACTGTCCCTTTCCAAAGGTCGATGTGCAATATTTACCGCCTGGTACAGTACTTTCAATACATTATAGGAAAAAAGAAAAGTTAAGAAAATTATTTAGTAAAAGTAATTGTACATAAATATTGATTAAAAATAATCTGTAGTGGCCATACCCAAACGTATTTCTATTTGTGAAGCTTTGTCTACGGGTACATCCATGTTAGATGTATAATAATATTCTTATTTGATATGTCTTGCAGCGGAAGCAGTGCATTTAGCGCGGGATTTCGGCTATGTGTGTGAAACGGAGTTCCCGGCGCGCGCTTTGGCGGAGTACCTCGCCCGCCAATACGCCGAACACGACGCGAGACGGAGACGCGACCTCCTTCAAGCCACCAAGCAGGTAACAGTTTACATATCTCTGTTGATTGTTGGTATCTGAAACCTACGAAGCGAATCCTTCCTGAGACATTTACACGTCGCTTCGGTCAGAGACGATGTTCTTTATTTTTCAAAGCAACGAAAATTCGTAATAAAAAAAAAACAAATCGTAGTAAGACAAGCCCACACTATTTTCGCCTTCGGGGACGTATGCAAATATGTTTCTCCGACCAATAAAGAGAAATTTGTCGAATTTCCCCCGTTACTTCTGACACCAACGCTTTTTGAAATACTAAATACAGTGCTAAATAAGCTATAATGCGTCTCAAGAAAGCGCGGCAAACTGGCCTTTGCAAAGTGGAATTTGAATTGTAACGAATATTGAGTAACTCCCAAGCTAAGGTCTTGTCTAAAAATAAAGATTAGTTTTTCTATAAACGATCGAGACAAGCAAAGCTCTCGCCTTATCATCAGTGACACTTCCTGCCCCATATCTTTTTAAAGTTACAACACTTTACAAATCCTAACGGTTTATTTGCACATTTCTGTTTGTCTAAAAAGGCACCCGTGATTTTTGATTTCCACGCAAAAGTTACGCGCTTTGCAGACAGACAAGATATAAATAACGTACGTTTTTGTTTTTGTTGGTTTGGAATATCTGATTTCTATATTTGGATTACAGAACATTCTTCTTATCATAGAGATCATTTTAAGATACTAAAAGGTATTGATTTTCCACGTATTGAACAGTGATGTACTACTTTAACAATTAATATCCCTCGCAGCTGGGAGAAGAAAGATCCGTATCAAATAGCGGCAACCCTCTCCCAACTATCTGCGTTTAGTTAAAGCGAAAAATAAATATTGTAAAAAAACACTAGCTATACAAATTTGAATTAATAAAAAAAAACATTTATATTCTGTGTGTACATTATGTACATACATTACATTTTTTTAAATCATTGTCTCTAAAATAAAACCCTTTTTATAATAATATCATTCTTTTCTATCGGTTCGTAGATGTATGTAGCGTTTATTTATTTATATTATATTTATTGAGTAAAACATTGTATAACTATAAAAAATTTTGGAATTTAGCCACATAACGAATTCGAAAACCAAGACTATATCCCTTACTAACGTGTATTTTAATTTATAATACTTTTTGTACAGGTAACTAAGGAGTTGATGGACCTTCTCAATCAGGACAGGTCACCGTTATGTAACACTCGACCGCCGCACCTGCTTGAACCGGCCATTCAACGACATCTCACACACTTCTCCCTTATTTCGCACGGATTCGGAGGTCCAGCAATAGTGGCCGCACTTACCGCTATTCAGGTACAAACTTCGTTAAATGTTTTAACATTATTACTACTTAAGTAATGTAATGAGTTATTAATATTGTCTGTTATTAAAACAGTTATGTTATAAAAAAAATAGCTATATCCATGGCATTATTTTCTAGTAGGTTTATAAAGTTAACATAAAAGTAAAAATAAGTTGACTGACAGAATGCCTGTAAGACAAAGTTAATCATTAAATATGTACATAAATAAAATACTGAAATTACATAAATATAAATGTACTATGAATACATAATGGCACAAACAAAAGGGGGTAATCTGTCAATTAATAAATTAACACTTGCAATCATCATCATTATCATTTTAGCCGTGGGATGTCCAACACGGACACAGGCCTCTCGATTTCGAATAGAACCAGTCGAAAGCCTTCATCCTGCATCTTCCAAAGACAGACCTTCAAGGTCGGATGTCCATCTTCTGAATTACCGCCCTACGCCGCGCTTACTGATACGTGGTCTCTGCTCTAGAACCTTAAGGCACCAGACAGCAATCTGTTCTGCGCTCTATATAGCCTGCCCATTGTCTCTTCAACTAGCCCCACCGCAGGGCTAAATAGATAACTTTCGTTCGCACGTATCGTAAGAAATTGAAAACAATGTGTGTAAAAATGTAAATAAATATATAAAAAATGTAACATTATTTTTTTTTACAGAACTTCTTGAATGAATCACTCAAGCATTTAGACAAATTATATCCTCAATCCGGCATGGTGTCGTCGTCGCTAGACAAAACAAAGATGGACCCCGACATCAAGAAGTAACACAAATGTAAAAATGGCGTCCGCGGTGAACATATCACGCGCGCCACAACACGTGCGATTATGGACTCTCATTCAGAATCATTGGCGGTTAATGTGTGTAAATTATTTTTAACAAATCCGATAAATCGTATTGTCAGCCTTTTGGATTTAATCAGTGCATTATAATAACAAGTGAGACATAATTAAAAAATAATGTATACTCGAAGACATGTTATTATATCGTCAATAATATACGATTAAAAATACATTAAATATAATAAAGCATTCTAAAATTAAAATATATTGTTAAAAAAATTTAACGCGATAATCAATCCATCAATACACTTACAAGAAAAATTAGTAATAAAATATGGCCAAATTTGATAATACATAACTGCCATTATTTGGACTGTATGTATTATAGTTTGAATATTGCGTATTTATTTTTATGACTACGAACCGCATACAAAAGTGCAATTATAATACTCGAGATTGTGAAAATATTGTACATATAGAGATATGAACAACCATAGTATTATTTAAGCATTTACTGTACTGCACTGTGATCAATATCATAATAACGCAGCTATTGAAAGGCTGTAGCCAGTGTTGCCAGATGACGTATAAAATTATCACACGAAATAATATATCTGGGATTAAAAAAAAACACAAAATTAACTTTGTATTTATTTACACGATAAGGGAAATAGCGAATTTGCAAGTTAATAAATCCTGGCTATAGTAATAACACAAATGTATTTTTATTAAATCAATAGAAATCAGTGACTAGCAAGAAAACATATCAAATGTTGAATGTAAATATTACTAATATTAATAACTTTTTCACCTTTATTCTGCGAATTTAGGTACATAAAATTTGAAACCTCCTTAGTTTGTAATTATTATTAGGTATAGTTTTGCTAGTGTATGTGAATGTGTGCCAATTAGTTTATATTTGAAGAGCACCGTTGAATATTTCCACTTAAATAATAACTATGTATTTATACTTACGATTTGTATATACAATACCATTACTTTTATAATTTCAAGTCCTCGTGATAATTCTTAAAATTTTATTATGTTTGAATTAGGCAGTGAATAAAATTTTATTTTTTAATTGTAAAAGACATGTACACTTAAATAGTCCATCAACAATATTTTGATTTTACAGCATACAGTTTAATTTTTTAACTTTTTTTATTTCACGTCCTAGCATAAAAAGAATGAATTTTTAGAATAGGCAACACCAATGATTTTACTACTTGAAATAAGATGTGGCTCTATTAATTATAATACAAACTGATAGTAACAATATTAATTGAGAATCTTTCACACCATTGCAATTATTTTCTGCACATTTATATTTTGTTTTACATTTAGATACACTTTTACGTGTTTTTATTAATTGTTAATTGCTAACGAGAATTCATTCTTATTATTTCTTTTTTGATCTATTTCAAAATAAAAAAATTGAATACATTTCATTAGCTTTTCCAATTTTTAAATCAAAGTTTAACAAAATTAACGAATATAAAATGTACCGGTTCATTTTTTTTCTAAAATGTATGCATTGACCTAAGTATTCTAAAATACCTCATTGAAATTAAATTATTAAAATTATAATTTTTGTGTGATTCTCTTTATTATACACATTTTATGATAAATTATGCATTTTTTTAGTTAGATTTTTCATTATGCAGTTCTCATTGAACTTGGAAACATCTATATTAAAAAGGGAATATCAATCTGTTTGCCTACAAGAAATACAAGAAAATAAATCGTTTATAGTGTCATTTGTTCACATTATGTTTTAGTGTTTTACAATCCAACTATCCCAAAATTTATTTTCCACATGTGAAAAATAACAAAAGTAAAATATAACCTCACGTCAATGGAACTAACAAATCTATTTTCATAATTTTTATTGTCGCTTTTATTTAAATCGCCATTGTGTATTATAAGGAGATCACACAAAAAGTGTAAGACGGCATCTTGCAAATTATTACATAAAAAGTTTATTTACGAATAATTAGGTAAACGTACATGTAAAAATTGAATTTTTGAAGCAATGCAAAATTGTCTTTAATTTTAATCTTATGTTATTTAAGCCGTATAAGGTATTTTAATTATGTTTGAAGGAGTAAATGAATAATGTTAAAAAGCTAAAACCTTGTTTTGTTTAATTTAGTCCTGTAAAATCTATGCAACAAAAAATATCATATGAATCCCTCTACAAAAAGAACTGAATTAACAAAAAATGTGCAAAGCATAGAATTTAAACAGTTTTAATGAGGCAAAGACGGATAATAATCACCTAAAGCCATTGTAGCATTCACGCTCTGTATTGCTGGCCACTGCGGCCACATTACTCTTATATTAAATCATTCTTGGGCTCCAAATTAAATTCGAAAGCCGATTTGAATTTGGTCGCCATCAGTGATGTGATCGCTGTTGTTGCGTTTCGGTCGTGTAAATTGTAAATATGTGAATACACCTTCTTCGATCACACCTGTTTATCATCTTCCTAGCAGGCATGCTCGGTAGAAAAGAAAAATCAGATACGTGCTCTGGGGGTAACTCATCGCCTCCCGCTAATCGCGTATATTGATGACCTTGAGTACTGGATAGTATCAGTTTGCTATCCTCATTGGATAATAACTTTTATTCATCACCCTGGGGTTCTTCATTTAATGCAATCAGAGTTCTATACCAAGAATAAAGTGATTCAGCTTCATCCAGTACAATCTGCAATAGCAACATTACGACATCGTCAACGATGCATTGAAAAGGGGAATTGCATAAAAATAAAATTGTCCATCTATATTGGTATAAATGCGGACGAAACACGAATCAATATTTTTCTCCTCGACCTCTGACTTGATAGTGGTAATCCCTGCAAATAAGACATTAATTACATTAAACAATTTTAAACTATTTATCTCAAATAATCTTTGTTATGATTTTTCTTTCCGACGTCTTTTCTTCCACCTGAGTAAGGTGGTAACTCACCTCAGCCCGCTAATCAAGTATATCAGTTTTACTATTGTAAGCGATCGTTTTTTTTTAACTTTTATTTATAAACTAAAGATGAAATAATTGCGGTCTTTAGTAATTAAAATGACATAAGTAGAATTATTTTAAGTTCATATTCTTACTAAATGAAAAATAACCAAATCTAGAATATTTTTTGATAAGTAACTATCCTGTTAGCAGTAAAATTTGACGGCGTTATCTTCCGCCTCAATTTAGTTCTCCTTTATTATTCATATAAAAGTATAGATTAATCATTTAAAAGTATCTAACTTCCATTTATTAAAAAAAAACATGGACTACGAAATGTCAACCATAATGTGAATATTATAATTCAATAACTAAGTGCATTTGGATATTATGATTTTATTAGTCCTTTGAACTAAAAAACATTAATGGCTACGAAGAATATTGAAATGTTAAATAATAATGTTAAAAAAAGATTCGTTAAAATTTTTAAGTTTAAACATAAGTAAAGCCACAATTTGGCCAAAATGTAATATGACGAGTGGCGTTATTAAAAAAAATCTTTGTTGATATGAAGTCTGTCACAATCAATGTCAATACTAGCCTATTATACAAATGTTACCGCGCTTTTATTTTTAAGTTAAGTGCGCACAAATTTCAAAAATGGAACCTGGTGAACTTATTAAACCTACTTTATCGTGTTTTAAATGCTATCCTCGATTCATGGGACCACTCAACATTGATTATAATACCTCTGGCTCGGCATTTATCCTGTGGAATAAGTACGAAATATTCTTATACGAAAATTTTGTTTGTGAAAGCGCGTCAAGAATATTCTTACCCGAGTTTCAAATTTATCACCTCATTTCATCAAATAATTTGATAGTTTGTTTAGATTATTCTGGAAATATACACATTACTTCTATGAAATTTAAACACGCATCTCATAAACGCTTAAAAACTAATTTTTTACCTCGCGAACAGAATGTTTTAGTATTTACCCTTAGTACGTATGAAAAATTATTATGTTTGAAATTGGAACAGGAAGCTTACTACTTATGTTTTCATAATTTGAATACAGAATTCAAATTAGAAAAAAAAATTAAAGTGAGCTTCACCTCTGAATACAACCAGCAATACAGTAGCAATCCAAATGCATATATTTTAAAATGCTACAAATTAACTGAACAGTGTGAAAACCTTATTAAAATATTTGACATGAACAAAGATGTATGGAAAGATAATTTCCTAATTTTAATCAGCTTTGACAGACGAGTTTTATATGGATGTATAGTTTCTCCAAAATCACAAGACCAGATATCATTACAAAAATTACATACGGCCCTAACTGAAATATGTGATATAAAAATAAGTTATGCAAACCACATAAGTATCCTTATTATCTTAAAGGAAGGCACCTTGATAAGACTTGCTCTAAATGATAACAAAACAACAGATGTTGTCCATTTGAATACAGCTATTTACAAATGCACATATTCCAACAATGCTTTCATATACACTGATGGAATTAAAATGTGGAAATGTGAAGATGCATTTGCAGCAGATATTAAATTACAGCTATTTCTAGTAGAGCAAATAAAAGATTTTGTGTGCTTCGGTGATCAACTACTATGTACTACAAATAACAATTTAATTTATTTATTTGGTATTGATGAAGATTTGTCATATGTACCATCTTCCTCTAATGAATATTGTGATGTTGGGAATGTATTGAATGATACGGGGTATTTGTCCAAAGTTTTAGAGCAATGTGAAGTAAACGATAAACTTGAAGATAAAATATCTGATGAAATTTACTACATGACTGCTTTGTCTATAGCAAATCATTCAGATCTTTTAGATAGTGTTTTGGGTTATTCTTGTCTAGTTTGTGAAGGTTATGAGGATATTATGAACGAAAATTTGGAAATAACTTTGACTAATAATTATGAAGAATATTTCTCACCTTATCTTTTTTACCTGTTAATGAAAATTACAGTTATTTTTGAAAATTACAAGGTGAGGGAAACAATCTTGAATGTATTGAAAGACTTAAAGATCCATATTACCTTATTATCTGGGCACAAAGTGATGAAAACTACAAGTATTCAAATTTTTGATGAATTAAAAAATATTAATTTACTCCTTCCATTGAATGGTGAGATTGTTGATTCATCTATAAATGTTAAAATAAAAATAGATAAAAGAATACCAGGGGGTTTGAATAAAGAACAAGTCCTATGGATAAATTTGCATTCTAAGGATATAAATCTTAATTCTGAACACTTTATTAAATCAAAAACTGGGAAACACAATATCATTCAATTAAAGAAACCTGAAAATTCTATTGAGGATGCATTATACCAATTAGCCTATAATAGCAATAAAATTATTTTTACATTTACCAATATTGCAAACAGAATACAATTGGATGAATTTTCTTTTTATGTTAAACTACCCACTAATTTTGAAGCAGCATTCAAAAGTGAATCTTTCTTTAAGAAAATATATAATAACAACAAAACTATGGTTATGTTACAAAAGCACTCATCTGAAGACTTTCTGAAAAATTTAAATAATATTATTTTTGAAATTGGTAATGCAAAAGTTAAAGTACAGATTATAAATGATGGAATCACAAATACCCTACTTAAAATCACATGTGATAATATGAAAATTGGATTTGATATCAGGAATTTTTACTCTAACTTGGCTTATAATAACTTCATAAAAGGTGAACCGGGCAAAGAATTTATAAGATATACAATGTATGCAACTATTGAGGTGAGTTAAATTTTTAGTAAATATACAGTATACTTGTTATTCATCAATTCTGCTGTGAAGTGTCCATTGCTTGACATGAGTAAGCCTCCTAGGTTTTTATTAAGACTGTTGGAAATGGCATGAATTTAGCTTCTTCCTCAGAACTGATCAAGTTAGTCTGTCCACCTTGCAGATGGACATTATATGTAGTGCTTGCCAGCCTATGGTCTTCACACTAGTACCTTAATGCCACAGCAAACAGCTATCTGTTCTATCTGCCCACTGCCACTTCAACTATATTATTATAGATCTCAATCAAATACATATTCTTCTCAATAATTATATCTCAACCAAATTAATTATAGATCTCAATCCTGATTCAATCTTGTAGACAAATGAAAAGTATAGCCCTGTCCATGGCTTATTGAAGTAATATGAGTCTGCCAATGACGCTCAAAATAAATATTTGTTAAGGTCAACTATGCCTACATACAGGTGTCCCAACTTTACACCAAAATCGGGTAACAGAGCATGCAGTGTGTAACCCCAGGCTGATTATATTTGGTTGGTTTAAACTTAATGTAGGAATAAGAAAAAAAGAGGAAAAATTGTTTTAATATGTTATTTACAAGATATAAACTAATCCACTGGCCTGTGAAGTGTATTTGGACTCATATATTAAAAATTTCTTTTGTTGCAGAACCTTCAGATATCAATAAGAGAATGTATTATAAATAATAAAGTTGAAGATCTGAAGACTGTGTTGGAACATTTTCATTTTGATGTTTATGGTGCTTTGCCTTTATAAAGCCTATCATACTTTTAGAAAAAGTACTTTTTGTGTTATTTTTGGATAAAAATTATAATGTAATAAATATTCAAACCTGTATTACTATTATTTATTAACAAATTTGCTGTTAATAAAATTAGCTTTTAGAGCACTGATAGATAATTCTTAGTGTCTCAGGTGATTGTATTTAGACATTAGGGACTTTGAAATATAAACCTGGATTCAATATGGCTGTTGAATATACAAAAGTAACTATTTTCAAAGGTGAAAGTCATCTTACTAGTACAATTTTTAGCTTAATACGCAATTGAATGTCTAGTCGAAATTCTTTTTCTTGTTCTTTCTCTTAGCCATATTTACATTATGATTATTTAATTTAGCCATAATTGATGTTGCATAATTAGGTTATCTTAATAAATAATAGATTTATTTATGTTTCTTTTAAAGATTACAAATTATTTTGTTATAAAATAAATTTGTTTATAAAGGAAATCGTTAAAAATACCGTCATATAAAATTGTGATATGTAATAAAATTATATTTACTGTTTTGTATTTTAATTTTAGTACCTATACATTTGCTAGGTCCTTTAAACTCTTATTGACACTCGTCACATCAACTGATAATAGCCCACTGCAAGGTATAAGCATACTACTAGGATCGCAACGATGACCGGTCTTACGTGGGCGCATCTAGGGCTTTCTCGCGACCAAAGCTACCTCACAGAGGGGCGTATTCACACCGCATACTTAGTTGTATTAAAGAAAATTGATTATTCAGTGATATATATTATTATGTAAAAAATAACACGTTTTGTATACATACGACTAAACTTGTGCTAGTATATCTTTGTAGAGACTATACCTTTTTGCAATAAGATCCCAGGTCAGGTTCAGACTGCTTTTATTATATTAAAAAAATTGTCAGTGTTTGTATGCCAAGGCTTACTACACTAAATAACTATAGAAGATAAGACTTCGACAAATGATGTGTTCACTCAAGCTAATTCAATGTTTATGAAATCAGTAAGTTAACTTTCTTTAATTATACATCAAAATATTAACTTTGGGAATATGCAAGCTCTGGTATGAACAGAAAAAAACAAATTAAATTTTAAAGAATAAGTTTCACACTCCCTTTTTGAATATCTACATTAATTTCATGTAAACAAATACATTCCTTGCTGGGCCATAATTCCTCAGCTTTAGTATTGTAGTCGATCTGTTTTTGATTTAATATGTTTATGTTATATATATTACGATCACTGAATCAAAAGGGTTTAAAATTTAGTGGAATTTTTATTGGACATTTTATTTACATTATCACTATGCAATTTTTTTTAAATTGTTTTATTTCATAGAAATACTTTGACGTGTAACAGAATTATTCAAAAATATGAACCTCTACTAGTACAAAAGGTAATTTAGCAAAATAAAAGTCAACAATAAAATTTATATCTATTTATTTTTAGACCATCCTTCTCAAGAGTTCGTTAATCTTGTCTTCGCGATTACCGAAGTCTCCGCCGTCGACGTAGTGAATGGTCTTCTTGCGCCAGCCCCCAGTTGGGTTGTTTAGCTTGAAGGGCCAAAGGAAGTTGCTGGCATACTGTAAATATAACAGATATTTCATAAAAAGAAATCTACAATAGATCAACTTCAGGTAAAGTACAGTTCTGCCTTTATCAGATAAAGTACAAAATTGAATAGATTCAATATATTAGTTTAAGATAAAAAGCGAACTCATAATATCCCGTAAATCAATGTAAAGCCGAAACTGGGTGACTAACCCCAAAAAATTGATTAAAAAACCAAGACAGCTTTATGACACTAGTCTGCAATAGAATTTTGCGGAAAAGGCGATTATAAATACACGAACTGAGCTTTTGCAACTCAAGAATCGATGATTGATGATTGCAAAAGCTTACTCTAAACACGAATTATTGACACCTGCATGTGAAGAGTTAAGGTAGACCTAGCAGCTACATCCAAAATGCTATAAGTAAATTGAGTAAATGGAGTGAGGTTCGAGCATTTCAGTTTTTGGACTGTCCTAAAATTTTTTGGATAAATACTAGCCACACAACTTCATAACTGTTAAAATATTCCACATAAAAAGAGACCTTACGCATTAACGTAAAACAAATCAAAATTATAAAAAAAAAATATAGTATTAGAAAAATCACAGAATGCATTAAATTAATTTATGAGCTCTAGAGAGGTACCTGCCTTACCACCCAGTCACTACTTGTCATAGTAATAGCTTGTCAAAATGTTTAAAAGTGCAAAGCTAAATACTTTACTTGTGTTCTGATTATTTGATATGCTATGCTAACCAGTATTATGAAACTATTATTAAATGCATATGGCAGCATATTTCGAAAAGGAACATAATGAGTTGTTTTTCTCTAACTAGTCTACTAAGTCGTCTATTTTTGGTTTTCAGTAGATAGAAGTTTGCTTATTTCTCATTTATCTGCACAATTGTCAATGAGGCTTTATGTTTTTTAGTTTTTATGCAGTCCTAACTACAGCATAAAAATATATTTTAGTGTTGCAAAAACTTATTTTTATACTTGTGAAGTTAGTTGGGATTTAATTTAAAGTGTGTTCTTTTACACAGTTCCTATGTACTGCACGAAATAGGTTTGAGTATATGATATCTATATTGTTTCTTAAGGATGATAATTAAGTCAAAGGTATGTTATATTCCTACAGAATACACAAGTAGTTATGTAGAGCAATGTGTTTATTAGAATAAATGACCTATATATACTTGTGTAATTAACTTTAATCATAGTAATTATAATTTGTTCTAACACTTACCTTGAACTTCTCACCAACTGTGAAGATTTCGTGAATAAGGTCCTCAATGCAGATGATGTGGCTTTTGCCGAGCTTCTCCTCAATGGTCTTGTTGGAGGTGATGGGCACGCGCTGTCCCTTCACTTTCGCGAAACCACGTTTGTAGATCAGCTACAAATGAAAATGTAGTTTAAAAACAGTTTCAGGGAAGACAAAATTAAATTCAACACATTCTGTGCCTACGAAGCGAGCATTATTATTGTCACATCTATTATATTTTATTTGTTTATTATTGTCCCATCATACCTATTTTAATTCTCTATTTAACACATTCCATGCCATGCGGAGCGCAAACGACGTCCACAGCACTTTCCGTTCAGGACATTTGTAGTTATCATTGAAAAAAAAATGAATTTTTAGAAAATGAATTGTAGGGTCGAATATAGATAGCTTCACATCACATATGCGCATATGTAATGCATATTAAAATTTAGAACTTTTTCCCACTAATTAAAGCTTTGCAGTATAGTAACTTTGTGGTATAAAAGTGTAAAGCATAAATGTAGAACGTGTGTAAAGCATTAAAGTATTAAAAAACTTTTTTATTTTAAAAGTGTAGATCATATACACCTCAAGCGGCTTGAATGGAAAATTTACAAAAGTTGCTATCGTGCAGGACCTGTTTATATTTGTTTTATGAATAAAGTAACCTAATAATGTCATTTCATATTATAAATTTTGGATTGAAATGGATGGAAATTTGGATTATAAAATCATAACATTTTTAATAAGTTAAATGTTAAGATTGTGCAGAACTTTCTTAAGGCATTTAATATATATAATAAACATTAAAGGGAAGGTTTTATTTAATGAACATGACGAAATGAAAAAAATGCTATAAAGATTTTTTTATACTACCTCCCGCACACTCTTGAGGTTGGGGTAGCCCCAGGTGATGTAGGGCTCCGCGATACGCAGCATATTGATGGTAGCCTTGTTGAGACGAACAAACACACCATTGTTGATCTGTCGCAATCTGAATAACTGCAGGACTTTGCGGACCTATAAGTTTTTTTTTATTATTAGCACAATAATTACGAAAATCTATTATTTATAAAATTGAAGGTTCTCCAGAATTGGTTGTTTGAATGGTAAAGAAATATGTTTGAGTGCTAGGAAAGTTGACTTCGCATGGTGCGAGCCACCATAGGGGCACACAGTTCGCTCTGCGCTCCTTGTGTCTGCACAAACATGGGGTCTGTGAGGCTCGTGCGGAGCGCAAAATGTTTACCTTCTTATTATACTTTAAGTATATACACATACTCATGTGCTTACAATCATCCTTAAAATTCAAATTAATAAATGACAACCAGCATAAGAGTGATAGTACTATAGAAAACACTATCTCACTAGTGGAGGTTTTCCCATGAGACAATAAATTTTTTACTTTAGTTTATTTTTAAATTAAAAATTTATTTTATTAATAAATTACATTTAAAACAGTCCTCTAGAACTTTATTAATGTCTCTTTTTATACATCATCTTAATTTTCACACATTTTCAAGGATATACATAGATAGATCACAAACATTGCCATCTTACCTTGGGTGAAACTTGATTGATACCACGGATACGGATTACAAAGGCGAGTTTGGCCTCACCAGGAACATAGTAGTTACCACGGTTACGTGCCTGAAATAGAAAAAATATATATACTCCATTGTAACATTACAATCTGAATATAATCTTCTTAGCAAACCATCAAGCCAAAGTTCCACCAAATCTTACTCTGTCTGAAACAGAATACTAAACGCGATTGAATTAACAGCTTATAATATAAGCAACCAGGCGAGTTTCGCCATAGGAGGTAGGTCTCATAGCCCTCATGGTTGACAGAATGTCACATGTAATGGCCAAAACTGGAGCTCCTTAGAAATTTTTAAGCCTTTAATATTTGAGCTCCAGTTTGGCAACATAGCTATTACATAAGTCTAGGCAAGGTGCCTCAGTTCTTTGCCACATCAAATTAAGCAATACCGCTAACAGACAAATTGTCAATGAGAAAATGAGAATATTACATATTTTTTTATACTTGAAAATGATAATAGAGTCATGGCTATAGGAATAAATTTCTATAGAGGAATTCACAGAGTAATATTCTGAGAAAACCACATGTTTACTCATCTATTCAAGTATTTTATCCACTATACTATGTATTAACAAAGTTGAATATTACTTATCCTAAAAATAATGTCTGTGTGCTAGGAAAGTTGGCTCAGCATGGTGCGAACCACCATAGGGGCACACAATTTGTTTTTTGCTCCTTGTGCCATCACAGACATAGTGTCTGAGTGACTCGTGTGGAGCAGATAATTTATGTGGTCAAGGCCTAGCCTAATTTTTAATAACAGTTAAAATTTTGTATCTTAAATTGTATTTCTAATTGAAAAAAAAATCTTATCAATTTTAAATTGAGCTCAAAAATATTAATTTCTAAGTGAGGGCGATTAAATGCTTTATGCCCATGCACAGCAAATTCACAAATCTTGCTCGGCATGTGGTGTGCATACTCTTGGGACTAGGTAAAATTTAGATTGATAATTGTGAAAATGTTGAAAAGATAAATCAATTTAACGATTACAGTTTAAAATAAGTTGATAGTCAATATATTTTAAAGATTGAGACTCATTTCAGATTTCTAAGGATACTTCTTTTGCAAAATTTATGGAACCCAATCAGAGTTTAAACATTTATTGATATCTTGTAGATATGACCCTTACTTAATGGAAAATCATACCACTACTAAAGTTTAGGTTAAAAGATAATAAAATTGAAAAAAACTTTTTTGGTAACTTTCTGAAGCTTACTTACCTTAAGAGAAATCAGGCAGATTTTTAGCTCATTTAGTTAGCAAACCATCCAACCATAGCCAATATTCTGATCTCTTCCTCGACTATTGCCTTCTATTGGTTATAGTAGATTTGAGTTTGTTATATACCATAGGACAATAGATATTTATATAAGTATTGTGTTCTTTATGTGTTGGATAATAGAAAAACCATAATTTTTTTTGAAAATAAATTAGGGAATAAGAGTTTTTGCAAGGTTAAATAATGTTTGCTAGCCCTAGACTTGACAATATGGAACAAATTTTAACCTATGTAAAACATTTTCACCACTTAAAAATATGAACAGAAAACTAGGGCCTTGAGTAATTTATTTCCATATATACTTACTTGTCTGGCCAGCCTAATTTCATCACGTTCCCTAATGCGGTACTCTTTTACATACTGCTCAGCCCTCTTGAAGATCTGCTGCTTCTTCTTGATAGCTGCAGAACGCCTCTTGAGTGTGACCTGATTAATTCCATAAAATGTTAAAATTTTTGTATATGCAATTTTTCACATAGGACAGTTTGTGTGATATCAGATATAAATATAGTAACAGCATCTTAATCAGATGAACTATGCCTTTAAATTTAGCTTCATCATTCAAAACATCAAACTTAACATGTTGAATGCTTTGTGAAAAATAGAGGTCACCATACATGGCTCGTCCATGTAAAAGGTTCATTTGAATCACATTTTCCACAACTCACATATAGAAACTATAGTGATAGACATAATAAATAAAAATAAAAATAAATTTGAAGTGCCAAAATTACATCTTCTTGTATGCATATATTATAATGCTTTATATACCACAACATATCTTAGACCTTCCTTTTCCTAGTTTTACATCTTAAATAAGTATATTATTAAAAAGATTTATTTAATAATATACTTAAAAATTAGTATTTTATTAAATAAGTATATTTTAAAATAAGTATATCATTAAATAAATCTTATTACAGCATTCAAGAGTTTTTAGTTGATCAAAATATGTACAACTTGTTGACTCATTTATATAAATGGCATTATAATGTATACATAATCATTAATTTAAAAAGAGCACGATGCAAAGTGCATGTTTACTCTTATTTGAATAAAGATATTTTGAGTTTACATACCGCAATACGACGTGTGCGGAGAGCATCCCTCCTTTTGCGGTGCTTTAAAACGGACTCAGGAACGGCAGGTAGCTTTTTACTGTCCTCCTTGCCTTTAACTGGCTTCTTTTCAGCCTTCTTCTCTGTTACCGCAACCATTGTGCTGAAATTATAAAAATAACATTGACAATTCAATATTGGATGAATTATAAAATATTATTGAATACACATGTAAATTTTTTAGCAAAACATGGAGAAATTTATTGAAGGTTATGAATAGCATTGTAATGTCAGGAAAAGACAAAACAGTATTCAAATAATTAGGTATATATTTGACCCTTATATTGACGTAAATTTACAACTAGGACTAAATTATAGTCTAGAATTGACAAAATAGCAAGCCTCCGCACGGCCATACTCTGTTTTTAGGTTATGGTTATAATTTATTTTTTTAAACAAACTACGCAAAAATAAATATTGTCCAAAAAATATTAAAACCAACAACGCCTTATATTTAATTATAATTTATAGCTCATATTTTAAAACTAATCAACAATGCCATTCGGCTTGCAGTTAAGTTCAATCACACTTTTCTCACAAATCACAAAAGACACATTAATAGTATATTATTCTCCACAAATATTACAATTGCATTTATACATAAAATAAAACAATTTAGCGCTAAAATGTATTAAAAATATTAATTTATAACAACCTGCGAGGCAAAACTCCACGCGGCACGTGTGTCAAATTATCAAAAGAACGACAAAGAACATAGACTTCCGTTGGTCGCCATATTTTAATTTTTTCATCTGGTAACAAAATATTCGATGGTAATGTTTGCATTATTATCTTCTACTTCCTGTAATAATTTTGTACTGATATAATAACGATTAATTTTATAAATTATTGAGAGGTCTTATTCGAATAAAATCTAATTATTAGGTAAGTTTTTCTATCAACAAATATTCTTAACACGCGTATTCTTAAATTGAAAAAACGTTGTTATGGTGACAGAAATTTATTTATATATAGTACAAAGTTAATCCTCTTCTTTAATAGGAAGCATAATATTTGAAGAAATATTGTCTACTTTACTTTAAAAATGGTAGATAAAGACCAACAATTAAGTGCGCTAGCAGTCGGTGAATTAGATTTATTTGTCGATAGTATGACAGCTTCAGAAATAGAAAATATCGGAAATGAAGCGTTAGTATAAATTTTATTATAATTATTTTAGATCTAACTCATTTTTATTTTACAATTCACTACAAGTAGAAATTTTTTCGTTTAATTATTTTAAAGAAAAATTAAACAATAACTTTGTTAATTTATACTATCATTGCCTCTAAAAGGAAACCTCGCGACTTACCACGAGGTTTAATTGTATTATGATATTAATAACTCTTAATTATTGCAGTTGGATTGATTGGCATATAAGACTTCAGAAATTAAACCAACAAGCAGTATTAGAGGCGTCTTCTTTGATGGAAGAAGCTACAAAAGAGACATTAATATCCCATGGAAAGGTAACAGCTTACTAAAACTGTCGGAAAATGTCCGTTTGCCACTATAAGTTATATTTTAACGCAAGGTAGTGGAATAGACTTATCAAAAAATAAATAAAAACCGTATCGACGAAAAATAATTACTCTACAATAAAATATGTCACACTCTTAAAATTGCCTTTTTTCACTTGACAAAATAGAACTGTAACCTATCAATTAGGTGACTTCTAATTTCAATCTTTTTAAGCATCTAAAAGGATGGAACAATTACACTTTCCCTGATTGATAAAGAGGTTGATAAAGAGGCTTGATTTAGTCCCATCTTCTCACATAGTTCTATTAGTTTAGATCGAGGAACTGCCATGGAACATCTGTCAATTGAATCCTTGGAAGTTTTATGGATATTATGCGTTCCCTCATGCACTATTTGCGTGTTAAGATAATGTTTTTCGTCTTTTATGAAGCTCAGAATTGTGTACCTGTTTAATAGCGATTTTTTTCTTCAATCCTCTAAACCATCTAAAAGGAGCTTACTATAATATAACATAAAGTATTGTCATCTATATTATTTTGGGGTGTTAGAATAATAGCATGTCCTTTTTCTTTTCAGTTGCCTGTACTAGTTCATGAGGCTATATGTATTCAGGTATGGCGGTTGAAAATATATCCACAAATGTTGAAATTAGAACCAGCGCCAAGTAATACATTTGGGATTTATATGGTGGTAAGTAATTAGGTTTTAGTGTGCACGAAGGAAAAAGCAAATACTTTGTCTCAGATTCGATATCTTCCGTCGTAATAATGAAAAGGATTGTTAAAAAAAAATTATGCCACTGAGAGTAGAGAGGAGTAAAGCGCTCAATGTGGCTACTGATAAGCGGAGAATTGTAACAAAGCGAAATTGGCCGAGATTTCAAAACGCAAAATGTTAGGCAGCAAAGCGTCGTGCTTGGTTGCGGAAACCAGCTCTGTGAGAAAAGACATATCCTGTATATTTGTGCTTTCGGCAGGTATGCGACATTTCCTCTTGATAGAACAAAAAGAAAAAATGGATTTTTTTTTTCTTTTTGTTCTTTCAATTGTTTAGTAACCTTAGAACGTTGTTTCGTCGTTTTATTCCGTAGACGCCTACTGCAAGGTATAGCCTTCTGCCAAAGATATATATGAGGGGATATACCATAATCGCCACGCTTAGCAGAGCGGGTTGGCGATCGCAAATTGATATGGTACGCGGAGAACGCTGCGGCCTGTCCTCGGGAAACTTTTTTATGAACATTGGAAATCTTGCATGAAGTGTAAAATAAAAAAAATTGTATCTCGATAATAGAACCCGCGACCAACGATAGCAAGGGTCAGTCGTCTATTGCTGAGCTACTACTGCTCGAATCGCTGAACAATGTGAACATTAATAATATTTTAACAAAAAGGTTGTATTACGTGGAAAAATGATACATCCTTTCAACACTCGAATTTCACATTTTTTTTAATAATTAAATTGTTATTTATGTTTTCGTTGTCAAAGCTTGTTACTATCCGCAGTTATATCACGAAGCAGCAGCAGTCGGTTTATTGGAAACGGTTCTGTTTCACGAAGATGGAGTCCAATGCATTAGCGACGTTGTCATTGATCTGTTGCAGTACTCTGTCGAGCAACTGACATCGTTAATTGTGCTAATTAAGTAAGTAATAATTGTTTAGAAGGGAACTTTGGAAGCAAAGAGAGGTTCTCGATCCTTATTGAAGTAAAATACTGTTTGTGAAGGCAGCTTCATCCCTGTTCCATACGGAATGCCATAACAAATCATTGTATTTGTCCAACATGGCTTTGCCATAGAACATAATGTTGACCCATAAGTAATGGTCCTGTTGCATTTCAGCCGTTATTCGAAGATAGTCTTCTGTCGATAAAATGATTTTGGTTTCCGGGACCCACCGGTTTTATAAACAGCGGATAACATATGAAGTTTTTAGTGGCAGCTACAAGTTTTTACCATTTAATTAAAGATACAGATATAATTAAATGGTAACACCATGACGTTTGAATGATAACTTTCAAATGTTACATTGTTTTGAAGATTCCTGTAATAGGTCAAAATATAACAAATATTTGTTACTATTCCCTTTAGCCATAACGATCAACGAAATAATAAAGTATTAGCTTGCGTGAAGTTAAACACTTCAAAGAAGACGAAACTAGGAGTTTTTCAATTAGATCAAATCCGGGGTGAGATTTGTAGACGAATGGATAAGACATGAGTCCAATAGATTAGCTAGTTGAAGTGGCAGGCCACAGAGCGCGCAGTACTTACTGCTTTTAGGTTGTGGAGTGGAAGCCACAGACCAGCAAGGGCAGCGTAAGACGTCCAATCACAAGGTGGACAGACGGCCTTGTTAAGGTGGTAGATGCTGTAATTAAACACTTCTTGGAGGAACACAACTTTTATTCAGTTATTATAATTTTTACAATTGTCTCTGCCTCTCTAAGTCGCCTTTGTCTCGTCGTATTTTTCTATGCTACGTACATACACTACAGATGCAAGTTGCTTCCAACCGATCTTATAGGAAGTCTATAGGGTCGTATACGTTCTATGGCTTAAATGATAATGATGACGATTATTATTATGTAAACTGCTACGGCGGACTTCTTTTTGATAATGACCTCAGAATATTCAAAGTACCACCCACACGTTATCCGTGTCCCTTGGCACAGCATTTACGCATATCTCAAGAATAATAGCAGAATCTTCTTGATGAAGTCTTTTTTGTCATCTTTAATTATAAGCAGGATTAATGTTAGCTCTAATTTCAACAGCTCCGCTAGGGTTGCTGCAACGTGTTTTTATGGATCAAGTAACTATTAATCTTTTATTGGTTAATAATAATAGTATTCTCTTGATAGCAATGATTATTTAAAACCTGTAACCACCAAAGAAATGGATACCGAAACTGTTATTGAAGAGCTGGAACGACAGAAGCGAGATTTGCAGTTTGACATTAGCATGAGATGCATCTCCATTGTACGGTGAGTAAAAGTTCAATTAGCGAAACATTTGCAACTTTTTTAGTCTTTAAATATTTTTTAAATCATGACATTTATGCGGGACATCAACAGCTATTGACTCGACATGAAAAAATTGATTTTTATAAAGAATCGATATGTGATAAAACTATAACTTAAAAAAATATTTTATCTTACTTAAAGAAGGAATATTTTGGACGATTTAGACGGTGCAAGTCCGATGTGCTGATCTTTCAGGGTAGCCTCCATGTCTTGAGGTGGACGTCTGATGATGAAATCCAACATAATATTTCCTTATCCGTGCAAGGGGCTATTAAGTGACGGCATTATCCCATATCTGTCCTATTTCCCGCTATATCTAAATATGCTGTCGTATCTGAGGTTACAGTGGAACACACTTACTTTTACACTATCTCTAAAATTGGTTTCTTTTAGGTATCTAGCGGAACACATGGAAGCTGCTAATCTTGGGGCATCTCTTGCGATAAATTTATATAAAACTAATGATGTACCGTCAACCCTTTGTCATTTGCTACAATTGGAGCCATGGAAGAAAGTTGACGCCGGTGGTGATATGCAGATATTTAATTGTAAGTAATTTATATTGTTAACGGATGATAGTTATAAGAATCAAATGTCCAACTTTATACATTAAGGAGGGTTACCCACAATTTTTTTGGACCGAAGTGTTGCAAGTGACAGTTCAGTCCAAAAAAATTGTAAATAGCATTTTCAGATTCCGCGAGTTCGAGGTGGCAGGACGCAAGAGGCACTTAATCTAAGACCCATTTTTAAAGTAGCGAAACTATAGGGCTCCTTGGGTAACCTCGACACGGGCCGCTATAAACAATTATTTTTCTGGAATGGGGGTCGCCGAGCTTCCAGAAGGCTTCGGTGGACGCTCCTTGGGGGATCAAGCGGCGATGAGAGGACCTCGACTTAGTTTTTGTTTTATTATCAAATTATAATACATTGTACATAAGAGGAAGGTTCCATCGCAAATTTCAGATTATGATATTAAGGTAGAAGTAATGTTGTTGTGTTTTACCAGAGAAAGTTTTTTGTTTGATAACGTAAAAGAAAGCAACGAAGCTCACTTTGTATCCGGCTCAGGTTCACTTATTTTAAAATAAAAATGGCCTGGAAATTAAAAGCAAAGAAATTATTAAAAAAAACAACAAAATACATTAAAAAATATACTCGTAATAGATTATAAAATTATTCGTCATTTCATTTTGTTATCTTATAGTAAGTATGTCCTATTTCCTTGCTATGCTATCGTCTTTTTACTTTTGTCACCTATTGTTTTTTGATTTTCTTTAAGTTTTGTTATACATGGTAATAAAAGGCCTAAAATAATATCAAGTTTGACATTTGAATCTTCTTTTCCTTGTTAGATTTCTGTCTGATTTTTTTTTATAATTGACATTAAGACCGGCCATTTTTAATTGACAATGAGCGACCCTAACCCTGAGTATGGGCCTGGTCAATTCGTTATTTTTTCTCATCACTCAAGAAAAACTTCAATATTAAAATTTGAATGAAAAATGGACTCACTCGAATTTTAATTTGTAAGTGCATCTTAAGTTTCGAATATAATAAATGCAGTATATGATACATTAATATGCGGTATATGATATATTAAGGAAATTTTGAAAGTCATCACAGAAAAAAATTGGGTTTTTGTGGATTTTTTTTAGACCAGAGCGCTTTTGGAATCCTCGCTATAAGTCATTGTTGGGGAGATCAATCCGATTCTAGTTACTATCAATTGGGCTCTTCTAGCATTTCTCGTTACGTACACAAGGCACAGGATATAGGTATGGGTCTTATGGGCGCAGGCCCGTGGCCCCAAATTTTGAAGGCCAGTTACAAATTGTCTAAAAATTATGAGCGTTTTATGGTCAATTTTGTTAAGACTTAGGTTAGGTGAAAAAATATAACAGATTTTTTGGTTTATGTTTATAGGTTAAGTAATTTTAAAATGATTAAATAAAATATTAATTTTAGAAAGGAGATGGTAAAAAGCTTAGGGCCCGTGGGCGGTAAACTTTTTTTTGGCATTTTGGGGGCCTCCCTCTATTATTCCCTTAATTTTTGAGAGGGACTTTGGGTTACGAAGTAATTTTTTGTTCTCTATTTTTCTTCCTACATCATTTACATGATTTCGCATTGTATCTTCTTCCTTTCTTTAAAATGTCTTTCACTTTATGACTAAAATTGACATTATGTTCACAAATCGCCTTATATTACATTTTGATAATTTTCTCTTTTGTTATTTACATTTTTTTATATTATTTCTTTATTTTTTACATTTTACTACATTTATTAGTCCCAGCTGCTTAGATTTGTTTTTTTATTTCTTTCTTATTACCCGACCTTAGTTTTTGTTGAGCAGCAACTTGTAAATCCCGTTCTGCGTCTACTAAAGGTCACTGTAAATGTTATCCTAAGTAAATAATAATATTAATTAATGAATTTAGATGGGCGATGGTCAAAACCAAATAGCCAAGACTTAACCCAAATGCACCGCAGCGAAGCGCAGCTCTGGTTGTGCTTACGTCAGCTGCTCCTGGAACCTCGACTTAAACACTTTTACACCATCGACGAATGCCGTCGTACATCATTCTGTCGAGTATGTATAAACTAACGATTTATTGACATTAACGATTAAAATAATTTTTACATCAAGTGTATTCCTAACACACCGTTTTTTTTTTTCATTTTATTAGTAAAAAGTTACACATTTGATGGTGTAGTACCCGGCATTTAATTTGTCACATAGGCAGATAAGAAAAATGATAAGCAAAATTCGACTGTGTACGATTTTGTAGAGCGTTATTTTTATTAGATAGTGCTCCGGAAGGTTGGTATGCCAATGGAATCTCTCAGTGCTCTAAGAGTTGGAATTATATATGAAATAGATGAAACAGATTAATAAAAGATTAATATTTTCGACGTGCCAAATAAAATAATCAATGAAAATAAACGATGATTGGCTTTCTTGTCTTTATTGAACTATAATAAAATTAATACGATCGATTTGCGAATTCGAATAATTTTTTGTGATTGATTTTTTATTTTTACCATCATAACTTCTTACATTTCTATCAGTTGCAAACCAAACTGACAGAAGAGAAAATAGATCAAATACCGCCATTGGGAGAACTTAAGACTTTTCTATGCCAAATGGCCATGGGCGATTACGCAAGCTTGCACAATCGGGGTAACGGCGTTAAAAATCCTGGCTGCACGGTCATTGAAGTTGTACCACAGGTAAAATAGCTTTTTTTATGAGTATTTTAATTTACAATCCATGTTGAGAAAAAATAGTTTTCTTTTTTGAAACTGACAGAAACGCCTTTGATTCAGATTAAACTTCGTGTTAAGTGGTAATGTAGCTTTTGTTAAAAAAAACACCAGTAAACGAAGTATATTCATTGCTTATTTACTTTCAAGAATAAATATCAGCATTATTGACTATCATTTTATTTCATGAAATTACTATACAATCATAACAGAGAGTGCAAATGCAAGATATTGAATTTTGGTCAATAATTAAGTATGTGTTGCCAAAAGTATATAATATCAATAAGAAACATCCCTTGAATGTTGTGTAAAAACCAAGAAATTTTCTGTGCTTTTATAAATACTGGATTTTTTATTATCCTACAGATAAAAAATGCCTATTTGCGTCAAGTACATAAGCGAAAAAAGACGCTTGCAACAATGCAATTAAAACATTGTTTTGTTGACGGATCGGAAGAATCTCGATATATGGCTAAGAAATTGCTAGATTCATACACCAGCGACGCAGCTTTAGCAATGGATAGTGGCGGCGCAAAATGTGCAAAATGCGGGGATAAGGCCAACAAAAAATGTTCTCGATGCAAGTCCGAATGGTACTGTGGAAGGTAAGTAAAATCGATTTTTTATGGCAACACCACGAAAAGCTAATATTTAAATGTAAATACATTTATTCCGTGGTCAGCTTTCAGACTAGTTATAATTTTACAAGGGATAAGTTTGACAGATCAGAACTTGCTGTTAGATTGTTTTAAATATTGACAGTCGTCGAAATTCGACAATACCCAGAAAAGGAAAGAAGCAAGATAAAAAAAAAATGTCTCTTTTCGGAATAACATCGCGTTATGTAATGTTTGCCGTCCCTTTAACTGGTTTCATTATAGGGAAATTCCTGGATGATCAAGAAACACTTAGGATGACCAGTTTCAGGGACAGGTCTTTTCTGTATGGAGGGAATGTGAAACCTGGAGAACTTCCATCATGGCCTTGAAAACTTGCACTTGCTTTTGTAGTAATCATGGTTTGTAGTGTTTGTTAACCTCATCATCATTTCAGCAGCAAAACGTTCATTGAACGCGGGCCTCTCCTAGCAGCAATCGTCTTACGACTTAACAAAAGTATATATAATACTAGTTATCTTAATAAAACCACTACGGTTTATTTTTTATAATATAAGAATCAAATGTGTGAGTGCATATAAGACGACCAAGTATAAAGGTATTAATACAAATATTAAATGACAGTTTTTTGTTGCAGAGAATGCCAAGTCCAACAATGGCCAAAACACAAGGAAATCTGTGACCAGTTTGCCAAACTGCATGTGACTGCTTGAAATGATTTAAGTTAATTATTTTTATAGTATTGATGTCTTTTTCCTAGTTTGTTGTGCTTCAACATCAGTATATTTTATGGCAAAAAGCTGCTTTTCAATAAAAATGAAACAAAATAGATTTTTCGTTTTTTATTAAGATACCATTACACCTAAAGATTAGCTTGAAGACTTAAGGTAGTCTTTAAGCACGTCCAGCGCTGGTGTTTCCTCTCCAAAATCCTAGAAATAAAATGTAAAGTTATTAATGGGTTTTATTTGCTTATCCTAGGGAGTAAATGACAGGAATTCATTGTGAATTTGCATAAACTAATACAACAGTCAATGCCTGTTAGGATTGTCATAGACCACTAATAATTATGGTTTAATTTATTACTAGATATTAATTAGATAAACTCATCAAATGTATATAATGTAATATTAAAATCACAAAAACTCAACGAGTCAACAGTTTATCAAGACCAACACTCAGCTAAATTTTGTCAGTGAATAGGTTAATAAATTACTAATTTCATCCATTTATAGTGAAAACATAGTAGTTAGTGATGAAGTGGACACTTACTTTGATCACCACACAAGAACAACCTACAATCTTCCTTGCTTTGCCATCCTTGTCAATTTTGCATAAGCCAGCCCATTCACCGAGCTTCTTATTGTTGTCAACCTGTACATAATTGTAATAAAATATAAAAATTGAAAATGTAAGATTAAAAGTATTTTACAAAGTAGCTTTAATCAATATTATATTCTTATAGGTCAGTGTTTATATAAATATGACATGATTTTGTCCTCCTTAAAACTATGAAGGATAGAATAATTTGACCTAGTAATTAGTGTCAGTTTTAGAATGTCAAACTTTAAGAAATGTTCTTTTATGAACATTTAAATATTTCCTTCTTAAACAAGTGGTTTTATGTAAAGTTTTTTTTAATACAAAAGAATATCCTGTTTGGGATACCTCTTCATAGTAGGGACATTAAGGGTTATGCTAGACTCCAACTACGCGAAACTTATGTCTTCTTTGACGCTTTTTGTTAAAACTGTGGGAATGTCTTCACATACTACCAGTCTCAAATTTGACCTAGTGCCTCAATACTGAGGTCAAAGCTGTAGCCATTACTATAAACATACATGCAGCATTAGTTTGCACAATATCATTGGAGCAATACTTATAATAAAAACAATAATATTTAACAAATAATATATAACAAGATGATTAGTGTAAAGTACAACCCTATGAGAAATAGTATAACATGTATGAGTGCTAGGAAAGTTGACTTCGCATGGTGCGAGCCACCATAGGGGCACACAATTTGCTTTGCGCTCCTTGTGTCTACACAGACATGTGGTCTGTGAGGCTCGTGCGGAGCGCAAATAAATCTTAAATTCTTTAATATTGCTGTAGTTGGATGTCACTTGTCACAGAAGTACACTTGTGCATAGTCAAGACATTGTGTACAATCAAATCTATATAAAACCTTTTTATTGGGTGAGACTTGGTGTTGTGTTTTGCAATATCTTTTAATTTAACATCAATTTAAAACTATTGCTATTAATTAATACTTTTTACAAAAATTAAAATGTCAGCTAATAACTTCTGAAAAATAATTTTCAACAATTACACTGTGCAGTGATTTTTCTCAGAATAAATAGCATACTAAGGGACAGTGAAACCTCTATGTGCACATTTTTGACTATTATTATATAAATTCCCATATAAAAACTGTTTGTACCATTTGAATTTTGTTTAAATGTCTGTTCACCATGTTATTAGTCATAAAACTGGCTCAAAGCTCAAAACTGGTATAAGTTACATATTGTTATTTTAAATTGTAATAGACCTAATTTATATAAACAAATAAAACATACAGTTAATTATGGTTGAAAATTTTCTAAATATTAAGTTTATTAGAATATAACATACATTGTTTGGACAATTTCAATGTTCAAATTAATATAAATTAGAAATATTAATAGTAAGGACAAAGGTACTTCGAGTAATAATTTACTCTATTTTAATATTTAGATCCAAATATAGATAATTGAAACATACTACAGCAATAACAAAAATAATTTTATAATATATTTATGTATGCTTAATAATTACATATATCTAGATATTTTATTAAAAAGGTAAATATATTCTTGATAATCAAATTACCTTGACAAGTGGGATCTGATGTTCATTGCAAAGTGCTTGCACTAACTTCTTGTAGGCAGCCTCATCACAATTCTCAGCTAAGACACAAAGGACTGCTTGCCTCCTGTTACACAATGAAATAAATTTTAAGAATTATTCTACATTATAGTAATTATTGAATTACAATTATTTTACACTCCAAATCCAAATTGCATCTAATAATTATGTAGTTACTTAATTAAATGGTACATATTTCCAATATTAATCAAAAAGGTAATGTTTAATAATGTTGCTTAAAGTGGAAGCTTGCATTGAATACTATGAACAGATAAATTTAAATATTGATTGTTATTTATACCATTTTTGACCAATCTCATCTATATAATTTCTCAAAACTCTGTTTCTACAATTATTAATGTATTTTTCTAACAGTTGTAGGTAATAAATTGCATTTGTTAACATTGCAATATTACCGATGACTTAGTTTGAACTGTTAAAAAAAAGATGAATAGTGTATTTGTTAATTACGTAGCATTAAAATTTAAGAAAGATCCATATCGCTGGCCACTATGGCTACATACATGCAATTTTACATTATGTGCGAACTCATCACATCACTGAAACAATAATGCTTACAGAGTTGAAATTTCGTAAGAATATTTCTTTCACCGAGTAGAGATCAGCCAGTGTTTTTTTTTTATAAAATTCCACCTACAAGGATGGTTCAGGGTTCATTTATTAAGTTTGTAAGATTTATGGGAAACAGCCATTTGTAAATGAAACTAATATGTAAAGTTTTGTAGCATACTTGGGAGGCCACAAGCATGAGAAATCAAGCTGTGTGGTACTATGTGTATACATTGATATAGGCAATAGAGTAGATCCAATAAAGCATAATGATTATTAGATATTTCCACAGGACATATGACTAGAACAGCCAGATATCAAGTGAATGTTATGTGATTTCTATTGCCCTTCTCTTCATAAAAAAAATTAAAATAAAATATTTGTGAACCATTAGCAGAGATCAAATAATCAGATGCACAAAATCTAAAGCATTACTGTTCTATTTGTTATTACATGTAACTTATTAAGAACATGAACCCGCCGCTAAGGCGTCTTTACCAAAAAAATAACTAGACATCCAATTATCCTACCTGTTTTTAAACAAATACTAACTTATCAAGTGCTTTTGCTGCTTCATGAAGTCCGTGCACAAGTCCACCGTGTATGAGAGCAGTTTTCAATACTTCTTGGAGGGCTGTATTTACGTCCATGGCTCCACCACTGAGCACAGGGTTGACGGGCACCTCGCTAAAAATCATTACAAGTTAGCGTGTTTAACATTTTATCCAACGTTCTCATTAATGAACAAAGAAAATGGTACTTATAGGTAATAAAAGTAAGTTAAATATAAGAAATATCTATTGTGTTTTGTAGTGAATAGGTTATGTTGACAATGTTTATGTTAAACTTAATTTCAATATTTTAACCGAAAGTAGGCAATAAATACAAGCGAGGAGTATATTACATTAACTAAATACAAAAACAATTCATAAAAAAAGTGTTCAAGAGAAAACATTAGCACTTACACTTCAATATCAGCCATGGTTTATACGAATACTTGGTCCTGAAATACGAAAAGAAACTAAATAAATGATTTGCAAGCATTACGTTTGTATTAATTTGAACACCAAATTCTTTAAGATCACTTAAATATTTGCAGATATCGAAAATTACAGTACAAACACTTTGACACTTTACCTTGCGCACCGGAAAAAGACTAGAATTTCATTTTTAATATGTCACAATGACGAATCGAAACATCGGTAAAACTATCGAGTACACTCGGAAAATCGATATTTAAATAACAATTTTGTAAATATATTTTTTTTCAATCATACAAAAATTACAATACAAAAATTATACATATTAGAAGGGTTTTATATTTATTTCCTTTTTAAAATCTCCACAAACCCGCACTCGATCTGTGGAGTAGAATACAGCCTGTAGTCTTTCTTTGAAACGAGGCTCACGTTCGAACTCTAAAAATATGACAAAGCTAACCGTAATATGCTTTTTCTAACAAAAAAAAAAACGAAAAATTAAAGCTTAAATTATTTTTACAGTCAACAAATACTTTGAAATGTTTGCGTTGTAAAAATATTATAATTGAATATTCCTCAAATATTCCTTTCTCAAATGCTTAATATATTTGAGAAAGTAATATTCACAAGTTTAGTACATAGATTAATGTATCTTAACTTTTAGTTTTTCAAACAAAATTAGTTTAGTTGAACATCAATCAACTTTACTATATTTACAATTGTTTTCATTAAAACAACTCTGAACGTATTGACTTTGTTATGCACTTAAAAGTCAAAAGAAACTAATTACTACTTAGTTTACAAGTTTATTTTTGATGATTGGAATTCCCTCATAAAAATTTATGAAAATTTGAACTTTGACTTATATACTTCCTTGTACGTCAAAGTCTAATTTGAAAGCTCACAAATTTATTTCCTGTTTTTGTTTTGATTTATTTTTATATGATAAAATCATAGTGCATATTTTATTATACAAGTAAATTAGGTAATCGAGCTGATATTGAATATGTGGTACTAATTAAGAAACTAAAGGTAATCGGATGATGACACGACATAATGATATATTATTTATGTCAGAATATATCAAAAATGTGTTATATTTTGCAATAACAAGACCGGAAAAAGTTTTTAAGAACACAGCCGAAACATATTTTTTTAGTATCGATAATGAATTAATATACGAAAAGTATTTCTCGGATTTTGGACCAGTAAATCTTGGTTGTGTTTATAAATACTGTAAGATATTGAATGAAAAACTTGGAAAATGTTTAAATAATGAAATTATTGTACACTATACATCCTCTAATCCCAAGAAAAGCACAAATGCTGCGTTCTTAATGGGTTGTTTCGGAGTTTTGTATTTGAGTTTGCCGCCTAAAGAAGCGTTAAAGCCGTTGTTGATTCAAGGATATAATTATCGGTGAGCAATATTTTACATTTTCTATAAAATTTTACTTATTAAAGAAAAAGATTTTGTTGAAGTTGCCAATCAAATACGTTTTAATTTTTTTAACTATTTTACAGTTAGTATGCAAACGCTTTTTTCCTATATGGAACCAGCACAAATAGAAGTAAGAAAAGTTAACACAAAGGTGTTGCAAACATTGCAGACTGTATAAAGCGAAGGAACAAAAATTTCTATGTTACGGCAGTGTGCTATATTATACGTCTGCATTTTTTATCTTCCAATTGCTAACCTGAGAGTCCCGACTGACAACACATTTGTAGTGAAGACAGAATAATCGTGTTCTTGGCAAAGAACGTATTTTGAGTAACGCTTAAAGTGCAACAGGACATGCGGCATTCGGAATCTTTATTAATATTATACCCACAGTTGTAAAAATAGCCAAGTAATTCTGTCAATACAAGTATTCCTAAAAAAGTACAGTATGGAATCATCATACGGCTTAATTGACACAATAGTCTTTCACTTAAGTTGGGATCTTTACGTTTATCTACTTGATTTACAGGCCATTTCAAGATGCAACACAAGGCGAATCGGCATATACAATATCTTTATTAGATTGCCTTCAAGCTTTGGATAAAGCGCGACAATTGGGCTTCTACAACTTTAAAGATTTTAATTACGAGGAATATAACAGATTGGATAAAATAGAGGGAGGTGATCTTAATTGGATAGTTCCGAGTTAGTGAATGATTTATTGGTCTTCATATCATACATCATACAGATAATATCTTAAAATGGAACAGACAATATATGCTTGCACAATTCACTCATCTTATAAGTTTGATATTTGAGTAATACATTTTAAAATAATTCTTTATTATTTATCTGTGTTCAATATATTTTTTACCCTTTTCAGATAAGTTCCTCGCTTTCAAAGGTCCCGCTGATATCAAGAGCCCTATATATCACCGACCCGAAGAATACATCGATTATTTCAAAGACAATAATGTAAAAATAGTTATCAGGTTGAATAAGAAAATGTATGACGGTAACGTGTGAGTAGTCTCATTTATAATTAACTTTATATTAGACAGAGTTTCTTAGTGCGACAAGAGGTGATGCGGATAGGTCTAAGAAAATGTGACAATCACCGTTAAGGTTATATATCAATGCCGATTATAGATATCCATAGATACCGCAAAATATTTAAGAAGCATTTGGATAACTGAGATTAAAGATGTTATTTATTTGTATGTATTGATCTATTTAAATTTTATCGTTATTAAAAAATCAAATTTATATGACTATCCATTATTGTCAGGGAGAGGCGGTGTCTAGTTTTTTGAAGTTATATTTCCAGGGTGTACCTAAAAATATATCGACGAGTGACATCGAGGGGGAGCGATTTCGAAAGTGAAGTTTCATGTGACGTATTTTAGGAAGCGGGTAGCGCAAGGCCAGTCACCGAGGGAGGACTATGCCTTGCAATGGGTGTCTATCGGCTGATATGATGTTGATGATTTTAGGTATGACCCCTTAGCCTAAACCTCTTTACAGTAAATAAGTGCGAAGTCTCCCGCAAGTGCCTTGACTACGGTCCGTTACATTATATATTTCACAGGATTGGAAGGCCTCCAAGCTCTTATAATTCTTAAGTGGATGCTCCATATAGTGACAGGCCGGAAAAGCTCGCGAGAGTGTAGGATGTTAGGATGAATAAAAAATGATTATACACGATAACAGATTAAAAAAAATGTTACGTAATTAGAATATCTTTTCGCAGATTCAATGACGCCGGTATAGTTCACTATGACTTGTTTTTTCCGGACGGATCGTGTCCCCCTAAGAATATTTTACTAAAATTTCTCAGAATTAGCGAATGCTCCGACGGTGCAATCGCTGTCCATTGCAAGGTTATGAATTTTAATATTTATTTATTATTAATAATAACTATGTTATTGTTTAATTACATACTCGGTGCTTAAATACTGTCATAAATAAATACTTATAAAATTAAGCTCTTTTTTAAAGATTTTTTTACTTACGAATACGTAACTACATAAGATTTATTTAAAACAAAATTTATTCATAATGTAACTAAACGGATCGAGACAGGCCGGATCTCTTACTGTCATCAACGTTTGAGACTTCATTATTTGTCTATAATTGTCTATATTGTGTGATAAATAAATTTTGTACCAAGTCGAAAGTCGTAGTTGGCGGATGAACACATCGGTGTAAAGAGGTGACAACCTTTTTACTCAACGGGCCAATTGATATTTTAAAATTGTCTGGCGGGCCGCAAATAAAGTAACACTTATTAATAATCTAAAAAAAACTATACTTATAATAAACATTACAATAAAGAATGTAAAATTTTAAAATAGTAAAGTTTTGTTACACAAATTCAAAATAAATATGTTAAATATATTGAAAGGCCCGCGTGTTGGTCATTCCTGGTGTAAAGCAATTTTTGCTACTCGGGCCTTTTTAAGCGTCTACTTAATCGTAGATAATTAACAGAATGAACTTATTTTAGCGCCATGTTAATTTTTTTAAAATATTTAATGCATAAAAATGTTTTTTTTGTTCCAATTACAATATTTAAGAACCGAATACGTTTGTGTATTTTGATTATTAGTATTCATGAAGAAATTGTTCAGGCAGGTTTAGGGCGCACGGGTTCGTTAATCGGCTGTTATCTTATGAAACATTATCGTATGACATCTCATGAAGCCATTGGATGGATGCGACTCTGCAGGTCCGGCTCCGTGATTGGTCAACAACAGGTAATGGAACTGCCGGTCGCTTGCTATACCAAAAGTCCGACCGACGCCAAAAATAATCGTCTTTTTGGTAAACGACGGACTTCGAGAAACGGCTGAAGTACAATATGACCATAACTTATGCGCCGCGCGACGTACAAACGCACGTGTACAAATACCCTCGTAACTTTGACAAATACAAGCATTTCATACAACACTTACTTCATATAACAGTCTTTCATTACCTTTAGGACAGAGTATATACTCCTAAGGTTCTCTATACTTATTTTTGTTATTTTAAATCTTTTAATCACTCCACTAACAACCGTTTGCCGCACGAAAAAACGCGTGCGATTTTCCAAAGCACAACACTCTCCACAGTCCGTTACGCAAACGGCGCCGGCCCCGATGTCGTGAATAGCGTGGGCGATCCGAGGTAGGATCAGTATCCGTTCTTAGGTTGTCGAGTGGTCTACGCTGCCCTCTAATCCTCACTACACACTAAGAGTCTGACACTGCCTGGGCCTTCCATTCCCAGGCGTCCTATGTAGGATTTACCTCTCTGTCTAGAAATTGTTAATGGAAATGTAGGCTCTGAATACGTTAGAGGAAATTTTGTAAAAAAATCCTCACTCCATACACACTACACTACAACAACACAGATTCGACCAGATGAATCTCGGCTTAACTGCCTCAACCTCCACGAGAGTGTCAAATGTAGATTCCTAAGCACGAATACTTTTGTTTTTAGTATAACTCATATCCGCCGAAACTGTAAAAGCCTTAGTTAGGGCTAACAGCACAACATCTTCGAAGCAGTACAGTAATCTTCTTATAACGTACACAATCATTAGAAATCTTTCTAAATGTATAATAACAAGTACAGATGATGTATAATTTGTGCTTAGAGATAAAGGTAGATTGAGACCAGAGAACGGTATAGAAGAAGACAAGAGTCACAAAGCCCTGTAACTTTGATTTTTATGGGAATCTGAGAAACAGTGTCTCCGAATATGATACGGGTGCCTTCTGTTATACCTGTACCATATAACCTAATTCACGTACATCTATTCCCTAACGCTATCATGACATGACTGCAGACCTTTAGCCGTGACAACGCGTCATAGTTCTCGTGATTGGAGATAGATTACACCGGATGATTGGATATAGGTAAAGGCTTTTTCTATTGTTTCTGATGAAGTTAATGGTGTTAGCCCTAAGGCTTTTACAGCTTCATATGACATGAGTTCACTGAACAGAAGGGTCCGTGAACTATACTAAGTTTAAATTAAGTCATCTTAATTCAAAAGCCGCGGTGAAGCTCGCACGACGGTAGGAGGGAAGCTTACATCGTCTTGTCTGTGTGGTAAAAGCTTTAAAGGAATGAATGCATAAAAAACAAAAGATAGGTAACGTAATGACGTCATAATAGGAAAATCCTTTTCAAAATTCGGGTAACCACATATTGAAACTAGTTATTGTTTACTATCTGTCAGTGTAGACTGTAAAAATTATTGCCTTGTCACACTACAAAAGAAAAAAAAATACTGTAACATATTTATCATTTTATGTAGGGTGATTGGAAATAGGTGTAAAAGCAGTAAAGCTTTTTGGTGCCAAATGAACTATACAATTACGATGTTAAAGCTTTCACACCTATAGCCATAAATATTTAAAAATTCAAAGACAATAAGTCTTAAGCTCTTGTTTTTTAAAAAACTTTGCTTATGAAATTTTTTTGCCATAATGTCTGCTGTATTATAACAACTATCATTATTACCATTATAGCATTATAAATATTTCGCTAAAAGAATGAATAAATTTACTTGAATTGTCTATTTTACAAAAGGCGGCGGCATCAGTTAATGACATTTGTAAGTCAGTATTATGAGCTAGTACACTATGAGAAAAAAATAAACTGAAATTTTCCAATTTATTGTACCAGGAATGGCTGGAGCAACTTGAACCGTGGTTAATAAAGCAAGGAAATTTATATAGGTAAGCAGAAATATATATTACCCTTAATAATTTGTAATACAAAGGATGATATTAAGCAGGCAAAAAATGTGCTATCAAAATGCTAGTACAAAGTTGATATTTTTAAATCAATCAAAGATATGAAACATACGTCATCATTCAGCCATAGGAAGTCCACCGTTGGGCAAAGGCCACCGTCATAGATTTTCAATAGGATCGGTTTGAAGCGGCGTGCAGTCAGCGTCTTCCGACGACTAGGAGGTCGTCAATCTTCCTATACAACTTACAAACCCCAACGGTCATATGTTCCGCGCGCCATGTGGCCTGCTTATTATCACTTCAACAATTAAGACAGTTGTTACTTTTTAAACAATAGACAAAACAGCTATGCTGGGTTTTGTAACTTAGTTTTGCTAACCTAATCCGGTTTTGTAAATAACTTTTTCACACAAAAATTTCTGTAAGCAGCAATTCCAGAATACCCTCACCAGAGGAACAAATAATACAAAAAATACCACTTCAACTGCTGGTTTTTGCGCGTTGCGATGCGCTGGACAGACTTAATGCCAGAAAACACACCATGCATTGGTCAATGATAGTGAACTAAGAATGCGTTTACACCCATCTACTATTTGTACCGTTTTGACAATTGTTTTTTGATGGTTCTTCCAGTTAACTCTACGATGTGGTGTGTTTGTGTTGATTTATATTTAACCTGTGGTTTGTGTTCGTGTTCTTGCATTAATTCCTGTTAAATGTTTTTTTTCTGTTGTTACAAATCTATACATACTATTTGCAAAAAAACTTCCTCCTCGACACTCCCCAAATTCATATATGTGACGTGCGTAAATTCTCACCACTATTATCGTACGGATTGGCGAGCGTTGTTTTTTGCTTCAAATGTGTTTAAGAGATTCTTCTGCCTATCGTCCGCGAACATTTTTTCCTAAACCGATACGGCAACCACTTGATGTCAGTATGGGGACTATTGTATTCGCCCATATCACCACGGCTTACACTTCAACTTCTTCATCAACGTATCAGCCGATAGACATCCACTGCAAGACATATACCTCCTCAATGTTCAGACCCTGTTCAGTCGTCAGTCCACCTAAAGTTCCACCTAACCTTTCGGCCCCAACGGCCGTTGACTGAACGAACGATGTGTCCCGCCTACTGCCACTTCAGACGTAATTCTTCGACCTACGTTACACATTCGGCTTACACTTAGCATGTAGCAATAAAATAACATTTTAAAAGTTTGAACCAGAAAACGAATGTACGGCGACTTCGACAAGATACCAACGCACGAGTATGGATTATATTCTATCACTCAAAAAGCTCTTAAGCATCGGCCATATTTCTTTAATAAATCACCTTCACCACCGCCACCATTACAACGGCAAACAATATCAGATCGATCCTCACAATCAAGGCCGCATGCCTCCAAGACGAGGAGAGGGAGCAATTTGGGTAAGTACTTATAAACACTATTTTAACAAACAGTGTTATTTACAGAAAATAAATAATTTAACCTTAAAATAACATCGTTTGTACTATACACTCAAACCTGTTTTGTGGGCGATCTCTTTTTTATCTGTGCAATTTTTGTGTGGTGTATGAAAATTTAAATTAAATTAATTATAAATAAAAAAATAATCAGTAGGAGCTTGCTTGTATTGGATAAAAGAGACATATGGCACCGTCTAGTGAAACAACAGTCAACGCAAAAACTGATGATCAACTACATGGTAACTAAAAAATTCAATTCTTAAACGAGTGCAAGCAATTTTAGGCATATTTTCCATAAGAAAATTTATGTAATTTTAGATCACCAAGGATAATAATTATATGTTTTAGCAATACCTAGATATTTTGTAAGTTTTGAGTTATTTTCTAGCCCCTCGTGAAGTTTTCTTGTGATTTTCTTATATGCGATCCGCATTCGACGTACTAAAACAAGTTTGAGTGTTATATTATAATTTTATTTTGTAATTTTTCTTGCCGTAACGCACTGCCAACTTATATTCACAAAACAGTGTTATTTTAATTTTTTTTCGACATCACTGTAATGATTTTTTACTTATTATTTTCTTTTTTATTATTCAGAAATTAACGAATGTGAAACCGAGGAGACATTTATTGCTTCTTGTGATTTAACTGTGCCTACCGATGTGCCAAAGTATCATATAAAGCGATGTATGGTTAATAGTAACACTGTTTTGGAATACTATGACGAAATAAATCGGCGGCCAGAAAGTTTGAATATATCGAAATGGAGGAGACTTTTGACGTGTTGTTTATGTCCAAGCGTTTGTGATAGAATGCTCTGGAAATTGTCAGTGCGTTGCGTGAAATTAAATCCAGAATTATGTAATGGTACAAATAAATGCTGTAATCTCTTAGATAAGGTTGGTAAGGTGATGTCTTGAACCAAACAAAACATAAGTTAATTTTACATGTTGTTTGTAATAAATATTTTTCTTTGTAGTTACTAATGCTTCTGCTGAAAAGGAACAATACACCTGGGCTTTAAATTCTCCCGACTTAATTAGTAATCAACGGAATAATACAGAGTACGTATTTATTTTAAGCTAAATGATTAATTGCCTACAAAATGAAGCTATCCTAAGTGTCTGCTTAAATAGGGATCAAAGTAAATGTAGATCACGTAGGAGCAGCGCTTCTGGAGAACCTCGGCGATGGACTTCTCAAGAATATACAGTTACATCACTCGGCAAAAGAAATCCTTCAACCTGCCAGGTATAAATTTTATACGGCGTATACTTGACAAATTTTGTTGCATGATTGAATGTTTTTTTGTTACAGGACTATAAAAAAATGTCTAGTGGATATGCACCTATACCAACTTTTTGTACAACGCAAGGTCCAATTGTTAAAACTATTAACGAAGCTAAAGTAAGAAATATTTGTGCTTTTTAATTAGAACAGGTATTTAAGTAGACAGTATCAAATTTAAAGACTACCAAGAAGTATCTATAGAATTTTTAAAATATTGACCTAAACACGAGAGCAAACTGCGATGCCTTGGTAATTGATATTAGAAAGTTATTCGTTATGTATTTGCCCCAACCAAGCAAAATCTCGATTTTTTTAGTTTGGAATGGGAAATCTCGATTTTCAAGATACCCTGCCTTTGAAGAGTAAATACGGTTTTGTGGGATTACTACCCATCAAATTTATCATCTTTGCCATTTTGGGCTGTGTGAGAGGAACATCCATAAGGAACACCCACAGTCACGGGTTGTAATGCTTTTTTGTTTACATAAAAAATACAAATTTTTAAACGAATTAAAATTTTCAGGACTTTTTGATGCGTTCTAGTATATATAGAGAACATTGTGATAGACACTTAAGTTCTACTTTCACTGCGTCAAAACCAAGTGAATTCATGAGCTTTGGAAATACAAGTCGGAATATTACAGCATCTTTCACGAGCCCAGGTTTTTTAAACGCTAATTATTATTAAAAACTGAAAATACGATATACGTAAACACTAAAACTTACTATTTTTTGTAATATGTAGGATAGTTATGTCTTAATAAACCAGTAAAGAATTTAAAAGATGAAAAAAATTACATATTAATAAAAACGTCTTTATTATTACTTTTCCATCGCATAATTTATTTTAATAATGTTTTTAATCTACCTCCAACAGTACAAAATGTAGAATCTATCTCCTTATAATAAGTGTTATTGCTTTTAACTTTGAAAAACAATACTAATATATAAAATATAAATTATAGTTGTAAAGGATACGAATGAACCCTATCACCGACGTCGCCTGGGACGTAGTCCTAGTCCTCCTCAGATTCGAACAGTCGCTGAGACTCGTGCGACTAATACTTTGCCACCTACTGAAAGAGTTGTTAAGAGAAGAGATTCTTCGAAGTCTGCCATTCGAGATGCGTTGTCCAAATTGAAATGTAAGATTATTTTTGTTAACATACGTAATTATTAATATAATTTGCTACGTATTTACTTTTTTTTTTACATTCATATTTCGTTTACATTCATAATAAACATTTAGTTATTCTATTAATGTTATTTGGTTTGATATTTCATCTCAATGTTTTATAAGTGCAGTATAAAATTACAACCTAGATCTGAAAGTATTTTTAAATTACTTATCAATGATAAACATAAAAAAAGATATCGTCGAAAATTTCACATGAGATCACTAAGAAGTTTCACGTTATATATATATTTTTTTTAAAAATTCTGTTATTTATAACCATGGCGAATGATAAAAACATTGGATTAAAGTAGGATCACGAAATTGTTGTCATATGTTAGCAACTTCAAATTTCGAATGTCAGTGTCGACTGTCAAAAAGCTAACCTTAATAATACCTTTTTTTAGTACTGAAGTATTACATTCTTTAGTTTTAATGTGATATGCAATAATCAAAATTAAGTGAAATAAAGCCACCTGAGATGGGTGCTTTAGTGTCAAGAGCAATAAGACCTATTAAGTCTTTTAATATAGAAAATCGTGCTCATCGAATTATTTCGAAAGAAAAACCATCACCAGCGCCGAAATATGACTCTACTGTCGAAGACTTGAAGAGGACTTTAAAAGCGGTTCCTGATTTGGATGAGAAACTCGACAAAAAAGACAATGCATTGGATGAAAGATTAAAAACAGTTTATGTAACATCCCACGGGAGGCCAGAGGACGACATTACTAGAGAAAAGATAAAACAAAATCCCAACCGCCCGCTTCCTCAAGATAGAAAACAAGTTGAAGACTTTGAAATGGGATGGAAGGAGCCCGAAAGAATTCCATACGGACGTACTACTTTACGAAACACTTTAGAGTTTCTAGAATCGCATCAATTGAATCCAGAGGAAGTTACTGCCTCAAAAATAGCCTTCGAATATAAACTGAAACAAGAAGATGTTGAATCGATACTAAAATATTTCAAAGCTTTAGAAATTTACCTGCCCGAGACGAAGAAATCTGCAGCTACTTTTGCGGGACCTGCTACTTTTCGTAAACAGCTTGAAGAGACTAAAATAAAGGAGTTGGAAGGCAAACATGAAACAGCTAAAATAACAAAAGATAGTCAATTAAAAGGCCAAGGATAGTGCAATGTAGTCATTAGTAATTTGTTGCTTAGTTTACATTAGGACTGTTACAGATGACCATTTATTATTCTATAATAAGTAATAGCAAACAGGCTTAATCAATTTCAAGGAAATATTTCTCTTTACTTAATGCTATGAATATGCTAAACAGCTTTTGTCCATGATCTTCATTGGATCAATAACTAGTTTTTGTGATATAAGCAAGTTTAAATAAAATATTACAATGGATTTCTACGAATAATAAATATGACTGTTATAGGCTTTTAAAATCCATTTTGTAATATGATAGCTCACCTTTTGATCAATTTCAAAATGCACTAAATTTGTTTTTTATGTTTAGTTCGACTTTAATTTTATTTCTTAGTAAAATGGTCTATATAATTTATTACTATAAAGGAAAAGAATTGTTTTGGGATACAAAGATTTAGTTGCATGTAAGAGAAACACCTGCCAGGTTATATTTTTTTAGTAACAATGGATGTATTAAAAGTTACTAATCATTTTTATTCAATATTTTTTGCCACAATAATACTTCACACAATGTACCCGGTTATTAGATTGTGTATGGACTGTATGGGTTTTAGTTCTGTTTAAATATCAATGAAATTACTTTGTAGATTTATTTATCTATTCATAAGAGATTAAAAAATTAAAAGGTAGACTAAGAATTATTTTTTTCCCTACAAATATCAAACAATAATAAATAGTAAAAAGCTTCCGTCTGAAATTAAATGTACATTATTAAATAAATCTTATAACAATCGAGAGGTTTTGTTAGACCAGACTTGTGGAACTTGATTTGATGACTCATTTGCATGGTTGATATAAAAATGAATATATCAAACATTCTTAAATTTCATTTAAAAGGGGCGGTAGTTGAGTTCCTAGCCTAATCTTCTCAGCAGATCAGCATTTCGGGCCGGTAGAAGCTCAGTTCAAGAGTCTATGTAAAGGCTTACTGGAGTAAAAATATTTCAAATTTTTATTGTTAATTTTTGTGTATTTTCTACAATAGTTTTCTTCTTACATATATTTGTTTTTGGCGGGAATTTAGTGAATGCCCCGCGCTATGGTTCGAATGGCGCGGGATCCGTTGGTGCTGCGTCACTCGGCGCGCGACGCTTCGCGCCATCGGCCAAGCGTGCGCCTAGCGTTCGATCCGACGAACGTCCCACTGCGACACAGGGAGATTTGTTAAACAGTGTTAAGGTTCGTAAATAATAAAAAAAAATTCTTTTTTAAAACTATTTAGTCGAAGACAGATCCGGTTTCGAGATTACGCCGTCTGCGCAGGGATGCGCCCTGTGATTGCCCTCCAGAGAATGGTATCTCCCTACTGGATGGATCGAAGTGGTCTCGGTTCATCCTGATAGCACCACGTGGGTTTCAGCGGGGAGGTTTTTCATGGGCTACCCATAACAAAACAGCCGAAGGGACTGCGGGTCATTCTTAACTTGTACATAACGGGGACCCTCATAAAGCGCAGAGGATAACAACTTTGTCCTTGAACATACAGTAAATTTCCTCCCCGAAACTAAAAAATAAGTTAGGCCATAGTCTATAGATCAAGTATTTCAAATTTAAGAGTAACAAAGGGACTTTTTATAAATAAAATTTCAACACATTAAATAAGGCCACAGTACAAGTTATTAGCTTTAATATTAATAGCTTACATAAGTAAGCCTGAACTTGTGTTTTCTAGTATCAGAGAAGATTACGTGAGCTGCTCATTAGTGAAAAGGCAAATGCTGCCCAAAGTAACAGGTATCATGTTTTAGTTTCTATTACATACAAAATTAGTTTTTACTATTTAATTATTAGTCTTATTAGTAAAGCCTTCATGTAGGCTTAACAATACACAAGAAAGGTGTTCAATAGTGTTACTACATACTATGGTAGACGTGGAGTAGAAGTCTTAGATGAATGTATAGCTGATTTGTCAGCAAAGAGCTTTAAAGTTTTTACACCTATTTCCAATCACTCTGTATAAAGTGATTGTTCTATAACTACTGAAATGCGACAGGCCCGAAACTTCTGGCGGTACAGTCTGCATGGACAGATAGTAACCAATAATTTATAATTTTAAATGCTTTTCCTGCTATATTATTAATAAGTTATTTGTTATAACCGAACCCATGCATTTATTAATATGAAATGAGCCATACATTCTCCTTTAAAGAATGAACATTAACATAGAATAGTGCTTTTTTGTTCATTTTTCAAAGCTTTTTACCGGTTGGCATTTACAGCATCATTGTGTATGAATTGACAGAATGATTAAGGTTTGCATTGTAACTTTTATAGTAGCTAAAGTAATGGCATCCCTTAGTAGCATTAGCTTAGGCCATTCATTACATTACTACCACACTACTGCTGCAGCTTCACTGCCAGTGTCTTAAACATGGGAGTCAGTCAGAAGCCAAATTTCTTTTTTCTTGTTTATTTGTTTAAAAAGCATCCAATTGTATTAATTAAGTACATGAAAATGGGGTAATTAAAAAATAAATAGGAAACAACGCACCGGTGCCAGACCGGCACTGCTAAAGGAATTCTTCTATCAGTGCTGGATCGCGCGTCTTTTGTCACGTGGCGGACTCTTACGTACTCATATTGCAGGTCCAATAAAAAAATTTATAAAAGGTAACTAAAGACCAATAGTTCGCTAACGAAGTTATGTCTAAGCGCAGTGCAGACATGTTACTTCGCGAGATGCCGTCGCCGTACTGGTAATAAAGTAATATGAATTACCTTATCGCAATTTGTTTTAGTTCATCGCTTAAGTCTAAAATGACGGTCAAGAAAGAATCCTCCGGTGTCGGTATAGAAACAAGACGGAGCCAAAAATTGTTAGTAAATTTTGTCGTTCAATTATTTGTAGAGACAGAAACTAGAAGAAAACAAATTTTTACAACATAATTTAAATAGAATATCTAAATAAACCAATTATAGTCTTTAAGAATATATATTAGATCGGAAGTAAAACCACAATCATAGATGTAGCTCAAAGAATTGTTTGTCTGAAGTGGCAGCGGGCGAGGAGCATTGCTCTTGCTACTAATGACAGTTGAGGCCTTCAATAAGTGGATCGACGACATTGTCAAGGTCGCCAAGTCGCTGGATGCGGGCAACTATCAACTAAAAAAAAGAATTATCACTTCAGTTTTATATAAGGTGTATGGTTATAGTTCTAAAAGCTTTAAATTGTTTAGCTCATTTGCTGTCAATGTATGGTAAATCATATCCAAAATTCAATATTTTTAGAAATAATACCATAATAGTAATATAGTAAAAGCGTTTTCGAAAATCGATATAACCTGTCCCCGCAGACTGAATTGCCAAAAGTTATTGTTATTAGCCTGTCGCATTCCAGTACAAAAAATACTAGAAATGGGTGTAAAAACTCTTGTTTATTTTATTTTTTTATTTTTAACAAAGCTTATAGACTAATAATAACATTAGGAATTATAATGGCATTAGAAAAAAAATATAAGAGATTGTGAGATTGTAAGCTTCCAGTTATAATTTGCTGCAAAATGAGCTACATATTCACCCCTTAGCTGTTATACCTATAACCAATCGGCCTGCATATTTTTTAAATTATTCATGTTATTAATAAACAAATACATATAGATAATAGAGACTTAATATTTCACAGTCCGCCAAAAGAGAACAGTATAAGTGGGTCGCCCCGAACGAGTTACAACAGGCCAACATCGCCAAAAACAAGAACTAATATGACCTTTTTCTGAGTGTACATGTTAAAATTATTGTAAAATTATATATGACTTGTACTTTTTTGTTGATTTTGTGTATGACAATAAAAAATATTTACAATGTTAATTGTAAGTGTTGTAATGACATCTGTAAAAGTAACCAGCATGAACAGATGGTAGTTGTGGCTGTAAATGTTGCGAAGACCATAGAATGACTACAAAGGATGTCCAACCACAAAGTAAACAGACAATTCTGTTAAGCTTATAGGTAGTTGCTGGATACAAGTTGCTTTTAATCGATCCTAATGGATATCTAAAGGGCAGGTTGACTAGCAGTAGAAATCTTACACCTGATGATTGTTATGCATCCAGTGGAATAGTGAATAAGAAAATAAAGTTTTGTAAATGTTCTTAAGACACCTATTTTATGCTTACACCCATAATGTATATCATTTTTCCAAAAGTTGGATTATTCTAAAAATTAATTATTATTTGCTATCTGTCCCTGTAGAAATTATTACCAGAAGTTATGCATGTTGGATTCTGATAGTCTTTCGGAGTTATCAGAGCTCATTTTTCAGCAAGAAGTTTTTAGTCTGATTGTATAGTGAGAATTGTGTGAAACTATATAAAAAAACACTAAATCCATAATCAAAATCTGTAGTCAGTCTTAGATATTCACAAGATACAAAGGGACAATGCACACATCTCCAACATATTAACCATTTCTGTCTTATCACTGTTTTAAAATATAATTGCTAACACTTAAACTTCACACTTTGTCTAAACTTAAACACTATTATATTTAGGCACTTATTTGACACAGTTATCCAGCATGAAGTTTCAGGTTACTTCTGCTTGCTAAGCAAGCCCTGGATCAGTGGGTGGTGCCATGCAGTTTCCATCAGGATAGCGTTTCTTAAACGCCGCTATGAGATCAGGATCCACAAGTCTTACGCCATCCACTTGATTACCTAGTGTAATCCTGTAACATTCAAAAAAATATTTTACAGTTTATATATATATATGAATAGCTCTTAATAAGAATGACTTCACATTGTCAGTAATGCATTGCATATTGATATACATATAATATTAACACAACAAGAGAGATCAGACCTTAAACATACAACCATAAAGTAGATTGTCACTTGACGTCCGTACCCTATTTTGTATGCTAAACTCTCATTGGCTCTTCGTTAAAACATTCAAGAAATTACAATGTATGCCATTTTTTGATTGGTTGATTCATAAAAGGAAACGAACTTTTTGAAACATGATTCCTTTAATATAAAAACGCTGTGGCCATTGAGGACAGGTAGACCTACACAGAGAGAATGTTTGGAGAATGCAAGGTTCAAGCAGCAATAAGAGGCAGAACTTCTGCGAATATTTGTGAAAAGTGAATAAACAGTTTGAACACTGGAAGTGTGTTTTATCCAACACTATACAATACATTGCATCGTATTTAGCCGCCAATCTACAGACACAAAAAATTTATACAAAATACTTAAATCTTTTTAATTGTTATAAATAAACAACATTACACTTACCAATTAGGTTGAACATTGTGTGGTCGACCAAACAATTCTATTTTTCTTGTACCTGGGCTTAGTCTTTCTGTAATAGTACACATCATATTTTTCAACATTCATTGTCAAATCAGCATTAGTGAATAATTTAAAACTATGGGGAGATTTATGTCCAGCAGTGCAGGTTTAATAACTCCAATCAAACCGAAATTCTAGTTTCGATATGTACATGTTTGTATTGATTGTGTTATCGTAACATAAAAAGGAATGGCTTCTTAAGTTATACAGGTGTAATCAGGCTTATAGGTTGATCAATTGCTGATCTGAAGTGGCAGTGGGTGGGGCCCATCGATCGTGCAACAGTTGACCGAAAGGTTCTCGAGTGGCGACCTTGAGCCGGTAGATGCGACGTGGATAGGGCCCCCACTAGGTAGCCTGACATAGTTCAGGTCATGGGAAGTCGGTGGATGTCGGTAGTGCTAGACGGGTCACACGGGATCTTTCGAGAAGGCTTATGCCTTGATGATGATGATGGTTTTGTATTTATAATACTAAATGGCTCGTCTATTTTATTTCAAGAGCCATCTTTGTTTTAAAAACAAAAACCCCCTACAGCACTAGTGTCAACAAATATTAAAAATTACCTAATGCCAAGTTCAAAATGAAAACGTTGTTGTTTATACTTGTGGCATACCAATAAACTTTAATGAATAGAAAGGAAAATTATTGTTGAACATAACAAAAATGCTTACCAATAATACCATATATTTCGTCAGGTTTGTGTGAAGTCGCCCTTACTTCTGCAACGATAACATCACAGTCCAGGCCACGGTTTAAGTTCTCAGGGTTTCCTTTCATCCCAACCTGATAAATGAAATATCATTTTGGCTGTACGACGTCTACTGTCAGACAGGCCTCTCCCATGTGGGAGGTATGTGCCTATTCTCATCACGTTTGGCATACGAATTGGCGAGCGCAGATTTTTTTTAATGTGTACAGATGCTAGCAGCCCATCGTCCAAGACCGGACAAGTTATATAATTAATCAATTTAAAAAATACTTTATTTGTCTGGAATGATATATGCAAAAAGATATATTCTCCTTGATTTAAATTAATAAAATAGAATTACTGCTTAAAATCGAAAAACAAGCTGTAAAATAACATACGCTTACACCTTCTAATATACAAAAACCACTTATATAATGTCTATATACACTTCCTATACATTTTGTACTTAATGTCAATGGGGTCTGTCTGCATAAATTTATTTGTAATTCTAGTTTTATGGAAATAAATAGATAAATATAAGTGTATTGTAAATTAAAAAGTGGTTTACTCAATATACCCAGTGTAAGAAGCTAAAAGTTAGTCGGTGTGTGAGCAATCTGACAAACAACATGGCTGAAATAAAAGATTTGGATTAGGTAGTTGAGTGTGTGGTGTTAGGTGATTTAGTACAAAAAAGAGTATACGCGCCAATTGTAGGTGTGTGCCTATTTTAGCCATTATTAGCTTATCATTTAACTAATTCTCTAGATGGCGCTAATGAGCGCTTAATGATACGTTACTGTTGACAGTAACAGCCCGAAAACAATAGAATGAAGTATTCTCAGAAAGAGAAGTATTGATACTGAGGAATGAAGTCAAACGTAAATTGTATAAATTCTGTAATCTAAATGTTTATATGCAATGCTATAAATAATTAAAAAAAAGTACTTACTAGACAGTGCTCTTTGCCGTGGTTGAGCCAATGTCCTGTCCGACCAGTGCGTATGATCCTCTGCAATTGATTTGTCTTCACCCAGATCAATTCATCTACTCTTTCGTAGCCCCATAATTTGAGACACTCACGTCCAAGTTCCATCGCTCTGGAAAAATTATAGTGTCATTAATATTAAACGAAAAATGTCGAAATTTGGAAGACTATTGGAACAAATTCTAAATCCAACTAAATATATTATTTTGGCCAGAGTTAATGCCAAGAAATACGTACACAAATCACATACAACCTTGATAAATGTTATTGAGCTAAGGATGTGTTTACATGGAAGCAAAAATTTAACATCTTTTGTTTGCATGATGCGGAGTCGTTATGATAATTGATTAAGGTTTTTATAGGAAATATGTTGTGGATATCTTATATTATTTTTTTAAATTAATAATGAAATAAAAATGGAATGACCACATGGAGATCGCCCAATCAACCAATAGTTGGTTAAACATTAATCTCTAGTGCTGTTTCGCTCGCACAGTATCTACCACACGCAGATATGTGCGGGTTCACTCACCTATGAGTTGTACTATGCAAAATGTATAGATATAGCGGCAAAATAAAAAAATGCCGAAGGGAGCAAGAAAAGCAAAGAAGGAAGAAGCGTAAGTACAATCCCGAAGAGAATCGAGAACCAAATCGATCAGCCATAATCAACTAGCTATATTGAATACAGTGTTTCTTATACGTTCGACGAAGGTTTACATGACGATCTATCTCTTACAAGCATAATGACTGAAAATCTTGTTATTAATATAAGAAACCCAGAGACAGGTGGTATATCTAACTTTATGATTAATCTTTTTATCAAAATGAAGTTGCCAGTTTTTGCCAGTAACTTTTGAAATCATCTGTCCCTTTCACTTGCTTAAAAAAGGAGTTTCTTTATCTAGGAAATGTACTGTTTGTTATGACTCACCTTCCTGTGACCCATAGGAATATGAGACCACTGTCTTGTAGCTGCGGAACACCAAGACATCGCATCTCGTCGTCTGACATTGTTCCATACGGGAGTTCCATGTGTATGTCCCATGGTGGATCCGCCATTATTACAGCAAACTTGCCTTAAAATATGAAAGTCTTGAAATATCCAAGTATTGACATTATTATTTGTTAATTTTGTGATGTTGTTTTATATGCATAGATGAACTGCCAGACTGATGTTTTAATTTTTCATAATTTTTTAAATTGAGGAAAATATACAGACTAATTCATAAACTCAAATACTTTCAAAATTGGTTTTGCCGTTCTTGAGTTACAAAGTTTAAATAACACGACATTACTTTATATATGTGAAGTGTAATATAAATAACAAAAGTGTAATAAAAAAAACAAAAAACTCACCTAAAAATGTCATGTCCAAATAACGCAAGTCACACTGAATCCACTGTGGCGGCGTCAGAGTTAAAACACCGTCTGGCTTCGGAACTAATGTCGCCCCTGAAGGTTTATACACAAATGTTAGAATTAAAAAACAAAACTTGTAAACTATTTAATATACCATATGTGCTCATTTTCATAGGTTGTCAAAATTAGGATTTGAGGTGCTGGAGATTTTTGTATAGGTTGAAATCAGAAATGCTAGTCACATATATGACATATATAAGAGATACATATATATGTGTATTGTATATAAGTAAAAATAAAATTAAAAAATGTGCAAAACAAAGTTTTTAACACATTTATCCCAAGCTTTGTCTGTTTTGAAATATCTAATATTACGCATAATAATTATCTTTAATTGTAATGCAATTAATATAATATTAAATGTAACACGCAAATTATTATTTTTAATAAAAAATTAACATGGTTATCCCGAGATTTATCTGTTTTGAAATATCCTATGTGCGTCCTGTCAATCTTCACAGGCAATATTTAAATTGTTTTTTTTTTTCAGTTTTATTTTACTACAAAACTATCCAGTAAATTAAATTCACAATTTTACCATTATGTGAAGTCTTTGCCGCTGGTTCAAGAGTTGTTTTACTTGTGACGTTTGGGTCAGCATTATCCACTTCATAATGGACATACCTGAAAGAAACATTGTATATTTGGATTAATTTTTCAATATCAATTTTTTTTTATTGTTATATATGAGGCCTATGTTTTTATTATCTATGGAATTACTAAAAGCACGATGAGATGGTTGCGGCCGAGGAAAAAATAAAATAAGTCGATCTGAACAAGGTCCATCTTGGTACCCAGTACTTGCACATAATAACATGTCATTACATGATAGAAGCCCACCCGCCGCTCGCTTGCTCGTGGCCGGTGACTTTCCTTAACCCTTGACCAGCAATTCTTTAACCTAATCGTACCTCGATGGCTTTGAACCATCTGCCGATCCCTATTAGTTACTTGAATCATTCTATAACATTGTTCGTTATAATCCCGACAGATAGAGAAGGTTTAAAATATAAAAATTGTCCTTGTAATAAAAAAAATATTCAATCGTAATCAGATATAATAGTGCAATTTTTCGTGATTTTCCTTAAGTATGCTTGTGATCTGAAATAGATTTACGTTACAGGGTGATTGTTTTGAAGTTTATGTATTTACTCTTTATTGTAAATCAATGGGACATGAAAAAAACTAAGAATGGTGATGATTAGATGGACGTTTTAATTAATAAAGAAACACAGACGAGGCAGTTTAAGTAATAGATCTTGAAAACGCATGTACATACATATAATAGATAGCTCATAAATAAGCATATACATAAACTACACAGTGACAATACAATGTCAGTGATGAACCAGGGAAATATGTCTTATTTCACTTTTGTAAAATATTGAATTCAGAAGAGCCTGATAAATATTTGTTTACAATTTCATTTGTTGCTGTTTTAATCTAAGAGGTATTACCAATTTCTTTAAAAACATCTCTCTGGAAATCTTTTGAGATTTAAAATTATAAATTGCTAGAACAACTTTTTTCTGTAATATGAAGATGGAATTAATTTTAAAAAGTAACTAAAATATAGTTGAACCTATTAATGTCAGTTAACTGTCTCACTTTTTTGATTGTAAAGATGATGATGGTATTATAATTTGACTTACTTGCAACTGTCCATATGAAAACAGGTATTTAAAAAAGAACAGTCCCCGAGGGATTCATCTGTGTGACCTTGAATAATTTTCTTAAAATGTAGCTTCTTACATCCGTAGTCCTGTTCATCCTCTTGTTTGTCTTCACCTTCGGATTTCTGCAAGTTAAACGCACGTACACATTCTGCCCTGGTACCATGGGGACAGAATTCCATTACTTGTGCCCCTGAAAATTCAATTTATTTATAAATATATACAAGACAAATACCTTGGTTGCGGTTGTAGTTGATGCTGCTAGCCCGGAGGTTTTAACAGCTTCATCAGAACAACAGAGTTCATAAAGCAGAAGTGTCTGTGAATTTAAAAATAAAACAGAAGCTGGACAGACACATTCCAGTTGTACTATGAGGTTCGCACGTAGTAAACCGCTCTATCAGAGTAGTTGTGTAGTGTTGAGTTTGTGTATAGGCGGCTTGAAACGGCAGCGTCGACCACAGACGAGCTAAGGATGGATCCGGATCTAACCTCGGATTTCTCACAGTGTTCGCGATAATGGAGCGAGCGACCATCCTCTATAAACGGGTGTTGTGGTGTTTTCCATTGTGAACGACGCGATATCCTGTGTGGAGTGTCGCGGGTGCAGTGGTTGATGGTACAGTGTGGTTAGCGCTTGCAGTATTGTGAGTGTCTGCAGCAGGTGTGGTGTGACAATAAATTGTCTAGATAGGACATTAAGGTAATTGCTAACAATTAGTTATTTAGTTTAGTTTAGTAAATTAGGTTATTATATAACCTTTTTTGTACCTATTTGGAAAATGTTGTTGTTGTTATATATTTTTATCAATTGACATTTATTAATACAATTCATTAATGCAGTACTAAACAAGACTAATTAATATTGTACCCAAGGAAAGTAATTTAATAAAATGCTGGTTTTACTTCACTTAAATTGGGTCGTACCATTTTTTGAATTAATTATTTTTCAGTGTAATTTGAAAAAGAAAAACCCTAAAACTAATAAAAAACAGATGGAGTGCCTTGATAGGAGATGACATTCTTTATTTTTATCACAATCCGGCAAAGACACGCAAGTTTTAAGAATAGAAACTATACACTGAATTACCTCCTTGACTTTTGAATTTATCAGCCAATGATTTCTCCTTAGCGGTTGGTTTACTCAAAAGATCCATTATCTCTTCCCCTACCCGCTTCACTGCCTTTTCTCTACTTGACGGCATCGCTAGCAGAGACTGAAAAACATTTCTTTTAACAATTATCAGTGGTTCTTCAATTTTTTTTAATAAAAAAATTAGATCTATATTATTTACTTTAAAATCATACTCACCATAATATCTGTGTCATTTTTCGCATGTTTCTTATCCTCTATTGTACTTTTTGATACTTTTGGATTTGTACTTTCATCAGCTGCATTATCACCTGAAGAACACCATAGTTACATAGAAATTAAAAATTATAATTATCACATTTTTTTATATTTCAGGCGGGCAGTCAAAAAATAACTTCTGATAAGCATTACTATTATACTCAGCTACATCTGATTATTCTTTTATTGATAACATAATATCTTCCAGTAAACTGTTTTGTTTCAAACAGACAGTAAGTGTTTGAGTTTCTTCCCACACTATTATAAATATCCAAAGCGCTAGTAATTTTAGACAGGCAGTAGCAACTAAACAAGTCTAGGTTTGGCTCTCCCAGGCGGTTTTGTATTGGAATACTAAACTCCTATTGTAATATATCTGTATTTAATTCCTTCATTGGAGTATTATTACAAATAGGATTCTCACACTGAAGACCATCTAGATTCACTTCTCCCACCACTAATGGTTCATGAAGTGGTAGTAGGCAAAGTAGTAGGCCAGGCAATGCCAAGTCAAGGTTCAGCTCTCTCGAAAGATCAATGCGTATAGAATAACAGACATGGCTGAGATCCTTACTTGGGGGCCCACATACCAGGTCACACCATGGAGTGCCTATTTAAGCGATGTAAGAACTCAGGGGCTACTTTGACCTGCATTCCACTGCTGCCTAACAGGCGTTTAGAGATCCCATGGGTTCAATCGGGCCTATGACTTCTTTGAAAGTAGCGAAGCTCGAGGGTTCCCCGAGGAGCCCTGGCTAGAGTCACTATATACTATGATTTTACATGATAGGCAGATTAAGTTATATAAATTTGATTTAGGGTAACCACCCTTCGTGTTGTACCTCCTCAAGTCTGTGGAATCTGCAAATTCTAATAAGGCAACAGTGCAATAGCAACTCATAAATAAGTGACTTTTAGGATTTTTAATCATTCTGTTAATGTAAGGTGGTTTAAAAGTCCTTTAGTGTTTTGTACTTTAGATTTTTGCATTGTACTTTCTCTTTTAATGAAATAGAGATACAAAACTCGTTCCCACACCCCGCACTCCATTTTTCCTATATAAGTTTTATACATTTTTAAATTAAATTTCAGAGTTGGTGTTTCCGTTGGCTTTTCTGATGAGGTAAAGAAAACTTTTTGATTCTAAGTAATGATCAATATACATTCATCATATAATAAACCAGCTGTTATTTTCACTCCTAGATCTGTATACCGTGAACTTCTGATGTTAAAAATTGGCATTGATAAAATAATTACTATGACTTAAACAATTTTTTACTGACCACACCTTTTCTTTTAGATGACATAGACTGTTCCTCGATTAGAGCTGCTAACACTGCACCCAGCCTTACAGATTCCGCCCCAACAACTTCGATTTCCGTATCAGTGGAACCCTCTAAGCGTTCTTTGATTCTGTAAATATGTATACCCTGTAATTTTATTCCTCTAACAAGATAATGTCATAGTATAAAATCTTCTTATAGACCTAGTATAAAGCAGATTACCATAATTTAAAATGTTATGAAAAGGGCATAAGTCAAGCTTCCTATAATAATATGTAGGAATATAAAGATTTATTTTTGTTAAAAACTTAGTGTTTATGACCTTGTAAAAATTATAAGTTGTGAAAATTCCTGTAAAAGTTATATTTTCCTTCAAAATTAAACGCAAAGGGGTTTAGTTAATTATAACTATAAATCTATGTATGAATCAATAGTCAAATACATTCAATTTAAAAAAAATGAATCCACTCAATTTTTTTTATTTAATTTTCTGGGATTAACCACAACCTGCGCAATCACATGATTTCTGCTTCACGCAGCAGCATTAGCTAAATATACATTTTTATCATCATCATATCAACTGATAGACACCCACTGCAAGGCATAGGCCTCCCCCAAGGATTTCCGCAATGACCAGTTTTGCATTGTCCACATCCAGCAATTTCCCAAGATCTTGACTATGTTATCGGTCCACCTAGAGCCGAGCCTACCCATGCTGCCATTTAATTTTTATAAATTCCATACTGTAAAAATATAATTAATGTCATTGTGGCAATCTTTGGAGGGGGCCTATGCCTTCTAGTAGGTGTAAAAAAATGAAGGGTCAAATAATTACTGGTCAAAAATTTTACAATAAACTTACGTAATTAACTTTTGTGTAGCAAACTTCTGGAGTAAACTGGCTACTATACCAGTGTCAACATCACCAAGGCCGGGCATAAGTGCACTGGCGGTGGCAGGTAACTGCAGCTGCATGTCTGACAGAACTTGCAAGAGGCGCACTTCTAAAGAAGCCACAGGCACTGGGGCTTTTGGTTTTTCCTGTGCAGCAGCTGGAAAATTTTAACCACTTGAAATAAAAATAAGCTCGAAGCTCTTGTGACCAACTGTGGAGTGTCAAACACAGAAGCTAACTGGGCTAAATAAACTATGCTTGACTGAGCACTGTAACAACAATGTTCACAAGACTAATTTTTTTATTTTGACTAGTACATTGCATAAACCATATACAAATTTAAGATCTGATATTTTTCTCTATGCTACTGATAGTGACTTTCTTATTTTGAGAGAAATTTTATTGGACAAGACTACTTATAAACTGACCCAACGGATTTATTGACTGGGCCCAAAATGCATTCATCTCGGGCTTTATGCTCCCTTGCCCGCAAATGTGTCACAGATGATGTAAGTATTACGATACATTCCCTTGTCTATTAATTATCATATAATAAATCTAAAAACATTTGCAAATTTGTAAAAACGTGTATTATAGTGTGAAGGACTTTTTTAGTGGTAATAAAACTAGAGAATGATTTGTTTTACTACTGTGTTAAGGCTGATACAAAACTGACCACAAAACAAAAAAAGGAAGCTTTATAGCTTTAAATCAAAAAAATCTTTATATGATTACACTGCTACTTTTTATTTACAATTCAAGTAAATAAACATTAAATGTCAGCATTGTTATCCCCACAGGAAGCTGTAGGTTCAGAAGTCAGTCTGCTGAGAAGAGCCGAAAGACTCAACAATTGCTCTTAACAGATATAATTTAATAAAGATTTCTTGATAATAATTAGCTTCCTTAAACCATTGACAACTTTTCATTATACACATTAATATCAGTATAGTTAGTTAGCTTGGATAGAATAATGTACTTTTTTCAATAATATTTGTTTAATATTGGTTTTATATCTTTCCAGCGGCACATCTGAATCTGAAATTGATTGTGAAATTTTATTGTTACATTCATTCACCCTATTAAAGCTTATACACCTATAATTAGTTACCCTATATACTTGACATTATGCTGAACAAAGTCACTTCAATGTTAGTACCTTCAGTTTTTTGTGAAACCGGGCTTGAGACGGATTTGTCTTTGCTGCATGGTGAAGTCTCCCCTTTATCACTCGAAAGTGTCGCGCCGAGAATATTTTGTCTCTCTTTTTTACGTTTTTCGAGCTTTTCTCTCAGACTGTTTCTTTTGCTCTTTACTGCTTGTATTTCTTCCCAAGCGTCAGACATTGTTAAGAATAGGAACCAACAGTCTACTGGTCACTTGAACTAAACATATATCGTTTAAAGATAATCAGACAATATTAATCCCTTTTCAATATTGAAACTGTTAGTAAAAATAGATGTAGAAAATCAGATTGTTTTTCAATTAAAACTACTATAATAATAGATAAATTTATAATTAAACATTTTGATGACAGCACATGTCATAATTTTTTATTTTAATTTTATGAGCATGTGGCTTGGTTACAAGTTTATTTGGCCATTTTACACTTTGACAGAAGTAGTTACGTTTGTAATATAAATATTAGACCATTTTGTATTTAAGTTATTTTTAACATCTCTCATTTAGATGCCATGGCTTGTCAATTTTTTTTCTGTTTTCTTTGAAATATTATTAGGGCAATTTAATTTCTGTTAGTTTAACAAACGTTGTGATTATTTAATACTTTAACGTTAACTTTACCCGGGTCTTGTTTTTTTGTAAATTAGCCGGCCGAGTTCATTTTTCTATCAAATGTCAAATTTTCAAGATATGTTTAATTTGGCCGTTTTATTATATTTGATACACTAAACGACTGAAAAGCCATGACAAACAAAAATTGGTGGCATAAGAAAGATGAGGTATAGAGTGCTTTAAGCGTGGTAAAGAAAAAGGAACAATTCGGCAAGTCTGAAAATGACTGTAGATAGGCGCGGAAAAATAAAAACAATTTTATATTTGCATGATGTCTTCTTTAATTGAAGAATACATTATAATATAAATTTTATTAATGTTACTTTATTGGACTCATCAAATGTCGTAAATTATTCCTTGGAGGTACTTCAATAAATAAATAACCGATGTTTTGAATGTTTGTTTTAAAGTTTATGTTTATGTAAAAAGAACGGTCTTGTAAAAGAAACAACACAGAAGTACGTTTAAATTTGGAACATTCAAAAAACAACGGGCTTTATATGACACTTGCAACTTTATAATTTTACATGAGAGAGTTAGTGAAAGAAAATAAACCGATAAAAATCATAACATGCCATTGAATTTTGCACCAGAGCTAATATCACACTCTCAAAAAGTATGTGTTTTATACAAAACAGCATTAAGACAGATAGAATCTCTTTATTACCCAAGGTAAGAAAGTTTGTATACATTTATAACCAAAATACAATAAGTAATATAGTGGGTATATTAGTTATTATATTTTATGTTTAATAATAATCCATATCTCTGTGGGACCCTTCCTAGATCCGGTAGGTAGGTCGCAACAACACGAAGTCCAAAGTAGAATTGTGTATGTTCATTCTGTACTGTACTGTTTCGAAAATGTTAATACTGCTATACTTTCTGACATGAGTTCACGGAGCGGAAGAGTCTGTGAACTATATTATTTTCATTCGAGCCTCGCCCGTTTTTAACCGACATAAATGAACAATTTTATTTCTGTGGAATTCCCCTTTTTCGATGCGCTGTTGATGATGACAACATAATGTTGTTCCCATAATACCGATATAAATATAGAATTATATTTCTGTGGAATTTCCCTTTTCGATGCGCCGCTTATGATGTATTTTTGCTCCTACATTGCCAATGTTGTGCAACTATACTATATTATTTATTTTTTTCTTCACGGGTTGTTTCAGAATTGTGGTACGTTACCATCAAGTACTTTTAAGAAAACGATTCGATGATAATAAATGTATTACTGATCCTAAAGAACAACGTCGTCTCCTGTGGATGGGGGAACATGAATCCTTTTTGTGTAAAGATCCCATATTTCATGGAAAATGTAAGTTGTTTTTGGTTACATTAAGAAAAAGTAACAAATAATACTAAATTTCTGGAAACAGTTATCACTTTTCGATTTCACGTAGTTATGTCGATTTAAATTCACTCTAAGCATATTGTTAGTATCTCTCTAAGCATTTGTACAAATGAACGAATCTAATATTACTTTAGACTTACTAATATTATTTTAGACTAATTCAACCGAAACATAATAACATAATTTTAAAAGTAGGTGACTTTGTAAATTAGTGTCTACATAATTTGGAAATGCGAGCAGCGAGTGTGTGACAGAGCATTGAGCGGAAAATCCACAACTAACAAAGACTTTAAAACATATATGTGCTAGCAAGCTTGGGCTTCGCTTATTTTCTTATCACGTATGAAGAACTGCTAAGAGCTGAAGCGTAGAAAAAAGGGGCATTCATATCTTATCTTTATCCTTTGACAGATAATGTATGTTACTAATTACTGCTTGAAGCATCACTTATGTCAAGAGACATTTTGTATTTACAGTTTCAAAAACGATGGGCCGTGCGGGAGGAGTAGCTTTTGCCCGAATAGTTGAGCCACCGGATTGGGTTCTTGACTATTGGCACCCGTTAGAAAAGGCACAATACCCTGAATATTTTGCGAAACGAGAATGTCGGAAATGTGAATATATAAAGAAATGGCAAGCAGGGATTTTATATTAATTCACTGTATATGTGTGCGTGTGTAATTCTTTTTGTTCAATTCTATTAAATATGTTTTGACCTAAATATATTTTATTCCATAACACAAGTGAATGTCCGATTCTTTTATCGAATACAAATTTAAAAAAAATTCTAAGAAATGGATTTATGAATGTGTGACCTTTGCTTTATTTTTCTTTGAAAAGAAAAAAATATGCATTACGTCAAATCCACGTTTTCTCTTGTCAATAATATTTGTTCATAAGCGTATGTAATTTCAAAATGACTGAAAACACGAAAACAAATGTAATGACTGATACAGAGCGACTTGAACTATGTCAGAAATTAGATCGTGAACTGGACGACTTTATAAATAGTTTAGAAAGGAAAAGATATACAGAAGGATGGCCAGAAGAACGATGGGAGGTTTGCATTTTATTGGATATTTTAACAACAGAAACTACTACCCCTAGTAGCTTGTAACGGTCTCGTGAGAAAGTTCTATGAAAAAAATAAATTAGTTGTAAAATGTATTGTGGCCAGTAATACTATTGGATCGCAAAAGCTTTCATGTTATATTGACGCTATTGCGTTAGCACTTATTTGGATATTATTTTTTTACCATGCGACTTGGATTATTATTAAATAGAATTCTATTTTACTTGTGGATAAAAAGTGTTATGGAGGTTATTAACGTAAAAATTTATGAACCATAACATGAACAAAAATATTGCTGTTAGAAACCGAGACTGTGTGACGTAATATTTTCATTTCTTTTTTATATCCAAAAAATATTTTACTTGCACATTTAAAAAAAGTATTAAACCTTACGTAAACCTGAAAATTAATTTCTTTGCAATTGTTTGTCAGCTATAATCACCTGTCCCATTAATTTGCTTAAAAAGGTCATTTCCAAATTATATAAAATATGTCCTCCATAACAATAGTTTGAATCAAAATGTAAAGTTTGTAGAACAGAATGTACCTTCAGCATGAAAAAAAAAAAACCTGTGCAATAATTGAAACCATAATATAATGTTAATTAAAATGCCTTAGTAGTTTCCTCAAAACTAAGGATTATGGCCAATAATATCAATCTCTGTTACCACTTTGTTCTAAGTTTTTTTTATTTCATATAGGTTTATGGAGCTGTGTATGGTGGTGTTGCATACTTTAGTAACTGTGTCAGTCCAACCCATAGGTGACCATCCTCTATCCCTTATACTTTCTCATTGGCTACAACTAAGCCTCTAGACTTTCTGTGCTCCTAGTTAATGTTCATTAATAGTTGACTTTTTAAATATGGAACTTGATGCCCTTTTAATCGGCTCTTATGACAGGCAGGAAAAACCTTCACCTTATGTTAATCAACAGATATTGAAGGGGACAACAGACCTTACCTTACACATGGGTGTTCTAATTATTTATCATAACTAATTAATATTAAGATTTGTATTGTACAAATGTCACATATGTTTTGTTCATATTTTTTCTTTATTACTACCTTAAGACAGCTTTGTGGCCAAACACATAAATATCTGCTACCGGCTGTTTCCAGGCTGGTATATGGCTATTTTTTTGATAATAATTTATGGAGCCATGCATGGTGGTGTGACATATTTTTGAAATTGCATGAATGCATCAATTAAGTATTCTATGCAAGCAGATAGTAGATAATCAGGTCTTTATGCGGAGCTATTTAAGGACACTAATTCATTAGTGTAAAGCGCTGTCCGCTGGATTCTTAACATTCAGTGCAAACACCATATTTAAAATTGCCTATCCTTTGCTTTGAATGAGATGAGTTTCAATACTCAGTTTAAAAGCTATAATTGATACCTGGGTTAGTCGGCAAGATTTGATTGGCCATTTTTTTATACTGGTCTTTAAATAAATCCTAATACATTCCATAAGCAGTTGGTGGTCGTAGCCGTAATCTGCTCCTGGTGCCTTAACTCGTTATTGACAATTTTCAATGGTTTGCTGTTATTATAGTTTTAATTGATTTGTTTTTTGTATTTTACGTTTGAAGAAAACTGCATGTACAGTAACCTCAGGAGTTGTTGAAACCATGTATTCATGAAAAGAATATTTTCTGCACAAAATTTCCTAAGTAATTGTCTCTGGTCGTCGCAGTTACCCAACTCAAATTGACTATTTATTCCCCTTAGACTGATTTCTTTAATAGCCATCTCCAGGCATGCTGGTATAGTGTGCTGTGAAAATGATTTTTTGACTTTTTTGGACGCGTCAAGAGTAGGCAAATGAATTTGGTGAAACTTAATAGCATGAAGTTGGGCATTAATCTTGAATATTGAAATTCTTTCCGAGATCATGTTGTATGCTAATATACAGTTATATATTTGCTAAGAAACTGAACCCACTCAACATAAATGGTTTTCGATGTTACCACATTGATAATAAAGTTCTCGTCGTTAGTCAGTGGCCCTTGTGTGTCATGAGGGTTTCACAAAGGCTCCATATTTATGCATTGTTTTCTAATACAATGATTTTTCGGTTGCGCCCAACTAATAAAAAAATACCAAAAATATGTTCAGGTCATACAGGTGAATTTCACCAAGACTTATTAGAAATCTTCGTGACCAGCAGTGAATGTCTTTGGACTGAAATGAGGATGATGATACATGGTACAAGTCAAGTACGATCAGTTTTATTTTGCATATGTTGACATTGTTATTTATTAAAAAAATTGATGTAAGTTTCTCCCAAAGTTTTTTATTCTTGTCAGTTTGTACATTAAAATTATTGATTGCACAGGAGGAAATGGATAAGCATCCATTTTTTATGAAGAATAATCCGGATGCAGATGGAATGTCACCATTAGCGGAAGGTTTGGCAAAACTTAAATATGACCCTGATGAGAATACCCCATTGGAACTGGCAAATAATTACAAAGAAGATGGTAATTTTAATTTTAAACATAAGAATTATCGCTTAGCAATTTTAGGGTATGTACCTTTTTATCAATTTTAAATTTGAATAAAACTGTTATATTATTTAAGAGTCTATTTAGATTAGTAAAAATTTTGTTATCATCTTGTAATAAATGTGCTTAGAAATCCGATGAATTGTTCAAAATGCCTGTATACATATATACATTTATATATATACGAATACCTTATGTATATAATGTAAAAGTGAAATGGCCTGTAACCATGCTAAATATAGAAAGACAACTGTCATCTATGTGACCTGGAGTCATGGGTTGTCAAGTCCTGCTATAAATCATATCGTCGCCTCCACCGAATAAACTCGTAATCACGTAAATAAAATTTTACGGAGAAACAATAAACGGAATTTCTTTAATAACATTCATTATATTCAACCTAAAGGGCAATTTATGTACCAAATGAAACTAATTATTTGCATCTATGTATTTTATTTCTGTTTATATATTTTGGAAAATATCTGCTTTATTACGGAAGATAGATTTTACTGAAATTAATTTTTAAGCTTTTTGTAATGGAGTAATGTCCTTTACGATGTTTTTTGGAGCGAAATTTGATATTGACCGTCATCAGTAAGTTTGCAATACGATATTATTCATTTCTACATTTCTGCCAACTATTTCACCGCTAGTTTTTTACGGCTTTTTTCGAGTCACGTTGATTCAGTTTATTATCGATTCTTTAAAAAAGATTATGGTAAAAAGACGTTAAGGTATAATATATTCATAAAAAAGTACAAAAGTAGCCAGTGATACCCAATACTGGATACTTATTGAACCTTTTTTATGCGAATAATATTGTACTTGCTCTTATAATTTTATTTACGACAATTTCGTTTCTTACATTTCACATTAGAAAAATCCCGAAAAAAAAACATAAGGTGTAATTCTACTTAAAGATGCCGAATTTCACAGAAATAGAATAAGTCCGCAATAGCATACGCATAGCAATACGGGATTATTCGGTGGAGCCGACGATATCTCACATTCTTGATTTATTTTAAAAAAAAGGTTACAAAATGGCATTATTACCTAAAATACAAGATACAGGACAAGATTACAATTACAAGTGTGAACCTAAGGCAGTAACCAGTACTTGGCACGGCAAAGATCGGAGGAGATCGGTTTAGTATTGTATTGTCTATATTGTACAATGCTTTGACAGCTTGTTGTATACATACGTCGTTAAAGTTTATTAAAGAGTATTGTCGACGTAGAATTTTTCCGATGTGCCAATTCAAATGCCCGGTACTATATCTTTCTTGTATATTCACCAGGGTATTATTTAAAAACTCTTTGCTATCGTATCTTTTGTACATGTCTGATCATTTGTACTTTTTAATGTTTACAATGCTTATTTTTTTTTAGATACACAGAAGGAATAAGGGTAAAGTGTGATAACGCTGAAGTTAATGCGAGTTTATATAATAATCGCTCCGCATCACATTGGCATTTAAAGAATTTTAGATCAGCTCTGTTTGATAGTGAAAAAGCATTATCATTTAATCCTGACCATGTCAAAGCAAGACTCAGAGCGGCTAAATCAGCATATGAAGTGGCTAAATATGACACTTGCATACAACATTGTCAGAAATTGTTAGAAGTTAATTCGAAAGACAGTGATGTAGTGGAACTTCTCAACATGGCAAAAAAGAAAAAGGTACTGCAAGAACGGGATGAGAGGAAAAGTAAAAGAATAATCAGTAAAAAGGAAGAAGAAAGAGATGCAATCATTAAGACAATACTGGAACGTGGGATTAGAATATCTAATTGTGAAGATGCAGATGATATAGATCTGTCTAAGTTGGAACCCAGTTTACCAGATTCAATGGTACATATAGAAGACGGAATACTAAAGTGGCCTGTTTTATTATTGTATCCTGAGTATCAGATGACCGATTTTGTTAAAGATTGCCCAGAAAACGTTCCATTGTTGAACCAATTGGAACAACTATTCCCTGCGCCATGGGATAAAAGAGATGCGTATAAATGTACCACAGTTAATGTTTATTTTGAAGGTTATGATAAAATGCCGCATGTGGTGGATCCTTCGAAACAATTAGGAGAGTTGTTGGTGACGAAGTACTTTGAACTGAAGGCTGGAACTCCAGCTTTTTATATATTGCCAAGAGGTAGTGTTATTGAGAGAAGATTTTTGGAAAGTTATTTATAAAATCTGAATGATTATTTTGTTTTATGATTAAGCTTTTATATGATGCATAGTGAAGCCTTTATATCTTTTTAAAATCTCTTTGGCTGGTTTTGATGACATTAAAAAGTTACATTTAAAAGAAGAAATAAGTCCAAGTTGTTTCAAGCTATTTTTCTTTTGTTTTGAAAAAGTTCGAAAAATTTAAAATTTTCCTTTAAAACTAAGAAGTAAATGAGAAATGCACGCCGCGAAAAATTCTGGCGTTAATGGGCCTGATATATTTGGTTAAAGCATTTTCAATTCGGGTATTTTGATATAATAAATCGCCTCGCTAAAGCAAAACTTCACACTTTAAAAGTCGCACGCGTTTTGTGGAAAGTTAGGTAGCGAACTGCCGATCCTGTGGGAAATTATTCTGCGGGCTGCGCCGGCGGAGTCAAATATTGCGAATTTGAGGGCACTTCTCCACTGGCGTCGACACAGGTAGGTGCTGCAGTCGACACGTTTTTGTGTCGAATTAATGTTTTTGTGATTATGTAGGGCAATACATATTTCATATTTAAGTAAATTTTATTTTAGTATTATATATATTTAGGTGAAATATGTGGGGTTGCCTACTTTCCCCAAAGACAGTATGGCGGACAGTCCCACTACGTCCGACTGTCCTGTCCGCGGCCGTAACATGTACGCCCTAGCGCATAAACGATGTGACGTAAGCCAGCGGCCCGGATCCCTGGTCGATCGGCGCGCGCGTCTCACTCAATCTTAGTCCGGCCGCACATCAACGTACACGCAAGCCCGCCGTGATAAACTCTCGCTGCGACGCGCTTACCTTTGTATAGTGGTTGTGTTTACAATAAAATAGGATTTTCTCAATTGCATCCGTTTATTTCATTTCACCACCACATTGGTGAACACGACGTGATTGTGTCTGCTGCCGACGTGATCCGGCGCGCGCTGCTGTGTTTCTATTAAGTCGCGACTACACTTAATTGTTACGTACTACCTACCGTCAATATTTTTTTCGCGGCATTGTCCTTTGTTCTTATCTACAGCTGCGAACTGTGCCGGCTATCACTCTCTTGGGATTTTAATATACGGAAACATACAAACCGTGAGCCGTGAGTGGTCAGTTTGATTACTACCTAATAAGTTTTGCGAACACTAATACGTCAAGTTCTTTGTATAGATGTGCATAGTTGATTTACATATAACTACCCCACGATCCCAACAACAGCCTCACGGACGGTAAAAATTTGGAAATTTCGATTTTAGAACAGTTCTCCGGGCAGTCTGTGCGTCTCTCCATACACAAATAAGTTTGAAGATGCTTAGAGATGTTCTTTAAATGCACTTCTCATTCCAAGAAGCACTAAGCGTAGCGACTCAGTTCCGTCGTGTGAGTGTCACACGATGGCTGCTTTTAGTGGTCGGTGGAATCTTTCTACTAGCCCAGTATAAGCAAGATGGTACGCTGTAGTACGCCGATGCTGAAAACTAGCCAGAGATAGGTTCTAATTGTCTTCCGCGGTATGTGGCTGTGAGCGTGGGATCATCGAATCTAGATATTTATCTACTGATGAGTGTCCTGGCTACAGCCTCCGCGGTTATATCTTCGATGGACACGAATTCAGGTTATCTCGTAAACCTATCTAATACGGTTAGGCAATAATGGTATTATTCTTTTATGACTCCTTTTTGGCGACCTCTCGTTCCTCTATCTTAAATCTATGATTGGGACTTTTGTTTCAAAATATTATTCAGTAAAACTTTTTATTAATGTTCTCTTCTGTCATCCTTCACTAGTTCTTTTAACAGGTTGTCAAATATCTCCCTTCTTTTTTGCTCTTTATTCAATGCTTTATAAAAAGTGTTACAGTGATCGGATTTAGTTCAAATATGCACCGTTTTGTTCGATAATCTGTTTCCATCTAGACGGCAACTTCATAATACCTCCCTCGTAGAAGCCCCCCTCCTTATTTGCGAAGAACTCGGACAGTCACTTTTCACAAACCTCTTTTGAGTTCAACTTTACACCACCGAGGGCGTTCGCCATGGACAGGAACAGGTGGTAATCACTTGGCGCTATGTCCGGGCTATATGGTGGATGTGATAAAACCTCCCATCCGAGCTCCCGTAGCTTCTGACGAGTCATCAACGAAGTGTGTGGTCTGGCGTTGTCCTGGTGGAACACTACACCCTTCCTGTTGGCCAATTCTGGACGCTTCTGGTCGATCGCCTGCTTCAAGCGGTCCAGTTGTTCGAAGTAGATGGTAGAATTAAGCGTCTGGCCATATGGGAGCAGCTCATAGTGGATGATTTCCTTCCAATCCCACCAAACACACAGCAAAACCTTCCTGGCCGTCAATCCCGGCTTGGCCACTGTTTGGGACGATTCACCGGCCTTCGACCACGACCGTTTTCGCTTGATATTGTCGTATGTGATCCATTTTTCGTCGCCAGTCACTATCCGCTTTAAGAATGGGTCGAGTTCGTTCCGTTTCAGCAGCATATCGCAGGCGTTGATTCGGTCCAGAAGGTTTTTTTTGCGTCAAATCATGCGGCACCCAAACATCAAGCTTTTTTTTGTATCCAGCCTTCTGCAGATGGTTTAAAATGGTTTGGTGACTAACTCCCATCTCCTGGGCGATGTCACGAGATGCCACATGCCGGTCTAACTCGATGTAGTCCATGATTTGATCGGTATTTGTCGTCTATACAGGTCTTCCGCCGGCTGGCTTATCCATGGTGTCGTTTTCGCCGGCTCTGAATCGTCGAAACCATTCCTCCGCGGTTCGAAATGATAGAGTACCATCCCCCAAAACACCATTAATCTCACGGAACGTTTCCGGATTTGCCTTTAACGAAGGAAAACTTTAAAATAGCGCGAATTTCGGCGTTAGTGAACTCCATGTTTACACGTCTATAACTGTTGAACGCAATATCCAAACTAATCATGCATAGCGTCGTTTTGTAGGTTATGTCAAGACCTTTCAAATTATGTATAGTATTGCCAGATACGAGCTCTGTAGCGCTTTGTACATAGCCGCGAAATTCAAAAGACAAAAAGGCGGAAGGGAGATATTTGACAACCTTTTATTATATCTTCTTTCATTCTTTATATTTTATTGTTTACTCTTTTATTCACAATCTTTACATACGAGTACATCACCTCTTTTCGTTCGGCGCATTCTTTTTAGTATTACAATTAAGTTCACAATTTTTAGTTTTTTCTTATTTATGTGGGAGTGAATAACGTAGGCGAATAATAGATGTTTTTAGATAATTTTTAAACACTTTAATTTTTTCACGTCTTACATAGTTGACATCAACCGTCCGACCGCCATCTTACTCGAGAAAACCATAATCCATTACTACTGTTCATTCATTCATCAATCAACCGCTCACTTCCTTTATTCTTACGTTCCGTTCCCACACTCGGTCATCCTGACTCATTGACTGTCCTCAGTCAAACGTCTTTCTCTTATACTATTACAAAAATAAATTTAACAAGTTACAGTATACATCTGCTAAAGTGTAAAAAACTAATCTTAAATTATACAACTTCTACAAAATAAATGAAAATAAATGATAACCATCAATGAGGTTACAATTAGGTAATTGGCCACCTTTTCATAAAATCTGCAACAGAAAGAGTTTTATTTGGTCCTTCATCGGTAGTATTTACCTTTTCAACATCGTATCTGTCTTTGCATATAACTCTTGATACACGATATGGCCCCAGAAACTTTGGTTTTAATTTCATAGCTGTTCCGAATTGTGTTCTCTTGATGGCTACTAAATCACCCTTCTTATAAATTATACTCTTCTTTCTCTTCTTATTAAAGTTTCTCCTGTTCTCTTCTTGAATTTGAAAAATGTTCCTTTGCCTTTTGTCTCTTTTCTTCTCTATTTTCCATAAAAATATCTCTTCCTTCTTGTAAAAGAAGTTCGCGAAGCTTTATATCTTATTTGATTTTCATTCTACTTCCAATAATCATCTCGTACGGAGTGCATCCTATACTTCTCTGGAAGGTGCTGTTTAAGTAACGCTGCACTCTATTCACATGCCGATACCACAGGTCTGGTTGCTCAATGCACAACTTTGTGAGGACTGATATAATGGTTCTATGGATTCGCTCGACTTGGCCGTTTCCCCTTGGTACGCCTGTTGTAATCTTGATGTGCTCAATCCCCTCTTCTTCACAGTATTGTTCAAATTCCTGGCCTGTGAAAGCTGTACCACGGTCACTTATAATCCTATTAGGGTTGCCAAAATGCTGCTGATGGATTTTTAATTTGTCTATTGCCTCTTTGCTTGTTGTACTCTTTGTAGGAAAAATCCAGACAAATTTTGTGAAGGCATCCACAATAGTCAATAAATAGTTATACATCTTCTTAGTTTCCGTCATAGGTCCAACATGATCAATATGAATTGTATGTAGAGGTACATCTTCTTTTTCTATAGGATTCAAAAACCCTTCCTGCTTACCTTCCTTCCTGGTAGCCAGTATACAGGGGATACATGTCACAATGTAGTCTTCAATTTTCTTGGGCAAGTCTTTAATATAATAGTCTTCATTAATCAAATCTGTCATCTTTCTTTTACTAAAATGTCCAATTCCATGTACTCTTCTTAATATCTCTGTTTCCATATTCTTAGGTATTACAAGTAGTCTTTGTGAAGTTTTGTAGAGTAAACCATTTTCTACGAAATAATCTGAATATGACTCCAGTTTAAGAATGTCCATGATAGATTTTAGTCCTTCATCATTTTCTTGTGCTATTTTAATCTGTTCGTGCATCTGCCTTGTAATTATCCCTACATATGGTGGGTTTCGACTTAATGCGTCAACGTGTCTCATTTGGGAGCCAGATCTATGCTCTACCGTGTAGTTGTATTCTTGGAGTAATAAAACCCATCGTGCCACTCGTGTCACCAAGTCCTTCTTACGCAAAGTCATTTGAAAGGCTGCACAGTCAGTCACTATCTTAAAAGGTATACCAAATAAGTATTTTCTAAATTTTTTCACACCTTCAATGACTGCTAGTGCTTCCAGTTCATAACTTGTGTATTTCTTTTCACTCTCTGTTGTCTTTCTACTAGAATAATAAACAGGATGTAACTGTCCGTCATCTGAACTCCTTTGCATGAGTATAGCCGAGTGTGCATATTTAGATGCATCTGTGTGTAGTTCTGTTGGTAAATCCGGATGATAAATCTTTAGTACAGGTTGCTGACATAATCTTTGCTTCAGGATGCAAAAAGCTTCTCTCTCTATGTCGGTGAATTGGAATGTTTCATTTTTTCTCAGTAGATTCGTCAGAGGTGATGCTATTGCGGCATAGTCTTGAATGTACTTCCTGAAATATGAGGTTAAACCAACGAAGGAATGCAGTTGTTTTAATGTTTTAGGCTCGGGGAAATTCATGACTGCGTCAACTTTATCAGACGTAGGTCTCACTGTCCCGTCTTCAATAGTGTGCCCCAGGTAGTCCACACATGTTGTCAACAACTCACATTTTTTCCAGTTAATTTCAAGCCCATATTCACTAGTTAAGAACTGTTAAGAACTTCTTTTAATCTTTGTAACCCTTCCTCGTAATTTTCCGATAATATTAATAGATCGTCAATAAATATTAATAAATGTCCTTTGGCAACCAAGTCTCGGAAAATTATATTAATATATCTTGTAAAATATTTGGGACAAATCGATAACCCAAATGGAGCCCTTAAAAATTCATATTGTCCTGCATGAGTGACAAAAGAAGTATACTTAATAGACTGCTCATCTACTTTTAGGTGGAAAAATGCATTCTTCAGGTCAAGCTTTGAGAAAACTTTGGCCTTAGCTAGCTTATCGATGTGGTCATCTATTACAGAAAGTGGAAATTCATCTTTCACCATCTTACTGTTGATTTTTCGGTAGTCTACACAAATCCTTACACCACCATCCTTTTTCTTTACAAGAACAAGTGGGCTACAGTATTCAGAGAAACTAGGTCGTATTATTCCATTATCTAACCACTCGCTAACTTGTTTGTCAACTTCTTTTTCCTCCATCAATGACAATCTTCTCGGATGCTGCGCCACAGGGATATCATCGGTTAATATGATTTTCATTTCGATTGGAGCTTCTTTCATCTTGGTCGGAACATAACTACTCACCAAATGCTCAACTTCTTTTTTCATCCGCGGATCTGTAACCAAACAATTAGGTTGCCCTATCTCGCTAATCGCACAAATTTTATTTAACCATGAATTACTATCTGGTGACATTACTAGTACTGATCCCTTATTGATGATTATCACTGCATTAGATAAAAAATCTTGACCTAAAAGTAAATCGTATGGCATAACGTCGTTAGGCACAATGTGAAACACAGTTTCAAAACGTTGTCCATCTAGTTCAATAATAGTAAAAAACCTTCCGCACGAACTTACGCGCTTTTCACCAAGTCCAGTTAAAGTCACATTTTCACGCTGATACGTCGTTATTCCCAGATCAAAATATAGTTTTGAAGAAATTAAGTTTAAATCGCTACCACTATCAACTAAACAGTTTATATTTCTGCCGCAAATATTAACAATTTTAACAGATTTATTCCTCGTAACGTTGTTGTTTACATTCGAGTTGACAGCTGTCATGACGTCACTAAACAATGTCTGCTCGTTGCCGCTCATTGGTTGTCGTTTACGGTCACCATTGTTGCTTAAATCGTTTCCGCCATACTCATTCATTTCCTGTGACGTCACGTAGAACTGTTTTCTAGAATGAGCGTTTGTTGCACCTGACCCGCTAGCGCCATTTTGCGTTTGCTGTTGCCTGTTGCACTGCATACCTTTGTGCCCAAACTCGTTACAACGAAAACATTTTAGACCTTGGTTTCGATGAGGGCACGCATCGGATTTATGGTTCATTTTTCCACAGTTAAAACAACGCACAGGCCGCCTGTTCTGGGTCTTATCACGGTCATTAGCACTACTACAACTTACACTGGATCTTCGGTGTAAATTCTCCTTGTATTTTTCATACAATTTAAGCTTCTCTTTTAATTCAGTATAAGTACTTACGCCGTATAACAAAATTTTATTACTTTCGTGATCTGTGATGCCTTCTATTATGTATTGTATTGCGATATAATCCGCTAACTTTCCTCGTCTGCCTAATGCCTTCATTTCCAACATATAATCATAGCAATTTTCGTCTTTTTGCTTCTTACGTTTGCTCATGATTTCGTGAATTTCTTTTGCATTTATAGTTTCCGGAAATTCTTTTCCTATAGCCGTCTTGAGTTCATCGTACGTTTTAAATGTTTTCTCGGAGCGCAACCACGCCGCTGCAGTCGAGATCAACGTCCGTCTTGCTAGTAGTAATTTTTGAGCCGATGTTAAATAAAAGATTTCTGCGTTGTCCTCGATGTCTTGCGTCCATTTTGAAACTGGGTAAGTTGGGTCGGTTCCCGAGAATTTCTTTATGGAATCTTCCATGTATAGCAGGTTATGCTGTAATTTGCCTCTGGAGTCTCCTTCGCTCCCGTCTTCGGATGTCATTCTTCTTTATATTTAAATGGGTCGTACTCGTGGTGATTTCTTCGTTATGGAAAATGCGTCGTGTATTAGTCGTCTTCGTGTGGATGATGTGTGGCTAACTGCTGCTCGTTACAAACCTCGTTGATGTCGTTATGCGATGGGGGTTGAGGAATAAAATACCGAAATATCGGTCGTCGTCGTTAATATAACCTCAATTGCCTCGCCGTCGTTGAGTAATTTTACGCCGCACGCGCACTCCTGGTGTTTATTTCTATCCCGGACGAGCCCCCAAATGTGGGAGTGAATAATGCAGGCGTATAATAGATGTTTTTAGATAATTTTTAAACACTTTAATTTTTCACTTCTTACATAGTTGATACAAACCGGCCCATCGCCATCTTCCCCGAGAATGCAATAATGCATTCCTAATCTTCATTCATTCATCAATCAATCGCTCACTTCCTTCACTCTTACGTTCCGTTCCCTCATTTATATTATTATTGTGTCTTATTTTACTTATTTTTGTTAATGAACTCAACCCAACTCTATTTAATTTTTGCTTAATTTTGTATTCAGTTTTATTTTTATCTATTACTTTCTTTATTCCTATTGCGGCTTCGTTCTCTTTCCACAGAGGCGCTTTTCACGTTCACATTTAATGGACTATAGCGTGCCACGTGGGGTTAGCTCTGAAAAGAAACACGCAGGACGATGAAGTAAATAAACACGTTAATTGACTATACACGCAAGAATAAAACAAGTAAAGTATTTACACTTATTTTCACATAATCTACAACTAATTATTACGAGCTACACTATGTTACGAGGTACCATGTCCGAGAGAGAGTGTCGTTGATTACGGTGCCCCGGTCTCTACTTTCATTTACTCGGGCCTGCGCGCTTGAGGGCAAGATATCGGGGGCATAGGACGCGGGGTGAGGTTCCTCGTATGCACGCTTTTAAACCCCGCCGGCTGTTTCTTGGCACTGTTTACTGATTCATCAGGGATCAGCAGTCCACACCGGATCTTTTTAGGAATCTTGGCCTGCCTTTTCACAACTAGCTTGGAGGGAGATGATGAAGGCAGTCCAGAAATAAATATTTGGTTCCAATTTACTGTTTCCTGATTTTCTGCAAACAACTTCACATGGTCGTCTGTATATGTGGGCCTATCAAAAAAGAGCTCCTGTAATCACCCCTGCTGCGTCCTGTCGAGCCCCCCGAAGAATACAGAGCTGGATATCTCTCAGGATGCTATCTGATATCACTTGTTGCGGCTGATGTAACCTGTCCTATTGTCCGTGATGGCGATGGCCAGATTAGACTTAACAGCTTATGAGTAGGAGAAGTTGTTCTTGTTACTCTCTAGGTAAAACTCTTTCTTTTTGCCTCGAGGGGACATCGTTTTATCTAGACGAGTTCGTTTAATGGTAGCCCTGAAATTATTGCTGGTTGTGCTTGCCATATTACCCGCACTGTTATGGTGTGTCGCGGTACTAGCAGATTCTTTGTCTGCCACAGTACTGCCGCCCATCTGACCACTTGCACCTGCCTATATACCCAAGTCTGTTCCAGCCGATCCTTTCGAAAAGGCCCCAGCTGGTGAACAAAAGATCGCGAGTTTGCTCTGCTTTTCTTTAAGTTGTCGTGCAGTTTCCCACTTTTTCTTATTCTTTTTGGCCATTGTGCCTGTACCTTGGTTTAGCACCACTGGGACGGCCTGTGGACCTTTCTTGCTCAGTATCCCCACTTCTGAGTTGACCAAATTTGTCTGTTACGCTTGCACAATTCGCAGCCGATGTATTTACTTTAGATTAAGCTTGCAACTTACCACCGTCTTGGTTCGCACCAGAGGTTGTAATGGGAGTGTGTGAAAGCAGAGACCCCGTCGAAATAGCCTCGTATTCGACTGTCTGGCCCACGGCTAGGCAGTCAGACCTTTTTTGTTCTAATTATTAGACTTGCTATTAATCTTAATATACATGGGTATGTGTAAATGTGTAAATGAACATTTTGTCCACTCCGTTTTCCACCTGCCTTGGAGCCCGCACCTTTGGGAACGCCTACTGACTAAAGTTTTAGGTCATTAGGATTACTGAGTAGATATGGGTCCGCCGAAATCAGCTAGTAGAGCGACGTCAGGTGCTCGTTAAGTGGTGATAGCACAGGTCAGGTAGCCTTGGTCTATCGGTGGTTCGCTTTTGCTCGCTCCGCCAGCATGGCCGTTCGCTGGTTTCCGTAAACCTCGCAGAGGCCTTCTGGCGGGACACTAGAGCCGTTTCCCCAACTGTTGCTAGCAGAGGAGCTACCGTTTAGCGTGAAACCAAAGAAGATCAAAGAAGGAGTATTGCCTCACAACACAACTGACCCGGCACTGCTTAACGTAGCCCTCCAGGATCTCACGTCCGAGTTTTGTTTGTACCTTTAAAAGTTGACTCGACTCGTATTTGTTTCTTTGTACCTTTTCTTTAATAGCCCTCATTATTGGGGACCTCTCGTTCTTCCTTATCTCGTTTTATGGACCCTGTCCTGAGAGTAACTTACAATTTTCTGTTAATTATTTCACTTCCTTTTTTATTTCTTTGCATCTTTGTTGATTAGAGGTTGTACCGATTCCTTCTGTGTGATAAGGAAAAAAGAAACATCGAAGTCAGCAACAGAAGAAAAAGTTATTTCAATTAAAAGTGTAGTGGGCAAAAGGCCTAATCTGATTTTACACCGCAGGCCGGTACTCCCCTGATCTGCTGACAGTAAACCTCGAGATGGCTTGCGCCGAAGGAAGGGAAGAAACCGAAAGCAAGTGATGTGATTGTTTACTGTCAGAACAAAGTTACAAAATTTAAAGCATTGATTGTTAAACGAAAACAAAGAAGTAAAAAAAAAACAAATTGAAAAATAATAAATGATACGAAATAATGGAACTATGAACACAAAATATAAGTTAAGCTCTAACTTATAGCTAAATGCTACTTAATATAAATGTTTTTTATAATGTTTTTACAACACGACTCGATGGAGTTGGAGGCGATATAAATATTGTGGCATGAATTTAAAGATGCTCCGAGAATAAAGTCAAAGGACCGAAACGAGAATTTATAATGTTAATTCGATTTGCACCAGTCGTGCTGTAACTGCGTTTCCAGGATGATGTATCGCAAGTATCGTGGCGAAGATCTGTCTACGAAGTTGAGGAGTGACATAAGGACGGGGTTTGTCCCATAGAGGGCAGAAGGCCCAATCTGATTTTACACCGCAAGCCAGTACTCCCCTGATCCGCTGACGGTAAACCTGGAGATGGCTTGCGCCGAAGGAAGGGACGAAACCGAAAGCAGGTGATGTGATTGTTTACTGTCAGAACAAAGTTACAAAATTTAAGGTATTGTTAAACGATAATAAAGAAGTTAAAAAAAAAACAAATTGAAATATAATAAAGAATACGAAATAATGGAACTATGAACACAGAATATGAGTTAAGCTCTAACTTATAGCTAAATTCTACTTAATATTAATGTTTTTATAGTGTTTTTACAACACGCCCCGTTGGGGTGGAGGCGATATAAATATTGTGGCATGAATTTAAAGATGCTCCGAGAATGAAGTTGAAGGAATGAAACGAGAATTTATAATGTTAATTCGAATTAGCACTAGTCGTGCAGTAACTGCGTTCCCAGGATGATATCTCGTACAAACCGTGTTGTACCATGTAAACCATGTAAAGATCTGTCTACGAAGTTGAGGAGTGACATAAGGACGAGGTTTGTCCCATAGAGGGCAGAAGGCCTAATCTGATTTTACACCGCAAGCCGGTACTTCCCTGATCTGCTGACAGTACACCTCGAGATGGCTTGTAGCGAAGGAAGGGAAGAAACCATGAACACAGAATACAAGTTTTTTTTATATGTATTGGTCCCCGCTATTGGGGACCTGTCGTTCCCCTATCTCGTGTGGGGCGGACTTTTTGATTTCTCATAATTTATTCATATAATTTTATCATTCTCCTCTTTCATGTATCATTTTATCTGTCGTACTGTTTTAAAGCGTTAGCGTCCAAAAAAAGATGTTTAATAAGGTTTGTTACAATTTATAAATTTATTTAGCACAAGTAACAAATTTTTATGAGCGATTGAGGGCGAGCAAAACGGATGTGCATTCGCTGTGGGACTCTGGGGCGCACTGGGCTCCGCGACCGAGCGAGAAAGCGAGTAATAGAATAAAGGCGTAGGAAACAAAAGGCCTGCGCCCGCGTCACCGGTGCGTGCGCGTGCCCACTACACTAAGTCGGCATATTAGGTTCGCCCGTCGGTTTTGCTTGCTTACAAAATTTTATATTAATTATTTATTTAGATATTATATTAGTGTATATACAACTCCCACAGTACTCCCCCGCTGAGACCGAAGGTCACAGGTAGATAGTGGTGTGAAAAGCGGACAGTACGTCCCGATCTGGTTTTCTTTACTGGAACGGTTTCTTCTGTCACAGTGGGGTTGATATTTTCAGGAACGGAATTGGCTAAAATCGGAGTCTGCTCGGTTCTGGTTTTTGGTGTCGTGTTGTCATCTCTGGTCATATATGCTGGTTTCAGTCGATCTATGGTAACGGTGGACTCTCTGTCGTTGATAACTATCTTAAAAGTTTTGCTTCCCCTTTCTAGGACTTTATAGGGACCAGTATATGGTGGTTCCAGTGAACGTCTGGCTGCATCTTGCCGAAGGAAGACGAACTCTGCTGTGGCAAGTTCTTTCGGTACGTAAAATGTTTTCTTTCCATGTCTGCTTGCAGGTTTAGGAGACAGCCGAGCCATGTGGCGACGGAGTCGTGATACGAAGTCGGTGGCGTCAGGAGAAGCCTTGTGGGGTACGAAGAACTCTCCTGGTAGTCGTAGTGTTTCGCCGTAGACGAGCTCAGCTGTTGAAGCTTTAAAATCTTCTTTCCAGGCTGTGCGGATCCCCAAGAGTACTAACGGAAGCGCTTCGGTCCATCCAGTGTTCTGATGGCACATGATTGCAGCCTTCAATTGACGGTGTAGGCGTTCCACCATGTCATTGCACGCAGAATGATATACTGTAGTAGGGCGATGCTGCGTACCCAAGATGGAAGTCAGGTTGCGGAAAAGTTCACACTGGAACTGTGTACCCCGGTCAGTAGTGATGCGATGAGGTACACCAAAAGCGAGACACCCAGCCAGCGATGAAGGCGCGGGTGCATGTCTCTGCCATGATGTCTGGAAGTGGATATGCCTCAGGCCAACGAGTGAAGCGATCGATGACTGTAAGGCAGTACCTGTAACCATACGAAATTGGTAAAGGGCCCACAATATCCACGTGGATGGCGGAAAAACATAGATGGCTCAATCGATGTAGTGCGTCAAAGACCAGTTTTGGGTAAGCAGGTGTCACATATGGACGTTGGTTTGGAGTAGAAACGTCGCAGAAGACAAACGTTTCGGAATCAGGAGCTTTAATCTTTTGTAAGTTGAATGCTAAACCTCTCTGTATCAGTTCTTTGAGTTCTGGATCTGTATCTTGTGCTTTGGCGAGTGCTTTATAATCCAGCGTTTGTGTTCCAATTACTTCTATGCGAGAAAGCGCGTCCGCTACGACATTCTGGCTTCCTTTAACATATTGGATATCCATTGTAAACTGGGATATGTAGTCAAGGTACCAGAACTGCATGGGAGAACATTTTTCGCGGTTATGGGAAAAGACAAATGTCAACGGTTTATGATCTGTATAAACCGTGAATGGTCTTGCTTCTACCATATGTCGAAAGTGGCGGATGGCGTCGTATATAGCTAACAGCTCACGATCATAGGGACTATATTCCTTCTGTGCTGAAGTTAATCGTCGTGAGAAGAAATGTCATCAAATTTTTGCTGAAGTGCTGCTCCTATCGATGTATCCGATGCGTCTGTAAACACAGCCAAATGCGCGCCCAGCGTAGGGTGGGCAAGTAAAACTGTGTTTGAAAGACTGGTTTTGCAGGTGTTGAAGGCTTGTAACATCTTTGGGGGTCATCGTAATGGTCTGCGATCCTTTTGTTTTAGGTCCTGATAGCACGATGTTGAGAGGGGTTTGAAATTCTGCTGCTCTAGGTATGAATCGGCGGTAGAAGTTGTACATAACAAGAAATCTGCGCATTTCTTTCACTGTAGCTGGAGTTGGGTAGTCCTGGATAGCTTGCACTTCGTCAGGAAGTGGTTTGATGCCCGCTGCACTGACTTCATGTCCAAGAAAAGTTATATGCGTCTTCCCAAACTCGCATTTACTGGTATTGATGAGCATACCATATTCTGCCAAGCGTTTGAATAATTGTCGCAAGTGTTGCAGGTGAAGGGCTTCGTCTTTAGAGGCGAGTAAAATGTCATCTAAGAATCCGTTGCAAAATGGAAGATCCTTGAGCATTTCATCCACAAACCTCTGAAAAGTTTGTGCCGCATTGCGTAAACCGCGGATCATGTACGGAAATTCGTATAACCCGAAAGGCGTGGTGATGGCAGCTTTCGGTATATCTGCTGCGTGTATAGGTATTTGATCATAAGCCTTGACCAAATCGATTTTTGAAAAAATTGTGGTACATGCCAGCTGTTGCGAAGTCTTGAATGTGGCGTATCGGGTATTTATCAGGAATCGTTCGTGCGTTGAGTGCCCTGTAGTCACCGCATGGACGCCAACCATTTTCCTTCTTCGGTGCGCGGTGAAGTGGGGATGCCCATGCACTTCCAGATTTGCGCGCGGTACCATTCGCCAACATTTCTTCGAATTCCTTCTTGGCTATTATCAGTCTATCCGGTGGAAGTCTTCTAGGTCTGCTAGACACAGGTGGACCTGGTATCGTACGAATGTGGTGCTCCGTACCGTGTTTAACCTCCCTCTGCTTTCCAGCTGGACATGTAATAGCGGGGTACTCACGTAAAAGTTGGTGGTAGACGGTGTCTCCGCTAACGGCTTTGATTGATGAGATGACATCATGTTGCTTGACAGGTGCACCGCTTGTTGAAAGTATAGTCAGACCGTCGATTATCGATTATTTCTCACATCAACCACTAATCCATAAAATTTGAGGAATTCAATGCCTATGACTGGTCTTGACACGTCCGCTATTACAAAACGCCAACTGTACGCTCGCCGTAATCCAAGGTCAAGTTTCAAGTGAATCCAGCCGTAGGTTGCTATTGAGGACCCATTTGCGGCATAGAGTTGATAGCTATTGCACGTACGTGCACGTATGTGCTATTGAACGTACTTGATTCAATAGTGACCGTGGAAACGCACACACTTCCGATTCGGAGTCTACAAGATATGGCGTTTTCGTTGGCCGGTCTATGACAAATAAGTGGACTGTTTTGTACGGGCAGTCGTTAGCCGCAATTTCCGGCTGCCACTTGCGTTTCCCTGCACGACAAATTTGTACGGAGTCGTACATCGAGTAGCCCGTTCAACAAATCTATTGTGGTACCAACAAAAATCTGGGTTCTGTTGTCTGGGGCGTGAGCGGCTGCGGCCATGCTGCCTATTTTGTTGTCCACTATCGCGCGAATTAGATCTGCCGTACTCACGTGATCTGGTCACTTGCCCTCGTAGTGATGCAACTTCCATTGACAGTTCTGCTAGCTGATGCATCACATCCGTCATTGATATGCTGTTGTCAGTAGACGCCACGACATGAGCTGCAGGTGCTGGTACAATCTCGTACACACGGTCCGCCAGGTCAGCCGCGGTCTCCAATGGCGTATCTGCCTGTGACGTAATAATTGTTTGCACGTTGTGTGGCAACCGACTACTTCATAACGTGCGCAGGAACGAATCTGGTACAGTAGGGCCAGCCAGCGTCTGTAGGTGTCTCAAAAATTGAGAGGGCTTCCGGTCACCTAATTCCTCATGCATAAGCAGCTGCTTTAACTTCTTTTCCTGCGAGGCTGATAGCCGTTTAATCAGCTCCGTTTTCAACTTAAGGAATTTGTTTTCTTGCGGCGGGGCTATTATAATGTCCTTTACCTCTGCGGCATATTGCTGATCCAGTAGGGATCACATGGTAAAATTCTGTTGCATCCGATGTGATTCCCGAAACCTGGAATTGGCCTTCCACTTGAGCGAACCACAGTGTTGGTTCCTTGGGCCAAAATGGCGGTATTTTAACCCCAACCTTAAAAACGCTGACCGCTCCGTCTGCATTGCGCTCTCGACTCCCGCTTCTGGATTCCATCTTAATGCTTGCTGCGTTCGTTTCGGGGTCACCAGTAAAGCGTTAGCGTCCAATAAAAAGATGTACTGTCTTGCCATAAATATTGTTATAAAGAAAAGCACGATTTTTTTTTATACGTAACATTTATTCCTTTCATAGTGAGTTAGTTTAATACATCAATATATAACTATTAAAAATATACAATGTTTATTCGAAGTGGTCTCCATTGGCTGCAATACAGTCTTTTAAACGTTGAGGCCAGTTATCAATAGCAGCACGAACTCTTTCTAGAGGAAAATTCTTCACTGCCAACCGAATGGATCGTTTTAGGGACTCCAAATTATCATGGCGTTTAGAGCAAGCCTTACTCTCTAAAACTGACCATAAATCATAATCCAATGGATTTAGGTCAGGACTTGACGACGGCCAGTTTTCAGTGCTGATAAAGTCCGGAACGTTAGTTTTCAACCAAGATTGGGTGGATCGAGCTCTATGACCCGGTGCCGAGTCTTGTTGAAAGCACCATTCTTTGTTATTGAACATGGTGTTAGTTAAAGGCTTAACTACCGTCTCAAGAATGGTATTTTGATAAACTTGTGCCGACGTTTTAATACCTTTTTCACAAAAATATGGCTCAGTCACCCCTTCATAGCTAACACCCCACCAAACCATCACTGAAGTGGGATAATGCCCACGTTGTACTCTGTTTACTAATTGCGAAGCTTCTTTAGAGCTTCCAGCATAAATACGGTCATTTTGTTTATTAAAATACTGCTCAATTGTAAAAATTTTCTCATCCGTAAACAAAATTTTTTTGTGACCTCCCTTTGCGTACCGCTTAAGTAGTTGTTTGGATTTTACCACCCTATTCTTCTTTAAATTATCAGTTAAGAAGTGACCAGTACGTCTCTTATAGGCTGCAAGTCCTAAGTCATCTTTTAATATACGCGACATGGTTCTAGGAGCTATCTTCATCTCCCGAGATAAAATCTTTTGCTTACGGACAGGATTTCTTCGAATTCTTTCCCTAACTGCTTTAATCACCTTTTTCACACGAACGGTACGTGGACGGCCAGATCTTTTTCTGTCACAAACAGAGGAGGTATCATTGTACCTATCAATAGCCCGGTAAACAAACATTTGACTAATACCAAGCGGGTGGAGGGTTTTAAAAATTGCACTTTTCTCCATACCTACTTTATGTAAGGCAATCACAGCGATTCGGTTCTCTTTATCACCCCACTCCATTTTAATATAACAAAATATTTAACAATATAATGGCGCGAAAATAAGAAAACACATCAAGCAATCATATAAAAATGACAGATTCCAAATTCAAACGTAATATTTTCTTTTTTTGAATAGTAACAGTATTTATGGCCAGACTAAGTATGATGTATTAGGTTTATAACATTTTATAAATTTATTTAGAACAAGTAACAAATTTTTATGAGCGATTGAGGGCGAGCAAAACGGACGTGCATTAGCCGTGGGACTCTGGGGCGCACTGGGCTCCGCGACCGAGCGAAAGCGAGTAATAGAATAAAGGCGTAGGAAACAAAAGGCCTGCGCCCGCGTCACCGGTGCGTGCGCGTGCCCACTTTTTTTTTCGGTGGGGGAAATCTTCTGGTATTCAAGATGCCCTGCCTTTGGGGGGAGGACAGGGGTATGTGGGATTACTACCCACTAAACTCCCCCCCCCCTGGCGGTCGCCCTCTGCGCTAAACGGGGGACCGCGGTATCTCCCGGTCAGGGATCGCCACGCGGTCTTCCCTCGCGCCGTGCTATTTTTCGATAGCCCGTCCCGGGGTATGCGTGTATACGCTACCCCCGAAACCCTTGTGGTGCTATCACGATGGTTCGAGACCACGTCGAACCAACGTCCGCCTCAGAGTCGCCGAAGCTAGTGGAAGTTTAGGGTCCCCACCCTAAACTCCCGCGACTCCGAAGGCCCCGTTTATGGTAGGGGAGCACCATTCGTGCGCGTGCCCACTGCACTAAGTCGGCATATTAGGTTCACCCGTCGGTTTTGCTTGCTTACACAATTTTATATTAATTATTTATTTAGATATTATATTAGTGTACATACGACTTCCACAGTTTCTTTCGTTCTACAATTTTCCCAGCCTTTCTCTTTCATTTCATTAGCCATACATCCATCCTCAACCACTGCATTCTAGGTTTCCTTACAATTTAATTTTGCTACATTTGTTCATACATTCAACTCATATTTTATTTATAATTATCATATTATATTATACTGTTTATTGCATTATTTTTGGTACTACTTTATATATTTTATTTCTTTGTTTTAGTGTTTGCTTTACTTTTTTATTTATATTCAAGTCTATTTGAATCTATTATTGTGTTTTATTTTTACTTATGGCATTTATCACCACCTTCCTGCAGTAGCTGAGGAAGCATTCTCTCTCCCCTTCTTCTTGCATGATGGCCGAGATACTCCTTTCTTCTATCTTTTTGCCCATCTAGCATTCGGAATCTGCGCGCAGTCTTCCGAACGCCGGACAGTAGGCCACAAGGTGGACCACGGTCTGGCCCACGCCCCGTTCACAGAAGCACGAGGGGTCCTCCATGAGCTTGAACCTGTGAAGGTACTCAAAGAACCCCCCGTGACCCGTGAATAGCTTGGCCAAGACCGCATCCATCTCGACACTGCGGAGCACGCGGTAGGCCTGCGTGGTGTTCAGGGAAAATATCCTAGTCACTGAAGCCGTAGTACCTTCCATATACCTCCTATTCCATTCTTTGAGCGACTCCGACCTCAGTTGTCGCTTGACAAATGAAACGGGACATCTGTCATATTCAGGTCTTCTTTTGCTCTTTAAGGCTGCGTCCTTGGCCTACTGATCCGACCTCTCATTCCCCTCTATCCCCGCGTGCGCTTTCACCCAGTACAGTATAGTCTTAAATCCTTCCCATTTTCTCCCTAAAAGTCCCTAAAATTTTTTCGGTGACGGTTTCATGTCATTTCCTACAAGATCTTTCAATGAAATGGCGCTAATGTTGATAAAAATTGACGTTATGTGTTAATCAACTTTGAAAAAATGTTTCGATTTTTTTTGATTTGGCGATGGCGGTTGTGTGATTGACGTTGTTTGCCGCATACGTATTTGTCGGCGGGCTGGCGGGCGGTGCATTTCATTGCACGACTACCACTCTTAGTCGGTTGCAGAATGTGCGAAAATTGGCCGTCGAAGTCTCTCTAAGCTTTCGAGCGCATTCAGTGCGCCTAAAGATTAAATCCTCGCTTAATCGGTCGAATATTGTGTTTGAAGGCGCGTGATGTCGTTTAGCGGCATGTAATCTACGACGTAGTTGAACGACCTGAGATTTAAGTCGCCCCTGGTTGGCATAGAAACTTTACACGCTGCGTGTATGGTGTCGGTGATTTGGTCTATGATGACGTCTAAGTCGCTCGCGTTCAAAACAAATATTTTTGTGTCTAATAAATTAGAGTTCGTTATGATAGTGTCGAGTTCAGTCTTGAAGCTTGCCCAGTTAGTTTTTTCGCTTTTATATTTGAATGTGGACGTGATGTTTCCCGTTTCGGAGGTTTTGTCGTGGCGTGTACTAATCGAGAAGTCTATAGCGTTATGTTGTGAGATTAGGCATGCTTCTAGATTGACTCCCCCAGTCACTGATATCATCTATAGTCGATGCCGAAGCCAATGTTAAGTCGATTATAGAGGACCGCGGCCGTCCGTGAGCGGTGCTTTCAAACGTTGAGATATCGTTTACGTTACAAAAGAAGAAGTTGTGTCCGTGTGCAATGTCAGTAATCATGTGTCCGCGAGCGTTGGCTCTCGCGCTGCCCCATATGGGATGCCATCCGTTAAAGTCGCCCCCAATGACGCAGCGAGATTCTTCGATGCTGCCGAGAAAGTAGTCTAAGCGGTCCAGTGTCCCTAAGTCGTCTTGGCCTGGTTCGACGTAAGCTGAAGCGACGTAGAGTTTTGTCGGTCCGCAATCGAGTCTCACGACCGCTAAGTTGCCTGTCAAGTACTGTGTCAGTCCTAAGGGATTAGGACACCGCGTTCCGTCCTTTATGAATATGCATGCTTTGACTCTGCCTGTAGGAGAAGGGAATTGGAAGATTTTTATGCCTGGAATGTTATTAACAAAGTTAGCTGAGCCTACATATGGCTCGGACACTAAAGCAATGGAATACTCGCCGGCCACAAAGTAGCGAGTGAATTCCAGGAGCGCTCCTTTACATCGGTCTAAGTTGCATTGGATTACTTTGATAGAGGTGCGTTTATCCATAATCGATCCTGGAAGTCACTCGTCTCTTCACGATAGTAACTATTGGACAGGATGGGGAAGTGGCCTTATGTGCAATACAGTCCGCGGTGTTAAACTTAATTTTACGAGCGGCACAGTTGTAACACTTGGGTGCGCTTTCCTTATGCGGACACTCTGTCTCAATATGCGAGCAGTCCGAGCAATGCGCACAGCGCTTTGCTCCACCTGTACATTGAGCCTTAAGGTGCCCGAACTGTAAGCACGCATGGCATCGGATGAACGGAGAGAAGTCATCGCAGTGGACCCTCTGGTGATCCACTCGGACTCTCCCCATTGCCTTAAAAATTCGCCACAGCCCGGGACTGAGAACGAATACTGCGTTATACAGTTTACAGTTACGGTTGTTACGCTTAAATTTAAAACTAATGTCGGCATCCGTATAAGCCTTCATTTCTGGATTTTGATGCAACAATATGGACGTTAATTCACCACTTGGAGTGTCTATAGATATACCTTTAAGGATGCACATGGGTCTGAGTTTCTGTGCCTTCTCCGCTGTCACTTGCGACGCGCCAGATTTTGTAAGACGCTGTAAGGTGTCTTCGCAGTCTCGGGCAGTGTCGAACTCTACACGCAGTTTGTTGTTCGATAGTGGAACAACCTTAGTAGGAGCATAGTTCGATTGTCGGAAAGAAATACTTTTTTGGAAAGCCTCGACTGCCGCCTGCTTGGTGCTGGCTGGCGTCTTCGAGGCCACGATGATGGCTGGGCGCGGTGTCGGTGGAGGTGCGGGTTTGTTGGATGCGGGCGTCATACCTGTATTCGCCGGAAGCCTGGCCATTGCCGCGTAGGATGGCGCGGTAGAAACCGGGGCAATGACCGCGGCTGAGGTCGAGGTTGTGTGCACGGCGCGAGTGAAGTCTTTTTTTATTTTCGCCATTTCTTCCCGCACGCAGGCGAGAAGCTCCTGGCGCAGATTATCGCCTCCGTTGCCTGAGCGCATGTCAGCAGAGGCGACGCGGCTCCCGGACGCCGCAGCCACGCGGCCGTACGCGGCCATAGCTCGACGACTCTCCTCAGCGGCGAGGACAATCAGCCTTTTGTTCGCTGCCGTTACACTTTTTCCCTTGCTGACCGCTACTACGATAGATGTAGTGAGCGTGTTGATTACCGCGGTTAGGGAGGCCAGGTCGGAGACTTGATCCGCATTTCCCGGCAGCGCGTGCGCCGTTGGAGGCGCGCACGCTGTGGTTGACGTCTTTGGAGCAGCGCGCTCCGCGGGCAATGCCTGGCTCTAATCGCGCTGGATAACGCCTGGTGAATTCTTAATATCCACCGGGATTTCGGATATAGTTGCTACCTTACGTTTTACTCGTATTGAGCCTATGAGGCAATTACACAATAAAAAAAAATAGTAAAAAAAGATTGCGGGTCGCGACGCAAACCACTTGACAAATGCAATCCACACGTCGCCGAGCGCCGTCATCCGCAGGGTCCCGACGAAATATATAACCGAACACTTGTGACTTCGGTTTAAATGAACAATGTCAGTTAGGCAGTTTTTCGACTATAACAGGTTTAATTATGCACTGATTTTAATAGTTTGTTCACAATGGCACTGCTTTAGCGCGTCTTTTGATTGAATTGCCGCCCTTAATAATCAAATTGCCCCCTGTGGAACGTGGGCTCCACTTTGAGAAAGATTGATTTAGGTAAATTTGCATTCGAAGCAAGGATAATTCTTCATAATCTTTTGTGATGATGGAATTAATAAACGAGATTTTCACTGTTACTAAAGACGATGTAATTTGAGAAGCATAAGGAATTTTAAATTTTTTGCGACGTTCAAGATTTTTTTTTTGTTAATTACAAATCACATGTAATGTCACTATCATCGTTTCAGCCGTAGGACATCCACCACTACATAGGCTTCCTCTAAGATTTTCAGTAAGATCAGTTGGAAGCGGTTTGCTTTCGACGGACCTCTAAGAGGTCATTTGTCTACGTCTAAGGGTGGACGTCCTATGTCCGATGCAATATTTCTTAAAATTATTAATTCTAAAATATTTACAGTTTATTATATGATTGAATAAAAATCAATTTATTGTTTTAATTTGTTTTATTTTAACTATGTATCAGTGTCACCTTCATCGGCGTCAAAACTTTGATGTGGGTAGTACGGTCCTGGCGGTTCAAAATGACTTTTTGGGTCTAAAATTGATGAATATGGATGATGAGGCAATGCACCCATCCATTGAGGATACCAATAAAGACCCTGAAATCAATAATAAAACATTGTTTAACATAAAATTACCCTATTCAGCTAATTTTTTCTTCGATTATATTTAACCTGTTTGATATGATTTAGAACGTGTTATAATTTTTATATAGCAGATCACAGGAGAAAATCAATTGGTATCATATATATAAGCTATCAAAGTTGACATAGTAAATGAAAAAAGTAGTAGTGAAGGCAGCTAGCAATAACAATGAGAGTAAGCGAGAAGACGACAAGCCTTTGTCTGGAGTGACACTAAACGTCCATACATTGTATTCAAGTTCATTATTACATTATCTAGAAGTGATACGAGTCGAAGCATTAATTAAATAAAATTTATTTCACTTTATGATTAACATTCGGTAACCATACTGTCATCAAGGATCTACGTATAAAGGTTTGGAGTTGTAAAGTTGGTTATGGAGAAATTAATAACATTTATAACAGAACGAAATAATATCGGGGCATGTTATGTTAATAATAAATGGCTATATTCGAATTAATATATATAAGATTAATTGAATGATATTCTAGGTGTCAATGAAAGAATGGGTCTGTAGGCCGTACGGCTTAAGAATGAAATGAAATCATAGCGTAACTACGCTCGGTAACTAATTAAATAGTTTGTAGTTAGAAAGTCAAGTTCACAGTGAACAATCGAATACACTTGCGAACGCATCAGCTAGGCCTGCGGACAATAATTCACTGCATTCTTCATGCGAACAAAATAATGTAGATTCAGTTTAATATAGGATTGTTATGACCTAACTTTATATATATATATATTTAAGCATGATATATATATTTTAACTTGTTATGAAAATATATAAAATTAGAACTGAAGAGTTTGTTTCATTTGTGAACTACGGTAGATAATACCATATGTGATGAACATCCATAAGTTATAATCATCTTTTTATTCATAAACGTCTAGTGGTGGACTTAAGTCTCCCCCATAGACCAATTTCCAATTAGACCGTTTGGAAGCGGTCCTTATCCATCGTCTTCCGATTACTGGGTGGAAGCCCTACTCAGCGTTTGCCGATCCGCAGTCTCCACTTCTGAACATTATGGCCGCAGCAGCCATCTGCTCTATGCGCTATGTGGCCTGTCCACTGCCATTTCTACTTGTATTATTGTGTAGAATATCGCAGTATGCAGAATATTCTTAAAAATAAAATAAAAAATCAATTATAACCTTATTGCCTGCCGCGTTACAGGTGAACCGATCGTCATGTAGCTCCACTGGGTCCAAATAACTCTTTCCCGCTATGGAGCCATAGTTAGGCGGATACATGAACAGGCAACCATCCAGGATATCTATGAATAATTTACAATATTTTATGCTCATATTTCTGATAGATAACTGTTGAATACAGTGACATAAATTCCTGTGTTAGTATTGTAGCTGCCACAGTAAAAAGCTACACATACAAAAACTGTTACCCTTGCGCACAAAGTGATGGCAAGTGAAGAAAAATCAACCGCCTTGCCTGGCGAATCGCCTTAAATAACTCACTTTGAGGAACATCGGCGCAACAGAACACAGCGTTGACAAATGTCGCCATAAAAAATAGTGTGCCTGTTAATATATGTCTATATATGTCTGTCGATAGTCTGTCTTTCATAATATTCCCGCAGACACATAAACAGCCAAGTAATTTAGACATTATAAGTATATTGCTTTACAAAACACTGTTTAATTTCATTTAAGATACAGAAACCTTTCTACTCCTAAACATTAAATATTTTCTATTAGAACATAACATTTTAAGTTTTTCCTCTGATCTGATAACAGCAACTTATCAAGTTGCAGTTTGGTTTTATCAGACACAACTGAATCAGAATGTAAAATGTGTTTCGGATGACAATCCAAGCCGATAGAGTGTCCATCGAAATAACTGAGAGCTTGGAATTCTCTTAATCAGGCAAAGTAAAAATGTAACTCGAGTCATGCCTCCCGCAAAAGCGTTCTTTAGCTTTCCGGTTAGCTTAGTTTCTGGCTTTTAGCCTAGTCTTCTTTAGGTTTACGTTTTAAGTGAAGATGTATGTGCCAATAAACATTGCGATAATTATAATGCTATTAGCGATTCCGGCAGACTTTGTACTGCTAGAAGTTATTGGCCTGACGTATTGCAATCAGTTAAAGTATGTTGCGTTAGTTATTTCAGATCACTTTGTAATTGACTAAATGTGAAATAAATTTATTAATTTTGTGGTTGATACATATCGACCGATACTGCTGTTAATATATAAAGCGATGGGCAGTTTCAAAAGTCATTATAATATCTACATTTTAATTTTAAAATTTTCTCCAATATTTTGCTTTACATTTACAACGTATTAAGAAAGTTATGAAAAATTATGAATGTAAACGGTAAAGTCGTTTTCGAGTCAGTCAGTGACAAAGAGAAATGAGATTTCATTTTTATGTGTAGATTAAGTTATATTATTATTGTATATCCATGGGGAGGCTTTGGTTTTAGTAGTTTCTACTGGAATATTTAATTCGAATCTTTTTTCTCTGGCGTAAAATGAGGGCAGTGACTTTTGGGAGCAGAAACCATTCCATTGAGACAAGTCTCTTTAAAAAGTTTATAAACATCATGTCAGTCTATAGACGCCCACTGCAAGAAATAGTCCTCCCGCAAAGATCACCACAATGACAGATCTTGTGCCGCCTGCAACCAGCGATTTCCCGCGACCCTGTCGATGACGTTGGAATAGTTAAAAGAGTCAATACACACAAGGAACTGTAATATTATCATCCTCTTCCCCGATGTCTGGCGGTGGAGTTGGCTCGATATATGGTGGTATTGGATCTATACCGGATCCTGGATCTCCGGGAATAAGGAACGGACCTGTAAAAAGTTGTTGTAATGTTGTTGTCAAAGGGCTATAAAGACCAAATAGCTTAATCATCATTATAATATCAGTCAATAGACTTCTATTGCAAGACGTATTTCTCCCGTACACACCACTGGATGACCGGTATTGCGCTGTTCGTATTTAGCGACTACCAGCGACCTCAACTATATCCCAGCGGAGGACCTACGCACTAAATAGCTTACTCGGTAAAAATTAATAATATATGAGAAAAGCCGTTATTTATAAATCAGTTGTTTTTTTTGGTTTAGATTTTTCGAGTTCAAAATAGAAGATTGCAGAATACCAGACAGATAGTACCGAAGAGAAGTACAGTAAGTTGGACTTTTACGGATAACAGTCCAAGTAACGGTATTTGTAATGCTAGAAAGGAAGAGTTACACCATTCGGCCAATTGTCAGTCTCGAGTGTGTGGTGCGTTTCGGGAATGTTACACAATTTTAACTGCCAAACATAACAATCTAGTTGGTTTCTATTGTAAAAATTGTTATCGCAAAATACACATTTCCTTTACTTTGTCGTATTGGTGTTTTGTTTTATTTTATTAAGGTATAGAAAAGAAACAGTAATATCTACAAAAAACCATACACTCAATTTTTATAACAAATAAACAGTTTCTAACCTCTAAATACAAACTGTTACGAATTTCGTCGACAGAATAGTAGTAGTAGTTGTAAATAAACATAAATCAGTTTGATATTCAGTAGCCTTAAATTACTTAACCTAATGAGAAGGAAATATATTCCATATAAACTTAGCACCTTTTACCTCACGTCAATATTAATTTTCTCAAAATTTAGAAATATTAACCTGTATTAATATCTAATCTGTAGTCTATATATTATTGACTTCGTCTTTCGTCGATTTAACCCATAGACGCCCGCTGCAAAGTTTAGACCTGTCTCAAAGATATCTATGAGGGGATATAACACAATCGCCACGTTTGGCAGGTGGGTTGTCGATCGCTGTGTGGCATTATGACACGCAGAGGATGCTGTTAACCATCCTCTGTAAAACTTGTTTGTGAACAGTGGCAATCCTATGTAATTAATGCAGTCTGGATTATATTTTAAATTGTATCCCGGAAATCGAACCCGCGACCTACGATCGCAAGTCTCAGTCCTCGAGCGCTGGGTTACTACTGTTCAATATTATTTATTTAATATATCCAAAAAAAAAGAGACCAATACATATATTCAATTTTGAACGAATATAAGCACTTACCGCCGTAATGGTTGGTGTAATTCCACTCGCAGACATGGTGATCACAAACGAGAGGAGAATGCCTCTCTTTGGTATAATACGTGTGCCCGTTTGGAGTTGTCTGAAATAAAAAAAATGTTTAAGGAATGGAGATAAGTGTAAAGTAAACAGCATAGTTGTTCCATACGGAATACTGGCACTAACAAGATTGCATGACTATTTAAGAATACGCACGAATAATATTAAAAAGGGTTCCATTTGACCGCTGGGCTGTCAGAATCCTCTGTATTATCCCCGCAGGTATATAAATATCGTACTGTTCTGTCGATGTAGGTATTTCGTTTCAACATTCCGTATGGAACATTCACACGGTTTTCTTTACACACCATAGTTTCATTAATGATTAGGATTTATCATTGAGGATCTCGTTCCTAAATGATAATGTTATGTATGTAAATAATAGTACAGCAGTGGGTCAGCGATTTAAATAGAGGAGAACTTGAGAAGAAAGAAGAAAAAACTTAACAATTAGACTGTCTAGGAAATTCCTGTTCAACTTAATAATGAAGGTCGTTAATAATAATAAATGTTTTTTATGGTTATTATTATTCCATAAAAAAGCCATTAAAATTTTATTTTTATTTTGAAATTTTATTCTCACGTTTTACTTTAATTGCTTTCTCCTCTTTCGTCTTATATATTTTTAACCACTCTAACTTTTTTGACCGTTCACATTTTTTCTTGTCGTCATTCATAATAAGACACAATTTTCATGCATTGCCTTCAATTCTTCGACTTATTTTTATATGGCCGAAGTGTCTTAAGTAGACGCAACTAGATGGATGAGTTTGTAGTGGAGAGTATCATTACCTCCGTTCCTTGAGTGTGTCATCAACACTCGCAGGGGTGTTCATGCTCTTTTTTTGGCCCCCACCTCGCCACGCTTTCCTTAGACGCGGTACAGCGCTTTCGGTAGTACTATACTTATAATTATCATCATAAAATATAATTGATAATGTACTTAACTAAGAGAAAGTTAGAGAAAAGAAAATAAAACTAGAATTTGAAGAACTTGGGGGAAATAATTAAAACCCAAAATAACGTTAGGTAGAAAAAAAATAAAAACTGGAAACTGATAAATTGTGATAATTCGTGATAAATTAGCATATTATATAAACATAAATTAAGGAAAAGAAATGTGTTATAACCCGGACATGTCATATTTGAGGAACGAGGCGAAGGAAGTGAGACGATAAATAAACTGAAATAAGAATTAAAAAGAACGATTAAAAATTGCAGAGTGAAAGAAAAAAAAAGATAGATTATAAGAAGAATGTTAGAAGAGTACAGAAACAAAAGGAAAAGATAGTGGAAAAAAATTATTAAAGAATATCAAATCCTGTCCTACAACAAAGCTGGGAGTACGACAGGTCCCCAATAACGGGGGCCATAAAAAAGAAAAATTTATTAATAGTTATTAATACGTACCAGTAAATAATCATAATGCCTGTACCGAAGACCTTGGATGTTGAAGTCTAGGATAAAGGAACCGGATGCTATGATGCAGGCCGTCGCTGTGAGAGGGGGTAGTTTATACATGACTAAACCACATTTTACGATTGCCTTTGGCAGTGTGATCACGTCTCTTTCTTTTTGCAGTAGCTTCTTAAAAGGAAATCTGAAAGTACACCGACATATTCAAATACCATAATGTAACGTCATTTTAGGTTGGGGTTAAAAAATATTTTACAAAAAAGTATTTCCCAAAAGACGAATAAGTCTAGATACATTTATTTAACTGTAGTTACAATGGCCTTGATTATAACTATCTCTATTTTGATTTAGTTACTAAATATGAAACATTTCTTTTGTTCTTATAAAGCATTAAACTATAGTGGACTTAAATGTCTTATAGTATATGGAATTTGATTGAAAATCTTTTTTGCACGAATTATCAAAATTTAATTTAAAAATCACAAGAGAAATCACTAGAAATAATAACAGGTTAACAGTAAAAATATGGTACAATGTAATATATAATTTAAATTTAAAGAGAACTAGCGTGCGTAAAAAAATATTAGAAACTAACAAGTAAAATTGCTTTTACCTGTTCCGTTTCATTTTTCTTTTTTTATGTCACTTTTATAATCTCTTTAGAGTGGTGTCGCCTATATATTAATTAAGAAAAAATTAAGACAAATTTTCATTCATAATAACGTCCGTTTTTCTTTCCCAAAAACAATATATTTTGTTTATTTTTAATTATATACTAGAACCATTACACACGGTTTTTTTAATTGTATTAAATGTGAGAAGGTCACAGGCCTACGTCCAGCAGTGGACAAATTAAGACTAAAATAATGAAGTTTTATTTTGATTAAATGCGTCCATATATATTTATTTAAAACATATAGAGGTCAGATAATAGCGTATGGCTACGATATTATTATATAACATTTAAATAAGGTTGTTTTCTTTCTGTCCATTCAGACAATGCACTGCCAAAAATTGTTGTCTAGTCGAATTCCGATGTGTAATGAAGTATTGAAAAATATTAAAGAGTGACGACTTTGTACACGAGATTGGAACTATTTCCAAGTAAAGTTGTAAAAGCTTTGAAGTTTTTTGCTGACAATTGAGCTATGTATTGACCCCTTTAAAACTTTTACTCCTACATGTTACTCAGTATAGTAGCACTGGTTATCGACTACAGTTAAATTTTTTTTATATACAATTTTAAAATATTCATACATTAATTTACAAATATGCTGTTGAAACATAATAAAATAAATAATTCACCTGAATATGCAAATTCCGATGTGACATTCTAGACCGTGAAGATAGTTGTCCGTAGGGAACGACACGCTGGGATCGTCCACTAAATAATATTTGTTTTCGTCGTGGAAATGGAGGAAGCCTAGGAAAACGAAGGAGCGGTCCTTGCAGTACGGGGCGACACCTCTACCCATGTTGTAGATGTCGCTGTACAACTCCGATATAAAAAGGTAGACGTTTTTTCCACAGTAGAACTCTAGAATTGTTTTAAATACATTTTATCAATACACATCTGATATGTACTCAGGGTTGCTTTATGAGATCGAATTATACATAAGTAACTGACGTGTAGTAGACATAAGTAAGTGGCAGTGGGCGAACCACGTAATGCAGAACAGGTGGCTGCTGGGGCCTTAAGGTTTTGGAGTCGAGACCCCGGATCGGCAAGCGTAACATAATACGTCCATCTCCAAGTTAGACAGATGACCTTGCTAGAGTCTTTGGAAAAAGCTAGGTGCAGGCCACTTATAATAGTGTTGAATATTTAAAAAAAAAATCGAAAATTCTTCGATGTACAATCCGGCGTGGTTTTTTAATTTGTTTTTATTAATTCTAATTAGAATCGACAGTGTTTTTTTTACAATATTATTTTCGCTTTTACTAAACGCAGACCATTGAGAGAGGGTTGCCGCTATTTGATACGGATCTTTCTTCTCCCAGCTGCGAGGCGAATATCACATATGGGGACAGATGTTATTAAGGTCGTTGAATGCAGGCCGTTTGTCAATTGTCCTGTTGGAAATATACGGAGGAAACCTATGTCCAGCTGTGGACGTCCCTTGGCTGAAATATCGAAGATGACCTAATCATCTACGTCCGTCCTACTTGGACGTAACCACAAACGTAGACAAGTTATTCCATTTCTTCTCTGATTATAACAAGAAAAGACAAACTTGTTGCATTCAAAACAAGTTTGTCCTTTCTTTACTTTCCTTCGTTTACGGATCTCCTCAATTCTAATTCGATCTCGAAGAGAAATCTCGGACATTATACTGTCCATGGTTCGTTTAGCGACTTTTGGCTTGTCAATGTGGCTCTCGTGTGACACCACGTCTTACAAGATGAAAGCAAATAGGTAGTAGTTTCAGCCTAGAGACATACTGCAAGGTATAGGTTTCCCCCAAAGATATCTATGGGGAGATATACCATAATCGCCACATTGGCAGGCGGGCTGGCGATCGCAGTGTGATATTATCTTATGTAGAGGACGTTGCTGCCCATCCCTAGGCTTAAGGCATATTTGTTTTTAAGTTAAGGTATCGTAATTCATCAAAAATAGTTTACCTTGACTAACATAAAATTCCATCGGCACAGGTCCCCCGGTATATGTGGATTTTCTCTCAGCCGCGATAGAGTTATGATTTTCATACATAGTTAACATATTGTCGATGACGTCATCGAGGGTTATCAGAAGGACCTATAAGGATTATTTATAGTTTCTCATTATTTATATTAAATAATTAACTTTAAAAAAATCAATGGCTAGATGTATATATATAAGATACGATGTAAGAAGTATTTATTCTTTTTCTTCGATACGGAAAGGTCGATACTAATCTATTAAATATACTTAAGAGCTCCAATAAAATACGGGGAATTTTACATTAAAATACATGTTCATTGGAAATAGGTGAATTAAAAGCGGTGAAAGCATAGCTAATTTTCCGTACAAAAATCAATGTTTTCAGAAATAATAACACAATCATGTTAATATTGTAAGAAAAATAGTTTTTAAAATACCGATTACTACAAATTAAATTAAATCATTTTTGCTGTCTTGTAGACTATACTGCCACAAGTAACTAGCTTTTCGTCTGTCAATATAAAAAAAACAAACGATTGAAATATTTCAGAGTGATCTCTTTATACAGAATGGTCAGAAATAGGTGTAAAACTTATAAAGTTTGTGCAGCTGTAATCACACCCTTTGTTTTAAATGTAATATAGTTATTATTATAATAATTTCATTATCGTTTAGTTGTGAAAATACTTAGGAGTAATTTTTCTCTTAAATTTGATTATTAATTAATAAAGATGATTTTAAGTTACCTTTAGTTCTTGCACATGCAGTTTTACGAAGCGTCCTAGATGATCCGTAGCAATGTGTATGCGCTCATTGATCATGTACTGGAACAATTAATTAGTTTTTTGTCATGCACAAAGTAAGACGTTCGGCACTATGGACTATTAATAATCATTACACAGGATTTTTTTGAAATGTATACGTGTCCCACAAATGAACGTTAAGCCGAAAAATCAGCTGTTAAATCAGATGATAAAGTAGGCATCGACCCAAAGAAAATTAATATAAAACAAAGTCTGGACGGATAACGTTGAGAGTAGTAATCATTTTTAAGTACATAACTTAATGAGTGTTATTTTATTATAAATCACGTCTTTTTACTATGAACAATTGGTCGTCGATTACATAAGTACAAATTGTACCTCATAGTAAAATAAAAATGAAAATAATTAGAAAAAAGTAACGATATGAAGTTAATTTTTTTTTGTAGTAAACTGTTTAAAATTACGTGAGATGGATTTTCCGTTTGACGTTGATTTATGGGATAAGTGTAAAAATAAATTGCCTACAATATAGTCATTTCTTTACACTATGTTCATGTTAAAGTTCGTTATCGTAAACAGGTTTTACAGCATCTTAGAACTCAGACCTCGCAGATCTTGAATCCGTGAGCAAAAAGCTAGTAGTGTGATAATTTGTTGTCTGTGCAAAATGAATTTAGTACCTGATCGTCAGCAGTCTTGACTCGAATCATCTCGTTCTGATAAAGCCAAAGATTATCCAACTTGTCCGTTGGATCGTGTCCGTAGATTTCGAAGGCATCAATAATCATAGCTAGCGTGATGTTCTCGTTTGGCCCAAAGCAACATGGATGATGACGTATGTCGTACGGTATCTACAACATTATTAAAAAGATATTACTGTAATATCAGAATTTAGTATTATCTGTTCTGTATTTGTATTTTTTATAATTATCTGTAACATATACTTCATAATCTATATTTTAAAAGATTATTATATGGTGATCTGTTATAGGTGTAAAAACTTTAAATCGGTGAATGTGAAGCTCCAAATATTGTGCACCCTATATAAAGATCTATGGTTTCAGAAATAATAAATAACTTAGTGATAATATAGTAAGAATAAACGTTTTTAAATATTTATTATCTGTTCCTACAAATTTTAAACTGCCAGAAGGTATTGGCCAGTCGCATTCCAATAGAAATTATAAATTAAAGTGTCATATTTGATTGTCATCACTTTTTACATAATGATTCAAAATAGGTAATAAAGATTTAAATATTTTTGCTAAAAAGTGAGCTATATATTCTCCCCTTTTAAAGGTTTAGATCTGCAACAAATTAACATGTATATGTAATAGATCGTATATATTTTGACGTACCGTTATCCGTACCCAAGCCACACATAGGATAAAAAGCACGCAAGCGTGGATGAAAGCATCCATTTTGTCAGCATGGCGACCGGCGAAAAACGCGCCAAAACTCATTCGCGCCAATTAGGTGGTCCAATTTGAATTTATTGTTTTATTACGATTGTTAACCTTGCACTTCGGAAATAATTGGCTGCGCTTGTTACGTAGTTGGTGGATTTAAATTATCATGGAACCAGAGTTCGATTTGTGACATTAGAAAGTTCATCTTATTATGACTGTAAACCGTAAATTCATTGCCTTTTTCATATTAAAAAAGCAATAGTTATTTTAGGTAAGGTTTAATATAATAAACGAAAGTTTTTTTAATGTCCTCGTTTTTGGGGTCTGTCGTACCTCTTGTAATATTGAGAACAAGGAAATTTTAAAATTAATTTTTTTTTCAGTTTGTGTTTTTTCATGATCATCTCCTTTTCCCTTTTTCACAATCCCTATTACTCTTCATTTTCCACACTTAGCATTTTCTTTTAGTATATACATTCCATTTATACCTCGCCTCTCTTCCTTCGCCAAGCCCTTTTGGCACCGTACCAAATAATTTTTTTTTTATGATCACATGTCACATTTTGAGTTTTTACAATTCTATTTAATTTCAGGACTTATAATTTTTTCCCTATTTTCTTTATTCTTATTAACAATATGTTATCTTTTCCTTATTCTTACTCGACCTACGTTGCATTTTTACTAATAACTTTTTGTCAAAATCTCAAAAAGATGTGATGTCACTCTTCGTTTCTCATAAGAGAGACGATGGTGCGACTCTCCACTCTTTTAAATAACTCCTGCTTACTCTAACTTATAGTCTGCACTTGCAAATATCTGCTCACCTTGTGATTGTGCGTCTTTCGCTTCGCTTGCCGGTCCGTGGTCTCAAATCGAGTACCTTACGTGGTTATTTGTTCTACGCGTTGTATGGCTTGCCCTTCAAAATTATTTACCTACAATATAGTTAGCTTGCTGCTGCTGCTTTTTTATCTTTTACAGCCTCGTCAAAGGGCGACGGACTTAGGATCTCTGTTTCTATTAATGAAATTATTCAGCTAACGAAATGTTACATGGCTTTAGATGTTAAAAACAGACGCGGTATAGGAGGGACAACATGATTTATGAAAACCGTAACAGGAAGGCAACAGGCGCGTAAAGAAACATGATACCTTGTACTATACGGACAAAACGAGTCGAAAGCAGTATGTTCTCGTTAACTATATCATAATGCCAGTATTATGTACATTGAGATGTATGACACTGTGCCCGCTAGATATATTTGTCACCTACCAACATAGTCAAATTAGCTGCGAAGAAATATTCAGAAAGTTAAAAGGAATATATAAATAAAACTACAGATTTCGAACAACATTTTGTATTTATTAAAATACACACCTAGAATAATCCATTTTACAATACGTGCGTATTGCGGATAGTTATAAAACCTTATTGCGTTTGGATACATTTCTAAACACTTTTCAAATACAAGCACTACTGAACAGAACATTAAAAACGGTATCCGTTGGAGATTAACACAGTTTTGGAAGCCCATTTATTTTATAGAATAAGATACAATTGTAAATCTGATACGAGCACTGAACAGTTGTCTACAGAATAAACATTTTTTGTTAAGTTTACAAATAAAAAAATAGTTTCAAAATATTAACCTAACTGTAATAACTGAATTGAAGTATTTTGAAAATATCACGAAATAAATAATTTTTCATTAAAATTATTTTTATCAATTTTTATCTGTATTTGATTTTATGATCGAAGCAATGTTTGGCTGGAATCAAATCGTCGCCTTTAAGTTTAAATGTCAAAAATACTTTTATAATACACAGATAAATGTTTTTCATCTGTAAATTTTATTATATTTTGCGACTGTGGTATACTTTTTATTTCTTCTCAATGACACGTATTACATACATGCTTTGCCAGTCAAATAAAAACTGATTTTTTGACATTATATTAACATAGCCTTTAAAAATGCATATTTTGCAATATATACCAAAATAATACTATGGATAGTATTATTTTGGTGCGATGTTAATAAAAATACTATAAAAAGATATCTCATGTAGTTTTGACAACGGTAACTTTACAGTAAAATTTATTATCCATTTCCTATATTAATAAAGACAGATGTATATGTTTTATAATATATGTTACTTTTATGATATAATCAACAACAATATTTTAGGTTAATCAACTAGGAAGATATAGTATAATATGATAAAACACGCAGTAATTAAATAATCCCTTTATAATTTCACATTATGCGTTTTTCAGTAAAAGATGTACAAGTAAATTAAATTCTTAAAGTAGAATTAATAATCTATTATTGTCACGTTTCTATATAAATAAATATTAAATTTAAACAAAGCAAAAAGTTTAAAATATTTTTCGCTTTTTAAAATAACATATTATTATAATAATATTCCTATATTTTTTTAGTTATATCAATTATCTTATCACGAAAAGTTTATTTATTGTATCTGCACTTTTTAATATTGAGTACATTATGTATGTTTGCCTAAACTTTGATAGCCAGTATTTTTTTAGGTATATTGCTGATTAAAATGCATTTCACACTTTAATTACATTTATAATAGCTTGCGAAAGCTAAAATTTGGTTCAAAATATTGTCATAGTAAAATTATATTTTATAAGAAAATGTAAAATTACAGTTTAAATGTTTAAAAAAACCTTTTTAATGTTTCATTTTTAATTACTTTCGGAGGCCAAAGTAAAGATACTTCTTTATTTGGTTTTCTTTGTTATATTCATAAATTATTAAATAATTATTGTCATCATGTAAATGTAATAAATTCAAAAAAGTTATTAATAACAAAACATAAAGAGATATTTCTAAAAATTTAAAATACTCCATCCGACTAATATACGTTTACATATTGTTAATTACAACTATATAAATGTAATATATTTATTTGCAACGCGAACATTTCTTAATGCAATGCAATAATTGTTTTCTAAAGTTTTAATAACATTATTATTTGGAAGACTTCGTTGTCAAAGGACAATGTAACATTGATATTTGGAAGACATTGGATTATTTTGTATATATTTTTGTATATAATATTTCTAATCTATAAGTTTATATACATAATAGAACTATAAATTGGAAGACTTTTTCGAACATCATGTAAATGAACATTAAACTTTTTTTATATTTCTTATTCCCTAAACTAAGATACAATATTAAATCACATTCCACTAGACAAATAGATTGTAATAACACGCGATGTTAATGCTTTGAAATCAAGTAGCCTAACACTAGAAATAGTTCAACAACGATCTAATATTAAGACAAATTAAAACGGCAAACCTATCTTAAACGCCTTCACCAAAGCAGATCCTGAATCGTACATGCCGATTATACCAAAAAGCACACCCAAACCGATTATAAAGTAGTCATAAGCAACCGTAGTGCTTTCTAGTTGGTTGCCTTTAAGTTTGAGATGGAAGTACGCGGGCCAAATGAAACTCAGCATAGTTCCCGTGAAACTACCAATGAAGCCCATGAGTATCGCAAAATGAGGAATGAAGATAGCCATCAGAACGGTGAACATTATAACGCCCAAGCGCCAAGCTAGACCCCAAACTTTAAGCTCACCATCTAATGCATAGATCGTAGGGAAAAGTGTTTTTGGCTTCCCTCGAAACAATGCGCGTTCTAGCAAATCACAGGCAGCGTAATAAGGCAACGGGTAGCTAAGTACTGCTTTTATTACGAGGAAAAAATTCACGAGTCCCTTGAAACCAGCCGAACGTAAATTATTAGTGATGACTTGCTGAGTGTCATTTTGGAAGGTCAGAAAGCATAAATAACCGAAGATGGACTTAAATGCGGCAGCAGCGATGTGAGACCAATTCAGCATCCATTCAAACTTGGAACGATCTTCCATATTACCTTCCAACGTCGGCAAAAAGATCTGAGACGTGTATGAGAACACGATAACGCCTAAACTGATCGGGAAATTTTCAAAGTCCAAATTCCATTTAACTTTAGACCAACCCCAATCGCCGATGTTTAGAATGCAGTAACCAAGCACAATGGCGTTTATAATCAGATGGCTCATGGTACACCAAAAAGAGAGCATACTGACGCTTTTCAAAGACTTCAAAAAGGCGAGAGGTAGAAGAAATATACCCGTCAACATCATCCAAGATCGTGTATCGATGGAACCATCAGGGAAAGTCCCTATCATCAAATCGCCACAGACTACAACATAGAGGATACAAGTCATTAATAACTCAATTATCTGAGCCATGTTAACCACTCTCGCACCGTATTTTCTACCAAAACATTCTTTTGCAATGGAAACGTATGAATCACGAACTCTTACGCGTTGCCCTGACACTGGATCATCTTCGTAGAGGCATTCCACCAAGATCTTGCCGGTATAACAGCAGATGTGGGCGATGCCGATCATGGCAGCGATGGCCCAGTAGCCTCCCTGGAGTACGGCGAAAGGGAGTGACACCACAAACATACCCTGCGTTATAAATACAAATGATAGTTACATAACAAGGTTTAGAGAAAAATAAATAAAAATAAAATCGTTTCTAACCTGAATGGCGTTTGTGACATTCCATGCTGCCTGAAATTCGTTAATCTTGGCTCCAGGTTTTCCGCCGCCTTCTTCAAAGCCACCTTCTTCAGACGAGGCATAAAAGTCGACACTTTGCATGCTCTGAGTTCTGTAATTATTAAAATGCTTTTGACGCCTTTTGTCCTATTTTTAATTTAGACATTTGTCTTATGTAATGAAATAGATTTAAGTCAACTGTTACAATATTTTCATTTATTCATCTCATTATATTTAGTAACAAGTGAATACTTATCATTTGCAGTTACCACTTGTGTGCGAGAAGAATGCCAGTGTGCAATTTCATGGAAACCGGTATCATATTTAGCTCCCTTATGATGATGTGCATATTCAATTTACAATTTTCTTAAATGCGAGATGAGGGCTAATGGTATTTTATTTTCTAATACATTCGTTTCAATATAAATTCTTTGTTTAAATCTTCATTTGAAAACAAAGCTTTTATTCAACAACCTCCTTCTTCAGACATAATTATGTAACGTTCAACGAGATATATGTGAATTAATATCATTGCACGATGTACATGAATATAATGAGTAAAAGGATTAATCTTTATTAGATTTATTAGTAGCGTGAAGTTTACGCTAGTGTATTTAATTGGAATAAAATTTAAAAGAAATTAAAAAGAACATACCGTGGAGCACCATCTTGCTGGGGATAAGTGTTTTGATAGCTGGTAAAGGAATCCTCGGCCTGCAGCTCTCCGCTTAAAAACGGGTTGGTGGGATTGGTTGACTGATACGTTGGCGAAGTCGTTTCATTCATAGTCGAAAGTTCACAGCTTTCACCCATATCTGATGTTGAGAAATATAAATTCAATATAAAGACCTTAAAGAAGATTTCCAGTGACGCTTAACTTAAAAAAAAAACAAATTTAGGAAAGAAATATAAATTCTCAAGAGTTCTTTAAAATTAATATGTAATAGATTTTTTAAATTTCTTCGACAAACTTGTTCGTCTTTTACTATGACAGAGGACTGTAGTAAAAACATACATAGGAAAAATAAATTAAAAGTTGCATTTAATACTTATATAATATAAAAAAACCACTTTATTTCCACTGACTATTGACCGTCCTATTTGTGCAGATGAAAACTGCATTAAGCATTAAATGCCTGTACCCAGCAGTGGATAGATATAGATTGATCAATATTTTAAATTAAATAAAAAGAAAAATGAAATACATTTTAAGTAAAAAACAGTTAAATGCAGCAATATACAATGCCAATAAACCGTATTGCATATTTTTTGGATTCTTTTGTTTAAATCATTCTTTATTCTTGCGTTGTATATATTTATATTATATTTCAATCACAAAGGAAAGTATTCGAAAATTTTCATTTAAAATATTTTGAGTTTTTTATACAAGAGCGTGATTTATGATATTATCATTCCTTTCAAATTTTATATCTCCATTACTAATGGATTCCAAGTTCTTTGTTTTGGTCTATATTAATACATATTTACGAGAACACAATAGAAAAATTTTTTCTTTTTCAATTTTTTTTTAAATATTCTTTTTCAATATTTGATTAAAGAAAAAGCAGCAGTGGTTAAGCTCTATTAATTTAATAGTAACATCAAAACTATTTCAATAAGATATAATGGATAATGATTTTACGAACTTGATACTTCTGGCTATTTATTATTAAGAAATATGCAACCTTTTATAGCATATATCTCTTCGATAATCTAAGAAATTAGCAATTTTTTAGCTTTTACATTAAGTAAATGAGATTAAATTTATTAACGATGTAAATTAGAAGATATTTTTTGTTCTAATTTTGTACAGATGATAGAAGTGTGTCAAATTTACGTAAAATATAAAGAAGTTATCTACTTACCGAGATTTGCGAATCGAACATTTTGCGGCGGTCGAGAAGATTGTCCATTTTTATCGGGAATCTGCTGTCTAACTGTTTGCATGGCTACGTCCAGAACATTCTTCAACGGAGGCATCCTAATACGCCCGAGATTCATCATTTTTCTTTTTTATATTATTTTTCGTTATTCTCAATTCTTTGAATAATTATAGTATATCTTAATGTACAATATTAAACTTTTTTTTTTAAATTGACTCAATCGGAAGACATTGATTTCATATAACACTATAATATAACTATTACATTAACTATAACAAATATTAAATCTAATTTTGGAAGACTTCTTTTCACTATCACCGTTTTAAATAGTATTACATTATTTTTTCAACCGTGCCCGTCATTTTTCTTTAAAATGCTGTCACACATATCTGAACTACGATATCTGTTACTATTTTTGGATTTTTAAATGTAGTTATGGTGTTTTAACATTTTAAAATGGTTTTCTTTAATGTGACGCTTGCTCGGAAGAGAATTGGTTTTGCGGGAGGACCTCTGAGGCCCGGTCGGCGCGGAAATGCTGCGCGGAGAGTCGATCGATAGGGCGTAACAAATTTTCTTTCTTGGCACAATAACATGGCCCGTAACAGCCGTATGTAGGGTATTTGTTATTATATCTTGTCAATTTCCTAGGTCAACTCAAGCAACAAATTAATTACACATGATACACAAATCTCTCCTACTTTTCTTATCAATCTTTGAATAAAAATTTCGGCAAATCAACTTTAAAGTATATATTTTTAAAATTGTATACCATTCATCATCAATTGATTAGGCATTGCAACAGCTAAACAATATATTTTTGAAAGATTAAAAAAGTATTATTTTACAAACTTAAATATATTATGTTATTATTATGAACTGAGGCCTGGTCATAACTATTTCTTGTAGCTAAACGTTGGTAAATGACATAAAATATTTATAATTAAAAGGCGCTTTTAATAATAAAAAAATATAATAAAACAAATAATCGATGTTAAATTAATTGTAAATAAGACACTATAAGATAATAAAGCATCGTACATTTACATCACCACTTCGCGAAATTAATGAACGGTTTAGTTCCCAGCAGTCTTTTACTGAGATTAAAGATTTAAATTTTAAGCCTTATATTACTAGAGAAATTTGTTATACCTAATACCGTCCCTTTTTTTAGCCGATAGACTCCCACTCCAAGGCATAAGGCTCTGTCAACATGATTCGATCGCCTTGATGACCGATCTTGCGCCGCCCGCAACCAGCGACTTTTCGCGACCTGTACGTCATCCGTCCGCCTAGAGAGGCGCCTGCCGGCTCGTTTTATTAAATTTCTGTATATATTTATACCGCATATAGTATACGAAAATACATAAAGGTGAAGTAGATAGGTATTGAACACCCTTGGTCCATGTTTAATCTATTGGTCGTGTTATATCCTGTATAAGTAATGATAAACTATACCTTCTGTCATACTCAAAAGGTTTTTCTTTGGTACATTTCTTAAATCGTAGTTGCAATAAGTTAAGACATTTCTGAACGTTCACTTACAGATACATACATACACACACACACAAATATATATATATAAATACGTTTTTGTGAATTAGTTGATTTACAAAAAATGTTTATAGTTCATATCTTGCCTATAATATAAAAAAAATTAGATTTATAGCTACAAAGTCGAGGTTTCTTTGATCATTTTTCGCCCCACATTTGGGGCCTCCCGTTCCCCTGTCTTAGATAGAGCAGGAAATTTATTTGGCAAAGTTACATTTTGCATTTATAATTTTTTTTTTCGTTGTTTCATTCTTCACAAATTTTTTCATTCATTATTCTTATTTCCTTCACAACTTACATCTTTTTCTTTGTGCGGGCGAGGCGGGGCTCAGCTGAGGATCGTTTGAAAAGTTCTCTTATAACGACCACTCGCATATACATTCTCAAGTTTGCGGTAAATTGCTGGATGCGAGTGGCGCAAAAGCGATAAATGTGGCGATCTTTGGAGAAGGCTTTGCAGTGGGTGTTTGTCGGCTGACCTGCTGATCATCATGAATAATTCCTTTTCCTATTATATATATATATATATATATATATATATATATATTTATTACGAGCATATGATTTTTATTTTTTCTCTATCATATTTACACACCTGCCTACTTGTTATCTCTGCACCACTCTTGGTTGACTGGTAGAGAGTGCATATAAGTCATTAAGTCCAGTACAATAAAGAGAGTTAATAAATGATGCCAACGCTTCCTGGTTCATAATCTATTTGATGGATAAAAGTCGTTAAATACTTGCATATCCTAATAATTGTACGTGTTATTTTTTTACGGAAATAGTGAATATTTTATGGTTCACTTATTTAAATGAATTCTACAACGCTAACTGCAATTATAACAAATTGATCGTTAGTGCTATGGGTTTTACGACGTTTATGTAATGTTAAAATTTGCCCGACCATGGGTAGACGAAGTGAAATTTGGTTTTTAAATTTTTTATTATTAAATTTTTACACTATATCGGTGAGAAAAAGTTATAGATATATTTTAATTAATTTATTTACATTATAATACATATAATTTAGAGTTTTCACTTGTGTATGTCATTAGAAGAATGCCAGAATAGCACCATATGATAGAAACTACAGATTGAATTTTTCTATGACGGGATTCGACCTAAATTTACGAATGCTACAATCTTTGATCCGAGAAGAGTCTAAAAAATGTGTTGTGGTTACTTTATTGTTAAAAGATTTTGTCATCCTTAATAGCTAGAAAACGTATTGTCATTAAAAAAATAGCTTATTAGGTAGGTCTATATGTATAATGTGTGTCGAAATCTTTTAAGTGAGAAGACCATATAGTGTCACATGAACAAAGCGGGATTATAGGAATTTTTATTTGGTATATTTTACGAGATATGATATATTAATTGACAGTATTTTTTTTTGCAAATCGCAATCCAAAATAAATAATAAAAATTAAAACGTAAATCAGAGTCATGAATTTATTTATCGATTTAATATTATACAATGACTACTAACATAAGTAAGTGTTTTTATCTCGTATACTGCTAGACTTCTAATAACATGTTTATACATTCTTGACATTAACAAGTATTTATAATATTTACATTCTCACATAAATTTTGTTTCATCACATTTCTTTTTTTTTGGTTTTAATTGTCCAATATTTTATATGTAAACTAGGATTACATATATCTATAAATTAATTTCTTTTCTATTCGTATGGGTAAAGAATGTGACCTTTTACTATTTTTCTTATATTTTTCAAAACTCTACTTTCCATAACATCTGCCGGCTCTTAAAGAAATAATAAACGATATACGAGAGTTTTCGATTACATCCCAACATGCTTTTTTTGTTCTTGTTTGACATTTAGTAGGTGCGAGTGTCTCAATTTACTGTGCTTTGCATGGGAAAGGGAAAATGAGGTTTCGTTCGCATTTTTCTCTCCATGGGAACATTCCTCATGCCTTCACGAAACTATAGAAGGTAACCGAAACAGGCATAACAGTCCATATTTATTTATATGATATATGGAACTTTCGAATCGGAACATAATATTGTTATACGGTTAATATACACCATCTCTTTCTAAATCAATTTTCTATTAGTTTTCAATGATATTACTGTTTACGTAACGGTCCGCACCGAGTCTCCAGAGAGAGCCTTTGGCTAAGCTACGTAAATAAGGTTTAAGATAAGCACATTCCGCGCTCTGCCATCTAAAGCCTGCGGAATCTGTAAATGCCCATAAGGCGATAGTAGAGATCCAGACCGATATAAAACTAAAAAATTGTAACTTAATCTGTAGGTTGTAAATACTTCTGTAAATATAATTGTAGTTTATAGAAGTACTAATGAACTTTAAGATGAGCTTTAGGTTTATGTGTGTTTTTATATGGGTGCTCAATCTGATTCTACTTTTCCTCAAATCGCACTGATCTGGCATCTTTATCGAGACGTACACAAGCGTTCACTGTAAACGAAATTGTGGATAATCATCATCATGTCAATCGCCACCATGACTGGTCTTACGCTGCTCGTATAAAGCGATTTCCTAAGCAATTGACTATGTCGTTGGTCCACCTAGTGGATAACCAAGCCACGTCGCTTCTATAGAGTCGTGATTGCCACTCGAGAACCAAGGACGGTTGGTACACGAGCAATGTGTCCCATCTACTGTCACTTCAGATGAACAAATCTTCGAGTTACATCGATAAATAATAATTTATAATTACATTATGTATAAAAATATGAAAAAATGTTTAGTCTAAACATACAGTTTAATATTTTTAGAATGCCTACTTAGTAAAGAATCATCCATGTTGCCAAGAGCCGAATGAAAATTTAACTCTGGGCATGATCATCGACGCGTACGAGATATACGGTCACGACCCTACTGACAAGCTCGATCACCTCGCGCACTATCAGATAGAAATGATGAAAATAAAACGGGCCCCGGATCAGGTTAGTTCTTATTTAAGTGATGTCTCAAAATAAAGTTAATATTTACATGGTTCATTGCGTCTTTGTGGCATTATTTATATTGATCACCCAATATGTAATGTTAAAAGATAAAAAGTGGCGGTTCAGCTTGTGATAATTTACAAAGCACTTGGATGGTAGTTCCCTTAAATTATGTGGATAATAGTTATGTAGATGTGTGAGGAAGAATTACACCTTAGCGTTATGGAGAAGGTTAAATTTACAGTTCCCCTACCGGAAGCTTTAAGAAACACCATCTAAGTGCTATGTGGAATTGTGTAGAATAAATAATCCTTAGTGTTCTGTGAAAAGTATGTTTGTTTGTGTAAGTATATATGAACACCTTACTGTCAAGTAAGGTTAGGTTATTCTAAAAACTTACCTTACTCGCCGGCGAGCGTGTTTGAAAGGCCATGCTTTTGGCGTTGTTATTACGCACCCATGGGACTACGTATCATCCCAGATTGCAGTCCAGTTCAGGTTAATAACCCTGACCAATAGAAGAAGTGACAAGGATTCAAAAGTTTCCAGTTGGTGTGAGTTGAGTTTTCTGCTGCAACCTGTTTCTTAAGCCAAACATTTTGTATATTTAAATATAACTATTATAATACGTAAACTTATTTCTTAATGGAAGTGGGAGGTCAATTTAAATTCTATGCATTTGGAGTAACCAAAGAGTTTAAAGTGTGTGCTCGTAAATTTCTTTGAAACATATCCTGATCTTTATAAATGTTTATTTCAGTACATCATCAACGAGCACATACACATCGCGACCGATCATTTAGGACGTTTCATTAATCTGCATATCAAAGAGTTAAAGGTAACATGACTAATTTATAATTATATAGACTATAGATATATTAGCAACCGACGGTAAAGGTGTCATCTGGTTACAGTAAAAGTTTACTTATAAGAGCAATATAACAGAAGTGAGTTCGGTAAGAAGATTACGGTTAAGTTTCACCTTAAATAATAAACCCTATTAAAATGTAAAGTATTTTTAATCACAATAATGCTATATAACTAATTTCTTTACTAATGTAAGGATATTCTTAAAGATATCACAAAAATAAAACTGTCTGAATTTGTTGTAAGCTCTTGTCAGATCAGGGCGCTTCAGGAAAGGACGTGCTTCTCATCTATCTCTTCTTCCTCTTTTTAGCCGATAGAAGTCCACGGCAAGGCATTAACCTCTCCCACAGAAAGCCAAGATGGTCGGTCATACGCTGCCCGCATCCTGCGACTTTCAGCGATCATAACTATATCGTTAGTTCATCTAGTGGGGTAGACACCCACTAGATGAACTACCGACAGACGTCGGTAACCAGCACAAGGCATTATTCTGAAATATCCTTCGTGTGTTATATGTGTGAATGAAGGAAAAGATTAAAATATGTTATTTTTAGTGTTTAATATAACTACACCAGAAAACCATAGAAGGTATGTCTATAACGATTACATGTATGTTACATAGAAAGACAATAAATATTGCAGGTGTTACTAATTGCTTTAGAGGATGCAATAGACAACATGTTGACCATGTACGACAATCACAACGCTATTAAGACTGAAAGAGTGGCCACGTATAACTCAGGCGCCGGGGGTGCGGTACCAATGGAATTCTATTTAAGTCAAGGTAAATACGAATAAATTAATGTTATATGTAAGACCAAGTTTACTTAACCTTTGTGTGCGGAAAAAAACTATCATGGACAAATTCGAAAAAGGTATATAGTGAATAGAAATACTTCGGTCCTCATTGGCCAATTTACTATCGTTAAAGGAGCCAAAAGAGGCCAATGTCCGCCATTTTTAAACGAGATCAAGTCAAAAAAGAATAGATAGATAAATAAAAGTAACCAATATAGTGCAGCGAATTAGCAAGTTGACGTGGCGGTAAATAAGCAACATGTGCCACAGGACAGATGCCCTGAGTCTTAAGTTTCTGAGTTAAAGACCATGGATCGTACCGCGAAGTGAAAGTGCAGCGAAGGACGTCCACCCGTAACGTAGAAGGACGACCTTGTTACCTCCAATCGGTCTAATTAATAACTTTGGGGGGAGTTCTATGTCAAGCATTGGACATCCAATGGCTAAAATGATGATAAAAAATTATAATGATTTTTTTTAACAAAAATATTAAACTCAAATTTATTTCAAAAGTATTCTTATTTTAAATTTATGAAGGGAAGAATCTATAATTCGTATTACGAAAATAAAACAACACAATACAATAATTTAAAGTATATATCTAAAATAGTGCTTATTTAAAATTAAATGTAGATAGATTTGGTGTTACGTATTTATACAAAAAAGTTATTCAATGATGAATCAAAATTCACTTGTACAGGGCTCGCGGGTTAACAGTAATGCAATGATATGTAGTTTCTAGTGTGCTGGACTTGCTTTAGTAAACCACTATAAAGGAAACTACAGCTTACATTTGTTAAATAAGTTTAAACTTTACAAAAGATACATTAAACAAAATTAAATGTCTATTTTCTCGTATTTTATTGGCAAGTCGAGAAAGTAGAGAGGGCTATACTTGAGGCTTTGATGCGAGATAAAATCATAAATAATGAGGTCCCTAGAAGAACCAAGGTGCCGACGTAGCTCGAAGAATTATTTGTCTGTAGTGGTAGTCGGCGGTATACAACGATTGTGCAACCGAGGGTCGCTGCGACCACGAGTTAGAAGACGCTGCGTGGTAGGTCCCTACTAGAATGACCGAAGATATGGTCAATGTCGCGGGAAGTAGCTGGATGCGGGTAGCATAAAACCGGTGGTCATGGCGATCTTTCAGGGATGTTTATGCCTTGCAGTAGAAGTCTGTGAGCTGATATGATGATGATGATGACAGACATCTTCGTTCACAAAACAATGTAGAATATGTCAAAAGAATAAAAAAATTGTTTCAGAATTCTACTGCGGCAAAAATGTGTACATATTTATTTCTGAATTATACAGCGATATTTATAACATGGGCAGAGGACCGGCGCCATATTGCAAGAGTCGTGGGTTTCATTTCCTCGGCTTCGTGCATTTTATGGACGAAAATAAATATTACTTAGAGGAAGACCCCTCCATTGTTTTCCAGATGGACAATTATATTCATGGGTTGGAATGTCATTTGGGTATTTGTATTTTTAGGTAAGTAATTATTTAATATAGGGGCCGTTAATAAAGTACGTCACCTATAATTTTAATTTTTAAAAACTCTCTTGAAAATAATTGATTACTGTACAAAATGTCAGATTATATAATAAAAACTACTTATTAAAAAAACTTTTTATTAAAAAAAAAACATATAAATAACTTCTTTGTTGTGAAGAAGTCCAAGGATTCCTTAAATATTTTGTTAGGTTTATAATCGGCATAGAGGTATCTTAATTGTGATCGTCGTGTTTTGTTATAAAGGTTCGGTCATATCTTGTTTGTCACATTAAGGGATCTGTCCAAGAAAATTAGTAACACACTACAATACATTATCCTATACCTTGTTGTCAATATAGTCTAAGAGACTTTTATTATTATTAGTAATTATTATTAATAAAATATTAATGTGAATAAAAAATTAAAACAAATACAATTAACGAAATAACTGGCTAATAATGCACTAAGAAAGTTATAAATCAAAAAAAGCCATAAGAGAGTCGTAATATACTACAACTAAACTGGAATTTTATAATCATTAGGTAATCAAGTAAAAGGGACGAAGACAAAAAGAAGCAACAGCTGGGACTCCGGCTTTATGAGGGATCTTTTAAAAAAAATCGTTTCGTGGTTTATATACCAAAGAAACATACATTCATTAAAATGTTTTTATTTATAAATATGGCTTAGAAATGTCAAATACATCTGTTTTTTTTATTTTAAATTAAGTTACAATCACAAATTGGATTGATTTTCATCATAATTTCATTAGAAAATTAATTATCCATGTAACGTTATCTACATCGTCGTCAGTTGTTCTAGATATAAACACGGCTTTCTTATTTCATTCGTGGAAAAAACTTTTTATTACGTGGTTTTTAAAATATTTCAAATTATTGTAATTCAGTCTTTTTTCAAAATACTCGGTGCCACAGTTATTGAATAATAAATAAAATACGAATATTGTATATCATGGAAGTAAATATTTTTTATTTGATGAAAATGAAATTGTTGAAGAGGTCCCGTAGTCAGAATATGCTTATGGACATGTCTAACAACAAAGTTGTGTAAATGTGTTTAAATATGTAGATAAATAAATTAAATATATTCACAGGTTCCCATTCAAAAAGAACCTGCAGCACATACGCGACATCTCGACTCTTCCCAAGGCAATCGTCAAGTGCGGCACAGATATGTACAAACTGCCGCCATTGACCGCTGCATCTTGCATCATCACATCCGGCTCCTTCATCCTCGACTTTAATATCCAGGGTATTCGTTTCCGGCACTACGATTATCTATTGGTACGCTAAATCATAATACAAAGAGGTTTTAATAAATCGTGGTCGCAGCCCCATGCGCTGGTCCGATCAGATCCGATATCTTAGTAGCCGAAGCAATACACATCGCCGATGACCAGTACAGACGGCGTAATATGGCGTGCGACAAATTTTTCAAAAAAGCACCTGATCCTCAAAATTGTGTGATATGACGTAAAGAAGAGGAAAGTTTTAGAAGTTATCGATAGTTGAAATTATGCCTTAATTTCACTTCATCACACATATTTTCACTTATAGTAATGATAAAGAGAAATAAGTCTATCACCTTTCCATAACAGTGATGTATTACTTAGTAATGCCTCCAAACCCTTTAATGGTAAATAATGCCATTATAAGAACATACAAACGACGCGCCAAACTGAAACATAAATAAACAAGGATATCTACTCGAACTTTCAGATGACATTTCCACCTTAATTCAGACTAAAAACAAACAAATTGGACAAGATCCAGCTGTTGTAGTCTGCAACTGTAGGAAGTATATACAAGATAACGAAACGTACCAGGCAGAGTTGCTCCCATAAATTACAAAAGCGTTGCTCGAGTTTCTTCTGCGCCCAGCGTTAACGCTTTTCGAAGAAGTAGTAATACTAGCTCAACTATAGAAACTCACAGGCTAGGGTTCGGCCCACTTCGGCATCCGGAACCACATGCACACATACACACCACATGAACAACAATCGCATGTTAAACATGAAGTGACAGTCCAAACCACGGTTTTACTCAACAGTAGTGATGGCGAACTTTCTGTGCTCACAGAGTCAATGTTTTGAAAAATCGTAACATGATTTTCGTGGTATCACATCAGATAAGTTACGTTCATCATTATAATTTCATCTGTAGGACGTTCACTGATACTTTCCTATATATATTAGAGATAGCAAGTGGTGTGATATGTAAATTAAGTTGAACAATAATATAAAATATTACGATATTAATTAATATATAATGTTATATTCTCATCTTTGATTGAGCAATGGTTGCCCAGCGGTAAGAGACTGAGACTTGCGATAGAAAGTTGCGGCTTCGATACCCGAATTGAAATCTTATGTGATTCACACTTTGTCCATTAATTACCAAAGATTGCCACCGCTCACAATGGTCCAGAAGATGGGCAGCAGTGTCCCATGCGTACTATAATATTACACAGCGATCGCCAAATTGTTTGCCAAGCGTGGTAATTATAGTATATCCCACCATAGATATCTTTGGGGATTGGCCAATGATTAGCAGAGGGGGTCTATTGGGTTAAAACAGAAGAGAGAGATTATATCCTCATCATAATCATCTATTGGGTTAAAACAGAAGAGAGAGATTATATCCTCATCATAATCATCATTTCAACCGTCGGAAGTTCACTAGACCTACAGCCTACATAGAGATTTATAAAAGGACCAATCGAAAGCGACTTCTAGCATTTATCGACGACCTTAACACAGCGTTTGTTGAACTGGAATAGAAGTCTCACTCCAGAGTCTTAAGACTCCACTCAGACATCTGTTGTCTGCGCTGCGTGGTCTACCCACTGCCACTTCAACCAGCTGTTCCGCTGGATTATGTCGGTTGTTTTCGTTCGTATACGGATTTCCTCATTTTTGATTCAATCTTTTAGACTCGATGCATAGCCCTCTCCACAGCCTATTTAGTAATTGCAATAAACTTAAAATATGGCTTAAGTATGCCTTATTTAGTGCATTGAGTGCCGATTTGTCCTTCATTTGATGTTTTGTTGGTAAACAAAGAGTTCCTCGTTTAAATTTGAACAAATTAATTTCGTAGGTTCTACCGAACGGCCACACATATTATACAAAAGAAAAATTCTCGCCATTAGTTTGTGATCATCACGTCTGCGAATGGAATAATACCAACTTTTATGGTGGTAAGTATTAACGATTGATCTATTTAGACTCTATTTATAATTTTAAGCTTAGTTATCGTGATGGGGAATTAACATCGCCGGAAATAACGATTTTTTTATTAAAACCACCAAAGATAAACACAAGATTATTTATTATTCTAAACTAGATTATTATTTTTCTTGAAAGGAATTGTGTTTGACGTGATATTACTGCAGTTCCCAAGCATTATATAATTATGTGATTTCCGCATTGTCAAAGCGCAGTTTTTTTACATAGTTTAAAATCATATTCGTATTCTTATTACGCTTATTCTGATACAAGTATAACTAATAAATTAATTAAAACTTATTTAACAGTTTATTAATTTTTTATTCAGGACCATTCATAATTCCCGGAGATCCCGGTACTGGTCTGTCTCCAATCCCGCCGTTCATCGAGCAGACCACGGAAGCGTTCTCTGTCTCCACGGAAACACCTAACGAATTCAATCCCAATATTACATGTAAGGTTTATGCATATATAGATTTATCTTTTCTATGACTTCAGTATTAACTTATTTAATTTTAAAACAACGAAAAAGTTGATATGAATAAGATAAATATATACTGCCTAACAAAATACATATAAACGCGCATTTGAAGTCTAACATAGGGTAGAAATTGTAGATGTCACTTCAGAAAGTAGACACATTGCAAAACTGTTAATCCGCGCGCCCAAACGACGGTATGGCATCAACTCCCTTTGTACGACGACTTGTTTGACATGCGACCTGTCTTTAAATACACCGCCGCAACCAACCAGGTGCCATTCAATATGCCATGTGATAGTCGGAACCCTTTGTGTTATTATTCCAGCAGTGTATGATGAATAGCATTAAATTTTGTGAATACATGCGTTCCATATGGAACTGGTCTAAACAAGCAGATAGAGAACATGTCTATTCCTAAAAAGTCAATTTGTAGATTGTATTTTATAAACATAAAACAAGTTTAACAAAAGCTATCTAAGAGGCGTAAGCCGCTTAGTCTAGACCTTTACTAGATTTCCACGGAAAAGTCGGCTCTCACATTGTACAATGCTACCTAAACCGCTGTACCGCGCCTGAGGAAAGCTTGGCAAGGCGGGGTTCGGTACTAAATTAGATATTTATATCGAGCTGGCAGGTTGCCTAGACAGACGCACGGAGGAAAAAAGGCCCAAGGCTTGGGCTATTACTATGTAGATGAGATGCGTTGTTAACATTGCGATTCGTATGTGCTCGAATGGGGAACTTTTACTAATTTATTTATAAAATTAGGATCTTTTACAACGATCACTTATGTACGTCTTAAGTGTAATGCAAAAAGAACAATACTTGATAGAAACTATAATTAGATAGAGCTTTCCTATAATGGCTTCTTTCAACTTAAATTCAATCGTCTGCTATCATTGAATTATAATTAAGTATTCTTATATACTTTACACTTTATAAGGATGTGTCTATACCAGGGGTGGGCAAGCTCTTTGATAGTGCGAGCCACAATTGAATAAGCATTAAAACACGGAAAAGATTTATTTTATACAAAATCATATTTATAAAAATTATTTAAACAAAAGTACAAAATATGTGTATTGAAGTTAGATATAATGGCACACGTATATAACAGCACACCTAATAATACTTAAGATACCGTTTAGTTAATTATGATCGGTATTTCGATTATTTTATGGTGGAGTAATAATAATAATTATTCACACCAGTAATTTGTTTCGATTTCCCAGGAGCTGACATAGGTGATATAAAATTAAATATTGAAATAGTTCAATAATCAATCGACGCGAAAAATAATCGTTCTGCCACCCCTGCTCTTTACTATATTCATAATTTCAGACACATTGGACGGATGTTGGTTCATGTTCCCACCAAATTACGGTTCCATCGCCGGCATCAGCTACTTGGATCCACTGTCTATCAACGAGTACCGCTACACTTGTCAAGGGACAGGGAATAATAAGGCAAGCACATTGTTTTTATTCTTCTGTCAAATTTGGTGCCGGACGACTGACAACAATATGATCCTTGCGTTAAATATTTTTATGGTTATAACTTTCATCCTCATCATCATGTCTGCTGATAGACGCTTACTGCGCTAGGATGACTGGTCATAAGCTGCCGCAACCAGCGACTTTCCGCGACCTCGACTATGTGATAGGTCCACCTGATGAGGCTCACGCTGCGTGTACCGGCTTGTGGTCGCCACACGAGAAACTTTCAACCCCTCGACAATCGGTTTGCACGAGCGACGTACCCCACCCACTGCCTTCAGACAAGAATTTCTTTAAGCTACGTTGGCGACCTTGAAAAAATGTTTTAAAAAGCTAATTACCTTCAATTTTCAGGGTCTCTACTGGTATCCGCAATGGATGGGCGCCCCACCACACCATCCTTACCCACAATCCGGGAATGTACCGTCAGACTTGCCGCAGGGAATCCCCGGCCCGTATTACCCACACTTAGTCGGCAGCGTGCCAAAAGTTGATCCAATGGGTCCATAACAATAATGATAGTAATAAAAGAAATAGAAATAAAAATGTGTATTCTTTTTTTTACCTAGAGAGCAATGGAAAGGGCTATACTCGGAGTTTCCCTGAGAGATTGAATCAAAAATGAGATCTGCAGAGGAACCGCGAAGTTACCGAAGTAGCTTGCTTTAGTTTATCACAACTGTATGTTACTGCTAGTCTACCAATAATATAAGGTCATTAAATATTGCTTTATAGATTCATTTAACCTTTACGTTATTTTCAGTGTTTTATAACAGTGCATTTAAGTAAATCCTTTTAAAATTGGATTTTAATTAAATTCCGTAATAGAACCAAAGTAATCGTATTTCGATCCAGAGAATTGGCAAAGTGAAGTGGCATTGGGCAGGACACACGTCCTCCTGCAATGTAGACAGACCATCTTGTAGAGTTCGACGTAAGGTGCTGGATACAAGCCTTCTTTCAACCGGCACTATTGAGTTTTTGGGGTAGACCTATTTCCATCACTGGACGTCTATCGGCTGAAATGGTGATTCCTGAATTTGTCGTTCAAGGGTAATAAAATATATTAAATTTCAATTTTTATTAACTTTAATTCATATTCTTAATAATCATAATTTACAAAACATAACGAAACCTATGTCAACTCATCGAGCTGTGAACATCGTAAGACCTAAACCAATTTAAAGAAAAAAAAAATACTCTAAACAAATGGCGACATTACTACATGTATGTACTAGGCGTTCTAAATACAAAAATTTAATACGCACATTAAGTGGCTGGAAATCGCCGGGAAATCCCCCATACATTTATTGCACAGTCGTAAATACAAAACAGCATTACCAATTTATATCGAAACGTATTGTCGCTACATATACTTAATTATTTATCTATGTCGATTACAGGGCACATGGTGTGCTCGTTAAGCCGACTACAACATCTATAATTAGTGACCAGACATTTGAATGCATATTTACCTAAAGTTTAAGTGTTGCCTTAACATGGACAGCACTTTCGTTTTGAAAAAATTCTGAATTGATAAAATCATATTCCAATTATTCGTTTCAATTAGGTCTAAAAGTCAGTTGTAGTAGAATGCTTTTTATATTGATAATATATAAAAAAGATTTCCTCTTATGTACTGATTCATCAAGATATCACAGAAACCAAAATGCACAGAGACTTAAAATTTGATACGAATATTTATTTTGTCCAGTAGAGGTCAGCTAACAACGGGCGTTACGGAATTCCAGCCGCCAGGGGCTAGCTAGCTATAATCATATAACTATAAGAGTTATTTGTGACTAATATTTTTAAGTATATATTAATTTAATAAAGATATATTATTTTGACATCTTCATTTGAGTGTAGATATATTTCCGGAAAAGATAAAAGAATGTTTATCTGATTTTAAAATCCTAGACGTACTAGATTTTTTCTCGAAGCCATCTCCATATTGTTTTAGCATATATTATTTTAGGCAAATATTCATTCGACAATCTGATCTCTGATAATCACTTATAACTATTTATTTTGCTATATTAAGGGATATCACACTTTTGTATGTTTAGATAATTATATTTATGTTGCATACGCCAAAGCCGATGTCAGTACAATGTTATTAAAATAAATCTATATATGCAATTGTTACAGTAGCCATTCTCAATAATTACAATATAAATTTGTTAATATATTTAAATTTCGTGTCATTATTATAATTAAAATACAATTTAGCAACTAAAGAAGGTTAAGGTTAAAATATTAAAATTATTGGAAAACGATAGTAAATGCAATATAGAATATAACTTACAAATGTAATTAATAATCATAGAGTCATAAGCGAAAGAGCGAACGGAACGTAATTGAATATATTTTCAACCTCGGATTCAATGCAAGCGTATAAACACATCCGTACTTTTTAATTTTGCGACTTGCTTTCATGTTTAACATTTAAAAAAAATTAACCATAGATAATATATGGTTTATTTATTTATAGGGCTATATTGGTGTAGTTTTAACAATAATGTTTTATTATTTGTGTTCATAAATAAATCTTAGAATTTTTTCGAAATCTTCAAATTACTAAAATATGAATTTTAAATATATTTTTAAAACATTGTAATATTTATATTTAAATATATTCTGCATGATAATGTGTTTATAAATTATTATAACCCGACTGGGACCGCTGTATCGTGCTTAGGTATAGCTAAATACCTAATGCGTGATAGAGCGGTTCTAGTGAGACATATACTTTGTTATTTATCACCAGAAATGAAATAATCGGATGCGTATTCACCGTAAAGTTGAAAGTATGAAAAATGTTTTCCAAAATCATTTTGTGAAACGGTAAACAAAACCTTTTTAAGCAGTCTTAATTAATCTGAAAGTAATTCACTGAAATCGTCTTAATAATTTATTATTAATTTATGTAGTCAAATATTCATACGATTATTCGATTTCGGTTTTATACCTCTCGGGTAAGAAGAAATATTTTTTTGGCATTTAAAATGTATTATTTCATAATTCAAATAAAATTAATATTAAAATAGGTGTAACCAGTTGGTTTTCAAATATTCATAAATTTCTTTTGAAGTAACCAAATTTATTTATGGGACGTATGAGTCAAAGAATGTAATGTAATAATGTGTACATGTGAAATAAATATAATAACAAGTACGTTGGTTCAATAATCCTCCCATACACACATGTTTAAAATTAGTTATTCAAAAATATAATAATATATGTAAACTCGTCAAATTTAAAACACAACATATCGAAATAAAAGCAATATAAAACAAGTAAAAGTTTTATCTTCCACATAAATATGATTGACGCAGTTGATTTTTATTTTTAATATATGGCCGGATTAGTTATAGTACAGAGTCAGAGCTTTTGGCTCAACGGTTCCTCTATTTCAAATTCCTTTTCCCAGCTTTCATCAGAATTTGCACTCGCGTCATCTTTAACCTGATCCTTGTCACCAAAATAATCTTCAACTAAATTATTCCCACATTCGTCCGGTTTTCCCGCCTTTTTTGTTGATCGGCCATTTTTATTCTTCTTGTCTATAGTTGTGTTATTGAGTTCATCTCTGAGCGATGGCTTGGTGGGTGTGTCTGCGTTATTGTTTATTAAGTCCCGTGATGACGACCGTTTATTGATTTTCTTTGAAGTTATTTCCTTTTCATATTCCTCTAATAGTAAGATTTGTTGTTCCTCAGTTAATTCGACATCATGTGCGAAATCTTCTGCGAGAAACCAAATACATTATAGTTATGTTAACGACATTAAACTTATTGTTACATACGCCTTAGGAGGGTAAAAGAAAAATATAAGGGAGACCGGAAAAGTAACGTCGCTTTCTTAAGTTAAATTCACACGACTACATTTTTAACAAGTTTTTATTTCTAATCAACGACAATACCTTCATTATCAACAATCTTTTGCCATATAAGCGGTATAAATCAAACGGTTTTTTTAAACAGAAATGTCATTACTTTCCGGTCCCCCTAATATATCGAATTATAGAGGATAAGATAACATATTACTTTAAATGTTCAATTTCGTCTTAGTGAACAGTAAAACATTAATGTGAGATCGAATCAGAAATATGGAAATCCGCAGAAGAAAGAATTTGAAACAATGAGTTTATTTGTTACAATACATATTAATCAGTTTCTATAATTTATGTACACTTCTAAATGGTTCTATTGGAAATCTTTATGATTATCTTACGGCTGAAAATAATCATGATAGCATAATTGCTTTGTGTTTGCATTATGTTAATTAACAATCAACGAGTTATTACGTTTTAAAATTCACAAAAGAACATATCTCTACTTTCTGAAGAGCTTATCTCAACAGGTCGTTGTGAACACGGCTTTCTTTTTTATTATAATCTGATTTATTAAGGAGAATGGTTAAGTTACGAACCAACGCTGAGTAGCAATATTCTTAATTCAATTACAATTTGAATATTTGAACAAACTCACCATCTTCCCAGGTCACAACCTCGTCAGCATCATTTTCGTAAGGAATTTCCAGTCCAGAGAGAACTTTCTTTGGACTTCTGCAAAGAAGAAAGTACAGCGTTAAGAGTATGTGGGTACGTTACATGATTTTCGATTAAAAACAAATGCTTTTTGAGTATTTTTTCTTTGTGCCTTTTGCATGTATTTATTTTAGTAACTTGAAGAGTAGTTTCACCTGTAATATTAACAATATCAATTTGTGATGTATGATTTAGAAAGTGTAATAACAATTTCTGTGCATCACGATAGTCACAACTTTCATCATCATATCAGCCGATAGACACAACAAGGCTTAGGTCTCCACCATAAATCACCACGATGACCAGCTCGTGTTGCTCAAATCTAGGGATTTTCCGCGACCTTGACTATGACATCGCTTAACCCAATGGAGGCCATCCTTTGCCGCGTCAAGAACGTTTCGGTATCCAGTCCAGAGAGAGTTCAGCCCAGGACTTGGATCAGTACAAGGAGTACGGTATATAAGGCACAGGCGTTTCGAAAACACTATAGTAAATTTTGACCTTATAGAAGCCATTGTTCATTCAATAAAGCGAACATTTTAAGTACTTATAAGCCTCTGAATCGAGCACAATAACTATTATACAAATCACTGTTTTTTTAATTGTTCATATATTTAATACAAAAATACTTAACTTTATATTTATGCAATTATAAACTAAGTTTTTCCGTGTGTCATTGGAAATTGTTATTGTATTGTATAAAATTACAACTCTCCCTACTGAGCCAAATTTTAAATGATCCAATACTATATTGGAAGTCTAGTCTCGAAATGAGCTGATGTCGATCTTAACAAGCCTAAATCCCTCAGTGGGTTATAGAGATTTCGCTGTTGTATCTTTATTTATCTCTATATTTTAAAAGATCCCAAGCCTGATGTGAATGTTTAACTTTTCATAAAGTTATATGTAGTATGTTATAATTTTTTAAAAACAAGCTGTGAATTATTCTAATATATCTAAAAGATTTATACTACCATTATACTAGAAAATAAACCTGAAAATATTTCATCACATACCCATTAAAAAAGTTGTGTAGTAGTTTTTTTTTTAATAAGTCTGACCATAAATAATTATAATTCAAAATAAACAAAATATCACTTTTGAATTTGGAATCTGTCATATTTATAGGATTGTTCATTGTTGCCATATATTCGCGCCCATATATTGAAAAAACATTTTGTGATTTTCAAATAGAGTATAGTGATAAAGAGAACCAAATCGCTGTGTATTACATAAAATTACATAAAGTATGTATGGTGTCAAATACAATTTTTAAAATCCTTTATACACTTAGTATTAGTCTAATGTTTGTGTACCGGGCTATTGATAGGTACAACGAAACCTCTGTTTGTGACAGAAAAAAATCTGGAAGATGTATTCGCACGAAAAATAAAATCTTGAACGAGAGCGCAACATTTTTACCGCGGGACTTGATAGCACCTAGAATCATGACGCGTATTTTAGAAGATGATTTAGGACTTGCAGTCTATAAGAGAAGCACTGGCCGTTTCTTAACTAATAATTTTATAAAGGATAGGGTGGTATATACAAAACAACTACCTTAGCAGCACGTAAGTCGCAGAAAAAATTTTTACGGATTTAAGAAACAAAATGGCGGTATTTTTGCTGAAAGCTTTGAAGGAGCTTCCAAATTAGTCAACATAGCACAACGTGGGCATTATACTTCAGTAATGGTTTAGTAGGAGCTCTGATGGAATGAATGAGACATATGTTTGTGAAAAAGGTATCAAAACATCGGCACAAGTGTATCAAGATACCATTCTTGAGAAGGTAGTTAAGCTCCTTAACAACACCAAGTTCAATAACCAAGAATGGTACTTTTAGTAAGACTCGGAGCCGGGTCATAGAGTTCGCTCACCCAATCTTGGTTAGAAACTAAACACTGGCCGTCATCTAGTCCTGATCTTGGTCAACTGGATTATGATTTATGGTCAATTTTAAAGAGTAAGGCTTGTTCTAAAGGCCATGATAATTTGGAATCCCCAAAACAATCCATACGATTGACAGTAAAGAATTTTTCCATAGAAATACTGTGTGCTGCTATTGATAACAGGCTTCAATGTTTAAAATACTATATTGCATCCATTGGAGACCAATTTGTGGCTTGAAATATTTTGTTTTATTTTAATGTATTATATTACCATACTGCAATAGTAATAAATGTTTCATACAATAAAAAATATTGTTTTTCTTTGTAACAATATTTATGGCAAGATTAAGTAAAATGATTGTGTGCATAAGAAGGAAAAGGGAAGATTTGTGCAAAAACCAAAATCTTTGCATCTAAATAAAACTTAATGTAACTTACAAATTATATATTGAATCAAAAGTGGTACAATTAAACACATTAATAATAACATGAGCGAACAAAATATATAGCTAAAATAAAACAAAAAATAATTCTAATTATAGCAAATGTATCAATCTAAATGATTTGCATGAGATTATTAAATTTAATTATTTGTTAATTTTAAGTATAAAACGATTTTTAGTAATGACAACAAGCATACATTAACTTAATGGTGATGAATGGGCGGTTAAAATAGAAAAAAAGATGTTTAACAATCTAATGATATGTGACTTGACCTATATTTTAACATTTCTCTATAAAAATGTGAAAGAATGACTAACCCTATAGGATTGAGTCATTCTATAGGTTAAAAATAAGTCAATCTATATGATGTAAGTAAGTCACTCTACAGGATAAAAATGAGTCACACTATCACATATTTGATTAAAGTGAGCCAATCTAAAAGATAGAAGTAAGTTTTCCTATAAGATAAGAGTTATTCAATTTATACGATAAAATTAAGTCACATGATTGCAACAAGTCACTTTATAGAGCAGAAGTGAGTAAATTTATAGGATAGAACTGAGTCACAGTATTGGATGAATTTGTTGTCTTTTAATAGAATAATCGTGAGTTAATCTATATATTGCATAAAAGTACAACATACTTATATATTGATTTAAGTAAATTGCACTTTAATTGTGTGATATAAGATTGCAGTAAGTCACTTTAAGAATGGAAGTAGAAGTAAGTAAATTTATAGGATAGAAAGTGCGATGCACTATAGAACAGAAGTAAGTCACTGTATAGATTTCGAGTGTCATAACCATATACAATTAAATCGGGAAACTAATAAAATGTTAAGTTGGCAATAACTCTAAAACGATATCTACGATTAAAAATAGAAGAAAGACTTCTATGTTTTAAGATGCAAGTGTAATACAAGTATAGTTGTACTTAAAATATGGCAATATTAAAATTTTAGTTTGTTCTGTGCAGCCAATTCTATATGAACATTACAAAAGACTAAATAAATCAAAGATCTACCAAATTAGTTATGAAATGATTTTTAACTTTATTGAAAATAGTTGAAAGAAGAATACAAAAATATTATGGCTACAATCTAATAAGTTTTGTACGATATAAATTTGGACGGTTTGTTAAAAAAATGTGTTAAAAATTAGTGTATTAGTAAAGATGATCATAGTAAACATGCTGTGAAATTGTTATTTCCTATATGAAGCAATGTTTTTGTAATTTTTCAAGTCCTCTGTAATCCTGACAACTTCGTTTGAGCTCACAGGTATGATAAGGACTTACTGCTCGATTGGCGCTTGAAGAGGAAGGTGCGCCAAAACGGGGTCGGCAGAGGGCTGCTCCATTGGTTGTTTGCGAGAAGCAGCGGCCAAACGGTCTTGTAGTAAGGCCACGCGGAAAAGGTACCTGCGTATGAATATTTCATATGCAACATTAAATAAATCAAATCTCTTTTAAATGAGTCTAGTAAGAAAAAATATAATTCAATATCACAAAGTCAATATTAAAGCAAAAAATAATACTAAATCAGTTTACAATAATAAATACAAGTATTATCTGTATATATGACTTTCAACTAAATGGCTACACGTTAACTTTATAATAAAATATTTGAATAATTTTAAAATTAAAAATGTTCTGTTTTTTCAGCTGTTTTTTGTTATGTAAATATTGAAATCACCAAAAAAAATTACTAAATCTACCAAAAATAATTTTAGTAATATTTTGATTATAAGTCAGATATAAATCTAACGGCGAATGATGTTATTTAGGTAATAATTCGTTAAAGCCAGGTCATGTATGCAGAAAGCTCCAAAAAGAACGGATAATCTATAATGGCGTTCAACACGACAAATAGTAGTTTTTAGGCTCGAAAGTGTGTTGCTATAGTGCTACCAAAACCGGGGTCTCGGCCCCCACCTCACCATGCCTTACTAAGGCGCGGTACAGCTGTTTCGGTAGGACTATAACCGAAATGATAACCGAACGCACAAACTCCACATAGCCCTGCCTAATTCCAAAGAAACAGTGTAAATTATACGTTGATATCCAACTTCTCCCTTTCTAAACCAAAATGGGGGTATTTAGGCATATAGGCCAAATTAAAATCTTTTCTAAAAACCCTTACCTTTCCCAAAACTCTTCATGAGTGACTGCGTCCGGTACCAATTTATTGTACTGCGCTTTCAATATCGGGTTCGCTTCGAGCCTTTTAATAGCCGAGGCAGGCGTTATGATGCCCGCTTCGGAAGTCTCCAGACTGGTGCGCCAGGCTTCGAACTCTGGACTATACGCCGGTACGATGTAGGTAGCGTCCACGCGTTGGAGCGCTTCTAGCTCTTTCTGTAGATAAAGACGTTTAATATTTAAACCAGAAGTTCCTTGGCTTTTTTCCTTAGACACTTTACAAAATTAGCTGATTCCGAAAGATCCTCCGCAGATATATTTTTACTATATTCCCAAAATTAAACAAAAAAAGCGAAGAATAGATCTTAGTGTGGAATTTGCATAGCGGTTGTGTCAATGCCAACTTTAATTCAAGTTCCTACTGATAATTCTAATCACGAATAGTTTCCCAAAAACCTTAGAATTGTTTGGTTAATTAATTATATGTAATTAAATGTCAAAAATGTACTGAACATTGAGTATAGTTATTACAACTGAAAGCCGCTAAGCTTCGTATATTACGAAAAAATTAAATAAGTGTGAAATATAAAAATGTGAATAGTGTAGCATTAACCCTTTTCTTACGACAGTCTGTTCCGCCAAAGTGACGCTACTTAAACGAGCATGTGCGCCGCGATGTTTCCTCGTGTGACATATTTAAAGATTTTACTCTTATGCACAAATCTCGGACGGCAAATTGTTAATTACAAACAGAAGTCTGATGATACTTAGTAATTAATTAGGCTAAAATACAAGGTGTAAGCCCACATTACAAGGTGGAGACCGGCTAAATCCGGCGCTGGAACATACGGGTCGTCCAGTGGACGCCGGCTAACTCCCGCGCTGCTAACGAAAGGGTTAAGTAACAAGTTGAAAGCTCTGTGCCGATCAACGGTAGAGGTATAAAGATAGGTGATATTAACAAAAAAAAATAACTCACTAGATCTTGTTACTTACTATTAGATGAACTGCTATTTAGTTTCGATACTTTTGAGTGTAAAAATTTTATGATGTAATTTATTTAAAGACAGTCTTTGGGGTTGCTTATTGTGGAAGAACGCACCTTATAAGTGGACAACATTGTTGTATCGCCCGATGACAAAATAACCTCCGTGTCATCCTCATCGTCGGGTTCCGGGTTCAAAACCGTGCTCACTTGGCCTGGAAGAATATTTATTTACTTACACTTTTTTGTACACCTCACTTAATAACTAAAAAAAAGAAACAATTCATAGAAGTACAAGAGGCGGTGTTTTCGCTCAATGCAATCTCTACCAGGCAAACTTTGGATGGACATGAGAGACACAAAGGAGAGGGTAGATTTAGGTGTACATAAAAGGAAAAGGTATTACATAAGTACAAATAATGATTTATCGATTATTTTGGCATTATAAGTAGTAAGACACCGCCTGAAATGATCATCAGCTGAGAAGAGCTGGCCAGAAACAGTTGCTCCTTTTAAAAGAAATAAAAACGATTTATGTGTACATTATTACATCAACCATGTAAATGTGTCAACAAATCAATTCAACAAATCAATTCAATAAATCAAAAACTTTTGAAGGTTGTAATATTATTTATTTAACCCTTTATAAGGCAGAAGGATTCAGAGTAATAAAATAACCTGCGCTTATATATTTGGCATGTTTTTATTGATATAACAAAAATAAACTTAAAAGAAAAACACTTATTATTTCGGAAGTTTTGGAAAAATAGGTGGTAAAAATATTCCCACTGCCCGTCCACAGAGCCACATGCAAGCGGAGTTTGAGACATTATTTTCTATGAAATTGTGCAAAACAAGGCGTGATGCAAAGAGGGACATTACACTTGCTGCATTTTATTTTGCTACGCTTATCTTTGACCTTTGTGCTACACAATTTACAGCGTCGGTAAGTCTCCAACTCTGCTGGCATATGGTCACCTACGTTTACAAACCGCAGTTCTTCAGGTACAGCATTTACAGTTTTTTGATATACCTCTGAGCATGCTATGCGTGATTTCTTGCAGATATATGTAGGCAAGCTTGATCTTCTTTTTCTGCTGCTATAGCCACCAATCAACCCTCTGGCAACAGCCACCCGAAATTCTAAGTTGGTAAGCTTTTCTACTCTCGACGTTAGGGAATATAAAATGAAAGAGTTTGTCAAACTTGCGTCCACCAAGAAGTAGAATATCCGCAACCACCAACGTTTACTTCTCCTTTCGACAGCATACGTCCCCTTCACTTGGTCAAAACGGTCGACACCGCCCATTCTTTTGATGTATTCTTTCACAACCATAGTACAACTTACAGCTTCCCCGGTGCCATTTTTTTGCGTTCTTTGTACAGTTGTTACTTCCACTTTAGGATGAAATGCAGTTGTCAACAATAAAACCTCTTTAGTATCTTGCCACACAGCAAGTGCTACATCTTGTTTAGTTCTCCACTTGAATTCACCTATTTTCAACTTTAGGCTTTTGTTTCTGCCGTTTCTTTTTGTGTTATTTTTTATTATGTTAGGTAAAATTGCTCTATTTCTTCTTATTGTTCCAGTGGCATAAATATTTTTTTCATACAAGTACTGCATGAGAGAAAAATCGCAAAAAAAGTTATCGAATGTAACATGAGACTTGAAATCTACTTGTGCTAATTTACTTGAAAATTTCTTTACGACATTAGCCCCTAGCCAACATCTGCTCAATATCATTTTTATCCAAATAGCGCGGCATTTTTCATGAAAATCTGAGAAAAGAAGGAACTAGTTCAACAAATGTACATAACACGCCACGGGCAGCGGGAATATTTTTCCCACCGAGTAAAAAATCTTCTCACATCTAAATACGATAGTAACTTGTAAGGTATAGCAAACAACTTGTAGAATAAACATAAATACATATTAAAAAAAAAAAAGTTTCTTACCTCTTTCCAAATAAAAAATATGAAGATTCACGGTGTAACAAATTTTCTTTCAAAATTACCGCAATTTTTGACAGCTAGTGGCGCCAAGAAAAAATATGTCACACAAACGTAATTTTTTTTTTATAATAATAAACCAGGCATCCGTAGTTGCCAGTGCAACAAATTAGGGCTCATTTGATAACTTACATAAAAAGATAAACAAAGTTTTTGTTGGTGGTAAATATATCGCCTCTGCCTTAAAAAGGGTTAATAATATAAGTTTAATTTTAGATTTAAAACTAAGAAAAGGAAGCCCAGAGATATCTTGTGTAACGTTATATATATGCGTACATTCAGACTGTGTGTGTAACTATTTTTTAAAATAAGATTTCAAATTTTGGCTTACAAATAATATTTTTTAAAATAAGAATCAACCGCTAGAACACTAACTTCTTTAGAAACATCTCTCAGAAATCTCTTGGTTTTAAGTATTTTTTTGTAAAGAAATACAGAATTATGGTGGCTTCGGCTTATAATAAAATATCGTAAGACAAAATGCTTTAATGCCAAAATGTACTAGTAAAGCCATATTAACGTCCGTTAACTGTCTTACTTTCTAATAATATATATACTATTTATATTTTATACTGGAGCTTTTTATCTAAAAAAATGCCCAAGAACTATTGAGACGGTCAAGTCTAACGCTTCATTGCTAATAAGTAAACCATTACAACTTTGACTTTTAACATTAAGAATTGTAAACATATACAAGTTGTTAACTATTAACTTCAAACTAATAAAGAACATGTGACAGCGCTTTTTATCGTGACTATCTTTTATCTTGAGTTTTGAGAATAAAATAGGAAAGCAATGTTAATATTTTTTGTAACATATATTTCAAATCATATATGAATTAAAACATATTTATTTTTAATGTATTCCCGAAACAGCGCCGAGACGGTTAAAGTATCGGCCATTATGTTTCAGCTGTCCGCTGTCAACACTTGCGCTCTTTGTTCAATAAACTAAATAATATTCTTACCAATAAATGTGCTGAAACTTTTCTTCATGACATTGGCAGGTGACTCTGGTACGTCGAGCTGGAGGTGCAAATAAAATAAAACTTTTTAGATCATACATCTCTATAGTAATACACTGTCTAGGATTCATATTTACCATCTCTCTTACTGTCGCTTATAGAAAGTTCACTTTCAAGTTAAGTAACTAAACATAAAATAACGCATACTGTAAACTAAAAAGATGCATTTCTCTTCAATATTTATTGTTACTACAAATTACTATTCAGAATAAAATAATTAAAAATCTATACATTGTTAGAGCAACATAGTTTTGAACTATAGGTAATAATAACAGTTGTTATTTAATTTTACACTTTTTCTACAGATGCTACGGTATTATATTACATTGTATTGTACCTTGAAGGTCTTTCCCAACGCGCTAGACGTGGAACTGAACACGTGACTCGCTTCGCACTTTACCGCGGTGCCGATCTCGTCCAAGTCCTTCTTCACCATCGAATATACCTCTGCGGACTATATAGAAAAATTAAATCAATAATTGTACAGGACGCATGGTATTTTTAAATCTAATACTAGTGCGTCACTTTACAGCATCATCTCATCAGCCGATAGTCGACCTCCGAAAGCCATATGCTTCATCCAAACATTTCCATGATGACCAGTCTTGCATTGCTCGCTGTCGTTGGTTCAAGCCTGGAGCATACTCACGCCGTGACTACCGGCTTGTGGTCGCCACTCTAGAACCTTTCGGCTCCAACCGCCATCAGTTGCACTAGGAATGTACCCCGCCCATGGCCAATTCAGACAAGCAATTCTTCGAGCTACTTCGATAACCTAAGGTCTTCCAGTGATCTCTTCATTTCTGAATCTAAATAGCTCTGAGAATCAAAATGCGAGTACAACCTACTATTTGTCGACGCTATATTATGAATCATTTACAAAATATTTATCTCTTTATATACGCTTATTTGTTTTTTCGTCCTGGTGTATTATTTAGTTAAATTCACTGTGAGTAGACTACACAATGAAATTATATCAAATGTTTTTTTTTTCTTGTACAAAAATATATAAATTTTTGTAGCAATGCAAACTTACACGACCTGCTCTCCGGGTGTATGGTAAATGGTTTTTCGACAACTGAAGAGAGTTGCCACTGTCGGCTCAGCCATTAGAATTCAAATGCAAGTCAAAGGCCTCCCTAAACCTATCTAGAGGGGAGATATATCATATTGGCCACCTTTGATAGGCGGGTTGGTGATCGCAGTGTGGTATTATGGTAAGCAGAAGACGCTGCTAGCCATCCACGGGGATCTTTTTGTGAGCAGTGGCAACCAATATCTGCTTACGAGGGTAACAAATGCGTCCTTATCTAAGAAGAACTACCTCAAACGAAATTCTGTTTTCTTTATAATCATTTTTTCTCGCAGATTTATTATTAATCTAGTAGTTTATTCCCAAATATTATTATCGCTTTAAATTAAATAATAGGACATTTTTTAAATGTATTACGTGATAATTTATAGATATCATACCGGGGCTTATATAAAAAGCTGACAGTTACCTACGAATAAGTTACTTATTATATGGAGCCTAGAGAAATATATAACAAGCTTTTCTTCATTTCTAGTGCTACGTATGTACTCTCGTGTTTTTTTTTATATATTAATATACCTTTATACATAAAAAAGCTTATGTTATTAGTGCCGAAAGGAAATAAATGAATCAACGAAGTCACTAAACACATGTTAAATCAAATTAAAAGTTTTAAATTCATTTTCGAAGTAACGTATTAAAAATTTACCAAGCATATATTGATAATATATTGTCATAATTTTAATGTATTTTGGAACGGTGTGTCAAGGATCAAATACACGACCTACAGACGTTAGAGACAGTCCTTGCTCGCTCGGCTAGCACAAGTCAATGGGATTCGTTTAGTTCTGTCGATAAATCAAAGACCTTGACATTAATATACGTACTTAGCTCGCTGCTCGCAAGGCAATCGATACGGCACGGTCGCATACCGCGCCTTTATTGGTAACTTCCGGTGAATTAATGACGGTGATAAGATATGCATATCGAGACCGGTGAAGTGCATACGATCTCGTGGTTATTTCGAATATTTAACATGACAAAATATGATTTCAGATTATTTGTCATAGATACATGTAGCTTCATCTCAATGTCAGCCGACAGGCGCACGCTGCAAGGCATGTGCCGTAGTAATCTCCGGGAGATACCTATGCCTTATAGTGGGCGTATTTCGACTGAAAAAAAGAAAAAGGTGCCACATAGCGCATAGAACAGGTCGCTGAGGCTTTAAGATTCCGGAGTAGAGACCATGAGGGAAGCGCAGCGTCACCCACAAATTGGACAGTCCAGCTTGATAGTCTTCTAAAAACGTTGAACGCAGGCGGCTTTCCAAAGCATACTGGAAATCCATGGAAGTGGCCTATGTCAAGAAGTGCACCTTTCCGAAATAATGATGACGAATAATGTATTAGACCATTTACGGTTGTTTCATTAAGTAAACGTTACCACTATGTTCAAGTGTAGATACATACGTAAGACAACAGTTAATACTAAGTTACGCAAATGAATATGGAGTTGTCTCTTGAAATAACTAACAAAAGATCTGTTGAAATATCATGATGGGACTTATAAGCAAATGAACGTAAAAAGAAAATGTATCATTCATATGTATAGTATCCCATAGACGCACGCTGCATGGGATATGTTTCCGCAAAGATATCTATTGGGGATATTCAATAATCGCTCTTGGCAGGATAGTTGGCAAACGTAGTGTAGTATTTTCAATTAATAATGCACAAAGTGTGAATTACATAAAATATACATAATATATCTCAGGAATCGAACCCGCGACCTACGAACGCTAGTCTCATTCCTCTACAGCTGGGCTACCACTGGTCATATGTATGCCCCGGCAGTATACAAAAAGAACATGTAGAAGTCTCTATTCTGAATAAAACACTGATAATCGTTCTAATAAAGTACTTGTAAAAATATTTTCAACGTCACTACGTTTTATCGCCTTTTAAGCCGTTCAGAATTATTTCTGAACCAATACTTCTAAATCGATTAAGTATTTAGTTAAATACTTAAAAATAAATTAGTAAAATATACGTATCATTGTATTTTCGCAAACCGACGCATAGATACTGGCGTACAACCTGAGGATGGCAATTTGGAGTAGGGATGAGGAAGTGGTCGCACGAGCCATAATGTTAAACACTGGACATTGTTAGGGTGTCATGAAAAATATACAGGACACCATTGATTTGAAAACCTACGAATAAACTTAGGTAATAGTTTAAGGGACTAAGTAAACATGGACATACAAAAACGCGAACAAAAAATCGTAAATATTAAATAATTGTAAAAACAAAGGCACGGACGCCAATGTCTTTTAAATATTGGAAATAAAATTGTATTTTCACTTATTTCTTGTTATTATTTATTAAGATCCAATAAATTGTAGTTATAAAAACAATGCGAACTTTTTAAAAAAAAATTGTTATGAAGTAATTTTGTATTATATTTTGTTTTTTGGATACCAACAATAAAAATATTTTTATATTGCTTTTTGTTTTAATATAGAACGGATAGCTTTTAGTTAAAAAAATATGCCACCACTATTTATCAAACACTGATAAACTTTGTCATATACATGCATATTTATAATTGTTGAAGATTTGGTCTATAAATAAATAAGAAACACATTTTTTATACCAGAATATAACTACTTATCCCAGGGCAGTCATAACAAGTCTTGAAAAATGAAAATCATATTACAATTAAAACTTTAAACTTTCTTTTCAAATTTCTCACTAAAACAGTCACCCAAAGCTACAGATGATTTTATCTGTAATCATCAGTAGCAAGACGTCCACAGCTGAACAGCCTCCCCCATAGATTTCTAATAGGTCCGGCTGAAAGCTGCCTACATCCAGCGTCCTTCGAAGAACTTATGGTCGTCTGTCCCCCTCATGGGCGGACGTCTACATGGCTCTGAAGTAGAACCTCACCGGCTATCTCTTCTGCGCGCTATGTGGCCTGACTACAGCCACTTCAACCTTTCAATCCGCTGGGCCATGTCGGTTACTTTTGTTTGTGTACAGATCTCCTCATTTCTAATTTGATCCCCCAGTAAAATCCCGAGCATAGCTCTGCTATATATAATATGGCAAAACCTCCTTCTTTGTGTGATTTTATTGACCTGAGATATGGTTATAAGGTCCTCACTTATTATTGCTTGGCTTAGTGTTAAGAATGTGAATAAATAGGTATAAATACTTAAATCTGTGAAGAGGTGTTAAAAATAAAATAAGAAAATAAAAAAGTAAATGTAAGAAAATAGTATTGTTTGTTTGTTTGAAACAAAAATAAAGCAAAACAGAACAAAATGTAGACCTGTGTGGTGGGAAGGCGACGATAGTGAGCTGATGAATGAATGGATCAAGAAAATATGAAATGAATGAAAGAATTTGTGAAGAATTAAAGATGATTGAATAAATGATATTGAGGAGGAAAAAAGAAAAGAATGCAAAGAATATGATAAAAATATATACATATATATTTTGTAAAAATAGTCCCTATGTACCTAAGAGGGGGGAAAGTAAGGGAGACCTCCAAATACAGGGGCCATAAACAAAAAATGAGTTAAGAATACATTTGAATCATTATTGCCCGCCGATCTAACGTCACGTAACTAAATGGTCCTTTGCATTCAAAGGTATGCTGTCAAATGGTCATTGTGAAATTGACTTTCTAGAGCCTGTCTACAATGATTTATTATACTTACTGCAGCTGATATTCTAAAAGAGGTGAAATCTTGTAATAACTTCAAACACATGGAGGTTTGAGAATTAAACAGTTTTTTTTTTATTTATGAAAATTAAGAAAAATTACACAAACTTAAAATTAGTTGTGTAATTCTTTAATATTGTCCATTTGTCTGCTATGCGTCGTTAAATCGCTGCGTTATTTTGTCTCGAAAACTGCGAGGCAGTTTCACTGTCTTTTTTGCTCCAAGATGTGTATATGTGTATGTCTCTCAGTTTTTCTGTTCTTGTAAGAATTGCTTAACAGTGAAATGGTTAGAAATATTATTTATATACATAAATAAAGTATATCATACTTTTGTCTTGGCTGATGATATCCATGTGTCCCACCAATTACCAGATGACTTCTCTTCCTGTTGCGATGACTCATTTGGACTGTTCTCGCACCTGTTGAAATCACAAGAAGATACATTGAAATTACAAGAACTCAATAATTATTGCAAAGGAATTACGTCTTACTTGAAGAGTTGTAGTCATGTGTAGAATAAGAAGAAAAACAGTAACTAATAAAATAAAAAAGATTCTAGGGTCAAAATAAATACTTATGTACCCTATGATCTTCGGTGGAAGCCTATGCCTTGCAGTGGGTTTCTATCGTTTGACATGATGATCTCTAGTGGGATTAATTCCACAATTCCTGGCATATGCATTATACATCATTATGTTGTGGTTTATTCTTATTTTAACCATAACCTTTTTACTGTATCTCAGAAGAAGAAAAACAACAAAAACCAATAACACAACAAGTTTGTAAAAAGTCTTGCAAAGCAGTTGAGAGGTAGTTTTCGAGAATCTTGATCACACCCAAATACATCGTTGTCAGACAAGAGACTGAATAATAAGTTGCATATTCCAAATGTGTGAGAAAGAAAACAGGACTCTATTGTCTGTTCTAACAGAAAAACATCAGATGGAAGGTGGCAAACAACATTTTATTGTGAAACATGTACAAATCAACCTTCTGTGCATGTTTGTAATTACTTTAAACTTAACCATACTGTAGAAAATTATAAAAAATCGATTTTGATATGTTTTTTGTTAAAATGTGTTCTTGGAAGTCACCAAATTCATATAATATCACATTTGTTGCTGGTAGGTAACATCAGAAATGGTGACGAGTGCAAAGGGATAATGATTTAGCCATTCTATGTTTGTAAGACTTACTATGAGACCTGTCAATGGCTGATTAGAACCAAGAACTCATTGAATATGAAAATATCAAAAATATGTTCACTCTGAACAGGGAAGCTTAGTGTGAAAAAATGTGACAAGATGTAACGAGAGTGGAATTGTAGGGTGTATAAAAATGTATTATGACCATTCATAACTAATTATAGATATCTTAGAATATTCAAGATATTAATACCTTTGTTTTGAAAGAAAATTATTAATTAGTTTATAATTTAATATTCAGAGATATACTTAAATTTTGTTATTATTTACTATGTGTAGATTATTGTATGATTACCCCAATGTTTTCAAGGAGGGGTATTCAACTTTTGTGATGTAATATTTCCAGCGGCAGTTGCAGGAAGTCTAATATGGTGTGACAATGAGGGTTAAGAAAAGTGAAATTTAATGATGCCTTATTTACTTAATATATTTATTTAAATGTGTCTTTATGCCACAATGATTATATTAAATAAATATAATAACTAAATTATAAGTCTGTAAAACAATACTAGTATAAAATATTTCCATAACAAATGAAGCATGACATTTATGCAGTTACTTGCTATATACACGAGCATTACTATTATAAACCATGTACTGGTGTTAATGTTTTTCCGATATTGCCTTTGATAATTTGTTAACTAAATATGTTTTGTCATCAATTTTACTAAAACTTTAAATTTAGTTATAAATGAATAAAGATAACCAACAAACATAAGAGAATAAAATGCACCATTATAAATTGATAATCAATTAAACCTTTTAGTAAACCTTTTAGTTTATTAAATACTTTTTAAGATATCATGGCAGACTAGCCTATAATAAAGGCTTCCGACATCTTTTTACTCAAGCATTTTACAATCAGTCTTCAAACTGACTCTGCTCACTTTTTCATGATACATCTTTCATAGAGTATATCATATTTTGGATATTAAACCATAAAATCTCACTCATGTCTTTGTATGTTTAATATGTGCTTGATAATTACTAAAAACCAGATTTTTTGACAGCATGTCACAGTTTGCTTTACTAGAATTTACAAATTGCATCGATCGAAAAGAGCAGGGCGCTGAAGGCAACCATAACTAAGCAAAAAGCCTACTAAAAAAAATTTATTCTTATAAAAGTGTATTTTATAATCTATCTAAATGTTTTCTGAATAACAAAGATTGCGGAGACAGTTTGTCAACATCCAATTTATATATACATAATTTTGCTCATTTTACATAACTTGTTTTGTTACATCAAAACTGTTATTCTTTTATGTCATTATTATTTACCTAATTATTAAATATTTATTATCGTATAAATATATTAATAGCATTACAGACAAGTATAATGATAAAACAAAACAGTTATATATGGCATATCCTTGTTTATAAAAAAGGACAATGAAAGCGAAAGAATAACATTAGCTGAAAGAGGAATAAAATTTGTATAATATTTTAAGTTGACTCGTACGATTTTTTTTTTATCGGTATGGAATATCGTTATTTATTTGTATAAGTACATTTCATGTGTAACATCAACATATACAAAACAAAGATAAAAGATAACAACTTACTTTTCAGCCATCACGTCGTTTTTTTCCTAAACAACGTAATAAAATAAGGAAATGGATCTTTACACATAAAGTACTGTGTGAATATTTTTGTTATTACACGAAATTTAGAAAAAATTTTAACTTGACATAGTTTAGTTTTGTTTGCGTTGACATAAGGTTTATTCTCAAACGTACTTGTACTGGTTACATTCACAGATAACTCTCACCTATCTTAAACTCTTTTGGGACTTTATATTTACACAGAGGTAAAATATATTATTACGTAATTATTATAATAGGAATATCGAATAAACACTAATTTTTATTTTATATTTATTTTTTATCAAATACTTAGTAATTAAGTTCGTATTATATTTTGTGTATAACGGAACGAACGTTGTTAATAATAGGTTAAAAAACATTCTGTCCTGTTTACATAAAAAACAAACACATGATTAAAACATAATTACATTAATATATTGCTAGTTTTTAAAATAAGATTTTTATTGATATATTCGATGGTAATCAATTTTATTTGTTTCTTTTTACCAATGGAAGCTATTGCGTGGCATTGATATTTCGCATTTTTATATTATGTATATTAATCTACTTAAAGACACGATTCGTTATAAAAAAACTTTAATGTTGAAATAATTGATAATTGTTGATGATGGTCGCTATATATTAAGTATTGTAACAGCTTTTTTTGGAAATCGCCTTTTTACTTTTTCTGTCGGTAAGAATCGATGTAGAACAACGAAATGCAAGAGACCAACTAATTACTTTAATTTCATATAAAGATATTATTAATTTGCGTTGGCGGGAGGCGGTATCCTTATAATTTTGCATGCGGATTATTGAATAAGGTATTGAAGGGGATATTTTTATAAATAAATCGTGGTGCTTAGTACAGGTTCAAAGATATTTGTGCTACGATATAGACACAGTGTTTGTTTTAAATGTATACTGGGCGAAATGGAAGATCATGATTGCATATTTTATTTTCTTGTTAAGAAATTGAGAAAGGCGGTTAAAATGTATATGATTTTTACAACAATACAAGGGTTTTCTTCATACTATTAGTTGATATTTACCTATGTTAAACTTTAAGGATAATTTAGTAAATGAATTATGTTTAGAATAAATTTTATATAAGATCAATTGATACGGTTTTTTGTTGTAATAAGTATTTTTATTATATTTTGTTGTAATAGTTATTATTGTCTGAAATTATAAAGCAACGAATAAAACGTTAAAAAAATTATGTTTAAAATTTTACCCATTTTTAATTTATAAACATTTTGTGAGTAATATTTGTAAAATATGCTGATATTTTTTCATGCGCGTATTTGTTCATTATGTATATAAGTTACTACAAAACCCATGTTTTTCTTCGGTGTCAAAATCTTTTTGCAAGGTTGTATAGGGATTCAAGCGCTTCCATGATGTTAGTTTTTGATCAGATTTGACGTGCCTTTCTTCATGTTATTAATAAGAGTTTGCGAACCATGCTTTAACGGCTTCCACAGATACAGGTTGCTAAAAAAGTCCAAAATGAGGTATTTGACTTTCACAACAAGATATCTTGTGTTTACGTAAATTAAAAATATTCTTATAAAGACGTTTTTTTATAATCATCATAATTCGTCTGTTTTCTTTCGCTACTAAGAAAATATTAAAATAAAAAGTTTAAGGTGTTGTGTATTGTAGAGTTACGAAGACGATCTATTTTATAAATAAAGGTTTAGAAATCGTTTTCAGCACATTGAAATTCGTTGTTCTTAAAATATTACTTAAAAATTAATCTGTTTTTTATTACAACGAAAATATGAATATGTAACCTATAATAGTTTAAATGAAGCTGTGATAATTTATCATTATTTTATGTTATTGATATTTTCTTACATTGTAGTTATATCAATTAACTGTAAGCAAAACTGCAAAATGAGATAAAAAAGCTTGAATATATTATTACCAATGGTTCAAACATTACGGTTATATGTTTTTACTTTGTTTATGGAGACAGTAACAAAATTAATTGTTAGTAGAAGAATTAATATCTCTTCAACAACAAAATACGTAAAACATTATTTATTTTAGAGAAATTTACTACGATAAAAATAAATAACTATAGAAAAATTTAATTTTGGATAACAAGATTTTAGGTAAAACAAAACATGCTGTATACTAAAATCTGAATGGATTATTCTTGCGCATAAACTGAAATAATAATACAGGCAGTGATCGACACGGGCCTTCAAAGTTCATCGCTCAATCAGCCAGGCCCCGCGGCAATGACGTCACGCGGCGTGACGCGACCCGCCTCGCCGCGAGATGGCGCTGTACGATCGTAGCCAATACCTTTGCACTGCGATGTGTGTGGTACGGGCACAAATTAATTGCAAACCATATGTTTTCTAGGTTATCAAAAATAATGTTATATCATGACAAACATGCCTTAAAGTTTCTTAGCAAACAGAGTATTTACGTATTAAAGCCACCGCAGCATGGGTTTTTGCATTTTAACTACCGCCAATCTACAACTAAAATTTTTGTGCCAAATAATAAAATAAAACATTTAATTTTTAATCAAAACCTTTGTAAAATTTAAAACACTTTATTTAATAACAAACTAAACAAACCAATTTTCTTATTTTCATGTGTAAAGACACAAGAACCTTCTGGGTGAAGGACAGGGTTATGTGGGATTTCTAACCATTAAAACCACCTAGGTAGTCGTCCTCCGTACTTAGAGGGATTTGCGCCCTGTGCTGCTTTCGGGGGAAGCTGAACCTCCCTTCGCAATCAGTTTTGTGTTGCTGCCCTCCTCGTATTTATACTGAGTGGACAATGAAGGTTCTATCCTCAAAGTCCGTGAATCCGATGCTGTTTTAGAGAGATATTTCAACCACTATTGACCAGTGTTAGGCCAGCGGCAGAGAATTGATACTTACGACCGTAGGTGGCGGGTATGATTCTCGGGATAAAATTTCATATGACACTTTGTGCATTAATTATTTAGCATTGCCACAAACAAGTTTGCTGAGGATGGGCAGCAGAGTCCTCTGCGTACGATAATAATACATAGTGATAGCTAAACCGCCTACCATTATGGTAAAACTTTCCATAGATATTTTTCGGATTGGTCTATGCGTTGCAGTGGGCGACTATGGGTTAAAATGACGACAACGAAAATTTTAATGAACCCTGGCTAAAGTGTTGAAAACTCAATAAACGCAACCTAATCTACTGTTGCGGTGGTGTTAAAACGTAAGTACACATGTTAGATTTTCGAATTTGCCGAAATAAATTCGATTTTTATATTAACTTAAAAAAAGTATATATTTAAATGAGAAGGTTTAAATGTTTTGATTCACTTGGCTAATGCTTATAAGCGTGACATGTTTGAGAAATTGACGATGCTGAATGCAGCTCGCGCTTAACCGATCTTTCTAGAAATCTATTTAGGTAAGCCTACGGCTGGAATGATCATAATGACAAAGAAATGAAAAATTTTTGTAGTTAAATTACGGGATAGTGTTTATATCTAGAATAATGCGGTTAAGGAAGCTCTAAATTTAAATTTTTGGTAAGATACGCCATTTTATACAACAACACTTATAATTAGTTACGTACTTTTGCATCATTCAAGTGACTTGCAGTTAGAGGAGACAGGACGCAGATGGCGCTTGGCCTAATTGTCTATCTAATCCTATTTTCTAGGTAGAAAATCCTAAGGGTTTCCTTAGGAAGCCTCAGCTAGGACCGTTATATTCTACTATACTACGAGGTTAGAGGTCCGTGCTAATGGTATCTTTATTTATATCTGACAAGACTAACAGATATTTATCTACTATTAGCAATTAATTTAAAGCAATCAGATCGTTACAAAATATGTGTCTACTAAGAACAATCAGAAATCGCATAAGAAGTCTAAGGTCATCGAAGTATCTCGAAGAATTGCTCGTTTCAAGTGGCAATGGGTGGGGCACATCGCTTGTTAAACAAATGGCCGTTCTAGTTGATAGGTTGTCGAGTAGCGTTCACGAGCCCGTAGACGCGACGTGGATATATTTTCCACTAAGTAGATCGATAGCATAGTTAGGGTCGATAGGAGTCTCTGGATGCGAGCAGGTTAAAATTATCCCCCGTATAGCGTATTAATCCCACATACCCCTGTCCTTCCCCCAGAGGTGGGGCATCTTGAACGTCCGCAAGATTTACCCCCCCGAAACCAAAAAAAATGGTCACCGTGGTGGTGTTTTGGGAGGCCTATTTGCAGCGGATTACAGCGGGCCTACATCGGATGAAAAGAATAAAAAGAACAATAAACTTTCAACTATTACGCGACTAGATAACTCGGTCACATGTATATAAATAAATATTGACAGCTAATGGGGCACAAGGAAGGTTAGATTGACTATCAAACATTCGTCCAAAAGGGACTCAATAGGATGTAGTGGAAAATAACTATAGTGTACATTAAAGCATTACAACAAAATTATAATTACATTATTTCTAATTTTACTGCGTACGGAACAGAAAACTGTTATCTTTAATGAAACTTTGTTTAATATTAAAACATTAAATAAACATAGTGTTAAAATTTGGCTACAAATAATTTAACGCGAGTTGTTGGTTTTTGTTTTGTTAATACAAAAATAGTCGATTAATACTGTTTTTCTATATTATTCATTTCTTACCGTCTATGTATAAGCTAGTGTGAGTATGGCTATTGCCGTATACGTCTATATAGTCTAAATATATTTAATTTTGTACTATATCATACGAAGATAATGTTAACTTATTTGTTTTGCTGGTGGTGTGCATGATTGAAATAAATAAATAAATCTGAAATAGTTGAATTTTATTTTTTTCTTTCTACATTTTGTCGGTATAATTTTGGTCTTGTCAACAGGCCATTAAAAGAAATCAGATGATTTCGGCAAAAAAAAAAAGAAATATTAATGTCTTATGGCAGACGGCGATTTTCTTTAGACAACCATATGTACATAATACATTCAAAAATAATTATTTTAATACTACTTTTAACGTAAACAATATAATAATAATTATTTGTCTATTCAAAGTAGACAATTAACTTATACTAATATTGTAAACACGTTTATTTAAAAAAAATAGGGATTTTGGTAAACATTCCTTATTTGTTTCGAATGAAATAATGTTTACGTGTGTGTATGTGTGTGTGTTCGTGTTCGTATATTTTTTTTGTGTGTGCAAGCGGACATTTTCAACAAGGGACTCCAACCCAGGCGCGGCACGATATAGCGATTGTAACATTTTGTTTTGTTGTAAAATTGAACATATTTGGCAGAATATTTTACAAATTTTATGATGTTTACTGGTATTCGTCAATAGGTAATAATAAACGTGTAGCACTAAGCCAAATAGCTAATCTTCAATCTGCTCCGGGGAGCTCACAGTTGCGAAACGAAACGTCTATGTATATTGTACAGAATAATATTCAACAGACATGATTATTTCACTGCCTGATCGTTTTATCGATTGGTAGGAAAAATCGTGCTTACAATACTATAGTGTCCATGATTAAAATCATTACGGACAAGTTTTAAATCAATATATATTTTTAGATACACATAATTTTAAAGTTTATATTGTGTGTTATTTTTATATTGTGTATATTCAAATAGAATATGGACACAATTCACCAAGCAGGTGTACTATATATTGGTACGGTATGATAGGTGTACATTTTTCAGTTTTTTTGGTTCTGAGTTACGTCGGTGACAATGTTATTTAGTACACAAAGTGTGCTTCTAGTAAAATTTAGAAACATATTATTAAATAAATATTATTAGGGTTTTTTGGTTAAACAAAGTGTATTGAGCTCAGTTAATTGACTCAATTGCATAGTAGATATTATAATGCTTATATCAAAAAATGCCTACCTAAATGTAAACATTTTGAATTTGAAATTTAATAATTGTATTTGTCAGGAGAAAATCTTTAAGTTTCATGAACGTTGATGATTCTAAAATGATTCCAGAGTGAAAAAAAGTTGAAAGTGAAGCCGAAACTTAAATTGCACAAGAGACAACTGCTTTAAACTTAGTAAAGTTTGTAAAGTAACTTTGTAAAGAGCACGAAGAAATATCACCAAACGTACAATTTAGGTATCGTAGCGAATAGTTTCTCACATGAAACGACCTATAGATTCTTAAACTGTTCTTCACCATTTGGAACTAATTGTGTTAGTGACTAAGGCATATTTAAAAAACAGAAGGGAAAAAATTGCAAATGTTTTTAGTGAGGAAACTAACTTGACGTGAACAACGTAGAATTCGAGGCAATTATTTAAGTCGGATCAAGGAACGCCGCTATTTTTGATTGTTTATAAATCATTTTAAAAGATTTGTCTCGAGCAGCTTGTTTGCGAATGGTACGTTGTTATATACGTACGTTGTATGCTTAATAAGTGCTAATTGCTAAAATGCTAAAATCTAGTATTCTTATTTTATGAATTTATTAAAATGGTGGTCACCCTACCGCACGTAGGCGCAACGTGGGTGCGTCTGCCCATCTCTTTGATGCACATTAAATTTGATTGTGCCTACAACCTGCGCATTCCCATACATTTATTACAATAAATAATTTTATTCGCTAATTCTGAAACAGTTTAAATTTATCTTTTTATCTTAATGTTACCGACATTACTCATCGACGAATATTGTATTAACTGATTTCTAAAAGTGATTAAATGTACATGTGAATTTTTTGATTATTTTATAAAGAATTTTTTTTCATCATTATTAATTTTTGGGTTTTTTTTTTAATATATAAACTATTGTAAAAGTAAATTTGTTTCTTTATTTTTATCATTTGAAACACAGTATTCTTTATTCATAATAAAAATTCTTTATTCATATATAAATGTCCTTACCAAGCGAATTATTACATACGGTTAAAATGTTTCATTCCTTAATTACTAGGTCTTTTTAGTGATTATAAAGAGTCGTCCAATCATAAATGTATATTTGTTTTGAGAGAACATTTATAAGTGATATTTCCAGGTGAATTAGGTACGTATATGTACCGCAGGTTATTTAATAATTATATTTATTGCATCAGGCAGAGGACGTTCGCTTCTGGGTATAGGCCTATCTCATATATTTCCAATAGGACTGGTTGGTAGTGACTTAATTATATTCAGTGTCTTCCCATTTGTTTGTTTGGCTACCTTACCAAAGTCGTTTGTCCACCTTATGGATTGACGTCCTACTTCAAGTTTGCATGTGCAGTAGAACTTTAAGGCTCCAGCGGCCATCAGTTTTGCACGCTGCCTACCCAATGCTTCTTAAAACATGCTTTCCTCAATTTTAGGATAGTCTATCAGAAACTTATGTCTTCAGTGATTATCTATTCTGTCTAACTTTTATGGGCAGGTCGTAACATTACATTATTTCAGCTGCAGAACAGAAGCTGGACATATAGTCCCCCAAATGTGACCTTTGGAAATTTATAGAGTTGTTGAAAGAAAACTGCATCCAGCGTTTTCCAATGACCTTAATAAAATGTTGGAAAACTTACTTTTAGATACGTGGATTAAAAAAATATATATATATATATTAACTTCTTTTTATAACCGTATTCGAGATACCAGAGGAAATTTCTCAACTCTAGACAGAATTGAAAATTATTAACGACGTAATTACTAGTTTATTATATTCAATTGAATGTTCCTCTGCGTTTAAGTCAAAGGCGAGCCATTCGTTATAACTCGTAAAATCAAAAACCACTACAAACGATACATTAATCAAGTAAAATATTAACACCGGTAACGTCATGAATATGTTTAAAGTAATAAATGTTAAAATATAATTTATTTTATGATTTCTCTACATAGGTTAAATATGTAAGAGATTTCCACCTACATATTGACGTCACGATCTCTCTGGGAGCCTTATAGTTGGCCTTTTTCTTCTGTTTATTCAGCTAATAGATACCCACTAGATATAGGTCTCCCTCATAAATATCTATGTGTAAATACACCACAATCGCCACGCTTGGCAGGCGAGCTTGGTATCATGGTACGCAGCGGAAGCTGTTGTCCATCATCTAGAAACTTGTTTGTGAGCAGGGGCAATCCTATATAATTAATGCACAAAGTGTGAATTATGTAAGATTGCGTCACGAGAATCAAACGATCTATGACCGCAAATCTTAGTCCTCTATAGCTGGGATGCTGATACAAGTATTACAAGCCTTGTAAAAGTACAAAGAGATTTAGCATTTCTTATTGACATAGGTAACTCATTCCTCAGATTTTCGTGCGTCAGTTTCTGTTATTCTACCGTGTTTGTAAATTTAATACCTCTCCTCTGGTAAATCGTTTTTAGAGACCGTATAAATTGTAAACGCATCTTTATTTGTCGTTAAATTTAGAAAAAAGTAGTATATTAGTAGTTATTTTAGATCAAATTGTAGCCTAAATTATGAGGCTAATGTTTTTTAATCATATTTTTTACCCATATCATTATCAACTTGGGATCATTAAAAGTGACCACTTTCGTACGTAACTAGAGTTTGAGCTTTCGCTTTAGCATATTAAATTTAAAGCTACGAGGGTTATAAACGTGCCTTGATTTGAGAAGAGCTCGCAATGAACTCGGACGAATCGTTTTTGGCAGTTACATTCATTACGAGGGCCAAACTGAAAGTTTTTAGAACTGGCAACTTAAAAGCATTATATTAAAAAATAAAAAAATTAATAGTAATAATTTAAAGTTTAAATTTTGAAAAAAGAACTCTTTACCAATAATATTGAGTATACATTTCATTCATTTGCCATTTGTTTTACGATTTGGCGGCAAATTGAAAATTGTCTGTGCACGTCAGAATGAATTTAAGCCGAGAAAATTTTCGTGCAATGATTTTTTATGACTTTCGATGTCATATAAGTCAACAAGAAAGTTATGATAGACTTCGATTGGCTTTTCACGATGAAGCCCCATCTCGTGCCACAGTTTACAACTGGTTTAATGAATTCAAACGTGGTCGAACTAATCTCACCGATGATTTGCGTGAGGGACGGCCTTCTACAGCGATGACTGAAGACAATATCAGTGTTGTGCGGCGTATGATAGAGACTGACAAAAGAGTGACCTATCAGCAGATTCGGACAAGTCTAGGCATAGGTATGAGTCAAGTGCACAAAATCCTCCATGAACATTTAGCGGTCAGGAAGCTTTGTGCCCGCTGGATACCGCATAATTTGACCGAGGCTCAAAAACTCCGCCGTGTTGATTGGTGCCGAGAAATGATCCAAAAATTTAACGGAGGTGACTCAAATGCTGTGTTCGACATACTAACGGGTGACGAAAGCTGGATTTACTGTTATGATCCGGAAACCAAAAGACAGTCTGCTCAGTGGGCGTTTCCTTCCGAAGAGTTGCCAACTAAAGTGAAGAGAGGTCGAAGTGTTGGAAAAAAGGTGGTGGCCTCGTTCTACGGAAAGACAGGTCATTACGTGACAGTTGTCTTAGAGGATCAGAAAACGGTTAATGCAGAGTGGTACACTAACAACTGTTTGCCACTTGTCTTGGAAAAAGTTCGAGAGAAACGACCTCGCAGCAGGATCCTCCTTCATCACGACAATGCCTCGTCGCACACCGCCAGGCAAACGATCGACTATTTGGCGACCTCAGACGTGGAATTACTGGGTCACCCGCCGTATAGCCCCGACCTCGCACCCTGCGATTTTTATTTATTCCCGAAAATAAAAGAAAAACTTCGAGGAAAACATTTTATGGACGCCGAAGAAGCAGTGGCTGCGTTTCAAAACGCCGTCGAAGAGACCCCTAAGGCCGAGTGGGCAAGGTGCTTTTCTCAATGGTAATAATAAATGGACGCTATTTTGAAAAGTTATAGTAAAACTAATAACTTGCTAGAATGCTTAGTTTTTGATTTTCTAAGAACTTTCAGTTTGACCCTCGTAATAATATAGTGAACGTGATCGCAATAAATTTATACAATAGTTTCTTTGTACTAGAATTTCACTGCTACCCAAAAGCCTTTGCATGTTTAGCGGGTTCTATGTAACAGAACGAAGACGGCAACTAGCCCAAGACTTCTTTTAAGAGAGCGAAGTTAGAGGGCTCCCGGAAGAGTTACGGCACACACACATACTACTATTTTAATGGATCGGGGAGGTTGCACAATTGGGAGGCTAGGCTTTCAAAAACCTCGTCGAGGGGACCTCGGTTAGAGCTGACGATAATACCCGCCTAGCATTTCCATATAAAGGCGTACGAGAGGTCCGAACTTCGACTTGGTTAGTTGCTATTACCTGGCTAATATCACTGCTACCACTTCGGAAGGCGTTGGCGCTCGGAGAAGTGAGGTATGAAACTCTAGCAATGTTTCCTACAGTAGAGCAATTCATTCCCAACATTTGTTATCACATATTATACATATTAGAATTTTCTTACAAATTTTTGTGTAACCATTTTTTATTACTTATTTTTATCCCAAAAAATATAGTATAACTTTGACTCAATAAAAGTTTATAGCGTAAAATTAATCTATGTTATTAGCTAATAATTATTATAAAAATGCTCAAACTGCGTAATGCACAAGCCGTAAACCATTTCAAATAAAGACAAAATTGAATATATATTCATTCGACCGATGTGGTTGTTTCGTTTCTCAGAAAATTATATCTGAAACATTAAACAAATAAGAGAAGGCATCATTTGATTTATAAGGAAAACCTTGTCCGTGTCATCTGTATATATCAGGAGCGCATAGCCGAGGCGGCAGCGGCGCGGTGGCAAAGAATGTCGTCTCCGGATTTATGTGGGCGCTGGCATTCGTTGACAAGTGCACAACAGCCGGCCACTACTTCTCTACGCGCTATGTAGCCCTGGTACTTTGCAATCGCTGGACATTTTTTGTTCAACTTTCACTATTTAAGCAACTAACTAAGCTCCTTTGTATTTATTTATTATAAAATAAATAAGATGGCTGGCTTATTTTAGTAAAAATACAAAAAATATATTTTTTGTAGAGCAATTTTTAGTTCAGGGTATTTATGATGTTAAAAATGTGAACATAAACAATCATGGAGTTTTGCATTTTATTAAAAAAAGATCGGATGTGGTAATTTTCGTTTTAATTCACCGATAAGCTACTGTTTTGATATGTATGTTAATGTCGATTAAACTATTATATTTCTTTACCACTAAAAAGGTTTGCTGATTTATAATAATATGAATGATTTATTAAATAACACATGTCAAAATTCGACTAAGCGGACCAAGAAAATTTATTATCTATCTATATTTATTAATTTTATTTTGAATGATTTTTGTAACCAAATAAAAGTGGAGTGCACCAGGAGCGCAGAACGCGGATGGTCTTGATCGTTGCTCCGACAGCGGCAACCTCCATAGAGTATTTATGCTAAAAGGGCGCGCGGCGTGGGCCCTTAATAAACAAATGACGCAGGCCCCGATTTAAGGCCCAACGTCGCAATTATTTCGCTATTTCGACGCGGCTCGGTCGGCAAAAGGCGGTCTTTTTAGCTTTATTTGAATTTTAAGTAGCAATATACTGGCGGTAATACCCGCTGGATGTTTTCAGTACGATGAGAGCCACTGTTTATTTAAAGATGATATATGGGCTCGACATGTTTCACAATGGGCCTTAGCTTTGTGCTTACAATGTTCTTTTATGTTGCCTCCCGATGACAGGTATGCGCTAATAATGTTTCATTTAATTAATAACCTACACTAATTTGTTTCTTTTAAAACTATAAAACTAACAAGCAATTTAAAGCTTTCTTTACTTTGAATATACAATATTTTCGCTTGTTCAAGTTAGCATAATTGTGATAAATGAATATGTATATAACATGATCCTAAAATGTCGATAAATGCTCATTCCGTTTATCTGATATTTGATACTTGTCCAGAATAATATACACTTTTTTAATGACGTAATGTAACTATTTACTTTACCAGCATTTAAAGTTTTCGCGCATTAGAGTGTTTTAGTATTTAAACTAGTATGGAATCTTCAGGCCTTGACTTTTACAATTTTTAATCTGTTCTTAACAATGTTAACATGGTCTCGAATCTTAAGCTGTTAGGCAAAATTATATTAAATTTTAATTTATGTTTATAGTAGTTGTTAAAAAAGGCTATTTTTATTTATTTTATTGAAATAGTTTACACTTACGCTTATAGCTGTTAGAATTTACTAGAATATAAAGTTCTCACGTTAATTTAGTATTTAGTTGCACAACCGATTATAAGCAAACACAAAATAAAAATAAGGTAAAAATGGACAACGTGACTGGGCATAGGGACTTTCGAAAGAAGACCTTGGTTTGAAGTTTTCTTCAATTCGCGTTTGCCCGAGAAATTGTAACACAGCTAGACTAAAAAAAACCAATTATATAACTTCAAAGTTAACGGTGATAATGATGTTAATACTAACATTTAATCGAAAACATAAGAAGATTGTTTATGGAACGTTCCCAGAAATAACAAATATGAATTCCTACATCTTATACAAGACGGAGTGAAGGTTCTATTGCTTGATAGCAGTGAACTAAAATGTTAAACATCTATCAAGGTTACGAAGGTGATTTTTAGACCTAAAATATAATACCTTTGCTTAATGAAGAGTCGCTCGAAGGAAAAGAAGAATAATTTAAAATAATAAAAAGCTTTATCACCACCATTTACAAAGGGTTATTAAAATTTTGTATTTTCGAATTTAAGAGAGCGTGACGAGTGGAATTCTGCTGCAATTTCAATAAGGCACTGGCTACTGGATTTAATCTTGGAATGATAAATAGCCTGCTCCATCACGCACCGACTCGTCAAAATGAACTTATTTGTCAAAGCTCAGATGACAGCGCGCTGATAACGAAAACAGGAAATTGAAATCTGTATCACTGGACGAAAATCAGGCGGTTGCGACGCCATGTTGGATGCTAATCGTTGTTGGCCACGATTTGAATATGGAACTCTTTATTTGTAAATGGTGTCTTGGGTTTTTTTATTTCTCGCCGGACAGTTGATGGATAGATGTTTTGGTAGGAAATTTTAACGGATTCGTCTAAATAACATATTGTATTTTGGTTACTAGGCAGTATCTGAGTAGGTTATGATAAGTGTGATAAAAACTTTATATATTTTAATTACTATGGAAAAATGTTCATTGCACATACTGTACATTTTCCTAGGATTCTTAAAATGAGTAATTCTGACAATAAACTCTTATGTAATGTTTCTGATATATCAGGTAATAAATTTAGGAAGTTTATAAAACAAAAATCTGTAAAAATGCTACAAGACTGTGAAGATTTTTTAATTGACAATAAAGCGCGGGAATGAATTCTTCTACTACTCTATTAAGAAAATTGGGAATGTGACAACTCCAAAAAACATCCTCCTGAGTTCATTGTGGACTCCACTCAAATTAGGCTGCGTTTAAAACTTTCGTTTCTTTAAGTTGAAGGATGTTCAATCTGATTCTAGTTTCTATCGATCTGAGCTCTTTCGGCATTCTTCTTATGACGGTGTCATATCAGGTGGTAACTGTAAACGACCCCTTGCGAATAATAATTAAATAGGTAATTACAGGTAACGAAAACTGCTTTAAGAGCCATGAAAGTTATGCTTTAAATATTGATATAACGGTATAATATAAAATTAGCTTAGTCCAATTCGATAGAAACACACACACAGTCTTAAGACGTACGCGATAGCTGTAAATAATCTTGAGATGATAACAATATGAATAAATTAATAAATAAATGAAAATAATATAGTAATTGACTGGTATGTTTAATTACAATAACATAATACTGACGTTTAAATATAACACAATACATTAAATTCTATTTAATCATTACAGAAATCAGAGCATGCAGTGTCGACTTTTATGCCTTGTCTTTGTATAAGGCGGTGGATGTAGACAATAATTTAAATAAACGATTATTTATTAACAATTTGGAAATTAATGAATCAATGAGAAAGATTAAAACTAAATTAATAGCTTAAACTGTGTTTGAAAAGATTTTTATAACAAGTCAATAATTTTTTCTAAGGAAACATAATAGTCAGTTTTTGAAAGAATTATAGTTTACATTACACAAGTGTATAACTATATATGATGCTTTTAAATAACAATGATAGTGAGATTTTTATTAACTTTTTGAAGATATTTTCTTTTACAGAATTGCGTACTTTTTATTCAAAGGCTAATCTTGGTTACTTAAAATATGTAAATAAGAGACCGTAAACATTTCTGCCGTAAGATTTTGTTATGTAACCTTTTTAAAATTTAAGAGGAAAAAAATATTAAAAATTTGGAGATACGTACACAAGGAAATGATATTTATCTACTTCTATCGTTGTTGAGAGTCTATAAATAATACTTGTTTTAAACTACACAACTTTTAATTAAGTTTTATAACAAAAAACACATGTAAATTGGCTGTATCATTGTATGCGCAAAAATCTAAAAAAAAATGTAGCAAAAAAAAACAAGATGGCGACCGTGAACAATAATTGACAAGAGCTGTTTAAAATTCCGTATTTATGTTGTGGAACCTTCTCGAGGAATAAATACCATGTCTTAATCGCGGGATTAAATCAGCTCAGGGGATATTAATGGCATTTTTATGGAGTTTTGAGGAGGCTTCGTGAGCTTACTCGAAAAACTTAACTTTTTTAAAATTAAACTTTGATGTAGTGTCTTAGTGTTTTAATTTACTGGAAATACGGTCAAAAGTTTTATTATAAAGTGAAGAGTGCTTGGGAAACACATTATGGCGTTGTGTATAAGAGAAATATATGAATTTCTTACTTTTTAATGTAAAGTTAATAAATGCATTTAACACCCATTGTACAACAAGAGAAATGAAAAAAAATAAGTAAAATAGGCGACCAAAACTTAAATAGAAAAACTTTCATGTAACATGGACTAAAAATCAAGCAAGGATATAAAAAAATGGATCAGCATATTATGATTCTTTTAAGTATTCTTATTCATTCGTCTTATAACTATTTTTATTCTTTTTTTCAACTATTTTGTTTTAAGGAAACACCTGGAACTCCAAAATGGCCGTGTTAAACTATCAGTTCGTTCTAATTTTGATAAGTTGAAAAATTACTTAATTGGTTTGACTAAAAGATTATATATTTTTCGCAGCGGTGCTAAATCTTTTTTACAAAAGACTGACAAAACAGGCGCTATCGTCTAATTCGAAGAACGCGCAATTAAACCATTGTTCCTTTTTATTAGACTTACTTTTTTGTTTTTAAATTTAGAATTAAGTATTTTGTTTTACAAGACTCTATCTAGTAAACTTTATATTGTAATAAGCGGAGCGTATCATGTTCTATGTCATTACATTATGTTAAAATTACCAATAAATAAAAACCATGACTGAATAAAACTAACATAAATATAGCAAAAACCACTTGGCATATTATTTAGTATACTTTTTGAGCTCTTGATACCTGAACTATTATCTACTTCAGGATTATTCATTCAATACGGAGATCCTGTGCAAAAATGAATTTTATTTTCTCTTGATAACGCGGTAACTTTAGAACTACTACCGTTTTAATTCAAGTATCCTAGTATTATAAAACGTTCTTATGGAAAAAAAAAATTCAGAAATAATATGAACGTTTGACAGTTCCCTTGTTGCAAATTTATATTGTCTATAGTAAGTATTTTACAAGCCGTTGTGGCCCAGCTGTAAAAGACTGAGACATGAGATCCCGGGTCGCAAGATCGATTCCCGGGATACAATCTTATATAATTCACACTTTACATATAATACAGAGGATTATCACTGCCCACAAACAAGTTTTCAGAGGATGGGTGGTAGTGTCTTCTGCGTACCTTAATACCGCTTTGCAATCGCCAACCTACCAGGCGTGGTGGTTATGGTACATCCCCTATACATATTTCTTTAGGGGCATATGCCTTACATTGGGCTTCTATAGGTTTAAACGACGAAGTGCCTGGAATTAGTTTAATCCTGCTGGACTTATATATGGCGAGGAACTCGCCATCGTACCGAGATATTACCACAGCATTCGAAGAGCCGGTGAAACCAAATATCATTTACTTTTTTTTACTTCTATTTAGTTAAGGAAGCATACCTAAATAATCTTATTATACCTAAATAATTCTATTTGTTAAATTAAATTTCAATAATTACTCTTTATCGTTATGTTAATCTTTATGTCAACATTGATTAAGTTGTTATAAAATTAAGTATGTGAAATATCAATTTTTTCATTGCTATAAAATTAAGTATGTGAAATATCAATTTTAAAGTCACCGCTTGACTCGACATAATAGGCACGCTTTGTACGCAGGTTGACGATGGCAGTGTGGTATTATAGCACGCAAAGGATGCTGCTACCCATCTTCTAGAAACTTGTTTGAGCATTTCTAATCCTATATGATTAATGCATAAATTATGAATTATATTGTATCCCAGGAATCGATCCCGCGACCTATGATCATAAGTTTCATACGTCAACCGATGTGCTACCACCACTTAGATGCAGATGTAATGAATATAATTGGAAATTCGCGGGACGGGCTAAGTAATTGTTTTTTTTATACTTTATTTGACACATGAGTAAGATTTTAATAAAGAAAAAAAATCGGAAACTGTATTCTTATACATGCCACAGAGTTAAAAAAACACGAAAACCAAAAAAGGTGTGGTTTGATGTATTCAAAATATATTTTGTGCCATAAGTCATTACAATGAATATATTTGATTATATTATTATTGAATTATTACGGTGGACGAAATACAAAATATATTTGAATCACTTGAATATACTTTATTTACATTTATACAATATTTTTTTAAAAAAGTTGTAAAATTATAAAAGAATAAAATTTCTTGTTAGGTTCTACTTCATAGAATTAACATATCGAACTTGGTAGTTGATTTACGCTATACATGTGTCTTGAAGACGTTTGGAAAGTTTCGTCTAGTTTACAAAAATCCTATTCGAAAGAATAAACATTTGTTTCATTATTTTATTGTAGTTTGACAGTATGAAGTCTATTGTGGTAGCTAGTTATAGATAAAAAAGGTAGCTTATTTAAATTTAGAATATTACAGATTATAAATTAATTTGTAATGCTTTTATAAATTTGACTAACATATAAATTTCGTAAGTTGAAATAAATGTTATTTCACCGCAAATGCTGATTATCGTGCGGGCAGGATAGTGCGGTCGGACTCCGGTATGGGTAGTGAGCTTTAATTAGTGCTATCTAATTATTTAAGTCGCTCACGACCTGAGCCGAGCCACTTAAACTATCCATTGATTTATACCAGCAATGCCGCAGATGTCTTCTGACCTCCATGTCTTTCTGCTGCTATATTTGGCGATATTCGAGATGCTGTATTTGTTTTGTTAAATACCAGAAATTCCGTTAAGGACAATTAGACGTTTCATTAGATATTCCATATAGTTTAATTCGTAATTGCTTTGTTATTTTGGCCTTTATAGTGTTAACTATAAAGAAACATTTATGGTTTTTATTTTAAATTTCGGAATCCGTATTTTAATTCTCTTTTTGTTTGTGCTATCTGTTGATATGTTACTGTAGAGTTTAAACGCTAGTTACACCAATGTCCCCTTCAATAATTATATGCTTTCTTTATTACAATAATTCCGATGGATAATATCAGTAAGTTTATTCTGTAACGCAGTGCAAATTAATTTCACAATGTAATTGTTTTTAAGAAAAAAACTTAATCGTGACTCTACCGACGACGGGCTGTTCAATGATAGAATATGATCGCGGTTTTCATATTGAAAAGTAACGCATAATACTCGTACAGCAATAACGGTTCAAGTCCGATGCGATTTTGATCAGCACTCAGAGTTCTCCTTTGAACCGATTCATGGTGCTAAGGTGGCAGACACCTAAATGACCATAATTAATCGATACGAGTAGATCTCTGGTTTATAAACCACAAGACTATTAAACATTTGTTGATTATATTTGCATTAGACAACATTCTGAGCTCCCTTCATACCAGCTTCGTCATGACTACAAAATTGAATATCACTGAAGAAGTTTTATTGGATTTTAACATTGTATGGTAAAAGATTCTCGATATTTTTTGTTATAGAAATTGTATGTTTTAAAATACTTATTTAAATAACTCTAGCTGACAAACGTTTATTCAATTTTTTTTCTTTTCAGTTGATATATGACCACAGCAAAGTATAGGCCTCCCTCAAAGATTAAAACTATGATCGTTTTTGCGATTCTCGCATTTAGCGACCTCCGGCGACCATAATTGTGGTCGGTCAACTTAGTACAACTCGTGGTCGCCACTCGAGAATCTTTCGCCCCTAACATCTGTTAATAAATTAATCTATTTAAATACTTTTTGTACAATATAAGTACGGCGAATTTAGTACTGATGGCATTTTTTACCAATTTACCGTTTATTATGATTTTTGATATGAAAATTGTCGGGTTTTACATAAACCTCATCATGATAGAATTACGTATTATCTTGTAATGTTATATCAGAGATTCTGTAAGAAGTTTTATTAAAGCTGCTAAATTTACCTGTAACAATATTGTGGTCGAAAAAAGTAATTTGAATTTGTTTATTGTTTGTTTCATTTTCATTATGTTATTCATAATTATTATCGTTACAGCCGTAGGACGTCCTTTTCGTTGGCCACTTCCATACATACGCATTAGAATCAATTTGAAGCATCCTGTATCTACTGTCTTCTGACGACTCTAACAAGATCTTCTCCTCATCTTGTGAAAGTTCGTTAAGCTTGTCGATCTGTGGTCTACACGAGGTGAACAACGCTTATATGAAAAAATATTGCTTCTTGGGTTTATTAGATAAGAATCGGGGCAGGGTTTGTAGTGATACTTACAATTAAGTTTTTATAAGCCGTCATTAAGTGGAATTTTCAGAGATAATCATGTAAAAGAATACTTTTTAATTAATAAACATCATTTATTAATAAAGTACTTTTTAAAATATTTAAATTAAAGGCTAAAGGGTATTTTAAATATTTAATTGCTTACGCTAGAATAATATGGCTGCGCCTAAAATAGCAGAGTGCTGGTAGTAGTTTTGTCATACAATATTCTATGCACTGTCACTATTGCGATTATCACGTATTTTCTTGTTATTTGATGATCTTTCTTTTTTTTTTATTATGTGATTATCTTCTTAGTTGATGTCTCAGTCAAAAAATATTAAATAAAATAGAATCCATCATTTAATCTACAAAACACACTACATGTTAAAACAGAAATCATTCGATAGTCACGCAAGATCTTAAACAGTATCTGCATCGTACAAATGATGATGTAAAATGACATTTTGCCGTTATATAAACACATCCTTACTTTGATGTTACTCACTAATCGTGATATATTTATTTCATTGAGAGTAACATTAAAGTGTATTTGCTGTTATTAATACAGTTCCAATAGTACAATAAGGTTTAAAATGAAACCAGCGTATCAAGTTATTATATAAGCTATTTATAAACTATACCAAACGTTTTAAATTACATGCAACAGTATCAATAACGGTCACGATAATTCAATTATGAAAGTAGAGAGAGAGTAGAGTTCTAGAGGATACGCAGAAGCGACCTTTGCATACCAATAAAATAATACCACACTGCGATCAAAAATCCGTTCAAGTGTTGCGATTATGGTATTTTCTTTGGAAGAAGCCTTGCATAAGGCGTCTATCGGCTGAAAAGAGAGAGAAGATTATATTTATTAAATATTATAGTTCACAACGGGACTAATAAAACACAGGAGTTTCATAACTTAAAACAATAGTCGAAGAATTTGAAATAGATTTACAATAAATGATACAAGGTCGTATCTACACTATTCAAACGACCCTCGTTCCCCAGGTCTCGATCAACCTCAAGATCTTTCAGGAAGGGAACGAACAAACAAAAAGGACTGGATCGGATCTAAGCACTCGATACTTATTTGTAATTAGTTCCAGGGCCGAGCGCGGAGAAAAAGAAATGAAAAAAACCTCGGCGCGTCCCTTCAATGATCCGATAAGCGTCCATATTATAACGTAAGTAAAACATAGTAATTTTCATTTATGAATTTGCTCATTTTACCAATTTTGTTTTAATTATATTCTTAATTTTAGTGTCAAAGTTATTATTTTTCATTTATTTTACAGTTATTAAATTTCTTTGATAGTAATTTTTGTGTTTTGCTGATTTTGATGACAATAAAAAATACATATTAAAAAAAAAAGTAAATTTTGTTTCGCGCTGTCTTTTACTTGTTTTTCTTTCTGTTAAAATTAGTGAATCATTTATATATTAGTTTTTATAAGGCAGAGGGGGTTATTCTATCACAGGTTTTTAACAAAAAAGAGGTTTCCCACACGTGTTATTAAAGAATTTGTAATAAACACTTTATTTTTTTTTATTTTCTGAAAATATCAGTTCATAATCTTTAATGTGACGAATCGTGCAACTTTAGAAAAAATGATAGAATGGTGATATTTATAGTCATTTAAAAATGTATGAATTTCATAATAAAGCAAAGAAATAAAAATGAACCATATAAACAAAATGTTCAACCTGGAGTTATTCGCTGAGGGAAGGCGAGGCATGAAAGGAAAATAAAGTATGAAATTCAATGTAAGAATTTGTGTTGAACAAAAGATGAATGAATGGATGACATTAAGGTTTTGTATTGTAACTGTTACACCTGTATATCCAGGGTAAAGGAATTACGGGAGGCCCCCAATAGCGGAGGTCATAATTTATATATATATATGTATGTATAAGATATATATATATATATATATATATATCTTATATTAATGGAGACTACGAGCCGGCGGCCCTAGCATAGCGCGTTTACCAGGTGGACAGATGATCTCGGTAATGTCGGCCCTTTCGAAAATCCTATAATAAATCCTATCGAATTTTTTTTTAGTAGAAGCCTATGTCCAGAAGCAGGCGTCCTACGGCTGAAATGATGACGATAATTATTAAGTTATGTACCGTAAATACTTATATACTGTGTATTATTTGCTGTTTATTTTATATTATAAATGAAAATAATAAAATTATTAATCAAAAACATACTCCACATACACTCAATGTACTTACACCGTACCCAATTTCTCAATACACTATACTCTATACTCTATTTTAATTTGAATTGATACGTAATTAGTAGCGCAGTGTAATTATTAGTGCTTGTATTCTGTTGTGTGAATTATTAATTGTGACGGACCTCAGAATAGACAAATAAATAAAATATTAAAGCGCCCGACATATTCGGTCACTGTCAATATTTTCAAGTGTTTAATGAAGGTTATTGATTTACACATAAGTTATAATTTTTTAAATTATCTTCAGACATTGGATGAATTTTCTGATGCATATTCACCTAAAGTTATTTTTTGGTTTAAAGGTTAAGGCAACTGAGTAAAAGAAAAGTTGACCGGTCACATAAACGGTGAGCCGTAGTAGCCCAGCGGTAGAGGACTGAGACTTGCGACCGTAGGTTTCAAGTTCGATTCCCGGTATACAATCTGATATAATCCCACTTTGTGCATGCATTATTTATAAAGAATGTCCACTGCTTACAAACAAGATTCCAGAGGATGGGTAGCAGCATCCTCTGCATACCATATTACCACACAGCGATCGCCAATTCGCCTGCCATACGTGACGTTTATGGTATATCCCACCACTGACATCTTTAGGTTTATACCTTACAAGGGGCTACGGCGACAAAAAGTCGACCTGATGATATTTAAAGACAGTAATGCAGGGAATATGCTGAAGGAGGCCTTTCAAATAGAGGTCTAACTTAAAGAAAAATAATACTTATACTATTGTAAGATTTAGATATAAAAGGCTTGGTACACCTAAGATGATTTAGTAAAAAATAACAAATGAAAATATTCTCGGAGTTTCTACCGCCAAACAAAGGGGCATAGTTTACTGTCTTTCTCGTAAAAGCAGGTATAGATATATGTTTTATTTGCATAATTTTGATACGAGTAATTTCCATAGAAAGCCAACAATTCATTTTTATAATATGCTTTCGAATAATCATTGTTCATCACACGAAACACGGCGGCCGTGTGACGTGACGTCACATTACCATTTTCAGTTTTATTCGCGAATTTCACATAAACGTTGGTCGAATGTAGCTGCGCTTATAGAACTAAAGTGGCTCGCTATCGACAGCGCGACAGGCGTGTGCTACCGGTCGCCGGTACTAAATAACAGTGTCACACTAGCCTTTACCAACACCGCCTTTATGGGATTATGCAACACTGCGATATGCATATTAATTTAAACAAATATTTTTATAAAGAGGAAATTCACTTATTTCTTATATTAATGTCATATAGAATTAAAAAGTTAAGGGTCTGCGAACCTACGACATGTGTTTTACGGTAATGAACATAGATTTGTAATAATATTGAATAAATATTAAAATACATTTATATATATACACCGATGATATAGTCAAAGTTGCAGGTAGTCCCTGGACTAGTCATGGTGGAAACCTTCGGAAGTTCATGCCTTGCATTGGGTGTCTGTCGGCTAATATAACACCGTTACTCTAATATCGATCATTATATACCTTCGTAGAGACGTAAAGTGTCTTCATATATGCGACGATTATTACTTTATAAATGGTTAGATTTAAACAAAAAAAAAGGTGTCAGTTATGGTATTGTAATATAAATGTTTACGTGACATCAACTCTAGTGATTTAGAAACATTATGCAACGGTTAATTAATTTCAAAAGTCTCAGTTTTGAGAATAGGAAAATAATTGTTTTTGGACTGTAGTTTACTGTATGATCCTCACGGCGTCTGACACACAAGCTTACGATAAAGCATGTTATTAAAGATTACTTATATTTTTACCATTCAATGACTAATACTATTATTTAGAAAGTTTTAAAAAAGTGATTTTAAATTTAAAAGGAATATATAATTTATTAAAAAAATAAATGAACGAATAAAGCTATTTATTTCGAAATCATAAAGAATTACATTTCGAATGTTGCTAGTTGTGCTAACGACTTCCTTTAGTGTTAGATGTAAGAAATTTTATTCTTAGATTTAGATCCCTCTTTGGAAGTAGACGGAGGATATGAAGTTTTCCAAACTTTTTCTCGATAATCTTGTCTTTTGCCTTAGTTAATGTCTCATTACTGGCAATTTCAGAAATGTCGCCCTACACCGGTGACCAACTTTTATTTTCTCCATCAGTCCTCTCCATTTCTCTATTAGCACTGTTCATCTTTTGTTTTCAGGGCGCTTTGTGTCCAGTACATTGTTTTTTAATAAGACATCTTAAACGCAGTAATGCTCTTTTTTTGAAGAATTACATGCACGTATACGTCGGAGAACCTCAAAAATCAAACAGTCGCAACGATGGCCCCGAGCTGGTGAGACGCGGCGTGGGTAGACCCTCTACTCGGTGTTCCGACGTCGTAGCCTAGGTCTCAAGAAGTCGCTAGATGCGGGCAGTGCATGATCGGTCATCATGGATATCTTGGGCCAGGTCTACGGCTTGCACTGGACGTCAACTGGCTGACATAATAATGATAATTAATTCGCGGTGTTGGCTAATCTGAGAATGCTAATATAATTTAACTTATTATAACACACTTCGAAGACAACAGCGTAGCAATATCTTTAGACATTCCAACGATTTATCGATTCAAGCGAAATATTCGTCTTTGTACCGCCGTTTTGACCCCATGATAATTAATGTTTAGCAATCATGCGATTTTACAAGCTGTTCACATATATTAGTAAAATGGTGTATCTAGTAGTTTAATTTTTATTTATAAGACTCATGGAAATTCTCCTTAAATAATATTTCTAAGTAAAAGTGAAAACTATGCTTAAATAAATTATCAAAATAAAAGTGAGTCAACATTTTCAGAGAGCGCAGTCTGTATAACGAATACTTTAATATTACAACTAAAAAAGACAATAAAAACTTTTTATCTGTTCATTAAAAATGTTTAATTATAGTTAAAGAGATTTAATAACAGTTTTGTTATATTTTCAAAGTAGTTTTATTAAAACCATTTGGATAAGTTGATGCAAGAATGAAAACGAGGTATTAAAGTCGTTTTTTTCGGGGATGAAATGTTATTTACCTTATTGGCGTTAGGGAGTAAAGTATGATAAAGTAAAAATATCGTTTTTTTATTACTAATTTCGCGGGCTCGTCGTTATTACATAAAGTTAATATAGTATTGATAGGTATAAAGGTCATCCAGATACGCTGGATGCCGCTAATCTGATCTTAGTATGGGTCTGGGTATCTGAGGGGGAAGCCAATGTGTAGCTGTGGACCTTCTATGACTAAAATGAAGAACGAATCTATGAAATTATTTCATATTGATTTTGATGTTTATGATTCAATCAATTTTGTATATGTTTTACCATTGGTGTTATTACATATTCCGATTAGGCATAGACAGGCATAGCAGGAAGTCGGGCAGCATACAAAGAACCTTGTCTCTATGTTAGCAGGAAGAGACTCCAAAAATATTTACTTTTATTATTTTAACGGTAACTTTGTAGTCAGCTTAAAGCCGCCACCGTAACGACTTAACGAAAGAATAAATTTAGGTAAATATGCATCCATTCAATGTCTTAATATAGCTAAAGAATTTTAAAGGATGCTGAAATCTCTAGATGCGGAAAGAAAGACTGATTATTGTAACGATCCTTGAGTAAGGCCTCTGCCTTCCAATGAGCGAAAATTATTTGCAATTTTATATTTTTTTAAATTAATTTTACATAGCAATATTTAATTATTTGTATTAGGGAATATAATTGATTTATTTAAATGTAACGTAATGATTACATTATATATAAAAAATAATACTGATTGTTCGTATGGCATACCGCCATCCTGCGTCTGTGCACCTTTTTGTACAATCCCGCGCCGTATTTCGGCTGCGCGCGCGCCCATTTATCTCGGCTATCATCTGAGATACGGGGGCTATCCGCATCTTTATGCGCTTGTATCAGATAGCGGGAGATACTCGCCAAAGCTCGCTGATTAGCTGATACCATTTGATAGGAGACGCTTTTCGATTCATATTTTATAATGATCTACTTTTGGTGCGCTAATACGCCAAAGGCAGTTGCAAATGTGGTTAAATTTATTTTCAAATATATATTACAACTGAGCCCTTTTCAAAGTTTTTGGTAGGAAGGATATAAAACTATATTATTAAACTTGCATATGGTACTATTGTTGAACTAATATTTTTACAAAATGATAATTTTTCCATCTCATGTCCAAATAAAGAAGAAAGTGACCATGAGAGAGAAAAGGAGGGACAAAAAAAATATTTCAACGTCGTCGTTTTAATCGTGGGATGTCCACCGATTAGGCCTCTATTCTAGCAGATTGGAAGGGGCCTGCATACAGCGTCTTACCACAACTTTAACAAGGTCAACTGTCCAGTTTATAGGTGGATATCGTACGCTGCGCTTGCCGGTCCAGGGCTTTAGGCCTGGAGGCCTTCTGTTTTGCACACTGAATAGCCTACTCACGGCCAGTTCAACTTGACAATGTGCGAGCGTTTTTCGGCTGCTTTCGTTCCTCTATGGATCTTCTCACTCCTCCCCATTTCTCAGAGAAATCTCGAGCAACGTTCTCTCCATGGCTTGCTGAGGGACTATGAGCTTGCCAATGAAGCCCGGAATGAGAGACCACGACTCAACACTGTATATCACAAAGTCAAATTATGTTAAGCTAGTATGTTACAATAGTAAAATAAAAAATCAGTCATTTTTTGTATTACTAAAATCTCTACTTACGTAGCTAAACCATAAATTGAGACTTACAATCTTTGTATGTAACTTATCTTATCTATCGTGTGTAACTTGTAATTATCTACAAATATACTTAGTATTAACATAATATATTGTTACTAAGAAAAACAAGATTTTTTATATTTTTTTAAAACATTTGAAAATTCTTCAAATTATTCAAGGTGGTGTCCATTTGCAATACAGTCCTTTAAAAGTTAAAATCACTAATCAAGAACAGCACGCATTCTTTCTATGAGAAAATTCTTCGCTGCCAATCGTATGGATTGTTTTGGGAACTACAAATTAAGGAGTTTAGACCAGGCTACATATTATTTAATATTGACCATAAATCATAACTTAGTGAATTAAGATCAGGACTAGATGGCCAGTCGGCTCTGATGAAGTCCGAACTTTCGTTACCAACCAAGATTGGGAAAGGAGAACTTTTGGATAATTGAACATGGTGTTGTTAAGGCGCTTGACAACCTTTTAAAGAATTGTTAATTTTGATACAACTGTGCTGGTGTTTTGATAAGTTTTTCACCAAAATATGCTTCGGTCATTTTTCCATAGCTAACGCCCCACCTAACTACCACTGAAGTCAGACAACACGTTGTACTCTGTTAAATAACTAGACTAGAAGACTAGACTCGTTAGAGATTTCAGCATAAATATGGTAATTATGTTTGCATAAATATTAGTAAAGTATAAAAATGTTGCCCGCCGTAAACAAATTTTTATGTGATCTTCCTTTGCGTACCGCTTTTGTAGTTATTTGGATTTTACCACTCAACTTTTTTAAAATTATCGGTTAAGAAATGTTCAGTGTGTCTCCTATAACCTGCAGGTCCTAAGTCATTTTTTAAAATACGCGAAATAGTTCTAGATGTTTATCTTCATCTCACGAGATAAAATCTTACTGTTTTGATTACCTTCGCACCTGTTTATAGCAGGTACACAAACATTTGACTAATACCAAACGTAAAGATGATTTTTAAAATTGTATTTGTCACTATACCTACTTTATGTAATGCAATCGCAGGGGTTCGGTTCTCTTTATCACCCCACTATATTTTAATAACGCAAAATATTTTACAATATATTGCTGCAAAAATTAGAAAACGCAATGAACATTCACATAAAAATGACAGATTCCAAATTGAAAAGTAAGTATTTGTTTATTTTTAAGTATAATAGTGTTTATGACCTGACTAATTTCATGTACAGAAGATTGGTAATAGTTGTAAAAACTTTAAAGAAGGAATCATTTTTTGAATCATCAAAAATTTGTCCATAAAATCAATGATCTCAGAAATAATACATAAGTAAGAAAATGCGTTTCGAAAGTTCGGATATGAAATAATAGTAAAATTTATTTTCTACCCGTGCAGACGTTGCATTGGCTGAAGTTATTGGCCAGTCGCATTTTCATTTAAAACATAATGTAACTTATTCCAGAGTGGTCGTTTACACAAGGCAAATAACATGAAATGATTTAAATGTTTTTTCTGAGAAATGAGCTATATAACTCTTTAAAGCTTTTACACCTATAACCGAATACTTGTGGCTTGAAACTATTTGAAAGAAATATACAAATTTACAAACAGTGAAAATTTCGTTAGTGTTTTTGTTACACAGCTGCATAAAAAGAGAATCATGGAGTAGTATGCCGATACATCCGTGGGCCGAGATTCCGAGCATGTGTGGTCTAACAAAGTTAATATAAACTACTAAATAAGGCAGTCGGTAAGCGAATGCCTTTAAATACGCTTATCCCTCCGATCTACAGTTTAATACCTTCTCAATCTCATCTCCGATTGATACGGATCGGTTCTGGATTGACGGGGACAATCAAACTACAATTAATTAGGCGGAACGCACAATGAGCGGTCCGGCCTCCAGTGATGCGGCGACAAGATTGGAACAACTTTAGGGATTTAGATAGCGCGTGTTCCAATAGTGTTTATTGTGATATGCTTCTTTATATAGGGTGACCATTTGAACAGTAAAATGACGAGAAAATTGGGACGTATTTATAACTGAAACAATGTTTTCTAATTAATTTACACATATGTGTTTTTTACCATCTGTAATCAGTCACAAAATTATAATAAGATGGGCAATGTGAACTATAGATTTAATGGAACAGAAGAACAATGTCTCATTGTCTATTCAAGTGTTTTTTCTTCAATCTTTTAACCGTATTGGCATCATTAGGTAATCCAGAAGCTTTTTTTATGACTTTTGATATGCTGTGCTGTGCTGTGTTCAAAGCGCGATATTCGAACATTGTTGTATTAAAATCCACATCGATTGTTGCTTTGGATGATATTTTGTAATCCGATCCGATAATTTGCAAGCACATAACATTGCGTTTGCTTGCGAATCCATAAATTTGGATGCTATATGTTTATAAATACTTCAAGACAGTTTCATGGTATATGTTTTAGGAGCCGGTTGCATAAATACAATATCATAAATTAAATTAAGAATTAAAAAGTTAATGTTTTTTTAATTTCATTAGTTATAAAAATTAAATCAAGCCTTTTCATTCCATATTCTAATGAAGTGTTGTTCATTATTTTATTATAAACTATTGGTTAGTGTGTGTTTTGTTATGTCATTAGCACCATCTTTTAGATCTCAAATTGGAAGATAAAACTTTCACATATATTACATTGAAATATAGCGATAATTTTAAGGCACTAATTAGGCGAATTCAACCAGAAGCTTTATTATTATTTGAACACACTTTACTGTCTTACGAATTTTTGCTTAATTAACTTGTAAATAGATTCGTTTACTTTAGATATAAGGTTCTTTATACCAAAATAAAATAATTAATATTTTTCGTTTGCTTTAGTATCTTAAAAGATAGCTTTAATGCTATTAAAGATAGGATCGGATAAGAAATCAACAATGGTATTACTTAACATGAAGACTTGCAATATGTATACAACATACGTTATCGAGAATAGTTGTAAATGCCTATGGGTATGTGTATATTTTAGTACCTACCATGTACGAGCATAATTTCGTCTTTTTTTAAGTAAAGAAAATTTGTTCGAAATTGGGTTGTGCTCTTTAATTTATTTTTAAATTCACAAAAAATTTTTACAAGTTAATATTGAAAATACGGTACCAAATAATTTGTATCTTGAATCTAAAAATACTGCATGCATGAAGTGAAAACATTAGATAGTCAGAAAATGAATGTTCTTTAGGTATTTTTAGTTATGAATTCAAGCAGCGCGTTTTTGTAGCGAACTTTGGTAAGGCCTGAGCTTTGCAGTGGGCGTCTATCGGCGGAAAAGAGGAAAAAGAATTTTGAAATATTTAAGTCTAAAATTATTTAAAACATAAATTAAAAATAATATAAAGTTGTCAAATAAATTCGTCCTAAAAATGGTTCATATTTTGCCTATTTAAATTATATTTGTATGTATTTCGAACTTTAATAATATTATATAAAAATATTGTAGTATAATTTAATTAATTAATTTTTGAATTTATATAAAGAATGATTATTAATATAATTTTTTTTATTTATTTTTACTTTATTACATAATACATTTTGTAGTTAATTGAACTAAAATGAAAATTAAAGTGTGACAAAGTTACTAGACAGGAATATTTAATAATGATTGAGCATCGAATAAGATACGTCAATCACGATCACATCAACTTTTTACTGCGAAACTTCGTCAACCATTTTAATGTACAGCCGTGAACTTTTTACGCTAAATTATGTTATACCTTACTTTACAAATATGGCAGCTTTAAAACACCTCAGAGATACGTAACAGATATTTATATATATAAAAAGGATATCGTCTGTCCTTTTACACACTTGCAAATTCATTCTGATTAAATTATCATTATTTTCACATAAATTTGGTAGAGTCCATAACTCAAGATTGAATCAGTCAGTATAAACGGCCGGGTACACTCGTCAGACTAAAGGCTATATATTACGGAGGCCCGTAGCCTGTCGCGACAGCCCTTTGTGAAACGACACCCGCCGAGTACAGCCTCTTGCTATGCCCATATGTATGTACCGACGGCCAATTATATGCTTAAACTATATTTTACCCTCCAGTAGGCTTCTAGTTTATTGCTACTAACTTCGGTACACGAGATTTAGCTTTAATCTTGTTAGTATTATAACAATTACTTCTCCAATAATACAGGGTGGTAGACAATAGAGGTAAATGCTTTTAAGAGTGAATGTATAGCTCATTTTTCAGCAAAAAGCCTAAATCTTTTTACATATAATTCCAATGAGCCTTTATAAAGTGATGACTTGAAAATATGTTACGTTAATTTCTTTTAAGTAGCGTACAATAAAAAGTTCTTCTGGCAGTACAAAATCTATAGCGGATTGTAAATAATAATTAATTTTAATATGTAGTAAGCAAAATTTTGAAAATGTTTTTCTTACTATATTATTATTACGTTATTTATTATTTCTGATACATATAAAGAGACTGTTTACAATCGTGATTGCCTCTAAAAATGGTAGCAACTTTTTTATTATCAGCATCAGAATTTGGGTTTGGACTCGAATCGAAAAAAATATTGAACCCCCACTAGATGGATCGACGACTTAGTCAAGGTCGCGGGAATTCGCTAGAGACGTGTAACACAAAAGTCCTATCCCTATAAGAATAATAAAATATATAGCAATAAAAAACATTGAAAATTATTGATAGCCAATAATATAAAATACGTTCCCAATTGAAAACTACACAAGTACATAATATTTGGTCTTTTGTTGTAAGATTCTTAGTTCGATAATGTTTAAGAAAATCTTAATTACATTGGAAAATGAATTACACTGGAAAATGAATTACGCTTAGTTTTTGCACTGGAAAATGAAGTCAGCAGAATCATCATTTGATAATAAATGTATGGCCAATCCAATGTGGTTTTGTGAGTTTATGTAATAAAGAAACAAATCACGTGACAGCGGTCGTATTTTTATAATATAAATTTAACTATTACTTCAGTAATTTTGCTCGCAGCAACGCCTGAAACAAGAATACAGTAAGGTTTTCCCAATCGTATTTAGGCAGCAGCTATCAGGCAGAGCTTAGTGAAAGAGACCTACCACCGGTGAATTTCATTTTGTTACTTTTCCTTCTGTTCTTTATAATTAAGATTAGTTGCTATGTAAATTTGGAACACATCAACAATTTAAATGTTCGTTGAAATACAGTTAAAAACTGTTATGAAAGTTATTTCTCATGATGAAATAATTATACCATTTTAATGCTAGAATTAATTTCAACAGAAACGAGCATTTCGTTCATGAAATTACATTTTAGTAATTTATAAAGCGCCGTTTAAAATGATGGTTATAGATGACTAAAAAGTTGGTACGTATGAGAAAAAAATAATTTTATTCAAAAAATTTTTTTTGAGTTCTTCTTAGCTTAACTATGTCGTCGATCTACCCAGTAGGGAGCTTACACAAACCGCATCTACCAATAATAACAAAATATTTGCTTTATAATATAGATTTAAATTTATAAAATTTTGAATGTAAAAATAAACAACTATATGAATGAAAATAGATTTAAATCAATACTTAAAAAAAGTCTTAAAGGGTTTTATTTCGGTATCTTTATTACAGTCATTGTCCGGATGTCTTTTTGTTGCAGATATAGATTAACATAAACAATACTGTTTAGCTTCTATGTATTGTATCTGAAAATTAATTACTTGTCTTAGATATCATAATATAATTTATACAGAATGCCAAAAGGTAGTTAGACAAAAGTATTTGTAGTTATATATTGTAGATGCGTGAAAGTCGCTGACTTGGCTATAAGGACGCTCTGGTCTTTGTAATGGTAACTGGCACCTTTGCAACACAAGTATTCGGAGTTTAAAATAACTTAGATAATTTTCGACGCTTTAAATCTCTCACAGCTTGTTGAAATTCAAGCGCCGGAGGTTTTAAATTACTTTTTATTTCGCTTTTTAAGACTAAGATTCACACTAACAAGTGGAAAGCCGAGTTTTTAGGACATTCACGCTAATGATCCTTGGAGAGTTAACTTTGGTTGTCACTGGAAGCGTTCAATATTCTGATACTAAGTGGCCAGAGGTGACACCACTACTGGATCAGTTATTATTGCCAGTTCATAGGTCATATCGCTAAAGTTAACGTTATTACAACTAAAGAAAGCTTTAGCGTTGAGAAAAAACATCGCGTAAGAAACTTTAGCAACGCTTGTATTATAAATGGGGGAAATATTTCTATCAGCATGGCGGTGTGCCGTCATCGGTAAGTTTGTGTCTCATGTATCACAAGGTTGAATTACTCTAAGCGGATTCCTTTGAAGACTGCGCAACTTATAATCTTACCAATTGATATACTTTTAAAGAATTAGGGTAATATGTTCACGATATAGTACAATAAATCAAAAGTAACAAATAGTCAGAGGTTTAGATTTTAGGTTTTTTTTAGGTTTAGACAGTTTAGGTTTTCAGTGTTGTTTTAAATCGCAGAGTCGTTTACGATTATAATATATGATAGGAAAATTATCTATGCTCTAGGAATGTGATTGTGGAGAAAAAAGTAGCGAAATATCACGAACACAGCGTATTCTTTTTTCCACAAACTCAAGATTAAGAAACTTTTCTCGGTGAATATCTGTTCCCGAATTTGGTCATATCATACTAAAGAAAGATGATAAGGAAAATTTTCCAGGGTAGAGTGAATGCCTCTAAACTTTGTGATCATTTCTGGCCGGCGCCAACGGCAGGTCATATATCGCAGTCCGCAGAGGTGATTCACTGTGCGATAGTACGTCCGCTTTATGTACTACATGGCGTCTAGCCGACGGAAGTAATTATGCAATAAATTGTCGGCGGGCAGCGCCACTGTAGAACGCCATTTGCATATGTCCAGTTGTTCGCGTCCCACCGACTCCAATACTAATGTCCTGGCATTACTTATTTGCAGCGGCAACTTCAAAACTTTACCTCAATTCCGATACAAAAACTTAATAAAGAATTTTTAGACATTGTTACATACCGGTTCATAAGACATATAAAGAAAGGGCGATTTGTAATACGTGAAAACCTATCAAACATTAAATAACTTAATGATAATACGTTATTTATTATTTCGTAGGTAAAAGCGTTTTCAAAATTCGGTTTAAAAATAATTATTGTTTGCCCTGGAGACTTTGTACCAGCAAAAGTTATGGGCCCGTCATATTCCAATAGATAAGATAAATCAATGTAAAATTCTTCAGAGTAGCCACTTTATACAGAATGATTGGAAATATATTTAAAGTTTTAAAGCTTTTCGCTGTCAAATGAGCGTTATACATACTCCCGTTTGAAGCTTTCACTCCAATATACAATAACCCTGTAAATCTATTATTGGTACTGAAAACCGGCTCTAACTTTTGTCCGGAGTCCCCAAAAACACTTCATTCCAGCCTGAAAGGTACTAAAACTAGTGTACCAATAATACCAATGTTTTACCTTAAATTTTGCGCCGTTCTCTTCAATCGTTCAAAAATACCAAATACAAATATAAGAGCTCATTTGTTTTAATATGAATTATTTGAATTTATCTTAGTATCGTAGAAGAAAATAAATGTTAATCATTATTCGCATCAAGAATATAGATAACAATAACCATGAAAGTAAGTAGAGATATTCCTTTTTTAATTTTTTTATTATTTATGTTTTTTTATTATGCTAAATGTTTTTTAAATATTTAAGTAATAAATTCTTCGAATCAAAAAAATTAATCTACGTGGTAATATAATTCTCACTATATTGAAGGGACTTCTTGAGAAAATAATTATATCGGTGGGCTCCCAAGTGAATCCGGATTAGATTTTTTTAGAGTGTTCTTGTGGTCACGGTCAGTGAGTTTTATTTTATATGTACTGGATGCTAACTCAGCCAGGTTATTTCCCTGCCTGAGTATGGCACTGACACAGGTGGAGTTTTAAAATGGATCAAAAAGACGTGACTGTCTACAAGTTGTAGCTTAAAATTTTGAATTTTAAACTCTACGGTAACATGTGCCGTTCATGATCTGAAAAACACCACTTTACAGTATGAGAAGGTATTTTTTAAATTCAGTAGTATACTTATGGATAATATTTAATATGAAAATTTTAAACACCTTTAAAAGGAAATTCATATTTGTGTAGTTATTTTGAATCTGTTTAAAACATTTGTTACATCGCAGGACTAACGCATCTAAAATTAAAAGTATCAAATAAATCTTATTATAGCTTTCAAGAGTATTTAGTTGATCGAAATGTGTGGAACTTGATTTGTTGACTCATTTACATGATTGATATTATATTCATGTGTGCATGAAAAATTATTAAAATTAATTTAACAGAAAAACTATTGAGTTCCGTCGGCTATTCTCAATAGATCAGCGTTCAAAGCCGATGATAGCTTACTGCTTATTACGTTAAAATAATCGACGATTCAAAAGCGCATGTGAATGGTGGCTTGAATAAAAAAAAATAATTTTGAATTTGTTTTTATTTTTCGGTCAATCAATATGAACTATGAAAGATTGATGTAATTGTAGAATATTTAAAGTATTTAATCTGGTATACGTTTTTTTTTAATTTATTTATTTATCAATTATAACTAATATTATAATAAATGATCCCAGTTACTTTAGTTTTGCGTAAACTATACACATATAATGTGTTGCAAAGTGAAAACATATTAAACATTCACTCGCTCAACACGTTTTCACTTGTCCTAACACCTACCTTAGTCACTTGAACTTGGAAAGCGGCGTTTAAGATTCTGTCACCTTTTCGTTATACGTATAGAAGATTGAATTTAATTTTGTACGTTGTGAACAACGTTAGTATAGCGGTAGCCTAGACACTAATAACGTTCGTGCATCACTAGTTCGATTCTCAAAAGGCTGTCGATGAAAAGTATTGTGTAAAAAAACGTAAATAATCTTAATGTACAAATTACATAATTTTGAAATATATAATAGATATATAATAAATGTGTATATGAGAATTCAAGGCAAGCGATTCTTTTGACCTCTGTGGAAGGACCCACAAGGTGTACAGATGACAGACAGACTTGTTAAGTTCGTCTGAAAATGTTGAATGCGCGCCGTTTCTATCCGGACTTTTTGGAAATATTCTTCTCATTGGGAATCTTCTTTGGGGGGGGGGAGGTGATGCCAAACTTAGTGACTTCCTACGGCTGAAGTGATGACGCTGAAGTCGTAGCCTAGTGGTATCGTAGAAGAAACTGTGACGCATGGCCGTGTGTTACGGGTTTGAGTAAAACAGCGAATATTGATTAAGAAAAATAGTGTTAGAAACCATTATATGACAAAAGACAGTATGAGAGTTATGTGTCATTCCGGCAAGCACTGTATGAAAGGATGCTTGTGCTCCTGCAATATGTACAGCTTAAGGTTATCACACACACACACGCACGTTACGCGGGGCGTGTGCACGGCTGATAATAAACGACGCACAGGTTAGAGCCCCCGGCTTCATTTACCCGACGGTCGCCCTCATATCTCCGCGAAGATATCGCCGATAACGGACGGAGATAAATATAATAATGACGCGTACACCCGGCGGCGATGTTGGCGCGCGCGGAATGGTAACGTTGTCAATTTGGTACGGCATACGCGCCTTAGTATCTTTATCATCAAGCCTCACTTGTTTATTTTGACACGTATCAGAATTTTTAAGTTAAGCAATGTTTTGGAAAACTTTTGACTGTAGTTTATCATTGAATTTGGCTTATCGTCGTATTTAAGTAATATTATAATAACTTCCATTATTATGGATGCAAATAGATAATAATTGCAGCGGATCTAAAAGTAGTAACTATATAAGAATGTAGACTACAGTCTTTGTTAAGGTCGTTGAAAAACACTGAATGCTGGCCACATCCAAATGCTTCTTTAGGAAATTTAAGGCTTCTGTCCCGCAGAGGAATTCTTATGGCAGAAATGATGTTGATGATGAAGAATAGGTTTAATATTCATCTTTTAGGTTTTGCAAAATAACAGCTTAAAGCAGCCAGTGTTTTAAACGTATGTACTGACTGGACACACACACACACATATATATATGTATAGTGTAAGAAATTAAAGACCAGATGTGCAAAATAAAATTAACTTTTACAATGTTATTTTAAAACAAATTATTTAAAACAATTATAAAATGAAGAATCGAAAAACAGCATTAACTTTGTCCCACCCTCTACTTCTGATAATTATATAACAGGATTTAACATTTTCTTTCTCTCGAGTTACTATTTATTATATATACAGTATTGTTTAGTGAAGAAATATAACATATTATTTTATTTCTGTTTTGTTTTATTCGAATTTTTTTTATAAAATTGTTCTTAAATGTAATCACGTTTACGAATTAAATAAAAAAATTAGTGATATTAGAATAAGAATATCGTTTCCCTGTACAAGGTAACATCCACTTTAAATTAGCGTTTGTTGTACGCTAGGGAATCTGCGTGCGACCATTAACATAGGAGGGATGCTCGCGGCTCCTACTCGGGATTTTCAGTTAAAAGCCTACGGAGACGACAAACCTGCGGCGGATAGCGCGCGTGTCGATCTGCGCGTCTCCATTGTCACATTCGACACGATATATTTTATTTTCGACCGAAACAGGACAAAATTAGAATTATAATCATCATCGTATCAGCCGATAGATGGCAGTTAGTTCTTATAAATAGGTCTTATCACATAATTCTAATCAGTATTTACAAAGAAAAAAATCTATATATATATATAGGTCTTCCCCCAAAGTGTCCACGAAGACCGGTTTTACGCTGTCTACATCTAGTGACTTTCAGAGACCATAATTGTGACGTCATTCCATCTAGTGGAGGGTCTATCCACGCTGTGTCTATTAGTTCGTAGTTGCCACTTAAACCTTTCAGCCCCAAAGTGCGTTGGTTGCACGAGTGATATACTCCGCCTGCAGCTAGGTGAGTGACCTTGGTCCTTCTGCGGGTATTTCCTTTCTGAATCGAACAGCTCTTTTTATTGTTTGTATTAGACATGACGACAATTTAGATTAGCTTGGACAGACTGGACTTGCCCAGAGAACTAGACCCCGAACAGCTCAGAACAACTTCTATTGCTCTCTGGATGAACTATAATAGATGAAGTTAAATGTTTTGAGCGTTTCTCCTTTTTTAAACGTACGATAAATTAAAATGTATATTTTCATCATCATTTCAGCAGGACATCCACTGCTGGACATTGGCGTCATAGATTAACCAGTATACCTTTCAACCGAAAGTGGAACTCATCCAGTGTATAACCCTGGTCAGTCCAGAAATACCCAGTAGGATGCGTGAACAGCGAAATAGCAATACGTACTATTTTAATACTTATAGACATTAAAAAAATTAATAAATATTTAATAAAAAATGATAATTATCTACTAGTTTTTAAGGTATGTAGGTAAATAGATTCACGGTCGATTTGTTTTGTTTCACGGGAGAACTTTTTTGTTTTGTATTTCCGTCATTAAAATTGCAGTTAGTTCTGTATTTTTAATTACTTTGTACTTGTATGTTATATTATATAAATAAAATAAAAATAAAATTAATTATACTTGACTTACTTTAATTGTATTACTAAACTTCGTTTTACGTAGCATACATCCTCTGAAATATATATACAAAGTGTGTATTATATAAGAATGTATCTCAGGATTCAAACCCGCGATTTAAGATCGCAAGTTTTAGTCTGCTGTCACTGGGCTACCACTGCTCTTTAACCAAATCGAAATCAATAAATATAAATTTTAGCAAAGTTTGCACATTAAGCGAGTGGAAACACGCCTTATCGCTGTAATTAGGGTTCCATTGACAGGCTATCCCGTTTAATTGGTTTGGTATGTGCGGAAAATGGATAAATTAAACGGGATTTGTTGTATTAAAATGGCCAACTTGGTTTATAAGATATAATGATTCTACATCGTGTTGTTTATAAGAAAGATATAATATGTGAGTATTTAATAAAAAAAATATATTCATTTATAAATTATAAAGATCATTTCAGCCGAAGGACCTGCATTGTTGGACATTGGTTCCCCCTTCCAAATTTGGTAGAATCGCCGTTCGTGTTTATAATAAGATCGTCTGCTTACCTCGTGCGCCAACGTTTTACGCGGTGGTTGACGATGGTTTCCCCTCTAGAATTTTAAGACCCCAGTGGTCTTCTTACTGCCACTTCAAACTTGCCCATCGGCTGAACAATGTCGGTTACTATAGTTTGTCGTATATCCCAACTCTTCACTATTATTATTATCTGATTATTCAACAACACTAGTTTCTCAACAATAACATATTGTTGAGAACTGACGAGTCCTTAATTATTTTGACCACATCGCCAAGCAAACAGCTAAATTACTTCGACAAACTTCTGGTTCTAGGAAAAATAATATAAGATCACCTTGACTATCACCTTCCCTCTGGTCTGATGAAGACCAGGCAATAACTAGATACCTTATTAAATTTGCCCCGAGGAAAGCTGAGAAAACGATGATATGAGTAACGTTTCGTCTTTGATCTCTTTATAATAAGGACAACGTACTTAAATGTTATACAAGTTTTTGAATATTAAAGTTCACCGTTTTTGTAGACAAAGTTAACACAAGGTTATTGTTTGTATATTTTGTTTCCACCACTGCCATATAATATTTTTATTATACTGTACTTTTCTGTCAAAATAACAAATTTTAATTAAAGCGTTTTCAGATGGAAACGACCTTCAGTGTACGCCATAAGATTAAATGTTATATTATTCTACAATTCACTGGACTTCATGAGTACTTGTATAACCTTGCTTTAATAGTCTGTTAATTAAAAACAATTTTTTTATCTCCCTGATATGATAAAGTTTTTCAAGTTTACCTGTATTTTTTAACAAAGCACATTTAATTAATTTTATAACGAAAGAGAGATCGCGAAGAAAAAATCTGAAAAACTATAGCCGGTAAATGTATATTAATTATTATATTGAAGCAGCAATGGTAGTCCAGCGGTAAAGGTCTGAGACTTGCGAAGAGGTCGCGGGTTCGATTGCCGGGAAACAGTTTAAAATATAATTTACACTGTGCATTAATGCCAAGCGTGGCGATTATAGTATATTCCCCCATGGATATCTTTGGGGTGGCTTTACAATTTGCAGTAGGCGTCTATGGACTGAATCGACGAATCTTTCTTTTGTACGATATTTTTTCTGTAGCAAATCATCGAGGCATAGCCAGGCCTTATTTGATATCGTCTAATCGCAATACTAAGCGCGTGTTGAGTAACAGTCCATGCCAAGAGAAGCCTTGCCCCTGATCACATCAAGGAACTTCCACTTAAATGATCGAAGACCTCGACAGATACATTTACATTTGATCATTTCGAAAATATTGTAAAACATCTTAGGCCACCTGGTATGTGTAAATTGATATTTACATTTGGATTGTAACCCTACCGTTCCAAGAGCCGAATCTTTCGCGCATTCCTAAATCAGAATGTTAATCGCGAATCAAGTAACAGCATTTATCTGTAATGCATTCCTGGTGATTTTAAAATCAAAAAATTAAAATTATATACATAATAATATAATTTTATATTTTTACTCTATCGTGATCTATGTATAAATGCATCTTTTATTGTAAAAGAAAACTATTTGATATGGTAGTTTGGCTCCATCCTGTTGAAATAAATAAATATAAACAAGCATAACCTAACACTAGAGAGAACTCTAGAGCTTATTAACTGTAAAGAATAATCTCACATCCAGCGACGATGTAAATGCTGACGACAATATTTGTCTATTAACAAAAAATAGTCAACACATTTTGATGCACATAACAAACAGCATTAAAAATTTACGATCGATTTTCTTTCAAAAGTTCATCGTCTACCGGATAGTGTGTATCAATGCAAATCAGTTGGTGATAAAGTAAGATTCAAAGTTTAGTACAACTTTATTGATGAGTTTTTTTTAAATGTAACTACAAGTTTTCGTACGTCTACACTATTGTAATCTTTTAGGACTGTCCCGAATTTGTAGTCTGGTCTGTTACTTTAGTATTGGTATTATTATAAAATAGCCACGAATAATCATTAAGGCTAAGGTCTACGACAAATGTGTGTTACCATTTATAACTTACCGTAGTGAAAAGCGGTAGTCTCAAGCCTCTTTGGCAAGCCATCGGGAGTTTTCAGCGAGATCAAGTTCCAAACCTTTATAATTTATTGGATTGGCAAGTTGAAGTCGCAGTGAGCAGTCTACATAGCGTGCAGAACTGATGGCCTATGAGGCCTTAAGATCTGGAGTGGAGATGAAGAACCGGCTAATGCAGCGCAGGACATCCAACCACAAAGTTAACACATGTCCTTGTTACGGCCCTCGAAATACATCTGTATGCAGACTGAATTTTATTTGAACTAGTAATCTACGTCCACCTACGAATTCTATGCTCCTGATCCTATGGTGGACCAGACTGTGGTGAATTTAATCCCCAGCTGTCCCACGTACGGAAGTCAAAGGTATGATCGCGAGACAGCTGTGTGCAAATATGTAGGTAAACCATCTCCTCTCTAATTAGGAACGATCAACTCCGGTCCATTTCCTTAAAATATTGTAAATATATTATACAAAAAGCAGTGAGTGATGACAAGACATAGTTTGCCCTAAATCAAATTAGTAAATTAGCGCTTGGGCAGTGACTTGAAATAAAATAATGTACCAACTAATATATAATTGAGTAAAACTTCCAAATTTCATAGTTAACATGTATAAATTTTAGCTTTATTTACTGATAAGAGAAAATTATGTAAGAAAAATTGTAAATAATTATAAAACGCTGTCGTGCTTCGCAGCTGGGAGAAGAAAGATCCGTATCAAATAGCGGCAATCTTCTCCCAACTGTCTGCGTTTAGTAAAAGCGAAAAAAAAAAAATATTGTAAAAAAAAACACTAGCGATACAAATTAGAATAAAAAAGAAACTAAATTAGTTAGGAAGCAATTGTATTTATTGTTTCGTATAATAAAATATTAATTAGTTTGAGAAAATAGGATAAGATTATTATAATATAAAAATAAAAAAAAACAAAAAAAGTGTAAATCTAATTTAAGATAAAAATAAAAGTCAAAGATTATGAAGATATGAAGAATGAGAGAAGAGGAAAAAAAGAAACATGGTGATGGAAGGCAGTAGAGCGTGTGAAAGATCATGCGAAGTATGGAAGAAGAAATAAAAAAACTCATTTACAAATTAAAAAATACTTAACTTAAAATGTGTTAGGGGCGAACGAGAAGCCTTCTATAAAGGGGGCAACATAAAAATAAAAAAATCATACGCTCCTACGCTGCGCATATAATTAAAGTATTCGAAAGGCAATGGATACAAGTCAAGGTCTTACTTAAAATCTATTAGTTAAGTCTATATCTAGCAGTGAACATCACTGCCTAAAATGATGATTATGATGATGAATTGTTTACACATTCGAACCTCTTTTTAAGTAACGAAGCCCGAAGGCTCTTTCGGGGGCTCAGTTATTGGAGGTCGTTATTGTTACCGGTTTGGCGTATATTATTAAACATAAATTTGCAAATTATGTTACCTTTTACGAACTATGAGTTAGTAAATATCTAATCAAAAATAAGTCCTTTATCTCTAGACAACCTTGCTACCTTACTACAAATGTCATTACAAGTACTACAAGAATACAAATCAAAGATTTTTTTCAAAGATTTTTTTTAGATTGATGTGTGATGTGAATATTCAAGCTCGAGATATGTTTAAAGAAAGGTCGCTAGCTAAGGGTGGTCTGACGAAAGATTTTTTTTATGAATTTGTAATTTATTTATGAGTGTGACGCGACGCTTCGATTTATGAATATTAAAGACTGTCTGAAGCACGGACACAGTGTTAAGTTTTTAAACATAAATAAACGGAAACAGGAGAAAGCTAATACGCAAAATATAATAGTTTCTATAATTTCGCCTTTTTACCATAAAATTGGAAGCACATCTTTTAATTTAATTCTACATGCACCACAAACTTTTCATTGAAGATATTTTAGTGTTTGTAACAATGTTTTACTTTTGTATTAATATTTTGATAAATATTAAATTAACAAAAGTACATTCCGGTTATTGGACTTGGAGATTATATATTCGATCATTACATCTCCATATAAAGGATGTCCTGTAATGAATGTGTAACCCTGGATTGCCTAATGGTTTAACAAATTAATTTTTCGGACGAATTCACTCTTTTTTCATATTAATATATGAATGTATTATACTATTGCAAACTGTAATAAATACAGTATATTTGCAATAGGTCACTGAGGTTTTTAAACATATTCTTTTCTCCAAAAACCTTTTAACTTTATCTCAACAATTTTTTTCTCAAATTTAATGTTGAAATACTCGTATGAAGGTTATTTTTTAATGAAAAATTGCAGTATTTATTTATTCAATCTACTGCTATACTATTAAGAATGTCTATGAGGAAAAAGGATAATACCAAAAAACAAAATCCATTCATTCAATTCATTAATTTGCGTCTATGTTGTACATGGAAGTACAGACAGATAAAAAAGTGTGTGTTTTTTTTTTCAAAAAACCTCATGGTTTATGCATCAATTGAAATATTGTTTTGTAGACTTTTTTGAGCCCTTGATAGCCGAACTATTAGATACTCCAGGATTATTCATTCAACACGGACATCTTGTACGAAAATGAATCTTTATTTCTCTTGGTCACGCGATAACTTGAAAACGAATATTGTTTTCATTCATATTTTTGTTGAGTATCTTAGTATTGTAAAACGTTATTATGGAAAAAAATATAAAAATAATTAGAAATTTGAAAATTTTTTAAATATGGTATGAGACTGTAACGATATGAGCTTTTGATAGTTCATTTGCTGCAAATCTATATTGTATACAGTAAGTATATTTCGAGCAGTGGCGGCCCAGTGGTAGAGGACTGAGACTCGCAGTCGTAGATCGTGGGTTGGATCCTCGGGATATATCTTTTTAGCCCATAAACGCCCACTACAAGGCACAGGCCCCTCGAAAGTTATTTAGAGGGATATACCACAATCGCCACACTTGGCAGGCGGGTTGGCGATTGCGGTTTGGTATACGCAGAGGACGCTGCTGCCCATCCTATGGAAACTTATTTTTTTAGTCATAGTTATTTATCTTCCATCGGGAAAATCGGAACAATAAGTGATAAGGAATTTTTTCTTTGTCTTTTTCTTTGTAATTTCAATAGTCAACTACATCCCATTATGATTACATCTCTATATTTTTATTTTCACCATTTAAACGTTGTCAGGTCAGAATAAGAAGAGTGTAGAACCCGAAACGAATTATCATAAAACCTATTTCCCAATCGACAAAGCATGACGGGGGCTAGAAAAAGAATATACATTTGCCTCGTCATTGCGACATCCTGCCGTGTTCGCGTCCTGCCGCGCGTCATAACTACACGGCATTAGCATAAGCTAACAGGCGTTTATTAATGTTTTATACATCTTAGTAATGCGAAAAGTAACCGCCCGATGCATAAACTCTGATAATTAAATTTTTGATGGTGATGAAACTTCTGTTCCTCTGTTTTAAATGGTCAACTTTAGCATAAAAATGTCCATCGAAAGTCATCTAATTAAAAAATAGGGGTAATTGTAACTTAATAGTAATTAGACAGATTTGTGCGTCCGATGACCGTTGAGGCCAAAAGATTCTCGAATGGCGACCATGAGTCTGTAGAAGCAGCATGGATAGGCACCGTACTCGGTGATTCTGGTTATTAAAATAGTTTAATGCATAAAATATTGTTGTGGATTTTTATAATTATTCTATGCTTACAGAGCGATGCACACTTTGTTCGTCCTATTGTAAAAAAATGATACAAGCATTGGCTGTATGCTTATGTTAATATTCTAAGTCAAGAATGATTGGTTATATCGTAAATAGGTATTAATAGTTTTAAAATTAATAATAAATGTAACGATAGTATAGTAAATAAAATTGTTTCAAGAAATAGGTTTACTAAATGGCTAGTCGCATTCTTAAAGGAAAAATAAATTAATAGATAGTGTAATTCAGAGTGATCAGTTTATTTAGGTGATTACAAATAGCTTTTCGCTGACAAATGAGATATACTAATTATATAACTAAAAATAGTGTTAACGAGCATATTTTTCTAATAAAATAATTCGTTCATTCATCTGTTGTGTTAAAATTTTTGCTGGTACGTTAATTCGTCGCATTCACAGCGGCCGCCTAGAAAAGGTAAAACAGAAGCAAAGAAATCATGCCACCGTCCACGTGACGGAGTCGCAAGATGTCCTTTTTACCCAGTTTCACGCCAACCAAAACACGCGCCTTAACGAGCCATTGTGAACGCAGTTACGCACACGTTTGTTTTCAAACACGATGCCAAATGGAAATAAAAGTGATGGACCGATAGCGGACGATGATTTCTGCAATTATTGTGATTGCATGAACCATGCTAAATGATTATTTTAAACTATAGCGATCTTTTATGACTCCTTAACTGCGATACCCCAGTTATCTGAACATCGTTATCATTTATATTCATTTATATCTTCCACTGTTGGATTGTTCGTTTAAAAGTGGTTTGCATCCAGCGCCTACCAATAATCTTTTAAAACAACGTCATTTGTCTACCTTGTGGGCACACGTTGTTTGCTGTACTTGCGGTATCCAATCTTGAGCTTCAAGGATCCCCGCAGCCCTGTTCTGCGCACTATGTGGTCTGCCCACTGTCATTTCAAATTTCCAATCCTAGGACTTTGTCGGCTGCTTATTCGGCTACGGATCTCCTCATCTAAGATTCGATTGCGTTCAATTCGATTGCTGCCAAGCTAGACATGTGCTGCCATAAACTATTGGGCTGTTGTATTTTAATACAAAATTAATTAAAAAGTAATTTTGTAGTAATCGCTTTGATTTAATATCTTCATAATAAGCTATGATTACTTATAAAAAATAGTTTTCTGTTTTGTACACTGCAAGACAGAGGTAAAAAAGTCATTGTAATGATTAATAGTACACGAAATTTTTTATTTCATTATATTCCAACAAGCTTTTTGTGGGTTTAGAAATACTGCAAATGTCGATCATCATCACGTGTTTAAATTTACTCTTGGAAAAAAGAATTGTTCTTTATATTATTTTTCTGATGAAATTATTTGAAAAATTGTCTCGTCATAAAATTATTGTGAGCAAATGCATACACTCGCATGTAATATCTCTCTTAATCTTTTAAGAATTATTTAAGATTAATTTAAGAAATTCATAAAGCAAAAGATCTTTTAAGATTAATTTAAGAAATTTATAGAACAAAAACTTGTAAGAATGGATGGTATGAATTTTTGGAATCATGGAAATGGAGGAAATGCTTGGTGTTTTTGAAATAGAATCATACATACTACTGTGAAAAATGAGACCAAAAAAACTGGTTTGTGTTTGTTTTGGGATCTTCTTAAATCAGGCCGCGTTTGCAACTCTGATAGATTTAAATTGAAAAATGCCGTAATTTCACTCTGATTCTAGTTTCTATTAAATTTGGTATTACTGGCAGTCTTCTTATGAAGTATGAAAGTGGTAATTTTAAATGATATTATGGGAATAATAATATAAATGGTAAATAAATAAGTTAGTAACTTCTATGCATAGATAATAAATATAGTAAAATAAATACGTAGCTGTCTTTTAGCTTTACGTAATTGCGTATATCTTGGCGGGCTTTCTTTTAAATACTTCATTATCTGTGGCGTATCTTTAACTAGGGCGGCGTAAGAGCACGCGACGGCATCGGCGCACCCAAAGAGATGCCCCTTTGAAGATACCGACCGATACATTTATTAAGCAAGTTCTGCGACGCGCGAATCGGAACTATCTGCTGCTTAGTGTCGATGCTTCTTAATATATTGCTTCGTAATAAATTCTATTTTATTTTAATCTATTAAATATTAGCAAAAACAATTTCAGATTTACTGTTTGCATATACATAGTTGTTCTCTTTTATATAAGAGCCTTTAAATGAGCAATAATCTAGCACTATAATTAGTGATTATATTTAGTTGTAATCAGGCCTTTGTTCATTACTTCTTTTTTGAGGGAACGCTAATTTTTTAAAGTATAATTCTATAATTATTTTTAACCCTTCTCTACCCCTTGACACGATTTAATGAAAAAAGCAGAAGAATTTTTTTCTGTTCAATTTATTATCTTAGGAAGTAATATTTACATTAAATAAAAAGACCTATTAAAAAAAGAAAAAAATCTTACCAAAATAATTTTTCGCATAATTTCTTATTAAATTATTTTTTTTTTATTTTGTCTAACAACTTTTCTACAACATCTTCGAAATTTTTTCTTGCATTCCTGTGCCCCCACAAGTAAGCCGTGGTTGTGCAAAAAACTATACAAAATAGCAATGTATACTAGGAGAACAGATTAGGAGCACCGATGGGTAAAGAGATGACATAGTCGATGGTGTGATATAATACTCGTACTTGATAGCATTTAGTCTAGTTGGTGATCCATAATTTTGGTACTATATATACATATATACATATTTATATAATAGCAAAAACTAATTAGCAAGATGTTAATTGTTGGGTAGTAAAACATTAACTAAAATGTAAGTATAGAAGTTACAAGCTTCTTTTCCACAGCTATAACAACTTGCCAAGCAGAGTAGAGCCAAAAATAAAATAGATAAAAAATAAAAAAATGTTGGGTAAATTAATTGTATATTTATTTATTTAAGGGAAAATGATATAAAAGGGCATAAAAAAAACAATAATAATTAGGTAATCGAATGGTATGGTCAAATAATCGTTATCTCACTGTGGAGGTTATTGGCAAACTCAGCGTCGTTTGAGATTTGGAAAGAACTAAGCTCGGAATTTCGGGCCACATGGCGCGCAGAACTACTGGCCGATATTTAAGGTTCTGGAGCAAAGACCACGTTAGAGAGTCACGGAGACACTGGAGTCAGACCAATTACAACTGGTTCTATTGGAAGTCTAAAGAGAAGGTCTATGTGCAATAGTGTAGGCCTTACGGTTGCGATATGTTGCAATGCCATGAAGTATCGAAAATAATTAATTTATTATTAATAATTAAAGTTGTTTCTAGAATTGTTATTTCTTCTTAAGTCAATCAATATTCTATCAATAATATCGCAGACGCACAACATATACTTACCAATATACAATAATACTTAGTGTCACTAAAATGTTTAGTTGTAATATGAAGTAAAACATAACATCGATATCGTATATAAAAATTTGTGGTCTAAACCTAAATCATCATTAGCATAACAATGATTAGACTAGTTAAATAATTACCATTTGTACGTACTTTTAATTAAGAATACATTGGGTAAAAGATACATAAAACTTTGAAAGATTGATTATATAATTACACATCTAGTAGATGTATTTGCATTTTTAGTTATTAATGTTAACATAAACGAAAGTATTTGCGATGCAAAAAATAATCAATAATACAGAACGATAACTCACAACGGCTTCGAAACGCAAAGATGTCTCCGAGGATTAAAACATAAAAGACCAGCTCAAACTTAATTATCACGTATTATAACAGCTCGCGACGCCTTCCAGTCGATAAATGTAGTAAGTTATTATTTCACATATTTTTATAAACTTACGAGTATTTAAATCTAATATGTTATTGGAGTTAATGCTTATCAAAGATGATTTTTTAGAATATATCTGAGTTTCTTCTGTGACAATGTTAAACACAGTATTTGAGGCACCACCCATGTATTTCAATATCATTTCAAGGCACCGATAAATACGACTGTATTTTTGAACTCCGGAAAAAGTGAGTATTTAAATTTAAGTAGAGTATTTACATTTAAATTTTGGTGCAAAAAATTTTATTTGTGATCCATATCAAAGCCTAAGCTCGCTCATATTTGGTCATAAGTAAATCTCGTTTACTATTTGTTTTTTTATTTCTTTTTGATTAGTTAAGTCTTGCTCGAAGAAGCTTATAATTGTCGGCAATGGAGAAGTTAAAAGAGCTTTAGTACGATTGCCTACCGTGCTCCATGAAACTTTCGTAAAACAGATAACTTGAGAAAAAATTGGTAGCGGCGACAGACCTGATTGGCCATCGGGTAACAATTAAGAAGAAGAACTCTTTTTAAACTCTGTCATGTGTCACACAACTAAATTGTTCATTTTAGTAATCGATCTTAAAAGACACCCCATACACAAATTATCACAGGGTAGCACGACTACGTTTGAATTTTAATAAACTAGCATTAAATGGAGCTTCATCATCAAAAGTTAATCGAAGTCAATCGTGACTTTGTTGCTGAGACCACAACAAAAGTCGTAAAAATCAATGGAAATTTTCACGTGTTAAATTAATAATGACGCTGAACTGTAATTTTTAAGTAGCCGCCAATTCGTATAAATAAATATGCGCGAAAAAAGATTCTATTTTCGCATTTTAAATTATATATTTTTATTTTAACTGATCAGTTTTAAAAACTTTCACTGTTATTAATATGAACAATTTGAATTTTTTCTATTTACTTTTATTTATTTATCCACCATTATTCTTTTAATCGGGCTTTAACCGACTGCTTGTTTGTTAATGATCTACACTATTTTTTTGCAAAATCTAAGGAATGTCAATTTTCTCATGAACTCTTTTACCCATTTCCACTTCGAGATCAAGGCGGAGTCCTCTAAATACAGGACATTATATAATTTTCTTATTGTACTTGGTTCTGCCAAGCTTATGTTAAAATGTAATAAAATACGCAAATATTTATTTCCACAGCTGCATAACTGAATGTGGATTGCCAAAGAAGACACTTTCACTTAATGTCAGGTGGCACATTGCCGATTTTTTTTAAATTATTACTTTTACTTCTGTTGATTAAATCATGTTTATTGTTGCCTAGCTGTGGACTAATTTTAAATATTATGGCTTTATCATCGAATTTTATGTATATATGTATATCGAGAATGATGGAGGTTATTTCTAGATATATATTTTATTATATATTATATTTCTTTACTATTTTACATTGTGCTACGGTATTTATATACTGTAATAAAAAATATTAAATAGAAGACAAAAAGCTGAAATTATGTTAGAGCTATACTAATGCGTCTTTTTTCCAGGCCCTCAAAAACAAGGTAACCAACGTTTTGCTATTAAAAACCACGGACTATGTTGTTGTTCAGGATAGAATAGTTCATTTATTTATTCTTATTATTATTATTATAAATGAATAAATTACTGTACTGTGGTTATCAGTAATTAATTTATTTTATCTATATTGTTATATACACTTACAGTAACCACTAGTGTATGTCGTAAGAAGAACGCCAGAATAGGCTAATCTGCTAGAAGACTAGAATGAGATTAAACTTCACTAACATCCTTTGACTCAAAGCTACGAGGGATTTAAACACACTCTGTTTTCATTCCAGATGATCCTTTACCAAAATAAGCAGGTTTTTTTGCGTTCAATTTCACTCAATATCTTTAATGTTCGTTGTTAAAATTTCGTAGTGATTACTTTTTTAGTTTAATGTTAACAATTAACAGCAATTGATTACTAAAAACAGTTTTCATCGTACGCAGCAAGACTTAAGTAATAAAGTGATTATATAATACATATGTGGTATGCGATGTTTTTTGTATTATCATTTCAGTCGAAGGAGGACAGCAGCTATTTTTAATTTTATTTGTTGTTATTTTTTACCTACAATTTAACGTTTTATTTCTTAATTTCTTAAATATTTACAAAAAGGATATCCAAATTAGACGTGTTATTCTGCTATAGCTAAACTTTTTTGGTTAAACTTTATTATTCTTCATAAATAAAAATTTATTGACAAATGTATTGCTTTGTGTATGGTATGTAGGTATCGCTTTATCTTCGTAAAGATTAAAAAAAATAATAATAACCAAAATTTTATAGTCGCAAAAAATCTTTGTAACACATAAATTATTGCAAAAAAGAATTATGTATTATGGTACATAAAAATTTTTTTACGTAATTTGTATGAATCGAAATTCAAGCCCATAATTAATATTTGAAAAAATAAAAAATGTCAAAATGACGTTTATTGCATTTATCTGTTTTCACCGAGAGGCTTCAATACATCAAAATCGAGTGCGGCGCAGGGCAGGGGCGTGCACGGGCGGGCCGCGTTCGTAATTACAGGGGCGCGGGCCCGCGGGCCGATATATGCGCACCCCTGCCCTTCCAGCGAGCAAATTATTTAGTAATTTTAATTTTATTTGGACTTGAAGCTTTCTGATGGGGGCGTCGGTGCCAATTCCTCTTTTTTCGACTGTTTAGTACCGAGTTTGAGCGTACCAAGTTTGTAAGGTGTTATATGAATTATCAATTTGTTATGTATTTTTACGTCACCCACGATTTATGGTGGGTTGAACCTACATTGACGTGTTGATAAATGAACGACATTAATATTTGAAAAAAAAAAGAAAAAGTCTTAAATGCGTGTATATTTTTTGAACCTTAATCTTTTTATGAATGATTTTGATATATTTTATTATATTAGCATTAGTTTAAAAAAGTTCCACCTCCGAAGTTTCAAGGCAAATATTTGTAATATATAATTGTGTTATAATATACTCATATTAATAAATCTTGTGAGATGCTAGATGGCTGCTCTTTCTGCCCCTTTTTTGTCAGGACACTCACCGTTGCCCAAGTCATTCGTTATTCCTGCGGGTTGGAGAGGACAGGGCGAAGAAGGCGCTTAGCCTAAATACCTTACATAGTTAGCAAAGTTCGAGCCGGCTCGAGCCGTTAAACTCTACTCTATTACCAGATTGTACTAATCTATTACTGTAGAGAGATCTAGGCAAAGTGCTTTCAACGCTTTGTTATTTTAAGCCCGTTAAAATTGTAAAGTAAAATATGCACATGACAAAATAAATGCGATTTTTTCTTCTCTAATAACCAAGACTGTGTAAAATAAATAAAACGCCTTTTTAAATAAATTTTTAATATAGTAGTTTAGCACACTGCCACCACAAACTCGGTGAAGCTGTGACTGCACGGTGGCGGTTGTGGAAACAATTGTCATATAAGATTTTTTATTTTCTGCTTGTAGTGTTGTTGTAAGCTTGTACTTAAAATTTAAGTTAGCATGTCATCCAAGAGTTTAGTATTGGAGAAACAGGTATCCCCAGGTTCTGGAGTGATAATCACGGACCTGCAAACATAGCGCCAACAAGGTGGACAGACAACCTTTTTAAGGTTATCAAAAGATGTTGGAATCTATAGAGTAGGCCTATGTCCAACAAATGACGGTCTATGACTGGTATGTGTGAAAAATTGAGGATGAAGATGAAAGTAGCAGAATGTGTGTTTGTTTAAATCGTATAAAGAAATATTATAGCGAATAGCATCGTTTATTTTATCAAATCAATAAAAATAGACTCCGTATGCAATGCTTTTAGTTAGAGGTTTGTAAAATTAATGCATCTTTTAACAAGTCTATTAAAAGAAATTTGTAAAAGTTTATAATAATGGTAATACAGTTAATAATACAGTAATAGGGGTCCTTAATCATGATGCTTTTTATCGCATCGTTATCCTCATTGCAGAGATTTCAAGCTCTGGAATCGGAAACATTTTGGTTTAGATTATGCTGCGCCATCAGTTCCTTTATTGAGCATCGTAGAGCGCAGACTGAAGTTTGGTGGCGAATGAATAGGACCGACGATCTTGCTGGAGTATGTGTTGTATTGATAATTATGTATATTTAACTGATTATTGGTATGTAGTAATTAAGTTCCACAAGATTCAAGACCTTATTTTTCTTAGTATTAAAATTAAAAGTGTATTAGTAAATAAATCTTGTTATGGCTATATACATCTTGATTTATTTACATAGTTTATTAATTTAAGGTACACACCTAAATTATTTTTTTTAAATAGAGCAACTGTTAAGTTTCTGGCCGGTTTTTCTCAGCAGATCAGTGTTTTGAACCGGTGATAGCTCACTACTTGTAATGGTAAAATAATCGACGATTCAAAAGTGCATGTAAATGCCTACTTGAATAAAGATATTTTGAACTGAACCAATATCAGTATTCGATTTTTATTCTGTACTTATATTGACTTAATTCGTGATATTTTTGTTTTTTTTACAATGTGTATAAAAACCTATTCGTTTTTTACATTAGGCTTATTCCCTTTTTTGTGTCTTATGTATGTATAAAAAGTGTTTATTAGAAAAGACAGACACACTTGACGCATATCGTTAAACTTCATAACTAGACTATTTAGAAAGTCTGTTGCCAAATAAAACCTGACATAAACTTAGATATTACTTCACAAATAATGTATGGAATAACGAACTTAAATACATCTATGTGCCCATATTTCTACTTAGTGTTTTATTTTTCAATGTAAACATTCAGCACAAATATAAACTCGGATGGATTCCATTACTATGTTTTGTGGTATACTGTGTCTATTTTTTTAATTATATAATGCTAATAAATAAAAAAGTAATTGTATTTGTTAGTTTTGATTTATAGCGACATGTTCGAAATTCAAAATTCTGTTATATTTTTTTCTTTTTTTGCCATAAATTCTAATTTTTTCTCTTCACTTTGACGTCATCTAAATACAATTAATAATGTTTGTTTAACCAATTGTTTCGGTGATTTTAACATTAATTTTGCCATATTATGTGTGTTTTCCCTCTGTATTGGGGTATATATATATAAGGCTACAACATAGCTTCCTTATACAATTTATGGTAAAGAAACCAATTTGAATTTTTTTTCGTTTATGTGGGCTCTATGTTGTTTTGTGTGCTTTCATTTTCGTCGTCGTTTCAACCCATAGGCGCCCACTGCAAAGCACATCTCTCTCAAAGATATTTATGGAGGGATCTATAATAATCGTCTTGACTGGCAGGCAGGTGGCGATCACAGTGTGATAGTATGGCACGCAGAGGATGCGGCTGCCCATCCTCTGGAAATGTGGTAGTGAGCAGTGATAATCCTATATAATTAATACACAAAGTGTGAATTATGTAAGACTTCTGAACCTTCGAATTAATGTATAGTATGTAATGTATATTTTTGCAGGCAATTATTATATGTTATTAGAAAAAGTGGCCACTACACCTGTTGAACCTATCTATCTATACTTAGCGGTAAAAGGTTACATGATGACGATGATACTTTGGTTTTAAAATAAATGACTCATCAATTCCATAATATAACTTTTATTGTTCCTTATAAATTTTCTTACAGTCAGGAAGAACATAACTTTGCGAAGCGAACGCATGGTAATTACATAACTACAAAATTGCAACGTTAACTGAAAACGTAAAAATTAAAACTTTTAGTACAATTAATAACTATGAGATAAGTCAAACTTACATATTATACAGATAACATAAGAGTTATAGGTTTTAAAAAGCAAAAAAAAAACTTTAAAATACGACTTAACTATATCTACAACCTTTCTGGAAGAACTAAATTTCAAATGATTTTTTTGTTATTTTCATCTAGCAAATATACAAAAATAGTTACAAATAAATAATCTTTTACATAGGAAACGTTTTATGAACCGCCGTGGTGCAGTTTTGAATATTTATATAAAAAATATTTTAGGACATCGCAAAGCACCATTTAGCTAAACAAGTATTTAGTATACCGGCAATACATCGGTTCACATCCGAACCAACAACTGTGTTGCCACACTATTAAAACGTAAATAAATTTTATTAACAAAATTATTCCTAATTACATATTATTTCATATTTCATCACACATTTAAAAATCAAAAAATTTACAACTCACTATATAATTTTTATGTTCAATAGGAAAACTTTATTTTCAACACCAAAAGAAATTAAAGAAAACTAAGAAATTAGTTAATTTCCCCGAATCGTTGTAAACACTGCGCGAGAAGTGTTTCGCTTAGTTTATTACAAAAATATTGGGTATTACTACTTTCTCTAAACCAAGACATGGTTGTCGAACTGACCAACTATTCGAAAATTAACTCTTTGGGCTGTCAGAAGAAAGTCCTGAATATTTCTAAGCCGAGTCATTGCCGTCTAGTCAATTACTGTAACAGGTTTGCCTGACCCCAGCTAAGATTACACTAAATTCATCTTCTGGGCGGACTTCTGCTCCTGGGGCTGGAGGAGCATATGTTCCTGGAGGTGGTGCTCCAGATATCACGGTCGGGTATGGAGATGCGTACATCCTTTCAGAGCAATATTCTTGCCCTGGTGCAGGCTCACCGCAGTATGGCCTGTAGCCTTGTTGCTGTTCATATCTGTACTGCTGATCCATAGCACCTTCTGTTCCATAGTCCAAGTACTTGTCGAATTCCCTTGCGTCAACGTCGGATTCCGGTGAGCCGGTTCTTATCTCTGGCCGTGTCATGAACCCTTGCTCCGATTCCTGAGGTTGATTCGACGGTGGCTCTTCAGAGAAGTAACTGCCACCAGTGTCGTATTCCGTTTTAGGCTGCTCCGGATAATGTACATACGAGTCCTCAGTTTTGTACATCTGTTCGTATTGCTCGTATGGATGGTATTGGATGTTATATTCGGTGGTTAAGGAACCGCTTGGCGCCGAAGAGACTCTAGGAGCGGAGGTGCCAAGAGCTTGTTGGTCCTGGGACGTAGCGACGGGTGGAAAGAATGTGCCAGTTACTAGCGGAGGCTGTTCAGCTAGCGTTCGCTGAGTGCACATCACGTACATGCCGTTAGCCATGCCCATGGCAGCGACAGGCGCCGGGGAAAAAGAGCCTGGGGTTCTGAATTTATAAGAGTAAGAGTCAGAAATGGACGACGCATTAATAGCTCTTCGTCGTTCTTCGTACTGAAAGTTTTCTTTTTCATTCTCTACGGGAGAAGCATCAGGTGTGGGTAGAGGGGCTTCCGCTGGTGCGCTCCTTCTGCCTTGTGGTTCGGGGGATCTGGCGGGGGAAGATTCAGGCGTTTGAACGTGTCCGTTGTACTGATTTGTCTGGTAGTCGGAGGCGAGGGGTGATGTGCGGTATGGGGAGAAGCCAGCAGCGGGGTTGTGGGAGAAACGCGTGTCTGGTGAGTCTGTCCCGGTTGCATATGGTGAACCTAAAGCCGCAGAGGCGGCAGGCGGCGCACTGGTTGGAGCCGCTGGTTGGTTTGGACGGGTTTTATTCTGCTTCCTTCGTCTTGGCCGATATTTGTAGTTCGGGTGCTCAGTCATGTGGATCACTCGTAGACGTTCGGCTTCTTCTACGTAAGGCCGTCTGTCTTGTGGAGTGAGTGAACGCCATTTTTTACCTGGAAAATTAAATTGGAAAAATTAATCATACGTGATATTTTGGTCACGGTAGGTGAAAGAGAATGTTGTGGGGAGACTTGTTGCCGAGCGTACATATAAAGTAAAAGTCAAAATCTGACCGCCAGCTTTTAAATTCCATGTGTGCGAAGTGCCTTCGAGAAGGAAAAATGATATGATTAAGGTTGTGTCACAACCTCTACGATCACGAGGGCTGCTAATCATGAAAGTGTAATACTAAAAAAGAAGATAAATATATGCCTGTTCGAAATAATTGTGTTTAATTTTATTTTGTGACATCATTACATTTCAAAACATAGTATTCTAACTACTTAGCATGACCATTGTAACGCTATCTAAAATTATTATCTTAAATAAAATTTAGTAATATGCTTCTATACTTTTTCTACAACCACAAATGTTATTCTAATTTTGAATATTGCATTCTAACGAACAAACGTGTTTTCATCGGTGTACAAATAGGTACAAGCTAATCTCACACACACACGCGTAGTGACATTCATATGAGCCATTGTCCCGACAGTTCTCATCGCGAGTAGCGAGTTATCTGGACAGGCGCTTTGTCACAAGTAACCAGGTAGCGTGGTAACTTTTAAAAATATGAAACCTAATACCACGATTCATTACTAATATACCCTGACAACGGCTAGATAACATATCCGAGAGAGAACATTAGAGGTATTTTCTGAAGGCAAAATAGAAGTCGTCTGTCTCGGAGCCGAGCTAAATAATCACACCGCTGTTTTATCAAATAACTATAAAACACCTACCGAGAGTTTCCCATAAATTACCTTACACCCGTTTCGATCAACTGATTTACGGCTTTAAGCAATCTCAACTTTATTTTAATCGGCATAGGATACGTTTTCTAAGAAAGATTAAGTGTGAGGTTCAAAGAGGAATTATCGAGCGCCTGAGCAATCTTTAAGGATATTTATCAAGGCGACACTACTTGCTACTGGCAAAACAAACAACTTCACTTTAAGGGATGGGTGTTAGTGGTATGATATTCAATTATTCATTTATTTATTTTATGTACTTTATTTATTTCTTAACTATATACAGAAACTTTTTTTGAAGCTATCGATTTAAATAAACTTATTATAATTGTGAACACGAACATGAGTGATGAAGAAAATAATGCTAATTGCTTCATAATGAACAGGGATACATCTTTATTAGTATTAATATTTTAACTTTATTTTATAACTTCACGTCTTTAATGTTATGAGAAATTAATATAGAAATATTTCATTATTTTACTTCAAAATTAAAAATTTAATGATATGTAAAAAATGTAAGACGGGTAAGTTCAAACTGCTTGAATGATGTCAAATGTCAAGTTGACAAATGACGGGAAGGGGCTTCCTGTAGTGAAGCGTCTGTCCATTAGTGTTTACCTCTCCCGAGGATTATCGATATTTTCTTTATCGATAAAGCTTGAGTAATTAATGATTTATTAGTGGAGCTATATCGAGATTAGTTGTTAAAAGAATTTCAAGTTATTCGTCTATTTAATAGATGCTCTGTTAAGGGGAATGAACGTGTTGAAATCTACTTTCGAATTTTTCTTTATCATATACTTACTTGTTTCACTAAATTAATCCATTACAAAAACTACAAAGTATATATTTGAAACTGACTAAGGTGTACTAATTTATAAAAGTAAACGTAACGTGCCATAAAAATTAAAACAAGAACTAAATTACTTTGTGTTAATTTGAAAATCGAACATTACTCCATAAAAATAAAAATCTTTGAATATGAGGTAATTTTAAAAAGCCATTCATCATCATGTCTATCATGGAATGATACCACAAGAAATCTTACTCGCTTTAGTTGAACGTGGGACATCCCCATAGATTTCCAATAAGAAAACCATTATAAATAGAAGTAATTATTCCAACCTTCTTAATTTAGGGTATTCAATCGTTAAAGATATATTTATTGATCTTATTTAAGTTAATTTATTCAATTCATTCGATTAATTAATTTTAAAATTGAATATATGTCTATGAAAAACATTTTCGTAGAAAAAAAAATTTAAAATAAAAATATTCGAAAAACATTTTAATTAGCAACCAATAAAAATATTTGGGCTATAACAACCCTGAATTTTATTTAAAGAATATTTTATTTAACATAAGTTAACATTTCATGGCTCTGACCTAGCAGATATAGCTATAACAAGATGGGTCATCCACAGGTCAACGAACTTACCATAGATGGATAATTTATTACCACTTGATTGTTGCTAAATTAAAATACAGTGTTATTCAAGAATGTATTTAGAATTATGGTTCCCCCTTATTAGAACAACGACATTCATGAGGCTTTGTTTGAAGCGGATAGTGATTTCTTCATTTTGACTTCCATTACGTACTCAATTGAAAACAAATTAATACGAGATAATGTTCTCATCAAAATATATAGCATTATAGACAAAATACCTATGTTCAAGTCAAACTTTTTAATCGTTAATTATTTTAACATTATATTTATAGTAAGCTACCTCCAGCAGGGGATGCTGTTCTGCTGAGAATTTCTGGTCAGAAACTGAATAGTTCTTTTTAAACGAACCTTAACAATATTTATACATTATAATGTCAAACATGTGAATCAATCAATAAATCCAGTTTCACACATTTCGATGAACTAAAAACCCTCGAGCAGTGGTAGCCCAGCGGTTGACTGAGAATTGCGATCGCAGGTTCTATTCCCGGGAAGACAGTCTCATATATAGTTTACACTTTGTGCATCAATTATATAGGATTGTCACTGCTTATAAACAAGTTTCTAGAAGATACGATTGCCAACCCGCCTGCCAAGCGAGGTGATTATAGTATATCTCATATAAATATCTTGATGGGAGGCCTATACCTTGCAGTGGGCGTTCATAGTATTATTTGTTGATTTACATTTGTTACTTTGATTTGATAGGAATATTTTCTGCAATGGCAAGATTTTCAACTTAAATTGTGTCATCAAAATAAATCGATATGTTACAAAAAATGCGATTTTTGGTAAAAACCTTCTTAGAATACCACCCCAGTCAAAATCCCTTTTATCGCTGAGTGTGTAATAAATGACGAGTCATTAAGTTTAGGGTGGGGCCCACTGGGGTTCGAAAACGTCTGGTACTTTGATCTCGCACAATGACATGGATCAATCAAAATGACTTTTTGTAGTTTTTATAGCATTTTGTGGCAGTAAGATATGCACAATTTTACTGCACCGCCGCCATTCGAGAACGTACGATGAATCCGATAGATATCGTCGACTTTTATGGTAGATTTAAAAAATTCATTTTTCGATTTAACTTCTCACATTATTTTTTACAACGATATATAAAAGCCCTGCCTGTAGATAAATCAACTTCAGTTATGATATTGTGTTTCGTTTGATGATGATCACAGTGTGCTTAATGTAATTTATGTAATTTTTAAAAAAAGGATAGCGTAGTAACTCATTCATAAATAAATTATATTTTCCTTAACTATAATTTTTGCAAAAATATCAAATTTTCGATCAAAAATTAGAAACATTATTTAAAATATAGGCTTTGCACTGTCGAAAGATAGGAAAATATATAATATTTCATATTTCAAATTTATCACTATTAACAGTTATTGGAAATAGCAGTAAAAGCATAAAAGATGAGCTATTTATTTTTTTTAAACTCTTACACCTGTAGTAAATCATCCTGTATATGTTGTCAGTCATCACACAAAGCAATTTAAATTAAGCAGTGATTATATTCTATAATTCCTCAGCATCATTAGACTCATTAATGATGCGATCTAATTAATGATACGACGGGCCTCCGCCGGCGGGGCGACGGGCCACCATGTGTCATAACATATTTGATCGATTGCCATCATTATATTGTTATCATTAGTTTTGTATCTACGCCCTTTTTATACTCAGCTTCTGGCTTTTACGGAGTAGTGTTGATTTCAGTGTGTTTTGTAAGTGATCAATTATAATTAATAAAAATCGAATACTTTTTCTTCTTCTTTTGCATGATTTCAAATATAAAGCAAAATAAGCAGTAGTATCAATGTACAATTTGTGTAAACGAGTTGTGTTCACCTAAATTTCACATTAACTGCTTTTAGTAATTTCGTTATCTTACAAAAAACTGCTGCCCAGTGTAACCAAGTAACTAAATCCATTATAAGGATATCAAAAGGATGGAGTATCACACGGAAATATATATTATATATAATTATGTAGATAGTTTTTATGCATTATAATTGTAAAAATATTAATAGTTGACTGTTATATACAACAATCAAAATTTAGACTGAAGTTTAGGTAACATTTAAGGTTTTATTTTCACTTGCTAAATAATTTCGAAGTTCAAGCGCATAAGTCGAATATGCCTAGTGTCACAAAGAGCCGGTAGATGGCGGCCTCGATTTTTTTGCGCCGACGGATGTCGAAGCGCACGCGCTGCATTCTAAGTTCGAAATTTCTGCCATTCCTTTCTATCTGGAACGTATACGATACTCCCCTCTCTTTCTAGCAAAATATTTTTTTTGCATTTCGATTCCGAGTGCGTGGTCATTTTTGTCGTTTTTTTTTCCTACATCGCTACGGCTGCTTGTCTCAAAGTACCGGACAGTGGCAGGTTTTCTTTGTCTTATTGTGATTATAAAGTATGTACGTATTTGTTTGTAATTATTCTCTGTGGCAATGTAGGTTGCCATTTAAATATAGACTTCTGTTATCAATATCATATATTCCAAATAGATATAATGTTTCTTAACTCGGACCTTTTAAAATTAGTAATAAAAATACATTGAATATTGCAGGTCGTTCTTTAAGTTTGTTATTTGTTAACGAAGATATTCGAAATCTAATATGTGTTTTGAAAAAGTAATGATAGTCTAGTGCTTAAGATTTCATTTTGACAGCAATCAGCTTTTAACTAATTTATCGCCAACGGACTGTAGTTAGTATTAGTAATTTTGGCAATGTTAAGAAAGTTTTATTATCATAAATATTAACAACAAAATAGAGATTTCATAAAGTAACATTAAACTAAACGTAGCCTTAGCGGGAGACACTGTAAAAAATATTTTCACATGGTCTATTTCCTCTATTGCGCGGTTTTCACACAATACGCGTGCAAAAAGACAATTCACTTTGCAATGTACAACTGACAGTGGTAACTACACATGCTAAGTGTTACCGGTCGTTCGTTACATGGCTTTTTTGCACCGGGTTCCTGGAAACCAGACGATATAAAACTGCAAAGCTGCCGAAATCCATAAAGGCAGGCTTTATTCGGTTGCGAAGACATCCATTGGCGGAAACGAGTACGTTAGAACAGATCTATGGTACAAGAGGTAGCGGATGAAAAATTTTTTTTTGTATATGTTTTCCAACCAGTGATAACATGTAATATATTTATTATTAATTATTAACAATTTCTTTAGAAGATTATATATGAAGTTAGTTTTTTTATCGAATACAGAATTCAAAATAACAATATATAATATAACAATTGACGATAAATTACGAAGCTTAGGAAATATTGTAATGGTATATTTTTGGTTGGTATATATTGTGAAGAATATAATTTGTGATCAATAAACGTTACATTTCTCTGATCACAGAGCAACAATTACATCATATATTTTATTTATTTATTCATATCAATATCCACTTAGGATAATCTAATTCGACGACTTGTATACATTGTGAAAGCAATACTAAAAGAGTTGATTTAATAGGAACTTAAATCAAATGGAGCTCTCCTATAATAGCATCCTTCAACTAAAGCTTTGAAGGTTGTAAACGCACCAGGATCTGAAAATAGCTAAAAAGAATCTAGACGTTTTTTTGTAGCTACGTTTTATTTCTATTTTTTTGTCGACCATTACAATTAAATCAAATAAATATTATTTTACTTAACACATAACTAATATATTTACCACTACACTATCTTTTACACTATCTATCAATATTCTTTATTCAAAAGCTAAAGAGAGTATAGTATTCGCATTTGTAGTTGAAACGACCAAACTTTGAAGATAATCTTGAGTTCCTGGCTCTTCTGGACAGTCCTGAATCAAAATGCAATACGCATTTCGAGCGATGGTCCTAACCGAAGTTCCTTCCATAACCTTTGAGCTCGATCTCTCTATGGAACGTCTACCTAAGCGATTGAAGAGTTTATGGGGCTTTCAATCATTGGATTGATGTAATAAATTATAACTGTCCGAGATGAGGTAAGATCTGACCAGCTTAGTTACTTATGGGCTAAGCGAAAACTTAAAATTAAGATGCCAATGGACTAATAATTGCCATACACTTAATATTCTCCTTCGAAAAACACAAGAAAAAGGATCGGTTGTTTACTGTTAAACAAAGACGGTTATGCTATTAAACGTTAATATTTATAACAGCGTTAATATTATTGGCGTTAAAATTAACATGTGGTCAGGTTTACGTAACGCTAAGTTTGTTGCCGTCGGCTTATCGGTAAGTATTGAATGCTAATAATAATATCGCTGGCAAATTAACGCGTTAAATACGTTAGTTATACGTTTACGTATTATTAAACGCTTTATTTAATTCGATATATCGATGGCGTAGAAGTGAAGGTATGACGTCAGAACTGAAACGAAATATTGATGATTAGTTCACCATTTTTTCAGTCGTAAGACGTCTAGTATTAGACATAGGCATTCCGTATAGATTTCAATTAGAAACCTGTCCTAAAGTCAGATGCGACCTGAATCCATCGTCTCCCAACGACTTTCATGGGAGATAAATGTATATATAAAGAAAGTAATTTTACCAAAGAAATGGAATTTAATATTTAAGAATACATGCAGAAAAATAACAGTTGTAATGAATTGGGAAAACAAAAGAATAGTTCTTTTGTTTTAAGTTAATGTTTTGTTGGACTTTACTTGATTGCAATCGAGATTTATACTTTTTAGTTTACTATGAGACGCAGTACTGTTATCATTTATCTTAGTCTTGTTGTTACTAAGTACTTGTATGGTATAGAAGACAGCTATGAACGGATCTTACGAAATTCCATCTGTAGGCTGAATTGACAAAGCATAGCTGTTATAGGTATAAAACTTGTCCAGAATATTTTTTTAACACGTTAAAAATTACAAAAAATGGTATTTATAAACACACATATAACACCCAAAAAGGTTGTGTGGGCCATGCAAGCGGGCGGGTTACAGCTACCTAGTAATAAATAATAGTTGCTTTAAAATAGTCGTTTTTATTTTCGTTATATACGCTGCAAATTCCCCGTTCGAACTTGAAAGGTATAATTGAAACGACTTGTACCTTGGACCGCGGACGATGAATGTGTATTTTAAGTAATAAACTTTTGTAGCCGCTGTAAACCGTAGGCCGGAGGCAAGGCATTGTGGATAGACGGCGTACGGACGTTACGTGGCACGCCCTCTCAGCTATTTCTTCTTAGCATATAATCTATTTTATGTACCAACACGCGTTTCACTAGTGACGTACAATGCGCACGTTCGAACAAAAATTCTCGAACATTTCAATCGATATCGATATATTTCGCAAGAGTTGTCTCCGCTATAAATTTCTAGTGTCTTTAAATCAAAAATAATTTTGCTGCCGATTTTTTATACTAACAAAATGCGCGGAGCATGCACCTGATATAATGTTAAACGACGCTCTTAGCATAGCAATATACGATTTTGTAATTTTTGGAACAAAATTTTGTTGCAAAAAAGCCTGATTAAATATGTATAATACACCTACTCCTATCTATTATACAACGATCTTAATAATTTAATGTATTCATAAAAGATTTTTCATTAAGTGTTTTTAAGCAATTTCTTTGAAGAAAATTGCGCGTTGGAAGAAACATTATCCCATTAAAGGGCTTTTCGGGTATTTTAGTAAAAAGTCAGATGTTTTCTTTTACGTGCGGCGACTTTTCTCTTCGTAATTGTTTTTGTTCCTTTATATAATGTTGTATATATCAAATTTTAAATGTGAAACGATTATTTATACGCCAACTTTTATTGTATTCTTAACTTGTTGTACTGTTGGTTTATCTAAATAAATAAATAAATAAATAAATATATACTTCTTTGCCTAGTAATTTGAATAGGTGCGGCGTATTTAATAGAAACAAGTTGCCGTTTGATGATAGGTTAAGGTATAGTGAGTTCAGGTTAAAAAATAGATGACCTTTTTTACCTTCTAGGGGATATCTTACATACTCTTCCGTTGCAGGGATGACGGGAAGTTTATGCCGGACTCCTACTGGCCAAAACCCTACAGACTTTATTGATGCCATTGTTTAAACTTAGCCTTCATGTACTCCCGTAGATCCAATGGCGGAAACCAAGTGCCTTAACAACTCAGGGTAGAGTCCCAGCCACCCATCTATTATCATAAATCCGCGAAAAGAATTAGCTCGCGCCCCACTAGAGTGCTAGCAGATATGTGCGGCGGATCGCCATGAATCCTTGGTTATAGGGGTCCAAGTCCTTGTGTTATGGAAGTTGTACCTCTTACATCTCTTAGTAATTAAAACACTCACACTCTCGTGTGGAATTACTTTCTCCGACAGTTTAAGCAACAAATGCCCACTAGGAAGGTGTAGGCCTTCCTTCAAAGATATCTATGGAGGGATATACCATAATCGTCACGCTTCTCAGGCGGGATGGCGATTGCAGTGTGGTATTATGATACACAGGACGCTGCTGCTTCTTTAGAAACTTGTTTGCAAACAATGGCAATATAATTAATGAAGAAAGTCTGAATTATTTAAAATTCTTTCTAGCAATGGAACCCGCGACCAACGATCGCAAGTACTCAAACGTTGGGGTAACATTGCATAGTATTTAATTGTAAAAAATGTTAACTGTTATTTAGTTTTTGTCATTAACAAATGTATCCCGGTGCGCCTTTACAGTTTCTCTGACCTTCACTAAGCGTCTTGAAGCGCTCTCTAAGTGCGCAAGCTAAGATCCATCATGAAATTCATCACACTGGTTTTTTGTTTTAAATAAAGGTTTTATGAAATAAATTTTTTAATTTATTAACTGTTTCAGGAATGTATCATAAAATTGTACGCAGTTGCTTTCAAACATAATCTTAATACTGTACAAATGTTGCATATTTATTTTGTACCTCTTGTCTCAAAGTATTTTTCTTAAACACAAGCACGAGAGCGTTGCAATAAAAACTTATAAATCATAATTTAGCTCGGCATTCAGCCCTCAAAATGTGCTCATTACAAACAAGCGCGCTATCCGCGGCCGTCCATTCAATTTTCGCTTTACAACCGATATCAAGTATTCAGTGCCGTATCAGCCTCAATATTTATTTCTCCTAATTTGACTGCATTTCTCTCTTACGGGTCGCGCCCATTAATCATATGCTTGTACTGTTCGCACTAATGGACGTCGCCTCACGCTATCTCTGTTTACCATGTTAAGATTCGATGCGCGTACGCAGTCGGTAAGACCGCGCGTGCCGACAGTGCCGTAGTGGTTTTTTTTCGCCCTTCGATTACAAGAAAAACCATAAAATGAAGCGATTGTCGAGGGCTATCCGTTAAAGGAATAGATTTGTTATAGTTCTGTCACACGACTTCATAGTCACGTGTGACGTTTACACACTCCATTTGTTCGAGCCAGCGTGATCGGTTTACACCTACGAGACGACACTTTATACGACCAAACATAAACTTTAGAGTTGATCCGGGCAAAAGTAAACCGCAATATGTCCATGTAAAATAGTTACAACTGTGTCTAGCTTTGTAAGTGAAGATGTACTGTTGCTGTATGTACTATTTACGTTTATCAACATTACACAAATAACTAGGTAATCAAAACGCTTGCTGATGACCTGGAATCATTAATGGAATGCGTGAAGGAAGATATCAAGATGAGACTATTTCAATCACATCAGGCATCTACCTTCAAAGTGAAGACGTAGGATTGAGAGATCCAATGGCAATAGAAATAAGATTTAAGAATAGAAGGGGAGAACAAGCTTCCCAATACTATAAGATTGCATGTGATTGAACGGTCCGAGGGATCCCATAAGTTTTTTAAATACCCATAACTATACCATACCCATACACACGACCTTTAAAAATAAGGAAACACCTAAAGAAATGAAGTAAAACGAGTAATAGGAATGTTACCGTTTGAACCCGCGGAATTTATAATTGCCACTCGAGCGGCAATTATTGCCTTCACTGAAAAAAAAAACTAAAAATAAACCGGACAAATACGAACCGTAAAATGTAACTGTAAAATAGTTGCTTACAATTATGTTACTTTGGAAAGTAATGATGGACAGAGAAGAAATTGTTTTCATGAATTATTCACGTTTATTTACAAGTAATAATTTTGAAGCTAAATAGCGTTTGTCCGCTGATGACTCGGATTATATATATTATGAAAGATTTGGTGGTGAAGGAACATCAATCTGAAATGACTCAATTTCTTCCAGAGTGTCAGGATTAACATAGCGAATCCCAAGAGAAATACGATGTAATGGCTCGGTAGAATAAGACTGTCAATACAATAATAATGTATGGGACTTAAGGGGGCTGTGGGAGAGATTACTGAGAGAGCCCACGAACTACGTTATGCAGATAAGTGTAAGCAGAGTCCCTTCGGCACTCCGCCATTTAAGTCGTCAAATGTTACCGCTGTGCACGGACGATGGATCGGTTTGCAAATTCATACGTCCATGGTCGTGCGTGGACGGGAGCAAGCGGGGAGGAGTGCGGAGTGCGTGGAGGGGAGGGGGAGGAGAGGGCGCGTCGCACGTGCTCATTACCGCGCGTTTATTCGCGCCGCGTGGCGCTGTGCGATCACGTCGCCAGCACGCGCCGACGCGCCGCGTCTCCATTGTCTCCGCGACGACACAAGACTGACGATCCGACTTTTTGTATTGTACCACCTGGTATCTTCATGTTGAAATTTTATAACCGGTGTACTACATTCATAAGGCTATATTTTACGTAGCAATCAAATTTGATTATAAATTCTCTACTACATTCATTTTGAGTTAATAATGAAGTAAGCAATATTTGTCTGCTAGCATATTTAAGTTTTTAAATAGCAGATGCGTCCAAAAGTACGGCTTGAGTAATTTTTGGGCCTCCTAGTTAACCTCTATAAGTTTCCAATAGGGCCGGTTTAAAACAGCCAGCATTTCATTTAACGTTTTAGCAAAATCAACTATCTCCTTTGCGGATGGAAGTCACAGGTGGGATTATAGTGTTGGGTGTCTATATTATTTTTCGCAATATAACCCATTGATTTTTTTTTAAATTTATTTATTATCAATTGCAATGTCAACAACCATATATAATATAAGTTTACATTAGTTTCATACAACAAAAACAAAAATTAAACATGTTTGCATATTTATACTAGCTTGTAAGTAAATGTCAATAATTGAATGAATGACAGAAAACAATATAAAATGTCTTTCAAAATAATATAAGATGATACGAATAATCTATTGTACCTAAAATTCATTTTAGCTAATATTTTATTCTTTTGTTACTGTGATGTTATAGAATAAATATAAAGTAAATGATTTAAGACAATTGGGTAAGCATTCTATCTTGGATAATTTTCCAAATAGTAACTTCATTTTAGGTGAATCCGGGCCATTTATATATCGATCACTTTATCGCAAATATCTAGGAGAAACCTTTAAGTAACAATGGAAACACACCATTGCCTCACTGCGGCACCGCGAGCCGATCGCGGCGTACGCGCTGCTTTATTATTACTATTATGAATTATTATTATTATCGGCCAACTAGTACCAGGTAGGCTTTGTTTAACAAATGTTTTAGGTAAATGTTATTAATCTTGGAGGAAATTGTTGTGAAGAATATTTCTCTAAACTATTCTAATATATAGCTCCAGAACAAAAATTTCAAAGGAAAATAAGATTTACTTTAAATAAACGTAATTTTATCGTTGTGTATTTAATTCAATTAAAAAAGAAAATATTTTAAAAATGTTACAGTTACAGATAACAAATACCCACTGTAACGCGTTGATGTCTTATATTCTACAAAACACTACCTTAGTGTTAAGCGACATTTTATAAAAAGTGTATATAAAATATTTAATTAATTGTATTTTAGTTATTATTTTCAGTAAAGGATGATGTTTAAATATTTTGTTTAGTCTATTTTATCGTCGCATAGTAACATAAAACAAACTGCGTATCCAGGATATGTATGGTTTAGCGTGACGTCATGGTCACGCTATTTCCAAGGAGCCAAAAGTTCGTTAGGCTTCCCAACGGATCCTAGATCGAAGTATCTTTTCGGGGAAGCGGCTCGTGGACAAAGGCGTGCGCTCTCGCATTAGCATTCACAGCGGCACGCCGCCCGTCGACTACCCTCGCTAGTACGACATTTTTATTGACTTTAATGTTTAATCCAATTCAATCTATTTTTTTTATTTCTATTAGACAATTATTTAGTAATTGTAATAATTTCATTTTCGTTTACGATAAATATACATTAAAGGTTAAAGTTTGCCAATGAATATTTATTTATTTTTAAATTGACCATGATGCAGAAACTTAATGCAGGCTGCTTGTTACGTATGTTCAGCAGGAGTCATCATGTGGTTAAAATTATGATGATAAAATTGTCGAAAAGTGTGATGAAATGTTTTCTAGAAATAATAAAAGAACCTAAGTCATCACCTCTTCTAATTTCTATTTACTTTTAACTATTATAACCTAAAAGTTGTTAATGGTTTATAAATTAAAGTTTTTCTTAAATTAATTATACTACAAAAATAATAACAAAAGACTGAACCACGATTTAATCGATATTTCATTAGGTTAAATAAAAATCTTTAAAATTATTAAAACATACAAAAACGTCTGTATAAGATTAACATTTTAATATACATTTGTTTCTACCGTACGTAAATAAATTAACTAGTAATTGATAGGCTATAAATAAAACTGTTGCAATATTGTGGTCATAAATAACATTAAAATATTATAATAGAATAATAGATCCAGCGGGTCGTAGTTCAGGACTCATATTTAATTCAAGAGCGTGCAAGAAACGACTCAATTATGCGACCCAGCGACAGATGAGAACATTTGCGAATTTCGTAGTCGCATTCGCGGAATTGAATTCCACGACATTTTATTATAATAGGAAATAAATGTGTTATGGGTTAATATCGTTTATGTATTACACTAATATCTGTAAATCTTTTTCAATTTTATGTATTACACCTTTCCGAGATTTTGTAGTACTCGGCGTTGAATTTCGCATATCGGGTATAATAATAAGACTTATTGCAAAGATTTGCTGGGTTCGGTTTTGTAGAGCATTGTCTTTATCACACAGTGCTTTACTTGATATTTGTATAGGGAGTATTTAAATGTGTTTATAGTTAAATTAATATTTTCGATCTGCTAAATCTTCTCCTATGTTCTCACAGCTGGAATTTAAGACTTCTCTTAGTCGGATACACGTGACGTATTTAATTTAATTAAATTAAACAAAGTGTGCGTTTTCAAATCGAACGTAAGTCGATATACGTTTATAAGTCGTCGAAGTTCACTTAGATAGTCCCGCTTGAACATGCAGTATAAAATCTTAAAGACGATTTTTGCATGACGTTTATTTAGCTACCGATGAATTAAAAAAAAGCAAATTTCATGTACAACCTAGTTTTTATATAATCTAAACCAGGGGACGCCAACTTGCGGCTCGCAAACTACATGCGGCTCTTTGAAGGAGTATTTTTGGCTCTACTGAATCGCACCCCAGTTCTCTCTTCGAACAAATTACTGCCATAATTATCAAGAGAAATACAACAAATGTGTTTAACTTTTAAATATTAATATTTCTGCATTATTTAATAATAGTAGCATACCTTTTAAATACGTCGTCAAGGTCGTCTGTCCACCGTAGGATACGCTGCGTTTGGAGGTCGTCACTTCACAAACTCGACGAAGATGTAAATTTTAATGGGTGTACAGCATTTAACGGTAGCAAAAAACGGACAGCTGCACAACCCACCTCTAAGGTAATATATAATGTCAGATCATGTACTAATTATGAATTTTTATTATTTTTCCACTGAATAATATTCGTCAGCCAATGATTCACTATTCAGATTCCATTGGTATGCAACAGCTTAATGCCTGGATAACCATATACAGGACTCGCGCGACTGAATCGGAAACACAATGCGTTAATTAACTTATTGATATATAAATTTCAACATATAAATTTTATTATTTTATTTATAAAAGTGAAGTAACATTATCCCATATGGCTTTATAGCTATCATATAAATGGTTCGCGTTAACTAGTTACTGACGAATATTATTCCATAGATAATATACGACTCTATTAAGTGATTGGATACGAGAAATATTATTCCAATAACTAATTTAAAATTAATCAATGGTTATGATATTAACGTTGTGGTATATTCTATAATATTATATTCTACTTCCTAATAATAATAATATTAATTTGATAGTGGTTTTAAGTGTTCATAAAAGGAACTACAAAGTGTTTTTAGGTTAATTAAAAGAAGTTATCCTTAAAAGGAAATGACATCACAGGAACAGATGTTCCCATACATCAAAGCACATGTCAACGACCTCGAAAATTCCACAATTCGAAACAAAATTACAGTGCAATCGTTCGTCGTCCAAATGACACGCCCGCGACAACCAAATGACATAATTGTCGAAATAGTGACTACACTGACAATCGCACGTGACACAAAAGCATGAGAGAGATGGATTCATACGAAATGAATAAGACTATGTGGGACAGAAAATGGCGCGTCAGCGTCAATTATAGGCGGGAAAACGGAATTAGAGACCACGATCCCGACGGATTCAAATTTGGTATCGATTCGTATTAAATCGATAAATCGATCGATTTTGTGGTCGCCTAACATTGATTGCGTGTGGTCGAAATTATAAGAATAATTGAATACCAATACTGAGTTACAATGATGTTACGTTTGGCAGCTATTAAACAAATTAGCGTTCATAAAAGGTTAATTTAAAAAAAAACTAACATACAAACATAAATAAAATTAAATATTTGGTTATATACGAAGCTAAAAATTCTATTTATTTATTTTTTCATTCGTCGGTAAAAATATTATACAATGAACACACTTGATGCGACGAGTGTATTTAGCAATGCAAATAAATGAATTTCGTATCATTCCACAACGTATGCAAAATATGGGCTCGACACGGCTATAATTCTTAATAAAGACCATTCTATTAAAGGCTTTTATTAAGTATACGGTTCACAATTTCATGAGAATATTTATTAGTGCGCTATACGAAAAATGGTCATATATTTGCGGGACTCGACCGGCCTTTTCGACGCCTGTCGTGCATAAAATCCGTGATCATTTCTCCTAATTATACGTATGAGCAAGAAGGTTGGCTTTTGGTGCGATGTGGGTGTTCGAAACATGAAATTACGAGTTAGCGCGAATGTGTGACAGTTTTTTTTTATACAAGATATGTTTGTTTTCAATTAGTTTTTATTATGATATTTTTATGTTTTAAAAGAGTATGGTCGTTAAGAATTTATGGTTTTTATTCGCGAAGGCCAGTATCTGTCACAAGTTGGTTAGCGTGAAAGAGGCATAATTTTGTTTATAGCTCTTTGATGAGCTTCTTCACAACATTTACGATTGTTCATTACATACAAATATATTATTCAAAAAATATTATTATTGTTTACAACATATGCTATTTGCAGGCACATTTTTACTAGGTATTTTAAATTATGGAAAAATGTAAAAAAATAAACCTTATAGAAACTGGTTTTTAGTAATTAAAAATGAACTATTTGTAATTAATTCAAAGAATCGTAATTATAAGCGATCAAAAAGTAATTACACGGAAGCTGCGATTTCAATAATTAACAAAGTATAGATGTAGAAAAAAAATGTAAAAGATAAGTAGGATTTACATGTTGTGTATAACATTGTTTACGATGTATTGTTAAGAAAAATGAAATATTAAACTTGAGACGATGGTGTTTAGATGAGATAATGATATATTATGCGATTCGCTATTTCATAATGAGATAATGACACGCAAAATAGATATCATATAGTTATATGATTAAAAGTTCATCTTATTATACAAATAAAAACTAATTGTCAAATGAGAAATGTCTCTGAGAGGTTCCTATCGATATTGGTAATGATTTTTTCTTATACTTGTCAAGGATATGCGTAAGACCGGTAATTGTGGTGGCATTTGAGATTGTGGTGGTGGCTTATGGGATACATTGGGCGTTTATCGGCTAAAACTTACAAAAATAACGTGAGAAATAATAAGAGCACTGCTTTTCTTTTCCTATGCGCACAGACACAGGAAAAATTAAATACAGTTACACACACAAATAACACAAGTCCATAGAAGGCAAGCATTTCTTAACATCAAAAAAATTATGTTTGTAAATGTACAATCACATTATAACAGAAGTCTTGCAGTATACGAAATTGGAAATTTATTTTCGTTACTACACATTGTTTAACTGGCCAATAATTTGACGGTTGAATGTTGGTACCTCGCAATCTATTTTGTCGCTACCTAAGTCGAAAGTGGCTTAATGATTTTACAAATTGGCGTCTTGCCTTTATAATGATTTTTCAATGTTTTAATGGCGAATATTTATTACAGTGACAATGGAGTTGATATAGACAACATGAAAAAAACCTTAAACTAAAATTAAACATTACCAAACAAAAACGTTTGCATAAGACGATAGAATGTCTGTTAGAGATGCAAATATTTAATGAGATAGAAATAGATACTGGCAACACTAACGTGTAAAATTCAAGATAAAAGAAAAACTAAATTCCGAGAATCTAACTCTTTATTCGTTGGTTTCACTTTATTCAGAAAACAAACAGGTTGTACACCTGTTTGTTTTCTGAATATGATTATTAAAGCATTAAGTATGATAAATTCCAAAACGTTTTTACACATTACTTAACATAATTTAATATATTATTTATTAGTACTGTAAAATCTACGCGGGCATCAATATAACGTTCATGATTTTTCTGTTAAATTCAATTTATTTCAAAGCGAATACATATATAAAATAATTAAATTGTTATTTTAACAATTGAAATTATCATTTTCCGCATATATTTGTGAAACTTGTTTATTGCTTACGATTCATGAAAATAGCATTGCGAGGAAGCTTCCATTAAAATAAAAGATTATATTTCAAAATGTGCGATTGTAAAACGCTTGTAAGCATGTCGGTGTGCAGAATGAATGTTATGTTTAGTTTAAGTCGGTAAGTTAGAATCACGGAGAAATGTCGGCTGAATACGTTAGAACCGAATAAGAAACTTGACATTTGTGATGAGTTAAATGTTCATAGCTGATTATCGTGGCTTTTTAAATATTCTTTAAACCTTCAGTACTGTCTAACCCTGCACACTTGTCCAGTGTTACTCTAACGTAATTCACTCACACAAACCATGCTGTGCTTAATGTACAGTGTTTTATTAAGCAGTGGGTTTTATTGTAATATCGAATATAATGAAACTGAAAATGATTAATATTATCCAAGACAGTGTTTCTTAATGTTTTGCGGGGACACTTAAACTTTTCTAATGTTTACCATGTGTACTATATATATCTGTTAATAAGTTGCATGTTAGCTTGAATATGTTTAACTCCCTTTTTAATATATAACAACAGTATTAAATAGAGGTATTTTAAAACTCTGTATAGAACCACGTCGTTTTGAGTACATGTGTGCCTCATACTGGCACGGGACCAAATACAACGAACTTAATACTTAATAGAGTTTATATTTTAATGAAATTTATCTGTTTCTATGAACGAGATCGTAGTCTCAGGTTCATCATCGTGATCCTTTTTGAAAACTATGAGGCTCATAGTTTGTCATCTCAAATTTTGCAAAAAGGATCACGATTCCTAAGAGCGAGGGATAAGTCGTAAAGACATGGAAGGAGTTTCGACAAGGATGAGTCGCAAGTTACATGGCTCCATTGTTTGTGATGTATAAATGCTTTTTAATATTTATTGAAAATGTTCAAGTTATAAATTATATAAAGATATCAAAGGATAATTTAAAAATCGATTAAAATGATATTTCAACAGAAAAAATATTAACTCCCAAAAATCGATAAGCGCCCAACCGTTAAATAGGACCCGATTGTCAGCCGAATCCACCAGACAATTTCCTGTGCGGACAATTAAAAAGGTATAAAAAAAAACACAAGTTAGTTCGCCGTAACAGCACTATAAACAATTTCTTCGGGGTCATAGCACCCAACAGGAAGTGCGTCACGGGTCGCCGCCCGCCGCTCCGTTCTTACGAAAAATAATTCTTTTCTAAGTACAACACGATACGCGCAAGTGTACGGGTGTTTCTATATATCGAATAATAGATCGTTGTTGATTATTGGATCAATTTTGCATGTACAGGTTGATATGTTGTAGGTGTAAAAGGTTTAAAAGGCTAATTTAAAATAAAGCTTATTAAAAATATTACTCATCTCAAACAATGATAACATATATTTGTGTAAATCTGTACACAATTAAAAGGAAAACCGATTTTATTTTGCTCAAAAGTCTGTTATGATTAAATGAATGCTGTAACAAGAGATATAGGTGTGTGGTGTTATATAAGATGACTGGTTACAGGTGTAAAACCTTAAAGTATATTTAATGTATAACTCTTTTTCTGTCAATTAATGTATGATGCAACTTATCTAAAAATCAATAGTTTTAGAAATAATAAACAACGTAATGATATATATGAATAAACAAGACAGAGCGTTTACAAAATTTGGATAATTACTTATCAAAATTAGCGTTTACTATGTTTCCCTTGCAGACTTTATATAGAGTGATTGGAAATAGGTGGGAAAGCTTTAAAACTTTTAGCTGACAAATGAGCTATCCAACTAACTAACAAAATATTTAGAATATAATTTATAATAGCAAAGCGCGACAAAGAAAAGGATATTATAGCGAGGCTACTAGATAGATGTAGAGATCCCAGAAAGTTCTTTTTTTTTCTTTCTTCTGGGTTAACATTGCAGTAAAGTATAGAGAACTCAAAGATGTGAAAGACTCGGATAGAAGAATGCTTAGCGAATACTGTTATAGTCGACATGAGCTACGAGGAAATATTACATCGTTCCTTAAAAAATAAGAACATTAAAAGGCAAAAGGCCCCCTACTCATATATCACAGAAATAAGTCTAATTCGTAAGCGACACACGCGGTGCAGTATGGCGATAACGTTTAACAGTTAACAAATTATTACTACGAAGTGGAAAGCTTTATGAATGAAGTCTCGATGCGTTACGTCATGTCACGTTTGGTGTTTCGTGTGCCCGTGCCTAAGAAATCGTGCGTTTTGTTCTTTAAAGTACAGACAATTGGAAAGTAACTTTATTACCTTGCGCCTAAGCTTAGATTAAATCTATGACTATAATCTAAAATATTCCTTGTCATGTTGGTATAGTGAATGAAGTGTGACGATCGAAGTCATGTTATTTTACATAATGTTTAATATTACTTAGCTGGGGCCCTAAGGTTCATAGTACAATCATCCACATCACCGACAGACGATTTTGTTAATACCGTCGGATGACGTTGTATATAGGCCGCTTCCAATCGGTCCTAAACGCTGTTCCTAAAATACGTCACCCGTAATTAAACTTCTTAACCAACCACTCATTATCACACTAAACTTGCTGTGACCCTCTAGAAATATTACGTCATCACACCTCCCCTACATATCTACAGGGGAGTCCCATGTCCACTTGTGGACGTTTTCACTCTGAAATGATGACTATACTATTGAAATTTGAATGCAGTTTTTAATATAAAATATTTATTTTATCCAGTTATGTATGGTATTACTTACTCAACTTAAGGAAATCAAAATGGCTGTATATAATTCTTTTAATGTTATCGTCGAAACTACCAGGCGTAATCCGTGCAATTCTTTAAAAGAGAGGTTTTGTATTATTACCAAGAAAAGTCATATCGAGAAGGAGTGATATTCAGTAGTTACCACGAAGTCCAGATTTGTTGTCTTGTGATTGTTTTTTGGGATATCTCATGAGCAGTCTTCTGTAATACTAGCGGAATCAAAGAAAAACATTTGTGAATAAATGGCAACTATTCTGTTTAATGTAGGGTGGTGATAGAATGTTTCCAAAGATCTGTAGGACACTCTGACAATATGTTTAAAAAATAAACTATTTCCTGTTTGCTTTTAGAAAAAAAGTATTTGTCAAAGTAAAATGACTCGCACTATGTTTAATGAATAAAGTTTAACATGAAACAGAGAAGGAAAACTTATTCTAATTCAAGTGCAATTTGCCACATGAGTAAAATTGTAGTTTGATAAAATACAGGTATCGTTTTACCGACGTATCCGTGTGAACTCAACACCGGGGTCGGGGAACACGGAAGTCTAGGGGTCACGGGTTTGTATCCGTCGCCTGGTACCACATCGCAGCCGATAATCAATCTTATTGCATAATAAACTTAATAACAACACGATAAAGTGCAAATCGATTTTGAAATATTTTTCGATTTGTGCTTTTCTTGTTGGGAGATGTCTTATTATTGCAATAAACGCTTTGACGTATTGCAAGCTGATTTATAGCCGGGTGAACGAGAAACGAACGTGTAAAATGTGATGATTATGATGATGACAGTTACATAAGAAGTAAATATACATATTGTCCTATAAATCAACGTCAGATTGAAATCGTTTTGAAATTAAACTTGATAATATCTTTAATAGAGTAGGCATTTACAAGCACTTTTTCAACAGTCGGTTATTTTAACATTTCATAAGTTGTAATGTCATTGATCAATCATTATTTATATTAAACTATGATATGCTGGTAACTTTTGATAGAAAGAAATAGGTCAAGGTATTATTTTCTAAATTAAAAAAAAATCTTTAGAATATTCTAGTTACGCGTGCATTGAGAAGTTTTATCGCAAGAACCGCACGGTCAGAGTGCACTGACCTGCTTGATGTATGCGAAAAAAAAACGCTAGATATGAAACCCAATCACGGCTTACAGTTAGCAATGGTTGCCCGTCATGGGAAAGCGCTCCTCATGCATATTGCACTACTTCTGAGATATAAAATGTTGCTTTTATTGCCGTAATTAGCTGGAGATGTGGCGGTGTGTGGAAGCGGCCGCCTGGCGAGGCGTGTAAATTTACGCTGTTTTTGCTATTGATATATAAGGATAGCATAGATTTTTTTTACGTACAATGATAATGTTTTGTTTCTGACCAGAACACGGGCATGTCAAACTTGTTAATTACTTTTAAATTTTTTAGTGTTCATTATCAATAAATAGACGCACTAATGATTTTATTTTATAATAATTATTATAAAGATCATATAAAAATAATATCATGATTCCTTATTTATTTAAATTATGGATAATAATTGTGCCTACATTTTTTTTGTAATTGGCAAAAGATATACAATTATGAAAGTATTATTTATTTATCATATTAAAAAGTTATTAGAAATAATCAAATCTCCTATATTTATTAAAAGGCCTTTGATTTTGTTTTGATCGGAAGGAAATATTTGTGTAGGATGACCAGTTATCGTAGCAATCTTTGAGGGAGGACTATGCATTGCAGCAGGCGTTTCTCGGATGACATGATGATAATGATATAATGATTAAATATTTAATGGAATCAGGTGTTACCTTGCGGAAGTCCATCCTAAGTAAGAAAAGGACCAATATTTAGCCACTTCCGCACATGCAGTGGTAGACGTGCAACAAAGTGCACCGCCCGCCAGCCCGCTGATAAATGCGTATGCGGCAAACAATGCGAATTACACAACTGCCACCGCCAAATCACTCAACATGTGTTTCACTCCTCCACGGGGCATCTTCAGGAGTTATGGTACACCGATTAGTGCCAAACACAGAGTGGCGGTGATAATTATTAAAACACGCTTGTACGTAAGGATGTTAATACATAGTATTTTGGGAAAGAGGAAGTTTAAAATTTCCGTACTGTCTTGAAACCTTCCTAAGGAACCAGGGGCTTGGTCGGATTGAAAAGCTGCCAACGTTTCAGATCGCACTCACATCACTCAACATGAACTTTTAATTTTTTTTATTTTTCATGTTCTCGACGTCCTATACCCAATTTAAACGAGACGCTTATTAAAGCAGTTATTAATATATTAACATAAGTACATTTTTTGTTGATGGAATAATTATGAACATTATGGAACGTTTAAATAACTAATTTTTATCGTACCTTATGCAATAAACCGTTTATGAAACGATTAGCACTTTTTTTTTAATTCAGCGTGAATTTAAAAAGAAAAAGATAATCAAAAATGTTATTTATTATCATTACCAAAGGTTCTTTTTTAATTGCATTCCTGGTGAAATATGGAAATGGTTAATTAATTCTTCATTAATGTAAACCATTTGATAATGAGTTTTATTTTGATAGCGAGTAGTGTTAATTTTGAATGAAAGGGGGAGAAAAAAGTTTTTGTATCATAATAAGGGGCGGTTATGGTCGGTTTACTGTGATATACGGAGAGAATTATAAAAAAATGTATGAATACGTTTAGATACATAGCCGTGATGCTATCGGTACAACCATTTGTTTGTTTTATAAATAGTAATTGTTTTCATAATGGATAGATGTCAAAACAAATCGCTTAAGTTGTGTATATTTTTCCACATCGCTGAAGCATCGTGTGGAATGATGTAGGTAGGAGATATTATCTATAAATAAAATTCTTAAATATTATTATCTTTCAATGCAGAAAATATTAAAATATTGTAAACGGAAGACTAGACGGTGTCGAAACGTCTCATGTTGATCAAAGGCCGCTTCCTTTGAATAACAGTTAATCCTTCTAGGGTTTCATCACTCGACATTCGCCCATATCGTGTAGGTGGACGTCTTATTCTGGGTTTCCGGTTACTTTCGTTCGTTTACATATATCCTCATCGCTGATACGAACTAGTAGAGAAATTCCAAGCATACACCTTTCAATGGCTCGCTGAGCGGCTGAGGGCTTGCTCATGTGGTGCGGAATGACAATATTTAAACGCCGTCAGTAAGTTGTAAGTCCGTTAGCACAGTACAGTGGACATAGCTCGCCTGTAAATACCAAAGTGGAAACAGCATTTGTCAGTGACAAAAAAAACCTTCCACACACGTCTTACCGAAGCCGTGATCCAGGTCGCAGATGTGTAATCTAGGTGACAGGGGCATGTTGAGATGAACCGCTCGTGGGATATTCGCACCATTGTGCGACCGCTTTCACGAATAATTTAATTACGTCGCCAATTTGAATAAAATTAACGATTATTAATATTCACGTGATAAACATCGTCTGCAGGATTTTAGTGTGATGAGATTATTCTTAATTAGTTTTAATATTAATTTTAACTATGGTATTTATAATAATGTTTACAAATTGCTAATATTTCCGCTTCTAACTGCTTCTATTTGAAATTTCTAAGAGCGGCCAATGTTTATCAGCGGACGTCTTAAAGCTGAAACAATGACGATTATGATAATAAATGTAACACAGTTTTCAATGTTTATTTTCAAGATTCATTCTAAGCTATGTAAATATAGGAGAAAATTTTCTGCAAGCGTAACGGAATATACAGTATAGGAAATATTGTTCAACATTATTATTAAAAAAATAGATGCCGAATTGTTCGCCCTTTTAAAAGACTATTAGACTACTTTTTTTCCTGTAAAACAGGAGCGACTGACATGACCAAACCTGATAGCAAATAAAATCTCATATGGTACAACGCGTAAGGAAAGGCTTTCGCAGATCAATTATAATCAGATCGAGATCGTCTCTCAATAAATTTTGCAACCGCGCTGCTAACATATAGGCAGAACTACGGAGAAGGACCATATATCGATCAAAGTATTGGAGAATAAATTACACAATCTAAAAGAACATTTACGCTATTTGCCGAAACTGCTTTAGGTAGCCAAGTCCTAAGTACGAAACTTTAGCTACTGTAAAAATGTTTAGACTATGCCTTCTACTATGCATCTTTGCTTTGCCGTTTTATCATCATACACGCCAACTGCCAGGCATGGGCGTCCCCCCAAGAATACCACAACATTAGGTCTTCCAACTGCCACATCTAGCCACATTACGAGACGTTGACTATGTCTTTAATCTAGTGGGAGGGCTGTAGCCATCATTTACTAAGCTTTTACTATGAACAAATAGAAATTAGCAAATGGCAAAAGAAATTACGTTGAAGACGATAGAGAGATAAATAGCATTAAAGTTATTTCAACAATGAATTAATACAAAGTGCTGTTATAGTTTGCGCATGTAGCGTTCAATTCTTATGTATATTCGAACGCCTATAAAAATTCGGGCGGAAACCTCGAGTCGCGCGTAATTTAGTGTCTCCCTCACCGGAGCGTTTCCGTCACGGGTGGCTGCCCGGGCAACTGGGGCAAAGGTGAGAGAAGTCTTAACTATCATGCGTACTTTCGAATGTATGCTTAGCGGTTTTTCATTCTCGCTACAACGCAAGGAATGTAATTTATATGCTAATACAGGTCGCATAAACATAATGAAACTTTTGCGATAAACTTTTACCTCAAGATGCTATTCTGTACAAGTTTTAGGTAATTTATCTAACGGTCTAACGTACAAATCAGTCCTAAATCAATGGAAAGCATTTGCAAATTAGCTGTAGGATATAACAGAAAAAAATATAATCTAATAAAATGATGACATTACATATATTTTTTTGCCAATCGAACGTAACATAATATACTTGTTTAATATAGTTGAATTGTCATATAATTTGTAAAGAATATTTTTTTTGTTATTTTATTCTGATTGCTGAAATTCATCACAAATTGTTTATTCTGTTATAAAATAATATTACGAATCTATAAAATTTTTAATAAGAAAGTAAATCAGAATTTGTAATTGTTAATTATTCTATTGATGTAATTATTTTAATACATGTGATACTAGTGTGCTTTTTAGTCAATTTAAAAAAAAGTAATTCTTTTATATTATCATAACAACCAAAAAGATATTGATTATTTAACATCTCTGTAACAAATCACGAGATTATCGATATGGTTATGGTTTTTTGCCTTATTTAGCATCAGTTAATCAAACTTATTAATAAGTTTATACTATAGGGAATGTGTTTTGTTTTATGTATTTTAGATATTTGAGATAAAAAATACTCCTTTGTTGACAGTAAAAATATTAATAACATATTAACTTTAATTCAAACTTTGGGAGCACTGTGCTATATATTGAGAATGTAACGTATAGTATTACTACTGTCTTATATTATTCCCACAATTGAACATCAAGTCTACTTCCAGAGAGAGTACAAGACGCAATCCAGCACACGGGCTCACTGCGGATTAGTATAGATTAGGTTCTTAATTATATACAACTTTCAACCCAGATTACTTAGTATAAGTACTTAATATAGTAAAATAATTTTTATCATTCAAATTTGTATCATTTTATTTGTTTTAACACACTTCGTACTGTTCAAAAGTCATTGACCTTATAAAGTGTAATTGAAAAAAGGGTAAATTATACTTAATTCAGTGAATTAAAAAAAATATCGATTTAATCTCTCAATAATTAATTATGATAATTTACAATAACAAATATTCTATTTCGTAAATTTTAATAATAGTGTGATTTACATGCATTTTATTAGTTTAAGTTAACGTCATATGTTTTGTAACCAGGGACAGATGTTGTTTATTCTGTGGTTTATAGGGGCAGACTTTTTTTTTACAATAATTTCAAATTTGATTTTTTTTTTCATTAATAAGAATCCTCCATGATAAATGAAATTAAAAAAATTTGGTGAATTTGAATTTTTTTTTCATTTTTTAAATCTAGTATGCTAGGTATCTACTGAGATATTTAAGCGGCAGAACTAGATATGCAGACAGAAGTCAAGCCGTCTTTGCCGCGCTCTTCCTCGTCTCACTTCTTATAAAATAAAACCTATATTGATTTCAGAATTTTTGATCATTTTGATCTTGGGATATGTGGGTTTGTTACTTCACGATGTTTTATTTAAATGTTTGCGATGTTAAAGTGCGTCGCTCGCCGGAAAACTAGCTCGCTACGTATTACCTTAAGAACTAGGCTGCGAGTGCTCAGAATAAAACGGATTGATTTTTTTTTTTTATGATTCTACTGTCTGCCACATTAATGGCATATTCATTATATTGGGTAAGTAATAGTTGTTTTTGTGTATTGCGTTATAACCTGGTAATGATTTCTGGGTTAATATGAATATTGTGAAAACTTTTGATTCGTTACAAATAATTTTTGTTTTACTACCAATGAATATTATACTACTATTTGGTCGTTGGATAAACATTGTTTAGATATACATATGTATAGTCTGTATTTGCAAACTTTGTATTGCCAGAAGTCATATACGTAGCGCATTCCAATAGAAAAAAGAGATTAATTTAAAATTGATCACTTTATATGGAGTGATCGGAATTAGCCTTTTATGCTTTAATATAAAAAATGAACTATACAAATCACCCTGTATATGTAAAAGAGATTTCCATCTATGTTATGATCAATCATGGTACCTCTGGAACCATAAGATTAAGAAACTCGAAATTTCGCACTAACATTTCAAGTAATAACATATTACTCATAACTCATTTATGTAAACATATGTATGTAGATTTGTATGATTATTCAGTATCCAGGTTGGCCGACTAATGTAGTCCGATAATTGGGCACAGGCATTTGCATAGGTTAAGACTCCGCTCGGTGACCGCGCCTCGTTATTTTCCGTTTGGGTCAAATAATGGGGGTCGTTCGTTGAATTTAATGTTGAATTTGTTACAAAAATAAACATAATTTCATAATAATGTGTTAAAGTTTTTAAAAAGTCAAATATTTCCTGTATTTATTTAATAATAGCTTTGCTTAATAATTGCTACGGAAATATATTTATCGTCAGAACTCAAATTGGAACCGCGCCGACAGATGGCGCTGTAAGTTGGTTGCCTCGTATTTTCACTCGACACGGATAGTCTAACAGAAAGCCACCGGTTATTTTAGTCGGGAATTAATTAACAAACTACAATCTGTGAAAACCTGACACTTATATAAAATACTATAGAAAATTAAACTACAGCATTATATATGTTAACTTATATCAAGGCTAAAGTACTTATTACTTTATTAATTAAATTTATAATTTAAATATGATATTAATAAATTAATTTCGTAAACAGGCTGAAGAGGCTGTTAAAAGACATAATTAGATTGCGATCTATCAAACGTGTGTTTCTATAGCCCTCATATGTTCCAATTCATCTTTTCTCCATAGAAACCTTTTACAAAGTATTACGAAACGTTTAAAAAATAAATAAGATCGGTATATAAATCTCAAGTATTGGCTTAGCAAAAGGAAATAATAATGAATTTTTAAATATGTAGATAATAAATAATATACTTGATGAACACAACAGTAGCTTTTGAGGGCTATGTATTAAATTACTGTCAAAATGTAAATGTTGAAAGAAATAATAAAATCTTAAAATTTCTGGATGTCAACGAAAAACAAAAAATATTATCAACTCTTACTTAGATCCCGCCTAAACGATAGAAGCGAAGCCTTGTCCGTTACGAGGACATTAAGAGAGGAGACTGTTAAGAGAAAAGTAGAAAAATAATGATCTAAGAGTAATAAACTTAACAATTTTCTTGAAAAAAGTCAATTGAATTTGAACATAAATTAGCAAGAAAACCTGAATTTATTTATTGTGTGTGTTAGTGATGTTACCAACTTGAATAAATTACTCAATAGCTTTCTTCAGATCACAAAGCGCTACAATCGTCTGAGTGGTATTTTAAGTTTTAAAAAAATGGCTCCACTTTGCATTATTTTTTTAAAATTAGGCTCTTCTGGCATTCCTCTCTTGAAGTGACACACAAGTGGTCTCTCTACACAAGTGGTTACTATAATTGATTGTAATTTGAAATCAAAGTAAGCTAGTATACACATTATTAAAATAAATGAAGGTGATCAGAACATATGATGCATGATATAAGGCATGTTATTGTTTGTAAACTCAAAGTGGATAGGTGAGCTAAAGATCGGCTCCAACTAAAGAAGGATCTCTTAAGACCGTCAACGGCAATCGTTCTAATATTTTGTCAAATGTCACACAGATATGATATTCTAGCTGTCCACCACCTGATTCGGAAACTTTATAATTTGCGGGTATAACTTCGTAAAGTCCGTTCGTAGCTGACATTTATTTCACGAAAGTATTTCTTTAAGCTTTTAAGAGTAATTGTTCTACAGATATCATTACGAGTCATAGGCGGTAATCTTATAAAAAGGTAATAATAAATTTGGTTTTATTTGTGAATTAAAAATGGTATTTATTGTTTCCATTTTGAAAAAGGGTATCTTGAATAAATTTCGCTAAGATTTCGAGCAACCAGTGTTCGCGAGTTTGTACAGAACGAACCGTTAGTAGCGATGTAAAACGACAAGCGATTGAGTGGGATCCTAGACGAAAATTCTCACAGGGCAAGGAGTGCGCTTACAAAACAAATTACCCATTTCGAAATAGCATTATCGCATAAGTCCCAATCTGCACGATCTAATGCCGGGCTCACACACATTCAGAGTCGCCGCAACATGACAATGAATCTAAGTTTAATAAGAAAAATATTCGCACGAATGTTGCGAGCGAACGCCGTGCGTTGCGCAAAAATGCATTGCGAAACTGTGGAAGGGCGAGCTGGTATCATTGTTCGCCGCTTGGTGTTTTGTTCCTTCGGGTCCTTTGTTAGTAATGTCGGCTAATTGAGTCGTTTTTATTCGGAAGTTACGTTTTGCGTTCGCTGTGAAATATCGGTAAAAACACGGTAACAACATATGATTGACGGATATAAGAGTATAAGAATTTTTGCATGCAATTATTATACGATTCTATTCGTTTTTTCATTGACGATTTGGTTTATTAACCATAAGAATTCTAGAAAATCAAGATTAAACTTTATACAGGTATATAGGTAGAGGTGTAGATACCTAGATATTTAAGTTCTCAGTATAATTAATAACTTATATACTACTTAAATATCTAAAAAAATCATGGTCTTCTTTCTATAAACGAATATGCCGGACAAAATAAATGGCACTGCCTTTTTAACTTCAGTTCGTTGGACTATGTTTGATACCTTCATTTATTTACGAATCTCCTTATTTCTGGTACGAATTCTTGAAAAAATCAATAGCATTTTATTCCATGGCTCGGTTAGCGAATGTAAAGTTTGACAATGAAGATCAAAGCTCTCGGTTACGTTCCGATTACTTTTAACTGCCGTACGTCATCACTGGTAACACACATTTGTCGTAGATCTTCATTTTAAGGCACTGGGACGGAAAGATATTTCGTAGTTTTCTGAACGCTGCCCAGCCTAGTATTTCTACGATTGACCTCTTTCTCAAAATTTGCCTTACATAGCTTGGCTGTTTGCATTTAAATGATTAATTACTACAATAAATAGATTTTTATTTAAAAAAAAAAACTAGTTCAACGAACAATTAACCCCGATCCCATCTCACAGATCGTATTACAGCCGGTGACCTCTACAATTTAGAAAGGTAAATTACTGAGATAATTAAGTTAAAAATACTGGCTGTACATATGGTACGAGCGACGAGGCCATTGTCTTAGGAAAAATATTGTTATACATATATAAACCGTATCAGATTTTCGCACGCTCCACCGGTAACGGTTTGGGCTTATACAGGCTGTTTGACATTTTGCATGAATTTAGAGTGTAAAATGCAATATAGTCTAACAAAGTTTAAAAAAATCACATACTATACAGTTACAGTTCACTGGCGTTAAGAAGCACGTTAAAAATCTTATTTAAATTGATATGTTTCTCTAATTTACAATGATCTAATCGGCCACGGGTCGTGCCTACGATAACGAAGAATAACTTTAACGCTTTACTTTTTTAACGCGACTAGGCTGTAAACAATAGATTAGCGAAGGATAAAGGTGTTGATACATCAAATTAACAAAAAACAACTGTTATGATACCTTTTGAAATTAAATTTTCACGGATCCTTTATAAAACCTTAAAATATTGTTAATGAATATAGACTGTCCTTTTTGTAAAATGTAATAATTTGAGTTGCCCGTCGATTTTCCTACTCTTTCTTCTTGGTAGAAGTCTAGCCAAAATTTGTTTACTAGAAAACGTTTATTGAATTGACCGCCGAATATAATAAAAAATATTTTTAATAAAAAAAAGTGTACCATAGGTGTAATTTTTGAAAGCCTTTTTACAACAACGGTAAAGATAGTTTTCCGACAATGAGAGTTTTACAAAGCTAGAAAAATGCTTTGTGGGATTTTAGTTCTCCAGACACGCTGTATATATTCTAACAGACGATAAAATAATTTGCAACACGCTGTAAAAGTTAAGACACCACCGTTAGCCTTGGAAGTTTCATCTCGGGTGCAATGTTTATTCTCAAGTTTTCAAACTTGATAGGAAGAGATAATCATAACAAGCTTTGAGTGGGTTTTATAAGTTGTTTCTTCATAATCTTATAAGAAAGTAAAAGAATTGATTATAGTTGCTTGAGTTTCTTTCGCCACTTCTTCTCTTCCAGCTGTCCGGAATTGTAGAAATGTTGGCACGTAATAGCAACTGAAGAGGTCGAGGTTTGGCCCTCTCGGGCGCTCTTGATCCGGAATGCTTAATGGGTATTTTTGAAGAGTGATAGCCAAAGCCGAGGTCTCTTCATGGGAGCTTAAGTGCAGTCACACCATGGGGAATTCGCCTCAACAACCTTTAAAAGAAAGAAAGAAGGAAAGAAAGAAGAAAAAAAAGAAGAGGTTACAGGCTAGCGCCCCCTGCTGTTCTGCTCCCACGGCCAAGCTGAATCTACAAATATCGCTTGGGTAGCAGTGTAAGCTAGGTGAAAAAACCTTATGTACTTCGTAGAACATGGATTTTATTGTAATCTCTTAAAACTTGAATTAAATTATAAAATTATCCATCGATTGACAAATATTTTACGTTCACATTTACAAAAATTGTCCATTGCTATATTAAACATTAGGAATTTTTGGCAACCAAAATCACGTTCGTACGCGTGTTTTCTATAAAACTACAGTTATTTCAACGAATACCTTTGAAGTTTTGCCCTAACTGCGGACGTTTAATATCCATCCAGAAGCTCGCGCCACACTCGACGCCTTGAATACGAAATAAGCCGGAGCACGCACCTGACGCAACTTCCGCCCGACTCTACCGAGAACCATTGTTGATTTTTAGTAATTCTCGTATTCGATATTACTGGAAATTATATTTTATTTGTTTTTCTTTTTTTTAACTATATTTTGTTCCAACAAATTTCAAATATTCTTAAGATGTTTATTTAAGTAGGCATTTACTCTCACTTTTGAAATATCAATTATTTTTAAATTATTAGTAGTACGAAATGCTGATCTTCAGAGACGAGCCGAAAAGAAAGTCCTCTTTATACATGAATTTTAACATTGATGTAACTTTGTAATACCAACAATGTACATTTCGATCAACCCAAAACTATTGAATGAATAACATTTTGTTAATAATGCATTTTTAATTTTAGATTTAAAACTAAGACAAGGAAGGTTTAAGATGTCTTGTGGAACTTCTTATATATACACACATTTAGACCCGCGAAGGATTTGTTACTTTATTAGCTAACAGATATGTATATCACTGATGTGTGGTTTCAGCAGAGCAATGATATTTGTCACGCAACCACTGAAACAATGAACTTAACGCAAATTCCCGATCATTTTTTTCCCATCGACTTATACTGGTTTATTTTTGAGAGATTATGTTGTAAACACACAAGGAGTCAAACAAAACAATTAAAGTCTTGGAACTCAAAACTAGTCCCATTAAATAGTGCTGCTATCCAAAAGATGATTGAAAATTTTGATAAAAGAATCGAAGTTTTGTGTGCGTGGTCGTATTTGACATTTGTCTATAACCATATATTATTTATAATTGTCAGGTCTGTCATTCTTTAGTAGAAGTGCCCGCGACTTCGTCCGCGTGGAATTTAACAAAAAATTATAATGAAACAAAGTAAAGAAAATTATTTTACACCCTCGCTATTTGGGATAAAAGTTATTAATTTCTTATTCAAAAAATTTCTAATCCAAAAAATTGCATGTTTTCAAGAATCTTCTATAGTTGAGAAAACAAAAACATTAGTTTTTATTAACTCTTTCTTCATAACAACATTGGCAATTAATAAATAATTTTACAAGCTACTTCTACAGAATTGCATTGAAACTGTCTGATATCAGCTGTTAAGCGGCAATATAAATATGCCATGAATAAACTTCTAAGCCCGAGAATTTGATAACGTATAACTATTGAAATGTAGTATGTATTTATAAAATTTATTTTTTAAAATTTATCCAATCTCTGCACAATTTCCCATACACGGTTTACAAAATCATCTTTTACAAAATATAAAAAAAAAACTCATGAAAAAGATGAATGAAACAGATAAAATCATTCTCAAGGCTTGAGTGGAATACACAAGTTGTTTCAGCCCATAAACCCCCACTGCAAGGTATTGGCCTCCCCCAGAGATATCTTTAGGGGGATATATCATATTTGCCACACTTGGCAGGCGGGTTGACGGTCATAGTGTGGTATTATGGTACGCAGGGGAGGCTGCTTCCCATACTCTAGAAACTTGTTTGTGAGCAGTTGCAATCTCATGTAATCAATGCACAAAGTGTGATTTATATAAAATTGTATCTCGGAAATCGAATCCGCAACCTACGTTTGCAAGTCTTAGTCATCTACCGCTGGGCTACCACGGCTGAAATATTTTAGTAATTGAATAATAGCTATATATAATACAGAAACAAGTTTCAATAATTCCTTCGTAATTCTTCAACAGAGCATTTATCTTTTTGTAGACTTTTTCAATCATTTAATGTTAAATGATTGTAATAAAAGGCGTGAGATCTTGATTAAGTATTAACAGTATCACAACACTATTAACTTTCACAACACAATTACGAAAGACCTCAACTAATTAGCGAAAATTAGGCATAAAATTCCTAACATACTAGTATGCACAATGTTATTACATTAAACACCGTTAACATTATACGTATGTTTTAAACTCGAAACAACCTTAATTATGCTTTATAATCAGCCTCATAAAGTCGTAGTGAGCAGCAATGTTATCGTGGTCGTTTTCTATATGGGCAAAGTCATTGTGTCGTCGGAGTGGTGAAAACGCCAGGTTTTTCCCACGAAAAAAGGAAAACTTACGGTATGTCGAAACTTCTTGTTACAAACGCCATATTTTATTGCGTATCATATGGAAACGGTTGTCGTGAACACGAGAAAGCATATAGAGACGCTATTTTTTTTCTGATTAACTGCCTTATGACAGCGAATTTAATGATGGAGTTTTAAATGTTGATTAAATAATGAACAGGTAGCTTTAACGTTACTGGAAATTGTATTAATGTTAAACTAACGATTTATTTTCTGTTTTTTTTCAGATCTTAATATTTTTTATCGTCTGTATTTAGATCTTTATCTTTAGGTAATCTTCTTCAAGAATGTCTAACACTACACAGCAATCCAAAATTTTATTTCGAACTAATCAACTCTGCGATATAGTTTATGTCTAGTGTAGAATTAATAGCAGCTTAATAGTTGTAGCTTTTATTGCAGATGTTACAAATATAGTGGGAATAAACAATATTATATTGTCATACGTATTTTAGTTCCTTTAATATTTACTCAAAACCAAACATTTTAATACAGCAAAACAAATTTACGCAATTTTAAGCATAAATGAATATGAAAGTTTAAAAATAATGATTAATAGACAAACGCTTCGTCCGATAACGAGATCCGCCCACGTGCGAACATTTAAAATTTTGCAAGAAGACAAATTGAAGTGTTGCCAGAGACAACGTAAAGTTATTTGTTAATGACTCGCAGTCCACTAAGAACATTTGTTAACAATATTTATTTGTTTTTGTAAGCCAGAAAGAAAAGAAGCCAAAGTTTTTGTAATCTGTGTTACCTGCATTGAATTACGGCACTGAAACGTAGTCTCTCACTTTGGGCCTCATTGGCGAGCATACAGCAAATCAACGAGCTATAGATAAGGCTATATTCGGCATTTCTTTACGAGTTTGAATCAAGAAAGAGGAGATCTGTATACGAACGAAAGTAACCGCCATAGCTAGCCCAGTGCGTAGCACAGATAGCCGCCGGGGCCTTAATATTCTAGAGGAAAAACCACCGATGGGTACAATAGGACACCCACAAAGTGAGCAGACAACCTTATTAAGGTTATTGTAAAACGGCCGATTCTAACCGGTATGTTGAAAATATATAAGAGAAGCTTATGCCCAGCTGAAGACATTTCATAGCTGAAATGATTTTGATGAAGTAATAAAACAAAGGTGTGAAAACAATTATGTGGTCAACACATCATAATTTTTCCTTTAGGAGATATGCTAACATTCACTGAGCCGAGGCTGCTGAGCTCTGATGGTACTTAGCAATTACGTTTGTACGGGAACTAAGCTCCTGCATCTTCTTTAGAATGTCAGTTTGGCTGCAATGGATTCCTCTACGTATCTGCACATTTCAGATTCTCCCAGGAAACTCCAAGCATACCTTTTTTATACATTTCATTAATACAGCTACTTCTTATAATAATGGTTTTATTTCTAATACTGGAACACTTTACTAATAAATTGATTATATTTTTACGGTAACACAACAAGAAAAAGATGCTTTAATTTACTCTGTGGTTGTAGTTTTGAAAAAAAAATGAGTACCACTTTCCGCTAATCAATTTAAAATTTTCACCATAATATCTGTGCGTTAGAGATGAATAATATATAAAATACGGTCGAATTGGTCAAATCGTTCTAGTTTTTGCACTTGGCAACACATTTGGTGTTAATTTTTTATTTATATAGTTTAGTAGACAGAAAGTACTTAGGCCATTTGAGTACTAACTTATAGATTGAGATTCTCGCTTCTATATAATAATAAGGGGCAAAAATCTATGACAAAGTGCGGCCAACTTGAGTTAATTTCGTTGCTTCAACAGACTATGGACTTCGCTTAGCTTACGTGTGACTTTTTATAATTACAGTTAAACTAACTGATGCACGTGGACGACGAACGTGTCAGTGAAACAAAAAAACATCGAGCTACAGCACGCGGTGACGGTTACACGAGGAAAAACAGTTCAACTACTAACTACTCTATTCGTTTATGTTACACCCACATTTCAGGGTTATCACTGACCAATCGTAGAAGTTGTACTATAATTATACGCTTTAAAAAATATATGAATATTATGTACATTTATTACTTATTTAATAAATTTGTATTATTATAACCTTATTTGTTTTATTCAAATGCCGAAAATAATTTTTCATAATAAAGGTATTCGTATATATTTTAACATTAGAAAGAGTGAAAGGAGATTAAAAGTTCATTTCATTGAAATGTAAATGGTGTGTGAAAAATTGTCAGAAAAATTTTTACTTGTAACGAATCTTTTATGTTTACAAGTTAAATATTTTGCAACGACTCTTAGCTTAGGGGAAGTCTACATAGACTAAGTTAGCTAAGCTATTTAATTACTCACTTAAATAAGGCAGTTTATTGCGTTAAGAAAATAGTGATTCATCGCTGTAATTTAGCTAAGGCTACGCCTCTTTTATACACATGTCTATATTCTACCAAACTTAGATTAAAGCCTACCGTAGAACGCTTAGCAGTCGAAGTGACGGATCCTGGTGGACGAGATCGAATAGGTCTTACCCTTGACCCGTTGTCACGATAATGAGCGGGTCATCGGCCTCGAGGGCCGTGATCTTTTTCTATAAAACCATCATGGTCTAAAAGAAAGCCCAAAGGACGGAACATCTTGTTCAGAGAAGATGTTCTAAATACGAAGTCTTTGGATTCACAGGTGTTTAGCATGGGGTCCCTTCTGCGAATCCGAGACGGACGGGATCTTGAACCATCTTAATACTACAACAAGAGTTTCAGGAGTAGCAACAGCTACGTATGCTGTCGAACGGGCTAAACTAGGATAGTGCAAAGAGCGCCAGGACAATTAATTAGGAATTATATATTAATGAGAACATCCAGAGACGAACGAAGGTAACCAGTATTCCAAAGGATTCCGATGTGGAGACCACGAACCGGCAAGTGCAGTGGACGTCCTAAGCATAATGTACTTGGACCTAACAGCTAAAACGATGATGGTAAAATCTATAAATATAGTAATTTTGTTAGATAAATAATTATTTCTATAAGACTGCGACTAACCAATAACTTTTAGCGAAGTTTATTGGGACATACAGTCAATAACAAGTATTCAATTAGTGTTATATACGGAATTTAGCGATAGGCTGTACTTGTACCGCTTTCTCTGAGTGTTCGCAGAGTACGGACGTGTTAGATACGCAACACGGCGCGTATATCACCGTGGAGACCGCGGCCGTGTAAATCGTGTGGAAAATCACTCGTGTAAATGAATCGGGCTAACGTTTAACGACGCGTTAAAGCGTCTGCGCAACAGATCTCCACGGCCGGATGTTACCAAAGCCTCATTAAAGATTCTAGGTCGTTCTGCAATCGTTAATTAGCCGAGATAAGTACTGTATTAATTGTGTACGCCATTGGACCGGCTATCGTTGCATCTCGGCGAGCGGCGGTGGGGTGGCTGCGAATGCGTTCCATTGCTTCTGTTACAAGGTCGATAATGTAACAAGCGCTAATTTTTTCATAAAGCTCCGCCGTTGGAATTATACACCAGATATCTGACCATCCTTTTGTATAACTTTTCGCTTATCGCCTTGCCGACAAACTAATGGATATTTCGTGGTTTAAATGTATTCCCTGATATTTTTTTTTATTTATTTAACATCACAAAGAAGAGTTCCAATTATTTGATGACACAGAGAACCTGGATTTCGGATTATACCATCAGGGTTGAAGTTAAATAAAAAGATCATGAATCAATTTAAAATAAATTTAAAAAATAAAGTTAAGAATGAACGCAGGCCGCTTCCAACCGATTCTGCTGGAAATTTAAAGGGAAGGCCTATGCTTTGCAGTTAATATCCTATGGCTGAAGTAATGATGATGATAATGAAAGAATGCTAGTAATAACAATGGGAATGAGCAAAAGATGACTTGACTCTGTTTGTAGTGGCACGAGGGGCCAAGAGTAATTTATTAACCCTTTCCACTCCAAGGCTGTTATGTAGCATCGATAAAATTTAATTGAATTATAGTATCTTGCGATTCTAGAATATGTTTCATTCATTCGTGATTCAGAAATTTTAGTAACAAAAATCTTTCCTGTTTTAAAATTTTCCGCAAAAAGAAGAATTACACCATATCGAGTATTACTCGTCAGTGGAGCTTGTGGAACAACATCAGACACTCGACATTGGATTGGAAAGGGTTAATGTTCACTATTAGTTGGATGAGCAGTGGTAGTTCAGCGATAGAAGTCTGACACTTGCGATTGTAGGTCGCTGGTTCCCGATATATATTGTTATATAATTCGAAGTTTCTGCATTAATAATTTATCATTAACATTTCTTACAGACAAGTTTCCCAGAATACCATACTGCGACAGTCTATCCACCTGCCAAGCCACGATCATGTTATATCACCTATTGATATTTTTGTGGAAGACCTCTGGGCTCTGGGCTGACAGTGGGATGGGGTGGGGCTCGACTTGCAACATTGTATACGTCCAAATAAAAATATTCTTATTCTCATTCTACTCTGATTTAATCGAGGCTTCTATGTTTAATGTCAAAATTTTCATTTTAATCTAAGATTTGTGCAAAATTTGTAAGAAATATATTTTTATCGGCAAAGTTATACAATGGAAAGTATTATGAATCTTCGTAAAATAAATTATAATTAAACTTTTGAGTTTTTGGTGTTTTAAAGAAAGATTCTGGTCTGTATATCATTATACCTTTAATAATTATTTTTCTTTTTTACTACTTGTAAACGTATATCGACTAATTTTTTCAGTATTTTTTATTGCAATTTTTAGGCATAACCTATTTTATTTTATTTCTACATCCGTTTCGTAGGTCTTTTGGTTTCTGTCCTAACTTATTCTATCCTTAAGATCTATTTTATACCTCCAACTTCTCTACGTTTTTTACCAATTCTGCTAGAGAGCCTCACTGCACTTTTACATCCTATGTACTAACTTAATTATAAACAGTAACCTGCGATGCCTAATTTTCTTTTTAATGTATAATAACTATTATGCCCAGTATTCTTTTGTTTTTTTTATATATAATTTATTTTTAGAGTGTTTTTATTAATAAGTTTCTGTGGGAAAAGATCTGTATTCCAAGATTTTTTTACTTACGAAACTACGAAGATTTTTCTGGTATGACTTACCTGAAAAAAAAATTATCAAATTAATACACATAATACTTTTTATTACATTTCTAAATAGTATTTTATTACAAATGTTGCGATATTTAAATACGAGTGTAATTTATTCTATATTAATGAACAGGTCTTAGCTATTTTCTCCTATTAGTTACATAGAGAGAATGATTGCAGCTGCAAAAGCTTTAAAATGTATATTTACGATCATCCGATGCAAAGTGATATGTATATTCCATTAAATTTTTATTGATGTGAAATGATATGAAACAGACTAATGACTTTTGGCAGTACAAAGTTTGCAGAGACGATAGATTATAAACGATAATAAAATTAAAAATATATTAAGTGTTGTTATTACTTTATAGATATATTAATTAACGTCTGCCCTGTATACTTTTTATAATCTTTTTATCAATAAATATAGCCCACAATATTATTAAGTCAACACATAATATTGATGTTCATAATTATTCTTGTTTGTGTTTATTACGTTAATAGAAAGCGATACCATATTGAAAGGTTACGGTCAGTGAAAACAAGCACCAAACTTTTTAATTTCAGCAACGAATAGAGGCAAAGGCGGTCAATCGTCAATGTCCACCGTAGATCCTTTATATTGGTAGCATTACACAATGGACGAGCGCCTCTACACTCGGATGCAGTTGCGAAAACGTAACGGACGCGTTCCCCTCGACTGTTCGCATAGATATTTGAATTTTGCCGGTTAAACAGCCGCTTCCGGTCGCCATATTGCCTTTTGTTTCTTTTCGGCCGGATCGGTGTTGCGGCGTTGAGGTGTTAATAGACCACGCTGAATGGATTTCGCAACGGTACATAAGAGAATTAAACTTAGAAACATGAAAAAAACTTACTTTACTACAAAATAATCATTTATTTTATTATGACTGTCATTACTTCTATATCTTTGAATTATCATTTAATACACTTAGAAAGCGTATTAAACTATAGCTTGTAAAAATATTAGTATAAAGTAAATGATTTTTAAGTGATAATAATGCTTGAGAGTAAAATGCTCTACTGTATTAAGTATATTGTAAATTGACCATAAAAACCTAGACAGTTTGTTGTAGGCTTTTCTCAAATCAGGGAGAACTTGGAATCCTCGTAGTATTAAATTGGATGATGCCATATGACAGCTCAATTTGATTCTAGTTTCTATCAAGTTGGGCTCTTCGGTCATAAATGTGGTCACTGTCATGTGGATAAAAAGATGAGAAAATATAAAGAAATATTCACATATTAAAAATTTTTCAAAAATTGTATACTCCTTTGATGAGGCCAGAGTAATAAAAGAAACCTTTTTTTACCTTCCTATAACAGCGTTGTACTGCTATTATATTCTCCGAATTATTTAAAGTTTGTGCGCAATTTTCAAATAATGTATTAAAATAACTTATTTTTGTCCGTAACAAAATTCGGCACCGTTTCACCGTTATTAATCAGCTTAGCTATCCCTCTTGACCAGTTCAATTATTGTAAACTAAAAAGCTGTGTTCAAACTGACCAGTATGAAAATCACTTTCAGAAAATACGAACTCATTTTCGTCTCTTTTTGTCTCCTGTTTAGTGACAAGGACAATATTATTTTTACACAAACATACAAGTATGTAGGCTGATTGCTTACAGATGTAAAAGCATTGTAAGGGCGAACTAATTTGTTGTCATTTCGTCAAAATCAATAGTTTCAGCTATAACAAATAACTTAAAGGTAACATAGTAAGAAAATGTGGTTTTAAAAAACTGATTATGAAGTATATACAACTTAAAAAAATATTACTATATGGGAAATAATATTAAAAATAATCATGATAATTAATTTGTTTAGTATTAAAATGAATTATTGATGAAATATTGTTTCACCCATGTTTCAGTTTCATGTAGTTTGATTGGAAATAGGTGTGACAGCTTTATTTCTTTACTGGAAAATGAGCTATACTTCTTCATAGTTTTTATAAATATAACCAACCACCGTGTTTATCATATATTAGTTTGACAGTGACGACCTGATTTTCATAGTATGACGAACAAGTCTAGTATTCAAGCACGTGTAATATAGTGCAGTGACTTGAGTTCGGAACAATTACTTGAAGTATAAGAGAGCAAAATCTCGGGTGTACAGGGCACCTCTGCGTCGCGGGTGGCTGAACTGGCTAATTGCTACGCGCCGACCCATGACGACAGTTAGCCGGGAGCGCCGAGTCTTGCCTCTCGCTCCGTTCGCGCCATGGGAATCACTCGATGACTTCGCCGTTTGCCGGTCGTAGTAACAGAGACATTACAACAACATGTTCGGCTTCAAGACGATGTACGAGTTATTGGTCTACTTCGGAGGTGTTCAACAACAAGTTTGTTTTTTGAATCAAAATAAAACAACGACGTTACTTAAAGACTGCCCATTATTTTTACTGTATTAGAAAGAAAGAAATACACAAATGTAAAAATAATTCAAGTATATACACTTAAAGAAATATTATGTTTTAAACTGATATTTTTGAGCATCCTTGTATCTACAAGATCGGGTGCTGGTTCTTCTAATAAAATATTTAATTACGTCATGAATTTCGAGTTTCATTAGTAATAATCGAATGCATTTTGCATTGTACTGTACTATCTTTAACATAGTTTCAACTAAAATAATGTAGTTGTATGAAGATGGATAATTTCATGAAATTATGTCATGAGGGAATTTGGTTTGCAACCGCCCTTTTATAACTCAAGTAGTTTATTAAGAATAAATTACTTCACTACTCCAATATTTATATTTGTTCAAGACAAAGTAAAAAAACAAGCTAAAATCCTTTTATTGTAATTATGTTAACACCACCAACGCTGTCATGTTCAAATTGTACACAGAACATATAAACTTTGTTCTTCGTTTTAAATTTGAAACATTGGTCAAAATTACAAAAACGATACCAAATTAATTAAATTGTTTTGGTTTTCCTTTATATTTTTTTGCTACCGTTTTTATGTTTTTATCGTAAATATTATTAATTCACTAGCATATACGAAACATGTTTATTAATAAAGGTCACAGCAAATTCGACCTCTGAAATATGTACAGTCGCGTACAGCTATTTATAAATGTCATCTTTAATATTCATAGCAACTTTATTTTTGCAATGTAATATATTACCAAAGTATCTGTGAAAACACTCTTGTTTAAAGAAATTTCGAATATTAGCAAATCCAAGTTCTTGCTCAAATCGTTTCATTGCATTCTATATTTGGTTAAAAAGTTTTGTAATTTAAGAAAAGAAAAAAATAATCGTGGACATCGCAGGGCACGACCATACAGAAGATGGCCTTTTTTAATAAAAAATAAAGTATTTGTAAATACCAGTCATTACTTTTATAGTATATTATTGCATTCAATAATATACTAGTCTTAAGAATATTATATTTACAAGATGATAGACGTAAAAAGTTTAAAGTAGTTAATCTATAGCCAATTTGTCAGCAAAAAGCTTTAAGCGTTACACCTATCACAAAATCCTGTGTAAAGTGATTACTAAAATATGTATTTTTTTTTATTTAATTTCTATTGCAAAGCGACAGGTAAATAACATCTGGTAGTACAAAATCTGCAGAGACTTTTGATTGATTAATCTGAATTTTGAAACTGTTTTTTGTTATTATATTATCATTACGTTATTTACTTTTTCTTAAATCATTATTAAGTTAGCTAAGTTAAATTAATATTCTTGATAGTACATACCAGAAAATGTGTAAATAACGGCGATATTACACGAGGCAATTTCTTACAGACAGCATATCAATTGATAGCATATGAGCCCTAAATTTAATCCTTTAAAGCTTTTACAGCTTTCGTTAAAAATCGTGTACCCTAAATTTAATATAATTTCTAATTATTTCGTCATAATTTTTTTATTATCATTTGTTATAATTATTTTAAATTAGAATGTCAAATTATTGTTAGTGATATCATCAGGCAACGTCATCTTGTCAAAACATTCTATATCTTTTCCAATAAAAATATGTACAAAAAATTAAGTAAATAATGTGTATATAGTTGTTAATGTGTGTGATTGTACCGTTGTAGGCCAGTTCCGCTTCGAGTAACGCTTAATGTATGTTTAATGCTTCCAAAGCACAAACCCGACTCGACTATTCGTATTAAAATTGCTACGAGTATGTTAAAACGATAAAAGACATCGCGTGGCTGAATCGTTCAATAATTAATTACATGCTCAATACACTTCCGAACTGTGTATATGAGAGGCAGCCTTAACTGTTGTAAACTTATTCAGATTGACGTCATTTTATAAAAAACTTTTTGGTCTTATTCTGCTTAAAGTTCCTCTCAAAATATTGGAGATCAGTCCTCTATATTTTAATAGGGATAAATTACTTCTACACGATTCTCTCGTATCCCACATGATTCTCATTTACAAAGCCAAGATATTTATTTAGTCGCAATTTTGACATACAAGGCTTGAAAAAACTGAACTTGAACTAGAGAACATTCGATATTTATTTATAACCAGCCTGAAACGTATTTTGCGAAATTTTGAAAATAACTGGAAAAAGGAGTCGGAAGGTGCTACGATCCTCAGCATTGAAAAAGTCACAAAGAGAACTCATCAATTAGTTGTTTACATAATGACAAGAGTGCTAGAAGAGCTTAATTTGATAGAAGTTGTAAACAAATGGAAGTCCCATATAACGCCATCCTTCGTTTAATGTTTTTATTTTTTTTTAAATATTATCTTTGTTAGTTTTAATCGTCTATACATATTCATCTGAATACTTTTTACAGTATTGTTTAACACAGCACACCAATCCAAAATGTTACTCTATCGTAATTTACTCCAAGATCAGTAAAATAACTAAACACGCCTTGATCTGTAAAGACTCCAAAACTATACTAAGTCAAGGTTTCAGTCATAGTAAGAAGTCAAGAAATATTTACAACAAGTCAAAATAAAAATAAAAAAGGTCAAAATCAAAATAATAAGGAATCTCTAAGATCATTACAAAATAAAATACGTAAAGATATTGCAGTCGAAATTCGTGATTTTAAACTGTAGCTTGAGAGGACAGACTACAAAAAGGATGAGAACGGAGGCTCTGGTCAAATGATGCGCACCGTGGAAGGTCGTCCGACACGCATGGCGACATGCGGCCGCGCCTGTACACAATACAGGATGCTTATTTATTGAATAATTTATCCACTTTTACGTTTTACTTTAAGTATGGCGTACATAACGTGTATTGCGTCAAATGAACTCTCAACATCCTTAGACAAACTCGTGCTGTACGAGAAAATATATCAATAGTTGATAGTATAAACAAGGTAAACATTAATGAACAACAATATGCTCACGGCTATCGGAGCAGAGGAAGATCAGCCATGTGTGGATAGTAACACGCCTTTCTCTTCTTACAAGTAAATATATAACTTATTTTTTATTTCCCTAAAACAGATCAGTTACAAAAATTGATTGTTTAACTAATAACATCATCATGTCAGGCGATAGTTAGACACACGCCTTCAGAGCATAGGCTATCTCCAGAAATCGTCGCGATATCTGGTCTTCAGCTGCCTGCATCCAGAGACTTCTCGCGAACTTCTCTACGTCATGAGTCCACCCAGTGGGGGCTTACCCACGTTGAGTTTACCGGAACGTGGTCCCCATCTTTGACTAAAATTGACAAAACTTATTCATTTGTTTTAGGAATTCTCAGTTCTAATATTGCTTTGAGTACTAGTTTATATATTTATTTATACTCTATGTTACAACTTTGCACAAGAAACGAAAATAAATCATTTGAAATAGGCAAAGCAACAAGAATAAACGACCATCATATAGCATCGTCGATTTATTCCATACAACCATTGGATGGATTTTTTTAACAATAATAAATTGATGGAACTGTAATCAAATAATAAAAGAGTTTGCTATTTATTGTTACTTCTTATAGTTTCATTAAAAATCTTGTAAAACATTAATAGAACTGGATCGAATACTTCTTTCGAACGACATACGGTCGCTTTTGCCTTTTTATTTATTACTTGTAGTGTATACCTGTGAATTATATTTAATTACAAGAAAAAATTAAATATTAACGTAGTATTTATTAGATATAGTAAATATAAAGGAATATACTCGTATGGGAGTTATGCAAGATTTGTAATCAGTATAGATTTATTGAATCAACATATCTATTTAATGTCTTCATCAACCCCTTGTTAACTTTGGTTGTTATATCTCTTTTCAGCAGGTAGACGCCCACTGCAAGGCAAAGGCATTCCCCAAAAGATATCGATGGGGGATATACCATAATTACTACGCTAGGCAGGCGATCGCAGTGTGGTATTATGGTACGCAGAGGACGCTGCTGCATATACATGCACAAGGTTTGAATTATGTAAGATTGTATCCCGGTTATCGAACGCGCGACCTACGATCGCAAATATCAATTCTTTACCGCTGTGCTATTCCTGTTTTGGTTGTTATATTATTTACATAAATTGTAAAAAAATCATACTAGAATCAATTGTTTTAATTTTCAAATTTTTGTTTATAGACAATTTACAAATAATAAAACTTGAAACTTATATAATATACATACATTTTTCAAACACGATAAAGATTTAATAAAACTAACAAAAAAGACGTTAAGATTTAAACTTCTTAATTAAAATGTACGGTTATTGAACAAAAGTTATATTACAGTGTAAAAGATTTTTAAGTGGTAATAAAGTTTAGGTATGTATTGCTTGACTACTTTATTAGGTATATAGTAAAAGTGACCACAAAAAATCTTTTTGAGTTTTTTGTGGGCTCTTTTGGAGTACGTTTTAAACCCCCGTAGCTTTTAGTTGGATGATGCCATTATAATGAAGGTCAACATGATTCTCGTTTCCTACAAATCGGACTCTTCTGACATTTTTCGCATGATGTATAAAAGTTTAAATGATCCTAGCTGGATTACAATATCATGAAATGTTATTGAATACTAAGTTTCATTTTTTTCAAAAAAAAATAATGAATGTCGTAAACAACTCTGTAAAAGTAAATGCTTCGACTATCATACATGGTTTTTGGTATCCAATGAGGGTAGCTGCTTAATATAAATCTTTTTTTAGTTATTCCGAACACGCTATATAAGAATTTAAAATACATTACATGTAAATACAATGAATGAGTAATCAACCGTGAATCCAGTGTATAGATACGTATACAAAATAACGAAATTACGTGGCAAATTTAATAATGTTGTTAAATAGACTGAAACATGTAGCTATGTATTGCCACTATTATTATGCCTATACAGAATAGATGAACTGACGTACTAAAGATATTAAAATTTTTGTGTACGGTAGTAATAAAAAAATCTCAGACGAAGAGGCCATTATAAGGGTTACCGATACAGGCCAGTGGATGTTGAAGAAGCAGTAAGTGTACAACAATCCACGAAAAACTGATGGATGTGGGACCTCAAAGTTCTGGAGTAAAGAACATGAACAAGCAAATGCAGCGCCGTACATCCTACGGCTGAAATGATAATAATGATGATGCACCTTGACTGCCTTTCGCACATCATAAAAAAAAACACAAAATATGACTTTTCAATTGTTAAGTCTTTTTAATATTCAATTACGGGTATAAATCGTAAATCATGAAGAAAGAAAACCGATAAGTATTCCATAGATGAGATGCCTTCAAGGCATCTCGACTCGATTAGAAATAGCAGATTTCGCGGACTGCAACCAAACTAGCTATTGATGGTTATAGACTGGAAAAGTCAAAGGTAAGTCCGAGAGCTAGTTCCATCAGATGTTCACACCAAGTCTACTCAATGTTTGATGCCAAATTACTAGCTACGCTTCACAATGCCGGCAAAGATGGCGAAGTATAATGAAAATTAAGATAATTCCATGTTAGAAAATCACGATAACGATGCGAGGAGGATGAGGGCGGACTCTTTACAGAGGTCATCTAAGTAGATAACCAAATGATCTCTAAAGATCTTCATATTGAGTGCACAGCTTAACGAATGTAATAAATCTGTACATCTATCAAAGTAGTTTTATAGATAAAACATAGTTTTAATAGATAGCAACAGTATTAATACGGCTTATAATAAAATCTTCTACTAGCATCAAAACCGCAGAAATGTTTTTTAATTACTTATAAGAATAACGATAAATGTTTTTTAAGTGATATAGGAATTAAAAACTTTATTAATATTTTATTGAATTGCTTTAATGCAAATAATTTTAGTTTTACGTTTATTTTATAACATAATCATATTTAATTATTAAAGGTGAAGTGGGTGCCTCGAAGAGCAATGATTGGACATATGTATATTCTTTTTGTACGTAATGTTCATTAACTGTTACACTGGATGTACGAGTAAGTAGTCTGGAGGTTGAAAACTTGACTTCTTTACAGTATTAGTTACTGTAGTCTATCACGGAAAGCACACATGGATTTTTGAAAAACCACAAGGCTCTTACATAGCTTATATGAAAGCCTCATGTAGTAACTTAGCAAATACCCTCAAGAATCTTGAAACTCGACTTGATCTCTTGCTGTTTTGGGTTATTAGGTTATTACTGCTCCCTTTTAATAACATCGGGAGTAATTCTTTCACTTATTTCTATAAATATGTGTATATATGTGTATATACATATATACATTAATATGCATTACGATATTTTTGGAACCATAAGGCTAAAACTTTCATCGATTAGAGGTCAGCTCGAGATGTATTTTCTGAAATCCCACACGTAAACGGGGTTGCTTCTATTAAAAATCGTATATTTTAATACTGTAGTTCTTTAGACACAAAATCTGGCCTGGATGTTTTTGGATCATGTAAAAAATTAACAAGAATGAATTTAATGTAATTACATCTACAAAACACAGTACGGGCAACACGACGCGAGCGAGGGACAGCTAGTTATTAAATAAAATTGTCGCATGTGTTTGTGTTACAGTTAAATCTCATCCCTGGTCAACGAACTGAATAAACTGTTTTTAAAAATAGTTTTTTGTCGTCAGCAAACTCGATCCGCTTCATTCTGACACTTACCATTTATCATTCAATATCGATAGGTGATCGACTGGATCGTACAATTATAGTTGTACAACTTTACAATTGCACTCGAAGCAAATAAATACAGGGAATTGTAATACCTACGGCTCACAAATAGGGTACAAATTATCTTACGTTTATCTTTAACAGGAACAAAAAAAGTTTGTATTAAAATACCGGTTGGGTTCATTCAATAAACCAGCGTGTACTAGGCACGTGACGAATGTATGACCGAAATAGAAATAATCGCATTATATTTTGACCTTTACAGAGCTTATGGATGACTGTCATATTGAAAGAATCAAAGAAAAAAATTGACGTTTTTTCATAAAAAAGGTTGGGTTTATAATTTAATTGACACGTGTCGGTTTTAGTAATTATTTTGAGATTGACATACGTAACATAAGTAGATATTAAAAACAAAAATTTACTGTCCCTAAGTACACTGTCGAATTCGGAAAAGTTTCAGAAAAATCTAAGCTGTTTAATATTTAAAATTATAAGTATAAGCATATTTGTAATGATATGTTTTGCCTTTTATTTCATTTAAGAATATATTAGTCTTAAATTGTAGTCAGATTGAAGCAATAAAAAAAATTGCAAAATAACAACTGCTAATTATTACATAGTGCAGTTTGGTGGTTTAATATCCAACAAGCATCTCGAATTGTTTTAAACATGAGCTATACGGGAAAGTCTATCGTGAAGGAGCTGGCAGCAAACCATAAATCATAAAAAGAATGCCAGTGTAGTGCATAAAAACCCTAATTTCACAAACAGTTTGTTCTCTAACAGAGGAACCATTACGACATAAATAAGGAAACTAAAATGGATAGTATTTGTAGATAAAAAGTTCAAATTTATTCATGTATATAAAATTTAATGCGGAAATGTACGCCTCCGCTTACAAAGCCTTCCGCCGTGATTCTAGTACATAAAAACTATCAGAGAAAACCACGAATCATCTCGACCGTGGGCGGCGAAAACACCATGTCTGCAGCACGACGCAATACCTATCTAGTAAGTTGTACTTTCGCGATGAAAACCTTTTAACTAAATATATTGGTTCCGTTATTCATGTTAATAGTTTTTTTTACGTTTTAATTTTCTAATGTAAATTACATTACATTACGAAAATAATTAGTTTTTATACGCATAAATTTAATTAATAAAATCAGACGAAAGGTGTTTTTTATCGTGAACTATCTTCTACTTCTTCTTTTCAGGCGATAGAGGTCCATTGCAATGCATAGGCATTCCACAAAGATCGTTGCAATGACCAATTTTGCGCTACCTGCTTGAATAATTTTTTTGGTTTTCTAAGAAATTTCTTCTTTTTCTGAAAAAGAACCTTTCGAGAAAGGTGAACTGTCTTAGCTATAAAAAAAATAGCAGAATCAGTAGAAATTAGTTTTCCGCACATGCATTTAGCGATTAATTTTTATTTATTGAGATTATAAATATATTTTTATGACTAAGAGAAGTTCATTAACTTGCGTCAGCAAAGTAATTTTTGTTCATTAATGTAATTATAATATTATTTAAACTGGAAAAATAAGTAATATCTGTGAAGCAAAAAGAAACTTTTCTTTCCGACTGTACACAGCGCATCACAAAAAATAACTTAACATATTCAAATTATCGAGAGGAGAACTGTGTCCGCCCAGAACGTCTTGTCATTCCAATACCAATCCACGTCGTTTGTTGTGACAAAAATATATAAGAAACCTCAATGAATAATCCGAAATGATCTTAACTTTTATTATAAAAATTAATAGCTAAATTAACACTTGGTAAAAAAGCGTATTTATTTTTATTTTTAATTCATTTTAGATTATTTAAAACATATTTACCTATTTTGATGTAATATTTATCTTCTTGTATACGAGGTAAAGCGTAAAATGCGAAAAATAAGACAAATGTATATTTTAAAAAACTAAACCTTATTTAAAAAGTTGCCGTCGGGCGTAATCATATTCGTGTACAATTTCAAATTACAATTTATTACTCATTATTGTACTTTTTGTATATTGTAGTTTTTTATCTTCAAAAATATTTAAGTTGTCCAATAGTATCATATTAATGAACGTTAATTTTGTTTTTAAGTTAGGTGTATTTTATTATTGACCTATATAAAAAATTGTGATATAAGTTTTGTATTCAAAATATATAGACAGTGATAGAATTTGACAGAAGCTTTAAAAATTACTTGAATCTTCATTGACGTATAGACAGTCAAGACGTACTTCGATGAGTGTTCACTACATATTCAAAAACTAGCTGTTTGGATACTACTGTGATTAAAAAGTAAAGAGAAAATGTCATTAAAACTCCCGGGCATTAGGGAGCCAATTATTATTTTTTTTCTTAGGACTGTCTATAATATAAGCTAAGCGTCTGTTTGTTAAAAGGTTTAATTTTCTCCGATTACACGTGTTTTTGGCAAATTTTTCAATTTTGTCCAACGCGTCAAGTCTCAATTGGTGCCAAAATCACTCATTTTTTTTTAAAGAAAATAGGTTATAAACTCGACTCATATTGTTACACGTTTTCGCCGGATTTGGCTCCGTGTGACTTTTTGGATATTCAGCAATCGTATTAAGTTAATAATAATAATATTGATTAATAACGGGGTCGCCGTTTTGACGATTGAGGTGATGAAAACGAAAATGAAGAAAGTTTTGAAGGCCATACCGGAAAAAGACTATTTCGACTGTTTCAAGTACCAGAAAAAGTGTTGCATTACATTTAAGTGATGAATTTAATTTGAAAGAATAGGGAACTTACTTTTAATAAACAAATTTACCTTACTTTTTCATCACACTATTACGTTTTTTTAAGAACGCCATCTTAACCCCTTTCGAGTAGAATTTTACAAAACTCGCTCTTAGATTAACTCTAAAAGGTATAAAAAATATTCTTATCAAATTTTAGCCTTTTGGTTTCAGTGGTATCAGGATCAGTCAATACATAGGTCAGTCAGTCAGTAGTAGTCAGTCATATTCAATACCTCTTATATACAGTTTAATTAGTTATAGGCATAAAAGTTTCAAGGGGTTAACCCCTTATATCCTGTTTTCTGTTAAATAATGTATAGTACACCCTGTTCAAAAATCATTGCTTTCTGTGATAATTCATATTAAAATTTATTATTGTTTACTATTTGTCCCGACAAACTTTGTACTGCCAGAATTTATTGTGCCTTTCACATTCAAATAGAAAAAAATAAATTAATGTAACATATTTCAGAATGAAAATTTTATACAGAGAGATTAGAAATATAAAAGCTTTTTGCTGACAAGTAATCTCTACATTTACCCCTTGAAAGCTTTTACACCCATAACTAATCATCCTGTATATTATATACATGTTATTAGTTTTGATATTGTAAGAGATTGTTGGTTATTGTTTAGTGTATCTTACATTGTATCATTGCTAATACATGTATTGGCACATAGCACAGAAGTATTCAAGGGACACGAATGCAATAAAAGATTGAATATTTCGAAACGAACAAAATGACTCCGAAAGCTCAATGCTCCGAGGCCGGGGAACACATGGGCAGGCGTATAGACTACTACATGCGGCTGCATTAAATACATAGTAAATCACATAAAGGTTTTATGTGACTTCACTCGAGTTTATTGCGGCACTGCACCGGTACCGACAGCAGAAATATTAACTGGAAATAAAGCATAAAAAATTACTGTACAATCCAAGCGTTTTATCGTAATCATCATCATATCAGCCAATAGAATCCCACTGCAAGGTATTGGTTTTAATCAATAGTTATCCCACATTACTGGGTCTCTTCCCTAAAATTACCCTAAAGATTTTATTTAGAAACTATAAAAAGCTATTGCTTAAAAGATGTGAGAATAGGCTGTGGTACTGTTATACGTAAATAACATATAAAGATAATCATTACTGATGATAATAAAGTCTAACATAAGTAATTAAATAGTCAAAGTTTTCTTATAATAAAATCAGTATTAAAATTTATTTAAATAAAAAAAATCTTAATGTAATTTACAAGTTGAAATTGCGGTGAACAATCCTTAAAAATGTGATATAAGACAAGGCAAGAATTACCTATTTGTTGAATATGACTTAAAATAATAATCTTGTATTTTTCCGTGGAATATAAACTCTTCTGATTTTTATGTGTTGATAAAAGACACGTAATTATATGTTTTTTTGTAAAGCGATATAAACTTTAGCTATCAGGAATAATCAGTAAACATAATTGTTAATTAAATTTTGCAAAAACTTTAACGTTAATAACATACGGAGTCAATAACTTAAGTGTTCTCAGTTAACCTACAAAAACATAAAATCTTTACATCGGTGCATCAAAAATATTACGAGAAAAAAACTTAAATAATATTCAAATAAGCAAACATTTTCTTAAATCAATGAACTTTCGTATAAAATTGGTTTTACACGAAAATATGCAAATAAATACACATTAAATAACGTTGTAAATGAATCATTCGTTTTGCGGTTGAAATATAAGAATTAAAATGACATTACCAATTTTAAATTTATTGTAACTTTTTTTTATTTTCATTGTTAAGATGACTTTACACCAAAGAGGTTATAACTTATTCACTCAAGGTTACCTAAGGATTTTGACCATATTATGTATAAATGCATAAATATCTCAGCCATTAACAAGTCTTATAAATGTTGTACATAACTTTATTTATTTACATATGGAAATAAGTTTTTTAATTGCAATATTTCAATTAATTCTTTATTATTTTACACCAAACATGTAAAGAGGCTACTATTTGTCATACAAACTTTGCGGCCGCAAGACATGAATTTGTATACTAGTCATAATCATTAGGTATTAGGTTACCATAAGTTTTTTTTTCGTTTATTTTATTAATAATTAACTTTATATGTCACCAGTACGCAGAACGCGCCCGCTGGCGTGCGGTTATACCTCGCTTAACGATTTTTCCACCACCATCGGCTTTGACGCCTTAACAGGTAAACGCAGAAACATCAAGCTCGGAGCTTTTTCTGGCGAGCTTTCGCAACATTAAGGTAAATAACTTTAATGTTAGGAATCAATTGTAAAAGCTATTAAAAGCTTTTTGTACAATTGCTTTAAGAATTACGCTTCAAAAAGCTACAATATTTTACATTATCTCAAGTTACGACATGAAGGACTTTTAAACTTAGGATTCTGATTATTAGGATATGATTTAGTACGTGTAATTTAAATTTGAAACATTCATTATATAAGAAGAGACACCATGTTAGTCAAAAATATTACATAACAGTGAATACAAAAACAGACAATAAATAAATAAATAAGTAATCTAAAAGTAAATATTAAATACAGTACAGAAACCATATAACTTAAATATTCGCTGATAATTACTATTTATTTGGTTATTTCTCTATTATATTTCAAGAGGATATAAGAAGAAATAAAATGAAATAAGCCATGAATGAATTACGAGGGGCGGTCTTATCGCAAACGACGATTTAATCCAATCAATTTTTGGATGCACGTAGTGAATAAGGAAAAAGCAATGATAGAAGGGATGGATAAGGGATGTACATACATATAACAAATTACTTATAACAAAAAACACTTAAGTAATGTAAGATCTACATTAGCTATGTCGCGGATATTAACACCTACCTCTGTAGTTAAAAAACGATAATAATTAAAAGTTTTTATGAAAAAGGTTGCGAGATATTATAACCCTTTTTTACCTGACTGTACCTTGCTTCACGGGGAATATTTGAAACCGTAATGAAATGAGAGCAGTCTCAAGAAATGTGTTATATGAGACGTGTTTTGGACTCGTTTGAGGCAAAATTATTTTAAATGTAAGTCTTTTAGTCATAATGCATACATTTTCCCAGAACGGGGTATGGTGTTAATCATAATAAATTGGAAATTATGCTTTCAAATGAACAAACAAACGAAAGTAACCCTTATGGCCTTGCGGATTAGTAAATTTAAATGGCAGTGGCCAGGTAAGATAGCGCGCAGAACAGATGACCACTTGGACCTCAAGGTTTTGTAGTGGAAATCACGAACCGACAAGCGCCGGAAAGACGTCCCACAAGATGTGTAGCTAGATGACCTTATGTAGGTCGTCAGACGATGCTGCTTCTAACCTATTCTACTAAATACTTAAAATAATAAGTGACATATCACGTAAGGGTATTCTACCTCCACAATAGAATGTTTACCAAAGCGACCTCCGCCTCCGAATCGCGTGATATAAATAAGGTAACAGACCAAACCATGGCTCCCGAAAGAGCACCCATGCTCATTTGCTGTACAGGAATCTAGAGTCAGCGACTTCAGTGCTCTATCACCGTAAACTCAGTGAAGTGTAAATGACAAAGACCAAAACACAATAGTCAATCACACAACACCATTCGTATTTGTTACTGAATTACGGAAGTTTTAAACAATAAATTTACGATTTAAGACCACAGGTAAAAGAAAACAGCACGTTTTCAAACGTCATTCCAAAGTTTCATATTAATGTTTAAATGTAATTTTATGACTTTTTTTTTCTTATTCCAAAGCAAACTCGATCGGGCCTTTTTAACCGCGTGATATGACAAATGGTTTGTCATTCAAAACACTATACTTTATTCATATATTCTTTCAATTATATGCATTAACATTCGTTAAAAAAACTATGCAAAACAGCGGACGGATGTAACCCTAGCAACGTTTACTTAATTATAGTTTTTGTGTGAATAGATATATGCGACAAAATTGTCTGCACCGATTAAGAAAGCGACTGTCGTCCAAATGGAAGACTGTACACAAAAAGTTAATTCAGAAAATCGATCCGTCATCATCACAAAAGATATTAATATAGGCCTTATAATAAACGTCAAGGGGGTCGGCAGAGTTGAGAGTCATGCTCAGGTGCGCGAGTGTGTTCTTTTAATGAGATTATGAAAGTCTTTATTTTGAGAGGACGTATTTCGATATGCTCTTTAAGATGTTTGAAAAATGAATAAGACTTGTCCGATTAAAAGTTACATTTAAATGTGTTTGTGCATTATTTCATATTTAAGTTATTCACAATTAATTATAATATCAATTTAAAAACCCTAGTGAATCATTTGCTTTGTTTGAGTATTTCTGATAGTAACATACTTCGTTCCTGCTTTAAAGGGGCATATATATAGCTTATTTCTTAGCTAACAGCTTTAAAGCTTTTGCTCTGAAATACGTACATCATTTTTAAAGAGAACTATTCAAAAACTGTTGGCAGTACTTATACTGCAGGAACAGATAGGGAACAATAATTGATAATCCAAACAATTACTCCATCTCCTTTCTTCCATCGCACAACAAGACGGATTCATGATGTACATACACGCTTGAAATTTCTTCCAACCGCACTTAGTGTTTTGCCATTTATAGTGCGAGCAGCTAAGGAGTAGGATAACCAACCGGCGTCATTGTTTCCAATTATAACTTAAGTGTAATTAGATTTCTTCAACGCAAGCTTATACCATCGTACACCTGGTCATCGCTTAAGATGCGTCAGCAGCTTTGTTTCGTAATCTTTTACTAATAACCGATCGATTAGATCAGGGCTTCTTAAACTATGGGTCGCGACCCCAAATGGGGTCGCGTAGCAAAATTCTGGGGTCGAGAGATTTTAATGTCAAATGTTTATATATACCATTTTATCACATCACTAGAGTTGGTGGAATACAGTGGACATGCAGCGTCTAGGCATGCGCATTTGTTAAAGGTTTTAAACTAATATAAATACAATTTTATAATTTTTTGTGCAATTTTGTACGTTTCAAAACTAATTATTTAACTTTATATTTTTATATGTATATGTATATTGTTACCTAATAAATAAATCATGGAAAAATATTATTATTTTTTTTTATATTTGTATGGGGTCGTCAAGAAACTAGCAATCATAAATGGGGTCGTGAATGACAAAAGTTTAAGAAGCCCTGGATTAGATGATCCTGAGAGAGCCCTGCTTTGTGAATACTACCTATAGTTTACGCAGTAACAAATTATACCAGACCTTTATTCATTGATGCACTAGTAATAAATATAAAATTGTTATATTATATTTTTCTAAATACTGTATAAATTAGTAACTACTTTGTGGCAACTGTATACGGTATTACAATACATTTTCGGGTACATCTTGTAATAAAATTTACAAATTTTGTTTAACAAAAACTTGTAATACAATTATAACATGAAAGATTATAAGTGATAATGAAGCTCGGGAAAGAACAAGTCTACTACTGAATTAAGGATATTATAAAAGTAACCAAATAATACCGTCTGAGTAAGTGGTGGGTTGTTCTTTAATCAAAATGTGTTTAGAACCTTCGTGGCTCAAAGTTGAAGAATGCCTTTATAGAGGATTTCAGTCTGATTCTAATTTCGTAATAATCTTTTAATAGTCCTATATGAGTAATAAAATGACTAATTTAGTAAGACAACGTAAGAAAAACTTATTTAAAAACCATTAAATATATACTTTTAACTATAGATGTGACGGTACGATTTAAAAATTAGCTTGTAAAAACACGACAAACCTATTTAAATTTGTACTTCGAAAAAAAAAACAGTTTTAACGAACCGTCAATGGGCACAAGACGTTTAATAACGCAACTAGTTGTGCGACAGAGATGGTGGCCGGATAGTCTCACCGTAACGATATTTACGCCCGGCTGTCGCACGGAATCGAAGCCCGGACCGAGTTACAAATGGGCGTACGCAACAGTTAATAAGGTAGCGTGTTTATCTTATTGAACGTCCGCCGGTGATATCCGCGCCGGGGTGATGGATATGTACGCGGGAGGCCGAAGTGATACCGTCGACAAATAACGAGGCGTAGTGATGGGAAACCTTAATTCATAGTTCTTCAAGAGCTTTGTTTCATAATTAATATATCGATATCAACTGTCAAAATCATGAAAATGAGTTCGCAGCTAACCAGATTTCCTAATAGCATAATTTCAAAATTAATTTCACTTCCACTTACACTATCATCATAATAATTTCAGCCGTAGAACGTTCACAGCTAGACATTAGCTTACCCCATAGATTTCCAAAAAGGCCGGTTGGATGCTGCCTGCTTTCAGCATCTTCTTTCACCTAGACAAGGTCGTTTGTCCACCGGGACGTTCTATACCCCTCCCATATGATTCAATACCAATAGAATATTTTTGAGCTATGGTAAATGATGCGGATCGCAATATGCACCAACAAATTTATTTTGCAATATCTCTATATCCAGGCTTTCTATCGCCTGCACAGAAGAGAGGTGAATTTTATCGTGCACATAGCTGGGCTGGAAAATTCCATGGTAAACGTCGGAGAACGCGAAGTCCCGTCATTTCGTCACTTGACAGCAATCTTCATGTTTTGAATAGAAACAGGTGTCGCAGTATAATCAAGGTGAAGACTTCTTCGTGTCCAAAGGAATATGTCTCTCAGCAATAAGAATAATGATGCGAGAAGGTGATCATAGAATCGACTGCAGACCTTAAAAGGAACTGCCATTTTGAATTGAACATAATTGAAGATTTTGAATTAAGAATAAAAATAAAGATATTTATTAATGATAGATAACTGATGATGTGTGTGTAGGCCTATATCTAGTAAATAAGTATTATTTGATATTCGAACTTGATTTAACTTGACTTTGATTGTTTTCTCAAAAGTAATATAAATATATCTTGTTAGTTTTATACGTTCTTAAGAGTGATATAATAGTCTAATTTAAAAATACAAATATAAATGCAAAGAATTTTAAAAAAAATCTGATGAAATTGGCAAAAACATTAGTTCAAACGGCGATTTCTTCCAAACAACAAATGAATGCACTTAAAATAATAAGTTAAAATGGAGTTGAAAATCCGATGGAAATTCATAAGAAAAACAAAGTACTAATAATATGCCTATTAAAAATAACTATATATTACTATGATAAAAACAGCTGAAATAAAATATATGTAATGTAATACATGCAGTTATTCAGAAACCACTGATTTACTTTAATAAAATGTCAAAAAATTAATTTTATGTAAAATGCTATATTTTTATATCGACGCATCAATGGAACATCACTAGAATAAGAAAGCACATACCGATACAATTAGGCGATATCATTCGAACGCGAGCGCGGTCGCAACGCGCTAACTTCACATTTACTACATTTGTCATAGCGAAGATAGAATAGTGACGTGTTTCATCGTTGTCGATTGAAATTAAAATAATTACATATAAAAAATACTGAGCAATAAAAAAAACACTAAAAAAATAAATGAGAAATAACTGTTCAATGGCTAGGTGTTAAATTATTATTGGTGCCGCGAATCAGATGTTGAGATTACCATTTGACAACTCTACAAACAAATAGAAAATGATTAATATGAAACAATTTCGAGCGTCTAAAGATTTAAGTTAAGATATCGTTAACTTAAACGCTACAAAGCGAACCAATTCAAGCTAGTGCTCTATTGTTTCGCACTGATGTCAATGAACTTTACAAATAAATTTGTCTTTATCTTGTCACAATCGATCAGTGTAATGTCACAGCTTTTGTAGGATATTTTAATTGACGATACGACTTTTGATGTACAATTTAATATGAAGCACTTGGTACATTTCTTTATTATTTTCGTCTTTATAACATTTTCATTTTTCACCAAAATGGTTTCCTTGTTTTATTAAATATTATTAGAAATGTGATATTATTTTTAATACTTTCATTTTGAAAGACTGAAAATATGTTGACTACATAATTTTTTTTACAATCGGAATAAAAAAGATTTTTGCGACGATGAGAGGAAATTAAAATCTTACGCGGTTTAAAAAAATAATGTTGTATAATTCAATTAAATGTAATTTAGATACGTAGCCATGATTAAAGATAATCTATTAAGTTCCTAAGAAAAAAAAACTCGGCACACACACAAACACACCCACTCATTGTAATTAGTAGTAACATTGTTTTCGTTTTTAATTTTATTCCTATTATTGATAATGGGTAATTTTATTATGTTTAATCATTTCTTACGGATGAAGACCATGGCCTTTATAAACATAAGTTTACTACATCTATCACAGAAGTCAGGGGACTAAATAAATTTTGTATTAGAAAATATTTGTTGGAACTGTATTATGACTTTTATTTTTATTATTAAATGTAAAAATTAGCGGAATTATTTAGAAAGTTATCGAAAACCTAAAAAAGTGAAGTATTACCATCTCTATCGCCTGGAAAGCTATTACTGAGAAGTGTTATCTATGCGTCGCGGTCCATCTCTCATTTTTGGACCGCACGGGACGCGGTCGAGGCGATAAGAGCGGATTAACTCAAACTATTTATCATCCGTTGGACTTTTTTTCACTACCGTACGCGCGGCCGACGCTCGACCGCCTTGGATTATGAAAACTGGCTAGATAAACGTCGAACAGCACAAACTTATATCGGTTTTAAAAATTTTGAAAATTAATTTTACTCACGACCGCATACATCAACTTATTTAATACATCCGACATGATAACTTGCGTTTATTATTAATAATTAATTATTTTAGTTCAAAATAATACATTTAACACAATACTAGTTTACATAAATGTTAATTTACTCCAGTAAGAAAAAAAAAGATATATTTTTTATAATTAGTGACATTAAAATTTTTTGTAAAATAATCTATTGACAGTTTATCAATCGCCAAAAGTTATCAATATTTGTATTCTGTCTTCTGTTATGCGGCCACAGTGTCTTTTAAAGATAAAAATGCACAGTACATATAACTATATGTTTTTTACATGATGACCCAGAGATTTCTTATTCCTAAACTATTTAAAAGTATGGTTATAAGCCCCATACGTATTTTAATTAAAATTCACACTATTAAGTCACTAGTTAGCCCACTAACAACGGAGCATAAATATATTGCTTTGACACAATTTCATGGTTGACTTCCTGTTGAAATTAAATCCATCCTTAATTAGTCTACACAGATATGCTATTAAAGAAATAAACAAATACAACGTGAATAATGTTAATTTATATAAATAACTATAATTGCATATTTTATCATATTGTAAAATAATAAAATATTCAATATAACAAATATAAATTTTTAACACTAATTTGATGAAAATCGTTAAAAAATTGAAGCATTGGACATTAAACTCGACAACGAAAGCTTTGCAATCTTTCTCCGGCGAGCCAGCTGTGATGGGAACTTGAAAACAGCTGATCGGAACAATAACGAAAAACAAATGAACCTATTTAAATGAAAGACTCTAGATGTGAATGAACCGGCCACCTTGAGGAGCTCCTGATGTTCGCGCAAATATAAAAGAACAATACCCTATTGTTGTCGGGCGCGTCATAGGTCGGAATATAGGTCAGTGTGGGCCCAAATGTGGTGATCAGCTGATCGTGGGATCGGGCCTTTGAATGGTAACGTTTCCCGTGCTAATTCAACGCATTTGATCTTATCTCATTCTCGCTTTCCATTGTACGCGGTTCCACGAGTGTAGTTAGTAGTAGTTTTTTAATTTGTTATTGTTTTTTACCTTAATTTTACAATTTTCATCACATCTCTGTATCAATAATTTTAATATACTTACCATAGAATTTATGTGATTATATAAACGAAAACAACTAAGAAATATAATTATAGCTACTTTGGATAAACATGTTTACAGTTATAATTGATTTTGTTTTAGTTATAAAACCAGTGAAAGGAAAATCGTTGAACTGAATCAAAATTTTAAATATAACATTTGTAAGACATTGCTGATGCCATATTCGCAAACGATAGACATCGCAATTCGTCACCGCGTTCTCTCCGGACCCTTTGAACGGAATTCACGATCTCGATTTCCAGCGCGGCCAATTATCACGGGCTTCTATGAGAGTGAGCGCCGCGGAATCTGGCCCCGCGAGACAATGGGACATTGTTTGTTTTCATGTTCGCAATTATGTCAGACGCCACGTGCCCGCCCGTTTTGTTTACCAATTGTTCTTATCTCGCATCTAGGAGCGTGTCCTTGAGCGCTCTCAATTGTCTCGGGTCTGTGGATGCATTGACCGATTGTGGCTGTCATTGATAGCACGGCGAGGGGCTTAGTCGCCGTTTAGTTGATAATACTTACTACCATTTATACAGACATCACGAATTCCGAAGTATCGCAACTTTGCGATAAACAGTTCAAGAAAAGATCTTTAATTGAAACGCCCAATTCCGAAGTATCGCAACTTTGTGATAAACAGTTCAAGAAAAGATCTTTAATTGAAACGCCCAATTCCGAAGTATCGCAACTTTGTGATAAACAGTTCAAGAAAAGATCTTTAATTGAAACGCCCAATTCCGAAGTATCGCAACTTTGTGATAAACAGTTCAAGAAAAGATCTTTAATTGAAACGCCCAATTCCGAAGTATCGCAACTTTGTGATAAACAGTTCAAGAAAAGATCTTTAATTGAAACGCCCAATTCCGAAGTATCGCAACTTTGTGATAAACAGTTCAAGAAAAGATCTTTAATTGAAACGCCCAATTCCGAAGTATCGCAACTTTGTGATAAACAGTTCAAGAAAAGATCTTTAATTGAAACGCCCAATTCCGAAGTATCGCAACTTTGTGATAAACAGTTCAAGAAAAGATCTTTAATTGAAACGCCCAATTCCGAAGTATCGCAACTTTGTGATAAACAGTTCAAGAAAAGATCTTTAATTGAAACGCCCAATTCCGAAGTATCGCAACTTTGTGATAAACAGTTCAAGAAAAGATCTTTAATTGAAACGCCCAATTCCGAAGTATCGCAACTTTGTGATAAACAGTTCAAGAAAAGATCTTTAATTGAAACGCCCAATTCCGAAGTATCGCAACTTTGTGATAAACAGTTCAAGAAAAGATCTTTAATTGAAACGCCCAATTCCGAAGTATCGCAACTTTGTGATAAACAGTTCAAGAAAAGATCTTTAATTGAAACGCCCTTGAATCTATGGTCAATCCTCTCCAGCCTTTGCTAAGGACCACCATGGGTCTATACCAGTGTTTCTCAACGTGGGCGTTGACCCCATGCGCAAATTGATTGTTTAATAGAGGCTCTTCTAAAACACACTCAACTCCATACTAATTTAACCTTTTTGCTTTAATATAAAAATTATGTATAGTACATACTTAGAATACTTACTTAGAATTTTGAGGTGGGGCATGGCATAAAAACTGGTACTATCAATGCAAGCATGGACTACTATAAACAATCTAAACTTATGGAATCGTCCCGGAATCTATGCACGGGGAATGCCTCGAATAAATGGCGGCAGACTGTACAAAAGGACATTTCCCTGCATAAACTAAATAGATACAGGAATAGTGGAAACGCCAAATCTTTCACCTATAGCGACAAATTCATATCAGAGCCAAGTATTTTGATTCAACGTATACGAGCTTCTGCAACTTATAAAAATAAAAACAGACGATTACCAAAATTAGACCTGGCCTTAAGTTCTGCGTAATTTCAATTAGGTTAAATAAGACAGTAAGTAGAAAAATGATATAAATAGATTAACATTTAGCAACGAGCAATGTAAAAAATGAAAAGTATTAATAATTAATAAATAAAGTATCTTAAGGACAAAAAATAAAAATAAAGAAATTATCAACAACGATGAATGTAATCAAAATATTAATGATAATAAAAGTAATCAATATATAAGGTCACTGCCAGTTGTTACAAGATTACAGGAGGCTTAAACAAAAAAAAAACTGTTTCGTTACCACCTATTTCATCCAATAAAACTAAATCAATAAATAGAGTGAAAAATATTTTTTATTAGTCTGCAAAGATCCAATAACTTTTGACAGAAGTCTATTAGAGAACTGTATAGAAAAGAATTATAATAATAGTGACATAACCTGTGTAACCACATATTTCAGGAGAGTTGTAAAAGTGAAAATTAATGTAAATGTAGCCGTGAACACTATTACAATTATAAAAGCGTAGACAATAACAACACTCAATTTCGAATCTAATAAGCGAAGGAAATATTGAATTTGTAAGTGTTGGGCACCGTTAATCGCTCAGCCGACTCCCTGAGTTAACACCTTGACCTGACACAGAGGATTGATAGGTAAAGAGCGCATGACTGATGGGTTGCGTGAACCGGTACAAGGTAAGAGAAGTAGCGACAACAACAAAGACTCCTTGGTATACAGGGTAATTGGTTATAGGTGTAAAAGCTTTTAGGGGAGAATGCAATGATCATTTCTTGTACGTTGGGTAATTATTCAAAATTAAAAAATCTATAGTTTTAAAAACCATAAATTACGTAAATTAAAAAGAGTGTTAATGATTCGGATTACTACGTAATAAAATTAAATTGTTTATTATCTGTCCTTGCAGACTTTGTTCTGCTAAAATTATAGGCATGTAAAATATAAAATGTAAATAGAAAAAAATACATAACGTATTTTACAGTAATCACTTAATACTGGATGATTTTAAATATGTGTTAATGTTTTTTTTTTCTGATAAATGAGATATTTATTCAACCGTTTAAAATTTTCATACTTATAATCAATATACGTAGAAGACTTTCTTATCTTTTAATAGTGTCCTTTATTTGCTAGATAGCCTTGTTTATCCATATACAAAATACGTGTTCATGTAAATATTAGAATAAAGTTATTTACAATTTAAAAATTTCGAATTATTATATATTTTGGAGTTTTAAAAGAAAGAAGAATCTAAAAGAAAGTACACAAAATGAACGATATATTAAAAAAGATGGAGATAATTTTAGTTTTAAAGGAAAATCCAATACTTCCATCGTTGGTCGCTTAACCTACAGTCCGGTGGCAAGCCATCGCTGTAACGGTACCGGTCATGTTTTACTTCACTTTATCCCTTTGTTTTGACACGTTCGATCATGGAATGTAGAATTGGTTGAGTAAGCCTTCGCAGCTTATACGTTCCTGGTACTGCCGGTTGCAAGTACTTTAAGCCATAATAATTATTATGATCGATAAGGAAGAAAATTGAGAAAATAAACTGAATAGAGCCTTAAATCTTTGTTTAACAAAGTATTGTTATAATTAAAAACGTTTTATTTGAAAATGTTTATTAAAATCATATTAATTTTAAAAACTTTGCTTATTATTACTTCATTAAGTGAAAGAAAGAAAACCTGAAAAGAAAAAAAGGTAACAAATTCTCTGCTCGTTTTTGATTAAAACAGATATATGATATTAGTTTCTAACATATATAGTGCATTAGGATGGTAAAATTCATGAGATATTATTATCACGAATCATCATCGAATATTTGCCACTAAATACAGGGTGAATGGATATAGGTGTACTTTTAAGAGGTGAATATATTGCTCATTTGTCACAAAAACCTTAACTGCTTTTACATCCATTTACTATCATTTTTCCTATTGAAATGTGACAGATAAATAACTTCTATTAGTCTGCAGGGAAAGCTAGTAAACAATAATTAATTATAATAAATAGTATTCAGAATTTTGAAAACTATTCTTTTTGGTATATTGTCATTACTTTATTCGTTATTTATAAAACAACAATTAATATTTTTTCTGTAATTGTAGTATGTAACGGCGCGTATCGGGGCTTCCTGAGGAATCATCGAGCTTAGCAACGTTGAAAGAGGTTTTAGGCTAAACACCCTCAACGCCCTCTTCCCTCGCACCCGCGTAATCTGCAAATGCCACTTGAGCAGTTGTTTGTTAGCAGTGCAAGTTATATAAAAAAACACTTTACACTTTACACTTTACCTTTAAAGCGTTTGCAACTATAAGGAATCATCCTGCATTTAGTGGAAAAATGTTATACGCAATTCTTACATTGATGCAGGCTTAAAAATAAGACGAAACAAATCACCGAACTGTCAAATAGTAAGTTAACAATTTGACGGTTGTATGCCGCAGTTAATAAGTTTAAGACTGTTCATTAAAAATTTCACACGACCGGGCAATAACTTAGCCTAAGTTGCATCAAGTCGAGCTCGTAAACGAAGATCGAAAGATTTACTCCGCATTACTTGCGCGGTTGCAATAAATTTCATGTATTATGACAAGCTGATGTTTTTATCTCTGTGACGTCACTGGCTCTTCGTAACTAATAAAACTGTTATGCAAGCGTAAAACGTATGAAGCGCTGCGAATACCATTATATTGACAAACGTATATATAAATTCCTAATAGTTCCATTTGCGATGTATATATAAGAATTAAGATATCCGTAGGCGAAGGAATATTCAATTCAAACATTCTTCTGGTTGAATTTTTTTTGGTCGTTGGCAGTATTGAGCGAAATATTCGCGTACTTGTAATAGAACTTATTCGCGTGGAAGATATAGCCTAATGGTTTTAATCCAGGCTTCACTGGCAAGCTTACAATTACAAAACGAGCCATTAAGGATTTCTTCACGAGATCAAATCAGAAATGCGAAAATCCGTAGGTGAATGAAAATTATCGACATGGCCCAGAGGGTGTGCAAGTTCGAATAGCAGTAGCAGTGTCATAGCACGCAGAACAATTGCCACCTAGGCCTTAATGTTCTAGAGTAAATACCAGTAACAAAGTGGACTTGTTGACTGCTTCAAACCCCTGCTCTTGGAAATCTATGGGGAACATAAGCAATGTTTAACAGAAAACGTATTTATGTCTGAAATTATGATGATGTAGGAGAGTTACTACCAATCAATCAATTTTTTATCAACAAAAATATTCCATCAAATTTATAAAAAAAGAAGAAATCAATAAAGTCGTTATTCAGCTATGGAACTACTAAGGGAAATAGGAATTCATTTATTTTGTGCAGACGTAATAGGTTTAAGATATGAATATAATCGTGAATAATTCTTATGTCGGTAATAATGAAATGAAATGTTTTGCTTTCCAAGCACATGAACGGGATTACAATAATTATTATAGTACATATGACTTTTGACATCAAACAAAAATACTGGCTAATATATCGGACGCACGGTAACACATTCTGTACTTCGACTTTGATTTATTATTGTGTTTATATTTTTTTGGCCTTGCCTTTGATTCGTCTGAATGAAATAAAGAAGTTGATTCATTACTCGTGAACGGTAAACATTAATCCTAGTCCTATTACTTTTTATTAAGAAAGAAATGCCTACTTAGCATGTACATTAAATGGATACAAAAATAAATCATTAATGTTTAATCAAAACATTGCAAACAATATAACTTGAGATATTTAATAAAAATGTTCTATATCATTCGATTTTTTTAATTAAACGGGTCGTTTCTTCGTATTTTAGACAGCCTCAATTCACCGTATGATGCTCAGTCATACAGCAGTAATTTTAAAAGAAAAATTTTGTTATTAAATTAGTAATAGTTAAAACGGTTGAAACTCCAAAAAGTGCTCAAAAATATTGTTTTAACATCGAAGAATAATTACCGATATATTTATTTATATTTATAATAAATGGGCAACATGTCGATCAAGCTATGTGTATCATGTAAACCGAGGTTGTCGCCCCGCGATCTATAGCGTACGTTTAAAAAAATCCACCGAAAACCGTTCGGAGAACCGATCGAATTATCTCTTGAACGATTTTATGCGGCGCGCGTCGGTTTACGATTGCAACAGTGTTGCCATTGACGGGACCGAGTTGATTTATTGGGAGTTTCATGTGGCAACGGTGTGAACACGGCGATTTTGAAATGGCAACTCATTTCAAATTTGCTTGCATTTCGCTCGATACTTTGTTATGGCGAATGTAGAGTTTTTTATTGTCGTTGTAGGTCTTATATGGCAGGCTGTGCAGAAAATGCGCAACGTCATATGAAACTTATTAAGGTCTTTTTGTGTTCGGATAATATAAATTTAACAAATTGTTTTCTTACTCTCACCGACATTTATGGCCCAGGTTTCGCAAAGAAAAATAAAATATATACAAAATTTTGAATTTAATTCGAGATTATAATAATTTTTACGAAGTTGAAGTAATAATAAAGCATAATTCCTTAAGGTTACTTAAAAATAAAGAATTTAATGTATTTTTTTCTAATAAAGCTAATAAAGCTTTGGTAATAAGATGGCTGGCAAAAAGTCACTTTCCTTTGGTTCTACAACTTGTCATTAAGTATAAAATTAATAATTATTTAATTCATAAAAATTTTTTTTCAATCATAATAATGTTATAAATTATTTATCAGTGTATGCCTTACATAGTCCTTATATTCATGATTAAGAGTATGATTATACGATATATGGTATCATATTAAATATGACAAGAGTTCGTACCTAATGATTATCGCTATATATAGATTAGCTTCGTTGGAATTTATGTACAACGGAGTGATCGCGTTGTAAAATCGCTTTTTTGTTAGTATGTAATTGTTAAGAGTAGACGAATATCTACAAGTTTAATTGGTATAACATTCCAAGTCAAAATATCTTTATTCAAGTAGGCAAGCACTTTTAAGTCGTCACTTAGTTTAACATTACAAGTAATAAGCTACTACCGACTCGAAATGCTGATCTGGGGAGAAGAGTCGGCCAGAAACTTAACAGTTGCTCATTTTAAATGAAATATAATAATGTTTAATGTATATAATATTACATATTCAACCACATAAATGAGTCAACCAAATAAAGTTCCAGGCATCTTGATTAACCAAAAATTTATTTGTCATACTAAAATTTATTAAATAATGTACATTTAATTTTTGATTTTAAACTAAAAAACGTGTCTTATATATCTTGTGAAACTTTATTATATTTATTAACACTTACCCCCGAAAGATTTTTATTTTTTTAAGGCGAAATTTGGGCGTTATAAGTTTATTTTATTTCTTGTATTAATAATGCGTCTTTCACAATTTTTATGTAAGATTGTATATTTAGCGCATAGATAATTTGTTATTAAATGAATATTATGAAGCAAGCGTAAAAATACCAATTTTTTTAAAAACATGTCTCAGGGAATCTTCAACTTTTTACTTAAGAAAAATGACTAATTTTGGTGTAAAAAAGTTGTAGCTTGTATCGACGGGGCGCTTGAATCCCTGAAGACATAATCACGCTTAAATCTAAAGAAGATAGTCAAGAAACAATTGTTTTCTTGGATATTTATTGTAAGTAAGGTAATAATAAGCTGCTGATACTCCGATTTCTAAAACACACAAAACCTATTTCTTTAATGTAAATATATATGTATATCCTCAGTCGAGGCTTTCGTAAGAGTGCCGTTGAGCTGAGTTACTGTAAATAGGTATAGATAAAATGCCTTCAGCAGTCATACCCGGTGAAGCTGTAAATGTTAAAAAGCAAACTATATTTATCAATGACACAAAAGGTATCTTGACATATTTCTTCTTTTCTCAAGGATACAAGCATATTTTCAGCGAAGAGTTTTGTATTTAATAAGCGTGGAATATTGCGCCTTGGGAGCATGCCGTGTAATGTTCTATCGGGAATACCTTGTTTCTCTTCTTACTTTAAAATAAATCATAAATCATATGAACATAACTATGATTTTATACTGTTTTTACATTTAAAAATCAAAACATTTTCTAACGATTACATTTATTCATATACATAATATAAAATTTACCCTTGTATCATACAAATGTATATATAAAAAATCTAAACTGTTTTGTAATGTGCTAAATTTCATTTTAGTTTTATTTTATTACAAGTCCTTAGGCTAAACAAACCTTTTGTAAACTATATTTTCTAATGTATGTTTTAAATAATAACGAAATTTAAATATAATTGTCATCAATAATTCTTATATGATTAGTATGAATAAACAGCGCTAACGGAAAAGGTGCTGCAAAGCAGAAATTCCGCGTGGTTTAAATAATTTCTACAGCGAGAAATAAGGTCCGTACCTAATCCGCGTGTGTTGGAAATGTGAGCGCTTACTGGCATTATAAACACACGGAAATGTATTTATAAGAGCAACTATATATACATTTTATATTAACCTTAGATTGCCCAAGGAAAACATTTTCACAGCTTTTTAATTTCAATTACATCTATACATATTAACATATGTAATATACATAATAACGTTTGTAAATATTGTATAAATATTGTGGAAACGTGAATAATATTTTTATATTTAAATTTAAATTAGTTTCAAATTAAATTAATCTTATATTTAAATTAGTTAATTAAATATTCTACCCATTTATCTGTACTACTACATTTTAAAATATCATTTATTAATATTTCGTTGATCAAGGAGAAGGACTCGTAATAGTTTATGACTAGTAAAGTCACCTACGACTTGCTATAAATAAATAAATGATATATTGCTCATATGAAATGGCAACGGGCAGTTTCATCACTCGGGCCGGAGTGATGGGGTTCTTGAGTGACGTGACCTGGGTAAGCCTCACACTAGGTGGAGCGACATTATAGTAAGGGTTGCGGGAAGTCGCTGAAAACGGGTAGTGCCTGACCGATCATCATGGCGATCTTTGTTACAGTCCTATGCGTTGTAGTGGCCGTTTAGCACCTATCGGTTGATTTAATGACGATGATGAAGTTGTAATTTTAAATAAATTAATCGAGTAAAATGACAGACAGATTGTTGACATTTCTTAATTAATAATATTTTATACAAAATTATTAACAGTAGTCACTTGTGTACGACGTGAGAATAACGCCAGACTGTTCCAATTTGATACAAACAAGAATCAAATTGAACTCACTTATAATTGAACTTAAAGCTATGTGATTTCCAAGCTCGCCCTGATTTGAGAAAAGCCCACAACGGACTAAACCTTTTATTAGATTCTTACTACAGTAAATTCATTCATTCTAAAGCTTTACTATCATTTAAAAATCTTTCTCAATTTTGTACGATTTTTCCCAAGTTATATTTGAAATTCTTAAATTTTTGTTATGTTACCTTATAGCTTTTAAATCATTCGAAAGCGTCTGTTAAGTCACTAATAACTATATTTATCGTAGCCGTTCATATTTTCTCCCTTTTTCTATAATTTTCAGTACAGTCTCACGCTACTTTCCAGTCCAAAGTGTACTTTCAAATGTAATTCAATCTAGGTGACAGGCTGTACTTAGGAAGTGTTTTATTAAGCTGTGGATTTCATTCTAATTTTGATATAACGGTAATAAAAATATTATTATTAACAACGCAACCGGTATTTATACACTTGATTTAGAATTATGCTCGCCAAAGTAGAATTTGTTATTCAAGTTTTGCTAGTTAAACTCCCGTGCCGTGTGTTCTTGCTATAAACAGCGAGAAACATGACGCCTGACGCCGTTTTTGAGCAAAATATTGCACGTTAATTTAACACGGCCGGTCCGGTCATTTGTGGCATACGAGCCAAGAGGCCTCCATGCCTCTTTTTACCTCTTGTTGCCTCTTTCGTTGAGCACGTTTTGAAGCGACGATACTTCTTGATTTGGCAATGGTAATCTCTTAGTTTTTGTTGGATAGACTAAAAAACAATTCAGCCGTTTAAATTGGTACATATAGTCATAAACATTAATAAAGAATATTTATAATAATGTTGATAAATCACCGCTATTATAAAGGAATTTATTTGAAAGCATTTCAAGCTTTTTTTTTATTTTGTAGACAATTTTATATTTATAGATTCTTAGAGAATTCTACGGTAGAGCACTATCGAAAATGCTTCGTAAGAAAAAATTTCCAAATTCTGTTAAACTTCTAGATTTTTTTTAATTCAAATATAATGTATACTACCATAATTGGATTATAATAGAAATGCATTAGTTTACATATAAGCCAAGAGGACGTGAACATGTTTTCAAAGCCAAAAAAAAACTTTTTTTATATATCTAATAGTACAGACTTCATACTGTCAAAAGTTAAAATAAACCGTCTTTCAGAGAACTGTTCGTATTCAAAATTGAAGAAACAGCGTGATTACTTTCATTGAAATGCTACATAGTACACATAGTTATTAATTTATTACTCATTGAAACCATCAATGGGATATAAAAGTGCTGTGTTCTTTTTTTTCGCGCAAGTTTTTCAATTTTTGTTCATAAGAGCCATCATCGTAACGAACTAGTAAATCCTTTTTCAAATTTTGAATTTTGCAATGTATTTGGCAAAGAATTTACTTAAATAGTTTACCAATTTTTTTTTTGTAAAACCTTAAAATTAGTTTTTATCTTTATTCGTTTTATAAACAATGAGTCAATCCTCAATCGAGAAAGAATCGAATGTCATAACGAAACATTATAAGTTATCATATTATACAAACTGGAAGGCAAGTGCCGAACGGCGACGGTTCCATAAGCCACCTTCACACGCTCTTATTTAAATATGAAGTGGAAATGTTTATACAGTTAATGTATAACATGAACGACTGCAACCCGAGCAATGTTTAGACTGATCTCAGGTGAATGAGCGAAATTTGAGACCAGTCGATTAATGATATATCGATGTGTAAGCGCCGAAATCGATTGTGAATGGATGACGACTTCGCACTTATTTTTTTTTTTCGTCGATGACTAATGAGTGTGGTATGTTGGTTTTGGATGTTAATACATCCATAGATTCACAGCATTAATAAATACGACATACGAAAATTTAAAACATTTCTTACCTTTTGCCTATCATAAAATGATTATTATTTACTTATAATGTTATTGTAAATGTTGTATACATTTTAAATAAGCAGGTGCTGAATTTTTAATTATTTAAATCGTAAGCATTTTAGAAAAAACAAAAGCATAAAAAGGTGCAGGTAAAATAAACTCTCCAGTTAATATTAAAATTTGCTTATATCAAAACAGCTTTATGATGTAATATATAAGGTTTAAGTTTGTTTAATCATCAGTACTAACATATCGGCTTGAAGTGCCATGAATAGTAAAATGTCTTGGCTAATGTGACGTTCTACTTGTGCACTATGTTGGCAGCGCAGAATTTCTGTTGCAAAATTCTAGTTACCTATGATTTTCTTCTCTTTTTATTACTTTATGGAATTAAAACATTTCAACTTCTAGATAGATTTAGAAATGCCAGAAGGCTGAAGGACGTAGAATATAACTTTTAGAGTAACAAAAACCAAGGGTACCCCAAAGAACCTCTCTCGGACCACTACTTTACCTAATGCACAGAATTTACTAACAATGCTACAGGCCCTTTTTATCATCAAAATGATCTATCTATCTACAGAAAAGTGAATCTACTTTATGTTTCCAGTGTATATATCCTACTAAAGAATAATTTATATACATTACGCTCATTATACCTTGGCAATTAACGACTAGCTGCATATAAAGCGACTCACCACAAAAACTTAACTCTACGCCTTCTAATTGGTCGATTTACGAATAAAAATAAAAGGTGGAAATTAACCAACAAGCGTGAAGGTAAAATACGCTTATTTAAAATTTATTCGATTTAATAATTTGCTTTTAATTTAAATCGTATACGCGATTACGAATATAGTTGTTCAAACACGTCACGTATTTGTAAGCGCTTAATAATGCGCGGTGCGATAGTTGCTAGGCGTTCGTACTTACGCTTAGTCTCAGATCAAACCGCGATGGAACATTAGAATGTTTGTTATTCTACCCTGAATAAGTACGCTAATAAAAAATGGAAGGTTTCATCAAAATGAGCAATGGGATAATGTTTACTAAACGCTTAGGATATCACCCGATGATCTAAGAATCGCAACCGATCGAGACAAGGTCCAATCCTCTCGGTGATGAAATCTTGGAGACCTTTGCTTCCACTTCATGGAGTATCTGCCTAAGTGACCTAAGAGTTCGCCGAGTTTAAAGGTAAGGAAGAAGTAGTAAGCCTTGAGCTTTGATTGCGTACTGAAGAAATGGAGCGGCCGGTACTAAACAGCGATTCTAATACTACTTTATTACACATCAATGGGGGCCTTCCTCCTAAACTAGTTTATTCCCGATACACTCCATCACTGTATGAAAATAACTGCAATGTAACCTACGAACGTTTGTCCTTCACCGCTAGTTGGTCATTGTATCGCGGACTGTAGAAAAATAAATCCACATACATAATAGTTTCACAAGGTATCTTATAACTTCCTTGCCCTAGTTTATTTAATATCTAAAATTAAAAATATATAATAGATATTAAATTATTGTAATTATATATACTCAAAAGTTTTTAGGCGATCGAAATGCATAAAACTTGGTTTGTTGCCGCATTTACATGTTTGATATTATAATGTTTGATGCATTATATTGTTATTTTTCATTTAAAAGAGCAACAGTTGAGTTTCTGTGCGATCCTTTCAACAGATTCATTCCAAAATGGTAGCAGAATAATGATAAAAATAATTAGCTACTTGAATAAAAGTATTATGAATGTGAATTTGAAATTTAAAAAAATCGGTAATAATTTCTTCGGTTGTCATGGTTGATACGAATTGAATCAAACAAGTATGAACGCGTATTGCCTATGTTTTAACATATTTTGTCATATCCTGACGTTCCAGCGCGATAATTTCATCGTGTTCCAGGACACAAAAAATTGTTACATATATTCAAAATTTATCAATTGCTTACTATAACAAAAAAAACTTGTGAATCGAGTGGTAAAAGACTTAAAGACTGTCTTTTGAATGCGCTTCAAACCGTCGTATGTATTCAGATGAAGGAATGCCATTTTAGAGGACCTCAATTTGATTGCATTCTTTTTATGACGTGCACAATTGACATCTGGCTATCCATAGTAGATAATATCAAATACAGTTTTAACCTACGAATAGAAGCAAAAGGGGAGATGGGAGGGAGAAGTTTATAGAACACTATATAGACCAGCCAAAAAAGCATAGATGACAGCAGTTTCAATACAGTTACTCCATATCGTATCTAATGTATAGATCGAGAATCGTTAAATAATTTATAATTAAATGAACGCAATAATTTTGATCTGTCGTCCACTACCTAGTTAGCTAGTGAAGGTATATTGTGTTGTATAAGTAATTGCTGCAAATTACACAGCGCATTATGATAAACGCATCAAGCCTCATGAATCAATTTTATACGGCCCGATAATTTGCCGCCAATCCGCACGCACGCAATTCGCCGCTACTACTGAAACTCGTAAAGTATTCGCATGTCAAAATACGCAGTCAGTTTTGTATACAAGGTATTTATTTATTGTTAAAACCTTAACAATCCCTTCTTCCATACATTACGTAGTGATAGTTAAAATAAAAATTATATTTTTTTGGCAAACAGAATAATAATCCCTAAATGTTAAATTAATTTAGAACAATAAAATTACATTGAATATACGTTCGAGAAATCATGGTAGCGTGGTAACCATCAAAAAAATTAGTGTCACTAATTATCGTCCGATCGATTTGCGTACAATATATTTTATATGGAATATTATTAAAATCCAATTATCGCGCTTCGTCGACATATAGCCTTCAGATAAGAGTTAACGTGTACGTATCAACTTACTGAGTAAATCACTCATAATTAACGCATAAAAAAGGTTTTTAATTTCTACTATAATTTATTTATTTATTTACTCTTTATTGGATACATGGTATAAAAAGAAATCAGATGAAATAGACAAAAGATGAAAAACAAAGCTGATCACATCGTGAGCTACTTCTTCTAAACAACTTTTGGATGGACTTGGCAAGTAAAGAGAAATAAATCAGTTTATTTCTCCTTATTAGCCAAGTCCATCCGTTTTTTTTTTGTCTATCATGTTCTCTCAACATATTTTATAGAAAACCCGATTTATTTTTACAGCTCCGTAATTGAAAATTTGTATACTAGATGACAAAAGGTTGTTGATAACGAAGGTGAAAGCATTGTTCATAAGAAATATAATCTTGTAAAAATGTAGTCGTGAGAATTTAACTTAAGAAAGCGACGTTACTTTCGGTACATATGCCAGATTATTCAGGTCTTATTTTGTATAAGTATACCCTGATGATTACAAAAAAATATTATATTAGCTTTAGCCAAAATTGTGATACATATTACATTTATTTTTTTAAAACGAAATTACTTCGTGTGGACATATTTAAGGTTCATATAGCGTACAGTGATAAAGTAATCATATCTTTTTTTTAGATCTTCCTTTAGACTGCTAAAACATTTTAAAACATTATAATGAACTATATTTCTTCTAGCTTCTGTTAGTCGTATTTAAAGTTATGACGTTTAGGAAATCATAAAAGACAGCCAATTTTTTAATAACTCTTGCTAAGTTAGTCCCTTTAACAGACGCTATATATTAATCTCCAAAGCAATCGTAAACAAAAGATGAACAGCGGTCAGCGGTCACTTAAATATCTTGCAGTTTTTGAATTTCTATTTGGAATTTGTGCAATTCTGAAGGTCATTGTTCGATGCGTTTGTCTTTATTTTCTTGAAATAAACTTTTTAGTTCGTAATTTTTTTGTAAATTGGTACTGACAATTTTTCCTTGTTCTTTCAATAAATCTTTATATCGAAAAAAAATAAATAAATTGGAAAATATAAATAATATTTGTTACATTGCTATCAACAAATATAGGAGGAGGACCTTCATAAGACATACTTTGAAATTATGACCTTGCATTTGACTCACATTAAATGCATGTAGCGGTCATATTGGACCACTACCAGTGGTCCTGTATAATTGTACACATTCGTATGCGACGCGCGATGCACCGGCTGCGGCGGTGAGCTCCTAAAGCGGACCTAAAGACTTAAGTGTCGAATAATAGAATCGAGATTACTTCTTAATTAGAATGTTTATCGATTTTAAATTGGACGAGATTGCCGATTTTAATTGGACCGAAAATATTGCTTTCGTCCCGCCATTCGTATGAATGTCACCAAAAAATTATTTTGGAAAGTATAAAAGTTTATTACCCGAAAAGTAAACGACAGATGAACGTCACAAAACATGGCATGGTGAGCAATAAGCCTTATAACAATATACATTTGCACTAGAAATTTTGTCGTGAGATTTGACTATTATACTGATTACTATATATAATGTATTATTAATAAAAAGCAAAACCTTAACCCTTAATAGCCTAGAGTTTCAATTTTGATACCAATCTTTTAAACCGAATGTTCACATTACTATTAGTTTTTTTTTATAGGTTGGCTGTACGTATTTTACTGTTGTATAATATTCTGTCCAAAGAAATTTAAAAAAAAATCTATTTTTCCCTTTATTTTTTTTTTACCCTCAAGCAAACACAGTAATATTAAAAAAAATCACTTTCGTAAATCAAGCTATTAAGGGTTAAAGTACTGTGTAAGCTATTACATATTTGACAAAAGAAATAGACCTAGTCGACCTGTTGTAAAATAAAACTATTCCTCGTAGATAACATTAAATATAATTCAAAATATATTTAATTTCTGATAGTACTCCATTATCAACATATAAAAGATGATTGATTATAAGTGTAAAATTTTTAAAGGAATTAATATATGTATGCATTTGTTACTAAAAAGCATAAAGTTTCGAAACTAACACTTATTATCAATCACTCTGTTTAAAATTATCACTCTGAAATATGTTACATTAATTTATATTTTCAATTTAAATGCGACAGACCAATAACTTTTGTCAGTAATAAGTCTGCAGGAACAGATAGTAAATAATTAATTTCAATATTGGTTCGTTTTGTGTTTAACGTCATCTTTGATACTAATATACAGGATGATTGATTATGTGTGTAATAGCTTTTAAGGGCTGAATTCATAGCTCATTTGCTGTCAATTATGGTAAACCCAATCTAAAAATCAATGGTTTCGGAAATGTTAGAATTCATTTATAAAATTCGGATTACTATATATTTCGTGCCTTAATTCCCAGGTACAATCATTCCTAACAACAGTAAAAGATGTCAAAATTTTCATCAATATTAGCTAAAAACGTATCAGTTAGACGACTCATGACACAACGTTTACATCTGTTATATCTTTAAGAAGATAAATATTTTGATAAAACCGCACTGACCGAAGGCTATCGAAGAGTCAAATATGGTAACACATCACACACATGTACAAATTTAAGCATAGAGCTACAAATTGTAATTACATACCAAATTGAACTCTGATTGGGCCTTCCTGTACTTGGAACCTCAGAACCGGAATTATAGCCACGTATCGGTCACTGCTTGGAGCGTCAGCCTCGACAAGCAACGGCTGAAGAGCTTGACAGCTTTTAATCCCTCTCATCATCATGATTTCATAGGAAGAATAGGAATCCTATCGTCTTTCAACGAACTTAACAAGATCATCTGTCTTATGCTACGCAGACCGATCAGCTGTCTCCAGTTCGGTCAAGTTCGGTCTTCTCCGCCTTATGCGGCCTGCCCACAACTTCAACTTGACAATCCGCCGGACTGTCATTTACTTTCGTTCATCTACAGAAGTCCTTCACCTACTACTTCACCGCGTATGAGGTAACAGAGCGGTAAAAACGCTTATCATAGAACTCTTAAAGGCACAACGCAGAAAGCATTTAGCATTACTAAATGCCTTCCGCGCTCTACCTCCTGTAACCTGCGCAGCTTTAAGTGCCTAGAGATAAACAGCGTTATCATTTGACAAAATTGTAAAACAAATGATTTGTTACGTGTGATATCTTGGCAAGTCTAATCTACAGAATGTTACAATAAAAGTACAGTGAGACTGTCGTGAGCATATTGCAAGATGGCGACAGTGATGGACACTTTCCTTTAACTGAGCGATAAACGCAAGCGTTCGCTTCCTCTCGCAATAAATCCATTGGAAAACCGACTTAAATCTGTCAGTCGACAGTTGTCTGCCTTACGCACCGATTCCAAATGCATATGCAACATAAAGTATGTTAAAGTTTATGATTGTTATTGGTGTTTTAGTAAACGATTCCGGGGAAATCTCTTTTATTTTAAATAATCTGTAAATATAAGAGATTGCCATCTATAACTGACTCATTACCACATCTTTGAAATTATAAGATTTGGAAAGAATATTTGTTTCACCGAGTAGACGTCACCGTATTTTACGAAATTCCATTCGCTCGGATTTGAGAGGGCGTTCATTTATTTCGTGGTGCGAACGGTGGACAACTAGTAATAAATAAAAAAATTAATTTACTGCGAATAATAAATAGTCATCGTTCTACTTAATAAGCATTTATGCGCTCTCATAACAGTTTTTTTTTCGAACTGTAACAACATTATTGCGTTGCGTTGTAAATTCAAATTGGATATAAAAAACTGTGGAGATGTCTTTTAAATGTTAATTTTATATAATTATATCAAGCACAAACGCTTTAGAAGTTGTCATTCGACATCGTTGAAAACGCAAGTGTACTTATGTAAAAATGTAAAATAAAAAATTGAAAATTAAATCTCGTTATACTATTCTCTAAATATTTGCAGGTTTTGCGGATATTTCGAATTGTAACAATGTTATTTCAAACCAATATGTATATCCGATTTCATAAATAAATATAACGAACATGAATTCTAATTACAACTTAAATTTAATTTATAAAATATATGATAATATCAAAAACGAATCAGAACGCATGATCATGTCTTAAAATAACAGGTCATATTTAAAATCAATGGAGAGGTCTACATAGGTATCAACAGTTGCAGCCGTTGGCATTTTACTCTTGAAATGATGATCATGTATTATAAATAAAGTAGATTTCCCTCTAGAAATAAAAAAAAATTAAAAAAATTATATTCATCTAACAACATCTATTGTATTCTCTCTTATGTTAATCTTCCCCAGGTTGCACCCGTAGTTAATTTCATTTTTCCATCTGATGTTACCCATGACCTCGCCGTATTTTCTTTTTGTGTACACTTAATTCAATGTTAAATATTACTTAAACATATTTTATTGATACTTCATTTAACAAATAAATTGATAGAACACGTGTGACGGATCGCAGCCAACATTGTTATACTGGACTGACAAACAGCAATTGACAATCGAGTCATGTTGACCTTGCCTGGTCCACCGCTTCATCGCACGCATTGTCGCTGCACGCGATCCGATGGTATTAATGAAATGGAAAATTTTATGAATAATTTCCACTGAACCAATTATAAAAAAATATAATCTTGCAAACATTTTGAAACTGTAAACTTAGATAGACCTTTTCAGTTCTTACTAAGTGACAGTATAATTTTAAGTACAATATTAAATATTAAATGACAAAGTGGTTGCTCAGTGGTAGAGTGTAGAGAACGGAAATCGCGGGTTGGAATTCCTGAATAGAATCTTATATAATTCATACTTTGTGCATTAATTATATAGGATTGCCACTGCTCACAAACAAGTTTTCTGAGGGTGGACAACAACGTCCTCTGCGTACCATAAAACCACACAGCGATCGCCAACCCGCCTTCCAAGCGTGGCGATGATAGTATATCCCCTCCATAGATATCTTTGGGAGAGGCCTATACTTTGCAGTAAGCGTGGGCTGAGTCGATTCAATAAAAAGAATTTTAGAAGTTCTGTTTAAAATTTTAGAATATCAACATCATTAATTTTATTAAAAAACGTTGTTTTTTTTTCTATAAGTAAACAGTTGTTGGTAACAATTTTCAAGTTGGCAATTATACATAGGTTAACCGAGTGCGAGGAGACAGAGCGCTGAAGATACTTAGTCTAGACCTCCAAGGCCGGCTAAGAGCTTATACGTATATTGCTTATTGGCAACTTCTGTATGATTATTTTGTCATCATCACCATCATTTCAACCGTAGGATATCCACTGCTGCATAAAGGCCTCCCTCAAAAATTCTGCGCGCTAGTTGGCCAGCTCACTGCAACTTCATCTTGTGAATCCGTGGGTAAAGATGGCTCATTTTCGTTCCTCTACAAATATGTTCATTCTTGATTTGATCTCGTAGAGAAAATACGAGCGCAGCTGTCTCCACGGCTCTTTGAATGACAGAGAGTCTCTCAATGCGACCCGATGTGAAAGACCATATTTCAGTGCCGTAAGTTATCAAAGGTAACATAACATACCCATATTAGTCTTAGACCTTCGTCTCAACTACTGAAGGATAGTTGACAAGAAAAAGTTCCATATTAGTGATTACAGAATTAGTGAAAACAAAATAATTAAGAAGCAATTTTCTATGATTTTTAAATTAAAAAAGTTGTAATTAATTTAGAAAATAAATAAATTTACGAATGGGTAAAGTTTATACAAAAATAAGTAAGTAGAAATAAATCAATAACACAATATTGCAATCCATAGATTCATAAAACAAATACCATACTTATAGTATTTATAGCACTTTAATTATGTTTAGATTCCCAATAAGTCACATGCTAAAGTGGATAGGCATTGTAATGGCGCAAGTAAAGAATCACGGCTGACATTTGAAAGGTGAGAATGTGATGCGCGGAGAAAAGACTGTCTTCAACCATTACATCTAATGCAAAATGAATCAACGGTTCTTTAATATATCCACATATCGATGCAAGTTCTTTTAAAACTTAATTCATTACCTGTCAAACGATTTTCACCTTTCTTTCGTACGTTTTAAAGAATCTGCACGCAAGATTGACTGTAAAAGCAGATGTGTTATATTTTACATAGAGGAAGTTCGAAGAACTCGAGGTTTAAGATACGTATTCACGTTCCTCCCACTCGAACTTAACGGTATTTTTTATCTGCACGCGCATACTCGTATAGCAAGGCGACAATTTGCATATATTAAAGCGTCCAAACGTACATTTTTACTCATTAAATCCCTATGTATATTCGAGGGTTAATTATATACACGAAAGTGGTACAATGCCCTGTATTTGATACGGGACGTCTATCTTTGATAAACAAAATCGGTTGTAACTTTTTTATATAAAACTTGCCAAAACAAATATCAGGTACTACACTAACTAGAATTATCAGATTATCTCTGGTAAAAATAATTATGCCTAGTTTGATCGTGAATATATTTTATAGGTGAATAATAAAGCCGTATTTTTACAGCGCGAAAGAAAAGTAACCAAATTAATGAATTAACTACATAATAAGTAGTAAAAGAAAACAAACATTTGTTTCTAACCTACTGTCTGATGCCGATAACCGTTCATTTACCAAGCACGCCTACGCTGAAGGCGTTCAGAAATTTTAAATTCGAACGCATTTGCAATTCAAAATGGTGGTCGGGTGACGTAGCAAGAGATCAAGTTTATTCCTATGCTAATTCCACGGGTAATTACAATTTTTTTTGTCTTTCATAAGCATAATTAATTTTTACTAATTATTTCAACAGTTATTTAGTTTATGTATAGTTTCTTAAATAAATTTAAATTTTATTTATTATTTTATTAATTTACGAGCTATTTGATAGCCTATGACCTCTATGAAATATATAATAAAACTAATGAACATATTCTTCGCGAGTAACAAAAGTTAAAAAAATTATTACCCAGTATAATTATCGTTATTTTGTATTTAGATAATAATTTATGATAAATTATTAAGTAAAATTTAATTAAATGCTAATATTGATTTTAATAAATATGTTATGAATTAATTTTATGCATTGAATACATTTTAAAGTCTGTGGTCTGAGGCAATGTAAAATAAATTATAATACATATGTATCGATGTTTGCGTGTTGCTAAAGGTCATCGTCCTAATGACTTTTAGCGCGTATTGCACACATTAACAACATACCTCTAAAATACAAATGTCTATTACTAGGGTTAGCTATTTTAAAATTTGTAATATTAATTTAAATTATTTAATATAAATTAAAATTTATTTAACTGCAGTCTTGATCATTTTACAAAGTAAATCTTATTTGCATATCCAGTGGTAGTCTGTCGTTTTACCTCGATTCTGATAGCAAACACAATTAGTGTCGGAACAATCAGAAGCTCCGCTCTGATATCGATAAATTAACTGTCGACATGTGGAGACAAAACGCGATGCTATCACTCGTAAAGAAGCACTGCGTTTAATAGGGTTGCCTTTATTTCGAAATCTTTTATCGGATCAATGTTTCAACATCCTTACAGATTTTGAAAATAAGAAACAAAGGAAAATAAACACAATTTTAGTATGTTATAATTGTTGTGTTATTCCAGTAAACATTTATGTTAACATTTATACAACGAAATATAATTTTAGGTATGCAAAAATTATGTAACGACAGATTATTGAAGGAAATGTTCATGTTCACATACTCACAGATATATAATCGCACACATATACGCACCAAAAGCAAGTGCATTATTACTTTTTTTTTCGTGTTACTTTTCTTAAATCTTTTATTATGATAAAAATCAATTTTTCGTACCTTAAATTCAGATTTAGTTAAAAATAGGAAAGAGTCTGGTTACTTTAATACAGATTACACTACTTCAGAAGCTAAGCTCACAAATTTTTGTACTGATAGCTATAAAAAATAAAGATCATTTTAATTATTTTTTATTACCTAATTTTTTTTAACTATTAAAATAAAACGAATTGAATTATGATCGAGCCGTTAATGGGATTTTGATTTGTTCAAGCGATGAGAGTGATTATCGATTTGTCAAAGAAACGAGTCCATATATTATAATATATCAATTACTGTCTTAACAAAAAACTTAATATATCAAACTAACTCTAACAGAAATGATTTTTGTTATAGATCTGATATTGTGTTATAGGCTTAACATTTTATAGACAACATGTCTGAAGATATGTAATGATTTTATTATTTAAACATGTAAAAATTGTGTTCACTTTGTTCAAGTCTGAAGGACAATGCATTTATTTTACATGCTTGGAAAGATTTACTTTTTTTTAGGCAACCGTTCCGTATTACAATACACTTTTAATTACCCTGTAATAAATTTAAGAAGATCATAAAACTAAAACCTATAGTAAAATCTTATTATACTGTGAAGGATGTTTTAGATGACAGAGTTCTGATTGAATCGCTGAATTAAGAAAAACTGCAATATTAAGAATATTGTAAGTGACAAATAAAAACACATAAATGTTTGTTGTGGGCTCTTCTCAGGTCGTAAGTTTAAGTTGAAGAATGCCTTAAAGGGGAGTTTAATTTGATTCTAGTTACTATTAAATTGGGTTATAATAATAGGAATTAATAAATATTATAGCAGATTTTTAAGTTTTTTTTGATATAATAATATATTATTAGTGCAAACAATTGTTACAATTTTTCTGATGTATGTTTTAGTACCTAATAAAGATAATTATTATTAATAATATCGATTTTCAGTAAGAAATCAGCTTCCAACCCTATCAATAAGCGATTTAAATGGTTCAATTCTTGCGTCTGCGCAGGGCGTCCATTGGTCGGCTAGCGCGTACGCTATTGGTTGGAGGCGCGCGGGAAGGAGCGGTCGGCAAGTACAAAGGCTTCAGAGAGGCGGCGTCCGGTCCAGCAATTGTCAGCTGTCCAAGCCGCTACTATGAATATGGATGGTGATATCGCCGCCTTTGTCCCGTACTCTGTTTCGCGTTTAAATATTTGAAACGTTGTATTATAATTCAGCGAGGATTTTAAATCGGCGATATCAAAGAGTTTTCATTCTTATCAATTTATTAACGGCTTTAAACGCTGACCGGCGATGCGATATATGTGAATAATTTAGTACACACCAGTAAGTAAAGATGCGTATTGAATTTTATCAACACGAATTCAATAATATTTAGTCTATACATTTAGTATTAAAATTATTCGTCGATCTATGTAAACTTATTGAAGTACTTGTAATGTTTTTATAGTAAATACGTTCAAAATAGTTAAAAAAGCAATAAAAGGCTCATTTGCTGACAGATAAAGTGATCACTCTGAAATATGTTACAGTAAATTATTTTTTCTATACAAATGCGGCAAAACATTACTTTTGTCAGTAGAAAGTCTGTAGAAACTGATAGCAAACAAAATAAATTTTAATAGGTACGTTGTGTTCTAAATTTTAAAAACGTTTTTTCTAACTATATAATCATTGCGTTATTTAATAATTCTGAAGCCATTGATTTTCGAATAAGGTATACAATCCATTCATTGACAGCGATCAAGCTGTAAATTTAATCATTAACAGCTTTTACGACTATTTCAAATCACTGTATGTATAGTCATATAACATTATTATAACAATTTTTATTACTTTAATAACTTGCCTTGTTAAGGTTAAAAGAAGATAAAATATGTTTACATAAAATAATTTATAATTATAAAAAATCATCAGTAATTAAATCGTGAAAAACACACGCCACATAATACACAATTTAATTTGATTAGATGGAATAAATAAAAGGAAACCGAGAGATTAAAACCAGTTCCTCTATTATCAACAACATCTTGCTGATGAAAAAAAAACTAGAAATACAAGACGCCATTAAACCGGCTTAAGAATATAGTCATTTCAAAATAAAAGAAAAAATGTTCGAGCCTGTAATCCTATACGACAAGACCACTACAAATTTCAACACAGCAGATTGCATGTACTAGATATTGCTACATTTATATGTACTGAAAGTTTCTGAAAAAAAATTTATCAAAAAAATAATTCTATCTGAAAAACAACAAGGTAAACAATGTCTTAATGATAATACAGCTTGTAAAAAAATTGATTAACTACTCTAAATAAAGGATTTGCAAAAATTGACAGAGAAAAATTCAACGGCGTTTATTGTAGGATCATATCGGCCGCGTTAAAACACAGCTTTATTTTAAGTTAAGAGATGTTATATAAGAGCACAATTTAATATTAGTTTTTATTAAATTATTTTTTTTCTGGAATTCTGAGGATATGATTTGTAATATAAAGAAGTGGAGTATAAAAGTAGCAGAATGGTATCCAAGAGATGGTAAAGGAAGATAAGGAAGACGAAGTGAATAAATAAACAAATATTAAGTAAAAACTAAGCTATTTTGCTAGAACTATCGTCATCATCTACAGATATATGAGAAACTGATAAGACATGTACTGCATATAGGCCCCCTAAATATATGGTAGATTTCCGGTAGAGTCGATTGGAAGTGGTCTACATTTCGCGTCTTCCGACGACCTTAAGAAGGTCTGTCCACCTCCGCTGCCCTTCCAGCTCATCATCTCTACTCCAGAACTTCAAGACCCCAGCGTCCATCTTTTCTGCGCGCTATTTGATCTGCCCAGTGCTACATAAATTTGCCAATGTACATATTACATGTGAACCATGCAAGTATTCGCAAGAATTATTAAGAAAATGTTAATTTATTTTATTCTTATACCTATTTGTTTTTGTAAGTGTTAAATGTAAGCAAAAAAAAGACACTTACAAGAAAACTCCATATTTGAGCTCCAAAACCATTGTTACTAAGCAATGTTTTTGCTACTAAAATTATTAAACATGATATATTTCTTAAATTATATTTTATTAAGAAACATATGGAACCGCACTGCATAAGTTATTAATTAGCAAAATGAATAATTTTTTACCCTTTGCATATGCACAAATAGTTATAATTTACTTGCATTCCGCTATTTTGATACAAAATTGCTTACCAAAACATTCAAAAACTTAAATTTTAGGTAAATAAGTTTCCCTATATTCATGTGTTAATATTTTTAGGTGTCAAAAAGATCTAGTGATATTATTGAAATAGTTAGACGTTATAATCACTTATGAATGCAATCTCTAAAAATCTATTCATAACTAACCTCTATTACATAGATAGGTAATAAATGAAAATATGAGTAACAATGTAAACTAAATTTGTACTAGAAATAAAAGATAAGTTTGGTTTTATAAATTTGTTCAATTATATACTCCCTTTTAATGCCTCACAATTGTCGTACAAAACATTATTAAAATATATTAAACATTATAAGAAAAAAATATAGAATAGTTTAAATTATTTAAGGTCCTAATATAGCTTTGGAATGAGTCTAAAAATTATATGAAAGATGTACAAACATCCACCACCAAAATTTTTCAGCAAAATCTTCTGTAAGCTCTTTACAGATGCTAAGGCTTAGAAAAGAATTGCCTTACTTCTGTATAAAGGATATTGTAAAAGTGACCACAAAAACCATAGTAGGCTGTTTTCAGATTAGAACACATTTGGAACCTTCGTATATTTATTTTGATCAATATTAATACGTCAATTTGTATCAATTGGGCTGTTTTGTGGTAATTAAGTGATCATTAAAATTAATCGAAATAGAAAATGAAATGATTAACTCGTTTATAGGTCGATCATTCCAGTAAAACAGTTCTGCGTAGTATTTTGTTTTTCAACATCATTGTGTAAGACATGGTACGTATTAAAAATCACTTTGAGGAAAAACAGTTTGAAGAGTACCGAGGTGTAAAATATGCTAATTTAATTTAAGGAAATCAGGAAACGATAAGGAAAATTCTTCGGGAAGGCTTGTGACGTCCGAACAAGACGATGAAACGGACGTGAGTCAGATATATATTAAAGTATCCATCAATACTGTCGATAAGTAGAATATTTTTGCTTTCCTCTCTCCCTGTTTTTGGCACTAATCGGTGTAATATTACACCCGAGGATGCCCCGTGGAGGGGTGAAACACGTGTTGAGTGATTTAACGGTGGTAGTTGTGTAATTCGCATTGTTTGCCGCATGCGCATTTATCAGCGGGCTGGCGGGCGGTGCACTTTATTGCACGACTACTGCATTCGCATTATATATTGGTTCTTTTTTTACTTCCTGAAACATCTCTCATTTTTATGATCTTAGTGTTATTATCGTTATATTTTCAGTCGTAGAACGTTCACTGCGGGTAATACCTACTTTATAGATTTAAAGTAAGAACTTAACAAGATCATCTGTCCACCACTGTGCTTGCGGGTTCGTAATCACCACTCCACCACATAGCCTATCCACTGCCTTTACAACTTGTTATTCCGCTATTTTAGGTCAGTTACAATCGTTCTTTAGTGTGCATTATGTGAAAATACACTCATATTGTTATTAATTTTGTAATTTTAAGACTTCTGTAAACATAATGTAAAATATACATTAAGTATATGTCCACGGTGAACACAACATGAATAAACTATATTAAGTTGTTCTAATAAACAGTTTAGAGTATGTGGAAGACCCGTCGTTCAATAAATCTAAGTCTACAAATTTACTTAAATCTTACCAAGATTATTTTTATATATTGTGATAAAGAATAGACTTCTCAATGCGTTAGATTTTGATAATATTCCTATACTACTTCTTATAATAAACAAGAAAGTTTGTTTGTATTTTTAGTTCTATGAAATGTGTATTTTCTCTTATTTTTACTTTACAATTTGCGAGTAAATTTCACGCAAAGTTTGTATCTTCCCTGAACCAAAACCTCGATCTAAGATTAAGAGACGAAATCTGTGTAAAAGACAAATAGTGAAGTATATGCATATATGTATATCATACGTAAAAAGTATATTGCAATGGTTGCAGTTTGTAATAAGATACAGCCAATTATTTATAGGCTGTTAATTTATATATAATAATTTATTTCAGACAAATCCGAATCGATATTTAAAAAACAGGTTGTCCTAATTTTTTTTGATATTTGGTTACCCTCGCTCTCCATCACCGGCACAGTCCGCTCACGTCACTGACGCAGGTACGACATATTGTTTCATATACGATAAATGTAAATACAGCTCCGTCTATTAATATTTAATTACACAGGCAGCTGCTACAATAAAGTGTAGAAGAAGCGTCGATATGGGACTGATTCATGCACATATTTTCTCACAACGATCTATTCCGGACCCATAGACACTCAGCAATGAAATGCTGTTTCCTACACTGTTAAAACAACTGGATATTAGTAACTAGCAACGGCAAACAAATAAAAAAATGAAACATTCTTTTGCGTGATTTTAACATAATTTATACTTCGTTTCCAGAATTGGGCGAAATTGTTACTCATAATCGCATAGATTTTCATAGATAATCCGATAGTGTCTCATTTTGGTCCTCATTGGCACGCTTACAGTTGCATGAAGTGGGCTTTACTCGATATGAGGAAATACGTAGACCAAGGAAAATTACCGACATTGCCTAAGGCAAAAAAGAATTTGTAAAGAAATTAAAGTTACTAATATATAATACCAGTGGATTGGCTAATTTATGCAGCAGTAGACAGCAAATAGCTCGCAGGACAAATAGCTGCTGGGGCTTTTAGGTGTTGAGAGTGGAGACCATGAAAGTACAGCATAGAACCTCTACTAACAAGATGGAGTAACAATTGCTAATGTTGTCTGATAAGATTTTCAGAAAACAGTGAAAACAGGCCACTTCAAATCAGTCTTATCGAAAATCTATGGAGAAGGCCTATGTCTGGCAGTGAACGTAGTCCGGCTTAAACCACGATAATGCTGATCATATGGATAAAAGGTGAATTTAAAGAAAAACCTCCCCAGAACACTGAATGATTTATAGTTATACAGGTATTTCTATACTGAAGAACTAATAAAGTTTTTTTTTCCTTTCATAAATTCCTTCACTCATCAGAGCAGACAGAAACAGAATAGATAAGATTTCACTCTTTTATGTAAAAAAAATTGCACAAGCTTACAAAGAGCCCTCTAGTCTTTTGTAAGACCTGTTACATGTACAAACTTATTACCGAATTAATTGCCGAAAGCTATATACCCGTGAGAAAAGTGCATTAATTAACAGTAGCCTCAACAGATGTTAGTATTATGTTAGAGGTCAAAAGACTGTCGTATCAAATCATATATTTAAGATATTTTTTTTTGTGTTAGCCGTAGTGTCAATAAAACATGAATCTATATAGGAGAATAAGTAACCCTATCAATGGAGTCATATATCCGTACCAGGTTTAAAGTTCGCATCTTTTGCACGCTTCCAATGTCTTCCAATTTCTCTGTAAACGAAATCGCTGCTATCTTCCTAGAAATCAGTAACGCCACCGTAACACTCAATTGCTGCCAAATCTGGCGGTTGTTCGGAGCCGAACTCCCCCGAATATAGCCGAACGGTCGCAAACATGGCCGCACGCATTCCGATTGCATCTAATAACCTCAAAATCGAATGCAAAATGGCGTATTGAATAAATGACGCCGCTTCGTTTAGCATTCCGACATGCCATAACAGCGTACGCATTTTCATTTGGGGCCATTGTCTTGGCAGATATTAGTATTGATTTCAATAAATAAATTAATTGTATGCCAGCTCGAATAGCATCGCTTTGGCACGCGTCGCAGGACAATCGATGAATCGATAAGTCCACGATTGTGCTCGTATGGACTGTCTGCTTATTGGTGATTTTATTTCGCTTGACTCATGTCGTTTGCGTACGTGAGCTAGGGCGTTAACATCGATGTAATTTTCTTTGTAAACAAAATGTTTAATTTCAAAGTCCGATGTATGGAGTGCCTACGAACATTTATTAAAGCTTCTACATTCGAGTGGCATACAAATCGGACGGTTTACATCTGTTTTAAATGTACCGAAATTATTATGCCATTCTTCACGTTCACTATAACTGAGGAAGGAGGCATAAATACTGAACACATCCTGTTTTTTAAAGTTTGGTCGCACTTCAATGCTTTGAGGTATCTTTAATTTAAAATAAATAAAACTACTCTATAAATTTAAAAAGGGATGAATTCGATTTCATCACAATTTTAGCCTTTCATTGCACAAACCCGATTGTCTATTCACCTTGTGATGGATGTAGTTCGTTTATCATCGAGATAAGAACTACTTTTTATCCCATTAAAGCTTGTACGTTTCCGCAGAAATTATGTACACTTTTAATAAAACCTTTAATAAACTTAAAATCACTACCTTTAAAAGATTTTGGAGGTACATGCATGCGTGCATGGCAAAAGAAGAAATTTTTATCGATAAAAGTATTTAAAAAATTACTGTTTATTGACTATGAGGGAATGTGACCAAAAAATAGAACCTCTTATGTTGTGTTTTGAACGCTGAATCATTCATAACATTATGTCGATTTATAAGCATGTTTTTCTATTTTTCCATGCATCGGTGCTGGTTTATATCTTATCCGTACTTTCGTCTTTTAGAACAATCACATTAGGAAAACACACAAAAGCAGTGTAACTTTTCCAAGAGGATTTATTTCTTGAAACAATTTTTGTAGAAAACCGCTTATTGAGAACAGGAGAACTTTCGTTACGAATTTTGACTGTAAACTTGATAGTTTAAAGTTCATTGTAAATTTACATTAAAAAATTACACCTTTACAATTATTTACGAAATTCTTTACGATTACAAAATTAATAAACATTAAATTGTGAACTTTTTAATGATTACATATTAAAGTAACTTCTAAAAAAAGCTTCTATTTATCTACAGGGCCGATTCCATTTAATTTAAATTTGTAATATATTACTACCACGATTAAAAGTCGATTTCACGTGTGACAGTTTTGTTACGAAGCCGTACTTGTGAAGCCCGTATATTATCTGTGAAGTTTATAATTAATGTTGATATATTTCCCATATTATTAATAAATTATTTTCATTTCAAATGCAATATTTATATTTATCTATTTATAACATGCTTATTACATTTACGCCTATATGTTATATAGTTGTCGAACAATAAATAATGCAATTGATAATGACAAGTTGCTTTAAACTGACATAAATATTAACTATCATGTTATATCCAAAAAAGTTTAAGTGTCGTATTAAAAATTTTCGTTAAATGTCTCGTATATAAATTAAATTAATTTAATATGCAATTAATCTAGTTTTTACTAAATCGTTCTTTTCTGAACATCGTTGTTTCAGGACATGGACGCCTACTGCGAAGCATAGGCATTCCGCAAATAAATATATTGGGGGATATACCATAATAGCTCGTAGAGGACGCTACTGCTGCTCTAGGAACTTGTCTATAATTAATACATAAAGTGTGAATTGATTAAGATTCCGGGAATCAAACCTGCGACACTTACGATCGCAAGACCTAGTTCTCTGGACTGGCGTTGCACAACTATTGTTCATATAGGAACATGAAAGAAAACAAAAACTGTATGAAAGTAAATGTATGAAGTTTTAGATGCTTGAACCTTAGATTTGTGTATAGATATATTTACTGATATATATTCCTTTCCTCTTACTTCTAGCTGTATATAGTTCGAGTCGCTAATAACGGTCGAGATTTTCTTTTAATTTAAAGGAAGCCTTAGTTTCAAAAATGCTTGAGTAAGAAAAAAAGTGCGAGTGTGGAAATTATTGAGAAAGGAAGAACTAGAAAGGCGAAAGTCAGATAATTTTTAATGTAAGCAAATTTATAATACCTGTGTTTGCTATTAGATTGCGTTGCGTTTTAAAAAAAGAACAACACAGATATGAATGTGAAAATAATAACTGCCAAATACTTTACAGTGAAAATAGCACTATTAAAATTCACAATATGATTATAATAGACATATTTGTATTACCATGTTTAAAAGTGAATCTTATGCTAATAATTCTACTATATTTTAGGGAGTTTTCTAGAAAAAGTATCATACGTACAATTAGAAGATCGGCGACATATAAATAACATCCCAATACAATATTATTTTAAGAAATCGTTACGGGATGTGATAGTATTATCATTCAAATATCAAAGAAGATTCATTTAATCGTAATGATAATTATCATCAACTATCGATAAGTTAGAATCGATTGCAAAGCATCGATTATTCCGCAATAACAATTTGTCGTCGCAAGTCATATCTATCGAGTATTCGCCTACTTACAATAAAATAATGTATTCGAGGCTCGAACCTTCGTACCCGACCGGCGGCGTAGGCGCACGTATAGCGCAATTAATTATACTTGATACTTGCTGTCAAGCGTGACAGAATATTTTGATTATTGTAATTGATATGAATGGTCACATTTTTAAGCTCGTTTCAATAGTGAGGTTTATCTGTGTTAATGTAATGTATATTTAAATATTGCCCGACTCGCGTGTGATTACTATCCCATCAAATGCTATGCACATTGTTGTCTCGAACCTTTTTTTTAGTAAAATGTACTGGCCAGGTAATATCTTATTCACTTTTCTGTTTCAAGATCATTTTCTTATTTTATAGAAAGGTAGGCTCAAAAGGAAATTGATAAGCAGTTGGGAGTCACTTGTATGTTATCTCTATGATGAAGTCAACCAATCCGATGTTACAATAAGATGAAGCGGTCCGAGCTGTTCCCCCGGTAGTCCTCGATTTTAACAGAGGTTTTAGGCTGGGCTGCCTCTGCAACCTGTCTCCTTGAAACTGTGGAATCTGCAAGTACCACTTGGGCAGCAAAGTAAGTCAATTAAAAAAAATTAAGGGTATAAATATCGGCCTAACAGTGGTAATGGTCAAGTGGAAAATGGGTGATCATATTGCTAGAAAACAAGATTTCTGGAGACCACGAGACACGGGAGAAATGCGATGGGGTGACAACATCATGAACGTGATGGGCAGCAACTGAACCATTAGAGGCGTAAATTAAATTTATAGCCAAGGTAAGTTAAAAAAAGAAAATCTTGCAGATAGATTACTCTTTGATAAAGCTGATCAAAAAGCTGTTTCAAAGAGATCGTTTCTCTAGGGAATACTAATATTATTCAAAACAGATTAAATCACGACACAACGCTCATTTTGTTTCAACAGATTCCTTGTTCGATTCGGAAGACGATAAGCAATGTACACACGCTGTGAAAGCTCACTGAAAGATTAAATATACAGTTTTCATTTTTTCCTGAGCCATCTTTTTTGATCTCCCTGTTACTATGCCGCTAAATTGCAATATCGTTTACCCTATAGACGCCTACTACAAGGCAAAGGCCTCCCTTACAAGTATCTAAGTCGGGATATACCTAAATCGCCATACTCGGCAGGCGGTCAGGCGACCGAAGTGTGGTATTGTAGTACGAAGAGGATGTTTTTACCCCAACATCTGGAAACTTGCTTGTAAGCAACAATCTTATAAAGTTAATGATCAAAGTGTGAATTATAAAATTATATTCCTGGAGTCTAACCGAGATCTGCGATCGCAAGTCACACAGTCCTATACCGTTGGACTATCACGGTTCAGTTGTTGTTTATTAACATGAAAAATAGAGACTTTTAGGTAGTCTTAGGGAAGAGATTAGAGATTTTTAAAACAAAAAAAAACACAATTTATAAAAATGTTTATATCAATTTTTCAAGATGTTTTGTTTAAGAGGAAAGTTTTAAAAAGATAGTGTAGGCTTTCTAATAATATTTATAATATCTAAGGTAGATTTCATAGCATAATTATCGATGTGTGAATCATGAACTACTGCATAGTGCATTCAGTCCAATCTATTCAGAATCTGAATTTGATGATTTTTTTACTTTTATATTATACATTGATATTAATTCAAGCATCAAAAAAATAATTCGCAGTAACGAGGAACGATACGTAATCAAAGTCAAAACTTGGTAAGCGGCATTTGTATAGTTTTGTATGAGCTATACTCAATCGCGGGTATATCTACGGCGGGTATAGGCAGCGTCGTGACCCTATTGCGTGTGTGAGTCATTCGCGGCGCGTGCGCAGTGACGTTTGAAAATTTTGAATTTATTTAGACTACGAGACCGACGAGACGTGGCGTGATTTCTTATTGAGACTTAAGCCCTTTAGTAAATAAAAATCATTTCATATTTATGTTATAAAATAAGGTTTATTGATATCATGTTTGGCGTAGTTTCTTACTCTTAGGCAACAAGACATAGAGCTATGCTCGGTATTTCTATACATGATCGAATAAGGATTGTGGAGACTCGTAGACGAATGAAATTGATCGATATAGCTCAGCAGATTATCAAGTGAAGATGGCAGGAGGAAAACTACGTAATACGCAGAATGGATAGGAAAGGATTTTATGGTTCTAGAGTAAAGAATACAAACCAGCAAACGCTACATAATATCAACCACAAAGTGACAGGTGACTTTTTTAAGGTCGTCGGAAGACGCTAGATGTAAGCCGCTTCTAATCAATACCTATGGAAATCTATTGTGGAGGACTATGCCCAACAGCGAATATGATATATATAAATGCCAATTTATCGCTTGACATAAGATGAGCTTGGATGTGCTGAGAGCGTTTAGCCTTGTACTTGACAGTAACTTAGCCAATGCTCCCTCAGGAACCTGGGCCCAGGGATGTTTAGCCGTCAAGTTATTATTATATGAAGTCGTTTAGGCGTACGCCCCACATTAAGTATATCACAAAAACCACCACAGGGCACTAGTTTAAAAGTCAATTCGACTCATTTAAATTTCTCTTAGTCAATTGTAACTATACTTGTTAAATTAACGAGTCCATTATACAGAGGCGTGGGCGAGATGAGTGCGCGGGCAACGCTTTGTTATTAGCTAATTATTAAGACGCAATCAGGGTTGCCAGGAGAATTAAAAATCCAATATATACATACATAAAAAGTTTATATATATACATATATACACTGTGATAGGATATAAGTATACACATTTAACAGAACATAGATAAATTTACCCACAGATACAAATTCATTTTCGTTATAACTTGCATATCAAAGGGTCTAAACAAAACCACTAAAAAAAGTGTAGTAGAAATACTAACGGTACTAATAAGGGTAAACTGTTAATAAAATAAATTGGCAAGATTAGAAAATATTAAAAACTAAAAGTTGACAAAAGAACTATATGAGATTAAGTTAGTAAGAATAAGCTGAGTAACTTAAACTGTAGTCATAACTTACGAAGTTATGACTACAGATTTAGAGGAAAATTAAATTAGATTAGAAATTGTTTTTTTTATTTCATATTAGAGATCGTATCGTGTTTAAAAAAAAATTGAAAATAAAATGTTATAAAACTAATTCCTCATTTATTTTTAATAATGGTTGTCTTTTAATATATACATTTCCGGTTTAAACATTTGTCTAAACAAAACTAGACAATCAACTCAGTGATATTTTTTATGATTTATAACTTACATATGTTAATTTATAATAGACGCTTATTAATATTCTTTATTCAGTTTTTGTAAAAATATAAGCATTAATTAAGTATAAAGTACGTTCAAAGTTCAAAGTACACAAAATGGTTTCTTGCGTAAGTCATGGTTAAGAAAAACAGAAAATTAGCTATATAAAAACATCGAAGCGTGTTAAGCCTTGATTATTGTAATTAAAATTTTAGCGATTTTCATCCCTGGCAAAATCGGAGTCAGCTAAAGCGGTTTGGTAAACACTATAAAAACACCGTAACAGAATTTGCTATGAATAACAGCGGTCTTAATTACAGTCTTCGAATATATTATGACGTATGATTTATATGCTGTGAGAAAATCCAATTGGGTAATGAATTGAGTCAAAGCTTATTATAATATTGACGTAATCATTTATATCCATGTAAAAATAAAAGTTTGTACGCGTTTAGCAGAAAAGTTGAAATACATTCTTAAGAGCACGATTAGTGGGCAGGGGTGAACTACCGTCTGTACATATATTCATTCCAACAGCGATCACGTTAATGACATTTTCAAATTCAAATAGGTTTTTAAATTTGAATTCGAACGTTCGAAAACGATTTAAAAGAAAAATTAATGTGGCTGTACTCGCCAGCAAAACGAAGTGTTCTTGCCTAAACGCCACAACCATGTTAATCGATATTACAAATTTCCATTATATTCCCATATTCCTAGAGAATGGACGAACATCACCTACACCAGTTTTACATGGTTATAGAACGACAGAAGTTTGGAGCCAACGTTCTAAAATTAGGAGACACTCGTAGAAGAAGAATTACAGCTGTTAAACGCCTTCTAATTTTTAGTTTTTGATTTTCCTGATATAACTTCTGTTTTAATTATAATACTACTTCAGTAAAATCGAACTACCATGACTCATGCAAAATGAAACATACAGGGTGATTAGTTATACGTGTAAAAGCCTTAAAGAGGAGGATCTATAGTTCATTTGCTGTTTAATTAACATATGTTATACACCGTCCAAATATCAATAATTTCAGAAATAATTAAAAAATGCAATGATAATATATATAAAAGAAAGCGTTTCAAAATTCGGATTACTACATATTAAAAATAATTATTTTTTATCGATAGTTCTTGCAGACTTTGTACTGTCAGAAGTTAATAGCCTATTGACATTTGAATAGAAAAAAAAAAACAATTTAACGTAACACATTTCAGAGTTATCACTTTATACATGGTGGAAATAGGTGTAAAAGCTATAAATTTTTGGTAACAAATCACCCTTTATATTCAAATTACAGAAAAGAAGGCTATTATTACAATTATGCAAATACACGGCTTTATGCGAAGAATTATCATCAATAATAATCATAAAAATATTATAATAAAATACAACAATTTTCAATGACGCAAAGCAAGGACAAATCTGCGCACCAATTTTCCTCCGGGACTACCTCCCAAGTCGCTTCGACCCTCTGGCACTTACATATATAGATTAACAAATAACTCACTGCAATCGAAATCGTCAATAATAAACTTTAACACCTGGTAATAAGAGCTCATAAGCCGGTAGAGTAATACAGCCGACACTATCTGATGCGACAAACAGAATTAATTGTATTATTATAGCGTACGAGTCTAGAATGACAATACGTGTCGTTTGCTTTTTGTGCCGCTTCTTAGAACGGTTTTCGTGGTTATTCCGGACAAGTTTCTGGCTGCGTTTCGCGGAATTCGCGACCAAACGCTCGTCTAGCTTCCCTGAAAGCCGATAGACCAAAGGACTTGTATATATGCATTCACGCCGTGTTAACACTGCAGCACTTGGTACGCGAGACGCATTAGCCATTACTACCTTTTAGTCCCGTACCGATTTCGGGTTTCATCGAAGTGTTCCTTTGTCGCTTTATATTGGAAATCAAACATCGATTTTTTTCGTTTCGTTTCGTTTAATATTAACATCCATTCCGATTAAAAATTGTAGCACATCTGAAACGACTTTTGTACGTAAAAACAAAGCAAACAAAATGTTGTACATAATATTTTGCTATAGTCAATCAAGCCTTTAAACAGCAATAAATTCTGTGAGAAATATTTGTTGATGTAAAAATTAAAACAATACTTAGTATAATACGTATAAAATAGATTATACGTATGTACTGAGTCAGTATCACATATAAATGCAATCAAAATTATCTGAGATAATTAAAATACGGTAGTAATATTTTCCTCGCCGAGTAGACTTTTACTTATTTTACTTATTAAAAACTCCTTAATAGATGACTTTGTAGCATTTATGTAAATTACGTATATATACGTTGTTAACATAATTCGATAGAGAGTTATATCGAATTAAACGCAAATAGGTCTCCTACTTTATAAACATATACCAGTTTGCTGACCCTCTAATTACGAGGGGAATTACCATGTTATAAGTAAAAAAATATAATCTATCTATAAATATATAGATAATCCTGTTACAGTGTGAAGGATTTTTCTTCATAATATTGCTGAAAATTTAAATAATTTACCTATTTTACAAAAGGCAATAGTGAAAGTGATTTGAAGAAATCACCAGACTTATTCCGCGCTCATCTATGTCAGAACGTTGTAAAAATTTAGTAGCTTTATGTTATACTGAAGAATGTCATGACGCGTTAGCTCTAGTTGTGGTTAAGTTTAAATCTTAGATTCCTATTTATCTCTTAATTTACACTTTAATAATTTGTATAAATCAATAAACGAACATTAACAATTTTCTTATTTTAATAATAAAGATTGTTAAGGTCGGTTGAAGACGCTAAACGCAGGCCGTATCCAGTTGGTCCTATTGGTAATTTATGTGGGAGGCCTATGTCTAATAGTAGATATCATACGGCTATTTGAACTTAAGTTATTTATTATTATTATATGTATCTCGGGAATCGAACTTGCGAAAGTTCGCAAGTCTAAGGCTCTACGGCAAGGCTGAAAAATGCTTACGTATTAAAGACGTGATAAGTTTTAAATTTAATAAATATTGGAAAAACTTAGTTTGATAAATAAAAATACAAAAGTAAATGATCAATGTCACGTCGCAATAACAAAAACGAGGAGAGACAAACGACAGTGATTTAGAAAGGTAAAGAAATGTATCTAAATATGTTGAACAAGCGGTCAAAACCGAATATCAGTTGTCGAATGGGCAAAAACATAGAATGACACAAATTTATTCAATATTACACACATCAAGATTAAATATCATATTTCTTCTTGCAACCGAGACCCGAATATAGGCTCCAGTAAAAACTTGCCTTTGCCCAAAATCGGACGGCGTTTAAACGAGATAAAGCCAAAACGGGACATTTGGCGGGAAATATATACGATATGCTTATTTGGTTGCAGTTCGTGTTTTAATTATGATATTATATGCGGCCATTTTCATTACGCGAAGTGAAAGGACTGTGTTACGGTTGTTATCATATCACGTGGGCGATGTTACTTGAACATCACGTTACACGTTGTTCTTAGGATGGATAACATCAAGGGAACTTTTGGACATGGTTATAAAACCATATATGTTACAAAATTAGTTCAACCTACAGCGTGATTGGTTATACGTGTAAAAGCTCTGAAAGGGTGATTATACATCCCATTTGCTGCTTAAATTTAATTTTTATTTACTGTCATGTAATAAGTTTGCAGAGACAGATCCCTACAGACTACATCCAGAAGTTATAACAGGGTGGTTAGAAACAGGTGTAAAAGCTTTATAGCTTTTTGCCTACAAACTAGCGATATATTCACCTATATAACCAAACATCCTGTATATTTATCTAATAAGGTTACACTTGTTAAAATAAAAACATAACCATCGCTGCCAACCCTGAGTTTGAAGACAGGATGTACTTGAAGGATATATAAATGATTAATTTTACAGATCGTCCTTTTTGTCTTAAAATAAAAATCTTACGCATTTCGCCGCGGTGGTGCCGTGCAATGGAACTGACAAATTTATTACTATAATAAATATAAGTTCCTGCCTTTTGCTCTTAAATTTGATAAAATTGTTTATTGCTTCATTAAAATGTATATATACTGTATACAAAACTTTTATAAAAACAATATAGGTAAGAAATATAACAAAGGGCAACCACGCAGAAAGATTTTAAGTTAAACCACCATTTTTTCTACTTCTCCCTTCGAATCTCTGAGTTTGTAATCTCAGTTCTGTGTTGAATATCAGTCATGGATACTAGCTGGAACTATGTGCAAACGTTTGGAGCTATAGAGAATTTAACTATAGAGTATTTAATTTTTTTTAATTCATTTCCAAAAAACAAGAAATTATAATTACAAATTAAAATTACACATTCGTGGAGGCTGCGTAGACATAAATGTGAATAGAGAAATAAATAATAACCTCTCGAGCCAATGGTTAGAATAACTTGAGTTATGGACACTAGATATTTCAATAAGGTAGTATTAACAATAGCAGTAACAATAAAAATAAAAAATAAAATGAAAAAGTATAATAGTTGCCAATATAAAAAAAGAGGGAAAAACTTCACACATGCTAATAAAGAGTATGTGAGTTGTGTTTAGCGCATTTTCTGCGATGTGTTTGGATTCCCAGGAGATAATGACGAATAATTCTTCTCCGTTAAAATCAAGGTAGATGAATATTTTTTCAAGTTTACTGTATATAGTTTTACGCTGATTGGATATATGGGTAAAAGCGTTAACGGAGTGACTGTAGCACATTTGCTCGTACGCGCTATCCAAAAATCAAGTTTTGGAAATTATTAAAAACGTAATGTTAATAAAGTAACGAAAAGCAATTTTATCATTCGGATTACTACATTGACATCATTGTAGTTTCCATAATAATATACCATAATCGCTAAAGACGGCAAGGTGGTTGGCAATTGCTGCTAGAGGATGCTGGAGCCCATCTTCTAGAAACTTGTTTGTGAACAAAGTCGATCCTCTTTAATTAATGCACATAGTGTAGTTTACATATATATAGTTATGAAGAGGACCAGAGGGCTGTTCAAAGCATCTGAGACTATATCTCTAATGATAGCTAACCTTCAGAAGAAGTATATCATAAAAGAGACAAATGAGATACAAAAATCCTCAACAAAATGTTCTAATAAATAATTGAAGTAATTAATTCACTATATTTTCAGCGTAGATATAAAAGTTTTCATTTTATACGTTATCAGCATTGTGCTAGAAGAACACAATTAATAATATGTTAATATATATAATTAAGCATTTCTATTATAACATCCTTTGACTTATATTACTTACGAAGGTTCGAAACGCATCATTATCTAACAAGAGACTAACACACTCAGTTTATTTCACGTAATCTTTTTTCAAAAATTCTTAATAAAATAGTTAGAACAATTAATTCACAAGCTGTGAGATTTACTCATTGATTTTGAGTTGATAAAGTTTTTAAATCTATTATGATAAAGGCATATCAAGTGAGTACAGTGTGATAATATAAACAGTTGCCTTTGAAAGAGTTACTAATTTTTTAGAGTCTAGAGAAATCTATAAAAGCTGAGTTTACTTATATGACTCCTTGTGTACATCGCTATTTAAATAAATTGAAGCGATCGTCCAAAGTTAGCTGCCCAATAACTCGTCACGATGACAAACATTACTTCTCCCATCCATAACTCTAGTGTAGATCAGCCATCGCAGTTAATTATAGGCACTAAGTATGTACGAGGCACCGGAGACCACTAGGATGTCATTATCGCAGTATGGCCGTGCCTTAAATGGCGTGCAATTTAGCCAATTAACGACGAAGGATGGCCCAAGGTCAGAAACACGTTATGGATACGACGTGAAGTAATAACGCTGGGACGCCATGAATAATAAGCGATAACTATATTGATAAGAAATTCGTAAAAATAAATTTTTATATACAATCCTTACAGTCAATAAGTCTTTAGAACAATATTAAACCTAATTTTCTTCTATTAAACTCTGAAAGATATGAAACGTTATGAGAATGTACACAACAAAAGTGTTTCACGTATACTTATGGTTATGTATACATATAAATAAATCACCTAAACTAATAACATTATCCATCATTGTTGTTTATTCAGTCGCAGAACATCAAGAGCTGGAAATAGCTATAAATTTCCTATAGTACTGGTTGGAACCAATCTGTATTCAGCGTCTTACTGCGACCTTAACAAGGTTGTGTATAACCATGCTATGCTTGGCTCTCCGTGCTCGCCACAAGTACTTTAAGGTCCAGCGGACATCTGTTCTGCGCGCTCTGTGGCCAGCATACTACTTCGTCCGAATCGCTAGGCTATATCCGTGACTTTAATTCCAGGTTCAATTTCGTTTAAAAATCCCGAGTATACCTTCTTCACGGCTCGTTAAGCGAGTCTAAGCTTGCCAGTAAGACCTGAAGTGAGATACTAGGTTTCATGTTTATCCATTATTCAAATATATGATTAAATAATTTACGTTACAACTAATGGTGTCAGACAATGTTTCTACTGAAAATATTTTTATTTATTTATTTATCCCTAATAAGAATTATCATGCATAGTAGAGTTAATAGAAGATATAATAAAATATTCTTTTATTATCAGATTTAAACTTTCAAGGATTTTTTTTGTGTCCGGATTATTACTGCTGCGTAAATAGCATTTGCAGTTTCGACTAGCATAAGACTTCTTTTATAATTACCAAAGCAAAAGGGCTCCCGGGCGCACCTGGGCTCGTTACGTTACCTGATTTGGATGCCACCGAGGTCTTTGATCGATTCGGTAGATGCTTTATAGACTAGACTCAAGAACCATCAAGAGGAGGTTTCGGCTTGATCTGTAACTCGTAGATAATACCCGCTTAGCATTCCGACAGAAGTGCGCCCTAGAGGGTCGAAAATCAACTTGGTCGGGTGCTATTACCTGGCTAATGTCACTACTAAAACATCGGAAAGCGTTGGCACTGGAAGAATAAGTGGCGAAAGAAACTGCAGAAACGCTTGTGTCTAGTATAATCGGGAGGCAATTTATTCTTAAATTAATTGTCGGTTGAATATATGTAGATATTAGAAAACAAGTAATTAACTTAAATAAAAATCGAAACGTTGTTTACATATAAAATGTTAGAAGTTATTACTGGTAATAACATGTTAAGTCATCGTAAACAATTACACATAATATTCGTAATGGCAAACTCGGAGGCGCTAAAGGTAATTGTGGTATTAATAGCTTGCACCGTAATGTGACTATTCTTGGTAAAACTTGCATACTAGTTTCGAATATGCAAGAGACAGATGCACATGGCCACTTGATATTGAATACCAGGTAAGGCTTACTCTATTGCACCGTCCCTGTACAAATATAATATCTAAACCAGTCATTCTATAGATAGAAAAATCTTTTTAAAATAATTAAAATATTTTTAAAGTCCCTTCTGTGCTAGTTATACATTTCTTCAGTGTCCTCTTCCATTGACAATACATATGTGAATGAAAAATTAACAAAATAAGGCTAAACATAAAACAATGAAAAAATGACGAGTATGATCATATTTTTAGTGAGTGTATTTGTGTATGACTAAAATACATATGGATACTTAATATTAATTTCAGATTTTAGTCGTCGAAAGACGTTGAATGTTGGCCGCTTCTAACTATTCCTATTAGAAATCTAAAGAGGAGGAGCACAGGACGTTCTACAGATGAAATTACGTTGATTTTGTTTGTTCACTGCAGGACAGAAACCTCCCGAAAGGCATCTATGGGAGGATCTATCATAATCGCCTAAAGGTAGGCTAATTGATGATTGCAGTGTGGTACGCAGAGAATGCTGCTGCCTGTTCTCTGGAAAATTGTTTGTGAGCAATGTTAATGTTATAAAATTAATGCACAAAGTGTTAATTACATAAGACTGTATGCAGGCCAGGAATCTGACCCACTGAATCGAACCGGCTACTTACGATCGCAAGTCCCAGTGCTGTACCGCTGCTGGTACTTACTATCATTATGTTGATTAAGTAACAAATACAACAAATAGTAAGGTTTGTTCAAAGATAGGTAGTTAATGAAGAAACGGAAGGTCTTAAGTGTGATTATTTAATCAAACAATATTAAACTTTAGATACATGTTTTAATATCTGAATTGAAGTGAACTAATTCTGGGATATATTTCAATGCTTTGGCGACACCGCGGGGAAAACCCTGGGATGTTTACATCGAAGTGATTTAAAAAAAATACTTGCGGTCCTGTGATATGGTTTGTGTGGTTGAGTATTCGTGTCGAGATTTTACATTACTATTGCTTTGTTGTTTATTTTATTATCTATATCCAATTTAAATGCAGTCTAAGGGCATTCGTTAATTATCTGCTATAAATTTGACGTTATTTTCTATTTTTTTACATTGACGTTTCTCTAGTCAATGAAAATGAAAATCCACGCCTTACAACTATTTGGTATTATGTCTCTAGCTGATTTAAATCGAGCTTCATATCTTTTATTTATCATTCATTTTTATTGTTTTTAACGGATGCTTAGAATCCCGTTGACAGCGCACCAAACCAACGTTTCTATCCTCAAGGAACTGAACATTGAAGAGAGGTTATCCTCGACGGAGCAAATTCGAATTGTCAAGTCCTTTGGACATGTCACCTGCAACGAGTGGAACGTTCTCAACGGAACGTTTGAAGGTGTAAGTAAAAGTGCCACTAAAAGGTAAAAAGTAGCTACTCGTACATAGCAAGAGAAGCGGGCACACAAGATATATATACATATATATATATATATATATATATATATATATATATATACATATATATATATATATACATATATATATATATACATATATATATATTTATATATATAAATATATATATATATATATATATATCACTACTCGCCTCATTGACTAGCTTAAAGTCACTCAACGACCCAAATAGAAGACATGCACAGAATTTGTCTACGAGATCAAATCATAAATGAAGAGATCCGTAGATAAACAAAGTTGTATTGGTTACTACAGCATAGCTATTGGCAGTAGTCTGGCCAAATAGCGCATAGAACAGACAGCTGCTGTGGCTTTATGGTTCTAGAGTGGAGACCACGGAACGGCATGCCCGGTGTAAGCTGTTCATCGACAACGAGAACAAAAGACGAAAAAGGTAGTCGAAAAACACCGAATGCAGGCCGCTTTCAGTCACTGTTATTGTAAATCTATAGAAGATGACTATCTACTATATCTAGTCATAGTTGTCCCATGACTGTAATGATATGTACTTCTGTGTTATAAAATAAAAACGGTGTTGATATAGTTTCCAAGAGATGCGTCAGGTAAAACATCTTTCGTAACATCCATTCCCCGCTGATAAGTAAACTGCTAACTGGGATTTCTTTCACACCGCGCAACCTATGGTAATGCCACCGGTAATCCCATATTTTGACTTATACAATTGTATGTCATTACTCATTGGTAACATGAATAACGTTCATATAACGACCAAATTTATTTTGCGTTTAAGTCATGCGAAAATGAACCTTGCGAAGAATTAATAATTCTTAGTTTAATTTAATGAATTGTAACGGCACTTTGTCGGCTTAATATTTTCGAGTACATAGTAGGCCTCGTTTTTTATGAGTTTTATTTCATTAAGCACGATAGGATCGCGCCACCCACGCCGTGCGCCATAATGACTTGCCATATCTAACCTCTGTGGTTAGTACAGTTGTGGAGAAATGTGTTTATGTACCGTTATTTGTCACTTCCACGAACCATTCATTATTGAAAGGGGTATTATATACAAATATGATAACTTTAGACGATGTACTCAATATTGTGTCCGAAAGAAAAAAATATTATGTACTTAGTACTAATAAACGCCTTCAAATAATCATTAAGATGAAATGTTTGCCATAAATTTGGCATAAAAATTACTATTAGCATTATATCAAAATCAAAAAAATATTTTTAATTAAAGAGTTTTGTATTCTAAATTATATGAAATGTGGTTATTGGTGCATAAAATAAAAAATTGCGATCCTCTAATTTTGATGAGGCTAAAAGTTTTTATAAGGTGAGAAACCGCACCGGTCAAGTTGGGCTTACTTCTATGTGCGTTTTGTAAGATGTTTTCAAAACGTAACTTGTGGAAAACGTTCCCGATAAACCTTATACATGGCTCACGGTTGACTTCCATGGCTTAAACTGTTTCTATGAGCGATGACTCACCCGTAATCCACATGACTTATAAGGACATAGTAAAATTTTAGTTAAAAAATTTCATTTAAATTTTGAATAACATTCAACGAGTAAAACTCACATGTAAATGAATTTTATTTTTATACAAGAAAATTAATAATAGTATGTATGAAAATTATTTGAAAATTGTCTTGATTGTCAAAAATTATTAGTAGCAAAGAATTTTCGTTCATAACAGTACAAAGCTTACAGCACTCATTGCGCCGGAGTGTGCCGAGTTCATGTCTCGACTGGCGCGTCTCAGAGAAAGTTGACAGAGGTTGCGGTAATTATAACTAACTCGGTGTTTAAGATGTTCTCAGTGAACCGACGCGACCGTACACAATGGAGGAAAGGCCCACTTAACACGGAAGTTATGTAGATCATTACGATGATTTATAAAACTGCTTCTATATAACATTCGAACAAAACTTTTTGAAAATCTTTTAATACATCATTAGAGAATATTTTTAAAATCCCTACACTTATTTATATCTAATATATAAAATTCTCTTGTCACGGTGTTCGAACTTGAACTCCTCTGAAACGGCTTGACCGATTTTTACCAAATTTTATATGCGTATTTAGTAGGTCTGAGAATCGGCTACTATCTATTTTTCATACCCCTAAGTGATAAGGGTTGTTCACCCTAAAATTTTTTTTTTTATTTTTTTGACGAAATTTTTTGTTTTTATTTTTTTATGATATAACATACAAAAATACATACAACCCTAAATTTTCACCCCTCTACGATTAACCCTTATTTTTAAATTGAAAATTAAAAATATTTTTTTTGCAAAACAACGTTTGCGGGATCAGCGGATCAGTCTCTTAATCTATCTGGTTCTATGATTGGGATGTATAAATATTTATTTATACATCCTAATCATAGAACCTGAGAACTTAGCGTCTTAATAATTGAAATCTAATGACTAATATTGCATTAGTAAAAAACTATAATATTACTACTAATATTCAGCTGTTCTTGTTTTACTTAGAACAAGGACTTTAAATTTGTATAGTATATTGATAAATTACTTAAGGAGCAATAGAACTTGGTATAAAAGTACGAGTATAACAGAGCCTCCCTTAAGGAGGCTGCTTTGGTGAAAGGTTACGTTACATATATTCCAGATTGGAATCATATAACCATATTGGATTAACTAATTATATAATGCCACGATATGAACACAAATGTGGTGTTGAAATCTACTTTTTTCTTCCAACCCGTATGTGCAGCGTTCGAGAAGATCAAAACATTTTCTCGTCCAAAATTTCGCAATATCTGAAGACAAAGGTCTTTGACTAACGTGTGCCAGTGATGACTTACAAATTCAAGATATGGATGTGGCCTTAAAAGAAGGCTCTCACGAAGGCACTCTTAGAGATCGGATCAGAAAAGAGGAGATTTGCAGAAAAACTAAGGTCGCAACGCAGTTCGACCACCTTTACACTATGTAGTTTCCTTGTGTGCGTACCAAGCGTTTCGATTTAACGTTTCTGATCCTCCAGTCCGCGTATAGAACAATCTGCTGACTTTCTTCTTCTTATTATTCTTTTCAGGCGATGGACGCCTACTACATGGCATAGGCCTCCCCCAAACATTGCCAAAATTACTGGTCGTCCGCTGCCCGCTTCCAGCGACATTCTGCCACCTGGACTATGTCGTCAGTCCATCTAGTGCGGCGCCTACTCACACAACGACTACCGTCTCGTAGTCGCCACTTGAGAACCTTTCGATCTATCATATTTTGTTATTTTCTGACCCTTCAGAGTTAGAGTGAGTAGGTACCTACTAAGTGTGCCTTATGTTCAACCACATCGTCGCTTTTCATCAGGTGAGTTGGTCGTCAAACGCGGAGAAGTTTACATTATAAAAAAATATTGCATATTTTGATGAAAAAGTACTTATTAGTAAAGTTATTATAATAATTTTTATGTAAATATCCAAGTATCAATCGTACTTTCACTCGCATTCGTAAGGCATAAAGTTATAGCAAAGCGAGTAGACGAGCGCCTTTCTAAGTATGGTCTTAGACAAATACATTACTACTATCACATAGAACAAAGCAATATCGATAGTAATATCGATTATATTATTATCGATATCAGTTTGTCCATATTGGATTATACGAGTATATATAATTCATGTACAGACAGCACATAGCCCTAGTTAAAACCAAGTGGTAAATATTCCAAGTGGTCGATCGTAACCGGTAAACGCACCAATCATTACGCGACGTACGCGAGCTCTTAATTAAGTCGTTAGCAGACCTGGACGAATGTCGTCTGCGCCTTTTTAGCAACAGGAATGTAATACTGAATTATTGATGCTAATAAGGAATTACACTTGATCCGTTTTTTACACTTTTTCACCTATTTCTTGGAGATGCAGATGGTGTTGTTTTTGCTAAGCCGGTGTAAACTTGCTAATGAATGCTGTTCGTTTTTTCAGTGTTATAATGAGGTTATAAGTAAAATATTATGTACATTTATTAATATCCATATGGTAGTGTGGGCTTGGGAACTGAACACTGCGTGTAATTCCTACCAGATACTACGTGCTTTTTATTATATATTCGATTGATATTAAACTCATCGCTTTTTAAGCGTCGTTTGTTCATTTATATTTGTTATCGTTCGTGTTTATCTGCAGAATGCATTATTGTTTTTATTAAATTAAATATAATGTGCACTTGATAATAATCCAGTATTATTTTTCCTGTCATTAGTGCTAGAATTATATTTGTTATTCAGGCAAATCTTCAATAGTATCTCTACTAAAAAGTTACTTTTTTAAAATACAAAACCATAAAAATAACTTCTTAAATGACGAGTCTTGACATAAAATTAAATAATATGAGCTTTGTTTTTAGTTAATATTTTTATATTATTGGATCTGGATATACTACTGCAAGCTTAGCTCACGAATTGAAATAATTTTTATTTGATTTAATTGAAACCAATCAATCATAATTTTATAAGACCACAGTTTAAAATGAAAAATTACATATTTTTACAATAATTATTATAACAATATTTATAACTTAGTTTCTTACTAAATGTTTTTTTGCTAAATTGGGCCTGAAGATATTAAAATAATTGTTTTAGCCTATAGACGCCTATTGCAAGTCACTCCGCAAGATATGCCTATTGGGAATACATTTAATGTAATTGACATTAAGCTGCTAGCCGATTTAGATTATGTGCAGCTTCGTCGTAATTGATCTCGCGAAAACAGAGGTCGGTGAGCTAGGAATTAACTGTCGTCGCTCGTATTACAGTTACATCGATCACGTTCGCACCATGTGTAACTATATCTGTATTGGTGTATAGTACGTATATTGAGTCAGGAGTCGGTCGGGAGCCACCTGGGCCTCTCCTTCCTTCCTTCCTTCACTTAAACGCGGGCCGATCGCATTGTGGTATTATAGTAAGCAGAGGACACTGCTGCCCATCCTCTGGAAACTTGTTTGAGAGCAGTGGCAAAACTATATAATTAATGCACTAATTGCGAATTTCATATAACATTGTATCCCCGAAATAGAACCCGCGACCTACAATCGCAAATCTCCGTCCTATACCGCTAGGCTATGACTGCTCGATTATCAAAATAATATTGACAAGTAATTGTAATAAAATTTGACAGGATGTTTTTGAGGTAAAACTAACATGTTTCACTTATGAACTTTTAAATCTATATGTATCAATATTTTTATTACAATGCGGGATAGATAATAAAGAGTTTAAAATAAAAATTTATTAATTAAAAAAATAATACTTTTAGACATAATATAGTATTTATATTCAAAGATCACTTACCTAGCATTTTACTAAGATCTGCATTGTGTAAGTCTGGATTCTCGTCAGCCAGCTTCTTCCGCTCCACCTTCGCCCACACCATAAAGGCGTTCATGGGCCTCCTTATCCTGGCTTCCTTCAATGCCTTCGCTTGACCCATCTTCGTGGTAAACGGTGCCCTGGCATACTGTTGTGTAGTGTAATCCCTGGTTGCTTCGTACGGGCTCCTGTAATCGTACTGGGTCCGGTAATCCAAGCCGTATGGCAGTGTGGACCAGACTACTAGCTCCGGGCTGGTCTGGTCTTGAGCCGAGTCTGTGCTGTTCTCGACCGCTCCTTGGACATACTGCTCGTAGGTGCGATGGTATGTTGGTGGTGATTCTGCAATACCAGCACCTCCGGAGTCCATCATGCTGAAAAAAAAAGTTTCATAACTATATGTCACTTCTCAATTACTTTTAGGTTTACTACTATAAAAATATTTAAAAATCATGGATTATTTATTATAAGTTCGTCACTTTCTCATCCCTCTGTACCTTAAAAGAATCAACGACAAATATATGTTATTAGTGATGAATTAAGACTCTGAAACGTGATCACTTACTTCTGGCATAATTTGCGAGCCACGGAGAAGAATATACTCGGGATTTCTTCACAAAATCTACATCATCTTACTATATGAGATTCAATTTATTTATGAAGACAAGGTTATTCTTTGGTTTCACCAAGCTATTTTAATTTTTATTACAGTGATTTATTTTTTATCTATGTTTTATAACTGATGTATATATTGACAACAAAAATGTGGCGCATAATCAATGAAATAAAACCAATTTACAACCTATACGAGTATTTGTAAATAAACTCAATGCGAGTTCTATAACAGGGATGAGCAACACGCGGTCCGCTTGCGGCTCTGCAAACATGCTTAAGCTACCCGCCAAATATTTCTAAAAGTAAATTTATTTTACAGAATTTCTCGCATCAAATAATAAATATTGTAATGAAATGAATAAAAATAAATTGGTATTACATACTAAACCGAAACAATCAATAAAAAATTACCTCCAAGATTGGGGGATGCACGATTTTAATTAATTTAGTTTTTCTATTCTTTACTTTTTTTCTATATAATTTAAATTAAAATTTTTATGTGTATTCTCTTTTTTACTTTATTCTTTTAATATTTATTGTACATAAAGTTTTATGAATTATTAATCTATTATTTTATTTGCGACCGGCCCAAAAAAATATATTTAAATTGGCCTGTTGATTCAAAAGGTTGCGTACCCCTGTTCTATAACATTTAGCTATCTAGACATGACTTTGATAAGTCTTATGCGTTCAACAAAAAAATTTGATGATGTATTAAAAAATATGGTATTTAGCGTGTGTCGTTATAACGAATAATAATCCGGTCCTTATGCCGATGTAGGTAGCTGGTTAGCAGTAACCTGGGTAGTCTGCTTGGAATTCGAAAAATTCACCCAACGTGGGTGTCATTTTGCTTATTACCGCGACTTAGCGTGAATATAACGATATCAGGAAACAGCGTAAGACGACCTGCGACTGCGGTAGAACATATTAAAGGTGTCCACACACTTGTGCGTAATGGGCGTCGCTTAGACGAAGCAAAGCTATTATACTATCGAATGTTACTACTTGTTGTTTATGCATACTTAGCAAATGTACTTTGATCAAACTAAAATACTTGAAAGTCACTTTGAAACAATATAGATAATAAATATTTTGAATAAATAGGTAATAGAAATTGCCATTTTTGTCGATGTGATTAATGAAAATAAAATTAATATTATTAGCGGGGCACAAATTATAACAATAAATAATAGCCCGTTACTATCTAATAATGAATTTTATAAAGAAAGTACATCTAAGACATCGCTATTTGTTTTTCTGTCAGATTTTTGGTTTTGTTTCGTGAATAGCGCTTTTAGGTGTAGTGTGTAGGCAGCCTAACTTTACAGCTAATCAATCGACACCGGCTGCAACGGGAGAGTTCCTCGAGACTCACCTAGGTGGTAAATTACTTTACCTTAATTATCATTATTGTCTACGTTTAATATACACTGTAATGCTACGCCTCTCATACTAACGTATTCTGATTCTTCCTTTGGAACTTTCGTAACTTATTGGCAAGCCGCAACCCAAATGTCTAATGTTGTCTAATTGATAATTTCATTTATTAATTTATTGTCTTTATTACAAACATCGCTTAGTAACAAAAATAGTTTTATGTTTCGTACACTCCAAAATTTTATTAATAATGTGATTATCTTTTCATTGTAAAGCTCTTTAGTATACGACAATTTCTTTGATTAAATTCTAACAAGCCTATTTTGTTTTTTTTTGTCATTAATTATTTGACTACTAGGTGCAGATTTTTTATTTTACTCTGTGGTTTATAAAGATTAAGGAAATTTTGTATTGGACAGTCACTCCTGCTCAAATGGCATTCGCAGATTCCGTGGGTTTGACATGGCAGGACACAGAGGTCGCCTACCCTAAGACCTCTTTGAAATTAGCGAATCTCGAGGGCTCGGGATAATACATTAAATACACTGACTCTTACGGGAAATGTAAATAAAATAATGTACTTTATCTCCTTATTAACACACTTAAAAATCCCTTTTTAGGTAATTTTTGGATAGACCTTCAGGATCTCTTATAGGATGAACGTGGGCTAGCAATACTCTACGCCTATGCACGTCGAAGATCTTGCATGAGATCTAACACTGCGTACGATGAGTTTGCACCCTATCACAGGAGTAAGATAGTATTATTCTTAGATATAATAGACCGAAAAGTTCTCTAGTGGCGACCACGAGTCTGGAGACACAAAGTGGATAGGCCCATACTTATTGAACTAGCGTCTTACTAAACCTTTGGGGAGACCTATGCCTTGCAGTAGGCGTCTTTTGGCTTGCGTGATGATGCGACGTGATGTGTTTTTTAAGTTTGACGTTAGAACAGTACGACAATAATATTAAAATTAATTAATTTTATAAAACTAACTTGACGGTGTGTGAACATGTTGTCTTGTGTTTGTTGCGTAACGTAACCTTCCCTAGAAGGTCACGTCGAGTTAAGAAGCGAATACTCGTGGTTTAATTTAGTTTTGGATTACTATATAGAAAAATACTTCATAAAATTCCGCAATAAAAGAGGACAAATCAGGAAAATTTATTTCAATCTAGAGTTTTCCAATTTTTTTTATTGATGTGAATGACTAAACCTTTAAGATCTCTTGTTTGTTGTGTTTTAGCTTAAAATGAACAATAAAAAAAAGAAACAAAATTCATTAACACTTTGAAAATGTGTTTGCAGAATGATGTAGATATTATGGACTCAATGCCGTAGTAAGGTATTCTTCAAGAGCTCAATATGAAGAAACATCCCTTGGCATCGTTTTCAGATTTTAAAATACTTTAGCTACGTTGTGCAAAAGAAAGACTCTGCTGTGAAAAAACTTGTTATCCAGAGTAAAATGAATGGCTGAAACTCCCCTCGTCCAACCATGGATGTATCGGGTGAGGGTCTTTACGGAACAATCCCTGAATCTATGCGAGTTGCCTAGCAGAGGGGAAAAAAGCAGGAGACAGTAAAAATTAACTTGCAACAACCACCATGATCTCGAAAAAGTAGATGAATAAAATAGAGAAAAGTTCGTACTTATTTTTATTGTATTCTTTATGTATATTTTCAGCATCATCGTCATTATACCAGTCGAAAAAAGCCTTCATGATGACCGTCTTGCGCTGCACACATCTATGACGCCCTAGTAAGGTCTACACTAGGGCGTCATAGATACTATACGGCGTCATAGACACACTACTAGTAGTATCTTTACTACATAATTAATACAATTCTTTCATACTTTATAAAAAAGGTATGTAGTAACACTAACGGCGAAAAGTTTTCGCATGACGAATTCCAAATTTAAAAGGAAAGCCCATGTCGGCGCCGGCGCACACGACACCTCGTTTTCCCAGAACGCCGCAAGGGGCGCCACCGTGTGGGAACCGTATGGCGCATTGTTCTTGCGATTTCACTTGACTCTTTCATCTTCGACACGTCAGTTATCTACTTTTCTGGAAACTGCCTACTTAATGAGTACATATGAGATACATACACTTTTTCTCGACTCGATTTGCGTGTTATTTGCCCATTATAAGAGCTCCGGTTGCTCGCGAACTAAGAAATTGAATCGATTAAACTTTGTATTGTCTGTATTCTAAGTACAAAATCTTTCATAACAAATATTCAATTATCGTGTTTGGTAACTGACTGTTATGTGATTAGTTGATTAAAATTCTGTTTTCATACATAAGGAGATTCGTAGAAGAACGAACCTAATTCGTAAATTGAAATGGTAGTTGGCGGGTCATTTAGCGCGACGGATAGCTACTAGACTTAATGTTATGACTTAATGTTCCGGAGTCAAGAACAGGGACCGGCAATCGTAGCAAAGGTCATCCACACACAACAGATGACCTTGTTATGATCCCTGGAGGACGTTGGACATAGGCAACTTCCTACCGGTCCTACTGGAAATCTATTTCCAGCAGTATACGTTATACTGTTTAAATGGTGATGATGATGAAATGTACATATGTTGTGTATTGTTATAATATATAATAAATGCGATTACTTAATAAAACATGATTTGCCCATAGTCCAATTTTTTATCCCTTGAGCTGAAGCTCTCAATAGAACTCTCCAACTTAGTTAACCTCAAGAAGTCTATGCTACAATTTTAGCAAAGCTGTAAATTGAGGTATTTGTGATGGTTGGGTCAACTAAAAGCTTTTTATGAGAGTTGAATGATTGTCCAAAGGCTTCGGTTAGGAAGAAATGCCAGTTGACCTGGGGAAATCCAGTTTAACTTTCACTATGATTATTATTGCTAGATCAATAGCTTACTATTAGGAAGAATAACCCCTATAATTAATAAGCAAGTAATACTGTAAATTGCGGTCTAATTAAAAATAACAAGAATAAAAAAATGAGAGTATTAAAATAGCTGTGATATTAGAAATATAAATTAAGTGCAGTATAGACAGTAAGAAAATAAACAGGAGTTAAGAATAAACAAATGATAAAAATGATTATAGTAAAAATTGGATAATTCTGAACGGAAAGCGACGGAATTGAGGCTCTGTATGGAAAGGAATAAAAAATATTTTGATGGAAATTAGAGGAAAGAATGAATAATATAGAAAAAAAAAAACAAAAGATAAGTGTGTAAAATAAATTATATGAAAATTTATAACGTAAATAAAGACCCTGTCCACCCATTGCAAAATTTGAACAGAGGCCTCAAAAATATGGTCTAATTTGTTAAAGTACTATGCAACTAAATTACGACTAGATACATATTTCTAGCGATAACCATTTTATATACATGCCCTTATGTCACATAATCCATGCAAATCATGTAAGGCAATTAAGTGCAGTTACATATTACAACTATATAAATACGGATTTATAGCTTGTTAATCTAATGTTCTGTTTGATATTGGATAATGATGAAATTGAGCCAGAACTGTGATAGCCCAGCGGTAAAAGACTAAGGCTTACGAGCGTAAGTCGTGGGTTCGATTCCATGGATACAGTCTTATATATAACTCACACTGTGCATTAATTATATGAGATAAATACTGCTCCCAAACTAGTTACCAGATGATGGGCAGCAGCGTCCTCTGCGTACCATAATATCAAGCTGCGATCGCCAACCCGCCTGACAAGTGTGGCGATTACGCTATATCCCCTCATAGATATCTTTGAGAGAGGGTACCAAGAGGGTACCTTGCAATGGGTGTCAATTGGCTGAAATAGCGAATAATAAAATGCTTTACGTATAAAAATTTGTGAAATAACGTTTAGTGTTAGTTGTTTATTTAAAATTTAATATACAGGAATCTAGTAGAGGTCTATGGGACCGAAAGACAAACTAATGACGAAACAAAACACAAAATGAAAATGACGGCCACATGCCTGAAAGAGATTTCTGGTTCAAACGCTTACAATAGAGACGATAGGTTATCCTGAGAAGGATACAGAGAAAGCGACAAAAGCGATGGAGGAATGAAATCGTCAAAGCTTTGACGGTAAATGAAGTTAAGAAGGAGCCATAAAAGAAAAGAAAAGCAGAAAGCACGTATATTATTTTCCTAGCGGACATACGTACTTATAGCAATACCGATTTACCCTAGGATTCAACTAACCTAAATAAAGGAAGATACTAGGGTATCACAGTATCATTATTTTAATTTAAAATTACAACTATTGTTCCTTTTCACAGTATAAAAGCATAAGGAAGAAAATAATGACATAAACCAAAGATTCCATCATCTTTATTATTGTTTGCGCTTAACGTAAATAGATGCGCACATTTCAATTGTTTTTTCTCGTGATTCCAGTGTAAATATAAATAAAAAAAGCCGACGCACAATCGAGAGGCGAGCCGTTAGAAATAACGCATTCCTTGTCGTCTAAACAAAACTCTAAGAATGTGCAAAGCGTTAAATCAGAGCTATTGTGGAACGGATTCCTCGTTACTAATATGTTTTGGAATCCATAATAAATCGTGAATTTTATTATAAGACGTTTTAACTTAATTTCTTATCGGCTAGTTTTTTTTTTAAGTAATTGGCGCTGCGTAGTAATTGGAACTCATGATAACTAAGCATTTGTATCGATATTCGTCTGTTATTTTATTTATTTATATTATGATCCACATATTATCGCTTACAGTGACCATTTATGTACGCCATGAAGAGATTCCCTAAAAAATTCAAAAAGTAATACATTTAATATTATTAAATGTATTATCAACTTTTATTGTATGTTTCTACACTATGAGCACTGCATGTTGATTTATAAAACTTATATTTTAAATCACATTGACTTATATAATCATATCTTCATATATATCTTCACATTTTTAATGCGTTTATAATTTTATTAGATTAAAAAAGGCTGTAATGCTCGAAACCAAACTCTTTTTAACGGAAGTGTTTAGACTAAAAGATTTCACAGAAGTTGTATGGATAGGTTAATCAAATCAATATCGTCTTCTCTCGTATATCTATGGCATATTTCTTCTCAGTGTGTGAGCAGCGGTATATTTACGCATATTATGCTGATTGGAATCGAACCAACTATCAACTAATCGATAGCGTAATCGCATACCTCTAGGATAGCAATGTGTGATCAAGCGTAAACATGAGGTACGCGTTAAAAATGATTTCTTTCCAAGCATGTAATTATCGTCTAGAGTACCCTGTCCCCTGCCCGCTAAGGGGTGATGTTCGCACATTATTTTCAAATATCGAACAAGACAATAGCCATTGTTGACAGAACGCGCCGTCAGCGTTCCACGGACTTATCTCGAGATATCGAAAACTGCATCGTATCATTCAATTCTTCTCTTCACACAATCGATTTTGATGATGACGATTTTCTCTTAAAAACGCGGAAAAGTGATCGATTTATGCGAAATGTTATTAATCGATTTATGAATATTATGACTCATATATAATTATTCATTTAATGAATCATGATATTTTACGTGTGAATCATTTTACGTGCGTATGGTTTGTTTAGGGAAAAAGGTGTCCTATATATAAACCCTTGGCTATTGCACTGCTTCTCACGTTTCGGTTTATCGTTTAAGTCTTTTGCGTATTATAATACGATAGCTGTTATATGTTCACCAATACATGCTTAATAAAAACTAAAGAGTCTCAATATACTGTTATGGATCTCATACTATAACATTACCATCTAGTTCATGCCTTATCTTTCGGTAACAGCATAAAAATCTTGTAAAGACTTCCCTCATCGAAATACTAAACTTCCAAGACCTGGTAGATATTGCACAGTTTTTAATGTGATGTTAAAAACATTATCTTTTTATTCTTTTTTTTAAAAAGATGTGCTATGTGGAGCACAAAAATACCTTAACCTGCTATTTTTATGCTATTTAAAAACGTAATTGCAGCCAAATAATGTATATAAAAGATCTATCTTATTTAGTGAAAAAGCATAGAAAGGTTACTTACTTAACTTCTACCAACAATTTTTTTATAAGAGCACGATAGGAAGGACTCATTTAAGTGTTTAACATCATCATTTAAGCCATAGGAAATCCACTGCTGGACACAAATCTCCCCATAGACTTCTAAATGGTAGCGACCTGAGTTCAGCTTCTTGTGGCGATCTTACTAAGTTCTGTCCGTTCCGTATTCTCCATTTCAAAACCTTAGCGTTGGATATTTTTTAAACAAAGACAAATAACCATTTCTTTGACATGTTTATATGTATTTAATTACTCTCAGACATACCAGTACTATCTAATGCTATTCTCAAGTGAACCTTCGCACACATTCGCACGAACGCCCACATATGCATACGTAGACACGTGGAACAGTGCGCAGCGAGTGCAATGTGCAGAGCTGATAAGTTATCACTAGATAAGCGATCTCGTTATCGCAGATGCAACGGACCGAGCAGCCACTTTAACTCGAATAGTTTTAGACGGAATCAAACATGGATTAGATCCTATGTAATTATTTTGCAGACATTGTCTTTATTGGATGAACTCCAGCTCTTACAAACCACATGATTATCATTCTAACAACGACGTAATCCTTTTACATACATAACTCGTTCACAGAGGATGATATATTTAATTTTCTTGTAATGGACATGATCCCTATTTTTTTATGAAAAAAAAATTTCTTTTGCAATAAAAATAAATTAATGGCGTCATTGGTAAATTCAAGAAATTTGTTAACTACAGGCTCTTGCATATTACTCTATTTCAGACTAACTTCAGGATAAAAACGTTTAGATATAAATTGTTCTAATTTTAAGATAAGTATAAAAAAGTACCAAACCACACTGCGTTTTTACTAGTTCTTAATTTAATTTTAAACTGACGATTATAGATGATGACATAAAATGTTATAATTTATTCTCGAATTTGATATTACATATTTATTTACATGAAAGATGATAAGAACAAGTACAAGTATTCATATATGGTATTAGGTTACAAATATTTAAGCTAGGCAGCCACTACGCTATTTTATAATTTAAAGTCAATAGAAAGCAAAAAAACTATCCTCAATATACGGACTTTGTTAAGACATAAACACCACCTCGGCATAGTGTAGAAAATAGTGGCATATTGATAGAAAATACAATATTTAAAATTGTACTATACATAAAAGCCTTTCACGTTTTATGTAAAATTTTAAAATAAATACATAATTTAGTTAAGTAAAAACTCTACTGAGTATACTAATTTTATTATTACTTTAGTGACTTTTAAAAAAAAATCGAAATTCGTTAGTTATGCTTTAACACTATTTAATACAGCATTATATAAAACGAAAAATTTAAGTATTGTTCTGACAAATTGCTTATTTCGTCTTTTTTCGTCGTTGATATCTTACGCTGTACTTGCCGGTCTATGGTCTCCATCCCAAAAACTTAAGGCCTCTGCGGATTTCGGCTCTAGTGCGTAGCCTGTCCACGGTATTTGTATCAATAACTAATGTGTAGGAAATAAAATTAAATAAATGAATAAGGAACTCAAAGCTGCATATGTTATTTGTGCAAACATTTTTACATGTATTTCGTATTTCTTGCAGCGAATACTGATGTTAAAAGGATAAGAAAAAGCATATTTCTAAACAAGGAGTAGGAGGTGTAGTAGTGTAAAGTAGCTGCATAAATTAATGTTTACACCCGAAAGGAGAGTATAAGCAAAATTTTACAGCAAATTGCAATAACGCCTGGAGATATGCTAGTATAATTACATTAACAAATAACTTCAATGCCCTTATTCGGCTAATAACTCGAATAGGAGACCATAAACTATGTGAAATAGTCTCGAGCGACGGCAATCTCGTGCGGAATTTGATTAACAGGCATCTAAATGAATTCTGTTATGCTTTTGTAATAAGACAGTTATTCTACGCTTTCTGTATTGTCTTATTGTAATTTTCTAATAATTGCTATTACGATATGCATGCCACTGTTGAAAATATAGTGACGACATATTGTAAAAATTATGTTCAAGTGACTGCACTGACGAAATCCGTATCAAAACTTAGTGGCCTGTCTCAACAGAAAAAATAAAATATCATAATCATCATTTCAAATGAAAGACGTCCAGACCTCCACAGGAGACTTACAAAAGAACTGTTGGAAGCCGTCTACATTATGACTCCAGATTTCTCTACAAGGTCAAATCATGATTAAATATATTCACGAACGTACGAATGTTACCGATATAACCCAGCGGATTCGCAAATTGAAGTGGTAATAACTAAGCTACTTATTGCGTGGAGCCCACGGATCAGTAAATAAAGTGATCACTTTATTTATTGACTTAATGTCTGCATAGCATTGTTAATACTACTGCCACGATTAAATATTATTAGAACAATTATTTTTTTTCTCTCAACCAAAACCTTCTTGATGCCTTAGAGGAAATATAAAAAACATTAACATAGGTCAAATTCCTTTTTCAACAGGCCACAGCTTTCGACAGTACGAAGCCCGTGAAGGTTTATAGTTGTTATATAAAATTTTACATCTATTTAAAAAAGAAATGTATTTTTGTCTGTTCGGTCATCATCATTTCAACTGTAAGATATCCGTTGGCCTGAACATTGGCCTCCCAATAGATTTCAAATATAATCTGTGGGAAGAGCCCTGGATCCTGCACTATCCGACGGCTCGTACAAGGTCATCTGTCAACCTGTAGACGTTCCACGCTGCGTATGTCAGTCCGTGGTTAAGAATCAAAGAAATCCACCCGCTAGATGCTCACGTAAATAAAATACAGTATCCTATTTTTTCCCGATTCAGGCGTCAAGTATTATAACTTCGTTCATTGGATCCTAAATGCATCTATCCCATAATTAGAGGGTTGGAAAAACTAAAACATTTTAAATCAGACATTTTTTACTATCTGAAAAAAAATTAAATTATCTTTATATGCCAAATACATTTAAACTTAAAGTGTAGGCGTCTATTATCTGTAATTTAATAATTTTTGTAGCTAAATTAACACCTCAAGTTCTTTTTTTCATTGAGTTAATTTGTCTATTATTAAACGGCAAGTATCGCCAAACAGATCCAAATGTATAGACTCTACCGAAATATAGTTATAATATTCCGTTAAAAACAATTATTGATTTGTCGAACTGTACAAATCCGCGGCTAAATCTTTATAGCATGGTTCCATCGAAGCGAACGAACTGATACCCAATTTGGGTATAACAAAAACACAGCGATGTAAAGCGTGTCGCGATGTGGTGGTTTTGTCTTAAGTTGGTTCAGTGCGACGGAATGCGCTGCCGTTTAATCAACTTGTATGAAGGTGCTCACATTGGGTGCCGCAGTGTTCAAAGACCTGATGAAATGAAGACTAAAAGGCTCGATGCCTAAATGAAGACGTGCTAGATAGAAAGGCGTATGTACTGAAAAGTGACAAATTAAAAAAAATAATCCAGAAGTGTATATAACAGACTAAGTAACATGATGAACTTTGATTTGAATTTAGAAAAATTTTAAATCGTGATTGACAGGCCGCGTAAGAAGATAATGTAAATTAAAAGGTTAGCTTTATTTTCTGGTACCCCGAGGTAGAAAAAACGAAACGTATATGTCAATTTCCAAGACGTTAATAAAATTTATCAATAGATGTTTATTGAAGAATAATGCATTTTTTAAAAGAGAACTAAAAGTTATGGAAGAGCAAATAAATAAAATATAAACACCATTCATCATCATACATGTCAGCAGATAGACGCCCACTGCAAGAATAGAACTTCCCCAAAGATCGCCACGATGATCGGTCTTGCACTGCCCGCATGCAGTGACTTTCCACGACGTTCATTATTTCGTTGGTTCACTTAGATGGAAGCCTATCCATGCGGTGTCTACTGGCTCGATCAAAATACTTTTTAAAACATTACTATTATAGTACTATTCACAAACCAACTACATATTTTATTTCAGACCGAAAATACTAGCTTTATTATCTATTTCAAAATAAAATCTTTTTTAACGTTTTATAATCTTAATTTTCTAACACATAAATATATGGATATTAAAAATATCGAGAGTATTAAACTCAAGTAATACACTTTAATCACACCCATCAAATTAAAACTACAATTGTTCTGATCTAAGAATCTACCACAAACTCAAAGGTTTTTTTTTTGTGGTCATTTTAACAATATCATTAATATAGCTATATCAATTCATTTCAAAGTTATTATCATATAAAATATCCTTCAGACTACAAATGGTTTTTTAATACGTTTGTGTTTAATAAACTTCTTGAATTTATTACATGATAATTCAAAAATATAACATAGTATGTAGTGCATCACAATACCGCACACAACTGATCTGAACACAAGGGATTAACTAATTTTATGAAAACTAGAAAAAGAAAAAGGGGACTTGTTATGTTTTTATTTCTAGTGCCAACCTTCTTTTTATCGTACATATAGTTATTATTTTTATTAATTATATAATATTATGCACGTAGATAAGATTATCCTGTATTTGTCCTCTATGGGTTGTCATTATTCTTTTGCGCGGTTTGCGGAATATATCACTTATAAGTGTTTAGAAAAGTAACACGCAAAACTTGTTACGATGTGTTGATTTAGGATCATAAAATAAAAAAAAATTCTACTGTTTCACCTCCTTAACGTAAGCAATTTCCTTTTACAACCAAAACAAACGTTCGACATTAGTACGTTCGATGGTGCGAAAAGCGAAGCTAAAACCAGCCATAGACGGGACGGCAAACGGCCGAGCCGCCTTCCCCGAAGCGGTTGTTTGTTGTGGCAGCTCCTAGTATTGGCTGTTGCCGCGGCAAAACCGTGTTGACACGAAACGCGGCTCACAATGCCTTGTTGCCACTGCCCCGTCCACGTTTGTAAACAAACTGATTATATTTTTTTTCTGTGAGCGTGAAATTGTCTAATGGCGCGCTTTTACTCTGCGTTGTATACAGAAACATATATTATTTATTCATATTTGTCGACTTGGCTTTACAATAGTTTTTTCGGTTTACACTTTTTTATAATGCAATCAGCAGGCTTTAATGTAAACTAATATTCAAAAAATTTTACGAGATACCATTTTTACGTTCCGTTAGTTCTGGTCCATCAATAAAGGCATACAAATTTATATAGTCCACAGGCTGGATTTTCGAAATAGTAACGGTCACGAAATGAGGGTGCGCAAGACATCATGGTTATCTTCAAAAGAGGCTTATGCCATGCAGTGACATAAGGATGAATTAATAATTGGTCCGAAAAGTTTATATTAAGGAATTACAAAATATTATATTTTTCAAACAGCTCTTTACTTTCAATAAAGAAAAGTTTCCATTAGTATGTTTGCTTTCGATGAAACTCAATATCCAAACTCTAACTTCTTTTGTGAAGTCACGAAGTCACTTATAGTTCAGCTAAGAAGTACACAACTACAATAATGTAGATAATTAACTATTTGAATCAATTATCATCGTGTATTATTTTGATGAGATTTCGAAACATGCATTTATATGCAGAAATTAAAAGAATGAGAAATTTAAGACATAGTTGTAATTTCTATTTGGTATTAAACTTTCACAAAAGTATTATAAGTCTAGATATTTTGTCTAATATTTTTTAATTGTAACTTATTCGTACCATATCATTTTCACTCGTTTTGAATATGTATACTACATATTATAACTCCTGGACAACCTTGTGAGTTATACTTTTAACAATTCATAGAATTATGATCATTTTGTTTCTTCCTAAAATGAATAAATATACTGAAAAGTTGTTTAAACTTTTGCTAAATTTATTTAATATGTTGATATATAAGAACTATAAAAATCGACGTCAGCGAAACTTCTAGACCATTCGTAGTAGCACAAAATCATATTAGAGCTGTATTACGTATTGTAACATAAAAAACTTTTTTTACGATCTAAAGACAGAGAAAGCAATTTTGTTTAATTGGTTATTCGTCATAAGTAAGCCAAGTCGCAATTTAGAGTAAACAAAGCTGGCTCGAGTTGCGTAACGCATATATCAGATGCACTGATATCGTTATCAGACGACGGCACGGTGCGACGCATCCTCACACTATAACGCATTCTGTTTTACATCCATCAACGTGAAATAGATATTCTATAGTGTGATATTGACGTGTAAAATGCATTTAACTACCTGATAATCACTCTACCGAAAGATATATATAACATTATGACAGAATTTAATTAAACTGAAAACCTAAAAATTTTATAATAGACTCTACCAGGTGTCCCCGCCCTGTTCGCGGACTCAAACGCCTTCTTAAATCCTTTGTTGGTATAGCTTCTTCATCATTCTTAGTAAGCCTCCAATCATTAAAAAAAAGTATTCTAGCTAAATTTCAAAACTCTAAGCCTTATATTTCCACAAATATCGTGATGAGTTAGTACATGGGTTCAAATCTGTTATATTTACATATATTGATATCAACCGTCGTTGTTTTCTCAACTAAATGTTCTAACTCGTTTTGTTAGCTTGTAACTTCTAGAAAAAAACAAAGTTTATGCGGAATATGGTTAAATGAAAATATAGAACTAAACAGCGTAATATTGTTAAAATGGCGTTTTATTTACAAGTACGTGAACATATTGTTCGTATAGTTCTTTTTGTTATAATAAAATCTTTACCAACTAAGGTTTCGAATATAATGCCTTGCGTAGCTCTTCGTTAACATTCAGGGCTGTATATAATATCATTATTTTTTATTGTTATAGTGTCACGGGTACCGCTTTACTGTTCAGGACATTGCGGTGTGGTAGAGGCCGAGGAAAAAACATCACGTGTGTTGACGGCGGATTAAATAGACGCGGCGGATTAGATAGCGGCGGACACTCCCCGTCCTGTCGCGCGTATACCTTGGCGCGGTACTACAGTTTCGGTAGCACGTTACAAGCCTAACCATTGTGAAGTTAAAATATAATTCATATTACCTATTACATTATTTGCAACTTATTGAGCCCAAGCAGAGGTTTTAACGAAGGTTCTTGCGCCCATACAGTCTATTGGGCGTCCACCTTAGTGAATTAAGAGCTTAGCGGTCTTACAATTCATGGAATTAAAATAATGTACCGGCCCGTGTCGAGTCTCACGTGGAACTCTCAAAATTTAGCATTAATAGCGAAGTCAGTAGTCCGTCCCATCAAAGCCGAAAATTAAAACTATATATTCCACAAGAAAAACAGAATTATTCAATGTGAAAAAATACATTCAAACACAATGCGATAGACGTATATGTTATTGGTTATAAGTGTTATAGCAAAAAGCAATATTTACAACTATTTCTAATCATGCTGTATAAAATAATCATTTTGAAATGTTATTTTAATTATTTTTTTTTTCATTGAAATGCGACAAGCCCATAACTTACAGTAAAAAGTCTGCAGAGATAGATAGTAAGCCATAATGAATTTCAAAATGTATTTCGAATTTTATATTATTTCGTATTATTTCTGAAAAACTGTTTTTTGGATAGAATGCACCATACGTTGACTACAAATAAACAATCAGCCTATAAACTGTGAAGAGTTTAGACATACCAAGACATTGCCATAATTAAAAATATCTTTTCATCATTCCAGCCCATAGACGCCCACTGCAAGGAGTAGGTCTCCCTCCAACATATGGGGGATTATACGATAATAGACGCGTTGGCGATCGCAATGTGGTTTTATAGTACGGGCAGAACGTTGTTGCCCGTTCTTTGAAAATTTGTGAACAGAGACAATCCTACATAATTAATGCACAATGTGTGAATTTTATAAGATTATATCCCTGGGATCGAACCCATGAATCTATCTTTAGTGTAAGATAATTTATACCGTTTAACAGAAATGTTGGCAAGAATTAGAATGCCTTTGTGCATCTCTAGTGATAGCTAGGGAGAGTTTATTGTACTACGAGGTATGAAGTATTCATTAGACTAGACTTCTCTTTACTATCTTATCGAAATGCAATTTGCGATGTATCATATAATTGTCTTTCCTGTTTCGCACATAATTAAATAGATTTTATTAATAATCTTCGTTCTAAAAGCAGTCGGTTACGTTTTTGTGTGCGTATAAAGTGCTAAATAAAAACGAGCATATAATCAGTTTAACATTGTATGTAAGCGGTTTCTCATTTACAATCTTATGATTTATTTATATCTTTTGTAATTTAATGTTTTTAAATAACATTTTATGTTATAATTACGTATTATAATAAGTTGCGAAATATAATTAATTTTATAGAATTATTTCTTTTAATTATCATTTCATCATTTCAGTCTTAGCACGCCCACAACTGGACATAGGTTTCCCTATAGAGTTCCAATAAGGCCAGTTGAAAGCGGCAAAAAATTATAATTATATTAACCCATAACTTGGCAGATTTTTTTTAATATTTATACCACTTGACTTTTAAGACCCAAGGATGCCAACAGAAAAAACTGAACAAGCGTTCGAAAATTAAGAAATTACCTAAAAATTCACATACAAATGATTGCTTTGCGTTTAAAACTGATGCCACTATTGTTTTTAATTCTGATGTATCTCTACAGATACATTATCAAGAAAAGGGTTAATAGTATTTATTTCAAAATTTTTAACTATTATTTTACCAAATTAAATAATTAAATATATTTAATAATTGAGGAAAAGCGGACGTAACCTATTTCAAAGCAGCGTATTAGTAATAATATGAAATAATTATAATTACAAAATAACGTCCGGTTGTGTCAAGACACGCGCGGCACAGATTATGTAAGAGCGTTAATGGAGTTGCCTAAAAACCAATTGCGCCAATAATCTAGTCATATGTGTAGATTGACCACGTCCTTTTTCAAGTAAATATATGTGACCCTTTTTATGTTGGCTCGGACACACAATATTTATTTCTTATATTATTACAACAAATCAAACTTCAACTTAATTTATAGGTCAGTATGAAGTTGGATTGTTCAAATTATGAGTATGTTAAATAATTATATAAATATGTTCATAAATATTTAAGTAAATTAAATACCTCGTAATAAAAAGTATAAGTAAGTACATTTAAATTTTTGTTTTTAATATTTTTTATAATCGTTATCAATGTTATTTTATGTAATACATATCTTTAAGATATACATCGTATTGTACTGTATTTTCATTATTGGAGAGGTTATAATATAAATGTTAAATAAATAATACGAACACTAATAAAAAACATAAAGTGAGGTGTCATTTACGCTATCTGAATTTTTGACGGTTCCTGTTTTTGTATTTTCAATTAGGCGTCAATATGCTTCAAGATGCAAATATTACGTACTAATGTTAATAATGTTTTTTAAAATATTATCAAATTTATATTGTTTAGACTCTGTCATAGTCTGTTATAGTCTAGAATTTATAAAATATAAATATAACATTGAATAAATATGTCTAGTCCGTCGTCGCCGGACCAATGTACGATGGCACACTTCCAACCCCTGGTTTTTTTCTTTTTTTGCTCTGTATAACTTATTGTCTATGAAAACAATTTTTTTAAACAATTACCATAATTCGATATCTTCGTTCAAAAATATTTTACAATATACTGACGATACATAACATTCTGTTAATAATAAATAAATAATGAATGTATAGTTAGTTAAAGAATTATAATTACTATTAACATTTAATTAATTTAATGTTTGTGATTTTTATTTTTAATTTTTTTTTAAATCTAGTGCAATTAGGTCTGTATTTTTCTAATTGTGTTTTATTTCATGTAATATTATTAATTTTTCTGGTAGTACTTTATTAATAAAAAAAATAGATCTTAATGAAATCAGGTCAACAACGCCGTGGTATACCATCACGATAGTAACGTAATGCTATTAAATTAAATAAACTAGAGCAGTCGACGATTTTGACAAATCATTATTGATACGTCGCACTGGGACGGGGTCGGCCATCATGTCTGACCGGTGACTAGCTGCCATGGAATACATAACAATGGACATGTTAACTCAAGCTAGAACCTTTAAGCTGTTTGTTCGTTACTTCACCTGTTCTGCAAAGCATTGTTCAATAATACGTCGACAATAAACCTAAGCACCGTAAACTTGAAGCAATATTTTCATTTAAATAATATAAATATCAGTAATTTATTATGTATTTTTTATTACGTTCACTACACTAGTCGATTACACATACTATAACAAAATATAAATAAAAATAAATAAAAGGAACACTACATACATAAAGATTCATTTGAGACTAAGTTACAATATGATTAAAAATCAAACATTATATTATTTTTACAATTATAAAATTATTTTAAATAATTTTCATTCTTTCTTTTTGTGCGAGAACGTTCCAGTTAATATTAACTGCTGTTAAATCTCGATATGAACTACCTTCGAAGTACTACTGTATTGCCTATATCTACTACTAAATATCAGTGCGTAAGCGTGCGTTCGTTTTTACAGCGGAGACATTCCTTAAAGGATTCAGAGTATAAACTGTCAGTTTCAATTTTGAATTTGAAGTGTTTATAAGGAGATTATTTTTCTACGGACGAGTTGGTTACGTTTCTAACCACCAAGATCATTTGACTTAACTTCTATGGATTTTTTTCATGCGAATACCTTAGACAAATATTTTACAATAATAATCCACGAACTCTTGTAAGTTTAAAAGAAAATATTGGAGGAAAAAGCTCAATTGAACCAAGTTTACAGCGTATGGCGCTGAACACAAGATTACGTACTCAAATTTGAATCCATAGACCTGCCGTCAGATACTCGTTATTAGAGTGTTCGTTTCTGCATGGAAATCTGTTTATACAGAGACTGTTTCTACAGGGGATACCTTTTGCACATGTAACTTCGTTTCCACATAGAAGTCCGTTTTTACTAGGGAGTTTGTTGGTAGAGTCGTTTTCATCGAAGGGTCTATTTACATAGGTGATTCCATTTACACGCTCATGACTAATGTATAATAAGTACTGTATTTGAGTTCGAGAACGAAATATGCAGTGAAACTTTTGTACTTTCTCATATCTCAAAGTCAGTACAGATTAACTATGCTTTTAGGACCAAACCATGTCTTTTGCCAGCAAATATCTGTATTGTTGTAATATATAGAATCTGAACTACACAATTTATTATATCAAAGAAAACATATAAAGATTTGATTCCTCATTTGAGGCCCCTTCGGACCTGTTATTCCCCAGAGCGTCCACAGATTTTGGCGATTTCGAAACCTGGTGAAATAAATAATAAAACGACAAGAGAAGCATTCCACGGGATCTCCAGACCTTAGTAACTTTAATAAGGTCTAGGCTAAACGCTCAAGGCTTTCCTACCTCAAATGAGACGAAGATAAATGCCAAACAGAATTTGGCCATGATAAAAATGAGGTTTGACACTGTAAGTAAGCAAACTTTCCGTTCGTGTCTATTTTTAAATGCCACATCCAAATGTCATATCACATCCACCGAGGTTTTATCGCGGTTTTAATCTCCTTTAAGCTTTCTAATTTGCACTCGTCCAGTGGTGATCTTGTTTAATTCAATAGAGCACAGGCTTGTTTAAATCAGTTATAATCATAACGTCGAATGAATATAGCATTCTAATAATATAGTAGCTAATATTTTTAAGTTCTTTAATATATAATTTGTGAAATGAACTACAAATTTTATTCTATAAATGTTTGCTCTTCAAAAGTTTTAAACACACGTAAAACATATGCAATGAAACAAAATCCTCGTTTAATACAGGCAAGGTTGAAGATATGTATGGTATTTTCAAAGACTGGTCATAGTGGTGATCATTAGGGGAAGTCTATGCCTTACAGTGATCGTCTATCAGCTTGCATGATGATAATGATAGCATTTTTCTAGTCGTATTGTCAATTAGTTTTAATATTAAACACCTCTTAATTGGTATTTTCGACCATTTTATATTTTTTATAATGAAAAAAATAACTTACTCGCACCTTTGAATATAATTATTTTAATATTAAAGGCAGTAAGCTTCCACTAGTTCAAAATGCTGATAAGACCGGCTGATCTGCTGATAAGAGCCGGTCTCTTTTTTTATGGAATTTAACAGTATTTAATGTATAAATTATAATAACCTTGTAAATAAGTCTAAGAACTAAGTTCCACACATTTCGATCAACTAAATCTTGAACGCTAAGCTTGAACGCGAAATTTTTGATTGAAAACTAAGAAAAGGAAGGTGTAAAATATCTCACGGAACTTTATTCATGCATATGAACGTAAGCTCATGATTACTTTTCGAAGACGTTACTTAATATCGATTATTGTTCTGTGATGGCAAAGGAAGAAATTTAAAAACCTATGTGGTTAAACTGTACGCTAATTTAAAATTAACGACGGCCATACAAATCCCGCAATACCAGTTAATAGTTTATTTGATGCGGGGTCCGTGCTCGGCTCGCCCGCGCCATAACTTCCCCCGTGAGCAAAAAATCCGAATTTGCAAACATATAAAGAAATTGAAAGGTACCGTCCGACCGCGATGCTATCGCAAAATTATTCCCAATTTCACCATTTTGCGTCCCCGTTCGCAAATCTTTTATTTTAAAACGCTTTTTTATTTATTTTATTTGCAGCGATGGCCGTCGGTGGACCAGCTCCCATAAATTATAGTTCGGTAGCGCTCTTAAAGGGGTTTTCGGATTTTTTATTTTTATTTAACCCAGTGAAGAATTTATGTCCCGATCTTACTTAGTGGCGGTCAGTCGGCTTGTCGAGACGGTGAAATGGTCTCCACTTGCCCGCGTGTTTATAGCTGCGACGTAGCTTCATGCTTCAACTCGATTACGGGGTTGGCAGAGATGTGAAGGTGAGCGGTCTCGTGAAATAATGCATCGTTTAACTTCCTATTTTAATTGTTCCTATTTTAATTCATCATTTACATTTAATAATTTTAAAGTAAAATTGTAATAATATATTAATCCACATATGTATAAACTGTGTGATAAATCATACTATGACTACTTAAATAAAACTGCAAACTTCTTGGTTGTTTCAAGCAAAGAAATGACTTTTTAAATTATTGTTAAATTAATGAAAGCAAGTTTTAAAACTATTATTATAATACAAAAAAATACACAAGTACACTGAATATACTACAAGAAGGAATAGAAGTTATTTAATTTTATTTACGCGCATGGATAATGCCTTTCTTTACTCCCTTTTCATACAATAATGAAATAGGTATGCTTATTTCCGGCTAGATAGATAGAAAAAATCTATTGATTAAAACATCTATTGAAGAAGGTTGTTTATCATACTTTATCAAAAATTATTATTTTTATTCGTTTAAATGTGTTTTTAAACATACAAACTGGACATAGATAAATTTATTAGACTTATTATATCTTTAAATTAAAATTTAAATTGTAAACGTATAAATTGACCAATAAATAGTTAATTTGGCGGGTGTTGAACACAAGTTTTGTGTGTAAAACGATATCCCTATTTGTGATCGAGAAATTTCGAACTAAGATTTTTCTACTTACTTTCTAGAACTTTACTTTGAACAAAATTCTATTCTATCGTATGTTATAAATAATTAATAGAAGAATCACATGGCGTAGTTATTAAAATCACCGAAAGCATGAAGCAAAATATTGTCACAAAAATCGTATAGCAGACAAAACGGATTCCGAATACTGGCAATTGGAATAGTTTTCAACTTTTTTATCTCATTTCGAGCCTGGAAGGCATCCTAACGGTATTCACCACGAGACATAACTTTAGGGCGGCCCGCGCAAAACGTTTTATGTTATTTTTCCGATGACCTCAACCGTTCGCGTTCTAAAAATGCATCGCTCCATCGGTTACAATTCTATGTTAGTCTTTAACATCTAAAACTAACCGAAACCATAAAGTTTTAACGTTTTTCATTTATATTTTTATAAAAGATTTTTAAAACAAGTCCAACACTAACCTCTTTAGCTATAACAAAAAATGTTTGACATTGAAGACTTATTTAAAATTTTTACTACATCCACATCTCTTATTAGGTATCGATATGAAATTGTAATTAGGTACGCACAATAAATCAAAAAATGCTCACGATTACCTTGTTAATTAGGCATGTTAAACAGAATTTTAAGTAACCTTTATCGTCACAGCCAGAATTATTATAAAAAGTTTACTGGCAACTCTAATTGCGTTCAACGCCGGCCAAAATTAAAAAGAAAAGTCGCACCGCAAGAATCCCGCCTATTTTTAAAAATGGAACCCGACGATGATTCGCCTAATTAATAAACCAATCACGTACACTCGAGACGCGGCGTCGAGGCGCGGCGGACGTGCGGGCGCGGGGGATGAACGCTTGGAAATTCGAATACTATATTTTTTCTGCTCCCGGAGCATCATGATGTTACTTGTAATTGGCTTGACGGCCAATAATAACGAATTTAGAATTATATTAATAACAAACGATTGTAACATCGCTGAGCCAAGAATTACCAGCAAAAAATTTAACAACGGCTAATAAACCATTAGAAAATAACTTCGCGCGTGGCTATCCGTCTCCTATATCATTAAAAAATAGCGACACATGAAATCAAAATAGAACATAATAGTCAAACTCATTTGAAGATTTTAGGAATTATTAAAATCGGCGACGACTTCGCTCTGTTTCTAAGAACGTGGTATTAGAATGCCACGGATTATCTGACACAGCGATACGTCCTTTTTTAATATAAGCGCGTGAATGAGCCTGTGCTATAACCAACAAAAGGCATCTTTTAATATTGACAGGGAAAAATTATGTCAAAAAGTTTTAGGCGTTTGTTACTCGGGAAAAAATATAATTTATCAAATGAATGCATTCCCAGCTATGTCCTTGCTCAGCGTGATTGCAAAAAATAGTTGAATAATAAACGCTTTGGTTGGCAACACTGGGAGCCGAGGAAACCCGAAGTAAGACGAAGGAGGGCAAAGATTAGCGAGTGCGTGCTTTTTGCTTGCATCAATCGATGCGCTCGAGCATTCGCACGATGAATAATTCAAAAATTGACATGAAATGGCGTATGGTACTTTTTTTAAAATGAAAGGTGCCCGATTGAGGACTGTAACCGCCTGACGAATTCATTGGCCAACGGCTTTTTGCGTTCCGTAATTGCTGTATTTACTTTATAGATTATTAAAATAAAAATATTTGCACATTTTTTTCAACCATAACATTATTACATTAAATACTTTATTATTTAATACCGAACTAACTCAAATTTTGTTAAAATAAACATTTCCAGTGCATTGTTATAGAATGTAAAACTTTGAAACAACTTTACATGTACTGAGATTTAAAACGAACTCCCCACTCTACAGATTTCGACGGCTAGAATTTGGAAGATGACAGAAACAAAAAACTAATTAATTCGCGTAATGCTGTTAATGATGCATCGAAAACTTGCCGCCATTTCCAAGTATAAGTAATCTTTCCATCTGAATTCTGCTTGCGATTGGCCAAAACTTCTTTGGCGCGTTTCGATTAAATGACTTTATCCTACAAGTGTCACTGACATCTTCACGTTATGGTTATGATGGTTTTTTTTATTCAAATCAGCTATTGGCAATGTAAATGATATAAATTCTATTTTTAACTGATAAGTATTCGAATGTGAAATCATTTCAAAGGTTTTTAGAAAACATTAGCGGTAAAATTTATGTAGACTAATTTTCACTGCATGTATGCAAGCTTAGCGACTTTTTTATAACTAATTTATCTAAATCAATGACCTTGTATTTAGGTAAGAAATAAGCATAATATATGATAAATTAAGAAGAAACATGAAAATATTTTTAAAGAGATTTTGTTTACGTTTAATCATAGTTGTGTAAGTAAATATCACTCTTACATCAAGAAATTTAAAATGTTTAACAAACAAAAAATAATTTAAGATATACTAGCACAGTGGCTGAAAGGCTTTTAAAGTGATATTGCGGCTTGGGAAAAATTGTGAATAATCTGTTTTGAGGACATTTGTAAAAGTGATCCTTAAAAAAGTCAGATCTTATTATGACTTTAAGTTGAAGGATGCCACTATAACAACAGTAAACTTGATTCTAGGTACTATCTGATACAACCTACTGAAGTTCTTACCATAAAAGTTTGTTTGAAAATCGCTAGCTTTTAATTCGTAATCCGTAATCCTTTTACATTTATTTTTTTTAAATAATCGTTTTTTAATCACTAATTAATTATAGGAAAAAAAAGTTATGTACTTACTTGTAAGAAGAGAAAGACATGTTACTATCCACACACGGCTGATCTTCTACCGTTCCGTTAGTCGTGAGCATGAGGGTGTTCATTCGTGTTTATCTTATTTATACAATCGACTGTCGATATCCTTGCTTGTACAGCACTAGTTCGTCAAAGTCCGTTGAGATTGCGTCGAATTGACGCGGAAACACATTATGTACGTCACATCGTTAGCGTTCTTCCTTGTATCATGTCTGAAAAGAAAAACAATAATTAATAACTGATATTTTTTATGGAAAAAGATAATTTTACATTGTTAGTGATAAACAGATTTGTACGTATACAAGCATTCGTCATTTAGATTTGAAAAAATTACATATGGACTCGACGAGTCACTACACAAGCCGAGGTCCCCTCGTAAACCTAGGCGTAGCGATCTAAGAGTTCACTACCTTACAGGAGGTCTTAGGACAAGCGCTCTGTGCGGCCTGCCGCCTCCTACACGCAAAGCAGTGAGAGTCGAAAAAAACTTAAGAACTGGCAACCAAATGTACAAATAATTTAAGTATTTTAATCCACCGACAATAGTTTCTAACTAGTTTTTCTTCATTGGTGAAGTGAAGTCTAAAATTTATGTAAAATGTTGCTAAGGTTACTCATATCATTGTACTCTAGATCTAACAATCCTTATCAGAAGTATTATAGTCAAACTTAACGGATATCAAACTATTGGGTATTCTTTACGAAAACATTTCATTTATACTAATGTTTATTTTATATCTGTGCTAAGCTTTTGTCTTACAATACTGAAGATAGCTGTAAAAAGATAATCGTATTGGTAAACGCAGAGTTACAAAAGAATCTTGTTTTGACATAATAGTAACAAAAACTTTGTCAAAATTTATCACTGTAAAATTTGTGGTAACTTTTTACGTACAAAAAGTTATAAAAAAAATGGATATGAGTGGAATAACGTTATTATAACTATTCTTATAGGTCAAATTTAATGCTTTTTATTTATTTTTAAATAGCCTTCTTAATTATAAATATTGTCAATAGTACAGGGCATTAGCTCATGACATATATATTTAAATATATTAATTCTTCTGATGACACTTACAGAGGAAATTTTATTTTAATTCAGTGGTAAAAAAATCTATTGATCAATGCCTCTTGTAATTGTATCATCCGTGCAGGTATATCTGGTGTTATTTCTCGCACCAATACAGAGGACGTTTGTAAATGTGCGGGCGCCTAAGTTACAGGACATTAATCAGCACTACATTTAATTATTGGAAAAATATACCACTTTTGAATCCATGAAAAACGTTCTACTTTATTATTGCTACTCTTTACAAAAAAGAGTGCTCCGCGTATTTACAATTTTCATTTAAAGTCATCGAGCCATATACAATACGTGTAAAACTAAAAGTAATAATCTATATTAGTTGGTATATCACCTCAAAATCATGTTACATATGATGAGGCTTATGTAACAAAAAATTGTGGTAAAAAGCTATGCTATTTTTATATATATAGCTTAAATAGCTATAGCTATAGCTTGCCCTGTTTATACAGGGTACTCTATAATTGGCAATGATTCGTCAAAATGTACAAATATATATTCCAATTTTATTAATTAACTTTTCTACTTGAACAAAAGTGTGTATTTGTATTTGCCTTGAAATATTTCGTATCAATATTATAACATCAAGTTTAACCGCTACGCAATAACGAATAAGATTTTTGTATTTCATTTTTTCCGAACGGCAAAAACTTTAATATTTTTAAAATGACACAGCTGTCATACCTCGAGAGAAAGACACGGCCTTTTGAGGAAAAGCAGACCCTGATTGAAGCACAGACGAAAATCGTTACGAATAAGGAGTTCATGCCCAAAACAGATAGTTATACATTGAACACATTTTAATTAAGTAATTTATGATTGAACATGAAACTTATAAAAAATTAGGAAGTGTCACACTGTCTGTATTTAGCCATTACTACCAGGGTCTTTACAATTTCACAGATAAAACACGTATAATAATATATTATAATACACCGTGACTAGTTATAGATGTAAAAGTTTAAAAGGATTTAATGTATAGCGCAATTTTCTGTAAATGATTATTTGGTAAACTCTATCTAAAAATCTATAGCTTCAAAAATAATAAATAGGATAGAAGTAAAAAAAAATCATTTTCAAAATTCGATTAAAATTAATAACTGTTAACTATATGTCTCCGGAGATTTGTACTGCCTGAAATCGTTGGCCATTCGCATTCCAATGGAAATAATAAGTTAACGTAACTTATTTCACAGCGTTCACTTTATACATGATGTATATTGGAAATAGATGTAAAATCTTTAATGTTATTTGCTGACAAATGTGCTATAAATTGAGCTCTTTAACATTAATTACTCTATATAATAATAAATAAGATATAGGATTTGGGGAAATCTACTAGTAAAATCCATGGCAGCTATATTTATTTACCCTATTTACAATTTGTGTATTAACGGACTCAATACCTTTAAGCATTCTCTACTAGTCAAACCAACTACAGTAACACAAATTCAATGTATTTCCTAGATTTCATAATTATAACTAATGTTTCTAAACCTTAAAAATTAATTAGCGTGAACCAAACCTTTTTAGTTATAACTATAATCAATTAATAGGATATTTTAGCTCGTCGAGTTATTCTCAAAAACATGTTATGATTTAATTCTTTCTAATCTAGCATATCAGTTAGTGGTCTCGAACTTCATCAGATCTGAGATACGGAGGCCCGTTGGAACGGCGGGAACCGGCTCGGCGGCCATATTGAATCTGATTGACAGCTGTCAATGTTGGCGGCAGCACGACGCGTCGCCGCGCCCGCACACTGTTACAAGCGCGCCACTAATTCCTCACAAAAAATAAAGTATCGTTTAAAATAAGAGTTAACGTGAAGAAGCTAATATACACCATAGTTCACCCAACTCTTTTTTTACACGGCAGGTACGTTCCTCAGAAAACGTGCAAAAATAATCGTGTAAAAAATACATGTGATATACAGCAAATTAGGAGACATGTTCTACAACTTTAAAACTGTGTAATAGGTGTGAACTGTATATTTTACTGTGTATTTTTCCAATATAATAATACATAAAAAAGTAATAATAAAATCCATGTTATATAAGTATTTATGAAGCCAAAACAAGTTTTTATTGTTTATAGGTAAAGCATTTGACTTATGTAGCCTGTAGTTCTACGATGACGATATCTACAATGGTGCATGCTAGAAGACATAAAACCAGCGGTGAAATATTTTCTCCATAGAATCAACATTCCGGACCAGGTCGTAGAATATGGAAAAAATTGTAAATAACACCATAATGTAGAGTGAATCTTTGTTTTATTTCTTTAATTTGTTATAGGTATACAGAAAGTCTACTCAAAAATAAATTTTAGAGTAGCCGTCGTCACATTCTTAACTCCTAATAGGGCAGAGGACTAATGCTTACCACATTATAATTTTCACCATGGAACAAGCAGCGTTATATGAACATCTACCCTGAACGGGCATTGGTAAAATAATTACCATTACATTTTCGCGAATACATATTTTTTAGACTTTCACGAAAAACATTAAGAAGGACCCTTATAAACACTTCCTCACACACACATATAAATATATATTTTAAACATAAAAATATATATTTGAAAACAGCACACAACCTGGTCTATCAATATTTTTTTTCTCTATGCTATAATATTAAGTATTGAATTATTAATATTGCAAACTTTAATTAAAATCAATATAAATAACGGGATAAGAAAGAAGTGCGGGTGAACGTTTTTGTAGAATATATAACAACGTTTATATATCGTAATACTTTAGTTAGTTTTCATTATGAATGTAAAAATAAATTCTATTCTTAAACTTAGTAGGATTATATTATGTGTATAGCATCCCAACCACGAATCTAAGTTAGAAATAAACGTTAATAATCAAACGTCTCACAAAAATAGCACAAGTGCATACCCTTCGCAATATCCACGTGAAATCTATAATTTTCAAACCACAGTCAACCATAAAACTTGCAGGAAAACCGCCCAATAATTCATTAACTTTACTATTACTATAAATCTTGTTTTACGATCATAGTGACGTCACGGAAACGTGTCCGTTAACGTTAAATGAGGTGCTTTGAAGTTAGGTACAGTCGGCATATAAGTACACTCAAAAGAATATGGCAAGTACCTAATGCTATTGAATAAATAATATATTAACAGACCGCGAAACTTGATTTACTAGCACGCGTAAGTTGTTTATTATAAATGGATACATTACGTACGTATAAATATAATATTTTCTAATCGTTAAAATACAAAATTAAACTCACGAATCTAGGCACACATTCGAAGCTTTACGATATCAGCTTTGGAATCCAGGACATTGTATACTGTTGACTATACTGTGTTCTAAGAGTGACAACATTTTCAAAATATTTTGTATATAGAATGTCTTAGAAGCTTCTGCCTTGCACTGGTCGTCTATTGGTTGACATGATAATGGTAAAGGATTCTAACATTTAACATTTATAGCTAACTATATTTACCTGTTAGAAATCTACAGAAAACTTATATTTGCGAACGTCACTTGAATCAAATTTTGGAAAATGGACGTAGAAAGAAGTCCTTATAAAAGTAACAACAAATCCTTTTTATATAATTGTTGGGTGTGTTAACTGTCAAACAGCATTAAAAAGTGGTCTTTACCTTCGCGCCTCATTGGCAAGCTCACAGACTCTCAAAGAACCACGGAGACTTCTATTTCTTGAAATTGTCTTCGAAATAGAATCAATAATGAGAAGTAGCCGACATAGGAGCTGGTTGGTTAGTTGAAGTGACAGTGGTCAGATCTTATAGCGTAGAACAGATGGCCGCTGATGCCTTAAAGTTCAGGAGTAGAGACCACAGACTGGCAAGAGTAGGGCGTCCAATCTCCAAGGTGAACAGACGATGGTCACACTTCCAACCGTGGACGCTCTTCGCCTAAAATGATGATGATAAATTGGTAATAACTTTCTATCGTTTCGAACATACAATTTTTAGAGCGGTTGAATAAAATATTCGTAAATATTTTTAAAATGATTTTGTTCAATTTATTAAGTAGAACTCTGATGTCGTTTATAATACTTTTTATATAATGCACAAGGAATATTTAGTGATCTCCAAACCCCACAGCCTTTTACAATAAAAACAAGATCCGGATAAGATATTACGGACCATGATCGTCGTTCGTCGGCCACGCTCTTTATGAATAAATGGATCATTGGTTTCCTTCACTGACCACACGAAATACAGTTGCGGTAAACTGCTTATAATTTCATTGAAAAATGTCGTTGTACGTAAAAGAATCTTACTGCTAAACAATTATAAAATTATGTTTTTAAATTTCTATTTTTTTTATTTTATGCCAGAAAATATTCGCATGAGTGAATCTAATCAATTATTTATTAGGCAACTAAACGATATATACTTGTATAAAACTGTGTACTCTAAATATTTACTAATAACAAAACGAAAGACGCAAAACGATTCTAGAAATAAGGAAACTTTAAAGAATTTTGTAAAATTGATTGAAATATACGTAATTATTTGGATTAATTTAATTCTTGCTAGCGGTAATAGATTCTTTAATGTATAATTTATAGTTTTCCAATTGCACGTGTCAAGTTAACAAAAATTACGTATTCTATATATTTTTTCGTCATGAACCTGTGTTGATTGCTCGCTGACTTCACGCTCACTCGACCTCAGATCAAAATTCTATTTTTTAATATGAGAAGAATTCTGTTCCCAACGAGAATGAAGGGAGTAGAATATTATAACAGTAATAAAAAAAATTAATTATATTTACGTTATAAATATATAATATGGTAAATGGTAACTGATATGTGTGTAACAATGATAACGTACGACACTGAAATATAGTCTCTGATTTCGAGTCTCATTCGCAAGCTCTACGAGCCAAAGGCTGTGCTCGGGATTTCTCTATGAGATCGAATTAGAATCTAATAGACCTGAAGACAAATGAAAGTACCCCACATAGTATATTGACATATTGTATTGACTATTTGAAGTAGTAGAAGGCAAGCTACACAAAACGCAGCTTCTCAATGCCTTACGGGCAAAATATTCCAATTCTCGTCACAGTCAAGTGGTAAAAACCATAGTTATGATTGATTACACTTTAATTATATTTTCTATTAAAATCATTGTAACAAAAAAGATACTAAAGAATATTTTCTGAAGAAAAAAATAATTGTAAGTTTGTTAAATAGATAGATGTGCTAAAAGAAGAAATTAAAATAACCTCATCCTTTTGCGATAACAGAATCTGGCAACACCACTAACATAGGATTATGACAGCTATCGCCTAAATGTTTTCTGTATTAGTAAATGTTGCGTAAGGCTGAAGCTTAGTTGCCCAATAACATCACGCGAACGAAGACTGTAAAACGAGGTAGTCGTAACAATGACAAAGCCTTTTTATTAATCGAAGGACGCGCTGTCTGAGTATCGATTATCTATATCGAAACATTGCAATGATAAATAATAATATTATGATTACAAATGCACAAAAGTTTGTTTAGTTAGAATACTTGATACATTATTAAGTGTAATCTTCCACAAAATTAATTCGCGATGTTCTCTGTTTTGATAATACACACACGATTAATCAGATTCTAGTATTTCTTCACAATATTTTATTAATGTTAATATCATGTTGTTTTAGTTAAAAAAAAAGTCTGGAAACACTAAGTAATTAATGATGTATATAGTATGTTTATTATAAAATTTTAACACACAGTTTGTTTAACCTTTTTTTTACTCGAGAGGAAACCTCACACTGTATCCATCCGTTGCGGGAACAACGAAAGGGTTATGTCATAATTATACTGGGTAAAACCTTACGGTCATCTTTGACACTACCAATTTTCAACGACGGTGGTTTTGTGACCCAACGTATTAGAACAGAGATGAAGCCCTCCAGTCGTTATATATAAAAACGCGACCAGTATTATCTCGCACGCCACATACGTGGCCATCTGTTATAGACGTTATTTGTAGCTGTGGTATACCTCTGCTTAAGTCCAGGTCTCCGTCTGCGGATGAGAAACTAGTGTTCTTTATTTAGGCTACCGCGCAATTTTTTTCAACATTCATGAAGGATAGTTCATAACAACTTCTTCCTTAAAATACATATTATATGGATTTTAATAAGAAGATTAGGTTGTACCTACATAAAAGTTTACATAGTATGTAGTACTCGTATGTATATAAAGGAAAGTATAGTAAACTTAGTAGGCATCCTTTAGTGGGCAACTGTGCAGGAGTTTTGCAATAATATTATCTGTACGTAATTTCTCAGAATCAACAATTTATAAATATAAAAAATTATTATACAACATATCGTAGAAAAATCCTATTACAGTATTAAGGATTTTTAGTGATGATATGGTTTATGAATTAAGTGCTCTAACTAGTGAACCAAAAAACACCGTCTGAGTTTGTTGTGGGCTCTTCTTAGATAGGACCGCGTTTGGAACCCTCATATCTTTTTGGTAAGAATGCCACAATAAGGAGTTTCCATCAAATTGAGCACTTCTGGTATTCTTCTCTTATTATACACAAGTGAACATTATAAATAATATAAAAAAATGTGTTATAATATGAATAAATGAATGTCATAACATACGTATAACACATAATATTACTGTACTTTTCCCTTCTTGATATTCAGTGTGATATTCCGTGTGGTGAATGACCTCTCGTATTATATCTATGAGGTGTGGCGTATAAATGACTATATGGATAAATTAAATACGTAAACCTTTCGATTTTTTTTGCCTCGCGCCTTCTGGAATTCATGGTTCGACGATTCTTACGATTAATAGCTATAGAAGCCGAGAAATATAACAGCGACTAATATTTATTTATTTTATGTGGAAAAATTTTATATATACATATACGTCTATACGAGAGAGTAGAGATAGTAATAGTATCTTATACATGAGTATTGGTATACTTCTCTATGTTTTCACAAACTCTCCTAATATATATAGTGTAATTCAATTTAGTTAATTATTATTGTTATTTATAATACAACGACACGTAATAACAAAAAAACATTCTGCAACATAATAATATTTTTCTGACGCAATCTGTCATATCCTGCAGTTATCCTGGGAAGGTGTTATAAAAAACTCTTCAAAACAGAACGGGCGTAGAAAAGATCATTAAAATTTATGTTATCCATACCGTTCAGATTAAGCACAGAGCACATATAAACTTGTGGCCATACAAAAGTATTTTTATTATACATCGTATTAATGAAACATAAAACTTTTTTTTTAAAACACCAAAAGTAGAAGAAAAATATTGTCACCCTGCAAATCTACGTCAAATCTACTTATGTTAAGATCATTCAAAAATAGGTTTATCATAATTCCTCATTTCAGTCTCTAAAAGCCTACTGCAAGGCATAGGGCTCCCTCAAATATATCTATGGTGGATATACAAGAATTTCCACACTTGACAGGCGGGTTGACAATTGCAATGTGGTATCATGTTACGCAGCGGACGCTGCTGCCCACCCTCTAATAACTTGTTCATGAGCAATGGTAATCCTTTATAATTAATGCACAAAGTGTGTATTATATAATATTGTATCCCAGAAGTCGAATCCGCAACCTATAATCACTAGTTTCAGTCCTTACCGCTGGGCCACTAATGCTAGTATTATCATGTAAACAATTCAATAAACAAGGTATAACATAACAATAATTCAATATAACTTCACGAGTTGACTCTCCATTGATAATTAACTCATCACTATTAATCATTTCCGCCGTAAGCCCGCACATAGGCCTGGACATAAGCCTTCCCATAGATTTCAAATAACACCTTATGAAAACAGCCTATAGACGTCCCACGTTGAGCTTGCTGGTCTGTGGTCACCTTTACAGATCATTAAATTCCCTGCACAATCTGTTCTACACGCTATGTGGCCCGCTAACTTCCACTTTAACTTTTAGATTCGCTGATCTATGTCGGATACTTAAGTTCGTCTACGAATCTCCAAACTAACTTAAAACTTAACGGAAGAGCGCGGTCTCCTAAAACAAGAAAAATAATTTACATAGAACAAGACCTCATACTTATAAGCTGAATGTAACGAGTTTTAATATCAAAGTATAAATTATATTTCTATATAGGTTTACAGTAAATTCTACGATAAGAAATACATTTTCTTTACATATTTCGGTGTATCATTAAATATCATCTATAGTATGTTTTTTTTTAAATAAACCGTTTTTCAAAACTATATATATGTTAGTAGGTAGCAATATTATTTACCTTTAGCCTGGGTTCATAAGAATAAGGTATACCCTGTCTATCGTAAGGGGCAGCTAAATGAACATCGGGTTTGCGGACGTTAAGGGTAGAGGCATTCATTGACCGTTCGATGCGAACTCGAGGTAGCAACTCGAAATTGTCTCGTCTTTCTGCAGTACATCCAAGGATTCCAAGAGAGGCTCAGTTTTCCCCCGAGATGTGTTTTGACACACCAGCAAGTGTCATAGGAAATCCGGTAATTTTTTTAAAAGGTACCGAGGACTACCACCGAGGGTATTTTAGTAGAAGTAGCCAAACTACCGAATATAACCGAAGATCATCAGAATAAACTAATTTTTCTAATTGATAAAAGTCGTTATTACCAACTCTGTGGTAAGTTTAGACAATCTTAACCCGCTCGCTATTCGGCAGGTGTGAAACGGACACTAAGTGGTCATTTATTTAAAAATACAACCCTCAGAGGTGGGCAGTAATAAAAACATTCGAATGTTTTGGTTATTGCGAAGCGTTCATTAAAAAACATCCGCGTCGTGGGATACCCGCTCAATGTGTGTTGCTAAACTTACAACTAAGTGTTATGATTTGATGTTACTATATCGGTTATGTTAACTGCAACATTTTAATGAAAAGGAAGATGTCTTGATATCAAGAATATGTTGAATCGACCTGTAAAAACATATATTATAATATCACCTCTATTTTACAACTGATCGGATAATCATGCATTAAATCGATATATGTAAATACTTAAGTATAAATGACAATAATATATAGATGACAAGGCTTTAAACGTGTAATTGTAGTTCATTTGTTTATTAAAAGCTTTAAAAAATTCTATCTATCACCGTGTATAAAATTATCACTCTGTACTATAATTTTTTTTTTCTCTTGGAATGCGATACGCCAATATCTTCTGGTAGTATAAAGTCTACTGGAACAGATAGTAAACATTATTTAATTTTAATATGTAGTAATCCAAATTTCGACAAACGCTTTTACTTACTGTGTCATCATTACGTGATCCATAATCTCTAAAACTATTGGTTTTTGGATAGGGTGTAACATACATCCATTGGTGGTCAATGAGCTATACATATACTACTTTAAAGATTTTATACATATTACCGGTAACTATGTATAAAATGATGATTCCGAGATACGTAACAATACTTTTTTTTCTATTGAAATACGATAGGCCTTCTGGTAGAACAGTCTTCAGGAGCAGATAGTAAACAGTAATTAGCTTTAATATGTAGTAATACAAATTTGTAAAACGCTTTTTCTTACTATACTAATATTAACTTATTCTACTATATCTGAAACCAATGGTAATATAGATAGGGTGTAACATGCATCAATTAACAACAAACTAGCTATACTTACACCTCGTAAAAACTTTTATATCTATAACCTATCGACCTGTGACAATCGTTTTAATTAAATCAATACTTTTTACGGATCATGAACACCCCTGCTGGTGTATTTAACACTATTTTTATTTTATATATTATTTACATTCATATGATAAATTGTTAAAAAAATAATAATAATAATAGGAAAAATGCCAAACTTTGAAAAATCAAAATTATGTCAATTTATGTAAAATAATTTTTCTTATTGAAATTTAATGGTTAACATTATTTACTTGGACAGTCTAGTGTTAAAGACAGTTGAAACTTTAAAAATCTGTCGACTTTCGTCTAAAGTAACAAGTATTATGATACGCAAAGGACACTCCTGCCCTTCTTCTAGAAACTTGTTTATAAACAGTGACAATTCTGTATAATTAATTTATAAAGTGTGAATTATATAACATTATATTCCGGGAATCGAACTAGAGACCTACGATCACAAGTCTTAGTCTCTACCACTGGACTGTCACCGCTAAAACTACATTTTATTTTATGTTTTTGGAAAAACATTTATACGCGTATAAATTTACGTGTGAATATATGTAAATATACATAGATCCACCAGATTAAGTGTTTGCTAAAACCACGTCCATTTTAAATTTGTCTTAAAAGTAATCGTTTCTAGCATTAAAGTCATCTATTGTATGTGAATATTCATTTAGTTTTTAATTTATTTTGTACATATTTTTATAATAGTATACACTATTAGATACTCCTTCTAATTATATTTAAATTCATTTAAATCTCATATAAGTCTACATTAATTTCTTTATTTAACAATTGTAATGAATTTTTAATTTTTAATTTTAAAAATTTTAACGCATGTACTATATATAAATCGTAGACTAATGAATAAACAAAAAAAATTGTGCATTATTATTTGCACAGATCAAATATTGTTAAACCAACTTTTTTTTAATTTTAACAGCTTCGGGAATATTTGTTTCGTCCAAATACACAATCAGGGAAACAGATAACATATCTTGTATATTTTAACATTATAAAATCAAAATTATTTATTCATACATACAAAAGATAAAGTATTGATTCAAGTTTATGTAAAATTCTATCATGGAACACAGGTTTTATAAAATTTAACTAAATATATTGGACGTAACCGTGTGATTCCCAAAACCTGCTAACATATTTCTTATTATCTAACCTTCTGTACTTCATGAAAATAGAATCAGTTATAATTACCATCGATTAAAATAAAATATTTACAAACTTGCATAGCATTGACATACGTCATATCGTCATATTTCTAAATTCAAAACAATTGCTATTATTTAAAAATATTTATGTGTATGTCGTAATTACACAATGACGCTTTGAATCTCAAAGCTATTTGTGTATTTTCTAGAAACAACAACTATTATTTTATAACGTGTTATTAAAATAAAGTTTTCTAAGGAAATCGATGTCACATTGACATTTATAGCTATTTTTGGGCAATAAAAATCTAGATTCTTAATTTGAATTTATATACCATATTCGCAATGGGATTTGTAACGCTATTATTACCTTCTGTAATTAATTGGAAACGACAGATGATTGTAGGGGACATCAAAAATTGTAAGATTATAGGTGTCAATGCAATAATATGCAAAATAACAGATTAAATAAAAATCAGTTCAAACGTACACTATAAAAGCAAGACCAGCTCATACAATGCAAATGACAGCATCCTTAGGTTGTTATCACTAACCGATGAGATAAGTTATAGATAGTGACATAAACATAAAAGTCGCTGAAGATGCATTTGTATGTAAAGGCAAATCTATTTATATATATGAGTTTTTCATCTATAATATATATTGATTCATTACGATATCTAACCGAATAATAAGGCTTAGATACTGGAAATTTAGGAGAAATATTATTTAAGCGTAAATAAAGGTCCGTTAAGATCTTACGAAATTCAACTTGAAAGAGGGTTGAAGGAATAATCATTAAGTTTGTAAAACGGCGAATTGCAGCTAGTTTGTAATAAATGACGTAATATACTAACAAATGTACTGAAACTATTCTCCGTCATATTAGCAAATGCTTGTAAACTCATACTAAGCTCGAACTAATCAACGCGATATGACTAGCATTTACTGGTTGCAGTTATTTACTTCAATTTGAACCCATGTTTAAACGAACTTACAGTTTCCTTCCTGGTAAAATAAAAAATCTAATCTTTTTCCATACAAATTAGTGCGCACAAATCTATTGCGAATCACGTAACTATCTTTAGCAAAGTAAATTTCTTATCGAGTTGTAAATTTTGTCGCCAGTAACTGGTAGGTAGTTGATTATATACGTGATTAATTTTAATTTAATTTCTTTATATTGTTACTTTAGGCCTATAAAAAGTTCCAATGATCACTAATAGGCATGGTACGTTGTCAACGTTTATAAAATTAAACTTACTTTAAAAAAAAACTTATTTTATTTCATCTGTGATAGCCAAATTAACGCAAATAACTGTTCGGTGCAGACTTTAATTATAATATTAATCTATTTTAGCTATGTTAGATCTAATGCAGATCTGTGGAGTACATGTATTTGAATTTTCGGTTAAATAAATACTTGTTTCTCTTCTTTGTCCTGAAAACGAACCCGTGATATCGTTTCGCCAGATATGTCAAGACCCACTCTTTCACCACTTACCTACAGCGTCTTCCAGTTATACTTTTTTCAGAAATTAACATAGCAAATTCGTTTTTTTTTAAGAAAATTATTAGTCTGACAAGAATTCACGATGGATCAGTATAACATTAAATTGGACACTTTTTATAATATATAAATCGTCATTTATAACACGTCAAGAAACTTTTCTAGGCAAGTTTTATATACACGCATATAAGCAATAGAGCTGTAGTTTGAAAATATACATTTTTTATGAACGCCCTTTCAAAGCGAGTGGAATTGCGTAAGATTCTTAATTGACTCTTTTCGGCGGAAAGAAAATCCTTTAGTACTTCAGGTTTCTGTTCAAATCGTAACACATATCAAGACTGAGTATCTGAAATAATTAGTAAATATTTCTGATGAGATACTAGCTCTTTATCCGTGGGTTATTTTGTTTTTGATAAGTAACAAACCATCGCTAATTTGATTATTTTTGACAGGACTGCCTGACTTTTGCAACAGATTAGAGGAAGTAGGGCGCAGTAGCGCTTAGCTTGAACTTTTTTATAGGTAGTAAGTTCGAAACTCGGAAGAACTCGGAAGCCTAGAGTTGTGCCCTGTGAAGTACAGAACAAATTACTTTTTGAGTTGATATATTGAATTATTCCGTCTATTAGAGTAACACATTTTTGCTAAAGATAGTTTTCTTAACATTAACCCATACCATATTGCAAGACTTAGCTCGGTCTGAGATTAACAAAATACATTGTAAGCATTATTTAAAAAAAAAAAAAGAAAATTTCGTCAATTTAAAATATACCATTTCAACAAGTGAATTATGAGCTTTTTCTATACAAAATTTTTATGTACTAAATGTCGATAAGTATTTTCACTAGCAAAATTTGCACCCTGCTGATTGAAGAAATAGATAAATTATTTTATTACAACAGTAATTTTACATTTTTACTTTTAATGTATTTCAACTTGAAACATACCGTATATTGCTTGGCAGAAATGTATGCTCTCGCTCAACTTTGTTCTGACTTTCTTAATACCTAACCATCATTATCAATTCAGTCATAGGTCGCCCACTGCTGGACATAGGGGTAACCTATAAATTTCCAACTGAACCCGTAGGAAGCGATTTGCATACCATCTGTGGCTTATGTTAAATTTTTATTTTGATACTGCACCAAATAGAGACATTGTAATATTACGAAAATAACAGACTTGTAAAATCTTCAGTGTTTTCTCCATGCTTTATATCGTGGACAATAAAAGAGAACGAAAGCGCCTTGATATTTTTTTTGTAATTTTGTTATAATAAATTGTGTAAATGTGGTGCTGGAGAATATTATTGCGAATACTATGGACATAGAAACTGTCTCCATTTTCCAGAAACTTAACATCTAAAAACGCCAATCGACTATTGCTTCCTGTTTAATTTTAAAATGCTTTGATTACGCTATGCTAAATAAAGATAACGCTCTGTAGCGTTGAACTTGCTGTTTAGGGTAAAGTGAATGGCTGAACATTCAGATGTCGCCTAGAGTTTAGATGAGGACCTTCGCTTACTCGTTCCTAAATCCATCGGAGAGTAAAATATGAATATTAAATAAAATCGCCATTATTCTTGTAAAATTGCGATTAAGGCGAAAAAGTCCAAATTACATTTTACGTTATGTTTAAGAACTTATGTTTCTGTACCACCTTAATCGCGTAGATCTTGCTTATGTTTGCCGTGTTCAATTTGCAAGGACATAGTGTTGTTGCGTATTTTTAGAATTATTTTTGTTTTAATCATAGAACTACCTAAACAATACGAAGTATTCAGAACAAAATATGCATATATCTGTCGCCATATCTTTTTAGACTTTCCTTACTCAGTTACTCGAAGTAGTTTTATTAACATCATCATATATCATCTTCACCATTCAAGCAATAGGGCGTCCACTTCTGAACATGGGCCTCTCAGATAGATTTCCAAACGGATTGATTAGAAGCGGCTTGTCTGTAACGCTGCGCTCTATGGACAGTGTGAATCTACGCCAGAACATTTGGGCCCCAGCAGTCATCTGTTCCACACGTTATGGGGCAAGCCTCATTACTAAATTATATTAAAGTTATTACTATTAAAAAGTAATGATAATAAATGATAAATACTGTTGTTTTTGATTGATTTTCTAATTTGGCTATGTGGTAATTCACTCTAGGGTTCAATAAGAATTGAATCCTTGATCTGCAAGTATTTTTTTTTATCTACTTAGCTATTATATAGTTTATCATTTAATACTTAACAATGCTTAGTCAAGTTAATTTAATGAAATTAATACGTTAATTATTTTAATAATCAATATCGACTTTTTATGTCAGATAAGGGCGGGGAAAATACTTGGTATTATTTACTAAATGCTAATCAAATCGGTGACAAAAAGAAAAATTATCGAGGAAAATAATGATCCATAAGAAAATAACCTTTCAGAGCCGTAGTTAAATGTAATTTATCACCAGAAAGAATATTCAAAAAAGATTTTACGTTTCATCGATTACTCCTTAACGATGTGACTCTTTAAAATGCATTGTGGTTCATCATCCATTATATACTCTTATATATATTTTTAAGTATGAAAATGGTTTAAAATTTATAAATATCTATAGCAATGGTAGCCCAGCGGTAGAGGACTGAGACTTGTGATCATTGATCGCGGGTTCGATGGCCGAGACACAGTTTTACATAAATCACAATTTGTGCATTAATTACTTAGGTTTGTCAATGATTATAAAGAAGTTTCTTCATATACAATCGGCAACACGCCAGCCATGCGTCGGGATTATGGTATATTCTCCCATATATATCTTTAGTAAAAACATATGTTTTGCCGTGGACGTTTATTAGCTGAAACGACGACGTCATATATATTACTTAATTAGCTAAAAACTTACACTTATAAAAAGATTGAAAACCTTTAATTCATACGCGCTTGTAAAGTTCACCGAGAAGGTATATAAAATAATTCCACTATTATTACTGTATTTTTTTTTAATATAAACACATTCCGTATGTATTAGAAAAACAATACTTAATCTTAACATTTAGTTATCCGAATTTTTAAAATGCTTTTTCTTATTATGTTAGGAGTATAATTAAGTTATTTATTATCTAAAATATAAATAATGTTGAAAAGAATGTGCTATAAATTAATTAACACAAAATAAGCTTTTACACTTGTATACAATAACACGTATAATGATTTCATAGATTCACCGATATCGGACGGCATTCAATTAATCACTACAGACATCTAAACAGAATAAAATCTTTTTTGTTTTTCATTTAAACCCAAATTAATTTATACAACTAACTCATGAATTGCGTTGCGCATAGGACTAAATATAAAAACAAATGCTTTCACAAAGTCATTAATTAGAAATTAATTGAAATGAAATTTAACTATTGCAATATTTTTAACGAATAATAATTAAATAAGTAGAACATAAAGTAAATAAAATTTAATAAGTTATAATAGAAGTTAAGATTGTCGGAAAACGGTGGACCTAAGCCGCTTTCAACCGGTCTTATTGGAAATCTATGGGAGATTCCTATGCCCAGCAGTGGACGCCTTACGGCTGAGATAATGATGATAAATATAAAGATATTCAAGTCTAGCTAAAAGTGTAATAGTTATAACTATAATTCAAAAAAAAACTTTGCAATGGAATAGAACTTTGTTGCTTGTTTCTCCAATTAAAGATATGTCGTAAAATTATTATATTAAACCGCAATTAACTAATACCTATATAAAACCATCAAAAAATATGTATATTCCCTGGTCTATAGTCAAGGACTGTGACAAACATTGTAGTCAGTGGGTTCCATCGTGCGGCGAACGCACGATCGGACCCAACGCTGTTTATACAAAGTAAAAATATATTTTGACTAAACACGGCATTGAAAATATGATGTTAAGCTAAACGCGAAAAAGACTCTCTTTAAAAGACCTTTGTTCCAAAAGTTAAAAAGACTATTAACAACGCTATATATTATTAATCGTGAATATACGTAAGAGAGTATGTCTGTAAACCTACCTTTTAAATGCATACCCAATAAAGGGATTTTAATATTATAAGTTACATATGTACGAAAAGAAATTATTTGAAAACATTTCGAGTCTGTCTCTACAAAGATATCAATGTGCAGTGAGCTATATTTCCTGCCGTGGCATGTATAGACGAATAGCTTCCTTGATATTTTAAATGTTCAGCCACATGCATAGCCAAATGAATCGAAAAGTAAACTCTTATATACTAGTAGTAGTGTCTACGACGTTTTCATGATAGAAAGAGCGTTAAAAAAAATTCTTTTCGTTGTTAGATTATTGCAAAAATAAATTGTTTTAAAAATATTAACTAAAACTTAATCAATTAAAGATATATGTTTATAATATTAACTATATCGGGTTTATATTCAAAAAATTGAGGATATACTTAGCAAGTAATATAGCCTACCTAATATTAATATTAGAATTAAAAACATGATATTTTTTTGTTACGTCTCTATTATATATAGAGACGTATTTTATTTTATTTCTTGTAAAAAATATTCATCGCACTAGAGTAGCGAACCCTCTCGAGTATTTTTGAATAATATAAAGAAATTTGTTCCTTAATAGAAGATAGAATTAAAGCCATAAGAACACTACGCTATTATCGAAAGAAAATATTTTAATACTCTTTTGCGTAGCGTGAAAATAAAAAATAGAGATTAGTAAAAATTGGTTTTCATAATTTTTGGAAATTAAACATTTTTCCAATTTTAGATCCTGACTTTTTATATCTATAAATATATCATTTTTTAAATTATGTAAAGTTTATTTAAAAAAAAAATCAACGACTTTTAAGTAAACAGAGCTTTACGAAGCTATTTATGTCAAACATTTTTAGTTAAATTATGATTATTATTTACTAATAATCATCATCATCTTTGCAAATGAGTATGTAAAAAAAACTGTTTCCGTAAAGGTGAAATAATTAATTTTCTTACCAACTCGCTGTTATAATCGGCAAAAAATATTTATTTAAAAAACTATAAAATAATGAATATTCAAGAATAAAATTATTCTTAATTACCTTATTTATTTAGGAAATAAATTTAAAGGAAATAAAATTAACCATATTTTTCATTGTTAAATTACTTATTTTCCCAGAGCCAACATTAGCTCGAATTTAAGGTTATTAGAAACGACCATAATTTATTTCAAAATCACTAAGCATAGTCTTCTTATACATATTTAACTTTAATAATTAATCTCTAGTTACTTTAAATAAAGTATAAAGTACTAATAACATTTAAAATTGTTGATATAAATTTTGATAGAGATAAACGCGATTTTAAATACGAATACCTTCGTTTCATGTTAAGTCAATCGAATCATGTCTTCAATACATATTCAAATGAAGGTTAAGAGGTTGAATCCATTTTCCGTGAGTTAAATATGCTGAAAACAAAATTTATTGATGTGCCGAACGATTCAAGTGGCATTATTAAGTCGCCCAGACAAACATTAATAAATTAAGGAACTTTCAACACTCTATGAATTTAAATTGATTCTCAACGCACAATTTGAATTTCTCGATATTTATTATTCAATTTCGATTAGTATTCGATTTAATAACTTTTTTTTACTTTATTTTTCGATTAAATATACAGATGTATAAGTAATAATGAATTAAAGATATTTTAAATGTATGTGAATAAATAAATATTAATTTATAATGAAAAAAATTACCCATTTGATTTTTGATGAGATTTTTCAAATGTAACTGAAATAATAGTCTGTTTAAAAACAAACAAAACACCAATGTACAGGTCACCTAAATCCTTAAGCCAAATAAACTACAAGTACAAACAGAGGTGAACGCGTGTAGTGAACTTTAACCGCAACTTGTCACAAACTTTACTATTTAACACAATATTATATAAAATCACGGTAAGAAAATTCACACGGAACACAACACAGCGAGTTTTATTTAGTCCTTTAGTCTATATTTATGTTCAAAAGCGCGAGTTTACGAACGCATTCGGGGAATCATTCGAAAGTTCGGAATTTGAAAATTTGAAATTGGAACGCGATGACTTCGCGCCGAGCGAACACTATCGACTGCCTGCGCACGCGCAGCTCAACTCCCAACAGCGCTGTATGAAGCAATCGTCAACCTTTCTGTATTGCATCGCTGCAGACTTCTAGTTTTTCAACATACTTCAGTAATATTAAATGTACACTTAATATTTTTAATCACCGCAACCAAGATATCCTTTTTCCATCAAACAATATTTCAACTATAAATCAAGTTATTCATGCTTATAACGATTCTTAAAAATAAATATGTGACTTATATCACCAATAGTATATCTTATATGTAATATATATTGTACAATAATGACGTTTAATTGGCGGTCTCTCTGGTAAGGATTACTAATCATGGATTAATTATAATTTAATACGAGAGCTTAAAAGTTATCCAAACGTTTACAATTTCTGACAAAACCTGTTGACTCAACACGCACATTCAGTATCATCGGTGTTCAAAGGAAAATATAACTTACTCTTTCTATCATCGTAACATACGGTATGGGTAAAAAGAGAGACGCTATTGTCACGGAAGATTTCTTATGATCCTCTCTTAAATAGTATAAACATAAAAACGGTAAGTACAGTATTTACACATTTTTATAATATAGACCTTAAAACATAGTAAATAAGAGATTTTTTAAGATAAAATTGTCTCTGATTTTTTACAAATCGATGAAACTGTGCACTGATATAAATTATCTTACTACTGGATTTAAATTCACTATTTCACATGACGGTTATTATGAAAAATGATTAACAAACTTTAATTGAAACTAACAAACTTTTATTATTAATAACTTCAAGTACAGAGATGCGCATCCGCATCTGGACAGCGGCCGAAGTTCGATCAACCGTGAGATTCATTTTGTCTCTTTCTAAAGCCCTCAATCGTGTCACGGTAGACAAGGACAATATAATGTTTAGATCTTTATGGACCAAATTGGTAGACGTGGCTTCATTGGGATCTTCCCAGATGAAATCCGGTTAATTTTTGTAGGTAGGTGGATAGTACAAACATTACTATATCTGTAAGACAATTTTTATAGATCTTCTTTTACAAATAATAAATAAAAAAGAAATGAGGCACTCATTATGAGTATTTTTTTTCAACTTTTTTATACATTACGTACGTGGGAATAAAATGTAACAGTTTCGCAAAAGTTAATAACCATCTATGTATCCAGTTTATAATTTAGTCATACGTATTATTCCTCTTCTTCTTTTCAGCCAATAGACGCCAACTGCAAGGCACAGGTGCCCCCAAAGGTCGCTATGACGACCAGTCTTGCACTGCCCGCTTCCAATGACTTCCCTTACCTTAAATAAGTCGTTGATCCACCTTTTAGGAGGCCTACATACGAAGTCAATTCCGGCTTGTTGTCACAATTCGTGTACCTTTCAGCCCTAACGGCCATCGCTGCATGGGGGATGTTCTAGCCTACTGCAATTTCAAACGAGCAGTTATTCGAGCTGCATCGATACGTCGCGGTTCCTCTGGAGACCCCGATCTTCGCTACCTTAAAAGAGGCCCTAATCTAAGCGTTAAGGCTTGCTGAATCTGCAAAATACCATTTAAACAGCAAAAAGAGCCGGTAAAATAAAACAACCATATATAGCCAACACATTTTAATTGAATCTATTTATAACTGCGATTGAATTCGTACTATCAAAATATAATGGCCTGAGCCCAAAAGAAAAATAACGTATTTCAACAACGACCACTTTATTTATTTATTAGATTTTATAGAGATAAATAAAAAACAAAAGATATAAATTTAAAGTAACTCTTGTGTACAATACGCTAAGGAACTTAGAAATAATAATGTATAAACCTTAAAATAAGTAGAATAAACTTAAAAATATACTAACAACGAACGTCTCTTAAACACGTAATTTCTTTCTAAGTCACGACCTGGTCGGTTGTGGTGCAAGACATGAAGCGTTAGGATTTTTAGTTTTCACTAAAGTCATTTCTGAAATCGGGAGTAAAAAGGTTTTTTTTTTAATTTAGTCTGTGATTTATATAAAAAAAACTATGGTAGTTGTATTGAAACTGCTCGAAGCCTTAAAGAAAATATTTAAAAAATATTACTTGGATATGTTATAGAAGAATGGTAGAGTCGTTGTCGAGTTTTGTACTTAGCCATACATATAAAAATTCATTGTTTTTTGTTTATTAATATACATATTTTATAAAACTAATATTTATTCAGGAATAAGAAGAAACTCTGTACGGAACTTCTCTTTTATGACTCTTTTTATTCATTTTATGTCCATGATGAATCGAGCAATGGTAGCCCAACGGTAGAGAAGTGAGACTGCAATCGTAGGTTCAATTCCCGCAATACAATCTTAAGTATTTCACACTTTGTGCATTAATTATATAGGATCGCCAATATTCACTAACAAATTTCCAGAAGATGGTCAGGAGCGTCCTGGACGTACCATGATACCAAACTGTGACAGTCAACTCGCCTGCGTGGCGATTATGGTATATCTCCCATAGATATGTTTGGGAGAAGCTTATCCTTTGCAATGGCCGTCTATAGTTTAAAAAAGCGTCGACGATATAAATATGTGAAATGTATATTAAAATGGGTTCAACTAGCTAGAGACGATCGATATGCTAATTCTAGTTTAAATTAATTTTTAAAAAAGTATTAAAAAAAATCTATCGTAGTACAAATGATTTTTAATTAATAATAAATCTAGGATATGAATAGCTTTACAACGGTGTTTAAAATATTTTAAAAGTGCCCACAAAAAATAAAAGCCCTAATATGCACTCATCTCAAAGTAGGCCGCATTTGAAATCCTAGTAGCTTTAAATCAAAGGTTGCTCTTATAGGGAAGCACAATTTCATTATGGTATCTATTAAATTAAGTTCCCCGTGCTTCTTATAACGTACACGACCACTTGTGTAATTTAGTAAGTATATGATCTGAATCTATATTAATATGAATAAATTTAAAAAATTGCCCCGATGACACGTATCCTTCTAAAATTCAAAATAATAAGCGCGTACGTGTATTTCATATTATGTTACAAAATTTTACGTAACACCCCACTGCTGTAGACATGTGTGACTTTATTCAGATAAACAGATTTTATATATACACATGTATTTATTATATGTAAATACACAATGCAAAATTTGTTTATATTTTATTTAAACTATAATAGCATAGAATAATCAATTTGTATTATTTTGAATATGCTCTTCATATAAAAGTAAATACATTTACAATTCGAACATATATGAATTATTTGTTTAAATAAACTTAAAGAGTTGTGCGAGCGCTAAATTTGTTATGTTATGTCCGAATATGGCCTTAGTGTCATAATAGGGAAGGTTTTCGAGCGGCGACGATGACAGACACAGCGTGATCAGGCTGTCAAGGTGGGCCGATGACATAGTCATAGACATTGAGTTGATCTTTAGCAAAAGCCTATCTCTTGAGGTGAGCGTCTATTGCCTGAAATAATGATAATTAAAGATCTTAGTGACCTCACAATCCGATGGCACAATTAATGTAAGAGCCCCGAGCTTAACTAATGCATATAGATATTAGTTGAACGCCTTTATCGCTCTATCGCCTTTAATAACAATGACAAAAAAGCGCAGTTTTCCAGCACTGAAAACATTATAAAACAAATACATATGTATTACATTAAATACTTTATGTGAAATGCTTCTACAATTGCTAAGCTAAACTCTTGACCATTTCGGTTGTTTTTTTAGTCATATCTTCACTAAGCATGAGAATGCTTAGAGAAAAAGTTGGAAAATTGCTAGGTAAACGGTGAAGATGACATTTATTTACCTACCTAATCCTATCCTTAGCTATCAAAGATTTGTCGTAAATCTAAACTCAAAAAGGTGTTAATATTTTTTTTAAATATATAATATTATATACCACAAAACATTACAATTAAAATACTAAATTAAATACGTCTTGTATTGTGCAATTATGCTAATTGTAGTGTTAATTTTATTTATTAATTGTTTCTATTGGACTGCAACAAACCACGAACGGTTAAACAGCACAAAATTTGACAAAGGTTTTTTTCAAACATGAACCTAAGTGACCTGTTTAATATTTTTCGGTTTAAAAAAGATATCGAATGTAAAGTTCAGAGGCTTTATAGACTAATACAGAGAGTGGAGACGAGTGTGAAACTCGACGGTTATAGCACGCCCCAGATAACATCGTGATTGCGTCGCCGGTGTCTACGGGATGCTGTACAGGTAGACGAAATATTGAATATTGTATTTCGTCGTTTTAGTCAATAAACGCCCCATGCATGGTTAGGCCAAAGATTTATATTAGATATTGGGGATTAAAAATAACCGCTACGCTTGGCAGGCGGGTTGGCTATCACTGTATTCTTTAAAAGCTTGTCTATCGTCCAATTGCAATCCCATATTATTAATGCACATAGTTAGAATTATTTAAGGTTGTACTCTAATAAGAACTTTACTTATAATTTATTCCTCATATTATTTACAGTCATATAACAAGCTTAGAGTTTGCAAACATTTGCTATAAAAAAATTCAAAGAAATTGTGTTATTATATACATATTTTATTTCCTGTTGATATTAAAAAGCAGTCGAAACTATTTACTTAGACAAGAAGTTGTAAAAAAAGAATATTCAACATACAACAATAAGCAAAAATAACATGGTAAATATAAATTCCACGTGTACATATGTTTCTCGTCTTTTTGGTCGCCGAGAAAGTGGAAAATAACTTACAAGCTATCCCGAGAATATTTTGTTAAGACTGCTGTCTTCTACACATATTTTCAGGTTCATTAAGTAGCAGAATATACAAGGTGATTAGTTACATGTGTATAAGCTTCGCGTGAATGTATAACTCATTTCCTATCAATTAATGTATTATAAACTATATCCTTGAGCAGTGGTAGCACAGCGGTAAAAGAGTGGGACCTCCGATTGTAGTTCTCGGGTTCGATTCCCGATATACAATCTTATGTAATTCACACTTTGTGCATTAATTACATAAGTAATGGGCAGCAGTGTTCTGTGTACCACACTGCGATAGCCAACCCTGCCAAGAGTGGTTGCGAATATAGTGTATCCTATAGATTTCCCCATAGATATTTCTGGGTATGGCCCATGCTTCGTATTAGGTTGTATTGCGTCTGAAATGATCACGACACGCTATCCAAAAATCAGTGGTTTCAGCAAAAATAATTTACGTAATGATAATAAATGTTGTAAGAAAAAGCTTTTTCAAAATTTTAATTGCTCTATTTTAAAATTAAATATTATTTACTACCTATCCCTACATAAATTGTACTACCTGAAGCTGAAGGCTTAATGTAACATATTTCGGAGTGATCACTTTTAAGCTTTACAGGCTTTTAAGCTTTTTCATGGCAAATGAGCAAATGGCATTCATTCATCTAAGTCTTTTGTGCCTTTTTCTTGTATAAATAATTAATCTCGGTTTTCATTGATCATGGCTAAAATTGAGGACGACTTTACTATCATTCTTCTTCATAGTTTGTAAAGCAGAATATTTAAACAATTGCCGGCCATCGATATCTTTCGCAGCTCCTATAGTCTTTTGAAACTATGTTAATAACTCACTGTATCCATAACAGTTTCTTTTAACTTTAATTGAATATAAGCACACAGCCTTGGAGATGATTTCACGCTGAAGGCAACACTTTCAAGCTAAGAACTCTCTTGGTGTCTACAGTCGTAAGTCAGATGTCCCCTCTTACGTGCGATCACTTTTCTCTTCAATCTTTTTTTTTATGTGGTCTAATCATTCTACAGTATTGTGTATTGTAACATTTTAATATTTGTCACCTGTATAGGTACACATAACAGAACTGTTATTTAAACAGTAACTTTTAAATGCAGTTTTAACTTATATGTACTGCTAGTGTCTCTAAATAAATAAATAGATTGTTAAACTTTGTAGGGTTCTAATAAAAAAAAAATGCAAAACTGTTTACTTTTCTAATTGAAAAAAATCTTATTATTGAAACGACTATAGAGGCTATTCCTTGCAATAGTCATCTGTCGGCTGACATGACGATAATTGTAACCTAATTTCCAGAATGTGAAAACCTACAATCAATAAAACGCAGAAGTATCCGAGTTGAACATTTTTTGAGACTCTTGATCTTTTTTTAGAATTATCGCTGTCGTGGTTTCAGTCCATAGACGCCGACAGATAAGCATAAGCCTCTCCTAAAGATATCTACGGAATATATCATGATCACCTCACTTGGCTAGGGGGTTGGTGATACCAGTGTGGTATTATGGTACGCAGGACGCAGGACCCATATTCTGGCAACCTATTTGCGAGCAGTGGCTATCCCATATAATTAATGTACAGTGTGAATTATAAGATTGTGTGCCGGTAATCGAACGCGTAACCTATGATCGCAAGTGTCAATCCTCTACAACGGGGTTACCACTGCCGTAATTATGGTATACACCTCATCTTTGAGGGAAATCTATGCCTTGTATTGGGCGTCTTTAGGCTGAAACGAATACGACACCTTATTAAAAAAATCAGTGCTTTCAATAATAATAATAAACGTAATATATGCAGTAAGGAAGAGCGTTTTCAAATTTTTTATTACTATCGACTAAAATTAATTATGATTTACAATCTATCCCTACATACTTTGTATCACCTGAAGCTATTGTGGTCTTGCAATGGTCGCCTATGTGCTAAAATAAATAAATAAGTTCACCTTACAGTATATTGATCTCATACATATAACGAAACTGTTCAGAAAATATTTCCTTAGAACCAATTTATACATTGCCTTCACAACAATAGTCAAAACCTGGTAGAGTCATCTTTCGTAAATACAAAAGACCACGCTTAGTAACGACTCTCACCCGGTACTAAAAAAGGGCATTCTAACCTTTGTCAGTGACAATACACAATTGTTTTATTTCCTATAATACTATAGGAAAATGGATTTCAGTATGTAACAGTAGTCACGTGAACCGAGCGTGATCTAAGGGGCAAAAGACTAGACTGAATCACTCATAAGTTTTACGTATGCCCCTATATACACCTCTACACGTTAAATAAGCTCGAAGGACTCTGCGGAAGTTTCGGGTCGAGGTGTTACGTTAGTTATGTCACTAAGTCACTTGGGCCACTTGGGTCACTTGGGCAGTGTCCGGACATAATATAAAAAAACATCATCGGCATGTAGATACATCGCCGAAATATTTATTTGCGACGAGCAACTGATCGAATATCCTTTCGAAAATTTTATTTATTTTTCGACATCGAACGAGAATATTTCTGTAGTAATCTTCTCGACCGAACGAGAATATTTCTGTAGTAATCTTCTTCGGGCTTCTCAAGCAATTCAAGAGGATGGCCACCGAAACGATAGGTTCTGGAGAAGATATCATGGAATCACTGGGTAGGCCTTCCATCCACAAAGCAACCTTGTTTAGGTCATCGGAAGACCCTGAATACAGGCAGGTTTCAACCGTACCTATTGGAAATCAATGGGGCGGCCTATATCCAGCAGTCAACGTCCTATGTCTGAAATAATGATGATGATAGGTTCAGTTTTCTCTTGTAATGTCTGTCCGTTCACTAAAAGTTGTCAGTTTCATAAATCTTCTTATCTTTATTCAGATAAAATAGTTTGAATTAATTCCTAGATCATTCCATCATCCTCTTCTGGTTTTTGTTAGTTATCAACAGTGTTAGCCTTGTGAGGCTGTTACGGATTTTTCAGTCAGTGGTATCTCCGTTTCTCGAAATAAAAATCAATCCCCGATATTATCATAAGTAAGTAAACGTTATTCTGATCATTTGCAAGTTCGTCATACGCAAGTGAAACAACTGGGTTAAGGTGAGATACCATCCGGTGTTGTGTAGGATTTTAAATTTTGTAATTGTGTCATCAATTGATCGCGTAGTCGAGTCATTTTATAATATGAATACAAGAGTGATGACATAATACCGGAAGTATTACGATTAGCTTAGATCTTTTACAAGGAAACGAGGCCGCTCAGCTCTTTTATCACTGAGGCAGCTGCTCCAAAGAATGTCTTGACGCGAAGGCCTCGGCAGGGAAACCTCGGCTTGGGCAGTCACTGAATTAACTTTTAACATTTCGACCTCGACTTGGGGTCGTCGTTACCTGATTATGTCATTGGTCATACAAAATCGAATATTATTTACAAATCTTCAAAAAAATAATCAGTATTCAAATTCAAATTCAAAAATATTTTTTTATATTGTACGGTAGGTTACATATCTTATTCGTATTAAAATGGTTCTACTGGCTGTTTCGATGATAAATTCCGCAGATTTAAAAAAAAAACAGGCAAAATAAACTCAATGAGACTGTTGCATTTTTATGAGAATATTAAATTAGATATTTGTTATTGAAGTAGCCAGGAAGCAAAGACATCATTCAAGCCGTCTTCTATGAAGTGACTTACAGTGTACCCTTACCCTTATCACACAAACCTTCTCACAATTTATAATATTTTTTTGATATTTTTGTTATAAACTTGTTCCTCTGATATGGGTATTCAAGGATATCGCTGCATAAACAAAATTTTATTAAACTGTATTTGGTTGCACAACTACGTTACAGCTGCAAAGTATCCCAATTACCCTAGGCAACTAGCATATACATAAGTATAATACATATGTTAACTCTATCATATGTTAGAGCTTACATTAAATTACTTATATATTTATCTTAATTATTTATATATTTGCTTGCTAGGTACTTAAAGTATAAATCTATCTATTCTTTATTGCTAATTCAGTTCATTATCGATGTTCTATAGACCATATTACATTATTGTTCTATAGGCTGCATTTGGGAGAATGTGCGTTGGAGTTACATAAATTAATCCCCCATTTCCTTTCTACCACACGGTTGAAATCCCTTCGCAAACTACAATCGCGAGTTTCAATCCTCTACCAATGAGCTACTGCTGCTTTGTATATGTATTTATTTTTAAACATTTTCATACTTAAAGGTTATAGGGTACGCAGAGAAAAATTGTACCACGGGAATTGAACCGCCATCCTAAGATCGCAGTTCTCAGTCCTCAACGACTTCTGCCACTGCTCAAAGAAAGTTTAGTTTTTTAAGCTAAATTAATATTTAATGTAAAACATGTCTAGATGAATTGATTGAGTGAATCTCATAATGACAGATGCAAGTGAACACGCAGCGCCGGTCGTCCACCTCGGCAATGACAATAATAATGATTTCGTGCAATTAAAGCGAAAGGAAGGACGCTGGCGACGTATCGCCACATCGAGAAAGTAAGAGTATGACAATTTCACGCTCCGGGGGCGAGCGCGTGCTCTGAACTTTAGGTCTAATGCGCATCACTGTCTACCGTCGGACAACATGTTCTCTTTTCAAATTTTGTTTATTTTTTTATTTACAACATGGCGATGTACCAAGTATTATTTGGTACCTAGGACAGTACACCAGCGACTTTGAACCTTATCCTTTTCTTACAGTATTTTATTACGGAGCAGTGCCGCCAAAGTTAATCCGAAATTTGTTTTCAAAAAAGAGCTCAGGGACTATCTATAAGCTAAAAAATTCCTTAAGAAATATTTTTAAAGAAATTTAAATTCTCTAATTCTTCTAACGGTTGCTCCGCAATACCAATTTAATAGAAAATTGTTTGTGAGCTATAATTTAGAATCTTATATAAAAAATTGTGCTCATATGTTAAATACAAGAAATAAAAACAAACTCCTAACGATTAAATTTCGCCTGCAAAAAATTACAAATCCTTCATGGGTTTATTTACTTTTCAGTTATCTGTCTTTCCCTCTGCACTTAATTCTTTATACATTAGCTGTTCTCCGCACACTTCGTGTGTCCTTTTATGTAATTTCATGAACTCTTTTCAATATTTTTTTTTTCGTTATTATTATTATTAATTAAAATTTTTGGCCTAGTTTTTATCTCTATATGAGCAGTTGAAAAAAAGAATTAATGAATTTCCTCAGGAGCTTTGGTCTCAGGCCACTAGATATTTTTTTATTGCCGAATTGAAACGCCATCGAACTTTTAGGCCACTTTGACGGACGTTTTATGAGGTGGCCTGTCGTCTCTCAGCGACTTTTACTCATGGGTGTCCGAAAGAGGTAAACCTTGATTTAATCAGTTGCTAGTATATACTAACTTAAACTGTACAATTTTTTTAACCAGTAAAATTTTTGGTCTAAGGAGCATATTTATTTCTAGTGATGCTTTGTAAAATTTATCGTTTTGAATATCTACGTAGCATTATATTGAACATATTGCATCATATATTAATCAGATGAAGCTTTGACGTGTTCTATACAAAAATAAAAATATAACTTACTGCATTATTAACAACTAAAAGTTTAGTTAAAACAAATTATATAATATTATTAATTTATGATTTAATACAAGATATAAATAAAATATTTAATCTGTAAAATCACCAATAGTAAATGATTAAAAACTTGAATAGTATTTTGAATATATAATAACCTGCAAAACTTTAATTAAATGATTAGTTCAACCTTTTTAAAAATATTTATATGCTATCTGTACGCACGAAGCGACGCGTGCGAGCACAGATCTCGCCAAAATTGTCCTCGCGCAATTTCCCGCCACTTTCCACGGTCTCTATGCTTACCATTGTGCAACTAACGAACGCATGTGGTAATTGGATTATCTAACTGAGAACACATTGAAAAATTGCTTATTTAATTACGTAATAACTAGATTCTCTTTACTGGCATGAAGATTCGGGTTTAAAATCGAAGTTTCATAGGAGTTAGTTTATACTCAGTCCGATTATTAATTAAAATAAAGTTTGGGATAGGGGCACTAAGCGCTCTGCCATCTCTAACTCCTTGGAACTAAATAAAATCAAGTCTTAAAAATACAATAAGCAACAATTTTTTTTAATTTATCACACACTGCTGCCTAAGTAACATTTGCTTTCGCAGGTTTAAGATGACAGGCTACAGAAGGTGCTTAGCCTAAAACCTCTTTTAAAATAGCGATGCTCGAAGGCTCCCTGGGTAACCTTACAAACTGTCATAAAAATGGAGAGTGTAGTGTTAATTTTATGAAGTTTAATCTGGGTATTCATCTGCTAGTAAGCTTTGATTTTCAAATTGTGGAGTTGGTATTCAGATCTTTGAAATAGAGAATCTTGTATAGGAGAAGGCCAGTGCCTACTTCCTAAAAATATAAGAGAATATGACTTATTGGAGCATTAATCTAAATATCGATAAAGTAGTATTTTTACAAGCTACCGTGCCTACCATGACACGTTCTTATATGTTACTTTAGAAATTGAAGCCCCGTTGGAAGCTTCTTATCGCCAACATTTACCAAGAAGGCCTTTTGCAAGAAAGATTCAAAATTTGGCTGAAAAAAATTACTTCTAGAATCGCGGTGAAAATGTTAAGGTTTCGTCATAATATTTTTTATTTTTCATCATGTCAGATGATAGACGTCCACAGAGCTTAGGCCTATCCCAAAGATCGTCACAATGACCAATTTCGCGTTGCCCATATCCAGCGTCTTCTCGATATCTTAACTATATCGGCGATCAGTTAAAATTTACATTATCTCGATAATATTTATTACATTTCATGCGATAGTTTATAAAGCTTTTTTCAGCGGTTTTTAAGTTTATTTGGTGTTTCGTCAACAAACCCATCCACTACACCATACATTTTTTGACGTATCACACGTCAGCCAAAAAACACCCACTTAAAAGCCTGATCCAAAATTCGCTACGATTACCGGTCTTCGCTGCCTTCAGCGACTTCACGCGACTATTGACAAGAATGTCGGTAAACCTAACACGAGTCCTACCAATGCCACTTATAAAATTACGTGTTTAATTAATATTTTGCAGCAATATATTAACATGTACGTATTGATTAAAATTAATCATTTGTTACTGTAATTTGTTCGTCATTGATAAATATGGTAACTATTATAAAAGATCGGCATTTTACTTCAAAGAAAAACAAGCAGCGCGACAGATAGCAAGTGGCAACTAGTAAAAAACCGTCAACGGAAGGGAAGGGTCGCCACGGAAGGCAATATCCGGTTTCCTGCTCACCCCTTTTTATTTAACGCACAATTATAAAGTTATTCGCTTGATTTCGTTGCGGCTCCTTGTAGCTGGCGCCTTGAATATAAATTGACTCATATCATCTTGAAGACAAGGGTGGTCCATCACATAAATGTCATTACAAAGTATACGTACTTTATTTTATTATAAACTTAATTGTTATTGTAGCATTGTTCAAATGTAATGTAAAATATTTTTTTGGTTATTTCAATTAATATTTGATACAGCAATAATTAAAGTTATGGAATAGAGAATTCAGCAAATATCTGTTTATGTAGCAACTTATAAATAGTGTGCCTCGATAATCCATAAATTTCGAGGTATTTGTAACGAAAGCCTGAATTTTTTCTTTTACTTTTGGCGCTACTTGTCGAAATAATGAAACCATAAACAGAGTAAATGTAAGGAGATGAAGTATTTTTTGTGTTGTACACCTCATCCAAAATTCAAAGGTTTCAGAAATAATAAATAAAGTAATGAAATTACATTAGGAAAAGGCAAACATATTCAAATTAATTATTGTTTACTATCCGTCACAGCATGCTTTATACCGCCATAACATATTGGTCTGTCGCATTACAACAGAGTTTTAATTTGACCATTTTATACAGGTGATTAAAAAAAGTAGTAAAACCGCTTTGCTAACCACTAACAGAATTTAAAAATGAATTCATGGTCTGTAGTTGTACCTACGCGCGACTTTGCATACTCTCAAGATCACTGACAATCCTATTGACTCACAAAAGAAAGAGCTTGTAACTTCCGATAACCTAATATTACCTCATAATATTCTTAATTTTGGAACATCTTCATGGTTTTAGATCCATAGTATTGGCCCCCTGCGTATTAAAAGTGTGTGGTGTAGTGCTTCTAGATGTTTTCATTCCATTTTTATTTTATTCTGATCTCTTACTTCAGTGATTTTGTGGCTGTATGATTCACACAGAATTGATGATCGAACGCTTTATTCGTTATCGTTCCCTCGCTTACCTAGTTTTATTAAATTATTTAAAGGTCAGTATAATAATAAAATCACTGGCAAAGAGTAATTTTGAATTCAAGGCCTGTTCTATTCAGCTAGAGTCATCTAAACTCATCAGCCCATTTCATCGTCTTCTTTATTTCAGCCACAAGACATGTACTGTTAAACATAGCCCTACCTCATAAATTTCAAATCGACAACCTTTACAAGGTATTTGCTCTGCCCATCTTGTGGGTGAACGGTGAACTACCCTACACTTGTCAATCTTTGGCTTTTTTTTTCACTCCAAAACGTTAAGTCCACGGCGGCCATTTGCAAATAAAATTTATGTTTTGATGAAAAAAAAGTCATTATTTTGTAATAAAATTTATAACAATTTTAATGACTTATTTATCTTTAAGAAGATGAAAGGCAATGCAAAGAAGGAAATTTAGAATGAATGAGAATGGTGAGAGTGAATGAAGTGAATGTAAAGACTGGAAGAAGAGACTTGAATTAAAAAAAGTAAAAGTCCCTTTCCCATAATAAGCTAGGGGTGTACGAGAAGCCTCCAAAAAAAAGAAAGAAAAGAAGCCACTTGGGCAACAGCGTATGTATCTTTATCCAAAAAAATTGTCATTAGATATATGTAAAAAATAAAACAAAAACATCAATGTATATAATTTTAATTCAACAATATTACGTCATACATTATTATAAACCTACAAATATGCATACTAATAGCACTTTAATCACTTTTGATTCTATAAAATCCATTATTAAGATAAAAAGTTAATAAAATAAGTAAATAATAACACGGTTACAAAGCAAATTGAAATAGTAGGAATGTTCACAGCTAAAATACTGAAACAGTTAAATAGAATGTTATATAATACACTCAAATCTGTTTTTGTTTTGTGAATAAAATAAACCAAATAAAATGCGTACAAATTCTCACAAGAGTAGTTTTAAAAATATTTTTAGCAACTTAAAGAAATACTCTTATTTCGTTAAGTAATAAATAGGAATTGGAGAAACTGGAGTATAAACACCATCATTTGTAAATAGGCAAAATGCGAACTTTTTTGTGGTAGTGTCTGAAAACGACTTTCATCATTTCAAGATAATACCTCGTGATCAATTAAAGTTGACTTATGTATCATCAGTTACTATGTATTCGGTGGTCAATTTTAATGACCACTTTTGTTTCACGAAATGATGACAGACAATGATGACTTTGCTAATTTTGCTAAAATTCGAGACAAGTTTTCATAAACTGCACAAAAACAGGTTTGAGTATTTCCACTATTATTATTAGTATTTACCAAACAGAGCCAATACGAGAAAATACTCATTGGTTATTGATAAAAATAATCATTTATATGTTAAACATACATAACGAAGTAAGAATGCGTTTGCATGGTGGCAAAATTTCAATTTTCATCTATACAATAACAATCTATTTTACGTATACAATTTCCATCGTCATTTAGGCTGAACTTAAGCCTCTCCCATAGATTTCCGATAGGACGTATCTGAAGCACTCTACATCCAGCGTTTTTCAACGACCTAAAAAAGCTAGTCTGTCCACTAAAGACCCCAGCGCAGAGAAATCCCGAACATAGATAGCCCTTTCAAATTTTTATACATAGCTTTACTTGTACACCGCTTAAAAAGTAATCATGTAAACGCATCTTTACATTTATCTACAATTGTTGACGCCCACTAATATCTTCAATTCCTTACAAAAGAATAGTAGTAATGTTATGTATAAAACTATCGAGCGAACTAAGTACAGTAATGAAATAAAGTGCCATCGGACATGGATGACATTAACAAATTTGTAACTAAGATTAATAATGTAAAAACAAAGTCTTAATTTTTATGAAACATAATACAAAATAACTATCTTAGTTCTTTTTATTTTAATGAGATTTCTTAAACTTTAGCAGACTGCATTAAATAACAAATCGTATGGACAAATATAAGTAATAAATATAACTTAAAAATAAAACCACTGTAATATATTTTATTGTATATCTATATAGAATAATAGGATAAACCTACCTTTTTATTACTAAAACGTTTGTTGGAGTAATAAACAATGTATTGATTTTAACATTGACATTACTGTAAGTACACTTGTATTGCAGTTTTATGAATGTGACATAATTAATGACGAAACATAAATTATAAGACGTACTCGTATTGTCAATTTTGAAGAACAGAGTAAAAACAATATATTTCACTAACAAAATAATTATAGTACTAAATGTCATAAAAAGAAGTAAAAATGTACATTATTTATATATTATATTTGTATTCCATTAGTTTGCGACACAAGGAAAATTCTCATCATTTCAGGTGGGATGGGATGATATGCTCGACATATTTTTCCAAATGAACCGGTTGGAAGAAGCCTTCATCTAACGACTTTCGTCGTTACGCTTGGCGGTCTATGTTCTTCACTCCAAAATCGTAAGGCCTCAGCGACCATCTGTAGCCCATTATATGGTCAGATAACTGCCACTTCAATTTGCCAATCCACTGGGCCAGTATATACTGCGAAGCATAAACCTAACCCTATTTATGGGGGATATAAGATAAACGCCACGTTTGGTAGGCGGGTTGGCGATCGCAGTGTGGTATTATGGTTACGCAGAGGACGCTGCTGCCCATCCTTTGGAAACTTGTTTGTAAGCAGTAGCAATCCCATATAAATAATGCACAAATTTGGATTATGTTGGATTATATCCCAGCAATCGAACCTACGACTGCAAGTCTCAGTCATATACCGCTAGGCAACCACAGCTCAAAAATGTTTATAATTAAAAAATCATTAATATTTAAAATAATAAGTACATTTAATAATATATCCTTGCATTAAAGCAAAAAATTTAAATACGTTTTATTTAACAAACCCATTCTGCTATAAATAGGAAAGACCGATTAAGATCATTTGCATTTTCTTTTGCCTGCCATTATGTTTCTAACAAAAATACACATTTAATATAAGGTAAGCTAAAATGACCGACTAACTTTTTAGAACCAGTTTGTTGAATTACTAGTAGTAGTTTCATAGTAATAAAAAACAAATACAGTCGACAAGCTAACGTTTTAGAATTATCCGAATCAACATATTTATTGGAAAAGATAAATAGTTAGGAGACACTATCATTATTAAAACTTTAACAAAAGGAATAATTGTTCGTTTTTTTTAATTAGTATATGTGTCATAAATAGAAATTACAAGTAATAAACAAAAAAATTGAGTACTATGGGCGGTATTGCAGTATATTTTAATGTTTTGTTTTTAAATTTCTACCTACATAAAGGTATAATTCAAATAGTGTTTATATATCCTTGCTCATGAGGGTGGAGCAAACAACAGCCTGATCATATTGTCATTGTCGGTTTGTTTTGTAAATAATAACAACGTATTACCATTATCATTCCGCGAATTCTGTGTATCGTATAATCTATATTGTTATAAATTCTTCTAATTATTTTCTACATTTACAGTCACATCTTTCCAAGCAGATGTTGCATTAGAAAGAGCTGGTCACTATGAACGTAGCTTTATTTGAAACGTTTTGATTGGTTACTGAGCATGGTTAGGCCAGCCGATAGTTATGATTCTCTGCATTAACGTGTAGAGTTTAAAGATATACTTTTTTATTAAATACTTTTGAGTGCAAAAAATCAGTTCCTTTCCGTTAGTCAGTGTCAAATATAACCTAACACAATTTGGTTGCTTTTGATATATACCAGAAGTAATGTCTTTTAATTATGTTATTAATTTTGCAAATGTCAAAACATTGTCCTATTTTCATTTATACATACAACCGTGAACGATTTTTCGCCTGCGCCCGGCTTACGGAAAAGTACCAAGATTATATTCATTGTATTCTGTTGTTCAATATATTTTAAGGCTCATAATGAATTGTAAAATAATCGGATACAAAATATTAAAAATATTTTAAAAATGTTAACCTAGGTATGAATTTAACGGCCTGTGTAATTTCCGCCTTTTTATAAAAGATTATAATGTAATTCTAGCACTGTTAAATTATAATAACTGTTAAACAAAACATAAATTACTCAAAATTATGTATGCAGTTGTATATTTCATTATTAAATATTTATTTAATTTATAAACTAATTTTGTATCTGTACCCAACTAGTGTTTTCAATACAGATTAAAAATTTATTTTACTTCAATCTGTTTTGTCATTTAAATTGTTTGTCAATCATGTTTTTATGAAGTCCGATTTAAAATTAACGTACCGTAATCGTTAAATAGGTTATTTTATTCCGAGGGTAATTTTTGTTCTTACCAATTTATACGCTTTGTCTTTTAATAACGCAACTTATTATTTTTCAATTCATTTAAGATTTTTTTCTTTATATATTATTCTATGCTCACCTGTTATAGAATATTGTTTATTGAATGTGAAATTATCTACATCTACAATTTTTTTTATGTTTTCCATTTCTTCATTTTTGTCAGCTAATTTTCTTGTAAGTTATCAAATTAAATTTGTAGTGTTTAAAAATTCACATAATAAAATTATGTATTTAATTGAAAAAGGAATTTGTATATTCATGTTGATATAAACTGTAATATATACATTCTAATAATTATAAATAAATCAAAACGAAAATAGCATATTCGTTTTTTTATTTTTCACTCTTCGATTCCATCTAGTCCCATGTATCACATAGTATTCTTATCACAGAATTTGCGGTATGATAACTTCACTGCAAATAGCCACTTGAGTACATAAAGATTGCTTTTTTGTAATTATTTAGTCTCGATGCCGTTGCCGAGGGTAGCTTTGCACACGTAGCCCTTGAGCGCTAGAACGCCCCTGCACTTGATATGAACTTGGTACCGCGCACACCAGTCCAGGTTGTTGCAGCCCACTCCTGCGTCAGTTATAGTCTTCAGAGCCGCAAGGGAAAGTAGATCTAAAAAAAATTAAAAATCACTAAGCTCCTCTTTTACTTTATAATTATTTATTATTAAAATACATCTTTCTTTTTTGTTAAAATCTTTTTTTTTTTAATCTATAGCGATACCCTTTTTAATATATGTCAACCCCATAGTGACCATCATAAATGTACAGTAAAAAAAAACAAATGCAAATGGAAAGAGATACAATCCAGACAGATAATATCGAAAACAAAAAGAAAAACAGTGGTTCCAAGTATATGATAAAATTATTATTTAACAATTACTGCGGACACAAGACGCGAAACAAAAAAATAATCTAGCAGCTTCTGATTTTGGTTTTAATAGTTTACGCGGTACACATTGACTGTTTCAATTCGATATTATGCACATTCCTTTAACATATGATGTACTTCAACACATCTCACTAACCACAGTAAGAGTTTCTTTTTATTTTGTTTTCGTTCACTAAACTAATCAATTACACAAACTACAAATTATAAATTACAATCACTCTAGAAATGGGACTTGTATGACTGTCAGATGAATATGCAATAAAAAAAACATGAACTAATAAATATATTGGCTCGAAATTTATGACAAATAATCTGTGTTTAAGTAAACTGATGACGCCATAATTCTTCAAAAAGTTAACAAATGGTTCATAGGTCTGAGTGTATGCATATATAATAAAGTTCCACACGATATCTTAGACATTCCTTTTCTTAATTTTAAATCTATAGCTAAAAGCATGTAATCAAATAAAGTATTTTAAATAATTTAAGAGTTTTTATTCGATCGAAATATATTAACCTGGTTTGTTGAGTCATTTACATGGTTGATATAATATTATATACATCTAAACTTGTTAAAATTCATTACAAAATCTGGCTGGCTATTCTCAGCAGATCAGCATTCTAAACCGGTGGTAGCTTTCAACTTATAATGTTCAAATAGTCGATTCAAAAGTGCATGTGAATGCCTATTTGTATAAACACATTTTAAATTTGATTTTGGAGGGGGCAACAAGAGATGATATTTCATACCGCTATGGTTGCGAAGATAAATGTAGGTAAAGACAACAAATCTTTTAAATGTATCCTACATTTTACCACACATTTTTACGGACACTTTCAAACTACAGATACACTTCCTACTAAAACAACTTTGTATAGCATTTTGGAATGTAAAAACATATTCAAAGAATTTGACATTAGTAGTATAGGTACTTACCGGGCGGATCCGCGTGTGTTAGTAACTGGACGTCATTGGCGCGACAGAAGGCGTGTAATGATGGTGGCACTACGCAGCACGACGCGAGATTGATCTGCGCAATCGTGGGCTTCACCCGCGCCCACCCGTGCAGCTTCCTTAGGCAGCCGCCGCCCACGTCCGCCACGCCGAGTTGTTGAACACGACCTGAAGACAGAAGCTAACTTGTTTAATATTGGTATATTTTAAATGTGTTAATCATAAAAATATACATTATAGTTCAGCTAGATAAATGACTAGTTATTTATAATAATGAAATTTTACTTAATTTGAAATTAAATTCAATTGCCTGATGTGTCATTACTCTTTTTTGGTCCCAACTGTCACTGGAGCCTAAATGGCATTTCCAGATTATATATATGCACCTTTGAGGTGTCAGTGAGCAGAGGGTCCTATCCTGAAATCTCTTTTAAGATAACAAAGAAAGAGACCCGGCTGGGACCACTACATACATTTTACCGGATAGAAAAGCCGCCAACCTCTTAGACCGCTTCGGAAAGCTTGGCCCTGGGAGAAGTAGTGAAGAAGAAACTCCAGCAAGAAGCGTTGCTGGAGTTTCTATCAGATAGAATGGCCACGATGGCAGTGTGCACTTGGCTTGCCTTATCGTCGTCGCGTCGAACTGAACAATCGATGAGTGTGATCTGAATATTTTTTACTAAGTATAACTGGCATGTATTTACGTATCTCTTTTCTTTATCTTTGTTATATGACATAGCATTGAGTGTAAATTTTTTATATATTATTAAAAGACTGTAATATATATTTGTAGCGTTGAGCGCGATGCATGCTGTGTGTATATGTAGCTGTAATGAAATGATTTAGTATTTATATTATAAAAAGGTTTAACTAAAATTGAATAAAAAAAATACACACACAACAGAAATATGTAAAAACTTTTTATATACGAAGAGTAAGCCATGATAAAAATGAAACCAATAAAAAATTTTGGGCACTTCTCAGGATTGCCAAACTGTTTTTGTAACAGACTAATTGCTTTGAAAGATAACATCAAATGTCGTCTCGTAAAGTGGTCATTTACATTCGAGTGTACTTAGGAATAATTGATATTACTTGAGTAACATGCTAAGAACACTGATGACTTATTCTTACTAAATGCCTCTATTCGCATATATGTAACCATGTTCCTTTGTTGAAATCCTAACTAAAATTATTATGAAACTAAGATCCTATTTTGTTCGTTTAAAATAATAAAGATAATAATAGAAAATTATTTAACCCCATCTATCGTAGTTAAGTCATTTCAAACATAGGACGTCCACAGCTGGACTAACTCCGCTATAGATTTCTAATAAGACTAGCTGGAAACGATCTGCACCCAGCATCTTAAGAGGATATTAACAAGGTTGTCCACCTTGTAGATGAACGTCTTGCATTATGATTGAAAGCCTATAGTAGTAGTAGTTTCACTCCAGAACTTTATGATCTCAGCGGCCATCTGTTCTGCTATGTGGCCTGCAAACTGTCACTTCCTCTAGCGAATTTACTGGGCTATATTAGTAACTTCTGTTTGTATACAAATCTCTATATTTCTGATTTATTTTGTAACAGTTGGCCCACGTTTTAGGACGTCTCGTTCCCCCCCCCCCCTATTTATGTGGGAATAGAGATTTTATTTTGTATATTAAATTTTTCACTTTCTTATATATTTTTATTCCCTTCTTCCATTCCTCACAATATCTTTCTCCTGTCTCTTTCAACTACATTATTAAATCTCGTAGAGAAAACCCGTGCCATAGACCTGTCCATGGCTTGTTGAGAGAAGATAAAGTGAGTGTTAGCAACTGACTGGGTCACTAAAAACCTCTTCATTTTTTTATTTGTTTTTTATATTTTTTATATTGACGGTTGATGTCGCTGGGCGTTCACGTGTTCGTTTGTTCTGTCAGTCTATTGTTACGCTTTATTTTACTGTTACCTAGTTTTGTAAAATTATATTTAGATTAACATTATTTCAATTGATTTATTCTCTTTATACATACTACACGGTCACCAAAAGTGAGAGACCACGTTTCAGTGATGTAAATCATCATTGGTTGCAGACCTGCGTCTTGAGGAATTGAGGGATATTTAAGTATGAACTTGAAAATGCAAAGACCGCTGTGAACATGTTTGCGTAGAAACTGCTGTGGTGTAGTAACGATACATTATCTGAAGGGGGCGGAGCGTACGACATCGCGTGACAGCGCTTTATTAGTAGCGTAGGTGTTTTTTTATATGGGCACTATCATTCTCAGGGACCGATTTTAAATTTCAACGAAGACGTGATATTGTTTATTTTATAAAAATTGTGTTAACCACCATCATCATTTTTGCAGCTCTGGACATAAACCTCCTCCATAAATCTCCAAAAAAAAACCGGTTGGAAGCAGCCCGTATCCGTTACTTAATACTTACAAGCATAAATAAAAAAAGATAAACATGCTGTATATGAACTTTCTTAATGAATCTTTTGAACGACGCTAGAACCGACGTTCTACTTATAAATAATAACTTCCGAGTTATTTGTAGACAGGAGGTAGAAATATAATAATAATAAATTTACATTTGACCCTATTAACCCTTTCTCTGCGAAGCTCCTAAAAATGAATTATTCTCACTGCCATTTATCCACGACAGGGGAAAAATTTATGATTATTCGTAATTGGTTATGTGGCAAAATATTCCGCACAAGAAGCGTATGCAGCTATTGCGTTGGTAACAAATAAATTAATGACCATGACCATGACCATGCAATTATTGACACGATAATGTAAAACAAATGTACAGAAGACGCCAGAAGACGCTGTTTGCAACGAAAGGGTTAATTATTAACAGCATAGTAATGTAAAAAAAAAATGATCGACGATTATCTATGTAGATGTACATAATTTTTTTTTTCAATTCGTGGTAAATTTCTCGTTAAACAATTTTAGTGATTGTATCTTATTAATTTCAATGAAAAACGTAATAAACGCACTGGGTTTCAAACATTGCAAGACTGTAGAATGTCTCACATCAGTAAACACAAACCGAAGACACTCACCTTCCTTAACGTATTCTTCTAGCACGGCCCACAACACCTTGATGCCGGGCAGTATAGCTTCACACTTCCTCGCGTCTGCCTCACTGTCCGCCTCTATTTCTGTACTGGACATGCGACCTGTAACATTTTTCAATCACTAATTAATTCAACAAATCATCGGCACAATCATCACCATCAGCAGTTGATCTAGGCTACCCCGATGGCTCTATAAATATCGTCATCATTCCAGCCCATAACCACCCACTGCAAGGCATATGATATTTATGGGGCGATATAACATATTCGCCACGCTTGACAGGCGATAGTAGTGTGGTATTATGATACGCTGAGGACGCTGCTGTCCATAATCTGGAAACTTATTTGTGAGCAGTGGAAATCCTATGTAATTAATGATCTTGACTATAACTTCGTTCCACCTACAAAGGGTCTACCCACACCGCATTTACCAGTACCAGTTCGTGGTCAAGATCCTTTCATCCTCAAATGCCGTCGGTAACACGAGCGATGTGCACCGCCGCCTACACTTCGGACGAGCATTTCTTCGATTTACGTCGATGACATGTAACTGCTTTTAAAGTCTATACTTCACCATAAATAATAAAACAAAAGTAACACGTTTAACTATTTTTGTTTTGCACGGAAAAAGAAGAATATGTTGTCGGAAGTAGAGGGTTTATCTGATTGTTAGGAACGGAAAGTAATCTTGGAAATAGCAGTGGGAACATAGCTTGTAGATACGTGAATTTATATCAGAGGTGGCTCAATTAGTGTCTGTTGTGCTTTGCTCTGAAATTGTTAATAAAAAAATTTTTTAAACGTTTTTATTATGAAGGTAAAACTTTTAACATCTCTGGTCTTCACTTCTACTAAATTATTATATTATTTAATACACTCATTACATTAAATGCGAGAATAACTGGTATGCTCATTACATTAAATGCGAGAATAACTGGTAACTGGTATACGCACACTAAACTCACTTTCTTAAAATTTCTGCTTTGTATCGCTAGTGTTTTTTTTTTAATATTTTTTTCGCTTTAACTAAACGCAGCCAGTTGGGAGAGGGTTGCCGCTATTTGATACAGATTTTTCTTTTCCCAGCTGCGAGTCACAGCAGCGTTTTATCATTTAGAAGTTTTACTCAATTATACATTGATTGGTACATTATTTTATTTCAAGTGGCTGCTCAAGCGCTACAGACCGTTAAATGCCTTTGGCGTTTAGGATAATGTGCCGGGCAAACGCGTCAAAAGATTCTGCCGTAGAATTTTTCTTGAGGAGGTCCGGTAAATTGGACGGAGTTGTATTAAGATTTAAACTCACTGAATGACCCGTGTCATCTTACCATCTGTGTCGTATCTTATATATTCTTGCTGATAAAACATACGTCTCCCGTATATAAAACAAAATTTTACAGTAAAAATCACAAACATCATGACTCTGCACGCACGTTAGGTACATAAGGGAGATAAAACAGAACAGGATTAGTCATAATTTAAAAAAAATCGCGATTAAATGCTTCAAAATGCTCTATGATATATGAAGACTCGAGACAGATTATTGTGACTACACTATTTTTATATTTTTATGCAAAGTTTATTCCGAAAACGAAGTCTTTATTTTTTGGTACTTTAACTTACAATATAGCTTTAACACGTGTTTAGTTATATAAAGCGCGTGGAATTGCCAAATACTTCCTGAGTTGTGTGAGCGAGATATTCGAGAATGGACAGTTTGATATTTATCTATCTTCCTCATCCTGCCGTTATCCTTTAAACCATGTATGCACAGACCGCGGCCCGCTAGCCGCAATCGGCCCACCGGTCGAATACTAGTGGTTCGCCGACAGCAAAAACATAAAAATACTCTCGTACATTCGAAAAATATTTAATCCTATTCCTGAATAAAACCAAAAAATTTTTATTACCTATACTTTTGGCGGCCGGCCCGCCATCAGTTCATATTTGCCCGAGTGGCCCCTAGTCTTAATAAGTCTGTGCAACCATGCTTTAAAGGCACTTGCACACAAACCTCTGTTTCAAGTTTCATTACCGAACTTCTAATTTCTAGCCTTTATCTTGATTCATTGTCAAAATGGGTTTAATTTTCGATGAAATTATTAAAAGAAAACTTGAATTGTCCTTACCAACGTTACTGCCCAACGATATCGGTGATGCCTTGATGAATGCGTTCTTCAGGTTCGAATCGTCCAACGTTTCTTCTTTATACAAAACATCCGGATTGTATGCCAGTATGACGCTCTCTATAAACTCTGTACGTAGTGCGATGAACACTGGAAAGAAAAACAAGCGTTTTAATATGTATGTAGTAATATATGTATAATATGACAGTATAATTACGTATTATTTACTTTGGCGTTATTCAGATGTCGCCTGAAGGCTGTCGTGTTAATATCAATGGCGTAACAATTTATTTATCTGCTAAGGAAATTGCGGCTGAAAGTTTTCGAGTGACGACCACAAGCCGGTACACGCGACTTAGGTATTAAAGTTAGTGAGATGTCGTTGATGAACATAACGTAAAGCAAACATTAACTTAAAATTAGGAATTTAAAAGATAAATACTCTAAAACTAAAAATGCATGATTTTTTTTAAGTTATGCTTAGTTAGTAAAATGTCTCAAAGTGGTTGATACCGAACCTATCCATTTCCCAGAAGTGTAAACGAATACTGATTTAGGGAATTGAGGTTACTAAATTAAAACAGGTTATTATTTACCACTTTCAAGAGATAAACTACCGTCTTTCCGTCGACTACCGTAGGTTTGTGACATGTACCAACTTAGAAATATGATTACAATTCTAGTAGGAAGTATCAGTGACGAAATTTCAGGCAGCCGAAAACTTATAACGCCATTAAGCAAAGCTTTAGAGTCAATAAGTCAAAACTTATAAAGCCAATATGGCAAAACTTGGTATGCCATTCAAATAGAACTTATGACGCCAAAAAGTCAAAAATTATAACGCTGTACTTGTAGCCCTAATACAGTAAAACTTGAAATACTATTAAGATCAAACATGTAACGCCAACAATTCAAAAATTGTAATACCAATAAGGCAAAACTTATAATTGGCTGTAAGGAAACACTCATGTCAATAATGCAAAACTTATAATGCGGATAAGGCAAAACTGATAATACCATCAAGGTAAAAATGATAATGCCAAAAACTTGTAATACCAACATGGCAAACGATGACTTACTTCAGAAAAATAAACAATTAAAAACTATCATTCAAATAGTTTAGCTGACGTGTGAGTAATGTTGACACTAACACTTCTTCAATCAAATTCAAGCACTTTATCTGATATAAATAAACAGTATCGCTTTTAAATAATCTATAACACTCATTATTTAATAACAGATAAGTAATCAGTAGTTTGGATATGCTATGATCACGGAAGCATATTGTTGATTTAAATGATAACATAAGATTTAATGTTTGTCTCTCGATGATAGATCCATTGGGGTATTTTATTGTTACAAAGAGAATGTAAAAATAGTTGACATGACATTTACTACTAAGAAAGCAATATACAATGCTATTTATTCTTATTATTTATTATAAGTCGCAACTGACTGTATTGTCGGAAGATATTAACCTGTTGTAATAATGTAACATATTTCAAAGTGATCACTTTATGTATTGATTAATTGTTAAATAAATAAATATAGTCTGTGGTCGATATAGAAAATTGTTATAAATAGTATTTAACCTTAAAATTACAAATATGTTAACACGAAACTTACATCGGGTATTTTTGTATGAACAGAAGGACAGATGTATAAGAAATAGTTTCTATAATGGTTGTACGAATAAGATGAGTCGAAGTACTACAATCGTCAGTGTCTCGGCCCGCGTATCGTAAGCGATACCTGATTTTAACTGCTACGAATCATTCTTGCTTACGTGTAGAGTAAAAATGTTTTCTCAATTTAAATCTCCTTTACTTTATCGTCCCGGTTTATTTAATTCAACAGAAATATTACCGGATACTATAACAATTTTGATTTGCCCCAAAATTTAGATAAAAAATCATAACCAACCCACTTGCACTATTCACCGTTGAGATATTATTATAGATTTTACTGGCTATAGAAACTTTAGCACAATAAATAGCATAAAAAATGTCTTCTTTGGAAAAAATAATCCTTTCAATTTCTAGAAATGACCCCTTTTAAAGTTATTGACGATTAGCAAACATCATGTTTATAAATATAAAAATTTTTTTGTCAATCCAACATCTTCAATATATTTTATCTTTAAGACATTAACGAATACATAACAACAACGAATTATGAGTCAAGTGCTGACACAAACAATTATGTCGTTAAAACAAATATTTACTCTTTTGAATAGGCTTTGTTAAATATCTTCAAAAATTCAAGACGTATAATTTACATTTAAATGTTTATTTAAGTAGTGTTAAATTGTCCTCATTTCCATCATGTACTATCGCCAGATTCGGAATGTTGATTAAACAGATTAATTATTATTGATTAGTTTTTTCGAATATACTAAACAAATTCGTTATTTAAAATGTACCTTGTTGAGTACATACACAGCTACACGCACCACTAAATATAAATTCACCATTCAATAAACAAACACGAGCAAAGCAAGCGAGAATAATCGACAAGGTCGGTGAAGACGTTAATTATTTGAATTACAATGCAATACGTAAAATGTTTATTATCCTGCAACATTACCCTATTGTGAACATAAGGCTGTCATGACATATTGCTGTTGATCCGGACATCCTTGTTTTATTTTAGTTTTGAAACTAACCCTTATTGAATTTTTGGTTTATCATTACGTTTTATTTTTCTGTTATTGACAAATACTCTTGTGATTCAACAATCATGGTTAACATTACCTAAATGCCCGACTACATATTCTAGATCGTGGTAAATCACTGGATGCTATCAGCGCGATATCGTTCATATTGACAATCTTTAGTTGATGCCTATACTTTTTAGTTTTATCTATTTTAGGGTTATAAATAGAATAATTGCTTTTAAGGTCATTGAAAACCGATAAATGCAGACAGATTTTTATCAGTCTTATTGGAAATCGAATTAGGATATGGCTGCATCCAGCTGTGAACATCCTACGGCTAAAATGATAAGGAAAATGCCGCTAGAATTATAGATACTATTCCAGCAAAAACAAAACAACAGTGTCGTATTCCTAACGAGTTCTTTATGATCATTCTATTACAGTATCATTACATCGCTATCAAAGTGAATCATGATTCTTGACTCAGCAAAAATAGATAGTGTCATACGTTTAAAAATTACAATTGTAAATCACAATAGCTTTACTAGTAGTTTAGTTTACTTATTTATCATTACCGACATTTATCTTACGTTTCGAAACAATACATATTTTATAGTGTTAACTCCGCTCATATTGAATTTTTACCCAGAATTTTTAATAAAAAACCTTATGGAGTATATCGCCATGTTCCCTGCTAAACATATTTTCCCAAAGACCACACAACTATGGTGAACATGTACTCTATATCAATTAAATATCTAGGAATAAATTTATTATGAATTTGTACACGATGGAAGTAGAATTGAAAGGTACGATTGTTCTAATTTTAAGGGATTTTTTATTGCACAATCATTAAAAAAATTACAAAACTCCAGTGTTTTTCATTAGTTGTTATTAGTAAGCGGCGGCGTTACAAACTAACGTAAGTTTATTTTTAAGCTGTCGATTATAGATGATAGTAATGATCGCATATAATAAATCTATTTTGACTCAACAACGAAATCTCTACAACCTGCTAAATTATTAAGGCCAGAAAAGAGGTAATATCAGAACATTTCTGGACAAGCTTCAAAAGCATATTGGTTAGGTAGGTAGTGGACTCTGGTCGATGATGGTCAACGCCAATGCATTGCTTGTTCCTGTTACGCGGGTTGTTATCTTTGACCCCTCACCCTGCAACGCGATGGACTCTGTACCCCGCCTGCATTGTTAATCTCAACCATGGTTCCCGAAAAGGTTCCCACGGTTCCCCAGAAACCAAAAAAATAATGACTTTATGAGGGTATTATATGATGAGGATATTTCACACAACTTATTATTTGGAAATATTAAGTTACTGCATAAGTTGCGTTACGTATGCCAACTTATTATTCGACGTACGTCGTTTCCGCCCATAGACGCCCACGGCAAGACTTCCCCCAAAGTTCTACGGTAGGATATCATAATCTCCGCGCTTTTCAGGAGGGTTGGCAATCGCAATGTGGTTTTTGTACTCAGAGGACGTTGCTACCCATCCTTTAAGTACAAATTTGTGACCGTTGGCAATCCTATATAATTATTGTACAAAGTATGGAATATATAAGAGTCGATCCCGGAAAACGAACCCGCGAACTACGTTCGAAAGTCGCATTCCTCTTCCACGGGGCTTATTATTTTATTATTAAAATGATCAATTTTTTAACCAAACGTTTTTTTTCAAACTTGACTATATGAGATAAACTAAAACTAACTATAGAGGTCTCGGGTAGAAAAACATGAAAATATCAAAAAAGAATCAAAATCTATAGGGGTTGGATCACATTTTTAATAATTGTCTAAAGTTGAATAATAAAACAGTTTTTATAAAATTTGTTTTATTTAATTGAAAATGATTGAGGTAGAAACCTATCGCCATCACAAGATTTCAATAAAAACTCAAATAGTTTAAGTAACAGTCAACGTTCTATATTTTAGTTGTATGAACAATATACTACCGTAATAATATTTCGCAATATTTAATTACAAGACTACGTCGCTTTGTAAACGCCGCCGTGACGCAGCGATTATTCAATGCCGCATATGACTCCCCGAGGCGATTACGTCACCATTTCAATTTAACCGGTCTCTGATAGAACGATACTTGAGAATAAGGTCTAAATTTTTTTTACCGGACTTTCATGCTGTCCAAATGGCTTTTGCAGATTCCGCGGGTGGCAGAAAACGCCTAGTCTTACTTCTTGTAAGGTAGTGAAACTCGTGAGCTCCCGAAGGAGTCACTCCTCAGGCCGCTACATACTACTACCAGATTAAGAGGCCGCCGACCTGTTAGACCGCTTCGGCAAGCAAGGCTGGGCACGCTATTCGATTTGGTTTGTTTGTCGATAATATCCGTTTAGCATTCGAACACAACGACGTTCGAGAGGGCTCGGCCTGGTCAGTTCTTATTGTCTAGCAAATATTACTACTGCCACTTCGGAAGGCGCTTGTACAGGTCAATTAAAAAAAAAAACTACTCCAGTTTCTTATTGATATCGAAATAAACGTTTCCTTTTAATATTGATAACAGGGGAGACTATTCGTTAAACTTAAAGCGAATAGTTATATCAGCACTTAGCAGCAACAATTACGCTTTAAAAAATTACATATTTCACACGAGCGATATCGCTGTATATATATAAAGTGTAAACGTAATTGAATAAAAAAAGTAGAAAAAAAACTGATAGTGGAAATAATTGTATAGGCCTCGTTATTTACAAAACAATATTATACGCAAATTCTGCCACCAAAACGTAAGGCAAAAGATAACGAGATTTACGTGTCAATTTTGATAATAAATTGACGTTTGAAAAGTTCGCGCTAAACCGCACGAATAGCTATTATTACGGAAACTGATAAATATTTTTTATAAATAAAAATGCCGACAAGAAATTATTGCCGAATGTGTTGCTAAGCGCAGAACTCGAGAACAGGTAGGACTTTTCAGTTCTTAATTTTTCTTTTTCATTTTCATTTTTAATTTTTCATATTAAGACAAAATTAAGTTGGGTTATAAAAGATTATGCTAAAAAGATGTGTTAATCTTTTTCATTACATATCTACAGAGTAAAAATATGTCCCCAACCAATGGATTAATACACAACAAAAAAAAGTTATCTTAACTATAGTATTAAACTGATATTATTACTAAAATTTGGCAATTTGTTTTTGTGCAGTGCTCTGATAAAGAACAATTATACATACTATTACTTATAATTTTTTATTGAACTGTAACTGGCCATTAGCTTTAGATGGTACAGAGTCTGTCCTTGGGTAAGTTAGTTTCTAAATAAACTAATTACTTACCTTTTTCCAAACACTCGGTCAATGCCGAAGTACTGTCTTCATTTATAAAAATTTTAACACCAATCTTCAGATTCTTCCTTTCTTCCTCCGCCATTTTGTTTTGCACATCATCATGAGGTCTGGTGATATTCAGAACTGCCTCCCGTGGCGCAGTGGATGTGGAGACCACCATGTAATCCGAGTGAATGTGAGAAGATCGAGGATTGGCATCATCGTTTATACCATTTACAACTTGAGTTTTACTCTGGTTCCCCCATTCAGACAGGGTAAGTTTTATGCTTTCGGATAGCTGTAAAATATGAGACATTATATAATTAACAATTTAATAAGTTGTACATGGAAATTTTCATAGATATTATTTAAAATAGGTATCTAAGTTTATTATTACATAGCATTCTATATATGGCTGTTAATGGAAATAGCGCTCTAAGATTGAATAGCAAAATAAATCTTATTGCAAACTATAACAATGTTTGCAAAGCATATTTAGTGTTGTTAAACAGTGACAGGAAAACACACAGACACAAGGAAATATTAATTGATTGTTTCAGTAAAGTTTACAATATGGCTGTGTGTTTTGTATTGTCTTTTATTATAAAAACAAATCTCACCTGCATATTTGTTTGAATGATTTTGTTAAATATGCACACAAATATCTAAACTTAATTTGTATGTTTGAATTCAAAATTATTTATTCTGGCAAAGAGTTAACATATATTAATAATTTTGTTTATGCATCTATAAATATTAAAAAATGCAAATTATTTTACATATATTTTATAAATATTATATTTATTAGTTAATTTAATTACTAATAAATATCCAACTACACAACTTTTTATTTAATAAAATATTAATGAAAATTATATGCATATATAAAAAAAAAAAAATATATATATATATATATATATATATATATATATATATATATATATATATATATATATATATATATATATGTGTGTGTGTGTGTGTATAATATTTTAGATTAATTTTACAATCATTAAACACAAATTTAAAAAATAGTCCTTTTAAATGCAAATTGAACTAATCAATTTAATTAATTAATTTATATCTACAGTATTATATCGAGTTGCGTTTAGCTAATGAATGAAATAATCAATATATAAAACAACTTATTTAATTAATAGTTTTATATATGGATTATTTAGTAAAGTTAATCAATTTCACAGATGAGCAGTAATGTTATAGAAGTAATGATTAACAAAGTAAAATGTCAAACAGTTTCAAAGTGCAATTTTAAAAACATTTTGTTACTAGTACAAAGTAAAAAAGTAACCAAGGTTAGAGAAAAGTAATTAATTTACTAACCTCTTCAGTTACATTCTGTCCTGCCTTTTTCTTAATATCGATCAAGTTAAGAACGTTTCCAGTGTTAATAGTCACTTTGGAGGCACTTTTTAACATCGTGGCCAACGTGTTTAGAACTTTTTTTAGTATTATATAGCAAGGTCTGAAGTATATTGCACCAAGGTTACCGGTCGATGTAAAAAAAATAGAGAAGCAACATATGTGGAATAATAAAATTAAATGAAGACTGTACGCCAGCGGCGATGCTGATAAACTGAATATGCGCGGTCAAGCATTGCATGGAATACCTCGTAGTTTATATCATATCAGCTGTTTATTAGAAATGACGTTAAACGTATTGTGACGAAAAATGGTTAATCAAATTTAAAAGATCCATTATGAAATTATTATTAATTACTATTGTACAGCCATGATTAAAGAATGTAAATTTGTCTAAAGAGTGTGCGAATACAGAAATTTATCAAGATCTCCGTGAGACTTCAAAAAACAAATATTTTATAAGTGTTGCCATTTATGGACATGTTGATTTTTCGCGGTGAAAAGTTATTGTTATTTCTTATGAAATTCACGATTCCAATCCATGTAGTGAGAATAGATAGAGCACAGACAGAAGTTAAACATCTTGTTTAGTAAATAACTATACTTGAATACTCCTTCCGGACTCTCAGTTCGAGTGTGTTAATACATGTTGTAAAGAATGGGGACGCCATTGAGATCCTAATTCGCTTGAATGTACGGTTCTTTAAAATACCTGGTGAAACCATTAATAGCAACAATTTACTGTGAAATTAATTATTACGTGTATCTACAATCACTGGAACTTAGATTTCCAAATATTTAACCAGTTAACCCTAAATCTTACGTCAAAAGATATCTAAATGTCATACTTTGTGAATCGAAATTTGCGTCTGTTAAAATCAGTCTGTCTTAGTTTCGTTGACCTCTTCAGTTAATATAAACGTGCCGGTTTTTTTACGATTGCATAAACTGATTTCATTTTTATAAATTTTCTAAATTAATTATAATTTCAGAAAATGGGAGTTGATATTTTAGGATTTGCTTATGCTGCTACAGTAGCTGCTGGTGGGATTATGGGTTATGCCAAAGCAGGTTTGTAATTTTATTTTTTTACCAATATATAAATATTAATGTAGAATATTTTGTTATAAATTATTTACACATAAATACGTTAGTAAGGTTTATTTTAAAACAGACCAAAAACATTTTTGTCTTTACAATCTTTGTTTTTTTGGATTGATAAGATAGTATATAAAAGAAATTCTAGAGTATTCTTCGGGAAGTATTCTTGTTTTTATTCCGCGTGATTTCAAGTTACTAAATTAAAAATGTTTACATGGACTACACTGAATACTTAAATCTTGTTGTCTTATTCATATACATTCGTATTTTTTGCAAAAGATGTTTCACAGTATTTTACAACATTGGTAATCAATAAATTTTATTTGATATCACAAATTTGCAAAAATATTTTAAACTCTAATCTTTGAAGAAGGCTCAGTACCATAATTTTTGTCATTGAGATTCTTAGTTTAATAGCTATTCTCATTATTGTCACTATAATAAATTTAATAAAGTTTTAGATGTAATCTGCTTAATAGGAGGATTTTATTCAGAAAAAATACTTTGTATGTTTATTTTGTACTAGTAAATTGCTCTTTTACTTTTAAACAAGATACAATTGATAAGAATGTAATCTTAGGTCACCTATAACATAGGTTGACTGTCAGTTTATACAACAATAGCTCTTAGATTATTACTAAAACATAACATTGCATTGAAATATATTTTAAACATCTATACTATACATTTATAAAACTAAGTCATGTTTGTTAACATTCTCTTTGTCAAAGTGAATTGTTTCTAATTTTATACACATTGCTTCAATACTAAAGTAATCATCATCTTTTAAGCCATAGGACATTCACTGCTGGACTTTGCTTCCCCAAAGATTTTAAATAAAACCAGTTGTGAGCCTTGCATCTGTTAAAGGTATACTAGCATGCAAATTATCATTGCATCATAGTTTACACAGACCTAAAATTTTAATTATTATTTATAAATAATCTTAGGGTGCCAATCAGAGGCTTACTTCTTATACAACTTATACAACAGGCAAAGGAGGATTTCATTTACCAGTTTAAATTTCTCCAAAGGCTTGTCTGATTGAAAAGAATGGCTTGAATTTTGCAAATATAGTGTTCATGTTTTTGTTTATAAAATGTTCTTAATTCATTAAATCTTCTTTTGTTTTAAAAGAATTCCATGCTAAAGAATCATATTCAGGAAGAAAAATATTTAGGTTACAAAAAACCAGAACTTACAGGTAGAATTTAAAAATATAAATATCAGAGAAAGTATTTTCTGTGCTGTAGTGTTTCAAATATGTTTGCGCTGTTAGCCCTAAGGCTTTTAAAGTTTTGTCAGAAATGAGTTCATGGAGTGGAAGGGTCGGTGAACAATACAAGCATTTTCTATGTAGTAACTCATTTACAAATCATATGAATATGCTCTTTGTGGTATTGCTCTGTATATATGCTCTTTGTAAGTGGATTTATAGACACAGTCCATCTAGGATAGGTCAACTATTACTATTGTCTTTTCTAGTTACATTCACTGTAATTGAAATGTACACTGATGACCTAAACTGCTGCTATGAGCATGGAACTAATTCTAAACTCCATCATTTTTAACCTCCCTGGAATATCTCTCATCTTTTATGAACTATAATCAACTTCCAAGAGCCAGGTTACCATGTTGATGTACCAACATACTCAAAACAGCAAAACAATAGAGACTTCTTTTTAGTTCTAAAAATAAATTTCTTTTCATTAAGGTTTTTGTACGTTTAGTCAAAAATATGTTAGTGATTTTTTCTGCAAAGTTTTAATTGCGTAATGATTAATTAGATTATATTAACCAGTGTTCTAATCATAAATATAAAGCTAAAGCATCTTTATGTGGTACTGAAGATAAATCTAAAAAAAAACAGTCTCTTTTTCAATTACTTTAAAATATTATGCTTGTGTATCCCAAATACTTCTAAAACATTATTTCATTTTTTCAGGCTCCATACCTTCTTTAGGTGCAGGAATAATTTTTGGATCAATATTAGGTAAGCTACATTTGTTTCTGTTAAAATATTTTTAATTGTTAAATAAAATCTAGTCTTTGCTATTTTAACCTATAGCACTATTAATAAATTTACTTTTAGATGACTTAATCATTAACAACTTAGTCAAAGAACTAAATGAAACCCAGTCATGATAAATAAAACTTAAAAGAATGTAATATACATTAAATTCAAACCTTAACCATCTCATGTGTTCACCTACATAATTAAATGTTTAAAGAACAAATTTTTTTTATTAAAGGGCAACATAAAAATTAAATAATCAGAATCATACAGAAAATTGGCATGATTAGATGAAGGGAAAATTTGCCGTTAAAGGCATTGAATGATGAATTAAAACTAGTTTATAATTGATTACATTGCATATCATCATTATATTCTTAATGATGTACCACCTACTGTTACATGTCTTAAGTTTTAGATGTCCATTATTTTATGATTAATATGAACTAAAATCTATAAAACATTATATTCTGGAAATAACTATATAATAATATGTAATGATTAAATATGCTTTGATACTATTTAAATTTAGGCTGGCTGAAATTGGATACTTTTTCCCCCTGATGAACTAAAGTTTTGCAGAACTAGGTTACAGAAACCAGCTCAGCTGCTATGTCTAATGTTTAAAAAGTAAAAACTATCGTAATCATTATAGGCATTTTGTCCAATATATAGCTATACTCACAAATTTGATCTAAGACTTTAGAAATCATTCAAAAAAATTTTTTTTGTAATTCCAGGTGTAGGAGCCTATCAACTCTCTCAAGATCCTTCAAACTACACTCTCATGTTAGGAACAACTACTACTCTTGGCGGTCTTATGGGATACAGGTAATCCTTTTTTATAAGGCATATTTCAAAATTGTGTTATAATGATCTTACAGTGTAGTGAATCAAATATTACCGAGATATACAAAATCATACAGATATTTTGCCTCTTCAAATTCATTAACACAAAAGTTTACTTAAGTAATTTTAAATTAATTTTGAACAAGTTCTATTTTTCACAATAATACTTTTCCATGTTATGTTTGAATCTGCGTCTCTGTGGCAGTAAATAATTGCAAAATTTTGGTTGCAATATTTAAAAAAAAAAAGGTTTAGCAAAGGTTTAGTAAAGCTTTAGGTATGCATGCCTATTTAAATCAGTTCATTAAGTGAAAAAAAACTTTTATTTTGCAGATTCTACAATGGTAGAAAGTTCATGCCTGCCGGTCTAGTTTTTTGCATGTCAGTTGGTATGCTTGCAAAATTGTTAGTGAAAAATGTTGGCACAAGATCTACATTTCCCGTGAAGACTGGGTAAGGCGTTACAATAAAATTGTTGAGACCAGTCTAATTTCATCCAGTCTTTAGTTATAGATTTGATAACTTGATTTTAAGAGAATTTTCCCAAAGCTTGTAATTTTCTTCAAAAACAGTTTTCTATTGATGCATGATATTTTTAATTGTTATTGAAAATGTTGGACATTTTTTTATGTATAGTACTCTTTTTATTTGTTACTTTAACAAGTTTTATTTATTGTAAAGTTTTTAATATCCACCACTGGTGTAGGGTCTGAGGATTAAATGTGGGTTAAAATAAAAAATGTTGTTCAATTTTGTTATTTTCTATTCTTTTTCTTAAAATTTATACAATTTGGAACGGATTAAAATTGATTTATACACAAATAGTTTATATATAATAAATAATTAGCAATCAACGGCAAGTGATATTGTTTCCAAGCTTCTACTTTCTGTGTTATAATTTATCTTGGGATTTTGCCCGAACCACAAATTTATTCTATTGGTAACTTTATAATAAGACCTATGTCACATAAATAATTTTAGATATTAAAAACAGCTTAAATTACAACAAAATATATCAGATCTATATTTAAGACATATTTCAATTAAAACAAAAATATTAAATGAAAGATAACTACATTTATAAGAACTAGTTTAATTGTTCAGAAGGCTGCGAACCAGTCGCTGTATGCTCCAGTGTTCCAGAGGAAAAAAAAAGGAGGTTACATTTATATCCCTTATATTACTTTATAAAAGGCACTTCTTGGCAGTTTCTTTTATTTTTTAACTAAATATATTTTTACAACCGTTTAAAACGAACATCCATAGACTAAAAGAGTATTGCTAAGATTCCAAAACCAAATCTAAGGTTTTTAACGACTCCACATTGGATCTGCTTTAAAACATATCTCTACAAGAAAAGATCAATATCCTAATGTACTTAATGTTCATTAATAGTTACACAATCACATTATTATATCACTCACAGAACTGTGTCCGACACTTAGTCTCGTCTTCAGACACATTTTTCACACATACCAGTGCTACACAAACCCGAAATACCCGCTGAATATTGAATGTTAACACAGACTGAAAATGAACCAAAAAATATATGTTGCTATAAAATTTACTTAGATATTTCTAAATGATGTTTTATGACAACAGCAATATTCGTGTGAACGGGATGTGCGCACTTTTCCCAAACTGTAATTTAAGTAGGGGCTGGATAGAGGGACTGCCTCGGTAAAGACACCGGGGCAAACTATACGATGCACCGACGATACCATAGTAGTCTCAGCATTCCAGCGTAGCAGTCTTCAGTATTTAGTCCGCTCGTTTCGCTAATGGCGGCTGCTGAAATATTAAAAACTAGTAAATATTCAATGACAACAAAAACTTTGACATTTGACGTACGTCAAAAAACGTCGTTTTTAATTGTAATAGATGATGACTTTTTGCCATTAAGGAGACCATTTGAGATTTAGCGGAGTCAAGGTGGCGTTTAGTGTGAATTTCTTTACAGAAACTAAACTCCGGGGATTTTTCTTTATCAGATATTGTGTTTGCCCAGTGACAGTACTGACTTCTCTTTTTCTGTTGAAAACGATGCTGATAGCCTTACGGGCTGTCACAGCTTCATCGAAATGAGTTCGCGGAAACAGAGTGGTTCCAGAACTATACTGATTAAAAGTAACTAAGTCTCCTTCGAAAACCTGGACTCGAGCTGATTATATATTTCATAGGGATGGAACTTCCGAGAGAGAATCTTGGCTGAGTCCTCTATTTAATATGTTAATTATATAACAATTTTAGAGTGCTCGGTATGGTCTAATACTGACTCAACTGATTGCAATAAATTAGTTAAATATAATATTTTTTTTGTAAGCAACAGTAAATGAGGTTGTAAATTTATTAAAATCGATTGATGTCGAGTAATATTTATGATTCTATTTTGATAATATGTCGATTGATTATCTGAAATGCTAATCGATATTGTGATATGTGATATAGTAAAGTCAACTAAGTGAAAGTAGAAAATGTCTGTGAATACATGCTCAAGGTTACTGTGAAAAAAAAGAACAAACGAAAACAGTTTTTTCGGTGACATTTTTGACAGGTTGCGAAATGTTAAGTGACAGATTGACATGTTGCGAAATGTTTTCAAAGAGTCTAATTTATGGTTATGAACGTTTTATCTACACATGAGTGGTGCATACGATTCGGTTGCAGTTTGTCAATAATTTAAAAATTTCTAATGGTTCCATAGACAAAATATTTTTCAAGTGAATATATTGTAATAAAATTGGTGTAAATTAATAAATTGTGAATAAAAAATAAATCCATTTTTTTAAATGGAAAAACTATCATTCTTTAAATATCATTCTTTAACATTAAAAAAAAAACTTAATATCTTTTCAACAGACTGCAATCTGATAGGTGTAATTAAAAATCAATGTGACATGTGCGACAATCCAGAAAATGCATGTAAGACATGAGATCCATGAGGCGACGGAAGGTAATGACTTCTATGCGGTCCAAACTCATTCTTAAAATCTTACCAATAAGTGTTAATTTTGCTCATCTATTTTTCAATCATTTCCGCGGACGTAAAATTCCTTTGGTAAGAGAAAACTAGTCTCGCTGGCTCTATCTGGACTTGTTGCGAGTTTGCATCCGGCCTTATGGAATTGTCATTTGCCTTGGACTGGGAGTAGTATGTTCCTATCTTAAAGAGCGACTTCATCCCTTTATCAAGGTACGGGATTTTGGTGGTTGTTTTACTAAAGTAACTGTCTAATTCGTCTTTGCCAAAGGAACCGTGTTTAGGCGATTCCGACTTCGCAACCGACTTCAGAGTTGTGAAATCTTTGAAGTCGTACGGACTTCTCGTTGTAGATATTGAGATTTTCGGAAGGTATGTTGTCTTCGTCGTTGGTTTTGATGTGGTGGTTGTTGTTTTGTCCGTTTTAGACTCTGTTGTCTTCCATGGATTGTAATAATATTTGTATGATCTCTCTGTTGTTGTTGTGGTTGTAGAAGTTGTAGTATTTGTAGTAGTAGTAGTTGTTGTTGTTGTTGTGGTTGTTGATACATTTTCATCGTTTTTACTCTTTTGATAACTTGAGTAGTAGTTTTGTCGGAATGTCACAGGAGGCGCTGAAGTGCTAGCTACGTATGGTTTGGTTGTGTCTTCGGTACTGTGCATGTGTTCGCAAAAAATAATTTACATTAGTTACAGTGTTGCAATTGTAAAATGATTCTACACACACTGGCTGTCAAATGAGCGAGAAGTGCATCTCATTCCTTCGCCAGTTATGTGATTATGTACAATTATTGTGAATATAACCCACGCTGGGTACCTTAACGTTATACTACCATTTAAAATTCTGACTCCACTATTTTCCTTTCTCTGTTATAACTTAGACAACAAAATTATAAATATTTAAGACATTTTTAGCTTCGGAATTTCAAAAATAGAAACTACCGATTGTTTGTATTGTAATAAGTTTAAATTTGTATATACTATCTGTGCTCTAAATATCAAAATTCATTTATACTCTGTATAAATAAATATTTAAATATTTATAGAATTTAAAAAATTGCAATGTACATGCGACAAATTACAATTATAATACAGACCTCGTAATATTTCCGAAGAATGGGCTCGTCTCTGGGCGGACGTAGCTGGGCGTGTGTTGCGAGTAATCTGGGATTATGTTCTCGTGTTCGGTTATACACCGACCGTTTATACAGTACTGAAAAATTTACAAACATGTATTAAGGAGACTGGAAAATAATGTCGTTTCTGTCGACATATTTTACAGAAAAACCGATCGATTGTTACCGCTCCGGCATTGAAAATTAGTATACTACATGGCAAAAGGTTGTTGATAACGAAGGTGAATGTATTATTGATGAGAAATGAAAACTTGTTAAAAATGTAATCGTATGAATTTAACTTAAGAAAGCTACATTACTTCCCGGTCCCGCTAATATTTTTTATACCTTAATATTAAAAGTAGATTAATACTAGTCGTAAGGCATTTTAACAACATTTAAATAATGCTTTCTTTCTGAAAACCTTTCCGAGATCATTGCAAGCTCTTAGTCTGAGTTCATTAGGAAAGTATTTTTCAAAGGATGCCGATTGCCGATGAAGTTTATATCGAATTGGACACTTGCGACATTACTTCAATGAGAAAAGTAGGTTAGTATCTTATAATTTAACATTTATGTATTATGAAATAAAATTATATGAATGAAAAAGTCACCTGTCCATCTCCACATGGCGAACCCTCAGCAGCTGGTCGGTAGGCCACGCAATAGCCACTGGCCGCGTCGAAACAAAACAGCTGTGCGCATACACGCTCGTCTTTAAAGCAGGCGCTGCAAATATCGTCTTTTATTAGTTATTTGTAGTTAATAACTGTTTGTCCAAGGTGTAGGGTAGTTAGAAGTTTTGTCGGCGCTTTTAGTATAGACTGTCTCATCGGTATAATGAACACGATAGGTAGGTTTTTTCTAATTAAACATAGAAGCGTGGCTGGAGTTTCTTCCACAACGTCTTCTAGTAACCAATCAATATTATCAGACCAGAAAGTTTGACTCACTCTAAATGCTAGCTAAACACAAATAACGAGCCGAGGTCCTGTTTCAAGGGTAAGCCTAAAAGTTCTACGATCACCCAATTCGATAATAATATGCGTCATTCCCGATGAAGCCTTCGAGCCTCCTGCGCCCGCTCTCTCATATCCGAGGTATGTGTAAATGGCAATAATCATCCAGTGACCATTTATCAAAAAAAAATACAACAAATTCACATAATATAATAAAACTAAAACCAGAGCCGGATTTAAGAATTTACCGCCCGTGGACTCAAAGCATTACGCCGCCCCTTTCCGGTCCAATTAAAAAAAAAATTAACAGGTCTACAAAAATTGCCGCCCCTTAAAAACTTATTCTGGCCGGGGCTTATTTAGCACATGACTAAATCCGGCCCTGACCAAAACCAAAGCTGTTAACTTTTTAGTTACAAGTAAACGCTTATTGACTATTATCAACTCAAACGTTAGTATAAATTTACATTATAGTATTACTTAAGGTAATATCAAATTAACAATATTTCTATTATAGGTAAATTTATATTAGCTTACAATATTTGTTAATGTCAATTGTGTTCATTTATTTTAACCTTTTCTGAAAGGTGTGCAAATAACATTTTAAGAATCAATGTTTATTTTTCATCGTCTTCTGGGTTAAAGAGAAATATCGTTCCAATTCCTTTGTTGTAGGATTTTTGTATGATTTGTCACTATACGAGAAATGCCAAATTATAGATTATACATAAGGAATCCATGCGGAAGTATCCACTGGATCTTAGTGGATATATTAAGTCGTCTATTTTCTGGCACTGTTTTCGAAAGTATTCTAATGAGTTTTATTAATGTTAAAAAATCAAACCTGGTGCCCCTGTCCTTCCGGCACTGCGCGTCCAGTGTTAGCAGGCGGCCCGGCAAGACGCGTGGCAGTGAGTCGTCTTCGTGTGGTGAGTTGTACAAGCATGTCGCAGTATCCCCACTGAGGATTACAAAAAATTATTGAGCATGAAATAAATAGATAAAAATAAAAAGATGTTTAGGAAAGTCATAATAACAATATTTTGTAAATAAAGAAGCCATGTTAGTTCTTTGGTTTTGAGCGCCCCGGGATATACAAAGTTTGGCGTCTTTTCATACTAAGACATTTATTTAATGGAAATAAAAAATAAAATAGTGGTAGCCTAATGGTAGAGAACTGAGGCGTGAGATGGTGATACAATCTTATATAATTCACACTTTTTGTATTGATTACATAATATTTGCCACTGCTCCCAAACAAGTTTCCAGAGTAAGGGAGACGACAGATACGTCCTTTGCGTACCATAATACCACACTATGATCGCCAAACCAAGCGTGGCAATAATGGTATATCCCCCTGTAAATATCTTCGAAGGCCTATCCCCTGTAGTTGGCGTCTATGGCTTAAATTACGCACTAAGGAGGTACGTAATTTTTTTTTTATTTTAAAAAATAATATAATAGTTATTTGTTTACAGGTGACCCAATATGTGAATGTTAAAAAATAAAATCATTTTTATATCGGCGCACTGGGCAGTCACCCAGCTTGCCCGCATCTATCCAGTGTTGACGGAATGGTAAATCTGTTACTAAAGAAAAAGGTTTATAGATGAGGCTCCCTCTTTTTCGAATGAATACAGGTTTAGTAGATAGATATTTTCCTATCCGATCTCTTTCCTTTCTCTCCCAAAAACAGAAATGATTATATCTGTCTAAAATAATTTATAATTTCAGTCGTACACGTCCACAACTGGATATCCCTCACAGATTTATAATAACCAGTTGAAAGTGGCCTGTATCCAATGTCTTCCGACTACCGTAAAAAGGTTGTCTGTCCACTTTGTGGCGAGACGTTCTGCGCTGCGCTTTCTGGTGCATCGTCACCACACCAGAACCTTAAAGTTCCAGCGGCCATTCGGTTTGACTAGGCAATGCCAGTTACTTTCATTCCTCTTCGTCTTTTATGTGTAAAAGTACTTTTATTTATTGTCACTTTCAATGGTGTTCGAAGATGTCTCGCATTACCAGAACGACGCGAGAAACTAATGCTCTATACTCAAGACAATCTGATGATCACCGGAAAAGGTCGTTAACGATGAACTCTCGATGCGATAGTTCAATTAGATCCGCAAAACAATTGACACTACTATATGTACCGCCATACATGTGGTCTAAAATCGATATCATTAAAATTATAACTTACTTTAAGAAGTGATGAAAGCTCTGAACACTACACGGTGACCATCTGAAGCCTTTCTCTGTGTGCCTGAGGTCCGACATAATGAAGCCGTCCTCCCATCTGCACTTCTCTGCACCCGGCCCTCCCAGGTACGAGGGAGGCGGGCTACCGTCGTGCACTGCTCCTAACCTGAAAGCATATACATATGCATACAAAAATATTCAACACGTAAATCTACTGGGTTTTGTACAAACTTCGTTAATAATAAAAAAAAGTATAAATATTAGAATGTAGCTTCCACATTTAAAGCTATATAGCAGGGGTGGCCAAACTGCAGCCCGCGAGCCACATGCGACTCTTTGAGTGATTATTTTTGGCTCCAATTGATTGTCGAATTATTTCAATATTTAAATTTATATAACCTATGTCAGCTGCTGGGAAATCGCAACAAATTACTGTTGTAAATAATAACTATTATTATTCCACCATACAATTAGCGAAATCCAAACACCGGCTATAATTAACTAACCGGCATCTTAAGTATTATAAGGAGTGCTCCCTTATACGTGTGCCATTATATCTGACTTGGAGTTTCATTTCATTAACGATATAAAACATCTTTTTATTCTAAAGTTCTCTTAGCTTAAAGTATGTCATCGGTCGAAACTCGCTGGTTAATAATTAGGCATTGTATATAACTTCAAGTACAATACTTTTGTAACGGTATTGACTGTAGTAAAAGTCAGTGTCTTCCCAACTATAAATTAAATCTTGTTTTAGGTGCAAATACATTATGTAATATTTATGGATTGTAAAGGAAATAATAAAAACTATGTATATAAGAACTTGTTGCATTTAGTTTATTGCGTTCGTAACAAAATGTTTAATTATAAATGGATAGAATTATTTATTTTTTTCAATTTGTAAGAAATAATAAATAATGATTTAATTTGATCTACTTACAAATGTCCCACTTCGTGTGCTGCTACAATGATGCCGGAAAAACCACCAGTGTCTTCGATAATGGCGACTGAATTTACTTTTTCTAATCTTTTGTTGACCACACAGGCACCACCCACATATGCGAATCCTACATAGGTTTCATATGTAAATATATGCAAAAATACCATCGATGCAACAAAAAATAACGTTCTTTTTACTCAAAATATGTTATGAAAATATTTCATGGTAAGATTTTAAATATTAAAATAGTTTACATTTGTGACATAAAAAAATGATCAATTAAGGTAGGGATTGAAAGCGTAAAGGTAGTAATGATACAAAGAAATAGAAAATAATTTAAGTCTAACAAATAATATAAAAAGTATATATAGATTAAATATGGTACTACTTACGAAGTATCTAAAAGGATCGTATGAAATATATTTCAATGTAATGGTTAGTCATGCAAAGCAATAGTTTCTAAATATCCATACGCCACTACAATATAAAACATTAAGAGCTAATATAAATAAACCGTTAACTGCAAATTTGAAGCAACTAACTACATTAATAACGCACGCAAAAGGCATGCCATATTTACAATAGTCATTTAATACTATCTACAACCCAGCATGCAATTTCTTTTACACCAATTATCAATAAAAAAATTATCCACTAATATTTTAGGGTAATTTTTAAGTTTCCCGCCATGTCAAATGTCATTGAAATTATCACAGATAAGAATAAAAAATTCGAAAATTTCGAGAATTAGAATTGCACATTTTAAAACAAATTAAGACGGTTATAAAATGATTGGTCGTCCTGTGGATGTAGGTCAGTGTGTTGCCGTGTCCTCGTATCATTATAGTAAGGTAGGGCCGACTGGTCCCCTCAATGCGTTTACGCAACTTTCATGCAACTGTAAAGATGTTCTAGTGATCTTTTGAGACGGTCTCAGTAAGTAGCCAATCAATATTTCGCAATGAATAGTTAACTACGAAGTAATTTATTGCGGTGACATGCATAATAAATATAAAATAACTATTCGAAGATTACATGCTGCGTATAATAACATAAATAATTACATGCTTTACTTTCTATAGGTTACCGTAAGTTTATGAGTCATTTACAACGATGAAGAAGTCAGATCTAAAAAAATAATAAATACATTTTGAATACACGATTCTTCAGTGGTGATACACGTACATGACAAATAAGAAAAGGTGATATGTAATCTACATAGCGATATATAATCAATTCTATATACACGAACAACTTCAAGAAATAAAACAAATCAAGAAGAACAGACTGCGAAAGATAGATATTATTGACAAGTGCGAATGCAGTCATGGGATCGGGTAGGAGGTAGAGCGGATCATGGTCCCAGTGATACGTGTACAAATTGTGTGGGATTTCAATGAAAGTAAAGGCGTGCTCATGAGTGTTGTATGAATCACGCATACCTGCTGTCCCCCTATTGCACGCATCGTTTGCATATTGTCTCCTGCACATGTCTAGTCTGAAAGCCACGGAAATAAATCAAACTGTATAAGTTGGTATAAATTTTCTCTTGTCCACGTTTCAGAGAAGGGCAATGTTGGCTTTGTTGTGAAATGAATATACCGACGCTTGGTATTTCACTGGGAACAAAGTCTCTGTCAAAACAGTCTGGTTTTGCATAAGCGCCTATTGTAATTGTTATGTTTGTTTGCCAATATTTTACTTTATAATTTTTGCACGATGTATGAGAACGATTTAGTTGAAATTTTCATGTCTTAAATTGTAATAACTCTTTGTTCAAAAAAAAAGAGTAAAAGTAAAGTAAAATATGGGCATAATTATAACATATTTAGCGCCATTACCAATTCCTTTACCTCATAAACATTAAAATTATCAAGCCGAATTATTTCACTTTAAGCTTCTGTTAATGCTGAGTCTTTTACCGGCTGTAATCCTAAAACATTTTTTGAAGTAAATTTACCAGCAGTGCCTTTCGTGCAGCGACCACCCTTGCGTCGCCGGCACATGTCATACCTGTAGGTGAAACTGCGTTAACTATCTTAAATTAATCTCCGCCTTTGTCCAGGTCCGAATATTAAAAATAACCTTTAAATTTTATTTGTTTCCTATTATCAAGCAATTGACTAACATCATTTTCTAATTTTTTAAATCAGTGTTATTTTTTCCGCTGAAAATAAATTTCGTATAGTAATTTCACTGATGATATGAATTTTCGATTTTGATCTTTCATGTGCGTGCATTCACTAGATATTTTATCATAAAGAGATTAAGAATCATTTTAAAAAGCCACGTGAGAAATATTCTAAATTAAAAAATCGAAATCTATACACAATAATGGCGCCAAATTACGAAACACTTACGGTAAATTAAAACATACTTACCTCAATACCAATGACTCGCTCAGTTGCGTGCAAAATGAACACAAAAGTTTAAATACTTTAATTTCAAGGAACATTATAATTAACAAATAACATGTGATTTACAAATCATAACATAGACGTGATTGTTTGAATGGTCACGATTGACATTATACGAATATAATCTACGTTGACTATGAACAATCGTTTAAACCGAAAATAATAAAAGTCACATGAGAAAATTAAAATAATAAAAGTGAATTCTTGCAGATTGCGATTAAAATATGAGAGAAAGTTAAATATAAACAATTTCGTTAAACATAATAATACAAAATAAATCACACATATAAATAAAATATTATTAACGTCATGTGAGATAAGTATCATTATTATCTTTTCATTTGCACACCTTGTTGCCAATCTGAGACAAAATATGTAAATTTTAATCAAGTCGTTTACTGTAGTGACGGTTTCCCACAGTACATTTACATTTAAGCCTACGTCGATATCGTCTTTACCTAATTTCAGCAACTATAAATAAATTGTCGTATACCAGTCACTCATTAACATTCAAACTCGGCATTTGCTTTTATTATGTTGTCATATTTTATTTGTGCAGTTATTATTGATGCACATATATTCACAGATAATGTTCATCGCAGACAATTTTGTGTTTACGGCATAAAGTTACCTTTACATTTATCACTTTGTAAGGTTTGTGTGTTGATGGAACAATATTATTGTTAATTTTCCAAAAAACTTTTAATTAAAAATACGTTATACTTTAATACTTACTTCGTAATTGCAACAGCGATGTCATAGACGGGCAGTCGTCGCTCTCTGAAGAGATACTTGCCCATGTCAGTGAGCGCGGCGGCGGAATCGATGGCGTCTCGACCGACTCGATTCCTTTCCAGATAGGGCGTGGCATCTCGACCCTGCGTGTATCAAATTCTTTACGGCGTGATCGTAGCTATATAACTTAAGACCTAGTTAAAGTACTCTCAAAATTGCTTAAGTGATTGAACACGCTGCTTACGAAATTATTTGAACGAATTAAACGAATTACTATGTACAATAAATATTCTTTATTTTTGTGAAGTATTATAAAATGTGCGTTCAAAATATTATTATTACCAAGATATCATTTGGTGTATATTATGTGATATTATAAGTATGTACGAAATAAAAATAAACAAAACTTTATAATGAAAGCTTAATTAACAACATTAATAAAATGCTATAAATAATTTTAAATTTCAGAAGCAAAATAAAAGCAATTAATTAATAACAATGATTTCATTAATATTGCACAAGCAATTAAAAAATTAGTATAGCAAATATCGATTATCGTCTAATTGATATTTTGATAAAATCGTCTACAAATGTCTACAATTTTAGCAAAAGTCGCCTTATAATTAATATTAACATTAAAGTAATTTCTTATCTCAAAAAATTACGTTGAATTTGTGTAATAAAATCATACTTTATGTATTATTCATGAAGTAATTTTCAATATATAGAATTAAATTTCATTTAAATTTTTACCCTATGATTAAATTAAAAACACAAAATAAAATTGTACAGGCTCAATGTCTGTTTACCTTTGCCTATTTTAAAATTAAAATGTGGTACTTAAATTGATAGTTTATTTGGCGGGAGCACATTTACTAAATCAATTACTATCTAAAAATGGCTAGTGAAACAGTGTTAAAATATTTACAGGATACAAATAGGCCTTATTCTTGCGCGGACGTTACTGTTAATTTGAGGGGCGCGTATACTAAGTCAGTTATCCAAAAATCGCTAGACTCATTGAGTGAAGCGGGAAAAATAAAATGTAAGCTTTACGGTAAACAGAAAGTTTATGTTGCGACACAAATCAATGACAAGGAAGATAACAATGATAGTGAAGGTAAATTTAGTGTTTATATACCAATAAATAACAAACATAATTGGAATTTTTTATATCCGTAACGCAGATCTAACTGTCGTATAAATTATTCTTCGTTCATATATTTCTGTCATAGATTGTTGTGCTTTAAATTCTTTAATTTATTATATATTATATAATAATTGCTTTATAAACATTATAATTACAAATTCAGGCGGTAACTTGTATAGTATTTATAATATTTTCAATACGATTAAATAAACGTAGCTCATTTTTTCAATGTGGAAATCTTAGGTTATTAAACTATTATTAATATTTTTTCTCAGAATGTGTGATGAATCAGAATTACAATAAAATTAAAAATTAAATATGTTAATTCCTTTGTTAATTATTTACCGTTGTTGTAAAATTTATTTATTTAAGCTAACCTGTTAAACGCGTTGGTTGTATCCAAAATGTATACATTTTTTAAATAATTCAGATTATGAATCGCAATTTAAAAATACAACCGAAGATCTGGCACAAAAGAATATCGCATTAAAAGAAGCCGAGTCAAAACTAAAAAAGCTGTTATCAACACCAACAACAGAGTCGTCCAATTTACAAATCGGCGAAAAACAAAATAACATCGATCGTTTGAATCAAAAGTTGGAGTCGTTGCGAAGTTCCACTGAAGCTATAAACGCTGATGACAAAAAGGCTATTACGGAAGAACATGATAGATATTTGAAAGAATATAGGTAACTAGTATGAATTATGATTTCTTTTCAGCCAATAGACACCCACTGCACGGCATAGTTTAACCCCAAAAATCGCCACGATGACTGGTCTTCAACTGCCCGCATCTAGTGACTTCCCGCGACCATACTTATCTTGTCGGTCCACTCGAGAATTGATCAGATCAGATCTGATAGGCCACTGATTGCCCTAGCCAGCTGCGTCTTCAGACATTTTTGGACTTAATATTTTTTTTTAGTCAAATATTGTCTGAAGATGCTGTGGGCACATCGCTATCATATATCTATGTATGTGAAAACAAATCACCATGTTTCTTGGTTACGGCATAGCTTGAGAACAACCTTAATGACACCCTTAAAGTTTATGAAATAGTGATAGCACTTGCATTATAGTTTAAAAATTAACTTTTATGTATAATACTTGGGTATATAATTAGATGTATAATATAGAATTTTTGATAGTTTCCGACTCTTGCCAGACAAGCATTCAGGGTAAGTGTAGGAGCGAGCGCACAGTATCAGAAGTTCAAGGCCTCTTGCTCTAATAGCCAAGTCCTGTCTCGTGTTTGGTCTAATTTGTTCGCTGGTGAAACACTATAAATATACGAACAATTTACGTTTATTACGTGCTCAAGCCCTGGAAACGGCAATGCTCTAGATTTTTCTATGAGATCGTATCAAGTTCAAGTTGAGGTGACGGTGGCCAGACCACATGGCGTGAAGAACAGGTGGTCACTGGGGCATTAAGATTCAGGAATGGACACCTCAGACAGGCAAGCGCAGCGTAAAAAGTCCACCCACAAGGACTGACGATATTGTTGCGGTCATCGGAAGACGTATACTGGCCACTTTCAATCGGTGTCTATGGAAATCTATGGAGAAGGCCTATGTCTATGTCTATGAAAAGATGATGATAATGATTATGTGTGTATAACGTGTGTTTGAGTATAATTTTAAAAGAGCGCTGAACTAAGTCAGAAGGTTTCTTTGAGAGCTATGACTCGGGCTATTAGATAAGATTTTGTTCCGGACTTGGAAGGTGTCTAGTTATTGGGAAGCTTGGGCGGAAGCTCCCAGGTGTTGCTAATTCAAAAGCTCTTAGCATTCAGATTCAAGAATATCGGAGTCGGTTGCTATTATCGAACTTTGAACTCAATTGTCTTAATAATAACACATATATTATATACCACTGTGATCATTAATATAATATTTATGCTATTTATTTTGAATATTGATTGTAACTTGACTCCAAAACATTTCAAAGATCGTCCATTTCGTAAATTGATTTAATAACCATTAGTAATATAATTAATTAATTTCCGAGGAAGCGTAAGAGGATCTGCACGGATATGATGGAAGTTGTATTGGAAGGTTATCCGAAATCGAAAAAGAATTTTCTAGAAGAACTTTGTATTGATACAGATGAAATGGTGAATTTCAAGTTAATATCTTAGTAATTGTAAATTTGCAAAAAAGGCGAAAAATTAAACATTTTGTTTTTTTATTTAAATAAATCATTTATTATTATTACCCAACTCTCACCCCAAACCCTGAATTCCTGTCTATGGAGGAGGCCTATGTCCAGGACTTCTTACGGCAGAAATGTTGAGGAATATTATTTAATATTCAATTAAATATTATTACTTCTTCAAAAATCTAGTCCTCTGCAGAGGAAGCCTATTCCTCCAAAAATATCTATTGCTATAATTGCTAGGCTTGGCGGCCGAGTCGTCGTTCGCAGTGTGGTATAAAGATAGGGAGAGGAAGCTGCTATCCATTCTCTTGAAACATATTTTTGAGCAGTGGCAATTCTATATACAAAGCTAAACCTTATACACGATTGTATATAAGTGTGAATTAAATATTTAATTAATTTAAATTTATCCCCAAGAATCAAACTCGCGACCTTCGGTTATAAGTCTCAGTGCACTCCGATGGGCTACCACTGCTTTCGTATACATGGTTTCCTAATCTTTGCACCACTATTCACAACTACAAAAATTCAAACACCGAGATTTTTTATTTGTTTTGCGCTGGATTACAAGTATTTGTAGTCGACCAGGTCGAGTATGGATTTTTGTTACAAATATAAGAAAATTTGCGGAACAAGTTGCTGGAAGTTTATGGAAGGCAATGTTCAGGCGCATAGCCTAGATTTCTATTATTTCGTTTTTTTTATTGTGTATGTAGGCTGAACTATGAATACTTTACTTGCCAACAATACTCACAGTTCTCATTAAAACAATTCCTAAAAACTCAAATGAATGCCACTACTCCGCGAAGTACCGAGCTATAAGGCGACCCGTAGCGCCAACAGCACTCTGACGAGATTATACGACTCAGAAGATAAAGACTATGCTATAGAGGGTCACAGGTTTTGGGTTCATTTAAACTTTAAATTTTTACACCTACAACCTATGACTGCATATAATATACTGATAGGTTGAATGTATAGAATAAATAATTATATTTTTGATTTATTAGGCAATCTAAATAAATTTATACAGAGTGATTAGAAATAGTATAAACACTTTACTCTTTTGTCAAATAACGTATGGAATACTGTATCTAAAATAATTTAAAATTCATTATAAAATTGTCTCTACAGACTTGTACTGAAGATAAACTAATGTAACATTTGGAAGTGATTAACTTAAATGTCGTCAAATAAACTTGTATAAGTATATACGAATGAAATATATTAAAAATAGTCATGACGAGAATTACTTTTAATAATTAGCTTATACAGCCATAAGTAGAGTTCGTGCAATAAGAACAATATAAGTAGTTGTAAAGATTCGTATCTTTTTGCTATGTTAAATTAAATAATTACCGCGACGTTAAGTAAAGCGAACTATATCACTTACCCTAGATATAATGATACCAGCAATGGATATCCGTATTCTAGGCCCCTTCAACAGCTTGTAACGGAGGTCAACGCCGTTCCAAAAGGACACGAAGTATCTCTTGATCTGAACATTATCACCACCGTGTAATCTGAAATTAAGTTTGTGATATTATTTTTAAGCGTTTGACAAACGATTATTATTAAGTTCGCGTGCTTTAAAATCGCGTACTTTAAAATTCGAAATTTAAATTTTGTTCTCGGCTTGTAATAAAATTTATGAACGGTTGCCTTTATTAACCAGAAAAAAAACAACTGGTACTTAATAATTTAAGTTAGAATATTATATCAGAAAACCTTATTTATTTATTTATGTATTGAATACACACAATAGGACACTACCAAAGTACAATTAAAAATATTTATTGATTTTTAACAATAAAATAAGCAAAAAAGTTTGAGATGGATCATTACTATGGCAACGGTATATATGATAAATTGGTTATTTCATAAGGTTTAAGAATTAAATCCTAAATTAATTAACTAAAGCACCCAAATTGGAGTTACAATTTTAAAAATTCTTGTCTAAAATATTAGAGGCTGTTTAAATCAATACCTGTATCCATCGTAATCCACAATAACCAGGATCTCTGGGTAGATGACGTAAGGCGCTTCCCGCTTTTGCCTGCTATGAGATTCTGTAGACCGTTTTCTTCTATACCTCTTTCCTATGTGGTCTGGTTCCATGAAGGCTGAAATAAATTATGTCATATTTAATAATAATAATATATTTATTGCACTATAATTACAGTAATATAATGGTATCCATGTATGGGTGTGTTTGTGTGTGTGTTGGTTCTTGTATTTAAACACTTATTTTAGATAGATATTTAACATAAATTTTTATTGTTTAAATTAATACGAAATCACTAAATCCTTATTATTATTTCGGTCGTACGATAAACTTAGGATTTTTTTATTTCTCAAAATGAAACCAGTCTTTAATTTGATTATAAAATCCAAGAATCTCAAGAAGCGGTTTTGTTCGTGGCGCCTATTTCTACTGTTATTAAACATTTATGTAATATAAGCAAAACGCTACGATTTATATATCACTCAAGGCAACCAGTAGAAAAGTGTTGCTACAAAAACTTTATTTCGTAATTCAATTCAATTTTATTTGTCACGGGTTGTTGTTACCCCTTATCATTCACAACTTATAGTAAATTGTCATTCAGGGCGCTTCGCCTTAACTTGTGTGCAGTAACCAAGTTCGAGTACTACATACTCTTTATATCCTTGGCTAGGATTGTTACATTAATATTTAATGTTTCAGCAAGCGAAATTTATCTAGGTACAAGAGATTTTTATCAATGAGTAAATAGGTGACAGTCGGGGTTTCAAACCATAGACGCCCATTGGAAGGCCCAGGCCTCTTTCAAAAATATTTATGGAGAGATAAACCATAATCGCCACGCATGACAGACGGGTTGGGAATCCCAGTGAGGTTTTATGGTACGCTGAGGATGCCGCTGCCCATCTTCTGGTAACTTGGCTGTGAGCACTTACAATCTTATATAACTAATGTACAAAGTGAAAATTCGCTCCGCTAACACTGGTCATAGGTGTCAGTAGATTCATTAAAATATATCTGACCTAACCAAAAGTCTTACATTTGCAATTGGTAAGAAAATTCGTTTCGCTGAGTAAAGTCCAGCTAAGAAAGGATTTTATGAAATTCCACCCGCTAGAGTATTTAAAAGGGCCGTTCCTAAAGAAACGCAACTTTTCAAACTACAGCTCTTATTGGTATAACACATAGCCCCTATATTTTGGCAAGTTATATTATCAAGAATAGATTTTATGAAATTAACCTACAAAAGGCAGTTTAGGAAAGCTTGGTAGTTTATATGAGCTTAACAATCCCTTACAAACTATAGATAGACAAACATCAAGTTGTATGTTCACAAATATCTCGTGTGCGTCAATCGCCCCCTTTGCTGTCTCACCTACATACATACATCATATATATTACATACATCACGTAGTTACCAGCACATTCGTGCAAATTTTAGTTCTACGTTATTTAAATATAACAAAATAACATTTCTATAAATATCAGGATTAGATAGTCGATAAACTTAGGCCATTTTGGCGGACACTAGAAGAAGTGACGATACGTGCACCACCAAAAAGGGTTTGGAGTTTCACTTGATACACACTCAGCATTCGGATGATGACGACTCGTATGTTGTTATCGTGGGAAAACTATTGGCACGGGGCAGTGACTCAAATAATTGTGATACGCTTGCAAGAAATTAAAAGCATCATTAGAACCATCTGACAAAAAAGTAATCTAACAAATTTTAAATTCACTTACAAATTGGACATTTGACAAAATTAAGATAGACTGCATAATAAAGTTTTAAGTTAAATTGTTTTACGTATTTAAATATTATTATTATTATAATCGATTTCACATTTCGTATGCAAATTTTGATTTGAATAGCTATCGAACGAGCTTTATGTTTGTCAGACTCAGGAATTTTGAATAAATAATATATTACTGCGTGGCGCTAAAATTATTAAACGTATGTCACGCCTAGTGAACTTTTCAATAATTATCTTAATAAAAATAGACTTAAAATCTTTTAAATGCTTAAAAGATACTTAAAGATTTGAAACAAGAAAACATTTATTATAATTAAGTTGGCAGACATAAAATTTAGACGTGAAATGAAAAGGCACATGTGTGGCATTTGTTGAATAACTAATTTAGCTATAACGCACACAGTTTATTTTTTAAAAAAAAGAGAAGCATAAAATGCATAAAAATGGTTTAGGTTTCCTCATGGGGTGCCCACGCAAATCCTATTTTTACGAATCATCATAAAACATTCACGGGAACATTATTATATTACTGGTTAACAGGCGCTGAAGCTAGTAAAATTACTAATTATGACGTTGACAAAATGTCATCCTAAATAGAAATCGTTAAATATAATTAGCCTATCCGTTCCATTAGGGTTAGGCATCTCTTTATGATAATGTCTAGCGAAGTCCAGTTAGCCCTAAAACGCTTTCCTAAAATATAGAAGGCAGGCATTGGAAACGTGGCATCGCAACCATATCTTATCCTTATAATCTCCTTTTTGTTATTTTTAAAATTATAAATAAACATTTTTTTTCTAATTTATTAAGGAGGATTTACGTTCTAAAATATTCACAGTTACTAGGCTGTGATATTCAGAGTAGAAGCTAATGATATAACCCATGCATTTATATTTATATATAATTTGTTCATAGAGACCAACAGCAAAAAAAAAGTAAATGTAATAATATCATTGTGAATATTTTTAAGCTAATGTCTGACATCTTAATAGTTGCATTTGATTGCAAGGCACCATTCCCATGCAAGTCATTAAAAGCTATTTAATTAAGCGGTTTACCTAAAATATAATAATATTTCTAATTTACAGATCAGAGAGACTAGTCGAAAATCCATTGGAATTTAAAACATATATGACGTAAGACCGGTCTACGCCACGACCTTACGACCTCTGCTCATAAAGTTTAGATTTTAAACATTTTTATTATCAACTTTGTTTCTGGTAATGTTAAAATACAACACTAAACAATTTATAAGCACAATTTTCATCTTTCAAGTCTGTTTATTATCTATTTGTAAATATTTTTAGCAATTAGGAATACTAATACTAATAATCTAAAATGCGTTTTTGTGTTCAATTCATTTGTGTAACTAATAAGAGAATAGTTTTCATGAATTCATTTTCTAAAGATTGCTATTTAAATTTTAAGCAGTATCAGTTTTTTATAACATTTTTTATGTATCAGTGATTAATTTTTAGCATAATATAATATCATTTTAAATTTAAAATAATAACATATATATAATCAGTTATTAATAAATGAATAGTACGAGTACGGTGTCAATTTACTTATTTAAAAAACGTCTCGTTTTTAACGAATTTTTAAATTATTATTCAATAACATATGCACGCTTTAACTCAGATTAAAATAAACATTTTTATTTTCATGAAATCGGTGAAAGACCCTGTTTTAAAACACCAAGTCACCACAATCATCAAATCTGAAAAAAAACAATCATCAGCACTGCGACATATACAGGTGGACATAAGCATCCCTTACAGATTTCCAATAGGACCAGTTGGAAGCGGCATTCTAGGTATTCGGTAGACCGTAACAAGGTCGTCTATGTCCGTCGTAAACCTTGGGGGTGGACGTTCTACGTTGCCCTAGTCGGTCTGTGGAGTCCTTTAGAAACTTAAGGCCAGCCCACTGTCATTTCAACTTCCGCTGAGCTTTATCGGTTACTTCTATTCGTCTATGGATCTCGTAGAAATTTCTAGAATGGCATTTTTCGTGGCTTGTTTAATGACTGTGAGTTTGTCTATGAGACTCGAAGTGAGAGACCATGTTTCACTGCTGTAAGGTTGGATATACACTTTCGTTGTAGACCTTCGTCTTTCACTACTATTGCTAAATATATAACATTCCAGTTATCAATATAAATAACCAATCGATTGTCAAACAACAAATCTTACTTTTATTACTAATTAGCTCCGGTAACATGATCCGAGCACGAAATAATCTAGCCCTGTGTCCCTAGGCAGCGACATTCTATGACAATAAGCCGAGTTCCGGTTGCCATTTTGCATAAATTGACATATAATTATTGAACGCCCTTCCCGTCATATCTATAATAGATTAATTGTTTGTGAAATTACAACTTCAAAGCAGGGATTTCCAAACTATTTTAGGAAAACCGGTTTTAAACTCGAACACAAATTGATTTGAAAATCCTATCTCTAACCTATGGATACAAAATATAATAGTACAACAATGATACTTCCTGCCAAAATATTTTTTATTCTTATAACTAGTTTGAACATGTAAAACAAATTAATAAAGTGCCTTGTATTAATGTCTTGTATAAATGTCGCTTCATAGACATGGCGATGTCTGACACCTGAAGATAGTTTTCGTAAAAATCGTCGCCAGGGAATCCGATTTCGACCCTAAAAGGGATATAAACCACTTTAGGAATCCTAATTTTAAATCGTATTGATGTACGTGTAACTAACAGTAACACGTGTGTTGTTGTGTGTGTTTAATTAAACCTTACGATGTATTGATTTTTTGTTTAATTAAATCAAATTTTAGCATTATACCTAAAATTAAATTTAATTTTGTTCCGTAACCACCGTATTTGCCTGATTTGGCACCGTGTGTTTTCAAGCTACTCATCAAACTCAAAAGGCCAATATGGTTACGCCGTTTTGACGCGACTGAGGAGGCAAAAGCCGAATCAAAGAAGGTCTTGAAGGTTATAACGGAAAAAACTATTCCGACTGTTTCGGAGATTGGAAAAAGCGTTAGCAAAAGTGCGTTTTTTTGGACGGGGATTACTTTGAAGGGGATGAAACTGATTTAGAAAATTTAAATTTTATTTGGCAAATTTGGCTCACATTGTGATTGCAGAGTTAAGTCAAACGATAGCAATACTTTGGAACAATTTAGTGATCCAAACGTATTAAGAATATTTAGATATGAACCTATGTAACGCTTAGCAAAATTAATACATATTGACGACTGGGCTATGAAGTTATGCATAGGTATTTTATGTAAATAAATAAATATTCTTGACTCAGTTTACACCAGAATGTATTAACAAAGATTAGAACTATTAGTTCTTCGACCACGGAGACAGGTTCAAGGGCTTAACCGGCTTGATAGTTATGTAATGAACCGTTATGACGTCGATATATGAACACGCTGAATTATGAATAAAAGGTAAAACTTGCTTTAGAGATATCTTGGCCAAATTAGATGTATAACAGGATTAACAGATTTGAAGAAGATCTGCCTGTACTAGAAACAAAACGGCAATTACGCAAAGGATACATAAGCTTTTCACATTTATACTGAAAACTCCTTGGGCCAACTCTTTTTAAGGTATATAAGACCAACCTATGTAATCGGAGTCACATCAGGACTCAAGCTAGAAATAAATAAATGTTCAAAAAAAAATAAGTTCAAGCAAGAAAAAATCTTTAATTGGCGTCATTGAAACCTATTATTTATTAAAAATATTGTTATTTTGATTTACATGTGCTTGAACATTGTCAATACGATTGTAGTTGCATTTATTCCCTAACTTTACAATCTTTTACAATATAATGGAATTTTTTAAAACTTTTTTGTTTAATGAAATTCTTCAATGTATTAATTGATAATTTAGAGAAGTAACAGTAGAACCCATTTGTTTACAGTAGATGAGCTTGATAGCTCTCCTAAAACCCTGGATTTAGAACCTTACTTCACATTGACATTTTTTAACTTAGATTAAATGTTAGTTACCAAATCGTTATATATTTTTTACCGTAAGTTCATTCATATACTAATAAAACCAAGTGCAAGTGTCTACAGAAATCTCGATAGAAACAGAAGCGAACATACGCGTTGACATTCAAACGAAAAACCGGTGTCATTTGCATAATCGATGTTCCGATTACCATGCAATTGATATTTGTGTTTGGTTGACCGGTGCACGTGTTCGATACGCGACAGTGATAACTTACTAATTAAACATAATTAAATACTTTAAAAAAATGTATTATGGTAAAAAAAAAACGGTTAAAGAATAAAGCTTTGCGCTTTTTAATCTAATTAATTATTATAGCTGTCAATATGAATCATTGTGTACAAATTCATTATTTAAAATAGATTCTTCCTTTATTATTATTACAGCCGTAGCATATTAATTGAAATGGAACTCATCTATAGATTTCTAATAGGATAGAATGGAAACATCCTGCATATAGCGTCTTTCGAAAATCTTAATAATTTCGTGTAGCTACCTTGTGGGTGAACGTGCTACTCCAAGTTTGCCGATCCGTGGTATCAACTCCAGAATTTTACGGCCACAGGAGACGTATGTACTACGCGCTAAATGGCTGTATTTTCCCCACATCATCACAAGTAAATTTTTGACCACATGTAAACATTTTCAGAATTGAAAAGATTCGTAGATGAACGAAAATAAAGCATAGTTGAATGAATTGGCAAATTAAAGTGGCAATGAGAAGACCACATAGCGTACAGAACAGATGGATGCTGGGGCCTTAAGATTCTTGAGTAAAGATTCCAGACCCACAAGCGCAGCGTAAGATGTAAGCCCATCATATAAAACTTACAAAGCACTTGAAACTATATTTGCGTAAAACTAGTCTATCGAATTAGGATTGGGAAACAACGTTCGAAGAACGGGAGCTTTGACAACATCTTAAAATCCATAAAACAATACCCAGTATCCAAACTAAGGTAAGTTGAGTAAGGAAGAGAGAGGAGATAGCAGACATTTGGATGCTTATTATAAAAAAAAAATCGAAGAATATGTGACATTCACATACAAGCACTAGACTCGCATGGTGGATGTACTCAACTAACTACCAAACAGGATATATATCATATCAGACGATAGATGCCCAATGCATGCAAAGCACTTGAAACTATATTTGCGTAAAACTAGTCTATCGAATTAGGATTGGGAAACAACGTTCGAAGAACGGGAGCTTTGACAACATCTTAAAATCCATAAAACAATACCCAGTATCCAAACTAAGGTAAGTTGAGTAAGGAAGAGAGAGGAGATAGCAGACATTTGGATGCTTATTATAAAAAAAAATCGAAGAATATGTGACATTCACATACAAGCACTAGACTCGCATTGTGGATGTACTCAACTACCAAACAGGATATATATCATATCAGACGATAGATGCCCAATGCAAGGCATATATCTCCCCTAAATATTTCCGCGATCTTAAGTCGCCAGTCCACTTAGTGGGCGCTTGCCCACATCGGCTCACCCACTGCCACTTCGGGCAATTCTTCTTTTTACGTCGGTGATCTTGGTTTTTCTGCGGATCTTTTCATTTCTGATACGACCTCGTAGCGAAGCTCCGAGCTTAGCCCTCTCCAAAGAAGGAAGAAATACAAAAAATTAAAAACGTACGTAAGGATTACAGTTTTCAATTAAAAAGTACGTCTTTAATGCTTTTAGTACATTGACGTATTTATTAAGATAGTTTTTAGACATGCTTTGGCTTGCAGCAATGTAAATGACTCATGGCGATTGAATAGTAATAAAACGATAATTTATTTTCATATATTCCACGCTTGTATAAACTACTTCATTTGTATAATATAATCGTTATGTATTTGCAACCGGTCTTTGTCAATATACAATTAAAGTTGTCGTCAAGTAGTGTTATTATTTTTCCCATCCATAACGTAACAAGAAGATGATCCAAACATAATAAGAACAATGAAAATTGTGGTTTTATAAAATATATACATATATTCGTTTTGGGATTTAAAATTCGATTTTAGATTTAGATATATTATATCATAGCCATATTTTTTGGTTACACTCTCCTGACATTAACACTGATAAGAAAATGATGGCAATTATTATTTTTTTATATATAAAAAGACGAAAGAGTGGTGTTATGGGGCATCAGTGTGTATCTCATAAGGTCCGGACTGGTGACAAGCTTCTCACGAAGAATATCTCACGAAGTCGACTTCTTTTAACTGCGACTCACCTTCAAAAGCGCCATCATAACGGACGACTCCAAGAAACGTATGCCGCCACAGCGGATATCGCGTTTTGACAGACGGCGTCCCTTATGGTATGCCGCGTGACTGTCGAAATCCTTTATGATATTATTTCCGCGGTTGTATAAATAACCATGTAATTTTGTAAATACTGTATGCAACTGCCATGCGGTGTACGTCAGCGAGGACAGAAAATATTTACTTCTAAAGTCTATCGCTCAGCTGTTATGCAAATATAATTTTAGACAACGCAAAACACGACGCACGTTTATTTTATTTTTTTGCCATAACTATACCGTGAGACGGTCCAAAGCCATTCCGTGCTCAGATTTGTTTATAAATAATTCATCCTTAATTGAATAAATTTGCGATAAGAAGCTCAAATCCAGACGTAAACACATGACTGGCAAATTGTTCCACGGGCATTTCGAACGCTGCGACTGTCTGGAAAATTTTCGACATTCTTAATTCTGGCGAATCATCATGGGTGTAATGTAAAAAAATAAAGTATAATACCTCTTTAATTGCCTCATTTACATTAAAAATAACAAGAAGTTGGAACTTATAAAATTCCCTTTGATTTGTCATATATTTCCATACAACCGAAATAAAATAAAACGCTTTTAATACTGGGTGATTTGATAAAGAGGTAATTAACTCATTTGTTGTCAATTATTTACATAATATCCATAAAATCAATGGTTTCGGAATTGATAAATAACATAAAATTAGGAAAAGGGTTTTCAAAATTCGGATTGCTACATTATAAAATTAATAATTGTTTATTGTCTGTCTCTGGAGAGTTTGTAATGCTAGTTATTTACCTGTTGCATTTCATTAAAAAAGATTAATTAAAGTAATTTATTTCTGAGAGATAATTCTTCATATATATTTATGTAAAAAGATGAAATGAATGCCTAAGGCATTTTCTACCCGTTAACCATTAGGCGGTGCAGTAATAAATTAATGAAGGTAGGTGAAACACGTAATATCATAAAGCAAAAGTAAAATAAAATTAAGAGTTAACCCTTAATAACCTGATTTACGAAAGTGATTTTTTTTAATATTACTGTATTTGCTTGAGGATCTAGATGAAGGGAAAAATAGATTTTTTTTTAATTTCGTTGGAAAGAATATTATACAACAGTAAAATTCGTACAGCCCACCTATAAAAAAAAAACTTATAGTAATGTGAAAATTCGGTTTAAAAGATTGGTATCAAAATTGAAACTCTAGGCTATTAAGAGTTAAAATAATCACGTAATAAAACCTTATTTAAATATAATGTGTACTAACTTACAATAATTATATATAAATATACCATAATATATATTTTTAAATATCTACATATACTATTTATATAAATGTAATAAATAATAAATATATAATGAATCCGCCATCTTGTCAAGCAACAACTTTCGAACCTTTGCTTTAAAACGTAACCTAATATCGAGGAGTAATTATATAGGGTAATTGTAAGTATCTATAAATGTTTTAAAGATTTTTTCTGATTAATAACCTACACATTCACCCCCTTTAAAGCTTTGACATATTTTCAATAAGAAAACCACACAAACTCTTAAAACATAGAATCATTTCTCTTGGTGATCCGTATTGATATGTAAACATAAGTACATTTATAATAATCTTAGTAAGAAGATAACAAACTTAAAAAAATCTGAATGACTTGGATAATGAATGAGAGATCAAAGTTCAATAAACTCTCAAAAGTCGTTAACAGGTTCAGTTACAATTTTATTATGATAAATAGGTGTCTATATTTCTCTTCCTTTAAATCATTTCGTAACTGTTTATTGATAAGTCCAACCGTGAAAGGTTTTATTTATTACGGAGTATTGTGCTGAATGAAATCAGAAATATAGATGAATCTTAATAGAAACTAATGTGCCATTTTATAAATCAGTGTTTCGACGTATAAAAATAGGTATCTCATTTTTTAAATGTCAAATTTTAAAAACGATTTACGAAACATCAAGTAAATAGGCCGCCATTTCAATGTCACGTCAAATAGATGGCGTTGCTAATGCGTTCATTTTATGTATGTAAAAAAAGTGGTAAAGAATAAGACAGCAAAAGCGATTTATTTAGCTTCTACTGATACAAATAATTTTAAAAAATTACTAATGGTTTTGGAAATACAGTAATGATCATAGCGCAACGGTTCTGGTTCTAATACGTTAGGCGCTAATCAATAATAAATACAAAAAATTAGGTAAAAATTTTGCAAGAATCTTACAAGTGGGTCTGTGTCGTCGTTCAATGTATAGGGTGTTTGATTATAAGTGTTGAAGCATTGAAGAATATATTGAAAAGCTTTAAAGTTTTAATGCCGATTTATAATCACTCTTTATAAAGTTATCTCTTTGTTATAAATACGTCACATTAAGTTTTTTTAATTGAAATGCGTCAAGGAATAGTCTGATGGGAACGATAGTAAATTATATAGTAAATAAATATTTGTTAATTGTTAAACCGACGTTAATTTATTTTTGGATATGGTGTTCCATATATTAATTGTTATTTAATAAGCTGTATATTCACCCGATTAAAGTTTTTACACTTATTACTAATCAAACTATGATCTTATACCAACTACGCAAATTACCAGTGATTATTATAAATACCTACTATAGTTCCTCTATGGAAACACTAACGCTTTGTTTCTACTGCTTGCATAAAAAAATAGATAGCGTATTAAAACCTACCTATTATTTTAAAAATTCAAATAAGAACAACAACTTAGCTTGATAATTACCTAAACATTTGTCAATACTATAACATGAAAAATGGTTGTCATAAAAAGCATAAATTATTGGAATTTATGTAAATTCAAAACATATGATGACAAAAATTACACCTAGAATAAATGGTATTTTCATTTTTATTAAATCAACCATTTCGAAAACTGAGCTATAAATCACGATCAATTAAAATTGAAACTTTTGCATATTTGTTTTAAATAGTATTTTGCTTGTAGATAATGTTATATTTGGCGAGCGCGAATTTTATATTATTACCTATTATTTCCAAGGTTATTTTAGTTGTAAATTTAATAATTTAACTGCATAGACAAAATGTTCGAAAAAATTAAAAACGTAATTGAAATACGCTAATTTTAAATGATATGCGATAATCATATTAAAACTTTATACGTCTCATTCAATATATAATTTTAGCTCAAAAAAATTAAAGCACATCTCGGAAGAGAATACAGACTATGCAAATTAGTGTTTCATAAAAAGGTCTGCTATAGACTATTTCTATGATACCAAACACTATTATTAGTAATTGTTGTGAATATATCGAAGTACTCTATGTATTATAGGCATTATTCTCTTCGAATATAAATACTAAAATAAATTAAAATATATATAATTGGTGTGTTGTAAGGAACAAAAGATGCGTTTCCATGCATCTGTTGTTAAGACATCGCTGACGCTTTTTTTGTTTACTATACGAATTGGCGTATTTATGGATGAAAGGTGCAGTTAAAATAGCGTTGTATTAACCCAGTCATAAATCTAGAAACTTTTTCTCGAAAAACATTTGGTCCGACCAGTCTTTGTTAACGTTGTACATGAATATATTGGCAACATATACATATATCAAAATGTCAGCGGCGATCTTCCGCGGCCGCAGGTGTTTGATGAAACAAGTTTCTCACAACTTCGGATTAATCAATCGATGTTTATTAAGTTTGCTAATTAGAAGAACTTGTTGCCAATTTAATTTTACTTTAATGGCGGTTGTTAGATTACTTTTTTTATAAATGTTTTATTTATGATTTAACCGTCTTTTTCTGAAAGGGGTAAAAATTATTTTTTAATGTTCTAGAAAATTAAGTAAGAGTAAGCATATATTTTACTGACCTTACGCACGACAACGGTGCGGTAAATAGTAAAAATACGCTATAACAATAAGATAATTATTTTTCATGACAATAGAGATATTTCATAACGTCCTCCATATATCTTCGGAAGCGCTAATGCCCCCCATAATAATTCCAGCGCCCTCTAGAGAAGGGTACAGTCTCCATTGGAAACTTGGAATAGATTGCGTCTGTTCAATTGATTTAATAGCTTTAATCATGTTTTAATTTACGTAATTATTCTTTCTAAGCGCCCAGACATATACATTTTATTGAATTTTTGATGACAAGAAAGACGCCAGATTTGCATTAATTTAGATGTGATTTGTAAAAGATTGATGTGATCTGTTTGCAGGCTAATATCCATCTGTATATGTGGGAAAAAATATAAATAACTTCTGAGTTATAGTTTTGATTACGATCGTAAAAATTATCAGAGAGAAACAGAATAGGTAAAATAAAGCACACAGTTATATTTTTTTTATAAAAAAATGCTTTAAATACATAAACATAATTGATATGATGTACACGATAACTAACGTATTAATATTTAAATCGATTCTCGGTGAATAAATGACAAACTAGCAAATTAGTAGTTTAAATGGGTACTTATCATTTATCCAGGCGCAAGTGAAACATCATTCAAAATTTGAAGAAATGAAAAGCGTATTTTGCTACGACATTTTAATTTAAAAAGTGTTTAAATAAATATGATTCATTAAATATTTACAGTAACCAAATTTGTGTAAGTTAGGTTAGATTACATGGGCTCGGCTAACGTCAAAGATAAAGTATTTTTTTAATAATTTATTTAGCTGTTTATTCCACAATATCATAAAAAAGAGGAAGTGTAACATATACCGAGTGATTATTAATTACTGTAAAAGCATTAAACTGGTGAATACATAGCTCATTTTTTCTAAAACTTTTAATGCTATTTCTAATTAATCTGAATAAAATGAAAACCCTGAATGATGGATGATACATAGATATATTTCAAACGCGAATGACAGATTACGTTTGGCAGTATAAAGCGTGGAAGGACAGACAGTAAAGAATAATTAATATTAATATGTAGTAATCTAAATTTTAAAACGATTTTTCTTTCTGAACATTACGTTATTCTAATTCTGAAACCACTGATTAATGTGAATAAAAGCCTTTAAAGCTTTTACATTTATTAAAAATGTACAATCACGCTGTATATCCTTTTCCTCTGCTTTTCTTTTTAGGCCATAAATGTCCACTGCAAAACTTTGCCCGCTACTATGCCCGGTCTAGCGTTTCCTAGGTCCAGAGTTTTCCGGTGACTTTTACTATGGCGTCGGATTATCTAGTGTCCCCAATAGCCACACCGCGTCTACTGGTACGTGGTTGCCACTCTAGAACCTTTCAACCCCAACGACCGTCGGCTGCATGAGCAAAGTGACCTAATCTTCAAGCTACGTCCATAACTTTAGTTCTTCTGCGGATTTCATCTCATTTCTGATTCGATCTCGCAGCGAAACTTGGAGTATAGCTCTCTTCGTTACTACTTGGATGACCTTGAGCCATCTCATAAGACTCATAGTCAGCGACCACTCCGTTTGTCGGATCCCTATATTATCACTGGTAACACACATTGGTCAAAGATCTTTTGACACTGTATTTTGGATGAGAAGATATTTCGAAGCCGTATATAAAAAAAATAAAATCTAATTTTGCTTTTTCTTATCTTAATTCCATATGGATGTATTTTCAAAATATTTTACCGCAACTACGCAGAACCTCTTTATTCAATACCAATTATCATTAATGTTACTCGTTATTCAAGCACTTATATAATTTGGAAGTTATTTAATAAGTCATAAGTTCAAGTCGTGATCGCGAATATTTTTGTTTTATTAGTCTTATGACATAATTTATTCGCGATAGTTTATTTAAAATCCGGTTTATTTGAAATGCTAACCTTTATAACTTTAATAGTGTCTCTTAATAACTATGTTTTACAATTTTTTTGTTGTTTTCTTTCGGTGTTAAAAAAATAACAGCCTGTGAGCGATCTAATCTCATTAATAAAAAAAATTGCTTTGCTATATTGCCTGTATTAAAGTGTATATATTAAAATACAATTTTGATTTTGTGTCTAGAATAAATAAATTTTTATGTATTTCAGAATAAGTTAAAATATCTTTAAAATTAATATACACTATATTTAATTAGAACGTACAACTGTACAGATTTGACAGACCTCGGTAAAGTCGTCAGAAGACGCTGGAGAAAGGCCGCTTCCAAGCAATCCTATTGGAAATCTGTACGGGAAGTCTATGTCCATCCGTGTATGTCCAATGACTAAATGGTTATGATGATATGTCGTTAATGTATAAAATATAGATAATTTTAGTAACTTCTCTCCTTGATATCCGATTTATTCTTATTAATTCTATTACTTACCAAAATCACCAAAATGGTCTCCTTGAGCGGGATCCCTCTTTATTATAACGTGGTGGGCTCCTTGTAAAGCTTGCTGCAAGCTCTCTTGATCTATTTTCTTTCTTTTAACTGTTAAAACAAATAAAATAAAACTTGTTAATAGATAATGATATTAAAAAATACTGTATTGGATCACAATAATACCAATAGTTGTTCATAGATGGCGCAGATTTATATAAATATTAATAAGTTTAATAAACTTACAAAAGATATTAATTATTGATCCAATTATATTAAAAAGCACACAATCGAAACTAAATATGTATTATTTAATTTCTTGAAAAGGTATACTTAAAATATATGTAACAATTATATTTATTGCTAAAGATAAAAGAATATTACTATTAATGATAAAGTACAAATTTACTAAAATAATTTATTTCAAATATACAATAAAAATAGTTTCTAACATCGTAATATAATTGAATTGAATGTATTTTGGTATATTAATGGTTTGATTAACTATTTGATTTAATTGATGGTAAAGCGTAGTTTATTAGTATTGAAGATTTGTATATATATACTGGATAATAATTTGTCAATGCCTGTTAAAAGTATGCTACCTTACCTATAGGTAAGCCCGTATCAATCGATACCATGTCGGCCATGTTTTTGGGATCCATAAACATCTCGTCATCTTGTGCGGTTGTAGTCATGGAGTCCGGTATTGGTCTGATCACCAGATCGTGACCTATTGAGCCATCCTGTATGCAAAAAAAAAACATCGATTTTATTTTTAGAATTAGCTAATCTTTAATGTGTTTAGCATGCATGTATTTTTAATGATATAACGTGGCCAGACGAACGAGGTAAGATTAGGTAAGGCAAGTATAATCGTCGCTAAGGGACTTGATACAGGAACACCTCATTAACTAAGTGATTATCCAAAGGATGCACAGTAAAGATTGCAATGTGCTCGGCAGCAGACATTGGCGCCACAATGGTTCCTGCCCAGACCGTTACCACTAAACCAGAAAGACCTGGTATATACGTAATGGAATAAAAAGGTATTTTACAGTGCTTTAGTGCGCATGCTAATGATCTGCCTGTATAACGGCACCCGAACTTGATTCTAAATATTTATTTTATTAGTTGAATTGTTTACGCCATTTTCAGTAAAAAAAACAGATAAAATGGACTACTATTTCCAAAATGTATATAAATTGGTAAATATATCACTTTCCTTTGTTTAGAACGATTTCTGTGATTGAAATTGAAATTTCAAAATACTATATAAGTTGTGATATGTATATAAACTTGTTATTAGAATGATTAATTTTTGAATATATCATTGATATACCTTTAAAAACTTGTCTTTTGAGACAATTACGTCAATTTTTCTCTTTTAGCCAATCGCAAAGTTTTAATTATGTTATCTGTGTTGAGGAAAAAAAAAAAACAAAATAAAGTTTTCATATTACACTTTTCAGTCGACAGATGCATAGGCATAGGCATCTACCAAATGTCCCTACGATGACTAGTTTTGCGTTACCCGCATCTAGCGACTTCTCGCAACTCTATGTCTTTACTCTGTTAACTTCGAGAATATCGTACACTTGGTTTATGTTTTATGTATATTTTATTAATAGTTTGTACTGTATTAATTCGACTAGTTTATTGAACCTAATAATAAAAATAATTGTCATTGCCCTAGAGTCCAGTCATGTTATTTATTCACATCATCATACTAAATTCGTCAATTTAAGGTTTCAACTTCTATATATTCAATTAGTACTATACAATAGACACTTCTAATCTGCAACAATTGAAATATGCTAGCCCAGTCGTTAAAGATTTTTGATTGGAATTGTAGGTTATGGGTTCGATCTCCTCAGCACACATCTTGTTATTTATGTTAACTTCTACAACTCTAGAGAGGAAGGCTTAAGTCCAGCTGTGAGGATGCAAGGTTAACTACAAGAACATCTAGTCTAGGTTAGTGTGCCAATACATTTGCCGGTTCACCCACGCCCAACGTCGCTATGATAGACCACACACGCACTACTCACCGCATTCTCGCACCTTCCTTTATATGACTACAAATTTATTTATTAGGGTAATATTGTTGGAAATCCCAATCGATTTATAACATCTGTTGTAACGTCAAGCAATGGTACAATATAAAAAACTTAACTGCTGTGTGACTAAGATATCTTTCAAAGCGTTTCAACCATCTGTTTCTCATTTTAAATTATTTTTGTAGATGTGGATTTTTCTGGTATCTAGACCAGAAGGATTTATCTGGAACCACAAAGGTTAGAGCCTTTGGGAGTTTTATTTCGCTGATTATTTCCCTATAATGCACTAATATTAACTGATTATTTTATTTCGGATATAATAAGGACAAAAGGAGGTGGTTTAGCTTGTGCTGGTCATATTGGTGGTGCCGATAAGCAATGGTTTTCATTGTCTGCCAAGACAATGTACAGAAAGTCAATCATAGAGTGTTCCTCTACCAAAAATAATTAGAATTCGTCGATGTGGTCGTCACAGATCCATTGTTAAGGGGTACTTTGATTAACAGATTTTATTCCTAAAACAGCAAGAGTATTATAGTTGTTCGATGTGAGCTTTGCTGAAAATCAGGAAGCTGACAATATTTGATTGGATATTCTGACTTGTTGATCAAGTGTGGTAAAAGAAGTTTTATATTTAAATTTATGTATGTTTTTCTTATATATGTGTGTGTTGACAATACGTTAATATATTCTTACATTCATTTAATTCATAAATATAAAATTGACTTATAAAATTTGTTCGATAAAAAAATAATTCTACGGTTCTCATGATGTAATAATACTTGTATCACAGTATATTAACATTATGTAAGATATATTGAATTAACCTAAACGGTAGAGGGCATTGGCATATGTTAGTGGTTGACGTGTTTCAATGACAAAACCATATTTTTGGTGCGGATTATTCGATCCTACGTGACTAGTTGATAAATTAGTGACACGCGACATGGACGTATGTATTCCTAAATATTATTAATATATTTAAAATATATTTCAATCATCAAAAACTTTAAAGACGTCATGATTAAAATAGAAGAGTCGTTCAGGACAGTTAACAAATGAAGATCGTTTACGAAAGCTTTTTTCAAAAGGAACGCCAACATCAGAAAAATCATATAGCTAGTTAAGTGTGAAATTAAAAATAATCATATTTTATATTTTAATATCGACGATAATAATACGGATTGATCGGTTATCAAAGTAAAAAAATTAAACGATTAAATAATATGGTATAGCTTTTTGTCAGAAAAAACTTTTACACCTATTTCCAATCATGCCTATAAAAATGATTCTATTATATGATAAATTAATTTATTTTCTCTACTTAAATGCGACAGGCCGATAATTTCCGGCAGAACAAAATCTGCAGGTGCTGATCCTAAACAATAATTAATTTTAATCTGTACTTTAAAATTTGAAAACTCTTGTTATTATTACGTTGTTTATTATTTAATCATAAATTAATTCCCAGCAAATGGGCTATATTTGGTCACTTTAAAACTTTTACACCTATAATGACTTGTCTTAATATTATTAAAAATTATTATTATTAATAAAAAAAAACACTTTTATAGTGAGTATTAAGTTAAATACAACATTATTTAAACAATATTTTAATCATTAATAACACAAAGCAATGATGACTCGAAGACAAAGAACGAATGATGCCAATTTTAATCTAGGATAGTTAACAGCTAACGTCGTTGAAGGGAGCTAAAAGCAAGCTAAAGTAGTAACTTTGGCAGTAGCCAGCCTATAGTTAAACTTTAGGGTGTGATTTTAGATATTTTTAAAAGTAAACTATTTCCAATATTTGAAATTTGTCATAAAGTGCTTGTTTATCTCCATCGTTTCAGTCCTTAGACGCCCACTGCAAGGCATTGGCGTCTCCCAAAGATATCTATGCGGGGATATACCATACCCGCTATGTCTGGCAGGCGGGTTGACGATCGTAGTGTAATATTAGGGTATGTAAAGGACATTAGTGCTTGTCACCTGGAAACATGTTTAATAGCCCTCTACTGTTGGGCTACCACTTCTGTTATCTAATTAGATAGTACCTGCAACTACAGATAATTATCTGTAGTTGCAGGTACTTTGTAACAATCTCACGTCAATATGTATCCATAATAATTGTTCATAATTTCATAAATAAATAATAAATCTTGTAGCTTACCACTATAATTTTTCCGTTCTTCGGGTGCCTTCTGATAAGCAAAGCTGCGCCGTTTGCGTCGTCGTGATACAGTTCTCCTATGTCGTCGTCGTGTTCCTGGAAAATGAAATAACATTATGATCCTTTTGTATAAACAAATGACAATAAAAACAATTCATTTTTAATTTAACGAAAAAATAGCACAGGAAACTATCCTGGCTTATATTTATTTTAACAAAGTGGACGTAGAACAAGAAAACTTGAAACAAAATAATTAAAAATTATATTAAAACTATGGTAATCATAAAATGACAAGTCCTGACAACGGAGTATATGCGTTAAGTTCTTCGTTCTCTGTGGATTATAAATTTGCTTCAGCCTTGTAACATATTCCCACTGTTGGTTGTGTCATCTCAGATAGTGGATACAGTTCGTAATCCATCACGCAAGCTTGTGCGAAATTAAGAGTAATAAATCTCGCGCCATTTTTTCGTACACGACGGCTTAATTTCCATTTGCCTTAACCGTTTATGGTTTTATCACGTATTATACATTGCTGCGTGGATATATGACATAAGGTATATACTATGCACAAGCTATCGAATTAGCAACACTAGAAACTACCCAAATACGAAAACTATTTAATGGGACTGCATAAACATAATATAACTGATTATATAAATTAAAATATTCCGATAAAATAATGAATATTAATCAAAAGTTTCGATAATGTGCTACCCGTCGAACAGGTTCCAAATGATTTCGCTAATAGATATGTAATGTGATTCGATCGCTTAAACAAAGACATTGTTTTTGCAAAAAAAGACGTAAGGACAATCTAATTTAATGCGAATCGTGTACTTAGTATTCCTCTCATGCGAATGCCGTAATTAAAATTTCATACATGTACAAATGGAATTTTGATTGGTGAACTTTTTCTGCACCTTGATGACTCGGCGGTGCATTTTAAAACAATCAACGGAAACGATGAGGATAAAGCAGCATTGTTCTGCATTTGAAAATTTCAAAAGCTATGCCTTAGTTACAATAACGAATAATTAAAAATGCATACAGCACTGGTAATAATAGATAGATGTAGATAAGGTTAAATAAAATACCTTATTTAAAACGGCTTTAACTTTTTATTTGTTTATGGTGTGTATACTTTTTAGTTTTGGTCATTGAAGGTTTTATTTAATTGTGAAATTAATAAAACTGATTAAATATAAATATTTTTTATAAAAGCGCAGAAAGTCTGGGGTCTTTAGGTTTTGGAGTCGAGACCACGGATAGACAAGTACAGCGTAGGTCGTCCGCAGTAGAACGAAACCTATGTTCAGCAGTAGACGATGATTATGATGGGATATACGTCTTTAAAAAGTCTCAATGTTTAAATGTCCGTCCTATCCGTCGCAAAGGACTGCGGAGGACCTGTGAGAGTATTCACTCTCTTAGTTCCGCCTGCCGCTGGGTGACGCATTCGGAGTAGTCTGTGAACCGAATGAGATAGGTAAAGAACAGATTCATAATACAGTACAGGGGCTGTATCGGGTATTGTACGGTGTTACTGTGGTCCTACACTATTTATTTAATAAAAAAGCACACAGAAACGGATAAATTAAGCGTTGTAATAATTAAAAATTCTAATGCATCATGATCATTATTCAATTGCAGAAAACGACCCCTAAGAGGCATGAGTAGGAATCCGTTACAAACAGCGTATCTTATACATTTTGAAGCAACCATAGGTATAGGAAAGTAGAAGAATATTTGTCTATTTTCTGAGCTATAATATGACACGTTATTACTAGCTTAGTGACGTTATTGGCTAAACCGACTTTCAAACTACAACATAGTATGTCCAATATCATTGTAACAACCAAAGTACGTAGCATTTCTCGGGCCAGTCAGTAGTGTAATGTAAAACGTATGAACTTATGCAAATCACGACATCGTATGTTCCCACGTTTATTTATCTACTTCGTCGAGCTACAAAACTAGACTAAACGCACGTTTCGCTAGCATTATAAACATTTTATAGTTTCCTTAAAGGTTTTTGTTGAAATTTTTGCAATACTTTATATTAGTGGATACCAAAGACACACACACACACACACATATATATACATATATATATATGTATATATATATATATATATATATATCCAATGTAAAAATAAGTATATATATATATATATATATATATATATATATATAAATGTATATATATATATATATATATATATATATATATATATATATATATATCCAATGTAAAAATAAGTAGACTGGAAAATATTGTACTTAAAATTCTGTTGCACTATTGTTGTAGTTTTATTGTATAAAATATCTTCTTATTCAATATCCTGTGCGTGTTGCCTGCCAGTGCCAAGAGTAAAGTAGTACTACGAGCACTTTGTGTTACCAGTGATTAGTTAAGGCACTTCAGGTCTTATTGGCAAGTCCTAAGTCGCTCATCAAACGCAGCATTAGACGTCCCCAGGGGGACATACTACCTCCTATACGAAATTTATATGGCAGGCCTATATTCATTTGTAGATATCATACAAAACTTAAAATAATGTCGACCTTTATAATTTTTTAAGAACATTTTTACAATGGTTACTCATTAAAAAGCCCTAGAATCGATACTGCTTATCTATTGGGTCCACTTATAAATAATCGTTTTATTTATTTTTGGTCATGTTTTTAAAATACGCCTAGAACATTCGAGCGCAGCGCGTTGTTAATACCATAAGATAGTTATCGACTCACGAACCAGACGTTTACGGCAAATCCACGTAACTTGACGACACTTTATGATATCGAGTTAGCATCTCTGGAATGTATATTAGAGGCATTGTAAACCCATCTTTTTTACGTTATTGTTTCAAATGGTTTTACAAGAACCGTTTAGAGGAATATATAATATATTTATTTAATCATATGCCTCTATGATTCATGTAGTAGTGTAGTAGTAGTGTAGTAGTATGTAGTAGTGACTACGATCTGGTTGACGCGGGATGATGGTGCATTTGAATCCTATTTCCGATCAATGGATATCATGTAGATTTAGTTTCGATTAAAAATATATTTTACACGGTACATTAATTACATTTGATTGTTTTTGCACGCGCAATATACTGAACATTAAATATCTATGATAATCATAGCTTCTTTAGACTATGTCATAAATGTACTCTTTTTATTAGAAAACAACGCGTCATAAGCGCAGAACACAAAAACATGCCTTTTATGAATAAACACATCTTTTTGCGCCTGTACTTATAGGAATAATATCGAAGAACATTTCCGTTTACTAGTTTTTAGAATAATTTTTATTGAACCACAATAGCTTCACATAATTAAATTACGGCCGGCACTGTTTCAGATAAGAAGCTTCTACTCAAATAGTGAATACAAAATATTAACTATTGGCTGGCACATATATTTGACGGTTCATTTAGAAACGTTCACTTTCTTTTTTTTTCTTTCACGCTTTTGTAAGGATAACGTTACGGTTTAATAGTCGCTAAATTTAATGAGATATACTAGACTTATTAGACATAATTATTTATTTAATTAATATACAAATGTTTTAATAAATGTATATGGATCTAAATTCACCAGCTACTTTGTCAAGATTATGATCAGACGTAAAATTAAGTAAAAAACACAGGGATTACAACATTACAACTGGATGCAGCCATACAACAATTTGATCCTAAAATAATAATAATTAATAAATATAAATTAAAACAGAATTTTAAAACAACGTATACAATTCGTATAAAATTCGTAATTATAACTAAATACTTAAGTAAGTCTTTTCAGCCCCAAAGATATCTATGGGAGAATATATCATAATCGCCACGCTTAGCAGGTAGTCTGGCGATGGCAATGTGATATTATTGTACGCGGAAGACTCTCCTGTCCATTCATCTATAAACTTGTTTGTGAAATATTGCAAATTCTATTTACTTAATTAATGAACAAAGTATGATTGCAAACAAAATATATTTCAGGTATAGAACCCACGACCAAGGATGGCCAGTCTCAATCCTCTACTGCTGGGCTACCAATGCTCTATATAAGTCATTACTTACGAGAAACTTAAGTCTCTGATATCCACAAAGATGCCGGGTAGTGTTTTTGATTCTCAAAGCCTTTGAAAGCTTACTAAAAAAGCAGTAAATGTTAAAAACTTGTACTTCCTCAAAGAGTCAAATAAATCAGTCATTAAGCGCAAAGCGTCTTGAAATATTTAAACACGTGTGTATAATAATTTTATTACCAGCAACTAGCATGAACGGAAAGTTTTAAGTAGGAAAAAAACAGTGAAAAATCAAACGAAATTTAATTAGTAAATTAATTAAGTAATTTAAAACGAAATCGATAATATCTGGTGCGTCATGAATGCTCAGCGCGCACCTAGTTTTATGGCCCCAACGCGGAAGTTGTTCATAATAATGTTACCTGACTTAACTTGTCTGAGAAAAGAAGATGTTTGTGTGAAATGCATTGAAATACGTGAATCATATAACACAAAGGAATATTGAATATTTATTTAACACTATTAAATATTTTATTATACATACGTTAGCTATTTATGCAGTTTTTATTTTATTTATTTTGAGTGGGGAGAAGAAACGTAATCCTTTTATTATTTTTTTCGTTCTTCGTTTCTTTTTTCTTAGACAAGTGCGATCCAAGACAGTTTGATGTTTTTATTTATTGTATTATGCCATAATATGTATTTATTATAAGTATATATGCTATATACATATGTATGTATGTTTGTATAAAAAGAAGTTTTGTGTACGTTAACTACTTGTTATTTATATTTATACTGTTTTCAAACTATGGTTGTCTGGAATACATTACCTCGTGTGATAAGACCGCCTATTGAACTTTTTTCTTTACTATTATGCAACTAAGTATATATTTGCTAGCGTGTACAATAAAAAATAACGTAGTCTCTCACTTCGGGCCTCATAGGCAAGATCATCTATCTATTCATCAAAGTTCTGGATTGGACATCACAGACTAGAAACCGCTGCATAAGCAGTCCACTAATAAGGCGGACAGAGGACCCTGAATTCATGCCGCTTTTAACTGATTCTCTAGGGAATCTACAAGGGAGGCCCATATGAAGCAGAGGATGTCCAACGGTTGAGCAATGATGTAAACAATAGTATAGGAACAATTATTCAACAAGCACTATTATCCACTAAATAATATTTTAAAAAGCGGTACCGAGTAACGATCGATCACACATTTATATACTCAACTTAACTGTTTAAATATATTTATTAGATATAAGTAGAAATATAATATTTAGTTCCAAAGTTGGTATATTTAAAATATATTTTAAGGACATAGCAAATAGGTCTATGTTGGAGACGTAATTCTTAGGAGTTTGCATAGTACAGTGCTAAGAGCACATTCTCCAGCATTAGTTCTACACGGTTTTGAAGCTTATCTTTGATCTTGATTTGTTTTTTCTTACTTGCTTCCTTATGACTAAGGGTCGTGGCAAAAAATGCCATTCTCTACTACCATTTCTTTTCAGTCTGCTCTATTATGTGAACGTTTTAAGGAACCGTGCAAGGTAGAGTTGCACGAATTTAAAATGGCGTTAGTTCAGTAATCTCTGGACTAGATTCGCCGGACTGACGCTGGTTTTACACTGTTTCCTTATTGGCATTTACATACTCCGCGACTTCCAGGGATTCCTCGAGAAATTTGTCATGGGCCTATGCATCACGTGCTATGTACCGAATTGGGTGTTTCGAAGCGAATGATAGATGAGCTGTAAAGTTTTCTTAGAATTGGTAGTTAGAAATCATTTTGATAATTATAACAAACTTCTAATACTCGAATTACAGCATAAACATTTTGGGGGATCTGAAGGCTCAAAAGAATAAATATTCGTCAATCCTCAAGAACCTTTTAACAATCTAATAATTTCACTACGCTGTCACGCCGACATATTTTTAAAGATCATGTATCTACTAGCCCAATCCCCGTTTACCTACGTCACATGTATTTACCGATTCAATTGATACGCTCGCATTGCATGCGTAGGTCACTACGTGTTGAGTAATCGTTCAAAAACACATGGAAATAGGACGGCCTAATGTATAAATAATGGCGAGTTGGACGCACGACTGTGCATTTAGTCCTTCTGTGCCTTTTTAAATCTAACCTTAGGACCACAAATACGCGTAAGAATTTTCAACTTGTTTTATGCAAATTTATGGTTTGTATGTATGTAGGTACTATGACATCTATTTCTGCCAACAGACTTAATTGGACATGCAATAGTTTCGTTTGGCTGATCATAGGAACTATTTCTACAGCTTGGATAATAAAACGACAGATCCTCCAGAATAAGGTTTTTAAACCATCAAACAGCGCCAAGTTGTATATCTTGGTTATATAATTAGACGCAAAAAATTCTTGTATATTATGTATGTATATAATGTCAAGAAAAATTGTTGAATAGACAAAAATGTGTAGCAAGAAATACTTGATAGTGTCATATCAGAGAGTGGAAAATAAAATTCGTTATGTAATGAATGAATGAATGAATGTAAATAAAGAATTATGTAAAATTGAATGAAGAGAAAAAGCATTATAAGAAGGAGGCGATCATTCCATCCTTACAACCAGGGCCAATCATTTACTAATAAAGGTTTAGATAAACTTTTTATTTTATGGTGTAAAAAGAACGTGGGGCTAATTTTCGTTGAACTTTAGAGCTCGCGGAAGATTTCTGTTGACGTACCCTGGAACGCAAGAGAAATTTTTTTTGATTAGACGGAAGACCTCTTGCGATTGCTTCACTTGATCTCGATTTGTAAATAAGTTTTATAAGTTCTATGAAGAGAGAGCTATTGTCATAGACACTAATTTTGAATGACATGCACAACCAATTATAAGCAAACAGTACAAACATAAAATATAAAATGATTCTTTTTATATTCTATAAAGAATAGAGATAGTTTTTGGAGAAAATAAAATTAACTCGATTGATTTGTAATGAAAAAAATATTTTTTATATTTTATTTTATCAAAAAATTATTGAATGTCGTTTTCCGAAAGGAGTTAAGAATTTTCATCACGGTTATTATAACGTTAAACATTATGTTCTGCCAGTATTCAATCGTAAGAATATAAATATATTTTAGTCGTAAATCATAAGTCAGAATCTATTATATAATTATTGTTTATGCTACGAATCACTGACGTATGAATAAGTTGTACGCATAAAGTTCGAAATATTTTAACATAGTTATCACATGAAGCTATATATGTAAAACTTCAATATATACAGAGAACATAATAGAATATACGGAAAAACCGCGTATAGACAATAGTTTTAAATAGTCGTAGGTTTTTTGATGAATGCGGCTTCTAAATTTGACTTCTATATATGTTGATCGGAAATTTTAATTTTTAAGAATCAAATTAAAATTTTTTTATACATATTTAAATATTCATTTATAAAGGCTGCTTATTAATATGCCGGAGTATCTATTGTTTTCTATAACGTATGTTGATCGGCAGGCTACATAACGCGCAAAAGGAATAACTACAAAGGCCTTAAGTTTCTTAAATAAAGAAAACAAGCAGGCATACACGGAGTAGGACGTCTCCAGGTCCTATAGACAGTTTTTGGAAAGGCCAGTGTTAAATTATGACGATGGCGGTTTTGATGGCACATCTGTTATATTAAAAACAAAAAAATTACGTCGTTTTTTAGTAAAATCTCTTTTTTTATTAAAATTATTGTTACTGATAGTATCCGGTGTATAAATATCTGGATTTGAATAGATATTAACGCAGTTATTATAAATAATGAACAGGAAAATAATCACATTATTAATTGATGTCCCATTCAGATAATGACCCGATGCAAGATGTCGACGATAGTTATTAATAATCAATTTATTGCAAAGTCTTCCTGCGTGTTACACAAATATGCTTAATGACATCATGTTTATGTATCTTCTAGCTACATTAACTATTGTTTTATATTTTAAATTAATTAATAAACTATATGACCATAAACATTTTCCTTACATAAAATAATTTTAAAAAAAATACCTTTATTGGCTTCTTATAAAACTTTACACATAAATCACAGATTTGTGTGCTAACTAGAGAATATATATAAATTAATGTAATTTCAATGGAATCTAGTTTCTATATAGTAATAATTTGAATACATAGAATAGGCTCTATTTTTCAGTCACATATAAAATATTATCGTAAAGTTCTGATTCCATTAAAAAAAGGATTAACGGCCTAATGGAGTAGCTTGTAAGCAATTGGCTTCAGTAAATATTAATTTAACATGTTGAAAGTTATAACTTTAATAAATAAGTAATTATTTGCTAGAAAGTTTCAGCAAAGTTTTTGTCAATAATATTTAAAATAGTATTATTAAATCAAAGTTTTTTGTAAAATATATCCGTATATGATATGTTTCTTAGTTTATTAAAGACAAAGAATAGAATAATAATACAAACAAATTCGAACAAATAGTCGAATAAACATTATAATGTTGTCGATTGGTAAGCGAACACTGAATAAAAGTGACTGGTTTATTAAAATAGATACAGACATTTGCATTGCTAATGCGTCCGGCAACGGCTGGTTGGATCGTGAAAAGTTTGCCAAATCTATATATCCTCCTTGGTTAGAAAATATAAATCTTTCTATCTGTACGTTTGTTTCTTTGTAATATGTAAATATAAGTATATTATCAACCAACTGCAGTCTGTCTATGAAACAACATTTAAAGTTTTTTTTTAGTAAATTATGTTTTGGACTATACAATAAATTTATTCTTTTTTGTTTCTATAAGGAGGAAACACAGTAAATAAAAAACAAAAGATATCAGCCAGTGGTAGTCAACTATTTCTTTCATGGTCCAGAAATTTGTTTTAACGTTTGAATGTTAGAAAGAACCAATATATTAAATTTTATTCAAAACTAATATAAAATAACACGAAAAAGGCTAAGTACAAGCAAAGAGAGCCGAGTATGTAAGGCATCATTACTATCGGGTTTGTAGGTAGTTATTTCTTGTTAGAGAATTCGTTATTACAACATTTAACAATTTTTAATAAATACCACGTAACTGGTAGTCTGAATAAATTATTATCATAAGATAAAAATGTAAAACAATATAAGATATAAATATGTTGAACAAACATACGTATAATACTAATGGAATATACTGATCTGCAAATGACTTCAGCACACTTTCGGAACGTGTTCGACGTCAGGACATTTGAATATTACCTATACATTTAATTATATATTAAAAAAAAACACATATAGCTAAGTTTCTTTCGTCTGTTCTTCTCAGATCTGTGGCATTTATCAACTAAATAAGTTATAGTTTCAACTTGTCGTCAAAAAGAGATGTCTAGAGTAAAATTAAAAAGATTTTTTGAAATTGAAAATAAAAATAACACGCGTTACTTATTCGTAAAGTCATACGAAATATTAAAATAAATAAACAATTTATAAAAACCAGAAAAATTCGCTAGTCATACGGAACACGCGTCTTTTGTCAAGTAAAACGATATTGGCGCGTGGAGAGATCAGCGGTTACGTAAATAGAAGTTCGTCCAATATAATTTTATTGTCATCATTTAAATAATTCGCGGAATAGTGTCGTATCAATTAGTACTCTATCATAAAGGAAGCTAATAGTTTTAGTCAGCATTAATTTTGAACAAGGCCTTATAGGTTTTGTTGGTGTTTTTTTTTTAATTATGACCGCTATGATTATTTCACATAATATGCGATTATTATTTGTTTTTTTTTTTATATAATTAATTGTTAAATAAAATATCATCATCATTTCAGCTGTAAGACTTCCACTGATGGACACATGTCTCCCCTAGAGATTTTCTAATTAAAAATTAAACCATTTAGAAATATCTGTCCACCTTGTGGGTGAAAATATGGTTGTCAAAAAGGGTAATTTAATTTTCTTCTCCGCCTCTTCCTTATTGCTGAGGATTATACTCTCCTGGATCAGTGATCATTATCTTCATAATGCTGCACTACCTATTTCTATTGTGCCTTGTGGAGCATAGTATAAAGTTTTGTCGGATTTAGTCCTATGAGATGGGACTACCACATCTTGAAAGTTTCCACTCGAATTTCCTATTTATCATTACGTGTTTTTTAATATATTCATGTTACCGTGTTTGGGGCAGCACTTTACATTATCGGGTAAACATTTTTTTTTAATATTTTAATTTTATTTATCATTTTCCTTTCATCCTTTTCAATTTCCTATATCATTTATTTTATGTACTTCACAATCTCTTTCTTTACTTCTCTTTTGTATCTTCTTTCACACATCGCCTTCCTCCACTTGTTCTCATTCCTAGATCATTGATTATAACAGTATAAATCTGTTTATTTGACTCATATATAACTTTTATTTATATCTTATTTTAATATTTATTTCTAATAATCATTTTCTTTCCGGTAAAACTCATTTTATATCTAATCTAATTAACATTATTGCCCGCCTTTGCTATATCATCTTTCTAGAGAACTTTAGGACTCTATTACGTGTTGCAAATTTTCTTTTTTTAGGTTTAAGTAGTAAGTTAGCTTTTTATTGTAGTTTTACACAATAGATCACGAGAAGTAGCTGGAAGCAGGTAGAACAAGACTCGTTATTGTGACAATCTTTGGGGGGACCTATGACTTACAGTGGGTGTCTATCAGCTGATGTGATGATGATAATGGTAGCGTAGTAAACACGAACAGGATAGTAAATACAAATAGCTGCATGTTTGTCATTTATGTATCATAGTACTCATTAAGTGCGTATTATAATAAACAAACATTTTGGAATAATAAAGTAAATCGAGGAAGAAAATTAGCGCATCAAAGTTTATTGTACCTGAAAGTTTTTTCGTAGCATGCAAGTACAGTGCCGTTATCTTGTAAAAACAGCTAAACAGTTTTAACAAATATTTTTTTCATAATTTTCTCTTGTAAAATCTGGACTATGAGTCTATTTTTAAATGTTTACAATTATATTGCTTTTTTCTAATGAAATAAATAATGAAGTTGTACTATAAGTGCGTAATAAATATTTCTTAACTTCCTATATTGATTCATCACAAGGAAGATCCTTATTGTGACCATTTAAATAAATTGTAATAGTACATGAACATTATATTTCTGTATTACTTTGGATGTACACAACTGCGGAAATTTTGTTTATAAAAACTCTAATACCAGCCACATCCTACCACTATTATTGGAATATCGGTTATGATATGTGGTGAGAAGGTGCTAAAACTGAAATGTTTATCAATGACAAGGTGACAGGTTAATGTGCTTGTATAATATGACCCATGTTTAAACACAAATTTATGATAACTATTTTAATTCTTTAAAATTAGGAGACAAGCATCACTTTTAACGTTTCAACGTTTTTGATCTACAAAGTCCGAGTTTGAAACGATGTGTCGGCCTTTTTCATTTCCGGAGAATAACCTATGTCTTTTCAGGGTCAGAGTGAATAGGTATCTACGGAGTCTGCTTCAACTTCGACCATATCATCTCTTTCTATCAGGCAATTTGGTGGTCAAATGCGGAAATATAAGCGTTAAAAATAAAGGTTCATCAGAAAGCACTTGATATGATTTTCACATGAATATCTAAATTGCCAAAAAAGATCTAATCAACCAAATTTTCTTATTTGAAACTACGTCGCGGTTCAAAGTTGAATACGCTGCGAAATCGGCAAACGCCAATTCATGTAAATCTTGCATTACATTTATAAAAATAGGCAGAAGTGAGATATCCACTTAAGTAATTATTAAATACCACGACCTAAGTGATATTATTTATTGAAATATGTTGCTAAACCGTGAAAAATGTAGAAGTAACGTACACTGTAAATACACCGACTTTATTTCCCTAATGTGTGAATAGTGATTTAATATGTTACAGTAAAACAATACATTTTGAAAATTTTAATAACTGGCCAACATCTCGATGCATTAATTGGTAATTTGCAACTCTGCAGTTCACTCTGAAATTTTCTTTTACATGAATTCAACAGGTAAATAACTTCTAACGATAAAAATCTATATGGACAGATAGTAAGCAATAATAAATTTTAATATTTTAAAACTGAAATTTGAAAACACTTTTTTTTTACTATAATATCATTATATTTGGATAAGGTGTACCGTACATTTATTAATAACGAAAGAGCTATACATTCACCCATTAACAACCAATAACATCTGTAAATCAGACATTTTATAAAAAATCAAAAAAAGAATTATCACTGTAGCATATTTACGCGTTATTTCGTACTTTATGAGTGTTCAACCGGTTCGCGGGAGTCTATGTTCAAGGGCGTGTGTAATCAATAGTGTACGGCTGAGATTTTCTTGGAGCAATATTTGAGGTAAACAGAATGCACTTAAACCGCAATGTGCACATAATAAACATCGTTATTTGAAATTTTGCTACCATATACCATGCAATACTGATAAAGTTTTAACAAAGGCAAAATAAATCAATAAAGCATGTTATTATATTTAACATTATATTAGATTTACTAGACTAAGATTAGTATTATACATGTGACAAAAAGAACACTTTTTAGCGAAAAAAATGTAAATTGGCGTTAAAAAAGTGATTATCAAGTGTTTTGCTTGGTTGTTCTTGCTAGGATCGACATTCCGAACTTGGTTGTAGAATGTAATGAATAATAACTATGTATAAATAAGAAAAATAAATGTATAATATATCAATGTCTTGATATTTCAAAAGTGCTTAGAAAAGCCTATTCAAAAGAATAAAAGAAGTCATTATGCACATATTACTTAATATGTAAAAAGATAACAAAAACTCGTAATGCTTTTTTAACCATACGCTTTTAGATTTAGCGTTTAGAAATATGAAACTCTGTAGCTAAAAGTATTTTTTTTATAAAGCCATCTTTATTTTATTCATTAAAAAATTCCTCGTGCCTTAACGAGAATATATTAAATAATTAACTAATTAGTTACACCATTCTCCTTTACTACGATCAATTAATTCACCTAATTTTTCTTTGCCTACACGTTGTTCCACATTTTTCAACTCTTTTTTTTCTTCTTCTTTCAGATACTTTAAAATTTTTATTCAATATTCCACTTTTATCTACACATATAATTACAAATATAATTCACATGTCGCAGTGTTAATTGCTAGGCTCTTCTGAAAAGGCTTATATATATCGGCAATAGTATTTTATGCTCCATATTAATTTAATAACGTTTTCTGGGTCAGCTAGTACTAATATAACATTGTATTCCTGTAGTTTCCTTAATTTTTTAAATTTATAATATACAAATGTAAAATACTGTACCAATTCTTTTGGAAAACTGTTGATAAATAAAACTGATCTTATTATATTAGACAAACGGTCTCTACGCCATAAGCCATGGAGGAAGTATTATTCTGATACCATATGACTAAAATTTCTTCATTTCCTTTGTTACTCTCTTTTTCTTTTTATCAGTATCACTCTGTGCTATTTTTTTGGTTCATATCTTTTTATTTTCTCTAACCATATGTTCGGCTATAGCCATTCTTCATCTTCGTCAATACATGTTCATAGACTGTAAGGTATAGTCCGCACTTAAAGATCTTCACGATGACCCGTTTCAAGCTGTTCTCATATGGCGACTAACCGCAACCTTTACTACGTCGCCAGTCTACTTAATGGGGGCCTATCCTAAGTCCATCTTATGTGCATATTATTTGTCTTAGTGGTTATACAACCTTTAACTTTGTTTGGTCATCAATGACCAAACAAATAACAATTTTAGGAACCGATGTTTATACATTTGCTGGGAGATATTATTTGAGATATATATATGATTTGGTATGTTTGATATGGTATATGATTTGTACTAAATATAATAATAAATAATAAGTTAAAAGAATACGCGTATAAATATCACTTTGGATTGTAAAGTACTTAGGTAATTATAAACATTTATTATGTGGAAGTTTCCGTTGTTTGTTTAGGTTGACTTACCTTTAATTGGGCGAATTTATCGCTCATTTGTCAGCAAAAAGCTTTAAAACCTTAACATCTATTTTTAATCACTGTGTAAATAATGATCACTCTGAAATACTTAACAATAATTTGTTTTATAGTTGGAATGCGACAGGCCAATAACTTCTTGCAATGCAAAGTCTGTAGGGCAATAATTAATTTTAATAAGCATTTTGAGAACTGCGTTGTTTGTCCAGACCGAGAGGTATCGATAAAATTCTCGGGTCCATTGACGGCAAACGTATTTGGGCACAAAATAAACTTATTTGCTTATTAAATTCCCTTTCAATGTATATATTGAATTTGTACATTAGGGGCAAAAGTTCTTTGAAATCAATCTCATTGATTTTTACCAACTTTTAATGTCAAAAAAGCATTTTTATTGACATTAAAAGCTGTATGTAAGTTTTATTTTTTATTGTAGTAATAATAAAAATCATCGAGGCGTTCTTTGATATAGGTCTATGCGTTGCAGTGAATGTTTATCGGTTGATATGATAATGAATAAAATTTAATTTTTTACTGCAGCTTAAAAAATAAACAAATATTTCGGATATTGACCTTCTGACATTGGCCAAGTGCACTGACTGAGAGGTTAAAATAATACCTACATTAATAGGGTACTGACGTGGCAATAAACACCTTCCTTTTATCAGCATAAACATACAAGAAAAACAATTCTGTACAAGCAATAAAACATTTATTTATAAAATTAAAAAAGCATTGTGTTTAGAATGACTGCGCCAGATAAAATGTCAGAAAATTTTAATGACCATTTTATTACCAGATTAATTTACAATTAATTTTCTGTCAGTGAAATCACGCTAATTAAGATTTGAAGAAGGAAAATAAATTAAAAATAATTAATGATATGTGATCGACTTCTGGAATTTCGGTTCAAAGTACTTAAAAGCCGAGCATGTTTATCTGATAATGTTTATAGAAACGATAATTATAAGTATGTTTGAATTTAAATCGGATAAGATTTTCATGTTGGACAGTGGTCACTTCCTTCCAGTTTTATTGGAAATCTATAACACAGGCCTATATCAGGACCGTTCTATGACTAAAACAGTGCTGAATAAGTTTATGTCATACTGTAATTCTCAAGTTACATTCATGAACTTATTCAGGGATTCGCTAAAAAGTCGATTCCTGGCCTTTTATACATCCCCACTCATATATGTACATTATATATGTATGACTTCTTACTACACAAATATATTCTACGATGGGCGGGCGATACATAGACATTTTGTAATTGTTTCCAGTAATAAGTTATTTACATGAACTGCTTATACACATATTAATTCAAATTAATTCTTACATGTAATTGTAGATAAAATCGAGTGCAGCACATGCTAACTTATAATATTATAGCTAACTTATATTAAGTTACATAAATAAACAAATAAAATTAACAAATTTTCATACATTTCAATCGTACTATGTCCACCGCTTACCTCTCCCATAGATTTACAATAAAACCAGTTAGAGGCACTTCTTCGAGTACAATACACAATTTAAATTACTTATTAATTAAATGTCCAATTATGTTCATTTGTATTTATTGAACCTTTGTACATTACCCCCAAAGTTATTTAACTGTAAAATTATTTATCGATTTCAATTATATCAAATTATAATATCAATAAAAAGCAGTTTTTATATTAAACATCATCATCATCATTTCAGTTGACGGATGTCCACTACTGGACATGAACTTCAACCATAGAGTTCCATTAGGATAGGTTGGAAGCGGCCTGCTTTTGGCATCATCCGGCAACTTTAACAAAGTCGACTATCTACCTTCTTTGTAAAACCTATGCTACGCTTCCCAGTCCGTGCTCTCCAGTCCAGAATAAGGCTCCAGCTGTCATCTGTTCTGCACATCACTAAACTCTGATGTATAGCTGTTATAAACGAGTCACATATAATTTAAGAATTATCAGATCGTAATGCTTTTGAACACTATCGTTTTATAATATTTATACTAATTAAAATATAATCCGCTTAAAAGCCTAACCTTGTTAAGGATATATTTTTAAATATGAACCGTGAGGTTTAGTGCAGAGATCACGATTTACTATAACATAAATATTAAACATAAATATATTATTCTCTGAATAAATGGTCTCTATGACGTACACGGATTAAAGTGAGTCTGACTGTAATGTAGCGTGACAAACAGTCTATCAACACGAATCACGTGTAAGACTGGAGTCGATAAAGATCAGTCGACGACTGGCAAAAAATTAATACAGTCTACACTTTTTTTAAATTAGTTTCATCATTCATAAATCTAAAGACGACATCTACGATTTCGGCTACAGGTTTTATACTATTGATATCAGTTTTGCCTGCTCAATTATTGTTATATCATCTGTGAAATATAGGCACCATACATAACTATAGAAGCAGTCTGTGTAAAAAAATATATTTTTCTCTCAATGTATTCATTGATATGTATTAATATTTTTTTTTACAATTTCATTCATAAGGAAGGTAGACGTCCTAGAGCTGCATTATGATGATGTTGAAATTGTAAATTAAATAAGAAAATAAAACATAATGATGCATTAAATGGTTGTCAGTATAAGCCAACAGCTTATTTTTATTTGCAACTAAAGGTCGTAGATTTCTAGCTCTATTTCAACCAAGCACAAACTATCTCCTAGATAGTCTGAGCCATTTTAAACATACATAAAAGTACTCTATTCATGTATTTATAATCATGTATGAATGTATGTTAAAAGTTATTATATATACACACGTTTGTATGTTCATGGTAACTATGCGAGACTTGTCTCTCTTCTATTTTCATGTTACGGTTGCCTATAAGAAAATGCCTTAAATGATAAGACCGCTCATCGTACTTTTTTATTTTGCAACTATGTATTTCTTTTCTGGCGTGTACAGATTTCAATGAATAGAAAAAGTGCAAATTATATGTATCGAATTTAAAATTATTAGTAACACTAAAAAATACTAATCAGTTAATACAATATAGTTAATAATTACTATTTGCGAATTTTACTACAATTATTTTCATTTGACCAAAACACCAAAATTTGCGAGGTACTTTTACATTTTTCGGGAGCCACAAATAATCTTTTAGGGACGCCACGTAGGTTGTTAACCGTAGGTTGGGCTAGCCTGTAATAGACCATCACATCTCACAGATGGTGAAGGAAAACTTTGAAATAAAACCTGTAAATTCTTAGAACTTTGTCCCAAAAGAAGGGGGTGATACACCATACTGGATTTAATTCCGACAGTTAAATATACTATATTTAAACCTTACGTTTATTTCCTTGGGAAAATAGCTCAAGTTCTATAAATATTTACGTAGTTATCAATGCTATGCGCATGCTTGAGGTACTGCGTTGCTCAATTTCTCGGTATATCAACTGGAATCAGTTAGATAAGTCGTCGTGGGAAATTGTTCCGCTTTCACTCACATTAGCAAAGTTGTCGCGTCGTTTATGCAAACAATTGGTTCTAAGTTCTCTGTTCAAAGTTTAATTTACTTATAGCCGCCTCCTCTTCTCTTCATTTGTAATTGATACGAACAGAAAATTCTTGATGACCAAAGCTTTCTTTTTATTTTGCTATATTGAATGATGATGTTTGCCTGGACATGTCATTTAGAGGTCACCGGAATTGAACCGGCAGTACGCTGAATGCGCTAAGTATGAGTATAAATTGTTTTTAACAGAAAATCAAAATCATGAAAAGATGGTTGTTTGGGAAAATCACTGTTTGTAAATAGACCAAAGGTAAAAACAAACACACAAATAAATGAAGATATTCAAGGAGAAAATTAAAGCTAGTAAAATTATAGATAACGTTGTTTATCTATTTATATAAGCCTTCAACTAAGTAACAAAGTTTTTCTCTATATAGTTCTCTTAAGAATTCTTTGATATGACAAATTTAAAATGTAGCGAAGATGATTGTGAAGACTATTACTTCTTTTATAACTAAAAATATACAGTAACACTAATATCATATACATTTAAAATGCTTGTCGAAAATATTGGGTCCCGCAACCGGCATGATTGCAAATGCAAATAAGAAAAACAACGCATAGACCCCGTTATATTCTAGAACCAAAATAATCCGACAGACATGTGCCATCCATCACAGTCTAACACATTTAAAAATTTGAATATTATCTGTATAATAAAATATATAAACAGTATCTATTTTTTAAATCCTGTCAGGTAAGAGTGTTATTAAAAATGCATCTAGATACGAATAAAATTCTTTTAAATATTTTACTTGTATAAAATTCACAAAAATCAAAGTGAATGTGGAAATTATTTGCGACATGAAAGAATTTAAATGCTATTCGTCCGTTGCAAATTAGGAATCATTGCACCTTTGGCTTCCACGACTTATGTTTTAACCTTTTGGACGCACCTATTGGCCTTTAAGCCAAAACCGGCCCACGCTGTCTGAGGATAAAATACTGTTGAGAAAATTTTGTTTCACATCACTAACATATCGTATACATGTAAATCACAAAAATGGTTTAAGACAAAGCTAAGTGTAAAAATTCACATACACGTGTTTATTATTCAAACAGTATTATGTCGGCAAACTAAATAAATAATAAATCGGCCATTGTATTCGAAAGGAAAATTACGTTTTAATGTTTAGAAGGAACGATTGTCTTAATGCTACAAAAGACTTTTCTTGTTTTACCTTCTTAAATAACAGGTAAATGTAGCGTTTTTAATATACAGGTCTTAGAGTGCACATGATCCAATTGTCTACTGTATATAATCTGGTCTTTTACGATATTAAGGTTTTTTCTTAATTCACTCGCTATCAATATTAAAAGATTATATGACCAAGAAGACACTCATGAGAACTGCTCGAAACAAAACAGTACTATACAGGATTTTATATCGTAGTAAAAAGTTAATATTGGTCTACGTTAGCTTTATGTAGACTAATGTGGTTTTATGGAGCCCAGCGATAAAGGACTGAGACTTGAGACCGTAGGTCGCGGATTCGATTTCCAGGATACAATCTTATATAATTGACACATTATGCTGTAAGTGTATAGGAGTTCCACTTCCCACAAAGAAGTTTCCGGAGGATGGGCAGCAGTATCATTGCAAAGTAGCGGACCGTAATACCACACTGCGATCGCCAAACCGGCTTCTAAGCGTGGTGATTATGGCATATTCCCCAATAGATATCTTTGAGGGAGAGCTATGTCTTGCAGTGAGCGTCTAAGCGTTGAAACAACTATAGTAGTTTTGCGTAAATGGGTGCTGTTGCATACTATAACAGCCTAATTACTTCAGCAGGCTATAGAGACATTTTATTGGTATGAGGACACGATTTAACTATGTATTTATTCCTTGTTATTTCGTTGTTTATTGATGATTGTTTTACTGGGTTCACTTTAATTGTGTCGTAGTTATTATTATTATTTACGATACATATATTTTTTATTGATATTGTTAATTGATACATTATATTTGTATTATATTTAATAATTGAATTAAACCTAGCATGTGGTTTGAAATGATTCATTATAATAAATCGAATCGTAAACTACAAGAATGATTTAGCAAGTTCGCATTTGATTTATAAAGACTTAAATGTTAAAAGCTACGTTTTATGTGTCTTCAAAAACCTGAATGTAAAGTTTACTCACCGAAGTCAACTCTTCATAATCGACACCATGTGGCTGTGATTCATTGGTTAGCACTCTCCACATCTTCAAACCGTCTTTCTTAAGCAGACCTTCCTGCTTCCTCAGCACCAATTTGAGCTGCCTGCCGAACGCTTCTAAGTCTATCTTATGAACGTCATCATCCTGGTCCGCAACTACGTGTTCTTTGTCACGTAACTTATCACTTTCACTCGCATCACTGTCACTTACTGCACTGGAATTCGATACACTAAACTGTACGCTCACTGTATTATTTAAATCTCCGATTACGTCGATGTCTTCAATGTATTCTTTCGCTTCGACGAACATCTCATCGTTTAGTAGGGATGGACTGGTTTCCGTCTTCCATGGCTTAGATTTATCGTGTGGGACCTTGCCCGGGTTAGTCGTGTGGGAGTTCGCTTTGTGGCTGGTAGGGACGTGCCGCCTCGCCAAGTGGTGGGTGAGTTGAACCAGATGGTATTCTGGCACGTGGCTGTTATGCTCCACGTGGAATACATTCCGCAGTTCATCGGTTGACATGTGCTCATGTATCTATAACAAGAAAGATTTGATTACTAATCTACGTAGTACTACAAGTGTTACATTTAGTTTTATTACATAAAATTTTTAAAATATATTTAAAATATAACAATAAAAGTTTTTTAAACTGCTATGATATCTTTTGTTAGTTATGAATCATTCTTTGGGCATATTGAAAAGCTCTGATATTAAAAACAGTAATGCGACGCCGTTTCTTATATTAAAAAAGAACGTGAATGAATGGCTTAAAATAAATTTCATATATTGTTAATTAACCAATTGAACAAATCATTAGTATTTTATTCAACAATACTTAGAATGTAAGTAGTAAAATGATTGTATTGAATAGATGCAGTAAAATGATCTATATGTATATTTTCTTCGACGAATTGTGTTGTATTCTTATGTTATATTCTCTCATATGTCCATTGACACTGAGTACGCGGAACATAATGATGTGCGAACTTATCAGTGTCCTATCCAACTGTATAGTAACTGTATGTAAACTTTAATAAGTATTGAGTGGAATTAAATAAATAAATAAAACAAAAACAGATATTCAGTATATAAGCCTGATATAGAAGTATTATTATACGATAATACATTACGATTTTATACCATCTACTATACAAATATGTTGACAATTTTTATTGACATTTCAAATACGACTGAAATAGGATTTCAATTACTCGTATCTTTTTCAATAAATTTTTATCGAGTGTTTAAAATAATTGTTCATAACATGCACAACGGTTTTATGTCCAACCTTAAGGTTGGCCAGATAAACGCATATCCGTATTGGAAGTATTTTTTTTTTATATTTTGGTATGAATGTCAGCTGTTTGAGACTCGAAAACCTTGGGCTCGGTCAATACAAAACGAATCGTGCCTTTCGCGGCACATATCGAGATTTTAGAGATAAAAATAATAGTTAAATACGTAAATAATTAATGATTCTAATGTACATCACGCATTTTATTTTTTATTGCCACATTTGGGCTAAAACCCTAGAGGTTATGGCAATGATATTTCACAGTCAATGAGAGAAAAAACAAAGAAACTTTTTGAATTTAGAATTAAATTTGCACTGTAATTTTAATTCCAGTCTTATTAACCGTTTAGAAAGTTAAGTATGGCCTTACTTGAAAATTTTGCAACTTGCCAGTCACTGAGAGTTGACAGATTTTATCTATGTTATTTTAACTTTTGCTTATCAATTATAAAATTGATTAGCTGCTATTTATTTTGATAATAAATCAAAGCCCAAGACACGTAATAAATAAAAGAATATACTGAAACGAGAGTTATTATATATAGAATTACTTACGCGCAATAAAATTAGAATTATTAAGGCGCACAAGAATTAATATATATATACATATACATTTATATGTATACATGTAAATATATGTATATATATTTGATTACAGTCATTATTTATAACAGCGTAAAGACTAAATTTGTACATTTTATTATTCTTGATAGTCGCGTAGGTTTAACTGGACGACCTCTATCGACCGATCGACTTATTATATAAGAAGTATGAAGTATGAACTGAATGCGAGCAAGTTTATTTTTAGGTTAACATGCGAAGAAAGTTGTATTGTGCTATGTACGTATTTTGTAACAGATGATAATAAGTATGGGTGTAATTCTGTTACTTGGTTGCTATTATATCGAAGAAGGCCAGTAGAACGAATCTTACAGTTTTAGATAATCATTACTAATAGATTAAATATTTGAATGTTGATGTTTAGCGTAAACTTGATTTTTTTAAAGAAGCGCTAATGACCAGACGAATGTAATGATTATGGAAATAAAAAGAGTGAAAAGATTTGATTGCTTTTCTTTACAAATTTAGACAACCGTATCTTTCGATACTAATACTGATGATATAGTGCTTTCAAATAAGGTTTAATGCTTATAATAAGTACTTTGACATATTTGTCTTTAGTGAATTTCTATGACTAGTGTCTATGACCTAGAGTAGAGGCCTGATAGTAGACTGTTTTGTGATTAAGAAGTATTTAAAACTCTTTTATTTAAACTATGAAATGTTAATGTAGAGAATCATAATTTAGTGCTAGATTTTATTGAATATCCTCTGGAATTTTTCTGTGATCACTCTCATTGGTTCAAAATTGTGAGTAAATCTATAAATATAATAAAACCGAATAAAGGCGGCACAAAGCCGTGCTTCTTATTCTGATATATAATATATAGTATTTTGTTAATAGGACCGTTATTACACTAGCTATGTGCTCCAACCTTAACATACTAATGTTTTTGCTCTACAATTTGGCGGCATTAACGTGCCGTGAAGGTATATAGTACCTTCATCAAGAATTGCGACTGAAGCAGACAAATTAACTACAAGACAAAAGTTTAATAGAATTTAAGCTCTAATACATAGGTATTGTAGTTTAATTTTAAACGTTGCGAATTTGTAAGGGCAACGTTGCGAAATTCGTTTGCGTTCAGATGAAGTCGTACCGAGTCAATAGCGGTCACGGGTGGTAAGTAGCGGAACTGAGGCCGAAGGTTGCGGCTCTAGAAAGTTTAATTGCATTAATGAAACAATTGTTTCGAAGGTTTTGTTTTAAATAAGCTTGTGGTGCTCAATTTTGTTAGCTATTATCTCGTTAAAGTTAATAATAACTGGTTCTATTCATTTTTAATGTAGCCTAAGTGTAATAAAAAATTGGATTAGGTAAGACAGTACATAGCTCGTGCAAGCAATGGCCGTTGGGGCCGAAATGTTTTCAATTGGCGACCACGAGCCAGTGGACGCGGGGTAAGTAGGCACCCTAGTAGGTGGACCAACACCATAGCTAAGGTCGCAGAAAGTCACTGCATAGGGGCAGCCCAGAACTGATCATCGTGGCGATCTTAGAAGCCTATGCCTTTAAGTGGGCGTCTATCGGCTAAAAAAAAAGAAGTCACTACCGAGTAATATACTATGACGTTGTTGTAAGCAAGAATTGACTTTTAAGTAGTAAACAATTGTTTGATTTAATGATTAAGATCATCGGATGATCCTGGATGCAGACCGCTACCAGCTGGTCTTATATGTAACCAATCGGAGAGCCTTTTATTTCATAGTGAACATCTTACATGATTACGTATATATATTACGTATACATAAATTGGTTTTTCCTACTACTGCGAAACTTTAACATATTTCATTATTTAAAAAAAAACATAGTTTAAAATTACATAATTTTCTATTTTCGTCAAATACTAAAAATTAATGAGTACACTATAGATATTGTCTCGTATAATATAGATATTGAGTGTAATATTTTTATGTATGTTCGTCCATTTAAGCAACAAAATGAATTTAATAATATTTTGTAGATTCAAAATCCCTTTATAAAGTTATCGAAAATTTTTGTTAGTATAATATATTTATAAAAGTTACGAGCTTAATTGACATTGTTACGAGGTAACTGGCCAATAGTTCCGTCTCACAAAAAACAATGACGACATTATATTAAACAGACAAAAAATAATTTTGCAAACGCTTTAGCAACAGAAAATAAATAAATTATTCTTAATGGCATTACGCAAAACTTTGTAGCCAGTTCTTCACGTGACACGTTATTATGTTGAAGTTTTCGCACGTGTTCGATTGTTTTTATTTTTTTTTATTATATTTCTAATTTTATTTTGAAACATTATACAGCAAAGTTGAATCATAGATCTTTCTTTATGAATATATAATACATATTGACAATCTAATGCCGGTATCGTATTTCATGCCTATTAATCTTCAACCGAATTGAAGATTTAAAAACTTAAAAAGTATCTTTATTTTGTTGTATTCAGAGTTTTTTAGAATAATTTGTATTCACAATATTTTACAAAAAATAATAATCGTATATAAATGTAAAACCTGTATCGTCATTACCTAGATTATTATTTTATGAATTAATGAAAAATTGGATGACAATTGGATAAAAGATAACGTTATGCCAAGTATAAAATTAATATGATACAATATCGACCATAACTTTACTCTGAACTTATAATAAAATTACTAAAATGAAGCAGCTTAATTTCATTCGAGAAAGATTATAAAGTTGAAATAAAAAAACTGCTTCGACTTTTGAAAATCGTGGCGATCTTTCTGGAAGACCGATTTCTCATGACTATGACTTTAGTCAAAAAATCAAAGTAGTTAGTCGGAATATTAAATAAAAATACTTTTTTACGCCACAGATAATAAAATGGTTCATGCATACAAATGCATATATACTACTACATAAGTAACTGTAATATAACATCTGTCCCCAACGAAATTATTAGTAAGCTCTGTTTCTTTTTCACACGAACGTTTGAAAGTTCCACCTGGAAGATGACCTTGTAACGTTACAACATACGAGTAATAATGTAACAGAAAACATTCAGCTGGTCTAAGTTTTATTTTGCTGTACTCAAATAAAAGTATTACAATAAAGATGTTCGAAATATAAAAGCGCGCGAAAATCGTATTAAACGTTTTTAGCGCGAAAGCATCTGACATTCGATTAGCCTCCATTTTGTTCTTGCTCGACTTGACTGCCATCTTGACTCGACCTTGCTCCAGAAAGGCACCGGTTCGTTTTGCAACTCGGTGGGAAACTTCATTCATCTGTTAAATCAAATTTTGATTGCATCTTGTTTAGTACATCTATAATTTATTGCTCCCATACATTATTGTTATTAACATACTTGAATACCCTTCCAATCATACGTTAATCATATAGTTAAAATAATGATTTTATAAGTAAGATGCATTTTAAAAAAACTGTGGTTGCCAAGCTTTTTTTTTCACTATGTGATACAATTTTAGAAAATGTCTATCAATTAATGTTACGAAATTCACATTAACATTGCCATTACATTGAAAAGTGATAAGACGGGCTAGGCGTTCACTCACAAGTGAAACAAAATTTGTCGACAGTATTGCAATAAAAACCATGCAACATGGTGTTTGCCTTCGTTATTTTGAAATATTAGATTATAAGCCTCATTATTTCATATAAATACTACTCTCGAACGTGATCTAAATAGTATTACTAGGTGGTGACATGGAGACGTGGTGATTTCTACGTCTTTGATCTACACTGTTGCCTCGTATTTATAGATTCAGAGAGCTTGAAGCTTCAGATCTCGGTGGACGCCAACCTGAACCGTCGGCCGTTCGGCTTCCGTCGAGAACCTCGGCTTAGGTCGTATATCACAGGAATTATTATAATTGGGCGTAACAATCCGAGGTTAGGTTTCCGAAAGAGCCCTTGTGCTCAGTTACTTTGAAGTGATCTAGAACAAACGACCTTAGCCCTCTGCATCTCCAAATCCATTTACGTTCTTGATGCCAAAGAGCATTGGAGGATTTATTACTGGAAAAGGACGCCATCGAGCTCTTAACTCTCGGAAGCGGGCACTCCATTGAAAGAGTTAGAATAAGGGCCTCCGAGAGGGACCTATGCTTGGGATGTCACTCAATACGCGCTTTGCATTCCCATTCAAGAACACCTGAGAGAGCCGAACCATCCCTTAGTCTTTTTTGCCTGGCTAACATTACCATCACTTCGAATTATTACAAAACTATAAAAAAACCGTCTGAGTTTGTTTTTGGCTCGTCACAGATCATGATGCATTTGTAACCTTCGAAGCCTTAAGATGAACGATATGAATACAGAGAAGTTCAATTTGATTCTAGTTTGTATTAAATTGGGTCCTTTCGGTATTTTTTTCATGACAAACACAAGTGGTTACTAGTAATGATTCTATGTGAATAAAAATATAATTAAATTGACAAATAATACACTACATCTAGACTAACTGACTTTGTATTGGTTGTTAGCAATGATTTCGTGCACATTCACCGAAGTTTGATTACCATAATGGTATAATTATACGGACCGGAACAACATAGTTATATCCTTGATTAATAAATCGTAGTTCCTTTCATTGTGCCAAATAAACAAATTTCAAGCATTGTTCTACGGATCATTGTCTGCGAACAAAAAACTTGTTTTTGCATCGGCTCTTGTATTTACATACAAACGAATTTATCTCTCATTCGGTGTATATTATGTCATGTAAATAAACAGTTCCATTATATTTCCCTTTTTTAAGTGTAATTTATACGTTCATGTCACTGTTGATTACACATTATTATGATATTATTCTCACATCAGCTATATATCATGCTATTGCAGTGATCAAATAATACAGAATTCTAAACGAATTTATTTTAGAAATAAGTAAAATGACTTTTAAAAACTCTACTGGTTGAACCATGGTCTTTAACTTCGGACCTTTGTGGTAAGTTCCCAGGCGTTCCACGAGCTTTGGAGAGGGCTGCGCGAGATTTCTCTACGAGATTGAATCAGGGTAGAGGAATCTGTGGATAAAACAGAGTAACAAACATAGCCCAATAGATTGGCAGTTGACGAGTTCATAAAGTTCATTTTGTCGACAGATTTTAAAATTGTATACAGCGTGAATTATTAAATAGAGTGTGCTATTCTCAACATAGTATACTAACTAATTATAATAATAAATAAATATTTCAATATTTTTATTTGAAGTAACCATTATTAAGGGTTTGCTGTCACATAATTTCTGTATATACTTTCTAAAAGACCCACATATTTAGCAATAACATATTACGTTTGCGATTCGTATACGATAGCTAACAAAGTTTTATAAATAAATATACCAAATTGATTTGTAGAGCTAATAAAGGTTATAGAAACAAATTTAATAAAATGGCATCGAATATACTACAGAAGATGTCGAAAAGATCACTTATTAATGTGTTATTTACTCTCAATCTTGTCAATAAGTGTGCCGTGGACTTCTTACATGTTATTACGATGGTCTTATTTAACATATATTATATAATATCATCAATCACTGTTGAATATATCGATAATTACAGACTTACAAAAACAGTGTATGTAAAACTACAATATTACTCCGATATCTGCTTGCGTAACCTGACTGATATACAATTTATTACAAAAATAAATAAGAGGTTAGTGGTTAGATTATTATAAATTTTTATTTAATTTTATAGAGCCATGCTGTTTACATTTTTAGTAGAATTCTAATACATGAAAACGTTTAAGCCATTGTAAAAAAAAAACAATTTTCGAGGACAGCCTAGGCACAGATTCGCTAAAGGGGCCTTTGGCGTCCAATCACATCTAGGGCTTAGCGGTGTCACAAACCTGCGCAATAAATTATGTAACGTTCTGAGCTGAGTCTTTCAAGGAAGACCTCGAGTTTATCATATTAAAATAATATTTTGAACTTATTCTTTTTTAATTAAAACGAATATTACGATAAAAACTGAGCAGTGATAGCCCAGCGGCACAAGACTGAGGCTTGTGATCCTATGTTGCGGGTTCGATTTCCGGGAGACATTGTTATATAATTCATACTTTGTGCATTTATTATATAGGATTGTCACTGCTTACAAACAAGTTTCCAAAGGATAGGCAGCAGCATCTTTATGTACCATAACATCACACTGCCGTCACCAGCCCGCCTGCAAAGCGTGGTGATTAAAGTATATCCTTCCATAGACATCCTTGGGGGAGGCCTATGTCTTAACCAATGCATTGGGCATCTACAGGCCGAAAAAAACGACGACAAAAAGATTGAGGAGTGATAACCACGGACTCATAAACGCAACCCACAAGGTTGATACATGACCTTTCAGCCTTACTTAATGGAATGCCATGGGGGAGGTCTAAATGAAGATGCTGATGATTTGGAAAGAAAACCAAGTTGATTTGATGTTACAAGTCTATTATAATTCTCTTCCTTTAAACTCGCAATTGAAAACTACTATTTGGCTTCTCAAAGTGGTACAAACCCGTCTGCTTGAGTGTTTTGAACGTATTAACAGGAAAACTACTAACAACCTGAATAAGCTAATAATTACAAGCAAAGGGCAAAAGTGAACGAAGCATGATGGTGGTTCAATCAGATCCGAACGGTAACCCCAACTTGGACACTATGGTTTTACGACGCTCTACTAAGTAGCCAACGATCCAGATTGACGGCGTGATATCTTAAGGCGAAACCTTGTAAGAGAGGTCACGACCTTCAAAATTGAAGAGAACGTCGCAGAGGAGGGGATGTTGAACCCGCAAGTCCGACTTTGCAATAACTATGATCCATGTAAGGCAAAATATGGAATAGCCCATTGTAAATCCTTTTGTGTAAAATGTTTACGTCTCTTAAGGCTATTTATAATTTGAAATACAATAACTGAATGTCTCGCATGCTCTGTTTAGGCGAGTCTTTAGGTATGTGGAGACAATGGGCTGCAAACACAATTATTTTTATTTAATTTTCCACGGTGATTAGCGTAGTGGGTTTCTGTAATTTTTTAAGGTTAGAATCACAACGATCAGAATTTTGCGATATAAATTACGTATCATCACTTTGAGACTCGTGATAGTACGAAATAAATAGCATAGTTATTACTACTCTTTTCTTAAATCAGAATCACCGTGCTGTTCAACGGTAGACAGAGGCGCAATTAATAGATAATATCAAGTAAAATATCCAGTAAAGTTAATTTATTTTGTCATCATCCTAAGTCACTATATTTTTTCCTGAAATAAATAAATGCGGGAGTTTTTCAAACCGTATCTGTCATAACGTCGTACGATATTTGGGCTAATGATGTTAGGAGAGACACATCATTCAAAATGACATTTCGGTGATAACCTACAGGTGTAATAGTACTTTTATCGAAAACTTTACTTTGAGTTGCGAAAGGTAGTTTTATTACAATAGGATTATAAAGTATAACCCCTAGTTTAACTAGATCATGAACTAATAATAAAAATAATTATTAAAAGGGTAGAAAGAAAACTAATTTTTAATTAACTTTAGTAATCTTTATAGTAAACACTATAAACATATATATAAACTTGCGTGTACACTACTATTTATTTAAAATAAAAAAGTAGGTATCAACAAAATATGGAATATCGATGGTGTATTTGTGGGTCAAATATTCGTATTATCCCAGGGTATTATTTAAAACATAAAATCATACGAATACTGAATATTATAAAGTTCTGCTCGAAAAAAAATTACCTTATTACCTTAATTAAATTACCGTTGGTATCCTTTCATTCTTTTGATATAGATGCTACTGTTTTAACTTTTCGAAATCAGCTTAAAGTACAATTTAAAGGAACACAACCATCTTTTGTGAATACACCAAAAGTTTTATTATTACACGCGTGCGGACCAGTAATTATTCTTCACTAATGTTTTCCTCGGTCGTGACGTACCTCGTCAGGCGTGACGGCGCCTAACCTACATTGTCCCGCGTTAGGTTGACCATATCCTAAGCAGTTCTAATTTTGACGTTGATTCCTAGAATTAAATTGAAAAATGAATACAGAGGCATAACATCGGGCTCTGTCGTTCTGTGAAGACGAGATGTTTTGTTTTGATACTGAAGGTTCCTTACAATAAACGAGTAGTAATTAGTACCAAAATACTCGACATGGACGGATTTTTTGGAACTTTTTATTGAACATTACGGCTGTACAACCAAAAATGAATACAGTGGAAATAATGAATTAAAATTTTATCATGTATTTCAGCAAAGCAAAAACTGAAACTGTATTTGTGGTTGACAAAGTTACATCTCCTTTAAAAAAGAAACACTTGTTAATGCATCTTAAAGTTTTTGTTTATAATTATTAGGACTATCCGGTGAATATAGTATAGTGAACATGGCTATCATAGCCTAGGCAGTTGTGACGTATAAAGAAAAGTTACATTCGTCGCTTATGTGTTTTTTACGGCTTACTTTAATGTCCGGGAGCGGTAAAATGATTTGCTAATTTTAATTTACGACAAATTCAAAAGACGCACGAAAACCGAAAGGCGCGCGTTAAATTTTAAAAGGCCCTTAACCTCGGTATTTCATTACATTAAATAAGATACAAACGCGGTGACTTTAATTATTTTCAAAGTTAAAATATTCTAAATTATTTCACGTGCGCTTGAATAGCGATAATTAACCAGATTACACAAGCGATATACGATTCGAAGTCTTTATAAATTGTAAAAAAAACAGGCATGATACTTCATCTCTTTAGTTGTTTTAAACAAGCTAAATTTGAATTTTTTTATTTCAGTTAATAATTTTATTAAAACAACCAAAGATCAGCTCTGTATATTTTATGTGTCTGGTTCCATCAATTAGTACCACAAAAATAATTTAATAAATATTTTGCTTTCATACCCCCGCTTGAATTAATCAAGATAACACAATAAAAAGACTCGCGTTTATACTTTACACAGTAATTAATCATAGCTTTGAAAACTTTAAAGTGGTAAATGTATAGTTTATTTTCTGCCTGTGTGTTAGTCCCTATATATCCCTCCGGAAAAATAGATAGACAATATAGTAAGAAAAATCGCCCTCAAAATTCGTATTAATACGTATTAAAATTTGTTTTAATTTAATATCTGTTCCTATGGATCTTATATAGCCAGAAGTCATTGGCCTGTGGCATTCAATTAGGAACAATAAATTAATGTAACATACACAGTAATCACAATATACAGGGCAATTGGAAATAAGCGTAACAGTTTTAAAGATTTTTACTAACAAATTAACTAAACATTCAAATCTTCAAAATTTCAACACCTGTAGTCTAACACCCTGTATAGTATGTCTTTACATGTAAGGAGATAATACACTATCGTTTTAAAGATATTTTGATTAAGTACAGAACCCTTAAGTTTATAACACAGGCTCTAACATTGTTTGGTTTTATTAATAAATACCATATTGCATCTATAATTCTGCGATACTGAATAGACAAATAAAAAATAATAAACATATAAAAACTTAAATCGAACAAATTTAGATATGTCTTTTTAATAAGAAATAACACTAATACTCTAATTAAAAGGTATGTATCTCTAGTTTTATTTTGAAGCTTTAATATTTAAATTATGTCGTAAACTGAAGATTATCAGAATTTATGTATACCATTTAGTCGCGAATTGGTGAAATAAGTCAACAAAATTTTTATTTTTTATTTTAATGTATTTGTTTTTTCCTTATTTGCCTTCAAGGTGGTATTTAATTAATAAATATCTGATTTATTATATTCCCATTCGAAGCCTAGCTCAAATAACCAGGTTATTTAATCTTTATTTATTTAATAAATATATACATAAACATAAGTACGGTTGTTTATTGGATACTGCAGTAGTTAAAATAACTAATTGTATAGCAGACGAAACGCAGTATACAATTATCTAGGATTTAATAAATATTTTCGTGTTATTAGAACACATTGCCGGAAAACCTGGCGATAAGCTCCAAAACTTATTGTCACCGGCAAAGTTGACTAGACCAAAGTGACGTAGTGCGCTCAGCTGACCAAATCTGAACGAACCATTCTCAACATAAACGTTTCTCAGGCCGTCCAAGTAGTGGATATCTAGAACAGATGTAGGAAGATCTTGAAAAACAAGATGACTATACAATTTAGGTCACGACCCTTAGGATTGGGGAAACGAGGTAAGAAAAGAATAATATTACAACCATATCGGAAACATTACAATATTTTTGTAAGCGCGTCTCTTATCAATACATAATACCATTTTTTGTAACTTTCCAGTATTTAAAATACAATTTTGGACTTTGTAACGTGTTCTGTAATTTATTTTTCCTAGTATTCATGGGTTTAACTACAATCCGAACTGATTGTTAATCCAAATTACGTTTTTAATGAGTATCATATCATCGTCATTTCATTTCGACCTCGCTTATAGACTTCCAGTAGGACCGGATGGAAGTGGTCAGTATCTAGCGCCTTCCTACGAGCTTTGCGTGGTCGTCTATCCACTTTGTAGGACATCGTACGCAACGCTTGCTGGTCTGTAGTTTCCACTCTAGAACCTTAAGGCTTGCATGTCGTATGGCTTGCCAAGTGCTAATTTGCTGGTTTATATCGGTTACTTTGGATGGTCTATAGACCTTAATTTCTGTTTCCATCTCATACAAAAATCCCGAGCATAGCCCTCTCCGTAGCTCATTGAGAATTTATTCATGAAAAACTCTTAAATATTTCAAAACACGTTCAATTCTGATAAATATCAACTATATAACACGAAACAGAGCGCTGATCACGTAAATCTATAAACTTTTTACACGTAATGATATGTAACAAGTAAAGTAGTTCAAAGGATTATAAGGACCTCTACACATGAAGGTCACTTCTTTATTTGAAAAGCGATAAAAGTGAAATAATAACATAAACCATATAAAATAAAAATAGAGATAAAATCTGCTACAAGATTGTTATTACCTTTAATACAATAGATATAAGTTAATCGGATGCATATTTGCTAAAATTAAAGGCTTGGTATGTGAAGTAATTTTATGTTGAAAGAGCCCCGGCATTCGAATGGACAAATGAAACGGATTACTCCACCAACTCGAGTGTATAAAAAAAATATACGTAGTGGTGAGATTGAAAATCATTCCCTTTAATAACTTATCTTTAGTAACTTCTATCTCTAGTAACCGAGGTTAAAAGTCCATGTCCACAGTTTCGTGTTAGTACTTTTACATATTATTTAAACAGTGTTAGGAAAACATCAACATCATCCCGTACGATATCTAATGCTTGACTTAGGCCTTTCCATAGATTTTCAAAATGTCGACTGGTCGGTAGTGGCCTGCAACTTGGAGTTAGGAAATAATGATCCTTACTTCCAAATTGAATTACAATAATTATTAATTAGTATTCTTTTATTATTGTTATATTAGTATATATCTATCTATTCGGGGCTAGAAATATGGATATTTGTTTTGGTATAGGCCTCCCTCGTGTTAAAAAACACAATCCAGTAATTACTATACCTTTGAATTGACATAAAAACCGTGTAACACTATTAATTAAAAAGTTTATTTTCCATAAATATTTAATTATGTATTAAACATTTAACAAATAACTGTTAGTGTGGCGATGCCTTAACGAACGAGCGCTGGCATTCTCCCCTTCCACTTTCAATCTCTGTAGACCTCACTTTCGTTTTCGCCACCACAACGCGGACACAATACTATTATGTCATACCCGTAATTGGTGTTAATTACATATAACTTTAATTACCTACCTAAATACAGTACCTTCATAATAATATTATATTATTTAAGTAATTTTTATGAGCAAATGATGTAATTTCTACCTTCTTAAGTCATATCTATGTAAACGTAACGTATTTCGCAATTTTAGATATAGTAAAAAAATTTACGAATATCTATTTATTTATTATGTTTAGACTCGTAGCAATAATTACACATAATTTCATAAATTTCATGTAATTCGCAATACATTCTTAATATAGCATATTGTTTATGTGCCATAATTTTAAATCTTATACGAACAATAGAGGCTTACATGATAAATATAAGAAATAAATATAGACTCTTAAAGTATAAATTTCGTATTAAAAAAGTTTACAATTATTTCATGGTACGTATATGTAATAAAGTTCAAAGTGGGTTGAGAGGCTATTTTTCTTATAGAAACGCATACTTTCAAACTGTATCTCTTATAGGTATAAAACTTGGCCTGTATATATGTTTTTGGTATGATAAAACTTACCATGATATGATCTTATATAATAGCACCCACCAAACGCAGAGTGCAGGCAAGACGAAGCGGACTGGGGACAACTAGTTTTTATCGGTAGAAAATAGATGATTAATAGAAAGTTAAATGTATAACGAAAATTAGTTATTCGTTGTACATTTATCTTTCTCTGTGTCTATTTATACATCACATATTTTCAATTTAATAGTTATTTGAATTTGCATTATAAAATATATGTCAAAAGAAATACATAAAGATTCGCAGTTTTTTTTTTTTTTCTTTCAAGAATTGGCGGACAAAACGTTAACAATGTTCGGAAATGTTTGTGAACTATAGCGTCACATAAACATGTGATACCTTTTCGCACTACAATAAAAATGTGTCACAATTGCTGTCCTTCAACCGAAGTTTTATTGGGGTCATAACATTTTAGTATTAAAGACAAATTAGATATTGTCGGCGACTATAAATGTCATTGTTATTTTTATAGGATACGACATATTTATGCGGAACTAAAATAGAAACTCCAAGTATTAAACATGTTTGATAGATATTCGCTACAAACATTGTTTAACAATATTTTTTTAGTATAATGAAAAGCAATGTAAGCTTTTTAAGCACACAACTCGTATTTTAAATAAGTTGTACAACATTTTTAAGCTAGAATGGTTACTATTACTTTTAATTTATGAATATGTTGCTTAACAGGCGCAACTATATAAATACTATGCGAGGCGCTGTGATAGTTTTTCGAATTTATTTCAGTAAAAGGAATTGATTTTAAAATTCAATTCTCGTAATGATGACAATATGAATAATTTTATATCTGTATTCTGTTATAACAATGAAGCAACGGTTGATGACCTGAGTTAATATTTATAAGTCTATTGTCATTTATTAGGTCACCAAAAGTGTTCAAGATACATAACACGACTCCTTGATTCCGGAAATTGAAAAGAGGTTAACAGTTGCGGTGACAATCCTCCGATGACAATGTACCTATAAAATATTGTTATTTAAAAATGTACCAATTATCAACTTGCCTATAGTTAGTAATTAAACAAAACAAAGTTTGAAAACATTGTGAATATTAAACCTTATTAATTGCAGCTGTGACTATGAAAATATATATGAAAATGCTTAATTTACTTTATAGGCCAAAATTAAAAATTGCTACATATATCTGAGATGTTGCGAAAAAATATCTAATAATTATATAATTTGAAATTTTTGCTTGATTTATTTAAATTTTAAGGTTGAGGCCTTTTAATTGCACTATAATAGTTAATTAAGTTGAATATTTTTCAGTCTAAAACCCTTTTATCAAAAGATATTTAATGCCTTACAACCACAATTCTACAGTTTTATATTTGGACTCATAAAAGGAAGAAAAATATAAAAAAATTATCTACAGTTCATGATTTACATTTTAATAATCTGTACACACGATTGTCATACTTAATGAATAAATGTTTTTAGTATTTTCTAAAGTATTTTAGATGTGTTTTATGGTTTATAAAACCAAGAAAAAACTGGCTAAATTTTACGCAATCACGAAGTTTAAAAATAAGATCAGAGTTTATTCATGCTACAGTTGCCAAGTGGTGAAAATTTATACTAATAAGTTCATTCCTGGCGGGCAAGTAAAGGTGACGTAACAACTGTCAGACAGTTCGCGCCAAACGGCTGTCGGAAGCGAGAAATGTTACGACTGTCGGACGAGACTTGCGTGAAAATCTATTTTTAATTTCATCTGCGCTGTGTACAGCGTATAAATTTACAACGAACATAAATTGTGTAGAATATTACAAATGTAGCCATTACGATAAAGAATTGTCAAATTATTTAAATAACATATTCGAGAATATTAGACGATATTTTACTTTAAGCTTTTCATTCCTGATCAAGTTCTGATCTTAACTTTTTGTATAAAAAACGTAATATTATTAATTGAAAAGGTTTAGCGTACCGTATGAATCATACCTGTCACGATACAAACCAAATTTATGGAAATGAAATTTCCATTCCATTAGGGATTTTTTGTGTTTATAAAATGTATTAATTATGCTTATGACAGTTTTATATTTTATTTAATATGACTCGTTATGAAGTTCTATCACGATATTCGTAAAACCAAAGGATATTTTTTTCCAAGTATTCAAATTGTGTATGTTTGTATCTTCTATAATGTTCTATGTAATGTTATAGATTTGTGAAATATTATAATAAGTCACACCTATACTATTCAAGTAATATATTACTTAATTCCTACAATTTTTTTAGCAGAATTGTTTCGATCTTTTACCTACAAGACGTAGGTTTATATTTTTCCTCGAAATCGAGCTTGTTCTATTGTTGGGCGATAGACACGAAAATCCTACTTGAATCCAACAAAAATCCCAGTTACAATACAATTTCATCACATTTGTCTTACGTTTTACACACCACGTCACATTTACACAAAATTCAATAGAAGTTGTAAACTACCGTATGTACATATAACCATCTGCCCTTTACCCAGTAACACGAATAAAGATGTGTGTGCAAAAACCTTAGTCGTTGCTTGAAAGCTGTCACAAAGTAAAGCCATGCTTCATGCATTCAATTTAAGATCCAAGTTACTGCGTATGACAGAGGCGGATACGACAAAATCTGTTTAGAATTGACATTGGGCGCGGTAGTAGAGACAATGCGTGAATCGAATCTTAATTTGCACATGCGTTTTCGCGGAATGGTTTTGTAACTGTTTACCAGAAACGTACCTTTTAAAGTGGCAATGGATAATAAATATATGACATTGAACTTTGTAATCTAAGAGAGTAACTGTCTGGCAAAGTTCTATTTTTTAAAATATATAAATAAAAATGAATCGCCAAATGTGTTCCTAACCGTATAAGTTATAAGAACGGCTAGACCAAGTAAGTTTTTTTTAATTCGTATTTTCGTTAGTTGATTTGAAACAACAGCTGATGGGTAATTGCCGGAAAAAAAGTAAACAAAACTTACACATTCACATACAAAACACAAAGTCAATTTAATAATAAAAATATCAAATAGAACCAAATACACAAGAATAATCACATTATTAAGTCTTGTAGTGTAAGAAATAGAAAACCTATTAGTAATTGTCTTTTATGATTAGTATATTACGTTTAAAAATGGAGTTATTGATCTGAAATACGTAACGTTTGTTCATATCGACCTGTTTCAAAAAATAATGACAGTGAAAAGTCAGTCCCAGCAGTTAGTTTAAAAATAATACTATTGGAATACTGCAAGGCTATATATATATATATATATATTTAAGTAACAGAACACACTGGGCAGTATTTTAAATTTCAAAAGCACTGCTTTGTTTGTCAATTTTAAGATGTTTATTACTGAAAAACCTATAAATAATACTTTTATACTTGGAAGATTTTTAAAGTGATATTAACCTTGGGAATGACTCTACTACTTTTACTACTGCAACTTCTACTACTGATACTACTTTTACTACTTCTATTACTGTTAGTTGTGGCTCTTCGAAGATTAGGGCGCGTTAGGAACCGTCGTAGCTTAGAAGGATGCTATTCTATTCTACGGGACCACAATCTGATTACTTACTATCCAATGAGTTTCTTCTGTCACTGAAAAGCATCTTGAGTGGATAATGAAATAAATAAACGAGTATGAACAAGGCACATTGTAAAGATTTAGTTAATTTTGTCTTATTTACATGAATAAGATATAAATTGATAATTTATAGTTTTTCGAAAATATGTATTTTTAACTTATGTTTACTCACTAACATTTACATGAATTATTCGCAATAAAGAGTATATTTTCTCCAATGCCAGAATGTTTAAAAATTATGACATTGGAACCTCTATGACAGTGACACATTTTTGATAATTGTATTGTCTGTGATCAGCGAAGGCTGAATGAGATTGTTTCTTTAGCAATTCGTTTTAACTTTCCGCGTAACGAAGGTCAAGTCGGGCCGTCGATTGGAAGAAAGCTGTTGACAGAATTGACAAGTAGCATTCATGCGGATACAGGAAGTTCTATTGTGCCTCCCGTTATCGATCGATTTCCGCGCTTTATTTCCTATAGAGGTCAAGGTCAAGTTAAATTAATCATGTCCAAATTATCATCCACGTTCAAATGGTTGATAAAGATCTCTGTGGGGCATGCGTCGCAATCCGCATCGACAGACAATGAGAACGAACAGATACTCGTCAAGTTTCTAATTAATATCCAATAGATAATCTTAATAGCTTTTTTTTATTAAATAATAGAAACGGATTTGTTAAGCAAATTTGTTTTTGTATCAGTTTTTTTATATCACCAGATTTTGTAATCAGTCTTAATTAATAATTTACATTTTTTTAAATAAGCTAATTATTAAATTTGAATGGTCAATTTGTTATATCAGACATATTGCTTCATCCCGGACTGGCATGTTGAAGTGGAGGTGATGGCTATATAACGCGTAGAATAAAAGTTCGCCGAGGCCTTTCTGAAGTGGATATCAGGAACCGACAGACAAAGTGAACACACTTTGATAAGGTCGTCGCAAAAAGCTTACCTAGAGGTCTTTTTGAGAATCCTGTGTTGTACACAGGCCTCGCCTGTAGGCCTGTGTCCAACAACGGATGTCCTATAGGTAAAATAATGACTATAACGATTATAATACTTTATAAAGATTCACATGTATTCACATACAAAAACTGTGCAAAGTGATTAAACTATTCGTATCGAAAAAGTGTTTAGCTAAAATCGACATAACTACAACAAAGACTTGTACTGGGTAGAGTCAAGTTTTTAATGTTCAGCTTTGTGATCAACGAATTCAGAGTGGATACGCGTGGATCCCTTAAGGACTAGACTTGTAATCTTTGCGTAAGGAACGCCTCGCAGAGTTAAGATGGCGGACAATAAAAAGAGTACTATAAATAACTTTTCGATAATTATATTAGCAACTCCACAACAATGTTTCTTAAGTGTTCTAATGCAAAACATATGTAATATAAGAATATGCTAAATGAAATCTGCAAATATTTATAGACTAAAAAAAGACTTACGAGAATTGTGTGTGCGTTGTAATATTATTTATATTTCTACGACAAACGGATTATTTATTTATTTTTAATATCACTGATATCATTATCATTATCATGTCAGAGGATAGACCCCTACTGCAAGTCTGTCGCAAAGATTGCCAATTTGGTTGGTCATGGTGGTTCATCTAATGGGGTCCTTCTTTTGCCGCGACTACGCATTCGTAGTCGTTACTTGAAAATCTTTCGATATCGTTGTAATGAAACTATAAAATGCTCTATTACCTTACATGATTATATATATAATTTATTTAAATTAAATTTTTTGTATCTAACATAACTATTACCTAGATATAGATGACTATGTACGACAAAACAGGCAACCATTGAAATTTGTATGTTAAATGAAATTTACGTAAATATATATTATATTATTTGAGTACCCTAATTAAAATAAAAAGAATATAAAATGTTGCGTATTTTTATTCTTTTAAATAAATATTGCAATTAAAATTATAATACATTCTTTGGTGCCTTAAAACCGAATAAACAGCAGATAAGGAAGTAAAAGTCTCTTATCAAAGAAACCTTGAGCTACAAATGTTTGATTTACTAATTTATTACCAATCCAATTTCAGCTTATACAAAAGGCGACTACAACACTTACTTTAAGATTGAGGTTTTGTCAAGAAAGAGATTATAAGTTAGGTATATTTAATTATCTATTCGTCTATTGCATACTACAACAGTTTTTTTTTATATTCACAATACTATCTACAAACGTAAAATTTAAAACGAAGATCAGTTTTTTTTATTCTTTACTGAATATAAGGAAGCATATCTGAATGTTTTAAATAATTAAAAATTTAATTGCACCTACTTCTTTAATGTGTACTACATTCATTATTTATATATTATACGTGTATATATAAGATCAGTAATGGCCCAGCGGTGGAATACAGAGACTTGCGATCACAGGTCGCAGGTTCGGTTCTCAAGATACAGTCATATATATTTACTATAAGATATTACTATATTGCCATTTCTCATAAATAAATTTCCAGGTGATGAATAGCAAGCAGCCTGTGAAGTGCAGCGATTATACTATATCTCCCCATAGATATCTTTGGGGGAGGCCTATCCTTTGCAGTAGGTGTTTATGGGCTGAGATGACGATGTGTGTGTGAATTTATTAATAAAAACACAATCAATAATTTTTAACACTGTTTTAACTTTGTCTACCAATTGTTTATACCTTTATACCTACCTTACCGATAAAAATACGATACTGTACATTCATAATAAAATACAAAATTTTATCGTGTGTTCGGTATATATTAGTCAACTTGAGATACAACTAATTAGATTAGTGACTTCAATAATTCGAAATCGAAGTTTAAGTTGCACTTATAATGATAAGTTGACAGCCTTTCACCAAACGGGACCACCGCTTAACCACGAAATCTTGAAATTTACAGTTTACTTCATTGAATTGTGTCCTTGTAGAAATATTTCGCAATAATATTTATGGACCAGTTCACCGCCCCGATTCCGAATCGATGTCGATCTGTCTCACAATTACTTCCTGTATTGAAACCATGCGGTATCGCTTTAAGCTTTCAAAATACTATCAAAGATCAATATATAGCAACCTATATGTGAGACATAAATTAAATCGAATACATCGATGGGCTGATGACAATAGTGTGTTACATATTGCGATTTAGTTTTTTATTCTGCAGTTTTAGATTTAAGATACATAAAAGTTACAACATTAAAGCCTTTAATTATCAAGTATGTTCAAATTAAAAAATTCTTTACTCAATATAATATGGATAACTGTCTGCATGACAAAAGTCTCAGCCTTAGAAAAACAAGCAAAAAAACTTAACGAAAGTAAGTATTTTTAAATAATACAAACTTAGATATTTAATTAGCAATAAAATAATTTTGAGACGGTCATATAATTCCCAAGGTATGCTATATGGTATATTCCATTGAGTAATTTATAGTATACAAACCCTTTGCCCAGAACTAATTCTTGGACATTTTACTTTAAATCTAGCAATTTAAGCTTTTCGTACATTGCAACGTAATGGAATCAAAATATTGTTTACATAGGTATATTTTTACGTTACCTAACTATACAATATCGCAGAACATGTAGCTTTTTTCATTGAGAATGAATAGAATTACGTATATATTCGTAATTAAAATGAATCTATTAATGAATTATATTTTTACTTATACAAAAAGTAATAAAAGATTGTATACTTGCTATTTTAGACGAAAATAATTTCGTGAGAACTGTATATATTTTTAACTAACACCAAGTGAGAGACAAACTTTTAGCTCCGAAAAATTACTTTATTATTCTTACGGTTAACATTTGAGACTGTGCCGTCAGATGAATCAATAAACAATTTTATATTTAACTGTATGTTATGCTTGTATAATGTTGTCATGAGTAATATAACAAAATTGACAATGTATATAAAGATACAGATTTTTGTGCAGTTGCGCAAACATGTGGAGACTTTTTTGAGCGTTTTAAGTCTCGTGTCACGATTAAGCATGTTTTCACGGACAAGAAATAAAACGGCTGTTGTATTTAACAAAAATAAAAAAAGAAAACTACTGAGGTCTTTGGCCGTCGCTCGGATTATTTTCACGGACATTGGAAAGGATATGTACAGTGTCCAATTTAAACAGAACTCCCAGAGTGTCTCTGTTTATGCTAAGTATATTACGATTCCATTGAAAATGAAAGGTGTGGTAGATCTTCATTCGTGGTCGAAGAGCTCGCTCTCAGCTCAGCTGTTTGCTTTCGATGTGTGAACGGTTGCCTCGTACTTTGGTTTTTAAATTGTTTATTTAGGCAGAGGTGTTTGTCCTTAACCCGCGAGTAAAACAATGGAAGGGCGTTACGAGCCTTGATCAACAGGAAATATTCAACAGTGCGTTACTTAAAATTATTGCTTTGTGATTAGTTTGTATCGACGCTAAGTAATTTCAGAGCTCTATCGACCGGAAACACTCGACTTACGGTAGTCATAGAGACATCTCTATAGGAATATATCGGTAGTATATAATTAGAATAATAATACATTGCTTATAACTGTTTATCATGTTATCTCTAAAAACTCACTACACGGCGCTAGCCAGTAAGCCTCATATACATATTACTGATTTACTGACTGTGTACGTGTAATACGTAGACCAAAAAATAAATAATTATATATTACATAAAATGCGCGTCTGTGTTCCTGGAGCTTGAAAAGTAGCCTACCATCGTCTGCCCTGGTCAAGTATTGTATCTATAAGATGTAGAAGCCCAGCGATAGAGAACTAAAACAGCGATCGTAGGCAGCAGGTTCAATTCCTGGGGTACAAAGTTATATAAATCCCTCTTTGGATATTTATTATATAAGATTGCCACTGCTCAAAATGGAATGGTCTCAGTTCTCTTCCGCTGGGCTACCACTACTCATTATTATTATATATATTATTCACATTATTATATATCTCATTACAGACACGCTACTTGTTCATCTAGTCTCCATGCTATGGTTTTCTTATGGTGGTGGTATATGGTACAAGAGCCTCGAGTAGTAAAGCCGCAGATAGTACCTACCTAATAGTAATAATATAAATCTGTGTTGAGTGAGATCTGAATGAGTACATGTACTAATAGATTTAACGCATTAAAAAGTAATGTACAACCTTAACTGTACAATGTTAGGAGTTTTTGTGTTCATATGCGTCAATGACCTTCGTAAAGAGGTCCGAAATCAATTAATCATTTTATAAAAGTGATGCAAAATCGTGTAAAAAAGAAATTGTAATCCTGCAACAAAAATATGGTAATGTATCTAATTAAAAAGATATAAATAAAAAACAAAACAATAAAAAAAGATCAAATAATTTTAGGTCTTGTGCTAGCCGCATCCTGGGGCTTCCCGCGACCTTGATTGACTTTTCCAGTCATTATGGCGATATTTGAGGGAGGCCTATATCTTACAGCGGGTGTCTATTAGCTGACATGATGATGGTATTGAACCAATGCTGCAATGAGTTACAAATATAGTAAAATTATTTATAAACAAACACTCAACATACATATCTAGTTAATCTATCTAATTTAATTTGGATCAATAATAAAGTACTACGATGGCGTATTGTATCTATTAATGAGTGAACTGGATAGGCCACACGCTCCGAAGAGACCCTGATCACATACCAAGTCAAGCTCTAGAATGAAATCTTCAAGGAAAGCGAAGACGTAGCCGTCCAAAGCAAACCTGGCGGCGGACGATCACTGCAGAAGTGAAGGCAGTTGGAATAACGTGGAGCGAAGTAAAGTGCTCGGGATGGCGACGTACTGTGGACGCCCTTTGGCACAGATAGGAATAAATGATGATGATCTATTAATGAGTATACGTTGTGAATTGTCAGCTGTAAAGGGCTTCAAATTATTTTTAAATATTTAAAAACGTTCTCGTTGTTGTGTGAGCTGAAAGTGAATTACAAATAGAAGTTTCGCAATTATAAGATTTCTCCAAGACACAAACAGTCTTCCACTTACTAAACAGTAAAAGTACGTCCTGTGAAACCTCCCGGACGGCTTTCGTTACTTGTAACGACATGAGGATGTTTATAAAAAGTTTATGGAAGTAATAGATTTTTCACAAAAGTAGAGACGCATACCTAAAGTATACATACAGATAAAATCTCTTAAAGAAAGTTTGAATATGTGATTCATTTAAATTATTAACAACTGCTCTATGAAAGCTTTTATAAGTTTTTTCAAGCGAGAATTTGTAACGATAGGTTTTAAGCGTAAAGTGTATTTTTTTTTCATTGTATGTTAATGTATGTATGTATGCATTTAAGCCCATAGTTTAAGCCCATAGTTGCATACTGCAAGGCATAGACCGCCTCCAAAGATGGCAGGCGGGTTGGCGGCAATCGCAGCGCCCATCATCTGGAAATTTCTTTTTGTGAGCAGTCGCTACCCCATATAATGAATGCACAAAGTGTTACTTATATAAAAGACTGCCGGGAATAGAACCCGCGAACCTACTGAACATATTGAAATTAAACGCTTTCACGCACTCTAAGCTGCTTTTATAGCTAGGTGGAGAAAAGTATAAAACGCAATAACAGTTGTATAAGAAGGATACACAGAGTATGCAATAAATCTACAATAAGTTAAAGAAATCGGTTGATAGGTCTGATAGTGATTAGCCACGGAAAATTAATTGAACGAACATATAAAGATTGTAAAAAAATTATCATAATATGTATAATAAATGCCGTTTTTATATGTACTTTTGTTCGCAGAAGGGTCATTAACGGTATCATAAAATTTACTAAAAAACTATAAAATTTAAAATTCGTAGAAACAATAATAAAAATAATATCAGAAGGGCATAAAATTCATGCAGTTTATTGAAAGGAAATAATTAAAAAAATATGATACTAAGATTGTTTTTAATTATTTTCTGTGGTTAGGATAGCTACTGTCTACCGTATCACCTTCAATTTTGATTGATTTATGCGACACTCTTATAAAATAAATGTTTAATATATATAAAGTGTACTGCGTGTAAATGCTAAACATAATTTGTTACCACGTATGTACCACATGGTGCTATTACATTGTTATTACGTGATAAGATAACATGAGAACGAACCAAAAAGTTTTTAGGCCGACATTACAAAACCGATCATTTGAAATCGAATATTCGATCAACTTATCAAAATCCGCTAAACCATTTCCCATGATAAAAACCCAATATTTTATTTCTATACGAAAATGAAAGTAAAAGGTCTGAGGTATTCTATTACCAGAGTATAAAGCTCATTTTTCTCTGTTAAATTCGGCGGAAATATTTTGACAAGTGCAAACGCATAAGTGTCTATTGATGCAGACTATTGCGTACGTTGAAATTGTACAACTAGAGCGAAACATATTTCTTTAGAAACTTGGCCACAAAATGGCGTAAAATGATAATATTTTAAACTCACCAGTGATGAAAGCAAAATAGAAAGAAAAAATATAAATGTCCCTTAAGTGCTTGTTTACAGCACACGTACTCGGGTTTTTGTTTTTTTTTATGTTTTAAAGTCAAAGGACATAGGATATATAGCCTGAGTTACAACGTTGTACTATAAAAGTGTCAAATTTATAAATTGCTTTAGAGATGTGAATTTACAACGCTAAAGACTATTATTGTCGTTTTATTTTAAATGTACTTCTCTGTTTAAACGTTTATTTATTCTGTTTATATAGGTAGTTCGAAGTTATTAAAGCTAATTGAACAGAAACAAATGGTCAAATATTAACATATAAATTTTTGAATTGTTGACAATCACAAATTTGATTGGTTTGTTTTGTATACTACCGGATAAGTTCGAGTAATAAACTTAATAGCACAAGAATCCATGGGTCTGTTAGTGTCAAACTTCATAGATGAACATCGCTTCTATATGTGCTAGGAACTTCCGTTGAAAAACTTTCTTCATCATCTTCATTTCAGCCCTAGGAAATCCACGGCTGGTTGTGGATTAGCTCTATGCTTTTCTCATAGATTTTAAATAGAACCAATTGGAGCGTCCCGCAACCACCGTCTTTGGACGACCTTTGATTTTATTTGTTCAACTCGTGGTTGGAGGTTTTATGCTGCTCTTCCCGGTCCTGTTTCTAAGAGCTATCCCACTACGATTTTGTAAATCGTAAAAATTCAGAGTATAGCCTTCTCCATCGCTCAGTAGGTAAGGAGTGGTTAGCCAAAGACAACAACAAAGAGTCATGGAAGAAGACGGTGCAGATTTTTACCGAAATAGGGATTCATATTCAGAATAAACATACTAACCAAGAATTTCTATAAACTTACTTACAATTTTTTACTGTTTTATGAGATATATATAAACTGCTATTTATCACTGTTTATATTAAAAAAAAATTTCAAGTGTAAAGTTTTTTTAAGTACATGAATATATATCACCTTTCGGCCTCCCTATTTTTCCATATTAACTAAATCCATTCAGTGATTTTCTCGAAGAAATCTTCACTTGCGATAATACTTTTGTACTACACGTTTTCTATCAAAATACATGAAGTAGAAAAGTGTTATGCAATCATATGATTTATTTTCTGTGTGATGCACAATAAAGATTTAAAAAAATATATACACTTCCAATGCGAAAATAGGGATATAGAATTCAAAAGCGTCACTAGCTACAAAGTTAAATAACTTATTAATAATTCTGAAATTACTCACTTGGCCTTTCTATGATAGGCGATGCAATTGAACAACATTTCACTGACATAAATCAATAATGTAAGTGTATGTACGACAGGCGTTGCGGTTATTACGCAAAAGGCAATTTCATCTAACCGCGAAACCTTCTGATTTGATCTTGGACTGGTTTCTAGTTTTGTCATTCCACGCGAGAACATAACACGCGACGGTGTTTGGCCAATTCAAAATTCATATCACAGATAGCGTTGTGTAGGGCGATAAGGTCGCTAATCGCTTGGCCGGAGGTCGTGAATGGTTTGCATGGGGATATTTTAATTGATATTACACGTAAGGCGTGCTAATGTCACGATTTTCACATTTATAAAAATTCGTACGACGTCTTGTTAGGTAATGTTAATTGCGAGTCAAAAGTGTCGAGTGTAACGGAATCTGAATTCATACGGGTTATGTGACTCACCGACGATTATAATTAAACCTGTTCTTAAACGTGGATTCATTCAGGGAGACGAGAATGAACTTTTATTTTAAGATTTTATCTTTTTCTAATGGAACTTTTTTAGTGCAGAACCGATGAAAATGAATGAATTAACCGTTAATATTGTAGTTACTGGGCTAACGGCTTGTTATTTAATCTGTTGAGATAAACAAATACGTACAAGTACTCAGGAATTTTAATTCAAACTCTCGGATTGAAGAGGTTTCAATAGTATCCAGGTCTCTTCGCTTATTATTCAAAAATTTAAAAAAAATAAAAGAATATTCGATTTATATTTAACATTAGTCTTCAGCAAATTTCTGACGCAATTCAGAGCTATAGTTACAAATTTATAATTGTACGCCAGCATGGGTTTTTCGGCGGTTGGCGACGAAAGGTTCTTAAGGGACGACCACGAGCTAGAAGCTCCTTCTAGGTAGACCGACAACATAATCAAGTTCGTGGGAAGTGGAAGCGGGCAGCGATCGTTGATCATCATAGCAATCTTTGGGGCAGGCCTGTGCCTTGCAGTGGACGTCTATCAACTGACGTGATGATGATCAGTTTTCTATCTACCGGTACATCCAATTTTCAAATATCAAGTTACCTTGAATGTCGGAGGATTTAACGTGAGACTTTTATGTCTTTACATTTTCGTAAACCGGTGAGTCATTGAAGGTTAAGGTGACTGCACACTCGTTGCGAATAATTTATTTTGTATATTGCTTCAGTATGTTTTCATTTAATTCTAGAGAACTGTGATAAGGAAATGGTTTAATCCGAGAATTTTTAGTGGGACAAGGGAATCATTCCCTTGTTAATGGGATCAAATATAGGTACACAGTCATTGGTTGTAGGCGCAAAAGATTGAAATGGTTAAATTTATAGCATATTTATCCATAAAAAGCTTTAAAACACTATTTCCAACAACCTATATATGGTAATCACTGTGAAATATGTTACGTTAATATAAATATGTTCAATTATATTCTACTGGCATACGACAGCCCAATAAGTTATAGCAATACAAAGTCTTGGGGACAAAGGGACACACAAGAAAACGCTTTCTCTTATTATTTTATCATTCAATAAGTTATTTATTATTTCTGAAACCATAAATTTTTTGGGTGAATTGTACATACATTAAATGGCAGCAAATGAGCTTACATATATACTCACCATTTTTAATCTTTTACATATATAGCGAAACACCCTATATAATTTCTAGAATTAATAGTATAATATTCGTTCAAACATTAATTCATATACGTCTTTTATAACAGAAAAAAAGTTGAATAAAATATTTAGCTTTCGATTAAAAAAAGGTTTTATGATATTGTCACTGTTCTTCTTAACCTAAACGCCTTTCCCGTCGCGACCTTAGCGTGAAGGCGCGCCGGTCCAGCGAGACGTGGAAATAGAATCAGGGTTTAAGACCCAGTTCACTTAAACACTAAAATTAGTAAACTAAAATGACAATGAATCGATTTAATACCTTTATTATTTTATTTACAGACGCCAAGAGCAATACATAATACACATTTTCATAAGCATATGACAGTACAAATTTAATATGTTTGCCTATTGTAAACGTTTACAGCCCTGGCCATAACTATGCTAATCTTTAATTAAACGCTAATATATTAATAAAAAATTATAATACCAGCTACAAATGATCGATATTAAATAAATTATAAACAAGATAATGCAAGGTAAGCGAGCATTTTATAATTACATTACTGATAAATAAGATCTTTAAACAGATTTAACCTTAGTAAGCAATTAAAAATAGACGTTGTAAAATAGAATTTCCACTAAGCACTTTTACATAAGCCCGTATTAAGAATAAGAAACCTTATGAATTGAATTTTAAAGAAACACTTGAAAATTCAATATTTTGACATTGTCGAGTTTTTTAACATTATAAGTAGTAAGCTGCCACCGGCTCGGAATGCTGATGCTGTGAGAAGAGCTGACAAGAAACTCAACAGTTGCTCTTTTAAATTAAATTTAACTATTTTTAATGTGTACGTTATAATATCAATTTCATAAATGAGTCAAGAAATCAAAGTTCCACATATTTTGGTCAACTAAAAATTCTCGAACACTATAATAAAGTTTATTTAACAAAATACTCTTAATTATATATTTAAAAGTAAGAAACGGAAGGTCTAAGATATGTTATGGCACTTAATTATGTATGCGTACACTTCGACTCGTAAAGGATTTGTTAGCTTTTTGAAGAAGGGCCTTCGCCGTGGGTTTCCAATACGATTGGTTGGAAACAGCCTGTTCATCTCATGGTATTATTGTTTATTTAAAATATACGATTCTAATGGAGCTGGATTAAAACGTTTTGATCATCGAAATCCAGGCCACAAGGCCGTCCGATGGCTTGCACAGTCGTGAAAGTCGCAATAAGCAAGCTAATCCTTTGGCGGCCGTTTCAAAACTAAGCGATTTTAATGTTCAACGTAGCATATCGATGTCGACAGGGTTATAATTGGGTGTTTTGATACGCCCGCTTCTTACGCATGAGTACCAGAGTGAATCTTAATAATAATTTTGATCCGTGCACTACCATTATGCTTCATGACAAAAGTTACTTCAAAAACCCCACTGATGTGTACTTTTATTAAGTGAAGTAGGTCAAAAAAAAAACTATTCTTACGTACAATATTAAAGATGATCACAAAAACCCGAGTGAGATTCCCATGGACTGTTCTCAGATTAAAACACGTTTGGTATATAAGTAACTTTATTTAAGTTGAAGAAAGAAAGGTCAATGTTACTTTAATTTCTACCAAAAAGCCCACTTTGGTATTTTTCAGCCCTTATCACATGACGTTCACGTGTGATTTCTATAATTGATGCAACGTGCAAAATAATATAATTAAAGAAGTAAACAAAGTACATACTTCTCTGTATCAACTTGACAGATTTTGATCTTAATAGCATTGCATCTTTACGGGATTTTGTAGTTCAAATGACGTGTTAGAATGTATTATATACTAGTTATAGGTATGCCATTTTAGGGAGCTTAATTTGATTAGTTTTTATGAAATTTGATCATCTCTTTTATGAAGTTTTTCTCATTACGTGTACAAGTCATTATGTGTACAAGTCGTCACTGTAAATAGCTCATAGTTAATAACAATATGAATAAATTATTAAAATTAATAATTATTGTAAAAGTAACAAATGAAAGGTTATATTGTTAATAAAAGCTTTTTGTTTATAATTATTATTAGTGATGTCTTTTCAAAACAGGGTCAAATGGCAATAAAATTCAAGTAGCATTACAATCATACATTACATATTAAACGTGAGACAATTATTTGTATTATGGTAATAATATAAATAAATTAACACTTTTTTCATAATTTATAGTAAACATGTGTTTTTCTTGTGTGAATAAGATTACATCATATTGAGCTCCCATATAACGGCAATTTTCAACATAAAATAAATCGTTAGGCGAGTTTCTAAACAAGCCTTATCGTTATAAAAATGACAAGAAAACGTGTATATAGCTTGAAATTAGTTTTAATTTTCTAACCTCAATAAACTACACAAATTAACCTTGTCAATCTTAAACTTAATATGTTTAATGTTTAAAAAATCAACCAATAATGCGGAACTTAATATAAATGTACGCAATTATTGTATTAAAATAATGTTATACAATATTAATAATGATATTTATCACAACAAATGTCTAATTATGTTGCGTAAGAAAAACTATTGAGAGGCAATTCTGAATTACATTGTTAGGCATATATGAATAAAACACAACTAATTATAATAAGCAATATTCATTTATAATTTATCGCCTTGTCGCTTTGAATAGTTGAAGTGTAATAAAAACAGTTTTTGAACAATCTTCGATACTTTTTATGTCATCTATTTCATGTATGTAATATTATCCACTTATATATATATTCTCTTTTGAAATGCGTGCTGTTAGCCCGAAGGCTTTTACAGCTACATCTGAGTTGAGTACACAGAGCGGAGGGCTCCGTGAACTTAGATATCCACTTCTGATGATCTTCTGACTCGTGTACTTCAAGAGAAGAATGGCAGAAGAGTCAAATTTCATAGATATTAGAATCGGATTCAGTTCTATTTTAGTGGTATCCTTCATCTTAGGCAAAGAGAGTTCCAAATACATCCTTGGCTTGGACGCAGTGCCCACTAAACTCGCAACGTTTATTTTTTTCTCACTTTATCGTATTGATACATTAGTCGTGGAGACAATTGTTTTTAAACTTTGTGATAAAAATCTTTTACACTATAAAAGACTTTTGTAATTATAAAAAAAAAATACTTTTAAACAAAAACTTGTTAATAAATTAATAGTTAAACTTCTAATAGATCAACCATTCCACGTTTCTTCACGACATCTGCTTCAACTCTATAGATATCTCGACTCATCTTTGCGCAACTTTTTATTTTGTAGCAGTGAAGCCGCTGTCGTCGTACGAGGGACACGTATTCTCTTCGCTTTATTATGCGGGTACGGCTAGTATAAATAACGACTAGGTGAAGTCCCCTCACTATAAAAAAAATTGTAAAAAGAAATTACTTATTTCCTACGGTAGATAATTCTCTGGATACGAAGTAGACTATAGGTTAATACGGGATATGGTCTGTTCGTCAACCTTATTTAATTTACATCCGTTAAGCCATTTCTGAGTTTACTTATAACAGTCATACAAATAATAAGCACAAATTTACAAACTACTCAATGAATATTAATTACCGTCAATATTCATTATTATTCCAATAATGATACGTAATAAACGAAAACATTGTTAGTTAAGTCATTATATTATTATAAATGTCGTACCTAGACTATATATCTTGTCACACGGTCATTATAGCAAACTTAACGCATACATACATGAGTTTAATAGGCTGTAGTAAGATTACTAGGCTAATTGCTACATATTAAATGCAAAGGTTACATTTCACAGGATTCTGTATTATAGAACTAAGAGTGAAAATAATGAGCAGCGGTAGATGCCCGAGACTTGCGATCATAGGTTAGTTTCGATTCCCCGGATACAATCTCATATAATTCACACATTATGCATTAATCATATAGGATTGCAACTGACCACAATCAACATTTCAACGAGATGGGCAGCAGTGTCTTCTGTGTACCATAATACCATAATGCGATCGCCAGCTCGCCTGCCAAATGTGGCGATTATGGTATATCCCCCCAAAGATCTATGCTATAACGACGAGAACGTTGACATGTAAGTACCGTCTTAAAAAATTACTAAGGAGTTTTACCTTATAAAGGTATAGATATAGAGGCTTTAAGAATATGGAGAAGAAACCACGCACCAGTAAAACAGAGTAGATCATCCATCCAATAGGTGCTCAGACACCCCTGGTATTGTAAATCTATGGGGTTGGCCTATATCCAGCAGTGGAGGTCTTATGGCTGAAATAACGGTGATGAAGATTAGATCAGTATTCTATCCAGTCCAAACTATGATTACATTGTCAATGTTGGTAGTTCAGTAGTGTTGTTTTATTGTAAATCCAAATGTGAAGAAGAAAATATATGATATTAATAGTTCAGGTAATCGTTTTTTGTCATAGACAGTTTTATCAGTACAAGACACTGTTATGCAGTTAGTCGAATATAAGGATATCACGAAATTGCTTCTTATTAATTCTACGTACTACGAGTTGCTAACATTACTCATTTTGAAAGCATTATTAAGATTTGTACTCCGACAATTATTAAGTCTTCACATGTATATTCTTTACCCTATTTCATGTAAAGAATACAGACGTCAAACTTGACATTTTAAGTGGGAAACTACGTGTTTCCGAGAAATATTTTATGATCTAATTAACAGCATCTTATATGATTCGTTATTTATTATACGCGGAATACAATTCTAACGGTCACATGCGAGATCTTTGGAAACGGGTGACGGCTTTAAATTGTAAATATGAATTGATTATATAAAATTGCAGTTATATGTCATAAAGCTTGTTCTATGATATATGTATGGTAAAGGCTAAACTTTAAGATGTCAGTGTTAATTTCATTTGAAACACTCAATTATGACTTTATAGTATGGTATTACGTTACGCTTTTTAATTTAGATTGTATTAATGACACGTTGTTTTAAAGTTTTTTTATATCACATTAAAAATCATAGCACACACACTTTTGGAAATAATATGTTCGCCTACAGGCTGTTAAAATGTTACTTCAACATGTAATTTTATATTCTTTAAAAAACTACATAGTCCCGTTGAGATTATCTTGCCAGTTCTTCTCGCTTATGAGGATTTATTATTAGAAAAGGTGATTAACTCAGCTTAATTTTTTTTATTTAATTTGATGACATAGATTTCTTCTTTTATTTTTATTATTTAATATTTTTAATTTGAAAAAATTAGCTGAATTTTCTTAAAATAACAGAAAATTTATTAGCTTTCACACAAGAAACCATTAAAAGGGATTTATAGGTACCGGCCTCTCAAGTGAAATATAATACAGATAAGAGCAAAATGATGAATAACACAATACTATCCTTAATTTATAAAAAAGACTATTTTACAAAAATAATTCAGTATTTATTTAAAAAGTTATTTCATCTGTTAATTGACGTAAATGTAATTGACGCAGTGTAATTATTGTGAAAAATAAAAACTGGTTATAAGACATCACATTTTACACATGATTATTGTGACTGCGTTTCGAAATGCCATGTCAAATTTCATTCTAAATATGTGTTTTAGGTTCTGGAGTTAAGACCGTTCACGAATTATTATTATGATACGAAGACATTTATTATTACAAGGTATAATGTCTACAATATGTTGCTTAACATGAGCCATGTGAAGGATATTTTTGAAAACGATAAATGAATAAAGAAATTATACAAAGAATTATATACTTTCGTTAATGTGCACAAAGAAACTTTGTGTAACTTTCTATTGGTCACATGTTTCTGGAAATTATGGAGTATATTTCAAAGTACAGATTCAATATAGATAGACCATGAGAGTAAACAGGATTAAAGTTCTGTAGTGGAATCCGCAGACAGATAAGCGCAGCATGTCCTCACACAAGATGAACAGTTGACCTATTTAAGATTATCGAAATACGCTAGATGCAGGTCGCTTTCAACCAGTCCCATTGAATATGGCGGAGACCTAAATTCAACAGTGGACATCCTAATACTAAGTTACAAATCTCGGTATCGGTTAAATTAATAATATTTATTACTCAATTAGTTTGTTTATCTTGCATGATCACAGAATGCAAATTTATGTCGATTTATTCAGTTCAATGGGTAAAGTAATTTAAAAAATAATGTAGATCTTGTTAACAAGTGCTCGATTCATTCAGTGATAAGGAGTTGCTAGAGGTCAAAGACACTACGTAAGAATAAAAAAAAAATTGTTAAAATATAGATCGGACAGTAATAATCTAAATTGTAGTCAAAGAGTTTTTACATCGCAACAAAATACAAGAGATTTTATTACATTATGTATATTTATTCTAGATTATAATATAATCGTTTCATATCCAATGGTACATATTGCAAACAGATATACTATTCCACAGACACGTAATTACATATATATATATATATATATATATATATATGTATATATATATATATATATATATATATATATATATATATATATATATATATATATATATATATATGTGTAGTAATCATGTCATGTCAGACATACAAACTAGAATCAGTCTGTGTCTTAGACTTCAGTTTAATCAATGACGCAATTATATCTAATAAATGTAAGAAATTCGTATCATTATACGGTTACAAATACAGTATATACTTGATCTATACATTGATGCATCACTATGTGAAATTTGGTAAGAATATTGCTTTGCCATTTAGACGTCAGCTAAGGATTTTACGAAATTCACCAGCAAGGATTCTGTTTTAAGGGGATATTCATAAAAAATGCAAATTTTCAAACTATACAGAATAATTTCATTAGCATTTTTATAATACGAAAGATTATACCCATAAAATACACCGTGACCCGCTCTAAGCAAACTGGGAACTTTATGTATTCATGTTATATGCTTATAATATTTAAAATTGTAAAAATAATTATTTTAATATCCGACCGAATTATTTTCTATGAAATTACAAATCGATAAAAGAGTATCGTATATGCAAACGAGTAGCCATGAGGTGCGTTGTTAAAAACAATAGGACCCCATACGTGGACAGTGTTACTTGAGGCCAGTACACTCGGACCTTACCGCAGAGGTCATGAACCTCACAGAGCAGTTGTATTTTACGCAATGTCAGAACACTTTCATATTAATGTTGTTGTTGTTACAGAGGTTGGAAACATTTTCCTTGTTGTTTGGTACTTCTGTGGAGTAAAATCTTTGGAAGAATTTATAAAAACTATATCAACCGAGAATAGGGCTTTTACGCACAGACTATTTAAAGTCGTAATTTAATTTTATAAATATATGCAGTAAAGTTACAAATTAACATTGAAAAAATGTATGCTGTGTAAAAGTTCGTATAAAATATTCATGGGATTTGCAGGTTGGTTAGTGTGGTTTTTACACGGCATAATTTTTCACTGATATCTAGTTTTAGCTTTTGTTCTATACTAGAATCTAGTGTGAATAATACGTCAATTTACTTCTCAAAGATATAAATAATTGTATAACACTTTTACAGTACACGGTACATGCCTGTACTTAAATAACTACTCGTGTATTCAACGAACTCCGAATTCTAATAAGCGATGAGAAAGAATTTAAAAATATAATATATATGTACAGATTTCCTGCATATATTTACAAACGAGGTGTCAAGTCGAGACGGTTAAATATAATTCCGTTCGTGTATAGCACAGTGCATTGACCTTTATCGAGCTAGGATGACCGTTGATAAACTATGTGACATTTTACATATGTTTTTAATATAGTCACTATATTATTCGCGATTTTGTAGTCGTGATCGCCCATTTGTCTATAACATTTCTCATAACAATTTTTAATAGATTTACTTTCGCATTTCTGCGAAAGATTAATGAAGACAGGGTAAAGTGTTTTTTTTTTATTTCTAGAAATCGATACGTCGAATGGGGCGTTCACCTGTCAGAAGTTCAGTTCAGCATAAGAAGTCAACCGTTCTTCATATAACCAGTCATACGTGACCTCTATAGGGATAAAGCTTCCATGACAATGACCCTAATTGCAGTACCAGTTTTTGCGTGATATTGCATAAATGTCACTTAAAAGTCGGATAAATGCAGTTTCTGTTTGTATAGGTAAAATGCATTCTTGATAAATGTAATATAATAAGCAATTAAGTACGGTCAAGCGTAGCGTGGGATTTCTACCTGCCAGGTTGACAAATGACCTTGTTGAGGTCAACGGAAGTCACTAGATGCAGGCCAGTTTCAGTCAGTCTTGTATGAAATCTCTGGTGAAGGCTTAAGCCTCTTCCAGCAGTAAGCGTCTTGAACTGAATAAAAAATTCTGATGATGATATATGTTATAGTTAAATAATATTTCTTACAAATAATATATCGACATGAACCAGCGTTGTAGTGAATCACAATTACAGATTCTTTTGTGATTCCATATTCGAATTTTGCGCAAGACTATCAAAAACTTGTATCGATTGGGGTCAGAGCTTGATTGATTATGGTCATCATTGTGGGCAGTGATCGATGATTTAACGTAGGTAAACTGTATCATTCATTATTTACGTCTTTTAAATGGTTGTTATTAGAAGGAGATTGTGCATTATTTTGTTATTGAAAATTGAATAGAGAATATATTAATGATAAAGTGTTACAAGGAATTAATTTTATACAATGATACGATTTACCAAAACAATACAAGTTAAGGATAGCAGAGAGACATAAACTAGATTTTTCGACTTATTTAAGATCTCATAAGTAAGAACTTACAGAAAAGTTTTGACAAAAAATTATTAATATGACAAATTTTCTATCGAAATATTCTATATCAACTAAGAGATCATCGCATAATAATAATTTGTTACTATATAATCATAGCTAAAATGATTCTCACAAAAACGAAATTCGTTAATAAATTTTAATTTAAGTGATCGTTTGAAATAAATTCAGAGTAATAGATATTATCGAAATTAAGATTACCTAAAACTTATCGGAAAGAAGAAGAAAAAGTTTATTGAAAATTAAATTTGTTTTGTAAAAATAACTACTTACTATTGTTTTGTAATAATTACATACATATAACAGTTTAACTATCTATTTCAAAAGAATTTTTGTTCTATATAATACAAACAAATTGAAAATATGTGTGTTTACACATTTATTACTTAGGAAACGATGTTTGCTAGTTTATGCCAACAAATGTTAATTGGATTTTTCGTAGAAAATATATTTTCAATAATACTAAACCAAATTTAAAGACGTAGTTTATTCAAAAAGTATCGCAAATTTTTAAATTTTGTGCACTACTTATATGCATAATTAGTTAAGTTAGACGTCTTATAATAGTCAATAAGGAGAACCATAATCGGCTCTTGCACCATGATATCATACCTGCTGACATACATTGGTAATTGTGCGCGAATATTTGGATATTTCCTCAGACCTGCTCCACTGTGATCTTTTGGTAGTCCACCAGTAGTCCACCAGTAGTAAAAGTCCACCATTATCATAAAGTTATAATGGAGGCACTAAACAAGATTAAGATATATTATTTTTATCAATGAATAGATGATCTTCCAAAAACACAAAATTCGCGGAACTCTTTGAACAGATCTCGCAAGCTGTGATTAAATATTAAATTAGCGGCATTGGTCCTTTTAAAAAATTGTGACCCTGTGTACAGTCATAAACCACTACCTAGAAATGAACCAAAAAAAAAAACAGTTTTACACGTGATATACCATATTACGTCATGTCGCCACTTTTAAAAAAGCCGCTGTGAACATATGCCATGAGCAATTTTTAATGGACGTACCGCATTAAAAGGTCAACAAGAAAAATGAACCTAACTCATCAATTATTAAAGTTCTGCGGTTTCACAGATCGAAAGGTAAAATAAAAAATTAAATATCCTGCACACGGTAAGAGCCAAATGTTATTTTTTACATATTTAGAAATAATAATGAAGTATTGCTATCTACAAAACACGTGTTCACAGATTTAGAAGGCAAAATGTTTAAAACATTTTTCTTAAAATAAAATCTACTTTATACTACATGCTGTCAAAAATTAGATTCACACAAATTATACATATTGAGGAGAACATTTAACAATAAAATTGACGTTGAAAGAATTTCAAAAAGCACGTAAAGAGGTACTAACTAAATTTATATTTAAATATAAAACCTTGAGGACATAAGTAAAAAGATTTAAAAGAAAGATAATTTGCGATATTTGTTGTTTAGATAAATTCGATTTAATTTCACATTTGCATACGTAACCATCCAATTAGGAACGTCGCTTTAAAATCAGCCAAAAACATTAATTCACTAATAATCGTTATCAGATTAATTAATTGAAACGGCTTTTTTAATTTTTATAAGTGATTGACTGGAGGTCTTTCGAATTCTTTTATGTTATAGAATGGGAGTGCCTTGCTCCAGAAGATGCCCTTTACAGCAAAAACTGATATCGGCAAAGTATTCCAATACTTTGCGGTAGGTATTGTAAAACATGTAATACATCTTTTCGTCTGTAATATCTGTAGATGCAGGTCTTTAAACAGTGTGTGTTACCGGTAATGACATAAGGATCTGAGATGTGGTCGTTTACTGTGTGCCTCATAAGAAAGGGCAAAGTCACTCAGGGAGCAATGTAGAGTGTAATGCTCGTAGCATCGTCATGAGATCTTATGAGATAGTATAAATGGTTCGTCTGAAGAGGCTGTGGGTGGAACACATCGCTTGTGCAATGGACGGCCGTTGAGATCAAACAATTCTCGAGTATCGAACACAAGCAAGGCAAGAGTCTATCGATTGACATGATAACGTATAGTAATTACGGATTAATTTGAATATTTCTTTAAAGAACTTACCTTAGTGTTAAGAGAGTGTGTGGAGAAAAAGGAACATAAAAGTACGACGGTAGACAGCCAATGGGCCGACACGTGTGGTGTCGTCTCCATGATGCAACTGAAAAAAAAAAACAAATATTATTTTTACGTACATAGAATGCGCAGATTTGTTAATGCTAGTAAATCGAATGCCTAGATATGATGAGTACACTCTTTTAAAATTAATAAATAAAATGCATAAAAATATTATTATGTAGTATATATTCCTATGTCCAGCAGTAAACCTCATATGGCTAAAATAATGATGATGGTGATAAAGGTGATGTATTATAATCCACAACGAAATAATCAAAGTAATAAAAGTGACACATTCCGTTTTATGTAATATTTTATATAATCTGTATGTGAAGAGATCTTTTTTAACGTTCAAAAATGCTGGTCGCATATCCGAACGCTCCGTGAAGTGACAGGTGCCCCAAAGAGAGCACCTCGGCTTTTACTTACTCGAAACGTCTATAACATTTTAATATAAATAAACCTGGAAAAACTTTTGTGTATCAAGATGAGAAGCGTAGTTTTTATGTTGAAATATTGTAGAACACTGCATTTGATATGGCACATTGTAAAGGTCACCAATGTTCGGTTTTGTCGAGCGTTGTCTTCATCGCACTGTGCCTCAATAGCTTAGGATCTCTCTGTATATAGAGTAGTTCATGTTCTTTATAATAAATCTGATGCGCCAAATCAAATGCCGAGATATAGTACCCTTATCTAAATAGATTGAAGATTTGACATTATTATGTCTCTCTCTACGCTTCATGGTAACTCTTTTGTGGGCAACTTTGAACGGTGTTACAATACACTAAAATTTAATGACTTCGAATTTTCATGTTATAAATTATTGAAGTTCAATAAAAAAAAAACTTGTGCAAAAACCTAAAATAATGTGAAAGATTCTTTATTGATAATAAAGTTTGGGAATGAGTTGCTCTACTGCTGTATTAATAATATTTTAAAAGTGACCTCAAAAAACCCGAATGTGTTTGTTGTAAGCCCTTTGCAGATGATTGCGCGTTTGGAACTATAGAAGCTTTAAGTTGAAGAATACCTGCAGCAGAGACTTCAATGTGATTTAAAATTCTAGGTATTGCATTGTATGTTCACTGTAAATTATTCTCTATCGATATTAATGTTAATAAATGTATATTGTCGATAGCAGTGAATTTTTTACTAGCTTGTATTTATTCATAAATGTTATACTTTCTGTTATATAATCCGGATTAATTGCTCTTAAAGTTATAGATAAGAACTTTCTGGTATAAAAATTAATCATTACAAATGCGAACATTAGAATAATCTTCACTACATCGACACTTAAATATAATGTAAACAAATAAAATGCATGTATAGCGGGTCGATGTACGGGGTACAAAAGGACAACGTCTCTTCTCAGAAATGGTCGGTACGAAATATTAATAAAGCTCTGCTTTGCCTCCCATTTAGTTTCCGCGTTGGTGAGCACGACCGGTCGAATGCTACCAGAGGAAAAAACACATTTTGTTAATAATTAATATTCAAATAGGTTTCCTTTCATTCATGTCATAGAGTGTTATCTTTATAATTAAGAACGATTCTTTTAATAGTCAATAATTCTAAATCTTATTAATATGGTCACTGATTAATCTGACCGGTTTTTGAAAGGTCCTTCACCTATTTTTAATTAGAACAATAATATATTAAGTAATTATTTATATGCAGACAATGGCAGATGCAGTAAATCTTACTTAGTAATATTAAAATATCTACACGACGTATTGATGATTAAAAAGAAAATAAAAAATATGAACAAATTATAAGATCTTTCGATTGATTACATGAACATGTTCTCATCATCACTTAAAAAATTTTAGTAATATAATTTTTATGAACAAACTAAGTAATTTCTACCTTATGCCATATCTATATAAACGTAACATACTTTACAACTTTAGATGTAGTTAGAAAATATTGCGCATATCTATTTATTTATTTTAATTAGGCTCGACTACAGCAAAATCTTACACGTATTTTCACAAATGTCATTTAATTCGCAATACATTTTTAATAACATATTATTTATGCCACATAATTTAAGATATTATATAATAATTGTGACACATACATGACAAATACGAGAAATAAAAATTAGCTCGTAACACCTAACTAGCGTTTTCGAAAAGTTAACAAATTCTTCATAGGTTCAGATTTAGTGTACAAATATATTATAAAATTCGACAAGATATCTTTAATCTTCGTTTTCTTAATTTTAAATTTTAAATTAATAGTATATCAGTGAATAAATCTTATTATAACATTCAAGATTTTTTAGTTTGTTGACTTATTTACATGATTTATATTATAATGTACATATGAAAAATTGTTAGACTTCATTTAAATAAGCAACTGTTGAATTTTTGGACTGCTCCTCCCAGCAGATCAGTGTTTCAAGCCGGCGGTAGCTTACTACTTATATATTGTACTTGTATCGACGATTCAAAAACGCACATAAATGCCTAATTGAACAAAGGTTTTTCAAATTTGGATTTATAGAAGAATAATTTGAAACATTAGATTTATTTCATAACAAAAACATTATGTGTTTTAATATCACGCTGTAAATACTTAGTGGTGCATTTAAACTTGTTACTTATTAACAATAGTAAAGAAATTTTGATATTACACGTTATACATCATAAATATTTTAATAATTTAAAAAAATGTTATCTTTCCTTAAATTAACATAAAGATTAATATGAGATACCAATTATTCATTACTAAATACACATCAGGTTGATGTGGAAAAATAGAATTTAGCAGCGTTCAATAACAATACTACAATTGCAAAAATTTTAATTACTAATGCTGTAGTAATAAAAAAAACATTTATTTATGTATTACTTGTATCATCTCTCTGAGATGAAGGATTGAATAAAATAATAAGTATGTTTGTAATATAAAAAAACGTTAAAGTGTACACTAGACCTTAGCAACAGTTATACAATAAAAGATAATCTTTAAACACTTTTTTTCAATAGAAGAAAGCCGAAATCTCAGAAATGGAATGCTACCCATTGTTTTTAAAAACTAAATCCTGTGTACTATAACGCTAGTGCTACGATAAGGATTAGATAGTTGGTATTGTTATCTTAATAACTAGTTGCTATAGATTTCGAACTCCACACATGGATCTGTAGTTAAGCGTGGCCTTAATACTCATTTAGATGATGAGAGAGATCTACAACTATTGAACGAAAAATATATCACGTATCCAACACTGTATAAAGTTCTTATTAAAACCTTCATAAATTATAATGCTCTTAAACTTTGTATTAAATAACTGGCCGCATACGAACGAAAATAATAAATGGGTCAAATAATAAACACGTACTAAATCGTTTTCTTAAAAAGAAAAAAACTGTAGAAATGCAAACATAAAAACGGTTATTACCACCAAGAATGTCAAAGCGCCATAAAAGGCAGTTTAGTGTTTTTTTTTTGTAATAAAATGTGTATACATTGTTTACGTATCGTCACGCGGTCGTTACGGAGATATTAAATGCATCGATCGCGTCGTTAATTGATTGCCGCCCCACACATTCGATCGCGGAAGTCTCGCCTCATCCGCGCATGTCAATTGCACCAATATACCGTACAAATAAATTATTCATTATCCATCGGCGTTTATCTTTCTGAAGAAAGAAGCGGTACACCCAATTAACGAGATTTAAGAGGCAGTGTACGTTTGTGTAAATTTGTATTTGCGTAATTTATATTGCTCGGTCAATTAGTAATGCACCGGATGGAGGCGCAGTGTTCCCGTTACGAGAATCGATCGGAGAAAAATTTAATACAGCTTTCGCATATGAAACATACATTTAAAAATACATAAATTAACACTATAGAAGGTTACGCATAATTTTACTAAACGTAACTACTATTGAGGAATTAAAAATTTATAAAAGTTCAGAATGCAGTAAAATCTCTTATATTATTACAGCGCACTATTATGATAGAATATATATATTTTTTCCATTTAATGCTCTTTCAATCATCTTTTTTTTTGGATAGGGACCTTCCTGTTTCCACCTTCTCTCCCTTATTCCTCAATTTCTCTCTTTCTTTCCTATTTCATCTTTCATATTTTCTATCATTCTCCCATCATTTATTTATACATTCACGAATCGCCTCCTGTACCTTGCTAAATTTCTTATTACACGCTTTTGTTATGCTTAATTACATTATTTATTACTTTGTAACAAAACCATAAGAAAGTGTGGCGGCTCTCTTTTTCTTCCAAAAGGGAAACGATGTTTCCACCGGCAATGCTCTTACCCATTTCCATTCCAAAAGCCACTCTAAGCTCTCCATATATGGGACAGCAAGTAATTGCGTGCACCACGGTCTAGTCCACTGCTGGGTCAAAAACTCTGTTTAAACTTAAGATACAATACATATTATATTGCTACCAAAACAATCGTTTTTAGAATAGTGGGATGTGGTATGCTGAGGGTGAGGAAACCTAAGCATGAACACTACCGTCGCGAGCATTGGTGATTGACGGAATAGAGCGGTCTAGACTCCGCAAAAAAAGCCGCGCAAATCTGAGCCGTGATACTAATACAGCAGAAGGATGCCAATCGTAATATGAATGCCTTTGAGGGCCTAGTTTAGTTTTCTATACTTGCGTGTCGAATACAGTACCAGTTTGGAAGATACTTCTAATCTAAGCGCTGAACTCGATTCGAGTGACAGTTCGAGTAGAGCTTATCTTTTGTTCTCTCCTTATTTTTTCATGGTCCCCGTTATTGGTGGCCTCTCGTTCACCCCTAGCTTATTGTGGGAACGGGACTTTTATATGTTTAATAAACTTTTCATGTATCTTTATTTCCGCTATCTTCTCCTTGTTCCTTATCACTCCGTGAAGCAACCGCGTAAGTGACCCACATAGACCCCTGCTTTTTCTCGGGTATTTTAATAGTTGAAATTGCAGAGGGTCATATCCTACGCAGAACTAATGGCTGCTGGAAACTTAAGTTTTTATAGTAAGGAGTTCTCTTATGTATGACGCACATTACAACGAGTGCGAACTTTTACATTAGGACGTACCAGTACGTCGCGCCTGGAGAACTTGACTTTATATTCTTTTATTTAAGCTTTAAATAAATTAAAAAGATATGAGATATATGAATTTATGTCTCTATATGCATATATAATGTTGAATTTACGGGTTCTTATACACCTATCTTAATAAAATAGAGTTTTAAGAAAAAGACATTTATTTTAAAACGATCTTGTTTATATATAATATCTTAAATAATTTAAATATATCATTCTTCAGAATATAACATACTCATTTACGTATGTTTTTTAACCATTATCAGAAAATATACACCTTTATTTCCTGTTAACAGTTATTTTATATACATACAAATCTAGGGCTACTTTTTCAACTAGACGAATATGTTACTGGTTTCGTGGCTTTACTCGTAAATGTCTAAGATATTTTCTTTATTATAATTTCTTTATTATTTAAAAATAACTGTCTTAATAAGATGTCTAATTAAAATAACTATTTCTTAACAAATTTGTAACAGTTTGACAATTGGTCTAAAGCAAGAAAGAAAACAATCAATTATTACAATAATTACTAAAAATAATTACTACAAATAACATCCATATTTTTCAGTTAAGATTTATTGTGTTTATTGTTCTTCTCTTGTTCCACAGTGATATGAGGAGATCCGCAGAAAAATCAAGGTCACTGACGTAGCTCGAAGAATTGCTTGTCTGCAATGGCAATGAGCGAGCAGATCGCTCGTGCAACTCATGGCTGTTAGGGATGAAAGGTTATTGAATGGCAACCACGAGTCGATAGACGCGACGTAGGTAGACCCTCAACTAGATCTTTGGTGAAAGCCATTGTGTCACAATGAGCTTTTGTGGACTATTATGATGATGATGGTTCAAATGTTCATTTCTACTCGTCATTCTCTAATAAAGAAATTCCTAGTCACAGTTTAAAAAGATTTATAGATAGGAAGCGATCGAATTAAATCATTTTATTATACGTTCTAAAATTAAGTTACACATTTGCCTTGGCGTCAAAATTGATTGTGACGTTTTGTGTCATTTACATTCAGTAGTTTTTAATTTAATAAATTAATATTTAAATATTAAACAAACATAAAAACATTTTTACATTTTAATGTTGCACTAGATTGAAGCTGCCGGAAAATATAAAATAAGGTCTTTATACTAATTTTATTTGGTATCAAAACATTTGAAATAAAAATGGTCATAGCATATTTTTAATGCACGCTAATCATTGTACCTCAAGTATTAATAGCTTAAAATATTAATTTATTTAGCTCCACCAGCTATAGTTATAAAAATATTGTAATTTAACACAAAAAAAAACTCAGGCCTATGGACAGGCACCTTTATTTAGTATATAAATGGATACAGTCAATAAATTTATCATAAAATACGGCCCGATTAAACTAAATTAAAATTTCAGACCATCGTATATAATGTAATTATCATTTATACCAGTTTCTAACATCTGTAATTTAGAATTAGAGATACATAAATAAAAACTAAGCCAATAGAAATTATTAACAGTTATTTCAACATATCAAAATCCACTATTTACACAGTCCTTCATAATATTGAAACATGATTGTTAAGAAATATGTCGCCATATTAATAGCGGAAGTATTTTTAGAACCATTTACCTCGTCGAAAATTAAAAATATTTATGCATAACTTATTTGACATTACAGTTATAATTTGCGTACTAAATAATTTTCATTTAATTGATTAGTATGTATTGTAAACGTTACTTTATCGTCTCCAAACTGCTCCGTACAGCCGCGCAACAAAACGGAAATGCCTTTTGAATGCACATTCGAATTTTAAAATTCGACCAAAAGTTTTAATGCTCGTTATTACTTATGTTTGGAATGTATTACTTGCACAGCTGGCGTTACTTCAAGTTCATGGCCATTAGGAATTTATTATATATAAAATATATGTATATACATATATATGTAATATCATCTCGTCAACATAAGTTTAAAAATTCTTGAAAAAATATTCATTTAAGTCACTAGTCTTTTAACTATATTCTATACCTTTTAACACGGTAGCCTTATTTAGCTGTTTCATTAGTGGCCAGACACATTTAGTCAATAATTCTTGCGCATCAATGAATTGTCACTTTTTTCAGTTTTAATGATAATATAACTATAGCAGTGGCGCATTGAGGTTAAAGCTCTTTATAAAATGGTGCAGCTAAATCGTAGAAATGCGGCTTAATGAAAAGACCTTTAAAATAGTTTAGTACTAGTTAAATATAACAAAACAATTAATTACAGTAAACTTTCTTTCTTTATTTTTAATTATTTATGCCAGATATAAGGTAAGAGGAAAAACCGCATAATTTTCTTACGACGATACTGAATACCATAGAAAAACAGCGTATTGTCTACCTTATTTTATATAACTTTATGTTCATTCCCGTGTTTTTACGCTTCTAAAGGGCTCTTTAATATCAACAATTATTTCAGTCATAGGACCTTAACTTTTGCACATGGGCTTCCCTAAAAGATTTCCAATAACACTGGCTCGAAGCAGCCAATAACTAGCGCCTTACAACAACCTTAATTATGAAGTCTGTCTTACTTTTGGGTGAACGTTTTACTTTGTCCTTTCATATTTCCGGCTCCACTCCGGAACCTTAAAATACAATGGCTACCTCAAACATACTCTTACATATGTCTTGTTTCTTTTAAGGTCAATGTAATGACAATCTTTGCTTTGAACCCAAATTGAAACATGTGATCAACAGCGAATAACAAAAGAAGTTCCTATATGAACATTAACAAAATGAAATGATACATGGTTTACATTATAGACATTATACATTATTATAATGTTTGTAAACGCATAACACTCGCTACGAATTTTTGCTCTAAACAGTATGAAATACCAAACATTTAGTTTCTTGTTAAATATTCAAAGATTGCGAAGCAACAAACGAAGACTAACACCATGCCTTAGTACGATAAACTAACATTATATCAAACAAGACAAGCTCCGTTATATCACTGCGGCACTCCGTCGGCCATTGATTTCTCGGCGGGAGATTTCATCAGAAACAAATAAAACATTGTGATATTACAACAACGCAGCCCGGGACCGTGCGAACAGACGGACTCTGTTGCGAAACCGCTTACATCCGATTTTGCGAAATGTCCAATTTCGCTTGGGATGACGTCTTTTTGGGGTTTTGTAAGATTGAGCCGGCGCTGTGAAAACTTTTCAAATTATCGTTGTTTAAATTGATATTGTTTTCACAAGTTTTGTTTGTAAAACGTTAAAGAAAGCGAATGAAATCAAGTCCACGAAACGATGGTGTAGATAAGGAAATAATAATAATTATAATATTCTTTTAACTTTAAATGGTTTTATAATAAACTTCCGTTCAATTCATCTTATGATTTTGGTTACAAGTAATTTATTCCATATACATTATATTTAAGCATCCTCTTTTAAAGGACATACATTTGCTCCGACCTTTTACTTGTTCTTTTACATCATGTCGGTTTTATTCAACTGATTTATATTTATTTTTGTTTTTTAGAATACTTACATCGTGATTAAATATTTTTATAGATCATAAATATGAGAAGGCAATTTAAAAGTTTTCACAACAATAAAGACAGGACAAAACAAAGTTTATTAATTATTTTAAAAATTTCACCAACACTAACTTGTCAAAACTATTCATATTGTATATACAAATGTAAATATATATATATACTAAACTCAATAAAAATTTACGCCAGTCACATAATAATATTAGAAATCAAAATACGCGAAGAATTTGGTTTTTTGTAAAAAAAATTACCAATTTTATAAACTTGCGTATAATAAAGTAATTCCATGCACAATGAACTTTGAAGGTCTTCCTTTTTTAAAATCAAATCGTATATCTCGGTGAACCACGTAATTTCCCCTCCGCATTCGTTTTTTAAAAATCGAAGACACCTTTTTAATATTAAACGACAGATATTTTCAAAGCTTACTTAATGTTGTATAAAACACTTTTATCGGTTTATATATAATAAAGTTTTTTTTTCTTTTCAGGCTCGTGCATCGTCAGTGTTGGAATTAAGGAGAGAATTTGCGGTTTTTCTTTTTTTTACGATTCGAGGTCGCATTCCTCGTAAAGAGATGGCGAACTACGGCTACCACATCAGTAATTTATTTTCTTCTCTCTATTTATTTTATACGAGTTTTTATGTTACCGATTCGTACAAGACATTTGGTTTTTTATTAATTTATCTATATTATCCACTTAGGATAATTGTAGCACGCAGCAATGCCATCAGGGCCTAATTTTCTTTTATAGAGACATCCTTAAACCTAAAACTATGATGGTTCTAAAGGATCCCTGATCAGAGAAGAATTCACAACAAACTCAGGCGGGTTTTTGTTTAATTGTTTTTCATAATATCCTTAATACAGAAGTAAAACAATTTATACTTTAGTATTAAAAAATCGTCAATACTGTAATTGATTCAATTAGGACGCAATTCATTTTACTGTAATAACTTTTTTTATTTTAGTAATACATATTGCGTTAATTATGTCCTTTAAATATTTCATTACCTTTGTGTGATAATTCAAATTATATGAAGAATGAGTTATAATGAAAATAATCTATAAGTATTAACATTAATAACTTTAGGAATCTATCAAAAGTTTAATCGTCGCGTTGTGAATTGTGATATTTGTGTATACTTGTTATTTATACAACAGCTTTTTAGTTTCATTATAAAGAATTTTTAAGACACAAGTAAATGACATATGCACGAAAATTAGAAATCTTAAATAGAAGTGGGCGTTATGTATGTAGAATGCCGTATGGTACATGGGTCAGGAAACTCATGGTGCGAATACCACTAAAAAAAATAGACCAAAAAGAAGATGGGAAGATACTTGTACAGAAATTTGCAGTCCAATGTAGAGGAGAGAAACAAGAAATATAATGATGAATAAAATATTATTACGCTATATAAATAGGAATAAAAGGAAATTGTCCTCAGATTACAGAAACTTGGTTACACATACACATGTATGCAAATAAATACCCGAGCCTACTAAATAACAGAACGCGGCGGCGAAAAGAAATAATCAGACTTATACTTCAAGGGCGATCTTGAGACGTAAAGCTGAAAAAATTGTGGCTTTACGTTTGCGATGGTTGACACTTTCTTTACAGACCATTGTAAAGTAAAAGAATCAATTTTAATATTTCTTTTTTACTTATTCTTTTCATTTCTCGGAGTATTTTTGTAGTGCTGTACATACATTGAGAATGCCCGAATTTATAACAAACTTATAGCCGTTTTATTTATTTTTTTATTTATTAGCGTAATAATATTTAGAGCTTCGTACGCCTACAGTAGGCGACATTATTTTTATACTATCTTATACGAAACAAATGTAAACTTATGTTGTCTTTTTTGAGGTAAATAAATAAGTGTAATTAGTTAAACAAGATATTATATATGTGTAACATCGTCTGCCGAACACTTCTTTTATAATATGGCTTTGTTAACAGACCGACTAAAGAGGTTTTAATCAACGAAGTGAACAGAACGAGACACTGACATGGATATTTTTTTAAAGACAATGTATAAGTGGAACGCAGTGAAGCTTTTCGTTTGAGAGATTATATTTTAACACCAAACCGATGCATGTTAAAAGACTTGAAATAAATGCTGATTATTTAGTTCACTGTTTTAACATCAATTTGTGAATACATTACATCGACTCACTAATGAAAAGATTCGTAAACGAATAAAAGTAACCGATTTGAAGTTGCACTGGGCAGTCAATATAGCGCACAGAACAGATGGCCGCTGGTGAAACGTCTGCGCATGCGGTTGACAGACGACTTTGTTACGATCGTGGCTGCAGCAGGCCGCTTCCAACTGGTCTTACTTACGAAATATATGAGAATAAATTTGCTTTGTCTAGCAGTGAACATACTACAACTGAATTGGTGATGATAATGTAAACATGATTCATTAGTCCTCAACGCATTATCCTCCTTATTGCTGAGACCCATGGATTGACATTCTCTGGAAACTTGTTTGTTAGCAGTAGGAAATTTATGTTATAAATGCCCAAAGTGTAAATTGTATATAAGACTTTATCCCGAAAATCGAATCAGTGACCTAAAATCTCAGTTCTCCACCGCTGAGCAGAGCAGTAGTAAGATACGCAGAGGACGCAGCCATCCATTCTCTGAAAATTTGTTTATATGCAATGACACACTTATATAATTAACGCACAAATTTTAATTGTATATAAGACGTTTGTTCCGCATGTTTCATTACTCTACCGCTCGGCCCTCACTGCTTATTCCATTTATATATATTCCTTAACTATCCTATATCATTTATAGATATATATAGTGAAAAAAAACTAACTCAGATTGTTGTGTAGATAAAGGTTACGATTATATATCTTTCGTAATAAGAATTTAAAATTAAAATCAAAATTCAATGCGAACACTTGCTTTCGATCCGGCATAAATATTTTACTTTATGAATATCTGTTTATAACAAAATATCAAAAACTTACTTTTAAATAATATTTGATCTTTAATGATCTCATAGTATATGGCGTTGATAATATGATTAACGACTTGTTTTATTGAAATACAAACTCGCAGAATTTACTCCAAAACACGTTATACGTATAGTGATCATTTTACTTAAAAAAGCTTCTAAAACAATATTATTTTATCAGCACTCGAAAATTAAATGATAAATTTAAATATTACATTAAATTTACCCCTACACTTCCTATGTAATGTCATGCGTTTATAAAAACAAATACACGAAGTTATGAATAATAGTTATTGATGAAAAAACTTGATTTTTCTGTCAAAGTTCGAATATTTCATTAAACATTTGATAAAATAAAGATTTTACTATTAAAAATGAGGTAACCAATGAGAGGTTACTTTTATGATTTCAAGCATTTGATACAAAAGTGACATGTCGGTATTGCGTGTTTGAATTTAAACACAATTTCACTGATCATCCATTGACGGTCTTCAGGGTCATAATTTAAAATCAGTGTTTGCCTATTGGATTATTTTAGTTACAGAATCATGGCCTGTTTCATACTGCTGCGACATATAAATTGTAATCATAAATATTACACGTAAATATTATAATTAATTATAACATTTCAGCGTTTTTGTCTTAATTTTATCATGTTCTATTTGAAAGTAGCTTTTTATCATAAAAATGAAAACTGTCCACAGTTTTGATATACAGTCATGATATTTTATGGTTACAGTTATTTATATGTGTAATTGTGTGTTATTATAGTGTGAAATAATACTCAGCTATTAATTTAAATAGGTGAACAATACTGTTCATATTATGATTTAAATTTGATGTCAAAAGGAAAAATTGTTATAATATAATTTCCACAAAATATGCAATACATAATAAAAAAAAATACAAAATGTGTGAGGAAATCATAAAGGATACCATAACTAAATGGATGATAAAATGTCAACGATGGTTATGTAGACGTAAATTTAATGGCGAAAATACGACAAGTTGTAAAACTATACAACATAAAATTTAAGAAGAAAGAGTCCATAAAAATGTACAAACACCAGAAGTTTTTATACATAAGGCGTAAACGTAAACGTTTTTCTTAAGTTTTCATATTTTTAAAGTAGCGATTTTGAAACGATTTACGCGGAACAAATTGAACTGTATTAGCTAAGAATTTTTCTCTAAACGGTCACTTATTTTAAAATTTTTGCTCGACCTATCAAAGTAAACCTCCGTTCATTCATATTTAAACATTGTATCATCACAGGTGGTCCCATATCTTCTTACATCGTTATCAATAAGAGATTTAGGATTACGATTTTTTTAAATTACTTTAAAAATACTTTCATACGCGATCTCTAAAAAAAATTTCGAAATATAAAAAAAATTCTTGTGTACACGCAACCAAACAAATTGTGGATTTGCGACGCATAATTTTAGTTTTCGAATGAAACCAGGTTTCGGTACATTTGAATAACAATAAGAGTACAGGACAGGGAGAGTATTGTGCACACTTGCACTGCCCGAAACTCAAGTGGAGTCAACACTTTATGCCCCCCGCCGTTCGGCGCGAGCGTTAAACGGTTTTTGACCCGTTGATAAAAATCCAAGTGTCCTGTCCTCTGAAATTGGCCTTCCCGTTATGTAATAATGGTGACGCGAAATTCATTAAGATCATGTACGTTCACGGTACTTATGTATGTTAGTATATAGATACGTTTCCCGGCGGCCGGCGCGCAAAGGCGACGGGCCATACGACTTAATTTAAATTCGATTCTTTATAGCGATACAGCGGCCCCGATTTACGATATGAAGGCCAGTTTGCGCGCGTAATGTGCGACTGCGTCCCGTGGTTATCTTGAGTGGCGTCGTTTTACCGGAGTCAGGAGGTTTTTCGTGTTGCCGAACATTAGATAACGCTGATCGCGAACTTGCTCGTAAAATATAATTTGGGGAGTTTAAATTATATTCGCTTTCGTAAGACCGTTAAAAGAAAGCGACGGCTACGTTTTAGATTCAGAGCACAAAAATTGAAAGCCTACCCGCATATACGTATACCAGTCGCGGGAGCATGTGAAAACGTCGCGTGTACGGAATTCCTAATTTTTTTCGTCTGTTGTATGATATCCCGGTGAACTTTCTTTTGTTTATATAGTCTATTGTAAATGACTCAATCGTATTTTATGTGTGAAAGTGTTTGTCTGATTTGATAATGCTTAGTGCGAACACACTTAGATCCTGTACCCATTTTAAATTAATCTCAATTCCCTCTTAAATTACAGACATTAACAATTATTAAAACTTGTGTTAACGGGATTCAATCACTAGAACAATATGTACATAACGTTTTAGTATACAATGGATTTCTCATGTTTTACTAATATTTAGATATTCGTTTAATATTATTTTTTGTTTTCTTCGGTTACTCGTATTAAGGCTTAGATATAAGCTAGCACAATTATAGCTAGGGATGTGTAGGTCTTCAATAAGCAAACATATTTAATTCTTTGATTTGCTTTATGAAACTAATATTTATTAATTCGAAATAAATAAAGAAATAACCGGGTTTTAAGTATCATTATTTTATAACTTAAGTTTCATACATGTGATAAACTAGTTTCCATAAATTGTCTAATTTTTAAGAGGATCTTGTTCTAACAACACCAATGCTATCAAGATGTGTTATCTTACTAAAGATGTCAAATTCAATTTTTCGATTATTTAATTTTCTACACTCAAATATAAATTTTCTATAGTGTGTTAATCTGCGAATACTTATCAGGTATTCTGATTACATCGTGATGTGATAACATAAAAGCCTCACCTTTTTTTAAAAATAAATGCTTAAAAACTATTTCATATTAAAGGAAGAATTGGCAAATACACCAAAAATCGTCGTTTCAGCCCATAGAAGCCCACTGCAATGTATAAGCTAAAAGATATCTATCTTTAAGGGGCTGTACCATAAGCGCCACCCTTGGCGAGCGGATTGGCGATCGCAGCGTGGTATTTGCCACGCATAGGACAGTGCTGCCTGTCTTCTAGAAACTTTTTTGCAAGTAGAGGCAATCTTAAATAATTAATGCAAAAAGAGTGAATTATATGTAAGACTGTAACCCGAGTAAAGAACCCGTGACTTATGGTCACAAATCTCAGTCCTCTTCCTCTAAGCTACTACTGCTTAACTAAAATCATAACAGATATGTTATAAATATAAAGAAGAGAATGAAATAGAATTTATTAATATCAACTAGATAACTATATTCATAAAAATAAAAATATATTTGACCTGACAAGCTAATGGCCACACCTTAGCCACAGAATAAATATATTCCGTACTTTCTTAATGAAGAATGTATATGATAAACGTTTTGTTCCTAATAGAATTATTTATCAGTTAGAAACCATCACAGGGTTGAAAGTTATTACCTTATCTCGATGAAAATAAAGGTCAATTTGGAAAGTACCTCATAGATGGTACATCAGTGACAAGTATTTATGATCTAATCGTCAAACTTGATTTAAGATTATTTTTATAAGTATACGAACGCGCGTTTAGGTTCATTGTCCATTCTGGAGAAATAGTAAAACGTAGCGGTCTGTGCCGAGACTTTACCGTGAGATGTCAAGTTTTTTTCAGTTAGCTTAAAAGCTAACGATCTTAGGTTAGACACCCTCTGCGTCCTGACGTATTAGATCATATGATATATTTCCCAAAGTCAAAGCTTCATTAAGCTAAATGATAATTAAAGTAAATAGCATAAGTGAACCTGTAGTCTACAGTATGTAAAATCCAAATCTGATATACCACATAGTTCAGTCTGAAAATATAAATTCAAGGCCCATTTTTATCATCTCATTCTACGTATCTCATCATTTCTGATCATATTTTTTCCGTGAAAATAGTTACGTTGCAAAACAGTTATGTTTTACATTCAACTTATTTGTTTTACAACTAAAAATATTAGTTTTTAGTAGCAATGTGACCCTCAACGATGGAAATGTAGAGGTTAGTCATTGGTCTTAAACAACCGATGAGCTGTTTTTTCTTGGTACTGTACATAAATAATGTTGCAATCAAATTCTGCCACAGACAAATTGGACAAGAGTTTATAACTGCGGAAACGAAAGAACACATTAATAAAACTGTTATCTTCGCTTAAGTCCACGCCCGTTGTGCAAAAACTTTTAAGTTTGTTTTGGCATAATAATTGGCACGTGCATTATTGTTATTAATAAAAAAAATTATGCAGAAGACGACTTAAGTCAATAAATATTTAAGCTATATATGAATGAAAAAAAATATTATTCAGATGAACATCTTCTCGTAGAGTAATCTTAAAGTAATCTTAAAATTTTAAAAGGAGTAAATAGGAGAGTAGTCACTTAATTTTTTTAATTAGAAGAGATAAGAACAGAAAAAAAGTGATGAAGTGGATTTTTCGCCATAACTAAAACGAATAAATTTATAACTTATGTAAAGTTTTTAACAATGTAGATATTTACTATTATTGCTGTTACAGAATATTCTATAAGAACAAGTTAATTTAGCCAAAAATAAAAAAAAACCCTGTTTAGGAACACATAGCTTTAAAGCTAAAAGCCCGTGCATGACGTGAATATAAATTAAGCGCCTATCTTTTTCTATCAATAGTTAAGAGGCCTTAAGATTCTAGTCACTCTAGAACACGTTTCAGCAAGCACAGCAAAAGACGTCCACCCGCTGGATGCAGGTCGCTTGCAACCAGTCATAATGGAAATTATGTGGTAGGCTTATATCTAGTGTAACGTACAGCTGAAACTATGATAGTGATTATTATATACTAATTTTTTAAAAAAATTAGCTTTTAAATTTTCCGGGCTGTTCTACCATTTTCCCTTCTTATAATACCACAATTTGAACGTAAATAGCTTATTGTCCCAATTTAATTAAAATAAATGAAGTCGAAACTTGTAGTTTTTGCTTACAAATTACTCCCCTTGAATTCAGCTTTTTAGTCTTAAAGTTAATTTGAATACAACTTCATATAGTATCATAATTTATAAGATGCGACCAATATTCATTAAATGTAATGTATTTCAAATAAACCTGATTAAAAAGACTTCATAACATATAAACCCAATATTAATTTTCTTTATAAATATCCACGAAAAGGTCGTATCGCCGTAAAAGGGCACCTTAATGCTACTGTGTTCTCGTAGCGAATAAACCAAAACCGCAAACGCTGTATAGCGAGTCATTACCTTAGTAATAATGGTTATAACGTACTTTCAATTTGTTTTTTAACCTGTATACATTGAGATACATTTGACCACAGAAATGATAGGGCTTCACGAAGGCTATGTCGGTAGCAGTTCATTAAGGATTAGAAAAATTTGCTTATGTATATTTTCTGTCATTGATAAATGCTATTTCTAGTTTGGCATTTACAGTTTTACCGGATTTAAGTTAGCATGGCGCTAAGAGCGACTAGTCTAGACTTAAAAGGCTTGGACTTGTGCCATTACATTAGATATTCGAACGAATTAAAATTCTGAATCATATTGTAAATAAATTGATATCATAAACCCCAAACATTAGTAAATGTAAAGATATTTCGTATTTTTACTGCACCATGTTATGTATATATAGTAAAGTGCAAAAAAATTTCAAAGTTTCGCACGATTTATTAATTTTTTAGTGGGATACTTTAACAAAGTATTAGAAAAGTTATAAAAAAGATAAATGTTTAACGGTGTTGTTAGGCTATGTCCGGTGATCAAGGAAAGAGGGAAACATTTCGTCTTCAAAACTTGTGCTAACAGAATGCTTATTAAGTTTGCCAAATATCTGAGATTATATCTCTTAAATATTACGTGAGATCTTGGTCAAGAACTGGCCTACAATCAATGAACCAGAAAAAAAAATACATTAATTGCACTACATTTTACGACCGGATGTCCATAATACTGTGTAAATTGTATACAGCCTCGAAACAATAATTGATGATTAGATTCGGCCAGAAACCTTGTTATAATATTAACCTCTCGTGTCTATAACGCAAGATGGCTGCAAATTAACACCGATCATTAAGTTCTCGAATAATGAAACTAAATTACAGAAACGTTGCGAATCACAATTTAATTTTGTTGTTAATGTCGATTTAGTAACGGATGACATTTCGCTTCAATTTATTTAAACTACGCATCACAGAAGGATTGTAAAGCAGTTGTATATAGATTATAAATAGCAATGTACTCAAATTAAAGGCTCTTTTTAAATAGCTCTTTTTGGATTTGACAGCTGTATAGACCGAAAGGTTCTTGTGTGGCGGCTACAAGCCAGTAGCTGGTAAGCCATCTACTAAGTGTATCGACACATAGTCAAGTCGCTGAATGCGGGCTGCGCAAGACCGGTCATCGTGGGAAACATCGAGGGAGGAACAGGAAGAAAACATTTTCCCTGACATTGTCAAATTCTAAAAATAAAATATAAGCATGTTTTTGTCTGTTTATTTATTTTTGGGCTCGGTAATAGCTAGACCAACTTTTAAGATAGTGAGATCATATTTTGTTTCTAAATAAAAGGCTTTAAAATACCGTGATGATTTAACTATATCCGTGTCCCAGAAAAAGAATTTTATACAGACAAACTAGCAAAGAAAACCGACTAAACTATGATAAAAAAATTATTGTAAAGCGTGTTCATTAGACTCTTTTGAGGTATTGAAGTAGTAATGTAAAGAATTAGTTATTTCATACGAAATATGATTTACACGGAAAATACAATAATTTACTTGTAATCAAATAATGAACTATGCTATTGGTTGCAGTTGTAAATGCTTTAAAGAGGTGAAAGTACAGATCAATTGCTATCAATTAGTGTTGTATTCAAAAATCAATGGTTTTAGAAATAATTAATAACATTATAGTAACTTAGTAAAAAAATCGTTTTTAATTCGGATTACTACATATTAAGATTCATTATTCTTTACAATCTGTCCCTGCAGACTTTGTATCGCCAGAAGTTAAAAGCCCGTCGATTTTTTATAGGAAAAAATTAAATGTAACATACTTCAGTGATCATTTTATTTCGGCTTTTGCTGAAAAATGAGCTACATCTTTAAAGCATTTACCGATCAGCCTGTATATCTCTTCGATGTATAAATGCATAAAGGTTTGTCTTTGTTGCAAAGTATATTTTTCACGCTAAAATTTAATAAATATTAACTCTTGTACTACTCGTATCTATTCTATATATATTTTCTTGTGACGCAGCGTTTCATAAATAATTTAAATATCTTTTTAAATTATTTGAAAAATAAATATGATATCTGCGCCAAAAACTGGAAACTGAATATATCCAACATATTTATACAGGTATTGGACTTTAAAATATAATATTTTGACATTTTTTTAAAAAAAACTATCTCCACCTGAACGTTTATCAACAACGTCACTAAGTTGTGTAAATACCAAAAAAACCGGTCGAGTTGGCGCCTTGCGCAATAGGCTTCCGTAATCGGGGACTTCGAATGCCACAGATAAGAAAAATATTCTAAATACATTAGGAACGTATATACTTTTTTCACTGTGATTAAATTGTGTCAATTCCAAGATTAGGTTCAAATGCTGTATAACAAAACTATTATATCTATTACAATCGAGTAAAACTTAATTTTTAGATTTATCATCGGAATGATATTTTGTGAATAAAAATTAATAAATTTTTTTCTAAACAGGCCCAGGCTCGCACCACAAACTAACGACGTAAGAAAGGCTTTCACTTATATTTTCAAACACAAAATCTTCCACAGTATATTCATAGTTAATACTCACCATAGTGAAATCCGTATAGGCCTCTTACAAAAGAATATCTACCCAAGTATGAAAGCATTCACTTTGATATATGTAGTAATATAGTCCCAGAAATTCTTACAGGTGACGGTGACATGAAACTTGATGAGGCTCAAAATGCCGAATTTAGACTTAAATACGCTATCGTTACTACCTATTGTTTGCATTTATCATTGTTTTTTTGCGATTAGTATGTGCAGACGATCTACAAACTTTTTAGCGTAAATATGGTAGACATTTGGAAAACAATCACCTTCCGACGTTCGCAGTCTGATATAATAGTATAGTTTTAATTTGTTCATTTTTCGAAAATATTTCATGTTAAAAATTCTAACTAGCTATGTAATGATTTAATCAAAAAATGTTATAGTTATAATTATCTGTTGAAATATTAATGTCACAGCGTAATTAACCATATCAAGGGTACAACGGAGTCAACGATTAATTTTACAAACTATTGCCGATCGTCTTTGTTATTGTTGCGGCATTTTAGAAAGCGCGAAGTAACTAATTAAGATGCAACCCCGTCTCTAAACTGGCATTAAACTTGAGCAATGTTTCAAATGACATTTTTAACGGTTTTACGTTTATTTTTATACTTTTTCAATGTCTTCTCCGTTATTTGAAATTGGAATCATGATCTTTTTTCTGATAACTCAAGTGATTAAGAGTACCTCAATTTACAATAACGTCCCTAAATGTTATTTTTTTTTAAATATATAAAATCACACAACTATTAATATAATGTGTTACATTAACTTTTAAATGCATTTTTTATCGGTAGTCTATATTCAGTTCCGCTTAATATTATTCATAAACTTGTGTTCTTTTCCGTGTGAAGCAATTGTTTCTTAAATCAATTTCTAACTTGACCAATAACTATATTTTTTAATGAACCTTTTTTTGTGTAAACTAATAATTCTGCATTTAAGAGGTTTTTTATATTAACAAATATTTAATCTATGCATAGAACATTTCAATGATAAAAGATAAAAAATTGTACACGCAACTGTTTCGATATAATAATTTGCGCTCAGTTAGTAACACTAAATACATTGCTAAAACAATCACGACAAAACATTAACAAAATTTTATTTAGCCAGCAAGAGACTCAACAGTTATGCTTTTTAAATGAAATTTCAAGTTTGTTGTATACATAATATCAACTTTGTAAATTTGTCAGAACAGCTACTGTTTAAATGTTTAGTTTGCTTTGATACATTTTTGAGAAACCATATCTGTGATATATATATATATATATATATTTTCGATGAATGCTAGCCAAATATCTGAATTGTAACTCTTCTAACTTTTAGAATGCTAATACTTTTACACGATTGCGAAACTTAATAAAAAACCTGCAAAGATTATATGTTAAAACAACTCTGTTATTTCCTGACGCGAGAGGTTAACGTACGGCAACTTAATCGGCAATGTGTCAAAATAAAATAACTTACAAAGGAACGCCTCACTCCATCAACGAGAGAGAATTCTTTTCCGCCCCTTTGATAATAAGTTTATTGTTAAAAACATTTTAAAATTTTCTAAATCATACAGAAGAATTTGAGAATGGCGACTTTATAATGCGCATATAGAAACCAACCCGAAAACTTATATTCATAAATGGTAAAAAAATCTTATAGAAAAATAAAGATGTAGAACTCCATTAGCGACTTACTTTAGTCAATGGTTTAACATCTTCACGTGAAAGTTTCAACACCAATGTTGTTATTACAGATTCAGATTTACGTAAAGTTTTTTAATTTTGGGGGCATTTGAATTTAACGTGTTCATTAGATAAATGTAGGCCTCTGATTAACTATATCCCTTGTAATTCTTCGTCAAAAACGAAGAATTAATTGCATCATGTAACTTTGTCTTAGACATCCTTAGTATTCTGTATAATATATGTGCATATGTTCAATTTGTTTGTATATTCTATCCCCCTATTTAAGTATGAGTTTATTCGTAAATAGGCTATAGTCTAGCATATTGTAGGTGAAAAAGTCTTTTTGTGAATGGCATGTATAAAATTTTTAATAAAATCTTTTTGGCTTTGTTATTTGTACATGGTCGGTTTTATGACATTAAAAGAGAAAAGTATTTTTTTTTTCTGTAACAACAAGTGATCCAATAAAGAAACTAGACTCATTATACAATTTTAAGTCAAAAAAGACAAAAATGTAACGCAAGCTATAAAAAACCGTGTGATTATTTCCGAAATCGCAAAGTTTTTAATGATATTTACAACTAGTGATAAAAAGTGACAAGAATATGTAAAAAGGTCGAGGTCGAAGATAGGCTTCACCGAATGTGGTGAAACCCGGGTCAACTTGCAAAAAGCAATGCTGTGTAAAATAAACTTTAAAAAATTTAACTATATATATAGTGCAAAGAAACTTTTTACTCTACCTATTACTTATTTCGCGCCTGTTATTATTTATACTTCTGACTGTTTATTAAATGTTATCGTTTACTGATAGAGAATGCCTACAGTGCTACCGAAACCACTGTATCACGAGACGCGAGGTAGTATCAGCTACACCTTTCTCTCAGTCCACCGTCAATGCTCGCGGCGGCAAATGCTCATTTTATTTCCTGCTCGGCCCCCACCATGTCCCGCTTTTTTAAGTCGCGGTACAGCTGTTTCGGTAGCACTATAGTCACCGCTTGGGTTCCTGCCGCTCACATAACACAAGAAGTAACTCACACCCACACTATGAACGTAATTTACATTTTACGGTTTCGTAAGCAAGCGTAGTATTTTTCAAGATTTTGTGTTCCAAAATTCACAACGTTTTACTACATCTACCACTTAGAGATGATGCTATAAACATTTACATTGTAACAAAACAAATATCCACGTCTTTCCACTATGTTACATAATAAGATTACGAATAGTATGTAAAAAGTAAAATTAAACCTAGCACAAACGGGCGAAGGAAATGTCTATTGGATTTGTGCAGAATTCAATTATATTCGCATCTTTTTATATTAAATATATCAAGTGAGCAAAATAACATTATTACAGAGTTATTACAATTGTTTCGTATCAGAGACACAGATTTTATCAGAGCTCACTATTTCTTACAGCCATGAAGAACGCAGAACATATAGTCGCTGGAGTCTAACGTGAAATGGGGACCTTGGACTGGCAAAGACATGGGGCGTCCATCCACAACATGTTACACAAAAAGTTCATCGGAAGACGCTAGATGCAGTCCGCTTTCAACCAGTCCTTGTAAAGATCTAGGGAATGGTCTATGTCCAGCTGTCGACGTCCTGCCTACCTGCGAATACTTCGCGAGAGATGTCCACCCACAGGGTGGACCTTGTTAAAATTTTTCGGAAGGCCTTGGATGCAGATCGCTTCCAACAGATCCTATAGGCAATTTATGGGAGAGGCATAAGTTTCAAAATGTACAAATAATATATTAGTTAAAAAAATGACTTTATTAGAACTTTACAAAAGTTAACAGTTTCTCACGAAAGCATAAAACCTATTCGTATTTCTTGAAAACATGTTAAAACATATTTAAATGATCACTCATGAATAGCCTTCGTCTCCGCGAACGCTTTATACGTCGAATCAGTGAATTGTATTACTCAACCACATGTAATTACGGGACAAACAATATATTTTGAAACGCGCACGGTCACACGATCTTGAGAACCTAGGCGGCTGAGATGAGATGACGCTTTCACAAAAATTGTATTACACAGCGCGACGAACTTCGAAAAAAAAAAATACGTTCCGTTTTCAACATTTCAATGCACTTAAATACCATCGATATTTATGACAAACAGGATAAATAGTCAGGGATACTAATTATTGCATAGTTCAATATTCAACGAAGTTCTACATAAAATCGCATTATCTATTAACGTATTTAAATATCATTGCTTGCGTGACTCGGAAAATTTAACGTGAAACGTTGTGTGTGCATTAATATCCCGAAACGAATTCAGTCGGACATTTTGTAACTGCCCTGGTGCAATATATCACGTGACCGTCCGCCGCAACTTTCGACCGTCATCGCTACCTTCCGTGATGATTTCAAATAAGTTTAACGGATTCATAATACCATTTATGCAGTGGTTTGTTTCAAAAAGTGTAGTAAACACATCTAAATTTTAGATCTTTAAATTTCTTTACTATCTAAAAAAAATACAGATGAACCGCGATATGGTTTAGGTAGAGCAAAGAAGCTGGATGAAAAAAACTTATCACCGTGGCGATTTTTGGGAGAAGCCCATGTCTTGCATTGGGCGTCTTTCAACTGACATGATGGCACGAAAATACACTGTATATGTTTTCCTTGTAATTAAGTAAACAAAGTCGGTAGCCAAAGCACGTTTAGTATCCTATCTTCGCCTAGCTCCAAACAGTACATGGTTGTCATCTATCATTACTGTCACCTTAATTTAAAGGGAATAGTACAAGTTTAATAACCCACAGTTATGAATATAGAATACATTAATATTATTGTATTTCACATTTTGGAATGAAACGACTTTAGTAAAGTCATCGAGAGACGCTGGAAGCAGGCTTCCTTCTTTCGATCTTATAGGTAATCTAAGGGGGTAGCCTATGTTGAGCAGTGGTCTACGATCGAAATGAAGATGAACATTGCCGAATGTGTCAGGTCAACAGGCGCTTTACTTATCTGCAATTACCGACCTCTTTACTATAACAAAGCTTCCGCGGGAGCTCAAGAGAACTTTGGCTGTTACATTAGATTTTGAGATGACTAATGTATACTTAATTACGAGGTCACCGAGCATATATGTTATATTAAATGAACGCTTCATGGGAGCAAAAATCCACAAAAGAGAACAACAACTTGGCTGTCACTGGATATATATTTGATGTTCATTCCAAGGCGCCTGATTGTGTCTAACTTGCCGGTTTATAAATCTATTTTTCACATTTAAAATACACGTATGTTTCTTTAAAAATTAACTTAGGAAATTTAAGTAATACTTATTTACATTATCTAAAGTGTTATACATATACATATCTGAAATATAGTAATATTCATATATGTCTAAATCTAAAAATTAACAAACATGACTTCCTTATTACGGGCAACAATCGTGATCCAATGTATAAGTCATTTGAGATTAATTATATATGAGTGACATAATCTTTAATTTCGACAAAAAAATAAGTAATATTTTATAAGATACATACCAGAAAAGGTTTGTATAACTTTGTATTTCTTTAACACAACATGAAAACGTTTTTAACACACAAGTATTTACATAGATATTTTAATATTTAGGAGCTTAATATAATATTCTGGAACACTGTAGGTGATTTATGCTGGTAGTAACTTGTAGCTTAGTAGGAGAATGTCAATAGCTATATGATAATAAGCACGTATGTAAAGTTTTATATATTCATAATGATATGCAGTCCAATATATGAGGCGGACATCGCAAGTCGAACATTGAACAGACGAACACAAACGAAGATTACTATATAACGAACCGTAAAATTTTCGTTTTAAAAACACATTATTTAAACCGTCGACTGTTAGTCACACCGAACAACCTCTGGAACCAGTCTTTATAAATATAGGAAACGTTCGAAATCCGACACCGGTCATTTTTAACGAAGATTAAAAATAATTCATATTTACTTCTTAATAAATCGTCCGTGCTCTTTTTGCTTAATGAGCTATGGTAATTCGGTTTAAACACGAAAAACGTTGCCTTGTTTATGTTTACGATGTCAATATTAATGACATTTCTGTCGCTACGGAAGCGTTCGGAAATTAATAAAAATTAAAAAATCTAAGGGCTTAATTTGTTTAAATAAATTTGTTAAAAAAAACTACTTGGTCATGGCATTGTGTATATTTTAGATGTAATAAATAATTTTTCTTTACCTCACCAACTCCATTAATTACAGCGAAGCGTTAAAATATTTTCTTTAAGTGCCGGAACTGTACAACTTTCCGTTTAATCATATTAATATAAACATTAAAAGGTCATATGACATAACGTAGAATTATATATATTTTAATTATCATACTCTTCCATTAAGCAAACTTCTTTTACGGCTTTTTAAAAATATAATATTGTTTCCTATCAATAAAAAATACAGCGCATACAAGCATCTCATCCTTTACCACTTCTTCGTCTTGTAAATGATTTACAACAATGTACATATCAGATTTATCTTACAAACAGAATACATGCTCAGAATTAGGTATATAGTATCTTCAGTATTCGCACAAATACTGATCTGTCAATGTGTATTTTTGTTATTTAATAATTCTCAATAAGCATATATAATGATGCTTAATGAGAATTATTAAATAAGAAAAATACACATTGACAGATCAAGAAAAAACAAGACATAACATGCATTACGGATTATTGCAACAAATGTATTGTTTAAAGGTGACATATATCGTAGAAATCATGGTAGTACATTATTTCACAAGGCTAATGCAACCTTTGACAGATATTTTTTCTAATTCTCTGTTTTAAAGTGATAGTAAGCATACAAGATGAAACATATATGAGGAGATCCGTAGACGAACGCAAGTAACTCACTTAACCCAGAGGATGAGTATGTAAAAGTAGCAATAGGCAGGCCACATAGAGCGCAGAGTTAATGACCGCTAGAGCTTTAAGGTTCTGGAGTACGTTCACCAACAAGACGAACACAGGGCCTTGTTGAGATTTTCGAAAGACATGAACATGAACGCAGACCTCTTCCTACCGATCTTGTTGGAAATTTAATATGGAAGATAGCCAGCAAAAATGTCATCAAAAAGCTGTAAAAGTTTCATACACATCCGATCATCCTGTATAAAGCGATCACTCTGAATTATATTACATTCATTTATTTTTCTTATTGTAATTCAACAGCCTAACTTCTGGCAGTATAAATTCCATAGAGGCAGATAAACAATAAATATTTTAATATCTAGTAATCCGAATTTTAAAAACACTTTTTCTTACTATATTATCGTAACGTTATTTATTACCATTATTTTTTTAATATTGTATAACATTATTTTACAGCAAATGAGCTATACATTCACTTTTAACCAATCTCTCAGTATACGTAGAATTATGGTGATTGATACATGGTTTGTATTTAGTGTAATTTCACATCAAAACCGAAGTTTAATACTGATTAAAAAATATTAGGAACTATTTTATAATTCTCAAACCTGTTCCCACGATGCTTTTTTTAAATATCTGTATTTATTGAATCAGGTATCATATCAACGAGCCGCATTACACTAATTAAGTGCGGATTAAGTGATATCGTGTTTGCGCAAACTGCACTTAAGCCCTGATTAAATTTTAATGACATCCCGGACAGCGAATAACTGTATTATCGTAAGAGGAACTTACTGTCCGATTAATGCTACACTATTTACGAGATAAATACGTAAAAAGGATATGGTAGTTACGTGACAATATTTATAGTTGGGAATTTTTGTAAACATATATAGAGGGACCTGCTCCCCCCAACTCTGCTTGCCGTGTAAAAATTGACCACCCTTTATAGTTGTGTAACTTAAAGATTACAATGGTATTTGGAAAGTGGGCAATAAGTTTACGCTGATTATGTAACACGTTAACAAAGACTCAAAGGCATCCCATGTGAGACGTCAGACTGTATTTCTTAGCGCGTAGGTAACGCCGTCGCATTGTACTTGTAGAAAGTGGCTGCCAACCAAACAGTCATTGAAGAGACGATGTAAACGGAACGTTCCAGTTAGCTTAAAACAAATTTTGGTAGCAATTAATTACGTAGCAATAACTTTAATTTTGTATTTACTTATTTATTTATTGTTGTAAAAATATAAGCGAATAAGAAGTAAACTAAACAAATTATATTGTATTAACATCATCATTTCAGATATAAGCCCATATGGAGGACCATTGATAAAGAACCGGTTAGAAATAGCATGCATCCTCTAGCAAGAACTGTCTCAATAAAATATAAATTAAAAGTAATATGACATACAAAAGTTTTATTTGAAATTTATATTTAACGACGAATACTGGATATCTAATAAAATAAGTTTCTCATTCTACTGCTTTTTTTTTCAGCTGATGGACGCCCACTACAAGGCATAGACTTCCCCCAAAAATAGCCACGATGACCGGTCTTGCACTACCCGCATCTAGCGTCGTCGCTTTTTCTAGCGAGGGGTCTACCCGCGCCGCGTCTACCGGCTTGTGGTCGCCACTCGAAAACCTTTCGAGCCCAACAGGCATCGGTAGAATGAGCGATGTGCCCCGCCCACTGCCACTTTACACGAGCAATTCTTCGAACTGCATCAGTGATCTTCTCTTCTAATTGGATTTCACAGCGAAACTCCGATCATAGCCCTCTCCATTGCTCTCTGGGTAACCTTGAATCTTCTTATGTGGATCGTCGTAAGTGACCACGTCTCGGATCCATATGTCATCACTGGTAACACACTTTCGCCTTAAAATATTACAGTATTTTGGACGAAAAGAATAATTTTATAAAATTATTGTTAACGATTTTTGCAATACACATTTACTTATTTAATTTAAATGTATTAATAATGTCTATTATGAACTAAGAAATTAATAAAGAACCCATTAATATATTTATCTACAGTGTTCGAATATAATAGACACAAGAGGAAAAAACTCGCAATGATTATCATTCTAATGCTACATGAGAAGTTCGTGGGCAATGGATTGCCATTGTTGTGGACGGGGCTTAGTATTATCTGATAGCCGAGCTCAACGTAGAGCGTTGGCTCATTCATCCGAAGAAAGATTTCGACCCGTCAGCTGTTACTTAATTTGCCTTTGTTCTTAGAAACAGCTTTCGTCGAGTTTCAGAGACCACGTTTTCTTTTTGAGAAATTTCCTTCATTCATCAACCATCTTTTTTTTAGTTTATTAAATCAAAACAAAAAATACTATTTGCTAATATGAATATCGTTTTACATTATATTAGAAATAAAAAATATATATTGAACAAATATCTTAGCCGACCAAGTAAAATAATTTAAATTCTTTTATTATGATATTTAATAACATTTTCTAAAAATTGCGGATATGTTTACGGGACTCTCATAGATTTTTAGTGTAAAGGGAACGTGAAAATAATTGATAAATTTAATGAAGTTTTAGTGGAATTTGGTTTGTAATAAATTAACAGTATGAGAATTTGATCAGTCACAGATATTTGGAAAAGACATGCTTAGAAAGGCGATTTCTGGCAAAACTTTGGGAAGGAGTGGAAACCAAAACAAAGGCAATCTTCAAGTACAATATCACGTTTATTACTATGTAATATTGATTAAATTAAGTATATTATAATGATAATAATATTTGGTTAGCCATATACTGGAAGTGAGTTGCGAAATAGTAATCATTTGATCTGATTCACTTTCATATTCCACAATGCCAAGTACCCAGTGAACTGCTCACCGTGATCCGGGATGCTCAAATTAAAAACATAATCAATTTATTACGTTCTACTATACAAGGCTTCTGGACGTACACGCCGGATCAATATAATCCGGTTCATAGCCCTAATTAATTTTCTTGCCAAATAGTTCAACGTTCCGGTATAGATCGGTAAAGAAACTACAGTTTCCGTGTTTATTTTATAACGCGAAGTATACGTGTTCTCGACTTCCGGTCATACTAGTTGTATCTAACATCCGTTGATATCGTTTTTATGAGGAAGCTATTAACAAATTCATTAATATATATTACAATTAAACAAAATTTTAAAACAAAACTTATGTTTTATTTTAAAATATCCAACTCATTCGAATTCAAGTCAAATTTCTGAACACGGTTCTGTAATTTATTTAATGGTTATTTGCAATTAAATACCGCACAACATAAAATTAAAGCTTCGTTATTTGTTATGTTGTAATATTACACATCTCTACAGCAAGCCAACAATATAGCTATTGTTGGCTTGTTGTAGAGATCTCAAGGAGTCTTAGTCAGGATTATATAGGTTTTGTCTAGGCAAGCACATACCATCGTAGACCTCGTTTTACATCAGGCGAGAAAGAGATCAAATGTCATATGTCTACAAAAGATAAAAAAAATCCTTTTTTTTTTTTAGCCGATAGACGCCCACTGATAAGCATAGACCTTCTCCAAATATCACCACGATGACTCGGTCTTGCCCGTATCCGACTTCCCGTGACTATAACTAAGTCATCGGTTTGCCTCGTGAGGAAGCTTACCCACGTCACGTCAACCGACTCACGGTTGCCACTCGAGAACCTTTCGGTCCCAACGGCCATCTTTCAGACTTCAGACGAGCCATTCCTCGAGCTACACCGATAACCTAGATTCTCCCACAGATCTAATCATGTCAGTGTATGTATGTATAACATATTTTAACTTTTTCTTTTTAAAATTCATTATATTATTTAGTTTCTTTTATGATACATGTATTAAAAGGACTATGAATGATTGCCCCACTGTTCTATTTTTATCAGAAAATCTTACTGAGGTCATCGGAAGACGTCCGGAACAGGCCACTACCGATCCTATTGCCAACCTGTGGGCTAGATCAATGTTCAGCAATGTGGGTCTTATAGCTTAAAAAATGATGATTATGGTAATTGAAAATTATGAATAAAAAATTCCAAAATCATCTAATCTTTCTGTCTAATAAAAATTTTTAATGTCATATTTTTTAGTAAATAAAAAGCCCTTATAACGATAAAAAAGAATGCTCAAAGTAAATCGAAGTTATTGCTTTGCGTGATTAATAAAGGAACAAAACAGGGACGATTTTGCCCTCAGAACTTAGGACCGGCTTCAAAGGTAATAATACTGCGTCGCAAATATATCAATATCGATCGAAAAGGAAAAATACAGATGCAGCCACCGGGGACTGCGTCGTAAAATATCTCGTTACTGATAATTGACTTGCTTTATAGCATTGAAAACGCTATTCTGTGTTGCTTGCGGATAATATTCCTGAAAACCCATTTCTATAGGCAATATTCCTATCGCCAACCGATAGTGGGGGATAATTACTTTGTTGAAGTTTAAACGCATTTTGATAACTGTAAAACGTTGTGAGTCCAAGAGCCCGTGATTAGTTACTTCATTATTATATAGAAACTGATAGTTCCTCACCGCATGCTTCCAACACAAGGGTGAGGTTTGACCTATAGTAACTCCGGCAGATATGTACGAAAGATACATAAAACAACTAATTCAACATTTCAGCCGTAGGACGTTTATGTTTGAATATAGGCATCCCCATAGTTTTCCAATAGGACCGGACGGAAGAGGCCTACATTCATACGCTTCTGGTGTAAAGGTATTACAAGATTGTCTATTCATTTATTCCAATAAATATAATACTTATAAAAAAATAAATTCAAAACAATAACAACAAGCGTAAAAGAACAAGTCACTGTTTAGTGTGATACTGGAAGTTATGAGTACATGCATTAAAGTTCATCATTAACTAGATTTAACAACATTTAAAGAAAATGAATAACATCTTTTAGGTCAAGAGTTTTCACAGGTAAAAACTTAATTGTTATAAGTCTAGCTAATGATAATGACAATATATCGACTCCTGGTGGAAGTGGCCGCTTTGTTATTTCGTTTTGTAATGTAGATCGTGGGTGAATAAACCGCTATTATTAATATTATTTTTTATTTTGAAGTATACCACGAAAGTAGAGTTCGTCAACAATCTATATGACAAAACATCACGAGTGCCAAATCTATGCAATTTTCCAACGTTTACGTTCGTCCCTCACCCACATGCCTACCGTGCCGCGTATTGTGTAAGTTACGACATCAGGAAGTGTGCACACCGCCGTTGCCGCTTCTTGTCGCGAAGGAAATCGCGAATTCTTGCGCAAATGTGTTCACGGCTTTATGACATTTGTGAATATGCCATTACACTACACAAGAGTTTCATTTTCACAATTCGAATTAATAACGATGACAAAAGCGGGCATTTGTTTTCCAACATTTCATGTCACTGTTTCTGTATTTACTAATCTGTAGAATTAATTAAGTTATTTTAAATTTTATTAGGCGTATCCATGAAACAAATGAAGTAAGAAAAACTTATTGCAATCAGCATATTGTTCTAAATTAATATGGGAAACCATTAATAAATAATTCGATACAGAAAAATTACGTATACCGACCACTAATACGTACAATGACTGCTCCATTTCATCTTTTCTTTTATTTAATTTAATAGATAACGGCGACGTCATATAGTAACATGAAATCTATGCTGCTCGTCTATGCATTCACTTGTACCAATAAAAAGGGGTAAAACTCTTTGAACTTTTAAAAGTCTTAGAATCCTTTTTCTTTGTCTGTTATACATCTGGAGCAGAGGTAGCCCTGCGAGCAGTGGTTTCCCAGCGGCAGAGGACTGATACTTGCGATCGTAAGTCGCGGGTTTGATTCTCTGGATATAATTTTAAATAATTCACACTGTATACTAATTATATAGGATTACCACTGCTCACAGACAAGTTTCCAGAGGATGGGCAGCAGCATCCTGTGCGTACCATAATAGCACACTACGGTCGTCAACCTTCTTGCAAGCGTGGCGATTACCACAGTAGTTTATCTCCCTACAGATATCTTTAGCCTTACTGTGGGCGTCTATGAGCTGAATCAAAGAATACTTCGATTGTAACTTTTTATGCTTTTTTGAATTATAATATGTATGTGTGTACATTATTGTACACATTATTGGATTTAAATGTTTATGTATTTTGAGTATTATCTGTAAATTTACATATTCATAAAATGATAAAGTATGCCATCGTTAATATTATTATTTAATTATATTTATATTTAATTATGTATTATTAGTTGTAGATTGTCTGTAAGAAATTTCAGAATGCAATAAGACCGCCAATAGTTGTTATAACTATTAAAGTTTATTGTTGTATGTGTATTGTATTCTAGACTTTGTGGTAACTATATGTAATTTGTAAATTCTTGGCTATTGCTACTAAATTTATCCAGATATCAATCGCTATGGACGAAGAAAAAAATCTTAAATATATTTTTCAGTCAGAATATTTATAAAAGTTCTAGGAATTTTACCATTTCATGTTCTAGACATTTACTTGTTTAACACAAGCTGCACGGTAATCCATCACAAGCCATCTATCGAACCATTACTAAGTGATTTTAGTTAGTACACTGGTACGCTTTGTAAGTTTAAATGTTAGTTTGTGTACCATAAACATTTCTAGACAATGGCCCGGTTGAATAGACAGATGCTTTCGATGTACTGGCAGAACAATGGGCGAGAGGTTAGAAAATTGCGGGCTCTTCTTGAAATAAATAGCCCTGCTGTCATTGGAAGAAAGTATAAAATAAACCAAGTGTGAAGAGTTTCTTACAGAACGAGTAAAATTTTACACAATTACTCAATGGTAAAAGTTTTATTCAAAAACTCAGTGGATAAGATTTAAAACTTTTCATTTTGATAAAATGTATATAAATAATGTTGTTATGCATAAAGTAAACTTATTGATGAAATTAAATTGACTTATTATTACTAGCTGCATCATCATTTCAGGCGCAGGAAGTTCAATACTAGACATATCTACATAAGTATATCCCATCGATTTACAATAAGACCAGTTGAAAGCCGCCTTTGTCTGACGTTTTCCGACGAATTTTACTACGTCGTCTTTTCATCATTTTGGTGAATGTCCTATGCTCCAGCGGCCATCAGTCCAGTACCCCATACGGCTTGCGCACTGCCAGTTCAACTTGCAAATATGACCCTGGTTACGTCGTTTACTTTTGTGTATCTACGGATCTTTACTTAATTGTCAAATATTATCATGGTTTTACCACACCTTTGTAATTACCCTGCTAACCTTTATGTTGCCAATATGGAGCTACCTAGCAATGCTACGATGCTAGTTTTTTATTTGTTTAACGATTAATGATTTCGACGTAAAAAAATAAAACCCACCATTAAATCTAATGGCGATTACTATAGTCTGAGGTATACCTCATCAAGAACCACATTTAGTTGCGAATTGAAAATAAAATAATAAATCCATATGTGTAGAGTAACAACTCTTCTAATAAAACCATAATGAAAAAAATACCATCATCGGGAGTGCAATAAATTTTTTTAGTTTTAAAGTAAAGAATCGTCAGCAAACAAAAAACTCAGAATTTACTTTTACTGCAGTATTTTCAGCGAATATTTAAAAATGTATTGAGCACAGAGAAATTTAGCTTGTATAATAAGGCTTAAAATTTTTTTTTGCATGTTAACGCAAATTGAATATTATAATTAAGCATTGGCAAGCTCACAGTTATACGAACGAACTATACAACAAACGAACTATACACAGGACTATGCTCGGGACTTCTCCACGAGATAGCTTTAGGAGTAATCTGTAGACGAAAGAAGTTGAAGTGGCAGTGGGTGAGATGGCGTGTAGAACAGATGGTCCCTGGGGCCTTGAGGTTTTGAAGTACGATTCAGTAAGTCCAGCGATGGACGTTCACCCATATGGAGGACAAATAATCTTGTCAAGGTCATCGATATGCGTTGGAAGCAGATCGATTCCAGTCTTATTGCCAATTTTTGGAAGAAGCCTATGTAAAGCAGTGGAAATCCTGCGGTTGAAATTATGATGACGAAAAATAATGATTTACTATTAAATACTTCATTAAATTTAGGTTCTGGGACGTAATAATATGTAGAGCTAACTGAAGCCTATTTTGAAATGACTACCTTATATTTACAGTGAAATACTTTATAGTGTATTTGTAATTATTTAATTTTATTTTCACTAAGAAACTAATATACAATAACAATTATAAAATTTATTTTTAAATGTGATGGCAGTTTTAATATTTTTAGAAGAATCATCTTACCATTTTGTTGATAGAAAATTATGGATCCAACTTTATTAATTGCTTTTGCTTTAAAAACAAAACCCAAGAGAAAGGCACCTTATCTCTATAGTATATTTCTGGTACGTACCTGTAAAGAAAAAAAAAGTGTTAATAAAATTACAAAAAATGTGAATATGAAACACTTTAGTTAGATAAGTAAACACAGTTTACGGAATATAAAATTCACAGAAAAGGACGTAAATCTTTAAAAAGAATAAGTCGCTGTTACACACAAAATTCTTCTGACTGCGGCGTTCTTTTCATGCTAGCGGTGAGATGGCCATAGCATTTATCTGATAATAAGTGAAATCCACATATATTATGTAGATAAAAAATAACATAAGTTGATGTATAGAATTAAAAAAAATATTTAATAAATGTAATGCTTTTAAAACTTGTACAAAATACAGTACAGTCCGATACAAAACGTCATGTACCGAATAAACTGGCGGCAAAAGAGGCTCCCAAAGTGACTTTCCATAAAATAGACCTACCACTAATAAGTGTTTTTATCCGGTAGAGCCTTGTAGCGCGAAGTTTTCGTATTTTTTTTCACAAACCGTTACTGTCTATTGTCTCTGACAGCTTTGCTGTATAAAAGCAATTTATCAAATTGATAAAAACACTAATATTACATAATAATTTTAAATAATTTTTATTGTCTTTCTGTTTTAAATATAATAATTGAATAGAAAAAAGTAATCATATATACGAAATTAAAAACTAAATCGGAAACCTCATTGTTTCACTGTTACTAGCCGTTCTGAGCTATTAAGTAGGAAATTCCACAAGAAGCCGGCGATTGAAAGTGAACGTTGTACGCACACAGACGCGTTTAGGCTACATGTTTGTGTTGTGTATGCAGCTCACATGGTTACTGTGTGTGCCGGCGCTTGAACTGCCCTGTTTGTAGGAAGCGATGTGTGGTAGAATTACATTGAATTAATATATAATGGAAGAGAAAGATAATTAAGTTATTACCTATTGATCACATTTAATACTTGTCAATTTAATAAATCCACTTATTAAATTTGATGCTAATTTTTACTTTTATTTAATTTTTCGTCAATAATAGAATATATGAAGCTGATTTTAAACACTAAAGACATTATTTGTTTGAGTATCAGCGATATTTAATTCCTTTCAGTTAAAATATTAAAATCCAAAAGCTATCTGGTTCTTTTAATAACTAAAATATCTATTCCATGTGATGTAAATATGAAGCTGTCCCATAAATCAACGTCAAAATTTTTAGCACTTATTTTTAAAATGTATACAATTTTATGAACCCGATGATGTTTTTCTGTTATTATATCAATAACCTAAACCCCTTTTTTCTAATTTGATTACAATCTTGTGTTTCATGTAACCCTTCTGTAAACGACTGACAAGAAATCATCCTGAAATGACTTTATTTTGAAAGAAAATAGCACCTTTTTCAAACTTGCACTAAATTATTAGTAAACCCAACTTAAAAAAGAAGAGAAAGAAATTTAAAAAAAATTCTGCGTATTGCCACCATCTACGATGTCAATAAATTTCGGCTTGACGTTGATTTATGAGGCCTCTCTGTATATTCATATTCTTCCGCCATGCATTCTGTCTCGTATCGAGTGTATCTTATTTTGTACTGTGTAACTGATAGTATATAATATCGCAAGATAATAAGCATTAAAAGTTAATCGTCCGCGTCAATTCCATTGTATTTATATCTTCGTAACCAGTTAGATCACGGCATAACATTTATAGAGAAAACGGAACGTAAATCGAATTAAAATTTGTTTACATTCGATTGCTTTAGTGCGTCAAATAGAGTACCACCATTATATATATGTATATATATATATATATATATATATATATATATATATATATATATATTTTTATATATATATATATATATATATATTTATATATATATTTGCATGAATAATTTTCCGCAACTTTAAATATTTTTATGATGCATTGTTATATTATGTTGTTAAATATATAGATATATATTACTAGAATATAGTAAAATGGTAGTTAATATATTGTAATAAAATGTGTTTTTGTACTGTATTAGGTACAACCTGTAATTAGTAGTGAGTGAAATAAAATTAGTATTGTTTTGGTTTTTCATCATCAGCAATAGGTATATAACGATGCGGTGTTTTCTAATTATTCCTTTAATATTAACACTAGAATATTCTCTGGTAGTAATATAAATTTAAAAAATAAAAAGTCGCATTATAAAATATTAATTTTAAATGTAAGCTTCTGTTTATTATAATAATGGCTGCCGACCTTTAACCATAAATAGTATTAAATCGTGACCTTACTAGAATAAAACATCCTCGATTTATAACAAAACCTACACTACGTTTATTTGTTTACTTAAAACATTCCTTGTGACTCATGAAAATTATTTATTCTTTTTAAAATTATGATACTCTTTATTCATTTATTATTTAGAATAATTTACAGTAGTCGCTTGTGTACGCCATGACAAGAATGCCAAATGAGCTTAATTTGATATAAAACTTGATAGAAACTCAGATTAAGTTTTCCAATAATGGCCGCCCTAAATTTTATGCCACGATGGTTTCAAACGCGCCCGGATGTCAGAAGAACCGCCAACAATCTTAGACAGATTTTTTTTTTGACGATCACTTTTACTGTAACTTAAATACAGTAGTAGAGATTATTAGAAATATGACGTTTATTCATAGATTTAACATATCTTCCGATCACTATTTTTTTGGATGGTATTCTGTGCAGTCCTAATTTCCCTGGTTTATTCGCGTCGTAATTCCTGTATGTAATATTACGTAAACACACAATTTTTTGAATAGTGCTCTTATTGTTTTTAATTATTTTTTTAAAGTAACAGAACCTTATACCATTTTAAGAGATATCTATTTCTATTCTTTTTGTTACTTGGTCCCCTAATGTGGATAGGCAGGGACATAACTGTATCTATAGATTGTACAACCAGTAATGTCCCCGATTAGAACAAGCAAAAAAATACACTGATCATCGTTAAAATAACCTTTTTTGTTATTAACCTCCTTTAACAAAGAGAAAGCGAAAAATATTTAACCACTGCGAAATTAGCGAAATGAGGAATGAACACATTTCACTTTAATTCATATTTAGAGCCGTGTTAGCGGCCTGCATTCAAATTTGTTTAAAATATTGTTTAATGCATTTATATGCAAATCCCTTGAAATATTTTTAGAATTTTTTTATACATAAATATCAATATTTTGCATAAAATCGTTAGCATAAACTACATTTGATGCATTTTTTCCAATATCGCAAACAATGATTTCTGCACAACTACTAATACTTTATTTTATCCAAATACAAAATATAATTTTAACGACGACGTCGCACACGATGACAACTAATACGACGACGCCGAGTACGACGACGGTGACAACCACGACTAATATGTTCGTAATTTTCGTATGTCCATAGGCACGTTAAATGTTAATTAAACTTAAAAATTCGTCTAGTAACTTGTAACTTTAAAAATAATATTTTTCATGTGCATGGATTATATAAATATGTACATACTATGTAGATGCAATGTTTATATGTATTATAGTGAAAATGTTGTAAGTAATAGGATATAATTATAATACGGTCATAAGAAAACATTAACTTTTCTTTAGGATATAGGCCAATGAGTACTGTAATAATTTTTAACACAATAAACTAGTAAATTAAATATATTAACTACAAAACGGTACAAAAATTTATATTAACTTGTATATTTACACATATATAAAGAAATATATATATATATATATATATATATATATATATATATATATATACACACACGCGAATGTAATCAGTTAGTATAACAGATCAATAGGAGCGAGTGTGTGAACACACATACAAGTTTTTACACGTTACGTTTATACACACATTACATGCACACGTCTACGTGACTGTCGCGTGATGTACCTACTCGTTTCCTTGATATGTCTCCGTCACGTCTATACGCTCTGATTAACAACGATACCATATACCAAAATATATTCGAACAATCGCCCATAACCTATAATAATAGATTCCAACACGACGCCGAACTCTCAATATCAACTACTACTGAATTACTTTAAATCCGATATCATTTGACCTTTACAGTATTTAGAAAGGAAAAAATATTATACATTTTTTAAATAAATGTTTTTAATAATGCCAATCGAATTTTTTTTTATGTCGGAACAATTCTGGCATGCAACAAACAACGACTTATTATTAGAAGAGGGAAACGTTCTTTTTTTGAATATTGGTTATCTCAAATTATAAGTAATCTGCATAAATATCAATCTATATCGTGTTTCGTTTTTCCATTACCGCTGACAGTGATTTCTTCAATACACTACGGTCAAATTAAAATTCAAGATCCCAGATGTAACTAGGAAGGTTGCATGATATAACACGCAATTACGCTTAGCTATATTTTCTCCTAAGACCTCGAAGACGAACGGATCATTTACTCTTTACATAAGATATTAATGATTGCAAATCTTTACGCAAATATTATCACATAATATTTTGCAAAAACAATAAGCTGTCGCTCAGCATTTAGTTTCATTTTATACCAACGTTAAAGAGAGAACAATGTTTATTAAATAACAATTATTATCTGTGAATAAGGTAATTTTGAAGTCAAATAAACCGAATATGATTCAGATTAAATTTATCGAACTTGATAAGTGTTTACTATTCTCTACTATTATTGAAGTATTTAGTAATATTTTTAAATATAATGAAAAATTATCATAAGTCGTTTTTAAATCATGTATAGTCGTTTTGTAAGTATTTGCCTTCTTAAGAAAATATTAAAAAACCAGAAACTAAACAAAATCGATGAACAAATTATTTGCAAAGGTTATTCCAACTGAACGAGGCTGGAAGGAAGAACTAATTACATTTAAGCAACAACAATGATTACCGAATAATGAAATAATTTTAATTCGTTCAATCAATGTAACATTTGTGTAGAAAAATAAATCAAACAACAATTACACAAATACCAATTGCACTTTATTATTCGTATAGGATAACTTCGCTTAATGCTGATATTATGTAATAATTGTACAGAGCACAAAAAATTCAGAGAGTATTATTTATTGCAAAAGTTACATGTTTATTTTCATTACTAACTTATATTTTAAGCAAACAGTAATAAAAATTAAGTACTGTTTAACTTTTTGCCATGTTATTGAATTGTAAATCCGCTTTAAGACATGTAATCACCTTATATAAAATGTAGATAAGAAGATACAACTGACGTTTACATGATTTAGCTGCAACGCTCTGATGGAATAGTTATCTATGCTATAAATCTTCGCGTACTCTTAACTAAAAAGTAGCAGACATTTCAATTATATAAGAAGCAATAATGCACATGTTTTATATTCGTAGTATATTTCATAAAAAATATGTATTGACACTTTCATTACGTGACTTAATTATCTTTCTTTTGTTTTTATTTTATAACGTCAACGTCAATTATTATTAATGAGAACGTAATTAAAATAGCTTCTTTTTATCAATAGCAGAATTATTGTAGCAAAAAAGTAACTCGTCGTAAACTAAAAGTAGAAGTATCTCGCTTCATGAATAATCATAAATAATACAACCATGAATACTGGTATTGTTCATAATTTTTATACAACGTATTATCATTTAATGCTAGAATCAAATGTACAATAGTATTTTTTTCGCTAAATGTTAATATTTAATATTTACGAAAATAAAATAAATTTTAAAATATAAAAGTAAATTTTTAAATGAAACCATAATTTTTATTCTAGACAAATAAACCTAAAAAAGGGACTCGGTAATAGATTGAATCATAGTTCCTATATTAATATATGAAATAAGAAATATTATTTTAAAATTTCAAAAGATTTTTAAAGCGCTCTAGATGTTGTAAAAGCGTTTTACGTAGAATAATCTATTTTTTACTGAAATAACATGGTTACCCAAATGGCATTTGCAGTTGATGCGGATACAAAGGGGAGGTTGCAGATGATGAAAACACTTTTAAAGATAACAAAGTTACCTCGGGAGTTGCGAATGGGTTGCTACATTATCTTTTTTTACCGGATTGGAGCATAATCTATTTTATGTAATAACAGAGAACGTTTCCGCCGATAGCGGATCAACGAAATGCCATAACAGCGTGTGTAACGTAACTCGCACAGTAAGTAACAGGTGAGCCGATATTGTAACGGCATTAAGTAACCGTCACGGGACACTGCATCTTATCGAAAGTGATTCGAGGCAAGCCGATACGCCTGTAGCCCAGATTGCGTCATCAATGGTTACTAGTATTTCGAATGCTATTACATTTCTGAAAATTTGTAAAACGTATGGTTCAATTGCAGTTGAAGGCCGAAGCGAGCAATTCAGTTGGGTCAATTACTCCTATAAATTATATATATATATATATATATATATATATACATACTTATATATATATATATATGTGTGTGTGTGTGTATCTGTATATATATAAAAGTTTCTTAGGGATAAATGTTTAGCTAATTTAGTATCAGTTAATGTATAGTACAACCTAATTAAATATGAATGGTTTCAGTAGTAACAAATAACGTAATGCATAAAAAGCGTTTTCAAAACTCCTATTCCTACATATCAAAATATAACGTCCTTGCAGATATTGTACTGTCGGAAGTAATTGGCCAGTCATATTCAAATGATCACTTTATACAGGTGATTAGAAATAGGTGTTTTAAAACTTTTCACTGACAAATAATGTCAGTTATATTCACCTCTTTATAGCTTTTGCATCTATAACCAACCGTCCTGTACATCACATTTAGATATTATTTTTGATGCAAAAGAAAAGTGTAAGAGTGGTTTCATATAGCCGCAAGAACTCGTATAAAAGTAAGAAAAAATAATATTGATCCCTAACTTAAAACTAAATGTTGCAATAAAAAGCAGGTATGTTTACTTAATTTACATAGTTTCAAAACTAAATCACAAGATAAAATATAATGAAGAATAAAAAAATGCATCATCACAACGTCGTTTATTGTAAATAAATCTTGTGACCATTAATTTAACAAATTGTACACGCAAAAAATTTATTATATTATCGTTAAATGTAACTCCATAAAAGTAATGTAAAACCATTAGGCTTTTTATTCATATCGCTGATCGTGACTGAGATAAATGCCTCATTGAACAGTAATTGCGGCTTCCGGATCATATAACTCACTGTGTCGAATACAGTGGCATTTTATTTGAGCAGTTAACAATTTTTAAGAGCATCAGGAAGGAGTATCTTATATATTGACTCACGTGTTCACAGTATATAAATAAATATTAACAATGTTACAGGCATTTATATCAGCTATTTTTAAAATGGGGATAATAAACTTTTTAAAAATACGTAAAAAATGAGGTAAAAGAACGCCTTATCACGGTCGCTCAATGAACAATGAACAGGGCTATGCGACTGATTTACGTACGAGGTCGAATCAGGAATGATGAGATGCATAGGCGAACGAAAAATACCGACATGATCCCACCTTTAAAGTTCTGGAGTGGAGATCAAGGACCGACAACCTCAGCGTAAAACATCCAATCATAATGTGGAGAGATCACGGAAACTTCGATCCAGACCACGTAGACCTTTAGATGAAGAAACTGGGCGCAAAACTTCACACAAGGAATCCTCAGCTTAGTCCTTCATTATTAAAGCATTTACATCGCGATTCAAAAATCTCCACGAAAACTGATCATCTGGAATTATAATTTTTGCGAATTACATAGTTTTATATGTTCTTTTTTGTTCTCCTGTTTTAAATCTAGGACGGGGACTTTAGCGTTCACGCCTGTTATCCTTTACAAGTTCTTTTACTATATCTTCTTTTATTCTTTAAATTTTCTTGTTTACTCTTTTCTTTCATTCACAATCCTTACACACATCGCCTCTTCCTTCGCCGCATTCATTCAGTATCACAACTTAATTCACAATTTTTTATTTTTGTCCTTATTTCCATTATTATTGTTTCTTATTTAACATTTCTTTGGTACCCAGCTTTAAATTTAACGTTAGTTTTTTTTCATTTTAGCTATTTTTATGTATTACTTTCTTTATTATTTAATAACAATATTTTAAAAATTTGTGGAGGCGATGGTTTCAGTTATTTAGTGTTCATCTATGTTGTGGTGGATACTTCCAAAGAAAAATCTGCTTGCGTCTCTGATAGCGGGTGGGTCAACGTTTCAAGGTAGCCACCTTGAGACGTTGTGGCATTAGTCCATCTTCGTTAGCAAGCTGTTGCTTGACAAGCTAGCAGAATCATCACGATAATTCTTTTTTTATTATATTTATAGTATATGTAAGTATTAAATTATTTATATTATAGTATATTTATATATGTAATTATAGTAAGTACCGATTAGTATATTTGTATAAGGTATTTTATAAGATTATTTTCTCTCTCGATTTTATTTTACTTTTTTAATTTATTTTATTCTATGATATTACTTGTTTTACAAATTTCATTGATTTATCTCTGCACCGCCTAAGGGTTAACTGGTAGAGACTGTAATAAGTTCGCGTATACATAAAATGTGACAAAGGTATTTTAAGTAAATTGCCGTTATATATAAAATTTTAAAAAATCTTTTTAAATTAATTAATAAATAATTTTAACAGTAGGAGTCAAGGTACACCACGGGGATTTATTGACTGGGTGTCCGACATACCACTTTTATTAAACCCGCTACGGAAGGGCATCCTATGTAGGTTTTGCCCACGAGACCAAAAAAGTTTTTTCACAAAAACACCTATAGTGTAATTGGTTCAAGGTACGATCTATTAAAACTATAATGTCGAAATATATCATGGTACAATTGAGATCTACATCTTTTAGTTTTTAAATGTTAAATAATTTGAAAAATCTTTTCTGCAAAATTTTTTGAGTGTTTTCGTTGAACATATAGTCTTGAAATAATATACTTGAAAAAATAAATAACGTTATAAGACTTCTTATAGGTATTTCTTAAAAGTATTAGTGTTAAATTACAAATATTTGTTGTTATTGAAAATTTATTCCACAACACCAGGTCCAGCTAAAAAAGTTGTCTGTCTCCAGTCACTGAACATCTAGTAACTGCAGCTGAAATAACCTCAGCCTACATTTTGAAATATAGAACGTCGAACCGTACAGCGCGAACGCGTAATAGTTAATAAATATAATTAGCAACGTGACGGCTATAAACCGACACAACCAGCTCTGTTTTGGCAAATTGTGTTTAATTTATTTCAAATAGTTACAAAAAAAAGTCTCTGAGGAACGATTTAGCCCACTTTATTCAAACCACAACAAAATTAATATTTTACTTCCATAAATGATAGTGAATTTTCTTGAAATCTTCTTGACTGATAGGAATTGCCTATAGGACGTCCGCTGTGATTATTTGTGAAAATGATAAGATAATTAATTAAAGAAAAGTGGACATTTCCAAATGGATTCTACCTTAGATACTATTTTTATTTAAAACGTGTTTAATCTTTACATAAAGTAGCTGGTGGCGCCAGTGTCAAAATCCTCTATAGTTCTAAATACTGCCAAACACTCAAAGAATTACGCAATAAATGTACTATGTGTACCTAGTTTATCATATATTTATCATTCGGCTCGCGGAAAGCCTGGTAATCCTGGAATAGCCATTACATAAAATCTCTAGTCTAGTTATCATCACATAATGGTAAAAATATAAATATATTCTTTAGAACAAACAAATCAACTTTTTCATACATTTATTAATATACTTATTATAGGGTGTCTAACACTTTTTAACGTAAAATAAAAGTATTTTGTTCAAAGAAATTTAATTAAATTGATATATTTTATGGTCATCACCTAGCCCATAAACGCTCATTGCGAGAAATGGCCACCCCTAAAAATATCCATGGGGAAAACACCATAATCGCCACGCTTGGCTGGCGGGCTCGCGATCGCAGTGTGGTATTATGGAAGCTCTTGCTTTTCTTTTGGAAACTTGTTTGTAAGCGTAGTCAATCCTATATAATGGTGCTTTACAAAGTTTGAATAGTACAAAATTGTTTCCTGGGAACTGAAAACGCGACCAACGATCGCAAATCTCAGTCTTCTACCGCTAATATACTACTGCTCATATATCAAAGCCATAAACATAAACATACAAAATAAAAGTAAATTGTTATTCAAAAACACTTGTTTTAATGACAATAATCAAAACAAGAAACCGGTGCAACGCATAAACTCTTATTTATTCCAGAACCCGGATGAAGTGGACGGAGAGACTGGTCCGTCTTCTGACCTAAGGATTCCGGGTCACAGTCCCACGAGGCCCAGCATCGCTTGCATCTTAATATTAATTAATAGCGTCTCATCACGACATTTATCTCAAGGGTCAGGGATGCGTCGATCACGTTTAAAGGACCGTAGCGGGTATTTCCTCGTAGCATCCTGTATAATATTATATAATATTATATCCTGTACATTATCATTAAATTAATTGTACAAAATTACTGTTATTTGTTTGTATGTTTATTGCTTTGGAAACAATTACAAAATTAATACAATTATGTTATAATAATAGTATTGAAAACAAGAAATAACGGCGGTGCGCCAACTAAAAGGACGATAAAAATAAAAATCAATTCAATTAAAAAAAAATATAGGAATGTCAGTAATTATTATAATTATTGAACCAATGAGAGGCTTATCTATTGTCTACGGCTATTGCAAATGAGATACACGAAAGGATTTTTTTTAAAATAAACCCTTGTCAAGATGTTTAGAAAATACTGGATGCAGGCTGTTTCCTACTGATCCTATTGGGAATCGGTAGAGGAGTCCTAGCCTATGTTCAGCAGTTTGTTCTACGGCTTAAATGATATTCATTATCATCTCGTCGCTTCCATCGCTTTGTATGAAGAGGGCAGGATACGGTGCTCTGAGCAGACGACACACGTAGCATGTTTGTGAATACGTCTTTATATATTGTTACGTATACATTGATACATTGCTTCAACCTTTCCTACCTGATTCTTTTTACCTTACCAAATTATAAATAAATATACAAATAAATTATGACTTAATTAGGCTTAAAACCTTCAGTATGTTATAGATATTCCGATGCACATCTCGCTCATACCTCTACCGCGTACAAATTCACTATGATTTTATTCCTAGTTATTTCAATGACTAGGTTATAGCATCTGTTCTATAGTTGTATGGTCTTTATGTATATTGGTTTTCAAGGGAGGACAGAACCTGTGTTTAAGAGAAATGTTTTAAATCTGGAAAGCGTATATTATAATATACAATTATATGTAGCGGGTAAATCCGTTCGTAACGTCTAGTGTTAAATAATTGTGTGACTGAGCACTGTAAATTTCAAATGTTAAGTCCTGCATTTAATAAAGCATCTTAATAAACCTGACCTAGGTGAGCTAGATTTATTACTTCGCAGTAAAACTGAATAGGATGTGTATTTAATAATGTTTATTTGTGTTAATAATATATGGACAAACCTCCATAGCGATATGTAATTACTTTAATGGCTTTAATAACTAATCTACATTAAACATGAATCGATAAATGTGTTACTACGCCGACTACGTAAAATGCAAGAATTCATTTCAGTTTATTTTCTTTCACGTCTTTTTCAATATAGTGTAAAGAAAGGTTACGGAGAGAAAAAAGCATACATAATATTTGTAAAGTGTAGTTGTCATAACCTTTGATATGATTGACGTTATGCTGCTAGCAAGCTTAAGCTTTGTGTAGCTTTATCGAAATAAAGCCTGCGGAAATAGGAGGTCTACTAGCTAAAAATTATAGACTGGCCGACTGTACTCCAGTTACAACGGTTATGTTTGCACGAAGCGGACGATACTCGTGTAGATGTATAGTGTTGTGACTGTAGTTGGTGCAAATTGAGGGCCTACTTGTAATATTTTATATCAATTAAAACTGCAAACTCGAGGCCACGATAGCCGAAGCCAAACACACTGCCGAAGACCGTCACAGGTAGCACGATTTAGTGTGCCACAAACTTTCTAAGAAGGGTCATAATCCTCAGTAAACCTCACGTGGAGGAGGAGGGAGAATGATAAATGAAAGAGAAACGATTTAGAAAATTAAACAAATAATATCGTTCACAATATTGGATTACAATGAAAATATATTAACAGCAAAGTTATGTCATACGTTATTACTAGAGTCTTGCAGTGTGCGAAAGAGAAAACTGATTTAATTTATAATTTATTTATTTATTTATTTATTTACACTTTATTTTGCACCATAGATAATAACTAGAAAAAGAAACAATTTATATAGAGATACATGAGACAGTCTCATAATTTTTTTTAGTAACCGTTTTTAATTATTAAAATATTAAATCAATGAATAAACTTTCGTTTATATTTTTCGTTGCGATCGATATCTTTTAAATAATATTTTGCTTAGAATATAAATTTAAACCATGTAAGGCAATTAAGTTGTTTCCTCTATACTGTAAGAAGTGGTTACTACTTGTAATTTTACAAGCATATATACAATGCGCGTTGCGTAAGGCGGTCATCCGCACGAGTTTAACATAAATTGCAATGTAATTACAACTTATTAAAAAAACTGACAGTAAACGTTAGCGGGTGTATTCGCAATAGCGTACTATTTTTTTTATGGTTGCGAAAATTCTACTTTTTTATTTATTACCAAGCTTGAATAATGTACCATAATGATAAAGATTCTCTTTAGGCATTTAAATTCTACCTTTTTGTTAAACTATTTTTTAAGAAAATGAGGACCTAGTCAACGGAATAACTAGAAATAATTAGAATTAAATTGATATTTAATTTGTATGCGATGGAGGTAGGAGTAAGAGATGTAAGAGCGAAGTCTGTCTCTAACCTAATTTAGGTCAAAAGCAAACATTAGCTGATTTTTGTGCTAGGTTTTTAAAACAGAATTAACAGGAACTTTTTAAATTTGGTAAAGTAGGTAAAGGAGTCTTTCGGTGAAGATGAACATCAAAGCAAAGAAGCCTCCTTTAACATGCTAAGCGGGCGCTACAAGACGATGGACCTGGCACCGGTACAAGGAGTCCATGGAATGTAGAGAAATTACGGCTTAAAATTATAAATGTTTTTTTTTTATATTTTTTCTTTTTGATCTTCTTATTTTCAGCCGATAGACGCACACATATATATGCATACGCCTCTCCTAAAGAAGGCTACAATGATCAATCTTGCGCTGCCCGCATCCAGTGACTTCGCAAGCCAACGAGCCTTTTTATAAAGCCTATCGTAAGGGATCGAGCCTCGGATACGTATGTTGACCTTACCTTCGTCTTCAGATATGGCAATATTTTAACTTTTTGCAATATTGCAAGACAATAATAAATTGTAAATGTCCAACCTATGTCCAGTCAAAGAGCAGGGTTTTCTTCACAAGAATTACACATTGTGTTATAGAGTGGGCTACTGAATGCTTAAATAATTAAAAAAAGACACTAAAGGGTTGAATACTTTCAAGGGATACATTTTTCATACGTAATCCGTAACTAGTTGAAAATTGGTGATTTTTCATAATGTTATACACCCGATTTGTATACTTGTTACGCGATCTAAAGTCTTAAAATTAATGTGCTTTACACTGAAGCGGAAATATTAATAGGTGTAGGCACTAATGAGGAAATAGCAGCAGTGAAAGTTCTCAGTACAAAAAAATCCTCTTCGCTCTTTAGAAACTTATAAACGCATACAATAATTAGTAACGATTAATGTTATAAAATAATGACCCCTGTCGTACGTTCTACTACATAATTACAAACAAAAACAACCGATAAAGATTCACATTCATGTCAAGTACAAAAAAGTGTCACGCAAACAAAAACGTAGTTTCATTCAAAAAGGTCAAGTTCAGTTACGAAATAACACTACAAAATTTTAGAGCGAATCGAAACGCATTGTCGCCTCTACATTGTTCTGTACATTGCACTATTGCAACATTATTACTGCCTATTTATTTGTATAAATACTTTTTGTATATAATTGATTGTCGACGACATTGACCAACAATAAATTATAAAGTGTGACACTATCTCACTGTTGCTATGTGTCACGAATTTAGTGTAAAAGATCAAATACTCAAATATTAAAGAACCGTAAACACTTAGGCTTCAAGGGTAAAAGTGTATTTTAACACTACAAAGTGACGGAACAGGGTCTAATTGTAAATCATTTTGAAATACAAAATCCTGCGTTTGCCCTCTCCAAGATAACTTGTCACTTAACACTTCCTTCACAGTAGCAGTTTCGACAGTTCTGTATTTTTTGAACACGTCACTGGTTTACTTTCCGACAAGTTCCATCACTCAGCTTTAAGGGATGGAAGTGTTTGAGCTCTATCTTTATGCAGCGTAAATTTCTTATTTCAAAACTTGTAATTTTGTGCAATTTTTCTTATTAATTATTGTTTACTTTTTGCGTATATGTTTAATCAGTATATACTGCTACGTATATTTTTGATAATTGTTAGCAGGGATACCTTACAGTCACAAGAATTTCAAAAACTACACAGTGCTTCAACAAGTGATTTTTGTACATGCAACTCGACTGTGACGCAGACAAACCGTTCTTTTATACTTCTAATGTGTTGTTTCTTTATATTATTATTTTAATATGTAGGAATGATATATTGTGGTCTGTGTGATTTATTACAAACAGCGAAGGATATAGTTTTACGTGAGTAAAAACGCTACTTATGAGGCATACCTAAATTCAAATAGTTTTTACTTGTAATGCACTCTAAAACACGCAATCTTAAACTGATGTTATCTAACAGGAAGGTAAAATGTCTTCCACTGTGCTTTTTATCTCGAACTTCTGCGTATTATTTATCGCTTACAAAATTTCCGGAACAATTTGACATGGGACATTCAAGAGAAAAGCCTAATATGATCTTATTGACAGTCGACGTGTGCTTCTAGTGTTAAAGGTATTCACACAACATGATTACTTATTCATGAATGAGTCGATTCAAATCGAGATTTGATTTGGTATTCATTTTAAACCCATGCGCAACCATCGAAATAAAAAAGTATAACGTCGTTATCATAATTTCAACCACAGAACGTCTACTGTAAGTCATAGGCTACCCCTATAGATTTATAATACGATTGGTCAGAAGCATATTGAATCCAATGTTATCCGACGAGCTTAATAACGTAGTCGGTCAACCTTGTGAATGGACGTCCATCACTGTGCTTCTCGGTCAATGATCTCCACTCCTGAACCTTAAAGTCCAAAAATTATCTGTTCCGCTAGCTATGTGGTCTACCCGTTATCTACTTATAATGAAATTATATTTCAATAGCAATGCTTTATGGTTTTGTTTAATTACATTTGAACACGCCTTTTTGTTTGCACTAGACAAATAATCCGAATTAATCGAGCCGCTTCCGACTTTTACGCTTGACGACACATCTAATGAATCATTTTCAAAACATCAAACAGCTTCCAGAGTAGCATTGGTGGATCATTTAAAGTTTAGTTTCATAGGTTTGACAAAGACAGGAGTATGGTCAATGAAGGTGAACGCCATTGTATTGGCAGACCCGAGAGCGGAACCCGGCCCCACTCCTTACAACACCATAAATAACTATGCTGAATAGTTTCGTCTCTAAAAATTCGTGGTAGATTATAACCCATATGATCTCTTTAAGAGGAGGCGTGTCTCAGCGGTCGCAATATAACAAAGCTAATACATTGCAATATACTGCAGCACGTTCTCTAAGTCGAGTGTTGTAGGAAGTAGTGCGTCTACGTCACAGCGCTCGCTTTCGAAGCGGTGTCGCAACACGTGCAATCAACGATGCTAGATATTATGCAGCGAGTTGATACCACGCCACGTGGGCTAGGTCAGTAAACATTATTTAAACTATAAGAAATATATGAAAATTAAGAAAATATAATCTATAGACACGTGTGTTAACATATAAAATCTTATGACTACTAGTAAGTATTCATTATCTTCATCATTTCAACCGTAGAACTTCCACTACTGGATATAGGCCTCCTCCGTAATTATCTAATAAGATCTGTTTAAAGTGGTCTATATCCAACGTTTACCAGAATAGCTCTTCGGCATCTAGTTTTAAGCATGTGCTAAATAAAAAAATTACCAATCTACCCTCTTTCTTTATATCTATCGACGATACGATTCTCGATCAGAAAACCAGTTAATTCTACAAGATGTTCCTTATAAAGGACGAACAGGAGTCATTCCTACACATGATTTTTTATGAGATGAGAGGTCAATTTAAGGCAGAAGGCAAGATAGGTATAAGATATAGATCCTCTGTGTATATATCGCTTAACATTGATAATAAATTTAAAGCGGAAATCCTTGAAGTGAAAGTGTCTAAATTGCCTTTAAAAGAGCTGTCCCTCTTTAAGGCACCACCGCGATGTAATTTTTTTACGAGGCATTGTTATAGATAATGCCTAATTAGACAGGTGACAAACATGCGAAAAAAGTCTGTTGAATATTGTACCGGTTATGACTGATCCGCAAATGAATGCCTTAATAAGTAAAATTGAAAATGTAGTTATAAAAATAAGTTGATGATAGAAAAAGTACGAAAAAAAACGCAGATAACAAATAGTAGTACATCTATTTTAACAGAAGAAACTACACCACAATAAAACCTTTCACAGCCGTACCGGCTTAGTTTGGTCATCGATTCTTCGTACTTTCATTGGTTACACAAGAGTAAAAGGATGTCCGTGTTATTACCTCACCGATAGCACGTCACGGCGTGTACTACTAAAAAACGACAATTTTTTACGGCAATTTTTTTAGCTGTCATCATTTGTTTATTTTATCATACTGTCAGTGTATTCAATTCGCATTATTAAACCGTTAAATCATAAATTCAAATTAAATATTCCTTTATTTAAATTGGCATTTACACGAAATTGTGGATCGTCATTTATTTTTAAATTATAGGTAGTGGCCCAGCGGTGAAGGATTCAGCTTACGATCGCAAGTCGCGGATTCGATTCCCGGGATATAATGTTAAATAAATAACACTTTGTACATTAATAATATAGTACTGCTACCGCTAACAAACAAGTTTCCAGAGGATGGGCAGCAGCGTCCTCTACGTATTATAATATCGCACGTAAATGAGTTCACAAACCAAATTCTACACATTCAGATTCATTGCCATAATAAGGGCAATGAAAAAAATAATTAAGGACCAATATTTAGCCACTTCCGCAAATGCAGTGGTAGTCGTCCAACAATTATGCAAACGTGCAAAGCAATATTGGTCCTTTTCTTACTTAAGATGGACTTCCGCAAGGTAACGTCTAGTTCCATTAAATATTTAAAATTACTTTATTTACAGAGTTAAAACTAAGTATTATATTTATAACAGCAATATCGTTGCTATTACGAGTTGTCTGTTATCGTAATATATATTTTACTAGACACATTTATACATACAATTTGCTCCGAGATTAAATTATGTTTAAATTGCTCTATAATTATATTTATGAAAGTTTGAAAACATAAGTAAACACAATAAAACAACTAAAATGACAAGGAAACGAGTGAGAATACAAAATTGCATGCAGTTTTCGTTATACAACTGCAATGAGCCGTGGGAAGGCTTTACGCAACGCTGGCAGTCACACGAGGCATTGTTCTCAAAGTTTTAACCATATGTGGGGCAAGAAAAAACCATTTGATGAATATGTGTCGATGTCTAGAAATTCTTTTATAATTAGAATCATTATTTTGTATGTAAATTTGCGATATTTATCTACAATTTAATATATTCTTCATATGAAATTATACATAACAGTTGATCCAACTAAGACAACGTTCGACATTCTCGTGCGCTTTTGATTCGAAATGCAAAATGAGTATTATCTACGAGTGATAGCTTAAGCCGAAAGGTATCTATACTCCTGGTTAATCAATGGAGCGTCTGCTTAAACGATCTAAGAGCTAGGCAACCCCCCATTACAGTGTATTGTAGTATGTAGCGACCCGAGGCAAGGCTCTCAGAGATCTCTCGAGTTTTACGCTACCTTATAATAGGTTTTACGTTAGGCGCTTACGCCCCCTCCTCCCTGTCGAACCCGCATCGACAAATTCCTCTCGGGTAGTACAAACCAAGAATTAATTATAATATTTATATATCAGGGAACTGGAAAAAAATACCGCTTTCTTAAGTTAAATTCACACGACTACATTTTTAACAAGTTTTTATTTCTAATCAACAATACATTCACCTTTATTATCAACAACCTTTTGCCATTTAGTACACAAATTTTCAATTCGCAATGCGCCAAAATTTTTTTCTTACATATTCAACAATACAAATTGTTGGTACATGTCGGATAATAAGACACATCATATCATATTTGAGTAGTAAATTTTCGGGATACGGAACCCTTATAACCAGATCAGAATATTTTATGCATATTTCTGTTTGTACGATGATATTGCTTAGATACTATAGAGAGCATTTTACAGAAGAAAGATGCAACATCATCATAATATCAATCGATAGACGCAAACTGCAAGGTATTGGCCTCCCCCAAATAAAAGAAACATATTTAAAATTCAGACTTATAAAACACTTTGACATTTCTATGCAAAAATAATTAAAGTAATAGTAAAAGCGGTGAATGTGTTTAACGAACCTCTATTATGTATTGCGAATACGTAATAAGGTAAAAATACGTAGTTAACTCCGAGGTAGTTTAACCGGTGTCATTGAGACGGAGCAGGTTAGAACAAGATGGCGGATCGCAGAAAAAATCGGAAATACCATATAGTTGTGTTGACTCACATTATTTGTTATAACATATAGAATAAGGATGTGTGGCAGAGACGTCAAGGGCATAGACACATTCAATGCTTACACGCATAGAGAAATATACATAAATGTCATTTCTTTTAGACATATTAAACGGTTTCATATTTCATAAAACATTTTATATCGATATCGTGGTTTATATTACAATATTTAACAGTTTTATTTAGTGTTATAGTCATTTTAATTTTTTTTATAAAATTTATTTTATACCAGTTACAGACGTAATCAGGTCGTTCACCTTTTGGTAAATGATAGGTCCCATTAATAACAAATCGTTTATACATAATTTTGTGAATAAAATTTTTCTAACACATCTAAGCAAATTATTTTTGTGAACAAAAATTAAGAAATTGTCCACTAAAAATAACTAAGGTTTACGATTTTCTAGAAATTAATAATACACAAGTTAAAAATTAAAATAGTATTTAATGTGTGTTACTACTTACTATTTGAAAATTATGTTTACTACTTGCTATTTGAAAATCAAATATTATGTATAGAATTAATTATTCCAAGCTTCTTAATTTGATATGTCTACTTTTTATAGAATATTATTATAGGATTTTAAAACTTATGATGGTAGCCTAGAAATTCTACCAAGGTTACCATGTAACACTTGTTCTGTTTGATGTCATTTATGCCTCTGTGATACCTACATAGATAGTTTCTAGCGAAAGAGACATAATATAAATAAAAACCGAGAGCTTTATCGCAGAAAATTTATTCAAAGGATCAATTTTTTTTTAATTTTGCTCTTTGGGTTTAAAGTTGTAGAAAAATATTTATCCACAGGCATAACAGCTGCATCAGGTTTGAGATGCCGTACTCGGTTGTATAGGCCAATGTCCAGCTGTGGACGCCCTGCAGCGGAAATGAAGATCATGAAAGATACATTATCTCTGGCAAAGCCTCTTTACTGTAACTAAGCGGCAGGACCTTGGTCTTGGCTTCATGAATCTTGGCTTGAGCCATTACACGATTTATTACAACGGACTGTGAGGCCATCATCATAGAATGATTACGAGGTCGTACCAAAGGTAGTCTGGATGGAAATGCCCCCGGAAAGGAACCTTAGCTTCAGCTGCTGCAGGGTGTTCGATATCATAGAAGAACTTTCAAAGCTAACATTACAACTAACTTTTTAACCTAAGTGTACACCCATGTTTTCTCTTCTATGTTTTCTTACTTTTATCAATTAATCAAATTACCGTTTCGCAACATAGCATATATTAAACATATGACTAATTTTACTTATATGGATAAATTAAGTAATTATTTCTTATGCATAACTTAGTCTGCATTTTAAGAACCGATAACCAAACGCGGAAATAGTTATGTATCAACTTAGTTATTCAGGCATATTATTTAATTTTTTACTTATATAGTATATACCATCTCACATATGGGCAAGACTATTCCTTCATAAGCAGAATAGAGCTGGTAAGGCTGATAGAACACTGAGTATTCTTAGCCTAACGTGTTTTTACAGTGGCTAACTATTTCTCCTGGAGCCTCGTCTATAGCCGATGCTTTAAAGGGTCCATCGGGATGAGAAGCCAACAACAAAAAGACGTTCCGGCTCCTAGTATAGAATCTCCCCTTAGACTATCACTACTTACGCGTCTAGTATTCTGGTTCAAATGGCCAAGAACATAGGTTCGGCTGCCATCGAATTATAAGTAGAACAACCATACTTTTTTTATAATCAGTAATTAATGTCATTAGCTCCCACGCTATTTTTACCGGGCAATATTTGTCAATAGTAATAAGTAACCAGTAAAAATAAGAATTATGCTTCGTTTAAAATTTTGTGCAAAATCTCACCCACCAGTGCATGTAAAAAAAACAAATCAACGACTAAAACTTGTGAACTCTGCGAATGTCAATTTGAAATGACTGTAAAGATATTTTAAACTTTTTAAATTTCGTCGTCGCTATTGCTTTTTATTTAGTCCATAGACGCCCACAAGACAAAGGCTTCCTCCAAATTTTTTTTGAAGGGATATACCATAATCTCCTCGTTTGTCAGGCAAGCTGGCGATCGCAGTGTGGTATTAAGGTACACAGAGGATGCTGCTGCCAGTCCCCTGGAAACTTGTCTGTAAGATTAATGCACAAAGTGTGAATTATTTAAAAATGTATCACAGAAATTGAACCCGAGAGCTGCGATCGCAAGTCTCAGTTCTCTACCACTGGGTTACCACTGTTTAAATTTATCACATGATAATGTACATAGTTGCCCCCAAAGAATTTACTAATTTTACAGCCTAGAGGAATGTAAAACAAGCTTATCTTTATTTCTAGAATATCTTCATTCCGACCATTCTTTCGGCATAGCTTAGAAGTATGTCCAAAATTTAAGCCCAATGTAAGTATCAAATGATTATTTTTCTTGTTTTATTTATTTAAAATAAATGTTAGTGTTATTGTTTTAATTAATAAAGGTTAGGAACAGAACAAAAAGAACTACACCCAATAAAAACTTGTTTACCGCTTTTATGGTAAAAATAAATGAACCTTCATAAATCGCTGATGACTTTTCTGATAATAATTTTACCTACAATTCAATCTCATGTAACTTATATACATATATATGATTATGTCGATCCTGTGATGAATAAATTGTTTTTCTTACTTGCTTTTTTTGTTACCTCCTGTTTACTTTCTTTCTTTCATGGAACACAAACAAAATACTTATGTCTGTAATCTCAAGCTCAAGTAATTTGTTATGTGAATAAATCGACTCTGAAACGTCTGTGTTTATCCGAGACATTTGTCTAAACATTTATCTTATAATTTCCTATTATGTAAATAACATTATTTATATAAACTATGGCAGATCGTTTAACGACAGAAGCACAATATAAAGTAGATTTAATTTTAATAATGATTGTTATAATTTCGATGTAAAATTAAAGCAAATTGAAGTTTACTATTCATTATTTTAATAATTTTCTTCGTCATAGATGAACATAGACTAAGAATAGGACTAATATATAGCTACTTCCGCTATGTAGCGCTATGTAGCGGAAGTAGCTATATATTAGTCCTTTTCTTACTTAGGATAAACTTCCGAAAAGTAACGCCTGAATATATTAGATATTGAAGAATACTTACCCACTGGCATCACAGCTTTACCAGGTTTGAGATACCTTACTTTGTTAGAGAGACCTATATACATCAGATGACGTTCTACAACTGATTTGTTAGATTTGTTAATGCCTATGAATTTTAGAGTAATTAACAAATATGAGACTTAAATGTTTCGTTCAACGCTCTGTAACTGGTGATCAAATGAAAAAAGTTATAAAAGCATGAGGTAAGCATGTATATGAATATGTTTATTCTCTCAAAATAGAATACCAAAACCCATAATCAAGCAACCACACAAATCAACTGTTAATATCAATACACAATTTAAATAAGAGATATCGGTACATGCGAGTCCGTTAAGCAAAGGAAAACACCTCGAACAAAGAACTCTAAGAAGTTTTGATACATGGCGTCAATGCACTCAGATGACGCTAAAAAAACATTTATATATAAAGTAGGTCACGTCAGTTATTTCTAGCCTATTGTTTTTTTTTTTCATCTAAGATCTTCGATTATTGAATCGCGTATCAGGTTTAATTCAATTACGTTACGTTTCATTGTGTTATAATCATCTTTTTTGCAGTTGATGACCAGGCATGATTATTGTATTTGTAAACAATTCTGATGATTGTTATATAGTTATTGATTTATTACTATTGAAATATAGATACACTACGATTATACAGATGATTGGTGTTAAATAAAATAGGTATAAAATCTTTTTAGGGTAGAATTTGCGAATATGGTTCATTTGTTAATTTAGTTACACTCTACACAAAAATAAATAGCTTCTGAGATACTGAAGATTAAGTTTCCTTAATAACAAGTTACGTTTATGATTAAAAAATAAAAAATACTGGACGTTTCAATCAAGGTGAACATTGTAAAACCATATACAAAACCAGATTCGTTATAATATTGAAAGAAGGTGATGAAAATTTGTATTTAGGTCTACTGAGTTTTTTAACTATTTAGCCATCTCTGGACAGTTAAAACCTCATTTGAATTAGCAAGGTTTTTTTTTTAAAAAAAGAAGTCGTTTACCGTTGGAGGACAAGCGCTCACACAGTTCGCTTCGCTGTTAAATTATAAAAGATCGACTATTAACTATGGATAATTGACAGCTTCAGCTTTTCACAAAAGTCACACGTATGCAATAAATAACAAAAGCATCTTAATGTGAATAGCAAGTGGCTCTTGAAAAGGTATATAGCGTGCAAACACCATTTTAACATAGGTCAACGTACCTTCACTTTGAATAGTTATTGATCCAGAGTTTGGTTAACATTATTATGAATCTAGGTAATGTTTGACTGCAACCTTTATTGACAAACTCTAACGGTGATTTCATATTGTGAGTGTCAGCATAAACTCTATTATGTTTACAAAATTATTACCAGATTTGTTAAGTATTTACTCAAAAAAAATTGTAGTAATACTATAGGTTAGTGCTGTTAAGAACACAATGCTACCGTAAACACATGTTGCATGTCCGTTATAATATTTAACGTCATATATATCACATATGGGATATGTAATCTCTATTGATGTTTTTGATGTTAGTCCTAGGGCTTTTACAGCTTCATCGGAGCTGAATTCACGGAGCGAAACTGCGGAAGGGTCCGTGAACTTATAAGGCCTATGTCCAGCAGTAGACGTTATATGGCTGAAATTTAAATGATGACTTATCTATATAACTAACTATTCCCGAGTTTTGCCTTTTGCAACATATTTATCGATTTATTAGATCTAAATAAATCTATAAATGATATATCATCTTTTACCAAATGATCACAATATCTCAGGAACTATAAGTCTAGATTAAATAATTGAAATAATAAATATTTGGTATAATATAAATACTACTTTCATCGAGTAGACGTGTTTAGGCAGAGATGGATTTTACGAAGTTCTATCCAAAAGGAATCGAGGAGCAATTCAATAGGTTCGCGCAGCTGGCGAGGGACATCTAGTACATGCGTGGGAATTGTTGTAAGGTCATGTATTTGTTATTTTTATGGATGGATATATCTCAGACTTTAACAGATTCCGATGAAGCTTTCGTATATAGATAGATTAAAATTTTAAATCTAAAATAACTTATTACTACATATAAAGATGCTATTAAGAAATATATTTACGATAAGGTTTTTACATTTTGAAGGTATACGGGTGTTTTACATATCTTGTTTGGTGTAAAAATAGCAAAGTCGGTAAAGAAAGACTCTCAAGTTAATTTATAAAGATGGCTAATCGCTCTCTACGCTTTGCCGCCTCAAGCCGGCGGAATCAATAACGGTGTCAAAGTCAACAGTGACCTTTAAAAAAACCATAGGAAGAGTTGACCATCAAATCGCGAAAGCATTTGGATCACACTTTTAGTCAAAAATGAGAAAATTCTTTGAAGTTTCCCTTTTATTTAAAATAGAGTATTTATCATCATCAGAGCTACTGACATGGTGCTTTTTGAAAATTCTCCAAGATAATATATTATGCAGTAGGACTTTAAGACATTGTTACCTATCATCTTATTAATATATAAATCATACTTTGTTTCATAAACTTTTTAATAATGAAATTATAGAGAATCGAACATTGAAAAATTCCTTCAATCAATTTTTAAGGACCTATTCTTAATGTACAATAGAAAAATATTTATAAATCGTTAATAAAAAAACAAAAGGCCGTAATGAACATTGTAAATTAAACAAAGGCTAATTATACAACAAACAGTAGAGTTCCATAATTGCAAAAGTATTCAATCATGTGCGCTCACTAATTTCAATGTTCCTGTACGAATTATTATAATTCCTTATAATTGACACAAGCACGCATTCTAGCACGCAAATACTAACACGACCATACGCATAAAATGTATATTCATATTGAAAGGTAAACAGAAGAAAAATATGAATAAAAAATTGTATATATTCCTACTAAAATCATTCGCTCTTCTTTTTAACCATACACGTAATAAAAAACTTAAACGATTAATGAATATTTGATCAGGTATATTGCATTAAAAGAAGTATGCGAGATGCATTGTTTACACCAACTCCTTATTTTTATACTACAAAAAAAAATCTGTACAAGGCGGTCTTTTTTTGAATTAATGATAGAGGCACAAACAGTTTTTAGAACAGAACATTAATCATAATCATCGCGTGAGCCGATAGACGCCAATCACTGCACAGGCCTTCTCTAAAAGAACGTCCAGATGACTGCCCTCATCCATCAACTTTCCGCAACCTTTACCATCGGACTATTGTTCCACCGAGCGGGGGACGAGTTGGTCCCGGTTTTGACGACATTCACCCCTAAAAATTTTAAAACTTAATAAGTATAAAAATAAGTACTTAAATAAGATTAAGTGTACCAAACATTAATTGGCTGTATTTACAATTTGATACACTCTATCCAAAAACCAATGTTTTCTGAAATAATAAATGATCTAATTATTATACCATTTGCCTAAAATAACTGATCTGCCCCATTCCACCAGAAAAAAATATTAAATATTTAAGAATGATAACGTTAAGCAGGATAGTTGGAAATACATAGGTGTAAAATCTTCAAAGGTTTTTTTTTATTATATTTAATCACCCTGTAAAATCCTTGTAATATAGGTTATTTATAAACAGATCCTTTGTATTTATGGTTATTACAACATATAAATTCCACAAAACGTTTTCACAAAATTTGTGGAAATGTCGCACCATTTAATACCATCGGTGTCGTCACTTAAACTATGACCACGGGTCGTTCATATACATAGAGGTCAGCACCCACTAAGGCGAGAACTCGCGCGGAGAGGCAGCGAAGCGAAAGCAATTGCCACATCTATTATTGCTTTGAAGAAGCTGCAGGTTGCAAAACCAACCTAAAGGTCGATGGTTATGTAAGATCTGCAGTTGCATGGATCTGTGGTCAGTTTATGTAAGCCGTACGGTGCATATCGCCAGTCACCGTTCTTTTGGATAGGCTAATGGCAGATCGTGATAGATTCCTTTTACATTCATTTTTAGATTACGTACTTCTCTTTCATCGAATCAAACAATATACTAATAATTTCTGTAGTTAATGGGTTGAATATTTTAGGTTCATGTCGCAATGATTGGATCGAAGTTATTATTTATATTTATATTCTATTATGTTTATTTATAAAAAAATAATAATATTTAAGTACGCATAAAAAACTACTGTGTTATGTGGTAAAGCAATTTTTATCTTGAAATTTGAATGTATCGTTTTATTATTTCGCTAGTTAAAGAGACAACAACGACATTATATAAATAAATACATTTATTGAAATTTAAAAAAAAATTATAATATATTTGATTAACTCTTAATAGAGCAATTCTCTACTATGAATATATATTGATTTGCGATTCGACAATAAATCGTTGTAAATCAATCTTGTCATAAATAATTTAATTAATACGTAATCAATTGAGTAAATATATAAATTAAGATTTTACTACGGTCGTTTCAGCCGATAGATGCACAGTGCAAGGCTTAAGCTTCCCCCAAAAATATTTGTGGGGGGTTATAACATAATCGCTCCGCTGGGCAGGCGGGTTGGCGATCGCGGTGTGGACACGCAGAAGACGCTGATGCTCATCCTCAGGAAACTTAACTGTGACGAGTGGCAATCCTCTATAATAAATGTCTAAAGTGTGAATTATATAAAATCGTATCCTGGGAATCTAGCCCGTGACCTACGATCACAAGTCTCGGTCCTCTGCCACTGTACATATGGTAGCCCAGCGATGCTATTAAAGTCACTGACAATTATTTACTGTACTCATGATTTTGTCATTTTTTTAAGTTTTCTTTTGTGTACGCCAACTTTTAGATCATAATACAAAAAAAAATTGCCTTTGTTGTACCTAACTTAAAATAAAAAGTTGGATAAATCTTAGATTTAGTGTAATAATTTTCATACATGTTTGTATTATAGTTGTAAATATGGCTATAAAAATAGAATTAAATATTAATCGATAACTTTTTTCGTCATAGCATCAAGGGCAATTTTAAAACATTTACAATAATAAAATACAAACCATCTATCAAGATAGATTATCAATTTTAATCATTTGATATATACATTCACAGAACGTCAGTGAACGGCTTGTTACGAAAGTTAAAATGTAAAATGAATGTTTCTTGGAATGTCCAGTGTATGTGGCCGCTGTAGAATGCAATGATAGTGCAACTCGTCCTTCATACGGGTCAGAGGTCGCCAACCATCACTTCATGTAAATGCGATTCTAATAGCACGCATGTACAAAAATGTTATGCAAAATTTTTTTTTATTACGAATATCTGCACACAGGCATAAAACTATAATAAGATGTGTAATATGGACGTGTGACGTTTAATCAAAGCACGTTGTTTATATTCAATATTTTAACCACAACAGTGTTGTCAGGTAATTCAGGAGTAAACGGATTATTTTTACCGGTGACTACCCAAATTTGGACTTCATATGTCCATACATAATTCAAAACAGTTCTAAATTTTTAGAATATTTATAGCTATTGACGTAGTTATGTATATAAAATGTAGTTTAAATAAATGCTATTCCGAAGTGGCCATAGGCGGGTCATGTCGCTGATGCAACCAACGGACGTTGGTGCCGAAATGTTTTCGGGTAGCAACCACGAACCGATGGACGTAGTGTGGTAGTCAACGTTGTCGGAAGTCTTTATATGCGGGCAGCGCAAGGCCACTCATCGTGATTATCTTTGGTAAAAGCAGTGTGCTTGCAGTGATCAATAACAATAGGGCATCTATCGTCTAGAATTATGATGATGATATAGCTACTAATACGACGGAAGTTCATATATTATTTAATAAATTGACATAACTCGTGTATATTACTATTTAGTCTTTTGAATTGACATTCATATGTCACTTAAAACAATTATTAATATTAATTTCAAAATGTTACACACCTCTGCATCTATATTCATACCATATTAGTAGTGCCTTTTTAGACACCGCTACTCGCCGCATATTATCGGAAATATTTACATTTATATTTCATACATTTTTATTGCATTGTCCTTGTTAGAGCGTCAAAAGCATTAGTATGCGTATTTATGAACTAATTAATATACATATAATATATACAATAAAGATATACATAACTTTGTCATTTTTTAAACTTTCAATAATATTTTTTTTAGGTTTTTGTTATAAAAAAGCCAAATGGTTAAAGTTCTGTTTTGTTTTATTTAATGCCCATTTTCTAATGATCCTTACACAGACATTTTACTTATTTTACCAGGCATAGGGCCCCTGGGAAACCTCAGCTTGTATCACTCAATATGTAACAAAAGGTTGCATGTTCATATCACGTCGGGGTCATAAATAAATATAATATAAAAAATAAGATGTCGGTAGAATAACTGGAGGCACCGGAATTCAAATGCTCGTCCGAATTTTAATTTGAACGCGCGAGAATTATTTTAAACAAAGTATTGTGGTCATTTTAACCAGCGATACAAAATGTTTTTAGATGAAACCTACGCACGTTTATTATTTCGATTCTATTGTAGGCACCCTAGAAAAAAGACAACAACCTCTTTTTGTAAGTTTTATATTTTTATTTATTATTCATATAAATGAAATACATCTGTTGTTCTGTAGTTATAAATTGCACTAGTGGAGTAAAACCCAGTGCTGATTACAAGTCTTCACTTATCTTTATACTTACAAAGCATATCAACAACGTAAACGTTTTTTATTAACGATTATTATTTATATTCTTATTAAACAGCATTTATATTTATTACTACGCAACATTCGTAAGTTTCTTTTATAAATCGCAAATTATAATTACAAGTATAAAGTACAAATATGTAAATAAGAAAAAAAGGTTGGATGGATATTAAAGGGTCAGATTGTAGTAGTAATTTCTTCACAATAAGAAAGTTTAGTATGCTTATGTCAAAAATTGAACCTGCAACTCAAGATACCTTGGTTTAAAGGAAATATGTAACATGTCATAATGTAACCTACATACACCGACGTTTTTTAACAAACAGGATACTTCGAAGGTGAATTCAATCAGAAAATACATCTACAAAAAGGTAATATATATTTTTTTCTACACACACAACCATATGGTTCACATGGTCGTAGATTATAAAATTTTTAGTTTTTTAACATAAATATTTTATATTTTTAAATTAAAAGGAAATTAGCAATAGGGTCATTCGTTATTAGATTGTCTTTGACCATGGACGTTTTAAATATCAGGCTCGTTGTTTAGACTCTTAAAATGTTCATCAATATAAAAATCCTTCGCACGTGAACATAAATCACTGAACACATTTAGATCAAATCTTCACCTTAAGTGATCTAGTAACACATTAAACAACCTAATATGCATAGTAAGGCGAGCAATAAAAAGCAAAATAAAAAATGAATTTCCCAAGGTTTAATAGACATTAGGTGATTTATAAGTTTGAATTCAAAGCCAAAAATCTGATGTTATTTTCTCTGTTGGCCTACATTTTGACAAATGTTATTTAAATGCCCAATATTTCGTCTTTAGTAATTCGAAAATTCTGTTATATATAGTGTCACATATACATTCAGACGGCCGCTGAGGCCTTTAGGTTCTGGAGGGGTGATATCTAATCGGCAAGCAGCGAGGACGTCTATCCACTATGTGGTTATTAAGATCGTCGGAAGACTCTGGATGCAATCCCATTCTGCTCCTACAGGAAATCAATTCTGGAAAGACTTCCAGCAACGGACTTCCAACCGCTGGTGTGAAATATATTTTAAAAACCTTCAGCTCAGAACATTTTATGACTTATTTGAACAAGCGTACTAGAAGCCAAGTTACTTAAAGATCCCGTTAGAGGACTACGGCTTAAGCGGTTGCTCGAAAACCGTTCAGCATTCCAACTCGCGGATATGTTCAAAATACCGACCCTCAAATTGATGGTCTTATTGTATTATAAAATAAAGTATTAAAACTTACATGAAGTACCTCTAAATTATTTTTAAGCCTAATAATAAATATATTTTATATTTCTTGATAATATTATTAATAAGCCTATAACACCAAACAATCATTAATTGGTTATTGGTTAATATAATCACGATTATTAATGTTGTTATTAATAACAACATTCATTTTCTCAGCTTTGCATTGAGCCCTCGATCAATATAATTGATTAAGCAATCGGATGTATTTCGTAAAACAAAACGCTGCGAGAAAGAAAAGGCAATTAAAAAGTATTTATTATAGAATATATCACAATGATTTACACATCTTGATATGAACCTAAAACATACTCTAATGGTCTCGTTCACATTTCCACACAAAGTCCATTAAATCCTAGTTTAAAACCTAACATTCACTGTACATCACTTCCTTGTATATCTAACAGTTTAATATCGCAATAATCGACATTAAAGATTACGTCATACTTTATATAGCTGAATATGTGCCACAAGTCACTTCATTTCAATCAATTTTTATAAGCCTTTTGAAATACAAAATATTGTGTAGCATTGTTTTTGCTCTTGTCAACTTTACATATTATTCTTACAATTTTAAAATCTGCATTTTTAACTAAAACACTGTTACGTTTATTAGTCCTGTGGTACTTATATCTAATATAAAATATTCTAAATCGTTTGCTGATCAATTTTGATCGAAACCGCGCCCAAACTCTCAGCGATAGACCTCATTATTTCGTCAGAAAAATAACGCACAACGAAGATAAATCAAAACTTAACTATCATTCGTTAATGTTATTAAAATATAATCTTTGATAATAACAATAAATTACATGATGTATAATATCTAAAACATTATACATAATTACCTAAATTTATCATGTCTTAAGAACATAAAATTAAGTAATATGAAATCACATAAGTTAAATATTATTGTTTGAAAAGATTACTAGTGTAAAACCACTTATTACGTCAATTACATAATATTCATAAAAATATATTAATTAAAATTCGTCGATTAGGTTTCGCTGCTCGAACTTGATTCGACGGCGACGGATTATGTAAATAAAACGACCGCAATATTATTTAATTAACTTTTTAAATAGACAGAACAAGTTCTTTCAAATCACACTTCCTCTAATCTATACCTTATCTAAAAAGTTTCTTACTACGCATGTATACATTTCAAAAATTTTCCATTCGTTATTAAACTAAAAATTTCAAACTAGATATGTTAAGATTTATTTTAAATAACTTCGGTTTTTTAATTTTATTACCATATCGTATATTATATCATTTATTTGTACACGGGCATAAAGTTAATCCGTCTAATTTATATCTTTTGTGCCTATCTAGTTAATTTAAGCTTAGTTAGAGAGATTTAAAAAAACAAATTTTTATTCGTTATATTATATAAACGCTGCGACATAAATAGATGTAAATATGATTTTTTCCTCAAAAATTTTAATGGTTATTGGTCTGTTTTGTAAGAGGCCGACTAGGTGTCAACGCCGAGTATATTTTAACCGCAAAGTAGTAATGTGGCGTAGCTAGCAAAATTATTTAATAAAATATTAAAAAATATTTAATAGACATATTCATGGTAGCGAGATTTATTTTATAATTCTAGACCCAGATCATATTTCTCAAAGAATGTTTTATTTATTATTTTCGCATGAGGTACTCAACGGCTCCACAGAATGTCATGAACTTCTGTATCTCATTGAGCTCTGTGCGACTGAAATGTAAATCATTTTTAAATAGCCTAATTAACGTACAAATGTCACAACTCTCCCTTATCTCATCTATAAGAATTGGCACAGATTGCTTGACCTGAACACTTATCATGACCGAACCATGTCATACAAAAAAAAATCTTGGCCATTTCATAGCTCCTTTTGTTTATTAATTACAAGTTTGTCTTTGTTATTGTTTTTATATTCTATTTTTGTGTTTTGCTTCTATATTTAATCAGTATAACAGTTTTGTTGTACCTAACGTAAATAAAAACTTGTGCGCATCTGTCATTAATGTATAACCTAGTTTTAAGAATTATTGTAATGTTTTTTGTATAAATTTTTGTTTGTTGTTAATCAGCCTTAAATTTAAAGTAAAAAAATCTATCAAATCATAAGCAATTATCATAACTAATAGACAACTTTTTGTCTCGTTCGTATATACCGCATAGCAATCTCTTCGTTTATGAAAGCAACGATAGAGTTATTCGGACTTAAACTACACGGTCTACTTTAACTTTTTCAAAATTACTGGAACAATTCCATGAAGACCTAGTGCCTCAACGTCTTATGGTTAAGCCAGGGAATTCATGCGGCGGATCACCTTGAATGGAAAACCAAGACCATGCAGCTAATAAACTCCTGCCATAAAAGGAGATATATTCAACCAATTTTTTGTCTATTCTGTAGATGCAATGATCTTAATTAACTCTGTTCAATTACTGCATGAAAACATGCTTGTTTCAATGTATTTTGTTTTTCTGCAGGCATCTCAAAAATAATTGTTTAAAACTGCGATAATTTGGTCTGCCTTTTCCTTGGAACAACTTTCTCGTGTATTATTATATAGTATTATTAATTTTATACATTTTCCATTCAAGATGTTCTTTTCTAAATTATCACATGTATCCATTCTGAGCAATTATTATGAAAAATATATAATATATTTGAAATATGAGCCGTCAGAATTTATAGCTTTCAATAAAATCGTGAATAATTTAAAATTCATGAGCATGCCTTCAGACCATCACTGTATCACTAAGTCAAACAACATGAATATAGTTAGCAAACTGGCGTCTCTAGCGAAGCAGCGACTAAACCCGTTCTAGTGCCAATATTTAGTTTTAATTATCATCTTCGCACCATAATCACGTATGGCTCGTGCAAACCGACGAGACTCTGGTCAGATTTAATTTACTGTGTGCATGTATCATTGTATACTTACTTTAGCATCATATCCTCACTGACATGGACGCTCTTGTATCGTTATTCAGCTGGATATATAATCTACATCAAAGTCAATGATACATTAGATAAATTATAAAATACGCAAAAAATCATACTCGTGCACACTCTAAATAAGTTATAACTTCTCTTTTTTAGTCGAATCCTCTCAACCGAGCATTGGTGATCATGGGCGGACGATGAACTACCCTTCTCGCAGTCTACCAACCTAACCACCTTCCACTTTTTCTCGGGATCATTACACGCTTCATTCAGGGACGATTCCGTGAAGGTTCCATCCATTAGCTTTTCGTTAGATGAATACATCTATCGAAATCTAAGCGATCTTTAGCCGTTCACTTCACGTTTTACAAATTTCTCTATAGCCTTTTCTTTCTTTCGCAAATCATTTAATATAATTTAAAATCTTCTAAGGAGTAATTATCGAGAGCAGTTGTTTCACCTTGAGCTCCTGGAAAATAGAAACATCAGTGCATTGCAATTGAGTCCACGGACCTTAAAAATTTTCTCCAACATCACATTTTCGAGGCGCTTTAACTTATAACCATGGCTCACAGAACTCGGTTAACTTGATCCCTTTCTCTCTATAACTCTATAGATCTGGCACCCGTACTGTAAATCCATACAATCAGAGAAATTACATCACTCTAAATCTAGGACCAAATATTTGTTGTGAGATAAGAAAAAATAATTTATACCAACACCCGAACAGTAACCAATCAGTGGTCACTATTCGGGTTTTGCTGAATAATAATATTAAGTGTCAAAGTCTCCATATTTAGCTGATCACATAAAGAACAAGATTTGTTTTAATCAAACAGTTTTAATTCATTCAAATCCAATCGAAACTTGGAACAAATGTTATAAAAAATTTCCCGTTTTTTTCGCACCTAGCAACACCATATCAACACACCGCAAAAGTTGCGAGTTGCGTCAAGGTTTGACAACAAAGCGGTCGTGAAGTATTCAAAACTGATATCGCAATTTATGAACATCGTCATATTTCTTTTATAGATTACATAAATCTAAAAAAGAGAAAAACATTAACTCTTTATTTTTATCTGTACGTGCTTATTTGCGAAAACGAGACCTCGATAATCGTTCACGACAGATAATTAATACGCTGAATAAGATAACATACGTAATTATCACAAATGTAATTTCGATAGTTTAATCAATTAAATAACGTGGGAAACCTGAAAGTGTAAACCAGAGTCATAGCTAACTGGTAATACAGGAAGAGACCAACGAAAGGAATATATAAATAAATTGACCCATTACCAATTTTTAATAGACATCAATGACTTGCCAGATGTATGTTTTATTTTTTGTAATTACATACTTATGAATAATTATACCTGGCATTATAAATAATTTTATACGAAGACAAAATTTATGTTCAATTTTATATTTGGCACAGACATATAATAATTTTATGATAATATTGTTATATGAAAAAGACATAATTAATTTACGACCCACATAAAACTTTATTTAAAACATTGACATAAATTATCTACAGCGCAACAAACTATAAAGTTTAATATTGATTTTGTAAGAGAATCTCTTTCTTCATACAACAATAATTAACGCTGATTGAAACCGAAAATAACAAAATTGGGAAACAAAGTAGTAAACATAATTGTATACTAAATATTTATAATCTGTACTTCGCACCGTAAAACGTATAATAAAATGAAAGTTGTGGTTTTTGAACGTAATACTGAGTAATTATTTCAATATTATAATCTGTTATTTTTATGTTGATAACTTCGCGAGTCCGTGATTCAATTTATGTACATTCACCACCAAAGTACAATTCAAACAAATCAAATTATCTATGTTATTCTAATTCTATACAGTTCATTACTTAACTCTGCATCAGTAGATATTTTTAAAAATAGCTTTAATTTAACAAGCGACTAACAGCGGCTTAAGCATTTATTCTATATTGTAATGATAAATATGGAATAGTTAATTTTTAATGTTTGTTGTAGAAAACTTTAACAAATGATGTACGTAAGGTCAAAAAAATTAAATAGAAAAGTGGAACATTACGAAATAGAAGCAAACTTATCTCATCATTTTTATAAACTTAAGATTTATTGTTATACGGTCGCATAATAAGGGCATCTATTTATTTACTGCGACATTAAAAATGATTTTTACAATGTATAATTTAATTACATTTTGTCACCTAACTGTGCGATTTGGTATGAAATATTAAAATTTATATACAATTATATAATAACATATATTGATTTATTACTTTATTAAGAACATTTTTAACATACACTACATCAATTCAAATACATAGAAAATAGATTACCTATTTTATTTTAGTCAAGTGGTGTAGGATTAATTAACAATTCATTACATGATTTAACTCGCAAACTAGCATAATCCATTTTAAATAGTCCCTAAAATATACAACGTCCAACAACCTAGATGAAGCCTGCATGATAGATAAAAAATTTTCTCACTAAGATGAGATGTTCAAAATGGAATCAGTGTGGAAAGCAATAAAAATTCTTTAATAAAACTTTATCTATAACTATTAATTTGTTTGTAGTAAAAACACAAACACAAAAAATATCAATTGAATCAGTTGCAATTGATTTTTATGTTATTTAGTATTACTAATATTATTTATTTTACACTCTGTAAAATACACCATACAAAAACCAAAAACTCGTAATATATTTGAGAAGTCTGTGACACGTTAGTGGGATTTAAAACAACATTTAAAATATTCACTTACAACACCAATGGCAACATTAAATTTGTCATCAATTCTTAACTATTTCATTTTATGACCACATTTACATAGCTGAATGTGAAGTTACAACAAAATTTTTCATCAACCAGCTTTGTTGTTTCACCATTTTATAGTACAAAAAGAGACATGTCATCATAGTCATTAAGAAGTCGTATTTTCGAAGCAATTTTTTTCCGTGAATGTTTGTCGCTTTGATTTCAGGCTATTACTAATTCGTCGGGTCATTGAGCACGGAGGTGCTTAGTCTAAACCTCTTTACAACTCTCCCTGGGGAGCGAATGCTTTATTTAAATTGCTGAGAGGTCGCCGTGGCATTAAGTTGCTTAATCAAACGCTCCATGAAGTGACTAGGCACAAGGGCCCTCATGAGAGGACCTCGACTTAAGCTGTTACTCAGTACGCGTTTAGCATTACGATTTGAAGTTGCCCAAGAGTGCCGCACCTTTGTTCAAACGATAACTGTTAGCGAATCAGAATTTGAGACAAAAGAAAATCTTAACATTAGTAATGAGTCAATTTGGGATTCCCCTGAGGAGATACATAGAAGAACGAAGGTACTCGATATATCCCAGCGGATTGGCTACATAACGAGCTGAGCTGGTGGCTGCTAGCATCTTAAGGCTCTGGAGTAAAGACCACGGTCCAGCATGCGCAACATGAACATAAGATTTCCGCCCACAACGTGGACAGACGACCGACCTTGTTAAGGTCGTCGGAAAACTGAATGCATGTCTTTTCCTACGGCTAAAAAAACGATACGTATAAGTGCAATTAGCAAAATTATGTGTGTCCACTTGATTGTGTGTTTCACTTATTGAAGGCTTTTATTAGATTTTACTTACTTTTAAAAGGGCTAATCCTGCAAAGATTTCGATAGATTTTACTGAAACTATATTTTAAAAAAAATTCTACTTCTGGATTTCTATAAAACCTTACCATCTTCGATAATGTATTCAGATTGTATAAAATTTTAAATTCTTGCAGAACTAACCAAAATTCACAAATAAACAGTTCGGGGCTTGTGTTTGTATTATCAAGACAAAACCTTCAGAACAATGTCGCATTTATTACAAAACATTAATTTTTATTAACTTTTAATAATTCCTTGTAATTGAGTTCCAATTAAGAATTTAAATATAATATCTTTACATCGCATGTACATGGTTACATTTCGATTAAAACATATTTTAACCTTATTTCACTGTTATATTTTTCTACCTAAACTTTGTTACGGTTAAAATTATTTTACTAAAAATTACTGTTAGGGGGACCGGATAGTTATGTCGCCTTCTTAAGTTAAATTCTCACGACTACATTTTTAACAAGTTTTTATCTCTCATCAACAATAAATTCACATTCGTTATCAACAACCTTTTGCCATCTGATATACAAATTTTTAATGCCCATGTAGGTTTTTCTGTAAAATATGTTAACAGAAACGACATTACTTTCCAGTCCCCCTAAAATTAAAAATTGTATAAATAGTAATCATTATTTAACAACTATGAATATGTAGCTTAACAAAATTATGCAAACACTTATTAAAATTATATCAATTTGTCATTATTTGTCACAATAGAGTGTTTCATATTGTAATATTATTGTATAAGAACATATTTTAATTTTATGCTGTGAGAGATTATTATCTGATATTCATTAGCATCGATTTAGCGATAAACGTTTGCATCCCAATCGACCACACGAGGAAATTTTTTAACTAATAATAGATAATTGTACAATGCCATTTCGATATTCATAACAATGGCATTTTCTACTATTCAATTTCAATTCCCATACAAATGTATACAATTAAGAATTAAAAATTGTGTGATGACAACAAGAATGTCAGCTTAAAAAACTAACAAATGCAGATTGTCTGCGAATAATTACAAGTATTCCATACAATTAGTTTCGCAAGAAACTGGTTGTAACACTTCTTATATAACTTACGACGTTAAGTCACTAAAGTAAAACTAAATACAGTTCTAAATTTATCCAGTATTATGTGCGAAGACTATTATCTAATTTCAATTTTCCTTAACGGTTTATATAAACATAAATACGTAAATTACATATATAATCGGAATATCACCGGATTCAGATACAAAAACTAGACTCCATAAATAATGTTCTTTATTTTAAAAAATAGCCCAAGGGTCTTAGAACTAATTTTTAAACGAAACTTCTTCCCGATTCCTACAGTTCTTTTTTTTTCTAATCCATCTAGTTAAACTATTGCAGCGATCCCAAAATTAGACATTGACGACAGAGTAAAATGTAGGGACAGAAAGTGTAATTCCAAAAACATTCCTTTTTAGCGAATTCGATACGGCCCTCTGATAAGTGAAACAACAAAATTGAACATTTATTTTTATTACAACAATATCTTAGTCGATTTTATTTGAACGAAAAATACTCGAAAAGCCCTGGACGCTATTTCATGTCGTTCGAAAGAACCTTTTTAAATTAGTTTATATGCGATATGTTTAAAGCTGTTCGAACATTAAAAATGTTAAAAATTTGTTTATTTAAAGCAAATATTGCTCTGTAATGGTTATTTCAGCGACCGGTTATAAAACATTTCAAAGCTCATTAGGTATGGACACGAAAAAGTCAAACAAAGCGAAATCCGCTTGACAGCCGACTTGCTTAAATATTGAAACGACGTTATTTGCTCAGGATTAACCTTCGAAAGAAAATCGCAGCCTTTCAACCGACCTTATAGTTCAAAGGTTGTCATTCAGGTTTATCGAGTGCCCGAATCGACGTTCAATATGCGACAACGTTTTTTGCATCGGAAATATTCTAACTGGTATCCTCATTATCACCTCTCGCGGATTTCGACCGCAGTCCTTTCGTAAGACAACTTTCAGTTTCAAAATGTTTGGCGCTCAAATTGCATAAGGCGGTTACACAACTAACTTACGTGTAGGGGTTCAACGGCGGAAGGGTGGGCCGGGAGCACTGACGTACAGGTATACACTGGGCAAGCACTTATACAACGCCATGCACTTTATCCATCACGCTGTTAACAAAGGCACAAAGTCTCAAAGCTCTGGAATAGGTTCCCGCGGCACTCGCGACACAATTTTTCCGTGAATGGAAAACTGTTGCCGCGCGACACGGGCTGCGCTTGCGACGGCGAGCGTGCGACTGAGCTGACGACGCTCTCCCCCACGCAATAAAACCTTCGCTTTTCAAGAGTGGGGCGGTCGCTTGTGATTTTTCGAAAACCGTATCTATCTATTCGCTTTGATTGTTTTGAGTCTTACCGCTAGCTAGTACTTTATATTTTTTTAGGTATATACGCTAATATCTCTCCTCTTTATGGACATAATCCAGTTCCAATTTTTTGTGTTTAACACGACCAACGGATTCTTCGCCAAACAGTGGAAAAGTGTGCAAGTCATAGGATTCTAGAAACCTCCCGTGGAAAACGTCTCAAGAAGAATATCGCCAAGCGACTGAAGATATCCAACACGGGAGTCATTTTTCTCGATGTGGCTAAAGCGTTTGGCAAAATCTGGCATAACGGAGTCCGTTACAAGTTATACGACGCCGGTATGGCAGATCGTTTCGTATGTATAATATGAGACTTTCTAAGCGAATAGATTGCTTCAGTATCGCGTCGGGTGAGTCTGCTATTGACCACGTCCGGTACAAGCGGACATACCCAAAAAATAAATCCTCGGACCGGAGCTATTCACCCTCTCCACCAATAACCACTCACGTTTCCTGGATGTAAAGTTCACCCTATTCGCAGACCTCCATACCTCCATTTACACTCCTAGCGCCACTTCTGACACCATTACAAAGCGCCCCAGACTGTAGCCACTATCCTAGGACAAAAGAGAAAGATAGAAGAACTGTAGCATGAAAGAGAGATAATAGACTGAAAGAGAATGTGAAGAACGAAAGAAGAGAGAGAAAATAAAAGACAATGTGAATAAATAAATGTTAAAAAAGTCCCTATCCCACAACAAATAGGGGTACGAGAAACCCCCAATAGCAGGTGTCATAAAAAAAAAACTATCCTAGGACGATGGTTCATGAAAGGGAAAATCGGATTTAATCTGTCAGTTTTGGTCACACTCGTGGATGATTTAGTACCATGGGTGAATTAAACTCGTTATGTAGCTGTCATGACGCTCTGTAAAGCTGTAATCAGACCCATCCTCACATACGCAAGCGTTATTGCGCGTGGTAAACCACTCGTCATTCATAGAAAACAGTTTAATCCGTAGTCATGGGCGCGTCATGATATGTACGCAATGAAAATCTGCATATCGACCTAGAACTACTAAAAATTATCCAGTTCCTATAACGAGCAATGAACCGAACATTACTCTGCTACTCAAAACACATATTTACTGATTGTATGTAGCGCCACCTATAATAAAATTAAACCCGGTACAAATCAAACGCTTCACCGTCCTTAAAAAAACAATCAACCAAGTCAAAGTCCAAATAATTCAGGCGTCCTTGTGTTGGAATGCTAAACGGATATTATCTATCAGTGACAGCCGTTTAGGCAACAATGAGAATTATAACTTTGCACGAAGGTATGTAACTTATATATCGTATTCAACAAATAATCAGCGATATAGAAGTCTAGAGGCTTTAAAAGTATAACGTTTAGCTGTTACGGTAAAAAAAGAATTTTCATTTCCATACCTACATATATATATATTCGATTTAACTAAAGATACCTAAAACATCGAGCTATATTTATTATAACACTTTCATATTAATTACTGTCACTAACAGATATCACTAAAATCATATTTTTAATTGACATATGACGAGAATAATGCTAACAGTAAAAGGATTTAACAAGGATATTATTTAATTAACATATTTATCCATGCAGCGAATTTAAATAGTGATGAATCTACACTAGTAAAGATTAAAAAATTTCCGATTTCATGGACTAATTTAATTTTCGATGCACTTTTTTCAACATGAAAAAAAAATATGATAATGTTAAAATCGCAACACTTATTGATGAATTATAAAATAAATCACCAATAGATTAGTTATCTTTCTTGCTTTAAGTTATTTAAAAGAATAAAGCGGTCCCATTTCGGCATATGATTCTAGACTAAACATTATTAATTTATTTGATAAAGTACAACAAAAAATCGAGTGAGGAGATGGTTACATACGACGCTGCTTCTGACAATTTCTTAGTAACGAACATTTAGGATGATTTTATTAAATCAATGTTACACGGTTTATTTCAAAAAAATTACCAATTGTCGGCTCAATTTCTTTAATAAATACCTCAAAAATATGTAACGCCAAAAATTATTTTCATTAGATTAGATCAGATATGTAATATAAATTATTTGTATTTTATTTAAAAATAATCTGTGTTCGTACTGGTCCTGAAATATATTTAATATTTTAATAATATTGGCCATAAATTAGTACGAAACATATAAAGCTGATTATTTTTAATTAAAACAAAAGTCGATCTTTCCAGATATTTTGAATAATATTACAAAAATGAGTCCGTAGCAACCTGATGATATATCAATGATTATGTAATATTAACATACATTATATTAATAATCAAAGCGATAACTTAATCAATTATGTTTTATGTTAGCCGGTTTTAAATATCATTTATTACGTCCCTATAAAACGGTTCGTACAAAAGACATCAACGAGATCCGTTACTCAAAGTTGTACAAAGGAAAACAAATTAATCCTTTTTTTTTTAAATTACATCATTAAATATAATTTTAAATAATAATTTATTGATTATAAATGATAAGTATTTTTTCTGTCTAACGGTCATTAGGTTGGAGAGGAGAAACCTCCGATCGGCAAGCGCATCGTAATAAGTCGAAGGACAGACTACTTCGTTACGGACATTGAAAGACGCCAGATGCATGTCACTTCCTAGACGGCTAAACAGCAAAGCATTTGTGCTGGACACGGTAGAAAGTAGAAAATAACAAAACTATACCGAATAACATAAAATAATGTATACGTAATAAACCAAAGAGAGTTAAGATACACAAACATGTATATATACATATATATGTATACATATATTATATATATATATATATATATATATTTATATATATATATGTATTTATATATATATATATATATATTTTTTTTTTTTTTTTATCCGATAAAAGCAACTGTTCCAGCTCAGTTTCAATCTTCTTTACAGATTAATTTAATTATTCTGTTTATTAACTTTTAATTTACATTTATCATAATATTATTGAATCATAATATTATATTTATTTATTATCTATTATCCTTTTTGATATATATTCACATATATACATATATTTGATATATATACATATATTTCTACAAAATAAAATAAAATTAATTTATACATTGTCCTGACTACCATCACGTAACAGTAGATAGAAAATAAATTATAAACTCCCGTGCCCATTGTAAGAACTAGCTTTTGTTATGAACTGCAAAGTATTATTTATCAGCAATAATAATAGATCGCAACATGTAAATTACTAAATATATTTAGCGAGAAAAAGTACAAATAGCCTAATAAAGATTACGGGAGTTGTATCAGTGTATTTTGTGCATGTTAGAGAATAATTGTATAAGTGGGATATCTACATGACTGATAGATTTCACCAATAGACGCCCACTGCAAGGCTTCGCCATGATGACCTGTTTTGCGCTGTGTACACCCAGCGACTCCCTGCGATTTTAATTATGTCGTTGTTCCACCTAGTGAAGGACCTGCCCACATCGCCTCTACCGTCACGTGATTGCCTCTCGAGAAACTTTTGTCCCCAACGGCTGTCGCCTGCAACGAGCAATTCTTCGACCTTAGTCCGTAAACTTAGTTCTTTTGAGGATCTCCTTATTTTTGATTCGATCTCTTATCGAAACTCCAGCATAGCCCTCTTCATCGCTCTCAAGGTGAGCTTGAGCCTTTTCATAAGAATATATTAAAATTAAAGGAGATTTATTAATTAAATCGAGAATAATATGTTTAATCAAATTTATTATCGTAATGCACCTAAAATGATGTTAGTAACGCACCGTCGAACAATTCAACGGAAATTGTAATTGTTTAACCGACGTTTGTGTGTGTCAAGGCAACGCTGAAGAACCGAGCGCTCTGTGCCCGCAACCTTGCGTTGAACGAGGCGAAATTATCACTATATTGAGAACATAGAAACTCTTCAACATGTCTGTTATATCTACTAGGACCTAAAACATTATACATTTCTAGTGGCGAAGTTTTTTTTAGTCATGAATAATTCCTACCGCGTTTACTCTTACTTTGCTTATCTAAGAAAAAAATGCGTTTTGGTAAAATTACAGCAAGTAAGCTCACAGTCTAACACCAAGCCTTGGAGACAATTTTTTCTTCTGAATTACTATGAGAGGATGAATAAAGAATAAGAAAATCCAAACACAAGAAAATCATAAGTAACCGATGCACGACAACGGATAGGCGTTTAAGTGGCAATGGGCAGACTACATAGCGCACAGAATCGCGCCGATGCCTTAAGGATCCAGGGTTAAGACCACAGACCGGCAAGCGCGATGCAGAAAATCCACAACCACAAGGTGGACATTGTTAATGTCATTGAAAAACGTTGAGTGCAAACCGCTTTAATTAAGTCTAATTGGAAACAAGTGGGAGCTTCTATCTAGTTTTGATTTTCCCACGGCTGAAATAATAACGATAAAATAAAACAACATGATCACTTTCTCATACTAGCGTAGTATCATCGGAGTAGGCTTTACTATAAATTAGTTCTTCACCAGTTTAAGCTCTCTCTCAGAAATACCTCGCGCATCGCGAATTCTTAAACAAAACTCTTTACAAATGAGGTGCTTAAAGTAACAATTCTTTTTTTAAATGTTTATGGAAAGTCTAGGAACTAGTTACAATTAGAAAAGAAATGAATTCGTTAATTAAAAGATTCTATCAATAAAGTAAGTAAACTTAAACTAAGAATACGAAGTTTAATATTTTTATATATTCAAAATTTTTGAAAATCTGACAATTTTTTTAACTTCTCTTTTTTTATTGGTCACGATTTGATTGTTAATTCTTAGCAAATAAACTCTAATGTCTATAGTAACATAAACAAATAAAAATATAAATTGATAAAGTTATCAATAGTTATTTACTTAGATATACCGTCTATTTAGATAACTCCGCAGAGCCTATACATGATCTGCTTTAAACGCGCCATAACCATTAAACATACCGAGCTTACTATCTCATATTTCAAGGTAACACAGTCGTTATGGTTTTCGCAAGATATTGTGTTACAAAACACTTTCCATCACTGTAGTGCGAGTTACATGAGAATGTGTTACTAACCTAATGGAATGCCCTTCATGTATAACCATTTACTTACAAAATCTGAATACAATTTTCAATTAGCAATTTAATGATATTAAACATATTTATACAAAGTTTTACACAACTAATTGATTGATTAATTAGGCACTTCCACTAATAATATTTTAAAAAGAAATTTATTTCGAAAATGACTTTAAAACTAAATATACATCTCAGCCAAACCTCCATCGCTCGATATAACGAGGTCCTCTATCACTGCACCATGGGCATATGGTCTCCGCTTAAGATCACAACAGCTATCTGTTCTGCACACTAAGTAGCTTGCCCACTGTCACTTCAACTTGCCGATCTGCAGGTCAATGTCAGGATCTCCTAATTTGATCTCGTATAGACATCCCAAACATAACTTACTACTCAGTAGCTCCTTAACCTAGTATTAGTTGGACCAGACCGTGGTCCACCTGATAGCCCACTGTCCCGCATTCGGAGGACTTCGGGTCGACTACGAATGCCGGTTGGGCGTAAAAATAAAGAAGGAAAACATCGCCTCTATGTTAGAAGATACCAAAAGTAGGGAATCGTTTCTCAGTTTTTCTAAAGTAATAGTTAAATATGTTACAATAATATACAAGTAAAACAGTGTAATAGAGTAAGCAAAAAACTGTATTAAAAATGTGAAATAATGTAAACAAAATTGTAAAATAGAGAAATGAGAAGGCGATGTATGAATGAGAATTAGAATGAAAGAGAAAGATAGAATAAATTGTGAAGTGAAGAATGGAACGATAGATTATGTGAAGAATGATAGTAGAGAACGAAAATGAAAACGACAGTGAAAAAAAATTAATCAGATAAAAAAGGGCCTTGTCCTTCACAAAAATGGAGAAACGGGTATAAAAAACCTGTTAGTAGTTCGCTTGCTTAGTTAATAATTACAATAACCCAAGGAGGAAAGCGGGTATGAGCCAGCGAGAGTTCGGTAAAACTCTGTGATGTCCCAGTAGAAGAAGGGTGTTCAATGTAGGAATTCTCCATTAGAAAAAAAACTTCGTCCCCAGAAATATAAGATCATAAGTAGCCTTCTCCGTGGGTTGAGAGAGAGGCTGTGAGTTTGCCTAGGAGGCCCAAAAAAATATTCACCATATCATAAATCTCTCTCTCTGCAACCAAAACAGAATTAGTTGTTCTATTACAATTATACTATACAGTAGACTTAATGCAGCGGTAACAAAAAAAAGTCTTAACAAAAGAAGAAGTCAATGGATTGTTACGAAACGTTAGATAATTTACATGAATGGGATAATCCGCGATCCGTGTTCGCGGCGCGGTGATAATTGACACCGTAACTGCTAAGCGGCAAACGCCGAAGACAATAGACTTGCTAATAGCTCGGATTAGTGATTCGTCTGGTTAATACGCACACTAGTGTATCTCATTTTCACTTTCGCACGCACGCGTGTACAACGTCATTTAACTATTATTATCTTTATATTGAAATTAACAAATAAAACTATATTACTTGGCTAAAAAATACACTATCACACGTTCACATAGATCTCCAAGTAAATATTCTGTTTTTGTCTATCTCAAAAACAGTTATAATTTCATACGAGTTTAAACGACAAAACGCTGAAGGCATTTATCAAAAAACTTTAGAAGTTTTAAATAGAGTCAGCAGTTTCGGCTTGGTTATATTACATTCTGTAAGAGAAAGTTTTTTGCATACGGTTTTACAATAGAATCTCAGATAATGTTCAGGAAGCTTTTGCTAGAGATAAAAAATGACAAAGATCGAATAAGAAATAAGGAGCTCAAAGAGTTGCTGACTTTGGGGGGGGGGGGGCACTGACACTAGACGAGCGTGCAACCGATGGCCCTTGGGGCTGAATAGCTCTCAAGTGGCGACAATGCAGCTTGACTAGGCCCTCCACTTGGTAGACCGGCGACATAGTGAAGGTCGCGGGAAATCGCTGGATGCCAACGGCACAAGGCCGGTCACCGTAGCGATCGTTAGGGAAAGCTTATACCTTGCAGTGGGCATACATTGGCTGTAAAGATGAAGGAGAAAAAATGTCAAAGAACAATTGCGCGCTAAGGTTATTAAACTGTAAATGACTTCAAAGAACGTCTTTTGAACGATTTTTCGCCTTCAGGCCATTGCAACGTTAACAATATAAAATTTCATATTCTCTGAGAATAATTCCGTTCATATTCTTTCGCTTATTTTTCATAATCCCGTATCATTGTTTATTCTAACAGGTGGTAACCCCATCATAACGCCAAAAATAAATTAAATCCATCCTTAGCTGAATAAAGATTTATTAAATTTTAATTTAAACTGAATGAGCATTCGCTTGTCACGTGACTGTACATAGTTAATAGAATTCGAATTTTGAACTCTTACTTGAATTTTAATACTGCGGCTAAAACATTATTGTAATTGCTACACATCTCTTACGGTTTTTATATGAGTTTATTGTCATCACCATTATCACCGTTTTAGCTGTAAGACATCCCCTGGACATAGACCTCCGTTATAGAATTCCAATGTGATCGGTAAGAAGTAGCCTGCGTCCAGCCTCTTCCGATTTTTTTTTGTTTATTTATTAATACCTTTTTGTAAACAAAAAAGAACAAATTATGTGGTACAAAAGACGATCTTTTCGCTCGAGTTGATCTCTACCAAACATTCTTTGGATGGCGATGAAATACATAAAGGAGAGGCCAGTTTAGGGTGTACGTACATACTTTACTATAGAAACATACATACATACATACAAGAATACTTACATATACATATATATGAGCGGAGGAAGTTGGCCTGAACAGCCACTTTATCAGAGAAAGCTGCGGCTAAATCCCCCCCGCGAAGTAATGCCTAACGGCCATGCCGTGGGGACCAGGGATACCGAAGAGAGAGGATTGTTTTTAGTCGGTATTGATCTAGATCGAGTCCGACATACGGGGCACCAACATCAGGCCCTATGATACGTAAAAGTATTTTTAAACCTTTATAAAAAAAAAAAAACATATACATATATACACTTAAACTTGTGTATAAATAAATATATATATATATATATATACATTTATGAATATTTTTGTGGAAAGGTAGTACATAAATACGAAAAATTAAGAAATGCTTCACAATATCCCACATTAGAGGCGAAGGAAATGCTCTTAGCCATTTTTTTTAAATTATGATTGTTGAAGTTAATTTGTTGTGTTCAGTGTCAAACCATTTAACTTCATCTCAACAATTATTGCTAAACTAGAATAATTTAATATCCTAAAATTTATCCGATTATTTTAATGTCTTAGGCGCCATGGGTATCTTTTTGTCACGCAGTGTATTCAAAAGTATATGCATCCTTCAGGAACACGGTTTCTTTTTTTTTTAAAGATGTGTAATTTATTACACAAAAATAAAAACCCTAGCCAGGTCACGTGTATCTAAATGAAATTAATTTCAAAGTCGATGTTAAATTTTCTTGGATAAAAATCCACGAAAAAAGGATGAAAAAGAAGGGTGAAAAACAATATATGGTTATTATTAGTTTTAAACAATTTCGAACAAAAAAAAAATGTATTTTTTTAAAACGTTTACTAAGGCGTATGACGCTAAGAGTGTTAAATTTGGTTAAAAGAGAATAAAAGTATAAATTATAAGAAATTAGTTCACGTTACCGACCTACCGCAGTTTTTTCTTGTAACCAGATGTAAATAATATACACCCGCAAACAATCGCGGCGGGATTCACGATTTAAAGTTGTTAATAAATGTTACAAAGTAAAGCAAAAGGTATCACTGCGTCATGATTTAAGTCTTACTAAATTTAATTAGGTGCTTAAAGTTCTCTCTCGTGATATTAATTAAATTTAATAAAACCTAATACGTAGTGCTGGGATACATTTAATAATTAGCGGTAATTTACGTTGTTATTTGTTACGTTCCAAATTACGAGTGCAATTTGTGAAAAGTTCGTCGTCATTCGTTTCAGCTGATAGACGCCCAGTGTAAAGCATACGCCTACCCCAAAGATGTCAAAGGGAGGATGTACCATAATCGGAACGCTTGGCAGGCGGGTTGGCAAAAGCAGTATAGTACGTAAAGGACGCTGCTTCCTATCTTATGAAAATTTGTTTGTGAGCAGTGGCAATTCTATATAATTGATGCGCAAAGTGTGATTTATATAACATTGTATCCCAGGAATCGAGCCCGCGACCTACGAACGCAAGTCTTAGTCCTCTACCGCTGCGCTATAACTGTATTATCCGTGTATGCCAATAAAGAAAATAATAAAAAAACCCCATTTAAAAAAAAACCTAGAATCGAATTGAGTTCATCTATAAGCACGAACTACAACTTATAATTAAGCTTTGTAAGTTTTATAGTCACCTTATAAGAAACAGGCCCACACCAAAATTCTTTTTTGTGATCACTTTTACAAATTTTCTTATAAAAATCTTTTATGTCGTAGTATTTGTAGCGGGCCTCTATTGGCTGGCGAGAATGCAAAGTAGTTCAAATTTGAAATAAACCATTTTATTAATATATTCAATGGAGTTATAATAATAAAATTTCCCGTTCATTCATCATTGAATGCAATCTATTCCAGTTATTTATTACATAACAAATATGCCATTTTACAAAAAAAAAATATCCACAAGCTAAAAAAGGATTAATACACTGTTTTTATATTTAACCTGTACTAAAACTAACAATAAATATATATCATCCTTCGAAGTTCCAGGTAATTCCAGAAAATATGACGGTATCTTATACAATATACCGTTTATTCAAATATAGACTCTCTTGTGGCGCTTCTCAATGGGCCATTTTACATGGAAACGCTAGCAGGAAAACATGACGCAAGAAAGATTTCTCGTGAAACAGATTGCAAAAATTAATTTGTTTATTTTACTTGTTCCATATTTTAAAAATCCGCTAAACACTGAAAGAAATACAATTGTCTTAAACTTTTGTTGAATAAAACTTAAGAATATCTAATAAGTATTATACTATTATAAATTATTCGGTATAATCTAATAACAAAGTAGTAATTTGTTTAAAAAAGCATTTCTTTTTGTACTTCTTTTCAGTCGACGAAGGCTCACTGCAAGATAACAGGCTTCCCCCAAAGATTATCACGATGATCGTTGTTGCGCGCTGACTTCTAGCGACTTTCCGCAACTTTAACTATATCTAATAGATTCAGGCGTTACTTTGCGAAAGACCATCTTAAGTAAGAAAGAGACTAATATACAGCAACTTCCGCAGCTACTAATGCAGCAGTAGTCGTGCAATAATATGCAAGCATTTATCAGCGGGCTGGCTGGTGGTGCACTTCGGAAGTAGCTATATATTAGTCCCTTTCTTATTTAATTATATCATCGATCCGATCCGGTTATTAGTGAGGGGCCTATCTACACCGCGTATGCCGGCTCGCCATTCGAAAACCTTTCAGCCCCAACTGCCATCAGTTGCACGAGCGATATACTCCACCCACTGCCATTTCAGACAAGTTATTCGTCGACTCACGTCGGCCCTTAATTCTTCTAAGGATATCCTCATTTTTAATTATAATATATTTAATTCGTAACTCTTCTGAATTCTGTTATTAACATCGTTACATTAATTTTAGCAAGAAAAGTAAAAAAATACCGTAAAAGGTTTTAACAAGAAATGAATGAAATAAAAATCCTAAGAACACGCTAATAAGCAGCAACTTAATATTACAGTTCTATTATTTAAGTTAAAAAAAGAGGAAGAGATAGAGATAGATAGGAGAAATAATGTAAGTTGTTTAACGTTCAAACTTAAGGACAACAGTAAACCATAATTGATTGCCAAAGTAATCGCGGAAGAAATTGTTTCTCCGCTCTCAATATATCATGATACCACCCGCAGATCTTTTTATTACCGTTGTGGGAGACTGATTAATCATTTCGTAAAATGAATGTGCATACGATGATCTTTTTTAAACGGGATAAAGGATAACGGGCATGTAGCCCACTTTAGAGAAAATAGACGGCACTTGCTGTTAATACGCAATTAGTTATGAGCATAGCAAACGTATATACTTTTTAATTAAAATAATATCTCTTTCATTTACGCTTAAAACTGCCCACTCAAGTAATATATATATATATATATATTTGATCCTACAGCCTTTGTGCATTAATTATATAGGATTAACACTGATCACAAACGAGTTTACAGAGAATGAGCAGCAGCGTCCCTTGCGTACCATAATACCACACTGCAATCGCCAATCCACCTGCCTAGCTTAGCGATTATGGTGTGTCTCCCCAAAGATATCTTTGGGGTGAGACCTATGCTTTGCAATGGGCGTCTATGGGATAAAATGACGACAAAGGTCACATTTTTAGACTATTTGTTTTTTTAATTCGATTAACGTTAAATAAAATTCTTTTAGCTATTTATTTATTAATCCTTTCTTGAAGACCTTCTTGGGCGGTACTGAAATTATGAAAAAATATTGAATTCGTTACGCTGCTCTTAAGTTTTGTTTTTAGCAGCAGATTAGGCAATTCATATTTATTTAAATACGTTTTGAATTTACAAAATAAGTAGTTTTTATAAAGCTTCAACTTTTATTCAATTAACATTTTGTTTGCTTCTAGTCTCGTCAGTTTATGATCCATTTCTTCGTTTAATCTTTGGAGAAATTAGTTGTTCAGGAGTGAACCTATTATCAGAATTCTACGGACTGGTAGTGTTTGAGCACGTAACATTTTACGTGCTTAACGACTTGTTCACGGTTTGTGTTGGCGTGACTATAATCGGTACGTAAGTAATGACCCAGTTTGGAATATTTAAACGTACCGAATTAAATGATTTTGGCTATTTTTTACGCAATTCATTTTTATCGTTGTTTCTTGGTTATATTTAGTACGATAGTTTTTAATCTAAAAAATAATAATAAAATATTAAGTAAAAATTTGATCAGTAAGAATGAAAGATCTTCTTATTAAAACAAGATGAGCGAGGTAGCTTGGTAGAGCTGAATTCCAATCATAAGTCATGAAGTCAATTCTGAACACTTCTTTTTTTTGTTATGTAGTTTAAATACATGGTCGAAAAGGCAAATAAGTGACAGATATGTGACATCCACCTATTCGTTATTATCTAATGTGATGAATAAAGTCCCACATAGTCTCCATAGCCTCACCTGGCCTGTGTCCCCATATACCCCAATTTTTTAAAGCTAATAATGCATTACATATTAGCTTGAAAAAAATTCCGTTAAATTTCTCTGAACATAAAATATTTGTTTACATAAAGTTACACCTAATGTTCATAATTTTGCGAAATATTTTCTAAAACGCGTCTTTTTAGTTTGCGTTTGACTTGGCGTCATGTTTTTGAAGGAAAAGAGTTTTTTCAATCAGTCATTTCCATTGTGTTCTGTAAGGAAACAAAAATATAAATGAAAAAATTAGCCGTTGTTTTGCACATATCAAAGTACAAGGCTTTTTATTTTGGTCTAGATTCACAGTTTTAAGTGATATGACGTTATATTAGTACGCATTTAATTATGTTACATTTAATATTTTACTTGAAAACAAGATGCCTTTTTTACTTTTGATTATAAACGGTAAAAATTTCAATAAAAATAAAATTGCTAATTTAAGCTGTAAATAATTTATTTTAAATAAATTTATTTAAAATAAGCTGATTAAAGTATACTAATGCTTTTATTTAGTTATGTATATAAAAAGAGTCAATGACTTAGACGGCACAACAATAACTTAGTAGGCACTGGTATGACTAACGGGTTATCTTCTATTCCTCACGAATACATTACTGCCTATTAACGGGGTCTGGTCAACCATTACGTCACTACAAGAGGACATGCAAACAATCATTTTGACGCACGACTTCATGCTTGTTACTGCATGTACTCATATTTAACTTTAGACACGCTTGAGACGGCTCATGTGAGTTATAACTTGAGTTTTCATAACTGTCTATAACCGTCATTGTCAGTATTATGAATATATATTAAAAAATGCACAGTTATTTTAGAGAGTAAGCTCATGACATAAGATTTCTTTATGTACATATCATATGTACAAAGCATCAAGACTTGAACCTGTTTTTTAATACTGCTATCTATAATTTCTTATACGAATCATTAGAAGATTAAATCCTACTTTATACTATCATGTAATCAGACTTAAAAAGTATTAAATAAGCTCAACACACGCCACAAATAGATAGCATTTCGGATTTGATTTTCTACTATGTTACATAGTTATCACTCGTGTACGTCTTGTGAGTAATGCCAGAAGAACCGAATTTGATTTAAATTAAAATCAAATTTGACCTCCCTTTTATACATTGGAGAGAAAAAGCTGTATTTTGAGGATATAATAGCCACTACCGTCGTCAAAGCTTTTTGAAGATAATTTATAATTACTCATTCGAATTAAAAATCCAACGCCTATTTGAATTTAAAAGATGTCATATAGTCAGAGAGATACTATCATTTTCATCATCATTGTAAAGTCTTTGTAATACATAACAGATTCATCACAATTGATTTTTATCCCCTTTGACGGTGGATAAAGAATAATTACGTACACGAGTGGTTTCCCAATATCACCTACAAAACTCGTATAATGGTGTACCCTAAAATTAAAATACAGCTTTGTCAATGTCAAAATGTCAAATGTCTTCTAGTGAAGATCCCAAACTCATTGTGATTCTGATCTGAGAACAGTTTTTTCATTTAATTACGTCATAAAAAAACTTATATCATAAACTTAAACACAGCTGATGACGTAAAGCAAGAAATAATTACACGACAGGTTTGCTTATAAATCGTCGTTTCAGCTTATAGACGCACTACAAAGCCTAGATCTCTTCCAAAGGTATCTATGGGGGTTACAGTCGCCAAGCTAGGCAGGTGGTTTAGCGATCGCATTATTGTATTATGAATCGCAGAGAACTCTGCTGCCCATCTTTTAGAAACTTGTTAATGAGCATTAGCAAATCTTCATAATTAATACACAGTGTGAATTATACATAAGGTACAGTCTCCTGGCAATCGAACTCGCAACCTGCGATCGCTAGTCTCAGTCTTCTACCGCTGGGCTAGTATTGCTCGACGCGCCATCTTGAGATACTAATTTCATTAGCTTTTTCCAACAAAAAATCTTATTAATAGTGTAGTTACATTTTAATATGGTATTGTCAAAGTCGTGGGAAGTCACTGAATACTGGCAGCACAAGATAGACATTATAATAATCTCCGGGGAGGTTCAGTCTTGCATAAGGCGTCTATCATGAATATGATGGTTGGTAGGTCAATAAAACAAATATTATACAAGAAGCACGCCTCTAATTTATCTAATACTAGGAATGAATAATCGTACCGTCCCTATTCAGCGACATAAGTAGCCACTGCAAACACCTATCTAGATTACTACTGCAAAAGAGCTCTACTAGTTACTGTTTATTTATTTATTTTTTTACACAAACGCCGAAGCTATAAGTTTTCCACTATTGACTTCTATATATTTAGAATTCGTACCTACAGATCTTAGCGCATCAATAATGGTAAACAACTATTTAATCACCGCTCACAATGTCTAGGTACAGAAACAGCACCGTTACGTTGAATCATTCTAAATATTGACTGTCTCTTCGATTGATTGTTATTCATAACATCACTTTTATATTTATTCAAAGTGACCATTTATAATATATTTAAAATAATTTATCTAAATCGAAACAGCACGATTTTTTGATTTAGATTCCATTAAGTTTCTAAATAGTCATCAAAAATTATTTGAAAATGGAATTTTTTTGTCTTTTCAATACACAATTTAACAACGTAGTCTATTGATAAGTTTATAACAAGATAAAGCTTTTATGTGCTTATAGCCAATACGCAGAACTGCAGAATATGTAATTTAAAAATAATGTGAAACTCAATAAGATATTTAAATAGGGACAATTCTATGTAAAGAAAAACTGTTTTACTCAGATTCTATTAAACCGTATACAGCCTGTTTGGTCATAGGGCTAAAAGTTTTAAATATATGACTGTAGAGATCATTCAGCAAAAAGCGTAATATCTTTTACACCTACTTCCAATCATCTGATAAAGTGATCACTCTGAAATATGTGAAACTATTTTTATTTAATCCAAATGCAACAGACCTTTAATTTGTGGCAGTTCAAAATCGACAGAGATAACTAGATAACGATGATAAGTTTTATGTATTAGATTATGTGGGGCGTGCAGAGTTCGAGTGTTTGACTATATAATTATATATAATCAAATAAACCACAACACCAAACGTATGAATTCTATGAACATAGCTATCTCGCATAAGAACGATGTTCAGTAATTCATTATTAAAAAATGAACAAATCGTTATGAAAGATAACAGAGCGTAAATTTTAAAGAATAGTTATTAATCAATTGTTTTTTTTTGAATAATTTTGTTCCCTTTCAAAGTATTGTTATATTTAAATATTTTTTTATTTTATAAATCTTTGTTAATGCCTGATTATTTATGTATGCTTTGTCTCCTTAGTTTTAATACACGTTGTTTAATACCACTTTGAATGTTTACCAGTAATTATTTTCATATTTAATTAATTTGGATACCGTGTAACAAAAAAAACATCAGGAAATTCCACCTGGAAATGACAATAAAATCTATATTTTCAATTGTTTTTTTATAATTCTCGCTAATAAGCTTATTTATAGTTAGCTGAAATTTATGGAATTGATAAGATATGATAAAAATAATTTATTCATCATTGGAACTTTTATCAAAACTCTTATTGATCGTCAACTTATTATTTTTTTTATTTTTTTTACTCTACTCTGCTTCGCAAGGTGTTATAGTTGTGGAAAAGAAGCAAGAAGAAACTCCACAATAATCTTTTAATAAAGTTTAACATTACACATTTATGCATAAACACTTTATCAAATATGGTCTAAATGAAATTAAAATAATCAAGCGACATCACTGCTAAGGATCCTTGTAATTTATTATTGGTTTGTTTAATAATGAGCTTTTTGCGTCAATTTACGATAGCTTCTTTGTTACTTATGTACGCAAAACTAATAAAAAAAGTATACTAATTTATTGCTAATATAATACTATGTGTATAGTACAAAAAGCAGTTTCAGTTTCAGTTCCAGAAGCTTCGATCAACAGTTTTTATTACAAATTAATAAAGAATTATATATAATTCGACCAGAAATGTTGTACTAACAATTATCATTTCGGCCATGGGACATCCTCTACTGGACATAGGCCTTACTACATTTCCAACATGATCGATGAGAAGTGGCCTACATCCATAGTCTTCCGGAGACTACAACAAGTCTTTTCAGCCTTGTAGCTGTGCATTATGTGGCTTGCATACTGCCACTTTAACTTGCAAATCTGCTGGGCTATATCATTTAATTTTGTTTCTCTACGGATCTCTCCATTCCTGATGGATATTCCGTGATACATCATTTCTAGTAGAGCTTTAGTACAATATATTATATCTGGTAAATGATATATTCTCGTCTTCAATGCGGACTCCACGTTAAATACTTTTTCAGCTGCCTGGTTTTAGAAGATACCGACTTCCGAAAGTTTTTCTATACCGACTGAAGTTTGTTGCTATATTATATAATTCCCGTCTTCCATCGCAACATTACCCTGTACGTTAAAATAGCTAAATTTTAATAAAATAAAAATCAGTGTACTGTATAGGTTGTCTGGTTATAGGCACAAAATCTTTAAATATTTACGCTGACAAATGAGCTATAAATTAACCTCTTTTACATATAACCAATCAACCTGTATATTAACAAAGCCTCTTGTCAATCAACGAGACAAATTAACCGGAGACCTCAGAGTAAATCGCTATACCTCTTCCTTACCACAAAAACTTAGACTTTAGACTGGACAAAGAATTCAGGTTGACCCGCATAACGTATGACAAGGCTCTGCTGTGGCGCGTGACTTAATTCTGCCTACATGACAATTCATCTGAAGTTCTAGGATCCAACACTAAGTTATTAAAGCACAATACCAAGGCCGTTAAAACTAAGATGGTTTTCAAAAGCGTTTCTGTGGTTTTGACGACAGCATCAGAAGAAGACTTGATATAACTAACAAAAAAAATGAAGTAAGAAAAGAACCAATATTTAGCCACTTCCACACATGCAGTGGTAGTCGTGCAACAAAGTGCACCGCCTGCCAGCCCGCTGATAAATGTTAGTGTGTGTTAAATTAGTGTCAAACTCTGTGTTTGGCACTAATCAGTGTAACATAACTCCTGAAGATGCCCCGTGGAGGGGTGAAACTCGTGTTGAGTGATTTGACGGTGGCAGTTGTGTAATTCGCATTGTTTTTGTATTGGTCCTTTTCTTACTTAGGATGGACATCCGCAAGGTAATGCCTGATTCCATTAAATAAAAAAAATAAACGCTAATATAAACAAAAACATGTTTTATAGTAGTTTTATACCTACACGTAGCATAAGCATAAATAAGGTAATTCCAACCTCCAAGCAGCTGGTAGCGAATAATCACAGTTCGAACCGTATGCGCGGGCTTACACTTATCATATTTACCTATTTTCTTTTCCTATTTAATTCCAACACTCCACTCACTCACTCACAATCACGCAATAGCGTAGCATAATATGTTTGCTCTCTAACACTATATTATATTGAGTTATTATCTATCCATCTAGGGTAGTAATCACCCATTCCTTTGTCACTTCAGATAACTTGTTATGATTATGTTAAGACTGTAATTAGTAAAATAATAATCGATCTTTTAAATGTGCTGTTTAGGCTTTCAGAGGTTCATTTAACTCACGATCCCCGGATCCGGAATGTTTATGCTAAACATATATTATAATATTAATATAAGATAAAAGATTTTATTAAATAATACATTATATTCACTTCCGCGCTGTTCTTTCTTCACCTTGACTCCTCTCGCCACAGCCATATCGCCAGTTACATTATTAACGTGAATATAAACAAACAAATGTATTTCCAACTCGTTATATTAATGCTCATACATTCAATACATTATTTATATCATTAACATTTGCATAATTTAAGTATAGAGATTTTATCCTACGTTACAGTTATATAAACTAAACAGATATCAAACAAAAAAACAAACGCTATTTAATGTAAATTCTCCAAACTACTGCAATATACTTTACGTAAAAAGCAAAGAGAATTAAAACCACTCCTAGGGATATGTACACGGCTCTACCAAATTTTTTTAAACAGTTCTTTATTTGAAACTGGTCAACAATTCACATGTAAAATATCTTTTGTATCGTAAATTATTAACATTATAACTGGTAAGCAACATCGTCTCGGAAAGCTGATCTGCTGAGTATAGGCGGCAATAAACTAAACAAACTTTAACTTGCTAACTTTAAATGAAATTGGAATATGTTTGATGTTATTCATTATTATATCATCCATGTAAAAAGTCAACAAAGCCAACATTTCAATCAACTCATGATAAAAAAAAATTTAGATTTAAAACTAAAAAAAGAAGGTCTTTTAGACCTCTACTGGATATCTACTGGAACTTGAATTTATATGCGTGTACTCAGACCCGTAAAATACTTATTGAAAACGAAATTTAGACGAGACGTGTTTATTTTTATTTTATGTATTTATTACAGATGTCTGTCACTTTTCACTGTCACATTTTTCGCACTATTATTTTTATGAAAAAAATAGTACTGGTTGGAATTCGCATCTGACCTCACACAAAGAGATGCCATATTTATTTTAAATATTTTGTCTATGCTTTATCGTCATAAAGTAACTTTAAAACAAAACCGCCAGTGTCATGGGAAAATAACCTAAAGAAATAATTTATTATTTATTTACATTTTGAAACAAGTAGTACTGTTATGCATGCATATAAAACTTATAAATATGTCATATTAATTTATTACATTTGTTTATATACATTTATTATAAATGTATGTTAATAAATGTCTCTACATGTTTATATAACTAAATGTATGTATAAATTTATCCTTTTTAGTACATTACATATTTATTTTGGCCCTAAATACTGTAACAATTAAAAAAAATTACATAATATTTCAGTTTGGAATTTGTCATCCTTATGTACATTTATTTTAAGTTAAGAAATATTTGCTAAGCCTATAATTATTAAGCCTTGATACATTTTTTTCTGTATTATTAGAAGACAAAAGATGTAGTCGAAAAGTGACAAAATGTATTTTACTACCCACTATTTATCGGTCCTTGCTGTATCATAATCCTTGTCAAATACACTTATACTAATTATTGTAATAAAATCGTTACAAGTACTTAAAAACTACCATAGTTCTTAAGAAATATAGTAATTAAGATAGCTTAAATTAATGTATAATAATTGCAAACTCATGGCTTGCAAAATAAATGCGTATCCTTAGCGCATAACAATGCCGCAAGTTGTCTAAGTTCCGGTAAACTGTCATCAAACACCTCGTCTAGCGACAGCATATAACCCAATTATAACAGACCTTGCGTCATTCACACACGACTATCGTTTAACATTCAGTAAGTATGAACTGCCGGATAACTACCCATTGTGTTACTGGCCTTAGCACATAAAAATCCGCAATCAGAATTAATTTTTAAAAATTTACACTTTTTTTTTTACAAACCACAAATTGTTATTTTTACGCGATGTTTTTAACCTTTAATGTCGCCTGCTACGCTTTTACTTTTAATAAGTTCATTTTTACTCATATACTTCTTATGCTCGAGATATCCTTACGAGATCGAATCAGAAATAAAGTATTTCATAGAATAATGAAAGTAACTGTCATATCCCAATAGATTTGATAGTTTACGTAGCGATAAATAGTCTACATAGCGCGCAAAACAGATGTCCGCTGGAGCCTTCAGATTCTGGCATGGAGATCACGGATCGGTAAGCGAAGCGTAGGAATTTACATATAAGGAGAACAGACAACCATATAAATGTAGTCGGAAAACTGAGGTCACTTCCAACTGATCCTATCGGAAGTCTATGGACGAAGCCTATCTATGAAGATGATATTTATTTCTATTATTATTATTTAAATCCATATGTGGTGAATCGTTGTGACATCTGTTTGGTATACTAGACAATTACCATATAAAGAAATGACAGAAGGATATAAAGGAGGCATGCTGATATTTAACTATTTTATCTAGCATAGGACTGTCCCTTGTAAATCATTTGAATCACTAAAGCTTACGGATATAAATTACTTTCAGTGATGTTATGCGATATTTCCTTGTGCGAAGAATAAAATCTCTCGCATATTGTACATACTATTGTTTACACTGGAAGTAGTAATCGTGACTTAATGCAAGGTTGTCAGAATTTATCGCGAGGAAATCGCTTTCGAGTATCTTTATTATTTCCTGCAATGGGATTCTGCGAAAATATCGCCGAGGTGCTTTTTAAAACAAGAATCTGTAGATAGTGTCGTCTACGATGACGCACTCTACCCTTCCTTCTAATAGATTGCAGTATAAGATAGCAATTTTCCGTTCTTGTTTACGTCAATATACATGTATCTCATCTTACTTATTATTTTATTATTCTCGTTACGAATGAAATTAAATTCATTTATTCATCATTTTCTTTTCTCATGTTATTATCTACTGAGGACGATTTAATTGTCTATTATAAATCCGACAATACAATATATTTCGTGAAAATAAAAAATAATTGCACATATAACCGACACCGAAGACTATTATGTTAAAACCATTGTTTTCATTAATAATGTAGTAGCTAAGTTGCAGCTTTTCCGATATCATGTCAAGTTTTCTTAACACCTTTTATAAAAATCACGCAAGATAGAGAAGCTTATTTTTAATACGTATACATACAAGTGTACTTGTTACAAACATTATCATTCTATGAATTAAAATTTCTACGTTTAATACAAATATCAAACATATTGATTAACATAAAGATAAATTTAATTTATATTGTGCCATTATAAAATATTAATAACTTAAATATTTATTGAAAAATAATCACTACTCAGTATAAAATATTAATAATTGTATCCGTAATTACAGAATCCACCATTTGTAAAACACGTATTCACTAGCTAAAAAATGAACAGGACAAAACTTAAACTAAAGCATGATTGAACAAAAGGAATATCATCAGCATCATTTCAGCCGTAAGACGTTCACTGCTAGACATGGGTCTCCTCTGTAGTTTTCTAATAGGACCAATTGAAAGCAGCCTTCATCCTGCGTCTTTAGACGATCTTAATAAAGACGTGTGTCCACCTTGTAAGGGATGTAATTATTAATCTCATTCATATACGAAAAACAACAGTAGTGAGTAATAGTTTACAATGATAGGTAATTACATAAAGCAATACCGTAGTTAAATTAGAACAATTGTAAACTAAAATAAACTTATAGTTTTATTTCGCGATTAATATTAAACGACAAATATATAAATTTAAAAGAAGTTTTAACATTGAATTCATACAATATTTTGTCAAAATCGGATAACTACCTAGTCTAGCCATAAAATTGTTACTAGCTGTTTACATATGTTTAAAAAAAACATTAATTTAAATTTCGAACATTGGCTTCAACGATAAAAAAAGACTTCTGTCCCGCCATTATTGCATGTTTTTTTTAAAGAAATTATTTATTTTTTGTAATGAAGTGGAGCACTAAAGAGAATAAGATTGCAGCAATTGCACTGTACAAAGTATGTAAGAAACCAGCCGACATTTTTGATATATTGAAAAAGCTAAGGAGTAGCCGAATGTTTAATTATAGCACCATCTAAAGGTACACTGAAACCATGTCTGTTGATGACCGTGAGTGATCCGGCTATACGCGATCTATTCGAACAAACCAGGCCGTTAATGCAGTCAAGGGCAGAATTCGTTCCCATAAGGAAGCAGAAAATTTTTCCTCAGAAATGAGAATCCCACCGACGACACTTTCTCTGATTACCAAACAATACTAACGTCTGGGGGCTTACCTAATATACACAGGATATACTCTAAATCAGGCACTAAAACAAAAAAAGAGTCAAAAAATCAAAACAGCTGTTACTTCGATACGCGGATGAAAAACAAAAAAAAAGGGTCTTTACCAATGAAAAAAATTTAACGATCGAGGAGCACTACAACAAACAAAATGATCGAGTGTGTGCACGCAGCTCTGAAGAAGCTTCTGAAGTAGTGAACCAAGTTTAGCGAGGCCATAATCCAGCATAAGTCATGGTTTGGTTGGGTGTGTACAAGGGGTTACAAAACTCCATTTTTACGAAAAAGGAGTGAAAACTTTAGCCAAATTGTATCATGATACTGTGATCGAATCGGCAGTTTTACTTCTCAACAACACCTTATTCAAAAATGAAGTGTAGATATTCCATAGGATTCAGCCCCGAGTTATAAGGCGTTCACTGCCCAAATTTCATAAAGGCTGATGATTGGCATTCGGCTAATCCGGACTTAAACCTTTGGAGTATAAATTGTAGTTTGTGCTAGAGGACATGGCCTACTCTAAACGTCACAAAAATATTGAGTCGCTTAAGAAATCTTTGGAGGCAGCAGTGACCAAGTTTCCAATGAAAACCGTTCGTAAATCCATCGACGAATGACCCGACCGTTTAAAAGCGTGCGTTAAAACTATAGGGTGGACACTTTAAATAACTAGTTTAGTAAGTTAACATATCTTTTTCACTCTACATAATGACATATAAAACTTTAAAATAAAATTATTTTTTAAGAAATGATCTGATATTTATTTGTGACAGAACTTATGGCTAGACTAGATATGATTAGCGTTCCGTTCTCAGAGTACATCGGATTAAACATTTCCTACCATCGTGATGTCGCGCTCCAATACTCTCAATTCACATGATCGTAACGAGAAATGCGCACATAATCTTGACGTAATGAAATTACACCGGTTATCAACTAGTAAACAGGGCTTGTACACACTAAATGCTATTTCAATGCTATTCGTGGTTTTGTGGAGTCTGTTGCTTAAAGCACATTTCTTAACGGTACGGTAAACGCGTATGCTTGTTCATGGTATCAAAAAGCTAATCAAGGCAACGATTAAGTGCCGCTCTTTATTTTTTGCGCTAAGCTACAGACATGCCCGTGAAACCTTACAAGATAAAGATCCAGATACTTGCATACCATTTAATTTATTTTATTTAATATTCTTTATGGTACACGCCGGGATACATTTAAATCGTTTCATAATAATAAACAATAAAGTACAATTAACGGTCATATCACATAAGGTAATCTCTTATAGACAACCATAGTATGAAAAAGGTAAAAGTATAAATAATGGGTAGATAACGTTTACAAACTACATAGATATAAAACATATATACTTGTAATTAATAAGCTGTAATACATATTATAATTTTTTTATTTATTATTATATAATATAAATAAAAACATCCAACTGATTTGCCTCAGAAGCAATAAAGAAACATAGGAAGAAAAAATTATCATGGATCTAGAAAATAGTTCTTAATAGAAAGAAGAGAAAAAGATTCAAACTCGTTTATGACACATAAAGCGTGTGCGACGGCGGCGCTGTAAAGTTTTGCCGCCATTAATGTCAACAATCTCATTAATAACTTTAGAACTAAGCATTTTTCAAATAATACCGAAGCGAAGGCAACCTCTTACAATTAAACATTCAGGCGGTGATGAGATGTATTAAAGGAAGTATGAAAAATAATTAAAATCCTGACATCGATATATATTATTATTTACGAAACAAGATATTTGACTATAATGTAATAATATGTAAAGGTATAATAACATAACTTTAAATGTAGACAGCAGTGGTGACCTAGCGGTACAGGACTGAGGCTTGCGATAATAGATCGCGGATTCGATTCCCAGGTATGCAATCTTTGTATTATTCATACTTTGTGCAATCATTATAAGGGATTTACTCAGCTCACAAACAAGTTTCCAAAAGAAGGGCAGCAACGTTCACTGCGTACCTTAATATCGCTCAGATCAGTGACAGAGGACTGCGATGCGAGCGATTTCCTGGGACCTTAACTATGTTATGGATCCACCTAGTGGGAGCCTACCTACGCCGCTTCTGTCGGCTCATGGTCTCAATTATAGAATATTTCAACCCCAAAAGCCATAGCACAAGGGTTGTGCCATCCACTGCTACTTTAGAACACCAATTCTTAAGCCTACGTTCGTAACCTTGTTTTTTTTGCAAATCTTCTCGTTTGATTCCATCACTTATCGAAACTCCAAGCACAGTTCTCTCCTTTGCTCTCTGGGTGACCATATCTCTTCCTATAAAGCCCACAGTAAGCGACCACTTAGCAAATCCTAAAGTCTCTAATCACCGGCAACACACACTGATCACAGACCTTTAAAAATACACCTTAAATAATAATATTAGACCTTAAGTAATGTATATCAAAACCCAACTTTTGTTATGTTTTCGTCAGCTTATCAAGCAAAAGTGTTCTATTTTTTGTCTAAGGTTGGTTGGTCAATGCAATTCATGTAACTGTTCTTTGTCACCCTTATACCTAGTCGAAATATTAATATGACCAGCTAATGATGAAGAGATTGATTTTGTTACCACTTTATGACAAAAAAAACACGAAGCAAAGTCGTAACTGTTTACTAACTGCAAAAATGCTATAAAAAAGTATTAAAAAAATAATGATTTAAAAAGCTATTACAGCGTTATATAATATAGTATATTTTTAAATATATGATACTTTTTAAATCTCACCGGTACATCGCTTGCTGTATGGAACAGTCCGAATGCATATAAATTCGTTGCCTAAAAACCGCAGTCTACTTGATCCTCGAGTAGCGAGTACCATCGCGCTCCAATTAACTAACCACTGGAATGGTTTTCGTGTTTTTAATTGCGTTGCAGCACATTTTTAACGGTTGGTTAGACTGTGAATCCGACTAACGTGACGAACTTTATGAATCTGTGTTACTACATAGTTAATAATTTAATTCTAATATTTAAAAAAAAACAATGGAAGTTTTTTTGTTTTTATTAAGGGTTGTAAAACTAGACAGAGCACCAGCTTAAGTAAACAAAGTCGGCGATCTAATCGATTTGAAATCACTATCGATAAAAGTAAATTAATACCTGTCTACTTCTTATGTATTCTTCTTTTTCTTTTCAGCACATAGACATCCACAATAAGGCATAGGCCTCCCAACGAGCGCCACCATGATCGGTCTTACACTGCCCGGCCATTGGTTGCAAGAGCGATATACTCCGCCCCCTGCCAGTTCAGACAAGCAATTTTTCGATCTTGTCAGTGACCTTGGTTCTTCTTTCTACTACTTTGTTGTAAAACAAAATGTGTACTAATTTTGATAATAAAATAACCAACAGTATATGAAGTAACAAACATTTTTAATGTCGCAGTAGAAATACTGAAGTTATTGACTAAATTTTTAACGAATTCCCGTGAACGGTACGACACAAGGGCATTAGTAACGTTCTGTGGCGTGCATATCGCGCGCCACTCAAACGCCAAGCTCTTACCCACGTGACCGTCAATCGCATGGCGGCGGCGGCAGTGAAACAGATACATGACAGATGGCGCCACAGTAGACGCAACGAAAATCTGCATCGCGCTGTTGAGAGTCTCCGCGCTCATTATAAGGGCTAGCGGAGGTGCGGTCAACGCAGGAAGAAGCAACTAAAGATCAAGAAGCAACCGACGAACAAGAAGCGATCGACGAACAAGATACAACCGACGAACTACCGAAGCACAAGAAGCTACCGAAGAACAAGAAGCTACCGTATTACGACCACTCCTACACTGGTGACCCCGAGTAAGGACAACGAGAAGCACCTTCCGGACCCAGCTGATACCACACTCGGAAGACGCGCAGATAAACCACAATATGAGTCAGCCTAGTAACGACGACCGCAAAATCGCCGAAGTGTTACGCGTTGGCGTAAGAGTGCCCCCATTTTGGCCTGAAGAGCCGGCTCTATGGTTTTCACAGCTGGAGTGCCAATTCAGCCTGTCTGGCATCAGTGCCGACGAAACCAAATTTAATTACTTGGTAGCACAACTGGACCACCAAGTCGCCGTCGAAGTGAAAGACGTAATTATTCGTCCTCCAGACAGAGAAAAATATGAAAAACTAAAAACGGAACTTATACGACGCCTGTCAGCTTCACAAGAGAAACGCGTGAAGCAATTACTAATGTTCGAAGAGCTCGGAGATAGGAAACCCTCACGATTCCTACGCTACTTGGAGGATTTAGCAGGCCCATCAGTACCTTCGCATATAGTAAAATCAATATGGTCTAACGGTCTACCTCAAAACATACAAACAGTGATTGCTTCACAGATAGACCTTTCTTTAGAAAAGCTGGGGGAGCTGGCGGACAAAGTGTACGAAATCGCCCCTACCACACCGCAGATCTCCATAGCGACTACTTCTTCTGGCAGCGCTTCGTCTTCAACGCTGGAGGAGCTTACCAGACAAGTCAGTGAGCTAACTAGACAAGTAGCCGCCCTTACATCTCGAAACGGCAGAAATGGTGCTCGCTCAGAATCTAAATACGAGAGGAACCGCTTCCGAAGTCGTTCGACGCCACGACAACCACCGCCAGACCACCCATACTGTTTTTACCACTACACTTATGGCTCCAAAGCGATTAAATGCAGACAACCCTGCACATTCCAGGCGGGAAACGAACAGGGCAGTCGGAAGTAGCGGCCAACGACTGCCCGCCAACCGCAGGCCGCCTTTTCATTACCGATCGTGTGTCAAAAATGCAGTTCCTGGTAGACACTGGCTCAGACTTGTGCGTTTTTCCACGTTCAGCCGTCAAGACGCCCTGCACTCAATCCAAATACGATCTCATCGCAGCCAATGGCAGTATTATTCACACTTACGGCCCTATTCACCTGCATCTCAACCTCGGTCTTCGTCGCGATTTTTCATGGAGTTTTACGGTAGCTGATGTGTCTAAGCCCATCATTGGCGTAGATCTCCTTAGCTACTACAACTTGCTAGTCGACTGCAGAAACCAGCGTCTGGTTGATGGTATCACTACTCTACATGTAGCCGCAATTTCAGAAAACGCAGAAACTATCGACGACATCTCTTCCGTCAAAGCCTTTAGCGGAGATACAGAGTTCCACGAGATTCTACGCGAGTTCCCCGAAATTACGAGGCCTGCAGGCATGCGTGGTGCCTCGAAACATTCCACGATGCACTACATTAGAACCACTCCAGGTCAGCCGGTTTCTTGTAAGCCACGACGTCTAGATCCAGCTCGTTCTCAGGCAGCCAAGAAGGAGTTCAAGGAAATGTTGGCAGCTGGTACAGCTCGACGCTCAGAGAGTCCATGGTCTTCTGCTCTTCACCTGGTAAAAAAGAAAGATGACAGCTGGAGACCTTGCGGTGACTACAGAGCACTTAACGCCAGGACTATACCTGATCGATACCCTATCCGACATATTCAAGATTTTGCCCACCAGCTGTCAGGATGCTCCATCTTCTCTACGGTTGATCTCGTGAAAGCGTACAATCAGATCGCTGTAAATCCCGAGGATATTCCAAAAACGGCGATCACGACGCCATTCGGAATGTTTGAGTTCCCGTTCATGACTTTCGGACTTCGAAACGCGGCTCAAACATTCCAACGCTTCATCGACGAAGTACTATCAGGCCTGGATTTCTGCTACGGATATGTTGATGACATTATCCTGTTCTCTCCTGACAGAGAAACACACAAACAGCACCTACGCCAGCTCTTCGAGCGACTTAAACAATATGGCGTACTCATCAACACGTCAAAATGCGTATTTGGACAGGAGGTCGTCAAATTTTTGGGTTATGAGGTATCTGGTGCTGGAAGTAAACCTTTGGATGAGAAAATACAAGCCATAAGAGAGTTCCCCGTTCCCCAAACTGTAAAAGAGCTGCGTCGTTTTCTAGGGATGCTAAATTTCTACCGCAGATTTATCCCTAAGGCTGCCCAACACCAAGCGCCTCTCAATTCGGTACTACAGGGACCTAAAATTAAAGGCTCTCATCCAGTAGACATGACACCGGAGCTTCTAAAAGCTTTTGAAGACTGCAAGACTTCGCTTTCTAACGCTACACTTCTTGCTCACCCAGATTACTTAGCAGAGTTAGCAATTGTCACTGACGCTTCAGACACGGCTATTGGAGCAGTGTTACAACAGCGAAAGAACAGCATCTGGCAGCCTCTAGCGTTCTTCTCCCGTAAACTATCGCCTACGCAGAAAAAGTACAGCCCTTACGACAGAGAACTTCTAGCGGTCTACGAGGCCATAAAATACTTCAGACACATGGTGGAAACCGCGTCATTCACCATCTATACGGATCATAAACCGCTAACTTTTGCCTTTACTACCAGCAAACAGCATTGTTCGCCAAGACAGTTTCGATACTTAGATTTTATATCCCAATTCACGACAGACATTAAGTACATACCAGGACCAGACAACGTAGTAGCGGACGCTCTTTCACGTGTGGAGGAACTCGCGGTGGCACTTGACTACGACAAACTTGCAATATCTCAGGACGATGATCCAGAACTGCAAAATCTGCTTCTGCGTGGCTCGGCCTTGCAACTCGAAAAAAGGTCTACAGTACACAGCAACTTACCTATCTTCTGCGATACTTCCGTCCATCCACCGCGACCATACATCACGCCAAACTTCAGACGCCAAGCCTTCGACATAGTCCACAACTGGAATCATCCTGGAATTTCAGCTACAGCACGGCTGGTCGCACAAAAATTTGTGTGGCCAGGGATACGCAAAGACTGTAGAGAGTGGTCTCGGCAATGCATGAAATGCCAAACAAGTAAAGTTACCCGTCACACCCGTGCTCCGCTCTCCTCCTTCCTTACCCCATCTGCGAGGTTCTCCCACATCCACATCGACCTCGTAGGACCCTTACCGCTATCTTCATCTTACAGATATTGCCTCACTGTCATTGACAGATTTACAAGATGGCCTGAAGCAATTCCACTACAAGACATCACTGCAGAAACCTGCGCAGCTGCACTCGTGTCCGGATGGATAGCCCGATTTGGGTGTCCCGCGCGAGTGACTACCGACCGTGGTCGCCAATTTGAGGGCCACCTCTTCAAGGCTCTTACTACCATGATTGGCGCCCGACATCTTCACACCACTGCTTATCACCCAGCTGCTAACGGCATGGTGGAGCGCCTGCACCGCAAGCTGAAGGCAGCCATAATGTGCCACGACACATCGAGTTGGACTGAATCACTTCCACTCGTACTCATGGGGATCCGGAGTTCCTGGAAAGAAGATCTGCAAGCCAGCCCAGCAGAGCTCGTCTACGGCGAGCCACTTCAACTGCCTGGCCAGTTCCTCGCTCCGGTGGACGACTACACTACAGCTGACGTTACCCAGTACGCAACAAGACTTCGAGCACACATGGCGAACTTGTCCCCGAAACCCTCGTCTTGGCACACCAAAGTGCCATTTTACATACCACGTGATCTTAATACAACTTCTCACGTCTTTCTCCGTCAAGATCATGTACGTGGTGCTCTCGAACCCCCATATGCCGGTCGTTTCAAGGTCTTAGAAAGACACCCAAAATTCTTTACAATAGAATTACGGGGCAAGCCCTCTACTGTCTCAGTCGACAGACTGAAACCTGCCTATCTGACTAGGGAAGATCAAGTCCCTAATCAGGTCATCCCTCTAATCCCCAAGTCGACTAATTTAACCACTACCAATACTTCAACCGCTACAGCCACTTCAACCACTTCAACTGCTACTACCTCAGACGGAGACAAGAGGACCCGGAGCGGCAGAAGAGTAAGGTTACCAAATTGTTATCGACCATAGTTACGGTCTGGGCGGGGGAGTGATGTGGCGTGCATATCGCGCGCCACTCAAACGCCAAGCTCTTACCCACGTGACCGTCAATCGCATGGCGGCGGCGGCAGTGAAACAGATACGTGACAGATGGCGCCACAGTAGACGCAACGAAAATCTGCATCGCGCTGTTGAGAGTCTCCGCGCTCATTATAAGGGCTAGCGGAGGTGCGGTCAACGCAGGAAGAAGCAACTGAAGATCAAGAAGCAACCGACGAACAAGAAGCGATCGACGAACAAGATACAACCGACGAACTACCGAAGCACAAGAAGCTACCGAAGAACAAGAAGCTACCGTATTACGACCACTCCTACAGTTCTTCTATTTTGAGGGTATCACGCAGCACTAAAGTTCATAAATCCTTTCATTAACAGTATATTATTTTCTTTTATTACGCTAATATAGGAAGTATGAAAACAAGTTTTTAATAACTAATGATAGCAGATATTAACTATTACAGTTTAAATTGTTAATAGGTTAGTTTTCTATATATTATCTAATATGTTTCAATTACTTTTCAGCTTTACTTAGGTATATGTCACAAATTTAAAAACGTAATAACATAAAAAAACTGTCATATTTAGGTAATTAACATCTTATTACATATAAAAACAAAGACAATACTCCTTTATTTTTCGGGAAAATATTTTTAATCTATGATAAAAGACAGTTAGTAAAATAAAGGCGGTACACAAGGCGATTTGTTTTGCGGTCAGTGATGTAATTTATCCGCACGAGATACGCAAACTTGTATTTCCACGCGAATAAATTTACTTCAAAGCATCAACTGCAAATAATTACAGCAACGTATAATTTACACTTAAGGGCAATTTAAACATATCGCCGCAAGAAGCGTAAACAAGGATAAATACGCATACGGTTCAGCAAGATCAATTTGTAACTAACAACGGTAATGTTGAACTCTCAACTAGCCACGAAGATTTACTCAAGATATCTCTAGGAAATCAAATCATTAATGAAGAAATTTTACAGTCAAAATACGTGCTAGAAGTGGAGCAGGGAATATAGCTTAGCGAACTTTTATTATGTTTAGTTTTGTTATGGTTATTCCAGTTTTCAAATAAACACTGATTACTAACGATAAATATTAAAAATTATTATATGAAAAAAGACACTAACTTCGCCTACTCTTAAAGAAACAATACATTACATAAATTATGGTTTAGTAAGTTAAAATGGCAGTAGACAGGTCACATAACGCAGAATGCGATGTCTTAAGTTTCTGAAGTAGAGACCGCGAGTAGACAAGAGCAGTGGAGGGCATCCATCTATAAGGCGAACAAATGACATTGTTAAAGCTATCGAAAAAGGTTAAATGCAGGCTGCCTCCATTCGTTCTTTTTGAAAATCCATTGGGGAACCGTGTATCTCCTAGAACTGTAATGATGTTGATGTTGATTTACTGCCAGAAGGTAATAAGTAGAGCTATTAAAGGCAATATAACGCAGTAAAAATTGAAAAACAAAATGTAATAAAGAAAATGAAGGATAATACTGTGACACAGACGTAAGTTAGAAAAAAAATTGAAATTAGAATCTTACAAAACACCAAATCATTAAATAAATACACAAATTGAAAATTGTAAAATAGCGATCCAGGAAGAATAGTGCAGGATAAGCAAGGAATGGATAAGAATGGAAGATATTGTGACGGATTAGGAAGAATGTGTGAGAAGAAGGATATCAAAAGAGTAAGATAATAAAAAAACTATTGATAATAAATGAAAATTGTCGCTGTGAACCCAAGACAGGGGTTGTACGAGAGGTCTTCAATAGCGGAAACAAAAAAAAAATGTTACTTCCTGACTTTCCAAGAAAGCTCTCGAGCTAATTTACTCTAAAGAGGTTCATGCTGGGCGCCTTCGTTACTCTTCCTTCTTAAGCTCTGTGAGACACGGACGATAACGCTCACTTAAGCTCAGTACCTCACTCATTCACCGTGCGGAAGTCTATCACGTTGTAGAGAAACGAGTCGAGTACAGTGCAAGGAATGAAAAATTTAACGAGGCCGCCTTGCAATGCATTGGAGTTCATCTCCACGGACCACACTTCCTGTATCCATGTTCCTAATAATGCTACTTCGGAAACTCGGTCCAAAAGTGAGCTGAAGTTCGCTCTTGACTAAATAAATAAAAACTAAATCGTTCAACAAGATGCAGCGTAACTTTACTGTTGAGGTCTGCACGTTCTTGCTGTAGGACAATTAATAATTGTGTTGGTACGGATAGATAGTATAAAAAAAGATTCGTTGTATAGTTTATCTAAGTAACCTATATACCTATATACCTGATAGGAAAAGCATATTAAAGATATCGCTGTGTTTAATATTTCTATTAACTAATTTAAAAGAAACGTAATATCACATATTTTTACTTGTTTAACATGTATCATTAAAAAAAAATCATTAAAATAGATTGCTATTAATTATTTGTAAATCTTAAAAGGAAAGTAAAAAAGGTCTATAACGATATATTGTCAAAGGAATATAAATAACAATAGACGATACAGTAACTAAATATATTTTTAGTTTGTAAAAGAAGTATATATAAGGTTTGCCAAAATATAGATTTAAAAAGATAACGAATGTATGAAATAAGTAATACAAATATCTGAAATAAAGCGTAAGTTATTTATACCAATACAACATAAACTTAAAAGTGAACGTTCTTTTTACCGCTGTATTCAATTTAATAAAGAAATACAATGCATTTATAAGAATTAGTTCAATCATTATTGTATTTATTACATTATATTTCGTAAGAAAACATTGAAAGAAAATAGAGAAGGAAAACGCACCAGCTATGCATCTACAGTTTTACAGTGTTGAGTATAAAATCTGAGATTGTATTTATATGTGTAAACTATACTAACAAGAATTTCTGATTAAAATAATCGATAACTCCTTATGTAATTTAATAGTTATTTCATTAAAGTTATAATTATTCGTTAATAAATAATGCCCGATTATTTTTTTAGGATTCAAATTCTAATACGTCTAATTTAATACAACGTAATTAACACTAATTAAATTTGTACGTGCAGGCGTGCTGTATAATAGAATTACATATATTTTGAGGCTTAAAATATATTCTACAAATCATATGATTTACAATCATACGAATGAATTGACAGCGTATTTATTATTTAAATTATATAATAAATTAAAATGATAGTCATTACAGATATACGACTACTGTAAGGCTTGTAAAGTAACTATAGTTTTGGTTTTTTGGTTATTTTAGCACATTAAGCGATACAATCATACACACGTGAATGCAAAATAAATATATAGAGCTAGCGGACTCTATAATTACTTACTTTCAACTTAGATAATTGTAAATTGACTTGTGTAAGAGCCACCGGCGTCTAAGTCACGATCAAATCCAACAAACATCAGCTTACAGATACAATAGACATTCGTGACTTTAAACATATCACTGCTACATTACAATAAAGTTCACGACAAAAAACGAAATGAATTATTTAACTGAAAATTTATCTTGGCAAACATACAATGCAGCAAAAATTATATCAAAGCTTCAAAGGCAAAGCATTGCATAACCTCGTTCTCAATTCTATAATAATGGATGTCGCGCAAAAAAAAAATGAAAGTGGAAGAATTGGAGCGGGCAATGGACACAATGGCATGGCGGACACGACTTTTGTCTACACCGGAAAAAAGTTGAAGACATGAGTAAGAGACAATCACTAATCAGTAGTGAGCATCAGGAAGCATAAGAAATAATCAACAAAGATGAAGATGAGTGAAAATAGGAAGGAATTTTATAATATTTACGAAAATATACACCTTTTTTTCAGTTTTTCACTGAAAGTAACGATATTTATAATTAATTTCTATGCACGGGATTTCTCTATGAACTCGAATCAGATATGCGGATATGGGTTGACGAATGAAAGCATATATATATAGCCTAGCGGAATAGCTAATCGAAGTGGCAGGGACCCTATAGCGCGCTGAACGAATGACTGCTAGAGTCTTAAAGTTCTTGTTATATAGATTGTTATATAAGATAACTTTGTCAAGATTGACGATAGACGCAGGACGGCCGCCGCTTCCTTCAAAAAGAACACGAAACAAAAGAAAAAAGAAAAATGGGTATAAAACAAAATCCCTCCGTAAATCAGCCGAAAAATAAAATGTATTATTTATTAAAAAATTAAGAAAAATAGCACTACAAAATTCATAGAACTAACCATAGGCTATTTGAAATTTTTTTTTTTTTTTTACATGAATTTTTTTACAAGAACTGTAATTTAAATTGTAGGTAATATATAGGCTTTGGATGACACTTTTATCTAGTCTTTTTTTTTTCAAAAATATCGTAAACAGATATTTTCCACATTTCGAAATGAAAGATTGAATATATCCATAACATAATAAATTGAATGGACTTGTGTGATGTGATGTTGTTTATAATGCGATTTGAGATATTATCTTTTATTTATGTTTCATTTTGTTGATGTATTGTGTGACTTGTTTGTTTCCTGTCAGACAAACAAGGTAAAGTTGACTGTTCACGACCCGTCTTCTTTGTGGGATATATTTCCACAGGTGATAATTTATTTGTCATCTCAAATTACTTATTAACATGACACAAATATGCACATGACAATTGATGTTATTACAAAATAATATCTAAGTTTGAGTTCTAAGTAAGTTTTGATTTTTTTTTAGAATCGGACTGTAACTGCTGCACAAAAGGCTTTTGCAGATTACGCAGGTTTAAGTTAGCAAGGCGCCGAGGACGCCTAGCTTAATTCCTCTTTTAAAGTAGCTAAGCTCGAGAGCGTACATAATTTTTTATTGTGTTTCCTCTACCGTGCTCGGGGTAAGAGACTTAAATATTTTTTTTAGTATTTTAATTTTATTCATAATTCTAATCCTTCATATTTAATTTTACTTCTAAACTTCACTATCTCTTTCTTCCCTTCTCTTTGATATCTTGTTTCGCACATCGCCTTCTTTCCTCGTTCTCATTCCTAAATCACAGATTATTACAGGATTATAGTTTATTTGACTCGTACGCAAATTTTATTGACATTTTATTTTAATTTTTAATTATGATTTTCTTTCCAGTAAAAGTCATTTATATCTAATCTTATTAACCTTATCTGTCTATCTGATTTTACTTGCAGGCATAACTTACCGTGGGTCTTATCCGACCCTTTTGTTTTATCCCTAAGTCTTTTTATTTATCATGTACTGTGCCACATTTCTACAGAACTCTAAAAAGACACGGCGACATTTCTCGTCGCACATGAGCGTGGCAACATTTTCTTCGTCTATTCTTCTACCGATTGTGACGGTTAAGTTCGGACAGATGAGCATTATTAAAATATATAGTTTTACTATTTCTGCTAAAATAACAATGACTATTACCAAACTTTCAAGTGAAATCAGTACTGAAAGGTCAACACAAAAAATCACTACGACTCCCCTTTGTTAACCTATTATGAAAATATACTCAATATGCAACCTTAATACGTTCTTGATACGGTTTAATATCAAATGTAAATGTTCGTTGACATAATAAGATCAAATGTCATAAAGAGCAATAAGTTTATGAAAGTTTACGATGTTTTTTTAGGCTGTATTCAAGGTTCAGTTGCGTTCCCGAATTCGTCTCACTTACCGCTGTACTTTAATTGTATTTTTCGTACATTATTTAATCTCAAACAAATTCATTATACTCTTAATAAAAACCGTTCAATGAATTATTCTGTGCTTAAAATAGATTTTTAATAGTCTAAATTAGTTTTGCTTAACAATCCATTATTTCTCTGTAAAATTAAGTTTTAAAAATAAACGAGTTAAAAATAGGTAAGTAACTTATTAGAAAAGTATTATTATTTTTATGTTCTCAGTGAGATAGTTATAAGGTAACAACTGTAACTAATTTTATATTTCTAAGCATCTAAGTTTGTACTTTCTTACTGCCTTTGTTACTGTTTATCTCCAATAAAGTAAATAAATAAAGTAAAAAGTATGCAATTATTTTAACTACGCGTATTAACTAATCTTTTCTAAAAGGCGTTTATTCAATACATTTCAAAATGATTAAAGTTATATCGTAATTGTTCTTCACCGTTGTCATCGCATTAGATATCAAATATCAATTTCAAATACAAAAAAGTACTCGAGTCTACTCTTTCGAGAGAAAATTGAGACTGACTCGAAGTTTTCAAAGGTTAAAGGATCTATTTACTTATTTGCTGCCAGTTAATAAATGGTACACCTTTTCAAAAAATCGATCTTTTCAGAAAAGAATAATTAATAAATGTATTAATAATATAATAAGAAAAAGCGTATTCGAAATTCAGATTACAAGAAACTAAAATCATTTGTGTTTTGCTATCCGGTCCGGGAGACTTCGCCTGTCGCATTCCTATTGGAAATATTTCATATTTTAGATCACTCTGTATAAAGTATATACAGAGTGATCGAAGACAGGCGTAAAAGCTTCAAAGCTTTCTTCTGGCTAATGAACTATAAATTCATCCCCTTAAAGGTTTTACACCCGTTATCAATCATCCTGTATTTAATTAGAAGGAAATATTATTCTTAATATACTCATTTAACAATCAAAGTGTTTCGTTTACTTTTGTATGTGTTACAGTCAAAATTCTAAGATATCGCAAATAGACTAGGATGTATATGTTTTATAACTACATCTGACTTCATCATGAAGAACCCATATTTCAAAGAATAGGTTTATATTAAAAGGTTACAAAAATTAACAAAACCGAGTAAATTTAGGCTTGCAATACAAACAGATTATTTTCCAGCTAGTTGTCCATTAATGTATTGTGTATTACGCTTAATATTTTATGTAATTCTACTAAACATACCTTCCATTAAAACACAATTATATACCTCTGAATCGAAAAACCAATGCAAACTCCTTGGAGATGCTAAAAACAGTCCTATAATTTTTTAAGCATTTAAAAAACACATTAACTACCTTAATATGACAAAAAACATATGGTATGTTTGGAAGTTGAAAAAAAAATCCATTCAATATTCAAAAATGTGTATTTACAAAATCATTGTCATGCCAGTCTAGATGAATAGATCACGTGTTTCCTGAACTTCTTACTTCTTGTAAAAGGGATAAACACCAGCGTAACCGGACCAGTAAGAAGTGCTAGGAAGAACAGCCGTAGTCGTCAGAGGTGCAGACGCTACGTAGGTCGAAGCGATGGAACCAGGCGCGATCCAGGCAGCTGACCTCTTCTTGATGAAATGAGCTGGACTAACATAGGATGACACAAGGGGGAAATCGTGAACAAGACCAGAAGAATAAGAAGTTGCCAGATGACGAGGAGCGAAGTATGTGAGAGGGGAAATCCAGTCAGGAGATCTCTTCTTGATCAGATGTGAGTAATGGATTGGTGAATAAGGAACGTAAGAGTTGACGTACGACGAGTAAGGAGATACCCAGTCATTCAAGTAAGCAGTTGGTGTTACAATGGTGTCAAGCAGAGGAGCGGCACGCTTCTTAATTAAGTGTGCAATGCCATATGGGTAGTGATATGGGCTATTGATGACACTGCTGGCCGATCGTGTGATTGTAGTGGTCGCAGGGCTCAATACCTCCGTATAGAACGGATTGATCCACCCTTGCGGATCGGCCGCCACCACAGCGAAGAGTGCGCACACCACAAACTTGAACATCTTGTACGTTTTCGAAACGACTGATACTAGCCCACGGGTTCTCGCACTATTTATAGTCCAAAGCATTAATGAACGCTGTTATTGTTGACTGGGAAGCTGTCCAGGAAGTTGATATTTATACAAAAGCAAGGTCACCTAGATGTTTGACCAACTCAGTACATCAAACATGCGTCAGATTAAACCCAAGAAGAACAAAAAACAGTAACGCCTTCACATTTAAGTCTACGCAAATGATTTTTACTTTATAAACAAATGCCTATTATTCACGCAAATCCGCGTATTTTTTAAAAATAATATCTCTATACTCTCCCCCTTTAACGTCAAATAAACCCTATTTGTTATTTAAATACATATTTAGTCGTCAAAGAACTGTCAGATTACACGGAAAAATTAAAATCTCGTTTCTTTTAATTATCATAAATTGTTTTCGTTTAGTTCTTCAAGATTGAACAAAAGGTTTCCAATTAAATGAACTGACATTTTGATTTTAAATGCTATAGTACCACGATCATATTATTGTGGATGTTATTTATATAATCCTTCATCCAGAATCTCAGTATAAAAGAAGATAACGCACGCAGAATTCTTTCAATTGTAATTTATACGAACGACGAACATAAATAATCTATAACAAGTCTTTAAAGAACACTCGAAGCTCAGGAATACGTAAAAAGTCATTTATTATTATAAGATTATTAGATTTTATTAACAGTGCAGTTAATCCGAGGAGTGTTTATATTTTATAAATATTAATTTCTTTTACAGCATATTTTATCGCGAAACTGCTTTGAAACGTATTTTAATATTAGCAAGGTATTGTTCAACGTATTTTGGCTTATTCTTGGAGAATCTGTCGGCATCTTCAAAGAAAAATTGGTTTATTTTCACAGCCTACTATAATTAATTATTCCTAAACTAATACTACGAATTTACAGGTAATAGTTTTTTTTACTTTGAAAATGAGGTCATTCCTTTAAACCGGAAATACTAACATACATATATGAACTATTTATTAGTATTATTAATAAAGTAAATTTGACATACAGTTACCGAAACAAAATATAAAGATCAAAGTTCATTTACAGTTTCAGATAAGTAATTTTTTGGTCTCCTATTATAATTCAACTAGAAAGGTCTTTTTTATAACTAATAAAGGCTTTATTTACAAATATTCTTTATAAATACTTTCTATTGAAATATTATCTTAAATATTGCGGTTTAAACAAATAATTTTTAAGTAAACTTATTCGTTTAGGTGCAAATGCTATTAAATGAGTTTTTACATCATAACTCTGACTTAAATTTCATATTTGGATCAACAGGTCTTGGGCCACTGTATTGCAACATGCATCAAGCTATCAATACAATAATTATTTACGAATGTCCTTAATAAATGTCTTGGATATATTAATACCAAACTGTTACGTCTTGAACCTTTACCAATACTCTAAACCGTTAACTTAATACTGCTTACTTTCACTATCATTACTGAAAGTTTATTGTTCATTATTTACATAACAACGTTACCACATCACCCTCTCGAATATCTCTTTCTATGCTCAGGCATAGGATATTGAAGATTTTGTTTTAGATAATAATATTTGTTTGTAACCGCAAATCTTACAATTTGACAACATATATACAATTTTTATATACAAAAGTATATTTAATTTATTAACAAAATATTTACAATAGTGTGAAACACATATATCAGTTATTTGCTTATTTGTAGAATGCCGAAAATATAATCTATTTTCAAATAGTTACAATTCATTGCTTTTATAAGAGATTTCGTTAATAAATTATAAACTTTAATATTCTGGTAACGCCTGATCAGTTTATAGCACTGTTCTTTCAAAATAAATATTATTTTTAAATAACTTGCAGGCGTTTCATTTTTTTGAAGCTGTGACTTCAATTTTTTAGGATATCTGAATTGTAATATCAATAATAATTTTAATAATTTTCAAGTTAATGATAGTAGAAAACAATAAAGCTTTTGTTTTACATGCCAACGCCCTTTTGAGAAATTTAAAAGTAAGAAGTAGTGAATTTTGTAACAGTAAGAATACAATAATACTATGGAACTAATAATATTCAGTCTAAGAATATAGGAGACCGACAAAAAATATCCACGTTTCTTTCTCTTATAGTAAAAAGTTACTGCCAGTAAAACATAAACTTAATGATAGATCTTGCCATCTTGCATTATATTACATGGATTTAGATTCAAAAGTTCTTGGCAACACCAAGTTTACATTTGTCACCTTGAGATTATAAATTATATGGCTCATAAGGTCAGAGATTTCTCCTGCAACTCCGTCCTTCAAACCGGAGCACTTAGAGGTTTTCTCGCAATACCTTGATAAAATAAATATAATATATAATAACGATTCATTCGGATTCATTCGGTACATATGGTCAAAATTAAAATTCAGATTTCAATAAACAAATCTAACAGAATGTATTGAGTATGTATACATTGGAATTTTTAGAATTAAAAATCTCTCTTTCTAGAAATGTTTGTATTATTTATTTTAAAGACATAGGAAAACAAACATTTATTAATTTATTTTAGAAAAATTAAAAAAAAAATTTCTAAAGAGTTTTAAACTCTTAAATTTTTATTTTTCGGTGTTATGTTTTAAAAGCTGATAAAATGCAACCAAAGACCATGAATGACCATAGACTGAATTGCCGAATACATTGTAATATATTGTATCTAACCTCTTTATGAAGGATTTTAGATCTGATTGTAAGATTAACATATCGTGAAAATTTTTGGTAATAAATTTTGACATTTAAAGCTTGTAGAAAATTTGTTTTCAAAACTCAAACGACTAAGCTTTAAGCTATGCAGCCATGTTTAGTGCTTGCGCTGACCTTTGTCTAATTCAAATTAGTTTTGCGTAAAGCAGGTAATAATACTGTGTGATTCTGTATGCCGACGCGACGTTGAGTCATTATAGGAAAGATGTGACCGGTAAAAATACAGTCGTCAGTTGTTGGCCTTACTCCTAGCGGCTCGTATCGTTCTTTTTGCTCGACCGCGCTGTGCTTCTATTATTATAAACAAAACAATAAAACGTCAACGTACTAATATAGTTTGCCACGCGAATTAATTAACTCGTAACGTTTTGAAATATAAAAACAGTATATTCTGTGAAAATATTTTAATTAACTTAATAAAGTAACACGTGAAACAATCAGACCTTTCACTAGTTTCATGACGGCCTTGCTTTGAAGTAACACCTTCGGGCAGCACACACCGGTTTTATAAAACGTCCGACTCTATTACAAAGTGAACTTTCTATAAATACGCGGACATATTGTCCGGGGTCAGTTGGTGTCAAAATGTTCAGACTTGTGGTGTTGTGCGCTATCTTCGTGGCGTCTGGAACTGGAGCTTCTGCTGTTTTTGGTTCGAGGTCGAATACTGAACAAAACAGAGTACTTCACGAGAGTAACGTTGCGAATCCTTCCGGTTACTATACAAAACGATCAACGCCTTCGTTCAGGGCTTTGGAACCTTTCTTTCAAAATCCACCACATCGGATATCGACCCAGATAGCTTATGTGAATGAAATTAAAAAGAGATCTATTTCCTTCGTTCCACCTAAAAACTATGCACCGGCAACTCCTTACGCCCCCTCCTTTTACGCTCCACCCACCATCCATTTTACCTTATCCTCTCCTTATCTTCCTAAAGGTCCATTTGTTTCTGCATACACTCCTCCTGCTCACTACATTCAGAAGAGATTGTCTTACATAGCGATTCCATTAGCAACCCACTCAAGCTCTCTTCCTGGCCTGTCAGTATCTGGGTACCCAGTGTCTGATTACGTTATCCAGAAAAGAGAAATCCAAGATCCTGAGAAAAGTTATTGAAGACCGGCGGAATTCAAGACTGCAATTAGATAAAATCACACATAATAGGAAAATAAAAAAATTAACAAGTCATTTTTTATTTAACCATTAATAGAAGAATAAATATTACGTTTTGTTTTTATCTTATTTTTCCCAGAAACAATATTATTTGTATTATGTTTTATTCATAGAATAATGTATACATATATGAAACACATCGTAGATCTATATTAAATAATAACCATGCAGCGCGTCTATTAACGAAACTGGCCTGAATTAATTACGACTCGATGTTAGATCCGGATTTTTAATTTATAAAATGTTAAAAACGCTTTGTATACCTGACCTTTTTAATATTAAATATGCACATAATTTAATTCTCACGGTAAAACCGGTTACAAAAAGAACTATATATTTTATAATATTTCGCAACCGAAAAATTGATTGATTGTATTCAAACAAAACATACAGATTATATATAATACATTACAGATGTTTTATAATTAGTTGATAACATTGACCGTGTAGCTAAGATATAAAATTCGTTACTAATCTAATTGAAAATCTAAATACAGGGTGGTTGATTATGTTATAGCTTTAAAGCGCTATGTAGCTCATTCAGTAATTTTTTTAATGTTTTTTTATCCATTAATAATTTATGTTTAACGTGATCGCTCTGAAATATGTAACATTAATTGATTTTTTCAATTAAAGTTTTAATATTTCTTATAGGCATCTGTTTTATTAGAATGCCACAGGCAAATAACTTTTGACAACAGGAACAGATAGTAAACAATAAATTAATTATAATACTTAGTAATCCGAATTATAGAACGCTTTTTCTTACCTCACTTTCATCAAGTTATTTATAATTTCTAAAACCTGTGGTTACTAAAAATTAACAAGAAATTAGCCATACATTTACCGCTTAGAATCAATAACACCTAAAACAAATCAACCTGTATGTAATATTATTTATATGATGAGTTGTTGACATTGTTATAACATCTATCTATGATTAGCCCACACTTATATCCATAATAAAAAAACGAACATGTGCAGATCTTTTTAACTTATTCTAAATTATATATAATAAAAATTGTATTTATGCTTTTGATCTTTTTGCTATTGAATCTTGGGGACCCCGTTCGATTAGAGACTGTACCATAGACATTGTTGTACTGTAACATGAAATAACAATTAGATTACACATGATAACTTTTTTATGTAACTCTAATAGGTGTAAAGTCTGCGTAATTGTAATCGATTGCATGACGAATGCTTTGCAGGAGAAACGAGACATTGACTTCATGACATGGCAACATGTGTGCAGTAAACGACGTATGATATTTTTTGTCTATCAAGTATTTTGAGAAAGCTTGTGTGTGACATCTCCTGTTATTTAAAAAAATATTCTATTAATTAAAATTTTAGTGAACTGGCTATGCCTGTTTTGCTGAAGGTAGTTTTGGTACTAATGTAGTACCATAATTTAAGTAATGCTAGTCCCGCGGTAGAACATATTTTTTTTTATAATTCACACTTTTTGCATTCATTATATAGGAGTGTCACTGTTCATAAACAAGCTTCCAGAGAATAGACAGATGCGTCCTCTGCGTACCTTAATATCACACTGCGATCGCCAACCCGCCTGCCACCCGTTGTGATTACGGTATATCCCCCAATAGATATATTTGGAAGAGGCCTATGCCTTGCAGTGGGCGTTTATCGACTGAAACGAATGACGACTACATTTTTACAAATTGCAAACAATGGAGCTTTTACTGATAACGTCAATCACTGATAATTATTAAATGTAAGGCTGTAAATGCTGCGGCCTTTTGCCTTGCATTGGGTGTCTACTGATTGGAAGGAAATAATGGTAATTAAACTTCATACCGTAGATAGTGTATTTCGTAGCTATATCATATTTGCCGAACATAGTTATTAAAACGTTCATAAAACCACACTTATGTAAGCAAGTAAAAGGGACAAATGATTTATTGATCAATAATTAATTACAAGTAAACATTACGTTTTTAAAAGAATGCAGGTTAGTACTAGTAGTAGTAGTGTAGTTAGTACCACATATACTTAGCTCGTTATCACTATCATTTTTTTTATTTATTTTCTTAATTATTATTTATTTTCTTATTTTTTGTTTCACTAAACTTCCCTATTATACATTTTACAAACTATAAATAAAGTATACAAAACAATTAAACTATATGTACTACTTTCTATGAGTGAACACTACGTGCATAAAGTCAAAACTAAGTTGCAAAGTAGATTACGCTGTATATTATAAACCAAGTTACACTACACAACCAAACATTAGAAGAAATTATGCTTAACTTCTTAATTTGAGATATTTTAACATTTAAAATATTTGTTTCTTTAATTATGTTATTACGAATATTGCACATGTCGTGCAGGCATGTCGAAAATCAGCTGTTATTCAGATGGATATTGGAATAAAGCATATTAAAATTAAGCTTTATTAGCAAATCAGGACTGTCAATTTTGCCTTGCGTCTACTTTCAAGAAAAATTAATCTGATATGGACAAGTCTATCTTCATAGCTATGTAAACAGTTACAGACGCCATTCGCATATGTCAAATAGTATATAAACCTTTTCTGTGTGTTATCGGATCTTTTAAAATATATGATATAAAGTGGGTTTCAGATAGTAGAGCAATATTAAGGAATAGATCGTACAAACCATTAAAAAAAGACAGCGATCTCTGGATTCCGCAATAATTTTTTTTGGTAATAAATTATGAATTCACAATTAATACAATAAGTTGTGAATTGTCTGGTATTTACTTTGTATCGAATACAATATAGTATTAAATTACTTTGGTAATTTGATATTATCTTATATTTTGTGTGCTCTGATTAATTTCACTGGTACATCATTATGAAAGGCAATCAAAAAGACTAACAAAAAAGGTTGTCTATCTACCTTGTGAGTGGACGTCCGTATACTTGTCAGACCATGATCTCTACTCCAGACCCTTAAAGCCTTAAGCGTCATCTGTTCTTAGTGAACTACCCATTACCACTCCATCTTGCCAATCTGCTGAAGTATATCGGTTTCTTTCGTGTAATCTTATCTGTTGACAAACTAAGACGCAATATTCAAAATTAACATCTCATTGATATGGAGAGGACGTATGACTTACTTTCGAATAAGTTTGTAAGTATTGCAAGTCTTGTTGCTTTAAAACAAAACGACGCATTCAAGTAACCTTGCTGTCGTCGTATGGTACGTTGTTCTATATTTAGATTCCCACCAATGTCTGTGGTTTTATCATGTGTTGAAAACGTTTAAGAAATTTAACTCATTATCAAGGTATTAAAAGAATTACAAAATCCATAATTTATTTATTAATTGTCAGCTATGTGGTAGTGAGCATGCCACATAGTGCCCAGAAAAGATGGCCGCTAGGAGAATGTTTTTGGAGCGTAGACTACGGACTGGAAAGCGCAGTGAGGGAAGTCCATCCACAAGTTAATGCCGTCAGAAGACGCAAGATGGAGACAGTTTCAGAAACCTATGATGTAACAAGTCTATGTTCCGCAGTGTACGTCTTACCGCTAAAATGATAATGATCAACAAGGAACCTGTAAATTATTGTACGATTCTTGATATGTTATTAGAACATAATGTAGTCTAATTACTGTATATATACATTTTGTCCTGTGATATGATGCGTTTTAATTAATTTGTCCCTGTGATTATTACATTTTGTGGTAATAGTCGAAACGTAAATGAATACCATTGAAAAAAATTATGTTAATTAATTATTAATGTACAAAGTCCATAAACTTTGGCGATGAGGAGTTTTTTGATTATATTCACTAAAAAAATGGTTACTTGGGTTTTTGTTACAAAAAAGTAGCGATATGTAAACTCTTGCTTATATTTCTTTACAATTTGTGACGTACACTAAAATCATTAGTCCCTTTCACTTCCTTACAAAAGTGCGTTTAGATCAGCGCTATATTATTATAGTATTGTAACACTTAAAAAGTGGATGCTAATTTTTAATACATCCCTAAGTAATAATGAACATCACATCTGCAACATTAACAGCCAAATGATAAGATAGTACTTAAGTTACCTGGAAGATTTCTTATAACAGAATCATTTCGTAGCGCAGTTCTTCTCCTGGATTTCAATACCTAACAGATGCAGATGCTACTGTATAAACTGTCTGTTCACCAGTTTTAGTAACAAAGAATTTTTATCACGATTACATTTTATGAAAAGTCAAAAACTACATCTCCTTTAATTTAAAACAACGGACATTGCCAAGGACGACGAAGGATAAAAATCGATGCAAGCTACGCCTGCCCAAACTCTCATAAAGAAAAAATTACAGACGTCTTAATTTGTCAAAAAAACTTGTGAATATTCAAGGAGACGTCAACACTTTTAATGCTATGGAAAAGAATGTATTTATAAGAATTTTCTACAACCGAAAAATAATTCTTTGTTGTGTTCATATGTGGAGACTTCATGTTACTGGCCACAACGACAACAATATTTTTAACGATGAATAATTCTTGAACGTTCGAATTAAAATTCGAACACCGATTTGAATTCGGACGCCGTCAGTGATGTAGAGACTGCCATTGCGTTCTGATCGAAATTGTAAATTGTAAATAACCTTTGTATAAATATGTCTGTATACACCATCTCGATCATTCTGCGCCATCATTCACCTAGCATTAAGGATCGAATACTTGCTTGGATTGTAACTCACTTCCTCCCGTTGATGTACATATATTCAATTAAATACTAAACACGACCATCCTAAACAAAAAACATATAGAAATTATTATCATCAAATCAGACGCCCACTGCAAGGCAATGGTCTCCCCCAAAATCGTCACGATGACCAACCTTGCGCTGCCCGGACCCCCAGCGACTTCCTGCAAGCTTGACTATGTCGTCGGTCAACCTAGTAATAGATTAGTAATAGTATATAATAAGTAAGTATAATAATAAGTAATAAAGAAACGTACTAAAAATATAACAAATATTTTATAAGCGTTATATACTTATTCACGCAAGTAACATGAAAGTTAATACGAATATAATATATTCAAGTACAGATGTACACCTTAACATTTATAGCTTGTTTTGCTTATTGATTGATGCTATTCACCTGTTGACATTTACAGTTTCACCGACTTTGTTGTTACAAAATCATTATTTTTTTATTTACTAAAATTAAATTATCGGTATATAAAAACAAAAAAAAGTGTTGACTCGATACGACGCAGCTGTTGTTTATATCTAAGTGCACAAGTATATATACAGGGTGAATAGTTATAAGTTATGTATGGCTCATTTTCTTGAATATTACACTTTCACTTAACAATTTTGGAGGGATTTAAATTTAACTTTTTAATAATTTATTTATATTATTATCCACGAAGTATATATGGATTATTGTATGTTTTGCCTATATGTACATGTTAACTACCCGATTTCATCCCTAACTATTTCCATACTATGTTTGTCTGACAGAAATTGCCTCGTGTGATAAGACCGCCCTTTGACGACCCGACCTTTGTCTTTACTATTATGCAAATATATATTTTATTTATTTTATAGCGTGTAAAATAAAGAGTATAAAATAAATACGGTTTATTTACAGTAAACACCTGGTATGTTATTAGAGGATTGCCAGAAGAGCTCAAATTAATAGAAATTGAAATATGATTCTCGACATAGGCTTCCCAATATAATAGAATTATTAAACAAGTTTAAGTTTAATAAACTCTTTGAAATTTATTAGATAATAATTCATAGACAAGGAAATGTGCTGTATTGATATACACTGTCGTCCCAAATAGTCTTGATTGATTGATCTCACATTTACTACAGTATTAAAGCATATTTTATGAGTAAATAAAGTCCAATATCAATGTACGTTTACTTTTGTATTATTTCTATAAGTAACGCTAGATCTAAGTAGCGAAAGAAGCATGACCATAGTTTAAAACATGAGATGACACGAATATGACAGGCTAGCAAGTTAGCTAACATTTTAAAATATTGCCGCTGATATAAGATTTCTTTATATCTAATATATAAAATTCTCGTGTCACGGTGTTCGAACTTGAACTCCTCCGAAACGGCTTGACCGATTTTTACCAAATTTTACACGCGTATTCAGTATGTCTGAGAATCGGCTACTATCTATTTTCCATACCCCGGAGTGATAAGGGTGCTCCACCCCTAAATTTTATTTTTAATTTTTTAGACAATTTTTTTGTTTTTTATTTTATTATAATACAACATACAAAAATACATACAACCCTAAATTTTCACCCCTCTACGATCAACCCTTATCTTACATTTGTTAATTAAAAACTTTAATTTTTTTTGCAAAACAACGTTTGCGGGATCAGCTAGTTCATATATAATAAAGATTTACGATATATCCCAGGCCTTCCTATTCTTAATATTAAAATAAAGTATAAATATAAAATTCGTTTATTGAATATTAGAACTTTTAACAGAGCTCTTATTGATTGTCAAATTGTTGTCTATTTATTTATTTTTATTTTTGTCTCTACTCTGCTTCTAAGATGCTAAAGTTGCGGAGAAGAAGCTAAAGAAACTCCACAATAACAGATCTTTTAATTAAGCATAACACAGATTTATACTCATTGACTTATCAGATATAGCCTAAATATAATCAAAACAATCAAGCGACATCACTGCCAAGGATTCCAAGCATGCAAATATTTTTTATTGAATTGTTTGTTGAAGCTTTTTCCGTCAATTTATTTTTAATATGTCTTTTAAATTTTGTTAAAACTAAAATTAAAAGTATTAGGGGGATCGGAAAGTAAGGTCGTTTCATTCGACATATTTTACAGAAAAACCTGATTTCTACCGCTGTGTGTGCTTTACGTGTTTAACTTGGTTTGTTGGCTAGTTTACATGGTTAATATTATAATGTATATACATCAAAAATTGTTAAATTTTAAAGGTAACGGTTGGCTCAGCAGATCAGCACATGTCATGTCACGGTGTTCGAACTTGAACTCCTCCGAAACGGCTTGACCGATTCTTACCAAATTTTACATGCGTATTCAGTATGTGTGAGAATCGGCTACTATTTATTTTCCATACCCCTAAGTGATAAGGGTGGTCCACCCCTAAATTTTATTTTTAATTTTTTAGACATTTTTTTTGGTTTTTATTTTATTATGATACAGCATACAAAAATACATACAAATCTAAATTTTCACCCCTCTACGATCAACCCTTATCTTACATTTGTTAATTAAAAACTTTATTTTTTTTTGCAAAACAACGTTTGCGGGATCAGCTAGTAATTAATATAATAATTAGTAAAATTATGTTGGTTACATATACGTCTCCTTGATATTGAGTTTATCGGTTATGTAAAACATTAAAATTTAATGATAACATTTACGCTATAAGAAGTTGATGGAATAAAAAATGTGACAAGGAAATGTCGCGTAGGACAGTTTTTATACAGCCCGTATTTGTATCAGCTACGCACTTGGACAGAATATGTACCTTACGTTAGGTATAACAAGCTTCGTTTTAAGGTCTCTTGCATTTGTATTTGAATTTGCTTCATCCGTCATTCATGACAAACATTCATTAATAAGAACAACGATAAAATAATGATTTTGTTTTATTTCGCTCTATGCCAAAATATATTTATTATTAATGTAAAATTTATTTAATACAGCTAACATAAACATTAAAAAAATCGAAAAAAAAGATTGGTATTCTAGTGCTACCGAAAACGCTGTACCATGCCATAGGTAAGGGCAGCGCAAGGAACCGAGGACCATAAGAACAAAAGCATCGCAGCATTGACGTCGGACTGTCGTAATGGAACGGCCGACACCCCTTCTCAACCTCTCCACTACCTTCTACCACCTAGGGCACGGTACAACTGTTTTAGAAACACTATGATAATAGTATTTATACTATGTTCTCAACCTTTTATGAACTGTTTTTAAAAGAAAAAAAAAGATCTTTTGATTTGTCCATTCCATTTCAGCCGTATGTCATTCACTGCTGGCACAAAGGCTTCCTTAATAGATTTTCAATACGACCGGCTTGAAGCAGCCTACATCTAGCGGCTTCAATACGATCGTCTATCCACCGGGTAGACGATGTACGCTGCTCTTGCCAACCTTAAGGAACCAGCAGTATCTTTGACTTGTTAATCCCCTGGACTATGTCGGCTACTTTTGTTTAAAATTTATTAATGACGTCGTAAAAAAATCTCACAGCATTTTCCATGACTCGTTGAACGACTGTGAGCTAGCCAATGAGGCTAATTTTTATTTACTCTATAATAAATATTTTATATATCTAGATAAAGTAGTTTTTAATGAAAATTAACATTTCATAATTACATTCTTTTTTATCCTTTGTTGGCGAAGCATTCGACCTCTGGCGAGAACCTGATCTTGAACTTTAAGATTCATTTGCTATTAGACCCCGCATGTTCCACAAGAAAAGCTTCAACGACCACTAGAGGACAGTACTGTCGTCGATGGGAAACAAATCAACAAATGAATCATACGCTATAAATTTATTTAATAAATAAAAAGACTTAAAAAAGAATGACATTAAGGTTAAATCATAGCTAATTATTAAAACTTAATCGATAACTAAAGCTTTCTGATTAAATTATTACAATAAAGTCCGTAAATCCTATATTTATAAAAAAAATTGTATATCACACGGTGCTTTGCTAAAAATTGCGCTAAATACATGTCTTATAAATCAAATGTCTTGCTAATTCGTTTAATTACCTATTCTGATAAATTAAACTAAATAATTAAGTTTTAATCTTAAAATTTGATATCTATTTATTTATTGACTGTTTGATGTAACGAAGATCCCCGGGTCGACTAGCAATACATAGAATATATTTAATGGTACTTACGATTTATAATATGAGATTACTGATCTCATTGAGTTCTTACAATGCTCAAAGGTGCGACAATAATTATGCATTAAAAAAGACTAAAAGATCACTTGCCGTGTTGTCGGCCCACGCCTTTTAAATATAAAGATTATTTATTCTTATTTCAAATTGAAAGGTTGCGCAATTAACCGGTAACTTGTTTGCAATTTGTATTTAAATATATGTTACAGCTGAAACCTGGTTGCAATGGATCAAGTTAGTGTAGAATATCTGCTCAGTACTTTTTCTTAACAGATTCAGAAAAGTTCGAATTAGGTACTTCAGTTTAATGATTTGAATCATTGTCATGTGTCCTTGTTCTTCGTATCTAGGACCTACCGAATGTATAGTACATAATGACGCTAATGAAAAAAAATTACAAAAAAATGAAACCATTAGAGAAAGAAATGTTTAAAATTGAAAAGCAGCTTATACAAAAATGATTTCAAAAGTATTTAATTCATTTACTAAATCTTTCTAATAAATGTTAAATTTTTAAATGCTAAAAGTTGCTCAAAAGTTGAAGTTATTCTACAAAGTGTACAGACACAGGTTTTTTAAATGGCGACTAAAACCTAAAACGAAATGCTTATGTAAATTTGCATTTTAACATAGTATAAGAAAAGAAGATGACTTTAAAAACTTTTAGCGAAATAGCTGACGAAAGGGTAATGAAAATAGGTGAGCTTTCGTAGCAAATATTAAGTACTTAACGATTAATCGAATGTTGACAGAACTTTTAAACGAAATAATAATAAAGTGTCAATACTAGTAACCGAACCTTGGCCTTGATTGACATAAATATCAGCTTCCTGAATGTACAGCTTTCGTACTGTTGGACACATCTTTCATATAAATAGAATGTGCTGTCAGTACAAACATCAGTTACTTCCACGATGTTCAAGCTTATCGTATTGTCTGCTGTCCTCGCCGCGGCGTGCGCCGAGCCGGGTGTGCTGCTTGCGTCTGCTCCGTACTCGGCCACGATCCCGGTGCCCGTGTCCACCAGCTACGTGCAGCACAGTGGCAGCTACTTCTCCGCTCCCGCCGTGTACTCGGCCCTGCCCTACTCGCACTTCATCAAGAAGCGCTCGCCGCAGCTGTTCGGCAGCTACCTGACGCCCAGCGTGTACTCGGGCGCGCCGCTGGTGAATCCGTACCTGGCGGCACCCTACTCGGCTGCCGTGCTGCCCGGGTACGCAGCGCCCGCGCACTTCATCAAGAAGCGCTCTGCCGCTCTGCTGGCCCCGTCCGCCTCCTACATCGCATCCGCTCCTATCGCCTCCACTTACTTCTCCTCCGCTGCCCTGCCCACCACTTACTCCTCCGCCTTCCTCCCCAGCCCTTATTATCCCGCGTACCCGTACTACTCCGCCGGATTCCCTTACTACAAGAAGTGAATAGGTGATTTCGTCAAATGCAAGAATTCACAATGCCATGGAAATGAATTTTAATAAAATATTTCTATAAAACCTTATTTTTTTATTGTTTACTATATAATATAATACTAAAGTAACTCTCGATTTGCAACTTTCGATTTTAAATAAACATTTAACAGTCGTTTGCAAAGTTTTGAAAATAACTTTTTTACGCTTTATATAACTTGGACGTCGTTTTTGCCTCGGTAATAGATTTTTGAAACGCGCCTACATAATTCATCGCAGTCACTACCTTCTCACCTCCTATAGTCTATTCGGCCTCCATCACAGAGAGATGCTACAATCAAAAAAAACTTTCCGAACTCAATTCCGAAGTCATATGCTACAATATAACAATATTTCGTAATTGGGTTATCATATAATTTATACTATTAACAGTAACAATTAAATAATTTGTGAACATGTATAATAAAATCAACATGTTCCTCGTACTTTGACTATTATAAAAAGTAAAATTTTTATAAATTATTTATATATAACATATAAAATGACTTTAAAAAATTCATTTTATATGTAATAGATTCAGGCGTTACCTTGCGGAAGTCCATCCTAAGTAAAAAAAGGACTAATATATAGCTACTTCCGCTATGCAGCAATAGTTGTGCAATAAAGTTCACCGCCCGCCAGGCCGCTGATAAATGCGCGTGCGGTAAACAATGCGAAACACAATTACCATCGGTAATTCACTCAACACGTGTTTCACCCGTCCACGGGGCATCCTCAGCAGATGTTACACCGACCAGTGCCAAACACCGAGTTAGTGTTTTCACCGAGTCGGTGCTGCTAGTGGGCGGTGCACTCCATTGCACGACTACTGCTGCATAGCGGAAGTATATTAGTATATTAGTCCCTTTCTTACTTAAGTTCATTTCAGTTGCAGACAGTTTCCGTTTAAACCGAATATCAGTTTATTCGAGGAGGTATCATCACCACTAGTTACTTATGTAATTCCTTAGAAACAAGTCTATGGACGTTTGAATATATATATTAAATTTGTATATTAACTATTTTGAAAATTAAAGACAATGACAATCTGCAGCAATTACAATAATGATATCGTTTATAATAATGAAGTTCCCTCTACCCTAAGGTAGACTGGTAGAGGACGCCTATGGCGTTAAGTCCGCCATTGTACATTTATATGCATAAAGAGTAAATAAATAAATATGTTCCGCAAGGTAGTGTTTTGGGGCTAAAACTTTTCCTAAAACCCATCAATGATTTGTATAATTAAAAAATTGTAAATTGCAAAATCATAAAATTTTTGGATACCACAGCTCGTTTATTTTACGGATAAGCTTGGGACGAGTCAAAAAATCACGTTGAAACTGGCAAAGAAATGGTTGCTGACTGGCTTAAGTATGATCTACTAAACCCAATACATCCAAAACGAACTATTACGTTCCAATACTGTTTGTACTTTGCTAGTCACCAAAGATTTGATATGCTTATAATCACTCCTCAATCTCCAGCTATTGGTGCTCACAATTTTCTCAAGATTAGAATTTATAAGTATCTAGGTGCAGTTTTAGTATAAAAACAATCATGGATACGCCATATTCGGAAGCTGTCAGTAAAACAAAAAGGCTCGTGTGCATATTTAAAAACCTAAGGCCCAATCTATTTTTTTATTCTCTCTTTAAGCTAGAAAAATCACAAAAGGTATCCATCCACTGAATCGTATACAGGCTACAATATTTTAACCTTTAGACAGCTTTATTTAAATATGTTGGCGACTTTCTGGGACATTTAGAACCTGTTTATATATTTTTTTGTTTTTTTTTTTATATTGACAGTTTGTGTTGCTATGCAGTTTAATAGATATTCGTTTATTCTATCAGACTATTGTAAAATATTATTTTACTGTTATCTAGTTGTGTAAAATTAAAGTTAACCATCACACGTTAGCCTACAAAGTATTTTCTTTTTTTTTTAAATTATGACATTTCATCTTAAAACGCTCATTTATCTTGTAATGACACGTTGACAAATTTCAAACCTTCTCAACAATCAAAAATTATCATACGCAGGTGTCAGCTCGGCATTTAAATAAAATAAATTCAATTATTCCTATAAAAGTTTTTTCATCAAACAATTTCATTGCTAACTAAATTATATAGCAAAATACTCGTAAATAAAGGCCCTAATTTATCTACACTGTGATATATATAAAACACTATAATATATAAAAAAATACAATACATTGTTTAAAAAAACTAATGAAGCCATAGTTTTCGTGATATAGCTTTTATTGTAAACTTGCTTTGATGATTTTCTGAAAAATAAACCTTACAGAAAAATCAGGTTTGTTATAACTTTAAAAAATTTTTATTCTTTAGATAACATAAGGGTATGAAAAAAGAAAAGAAAATAGTGTTATGAGGTCTATATAACATTGTGTCGTGGAAAAAACTGTTTAGACCGCCAAGTTTAAACGCTAGAACTATTTTAAAAACTATCTGTTGCACGTAATTTTTCCGATAACAAAGTTCTGATAATAAGTAAATTATCTCCTATATTTAAACATTTAGCATTGATATTGGCATTTAGAATAAAGATGTATTTTTGTTGCTACAGTACTAACCCGAATGGATTACTGTTACTGTTGCTGTTTTTTTCTGTCAAATCAATAATTTATTATATCAAATGAAAAGAAATTTTATAAACCCAAGCGTTTTCGTTAGACATTGTCTAAAAATATAACTGTCGTTTTAAATATCTAATATTGGGGTGAAACACGTATAGAGTCAATTAACGGTGGTAGTTGTGTTTCGCATTATTTACCGCACGCGCATTTATCAGCGGGCTAGCGAGCGGTGCACTTCATTGCACGACTACTGCTGCATAGCGGAAGTAGCTATATATTAGTCCCTTTCTTAGCTATCGATTTAAAGCAATCAAATTACATGCGTTGTAATGTTTACATGGAGCTATGTTTAGAGTTTCGCTGCGAGATCGAATCAGAAATATGGAGATCGGCAGAAAAACCAAGGTCACCGAGGTAGCTCTAAGAATTGCTCGTCTAAAGAGACAGTGAGCAGATCACATCACTCGTGCAACTGCTCGTTCTCAGGGCAGAATGGTTCTCGAGTGGGGTCCACGACCGGGAGACGCCGAAAGACGCCGTAGAAAGTCCACTATAAGACTGCGGGAATTCACTAAGTACAGCGCAGAACCGGTCATTGGGCTGGCTATCATTGGGGAGGCCTTTACCTTGCAGTGGACATTTATCAACTGAAAAGAAGAAGAAACAGAATAAAACGTACATAATATTTCATCCGCATTATGTGTTTAAATAATTTTAAACAAAAAGTTAAGCAACATGTTCAGGGAATTATTTCATCACTAAAAGTAAGCAACCGATAGATGAAGAAGATATCCTTAATTAATCGAAAGTGGCCGTAATAGCCCAATGAATTAAAATGTTGAAATAGCAGTGGGCAGGCCAAATTGCGTGCGGAAAACATAGCAGCTCGCCCTTTAGGTTCTATAGTGAAGACCAGGAACCAACAATGTATTGTTTCTGAAGACATTAATGCTGTAGGCCCTAAGGCTTTTACAGCTTCGTCGGTACTGAGTGCACGGAGCGGAAAGGTCCGTAAGCTAGATTTAATAACTAAAAACTAAAGCTGGTAGGACTCCTAACAATTGCACAGGAGCGCTCGCACGTTGTTAAGGCTCTTAGCGGTAGAGCTTTGACGGGGTGTGTTGCTGAAGTGTGCTTGCAGCTTAGCACGGCAGCATAGACCACAGGCGAGCTGAAGAGAGATTCGACCATTCAACCACAGTTCGCACATGCTGTTCGCGAGCGGCCACTCACTAAAAACTGGTGTTGTGGCGTAGTGGGTGATGTTTTGTTCTGTTGTGTCGAACGCGATGGCCTGTGTAAAGTATTTGAGGTGCAGTGGTTGCTGATGTTACTGAGTGGTTTGCGCTTGCAGTGTTGTGAGTGTCTGCAGGGGGTGCGGTGTGGCGATTGTTCTGTGGGAACCCTCTGATGGGCGTGAAGAGAACGTTTTTAGGGCGTCTCTTGGTCTTTACTGAGGTGCAGAGGGAGTAACGTGAGGCGCTAGGTATTAGGGGATTGGGATGTGTGGAGGGCAACTCAGAGTAAGTTTTTGAGCAAGCCAGAAAGGACTCTAGGACCGTGAATAGTTTGTGGTCGCTATGGAGGTCTACGTTGCTCTGGAACTAATCCACCCCCGTTGCTATCCGGGTAAAGCGGTTTTGGAGCGTCTGTAGAGCGTTGATGTTGGTGGGTGTGGCGGGCGCGAATACAACGCTCGCGTAAGAGAAAACTCTTACGGTCTTACGCAGCCTGTGCCTGTGCCTAAGTTATAGTTTGCTTGAGGAGCAAATGAGAGGGTAAAGCCTATTAAGGATGTGAGAGGCTTAATTTTTTTATGGCCCCCGTTATTGCTTCCACCCCTATCTGGTTTGAAACAGAGTTGTTTTTTATTTTTACTAATTTTTCACAGTCTTTTTTATTTTCACTCTCAGCTGTCATCCTTCACATAGTCTATCATTCTATTCTTTTATACCACAATTAAATCTGTCTTTCTCCTCCATTCTGATTGCTATTTGTTTATTGTCTCAGCCTTTTCCCTCATTTCTTAGTTTTGACAAAAAAAACCTTCGTTTCTTATTTTTACATGCTATATACATTATCACAGTATACTTATTTTCTAATTTATTACAGATTTTTTGGTTTATATTCTAATTTATTATCATTTAATATAATTTATTGCATTTTGTTGTTCCTATTGTCCAATATCAATTTCATACATTCATTTTTGTTAATTATTTGACAGTTTGGTAAAACTTTAGAAATCCTAGCCTACTGTGTCCGTCATTCATTATGGCGACACACGGTTCACAGAAGCACGAGGGGTCCTTCTTGAGCTTAAACCGGTGAAAGTACTCAGAGAACAACCCAACGTGAAGAGTTGGACTGGAGGACTGGCTGAACTGGAGTTATAATATTAATGATGTTAATGAATCATGAGTCAATAATGCACCCATTCCTATAAACTAAAAACTCTTGAGTGCTTTAATAATATTAATATAAAAATATACTTTTAATTTTAGATTTAAAAATATAAAAAGAATATTTATCATACTACTAATCTAGTAATCACTTAATTAAAAATTATATTATCGATGCTTAACTGAATTAAAATAAAGTCTTGATTTCAAGTTAAAAACACAGAGTTATTTGGAAAAAACTATCGAATAAAATTTGAAAAAAAACGATTACGTCCAAATAAAGTTGATACGTACCTAAGTGAAATATCAAAATTAATTTCCGTTGACACCTGAATACTTTTTTATGAAGTAAACGCTGTACAAAAATTTTAATTCAAAAGAGATAATATTTATTTTCAGACATATGAACACCTTGAACCTTAAATTATTAAATATCAGTTAATTGAAAGTCGCACGTATATATACGCTGAAGTACAATCAGCAACATCAGTCACTTCCATGATGTTCAAGCTTATTGTATTGTCTGCTGTCCTCGCCGCGGCGTGCGCCGAGCCGGGCGTGCTACTTGCACCCACTCAGTACTCGGCCACGATACCGCTGCCCATATCCACCAGCTACGTGCAACACAGCGGCAGCTACTTCAACGCGCCCGCCGTGTACTCGGCGCTACCCTACTCGCACTTCATCAAGAAGCGCTCGCCGCAGCTGTTCGGCGGCTACCTGACACCCCGCGTGTACTCGGGCGCACCGCTGGTGACTCCGTACCTGGCGGCGCCCTACTCACCGGCCGTGCTGCCCGCGTACGCCGCGCCCGCGCACTTTATCAAGAAGCGCTCTGCCGCTCTGCTGGCCCCGTCCGCCTCCTACATCGCACCCGCTCCAATCGCCTCCACTTACTTCTCCTCCGCTGCCCTGCCCGCCACTTACTCCTCCGCCTTCCTCCCCAGCCCTTATTATCCCGCGTACCCGTACTACTCCGCCGGATTCCCTTACTTCAAGAAGTGAATCGGTGATTTCGTTCAATGCAAGAATCTACAATGCCATAAAAATAAATTTAAATAAAATACTCATGTAAAATCTACGTCGTTTATTTTTGTCCATCCTGTGTTTTTTATTGTTTTGTTATATAATATTCAATGAAATTATTTTTAATGTTTGCTTTAAGTTAATACTAAATTTAAATTCAGAGCATCCATCAGTGTTAGCAAAAAGCTTAAAATACAACCTTGATAATTACCAATATGCTTTTTCGTAGATCAATTAATGCTCTACCCTAACCTACCAAATATTACTCAAGACAATACAGATTACCATCTATACATAGTACATGGTTTTATCCGTGATTTCGTGTAATATATTAAAAGTATCTCAAAGATATAAAGAAATTATCTCACCATAAACATAGGTAATTATTATATTTTTACGTTTTTACCTTAATTTGCTATAAAAAATAATTATTGAGATATTGGCATTAGTTTGCTTTTGAAAGATATCTATTAATGTTTGTTTAGTTTTGGTATAATTTACATTACACTTGTAGAATAGATAATACATAAATATTTTTTGTATTGAGACTCAATAGCAGACCGTATTTAAATTATTTTATTTCATCATCTTTGGATTAAAGTAATTTGAGTAAAGTGACTTTATTCAAAGGTTCAATAGAAGCCACAAACTCTATATTTACAGAGTTGAAATGGTTCATTTTTTCTTTTTTTTATTACATTTTTCAAGCAAATGCTGATCAGCATTTTGGCTATTTCTGTAAGTCATTGGGCCAAAATGGTGTTACAATAACCCATATCACAAGCCCTAGTAATATTAGATTGTAGAGCTTACTCCGCATACTCTCCGTAAACACGTGTTGCTCAAAGATGAAGAGATCTAGGGGCTATTTATAACTTAAGAGCCAGCTTTGCGGTTGGTTCGCAATACTTTCTACTAACTTATTATTACGCGCTATAAATTGAAATATTTTATGAAAAATAGTGACATACACATGACACATTTGTGCCAGGTCGCTCGAGGTGGCCAAAAAACTATATGTATGATCTTGTATAAGTGAAAATTCAAAATTAATCAAAGGTATAAAGTATGAATTTTTAGACATGTGCAAGCTTCATTAATTGGAATATTCATGAATAGATATTTTTACAGTGCGGTGTAAAAATTGAATAACTAATGTATATCCACTTGTATTATTAGAAAGTTTTAACCTTTATTCGACTTTGACTTTATAATTTTTTTATTTATTGATACAATCAATTTCAGAACAGTACACAAAAGTATAGCTGTGACAAGGGTTTAATAAAATGATGGCGTTGGGGAATTAGGCAAAATATGAGTAGAGATGATAGGAGAAGGCTCGATATGGGTGTCTGATTGGAGAGCATCTGGGCACTTCTTGGTGAAGTGCGCAGGAAGCTCGGCCGACGATCAGACCGTCGCTACAGGTGACGGAAGATGTAAGGAGTCACCAGCACACCCGAGTACACGTCAGGAACCAGGAAGCCGCCGTACAGCTGCAGTGAGAATTTTTTGACGAGGTGCGAGTAGGACAGTGCTGAGTATACGGCTGGTGCAGGTAAAAAGCTGCTACTCTGCTGTACATAGCTATTAGACATGCACTGGGATAGTGGCCGAGTACGGTGCAGGAGCGAGCGCTACGCCCGGGCACTGCGTCGCAACGAAGATGGTAGACAATACAACAAGCTGGAACATTATGAAACATATAGTAAAATGTAAATAATAATCCAAAAAAATGAAACCTGACGAAATTAGCAAACAAGAGAACCTACTAGTAACAGTACATTCATTTCTGTGCACAATCGAAAACACGTAAGAGAAACTTTGTCACTAAACAACTGACTATCCATGTTTAGTCGTCTTTAATCAATCTATAACTTTATTCATACAGCTAATTAATATAATAAGAATGAAACAAAATAAATAATGTTTAAATACGAAAGACTAGAGATGTCACATTTGCCCAACTATGATATAATTCAGTATTGGGCAGTTTTATTATTAATGGTTATGATCTTAAAGAATAAAGCATCATGTAACCGTTTGATGAGTGAAAAAACTATTTTTTAATCATATAACGAAGACAAAAGCAGCTATCGATTCTTTTGAAGGCTATACTAAAAATCCTTTTTCTGTTACAAACTAGTACCGTCAGCGAAAAGGTAATTGAAAGAAATCTTTTTAATGGATACATCCTTACGTAACGTGCTATCTGTTAGTATTTTAGTTACATGTATTTTAAAACAAAGTATGTTATGTAGTTAAATAAATATTATGTCATGATCAAGGATTTTTATATACAAAAATTTTATGTAAAATCGTGCCGCCTCAGAAACAACTGCGAAAGAAATTCTACTACGAAGAACCCATAACAACGTCAGACATTAAGTCTATAGGACCATCTGTCCTATACTTAAAGTTTGGGAAATACAAGTAAGTTTTTAGTTCGACATTAACATCGCGCCGCATAAATATAAATCTCATTTACAGGACGGCGGCATATATATGTACGATCGCCTTGTATTTTGTGCAAAAAATAATTGTGCGTACGTGTGTTCTGATTTTAATAGCCTCTTAGATTCATACTTTCAATAGACATGATTACTTTTTGAAGTAAGGGATCCCGGCGGAGTACGGGTATGTAGGGTAGTAAGGGCTGGGGAGGATGGCGGAGGAGTAAGTGGCGGGCAGGGCAGCAGAAGAAAAGTAAGTGGAGGCGATTGGTGCGGGTGCGATGTAGGAGGCGGATGGGGCCAGCAGAGCGGCGGAGCGTTTCTTGATGAAGTGCGCGGGCGCAGCGTACGCGGGCAGCACGGCAGCCGAGTAGGGCGCCGCCACGTACGGAGTCACCAGCGGCGTGCCCGAGTACACCCGAGGTGCCAGGTAGCCGCCGAACAGCTGCGGCGAGCGCTTCTTGATGAAGTGCGAGTAGGGTAGCGCCGAGTACACAGCGGGCGCGGGGAAGTAGCTGCTGCTGTGCTGCACGTAGCTAGTGGACACGGGCACCGGGATCGTGTCCGAGTACGGAGCGGGCGCAAGCAGCACGCCCGGCTCGGCGCGTATCGCAGCGAGGATGGCAGACAAGACGATAAGCTTGAACATTGTGGAATTGCTGATGTTACTGATTGTACTTCAGTTTATATATACAAAAGCTCGCTGATTTATACAACTTAGTTCAATGATCGCAAAGCTAAAAGTCAGGAAGCTTGATATTTAAAGTCAAGGTCAACGAGAAGTCTGCGGTTGAATAGACCTAACTCCTACCTACGGTTCCTACAACATTCTGCAAACAATTATAAATAGTTAAGTAACGTAATCTTTAAACCTGTAAAAACTAATATTTTTTCACTTTAGTGGTTATTTGGCAGTTTGTTTTAAACTATGGATATTTTAGTATTTTACAAATAATACATTCAAAGTTTTATATAAATTAATAGATATTTAATTACGTACAACTGATATGATAAATGTATGTGTAAAAAATTAATATTAAATGTATTTATTGTAAAATGATATAATACATAAAACTAGTGCCGTTTGTCGTAATGTCATGATACTGGTTTAATAATGTGTATAAAAGAAAGTAATAAACAAATTAAAATATTGACTGTTTCTCAATGTCTGTAAGAATATATAATATATGTCCGCAAAAAATTTCCGATTTTCCCATGGGATTGTATACACAATGTAAAAAAAATTGTAAAACTGGACTTTATCGAGTATGTGAATATTTTTATGTAAATATGTTTACTCGTTTATTTATAATCATATTCGGTACGATTTTTCAATTACATTCGACATTTATATATAGAAGGTTCTTCACAACAAGCTTTTTAAAAATTATCTGGGATTCTATTGTAAAAGAGTATATATACGCTGTTAAGATAGAATCCTAGGTAAATTGGGATAACATGTTCTCCTTAAAACTATTTCAATGTTTATTAAATAAGTAATTTTAAATTCATTTAAAATAACATACAGTTCCGCTGAGTTTCTTTTGCCTGTTCTTCTCAAATCTGAGGCATTTATTATATAATCCATCTTAAGTCGAAAAAAGAATTTTTTTATTTATATTGATTGAATGTAATGTAAAATTTTCAAGTATACCGAAGGTTAAGAATAAATTTAAAATTCAAATTCAAAAATATCTCCATTCAAGTAAGCATTTACGTGCACTTATGAATCGTCGATAATTTTAACATCATAAGTAGTAAGCCGGCTCCGAAATTTGATCTGCTGAGAAGAGCCGCTGAATTTAGGGTTTACGGGTCCTTTTTAATAGTTTTATTTATTGTATTTAACATGGTAGAGTTTTTGGTTTTGTTTTTAAAATATCTTCTATTTCATTTTCAGTCACACGAGAGAGTGGGTTAAAGCAGACGGAACAGAACTGTAAGGGCGATTGGATTCTCCTGCTAAACGTCAATACTATACGTTATGAATATTGAGCAAATATTTTTATTTAAGAACGTCGCTAAGTATGAAACTGGGTATTTTTTAGAATAATGAGATGGCGGTAGTTGTAGATGAAGTCGATCACTCACAGTCGCCTTTCTCTTTCTCATATTAACTAAGCAAATGTTTTCAGCATATATTCATTTTTTATCTATTTTACACAGTAATTTTATATATTACTAGCGAAAGAAAGTTACAACGCTCATAAAGAAGAAACATGAAAGATTTCAACATGGCGACTAAGCGTATATTTGCTCTGCCTGGGTCATTAGTCCAAACAGTATTCGCCCGACGCTTCAATTTCTATATAAAGCGTTATTTAAACATTGCTTTAAGTAAGGCGTATAAATCCATACTAAGTCAACAACTTATCAATTTGAATTCTCCTCCGTAAAATAACAGCTATATAAACACAGTGTAATAGGGATTTTTTTTAAATTGCTTCCGCTATTGGAACCTCTCGTTCCACCCCCTATTTTGTTGGGAACAGGTTTTTGTTAAGGCGATATTTTTTTTTAGTTCTGTTTTTATTTTACAGTTTCTTTTCTTTTCTTTAGCTCTTTAACATTTGCTCTGTTACATTTTTAATTTATCTTTATTCCTTTTATTCGTCACCTTCCATCATATATCTCGTCTATTTTATTGTTACGCGTTATTTGTATAACAGGTTTAATAAAATCCTAAAATTTACAATGTAACCAATCGTGAAACAATAACATAATTAAAAAAATTGATACATTGGACCCATCTTAATCAGAAACTGTTTTTAAAATTTGATTTTAATTTTTTTTACTTTTTTTTTGAACTTATTTTTGTGTAATATTTTTAAGCATAGAACACATTTTATGAAATTCTACATTCAAAACGGGCTGAGGAGGGCGATAATTAGGCAACTAGATAACAGCTTCTTATCATAAAAAAAAGTTGCCGCTGTAGAAGCTACTATTATTTTTGTCGTTGATAAATGCTGTTGCCTGTTGGCATTTATAACTTCACCGACTTAAGGTCGAGCGTAAAAGCCGCTTAATCTAGACCACTTTTAATCCTGGCAAAGATTCAGCAAAAAATCGAGTCGAGGTCTCCCGCTCTCAGACACTCGCGCGTCGGAATGCTGAACACGTCCACAATGGATGATCTGGTTAAGGTCATCAGAAGATTGGATGCAGGCCGCTTCTGACTAATCCTATTGGGAACCTATAAAGGAGGCGTATGTCCAGGAGTAGATGATGACCAAATGATAATGAAGGTTAAGCTCCTCAACTAGCCCACGGCCTTTAATTTCTAAGTAAGCTATAGCTAAGTAAAACTTTAAATGTCAACAGATAACTAGCAATTGACAATGAAAGAAATAAAATGACTCTCTCCAGAGCCCGGAACGTTATATTAAATGTTTTACGGAATTGAAATAATAATATAGTCGTAATTCCTTGAGTTAAGTCATAGGAGAAAACTGCGATCATCAAATAATCTGTAACTATTTTATCCTTTTCACAAATTCGACTTTATTCATTCTTCTTTCCAAGGCGTCTTTCTTTGAAATGAGTCCATTCTCTGAGTATGCGAGTCAGCAAATAGTGTCATATTCAAAAAGAAGGCACAAGACTAACTGGCGGAGGATTTGATGAAATTATCACAATACTAATGATGATAATGATGTGTTTTATTATTTTTCTATCACGGTATTTACCGCCTGCCTACTTGTTATTTCTACACCGATCTTGATTAATTGGTATTTCCGTACCTATATGACATTAAATTCCCCGTTGGACAAACTGAAAAAAGTCTAAATAAATAAAATGTGTAACATAGAAGCTACTGTAGTTAAGTATTATTATAAAGATATGCGGGTCCTTGAGGTTATTAAACATGACCAAAGACTATACTATTGATTACGAATACTTAGAGTTGTATGTGAGGTAATATCTTCATTTTCAACAGTTATAAAATAAAGATAAAAATTGTCATCGAATTAATTATTCCGCAACTGTAGACTTTGCCATGTTGAAATTAGTGCGCCTGTCACCATATCTTTCATAAATTAACATTTTTTAATAAAAAAAATTCTTGAGACTGGCAACGCGTCATTTGCAAAAACTTTTAATACAAGTAAAATATGTAAAAAACACTTCTTCATTATCCTGACAACACAAATTAAAATTTTAGTAATAAAACCTGTAACTATTAAATTTATTACTCACAAGAATAGACTCGTGTTCATTCATCTCCACAAACTTCTGTGTCCAACATTTCTATGTATCAATTCTTAGAGTATATTCTTTGAAAAAGATATAGCCATTTTTGTTCGTGAAATTAATAGAATTTGGTAGTTATAAGCAGAGCATATCAATGGTCGAAAAGAATATTTTACGCAGATAATAATAATAAAATCAAAATCAATATATTCTTTATTCGAATAGGCTATTACAAGCACTTTCGAATAGTTAAACAACAAAAAATTTAGGCATTGTTGTCCCTACAGAAATCCCTTTAAATACCACCGGCTCGGAAGGCAGTTCTGCTAAAAAGAACCAGAGAAACTCTACAAATGCTCTTTACAAATATAGAGTTATTGACAATTTTTAGCTTCCTGAGTGAATAATAAATTAATTATTTGTTAGTGACACTAACGTGTTTTTTTCATTATTCCACAAATATATTGGCATTATCAGTGAAATTATGTATCAAGTAATTTACGTCGAGATAACAAAGAATAAAAAATCAAATTAAATGCTAATTCAATGGAAATACATTTCATTAATGTTAACGATAGACTTACCATTTTATAGGGCTCATTGCTTGTTCATTAACTGCATTGAAAAATATTAGTGAAAGACAGAATCCTTTGAAGACAGTTTTAACTACTTCATCTATATTTAATTTGTTTTCTTGCATTGGATAACTTAAATCCCGAAAAAGTGGTGACCAGTTAAAAAAAGAACTAGAGATTACTGTATTAGCCGAGATTTTCCGTTAAAGCTGTAAACATTATTTGAATTAAGAATTCAAGAATATGTCACCAGATTTTTTAACTTAAAGTTTCCAATATTAAAAAAGGCATTTTTACAGGAATTAAATATACATATAATGATAATAATAATAATTTTGTAGATGGAAAAGTTTAACAGGGTTAAAAGAAGATGAGTCTGGTTTTCTATTTTACACAAACTTTTATTTAAGTTTATTTTAAAAACCTCTTACATTCACATTATTATTTATACATAATTACTTCTTGTAGTAAGGGAATCCGGCGGAGTAGTACGGGTACGCGGGATAATAAGGGCTGGGGAGGAAGGCGGAGGAGTAAGTGGCGGGCAGGGCAGCGGAGGAGAAGTAAGTGGAGGCGATTGGAGCGGATGCGATGTAGGAGGCGGACGGGGCCAGCAGAGCGGCGGAGCGCTTCTTGATGAAGTGCGCGGGCGCGGCGTACGCGGGCAGCACGGCAGCCGAGTAGGGCGCCGCCAGGTACGGATTCACCAGCGGCGCGCCCGAGTACACGCGGGGCGTCAGGTAGCCGCCGAACAGCTGCGGCGAGCGCTTTTTGATGAAGTGTGAGTAGGGCAGCGCCGAGTACACGGTGGGAGCGGAAAAGTAGCTGCCACTGTGCTGCACGTAGCTGGTGGACAACGGGATCGTGGCCGAGTACGAAGTGGGTGCAAGTAGCACGCCCGGCTCGGCGCACGCCGCGGCGAGGACAGCAGACAATACGATAAGCTTGAACATCGTGGAAGTAACTGATGTTGTTACGCTTTGTAAAACTCTATTTATATGTTTATCATAACGTAATACGTCAGAGCACATAATACGTACAGGAAGTATGATCTTTAAATTTACGAGGACAATAAAAGGACACATTGAGCTTTTTCTGCCTTCTAGTGTGATTATTTTTAATAGATCATTCGTAAAGAATAAAATAACTTTGTTTCTTTTACATATGTTACGTATTTTGTACGAAAAAGAAACTAATGGAAAAAGATTTTTTTTATTCGAAAAAATATCGACGAGACTTGGAATAAAAGAATATAGTACAGTTCCGAATTAAAAATATAATGTATGTGAGACATTAAAACATGAAACTTCATTCTTTCTGGCCTTTTACATTTATTTGATACTTGAAGTTAAAAGTGAGGTTAGTAGCCTAATTGCATTTAGCTTGAAGAAAAGAAAAGTTATAAGTTGACTATAAATGTTCACTATTTTATTGTTAAAAATTTAAATTCATTACTTAATCATTTTAAAGACATATGTCATTATTTCCATAATCATTCAGCTTTATTTTTTCTGGTTGATATTAATCGTTAAACAAAAATAATACATTACGTAAAAATAATAAAACCGTATGTAAATTCTTTCCATAAATTTGCAGTTTTTTTTTTTAATTCGTTGTCAACAAAGTTGTTGCGTAATGATGTTTATATAACTTTTGTGATTATTTGCCTGCGTATTTTACAAAAGTTGAAGTTTAAATATTTTCTTACAACTTTTAAAAGCTAAGCTAATTTAAAGAGAAAATAATATACAGAACATAAATTTAATAGTGCTTTATAGGCTGATTTATTTTTTTCAATGGATTATGGGGCTGTCAAAATCCTTGGTCACTTAGACGGCGATTATTTTTTCTGTTGGAATGCGAATGTATACATTAATTCATTTTAATACATAATACTCTAAATTTTGAAAACTCATTTTTTACTACATTATCATAATGTCATTTGTTATTTCTGAAACCATCAAGGAAAGGGAGTACCGTACACCGTACCTTAATTGACAACAAATAAGCTAAACATTAACCCTTTCAAAGCTTACACCTATAACTAATCAATCTGTATAGCATTTTCATACGTTAATGACGCTGAATATTTTAAGAACTGGCCAGTTTAAAAATAACTTTGTAAAATTAAAAAATAGAACTCTTTAGTCATTTATTCACGTACTATACATTATTTGATCATTAATTTTTACAATTGGCAGCGACTTACAATTAACGTTTCAAAGTAATTATCGAATGAACGTGAATTATGAAAATTGCTCTTGTACTTTTTTACGGGTTTTCAGTCGGCAACAAATTAGACTAGATAGCCTTATTACTAAAACTTTGATTAGCTTTTGGTGATGAAGATCCATCTCATGTAACCGTTTACAACTGCTTAAACAATGTCAATCGTGATCGTCGGATCGGATATCCCTCAACAGCGACTAGAGAAACTAACATAGCACTTGCTGGGGTACCCCAACTAGCAAATTCAAGCCACCATGGTACCGTTATGAATCAATTTCAAAATATTATACATGTGATCATTTAGACGTAAGGGATGTTTATGCTGGATAGGTACCTCTCCAAAGTCCTCAAATGCTCAATACTTTCTCAATACTTGGTACCTTGAAATTATATTGAATTGGACGGTTGAGCTCCAAATGCTGTTTTGATTTTATCACAGGTGATAAAACTAATATTTATTAGTACGATCCAACGCTGAGATGCAACGCTGCAAAAATATGTCAAGGGTACTATTTAAAAAAACTATTAATAATTTTTAAGTTCATACTTAGTTTAATTTTTGGTATTTTTATAACGCCGTAACATTACATTGCTGCGTTTATTACTGATTTAACTTTAGACAAATAACAAACAGAATTAAATATACGTTTTAAATAGTACGTAATTACTTTTACGATATACAAATTGTTTTATTTATGTGAACATTATTAAAGTTCAATAATGCGGTTGTCCTGTGTGCTGTGACTTTTACTATCTAGTCACACGAATTACATACCCGGTTTGGTAAGTACTTAACGTGTGATGAAATGTCAGGATTAAACTGCTTTGGTTAAAATCACTGAACTTAGAAATCAGCTGCAGATTATCTATATTGGTACGATAAATAAAAAAATTAACTTTTTAACAATTTATTAAAAGTCTCTTACGTTTATTATAATTGCAATTAAATTATTTAGATGACCTCGTATTGCATTATCGAACTTCCTTGATTAATAATAATTCAATAAAAGCTCTGTATAAATACAACTGTACAAAGTGGAACAGTATCAGTCACTCCCACGATGTTCAAGCTTCTTGTATTGTCTGCTGTCCTCGCCGCGGCGTGCGCCGAGCCGGGTGTGCTGCTTGCGCCCACTTCGTACTCGGCCACGGTCCAGGTGCCCGTGTCCACCAGCTACGTGCAGCACAGTGGCAGCTACTTCTCCGCGCCCGCCGTGTACTCGGCGCTACCCTACTCGCACTTCATCAAGAAGCGCTCGCCGCAGCTGTTCGGCGGCTACCTGGCACCCAGCGTGTACTCGGGCGCGCCGCTGGTGAATCCGTACCTGGCGGCGCCCTACTCGGCTGCCGTGCTGCCCGCGTACGCCGCGCCTGCGCACTTTATCAAGAAGCGCTCCGCCGCTCTGCTGACCGCGCCCGCCTCCTACATCGCGCCCGCTTCCATCGCCTCCACCTACTACGCCTCCGCTGCCCTGCCCGCCACTTACTCTTCCACCATCCTCCCCAGCCCTTACTATCCCGCGTACCCATACTACTCCGCCGGATTCCCCTACTTCAAGAAGTAATTATTGACATCTGACGAAAGAAAGAAAGCTGTGGCCATGATGTATAATAAAATGTTTTTTTAAAAATACTTTTTTTACATTCATTTCAATATGTAATAATTTAATACCGTTTCTCGATTGTAGCAGCCACTTATGGCTATTGAGTTGTGTAAGTTGAAAAATATTTTGTTAGTTCAATAATTGCTTACTTATCGCGTTACGGTTACTCCGTTCCGAGAAGTTCCGAGAAGAAGTCCTCTAAGTTTATATATATATATATATATATATATATATATATATATATAAACTTATAACTTTGATAATAATATAGTCACATCGATCAAAATATAAGTAACAAGTTAATTTTAGGACGAATTTATTGTGTCATCTTGTTAATGCTCGCATAAAAAAAAAATTATGCACATCTGGTGGAAATACTAAGGATAAACAATGTAAGTAAACCAAAATAAATTTTTAACTCGATTATTATATGACCACTTCCACCGTCACAGCATTTTGCAAATGTGAGACCGCAAAACATTTATTTATTTATTACATATAAACAATATAGTACAGGGGGTATACATTTACCTCTCTTATGCTGCTAATTAATGTATGGTAAACTCTATTCAAAAATCATTTCAGAAAGAATAAATAATGTAACACTTAAGAAGCATTTTCAAAGTTCAGTTTACTACATATTAATTATTAATTATTGTTTACTATCTGTCCTAACAGACTTTGTACTGCCAAAAGTTACTGGCCTGTCGCAATTTATAATCGCTAAAATAAAGCTATCAAAATCCAAAAAAAAAATAATGTAACATATTTCAGAGTGATCAATTTTTTCGAAAGATTGGAAATCGTATAATTCACACCTATAAGCAATCACCCTGTATATCTAATCATTGGGCAGAAATGTAATACTTATAACAATGATCGGTTTATTTCGGTTTTGTAGAACGTTGACTTTATCACATAGCACCGACAGACACCTATGTAAATTATGTAGTTAAGAGATTAATCTGATGAAAGATATATCCGATGTGCCACTTCAAATGCCGATTACGATCGTTCGGCTTTGCACTTTACACTATTTCTCCAACTGTTTAGAAAGTATTCCAGAACTTTCAAAATTAAATAAATATATAACACATAAATCATAATTTATATCATTTCAGCCATAGAACGTCTATTCCTGTTTAAAGGCCTCGCCCATTTTCAGAAAGACCGGTTGCTGAAAGCTTCCTGCATCCATTGTCTTCCGACAACCATAACAAGATTGTCTGTCCACTTTTGGGTGACTACCGTACCCTGTGCTTGTCCTTTACGATGTCTCCATTCCAGAACCATAAGGCCCCAAGGAGCTGCTTTTCTGTCACTGCCTCTTTAACTTGCAAATCCACTGGTTAATGTCCGCTTCTTTCATTTGTCCTTTCAGTCAGTCATTTCATTCACTCTTTCGTTCTTTCATTCGTATGGATCGTCTAATGAGGCACGATCGAGTGAGCGTGTTTCATTGACTTAAATTATCGTTGGTAACAAACTTTGGTCGGAGACCTTTGTCTTCAAACCATTAGGGATATTGAAAGAAAATATGTTTCATAATTTCGCGTCTTGAGGTATTACGCAATCGCTGTCTATTTACAATTCATTTCTCTATGACTCACATGATAAAAAAAATGGCTACGGATTTGCGCTAAAATATTATTTAGTAAAGAAATAACTAACTCCGTTCTATGTGGATATATTATTTAAATGATGATGAAATGATGCCCATCCGTATTGGATTTAACGATTGACCTGTTTCTCAGTGTTATAAATAATATTCCATTAGTTTAATAAATACCTGAAGTCACCGGGTTGAACTTATATTAATTACAACGAAGAATAATTTCTTTCTTTTGAAATTTTTAGGCATTAAGGCGCTTCGTGGTAAGGGCGTAAGTTACCGACAATATGCGAATTTATGAAAATAAATCAAATTGAAACTGTCTCTTTAACCACCAAGACCTTTAGTGTTGCTTTTTTGTCTCTCCTCAGCTTCTACCGCTTCCAAAAATAAAAAGATACATAAACATAGCAAGACCCTCGTTTCTAACACGGTTATTCAATAATATTAATTGTACAATTAAAAGTACAATCTGGTAGTACAGACGCAAACAGTACCGTGTAGAGCTAATATATTTTATAATCTATAAACACGACAGTAGCGGCGTTTTAAAAAACAAAACTCATCTAAAAAAATTGTTTAATTATGATTTCGTCCCATGTCACTTGGTGCCTTATAATAGAGGTCTATGACCAATGTGTAATACTGATGACTTACAATGGCAAGCTCAACTACAGTCGCTAAACAAGTCATGGAGTATGGAATGAGGAGATCCATAGTTGAACGAAAGTTTAAGACAGCTCAGAATATTGGGAAGTTGAAATGGCATAAGACAAGCCAGATAGCGCGCCAAACGGATAGCCAATAGAGCTTTAAAATTCTGCAAGCGCAGCGTAAATCGTTCAACCAAAAGGTAGATAGACGATTTTGTTAAGGACATAGGAAGATATTCAAAACGGTCCTATATAAATTAAATCGTTCGTCTCTGACCCACTTTTATGAAACAATACGGCGCCTGCATCACTCGAAGTAACATGTCACCGTGTGACTGTGTATTCTTTTATTTTAATTACTTCATTAATTATTTACATTTGAATCCTTTTTGAACAAATACGCCACCAAAAAGAAAGTCGGCTTCTGACTCCCTTGTTAAAGACATCAGCGGTAGATGTCCTATGACAGTAATAGTCAATAACATGATTTATTTAATTTAAAAAATCAGTAACTTGTCTGCTATAAAAGAGTTTCTCAATTTTCAGTACTATTTTGAAGGTATACTCTCTATAATCTTTTTAAAATTAAAACATAGCTATCTTACCTAGTACTAAAATAAAGGATAATAAGAATTAAGATGCTAATAATTGTAAGAAAAAAATAAAATAAAATATTAGTAATATAATTGAAGAACTCCCCAATAGCACACTATAAATAAACTTTAAACTATCTCTACAAGTGTCATATACTGTTAAGGTTTAGCTTGATATGTAATCAACTAAACACTAAGAACAAGTAAGGTAAGGTTTCTAAGCTAATTTTTAAAAACAGGTCTGAGTTTCTCAAGGTACACCTAGCCAGCCAAGCTAATCTAAATTAGTGACAGTGATAACAGAATCTAATCACTACATCTTCAATAGTTAAAACATCATTATTTCAAACATGACTATGCAAAGTTAATGTTAAATAAGTTGGCTCAATCGAGCCATAGCTCTAAACACAAGGAATAGCAGAACTTCTAGACTGTGCTATGTTGTCACATTAATACATATCTTGGGAACATAGTATTATATATCTTTTTGTCATTCATTCCTATTAAGTAAAATCATCAGAGTATATGGTAAACAACATCTAATCTTTTTATTATGTTTGCCAAAACTAGATTCTCCATTTTGTTATGGTTTGGACATGTTACGAATTATCAAATAATCCAACTAATAAGTAAGAAGTCAATGGAATGTTTTGTCTAATAGTCAAAAAACTCTTGGTTTATCATCATTGTTTCAGACCACAGACGCCCACTACAAGGTATAGGCCTTCCCCAAATTGATCTATAGAGAATATAACATAATTACCATAGCTGGCAGGTGAGTTGATGATTATAGTGTGATATTATGGAAGTATGCTCTTACTCATTTTTTGGAAAGTGTTTGTGAGCAACGGCACTCCCATATAATGCACAAAATGTCAATTCTATAACACTGTATCCCTGAATTGAAGCAGCAACCTATGATGACAAGTCAGTCCTTTAATGCTAGGCTACCACTGCAATGTGTCTATTATAAAGATTTTTATAATTAACAACAGAAAATTTATAAAAAATCTGTAAGTACCTTTCCAATTTAATAGAATTAAAATGGTTTGTTATTTAATGGGTATTTTGTACTACATACAAGAATAAACATATTTTTTCATATACATTGAATTTCATTTGTCAAATCAACTGCTGGCTACTTTATGTACCATTGCACACTATATAGTATTCCTGTATATATTTACAAACTTATACAACTATGACTAATATAACTGATATTATTTTAAACAGAATCATTATTGATAAAAGCTATTGTACTTTAGAATACAAACATGTCATGTAAGTAATAAGTTAAAAATAACAAACTCTAATTAATACTGAATATTAAAAATTCACTATTGAGTGCATAAATCTATTTACTAAATTTTACACAACTTCATCAATGAATCTTTAAGAGTTAAATTTTGATACAGAAATAAGGACAAAATATATAACTATAATTAAAACACATATTAACCATAATTTATTAATAATTTATCTTTGCATTGATGCAACCTGTTCACTAATCTCAGAAAGCATTTGAGCAGATTTGTGAATACTTTCATATTGATAACCAATATGTACTGCAATAAGTTGCATTTTCTTCAAGTTTTGTTCACTGTTTTCCATTAAATATTCTACTGCTGCAAAATCACGAGCTGCTTTTGATAATAACTGCAAAAAAAGTAAAACAAATTTCTAATTTTTTTTTTTTAAACAAAAGTGTAGGCCTTATGTATATTACATGTAAAAGTGTTACAATATAAAATTATAAAATTATTAGAAATAAAACTTTAGAACGGATATTGTGAAATTATTTATCCTCTAAAGGTTAAATGATAATCACTAACTGGTTATACAGTAGGACTACAACGATTAAAGCTACCAAAAACTTAAAAAATTGATAAATTAAACACACCTCATTTGATTTTGATCCCCGCTGAATTTGGCGAGCGAGTGAGGAAATATTATTCATGTTTACTTGAACCCTTTCAGCCAACCTTTGTTTAGATTCAGCAAACAATGAGCGGGCACTGCTAGAAGAAGCTGACGTCATCGTGAGGAACTACTATACTATATCATGCCAAACACATAATCAATGAGCTCTCCCTTAAATAAATATTATTAACGCTATCACTGTTTAGCTGTCACTCATTAGATGTTTAACTTTTGATATGACTTATAAATTTGACATAGGACTTTGACATGTAATTTTTTCTTGGTTTAGGCCCTGGTATCAGAGATGTACAGACAATTTTAGATATCGACCTCCTGGTTTCTGTTAGATGTCGGTGCTGTGAGCCTTGTGGGGCTGCAGTTTCGTTGGCCACAGAGATCTCTAATCTGCTATCTAAAAGTTTCATTTCTCACACTACTAGTTTTTGCCGTTATCGTGCGCCACTAAGATGTTATAAATCGCGTTTATATGACTCTGGTACACTGTTTCGTCTGGTCACACTTCGTCCCTTCAGGTGGAGTTACAACGCTCAGTCCTCGTTCCGTAGCTGTTACCATCATTTTGGCTGCTTCTGTATCTCTCGATGTTAAAGTTTCTTTCTTTATGGCGGCCCTGTTTCATAAGCGTATCTAGTCCGTGTGGTGACTCATCTTGGTGGTTTTCCTGCTCATTGGAGCGGCGCTTGATGAATGTTGATAAAATGGGGCGTGGCCGGCGACTTGTTTTAAGAAGATTAACCTCTACTATGTAATTAGCCAATGCAAACTCCGATATTGTCGAAAGGTTGAAATCGATATTTCTCTGGTATAACTACGCGCTGATAATTTTCCGGGCGCAGTAATTTTAGATGACTTGCAGGCGATTCAGTCTGCTCTTGTTGATGTGGGCGAAAGAGACGCTCGTACAAGACATATTTGTCAAGACTTGTACAATAAGATTAGCGAGTGAAGGCTACCAGATATGTCTCGTTTCTCACGTTCTCAATATTTAACACAAAGTAGCGCTTGGAGAAAACAGTGACTATCAGGTAGCTGATCGATTACTTCCATCGAATTAATCAGCATGAGGATGAATGAATAGGATGATGTGGCTTAGCTTCCTTTGGACAGTGGTTTCAGTCAAGGCTTTTTTTTAGGTGAAGCCTCTCGTCAAGTGTATAGCTTCACTCTTGTCCGAGTTGATGTCAATTCTCAAATTCCGGAACCAGAAGCTTAAAGACTCATTCTAATGCGGCCGCGGTGTCTGTCCGAGTAAAACAGGGTCGAGTCGTCCGTGAACATGGCTAGGCCGACAGGCGGACCTCTGGGGATATCACTAGTGTATAGCTAGAACAGTAGCAGCGAGAGGCAGGAGCTTCACTAAACTCTTACGGTACGCTAAAGGAGCGGACACCCTCGAATCGATACCAGAAGATGCTGTTCTTCAAGAAGACTCGTATAATGCGGACGAGCCTGTCGAGCACTTTGAATTCGTAGAGTTAAAGCCACCATTTGGGAGACTGCCTCTAGGAATTAATTAAATAAAACTTGAGAATTTTATTTGCCGAAGCCCTATATTTATACTAAACCTTAAAACTACGTTAACAATTCCTAGAACTAACTTTATTTACACAACCAATCAAATTCCTTCTTTCCACCCCTCCGAGAAAGAGCAGCTGCCGAGTATGGCGTTGTAAATGCCTTATAGTGATGCCGTCCAGTTCGGATGCCTTCTTCGGTTTGAAATTATCAATAATCTCGGCGATTTCAATCTTGGTTACTACGGATAGTGAATCTCCCTACGTACGGTTTTCCTACCGTAACTTGTACTTCTGACTCTACGGATAACCGTAAAAAATAATAATATTAGTCCTATCTAACGTTTGGTGTTGCGTACCTATCTGCTTTCACACTGCAAGCCAGACGCCAGTAAGCCTCCTCCAAAGGCTCGAGATCCTGAATTAGCGCATCTCAACGTTACTGTATTTTAAGATTTCTGATTCTGTGCCTTTATAGACCGTACCGATAAACCATAAATATAATTTAAGTAATATTTCATTCAGTAATTTACTTAACATCACTCATCATAACTAAAACATCATTAAGATCAGAGTCCATAACATTAAAATCGTCATACACTTCTTCCTTAACCTACCACTATATTATGCCTTTTAAGTCAATATTGACGTCAAGTTACAGATCATTCGACTATAAGCTAAATAGCTTTATCTGAAACTTAGTATGGAAGGACTGTGTTCGATTTTTTACATGATCCGCACATTTCCGCTAGTCATAATTGTTATAGGATTTCTGCATGTGGTATGTAAAAATTATATATTCTGTGATTAATATAATACGGCTTATAACTGGCGGGAAGAAATGAAATATGAATTAATGTAGTAAAAGAAAATATAAATAAATAAAATTTATCAAGGTGTATCTCGTAGCGATTAAAATTTGATATTATTATATTATTATGTCGACAAATGGACATTATTACACATTTTAATAATGAATTATTATTTTAAAAATGTTCTATTTGGAAAGAAAGAGAAAAGTTCTATTTCGAAAGAAGAAAGTTGTATTTCCACTTTTAAAAGTTTTATCCATAGTAAATCGAATATAAATTTCAAATAAGAAAAATACACATAACCAGGATTCATATGACAATTACGAATGACTTTAAAAAAAGGTTACTATAGTCCAATGTTTCTGAGTTGCTATTTTAAAAGTAATGCAAAGCTACAATGGTGGTAGGGATCTAAGTGTATCGGGGTAAGTCTTTTCTGGCTAAGCTGATCTAAATTGGTCTTTATATGGTAAAACTTTTTAGTGTTTTAATACAATCATAAAAAATATTTTACCCCATGAATTGAGAGTTGTTTAATAGTAAGAGGATTTTAAATAATGTCATTAACTTAAAAGCTTTCAATCTTGAAATTCATTGAAGTTTAAATTCAAAGTTGTAAAAAATATATTGCAAGCTTTCAAAAAAGTTTTACTAAGTTTATTACGATAAGCAGCATTTATTATGAGTTTATGAAACTTAAAAAATTGCAAGCTGATCGTAACAAAATTAGTTAACTCTTAAATGACATATTGTGACAGACATTCGTAATTACGGTACTGTGTCACAGAAAAAATTATTTTCGTGGGAAAGATTTTCGTACAATGATCTTTTACGACTTTAAATCCATCACATCTAATGAATCGTTTTAATGCCTTCAAGTAAATTTGTTAGACATGCTTAAGTAACTTTTTACCGCTTATATAACAAGCGTTAGTGCGGTTGTTTAAATTTTAAGAACAAAAGATGTGATCTACCTTTGATTGTTGATATGAAAAAAAAACGCAGAGATAGATTGGCAAGTATTTATGATATTTTACACAAAGACTTTTGCCTAAAGAGAAATGTTTTGCTAGGTCTCCAGCAATATAAAGGCGCCTGCGTACTCCAAAAATGAAAGTGTATTTCTGATTCTGATTGGCACGGTGTGATTTCTTGTTCTCTTGAAAAACATCTACTCAAAGGTTTTGTAAAAAATAAATAACAATCGATCTAAATTTTATTTTATATTTCATGTATATCACTAATTTTAAAAAAGATTACTTAATAATTGTAGTTATCTGTCATGTAGTCATACTCGTCTATGCATTGTTTCTACTTGTGTTACTTATCTGTGGGTAGACCTGACTTTTTGCTCGTCACGGAACGTTTTGTTGTAGGAAATTTCTGTAATTTTTAATTCAATAATTAGCCTAAACTACGAAATGTATCTGTTAATCCACTTTCAACTGTTTTTCTTTATTTTTCCCAATTTTTTCTTATTGTCGAGAAATGTTTAGAAAATGACATTTCCTGTATTTACATTATCGGAGATAATTAAAATTTACTTCGAATTTAGCTATTAGTTCGGATCCAAACATCATTAATTTATCGTTATGGAGAAGGGCGTGACTTGTGAACATCTTAATATGTTGGTGGAGGTGTTAGCGAAAGAATTATGGCCATCAAAGGAGGTAAGTTCAGTTTTATGACGCCTAACCTCTATCACGTCAACTTTAATGACCAATTACCATCATTCTTCGTGATCGTCTAATTTGTCATTATGCAACTAACTGAACGGATAGGCGCAGATACCTACCCTTTAACACAAGGATCACAATAAGGACATGGGACACAGAGAGTTATTGTTATTTTTATGCATTCTATAAAACATATATTGTAATGTTTACATTTTCAAATTGATATTTCTTCATACGTTACACTTTGTTATGGTATAACAATGTTTTCGTTGGTTTAAATTAATTAAAAATCCAATCTATTCTTTTGTTATAAAACTCAATTATAATTTTATTAATGCATCATTTTTCTTGTCTATTAAATGAAGATACATTTTTGAATAATTACAACTTTGCCCTTGCTTTTACTATTAATTGTATTATTTTGTATGTATGTTCTCAGATACTAATTGTATATTCAATTTTTTTGCATGTAATCATAAAGTGATATTTCCTTACTTTGTACTGGTATAAACAAATACACTAACACTAAACAAGGTTATGAAAAAAGTTCCAATGCAATTAATACGAAAAATGAAGCCATGTTTATTGAAAGTTTATTTACTTATAGTTATTGTATGTGTCATCTCGCCTGACAACTTTTGAATGATCTTGTAAGTAATGGTATGATTCCATTGCTGTAGAAATTTTAGGACTTCTTATAAAAACACAGTCTTGATAGTCCTCTTCTGATGTTATCCTGACATCTATCTAAAGAATTCTGAAAAGATTGAAACAAGTGGAAATTTGATAAAGCAAACTCAGTCTTGTACAGCGAATGCATTTTACACTCAGAAAAACTCTAAATTATTGTTGAGTGGCTAAAGTGTGTCCAAGTGTGTGAACTGCACCCATTCTAGTGAATAATTGTGCCCATTTTCTTGCAAACTTTTTGTTTAAATTACATGAGTTATTGGCAGTAGAGATCCAATTTAACAATTCTTGCACAGCAATAAAAGCTTATAATAAGTAATGCCCTTTTACTCCCATCTTACAGTATCACCTTATTACAAGTTAACCCAGGTTTAGCCATAGTCTGTGAAGCCTTTTTGATCTTCAATCATGATCTTACTCGTCTTGATATTTACACATTCTTGTTGCTTATGATCCAATTATCATCATGAGTTTAGAATCACAAATGAATGCACAGTTCATAATGTTTTTTTCAAATGATACAAAACTCTTTTTGTAATAAATTTTAAATTCTTCAGCTTTTTAACTTTTTCTAAAATGGCCTTATCTGAAATCAGGTACCCAGATCATGCATCTTTCACATCAAAATTCACAGACAAAAACAATTTCACCAACTTTGTGTTACTCTTACTAACACTGTATTATTTCCAAAAAAAATTGATTTTTAATGTAATTTTTCCTTTTTGAAGTAACTTTTATAATATACTGTATTTTTAATAAAATTAATTTAAAAATACTACTTATACTAATATAAAAAAACTACTATAGAAAATTGATAAAAACAAAAACTGTGTTATTGTCACTGTAACCAATGAGATACTTGTACCACATATTTAACTATTTTATTACAAGCTAATACATTTGTTATTAATGGTTACATATATTTAACTCAGCCGTTTCCTAATAGAGCATATGTATGTGCTATGATAGTTTTAAAACATACAACGATTTTAGGTTTAAATGTGTTGCTAAATTCAGGTTAAATGAATTATTAATTATATAATAATAGACCTTATAGAAGGGAAAGGATAATATCTCAAACCATATTTAATAGTAAAAAGTGTATTACATTTCATTCATATTTGAATTTATATTTATATTAAGTACCAATATTAATGGTCATATAGGGTGATAGTTAAACCAACTCCATGTAGCCAATACATGAATGCTATTTAGTTACAAATGTTAAGCCATAATTATAAATAAACAAAATGAAATAGAAAGAAATCAAAGACCTCTGCCCTGTGTTGGCAGGGGATTTACAGGTGTTACAAAAAAAAGTTGGCTGGGCTGTACCAATTGACATCAAATGATGTATTTTGTATGATGTTGATTAAAACAATGTTAGCTGTAATCAAATATAAAAACACCATATATATGATATATTTTGAGTCATATACAAAATATACATTAAGTTCTACTAATTGAAGACAACAAATCTCTTTAATCACCAGATCGGACCAGTAGAGTAAAACCCATCAACTCTTAACTGTTCCAATGATAGCAATTGCTAGTATACTATTTTATGTTTTAACACTAATGATGAGGTAAGGTTTCATCTGAATCTGGTGTAGTAGTGTTTGAAGTAATTCTCCTTGTGTTTTTATGAGTAGAGAATTCAAACTCTACCTTAAGATTTTGAGGCACTAAGCCAACAGCATTGAATCTATAGTTGTATGTGAAATGTTCCCATAGTTTTGACAATGGGTGTCAAAGGAAAGTATGTGATTTTAACTGGATGGTACATCCAACATGTGGTTATAGCTGGTAGGAGGTCAAACATGCGGTTTTAGTTGGTAGAAGTAGGCATAACCCTTTTACTTCCACCATAGAAGGCCATCACTTGAAAGTTTATATTTACTTGTCTAATCTATGCCTTTATGTAGTCCACACTCCACACTTGAAATTCATGGACACAATACCCTTGAATTTCCGCATGTTGTCTTCCTTAAAATTATAAATTTTTAAATGTTCCCTTTTTAGAACCTCACATGTTTTGACTGTGGCTGCCCTGGACCCAATCTCTGGATCTGCCTTCAACCTGACTGTCACCACATAGGCTGCTCTGAAGTTAAAAATGACCACAGCACTATACACCAAAAGGTATGTATAGCAATATCTATGTAAAATGATTATATATGTCATATTTTAAGTAAATGTTGTAAAATAACAAAAATGCTCTTCTTTGTCATTTTAAGATACAATGGAGTAAAAATATATGTTTCATATAAATCACAGCAAAATTTCTTACTATATTTTATGCAATAATTTATGTGAGGAATATATATTGTCAGATCTAATTTTAGGTATCAGTCATCAAAACATAGTTAAAAACTTGTACATATGTATACTTATGCCAAAATTTCTTATTATATTAAGAAATTAAAATGACAAAAGTCATAATAATATTTATAATAAATCTTACATCTTAAAAATGACAGTTACACAGTAAAAACAATACAATGTACCTACCTAGTTGCTCATACCTGTGTTTTGTGTGTTATGAATACAAAATTACATAATAATATTATCATCTTAAATATACAATGTACAAAAAGAAAGATGATGAATTTTTTTTGAGTTTATAATATTTTTGTAGACATAGTCCTTAAATACTGTCAAACGTCTAACTATAAAGCAAAAATTAAGGCTCTTTTAAACATTTTTAATTTTTAATAGTATAGCTATCAACCTCAGATTACTTTAAGTAAAAATTTAAATCATCTGTCCATCTCTATTTTTGATATGTTCCATGTATCTATGTAGTGTCAAATCAAATGCTACTACATGTGCTATATTAATATCTATTTTAGTTACTGTTTTTTTCGAGGATGACTTTAGGCTCTTCTGGTTTTTATGAGGTTTAATACAAGCTTTAGCGTCCACACCTGCCATTTTTTTTTTAAATCTATATAGGAAGAATATACCCTTCATCAAGAGATGGTGCGAGACAGGTCTTTCAAAATACATTCTAAAACTGGATCTTGATATACTTTCATAGAAATGTGAGGTACATTGCCTAATAGTATGAGACTCCTATTCAAAACATCATTACTGGCAATGACCACGCTGAACTCTTGAGATGGTGTTGAGGGCTTCCATAGAACTGTTAGCATAAACATATAATTTTTTGGCAATTTTTTCGATGTTTACATTTTCTTTACTGTATGTTTCTGGCATACTATTTCAACAACTCTCTGTCTTATTATCTTCAGTCGCTGAGTGAGGAGGTGATCTGCTTTTTTTCTGTAAACCTGCAGTTCTTGATTCTATTTAAGTACCTTTATCGAGGTGTTCCTACTCAAACCCATCTGGTTAACAATTTCCGCTTCCTGGCAGGATATCTTGCAATTCGCACTTTATTAACTTTAATAACTGCTGGTATTCTATCGGACCGAGGCCGACCAGATCTTTCTTGTTATCAGCACTTGTGATTTCATTACACCTGTTACTAGTGCGATAAACAAATCTTTACTCGATATTAAAAAAAATAAAGTCGAAAATATTTTTTTGCGAGTGACCATAGCTGTGTGAAGCAATTACTGCTAGCCTCTTTCAGCTTCCACTCCATCCGAAAAAAATATATTTAAAAATCGAATGCATTAAAAGAAGTTACAATTTGTTTACACTATATATATATATACATTACAACATATACAATATATATATTTATGTATATATATTTATATTTATTTGAGATATATAAGGCTTGAGATTTGAAATAGGGTAAATAATATTTCCTTCTTTGAATAGAAGTACGAACGAAGGATAACGTTGTTTTGAATAAGCCAGTATAAATTTTCTTTGTGTAGTATATACATAGGTCGATCTTGCATGTCACGCTGTTATCGCTGTCTGACAGTACAATTGCAATAAGTTCTTCTTTTCTTTGTTTGAAGTATTATTGTAAAATAATTAATATAATTACTAATACAAACTTTTTAAAATGATATGTGTTGAAATTATTTAACCTATCATTAATATTGTTAAAATAGTCGTGAAACATGAATTGTGGGACAAATCGTGTAACATTCGGCCGTAAGGGGCCGAAGGGTTTTCAACAGACGATAACAAGCTGGTAGAAACGGCGTAAGTACGCCAGCCACTAGGGAGATTAGATATATTTAAGTTCTCAGGATGTCGCTGGACGCAGACCGCGCAATGCCGGTCAGTGACGATCTTTGAATGAGGCCTATGCCCGTCTACCGAACGACATGATAATAAGTCGTGATTGCAGTATATACAATATTTGTCCTCGGTTTATAAATAAAATCGTACGTAGATAAGCAATCTTCATTAAGGAAAATTTAAAAATAACTTTATTGAACATAGCATATAACATAGTTATTGGTAATTTAAGTAAATGAAGGAGTTTGATCATTCTCAATAACCTTAGTCGCCTATTACTCGTAGATGTAATAACAGGTATTTAAATCATAAACCACGAGACAATGTACGCATTTATTTATCTGAAGATGTTTGTGTACGTATCGCGTAGGGAATTTTATAAATTGTATATATACATAGACCCTGCCCATTATTAATATATTGATAGTGTATAAATTTAAACATGGTGTCGATTCTAAAAAAAATTGTAAGGTGATTTAACTACCTTATAAAAAATGCAAGGTGATTGTTTTTAGATGTAAAAGCTTAAATGAGATGTATGCGGAGCTAGTTCGTTGTCAATTAATGTATGGTACACCCTATCCAAAATTCAATGGTATAAGAATTAACAAATAATATTGTAGTGTTATATATATGTTATACGTTCTTCGACACCAACGATACAATCTCCTTCAACTTATCATGATGGGAAAGGTCGCTGGTAAAAGGAAGGTTGGTAGGAGAAAGAAGTCGTGGCTTCGTAACATTAGAGAGTGGACCGGAATCGCCAGCGCTGCTGAGCTATTACGCAGAACCAAAAATAAGGAAGAGAGCAGGAAGCTGATAGCCAACCTCCACTAGTTGGAGAGGCACTTCAAGAAAAAGAAGAAGATTGTGTGTTGAAGTGTTGTGCACCTTCATGATGACTAATGAATATTTCTGTACAAACAATGTCCAAGTGGTTACGTGTATATTGTGATGCACTTTACAATATACGCAAAACTGTCACCCGCTGCAGACACTCACAATGCAGAAAGCGCTAACTACACAGCACCAGCTACCACTTCCTCTGCGACACTCCGTGCAGGAAATCACGTCATTCAAAATGGAACAATTCACCCGTTCTTAGGGGGCGGCTGCCCGCTCCCTAACTGCGAACACCGTGGTGGAACCTAGGTTGGATCCGGATCCATTCTTAGCTCGCCTGTGGTCCACGCTGCCGTCCCAAGCCGCATATACAACATAAACACTATACAACTCTACTCAGGTAGAGCGGTTTACTACATGCGAACGTCATCGTACATCTGAAATGCGTCTGTCCACCTTCTGTTTTATTTTTAAGTCTGCGATACTCACATCTGTGCCTTAGAGTACCACACCTTTAAATTACTAAAACACCACGAATCCTACATCGTATTGATAATATAGTAGGAATGTCTATTTTAAAAATTGGAATTACTGAATAATTAAATTATTGTTTAGTATCTGAGCCTGCCGACTTTACACTTCTAGAAGATGTTAGCCTTTCGAGTTCCAATAGAAAAAAAAACAATGCAAAATATATCAGATCATTTAACGGGGTATTTGGACTTTCACTGTATTATTAATACACGATACCTATTTTTAAAAATCATTAGAGTTAAATTTAGTATCGGAGTCGGTAGATATCCGAGTAAAGGATTATATTGCAGCTTGCATAACCCGATAAGAATAGAAAAAAATGACGCGATTTGCTAGTGTATCGCTTTTAATCTAAAAGTCGTGAAGATAATCGGACGTACCATCGCATTTATGATAACATGTACAGCACTGTTAGAAACTGAAACGTTACGTTTGTAACAATTAAATATTATTTCTTAATTTCTTTTATAACTCATTTTTTTAAATAGTGTCTTTCATAGTTTCAAAATCAAATAAGGACCTACTTATTTAATATTTTGCACAAAGTTGGATAAATACGATAAGTTCAATAAACAAAGGTTTTGCTATCATCATACTTATATAGCATTGTTACTAATGACTTGTAGTAGAAAAACAAATCTTGTTTTAGTAATTGTTTTTTTATTACTGAGACATAAAAACAAGAAACTGCTAATTTTGAAACTGGGTATAATGCTTGCTGAAGTCAGTAGAGTCTCCGAGTTAGTAGGCTTTAAAATAAGTATGTGTATGATGGACGTGACAATGTTGATTTTAATGGCCATGTGGTGCCTACCCAGTTAGTTGCCGGAGGTGATACTCTCGAAGTTGTAGACGGTTATATTTACCTGGAAGAAACCGTTCAGCTTGGTACGTTCAACTTCACACGACAGCGTTCGACAAGCTCCGAAACATCTCATCCAAAGTACCTCAATGACTGAAGGCGAAAGTCTTTGACCATTGTGTGTTGTCAGTTATGACATACGTATCCGAGACGTGATCGCTAACGATGAGCCGATGATCATGAGAAGGCTTAACGTCACCCAGAGATAGAGAGCACTATGCCCGGAGTTTCGCTGCGAGATCGAATCAGAAATGGGGACATCCGCAAAAAAGCCAAGGACACCGACGTAAGTCTAAGAATTGCCTCCGAAGTGGCAGTATGTGGTGCACATCGCTTATGCAACAGATGGCCATTGGAGCCGAAAGTTTTTCCAGTGGCAACCACAGCCTCTGGTAGACCCGACAACTTAATTAGGGTCACGGGAAGCCGTTTGTTGCGGGCAGCGCAAGACTAGGAGAGGTCTATGCCTTACAGTGGGCGTCTATCGACTGAAAAGAAGAAAATATCTTTTAAATACGCTTTATTTATTTGGTACCTTGGACTACGATAGGGTAATAAGTTGACAGTATGATGCCTCGGGGCACCAGTTTTTTTTTAATAATATATTTATTTCGTTAAACCTGAGTTTCCGCAAGCTCTGAATAATTTAGCTCGCAGAGAACGCGAGCATACAATTCTCTCTATCGCTGATTCGTATTGATCTGTTATATTTACTAAGTTGTCTTGCTGTAATGTAATAAGTGTACATTTACATACATAGTTGTATAAACAATCGATGCACGTGATGCGGTAATGGTACGTCTGCGCTGACACCTGAAACCTTAGGTATTGTTACGTTAATACAAAGAATAAATAGTATAGAGTATTAATGTTATAATGTTTGCGGAACAAGCTCTTGTGTTTATGAGTCATTAAAATCTTACTCGTGTCAAAAATGACAAACCAAAATTATACCCAAATTGAATCGAGATGTTTTCGAATTATTCGATTTGATTTTTATTTATTTTTGTTTTTTGTCGGGTCCTGGTTTTGGCTCATAAACATAGATCTTTCCCAAAGATATTGGGGGGGGGGGGGGGGGGATTTACCATTATCGCCACGCTTGGCAGACCCATGTTAAATACTTTTCGTCAAGGCGTTGACGATAGCGGTGTGATATCATGGTACGCAGAAGACGCTGGTGCCTATCTTTTGGAAACTGGTATGTGAGCGGTGGCGATCGTATTTAATAATGCATAAAGTGTGAATTATATAAGATTATATCCTGGGAACTAAACCCGCAACGTGCCATCTGGCCTGTCCACTAACGCTAGGCTACCACTGCTCACTCAAGGCGTCATTTACACTAAACCAGCCCGTAACTGTTGGAGCTTTAGAAATTTAATGTATTTATGTAGGTTATATACTATTTTTGTGATTACTATTATGGTCGATTTATTTGAATGTTTATTTTCGAAAAAGTTCTTTTAACTAAGATTACTAGTTTTAATTTTCACAAAAAAAAATCTATTCTAGTTGACTTGTTAGGCCGTAATGCCATCTAATTCCCAATATTTTTCTATATAATGTTATTAGCAAATCGCATTCCAATAAAAAATAGTTTTACATATTACCGATCGAACACTATATTTATTGAACGAATGGGAAATAAATACGAGTATGCAGCTTTAAACAACAATAGAAATCAGCGCGTGGATGGTTAAACATACGAAGCTCAAAGCGACCTGTTGAAACGCGTAGTTCATAGCAAACTTTCTTTCTGAAATTTTTCAAATTTAATTTTAATTTCAAAATTTTCGTTCTTTTTATAAGTACCTTCAACAAAGTTTAAGGAAACTTAAAAAGAATTAATTACTTTTGGAAAGCTTGTTTTTAAGTTATGACATGACAGAAAGGTATAGGAAATAGTTATTAATATTGATAAACATGCTATAGACGTAATAAAGAAAAAAAATTTCTTTCGTCTATGATCGTCAACTTCTGAGAAGAATTATCAAAAAACTCAGTGACGTTTGAAATTTTCTTATGAATGTATTGATAAAAGACTTTTTTCCTTAAAACAAAACATGTTTATCATGAACACACTCTGAAATAGAGTAATACGCTTTTTGGCAGAGCCTATGCTTAATTAACTCTTTAAAATATAATAGGAATTAAATTTACCGCAACGCTTGCTAGTTTGTTGTAGAAACATATACTATGACCTACAATAATTGTACATTAAGTAAGAATATATATATAAGTGTGTATACAATAATTGTAACCTATTATAAACTAACTACTGTCAATATTTATTTTTAATATTCCGTCTGTCTATTGAGCTTGTTTATATATAACTAGTTCTCAACCAATATGTACCGTTACACATGAATGATGTCTTAAGTTATTTTTTTTCTATCTTCAGAACTATCCCACCCACTGCGTGCACATGAATGTGTCCACGGAGCGAATATGGTGTTACCTGTGCGAGAAGGAGGTGCACATCCGAGCAGCTATTGCGCAGGTGATCGAATGTTATGTACATCTGGTAGTGGTAGTAGGTCACTGTTATGGGGGGTGTCTAGATGGTCACCATCGCGTAGTATAAACCAGCAGCCAAGTCAACGTGACCAGTGTGACCATCAATGTATTGTTTCAAAACAATATAGAATACGAAAAAGATGACCACTGGAGATATAAGGTTTTAGACTGGAGACCATGGATCGGCAAGTGCAGCGTAAGACGTGAGGTCGTCGAAAGACGCTAGATGCAGGCCGCTTCTAGCCAAACTGTGGAAGGAATGCCTATGTCCATCTGTGGACGCCTTACGGCTAAAATTATAACGTTGATTTCAAAACCGCTGTATAGAAACACAGGAAAGCACGACGAGGTGAGGGGGTGAGGAAAGAATAGTATGAGTGCCGCCTCCGCATGCGCTGACAGCGGACTGACGGACCGGATGTACCTAAGGCACTGTATAGCCAAAGTATTACACTAGTAAGAGAATTCGGTGGAAGATTTAATGTACTTTAAATTAAATCAAATATCAAATTACCTACATGAAGGACCTCTTTAAAGACATCTTCCGTCTAATTAGCGTACATAGAGCTCAAGCGATCTAAGAACTGGCCAACCTACCGATCCGATGTTTATTACATAAATCACGTAAAAGATGTAATAAAGGTTTAGTGTGAGGTCTAAGCCATGCGCTTTCAACTCTATGCCATCCCAGGCAAAGCCAATTTTGGACATACAAGTTTCTCAATTACCATCAAAAAGTGATCAGGGTGTTCGAACTGATAATATTAAAGCGTTGTGTTAAAATTAATATTAAGTCGCATAAAAATTAAAATGGTGGGAAACGTTTTTACAAGCGTCATGTCAATTGATTACCGGCCAAAATTAAAAAAAAAAAAAAAAAAAAACTAGGGATAAATTGTCCATTCTGGTAAGCCCAACTTCGAGAAAGAGATCACTCGCCGAATCAGACCGCAATGCCTGAAGACGAAGATCTTTGACCAGTACGTTGCCGGTGATAACTTTGGAATGAACGTAATACATGTAGCTTGTTTTAATGATTTGGTATCGTCACGCGACTCCAGCGTGTGGTGGATGGTTAGCTGAAGATGTCCGTTTTTTGAACTGGGCAATCATAGAGAGCTACAAATATATATACAGATCTCCATTATGCACGTACTATTGCGCGCCCGGAACTCAGTTAAATAACAGAATAAATAAATAAATAAATTTATACATAAAGCAGTTTATATCCTGGAATCTATTTATAACTATGTTGAGTTTAAATGTATGTATAGTTATAGTTTAATGTATATATTAGGTATGTATGTTTTTATTTGTCAAGGTTAGCTATTAATATTGGTATATTTTTTCCTTTCTCTTAAAAATTAATTCTGGCAAGTTGTAAGCAATTAATTCAGTGATTAGTTCATATATCTAGATATATATGTATATAACTTCTCCATTTCCAGACTGGTGCGGACTCGACCACAATGGACGATGATTCCGTGAACGCAAGGCTCGGCAGTGTCGGCATCAATGTCACCCCGGACGAAGATTTGGATCCCGACGACATGGACTACGATGAAGAATCCCGGCCTCGAGGTAAAACATTCTTTTCAAAGTAATTACTGATTTTCGCACATAATGTATTACAGAGTGGCCAGCTTTCACGACGGACATCAATAAAATAGTGTCAACTGTGTTTGTAGGGAAATCCCTCATAGATACCCTTCGGTTTTGGTGGCAACGAAAGGGTTATGCAGGACTTCTACCGGCTAAAACCCCACAATCTTCTTTGACGCCATTTGTTAAAACTATAGGAACTGAAAAAAGAATACTCCCATCCGTTATCATAAAAAAGCAAGCAGGATTAGCTCTCTCCTTAATACGTTTTTTATTTCTTATCAACAATATATTCGCTTTCGTTATCATCAACATTTTGCCATTTAGTATACAAATTTTCAATGCCGGAGCGATAAAAATCAATCGGTTTTTCTGTAAAATATGTCGACGGAAACGACATTACTTCTCGGTCCCCCTAACATTTATTAATTAATTTGTTGTCTTAAAAAGTATGAGTTTTATTGGTTCATACTTAATTTTGACACACACTAAAAGGTGAAATATAACACGAAGCAATCTTTTTAATAGATATTTAATATATTATAATATTTTAATACATCTTTTTAATAGATAACACAGGTAGTGTTTTTTAAAGAGAACGTACCGTGTAGGTTTTGCCGACGTGGTACGTTGGGGGTACGTGGAAAGTGGTGGGTGGGTAGTATTTAGTTGATTATAACACACTTTCAATATAATCCATTTCCAAATTGTGTCCTTATATTCGACCAAGAGCATAACAAGGTCTTAAGACAACTTACAACTACAAAACTTATAGACGTAGACGCATTGCAGTTTATACCCACTAACAAACAAGTTATAAGAAAATAGTTTTTATTTATCTACCCACAATAATTGCGTTTCGACAATCTGGTGCCCCTTTTGGGCCCCAACGGTTATCGGTTTCACAAGCTATGTGCCCTGTCACTTCAGATGAGGGTACATCGATGACCTTGGTTCATCGGCAGATCTTATGAATTCATATATTTACCTAATAATGAAGAAGTTTAGACAAAATAGTTACAAGATACTAGTTATTTTCACACAGTATTGAAGAAATGCCAGTAAATATTACGCGAATTGTAATGTGTCAGGTTTAGTGGGCCTGCAGAACATGGGCAACACGTGTTACATGAACGCGGCACTGCAGGCGTTGAGCAACACTCAGCCCTTCACCTCGTACTTCCTGGAGTGCGCGGCTGCCGTGTCGGTTCTCGCCGGCGACAAAAAGCCAGGTCTTAGCAGGTACGCAACATTTTAAACTTTAAAACTATGTGCCTAGTGCTTATTTTTAATTATAACACTAGTTAACAAAGTAAACACAAATATACAAAGATATTTCAGCAATTTTTAACTTAAGCACTGTGCACTACAGGCAACGTAGTAGAAACCGAACCTAGTCGTTCTTTGTTCCAAGTCTTACACTTCTACCCGATGTGCCAAAATAAAAACCAGGTAAAGTAATACTCAAACCACTGTACCACGTTTAAGGACAAGGCAGTGAAGAGGGGCAGGTGAAAAAGGAGCATAAGCGCAATTCCTACGTGCGTTCACTAGAACCCAAAATACTCTGTCTCGCCGCGTGCATACCTAAGGCGCGGTACAGCGGTTTCGGTAGCATTATATATTACATGATTTTTGAGCGATCATTTTGGCTTGATTCAAAACTACACATACATAATCATACTAAAAAGTAAGGTTTTAATAAAATAATTTTTATTTAATTTTTCTTTTCCAGAGCATACCAAAAACTAATTAAAGAAATGTGGAGTAAGAAAACAAGAGGCTACCTTGTACCTAATGGTATTTTATATGGAATACGAAACGTAAGTATATCTTTTATTTTTTAATTTGAGTTTAACAATCGTACTCTTGATAAGTAATAAATTTTCATCAGAAAGTTTATTACTTCATTCGCTATTAAAAGTTATTTATTTAGTACTTTAAACTAAAGCAAAAGTTTAAATTAATGCATTTTAATTTAGAAGCATACGGATTGAGATTATGACTTAGAAACACAGTTTTTGCATGAAACAATAAAACATATTTATTCTTTCAAAAAAGTTTCTTTTCTAAAAAGTCACACACATTAATATAACAAATCTTTTAATATGTATAGACTACAGCCAGGTTCGGAATGTTGATGTCTAGTTGTCATGAAAATCAGGATTATGGGCATATTATAGATGAGGGGTGGCCAACCTACGGCTGTTTGAAGGATTGTCTGTGGCTCTCGATAATATTTCAATATTCGAAACAATGTACTTAAGTGTATAAATTTATTCCACTTAAAATTCGTAAAATCTAAACACCGATCAGTACGAACTAATCTGAAAAAATTACTAAGGAATGCTGTCTCTAATTATTCATCAAATTTTGAAGAATAATCAATAGAAGTATAACAAATGTGTTTAATTTCTGATATTTAAATGCAATTAAATTAGATTCTGTTAATAATTTTTGTCGCCTTGTTTGCATATCTTTTAAATACGTGTTTATTAGTGACTCCCGTAAATTTCAAATTTTGAAAATAGCTCTGACTCGCAAATAACTTGGCCATCCATGCTAAAAACCAGTCTTGCCTCAACATAAGCTCGGATTTTTTTTTTTGGATAAATTGGATATTGCCTTCGGGCATTTTATTATACAAGCATATACCTTTTTACCAATTTTATTTATGAACTTTGCAGGTATATCCAATGTTCCGCGGTTATCATCAGCATGATACCCAAGAATTCTTGCGGTGTTTCATGGATCAGTTGCATGAAGAGCTTAAAGAGCCGGTATTTTTCAATTTTTTTTTTATAAAAAAATGCCCTTCGAACTACTTGTTTTATTGTTTCCACTGTGCACACGTTTCTTTTCAAAGACAAAGTGACCTGACCCAGTCTTACAAATGTTACAGAAGGCAGATAAATGTTTTTTCCTAGTTTGTCTATAAATTTTACTATTAATATCTATGACATTTGTCAAGAAACTGTCAAAAGGTTTCTCCGAGTTAACGCGTTTTTATGAACATCCAAAAGTATTTTTTTTTGTTTGTGGTAATAATATTCTTATTAAATATGAAGCGGGAAAGCCATTGGTGAACAAGCTATGGCACAAGAACATGTTAAAAAAAAATGAGAAATTCTGCTTGTAAAATGTCAATTCAAAATTAGAGAACCTCTGATAATATTACTATATCATTTACCACGGCCCAAACCTTTTTGAAAAATGTTTAGTGCTTGAAACGTGTCAAGATCGGTGCCAAAATCGCTGAATTTTTTCTTCCGTTCTTGGCGACGTTTTTTGCCACAAACTCGAGTCTTATCATTCCGCAACAACCGTATTCGCCTGATGGCTCCATGCAACTTCTGACTATTCGGCAAATTCAAAAGATCAATGCAGGGTGGTTGTTTTGGCATGAGTGAAGAGATAAAAACCGAATTGAAAGTCTTAAAGGCTATACCGGAAAAGACTTCAGACTGTTTCGAAAACAGGAAAAAGCATTGGCGGAAGTGAATTTTATCGTACGGAGATTACTTTGAAAGGGATGAAATTGATTTTGAAGAATAAATAAAACCGATGTAAACGCATATTTATCTCTTTATTATTAATCAATGATTCAAGATGCGTATTAAAATTTTGGTCGTAATGGAACACAAGATGATTGGTCACCTGTAAAAGATTTAAATGGGTGATTTTATTTTATATTCCCGTTATTATGTATAAAGTGATCACTCTAAAACTCTATTGGAATGTGACGGACCAACTTCTAGCAATACAAAGTTTGTGTTCACATTTATAAACCAATACACCGTAATTAAACCTGCCTATAGTATTTACTATTAACTATGCTAATAATAGATATTGCTCTTGTAATCTTAACTTAACAATAGTATTCACGAATCTCTGAAAACAATGAGTCAACTTAAAATCTGAACTGTATCAGGTGTGGGACACAACATCGGAAGACAAGCTCGGTTCTGAAGCAGATGGTGACCATCAGGAAAACAAAAATGTTCACATACGTCGGAGAGCGGCTTCATCTGGAGGTATGGATATAATTTTCTTACATTCATGTCAGGTGATCGACGCCCACAGGTATAGACCTCCCTTAAACATCGCCACAATGACTTATTTCGCGCTTTTCCGTAACCTTGATTTTATAGACTGTCCACTTATTGGGGGGTTAATATTTTACAAAAAGCTAAATTTTAAGTTCATATAAATGTTTAATAGACCTATATTACGTTATATCTTTACCATATAAACCTTCTAAAAAATTTTAATTTTGGACATCCGAATGCTATTATAATTAAAATAATTTGCCGAAAAGTGTCTAACATAATTTTTTCCTTTGTAATTTGGATAATGCCAAAATTGTATAGAAAATTTTGGGCCTTATAAGAAAGCTTAAGGTCACTATGAGAACAATAAGGAGGGCTATGCTCGAAGTTTCAATGCGAGATCGAATCATAAATGAGAAGATTCACAGAAGAACCAGGGTTGCTGACGTAGCTCGACGTCTAAAGTAGGAGTGGGTGGGGCACAAGGCCCGTGCAACCGATAGCCGTTGAGTCCGAAAGGTTCTCGAGAGGCGACCACGAGAGTAGGCCTCCCACTAGTTGGGTCTACGACATTGTCAAGGTCCCAAAAAGTTGATGACATGCAGGGCATCTATCAGCTGAAAAAAAAGTAGAGTAAATTTATAATTGTTCAGAGGACATAAGACTGATTGCAGACTGGTCCGCAGCTAGCGACGCGCCGTACTTCGCCAGAGTCAGGCGGAAATCCCCGGCTGCGTCCTCTTACAGCGAAGGCAGGACTGACGGCTACCTTAGGTAATTTATTTAACCAATCAATCTCTACTTCTTTTTGGTATTATTTTTTGCTTTTTTTAAAATTTTCTATTTAAAAAAATCCATCCTCTCTTCTCTCGGAAGAGAGGATGGGACATATTTATCTAAAATTCCTACGAAAATACCTACTTACCCTCTCTGTTATCAGAACACATCACAGCCACTTAAGCGCGAGAAATAAGCCATTCCTGGATACACATTTTCACGGTACTCCTGTAACCATAATTGTTTTTATTATAATATACTGAAGTTTAGGCAATCTAACATTAGTACATAAGGGAATAAAATAAAGTATAATTGTTAGCATCAAAATAAGATAATAAAATTAAAAGCAAAAGGAAACTATATATTGTGATATGATTGTCTATGATAGAAATAAAAATAAATGGTTAGAATAAAAAATATTGTGATAAGGAGAGGATGGGTGGCGATGCAAATAAGGAAATTAAGAATAAATAAGAATGTAAGATTTTGTGATGTATGATACAAAATGAATGAATAATAATGTGAAGATCGATAGAAGAAAATGGCAATAAAAAGAAATGTGAAAAATTATATCAGACTAAAAGGTCCTTTTCCCAAAAATAAATAACATATGGTGTACAAGAGATCCCCAATAACAGGGGCCATAAAAAAACCATTGGCCTAATCTTTTAAAATTTGGTTAAGTCAAGAATATAATCTGGTCGATGAAGGTAATGTTAATGCATTGCATGGATGCCTTTTTAAACTTGTGTGACAGGTTGTCAGCCCCAGCATCTCAGCACTCGGTGGCCTCCCAAGCCGAAGAAATTGAAATAAGTAGCATTCCGAGCGGAGGCTTTCCAGGAAGCACTAAATCTTTAGTGACTTTAATCTGCTTATGCCGCTTGGGAAGTAGTGCCAGCCAAATTTTTTTTTAAAAAAATGAAGAAGTGTCGATATCGATATGAGATCATACAAGAAGTAGTGAATGTTCGCAGGGTACAGTCAGGTGCAGAAGGAGGAGCAAGTGCCTCCCGGCACAGGCGCTCCGCGAGCTTCGCCGGCACCCAGCATCCCACCTATAACGTCCTCACAACCTATCAGATGAACGGTGCGTAAATCTGGCCTTTTTATATTTGTTTTTATTTTGAAACGTTAATTTAAAATATTTACAGGAGAAGAGAAAATAAACCATAAAAAATTTTTACATACTTAAAAGGAGACAAAACATTATATAGGTATATATGCATTATACGCATAATTTGTAATAAAGACAGCGGTCCTCTAATAATATGTTTTTTAATGAAAGAAAACAAGCATGAAATTAAAACAGATACAAACAGGTAAAGTTAATCTTTTTTTTTTCATTAGTACACAATGTAATTTATTATGTAATATATTTTATAAGTTCTCTATATATATTGTAAAGTCTCGTTTTATGCGGTGGATATGTTCTACAGAAAAGCCCATATAAAAAATTCGCATTCAAAAGAAAGCCTTCAAAAAATAGGGATATGTTCCGTAATTTTCTAAGATGCATAAAACCAAAACAACCAGTTAAAATTAACTTAAAACCACATAGAAAAGTTTGCGGAAATCAAAAGAAATAGGCTGCTTAATAAATTACTTTAAATGTCTGAATGAAGTTCTATGATAAATAAAGTGAAAATGTCTTGTACCGTTTGCAAAGTTGTTCTAAATCACCTTCATTATCAGAAGATACTTTCTTGAAAAGATCTTTGCGGTAAAGTTGTTAAATTTTTTTCTTCTTTATATTTCTTTGTAGATCTTTATTTTCTAATAATGTAATCATTAATTAAACTACGATGATATTTCTACCAACTATCACATAGCAATGTGCACATTGTAACTTAAAGGCTTGTTCAGAATTGGAGTCATTAATAAGGAAATAATTTTCTTATTCATTGCAAAGTTGGATGATGGTTTAAATTCACATAAAACCTTACAGTATGCTTTGTAAGTTGTCTGTAAAAGACTACAATACTATTTCTGGATTAAATATCACAGGCTTGAAGCGCCAAAAGTCCACGCATATTTGTAACTAAAATCATCTTCAATCCAATTTGAACCTTATGTCTTTGTTAACAGGAACTGATTCCACACATCGCGACATTGGCTCGGAATCGGAGCTGTCTTGTTCAAGCGAAGCAGAGGAGAGGTACGAGACGTGTTCGAGCGGCGCGAGCGACGCGCCCGAACCGCGCCTTGAACCTACCGAGTTAGTCTTATATCTTTCTTCAATTTTATGTAATCTTTAATTTTTGTTGAAGCCGTATGAAATTAATAATATCTCGTCTTCACAAAAATTGTCTCAAGTTTTTTTATAATCTTTAACACGTTGAACGCCATGGCGGACACCATGTGTCCGATAGCATACTGTCCCCTGGGGCCACACCATTAAATCGAAAATGGTAAAAAAATCGCCAAGGTGTTTTTTTGCAAATATTGTCAGTAAAACCCTTAAAAATAATGGGCGACTTACGGAAACAGCGATTTACATATTATTTTTCTGCGGGGCCGCGCGGGTCACCTGCCTTGGTAAAAACAGTCGAAACACTGTCCGTTTGCTCCCTAGAGGCTTCTGAAGTGATCGAGGGCATGCGGACGCGGCTTCTTGGACCCAACATGATGGCAGTCACATGATGTCCGTCGCGGCCCACTGAACTAAACAAGGTTTTTAGTCTGGCGTTCAACGTGTTAATTTTAGGTTAGGGTCTTACCTGGTTTTAATAGTTAAACTTCACTGTAATCATCGTAAACATTCTAAAGTCATTTTGAAAACATGACAACAATTTGCAAAATATTTTCTGACTATTGTTTTAAAAAAATAGATTGCTCAGTACCAATATCATACAAATTAAATTCCTCTCCACACCACACAGTAAGCTGGAGAGGTCGCTTACAGAGGGCCTTATAGACTCGAGGTTACCCAGACAGCAATGGGTAGGGTCATGCTCGGAGTTTTGATGCGAGATCAAATCAGAAACGAGGAGATCCGCTAAAGAACCAACGTCAACCAACGTAGTAAGATCCCTAAAAGTCGTTACATGCCGGCAGCGCAATACCGGCCATCGTAGCGATATTTGGTGGAAGCTTATACCTTGCAGTGGACATTTATCGCCTGAAAGGATGATGATCATAACATGATGTGACTATCTTTCTCACGGTCCTTCACTTCGGGGTATGGCGAAATCCCTTGTTTATTTCCCTAAATTTACATACACTTGTTTCCTTTCTCATTTATTATGAGTTTTAGATGTATGTAAAAACTAAAATAAAACCTCAATATGGTATCACGTGAACCAGTTAAGTATGTTTTCTAAAGACTTTTATTAAATCTTATAAAAACAGAAAATTCATTCGTTATTCCTCAAAAGGAGAATTAAGTTACTACACCCAGTCTGTAATAATATTTGTAATTTCAATCCACATCTTCATTTACGATATTTATCGTAATCTAATAATTAACCGCATTTCCAAAACGTAATTAATATGTAGATATTCCGGAAGAAGTTTGTTTGTTTGTACGATAGATAACACGGTCAATCAAATATACATTTTATGTTGCTGAATAAATGTTTCATTTTTCAGAAGCAAACCTACATGTGGAAGCGGCGACGGCGGTTGCGGCGGGGTACGCTACCGCAGTATCGTGTCGGACGTTTTTGATGGGAAACTGCTCTCGTCTGTCCAGTGTCTCATTTGCGATAGGGCGAGTGGCTTAATATTTTTTTGACTACCTGTACCTTATCTAATCTAAAACTGATAATGAAGTGAATCAGTCTTTAAATCATTGTAATATTATTTTTTTGCCTAATGGCATAGAATTAGCTAGAGTGCTCATCTGGGACCTGTGACATTATTAATTTTTTATAAATTTTACATTATTTTAAACCCGCGTGCTAGGTCATCAAGCTTTTAAATCGTCTACTCGGTTACTCAATTGATAAATAAGATGCTAGGCTTCATGAGAGGAAAATTCTGGAGTTAAATAATAAGTGTAATTGTATCCAGTTCTTTCTTTGTAGCTAATAACCAAACGTTAACCACCACTAGAGTTACATGTATAGCCCAGCTGATTGCAATATTATAGTTGCAAGAAGCAATGCTCAGAACAGATGGCCGCTGGGGTCTTAAGATTCTGGAGTAAAAACCAAAGATTGGAAAGCAGAGTGAAGGACGCCCACCCAGGCAGTGGACAGGCCTTGTTAAAATTGTCGTAACAGTGGAAACCGGAGTCTTCTAACCAGACCTACAAAAAATCTATTAGGGAAAGCCGGTATCCACCAGTAGAGCACGTACAGGGCAGTAAGGTCAAAGTTAATAGGAGTCTTTGTCATTGAATTTATATATCTTTCATTACAGGTGTCCACGCGTGTGGAAACTTTCCAGGACCTGTCGCTACCGATCCCGTCGCGGGAACACCTGGCCGTGTTGAGGTGTCAGCAGCCTATACTCAACCATCATGTGCCGCACGGTTCGCAGGAGTCGTGGGTAATTAACAATACAGATGTAACACTCTTATACTTCTATCTGAAATTTGTTCACTCACAACTGACAGTTGAGTGTTTTTGTTTAGGAGCTGCAAACTAAATTACTTATCTGTCCGTCTTTTTTCTGGAGGTTGTATTATTAACTTCATCGAGTTAGCTTCAAAACTAAACTGGAGGCCTCCCAAAGATATGACAATTCATAACTTTGATTTTTACACCGTATCGGGAGACTGTCGAGTTGTTATTTATTAGTATTATTAAACAGTTATTAGGTATTATCAAACAGCCATTAGGTCATCCAAGATAAACAATCAAACATCTGATGTTGCAGCAACTAAGATAATGTCAGATGTTGTCTTTGACAAATGCTATTTGTCCAGTAGCATTTATAATTACAGTGTTTAAAAAGTTGCATAGCACTGAAGACACTTAGTCTAGACCTGTTAGTAATTAAGAGCAAGTGTTGTTTCTGGCCAACTCAGGTTGTAACTCGAAATACATTTAGCATCCTGTCTTGAGGAAGTCTGAGAGGATAGATAGTACTGAATTATAATCTGATGCTATTAATAAAACGGTATTCTCTATATTGAAAATTTATTAATGAATGATTACAACATACAGGTATGGTGGCTGCTGAGTTGGCTGAGGTCGTGGTTCTACGGGCCCGTGGTTTCCTTGCAGGACTGTCTGGCTGCTTTCTTTAGCGCGGACGAGCTCAAAGGCGATAACATGTACAGGTACTGTCATCATCATCGTTTCAGATAAAGGACAACACTGCTGGACATATGCCTATCCTTTAGATTTCTAATAGGACCTGATGAAAGCCTGCATCCAGCGTCTTCCCACAACCTTAACTAGTGGGGAGGGGGTGGATGTCCTTCTGGAATGGACTTGAGGCTGCTTTGTTCGCTTGGGGCCATCGCTACTGTGCGCTGAGTAGCCCACCTACTGCCACTTCAACTTGCTTACCATAAAATATTTGGGGACTCTTTCAGTTGTTCACGGTGCAACAAACTTCGGAATGGCGTGAAAATGTCAGGTGTGGTCCGTCTGCCCGAAGTGTTGTGCGTGCACCTGAAGCGGTTTCGACACGAGCTGATGTTTAGTGCCAAAGTGGGCGCCAGGGTCTCCTTTCCTATACAAGATTTAAATATGGCTCCATACACACATAAAGGTAAGGGTCACAGGTTGATGTGAAGTTGATTAATAAAATCTCCTTTTAAAAACTGTCTCAAGTTGATATCATCATGTGTATTTATTGATTGGCATCAGTCTTCAGTGTTGTAGTGAGTGAACTAATGGCCTGACATAATGTTTCACTATGTATTAGTACCAGTCTCTATCGGCAAGATGTGTATACAAGGGCTTTAAACTCAAGCGTATTTAATTTCATGTGAATGTAGCATGTCTAAAATTTAAACTTTAATTTTTCATAGTATATTTGCTATAACTTTTTTAAACTGTTTGTTTTGTCTCCTTATACTTAATTTATAATAACTATCTTGTTATCCTTTTTGGAAAACTTAAAAATATAAAAATGTATACTTTAGTTTGATTGTTTTGATTTTAATGCTTTATGGTGAATGATGAATGATTTAATTACATCCTCATATACCTTTTACTGGTGTTAATTTGCGTCATATTTTCAGCTACGGACACCACAATTTACTTTTTGATTTATATAGCAAAAGACAAGCGCCGTTAGTATCTTTAAAAAAAAATGTGGTGAGTAAAGTTTGACAATTTTTCTGTGGGCAGAGTGTACGTCGCGAGTGACTCGCTACGCACTGTGCGCGGTGATCTGTCATGCGGGTACTGCGGGCGGCGGGCACTACACGTGTGTAGCTCGCACGCCCGCTGGATGGTACGGCTTCGACGACGCGGCGGTGCTGCCCGTGCCTGCGCACCAGCTGGCAACTTGCGAGGCCTATGTGCTATTCTACAGGTCAGTAAATACAGTCCACATATGTGAACTAACCATCAACATTTCAAGTGCAGAATGGGAAAAGCATAAGTCATGTCCACACGACCTAAGCTTTTTCCATAGATTTCCAGTAGGATCGGTTGTAAGCGGTCATCCAACGTCTTCCGGCGATATTTACGAGGTGTTTGATTACCCACGATCTGTGCGACGTGTATTGGTTGGACGTTGAGTATTAAAAACATAGATTTCTAATAGATTGGAAGCGACCTATATCCAGCGTTTTCCGTCGAACTTTAGACATTGTCTGTCTACCTAATACGTGGACTACTACTCTGCGCTTGCTGGTGTCCATTCCAGAGTTTTAATACGCCAGCGACCATATGTTCTACGGTTGATGTGGCCTCTGCTTGCTAATCCCGTAATCGAACAAAAATATTGTCGCCAAAGATTTTTGCTGGAAAATTAAGGATAAACTTGAAAAAAAAACCGATGAACCCTGACATGTAACATCTGACAACAACATGTAATGTTATGAGAATTATTGGCAAAAATATTGGGTTGACTGTGATAGAAATTAACATTAAAGTATGAAATAGAGTCGCACTAAAATAGTAATTTAAATATTGACGCTACACATTAGTTTTTCATATATATATACTATATTACTTATATAATATAAGCTAAAGTATAGGCTCAAATTATTTAGACAAAACTATGTAACTGTAGATTAGTGCACAGCTGATTTGTTATCTTTCTGTATATTGATTCCTTTTTTTATGATATACATACATATACTATCATATATATATATATATATATATATATATATATATATGTCACCAGCGTGCTTATTGGTCAAGTCATATTACACGCTTCCATGGTTTGTTGTAACACACATTACCATCCCCATTTTAAAGACTCAGTTAAAGTCAAAATAACTTTTTTTATTTATTTATTTATGTATTGACTCCTTATGCACACAAAAAATGTACAATGGCGGACTTAACGCCATAGATGTTTTCTACCAGTCTACCTTAGGGCAGAGGAGAAATAATTGAGGCAGGTGCTTAAACTATAATACAATAGAACATACCTACTAAATGATATAATAACAATATGATAATATACACATATACCTTGAATAAATAGTACAATTATTAAATATTACTATTTTGTAAATAACATATACATATACTTGGTGTAGATAAATATAATAATATATTATGAGATGATAACAATTATCATTTTTTGTAACTCCAAAGACCTAAATTTACCCTGTAGTTTGTTATAAAATCATATATATTAACATATAATCCAGTAAGACATTTTATAGATCCAGAATATGTTACAAATTGTTAATTATTGTCCAGTCCAGTCCTGCATATTTGTCGAAAAATAAAAGAAAGAGGTTTCTACTTTATGAAAATGTTCCATTCATTGTAATAATCTTCTACATTGACAAAATTTAAATAAATATATTTTGGGTACTGTACAATTTAGTATGTGCAACAAGTAGCAAAGTGTATTTAAAAATTTCTGATAGATGTCGACGCTATTAGCCTTGTTGGGCTGTTACAGCTTCATCGGTCAGAGACTTAAGTAATTCCAATAATAAGTCAAAACTTTTTATTCATTGTCATTGTTTGAACACTAACCAAGAATATTTCACTTACAGAAAGGTAAATCCCCAGATGACGGCGCTGAGGCAAAAGGCGGCTGAAATCTTGGAATCGACAAGCATAGAACCAAACGACATCAAGTTTTACATCTCTAAACAATGGATCAATAAGTAAGAACTATTAACTTAGCTACAAATATTATTTTTTGTTTAAGCAAGTTTTGTTTATATACACATTTATTACAACATTAATTTCGTAAATAAAAATAAATGCCACAATTTTTAAATAGTATTTTCGCACTGTAATCATTGTCATTTTTTTAAGCTAATGAAAAAAAAGATGTGAGATTTAAATAATAGTACATAGTTCATTATCAAATATCTAAATTATTATTATGTTATCAATATTATATGATTATTATCTCTGTATATTATTAAGATTCAAGAATGTTTATATATTAGATTTCAGTAACAATTTTGAAACCAATCCTGGAGAATGTAGTACATACTACGTGACCAGAGCCGGGCTCCCTCTTTTCCGGCTAGGCGTCTTCTAAATCACGGAATTTGCAAATGCCACTTCGGCAACAATGCAAGTTTCAAATAAGAATATTGAAAAGATATCTTTATATGGACTTGTGTGAATTATTCTGTTCACAGGTTCAACACGTGGGCGGAACCGGGACCAATAGACAACGGGGACTTCGTGTGCGTGCACGGCGGCATTCGGCCCGAACGCGCGTCACAGCTGTCCGCCCTGGCCGCAGTTTTACCACAACCGCTTTGGCAGTTTCTTCATTGCCAGTGCGTAGAACCTAAGAATTTCACCTTCTTTACCCAATAATCAACATGTTGTATTAGTACAGTATCATCCGCTATCGCCGTTATGTCTTAAAGTGGACATCATATGGCAGAAATTTCATAAAAAATTCTTTACCTCGTCATCGAAAAATTATTCACAGGTTCGGAGGAGGTCCGGCCGTGTCGCACGCCCACGAGTGCGGAGTATGTGCACGTGCACAGCAGAGACTTCGTGCTAGGCGCGCGCGCGAACTTGCTGCCTTCGCAGACCTGCACAGTTTGTTCCAGGTACACATAACTTTACGTGACACTTTTAATCAGACATTAGGAGATCCGTAGACGAACGAAAGTTACCGTATGCTGGTTACTATAGTTCCCAGCGGATTGACAAGTGTTTGTGGGCAGGTCAAATAGCATACAGAACAGACGGCCGCCGGGCCTTAAACGCCGGATGCAGGCTGCTGAAAGCACTTTTGTAAATCGTCTGAAGGCCGATGACAAACAGTGGAACGTAACTTGGCGTGAAGAATGTTCGTCTAGTGTATTGTTTCTTCTTCAACGAGGGACCCACGCCCTACAGTGACGCAATTCACAAGTGTACTCGATACGATTTTAAAATACTTTCGCTTTAATATAAAAATATATATGTTACATAGGGTGGAGTAAGAATTTTAATAAGGTTAAGGTAGGGCATGCTACATAAAAGGTTGAAAATACTGGTCTGGTGGAAGGAACTGGTGCATTTTATAAAAAAATATGCAAATTACTGGAAAACTAACCACTCTGTTCGCTTTAATAATAAAGGAAATCGGCAGACGTTGCGTCCAAAGGTATCAAACGACGGCTAGGAACAGACAGACAATGATAATTCACACACTGCCATTTGAGAGTTAGACAAAATAGCTTCCCATCACCAATTCTGTTATTTGTCTCAACACTACCGGGTCTATATGGAAACAGATATACATTTTACGTTCACTGCTGTGGATTAAGGACGCAGATATCTGTGTCTACTCTGGCATCGGCGTGGACTAAAAAATTTTTTATACAATATGCAGTTACTTTCCTCCAGTTCTTTATTTAATTGTAATTTTATTCTTATTTTGTTAAGAATAATTCGAAAATTATTATGAATAATTTTAATGCTCAAAAATTACTCTTTGATTATATTTAGCCCAGAGTACTCAGTTTCAGTATAGCATAAACGTATTCCTTTACCAATGACCGTCAGCGCTAGCTGCTTGTTGTCCCTCTGAATGATTTCACAGTGAGTCTAAAAAGATAAATGGGTTTTATACACTGAGAGACTTCCAGGAACAGGAACACCCACGAGCGATCTACGCTATTAGCATGCAGTGGTTCCGGCTGTGGCAAGGTTTCGTGCGAAGCCGGGCGCCGCAGCCTCCGCCTCCGCCTCCCGTCGACAACACTACCATTGTGCTTGCACAGGTGATTATAACACTGACAATCCACAAAGTTGACTAAGACACTCACAACATGCACATGTGACTAAGACATTCACCCCTTTAAAGCTTCCTATTTATTCCTGGAAATCGAACCCATGACTGTAAATCCCAATACTTTGTGTAAGCATACTTTATGCTTACTATCAGGTACACTACTTTGACTCAAGGACAGTACCTGGCGATAAATATTGCACATCGACATTTGAAAAGAGACAATCGGTTAATTTTGGCTTCGTAGAACACTATCTCTGTCCCACACTACCTATGTGACGTTTTGTCAGTCGGTGTATTTCGTGCGACAGAGATAACGCTCTACGAAACCGAAATTAGCCTATTGTCTCTTTCCAAAGCTCGATGTGCAATATTTATCGCCGGATACTGTACACAAATCTGACTTCGTTCATTCTGTTCAATGTGTACTTTAAAATAAACTCCACCTAAGAATTACAGTAAGCAAAAAGTTTTGAAGGTTTGAGACTTTGGCAGAAGAATCGACGTAACTCCTCTCGAATTTTATGCTATATACTATATGTATATGTGTAATGTGTATATGTGATTGACTTCAATTTTGTTGTGTCTTGTATATAATGTATATTATTTAATAGGTTGGGTCATATTTTTATATCACATTTACACACCTGCTTACTTGATATCTCGGCATCACTCTAAGGGATTCTTATAAGGAATTAAGTTCGCCATTACACTATATGTAAAAAAAGTTTTATTAATAAGGGATCATAGCTTTAACTGTATCTTCAATAAAAATACAGTTTAATGAATATAATAAAGGTTTGACTGTATCTTTTCATGCAAGGCTTTTGCAGAAGCTAATTCATTTTATTTCGATAAAGCTTATTATATGTTGTTCATTTATTTTACACAAAAACAGATATGAATTTATAGTGTATAATATAGTAAATTACTTACAGGAAATCGACGGCACAACAACATACTCATTAAAACCCGGTTCGGATCATGCGCAACTAAGTGAAGAATTATGGAGATTCTTCACAGGCATCTACGGCGGCGGTCCGGAGGTGAGGCTGCGGTCACCAACTGTTCATCAAGGTCAAGAGCAGTACTCAGAAACACAAGAACATAGAGACCAAAGGGAATACAGAGATCAGACTTTCACAAGGCGTCTCTCCAGAAAATATTCAGAATCGGATAGAGAAGAGTACTGCACGAAGTCTACATCCGAAATGAACATCAGAGACTCTGTTCATGGTGAACTTCAAAAGAATCAATCTCTACAGAATATTAACCGACGTCGCAACAGAGTGAGGTCGACTGCTGACTCCGACGAGGATGTCAGCTACAGAACGTTCCAGTACAAGCGGCACGAACCCAACGGCAACTACGATTCCGACGGGGAGATGGACACCCAGCACACATATGTAAACACAATCAGAATGGAAAACGGAATTGACAGCTCGGATCATGATGCAAACGACAATCAAATCTACAATACCAAAAAAGCAACGGACAGAACTACAGACACAGAACTGCCAAATCTAGATAGCATATCCCTCAAGAATAAACCCACAAAATCGGGTAAAGTGAGAAGAATGAAGCGACGGACAGTGAAATGATTCTTTCTTGCTTTCCAATTCGTTCACAGGTTGCGGCACAAGCTGGCGGCGGACGGAGGTGACTGCGTATGAACATTCCTTACTTTGGTGACTGGTGCAGACTTGTGCATTTACCCGGGCTCGCTAACTCTTTGTTACGAAGCGATATTTTTTTATAATTATACCAAAATCGCGGCCTGACCCGTCCCGGAAGGGTGTTAGTATTTTAGTACAATTTTGTTTTAGTTCAAATTCTGCCCTAGATGAATTTTAGATACAAGTCAATGATGTTGTTTACATAGAGTAATCGCAATTGTATATTTACAATATTAAATGTATATCTGTGTAAAATTTTACGATAAAGTTGGACATGTGTATAGAAATTTCATGTTTATAGTTAGACTGTCTGTCTGCATTTCTTACGTTTTCTCTGTTTTAACCTGGATTAGGTACATATTTATTTTGTTATATCTGGTTTCTAAGTCTATGTGTTATTTGTTAATGAATTGATCAGCAATAAAATATATTTCATCTATATTGGCTGCACTAATTTGTTTATATTTTCTATGCACATTAAAAGTAATAAAAAGGTAAAACGTGTCATAATTCGCTTATAAAATATTTTAATTCTTCTTTTGGCTATGAAGTTTTTATTTTAAGGTAATTTTCATAGTTAATCTTCCTCAGTTGTTAATTTTTCCTTTAGTAACTATCATATTTTCTAACAATATAAATATATTAGATATATAAGAATATGCTAATTAATAAGTATTGAGAAATTAGACGAGCAGTTTCAGAGTTCGTATATTTAATTCTGAGGATACTATTTTTTAACTATTATAATTAATACACATTCTGGTCACTGCTCACAAAAAAATTCCAGAGAATGGGTAGCAATATATCATAATACCACCGGATGGCGATCCGGCCCGCCAAGCATGGCGATTATGTGTCGTTGGGAGAAGCCTGTGCCTTGCAGTGGGTGTCCATGGACTGAAATAACTACGACAGTTGTTAAATTGTAATATTTTAAAATCCTTAGTGTATTAAACATCATATTAGCTCTTAATATAATAAGAAATCAGGTTTTAATGTTTCCAAAAAAGATGTTCGGTAAATAATAAAGAGCATTGCTGTCCATAATATTTATTATATTGTAGACCATATTACATGTTATAAACCAGGTACAATGTTTATGAATATTTAGTATGCTATCCTGCGAGGGTATATTCGGTTCGTTTTGTTAGTTACTAAAACATTTATCAAAATACTCCAAAACCTTCTTGATCATATATGTTAGAGTTGGAAATAGCTACACAATAAAAATAAAACTTTTGTACTTTAACCGGTCACACTATCTCAAAAGCGAGCAATTAGATGGCGAAACAAAAATTGTGCAAGTACAGCAAATAAAATGTATACAAGTTTGTAAGTAAAATCAAAAATAACACTTAAAAATCCACTTTAGTTAAAAACAGGGTTTACTTTTTTATTAGTTGAAAAAAAGTAACACTATTTTATTTAATCAGGTGCATTTAGGACAAAAAAATAATTTTGCTTTATATCATTTTAAATTGGCTGTAATTGTGCACAAAAAACTATTACCAACTAAACATTAAATCTAGCGTCTTGATTAACGTATGGGTATTTGGTAAGTGAAATTAATTTACCTCTTAACTCACAGTTAAACAATGTTTTTTTTTAAACTTTAGAGGTGTTCTAATAGTAAGTTATTTAGTAAACATACAGAACTTTTACATTTCTTCAAAATATTACACTTGGAACACTAATCCAACCCTAACTTATCAATCAAATGAAGGTAATACAAAATATGTATATTTCAACATTTAATATAAAATGATTTATTACTCAAAAAAGCGTAACAAAAATAGATCTTTTCTATTAAAACATCTTACAATATCTAATTTTTTTTTTGTTTTTGTTATAATTCAAACAATCGTCTACATTTACATTTTAATTTTAATAAGGCCCCTATGTTATGTAACAAAATTACGTATACCTATTTGATCAGTATCACGGCTTGCCACGAGTTAAAAAATATGTGACTTTACAGGAAATTATTAAAAAATTTCACTTGGACAAAAAATGTTTATTGATATCAATAGTTTTAAATATAATTGATAATAAAATTGAATTAATTTTAAATTTGTAATGTCAAAATAAGAAAGTATTTTTCTAACTCGAAGAGTTTTCGTTGCATTCACTGAACTAAATTTACCATAGTTTACATAAATAAAAAATATTCGAATCTTACAGGATTAAAAGTCAAAATATATTTATGTAATTATTTGGCATTACACAACATGTTTTAGATTATAAAAATTAAAAAAGGTAATGAGTCACACTCATTACAATAAAACTGGGATACAAAAATTTAACAATTACAATTATGCATAAAAATATTTCCTATAAAAAGGAAAAATTGAACACTTTGTGTTACAAGACAAGATAGATACACATTTTTATCGTCAGTTGACTACAGTTAAATAAATAAATACAAATAGCAAGAATCTACAAAAAAAAAACAAAACAAATCAGGAATATTGTTCTCATCGGCCCATAGTCTTTGACATGTTAACCAACAATGTATACATCTAAAACCTACAATACATTGCATACATCGTTGTACATATCTGTATCAATAATACATAGAATAAACAGAGAATGTATGGAGTGTTGTAATGCTTTGTACTGATTAGTCTCATGTTCCATTTCATATAATTAGTTCATGTAATCATTTCATCTGTTTAGATGAAAAGTTAAAAATATTATACAACCATGTGCTGCTGTTGAACATGACTAGCCATAAAAACGGAAAATTATTTCAATAAAAAAAATGCCATAAAATATTTTCTCAAAAAGGACAATTGAATATTTCTTGAAATTAAATGTTCAATAAATTTAAATATTAAAATTGTGTAACCAAAGAACAATTACATAAATTTTCCTATGAATAAAAATAGAACAGTATTATTTTTGACCTTTTCTCAAAATTTTAATCAAAAGAAGTTTTTATTATGATAGATGATATTTTACAATACAATTTCATTAAGTTTTTTTACTTTCTTTGTCATTTGTTTTTTATGAATTTTCTAAAAAAAACTTATGAGTGTTTAAAGACTGATATTGCAGCACACACACTATTATATATTTGTTTTGTTATTAACATGAAGAACCAGCTGTTTGCATGTGTCTCAAAAGAGAAGTTATAACAAATTATATCACTAACCTAATGTAATTAAATTTCTAAACATAACAATAAGTTGCAATTGAGGTAGATTAAATTTTTTTACACCTATTATCCTAAAAGATTAGAAATATATACATATTTTTTATAAAATAAAGCATATACTACATTGGATCTCAACAAAGTAGTTTTCTGTCACTTGCCATTACTAGACGCCAAACATTGAAATTAAAAACTTATTGAAAGAATATGATTTATGCTTAAAGTTTACATTATTAGTTTTATTTTTTAAGATGACCTGGGAAAAACCCATAGACAGTTTTGATGAGAAGAATCATTTATATAAATGAAAATTAAATTTTTTGATACATTGCAACTTATTACATAAAAACTGCTGCTCTTTATATTTCTCTTAATGAATCCAATGTATTTTTAAAAATTTGTACTGGGAAAAATTTTGAATATTTTCTATGGTACAATCTAAATATAACTAATAAGAATTTAGGAATCCCATTGCCTGCACAGAATATCATTTTAGAATTATCCAAAAAGACAATTAAATTGACATACATTACCTAATTGTTAAAAGTACATACTTTACAATAATATACATGAAGTACCTAAATTTAAAATCTGGATTTCCACTTCATTGTTAATGTATTTCTTTGACTGAAAAATGCAAGGCACCTAATAAGCTGGATCTCATCCTTTCATTTTGTATAGATATCAGCATTTTGTAAATTCCTTTCATGATAAAAAAAAATTAATAACTTTGATGAATGTATTAAGTAAATTTATATCCTATAATTCAAATTAAATGCCAAAATGATAGCTAATTTTATTTCAGAGTGATTAGGCATAACTGTACCTATCATCTCTTTTATTACAACTTTTTTATGTTTTTTTTTCGTTTTTTTTTTCTTACTTAATAAAAATTAAATGTTACAAAAGTAGAACACAATTTTATGCAATCTAACTTTTGCATGATTTTAAAAATTTCAAAATCTTGGCACTCTATATGAAAAGATGTAGACTCAGACTTTATAAACTTTGCTTATCACACTTTGACCCAATTCTATTGTCTTATATGCTAAGGAAGCAATATGCTTCTGAGGTATAAAGGTATTTTTATTGCATTGTGTTGCTAATTGAAGGACGTAAAAGGACTGAGGATTTCAAAATTATTCTAGAATATAGAATGAGGATGAACCCTACCCTAACAATTGCTTCGGTTACTCTGATTTTTATTCTATTGTATAAACAGATCTGATGTTATGGTACCCACACTATGACATTACACTCAAGTGGAAGGTGTATGCTCTTTGTTGTATTAATAAATCACGTTGAAAAGTGGCATGCCTCTCTGAACATATTATACAGCACACCACTTTCAAGAGTCATATCCACCTTCCACACTTCCTGTTCATTAATATTACTTTCAGCCCACAGAATTCTGAGTGACCCATCAAAAACTACGAACTACTGATCGCCATCTAACATCTCACAGAGTTGGTCCCATTTATACTGCATAAATGTCATACTTGTACACTATCAATAAACAATTTACAATTCCGAAAGTACATACACGACTAGATCACATATTCATGTAGAATTCGGAAACATTTGGTATATCCGAAACAAAAAATATAGTTACAATTTGGCAAATATTTTCTGAAGGCACTTCAGGTTTGTTTGTAAATGTAATAGAATATCGGATTATTATCTGTAACTATTGTTTCTTCTGGACTATCTTACAACTTAGACCAACCTTACCTAATGAGGTAGCTTTGAATTAACAAAAGCTAAATGCAGGAATCTTACCCATTGCGGGCAAGGTTAGTGTGGTGGTGGTGGCGGTGGGGGAGGTTTTGGATTTGGAGTTGTCTGAAAAGCTTGTGTGAATGCTGGTAATCGTTGCCTTCGACCTTCATCTGTCCCATATGAAGGCTCAGTTTCTTCAAGTAAAAGCATTTCACTTGGCAAAGCTGAAGTCCCTTCTCCTGGATCCAAATATATAGACTGCACATTATCAGGATCAAGTAGATGCTCGGGATCCGACAATGGCTGTGGTATATAAGGCAAGTTGGACGGCGTTGTAGAAAATGATGCTGGAATAACATAAACCTCATACTCAGAACCAAAAGGTTCATAAGTGGGTGAATTTTCTTGTTCCTGCTTTATTTCCAAAGGTTCCACTTTTATGTCGAGATCCTGTGGAATTTCCACTATGATATCTGTGGATGGCACTCTAGTTCGTCCCTCTGATGTCCCTGCTTTAGATGAAGATGGGTTCCAGATTTTAAAATCCATACCTTCTATGGGAAACTCAACATAACTCTCTTCAAACGTAGAAGCTTCTGGTGGTGGTTCACTAGAGGTACCAACCGCTGCCGACCTCCATGACTTTTCAGGATGAGCATTCTTGACATGCCTGACTAAGTGGTCCTTGCGTCCAAATTTTTGTGGGCAATAAGGACATAAGAAATCACGTCTACCTGTATGTACAACAAGATGCCGCCTAACGTCTTTTGCTGTAAAGAACTTTCTGTCACAATAGTCACAAGGAAATTTCTTATCAGTTTCATTTTTTACTGTGCGGCTTCCTGAATGCACTTTCAGATGATAAACAATTTCCTGCCTTGTATTAAATATCTCATCACAGATCTTACATTGCAAATTACCTTCCTCAGCTGAATGCAATGCTGCATGTTTACGATAACTCAGCTGCGATGTGTAGGACTTCCTGCAGTCAGGCCGTTCGCATGTATACATTTTTTTAACAGGATTATGTATACGAACATGATTGCTCAGATGGTCTTTCCTATTAAAAGTCTTTCCGCAAATATTACATGCAAATGCCCGTGCCTCACTGTGTATAAGACCATGACGTACAAGCTTAAATTTAGAATTGAAACGCTTGTCACAGAGCTCACAGGAGAAGGGAAGCTCACCAGTGTGGGAGAGGACATGTTGGCTGAGCTTACCAGGGCTGGAGAAGCGCTTTTCGCAAGTGGTACAGACGTGTCGTTTGTTGCGGTCCCGACGGGCGCTGCGAGCGGGCGCCGCTGGGGCCGGGCCCGACCGCTCGCCCCCTGTCACACTCGTCGTGGCTTCCTTCGGTTTCCCGGGCAAAGTGGGCACTCGTCGCGCTGTCTTCACCGTCGGATAAACATTCTTTATTCCACTAGGACCGGACGCTCGACGCGTTACATACTGCAGCTTAGTGGGCAGCTGCGACGGGGGCGGCGCTATGAACGTCTTCTGCGGGGCGGCCGGGCGGTCCCTCCTCGTCTCCTCCGAGAATTCGGAGCCGCCCTGCTCGCCTTCTCTAGGGTTCCGTGGCGGACTAGCCATCTCGCGTTCATTTTTGACGTGCTTACCCTATATCACTATCCGATGATCGCACGTTGTACTGTGGCTGACTCCGCAGTGACGATGGCTGGTCGCGATGGCAGAAAACATTTCTGTCACATTGACGGTCTGGAAGCCCTTTTTCGTATTCGTGTCACATGGTTCTCTTGGAATTTCTGATCCCCATTCACGGTAACAAACAAAGATTATCTCCTTTATAAATCTTTATGCTTTTATTGGGGTTAAATAAATGAAGACCAAACGAAAAACGATGAAATAACTACTTTTTCTAATAAAATACGTAGCGGTTGACATCGAAATGTCAAAATAATGAAATGAAGCCAAAAAGCCATGTCAAAAAAAAATCCGCCGAATAGTCGACGACCCCTCGTTTTAGTGTTACCTAAGTCAAGTTTTCTGTTTAATAATTAGGAGAAACCTTGTTTAAGAATTCTTCTTCGAGATTTTTTTACTGTAACAACCTGATAAGAGAATGGAACCCATGCCTTTTCAAGAATGACTTTGATTTTATATTCAGTATATTCTTTCTTAATTTATTCAAACAGCGCATCTTTCGTATATTCATTGTTATTGCACAAATGTACCATATAAACGTTATCTGTGTTAAAATGTCACATTAAAAACTGATTTGAAACTGGTCTGTGGTCATATGAAATAATAAAATAACCTGAATCAGTGGAAGAAAAGTGTAACAAAATTAATATTTTGGATTACAATTTTTATTTTAAACATAAGGTAAAATGAGACATATTTTGTGTTAGTACGCATAAGCCTATCTAGGAGAAAAATTTTATATGATCATATACTTTTCTATACCCGTGTCTAGGCTAGTAGAAAATTTTATAAAAACCTTATTGCTTCAAAGTTATTCATCATTCATCAAGGCATCTGTCCTATCAATTTCGATCAAATTTTTCTTTGAATAATGATTTACGAATTTTGATTCAGTATCAAAAGTCTCTTTTGTATCCAAGGTCTAGCAAATATCGCTGTTACTATTTAAAGCCGCTTGTTCATTGGTTTATTACTATGATTAATGTAATCACTTTTTTCACTAGATTAATCTAATGTTCCTTAAGCCATTGTTACAATTTCAACTAATATTAGTCGAAATTACTTTAAATAATGTAACAAGTACATTTTTTTGTTGTTACATTAAAATTCTAGTACAATGTTATTTGGAGTGATGCTTTAGGGACAATATTATGAAAATTGTACATGTAAATCTACATATAAATAAATCTTTCATAGAAAAAAAAATTAATACCATTGCACAAACATTAAAATTTTAGACAAATATAAGATTTTAATTAATTTTTTAATCTCCTTATTAGAGTTTTACATCATTTTCTTGATAAATATAGCTAAGAATAAGTTTATAAATATAAATAAGCTGATTAATACTTTGTAAATTAGCATGCAGTTTCTGGAATAGCAAATTTAGAGTTACCCTAGGTCCAAAAATGTAGTTTTCTTGGTTGTTTTCCTCCTTGCTATTTGCATTTATGCTTTTGTTTTGTCATATATGTGATATCAAGACGATTTATTGTAATTTTAATAATAATTAATACATGTAATATTTGCGTAATACTGTTTATAATGTGAATATTATCTGCAAATTTAACAGTATTATCTTTAATTAGAAATAATATAGAAAGAAAAATAATATGTAGTTTTAGAACAGTGAATTTTTTATAATCACATCACACCAAAAGGAAGGAAAACTTTCATTTCCTACACTATTCTTTTGCGCTTTTACTATCCATTTCTCTTGTGATTAGCATTAAAGCAAAGTCTCCACTCTGGTCATTTTAGACATAGTTCATGTTTCTGCAACCTCTTTTTTTAATGGTCCTCAGGTCATCAACAACAGTCCTGCAGCGCAATTTTGTTTTTTTCTTTAAAATATTAAAGAAATCAAAATAATTTTTTTTAAAAGGGACATGATCCTCACCCTTTTTGATAAAACAAAAATATATTTCCAGAATTTTTTGAACCCTTTATGAACCCATCTTTGTGGTTTATACATTAAGGGTGTCCTTAAACGTTGAACACATATATATCTTCTTGTACATTTCATGAACACAGACATGTGTTTTTGTGATTTAGGGCCCTTTTAAAAAACACTTAATGTGTTTTGCGAATGAAAGGCTTAAACATTGTGTATATTATAATTTGTAACCGTTTATTTTTTTTTAATGTTCATATTATTAAACAACTTTTTTAGCATAAAAATAGTAAAATTCGATATTCTTTTTATGTTATTTACTTTAAATTATGGTTTTCATTTTTCTTTTAACATTTCATTATTCATCATTCAAAAAAAAAAATCAAAAAAAAATATTTTCAACTTTGGTGCCCCCCCTGCTTGTGGTGCCTGGTGCGGCCGCCCCGCTCGCCACCCCCTAGCTACGCCACTGCTCTGATTATATGAAAACTTACATCCATTTCAGATAATTCCCCCTAGAGCCATCTAGTTGATGTTTTATTAGAAGCACTGACATTGTTGACATAAAAAAACAAGTTTTATTTTGATGATGTTATAGGTACAATGTCTGAGGCTGTGGTAGGCTCTGTGGCGTCCGTGGTGAATGCTGATGATCAACGCTCTGCCACTGCTGGAGGTTCTAGTAAGTATTTTTTTATTATATATTTATTTAATTTTACTTAACTACCCATCTTTTCTACAATCAAAAACGAAGATTGTAGAAAAGTTGGGCAAGTTTACAAAAGGGTTATATAGAGTAGCCATGTTTTAAGCTTATTTCCTGTAAATGACAGTTTGAAAAAAAAAACAGAATAATTTATTTTGTTAAACTGTCTTATAAATTTCTTTTAAAATTGGTTATTTATCAGGCAAGTCTATACATGAATACATTGATATTCTGTGCTGACTGTTGTTTTTATCACTTGGAAAATGATTGTCTTATTATGAGACTCAGCAGAGGCCAATTTAAGGTTCTGCTGTTACTATTGTTCACATTGTTTGCAAGTGGTTTTAAAATACCTGGTGTAAGATTTCTTACCATATCTTATATGTTGTATTCTGGAAAATGATTCAATATGATACAAGTACTTAGTATTGCACTTTTTGAATTGTTAATAGCTTAAAACAGGTTAAAAGTTGCTATTTATTCAAATATTTATTTATCATATTTGTTTAAAATATCCATAACACAGAGTGATTAACAAAATTCATACACATTCATGCACAGAATAACAATTGAGATTATTAGTGAACCATAATATTGAAGCATAATTTTGAATAGGACCATTTATTATAAAATTATACCCAGGACCTTCAAAAATAGTAGGTTATGAGAGAGTTATCTTTCAAAAATTTTGTGGGTTTCATTGGGTTTTATGTGTAAAATTTTGCACGAAACACCTATTGCTTTACTTTAAGACACCAGATAGACTGTCAAGTTAGAGAAGTAATTTTACCATCCCATTTTCAAGTTTTTTTTTCCATAAACCACTTTCAAAATTTAGCTAGTGGACCCCTTGCAGCTATATGTCAACCATATTCCTAAAATTTGACATAAGATGCCTCGCAAGTCTGTCTCGCCACATTGTATTGAACATGGAATATGCCAACTTTTATATGTAACAGTTGCTGAGCTTCTTAAAATATTATCTGCCTAAATTGTTTTGTGAAATCCAGCTAACATTTTAGTTGTCAACTATTGAAAACAAATAAATTTTCATGGATTCCCATTTGCGAATTTTTAACGCCATGTTTTCATCACACGGTACTTTGTTGATTACAGTTTATAAAATCAGAATAGGTTAGTAACAGTAATTTATCTATCTGAGCTGCTTTATGCAAAATACACTTATGAATTAGCTTAAAATCGTTATTAGAATCATAAAATGGTATTAAGTGCATATAGTGGTGCAATTATTTAGTTAAAATAAGTTGTTCTCGTCATTGAAGCTCTTATGATAATTATAAAAATGTTTCAGTGAGTTCCGATGAGAAAGTGTATGGTGGTTGCGAGGGCCCTGATGCAATGTATGTGAAATTGGTTTCCTCTGATGGTCATGAATTTATTGTGAAGAGGGAACACGCTCTAACTTCAGGCACGATCAAGGCTATGCTGAGTGGACCTGGCCAGTTTGCGGAAAATGAAGCTAATGAAGTCAACTTTAGGGAGATACCGTAATAATCAATTCTTATATTAATTTTTCTTGTCAGTGATGTTTTTTACACATTTGCATTTAATTTTTCACCAGGTTTGTCTTGGCAAACGCTAAAGCTTGATCAAAGGTTTCTCATATGACAATTACTATTATTCATTTTACTGGATTAAATCAGACCCAACATTTTGCTATAGTTGCTTCTGTATATATTTTTTTCATTTATTTAACATTATAAAAAAAAACTTTTGATATTGATTTTATGATACATATCAGAACAACAATATTTGTGCTATCAGAGTTGACATTAAATAAAATAATTCAACATGAAATTAAACAATGGCAATGAGTGAAGAGAATAATTCACTGTTGGTAGTGGGACTAGGGGACATGAATATGTGCTTTTAAATTCTTAATAAGTTAGATTATTTAAGAAGTGTTATTTGAGCTAATGTTTGTTGTTTAGTGTTAAACTATCTTCCATTCTGCAATCATTTTCCCCATATTATTTGTACCATTTATTATTAACTTTATTATACGAACTAAAAATGTTTGATAATGATTATATGATCAATGTTTGTAAACCTGAAATTTGTTAAAGGAATTTTTGGTATTTCTTTGATTATTTTAGTTAGCCTTTCGTAAAACAGACATTCTTATATTACGGAGAGGTTTTAATGACCAAAAGGGGGAATAATATTTTTCATAACTTTTTGCTTTTCAATTTACTTTTAATTATAAATTTAAATTTACTGCTTGTACGCGGTTTTTCGAATTTATCTGTCATAGTTATTTAATATGACTGATTTGGTTTGTTTTCAGATCACACGTGCTTCAGAAGGTGTGCATGTACTTCACATACAAAGTTCGCTACACGAATTCGTCGACGGAAATCCCCGAGTTCCCAATCGCACCGGAAATTGCTCTCGAATTGCTAATGGCCGCGAACTTCCTCGACTGTTGAAGTTTAGAAGTTAATATTTAGTCGACATTTTCTATCGATAAGTTGCTTAAACTCCGACTCTAAGTTCTGTTTGGATTTTTATTAAATTTTCTAACATAATTTGGGAAGGTAAAAAAAATTAATCATCAATATCAGTAAATTAATAAACATAAGTTTAAATATTCAATCCTGTCATGTGAAAGAGAATAAGCAAATAGCAGTGTTCTCACATTAATTCTGAACTTAAGTAAAAAGCTATAGTTAAATACTTATTGCCTTTTAATGTAGTTATGGGTAGGCATATTGACTTGTAATAATTTAAATCCTTTAGTATTGAATGCTTTGAAACAAGCCTTGGCTTGTATATATTGATACAAAAAGCAATTTGTGTCAATTTTGTTAAATAACGAATTCCAGGTTGTACAGTCAGGAAATTTAATGTATTTTTTGCCAAAAATCTGATAATGTTTATATCATTTCGCATTTCTAATAATAATACAATGTGCTGTAATATACGTTTGTACCACACTAATTACACAACTAACACTCTGAAATCAGTGTGTAAATTAAAAATGTGCATACATTGTATGTGAACATATATTTTACACATGTAAAGTACTAATAAAGTAATACACACACTAAATTTCCCATGATACCTCTTGCTTATTCAAGTTAAACTTCTAAACAGTTAATTAGCTTTAGTGCATTTAAATTATATTGTTCATTTTTTGTTTGGCTTTTTCACTAAGAAAATGTAAACATTAAAACATTCATTAAATTTGTCGTTAATAGATTTTAGGTGTAATGCGTGTCTTTTTATTTGAAACAGGCATAATAACATTAATAAAATGTGTAAAAACAGTGTAAAAATTGAACACAATTTGTAATAAAAGAAAAATATCTACATTTATTTCATTTATTTCTGTGAATTATATTATGAAATGTATGCAGGAAGTATCATTGAAAGATTAACCATTTTTTATTGCCAAATAATTTTAAAATCTTATATGTGAAACCTCAGAAATGACTACGTAGTTTAAGAGACGATATAATAAAAAAGTGTTTTCTTAAAAATCATAATACAGATCAGTGCCGTGGTCCGCAGTGTCGATTTAACAACTTGTGATTATAACTTATGGGGCTAAGTAAAGTCTTAAATGTACACAACATTTATTAACACTTTGGAGGTGTTGAAATTATGCAACCATGCTGCTGTCAAAAATAGAGAACAGTTCATTGCGAGTCACTCGAGTTTTTGTTATTCCATGTCTTATTTTTCCATTATTCAATCCTTTTCGCCGACAATTATCATTTCAGGCATATGATATCGTCCTAAACTAAGTTTGCCGGTTCTAGGTAAGGTCAAAGCGGTCATCAAATTTAAGCGCCATATGGCCTGCCTATTACTTCATCTCGTCAATCAGCTGCACTATACCTGATTCGATTTCATAGTTATTTGAGAAATCTCTTTTCATAGCTTGTCGAGTGTCAATGGAGGGCAAAACAGTGTGTGCAATGATACTCATTAAGCTCTAATGGAGAAACGTCTATTTAGGCATAACGGAACAAGGGCTGTTGATTCCAAGTGCCTTAAGGAAGCCGCCCACACACTGAAACGGCGTCAAAAATTGCGCGCTCACAAGAAATCCTTGATTCTTTATATTGTTTATCCCCTTAGCCATGTGTGTATAAAAAATAAAAGCCAAAGAAATCCAGGACCTTTTTCGAAAAATAACGATTTTACAAGGATTTCAAGGGTTAGATAGTTAAAAGTAGTAAGAAAACCAATTTACTTTATACAGAGGGATAATAAAACAAGTTATTTTAAAATGATCTGTCCTTTATTCAGTTTAATGCATAAACAAAAACCGGTCCAAATCAGTATCGGTCGTCGGTAAAATAATCTCGAGCAGTTCAAACCTACGATACGCGGACTACGCTTGTCGCTTACAATATTATATACTTTGGAATGACATCCTGCTTATCGCTAACGCATTAGGAAAAAAAAACAACTTTACAAATAAAATCGAAATCTTCAATAAATAAATTCTGACATCATAATTACACAACTAACCAATTTAATGCACTAAAACTCTAGAAAATTCCATCTGAGATCTAAGCTTACAATAAAACTTTGGATAAGAATTAAAATAATTATGGATAACCGTCTCGTTTTGTACATTTTTACAAAAAAAAAATATAAAGTCTCTATAGCAGGTGAATACTGAGTTATAACGTAGAAACTAAATGCGGAGTAAGTTGTGACACCATCTGCACCTAAACTAAACGAAAATTTACAAATACCTTTATTGATACACCGTACATTGCAAAATAACACTAAGATTAACAATAGACTCCATAGAAAAAAATATTGTTCGAATACATTACAATTCATTTGCCAGTTTCCTTACGAGAACTAATATTTAACCACATATGGAAATAAACACAGTGATTCGACAATTTCTACATTTTAATTATTGGCAACATTACAAGAACATAAACATATTGAGCTGGTTTCAAATGGAGATTGAATACATTAGACATAAAACGAAATAGTTTTTACAGTTGTCAGTTTAAATGAATGTTTTGTTTTCTTAACACGGATTAAGAAGGAATAGATATGTGCAACAATAACTCCATTTAGGCAACATGTCATATGATTTACTTGAAGCACAACAATGCCGATGATATGTAGATAGATATATAATAATATATCGCTGGGACTTGACACGCACGAAAGTTGTATACCATTTTATTTTAGCTTATGGTGATTTTAAATCAATAGCCGAGCTTGTTTGGAATAAATCAAAAGATTAGTCCAAAAACACCGAAGTGAAGAATTGTATTTAGAGATGAACACTAGCTTTAAATGGATTGAATATGACTTTGTAACATTTTTTTATAAGAGCAAAATAATATTTGCCGTTACTATAATGATTATTTAAATTCATTTAATACGTTATTATTATTATAAAAAGTAAAGAAGTAATTTATAAAACATTAATTATAAATGTTAATAAAATGTCACTTCTCTTGGTTGCTAAATTTACGAGGATATAATTTCAGGGTACCAATCATAATATATATGTTATTATTTCTGCGTTAACTATGATGGCGATGATGATAACATATGTATATGATATGGGTAAATTAATAACAAAGCGTCCCTTATGTAACAATGTTATATTGGGAGTTTGTAATATAAAATTATAATATAGATAAGAGTCAAAATGTTACATCCAATGAGATTAGAAATAAAACAATTGAAAAAGCAATCTTTAAAGCGTATACCTAACATTGTAATTAACACACGTGTCAAGCCCATAACGACCTAGAATACTATTTCACACGCCAGTCGTCTTTGCGCATTTACGGTTGCCCGTAAAACTAAAACTTAACCAGTTTTTTTATAAATAATAATGCAAGTAGCCAAAGAAAATTCTTCGCTGATACATATTTTATTTTTACAGTTGTATATTCGTTGAGTACTAATGGACATACGATAACTTTATGCGTTAATTAAACTGCAACGATAAATGACAGTGGTGGGTACATGTTAATAGGCAATATCGACTCGGGTAAGAACACCTCGCGTCTAACCGCTACAAGGAATATTGAGCAATCATTAGATTGTCTTTTAAAAGCTTGCACTATAGCTACGATGGCATAGTACATCGAAAGGAATTACGAAAAAAAATTAAGTTGTAAATGCTCAAAAATTAAAGTACTAAGTGTAAGGTGTCGTCATAGCCCCGGCGATGAAGCAGTCGCATCTCTCTGCGGAGATAAAATAAAATGCAGTAAAAGCGAAGTGCGAGTTCACCCCTGGTCGCTGGCGGCGTTCTGTTCGATGGGTATCATCTTTTTGCTCATGGAGTAGATAGGAGCTTCGATCTTCCCGGATATGGCCTGCACGCGACTTTTTACCGACTCAAGCGGCGCGAGGTCTACCTTGGAGTCGTCACACGAGGTCGAGTGGTGGAAGGAAGCGCCGACTTCGCTGTTGCCATATATGTGCTGCGGCTCGCGGACGTTCCCGTAAAGATTGTAGTTGTGTATGAGGGTGGACACGCGGTTGACCGGAAGCGGGAGGCTGTTGGACTCCTTGGTGATATGTTCGCTGGTCGTGAGTATTGTGGTGACGGGCTGGTTTATCTTGAAGTCCGGCTTCGGCGGTGCGTCGTCATCTTGCACCGACGACTGTGTGCTGAGTGAGGGGTTCTGTGGTGTGAAGGTTTGGCACTGGGGAGCGAACACCTGGTTCTGTGAGGTGAGCGTCTGGTTGGGTATGGCCGGCGGGCAGGGGGCGGCCTCTTCTGGTACCTCGGGCTCCGGCTGGAGAGCGGCGCGCCAGTCAACGTTGGGATACCGCTCGCGGATGCAGTCAACGACATCAAGAAGATTCTTAGCGTCCATTGCCAGTACGTGCGCTGCTGCCAGCATGCTTCTGCGACGAAACCAATGTTTAATAAGTTACTTAGATTTTACAATAGACGAAGTTGTCACTTATTTTCATAATTAACCAAATTCCGGTGTTACGATGCACATGTTTTGTGTCTTGAAATTCTTATAAAGCATTTAAATGAGAATCACTCCCACTCCCTATACACTATTCTTTACTTTCACTTGCTTTGAATTGTTTCAACCACACCGTACCTAATTATTTATAGCATTCGTAATCATCCTTATTATGCGGTTTACCATGTAATACCATCAATTTAATATTATTAAAAAATACTTATTAGAGAGAAGTATTATGCGAGAGACCCCGGGTTTTTTGCGGCACGCGGATGTACACGTCATGAAGGAGGCAATCACTCTCACATCGCGATCGCTGTATCGTCATAAGGGAACACCTATTTATTTACTATACCTATAGGGACACTTTTCAAAACCTACAGTTCTTTTCGCGTAAAGTATGCTCATTATTCGTCTGTTTATATTAGGGCGCTGTGCCCTGTATGGGGTTTTCAATGCTACGCTATAAACCAGTCGTTGCCGCTTTAAGCCTTAGAGCGGCGGGGAGCTCACTTGGTGTACTCGTGCTGCAGCGTGGTGCTGGCGTACTGCATTGCGAGCCGCATGGCCTCCACCAGCGCCGCCATGTCTTTGCTCAGCACCTGGTGCGCCATCTCCACTTCTCTGCAAATTATCAACATAATATTTAAAATTTTGACAAAAATTTTTTTTACAATGTATAAAATGCCCACTGCAAGGCATAGTCCTCCACTAAAGATCAAGATATTGTGCTATCTTGACTATGTCGCTGGTTCACCTAGGCATTGGTCCCCATGCCGCCTCTACCGGCTCCTGGTGGTCCTTCGAAAGTATTCCGCCCCCAACGGCCGTTGACTGCAGGAACGATGAGCCATGTTCGCTGCCACAATTCTTCGATTTACGTAATGAGATTATAATGACATAGTATTACTTTATTTTCTCCCAACCCGTAAGGGCTACGCGGAATAGTTTTTATTTAAACCGCTACAATTGTTTCGCGTAAAGACTTGTGTGAATCATTATTGTAATGGTACCTCTGCGCGTGCGGTGGGTAGGGCACGACGAGCAGGTCGACGGTAGCGCAGAGCGCGCGCAGTTCGTGCCCCACGGCGCGCACGCAGCCCAGTAGCGCCCCCGGCGCCGCGCCGCGCTCGCCTGCCAGCCGCATCACGGCACGCACCACGCGCGTCGTTGCCGCATACACCGGCTCGCACGCCTGCACCGACACCGCGCACGTCACTCGAGTGCACGTGAGTACGTACACACGTGCACTTACACACGCGCACGTCACGCACGCTCACATATATCAAAATATTTTGTTGAAGCCTTCTATATAAATAGGTCATATAAACAAAGGATGATTACATGTGCGATATGTATAAAATTTTTTACACCTATTTCCATCAACCTGTATAAAGTGCCCACTCTAAAATTTATTTCAGTTTTTATTTTTTTCTATTATTATGCGGTAGGCCAATAACTTCAGGCTGTACAATGAAAATGTGTAACAAAAAATTATAACAGCATTTATTCCGACAATATATATGATTACACACAATAATTTCTTTAAACACAAATTTAAATTTATTTACTCCCTGCTTATATTACCCTTGTCTAGGTACCACCAGCGATCATTTTGATATTATCAACCAACCATCTATGTCTTGTAAATTAATTCATTATTCATTTCGACCATTTTTTCATTTTTTTTTGTTTGGCCACCCAACCTTCACTTAAGCAATTTTTATTTTTTGTTTAACGTTCTTTTTTCCTGTTCGTTTTATAATGTTCAATTCTGATTTTATCAGAAAGTCTTTTTCTCTCCTCTTTCCAAGGAGGTCTGACATGTTTAGAACTTTATGTAGTGGGTTTTTTGAGTGCCGTGAGTTACATTTATACTCGTTTAAAAGTTTTGTAACCGATCATACTGTACATTGGTTGTGCCAATCATAAAACATTTATATATCATTTTTGGATATATTTAAGTACAAATATGCACTTACTTTTTCCTCCTTAGGTTTCTCCTTATTCTTGACCGTGTTGGCCGGACTCGTTTCGGATGAATTTGCGGCTACAAAAAGAAAAATAACATTGTATTAATCAGAATAAATTCAGTAGCAATTTTACATTGTAATTTATGAAATATAGAAATTATTTGTTATTATTAATCGGAAGTAATTTGTTTATTGTGCTACCGTAACCGTTGTACTGCTTCTATTGTATGAGCTGTGAGAGGTTAATTTATGGGACAGTCTGTTCATTTGAACAATATAAAAATATTTTACGCCTGTTTAGACTTTTTAAACTAATTTCTAGACTAAAGAAACTGCATCGAATGTACACGAATTCAAAAAGTGAATAATATATTCAATCTTATTATTTTACAGCTTTAAGTTTTCATCATCATATAGATGACCGAAGGCCTCCCTTTTTGCGCTGCTTGCATCCTGTGATTTCCTACCATCTTGACTTCGTCGTTGATACAACCAGCGGGGGCTCCGGCCGGCTCTAACCTTTACTATATCGTTGGTACACCTACTGGTACCCGTGCATATGGTAACCATACTACAAAATCTAAACACATCAATGTCATTACAAATTTGTTTAGTTTTATTCATTTTTTATAGAGGCAAACATTTGACCACAGATATTGAATGTTTCAAAATTTTGTTAATACTATCGAATTTCATTTAGAGATATAAATATTTGGACTAGGACGTGGTTGGAAAAGATGTTTTATGTGAAGAAAACATCCATCTCACCCGAATGGGGCTGACTAGATCTAGGCTCATGTGCACCGGCGCTCTGCGGCTCCATAGATTTGTGTTCCCCACCGGACTCGCTCTCAGCACTCACTTGCACGTTGGACAGGCGTTTCTGCAACAAACCATCCAATTATCGGACACAAATAATATAATATATAAATTAAAGTCGGCTCATATTAAAATTATAATACAATTATATTGTTTTATAAATGTGCCTTTTCATTACACATTTAGATATTTTATTTGTATCGATCTATAACTTTTAGCTGAATGTATCAAAACCTACTAAAAAGTTAAAGATAAAACCACAAACCAACATCCGAATCATCAGATAAGTTAGCTGCTATAAACAAAATTATTAATCTATTAACAAAACATAAGCAATTATATTAATAAGACAATTTCTCTTGACTATATAAGTATAAGCATCAAAAAAATGCGTTGTTCTGAAAATAGAGAAAAGACATTTAAAGTTATTATTTAAATTGTCGATTCTTTTTTTAAAAGTTTTTTGTAATATTTTTTTAATTTCTTCACAGTCCAGCACGCCATAACACCATTATTAACAGCGCCATCTATGAACTATCAATGTTAAAGAGCCATTGCTCTACCGATATTAATTAAGCATGGCACAATACAAAATAGAATAATAAACGAAACTAGTTTTTTTACATAATTAAGTCTTTTTCAACAAGATCTAATTAGGAATAAGACGATCCGTGGATGAACGAAAGTAGCCGGTATAACTCAGCAAAATGATTTGTTGAAGCAGCAGCGAGCAGGAATCGCAGCAGACAGAACTTATGGAACAGAACTTATATACTTAACCGCTGGGGTCTTATAGTTCTGGAGTGAACCGCGCATCAGCAAGTGAAGAACGTCCACCCACATGGTCGTAGAACGTGTGACAAGAACTTTATTGTCTAAAAGTTAACTTCCTATGTCTGAAAATGATGTCAATAACAAATTAAGAAACTATCTGTCTCACCAAGTTATCTTCTTGCATCTGGAGCCACCTGCTATCCTCTTCGCTCTGGTGCTGTTGCCGTGCCAGTTCCGCGAGCAATCGTTTCTCTACCGCTTGCTCCGTGTCGAATTCTGGACTCTGTTGCACATACGAATAAATATCATTTTCCCATGTCAAAAACAATAAAAAAATATTAAGAACTAACCTTGATAGAGTTATTAAGATTTAGAATTTTTGTACAAGTTGATTCTGTTAACACATGTCACCCAATCTGTCACCAAAAATGCAATATTCAAATAATACGAGTTATTAACAAAGTTAGTTCTTTTCAAGGTTAACTGTAAAGAAATCATACGTGAAAAGATCTTCCTCTACTGAATTCTTATTATTCAATAATAGTATGAATACATCATCTACGCTCGGCAATGTTCAAGCTAAATAAATTGCTGATGGTCTATTAAACTTTTAAAGTAAAAAAACGTACTTTAGGAATAAAAAAAACGGATTTAAATAAATATTTGTTGTTATTATAAAGCATTTCTTCATAAAGCAAACTTTGCAAATTATTATTACTTGTCTTTGATTTGTCAGTTCCACGTATGACTTCGCAAAGAAAAAGATAAAAAATTAACGAAAATTCTACCGGAGAAACCCAATGGACACACAAAAACTCTGCAAAAAAAAGAAAGAAAAGTTTCATTTACAAGAAAAAATGCAAAAATATATAACTTAATTTCAATATCACCACGGATGAGTGTTATATACAACATACATGTTATATGGGATCGGCGGGGATTTTGGGGATATTGTATATACATTATGTATATAAATAACTATGATTTCAGTTTTAAAAACACATTTTAAAAATCGTCATAAGTAATAATCTTATACGGCATAACTTAACGGGCATGCATTCATAAACTTCTTTCTACACAAACTACTTATGAATCCAAAAAAATAACTACCAAAATAAAAATTTCGAAATAATATTCGCCAATAGCATGCGTGCCGGTGCATTTAATACGTTTTGTGAACTCAAAATCACCTGGGTGGGTTGAGTTGCTTGTGCAGTCTGTACTACGGGGGAACATTCTTGACGCGACGCGTAAATGCTTTGCGCATCCATTGACGACGACGAAACGAACTGCGCCCGAACCTGGCCAGGGTAGGCGGCAGTGGATGCGATCTGACTCGCGTTTTGCGACGTGGACACCTGAGGCTTATACAACATAGGTTGAGCGCCTTGGACGACGTTAGAATTGTACACCTGCTGAGGGACATAAGACATGGGCGGCACCACGCCCATCGGCTGGCTGAACCCAGGGGGCAATTGAGCTGCATAGGCTTGAGGACTTGCAGATTTAAAATGACTGGATTTCGGGATTTGATTATGACCCTTGTTGGGCCCTTGACCGTACTGTATACCCTGAACTATGCCCACGGGAACCCCATAGGAAGTTGGGTGGGAGGCCGCCATACCAGAGGCGACAGGCCGGTAGGCCGGTTTCATAGCTTTCTGAGCCGCGATGGCTGCACAGCTTTTAACATTATCGCCCCCGAAGTCATATATCTCCTCCACAAGTGGGGGTTCGGGTTGCTGCCTCATTTTGTTCATCACACTAGCCGCTAGTTGAGCGTTAAGAGAACCCTGAACAGAAAACTGACCTATGTCTTGGTCTCTGCGAGTTCTTGGAGGGGGAGAGGCCGGCACGGAATGTTGTCTCGTGAACGGGGCAATGGGAACAGGCGACCCTCGATGCGATAGGCTCCCTCTGGAGTTTCTTTCGAGCGAACCCATTCTTATCGGTGCCCTTTCTGTAGAAAGGGAACTTCTGGTATTACGTTCCAAGGACCTAACTCGACTGGGGTATGTTTCTACAGATACCTCCGTCTCTGTCTGGCACGGAGAGGAAACGTCGGTCCGGGGCGAGACGGAGGTGTTCTGGCAGAGGTTGTCGCAGCTCTCCCGCGCGCCGACGACAACGGTCAGTGTCTCGTCGGTCTCGGGGACGATGGGGTCAAGTTTATGCAGACTAGCCACCGGGATGGGGGCGGTTTGGAGGGGGATGTCGATGATTTCGTCCGGTTTGGGGTTGATGATTTTCGGTAGGTCGTTCTCCGGTAGAGTTTGCGCGAAGTCGACTGCTACAGTGTTGAATACCGAAGCTGGTGTGGTGTAGGCTTGGGGGTCGATGGCTCGGGTTTGATTCTCCCTTAGCAGATGCGCCAAGACCAGCGGGTTCTGCGCCACGATGTACGTCTGCGGGGCGGCGCCGGCGGCTTGCATCGACGTCGAATCCAGCGCTGTTGGTACCACAACTAATTAAAATTCAAAATTTCATAGAACGTCCGATTTATAGTATTAATGTTACTATTTTATTACATCACTAATGGGTTTATGTGAATTCCGGAATAATAAATTGGTCAATAAAACATAAGAAGGTAGCCTCCTTAAGTTTTGTTCACGAATTTTATCGCAGAAATCAAACAGTACGTAAGGCAGGTACCAGGCGGAACGTTGGCGGCGGGGCGCGAGGGCTTGGGCGGCGGCTCGTCGCCCCACGAGGCGGCCGCCACGCGTCGGTTCTCGCGCCGCATTGTGTCCCACGCCGTGCTGCGCTCCTCTTGCAGGATTTCACTGCATTTACACATCAATTATAATAAATAAACCATTAATACTTTAAACACTTCAATTGTTATACTATAACGATATCATTCGTTAACAGCAACCAATCGAGTGAAGGTTCATTTTTTTTGGGAATACTCCGCATTGAAATACTTGTAGAGTAGAGGAAGCATTACGTCATCGTCAGCTGCGCATCGAAAAAGGGAATTCCACATAAATAAAATTGTTCATTTACGTCGATATAGATATGGGAGAAGCTCGAATGAATATTCACACTTCTACTTCGGACTTCGTGTTGTTACTACCTCAAGACTTACGGGACCTAGAAAGAATCCCACACTTTAAATACATCGGGCGAAAGAAAGCGCTCTACAATACTCCTCGACTTGTGATTGGCTCACTATTTTTATTGGTTGAACATTGTTTTCACAGTTTTAATTCGAAATAAATACGAGCTAATCTTGATGATTATACACATTTCTACTTCGGACTTCGTGTTGTTACTACTTCCTCGACCTACCGGACCTAAGAAGAATCTGACGTACTAAATGGTTTTTCAGTAGCAGTCAAAGCGAAGTTCTCCTTTCGGACATTCTTGTACTGCAATTAATGGAATATCCGCCTGAGGAAGTTATGAGATTCTATAGTTATGACACCTGTAACTAATATTATAAGAAGCGTCGTGAGCAGAATTTGTATGACTCACAAGAGGGTGTCCTTGAGGGCGCGCGCGGCGGGGCGCTGCGAGGGCTCGTACGCCCAGCAGCGCGACATGACGGAGTAGAGGCGCGGCGGGCAGCGCGGCGGCAGCGCCAGCCGCTCGCCGTTCTCCAGCTTACCGATCACGTCGTTATTCTTCACGCCGCTGAACGGCTTCACGCCCAGCATCAGAATCTCCCACATGCACACGCCTGACATATAAACATCACATAAACAACATTAACAAAACCTTCATGGGTCTGAATGTGCTAAATCTAAAATTAAAACTAGTACATAAATCTAATTACAGCATTTAAGAGTTTTTATTGATCGAAATGTGGAACTTGGTTTGTTGACTCATTTAAATGATTGATATTATAATGTATATATCAAACATTTTTAAATTTCAGTTAAAAAAAAGGCTACCGTTGATTTTCTGGCCAGCTCTTCTCAGCAAATCACTAATTTCAATCAGCGGTAGCTTATTGCTTATTGTCTTAAAATATATAAGCTCTATAGTAGAAATATTGGTTTATTATTTTTAAAAAGTAATAATGTAAATGCAGACCAAACATCCAGACGTCAGAGGCGGATGTGAAGCGCCGGAAGTTGATGGACTCTGGAGCCATCCACTTAATCGGCAGTTTCCCACGCGATGCCTTGTAGTACGACTTGTCGTCCACGCGCTTTGACAGCCCGAAGTCTGCTAGCTGTGTAGTGTAAATACAAAATTTAATAAACAAATATCCTATAACATCCATAATCTACATTTCTTTTTAGTTATAGCTATTTAATTCAGTTATAGTAGTTTATCGTAAACGATAAATTGTATACGGAATCTAGGTTAATACTCTGTTTATAAAAGGTACCGATATGTGAATTGCTAGACTTTGCGAGCGTAGGGCTGTAGTTTGTCTCCCTCGCTCCTATAGCGCGCCTTTTTGCACACCAGACTGTTTTTGGGAACTCATACCTGTGTGTGATCCCACACGGTTCACCTCTAGGGTATAAAGAGTTGGCAATAAATATTTTTTTGTTATTAAAAAAAAAAAAACATTTTTTACCTTGTTTTCAATATGTCGATGTATGGAATTCACATATTGAAATTATTATTAATTCGTTCTTTGTACCTTTTCTTTTGGCTTTAGGCAGCTCATATAGAAGTCGATTCTTTAATCAAATCTTCCGATAATATTTAGGCAAAAATTAGTTAACTTTGTTAAAGTCGCTATTTTTTATTTTAATTAGCTATATAGGCACAATATTAAAAATTCAGATTTAAAAATAATCTGATAGGCGGTCAATTATTTTGCAATAAATTCAATGTATCCGTGGGCGTATGGCACGTGGCATCGTCTCCAAAACTCTTTATCAGAAGGTAAGACATCTTTACATCAGTTATAAATAATAATACAAACCTTGACACATGTCGCGGTGGACACGAGCACGTTTCTTGCGGCGATGTCCCTATGAACGAACTTCTTACTCTCCAGGTAGCTGAGCGCCGTTGACAGTTGGTAGATGTACAACACTAGCGTGCACGTCTCCAGTCTATAAAGAGCAACACATTTTGTTATATTCCTCTACGATACCAGAGGTTTCTAAGACTTCTTTTTTTCTGGACCTTTTTCAAATTTACTTTATACCAATAGACCCCCTGAAGTAACATTTCCACCATATATAACTCAACAATAAACGTAAAAATAGAAACAATATCGCTGAGCTTCATAAAGTATTATTTGCTTATATTAATAAGCTAAACCATGCCACATTTCAGTTCTTCACTAACGAAAGCAGATAAGTTCTCGTCGTCCTTGACGTTGTCCGTTGAGATTCCACCTAAATCACTTTCGTAACTAAGGCACTATGCTGTATTCGCCAGACATATTTAATACCAAAACATAACTTATACCATTGGTTAGCCATAACGAGCAAAGGATACTTTTACATTGAGGCATTATTTATAAGTTTGCACGGTATGGGCAGGTTTGGCAGTTATGACGATCATTGTTCCTATTTACCCTAAGAAATGATGTTTTTTGACCGATTTGTGCTTAACTTGTGATTTGGTGACAAAATATCAAGGTATTTCCGTCAACGAAGAAGATGACCATGAAAATGAAAATAAAAATACCTCATAATTTTTAACATGTCGTGTAACATTGCGAATAATTTTTTACTTATTCTTAATCATGGATGCACACACCGCGGCCCGCGGGCCGCATGCGGCAATATTGGTGGCCCGCCGACAGCAAAAATTTTCTCGTACATTCAAAAAATATTGAATTCTATTCCAGAATAAAACCCAAAAAATTTAACTACGTATACTTCTGGCGGGCGGCCCGCCATCATTTCATGATTTGCCCGAGTAGCCGCTAGTCTTAATAAGTCTGTGCAACCATGTTCTAATTGGTGAATAATATTTTTATATCATACATAAAAATGATATTAGCAAAGAAAATCTTTACAATAGTCATGTACATATTAACGATGAATGAATGAATGAATGATTGATTTGAAGATTTTATCAGCTTCCAAAAATAAATGCGATAAATCTTGGACCTGTGTGCATTCTGTTGCAAGTAAGCTCTCATCTCGCCCAGAGTGGCCAGTTCCATTACAATCCAAATGGGCGGGGAACTGCACACGCCCACCAAACCGATGATGTGTGGATGGGAGAATTGTTGCATTATGTCTGAAAACAGAAAGATCGTTATTGTTTCCTACAAAAATATACAATTTAAACTAATTATCGAAGTGTATTCGATGAGAACAATGAAATAATCTAATTATAGATCACACCAGAATTAGTAAAAGCATCAACAAGTTCAGTTGATATTAAAGAAATTAGCTTAAGTGAGTAAACAGACTTAACAGGAACCTAGAACAACTACGTCTCAAACAATATTTGTTACAACGTGTCCGTAGAACTAAAAATTAATGACAACAACAACAACAACGCGTTGTAGTTTGAACACTAAAATTGCGAATTTTTAAACGCACTTAATATGTATCAAGTTCAATGCTTTGTATCATAGTTGAAAAAATAACTTATAGTATATATTATTTTAATCCTGTTATTATACATAAGATAATAGACAGATGGGTTAGTAGAAATACATCACATAGTTATTTATAACATATTTTTACATTTTTATTATAGCAGTTTCAAGGTATGAAATTTTACTTTTTAAGTTATATAATCAAAATACGATTCTATAAATGTGCACGTGTATACTGCTCTGTAAATTGACTTTATTTAAGAATCATATCACAGAAATTAAAGCTAAATAACAATTCAGATTTCACTAGATGTATTAAGCTAGGTGCTCTCTGCACTCTGCAACTAAGAACCAGAGGAATCTGTAAATGCCACTCTGGCAGCAGTAAGTCAGTTATTTTGTTTGATCAAATAAAAAAATTCGGTGAAACTTTTAAGTAAAATTCTAGGTAAGCTAATATAATAGTGATTTCAACTTACAAGCTTCTTCCAGAAACTTCTCTGCTGTGTCGAGGTCGGCGTCCATCTTGCAGGTTTTGACGGCCACGTGGAGTACATACTCGCCGCCCACGCTACGCCCTTCCTGCTTCTGCAGTGCCAGCTGTCGCCGCAGCGACGGGTGATTGGCCGACGTCACTCGACATGTACCTGAAAAATGCATTCTTATAAGTATTTACGCAACACACATATATACCGTGTGATTGGTTACAGGTGGACAATCTTTAAAAGACTGAATGTATGGCACATTTGTCAGCAATAAGCTTCAAAAATTTTACGCCGATTTTCCATCGCCCAAAATAAAGTGACAGGTAGTAAACTATATTAAACTTTAATATATAGTAATGCATTATTACTATATTATTCATTCTCTTTGAAACGATTGATTTTTGGATAGGATGCAACATACATTAATTGACAGCTAACAAGCCATCTATTCACACATCCAGTCACTTTTTAGACTATTCTATTTGATCTGATGTGAAACCATAAACAGTGGGTGAAGATTCTGTAAGTGAGTAGAATAGAGGCTACGGATCAGCAAGCATAGTGCAGGACATCCATCCATAAGGTGGAGAGACGACCTTAATGAGAAGACTTATTGTGAAGAAAGATGGGGGAAGACTACGTCTACTCATCTTTATTTAGTACTGAAAAGGTTTTTACTTCTGAATCTATCTATAAGATAATGCAATATTTAACAGCAGACTACATGTGCCAAAGAGATAGTACCAAAGATAAGAGATAGTTCCAAAACTAATCAGAAATGTTATACCTAATTAATTCTCTTACCTAAAAGGGGTACATTCAAAAATAATAATTTCATTAATTACGTATTTTTGTATATGTAATAATAATATGAAATTAAAATTAAATTAATCTAAATTAAAACTAATTATCAATGTTTTATCGCTTACAATTTGTAATTCATAATAATATTAAACTCTAGTACTTTTAGATTGCTATTTCTCTGTATTTAATTGTTTGACTCGACTATTAAAACTTGTATATCATTTGTGGAAATTTTTAGTTTCACTCCAAATAGGGGAAACACATAAGGAAATACTCCATAGATTTAATTTCTAAAGGATAGTAACACTTACCTTTGTGCACGTCACCGAACTGCCCCTCCCCTATGATGCCTGTGAGTTCGATTTGATTGCGTACCAGTTCGTAGTCGCGTACTGTAACAGATATAGTATATAATGCATGCTCAACTACATTCTGTATATTTCCTGTATTAATTGGAGAACCTGCGTAGAGCCTTTTGACGGACTAGATAAGAAATCAATTCCATTTTCATATCCACATATACAAATTGTTTCAGAACCACAAATTTATACAGCAATAGGCAACATCAATTTTAAATGATTGTACTATAACAGAGATTAAGATCTTGATATTCATTTATTTAAGGACAGACTTGCGATCCCAGGAAGCGAGTTTGATTACTTGGATACAATGTATATAATTCACACTTAGGATATTAATTATAGAATTACAGCACACAAACAAGTTTCCAGAAAAAGGCAGCCGCGTCCTCTGCATACCATAACATCACAGTGCTATCGCCAATCCGTCTGCCAAGCACCATATAATTATGGTATATCTTCCAAAGATACTTTTGCAGGAGTTCTATATCGTGCAGTTGGCGTCTATGATTTATTTAAATATACATAAACTCTTTAAATCTTCCTTAACGCTAAGTAAAAAAAAAGTAGTTTGCTATTGAACAAAATTTTCAAACAACTTCCCAACAATCTTGAGAAATGTGATATCTTATCACATTCAGTCTGTATAGTTGAATATTTTTATCGGTCGACATTTACAATTCCACTAGGTTAGTTTTTACCTTTATAAGTCGAGAAAGTTTTAGCTCGCAAAGGTACACTAAACTTTGGTGCTAGGCTCAAACGTTAAATATTTCATGTAACAGTGAGACTTACCCGCCGGCGTGGAATAGTCCGCGTCATCGTCGACGATCTCGGCGTAGTCCTCCGAGAGGATGGTCGCGGTGTTCGCCTCCCATGAGCTGGTCTTGCCCTCGGAAGAGCTGCTACTCATTTCAGCTGCTAAACATTATTTTATATCCTTAACTACCAAGCTTTATATATTCACTGAGCACGGGCAACGAAAAACCGTCATTATGGTGAAAATTGAGAAAGGCCTATTTCTTGCAGTAACCGTCTATCTGCTAATATGAAAATTATGTTGAAGCATCATATATATAGATATTTACTTAAATATTTACTTTCTCCATGTTTATCTGACATCTATTACTTATTTGGTTTTAAAACTAATTACAACCATTCACAAGTAACAGGTGGCGCAAAAGTAAGGTCATATAAGAAACCGTGACATTTATGGTGTAAAAACTACAATTATAATTAAATATAGATATTACATCCTTAAAAAAACAGTGAAATTTGGCGCCATTCGTAGAAATTAGGACACACTCACATTATGACATTACTTTCGCGCCACCTGATATAAGTGCAGCGTTGGAGTAGGAGACCATGAACCGGTAAACGACAAACACCCACAAGGCAGACATACCATGCTGATAAAAGTATTCGGAAGACACTGGACGTGTAAAATCTATAGCAAAGGCTTATGTTCAGCATCAGCCGTTATACAACTGTAATGGTGATGAGTGTAACATCGTCAATAACACCAGCAGAAATATTCTGGTCGTTTTTATATGAGATATTTAGTTTTGACTTACTTTTACATTGGCAGTTCAACTGTTTCCAGACGGTTGCTTGAAAATTAATAAATATTTTTATGTTTTAACTACATCAAACGCATCATACATGTTTAAGATTAACTTTAACGTATTACCATTGTAGTTAATTATTAATATTTTAATGATAAACCAAAAATATTAATAATGAATGTACAAATCAAACTAAATTTGATTTAAAGTTTTATTAAATAATTTTAGTAAAATTAAATCTGGAAATTTCACGTTGGGTAACTTATTTAATTTATAATCCATTAAACTACTTCCACTAAGTAAATAAAAGTGTAATACTTGGCTGGACAAGTCTTCTCCAATAAAAATTCGAGTGATTATATGAGTGAATGAATGTTCGAAGGAAATTAATTTCACACAATCACTCATTCACTAAGAATAAGATTAAAAGGAGTATTTTAGCTAAAGTTTCTAGTTGAAACGTCATTAGAAGCAGCAACGACCTCAGCGTATCATGATACCACATAGCGATCGCCCACTCGCCTGCTAAGCGTGACGATTACATTATACTCCCATAGATACCTTTGAGGGAGGCCTATCTCCTGCAGTGGGCATCAATGGATTAAAACAACGTCCTCAGAAGCGCTACATATAACTTCGGTGAATAATGGGAGCATAAGGTGTGAATCCAATCATAGTTCTAATACTATGTATATAATAATACACTTACTGGTTCTGTTCCAAAGCGAAGTCTGGGAGTCCGTCACTAATCTGCAGTAGCCGTCCACTAAATCCGCTAAACTCTCCGCCGCCTTAAATCAAGTTAAATTTTTTTATGAAAAATTAAAAATGGTAAAAGTTTTTAAGGGGTGAACTCATGTGCTGTCTATTAACCCATTTGAAACTTTTACTTTTTACTTAACTATAATATAGGCTCTTTTAAGAAACTAATACTCTATGTACTCTACTAAGTATAATGCATGCTTAAGAACAATAACATTATATTGATTTTTATAATATAAAATTATGTATTATATATTTAAATCATATCTATATTTTGAAAAAGGTTTTTGCAAAGAACAGTTGAAAACCAACGCTATGAAGTACTATTTATTACAGAAAAATAAAAAAAGGAATTTGTAAAACTATAACTGCAGCTAACCTCTACGCTACTGCACATGATGGTGAGAGTCTCCGTGGCGCCCTTCACACGCAACTGCAGTGCCGCCTTGCCGCAGGAACCGCTCTGTAAATCAACGGAAATCATCAGTGGTTTAGTCAAATATTGATTTATTTATTATTAATATTATTTAAATAAGATAATTTAAAGTGAGCACTCGCGTACGCCCCGAGAAGAATGTTCTGAGCCTAATCTGATACAAACAAGAATCAGATAACCTTATATGGTTTCCTCCAACTGTTGTCAGATCTACTCATCTAACCACAAAATATTCTGACAGTTTTGTTGTCACTTACAATATTCATACAGTATTTAGAATAATTAATTTCAAATCTCTACTATCGCTTCAAAATCCTTCACATTATACTATTTTGTACAATATTTTACTTTTTTACTTTTTTATTTATTTGTACAATATTTTGAGTACAATTGGCATCTTAATTTGAGCCCCTCCATGACACGTAACATTATAAAGAGATCTGTACACCAACTAAAGTAATTGACAAAGTCCAGTGGATTGGCAAGTTAAAGCAGCAGTGGGCGCACTCAGTGGGCTGAACAAATGTTCTTTAGGACCTTCTTGGACCTTCTTTAAGTTTCTGGAGTGGAGACCACGAATTGGCTAGCGCAGTGTAGAGCGTCCCTTAACGAGGTAAACAGATACTGGATGCAGGTTCTCTCCAACCTGAATTCTATATTGAAGGCGTATATCCAGCAATAGAGGTTTCACTGCTGAAATAATGATAATGACGAATCTTAGTATAGTCAAGGTAAATATTCTTACGACCAGGAAATTGCTTTTGACTTTCGACTATTATTGTTTTTATCGTCGGTGTTCCTTATAGGCATTAAATAAATGCCGGTACTAACCTGCGTCTGTGATTGTTGCGTGCAATTCGATTTGAGAGTCTGCAGCGCGACGATATCGCTGAAAGACGCTATCTTCGTATACGTCGGCGGCTCGCCAGCTTTGTGTGACACGTACGATATATCTGGAAACGGTAATGTATCGCAAACTTATCTTTTAGTACCACGAAGGTCTTATACAGAACACAGGTTTTTTTTTAGAAATTTCATACTGCATTTAAGGCGAGTCAGGGCAAGCATACGTCACAAGGTGACCTTTCCCTTTTCATTGACTAATGCTATTTCACTATTTGTATATAAAGTTTTGTTAGCTTTAAAGTGATATAGCGTTGAAGTCGTTAAACGTAAATATTATAGTCACTAAGCTGAGGGCTCTCTTGTGAATCTCGGACAGTTATATATATCACTTATTTACTTTTTAAAGTTATTATCCACTTTAGATCGCTTATAAGGTTCACCTATGGCATGCGAACCACTTACCACCATCGGTTCTTGATAAAAAAATGAAAAAATTGCTCGAAAATAAAAACAACAGTTTCATTTCTTTTCTCATATAAGGTACATAGCGAGTTATCACATCTGTCTGTAGCTGACAAATATTAAACAAAAAAAAAAAACACTTTAAAATGTAATAAAACAAAAATAATTTTGTGGCATTAAAACAAAAACCGTAATAAAACTTTTATCTGAAAACATTATTACAAAGATATACTTTTCTATTAGACTGCTATTGGCCAGTAACATCTGAATGTACGAAGTCTGCAAAAGCAGATAAAGTGGTTGCTACAGTGTTAGTTACACCTCGAGGTATGAGAGCGGTGAGACGAAGGAGGTTAGCTTTTACATTTGTCTACTTCCTTTGTCCTTTGGTTCAGGGAGTTACTTGCACTTGTATGTTATTACTGTATATACCTATATCGGGTCCGATGGCCAGCTCGACGGGAATGGCCCAGCCGCCGCCGAGCGCCGCGGTGAATGTTTCGCGGTCGTACCCGTAGTGCGTGTGCATAGTTTCCACGTATCGCAGCATACATTCCACTTCGCTCAAGTTCGCCACCTAGAGTATTTGGTATTTTGAAGTAAAAAAACATTTTATCTAGGATCATCTTAGAGGAATTTCAACGCACCTCGTGAATAATCCCGTAATTTTATGGTATGTGAGGTTGTAATACATCTTCTTATAAAAATATCTTCTATCTTCTATAAATATTTTCGAATATTTAGATAATAATTCATTTATTCTATGACAAGACAAAATCACCTTTGTTTAAGGAATGACATGGTATTGATAATTCCAAAATTAAATTTAAAAATTAATTAACAACCGATAATCATGTAGATAATATGGTGAATTGTGATTCGTGTAGCAGACAGTGTTAGCCCAGCGGTGAGAGCGGGATCTCGCGATTGTAGGTCGCGAGTTGGATTAAATGTTGTATAATTTACACTTTGCGGTTTCATTATATGGGATCACCACTGTTCAAAAACGAATTTGCAGAGGTTGGGCAGCAATGTCTTCCGCGTACCATAATACCACACTCTTGCCAACCCGCCTACGAACTGTGGCGATTATGGTACATCCCTCCATGTTACATCTTTGAGTGAGACTTACGCCTTGCAGTGCGTGAGTTAAACATCGACAATAATAATATTGTAAAGTAATTAAAACAACATTTTTTGCGATTCATAAAATATTGATATATTGAATAACGTGAAGAATAATATCGTTAAAAGTGACCCTTTTACTGTTTGGTCAAACAAATGTTTAGACGGAAAAGTATTGATGTGCCAGAATCGTGATTAGCTCTTTCAATAATTGCTTTGTCAAGTAATATTTGCATTATTTTGAGCTAGTCTGGGCATAATCAGGTAGGTACAGAATGTGTATACCTCAACATTAATCAATTTTTACATAGCGGTCACACTAATTCTTATGTATTTATGTTCCTGTATATTATTTCATAGTAAAATTTGAAACCTTTTTGAACTGTTGCTGTATCGCTTTCTTGAGCACTTTGGGCTTGATCGCCTCGAGCACGGACTTGGGCAGGAACTTGTGCAGGCCGAACTCCTTCTCCAGGTACTCTATGTTAGACTTCTTGTCCAGAGAAATCTGCATGTCCTTACAAAAGTATCTGTAAATGGTAAATAAAGAAGGTAAAGTAAAAACAAGAAATTATTTAATTTTCCAGCATTTACAGTACCAACGTGTCTAAAAAATTACATGTCAATTATTGATAAGAAAGCTAAAAGTTTTATTTTATTTACTTGTAAATCAATGTATGGTTATCTTAAAATAGGCGATCACCTTGTAGAATATTGTTCTACTTTAATTATATATAAGAGATTTCAGCCTACGTACTGACTCATTGCGATATCTCTGGAACCAGGCTTAAAAACTTGAAATTTAGTAGGAATATTTCTTTTACCAAGTATACCATATACAATTAACATGGTACTTCACGAAATTTAACCCACAATGGGATTCAGGGAATGTCCATTAAGTTCGCGAAGATGACGAGGGCCAGCTAGATACTAATAAGAATATAAGAGTCAATGTAAATTCTTATTTTGAATAACTCATTATTTAATTTTTATGTGATACAAGGTTTTTGCATTAAATTTTAAATATTAAATCCTAAATATTATCTCGAAATATGAAATTGTAACGATTTACTACGTTTAGTCTGTAATTCTAAAATAATAAACATAGAATATGCAAGGGCTAAATCGTGGACGACATTTATATAATAAAGGTTAGAGAGGTTACATAAAAAACGACATATAAAATTTTAAAATATTATTAGGCTAGAGTACTCACTTTATTTCTAAACAACATATTTGTATGGCCAAATCCTGGTCCACCATGGGATGGTTGGCGTTGAGGTAGTCGTGGCGCACCTGTACGAATATAATTTTTTGTATTTGATATTTTAAGTAAAGAATCTCTAATGTTTTAATTTTATTCAAAGTAATTTTTTTGATGGATCTTTTTGATGATGGAAAATGCAAAATAATGAACATATATTAATTTATCAATTTATCAATATAACTTTTAAATGTAGATCACTAATAGTGATAGATTGTTTACGTAAAGGAAAAAATGCCTACAACATACAATTAAAATTAGTAAGATTCAAAACTTGCTTCTGAAGAGATCATAGAATTCAGGCGGGTATTTTTTCAGATCATTTTCATCAAAATTCTTTATACAGTTATCACCATCATCATTTCAGCCTATGCACGTTGACCATAGATTTTCAGGATCGGCTGGAGGAGCCCTGGATCCTATTTCTTCCGGCGACCTTAACATGGTCATCTGACCACCTACCTCGTCGTTGATAAAGTAGTTATACCTATTTAATTCCATGTATTATAACTAAAACTTTTTACATGATTTTGTTTTTTTCGTCTGTAGTAATAAATATCGAATATAGTAATCGCCTAGAATTTTATACTGGATTGAAATAGAACCTCCCGTAGGAGGCTTTAAGGCACCGGAGTGAAGATCACTAAACGGCAAGCGAGGAATAGTTTCGGTAAATAAGGAATTTGTATAGCATTTTATTACTGTCAGAATATATCACGTATATCAGTCGCCTGATAACTAACCTGGTCGTAGTAGTAATGGAAGGTGACCCGGTCGGAATCGCAGAGGTCCCGTAGGTTCGCGGGCAAATAGCGCACTCGCAGCTCCAGCCGCCATTCGCTGGCCGGCCAGCGAGTTATCAGCTCCGACACGGGCGTGTCCTGGTGGATCCATCGGATCTGGAAACGATTTTATATTCATATTTATTTACAAACCACACCACCATCAACGTCTACATGCTATTAACAATGATAACGCAAAAATAATTAATTATCATTTCTGTCTATTATACAGAATGATTGATTATAGGTTTAAAAGTTTTAAAAAGATGAACAAATAGGTCATTTATTTGCAAAAATCTTTAAAAAATTTGCTTATTTCCAAACGAATCTGTGTGAAGTGATTACTGAAATATGTTAAATCAATTTTATATTGGAATGCGATAGGCCAATAGCTCGTGCCTATACAGTCTCTCTCAAATCGGAAAAATGGTTATTTATTATTTCTGGAATCATTGATTTTTGGATATGGTGCACATTACATGAATTAATAGTAAATGTGCAATACATTCACCCCTTTAAAGCGTTTATACGAAATTTCATGTATCTATTAGTGAGAGGCAGCGACAATGTAACCAAACTGCATAAATAACTATCGTACCTTCCCAGTGGTGAGCCGCCTGGCCCTTAGCGCGTAGCATGAGGAATAGACCCGGTCACCTGCAGCGAGCCTGGCTGCCAGTAACCTCAGCACCGATCGCACGTCCTCGTCCGGTAGAGTCCGCACAACGTTAAAACCTCCGTTGGGCAAGTGGACTTTTAGCGTGGACTGATCGCCTGTTGCGCCTGAAACCAGACCAAAGGGCAAATGTCGATTTTTAAATCAAATTTTATTCATTTGAAACAGTGTCTGTTCGAGACTCACATAAAAACTGATACGCAGAGGGCACACATTATGAAACCACTTTTTAGGTAGCTAAGCACGAGGGTTCTAAACAATAGAATTTAGCTGGGAGACCGCTGAGCTCTTAGATCGCGTCTAAGAGGAAGCTGCCTAGAGTAACTAGGCTCAAAGTTCGCCAAGAGGTCATCACCTCTACTTGGGCTGCCATTCGTTGGTAATACTGCTCTCTGCCTTATCGCGCTTATATGTAAGGCGTGAACAGCGGTTACGGTAGCGGTAGCAACTGTAAGTTGTAACGCTCTATAGAGTAGCAACCGATCGAGACGCGTGATATATTGAGCACTATACTATAACTTTCCTTCTCTAATATCGACGTTCTTAAAAACTTAAAATTTGCGAAGTGTAAAGCGGCAGAAAAAGGCTACAAAGTAATTGAACAACTTGCTCTTACAACTGAAGCATTTTTTACAGTGTGGAGAAAACGTACAGGTCTAAATATTTATGATCTATGTTAGTTATAAATAAATAACATGTTAAATTAATAAATATACTGTACGTATGACATCAGCGTTAGCGACGTTAATACAAAATGATATTAAACACCTTTATATGGACAATTTAATATAAATCAGTGTCTAACATTTATCACACGTTACTGCAATAATATCAGTCAGTGCTCTGATAGTCATATATGGGCAATATGTCTGCGATACAAGCAAACGGTGCAAGCCCTGACATATTTTTGCAAACTCACAATAAGCAACTGTTGTACATAGTAATGAGGTTAAACGTGATGCTAAACGCATTTATACACGTTAACAGGTTAGTCGGCGCCGCAAAGCGTGGGAAACGTTTACGTTTGCATTTGAATATATTTCCAATAGCTAGTTCACTGCGAAATAAACTTCAAATCGGAAATTCAGAACTGGAAAGTTTTGATTACTTCTGTAGGAATGTATGTCATAAACCGTACAAGTTGGTCAATAGCATGTTTCTACTAATCAGTGGTATAATAATAATGATGATAAAACCTTTTTTCACAATAATACACTTGAAGTAACGCAACTAAAACAATTGCAGTGAGTACAGATCGTGTTAAGAATAGTATCCTGTATTAAAACAGTATTGTTTTACATAGTAGTATATATATAGCTACAATGTATATATATAAAATCGTGAGCATTATTTCAGCCATAAGCGTTCATTGTTGAACATAGGATTCCCCCGTAGATTTATAATAGAACCCGACCAATATGTTTGTGGAGGGTGGCCTGGCCTGGCTGCTTGGTTGCCAGAGTCCTTTATTATAATTTGGAATTTTGTCACGAATTGCATTAGCGTTTCAAAGTTCGACAGAACAGCGTATTTACCTTTTTTTTTAGAAAATATATTTTTTAAAATAATTTAAACATAGTACAAATTTAAAAAATAGAAATTAAACACATTAATTGTACTTCTCTTGATAAAAATAAAATTTGGTATGAAATTAAACTAATAACTTAAAAGACAATTTGAAATACGTAGGAAACAATAACGTTTTTTTTTGTTTCAAATTCAGAATGAGGCAGAAAAGTGCGAATATCAAATGAGGTAACCAACGACGATTGCCGAGCTCAAAATTAACATTCAAGAAGAAATGTCTGCTATCACGCAAGAAATGTGCCAGTAGGGTTTTTACAAATCTGCGGTCTAGATCCGAGGCGTATGTACGATTCTATAGCACACAGAGAGTTAAGATATTTTTAGAAAATAAATTTTCTTGCATTACATGATGGATGAATTTTTTTTTCCTGGGCTTTATAGTATTTTCATTAGTTTTTTCAAAGAACTTAATGTTTTATCCTGTGTAATGAATTACACACATATAAACATAGCGAGTATATTATCAAGACTCACAAACAATCTTACGAAGAGCCGTATATGGCTCGGGAACCGCAGGTTGTCTACCCCTGATATAAATAATAAATAAATAAACTATTAGGTCCGCGAGACGGAGCATCTTGTTATAGATATTCAATATTGGATGACAAAAATCGGCTTAATATGGCCAAATTTAACCAAATAAATTCTGATTCTAATTAATGTTATAAAAATTACCATAGGAATCTCCAAAATGAATCGACTAATGCTTTGCTAAGTGATATACTTTATAACCTATTTATTTACATTTTCGTAAGTCACGAATTCTTATTCTGTACAAACCGCTAAGTAAATAAAAAAACATTTCCTTTGTTTTCCAAACATTTACCGTCAATTAAAATACTAATCATGTTTAAGATATAAACCAACAACCGAAACAGAAATTATATTTATTTGTTTGCTGTTGGAATGCTTATTTATTTGTTAATAAAAATAAACTACGCAGAAAGACTATGTGTTGTTTTAAAGTTTAAGGCATTGCGAGATCAAATAGTAAGTACATTTAAAAAGTGGGTAACACAAATTCATTGTTGTTCCCATCAAATTTTACTCATCATTTTTTCTTTGACATACACAAGTGTAGGGCAGGGACGTAACAAATTCGGGTAAAATGAGTTTTTTGTGGGTAGTAGATTATTCAGTGTGAAATTTTTTTACTTCCGCAGTATGTTATTGTTTTGAGCATAACATTTTAATTAGATTTATTACTTATTAATGAGTAATTCCTGAATAGGGTTGAATAAAGTATTACTTATTTTGAATGTTTTATAGACACAAGCTCTGAATTGATATTTGTCTCGTAAGATCGTTAGTCAGACGTCCATTTCGACATGGCAACGGACACGTCACGTCCGTGTTGTAAAATTTAAGCAAAAAATCGAAATAAAAAAGCGTAACAACAATACCTAAATATGATATCAGATCTCGTTCTCGGAAGGCCCCGAAGTTGTATGTGTAAAAAGAATATGAAATACTAAAACTTAATTACTAGTTGGATCATTCCGACAGCTATTGATATTGATTGACTTTTTTTAATAATCCTTACTTGCGGTTTGATGTTTAACATCGGAAATTCGGAAAAATCCCAAGCTGTTAAAATAACCAGTATAAAAAGTAAAATTAACAAATTCATTTTACATATTTAATTATGAAATTAAAATCTGTTTTAATGTATTTAGATATATTCCAAATATTTTAAATTATACCACTACGCTTTGATAGTATGAGTAATATAATTATGTGTTGCTTGAAGTCTTACGATACTTTGACAGGTTGTTGTCTTAACCTTGATTCAATTATCACTTGCGACTTAAATATGAAATTAATGTTTGTTTATACTTTTAAGTTATATTTTACAGTGTCATACAGGAAACCCTGTGCGGAAGTTTTAAAAAATAAACGTTAATTTTTTTTAAAATAAAAATCGCTATTTTTACTTGCACAATAAAAATATTTATTTCTTATCTGTCATTCTGGCTGTACTGTTTATAGTCTATGCACGTTATCTAATTATAGAGCTAAATACCTACCTAATCATTTATTGATTATCTACTAAAGATGAAATACATGTTCATTATTAATGCAGATGTTCAGCCGGCTCACATCAGTCGCAGCACGCCGATTAATTACTTGCTCACTGATCTGATAAATAACTTACTATTCCGACGTGATGTTACATAGTTATACATATACTACTATGCTATGTACTTACTATATAGTCTATAAGTAATAGTCGACTATAATAATAACTAACCGTCCCGGCAGATTAAATATTGTCAGAAGTTATTGGTCGGTCGCGTTTCAATAGAGAAAAATATATTAATGTAACATATTTCAGAGTGATCACTTTATTTATTTATTTAATGTGAAATAAATATGTAAATTTTGTGATCGACGCCGTTGTTAAACGACTAAATAAAATTTCATTGTATAACTCATGTGATTTTTTTTTACTTTAGCAGAGAATGAAATGAATGAAATCGGTCAACTATTTTTTGTGTTATGGCATGACCAAGGGAAACGGAAATTTATCTTATTTATGAATTCATATACTTGATCTGGCCATAAACACTGTTAAAATTAAAAAAAAACCAAACATTACTTTTGAATTTGGAATCTGTAATTTTTATATGATTGTTCATTGTGTCTTGTTATTTTCGCGCCCATGTGTAACAAAATATTTTGTGATATTAAAACGGAGTGCAGAAATAATAAAGATATACCGAATCACTGTGATTACACTACATAAACTAGGTATGGTTTGGTGGCGCGTGTTAGCCAAGAAGAAGTGACTAAGTCATATTTTTGTGAAAAAGATATCAAAGCATCAGCACAAGTGTATCAAGATGCCATTCTTGAGATGGTAGAAGTGCCTCAACAACACCATGTTCAATAACCAAGAATGGGCCTTTCAGTAAGACTTGGCGCAGGGTCATAATCTCTATCCACCCAATCTTGGTTAGAAACGGATGTTTCGGACTTTGCCAGAGCTGAAGAATGGCAGTCATCTAGTCCTGGTCTTCAACTGGATTATGAATTATGAATAGACAGTTTTAGAGAGTAAGGCTTGCGCTAAACGCCATGATAATTTGGGGTCGCCATAACAATCCATATGATTGCCAGTAAAGAATTTTCCCATAGAAAGAGTGCGTGCTGGCTATTGATAACTGGCCTCAACGTTTAAAGCACTGTATTGCAGTCAATAGATGCCATTTCCAATAATCAATCTTCTTCGATAGATCTTAATAGTTTAATATTAATGTATTTAACACACTGCATAGTAATAAATTTTACGAATAATAATTTTTTTTCTTTGTAACGATATTTGTAGCAAGACTAAGTATATATAGAAGGTAATTCGGTGTTTTACTGAATTTTATAAAAAAATTCATGACTCAATTGTTTAAATAAGAGATTTTGAATCATCCATTTTTCCCTTAACATTGACCATCGAAGATTGTAATACTATGGGCTTCTGCCAATCGTTTTCTAAACCGAGAACTGACAATTATGTTCATACGGTATTGTTTCTATGCTGAGCATGAATCTATTATAATATTGGGTCCTTTTCCTAAGATAGGGTACAGCTATGTTTTACGGAACCTTCTTTTTAGAGATATATCGTGACGTCTACTGCCTAATAAAAGTGAATAAACAGCGATTTTCATTGTACATCTCCACACACTTTTACCTCGTTCCATTATTTTATTATAAAACACATATATTTTATTAAAAATGGACATATTTTATTCTAATGTAGATATAAAAATGTGGCGAATTGTTCTCGTTAGGGTAATGTCAAGACCCCAATGCCGTTACCACCCATTGATCGACAAACGAACGACGTCTCAAGGGATCGTCCACCAGACGAGGGTAGGTTTGGAGGGAAATTATTAATTGGATTGCTTCTACTCTCCAGCCTTAGACAAGCAATGATGATAAAACATATTTCACATATCTATACAGAGTGATTGGTTATATGTAAAAACTTTAAAAGAGTTTAATTGTATAATAAATTTGGAATAAGTTTTAAAGATATTGCATATATTTTTAATCAACTGTATGTAATTGTATAAAGTAATCATTCTTAAATTCTAAAATACGATAGGTCAATAACTTATAGCAGTTCAAAGTTTGCAAGGATAGACAGAAAATAAAATTTATTTTTATATGTTATTCTCATAATTTTGAAAGAAAAAAAAAGTTTTTTTTTTAATATATTATCTTAACATTACGTATTATTTCTGAGAAATATGCCATACAATTACCCCTATAACATATCTATCACCTTGTTTATATTTATGTATCCATATTTGTGAATATGGTGGAAAAAAACATCGTTTACCCCAAAATTTGTACATTTAAAAGAAATCTAATTGAACAATAGAAAACTCCGTACTTTCCGGTAAAGAATACAGTTTTTTTTTAAGTGAATAATTAAACAAATCATTTTCAATTGATCCCGAATAATATCGAATGCCATTCAAACAAAACAAACTTTTCACCCGCAAAACGATCTCGGCGTATCTTTGTGCGCGAACAATTTGATCCACTCTTGTCGAGTGGTCCGGAACAAAAGTCGTTCACATTGGATAGCTCATGCCAATTAAAATATCGACTGTTTGAAATTCAAAGCTCAATTTAATTAACGCATTCGAAAGCGTCTATTTGATTCAAAACATCCGTTTTCAAACTGGTCATAATTGGCCAATTAAGAAACAAAACTTTCTTTAGTAATTTCCTATTTTTTGTGATTATCAAGGAAGATAACAGAAACGTTATTTTATAACAGTATATAACGCGATAATAACTATAAAATATATATTATCGATATCACAATATATTAAAAAGTTTTAATTAAAACTTTCTTACAGTGTTCTATTATTATCTTTCACGTTTATTATATGTAACTCTGTGCTATGTATTTTACATGAAAAAAAAATAATAATTTGCGCTAAAACGGCTATAGGCATCTTAATTCGTATCAACAGTGCTCGATTCTATTGTTGAGCGATTGCGAACAAATTACTTTTGTTCTCGGAAGTTATGCGCAAACCTCCTCGACGGCTGTTCTTAGTTTTTTTTTAAACGATTCGGGATCTCCTGCTTAACACATATCTACAACACACATTTTCTTTTGCACAAGCAAAACATAATCTACCCCTGCACCCTCATTATGCCAGTCGCACTATTATGTTCATATTAATTGATTGACTTGATTTACGCAATACTTTTTATATTTATTATTAAATTGTGTTTACATTGTACATTGTACAATAAATTTAATTTACTTTACGTTTTACTTTTTATTCTAATCTGATTCATATTATTATTATTTTCATGATGTATTTGTATAAGGTCAAGTGTCTCGAGGTAAGCAAGTCCAGTCAAGCTAATCTGATTAGACTTAAGGTAAGAGCATAGCCTCACAATTCTAACCTAAGCTTAAATAATTACTTATCTCTACTTCTTTTAATCTCCCCTCATCTTTCCGATTAATACTTTAAGTTTATACGTAAGTATAAGTGAACCCTTAGTAACTGTAAAACCACAAGTATACCCGAAACCAGTACACTGGGGAAAAGCTGATAATGTCTTTTGATTTCATATAGCATCGTTAAACAAGGTTTTTATGTGATACTAGCTGATCCCACAAACGTTTCGGAAAAAAAAGTTTTTAATTAACAAATAAAAAATAAGGGTTAATCGCAGAAGGGTGAAAATTTAGGGTTGAATGTATTTTTGTATGCTGTATCAATAAAAAAATATCTAAAAAATAAAATTAGGGGTGGACCACCCTGAACATTTAGGGGGATGAAAAATAGATGTTGTCCGATTCTCCACCCTGGTCGATATGTACGCTAAGATTCACGAAAATCGGTCGAGCCGTTTCGGAGGAGTTCAATCACGCGCACCGTGACGCGAGAATTTTATATATTAGATTGTATTTGATAATAATTAATTTGTCCTTTATAATGATGGGTTATAATATTCGTGGTTACTTATAAAGATGGTGTTAGTAAACACGTATATACTTTGTGCTGCAGTCTTACTTGAGTTCGTTTTAGTGAATAAAGATCTTTCGAGAGACCCTATATAATGTCAGCTAATGATATATTAGCTAGATGCATGACTACTGTCGGCTTGAGCCGGGGTGTGTTGTACGTACCGTGTGGTGGCGTCGCCGTGGGCTGACGCTTGGGCGAACCGCCCGGCGGCGCGGCGTTCATCGCGCGCGCTAGCGGCCCGTCGCCGCAGCGCCCGCCGCCCTCCGGCTCATGGCTGCAAATAAAACAATTGAACATGATTCCAAGTTTAAATTCTTAAAACATCTATGTACATATCTTAATGCGTAATCTGTAAGGCCCAAGTTACACAACAAAGACACCGACATTGGTGCAGACGTTTAAGTTCGACGCCAACTACTCCCCCGCATCTATCGGATCGTGGTCGTCTACCGGGTGCTAGCCATTTACTTATTCGAATTAAAAAAAAAATTATTTCGTGACACATACAAATATAAATTTTGTAGGTATGTGTAAAAAAAAGGTGGGAAAATAAATGTCAGTAGCTTGTCCAAATTTAAATATACATTCACAATATATAGTCATTATAATAAAATTTATAATGTCAAAATGGAATTAATTAAATATAATAATAATAATAATATACAATCTAAAATAATAATTAATGATTTAAAAAATCGTCAACTGTATAATATGCTTTGCCGACCAATTATGTGCAAGTTTTAACTTAACTAAGCAGTTGATCTAGTCCCGCGAAACTTAAATTTCTGAAAAATGGCTTATAACTGCCCGTAGGTATAAAATTACAAATTTCTCTTGTAAACTGTTTTGAACGATTAGTATGTTAATTTTAATATGTGCAATTGCCTTAAATTATTATGCAATGTGGATTATACGGGCCATTGGTCGTTAAAAGTGTTGAGATGTTGCTGATTTTCGTAACATATATCGCTATATTCGTGCGAAAAATGACTCAATTTGTTACATATATATTATGCGTGTATATAAGTCATAACGAAATTAAGGTAGTCTTAAAAATTTTGTCAATTTAGTTATAACTTCTTCATTATATTTAGGTTTACGACATTATTATTTAGTTAATTTCGTAGTTTAATATATTAATGCTTTTCATTCAACCTTTCTATTGTCGTTCCTAGAGATTCATTAATTCCATATTCCATCGTACGTTACTATTTTTAAATATAGCACTACTACAGTCAGAAAATAAAACTACTAGATGATTTATGACTTTCGTTATGGCTTTTGTTTTAGCCCCGGACGAACGTGTAGTTTCGCATTTAGTGTTAGGACACAGTTTTAATATATGTGTCCTGCCTCTTTAGGTACAATTCAAATAAATTTATTCCAATTAAAATTCCTCTTATACGCTTCAATTATTTTAAATAATAAGCTATGGATAACAAAATCGAAAGCTTTCGTCATATATATGAACGGGGCCGTAAAATGCGTCCTTTTATCTACACTATGGATTATTTATTTTAATAATTCGTAGACGGCTAAATTAATGTTTTTATTTTTCCTAGGGCCTTTTTGCTCGACTGCGAGAATATTATTGTTTTTCAAATAATTATAAAGTTATTCGTTAATTACTTTCTCAAATATTTTAGAGAAAATAGGATTAAGTGCTCTATTATCCTTTTTAAATAATGACTTAGTTACTGATATTTTACATTATTGCAATTATTAAAACATATTTGAAAAAAAAATTTAACGAGAGAGGTATTATAAACAAAAAAAAAGTTTTTCTGCGGCTTTTGCGGGTAGTTATATAAATTTCAATACATAAATTACGGGTATTTTACAGTTCGCTTTTAGTAAAAGAGTTTAGTAGACACAGTAGTGCGTATTGAGTTTCTTTATGATGTTGACGCGGTTACATTACGCCCATTAATTAGCAGACTCCCTAAAGGTGTATTGTACAAAAGCAAATATATTAAATACGACGTTATGAGACAATAAAACCTTCAGCAAAGCATGCAACTTTAAAGTAAAAGAATTTTTGTAAAGCAGTGAGATTAACAAATTATAGTGTAGAATACATAACGAATTTATTAAAAGAATTTTTAGGCATTTTTTAATATTGAGAGTTTAAATGAAAGTAATCACAAATCTTTAGATACATGGACACAATGTCCACTACGACAAGCAGATAAAATATTTATTGCCCGTGGAATTACGCTGTATCTATCAAATTCGATTTTGCTGTACGATGACAAGATATTGATTTATTGTCTTCCAGTTAAGGTAGTGAAAGAGAAATAAGCGATATAACGCCGTATCGATGCCGTGACTCAATTTTCCATTTGATTGACTTCATATTTCCCAGAAGACGTTCATTTCAGAATATACGTTCAAATGATTCTGTATATCAAATACAACTGTATTACTGACAACATAACATTATAATCTTCACTTTTAATTGTAATGAATAATTGAATCTGGGTTTCCGAATCCTCAAAATAGTTTTCCAGAAACGACAGCTCCAAGGCAATCCTGGATGACTAGGCCAGGGCTACTGAGAATCGCATCCATTCATATGAATCCAACCAGTTCGAGAGACATTATGCACGCTTTGTATCAATAAGTCGCCTGGCTTGATGATGAATTTAGATCATCGCAATTTTGATTAAAAAAATAATTTTGACTCAATTATTTAATATTTTCAAGTAAATATCCACAAGGCCTATCATATTATAGTATTCATATAGGTGACAGTGTGAGTCCAAAAATTACACATCTATTCTGATCACAGACCACGATTCATTCGGGAAATAAAGCAGTATTTTATTTACGCCATTGCCTTTTAACAAAATAAAAGAATTGTCAGCACATACCGAGTTCCTAATTACGGAAGCCATGCGAGTCTGGCCACTATTCACCTTTACAATCTTAGTTTCACGGTACGTGGTAGCGATTTCAGAGTTTCGTAGTACAATATGAGCCCTTGAATCCTTTTCTACGGTTACTCGGTTTAAGCTTTGTTTTAAATACGAATTCACATTTAAATTTTACTACAGTACCTGGCGATAAATATTGCACATCGACGTTTGGAAAGAGACAATCGGGTAATTTCGGCTTCGTAGAGCACTATCTCTGTCCTACACTGCCAATGTGACGTTTTGTTAGTTGTGTTTCGTGCGACAGAGATAACGAGTCGATTGTCTCTTTCCAAAGGTCGATGTGCAATATTTATCGCCGATATTACAGATCAATTTGTACACTACAGCGTATAGGAAAAACACCTCATACAATACGCGCCTTAAACTAGACACCTTCTGGGAGATCGATTTGGGTCAAATCGCTGGCAAGATTATATAATAATATAATGCCTTGTTTTTTTTTATTTTAAATCTAAATCAAACCAAAACATCTTATCAGCTTATAGAATTACTGTCAAGCCTTTTGTATGACGAATGCAAGTGCGACACAGTATTAAAGATATCGTATTTATACAGATTCAATATCTTTAAGTTAGATACACATACAGATATGCCTATATTTTCTCACATAACTAATTTTTTTTAGATGCGCGACAACAATTGCTAATAACTATTTATTTTTATATTTGCAATATTTTTGCACGACATTCACAAGTTTTACAAGTTTGATAGGTTAAGAACACTCCCTGACATCTATTTCCTGTATATCAGACGATTCTTAAAATACATTATATTAACTCTAAGTTCCACACGGAATTCGCTGTTAGCTAATAATAAAAATATTTCTCCTAGACAAAATTAGTTAGCCATTACATTTCGAGTTCTAAAACACGGGACGTAAGTAGGACTTTTCATTAAACTTCCACGTTCCGTTTCCTGGTACGGTGCAAGAATGGCAAAAGGACTTCCGTAATACTATCTCGCTAGTTTGTTTGAAATCAGGTGGGATTAGGGTGACCAAATATCTTTGGAAATGTTAGACATTAAGCTTCACATTATTAACAATTTAGAGTATATTTAACACTAATGGAATAATGAACCTTGTATACATGAGAAAAGGTAGCCTGGCGGAAACGACGGAGACGTACGATCATAACTCGCGGGTTCGATTCCTGGGATAAATAATTCACAGTTTGTGCATTAATTATATAGAATTGCCACTGTTTACAATCAAGTTTCCAGAGGATGGGTAGCAGCGTCTTCTGTGTATCATAATACCATACTGTGATCGCCAACCCGCCTATTCACCGCGGCGATTATGACATATCCCCACATAGATATCTTTGGGGGAGGCTTATGCATCTACGGGCTGAAAGGATGACGCCTGTATATAAAACGAAATAAATAGTTTTTATTTTGTGTTTAGGTAAACTATATAAAAGTCGATACCATACACAAGGTAAATTTTACACTAAGAAAGATTATATGAGTAATATTCGCAAAACACGTCGAAGACGATATGAAAACGTCAATGTTCATTTTAAATTTTGTAATTGTTCCGTTGTCTCTCTCTCTCACTCTCTGTCGGGAAAAAGAATTTACGTCCTATTAATCGTAGATACTGACTGTTGTCTATGCGAATCTGTAACAGTTTGTAGTTTTGGTGTAGCAGGCGTATTCTCGCATTGCGATGTGCTTTTAAAGTGGGCACTATTACAGTGTTGGACTATTACAATAATGGACTTGAAAATTATACAAAGATTTTTGTCTTATAATTGTGTAATTAAAATGTAAATGATTAATAAAGACGATGTGATATTTTATTTATTTTTTTTGCTGTTACCCTACGTAAGTAAAAATCTTAGTAGATATCAATCTAGAAAAAAAATTAAATATTTTGAATAACCGCATAAATAGTTAACAGATGGCAACCCTAAGCAAGCACGCGACTTTGCACTACCCGACAGACAGGACCGCGTAATGTTGTTTTATCACAGCAAGACACCGGAAAATTAAGTTTGCGGCGACACGGCGCCGACCCACTGCTATATAGATAGAGCAAAGCGCAATCTCATACGCTTTTCACTATGTCTCCATCCTCCTTATGTTATAAGGTTACGCGAAAGACATGCTAATGTTGCTCTCCGTAAACTTATAAAGGTATAATAAGAAAAGAAAAAAGGTTGTGAAAGCAACACGCTTTTACAGGCTATCAAAAAAATAAAAGCTTCGTTACATTTGTTCGAGGGACTGTACCTTTGGCCTGGAAAGTACATACTTATATTAACGGGAATAACGCTCTTTGGAAAAGAAAAATTATTTGTACTGGTTTACTAATCACTGTTAATAAAAATAATTTGTTATAAATACGTACATGCTCAGCTGTACATAACCTTCCACGTATATATCTAATAGAACCTACTTTTCTGACGAACTAAACAAATTTGTCTGTCTACCTTGCGAGTAGAAATCGTACGCTGTGTTTGCTGGTACATGGGCTCATTTAGGCTCAAGCGGCCATATAATAGTTATATGGCTAGCCCAATGCTGCTTCAACTTGCCAAGTCCACTGGGCTGTGATGGTTTCTTTCGTGTACCGATTTTCTCATTTCTAATTTCATCCCGTAGAGGAATCTCGAGTGCTATGTCTCACTGCAGAAAAATGTTTTCATAATGACGTTATATTGAATGAATGTAAGTTTAATTTGTGTGATTTTCGTAAATATAATAATTTAATTCGACTATGGGGTATGTACCTCCAACGCCACAGTCACGTGACCAAAGATGCTAGAAAGCACACGAAAAGTTTGAAGCATAAAAATTAAAAGACGTTTTCATTCTTGTCATCTAATCTGATAAGTAAGGATTATTATACTTCTAATATTATTCATTCCAATATTGTCACAGAAACTAAGTTATTGATTACTATTAGCGCACAATAATTAAAGGAAATAAACGATCGAGTTTGGACAGCGCCGGAGTTATACCTTTCATTCCCGGCCTCTTGCCGGATGCCTTTAATTATTTGCGTACGGCGGCTTGTTCGACCGACCGCAGGGGTTGGGGTTCGAACCTCATCCCACTGCACACCCAACACGCATCGATTGGGCGTTCGGCGCATGCAAATGCACTGTGCGTCGCGTACGTACAATCATGCTATGTTTAAACGCACATCGGTTAAATGCATATATTCGGCTATACGACCCGAGGCGGGACTCTGTACAAAGGGTCATTGTCCTCTGTTGTTGATTGATATGTTAATTAATTCAATTTGTGAAAGGATTATCTCCAGAATAGCTTCGTTCATAATCACATATAATCTAACGAAATCTAATGAGCATATTTAAACATATACATTTATTATTATTATTTTGTTACCGTTAAGAAATCTCCTACTCAAAGGTAAATGTATATCTCTTTTTTGCTGTCATTTAATGTATAGTACACCCTATCTAAAAATAATTAATTACTTTATGATAATATGTTTGGAAAAAGCAGGTAGGTAGGAAAAAGTAGGTAGTAAAAAAATTACTGTATACTATCTGTCCATGAAAACTTTGTACTGCCGTAAGATATTAGCCAGTCGCATTCCAACAGACTATGTAAATTAATGCAACATATTCCAGATAAATCACTTTATACATGATGATTGGAAATAACTGTAACATCTTTAATGATTTTATTACTTATTTCCAATCATTATGTACATCCATTATATTCAAATATTTCTTAGCTGTAATTAATTATTCAAATCACTTTTTTATGTCATTAATTGTGCCAATTTATTTTATTACCTATTTATACATATGTAATAAAATAAAATAAAATTCTACCATGATTTATTGCAAAGTAAATTTATAGTTAACTGATTAATGCCCGCAATTTATTCTGGAGATAAACATCGAAAGTAACACTACAAAACAAACGTAAACAAAGTTTGAGGCCAATTTAAACCACATAACGAACTTGCAAAGTTACTTTTACCGTTTATATGAAACATTATTTTAATGAATTACATTTTAGTGTCAAAACAATTAATTGTGAAAACGTGGCCACTCTATTAATATGAGCGCTCTATTAATTGGTTTAATTATTTAAACGGTGCAAATATTCGGCAGATAGGAGAAAACAATTCTAGACTTTTTTTGTATTAATGTCGCTTGTACAAAACGCTTGGTCATAGCTAAAGGTGTCTTCGTAATATATAGCTCGTTTTAACTCAATTAATCAATGGTACACCATATCGAAAAAAACAATGGTTTCAGAAGTAATAAATAATGTAATGATAGTATAGTAGAACAAGTTGTTGTTGCAAGTAGAATTGTTTACTATATGCCCCTGCAGACTTTTTACAGCCAGAAGTTATTGGTCTGACAGACACATAGATAATAATAATGATAGAAAAATAAAAGATAATGATAGAATAATAACAATGTAGCAAATTTCGGAGGAATCATCTGATATACATGATGATTAGGAATGCGTGTAAATTTTAAAGCTTTTTACCGAAAAATGAGAGATAAGAACTTTGAAAGCTTTCACACTTATATCCAACCAACCCGTGTATCTAAAATGGCTCTTATAGTTTCTCAAAAACCGGCACTCCGATAATAGCAATGTTTGAGCACCATGCAATGTTTATTATGAAATAGACGGGTATCGAGCTAAAACCCAGGTCATGGTTCACTCCCGGGACCTTGAGTCAGGTCAATCCATAGAACGTCCGCCTAAACGAACTATGTGATCGACGACTTCTAACTTCAACTAGATTATATCGTTAAGTATCGGTCCTAGCTGATGCTCCCGATGGAGATAAGTCACCGGAGACCACAAGAAGCACCGGATTAGTTTCTGTTAATAAGTTCAGAATAAATATCTTCAGTGTTTTGCCCCATGAAGCTATAAATATTACCGGACAAAAAGTATTTGTCAATGGAAAAGAAAGATTTCTTCAATTTCTTTATATTCTAGGATATTTTACTTCACCGAGATATTGTATACTTTAAATTATTTTATTTATTTGTTTGAAGTCAAAAACACAGTATTTTTAAACTTTTTTTTTTATGAATTGTCAAATTTTGTAATTAATGTATTCTAATATATATCGAAAATTTACTTCTAAGACAATATTCCACAGATATTACTATATTTTCTTCGTCTTAAATTATTGTAAATTTGAATAGAAACGTATGAAATATATTATGAACATTTCTCATGAGGATTTATATCCACGTTAACAAAGCATCCAGGCGCGCCGACGATAAAGATTTTACGAGGCCCTGGATAAACGCCAAGACTGCAATAAGTCTATGCACGTGGGAACACTATTGTCATAACCTAACTAGGTCTTGGACATGTTCGTAGCGGATGTTCCGTGAATCGCAAGCAGCCGGCGCGTCGCGCGCTGCGGTGCCAGTGACCTCTATGAGCAGCGCAATATGGTCGATAGCGCAATGGCGCAGGCCGATGACCAGACGCAGCGGGTGGCGTAAGATGCAAAGTTCGACGCGCGATATCGACAACCGTGAGAAAATTACGTGCGGATTTTAACTTACTAACTTACTTATTAACTGTCTACACATTTTGTAATCATTTTAATGTAACAATTACGAAATATTTAAAACATTAATTTTTATTTACCATTATTAATACTGGTCACTTATTAGTATTCAAAGTTATCTAAAGTGATAAACGTGCGCTTTTCAGAATTTATCGGAGTCAAAACATTTAAAACTGAAACCAGAACACAGAATAGATTGATATCGCTTTTAGAGAATTAATTGATTCTTTTTCACCGGATTCTCAATTCTCATTTTTAGCAAAGATTTCAATGAAAATTTATTGCATCGATAAGTTGCTTATATCTATTAAATTATAGAAAAATATTGTAATATTTTGTTTTAATATTTCATTGTAAAATAGAAATTTTATATTATTATCATTTCAGATATATGACACAGATTTCCGATAAAATCAAAAGGATGCGGCAATTTTTATATTAAGTACTAATATAAGAAAACAAAATTCACTTATTTTTATTATAGCAAGAATGGACATTCATATCCCAATGATAAGCGATACACCTAAATCTGAGCAGTGGCAGCCCGGCGATAGAGGATTTACAGATAAAATCGTATATAATTCACACTCTGTGCATTAATTATATAAGTATTGCTACTGCCCGCAAACAAGTTTCCAGAGGATGGGCAACAGCGTCCTCTGAGTGTCATATCGCAATGCGATCGCCAACCTACCTGCCTGCTTGGCAAGTATGGCATATCCCCCTTTAATATTTTTGGGAGAGGTCTATGCCTTGCAAAGTGCGTCTATGGGCTGAAACGACGAAGACGACCACACCTAACACAGTAACTCTACTAAAGTTTTGAAGTACATTCGTGTTGTGGCTATTTGCACTTCGATGCTCAAACAATACGTTATTTCGATATGTTACATTCATTAGTTAAATGCCGCTGTAGGAATTTAAAAATATGGATGCTATTGAACGCTAATGAAGGGAGAGAAAAGAACTGAGAAGTTATATCATAATTTTGTTTTATTCACTTTCTAGAGAGATAAATCTTCTGTACATAAGGTACCTTGGTCTCTGTGTAAATGACAAGGTTATGAGAAATCTAGTACCTCTAAAATCGTATCCGTGGTTGTCTGTACAACTCGCCATGATAACAAACGGGCTGTCAATACCTGGATAGTTAGCTTTACCCCAATTATTTTGGATAAAATCTTCAACCTCATTATCATCATTATTATGCTGTGGCTGAAGCACATGACGTTGCTACTGGGTATAGGCCTCCCCTATTTTTTTACCAAAAGGACCGGTTGGAAACAGATTGCATCCAGACTCCGACAACTTTGACAGAATTGTCTGTCCACTTTGAATTCTAAACTTAATGTAACCGAGCAAAAACAATCGACAAAAATAAAAAATCATCACAGTATTGGTGGCGTAGTGGTTAGTGAGAGTTATTAATGTAAATGAGTTGCATAATGACAAAAATTGCGTATCTCACAAAAAGGCTAAGTTTTGTAACAATCCGTCTATATCTGCTAACAAGTGTGAGAATACGACAAACATAATTACAAAGTAAACCGCAAATGCAATGAAGGGCTAAATAAAAATGATAACTGTCTTTCTATTCGTCACGTTACTATGAAGCGATACTCAAAAAGTTCATGCTTGAGGTCGATGAATTAGCGCCTACTTATGGCGAGCTGTGTGTACAATATGCATTGTAATAAATAAATAACAAGCAGTGCCGCGTGTCATTGAACCGCTGCTAATAATCGCGCGCCGCAAATTACAATAGGAAACCGCGTTCCGACGTCGTTCATACGTGCACGTGGGTATGTAACACGTGTTCTAGTTTATGACTACTTTTTATTACGTTGCTAACTATATCTAATGGTGTAACGCGTATGAGACTAACTGCTTTTGTTATTTGACTTATGATGAGCTTTAGTTGTTACAAGCTTTTTCCACAAAAAGCAGTTCATAAAATACGTCACTTTTAAATACACTTTTTTGAACCCCTTGTTGTTAAGAGCTATAAAGAGCTGGATCCTCTACTGAAAATAAATGTATATTTTTTTAAAATTGACTAATTTTCTATAAATTAATAAATACCTGAAATATAGGAAAATAACAAATATTTTTTTTCATAGATCCAGGGCTTGAAGTACCTTAACGGTGTCAAATTTTCTTGGACCCTCTCGACATTCCGTATCACCTATTATCACACGTATTTTATGAATGACAGTACAAAGCGCGTTTTGAATGACAGACTAAACCGAAGTCCTAGAGGCCAAGTACTCTTACTGGCGTCTCTATACTCCGTTACTTCATGGTTCGCCCAAGCGGCCTACGAGAAAAAAAAAACTACTAAAGTAAAAAGCCCAAGAAGAAACTGTTAAACTAACTTACGACAGGTCTGAGCCAAAACGCCGTCTGCGTTCGATCGATGTGAATGGGACAAACATCAATAAAACAACACACTTTTATGCCGTATGTGACCTTATTTCTATACCTAATACTTCAGTTTTTTCTTTTAAAAGTAATTACGTCTTCTTTAAATTTAACTCGCTTGTGATAGGTAGTTTTAAAACAATATCTGACTCGACAGTAAAACGGTTGCCCACAATACGAACAATACGTGGGCGAGACGATGCTGGCATAAGGTGCTTAACAGATATCAAGCGACCGTTGACGGACAAATTTTCTGCTAGTAAACATATAGAGAATTCCGATTGCATAACAACCGCTAGAATGACATCACCTGTTCGAGACCTTACTTTAAACATAGATCACTTAAGTTTGAAGACATTCCATGTTCGATGCAGAACGAATTGAAATGATTACATAGATATTTCTATATGACCATAACTTGTTAATGCTTTTATCATCTGGAACAATATCTCTGCAATTCTAAAGGTCTCTTACAAAATTTTTAAATACATGCGGTATCGTCTAAGCTTTCTTTGCTTAGGGACATAGGGTTCTTCAAAAAAATGTGGCACAGCTGATAGAGCTACAGAAGCGACTTATTTGCGAACTAATGATACGTTATTAATTCACACAAATGCCAACTTACTGGTGCACTCAAAATCATCGGAATACCAGACTTCTTGACGGCAATGTTCGAACATTAATCTTCAGTTCATTCCTGTTTTGTGGACAGATGATTATGTTAATGTCGTCCGAAGACACTGTAAACAGGAAGCTTTCCAACTGGTCTTATTGTGAAATATACGGAGGGGCCTAAGTCCCGCAGTGTTTCTACGACTGAAATAGTGATGATGAAGTTTCTGTATGTTCATTGTCAATACGTATGACGAAGACGCCATATTTTTAACGCAATGTCATCTTAAAACTCGAGACAAAAATAAATAAATAAGGCAGTTCAGACGACAGATCTACAAGCTTAGCGCAAAGGTAATTTAACAAACACATTTACACATCTAAATTATGTATATTGAAAATGACTTAGTTGTTAGCTAAGTTATTATAATGTACCAAGATTCGTAATGATATCTTAACGTATATATTGTTACATAATATATAGAAGTTTCTTAAGGAATTACTAGAATTTTGTTGAACTAATTCGCAAAGCATTTAAGTCGTGCACACAAAACGAACCAATATATCTTAATCACCAATAAACGAACACATAAATTAAAAGGTTGTCGATGCTGGCAGAAATATCGCCATTAAAAACGGAATAAATCTCGCGCGACCGTTCCACTCAGATAATAACAATAAACGGCCGCGTTGAATATTCAATGCGTCGATCGGTCCGCGATTTTGGCGCGTTGAGACAATTGATGTTTCAATACAGATCGTACCGACGCTCGTCAGAGCGGATAGCAGCGGAGGAACTCTAATCTTTTCGAGGTTTTCATCTTCTCTTCTGTTCTTACAACCGCAAATAGTCAAATCTGTTACTATGTTTATTAAACAATACACAAACACCCTCTTTTATTATAAATTATGCCGATATTTGGATTGATGTTGAAATTAGTGAAAATTCTATTAAATTAAGAGTTACGTAGAGAAATTAATAAATAATTAGGTTGGACGATACAAATCCTGTTATTTGACCTACTATTTTAATAGCTGAACATCAGGTAGGTGATGATTTAGTTGAGGAATACTAGGAAGCGGTGGATTCGTTAATGTTTATTGACAATAAGACACGTCGGGAACGCGTACTAGAGAAGAATTCATTGTAAGTGGATGATTGTTCGAGCGTAATGTTTTTCATGTGTATTGGCTACGAAGTAGAGTTATGTTAAGTAGGTAGGTGGGAGAAAAGAGGAAAGAGAAAAGTGTAATTGGTCCACACAAAGAACGGCGCTGTCGGATAGGCAGCAATTTTAACTGTAACTTTAGTAGTAAAATACTACGATGGATGACGAACATTTGACAGAATGTATTGTTTGTTTTGATTTATTGTTCGTTGGGCTAAGTGATGTAGCATGTTGATTCGAAGCAAAATGCGTCTGGTGGCTCGAACAATACGGGCGGTGACGTTGCGCCGTCGGCAGTGATGTCAGCATTAGACAGCTTATTAGGAGTTGGGTGTCGTTTGGAGGCGCCTGGCGAGGAATGCGCAACGAAGCAATCTGAATCACTGCACGATAATAATAACGGCGGCTGTTCGCGAATTATTAATGGCGGGTCATTTGCTCGCAGGTGACGAGGCGCCGTAAAAATAATACACAGCAACGAAGATTGTAAACGACAATATGTGTTGGCAAATATTGTTAACGGGTGTATTCGTGCTTGTTGCTTGCAAATAAATACTAAAAAACTGAAAAACCGTAAAAAGTTTCATTAAAAGGAAATATAAATAAAACTTTTATAATCATTTCTGACACATTTATATAATCGACTTGACGTACGTAATATAAAAAAATACGTTATTTTCTTAATCATTTTCTTTGCAGAATCATAAATGCAACTGGTACAAATTTTCTTTATTTATTTATCCTATTTATTAACACTATTTTGTACACCATAGACAATAAATAGAGGATGCAAAAGGAACAATTCATATGGTGCAAGTAGCGGTCTTATCATTCGGGGCGATCTCTACCAGACAACTCTTTGTATAGATAGTAGTTTGTATAGACATAGAGAAGAGAGACATGAAGGAGAAGGCAATTTAGAGTGTACCTACATAATACATACACATATACAAACACATTACTACACACATACATGAATACTTGCATATATTTAAACAGTTCACTTACATATGTGTACTACATAAATACGAGTAATTAAGAGATGCTACACAATATGCTATTTTAGTTCTACTTTAATTTTATTTAACATTGAAATTTAAACGAAAAATTTTGTGTATACCAAATATATTAAAAATTATTGCTTTATCAGACATATAACTTCGTCATACGACAAATGTCATCATAATTTTAAGTGCATAATAATAATATATAAATTATCGACAAAACGCAAAAGAAATACACAAATAAAGAAAAAAGAAATAATTTAATAAAAACAATGAACTATATAAACTAATCAAAGTAAAACGGAAGAAAGAATTACATTACATTTTTGTTGTAAATAAAACCTCGAGTTAATGGCGAACACATTTCAATTAAGCCATCATCAATTAAGAACAACTACAGTAAAGCGTCCGCGGCGATCGCAAATGAAATAATTAGCCGACGCCGTGCCTACCTACGTCTGTCGCAGAGCAATCGCTCCGTAATTCCACTACGTGTCAATAATGTGAACGCAATCACATTACAACTACCCACGTACAAGCATTACACTGTTATCATATATGTGTATACATGTAACTTCAGCTCCTAATTTTCATATCTTCATCATTACAAAAGCGGGCACGACAACTTAGTTTATAAAAAATACTTTTTATATATTGTTGATTTAAATTATTATTGCATTATTATTACTACCGACAGCCGTTAGGACCGAAAGGTTTTCGAATGGTATCGACTACTAGCCGCGAGACCGATTATAGTGGCGTTCCTTGGGAAGAAACCTATGCCCAGCAATAGGCGTATATCGGCTGCAATGATAATTACAATATTGGTCTGTAACGGATTCACGTAGTACGGATTGGTAAGTTAAACTGTCAGGGAGCTGGCAACGTGGCGCGCAGAATTAGCAGCTTAGGCCTTAAGGTTATAGAGACCACAGATCGCTAAGCACAGTATAGAACGTTCTTCTGTAAGGTATAGAGAACTTGCTTAAGATCGTCGATAGATGTTGAATGCGGCTCATGTTCAGCGGTTGACGTCTTTTGACTAAAATAATGACGAGCAATTACGGTGTATGTGCTGTGGTGGAACAGAGCTGACGTTTTTTTCTAACGCACTTTTCTAAGTAAGCGAAAGGGATAGAATGTAGTGGGAGTCTACAGTTTAAAAGAAAACAAAGATGACTTTACATTCGTACGAATTTTGATCTATATAGTCTTTTTGTAAAAGAAGTTTTTGGTCATTTGGTCAAACATGGTGTTTCTCGGAAAACGAAGTAAAGGGGAAAAAAAAGAATACGCCAAATCACTGCTAAAATAGAAATAAGACCAAAAATACGCAAGAATCAGGGTAAACAAATACAATTAACGGAAGAACAAAAGAACATAATCTTATCATATTAATGGTAGATGCATGTAAACGCTTCCTTAACTTTATCACTAACAGATAAGATTGCAGAGAAGTTGTGAAATTTCAGATATTATTTCTGCATATAAACTAGAAATCAATTAAGGAAAACATTAAGTGTAACATTGGAGTCGTTAACATAAATAAAAACAAGTGAAATTAATAACAATCCGAACTACTGTTCTATTTATTTTTAATTTAATATATTTAATGCACTGACTTAATAAAGATAATCAACGATAATATTTTCACGCACGCTGTCCAGCAACATTGTGCTAGTATAATATGTTTACACATAAAGTACGATTCTAGACCTTATCCTTATATTGTAGCGGTCTTCTGCCGTGTCAGGAGGCACGTGGTCTCCCTTGCCAGTGCCAAGAGGTTATCTCCAGGGGTTACCGAAATATGTCAATGTGTTACTTAAAATTAAAGAGGCTGATAATATGATAGATAATATTATTAAAATGTAAATGCAGTGATTTATTTTTACGTGATAAAGGTAACCGTTTTCTAATAAATACCGACCATACAAACAGTTTTATTTCAACGGGTTATGAGGTTATTTCTTAGGACTGTTGCGTCCTGCACAAGCATGAATGCAAGATTTCTAAGAAAAGATAAAACCCCATCTCGATGGGTAGCCATTATTAGAACATGAATATAACCTATTGCACAAGGTGATTGATTACAGGTGCAAAAACTTTGAAAGGGTGAATATATAGCTCATTTGACAGCAAAAGATTCTATTTCTATTTTCAATTACAAACTTAAACAGTACACAATCATTAATTTTAAAAACCTACTAATTCGAATTTTTAAAACCCTCTTCCTTTTTATGTTATCATAACGTTATTTATTATTTCTTAAACTATTGATTTTTATTTATTGATAGTAAATGAACTACAAATTCAACCTTTTGAAGCTTTTACTCCTATAACCATGATAATGTTAGAACGCAATATGTTTTATAATCAACTTTTTCGAGGATATACCATAATCGCTATGCCTGGCAGGCTGATTGGCAATCGCAGTGTGCTGTACTATGAGGACGTTGCTGCCTATCCTCTAGAAACTTATTTGTGAACAGTGGTAATCCTATATAATAAACAAAGTGTGAATTATAAGATTGTATCCCGGGAATCGAACCCGCGACCTACGATCGCAAGTCTCAGTCAGATCTTTTACTGTTGGTCTACTGCCCAGAGGTAGAGGACTCATACAAAACAGCTATGGGAGAGGTGAGCTTGAGATTGCACTTGGATCGGTTCACAAATCTTTGCGGTGTGTATCATAAATAACTTAAGCCGTTATAGGTCAATTTTGACACGTTATAGCCACCAGGTCGATTGAAACTGTGATCATTAATCTTATTTCGCCACTTTGCAACCTAAGATAACAAAAGTCGAATTTATAAGACAAATTAAGATCGCAAGTACAGTAATAATTCGTTAATAGCAACCGCCTATTCGAGCCGAAATTCTGGACGGAATGCTCGAAAATATGGCCTTTGCGCTGCATCACTACAAAAATATACGTCAGGGACCCAAGAGTTTGGTGACCACCGAATGCGGAAATAACTAATAATAGCCTCATCATAACATCCGAGCGAATTTAGCTGCTGTGAAAAAGTCTAGGTTATCATGACTTCTTCAAACCTAGTCAATTAGTAATTACAAATAAGCAAATATTTATAATGACTAAATAAAACTAAAAGGAACGTAAAATATATTTCTTTTTTTTTTACCACAAGACAAAGGGTTCGGTGCCGTTCAGTAAAAATTTCATCAGCCTGCGTTCGAAAGTTTCTCAATGAAGTCTCTTTAATCAATTAAGTCACCAAATATCATAACTTATTTGACACTTGCAAGGTTTTACTCGAGAATTATATTAATATGCACTACATTTGGTTGCACCATATACGCCCCCGCAATGCTCGGACGTAATTACCCGCGTTGTGCAAACTACATCTTAAAAAAGTATATTTGTTACTTGAAATGGTGAAAGGTGAAAATGCGTATAAACCCGTCGAGTATAATTGAAACTTACGAATAATACATTTACCCTCCTTCAGAACTTGAAATATTTTCATTCGTAGATATTAATTATTTGTCTAAATTACATAACAGAATTTTCAATTATGTACAATTTTTAAATCTAGATTTTAGAAAGTAGAAGAAAATTAAAACGAAAGAGTGGGAATTATCTATATATATAAGTAAAACATTAAAATTGTAGATATTAACTGAATAAACGGCGTTAAAAGTGACAAAAATGGTGTTGACATAATTTGAAAACTTAACAAACGTAACTTAATATTTCAAAAGTTGGTAAATTGAAGTGCCACTGGGTAAGCAACAAAACGCGAAGGACAAATGACCGCTGGGAACTTAAGATCATTATCTGGACACCACATTCCAGCTAGTGCAACGTAAAATTTTCTATTTGGAAGGTGCACAGATGACCTTGTTAAAGTCGTCATAAGGGGTATACGACGCTTCCAAACAGTCCCATTGTAAATTTATGGGAAAGACCTATATCCAGTAGCGGACATCTTATTAAAATAATAGTGACCATGACTTCAAAAGCTTTAATTAATTTAACTAAACACATTCCATAGTGAAAGAGTTAGTTTTTATTTATTAAAAATACACGTGATTGTCTTCATAATAATTTCGTAACATCTACTTGTAAACTTTGCAAATGATTGTGAATATGAAAGAAAGAAATCTATTTATAGTCTACATGTAGATAGAAGTTTATAAGTATATTAGTTAGAAATTTTTTTCCTCATAAACGAGGTTTTTCATAAAAAAAAGGAAATCTGTGGTATATCTGAAACTAAACAAACACAATTTTATTTGGTAAGACTGTAAACAAAGCAGAAAATATTATTATTTGTCAATACTCTTAATATATAGCAAGATTCAACAGACCGTTTGATAGGTGTGTAATTGCGAAGGCGTTTCGTAATTTTTATTTAGGGCCGATGGTCCAACGACAGATATGCGGCACCAAGGGTGCAGTCGAACGCGCCGCCTACGCCCTGCCCACGCGGCTCGTGCGAGATGTGGAAACGTTCGCAACAGGGGAAAGTGTAGCCGACTTAATTACTGCCACTAGCCGCCTCGTGATAGCTCTTAACTGATATACCTTGATCACTTAATTAGCTTTCCCTTTCACAGTTCCTTCGCCGACAGTAATAAATGGTTAACTTTGTTGTTCTATTTCATATAATTTTGTAGCAAATTTGTTCTCTTAAAACTAGAGACTTAAATGTAGCAGAGTTTTGAGATTTTGTTTGCTTATGCGTCAATAGCAATTTTTTTATAATAATTTAACATTTTAATATTTTATAGTAAATATACTATCCATTTTTTTCGTAATGAAAGCCGTCCCCTTAGACTTATGATACACATTAATTTGTACTATATTTTTATGTTACTTGTAATTATTTGTGTAATCGTATTTTAAGAATTTAAAGATAAAAATAAAAAATATTAATTGTACGTTAAGTAAAATTAAATAGTAGTATTCATTTCACGTAAATTAATCGGATCGTTGGAAGACGATTATAACCAAGATTTCTTCGAATTTCGAGGATATCGAAGTACCATAAAAAGACATTACTAAAAAAGATACCATAAATTGTTTAAGTTATGTCGATTATTTGTTTTTATACCGAAAAGAAACTTTATATGAACCAAATACGATACCTTTTAGATCGCACCCGCGTATAGCGCCAGGTGTTGCTGCTGTAGTGTCCAGAGCTGGACGGGCACAGCAACAACTGCAGGCTGTTGGGTCTCGGCTGCCTTTGTTTCTTCACCCTCAGTTTTACTACTTCCTCGATTTTTTTCGTTTCTTTCATCGGAGGTTTTTTCGAGTCGACACTCCATCGATTTCTCCCATCGATTTTATTTTCGTACGTCACCTCTTCCAGATTCAAATGATCTAGCCTTTCTTTTATGAAACTTCTAGACCGCAGCAAATCCGGCGTCAGATCAATTTTATTTTTTCTAATCTCTATCGGCGACGTAGGCGGCCTACGAGGTTCGAAAACCACCTTGGAATACTCATTGCTGCGGCGCCACAAACGTGGCGACAGGGGCCAGAAGCGCCCGTTGTGTTGCGCGGACTCCATCACCATTTTTGTTGAACGATTCACTTTTAACAATCACACGTGTTAGCACTTTCAACTACCACTTCCGACTTTATCGATGTTCACGCGGTACTAATTAAAATCAAAGTTAAAGTAGTATGACCAGTTAGGGACCGCTGACGTTTATTTTATAAGCGTGCTCCGAATAAATTTGTATCGCGGTTCGTAGGCTGGCACGTTCCTAGCGCGGGATCATTACAAACACGACGTCCGCTACATCCGATGCCAATTCATTCACTATACAAAGGATGAACGGCAAGTGCATAGTAATATCCCCTCCCCAACGTAATCAGTAATGCGTAACGTCTACGGCGAATTCTCGATAAAGTCTCGGCGATAAGGCGGATGAATCAAATGATAGTGGGAATACGTAATACATCAAAATGCAAATAAGCAATACGAGGAATGTTTGCGATCGCATTCACCCATAAAGGGGATATATCGTCAATGGATTATGACGCAGGTGGTTTAATCTTTTTTCCTCCAAATTTCTAATCAACATTTTAAGATGAAATCAAATTCCTCGTGCAGGTTTTTATTAATTAATACTTTACCGTACAGTCGCGAGATGGTTAACGTTTCGCCTTAGCATATTTATGTAATGTAGAGGAGTTTTGGATTAAATTAAACCGGTTTTTGGCATACTATCAGATACTTTGCTAATACTGTTTGCAACGACGTTAAATTTATATTCGGATATCTGATTCGAAATCCAAATTTTATTCCCTTTTTCATGATATTAGCCCAATTTTTTCTCAGCCTTACACAAATAAAATTATATACTGATTGTTACAAAGTTTCAAGAAATTATTTAACCAAAAATTAAAATTACCTTGCGATTTGCGGTAATTATGAGAAAATTTAATTCGAAAACTTTCTTTCTGTACACATCGAATCGGCAGAGCAATCATTTGTAATGTGCTAAAAGTTATCTTTAATTATACTAATCGTTTTCACCTACATTCCTAGAAACTCGATGATAGAAGACAATTTATTACGATTTCATAATATTTATGGATGAACATAAATCGGTGTGGCCATAAAAGTGAAGGTTTCGATGCGTCTCTTAAGATATTGATGCATGAGCGTGTTAACGCCCACGGCTTCGTTCGCATTGTGGTCGTTCAATCCTACTAAGATAGATAGTGGCCGAGGTAATCTGTGCATGACAACTATAATGAAGTATTGTTTGTACAATATTATATTTGTAAAATGACAGTCTGATCATATTTGTGATATGATCAGATTGAAATATAGTTATACGCGTCATATCTATCATTGTTGGATTACAATTATTACAATTATATAAGACTAAAACATTTATTATAACACCGTATTCATTATTGGGCCAATAGATAATAAAGAGACGTTCTGCAGAACTTCTCCGAGTTGTAATGTTTAAAAAAGAAAGGGCAAAGTGCCAAGGGCTTGTTATTACAAAATGAGATATAATAAAATACTTAAAATTTATTACTTGTCGGCAACGAGCGTAAATCAATCAAAAACGTTCAAAACAATCAAGTGGTTTTATTGACAATTTAAACATACACAATAATTTATCAGAACCAAGGTCGTTGAGTGTCATAACCTACATTTTTAATGTTTAATATAAATAAACTAGTGATGGGTCTCTTTCAGAGGCCGTTAATTGCTAAATAGTAGTACGTAAACATTTGTGTGGTCCTGTTTAGGTTGTGCCATAACCGGTGGAATAATTGACCTTAGGAAACGTACTATTCAATATCAAAAGTTTACAAGCGCCAATATGTAGAGCTGTCTATATTCTCAAGGTAAATTTACAAATCATAGCTTTTTTTTGCAGAGAATTTTTTTTCTTGAATCTGGATATGCGCAAGCTATCTTACCCTTTGCGGAGAGAACAAGATTATATGTAATTCCTTTCTACTAAGCCTTTGGACGTGGTCCTTTTCGTTAGTGAGGTAACTCTGTTCAGAACACTCCTTCTAGTCATGTGTTAAGGGGAACCGGAAAGTAATGTCGTTTCTGTCGACATATTTTACAGAAAAACCGATTGTTTTTTACCGCTCCGGCATTGAAAATATGTATACAAGATGGCAAAAGGTTGTTGATAACGTAAGTGAATATATTGTTGATTAGAAATAAAAACTTGTTAAAAATGTAGTCGTGTGAATTTAACGTAAAAATGCGACATTACTTTCTGGTTCCTTTAATAAAATGTATAGATGGAACTCCTTGTGTATGAGTTGCATTGTCCTCGCTACCCTTTATACTATTACGTTAATTCGCGACCAAGTCAATCTATCAACCGCTACGCTTAGAAATGTAAACTCTTGATAAGCTAACTACTTAGTACATGAAAAAAAAAAACCTTTTTTACATGTTTACATTGAATTACATGTAGTTCTAATAACAGATACGACGAGAAGTTTTGTTATTTTTTTTTATCAAAAGGTTTTAATAGTTCACGTTCCAGTATGAATAAAGTGAGGCGTATAGAAGCACCCACAGACTGACATGTTTGTCGCCTATCTAAATCTCGTTTTTTAATGTCACAAAACATTAGTTTTTACTATAAATAAATTACTAGAGAAATGATACAAGGTACGACAAAAGTAACACATTGAATTTTAACACTATAAGTCTATTAATAATAAATTCATGAAAGAAAACTAATATTAAACGATGTCGCCCGTACCTGATATTATATGACAATGAATACTCAGTCTCGTTAAAATAGTTCAACATGCTCTTCAGTTATTGTACAGCTGTGACTGCAAAATTAATGCCTATTATAAATTATATGGCGAAAGGTATGTCATTCTCCGTATGATATATGCACCGCGTAGGGCAAGACCGTGATATTTTGGTGGTAAAAAAGGTTAGCTGCTATTTTTCGAACTTTATAATCAATACTTAACTTTTTTCTAGGATATCGAGGTCATTGGTCAATTATAGATTCTCGCCTATTAAAAATATATATAATCGTGGTCACCACGAATACAAAATTACATAACAGTTGCCTTAATAGAATAGGACGTATCGGTAGCATGGCGCATGCTAAGTGGGCGCCGTCAGGAAGCCGCATATATTACGAGGCGCAGGACAATCCAACCGTTGATATGCAAATGCGATATAGTATAGATAGCAGGCCAGACGGGGGCTTAGCAAAGAGTATATATCATTCCCGTTCTCTCTGCGAGGCGTTATTCCATTCAAATTTGTTTTTCGCGTTTCGGTCTGTATTTTAAATTTGCGGCGCTTTTCATTTTAGCAGCAGAGTTCGTTAAAAGAAACATAAATTTTACAAACCTGAGATTGAAAACATAAAAAGAATAAATGATAACATAAAATTAATTTGTGTACTAAAATATTCATTGCATTTTCATTTGAAAATACATTTTTATAAGTAGTTCATCAAGAATAAATCAAGTTAAAAGTTTCATACCGCTAACAATAAAATATTAAAGTTAAAATTTTAGTATTTTACTTTACTAAAATAGACAAACTTTAAACATGTATGCATATTTATAAACATAAAATATGATTTAGTGAACTTATTTTTTGTTTTTAATTTACGTTCCAATGTCAGATAGAAAGATACAAAGTTTGTTGTCAAATTGGCGGAACACAGATAAGTTTACAAATAGAATGTAACGAAATATCGCTTATCTTTGCTGTTTAGCAGACACTGAGGAGGGGGGAAGGGGGATAAGGGGGCATAATGACTCACAGGTGTGAGAACGTGCGTTCAATTTCTCGGCGACAACTGACTCAATTTCTAAAAATCGATCAGAAATCAGGGGAAATGAAACCGGATACGTCAAAAAAAAATGCTCTGTCGTAGTCCGGTAAATTTGTCTTAATTAAATGTTTATTTTGATTACATTTTAATTTTATTAATTTTTATTATTCAATACAGAACTATTGAAACTGTTATGTATGTCGTCAAGAGAACGCCATAAAATATATACCAACCTTCAGGTGAAAGTGTAAAGAATTATTGAAACTATTAAAAAAAACTGATAAGTTTATAAGTATGTTAGAAAGTCGTTTAAAATAAAACATATCTTAAACTAATTAATATATTATGATAAAAAATACTAATTTACGAGTACGGAATTAGATAATTTGAAATAATCAATAAATGTATTAAAAAAAATGTCAAACTACAGAGCATTTCTTACTAAAAATTATGTTTATGTCGCGATCCGGACATACTGTAATTAATAACCAGACCTTCAAGTGCAGCTTAAAGTTAGTTTGCTTTCTGTCGAGGTTTAATCATCGAAGACGTTAAAATTGTATAGAGTGAGAATAGCGTGTACAGTATACACATGCCGTAAAAAGTAGATCGGCATGCAAACAAAACATAACGTAAGCGACCAAGATAATAAGGCCACGGTCAACTGGCAGAGCGAATGACATTACCCTAAGCGCAGGCGCAGCTTGTCTAGCCATTAAAATACTTTCGATTTTTTCGCAAGTTTCGCGGTTGATCCTAGCATCTTTAGCTTCGTTGATTTTATATACGTGTTTATTATATTACACATTTCCCACAGTAATCAAAATAATGAAATTATTATAAACCGAATGTTTCGATGACATAATCTAACGAAATTTAGATAATAGGTGTCTTTTGAATAAATTAGGATTTCTCTACGAGATATATTCAAACATGTAGTGATCTGTAGACGAAAGAAAGAAACGGACATAAAAAAACGGATTGCCAAATTGAAATAGCAGAGGGCCGGCCATATGAAGTGCAGAACAGATGACCACCGAAGCCTTAGGTTCTCGTGTGGTCAGTTATTTAATTAAGGTACAATACAAACTTTTTTTTCTATTTGAATCTATAAGGAAATTTCATAAACGGTAACATAAACACAGTAGAAAAGATAATATAAAGAAGCAACAGGAATAAGGAGATTCGAAGACTTACGAAAGTAAGTAACATGGTCAAGCTAAAAAGCATGTTTGAAGTTGCAGTAGACACTACACACAGCGTGCAGAACAGATGGCTTAAGCTTCTGGAGTAGAAACCACGGACTGGCAAACGCAGCGTACGGCGTTCATCTGGTGCACAGACGACCTTAATAAGGTCGTTGGAAGACACTTCCACCGATCGGTTACATATGTGGAACACCCAAAAGAGGACTATGGCTGATATGACCATAATAAATACAAGTTCTAGGTTTTACTTTAATAAAAAAACAAGTCTTGTTAGTCAAGTGTTTTTTTTTAAACCTTTGAGTAGAATTATGAGTGCTTTATATATTCTCAACATGTTTTACAAAAATCGAAAAAGTAACTAGCTCGTTAAGAAAGAAGCGACGTCATAGCTCATAGCGAGCGCGATAAGAAAAACATATTTAAAACTGACATCGCCCGGCGTGTTCACGATAAATTATTCATGTCGCTCCGATGGAACCCAAGATAATATCGACTCTCTATTAATACATTCAATTATTTAGACGGGGGTTACGTTCGTGGAATTGAAACAATTGTTCAGATGCGAGCGGTCATACAAATGCAAGAGTTAAGGCGAGTGTACACAGCGGCCACAGGCGTCGCGAGTGCGGCGACAAGCATCGATGAAATTGTACATTGTCATTTTATATATTTTCGAAATATATATAGTTTAGTTTATATCCTATATATACAGTTTTTTTTGTTTCAAAATATTAATTGAAATTAATTAAAAGTTACTTTTGAATCAATTAATTTAAACAATGAAGCAAATGCTATGGTTATTTATAATAAACTGTCTCGGATTATAAGACTATTTTTGTTTCTTATGTTACGTTTTCAATAAATAATTTTCAATAACATAAATAAATACCTTTTCTAAGGTTCAAATAAGATAATCTTTTGTAGGTAATTGTATGCGTTTTTAAAAATAAATTCACTTGCAATACAATAAAATTATGATAAAGTAAAAGTTTTATTAAAGTTTGGGAATGTATTGCCCGAACTCAATGTATAATAAATATTTATGTAAGTAATTACAGAAAAAAAACGACCGAGCTTGTTGTCGGCTCTTCTAGGTTCTTAGCGCTTTTAGAACCTTTTTAGTCACGTATTTTAAGACGAAAGATGCTATTAAAGATAAATCTAGTTTGATTCTAGTTTTAATCAAATTGGGCTCTTCTAGATATCTTTTTATGACTTACACTAACCTTAAATAGAAACGATTAATAGATAAATATTAAATGAAGTAATAATCTAATCAAAATAAGATCAAAGTTAATTAGCGTGCGATCTCTCGAAGGCGTGTTAAAGATCTCGCATTGCAAACAGATTTCATTTCGTCGAACGTAACTTTTATTTATTATCAATAAGAGATTTGCCACGTGTGCATTGACTCATTGCGATACGAAACATAATGCTTAGACATTTGACATTAGTATGAATATTCATTTCGCCAAGTAATGGTCTGCTTAGAAGTAATTTTACGATATTTTCTACAACGATTGAGAAGCATTTCATTAAGTTTACGGTACGGACTGGGGCAGCTTGGTAAAACTGTATTAAGAGTCATAATAGTAAAAAGTTATATCGTATTCTTAAAATACTTTGAGGAAAGAAAAATGTAGGTATAAAAACGGCTAGTATAACTCCACGTTTACAGAGGTTTAAAAGGCGCACACAACACCACTGTACCGCGGCCCTTAGAGCCCGGAGACACTGTCGCGACACAATAGCCGGAAAGCGGCACTTCAACGCCAGGATGCGAGAAGCGCGTGCCGCCGTTTATGGTTCACCTTTTAAACATAATATACTGCTCAACTTCGAGAAAGATTTAATAAATGTATGGCCTTGTGTGACAATTTTCTTATATTTATAGAACAGATAGAAAAAAGGTAATATTAAAAATAATTTCACCAAATACTGTTACTAAATTTTTAATAAAATAAAAATTATTTCACAGGTTAAGATTTGTCTCATTTATTATTCTTAATAACTGCCCTCGCAGACTTCGTACTGTCTCAAGCTATTTTTTTTATTATAGACAAAGCTTTTCCTCTCTGACGCGCTTGATATTAAGCTATGACAATATTTACAATGTTGCATGCGCTAGTTATTTGCTTGTCGCGTTCTTAAAGAAAAAAAAACGTCTTTCATAATCATTATTTCATTTATTTAGTGTCTTAATAATAAAACAACGATTACTTTCAATTTTTACACTTTACTAATAATGCGAATAGCGAAACAACGTGAAAAAGACAGACGTTTGATTGATATTATATTCTCCGCATGAGTTTATACGATTAATTATGCGAAGTTTTTATCTACTTTACTGGAATTTGGATTTTATTTTTACTCTGCCTAAGTAACTCCGGCTTACCTTAACATAAATATAAATGAAAGCTTATACCATGATTAAAACTTACATAAAAATTGTATTTTTATAAAAAATTCTATTAAATTTCAATTAAAATTAACTAGAGTGTATTTGCACACATGTTTACTATCAGCTCTATAATTGTGTGAAAATCAATATTTGTTAAATCATTCAAGTTATTGGAAGATTTCGCCATCTCCTTTGTCATTCTAACCAAAAACGACATAAATAATAAGTGTTTTTTTTATTCTGTGAGTGTTTAAGAAAAAAAAAGGCTATTTCGTAAGTCAAATAACAATAAAGTGTTTTATGGAATAATTCAATCAATTAAAATACATTTCCATGATTGCATATAAGTGTTTGCGACTTTATACATTTAAACAAAACCAATAGAACTTGTACACAATAGGAAAACTAGGAAAAACGTACTCCGAAATTCGAAACAAGTCGTAAATTATTTTCGGTCCGCGATTTAATAAACAAATCTTGTCCAGATTTATGCGTCGCCATTCACGATTCGCGTCGCATCGGATGACGGATGGGCGCGGGACGTGACGGATGCCGTGCATCAATCACACAGCCAACGAGGTTCGGGAAGGCATTGTGACGTCAGCAGTTATGACTGTCAGTTTCGAAGCTAATGCAAAAGCGACAAAGAATGACAATTTCTTTTTATCCAAAATCTGTAAATGTGTACAATTGTTCTGATTTTAACTAATTTAGTCGAATAACCATACCCGGCTGTAAATGAGACTTCTTGAACTATCTGGTAAGAGATCCTGATAAAAATATTTTTAAACAACACATTAAAACACACTATAATTAAGCATTTTAATTATCATTATGTTATTATTATCATAATCAATTCAGCCGCTGAACCTTAAAACACCAGGGCCTCTTTATTTTGCGTACCAAGTGGACTGCCTTTTGCCACTTCAACTTACTAACCCACTGGTTTATGCCAGTTCGTTAATCAACTAATGTGCTGATTTCTGGGTCGATCTTATAAAAAGATCCTTGTTTAGCCCTCTTCGTGTCTAGTTAAGGGTCTGCGAATTTTCCAATGGTTTTATAAAGAGTTGAAATTTTATAATTGCCATATCAGTTATACACTGAAATACTAAAATATTCATTGTTTACCGTGGAAAGCAAATGAATGATCAATCAAAAAAGAACAGTTACGACGCTTAATGAAGGCGATGTTTCTTAGTCAAAAAAAACTATATGTCATTGACAACAATGACTAAAATAAAATCCATGAAATGACATCTCAATTTAGAGAAAGATCCATTATTAACAACAAGTATAGACAAGTGGAGAGTTAATAAAATGATACGCTGCGGGGTAGCGCCATAGACGTCACTAACACTCACATAGCGAGTCCAATACAATTGAACGCTCTAGATCTATCAGTTGTACGTGTGTCCAGGCGTGCCATTGTATCCTTTGCCAATATCAAACTAGAAATAGAACCGTATTTATAAATTTTATACTAGGATACAACTATTGTATATCGATTATATATCAATAATATACCTAAAACTCAAACTATAAACACTGGGGTTCAAAAATTCAGAGTGTGCCGCACCCACAGGTGGACAAATGACTTTGTTAAGGTCGCTGAAAGATGCTGAAAGATGCTGAATGCAGGTTGCTTTTACATTGCTGCGACCTTCCATATTAAAAATCTATGATAATAGGCTCTATGTCTAGCAGTTGACGGTTGAAATAATGATGATGACGTAAAATTTATAAGGTTTGATTGGAACTTATGATTTGGATACATAGTAAGGCTAATTAAAAAAAATATATTAATTCATTTACTATTATTACATTGTAACCGTTTTTTTTTTCAAAAAAAATAAGAATTGTGATATCTTCGTGAATTTTATTCTTTGAAATTTTATTTACAACTAATCTTGTACAGTAGTTTTCGTCCCAAAGTTCTTATAATAAGTACAACACACCGTACCAGATACAATGTAACAGTTATCCAGCACCATTAATCTTCATCGTTTGTGGACAATGACGATATTACATAATTTTGATAAAGTATTCTCAGTCTGTGAATCGAATTCGCTAACGTTTCTCGTTATCACCTCAAAGCACTGAACCACTGGCCCTCTGTTTATGTCACTTCGGTTTTGATTCATCAAAATTATTTTAGCCCTGACATAAGTCTTTTATATTCCACTTAGTGACCGGGCCATTTTCGCCTAACAGTCGATGAAAGAGTAACTTCCGAATTAAAAAAAAATATGGCAACGCTGATGATTTTTAGAATATTTTACTAATTGTTGATTATATAACATATATATTTTAATGTCTTATTTCGGACGAAGACAAATTCAAAAACATACAAATCCAAAAAATTGGCCATACCTTTCATGTCTAATAAATGGTGTAACTAACACAATTTTTATATACATATATTGTCATGTTATATGTAGATATATGTTAGATAATTGCGGCATTGTTGCTATCTTTGGGGGAGGCTAATGCCTTATGCAGTGCGCGTCTATCGGGTCACATGATGATGATGATAAAGATCAGCTTAAGGTCGATGTTTAAAGGTGATAACAGCAAAAGATTTAATAAGGCTTTTAATCTATGTTATACTAAGAATAGAGTTTTAAAGTAGTTGGTGTGTTAGTCATTCTGCGAGAAATAATATAATGTCTCATTAACCCAGTTATTACACTAAAATAGACTTCTCAAAGTAATTATCTCATAACAAAAAAATAACGAAAAAGTTAATCCAGAGCCTATAAACAAATGGAAGCTTAACGAAGTGACACCCGACAACGGTCGATCGTAACACAAACATTTTGAAATAAACGTCGTCGGCCGACATTAAAAGCAACCTCGCTGCATCGCTTCGGAGTTATTCATTATTTATTCGCGAGAGCCAGCCAGGGCTGTAGCCTGAACGATAAGAAGGTCACTTTAAAATGAAACGCTAGACGCTTCTAAGGAGAAAACTTAATTTAAATGTACATTTAAACATTTGACTACAAAGATTAAACTTCGAAAAACCGATAAAATTAATTAAAATATTAAACAGGGTGGCTTTAAATATCTTTTTTTATTTATTGTTTACTGTACATCAATAAACAAAAATAGAAGTACATGTTATAAGTCAAAAATGAAATAAGCGGTCTTATGGCAAAACGCGATTGCTTCCAAACACATCCATTAATTTATTTATTCGTTATTATTTAAGAATGGGCACATAAACTTAATCTTATGGAGTCTATTGTTAAAAACAAAATTGATTAATACATCTTTAAGGTTATCGACTGCCTAAGTTTTTTGTAGATTATAAAAACGTTACATAGCAGTGTTTTAGGCACTCGTTTGCAACTAAATAGCTATCAAAACTAAATATTAGACATATTCTAAAACAAAATTTGAATATGTTGTTAAAAAATATTACTAAAACATGTTATAATGGCACTATGCCAACCCTGTAGTGAACCGCTGCTATTAGGCCGGGGAGTTGGGTCCGTGCCAAAGGACGACTCTGATGAGTCAGGAGTCGCTGGGAGTTCCTGCAATCGACACTTCGTACACTTATGTCATCGGGCAACCGTATTTATTTATAGCTTTCAATTGAAAATATTAGCTATATTTCTTTATTAATGAGTTTGAAATATATAGAAAAAACAGTGGCTGTACACTTTTGGGATACAAAATTTCTTATCATTTTCTTTACCGCGGCGATTTGTCCGTCTCGTTCTTTACACATAGCTATAAATCCACAAAACTGCTTCCTTCTCGTTTGGTATTCTCTGAAATCTTTAACAAGATTACGGCATTTTCGAAAGCCATGCGGTACACAAACACAAAATTTGATGTAAACCCATTCCCCATTTGTGATATCTGATCACAGTTACTGCAAAGAAGTAGCAATACGGCTTTAACGAAAAAAAAAACAAACATGTAAATAATTTTATTACGCGCCTTTTAATAAATATTAAACTATTATAATAAATAACACAAACACGACTTATTATTAGTATTCGTACGCCAAGAGTTCAAAGTATATTATTTATGCTTAGGAAACTTGTTGGAGAACTTTTATAATTCTTTTTATCATTTTGTCGGTACCTTATTGATGACATCTAACGGTTCGGTGCGGCCTTTTCCTATATGAGTTGTCTCCATGTGGACTTTGCATAAAGACATTTCTATGGCAGTAAGAACTAGGTTTGTCTACCGCTTGAGAATAAAAAAAGAATATTTTTTTAATTAAATTAAAGCGCTTAATTAAACCTGAATCTAATCTGTGAAAATCTTTTTATAGCAATAATATTTTCACCGAAAATAACAACGCATTTCGTACAGGAGCGTACTGTTAATTTTATAGGCAATAAATTATTGGATTCATCCAAGAAGCCGTTAAACGTACTTCAGTAAACACTCTCGACTTAAGAGTAACGATCATTCCTTTAAAGATAAAGGCCCCGTAAAATTTTTAATTGCCTCAATTATTTTACGTGTCAATAATATATTGCTGCGGGTGCGTCCGTTACAAAATACTGTTCTTTTATAATCAATCTTGCCGCATCTGATGCACCTTGAAACGGAACCGAGTGCCACACCGGTTCTAAACATCCCCCGGGTAATAAAAACTACCAGTTTTGCAAAAAGTTATTGAACTTTAATGTTAGACTTTGCTTTTAAATGTTTATGGTGTTAAGGCCTACCCCATAGATTTCCGATAATAGGACCAGTATGGAACTTACGTTCAGCCTCTTTCGAAAACCTCAACAAGCCTGCCTGTCCACACATTAACTTGTATTGAATTCGTTCGAAAACAAACTTGTTGAAGTGAGTCGACGCTACCCCGTCGGCACGGCGTGTGACGTCATTAACCAATGATGTCATTCCACTCCGGACTATTACTTTATTCGTGCGTTCAATTAAGGGAACGAGGTTGGAACCTCTGTGTCAACGGCGTGATTAGCTAGTTCTATTTTCTATCGTCACTCCCGTCGTCGGGCGTGCCTTTCCATTAACCAAATTGTTATAACTCAGTTTTCGCATTGCGCGGCTTGGCCCTAATGCTTTTGTTTACTACGTGAACTATTAATAGGCAGTATAAAATTATTGCGCATTGTGTATTTTATGATATAGTACTTATTTATGACTGTAAGACATATGCCACCTAAATATTATAAATTAATAATAATGTTATTTCTTTTTTGAATCGATAAACGCCCACTGCAAGGCATATGGCTCCTCTAAAGATATCTATGATAGGATATACCAAAATCGCTACGCTTGCAGGAGGGTTGGCGATTGTGGTGTACTATTATGGCACGCAGAAGATGCTGCTGCCCATGCTCTGGAAACTTGTGAGCATTGGCAATCCTATATAATTATATATGATCGTATGTCTATCGCAGGGCTACAACTGCTTGCATAAATTTGAAATCGGAAATAAATAGAAATAGTGAAATTATTATTCTTTTAAATGAATTTATTGTCAGCAATGGAAACTCCTCATTACATGAAAGACAGACGAAACTATAGGGAGATGTTGTCGAGGGTAGAGTGAACTATTCAAGAAGAGATCACTAAGCTTTGGAACGGACAGGTCAGGTGGCATTCAATTACGTAAATCTGTGCATGTGAGGTGCCTCAGGGAGGGATAGATGAGAGGAGACTGTTGTAAGAATCGTATAACTATTACGAATGACAGGCCAAGATACGCATTAAAAAGTATACTATTGATTAGACATGCTCTCTTTGGCTTGAAAGTATGAAAACACGTGTTAAAACTGGCGATGTGTCTAAAAAGTATAGTAATTTACTCAAATTGTAGCATTTAATATATAAAATTTGAGAGATATGATCCCAAAAAGGTTCAACGTAATTGTATAAATGTTTGATAAGCGCACAGAGCACTTAAAATGTTGTAAACGAAGAAAACGACCAACGGAGGCATAATTATAATAAAAAATAAAGTTTCGAAATCGTCTGACTGGTACAAATATCTTTATAATGAACACGATGAGAGTTAAGATTGCTTTTAACATTTATACACGAATGGAATCTGTCTCATGGTCTGTCGGTCTATCGTTGCAAATATATTCAATGTATCTAAACTGCATATATTTGTGTAACGAATATAGTTCTTATTTTAGTAATACACAAGAATTATATGAATATTATTATATCAATGCGATATACCTAAAATAAAAAAGCATTATAACATTTACCCGATTTTATTGCGGTTTTTTAATTTTGTTTCCAACCTTTCGAGTGTTTTCCAACACGTGTTTTTAGAGCTTAAAGATACAAAAACTGCTACATATTCCGTTAAAAATAGTTTCTCTTCTATAAAATCTAGGAAATCTTTAAAACTGTTTATAACGTTTCAATTGTCTCGTAAAGACCGATTCTATGGAAAAAATATGGCGAGTTTTACTAAGTGGTCATGTTTCGCATAGCCCACAGTTGACAATTTTCAATACTCATATCGACCTCAAATAAAAATCTGTAAAATGATAATATATTTGATTTCAGTAAGATTGTCAAGGTATATCAAGACAACTGAAGTCGCGTGTAAGCACTAGCAAATTATAATTGCCGGAACGCAGACTTGAATTAAAGTAAAGAAAGTAATTTCAAACAGGTCCGAACGAGTCTTAAACGACCCTGCATAACGCCAATATTCGCGGGCAAACAGATGTAAAGATAAAACGAATAAGAGAATGTTCAAGATGAAATTGTTTCTTTGCAAGAGATTTTTTTCGCAAAAGTCCACACAAATTACAAACTATATTAATGTACGTACGAATACTCTCCCCTTTTCGCCGCGCATATCTGGCGTAGTACAGCGGTTTCGGCAGCGGTATATAAGATGACGGTAGATGCGAAATGGGGGGGTTGGTATCCTCCCTAGGTAGACCGTGACACAGTTAAAGTCGCGGGAAGTCGGATGGATGCAGGCATCGTAAGATCTGTCATTAGGGCGATCTTTGGGAAAGGCCTATGTCTAATTTAGTACCAAAAAGTTTGAAAAGATAGAAGTTAGAAGTATCGTTTTAAACAAGATATGTCGTGATAAACGTGCTTCCAATGTTTTTTACTCGATAGTAATGCTAGGTTATTATTTACGAAGGGTATGCCAGAATTACTAAAGTAATAAAGCCGTCGTGAGTGATTGGTTATAGGAGTAAAAGCTTTAAAGTGGTGAATTCATTGCTCATTTGTCAGCAAAACAATTTTATACTAATTTACAATCACCTGTATAAAGTGATCACTTTGAAATATGATGCATTGGTTTATTTTTTCCATAATAATGCGCCAGGCCAATAACTTCTGACAGTACAACGCCTGCAGCGACAGATAATAAACAATGATTACTTTTAATATGCAGTAATATGAATTTCACAAACACTTTTACACTTATAATCAATCACCATGTATAATTATAAAAGAAGTGTTATACTCGACGATAAATATTGCACATCGACCTTTGGAAAGAGACAATCGACTAATTTCGGCTTCACAGAGCGTTATCTTTGTCCTACACTACCTATGTGACGTTTTGTCAGTGTATAATAGAGCCTCTAACTTGTACATAAAGCGTATTATCACCTTGGTACGGATTTCATCGCTACCATTATTTTATATTAATATTTCGGAAAAAGAAATTAGATACTTCTTAAATAATTTCTCATAGTATCTTTATCAAAGAAGTGAAAAACGGCAACAAAATTGGTATTTCAATTCTTTGTTGTCTCGGCATTTACGAAATAATTGTACAAACCAGTACCAATAACCGGAAAACCGATGAGGCAAATTGTGACATTATTCATTAGGAAATTTAATTACATCAAGTCACGTAGGACATTATCGCCGGTGCTGAGACGTCACCGTTTTTAAGAACTCAACAATGGTATTTTTCCTTTTTCACCCGTAAGTTACCTTGAATTACAATTTAATATTAAATAATTAATTATGTTTGCAATGCAGGAAGCTACGAGAAAGCTTTTTATATAATAAATTATACTTATTGAGCTATAGCAATGACATGTGACTGTTGGAAAGAAAATCTTTTTCATTATTTACATTTATACAGTTTTTTTTTACCTAACTTACATTGCTAGCGACATTTGCAAATTACGCAGGAGTTTAGGAGGAAGAGCGTAGAAGGCATTTAGTCTAAATCCTCTTTAAAGGTAGCGAAGCTGGTCGGCTTTATGGGGAATATCGGCTCGGGCCGCTAAATATTCTATTTTACATCACTGAGAGGCTATCGGGCTCCTAAGTCGTTTAAGTGGACGCCCAATTGTGTAACTAGGTCTAAGGGCCCCAGAGGACCTCAGCATGGACTGCCGCTGACTTGACTGGTGTCCAGGAGAGCCTAACCTCGACTTGTTTTCTATTACCTAGCTAACACTATTATCAATTCGGATAGAGTTCGTGTAGCAAGAGGAAGTGACGGAATAAACACCAGCAATGCTTCTATTTAGAACAAAAGGGGGTTCGCTATCCCTGTCATACATGAACCGTCTTGAATCCGACGATTCCGGCTGTAGTAAGATAAATTTAATGCAATAAAAGTTTTAAGTAGTGTTATTTAGCAGTTCAAATCAAGAACGTCATTTGAACCAACAGACGCCTATTGCATGGTATAGGCCTTCCTCAAAGACATCTACTCGTATGAGGGATATAACATAATCGCCACGCTTGGTGGACGGGTTGGCAGTGTATTGTGGCACACAATGGACAATGCTGTCTGTCCTCTAGAAACTTGTTTCTGAGCATTGGTAATCCTATTTAAATAATATAAAGTGTGAATTATATGAATTTGACTTTCGGAAATCAAACCTGCGACCTACGATTTACATTGATTTTAAATAACGTAGTTTAATGAAATCATGATAAAAACAAAGTTAAGTGTGTGATAAATGAGATAAATAATAGACACAAGTATCTTAAGTTTTCAGTTCTAACGGAGTATCAAGTATTTTCCTTACCTTTATAACTTTTTAATTAAGAAGGAAACAAAAGAGCACAGGTGTCGAAGTGCTTACATTTAATACGGCAAATTGAAGTGAATGTATAATTAATGAGCACGTGTGAAATCCACCTGGCCGTACATTTTAATTAGGGCTTTAAATTAAACTCGGGCAAATGATGCCTATTTTTTTAAAATTAACGTAATTGTATGGAAAGATTCACAGCAATTGTAAAAGTAATTGTAATCTCAATTTGACGAATGAAATTACAACACGTTTGTGATACAAAGACCAAAGTTAAACGTGATAATTAGCATTACTGTGTCTGAAGGGAGCCGTAGCTGAAGAAGCGTAGAAGAAGCTCTATCACACGCCAAAGGTAATGACCACATGTGTGTTATTAAGCAATATTTCGTATCACAAAACTCTAGTATTACAGAGATTTATAATCTGAAATCCACACTATACGACCACTTTCCATCACCGAGCGATCACAACTAAAATTATGTATCGCACCAAACTGCTGTAACAATAAAATTTAAAATACAGACCTAGGTAGGTAAACCAACAAAAACCTGTAAACACTTAAAAAGTTACATAAATATAATTTCAAGTGTATATAAATCGAAATTAATATGAGAGGTGTTAAACTTAATGTTTTCGATTACAATTTTATAGTTCAGGAAGAGTATAAACAACCTTTTAATATATTCGAAACACATTTTGATAAAAACAACGGATATTACTTTTCTGGTGCTTTTTAAATATGTTCGATGAAGTATCATCCTACTGACACTTTATTCGAAGCAGCTGATCTTCACAGAGAATCATCAACCATTATAGTAATACCGAAACCGCTGTACCGCGCCTTCGAAAAGCGCGGCGAAGGTGAGCGGTGAACGAAGAAAAAGAGGATGAGCGCCGCCGCCGCGTTGACGGCAAACTGACGGAATGGAGTGGCCGGTACTTCCCACTGCACGTATACCTAAGGCGCGGCACAGCAGTTTCGGTAGCACTAAAGTGATTAGTGACCTCCGTTGGGAATTATCAGCCGATATTCTCCTTCTAGCTCTGAAGCTAGATACTCTCTTACCTTTACAAATAGTAATGATTTGGAGAAGCTACTGCACTATTCCGGGGGCTTTTTAATTGACTTTCTTTGTTTATTTACCTGGTTATGTTTCCTTCTGCTAATGTTTTTATTAATCTCTTTTGGTAAGTACCACTAGCTTCCTTTTGCTTGTAAATAATGTACTTTTTATATCATAGATAAACCGAACTCAATCATTTGTAAAAAGAAATATACAATGGAATGAAAATAGCTGCAAGCAGTTTATAGTATAGTTCCATAAGCATTTTGCCAAGTATCGCTCGTGGCTAGTACAGAGATGAGAGTTCATTAAACTAATTATTATCACACGGAGTAAAGCCTCAACTAGCCAGTCGACCTTTACTGCAATGACGCGGCCATGTAATTACAGATAGGAATTTTAAATCGCTTTTGTAAAGTCCATCCTTATTGTAATAAGATCAATACAACATAATAACAGGCCCGCCGTAATAAAGTTCGCAACAACTTTATTGCCATATTGGTAATTATTTACTTGATGTGTTTATTTTTAAATATAATTATAAAGGCACTGGATATAATAAAATCTTTTAATTTTAAATGTTGTTCAAGTTTTTACGTTCGAAGTATACACTGTCTGTGTTTATAAAGGAATTGTTTAAGTAACTATTTTTATAACAACAGTTTTAATCTATACCTTAAAAAGTATGTGCTAAGAGTCTAAATTATTCCGTAAACTTACTAGACCTAGATTTATTTTAACGAGCGGGAACTCCGAAATAGTTGTAGAGTTTGCTAACTCGCATTGCAGTTCGGAACATCGTCTGTTTAGACTAGCTCTGTTCCACTATGCCAATTTATAAGCACAGCGCCGGTTCAAATAAATATTTTCTTGTCTTTATTTAACCTGAATTTCAATAACAATTTCTGGATCAATTTATTTGGATCGCAATGTAAAATCTATCTAAGTTTATTTATGATATTATTGTATGCAAAGTGAAATAGTTTAGTATAAAGTTATTAAAGACATTAAATAAAAAAGTTTAATACGTTATCATCATTTTAGTTGTGTGACGTCCACCTCTGGACATAGTCCTCTTGCATCTATCCGTCTCACTGTCGTCTACCTTGGATGCAGCCGTCCCGCGCTTGCTGGTCCGTGGCTTGCACTCCACAACCTTAAGACTGCAGCGGCCATCAGTAACACGCAATGTGTGGCCTGACCTGTCACCTACGAGTAACTCGCCAATCCGCTTTTATATAAGTGGTAAAATAATTTACGCCATTAATATCTTATAAATTATACGTCGATTTATCGCAAAATTTATGTGTTTAGAGATTGAACTGCAGATCTCGTATCGTCACAAATTAACCGTGTAAATGTTATATATCAACAAATGATCATCGTAGATATGTTTATTCGTTTTAAAGTTTTTGCCGTTTCGTTATAAACATGAAAAAAATTAGATATTATATTAATTATTTCAATTCCTTTAAGAAAATTTTAAGTAAGACGATTCTATATTATATAAGGAAAATTATTTATGTTGAAAATAATGTTTGGATTGAAGTTATAAATATCTTAAGCTCGTTTACATAAACTCGCTGAAAGTAATATGAAACCTCTCCCGAGGCAAAAAGGTTTTCGGCTGTGACCAAAAGGTATTATTATCGCTTAGTTTTGATCGATCAAATCGTTGATAAGATGAATAATGCGGACCACAAACCGCTGAATAATTTTCTGAGAAGGTACAATACGAGACCTTCCCGGAAAAAAACCTATCTAAAGTTTATCACCGGTTACATTTTATAACGTCTCCTTCAAAATAATCCACTAGCAAGTGATTTTCTTATCAATCGATATTTTTATTTTGATATATTTAGTGTTATAAACGCTCATTTAATAGCTTTGGCATTTGTATTTTAAAAATTAACCACTAACTGTTTTTCCAGAGAAATCTAATCCAACGTGTGATCCAAAAAAGGTATTTTTTTTCTTTTTATTTGTAATATTGATAAAGTATAAATCATAATATAAACGTAAAAAACATACAAAATTGTAAAATGTTACAGCCAGATTAAATGAAACTAAAAATACTGTTTAAATAAACAATGTAAAATAATTATATAAAAGGTAAATTAATTAACCCATAATATTTCAATAAGAAACGAATGCATTTTTTGCTTATTCATAATACAGCACTGCTTTTGTTCATTTCCTCGTATTGTTCTCACGCTTTGTTAACAGGGTAGACACGTGGGTATATATACCAAAAAATGAATTTATAACATCACAGTTAAATCGACACTGACTTCGCCGTATATTTCTAAAAGTACCAGTTAGAAGCAGCCGCATTTAGGGTCTTTTTCCACAACTATAGAACTCTAAGACCCTAGCTGTACCAGCACTATGTGGCCTGTCCACTGTCACTTTGACTTCCTCATCCACAGGCCTATGTCGGCTACATTTGTTCGTCTACGGATCTTCTCATTTCTGATTCGTACTCGTAGAGAAATCCTAAGCACAAGACTTTCCATGGCGTGCAGCGACCGTCACCGTGCCAATTTCACTGCCATAAGTCATAATTAGTAGCACATTGATCTTGACTCTAGTATTAAGAAATGAATGTACGTCAAACGTATAGTACCGATTATTATTAACCAACATAAAAAGTATCAAGATCTCGTATCAATAAAAATACGCGATACTTTGAGAATTACTCAAAAGCTCGTTAAGGTAAGGTGGAAAAGAGGTAAATGCTTTCGGGGCGGGACCGTGCGTGTGAAGGCAACTTTTTTGCTTATTAAAATTAATATTACTATAGATTTTGATACCGACAGCTCTCCGTGTACTTCCGGGGGCAGATGTACTTGAAGGCTGTTTAAATTACACGTTCGAAAAAAAATATTGTGTGAAATTAATGTTGACGACTATCTAGGCGTGATCGGACCCTAATTACACGAACGCCTCAGACTTTAATCACGTAATTGGTTTTTAATTGAAGGGACATATTAAAAGAGGGTCATTAAATAAGAATTAAGAGTCAGTTAACTACAATGTAATATTTTTTTAAAACACCTGCACTTGTTGACCTTATCGCTTAAGATCTTACACGCGTATTGTTCAACTCTAAAAGACATTATTCTTAATGTTAAGTGTCAATAGAAGCAGATTTTTCGCACATTATGTAAACTAAAACCTGCGCTTTTTACAAGTACCTAATTTTTTGAAGATTTGACAGGTAAGACAAATTAGGACGTCGAAAATATCGCACTATCGATAATCATAAAAGACATTTAAATTAAAAAAGTAATCCATTTTAAATTAATTACCAGAGCAAAATTACCGGTATCGGACAGTAGGAAACAATTAAAAGATAATTAAGTAAAAAAAAATCGTAGGTTTTCATTTATTTTATCAAGAAGTGAGAACAAACCATCGATGTCAAACTTGTATCTGATATTTACACTTTTTATATACTTCGATACCTTTCAGTATTTTAAACATTTGGCTTACATAAATTGAATATAAAAATCTGCTAAATAACTAAAGATTATATGATGTAACAGGGCATCTTTATTCGCACCTTCACCTTCTATCTTATTCGTCACCAAACAGAAAGGCGTAAATATTATTCTTCCGTTTTAAGAAAGTCGCAGCTAAAAGTAAAAATATTGAACTAACGACTTTCTTATGGGCGATGTACGGTGCTGTTTGATTTTCCGATATTAACAGATTGAGCGACCTTGCGGATCTAAAATCCGTGAACTAAAATAAGATAGTGTGAGGCATCTAATCAGATGGCAGATGATTTATTATGCAGGATATTTGCAAAAACGCTTAGTTTTAGGTGCACCTTATCTCACAACATTGTAAAGGCTCTGTTCGTCTTCCAATCCGGTAATGCGATAGAATGTGGCGCGCCAAGGCCTCCAAAAGAGCCATAGGAGCTTTAACTTCAATTGCCTAAATTTCGTCTTTAAAAGGTAACTAATCCTTAATGTACGTATATGTTATAAAGGTCCAAGAAATATCTCAGACCTTTCTTTTCACAGTTTTTCCTTTAAAATCAAAAGTATATAATTAAATATCTCTTATTACAGCATTCAAGATTTTTTTGTTGATTTAAATGTGCAGAACTTGGTTCGTAGTGTGGTTGTTCTTATTCGTATACGTCAAACATTGTTAAATTTAATTTCAAAGGACCAACTGTAACTGAGTATCTTGGTCGGTTCTTCTTGTAGTGAAATCTTAACTTCAAAATTTTTTAATCTAACGTCTTATAATGTTAAAATTATTGACGATTCAAATGTGCGTTAAAATGCCTATTTTTTTAAAGTACTTTCAACTTGAATTTTTTATCTATTGCCACTTGAATAGCAACATAATTCAGTCCACAAAAATCTGTTCGTCATAACACCCATTTTAATGGTAAGTCATTAATAACTTTTAAATTCACAAACAATTAACATTATTATGTGTGACATAATGTAAGTCGTGACTGACAATAGATAAACAAAAACAGCACCGCACGAGGCGAAATAATAGAAAACACGAAAGCAATCAGCTGAGGTCGGCGCTCGATTATAATTAACAACGCGGCCGCACAGATCAGAGGCGGTGGACGGCGTGAGTCAGCGCTCTAGATGCGGCGCGACGACCATTTGTTTAACAACAGACGGCGCCGGCCGACACGCGCCGCCAGCGCTCACGCCGGACACGGCAGCCACGTTGCAGTGTCTAAACACGCGTGTGCATTATGACCCGCCGCATTCACTTTTTTTATCTCGGATTATATGCAATGAGCAAGTACTGTGTGTGTCTATTGCTGGGGGACGTCTGAGTAGATGCCAATGCTTGTACTGCCAGACCATCACCGGAATATTGTTATGATGGATGATCACTAATGCCCTTTTGGCATTTACAGATTCCGCGGTTATTTGAGAAGGTAGGCCACAGATGATGCGTAACTTTAATCTTATTTTTGGTAATAAAGATCCTGTGGTCATTCAGAAACCAAAGCTTGAGCAAACACTTCGGGTATAAAAACTCCCGTGAAGAGACTGGCTTGGAATCTTGACTCAGTGCGCTGTTTTTATCCAGCTAACGTTAATACCACTTTTGAAAGCGCGAAAAGGTGATGAAATAATGTTGTTTATTTACTAATTTAAAATATTTTTTTTAAATTACGAAATTATAACAATATGGTGTTAGCGTCTGTGGTAAAATTGATTTACAATCAGAAAAATTATTGGCCACTTACCGTAGGTGTTGAAGGCATATATGTTTTCGACATCGTATTTCGAAAGTTTATCCAGGAAATTGGTCGATCGAGTTTAGAAAATGTATCTTTTCATCTTTTAAATAGATTTATTGTACTGAACAAGGATTATTAAAAGGTTATTTGCTTTCTATGATTTTCAACCGACAGTAAAGTCAAGAGAACTCTTAAGCGACGATAAATTATGTTTTTGGGTCTTATCACGCGAATTCGGTTAAGATGTTTACAAGAAAAAATTAGTACACGTTGACAATATAATAAACCGATACTACGCAAACCTGCCTGCCCCGATAGATAACGTATCGGCTCATTGCCTTGAAACGTACATATGTCTAATTAGGTTAGAAATTTCACACCTAGAAACTGGAACACATTGAAGCTTAGACACTATTGTTTGGCAGTAGACAGGCATCGATGTCATGCCGGCATAGATAACGGATGTTGTGTATAGTTCGAATGATTTTTAATATTATACGTACCACAGATAGAATGATGAACATTTACGATAATATTTTCATGAGTTTTGCGCTTTTTTGCTCACTTTTAGAAAGTTTAATTATGGGAAAAAAATGAAGTGACTACATTTGAATTTTTAAAATATTGGTTTCTAAGTTCATTTATAATTGTATCCTTTATAAATTTGTACTGGGATATGTGTTTATTTTATTTCAATCTAGTTAAAAGTTAGTAACGAAGCCATGAATTTATTTTAATTCTCTTTAACCGATGCGTTGACATTAAATTTAGTATGTTACGCAAGAACTGAATAGGAATTTCCTGTTCGCAATTCCGTAGTTGTGTCCAGTCACCGCTAGCGTGTTAAATGTCTGCGAAGAACGCAATAAATGCAGACAGCGAAACATTCTGCTAAAAAAACGTCACGAAACTGGCCAGGAAACAAAAACTTTTTCATTTTACGAATAAAATTTAATCAAGTTTAAACGGCATATCTTCGTATTCAGTTAATACCATGGAGTATTAATGACGATAGGCAGTAATATATGATAGTCAAAAACTATCTTCTAGAACTTAGTATACTGTTTTAACCATTACGTACATTTATTACATTACTAGATGTAAATATATACAACAAAAGTTTGTTTACGGAGTATTCTTGTGTACCAACAACAGCATCAATAATAATTTTGCAACAACACGGTATATCTTTGTAAATCCGCCTGTGTTTTTAAGTAAATTATAATATTTTTATGGCAAAATGTACCTGGACCGATGTTAAGGAAACGATATACAAGTTACTACCTTGTGACATCGGCTTTGAAAACGTCTAACAAAGCATGTTAATGCATAACGATTTTTTATATCGGAATATGCTATATATTTTTTTCTAATATGTAAAAATTAAGAAATAAGTAATACCAGGAACACACAAGCGTTTGACAATAAACATGCTGTGCCTACCACGTTTGTACTAATTACTTATTAACCTAAAAACAAAGTACCTTATGTATTTACATTTACTACGGAACCCGTCAAATAAGTAGGTTAGATAGATGCATATAAAATAAATTTATTTGTTTGTTCAAATAGCCTTCCCACAGACCTATTAATCTTAAATTCGTAAGCTAAACGGTTCAAGACTGATTAGTGTCAAGTTAAGCCACGTAAGCCAGTAGATAATATCGCATTGCAACCACGTTGTAACTGATAGGGTGACTTATCATTAGGTGAATATGTTTTCCTCATCTCTCAACTTTGTGGTATAAAAAATAAGTTATCACTTTAATATCTAATATTAGGAGGACCGGAAAGCAATGTCACTTTCTTAAGTTAAATTCACACGACTACATTTTTAATATGTATTTATTACTAATCAACAATATATTTACTTTCGTTATCAACAAACTTTTGCCATCTGGTATACATTTTCATCAGTAGGTTTTTCTGTAAAATGTGTCGACAGTAACGGCGTTACTTTCCGGTCCCCCTAATATAATACAAATTGGTTAAAAAATAATAAAGTACAAAACGTTTTTACTTTCTCTATAGATATAAGAAAAATATTACGGAACCCCAAGTCTTGATAAAATTTGACGCTCATTTATTTATATAAATACAGACTTTGAATCATTACCAGCGATTACTTGTGTAAGTCATCAGAAGAATACCAGAAGAGCGGAATTCAAAGAAAGTATAATCAGATTGAGCTCTGCTAGAATTGCATCCTTCAATTAGGCTACGAGGGTCCTAAACGCTCGCTGATCTGATAAGTCAAAACAAAATTTTCTTAACTCTTAATATAAACACTGATTGACTGATTTATTGACATTTGAATAAAACAAAAATTTATGTAACTAAAAATTATAACGGTGTTTATGATAATTCGTTGTTAAAATAAAGCTTTAATAATTTACTACCAAATATGTCATGTGTTCATCATTCTTACCTTATTAATGTTGGTTGTTCAAGATACATGCTTCGCATAATTTGGAAGTTTCTCTCAAATTTTATATTTGTTATATCCCTTAATAATAATGCATTCTAGAAACGTTTTTTTAGATAGTAACTACAGTATTACGAGTATCTGTTAAAAATTCTATGTTTGATCATTTTATTAGCCGATAGACGTCCACTGCAAAGTATAGGCTTCCCCAAAAGATCGCGCATATTGCATTTTTACGCGACCCCATATTAACCCTTACTAACCTAGAGTTTCAATTTTGATACCAATCTTTTAAAACGAATGTTCACATTACTATTAATCTTTTTTATGGGTTGGCTGTACGTATTTTACTGTTGTATAATATTCTTTCCAACGAAATAAAAAAAAACTATTTTTCCCTTCATCTAGACCACCAAGCAAACACAGTAATATTAAAAAAAAATCACTTTCGTAAATCAGGCTACTAAGGGTTAACTTTGACGTCGGTCCACCTAGAGGGCAATCGGGCTTAAAGCCACCTGTCAAAAACCTTTCAGCCCCAGCGACAATCGGTTGCACGAGTGAAATACCCTGTCCAATGCCACTTTAGAATATAAATAAATAAAATGTATCGAGGAACAGAAATGCAAAAGTTAAACGTACTCGTGAGTTGTTGTGTAAAAATACCCAAAGTAGAATGGAAAGATAAATGGCAGCAGTATTGAGCCTATTTCCGGATGACGTCCGCATAAACAAAGATCAGAGCGAGGGGCCGAGATGACTGCGGCGGAGGAAATAGAAGTGGCTCCACGTGTTAACACTGCGTCTAGTATGAACCATCAATCACACAGTTCGCATACTGTGCGCTTGCTTTCATAACAAATGACATTTGTATTTTGTTTTGACACAATTACTGTATTGTTGTATGTGTTATGTTTGGTTTTATTTGTGATATTTATTTTCAATTAAAGTAACGCAATTAATATGGTTAATCTAAAAGAGTATATAATACTTATTTACGATTTCGTGGAGAGATTAGGAGACGTACCATATGAAAACGCAATATAATAATCAAATTTTTAGGTGTAATCAAAAATTACTATCTGTAATATAAATAGTTAAATTCAATTTGAATATTTGTTCACAGTTCATATACAATAATGTAAAAAAATTTGTCAGTATAAATGTATGAGTTGGTTTATTAAGACAAATTATTATTTATGTTAATTTATTACTAAAAGTTAACGTGGACGTAAGTTTTATGTATGCTGGTTTTATAAATTATTAAGGTAATAAAGTAATTTTGTCTTATTCTTACAAAAAAACTTTGTTTCATTAGTGAAATATTTATCATAGGTTCTACACATAAATTTTCTTTCTTCACTATAATTGTTTTTTTTAACAAATTACGGCTACTGATAGGTTAGCATCGTATTTACAATCTCATTTATTTCGTTAATGAGAAAAACAATAAAATGATTTTAGTAGATTAAATAGTTTATAATTATTGAAAAAAGGGGTTAATACGTACAAAACTTGAACGTGTGCTGTTTTAATGTGTTAATAAATAAAGTGTATAATTACTAATAAGCTATTGTAATAAACAAAATAGCACGCTACTTTAAAATGCAGATAAGTAAAATATATGTCGTGTCCCTAAATTGGCCATATAAAATTAAACATAAAATATAAACCACATAAAACATACACAGGTTATTCACTACTATAAACAAACATCGATAAACTTCGTTTTCGAATTTCGAACGGTCGCGTCAATTCGTGAATTAGAAAATCGAAAACACGGAATAACGCGTGGACCGCGCCGCGCGCGCAGCGGCCTGAGACTGGCTGGAGTCGGAACACACCGCGTACAATTCACCTTCATTTTCTATCCCATTCACGTCCACCATCGAATCTCTGGTAGGAGTGGGACAAACAATTAAACTTCGATCATCAAAGTTGTCACGGAGGCGTTTGTTTCGCAAACTGTCCGTTACGTCAAGGTCGTTCTATAAAACTAGCATCCAACTGAAATTCCTTGCGAAATGTCAGCTGAGCCCACGTCGCGTATAGCAGAGGCGGCAGATGAACCGATTTACAACTTATTGTATTTTTAGCTTCGTGTTGTTATCTCGCTTTAAGAACATTAGATCTCGATTCGATTATTGTGGCAGGTACATAAGAAGTACGTGTACTTATTTTTATTTTTATACGGGACGAGTGCTTAATCAAATAGGGAAAAAAATTATATAATATATGCGTAAAAACTAGTCGTACGTGTGCAAAAAAACACTAATAAAGAACCTTCCTATCAATTTATGCAAAGACATTTCACATCAACGATTAACGAAACAAGAAAGTCGTTAAACTGATAATATTATAACAACACTGTCTTTCTATTGTCATTGTTTTTGGAGTTGTAGGTTTATATGTTTTAACATTGAGCGACCTTTTCAATTTATAAACTGCGATGTTTTTCATTTCGTATTAACAAAAAATATGATGATATTTTTGTGTCTATATGTAAAGCATCAATAAATATGTAGTTTTTCACGCTTACCCACCAGCGTTTTTTCAACTGGTAAGTCAGAAGAGGCTTATATTAATTAATATAAGACTTAATGTCTAAGCCATAAGGCATTAAGTCCACCTTTTGTAACAGTTTAGTGTATGTAGATCAGGGATTCATAGACTATTAACAAGAGAGCGATACCTTAAGCCCTTATAGCCAAAATTATAATACAATAAGAATCTTTCCTTCATTTTTTTTGCTTTATGTTATGGTAATCTAGTGTAGACCAACAAGCCTTTTTTTTATTAAAAAAATACAATTTATTGCTCTTATGCCAGATAGAATACAAACATCAAAATATTTTCCCGAAACTTTATTCAATTTCCAAATCTAAAGTACTAATATAATAAACTAATACCTAATAAAAAGTATTATATCCTGAATGGAAAGTGATTTTAGCTCGAAGGCAGAGTGGAATAGTATCGTTATCTGTTGAATAAAAAGGGTGTGTCAGGGTCACACGCGGTCGATGACGAACCTATAGTTCGTTAGAATGTTCTATACAACGAGACTTGTAGATTGGTTCATTCTATACGTATTGATATCGACAAAATACCTTTCATACGAATCATTGGACAACTCTCCTTTACTCAGAACATTATATGTTACTATACAAAGAAGTACAAAACAGAGGTAAAATTTTCGTACATATTTTTTTTATGAACTAGTTTATCTAGTACATAAACAACTTAGAATCTAGACGAAAAGGAAAGGATTGAGAAGAGAAATAAAATAAAAAGTTAAAAATGTTAACTTATCTTTACAGACCCACACATATATAATTGGTAGAAAGTGGAATAAAATTATTAAGTAAAGTCCTGTCTTGTCTTGTCTTATCCAAACGGCTGATTTCCGCAATGAAGTGCTCATCTTACGTCAGGGATGGCTCTAATCTAGCCAATCTAGACAACTCATCAAGATATCCCAGCAGACCCTTGATGTTAAAAACATATCGGTGATTCGAGGTAACATTTTCCTTTATGAAGCGTATGTTTCTTTATCTCTATGCATAATTATATCTAAATAACATTTTATTTAAATTACAAATGAAAGTTTTTAAGCAGCAGAATGAATGTCGATGTGAAATTTTCAAACGAAGTTCTCAATAAATCAACTCCGGGAAATCTAACAAACACAATCAATCTTTACAATCCCACTTAACCCGAATAAGATCAAACCAAGGCCGCTAGAGAACATTTACACCGTCTACTGAATACAAAACCTTAAATATTTACGCAACGGATATATTTACCTTTCCCTAACTCAATGTTATGTAAGAACTTATGATGTATTTGTACAAACGTTTGCCACGGCTGGAAATCGAGAACTTTCAGATAAGCTACCACAACAACAGAATAAAAAATGTAAAGTTTATTTACCGAACGTGTACGAGAAATTCCACTCTTACAAAATGTTATCTACACGGAAATACACAGGCGACAATCACCGAGAGTGAGGTCGTTGCACATACGCACCGACGGAGCTACGATCATGAGTCATGTCAATATCTACGCTGATCGTGTATCAACTGTTTGTTTTAGAAGACATTGGCATCGTGAGTACAGTTCGTGACTTGACTTCATTGCAAATGTCAACCGATATTTTTGTGAAATACTTACCGAATAATACACTTACAGCAACAAAAACAAATAATAATCCTGCTTTTACTACATCAAAATCCAACTCAGTTAAATCAGCTAAATTTATGTCTTGGTTTTTTATTTATCATTCAAGTATATTATAAGAAGCACGCATTAACTTTATGGCTTTATGGCACCGATAGACAATCATCATCATTTTAGCCATAGAAAGTTCATTGCTGGACATAGACCCTATAGATTTCCAATAAAACCGGTTTTAATTTTGGCCTATATCCCGTCTCTTTCTACGACCTCAACAAGGACGTCGGTCCACTTGAGGTCTCTCGCTGTGCTTGCCGATCCGTGGTCTTCAGGACCTTAAGACACTTGCGGCTATCTATTCTGTTCGCTATGTTGCCCACTGCCAGTTAAACTTGCCGTATTATGTACAGAATGGTTAAAATCGATTGCGTTTCACAATTTAATATTTCTGACGAAAAATATTACTATTGTGCTTAGTTATGGGAGCAAGCTGGAGGACTCCTCCGTGGGAGCGGCATTCGTTGCTTTCCTGGAATGCTGCCAGACCGCTTCCAAAAAATACAGACTTCACTCGTTTTGCTCGAAGCTCGTTTAGCTCTTTCAAGCTGAGCTTCTAGCCATTTTGAAAGCCTGCACATGGACCAGTTCAACATACCCGAACACATACACAATTATGCACACGACTTACATCGTCACACAAATTCACACTCTGATACACGCACGCGCGTCACCTACATTACACTTTACCTGGATCAAAAGCCACACAGGTGTCGTCGGTAACGAGGCAGCCGACTTGGTAGCAAAGAGCGCTGCCGCAATGCACTCTACACCAGCTTATGTCTACTTCCCAATGAGTTTCGTGAAGAGCGCAATTCACTCTGAACACAACCGCATCTGGCAGGCTAGATACGAGCTCGGCTCAGGGTCGACATACCATAGGACTCTTTTCGAAACTCACCGACATAAACTGCGAAAACACAACAAGACATCTTTCCATCTCTCACAACTACTAAGCGGGCACGGGTACTGCAAGCAGTACCTGCATCGTTTTAAAATAATCGATAATGAGACTTGCCCATGTGACGACTCCACAGTACAGACTTTTGATCACTTACTCAGACACTGCTCCCAATTCGCATCCAAAAGACGTGACCACGTGACCTTATATGAAAACCTTAATATACCTCCGTTTAGCTTACCGGACCTTCTCAAGAAAATATCTACAGCAGAATCTTTTGGTGAGTTGGCCCGGCACATTGTCCTAAATCTCAAGACATTTAACGGTCTGTAGCGCTTGGGCAGCGACTTGAAATAAAATAATGTACCAACTAATTTCTAATTGAGTATTCCAAATTGTATTGTTAATATATATAAATTTTATCTGTATTTACCCATAAGAGAAAATTGTGTAAGAAAAATTGTAAAAAATTATACAACGCTGTTGTGCCTCGCAGCTGGGAGAAGAAAGATCCATATCAAATAGCGGCAACCCTATCCCAACAGTCTGCGTTAAGTTTAAGCGAAAAATAAATATTGTAAAAAAAAAAAAACACTAGCGATACAAATTAGAATTAATAAAAAAAAAACTACTGTTTGTCGGCAAAAATACACACTGCGGCAGTATCTACGAAGGTGAACTTTTGCCAAAAAGACTTAAAAGTTATAAATTTAGCTGAATTTATGTAAAACCTTAAAATAACCATGCTATTTTGAATATCGAATGGTGACACACAACGATGTTAGTATTCGAAACGTGTTTTTGACGGAGGAGTGGACAGACCGCGTTGCGGGGGGTCTATTCCATTATCATGTTAAACGAACAGAATGTGCTCCCGGGTAAGTAACAAGGTAATAAACTAAATGTCTATTGCTTACGACTTATCAGACTCTATTTACACGGGAATTTATATATCTTACACTATTAACTATTCTTTGTGAAAGCTAATTATATTTTTATGAAAATACAGTTTAAATTTAAAAGATGAAGTGTCAGAACAATGTGTAAAATACTGCCCTATATTCGCTTCGTTGTCTTCATTGGTGATTTCGTTCTTGAACGGACATGTAGTGATTATCATCTTCATTATGCTGCGTCATTTGTTTCTATCTTTTGAATCGTGGATCGCAGCATAAAGATTTTCAAGTGACAGGAGGATTTGGTCCGAGCAACTAGTGGGACTATGACCACGTGGACGTTTGCCCTCAACTCTTTTAATCATCATACGTTGTAAGTTTAAATCTAGTTCTTAACTTTACGGCCAAACATTCAAGTTTTTTTTTTACAAAATTTTCCTCTAACATAGTCAGAGCCTTTATTTACTAAATTACAATTTGTAGACTATCCTCATTGGACGCCTGGTAATGGAGGGCCTAGGCAGTGTCAGACTTTTACTGAGTAAAACCCCCCACTGTCGGCTTTGTTACAATTAAGTTTCTAATTATTTTGCTTATTTTATAATATTCCTATAGTATTAACTCCTATTTATATTACACTCATCATTTTCTTAAGCTATTTACATGTTTTTATTAGTCTATTCTTATATGTAAATTCTACGTTTAATACTATTTCCTATCTGTCTATCCTTATGCAATACAAAACTTAGTGCTTATACTTATTCTAAATTTCTTTTATATCTATACATCCAATAATAACTTATCCTTCTTGACTGCTTTGAGCCCGCTTGTTTCTATTTAGTCTTATTTCTACTGATTGAATTTTAATTACTGTTGATGCGAATCGTAAAAATTTGGGACGGCGCTGGTTGTCGTTTATTAATGAGGAGATGTTGTCCCTCTTCATGTCGACCCCCAGCTCCATCTCGCATTCAAACCTCGCTCTTCCATACATGAGGCAGCAGGTGATCAGATGCAACACAGATTGGTCCACCGCGGGATCACAAAGGCAGGAGGGACTCTCTTTGAGTTTGAACCTGGGCAGGTACTCGAAGAATCCCCCGTGAATATTCAAGTATTAGGTAGAGACAGGTGATAAAAAATGTTGGTTTTAAAGACGAGACCATAAAATAAATTCTTTGTTGAAGAATACAGTCCACGGCATTCCCAACATTCACACAGCATTCATACAATCTCGACCGGCCTTCTTGAAGATCCATGTGTCAACTCCAACTTGAATATAAAGAAGTTCAAGAAATCGAGATTTGTTTTGGAATATCTTGCGACAAGATAAGATATACTAAAGCTCGTATCTACGGACTTTAACTATATTTTGGACCATTATTGGTCACAACCAGTATACTTCAATTACGAAATTTCAAATTAAATTTAGCGTAAAAACAAATTATTCAGCTAAAAATGGTAGGAAATTATTTATGTTAGAGATCTTCCATTAAGGGGTTTAAACTGATTCTAATTATAGTTTTTTAACTTCTCTACTGCATGCTACGCTTTTTAATGTAAGAATCGAAATTCGTTTCGGGTTTATTTTAGAGAAAAGCGCCGTTAAAAGCAAATAATATCTACCTTATTTTTTAATGTACGATCAATAAGTTAAAAACCGTACCTAAAAGTTTGCTTGATTTCTACTTGTCTGTGCAAACTTTTAGATAAGTTAAGCTGTTTGAGAACTTAATCTGAAAGCTTCCAAACTAAGTTCTCTATATTATATATAAACTTTATACAGTCTTTTGATTTAAAGTAAATACATCGTTAACATATAAGGAAAATCTCCAATGAACTTGTTTCTAAACATTTATTTTGTCATTTATAGTACTACATATTTATTTAACAAACGGAAAATATCTTCGACAAGCGTATTTTAAAAGAAACACAGCCAAGTGAGACGCACATAGAGGGTCCCGTCGGAATGTCATTCCCAAGCGCGGCCTCTCTACGTAATGGGAGCGGCCTTCGATGACGGCTGTCGTACCAACGAAGCTTATTAAAACGAACGATTTACATAGCAAAGGCCGGCTGATTGGACGGAGCGACCGATCGCGTGTCATCGATTTAAAGTGTCTTTGTCGATGGAATCGTTTTAATCGGTTTATTCAACGTACCTTCAAAGCGTGTACGCGATTACTTAATTAAGAAATAATCAATAATGGTTCACAAGTCTCGATAATTAGGGTCCATGTCCGCAACAGTGGTTATAGAAAATATCGTCGTCAAACGAATCAAACTACTCTTCTATTTTTTTTAATATCCTTTAAAGGAATTTTGATTAGTGATTTCTATTGAAGCATATACACCAATACCTCGATTTGCGCCGCTTCGTTTTTTCAAAGATGCGTCGCTGCTTAATTAGTACTAATTTTCACAGTGCGTCGTTAGATTTGAATAGTTATGGGTATATAGTTTTGGGTTCAGGCCACCAATTTTTTTTCTAATGGCAACATTTGTTTCTTGAATTCCCTTTCTTATTAAAAATCAACGCAATTCAATATTGTTTTATATTCACTTTGATTCAATTTCGTAGTGTGTTGCAGTAGTTTTGTTGTGCTTTTTTAAAGAGAACAATACCATTTTACCTGTTGTTTCTGTATATTCTGTATATGATGTTGGTGTTTTAATCGTTTACTTTATTAAATTTCCTTTTTAAAAAGTAGCATTTTGAAAACCCTAGTTTGATGTTTACATGGTTTGCTATAGAAAATATTAATTCACATTGCGTCGTTTCAATTTGTTCGTGTTTTTTTTGGAACGTAACCACGTCGCAAAGTGAGGTATTAATATATTGTTATCGGATATAGAATATTTAACCTGCCAATAAAAGAATTTTCATAGTGAAATAAGTAGCCAAGTGATTGGCAAATTAAAGTGAGAGTGGGTCAGGCCACGTAGTGCCCAGAACGGATCGCCGTTGGAGCCTTAGGGTCTGGAGTCAGAACAACAAGCGCAGCGTAGAACGTTCACCTACGAGGTGGACAGATAGCTTTGCTAAGGTTGTTAGAAGACGATAGGCTGTTTCCTACAGGTCTTATAGAAAATCTATAACGGAGGCTTATGTCCAGCAGTGGACTTAATAAATAAACAAAATATACAAACATCATACTTTTCAATATTCTATGTATATATATAAATAAACTAAATTAATTTACAGTTTGGGTGAAAGAATTAAGTTTTTTTATATAAAATATTATAGGAAAGTTTCAAAATTAGAAATAAAACATGTTCTGTTACATCTAATCACCTATGTTAAATTATCAACGACGTAATGAAATCCGAAATTACGACATTGTTTTTGAAGTAAAAAGCTATTAACTTTTCCAAAGTCGGCTAGGAGACAGTTCAGAGACATTCTAATTACGAATTCTTTCAACGCCTCGTACTATATTTTCGAAAACACTATTAATATCAATTTCTTATCTCGCACGTGCGTGGCGCAAATTAGCTGGAAGGTACTTAAAGTTGTCCCTGTGACTTGAGATAACCTATTTGGTACTTATCATTCCGCAGCCAATTGTCTTAAGTATAGGGTTTTTCAACCTTGTTTTTCAATATAAAGTAAAAAATGTATATATATAAATAATGTTCACCTTTAAATTATTTATGGTAAAAAATGAACATTATTTCGAATGTATATAAAGAGATAAATTACGTAAAACATATGGATTCTTCAGAAAAATAACATTATTTTGGCAAAATCACGAATTTTATTTTTTATATTTCGAATTACACTTCCAAAACGAGAGCGGAAAATACGTTCCGATCTGAGAAGAATCTTTACTCATTTGTGTCTATTTTTGTTACAACAAACTTTTAATTTTTTTTTAAATATTGCATGATAGTTCAAAAAATAAACAGTTGGTGATAATGTGGTATCTAGAGAAAAGGTTTTTTTTGTTTAAGTACAACGTGACATACATATTTTATAGTAACAATGTTTTTATTCCCCTACGCTACATCAAATCATTCATAGAGATTCGTTTTATAACAATAGCGTATAGACCACAGGTTATTAATGTTATATGGACGCCTTCCTTTATTAGAAATAAAAAAAAACTTAAATATTTCAATGTTTATTTACAGCATGACAAATATTTTAGATGGTGAGACAAGTGTTTTTTTTTTTAATGGAATTATTTCATCATCATTATGTGAGCCAAAGCCCATTGCAAGGCATGAGCCTCCGCCGAAGATCACCACGATGACCTGTCTTGCGCTGCTCGCATCCAGCGGCTTTCCGCGACCTTGTCTAAATCGTCGGTCACGTAGTACTAATCCACAACGCGTTTACCGGTTCGCGATCACCGCCCGAGGTCCTTTTGGACCCAATGGCCGTTGGTTTCCACGAGCGATAAACCCCACCCATTGCCACTTCAGACGACCTATTATGGTCTTCTGCGGACCTCATAATTTCTGATTCATAGCGAGATATTACCGAGATATTTTATAAAGCACAAAAATTGTCTTTGGAAGCGCCATTTAAAGTTACTTAGGGCACGGCACCACCCAAGTTGGTAACCTCTGGTATATATAAATGGTAAACCATTGCGCAGGATAACAGCCCATTACCGTAAGTCGACAGCGTAGTTTAAATATTGACAAACCGCCCATACAGTTTACCATCAATCAAGGTGTCGATGTTCAGGAAATAATTACACGGTGTAAAATTATAAGCGGCGCAAGTGAGACGGTTTAATGTTAATGATTACCGCCCGAGCTGTGCAAGCGCAGTGCGTCACGCGCGTGTGTTCAAGGAAGAGCGGCTACGCAAGGCGAGCGCAGAGCGCACGATTCCATTCCTTATACGTAAACCCGCCTATCTGCCGAGGTGATTAATTATTCAATGATGTATTAAAACATAATTAACTTTATAAATAAACCAGCGGTCGCGGTCGTGTTTGCTTGTCGTCGTGTTATTTTTAACCGATGTTCCAATAGTACGCCCTCAGTTGAGTCTTATCAACGTCGCATATACATGCGCATCCTTTGATTATACATTTGATAATTAGTGTTTAATATAAAGACCGGTCTTTGTGGCGATCATAGAAAGAGGCAGACCTTGCAGTGGGCGGCTATCAGCTAACATGATGATGATATAACAACAATTTAATCAAACAAGACACGTTCTCAATAGTCGTAGTCGAAAAAAAAACTGTATACAATATAATTATTTTTTTTTTGTAATTGCATTAAATGTTAAAAGATATTTATAAATCAGTGTTTAAACAATTAAATGGTCATGATAACAAGTTTTTTAAAGTAAAGTGAAAATTTACCTCGATTAGTAATCAAAAAATAGGTACAATTATTTTTATTGCTAATTTTCTTACCTAAAATCACAAAATATTCTAATCGTAATTTAGATACGGACACTTTTAAATTACTATATTTAAAAAAAATCTTTTTTAACATAGAACATATTACACCACCTACTAACATTAAGGTGAATCTAGCAGATGTTTGTATAATTAATGCCTTTTACCTAAGAAAATAGAAGAAAGAACCACTGAATTTACTGCTTTGTGACATTTCTTAACATTAAACTACATTTCTGCATGAATGTTCTGTTAATTTTATATAAAATAACATTTATTTTACAAAGCATATATTTAAACATGTTTGTTACACCTGAAGTGTTTGCTATAGGCACACACATTTAAAGGACAGTGCTTTATTGATCCCGCAACATCCATATATATCATATACTGTCATTTATATTTTGAAGCTTGACATAACTCGGAAAATCGATTAAAATTTCAACATCGCCACTTACCGAGTCATTAATAACTGCTAAAGAAATATTTCAAACCGATTAAACGCATGGCTCCAGCAAATTGCAAAACCACGCAAGGTATCCGAGATGTGCTAATTGAAAAATGTATATTTAATATTAACATTTTCATGAGATCGATTAATTTAAAAAGAGAATTGAAAGGTAAGCGAATCAAAAATAAAATCAGAAATAACTATCGAAACATTGTATTAAATGATTAAAAATAAAATCAATTAACATTTCAATAAAACATAAAGTAAAAGGTTTTAATCTTTCTTTCGAACTATTAAACTAGTATATACATTTGTAATTAGCGATACAATATCGCAGTAGCACACATTTATGTACTAAACAAAGGCACTTATGTATTTAGTGCAGCATTATGTCTTAATTGGACTAACAATAGCAACAAACACTCGTGCTACAATCCCTAAGAGGGTTGCGAGAGCCTTAAATATGTGTCAAAGACGTCTTTAATATAAAATCGACGAATGATTTCTGTAGTTGGTTCCCAATTACATTTCAAATCAATAAAATTCAAATAAACAATAAAGATAATATTAAATCAGGTATATCTTACGTTTGTTTTATCAAAACTTCAAAAATTCATTATATTTGTATAACCTGGTAGAGGTAATAATAGCTATAATTGTAACTTCACAACACTCGATTTAAAATCCCAAAAGACGTATAGATTGTGTGTAGTGAAAAATACTATTGGTGAAGAGGCTTGTATTCTGACATTCGGGTTAATGAAAAGCTAATACATATATACATAAAGCGGCATATCGAAAAGAGAACGACTATATATATCCTATATATATATATATACACATATATTTATATATATATAATTATAAATATATATATATATATATATATATAAACATATATATACATCCTTAGAAGAACTATATTAAAACTAAAAAAAATTAAAGAATTCCAGGAAATTTTACGATTTTTACAAGGAAATTAAAACGGATGAAACTGTTTTTAAACAATTAATAAGTGCTTATATAACATTTGTGAGTATAAAATTCTAATTTTTAACTAGCATAGGTTATTGTTGAAGTGTTTCGATCTAATCTCATTATGAGATGATGCACCTCTCTTCTTGTTTTGTTTTTAAGGTTATATTCGCCAGATTTAAGTAAAGCGAAACACGCCGCAGATGTTTCAGCTCAGACACCTTCGTCGTGAATAGCATATATCCTGTTTCGTGGTAACCTTTATGTTCTGTCAAAAGCAAACAGTCGGACATTTCCGGCTTATTTAACCGAAAGCGTTATACGCAATGACAAAAAATATCATTCTAGTTTAATATGAACACGCCTGATGACTGTCATTCTATATGTACAAATTACGTTTGTTTTCATCAACATTCAATCATTCTCTTATATTTACGCGTGCCTTTGCACCGTTAGTACGTAATGTCCGAACATCAAAGTCATCATCGTCATCATTTCAGCTATAAGACGTCTATTGGTGGACTCAGGCCTCTACCAAACATTTTTAATAAGACCAGTGAGAAGCGGCTTGGATTCAGCGTCTTCCTATTACATTAAAGCGGTGGGCTCTTTATTGGTGAACCGCAACCACCTTCAGAACCATAAGGCCCCAGCGTATATCTCTTGCGATAAAAAAAAACTTTTGCAACTAAAAAACTATTCTTTAGAAAAATAATAATAACAACAATATTGGATAATAATTTCGTAACTTAGTCGAATGAGTAAAATTAAACGTTTACGCGATTTTACGAGTTAAAATTAAAACTGGTATTTACATAAAAACAACATTTACAGACCTATAATACCTTTGACATTTGCCGTAAAAAGGCATTGGATTTTTTTAAAGCATTTTAGGCGTGACAACTTAATTTCAAAAACCGCTTTTGAAGTATTTTCGATTTGTAAAGGTACTATTAAATATATTTAAAACACTAAAGAATAAATAAACATTTCCTTACATGTCCATGATACAGAATTTTTATATAAACGTATAAATTAATTAATTAATTCGATAAAAAATTATCTTTCCGAGCCTCTGATTTATTACGAGGATATTAAAAACTAGACACATCGCGCTCAAGTATTTCCTTATCATAAACGAGAAAGAATTTATAATTATTAAACATTATACATATGCGCTTGTCTTTGATTTTACAATGTACTAATCATATCATTTTTGTGCAGTTTCATTATCTATGAAAATCTTCCAATTTACAAAGATAATAAAGGTGTCATTTTACTGTGAATCTGTTTGTTTCAATAGCTACAGCACCATGAGATTCGGAATACAATAATGTTTGAACAGTAGTCGCAAAGGGTTGTCCCCTTCGCAACATAAACAATAGATAAGTTACGTGAATGTGGCATTAATACATTAAACCTACCTTGTCAAAATTATAATTAATCAATCATCATGATTTCAGCCGCAGGACATCTGGATATCCTCCATAGACTTTCAATACCCAGCCTGCAATCAGCGTCTTCTGACGACCTTAACAAGGTCGCGGATGGACGTCATACGCTGTGCTTGAGGCTCCATGACCTCAGCGACTATTAGACCTCCCCCTCGATGCCTCTTCAACTAGTCAATCTTAGATATATATATATATATATATATATATATATATATATATATATATATATATATTAACACACACACTTATACATATACACATATACTTAGTCTTGCCATAAATATTGTTATAAAGAAAAGCACGATTTTTTTTTTATACGTAACATTTATTCCTTTCATAGTGAGTTAGTTTAATACATCAATATATAACTATTAAAAATATACAATGTTTATTCGAAGTGGTCTCCATTGGCTGCAATACAGTCTTTTAAACGTTGAGGCCAGTTATCAATAGCAGCACGAACTCTTTCTAGAGGAAAATTCTTCACTGCCAACCGAATGGATCGTTTTAGGGACTCCAAATTATCATGGCGTTTAGAGCAAGCCTTACTCTCTAAAACTGACCATAAATCATAATCCAATGGATTTAGGTCAGGACTTGACGACGGCCAGTTTTCAGTGCTGATAAAGTCCGGAACGTTAGTTTTCAACCAAGATTGGGTGGATCGAGCTCTATGACCCGGTGCCGAGTCTTGTTGAAAGCACCATTCTTTGTTATTGAACATGGTGTTAGTTAAAGGCTTAACTACCGTCTCAAGAATGGTATTTTGATAAACTTGTGCCGACGTTTTAATACCTTTTTCACAAAAATATGGCTCAGTCACCCCTTCATAGCTAACACCCCACCAAACCATCACTGAAGTGGGATAATGCCCACGTTGTACTCTGTTTACTAATTGCGAAGCTTCTTTAGAGCTTCCAGCATAAATACGGTCATTTTGTTTATTAAAATACTGCTCAATTGTAAAAATTTTCTCATCCGTAAACAAAATTTTTTTGTGACCTCCCTTTGCGTACCGCTTAAGTAGTTGTTTGGATTTTACCACCCTATTCTTCTTTAAATTATCAGTTAAGAAGTGACCAGTACGTCTCTTATAGGCTGCAAGTCCTAAGTCATCTTTTAATATACGCGACATGGTTCTAGGAGCTATCTTCATCTCCCGAGATAAAATCTTTTGCTTACGGACAGGATTTCTTCGAATTCTTTCCCTAACTGCTTTAATCACCTTTTTCACACGAACGGTACGTGGACGGCCAGATCTTTTTCTGTCACAAACAGAGGAGGTATCATTGTACCTATCAATAGCCCGGTAAACAAACATTTGACTAATACCAAGCGGGTGGAGGGTTTTAAAAATTGCACTTTTCTCCATACCTACTTTATGTAAGGCAATCACAGCGATTCGGTTCTCTTTATCACCCCACTCCATTTTAATATAACAAAATATTTAACAATATAATGGCGCGAAAATAAGAAAACACATCAAGCAATCATATAAAAATGACAGATTCCAAATTCAAACGTAATATTTTCTTTTTTTGAATAGTAACAGTATTTATGGCCAGACTAAGTATATATATATATATATATATATACATATATATGAATATTAGGTAGCTAGGTAACTAGGAGCAACCTTACTGGAGCACATCGACAAGACAGAGCGAAGACGCACTAATCCCAAGACAGATTCAATTGGCAGCTAAGCGTGGATGCCCTCAGACTACGGAACCACAGATCTTTAGGTCAATAGTACATTGAAAGTTTCAAAAGTTAGTTTTCATAATAGTTTTAAAGTACATTTTATTATAAAGGTAATGTCCTTCTTGTTTCTTCGCTTTATCATTAATATTTGATACAGTATTTCGTATCGAACAAGGTGAACAACTTAAATTATAATTTAAAACAATTGAAACTTACACAACAAGGCATACAGTACTACACGTATATATACAAAAACTTAAGCACGCGCATAATTTTAAATACTTCTATAATTACTTTACTTTTGCATAAACAATTTTTTTAAATCTTTGTCCGAAGTGCGGAGCCTGGAATATTAAGTTTCAGGTTTTCGTCTAGTTTTGTTTTCCTTACAAACTGTGTATGTACTTTTAAAAAAATGTTAGTATAATTAAAAAAAATTACTACGAATTGCACTCCCGGTTCTTCAATAAATAGTGTATCTAACCTCCGCGCACAGCGGTAGCTAATATTGTTGCACTATCATGGATCGTAAACACATGCCAACATATAAACATGCGAGATTCTATCCCCGAGTCGTTACACCTAGCCGTTAAATTTATACCGGCGATATTGCGTACACTGGAATAGCCCGCGCTATCTGCATACGTCACATCAGATGTTCTAGACTTCAGGGTTCAATGCCCGCGAAAACAAACAGACTTACTAATAATTTACGTATAGCTGTACGATGACCCCTTAAAGCTTCTCATTTTTATTTAATGTATGTATTATGATGTTTTAAATCCAATAAAACACAATTTTATTTTAAGTACATTTTACGATGAATATAGTTGTAATAGTTATAAAGCAGTGAATGTATATGCCAGTAAAAAGCATTGAAATCTTTACACCTATTCTTAATGGCCTTTATAAGTGATCCATTTGAAATGTGTTACATTAATAATTTTTCTATATTGGAATACGACAGGCCAATAACTTTTGTCAGTACTTTTGTAGTGGCAGGGACAGATAATAAACAATAATAAATTTAAATATAGAATACTGCATGTGTAAAAACACTATACTTGCTATATTATTATTACGTTATTTATTATATCAGAAATAATTGTTTCTTTTAATAGGGTGTAGAATATGTTAACTGACAGCCAATAAGAGTAATATAATAAGACATAACATTCACCAATCATCCTGTATGTAAAAACATTATATTACACGTGCACGTACTGCATAGTAACTAATTAGCTTAACTATATGTTATTAAATTTACTTTTAATTATGATATTCAGTTTTATATAAAGGTTTTATAACTCCCTACATTCATGCAGTTAAGTGGATACATAAACTATAACTTTTTTTTGCTACCGAATCCAGAAATAATCTTTAATTAAATACAACCTTAAATTTACTTGCAAGTGGGTTGGAATTGTCCCGATATAGAGCTATATTTCTATGAGGAACCGATCGATGACGTACGAACGTGGAGACTCGGTTCTGGCTGCATTAGCTGCGGTCCGGTCTGCAATAAAACATCATTAGGAAGACGGTCCTCCGCTTCCCGTCCGCCTGCCTTATTTAGCGACCAATATCAACATACACATGAGCGTATATACAATCACGACGGTTACTAGACGTTGAAAATTTCAGCTGTGTCAGCCAACTCTCTTCATAGTAACGGATACAAAAATAAATTCTATGTAAGTGAATCACTAATCCGTTTTTAATTTTATACTTTTTAATTATATAAAGATGCCAGTGCCTGAAGACAACAAGACCAATGAGTTACCAATGAGGACTTACAGCAGTGAAATGGTCGTTGTCACAGTCGCTCGGATTTCTTTGCGAATCAGGAATGAGGAGATGCATCCAAGTATCTGCCATCCATTAACAAGTTAAAGCGATAGTGGGCAGGCTTTAGAGTGGAGACTATAGACCGGCAAGCTCGTAAGACGTCCACTCTCCAGGAAGACGCTAGATCTCTATAGTCTAGAGAGGTTTATAGTAGTGGAGGTATATAGGTGGAGGAGCTACTTTTTATCAAGAGCTTACGAAGAAGAAGACAATGAGACTGACATGTTATTTTTTGATTTAATAAAAATATTTAAATTGAACGAAGTTTACCCAGCTGACTACCCAGTCGGCGCAGAGATCTCTGCTACGATCGTTACGAATTGAATAGACAATCAACAAAATAAAATCCTCCACCACAAAGTCCGATGCCATTGACAATTATTTAAACTTAAGTCTCGATACGACGGGCTGTGTACGCCTTTGATAGCGAAGATATTATTCTTGTAGGGGGACAGTCTGGCGTATCGCCAAGCGGGCAATTTTATTAAAAACTCCATAAGCGCCCCCGGGGCATTGTTAGCATCTGTTCGGTTGGAGAATTTAAAATGTGCGCTTTGTATATTTTGTGCCGATAATTAAAAATTTCATAAAGCTTGTGTACGGTCAGAGCAACTTCCCAAAGTAGATATGTTTAAAAAAGGTTGTGGCGCTTGAAGCTAAAAGCACTGTATATATTGATCTACCGAATTAGACGTAAAGATAACCACAATTTCTTGAAATATATTAATATGTAGAATTATTAATAGTCTTACTCTGCTCATAACAGGGAGCCACACACCCTATGACGTTCATATACTTAACATGTTTCCCCTTATATACACGTGATTGGTTAGAGGTGTTAATTAAATCCTTAAAGGGATGAATAATTATATATAGTATGGTTGTCTGTAAGAGATTGCCTTGTGGATAAGTCAGCCCATTGTACTTTTTTGTTTATTACTATGAAACTATTTAAATGTATCCTAGCATGTACAACAAAGAATATTAAATAAATGAAAACAATTAATATATGGTAAACCCTGCCTTAATATCAGTTACGGTTTCAAAAATAACACTTAGCGTTATGATAATATAGAGAGAAAAATCATTTTCAAAATTTGAATCACCTTATGATGATATTAATTATTATTTACTGTCAGAGTTTGTAATGCCAGAAATTATTGGCCTGCCGCAGTCAATTAAAAAAAAAACTGAATGAATGAAACACTTGGCTGTCTAATGAGCTCTCTTCACCTCTTTAAAGCTTTTTAATCAAAACCTTATCACCCTGTACATTTCACTTTCTTACGCAAAAAGTTCTTGGAAAAGATAATCAATGAAATACACAAAGTATAATTAAATAGGTAATGACATAATTACCCTGATATTCAAAGTGTTCATGTTTCATTCGTTTATCTCTCAAGCAGTAGTTGAAGCAGTTTCAAACACTCGAGCGGGCGAACTGCCACTTGAATGAAGAGACACTCCGCCGCAAACACGCGCTGGCAATACCGAGCCTTAATATCCCCGTAACAGGAGAGTTGCTTTAATGAAATTAAATCACGATTAATCTGCTCGTAATCATAGGTACAAAGTCTATCGCATTGTTATTTTTAGTTTACTATGCTATTTTAATCTATATAAATTTAAAATGAGTACTTTATTCTATTTTTATAACGAAGATGTTTAACAAAAATTCTAGGGTCGTGACATTTTCGTAGAAAAATCTGACGTTGATCTGCGTTCCATAGAACTGTCAAACCTAGAACCTAGAACTAGACTAGAACCTAGATCGACGCTCACGGCGATATAGCAAACTCCTGGTACCTAACAAATCTTTATTTAAAATAAGATGGATTACATCTTTCATTAACGATAGGTTTAGTCTACCATCTGTTTAGATGATAAACGACACAGACCTTATTTAAAAAAAAAAATGATATTACATATTAGACTCGGCTTTTTCAATGCTTAAAGTGGCCTGGAAACGAACACACCATTCTCAAGGTATGCTTTCTTTTATGAAGTTTAGCATTACTTTAGGCAATTTTCTTGGACAACTGTTTGTAAATGTCAAATCAATAGGAGCGTCTTGAACATTTTCGGGAATTTATTGTAACAGCTTATGTATCGATTTAATCTTAGTAGTTCGTGCTGTTAATTTTGCATTGCGTATTTAACAATTGCGCTAATCACATAGATGCCGCAGTAGTACGCACCTAGACATTGCCCTACATTAGGTACTTAATGCCAATACAGATGGAAAAATGTTAGAAATCCTAAGAAATCAGCATTTTTATAATGTTTCTTTCATCTAGAATGAATACCCAGCCGCTGTTCTATTAGTATAATCTGCAAGGAGGAAGTCCTTACAACTCTTCTTTCAATACGAATGATCCACTCTAAGACTTTCAATTCCCATCTGCCGTCTCCGACAAGACAAACTTAACATGTCCACTGCTAATTTTTGTTTGCCATCGAATTTCTTCATTTCTTATTCTATCTCATATAGAAATCTCAAACTCTGATGTTCAAATATTAACAATAAAATTTCCATTCAATTGTTTAGTTGTATTGGAATATTTGTGGCCCATCACAGTATTAAATTATATCAAGGAATAAATATTTCTATAGGGACGGCTGCCCACGCCGTGCATTGTCTCCGGCGTCGCAACTTTGTTTTCTCTGAAAGCGCAGTCGTGACGAGTTCCAATTGTTGACAGCATGGCGTGGGTTTCGATCTTTTTAAGATGATAGAGAAACGGTCCGAATATTTTGCGTACTTTTGTTCCGTAACCGTTTGGTTATAATTTCAAATTCTGGTTTTTTGTATGCAAATGCGTTGAGTTGTATCGTTCATTCGGCTGTTTATTTCTGAGACATGTTTTTTAAAGTAGATCAATTTGTCACGTGTACTTAATATATAATTGTTCTCTGTATTCAGAGAGAGCAGACATACGGGATCCTCATTTTTATTTATACCGTGAGGTAACGTGACTAGCGAGGCGTTTACGTCATGTTATGCAATATCTCTGACATGTCGCAGTACAGCAATAGTAACACTGCAGAGATATTTGAAATGCAAGATGCTGAGAAGCAACGCGTCTATAGCTAAATTACTAAGAGAAAATTCACTAGACGTCTTTAAAGTGGATCACAACTGTTCATGATCAATGAAACTGACTGATGAAATCATACGTCGTTAATAATACTTCCGGCACCCTCTAAAATTTGTTCGTAAAATACTTTAAAACAATGTTAAAAAACGTCGTGAAGAACTTAAATTTAAAACATTAAAGAGCTAATAATTCCAATTGTTCATACTTGACCAGCGTGATATATTAGGGCCTCCGTTAGAGGATTCTCGTGTATCAGGAGTAGGATTATTACAAAGCTTACATATGATACCCGACATTTGATTTACTAAGCCGGAAACTAGAGCAAGATATATAGTAAGATATACGGCTCGCTATTGCAATCACCTAGGTGTTGCAGCACTGTGCGATAAAGTCTATATAAAACCTAAACCAGCCGACACTTCACCATAACTGCTCTTTTGTCGAATGTGCCGAATCAATGGATATTGTACTATTTTTGATGATGGTCCCACTATATAAAGTACAACTAACCTTTGCAAAAGACCTCAATTTAGCATATTAAGATTAAAGTTAAATCGATTACGACTATACCGGTAACATCTTGGATATGTAATTCAACCATACACATCTATTTCCACACTCCAGAATACATTAAATTCATGTTAAATCTCTCGCGGTAGAGAGATAACCACAACAAAAAATTTTCGGATATTAGCATACTTATATTACGCTTGTCGTGGAAAAATCTCTTTTATTATAGGGATAATTATCAAACGTAAAGTACATAACAATGGTCGCGCGGATTTTGTGGAAGTTCTGGTGTTTTCATGTGTTAAGTTGGTGGTGTAAAGCAGGGCGCATTACCGGGGGCGCTAAGCGACATTTAACGAGCAGCCCGCTCGTAAACTTAACGGCTAATGACGAGCATGGCCACCATCACCCAGCGCCTGTAATGCACCGATTTATTGCTTTCTAACGTTTCTCTCGATCGCGTCGTAAACGCAACGTTTCGCAATGGTTGCGTACTTCGGTAACACCGCCTCGATGTTCATAGTCCAAGAGCCCGTGAGCGCTAAACCATCATTGTTTTATATGTTTTAGGAGTTTCTCGACATAGGTAGAAGCGGTGACTGTCTCTGAACTTCGATTTATGGCAGTCTGAGCACATAACATCCACCAAATATATACATTGAATGACAACACCTTGCTGAATTTTACGAATGTCACTATTAGTCATTTTTAGGGGGCCAGACTGATGGTACATATCACCTGCCAAAGCCACTTTTGAGAACTTTTGAGAACCTCAAAGTCATTCATCGCTTCTGCAGGTGTAGGAAGTATAGGCTGATAACTAAGGTCTGGCGGTGACGGGCTCTTGCGCTACATAGAAATTAGATGAACATTTAGTGAAGATATGTTAGTATTGCGCTACAACAGAAACTGAATGTTCGTTGAAAGTGTTATACGAGCATTTTTACTACCAAATAGTCATAAGTATTATTAATTTAAGCAGAAGCTAATTTTTGTTCATGCAAAATATGATTATGAGATAAGACTAGATGTTATAAACGCAATCAATGACCAGTCTCTCGACGAATTTGTTGCTTTTTAGTGAATCTCGATAATAGTAACATTGACTGCGAATAACTTTTAAATAGGATGTTGATTTTTTATTTAGTATTTATTGTATATATCATTTGCTACTGCTACTTATTGTGCAAGTAAATTCTATGAGGTTTCACGCCATTTAGATAATGGTATATATCAATGAGACATTGCTGGTTTTAATGGCAGAGCATCGAGAGCGTTCGGGAGCTGTCCTAGTCCGTTAACGCAAGTAAGCTCAATGATCCGATCGGGAGTCGTGGTTCACGCCGATAAATTAGAACTCGTGAAGGATTGGGACGCCCAGCTCTTAGATTACGAAGTCAGATGATCTATAAAGTGACTTGGTGCAAGAGGAACAGCGAGGTAGACAGCTTTTGTTCGAGAGGACACACATTACACCGCCGCACTCAGCGGACGGATCCTATCAATTATCCTATCAAGTATCTTCATCACTTCACATCAGATAAGTCTATAAAGTTTATAAAAAGAATTATTTTAAAATTTATACAAATCACAGCTATTTCTAAAAACTTATCTTAGTAACACACCGGACTATATATATATCGTCATAACCGCGTTTTAAAATCGCGTAGTTATTATAAACTAATTATTGTAGATTAGACACAGTTGTCTAGTTTATCTCCGAATACGTAGTTACACTGTTAAATAAAAAATTATTCCAAACTTTGTTGTGTCTAAAGTTTGTATTATGTCTGTAAAGCTGGCATCTCACAATCTTTTAAAAAACACTATGGGGACTATTTCGCGATATATGTGTAAAATGTTTAAATGGGGAATGTATAGCTCAGCTAGCTTTATCAGCAAAAAGTCTTAAATATTTTACTCTTACACCCATCATCATCAGGTTGCTATCGGAATATTATCTATGAAAATACATAATTAAAATACGAATATTTTACGTTAACTTACACAGGTCGATGAAATGAAAAGTTATTCTGTATGATTCTTAATGTTTGTGATTAGACATGTTCGAAAAAATACTAACAATGTACGTGACAAGCACAGCCTTGGTATTCTGCTGCAAGGCAAGAGTGTGATATCGGAAGGCGATACCAATGCACCGCACAAAACAGATTTATATTCAATTAGAGCGCCGATACATCGCCGGCGGCCCCGTTTCATTCCCTACGACCGGCCTCTAAATAACTTTAAAAGGACCTAGCGTAATTTATGTTTCTACTGCGAGCTCGTACTGCTTCAAACAACACTTCAAACGAACTATGTAATTAGTATAGTTAATCGCTTTCAACTTCTTCATTAGAATTACTCTTTTACGCGATTTATTTTCGTAAACAAAAAACAGACAGTCAGTATCTCATTTCCTAAAGACGGAACTATCCTGTACCTCAACGCTTGTAACCAAGCTACAAATTAGTGCCCAAAATAACTACGATATATGATTCTATTTTGAGAACGTGTAGCTCATGAAATTATTTGTTTAACCGTTTGGAGTCCCAAGCGGCGCGATCGCGCTGTTCAGATTTTAAATCGAGAATGCCCAGCACATTTCGATCACTGCAGACAACTGACGGTGCGTTACGGATTGCCGTTTTGGAGCGCTCAGGTTTACTTACGCAAGTACATCACAAAGCTCTTCTTGGAGTAAAATCTATATTTTACAATAGGTAGAATCGTACTCTAAAAATACGATAATACATTACAAAATAAAAAGTTACAGTTTTGTTATCTTTTTTAATATATATATACATATATGTTTATATATATTTATAAAAAAAGAATTTAAAAAGAGAATTCCTTTCCCACTACGCGCGCAAATTAAGTGACACACAACAAGCGTTATCGCCCTTCTTGGGTATTTTGTACATATATAGCGAAAGCGCGATCGCTCTGCTTGGGACTCTTCAACAGTTTTTTTTCAATACTTTCTAAGACTCAAACGGTTAATGATATGTAAGAAAAGGACCCAATGTTTAGCCACTTCCGCACATGCAGTAGTAGTCGTGCAACAAAGTGCACCGCCCGCCAGCCCGCTGATAAATGCGTATGCGGCAAACAATGCGAATCACACAACTGCCACCGCCAAATCACTTAACACAGAGTGGCACTCTGTGTTTGACACTAATCGGTGCAACATAACTCCTGAAGATGCCCCGTGGAGGGTTGAAACACGTGTTGAGTGATTTGGCGGTGGCAGTTGTGTGATTCGCATTGTTTGTGTGACTAAATATTGGTCCTTTTCTTACTTAGGATGGACTTACGCAAGGTAACGCCTGATTCCATTAAATGGTTAATGATATAATAGAACAATATATGTTTCTTATGTTGAACGTTTATGTGATAGTAAATGATACGTCATTCACTATCATATAAATTCTATAAATTATTTACTATCCAACAGGATTATCACAAGTAAGCATATGTTATTTAATAGTATGCTATTACTAATTCTTACAAAATAATAATCCGAAGGGAAGCAAGCTGTTATAATGTACATTTTACGACGCGGATTGTTAATACTCTTAAATCGACGATGCGACGAAGCCGTAAAATTTATCAAAAGATAAATAATATTAACGTATGGCACAACCTATCTAATAATTTATAATTTAAGAAATAACAAGTTAGTAATGCTGGCTTAGTTAAAAAAAATTCGTATAACTACATATAAAAATGAATTATTGTTTAATGTCCCTGTAAACTGTTGCGTCTGACATTATTAGCCTTTCGCATTCTAGCACAAAAAATAAATGTTCTAACATTTTCCAGAATGATCGATTTATATAGTATGATTAGAAATAGGTATGAAAGGTTTTTTAGACTTTTGCAGATGAACTATACATTTACCCTCTTAAACCACACATGTACCCAATCACCATATAAATATTGATATATGAATTGCAACCAATTAAACAAAAGGACTGAAGCCACGGAGTGCTTAAGACGTCGGTCCGTGCCCACTAGAATTTCGCAGAGGCTTGTACTAAAGTGGTTTAGAGCGCGGTAATTGGCGCGATGCCTGCTGGTCTCGCTACGTAAATTTCACAAACGGATGCGTCCCGACTGCGCGCCGTTGTGCAACCGTTGCAACAGTAAATTACTTAATGTAGGTAATTTTAGATCCGACTATTAAAATAAAGAAATAGACTTAGTTCTCAATACCGGCAAATTCAACTAATCCTTATTCATCATTAGATGGATTTCATCTCCTATTCTCATCAAGGCGAGTCTATCCATCTGTTTGGGTAATAAATGTTTCAGACCTGAAAAGAGCATGCGGAAGCAACTTAAGAAAACATTTGTTTTAAAAATAATATAAAATAACATATTTAGTTAACATTGCAATTGTCTGGAATCTTCCACGATGTATGGTGTCGTTAATACATTTATTTATTGTCTTTATTGGCAATAGAGTTCTTTGATACTGCCCTAGATAGATGACGGACATGGCGTTAAATTCTTTTAACAACCAAGTTAGGAATAATTGCTTAAACAGTTGTACTTATGAATGAGTAATTCTACGCAATGTCTCGTGTTTTATAGTTCTAGTCTTTAATAAAACATATGCAGTTAGTTTGAAACAGTCGGTATCATCTATCTAATGTTTCAATAAAATAATTCAACGGTGGACATCGTAATAAGACGTCAAAGCATCGATAAATCCTCAATCGGAGATCGAAATGGATCTAACAAGACATTAATTCATAATTACAGCAAAGCGACGGCATCGTCGAGGGCAGTTGTTGAGTTAATCATGATAATTTGAGTCGCGTGGGTGAGCGGATGCCGTCCCGGGATGGCGTAAAGCACGCTGAACATGTTACGCAATCGATGCTTAGTGATGCTCCATGAACAAATATATCGATAAAAATATTCATAACCCTCAAAAATTATAATGCGTATTCTAGATAGATTTCACAGATAATAGAATTGATGTAATAATTTCATCATCATCATCATCTCAGTCGGAAGCGGCCGACTTCCTGCGACCTCCAACGACCTTACCGAGGTCGTTCTACCTGGAGGATGGACTCTCTACGCTGCTCTTGCCGGCCTTTAAGATTCAAATCTCTTAAAGGTGCCATATATCGTAATTTGGGGGTCGTTAATAATGTTAACGATTGATAAGATAAACATTACAGTAGTAGACTTTATAGTTTATATCTAAAAAAACGTACGTGTGTAAGAAAATATGTTAGAAAATGTATAAAAATAGAGTAAATAATATTAAGGCGCGTACATATAAATAAACAACAAAGTAATCTAAACTGCTGAAATGTTGCAAAACAACATAGTAATATGCAAGCGACTATAATTCCGGCACTTCATCTCTCCGAGAGGACTAAACTGCTTTCATATACAGGTTTTAATATGGTCGTTAAAATCTCACATCGGTGCAGCAATCAAGTAGAAAGTTAGCTTTATATTGCCCAAAAGATAGGATGATGTATATAAAAATTAAACACACATTATATACTGTACAAAAATTTAATACTTTAAATGGGATTAAATAGTAATATATGTAAAATCCCTAAATTACAACGTATAAAAGGCAAGAAATATAATTCAACAACAACTCATATAATTCTGATAAGTGTAAAGGATTCTTTAAGTGATAAAGCTTTGTAGTTTTTGCTCTACTATTGCATGAAGGATTTAAAACAGTGACCACAATAAAACCCGTCAAAGTTTGCAGCTGGCTCTTCTCAGATCAGAACGAATTTCAGACATATCTTTAAATTAAAGGATGTCGTTATCCCCTACAAAGGGAAACTCAATCGGAATCCTGTTTCTATCAAACTGTGCTCTTTTGGCATTCTCTACGTAACTTACACAAGCGGTCAATGTGAATAATCCTTTGTAGATAGTAATATGAATAACTAAATATAGCCACTGCTCAAACTGTAAAGTAGGTCTTGAAAAAATTGGTTCCGAAATGTATGATCCAATCGCCCGTAATAGGTCCGTATGCTCTCGTTCTGAGGGCTAATGTATCAATGCTACTAAATATACATAGCTATATAGGCGCTTCATATCTACAAACATACACAGGAATGTTTCATGAATAAATACATTTAAGTATATCGGTAGCAAATGATTTATATACTAACATTTTCACTATAAGTTTATAAATCCACGAAACGATAACTTCTGTAGGATTATAATAATTAGCAAAATTGTTGACAGTAACGTGATCTCTCACTTCGAATCAAGCGACTGGAAATGAACCATGGAGTAGGCTATGCTCAAAATTTCTCTATTAAATCAAATCAATCAAACAAAAGTAATACATATACATGGATACAGTCTAGCGGATAAGCAAGTTAGAGGGGCAGTGCGCAGATCATATAGCTCGATGAACAGACGACCGTAAATGTTAAGGTTCTGGAATGGATACCACGAACCGGCAAGCGAAGCGTAAGGCATTCACAACAAGTGGACAGACGACCTTACGACGGTCCTATATTGATATATAAAGAGGTATGTGTCCCTCAGTGGATGTTCTGCAGCTAAAAGCTAAAATGATGATAGTGTTAAACTGAACCTCTACGGATCGTGTCAGATCCTGAAGGTAACAGTTAGACATTTGTAACTAGGTAGCATTAGAACTAACCCTAACGGCAGAGTAGTATTTTTTTTAATTATCATAACTATTTCAGAACGTAACTTATTGTCACATAATCGACGCAAAAACTTCATATACTGAAAAATATTTTAGTAATTAATTTATAACATACAAATGAATTTATTATAATAAGTCAAGAACCTCATTTCAATTACATATTGAGAGTACGTACATCACTATCACTTTGTAATTGACAGTTGATATTTAAGAACGCGTCAGAAAAATACCTTATTATATCGTAAAAATTTATGGTACTTTTAAAATTTATGTTATTGGTATTGTGACTGTAAGAAACAATTTAAAAGAATTTTTCAACCGCGGCCGTAAACGCTGATTAAGCTCACACGCGCTTGCGAAATCTGTCAATTTAATAATGATTTATTATCTGTTGACTTGGAATATTTACCATTGTTGCGTTATGTTGTATTTTTAATGTTTTAAACACCACTAAAATTGCAATTTATTGACAAAACTCGAATTGTGTCAACTTGAATGCAATGTTTTATATGTATCATATATAATTGTATTTTTTTACATTTTATATATAAAAACTTAAAAGAGCAATGTTAATACTATTACCTACCTCCAAAACATAATTTGAATGCAATCTGCAAGCGCAGCTCAATTCTCTATGAAAATGAAACTGGAGCTTTGGGAGAACATTATTATTCCACTATCTCTGAACATAAATTCTTTCAGTAAAATTCGCAATCTGCTTTTACAAATTAAAATTTATGTTTTGAATTATTTGACAGATTATGATTTTATGACAGATTAAGATTGTTTGACCTTATAATAAGAAAAAAAATTAAGATTAGCATACGCATCTTTGTTTTTTAAAGAATAAATGATGGGAGGCCTGTGTGACATCTCATGGCTAAAATAATAATGAAGCGTCTTCAGCGATCTGCCACCTCCAACTCGCTAAAGCAAAAAATTACAACAGAAAATACCATTTGTTTATGATAAAAAATAAATATTTTACTTTTCGTTCAGAAATACAATAATCTATAGTTTTTTCTTTCGCATTGTCGATCTACAAATATTTAAACTGAGCTATACCTGGTGATACATTCGAGTAAATTCAATGATTCCGCGTAAGGGGAGATGCAATGTCCCTCTTGCTGGGGCCGGTGCATTCGCAACGAATCGATATCTCCCCTCTCACAGACATAATCATAACTTCGTTTCGCTTCGCACTTCGTTCTATGGGGTTGCATAACAATGTAAAATGCTGAATAATGTACCCTAGAATGTAGTTATATGTAATTATAGATATGTGCATGTTCGAAGTAATAGAGATGTACGAACGTAATGCCTTAATAGGATTACGTGAGTTGTTTGTTCTTAATTTAAAAAAGTAGAGGTTAGACCAGAAGAGTTCTAGAATGAAGTCTTATAGGATAGCAACAGCAGAAAAAGGTATAATTTTCATTGACTTGACTGTACAAGCTAAATGTAAAAGTTTTAGATACGTAGCAGACTGTGGACTATAATTTTCCGGGCCTTTGACTGGCGTGCCGGGGCAGCAGACGTTGTGCTATCTATGAATGGACTGAAGAATTAATTACTAACGACTCGCTGGCTCTCCGTTCGTTTCTTTTTTCATTAAAATTGCTAAAGACGTGTGATCTAACAAATATGGATATATACTATTTATGTTGGTATAAATTAAAGTATTACAATAACAAGTATATTAAGTTATATTTTTATATTTATATACACTTATCGTGATTGCAAACTTAAACGAGAGTGAACGTATTTGCTGAATTTAATTTTAAGCGAAATGGTGATAAGATCGAAGGGTTTTTAAAAGTTGGAGGAAAAGCGGCTCTTTATTCCTGAAACTACCAATCAAAGTGTTTACCTAATATAAAACGATGCTATCTAAGGCATCGAAAATAAAATTCGCCATGATAAGGTAACATCGGTAAAGTCTGTAGCTCATTGACTTAGTAATTTGATTCAGGGCTCTTATTAATCATGAAAATTAATATCTAGGTAATTGGCAACAAACAGCAAATATTTTAATTAATGTAATCGAAGCCTTATAGATACTTCGGCAATCAGACATTTTCATATTCGTTATTTATTTATCCAATGTAAACTACAACACGCTAAATACAGTGTCAAGTATATTTATAAATTGATTTAGTTTTGAATTTAATTTATTGGTAAAAACATCATAAGTCCGAATTGATCAAAGATGCCGCGCAATCCCGTTTATCCTCAATTACACTGTCAAACTGTCACAAATCGCACACTCCTCCGATTTGTTTGGCCGCAATGAATCACATGTGACGGCCTGCCACAAAGTTTCAATGGAATTAAGCCGCGATATTTCATCCAACAAATACTTTTATAAATGTTCATAAAAGGCAATGAAAACGGCGACACCAACCCTTAGGTTATAATAAATGCAAAATTACTAAATTACCCATAGTAAATGTTATAATTAACTATAATTGCTTGAAATTCGGCAGCAACATAACAAAAACATATTGCTATATATAAGAGATATACGTGAAAGTATGAGCAGTGGTAGCCCAGCGGTACAGGACCGAGACTTGCAGTGTAGGTCGTAGGTTCGAATCCAGGGATACAATCTTATATAATTCAAATTTTGTACATTAATTAAAAAGGATTTAAACTGCTCAAAAACAAGTTTCAAGAGGATGAGCTGCAGTGTTCTCTACGTTACATAACACCACACTGCGATTGGCAAGCCGTCTGCCAAGCGTTGTATATTCACGGCATATCCCCCCATAGATAACTTTAGAGGCGGCCTATGGTTGAAACGACGATACGTTAAAATATAGGCAATGACCTCTCACTGCTCGCATAATAAAACAATCATTAGCCTTATTATTCTTAAAGTCACACCTAATTTAACGATCTGCGAGACGTAACGGTTGGCTATAAAAATACAAAATTAAAAACTGTATCCTTTACTGAAAATCAGCGATGTGGTACGGGTTAGGCTGTATTCCAGTACGAAGCTGGGTATGGTTCCTATTGTAGGTACTTTTATTATATACTTGTTAGTATTAATTTTAAGCTAACCGAACTGTAAACATACTTATTCTTTTCTGTTTTTTTTTTCTGGGGGTAATTCAAAAATTAAATTTATATGTTACAATGTCTATGAAACGATAGTTTTCCTAGTAATCTATGTATGAAAATGTTAAAGTACAATTCGGTATTTACAATTGAATTCACGAGCTCGGCGCAACGTAATATCACTCCTAAAACGTTATACGCTGTAATAAAGATATCGGGCGGCGAACGTCTGCGTTTGTTTCCGCATTTAAGCGATAAGGGATGTTGGACCGCAGTTTATGGCCCGCCCTGGTTCGACTTTTATTGTCGTAGATCGTTCCCGCCAGATGCTGCTGCGGATTGAACGGCTGTTACTTAGCGACCCTAGGTCAAATGCTACCATGCTATCTAACTTAAGTATCCTGTGTCTTAACACAGCTGTAAGATTCGTCTAATGTTTTAGCTATTTCGACTTTATAGAATAGTATATACTAAAAGGAGGGATGGCTTTTTGTTTAGGTACTATTAAGGCTCAGGGAGGACAGCAACTCAAAGTATTATCAGGTCACAGTGCCACAGCGAGGAGTTTAGTTTCCCACTATAACCTCCTACCCAGGCATTATATTGTTGTGAGTCGTAAACTGTCAAATTATAAAAGTAACACGCAATTGCCAAACTATAAAAATAGCAGTAATTTCGACATAATTTTAGTTATTTGTAAAAATATATAACGGCGTATGTACTTTCCATAATCTTGAACTGTAATAGTATCAATGAACACATGTACTTTTCGAGCCAGAACCTCTTCATAGAATTAACGACGATAAAACAAGAAAGGGAATTGTAATAGATTATAATTGTCATCACGCAACTTGATTGTGTTGGCAACTTTACTAAGAAACTAAAATTCCACGTGGTTTATTGGCATTATGGTCAATGTATTAAAACAAAACATCAGAACTATCTGCCAAACTATTAACATTCCTAAATATTCAAATTTAGAATACTGTAACATCTCATTTGTGCCCATGGTCTTAAAATAACACGTATCGTCAGCTCTATAAATATATACTATGCATTTCATAAAGTTTGAACTAGTTCTGCTTGAGAACATGGCTATAATTTCTCCCACTATCATACCAAAGTACACTTACTAGGGACAAAAATCTTTCACAGAATATTGCTTGTTAAAGTCAAGTAACTCAAATTTAATGAGCTTATTATAGCTATGAAGTAAGTAATAATATAACCCATTGGAATGGACAGTTGAAGTAGTAGTAGGCAGGTAACGGGACTTAATGTTCTTGAGAGGAGATCAGGGACTGGCAAACGCAGCAGAAGTTCATCTACAAGATGCATAGACGACAAACGGGACTTATTTGAAATCTATAAGGAAGGCCAATGTTTAACCGTATACGTACTATGTATAAAATTATTTATTATTGTTATTATTGCATGAAACATTGCAGAACAAGATTAACTTTAAACGTATGATCAAATCGTTCTTACTTTTGAGCATAAAGGGGGACGCTGGGTCGGTCGGTGCAAGCCCGCCCGATGTCTCACTCGCTGATTATTTATTTAGCGTACGTGACTCCACCGAGATAATTGCAGAATAACTCTGTACGCGATAACAACCGGCCGTTCCATTTAATACGTACAATTTGCGAATCCTATAAAGACGGTCATTACAAAGAATCGTGACTATTTCAATTATGACTATAGGCGATCGATACTACATGTCTATTACGAGCCTAAAAGTTTTTTTTTCATATAATTATTTTAATTGATTTGAATTATTAATTGAAGTGTTTTGACTGACTATAATTGACATGAATATACCAAGACCTTTATCTTTTGATACATTTACATTGTTATTTATTTCTCTCTTTTAAACATCCATATGATTGACATAGCATGAATGGAAATTTGGTTAATAATATAAATCGATGCATACATTTGTAAGCTCCTCGGGTAAATCACAGCGACTTATTAATATGATATACATATTATTGAGGCTTATATCTGCCTAAGTCTTATGTGTCTTAATTAATCTTTTGTATTTTAATTTAAAAAAGGCTTCACCCTTTAAATCTATTTAATTTCATTCACCAACTGCTCTACTAGTATATTCATAACTAAATATTAAATTCAAAAAAGTTTCAATAAGACATGACAACAAAACGAAATCCAGCTGAACAAATATCCAACGAAGATAAGCATGCACGGTTTTATACGACTTTTGAAAGTCAACGCTGCGAAGCAATCTAAGTGAAGTGTAGACTCGGAAAGATTTTATAACGCGTCTCGTTGCTACGTATATTTCTATTTTGCCGGACTCGCTCCGGAACCCGCCGTTTGGCTTAGTGTATACGTCCGAAATTCTTATAAACCGACCGCTCGTGTCGGGAACTGAAGGGTCATTCTCGACAACGCGCACCCAGCTTGTTCATTTATTACGGGATTTGTTATGTGAACTATGATATGAGAGTCAATATAAAGATACGTTACTGTAATATAGCACGAATGTTAAATACATAAAACAATTAAAAACATAAATCCTTACCTTGCCGTGCTTGTTGTTGTAAAAATGGAATTATTACTAGCAACATTAAGCATCACTATGCGCTCGCCACTTTATTAATTAACCAGTAATTTCGCATTTTGAGTGCTATAGATACCGAAATATTAACTGCTACTTAAACAACTATATTTTTATATATTTACTTCCTTTGAATTAACGTTGAGGTCGAAAACAAAACTAGGTAGTGATTTAAATAAAATTGATTTTAACAATTTTCGACTTGCTTATTTGAATGAAAAAAAAAATATAAGTCTGAACATCAAACATATTTATTTAATTTTGCTTTGAACTGTACGTTCATCGCCACGTATTTTATAATAGGAGTCTAAAAATCGATGAAGATTACGGCTATAGCTGTAGCGTTGGTTTACGTGTAATGTTATATTCATTTAAATACAGATTAAATTAAGAGATAAGCATGACGCATTGGCCGATTGTGTAAAAAATAAACTTTTTTTTATGTAAAAACCGATATGACCCTATAACAGATTTTACCGATTGCGATAGCCATACAGCCATTGGAATTATTACAATTCAAATCACAATATTCCTTTATTTGTATCTCACTGATCAGAAGAAATACAATAGCTGGTCAACTTACCTCTCCATCGGCGATTTTTACCATATTTTAATTTCTCATAAACTTTGCAAGGCATTCAGTGGTCATGAACATGAATAATTAAAAAGGCGATGATGATATATGTTTTAAATACGATCCTTGTCCACCACCGCACCGATTGTTATATATAGAAGAATCTTACCGTGGCAGCGCAAAAGTCACACGTCTACTAATCATGCCATGCACGTAACTACTGGACTCTTACCTGGAAAACATACAAAACATAATTAAAAATAGATAATACCATAATATTACAATGATGAATAATTCGACAAGAACTTTATTTTTCAAACCAAAACACAGAATTTATATTAAAATAATGTTATTATAATCATTTCTGCACGTCCACATGCACTATAAATAAAGATGAGAGTCTTTTATAAAATTTTCAAATATATTCAAAATATTTTTAAATTCGAAGCAACAATTGACTCAAGAATAATATACACTAATATTTAACATAACATAAAAAATAATACAGTGATGGTAAATTTCATATTCAGATCGTACTATATATTTATAAATAGTAAATAACTGTAATTTCATTATTTTTATATACGTATCGTTTTAGTGAAAATTTCTATCAGGAATGTACCTGTTGTAAAACTTAGATATTAGAATTAGATTAAACTTAGATATTTTTTCAACTTTATTAGTACTTCGTCGCTTTGCTTCAGACAAAAGCCTTAAATATAAAAGGATAACATGTGTACTAGTTTTATTTCTTTAAAATAAACCATTAATATCTCAGACTACCTATTTAGCCATACCTCCCTTTTTCATTCAAGCTTTCATATCGATAAACGTAATAAACGCAACATTGTCTAGCCGCGGGCGATATTAAGAGTTGACTTGCACAAAATAATTTGTACAAAACATAGCTCAATAGACTTTGTACGAACATAGAAAACTTTATTTAAAAGTTCAAAATATTTTCGTATCATCGTCATTTCACTGCTGGACACAGGTTTAGCGGTGGTTAGAAGCGGCCTGCTTCTAGCTTCTTCCCACAATTTTAACAAGGTCTTATGTCTTTGTCTTGTGAGTGAAAATCCTTGGAAATTTTGATTATAAATATACGAAGATATTTAATGATAATAAACGCAATTTCCATCGGCGTTATTTATCTAATAAACCCTTACCCTTTATAATAAAATAAATAAGTACGATATTTAATCATCTTTTGGTACTGTTGATAGCTGCATACCAGACCAAAATGTCATTACAACCTAATTTACTTCACAAGAAAAGCTGTGCCTAGCGTAGAGTATATAATTAAACAGTAAGCATTATTTTAATTTAACCGAAATATAAATTATTATTATCGTGATTTTTGTACAAATTATTTGGAAAACGAATTAAATGTAAAAGATATGTTTATGTAACACAAAAAGTCCGTTCACTAAACCGCTTTTTTTAAAGATATCGATATAATATTCATAACGTAGTAAGACAATAAAAGTTGCTGTAAGCTCCATTTGTAAGCATGCACTAACATAACACTAAGGCCTCAATATTCCGCTGTTGTGAAGCAGGCGCCGGTGTAAAGTTTTAAACTAGCTAAGCGAGAATAAACTGCAACCTAACACTCTATTTTCAACTTGTAAACAATAGTTTTCATATTAAAAATCTGTTCTAAAAAAACACAAATTACTACGGTAAATATGGTAGTAGATATGCGATCCTGGTAGAAGTAGTACAACATTTTATTTACAACATACAAGCTTCGAAATACTTGTTGTATATTAATTATGCGTACTTTTGTGTTCTAATTATATATATGCAATGTCCTAACAGTGAGAAAAGTAAAAATCCAACAGCAGTAAATTACGCGCAATGCAGAATACAAACCCAGTACAGGAAAATTGTCACCTATCCCGTCTCACGAAAAGATTGTTAGGTAGATATTATTTTGTAATGCGAAAAAACACGGTCATATGACTAGGAAGGTTCTGTCAATCAGGGTTCAAGCGTCCCGAAGACGACCGAGAGTTTAGTTTTTTTAACACATTGGTCAGAGTGGAGACAAATTAGAAAAACCATCTCCGAAAAAATTGGAACGTAACGGTACGGGGAGGGGTAATTTCGTAAAATAATAATATGTATGTAGGCCTATGGAACTTGATAATCAATCTAATCACGTAGTGGTGTCTTGGTAGCGACTTTAAGGTTTTGAATTATTAAAAATTTCTCTAACCTTCTTTTAAACTCAAAATTTACTTTAAGTACCACAATGTTGCAGAGTCGAAAATAAGTAATAACATTCACCCACTGCGGGAATTTCCGATAAAATAATATTTGAAAATTTCCGAACACACGTTTATTATCCGGGCGTGGAACTTTAGAAGCTTTTGCACGTAAAATAACACGAAGGAAAAATTCTGAAGCGAAAAGAATACGTATGGAAGCTTATATCCGTACCTTAACACCTACGGACGGTTCGTTTTCACATCTTTGTTTATTCTTTACCTTTAACTGGATTCCTGGCAGTTTAATGATGTTGTTTTCTTTAAAGCAACTCTGCGTAAAGTTCGTTTTACGAAAATAAAATTAAAGGGAATGAGTTCCCGGCTAACGATGCTCTTCTCTCGTTAAAATCTGGAAGGTTTATATTTTAAGGAATTTAAGAATTTCTTTACCTTAATTATTGATGGTTGCGAAATTTGTTAAAATAAATTTAGCCAAATTAAGCCGTAGATCGCTTTTAATTTGTACAGCAAAAGCGTGAATCATTTTGATAGTGTATCGATTACAGTTATCGAGTACAATCTGAGTTAGTTTCAAATGATGACCTATGATAAATGAATTTTTTCTAACAAAAGCGGCCACACGACCTAATATTAAGTCGGATCAAAGACATGCGCTTGTCCTAAGATCATCAATGTCCTTGCATATATATTTCAACATTATCATCGTTTCTAATTCGGTGTTTTTCCGATCAAGTGCAAGCGAAAAATCGTTCACAATGTATAGATGGAAAGCGGACATTGTTTTAATATTTTTACAATAATTGCCAAAATGTTTTGAAGCATAATTAACGGCAGCGAATATGTTAAAAAGCTAGGTCAAGTTAAATAATTTTTAACTTTCATTTGATTTGCGCCCGACTGACGGAAAACTACCGCATGAATGGAAAGAGTTATCGGTGTATTGAAATATTGAATAATAAAGATCCCTTGAAAATTAAAAAAAAAATCTAATATAATCTATAAAGCTTAGCAATATTTTTCGGTAATATAGTTTACCGCACGATACCTATCTTTTAACACTAAAGTTATCACATTCGGCATTATAGTAAAATGTCCAAAAAGTGTTTAGGAAACATTTTATCACGACCGACATATATAATTACAGAAGAAACTTTTAAGAGAACGTAGGCTATGGTGTACACACGAAAAATTTTTATAACTACTGTCATCTTATATCAAATTATCGAAGGAAAATCTCGGAATTTTTAAATGAAATAAAATTGCCTGCGTCTCTCCGCCATTCAACTTCTCTCGCATGACGAATGGCGTGAATTCCAGCAACCTAGATTTCGCAAGTTCTTTTAAAATTCTTTAAAACTTATCGCGTTTACAGGTACAACTAATAAATTTGGCATATTTTTTATCATATCACAAGAAGTGTAGCTTAATATTGATTTGAAATAGATTTTTTTAAATTGCGATAGCAATAATGATTGTTAAAAGAAAACAATAATAAAACTTGTTCATCAACTATTTTGTAAAGGACTTAAATTATTTTCTTGTAAATGGGGGCGGTCCATGGAAAGTTGTTCATGAGACTTCCGCAATAGTATCCAAGATAATGTTGAGAAAGAACCTAGCAATGGGTTCTTTTTCATTACGATTTAAAAAAAATCGTAGATATTGTAGTTGATTAATCTACATTTGTATATAATGGGTAAACTAGACTGTAAACGACTTCGTAGTAGATAGCACAGCTTGAGAATTATGTGTTATCCTCCAAGCTGTAACACTGACAATAAAATAACTAATTTTACATTCTTTTAAAAATCAAAGTTCAGGCATAGGCATTTATTATCCGAAACAGTGACTCGTCTGCAGAGACAGGTCAATAAGAGATATAATCCATATCGTGTTTAATCTAGAACTTTCGTTAATTTGAATGAAACCTCTATTACAAGTTCCGGACATTGCCACTCCAAAAGCATCATTTCAAATAATATGGTAGATAAACTTCAATTCCTCAGTTTACTAAAGCCTCTAACAGGTATCCCGGAGCTTTTATTTAAGCACCAATTGAATTTCATAAGGCAACAGCTTTGGGTGTTTGTACAGAATAATTTATGCACATATAATGAATGTGTACGCAAATATAAACTTTATTTTTAAAACTAAACCATAAATTTAGTCCTAAAAATTCGTCTTTTTGTACTCTACCCACAACAAATAATATATACAAATATTTACAATTATAACATATTATGAATTCTTGCATTTATATCAGTTAGGACATAAGATTTATTCAGTATACGAAAACATTGGAATAGAATTCCCCGCTTTTACGAAAAGATTTTTTTATTTAAGGTACTCCAAAATTCTCCTCCATATATCGGAAGAGACCATTACCAGGAATTTTTTAAATCTTATTTCCTACTTTAGGTATATGCCAGAATTTATTTGGCCATCTATAACCTCATCAAATTTATGTAAGACTAAATGTCAAATACAGTGTCGGTTGGGTGTATAATTTTTTTCTGATTTATTAATACTTTTTTCTTTTCTTATGAAGAAGAAAGGTTATTAACATGAGAGTATACACATGATGTATGTGATACGTATGAACTATACTCAAATATAGGTGGCATTAAACATACTGATCTCCTTTTTTCTATGCCATATTTTTAAAATTTTCGTATTTTATATTACATAATCATTATGTAACTCCTGTATGTATATATATATATATATGTATGTATGTATATACATGTATGTATGAATATATCTATTTTTATTATTAATAACCTTACGGCACCTAGGACCGTTCAATAATCCCTGCTTTGGCCAGGATACATTGTGCTGCTGTACCATGCAAGGGCGAACGAAAACCTATTCATATATTATATAACACACCGACTTGCATAGTTGACATCAAACAGCGTGACTTACTTAATCATAACTTCAAGACTTACTGAGTTAGCAAAAATTTAAAATACCATCGTTCAATAGTACACTTATCATCACATGTTTTCCGTAATCTTCTCTTAATTCCACTTTACTCTCTAAATTAAATATTAAATCAATTAAAAATAAACAAAACGCTTTTAGTAATATCGATTGTTTATTTCGAATGTACATCAACGAGCAAACGACTAATTAAAGTCCGCCCCCAGATGCGTAAAAAAGACACAGCATGCGTTTAAACATTAAACCAACTGTCAACGGATACGTTTCGGGCAACGTGAACAGCGAAACGAGAGCGAAGCACAAAGAGACCACGCTCGGAGTCGATTTAATTAATCAACAATTACGTAAAGCGTCGCACAAAACCGGACATATTCCGTACTTTGTCAGTTTCGGATCGATTTACAGACAATTTACAATTGTTTTCCTTCATTATTCTGAAAGATATGGATAGACAGCTCTATACTAATAGGTCTAACCCGTTGTATAGATCTTCAAGCTATTTTTCTGTAAATACCATTAAAGAGAAAGGGTTTTTACATGTACCCAATCCAGTAATATTACAAGTGATGCCTAAGCTTTCGAGAGAGCCTGGATTCAAAATAACGATGCCGTATTTTACAACAGTAGAAACAATGTATTTATTGCAAAACCAATTTTTAAATTATCATAATTTCACAAAATTTACCTATAAGGTTGAATGCCCATGATCATTTAATTAAACAAGACTATTATTTTGTGAGTATATATTAAAAATAGAGGATTATACACAGAGCCAATTGACCGATTTTATTATAAAACTCAAATTTGTGACGTGTGAGTGGTACTGAAATAGCTGTACCTTCTTAGAAAATCGCAGATCGAGGAAAAAAAAGCATGAGCGCCACCGAAACAAACTTTGACGGCAGATAAAAAAGAACGGACCGATCGATACTCCTCTCTCACGTCTGCCGCACGTATACACAAAGCGCGGTATAGCAGTTTCGATAGCATTATATCAAAACAGTTACATTTTCCTAAAATGAGAAAGATAAATTTTTAATTAAATAATTGACATCAGTATTGACGTAGACTTGCAATATATTTTTTATTTATAGTTGACAACACATTGCTCTTTTAAAAAAAAAATGAAGGTAGAATGAATTTCATACGCATTCCTTAGTTCCTATAATTTGTAAACGGAGTTTCTGTTCAAAAAGCTTTTAAAGTATTAAATAAAAACACTAAATTAATTTCATGTACAGGAAGATTGGTTATGGGTATAAAAGGTTTAAAAAATAACACACCATACCCAAAAATTAATAGTTTCATCAATCAAATAAAATTATAATCATAGAAAAATAATGTAAGTAAAATGTATGAATACTACATAATAAAATTTATTAATGTTTACTACCTTTCCGGGCATACTTTTTACTGCCAGAAGATAATGACCTGTAGCATTCCAATAGAAAATATAAATGATTGATTAGAAATATTTAAAAGCTTTATACAGACGAATTAATTATAAATTCACCCCTGTAAAGTTTTTACGCCTTTTACCAATCGACCTGTATACCGAACAGTAGCAATAGATTACTTCTTCATAGTTTGTATCAAGTTACATAGGGCCCATGGAAGCTGTATACTTGGGTTCTGAAGAAAATATATAATAAAGAAGCGGCAAATATTGAGAAAGTTGTGGTACGGCGTTGTTTGAATTGTACTCAGACAAGCGGCGTAGTGTGCACAGGCGACGTTGAACATAGCGAGTTTGCTTACACGAATATCAACAATGTTCGCAGTAATAAGGAAAATTGCTTGTAAATGTTAGCTTTATATACTTCTTACCAGATTATTTTTTCTTTAGAAAAAAAAACAGGGGACATTAACACGTTCCGTGCCGTGGCAATTTTTGAAGATTTTCCATTCAGGCAGCGTGAGGCGTATACGACCCACGCTTTAAAAAGTAAAAAAAAGTCATTTAAGACTATAATTAGCGGCAAAAAGTTATAAATTTGAATATGCATTACGTACGCGCAATACGTAATGTGAAGTGATCTATATTCGACCCTACTATTATTTTTTTAAGAATAGTTTAATTCATTAACAATAGTTTATTTTTCAATGAGAACTACAAATATCCTGAATGGAAAGTGCAGCGGGAGTCGTATACATTCCACATAGTATGGAATGTGTTAAATGTGGAAGTAAATTTCTGCCTTAGCTTCAACGGTGATCAAAATTAAAAGCAATTCCAAATTTTGCTGATTATTGGACAGTCGTGATAGCGTTCATTACAAAGTGTTCATATAACCGCAAGCGATCTGTTGCTAAAAACAACACAAAATTGACACAATAACAATGAATGACTCAACAAAATATTAACAAAGTCATATCAAATTTGTTCAAACTAACAAATAGATACTATTGTAATTAATAAAGTCTAAATAACTTTAAAACATTCACAGCTAGTTGGACGTTAAAGTTAATTATATAGAATATTAAAATTTATAATTTATTTGAAAATTTGTTATAAAATTATATAGTTTAAAATATTCGCGGTCATGTTTCTAATATAATCACGTGGGCAAATTATACGGTGAAAGCAAAACGTTACAAACTTTCAAATTAGTAAAAAGTACCTTGTTTCTTATTACAGGTATATTATATTATGTATGTGTATGATTTATATATCCTCTGTATCTGTTATGTTTATAAAGTGTATACTATTTTTTACTATATATTGTGTAATTTTTCTATCAAATTTACACATATATCTACTTCTTAGAGATTACCTATAAGGCATTAAGTCGGTCATAGCATTAAGTTTAAAAAGAGTAAAATAAATAAATAAAAGAGCACGCAAGTAGCGGCTTTTATTAAAGAACCTCATTGAGACTGAAGTGGCCACAGAGTCAACCACCCCCTAGCCAGCCAGCGGCAAATTGGCCACTAGAGCTCTGGCCATCGAGCCAAGACTAGAGCAAACTATTAAGCTTCACTCGTTAAAACCTTTTATGTGGAAAAGAACAGTTGCAGATAATTAGACGATCGAAGATTTCTCATCAAGTAAATGTTGTACAAATTACTTTTAGATCTAGAACGAGATTTTAAAAAGCAGCTATAGAAATTGTAACAAAAAAACTTATTTTAAACAGAATGATTTAAAGAGTAATAAAAGCTTTTAAAAAAAACGTTAAATAAATTTCGATTTAAAAAAAAATTTGATTGCAACAGTAATAAACTGTGTCGCATTTATTTTTACAAATCTTAAAAAATAATCTAACGGTATTAATTGGATCCAAATGACAACTGTCAAGCTATGAAATCTAAAGGTTTTTGACACTGTACAAAGGCATTAAAATAACAATTCGTTAGCAGTGCCTTCGCGCGATAGTTCAGAGCAGCAACCTTTAAATTGACGATTGCACCAAATGCTAAGTGCCTCAAGCATCTGACGTTGATGATATTCATTCTATTAAGAGATTTCATTATTTCCTAGGTAAAATAATCACGCAATTCAAAGACGCAACAGGCGAACTCTGTTAAAAATATATAAAGTTATAAAATTATAAACGGGAAATTGTGGAACTTGTATTTATCGAATAATTTTCCTCACAAAAATGTAAAATGTGGCCAACACTCATTTTCATCAATCGTGATACAAGATATGATTTAATTAGAAATATAATATATTTCCTATTACATATACCTATTGATTGGTTATCGGCGTTAAAGTTTTAAAGGGAAATGCAAAACGAAATTTTATTTCAAACTTGCCTTCCTTGTTAACTGTTGATTTTGATTTATCGTCTTTTATTATTTTGGTCAGACCTTCCCAAAGTTAATATTTTTTTATATTTCGTTAAGATCAAAAAAATACACTGATGCTTATATAAGAATATACAATACAGAGAATAAATAATTCTCTCTGTGACTCTGCCCTAAGATCGCGTTACACCCTACGAATAACCTATGAAACTTCCATCATCCGGACTGAACGCAAATGGTTGATAACAGACTGCTTTACTGTGAAATCTTTTGTGCTAACAGTGTTACAATTATAGCAACATTCCTCGGCTCATATTTTTAACGAATGCCTTTCTTATTAATACCGAAGAAAAGCACGAACCGCAGCTGCGAAAAGGAAGGAGCTCTCCATATTTTATGAACTCCCCGTATATAATATTGAAACTCGCTCGCCCGTATCGCGGCAGTTTGCGCGGAGGTCGCTCCGGGAATTTCCAAAATCCGCTGAACGAATGCAAGTCGTCCATATTTTATGGCGCGATTTGGTACGACTTTGTCCGACTTAGCTAGCTCCGAGAGAACTTTCCTTGATTACGTCAGTATATTTTCGCAACCTGATTAAGTTTAACTTGGAAATGTTAATTATGTGCGAAATTAAACAGGTGTTGATGAAAGGCGCAGCATTTAACATTTCATTAAACGCTCATTAATAAAACTTGAAAAATAATGGTTAATAATGAAAACACATTCATACACGTCGTAAATAATATTTTTTATTTTCACTCCTTTCTCTTATAGTGCAGTTAAATTATGTTTTAAATTGACATAACATTGCAGGTAGTCACGCAATAAATATTAAAAATTAGCTGCCTATTCAAAAGCCATCTTGCAGCATAGTTACATCTCCAGCATCCTTAATGTGACTTACACCGGGTCAAGTTGCTTCTTTAGCTCTTTTGACTTCAAAGTTGCTTCCTATTGTTCCCCGGCATTAGACAAGGTCTGCTCCGCTTTTTGCTGTAAGCAACAGTTAATTGCCGTTTGCTTTTAAAAAAAGAAAATAAAACGAGCACATGGGGACAAAGACGAGTATATAAATTACATTCGTTTTTATAAGTCTGTATAATAAACGGAGTTAATATTTTCTTTTGTTCTAAGCTAATCTTTGCCATTAAACAGCAATATGTTAGAATAACGAATCAGGCTTACTTAGACGTGGACCCCGACTTTGATCCTCATTTGTTAAATCAACGAGTTACAGAGAGGGCTATGCTTAAGAAACTTTGTACAAGATTAAGACGAAGACTAGGTTCACTCACAAGACGGACAAAACACTGAATGTAGGACGCTTTAAACCGTTTCTAAAATCTACAGATAATGATGATGATTGCTGATGAATGAGAGGCTATTAGGCTCATGTTATCAGTATAACTTATCCAAGGTCATACGTCAAAAATCTATTTTTTATTTTTGCACCGTTTCTAACGACTTATCTTTTGTAATTTATTTATTCCTGGTCAAAACCTGCGAAATCCTAGCGTCCATCAACGTATCCACAAATCGCGTTAAGTTCCAAACCGCATCGGTAACGACTAAAGGGCCCGATGCCGCCAGCGGCCGGCTTCCGGCAAACTCTCCTAACTGAATCTGTTATCTGACACCAATTTGCGGTTTTACTTCACAACTACGAACACTGCACGCGTTTTCAAACAATATACATCAAACGGGTATAGTTTCACTCACATTTAATAAAGCATATGTTACGTACGTACTTTAAATGTAGTTCTACTAGGTAAATGATATATAAATAGATTCTAATTTTATTGTTTATTTATAAGTTTATTTTAAATTTATTTATAAGTTCATGTATTATTTTAAAATTATATTTATATATATTTTATATACTCGATAATTATTAAACTGCTTTTTAACCCTTTCGCCGCGAACAGCGCCTTCAGGCGCTCGGTTATAGCCGCTTTCTTTCAGCGAACAGCGCCTTCAGGCGCTCGGTTATAGCCGCTTTCTTTCAGCGAATAGCGCCTTCTGGTGCCCGGCTATAGACGCTTTCTCACAATGAACATCGCCTTCTGGCGCCGTACATTGGTTTGTTACCATCGGGACACCCGCATACGGTTCTTGTGCGGCTATTTTGTTCACATAACCAAATACGTGTCGTTCGGATATGGCCTTATATAAAAATGCATTGACTCCCCATAGATTTCAAATAAGACCGGTAGGAAGCAACTCGCATCCTACCCCTTTTAATGACTTTAACAATGCAAACTGCGTAATAGTTACAGCTGCCATAGGCCAGAACCAGTCCGCATCTAGCATTTTCCAACGACTTCAACAGGATTGTCCACTGTGTGAATAGAAGTTTTCCTTATAGATATTATTTTAAAAAAAATATTATTATGTCAGATCCCAGGGTAGCAACACAATAAAATCGTCTTGTTCGTGGTTCATTTTTGGATTAAAGAGAAATAAGCGATTTTATATGAAGCGGTTGTATTACTAAAACACACAACACAGCGGTTGCCTATCCAAATTTTGCTTAAGCACACACAGATATCTTAAGCACGTCTAGGCAATATACATTCTCTTTGCTCACGGTACCGCGTTTACCCTTCGCTACGGCTCAGCACGCGCTATTTGCGAGCCTTCCGCGCCACGTGTCGATTTTCACATTCCCCTCTGCTTATTTTCTAAACATCCACGGGATCCGAAACCTTTATATGATAATGGATTGTTTTCATAAGACGCTTTTGATGTAGACGATTTATTTCTTTTCCTCAAATATTTAATATTAATAACGTTTTATGACTGCATTGTGGGATGAAATTGAAAAAAATATAAATATAATTATAAAAAAATGATATAGCATTGCTACTATCTGTGAATTGTAAAGGAAATATCGTGAAGATCAATCTTTAACTAAGTTTAAATAGATTATATAGGTTTACTAACACTAAAGCTGAATTGTGGTTGGACTCCGTATTGTCTGAAATAGTTGTATGCCGTCCACTGCTGGACCTCCCCCACTTATTTTCAATAAAACTTGTTGTTGTATAAATGAATAGATTACATTAATTGTGTAACGGTTACCATTATAAAAGAATGATTTCTTTACGAATACCAGTCGCTGGTTTTTGCCTCCGCGCAGTGTTGTAAAAGTTGTTCTTTTGGTCTTAAAGCTAGTGAAATTATTTAACGAAATAAAAAAATAAATAAAAAATCAAACAGTAATTAACCCAAACAACTGCTTGGATTTCTTTCCAGTATAATATTTCCTAATTCTAAATTTAGACATTCAATTAATTCTTAATTCAAATTAGTTTTATTTACATCAAGTCAACCTTCGCGTTATATTCCAAGACGATATTATAAGTCGTAGCTCTGTAGCAATTATCAGCAAGCGAATTAACTCGTCGGAATTAATAAACATTACTCTCAAATAATTTGTTTACACTTTCAAATCACTGATTATTGCATTAGGTCCCCTAATAAATTATCGCGGCAACTTAATAATAAGCGAATTTAAATACTTTCCTTACATTAAATAATTGGGGCCACACTCGATACAGCGGCACTCGTTAACTTAATTTAATTGAACATTAATAAAACGTGTCATACATTGTGTGGCCGCTTGTAAACCGACGCAAACGTTGATATACCTTAAATTTTGGATGTTAAGGTTCATATTCGCTCGACGTCTGTTTTTTTTTTGCTTGATTGGCTTGCTAAAGATTTCGCGATATTTTCAATTCATTACAAGACAAAAAAATAATTAATGTTTAATTTTAATAATCAGTGCATACCAAACTAAAGAAAATACGCGACAAGACTTGCAAATATTATATATTTGACACAATATATATCTTTCGCAAGCAGGCGGTAATTTACAGGGTTAAAAGTTGATTAACAGATATTAAATACGTAATAAAACAAATCATACAAATGTGTTATAATTAAAATAAAAGAAAAAAAAAACTTTTCATAGTGTCTATTTTATTTGATTTCCACAGTAAACACAACCTGAATATTAATTGTCACTCGCGGCGTGCCCGGACAAAATATCTGCGGCTGGTGAATTTTAGCCACAACTTTTTTTTTTCAGCACACTCAACGTGACAGGTCTACTCCCCCTACGTGAAATATGGTTGGATAATCTTTCACACTTCCCATTTAAGTGCTATTCTCTACACTTTACCAACAAAAAATGGTGTTTTTTTACGACTATTTATGTTAATGGTAAATTTACTTTATATTTAAGAATACAAAACATACGAAATACAAAAGTTTCTTTTTCTTCTATTCATGTTTTACTCCTAGATAAACATATAAATTATCAATAAGTATATAGGTAGTATTTAAGAAAAGGACCAATATTTAGCCACTTCCGCACATGCCTGGCTAAATATTGGTCCTTTTCTTACTTAGGATGGACTTCCGACAAATAACTCCTGATTCCATTAAATATAAAAGGTAGTATTTGATAATTTAAATCTTAATACTACAAAATGAAAAAAATATTTCTACGGATTTTACTTAACTTCCACCTTTAGAACATCGATGTTATTCACATCAAGACTACAAATGCATAGGCAATATCAAACAATGATTCGGATAAAAGTTGACCTTAATGTATGTACCTTTGCCATTTAGATATTAAACTTAAAATAGTGACCATAAAACAATGCGTTGCAAAATCTTGTTCAAAACTATAACTGCACAACTGTCTTAGTCCTCCTTGTTTTGAAATATAAAATATGACATTATTATTTACGTACACGCCAATAAGATTCGTACACTTCACTATTTTAAAAAATATATAAATGCCAGAAACGTGTACTCAGCCAGTTCATTACATCAAATTATCATATACATATATTGTTACTAAAATTAAAAATTAAACCGAAGAAATTCGGGCGTTTATTTATAATCAAGAAATATCATAGCATACTGTTGCTATTGTGTAATATACATCAAGAGACCGTACGCAAATACGTGAAGAATGTTTTATCAGATCATAAGTCATTATCATCATCATTTTAGCCGTAGAACGTTATACATCCAGCGTCTTCTGAAAGCCAAGGGCGTCTGTTCGCCTTGTGGAGTTCCTCCGCTGCTTTTATCGATCTGTGGTGTCCTCTCTAGAATTTTAACATCCAAGCAGTTCTATGCGCTATTTGACCTGCCCAGTGCAATCTCAAATTACCATTCCGTTGGGCTATGTCATTTACTTTTATTCGTCTTTTCATTTTTACTTCGATTTATTGGAGAAGTCTCAAGCAGCTTACTCCATGGCTTGTTGAGCGATAGAGCTTGCCAATAAGACCCGAGGTCATAATCATGATGAGTCGTAATAAGTTTTAATACATTAAATAGTTTTAAACCATTTATAAAAAAGGAAATGAGCTTTAACTTAAATTTTATTAAACGTATGCAGACTGTAATTAATGCTGCACAAAGTAGAGACGCTCGCGTTCTATCGACTATGAAGTTAATAAGTCAGTATTGAAGTAGTTTACCCGGTTTAAGAGTATATTACCGTTCTTAGTTCGACTTGCGAACTCCATTTACATTTATATAATTTGCTATATAAATTGCAAAGAAACCGTTTCATTACAGTGAAAGCAATGATACAGTATTCAGTTTATTAAATAATATTAACACTCTTTATGTCTAAATTTCTTTTCTACGGATTGGAAAAAAAAATATTTTTTGGTAACAATGTTAGTTGTTTTATTTAACATAGTTATTCTAAGCTAAATCTAAATTGTATGACCCCTAAAATATGCAATGTACACAAGATGACAGATGGTAGAAAGAGATCAAAGCATATTTTATATAACCGTTTTTATATCAGAAATAAATTTAAAATACTTGATTATAGCCAGAGATTTACGAAATAATATCTTTATGCACCGTCAGACATGCGATGCAAAGTACTTATATGTGCGATTGGTACATAGTCTAGTTGACGCTCCTAAATTCCTTCATCATGAAACAAAGGTTCCTTGGCTTGTTAGCCAGGTTAGTTAAAAGAAAATATTTTTGGTTGCTATTTTGCTGACAATTGACAACCAACGTTTTTCACTGTAAGGATTTTTTATATTGTAACGGAAAAAGTTTGATATGTTCATATCAGTGTTTGCTATCATTAATAATTTTAAATTTAAACATTCGTTTATCTTTAGTTTTTTTTTTTGCGAAAATAAAATAAAATGTGTATTTTAATATCGTTGTCATTATTTTTTTTTGGTATATTTTTAATTAATTATATGTTTATTATTAACAAGTAATAAAAGTTTCGATAAAATTTGGCAGCTTTATACATTAAAAGTTTTTTCAACGTTATGACAGTCGTTTTTATATAAAAATATTTTTATACGATACAACTACACAAAAAACTAATAGACGAACTTGTATTTAGTTTACAAATTAAATTTCAAACATTTTAACGGCTTTATTATAACCCGCAATCAATATGACGAGCACCCACAAGCCAAATGATTACTGAAGAACCCACATAACAGAGTTATAAGAGTTCTTACGCCTTAATAGGGTTCTATTCTCAATAATACTCAGTTAATTGGAGAAGACGTTATTAGAAAATAATCCAGCAACCGCTTCCTGGCAATTTAATATTTTGTTATTGTAAATAAATTCAGAGGAAGAAAGTAATTAACGGTACTGGACAGTAATTAAAATGTAAATCGTACGATTATGTACAAAATAAATTTTTATTGATAAATTCGTTCATGAATAAACGAAAATTTGAATCAAAAAAGGTAACAATTTTTAGGACGAAATAAATAGGTAATTGAAATTCTAAAGATAACAAAAATTAACAATTTGTTATAAATAAACAATAAAATACATTTTATTGCAACTTATTATTTTAAGAACTTTATTAATTATAAATGCACAGCAATCGTAATAAACAACATTGAACAGTCGGCATCAATGTATGTTGTCGGTCTGTATCGATCGATTCTGGAGATAGTTACGACGAGGCAAGGACTTGTAGAATTAAAGTAGGTCATAACAATAATATTATGTATCAAAGGATTATTAATTAAAAGTTGTGGGTATAAATGTAACGATCTAGTATTTATTCAGATAGAGGATATCGCAACAAATTACGACGAAATAGATCATTTGACCGATACCTTAGACAAGGTTTGAACACAGAACGTTTAATTGAATGTATCACTAAATGGACGTTAGCAATTTAAACTGCTGACGATAAAACAGGCACAAAACCGCAATAAGCGAGAGAAACATTGGAAAGCGAGCAATTGAATTTACTTGTACACAATCCAATGGCAACTCAACTAAAATATTAAAGCGGACAGCACAATGGCAGCGAGCGATGGTGGATAAATGTTATCAAAGAATCGAACGGAGCAATACCTCGTACGGGATACGCATTGTGCGGCCGCAGAGTCGCTGACAAATAAATATAATATAAACGAACCAATTAAATTGAAGCTTTGACTTTGTTTGCGTTATCATGGCAATAGAAATTGCTTATCCGTAAGCCTTTCATGCCCCAAAGTTTTTATGATCCGGCGTATATTTGCCAAGTACTACTTTTTAAACTAATGAATAGTCGTTATCAAGCCAATATGCTATATTCATTTTTGAGATAAGAGCTTCTTCTTTTTTAGCGCGCCCCGTATGACGGTTAAAATCAACACCGTCGCTTTTTATTACATACTTTGTTTCAAATCCTATAACAATTTCTAACAACATTGCCATTATCATTACTACTTCAGCCGAAGTCCGTTCAGTGCAGGATTTTGGCGTCTCCCACAGACATCCAATAGAGTCCTATTACTTTAACCAGTCGGTTAAAGTAAAACGAACATACCTTCGGGATTATCATAGTTGCCGTCTGTTACGCGCAAAAAATATTAAATTAATTAAGAGGTTCTCAAAGTTTTATTACAAAAGTTTTAAACGCATATGAAACATTTTCTTAACAATCACCTTTAACTGTCTTATTAACTTATGTCTTATACTATTGGTTATATAGAAGGTTATAAAACTAGTTAAAATCGTCATAATGTCAAAATTAAAAAAAAATCACAGTATCGCTGATTGGGGTAATTTTTAGACGTTCCGAATTAAACATTTTAGAAATTAAGTAAGCGCCAAAAGTCTTTCGTGTGTCACTTCTTAATGCCGTGCACCCTACCCGCCATTCAAAAAGTGTTTCACGGTTCTTCGTGCCTATTATTTTAACTTTGGTAGTAATAAACACAAAGCTAATTTAACCGTCAATTATTTAACGATAATTGTTATTCTTTCTTTTTGTTTTTTAAACTTTCAGTACAGTCTAACGCTGCACGCAAGTCTAAAGCATTATTTCAAAAGTATTTCAGTCTAGAAGAAGGATTGTGCCTTTTGTTAAACAGTGCGGTTTATTATAATTTACGATGTTATAGAAATAAATATTCAACAAAAATAATGTTTTAAACAAATTTCGTGAATAATGAAAACAGACTAATGTAATCGTCTAAAATTTATAGAAAATTGATACTATATATATGTATAATTTTCTTAGAGTAACATTTTAACATATTATTATGTTGTTAATCTTTGTCCGTTTGTTAGAAATATGCGTTTAGGAATAAAAATGTAACATGAATAAAAAATGTCCTTTTCGAGGCTAAGATATTTTCCTTTTGTGGTGTAGTTCAGTGGGAACACAAAAATTTCCATACAATATGTAGAGCCTTTGAGGCATTATGGGATTAAAGAGAGCGCGTGTTAGCAGTAGGTGTAGGCAAAAACTTCACACACTTGTTTTGCAAATGAAATCCTTTAAGCGGGCCACGCCAGATTGTGCTGTTAGAGAGAACACCGAGTACGCACGACGTCCATTTGTTCTAGTTTCATAATGAATAATTTCATTTTTTCTTTAAAATTTAAAAATTCTATTTATTAATGTATATTTTAAGTGTTAATGTATATTAACTTATAGTATATATATTTATGACAAATAAATGCCAATAATTTATTGTATCTGTCTTTATTTGTAGTATGTTACATATTCCTGTGTATAACGCTGATTTGTATCATTATACGTGCTTAAAATTACTTTACGTAAATATACTGTTATCGTATGTTCCAAAATGTACAAACAATATTTCCAATTTACATTCCTTACTGATACAAAAAATTAAAAAAATAGTATATGAATGCTCCCAACACGTTTTAAAAACTTTCAATTATATAAGAATCTTTAACAGCGTAAATGTAATTAAAATTAAAACAACATTATAAAGCTAATTCACATTTATAACTAGAATTATAAATTCAAATTAATCTCTCAAAATACAAATAGCGCATTTAACTTTCAAATTTGAATACGAAGCTGTGAGTGGTTAAAATAAAACCAAAAGGTGTAGAGAAATCGTAAAACGTAAAAAAAACGATTTTGCACCCGAGACTCACGGGCGCGGAAAATCGATACAGTACATTTCAGTTTTATGTTTTTATTGCGACGATCATCGAGTAGACCGTAATAGACAAACGCCGTTGAAAACTACACACATTTAACTACTAACTCTTTGTTACCGCGTGGAAAAAATAATAGATATGGTAGATTATATATGCGTCATAATGAATTAGTTCATTTTAGATCAACTGAAATAAAAAAAAATCAGATTGGCTGATATAAAAATGAAGAAAGAAACCCCAAAAACCTACTGCTAAAAAAACAAAACTCACAACCACACGATTGAAAATGGTTCGAAATGTGTGATTAATGTACAATATTTATAATGTCCGTTAGTTCACGAGGGCCCATAATATTAACAGTAACAGCTTAATACCTACTTCGCTATCGCTAACCAAACGTCCCACATTCAGCACCCACACGCTTCCTTCGTTTCCACGCTTTATTTATCTTCATAATTCAATAGCGTATCGTACTCCCGCAGTTACACCGAGCAGAATAAAATTCAAAAGTATTTTAATGTTATTTCATTACGTCGCGGAGAGATTATAGTGTCAAGAGCGATGACTCTCGACTACGAGACTATTCTATTGCGCTGCGAAGAAAAACTCGAAAAGAAACAAGTAGCAGAGCGTCTTTGTAAAAACATTAACTTGGGAAACGTTAGTCATGTTGTATTGAAGAAAAACGTGTTTATTTTTTTAAATATTATTAAATTAATTTGTACAACTCAAATATGAATTTTATTAATTTAAACAGTCTTTGACTGAACCAAAATTTTTATTAATATTAACTGTATTTTTCTCGGACAACGAAATTACACTATTCCCCAATTTACACTATTTTAAATAAAGAATGGGCTAGTTAGTGTGACGTAGTGATAAAGGCAGAATTTATAGTATATATCTTTGTATAAATGGCATTATAAAAATAGAAGAGCACATCTCTATTTTAATTACCTAAATTCCTTTTTTATATAGACACAAAACATTTCTTTAGTCTCCGTTTACAAGTCACAATTGAAACCAATTGAATACTAAATATTTTAGAGCTACTAACGATTACTTTTTTATAAAATGACGCTTAATAGGTACCAACGCATTCACTATTTTGTATACAAACTGGGCAAAACGAGAAAGTGATCATCACAAATACAATGCACGGAATTTTATACTCCAAAACAATAATCAAATGCCACTACGGCAAACATTTATCGGCAGGCATGATCGATTGAAAGTCATGATGGCCTGGTCAGGTTCTTGCATAAAAATGTAACATAGATTTTGTCATATTTATGCTTTTATTTCATTTATGGTTAAATGAAAGTGAAACCAAAAAACTATTTTTTATCTCAAATTTTAAATGATACTGTGGACTTAAAGCTTTACAGCAACCATAAAACTTTACGGTAAAGTAAACAAGATACTACTAGTAGGTTTCTATGGCTTCGCCTCTCTAAACGTATAATTTGCCACTTATAATCAATTTATGTTGTAGGATATACGACTTACACAATTTACTTAATTTATATTTGCAGTTATATTATTTGCTGCAGGCAGTCGAAAAAATTTTTAACAGCATTGCGTTGTTGCTAGGAATATTACTTAGCTCTATTTTTATTAAATACTAATACAGTTTCTTATATAACCAAAACTAGACAATTGCCTTGTTCCATCACATCGCAGTTTTTTTTTTCAGGACTATCATGATTACAGTCGTGGAACATACATTGCAGAATATAGGCCTCGTCTATAAATTTCCAATAGGACCGGTTGCTAAAGGTGTGCATCCAGCGTTTCCGGCTACCTTAATAAAGTCCACCTCATGAGTAGACATTCTAAACTGTCCTTGCCTATTCACAATGCAGAGCGGTATTATTTGGTCATTTAAAAGTCTTCTTAATTTTATTTTTATTATCGCTTATATTTAAAAATAGCAGCACTAAGAATTAAAGTCGTGTGCTTCATAAATTGCGTAATAAGGTCTAACAACACAAGAAATGTCTCTAAAGAGATAAACGTATTATTATAGTTAAAAATACGCAAAATTCTTACAGAATAGTTCGGACATAATACAAAAATACGAGCTCTATCCGAAGCACTCGGAGAGCCCTTCTAGACGACAAAGCGCACTCGAAAAGCAAAAAAAAATGGTAGGCGAAGTTACCCGTTTCCAATATAAAAGTTCTCAAACTGAAAATAGGCTTTGGACGCTGTGGACTTTCACAGATTACTAACTGAGAAACTTTGTAGTATCGAGTATGACGGTAGCGGCGCATTTTAAAAAATTGTTGTCTAACTACGTCACGTGAAAATTTTCTTCTTTACCATCGGTATAAAAGTTAAGTAAACAAGACAAAGAAAAACATAAAGTAGTTATATAAGAAAACTGGGGACAACTAAGAACTTTTTCCAACAAAACTTGATGGACCTCACAATAATAGCAATCAACAAACTTATAAATATTCTTTAACAAAAGACACTCGCTAGAAAAATAGAATCTATTTCGAACAAAGTCTATGGGTGCAAAATTATAAATATTCACTTTATAATAATCTCCAGTTGATATAAAACTTCTACTCGGAGTGGGACTGTAGTGCCTGTAAAGGTAAATTTATTAATAAATACCTATTAATACCTATTTTCATTGCTCTACCCATAACTTCAGAAAGGCTTTACCGACTTCCATTATTTTTTTTTCAGTTACCTATTACTTTATAAAAGAGACCTATAGAAACACATTAGAAACTTGCACACAAACCCAAAACATTCATAAAACCTAACAACTATTGACTTGAACTTCGCCCATTTGACAGTTCGCTTTTAACTTCGCACGTTCGACAGTTTCCTTCGAACTTCGTGCAAATGGCAGTTCTCGCGCTGCAAATTTAATCACCTTTTGTCAATATAAATCTGAAAGAAAACCTTTTGTCTTCAGTCCTAAAGTACTAGTTACCCCAAAATAAATTTCATTGTTTAAAATTAATTCAAATAAAATTAACATATAAAGGATGTATTACAATTCTAATAATATGAAACAAACAAAGAAGCAAACAAATGAGCAAAACGGATTCATGTAATTGCGATAATAAACGAAAAACTTTCTCAAGAAGTTCTATCAGAAACATTCTGTCGGAACCGTAACTCTGAAGCGAAATTGTAATTACATAACTTAAGGCCTTTTACATTAAACTTTTTTAATTACGATTACATTAAGAATTAAATGAAAGGGCTAAGTTTTGCTTGTGTGGCTTTTCGTCGGCATTTATAGAAAGGGCTGCAGTGGCAAAAGTTTTGATGAGATTTTAAATAATTAGATAACGAGAAAGTATTTTGGAAAACAAAATCCTAGATGTTTTGTCATGCTTTTTTCTGCGACAGTGAAACAATCACTATCATATACCATTTAAATAATATCGTAAAAAAAATGTGGTTTACTTACAAGCCTAAGAGGTAGTTAGGTAGGTGACACCGTGTTTACCGATGTGTATATCGCATCACTACTTAAACAGTAATGTGTTACTATTGCTATGTTAAAGTTTTAGGGCACAGTAGTTATTGACTGGACTAATAAGACAAAATATTCTCTGAAATATGCGATATTGTTATAACGCGTCAGGCTTTATTAGCCTCTGGCAATGAAATGTCTGCAGAGACAAATAATTAATCATAATTACTTTTAGTATCTCAGAATGCAAATTTGGAAAACGCTTTCTCATGCTAAATCATTATCATTACATGTTCAAATAACTGATCTCTAAATTTAGTCCTTTAAAGCATTTACACCCATGGTTAATCATTCTGTATGAAACACCGATTCTTTGGCGATCTATAAATATACAAATGGCGAAGAAGTAGTAGTAGTCCACTGCTTTTCACAAAGGTTTTATAAGATGCGATTGAGGAGACTATATTAAAAAAAAGTGTTAAACTTAATTTTTAGATTTATTACTACTCATAAATTGGATAGATGTCCATAACAAGCACTAAAGTCGATTGTTTAATCAAAATATTTATTCACATTTTCGCAAAGTAGGCAAATGACTCTATAAAGGTTACATCGGTAACATAAACCCGCAAAAATTACACAGCGGTGTTAAATTGCACGATCGACACAGCGAATTAAAATGAATTTCCTGAAATAATGCGATCAGGAAATGTGATTTCAAATAAATTAATCATTTCGCTGAATGTGTGACTTATGGCACTGTACTGTGGAAATCGACTTATAGAGATGGACATTTGGGAGAGAGACACAAAACCGAGGCTACCTTTGGATAACATTTTATAAATTATAATATATTTTTTCATAAACATAAACCTTAACTTAACTGATAATTTAGACCATGAAGGAACTGATCTTTTTTCTGTCGAAATGTCACTTCGGTCATACACCTTTAGATGAAATGTATTTTTGTCCGAAAATGATATATTTGTTATATTTATGTATATATAAATATACCAAATATTATATTAAACCTTTTAACTGGTTACTTATAAATATATATTTAAATACAATAAAATGAGAGAGAGAGAGAGAGATATTTTCACGATTTATTTACTAACTCATAAAGATATCTCTGGAATCATATGCCTTAGAGAGTGTAATTCCTAAGGAATATTCGTTTTGCCGAGTACATGGCAGCCAAAAATACATATTACCAAATTTACCCGCAAATCTGTGAGGGAGACGTTTATTAAATTTTCGAAGTTGCCGTGGGACAGTACTCAAATAAATAATGTTCTTATAGAAAGCCTCTTCGTGGCCCCTTCTTCATAATAAAAGATACTATTTCGTGGCTGCGAAGGGTAGTTCATAAACCATTTTTATGGTCAGCCAGGATAACTATCGTGAATAATTAAGAGCTAAGTAGATAAAATGAGTTCGCGTGTAGCTCGGGTGACTTGATATACGACTAGCTAACCGTGAGGGGCGTGTTCCGGTTACACTTTAACGAGAAGCGCTACGCTTAATGCTGTCGGCGGCTCCGAGACGCTAGTTTCGCCGACGTCATAAAACCAAATGGGGCTGCATCGCCTCTTAATTATAATTATGTGTTATATCGCCTTACTCATATTACAACTATGTACTATTCTTTTCAACGATCATTAATGATACGAAGGACTAATAACAGTGTTACTTTACCTTTTTAATTTGTAACAAAATCATATAACGCTGCGTTAAAATATTTTAACAATATTTTGTAATATTTTCATCATCACCATTTTAGCAATAGGTTATCCACTGCTAGATATGGGACTTCCCAATAGATTTCTAATAGAACTAGTGAGAAGCGGCCTGCGTCCAGTCCTCTTGACGACCTTACGAAGTTCGCCTGTTAACCGGATGTCTTACGCTGCGCTTGCTACTCTGTGGTCTCCTGTTCCGAACCGTAAAGTTCCAGTGGTCATTTTGTATAGTCTATATAAATAATCATCTTCATCGTTTCAGTCGCAGTACGTCCATTGCTGCACACAGGCCTATTCTACATATTACTAAAATGAACTAGTTTAGGTTGTCTGTCCACGTCGTCCTGTATCATTCAGTTCAAATTTCGTATAGTGGTCATAAATATAATAAGTGTTTTAAGTTCAGTAACAAGTAAATAGTATTTTTTATTTTGTTCAATTCTACGAAGGGAGTGGATGCAAAAGGCATGCGGAATTGCGGTTATCCAGTCCAGTTAATGTATTTTAAGCATCTGCAAAATTAGGAAATATCTATTAATATTATAAAAAAAATAGTCATAAATCGTTAAACGAACAATTGTTCTCGACAATAAGAATAACAAAACAATATCCTCATTATCAAAGAAAAATGTTTAAACGTTCGATTATGGTTAAGAAGAATTACGATTAAAGCTGTTAAACATCCTGAGATTGCTTGCTAATTGACTCAAAACAACTTTTCATGAAAGTGTCTGAAAATTAGAGATCGTGTAACGCTAACGATTATGAGGAAATAAACAAGGAAAAATACTGCTAAGTCGTTTCATTTTTGTCGGAAAATTTTTTACGTCGAGAAAATTTGTAACAACATTATTAAGTATTCACACAACAGTAAAGTAAAGTGTAGGCGTATTCTAAGCAATAATAGCGGCAGAGGACTGAGACTTGCTATCACATTGTACTTTATTTGACTAATAATGTTTTCGTACAAACATGTTTATTTTATATAAGAAGGAGATAGAAGGGGCCATCCCAAGAAAAAACACTAAAGTCCAACTTCAAGAGTTAAATGTAATCCAACTCAGTTACGCAGAGTTCGGGGAGCTACGAAACATCTTTTCGTATAATATCGCTCATCGGATTTACAAAAAGAACCAGAACAGACGGCACAAGCAGCCTAAACGTTCTTTAGCTGAATTTGGGTGAACCCATAAATGCAGCACAAGACGTTCACCCAAAAGGTGGGCCGATGACGTTGTTAAGGTCTTCGGAAAATACTAAATGCAGTCCGCTAACTACCGGTCTTATTGAAAATCTATTGAGGAAGTTTATTTATAGCAGCAGACGTCTTCACGCCAAAATGATGACGATGATTTAAAAAAAATCATATGGCGGCACGGCAATTTAAGTAATTAAGTGTCAGCAAAAAAATTCTACAACTAGGTGAATGTTTGAGATTCAAAAGAATAAAAATACGCGGGTAGTAACAGCCCGCGCAGAATGCCCGATACGTACACAGTTAACAATTAGGTCTAGCAATACAGCACACTGCGGCAACATCGCGGGGATGTCCGCCAAGTGGGCTGCCAAAGTTGAGTAATTCCTAGGGCGTTGCACCCGTGCACCCGCTGCCAGGAACTTTGCCAACTCGAAATTATGAATTAAGGTTTCACCTTACCGCTTTGGCAGTCAGTCAATTCTGAAGTTTGGTTTATACGATGCACCTGATATGCTTTATAACATGTTTATAATAATTAACTAAAGTTAAGGAGTAGTATTTACTAACAAAGTAGTAGATTTTCATGAATCGTGAAATAGAAATTGCAAATATAAACATTTTAACATAAATTAACACTCAATGATGCTATCATGGCTAAAAATTCCGGTTCCGATATTGCCTTTGGTTAAGGCTTATTTAAGCTAACTTATTTTACATAAACTTATGATGCTTTAACTAATGAAGACGTAACTTAAGTTTCTATTTTCAATACACTGAGTTTTCTCTCTAATGCCTATGATCAAATTTGGTACGATTTTCTTTATATTCAATAAACAATTTTAAATAACTATCAGCATTTAACTTACAAAAGACTCAATTTACGTTCCCAAAAATAGCGAAAGTAAGTGATAATAACAAATTTATTCACTATCACAAAGTATTGTTTCTATAAATTTAACGAATGCTTAAAACAGAAATGAGTCAGCAAAAAAAAAACAGAAAAACTACAAGTTTATTGCTGCACTAAATCCGGCCATTACTTTCCTCGGCCATTTCTTTAGTCGAGAATGGGGGAGAAATAACAATCGCCCAGCTCTAGAGAGGGCAAAGTAATTAATGACCAATCTTGGTAAGGACGATGGGCCACTTTGCTCCTCACCAGAATTATACCAGATAGGTATTATCTCGAACTTATTTTACTTTCACGGAAATGAAACTAAAAGGAAATCTTATTTACTGAGGTACACAACCTTTTCTACACAGCTGTTGTACTATAATATATGCTGTTATTATTGATAAACCACTATAGAATAATTTTCATCATATATAGCCATAGGTTTTCCTTCCATTGGGTATATTATAACTATTATTACTAGGACTTTTAGACCACTATACGTAGTGACGCATTTTTACATAAAGATATGTAAATATAAGAAAAGGACCAATATACAGCTACTTCCGCACATGCAATCGTTGTCGTGAAATAACGTGCAGCGCCCGTCAGCCCGCTGATAAATGCGCATGCGGCAAACAATGCGAATTACACAACTACCACCGCTAAATCACTCAACACGTGTTTCACCCTTTCACGGGACATCTTCAGGAGTAACTGAAAACGCCCCGTGGATTAAACGACTACCACTGCATGTGCGAAAGTAGCTATATATTGGTCCTTTTCTTACTTATGATGGACATCCGCAAAATAACGCCTGAATCCATTAGATATTACAAATATAGCCTCCGACCTTCATATAATTTTTTGTTACCATTTTTATAAACTATTATAAGTATGAGAATATTTATCATACAATTAGAACCGTTTTCCAAATAAATTTTTCTCATTTTTCTCTCGACAATTTTATGAAAATTACAGAAAAATTAATGTTTTATTGGTTTAATTATTTGTGAGTAGCATATATGTAAAATTGTTTAATGTAAAAATTTGAAAAGTTTTAGAAAACACTTTCCGTTAATAACTAAATATCTTATGATAAACCTTCAATATTTTTAACATAAATTATGCATTTGGAAATTAACTTACATACAAACGAGTGTTTTTTTTTTACAAAAATTAGGCTAATATTACAGTGTAACCGTGTAGACGTAACAATTAAAACTAGTAAGGAACTAGGAACTAGGTTTGAAAACGTCGTTATGTTATATGCTAATAGGTGTCTCTTGCAAAAACTACTAACAAAAACATTACGGCCGATATGAAGCTTGACCAAGTGTGAGCGCGCAGTAAACATAACCGAACAATCGCTCCACTCGGCGCGCACCTTCATTACAGTTTCACAATGCGCCGCGAGTACAAAGCTGCCAATAAGAGGAACGCAGACACTTATATGGTTTATACGGGCCGCCGTTCGACGAATATTAATTAGTTTCGGCGTAATGCAAGTTTCCATGTAAACGCATTAAACTGTGCGTGATACATAAACTGCAAAGGCGTTGCGACAGGATGCAGTGCATGCATGGAGATGTGCTGACGTCGCTGTGGAAAAAAATAAAGTCTTTCCTGTGTTGTCTACGGCGCTAGAATGAGATAAGACGCGTTTACTTCAACATTTTTATTATCACACAATGCTCTTGTCGATATTAGTTTTGGTATATGATATAAATAAACGGATATTACCAATAAATATTCGACGTATGTTTTCAAACAATATGCTACAGTCATTACTACTTACAGTTCTGATAATTTTTTATATGATCTTTATCACAAAGTATATAAATCCTAATAGCTCTAACCATTATTACCTTCTGCTCTTAAATTTACCGTACCGTTCAGGATTATGACCTGCATGCCGCATGAATATATTTTACCTTTTACTAACCTTACATAAAAGTTATGGTAACTTGATGAAATTAACATATTAAGCTCTTAAATAATCTATGTTTGTTTAGACTAACAACTAACTTGCTTCACAAACTTAACTTACGTCTTATGAGGCGTGGCCTGACAGTGTATTTTTTTCCCTAAAATTGTCATAAATTATAAGCATCTTTGGAGATAGTATGGGGTGTTTTCGTCCCTCTCAGACAACTTACAAAAGTAACATCTTAATCAAGGTGGGAGTTTTTGTTCTTAAAAACAGCCAAGTCACTCATATCACTACATCTTGGTAATGTAAGCTACACAGGTAAAGGATAAACTATATTTTAAACAAATATTCTATTCGATTTGCTGGTGCATCTCTTATTTGCACAGTCAAACGCCAACATTACACCAACCATCGCGAAACTTCATTCTACAGTCGACAGTTGTTACGTTATCTCGTAGATAAAGCTTTTTTACCATTTTGCGACTTCCCACAAAGCAAATGCAATAAACGTACTGAAATGAGTCTTATAGTCACAGTAGTAAGGTTTTTTATTGAGTGCAGCGCTGTATTGTGTAGTGAGGACAGTGTTTAATGTGCATAATCCCGCTTACAGTATTTCAGCATTTAAGTTTTAGTGTTTCGCTTTGGTCCACACTTTGTTTTGTATTTATTGTTAAAGTAAAATAAATTTAACAATATATACTGCGAATCTCCAGCTTTCTTTAGTGAGATGTGCTATATACACGTTTCAAAACTTTTATGGAATTTATACATCTTTAGTATAAAAAGGTCCAGTAAAATTACAAAGATAGTTGTATTTCTATAATTTTATTAATAGGAAAGGTGAACATTGTTTAATACAACATTATTTATGTTATAAATTATTTAATTAAACGTCTTTATACATTTAAAACGATAATTAGAAAGAAATTAAGATATGACGAGTAACTCCAACATCATGGGTACACTGATGTAACCCAAGGAAATCCCTTAATTGGTTTGGTTGTTTTATAAATAGCCAGGATGGTTCTAGAAATCGCTGAATTAGTAAGGGAACCAGATCGAACGCCTATAACATGGACAGTAAAGAATTCCGACGAAACTCTAAAGTTAAGACGTATCGGGAGCGACTAAAATAAAAAATAACGAAGTTATTGGGTGTACATTCTCAGCTAGGCCAGTAACAATGTAATTAAAGCACTCCATTATGTCACGCCAAGAGAGATATAGCGCCAATAAAATATTAAAGAAAAATATTACTACAGTAACACAATGAACAAAGAGATATTTCAACGGTATAATGTACCGTCAGACCATAACGTTATATAAATAGCTATATAGGTCGTGAATTTTATTTTTATTGGCAATGACCGATATCTTCATAACACACGGGCGGCAACCCGGACAGTACATAAAAGGCGTTATCGCCACATGCCGCTAGTTTGAGATGAGCGGAACGTTATGTAAACTAGGCGGAGGCTTGCCAGCAAAAAGGATAAATGGCCCGGAAAATAACGCCCCGGGAAAACGATGCTATAGCTCAGGGCAGCTACGCTTTAAAAAAAATTCACGGATATAATATTATAATATTCACAACGAACATTTTTATTGACGGAAGTTTTTAAACGTTCCTCTGAGATTTCTATGTACATTAGTTACATGACTAAAACTTTTTACAGGTCTACTAAAACGTCTTAATAGGCCTTAGCTACTTGTGTAGCCGTTTAAAGGTTTTTATAACTTTAAAATACTACTTTCGTAATATAAAAGAATGAAGTCACGTACAAGGACTTGTTACCTAAAAACCAGAAATAGCTATAATATTTATCATTATTATTATCTTTTCATTCACAGGATGTCCATAGCTGGACATAAGCCTACTCTACATACACGCAATAAGATATCTGAAATAAAATTAGTCAAACTATTTTCGTGATGTGAGAATCTGAATATAAATATTTCTTTGCACATAAGCAAGCAAATTTAATAAATCTGTTATAGGAATAAACCATGTAACACGCTTTCCAAAGAAACAAATTACCTTCTTAAATCACCCCTTGTTTCACAAGTATCATACACGAGATAATGCGAATAGGACGACCGTAAAAAGCCCGATATTGGATTGTCTCGAATGTAATTTTCGCTATAAAAAATTGGCTTTCGACTACGCTAGAGAGGGTGGATCGATCCTGTAATATTTCTCGTCGAAAATCGCTTTTGCGGGGTCTACTGTCGCCGATATTCTATGGGATTTATAAATTATTGCCTTTATCCGTTACCATGTGATTTAAATCTGATGCGGCTTCTCGCTTAACATCCAAAGGTGACGAACACAATCGACATGCTGCACATGATCTTGTATTTAAAATACCCCGGCGGCGCTGCATTATTATGGGTGAGACGTACTCTTATCATCAGGTGAATGTTCTGCTTGTCTCGTCACTTTTTGAAATAAAATAAATAAATTTACAGTTAAAATATATTTCCGTCACATATTTCTATATCTTTTAAACTAAATGTGTCTTTACTCTATAATAACAAATGTAAATCCAAGCTGCATATTGTAATGATCTACAGAGGTTAAGTTGGTTCGCAGTTATATCGGTTTAGATATAATATACTGGTGGAAACACATTTCACTTTTTTGGTTGTTATTTTGGCGCGTGTCGAACTTCATAACTGTGACCTACATTTTAAGTTAGGCAGGCGAAGCAGGCTACGGAGACTGCTATTATAAAAGTGCCTACGAAGCAGTGAATGGCGATTCTTTAGAAAGTAATCTCTGCTTTTGAAGCTTAAAGAATTATAACGCTAATAGCTAAGTCACGCAGCTGCCACTGGGGTATGAACACTGAATACGCAACTGACCTATCTGTGAATTGTTCTTCCATTGCATATTCGTGGGCAATAAATCTGAAAACTATGTGACGATCACTCCGTAAAGAGCCCAGGTTGTTTGTGTACATTCTTTATACTAGAAATTTTGTGGGCTCCTAGTAGAAACAAGAAGACATACATCTAAAGGCAGACACCTCTTTGACGGCGATAAAGATATCACAAATCTGACCCGTATTATAACATCCTCGTAACTTTTAATAACCGAGACACCTACGCGCTCTTTAGGACTATAAATCTGACATGTCCGAGCAGAGGCGTGGGGGTTTTGCTTTGGCATCGTAATATTTTCTGTAAGGGATCTCACAAGTCAATCCATAGTTTATTTCCAGTTGGCATAACGATCTATCCGTATCCGAAATCGATGTTCGTTGTCCATTTAAAGATATATATTAAAAATTACTGTTTTACTTAGTTAAATATATAAATCCTTGGCCTAGTAAATGATACGCTCTACATACAATAACAATATTATTTAATTCAACGCCGATTGTCTAGTGAGTTCAGAACAAAAAATTAAATTAATAATACGGTACGTCACCGAGTTTATACATAGAAGCTTGTAACAAAATGATACACGTTAATATAGTTTTACTAACTTTACTATAGTACTTCCACCTTGTCGCGCTTTCTTGAGGCAGTCCAGCGTAAGCACAGCGGTTTCGGTTGCAGTATAATATCAAGTCCTATAAAACCGGAACATTGGCGCACTTTTGCTTGACCGAGTAATGGTGCTTCTACAGAGGCTCTTTGAAAACAGATCTGCTAGTAATATACGCAAATACTTCAAACGCATACCTGAGATAGACGATTAAAACAGTATTATTTATTTAATATTTATCTTAAAAATATTTAAATTATTAAGCAGTTATTTAAGAAATCTAATTAATTAAGCTCATTCATGCTATGTGAAAATGCATTCTTTAAAACCGTTAGTGCAAATCATTTTACAGGATTTTTCTGCATTTAAAAATTATAAAAAACGCATAAATAGATTCTCTTAAAAAGGTTTATTTAAACGTGGTCTTAATTAAAATCAATTTTTTATTTACAGATAATCTGAATAATTTGTTTAAAGATATTTACACTGTTTTATTCAGAAATATTATCATAATATCGATGGAAGAAAATCAATATTATAAACATAAAATACGCGAACAATACGCGTGTATTTTGTTCTGATTTATCAAAGTATATTTATTTAAACACAATTAAAAATTATTTACAAATACTTCACGAAACTATTTTAAGTGTGTTACAAATATTTATAGACGAATACACTTGTTTTCAAATGTAAGAAATATACTTTATTGGTAAGGTTATACTTAAAAATATTTTACACTCTACTCTCCAATTCGGAATAACACATGTGTTTAAATAATATTGTTCGCTAAGTTCAAGGCAGACGTTTGTCGGTACTAGGACGATGGGGAGGAAGCATGGACGTTTTTCATTAATTCCATGGTAAACAAAATGATAAAAAAACCCCGAACAGGGACCGGTGGGGGGCTGCCACCCCGCATCGATTTACGCGGTGGCGGTCCCCCCCTTCAGTCGAGATACCAGCTCTAAAATATTCAAATAGTCTGGCTTTAAACACTTTCCTAATGCTACCCATACGGCACCGGGGTCATTTCAATCAGAATTTAATTCAATTTCCCGTTTAATGCATTCATAGACCGCGTGAGAGCCAATAGCAACGTCCATATTGAAAATCTAAAAAAGAAACTCAACTGTTTAATAATGCGCATCCGAATAGCATTTCTTTTAAACTTTTTCAATTTGGAAAATTGTGTTGGTGGCGTTTTTAAGAAGATCTTTTAATATGATCAGCTACCTGCCAGCTTTGCAGTCTATTTGTGAGTTTACTACAGTGGTTTTTCTATCACGTGAAAGGGAGACAACACTATGGACATGCAGATCTAGAGGACGCTCGACTTTACGATTGACGACTAAAGTGAAAGCCCTCACGGAATTATCTCTATATTAGTGATAGGAATCACATCAGTAAAAACGTAGATGTGACGCGTCAAGTAAGGATTAAATACATTAGATACATATAAAAAAATATCTCATGTATGTTAAAGTGATATTCACAATTTCTCATACTTATTTCATGTTTCATACAAATATTTTCAAAATGTGAAAAGTGTATTTTATAAAAGATCGTTCGCCGGCACACGAGCATGATTTGTTTCCATTTAAGTGTCGCTTATATAATAACTAATCTAATAGGATATAATCCTGTGTAAAGCTAAGGATTATAAACGTATTACTTCGCAGGGTTACGAGCTATCTGTATTTACTATTACTATTAATAGAAAATGTTCCCCGTCATCATATGGGTAGAACGTATTACGTGAGGTAAAAGTATTCTCGTTTCGCTACATTATATTATTTAAAAAAAAATAATTAAATTTCGCTGCAATATGCTCCTCGATAAAGTCTATGTCTGTTTATTAAAATTTACGTAACAATAATTATTTGAAACTACCCCGTAGTGTAGTAAAAAGGTGTTTGTATGGTGGTTTGTACTTACAATAAATATTTTCCAACAAAAAAACCGAATTATTTTAATACAAAACAATCGTTGTCTTTAAGGTTATGGTCGTAGGATAACGCAGGCTTTCAGATCTCGTTATAACAAAATAAAACAAGTTACTTCATCAAATGTTTATAATGTAATGAACCACTAAACATCTCTCGCATACTCAACTGTGGGCTGTGAAGGCATTTTTTAATTTACTTTGAAAGGACGGCACCGGGACACCAAGTTCAACTTGATATCCGCCATCCTCTCCCTCACGGAAAGTGCCGGGGAATCCGTTACGATGTTTAATTCAAAGGACATGACACTGAGCGAACACTTGTAAATAAAAATATCAGGAATCAAAGTGGATTTAACGTTGAAACGTACAAAGGGTATGAAAGGAAAAATCAAAGCGCAAGTTTTAAAAGCACTTAATTTATAACGAAGATGAATAATTATTCCAATATACTTCAAACAACCGATGTTCAGAATTCAGTAAACAATTCAAATTTGAACGGGAAGAAAATATAAATAACAAATATTTATATTCATCTCAATGTCTAGAACACTTGTAAAAAACATATTTATTGTTGTAAATATTAAATTCTGCTTACGCATTTATTATTTTCGATATTAAAGTTACACTATCAGATTTGTTCTGGTTTCGGTATTGTTTGTATTTAGACAAGGGCTCATTTAAACTAACTTACTTAAAACCAACTTAAAGCATCAACTAAAGAAGGTGTAGCTAATACTTAAATTGTTTCATCATTGTCACCGGTAGCTAGTAGTGAGCCTATTTTGTAATTTTTTTTTATTGACTAAAGAAGCAAAACTGTTTTTAATAAGTATTCGATTACTACGAATAAAAACGTTCGAGGCTATAGAAATACGAAGGTTGCTTAAAGTATAAATTAAAAAAAAACATTGATATATAAACAAACGTACGATCGATTAATACGTGTAACAGACAAGTTGAAGTTTTAAACTAATATCGACACGATGGTTCAATGGTGTTACGAAATCCAACGCTTATAGTCGGTCAAAAAATCAAAACGAGTATTACTTGTCGAAGCGCATTTGATACAGTTGAATAGTTCGATATCGAATGAGGTACATAGGGAAGTTGAGCAGCGATGAATTGGAAGGAGTTGTAACTGTCAAATTATATTAATTAACTTTGATTTTATTGAATGACAAACTTGCTTGTAATTTGAATAAAACCTGATATATATTTGATACATCTGTCACTTAAGACACGGCGTACTGGTTTCTTGCCATACGAGTTATAAATTCACAAACGAATTAAATATTAACTCGACAAATATAGACTGAGAACAGTGGAAATCAAATCACGACTACTCTAACAATACATCTATAGAACGTAAAGAGTCATTAGGTCCGACAGGATCAAATAGAATAATGCAAATTCGCCAAGAACTGTTTGCCTGTAGAGTTTGTAAAAGCCCGTAAAGGGTACTGAGTGGGGAAGGGTCTGTGGAGCGGTTCACGGTCCATTGGCCCGCGCGCAACGCGCTACGTTGCCTCAACTATCTGTTGATTTCGTTATCCCTAACTCAATGACTCCGATTATGTGATAATTTTCACAATTATTATATGACGGGTAGTAGCTATTTTAATTTACTATGATGACCTTAAAAGATGTAACCTTCATGATCAATTACCATAAAATTTTCTAACAAACTATCAACAACATCGATGTAGTTTGATTTAACAAAAAACAATAAAAAAGTTATTTTAGTATTTGAACAGAATTTTACTAAGAAGTTAATTATACCCCACATTAAACAATTGGCAAATAGTCATAAGACTCAGCCAGCTCAAGACGACTTGTCCTAGAAATACCTACAAAAGCCAGTTATCGGGAGAAATCATGACGATTGATTACAAAATAATTAATGAACGTTTGCTTTTTTGAATGCAGTATTAAAAACAATCATCGAGGTACTCTTCAAATATTGGAACCTGGTATGACTGTGGCCTTTATCAATATAGCTAACGAATGGAATAACAAATGCAGAGTAATTAATTAATCTACATTTTATATGAAACCAAAATGAAAATAATTTATATTATATACTTTTTATTCATTTACGGAGTTTGGTAACGAGTTTTTTTAGGACCTGATAATACAGTAATAAACGATGTCATCAATATTCCATTAGAGTAAGATAAATGCTATAAGCCAGTAACTGACCGAATTGCAATTATTTTCCAACGTCTCTATATAATCGTTCTTACTTATCCTGATACAGAAAAGAAGACATAAACATAGTACGTCATAAACAAAGTACTTCGTTTCCGACAACAAGTAACTTCCAGGAATGGACAGTTAAAGACATAACCATCTGCTTTATGCTACCGTTATATTACGTTTCAAAAGAGTGAAAAATCTATAACGAACATTCGGTCTTTAACATTTGTGTTAAAACATATAAAATTTAGGACCTCAAAAACACGCGTAACCCTAATATCTCGTGATATCGATTCAAAGGAATATAAATTTTTAAAAAGCCCTAACCTTAAACAAAGAACAGACGACAAAATAGAGAAATTTTCTCGAACAAAACGCGCACATAATTTCAGCACAACATTAACTATGACGTCGCTTGACGTTAATTCGGTTTTGTTGGTAGTTTACAATAACTTCGCGTATTCTACGCGACTAATGGCACTCGACGCTATGCGAATGTCGGCGTTACTGTCGTGACGTAAACTTTTGTCTTATATTAAAATCCCTCGGCAAGCTCATGGCAAGCAACTTCGTCACAATTGTTATGCCTTGCCATTCTGTTGATATGCTATCGTTTTCATCATCATCATCATTTTAGCCATAATATATCCACTGTTGCCCCTCTCCCATATGTTTCCAATAGAACTGGTTAGAAACCTGCATCTCGTGTCTTTCGTTTCCGTTCACCTTGTCAGCGTACGTGTTCCGCTGCGCTTGTTGTTCCGTGATCTCCTCTCCAGAACCTAATGATCAGCAGCAATCCGTTCTGCACGCTATGTGACTTGCCCACTGTCACTTCAACTTGCGAACTCGATTAATTATTTTAATAAACATAATTGTTTCACTTTATGGATTATTGAAAACAGGTATCGGCACGTTTTATAAAAATTAAAATAGATAATCCCAAGGTGACGGAAAGAGCTTAATGTATGCCTGATGGTAAACGATACGCCTTACCGATAACAACACAGCTCCATCCATACTTTGTAAACATGAAAGGGTTTTAGACGGGTCCGTGTAAGTCACTTTGAGACATATGATATGTGTCTTTTGTAATTTTACTACGGTCGTCCCTCTAAATAAGTATTATTTTGTTGGTACAAGTAAACAAGAGCTAAAAAAGATCTCAAGTTTTAAAGTGATGTTGGCAAAGACGTTTAAACTACTTTTTAAATAAACTCTAGCAAGAAAAGGAATCTTTAAAATTCATAAATTAAGATTGCACCTTATTCTTCGTACAGTTTCCAGTTTTAGTAGTTTGACAGTAGTGTGACCGCTTCACTTACGATATTAACTTACAGTCGACAGCTAGACGAAAATATTATTTTTCGCCCAGCTGACGCCTTAAGAGCATCGTTGAGTTCGCACACCAATTAGAGGGAAATGATTCACGGAGGAACAAGAGGCGAAGGCGATGCAAATCAACAGCTATTGTTTGTTGACAGGCGTACGCTTGACGCTTCATAAGTGAGCGCGCTTCTGAGAAACTTTTTTTCGAGGTGGGAAATTTCTGGAATTATAATCGCAGCGCCGCGATGAATTTTCGATCTCATATTGACTTCGCGAGCACGAAGTTTGACTTCATACAACATTATACATAGCTACGTATTCTTTTATTAATTTGTTTGCAACCACAATGAGTACTCACTACCTTAAACATGAGCTCTAAGTTACAATGTACTAATAAAATATCAACTGCAAAATCCTTATTTGACTGGACCGTAACATTTTTAAGTGCAAATCACGCTACGCTTATCGAGTCGTGGTCTTCACTTCAGAGTATTAACAGCACCAACAAGCATTTGTTTTTCACCTTTATGTGGTCTGCTCACCACCACTATTATTTACCAATCCGCTGGAATAAATAACCGATGTACTTCTACTTTCATTAGTCTACAGACTTTGTACCCGATTGGATCTCGCAGTACAAACCTAGCTCTCTTCATTGACACAGTGTAGACGACAGACTATCTCGTTACGATCGTCGAAAGACAATTAGGGCTGCTACCAACCAGTCAAATTGAAAATCTAGGCTAGATGCAGTGGATATCCTACGTTCGAAATGATGTCTGTAAATGGGTATACACCAATACCTCGCTTTGTGTCGTTTCGTTTGCGTTTTTCCGAAATATCGTCGCTGCTTAATTAGTACTGATTTTTACTGTGCGTCGTTAGATTATCGAGGTTGCGTTGTTTTGGGTTCGAGTTTTTAATATTTTTTTTGTTTTATATTTGATTTGAAAATCAAGTAGCGCAGAGAATACCATTATGTAGTATTTTTTTATTCCTGTAACTTATCTTCGATCTTAACATGGTTTGCTATAGAAAATCTTAATTCACTTTGTGTCGTTTCACTTTGCGTCGTATTTTTTTTTTTTGGACGTAAGCAAAACGCTAAGTGAGGTATTGATGTATATTTCTTTAAAAAAATATAACCTGATGGCAACAAGTTACTAAAAACTGAATTAATAACGCATTAAGATCATCCTTAATCACTAATTATGGAGAAGTATTTAAGAATATACATGTCGTTTACAATAGAAAGAGAGTGATCACGTGTTAACCTAGTAAAACTATGATTATGCTTCATGCAAAACACTCTATCAAATCGAGTCCAATATACGTTTTTCGCAAGTGAGTAAACACCATTAAAACCTAACTTGAACGGTTCGGAGTGCTATTGTAGTTGCCGACAACCCGTCCGGACTATAAAGACTTGTAATTTGCATAATTGAAGGGCGAAATGTGCTCACGCAGCGGCACGTTTACGTAGACGTTAAAGTTTTAAGGCTCGGGGCCCGCTTGCTTTGGGTAATTAAGTTAGTTATGTAAAAAAGCGTACATAACTTAATATCATAAAGCCGTTTCCAATCGTAAAATGGTGTAACTAGCAACAAAATGTAATATAATGGAATCGGAGCTACCCTTGATACTACCTAGGGCTATTGCCAGTCGAACTGTTAAAATATTGTAATAGCATTAAAAGCGAATTCTAACCTTTCTCCATTTTCGATCTCTGAGGGCGGGAATATGACTTAATTCCACCCTCAATTGTATCAATTATTTCCAGCTATTGGTTGTGTTCATACGATAGAATCTGATAGTGATGGGCTACGGCAGCTGATCAACTTTCTTATAATTGATTTGGTATATAGAGTGAAAATAGCGTTCTTTAACTCACATTTTTGTGTGCGCGTGAAAGGTATTAAATGATTGAAATAGTCATCAACAATTGGAAATAAATTTAAAGTAGGATTTACACATATATACAGCCATTTTTGATATAATTGCCCAAATATTTATTTATACATATATTCATTTATATATATAAATAAATTTTTCAATGTAACGATGAATGGTGGCCTAAACAACTGTTCATCCGAAAAACATACTAAGCCACGTGTTAAAAAGGTACCATAGCACCCCAATTCGTGGATTAAACAGAATAAATCAATATTTGTAAGCTTACATGCATACGTCATTTTGTTTATTACTAATTAATGATATAAGTAATGCCTTTGCTGGTATTAGCTCTATGCGGTGAAAACAATATATTTGTTAAAAAAACGTCTCCTGAATTCACTATAGTCTCTCGCTCTTATAGAGATATGGCAACCTATTACTAGTTTATGGAGGAAACGCGTTTGTTTTTTTAATTTCGCAATCATATACACAATTGTGCGAATGCGTCTGTTCTTTGTCTCCCGTTCCGTTTATCCATGATTCCATTTTATACATGGGAAGAACAGGGCAATAATGGTAGTCATATTTAACGTTAGTTAAAAATTAAATAAGAAAATGTTTACAGTATCAAATTACCAATTAACACCGTGCCTGTTATGTAAAGAAAATAGGAGTTACATGTATCAAGATAATAAATTACATAATATATTGCTTGGCAATCCCGCATAATTGATAAGTACTGGATAGCTTTAGTAAAAAATTACTTAAATGGAATTAAACAAAAACCTACCGAAGTATTGAGAGGAATATAAAATTCTTGCAAAATATTTTACAATTTTAATTAAATTTTAATAAGCTGTAGTTAACTGGGGAGATGCGCCGAGGAATGTCACAGACATATCTTAAACCATGGATGCACAGACCGCGGCCCGCTGGTCGAATATTGGTAGCCCGCCGACAGCAAAAATAATACTCTCGCACATTCGAAAAATATTGAATTTTATTCCAAAATTTGAATGTCCAGTAATTTGAATTTCGCCCGCGCGCTATTTAAACTTAGCGCCCAAAAATGCTAAATCAAATACGGCTATATTCGAAAGTTGATGGGCGCTGTTAGCCGTTTTGGCTTTTACAGCTTCATCGGATTCAGGGCTCAGACATCGCTTGCCGCCTTTATATAAAGTCCAAAATAGTAGAGAAATCAAGAATTTTCTAGCGTGGTGTGAGCAAGCGAGATAGCAACAGTCCCGAATTCTCGATTGCTCGCGTAGGTAGATACACGAAGCTTCCAGAGTCGTATGCGCGGTATAAAAGCCACATTAACCGCAGCGACCGACAGTTCGGTTTTAATTTGAGTGAAGTGTCAACAGAAAGAGCTAAGCACTATGCAGTGCCACGCTTCAAATTAATAAATTATTTTTCAATTTTTATAAATTATTATCAATTCTTTATTGTCTTTAATTACCTATACTTCTGGCGGTAGGGCCGCCATCAGTTTATGATTTGCCCGAGTGGCCCCTAGTCTCAATATGTCTGTGCAACCATGTCTTAAACAATTGCTCGTCTGAAATGGCAGTAGGCGGAACACATCGCTCTTGCAACCGAAGGCTGTTGCTGGCAATCATGAGCCGGTAGACGCAGCGTGGGCAGGCCTGATTACGAAGACTGACCACATAGTGAAGCACGCGGGAAGTCGCATCTTGGCGGTCTTGTAAGGCAAGACTATGTCTTACAATTGGCGTCTATCAGCTGAAATGATGAAATAATTATATTTTAAAACTAGCTGATCCCACAAACGTTATTTTGCAAAAAAAAATTAAGTTTTTAATTAACAAATGTAAGATAAGGGTTGATCGTAGAGGGGTGAAAATTTAGGTTTGTATGTATTTTTGTATGCTGTATCATAATAAAATAAAAACCAAAAAAATTGTCTAAAAAATTAAAAATAAAATTTAGGGGTGGACCACCCTTATCACTTAGGGGTATGGAAAATAGATAGTAGCCGATTCTCAGGCATACTGAATACGCATGTAAAATTTGGTAAAAATCAGTCAAGCCGTTTCGGAGGAGTTCAAGTTCGAACACCGTGACACAAGAATTTTATATTATATTAGATATACCTAAAGGTAAACGTAAAACAAAAGCGTTCAGTTATTAAATAAAAATATTTTTGTTTTCTTGAGACTTGTTTACTTTATTAACATTAAATATATTAAAGATGCTCACTTAAAATGCTTCTTCTAGCAAATATTGCCTAAAAGCAAAGTAAAAGAGCTTTTCCTTGAAACGGTGTATAGGGGTTAAAGAAATTTTCCCAGGTGTCCCCCGGGAGACGGTAAAAATATCACAAAGCTTACAAGGAAATAGAAAGCTTTTATGTTTTACGCTCTTTTACTGTTTTTATTCCTTTGTACATCATGATGTATTAAAAAATGAATTGAATACCTAATACTAAAAATGTTGAGTAATACAAGCTATGTCTTGATAATATTATTACATTGTAAAAATATAATATCATTGAAAATATGTGAGAAATTTAGTAAAGCTGTCATCTTAGTATAGTTCAATATATGATGTTTTTACCTAACAGACTTGCTATGTATATACATATTTAAAGCTTTTTAACTAATGCTTTATTTTACGATAGGAAAACACTTTAATATCAATAAAATAAGATAAGGAATACAGCATGTTTATACAACATTAAATAGTTCAGTACGAGAAAGTTTAACCGATTTTTTTCCAGTAACGTTGTGACCTTATACAGGTTTCTGTAAATTAATTACGCTTTGTTATGATGTGATCTATATTGATGCTACATTGGTTTAATATTGAGAATAGTTCGCACTACTGTTTATTGATAGAAATTAACAATCTTTTAAAAGATAGAATATATTTAATCGAATTAAAAATAAAGGTAATTTGAAATAAAATGAATGCCTACAATATGTAATTATCTTAAAATAATGTACTTCTAAATTTGAGTACAATAGATCTAATCAATTACGTTACGGCACACGCAACACAACGCATTGGGGCACGCACACAATGTGCGTAATTTTAACACCCTGTCCACCCTCTATATGCATGCAGGGTGGGTTATTGACTCAGGCAAGGGGCGTTATTGATATGAATGCAGTGCACGATGCTCACATTATGAACGTGAATTGTGGCCATGCATCACAGCACTACGGTTATTACGAAGTGTCTGGTATTGTTGTTATAGTTAATTAATTTTTGGTGCAATTTATATAAATACCCTCCTCTGCATGCCTCCCTTGCAAGAGATTTGTTGCTACCATTAAGATGACGTGACACCTTTGTTATGGTTTGAATAATCAGCGACAATAAGTACAATGGCATGACATACACATATTAACGTGAATTAAAGTAAAAGTTATTTTTTATGTCAAAACACAACCATTTGAGTTTAATTTAGCAACTGTTAATAATTCCATAGATACTTCACTTTTGGTTATTTTATTTTATAATGTCTATTTTTATCGGTGGACATCAGTTGTTCATTTAAATTTAAATGAACATATACAACATAGAAATATATAAAAGTTTACCAAGGCGGATTTGCAAAAAATAATTTATCTCTTTATAAATAGTGGCTAAGAGAAGATTTCTAACCTTTTTAATCATCCGTCATATTTATAAGATGTCTGATATTTTATAGAAGGTTTTTATGAAAAAGTCACCATTTCCTGTTTGGCTTTCATTCGCAGTGTCGATAAATAGATGGCAAAGGCTATATTTGAATGTATGTCGCATCGATGTAAAATCCGTTTTAAAACGCACCAGAAAACAATGTTATATACATCAAAAAGCATTACAACACGCTCGATGTTTTTTTAATACCTTTTTCTTATTTAATCAGGTTTCAAATGATTATTCATACCTATGAAAGGATAATGTTTGTGAGATTAGCTAGTTCCTAATATAAATTAAAGCATTGTTTGCTGTGTTCACTTGATGAAGTTTACAAACAAACAATAAATCCTATTAGTATTACCCATTCATGTAAATAAGAAAACTCCCCTACCAAAAGCGAGGCCCGAAAAGTCTTATTGTAAGAGATCCTTTTACACGCAATTTCATATGAGGGCAAAATTCAAACAGGGGTTTAGATCGATAATAACCCCGCGGGGTTCTAGCGATAATTTCGTTTACAATAATAAAATCGGAACATTACTACACCCCTGCAGTTTTGACAGGGAGAGGGATGGAAGGGGAAAATAAACTGTTACGTCATTTGCTACGATTGGAGTCGTTAGCAAACTTTTCAGGTGAAAACATTATACATTTATCATATATTGTAAAATAGATAATGAGCCTAATATTCTTATAGGAGGGAACAGTGATTAAATAATTTGTAATTATGTGTTAAACAAAAATGTTTTTATTTTAATAATGTATGACAGAACTTATATGAAAATCATTTAGTTTATAAATGTTATAAACAGAGTATGATTTGGCTATCAACTATTATTCTATATTTTTAATTTTGATTTTCAAAACTATAAAAATATTTAGCTGAGAAGTCTTATTTTCAAAATTAAAGTCAAAGTCAAAACACAAAGCTATCAGTACAACTTGTGTTTAATTATTTATAGTTTTACAGTGTTAAAGTAAATTCAATGAAACAAATCACAAATGAGCGCTTATATTACTTATTAGTTTAATTATTTATTCACGGTGGCCACCGTATGATTAAAAAAGTAGACATCCTTGCGTACTGAGTTTGCTTAGTGAAGCATTCACATATGATCGAGTTTGAAACTTAATTAATTATGCTCAACAAAGCCCCACAAAAAGTAATCAATAGGTGTTAAATTTCATCATCAGGGCGGTCAACTAAAAACTAATTACGCTAACGGGAAATTTAGTTTGCATTATATCAACCTCCGGAAGTTTTGACATATGATCTCACCTTTAGATATCTGTTGGAAAACGGTCTTTTTTTGACACACATTTGATGAAAAAATTGAGGGAATACCAATTTTGTTATAGCACCAAAATGCAATACGCGTAAAATCCACAGAAGAAATTAATGGTATCTCATTAAGCTAAAGAAAGAATTTGGAATAAAGATTTAAAATGTAAAATTTTACACTGTCAAAATATCAAACTAATTCAACCTGAAAAATTTTCTAGACGCGTAAAACTTGACGAATAATATTTAAGCACGTCGGAAAAACGCAAAGGAAATGAAGATAAAGATTTTCCTTCTTCAAAACGTAATTTGTCATCCGTTTGAAGCGGCAACAAATAATACGAACCAATTAGAGATGAAATTTCAAAGTACATTAACTAAATTACCAACGGGGCACGAATGTTTAAAAAAAAAAGTTAACGGCAAAATGGGGTTGACACAAAGCGAGCGCCCTCTGTTTACTTGAGAGCAGAGGAGTTTGTAAACGTCTTGCTTTATTGCATTTCGTGATTATATAATCTCTTTCGAAACAAATATTAGACGATGACAAAATTCGTTATTTAAAAAGTTTTCGAGAAAAAATATTAATTGATGTAATCTTTTTTGATTTTATTCTAAATTTATAAAAAGTATAAAAGGCATACATAGTTAAAAAAAATTTACGCTGTAGCAAGTCTAATGTAAACCTCTACGTTCAAACCTTTCATTCAATTCCCAATCACTTATTTTTTAGTACTACGTACATACTTTCGTATATCTAATATGCTACAGTAACCTCGATGAAGCATAGCATGTGTAGGTAACTCTGTAATTTATTTAAATTAAAATTCGTTACATATTCCTATATATTGTGTATCATTGTTATCGTCGTTTCAGACAGACACATATATGCCTACTGCAAGTCATAGGCCTTCCCAAAAATCTTTGGGAAGGCCTATGACTTGCAGTTGTAAAAAAATATAACCAAAATTGCCACCCTTGGCAGGCCAGTTAGCGATAGCATTGTGGTATTGTGGTATGCAAAGGACGCTGCTGCATTTATTCTGAGAGCTTCTTTGTGAGCAGTCGCAATCCCATATAAATTAATGCACAAAGTGTGTGCAAAAGTGAATTATATAAGATTGTATATATATCCCAGGAGTCGATGGACTTATGATCGCTAATCACAGTCCTACCACTGAGAGAGTTATTTAACAAATATCTATATCGAAAATTATAAATAAAGATACTTTGTAGAGTCGGTTTGATTTTATGTTCTTTCCGTGTACAGCGTGTTCTCAGGTATTGATTATTGATTTTGTTGAAGATCTCGGGTAAAACGCGAATAAGTAGATGAAGTTTTTACTCGATTATGGAAAGTCCCAGTATTATATAAATCGCATGTGTGTGTTTATCTAGATTTGAACTCGAAGCTTATACACCTAAGTCAAGAGCCATAACCACTAGAACATAAGTGCACAAAGTCGAAAAAACTAAACATGAATTGTTCGCAGCATTATACGTCCCGGCCTACGAAAACATATAGCTCCCCTTTGATACGCTAAATTTAAGTTGTTATGAAAACACGTCCCCGTCTTGGTTTATAAAAAGCGCAATCGTACATCAAATCATTACGCTCCTTTCAACGCAGCACTGTCACAAGAGTTCATTAAAATACGACGCTGAAATGATCAAAATAATCGCAAGAGACCTTTAAATTGTAGTGCTCTAAATTTTACAAGCTCGCTGCAAAGCTCACCCGTACATACTCATAAAGGACCCCTCAAAATATTTATTTATATATAGAGACGCTTTTATTTTGTACTTGAAAATTTTCGCCAAAACTAAGGCAAAATTTGGAACACAGTTACCATGAAGTATCACGTGGCCTGATACATCGTCACCTGATGATACGATACGATGATACTGAGGGTTTACAATAATATTATAAAATATGATATCAAAAAACGATATATTTAACCCCACTAATCCTGATGCCTTAAAAATAGAAAAGTGTGATTAGAATTTTATTCTTTTACCTTATAAATGTGTATTAATTTAAAAAAAAAAACTAGTATTTTCCTATATATATTATACTATATAAAAACTATTGGATACCATACTTTGACTTGTGTGTATTCCGTAAATGAATAAATGAAACAAGAACACTGATGTTCCTTAAAAAAACGAGCAGTGGTGTCATAGCGGTAGAGGACTAAGACTTTAATTCGTCGGTCGCGGGCTCGATTTCCGACGTAACAATCTTAAATAATCACATTTTGTGCATTTATTACATAAGATTATCACCACTCACAAACAAGTTTCCATAGGGTGGGCAATTAAGTCCTTTGCGTACCATAAAACCACACTGCTATTAGCAGCCCGTCTGCCAAGCGTGGCGATTACTGTATAATCCCCCAAAATAAAAATAAATAAATATCTTTGGAGAAAACTCATGCCTTAAAGTGGGCGTCTATGGGGTGAAACGTCGATTGTTAAATAACATAATATGACCAATTCTTCAACATAGCAACAAATTCTTTACAGAAATACAGCGAAAATGTCTAAGTACAACACTAAAGAGTATTGTATATTAAATATACTTTAAAATATTCACTCAAATAATCATACATTAAGAATAATCTAATATTAGTCAATTTTTTGACAGCTACGTGAAGTTTTGCGCCAAATTTATCTGAATTTACCGTTAGTTAATGAGGATCTTTTTGTTCAATTAAATTAATGAGATACGTTTATCTTAAATAGGTAAGATAAATGGTAGCGAGAGCGAGAACAGAATTATTATTGATAACAAATTTTATATTATTACATATTGTCAATAGAAAATTGTAGCTTTCCACTTCGTTTTTTTTTTAACTTTAAGAATAATAACGCGAAAAATGCTGGTACACATTAAATTTAATAACACGGTAAATCTACTTTATCTTACACATGTAACCTTAGGGTTCCACAAGACAATAAACAATAGCGAATGTAGTAAATATTACACACAAATCGCACTTCAGAGCAAAATTACAGATACGAGTAGTTTATTACCAGAAACACGTGCTATTAAACTTTGCAGTAAGTGATACGAATACTCACAGATAAAAAATATTTTTACATAAAATTATGCATAATAATACATCGAATCGCTATGAGACTTCAAATGACATGTTTCAACTCAGTATACTGACTACGGCCCTCTCAAAGCTGAACATAACGCTTACGCAATAATATCCGACCGGAACCGCTGCAGTAGGTACAACTAACTACCGAGCGGTACAGCGGTTTTGGTCGGACTATAGTGCATAGCGATAGACAGTCGTCGCAGTAGTACTCACCCTAATGGCCTCTTTCAAAAGAAACCTTTTATGTTTTACATGTTATGCTTTTGCACAATCATGCCTTGTGGGAGTAAAGACGTGTTAGGACTTGCTCCGACTAAAACCGTCAAAAATTTTCTCCATCGCCTCCGTGACGAAGACATCCCACTCATCTTCTCTTCCCTTACTCTTCCGTCAACGGAGAAGATGCACTCTCAACGAAGATCACGACAGCTACTATATACCAGCACAATTTAACAACCATAATGATGATATTTCGGCGGTTAAAAATGTTTATCGCCCACAATCCAACCGGCGCAGCTGCCAGAGATATTGAGATTCGTCGACGTTTTGTCGGGGAAGGGCCATCTACCACAGGCGATCATAAAAAAATACATAGCTAGCATTCTGCACCATTGCAAGCAATCGAGTGTCTGAACTTCATTACTGTCCGTGTAAATGTAACTAACCACGTAAATAAGTAGAACTTATATTCTGATAACACAGTTGCGCATTCACATAAATTAGAACGAAAATATGTACATTTAGTGAAGTGTAGGCACATCCACGCCCATTTCCAAAACATAATAGTTACATTTGCTTTGCCTAATTAGTACACGGGTGTTTATTCAAAAAACCAACGTTGACATAGCGTTCCACAGTACGTCATAGTCAATTAGATGGTTTCAAAAGGAGCGCGTGGCATCAAACAGTGCAATGTAGCGCGTCGTTAAACTTGTCACCGGCACAACGTTTCGGAACACCCACACACTACATTATAATAGAAATCCGGCATTAACGCGCATATAAAACAATCTAAATGTCGGAAGTGATTAAATGATTTGGAAGACGAGAGCGGAGGACATTTCTCAAATTTTACGTGTTCTCAAAACTATATAAGTTTATATATCTTATGTTTACACATTTGATAACACTATTTAAAATAAAAACCATTAACAACGGCATTCCCAGGGTAAGATAAACAAATTTTTCCGCAACAGACTGTCTTTTTACGTCCTTGAAATAAGAATACCATAATATCGATGCCCTATTGCAAAAATCCTGTATCAATATCATCTACAGTTGCTTTTAAAAATGAAGAAGGTAGTTTTTTCTTTTACACATTACTTTCATAATATTTTTAAAAGTTATAAATGTATAAGGATAGTATAATAAAAACACACAATAGTTTTTTGAAATTATAAACTTAAATGGCATCGTTGTTATATTGTTGTTATTCCAGATGGCTTTAAGACGAGTGTTTCACAGTTGCGACCGACAGCGTGCGGTGAATTGACCTAGAGTACCTATTAAGTTGGCTCGCTCGTCGCAGTCGCGCTGAAAGGACAACTTTGCGAAGGAATCTCGGTCGCAGCGCACCGCAGTCCGCGATAAAGATTTCTAAAGCTCCAAGCGTTCTCCGACTACTTCTAAGAGGAACCTATTTAACTTGACACGTGAACCGGTGCCGTAGAGTTCTTGGTTTGATACGTTCTACATGAGACGGTGTGCTTACGACAGACTTTATTATATGTATTTTAATAAATATATTATATTATAGTTATGGCCGACAGAAAACGGATTGAAGGCACTTGGTACTATCGCGAATCTACGAAGAGATCCAATGTCCGGCAATAAACGTCCTACGAATTAAATTATATTGCTCCATTAAAAAAAAGTTTACAGATAAATATTAGGTGAAAAGCAAATTAACAATATTATTATAGAGTGTTTGTGACGTGACAAATAAGGCGTTGATCTCCCAAGACACAAACGTCGCGTATTTTGAGTACGTCTAAAAATTTACAAATGTATTTTTGCAGTCGGGTAATTTTAATTTATTTTGTACAACTTATAAGTTTTATGTTTAATTTTTAATATTCTCAATCATTTTTGTTTTATGAATACGATGATCAGTGATACAACCCGCTCAAACACGGTTATGTAATAAAGTTGTCACGGGCATTTTTTTCAATAAATAAAAATACATCAAAATATTCGCTATATCCCCTGCTCTAAGAAATACTTTCATATTCAAATTGTATCTCTAAACATCTATTTATAAAATCAGTGTTTTAAAAAAGTGACAATTTTATGACTTTTATGATTTAACAGTAGCATACACACTTCCACGTTTTTTAAAGAACGTATGCGTATTCATTATTAAACAAGGTTTTGCCCTAGGCTCCACTGCCTCCAATATGGCGGCCTAAGAAAACGCATTTCTATGCAAACACTTCCTTCAGCGTCAACTCGTTACTGTCGTCAGTTGTTGCTCTGCAAGTTATGTAAGAGGTTAAGTGCGACACGCTAAATATTTTAAGCATTATCACCGGAGTCGTTATGTTTATGTTCGTTACATTTTACGCCTTATCTTTATTAAATAATAAAATAGCCAAATTTTGCTAAACCTAAAACTCGAGAGTAGCTTGTTCAATTTCGCAGTTTTTTATATTTATTTCAAGAGGAGTCGGGGGAAAAAGTGGGGGAAATTAAACATGGAAAAAATAAGGCGAAAATAGTGATGGTTGATCCAAAAGTAATGATAATCAATAATAAACATGATGAATATGGTTATAACAATAATTTATTTTTATACATGATCCTAACAAGTTATTTAGTTCATTTCTTTTCTAAACTCAGAAATACCTTAGACAAAAAAATTTTATCATAATCGTCATAAATCCCTAACAAGGGCTACCACGCCACCATCCTTGTTAAATTTCATGCCATGGAGGTTTCTTTAGCTGAGGAGAAGATAATGAAGTCACTGGGGGCTAGATCCCATGAAAAGGGGGCTCTTTCACCAGATCAAAGCCTGTTCCTAAACAGCAGTCTGCAAATACAATTCTTGTTTAAATTTTTGGGAACCGTAATGTATTTAAAATAATTTAAATTATACCATTTATCTAAAGTCACTTTATAATTTGTTGTCTTTATTTATTTTTTCTATTCGACTGCGACAACTAAATAACTTTTGATACTACTTTTGTCGGGGCAACTAATTATTAAATTAAAGACCCCGTGAATGTATGTTCACTTTTTCATATGATATAATATAATCTAATATATAAAATTCGCGTGTCACGGTTTTCGAACTTGAACTCCTCTGAAACGGCTTGACTGATTTTTACCAAATTTAATATGCGTATTCAGTAGGTCTGAGAATCGGTTACTATCTATTTTCTATACCCCTAAGTGATAAAGGTTGTTCACACTTAAAATTTTTTTTTAATTTTTTAATGAAATTTTTTGTTTTTATTTTTTTATATACAAGAATACATACAACCATAAATTTTCACCCCTCTACGATCAACCCTTATTTTTTATTTGTAAATTAAAATATCAATTTTTTTTGCAAAACAACGTTTGCGGGATCAGCTAGTATATTATAAAAACAAGTACATTCATAAAATAACGTCACTAATAGTAGATGTTAAGCGAACGTTGGTTACTTAAACACAGATTGCGTGTCCATCAAAGCAAACAAGGTGGCGGTTGTTCGGTGTCGGTAAATTTTAAATGTTCGCCACTGCGGCGCACGTGTGAGCGGCGCATCATCACGCTTGCATCCACTCGGGTCAATGTCACACGGATGGTAACGTATGCAAGTTTTATGAGGGAGCGTGGAGCTCTATAGACAATAGAGCCCACGCAGCCAGCAGACATTTGCAATTTAAACTAGATATTGTCAACTCTTATGTAGCGCAGATAATACTTTGACTTACACTTATGCACGAAGCCGGGCACAAAGTAATAAACCTTATTACCACGAAACAAGCCTTGACTATAAGTTCAGTATCAATTATCGTTATATTAAATAGATTTTGACAGAATACAAAGACTGTCCGAATAAAATGTATATATATAGAATTCATTCATTCGTGTCAGCTTATAAACGCCCTCTGTTGGACAGGCCCCTTCGAAAATGGCTAAAATAATCGATCTTTTATTGCTTGCATCCAACGAAATTCCTTACTTACTTCGTCAGTTTACTTAGTAGGGAGCCTATCCACATCACGTCTACCAACTCATATAGATAATCACATAATAGAATAAATGTTAATATTTCCATAAATTGATTTCGAATAAAAAATTCTAAATACTTACGTTTCCAAATACTGAAACACCCTGTAGACCGGCTTCCGGTACAGCAGGAATCCATCACAGCGCTCCATGATGCCTCCTACCTCTCCTACTCTTTACAGTCACTTCATAACTCCGCTGCACAATACCTCCCAACAGGGTACAAACACTACACTTACGTGGTAAAAAATTAAGGCGTACACTATAAAAACCGATTACAAAATTTTGGACCTTTAAGGTTCGTTCTACATTAAGGCTGTTTCGTTTATTGATTACATATTACAACTAAATATTTGGTAGAGAAGCACTTAGTCGATATATAGAAGTATTTAACGCCGTTACGGCGATCACAGTCTGTTTTCGATTTCCACTAATTTTGGCAGGTAAGGGTTATAAAGTTCTAGCGAATCGTTTTCTGTAATAAGAAAAAAATCAAATTAAAACATTCGTCTAATAAACGGAATAATATTATATGCTCGTATTTCCACCAAATTATCCTTAATGTGCTTTCAACGCGTTTGTACGCTTTAATGTTCATTATGTTAATAAACACAACCACAAAACCCGTAGAATCAGACATTTCAGTAAAAAATAATGTCTCACAGTTATCTTTAAATATTTGGGACTGACAAAAATTACTAAAAGAACCCAGTACCAAAACTGTTTACACGTACGTCTGGTCAGTTTTTATTTCTTGATCAAAGACATTATTTATTCGCAACACTCTACAATTAATTTCTAAGTGAAGGTTTATTTTTCTATAAAACTAAGTAAAAGAATTTCATATACATCAAATTTAAGTAATATTTTAAGCAAGTAAACAAGAAATAATTAATTATGTTTAAATAAAAGAGTGTTTTTGTTTAAATTCAAAGTGTTTACAATCAAATTATATAACTCGATATAATCTCTGGTTTGTTAAATAAAGACAAATATACGATCAAAGTTGAACTCTCTGGATACGACGAGTGACTAACTAATTATGATCATCATTCAGCCGTAAGACGTCCACTGCTGAACAAGGGCCTCTCCCCGAGATCCAATAGGACCGGTTGGAATGGCATGCACCCAGCCGACCAATTAATACCAACACTAAGTAAGGTAATTACTAATAAACGTACCATAACAACTAGCACGTTAAACCCGAGCTTTCTCTGGTCAATTTACAAAGTGGGCGCGACGTGTATTCACTATCCTAAATATGCGCCGGCGCAACGGAAGCAGGTGTCACGCGCGCCACCTGTCACGTAGCGAATACCAAAAGGGACGAGCCGCTCGGTAGAACGATGACCCGTCTGGACACAACAGTTGCATGCGCATCACTATTGTGTACAATTGTTTATTTTTAAGCTCTGACTAATCCATGAAAGAATATAATCTACTAAAATAATTTAATTAAAAAGAAAACTGAAGGAAATTGATATCTTTAAAAGGTACCGGAGGAGAATAAACTAATGATGTGAATGGAAATCAGGGACTCTACGGCATACTAATTAATGTCGTCATTCTTTGGGAGCTCAAGGTTTAACAATGCATCAGGTTTTAAACACATGTTCATGACGAACAAAGACGTCACTATAGAGAAAATCGTTCAGAGTAGAGTAAAAGAAAAAGAGATCCAGGTGCGAGATATCTCTAGATCTTGATAGCGCCAATCTTAGCGATGAATATATCAAGGGTGAGCCTTCTCGGAGTCGATGCATACAAAGTATTTTAAAGAAGAGAAAGCGGGGGATTATGACAAGGACCGAGCTATGATCCCCGCGACCATGACAGCTCTGCCAAGACCATATGAACAAAAAGTAACACTTGTCGACTAAGTTATCGATACGTTGATTTTTTCGAACGATATTTTGAGCGTACCAAACACGTTTGTTTTTATTACTGAAGTGTCTCGATACGTAACGACAATAATTAGAGTAAAAAAATAACATCGCTCAATTTAAATTGCTATGACTGTAATTTAATTTGATATGACTATATATCGATTTCACGTGATAACACATCGCGGACAGTAGCGATTATTGCAAACATTTAAACGAGTTATTCTAGTTAGCCACACAACTGCGATTTGCGTTTGCAAAGTGAAACTCTACGATTGGATCAGTGTAACGAAAGTTAGAAGTGGTACAGTCGTGTCCACTGGCTTGTACTATTTCTAAAACTTGAAACTTTTAACAACGACATAAGCTGGAAGTTGTATTAAGCTAAACTAAGTTTGCACAACTAACTGGACAACACGAATCTCATCGCCCGCAAAATACTATTACCATTATTTTGAATGAAAAATTTTAATTAAGAAAACAACTTGGAATTATATAAATTTTGAATCATAACCCATTAACAGGTATATGAGAAAAACTGTTTCGTTCATATGAAGAGTATTTGTGCGCGACTGTAAATATCGACGTTCAACGTTGTTTCTCAATGACTGACCTTAATCTCCGGCTTAGAGTGAACCAACCAACAGCACACGAGAGATGGGGTTACATCCACGTATTATGTTGTTATGTAAGATTTGTAAATAGCCATACGCGATACTACTTTTTACCAACAATATAAATACTTAAAACAGGCTTATTTATTAACAGGCTTATTGGTTTAAAGCTTTAAGGTAGTTATTGTATAGCTTGTTTTTTGTCAATCAAAATTTGATCAAATTTTAGATATGGTATCTAAAATTTGATTGTTTGGCAATAATAAACATCGTAATGACACGAAAAAAGAAAAAAAATGTTTTCAAAACTCGGATTACGACATACTGCAGAAGTTATCTACCTATAGTAGCACTTTAAAATAAATAAATATTAATGTTATAAATTTTACAATGATCACTTTATATATAGTGACACTTTATAAATAAGTGTAAAAGATTTAAACCTTTTTGCTGACAAGTACGCTATACATTCACTCCTTTAAATTTTTTGCAACTGTAACGAATCATCTTTATATCATATGACGTAATTAGATACTTTTGACAAACAAGTTTATTTATTTTTTATTCATTCGTCAATTTGATGAAATTTCAACCAGTCGCCATGTATTATTGAAATTTAAAACTATATTTTTTTAAAGGTAAAACTTCTTCGTATTGATAATTTTGTAACGAAGATTTCATTATAATTCATAGGCTTTTAAACATTAGATGCCTAACATTTCAAAGTCAAACACCCAAGTCGGAACCTCGTTAATGGAAATACAGAAAGATAAGCAATTCGCAGCGCCGTCGTTCGCAATCAAATTGAAGCGTAATGGTAACATTGTTAAATGTTAAGATATGCGAGTACTAACGTCATTAGAAACACGAAAGCAGCGGAACGTCGTGGCAAAGCTCAAACAAATTCATTTGCACGAACGCGACGCGTCACTGCGGGGCAGAATTAATGCGCCGAGCAACTTGCAGAGCTGCAGACTGACGTATAATGCAGGGGTTTAAAACTGCAAGCGGAACGAGCCTGATTTACGGTCACGCCTCGCGATGGATAGTTTCTGCTGGAAACTATGAGAAGATCTACTTTCAACCTTTTTAAAATTATATACATTTTTAGTGCGACACCACACTTCGCTACACAAAATTGTGTGTAGTGAGATAATAGAAATAGCATAGAGAACAAATACCGAAGGCGGTATTATAATACACTCCCATGTCTTATCAGGATTATCTTGAAATCCATTTAAATATATTTAATTAAACTTGTAAAGAATCGTACTATAGTGCGAAACATTTAAGCTATAATAAAACTGTCTGTATAAAGGACGGTGTAAAAGTAAATAAAAGAAACAATAATAACTTGTAGTGGGCTCTTCTCAGATCAAGGTGAGTTTGGAACCTCCTTAGCTTTAAGCTGACAGATGCCATCACAGGCCAGCTCAGTCTAATTACAGCTTCAGTTTGTTACAACTGTCATAACTTTTGAATTTTTTTTTGTCAATGAATTATATAAATTAAGTTTATTCAATTTAAATCACAACGAATAACCATTAGCTCTTTGCTACCTTACAAAAAAGATAATATAATCTAGTCTCTGAGAAACTTCGTCGTTTACAGCGCTCTTCATATCGAAACACACTAATGTTTACACTGCCTACACGACGGTAGAAATTATTGAAATAGTTTTATTTTGCCTAGCTAGACATTTTCATAAAGAAGTTTTGGGTTCTAAGGCAAATTATGTTTTTTTTAAATAAATTTTCATGATTATATTTTATCAAGTCGTCTAAAAAACAAGGAGTGCTCGAATTTTTTTGTAAATATTACCGTACTCTTTATAAATGAGACAATCTGTGCTTTTGAGTGTCTCACAAGAATGCTAGACTGCATATTCTTATATAGATTCATAGCTTCATAGATTTCGGAAAGAATATTGGAAAATTTATAAGGCTATGTTAGTAACAGTTAATCATTTTATACAATTACAAAAGTAAATGCGAGTTATTAAAATAATTTTACGCTCTTTAAAAGAGACAAGTAATAACCGCTATATATTATTTTACTTGAAGGTTATACGAAAAGGCTGAGATAATATCGATGCCTTATCTTACTAACAGGTCTTGAAATATAAACTACTCGTTTTTCACTATTAGCTACGCACATACTTTAGTTAATGTTTATGTATGAACAATATTATAATACACACACAATAAAAACCATCTACAGAATACTGAAGCTAAATAACAATAGAGAAATTAGAATTAAATCAATCTGCCCTATAATTGCAGCTGCGCACCCCAAAAGGCCCTGATCGGAGAAAAGCCCACAATAAACTCTGGCGGGTTTTTTGTGGTCAATTTTACAACATTCTTAATACATTAGTTAAGCAATTAATTCCCATTCTTTATTATAATTTAAAAAATCGTTTACACTATAATAGAATCTTATAGTTTATATTAAATATTAAATTAATTTCTTTATATTAAATACTTTTTTAACTTATAAGTAAAAATTCAGAGACATTACATGGGAGTGTATTCATTACCGTACACAAATTTCGTTTAGAAACTCAAACTAAAAATAATCTATCAATAATTTTAAATGTTAAAAATAACTGTTAACACGTGTCTTGCACCTAAACCGACCTTCGCACTGATACGTTAACTAGTCCACCCCGCTCGGAATAACCAACTGAAAATAGACTTTTGTCGTTAGATAACAACTGATTTTACACTATTTGTGTTTATTCATATTTTTAACCCTTCTCTTCAAGTAATACATATATTTGTATTACAGAATTAAAAATATAATAAACGAAAATTTACACCCTTATTTTTACGATCCGTTTATGCTGACAGAGAATCGGATTACTGGTATAAAAATATTAAATTCACCATAAATATACTAAACGGCTGCGACTTTAAGGTTCTGGAGTGAAGACAATGGCTGGTTGCAGAACGTCCACCTACAATTAGACATATGGAAGCCGTTTACGTCACTGAAATCAAAAGTGCACTTAAATATAAAAAACCCATTCACTTTCCCAGGATCAAAATAAATATTATTCAAAGTATTCAAGCAAATGTTCATAAGATTTAACTATAATCTCGCAACTAGTGAGGTCCGCAGTCTTTACGGGGTGCTAACTTAAGCAACATAAGCGCCGAGTAAGTTGATCTTGACGCCAGATAGCGACTATCGCGATTGAGGTTGGAAACAGCAAGAAACGAGGTTCTTAAACAAGAATATTATTTTCCAACACATAGATATCACTGAAATGTGATGTCAACGAGACAATACCACGTGTCTCAAAGAAACAATTATTTATTGAAAAATTTTTACAATTAAATGTCCGCCCTAATCATACGATATTTTTTTGTTGGGCTTTTTTTACACTGTATACTTGTACAAAAAGCCAAATCAACCTAATAGGCTGCAAAACTCAATAAAGTGATCATCGAAAAAATAGACGTCTAAGAAAAATAGACGGAATTACTGCAGACACAAAAAAATTAAAATTATATTTAAAATTTTCCACAATCTCGGCGCGGAAAGTCGTGTAAACTTGCACGTTTATAAAATTGTTTTAATAATCGAGTGAAATTTTATATTGTTTAGTGAATTAGAAAATAACACACTATTTAGTGGGTGAATCAGAACATAAAAGAACCTAAGCTTTTGCCAGTCTTTTTTTTCTACATCTTTATATCAATATGCGATATTTTTGTATATATATGTCGATGTTGAAAACTGTTACATCACGTTGTAAAGCAGCTTTACTGTTTAAACAAAAATTAATGTCAAACGAAACGACAGTACCTCTGCGCGGATAGTCCAGACCACAAACATCACATTAAATTCGTGGTCAATTAAGCATGAGCCGCAATTAACGATGATTCGGGACGTCATCCCGTCCATTAATAACCTCGCGCGCTGATATAAACAGGACTCGCCGTCTCGTCTAGCAATCAGATGGGAGTTGAGTGAACTTTGGGCTAACGACTCGCTATAAAACTGTTACTGGTTTCCCCCTAACAGAATTAGACTGACATGACGCTATTGTCTATGTTTATCCCGTCTACGTCGTGCCACACAGAGTGTTTACGAGAACGATCGTTAACAGCTGGAGAACAATAACAGTAACAGACAACGGTTTTTTAAAGGGTTATCAAAGACGAAGGGATTGTGTACATTTTACAAGGAAAAATAGGCTAAAATACTTAATTTTTTGATAAATATTTGTAAAATGCAATCAATAAACTAACGACCTCAACCTTTTCACACTAGAAAATATTTATTTTTAAAGAAATGAAAATACTTGATAAATAAATAGAAGTAAATTGTTTCGTAGTCCCATATTCTAAGCTTTCTGTTCGTAAAAACTAATGGAAAGAAACTACAAACACGATGGATACTTTCACAAAAAGCCGGCGAAACGTAGCCGCCTAAGTGAGATTCGATGTTATGATTATAACGGATGGCTCGGCTCGGGTAAATAACGTACAACTTTACACCGTGTCATTACAACTAATCGCGCTCTTCTACACAATACTTACAAGTTTTGTATCACTAAGCAATAAACCATATTCTTCTTATACACCTAATCACCTAAAACCAGACAGTGTATTTGTAAAAAAATCCATATTATTAAAATATTCACGGAATGTGCTGTGTTTGTTAATCAAAATGTAGCTGAATTACATTTTTTTATACTTTCATTAAGGCACCAAGAAGTTCTTATGGGAAAAAAGACAAAATTGCGACGAAAATAGTCCAGACAACACTCTTATGCAAACCATTTAAGACAAAGGAACATACCGCGTATCATAAAACGTTACAATGAAAATATAATCACATACTTTACTAGTCTTATAGCATATGGCTTCTTTTGATGTCAATGCTATTTATTAGCCTTTGCGGGGCTGTTACATCTTCGTCGGGCATGGTGCTCGCGGATTCAGAACCCGCGAGCAGTCAATCTTGCAGTGATCGAAATAGAAAACTTACTTTCTTAAGTCACCATCACCATAAATTCAGCTATAAATTGTCTACCATTGGACATGAGCTTCGCCTATATTTTTTTTTCAATAAGACCGGTTGGAAACGGCCTTCCATCCAAAGTCTTCTGACGACTTAAAACAAGGTCGTCTGCCTTGACGTCTTACGCTACACTTGCCAGCCCGTGGCTTCTCCACCAAAACCCTAAAGCGCCAGCGGCTATGTGTTTTACGCGCTATGTAGCCTGCACTTAAATTTCTGGACTATATCGATTACATTCTCCAACTTAATGTCTGTGATCTTGATAAGATACCAAGAGTGAGAGACGTTTCAATTCAGTAAATCATCACTGATTGATCATACTTATGTAAGTGATCATCATAGTTAAATAATAAATCAATATAATAAAATCTCACTTTGAAATACGTTTTATTTTTTACTTTTCTGCCGTGAACGTCGACAGGGCATTTTCATAATACCAAGCGTGTAGCAGCTAACTAGCTAAAAATAACGGTCTTTCACCAGAAGTACCATTACTTATATTTATATTTATTTATTAATATAACAATAGTAAAATTATTATACAAATATTAATCTAAATTTGGATAAAGTTAAAAAATATAGATGGTTTTATGGCTTTAACTGTGTAACAAAGAACGTCATATCCAAATAAAATTACCTTATCTCAAAATCCGCAAAGCACCTAATGAATAAAGTGAGACTCGTCGCAGCTACGCTTATGTACGTCCAAGGGTCACTACCTGTTTATACAAAGGCTCTCAATGAGCAGCGCGGGCCGGGTTTATGAATCGCGGCGTGCGACGGCCACGTATCGGCGGTCCCCGGGGAGCCCGCCGATAATATAATACATTCCGGCGGGAGCCGACGCGGAACAATGGCCGACTCCGTCAATAATGGAAGTGCGCCAGCGTCCCGATGTTATCATTAGAGTTCCCTTGTTTTATTGACATTGCGGCCTGACAATTACGCGCATGACGACGCGGTAATGAGATATGTTGTGAGAATCGATGCTGTTTCCTTACTGAATTTCAATTCGCGCAATCGAACCGAAGAACTTAATCTTCACTACAGCTGTTAGATGGACTCTCAGAGTCAAATATATATAGTTAAGCTATTTTCTACATCGATTTGTTTAAAATACTAACAGAAATAATTTAAATTTTAATCATCAGTTGAGCTGCAGGACCTGCACTGCTGCACGTAAGCCTCCCCCGTAGATTTCTAATAGGATCAGTAACGACCTGCATCTGGCTCCCTCCAACGTTCCTAACAAAGACATTTGCCTACCATGTAGATGCTCTACGCTGCACTTCCCAGTCTGTCAGTGCTTTCCATTATAAGGCGTTTTCCCAGCATTTTCCCTTAAGGTGAAATTTGATCAATATCAGAAAATAAGATATAACATTATAATACAAATTATGAGTAACAAAAACGCTTATGTTAGTGTGTATTTATCTGAATTTTTACAGAAATTTGTGTCTACACACGTAAAACTTGGCCGCGAGTGAAGTTAAGTAATCCTCTGACAGCGAACGAGCTCTGCATTGCAGGATGGCGCTAATTCCAGTTACATTTCCCAAGCGAAATGTGTCACGGCACTTATCCTAGTTTTTAATCACTCAATTTTTGTTCCTCGTTATTTATAGCGATACATTTAGTATACCTAATTCATTTTTTAATAAACATCCTTTAAAACAATTGACAAAAATATTATTTCATAATATTTTCGAAAATTAATCAGCTTAAAATATAACTATAGATATGTATGTGCTATATGTGCCCTAAACTTTATCAAAAATCTATGTCAAAATTTTTCTATAAATAGGAATGACTATTTGCTGTATTCAAAGTACTGTTATAATAAAGGGATTTTCCGAAACTTCATTTAGTTCGTACAATTATTTAACTACACAATAAACGCAACAAGGAAAGTGAGCAGAAAACAACAGTAACTAATTAAAATAGAGGCTACAGAGCTATAAATAAAAACACAACGGCAATGAATGCTATGCTATTTTGCTGCACGCATGTAAAAGAGCTATTTATTAATAGCAGACACGCAGCTAATAAATCGCAGATGTCAACTCAATTTTAGCCGGCTACCAAGTACACAGTCGCGTGTTCCGACAAATAAAATTACAGAAATATTGGTAAACATTAATGTGTAAAATTAACATAATTACTTCAATGCTATCAGAAAATATGGTGTCAAATTCAAATAAGGGCTTAGTTACGTAGCTTTCGGAAATGTTCGAACAATGTTTATGCATTAATAGGAGCTCTCCTGGCGTTAATAAAACGTTTCGGTATGCGATGTACTACGCCCATTGCCACTTTATACTTTTTCTGTGGATCGCCTCGATCGATTCGATTTTGCAGCGAATCTCCGAGCAGTCCTCTCCATTGATCTCTGTAACCTAGAACCTTCTAATAAGGTCCATCGTAAATAACGACGTCGTAAATCCATAAGTCATCACCAGCTACGCCCACTGGTCAAAGACCTGCGTCTTCATACATTGCGGTATTTTCCATAACAATCATTTTATTTAATGCTAACAGTTGTTCATAGAACATTAAATATTCTAATATGAACGTAATTAAAATATTAAAAACTGTAATAATCCAGCAGTTATGGGGTGGTCCTTCATTAACCTTTCACAAGGTCGTTTGTGGCTTTCAAAAATCGTTCCATAAGCTCTATTAATAATAAACGAAACTAAGGCGAAAAGCGGCGACCGTACGGCGATACGGCACGTTTGCAGCCAAAAATATGAACACACGCCGAGGCTGAGCTTCGAAAGATATCGGATCGCCGGCAGGACTAAAAAAAAGTATCAAAGTCAATGTTATAACCCTCATATTTATTTATAGATTGATAAATTTGGGAGTTTTTAACAAGAACATTATTTTCCCACAGATAATGATATCATTGGTTTCAACGGAACGGTGCCATATGTCACGCAGACACCGAAATAATCAATAAATTGCTACGGAATTTTTGATCGTATAATTTGACGACAACTAGCTCGTAATTGATTGATTTACAATTACTTGATTATTTCTTGTGGGGAGTAATTGAATGTAACCAAAAAACAAAAATTATGTAACTCTGGTATATTTTGTCTAAATGTAATTGAAAATTTTGACAGAGTATACTACTGTATGCGATGTCATGGTGGACATCAATTTTGCTTTGATATAAATTCTTTCACATAGCGCTTACTTGAAAATTATTAGATTCATCATGACATTTTAAGACTTACTTTTTTTTTTTATTTTAACAATTACAATTTTTTATGATGATTGGCAAATGAACACAACACTTACATATCACGACAACGATAATATTTATTAATAATAATTATTACATAGAATAAAACTTGACGACGCAACGTTATTTTTTTTATTTTTATATCTATTGATGTAGTCCACGTTCAAATATTTCATATTAAAATATAAGACCAAATTGATTGATCCCAAATACCAATATTCCAAGATAAGGATTCCTTTTGTCGAACGGTGTAATTTATACATTGCTGCTTCACAAATACTTTTCGTTCTACCGCAGCGTAATTGTCGACAAGAAGATGTGATGTAAACATGACAACGAACACGGCTTACGTCCGCACCGCTTCCCCTTGTCCGGGTGGCGCTTGCATCCATCTCACTTTATTTCACTCCCGGAAATTAAGTTACTCGCTGCCGCTCACAGTGTCGGGGCATTCTAAAATTTATATACTTTATAAAACATCATTATACCGGGTGAATGGTTATAAGTGTAAAAGCTTTTGAAGAGGTGAACGTATAGTCCATTTGCTTTCAATTGAAATATGGCTCGTCATTTCAGCTCATAGATGCACACCGCAAGGCCTAGGCCTCCCTCAAAGTTATCTATGGGGGATATCCTGTAATCGCCGTCCTCGGCCGACGAGTTCTGGATCGTAGTATGATATTACGGTACGCAGAGGACACTGCTGCCCATATTCCGGAATCCTCTTGTTTGTAAGCAGTGGCAATCTTATAGAATTAAAGTACAAAGTGAGAATTGTATATAAGACGGTATCTCGGGAATCGAAACTGCGACCTACGATCGAGAGTCTCAGTTCTCTAACGCTGGGCTACGTAAGTAAGTATGGTTCGCCCTTTATATTATTTATTCTTAAAATTGATTATTTTTATAAATCTTTTGCTACAGACTTTTTACTATGAAAAGTTATTGGCCTGTCGCATTCCAATAGAATTTTAAAGTGATCAGTTTACAAAGGGTGATTGAAAATAGATGAAGGAGCTTTTAAGTTATTTGCTAACAAATGAACTGTACATTCACCCATTTCACGCTTTTACACTTCTAATCAATCACCATATATATACAAAGAAAGAACGTGTGCAGAAGATTTACATAAATCTTACCAAAACAATAAATACCAAAAAAATAACAAAATCATTGTAATTGGATTTTTAATTTATTAAACTTTGAGAAGTAACCGTTTTCATACATTTTAAGGAAGCTGGCGACAAAAACTTTTAATATAGAGAAATTTTAACATATATACGTATTTCTAGTTGACTAGAAAAAATCTTACACTTAATGATAATGTTTATTCGAACATCGCAAAATGTTCCGGCAAACCTACAAACCTGTAAGTAAAAAAGCTTCCATTACAAAACTGCATGGTTCAGAAATTTATTACAGCTCCGGTATAAAAACGACTAAAGCCAACACTATACATCGGTTGCGTGATATATTTTCACGCATCAAAAAATCAAAAGAAAAGTTTTTACTAAAAATCATTTTACTGGTAAATTCCTAATCGAGACATCCGAAAATAATCCAAAGTAAATGTCTTTATAAATAGATGTAAGTCGCTTAAATGTGTTACGAAGTCAAAGACGCGACTGCGGCTCTATCTATTCGGGTACATTTGTCTTTATATTATAATTTGACAAAAATGGAAAAATGATTAAGAAATTAGTAAAAGCATAAACTTTTCCCGTACAAACCACAAAGTACTTTAGAATATCTGTGTTTCGATCGTCAAACACCGACATCAGACAAAATCTAAATATAGCGTTTTGGGGTACATTAAAGAAATCGTGTACCATAAAACATTACAATCAAATATCGCGATAATACTAAGTCTTACAGTCTTACTCAGAAGTTGAAAAAGTTATCCAGACATTAAATCATTAACACTATTCCTACCGACACTCAACGTATACCTATTCCTACCGCGGCTGGTCAAATGACCGGTCTTTCACAACTTTTATTTTTCAATATTGAATGCAGACCAATAGCCAGCTTACCAGTATAAAAATATATTTTTTTTTATTCAAAAGAACATAATCTACATTCTATTCTTTTTCGTCGTATTTTTTACATATGGGCTTCTCAACTGTACATTTTCCGCATACGTACTTTTTACATTTTATATTTATATCATAAAATGTGCCGATGTAAAATACGTTTTGGTTTAATTTTTTGTCTTGAACAAGCTATAGATTTAGGTCAGTAAAATCTGTCGGAGCATCTAGTTATAAAATCTTCAAGAAGCTCGTCCACGAGATGGTGAGAATACAACAAGTGATATAATGTAAAGAAATTTCTTCAAACCGCTCGGTTTTCAAACGGATGGGACTCGTCGAAGGCGGGAACAATAGCGGGCAATTCGCTGAAATTACCAGCAGCTCTGAATACCTCGGGCTGTCGGCCGCAGACAGCACCCGAAGTGAACACGATCAACGGGAATTAATTTCACTCGAGACTACGGCCACGTTCGAACCAACCCTTCCCTTACTCTCGACTAGAATATTTATTAATGAATTCACATTATATTAATGACGAATATTTTCTAGATTTAATGCAACAAAAGTGTACATGGTAGTAATAAAGTTGAAGAGTTGCTCTAGACAAATCTTTTTGTGAGGTCATAAAACAGCAGGAGACCGTTACGAGAGGCAAATCATGAAACAAAGTATTCATCATAATATGTAGTCATTGATATATTTCTTTAATAAATTCTAATACTTTTTACTACGATTAATCGTCTATACCTTGATCTTTATATTTGCTCAATCTTCTCCAGTACATCTAACGCTACACAATAGTTGAAAATGTTATTTCGACTTCGTTATATAGAGTGAATTAGTCACTTTACGATATTGAATGTGCCTGGTATAGCGTACTGATAATTTTCATGTTATGGAAATAAATAAATATATTATTATTAGACATAGATCTTCTTGTAACAGGTGAAAAGAGAGTGTAATAATAATACTTTTTATTAAATATGTTTATAGAGTTTTAGGGGAAGTGAGATCATGAAACGGAACGCAAAGATTTATCTTCAGAATTATCTATAGTCTGTACTAAATATGTGACGGGACCTTTTCGAATGGCGGCGTTATGTAAAGTTGTGCGCGTGATTTATTTTAGAAATAAATAATTCTTACATGACACTACGCATAATGTTTCCATCCCCATAATGGTAGGTTATCAACAACTTCCATTCCCATAATTAACATTAGTGTAATGTTCTTTCATACAAAATTATTTTTATTTTTTTGACTTTATATTATTTAGTACTTGGTGTACCCGTTCACGCTTTGCTGTGTTATGAATATAATCAAAAATCTGTACAAAAATGAAGAGTAGATCTCTAACATAAAGTGATAAAAAAACTTTTTTAAAAACACATTCCGGGCATGTATGTAAAAATTTACCAAATTTTCACAATGATTGGATCTATGGTATGAATTTATCCAGTACAGACACACACCTTCATTTTCTTATGTATAAATTTAATTTAATATATTTCATACACGATTCCATCGTATATTAATGTGAGCGCAACGTTTTTCCTCTAACACTAAATCGCCTTTTAAAATCGGGTGAGTACGTACAATTTGCAAATGTGAGGGTATAAAGAGTGAAAAGAGTCAGTGCTCCCAATATTAGATACATCGTTTATGTTGGGTATGAAAATGAAAGACATTATTGTAGTAAATAATTTAAAAAAGAAGGTATTTGGGAAATTTGCGAAGGAACCTGTATAATAAATAAATAAATATTAAGACTAAGAACAGTGTACTTCATAGCGAGCTAAGAAAATGCACACTTGAAATCCTTGAAACGGAGAAACCGACGGCTGAAGTTAAACTTAATTTAAAACAGTCCTGCAGTTGCTTCAAAATTTGTCTCCTCAAGTTGTGCTCAGATAAATAGAAAGTACGTTTTGAACGATTACTCATCTTTATTAAAATTTTTGAAATATTGAATGCATAGCTTTACTTGAATCATTAAATGAAATTCTGAACAAAGACTCCATCCAGAAAACGACTTTTACACCTCTCTATACTTTGTCTTGCCAAAATATTGTTACAAAAAAAACATTTTTAATTGTATATGTGCGATATTTATTACTATTACGGAGTATTCGTTTAAAACATTAATGTAAAATCATTCAAATTATATATAGCTTATTCCATTTACTCCAATGATTGCAATGCAGTCCTATACACGTTGTGACGAGTTATCAATAGCAGCACGCACTTTTTCTATGGGAAAATTCTTTACTGCTAATCGTATGGATTGCTTTAGAAACTTCAAATTATCATGACGTTTTGAGCAAGCATTATTAACTAAAACTTACTATAAATCATAATCCTCACCTACAGTTAAATTCTCACCTACGTTATCATCAACTTTTGCCATCTAGTATACAACGTTTTCCAAGTATGTACTGAGCTACCAAATGACAATCAAATATCGACATGCGCAGAAACGACATTACTTTCCGATCCCCTTAATATAAAAATGACAGATTCCAGATTCGAAAGTAATATTTCTTTTTTCAGATTAAGTACGTACATACAATAATACTTTAAAGTAATTGTGAATGTATTTGCGATACCGCAGTTAGATAACTCTAAATACAATCGACAAGTTGCAGATCGTAAATTAAATATTTGCAATAGACAGGATACCTGAAACCATAACAACTACAAAGTACATGAACAGCCTGCAGTCATCACGATCACTCCCAGCTGTAATCGTGGCTTTAAGTGAAAGCTTCTGTTTATACCATTTAAGATTGTTACAAGCTCGAACCTTGTGCTGCCCATTACATACGTGTTATCTATGTTATTAGAAACAAAGTATACTTTTTAAATCACGTAAACATTCAACTTAGTCTAGATATTTATGAGCAACGTATATAAGCAGATTTATCGACATTTTTTTTAAAAACTATAATTTTTATACCCCATAGTAACGGAACGTAACTTTCATTCATCTGATATTGCATTGTTGCTCTAAGTATATAATAGTCTCTGCGGCAACGCTTGTACTTATATATAATACCGACATGTACCAACATTAAATATAAATAGTATATATCTTTACTCAATAATTTACAAGTGATTTTATAGATAGTGACGGAATGTATAGCATCAGAAATAAATGATAGGGGGGTATCCACCAAGACGTCTTTTAGCAAGAGATTCACAAAAAGCATTACCAATCTAACACTATGGAAATACGTGGTACGCGAATTCTCTTTGTGAAACAAAAAGTTTTATTCTAAAACTAAATTTTCATCAATGACCCATAGAAACAATACAACAGTGTTGCAAGACTTGAATAGGAGTTATAGTACGCTACCGACTTGCACCACATAATTGCAGCCGAGTGCAGCAAGACTAAGTCAGGAGTCGGCCATTATCTGAAATTACATTGTCCTCGAGTGCTGAAAGTAAGAACATTAAATGTAAAAAGGATCTTGCAATTTAAATTGCAGACTATTTGAATGGAACTTTCTCGAAGTTGTTACAGGAAAATTTTTTTTAGTTTCGATCAACCTAAACCGTGGTGAATATATTGGTAATCGATAGAAATAATAATTATAAATTTGCTATAATCTTTAAAGAAACTTGGCTGTTGCGAACAATTAAGGGGAGATTAAATCCAATGAAGCTTTAACTGTTACAGCAAACAGTATTTTTCAAAGTTAAAAAAATATTTATTATGTTATTATATAGACTAAAGCAAATACCAAAGTTTAATCTTTAGTTACAATAGAGTAATATATATAAGTGTTGAATATTCCGTTTACATTTTAATGCTAAGTAAGCAATGGAACAAATTAAAAAACAAAAATACGCTGAAACAATTATCGTAACGGTAAAATAAACAAGTATGAACGTTTGACTTGTTTACTAAACAGAGTTGAGAACGATGAACTTTGCTCACATTTCAAAAAATTGAATAACTGTAACCTCCCTACAACAGTAACGGTGCTTTAAAAGACATCCGTTGACGTGAAGGAATTCCAAATATATGTAATGTCGGACCTTATTGTAGTTGACCTATTTCGGCGACTGCCACAGCTCGAAGTGCCACCGGACATATTATATAATGACATGGAACTGGTAGCGAATGGGGAATTAACTGATCTTATCGGATCGACGTGACATCCGATATTGATAGTCGACAAAGAAATATTACACTGCGCACGGTTAGATATATAATCTGCCACATGTTTTGCTATTATGTGTTTGAAACTAATCGCAGGGAGTCCATAAATCGTAGCGTAATCCCGATGCCTGGAAGGCTACCAGAGTTTCATGGTAGTTAGAACTTGTTTAAATGAATGGATTGGACAATTTGTCTCTGGCTCAAAACTCATAATTAAAATAAAAACACTCGCATGCACACATTTTGTCAGGTACACGTTGCTTTCAAATTTACCGAAATATTAACAACAATAAAACTATTTCCTAAGTTACCATTAGTACTTAATCATATTATTTAGTAACAGATAAAGAAAAATAGTGTTAATTTACAAAGCATTTTTATCTAACGAAGCTATACTACATAGGGTTATAAATAAAAACATCAATTATACTTTGTGCTCACAACTCTTAATGATAATGAGCCGTCTTAGGTGCGATTTGTTAAACTTCCGGCGAAATATAAAAACTACATTTTTTATCCCGGCAAGGAGTGAGTTTTACCAAGCAAGGATATAAAAGTCCCGGTGAAAAGCTAGTTTAAAATAACACTCGACTATCCGGTTAGAACAGGATTAACGAGATCCAAAGTTTTCAGCGTTCAATTTTCACTACTGTCTGCTATTCACAAAGCAAATACTTTGTACAAATAATGTACACAATACAAAATGTACTAGAACAGCGGATCCTATGTCTGAGGTAAAACTCAAATTCTTTGAAAACGGTTATGAAACGATTATACTATCCAATTGAAGGCAATGTTAATTAATTTACGTTGCAGGGGACTGCTACGGTTATCTTCCAACAACTAACATGTGTACCATAATTAGTAAATAATACTATCGATAGGTATAAGACGAGCAAAGGTAGCCCGGTGGTAGAGAACTGTGACTTGCGATCATAGGTCGCGGTTTCGATTCCCCAAATACAATCTAAAATTATTCACATTTTAAGAATTAATTATGTAGGAGTGCCACTGAACAGAAGCACGTTTCCGGGAAATGCTTTCAATCGCCAAACCCGTCTGCCAAGCGCGGCGATTATGATTTTTCTTTTTTTTTCCCCATGGATATCTTTTGGGTGGTCTATGCCTCGTATTGGGCGTCTCTATTAGCTGAAAAGAAGAATAAGAAGTCTAACGATAAACTAGTATACTAGTCTGAACACTAATTATTGAATAGACAGAAAATTTTGGGTTATTAGGTATTATCATTTTAAAGAAATGGGTAAAAGACGCTGCGGGGAAATTAACAAAATATCAGTAGTATTCTCAGTTCTTTCAATAAAACTTGTTAATTATGTTCGTCTACCAATAATTTAATACTAAAATTTACACAATCATGACTAGTTTCATGGCGTCAATGTGCAGAGTAGTTTGACAAGTGATATTTTGTAATTTGTTTAAATTTTTATCATTATTAAGTTTATACTTTAATGTTGTATACCTACTACATTCATTATTACTTAAATATCATTTACTTCCTGACTCTCTATTTTACATAGATCCTCATTATTTTGTACCGTATTTTTACCGATAACCTGTGTGTCATGTGGTATTAATTATAGAGAAAAAATAACTATATAAAAATAATAAACTAAAAAAATACTATTAAGAGAAACCTATAATAATTAATATCCTCATACTTTTATTCATATTTAACTTTAAAAACCGCTGCTACGAATCATATTTCATAACCGATAATCACACAAACACCGTCGTGGCCGATATTAGAACAATTGTCGAAAAGGAAAAATAGCATATACCACGAAATGTACGAGTCGTTAAATTTAATCTCCGTAATGTATCAAGATGCACTACATTTGATACAATATGTTTGTCTAAGCTGTTTGTCTAGCTGCAGTGCATGCGGCGCAGTGCACCGCAGCCAATTGCACTACATCAAAATAGCGAAGCACGTACCGCCATCCTTCAGCCATCACGGAACTCGCCGCCTTAAATATATCGCGTCCGGACTTTTGCTCTCACAATGGAACTGAAAACGTTGCTAGCTTTCCTAAACCGCTAAATAAATGGATACGTGCAAACTGTCATGTCGGGATGTTTCTAATAAATTTAATAACATTTAACTGACAAAATATTAAGAAAAATAGACCACAAAAGCAACTCGTTAATTCAATGTCGAAAAAAACGAGGTGGGCCATAACAAAGATGTTTAATATAAAACAAAATGTATATTTTTTAAACCAAGGAATTTTTTTTAAAATTATATGGTCTTGGTGTCTTCCGGGTATTTGGAAACATTCTTCTAAATGACAGGAAACCTTTTCAAAAACACGCCTTCAAGTTTAATACATTATAACTATTGACATTACTTCACGAAGATCTTGTTTAAATTCAGCAAGTATTTACAATAGACTACTATTCTTGCGATATCACCATAAAAAAACAAGGCGACAAATCTTGACTATGGGGGCTCAATGTTTCTTAGGAATATTTCGCATAAAACCTCCATGTTGGTATTTGATGTGTGACAAGTGGTCTCGTTCTGCTGCAGCCAAGTCTTATTGCCTAGAGTTGTTCTCGTTCAGCTTTTAAAGCTTTAGTTGCAAGAAATTACTTAAAAAACAAAAATGAACTTCATTATGGCCCACCCTTTTTCAAGATTTATTATTATAGATAAAGATTATGGATATAAGTTTATCAACAAAAGCTAAATTCATAAAAGCGATTGACTTGAGGTTTGCGTAAGTTATGCAAATGACTGCAGTTTCAAAGACATGACATAATACACAGTAAATTCGAATAATAATAATATCTTAGATAGTTTAGCGCACTACGCCACCACATCTAAACTACTTGTATTATGTTTGACATGTGAATTTAATCCAATCTCTACATGTTAAAGTTGAACCGTAACTAGATAAAAGGATAATTCAACGACAGCAACGAAATCGCCTTCAGAACATCATTGCGTAAATCCTATTTCTGAGCTTGATCGTTTGACAGAGAACAAATTAAATACACGGCCCGTAGGCGCGATTTAGCAACAAATTATTGCACTGGCGTAAATCCATTCGATTTATTTAAAGCCTTATCAAAATTTTAACCTCCAGCGCGGCACATTCTCGCTCGACACTCGGCATGTAATATTTCCAGCGAAGTTATAGCTGTCAGCCTTGTAGCTCTTAACGTTTTATCTCTCGGTACTGGTGCTTGTTAGTTTGATTAACCAGCTTCTGCATATGCTAGGCTTTATTATATTTTATTATTGACGTGACTTATGAATAAGGTACCCGGTTTCAGTCGCGAGGTTTTATTTACAAAAATAAACTTAAAAACACGTCAACCAAAACCACTCTACGATTGTTGAGAGCTCTTTGTAATTACAAACATTAGGTTTATTGTAGTGTTTTGTATACACACAATTGAATTAAAAATCTTCGAAGTAGTTCATCGTTTTCTGAATAAAAATTTAATCGTAGTCAAATTGTCTTTTATTAGTATTATTAGTCTCATTACGCAATTAAACACGAAATGATTAAATCTCACAAAATTCCTGCAAAGCATTGTATTATCACTGTTGCAGATTTCATTAAAAAAAACTTAACTATTACATAGTTGTTAGTGTCTTTAAATGTTACTGATAATTAAAATACTTATATTCATTTATATAGTACTGTTCCTATTTGATTTTTTGTTTTGTGATCAATAAAAACAAATAAAAACCGAATAAAAGCAAATAAATTTATAATATTACATTAATGTCTTGGAATTAATCTATTCCTTAAAATTTACACTGATAAGAATTAGATATTAGTATGGGGTTATCAGGCAGACAGATGTACCTCGATATAGTTATGTATAAATAAATGATATTAAAGAAACAGCACAGAACTTAAATTCATCAACAAGACATAGATTGTAATTTTTAATATACGATAGTTTGTTTTCAGTATCTATACGAAATAAGTCAACATGAAACATTGTATAGATATTTATTATCTTAGTTTGAGATCACAAAACAAACGTCATATATTTGGCGGCGAAAAGTTATCTCAATGCAATCAATAAGAAAACTTCAACAATACAATGGAGCGATCAATCCAATTTGTTATCTCGGCGCACGCTGCTCCGACCCGAAGCCATCACGAAACGATTCGCCTAATACATGTTCCGCACAGTTTTTGCTCCGTACCATTACAAGTCTTAAATTGCATGCTGCGTGTATAAAAATAATACGCACATTAAAATGATTACACATTATAAACCAATGATTACTGCAAGCAACTTTAACTGATATTATATTTTGAAAAATAAATCGTGACTGGTTTTCCACTATATTTACAAAGTTGCCTATACTATTTTAAATTTTTAAATCTATGATACATATTGTACAAGTGACGTTATTGCATACCTATAAATAAAATGTCAATAAATGTCACCGCGCCTATAATATTTTCACTGGCTCTGGAATCTTTTACATTGAAAAATTGTATGGATTTGCGTCTGAGGCGGCAACGAATGGATTTTACCGGAAAATACTTCTTTGATACATGAAACGCTTTCGTACACTATCTAGTGTAGTTGGACACATATTGGCCACGTATCACAGCTTAGGGTAAAGAAGAAGCTGTTCCCCATTCTTAAAAATATCATGATGCTTAATGATCTTGAGGTTGACCGTGAGGCCTTAACAAACGTGTTACGGATCATTCTAAATCCACTACCAAAGGCTTATGTTGAGGTTTATCGAAAGGTTTAATATAATCTTCGTACACATCTCTATGTTAGATACTACTAAAGTTAAATAGCTAGTCTATCCGCAACTTCACGTCTAAAAGCACGTATGCGTGAAAATAAATTACCTATTCAAACCTGACAATCTCTTAAAAGAATCACAGCAGAAAGTTTGCTGTTGATTATATTAGTACTTAAATTTAACCAACCGTTTATTTTGCCTATCATAAACATTCAGAAAAGAAGTGATTTGAAACAGAAAATAAGTTTAATTAAGTTATCAATATGAAATACAATTAATGGATATATGCTTTGCTAAGTGCAGAATCCTAGAGATTTAAGTATTTAATGGAATCAGGCGTTACTTCGCGGAAGTCCATCCTAAGTAAGAAAAGGACCAATATTTAGCCACTTCCGCACATGCAGTGGTAGTCGTGCAATGAAATGCACCGCCCGCCAGCCCGCTGATAAATGCGCATGCGGCAAACAATGCGAATCACACAACCGCCACCACCAAATCACTCAACACGTGTTTCACCCCTCCACGGGGCATCTTCAGGAGCTATGTTACACCGAGTACTAGTGCCAAACACAGAGTCTCTTTTCTAATCCACTGATTTAGTTATTTTTTTTTCCATACTTTCGCCGTTTCGAGGATAACTCTCAAGAGAACTTTTATGTTCCTACACAAACCTCATAATAAATATTAAAACACCTGTCGCTGTTAATCAAAGATTTAATATTAATCATGTAGTATAAAGAGAAGACATAAATATATATATATTTAATACATTTTAGCTTTTGCTAACATAAATGGTTATATAAAAATTATCATAAAGTATCGTCACAGGCCTTCTTTGTGCTTTCATACGAACCGACATATAGACCACGTTTCATTTATGATTAAAATAAAAAAAAATCATCGCATTACATGTTGACGATAAAGTTTATTATGTAGATAAAAGTTGAAGATAGCTCTTTTGTAATATCACTCAAGTTATTTTTTAATAAATAAATTAATAGACTATAAAACAAATACTTTTATCAAAAGGAGTTTTGAGGTAAAATTGTGAAAAGAAATTTCATGGAAATGTCTGAGAAATAAAAATAAGTAGTAATAGAAAGAAGGATAAAAACTCTCTGAAGTAATTTACTACAGGATAATTAATAAATCGCAAAGAACTGCTACGAAGTCGCTAGCTCTTCTGATTAAGACTTTCGCTCGAAATGTACAAATAAATTAAAAATTCCAAGAATTCTTTAGCATTTTATTATATCTTAAGAGTACATTGAACTCTACATTTATTTATATATATTATTCACACGTGAAATGCCATGTTGCATTTTCATTAAATACTGAAAGAAGAGTTTTATTTTTATTACGCCTTTATTTTTAATAAAAGTTAATGCAGAATTTATACAAATTATAAAGATTATCGCGCCTACCGTTTACGCAAGGCAAACTGTCTGCCATACAATCTTGACCGACTTGTTTAAAACCTTTCACAGCTACGCAAATACGGTGCTTTTATTAAATAAAATATGTTAGCCCTTCTAAAATTTATATGTAAAGTTTTAGAAGGGTATTTTTTAAATTAAATAAAAGTATTAACATCATAAAATTAAAAAAAACATCGAGTACTTCCTGTAAGTAAATTGCTAAAAGAATCTTACGTAAATCATGTGTATGATAAACAGATTTTCTTTGTTAAAAAATCTAAGTCATGTAATAACCTACCTTACCTGAGGTAATTTTTTTCATAATATGTATACCAAAATCTTCAAATAAAAATATACATGTAAGTTGAAGTAAAAGATTTATAGCTTTAATCATTTATTACAAAGTTATCACTTACGTTACCGAAAGAATAACTTTTGATAGTACAAAGTCCATAGGAGCAAGTAGTAAACGTTAATTAATTTTTATATGTAGAAATCCGAAATTTTAAAAGGCTTTTTCCTATTATATTATCAATTCTTTATTTATTATGTCTGAAACTTTTGATTTTTGAATAGCGTGTACCATACATTAATTGACAACAAATGAGCTATACATTCACTACGTTGAAACTTTTACACCTATTTCCAATTAAATAATATTCGTTTTATGTTTTAGTGTAAACTTTATTTCAAATCATTAGTATATCTAGATTACCCAATAATTAATGCCATAATTGCAGCACATGGTAGGAAGCGCAGCTCCGCAACATTGCACGAAGTCAATAGGTGGTCATTAAGTGGAATTACTGTGCAGACTTTGTTAGAGATGCATTTGATGCAAAAAGCACTCGCTCTACGAAAAATACTACATTTCACAACGTTCACTTAAAGTAGAACATAAACTTTCTGCTTAAAGTAGTACAGCCACAAGATCTTGTATATAGGTAGCATCTGTACTTATTCTTAAAATTTATGTAAAATTGTCTGTAACTGATCCTTTACGTCAATAGTATTATATAGAAAGATAACATTGGAAACATCATCAATGTGAAAGGTGTATATAGGAAACGTGTATAAATACTACATGAGATAATCTTTCGCTGCAGGAGCAAACACGGGGTTATAAACTGGACTTGTGTTGAATGCGGGATCACCAACGCTACTACGCACTGTTACTTCTCAATACTGTTTTTAAGCAGGCCCCGAAGTGCTTTTCATGGAACCCACGCTTTGTTGCAGTACAAGAAAACACTTCGCGTTGTTTTCTCTCACAGATACTCGAACAGAACCTATTTGAACTTAATCAAAACATTTCTTTACTGCCTTTTTTTATTATTAATTCTAATTTGTATCTCTATTGTTTTTTTTTCGCTTTTACTAAGCGCAGACAGTTGGGAGAGAGTTGCCGCTATTTGATACGGATCTTTCTTCTCTCAGCTGCGAGGCACGACAGCGTTTTATAATTTTTACAATTTTTCTTAAAATATTTAAAATTTGTAAGTTTTACTCAATTATATATTAGTTGCTACATTATTCTATTTCATGTCGCTGCCCAAGCGCTACAGAATGTTAAATGCCTTGAAATTTAGGACAATGTGCCGGGCCAACTCATCAAGAGATTCTGCAGTACATATTTTCTTGAGAAGATCCGGTAAGTTGAACGGAGGTATATTAAGGTTTTCACATAAGGTCACGTGGTTACGTCTTATGGATTCGAATCGGGGGCAGTGTCTGAGTAAGTGATGAAAAGTCAATACTGTGGAGTCGTCACATGGGCAAGTCTCATTATCGATTATTTTAAAACAGTGCAGGTACTGCTTGCAGTACCCGTGCCCGCTTAGTAGTTGTGTGAGATGGAAAGATGTTTTGATGAATTTTCGCAGTTTGTTACTTACCCACAGGTTAAAAATCAACCAACACGTTCAGCAGATCGAAAAGACATCAAATTAATGATAGTAAAATTTAGTATTCTGTATTATGCCCGAGCAATTGTTTAAGAAGAGAATTAAAAAGTTTAAGGACAAAAATTATTCATTTCAGTTTTAATACAAATTCTAAAGGAGTAGCGGGGCTACGTCATAATCACGCCGGTGTAAATCGTCTTCGCGGAAGTTGTACAAGCTCAAAAGGCTGTTCAACATATAAATATTAACAGCTTCATGTTTATTAAAGAAACGCGTCATGTGAATAATTTAAATTGCCTTTATGAAAACAACCGTTCACCGCAATCTAAAGAAAAATGTTTTTCTTGCTTTTAAAAATACTTTTAATTTATTCAAGCTTCCATGCAAACATAATAAAGTAAATTGTGCACTCTGTTTTCAATAAAAAGAGCAGTCTAAATTGGAAAGTCAAAATAAAATCCGAGCTGCAGCGCAATATAAACATTCAATCTCTCTGTCGTACGTTCACTATGCCTTTTCCACAGCCCCAAGCCATCTAAAAATTGTTCGGCAAATGTGTCCCGGGCAGACTTAGTGCTCTGACCATTTGAACAAACTTAGCGGATTGCCTTTGTAGTAAATTGAAAAAAAAAACCTTTTAAATCGATTTCTCGAATTAGTGAGCACGTACATTTATAAAGGTTGGCATTCAATATCTCAATTATAACTATAGTTAAGCAATATGCAGGAACTACCGGGCCCGATTTATCGATTACGAACCGTACTTTTTTTATATACCTCTACGATATTATTTTTATATATCTACGGTATTTATATCATCAACACTAGAAAATCTAATTTGGACAATTTTTGTGAATTTTGACTCAAAAGACTTTCTCTAATTATATTATCCGATATAACTTTGTGATTTAACACCTGTACAATCTGAAAGGCCTTTCTAATGTTTTCAAGTCAACCGGCCCATTTGGAAGTTTGGTTATCATCTAGCAGTAGTCGTGTTGCGGCTAAAATGATGAATCCATAAATATAAAATTGAATGCGTGAAACTACCGTGTACTTACAATGAAACGTAAAAGTTATTTATGATTAATCTTTAGTTTAATAATTAGGAATGGAATCTTTAGCAGCTGCAATCGCGACACAATGCAATGTCCGGATGCCTGCTAATTAACTAAAGTCAGGTGAGTATTATCGAGTCGTTCACGCGAACAAAGCCATTCCCATTCTAGAGATTCAACTCGGTCCGACAATACACATCTCAAGTACGAGACATAATGAGAATTGCTGTTTGCAATAGTTTGCAAATATTATTATACTGTAACAAAACCATTTCAGCTGTATTATTATTTCTGTATTATTTATTGGAAATGTTCATTGTGCCGTCACTCCAATTCATAGTATTTTTTTGACTCTTAGAGAACGTCTTTTAAATGTTCAATTATACATTGAAGGTATAATCAGCGATACATATCACAAACAATACGATCGTTGATGTTGAGACATATTAAAAACAATTGCTTAATTTATAAATTATTTTAACATTAAATAAAAGTTATAAGAAAATAATTTTCTCTTCTCTCTCTTTCTTTTCTGCCGATGGATGCCAGGCGTTGGCCTCCCCCAAAAATCTATGGGTGATTAACCATCATCTCTACGCTTGGCAGGCGCAGAGGACACTGCTGTCAATCTTCTGGAAACTTGTTTGTGTGCAATGTCAATAAATAGTATTTATTATTGTACAAAGTGTGAATTACATAAGATTGCGTCCGACATTGAAGCCCGCGACCTACGATTGTAAGTCTTAATCTTCTACCGCTGAGCTACCAATGCTCGAATAATATTAAAGTGAAACGTTTTTAAAAAGTTTATGTAATAAATACGCACTTCATATTATTCATCAAAATTATTTTCAACTAATTTATAATAGGAAGTACAAACAAATAAAAAGTTTTGGTATATAAAATACATTTCGATGATAGGTGTATGATCCGTTTATTTTGTACTATAGTGCTACCGAAACCGCGGTACCGCGCCGTAAGTAAACGCGGCGAGATGGGGGCCGAGGTATGAAGTAACCGATACTTTATCCGTCTTAAGTGCGATAGCGATTTCAAAAGCACTACAGTTTTAACTAAAAATCTGTTAATGCAACATTCAAAGGTATTTTCTACAAAATATTCTCAAATAAAGATAGTCAATAACTTTTGTAATTTAATCTTTAATCGAATACGTGAAATTGGTAATATTGTATTATTAAGCCTTACATATGTACATAATATAAGGGTGCTAGCCTTGATAACGCAGAAGGCAACCCAATTTCGACATATAAATTTATAAATTTGACATCGATAATGGACGCTAATTACAATCTCATACCCGTGTAAGTAAAATTAAAAATATTTCGTAACTTCAATCAACAGTTAAAAGGCGTATCATTGAGGTCTTTATCGCTTTTTTTTATTTATATTTATTAATCTATAATATCCAGTTTTAATATAAAGAGATGGTATATATTAAATTAAAGAGATAAATAATTTCAAAGTTCCCTTTTTTAAAATAAAAAATAACGTAGAATAACAAAAAAAAACCGTCAGAATTTTGGTTGTGGATTCATCGCAGATAAAAGCGAGTTCGATACCATCTTGTCTTAAAGTTAAAAGAGGCCATTATAAAGCTAAATCTGATTCTAATTTCTATGAAATTAGGCTTTTCTTCCTTTCATTGCGTTCACAAGTGGTTTTTGTAAATGATCCTTATGAATAATGAAATTAATAACTTAGTAAGCGTATATCCATTTATCTTCTTAAAATATAACATCAAAAAAGTAAAGAAAAATAATCTTAACATATTTTCCTTGGCAATACCTAACAAGTCATTACATACAGTTCATTAGGTAAAAATGGTTTATATGGAGTGAATTAATAGTTCATTATTCTGACAATAAATGTATGGTACACCATATTTAAAAACCAATAATTTAAAAAAAATTACAAAATGATAAAATAATAAGAAAAACCGTTTACAAAATTCTGCTACAACATATTAAAACTAAACTAAAATTATTGTTTACTATCTGTCTGCAGACTGTACTGACGGAAATTATTAGCGTGTAGCATTGCAATAAAGTTTCGGAGTGATCACTTTATACGGATTTATCTAAAATAGATGTAAAATCTTTAAAGACAATCATTTACAACTTTAAAACTTTTACATCTATAACCAACAACCCTGTATAAGCACAGACGAATAGTGACTAAAATATACCAGACGGTCTTCTGAAATACAGCATAGTTCACAAAAAAGTAAGAAATTAAAACAGTATCCTTGCTTGTTATGAATAGTCAAAGACGTTTGTTTACTTAAACCGTTCTCTACTTAGCATAACGAGAAAGTTAAAATTACTCAGGTGATCCTCATAGCCACGGAGCGCTAAATATTGAAATAGCGTACGCGGAGGCAAACAGATGAATCAGCGACGCGGGTAACGAGCTAAATAACGGTTTTATCATAGCCAATAAATCTAGCTGTAACCCGCCGGCCTGAACGTCGATAGCATCTTGAGTTGCCGCCCAATTATGTATATCTCTCAATTCCCACGTACGTCACTCATTAACCTGCTCTTTGCGGTATCGATTTTTTGGCACATGTTTGCGATAAAAAAAAATCATAATCGATCACAGATATTTACCAAGTGTTTACTATTCTAAAAAAGACAATATTTTAAATTATTAAAAATGACAAATACAATAACAAAGCAAGCGATCAGTAAAAAAACAAAACTGGATATCTTTACGGTTAGTGACAGTTACTAGTATTGTAATATCATTTCCATATTCCACGAATTAATAATAATAATTAAGATCCCACATACCCCAGTTGAATGCCGCGCCTTTTATTACATGCATAAGTTAACAAAAGCCAGGACATAATCACAGACAAATAAGCATTACAAGTGTCATTAGTAACATCGATTGAAAGGCTTCAACAGACAAGTTCATTCTTTTATTATGAATCAAACGATTATCCAGTGAGTTTTAACAATGAAGGCCGCAGCAATCCTCAACATGCCGTAATAGATGTAATAGCTTAAAAGGAGTGCATGTACATTAACTGTCAGTTAATTTGTGCATTGCAAGAAAAAACTTTTTGAATATTCGGTTTACTAGTTTATACAATTAATAGTTGCTTATTATTCAACCCTGCAAATTTTGGCATGTCACATTCCAAAAGAAATAATAATACCATATTTTGAAGTGATACAAGCTGATTGGTCATTTTTGCAAAAACTGTAAAGGTTTTCACGGGCAAATGAACTATAATTTCAAATCTTTAAATTGTTTACTAATAAAGAATTTTTTAAAGTAAGTGTAAAACTCAGTACATGGAATAATTTAAAATTACAAAATCAATAATTTTTTTGTTTCGATAAAATCAAATCCCATATAAAAACAGCAGATGCCGAGAGCCGAAGGACGAAGTCCGAATTTCAATTTCAGGTACACACCGAGCTAGAACGGGCGACCGCGCGTCCCTTGTCATGCAAATTACATCGGCACAAAGGACCTACCTGACCAGTCGCCACGCGTTCGCGTTAACTACTCAATATATGTACTTATTTGAATTCTTGTAAGACTGCCCACGAATTCCAATACCTGACCAGAAATTAAGGTCTCATTCCTCTTAATCTAAGTCGAAAATTTGCATTTGTACTTGAAGTAAAAAAACTTGGACTTTCCTTCATAATATAGAAACTTCTTAATCACTGTTTACAAAAAATGTTATTTTAAAAAAAATATAATAGATAAAAGATATTTCGATCCTGCTTGTCCTTACGTCCTTGTGAAGTCCTTCACTATTAAGAATCGTGACCCTTTTTGGATAACTTGCCAGTCTTTGGCGGGGTTAATTGTTCGGCAGTAAGAAAAGGACCAATATTTAGCCACTTCCGCACATGCAGTGGTAGTGCCAAACACAGAGTCCACTAATCGGTGTAACATGACTCCTGAGGATGCCCCGTGGAGGGGTGAAACACGTGTTGAGTAATTTGGTGGTGGCGGTTATGTGATTCGCATTGTTTGCCGCATACGCATTTATCAGCGGGCTGGCGGGCGGTGCATTTCGTTGCACGACTACCACTGCATGTGCGGAAGTGGCTAAATATTGGTCCTTTTCTTACTTAGGATGGACTTCCGCGAGGTAACGCCTGATTCCATTAAGTAATTGTTCGGCAGCTGATATATTGAGTATCGTTTGGACCTAATCGGACTAGCGTGTGAGGCCCGGAGCCTCGTGGTCGCTGCCCGCCGTCTTTTCCGTTAAGTTTTTCTAAGTTGTGTCACCGTCTTTCCTAGTGACCGAAAAACTCGAAAATCTACTTTGTGTGTATAGTGGAGTATGTCACAATCTAAAATCTCTCTTTCTAATTACAGAAGTTGGCAAATAAAATTTGGTGTCGGATTTTTGCTTACACATAACCATAATTTATATTTTTAAGGTATATTCCAATTTCAACTTTTATTTGCGACAATACAGTGCAACGAACTATTTTTAAGCCATCACACCTCAGACTTCCTTATTAAAATCAAATAAATAGTGTTTAAATTGAATAGAAAAATATTACAAGAACTTATTCTGATGTTGTATGAGTTTTGACTTAAGACATCATTTAATAGATTTTATACTTATACCAGCGTGCGTGCTTGTTCACTTTAACCTTCTAAATAATACAGAATATATGCCATACATTTACTATTTCTACGTCACTCAAATAGAAACATTGGATATTTTTGAAATATGCAATTGAATTTGGAAATTTGAATAAAATCAATATAGATTTTAAGAAATCGCCTAATTCTGACCTTAACTTTAAAAATAAATGATAAACAAATATTATTTTACCCCTTAAGATACCACATTGCGGTTAATTCGACATTTGTAACCATAATCACGAATATTAAAATGACTTCTACTCATTCCCCGCAATTAAAACCCGCGGCACGAACCGCATTAATCTTAATTAAAGGATCACTTAATTACTGTATGTAGCAAACTAACTTCGACTTAGGAATTTAGAGTCAAGTTCCTTTATAATTACATGACCTACACAACGCTCCCCCGAGCGCGCGTCTCGCTGGATTCTTGTTTCAAGTGCTTTTTAAACTTATCCAAGTTAAACTTGCGCAGGATTACTAAGCATAATATTCGACGCTTTCGTTCGCTACATGTTTATTAAAGATATATTTTGATTATCTGCAGCGAGGGCATCGGATGAACTTATTAAATTATCTTAAAATACGATTAAATTTTTTTTAAGTTTCATAACACAGAAAACTTTTATATTGTATGACGAGGCGAAATAAAATCCTTTACGACGTCATTAAACAGAATGGTATCATTAGTCCAGAAATTTCGCTAACGGCAGCGCATTTGAAACGTAACCCAATAATACTTGAGCATCAATAATTTGCGATAAAAACGTTGCCTTCATGGTTTCTATCTACCTACCATTAGTCATTTTATTCAACTATTATAAAGCACCAGAATCTTATCTATACAAAGCAGTTAATGTCTTCTAAATTTAAATTCAAATATAAAAATTCTTTATCCAACATATATATCATAAATAAATCTCTCAATGACGTCAAGTTGAGTTTACCACCTGTTGGGATGATAAATGCATCTGACCTGAGAAGTACAGACGAAATGCGATAGTACCATCTGTACGACATAAGACTTTACTAGCGTTAATAGTTCCTAATTCGATTTTAAAACGCCTCTATAGTAAAACATCATCATCACCATCATTTTTGCCGCAGGATATACAATTATGGATATAGGCTTTCCTATATATTTCTTCTTGTTCTTTTCAGTCCACCTTTTGAGAGGACACCCTATACTGCACTTGTAGATCCGTGTTACTCCAGAACCTTAAAGGCCCAGTGGCCTTCTGTTCTACGAGCTATATGGCTTCCTGTCTACAGCCACTTTAACTTACCAATCCAATGATATATCTTTTAATATCGCAATGACAACGACATATGAAACTCTTGATTCCTAATTTGATTTCTCAGAGGAATATCAATCTCAGTCTTCTCCAAGGCTCGTCTAACATATAACGACATATAAGTCATAAGGCTTGTGATAACTCTATTACTATACACGTATGTATTAATAGAATTAAAGTGTTATAGTTTTGACACAAAATGAGCATCTTTCCTCTCGCATAATGATTATGTAATCCACAAGAAAGTACGCGTTATTGTGTAAGTATATTAACTTATTAAAATCACAAGAAATTGTTTTATTAACTTTAGCACTAAATAGTTACAAAATTCATTGCCAAATTTAATATCATATAGAATATCAAATACAATATAGTGTTCTACATTCTAAAGTCCATAGCAAATTGTGAGAGATTTTTTGTCAATGTTTCAAATATATATACGAAATTTTGCGTAATATCCGGCGGGCGTCCGATGTGACCGGCTGATTGTATTTCAGATACAAGAATCAATTTCACATTATCTTGGATCATGACAAAATTCTGATGAAATGTTTTTACATTTCATGAAAAAACCAATCGCCTTGTATTCCGCATTTTCTATGGTGGTATTCACCTATTTATTTTAAGACACTTAAAACATACAGAACCCTAGTAGTATTAAATACGTGTATATAAAAATTGACAATACTTTCGTAATCTGCAATTCGTATAGGCGCAATAGCAACAGATTTATATCTGTTCAAACTACATATGTTATCGATACAATTTGTAACGTACCCCCCCCCCCCCCCCCATATCTATCTAATCTAGAAATAGATCTATAAAAAAATAATTTTAATTGTTTTGTACCTTAAAGTACATCACGTAAACAAAAACATACAACTTAAAATTAATATATTTAAACAATGAAAAGCTGTTATCAAATAAAGCTCTACGTTGCACAACTTCAACAATTGTCAACACCACCATCGTTGACGCTAGAGTCCAAGTCCCGCCAAGTGACAACAAACTTCGACCGTAACTGCAAAACTCCTAAACTGTGAAGCCCCTTAACTGCGAAAATCAATTCAACACGACAACATTAAATACACAAACTTAACCTATTAGGTATAACATGAATTTAACTATTCGTACACGGTTTACTTAAATAAAACGTTTATTACTTAATTTATCATTAAATAAAGAATTTAAAGTTTTTAGCTAGCCATCCAAAAATCCCAGAGTCGCTTTCAAGGGAGAGAAAGCAGTTTCGTCACTTTATAGAAGAGAGTTTGTAGGAATGGAAACTATTTTCGTTAACTTTACATTTTTTATGCTCAGACTTTTAATGATAACATTCGCGGAAATGATACCCGATTCTCATAATAACAGGCAGAATTTACTGGATAAGGGCCTGGGTAAAATAAGGATAATAGCCCTTGAATAACTGGTGAAGACGTAATTACAACTGAATAACATAAAGCTGAAGGGACAGGAGGGTTCACGGATCTCTAATTTATAAGTACAGAAAATCACAAGGTAGGTAAAGTCGTCTTTATGTCATAGAAAAAAGCCCTTAACTTGGAACCATTGACGAGTTTCCTCGTCGCCAATATAAATACCTATTGAGCGCAATTAAATAAATTCCCCATATATCGACGGACGCTTGGGGAAAACTAATAAAACATACGCGTACATATGGACCAACTTCATTAAAATACGCTAATGTAATAATAAAATTGTCTTCGAACAGATGACACTAATTTAAGGCATAGTGAATATCCAATATAATTAGAATTATGTTTTGTTGACAAGCTCTAAAACTATTATTATTTTTCAGCGTTGCACGAATATAATTAAGTAACTAATGGGCAGATATTTGAAGAGGTAAAGCATATCTTTCGCGGATTACACATAATAAATCTCTAGTACAATAAGATTGTACAGTAGCGTCGGATGCATGTATACGTCTATATGCTACAAAAATATTCTGGCAAACTTAAACATAATTTATGTTTTTGTTAGAATTTTCAATTAAAACTCAATCACTCTTGCAGGTGAAATTTTGTAAAAATTAGCTCTAAAATACTGCAGGGTTTGAAGACTAAGGAGTTTGACCAACGTGTGTTACTAGTGATGATATAAGGAGCAGAAACGTGGTCGCTTACGATGGGCCTTATTAGAATGCTCAAGGTCACCCAAAAAGTAATGGATAGGGCTATGCTCGGATTTCGTTGCGAGATCTTATCAAAAATGAGATCCGCACAAGAGCCAAAGTCACGGACATAGCTCGTCCGAAGTGGCATTAGAAGGGACACGTCGCCCGTGCAGCCAACGCCCTTTGGGGGTCGAAAAGTTCTCAAGTGACGACCACGACCCGGTAGACGCTGCCTGGATAGAGCTTCCACAAAGTGGACCAACAACATTGTTAACGTCACGGGAAGTCCGGATGCGGGCAGCGCAAGACCTGTCACTGTGGTGATCCTCGGGGGTCGTATGCCATGCAGTAGTCGTCCATCGGTTAAAAAGAAGAAGAAGCTGACCTCTACTCGAAAGTCTAATGGTATGTAGAGTCAACACATATATGTAAATTTCTAATACATATAAATAGAGAAGTATACTCAAATTTCACAATAGTCTAGTCTACGACCAAGAGGACGTTAACCTGTATTTACAAGCCAATGTAATCTCCAAGACAACGTCGTAATAAACAAAAAACAACTTGGTTTTAATTTCGATTGGTGATACCGCCAGATACTTCGGCCCGTGAAATGTGACCCACCTGATCGAAGGCACGTCCGATAGCTTGTAATTACATTTATATAGGTTCAAAATCAATTACCGAGTAACTGCTTTCTCCGGCGTTCCAAAGCCCCAATCATAAAAACAAAGTGAGTTCGAAGCATGATAAAGGTGTGGCCACAGAATAAACTACCGGCGTTTTATTTAAAAGAAATTTATTTTAAAAGCGAATACATTTATTTACTTTTCACCAAAATATTTATTATGGATATTTAATATAACAATTAAAAACACTATAAAAACAGATATGTATATATACGTCAAAGGTCAGAAAATATACCTCAAAAATAATAGACACTTCATCAATTAAAACCTCTCATCACAATAACGAAGGAGCGACCACATTTAAGGTGAACAGACGACTTGTTAAAGTCATGGGAAGACGCTAAATAAAGGGCGTTTCCTTCCGGTTTTTTCGGAAACCTATCAGCAAGGCCTATGTCTAACAGCAGCTGTGCTACAGCCATAATGAAGATTGTGATATATTATTTAGCGAAAATGTTACTGAAAGCTTTTACCGAGACGTAAAGATTATAGAACATAGACCCTAGAATTTTTTGATAGTAAAAACTGCATAGTCTTACTGATTAAATCTTCAGTGTTTCACGCCGTGACTAAAGGAATGCCGAAGCACAGAACGGTAAGAGTCGAAACAACTGTGACTGATATAAAACCATAATAAATTATAAATATTAAATTAAATGAGTTAACATTAGTCATAACTAAAACTAAAGCATTACAAATCTTAGCCGGTATAGTTAAGTGTAGTCTAAGTTTCACACAGACTATATTTTGAAAAATAACTCAAGGGTGTTTTAAAAAAAGTATCTTGTGCACAACTTTAAACCATATTAACTTTATTGGGTGTATCTTCAAAAACGAAGCCTTACCACCGCGGCCCTATATTAAAAGGATAGTGCGAAACCTATTAAGACCCGCCTTCAATATCGACGCGCAGCACGCAATATTTCACGAGTTAGCACTTTACGAGCGCTAAGCGTAAACAGAATGCGCGCTGAAATACGTAACCGTAGTAAAGGAGCGGTATTCACGGCGTTTATTAATATTATACGGAGCAGAATGTTTACACTCGCTTTTAGAGAAATAGAAACAAATAGGTTGCTTTAATAGAAATTTACTACGAACGTAAAACACCGAGGGGCTTCCCTCGGCGACCGTCCTTCTTTACGGATGAACCTAACCTACATTTTTGAAATAAATTCCCTCTCATTTTTATTAACCACTGCACTCTCTTGCAGGATCATCAAGTGGATTATACAACGTATATTTCTGTAGTTAAACAGTTAATAATTCATTATTTTCTGCCTTGTATTACCTATTTACAAATATTTTTGTAATGAAATCGTTGTACTAACTAGTAAAAAAAAGTAACAAATACCGCATTTTTTTTAATGAAATCGATGTATATCGGCTAGAGCATATACCTTACACGTGAAAGTTTAGCTTATCTATTGTTTTGCTTATATATAAATAAACACTTGATGTTATAAGTTTAAAGTCAAGTAATTACGTCATTCTTAAACGAAAAAGTTCTAGAATAAAATACTAATTGAAAAAGACATTCGTATTAGTTAATTGAATAGCGTTAAAAATTTAGATTGACTGAATCAGTGGAATATTTAAATAGGACAAGCAATGTATTTATTTATGTTATTTTCTATTTGAGGCATTTATGCATACATATAATATAGACACTAATTTTATATGCATTAGTAAATTGTTCATTAATAAACTGACATAAGAATATTTACATTGGAATATATTATGCCGATACATAGATCTTTGCTTTATGAGATATTTATACTATTATCAAATTAACAATTAATAAGTTATTAACAATAAATATTTTTAACGTAGTACATATTCTTTAACTTCTCATACTATAGAAAAAAATGTATTTATAGAAAGTCTCAACTCGCATTGTTAGATTTTGATCTTGCGGTTAAACTTTCGAATAGTAATGGGAGGCGTGGACCTTTGCTTGTCTTTAACACTTACCCTCAAAGCTTTCAAAGATCTGTGAAACAACGATTTCGAAAACCAGTTCACACCAGTCGAAAAAAAACTAATATTTAAGAAACTTTCAATTGGGCTTAAGGTTAAGAATGATAAGGCTGGATGCAGGCCGCTTCCGACCTATTGATAATTTATGGGGGAATCCCGTGTTCATCGTTTGACGTTCTACGGTTGATATAATTATGATAATGAATCCAATCGGTTTAAGTCGAGTAATAAATAATCTTTTTTATTATAACACAATATAAAAACTTAAAAACTAATAAATAAAGATGCAAATCATTTATTTACGAATAAAATTAGTAGTAAGACTTAAATAGAGATATAATACATATAGAGTGAACTATTTAATAGTGTGGATAAGACACTTGCGTAAAAACGCATAGTTCTATCAATTACTCGTTAACAAAGCGAAAAATAACTAACTATGGACATGTGCGCATGTTACAATTTTAAAACAATATAAGACAATCAACCAACCATCTCTAATATAATCATTTAAATAAGAAAATTAACATTAATTAACTCTCATAAACGAGCAAAACACTGTTAATTGGTGGAAAAAAAAAACTGTTAATATTTACCAAACAAAGGAAAATTAAAGGATTCGGGTAATTGTGAGTAACGCATTTATCCCAACAAAGAAACAAGACACGAAGCGAATAATAACGTTTCTTGAAATACAAAGATGCGATAAAAACACATCAGCCCAACTGCTTTAATTAAAAGGTCGTTTTTCACGCTTAGACACACGAATTACTTGTGACACGTGGGAAGCGAGATGTCATTATTGTTAGTCAGACCTTTATTGTTTTGCTTTGTACCGTCATCCTGTCTTACATCATTATTTTTCCTCCAATTCAATAATAAGCATTTTTTGTATTCGTAACTCCACCATCATGATAGCCAACAGACGCTCACTGCAAGGCATTTGCGTTTCACAAAAGTTCACCACGACAACGGTCTTTCGCAGACCACAGCCAGCCACTTCTTACGACTATTTTTTTATTCAAAAAACGTTAATGACCAAAGATCTTTGATTATTTTAGATTTTATAGTCCTTCAAGGAGTAATAGGTATCACATCTCATCCACGTGAATATTAGAATTCGAAAATTGTTTTAAACAAACAGCATTAGTCGAATAATTACAAATTGACAATATTTGTGAAAATCTATGTGCATTAAAGCGCAAATACATAAACGATTTCTTTGATTCTCAAATTTAAAATAACAATTTTTTTTAGTTATATATTGTACGTATATGTATGTGTAGTGCTGTGCATATGCACATAGATACAGTACAGTACAGTACAGATACAGTATATATGTATGTAATGTGTGTACCTGTTAATATATTTACATATATCTTGTAAGACTGTTGCACATACTATATGTGCTACTAACTTTCTTTTGTGTAGGATTCTGAACCTTTTGCACGTCCACACAATCTAAATAATTGTAAAATCAGAAACTTGTGATGAACTAGTTTTCAAGATTCTTTAAGAAGTGAAAATAAAAAAAAAACATGTTTTTGTAGAGCAACATAAGTCATACAATCCAATCCGGTAATATACGATGCAATGTAACGGCTCGTGCGAAGGTTCCTTAGGGAGCTTTCAAGCTAAGTTACATGAACGAGGTTTAGGCAGTGTGGCTTCTGCGCTCTGCTCCCTTGTGCGCGCGGAATGTATAAATTTCAATAAGACGACAGTGTAAATCTAGCCCAAAAAAATGGATAATGGTAGACATTATTACATAGGTATCTTGAACGTATACTTGCCCGCGAGAGCACAAACATAAGGACCTACCACTGCATCACCATAAATTTTAATCGGTAAATGAATTAAGCTCTTAGATACAAATTTAAGCCTCTGCTTTCTATACCAGGCAATCCAACTATTTTCTACATTTACCAACACCAAAAACTGAAGATGAAGTCTGAAAACCTTACACTAAAAAACTCCACTCGCTTAAAGTGACAGAGGAATATTTTAGCTATGATAGAATAACCAATCCATAATACTGTCGCACCCAGAAGAATAACCGAAAACCAGGCCACCGATTCACATACAAACCACGCCTTTAGATTTTTTTGCGTTCGCGCAGTAAACCAAAAAGATATACACTTTCTTTTGAGACGCCCTATACAATCTTAGTAAACAAACAAGCGCGGTACACACAGACGGACATAAAACCATAGAGCGGAGCGTGTACTCTCGGAATCCGCGATCACGCCTACCGCGCCTACGCGGCCCTTCGGGCGCTCCGATACTGTCGCCTACACAGCTTATACAACATACCGCCGAATCATTACGAAACAGACCTATGAATAAAATTAAAGGATTTAATTTTATATAGGGTTAAGAAGATTTTTATCGCCAGACAGTTAACAAATATTGTTGTGGAGCAGTTTGGGGCAATTCTCTTCACCTTCATGGATTTACAATAAGAATAATATAAACCGCTTCCGCTGTCCTGCATTTTCCGAAGACCCTAATAAGGTCTATCGATATTGAGGATGGACGTCTTTCGCTGCTCTAGGTTCAAAACGTTGACACCAACGGCGGAGTAATTTACAGTAGTATTTTAGGACCGGAAGAAAAAGTAGGAAGGGGGTTTGTATAAGAAGACAAGTGAGCCAGAAGAGTGGACGGTATTGTGACGAAAAATAGAGGACGAATGAAAGAAATTGTGAAGAATTTAAGAAGGGAAAAAAATAAAAATAGTAACGTGAAAAAATATATAACTAATATTTAAAAAGACCCTGTCCCTCACTAAATAAGGGCGAACGAGTAAATAAAAAAAAGACCCCAACGGCCATTGAATTAAAGGATTACAAAATGTAACACCTAATGCAAGTGACAAGCTGCCTGTGTTATTTATTGATGTTTTTAAGCGTTACTTTATTATTGACAGATCGTAAGTATTCATGTTTAACAAACACTTGTGGTTTTTTTTTATTTACGTAACAGTCAAAACCTAAATCTGTCACAACTGCTGCCCCGTGAATATAGATTTAATCAACAAGATTTTTTACAGTCTGAAAGATTCAAATCAACAGTGTAGGAAACTGGAATACCTTCCTGTTGTAAACAATTCATTTGATAAAGATGTAATTCTATCGTTAGCTACTCTGTGACCACCTCGCCTTAATCATGAATGATTCATCGATACATTAGCTAATAATAAATAGTACAGTGCATAATAAAAAGGGGTAATGCAACAATATCGGACGGGTTCATTGACCCGCGGCAGGGGTTAGATAGCGTTGTCGACCAGTCGCTACCATATGTGAGAATTATTCACTCAATAATAGTTTTTATGAACTATTAAAATATGAATCAGTTTTACATGGACACGTTACTAACACGCGAGCTTTTCGCTTTAATTGAATAGTGTTTTAAGCACAGATGCCTTTAGTTTCATTAGAATTATTCAAAATAATCGTTCGTAATTCACTTCAAGCAAACGTGATCTGTTTAAGTGTAAACAGTTTAATGTTACTTTATTATAAACAGTGAAGAAACATAACAAGTTTAAATTTTGTTTTAATTTTTCATCAACAGGCTACTTCACGTAAATCCCTTTCATGTACAAATAGAATTAAAACTCAAATTTTTTCACTAACGAATACAAAAATTTATCAGATTCAGGACAATGAATCCTTCGGATTTTCTACCCAAATTATCTACAGATGTAATACATCCTGCAGAAATAAACAATACTCTTATCCTCTACAGACAAGAGCATGTTAAAACACTCAAAAGCACTAAAGCTCCGAAATTGCAATACCGTTGCCATGTTTAATATGACCACCGAAGATCAGATTATGGAAATAAGGGATAAGTTAAAGTAAACATACAATAGAAACATGAAAAGAGTGCAATTCGTTTCCAATTATTTCTAAAAAGGTTACACATAAAATAGAGTACAGTACAACATTATTTTTATCGACTCTATCGGGGATACCATAAAAGTATCGAAGTCGAGTCAGCGGATTAATGGAAGGAAAATAAATAGGGCATGTGCTGCAGATATTAAATTCAAGCTATTTGCACCTTCGGCATAATTATCTGAATTATGACCTGGATTTAAATGACGAATAGGTAAAAACCACAACCAAATAATAAAATGAAACGGGAAAAGTACAATAGTTAGGGTTATTTATTTTAACGATATCAGGAAAACGACGGTACCGAGGGTAAATGAATCGATGTATATCCTGAGATGGGCCAATTTTTTTTTATATCACAGTGCTAGATGGGTCGTGAAGTGTTCTGAAAATCTCGGAACCCCTCATCGATGCAACAAGACTACCACAGAAGGAGATTTGGTGAGAGTAAATAATACTACATAACTAGGTTATTCAACTAGAGAACAGGATATTTTGTGTAGATCCGAGGAATTCCCCTTCGTAACTAAAATAAAGTTAATTCCATTGCGCTTTCCTGCATCAACCATTACAAACATACCAAGGTAACGGTAAGTTTAGAAAAGAATAGTCGTGTCAAACCATAACACCTATAACATCTAAATCCAAATAATAATAAAAATTAGCTTTGTCTTATGAAATAATATTTAGAATTTATTAATTAATTATACCTCAAAAAATTAAGGATAATGTAATATCGTATTATTTCAAACCTCTGCTTCAAGCTTTCCCCATAATTTCGTCGGACTCCATAATTACAAAGATCTCGTTCAATTCCGGAAATGAGCCAATTCTGTGCCGACAAATTGTGACGGACAGCCCACTGGCTCGACATCATGACGCATCATGTCATAAAAGAGGTCAACACCGACACCCAGTCTGCGGTGCAATAGTAATGTCTGAATTTTTGTTTTAATTCGTTAAAAACAAAGATCAAAGTTTTTTACACAAACAAAACCGTTAAAGCTAAGACACTGATGTCCTTCATCATCAGCATTTCCGCAGTGTCACCACTTGGGATAGGCCTCCCCCATTCCTGTTGTCTCTATTTTCTTTACTAGCCACTGGTTAACTTCTGCCGCTTATTGACCGCCCTAAATATTGGCTTAATAGTTTTTTTAATATTAACTTTGAGTTATATTTTTTTCTTAAGTGATAAATTTATTTTAATAATTGTCTGTACCATCGATACCGAGGCAACATTGTCTTTTTTATTATTCCTAAGACTGCTTATTAATAGTTCACTATTTATGTTGATAATTTTCTGCTTTACTTTATTTATTTTCATTATATAGTGAACAATTTTCGTGCGTGCCTTCCATTATTAAGGTAGATACCATTAGGACTGTGTTACACTCTAATTCATTATTATCTATTTCAATATTTTATACAATAATATTTTCTAAGTTTACTCTAATATAATACTAATCTAGTTTCGTGTACGTGCCATCTATTATCTAGACAGATGACATGCGGCGCATAGTTAAACACCATCTTAATTATTATTGTTTTTCCCAATATTTAATTTTTTTTCTTATCTAACTACCTAACCTAACTATACCTCAACGGTACGGTCGCAGCCGACTATGTGGTTACTTCAGGGTACCGAGACCTATAACCAGCAATAGAAAACCTACCTCTGGAATAATGATGATGATAATAATTTTATTTTTATCAGTATTCTATAGACTACATTTCGCTGAGAGTACGTCGGAATTACACCAACTATTTATATTCCACCATTTCCCTTCTTGCATTGGACAAGATGCACGGATTCACGACATATTTACACGGTTGAAATCCTTTCTATCCGTACTAAGCATTTCGCTGCTTCTACAGTGCGAACAGCCAAGGAGTGGACCAACCTACCGGGCTCATTGTTATTATAAAATCTAATTTTAAATTTAACTCAAGTCTAATTTTAAAAATATTTTAATCAAATTTATGAAATATACAAAATGTATTCATAAAATACATACAGTTTATTCATACAGTTATATAAAACAATACGGTAAGGTGTAAAGACGTAAATTTAAATGAGGCACCAAAAATCTTATGATCTTATTAAAAAGAGGAATCTATAAATTTAAATACAAGCGGACTTGCATAAATAAATTTATTTATTGTGATTCTTACGTTAAACAAATATTCCAGGTTTACAACGTGAAGAGCAGCATTAGAGATAATAATGTTATTACTAATAAATATTAAATTAACAAACATCAATACATCATAACAATCATACTATGTTAGATTAAATTATAAATTTTTTATAAACTCATGACCTCAAATTAACAGTATTGCGGGCTAACGGGAAAAACTGTACGCATTCGTCACCGACACTGGGCATGTAGATAAGACACATTTGTTTACAGAATTGCTTCAAAATAAACCACAAAGATAGGCAATGCCATAGCACGCGCTACCCACTGCAGCTTGATGTGTGGCAATGATAAAAATTACATTTTGTCACTAAGGCAAGTCGGGCCCTGCACAGAGCACTAAATCGAACACGATACACTTCATTTGGGTTGAACGTTCAAACAAACGTGGGTGTTGTTGCAAATCATTTCTAACAGTACAGTTCTTACAAAACACGAAATAGCGATAAATTTAAATATTATAAAAATTGTTATAGACATGTTTGGAACATATTTAAGTATTAATGCTCTGATATCTTTATGAAAACAACTTAATAAAACGAAAAAAAGAGCGACTGTGATTAAAAAAATATTCAAAATTAAAAAAATACACTAAAACGGCATCTAATAATAAATCTAATAAAAGTTTGCTGGGCAATTGATGGCCATGCTTAACTCTTAAATGCACGACTTTTATTTATACTTTAAAAATATATATATCTTGCAGATAGGTACATTACAATGCAGAGGAAAATATTTTAATATATGTATAATATTCTTATACTTATTTACATTTTTTTCAAAACCTTATGTTGCAGCTATACAACACTATGCATTTACTGCTACTTATACCGTTTAAGTGGTACGTTGCAGATTTGCATCATTATGCATTTAAGGGTTAAACATTATATGAACAAACCTTTTAAGATAATAAAAAAACAAAATCAAAAAGCGATTGGTCCGGAATTCGTTTAGCCGTTCAAATAAAATCAGGAACGTATGGCACATACGAAACGTCAGTCCCGAGAGGACCTCACGTCAAGTAAGCAATTAATTAAGAAAATATCTGCTTGTAACACAAGTTGGATTTTAGAAGTCAATGCCTGGCGAATACCGATGTCCGATGTGCAAGCGACGTCCATTCGTTTGCGGATAAAAAGAAGATAAAAACGCATAACTTCGTTTAATTAAAAAAAAATGTCCACAAAATAAGAGGGAATTTTCTTTTCCTAACATTTAATTATTGATGCAATTGACAACCTTAAACAAAAAATTTAAAGACAACTGTGTTTAGTCTAGGACAAAATTTAATTGTTATTTAACCACATGTTCTGCCTCGTCGATAAAAGCACAATATTCAAGTGAATACAATTAAAAATTTTTAACAAGCTAAAAAAATATTATAGTGTTTCCCGTGTGAAAATACGAACATCGTTATCATTGCTAATTGTGAACTTGCCTATTAGACAGCTAATTACACCGAACTTTATTCACTAAAATTAATGCACTGTGGGTAAATACTGTAAAAACGACACTTACACTGAATTTACATAATGTAAAAAAAACACACGGGGACATATGTAAATGGCGAACGTTCGCAACTCATGCGAAACCTACCGCAACTGTTCGCATGTTACAAAACGGAACGCTCGGACGATCGTGAACGCAAGGAACGCGGGCGGTCTAGCCGGCAAGCGGCGCGGCACTGCGGGTACCGGCCGGCCGTGTGTCAGCCCCGCGCGCTCCAGTCGCTTGACGTCCTAACTCTATTCCCGCACCGAACGAACTTGAACCCAAAAACCGCCCCCGAAGAAATAAACTCGCAAATCCCAAAGCGAGAACGCCAATCGATGCTCCTGAACAGGACAACACATCTTTCCGCCTCCGCTTCTGTCCTGACAACAGTGAATTTTTGTTAATTTTGTTTTTTTATTAGTCGCCGCATTTAGAACTTTATGTATAATAAACAAATCACACCATATTTGCGACGCGAAAATCTCGGATTTCATTAGGCGCCAAATGAGAACCCCGCCATCACAAAATAATATACACGTCACCACGGACTCGTACAGTATTTTAAATTGAATATTTTCCCAGAATCCCCTGGCGAGTCTCATTAGGGCCAAAAAACTTTAACCCTGGTGTATCAACTGATATACATCAAAGCATAATTGGTATACTCTGTAACCTCTGGAGTCTTTTTAACTAACTTGAAATAAATCATTTGAACCTAAGAAAATAACCGGAGCCTACTAAATCTACACATCTCAATTAGACTACCTGCCGAAACAAAAACTTCATTTAGACTAATTCATTGATAGTCTTATAATTAATATTTAAAACTGACTTTCCCTTAAAAACCGTAAGTGAACTAAAATAAACCAAATAATAATCAATTTGAATGAGCTAAATAATTATGCCAACATTATTTTGATTAAGGGAGCGTATTGCATTACATTTTTATTAAAACAGCCGTAAATTATTGGAACAAAGCCTTTAGTAATTTGCAGAAAAAACTCATTTCATTGTTCTTATTAAATAAATTGTAAAAAGCGGATCAAGAAGGATCCGCGGGCGGTCTCATCAAAATGTTGAAAAAATTGCTCACGAATTAGGGTCACGTAATTTATTAAACTTGATTGTAGAATGAAAAACGCAACGCAAAAATCAGATGATTTGCCGAATGAAGCGAAGAACTGCAAATTAGAATTATTACACGCCCATTTTCAGGAAATATTAGACAATGCATAGTTATATTAAACAAACCTAAGGATAATTCTTCTCAACAAGAATCATGTGATTAATAAATTAATGTCTGTAGTAAACTAAACCATAGAGTATAAATAAACTTTAGTTTTGGTGTGGTTTACCCGAAAAGCTAAATACATATTAAAAATAACTCTTTTTTTTATTAATCCATGATGCGAGTTTTTTGCCGACGTACAACAGGTGGAAAAGGCATTATTACGAAAATACGTATCAAGTTCGTAAATGCTTATTGCTACCTTAAAATAAAAAAAAATTATAACATAACCAGATAATAACGAAATTATCAACATTATTTAAAAAATTATCCTGAGGAATTACGTCTGCTAACCTAATGTTATTGATATGATCGTCTTTGGTTCAATTTTTTAATATTAACAAAATCGTGCTATTTCTGTTAGCAAAATAATCTTTAAACAAACTAAAACGCTAACACTTCTTAATTGATCAAAGAACAATTTTACGAGATACGCCGATCGGTAAAAGTCGACGAAATCCAATTCGAATTACAAAAGAACTTCACAAACATAAAATTAGCGCCGAGTAAAAGGATTACATCGGCACCTGAATAGGCAGTAACGACATTGACTCCACTAAAAGACTCCCTAAGCATTTCTCGTAAAGCAGTCATTGGGAGATAAATGAAGTGATTCAGAGGCATTACGAGAATACGCGACCACAGTCTGCGCTTTATTGATTCTTCATAATTCAGACTTAGCTTCGTAACTTTAGTGGTTCTCAGCAGACTTATATATTGTGTAATAAATTACACTATATCACATTTTTCTTTCTTTATCAATGCTTAAGTCCTACTCGTAGACAGGTTTACATTTTGTGTAGTAAAAAAAATCATAGACACAACAACATTTAAATACCTATGAGTAAGTTGAAAAAAGAACGATAAAAATTATGTACAAAGTTAAAACATACGATGTATTTTCCCAATGAAAAACAACATTCGTTACCTGTCGAAAAATCAAATAAAAAGATCAGAAAAAAACATATCTTCTACTACATCTTTCGTTGCCCGGCTTAAGCAATTAACAGTTTAAAAAACTTACACTGACCAATAAAGGGAGAAATATCTAATATCAATTATAGGGACACACGTATTATTCCATGATAGCAGCCAATCGGAACGATTCTGTTGCAGTGTTGAATACGATCCGGCTTCGATTACCTATTGGCTCGCACGTCTCTAACAATTCGCAATTTACTCGAACACGAGAATTGTAGGCATTTCATGTGTTACTGTTACCGAATTAAATTCTTATGATAAAGTATCATAGTTTTGATTATATATACAGGATGATTAGTTATAGGAGCAAAAACAATGAATTTATAGATCATTTGTCAGAAAAAAGCTGTTACACCTATGTCAATCAACTTATATTTAAATAAATACACAAACCAAGGTTTCACTCTATACTTTTTTGTATATACCGCATAAGACATGTTAATAGAACACAAATCGGTCGTCAGGCTGATTCAAAAAGTCGACAAGGGTTAATCTTATATTAGGGAGAAAGTAAAGTTGCTTAAAAGTAAAGTAATGTTGCTTCTTAAGTTAAATTCACACGACTACATTTTTAACAAGTTTTTATTTCTAATCAACAATATAACACCTTCGTTATTAACAACCTTTTGCCATCTAGTATACAAATTTTCAATGCCGGGGTGGAAAAAATCATTCGATTTTTCTGTAAAATATGTCGACAGACATGACATTACGTTCCAGTCCCCCTAATTAACAATAACGATAAAGGCATGACAGTGCTGATTTCTTCGAATCATGTAGGCTTGATTTATAGCTTTGATAATTATAAATTAGCTGATTTTTTGGAGTGGAAATTCGATGTGTAGAGATATAATGCAACATTGGTATGAAATTCGTTACATATCCGTATGTTAACGTTATAAAAGTCCTTGTAAAAGTCGTCGAAAGAAACGGGATGAAGGCTGTTATCAACCGGTCATAATGGTAATCTATGGGGGAGGCCTACGGTCGACGTCCAATGGCATTACTTTCTCAACAACAAAAAACAATTTTTGGTTATGCAATAATGCTTAAAAAGGTTTACTTTAATTTTAAAAGGTTATTAAAAGAATTGACTTGAAGGTGCCTTTTGAGATGTGAGAGATCTAGCCATATAAAAGTCTACCGCGTTCCACATGCAGTGTATTACCATAAAAAGCGGGCGTGCTCGCTAAAATTGAATTCCGCGAACGCATTAGCCACAATTGCAATTTACGGAGGGAATTTAAGCGCCTCCATCCGCTACTGAACAAAGCTGATACGCCGTTCCGTTCCACCAAAGGAACATCGGTTTCACGTTCCGGTGTACGCGTTTTCGTGCCGTGAGAACTATTCTGTTAGCTACCACCGTAAACTTAAAAATCGATTTTCCACGCTTTTTGTGCTCTATACGCTAAAGAGTACAACTGAAATTTGTTTGATATATTTTTTTTAGTTTCGTTTATTACAGTCGATCGCGTATTGTTAGATTATGATAATAAACCAGTTCGGCTGTTCAATGTTTGTCATTCTGATTACTTAGCGATTATCAGAGAGATGTCACGTGATTCAATGATAACGTCAGTTCGCTATTCGCTTAAGGCTATTATTATATCAATTTAATATATGTCACATATACGTTGGTTTGAGATATCGCATTTAATAATGTTTTCAAACAGGTTATTTGATAAAGCATCGTTTATAACAATGAAAAGTATAAACAATCTATTCTACATTTTACCATACACGTGCGAAAAATTGTTTGTTTTTAATCTTCGTCATTAGGATGTTCATAGCTGAACATTGACCTCTATCATAGACTTCCAACAGGACCAGTTGGAATCAACCTGTACCCAGCACCTTTCATTGACCGTAACAAGCATGTCTTCCGGCCTTTTGAGTGTGTCTCTTGCCGATCTCCCCATTCTTGATTTATGTACATAAAAGAAATTAAAACACACCAGTAATAAATTTCCAATCATCGTACTAAAATGTTTCTCATCTGCGATGGTTCATCGCAGTCCCATCGTATTAGGATACGAGCCATCACAAACTTGCGATCAAGATAATGTCACTACCCAAAACAGACCATCGACATCAACCAGACTCTTCACAATAATTACGTATGTCGGCATATCGATTTAGTTCCGAACGTTATTTTGTATTTCGAAGTTACATTAGTAATAGACTTATTTAATTTGTAATGGTCGGACAAGAGTGACAATCTCCCTAGTATAGGATACATTATTGAGTCTCATAAACATTGAATATTGTAATTTTTTATTAAATTTTATAATTTGTTTTCTATTTATTTGTCTATACCAAAACATTATCTATTTAAGACGTTATTACCAAAAATATTAATGTTAATGATTTAACCAGCTTTAAAAAATACATTGGATTTCTTTTTGAAGACACTTCCGCACATTTCGGATAGCACACGTAATAATAACTATTGCTATATTAAATTTCGCGAAATTTATTTTTTAAACATAGGATTTTATATTGACAAACAATTAAAAACAATCATTACAATATTTTTAAATTTAATTGACAAATGCTATACAACCTTAAAGCGTTTTCATCTATAACCAATCACACATATATATTTCCACAACACGAAATATAAATAAACGTATGAATTTTAAAAATCAAACTGTCCTAACTACAGACATGATAAAAATTGGTAGGCCAATGTTTTGAACAAACACACCTAAAAACTTTTTCTATTATACGAAGGATTTGTATTCTTTACGGGAATGCTTAATTATATTAATAATTACAACGCCCTGGATGCCACTGGAATGCATTTAGGGTCCTTACTTATACTCATATTATATATAATTAATGTCAACGTATAAGTGGAGTTAAAGCGGTTATTCTTACAGTAAATTTTGTTTCCAGTGTTCAAAAATTACACCAATTTTTGTTTACTTGTTTAAATACATTAATCTATAACTATATTCTATAGGAAAGAATACTTTTATGTTTTCTTATACTATTAACGTCCATCATTGAGTATGTCGATAATGAATCCCGTTAATACTTGTAAGATTACATAATCCACGGATTTCATAGTTCTATCAGACAGAACCGTTGCCGGTAAGTTTTAAGGGGATCAGGTATTAAACTGCTTCATTAGAGGCGAAGATTGGAGTTACAGCTTAAAGTTGACGGAATTGAAATCAATAAACACCAAGCATTTAATTTACATTTTCATTTAATATATAATAAATACATTATAAATATGTATGTATATGTGAGATCGTCAAACAATAAAGTCGACGGTCCCGAACATATATTTTATTATTAGCAGTATAACAATCTTTTCACTTTCTATTTTTCATGAAAATACGAGTACATCGACTTGATGGTTAAAAGTCAAGAAAACATTAGTGACAAATAAAGTACGTTTATGAAGTTACTAGGTTGCTCTGCGCATCTACTCAACTGTCAAAATCCTATACACCTGCTATAGTCGATTAAGATAAAAGAAAATAATCAAACGATTTACGGAAAGGTACACGAAATCTTCTTGTCGAACATACTTCTTTCTTTATTTAATCCAATCGGTCATATCTAGTATACATCGTAGCTTTTATAAAAACTATCGGAATATAGAGATATTTATATTATCAAATACTCATTTCTCAGAACTTGGTAGGCATACTTTGGAACCACTTAAAATCCTGTACCAAAAATTAAAACCTAAGTTCTATAGGCAAGTATTAATAATGCGTCTTAATGCAACGTCACTGTATATTGTGACGTCATAGTTGTTCACCTAAGAATCGTGTTTTTCAAAGATATAAGTATAACATTACTAACCATGCTATTGAGAGTAAAAGAGAATAAAATATATTATTATTTTGATTTGCTCTAAATAGTTTTTCTTAAATATCCTCAACCATTTGTAACTATATATCTATCCAAAGGCAGGCTCTATTTACGCATACATAGCAACCTAGCAACTTCATAAACGTACCTTAAAATTGATGTAACGAAAAATAAAGAGTGAAAAGAGATATATATATATATATATATATATATATATATATATATATATATCATGCTGTCGTGGTCCCCTCACTTCGGGCCTCATTTGTTAGTTCCTAATTGCTCAATGACTCATAGATAGGACTTTGCTCGGATTTGCATAGATAGGATTTTTCTACGAGATCGAATCAAGAATATGGAAACCCTTATACAAATGAAAGTAACCAAAACACTCCAACGAATTTTCAAGTTGAAATTAGCAGACTGCTTTAGACCGGTCCTATAGAGAATCTACTGCTGGATTTGCACATTAGCCTATTCCATAGATTTCCAATTGGGTATATAGAGGAGGCTTATGAAGCCCGCGAAAACAATGTTTACAGATAACTCCGGCGGACAGTAGAAAATCATTAGCAAAAGTGACTAACCACAAGAAAGCATAAATGTTGATCGCTGAAACCTGTTTCATCTTAAAGTTAAAAATTATAAAAACAACACCATTAGATACAGAATTATATGTAACTGTAAAAAAATTTAAACTGATAATTAAAATTACCACTTGTATGTTTTTGCTTGTTAAAATAGTTCTTGAATGTGATTGGGAACACATATCTTTGTAAGCATCACAGAAATTCACTCTTCCACGACACAAAAGTATTCTCTATGACATAGTGGTCTTTATATAACAATAAACACCTTTTCATTGGCTACACAAAAGCTGGTGCAGGCGTTAAAGCTTTTCATAACCTCTGGCCCACTTAGCCGGGGCAAACTAAACAGTCCGCAAGCGTCGCCATTGTTCCCGGCCAACCGTTTTGTGTTTCGCACGTTTCTTTCGTCGATGGCGAGAACAAAACGCAATTAATGTAATCTGCGCCGCCGTTGTTACTGTAAAAGCTAATTACACTTCGTCACATTACTAACGGGCTGTTTCTAATTAGGGTAGATGCTGTTCGCCTGGTTTCTTCATTATTTTTTACTCTATAATCTACAAAATATCTCCATTTACGTGCCTGTGTATAAGCCGTAACGACATTGTGATGTAGGTTTAATACAATAAACATTTTTCGATTCAAGAATGAGGAGATATGTAGACAAATGAAAGTAACCGACATAACACAGTGAATAGAAAAGTTAAAGTGGCAGTCCACTTACGATACAGGCCTCTTCCAATCGATTCTATCGAAAATTTGCAAAGATCTATGTCCAACAATAAACTTCTTTTAAAGATGACGTCTTGTTTTCAAATTTAACAAAGACTTTTTATTTATTTATATACACTAAAATGTTTTATACGTGAACGTATTTAAGTACACAAAACATTTGCTTATATGCATGACGCTTACAGGCTTACAGTACATTCACTGCGTATTTATAATAGAACTTGCAAATAACAGTAGTTTAGGTAACAAAATAGATAATCAGATATACTTTTAAAGTTTCGGTGGACCGTCTCGTGTATGGTAATAGAAAAATTAAAATGACATAACATTAGGCGGCAGCCCTGGCCCGCAGCGGTAGTTTAACAGTTGCTAGCGATAAGTACGAGTTCCGTTTGTATTCCGCAGAGCCAGTGGCTGTGACAACGGTACGGCAATTTGTTGTGCCATTGTTGTAGCAACACTGAAAGAAACGTTACACCGTAAATGAGTTCTTGAGGTGAAAAGCTCATTGTATCGCTGTTTCTAGCTTCGGTGATACGTGGATGTGTGAAATCGGAAAACAAAATACATATACAAAGTTTAAAACGGATCGAACTTTTTTTACTAATTCTATTTTTGCATACAAATACGCGAATGTATGGTAAAAATAAATTAAACAGGGATGTTGTGACAGTGGAAAAGCTGCCCGAATATACTTCGATAGCTTCACTCGCGAAGCCATATCGTAACATATTGACATTAAAACCTGCCAGTTTATATAGCATAATATAGCAAGACATCCATGTTAGATCAAAACATGAATTGACAATTAGTTGAATTTATTTTATGTGATCTCTCATTAAATTCTAAAAACGTAACCAAATTTCACAACTCATCAGTTATATATCATTTTTACATCAGTTTTTATTCGTATATTATGAACTTTGACGAACAAATATGGCTTTAGGATTAACTTTTCGTATGCAAGATCCTGCCCATATTTCAGATGTTTACTTTTAGCGACTTTATTAATCAATGTTAAAATAAATGTGAATAACGAATTATTTAAAAGGTTGATCTAAGACAAAAAAATTTAATAAGTTATGGATACATCGTTTGTGGAAATAAAAGTTTGGGGTTGCCAGGAGTATGGACAGAGAGGATCCTTGATGAGCTGAATTATTTATAGAATCTTCTAACCACAGTGACCACACTCGTGCGTGTAAAAAATTACCATTCCAATTTGTGTTCGTATATTAAGTAATAGCAACATTCGTTCATATTATATTACGAATAGATCGAGAGCAGTCTTCGCCTTATTTCAGAACGCTACTAATTGGCACTAGGAAGCTGCAAGCGATGCTAAAACCAAACACCCAACGAATGATTTAAAAAAATGTGTTAGGTTTAGCAACACAAGGGTAAAACTTATACGAAAATAGATCCGGATCTTAAGCACAGGAGAGGTCAAGTTGCATCTATAACAATGCTAACATACCTGATCGCTTTTAATAACTTTGAATTCATGTTAATAAATTAATCACAATCTAAAGCTATCACTTATGTACTCAAGGCGAAGAAGTTTTAAAATGTTTATAAATTTAAAAATAGTAATATTTTTACGATTATATACAAATTTCAGACAGTATTTCGCCAAAAAAGTTTTAATAGAAATATTTAATAAACGCTTGATTGTAAAAAAAACATTCATCTTTACGACGCTGTCATCATACAAAGTGAAAGGCGAAATTATTTCCATAATTGACTTAACACAAGTTGTTAAGTTCTTCAAGTAGCATAAAACAACACAACAATAATACAGACGGTTTGAATCATAGCGACGAATCGATGTCTCGGCACAAAACATAATCGATGTTGTAACAATACTTTTATCTGGATTACTCATCGATATTGTATAACCGCGGTGTCTTGTGACATATGACGACTTCGGGTTCCATTGCTTTATAGTTCAGAGGAATACGAAACGCGTTATTTATAATATGTACTAGCTTCATTAAAACAATATCTGTTGTATGCAAAAGCCAGTTGATGACTACACGTTTTATTGCAGATTGACTTGTCTAGACGCGATTGAAATATTATCGACTCATTTCTTTTCTTTGTTTACGAGCAACTATATTAAAATCTTATGATTGGCTTAATTTTATGTTTAATATTTAACTAATTAAATCAAAAACGTATGCAGTATGACCCCTCCTTAACGCTGTTACGGTTTAGCGCCCTTTTATTTCAATCTAGAGATTCCCCGAAATTGTGCGCAGTGCTAGATTTTCAAACACGTACATAACATATCCAAAACAGTGTAGTTATGTTTCTTCTTTAATGTTCAGACGTATTTTTATCATTTGAAACAATTGTTGACATTATTAATATAAGCATATATTACTTTTTAACGATGAATACAGTGACAAATATTAATAATTCAAGAAATAGTTCAGAAACAAGGGCTAGTATTTGTAATGATGAGCTCAAGTAATAAACGTAACAAGAATAAAACAAAATATTGGTAGTAGTGAATACAAAAAGCGAAAAGAGCTTACGATGGAGTTTGTAAAATGGAGTTTTAACACTAACTAAAATTAATTATTAACGAATTTGTCGAAAATTATTTAAAATTTCGACAGGTGCTCAAAAGCTTTGTCCATTTATCAACTGCTTCTAACAGAATGCAAAAGGAAAATACAAACTACATTAAATGTCTTCATGACTTTTTTCAAGAAAGAAAATTGGAAACAGGATAGAGTGAATGATCTGACCGACTTGGAATTTTGTTTGTTCTCGTATTATTCGTTTATATTATTTTAATTTTTATAAGAAATGTTTGGTTTTACTTTTATTAAAAAAATCATCACTGTCAAATTTAATACATGTCCAATTTTCTATCTATCTTCTGTTAACCCCATTATGTTAAGATAGCCTCGTTTAGCGTTGTTTCGCATTATGGTTTACTTTGATGAAACGTATCTTATGCGTTAATTATAAATAATAATAAATTAGTAATTTTTATATGCGATAAGATCTGGCTTACTGTATAGCAAAATTCAACAAATGTTTATTTAGTATAGAATTATAAAAATTCTGTAAAGTAATAGCACAAAGGAAAGGTTTGCACTCGTAAATCATGAATAGTCGACATACGATATTTAAGGTAAAAATTTTAAAGAATAATATATTTACGTATATCATATACATAAATATATTATTCTTTGGTCACAATTAGAGGTATTTAAAGCATTAAAAATACGTTTTGTTTGTAATTTTCATCAAACAGATACTATATATATATTTATTAAACTTCACCGATGGTTTATTATCAACTTCAAGATAGTAAAAAATATGTGATTGCCTTGATAAAATAGGCTAAGTATAATAACGTAACGGCTAAGTACATATAAGATTAAGTAAATTCGTAACTTGGTAAAATTATTTTATTACCTTTTAGCGATTATATCTCAAATTATAAGTTTTAACATATTTTAACCCACGCAAGAGAGACAGCAAACTCTACGGAATCAGGCCTGCTACTCCTAAACACCACCTGAAGAAATGAAGAACCAGTGTACCCGAGCCACACAGATGCGCTACATAACATGCAAGGCGCACGAGAATGGGTAGAACTAGTAGTGGGAGAAATTAAAACCTACAGCTTCGTCAATTGGCGATCCGCTTTTTGTACTGTATTATTGGAGATCCGCTGGCCCTGCGACCAACGAAACTGTAACAGCCCACAAGGCCAACAGCGTCGATATCTAACAGAAATTAGAGACTTATTTTAAATGTTGGTCAACGCTTATTAACCTATTTCTAATACATGTTTATAATCTACAAATTAATCAAAAAATACACACAAAAAATAATATGTACCATAACTTTGTGCTTAAATTCTCTATAAATTTATTTCAGCTGTAAGTCTTCCACTGTGGAACATAGGCATTCTACATAAATATTCAAGAGGACCAGTTTGAAGAATTTAACAAGGTCGTCTGTCCATCTTGTGAGTAATTATTGGAATTAAATCTATTAAATAATATTCAAAATCATGAAATCTAAAACTTATTATCATTTTTTAAAATAAATCAACAAATCTTAATTAAAAGGGTAAATATTTACAAAAGTTTGTGCCTTTGTAAATATTAAATGTACCTTGTCACTAGTGTCAACAAAGACTGTCAACCCTAGTCAGAGCACAGTGATAGTTATCAGAGGAAAGCGTTCGCCGCAGAGGCGCCGAGACTAACACAATAAGTATTCCGAAGAGTTGAAAACTCCCCACATTTCCTCGTACTACGTGACCGGTGAAAAGCTGTGAAGGATACCTGTGACTCATAGATAAACGTAACTTAAAATATATCACTAAATGGTGTTGCCACTGCCGCTGCCAACAATACAAAAATTTCTAGTGTTAAAAATCAAATTACTTACCAATCTACTTGGTTCGGAGCTCGAACTAAATGAGATCTGAAAAATGTTAATTAATTTTTTTACAAGGCTTCTGTAATAAAATTAACACATTTGCTATCGACATTTTACAGAAAAACAGTTTGATCTTTACTGCTCCGACATATAAAATTTGTATACTAGATGGCAAAAGGTTTTTGATAACGAAGAAGAATATATTGTTGATGAGTAATAAATACATATTAAAAATGTAGTCGTGTGAATTTAACTTAATAAAGCGACATTACTTTCCTGTCCCTCTAATATATCGTAGTGTCCGTAAAATGTCTGAGGCTTCTAAGAGACAGAAAAAAAATGCAAAAAGTATCTAGTTTATTTTTTCGATACAAGGGCACCCGTGACGAACCTTGACTTGGTCGGTTGCTATTGCCTGGGCAATAACACTAAGTAACCACTTCGGAAAGCGTTATGAAAGAGTTAGCGCTTGCCGTCCTATCCTATAGGTAAGGCTATGGTCGTTGTGGACCCCATCTCTATTTCAGTTCATCTAATTGGTTGGGACGTCAAAAATTTTGTTTTTTTTTCTTATTTAATATTAAGAATACATATATGGCACCACTTTACGATTATAATTATTTAACTAATCAAAGTAGACAAAAAGTACACGAAGAATAAATGCACGCACTATTTTTTTTTAGAAAAAGTTGTATTTGAATGTAATTAATTATTTTAGAACGGAATTTTTTATGAAAATAGTTCAAAGTGGCGCCTGACTAAAATAAAGACAAACAAACGTGTTGAATAATTCACACGAATTCTGAAAAACGAAGTAATCTCGGCGACGCGATCGTCAAATTTCATTATATATAGAACGATAAAAACATACACAGATCAAACACCCGGTGGCCTATTTCGATTAACGGGTGCCCCATTTCTAGCTGCATTGGCCGAGACGGCTGAGGAAGTGGAGCGGACTGCGCTTTCGACTGGCGCGAACGGAATCGTCTTTTCACATTTTTAATTGAACTCCTGTTATACATCGCAATATGCTTTATCATGTAGGAAATAAATTTATTGTATGGGACATCATTTTCATAAAATAAACTTCCAGACAGTCTTTTTTAAGCTCAAAAAAACACAAATGATTAGTCTGGAAACTGATAATTATGTGGAAAACATAGATTTTCATTAAATAACAATAATTAATCATATATTAAAAATATTGACATTAAAAAGTTTATTTGTATTGAAAAAGTCTACATTTTTTTCTTCAGAATTGTTTAAAAATAACATATTAAAGGACTATTTTTTTTTGTTGATGATTTTCATTATTTCTGAAATTTAATGTTATGAAGTAAATATTATGTTACATGTAAAAAAACAACTCACTGTCTAAAATCTTTTGAAGGTGTGTTACATCCCACAAACACACACTCCTAACATTTCTTAAGATTTTTGTTACATATTGTAGTTGTAATTAAAATGCCTCTTATAAAAATGATTACCAATTCTGTCCAAGGCTATATCAATACTACATTGATATAACCATGTAGTGTGTAAATTAATTGGTACAAGATTTTTAAGAATAAATGTTATCTATTCTATAAATTTTATATTAATAAAGTAGTCATGAGTCCAACCTCAGATTTTACTTTACAAAATATTCTAATATTTCATAAAATTGTACAGAAAAATTTCTATAATGTAAAAGATAAAAACCTTTTTGTCAATATCATTTTATTGCTTGATAACATTCAAGGCATTATTTCAATTAAACTTTATGGTTTAGAGTTAGTAACATGTAACATTATTGAATTTTAATTAACTTTAATACATTGATACATACACAAATGTTGATATATATAGTGATATCCTTATAAACATTTATTAATGTTTACAAAAACTTAGGGCTTATGTTAATTAACTCTAATTATAAAATAACATTAGGAATATCTGAAGTGGACAGTGGCCAATGCAAAATATATTTACATATATTATTAGAATAATTGATAATGAGAAATATGTAGATATTAATACTCTTAAACTAAACTATTATGTAGTATGATTTTAGTTTATTGTAGTATTATTATTATACATGAAACTAACAATGTAATTGTTAGCATGACCTAATTCTGTTTTTAAAAATTAACATTTTTTTTGCACACAATTTTAAATACCAAAGTTTAACAAAATACCAATAATCTCGGTATTTTAGGATTTTAACAAAATTTTTATATATGTGATGAGTATTTTATGGATGTAATGAATGTCTTCAATTTGTTTATAATTGGCACTATTCGTAATACATTAAATATATTTTTTCATGAAAGCAAATTAATTTATGTAAGTTATATAACTTTGGCAATTCTGAATATATTAAATCACTCAAAATTGTCCCGACACCGACTGCATAACTTTGGTGTCGAAAGTGTTAAAAGAAATAATGTATCTGACACAAAGAATGTATTTATACTAATCTATCTAAATAAAGCTTTTGCTCTAAACAACGCACAAATATACTCGTGCCGTTTCAAATGATAGTAGCAGAAAACTAGATAGAAAACATTACTTTTGAAACCAAGAACCTAAAGAAACTTTGAATACGTTTTGTTATCTTTGTAAAGGTTTTATAGTTTTAAATATGATATAGACGTACCTTTTATAGTAGTTAACAATATTTATTATGCACAATAGTTATGCAGTAGCCACTAATAATTTAAATAAAAATAACAACAAACAGAATCAAAAGATTGACACCATGAAACATTGACACCCTTAAACCCATAGACAAAACATAATCAAAGTGAATTTTGTATGATATGTAGACTGTACCAATTGAAAATACCTATAACATGTTTATTCTGCAACTACTATACACTAAATAATTAATGTAATTCTTTGAAACAAAAAATATTTAGTGCACGAATATAACATACGCGATTAGCGGGCGAAGGTAATTTACCACCCGACCACATTAAAAGGGAAAATGATAGCCAAGAGTATTCAAAAATGTATCCACATATGTACAAATATTGTTTACATTTTGCACGACCATAAGAAAACGGCAGCGATCACGTCGCTTTATGTAGATTGATTATCTCAGGATCATCACCAATGTACGTTATTAGCAGGTAGCAGAGCCATATTTATCTCTACCCTAAAAACAAACTGCTAACTTCCAAGGCAGGGGAATTGATGAACTCTCTCAAAGCAACTGCCTCAGCCCTTCACGTTTTTGTCCTATCATAGCGGCATCTCATATATTAAAGTGATTAGTTAAATGCACGGAATTGTAATGAACATAATTTATATTTTAAAACTTTAGCGTAACACTTCTTAGAGAGACGTATTATTAGTTGTACTTTCAAAATTCACGCGTAGAAAAGACTTTAAAATTGTTGAAGATTATTTTATAATCTGTTATAACAATCATTATTCATAATATAGTCTGGTCAATAAGGCGTCATTGGCAGATGAATTTTGACATAGAGTAAGGTATTGATACAATAGTATCAGAATTTACCTTTCTTGTTTATTACGTCAAATAGGTTACGGATTTACTCGTTACAAAATAGTCAAAAGAGTGATAACGCAGTGCAAACGAAGTTTGCAGCCTTACAGTACATTATAGAACTATTTCGGTAAAGCGACGTTAAATTTCAGATATTCTTGTTCATACGAGTAATAACAATGAGCCATCCAGCGAGTAATTCCGGAATAACATCTGAACATTCGTTATCAAATGCTGCAGTAAACCATGGCATGAATGCTGCCTCATTTAGACAACCGATTCCGGCAGAGGCAACGGCAGTTGTTGGTCCACCAGTTTTACCTCCAAGACCAGATTTTGGAATGCAGCAAAGTTATGGAATGAATCCTGGATACTCTTACAATGTAGGTGGATCGTACGGTATGGGGTCATATGGCGGTTACAATGGTTACGGTGGTTACGGTTACGGTGGAATGTCCGGTGGATACGGAATGCCAGGTATGGCTATTGGTGGACCATACGGAGGATACAACAGGTATGGCCCAATGTATGGCGGCGATATTGAAAGCAGGTGGGCATTATTTTCAGTAATTAGCTCCTTAATAAATAATCCACAGTTAAATCATAGTTTTTAAATTATATTCCTTTTGTTTTTAAGTACTGTGAATTTACCAAAAAAAATTTGTATAAAATAAAAATTAACTTTTGTTTTAGACTTTGACTTTTTTTTAAACAGAAATGTATTATTTTACTCTAAGGCACTTTTGCTTTTTTTATCTTTCCTATAGAAGCAACTTAAGCATAATTTTGCATACATAGAATAATTATAAAGCAATACATTTCAGGCATGTGCATATGGTTTTATTGAAAAAATTCAATTGTTTTTTAATATAAACATATGCATTTTCTAGACTATATTCTGTCATGGTTGACTTTAAAAAATATAAACTAGTGTTGGTTATAATTTGTGATTTTTTCTCATTTTGTCATAAATATTTAATTATCTACATATTTGGTTATCACACTATTCATAATTTATCTGAATATAGGATATTGAACATTAGAAATCTAAAAAAAAATATATCAAATAAATTGGAACATTGTTAAATGTTTACATTTCAATGTGTTATTTAAATTTAGAATGTTCTGCACCAATTTGTTTTTCTTTTTTTTAGATTTATACAAATGGCAGAGGAGGGTACAAGGCCAGCATTTGATTCAATACAAAGTTTAGTAAATGCTGTTGGGAGTATAGCTATGATGTTAGAGAATACATTTTTTGCATTGACTTGTTCATTTCGAGCTGTATTAGGTATGTACTAATTTAAATTTTCTCACCAAAAAATATTAAGGCTATGCTTTGTGGAGATAGACATAAAATGAAATATTTTACACTTATTTAAGTTTTATGGATGAACCTATTGATGAATCTGTTAATGAGGTGTAATTTCTAGGCCATATGTATTATTTTTCATCAATTCAGATACCATATAACTAATTTGATAATTTTCTTTAAATATATTTTTTTTTCTTGTTTTTGATATAATGTGTATGTACTCTTTGTCCTAAATCAATATTCTCAGCTCTGTCAATTCCCCTGTGCACAAATAATGTGAGGTTAATGTAGGAGGAACTATTGTATACTACTATTATTATAATACATTAAATTAATAATTACAAAACCAATAATAATTCTTACCCATTTAATCACTAATTTGCAACATTCTCCAAAGCATGCCAGAGTCAATCTCTTACTATAATATATGCAACAAAATGTGGAAAACATTAATAAAATACTGAATTTGTTTCACATACCAAAGACTATATGAAATGGAAAGTACTTGTATTATATATTTCACTTATGTTTTCATGTAGCAATGAGCTTCTTCTTCTTCTTGAAGTGCCTCTCCAACTAGTGGAGGTTGGCTATCAGCTTCCTGCTCTCTTCCTTATTTTTGGTTCTGCGTAATAGCCCAGCAGCGCTGGCGATTCCGGTCCACTCTCTAATGTTACGAAGCCACGACTTCTTTCTCCTACCAACCTTCCTTTTACCAGCGACCTTTCCCATCATGATAAGTTGAAGGAGATTGTATCGTTGGTGTCGAAGGTATTAAAAATGTGTAAAAATGGCTTATTGCACCAAACATTACAAAACTCTCTTACATTATGCCCCTTTTTTTGTGGTATTCTGTGTGATTACACTATTATAATTTTATACACATTATGCATAGTATGACATTCAGCGGTTCTTTTTTGCTGGTCTGTAACTTATTTTCTTTTGATAATCCATATATTTAAAGTAGCCTTTGTAAATGTAATCTGCAAAGCAAATAGCTTTAATATTCACACGGATAACTAATTATCATGCCTCATGTTAATTACATGACACAAAATTTACTTTAAACATCATGATATTACAGTGTTACAAATAATCAAATTTTAGTTATAAACATCTTAAATTGAATAATACTGCTCGGCTTATAAATGTATATATGGGAAAATGTTTAATTTGTCCTAAGTATAATATATGAGTTTTGCTAAGAAAGTTATTATATTACTTGTTTTATTGCTATGTAAAATTCCTAACACTACACCCCTGAATGTTACAAAATGTTTCTATTGTTTAATATCCAGGGTAAAACTGTACAGGGTTTACTTAGTGTTTTATCTATCTTATGTTGCATTTTGATTAACATTGATACATTTGTTTGTAGGTGTGGCAGAGAACTTTGGTCGATTGAGGTCATTATTTGCACAATTCTGGTCGACATTTGCTGTAATCCGTTCTTTGAACTGGCTGGTGAGAAAGTTGCTTGTTATACTGGGGATCAAAACTGAAAATGAATTTAAAGTTAGTATATTTAATTATTGATTGTATTAAAAAGGGTTATGCTTGACAACTTTACATTATGCTTGTCTCAGTTTTCAAAACAATGAGCTGAAGTTGTGCAACCATATTAATATACATAACAACCATTGCTTTTCTGATTTAGCTTTTCTAACATGCCTTTAATTATGTATGCGATCTGTTGAGTAGATACTTTTCTTTACGGTCTTCTCCATTCCAAGAGATCATGTTCACTCCGGTTAGCTTTGGTGGCAGAACTTGAAATTAGATTCCATATCCTTCATATATCTAATCTCACTGTGATAACTAATCTTTTTGTGATATCTGAACACTTGGTAGATGATCAGTCTCTCTTCTTTGCAAACCATTACTGATTTGCCCCCTATTGACTATCATTTGTTTTAATTTTTGCATGTTTGTGTATGTATCATAACTAAAAGTGTGGGAATGTTTACATTTATTTAATTTTATTACAATTACAGTGAAAATGTGTGTGATGATTGCTAAATATTTTAATTATTATGATGTTTTAGTTAATTATGTAATTTAAACAGTGTATTATATAATTTTAACAGTGGTTACTGCTTATAGCCATATTACTTAGCGCATGCTAATTCTTATAATTGCATTTATTATATTAACATTGATCAGAACTGTGTGCTATTAACCTTAAAAATTAAGTTACAAGCTGAAATTTGCTACTGTAGCATTGAAGTTGCTAATTATTCATATGATTCACCTTTTTATTCATAAATCCTATTAATGAGAAATCAGGTATGTATCAAGTAATTTTTGTTTTAAAAAAAAATAATAGTTATGTGATGGAGGCTGTCTCTATTTTGTTAGTGTTGCATAGAAATCACATGACGGTTTTCAATTTTGAACAAATTTCCCATAAATTGACGTTAAATCGACGCTTAAATCGTGTGATACAGGAGGTAGTGGCTAACCTCAGACAACTAGAAAAAATCTGTAGAGTATTTTTTTAATTATTGCCATTCAAAAAATCAAATTAATTTTAGGAATCCTGTAATATTTTTTATATTACAACCAAACTTTACATTTCTACTTTTTTTATTTTTATGTTATAAACATAAAAATAAAAATACTTTTAAAGTAAATAGCACATTGTAGCAAACCCTCCAACTTCATTTTAATATATTTTTTTTAAATATTGTACTTCTCGGAGTTACCTTTGTGTTTCGTGATTTATCATTTTAAATAAAATGAACCTTTGCGGGTGTAACGAAAGGATTATGCCTGAGTATACGGGATAAAAAAAATCATTTCGGAAGCCTTATGTTAAAACTATTAGGACTCCTCTCAATTCTACTGTAGTCGGCGACAGTCATGTGCCTCAATGTCTTAAGGTAGAGCTGCAGCTCCCTACCCGTTATCAAAACTGAATGATAAACTGATGAATGAATTAGATTGTGTATCACCACGTGATCACAATATACCTTCGGTGAATCAACGCGAATCCGTAATCAAGGTTTTATTATGGACATTGGAGGAAAGTGTAGTACAATCTCCTTCGTTATATAGGTGTTCGACTTAGGGTGAAAAGCTCATATGTAGAGTTCTTTTATAGCCCCCCTTTTTGTGGACCACTCTTTCACCTACTTGACGTAGAGTTAACCATTACCAGCTCCCAATTACCCCGTGAATCTCAAATCAAAAACTTTTGGACTCGATCATGCGGCTTCGCGATCATTATTTGAAAGATCATAGATACAATAAACATTGAGTTAATAGTTAAAACATGTATTTATCTTATCGGTTTAATTTTTTCAATGTCTGTCATTGATTTCGTTATGTTCGTTCATTGTTCTACGTTGTCAGCCTATCCGACTTTAACATCTTTATCGATTTCATTGTTACAAACCAATATACTTTGGAAAATTAACAATAAAACGTTACAATATTTACTTTGAAAAGATGAATTAGGTTAAGATATTGCGTTAACCAATATGTATTTAATAAAGATTATTTGTAAATAATCATTCATCTTCAAGCTGATCTCTTTCTACCATCCTAATAGATGTGACCCGTTTATCGTTTTAACCTCCTAACGATTATTTCAAATTAGGAGGCCCACAGCTGGACATAGGCTACGCCCATAGATTTGAACAAATAGGACAAATAGGACTGGTTTGAACCGGCCTGCACCTGTAAAAGTTGTGTGGCTGGACGTTCTACGATGTGCTTGCCGTGCCGTGGTCCCACTTTACTCCAGAACCTTCAGGCCCCTACGACCGTAGTTCCGGCGTGCTATGTGTCATGCTCATTGCCAATACGACTGGTAGTGCCTGTTATTTTCATTCGTATAATTAAGTATCTTATAAAGCTTTGTTCTAGCTCTTTGAGTATATTTATTTAAATTCTATTGTTTAAATCACAACTTCAACTGATACACGGTTATCTTTTTTCACAATCTCACATTGAATATAATTTTATCTACTCTTTTATGTTTATAAACTGTCTTGAATATTGTAATAATGTTAACACCGTTTAAATAACGATATTTTTCTTTTCACTTGTTATATATTCGGCATGATTGAGGAAGTATTTATAAAATAATATTTAGATGCTAAAGGTATCTCATTGTTGAACGTCGATGTGTACACCTTGACCTCCTTTAAAGGTGTACCGGTGACCAGGGAGTACTCCATCTACAATTTATTACGAGGTGGTTGAGAGCTGCAGCTCTTTTTTTCTTTTCTGCGGAAATCATATGTTTTATTTTACTATTCATTTAACATGGTTATAAGAAAAAATAATTTTTAGATAGAAGATAATATGAAGGAATTTCATTTATACTGACAGAAATATCGAATAAAACAAGACAATTTAGAATGAAATAAATAGGAGTAATACAGAACGCGAGAAGTGAAAGTAAAAAACAAGGAAAAACTCTATTCAGAGGGAGTCAAGAATGTATGATAGAGTTCATCATTAGTTAAATTATTTAGGAAAACTCTTCGGCTGTTACGCATTTGCATTTGTGTATATCTTCAGGAGTCTATGTTCACGTAATAAGAACTGTTATGTATATAAATTGTAATTAATTTTATATACAAAACGAGTTAACATTATTTTTAATAGAATGGAATTATTGTTTTTTATTTATCGACTGGTGATGTCGAGCGGAGAGAAATCGCAAAAAATTCCTAATATTTTACGATAACAATAGAACAATGTGATAACTATCACATGAATGTTTTTTTTCTGATCTCACATGATAGAATACAGATAGTGTTTATGATTTTAGTAAGCAGTTTTAGTTTTACAAGACCTATAGGAATGAGTTTTTGTTTTCAGGCATGGGCAGAGGCGGTTGCCGCGACGCAATCGGGCACGGCCACCAGCGAGCAGAAAGCGAAGGGCTCCAGCTGGCCCGTGTTGCTGTTCTTCGGTGTGATCGCAGCCGCACCCTATATTGTACTGAGGATGATCGACAGACTGTCTTCCAACATTGGAGAACGATGTAAGAATTGTCCATTTATTCCCATATAAATAACAGTTCTTATATATTTTTTAATTTACTTTGAAATATCAAAGAATACGTTCACGGGTAAATGGCCGAAATAAAATATTTTTTGACCATATAAACATTATTACTATTTTTGACATTTTTATCCTACCAACACTTATGGCATTTATAATCAGAGATAAATAAACTTGAAACTAAAATTATCTTATTAGCTAATAATTTTTTGCGCTTAAATTCTAGATTCCGTGATAGTTGAAGATTACCGTGAAGTATCTAAGTTATCATTAATACATAATATTTACTACGTCTATTTGAAATTTTAGTGAACGACCCCGCTTCGTGGCAGAAACCACTCAAGGCGGTGGCACAGCACCATTTCCAAGCGACATCGCCTCAGGAAATCAGCTTCAGCGCAAACCAAGTCCTGTACTTAGCACCGCAGCACCTGCAAGGCAATCTGTGGAACTCTGGGTGGTTGATGGCTTCCGTTGACAAACAAACTGCGGGACTGGTGCCCGTCACCTATATAAAAGTTATAAGACCGAATAATAACGTGGAAACTGCAGCAAACAGCGAAGACAGATCATCGGATAATAATCCGATACCAAACCCTTACAGTTCTCAGACTCAGGAATTGTAGGGTAGTTTGTAATTTGGGGCTTTCATTAACTATGATATATTTTGCCGTAGTTGGTCATTGGGAATTGATTAATTTATAATAAATCGGGCGTCTGGTGTCCGTGGTTAGTGATTTAGGAACTTTACGCGAAAATAGGAAATGGAGATAGTTCGATAATCGATCAAGTGATAGACCTAAATATTTTGTAACTGATATTTTTCAATTCAGCCTAAGTAACAATTTCATAAGAGTATATAATTTTAATTACCTGAATATAAACGAAATAAAATTGACCGTCATTTATGACAGCAATAATTTTCTTAACAACTTCTATGTTTTTTGACTTTTTTTATTTTAAATAAGTCAAACTTTTTTTTCATAAGTTTATTTTGTTTAAAAGCACTAACACAAACAAATTCATTTGTTCAATAAAGGCTGTTACAAAACATATAGACAAGAATAGTTAATAATAATTTCCTATGGGAAGCGTCTACAGGAAATTTTTCCCTCTATCCTTGATGTTACTCAGTTTAATTGTTGACTGGCAAGTGATAACACTAGTCAATAGGAGCTGTTAATGTATGCATATAGATAATTTAAGCAAATTTAAATTTTATAACAATACTGGGTTCATAGGGTCTCTCTAGCTTAAATATACTGGTGGTTGTTTACTTGGACAATTTTAAAACTAAAAGTAAGATATAAAGACGTTACACGTGATTTTGATTGTAAAATTGAAGGATGTTCAATAGTTAAAAAAGGTACTCGAAGAGGTTATGATATTATTTATACTTATTATTGTGACTGATAAAGCATTTTTATTATTTCCTTGTGGAATTTCGATTATTTTTTCATTCCAAAAGTAAGGTATGCTATCCTCTTAAGTTCGAATGGTAAAAATTTATAATATAAATGATGTTGAGTAAAATGTTTGATTATTTAAACAGTGATGATTTCTTAACCTGCTGATTTGTTACTGTCAATAAAAATTCTATTTTTCTGTTTTTTCTAGAACTGTGTTAATTTTTGATCAAATAAATATCCCTTATGTTACCCAATTTTCTGTTCCTTCTGCTAAATATTATTATGAAATTGAAGCATTCTAGAAAATGTAACAAAAGTAAAGTGATAACCGTATTAAAAAATACGTAAAAAATCAATGTGTCAATTAAACAAGCCTACAGTCACCGATGTTAACAGCTTGAATGTCACGAGGGTCACCGGTGACCGGCGCTTAGCGTGGCTGTGACGCCATGAGGGCCACCGGTGTCCGGCGTGCCCGGATAAAAATTAACATAAGAAAGTTAGATATAAGACAATACTTATAATTTCTTATTATTATCATCGCAAAACATTTGAAAATATTGTTTTAAACATTTAATATAGTTTTATTATGCGCAGACGTTTCGATGTGTCGTATTAAAACATTTTAAACAAGGAAAGGTTGAACCAGCACAGACTTTACTATCACCTTTACTGTCACCACTTTTTGGTACAGTTTTTTGCAATTATTATTCCTAGTGCCTTTGAATTTTTTGATGACAAATTTTGCGCTGTTCGAAGCTTCTCCCGGTATTGATTTTAATTCATGTCGTGGTTTTTTCAGCAACCTTACTTTCAGAGAAATGGAAACTTCAGCTTCATGATCCCGACATTTTGTTAAATTCATTGGCGCTTTCATTCTGTATTCAGAAATTCAAATATCTTTTCTTGTTTGAGTAATATCATCGAATTTGCCATACATGTATTCAGTAACAGTTCCAATGCTAATTTTCAATATCATTTCAAAGTTTTGTTGAAAGCATCAATACAGTAGTCTCTCTTGTCTTGTCATTTTAAAATTGTTATTCGTGATTTATTTTTGCGAGCAATGAGTTCACAATTGGTAAAAGTAAATCATTACTTGACCCAGAATCTTCATTTGAAATCATTACTTTATTGGCAAACTAAACAAATAAATAAGATATACGAAATGCAAAAATGTTTATAGTATATAAAAATATAGTAGAGGTTTTTTCCTGATTTTTAACAGTCTCGAAAATAATATGACACCGCGTGAAACCGAAATGGTAGTGTACCTCGCAGGACTTAGCGTTTTCGATATTTCGAAGAAAGCGCCGGTGTGTCAGGTAACAAAACTAAAGAAACGATCTAAACACCAAGATAGTTCTGGTTTACAGACCATACCAGAGAGTAGATCGGTTGGCGTCAAGATGGCGACAGTTCCGCAGACGTCGACCCATGGACTAACAATAAACAACGGACGTCTTTACCGATTGACGGCTACGTGACTTCGGGCCAGTAATCATCGAGGCCCAGGGCCTGGTCTGCGTCACATGTTCGTCCTGTAGCGGACATCTTCGAGAAACCCTATTGTAAATCAGTCACAGGCTCAATAGCGATGGGCCAGTTGCCTTTCGACTTCCACTATTCACGCGTTCCACGCTACAAATATAATCGCAGCAGTATTACTGAACAATGCAGAGACGCAATTTGAAATAATTAACAATCGCGCGTAATCGTGCTCAAGCGCCACGTGGGTCACCAGTGAACTCCACCCAAAATAAACTTGCCTAACACGTTTAAAATTATCCATTATATATTTGAACATTATGTGTATCGCTAAATGGATATTTCATCGTGGCGCCTTGGACATTTCCGGTAAAATCGGCGTGGCATTCAATTTGTTAAACAGCCGATGGAGTCGGTAAAGACTACATGAGGAATGGCAATAATGTTTTATGGACTGAACTTATTTCTGTTATCGAGAACGTTGAAACTACATGTACTAATAGAACTTACTTTTCCCTGGAAAACAAATTAGAATAAAAATGTACTGAATTAAAAGCAAGGGGTATAACAGCGAAACTTTTTTAACCTTGAAGGATTTAGGCGTCTGAAAAGCGTATATCTGCTCATTTTTGTTACGGGCTACGTTCCAAATCAGTATTAAGTAGGATCATTACAAATATGGACAAGTTGGAAGAAGAGTATTGGTGAAGTTGAATGTCAATGCCAATGCTAGGAGCACCAGCACTATGCACTGCCCCCTATCACTATGTGTTGGAACCAGCAACAACTGCACAGTAAAAATACTTGTTTCAACCGTGTGGTTTAATGTCTGAAATACTTCTGCAAATCCACTTCAAGAGAAGAGAAAACTATCCGTTTATATAACCGCCTTTTTATTGATAAACTTCTTTGACCTCTCATACTGATTTCCTTTGAGCTGGACTTTTAACAACATTGCGCTCATTTAGTGTCGGGCTGCAATAGCTAAATAATAAATAACAATAATTTAAATTAAAACTCTGAATAAGGTTTTAGTTTTATTGTAAATTTAGTCCTTAAGTTTACAAGTAGGGCTCAGGGAACTCGAACGTCACTTCGCGCCCCGTCAGCTTCTTGTACACTGACTGGAAGGTATCCACCTGTAGATAAACAAATTAATTGTAAAGTCAAGGTTGTCAAACAAACAACTTCACTTAATTAACAGTAATGTATGACATGATAAGCTTGAGAAAGGTGGCTACTTGAAGAAGCGACATTAAATGTTACGTTTAATTTTAAATACATAACTAGTATAATTTGTGTTATGTTTGACAGTCGTTTTATTTATTGGTTAAGATCTTTCTGCTGAAATCTAAATCATTGCAACCACAATCTATGATGATCCTATACTAGGAATCAAAATTATGCTGACTAAAATAATAGTATGTTATTATTTTACTCATCCCCCATCTATTTTAAAAATAGCTACTCTTTTCATAAACAAGATGTTACAACTTTTTTGCTAAGATAAGCAATTAATTTAGTGCAATAATATTCACAATGTTTCAAATATGTTATCTACATTTTTACTTTTTGTGTCGTCTATCTCTGTTTCTTTTTCCCAGAGACATGAAATAGGAAAGGAACATTTTTAAATACCTTATGTTCAATGGTTGTCTGCTGGTTCTTGTCAAGGTGCACCTTGATCAATTGCGAGCCATCCAGCTTAACCCTGATGCGCTTGCCGACAATCTCCGCGGGGAACACCAAGTCCTCAAGGATTGCATCATACACTGATGTCAATGTTCTGTAAAATAAATTGACAGTTAACTCTTATAAATTATTAGCAAAGGTTTTGGATATCTAACAAAGTTATATACTACTATACACAATCCATTTTGAAAACATTACTTATTAATATTTAATATAATAAACAGAATTAGCCTGTTTACACAAGTTAACCCTAATTTAAATCTAAGCCGAAATTGGGCGATAGTGGGCAGGTAGTGACTAACTACAAAAAATTATTTTATAATTTCTTTCACATAATTTTACAATATAGCCATTTACAAAAGTAAAGTAATTTTATACACACTTTTAAGTTCTATTACTACATAATAGGCTTTACTCTTAATTTTTTTCACTTTCATGTTCATATGGGTAACTATTCAGACTTATACATATTTTATGTATAAAATGATTATATTATCTTAATTTAACCAATTATCTTGTTAAAATATTTTAAATTGTTTTTGAGGGTTTAGCCGTTACCTGTCCAATCACCTAATGTTGAGTTCATATTAACTTAAGAGACATCTTTTGTGTATATCAAGGGTGGTGAATCTTAGGCTTGCGAGCCACTTGTGGCTTTTCAAAGGATTTTTGTAGCTTGCGACTAATGTGAGAGAAATCACTTTTCATTTTTATCTAATTATATTTTTAAAATTGATACCATTTCATCTGTTTAAAAATTACTGTTACATTTAATGTCAATGCATACATTTTTTACTTTAAAAAAAAAATGAAAATTGGCTTGTATTATCAAGGTGCTTGGCCAACCCTGGTACATATATGTATATGTATATATATGTATATATATATATATTGATGCAACAGCATTAGTTACTTTCTAAAGTATAGTTCTTCAAGTGGGGAAGCAAAAATAGTTCCCAATGTAACATTGCATCCTAACCAGTTGTGGTAATACTCAATTGTTGTGTAGTGCTATATAATTGTATCAAATGCCATTTATTACTCAGGAAGAGTAACTTAATAAAAGTGAATTTTACGTCTTACTTCGATCGGGTTGTATAGTTTTATTTCTGATGAGGATGGGACACATCCAAATGACCTTAAATTAGGCTATCATTTCTCTAAAACTATGCTTTATCTAACTAAAATAAAAAGTATACACATACTTTTTATTTTAGTTAGGTGAACAAATCTACCCCCTATACACTTCAAAATTTGTTACTATGTTGAACTAACTATGCAAGCCCTTGCAAAACAAACTTCTTGCTAACAGCTTGCATGTTTTGATAAATAATACAGGTTATGAAGTCACTACTATCAGTAATTACACTGGCAAAAATATACTATACAATTACAAGTTCCAAGAATACATAACTGAAATTTGACATATTAAGAAATCTAATGGAATCATTCAAATATTTCAATAACAGTAATAAATAATTAAATATGCCTAAAATATTAATTATTGATACCATTAACTATAACTAACAATAAAATGGGTTTGAAATATTCAACAGCAGTCAAATACTAAACATAGAATCTTTGTAAATCAATAATTACCTTGATTGTGGCCTCTTTTGTTTGTTGGCAACACGAGTCTTGTGGCTGGGTTTGGGTAAAATTTTCCTGTCACCAATGAAGACTACATGTTTGCCACTGAACTTCTTTTCCAGCTCACGGACAAGACGGATCTGGATCTTCTGGAATGCCTTCAGCTTGGGCATTGGCACATAGATGATGATTGACTGTAATAGTAATTTATAATTAAAATTCAATTTTAAGCTTCTTATTGACTTGAAGTGATGAAATCTGACATTAATGGCTATTTAAGCCATTGATTGTTAATGGCTAGACTAATTTCTACAAAACTAAAGCTCCATTGCTTTTATTCCATTTATCTATATGTATATAGTAGCAAATGTAATATATTTATAAAGGATCAAAAAGCAATATTCTTATCTTTATTATAATTTCACATTCATCGAAATATACTTATAAATATTAAGTGACCAAGGGTGGTAATAAATAATTAAAAAAAAAAAACTTTTTTACGTACTATCTTTGCAAGTTAGTATTTATTGGTAAATATTATTGACATTGGCTTAGAATAGCTTATTAAGTTAATTGTTACCTTTTTGTTGTGCAGTTCAATTTCTTTTGCCTTAGTTATGTAGAGCTCCCGTAGTTGAGCCTTGAGGTCAGAGTTGGTTTCCAACTCCACCAACGCCTGCGAGATCGAGGTCTCGAAGGGGTCAGCCTCTCCGGCATTTGGTTTGATAATCTTAGTACTCATCTGTAATGTTCAATCACTACATATAAATACCACATATAATCATGGAGGTTAGAAAACTTTAAACACTAAAAGTATAAATGATTCACAAACGAGCACCGTGATAGCACCTTGTAATACTTTAATTTTGAACTGATGCTAATATATTTAATAAGTTAACAGAGTTAAGGGATGATTAGAAACAACAACAACGTTGAACACGAAAGGTTGGGAAAAGTCACCAAGTTTTATCTTATTAATCGTTACCGTAAATGAAGAACTTAATCAATATGTAATTTCCCCAATCTGTTTCTAACTAAATAATAAGTATATTTATTGAACTTCAACGTTATTTTATGAAATAAAGTTAAAAGCCCGAAGAATTCACTACCTTGAGAACTGAGCGGGAGCGAAAGAGACAGAAACAGAAGAACTGTCACTTGTCAACAAGATACACAGATTCAAAATTGCATGATATAAAAATTAGAAAATTATAACAATTTTGGTATTTATTTAAAAAATATTTTTAACGAACCTTAATATCATTCCAGGAATTACGCACAAAAAATATTATTGTTAATAGTCAATACATTGCAAAAAAATGGTCTGTGATCTTGTCATATCACAAAAATTAAGAAGTCTAAATGAAAATTAACATGACACAGTTTAATGAACTTTGTCATTTGGTTTATCTAACATTTTTTTTATGTTGACTATTATTTCATTTAACAGTAAATACTGTATTGTAAATAAATAAATACTTCGTATGGTTATGCGACAATCATATTGGTTGATGATTTATACATGAAAAAAAGAAAGTTCATATTTTTAAACCAATTTTCTCATATTTAATGGAATCAGGCGTTACCTTGCGGAAGTCCATCCTAAATAAAAAAAGACCAATATTTAGCCATTTCCACACATGCAGTGGTAGTCGTGCAACAAAGTGCACCTCCCGCCAGCCCGCTGATAAATGCACATGCGGCAAACAACGCGAATCACACAACCGCCACCGTCAAATCACTTAACACGTGCTTCACCCCTCCACGGGGCGTCCCCAGGAGTTATGTTACACTGATTAGTGCCAAATACTCTGCTTGTGTTTATCAGCGGGCTGACGGGCGTTGCACTTTGTTGCACGACTACCACTGCTTGTGCGGAAGTAGCTAAATATTGGTCTTTTTCTTACTCAATTTTCTCATATTTTTTGTGGTTTTAGATCTTATTATACACATAATAATAACTTCAGCACGTGATGTTCTTTCAAGGAATGCCTATCCTTACAAGAATTCTGTCAACGGTATGTCAGTCTATGCTTGTCAATGTCAGTCTCGCTGTATTGTCCGATGGTAAACAGTTTTGATAAAAATGATGATTACAAGATGTGAATAATTTAGCATCGCCTCTTTTAAAAAAAAGTGTTTCAATTTCGAAGGTACCTAGGATGAAATTTTACGACCTAAACTTACGTAGCTCGTAATATTTATTGATTTTGCTTTATATTTGAATTTAAAAAAACCGCGCCGCTTCTTCATGACTATAATTTACCGCAGAAATACGTGAATACAGCGATGTTTTCAGAATCATACTACGTGTGTAATATAAATAAACCTTGAATCAATTTAAATCACTTGATAGAGAAGCGTTGCTGCCGACGTATTGTTAAAACTATGAAGCCTATACGCAACGAGTAAGTCGATTTAGGTTTTTTGAATTTTGTAAATGTTCTGAAATTTATTAAAAATATTTTATTACAAATTTAGAAAATGTAGAAAATTCTTATTTAGTGGTACTCAGAGATCTAGCCATTTGGTATAACGTTTTACTGTATTTGTTTGATGTCTGCTTTAAAGAAAGTACTTTTAAATACTAATCAATTTAATTTTTGGCATTTTGTTGCATGTGTAAGGTTGTATTATGTTATAACAAATTTAATTTTACAGTAACATGGTTTTAATAAACCTTTATATTTAATTTTATTACAGTCAATTTGTTATGGGTTTTGGGAGCACATATTGTTATGTTTTGTGTTGTTCAACTGTTTGCTTTGACTATTGTTAATATTGACCAATGATTTTGGAGTTACAAAGCTGATAGATTCTTGCAAACAATTTGAATATAAAATTGCTGTAAGTTTTCTGCGAAATAATTGTTTTTGTTTTGTAATACAGAAATGTGTAGTATCTAAGTATTTGTGTATGTTTAAACTGTAAACATCTCCATAAACTGACTTTAATTGACATATTTAAATTATGTAAAAATTCCTCAAATGTGTTGTCTTGAGGAATTTAAATCAGTAAAACATAAAAGAAATATTTTTTCATTCCAAGCATTTCTATTTTACAAACCAACCAAACTAGATGGCCAAAATGTTAAAATTATAGATAAGTTATTGTAGGCATAACTTACTATAAATTCTGGTCATAATCAAGAAGAGCAAAGTTATGGGTTATCATATAACTGAACTAGTGAGATGGTAATATTCCATTTTTTATTCCAATTGTGTGATTTATTAATGTTTGTTGTTGAGGTCAACAGTATACCAAAATTTACATAAAATAGGTTGTCATTTATTAAAAAGTAATGAAAATATATTAATTGAAATTTGAAAATGTAGTAACTAAACTGTCCATAGGAATGATTAGGCACATATTGCCAGCCTTATAAAGATCTACACAGCATAAAATAGGGCTGATGTGGGCTCTCATCTCAAGAAAGAGTGCGGCAGGTCCCATTTTCTTAGCCTTTTATGTCCAATTATAAAAGACACTTCAGTGTTTGCCATGTAGGAGGAGTAAGAGGAGTGAAGATTGAATACCTAAATTATTCAGTACCGAGTGCTATCTATACATATTACTATGACTACCAAGCATTATTTTTCTTCATCCTAGTCCAACTGTATCATCCAAATGACACCCTCTTTTACTGTGAGGAAAAGAAAACCGATACATCAAACTGTATAAATTCTTACTCTTTTCCTTCTCTTGGTTTTAAGGTAGAAAACTCAGGGCGTACATAATTAGAGAAAGAGAAACCTACAATCAGTAGGCTGTATATTCTACCCCACTGTTTTAGTCGGTGAGGTGGTTTTAATTTAAGGATATTAGCTATTATGTCAAAGCATTGCTGTGGCTGTCACTTAACACATTGTCACTATGAGATTTATGGTGTGTTTATGGCATTTTACTCAAGTATAGCAAGAAAAAAAGGTTTATAAATAATACAGAGACTAATAAAGTAATTAGAAGTAAACCAATTACTTTCTAAGATGGTTATATTCGGAACAATCAAATGGTGCTGCAGCAATATTAGATGTTGTTTTTATTAAAATGTTGTATAGCTTATTAACATTTTTAATGGGACAACGCAAAAAGGAGAAGTGGAATTATATTACAAAATAGTATCAAATTGTTCTAATAATTACAATAGTTTGTGATTTTCAGGTATAAAACAAAGTTTAAAGAAATTTCCAAGCTTCGAATTAAAATATAAATTGCCAATTTCATGCCAAAAATATACAGCACTAATATATAAAACATATTTCATTTAAACAAATTTTATTATTTTGAGTTAAATATTAAACAAGGAAAGCAATCATAGAGATTGCTTTATTTCTTTCATAGTAATATTAAAGTAATCGGCACAGTTTTGTTCTGTCTTTTATATGGATAAACAAATTAGATATTTTGATTTGCTAACCTTAAAAACATTTATTTTGCAGGAAAAGTATTCAAGGCTTTGTTTTATTTAAACTGTGGGAGAAATTTATTCATGGTTGTGACGTTTGTAAAATACAGTAATTCTACCTGTAACAAGATAAATTCATTCTTTATACTCGTAGGTGTACTTGTTGGATGAGCATTCGCATAACGCTCTTAGAACCCCGTACAACACGTTATGTCAAAAAACCTTAAGGTTTTCTCAATAAATTGGGCTTTAAATTATATATATATATATATATATATATATATATATATATATGTATATATATATATATATATATATATATATATATATATGTATGTGTGTACTAATAGATATTAAAACACATAATTGTAAATAGATTACTTAATTATTAACACACTTTTAACATATGTTGTCGTCATAGCTAACTGAAATAATATTCTACTGACATCTTTTTTAAAAAAATTGTCAAGATTTCTTCTTTCTCTTAAGTTATGCTAGTAAAAATAAAGTATTGTAAGTTACTTACTTAAGATTTGTTTTTTTTTTTAAAGATAAATTTAGATGTGATAGGTTTAAGGGTAACTGTTTTATTAGTTTATTTAGGCGGCTTTGTTGGATAAAAGATTTTTCTCTCTTTCTTCGTCGGCAATATACAGTTGATATACATGTAATTTATAATCGATCAATCATGGATTACAGAACATATGTCACTCAATCGGATATTACAAAATGTGTAGCACTTGACAACTTTGATAATAGCGCTGATAAAATAATCAACCAACACCGCTAGGGTGTCCATATTATTAAACACATATGGACATGACTATTCACTGTATTAATAATACTCAAAACTTAATTTGTATGTAATTTTTTCTTTGCAATAATTTCATGTCTATCGAAAAATAATTATACGTTCCATATTTAATATAATTAAAAATTAAATTGTTTTTAAAAAATTGGACTTAGTTCATTTGTAAGTGGATCACTAGAGAACGGTTTCTGATATTTTATGCGAAAACTAAACAAATTTTTCAGGGAACAAAATGTTGTAAATGGTGTTTAGAAAATATTTTTTTTAGATGCACATGGTATTTTGCTTGAATTAACTACGACAACCAGCGTTTGTGCAACACTGTTAAAAATAAATTAATTACTATATTATAAACTATTAAAACCACCACGTATGCGTAGATATAGCGTGGGTAAAACGCTCATTAGGTATATCGACGACATAATCAAGTCGTAGAAGTCTTGTTTTTATTGGACATGACGCCAATTCAGATCAGCTTGGCCAGACTGGATTTAACTCGAGACACTAGGGCCCTAATCGTAGAAGTCGCTGGATGCTAGCGACGCAAGACCATACATTATAGCAATTTATTGGGGGAGAACTGTGCCTTGCAATGGCCATCTATCGGTTGAATTGAATGAATGAATTATGAAATAATGAAAATTGGGACAAACTGTTAAATTGAAAATTTTTTGGCCTTTAACCAATATCCTGAAAAACTGGTCACCAAATTTTTGACTGCAAAAAGTTTAGTTCATATGTAATAAACGGAATCGGTATTTTATAAAAATTTCGCAAAATATTATAGGATTTCCATTTAAGAAACTCAAAACGCATAATAAAATTAAATTGTCGGAAAAGGCTTATTGTAAATAAGCGAATATTTAAATTAAAATAAAGAAAATTCTCGGCATTGATGTCGCTTATTATTTTGATTTAATTTAGGTCATATCCGATAAAGTATACATGTATAAATGAGTGTTGTTAAACTATTAAAAATGTTGTTGTGGAGTTTTTCCTGCATCATCTCCACAACTATAACACCTTACGTAACTGAGTCAAAAATAAAATAGATTAAAAAGTCGACAATCAATAAGACTTCTGTTGAAAGTTCCAATGTTAAATAAATGTATTTCATCTTTTTAATATACACTCTATTGGATAATATTTTTTTTGTTTGTAACGACAAATTTGTTGAATTTAAAAATGTCCAGCTTGTATTAAATGCTTAGCAAACCTACTGCATGAACTATTCGATAACTCAACAGTGACCCGGCAGACTTCGATAGTGCTGTGTGTGTCGAATAATACGTTTGAACATAGTTTTAATTTTTTTTTGTTCTATTAGTTTGTGTTGTGTTTTAACATAACCGGTTTAAAAGTTGTAAGTTGAAAATATTAATCTATAAAATATAAAAAAATATTAGCAAATATAATAACGAGAAAATTTTATTACGTTTATATTTTGTTTCGGTAAGCGTATGATGTTTTTTCAACAATAAAACTGTATCAGCATGAATTGTAAATGGCTCAATTCTCAATTGTTTTATAACATTTATTTATTAGTGGTTATGATATGATAAGAGTTAAATTATTGAACCATATTTAGCCAAATTATTTAGTCAAAATGTCTTTAAATATTTTTTAATTTAATACAAAGCGATAAAAAAGTTTTGAAATTTAGAAAGGATTTTGAAACTTAAATTATACGCGCCCTTACTTTCTTAGAGGGTGCTCCGCCCACATAGCCTTAAAGTATGGCAGCGCAGCGTAGAATCATTTAAAGTTATCAGTTGCGTACGTCAGGAGAAGAGTGTCAGAAGATCCGATCAGAATGATCTTCGTGATAAACGCATCCATCAACTTAAAGCTACGGGTGCTTCAAACGCGGAATGATCTCAGAAGAGCCCACAGCAATCTCGGACAAGTTTTTTTTGTGGTCACTTACAATATTTTTAAAATAATAGCACAGCAAATTATCATTTTATCACTTGAATATTCTTACTTCTACAGTTTAATTTTATATAGTTTAAAATTTCCTAGAAAATAATTTAAAAACATGACATAGGAGTGTATTACAATAAACAGTCGCTCACAAGAGTTACTAATTTTTATCGAGTATTATAATAAATAATTATTAGTTACTGTAAATATTATAGCTTCGGGCTAAATATCTAAAAATATCCGTAACCCTTGTAACTTTATTGGCGAATGCATCCTAAGGATCGGAGAAATGTAATGTTACTGTACACTATAAGGTTTATATATACTTAAAATTCTTTGTTTAAATTTTATTTACTTACTTTCCGTGAATTAATTGTAGAATGTGTAACATTATTATTATCTGCATCCGGAACATCGTGACGCAAGATTTTAGTTTACAAATTGCTCTTAATTATCATCAACAATGAAATTTTGGTACATTTGTGAAGAGCTACAAATAAACCTTCAAAGAATCGCGTGTTAGACTCTCCCATCATAAAATACAATTTAAGCAAAACCTTATATCGCGTACTTATAATGTTATTACTTTTATTTATTATAGTCTGTATTTCTGTACATTTATTTGTATTTAAAAGTAAATAAATTAAGTAGGATTTTAACGTAAAAAAATAGCGAGTACTTAGTTGCGCACTTAATTCGAACCCGACATTTATATTTGCCACCAATTATAATATTTCGGCGCGCTGTTGGTTGTAAAGTTACTGATCGTAGAAGACGATATCTAATATATTTTATAGCAATAAATATTATTTTTTTTTCCCGTCTCATCGTCTTTAATACAGCTGGAAGACTTCCACCGCTGGACATAGCTTCTCCCATAGATTTTTAATAGGACCGGACCAGTTAGAAACGCCTTGAGTCTTCCAACGACTATACCATACCAATGTTATGGTATATAACCAGGTCGTCCACCATGTAGGTGTATTTTAAATGCCGCGCTTTCCCGTCCGAAGTCTCCACTCGTCGTCGTATCATGTTTTAAAAAAATAATATATTAGGGGGACCGGAAAGTAATGTAGCTTTCTTAAGTTAAATACACACGACTACATTTTTAACAAGTTTCTATTTCTTATCAACAATACATTCACCTTCGTTATCAACAATCTTTTTCCATTAAGTATACAAATTCTCAATGCAGTAAAAATCAATTGCTATTTTTGTAAAATATGTCGACAGAAACGACATTACTTTCCGGTCTTTCTAATACATTATTTTTGTAATATTTTGTAGTAGCAGGATCAGTTATAATATTGTAAAAATGTAACCGTAACAACAGCCTTCATATTTAATCCACGCAGCCCATGTAAAAACATCGTGTAGCGATTACAATGAAGTGTCGTACAATTACATTTGAAATTGTTTGCACATCTTAAGGTCAAGATGTCGTTGATAAGACAGCTGCTGATTTCAACAGTCCTTTAGATGCCTCATACCCTACCACCCACTTTTATTGTAATATTTCAATTATATTTGTTACCTCACAACTTCGTAAAAGAAGGCGACAGTAAACTATAAAGCAGATGTCTTGCAACAAATGTCCTTTTGTCTTTAAAATATACTAGAATGTTCGGAAAGTCGTAAGTCTTCGCCATTGATTTCAAATAGGATCGGATGTGGGGGCCCTGCATCCAATATTTTCCAACCACCACGACAAGGTTGTCTTCCTTGTGAGCAGAGGTTCTACGTAATATTTGCCGATCAGTGGTCTTCATTATACAACCTTAAAGCTCCATCGGCCATCAGTTCTGCATTCTATGAAGCCTGCCTACTGCCACTTGCCGAGCTGCTGGGCTATATCGATCACTTAGTTTGCCTATTGACCTCCTAATCCTACGCATGGAGTAATTCCGAGCATAGGCGTATCCTTGGCTCGTTGTGCGACTAAGAGCTTGTGCGAATAAGAGCCTGGTAACACAAGTTGATTGTAGAGCTTAGAAAACCTTTTTTGTTGTCATTTATAGTTGCACCAAGTTTGAGGCGGTAGAGCATTGAGAGCGAAAAGCCTAGACCTCTTTACAATTAATTACCTTAGGGGCTTCCCCGGAAGCCGATCCGACCTTTACCAGATTCAATAGACAACCTGGAATCATAGTGTAATTTTGATATATTTCATCAAACAGATAAATTAATAATATTTATCTGCCCAAAGATTAATAAGTACCCATTCTAATTTCTTAATTAAACATAAGCGGTTATTACTTGGTCTTTACTTTAATTTATTTATATACTAGGTTAGCTATATGTTTAACAGCAATCACACCAATTTTTTTCTAAAGAGTACACTAAAAATGCATTAAATTTCTGTGTTATTTGTACTAATCAATATGAAACATCTGAAAATATTTTCCGGCTTATCTTTTTTGCATTACCGCTACACGTATAACATAATCTTCTTTTATAATGGAATGTCTATGTTATGTCCTTATCATTAGTACTTAGTGTTGTATTTATTGCTTTATAGCCACATTGTTAACCCAATGTATAAAATATTAGATATAATTTCACATGATATGTAACTCCATCTAACTTATTTTTTATAAATATAGGATACTAGATTTGACTTTGTGTAATACCACTAACATACTTCGTACTGTCAAAAGATGGCCTTTTGTAGTCCCGAAAAAAAAGTATTTCAGAGTGGTCACGTTTTTTATATTACTAATACTTGTTAAAGTCGTCGAACCTTTCTTGTGTCGACTTAAAGATAAGCTGTACCGGTTGAGCTATTCTCGACGTGCTTAGCAATACAATTGGCGCTAATTGATTTTTAATAATTGTTTAAATAAATGAAAAAAAAATATGTGTATGTATGTATATATGTATATATATACACACACACACACACACATATATATATGTGTGTGTGTGTGTAGTGTCAAAACAAACATTTTACATTTAAATTAATTGTACGAAAATTGATTCGTGGAATAATCGAGATTTTTTTTATCAAATATTGTTATAAAAGGCTTGTATAAAGGCTCAAAAGCTAAGTTTTAATACGTAGTACATACCCTATTGACAGATATTTGTAATTACTTTGTAAATTATCGCAATGTAATTAATTTTAATATGTAATTTTAATATTCTGTTATTGTGTAAGGAATTGTTTACTAAGCACCAATTTTTAATAATTGTCTATAAAGATACAAAGATGGAATACTTCTTTTTTAACTATTTGTTTACTAAAAGACAAAGTGACCATAATGATTACTTGTGGTGGTAGTTGGATTACAGTACTTACAAATAAAAATGTATTACTATTAGCTAGGAAATTTGTAACGTACCGTTCTATGTAAATACATCTTTACATTCTGTAATAATCGGTGTAAGAATAGTCTAAAAACATCACGTGTGCGAAACATATGCTATAAAACAAAGTATGATGAAAAATATGCAGAAAATCCATATTTTTATGCGAGACGTTCCGCTTATTCATGCGTTGTTGAAAGATTTTTTTTAACCAGTGATATGAACAGAACGTGACAATGCAAGCAAAACTACATTTTCAGATATCCGGCTTTTATTCAAACTTTTTATGGTGGTATATATTTTTATCTATCAAGAGTCGTTTGTAGGCGTTTTCTACAAAAATGGGTGTGGTCCTGCTAAAACATACCACGACATTAAAATTTAGTTCAGAAATATGTTCTATTCAATAGGTCCCTCTTAGATCGTAGCTATCGTTATTTTATATCACGAGTATATATCTTCGTATTTTCCTTCACGAGAGAGTTCTCCATGTTAGGGTTTCTAGTTTTTCTAGTGGCTTCACAAAAACATTTGTACAGAGCAACTAGAACATGGTCTGCTGACTATTATTGACAGCCAGAATTATTGACTTCGTGTTTTTTCTATTTATTTTTTTACTACATGTTGACTTAATAAATAAATTATTGCGATAATTTATTTAGTAGTAGTAATCATTTATTTATTTAGTAGTAGTATATACCACGCATAGTTTAAGGTTACCTTATTAAAAATATATGCGGAGTACTATGTCCAGTATAAACATCCCACGTAGTGACAATGTGTTCAAAATTAAATTTAAGACACCTTTTCCTATTTAATTGATTATCTCACTAAAACATGGTCTTTCTAACGTATGTTAATAAAATAATTGTTTGTAAACATTTCTCCACCAACGATTGCATTTTGGTTGTGCTTCAATTTGAGGTCTGACTCATGAGTAAATCGAAAATAGTTATTACTTATAAGATATGTAATGCCGCTAAGTTTTAGTAACAATTGGCCCGTATTAATTGTAAGAGAATTGCGAAATGCAATACATACCTATAAGTAACTAGTTTTGTAAACACATTGTGTTTATATCCCTGCATTGTTAATTACGACCATGACAATCTTAATATAAAATCGTTCTATTGAACTGGATATTCTAATTTAATGTCTATTATGTTAAATAAGAGTAACTAATAAGTTTGTAAAAAAATGTATTTAAAATTATGAATTTAATGTACCTAAATAAAGAGGAAAAACAATGCTTGATTCTAAAATCTTTTAAACCCTCCTTTACATTGTGGAGCGCAGCATTAAGATTGGTGTGGGACTACGTCGTTTTAGATGATTTCTCTCGACTTGTTCAGTCACCATCAATTCAAGATTTTGGCCATCTTTCCTATGTGCAGACATAAAAGGGGGAAAAAAATTACAGACCTTTTTGATAAAATTATTTAATAATATTAAAAACTAAATAAAGCACCAGTTGTAAAAACTTAAATGAAATTAGGTAAAAAAAGTAGCGGTATCTGAAGAAATACAAAACTTTAGTGATTGAGAATTTATTTATTTCCTTAGAAAGTATTCTAATAAGTATTGTGAAACGATAACATTTATTTTTCTGATAAAAAGACAAGCCGGAAAAACTTTAATTCTTTTTCAATAGAATTTTTTAAATTAAAGATTAGTGTAGTGTATCTTTTTACAAATGGTATATCTCAATGCAGATGTCTTAGCCACAGAGGAAATTAAATTTAAAAACAAATAAATCTCTTTTTAAAGTAACATAGTGTTCATAGAATGATAATTTATAGAATGATCTTGAACCCACCTATTGTTTGTTAGTTTTACATTTTACAATCGTTTGTTTTGAAGACATTGTATGGCTATGACTATAGATATTTTGCATCCATATATATACACAAACCATCGTGACGTTTGCGCCACAATATCATCTTAAACAAATAATTGCATACGTGAACGCGTGTTAGTTTTTAAATTATACTCAATTATATTGATATCGTCTTTCTTATTCACTTGGAGTGAGTCAAATAATAAACGTCTATTTTCATTATCAGATAGCACTAAAACGTGAATAATAAATAAATGTGTTAAGAATTCTATTGAGTATTCTAGTAACGGGTATAACCTCTTTTTTTTATTTCCAGCGTAATTATGAAACCTTCAATACTAGTGACAGGCGGTGCTGGATACGTTGGCTCGCATACAGTTATATCGCTACTTGAGCAACAGATCGACAGTGAAGTGGATATCGTGGTAGTGGACAACCTGAGTAACGCGTACAAAGCCGAGGGTCACAAGAAGCCTGAGCCCATTAGGGTTATCGAAGAGCTGACGGGAAAGGCGATTCATTTCTACAATGCAGACATCAGGAATGCGGCGGCTTTGGGCACCATTTTTGAGAATGTCAGTAACCTATTTTTATTACGCATTTTAATTAATACTCCTAACACTAGAAACAAAAGCAGTTTTAATAACATAAAAAATGCAATGAGCAGTCGTATGACTCGAGGCGTAGCAAGGAAACACAAGACAACAACAATACCGGGTAGTCGACATGTACATTGTACGAGATAGTTTAGATTATGATGAATATACAATGTACTCAAAAAGAGCAATGCATATATATATTTATTTATCTATTCTAATGATATTAACACATCAAGTAAAAACATCAAAGCTATAACACATGTCTATGAAGGAAAAAATAAAAAATAGAACTATAAATTAAAGAAAATAATCAGGTAGTGATTTCGCAAGTCTTATAGTTACCAGTAAGATAATCCAGAATCGAACAGCTTGAATGAAAATAGATTTAGCCATGTACTATGTTGAATACGGCAAAAATATTGGTCTCTAAAAGTTCAACTGGTTAGAGATAATAAAGCGTTTTGACTCACCTCTTTGCAGTAACTGATCTCACATTATTTTCTACAACGGATTAAGGAGAGGCCGCCAAACTCATAGGTTTTAAATCAAGTCGCTTAAGCAACTTTCCACGACTGAACACAAACTTCCTTGTATCCTGTTTCGAAGCTGACCTAATAAGCGAAATACGGCTCCATCGGTTGATGTTATTGGATAAACCGATACTATATGTGTATTTAGAACTGAGACATGTTTAAAACTAATCCTTGATCATATTTTTCTTTGATTTTATTTTTCTTCTTATTAATGTTGTTACGTTAGCCCACATTATCAGTTATAAAAGAAGTTCTCTGAGCTCGATTAATTGTGCCGAATGCTTTTTGTTTTCGGTTAAAAGGAATGTTTTTTTTTGTTTTAGCACAACATAGACTGCGTCATCCACTTCGCGGCGCTGAAAGCTGTCGGAGAGTCAGTACAGAAACCACTCGAATATTACCAGGCGAACATAACCGGCACCTGCACACTGTTCGATGTATGTGAATAACTGAATGTTATTTTGTAAAGAAAAGTGTAACAGTTTGTAAATTGTGTTTCGATGGTTATAGCACTAACGCCGTGGTTTTCCAACAAAGTGGTCCTTGTGAACCCTGAGGGGTCCATCGAATATTAATTATAAAGGGTCTTAAAATTGCGATTAGTCGCGGGATGCAAGTCCTTGGGGTCTTTAGTGGCGTGGAGACCACGGACCGAAAAGCGCAACTTTAGACCCACAAGTTGGACAGATGATCTTGTTACGATCATCTGAAGACGCAGGATGCAGACTGCTTCCAACTGATCCAATTGAAAATCTATGGGTAAGGCCTGTGTTCAATGACATTCAACAACTGAAATGATGAAATGTTATTCAGGTGATGCGCAAGTACGGGGTGTACAAGCTCGTGTACAGCTCGTCGTGCACGGTGTACGGGGAGCCGGAGACGCTGCCGCTCAACGAGAGCCACCCCACGGGTCGCGGCCTCACCAGCCCCTACGGCAAGTCCAAGTACTTCTGCGAAGAGATCATGAAGGACATCTGCAGGAGCGATAAGGTGAGCAAATACGAGGGTGGATTGAAAAGTACTCGGCCTAACACAGATCCATTCAATTCTAAAAATCAAATCTACCCACATTATTTAGTTCAGTTCACACTAGTTCATTGTGTGAAGTTCGAAACGTGTGCGATAATTAGTTGTGATTTTATAAATTTATTAACAAAGTAATCGGACATAATTTCCGCGAATGGAGCAAATCGAGCAGCGTGCCGTCATTAAGTACCTCCATAAGAAGGGGCTATCATCAAAAGCCATCCATGATGACATGGTCAGTACATTAGGCGATTGTGCTCTGTCATATTCATCCGTCAAAAAATGGATAGCAGAATTTAAGCGTGGTAGAGAGAGTGCGAAAGATGAACCCCGATCTGGAAGGCCTTCGACGTCAACTACTGACGAAAATATTAAAAAAGTACTTGATTTAATAATGGGAGACCGCAGATTAAAAATTAGAGAGATAGCCGAGATTATAGGCATCTCTTATGAACGAATTCAAAACATCATTGTCAACGAGTTGCGTTTCCACAAGGTGTCTGCGAGGTGGGTTCCGCGACTGCTTTCAGTTGAACAAAAAAGGACGCGATTGACTATTTCACGCGACTGTTTGGAGTTATTTGAAGCCGATGCAGATGATTTTTTGAATCGTTTTGTTACTATGGACGAAACATGGGTTCATTACTGTACACCGGAAACAAAACAACAATCAAAACAGTGGAGAAGACCTGGTTCACCACCCCCTAAAAAGGCTAAGTCGATTTTGTCGGCAAATAAGGTGATGGCTTCAGTATTCTGAGACTCGAAAGGTGTGATTATGATTGATTATCTTGAAAGGGGTCAGATTATAAACTCTGATTACTACTGCACCTTACTAAGTCGTTTACGAGAGGAAATAAAAGAAAAACATCGAGGAATGCTCAGAAGAAAAGTCCTGTTTCATCAAGATAACGCCTGTGTTCACACGTCAGTACAGTCAATGGCTGAAATTCACAACTGTGGCTTTGAACTGTTACCGCATCCGCCGTATTCACCTGATCTGGCACCATCAGACTTCTTTCTGTTCCCTAACCTAAAAAAGCACTTGGGAGGTCAAAGATTTTCGACAAACGACGAGGTCAAAGCAGCTGTAGATGCATATTTTGACTCTAAGGAAGAATCATTTTTTTTAACGGTCTAAATGCTTGGAAGGGGAGGTGGCAAAAGTGTATTGAACTTGATGGTGATTATGTAGAAAAATAAAAATATAACTGATTTAGTATGTGTTTATTTTCTTGGTTAGGCCGAGTACTTTTCAATCCACCCTCGTATCACGTCACATAATATAGGAATATAATAGTAGGAGCGTTTTCTTGATTATGTAATTTTGACGGTCTTCACCTGAAACTTGTCGCCTTTGTCGTGTGTTTATGGCATATATTTTCCTCTACGAGGCACATTGCACGCATCCATTTCATATTCTTGATAAATCGCCACTAAAACACACTGACGAGCATTATCTTATAACACTTCCTAGAGATAGCCGACACATTTAATTAAACATACATTTTACAAAGGTGTTGGTGTCGATGATTTTATTTTGGTCTCTAAAGAACACGGATCAATCTCGTAGTTTTTTTTTCTGAATAAAATTGTGTATAGAGACTTTCTTTTTATTTTACGATTAAACATCACCGAAAGGTTGCAGACTAGAACTGTGAGTGTTGAGAAAAAAGAATGAGGCGTGTCGTCGCAGTTGGCTTGGCGTAAGTAATGATGAGTTTTTTGTGCTGCGTTCCAGAGATGGACGGTGATATCGCTGCGGTACTTCAACCCGGTGGGCGCGCACCGCAGCGGCCGCATCGGCGAGGATCCCGCGGGGATTCCCAACAACCTCATGCCCTTCATCGCACAGGTAACAACTGTCAGTTTTGTATCAAAATAAAGTACTACTACTGCCATTATTGTATGTAATGGCATTACTTAAAACTAGTCGTAAATGACTCATGTATGACTGATTAGCGGTAATACAGAAGTCATTTTAGCTCATTTTTGCAAACACGTTTCGTTTTTTTGATAACTTCCATACATCTCTTAATATTTCTCCATTATCGATTGTACGGAGTTATAGTTTGGACAGTAAATATATTTTAAAAATAGTATTGCAGAAAATGGAATGGAAATTAAGTTATAAATTAAAAACATTTATTTATAATGTAAATGTAAAAATAGAAAAATTATAATGTAAATATTATTTTTGCGTGTGAGGGTGATGCTCGACTTATGATGCTACATTTACTTAACAGATTTGTTTATTTAAGGCGATAACGTAACAATAAAGTACGCGATCAGTCAACTCAGAAAATAAATGTGTAAAATATTAAACATATTTAACTATCTGATGCCACGTTTCATTCCACTATGCATAAGTTTCCCCTAAAGGGCCTTACGCTTGATTAATTCGTGGAGTGCTTCGTGGATAGTCTCCCTATACAACAAACGTTAATATATTGTCCCAAACCGAGAGACTTTGAAGTAACCTTTGAGTTTATTTGCTAAAAACGAGAACTTAGGCTAGGCACTCATTTATTCATTTCCGCCACAAAATTAACTACTGACAGAAAAAAACACTCTAAAAGTGTTTCTTAATGAAATATTACAGGTGGCAGTGGGCCGCCTCAAAGAGTTGTTGGTGTTCGGCTCTGATTACCCCACGGCGGACGGCACCGGAGTGCGTGACTACATCCACGTGGAAGACCTTGCCGAGGGTCACGTGAAGGCCATCAAGCTGTTCCAGCAGCCCGGCTTTGGCGGCTTCCATGCTGTTAATTTGGGTAGCAAGAATATTACTTATATTTATGAAGTTATTATGTATGAGCAAGCTCAACTAGTATAAAATATATAAGGATTGTATGGCCCTTATATATTTTATACTAGTTGAGCTTGCTCATACATAATAACTTCTGCTGAGCTATCTAATAATAATATATGGCATACATTGAATCACAATAATTTAACTTATCAAAGTAGACATACAAAAACAAAGAAATACACTAAAAATAAATAGACACACTTTTTATAGGAAAACTTCATCTAAACAAATTTTATAACCTTAGTTACTGTGTTGATATATGCTATTTTGAAAAATAAGATAATGAACGTATCTCTGTAGTTCAGTGATATCGCTGCAGGCGGCGCTTTTCACACTATAACTACTCCTCGTCACATAAGAATTTCAATTTTACCGTTAAAATGTAGCAGTTTTTACAGTTAAATTAAAATTTTATTGTATTGGTTAAAATAGAACTATATAGCAAAATTAGTTTTTGGGAATCAATACAATTATAACCAGTACAAAAAAAAGGGACAAAAAAGAGGTTTTATTGTTGTTTTAAGGTACATAAAATAGTTATTAGTCCTCAGCATAAGAAAGAAGAGTGAAATGTGCAGTTTAAAAGAACAAAAAGAAAACTGAATGAAAAAAAATATCGGGAGAAGGGAAATGGACGAGAAGGATGGAAGATGAGAGCGAGATAATTAATACAAGAGTGAGTGAGAAAGCGAGATAGACATAGACGCCGTCTTTTTCTGTCTCTTACCGAGAGTGAGAGAAATTGGTTGATAACAATAGTTTATACTTTTTGGCAGGCACTGGGACCGGATACTCGGTGCTACAAATGGTGGAGGCATTCGAGGAGGCGAGCGGGCGGCGTGTTCCGTACCGCGTGGTGGGGCGACGTGACGGCGACATCGCTGCGAACTACGCGGATGTGGCGCTCGCACAGCGGCTGCTGGAATGGCACGCCACTCGAACCCTTCGCGATATGTGCGTCGACACTTGGCGTTGGCAGAGCACGCACCCCGACGGCTTCAAAACAACCTAGACTGGTGGTGATACCACCTCTATTTACAAACACGTTATACGGATTAAACATGAGTTGTAACGTTGTCAGCAAACAACTATAACTTGTGGATCCAACTCGCTGTTGTAAGTTATATGTTATCAAATGTGCCAGTATCTCCCAATACCACACTACTTTATATTAACAAGCATGGCTTATGGAGAAAAAGTTGCAATAAATGTTAGCCAATAACTATAAGTGGATTAAACTCGCAGAGACCGTTTATATTACCAATCTTTGGGCGAGGACTATGCCTTGCAGGGGGCGTCTATCTCGCTTACCATTCTCAGTCTATATAATTAATTTTTAATGAAGTGGTTGCAATCCATTGTGGTCATATCAGATCATGTAGACAATTATTTAATTCCATAATTTCGGCCTTCAACATTTTGTAATATGTAAATAGTACTAACAATTTTAGTTTTCTAGAATGTAACATTTAGCTTCCTTCTTTAATTATTCTCACTACTTATTCTATTTGTCAATTGTCTGAATGTTTCCTCTGGAAATTTCTGGGTTATAAATCTCTGGTGTGACTATATACATCTCAACTGATTACTAATCGTGTTTTGTAGAGTCTAGCTCGATGTTACACGGTTTTTATCACAGTTTATCACAATATTTATTATCCTAACTTTTTATTTTATTATGACTGTGGAATAGTGGACAAGAAGTTATTTTCTAGTGTCGCCAACACTGGACAGAGTTAAATTTAACAATTAACCTTGTCAAAGTTGGGTTCACCTAGGTTTAATAGGTAATGTATTCAGGCGGATAATTTTATACGCAGAGCTGTACTGGGCATAATGCAAAATAACTATCGTTTGATATTTACTTCGTTGCCTAATGTTTAATCCGTAAAACTATTGTATTAGATTTTCAAATTATTATTTTTGTATTTTACAAGTCTTAAATCGATTATAAATAATTATTTTAAAAAACCAAAGGTTTTTATGTTACTGTTAGTAGCTATTTTATGTAAGCAATATTTTGCATTTTATTTAATTATTATTTGAAAGTGTTCCTACTGAGTTGCCATATATGTTTGTTTTTGTTACAATTGAATTAACTAATGTCGATATTTATTTTTAGTTAATTGCTGGAACTTGTAATATTTTGCTGTTATAATGTGAGAGTTGTTTTTTGACGCTGACGTTTAGTGATAAATTTCAAATAAAAAGGTCGTCTAATAAAGGTCGACTTGTAATGCATTTGATGTTCAATGATTTATTTTATTAATTTACATGCATTGTTATCTAAAGTTATTTATCGGTCTTAATTATGAAGGCGGCTTTTTAATGAATAACGAAAACATTAATTTCCGGACTCTCTCTACGAGAAACTGTAGTTAACCATCTCGTTCGCTCAGTCGCATCCCGGAAATTTTTCGATACACAAGTGCTGTCCACATTTATCTAACTTTAGGTAAACATGCATCAAAAGATTTTTATATTTATGACGGTAAATATATTATTAATTTATACCATAGTGAATTATAATGATGAGAAATACCAAAGTGTAACCCAAAGTCTTGTTATATAAACATATATTTTTGTTAATCTTTAGTTTTAAAAAAATAGATTTTTATGTTATTTAAAATTGCAAATATAAATGAAAATAGAAGAAGCATTTATTCCGAATGTAATCATTCCTTTTTAATATTTTGAGACTTTTAAATAAAATGTATTTATTTATTAATATAATAAATTTGTTTAACAGGTGCTACTTTCAAAATTTAATAGTTTGACTATAGTGAAGTATTTATAACAATAAATAATTCGAATATGCACTACAAACATGTTTTATTTTAATAATTTATCCTTTAAAATATGGTAAGTGTATGTTGTACAAGAAATATGTTGAAAACTGGTGTCATGTAAAAGTGTCTGAGCGAAGTTCTAAGCCTAAAAAACAATGTTTTTATTTATTTAATTTACCATTTAAACTGGAAAAGTGATATTAACAATAGATGTTTTGACACGTTAAAAAAAGTCGCCGGGCCAAATTCGTTTATATATGAACTATGTGCACATTTTTTACCAAAAAAAAATTCGTTTCGGTTAGACAACACGAGTCATTACGAGAAAACGGTTAATGATCACACTAAACTCATTATTTTGTATATGGTTGAATGAACCCTGTAAAATTTCTTGTGTTAAACACATCATTTTTCATTAATTACTTAATATAATATGAATATGGTAGTTTTTCGTTTGCCTGCCGCAATTATAGAATCAATAAATATATAAGTCACGCAAATTTCTTATAATCATAAACAGAATATTTGTTTAGCGCCATATGATCTTTTTTCTCAATTTATTTAAAACAAAGTATATTTCCTTTTTTTCACAAGCCTTTTAAGCCTTAATTTTTGTAAATCAAAAAGATTATAATTTTTGATTTGGTGATATTGAAAAATATTTCTCTTTTGTGTGACCATTTTACCTAAGCGAAGGGTGTATTAACAAAAAGTGCATCATGCGATCAGAATCGTTAGGTTAGGTTATAAACAAATGATGATATTCTAAACATAACTATTTTACCCAAAAAGAATGCTGACGTTTGCGCCCGGCAATCGAAAAATTTCCATGCAATAATTCCTTTCTAAACAAACATAGGAAAATTAAAAACAGAAATTTCTGTCGAACTGGATCGGTATGGCTTGACTATGGAGTGCCACACGTTGTACACACAAGTGTACACGTTGGCAGTTCCTAAGCCTTGGCACGGGTGTCGATGTCAATGCCCAGAACATCTGGTGCGGCTGACCGTCCACGGATCGCAGATTGAAACATTCAACGTTGGGTAACTTCTGCACTGTATACCAGGCTGAGCTGCTGGCATTAGCGGCAGCGACAGGGTATATGGGCAAAGTGTCAATTCAGTCTTGCCGCACTGAGCAACTCACGATCCGCCCTCGAGACATTCGCAAGATCTGAGACTCTTTATCCCCTAGCGTTAAGAGTAAAAGATAATGAAAGTATGAGAAAAAGGGAAGAAATTAGTTTTTAACAATGCAGGGATGGAAGGAATCGAAACGATCAGTTAGCCAAAGGAAGGCCGCGCCCTGAAGAGTAAATGTAGATCAGTGTATGAATTATCCCCTTTTTCAAGCAATAGCTTAGGCTGGACACGCTTGGCCAATAGAACATGAAGTATATTGAACGGACGAAGGCTTAGGTAACTTAGTTCTCCACGGACGCCTTCTCAGTCTACCGTGTGCTTCGTCAGGTCGAATTGGTCACGATTCTGGTCCCGATATTAACGGGGAACAGGGAATTCTCAGTGTATCTTCATAGTCTCACGTGTAACCTGGGAGTGCAGACTATGGTGCACGTAATCACCGGCTGTTGTGCATTTGGTGCGGAAAGAACGGATTACTAATTTCGGTTGCAAGAAAGGATCGAAGAGGGAACCATCGCCTCACTAGCGAACGGTAAGGAAGGTCGCTAGACCCTTCTAGACTTCTGTACGAAGGGCCTACAACAACGGACAATGGACAAAGACTATAATTGTAATAAAACAAAAAAGGAAAGAAAACTGGTAGTAAACTGTGAAGATGATAAAAGTCGACTAAAAATAAACTGAGATATTGATAATGAGGAAACAAAATAATATTAATATTTAACCAAGGCATCTAAATGTAATGTAACAAGCAAAAATTAACAAACAAATACACCAATACCTCACTTGGCATCGTAAAGTTCCAAAAAAACACGACGCAAAGTAAATTACGAAAACATTATTTTAAATTAAACAAAGTAAACAATTAAAAACAAAAATAATATTAAATTTCATTACATACGTATAAAAAACAAAAAAAGTATTTAATTGAAAGAAATAAACTATTAAATTCATCTATGAAAACCAAATTAAATTATTCACTCTCTGATAAGTCCATAGTGGCTGTTGTCGTAAGTCGGCTTTCTTTCACAAAATCAGTCCAATGTTTGCTAAACAGCTTTTTACCAACGTAAAATAAATGTCAATGCCACCACCTACCTGGGACACTTTAAAACTACTTCCGCTGTCAGGATCATTTTTTTCAAAAATCTCCATAGCTTAGTCAAACAAACACATTGCTTTGTAAAATTTATTAGGAGGTTAAATTTTGTTCTTTGGAGATTTGTATTTAAAGGTCAATGTCATCTTCTTCATTAGCAAATTGCGATTCAATAAAAAAAAAATAAAAGACGAACCCAAATCAAAGCAACCTCGAAAATCTAACGACGCGAGAGTAAATTAGTACTAATAAAGCAGCGACGCAACTTCGAAAAACTCATAACGTAACGGGGCAAATCGAGGTACTGGTGTATAAAAGATACTACAGGGGGTAACGTTACACTACCTCAAGATCTGTCGACCCGAGGGAGATTGCCCCCTTACGGAAAATATAAATGTACGATCCTGCAGAGAAGGCGATGAAAGTAAGGCCGATGTACAAAAGGAAAGATACGAAAAGGAATGCAAGATATTGTGAAGAAAAAAAGATAAGAATGAATGAAAGATATTAAGAAGAATGACATTGATAACATTCAGTGGAAGATAATTAATTGTATAAAGAGACCCTTTACTATAAGGAGAACAAGAGGTCTTCAAGAACGGGGGCCATAAAAAAGTGTAAAACTACGGAAGCAGAAATCCACAGTTGCAACGCCTTGTCTTTGGAAACCATTGGAGATCTGACAACTTCGAGCCTCAGTCTTAGGCCAATGGACAGTCTGACATTCAAATATGTACCTTAGTACATATCCGGGCAATTATGAAATGTAACGGAGCCTATAGCTGCCAATTTCGGTATGACGTTGATTTATGAGGAAGGTTGTGCATGTATATAGTATACATATTTATATATATTTCCTGTCCTTATTAAAGTTACCCTGTCTATATAGTCAGGGCTGGGGTGGCAGTTTGATTGCAGTTTGAATTCGTACTCATAAATCTAAGTATGTAAAATTTTGCTAAAAATAAAGCTAGTAATTAATATAAATTACGTTAAAATTGTACTGTATTATTGTACTTTATATATATATTTATTTATATACATTACTTAATAATATATAGACAACGAAAGAGAGGAAAGGAAGATGATGCGTATAAGAAATATAAGACTAATGAAAGAAATTGTGAAGAATGTAAGGAGAAAAAAAATAAGAAAGTAAAAGAATTATTTAATACAATAACAAACTCTGTCCCTTCCTCGATGGGTGTACGACAGGCCCCCAACAGTGGGGGCTATAAAAGAAAATATATAAATTACGAAAATATAAACCACCTTTCGTTATTGATTTTACTAGGAATGGAGTAAAATTGTTGTCATATTCACACATCCTGTCAGGGTTTGTTTAGATGACCGAAGTAATAAACAATATACTAGTGCGGCAAAATCATTTTTCCTTTGTGGATTTGAAAGATATTATTGAGGAATTGCGTTGAGCACATACGTTGTGATCTTGACCATTTCACACCTGGTTCCAATGTACACATAAAATACAAAAAAATGTTTTAGTATTTATTTCGCTACAAGTGCAATTGAGAACGCTTGCGTTCATATGTCCACATTATAAACTATTATACAAAAATTTATACTACTAAAGTGATCTCTTTGCATTCTTTGTGATCTTTTCGTTATGTTACGACCAGTGGCTGACCGAAGTTAGAGCTGTGTAGGTAAGCTTGTCATTTTTATTTCTAAAAGGAGGAAACAGCTAAATATACGCACTGCAAAAATATGAATTGATGTGCTATATTCCTAGGGTCATACGTAATATATAATTTGAGTTTGTTATTCTATTTTTGTATCAATTATCACAGTTTTTATATTTGTACAAAAAAGTACACATCAGGCGTTAACGACAACGGCATTTTACAAAGCTCGATCAATAGTTGACGCTATTAGGAATCAATGTTTAGAGTTGCCGCCGAAAAGAACTGCGTTGATGAAGCAGATACTTCCTTTCACTGGGAAACATGTTGCCAAGCAGCACATAAAAGGTAAATCTTGTCCACGGGGGCTCAAAATATTTTTTTAGAAGGGTAAACATGGGCAAGCCTATGTTTTTCTACTTTATCAAAGCTCTAGTCCAGAACTTGATAATAATATCACAAAAAAATTAGATACGGTGCAGCTATTGTATTTCATATCACAAAGAAAATTGGAGAAAGCAATGGCCACGAGCTGTACTTTGACAACAACTTTTCGTCATATCATTTATTACAAATTATGAAACAAAAAGGCTGCATGCAAAGCTGCGATAAAGAAATGAATAAAAAGCCTCGAGGATTTTCTCAAGAAGTAAGTATTTGTGATAAACATACAACTGTGGTCAAGTGGCTGGATAATAAGATTACCCATCTTGCTTCAAATTTTGTCGGTATTGATAAAAAGGCTTAGTCAACAGGTGGTGTAAGAAAGATAAGAAATTTATTGAAGTTGAATGCCCCGAAGTAGTCAGGAAATACAATCACGGAGTTGACCTATTAGATCAACGCATGAGCTACTACATGATCTTCATAAAATCCAAAAAATGGACTCTTCGCATGATATTTCATGCTTCTGAATTGGCTGTAGTGCAGGCATACCAAGAGTACCAAATTGACAATGCGTTGCTAAGCATACCAAAGAATAAACAACTCACGTTGCTTCACTTTCGTCGTCAGCAAATTATTCCAAGAAGACCAGGAGAGGTTCGTCCTGTAGCGGAAGTAGTAAGAGACGATGTTGGGCATTTCCCTGCTCATGATGGGGGGCTTGGGACACGGTGCACAGTGGTGGGATGCAAGGGAAAAACCACACAAACCGGACTAAATGTGTAAAATGCAAAGTTCACCATTGCCTTAACAAAGATAAAAACTGTTTCTATGCTTTTACTATTTCATACGTAAACTTATGAAACATTCTTCTTGAATGGGGAGAATGACTAATTTACCTATGTGCCAATTATTTACTTACTGCTACTGAATTTTTTAAAGATTCATTGGACACAAAAAAATTATTCAGGTCTGAAAGGGTTAAGTAGGAGCCTAATTTTAGGTCATCCAGAGATCAATAGAGGGCGTGCCCGGAGTTTGGCTGCGAGTTCAAATCAGAAAAACCAGTCACGGATGTAGCTCGAAAAATTGTTCGGCTGAAGTGGTCGACGGCCGTCTGGTTTGCGAGTGGCGGACACGAGCCCCTAGACGACATAGACCGTAAGAAACGACCGGATGCGGGCAGAACAAGACCGGCCATCGTGGCGATCTTTAAGAAAGGCCTACGCCTTGCAGTAGGCGAAAATAATACTTACTTTCTGTCTGGCAATCTCATATCTCATAGTTCATATAAGGGAAAGGTAATAAAAATCTAGTTATAGTCGTATTTTGTATTGTCTAAAATTACAAATCTTTCATAATTTGAAACATTATTAAAAACTAATTTCATGTGATATATTCAGCACACTCCGTTGCTCTGTTCTCTAAAAATATCAGATTTACATTTTTACAACATTTATTAGAATAAATGGGCGAAGAGAATGAGTAAGGAAGGCGACATGTTTTCTTATTGAATGTATTGTACATTAATATTGGCATGATGAAAAAAATAAGGAATTGGATACATCTCACTGTATTTCTTGTATGCATAACATAAAAGAAAAAAAGCGAATTCTAATAGTGTTACAAAACAAAAACTTGAATTTATAATTACAATTCACATATCAAAGCGTTGTATATTTTTATTTCTGAACATTGCACTTATTATTAAACAACATGAAATCATATAAAAGTAAACGACAATCGAAAACTTGTAATTTGGAGTATGTCAGAACATAAATCATTATTGTTATTAATTATTCGCAAAGTGCCGAAAGTATCGAAATAATAATAAAAAGTCACACACGCGATTCATTCACAATATTCGCTAGTTTCCCGGTCGAAACACACAACGTCATTAAACGCATTTATGCAACTTGTATAATAGTAACGGTTTACACTACCGGTACGTTTTGTACATTAAAAAAGAAATTAAAATAAAAAACAGTATAAAATGAAATGAAACGATAAAGCAAGCGTCGTTATTTTCACAATGTAACAATTTGAACACAGACATTTAGAATAATATCGAGAAATATAAAATAGATATATATCTTTACTTCACGTAAACACTGCTAATTAGTTTGTCTACACAAGGGAAGATAATTATTGCTATGCCACGCTTAGCTCTCTATACACGTCAACAATACCTTACAACGCTAGTCAGCTGCGCCGGACGATACACGAGCGCTCCTCCACCGAACGTATATACAAACGATTCGATTTACATCGTTTAGAGGGATCGATACTCGCATCGTGAATCTCGGCGTGTAAATAATAAGGCAACCATTGGTGGATAGATCTATGAAAAGCATCGACATGTTAGCACAAATTGACCCCTTAGGCCGCAGCACTCGGTAGAAATATCCATGTATTATTCAAAACTACATCAGATCTATTCAATCAGATTTATATTTCCTAGTTGATACAGAAATCTGATTGCAAGCATCTGTGAGAGACTGCTGCTTGTCTCTGACCAACATGGCGAACAAACAGTATTGCAGAGTATTAAATCTAAAAACACACACTTTGGTTGACAGGTAACTTACAGATAACGACAGTGTTCGAGGCTAAGGGTGTAATGTCTATGCTACCATATCAATGTGCAAACTGCATCATATAAACCAAATGACTCTATACTAAAGACGGATCATGGTAGCCACAAATCATACTCAATGCCAATTTCCCGTTACACATTGATATTTTGGAAACTTTGTACCAAAAGATTTCATTTCTTTATAATAAAATAACAATAACCGAAACTTCTGTATGTGCATTTTAGAATATTAACTAAACAATAATTAAGGTGTTTCAAAAGATATGCAAGATTTTTTTCTTATTGATGTCCAATTCTATTGCATTTAAAACTACTATTATATACACTCAATATATTTCATAAATTGTATTATACATACAGAATACATTATCTTATAATTTATATTGTTTTTAAAACCAGCATTTTGTGGACATTAACATTCTGTGGTTAATAAATTTATATATGAAATGTAATAATAGAACAGTGTAGTGATTATGTATGAAAATAAAAAAGTGCAACCCAAACATATATATATATATAGTATTATGTGAAATTCCTTTTTAAAATTACAATTAGACAAAGTACATCTGTTCGAGTATGATTTGTCAGCAACACTAACTACATTTCAACTTTTGTATTGTGATATCAAATATACATATATAGTCTCACAATTTATTGTACTTGATTATTTAAACAGTGTGACATGGTAGAATGAAATGGTTTCCTTGCATTCATCTCATATAAATCATCATTTTCCCCAGTTGAGATTCTCTATGGTTATGTATTCTATTCCCAGTGGACAGCCATGCTATTTATTGTTGCAATAACAATGATGTGGTGATATATAAAATTAATTACTTAGTTACATTCTTGTAACCCAAAGTTATTTAAATGATCTCTTGGAAATTGATATATGAGATCGAACAATAATTTCGTCAAGATATGGAATGGACTTGTCTGCTTGTCTTAACATTGGTCTAAAGCATCCTGCTGAAATAAAATGGTTCTCACACTATTTATTTTAAAATAGTAAAAAGGTTTAAGTTACCTTTGTAATATTAAAAGCAAATTCATTTGTCAAGTGTTCATAAAAATTGTGAGAATTATTATAATCTTATATGATACAAATGTATTATTGCTAGTATAATAATTTCATTGAAAATATTTATACTTGCTTTAGGAGTTTTGCCTTAGTCCAATGTGAAGGTAGCGTGACATTTGGAATTAAAAAAGCTTTAACATGCGAGATGACGGTGTGGGTTGTTAGTTAATATGTTACATTGGTGTTTCTCATTATGATCACTAGAGTCTTAAGGGCACTTGCGCACACAGCCAATGTTAGCCTTCTCTTTTGATGCTCGGCATTTGGGGCGGCGGTTCGGCAAGGCCTTTCACCTATGAAATTAGAAACAATTGGAATATTAACCTCTTTTTATGTTTCAATAAGGAGACTTTCATTAAGTTCACGAAGCAGCTGGGAAACCTGCTTGCAGTTTTATGAAACAAAAGAATAAAAAATTTTTAAGTTCTATGCTTTAAAAACACTATTTAAATTAATTATTGAAGTTCCTGTAAACAATTTCAAAGTGCACAGGGAAGTGTCATATTTTAGAATCTGATGTCTCTAGGTATTCAACAAGTATGTACACAATGATTTCATACTAACCAAATTAAATGGAAATACAGCTTACCTTCAGTCTAGCTGCAGTCTTGAGGAATGCGGGGAGCTGTTCTTGTGATACATTCACTTCACCAGCATACATGAACTCTAGTATTGCTTGCAAATGTAGATAAGAAACATCCTTTAAAATTATTATTGGGTGTTTCGATGGGTTTTCCTGAAAAATGATTAGACACATTAACTTAATAAAATTAAGTTTATTTTGAATAAGTAATCTTAAATGAATCTCAAAGACATATCTTAAAACTAAAATGGAAACTTTTAAACATAAGGGACTAACCGTAAAGTAAAAATTACACATTGTTGGCTTATAACTGTTTCAGGTAATCCTAGGGTACAGCTATTATGACAAAATTTGGTTATACTGGAATAATTTGTTGACTCAGTAAATGGCTTTTTTTTAACAAAAAGCTTCTTACTGTTATCAAAACCTATGTTCGATATTATATCAATTAGAAAATTTATGTCAGCGTTATTAGTATATTTATTATCAAAATAAAGCAGTAAATGTCTTAACATAATGTGCTGATATGCACACACTGACATTTATATAAAATACTAATAAATATTCATATTAATTTATAAACATTTAAAGAAATAAGCAATCACTGCATAGCCAATAATTTTACCCAATACAATAATATAGTGCAATAAGACAATGAAGTGACAACATCCTGCCATGCCATGTTTACATTTTAATATCCGTACAAGCACCTCACATAGATTACTTAATTGGCAAGCTTTGGATGTATAATCACTATTTTTACTTTACACAAACAACAACAAATTCCTACTCATTTTAAGACATGGCTTGATCAATTAAAAAACGAGTAATAAGAATTGTCTTTATTTTAAACCTCAATAAACAAGTTATGACAAAAACTTACTTCTCTTATTGTCTTTACTAAGTCTTGAAATGCCACTATACAGATTAAACGTAAATTATTTTGTACCACAATTTTTAAATTGTTGATCATTTGATACTCTAGTCTCCTTTACCATTCAAAGTCATTGGTAATAATTCATACAAATACATGTCAGTTACAGAATAAGTATTTGACCTACTTTTTGATAATGTTATAATTTTGTAAGTTTTAAACATCACAAAGGAACACACAACAGAACTATTAATGGCAATTTGTACAGTATTTTAATGTTTTTCCACCATGCTTCATATTCATATGGAATAGATGGGTTGCACCTTCATAAATGAGTTTGTTTGAAATATTTTTAAAAACATGTAGACAATACAACAATTTCAAATGAATTGAATTTGTACCAGAAATCTGTCTGTCTGTCGCATTGTCATTACAATCAACCGGACCAAGTCATTTTGATTAAATGGTTATTTCATTACTTTAATGCATTATTTTTATCTTTTTAAGCATTGTTAAACATCACAAGCACAAAATTTATTATATAAACTAGAAAACTAATTCAGTAACCTATCTTAGAATACAAAGAAATAATTTTTAAATTACCCCCTAGTTTCACATTAGAGAATTTTAATTTAATAAAGCACTATATGTATATTTTATCTAATTATATCATTACATATTATATCTAAATTAAATAACTTTTATTTAATATATTGTTAGGAATGATAAATAAAATGTTGGAAAATGTATTTACAACCCCAATTTTTTCTAATAACATGCAGGTTCTTTGCAATAGATTATAATTGTCATTTTAAATTTCTATTATTTAACAATAAGAATACTTGGCAATTAACTTCAATGACATTAATATTTAATGATTTATGTAAATATTGCTATACCAGAAATTGAAAAAAGTAATGTGTGATACTTTTTATTTTATTATTAGGAACGTTTATTAAATAAACTATGGTATAATAAAATAGAAAAAAGATTTATTTCAAATAATTTCAATGTAGAATAGGTATAAAAATACATAAGTCATAAATGTTTTAACACGCATTCTACCTTTTCGAAAACTGTGATAGCAAATATGCTTAAACATTGAAGATTTTTCTGTAGATATATTTATAATATTCATGTATGAAGTTAGCTTATTGTATTACATACAACCATGGTTTACTCACCTCTAACAAACTTTTAAAATAAGGACTGCAGGCAGACAGTACCATCTTGTGCGCTTTACACGTTTGACCCTCACATGCTAAAGTTACCTAAAAAAATTAAAAATATGTCAATTTCAAAAGTAAATTAAAGTATGTCTTAGAAATTTTTCAGATAACTTAAATGCAAATTTACATTAAGGTATTGGCATATGTGTTTATTCACAAATTCATTTAGCAGACATTCTGCTGTGATGACATGCCAATGCCAGGATTATTTAAATAATCATTGATATATTTGATAGTTAACAACTTTTATGAAGCTACCTCCTTTAATATTTAAAGAGAGAAATTAATATCAGGTTCTCAACCGTATTATGTGTACAAAAATAATTATATTTGTAGAGTATAAGATAAACTAAAATTGTTAATAAATATTAACGTAAAGTTTGACTAAGGTTAATGTGAACAGTTAGGGTAGTTTTAATAAGTATTAAAACATATTCTTACATCTGTAAAGCTTTTTTCATCCCTCAAATGTCTGAACGAAGTCACCATATTCGTCTGAAAGTCATTCCATTTCAGGAAAAACTGTTGGTCGCCCATATTGGATATTTTTTCTCCTGCGAGTATGTTTATAATTGTTAATATTTGATATGTAAACAAAACGTGGTTAGAATTATTTATTTAATTAATAACATAAACGATTTAACGTTAAATATTCAACAACGAAATTAATACCACAATATAATTACATGGAAATAGTGCATTATAGTTTAGTACATACGTCACTATGTGGAATGCATTGCATAGAAAACAAGCTTACCTAGACAATTGAATACAAAATATGTGTATATTTTAAAGATTAACAACTCACTGGGACTGATTTCAGTCGTCATGCAAGGGCGCGAAAGTAATGTTACACAATGCACTTTAAATGTTAACCAATTGCATCTGAAAATAAAGACGCCGTCTCGCATAAATTAGCGACTTCTTTCTATTTCTTCAAATTCCTTCATTCACCTAGTTTGGGTTGCCATTTCATAAATTATCTACTCCTCTGTTTGTTGTTTTGAATCTTCTCCACTTTCCACGTTTTAGCTGTGCTGCCTTGTTTACTGCTGTTTATGTTTTAAGTAATTTTTCGTAATGTATTCAATAGAATCAATTTGAAGATAGACTACTTGTAGTTTAGATTTTTCACACCAAATATTCATATTAGCAAGAGAACAACATAAATTATTTTAAATATTCATATAATAATTATTTGTTCAATTAGGTACACAATAATAATTACTTATCAAAATCATTGAATATTTCTAAATTGAACAATTATATTGGGAAAATTTTAAAAGGTTGCCTCCCTTATTACTGATTGGTTTGTTAAGCATTTGGTAAAAGCAATTTGAAGTGAAGTGCGTTCAGAATATTAAATTTAGTTAGCCTTCAAAATTTCTTATAGTAAAAAATCACAATGTACGTCAAATTTTTATTTTCACATTCGAAACGCGAAATTTTTTTAGTTTTATTTATGTTAATATTTTAATATTAGAAAGATAACTAGTAAGGATATAAATAAGATCTGGCAAATAGTTAAAAATGCGCCATCTTGTGATCATTGTTAACATCACCGTAACGTTATTCTTTTAATGAATAGTTTAAGATTGAAATAGTTAAAAGAGCTGTCTAGTGTTGAGTAGAAAAACTTTTTTTTATTTTTGTACGAGTAAAACAACTTCAGCGCCATTTAATTGTCTATTGTCATGTTATATCATGTATAGCCATGAGTGCAAACGAAAAAAATGAGTTTTTTTTAATTTAAAAAGCTAAAAGCTAGGAACACTTACATTGATATCAAATAATCTACGGCGTATTATTATCTAACTTTCGCTCTATATACGTCAGATGTTTATTGTAACATTAAAAAGCAATTGAATTATCAATGAATGAAAACGCGTGGATATTTTACTTTTACATATTTTATTTATTAAAGCAGAGATCAAAAGAAAATTTATCAATTTTTTCATATTCGATAATCTCCTAAGCTTTAATCTTTACTTCCACGTTTTTACTAATAATATATCATACGATTATAGTAACTGATAAAGTTGAGTTTCTGCTTTAAACGTGTTCCTCGTGACCCTTCGAAAGAGCACGTCTAGTAAATGTCCGGAGTGTTCACCTAAACTATGTATCAACTCCGCAAGTGTCCAAAGGCGAAGAAGTTGAGTTTGAGGGCGGGAAGTTATAAATACCAACAGACCAAGAGTTTGTTTGTTGTGAGCGATATGTGTATTACTGCTTGTCATCTAGTGTGATTTTAATTGTACTTTGTATAAAGTGTTATAGGTCTACAAATAGGTGTGAATTATAGTAAATCCAAACAACTCGGATCCGATAATTGTTTTAAAATAATAAATGGGTTTTACCTGATTTAACAATCTTCAAAATGAATATGCATTTGAAATAATAATGCGTAGGTTAAAGCAATAATTCTTTATTTAATACACCACGTATTTCACAAAAAAAAAACGTTTTTAAAACGACACTCTTATTGCAAAAAAAAGAAAGGCAAATGTGAATACCTTAATAGAATAGATTGATTACCAGACATACAATTACAAAGGTAATGTTTAACAGTAATTAAGATATATTTATCGAATAATAGTAATTTTTAAACACACGACACTACGTTTGAAAGGCCAAGCGGTGTTGCCACAATATTCTTATAAGATAAATTAAAATATATCATACTATACTTTAAGTACACGATTCTATTACGAAAATATATAAACATTCATAATACTTCTGACAAACCTTATAATTCCACATATTACTGGCCCTAGCAAATTATTTGAAATTTAAATAAATATAACTAGATTATCGCAAACATTTACAATTCTTTTAACTATAATTGACATGAAGCGGGATTGCCATTTCAAAATAATACAGTTTTTATATTAATATGCTCTTAAATTGTTTGACTACAACGAAGTATTATATTAATTAAAAGTTTTCTTTAATAAATTATAATATTGCTTCCAAGAACACTCATTAAGAGGTTATAAAGCTTAATATATTAATAATATAATTAGAACAAAATGTAGGACCAACCATTACAATCTTAAAATGTAATTTATTTAAATGTATTATATGTATCTAGTAACATACTATATTTGGTATAATTAGCGTTTATTTTATACAAAGCACATTCGAACTTAGGTATATTCTAGCGTATGATTCGTCAATCCATTGTAGGAGACTGAATAATCCTTATCACTAATATAACCTATAGAGAGTTCAAAACTCTGTACCCTATATATTGCTGCACCAAAAACTTAACATTCAAACATCTTCGATTCATACAATATATTCATTTTTAAATTAAACTCGACCAAACTGAAACAAAATTATTTTGACAAAGAATACACAGATAAACTCAAACCACCCACATACCTTTGGTTGAAACAAATAAAAAATGTAAACTTTCAATTAGAAAATTATATTTACAAGAGATCCTAACTTTCCTTATAAACAACGCATCAATAAGTCTTTAAAGATAAAGAAATGCCATGATTTTGAGCAAATAAAATTTTTACCTTAGAACGAACATTAACATATATTGTATAAAACTAAAATAATGGAAAATGAAGTGTTTGAAGAATGAAGATAGCCAAGTTATTATAAATTTAATAAGCAATTTAGATTTAATTTTTACAAGATACGACGTCGAGCTACGGTCTAAAACTATCATTGGTAGGACAATATGAGGTTGGTTTATAATTACTTAAAAAACTTACCAAGCAATTGAATGCAATCACTTCTATGGATATTTTGGTATCTTTAAGCTTAGGATCGATTTTAAAAGTTAAGAGATTGACTAGAAATAGAATTTGGATTAAATTGCAGAAGGTAATACGTAGAGTACAATAAAGTTAGTGATCATAGAAACTGACTGCGTGGGACATGGAACAGTGTACGAAGATCGGAATAAAATGTAACACGACTAGATGGAAATGCAAATGTGAATATTTTAAGCTATCTCTCCGCGGATATCTCTCTAAATGTATATTTAGACCTTGTCACTAAATAAACACTATAACCTTAAATCTAAATATAGATAAACGACGTAATAAGTCGAAATATGTAACAATGTACTTTTTTTTAATAAAAACTGGCACTAAATAAAACTTTCGTTGTCTACACCCACATATTAAAATGTACAATAATTTTAAGGCATTAAAAGGACGGTTATTATTAAATAAGGCAGCTAAAGAACACGATTAGCCGTAAAAAAGCAAGCAATGTACACGCAAATTGTTATATTTGGTGTTCTATTCATTGATAGATGGCGTTGTACAGTCAGCGCTTGGTTGGCAGCGGTAGTTTATTGGGAGTTTTAGTCCTCGCGGGGCCAGGATGAGCGTAGCCGGCGTCACGAGGACTAAGGCGTACTCTCATTTGTTGACGCCGAGGAACTTGGCCGCCTCGTCGGCTGAGGAAAGCAGCTTGTTGATGATGGTCTTATCCGGGATGCCTAGCAGTTTACCGATGAGGTCGCCGCCATTTTCCGCGTCGTTTTCGGTCTCAGAGGAGTATTTCCGCGATGTCATCTGCAGCTTGAGCTTCTTGTCATAGGGGACGGAGGGCGGCGAGTTGTTGTTGTTGACGTTGCTGGGCACGTCATTACCCGACCCGTCCTCGTCGCGGTAGCGGAATCTGTAAACAATGTTAAACTTAATAATGCTTAAATATGGGTCTACCCTTATTTGCAATAACTTAACCCTTTGGGGGGTTTTGTTCAAACAGTAACATTCCTATTTCATCGGATTGGGATTGTTTAGGGAAGAAGACTCCCGGAGAGGCGACCTCGGCTGAGGCTGTCTCTCCATGTTTGTTGCGTTTTCATTCTGATTCGAGGGTGCCTGAGAGAATTGATGTCATTAGTTAAACAATCACCTTGCTTGAGTGATTTCAGTTCAATACCACTAATAAAAGACTTTTAATAATAAAAGCTGCCTGATAATTTAGGTAATGAAGTCAAGCAAAGTATTATTGAACAATTTCAAACAGAGAAATAAATATGTATAGCAATGTTATAAATTTATTTTCAACAACACAAAAACAAGTCGCAACATAGTGTCGAAGTGGACATGCAATGTCAAATGCACGACATATGTATGTGGGTGGAATTTTGCGGGCACGCTATTTATAGTGCAGCGAATAATCGATGAGGAAGTATTTGCGACTAACACCAGGGTTGCACTCTATTTCAACAAACGTCAATCTTTAATAGTAGTAACATTTTAAATCTTTGCGGGAGGCCCATGAGCAACAATTAACGTCCTACGGATCATATAATGATTTTCAGTTTTACCGGGTTATCAAAGTCTGGAGGCGCTAAGTCTACTTATTTATAGTAACTAAAGCTTGAGGGTCACATCAAGAGCATTGGTTGAGTCCGTTATTTTATTTATTTATGCCAAGCTCTTAAGGTTATATAGGTAGAAGTTTCATTATTGAGCGCCAAGGACAGGTACAACCCAGTAGTAATTACCAAATTATGTGTTACGTAAGATTTTGGAGGTAGATCGATTTTAGTTAATGGGTGCGAGAGTTTCTCGAGTGGCGACTACGAGTCGGTAGACAAAGCGTCGGTGGACTTTCCATTAGGTGGACCGATGATATATTCAAATTAAAGTTAGCTAGATCCGGATAGTGCAAGATCGATCACTGTATTGATCTTTGGGGAAGCTCTTTGCTTTGCGGTATTCTATGATATTGATGATGAATTCGTAGTACACGTTAGTTACTTTCTTGTACTATTAAAATTGAAAACTTAGTAGTAAAATTAGTATGAAAATAGGTAAAAATATTAACAGAACAATTGTAAATAGCGACGAATCATTTTTGAGGCACTTACCCGTTGGTATTATTTTCGGGTTCGAGAGGGGTGTTTGGGGGAGAGGCTTCCTCGTCGTCAGTGATTTCGTCGCGATGGTTCTTCCTGTGACGGAGCATGCTGTGCTTGAGAGTGAAGCGACGGCGGCAAAGGTCGCAGGCGAAAGGCCTTTCGCCGGAGTGGGTGCGCATGTGACGACGCAGGTCCTCGGCTGACCAGAAGCGACGAATACAGAAGGCACAAACCACCTGTTAAGAACAATAAAAATATTAAGGAATTTACTTACAAATTTCGTGTTAAATTGGTATTTATGTATGTTTTTTATGTTCTCGGCCAATATTGTTAGCCCGTTGGCATTTACAGCTTCCCTGGGGTATTAGCCGCTCCATTCCGTCAATCCGTCATAAATGTTCGCGGTGGCAGCGTTCGTAAGGCGCGATACAGCGGTTTGAGTAGCACTATAGTTCACATACTAGTCGTTGAACGATATTATTTATACATCGTACGGATATGTCATTATTTGCAGTGGTTGATGTACTATATACTTAATTAATTATTAAGCTGTCAATGTCAACGGGAAGATAAAACATTATTACGTGAAAATCTATTTTTTCTATCTAAATTTTAAAATGTTCAAATACCAATAGTGATCGTTAAAATTATAATAGTCAAAGCGATACCAAACTCACCTTTCTATTGGCGTGATCAGGAAATTTGCCCCTTTCGTCATCATCAGCGCTCTCGCTGCGGTCGCTCGTGCCGTCCAGCGCCCCCTTGCTCACCAATTGTTCATACTCCGCAGCGTGGCTAGCGGCCAGGTGGCTTAAAGCTCCACTTCTATCCCCAAACGAACTCTCACAAAGATGGCACTTGAACACCAAACTGTCGACAACTTCCTCGTTTGCCTCTGGATTCGGTGAGCCGGGTTGGGATTCGTTTGTTCCATGACGCGATGACATATGTTTCTTCAGAGTTTCCATCGACGAGAATGTGCTAGCAGGACATGAGGCACATTTGAAAGGTCTTTCTGGGACAGTTCTTGCTTCGTTACTAGTCTGTGGTGGAGGTATTGAATCTGCAATTGGTTCTGCTAGAACAGCTCTAGCGGAACCCCCATGTTTGCGTAACAAGTGACGATCACAATTAGATTTTGTGGTAAAAAGAAGGGGACAGTGTGGGCACTTGAAAGGTTTCTGGCCTGTGTGAGTTAGTACATGGCGACGGAGGGACGATGACCAGGGAAACTTTCGATGGCAATAAGGACAAGAGACTCGATTTGGAGCAAGACTGTATGCGGATTTTTTCTTTGGTGGTAGCGTACCAGTGTCTGATTCCGACCTAAAAATAAAAACAATACTGTAGTACGTTTTTTGTTAGTTTTATTTGCTTTTATTTAATTTTGTCTTTTTATTTATAATCAATCCAATATAAAAAAAAAAACAAACAAAGAAATAAGCAAAAGATGAAGTACAAAGGGCAGTCGTATCATGTACAGCGGTGTGTTACAGACAACAAATGGATGGACTTGATTATTAAAACTAAATAGTGTGGGCGGCCATTAAGTGGTAGGTTGTATATCCAAATGATTACAATTCTAAAAATTTATTAATTGTTTAAAGATAATATTCATAGTTTACAAATAATTTTAGCAACTTCTTGGGTTATGTAGTTAAGAATTAGATGGAGAAATTAACTTACTTATTTTCGTCACTTCCAGAGTTGTTGCCTTCGCTCGTCGAAGCAACTAGACCTTCTTCATCTTCTTCCTCGTCACTGCGCGTCGGAACGACAGGTACAGGTACGGCAGCTTCGGAAACTAGTATTGGGTCTGTCTCAGTTTCAATTTTATCGGTGGTAATGGGAACAGGTTTGTTGATCAGGTTTCCAGCAATTTTGAGATCGAAGTCTTTGCTTAGTTCTTGTTGACGTGTGGCCATGAGAATTTCCGCGGCCGCTTTGTGCGCCGCCGTATGGTTTGCTGGCTTAACGTCCGTATCTGGTTCTTCATCGATGACTAAAGTATCATCTTCATCTTCCTCATTATCTGCAACTTCATCGGAGTCTCTACGGATTGGAGATCGATCGTTTTGTTGCAAAGGTCTCTCCAAGTGACGCGCGAGCAGAGCGAACTTAACACGGTCCGCTAAGTTGTCTGGTGTTGGATATGGTGGGGGAGCTCTAGGGGTCGGTCGTCGCACACTCCAATGCTGAGGATGCTGTTGTTTAACGTGGCGCTCCATGTTTGAACGCAACGTAAATCGCGCCGAACATTGCGAACATGAAAATGGTCTCTCGGTTCGATAGCGACGCTGTTTTTGTTTTGGCATAAGCACACCGTTCTTAATCACCATTTTAACGGAATCGCTTTGAGGAACGATGTTATTATTTAAGGGACGTGGAGATTCAGAATGAGGAGGGGGAGTGGGGGTGGTTGGTTGTGGCAGAGGTTTCACATCCTCCTCTTCGAGCTCTTGCTTTGGTTGAGTCTCAGGTTCGCCTGTCACCAGTCGTCCTCCCGACATACTTAAGCCGCGTATTATTTCTTTTTGTATGCGTTGCTTTATTTCGGCCAGTTCTTGTGAATCAGTTGGGTGAGGAAAAAACGAAGTCTGAAGAAAATAAGGGTTAATAGGAAAGGCAGACGGTGGGAGAGGTAAGCCCGGAAGGCCGGGAACAGCACCAGCATAAAGCTGTGATAATTGATTCGCGTAATAAGCTGGGTCAATTTTAGGGAGAGAGGATTCGAATAGCCTTTGCTGAGCGAGAAGGAATCTAGTCTTTTCAAATGCAGTTGCAGCTGCTGACGCGGCAGCTGTAGCAGGGTTTGTTTCGAAAGAGGGTCGTGGGGCTGTTTTAGATTCATCTTCATCAACGTCGCGCTTCTTTTTACTAAGATCAAGTACATCGCAGCTGTTGTTGTCACTTGTACTGAGATCAACGGGGGCATCTTCGTCGTAGGGCTCAGGGAGAATGTCGTTACTTTTAAATGTGAGCTCCGGTGGTTTAAACTCCGGAATTTGGGTCAACTGTCCTATACCTTTTACTTTAATCCGAGGGAGAGACTCAGGTTCCCTGGGAGTCAGCGTTGGTGACTCTGGCAATGTTTTGGTAGCTAGCGCAGTTACCGGATGTCTATCAGTTATAAAGGTTGGTGTGTAATGTGTAAGTGGGGTGTCGCGACCCGTTGTTTCAGTGCGTCTTTCAATTTCAGGTGTATGAAAAGCAAGTGATCTTTTTACTTCATCTCGAGCTAGTTTGGAGTTAACTTCATCATTATTAGGATCTTCTGATGGATGATAAATGATGGAGCGTTTGACGTCCTCTCTGGTTACTTTGGCGTGACGATTGCGCAAGTGGCGCTCGCAGTTAGCTTTAGTGGTAAAAGCATAGTTGCAAACGGCACATTCGTACGGACGGTCACCGTTATGGGTCCGCATGTGTCGAACCAGAGCCGCCTTGTCTAGAGACGCATGAGGACACATGTTGCATTGATAGGGTCCCGGACCAGTTCCACTGAGATGTACTCTGTTATGTCCTTTTAATGCTCTAAGATTGGGAAACTTAGCTGGACACAATCGACACGGAAATTCTCCACGTAGTTTCATTCTTCTAAATTCTGCAGCAAAATTATCTTGAGTTTCTTCTGGTTCCCGCTCTTTCGCTATTGTGTCAGGAGGGGTAAGCACTGCGCTTTCTAGAGCTACCCGAGTTCCTGTTAGTCGCTCTAGAAGACTTCCAGCAGACGTGACATTTAAAATTGATTGTATATCGGCCAAATCTCTAGCAGCATCGATGTGTCGTATGCCATTTCCACCCATATGTTCATCGAATTTATTCGTAAACCTTTCCATTGGCGGGGTTAATGTACCAGGGATGCCGAAAGACCTATTCCGAAGGTCTAGCTTAGCGAAGAAATCTTCCCTTCGTTCTCGTTCTGGACTGGTAAGTCTGGTAGAGTTCGAGCATGATTTTCTATGGATATCCAAAGCTTGGCCACATGGAAATTCTCGCGAGCACAGATCACATTTGTAACGTTGCTCTGTTATTGATACATGGGAGTTACGTTCACAGATTCCACGAGCTATCTCCGGGAATTTCTTGCTGGAGAAATCCACGAATGTAAGATCGTCGAAACCAGTTCTGGTTTCGTCTCCGTGTGCCGTGAATCGATGGATGTCAAAAGCATTTGCCGAATCAAACCGCTGCAAGCATTTCGGGCACTCGAAGCGCGCTGTTCTTTTGTCCAACGGGATAGGCGACGGTGAGGTGGAGGCGGCTCTTTTCCGTGCTCTCCTGGAGTCCTCGTCTTCGCTGCGGTCGGACCGGTTATCGCTGTCAATGCTGGTAGTGCGTGTGCCACGCGACGGATACTCCGACTTCATGTTCTCGTCTCGAGGTTCTTGCGCCTCGACTTTCGCCTCACTTATGACTTCTGTTTTGATTTCTGTAACGACAAAGGATTAAATATTACTATTCCAGATTGTTTGAATAACGCTTTCGTTTTCCTATTCCAAGAAACGCACAATAGGGTGACTCAGGCAATTCATTTGTAACATAGACATGGGTTTTATTAGTGTAATACAGTGAGATGTCGTATTCACTTCTGACAATCAGCTAATAGATTTTTCATAGATAATTGTACTACGGCAGCGTCGATTTAAGTAATTGTTAACAAAGCAACCTGGTCGCAATTTGTTTATTACAACATATATTAGAATAAGAATCAAAATCCTACAGCATAGTTACGCTTAAATCTATTATGAAAAAATCTAATCATGATTCATCGCCGACTGTCTTAGACGTGCCAAATGTATGGCGGACTATGAGTCAATAAAGGCTACTAATACTAAATCTACGATAATTATTTTATTGTTCTCTAAAACAGAACTATAGTAACAGAAGACATAATAAAATAATTGAAAAATAATAAGAGTAACATTTATTACTTATGCACATTAATAGTGTACAGAAAAATCTGGCTATTTTTCTTTAGAAAAATACGGGTTTACTAAGTAGGCAGCAATGTAAGTATATACCTTTGTTATATAAAGAAAGAGCGCGGTGGGAGAGCCCGCCCCTAGGGTGGACGTGGGAGAAAAATCAATACTCTGACACCTTCTCTCCCTGACTGCCGGCAACCAACGGACATTAGGGTGTGTATATACTCAATATTCCGGAACAAGTTTTATTTTAATAAATAAAATTATTTTTTAAAGCTTTATTAAATCTAATATGAAAAATTCTATAAAGCTCAAGACTGAAGTTTGAAGAGTGAATATGTCGTGGTTATTTTTAATTAATGTAATGCAATACGTTTACTCAATGTTAAAGCTTACTAATGGTTTTTACTAAGTCCATATTGAGATGTATATTATTTCGTGTATTTGTTGACATGCCCGCGGAAACTTTGATTAGTTGTTACAAGTAGTGTGTGCTTCGTTCGATTAGTCATGTTCGCCTACGGGCGTTATCTGACCGATGTTTTGTGAAAAGCATAGCTCTCTAGATAAATACGTACATTCGAGGAATCACACTGCTAAGGTTTCCGTTGGCGTTGGAAGAATTGTCGTCACTGTTTTCGATACGAGTTATCGCGTACTATTCTGATGTAACATTCAACAACTCGGGGAAAATCCCGTAGAGTTGTTATTAAATTTTAAGAATGAATACAGTGCGCTTCAGTCTATGCATATACATTACTAATGTCGGAATATTTAGTTGTTGAATAGATCTGTATTTAATTTAGGAAAGGAAAGTGTACCCACGTTATATAAAATACGCTTTTCATATATATAGCTTTTAATTGCATTTTCATTTTTAATATGTTTAAAACATTAAAATGTTTTCAGTACTTTTTACTTAAATGAATAGCTGATATTTTTTGAAGCGTCTCTAGAGCACAAAAACTATTGATGTCAAAACTCTAAGCATCCATTCTCAGATATAACATAGTTGAGTAATATCTCGAATAACAGAAATTATCTGCGCATTGGCGGTACATATAAGAAACTAATTACGAAAACACACAAAGGTCGCTAATTAAGATTGCCACTGTTAACAAATTAAACGTTGCGAAAATTCATATTTTTAATATAATAAAATTAAAAAATTATCTTCAATTACATAAATTGCGAGATTGCGTTTATTATTTATGTTAATGAGCGTTTAGAACATTAAAGCTTCACAGAATAATAATTTTCCTCGTTAACAAAAGGCACGGGTTCTGACGCAAGACGCGTCGGCTTTGGTGATACGAGCACCTCGGATCTGGACCGACCCGCTCGAAGAAATACCCTAATTCCCTTTTCGTGAATCACAGTGGAAGATGAATGTGTTCATAAGGAAATTCATTACCATTTCAATGACGTCTGTACTTGTGATAAGTCTACGGTTCCTATGAATGTTCATTTGAAATAAAATTGGCGAAATTAAATTAGATTTACAATTAGACATTTTAGAGGTTCTCCGCGTCTGATTTCTTTATATATATTTATTATTTATTTACTTGAGTTGTGATAATGTTTTTTTTTTCTATTTCATAACGAGTTCGTTAGAGCAATCAAAGCTGTACATTTTATTGATCTGTACTACTATAATATATTATAATATTGTAATCGTTGTCCCAGGGTAATTTAAAAAACCGCTATAACAAATATTTTCCTTTATTTTATACTATTTTTATTAACTGCAAGTCCTATTCGTTAGTATTTCAACCATACGAAGTAGACGGCCTATAGCGAATCCTATATTTTTATTTTTACTAATTTATTACAAGAATAAGATGTTTAAATTGTATTAGTAATTCTTTTTAAATTTAAGGTATAAAACTTAAAAAAGGTGTAACCGACCGTTCCTTTTATTCTTTTGTAACCAAATTATTATATATGGTAGTCTGAAAGAAATCGGTATTTGCAATAAGACCGCCGTTTGTATTCCATCTTTGGTTCTTTCAATGTTTAATTACTTGTCTTTTGTTTCTCCCGTATTGATGTACAATAGGAGAAAATAAAATAATGATTTTTACTTCACCTAAAACAAAGTTGCGTTTTAAATTTATTTTTTAAAGAATTATGTAATTTGCATTTTGTTGGCCGTATTTTCGTCCTATTTTGGAAGTTATATTAGTTCTAATGTAGGCTGTTAATAACTTTGACAGAATTAGATTTCTATTAAGCAAAATTTTAATTTGTGAATTACAGTATGGACAGTAGTTCATGAATCAATCTTGCATATGTCTTGGACATTGCACACACCTTCCAAAATACTACTCACCACACCACGACACCCGTTTTTAGGGCCGCTGGCTCTCTAACCGCGAATAGCGTGGGCGAACCGAGGTTGGATCCAGATCCATCTTTGGATCGCCTGTGGTCCACGCTGCCGTCCCAAGCCGCGTACATAACATCAATACTACACAGCTCTACTCGGGTAGAGCGGTATATTACGTGCGAACGGCATCATACAACTGGAATGTGTCTGCCCAGCTTCTGTATTATTTTTAAGTTCACGGACCCTTCCACTCCGTGAACTCGGGTCAGATGAAGCTTTAAAAGCTCCCAGGTTAAGAGCATCCACTTCAATTCTTCAACCGAAACCAAGACACGCCTTCTATTTCTTCTAATAATGGTCAGCCTGGTTATTGATATTCAATAGTCACTCAAACAAGCTCGTCGCAGTAGAATGAAAAAAAAAAACTATAAAATAGAGGAATATTGCAAGTCATTACAGAAATGTTAACTTTTCATTTGAAAAATTATCAGTCGTCAACGTTCTCTAATAGGTATATACTGAAGTAAAGAATTTGCTGACGTGATTCAGTTTCATGTTTCATTATTCAAACGCAATTCGTTAAGTTTTAAACCTACAGTTCATGAACACGAAAATATTTTATACTATTTAGTGGGGAGACGAGCGAGACATTGACCCGGTGGTAAATAATTAGATTTTACAATAACAAGATGGTGCTACACACATTTTTAAAACACAATACTAAAGTACGAGTGCAAGTACTAAACTTTTTTATATTTAAAAACTTCGATAAATCATTCCAAAAAATAGAACACTTGGACAAGTCGTGTACGTAGTATAGATCTCATTTGAACCAATCCAAATTTTCAACCATGGCACAATTTTTAAAATACTTTTATAGTAGTGAAATAGTCTATCTATAAAGATAAATTATCAATTTGAGAACAACAAAACTCTGGACAGGCTCGATTGATTTTTTTGAATTTTATTTTATTTTCGCTAAGTCACCAAATAGGTTCGTATAGTGAAAAAATATGGAAACTATTAGCATCCAAACCACAGGGTAAATTAAAACATATGAACCACGCCATCAAAAATTTGACGTCAATCAAAAACAATATAAGGCCTGTTGAGTAGTCGAGCAAAAATCATCATGTATCATAAATACATAAAACATGGAGGGGAGAAAGTGACCTTGCAAGATTATAGAAAAACCTTGGTCGCCTGCCGCTTCCAACCGGTCCTATTTGAAACGTTCGGAGGAGGCCTATCCTCAGCAGTGGACGTCTATCGACTGACTTAGTAATGGTGATAATAACGACGACAATAGAAAACTTTTCGCAAGTTATCGTTGTGTAATATTTACACAAATGAAATAAAGAAGTAAATCTTGAATGCCTTTATAACATAATCTTTGATATATTTGTTTTATTCTGTTACACTGCGATATGCTAGTATAATAGGTAGCTAGTTATTAATAAAAAGGAGACAAAAGCAATATCAAAGGCAAATTTTGCATTGATTCAGCGCAAACGCACGATCAACAAAAGACGTCATGTCATTCATGAGTTAGAAGCTGCAATCGCGAACAGTGTCGGTTTTCATTGTCACACTAGTTTCGCGCCGGTGAAAACATCCGGTGCCGCGGAGGCTCCAATTACTGCACGAGCGGCCACTTCGCCGTCGAAATTATTCGAAAAAGCATTTTTCCTACCGTTTATTGCTTAAGTAGTTAAATAAATACTAGTGTAGAATTTCAACAAGACGACATGTTTTTTTATGAATTGTTGTTGCAACTGTTAATTGCCCAATCAATTTTATTTGAGACTTATAATAAGTCGACTCTAGCAACCTTTGGTACTCGGGTATTTCCATACCAGGTTTATAACGTTAAAGATCTTCAACTTCATCATCATCGTTATCATTTCAGTTGCAGTACATCCACTGCTTGACATAAGTCTGCTCTAAACAAATTCAATATAATCGGTTGAAACCATCCATAACAAAGTCACCCGTACGCCTTGCCGGTGAACGTTCTACGGTACGCTTACCATTTCAAGTCGACTTGCGTAAGTAAAATACCAATGTAAATTCATTAAATATATTGTAATCAAGCAAATTGATCACAATATCGTAAAAATATTGGATAAATAAAACAAAAATTTGTAAACAAAGTCATTAAAAATCGTTGTTCAAATGAATTAGGTTATTTATTTCTTTAATAAGAGAAAAAGAAAACTACTTCGAAGCGTCTCAGTTCTTTTTCAAGTATACATTTAAAAGTGTAGCTGCTGTGCGGAGTCCTACGATCTAGGACAAAGGACTCCAATTTGTTATTTACTAGACAAGTTATGTTAAAAGACTGGGTGCATACGTTACGTAAACGGTTCAATAAGCTTTTAAAGAAAACAAATGGGACGTATCGTATTTTCTTACTAATAATCATTTCACGCAATCTCGTGCCGTAATGCGACGCGTCGACGCACGCCGCCAATCACACCGACATTCGCTAAAAATGCCACTACAATATTATTGAATTTCTCATTATTTTAGTTTTTCTTAAAATAATTTACAGGCTTTTTGATTACCATATCTTTTAGACTTCATCGAGTAAATCTTTGTATGGGGCAGTGTATACGCTTTTACAATAAGAACTTAGATAATGTTTAGAAAGCTTCTGCTACTAGATTAAAAGACGTTTGTGCTCCGTTACTACACTGTACTTTATTTAATAGAAGATAGCATACCTTGGAAATGACGTGTTTCCCTCCAGGCTAAATGTTTATTATAAGTGTAATTTCAGTTAAGTTTCTTTCGTCTGTTCGTTCAAGTATGAGGCATTTTTCCTAGGGGTGGTAGGTGGTAGATTAGGCTTGACGGCAATAAAAGACGCAATTCATCTTAAGTTGCATAAAGAGTTTTTGAATTTAAAAAACCTAACTACAGAACATTTGTTCGGTATAATTTGCGTAAACGGAAAGACGCGACGGTGTAACAGTCCGCCAACTTTACGCAACGTAAGTGCGGTACGAGGAAACTCTGTTTGTCGCAAATGTGTCGAAATACATACGCCGATAACTGGAATCGTTCAACAAATGCTAATTTTGGGGAATGTATTACTAACAATACAAGGCGTATGAATTTTTGGCATCAAATTCATACGCATTGTGTTATTCAAAATAATACGCGCAACAGACTATCCTTTTTTAAATTCTCTTCACAAATAAAAATTCGACTACAGATTCAAATACCTATCTTTATTTATTAAAATACATATTATATTTACAAATGACGCCACTATAAATACTTATTTTATTAACTATTTATAGTCATTTAAACACAAGTAAATAAAGTTAATCCTATAAGATAGAAAAAGTAAAAATAAATACAAACAGAGGTCTCATTGCAACCGGCGATTTCTTTCAGACAACCGTCGGATGAAGTAAATTATAAAGAAGAAGAATTGTAAAGATTTTTAATAAGCAACACATGGCCACTATCAATTAAATATAATAAAATATTTTTTTTTTGTAAACGGACAGAAGTAAAATAAGGCAAACGACCTTAGAGGTTTCTAAGTAGATAATTCAATGTGATAAATAAGAGAAAATTGGATTGCCCTAATGCTGGACTAGTCTTACGTGCCAAATAGAACACTTAATTACATTAGCCAAAGCTTATCGATTCGCATAAAACTGAAAATCTTAATCTACGGTTACCTACGGTCGTAGTGCCTGCGTAGAAACTGCTTTATTAAATACATTTATATATAAGAAATTTTGAAAACTAAAACAGGAAAGTCGCCGTCTATATAATTATCACAGACAGTGTACAAGTCATCTTGGACACGCGACGACAATAAATAAATAAAACCATCAAATTCTACGACGATCGGGTTCAGTCAACTTCATATACGGAGAAAAGGTGTGACATAGATGCGCGTGCGTCGTGACTTCCTCCTTCCTTCTTATTCGGAATTTAAATCGACCTATCGCCATCCCTGCAACATCACGCCGGCCGTGCGGTTATCAACTGCACGCGCCACGCAACTATAGCTCCTATCGACTGGCCGATAGGGCGGCCTGTAGTCACCCACATAGCGGGTTCGACGTGGACACTGCATATAATAAACGTTTTGATTGATATGGCGAGAACGTACCGAGTACCGCTGCTTTCCTCCACACTCCAATGAGCCTCAACGGTACTGAATTACACCGTGTCGTATCTCTAAGCCCTCATTTATGGTGTCGCCATCGACAATTACCTACCTACCGCAGTAGGCAGATTTCAAAAGGTTATTGCAAGGGATTTTGTGTCTTATGTTGTTGGTAATGCATGGTGGTTGGGTTGAAAGTTGTCACCGTCTGAGACGTATCTATTGTCTAGAAATTGATATAGCTCTTTGAAGACCGTTCCATTTGCGAATGGACTGTCTCTCCGGAGAAATTTAATTGGGTGACAACTTGTCATTACTGCCATGGATGTCAACCATATGGGAAAGCTTCTAAGGACGTATAATTTTTCATCAGGTCGTATCCAATGTCAGTTATTAGTTTTTCATTTAATTATTAACAAATGGCAAATGTAATTATGAATCTTATTTTATGTTGACCAATGATGATGTAACAATTTGAACCCGTATATTCCATTTACATTTACCATACGTAACAGATTGTATCTGTGGGCAGTAGACAGTCTGCCTGTATCGGCGGTCGGCCATCTTGGGATCGATCAGAATGCATGTCAGGAGCGCGTCTTCCGCGCCTGTGTGATGCCGGTTTAACGGTCCTTTGCTCCTGCTTATAAGCAGTTATGATGTTGGATTGTTATGGACTTAGTAGACAAGAATGCAATTATTGTAATTTCATTTCGAAGACGGGTATATAATTATTAATGTATAATATAATTAAATAGATATATTTCAAGAGAAACTAAAAAATAAAGTCCTCATTAAGCGATCAGCTATAAATGTTTTGAAATGGAGGTTCAAATAATTTCGCTAAGTATCGAAATATTTGATAATTATTTATCTGTGTGCTCATTCACTGTCAAGCTATTTTATCTGTGGCCCTACCCAAAAATTGTTTTCCGATCGATCGGCCGCTTTCTCTAAACGGAAAAGCGTTACAATTAGCCGCGTGCAGACACGCCGCGGCAACGTGTCGAAACAGAAATGGATGCTTCTGAATTTTAAAGTAATATTTAAATTAAATAAATCATTGTGACCTATTATTCTATTACTTTCATATTTATATTTGTAGTAAAATAAATTTAAATAAAGTAAACAATCAACTATTCCAAAAAAAAAAACGAATACATGTTATTCTCTTTTTTGTAATTGTGACATTTAAAACCTCTAAATATAACCGTAAACCTTCATTTGGTAATCATAGATAAATCAAGTTGTTGTAATATGTTGCGCCTGTAGGTCTAAAATATTGTAACAGTTAATTTAAATTTCTTACATTAAAAAAGTTATGATTATGATCCATCGATCTAAAAAGGTCTATGTTAATTCTTTGAACAATCGATAGATGGCGTTGGTAGTTCAGTCTAGAAATTTCTGTGCGATTTATTAAGTTTCAAAGAAATAAAATAATGCGTACGCAAAAGTTTTACGATAATTTAATACTATAACTTATTTTTACGAATTCTGTAACCCAGTCTAATTTGATTACGTCTTGTAATATGTGTCACATGAATAGAACCTCGAGTTAATTCATTTACACTAGAGTTTAGTAAAAGCGATGCATTCGTGGAAGCTCGGAAGTCCTTACATACCAAGCATTAGCAATTACGTCACGTAACCCGTACATTTGAGTCGAAGGTACAACGCGCGTGGAGTTGCTTCAGTAGGTTGTTTACCTCACCGGCTGACGTTTCGGAGAGGGAAGATTGATGCGTCTCACTCGAGATACGCATCTGAGAGGACGTAGGACGCCTTGATCATTGCGTACTTATTATTATTATTAAGTTTTTATTAGTATTATTATTAATTCAAATGTTCAAAGGGCAAGTGATACCTTTGGCCATTACCTGGCACTGCTCGTGGTCTTGTGAAACAAAAATCTATTTTGTGTTAAAGACAAAAGGTCCAATCTTGAGAAATAAATGATGTATGTCATCCGAGGGAGCCCTCAACCTCATGCAATGTAACGTACAAAACCTGTTGAAGCTGTTAACATAGTCAAGTAAACATCGCTAATTACCGATAAAAGAAAATTAAGACATAAAATAGTACGACTGAAATTATTTAAACAGTATTTTCTTATACATTGCTGTCTAATAACAGAAATAAGTAGTCTATATTGTGATGGATATGTCATCAACATGATTTTAACCGTACGACGTCTAATGCTGGAAGGTGGTCTACCCTATAGATTTTTTAAAAAAAAAAGACAGGTTGAAAGCCGCCTACAACGTCTTCCGAGGACCTTAAAGTCGGTCGCCGGTTGACAATAGCTATGTCACGAATACAAAATTAAAAATTCCAAAAAGAGACAAAGTTTTGTGCACTACATTCGAAGATATGCCGAAAATTATTAATTTTAATTCATACGACGTTAATGTTAATAAAACATCGTGTCGGTATTGGTGGAGGATCTTAGTCACAAACCATCCACACGAACGTCGGGACTTACTCATCTCCATTATCAAAGCGGACCAATTTTCCAAATTTGCCCAGTTTGCCCAATCGGGCAAACAGCGGGCTTTAAGCCGGAACGCCTTATCTGATAATAGTACCGTTGAGTCGTGTCCCTCTTTTGTTTATAGGCTGTATTAGTTGGCGAAATTTGTATAACACTTTACCACGAGATATGTAGTTTGTTATTTCTAATTGTTTAAATACAGACTAAAGTGTCAGATTAGAAGTGTTTTTTATTGATTTAAACACCTCTTTAAGAATGTATAGCCGCGAACTTAATGCCAAAGATATTTTCTACTAGTTAAATATTCGGGCGGTGCAGAGATAAATAAATGAAGGTATGTCATAAATAAACATCATAAAAGAGAAATGAAATATGAAATGACTATATAACTAAGATTTATTATAATTATAATCTAAAACACCTAACAAAACATTAATTATTATTTAGTAAATTGTCTACAAGGAAGTCAAATGTAATGAAGTGGCTAATTCATCACAAATGAGTTCGCATTCGTAAGTACGTTCACAAGTTACCCACTCGTGTCTACTAATGCGAATTCGTAAAAAAAATATCTTTTTGATTAAGAACCGAGAAAAATATTTGTCGGAACATCTTTGAGATACGACAAATGAGAAACATTGTGAAAGCCTCATTCGAAGCCTAAGATCCGTTGTGGACACAAGTGTAACTAGACAAAGGGATGTGGGTTGCACTACTCTCAAGAGATACGCTCATCGGCTGAGCAAACCAAATTCCAAAATACTAAATGGCGGTAATGAGATATTCAAGAAAGTTTTCTTAGGTGTGTCATAAACGTGAATAAATAAGTTATCTATAACTAAGCACTGTTACACGATCGATCCATTTGTACATAATTTCAAAATAACTATGTTTAATATAGTATTTGAATTTGGAATAAATTGTTTTATGTTTAATATCTAAAGCGTTTAGAAGTTATCATAAAACCAGTATTAATATGCGCGGTATTCAGACAACGCAGAGAATGGTGAAGGTAATTTTTTTTTCCTGAAATACCGATTAACATTAGCGCTTGTTTATGATGAAATGTTGCAGTCATTTGCGAATACAGCAGATGCTTAGATAATGGTACCAAATAGCATTCCTGCGGTTTAGCGAACACTTCGTTACTTGTTGAACTTATCTTTAACAAATGTCTCAAGCAAGATTTATTTAAAATACAATTACTTGCTTTTGACTCACTTCAAATTTTTGACGGGTAGTAGTTTTTTTTTTTAATAATGTACGGTTTTGACAGGAATTCTTTTCCAGCATTTTTATTGGCTTTAAAAAGTATATGAAAAAAAAACTGAATGTATCGTTTTTAAGCTTTAAATCTAGCAACAAATTGGACAATTACTTGTTATTTATATTAATTAAAAAATGTTAGATGCTAGTATACAATGTGAATGCTATGTAACCAGTTGAGATGTTTGAAGCTCCGGTGGCACGCGGTTTACGATACAATAAAACTAACAACGGAGGGTAGTTACGTTCTTGGTGTCGAATGCGACCCTTGGCTCGTGCTCGGGTCGATGTCAGTCGTCAGGTTACCGCGACACCGACCGCGCGTGTCGGGTTGAGCCCGAGATGAGAGCTAACGCCCAATAAATATCTTATTCACATCCTGTTTGTGTACGTATATATATGTAATCGATAAACACTAATTTAATAATAAATGAATATCTGTTAGCTATGACTGGTTCTTTATTGTCCTATAAATTACCAAAAGGTTTAACAGTGTTAGGAACCATAAAAAAATGTATCAAGTATTCATCGGTCGGTTAGGTTGATGTGAATAATTTATACGAATTTATGTCATCAGGTAAATCTTTCTACAGGCAACGTTAACACCTTGACAATCATCAATATCATCATCAAAATATCAGCCGCAGAAAGGCATAAGCCATCTCTGAAGATCGTTCCGATCAATCGTTTCTTTGACAATAGGATGGCATTTAAGATTTATAGAAAGAAAATTGTCGAATTTTGGCAGTTTCCGCTTGTTTGGGGGGACAGGGCGCCGGGCACGGGTTGAGCCTAAACATCTTTTAATGGTAGAGAAGCACAAAAGCTCGGGCCGCCTCATTCTTATGTATTACCGGAAATGGAAGGCCGTTAAGCTCTTAGGTAAGCCTCGGGGGAGGCTCCATGCGTTGGAAAAATCCATATTTCTAGAGTAGGTTGTATACTCACGCTGTGTAGCCGGCGGCTCGGCCGCGGGGGGCGCGGGGGCGTTGGCGGCACCCTGCATCGCCCGCGACGTGCGACCGCGTCTTCGCCTGCCACAAGCATACATTGATTAACAAATTGAATCATTATATTAATAAACAAATCTTATGTATTTATTATTCTATTCGTTTGATTAAACTTTAAATTCAAGTTTTATTTTTTTATCACGTTTGTACGAAATAATAAATAAACATTTTGAGGCAACGATATTGTGAATTGACATTTCAACAAATCATCATCATCATCTCTATCACTGCTGGACATAGGTCTCCCCTATAGATTTCTTAAAGTCCATTGGTAGCTTGCGTCCAGTGATGACCTTGCGTCCAAGGTCATCTATCCATCTAGTTGGTGGATGTCGTACGCTGCGCTTGCCAGTCCGTGGTCTCCGCTCCAAAAAGGTTGGCCATAGCGGCCATATTTTCTACGCGCTGCATGACCTGCGCTCTAGTACTTTAATTTGCCAAATGGCTGGGCTATGTTATACTTTCGTTTGTCTACGTACAATGGCATTTTAAGCGACTCTGTGCTTGCCAATGGGTTTCTGAAAGTAGGAGCCATGTTTCAGTGACGTTAGACATCACTTGTAACATAAATTGTTCATTAATAATTGGTCTATCAAATCTTAACAAATTGTCCAAATGTTTCGATTTAAGAAACAAAATATATAGTGTGTGATCCGTGCAGTAAGATCGAGCATATCACAATTCATTTGTGCATAAATTGAAACGTCTATATAAAGTTTTTATCATTTCCTCCAATACCAAAAGCCTAATTAATATTCCGGTTTTCCGATTCGGGGTCGTTTAATATTGTACGTTTTAATTATTTATTTCGGCGGCATTTTATGCTAATTCCCCGACGTCGCATTGATTAAACAAATCCTCGTACATAACTATTATATTTTATTTTACTTCGCGACAGTTACTTTAGGAGGTATTTATTATTATATAAATATATTTACTATCATCATGTCGTTTTAAATTTACATTGGTAATAACAATTTTTTAATGAGAAATATACTATTTTTTAAACCTTTTCTACTTGCTTTTGTTTCTATGTGTATTAACATATAATAATGTATTTTTGCAAGCAACAACAACAAAGAGAGGGGGACAATGATTTTTCGGTATGCATCAAATATAAATTACATTCAATTAATTTACATTTGTAATAATAATATTCTTTTACTAAAAATATGTTCTTTTTTAACTTATTTTTTAACGATGTTTCTAGTCGGTTTTTCTTCTATCTACATTTACACCTATTAATTAATGAATTTATGCATGCAATAACAACAAAGTAAGAGGGTAATGTTGTTATTAAGCATTTATATTTTATAAAGGTGAGACAATTCCACTTGTCCACACAGTCCGCGACAAAGGAGTCGATATGGACAATGAGTCATAGCCCACCAGTTTATCAACTTCCTGCACTACTCCACAAGGCGTTAATCGGTGAGAAATGAGGGTACCGCGTACGTCGCTTCTATTCGAAGGGTCGCCATGCAGTCGAAGAACCGGAGACATTTTTTTATGATCATGTAGCGTTGATATATCTACAAATAATATAAGCAATAAACCTTTGGACTTGAGAACTAATCATAAAAGATGTGAAAGTTTTCTGTATTTAATGTGGTAAAACAGGTAACTTAATTGCAAAAAGAAACACGTTAATAAGGTCGCTTGTGGTATGTGTGCCATCTGTTACCTTCTTTCTATTATTAATAAAAAATCTATTAAAACAAAAGCGGTCTATTTCAGGTAAACTATAGACAATAAAGTACCGATAAGAAAACGGCATCTGTAACGTCTTAACAACCAAAACTAAGGCGTTTGGACTGTAGCTCTTGGGCAGCGACTTCAAGTGTAATATAAGATACTTTGTAAAGATTTCAGTAGATATAATATTTCATACATATATATAATAGTACCAATAAGAAAAATTGTATACAACAAAAGGCTATAGAGTGCCTCGCAGCTGAGAGAAAAAGATTCGTTTCAATACACACAATCCCTCTCCCAACTGCCTGCGTACGATAAACGTAAAAAAAAAACATTGCAAGCAAAACAACCTAGCGATACAAATTAGAATTAATAAAAAATATTTAGGTCTTCTCTATTATTAATTTAATTAATTTTCTAATATCACAAAAATAACGATGCATGAAAATATATAATGCATAAAAACTATTTAAATAATGAATAATATCCTAAATAAAGCTATGATAGTAAAAAATCCAAGGTCTGAATGTTTTTAAAGCAAGGTAAACATTTATTACCTTTTCTAAAGATTTCCGAATATTCTCTATGCCTTTTCAATTCTCACTTTACGCGAATCCGTACAATAAAGACAAAGGCAGGCCGTTGTCGGTCCCTTTGATGGCAATGGATTACACTTTACTTAGAAACTTGTAAAGAGTCGTAATACAATATTTATTACTTATCTTAGCATTTACCGATAAGCGGCTCTGTACTGAGAGACGGCAATTCCTTTGCCATTGTTTAAAACAATTAAAAAGTAAAAACTGTCATTGCTAATATGCAAGTGAATCATTTTATGAAACAAATATAATATAAACCTGCTTTTTTTTAGATAATGTTGTCTTATTGGTTAAAATCTCGGAATATATCATATATGTTTATATATTCTATTTGTTATAGGTTTGTAGTTGCAATGACGTCTATATTAAACCACATCTTGATAGGAACGTGCATTGGCGTTATTTATTTGGACCTTTATATAACTTGGACATATTCCAAGCATTGTATTGTGGATAGCAAACTATCAAGAAGTATTCAGATTAAGATAATGATTTGAGACTTTGAAGCCTAGTGTTTTTAAGTAAAAACATGTTTAAAAATGGCAGTTGTATATTTTAAACTCAGTTGTATAGTTTAAAATTTAAACGAGAATACAGTTGTATAATTACCGATACCGACAATTACATTGTTTCAAAAAGCTTTCAAAAATACTTGTGTTGACGATAGATGGCGGTAGTAGTAGAAATGAAAACAAAATTATTTAAATTATATTTCTTGTTATCGCCGATCATCGTCATCAAGGAGTTAAGTGTATTTTTTGGTAATACATAAAACTATATGTTCATGTATACGTGTATTGAAAAATATAAAAAACATATATTACATTCAAGATATTTATCCTTCTTAGGTATCTACGGTGAAGGTACCTGCGCCTGACAAACAAAATCAATTACTCTTATTTATCGCTTTGTTATCGCAACTCACAAGGATTTCAGTGCTTATCAGCGGCGCAGACGTGATCCGATGACAATATAAGTTATCTATAATTATTACAAAATTAGTTTTTCATGATTTTTAAATAAATTCAATCAAGATTTGTAAAATTGTTCATATTTTCACGCAAATTACATAATTATTTTTTTAACGCGATACTGTTAGGTTTCCTAGTGGCGACCACGAGCCGGTAGGCGTGGCGTAGCAAAATCGGATATTACCTTGTATCGCTTAATATTAAGATTTGGTTTAAGATTCGATTCATTATTATTTATTAGCATCGTCTTCTTGGATGACAAAGAGATATAGACCTGCTGGCTGGATCCTAGTTGGTGAAGAATTGCAGACCACCCTTCCATTCGTTTAGTCATGTTCTAATATATGATGTTGTGTGAAATGTAATGTAAATACACTCTTTGACCATTCTGTACAACCAGTACATGAATACCCATTCTTGGATATTATTAGTTTGACACAAAATGATTATTAAGATAGTATTTCATATTTAGAGATATTTGGATGATAAAATATTAATCATTATCGATTATAGTCTTATGAAGTCCACTGCGGGACCTTCGCCGCCTCCATAAGTCAGGAATCTAAATAAGATCGGTTGGAAGCGGCCTGCATTCAGCGTCTTCCTACGGCTTTAACAGGGTTATTTTTCTCCTAACCTACGCTATCCTTACCGGTGCGTGGTTTTCGCTCTAGAAACTTGAGGTCCCAGGGGCCAATTATTCATCAATATTCATAAACCTTGATACGATATGCTCGCTAATTTCATCTTAAAAAATCGAGCTGTTTCATTGCTAACTTTTATGACGGGAGATCACTGTTGGTTGCCTGCACTGAAGGCATCTATGGATATCTCAAAAGGCAGCATTTTGAAGACGGAGTGAACCTTATTTTTAGTTACAAAACCAAGGTATTACATCTCGGGCCGTTACAGAGATTTTTAACTGAATTTAGTTAGCACGCTAAGCGTTTTATCTTAATTCTTCCAAAACTTACAGGAGGGAAGTGTAAATGAGAGTATAATTAGGTAAAGAGTTATAACTGCTCCTCCGAACTCGATTTACTGTGTAAAAAATGATAATCCTGGACTTGGGACTACATTTTTAGTAGTCTAGACCTTTTATTTAATCTATTTGTGTGGAATTAGGTTTGTTGACTCATTCACATGGTTATTATAATGTATACATAAAACATTGTTAAATTTCATTTTAAAAATGCAACTGTTGCGCTTCTGACCGGCGCAGAACAGCATACTGCGGTAGCTTACTCAACGTCAACGTCAAAATAACCGTCGATGCAAAAGTGCGTGTAAATGACTACTTAAATAAAGATATTTAGAATTTAAACGTCTTTACATTAAGGACCCGACTTCTCTTGAGTCTTAGGACAAGCTTTATTTATTTTCTAGAATAGGGCCTGCCGGACCTAAGATGGCTTAAGCATTTTATTTAATATAATTTTGTTATTAGTAGTGCAAGACAAGGATATATTTTATAGGCGACATGCCTTCGCCGAAGCGTTAAGGCATCGCTGGTCGGTAATTAAAAATCGATAAAGACGCAAAAACATTCCTTATTTATAGGCGATTTAAATGAGTTATTACGCCACATTTTGCCCATAAAATCAGCGCTATCGGAACATTCGTGACAATGTTGCCATAACATCTCAAAACGCTGTCTTGATGCAATCACATTACGAGATATTGCCGTGGGTAGATTATTTCGAAGATATCGGTAGTTAATATATAGATTATTTGTTTCTACAAAAAAAATTGTCAATTTGTTTTAGACGTATATCCTTTCATTTCGAACCGTCGGCCCAATAGAACTTTTTTTACAAAGCACATGTTACCCACATACGGAGATTTTTGTGTATTAAATTGGTTTCCTTTATTACTAGTTGTTCTGACGCCCCTTCAACGCCCTTGCGAGTGGAATTGCCTAAAATTCTTAGCTTGCCTCTGCACAACGAAAGGAATATTTTTTCTAAATTTCTATACAAGCTTTATGGTTCCAGAGATATCGTGATAATTCAGAACATAGGTGGAAATCGCATATTAGGACAGGTCATAAAACGTTAACACAATTTGTACTATGGTATTGCAGTATCCGAAGATTGGTGTGGAGTGTCAAGATGCCTTCGGTAGAGTGCGCTTTTAAAAGCCTAAGTCATTTTGTTTAATGTCCCTTTAAATCTTTAAATTTTAACCTTGTTAATAAAAACCTACACTGAAAACCTCCAATAAAAACTGATTACAAAATATATTCTTCTATTTTTCGTCGTAATGATGAAACCAGCGTTTTTTGCTATTATTAAAACGTTTTACTACTTAAACTGAAGTGTAAAAAGTTTGAGCAAATCTTATGACATTGTAATCTTAAAATACATGATTAAAATCGAATGGCAGAAGCAGGGCATAAGTCTTTATATCCTAAAGATGTCCTGGGTATAAAAAATAAAAATCCTCGGTAATTTCTCATTTAACTTCACTTGCTCTGATATTTATCGTGCAGTCGACGTTTTCTCTGCGAGCGGCTATCTTGGTCCACTCGAGATAAGCGCGTTATTACCAGATATGTCTCAATTTGAGATGAGATTCGAGATTTTTATCGCGACCTGTTGTAATTTCGTCTTAATGACGAGTGCTCGAGATAAGAAATGCATGGAGTTGCGTCAAATAAAACTATTTTTTTTTATTCAGTTACGCAATTTAATAATATGTACACTCCATGCAACAGACAATAGACATACGTCTCCCCGTAAATAGTTAAATGTATCTATCCCTATAAGTTATGCTCCAAAGATTCTTATGTCAAGAAATGAAACAAATAAGGAACAAAACAACACTTCTCCCTTACAAACCATAGAGCAATAAAAATCGCCTGACAATATTTGTCAAATATTTAAAAAATTGTGCTTTAGGCTTTCTTTTGGTCAATCACATTAATAGTTTTGCAGTGTACGAAATAGACAAATTATTTCTATCAGTAATTATTATTTATAAAATCTTTAAATCATAGTGATCAGTTTGAAATACGTTTTATTTTATAATTTACATTGGACTGCGACAGAATAGCAGACGTTTAATTAAAACATGGACATTCAGATAAAAATAGATTTAGGGCGCCTTACATTTTATTTATTTATATATATTATATATATTATACAGTATAATATATATTAATTATAGAGTTATAATTAAGACACCTTTCGCCTAAAGTACGATAACAATGCGAGGTGGTCCGGATGTTAGAATACAAATGCTGGTACTGTCGCAAACGTAAATGCGCTCACCTTCTTCAGAAATACTTCCCGATTTGTACTTTCTTAAGTAGTTTTTCCCGAGAAACTACTTCTCATTATGATGATTAATTTAACAAGAAAAAGGTTACAAACCTTTGACCTGATGTTTTATAACAGAAATTGGGGGCCAAAATAGTACTAAACCCGTACATCTAGTTTTACAACATTATTAGTTTAAACAACTTGAGCTTGTTATTTACCTTATTATTTTTCAACTGTATTTATATCGTTTGCGAATAAAGATTCTTCACTGTGATTAATAATAACAAAACTTTTAATTTTAGAAAAGTAATAGTAAATGAATGAATGCAGTGCTCACTAAATATAATTATTTTTGGCGTATTTAGATCCTAAGGTATTATAAATTTGCAGGAATAAAAAAAATCTTATTAAAATATGAGGTTTATGTCAAATTCTCCAAAACGTCATTTCTAATAGTACAAAAATAGTTAAAATGTTCTATATAGACGTAACCCCATGGATTTATTACAAATGATTTCTTTCGAAATTCTAAAGGAGCTTTTTAAATGGAATGGAAATTCTTTTACTGTTTTAATAAGCAGTTTCATAATTTTAAATCACAAAAAGGAATATCAAAAAGAATAATTAAAAATATTTAAATTCAGCTAATTCTGTTTTTAATAAAATTGAGATTTTAATTAAAAGTAGTTAGTCGTTATTTAAAAAAAAAAGATTTTCAATGTATTATTTATGCAAAAAAATATTAAAATTCATAACGTAAAAAAGTAAATACTTTTTTTGTATATAAATAATAGCCTTTGGTTGTCATCCGGAGCTTTTAATAAATAATTTCAAATTAAACCGTGTTTTAACAGATTATAGATTCATTCAAAATATGTTGCAACACGCAGTCCTTGTCATGGCGTCTAGATTAAACTTCATTTAAAAATAGTAAAGACAATATTTTGACAATCATATTTTGTACGTCAAAACCAAACTTGAAAATATAACAATTATTCTTCAATATACTTGTAAAACACTTATATCATTTATTTTATCACTACACAGAATTTAATTAACTTTTTTTATAATAACTATCATTGCCCGAGGGCTAGATATAAAGATTTCCTTTTGTTGGATATAGTTGCGGCAGCAGTATATATAATAATGTGATTGCGTATACAATTATATTGGTATGCATCGAAACTGGTGTAGGGCGTCTGCGCCAGCAAACACTAAATACGTAATTTGCATTGTAATCTAATCACGACGACACTTACCCAATCGTGGATAATTTTCGCGATATCGGCCCGCTTAAATTTTTAACAAAAAGTCCCAATTATACACAGAATCGTTCGCAGTCTCTCACTTCACAAGGTAACTAGAATTTTGAGCACAGATTTACAGTTCTATAAAACACTAGAATTCGAAAGCACTATTTTGTATTTAATCTAAAGTCGCGCGCTCTTGCAAGTATGGCGCATCTTGCACAGAAACGACAACCTCGCGCGGCGAGATGTCGTCTCCTTGTGATTGTGATGAGAGTACGCACTGTCGCTTGCTCTCGGGGGAGCAGAAGATGGCCGCCGATTGGTGGAGAGCGGTAGCCGAGCGCGCGGGGAGAAGGAGAGAGCGCATCTCGCGCATGTTGCGAGTGAGCGAGACAGAGTCGGTTTCGTCGTCCTGCTACAGATTGTCCGGCGGGCGAGTTCAGGTGGATCATTGTCGAGAGCGCGCTATGATAATATGGAGATGTCATACGAAATTGTTCTGATATATGGAATTATATTTATTGCGTTTTATTTTACCTGTTGTTTGCAAAATTCTTTTTAATAATTGTACAAATTGTTTTTTGAAATATATCCATTAAAAAGTAACTTAAGATTACAATACAGAATATTTTTTTGGATTAATTCTGTTTAATAAAGAGAAATACCGACTTCTATTTTTATTCCATGGCAACTATTGATTTAGAAATTTGGTATACAGAAGTTTTCTTCCGTTTTACCCTTGGACCTAGTAGTAATGGGTCCTTTCCGATTTCGTTATCTATAGAATCATGACATTGATGACTTTTACATTACAATAACATATTAATTTACTACTTGTAAAAAGGACAGTAATTTTTTTTCGTATTTCTATATATATTCGTTATAGTTATTCGTATAACTAATACTTACAAGTATTTTATTAAATCTAGACAAATAGTTATTATTGCTTGAATATACTTTAGGTAAATATAATCTGAAATAAAAAGAATGCGTTTGTTTTACGATAAAAGGTGATCTTATCCAAGTTTTGGGATTAAATTATGGTTTATATTTTGTAGTTATCTTTTAATTAGAAGACATACTGCTACCGTGAATTACTTGTGTGAGAATAGCAATGTTAAGATTTAAGAGGGGTATCTGGTGAAACATGAAGCACATGCGCAGAATTTCGTACATTAAATTATAGTAATTATTTAAGAAGTATTTCTATCCTTTTACCAGGCAGTGTCCCAAGGCGTGTCCATTTTGTTCTAGCTTTGTATAACCACTGCGGTACGAAAGTTATGGGTTCACAAAAACAATTGATGGAATTTAATAATTTAAATCTATAGATCATGTTTTAAGTACTTTAAAATAATTGAAAGATTAACGAAAATTGGATTTAGCAAATTTACAATAACCAACTGTAAGCAACAGGTAAAAAATTCCAAAATTTTTTTTTTATTTAGAAGAAGAGTAAGCAAAACATTTATTATTTTACTTAAATTTTATTTACGAGTCCCTGCGATTATTCTAAGGCGCTTACAAGAAATGAGTAACAGACGAGATTACAGAGTTAGTATGACCTTTAATGGTTTCCGATTTTCTATTGTTTGGTATTAACAGGTTCTTCGTTCTTAGTTAAGAAAAATGTTTCTGCTAAACAAAAAATATTTTCGTCTGTCTGTATAAAACACTTTATACAACTATAATCTTTGTTTTAGTGAGTCATCCAATACGAAAGAAACCTAAATTTTAATTTTCATGCATTGTTAGAGAAGCTGTGTTAATTTATTTACTTTGCGAAGGTGTGTTTGCTGGGTTAATATACTGCATGGATTGTTAGAAATTCATAGACATCGACTAATATAAATAATTTTTGGTATAACCAAGAATCATCATGCTTATATAGATTATTTGAACGTTTCCAAATTTGAAATAATGTAGTTCCTCTTTTAAATTTTTGCAATTTTCCTTTATATGATTTTGTATGTGCGGTTTCAAATGGCTTATGTAATTGCTGTAATGGATTACGTCATACCAATATTATTTTAATGGTCATAATTCCTGCTAACGATCTCATTATGTCTTTAGGACATTAATATTCCTGTGATTATTCTAGATATAATTAATTAATGTGTTACTACGCATTAATTTATTAATTTTGCTTTATAAGTATACTTTTGCAGGGTATACATAATATCAGGGAATTGGTGAATTTTGAAATACGATTCAGCGTCTTCATTGTTACGAAAATTTTTTTAGGTTAACTTACAAGAAAAAACGCAAAAATTTACAAAATAGCAAATAACATTGTTTTATTAAAGGAAATAAATATTTTTTAAAGTAATACAATTTGACTTCATGTATCTTATTATTCATTGTATCCATCTTATTTCGCTCGACCTCTGGTAATCGGTCGTTCTTTGTACAAACATGGCGCCCTCCGATCTGTCAACACGTGGTCAATGTTATTCCAAATCGATCTATACATATTTATTTAAATATTCAAAATCGATATGAAATACAATCAATTTATTAGTTTTATATATATATATATATGTATATATTATATATGTATATATATTCAGGTATTTTTGAATAGAAATATTTATATATGGCCGGAATTTAATCATTAATCTTTCAAAAATAAAATTGATTGTCGTGACAATCTATACGCGATAAGGTAAGGCAAATTAGATCTTGTAAGGAATATATATTTGGTTCGTGGAAAGTTGTAACGTCAGAGAATTCCATTAAAGATTATCTTTACAAAGCAAAGCAGGACGTTGTTATCACGTACGGAGATGTTACTTAACGGTTCAAAGATATGCAACTGTGTTCGACAGTATAGAGAAATATTATACTTATAATAATCATGAAATTATTTTCGAAAGCAACATTAACTTGAAAAAATTTTAGAATCAAATTTTATAAAAACCGTTAAACACACTTCTACTCTATTAGGGCCAAATCAAAATCAGGAAATCAATTCTTTTTATTAATTAAGATTTACTCCCTTAACTATATAACATATGGTTATTCTTACATAAATAAAAATTGATCACTTTTACCGTCCAATTAGGCAACAGAGCCTCACTTCTATGTGCATTTTGTTGAATAGTTGTAATATATGGAAAAAGTTTGATGAATAGTTGTAATATGTGGCTAGTGGGAAAAGTTTCCGATGGCTCACTGACTTTCATATTTTAAATGGTTCAGTGAGAGATGGGTCACTAGTAGGTGGGACGGGATGTTCAACGTGTTAATATATGACTTATATTTAATAATTGCATTTTAATAATTGCGTGAATAATATTAGCCATAATTAGATTTTAAAGTAGATTAGTTATATATATATTATTATTACTCAATGCAAGTCGCTTCTTACAGTCATATTGGAAATCTATGGGAGAAAGCGATTTTCAACAACAGACGCCTTAGTGAAATGATATGGTTGATGATGGGATACTATGTTCCCTTTACAGAGTAATATAAATAAAAGTTAAACTTATCTAGATAGAGATTCGTTTACAAACATCATATTCGCTTGCTATTATGTTCACTGTTATTGGTTATCTTACAACTTGTCTAGTTTTTGCACTGATTTTTATTTAACTCGTAATCCTTCCTGAATTGATTTCTATTTAATCTGTAAATTAATGTGCTTTACGGTATGATGGCAAGTATATTTATAGACCTAAAATGTAACATTTACACCATAAAGAAAGTTGCCACGAGTAAACGCATCTTTACAACTGTTGACGCCCAATACAATCATCCGTGACTTTCAGTGGCTTATTAAATTTCGGAGTTTTATATTCTCCGCTGTAAAGCTTTTATAATAAGTTTCACCTAGCGAATAAAAATAATTTTAAATGATCTTATGATAAGCTATTTTTAAATTTAGAACATAAAAATGTCAGAGTTATATGACCATTAAAAATGAACGCTACATGTTCATTTAAAATGTACTCAATAACAAACTCTTGGAATACTATCATTGCTCTTCGCGTATCTATTAGGAACGAATATGCACAGACGAACATATAAATATTTATTTAACACAAATCGAAGTAATGTACTAAATTGAGATGGATTATAATTAACGATCAAGTTAATTATTTTAAGGAAAATATTTATTTACCGATATCTATTTACATAGTTCTATTTTGGTAATTGACAATTAGGTGAACATTTACTATCCTCATGATCCTATAGGGTGATTGACATATAGGTGAAATATATTTAGAGGGGTGAATATATAGGTTATCTGTCAGAAAAAAGCTAAATATACCTCTTTTTGATTATTATCTTTAAAACGAACACTCGGATATAACAATAATTTATTTTTTCTATTCGAATGCGAAAGGATAATACCTTTCGACAGTAAAGTCTGCTGGAATAGATAGTAAACTATAATTAATTTTAACATTTAGTAATTGAAATTAAAAAAATATATATATATTGACTATATTATCATTACGTTAGTTATTTATTATAAAATCATTGATTTCTGGATATAGTGTATCACACATTAATTGACAGCTAACAAGCTATGCGTTCACCCTTTTAAAGATTTTACATCTATAACTAATCATCCTGTACATTAGTGTTTGTTGTATTTGATGAATATTAAAAACAATGATTGACAAGACATCTAAATCAGTATTCACCAGTGTAAATTTTTTAAATTAATTTTTATCGTCTTTTAAAATTAATTTATTTGTAATTTTTTTATTTGAAATAGTTAAGTCATATATATAGTACGCTTTTATAAAAATATGTATATTTACATGATACACAGTAATATTTCGTGCTAAGTGATTACGTATAGCGACAGTCTCTTAAAGGCTAAAAACTCCATTGTTATCAGTGCATAAAGAATAAAGTAGATTTAAATATTTAAGACGATCCTCGATTTATTTTCAATCGGTATTGATATGTTTTGTAAACTTTCCTAACACAAATCATTAATTGGTATTTAATTATCCAATTTCGCGCCAAATGGTGTAATCGCGTGAAATTCATTCACTAACCGGTGCGGACGTTTACAAATATGGCCGCGCTAACGGAAAAAATAGAGGGACGGGATGTCCAGCAAGTTAGTTTACAAAATATAGACAAGGGTGGCTGCGGAAACTGTTCAACAATAGATGTTGCCTATAGCCATCTTACAAATCACGCCTGACGCGATACTTCGAATATATAATCGACACGTTAAATTTATTAGAGTGAAATTAGATTTCTCGTCCATTATTATATGATTTATAATATTTATTGATTTTATTTAATAAATTATGGTAATGCCGTGAACAATACGCACGTAAAGCAGTGTGTTCTAGCATGTTTAGCGCCGTTTAAGGTGCGTCTAATTGCATGACAACTCATTTTTTTTTCAGTCAAGATTGCGGTAATAGACACTGGCCGGCAGGAATGTCTCGTGGCAATAAGCTGGCAGGCAAGAAAAAAGTTAAGATTCAATTTCGCGCCAACGCTTCCGCCATACTAATCGCGTGATGAAAATGATGTATTTGCAATATGACTTTCTTTACTTTCGTTCGGCAATGAGTATGTATATCTATTTTTCCTCATGTGTAATTTTTATTGATCATTTTGATTGAAAATATTTTGTTTTATTTATCTGAATACGTTTCTTAATAAATTTGAAAGTAAATTAATAAATGTAGTTCAACATAGGTTTAGATAAATTTCAATTAGTATAATCTTATCTATTTCATTTATCAGTTATCACTAAATGTATACGTTTATTATAGTAACGGAAAACCATTTATGTTTAGGTCTTTAATTTAAGTAAACAAAAATCGTGAGACGAACCTAACCGAACGTAAGGAAAACTTAGTGATTTGATTTTAACCTTTCTCGACAATGGTAAATTTCTTTTTTGTCTCGTTGGATATAACCGTTGAGATATATAGTATTTTAGGTCAGAGATGGATTATAAATAGTATGCTCGTATTAACCACAGAATATGTTTATTCGGATCGATCCTAACATATCGTATGTATCGTATTTGGCTACAATATTTGTATGCCACGATATCGCCTCCTCTTGCCTGTGTCAATATTGTTAGAGCGTTCATTGACCTCGTGCAACGTGCGCCGGAGAATAACGTATTTAGATTATTTATTGCTACGATTTCTATGACACGCCGTCTTTTTGTGTTATACTTAATGTTATTAATTATTGTTTACATAAATACACTGGTCAATCAATATTGTTAAGATTTAAAAGAACGTTGTAATAAAAAGTTTTTAAAACAAATGATTTATGATTTAAGACCTATATCCATAATAAAGTGCCCTCGTAGATCTTCTAGAACATTCTTATAAACATATAAATCTCACACTGAATTAGTTTTACATTGAAGGTTTTCAAAACACGCCTGCAAGTTTAAGTCATTGTAACCGCCGCTATTTTTCCTTAAATGTTTTGTTTTAATTCAACAAGTGTCTTTGGGTTGTTACAGAGGACTAAAAAAATCAGCAGGTGATCACCCTGGATTTCGTGGTGATCACTGAATATCGCTCATTTTAAATATATGATATTTTTTGGGAACAATTCTCGTGCGACCTCCAAATTGGTATTGGATGTGTTTCAAGCAGGTCCGTTCTGCTGAAGCTTTTGTTGTACGATATAAATATATATAAAACGACTTTTGATCTGGCCCATCCTGTATATAACGTGATCAGGCATTTTATACTACCTTCTATTTTATTCTATTACAATGATTTCGCTTGTTTACCTTATGGAACGTCACGTTATATGTTTCAATTTTGGTTATCTAAATGTTTAGTCGAAACAAAAGTATGCCCGCGCATTACAGTTTGGCGATAAATACGATAGGACGCCGTAGAAATAACCTAGATGGCTTTCGTTGGTTAGGTCTGCCGTTTGTTAGTATCATTTATTACATTAATATTCTAACGAATATAATAATAATAGTAATAATAAATATTTTATTTTGTTAACAACAAGACGTACCTAACAATTCAAAAGATTAAATGTGTATGTATATTATTTTTAATTTGTAGATATTTATTGATTTATTTAAATCTCTAAGATTTTTAAAAATTCAAATACTTGTTGTTTATCGGTGGTTTACAGGGGGAGGCTAGCTACAAGGCTTTATTATATTTCCAGGAGGATCGTAGAAAGTGTGTAAAATGTAACGTAAAACGTAACAAGGAGGGAAAGTGTTTAGATTCGGGCAAATTCTGGTAAATAATACTAATCACGTATACAATTTATATATTTGAAATATAATAAATATAGATTTATTAGAAATTGTAATTAAAGAATTTTAATAGTTTTACCTAAAATTATTATAATACTAGAGATTCTAAGAAAAATGGTGCTAAGTAAAGTTATTTTTGTTATGGATTTTAGTAAAATTGTTTTGTTTAAATTAATACGTAATCGCCTTTACACGTTTAAGCCAGGTATTAATTTAGTACGGTAATATGGATTTACGAAGGCTCTTGGGAATGTTTACGAGTTTGAGATTATTAAACATCACATAAATAATTCTCCGAGAAACAGCTGTGCCCACAACGACGATGGTAGTTTGTCGCAAAGCTAAATTTCTTTGTGTGCATCGCGTCATTAACCTGTGAATGAACTAGGTGAAATGCAGACTGTATTGTTTGCAAAGTTACCTGTTAGCCATCTTAGTTTGGGACAATTCTTATTCGAGCCGCTTACCTAATTTTAACTATTTTAATAAGATGAAAAAAAAATAGTACTTATTATTAACACGGTAACTTTTACAAACACGGTGTGATTTATTTATAATGGTTACTCTAAATTTAACAGATATGTATTGTATCATTGTTAATTTTAGCAATATATCAATTATTTATAATAGTTTAGTTTAGGTGTACTGCACTTATTCGTTTATCCTCAAAGAGCTCAGAATGAAGACCTAACTATCCATAGTCTTCTTGCGTGGAATACTCAATTACTTTAGCCACATTGTATGCATGTGCTCGGAGAAGCTAATTTTTGTTAGCTATCTGGAGGGTAAAAGGGCGGGGTCAGGTCAAAAGCATCTAACTGTAAGTCTTTTTAAAACTCACAATTTAGAACCGCTTGAAAAAAGATAGTACCCTTATATAAGCTGATTTTTCCAGAAGTAGCAAAAGCAACGTTTTAAAAGCACATTGAGGCAGGTAAAGAAAAAGATAACTTAGAATTGATAATCATTACATATAAATTCAAAATGATGTTTTTGTCAAGATGGCGGTAATTATTTTTTTATTTATAGCATGCTGATTATGTATCGAATGAAAATAATTGTTCACAATGCAATATTTTAAACAGTTTAAACTAATAAAAAAATGATAAAGGGAATATTAGCAAGTTTCGATATTTTCTTCTTCCTACAAAGCGGTCGTTACAAAGGATAACTAATATGTACTTTTAAGATAACTTCGATAACAAGACAGTGCTGAAGTAAAATAACTGTGTAATGTGTATTTTCACGTTTTGTCTTATTGTAAAAAATTATAAGTGAAATTTAGAAGATCGTACAGATTAAAAAGCAAAGAAGCTAAGCTTCGGTTAAGTCTTTAATTTCTATTCATGTAGCTGGAAGAGCTGATAAGACAGTTTAACTTACATACAAGTAATTTTTGAATTGATTTGTGAAAGCTTATTTCGTCCTTCTAGTTAAAACATTTTATGCTCCTTACAATACGGGCAATGAAGTAAAAACAGCTCATATGAATTTAAAATGTTATTGTATACGCATTTGTATAAATATAATTTTGCATTTCATAGACCATTTGACACGTATTTTGATGGTCTACATTCCTTTGTTCCACATCATTATTTCAAATGTAAGTTGTTCACTCCACGTAGCCTTCAACCATCGATTTCCGATTGGAACGGTTGGAAGCGGTCTACATCCCGCCACCTCTGTCGACCTTAACAAGGTCGTTTGAGTTACAGATCTCAATAACTCTGAGAAGGAAATTAAGTGCTTATATAATAGAGTACTATTACATCCGCATGTATGAATTCTTTACTACAATACGTTAGTCGTAGATCCTATTTGCAAAGTCAGTGGGTACTTAAAGGGCAGCAATGGTGGAGCCTTTATATACCAAAGAGCAGTCAAAGCAGAAGAGCAGTGTCAAAAAGCAGTGAGCTCTTTATTACGCTTCATAGTTAATGAATTTGTCAAAATCAATGAATCGACGCGTGATTCAATATCTCGCGACGAGCTCTCTACGCTGAAATTCGCAGAGTTCTATCAGATAAATAGAAGACTTATATTATTAATTTAGTGCACAAAAGAATCTGTCTTACACTAAATCAAATCTATCGGATATCGGGAGTGATAGTAGTGTTGTTAAGCAAGCAATAGCAATTATTCCCGGGCGCCTTGGCGTTGGAATTCGAAACGCGTATTATCTATATGTCCCCAAGGTCCAATTGTGAGGGCCTTTCGGACTAAACACTTCACGGAGCATCAGCCGTAGCGATCTAAGAGACGTCTTAGGTTTAGGAGCCCTCTGCACCCCGTACTTCAAACTAATATAGGTTGCAGTGAAAGTCCGGTTCCCAAAAAATAAGAAATGTAAATCAGCGATCAATTATTAAAAAGATATTTACTATTTATCTATCCTGTCTTACGTAATTATTTGTTTTAGTTTTTATTTCACAACCTAAAAATATTTTCAAAACATTAGCGTACAAACGTTTGAGAAATATCGCGGCCTCATAGTTTCAAAAGGTTAATGCACTTTCGACAACGTCGTTGTGAGAAATTGTAATAAAAAAAATAACGATCGTCTTTAAAATTATGCCAACGTATAATTAATTACAAAATGAATATATAAATATAATTTTTAGAGTTTTTAATTATTTTAAACTAATTTTAAAATTACGACGTAGATTGACTATTTGTAGTAGTTTTGCACTGTACTGTTCGATGTAGAACATTTACTTCACGAGTGAAATATTTTTGCGTCTCTCGAAATATTTACACAATGTATTTATTACCTCTTTATAGATTGTAAAAATGAGTTTTCGTAAAACCATTGTCGACGTAAGAATTTACCTGCACCCATCTATATATGTACCTGCATACATCTACAGCTGGACATTACCTTTACCCACAGACTATAAGACCGGTAGGTGGACAAATTCATCTGTCCACCTTGGACGTGGACGTCGTACACTACGCTTGCCAGTTCATGGTCTTCACTCCAGAACCTTAAGGCTCCAGTGGCCATCAGTTCTACCTGCCCTCTGCCATTTTTACTTACTAACCCACTGTACCAATATAAATTCCCATTAGGTTAGTTCGTCTACGGATATCTTTATGTCCGATATAACAGAGAAAAAGAAGAACAGCGCCAGAACGCAATATTGTGCATTAATCTGTTATTGTGTTAACTATGAAATTACCAAATTAATTTAGAATGTAAAAACGACGTGTTTGTAATTAGCCCTGAGTATTTTTAATTTAAAGAAAAAGTTTCAAGTTTGAAGTATTTTAAAAAAGGCAAAAGAATTTAGCGTATCACGTTACTTATTGTGATATATATTATTTGTTTTTTTTTTTCTCGCAAGTCCATTATCAGCGAGATAAAGGTAGGTGTGCGATACAAGGTGCTTGCGGCGAATGGCATACGCTTCGACCAATTAGGAACCGGAATGACGATGAAAATCGTGACGACAGCTTGATAACTCCGTTTCTCCGCACTTTTAGCTCAAATTTAAATATTATGTAGTTATTTTTGTTTATTAATTACTATTTGGATGCTTGGATCATACTTGACACATTTGTATAATCCAAAGCACTATTTTACTTAATTAAAATCAATCTTATGTTTACAATTCATTTTTTTTTACTGTTTAGTAACGGAACGGTGTTGTAATAATGGCATTATATTAGTTATTATTAATTACTGTGTTCAACACGATTTTAAAATCAAATTATTAATTAATTTTATTTTGGTCTGTAATTCGGAAGATGCTGTCAGAAATATACTGCCGATATATGTGTATATGATTATCTAGGCAAGGATATAAGAAGTAGTAGAAGTAGTAATGTATATATGATTAGCATTGGAAATAATAACAGTTTTGATATTCTTTTCTTTTGGTTTCATAAAATTAGATACTTTCTTGTGGACAGTTGTGTACAATTTAAAATAAAAATTAAAAAAAAAAAACTTTTATGTATGAGAAATATTGGAGATTTCCATACGTAAGAGAAGTATTTCGTATTTCCGTAATTGTTTGTTATTATCCATATAGCATCTTTTAAAGTGACCAGTTGCCAACATTATGAGAAGAATTACAAAAGACACCAATTTAAAAGAAACTAGAACCAAGTCCTCTATAAGTATTCTTTGTCTTAAAGTTATTAGAGATTTACCTTTCGGGCGTACGAGGGAGTCAATAAGCTTAGTGGTCACAAAAAGGTTTACGCTAAGCGTAAGTTCAAGCTCTTATTACCGAAGCTACAAAAAGCTTTTGTAAATAACAAAAGAAATGTCTGTATCTAAAAAAAATATTTATGTTTGTTATATAATACACATTAATATTTATGTTTTACTATAGAACAATCAAGAATATTTTATCTTATTGATAACCTATCATTAATCTTTCAATGCAGTAATTGTATTTTTGTACGGCAACGATCATTTTACTAAGAAAATTATGACGAAATAATATTTTGTATATTAAGTGTCATTGTAGATATTTATAAACATATTGTGGGTTTAGGGTTCATAATGGCTACCTAAAATCTTTACACGGAAAATTTCTGTAGTTACCGAAACGTACCAAATAGTACTAAGTAATTAAATCTATTCAGTTTGTGAATTATCCTTTGGTAGCAGTGGACTAACCACAGCGCGCATGACGAATAGCCGCTGGAGCAAGCCCAGCGTAGAACGTCGACCCCCAAGTGGACAGATGATCTAATTAAGGTCATCATTAGTCACTAATTGCAGGTTTCTTCCAACCTGATCTATTGGAAATTTATAGCAGGGGCCTAGGTTCAGCTTTGAATTTCTTCGTAATGATGATGTCGAAAGGTTGGGACTTGAGAACAAGACATATTTGTTATAGGTTTTGTTTTGCAAAATTATGAATGATGAAAATTTTATATTTTATGTCTAGAAAGAAAAATGACCTTGAATTTTAAATGATCTATGAAAATATATCTTTTTTCACAATGTCAAAAACTAATAATATTTATATTTTGAATACATTTTTGGATTGCAAGCATATGTTTTATTTATGTACTTACTCTTAAATTTATTAAAGTTACAAAATAAAAAAAATGTACTCTTAGCTTATTCGAATTTCAAGTAACGTTATTAAATTATTATTGATTTATTATCAATTACTTAAATAATGCTTCAATAGCCATCGGAGCACTTTTCAAGTTTATTCTGGTCGATATATCCTCTCCGTTATCAGGAAGGTCGGTGATATTAAAACCGCACGTTTTCCCAAACCGCATCTGCTCGATAAAGAACGGTTCACGTGGGAGCAGCTTGCTGTAGTAAACTTTTATACCTAGATATTAAATGTGTCATGTGTGACATAATTATACGCACATAACAGGAAATTGTTACATATTTACGAATATAATTCCAAATTAAAAATATTAAACATTTCGTCGCTGGATACGGGCAGCGCTAGACCGGTCATCGTGGTGATCGTTTTGGGAGGTTTATGATGATGATCTCCAGATGACGTCATTGAGTATTCAAAAACGTATCTATGCAGTCCCTTCAGAACGGCCAATCTTGATAGATCAGCTCTTCGAATAGCGCTAGCTATGAAATTGACTTTTCCCTTCGCCTTGGGTGACCGTGATTCCTCTTAGTCCTATTTTATTGGCAGCACACTCATGATCATGGAAGTATTTTCCCCGCCCCGTCACAGTGGTCCGTCATCTTTCTCACACAAGATTCATCTATAGTTTAGCTAGGCAAACAGGCATTTGCTCTTTATTCTTTCAACCTGGTGAGGTTGTATCAATACGGGATTGGTTACACAGTTCTAATGAGTTGGTTTTTACACATAATTCTTTGCTTTTGGGAAGTGCAATAATTCAAATTGCGCCTCCGTAGAATCTAACCCGCGGCATGCGACAATAAGTCGCAGTATTACAACTAAGATACTGTTGCTGTTAATACAATATCGTAATATAAGTTCATTGAGTAGACGAATCTTTACAGACCTACAGATTGCAGCGTACGATCAAGTGAAATAGTTGCTCACAATTATTCTTTATATAAAGGTTGATTGGTGATTAGTGTAAAAGTTTTAAAGTGGTGAATTTATACTTTGTCAGCTAAAAATTTTAAATTTTAATATGTCGCATTCGACTAAACACAGTGTGACTGGAAATAGTTAAATTGTATTTAGTCGAATGCGACACGTCAATAACTTCCGCCAGTGAAGTCAGGGACAAGTAGTAAACTGTAATCAAATTTAATATGTTGTAATCCGAATTTTGAAAACGTTTTCATTTATAATATTATAATTACATTATTTATCATTTTAAAAATTAATGATTTTTGGTACCATAGATTAATTGACAGCAATTGCATTCACTCATTTAAACCTTCTATATTTATAATCAATCATCTGGTATGATATGTAAATATACGATACTGTTGAGAGACGTTTAGGTGAAAATAAATAAAAACTTTACATGCGTTAACACTCTGATATATATAATAATAGGAATTTTCGCGGATACATTACATTGCGGTGATATCACCTTGCAAAGTAGAGTGCAAAAGTAATGGGAGATAAGCGGAGAATTCAGATAAGGCCGCGAAACACTTGTGAAATGTTTTAAATTAATTATAATCTCCATATATTACGACGTGCCGTATGTTTTATTGTTTATCAAAGAAATCACATATTCTAGAAGGGTCATTTTAAGACTGTCATATGTTTAATTTTTATTGTGTTTACGTCGTAATACATAGTTAATTGAGAACAAAGTTTGTGTTAAAAAGTCTATTAAAAAAATAATTAACTTCTCTTTAATTCCGAATAAAATAGTATATGAATATATTTTATATTCCTGTTTTAGTACGTTTTTATTAGTAATTAGATAAGAAGTATCACATTAATAATATATGATGACATTTGTACACCTGCCTACAGATACCTACTACTACACTACCACTGCCTAAAAACTACAATCAGATGGATTATATAAACATGGGTTTAATTGAGCAGGAGGCCAATACTGTCTAATCAAAGCATGAGGTTTCTCTTAAGCTTTTTAACCACATGGGCGTTGTAAAGCAATCTAAAAACAATTGGGTCCGCAACCCGCTTCGTTCTTGAGAGGTTTGGTAGGTTGTTGCTTATATCTTAGGACACTGTTATGTTTAAGTATTTTGTTGTTAACTGAAATAAATAATGAATTATAAATGTACACAAATAAACCAATAAATATTACGAGACATTTAAAAACAATTTTTTTTAATATTATTACTTTTATTATATATTATTAGGTATGTAGTACAATACACAAGTTATAAAAATCTTTTTTTTGCCTATTTCACAAAATGTTGATTTAGTCTGGATAACCATGGAATGAACTTTGTTAATAAGGATAAATAGAGAGACGGCCATCAAGTGATAGAAGGGCATTTGTAAGCCCGTCTATAACTTGATGGTTTACACACACAAATTATTTATAATAAACAGTATTTATATAACGCATACAAAAATATCTACATACTGTTGTAATACATAAAGTACACTATTATAATACAATAATGTTAGAAAGTATAGGTGCATAAAAATCTAAATATTTAACTAAATATACTAGTTTCTTTATTATTCTATAATATTTAGTGCTTTGCTTGTTGGTTATTTTCTATGCCTTTCTTTTCTTTTACGTTCTTTTCTATTAAACTCTTTCATAATAAATTTATTAATATATTGTCATTTTTGGTACGGTTTTTTTTACAACTTACTCTATTCGTTTGTGTAGCATTTGCTAGAGAAAAGAAAATCCAAACCATAATTTAAAAAATAGTATAAAAATTGTTGGAAATACGATGAGCCGTTTTTCTATCTTCGTGTACAAGAAATAACTTCGGATTAAATTTTGAATATTACAAAGATCTATGCCATTTCCAGTAGACACGTGTCGGTGTTTGTTCATAGCTGCGTTAAGTAGTGCCAAGGTTTAAGCGAAGTTGCATTAATGTTAATTTCTTTAACTCATCTCAGCGTTGCTTTACGAAACTTATTAAAATATCTTGAATGTCATACCCGAATGCCGAGTACAATTGCTATGTTTCTTGACCTCTTTGTTATTTAAATTGTGTAATGTAATATAATTTTTCTCATCTTAAATTTATTTTTACGACTTTATGAATACTAGTTAACTTTTAAAAATTATTAGAAATTAAAATGAATACGAAGCGAAATCGATTATTTTCATAACTTGTCTTTCATTTTATTTATATATTTATTTATTTTTTTAATAATTAACGTGTTTACTAAAGTATGCAACTAGTATACTTCTTGTTTGGTAATTTAGTGCGCCACGTGCCGGCTGAGGTAGTCAAACGTACATAAACTATTGACCCCTTAGATAAATAATAATATTAACTAAAATATTACGTATCTGCTATACTATTACTTTAGTAATTAAGATATTTACGTATCAGCTGAGGTACACTAACCAATGCACCTTTAGGTAAAATAGTTTTTTTTTTTAAATCGTATGTCTGCTTCTGTATCTCGGAATCTTTTAATTATAGTATTAACGCTAGTGCAAGAATACTTAACAGTGTTCGACTTCGATGAAGTCAGCTATTTTATGTTAAGCTTAACAGTAAAATCTTGTCGTTTTAAAACGTTGTATGTATTTGCCGTTGAGCTGTGTAATTGCAACCTGAGATTGAATTTGTACAAAAACAATTAGATCACTACAAAATATATGTACAGTGACGCATCAATAAAATATTTGTAAGAATAACACTAGTATATTCTTATACGTTTTATAATAAATTTTATGTACTATTGTGCGCCAGTTAAAGGTTATACAGTAAAATACTGAGTGAGCTTTGTTTGCTTGTCCAGGTATTAAAAACTTAAACGAAAACTGAAGCGACACCGGCTTCTTCTGTTAAATCAGCTAGAGATGAAGGAGGAAAGTCTTAAAGGGAGAGTCGAAGTATTCTGATGAACCAACGGCCTCAGGTTATCGACCCGAAGTAGACAGGTGAGGAGAGCAATATCACAGATTATTCATCATCATTCACAGCTGTACGATGTCCATTGCACGGGGAAAGACGTCGTTCGGCAGCGGAAGCTTATTATATTCGAATATTGTATACGTCACGGCAAATTTTGTTATAACCTGATTATTAAAAATTAATTATTGTTAAGGTAGTCGAAAGACTAGTCGTAGGCTACTTCCAACCTGTCCTATTGAAAAGTTAAAGAGAAGGCCCATGTTCAGCAGTGGAACTCCTATGCCTGAAATAATAAATTATTGGTGACTGAATATAAGTGAGTTATTTATTGGTTGTACAAATAACGAAATACAGGGCAAAAAATAATTGTTCTCTTGTTCTATGAAAACGCAATTACACTGTTCGTCGAATATAGGAAGATATGAAACTGTATTGTATTTTTAGCAATGTCAAGGTTGCTGGAATCGCATTTTTTAATAATATTATTTTACTCGCAACTATTTCTCCGTAGCATACAACGCAATTATGTATTATAAACATTTATACAGAATGATAGCAAACATTATAGGTGAAATAGCTTTTAGGGGTGAATTTTTAGCTAATTTGATGTCAATAAATGTATGATAATGCGTTTATCCAAAAATCAATGGTTTCAATAATAAATAACGTGATATGATATTGTAAGATAAGCGTTTCCTAAATTCAGATTAAGATATATTAAAATTTAATATTATTTATTATCTGTTCTTGGTAGAAGTTCAGAGTGATCACTTTATTATAGTGATGGGAAATATAATACTTTGAAGGTTTTTGCTAGAAAATTAGCTATACATAGACCCATTTAAACTTTTACACCTATAATCAGGGGGTAATCATTTAGAGACGGTGGTTTTACTACTTAAAATGTTAAAATTATTGACTTTTCAGAAGTGCGTGTGAATGTTTTTTGTATAAAGATATTTTGAATTTGGAATGTATTGTAAGCTTCTAAATATGAGATATATAAGCAGAGAGTAATATAATGGTTTATAAGTTGACTAAAAGGTGTGAGTGATTAATTTTATTTTAGAACCGAAACACGGTCGTCGACGCGAAAGCGGGCGCGTGGCTCCGCGTACTGTACCCGCGCGCGACGCATGCGTAATGGCCTGTCAAACTTTTCTCTAGAGGAATTTTCGATCAGTCATCTTTCAAACTGTGACGTATTAGTTATTGTTGTGGTCACAATTCATATTAGTCACTTTGCATACATGATACTTTCGACGTATGATACCTTAGGTAAAAAACACAATAACGTGTGTTCTTGTAATATAATAAGTCATAAATGTCTTATATTTGATTCCTTTCATACACCTGTTTTGTTGTACAAAGTTCTTATATTATATGCATCTCAAGCGATAACACAGCGGAATGAATAAAACTAAAGGAATGAAATAATAAAATTGACCACAAAAAACCGTCTGGGTTTTGTAGTAGGCTCTCCTGATTAAGGCCTATTTGGAGAGCTCCAAATGCGCCCTGACCTGTAGCTTTAAGTTGAAGAATGCCTTAGTTCAATCTGATTCTAGTTTGTATCAAATTACGCTCTTGTGGCTTTAGCATTACGTATATGAAGGCCACCGTAAATAATCCTATGTGGATAATGATACGAATTAATGAATATCACGTAGAGGCTTCGTTAATGAAGTTTCAAATGGAAAATTAAAGTTTGAAATGAAAAAAAAGCCGAACCACATTATTTGGTTCACATCTCGTAACATAAACCAATCTTACTAGGACTAAATTACATTATAAAAAAAACTTGTGGATTTTATAAAACATAATGTATTTGTTATATATTTAAAATGCTTGACCTTATACTCGACATCTTATTTTCGTAATAAATTATACCATGTATGTAACGACTATCATATTAATTATGATAAAATACCTTATTTTTTAAATTATGTGACTGCGTTCGACTCCGAACCTTCTGATATAACCGACAAGGTACCTTTCGCAGTAGCGTGCATTACTTTATAAATACCCTATTTAGAGACGTTAATCTGGTAGTTCGGAGAAAGACCAATGCTAAATATTAGTATTGGTTTTTTTTCTCTTTGTTTTGTTATTTTTATTGTCTCTTAGAATAATTCTAGCGTTTTATATCGCAAATTGTTATGTAGAAGTATTGTGCACTTTAGAACTGGGAGATACGCAATAAATCATCACCATCATCATCATCAGGCTGTTGGACCTCTACTGCTGGACATACGAGCAGCATGGATGTTATAAATGATTATAGTAATTTACTACATGCAGATATTATGTAAATTTCACAGAAAAACGTGTATTCGTATTTTTCGACCACCCCTTAGCGTTTGGCTCTAGCAAGATATGGACTGTCATATACGTCGAATACATTTTTCCTTGCAGACATCAATTGGCTTGCACACAATTTCGACTTTTTGATTAATTCGATGAGCTTTTTATGATGTTTTTAGTCCATTTGAAAGAATATTTTTGACTCGGAATGGCAGCTATTATGAAATATTACTACCGCCATAAGGTATTTTACAGGTCATTTACATTGGCGATGAGAGCAAGAAAGCATACTTCTAGATGATATTTCTTTAAAAGGAATAAATGACTAAAAGAATTTCATATTCGTTCATTTTTGATTTAAAAACATTTTACCGATATACGGCTTTTTTGAAACGGTTCATCGAAATCGTTATAGGTTTGAAAAATAGTTCAATTATTTACAAATAATTCGGACATGTCGAGGGATAGAAAATACACGTATTTCTCGAAAGTTCGATTTGATAACCATCTGAAGCAAATTGATGAAGTGAGATATGACGTTTTATTTTTCAATTTACAATTTTTAAAGTATATCATGAGAAAAATTACACAACATTATGGATTTACTTATGTATTAAATAAATATATGAAATGTAATTATTATTTCAATTTTCTTACTGAAACAAATAATTTTACATTATTAATGCTTGTTAATGTAGTTTTCAAGTGATTCGCTAGAAATGTAGATAAAATTGCTAATACACTGCCATCTCGGTGAAATTGTAGTATGTAGCAGCCGCGAGGCTTCCCAGGGAGCCTACGAGCTTCGCTACCTTAAAAGAGGTTTTAGGTTAAGCGAACTCGGTGCTTAGCCCCCTCGCATTCGCAATACTAGGCACTCTGCAAATGCCATTTGGGCAGCAGTGTAGACAGGTTGAAAACTATATATTAAATGTTACTGTTGTAACAGATAACTGGCCACATTTATCCAACTTAAATAAAAATCAATGATATCGGAAAAGTGCAGACAATATAAACATGTTTATAAATACTAATAAATATAATATATAATATAAAATAAGATAATTTACTTCAGTAAACAGCTTAACCTATATAACAATTTTTTACTGCATCGCTATTTAAGCGAAAGTAGCCTATTTGGAGACACGGCACTTCGAAAATTAAAAACTCTGTAATAATGTAAAACTGTACAGTACACAATTAAAGTAAATAATAAATGTTTAAGGTAATTCAAATGCGTCGACAAATAGGTAATGGTAAACTCTTTCTTTTATGAAACATTTCTAAAATTCCTGTCTTAATTTGATGGTCTATAACCAACGTCTGTTACCAGTGAAGACTTACAGCACCTTGATTTCTTATATCGGGCCTTATTGGCAGGATTACAGTGGTACAATGATCCATATAGAGGACTGTGCTATAGATTTCTGTAATATATCGAATCAGGAATAAGGAGATATGTAGGCTAATGAAAGTAATAGACAAAGCCCGCTGGTTTAATAAGTTGAAGTGGCAGCGAGTAAGCTAGCGTGTTGAACTATGGAAACCACAGACTGGTAAGCGCGTCGTTTATCCACCGACTGGTGGACAGACAAGCTAGTTAAGGTCATTGGAAATCTATAGGAGAGGGCCAAACGGTGGTTCTACAGCTGAAATAATGATGATTGATTGAAGTAAATCATTATAGTCAATCTGTCTGCGTCCAATGGGACTGATCCTTGGATATGAAATTTGCTTAGGACGACATACCCATATAGCGTGAACAGATATGTAACGTTAAATGTAATAAAGACACGAACCTTAATATTGTAACAACAAGTGTTGAAAACAGCAGGCACTCGATCGAGTTGCTTACTTAAATTTTGTTGAAGTAATTTAAGGGTTACTTATGCGTTTGGATGAAGTTAAGGTATTTATCTAGGGTCGGAGGCATTACTACGTCTAACTAATCAAGTTTTAATTAGGTGAGGCGTTAAACGCATTTGTCGCACGAAGCAGCTGTTTAACATAATGAAAGATACGATTTGCATAGCGATAACAATCGGAGTTACGCAAGCTACGATGATTAATATTCCTCTCGCTGGTAGCTCTCTGGAGGGTTACTTAAGTGCGCTTTCTCTCAACTGCGTCCGGTTCAAATCTGCAAACAATTAATCGTCCTTTGCAACGTACATACATAATAATCGCGCTAGATATTTACTTTACTAATAATTCAATTCTCCAATTATTAAAATAACACGAAAATGGTCAAAAGTTATACCCATCATCGCCAGTATCATGTCAGTCGATAAATACCCACTGCAAGAAGTAGGCCTGCCCCAAAGATCGAACTGGTTGAGCTGCCCGCATACCGCAACTTCCCACGACCCTGAGTAGGTAGTCGATTCTAATGGGGGGGCTGCCTACGTTTCGCCCCCCGAAAACACCAAGGGGGGCCCTCACAAAGAAGGCCACTCTCAAAGTGGCCAAGACTCGCCCGACCTAGAGGGCGCATCGAATAGCTACTGCCAGGAGGCAGTAGCAAGAAGAAAGAAACAAAGAAGCGACAATGACAACGCCGACGCCGACTCCAACACCACCATCGAAGGAGGAAAGCTACAGCAACACAAGCAAGTCCCTCGCAGCGCACACACGCGCCGAGAGACGGCAGTAGGATCAGCAATAAATTATTAGCTCGCGGGTCTTCGACCCGCGAGTCCTGTGTCCGACGAAGTTGTGAAAGCCCGCAAGGCTAACAACAAAAACATCATCAGAAAACAGCAGGCTGCCTACGCCATATCTACCAGCTTGTGGTTACCACTCGAGAACCTTTCGGCTCTAATGACCGTCGATTGCATGAGCGATGGGCGCCACACACTGCCACTTCGTATCGAGCTACATCGATGACTTTGGTTCTTAAGCCGATCTCCTCGTTTCTGAATTAATCGAGTAATTAATGCAAATCCGATAACTTTAACATTATGTACATTCTCGAATAAAGAGGAACTATTATGTATTGGCTATGTTTTATTTTACAAGAAACCCATGTCGCTGAATAGCATTGATGATTATTTTACAATCCGACAACAGCTTGGTAGAAAGACATTATAAGGGACTACGGTTAAAGAAACTTGACATCTTAAGTCGCAGTTAAATAGAAAAAATATTAAAAATTAATACAAGTTTTTTCCGACTATTCACTATATTTATTGATATATCTTAATAATAAAAAAATTGCATACAAAAATCAGTTCTATATTTCGTACATTGCAAGACTAGTAATGAAATGATTAATATTTGATTGTAATGGCTTATGTTACACGACAGTTTTTGTTTGATTACATCCTAACATGCCTGTTTTGTTTTGATTAGCGACAAACTTGATAGCAAGGCAGCCTTTTATTTTACAAAAATTGTGGTTTGTATGAGAAAAGAAGTACGGATGTTTTTTGCTATTTTATTTCTAGAAAACTTACTTATCGACTGTATAAATTTAGACGAATTGATTAGGTCTTTCTCGGGGTTTGCGCTTCGTAACGTATTTGTCGATTCATTATTGTCTTTGATTATAGTTCGGACGAATGGTAGACATTCGTGTGAATCAATGTGTGTTACCAGTATTTACAGCACTGAAACGTGGTCTCCCACTTCTCTTTCTCTCTCTCTTCCAGCTCACAGTCAATATGTTAGGAAATATCTATGCATGGGTTTTATCTACGGAACCTAATCAGGCAATAGGCCTTCTGGGCACAACGGAAACTATAGAGTATGTGATTGCTTTGTTCTCCTTATTTATTGTTCTTCACATTTCATGAGTTGTCTTTTATACTAATAAAATCAATTTGTGATTTAAATTATAACAATCAGATGGTAATACGTTTGTATCCGCAATCAAAACGTTATATATTCCTGTATTATGTAAAGAGTAACAATGATCGTTCATTATGCATATTCATTTGACTCGGACCGTTCGATTTTGACCTTTGCCTCCACATCCGTTCGAGAATCATCAGCATAGATTAAAAACAACCTTTGTGAGTATATTAATTAAAGATTTTCAATACTCATTCTCTTGTTTTTTTTTTAATGAAGGGCGAATGAATGTGCCCGCTGAGGCCTTGAGGTCTTGGAATGGAGAAGCACAGCGAAGAACGTCCACTAGCACGATGGAACTTGGAAAACGTCGAAGTCGAAGTCCTATATTCAGCATTTTATATTCCATGGTTAAATTGGTGATGATGAATGAGGGTATAATAATTAAACAAAGTCGTTATTTATTCATCGATCTGTTAAACTTCCAGGTTATTGTTGATGTAATTTCATTTTCTAAGAGCATATATGCAATTAAGTCGTTTTTAAGAAACCTCTTTGTGTTTACATTTATACTTTATGAAGATTGATTGAAAACATTATAACTATGAGAGATATAGTGACGAAATATAGTGTTGACACATTGTAGCGGTAAACTAAATGTTATTCGTTATTAAAGAGCTTAAAAAACGTTTTTGAAACTTCTCCACATTTTCACAGGAAAGAGACAATAAAATGTACATTATTTTTACAGAAGTATGCGATTTATTTTATTTAACTGAATTTGACTTGTTGCGTTATTTAAGAAAAAATACATCGTGAATTTTCAAAAAACGTACATAGAGTAATTGATATCTATTTGTCGCTTGATCAAACAGAACACCATGACGACAATATGTAGTTACTGCTTCAGTAAATTTGTGAAAAAACGACCTTTACTTAATTTCGCTAATGTTTTGTATGTATTAAATAATTTAATAATTGCGTGTCTCTGAATTAATGTATTTCTTCTGTACAATATATCCCAGATTTATAGATGAAGGGAAAGTTCCTGACATATTACAAATAAAGTATGTTACTGAATAAAGACTTTTATTCTTAATAATACGTAATACTCGATTCGAATAATTTATAAACATTGGTTATTTTTATTACGATATTAGATTAATTTTAGAAAAGAAAAATGTATCAAAAATTGAAAATATATTAGACAATCTAGGCAACTCTTTATTAGCCCAGAACCTTTTCAGAAGTAATCTTTATTAACTAATATATACGTAATAGTTAAAAATTATTATTTATAAAAATAGCACTATTATCATTTTATAGACAGTTTTGATTATTTTAAAAATTTGACACCTAAATATAGTATTGTTCACCTTTTCCGCAGACATTAGTGAGAAATATTTGATCGATGTCATATCGATAGAATAGAAATGGAATAGAGTAGAGTTAAACATTTGTAATGAACATGTAATAAATAAAATATAAGTGCGCAGTTTTCAAGTATACTATTTATCTAACAGGAGTCGATATAGCCCACGAATATTTGGTCATAAGTATATATTATTTTTAGCTTTCCCAGACCCGCGCCGCTAACCTCTTTAGTCGTGTAGAATTTCGCAAAATACGTTCTTACCTTCTCTTACCTGGCCTGTATTCACAATTTTTTTTACTAAATGTCTATTCTTTAAACTATGTAGTTCCAGAGCTATAATGATGACTTAATTAGGTAGGTACATATATATATTATATATATATATATATATATATATATATATATGTAAAGGTATATAATGTTCATAATCCAGTTTCAAAGAAATTCCTGCAAACCCACATTATTAAATATAGCCGAAGCTTAGCCAAAATAACCAAAATAACTACGATCAATTACACTTGATGTAACAGTTTAATCAATAACCGATCAAAGACTCAGGTAAAACCAGTTTAAAGCATTAAGTAATGACTCAAATAGCAAGTATTCATATCGATAAACTAATCTTCACGTGTTATTATATTTAGTCTGTCACTATTACGCGTCGAGCGGTTCGTAAGTGGGAATTTCCGAGAAAAGCGTATAACGATTATCTTTGGTCATTGTGCTCTGTCTTAGAAATGGTGATTTACTTTGAAGTATTTCAAGGGGCTGCGATCGACAATGACGTTAAGTTCCCACGTATATTGTAAATGTAATAGTTATTGTACATTTTTTATTGTTTAAATTATAGTTTTTCTATGCACCACATATTTTGCGTTCATTAGAAAACTTATTTTTAGAAAATACCTGAGAAGAGCACAACATTTTTGTTTAAATTCTTTTCTGTAAATGCCCTTCGGCAATCTCTAAGCCAATAACGAAATAATTACAAAAGTTAGTTCAGTTTAAAGTTTCTTTTAGCTAAAATGCACATTTTAAATGTGATTTTAATTTAAAATCATTGTAGTACCATCGGAAGGTTAGTATTTGTTTTTGTATGAATAATTAACTTTATTACTATGTAAACATAAGTGAATATTTTAATATGATCTTAATAATAATTGAATTATATTTGTTAAATATACACTACACCCGTTATAAGATACATGAGATTTATAAAAGTTATTACAAGTAAATTTCTATAAGCGATTATTCCTCTCATCTTACATTAAATTTTTGTTTTAATATTTATATACTGCTGAAAATCAATCTCTCTTATATATTTCTAATGGGACCGATTGGAAGCGGCTTCCAAGTAGTGAGTTACGACCACCATAACAAGGCCGTCTATCTGTCTTGTGGGTGAATGTCCAGCGCTGCGCTTGCTTGTACGTGGTGTCTATTTCAGAACCTTATGATTATAGCGGCTATAAGTTATGCATTATATGTAGCCTGCCTACTTTAACTTACTTTCTTTACTCTACGGATTTGCTTATTCGAGTTGAGGAATCTCGAGCATAGCACTTTCGGTGAACAATTGGAACATATGTCGTAGTAAGTATTCAATTCTATGTCATATATTTTTTAAGAAAGTGCCACAGAAATTATGGAGGATTCAATTTGTTGTCGTCAATCATTATACTGCACTACATAAACCGAATGCTATTTTGCTCGCTAAATATAATTAAAACCACAATATGTTTCCCTTACAACAATTATATCATCTAAAGATATATAAAGAGTAGCCAGCCTTACACGCGATTTTCGTATATCTTGGATTTCCTGAAATCCTGATAGAAATATTTCTGTTAGTTGTTAGTATAACAGTTGAAATTGCACACTAAACCTGGTGCTCGGTTTGTTGAAGGCTTGTTTCATTGTGTTAAGACAAATAATAAAAGTTTAAAAAATAAACTATTAAAATCGTCGCCATTTCAGCCTTTAGATGCCCACTCACTCTCGCATTGTCGATCGCAGAGTGGTATTATGGTACGCAGAGGATCCACCCTGTTACCTATCTTTTGAAATTTTTTTGTGAGCAGTGGCAACCTTATACTATTAATGCACTCTGCTACGATTGCAAGTGTTAGTCATCTACGAATAGGCGTAGTAAAACTTAAGTTTAAAAAAAAGTTTCGTCATTCATTACGAATTTATGATGTAGCCTTACTGAAAACATATTTCTGCGAAATATCCGGTCACCAATATTCATGTCGCCGTCATTATATCTTAATTACAAGTCATAAATTAAGTTGATTTTTCTTATTACAATAATCGATGGTCAGTAATGTGATATAATATCTAATTATCACTCATTCGCATAAAATGTTAGTTGCGCAAATCTCGGAATGTCCGTTGAAATATACTTATTTGTCTTTGTGTGGTTTCTTTGAAATGGGATCTCAAAAGTAGAGCGTACAATACTTGCTAATCTATCTCGTGTTGCGCTTATACACGTCGATTCCCACGCTGCCATTTGTGGGAATCGAAGAGTTCATCTTAAATAGGGTTTGCCAACCTGCCATTGTTCCTTTAATAAATTGTGAAGTATATGTATAAATTTGCTATCAGCGAAATAGGCCGGTTTTGCTATGATTTTTTATTGCTTTCTAATAACATGTTTTTTAATGATATACAATTGTTAAAAACAAAGATATTAATATTAAATTGATTCTTGCATTTTGGTAAATTTTCAAGATTTTTGTTGCACAGCATAAATTAAATATTATAATTAACAATTTAAACCTTTTTATCAACAAAACCATAGAAATTACATGTACTGGATGTACGTTGCAAAACAACTCATTTGTTTCTTTGTATTTCTTTTACCGTCCTTTAAAATAAATGATTTTCTTTTTAAATTATAAGATAAAAGATAAAATTTTATTATTCAACGTCTTCAACATTTAAAGGTGTTGTAGTTGTGAAGAAGAAGCAGAAAGACATTACACAACAAATTAATTTAATAAAGTTTATATAGAACTATACATTTACACTTTATCAGATATAGCCTAAATTAAACCTAACTAATCAGGAGCCATCACTGCCAAGGATTCTTATCATATATAAATATTCATATATAAAATAGTAAACTTTTGCTATTAATTTATTTTTAATATTCGGTTTCAATTTTTTTAATGTTAATCCGATGATGTTTTGTGGCATTTTATTAATAAATCTGATTCCGTTTATTAGAATGACTTAGACTCGTCGAAACTTTGGTACAGTCAGTTTTTCACGGTGCCTTGTACAACGGCATTATAATAATTCTAATATAATTATTGTAAATCTGAAAAATAATATAAATATATTGTGAGGTCACTGTTAGCATATTGCGCTCTTTAAATCGATCCCTTTAATTCTCAAAGAAATTGACGGCCTTAGCCAGCTTAGCTGTAAAAAGTTCGTATGGCTCTTTTATAAAACAAATATATTTTTAATATCCGCACCTCTATCAATACAACAATTTAGAGGACATAATGCTGTGGGATATGTAACTATGTAAAATGTACTATCCTTGCAATATACCAGAGTAGCAAAAGAAATGAAATGACCGAAGTGTTTTAAATGCTTTCAAATAGATATTTGTATATATAAATAAGTAATTTTGCAATCTTTAGCATAATAAACTAGGAAAATGTTATTAATTAGTGGCAGCCCTGATATAATGTTGAAACAGCTCACAGCTGACCAAAGGCGCACCTGAGTTCACGCACACAAAGATCTTTTGCGGCTCCTTGTGAAGTATCTGATACAATGTGTAATAATTATACAGTATATCCTTAAAAGAAACCAACATTTAAACGACGTTATATGAATTCTAAAGTCCTATTTTGAACTCACAAGAAATGATAAGTAAAAGAAAGTTTAAGCATGTCAGCAGAGATTCTTTTGTAATGTTGCTGTAAAAATGCAGCATTTCTATTCTTCTTTCATTTCTTCTTCTTCTGAAGAAAGGGAAAATATCAAAGTTCCTCATTTGTATTCGGAGACTGATCCTCTAATAATACTTTTGTATAACTTTATTGAGTGTTGTTGTGTAGGTTGTATATCAAAACACGACTATTTGTTATAGATAGAATGTTATATACATAAAAAAGGAATTGGTCGTCGAAAGTAACAGTGGGAGGGGAATGTGGATCCTATAATATAATGGCTGGGGTCGAAAGATTCTCGAGTGGCGCTCATGAGCCGATAGACGCGGCATGTGTGCCCCCCCCCCCCCCCTGGTCACCGTGGTAATCTTTCTTTGTCTGGTTCTGAGTCAAGGGCGCCCGAGGGGGCTGACTAAGACATTCAGCTATTAAAATACATTGTTTTAGTCAGGGACGCTTTGAGGAAATAATTGGAGTATAGAGATTAGGTAATATCGAAGCGGTTAGATAAAAAGTTATTTAATAGATTCAATAAAAAATATCTAACGTTGAATATTGAGACAATAAAGGTATAAACACTGTCAACATATGACGTGTACTTCGTTATACAAAACTATTCAATGTAGCACGAGAGGTCAAATTGTTTTTCTATTTCGTGGAAAATGTTGCGCCATTACCCATCCCCCAGCAATACGTCGCTTTGTAAATTAGACTTACTGCAACAACGATGACGTCATAAATATAAAAAGCTCCTTTTGAACAATGCAATTTGTACTTACATAACAATCATGTTCAGCACATCGATTGTTTTTTTTTAATTTAATTTATATTTCACATATATGATTGACGAAAAATATACATATACGAAATCGTCAAACTGTACACACAGTTTGTTAGTAAACATAGGCACTCTTATAAATTGTTATTACAAACCTAGGATACATTTATATGTTACATTGCCTTGTGCCATGACAAAAAAGTATTTATTAATTTATAAGGGATCACTATAGCGATATTTTGTAAATAAAAACTATCTTATAAGTCTAATCTTCAGAGTTGTATCGTTAAAGTAATTGCTCACATTTTTAAGAAGTCTATAGTATGTATTTCTTATTACAAATTAAACCTAAAACGTTTCACATACCGTACGATCTCAATCATTCAGCTCATGCTCATAATACGACCGTTGGACGTTCCAATTTTATATCAAAATCAAACTGAACAAAGATGGACGGCAGTGAAAGCGCGGTCGTCGATCGGCGAACATGATGCGTGCGCGCCTTTTTCACGCGCGCAAACTTCTTTTTGCCTTCACGTGCGCTCTTATTAGAACGTAGTAAAGACTATTTTATAATATCAATGTGTAAGAGATAAGTTTTTTGTACACTACCGTCATGACGCTCACGCGCCACTCGATCATGAGATGTAATTGCCCTTTTGTTTATTAATTATCTGCTTAATTATGTCTTTGTTTAGCAGTTATACTCGTTTTCAGATAATACTCTGTGCTTCTCTTGTGGGATACAATGATAATTTAGCTAAAATTCGCACTGAAATCAGACAACCAAGATGTCGAATTAATTATTTACCTCAACAATAGTTACAGTATATTTTATCTATTAAAGATAATAAAACGTGAACTTATTCATTAACACAATACATTTTGTATACATACAGTTCGTTCAAAAAAAGATTTAATATAAGCTTATGTTAGCAACTGTAAATAAATATGCTTGTAATTTTTTCTTAATTTCGTATAGAATAAAGTAAAAAACCCAGACAATAAATTTTTAATGATCAAAACCTGATAAAATAACATTTATAATAAAAGATCTAATATAGTTAGTAATGCCTTTCATACGGAAGTCCACGTAGAAGGTATCGGATGGCAATAACATTGTAAGGCTTTGGTTTCTGTGACGTAGGGTTATAATTTCAGGGAATTGATGTTGGTGGAGCACTTATGATGCTTAGATTAAACGTCCTTCTAAGTAGCCATGTTCGGGGACTCCCCCGGGATTCTCAACTTTAGCTCATCCTCTGGATCACTTGAGAGAGTGCTTCAAGAAGTTGAACTTTTGGGCGCCCAAAACCTTGAATTGAGCAGTCATTGTGACACGCGTTTAATAGACTTGAGAGTGCCGAACCTTGGCTCGATAAGTTGTTATAGCCAGGCTAGACTAATCAGGATAGCAATCCTTAGTGAAATTCATTGTCAATATTAATTTGAAAGCGATCAACAACAATGAACTTGCACTCGTAATGCCTCCACGCAATAAAGTACAAATCGGTAGTTAATATATTGAAAAAATGGACTCTATATTGCCTTGTAGCACTCCCCGCCCGCTTCAAATACCATGCACTATATTTGGTGACTGTAATTTCATAAAACCAATTAAAAAATAATTTTGACTAGCTTACAAATTATTCTCATATTAAAAATTATTATATTTGTAGGAACGTTTGTAAATATCCATTTTTTTTAAATAAAGGATTCATGAGAAAAAGAGTTTTTGTAAGAAATATTCTAAGAAGTAGCAGTTCAAACCTTTACTCGGTAAAAGAAATATTACTACCAAATTTCAGGCATCTAAACCTTCTGGTACCAGAAATATCGTTTATGTGTATATGTAGATTATATATACCCTTTCAATTCATGTGAAAACTGTCTATAAAGAATAACAGAATATTCTGTGTTTTTCATATGAGAAGACCGCCAATTGTACCTTGTTTTAATATCGTATAGTTTTTATTTCAGGCGTATTAAATGTCACTTATGTGTACAGTAAAGTGTATTATTGATATCATTCGAAATCAAACAAATATTATTTGGTATAATGTTTAATTAACGAAATACCAGACATAGAGCAGGTTTATAGGAATATGTATAAAATTTCTCTATGACCAAACAGTTAACTGTGCTCTTTTTAAAGAATATGTCATTTGCAATATAAACTTTTTAAATTTCATAGTAGATTTTTTATATTATTAGTTTTACACTTATAATAATTTAAGATGTAAAAATTAAAACGTGATAATTAAAGTGTATTTAGGTATAAGAACTAATAAAATGTTTAATAATTATATTATATAAATTTAAGTAAATAACATTAAAACAATTGAAACTAAAATTCATAATATCTAATAATCACGTGGTGATTTCACAATCGACCGCGTCAAAGTTCTACTTTCTCGGGCGTCCTTTAGTAAAGCTAAATATGTTTTGAATGACAGGCCCAAGTAAAGGTCTCTGTTAAAAGTAGTATGTAGCGACCCGAGTCGGACTTCGACCTTTGCTACCATAAAGCAGGTATACTCTGTACGCCATCTGCACCATACCTTCATAAAACCGTAAATGCCAATAGGTCTACAGTGTCCATCAAAAAAAAATTTAAATAAAAAGAGGTAATTTATGGTGTCATAGTAAGTAACCGATGTCTAGTTTTTAAATAAACAACAACAAACAATTGCGAATAGAAGCTCCTAACTATCGCTTTCCATTCAACTCTACTATAAAATCATAAAGCGTAAAAATATACCACGCCATGCGGCCATGCCACAGTCGACGTAGTGAGCCTTCGTTTCGTTCTCTACACCGTTACCATGACGACGCTAGATGCACGTTTATCTTTTTAATTGTAATATTGTGCTACAGATTATATAACCACCTTTTTACAATCTGTGTTTTGTAACGTTTAATTATTTTAAAATTAAATAATGGGGCTATTATCATAAGAGCTGTCATCGTGTTTGTATGTCATATTTTAATTGTTTTATTCAAAATTGATTACTTGTTTAGTACAATATTTATTATGATTGCTGGATAATTTTAAACAATTTCGTAGATTATTGAATAATAATCGAAAATGTTGTCATTTTATACATATTATACCTCAAATGTCAATATTTATTTATGTTTGCGGTAAGGTTACATTCCGCTTATTTAAGTAATAAAACTTTAGATCACATCGTAATATTACAGGTATTTTTTAAATAAAATAATACGGAATATTCGATTAAAATGTAACAAGAAATTGCATTGTGTTGTTACTATCATAGATGCAAAATATATACATAAATATATTGTAATTTGTAGTCTTTATAGTCAATATGGTTATGGCTTAGGTATGGGTTATAAATATAAAAATAGAAAAAGAACATTAAGCAAATATTAGGAAATAGATTGATAGATTATTTGAAACACAAGCTATAGAAAAAAAAATTTGTGCCTTTTATGCAACACAATGCGAATGTTTGCCGGGCAACTAGAAAGAATTTGTTTCTTGTTAATATAATGTTGCCAGATATTTATTTTTATATATACTTGCATATTAGTTATATATTATTTACTATATACTATACAAAAAATTAAGACAATTACTTTTAAGTTGACACATACTTTTGTCTCGTTTAGATATGTTCAGAAAACCTAACAACCTAGTGAGGATGCAATAACGACGAGATGGAAAAAATACTTTATTAATTTTTCTTTTAAATATTCGTTACTATGTAGTGCATCTAATCTATAAACCTACAATATATCTAAAATGAAATACAAAGCAATGTCACGACCTTATAACGTACTGTATCTTGTTAAATAATTAACATAATGGAATGTTTTATGGTCATTAAATCAATTGGACTGCTTGTACAGGATTTTGTATATAACCATCGAATAGCAAATCATATTGCTATCAACATTCGTTGCTATCCATTTTATGTTATTTATTGTATTAACTACAAGTTAAGGTCGTTAGATGCAAGCCGCTTTCAACCGGGACTATAGGAAATCTATAAGGGCCTATATCCAGTAGTAGATGTCCTATAAATAAAATGATGAAGATGCCATGTAAAGGCTATAAAATTACGCGTAAAAAGCATTTAATGTAATTTCTGTTATGAAATTAACAAGTCACGTGAATATTAACGTAGGCAATAAGAATATACGATTTATGAGAGCATAGTAACACTGGCAACACAGGTATGGAGCGCTTGCGATGAGGATGCACCGGCTAGCACGCAAGCATAGCACGCCACTGTGAAATATATTGCTCGATTGATACAAGATTTACGTACCGGATTTTTTTGTAATCGGTATTATCGATGAATACCCGTTTTTGAAGTGTTTTTTTGTGTCGTTTAGACTTTGCTATTGTCGATTAGCTGCAATCAGTTTAACTTTTACTTTTGTTTATGAACATATGTTTTGTATCGGCAAAGTATTGATTATTTACTGGTAGACGCGGCTTGGGTGGGCTCCACTAGGTGACCAACGACACGTAAAGGTCAAGATCGCGAAAGTCGCTGGATACGGGCAGTGTAAGACCGGTCATCGTAGCGATCTTTGAGGAAGGCCTATGTCTTGTGCGTCTATCCGCTGACATGGTGATGACCATTGATTGGATTTTTTTTATAGTTAACACCTAAAAGAAGTTTTTATATGTTCGTTGACATTTACAACGTCACCGGAATTCAGGTTGGGCGTTATCGATGTACAACCTCTTTAACTGTTATAAAGCTCGGGAGATCCCCGGGTAACCTCGGCTCGGTTCGTTTCATTATTTATTTTACGAGATTAGAATATATGAACTAATACAGTAAATAGCTATTCTATTTAATAATTTTAATTTAATTTAATTAATAATTATAATTAATTTGGTTACCGTATATAACTCAATATGGACTTTGATCTACAAAAGACAACAAATTGTAAAATCTGTCGCTGAGCTGTAAATAACAACACGTTCAGTAATTTGAAAATTTCGTTATTGATTTGTTTGTCTAGTAATTTGTGACCAGTTGCGCTAAATTCTTAAAGTAAAGACTTAACAGTGGACACTTAAGATCAAGTTTCTATTAGGTGAATAGTAAAAATATTTTCGCATTTACACACTTTTCAAATTACATGAAATGATTCAGAAAGCTATACCGATGATATAGTTATTAGAAATTGATAAGACCTGTAAGATATGGCAATGACGAATTCATTCCGTCTCCGTATTATCAGCGGCTAAAAATATTCCGCCGTCACCCGGGCCTCCGCTGCGTAAGTAGGCGCGCATTTCTCGTATTGTATTCAAATGTCGAACGGCTGACCCGAGTCGTTTAGCGGCCAGTGCGATTGTCAATTATCGCATAATAATCGATACATTAATAACGTTTTTTTATATACTTTTGAGCGATTTTTTACCATTTTTTTTAAATAATGTGAATTTAACATATAAGTTTACACAAGTTTCAGTAAATTTTAATTATAATAAAGATGCATATTCATTGTGAATCGATTTAAAAATTTACAACGATATTTACATACATTTTCAATAATAGTTAAATTACGTTTTATCTTGTACATAATGACTGTGCAAATCATGGTGAAAAAAAATTTAGAATAAACAAAAAGATTACAATGCTTTTAAAAACTTAATATCTATATGTGAAGTTGATTACATTTCGGTTGTGTTACTATCAGGTGTCTCGGTTTAGTATCTAGCATAAGGAATATGATTGATGTATACTTGTAAATCTATTTTAATTTTTTTTAGTTCAATTAAATAGAGCAACTGTTGAGTTTCTGGCCAGCTCTTCTTAGTAAATCAGTAATCCGAGTGGTTTATAATGTTAAAATAATTGACGATTCAAAAGTGCGTATAAATGCTTAACACAATCAAAATATTTTAAATATAGATTTGAATTTAAAGTTATTTTGGTAGGTTATGAAGAACAAGACAATACTGGAGAAGTTTATAGTTTTCTCTAAACAACTTTCTTCAGATGTCTTCTGGAATAATAAAAAGTGCGGCCTTTTTCAAAAGCTTCGTTAGACGACTACGCCGCTGTGAAGGATATGTACTGTCGTTATCGAACAATTAGCAAGTAAATCACGATTTTGCGCCCACAGAAGTTGTGTAGGCGGGTGAATTCTGTACATCTCAATATACACCTACTTATAATCGACTTGGCAACTGGCCCACATACCTAAACGTACAGAAATGTTTGGGCGATGCGGCTCACGGGACTTTGAGCCTAGTGTCGAGGAGTGTAGAGTCTGTTGGGCAGCAGATGAGTTTGAGGCATCCACATCTCGCGCGCGACAAGGACGCAAGATCGGCACGAGATTAGAAGCCATTTGGTGTTGTATTGATCGTACTCCCGCCCGCCCCAGTTCGCGGGGCGGGACGAGACTCAAAGCCGTTTCGTTAATCTTGTTCTATGTCTGCTTGGGGTGGATTTTAAACGGGGTTTCTGTGAAACGCCTATGTACTCGCTAAGGTTTTGTATACGGCCTTCGCAGCTCTTTGTTACAAAATTCAAAAGTTTATCGATCCTCTTCTTTGTGTTCATGTAACGCCGTCGCTATTGTTATTTGACGTATGGAAATGTTTCTTGGTTTTTCACAAACATTATTCTTTGAACCACTAAGCTAAGGTCTTGCATGCAGGTCTTTTCCAAGCGGACTTATTGGAAATCTGTAGAGCCTTCGGTCAGCAGTGAACGTTCTACGGCTGAAATGATGATGTAGCATCATCACTTAATATTTGATTGTGCTTCCTATAATTTCGCAAACCAAATCTGTTGGCATTCTATGAATTATTTTTTTTTCTAAAAGTCGAATGGTGGTCGCTAGATTCGGGCAACGCAAAACAGGTGATCGTGACGATCTTTAAGGGAGGCTTACGCCTTGCAGTGGGCATCTATCGACTGAAAAGAAGAGAAAGAGCACTTCAAACCATATATCTACAATAAATGAAGCAGCAATAACTGCATTATAATTTGTAATGTCCCAACTATTGTAATGCATGTAACATCATCAGTGAATGAGTCTGGGCAGACTTTATTATTTTTCTGATTTTTTTATAACCTAAATCATATATTTGACAATACAACACACAATATTTACGGTTACCTACATTATAATTTTCACTGAAATTATGTTCTTCGTAGTGCCCGGTTTTTAAACAAAAAGTTATCACTGCTCTGCAATGAAATGAAAATAAAGATATAATAATCAAAGAGTAAACATTGTTATTAAAAACGCGTTGAAATTCGAACAGCATTTTTAAATCGAATTCCAGAATACGAACGCACCTTTCCCGCTGTGCTACAATTTTGCAACTCGGTTTCGATCAATGCTTATTAGATCGTAATAATTGTTGATGCGAACTGGTTACAGCAGGACGTAATGCAAGACATAACTCGTTTTTTTAAGCACAGCGCTCGGTACATACGCTTTTCTCGTTTTTTTTTCAGCTAACGCTAATCAGGCGCGACGTGTTGCAAAACATCCTTCTGTTGTTCCATCTTCGTTGGACGTGGCATACCTTGTCGCACTACAGATTTACTTTCTGCGACGAATAATTTTTAAATATAAACATCAGTGATAATACTGAATTGGGGTGGTCTGAACAGGTCCTTGCCACGCTCGAAACAACAAGCATTACCCAAAGATATACTCACTGCCCAAGACTAGTACAAATGATGTAAGGCAGTACGCTACAAACTTTCCAAAAAGGGACCTGATTCTTATCAGGGACACACACACAACGAGTATGAAATATTGAGTTACATATAATTTAATTTATTAGATTCAAAGATAGACATAATTGTAGTCGAATAATTATTATACGGATACGAATTAAAAGAATAACAAAATGGACATTGTTAACTTGACGTCTAGAGCGACCGCAACCGTTTCTCTATCGATCCGCGACAAGGGAAGTAGCAGATGCGTTGTAAATTACCCTGATGGCTTGTCTTTGATATTGAAATGCTGTAAAATAAAGCATATACCCACATAACTTATGTATGTATATGTAATTGTATTATTTACCACTATTTAACATTACAAAAGCTACAAACACATCCTCTCTAAAACAATGAATAAAACGCCTTACATCGTTAGCTGAAAACATGAAATATATATACTCAAGGATTATGTTCGTAAAACCTACAAAGAAGGCACGGAAGCACGATGAAAGCGGCTGGAATATTAATTATCGCCTCCACCCTGATCCGACACCCTCGAGGGTCGCGGCAGAAAGTAGAGGACTGTGGGAGGGGGTGTTTGGGGAGATTCCCGTCTTGCGAGTCAGCGCCTGGCACCGAAACTACGTGTGCAGGAGACTGTAACGTTTTTCAATTACTTTTCTTTCAAACAACAGTGTGACAATGAAACAAATATTTATTCTTTCGAACAACCCTTGCTAAGGACTTTTGAAATGTCAAAACATTGATATAAAGTAATAGTGTTATTGGTTTTATTTTTCTCCTATATACTACTGCCAGGATTGGAATGTTGATTCTACCGAAAAGCGTTTGGCAATAAACTCGATTTTCTTTAAATGCAAATTTTTTCATGTTATAAAATTTTGCTCTTTTACATTAATTGAAGATGCCTAATTGTCTCCTACGTAATTTCTAATACAAGAATACGCCTATATTGATCAATCTTTTCTTTGAATTTATTTACGGTTAAATATAATAATAATTGCTATAATGTTAATTGCTTCATGGATTTTATTATAGAAGCATATACCTTGTCTAAAAAAGAATGAATCAACTCTATTTTCGCGAAAATTGGATGTGACAAGGTCATTTTACTTCCTCGTATAAAAAAAACGGTGGTCTCTATTGCGTAAAAAAAACTTTTCACTGCCCAATATCATTAATACCGTTTTAAATTAACATCACTTAGGACTACCGAAATTCTGTAGAGATATTATTTAATTTTTGTTCCATTCATATAATAATTGTAAATAACAGATGTACAGGCTGATTAGTTATATATGGTTATATACAGGTGGTAAAAGATTCAAAAAGATGAATATACAGTTTATTTAAGCACATAGTTCATTGATACACAGCTACCAACCAAAGTGGTTCCATACCATGGATATCAAAGACTTGCAAACCTTTACTCCATCTTTTACTTTGATTTAATTTATACAAAAACATTTAAAAGAACGATCATGAAGTTTTTTCCTTTGATTTTGAATTGACGAACTGGAGTGTCGATATCCTTGTCCTTTGTGATGAAACATAATTAATACACGCCGAAGGTTGCGCTTTATCTGTACTTACAACGATAACGATGTTAACGATAATTTAACTCGATGTGAAGATGTTCTACGCGCTAGATAAGATCGCTGATGAAGGATTGATTGAACACTTCAAGCGGACTTCCTCTTTGTTTCCATAGTTTCTTAATAATTCTTGTTACATGATTGGTACAATGTTTAATACATTTATCCTCACTCCATGGAGTGTTTGCCTAAATGAATCAAGAGTTTCATGGCTTTCTAATCTGGTTATAAATCAAAAATAATTTCCAGAGTCGAGATTGTTCAGGAAAACCTCGAACTAAGTATCATCAGCGTTCTGCCAATTAAAATCAAAAAGGTAAAAAGCGATTTTAGGCAACTAAAATAATATTAAATAATATTTGTAAATACAGTGTAAAAACAATGTTGCTTTATTGGTGTTTACAGAATCTTTGTGCTTGAGGGGAGCAGAGTGTAAAAGGTCTTACCCTCGTTAACGTAACTTAATTTGAAGCCTACCTTGGGAACGCCGGAGCATTTACAGCACATATTATTATCGGATAGTATTATCGACAGGTGAAACATAACGTCCAAGTTCTGTCGAGCGGGCTTTTGAGTCCAGATATCCCATGGAACAGCTGCCCAAGCAACCTCAGCACCTTACCATTCCTGTGAAATAAAGTAGTATATAGCGGACTGACCCGAGGTTCCCGAGGAAGCAAAACGTTTTAGACTAAGCATCCTCTACCTCTTGCTCCATTAAATGACACTTAGGCAGCGGTAGAAGCGAAGTTAAAAAAATTACCGGATGTGAATCGCTTAGGCGACCGCTTTATGCAGTGACTTGTCGCATGGGCGCCATAGAAGGGGGGATTTAGGCTTGAGTCACTCAATACGTGATTAGCGTATCGACTACAGAACAGCGGAGAGAGCCGAACCTCATCTTGGTTCGCGGCTATTTCCTGGCTAGCATTACTAACTCTTCGGAAAACCTGAGCGCTTGGAGAAGGGATGACAGCTACTCCAATAACGCTTGTATCTAAGATTAACAACTGTTTCTTCCCTACGTTTTTAACCAGTATGTTTTTAATTGATTGTAAATTATTTTCCGCATTTAATGTAATGGTAACGTTCCTTTGTAATAAAAAAAGCTTTTTCTTAAAGGCACTTCGAAATGTTTATAGATTTTAGTGTTAAAAAGTAATAAAGAAAGACATTATATTATTAAATTTCAATAAAACGAATTACAGAATTTTAAATAAATAGAAATAATTCATGTTTACATTAAATTCAAGAATAGACATATCTCTTGCTAGTATTTAAGCTATAAATAAATAACGTTATATGTTATTAGTAGTGTTAAATTAACTTTTGATAAACTGTAGATATCTTTATAGATTACTTTGGATTTTCCATCCTTGTAATAGTTAAAAGAAGAGAAATGTCATCATGTACTGAACAGATGAATCAAATTTGACTAGCTCCTTGACTATAAGTGAGATTCGCTTAGCGCAGACAAAGGCTTTTATGAACCAAGGTGTTCTGAGGCGTGTTCCACGGAATTTAGGAAAATACCCTTGCCCATTATACCTCCCACCTTTGTTAAGGAACTGGAAAATTGTAGGAGGGTAAAGGGCTAAATAAAAGCATTGGGTTAAGTGTCAAAATGCATTATTAACAACTTTTTATTTTAAAATATATGAATATTTATAAAACCGAATCTATAGGTTTTATTAACAAAATATATTTATTTTGTGAATAATGATCCCTAATTTAAAGTTATATTAATTAAGAAAAACGACTGTCACCTTTGCGTTACGTGATTTTTAACATGAATTTTCAATGTAACCATCTATTTAATTTAAATCTAATCTAGGACTGATAAAATGTTAGACATAGTTCTAATTAAAATTATTTATTTAACATAGGATATATAACATCTCTTATTCATGTCAAAATGAGTCTACCATATAGAGATAAGAACCTGAAATAAACTGAACTAAAATTTGATATTTAATAAACATCAAAATAGCCTGGACCCGAGTGCATCATTCCTAAACTGTGATATTTTCTATTAAATTATTCAGAGATACACACAGATTTATTCTTTCACATTTTTTTTAAATCTAACTATTTATTTTTAATTATTATCTGGGATCTTGTTGTAAAAGCATATATTAATATAAATATATATGATAGCTCATAAAAAGCTTTTGTATTTTTTAATCTATTTTATCGAGTCTTTAGTATACAAAATTTGTTATTGTTTCTGGTGTTATAGTATCACACTTCTTGGGAAATTTGATATTGTTTTGTAGACATACAATACATTTTCATACACGTATTGAGAGGGAACAGTCAATATTTTAATTTCTACTTCACTTTGTAGAACTCTTCATTCATTATATACCTATAAGGGTATAATCCCTTATCGTACGAACGTCATCGATCGAACTGAAATACGATCAACCAGAGTATTTTTTTAGCGTATCGACCTCTGTTCCCCTTAACTCAATTTCGATGAAGCTGCACAAAGCCTACCAGCTTGACGTCAATCACATAAAATGCAAGTCAAAATAAAGAGTCTATTCATTTCGACTTGCAATATATGATGAATGCCTACATGACAAATGTTTACTCGGTTCTTACTCAAACACAACACTGTAGACTTTTTCATTCAATTCGAATAAAATTTATTGAACGATTTTAAAGTTATTATTAACTGCTTATTCGTTTTGTTCAATGTCTCAGGGCAGCAGCAGTGAGGAGACAATTGATACCCGTTTTAAATGCTTTTATTGAAAAAATCTTATCACTGGATAAACGAACCAAACACTACTTAAAATGTTTTTGTATAAGTACATTTCTATAAAATAAGGTATTATGTTATAATTCCTATGAAAAAAATCGTAATTTTTCTATACAGCTTTAGTAAGACCTTTATATATATAATGACAATAAATACCTACTTCATTCTCTTTTCTTTCAGATATCTACCAATAAGATCTCATTGCAAATTAAATACATATTCAATCTAAAGCTGTGCCTCTTACAGAGATACTACAGCACACCCTTTATATTCTACGACAAGCGAAAAGCATTTCTGTTTTTATACACAACGTGTTTTCAAAGTTTACTTTTATTCGAAAACAGTAACTTTCACTTAGTATCTTTCGAAACTGATTAAAAAACGAGATCGATTCTCTCGGATTGTTCAAAATTAAATAAAATACATCCTTATTGCTTTACAAAAAGGATGAAATTGCAGTGAACAAAGACTAAAGATAGAGCAATTTAAAATGGAACATTCAAAGATGGTTCTCGAGGGAAAAACAGGAGTTGAATTCAAGCGATTTTAACCTTTATTGTTAAAAAAAGAAACGCGTTTAGAGAAAAATTCACATGACTAATATGTGCGCTGGGACGTTTTAATACTGTCGTGTTTGTTCAGGATCGATTTGCTCTGAAGAGACCGGGCCACGTCAGATATTGGGAATGGAAAATTCCTTATGTGCTGTTTATATTATATTAATATGAGAAATGTATAACATAAAACAAGATTTTTTCAGTTTTAAATATTAATACAAATGTTTCACATACACTTTTAATTTAATTAAGATAAATTCTCTCATAAAAATTAAAATTATATTTATGAGAGAAATACTTAAATGTCTTCATCAGTATTTCTACTCTAAGAGAAAACCAAAAAATGAAGGCGTAATTTCTTTTCTCCATCTATTGTTTATATAACATCATCCAGACCCTTTAATAGTTTATTAAAATCTATACTAATAAAAATATAAAAACAGATCACCTAATAATATTTGATGAAGGAATTATAACAAAAATTTATTACGCATTTTGTTCACCAATAAATGTAAAAGAGAACAATGGATTACACATTGGTTGTATTGAACGCGCAGCTGGGCGCCGCCCGCCCTGCTATACAATGGATCCTTTATACATATATACAATACGTATAAACTCTACATACATTTTCCGCTTTTCCTTTGTTACCATGAGACGTACAAATCCCTTTTATTGTGAAGTGTATAGTGTATTTTTTTAAATAGCTTTCACTAACTGTGTAGTAGGCTTAAACTTACCTACTCTTTATAAAGATATTTTAAAATGATGTACGGTTGCTGTTTTTAACAGCGACGAACTCTAGGCTTGCGGATTTTGAATCCGCTAGTTATATTATTGTGTAATTAATAATAATTATCATAATTCAATTTACAAATCACTGGTAATTTTCTGTTTTACAGCTGTTTTTTAAATTCGATTGCATTAATAATGAAAATGTGTATTACAAGTTTTTGAAGCATTCTAATCTGATATCGTTGTGCGTCGAATAATAAAAAATGGAGTTTGGTTTTAAATGTTATTAAACAAACTGAACATTTGAAAACTTAACAGAAAGACACGAGTAAAATAACAACTGATGCTGTAGTATAATGTATTGTGCTTTTCAAAAATAAAAAACTCTGATACCAAAGAAATTATGGACAGGGGTGAATTAAGAAATCTATAAAATATGTAAAAAAACTAAATACAGTTAAGATCTTTCTTTTTTTGAGCAGTGATCATATGTATACGTGACGAGAAAAAGGCCAGAAGAGCCTAATTTTACAGAAACTAGAAGCAGATAGGGTTTTCCTATAACTGCATTATTGAATTTAAAACTACGAGGGTTCCGATTGCGTCCTGATCTGTGAAAAACTCACTACAAACTCAGACAGGGTTTTTTTGCGATCTCTTTCACAATGTACTTAGTTATCATTCACATTTTAATAGGATTTATTTACAAGGCTTTGCTTAAGTAAAAAAGAAAGAGTGGTAGCCTAGTGTTTAAGAATAGAAAATTTATTGCATGATATTTCAATAAGGGAGTTTAATGTGAAAGCGTACACAGTATTAAGGAGTTACTAATGTTATGGAACCAAGAGAAAGGTATTGTAAGGTTGCCTTTATTTCTCGAGCTATTTCCTTTAGTGTAGAGGTTTCATATTCATTGCAAACAGTTCTCTAAAGTACAAAAATTGTATCGAAATCATTATATAAAAGTGATCCGTAGGACATTATTCTGTAAAAATAACTAAAATACATTAATATTACTAGGCTAACTGTCTAAAGGTTTTTAATTGCATATGTTCAGAAACTGAGCGTGTTCGATTAATCATAAATACAATACTTCATTTTAGCTATGCATCTTAGGTTAGGCCAAGGAAAATATTAATCGAAATACGTGAATTTGCCCAAAAACAAAGGAAGCATATGAAATAGAAGAATTTAGCAATTTTTAACTCGCGGATTCAATGCCTCGAGACCGGAAAAGCTGTAACACAAGGCTAATAGCGTCGACATCAGACTGAAATAATGACATAGAAGCTGACTTAAACAAAACTACACACTTGTAAGAGAGCAATTGCCTTAACAATAAACATGTGTACGATTGAAACGGTAATGTATTGCTTTCAGATATCGAGGCGAGGATCGCGGGTGTCGTCGATCCTTGACGCGCCGTTGCTGCCTGATAACTTGGCTGAGTTATTCTCTAAACTTTTACCAATTTTACATGCAGTCTTTAATATATATGTACTTTGAAATAAATACATACTTTAAAATTACTGAACATCATAACATAATACAAAGATATATTTTAAGTTAGTCTTTTTATCATCATCATTACAAGGCACAGTCTTCCTCCGAAAGATCGCCCCGGTCTTGCACTGCTCGCATGCAGCGATTTCCTGTAACCTTGACTCTGTCGTTTGACCACCGAGTGGCGCGTTTACGAGGTTTGCTTCCATTACTTTGGATTGAAAGAAAGAAATTGTCATTTAAATAAAATTGGTATTTATATCTACGAGTATGTCATTATTCGTATTATTTTATTACTTATTTTTTTAATTTTAATTACATGGGAGAAACAATCGTTTAAGTAATTTAATATTGTTGCATTAATAAATTTAAATACATTGTTGGTACGCCAACATAGCATTCCGAAGTTTTGAAATTTTCCCTTCATTAGGTCTTGTTTTTAATGGTCCACAATATGAAATCCAAGCTCTTTCACAAAGATATCATATTTCTATAATGCCACATATGCCAGTATATTATAAATAGTAATAAATAACAAGAAAAACAACAAGAGGAAGTATAAAAAAATGTAATGCTGATAGTGGCACTTTAGAAGCATTTAAAGGTTGTATGAGTAATAGATGGATAATTTGCTGTAGATATATTTATGTTTTTTGACATTTGTGAAAATCAGGGCGATCAGGGATTTTTATAAAAAAAATGTTTTTTTGGTGAGACTGTTAATGAAAGATCATGTTCAAGGTGTTCAACTTAACCTTATTTTAAAAATACAGTCTATAAATAGACGACTTATATTTACATCGTTATATACCATATAATATGTCCTTTTTTCTATACCATACGTGTTATCTACAGCTACCAGTTTTGTTGCTTGTGCTCACCGTCGTCATTAAAACGCAATACTGTATTTACACTCCTGGTCACAAATATAGTAGAAGTGGATAATTCAAATTATGTACTCGTGAATAGAATAACCCAAGCGATAAGAGAGTCAGGGCCGCGCCAGCGTTCGATGCGGGTTCCGGTGTTCCCTGGAAACTTGCCTTACTCGAACGATTCCGTGACTAATATTAAAAGAGCACCGTAAAGGATTCAAATAAGGTACAAATTGCAATAATAACTATTAAAGAATCGTTAGAAGGTATGATCGCGGACACGGTTGTTTCTAATAAAGCGATATGTTCTATGAAAAGGATTGTGCTAACTAAACGTGAATAAAGATAAGAGTTTATACAATCTGAAACGGAAATTCGACGAACACATGTAGACTTACTTATCAAATAAATATTTTAAAAGCTATTTAAACATTTGTCATATGAGAACTATACATACTATAAACAGACATGAGTAAAACTAATCTATAATAATAACAATAACAAAGATATATAGTGAATACAATCAGATATTTTGTCTTGCCAGAAAACGAGTGAAAAATTTGAGCTTTCCAGTTTAATTGATTTATCTTAATAACGCGATGACGGAAGGAAATATATGTCGGAGAAATAGTCTCAGTAGTGTTTCTATGAAGAGAGTCGTCAGTAACATTATTTCGGGTGATTATAACATACTTTTTTGACCTCCCAATACGGTGATGATGAATCAGTCTGTGATTGAGTTTTTAGAGCCTTAAGCTCTAGAAAAAGCCAAAGAGTTTCGTTTTTGTTTAAGGGAAAGTTGTAGTTTGTATCTTTGGGAATAGATAGTTATATAGGCATCAACTTAAATTTTAACGTTCGTAATGCATGAAGATCAATCTAGCGTTGTTATATTTAAAAAAGATGGCCTGTCGGGAATGCATTGTAAAAGCAACTTACAGTAATATATTTTTAATCTAGGTCAAGTGCCTTTGTTTATTACCTTAAATTCGGTGAACTTTCAAATGCAACTAGCGCTAATTTGTGATATAAAATGCATGCACGTTATTATCTAAGATACCAAACAGAATTGTCTTTAGCTAAAGAAAATTTCATCTTTAGTCATTATAATTAAAAATCGTGACCGTTCTGGTACGCCAAGGATGCACGGCACAAAAAAATGTATTTATGCATTTGTTTTCTACCATGGTTCTTTCATTGGTTACTAGGAATCACATAATCTCTTGTGGTTGTGAAAACAAATAGGTAAGAACAAAACTGTTGTCACTAAAATGAATTGTACTTCACTTTTATCATCTCTCATGCATTTCGTAACTTTTTTCCTCAAATAATATTGTAATTTTTATTAAAACCCACAATCAGCGATGGCCGGGAATTAATCTGCTGGCGATAATGCGTCGAATTATGAGATACTTGAACTGAATCACTCAATTTATATCATTTTCATTGGATTTTAGGTGAATCTTGATACATTGATAGCTTATCAAAGAGTTTTATAGTGGCTGTTTACAATAACGGTAGTCAGGGGCTTGATAATTTGGAGCATCAAAAAGATTTCACGGTAAGTTTAATAAGTGTAAAATATATAAAATGCGAGATGCATTAGCCGCATAGAGTTATGCAATCTATATCTGAATATGAAAAGCTAATAATAACAACAACTTATAGATTATTTCAAGGCTTTTGACATCATCCCGGCCCTAAACGTTCGGCCAATTGCTTACATCATCAACATCATGTCAGGTGATAGACTCCCGCTGCAAAGCATAGGACTCCCTGAGGTCACCACTATAGCCGGTTTTGCGCTGTCAGCATACAGTGACTATCTGTGATCTGGACAATGTCGTCGGTCTATCTTGTGGGCCCTTACCTACAGGTTCCTTGTCGCCACGAGAACCCTTTGGCATTGGTTACATAACAACCTTTAAACTTCTGATTGTATAAATTTTTAAATGCTACGATTATTTCAAATGTAGTGAAAAATTAATATCTTCTTTCTAACGTAACACATTTTACTTTTGTAATTATAATTTCTTTTGTACTAATTTTTAATTATTTGTTTATGAATAAGTTATATTTAATAGATTGTTTCCAGTGCTAAAATGTAATGAATGATTTGTATCATTAATACATGGTGTATTACTTGTTAATTTGTGTAACACATAATTTCATTTATAACTTTATAGGATTTAAGAAAGAATAGTATTATTATGCCGGGCTTAAATCTAGGAAGCTTTAACTCCGGCTGCTACACAGAAAAGTTTACTGGTTTGAGAACCTGATAAGCTGTTAAATCGTCAAAGTGATTACTGTTTGTAGTAATGATCCGTGGGGGTGGACCTCGGCTGGCAATATGTTACTACGCGAGGATACGCGTTTACCCGTAGCTCGATCACAGATTTGATTGTACTGTTGTCTTATTTTCTTTACGCTCGATTTTCTTAACGCCAAATTTAGTTTAGTTCATGTGTGGTAAATGACATCAAATGTATCGCGTTCGGTGTTTCAAGCATACGCTATTACCAAATTAGTACAACTTCGAGTAGGAGATTAGATTCGGGCGACGGCTCACATCTTGAGTGTACAACAAACATACAGTTCGTGGTTGATTATCTTTAAAATGAATTATCGAGCCATTATCTTGATAGCGGACCTAACCCAGTTCAGGAGATAGCGTTTGTTTGCCGCTAGCGACCGGATTCGAGAGAAATGGTTCCACAGATAGTGTTTACGTTTCGTAATTATCGCTCCTTTTGTGGAAATAGGTCACCAGCACTTTGCTTGCATCTATTATCTATGCTATTTAGACGGTACGAATGGAACTTAAATAGTAATACAAAAAAAATGTATGTTTTTGACTCATTGGCAAGCTTACAATTTCTTGACAAGCCATTGAGAGGGTTTTGCTCTGGATTTCCTATGAGATTAAAAGACGAATGAAATGATCAATAGACAAGCGAAAGTAACCGAAAGTAAGTCCAACGGATTGGAAAGGTGTAGTGGCAGAAGACAGACCACATAGTACACAGAACATATGGCCGCTGGAGACTTAAGGTTTTAGAGTGGAGACCAAAAACCACAGTTAAAATACGGCCTTGTTAAGGTCGCTGTAAGACGCTGGAAGTAAGCCGTTCACGACCGTTCTTACAGCAAATATTAGGGGGACGCCTATTTCCAGCAGTAGACTTCCTATGGCTTAAATGATAGTGGTGTTTAGAATTTTTCTATTATTGGAATACAGGCTTGCTAGGGATAGACTGCGACTATTAATCTACTGTTCTTCTTAGTTATATGCTCTTGGTAGAATAGTCCAGATTATCCAGGTAGAATAGTAAACCACTCCACAGACTTAGTATTCGTAAATGTTCAAGATTATATTCTTTTTTTTAATCGTACTTATTTACCATGTGTGAGAAGGAATCTTCTGTACAATAATAATTCTTTTACCTAATCTTTTATTTTAATTCTCATTTTACATACCTCTTAATATCTTCTATTCGTTCTAATCTTCACTTTACATTTCCATTCATTCCTTCCCATTCTTTTCCATACATACTTCGCTTCACTTTCATCGCCTTCGCCTAGGTTCTACATTTACATTTATTCATTATATTACTTTGTTTCTTTGGTATTAACATTTGTTTTTGGCTGAATTCTCATTTCTTATTTCATTTCTTATTGGCTATATCACAGACTAAATTTGTCATGATTTTAAAATTTTATCAAAGATTGAAATAATTTATGCCTTTTATTTGTACTATAAATATATAAAAAAGGTTATAATAAATATGTAATAAAAGGTTATAAATAATATATAACCTTTTATTATTGTTTTTCCAGAAACCTAGAAAGATTTGGCAATGTTCCTCACTGTTTGCTAATGAGACGCGGTTGTTCCCATCTATTCTCTCTGCCGACCAAGATTGGCATCCATTCTTAATAACCCGAAGACGGGACAGCAGGTGATAACTTGCACCACGACCTGGTCCGAGTTTAAGTTACGAGATGCACGAGGGGGTCTCCTTAATCTTAAACCTATTACGGTACTCGGAGAATCCCTAGGGCCCCGTAATCATATGAATCTACTTCGTGCCCAGCTTGATCTGGCGAAGCACCCCATAGGATGAGACGGCATTCAGAAAGAATTTTCGCGTTATCAAAGCTATTTTCCTTTCATATACAAGATGTAAGGCTTATAGGTGGACATTGATTGATGAAAAGGAAATGTCCAAATTGGTAAAAAAAAAATTGGCCGGCCATACAAAAGGATTTTGGAAATCACAATAACGGGCTTTGTGAACAAGGCAAGAGACGTATTACATGCGCCTCTATATATGTCATACGTTAGAAGAAGTCTACACCCTGAGATAGATTCAAATCAAACAAAAATTATACTAACTAAAAACGAATATTATACAGTAACTAAAAATATTTTAGACTTGGAAACTAAAGGCTTCATTGATTCATTTATGTCGCAAAAATTTTTTTGGGGATTCTGCGAATCTCCATAAATTTTAATTGAATACAACGTGCGCATGTTGAGGATCGAATCTATGATCTACGATTGAAAGTCCTTTAAAGGTTAATGCAACAGCGATCGTAAGGAAAAAGTTTAACTTATTGCTATTGCAAATTAATAGATTAAAAACCATGCGTATTGAAGTTTTTTTTTACTTATTTTAGACTAAGTTTAGATATGAATCTTTTTATTTTTCAAATGGTATCGTTTCTATGAAGTAGATTACGTACGTAATGAAAGATCAATATCTTATCCCGGCGACCGATGTGTTCGTAATCGTACAAACAAAAATACCGAGTCGAGTTTCTCCGAAACAATTGAATGGGCGACGTTCATTCACTGTTCGATCATCCAACCAGCTAACGGTAACACTTGTCTATCAAACTATCCACCAATTTTACCTGGCCTCTGGCATTTCACCTGTGGCCCTCTTCGACGCGTGGGATAGCTTCGCAGCGGGCGGGGCGGTGTGCGAGGCTACGCTGGTCGCTGTAAGAGGATGTTTTAATTCAGGTCTCGTTCGTCAGGGCTTCCGCGAAGCGATGCTCGATGTATACCGGCATGTGGACACGAAACGTACCCGAGAGCTGCGTGCGTGTACTTAGGCGTTAATTTGTTGCTGTCAGGAATCAGTCTCCCCGGCGATCCGTCATGCACACACAAGCACATACACGCACATATTTTCTGTTTTAGTTAGAGAGAATGGTGCCAGTCACAATCATTATTATGCTTAAAAAAGACACTAAACTATAAGTACTGAATAAAGTTATGTACACAATTATTTTTATTGCGCACGCTTATTGTAATTTGACAGTTCACGCAACTACTTTATCTCTTACACTTGGTGTATGTAAAGAATATTTGAGGCCGGGTAAGAATTAATTGTGAGTAGATTTTTGTATTCTTTCCGTTTACTATATGTGGTTGTCGATTATCATTCCCAGAATCTTATCTTCGATCTTTTATTACACTTTAAACTACATATTTTAAAGAAATAACTTTTAGATAATGTCTTATTTGACAATCAAATTAGTTTACTTTTATTTATTATTATGACTTCATTTTCGATAACATACTAACAATTATTAAAAACTTAACCGACTTTTCATTTAGTTCAATTAATAAATATGTTAAGCATATAAATATAGGTTCCGGATAAAAATACTTTTTAACGCAACATAAAGTGTTTCATCGGACGATGAACACGCACGACAATGTTTTTCCAATCCGGTGAAATTGTAATATGTGGCGCTAGAGCTATTAGCTTGGAGTGTTAGCCGAAGCGATCTAAGAACTGGGCTCCCACTCAATCTAGACAAAAATTGAGTATACTGTGACCCAAGCCGAGATCCCCCAGGGAGCCCTCGTACTTCGCTTCCTGAAAAGAGGTTTTAAACTGAGCGGCCTCTGAGCTCTGCTCCCACGAGCCCGCTGAATTCGTAGATGCCTTCTAGGCAACAATGTAAATGTAGCCCAGGTAAATAAAATTCAGTTTTTCCATAAATCAACGTCACGCCATGTTTAAATTAAAATTTTTATTTTTTCAAATTCAGGCCAATACTGTGATGTTTTGTCTATCTTTCTTATTTCCTATTATTATCTCTATTTTTTTTGTGTGTTTAGTTATATAGTTAGTTTATACCGAAAGGTTACGCTGTAAAACGAAATGAAAAAGAACAATAAAAAGATTTGTACCTGTATATTAATAGAATAAAAAATATTATGTGTATACATTTCTACGTCACTTATTTAAAAAAATTTACGTAACACAGATATTTAAATATTTTTATAGAGTTCGTAAAAGGAAATTATCAACTTCTTAAATTGTACAATCCTAAATCACGAAAGCCTTGAATAACTTTTGAGCTAAGTGATGAAGCAGAGTGTTCAGGTGGTAATATAACACAGAATTTACCGTCTATACTGTATGATATTACTTAAGATTTCGAAATAAATAGTATTATTTTATCTGTTTAGATTACCTTGATACCCGATGTATCTTTGGGACATAAAGTTTTATTACCTCCTCCGGATATTACTTTTATTGTTTATTAGTTTAAGTATTAACAAAGAAAATATATGCATACAAAATCGCGAAAAGTATACTATATACACAGTTTTGGCGAAAATAGGCGCTCTTGTAAAATAACAGGCATCTATTTAATTAATACTCAAATGATTAGTTCAATGACAATGAGTTATATTTATTTAATCTATTTATTTATAATCATAATGTCAGCTGTGAGGCGTCCAACGTTGGACATAGGTATCTTCCGACTATCGTCTAGATTCAATTTCATATACTCGTAAGTGGTTAGGTTTATAATTCTTTTATTTTGTTGTAAACATAGGTATACACTAAACGATAAAATAAAAGACGTTTTATTCATTTGTGATTTGAATTGATTTGCAGCTTTGTACTGAAGTCTGTTATTCCTATTAAAAGTTTTGTTTTAGTGCGAATTTTGAACAAAGAGCTTTCGAAGTTTTAGAAAAGAGGAAGTGAAAAAAAAGTCGATGAGCGCGGAAGCATCGGGCGTTGGCACCGAGATGCGGTGCCCATACTGATGAATCTGGAAGCTTCCAGCGAGCTCTCAGCTCGAGTTGTTATTGGACACGAGGGCTGTTGCCATTAATCTAATAAAAATTTTGGTTCTCCTAAAAACATTACAGGTGTTTAGAAATAACGTTCTACCATCAAATATATATATATTTCTAATAACTTAACTTAGAGCATGCATAGATCTGCACTAAAATATGAATTTTATTAATACATGTTGAGCTAAGAGAATTTAATCAAGAATTATAATTAACTAGATATTATGATAAACTTCGTATTGCTAGAAATTGTTAGGCTGTTGAATTTCAACAGAAAAAAATAATGCTTGTGACATATTTCGGTGTGATTATTTTGTTTATTGAATAAATGTGAAATGTGTTAACATTATGACACACTTAACGTTGAAAAGGAGCAATATTTAATTTTGTAATTATATGATACAGAATTAACTTCTTCTTTTCAGACGATGTACGCCCACTGCAAGGTATAGGCTTCCCCAAAAGATCGATACGATGACTGGTCCTGCATTCCAGCATCCAGTAACTTCTCAAGACTTTAATTGCGTCGTTGGTTTGGACCAACGACGCAGTTAAAGTGGGTCCGGCTCGTGGTCGCCACTCGAGAATTTTTCAGCCCCAACTGCCATCGGTTGCATGAGCGATGTGCCCCACCTACTGCCATTTTAGACGAGCAATTCTTCGAGCTATTTCAGTGATCTCGGATCTGCGGATCTCCTTATTTCTGAGTCGATCTTGCTGCGAAACTCCATTGCAGTATTTTGGACGAGTTGATCTTTTGACGAGTGATCTCTTTCTCGAAGTTGGACTTATCAAGTTGGATGGTTCGTTTCAGGTATATATAGTCGTCAACAACTTTCAACGTAGCACCTTCGACAACTACTTGAGTAGGCACGACATGGTATCACTAGGTCACTATTACGCAACGAGTGGCTTTGTTATATTTTGATTTTAGCTAAAGTCAAATTCAATACGGAGTTTGAGAGCTTTATATTCAAGTGAGGTAATGTGTATTTGTACTGCCAACCCTACGATTAGCTCACAAGAGAGGCTGCCTACATTATCATAAAAGCGCTCGTGATTTGATTATATTTTTTCCTTTTCCCTTTATACTGCATAAAAAAACAAACAGCTTCTTTGTACCGGTGCAATAATAAAGGTGCAAAAAGTAACATAGACACAGTGAACTTTATTCGGACATAACATGTTTATTGATAACATATTGCAATGTGAATCATAACTTATATTATATACTAAATATCGCCACAATTGCCGAACTTGCACTGCCCTCATCTAGCGACTTTCCACCACTTTAACATAATATTATTAAAATATTGATATTATTATGTCTTATATTATGTACACATATATTATGATTATAATGAAAAAAATATAATGCAATATAAAATTATAGTAACGGAGATTCATTACGAATTCTTTTCAAATTTCAAAAGCTATTTTTGTTCGTAGACACTTAACAATATTTCCGGCAAAGGAATTGTTAATATATACATCGGGATCTAATTGTTGGAAGAAAATAAAATATAAATATTTGCGAAAAGTAAACTTGTAGCATAAATTTCCAAGCGTTGTTTCAATTCTCATCACGTACCGGTCATATTTCGTGATAATATACTTAATTTCATTCAGTAATCCGTCCGCTTCCTGAACAATAAATCCTTTTCACGTTTGTAAATTTAATTTTATCTAGACGCGCCGACAAACGCGCGCATGGCGCCCACTTAGAATTTCTCTCACATTCGATGGAATTCCAATGTGACGAGCTTTAGTGGTCAGTTGCGAGAGGTGATTTGAATATTTCGGAGGCAGGACGCGAGATGGAAATAAATGATCGTGTTCGTGCTAAAAAATTCACGTGCTTTTATCCCAACCAGGGTAAACACATAACCAAGTTATTTTATCAAAAGCTTCCAAAGAAGAAAATTATTTATTTAAATTGAATAATATGTTTAATTTAGTCATACATATAGTTTCTGTGTATATATAAAACGCTTCTTCACTCTGCCAAAGGTGGCACAGTGTAGTCATTTTATCTAAACGTATTATTTACTAGCAAAGTTCCGAAGGCTTCCTTGGGAGTCTCGGCTCGGCATGATCCATAGATATTTCATCGAATTTGACCAATTTATTTCAACATGGTATGTTACTCAATATGCATTATATATATATATATATATATATATATATATATATATAATGTATATATATATATATATATATATATATATATATATATATATATATATATATATATATACTCCGATTCGAAGGTGCCCAAACTCGATTAGTTACTTATCATTTACATTAATTATATATACTTTTAGAAATATCTGCTTCTTGGTATTATTAATACTTGTACCAGACTTTTTTTTAATTCGATTGTTGTGACTAGTTGTTCATAAAGCCTGTGGAGCCAATTCATTGAATCCTCTACCGAGCTTTCCAGCGAGGGCGCATACGACGATAAGCGACCAAGGAGAAGAAGATAAGTTGTTCAATACGTTACTATAAAATGATTTTTAGACATCTAGTTCGCCGGGAGTATGAAAAGGCAAGCTCTGTTTATTTTGTTTGCATCAAATAGATAAGCACTTCCGATAACAGATCAGGACGCGTTCGAAAATCAATATTTGAACGCGAGATTTATTCGAAACCCGTTCTCATGGTTATGGGCAGATGCGTGATGTTTGGTTCCGCTTTGATCTTTTTGCTTACTCTATTGAGGTATAATCTACTAAATTTATTATCCCAGGAAACGAAAAATTAAACGTAAGTCCCTTTTTATTGTATTATTCAAAAATATAAAAGAAAAACAAATTAGAAATTTTATCAGTAATTAATTTTTACCGATAGAAACTGCTAGGAAAACAACAGCAATTTTTTAATTATTTTTGTTGTTTGTCATACATAATTTAACCTTTAATAATTGTTTTAATAGAAACATAAGTAAAAGTATCGTAATGTTTATGTACAAGCTGTTTGAGTAAGCGCTACAGCAAAGAATTACCTCGAGGGTGGACAATAATTACAGATCATCAAATAGACCGTCATAAAGGACGTAAGTAGGTAACAAATGTATGGAATAGCCGTGCATAATAAACATACATTATATAGTAGAGATAATATAACAACATTACTTATTGAGTTGGCAAATTGCAACGGGTATTAATTTAAAGATAATTGATTAAATATATGACAAAGCGCGCAGCACTTAAAAGAAAAGGATTCTACTGTGGAGATCGTGAACCGGCAAACTCAGCGTAAGATGTCCTTGCTGGACAGGAAGGCAGCATATATCCAGTCCTTTTGGAAATGAAGAAGGCCCATGTCTAGAAGTGTTTGCCACTAGCTGAATGATGATGACGATGACGTTGAGATAATAGCGTACATGTGATGATATTGCTGAAAATAGAACTACTAAAATATAATCTTAATTTCTTTGTGGTATGATAAAGCGAGCCAAAGCGGAGCTCACCACGATCTGTCCGAGCGAAGCAAACGCTTCGTTCTCGGTATCACATAATAACGCATTGTCCGGCATCTCCGGCTTATCAATGGAGTGCCCACCTATGTCAATCGTATTCACTGCGCATACCGCGAGGTAAGTTGAGATCATATCGGCGTACATGAGCTGGCTTGCGCGGTCTAGTGTTCGATAGCGATACCTTCGTGTATTTGCGTTTGGAGCAATGTACTGAGAAATGTGGAAATATTATAAATGTATATAAATAGATGGCACTAGAAGAATTATAATACACACACATTTACACGGACGCTTTTCCGTTCGTGAATATTAAGGAACGTCTACATTAATTCCTACTTAAAAAAAAAAAACAATTTGTTTGTTACAAATGTAGTTTTTTAGTCTAATTTGATTAGATAAATAATTGTAATAGTATTATGCGGAATAAATACATTTTTATAATTAATTGTTTAATTACTAGTGTTTAGAAAGTGTGTATACGTAGAAAAGGAAGTCTAAATGCAGTATTTTAATTATAACCGAATGTTAATACACGAAATCGGCACATTTGTGGTAGCCACTCAAATTTATCTAGAATTAAAAAACACTTAATATCAATAGTTATGTAGAATCATACCGATCTTGCAGGCGATGGCCGTTGTTGTCGAAAGGTACTCGAGGGGCAACCAAAAGCCGGTAGACGCGGCGAGAGTAGACTCCTTGCCAGGTAAGCTGATGATATCTCTAAGGTTGGGGGAAGTTGCTGGTGGAGGAATATACTTTGAAGTTGGTGACTTTTGGCTGACATGATCATGTTAATTTAGAGACGTCATAGATAACTATGATTTTAGTGAAACCTTCAATACTTACTATAAATTTTTGGACTTTATATTCTTCAATATAAATAATTAAAAAGCGTTTCCCTATATGCAAAAATTCTCCAAACTTATTTATTTATTCGTTTTGTTTCTACAGTTTTCCTATTGCAGCTGTCAATGAATTTGATACCCAAAAATAAAATTTGCATAACATTGTACATGTCTTTGGCCTTTGATTATCTTGTGTATTAAAATTACGTACGTATAAACGCAAACGAGTTCTTTCTCACTGGGGTCTCTAACCTGGTTTTATATATGTATTAAAATAATTAGTTTTTCCTCTCACGTATATTTAACCCTTTTGCACTCGAAGTATTTTCTTTTATACTATCAACAACTCCTAGCGATTTAAGTGAAAAGGGGGTAAAAAATTATAGTTTTTTTAATTGTTTATGTATAAGGATCTATAAGAAAAAAAAAACAAGAATTATAAATTAAATATTTTGTTAAAATATTTAAATCATTTGCATTGCCACCATAGCGGAGTCCTCGAGTGCAAAGGGTTAATACAGCCAAGGTAATAATTGTACCTAACGAAAGACATGTACATTTGTAAAGTAAATGTCCTGAATTAAAAAATATATGTTACACTCGGAAGCTTGAGTAACAGACACGAAAACTTTCTCGAAATAAGGAAAACGAGTTACTAATGGGGAATCCTCACCGTCACCAAGTTCCGAAAATTACCAACGCATTCATACACTGATCACCGACCACAGTTTTCCGACTAAACTGTTCGATGCGGACTTATTCTGTTAAAGGATGCGATGTAACCTTTTTTGAAGTATACACAATTGCACAATTAACAGGCAAAATTATTTTTAATGTCTTAGATTGTAAAATGAAAAGGAAATATACGTAAAAGTCTTTGAGTTACTTTTAAGCTTTTGAATAATTTTCAAGAAATGTATGGAACATGTTATTTATTAAACGAATATTAAATTTAAAACTCCATAGTCGTTTGGATCTAGGTAGCTTTTTTATGATGTACTCGAAAGAGTGATTAAATTTCTGTGTCTCTCTGTGCCTACTGCCATTAAAGAATGAAGTCGTATACGAATTTGGCGAAAAAATAAATAATTTATCACATATTGTGAAATTTATTTCATTTCTTTAACGATTTTCAGTTCCTGCTGTTTGTGGATTTTGTGAATTTTTAAGAAACATTTCATTTACTGTCTTCATTCTACTGCATAAACAATATAACTGTTTAAAAAATATATAAACATTGTATGCAATAATAATACATTACTTATAACTGTCTTGGAAAATTGTTGCCACGCGACATCCATATTAGAAATGATGTCGCCAGTGACTTAAATATTATGTTCTTATTTGGATGGATCGTCACGTTTTTATTAACATCATTGACCTCGCTACTGTATTGCTACGTGTTAGTGTTGCCAGCTTTTTTCGAAAAGGTTCTCTGTAGATTTTCCATAACTCAGAATGTTAATTAAAAACATTTTTATAAATTATTTAAAATAATGATTATTTTAAAGCAATTGTGTACCGTTTCACACCGTTGTAATGTCTCAAAAATATGTTAAACAAGTAAAAAGCTAATTATATTAAAATTAGTAAAAAACCTTGTTGTGATTTTTAAGCTATAATATTAACTAGGAATAAAATGTTTTAATTAAACTTTAAAAGCATATTTGCGAAAGTGATCACATACAAACCTGAATCATATCAGAACACGTTTAGAACGTTTAGTGTTGATGATGATATAGGGGAACCAATTTGCCTCCTCTGGCATTCTTTTCGTGATGTGTACAAGTGACTACTATGCAGGATCATAAGAGAATAATAATACAGATAAATGGGACAGGGAAGGCTTAGGGAGTATAACGTTTTTGATTCTGGTATAGTACTTATAAACGAAATGCTACGTATAAACATTTTAATTATTTTACTAAAGTAAGACGTCCACACAGAAAGGAGATAAATGACTTTGTTCAGGTCGTTGGAAAACGTTATATGCAGGCTGCTTCCAACCGGTTCCTTTGGATATCTGTGGAGAGGGCCTGTCTCCTTCCAGCATTGGACACCTATATACAATAACGATAATTAGAATAACAAATTCTTAGTATACTTTCTCAATAACATACTCTTCTGTAGTGTTTTCCTCTATTTGTCAAAGTTGGACAAATTTGCTTAAAAAATTATTATCAAAAACTGTACTTTTATATTTTTCGTGTACTGTACTTAAACTACACGAAACCTTAACAGCGTTAGCACGGAATGAAGCCGAAACGAGTGACAATTATAATTTTTGTCACAGAATAGACTCGCGGGCCCGATTTCACCGGCCCGGGCCCATTGTATGCGGATTCTGCGTATCGAGAGATCACTGCGCAGGCGCCGACTGGCATACTAATAAGCCAGTGACCACGCATCTAGTGATTGAAGGGTGACGGCTCAAACAAATTCTCTGTACGTATGAGTAATCGAGATTTGTTATCACGTACTGTATGCATTTTCACGCCCATACGTTGGCTTTATCCTGGTACTTTCCGGAATGAGTTTCTTTACAATCACTTTGCCGATAATAAAGAAAGTTAATCTTATGGTGAAATTTTATTAGTAAAAACTTGCTGCTCTTTTAGAATTTGAAAATTTTTACTGTGTAAGTGTCCAAAAGAAGAAAAAAATCGCTTTCCAGATAGTTAACTAATTTTTAAGATGAAAAACAATCAACGAGTACTTAAATAGTAAATATATTTCACAGAATGTACAATACAAGACTTATAATAATGCTATATTATCATTGTAATACTCCATGGTACACTAGTTGTTTCCTTTTCAAAAGTTTCACAGTTAGGGTCAGTTATTTTAATTGATTCTATTTGCATAGGAAAATAAAGGTATGTCTTCTGTAATTTGCCTCGCAATTGTTACACTTTTTTAAGAATCTAACTCTTAATATACAGAAAAAATTGAAAAATGTGTGAGCTGGTACAGCGTCTCTCAAAATATACGTTTGCATTAAATTAATTAAATTTTGGTTTGACCTCAAACACACTTTTAACGACAAATATTTGACAGCAAGGTCAGGTGATATTTATATATACAAGAAGAGGATTTCAATTAATAGAAATACTATAGCCAATTCCTCGATTTAAAGTGTTACTTGACCTGAAAAATTTTCTTTATTGGAAACCCTGTCTGTTTTTATAGTCATCATTAAGTTATCATGGATGCTCAATTACAGTCTTAATACTATGTGTTTAATATACTGAAACGTAGTATATATGCGAGTATTAATATATTTATACCCAAAGGCAATCAGCGAGTTATACATACAAGAAAGAACCGAAATGGATTGCCTGGTAATGAAGTGGTAAAATATAGTATGTAGTTTCCTTATGATATATAGTACCCTTTTCAAACTAGAGCTTTACCTCTTTGTACTTGATTTACATGAAATGGAAATTCATTGTAAAGCACAGGAAAAAATGAATACTTGCAATAATTTGTCCGATAAAATTTAATATGAAAATAACTTTACAGTAAAATTTGTTTAAGAAGAGAGGTAAATCAATTAAATTATTATTAATTCAAAAACTATTTAATTCTTTTGCAGCAATAAACTAATATAAGGTATGTAGAAGCCGGGTTGTTATTCATTTTCATGTCAAAATATCAGCAATCTGCATATTTTATTTAATTCTGATGATTTCATAATTAGTACTAAATTATCAGACATAAAGATCGCCTTACTGCAGCACTACAATATCTAAATGAATCAAACGCATTGGAGCGACAAACAATGTATCTTGAGCCTCTCTTATATAATTTATTCAACGCCATCTAAAAAGCATGCGCAGGTTTCTCACGAGTTTCGCGCGTGTGTGTGTTTCATTTCCACATGTGTGTAAAGGTTATGAGTTCTATCCTCTCGGAGATAATCTTCAAGATTAGCAAAATTCAACTCTGTTAATACGACATAAAGTTGTCTTTAAAAATCATCGAACGGCACAGTTTAAACGTTAGGAACGTGAACGGCCAGTAATTTATTTCATTAGGAGAAGGCAGGATACATGTCCCTCGATGTCTTCACGGGCCAGTGGTTCCCGGCTGGTCTCCGCCAGTCGAGACAGGAGGAAAAAATGCTAAAGGTACCAACACACTAGTGTTTTATGCGCAGGTGAAATCGTAAAACTGTATTATACAAAACTAATTAACATATATTAATAATGTAATACTATCTTCCGATTCATTTATACATTGTAAGAAACGCACAACATTAAGGTTTTTCACACTTACCTTTTTAACTAAATTACAATTTGAAGAACGGTAATATCTAAATTAAAAAAAATCATATACACTACATGCACATGGAATGAGGAGATCCGTAGACGAACGAAAGAAACTGATATGCTCAGCGATTTGACGAGTTAATATGGTAGTGGCCTATATGACGCGTAGAATGGACAGCCGTTGGGGCCTCGAGATCCTGGTGTAGAGACCACGGACGAGGAAGCGCAGCACAGGCCGTCCCGCAAGGTGAATTGACAGATTTGTTTAGATCATCGGAAGACGATGGAAGCAGCTACTTTCAGCCAGATCGATAGGAGATTTATAACAGAGGCTTATGTCCAGTAGTTCACGTTCTTCGGTCGGAATGAAGATAACGATACCGTACAAATTTACAGACATAGACAGCGCTGTTCAATTCTTTTTAATTTCATAAATGCATTAACATGAGTTGTAGTAAAAGAATACAGAAGCAACAATGATGTAAACACGTTATAAGAGCTGTCATTTACTGGAATAAAAAATATTCCGTAAATGTCATCCTTGGCATTAGGTGTTATTTAGACTAATTGGACACGATATAAATGGAATTATGCGCTGTAGTGTATGAACGGCTTAAGCTGCCCTCACATCTTGTCGGTTATTATGCGAAACCGCCACGCGAACCATTAAAGTCGATGGAAGAAACGAGTCGCGTTTTATCTTATTTCCGTTTGAATATATTAAGTTTGTATTTACAGCGTTGACGAGCGGCGTCGTCACGTAGGACGACGTCGAGAACCTCACGATAACAAAGAAAATTTTGACCCGGTGAGAAGGTAAAATTTTGGTCCCAAAAGAATGGAAAATTACTGACTTTGAAATACAAAAATAAAGTAAGTTCAACGCATTTGTAAATAGGAATATAATATTAAATACCTGTAGGATATATTCCCACCGCAACAAGCTATACAAAAAATATATTAATATAATAATAATGTGGAATATTATGAATTTACTTATTTGTTAAGGTTCGATAAGACTTCCCTTCTTTGGACTTGAGAACTAAGAAATTGTATTTTGACCGGGAAAATAAGTAAATATAAATGTAATCTCACATGACGTAGTCAGAGGTAGAAATTTCTTAAAAATAATACGGATGGAGTATGTTAAAATGTCTATAACGATGACTTTCATGTTATTCGATTTAACAAGAACTATTTATATTCTTCGCAAACAGGAAAGCAAGATTCAAACTGGAGGTGATAAAAATGCAAATAATTTCAAGTGAATCATAATTCGTCTTTTTTTACCTCTTACCTAATTTAGAGACGTACAATGAATATTACCATTACTTATAATAAATATTAATATTAAATATTAGTGTAATACTAGGATACATTGAAAGTACAAAACTAATGGTACAGTTGGTCCAGTAATTTTATTGCCCATGTTGCGAAACCTTAGGCAGTCATAAAATCATGTCAGTATCCATCTACACAGCCTTTTGCAGATAAAATTTACCGCTAGTGATTATTTTTGAATTTGTCGATCACATAGGCGTCATCTGGTGTCATTACGTAGGCTTGATCTGGGTAATGATCATTAAGGATTAATATAACAACCGGGGAACCCAAAGCCGAGACATCGCCATGAGCACTGCCATAACAAAAGTTCCTCATCACAAGGACTTCAATAAAGATTGTCACGATATCAGGTATTGCATTGTTTGTGTATATCGATTTCCCGCTACCTTTACTATGTCGACAGTCCACGTCGTTGGCGACGAGATCCAGATGAGCAATTCCTCGAGCTTCCTCAGTTGCTGTTCTTCTACAGATCTCCCCATATCTGATTCGATCTCGCTGCAGAAGTTATGTTTATATAATATAATATTTAAATAATTATGTTATCACTTACATATTATTATTAAGTTAAATTAATGCACTTCACGAGAATATTGAACTCAAGTTTTTTTTTAAGAACTTTCCACTATTTTTTTATTTTTACTTTTTTATTACTTTTATTTATTTCACTTACTTTTAAGTTATCTCTACACTTTCCAAATGATTAACTGTCAGGGAATGCTTGCGGCACTAAGTTCGTCGTTGTTTTTTGTATAGTATAAAAAGATAATAATTATATGAATAATTTATATTATACAAAAAGAGATATAAAACTTTCACAAGAAAAATATAAAGTAACGGTACGAGAAAAGAAGAACTTTGTTTTAATTTTATTGATTAGAATAATGTTTCGCTAATGCAATGTAAACAGGGAAAAACAAGTCCATCTATGTATTTAGAGTTAAAAACATGTCTTCTTTTCTTTTCAACACGTACCTATGTTTTGAGAGTCGAGAATTGAATCATTATCAACAATTATTTAAAATAATGAAGTATCGTTTGTAAGAATATATAATTTTAAAGAGCAGTGAATAAAATATTTTTAAAAACAAATATTAACTAACCGAACTGCCGCGGTTTTGGTTGGCTAAGAACTACAGTAATCACCTATTTTGGATGTATCTACTTGTATCGGTACGAAAATATCATTGATGTTTTTTTTTTTATTTCAGTTTGGATATACGCTTAAAATTGTAAAAATTCGACTCTACATTATTGATATTACAGAATTCTATTGTCTCTTATAGACCTTAGAATCTTTCACTGGATTTATGGAGGACTCTTACCTGTTGGATATCTATTGATTTGTGGCACGTATTTGTTTCGTGGCCACAGATTATAACTAATATAATTATGTGAGTAACTGTTGTTATACCCTAGCGTTTTATTCAGAGATATAACTTTATCTTGCACGATAAAAAAGCTCATTTCTCGTAACCGACATTTTACGTTACGGAGCTGGGAGCAAGTCGCCTGGGGCTAGATGCCTTCTCGTCACGGTCTGCGCACTCAAGGGTCTGCTCATGGCTCTCGTAAAATAGCAAGGAGCGACCACTGTGAACGGATGTAGCGCCAAAGTAAGCGAAAGCGGAAGCGGTAGCGGGGTGTTTGCTTTACGCTTAATCTGTAAAAGTTCTTCCGTTAATATTATTTTGTCATTTATGATAAATTATAGATTCAGATCTTTATAGGGGGGGATATAACCTTAATCGCCACGCATAGTAGGGGGGTTGTCGATAGCAGTGAGCTGTTACGGTACGCAGAGTACGCTGCCGCCTAACCTCTGGAAACTTGTTTGCGAGCAGTGACAATCCTATATAATTCATGCCCAAAGAGTGAATTATATAAGATTGTATCTCGGGAATCGAATCCGCGAACTACAATCGTAAGTATCAATCCTCACCGCTGGACTACCACTGCTCAAGTGTTTCCTATCAAGTACTATTCCATGTGATTTAACACAACTATTGCTATTTTGTGAAAAGGCTATCTCACAGCTCAAACCAAAAATATAAACGGTTTATACAATAACTTACAATTGCGTTAATTGCTTTCTATGACATTTCATTTTAGTTTCGTATTATCATTTTAAACTTGATGCTTGCGATATCACTACAGAAATAAGCCTGTTCAATTACGAATTCAACATTATTTTAAACGTAAAACTTATTATTTGCTTAATTAGTATGCAATATTATTATGTTACTCAAAGTATTAATGCAATCGAACTGTATAATTTTAAAGTTAACAATTAATTTAATCATCCAATCGTGCTGCGAACATGTTGCGAAATTCCCGATGTAACCATAGATAAGATAATCCCATAATTTAATGTTAGAAACTTCTGGACGGGGGGGAATGTTGGTGCACACCTGTCGTTTCTAATAGCACTTTCGTGTCTGTTACAAGAACACGTTTATATTTAAGTCGTTGCAAGAATTCTTTGTCCGTTTTTGCCAATATCCGTGCATGGATGAGATGTAGATCCTGTAAGACAAAAACTCAAGTTCATGTTCGTCATATGACGGAACACCGTATAGGAATGCGATGCATTGTATGCGTTCTTACTAAGTTATTGAGGCGTTGGTTATTTGTTACTGACGACAAATGCAATAAATTTCAGTTTTATTTGAAAAAACCTTTGTCAAGAAAATTGTTATAAAACTAGAGTTATTATTTACTTGTAGGTAATAAATATACATTATTATTAAAATATATTATGCATGGTTATTTTATTGCTATTATTTATAGTTTACCAACTATCCTATTTATACTGTAAAGACCTGATGCTACATAATAAGAAATTAACTAAAAATGATAATTTTATTATTCTCTTATTGTATTATTGATAGATCCAACGGGCTGATAATAAAAATAGTAACTTAAAGTCAAGTATCATAATTTAAGTTATTATAGCTTTATATAGCTGAGTATTAGGTTTATGACAATAATTTTTAAAAACCAAATTAGTACGGTAATGTGATGTACCATCTTATGTTTTAAAACGAGTTTAAATCATTTGATGCAAAGTTTAGTATATGAAATGGTACTTCATACTAGCTAAGATTTGTTAAACGGCTTGTTTTGCAACGCTCGTCTAACAACTAATTATTATTTAAATTTGGAATGCTTATCGGTAAGTTCCATGTGCTGACGTCATTTTATATTATACCAGTGACTCATTCATGTATTCGGTTCAGCGACAGATATATTGCGCAGTGTTTTTTTTTTCTCATCTTTTCAGGCGTACAAAGGTGCCAGTTAATCGCGCGTCGCGGAAGCCGCTATCGGCTGACAGTACCAGACGCCCCGACACACTCCATTAACATCCTTATCGACATCTTTGTTCTAACCACGAAACAAATAGACTTGTGCCTTTTATTTAAACAATATTAAATCAAGCGAAGTTCACTTTATATCAAACGGTTGTATATACTAATATATAGATTGAGCTGCTATAACGGCATCTTTAAACTTTAGCTACGAGGATTCTAAACGTGCATTGATCCGAGAAGAGTCCATAATAAGCGCAAACGTGTTTTTAGTGGTCGCTGTTAAAATAGTCATAATACAATTTTTTACATTTTAATTATTCTAAATATCGCCAGAAACCTTGAGTGGTTTTCTTTTGTACTGGTATTAATCTTATATTACAATGAGAAATTTTTCGTAAGTCTTTCGCTTCTATATCTCTATATCTAATGCGTGTTATCTGGATATTGAAAAAGTCCATCTTTCTCAATTACTCCATTATACTTTTGGCTTGCCTCTTGTTGTTGATGACTTTTATTAATCATTAATATTCTCTTCTTTCTGTTTAAAGACGGTGGTGTTAGCCTTGTGGAGCTATTACAACATCGTCTTTCACAGTAAGAATTATTAATATTACCCAGAAATAATACTTCTTTATTTTTATGTTGTCATTATTTTAAAACCTATACGTAATACATGGACATGTAGTTACTGCAGTCCTACCCTTGTCCATGGAGACGTGGTGGACGTCCATATCGTAGTTAGGTAACTTTTGTTAGGACAGTACTTTCACTGCCACCCAACTGGCATATGCAGATTCCTCGGGTACGAGGTGGCAGGACACAGAGGGCGCCATATCCTGTGGGAGCCTCTGCTCGGGCCGCTACATACTACTAATTTACCGGATCTCTGGATAAGGCTTTAATATATTATTTGCGCTTCATAATGTTGGGCGTTATAATTCATTATTTTTGTTTAAGACACCGAGAGATTAAAGGTGCGTGGGTATAAACATGTGTTTGTATTGTTATGTATTCTTTATAAGATCTTTAATGTATGATATCACAGGGTTAGTAACATAATTTAAAAAATATTTTAATAAATTAAAAAATATAATTAACAAAGAACGTAGATTTGTATGTATATAGAAATATTTACATATGTGTATATATTTAGGTTATTTTGATAGCGTTCTGTCTAACGCTAAAATTTTTTAATAAAATAAAAAATTAGAAAATATAATTAACAAATAACGTAGATTTGTACGTATATATAAATATTTATATATGTGTATATATTTAGGTTATTTTGATAGCGCTCTGTCTTACGCTAAGAGCTGTAGATTCCTTGAAAGATGTTTGTATAGAAATTGGTATTCCATCGGTTGGTTCTCAATACATGTTTAAAAAAAAGTAAATTATGACAGACGTGTGATAAATACAAGAAATATAAATAAACTCGTAACGCATAAATTTCGCCTTCAAAATCGTAACAAATTCTTCATAGGTCTGACTGTACGTATATATAATTAAGTTCCACAAGACATCATAAATCTTCTTTTTCTTAGGCTTTAATGTAAAATCAAAAGATTATTATATTTGTAACTAAATATTGCCTTACAATTTAAGATTTTTTAGTTTTTGTTCGTAATACGTGGAATTTCATTTGTTGACTTATTTACATGGTTGATATTACAATAATCATCATTATTTCATTTCATTTAAAAACTTAAAAAAGTTGAATATCTGGCCGGCTAGCTTATTACTTATAACGTTGAAATAATCGACGAATAAATAGAGCATATTAATATAGTTGAATAAAGCTTTTTTGAATTTGAATATATAAATAATAACATTTATGAACTGTAAATATTGTAAACACTAAATAATTGTGTAAGAAAGTGGTATTTTTTGCAGTTTATGTACTAACTTCGTAGTTTTATAAATAGAATAACCAGTTTTCTTCCAATTGTTCTCGCCTTTCGGTTTAATCTATCGAACATCCAGCGCTATGCATTATTCATTAGCATCGTCTGTGTCGCTTTGAAAAAATAAACGTCATTAAAAATACGGCAAAAATGCGGACACGTAAACTAAATTTTAATTAATAACATTATTATAAGGTTTTACAACGCAAAGCTGTGGTTAAAATAATTTATCTCAAGCCACGTTACGTATAGTGATTGACGTACGTAGTCTTGATTCCTATTAAAGACCAACATTTTTGATGTTTTAAATCTTTTTAAAACAGGAAAAAGTACTGCGAATTCTAGTAATAATAAAATTTCGATTATGTATATGATATTTGTTCATTTTTTATCTACAGTTTTGTGCCAATTGAAAGAAATTTTCGCCGTAGGAGGTGCAAAGCTGGACAGAGGCCTCTTCCTTTGATTTTCAATAATATTTTCACAAATATTACCTTCCAATAATTATAAATATTAAACCAAAATTTATTGTTAGCATAAATATTCTGGTCGCTGCTTCCGACTTCACATGAATGGATGATTTTTTAATGAAATAATTAAATATTTTATCTTAAATTTCTCAAGTTATATAGAAAATGTACATTCAACACCCGTACACAGGACTGAAAATTGCGATCGTAGGTTGAGCGTTCGGTTCCCGGGATACAATATTTTATAATTCAGGTTTTGTGCGTTAATTAGCGATTATTGTATATCCCTCCATAGATATCTTTTAAGCTAAGCCTTGCATTAGACGTCTATGGGCTGAAACGACAATATAGAAAATATTAAATCACGATATTACTTAAGACCATGATACCAAATAACAGTCTGTGAATTTCAGAAACGCACTGCACTAGCAAACGCGTCCGCTTGTCACGCAATCTCCATGTTGTTTTTATTTCGAGAAATATTTTACGTTACCTTTTATCTTTGTTCCTGTTAAAATATTCTTATGTTTCACACAAAGTTGTTTACGTGTTATTACAATTATATATTTATACTAAAGAATTCATCGTTTTAATAATTATTACAAGAATCTACCTCAACATGTAATTATCTATTAATATGGCTTTTTGTCTACTACTACTAGGCCTTAGTCATTAAATACTCACTGAAATTTTAGGTATCAAGTATAGTATATAATTAATTAGCACATTATTTCTTAATGTGAACAAATATTGCGAGCTTGTACCATTCTCGTCGACATCTTGGGAACCCAAATAAAAATAAAATTGAAAATAAACAATAAGTCATGCGTCCGGCGATTGGTGGACGCGACGTTGCCGTTTCGGCTTCCCGCGGAGATGCGCAGTGTACATCTTGCTCGCACATACCACTTTTACTGAATCTCTCCTTTTCTAAACACGTCCGCAGGATTGTCTCGCTTCAAGACGCAACTGAGATAGTTTCTTGATCTGAAAGCTTTGAACTTCGAACGTGACTTCTTTTTTTAAACACTCCCGTAGAGCCAATGGAATGAAAGCTGCCAGTACCTGAATTAATGTTTTTGTTTTGTTTGCTGTCTGCCGATGACATGGATGCCGTTTGGTTTTAAAATCTTTATGTAACAACAGTGGTTAAACACTATTGTCCTCTTTTGTGTAAATTCAAATTTATATGAATATATTAAAAAAAATATTTGATTTAGGATGGGTTTCGTCTTGAAATGTCTCAAACCTGAAAAATGTAGACGAAAAAAACTCAGCGCGACTATATATTTTTTTAAGTAATCGTTTACAGTACAGTAACCCTTCGCACCAAAACCTTCTTGGAATTGTTTTAAATCAAGCATTTGAGATTTTCTGAAAATTTTCTAGATTCTAATTGTAAAAGCGTTAACAATGCCCATAGAAAGATTAGATTACTCCATGAAGTAGAGTCCTTCTGTAGGTATCGCCTATAGAAGAAAGTAGTTCAAAAAATTCTTTACATATCGATCGCAATGGAAGTATGCCTAAATTGATTAATGTCAGTCGATAGACGTCCACTGCCGAAAATCTTCCTCAAAGATCGCCACAATGACCTGTCTTGCACTGCCCGCATCCAGCGACTATCCGCGTCCTTGATAATTTTGATGTGTGGCCACATTTGAATGGCCAATTTAAGATAAAGGATAGAATAAAGATTCTCACTTTACCTTATCTGATCTCCGAGCGCCGTGAGGTCAGTAAGGTCAAGGCAGGCCATTGTTCTCTCGTTAAACATATTAGGACATTACACAATATCACCACCTTTAAGGATAATTTAAAAATAATGATATACCAATGTTAAAATAAAGCATTTAAATATATTGATGTACATGCCTTAAATAACCAAGTGCATTAGAACCTTTTATTGTATCATTTTAATGAATCTGCTTTTGGTGTACATTTCTGAATAAATAAATAAAAATTTATTTGTTATAAAATTTTCATTACTAATCGTCAATTGAATTTAACAATATTACTTTATTAACATGTTTCTTTAAAAAAGTAGTTATTTTTAATTGTCAAACGCCTTTAATTACAATTGATGTTTTTGTGGTTCTGTACGAATTAAAAATTATAGAAATATCTCTGTGTTTTTATATCTATTTTGTTAATTCTTTGTAGATGATAGAAAGAAAAAGAAGTTTTTGTCCACTATTTTACGTATCATTTATTTATTAATTTCATCAAATTATTCACATGCATAAGGGAAAATGTACAAAAAATGATAAAAACTTTAATTAGATTGAGTTCCCCTGTAAAAGTAACATTATATTTAGGTCCATTGCCCATTTTTTAAGTACCAAACAATTGCTGCTTATAGAAATAACAAATTAAGTGTAAGTTAGTTTTATTGTTAAAAATAGTAGGGCGTATCTAAATGAATTATTGAAATGATTTCTAGCTTATTTTAATTTACCAAGAAATATAATTTTACATACTATTAAGTGAAGTAACGAACAACAACGTCCAACGGATGTTACAGTTACAGATGTTACATACAGCTTACTGTATCAAAAAATATATTTTTGTGCAGCATCAATGTTTGGGTCCGCACCTTTATATAAAACCGTAGATTACATTAGTAAAGTAATTGCACTACTTAAGGTGCCCAACAAACCAGGACATACGCGTTACTGTTTGGCAGGAAAAAACATACGCGGCGTTAGCTATTAAGATGGACGATTGCAAAAATTGCTTCAAATGTTCAAGGCATTAATTCCATTTGAATGTTACTAATGGTATACTAAATTTTTCTTATGTACTGGCTGATTGATATAGCTGTAAAAGCTTTGAAATAGTGAAACAGGATCTTTGTATATCAAGTATATTAAAGTTTAATAACAATCTCTTTTTTATTTTATTATTATGTATGTATCCGATAAATGATTATTGATTTCATTTTAATGACTCTATTGTCTCTCCCTCACTCTATTCGGGAACTCAATTAATAAAACCAACCAACCTCTCTCGTGAATGGAATTACCTAAAATCCATTTTTTGTTAACATTTTCTCAACAAAAGTAATTTTGTTCTGAATTTCAAGTCTTGAAGCCTTATGGTTCAAGAGATATCGTAATAACAGTACATAGGTGTTAATTTCTTATATAGATCTATATCTAGACTTATATATTTACATATGTACGGTAATAGTTGTCTCCCGTTTCGTGTTGCCCGCATTATATTTAATCTTATTTTTTTATACAAAAATATTCTGGCTTATATAACCTTCCTTGCGGAGGGAAATTCGTAAAATCAGTTTTTAGTCTGACCTCTATTCGGTAAAAAAAAACATTCTTTTATAATGTTAAGCATTTGAAACTTTAAGGTTTAAGAGATACCGTAAAAGTTATTATGAAGTTGGAATTTTTTTTCGTAGAGATAGGTAATATAAATATAGATAGCCAATACTTTAAATCAAACGGCTTGGTGATGTTATACTAGAACACATACATGTGTTATAATAACAATACATGTGTTATATTCCACTTGATAGAGCGTTCTTCACAACCATTTTTCCCGGGAGTAGACGATGTCCTCATTTTATCTAGTCTCAATATAAAACTAGTCTCATTAAAAATGTTCTAAGGGATCATTAAAACGTGTAACATCTTCCACTACTCTAGCGTTATATTAATTACTCCAGTTAGTCTAGAAACCTTTATCAGGAGCTATCTTGAAAAGGGCACAAGAGTGTGAACAGTATTATAAGTTCGTAGTGAGTAACGGTCGGCCGAGGCCAACTGTCTCGAAAGAAAGGGAGGTGTGAGTGGAGTGCGTAAGTCGCGTGCGGGTCCCGGACCATAGACTCTACAGAGGCGGCATTCATATACATAAACAAAATGTTAAGGAGCTTCTGAGTGTATATCAATAAATCTATATTTATTTTTTATTTTTCTTAAATCATGGCAAAAAGAGAGAAACTTTTATTTTTTTCTCTCTACAAGAATGTTTTCTTGCGAAGAGTAATTGATTGTGAGAATGTAATAGATAATAGTAAAACACATGTACCTAGCAATAAAATATTTGACGTCAATCAAAACAGAAAAAGAAAATAAAAAATAGATAATGAATATATTAATTTCATAAAAATTAAAATGTAAATACTTAATTATATATATTATTATTAGTTTATTATTAAAGTCTTAAAGAGTGTTAAATGTAAAACTTATTGTTATTAGTATTTTTTATTTATCATATGTTTATTATGTGATTTATAAGCCTGAAATACATTATATTTATTTGTTTTTTTTTGTCGAATGCTAACAACTTTTGTAAATTATGAAGTCTTATGGGGTAACTACAACGAAATAAATTTGTTTCAATTGCTCTAAAATCATCACTTTCATCATCATCATCAGTTAGTTTTAACAAAGCTCTTATGTTTACACCCTTAAAAGTACCAAACATTTGACGTCAAAGAAAAAAACTGCGTAAGAAACTTAAAATTTACTTTCTAAGTAATTACTTGTCTTCATAATAAAAACTGTAGCTTTTTATCAATTTTATGAATAAACTAAGAAAGTGCAGTGACCACTATATATGTATATGTGATGTTGCTTTAATATGTTTATTCTTTATTAATCGACGAACGTTACGTAATATTTAATTAAGAAACTTTAGAAAATAATCGATAATAATCTTCAAGATTTATTGACAGTTGAGATTTGCGGGCCAGGTAAAACTTAGCTACCTTGTCTTGTAAAAAAAGAAACAAATTTGTTTGTTTTCATAGACCATGTCCAAAGATAGCCGCGTTGACCGGTCTGCTCACATCCAGCGACTTCTCGCGGTTTTTTTTAAATAAAAATATTAAAATAAATAATCGAAATTTTTTTGTATTTGCTTCATAAAAGTTCATGAATATATAATGAACTGTAACTAAAATGTATAAATATAAGTTTTTCCTTATTGCCAGTTCTAATCGTTATGTAATTCTATTCGGCAGGTGTAAGCTTCACCTTTGAGAAAAAATGGCTGCGCGCGGGAGAGCGCCCCTTCACGTGTCACGATCGATTTTTTATCAAATGTTAACTCAAGTTAGCGGCCAGCTACACACAGAATATTAAAATACGAACTTTTGGAATTCTCTCGAAAAATATTTTTTTAAATAGTAGCTATATTATTGTGAATTCAATTAAAAAATGTTTGACTAATATAGGCGATTGCTTTAATAAAAAGTGCGAAGTAACTAGACATATTTATGAGAAAATGCTCTCTGGCTTTAATAATCTGTGCTCGGCTTCATCGAGTTAGCAAACCTTGGGAATGCTTGCCTTTAGTCGAATTTAACGTTTATTAAGCTATATTATTTAAGAAAATACAGAGCCCTAGTGTGATTCTTTCAGCTATTTTTCTCAGGTCGGATGTATTTGATTCGAAAGGGTGGTAGACTCAAGCTCCTAACATCAGCAAGAGATATAATCCATCAAATGTTAAATAAAGAATTTTCGTATTAAATTAGCTTTTTCAAAGGCATTTTGTAATAAACATGGACAGTTAATACGAGCAATATTTATTTATTGTACTAAAATATTTAGTGAAATTCTATCCATTAAATATTAACATAAATAGCTACTAAATAGAATAATATTACGAACGCAATAAAAATTACGTAGAAAATTTTTCAATTACAGTTTACAAATTCTATGAAATTCTTCTTCTCGCTTCATCCATATATGTATTATTTATATATTCTCCTTTGAAATAAGGACAGTAGAGTGTGACTTGCGCTCACGTCGAAATCCGATTGGAATATAAATAGTTAATTTTGTTTGTTATTTTAGTGTATTATCGTGACTTCTTTGTTGGGTATCCGTCTATTGTGTGACTGAGGATATAATTAATACACAACCTCATTTGTCTTTGATCTAAACAGGGTCACGCAATAATTGTAGTATATCAATCCTTTCTGTTTAATGTAAATTGTGATACCATTCAATAATAAAAATTATGTCTTTTTTTTACCGTTTATTCATTAAAAATGTTCGTGTCTGTCTCAAAATGCCTTCACAGAATGACTAGCTGTTTCCATGCTAAGCCATTTTATTTTCTTAGGACTTCAGTAATAGGAAGTCCCGTTATTGACTCGGATTGAATCAGATCAGGGAGTAGGTGACGGTCCACGTGATCTTTTAATGTATACTTTCTAAATAACCAGTAGTTTGTTTGATATTATTTTTCGTGCATCTTTGTACCTATTCCTATGGTTATTACTGGCATTATGTTTCTCGTATGCCGCCTCACATGAGTAGAGAAGCCACTGACATGAATTACTACACGGATTAGAAAGAAAGAGGGCTGCTCCTTCCAACACCACCCGGAGGGACGAAATAAAAAGCAATGTACCCGAGTCACACAGACGCGCCTCATAATATCCAAGTGGCTCACGAGACCGTGCAGAACTAGTAGTGGGTAGAATTTTTCCTTTGCCCTGTCACCAACGAAGCTGCAAAAAGCTAATAGTGCCGATATCTAACAATAACTAAAAAGTTTGTTATATAAAACACATACAAAACTGGTACTACGTAACTACGTAACAGTTCGAAGAGTGCTATGGCTTGTAAAGGCATTAGTCTTATGAAGCGTGTTCTCTTAAGTTACAGTAATAATAATAAGTTTATATATTAATACCATATAACACATAATTTAACTTACTTTAATTACAATTTATATATATTTATTTATACATGTAACATACAAAGATCTACATGAATACAGGTACGGTTGATTTTTACTAACAGTCCTTATTGTTTTTTTTTTAATTAAAAGGTGACTATCCTGATGCCATCTCGATTTTTTGTAATCGTAATTCGATAAACTTGAACGTCTTCAAAATTTCTTAATCAGTTTCATATTTGGACTACGTAAATGTGATCTTGTCCAGTGTTAACCCAGCGGCATAGGACTTATACAATATTACATAATTCATATTTTTAGCATTAATTATATGGGATTGTCATTGCTCACGAGCAAGTTTCCGGAGGATGGCCTTTCTGCTTACTATAATAATTCACTGTGATCGCCAACTCATCTGTTAAGCGAGGCGATAATAGTATATCCCCCATAAATATCTTTGAGAGAGGCCTATGTCTGGCAGTGTGCATCTATGGGCTAAAAGGAAAATATGATCACATCTCTGAATTCCGAGCTAAACTTGTGTGGCTTCATTGACGTCTTTGGCGCAATACACGGGTTTTAGTACCTCTATTACATAGAGACACTCTTTATCTAAAAAACCGTGTCCACTTGTTAGGGAATCTGGAATTAGATATTCCCAGACAAATATCTAGTTTCTTTGATTAATAATTCACATACAGACTTATTGTAGGTTTGTGGAATGAATTAAGTGTGTCGGTAAGATAGGCTAAATCTCTGCCAGTTACCAAAACGCTAACAAAGCTTCACAATTGATACTTTAATTTTACTTTGCAATTTATGTGTAACATTAGTATGTGCTATATTACAGCCGTTTTTTATTTAGTATTGCTGATTTTTTTTCTTTTGTTGACCTATAATAAAGACTTGGAAAAGAAATATGCTATGAATGTTTTGCATCATATATTATAGCATTATATACATATCACATGAATTAAATGTTTTGGTCATCTCGACACGACAAGAAATTCAACATTAAATATAAACACGACCATGTGTTCAAAGTAAATAGGCTTTGTAATCGTTAAAAGTATTGTGCTATCGACAAAATAGCAGCTTAAGAGAGAGTCAATTTGTGTTGTCTCTTTTAAAAAAAGCTCAAAACATCCGTTCCCGTTCAAAAGGGCAACTACCAATCTCCCTCAGCGTAGATGTTATTATTTACCATCTGTTATGTTGTCGTAAAAACAATGCGGTTTACTAAAATATATTAATAATCATAAGCGAGCGTTTGTACTAATAATTATTAATTAAAACGAACAAAAACTATTCTTTTCTCTTCAGAAGAAATACTAACGTAAGATACTTCAAAGTATATATTTCTTGTAGCATATTTCGACGAAAATGTTGAATTCACACCGTTTTCAATAGTATAAAAATCAACATAGAAGCAGTTCATCAAAATCTTATCTAAAGTTATTTTTATGGTTAAGAAGTTATGAAAGCTACTTCGATATAAGTGATAGAAAGGTTAAATAAGACTATTATTGGAGAAGGTGGACCTATGACACAGTTAAGGGCGCGGGAAGTATTTGTATACGGTCATCGCGGTTGGTCATCTTTGGAGGAGGGCTATGCCAGTGATCATCTATCAGTGGATGTGATGACGATGGTGATGATTTTCGGAGTATACGTATTCATATATGAGTGTAGTTAATACTCAAATTGCCTATTCGAAACATGCATTACTCATAAAATCCTGTTACTCATAAAAACAGCTACGTACAATCTCGGAACTAACTACAGGCGTATATATCTTTAAAAAAAATGAATACTCCAGTGTCCATACATATGTATTGTTTAACATAAACGATTGGTCAGTTCGAGTGATAATATTTAACAGTACCTATGATCTTGGTATAATATTATGAAATCAACGCGTGCCGTTGCTTAAACATTATGTGAAAGAATCAATGGTATTTAATTTCGATTGTTAAACATCTCTCGATTGCAAGTTTTATGTGCGAGTAAAAAAATGTATGGGAATAAATCTTTTGTAATACAGATGGCATAGAGGCATGTTATCCTTGACTGAGACTTTTAATCTTAGGTTGCGAGTTCGATTCCCTTGATACAATTTCATATAATTGCTATATAAATTGTTCTTGTATAGTTTGATCGTCACTGCCAACAAACAAGTTTTCAGAGGATGGACAGCAGCGTCCTATGTTTACAACAATACCACACTGGGATTGCCAACCCGTCTGCCAAGTATGGCGATTATGGTACAACCCCCATAAATATTTTTAGGTAACATCTATGTCTTGTAGTACGCGTCTATGAGGTGAAACCTCGACGATGAAGATGAATATAGCCACCGGGGTCTTAAAGTTCTGGAGTGAAAAACACAAGCCTGTGATAGCAAAGTAAAATGTCCATCCACATCTGGATTGACGACTTTTTTAAGGATTATGGAAGACGTTGAAATCAGTCAGCTTCCAACTGGTCCTATTGGAAATCTATAGAGAAGGATAAGTAATAAGTAAGTTTTGAGGCAGAAATTATGATGATTTTATATAATATCTTGCATAACGTCGCTCTCTTAATATCTCTCTGAATTATTCAACAAAAGTCAAGTCAAAAAAAGAAAGGTATGAAAAATTATAGGACACTAGGAAAGGGTTACCAAGACATAACCAAGGGAATGATGATCAAGAACTTGCTACTCTATATATACTCGTATGTATTTACGAAGCCACAAAAACATAGAACACGATGGTATATAAGACTATATTCAAAATTATAAAACAATGTGTTGCAACGGAGGGACGACTGAAAAATACGTCTGTATTTCATTCTAGATTTCAGAGAGTATAATATATAAATGCAATATATTCTAATTGAAGCGACTAAGCAATTACTATAATATGGTTTATGGTATTCACGCAAGAATTATTTATCAGAGTTATTTATTAGCGTACCTGTTTTCATAAGCAAAATTACTTATATTAACTTATATTGTTTAACAACACTTTATGTAGCTTTTATCGTTACAAGATTTATAGAACTTTATGCTTACTTTTTGTACTATAAAGGAGAAAATTTTTTGCTGATGTTAGGGTGCTTTTTAACACATGCGCTTTTTTGCGTATGTTTATGATAATGTAATGCAGAGGATGATAATGTTCTATATGTAATAAATGATAATATGTAATCAAATGTTCAATTTGTTAATAAGGCATATTACTGTGGTCGCCTAGTGGTATAGGACTGAGGCTTGCGATTGTAGGTTGCGGGTTCGATTATCGGAATGCAATATTATATAATTCACATATTGTGCATTAAATACATAGGACTACTACTGCTCTTAAACAAGTTTCCAGAAGATGGGGAACAGCGTCCTCTGCGAACCATAATACCACATTGCAATCGCCAAACCGCCTTGTAAGCATGGCAAATATGTTTTATCCCCACATAGATATCTTTGGGAAGGCCTATGCCTTACAGTGTACGACTATGGGTTGAAATGACGATATTTGTTACATAATTAAATAGTATAATAAAAGACACAATGAGAACTTGAAAAATGAGAAAATTACTTATTTGGTCGTCTGTAGTTGTTAATTATGTATATTGTTTATTTGTGTTTGAAATTCGATTTTTGTAAAGCAACACAAATATGAATGTTCGATAGGATTCGTTTCGCCGGCGTAAGATGGTCGTTACACGCAAGTGTCCCTGTCCCCTGGCTACGCACTTCCGGCGCAGGGGAGGAATCGCACCTCATTTCCGGGACAGGGAACCCTTCCTGGGGCACGTTGGACATTCGACCGTGCTCTGTTTCCATGGCGATTACGCGTCGTCTTTTTGTACAGGTATCGTTTACTTTGGGTCTAGAATAGTGAGAAAGTAATTAATATAATAATAAATAAAAATATTAATTGTTTTCCATGTACTATATAATAAATTATATTTAGAGAAATGCATGATCATTCGTAAACATAAAAATGTTATGTTTTGCACGATATGCCGCCGGAATGATTTATGTACGAACAAACGACTTGTCTCCGATACCAAGTACACCTATGACAATAATTTCTATTTCGTGTTCACATATTGCAAATATTGTTCTTTTATTTACAGCATTATATGACAGTTGATTAACAATTGTTCATAAACGATTTAAAAGAAAATAATCATTTCATTCGTGACTATAATTTTTTTTGATTTAATAAAACCTCATTACATCTATCCCGCCGATTCGCCACGCTTTCGTTGCTAGGGTTGCGCTGATTATCGACAAGTTAACAAAGGTCAAAGTAAACATGTGCGGCAACGCAGCCGACACCCCTCGCGTCGTACGCGCCTACTACAGGTGGTCGGCGTGTAAAAAAATCGATTGTACTGTTAGCTCAACACCTTTTATAGTTAGCGTTTTGATTGTGTATATTTTCGGGAGAATTCATTACATGCTACATTTTGGGTTTTAGGGTGATCGTTGTTTTGCCACCACAAAATAATGATCATTCTAAAACTTAAAAAAGTTGGTAAAAACTGCCTTAAGCCTCCCTGAATTCCCAAGAGGGAGAGGGCGTTCAAAAGCTACGTGGTCGTCTAATATCGGAAAGGAACTGGAAACCCTTCAACTTGATGCAGAGACAACCCAGGATAGAGTAGTCTGGCGCAAACTGATAAGGAGACCCGACCCTAAATAAAGGGAAAAGGGAAGGAAGAAGAGAAGAGAAGAAGAGTGATCATTGCTTTAGGCAGACGAGAGACGTAACTTCTCAGCTTTCTATGTATCCACGGTGCGGGAGTTTTGTCGATTTGTAGATACGATCGAGTACGGTGTTCGAAGTTGATGACCTGCATAGCAGGTTTTTGGATGCCTTCTTGCAATGTATTGGTTTTCACCTTCATCGACTAGATCCTTATACATGTCTAATATCTTTTATGTTAGTCACGTAAAAAACAGGAAATACTATTAAATTATTATATTCAATTTGCAATTACTATTAATGTAAGCCGTTTATATAATATTAGAATTTACATTATTATAATAATCGATGAAAATTAAGTTATATATCTATTCTTAATCACTATTTGAATATCTTCACAAATTGAAGTATTATTAAATTATATCTCCTTATATATTATATTCCCTATATATCATATTCCCTGGTTCTTTAATCACAATTACTTAATATTATTAGAATTATTTAATAATTTAATGCATTTGTGTAATATTATTATTAATGTCATAGCTTATAATACTAAAATGAGACAAGATTAACTCTTTCTCCTGTTTTTTTTTAATTATGAAGATTTATAGCATAACCTTGAATCTATCACTACCAATAATATAAAAAATAGGTTAATAAACTAAGTGTTTTCGTTATTTATCACACCACACTATTCATAAAATTAATAACTAACTATTAGACTAATGTTATAAGATCCAAGAAAGTTTTCTTAAAACTATGTTCTGAAAATACTCATACTGGGACATTTTTATCAGACCAAATTAAAAGCTAGCTTAGCTAGCTTTTACCTTATTGTCCCGTTCGGCTAAAAATGTATGTAACAGTTCAAAGAAGCAGGACAGAGGACATTGTTAAAGTCATCAGAAGACAGTGGAGGCTGTTTCCTGCCGGTCTTGTTGGAAATTTATTGTAGAGACCTATGTCCAACAGTGAATGACCTACGGTTGAAATTATGATGATGATAATGAAGTGCGAGCAATGTTCTCGACATTTATTCTGTGGAAACTGTAAGTAGTAATACAAAAAATCTTCATTGTAAGAACATAGCCCTATCCATTACTCTCTAGGTTACGTCTCAAATCCATATTTGAGACGTGACCGTTTGTCATTTATTTGCTACATCTTTACGTATATTTTCCACCATACTTAGTAGGTACAACAAATAAAGCTCGCAAAGCCTACCATGAACATCCCCCGTGACCTATTATGCTTAGCCACACAAGGACCCTGTCCATGTCATTACGTGCCGGTATCAGTGTATAACATCAGGTGACGTGGTCGCGCCAGATAAACAGTCTGTTCACGCACACATCGATACAGTGATGGTAAGGACTGTGACACACTTAGCGTTATTATAAATAATTTAAGATAAAAGAGTTAAAAATATGATTGAGTTCTGACAATGTTACTGTTATTGTTTTAAGTTTTTTTTTTAAATAGACTCGGGTGATAATTTAAAGAATATGGGTCATAAATATCGATCAGAAAATCTACAGTAATATGTTTATTTAACGTATGTCTTTGACAAAAATAAAGAGGAGGATGGAATCTATCAGATTTCAGATTGTTGGTCTCAGTACATCCCAATCACATTTAGGTCACCTGGATTTTCACACGTGTGTCTGTGTGATGTTGATGCGGCGCGTCGCCATGGCAACCGGCCTGCTCGCTTCCCAGAAGAGGCCGCGTATTCAAGTAATTGCGCCAACTTCTATCGGCTAATGCTGAAGTTTTAAACAACTCGAACCAGTACACGTTACATATGTAATAACACATCCGAAATATTAGTTATAAACAGGTTTTCTCGGTTCAGTAAATGGATTTTTATATATAAACTATTTAAGAAATTTTCTGTGCATATACGTTATGCTATATAACTTGACGACTGCACCGATTTATATATATTTTTTTCATTTTCGTTAAAATTTCAAGGAAATTCTTATGAAAAGAAATAAGAAAATTGCGGAGAAATTTAACAAGCTTAAGAAAATGTGATGATTTTTGAAACTTTTCGTAAGATATACCATACTCTGCAAATTTATAGTAACAAAATTTATATATGTCTTTCACGTTTAAACCACAATTTAAGTTGATCATGAAATACGTTCCATTATTTTTTTTTCACTTTTGGAATCAGACAAACGAATAACTTCCGATTTTTTTTGTACATTTACAGCAAGTGTCATTAATTGCAGATATTTCAAAATAATAATCACATTTATTTTTTGGAAATTTTTTCTATCATCAATCACAAATCAACTTTTACTAAGTATTTCTTTTAACTCAAATTAACTTAAATATTTATTTGATTTGCCACAGTTCTACCGTTTTAGGTCATGATTATATATTTCAAAACACTCAGTTTGCCATTCTTTTTCTGCTAATCAATAGGCTTTACCTATCTCGCCGTAATGTTAATGAAAGGGATAGGGTTTAAAGAAAAATTTTACACAAAAATGATTGCATACTTTTTTATTATGATGATAAGTTAAGTGACGTTATTGCAATTTATTGATAATTACTGTGTTATTATTAGGTATGACGTTAGACTCCTATACTTCGCAGCAACACTTCTGACTCTTCATCGTCACGAACATTCTTCGGGTTGGACAAAGATGCTTGCACAGTTAGAACTCCGTCACGAGAGAGGTTGGAGAACACTGCATCAGGGTCCAAGCCTTTTGGTAGCTGCACTTCCCTTGCGAACTCTCTGTAGATAGTGACGCTCGATGTTTTCTCTACATGAGTTGCTTCCACTACCAGAATGTCGTCCACTATTGTAACTTTTACCTAAAAATATATTTACAAAGATTTACTTTATCATTTTATGGTATATCTACTTTATTGTCGGAAACTTTGATTTTGAATAAACGTCCAGTGATGGTTCTTATAACTATCATCATTTTAACAACCGATAGATGCTCATTTCCAGGCAAAGATCTCCTTCAAAGATCTTGCCTGGAAGATCTTACGATAACCGATCTTGCGGTGCCCGTATCCAGGGACTTCTCATAACCTTAAATAAGTTGGCAGTCAAAAGAACCCGCCATCGGTTGCATGAGCCATGTGCCCGGCCCACTGCCACTACAGACGTGAAATTTTTCGAGCTACTTAGGTGACCGTCGTTTTTCTGAATTCGGAAAATACGATTCGATCATTCTGTGTTCGTGTCCTATAAGGCTCCAGGTATATTTATTATAGATTTATATCAGGATAAACAGTATTTGCAACGATATCCTGCATAAATAAGTAAGTTTTAATATTTTTCACATTCTAGTCTTAAGGCGTGCTACCTACAGTTTTACGCCTTTGGTAAAGGTGTTATTATAGGTCAATGTAATTCTAGTGTTTATCAAACTAGGCTCTTCATTCTTTTCATGACGTATACAAGGTCACTGTAAAGGAGCACATGTGGATAACGATTTGAATAAATTACTATTCCTTCATAACACTTGTTAAAAATAACTAACCTCGGCTGGGTCAAATTGTGTGAGGTCGAATTGCAGCTTAAGTTTTCTATTTTCACCTTCACCTTCAACCAGAGGAGTATTGTTTAGGACGTCCATTTCGTTTGAGACCTGCAATCTCATTGACTGAGTCGAACTTGGGCTGCGGTCAGTTGGAGGCACTCCATACAGTTTCATTAAATTCGTGCTGAAATTCAACCATAGTGAAAATTAAGTTATAATTAAAACTTATATAGTTTATTTCGGATAAAGCTGAAAGAATTTTAGAATTTTTGCCTTTATTATGGTTTTCATTGGTTTTTTTATTAAGTATCATACTAAAGTTTTTATAGAACAATAAGTGTGCTGTATATACGGAGGAACGTTATGCGAAGAAAAAACAACACTACGGGGAGACTTTATGTCAGTGTATTCTGCAAATTAACGTCACTCAGCTTGGCAGTAATGGGCTTCTATAAAATCACCCCTGCATCTAAGTGCGCTTAGTACCCCGTAGAAGAAAACAGATCATGACTAGCCTACGAAGAGGATACGACTAAGTTTATTTTTTGTGATTAATAGTTTTGCTGACGTTTACACTGTGTGTTCGAGGCTCATTTTTGGTAGAAAAGTTGGGCAAAATCTCTTAGGAGCGTCAGCTTACGTAGCTACATACTACTTAACTACTTCATCGAAAGGCTGTCGAGAGGCTCCTTAGATAGCTAGATCGAGGCTCCTTAGATAGCTAGATCGAACGGGCCATTAACCTGGCACATAGCCTCCGAGAGGGAAAGTAGCAATAGGCTATCACTCAGGACGGGAGAGGGGGCGGATCTTTACTTGGTCGGTTGTTATTGCCCACTGCTACTACTTCAGAAAGCGTTAACGATGGGAGAAGAAGTTGTGGAAGAAAGTCCAACAAAGCTTCCGACTATAGTAATTACTTATACTGGGGATTTTCGCTGCAGATTAAGTGCCAACCTCACCAGTGTGGACTGCAGGTGTATTAAGGCTGGCCATCTTTTAAAACACAACCTCCATGTTCTCTCTGCACTTATCTACACAATCAGAGAAATAATAAAAATATTCAATTACTTGAATCTAGTTATCTCCATATCCATTTTCTTCATCTCGCTGTCAAAATGTTCCTTCATAGCGAGAAAAGCATCGTCAAATGCGGCGCGGTTGGATGTGGCGACCGCGATCTCTCTCTGATAACCGGACTTACCCCTTTTGATATTTTCCATGTCTGTTTTTGGATGTTTTTGTACCGGGATTAGCGGATTTTAAAAGTTTCTATTTTGTGTTCTATGGGACCATTTTGACAACTTATTTATAAATAATGAAAAACTATTGTCATTGTAATAGTGCTGTCTCTTTGCAGTATAGACAATGATGACATATGTGTAAGGAGTAAATGACAAAATAATTGTGCAAAACAAATTTTATTATTAAATTTTTAATATTTTAGGTAATTAATTTATATATTAATCAAATTATGGCATAACATTTAACTTCAACTTTGACCTTTCAGTCAACATGTTTTCTATTAAATGCTAATGTTGCCAGATGACATAATGTTCCCCTTGAGATGTGGTATTTAGGCGCCCCCGGGGCGTGCAAACAGATTGACAATCCCACCCCCGGTGCTATGGAGACCAAACTCTAAACATCGCTCCCTATTAATCTCAAAATGAGGGCGTGTCAAATCAGGCGGGTGGCCAAATCGCAATTTGATAAACAATAAAAGTTATATTCTACGTCACTTCCTGGGAAATTTAAATGCAGGCTACATCGATTAAAAAATTAAAAATAACTTTTGAACAAATAAACACTAAAACATGTCAACATTACAATTATTTTTTTACAAAGTAAAGATTTTAATTATTTTTAATATAAAACAACAGAATAGACTTAAATTTGGCGGGAAAGTTGTTCAAATGTAAGATCAGTAATTACAATTTCGCACGTAAATTTAGCTTGTTTTTATTATATACAAGTCATTGCCAGGTACTGGTATGTAAATCATTTGCAGCTTAAAATCAGTTTTGGACTTTGTACTCACTTGTATTGACTTGTGAAATTCACCACCATGTAATTTATTGTAATGAGATTAAAAATATATTTATTTTTATAAATCCTGTTTAACGTCCAATTCGTAGAGTAAACTCTTCACTGTCAAAATCGATCACAGCCCTGATCAGCGCTAATATGAATTTCATGTTATGAAATATGAAGAATAATAATACAATGAACTAAATTGCGAATAGAGAAGACAATCCAAAGGGGAGTTGACCGCGCTGAAATTAATTTACTTATCTCAATATAATCTCATAAAAATGGGGTTTCATTTTTGTAATAAGACTTTTATAGCGCTTTCGATATTTATTTTAATTTCTGCATTATAGTCTAAATAATAAAGTCTAAAAACGAATAACCAGGTCGGTTTAGGTAGGGTGCGGGGATGGTTTTTAATTCCCGTAAAACGCAACTCTATATCTCGGGGGAGAGGAGGTAAACATCATTACGCGCTATGGATTGCCAACCATGCGGTATTAATTTTAACTTGCTTACGAAAATGAAATATCTCATACAGAAAAAAAATTGTAGAGATATACATTACGCGGTGTGAAGTTCACTACACAAGTTTTTAACTCGAATGGATCAATAGGTATATCACACATAGCCTTCATCTGGTAATATTTCATTAGGCTTAAATTCAGACTAACAAATATTTTTTTTTGATTAATGACTAAATGACTAGTAGGGTACTGAGAATCGTAGATACTGTCATGGGTTCGATTCCTGAGAAACAATCTTATACAATTCACACTTTGTTAACTTATTATATAGGATTGCTACTCGTCCAAAACAGTTTCCTGAGGATGACAAACAAACGAGACGACAATCAAATTAAAAAAAACATAATCACAACGTTATTAAGGTTTTTTAATGTACGCAATATATGATGAAAATAAAGTAATCACTCTGAATACATTTATTTATTTTACATACCAAAACCACAACAGACAGCCTGTGATATTAAAAAAATCTTTAACACATTTATTCTGCACAAATTATCTAAAACAAAATTATAATATATTTCGCTAAAAAAATTATGTCTACGTTGCAGCTATTCCACGAAGTAATTAACGGACCATCTTACACATGCCTATAGTGATGGACGTTTTATTGCACCATTGAACAAAATGCACGCGTAATTTTATTCAATCGCATAAACAATGAGTTGAAAAAAAAATGTTTCACAAAAAACGAAAGTTACATGAGGAGATCGTTAGCTAAAGCACGGAGGTATACTTATAAATAACTAAGAGATCATATCTTATTTTTTTACTAATAGCCTAATTGTTAAAATTTTTTTTTCTTATCTACCAGCTTCTTCGAGACTTCATACTATCAAAATGTTTTGACCTAACGAAGATCAATAAAAATATAAATAAAATTTGTTTTGTGGTATTCACTTTATTTATTTATTTAATAATTTAAAACGATTAAAAGAAGTTTATTTGGTATTGCGTACACTGTAAAACTGTTAATAATTTGACTAAGCCACTAATTTGACTAATCATAACATACCGTTTTTTATTTTAATTTACGGTATAATTGTAGGTTTTGAATATAGTTTTAATTTACCACGAGTCCAGTAAATGTTATGTATTCATTTTAAATATATACTTATCTATAACTTATAGATAAAAGCCTGTGGCTATATTGCTACGTGCTAAGTACTGGTAGAGTTTTCGCGTATTATCGGACAAAGGTGTACAGAGCCCTTCATCATTACCGCTGATTAGACCGCGATATCACGGCATCCTCCGCACCCCTTCAATTTGCTCTGCCGTACGGACCCTAACAATCAGCAAATTGGCCAACATAAATACAAACACAGACTGGCGCCTGCTAGCGGGGTGGTATGCCCCTACCATTTGTTGCTTATTGTCCATTTATTATCTTATTAAAAAATTAAAAGTGAGTAAAAAAAATAACACTGATAAGCATTAAACACTAACTTAAGTCTCTATAGCCTAATGGTGAACTTGAATACATATACTCATGAATCCAACTGCCACTCAATGTTCACCCGATTTGTTTAATCATTGCCATATTTTAGCCGTATTACATTTAACTTTATTTTATGTTTCATTTCATTCAATGTAGGTTTATTGTACTCTCTGCAATCAAAAATTTTTATCTCTACTTTATATTGTTTAATAAATGGAAGAAGGTACAACAAATTTCTTAACCATAACTTTATTACTGTTAGAACTCTCACCACACAAACACTCACGTACCTCATATCACACAGGAACTCATCGTTTGTAATTTTGAGACTCGGGCTGAATTTTAGGTGTAGTACTAACGTTGGCTGGGTAATAGCAACCGTCTAAATCGAGATTCCTCCTCTCGAGCGCCCGTAAGATGGAATACTAAACAGCTACCTTCGACAAGGGACAACCCAAGCCAAAGTTCCCATGAGAGGGTATCTGAGCCAGTTATTCTGTTAACATTGTACTATGTAGCAGGCCGAGCAGTCTACCCAAGCGAGTTCACAAACTCCTTAAAAGAGGCTTTAGGCCAAAATAGACTGGCAAAACCTGTAAATACCACTTGAGCAGCAGTGCAAGGTAATAAAAAAAGGATGATTTGCATTTGCGTAATAATTTCTCTAACTGTCGTCTATAACTCCAGCTTTAGTGTTCTAACACTAATGATCTCGTGATACTTTTTACCGACATACATACATAGAGAGTCTGTAGATAATAGCAGTATATATTTAAAGGTTTAAAATTATTCAATAGACAAAATGAAACCTTTAAAAATTAACTATATAATTTTTATACTAAAAAATAATTCTTAAACCATGTTGTAATTTTCTACATTCACTATTTTATTTAAAAAATAAAGCACACCAATACATAATATAAATTAAATTATTGTAATACATGTAGATTGATGACTACAGGGACGGATTGTATAATTATAGGTTCGCGATACTTTATTTACGTTCTCTACGACGAGTCGATTTTAGCGCGCGCGAGGAATACGTGAGTGTGATACCATAGTAATGGTACAGTTTGTAAGCAGACTGTAACGAAACACGCAAGCACCGTGAGATAGCAATCGCATCCCACCGGGATAGACTTGATGAACGGAATTAAGCGAAAAACGCTTCAAATTACTGCCCTTTTAAATACATTAACGGATGTTATATTACTTTCATTGACCTCTGAATTGTTTCGGTTTGATTTATTTTGAGAGGAAATAAAATGACTGCATTTTTGTTGGAACGCATAGTGTATTTTAATTAGATGTAATAAGTCATATAGTATATCACACAAGTCATATAACATAAGCACTAGAAGTAAAAATAAACTTATCATATTAATTTAAAAAGTTTGATTGCCTTGACTGTCGCAAGTCGGACGGACGACCTTGATAAGGTCGTTAAAAGATGCTGGATACAGGCTGCTTTCAATCTGTCCTCTTGCGAATCTGTCGATGAGGACAGTAGTGGACGCTCTTTGGCTTAAATGGTGATGATGTTTAGTTACTTAATTCTAAAAAAAATCATTTAATTTTTTTTCTGGTAAATTCATGTGAGTCTATGGAGATATCTAGTTCGTTTTCTGCTATGCACTATTTTGTGTATTTTGACTATTTTCTAGCTTCTGTAAGCTAGCTTAAAGTTTAGCTCTTTAGATAGTGAAATAACTGAGGTGATTTAACATTCTTTCTCATAGCTCAGGGTGGTGAGTACAAACAATACCATCGCCTTGTGCTTCTATTGCATATCTTTTACCATTATGTAAACGCATTACTCGGTACGTTACTTTACTTTTTACGCATTTAATAAGATTGGCTATACACATTTCTTGTATTTATACCTAGCAATGACAGCACATGTTTTCTAGCTGGAATCACAAAGAAACCCTTTCATTATAGTGACAATAGATAATGTGAAAATTTAAAAAAAGTTAATCTGGTAATACTACAGTAAACATTAAAGTCCAGTAAACTTTTGAAAATAGATCAGAAGTACGGTTTAAAACGTGAAGTGCAAAAAACCCAACAAGTAAAAAACATCCATTAGAGTAGTTCGTATTTCTGATAAAGATCACAAAAACACGTTCATTACTCTCGCAGTACAATTTATCACGTTTCCCCCAACGGAAAGGTGTGGTGCAAACGCAGAGTTCATTAACAAGATGGCGCCCTTCCCCCGCGATGCGCACGCGTCGGATAAATGTATTTAATCAGGATCATTGGTTCCAATGGACTTTTTGATGCGCTTAGCGTGATGTGATGATTTTGATTTAGATTTATGGGGTTGGTGTTGGTGAGTGACGTTGAATCGTTTATTGTATTATTTGAATTACTAAGTAATGTTTATTTATATTATTAATATTATTCATCACTACAGTAATTTTCAGACACTGTCGAATTTAAGTAGAATTGAAGTGTTGTCTTTGACAATAGCTTCGTCAGTATGACTATGGTAAGGTGGACAATCCGACAGTGAAAACCAGGATTATAGCATTAAATTGAATTAAGCCTGAATTGTATTATATACAAGATATATCCTATAAATAAATTATCAAAACAATATTGTATGGAATCCCAGAAAATACTTTAAATAGTATAGTTAAACTTTGAGTAAATAATAAACTTTCAGACCATGTAGTCTGATTATATAGTATTGATAATTTATTAAATGTTATAATTGCCGTAAGATTTTTTGTTATATGTATAAAAAAGGATTACCGCACGATAAAACACCACAGGGTGCAGAAAATTCGTTTAGTTTTTTTAAGCGGCAGTAATTATAATTTTAATATTTGATTTTGAAAACCAAATTCTGTTTGTCTTGGTTAATGTTTAAAACTATTTTTCGAACATGTTGGTATAAACATACTGTGTCATTACTTTCTCAAGTTTTATTACGAAAAACGCTATGCAAGACATTTATTTAAAAAATAAACTTTGTCAGCAAATTCTAATGTAAAAAGTTATTGCACTTTAATCGGGCGCTGCAATTAATCTATTCACTTTACTTTAAGATACTTATAGTGATACTTTCTTTGATGAAAGTTATCATTTCACCGCATGCAGGTCGTGGGCATCGTTAATATCAACGTGACGGATACTTAATAGGAGCCGGAACAGTTCTTAAAGCCTCATAATGGACGTCAGACGTGATCAACCGACCAGGAGCGCATCACGCCCAGCCGGAGACAATGCGCTCGTGATCGTCCCAATGTACTGTCGGCGTCGCCTGCACACGTGTGATATGAATTTTAGATGGCGATTTGTTCGATGTTTCTTCAGTCCTGGTACCTCGGCCACGGGAACAATAGGGCGCCGTATATATTATCCTCATGTCTTCTGTATGTCTATTAGCGTGTTTGTTTTGAAATTATACATTATACTTAGATCAATGACATTTATGCAGTTCATATAAATGGGCGTACAGGTTAGTAAGTACAATATTTAAGCATTCACATATTAAAAAGGCCTTTATTTTTAAACAGACATAGAAATCCATTAAGGTGTCACTTCAATAAAACGATACTGCCGAAATTCCTGAAGTCTGTACTTGGTCGTAGTGGAAATTTGTCCGCAGGTCGGAAAAGGACCCTAAATGTCTGTTCGTGAGATTTAGTTGTATATATTACATTACATACTTTATTGGAATGTAAGGCTGCCATGCTCTTAGGTCGTTTAGGCTGAAGCTCCATGTAATGGGTTGTTACTCGAAACGCATGTTGCACTGTTTCAAGGGTTCTCAATAGGAGCGACTGCTGTTTCAATTGGTTAACATTATTGAATTTTCAAACTTGTGACACCTTCTCATCTTTCATGCCAAGATAACAATCGTAAAGTTATCAACATCGAATCAGCCCTAGTATGTTTATTGCTATGCATATGTCACTCCCATAAATTTCAAATAGGATGGGCGGTGGCGCCCAGCATGTATCATCTTCCAACGACCTTGATAAAGAACCGAGTGTTTGGCTATGGTAAATAAAGAATTGTTCAGTCCTTTTGCTATAGTCCCGTCTTTAAACCATGCCACTTTCAATTACGCACAAAGAAAACTTGGAGATCTCACAACTTACTGCGCTTGTTGGTGTGAATTTCGATGAAACACCTTGATATGTCTGTAATTTTATTATAACTTATCATACACCACCTAGTCCACGTCGCACCACTTTATGGTATAAAAAATAGTGCTAAATAGATGTTTGAACTCGGCAGCCGAGCTGTCGTTTAAATGCGGGCAAACGGTTTCGTTTAGAATGAATTAGTCGTTAATACGTGTCCGAGACGCAGAGCCAACCATTTCACTTTCACGTTGGCTAGAGCATTTGCTTATGTAAGCTCCATGATGATGGAAATTCCAATAAATGAACGTATTGGAATATTGAGAAACGCTGTGTTTTCGGTGTACCACTTCATGGGATTCCCTTCCAATGCGGGGACAGCGAAACTCTTTCGCAACTACGATGATTTTAACAACATTGGCCAAGTGCCCCACGATTTTGGTAGAGCTGGAGATCTTTTTTTAATTTGCCACTCCGGGACTATGACATACGAGTATGTACGACGCTTCACCACTTGTCCACCACCAAGGCTATGTTATTGTTGTCGGAGGGGAGCATAATATAACCTCCTTCGACTTCAATGTCTCCGGCTGCGCATGATGGAGCTCTTGTGATGCAGAAGACTCTAATGAAAAATCAAAATAATGTGTTATAAACATTACAAGGCTACCACTATTCATTGCTGGCATGAAATAGATTACTCAACAAGATTTAAAAAAAAATTAACATTGAACAAGAAAAGAGAACTGTGCGAACAATATGAGAGCTAGAGACTGTATTAAAAAAGTTTCGTTAAGAAAATATTATAACATAGTCAATATAATATGATAATTAAGACTATATACATAAAATAAATATAAGAAAAATAGTGATGTACATAAGGTAACCACTAGAATTAAAAATTAGCCATTCTTTAGACTGACTCTTGCTCTATGAACGGTATGCAATGTAATTCCAGGCAATGTCTCTGAATTAACAAGTAATGAATGTAAAAAGTTCTTTAAACAAAGCCTTGAAAAAAACACTATCATAAGTTGATAGATTTTGTAAGTGAACATAAACCTTGCGAATGACTTGCTCTACTCTGTATTAAGGATCTTATAAAGGTGACCGTAAAAAACCTTAGCATCTTAATACCAAAATACGATTTTTTTAACACTAAGCTCTCTCTCTTTCAGGGACACAATCTTCATCTAAAAGTAACTACACATTTTCAATCATTATCAAAATGTATTTATCGAGGAAGTTTCTTCTTACATTATTTACAACATTACTGTTGATATATACATACATTGCAGGCTGTGGTGCTTATTTCAATCACATACTAAGAGTCTATTGCAATTATGAAGCTGTTTTCGATGAAATATCGTAAATTTAAGTTCTGGACCATTTTAATCCGTAACGTGACGAGCTCAGTAACAGCGTTGTGAATTATTTTGTACATCTAAATAATATAAGTTGTTATCCAGTGAATGCACAATTTCACTCAACACTATATTAAAATGTAGTGGCAGTAGATAAGTCACATAGCGCAACCGAAGCGTAAGATGTCCAGCCACGAGGTGGATGGACGTCCTTGTGAAGTTCGTCGAAAGACCCTGAATGCATGGTGCTTTCAACTTGTCCTATTAGAAAGCTTAGGAACAAACTTAGTAAGTCAATTGGATTAGAAACTTTGGACTTCCTACGGCTGTTGGATATAGACATTCTCTAATACCCTTCACCCCAGTACATGCCGCTGTTCTGAGGTCATCCGTGCACCTGGAATAAAAATGTCTTGCATCTCTGCTGCCGGCCCCTAATACAAGACTTGACTCGTCTAACGTCATGTCTCACTCGAATCATAACACTCAGGACCCTAAATCTGTCAATATAGCTCTCGACGGTGATTGATATGAATAAATTGCAAGCAATGTTCAGGAAGAAACGGTATGGAGTTTCGTGTATCTAATATTTTCAAGAATTTTCGTAACAGTTTCAATATCAATTGCGACATAGATGTATATGCATCCGAAGTGAATGTAGGCGGGTCACCGGTAAGAATTATAACATCGTGCAAACCGCCTAAGCGTTATCTACGGCGCGGTCTAATTGTGCAAGTATGACAGCATCACAGAACTAAAGAGTTACGTTTAAACTTAATTGATTCATATTACGCAACGACTCAAGAACCGTAAAAATGCGTATACTCAAGTAAATGAACTATATTGGTGTGAACATTACCACTTTATTAAAAAAAAAGAAAAACTTGAGCATCTAGGTCAATAGTAGAACAGTTGGGCAAGTCGCGAGCGCTTGCGTGATTTTAAAAATGGAATAATTATTATGCGGCTAACGTGTGTACGAAAAAATAAATTGGAATATTTATGTTTTTTTTTTTGTATGGACACACCTATTTCCATTTTTAACTTTAAAATAGCATTTATGACAAAAAATTATTACAATTCTTTGGCGAACGAGTCTTATAACGCATAAAATATTTTTTATGCAACCAAATTATTGGTTTATCGATTTCTTGATGATTGTTGGTAAATAATATCCATTTTATTTTAAAACTAAAGCTATAAAACAATTATATTTAATTACTGGTAATCAAGAATATTCGATGGTATACTAAACTTGAAAAACTTGAGTAAAATTGAAGTGATGATCATTTGAATTTTTTGTGAGGGAATATGGTTTTGTCAGAAAAGTTAAAACAACAAAGCCTTTTTTCCAAAATAAACCAATTTAAGCATGTTTATCCAATAAGTAACTTAAGATGTACCGTACGTTCTGCTCGAGCATTAAACATGTATTAATTACAATTTTTGTCACATTTACTAATATAAGAACACTGTTACCATATGGAACTTCTAGTACCATAGTATATATATACACAGTCCTGATTACAACTATGTTTCATTGAACTCCAAAATTTTTGCGACGTACTATTGATAGTTAAATTATTTCAACTTTATTACTAAAAGTATAAGGTCCAGTTCGCAATGAAATACATCGTCATTCGTAAATGAACAGATTTATTGTAATTAATTTGTTACAATAAAACTGAACAAAGATGGGCAACGCCTTTTAGAGTGGCTTGTAGAGTTGACACGTCAAAGGTTCGCGATGGTATGATAAAGAGGTGACCAAAGGCGTGTATCTATTGAAGTTGATAGATTTGTAGTACTGTCCGTACCGCCCATCCCGTGGGTGAAACACAATTTATTGTAGTCTAAGAGCAAAACCAGATAAATTGCAAGACAATAATATATCAATACAATCTTTATTTATTGTAACAGCACGTTGACTCTGTTCCCACATATTTCCTGAACTATGCTTTAGTTATATTATCATTATCATTCAGCATCAATACAGCTATAGTGTGCATAGGCCTCGCCCATAAATTTTCAACAGAAGCGGCTGGAAGCGGCTTTCGTCCAATGTCTTCTGGCAACCTTAACAAAGTCGTCTGTCCACATTTCGGATGGACGTTTTTCGCTGCGCAAGCTGTCCCGTGGCCTCCACTCTAGAACCTTAAAGCCTTTCAGTTATATATTATTTTATTTTTATTCCCTGCCAAATGGGGCAGGTACGTTACATTTCGGGTATAAATAACTTGTAAAGATTTTTTTTCTTGCTCTTTTCTTTCCTCACAAACTCTCTTTCGTTCTTCACAATCTGCACAAAATCTTTTTATTCTTCACGTTCTGATCTTCTTTCACACGTCGCCTTACTTCTATCATCGACATTCCTGATTACATCTCATCGATAGTTAACTTTACTCTTGTTCTCTACTCACTACCTCGCAAAACCTAAGAAACCCAGGACGACATTTATCGTCATCCACTAAGGATGTGATGCTATCATCTTCTATTCTCCTTGCTATTACCTCCTCGAGATCAAGGCGGAAGTTATATATGTATGCTATCGGAATGTGACAGGTCAATAATTTTTGTCGGTACAAAGTGTGCATACACAGATAGTACTCCACAATTAAATTAAATATGTGGTAATTCGAATTTTAAAACCCCCTTTTTCATAGTAAATTTTGATTTAGTAGTTTATAAGTCACGAAGATGGCGGACAGCAATTTGTCCCTCTCGACCCAAAATTGAAAAACGTAATGTAGACACTAAATTAAAAGTAAAAGAAAAATATAAAATAAAACAAGAATAAAATGTGCTTAGCTCCTAGACTATATAGACTTTATATTCAGGTCGCGGGCGCGTCCCGAGCGCGGTTCTACGAACGTATCAACAAATAATGCAGAGATGCACGTCACTGCATCGGCGTTCGGCGCTTAACATAGCATTTAGGCTAGGAGCAACGCACGACAGTCGTTCACATTATATTTCGCCGGTCATACAATATGGCCCATTATTTTCGGACACGCGGCCCTTTGTCACGCCACGTCACTTATTGTTTCGCGCGGGTGTCAACAAACGTATTATCTGTTTCGTAATTTATTCGTCTTCTAATTTTGCGAATTGTATAGCCCGACGACTAACGGCGTATCCCTAATATAGTGACGGAAATTTTGACAAAGATCTTCGTTTCGGTAGTAACACAATCAATAAATCACTAGTTTATTATATTCGGACTGCGTTCTGCCTTACTCTGGTCAGAATGTAAAGAGCAAAATCTAACACACTCGTGTCTGGTGCATATCTTTCTGGTTCCGACATCCACCAATCTTTTTTATGATGGTTTCTTTATGACTTCTTCCGTGACAACATAAGGCAGTTCTTACCCGCTACTGTTAATAAATAAAATAATTCTCAGAGCAGTGACGATAAGCTCTCATAATTTACTTTCTTGATAAAATTTTAATATTATTTTGTCTATACCAAGATTATAAGTCGTTAGTCACGTATTTAATATTCAACATGCACACAGATCATAACATTTCGGACTGCGGAGAAAAATTTCATTGAGTACACGGCTTGGAATAAAAAATACAAAAATGTCTTCATGACTCACTATTTCGTATATTTTTGGTCTGTGTCTAAACAGATTCCGCAGGCTTAACGGGCAGAGTTCGAAATTTAATTCGAGGTCTAACTCGAGAACCTTAGTTCAGGTCGTTACATTACATCCAATATTATCGAATTGGGAGACTGCAGAGTTTTTAGAATTAAGCATTCAACGGGCGCTCCACGGAGTGACTTGGCGCATGGGCCCCGGGGGGACCTCAACTTTAGCTATCATCTAATAATCGTTTAGGTCAACTGACTTAGTTACTTATTGCCTGCCTAACACTACAACTACATCAGAAAGCGTTTGAGTTTGAAAAAGAAGCGGCAGAAGAAACTTCAGCAACGCTTCTATCTCCCTAGATAGAAGCGTTGCTGAAGTTTCTGTTCGGAAGTTGTCTTCCTTTACACGTTCTTAACGTTTTTGATTGTCTGCGAATTGCTTTGAAGGCAATCTGTCTTATTGTTGCCGCATCGTCCGGATAGACGAGAGTCGTGTCACAGTCTCTAAACTGCACGACGTTTGAGTGCACCCGGAGAGGTACCTCTAATATTTCGTAAAAAACTTGCGTGGTCGAATACGGTACATATCTCTATCTCACTCTCTGTCGAGGTAGAAACTTTGGGTTAACCCAACAATGTAAATACATTGAAGAGGTCTTATAACAAAAGCTTAACTTACAATAACCATGTAATGTTGCGTTATGAAAAGGCGTTTACCTCTTCAGAGAATACAAAGGTATATCTGACAAGAAATTGAAGCCTTAGTGTGCTTTCTTTAACAAACGATGTTTACAAATAAACCCTTTAAGGAAATGTATATACATATAAAAGCAGTTGCTCGGGCCGCAGACGTAATAAAGCTGTCAGTCACAAATTGCCCGGTGAGCAGACGGGAGCCGGTATCGGATGCCTATCGACGCTAAAGACATACTCAGGACAACAAAAGGTACATTAGTAGTTTATCTGTGGGCGCGGGACGTTTTAGAGCTTATCGAGCCTGCGCAGGCTCTTACAAGTGCTATTATCTCAAGGCACGCGCCGGAGTTAACAAGCTCTTAGAATGCTTAGAACTGTCGTTGGACTTATACAAAAATAAGAAACAATGTACATTTTTTTTAAAAAAATTAACTAATATCATAGCATGGAACAAAAAAATAAAAATGCAAACTGTCGGATTCGATTTCCTGTAAGCAGGCATAATTATGCTTGATGCTTCTCAGTCTTCCGGATGAACAGACAAACTTTTTAAGGTCGTTAAAAGAGGTTGGATGCAAAGATACTGCCAATTTTTTTTTTTTTTTTTGGAAATGTGCATCCAGTGTTTCATGTTCCATCAACCTTCACAAGGTCATCTGTCGTACGGTGCGAATGCCAGTCCGTGGTCTTCGCATCGTGTACCCTTTAGACTTTTGGCTGGTTTATATCGGCAACTAGGCATAAGTGGAACATAATCTTTTTTGAAATTTAATTAAATTTTATAAAATCATTTCCCAGATTTTTACTAAATATTAAAAATTATACAATAAACGGTAATATAAGTAACATTAACGTTTATCCTAAGAATTTGATATAAAAGAACACTTCTACCGATCCCTAAGCCTGCGTTGGATGTTGGATTCATCTGCCGAGTATGCGACGAGGGACAACGGTCGTTATCGTAGCTGACGACCTACCACAGGGGAACAGGAGGAGTCGTTTGGAGTTGTACGGTTATCTGTGTATAAGCTCGTGCCTAATTAACCTGAACTTTGTTTTTGTGGCGAAAGAATGCTCTAAGCGCATCACTAAGCTGGCGCCAAAAAACGTAGAGTTTACAAAAAACATTTTTATTTACTATGGCTTTGGAACAGTATCATCTGAAGTTAAATAAACAAGAATTAAGATAAACAATTGCCAGTTTGATATATCGTGTACTTGTATTAAAAATTTTATTTTCGAGTACATTTTATTGGATCGTAATTAAATTTTGTTTTATACGATATGAAATCAGTATTAAAGATTTTATGCTAGACGCATAATCTACAGTATGATTGGTTATAAGTGTTAAAATTTTAAAAATATGAATATATGGTTCGTTTGCTGTTAAATAAAATATGGTACGTCTTATCAAAAATCAATGTCTTCATAAATATTGATTAATCTTGTGATAACATAGTAAAAGAAAGTGTTTTCGAAATTCGTATTACTACACATGAAAATTATTAGTATTGCCATAAGTTATTGGCCAGTCAGTATTCTTTTGACAAATTAGCTACAAATTCACCCCTTCAAAACTTTTACAACTGTAACGAATAACTCTGTATATTTAGATCTTGTTACAATGACCATGCTCTAAATCTTCCCAAAAATCGCAACATTTATTTTATCGGTTTACGAAGCCGCCACACTCTTAGGCTTTGGCGGACCATAGATGTAATTTTTAGCACAATCCAATGTAAAAACATTTTAATTATAAAAAGAATAATTAGTGAAAGATTCATAAATTTCCCTCTCTTAAAATTTAATTCCGAGTTATTTTTTAACCATGTATGGTATGAACTTTAATATGAACATCAAATTAGTTAAAATGCGAAAAAAAAACCGATGAGAACGTGAGAGCTTATTCCCTATGATTATTTAATGTTAGTGCGACACAATAAGCTTGACAATTGGCCGAACAAAATCACGTGCGTGAGATTTTGTCCTCAGTAATTCTATTATCTTACGGACATACTCGTGGGCTTCTCGGTGCTCACATGTATCCTAGTAATGCGATTCTCCAATGATCACGACACGTTAATGCATGTGGACAATGTTAGTACTATTTTTTTTAAATTTAGATGAAGATAATGATAAATGATTATGGCGTATAAAACATGGAATACGATGCAGAAGATTGGATGCTATATGTTGTTTTTCTACTGTCTCAGTTTATTAAATTAAAACAACAATCAGATATACGGTTTTTGCCATCCCCTTATGTATCTGTCATGTTCATTATTTCAGTCGTAAGACGTCTTCTGCTGGACCAAGGCCTCTCATGGATGTCCAATAGGAGAAACTGAAAGCGCTATTCAGCTTCTTCATAAGGTCGGCCACGCTGCGCTTTTAGTTTGTAGTCCCCACCCCAGAATCTTCTGTTTTTCTATCAGGTAAAAAATATACTGTTACGTAACAAACGAGTTCAAAATCAATGAAACATCACCAAAAAAGTAAGATATTTATTTCCGTTTATGAAATAAAATAAAAAAAAAATTGTTTTTTTTTCAAAATTTCTAATGTCAATATTTCATCTCAATATGTGTCGGAACCATTGAACAACAGCAGCTATATACTGCAATCAGTAGCCCGTTGTACGCGACCTTTCTCTGTGAGCCATGTCATTCTATTGTTGATGCTGTACTCAAATTGAGATGCTATTACTGTCTTGAAAATGAAATAATAATATAGAAAAGATAATGTGACCTAAATTCTTGAATTAAATGTCATTTACGTCTTAAGGCAACTAATCTTTGTTAATGATTACAGTAATTTTAGACTAGATTCGCTATATGTCGTATCGTATGACATATCTTAAAACAAAAACCCGCTGCGCCGTAATATTCTACGAGCATTTCTATGTAGCATCATAAATAAAGTTTTGACATTCGAAAATATTGTTTTAATGTCAGGTGCCATAATCTCAATGCGGTGTCGCCCACAGATCAAATGTTTACATCAGATCCTGTCATCATCATCACCATTTTAGCCGCAGGACGTCCACTGTTAGAGAAATGCCTGCCCATTGGATTTCCAATAGATTCTATTTGAAGCCTTGACAGAAGCTTTTGAAGCAGAAGCTTTTCACGAACTTGACGTCTTACCCTGTAAGTCCGTGGTCTCCAATCCAGACCCTTAAGAGTCCAGCGGCTGTCTATTGTGTCACTTTCATTTCGGTTACTTTCATTTGTGTACAGATCTCATCTTTCCTGATTGTATCTCGACGAGAAATCCGGAACATAGCTGTTTCTTTGTTTAGTTAAGAGACTGTAAGTTTGTCAATGATGCTCGAAGTTGAAGATTACATTTCACTGTCGTCAGTCATCGTTTATTGGAGTATATTAAAGGGTTATTAAAATTCATGTAAAGGATTTATTACATCTCTACTGGGTGGTCATTAGGTCAGCAGTCAAACTTAATAAACATTTATAAAATTGATGTAATAAAAAATCAATGTGATGTTTTAAGAATACAATTATCTTCTCAACAACGCCGTAGATGATTATTAAAAAAAAAATAATGAACATTTTACAACTTCATACATACTTAACAATGAATATAGCATAGGTAAGTAATTTGAGGAATGCCCTACGTTTCCTCGGAAGCCCAAACCGCATTTATCCGGCTTTTTAGCTGCACATAAAAGAGCAAGCTCCCTTGTTTCCCCGCGAGGGAGAGTGCGCCCAATCGATATGCAAGTAAAACTTCCACCCATGGAGAGACCATCAATCTGCATTAAAAGAGGATAAGTCTCGCCTGCTATTTCTGATTACACTCTTAATCATTTTTGTAACGCATATGCATCTAGATATTGAAAATATGAGAATAATTAAAAAAATGTGTTTTTCTTCTGTTATATTTATTCTCTATAAACCCAAAAGGTAATAATGATTTTAATATTATTTAACTACTGTAGAGACTGAGAGATCTACAATATAGTTTCGAGATCAAACTATGTTTTGAATTAATGTTTATAAATCCTTAATAAAACGGTGTAACAATAATTGTCTTTTTTTTTAGATCTGGCACTACATTGTAACTTAATTGGCATTTACTAATTCTGTGGGCTTTATTTGGCAGAGAGCAGAAGGCGCTTTGACTAAGCCTTGTTTACGTAATTTAGCTCGTATACCTCGACTGGCACCGTAACAACTAATATTGCCGGTTTGGAAGCTCTTAAATTGCCTTGGCGAGCGCTCCATTAAGTAACTCGGCGTATGGGCTACCGAAAGAAGAACTCGGCTTAGGGTGCCTTTTCTACACCTCGCAAGGGCGCTAGAGTCCCTGGTACTAAAAACTACTAGATAAACATCATGCTAGTCACGCCATTGGCATATAATTAGATGTTTTCGAGTTACAAAATTGATTAAAATAAAATAATGGATCAAATGAAACATGTATCTTGTGGTAAATAAAAAAAATTTCAATTTCATTTACTCGAAGACTCTACTGAGATAGAGAGATGCTGTATTTGGCACGGTAAGAGCAGAATACCAGTCTCGGCTAGCACAAAGAATAGAGGAGAAGAACATCGCCCAACTAGTAGGTTAGGAAGAGTATCGCCATACCTTCATGGAGTTCTACAAAGCGATACTAGGAAAACAATAAAAAGCGATAAATAAATAAAAAAACAAGAATATTAAGAATAACATGAGTATGTATATAAAATAGCTGTAATATAAGGAATTTAAATAAGGAGCGATATATATTAAAGAGTAACTAAATTGTTAAAAAAATTAAAATACGTCAAATTTATAAAAAATACTGTCTGAAGTGAAGCGATGTATGAAAAAGTATAAAAGATATTGTGAAGGAAATTACAGAAAAGAATGAAAGACATTGAGAAGGATGAATAACTAGTATGGAAATTTATTAAAATTATATTGTAAATAAATATCCAGTCAACCCATGATAAGGTCCCAAAAACAGGGCAATAAAAAAAGAGAGAGAAAATATCCCTGCCTTGTAGTATATTAGTATTTAGTTTTGATAAACAGTTCAATATCCGTAACTCAATGAAAACGATGGTCACAAGACATACACCCTTCGTCAGGTGAGTCACACATTACTATCTGCGCGTTAGTGTGTGTGCGGCTTACCTGTGTGCGTGCGAGACTTTCTGGCGTCACTTCTCGCAATGGGTTCACTATGAATCGGTAAAAATGTGTTTATTTTTAGAAATTACTCAAATGAATTACTTTAATTGAGGAATAATAAACATGTTACAAAGTTCTCTGCAGTTTTAGGGGAGGTGGATAAACGTAAAACTTCTAGCTGTAGCAGGTAATCATAGAATACTCTTGAACATTTGCATCGCCAAATAAATAGCGACTTCATAGTTAATTTGAAATTCATCAATAAAAATCATGTCAGAAAAAATTAAAAATTTTAATCAATATCTTCGGGTGTCAAAATGTGAGAGTTTTTTTTTCAGAGGACTACATAACATGTTTTTAAATGTCTTACTTTCTTCTTATTGATGGTTGTAATAAGTCTGTACAGCTACAGGACAGAGTACAATTTATTATACACATACATTAATGTGCATCAATAAAAAAAAACCACTTATTTACACAGAAATAAAGAAATAACAATAATTATGTCATATGCTTTCAGGTGGACTTCTATCGGCTACCACGATTATGAAGATGATAATGCGATTGCCATGTAAAAAATAGCTATTATTGAAAACGAGACTACACTATACTTGGATCAACTCATACATGTTATGTACATCATCGTGATCATTTTTTTGTCCGTTGGATGTTCCCTATCGGATGGTGGTGATGATGGTTAGAGGCGGCCTGCATCTGTTTTCCGACGACCTTGACAGGGTCTGTCCACTTTTTGAGTGAATTTTCAACAACATTATTGCCGGTCAGTGGTCTCAAATCCAGAACCTTAATGCCCTAAGCTATCTGTTACACGCTATATGACCTGCCTTTCAACTTGCCGATCTGCTAGGATATCTTGGTTGCTTCCGTATGTACAAATCGCAACATTTATGATTCGATCTCATAAAGAAACTTAGAAACGCCTTCTATTGAGCGACTGTCAGCTTGCCAATAAGACTTGAAGTAAAATACCACGTATAAATGGTATTATTATTGGAAATAGTCGCACCGTATTGTTTTGGCGTTATCGATTCTATCGTTAAACAATAAGCGAATTTTATCTACAAACTAATACTAATTAATATAACCAATAATGTACATATATTTTTCTTAATGTCAAAATAATTACACAAAAGCAGCCAATGGTAATAATCATCACTATAGTACAGAGAAGGCGCGGGTCGCGAGTTGTTTTTAATATTTCACCATTTCAGACACGCGCTCCTCTGGGGAGCTCTGACATGATATAACAAGATAAACGCGCGCTCTGCACACAAACACACACACGCCCCGCGCGCGTCCAGTGTGGACACACCCATAGCGAGGCCGCCGAAAATATTAAAAAATTAAGCCAATCCTTTTATAATTAGTGGCGGAGTTGCTACTCATTTATCTTTTAATGTCCATTTAGTTACTGGACACACGTGAATTATATCCTGTAATAAAATAGTTGTGTGGCTTCACGTCCTTTGTTTATTAAATAACCAGTTATAAGTAGGAACAACTTTATACTTAAAGTTTTTTTTATGCTGATGTGGCCTTAGGTGTTACGAATTTATATGCTGTGCATCAAAAAGAATACTCCAATGTGTCTTTTATGAAAACTATTAAATAATAAATGTGATACGAGTATAAGAGTCATCAACTATTAGTTTTGTCAATTTCAATTTGATTATTTTCAGATTCAACCATTGTTTTAATTTCGTTTATAGAACTTCCTCTGTAATCATCAATTATTTATTTTAGTTAAACCTAGGTTAACTAAATCTTAAGTAAAAACCTGATTTTTAGCGATGAACAATTTTTCATATATTATCAATTTATTATTAATTTCACGTATTAAAACATAAATCATGTAAATGAGCCAATTGAGAGTTCATTGGTTTATTTACATGATTGATGTTATCATATATGAAAACATAGTTATGTTCCATACATTTTGATCAACTAAAAATTCTAATAATAACTCTTTTACATTTAAAATTAAGAAAAGGCAGATCTGAAATGTGATAATTATATTTTATTTATCAAAATGGTATAACAGTTTCTCTGTTCATGTGTTTTTGTGCCCGATAGATGTCCTTATTATTACATTATTATAATTCAATCATTATCATAAAAAAGCTGCAGTGTGCGGGTCATAATAAAGCTCAGAACGGATAGCCACAGTGAACTTACGGCTCTGGAGTCGACACTGCAAACCGTCAAACGCAGTGTATCTAATTAATGTAGTCAGATCGCTTGATTAAGTTTGCGAAAGACGCCAGATTCAGGCCGCTTCCCAACAGACGTATTGAAAATATATGTAGGCTATATCCAGTAGCGGATCCCCTGCAGCTGAAATGATTATGAATAACTTGCATAACGTGTCTTTCGAAATATAACTTTTAGGATCATTAAGAAGTGAGAGATCACGTGTCTGTATATATGTAGCAAATATAATATGTCTAATTCTATATCTATTTCTTATCGAACCATCTACATTTTTTTTGCAAATTTTCTATAATTTTTATGATTCACAAAAATTATTCCACTAACGACTGAATAAGCCCTTATTACATATCAAACAAATTGCACATGAAAATTGCATTTGTATGCAAATTGTGAAGTCGCATTTGCTCTACATGAAATGCGGGCTACATTTTTCCCGACTGCCTAGGCACGAGCCATTCCGCATTTTCATTTTTTTCATAAAATATATCTACTGATGTAGACATTTCGTTATTTTTATATATATACATTATTGATAGCTTATTATAGACAGTTTCTATATATACTACTGATATTTACTATTTATACAGCACAGGGAAATCCGTGCTACTCATATGTATTTAAATCTCTGAGAATAAATCACTTTGTTTTTGGAACTCTGACCTTCAAGACCCTTAAAAATTGAAAACAAAATGTCAGCATAGTCTATTTCGTATATATTATATTATAAAGTCTATTTCGTATGTATTCAAACAGCGAAAATATTGCAAATTTGAGAAAATCTGTGAATTAAATCCTATAACAGTGCAAAAGCTTTTAAGTGATAATAAAGCTGAAAAAGTACCTTTTTAAATTATCTGTGAAACGGATGATAAAAATCCGACTAAGTTTATTGCTCTTTGTAGATCGGGTGTTTGGAACCCTTGTAGCTTTATGTTGACAGCTCAATATAATTAAAGTTCATATCAAGTTTGATACTTCTGGAAATCTTCTCATGAAGTACACAAGTGATATCATCCTCATCATCACCATTTCAGCCAGACATCCGCAGCTGGACAAAAGTCTCCCCCAAAGATTGCCCACTGCCACTTTGTCTTGCTAATCCGCTGCACTATGGTTAATTTTTTTCTCCTACGGACCGCTTCATTTCTGATTCGATGATTAAGAAAAATCAGAAGCTAAAAAACTGTAAGTGATCCTTAGAAATTGAAACTCAGTGCTCTGTTTCATTTAATAAATAAATATGTTTGTAATATATTATACTTAAGAGCCCGCAAACAAGTGTAGCTAATGCGCAACGGTTGATCCATATGGAGGTGCATTCGTGCGGCTAACGATCGGCAAGCTCTCGTTTCAAGCGAACGAAACCGTAAAATGGCCGCGAAAATGCAACCGCCCGAATACGTAACGCTTATTATACTAAACATTACGTTCAAATTACCAAATGATACATTTAATTTACGTTAACACAATATTTTAACCCTTTAAACGCATTATAACGTAATTGTTTTAGTAAATCCGTGTTACATGTTTGTATAATTTGAAACTTACAGTTAAACATATATATTCATTGTTTTATTTATAATGTCTGAGACATAGTAACTATTTCGTTACTTATTTATGCGTGATATATATCATATATATAAATTTTAAACTTACGATAGTTTTTGTTTAACGCATTCATTCCGAACCTGTGGTATGCGTACGTATTGGGAACGCAGGATACCATAAGGGTACGCGAAAATTGGCGATAGTACTAACAATATAAGAAAGATATGTTATTATGCTCCATATAATCTTTTTTGTAGTCGTCACTTCTCTATTAAAATACAAATCATTTTTAATCCATCCGAGGGTTGTCTGTGTAATTGGTAAAGGTATGGTTTTAATATTATTTTTATTAGATGATCGCTTTAAGGTAGTAAGTAAACAAATAAATGTACAATCTTCGTCACCCATTTCAACCAAAGAATTCCGATGCTGGATATAGATTTCTATTTAGATCGGTTGGAAGCACCTCGCATTTTATGACATTAAGTTTAAATGAATAATGATTCACCTTACATTGTAATAATATAAATGTAATATCCATACAAACTATATAGAAACAATAGATAGTAAAAACACAAATATTTATCAATGAACATAAGTATACTTCTTAAGTAACTGTCTCCATATAACAGTGTCTAGACACAATACATGGTATATCTCAAAGTTTCGAGTGAAAATAGAACTTAAGAGAAACGAGACACATTTGTAGGAGTAGGTATGGATTTGTCATGGGAATGATATTAATAAATGAAAAATTGTTTTTATGTCGGTGCAGAAACGAATAAGGTAGCACTGGTATATTAGCTTGCTGTGTATTAGTTAGTACATTACATTTGGGCCTTTAATTTTCTTTTCTTAAGATCTAGCCACGGTTTGTAACTGGGCGTTCTAATTGACTGCAAACGAACCAAAAATACATTAACAACAATATTGCGTTGTAATTTAATTCGGCAAAAGCTAACGCAGTTTTAATTTATAAGTAATTTATTTTTGAACGCCGCAGTCTCCAGTTACTTTTTTAGAATTTCGTACACCTAATTATATGAATGTCTGTATTATCCCTTCATTTGCAAACGCATGACGCCTATATGAAGACTTGGAACTGTGTTTGAAGATGAACGCTTTTTCCCGCCCCTTTTTTTTCGCTACACCAACTTCATTTTATCTCAAACGTAAAAATATCACAAATTATACATATTACACACAAGCGCGTAATTTCACCGCAATAATATAAAACAGTTTAATTAAAGTTTTAGTATTTATGTAACAAAGCCACGCTACTTTTGTGGCACGAATGTATTCGCAACACTGAGGATATACCGTGCCTACAAAACACCGCCCTGAAGTAATACTTCGTACATAGAAATAGTGACGTGTTACCCCTCCTAGAAGATAGTCGTACAGCTAAAAATTACATAGTCTGACTTGGTCCGTTAACGATATATAGTAAATAATATTCGCCTAATCTTTAGTATATAAATCTAACATAATATAACAGGAGCGATACTTTTTAAACTAATATTTATATTACAAAAAAAAATTATTACGTTCCAATTACTAACGAAACAGAAACTGACCAGCGTGTTGGCAAGTTGAGTGGCTCTTAGCGGGCCACATAATCATAAGTAATATTTCCGCTGGAACCTAACAAGTGCAGTGTAGAAGGTACTTTCCACAATGTAAAGACTACTGTCGGAAGACACAATGCAGGTCTTGGGAATTGGAATTAGAAATAAAGGTCCTGCGGCTGAAATGATGATGACCATGTAAAATTGATTTTAATGTAAACGGAAAAAAATAAATATACTTTTTTTACAACTTCAATTAACATTTCGTAATAATAGCTATACAAGAATTTAATTAATAATGTAGTAAAAGTAATTTATTTTTTAATGTTTAGTTTTATCTATAACGAGTTATTTTGTTGATATACATTTTAAACTTAAATTTTAATCAGTCAAACATGACTTTAAGAAGTGCGAATTTATTCGCACCAAAACTCGTGTATAAACGTCAAAACATTATCAAATTAGTGCCGCCATTTCAGTTTAGTGAAGACAATTATTTACCGAATTATGGTAGAATTAACATTTATTTTCGTGCAGCAATTTAGACTCTAATGGATTATTTCCCAGGAGGCGGGCAGCGGTTATTTTTTAATTCACATCGTGAAAACGTACAACTTTAGTTGACTGTCGCACCTTCTCCAAGCAATAAAAATATTATTCAGTGTTTAAACTGGGACAAGATATGTCATGTATTAAATATAAGGCACATATTTTTTTAATAAGTTTTTATATATTTAACTTTAAAAGAAGAACAGGCTGAACACCTGATAGTACGGAAATTGTTATATTTGTTGATCTATAATTAATTTTAAATGATTTTATTACTAGCATTTTATTTATATAGCGAGATGCTATGTTCAAGACTGGTCTTCATGGGGACCTTATGGGAGGAGGCCTGGGGGAGGATAATGGTTATTTATGTTAGCTTTGATTGATATGCTTTATACTTTGATGACTATGATTAATAATGTACGTATTGGTTTTAATTTTTAGAGAAAATTTTGGTTCGTACCATCAGATAAATTAACGGTGTTAAAAATGGAGGAATTGATGTTTAGTTCAATGATCCTCATATTGGAATACATACCTTTTCTCAGAAAAATAGTTACTTATTTATATGATATTTTCAATTTAACAATGCTGTAAATAATGTAAACATTTATTGGTTACTTACAGCTTCTTAGTGTTAGAATATAACTATTGTAAAACGAAATATTATTAAAGAAATATTAATGGCTGACCATAATACAGTAGTTCCCGTTAAGGAAAAATGCTATTGTGAATTTAAAAAAAATTGAGGAAATCCATAGAGATTCGTTAATACTTTTTATACGCTAATAAAGAATATATATGTGACACGTCTTGAATTAGTACCATACTAATTTTCTAAATGACGATAAAGATTTATAACCGGAGAAATAGTAGAAATGGCGTTAAAATAGTAACTATGGAGTTTCTTGCCAGTTTTTTTTTCAGTAGAATCTACATTCCGAACTGAGCAAAAGTATATGGATTTGAGATTGTCTTGAATTGCTATACTGTTCCGAGGTACTTATTAAAGTTTATTAGAAAGAATAATATATGTTTCGTTTATTTCAAAAACGCAGTTTCATTTAACTGTATCTCAGATATTAATTCTTATATTTTTGCTTATACACCAAAATAGTATGCATTTACAATTATTCTTATTTTAAATAAAAAGAAATGTAACTCCTGCAACGCAATATTCTTAAATTCACGATGCCATTACGAACGCGCCATGTGGCAAGACCTATTCACAGACGTTGTACCCTAAAGATAATACACAAAGACACCCTTCGTAAACCAAAGGTCGAGCTAAAATTTGGTCCACAATTTGTAGGGTCACCGTTTCCATTGTAAGCGGAGCGCCAATCCGGAGTTTTTTTCACGGTCCACCTTTATCCGGAATTGGTCCAGATGACCCGCGGTCAAGTTTCAGTGTCGGGGTCAAACCGGACCTTACGAGCGGTCAGCGGGGTTCGTCTATTTATATAAGGCGGGTAATTGAATGGGATCTCGTTATAATTAGCCTACGCTTTTTTATTTTTACTTTTAATAATATATGTGACTTCCATCTACGATTATATTATTATTGTAACGAGTTTGTAAGTTGGAGAAATTACTCTAAGTATGTAATAATATTAAATATTACCACTGTTGATCTATTACTAATGTACTAACCAGTATTTTTCGCCTTCGTTTCGATTTCTTGACGAAAACAATGCAAAAAAATCACCAGACATATTTTGCTTATGAGTGGTCATTATGAAGTTATTATTTTAAGAAATTTTATACAAATGAATTTAGTTTTATTATTTAGAACATTTTTAGATTGTGATATTGTGGTGAAAAACACAACGATCTATAATTTATTTTATAATAAAATGTAAATGGAAGTCAAGGGATCAGGGTTTTCTTACAACAATCTAATACGCTATCGCAAATAACATTGTGTTAAAATTGTTATTTGCTGGACAAAAGATTGTAACAAAGTATATAACTTAGCTAAAATACATTTTTTAACGAAATATCTATAAAAATATATTGGCTCAAACCGTTCATTCTATTAATGAATTTATAGAGTAGGACAACTGCTGTAAGGTGCGATGTAAAGGATTTTAAAAAAAAATCATTTACCACATAGCATTTTATCATTAAGTTTATAAATCAAAACTAAATAGTTTAGCTAGCTGCCCATGATCATCTCTTGTGATTTTTAATAGGAAATAAAATAAAAACGTGGTCTGACTACTCGAAACTTCAAGTCGATGTACAATTTTATTTTCAAACACCCATAGTGTTTAATATGTAAGTAAATGGTTCTAAATGTAAACTATGGACAGTAAATTTTTTTTTTATTAGAAACAAACAACAACCAAAAAGGTTTTTATTATTGTCTATTTACATTATTCAACTACAATTTATGACGTATTTAAATAGTGTGATTTTTAAAATGGCGAACATAGAATATTACAATTTTTATTATAATTAGTAGAAATTATAAAAAAAAAACTATCACTGGCACAAACTATCCCTATATTGCCTTCAAGATATTCTCCTAATTTCACTAATTAACAATATTTACCTATTGGCATACAGCTTCATAGGATTTTAAGTTGGGCGGGCGCTAATGGCGCTTAATCAAGACTGAGTTCCAGGCCTCTCTTGGGAACTTTGGCCCCAGACTATGTATTATTTATTTCCAAATATTGTCAGCTAACAACAAGTTTAAAAGCACTTTCGTTTTATGAACTAACTGTAGATATATATTCAAGAATAAAAAATAAGATCATTAACAAAATTTCATTTTTATCCGATTTAAGAAGTTATAAACAGCATGATGTGTTTAGTACACAATTAAAAACACCATTAATTGAACGTGATATGAAAACATATCTTTTAAATAATATTCGTATAGGACAGCTACTTTTAAGAAAACTTAACTTTAACTTTTTGCGTAAATAAAAAATATAATTTAGTCATCCCATTGTATTTTCATGATCTTTAACTCCTTAATATTTAAATTATGGGTACATTTTCTTAATTAAAAAATTACTGTATAAAGTTTCCATTATTCAGTTGTAAACAACAATATTCTTTAGCTAAATAATTGAAATTATTTTTAACATAAATAAAAGCAACATAAATAACCTTTGCATACAAATATAAAAACACCATTCATTAAACTAGATAAGTACACTTAAATCTTTTAAAAAAAATTCATAGCGAGACTAAACAGATACACGGTAATTACAATTTGAATTTTGTTTACGTTTTCATAAAAAGATATATAGACCTTATTACATTTTTTATTCTCCTTAACTTAAAAGCAATGTTCTTAAATCTCTTAAAATCATTTAAGTAATATTTAAAAAAAAATAAGTGAAATTATTAAGACAGATTATAAGATTACATTGCACCGTACAAAAATAGAGTTAATTGAAATTATTTTTATAAATTACAGTAACTTACCGAGTACTATTTACAAATAAATGAAACAATAAATTTCCGTATTTCTTAATGTCCTAAAGGTCATGCTTCTTCATCGAAGCCCGGATCGTGATACAAACACTCCCCGACCGAAGACAAATTTTGTTTGGAGACAAACAAAAATTCAAGCCGAAATTCAAACGGCAAAGTAGCGATCACCCAACATTTTACTATTTATTTCATTTCATATTAAACAAATTTAATTTCTTAGTTTCAGCTCTTTTGTGTATAATTTTGAACCTGGTGCCGTTATTCTCATAGGTCGGTATTATAAAATTGTGTTTGGAGATGATATCTGCATCATTATAGTCCTTAGAACCCCGCCTAATAATTCCTTTACCTGTCGGAAGGTCTATATCGTTCTGCGATCTAAGCTTTTTGGACATACCGTATTTGTCTTCTGGGATTTCCCGGGCAGAAATCTTAAAAAACACCAAACTAAACAACAATAGGCTGATTAATAAAATTTTCATTTTGCAATTCCAAGTTTATGTCGCAAATTGACTGAGACGAAATTTTAATCAAGCGACCGGACCAGTAATGCGCTGTAACTCAGATTGGAGCGCTATTATCCGTATGATCAATCGTAACTCTCAGAATAATTTCATTATCAAGGAGCTAAGAAAAAAAATCATTTATTTTCACCTTTTTTATTTTTATTTTTTACTGATACATACCCGATCCGATTTATTACGCAGTTTAAGGTTATCTGTAATTTCTTACATTATTCTGCTTTTTTGCCTTTTCAATCTATGGACATTAAATTAATGAACTTTTAGAAAATGATTTAAAGTTTATTAAATAATTTATTGAAAAATAACAAGTACTGAGAGCCGTAAATATCATTATAATGTTAAATCCTCTGTTATAACATAAAGCATTTAATACCCTAATGTGTGATAGTGACTAGAAGCATATAAAAGTCATTGAAAATGATTTCTAATAAATAATGTTTTATGGAGTCTTTTAAACGTCCAAGTCAGTTAAAATAAAAACGCATAAACTAAAAACACTTCCAAAAAATCTTTACTACCAAGTTGTTTTAGTTACTTTAAATTATTAAAGTGTTTAGAGCGTACCATGCTCTCTAAAACTGACCATAAATCGTAATCCAAAGGATTAATATCGAATTTCAACCTCGATTAGGTGCTGAATCCCGCTTGAAGGACAATTCTAGGTTATGGAACATGGTGTTTTTAAGAGGCCTAACCACTTTCTACAGAATCGTATCATAATGAATTATGACGACCTTTTTATTAAATTATGACCTTTTGCGCAAAAATACGACTTGGTCACTCCTTGAAGGCTAACGCCTAACTAAACCATCACCAAAATCGTCGGATAATGTCCACGTCACTCCATGGGTATCATGGTATCACCTCAACTAATTGGGAAGCTTATATAAAGCTTTGGATATCAACCCGGTCACTTTGCTTCGTAAAACCTTGTTTTGTAGTAAAAAGTTTGCTCGTCATTAAATAAAGAATCACAAATTCCGAGTTTAAAAAAGAGTAAGTATTTTCATAGTCTGTAAGCAATTAATGCAATATAAAAATTCATCGATTGATAATATTATTTATTGAAGACCAAAGTAATATGCGGGTGACTAAAAAAAGTGACTACTCCAAAGTTATGTAAAAAGAAAATGTTCGTGCATCTGTGTTCGTCGGTGAAGTAATTACAAGCAATGAACTCGATAAACGCGTGAAGATGACGTGCGTTACACGAGTCTGCACACCAGTCTTGTATAACACGCGTACATATTACTATCTATCTTATACAGGTGTAACGAAAATTATGGTAAGAATTGATAGATAAAGATAGGTGATAAAGTTTCTTATATATATTTTCGTATGTATAAGATCGCAATCGTTAATTATTTAAGTATTAATAATACTCATATTTGTATATCATAAGCGCCAACTGCAAGGCATAGACCTACCCTAAAGATATCAATGGGGGAATATACCGTATTCCACACGCTTGGCAGTCGAATTGGCGGTCGCAGTGTGATATTACGGTACGCAAAGGACTCTTCAGCCCATCCTATGGAAACTTGTATGTGAGCAGTGGCAATTCTATATAATTAATGCACAAAATGTAAATTATAAGATCGTATCCCGGTAATCGAACCCGAGACTTTGGCTTTTACGCATTTGCATAATGATCCTTATTTTAATTAAAAAACGTATTTAACAAATAAAGAGTGCAATCAAAGATTGTTGCTTGAAACTAAAGCTATGAAAAAAAACTTTTCTGATACTGTTCTAATTTTTTTTCTCTTTCTTCGTCTTAATAACTACGTTTAAGCTTTTCTCGGTAGCCATTGTTTATCGTTTTATTTTAACAAAATTGCAAAACTAAGAAAGCTGTACAGAAAAATAAAGAAATCACAACGAACAACGTTTGTCAACGTAACTTTTTTTTGGAACAAATCATCTAAATCAACAAACTATCTAGAATTCTAAATGATATTCCAATACCGTTTACATTAGCTTAATGATTAGTATTTAAAAATAGACGAACATTCAAAGTAATATATAACAGAACAGAAATTGACGACCAAAAATTAGATAGGGAACGCTGCCAACGGCCTCAACTTCGCGAGTCCAGCTGCATTTCGGACAAAAGACTTGCAAGCTACCGTTATACCTGCAGCTTAATTGCCAATATTTGCATAGACGCTTCAAGGGACGTAAAGAGTAATGCAAAAAATTGCATAAAAGACACCGATGGCCCGGTGATCAATTACTAAAAGCTGATGGTTAAGGAAGGGCATTGCCGCATAACTAAATATAAATCTTATTACAAAGGATTATGATCCAAAAAACGATACGATAGGCATCTTGGATATCGGTATCGTATGCATTTCGTGATCTGATCTGTATATGTATTTGATTTCTCTTCATTCTACATCATGACTTAGAAATAATCGTCGTAAAAGTAGAATCTGTGAAATAGCTTTATCCAACGGATCAATATTAGGTACAACTGTTAATGTTTGTTTATAAAATTATTTTACATTAGACGTAAAGACTTTTAAACAAAAAAATTATAATTATAATAATATTATTCATGGTAACAGAAAAAAAAAACAAATATAGCGCACCTTAGAAATAATAAAATTACTGTGATTTCTTAGTTCAGTCTCCTTCTTCAAGCGAAAGCAGGAAACAAAAATGTATAGACTAATTTTTTTCAAAAATAGACATAAACAGTGTACGAGACATGTTTTTCGTGTTTTTCCTTCATCTTACTACTTATCAATGAAATAAATCCTTTAAAAAATAACTTTCTATTACAAAAGTGTAAAGATAAATGCAACGTATGTTTTTAACTAAACTATAGCCTATAAAATATTAAAGTAAACACGGCCACTAATCCCTTTACTGAGACAAACCAGCATCCCCGATCCCACGTATAAAAAACAAACATCCCATCACAATAAAACGCTAAATTACCATAAACAACGCATTATCCGGCGGCGGTTAGTTCGAACCGGTTGGAACTGGTTTTATGCGGAAACTGTCGGCTCATATTGTTCCGCGACACCGTATTACAATCGAGCTTTTGTTTTTTTAAGACGCCGGCACAATTGACCGGCTCTGCAGTAGGGGTGTAAAGCGATTAGTGGATCTCAAGGCGGTAAGAACGGACACAGGATGACGGAAGGGTTGCGGAAGCTTTGGGATCTTAAACGGATGGGTTAGTTTTTATGAATGGTTTAATTGGTGATTTATGTTTGCTGTTAGATCGCCGAAAGCGTTCAATGAGAAAAATAACTTCTTAAATATTCGCTGTTATCAAACCTATCTATGTCTATGATAAAATATACTGGTAATAATTAAAAAATTTCAAAGTTACCCGAGTAAGTTAGAAGTGGTCAACCTGCGGCTCACTAACCACATACGGCTCTGTGAAGAATTACTACAAAAATAAAAGGAAACTCGCGTACATTTATTGAGAGTTGAGACTCTCAATAAATGTACACGAATTCCCTTTTAATTTTTGTATTATTATATTTTAAAATACTATTATAGTTCCGTATACGATGAAGAAAGTCTTTTAAATTACTGACTAATAACCATTCACCGAGATTTAAAGAATTATCAAGTGCTGTAAAATATGTTTAAATTTTTACTAAAAGTAAAACCTGTACAATAAGACTTTATAAAAAAAACGTATTAATTTTTTTGTATAACTTTTAAACTCGTATTTTATTGCGGTATGCGAAAAATATTAAAATTATCAAATTACTCTGTCAAATTGTACAAAGGTTATACAAATCAGATACTATTTATATAAGATTATAAATGACAAATTGATAATCGTTAAAAAGTTTGTGATTATTTAAAAATTAAAATTTTAGGGACTACTTAATGTGTAATTTCCACAATATTTCATAAATATTAATAAGTAGTTTTAACACAAATTTCGTATATACGTTTTTTAATTCATTCTTTGATGTACTAATACTGTATACACATATAAATGGAATGAAATATCTAAAAAAAATAAGTTCAGCGGGTGGTCTTATCAGAAAAAGCGATATCTTCGAGACATCTATTGTATGTCATCAACATTATTAGTTCAGCGGTAAGGCGTCCATTGGACATAGTCTGCCCACATAGATTTTTAACGATGACAAGATAGGTACCTATTTTATCAATCATCAAAATCATCTTTGGAATTTTTCAATCTTTCATCATCCGTTGAATAATAATTAATGTTGTAGCAGCAATAATTAAAAAAAGTCATCAAGTGATAGAAGAGGTTAGATATATATGTACATATTTTAGATTTCTTATAATAAAATATCGTTATAATTACTATATTCAATTATAATAGATAAACAATGGTGTTAAAATGCAATATTTACATTTATACAGTTATAAATAGAAGTATAAATCTTTACTGATCATTGTATTAGGGGGATCGGAAAGTAATGTCGTTAAATTCACAGGACTACATTTTTAACAAGTTTTTATTTCAAATCAACATTATATTCACCTTCATTATCAACAACCTTTTGCCATCTATTATACAAATTTTTATTGCCGGAGCGGTGAAAATCAATCGGTTTTTCTGTAAAATATGTCATCGAAAACGACATTACTTTCCAGTCCCCTTAATAGTATACAAAATAATACAAGTAGCGAAGCTTTACTTCCTTTTTGAAATCTGGCAGAGAGGCATTTACTTAAGTGTCGAAAATCTCCCATAACACCAGCGTATGTACCGTTCGAAGGCAGTAAGCGGTGAGAACGGTCAAAGGTTAGCAGTGATCTCAGTTGAATTCTCATGTGAGTCGTCAAATTTCTCGGAATTATTAGAAGTAACATGGTACCAAGGTTAATTTAGTCAGTACCGAGAATCTCTCCGTCCTCCAGATATAAATCGATCTAGTTTATCTCTTTTATTTTCACATCATAGTCTAAGCCAAAATGACTTTATTATATAAGATCAACTATCTATAATCGTCAGCTTACATTTAAGTTTGCTTTAGTTTGTAAAGTCCCACTTCCTGAGAATAACTCACAAAAAGCTGTAGGATTTGTAATTTTTAATTACAGAAAAATTAAAAAATACCTTGAAATAAAAATATTTAATTTCCAAATAACCTTATACTGAACATACTCTGTAACAGAGTAATTTGCCTTTAGGCAGTGTTCAATAAATTTCTTGAATTTATTATGAGGAATTTACCACGTTGCTTGATGGTTTGTTATAAATGAATAAAGATAAGCACATTATTATAGAAACAAATCTTGCTTTGAAAGAGAAAAATATTAGAATAAAAATGTTTACCGCACACCTTTGTAGAAACGACTAGTCATGGATCATACGGATTGAAATTTACAATCAAATAGAAAAATCGAAATCATTATACATATCTGTAGAAATCCTGTTATGTCATTTAATTCTTACAATTATTTTGTCAATATAATATATCCTTATTTCTTTTTGTTATCAAAATCTGAATGAACCCAAAGTATATCTACGTAAAAAGAAAATCAATGCTTATTTACGAATTAAGTATTACTTTGATAATATTTAACTCCGATGCGGGATACTAAGCTTACTGAACAGTGTTTCTATCAAGAAAAATTTGTTTCTGGGGTTAGTAAGGAGTTTTGACGTAGATTTTTGTTTAAATTACTTGTATTTGCTTTAACATACGGTCTATGACTAATGTTTCCGGTCCATCGCTAGTACTCGCAAAAGCTATTGGCTCTGTTTTATCGTCAAAATGTACGCTTACCGCAGTTTATCCGGTACTCTGCATCTGCCAGACGAGGTCACCTTCCTGATAACATTCGTTACCGGCCGTGTGCGGTTAAAAACGTTAAAATACTCACCAACTCTGTCAAGTTTGAGAATGTTTAACCTTAAGACAAGGGTATAAGAAATTTCCAATTGCAAAGCCAACGCTGTCGCTTTGTCAGCGATAAGAATCGTAACAATGGTGTTTAATGCATGATCTTTTAAGTGTGGGTTACTGACAACAATATTACATCAGCAAATTATTCACAGATGTCTCTTAGTGCTTATGAAATAGAGTCGAAATTCCACAGCAATGTTACATGTAAAACGCACAAGTAAATTGTATGTTTGAGTATTGGGGTCAACGTTTTGCACCTTGAATTGGAAGCTCGTTTTCTTATCGTACGACAAGAAAATGTGAAGAGAAAATTAGCTTTTTTTGTTGATGATACCGATTCCTTTGTTTTGCTCTTAACTTATTTCTGAACAATTATTAATTAGTGTAATGAGCAATGTTTGCAATTATACATCAGAATCACTTATAATTTTGGTTGCTTATTCTTCACACAACTAACAAAATGTAGGCACTTGCAACGTTTTAAGCAACAAATCTTAGTGTGTGTTAGTATGAACTACACAAAATACGAGTAAATGCATCTTTTCACTGAGTCCAAACTTTAAGGCTCCATTTCGTCATATGGTGGTAATGGAACGGTGGTTACACAAAATTTACACAGAGTTCGTCAGTTTCGAGTATAAATATAGTGTACATATCGACCAACGACAACTAGCCAATGCTGTATTTACAAAGATTTATAAATAATACGACCATCTCCATTATTGATAACAACCAGACATAAGAAATTAAATTAGAAAATACATATATGTCCAAAAATACATACATTGTACCTCACCTCACCAATATTGGAAATAGTTATTCTCTGTACATTTCCAAAAGGATCGGTAAGAAGCGGCCAACATCCAGCCTCTTAAGATGATGTTAATAAAGTCATCTGTTCACATTGTGGGTGGACATTCTACGCTGGAATTTCGGGTCTGTGCTCTCCATTCCAAAACCTTACACCAACTCGTGTTTAATCGCCTCTTTTATAATCTTATTCCGGTTGTCATGAATCCTTGGAGAATTTGAAGGTATTTTTAGGGATAGAATGCTCAAACGCCTTTCATAAATTATTTACTTTTTTATTCTTTTTCGATAAAATCACAGTGAATAATATATAAAATCTTAGCTGTAATAATAACTACTAATAATTAACATACATATATACTATTTAAGTTTTATTTAACGAAAATCTAGTATGATTTAGAGACTCATTTCGTCTTACTATTTTAGTAATACATAAAGGTTTAGATACAAGATATCATAATTAGAACCCAAACTGTTTGTATACATATGACAGTAGGCGAATGTTTTTAATTTTGTACTAAATATAGTATAATAATACGAAACTAATGTAAACTTAAAATAAACATTTCCTCCTTTCTAAGAGCTCTTCACACAAACAAATTACTACTTTATGTCAGTCATTTTATTCCTTCTTTTTGACACTCCTATCACAAATATCGTAAAGAAAAAAATTATTATATTTGAGTAGGTAACGCAGCTGCGTCAGTTCCTATAATCTACTTTCTACTACACAAACATGACTTTTTTTAATGATTACTGAATTGACAAAACGTATCATTTTAGATTACACACATATTCCTATTTCAAAATTTTTAGTAGAAATATTCCTTATGGTAATATGTATAATTAACCACTAAAAGCCTAGGGGTTAAGAATTGTGGTTTAAAATAAGTAATAAAGGTAGGTACGTAAATGGTGGGTTTTTCCGGATACTTTATGTGAATCATATTAAAATTGACACTGTTTTGAAGGAAGTATCGTTAAGAAGGGAGATTTAGGTACAAATATTTTAAAGTATTATCACTTAAAACAGTCCGTAATGTAACAACGTGGTGAATTATAACAAGCTTTGTTTATACAACTTGTCTAGGTGTCGAGTTAACTATATGATATTATCAGGGCAGCTCAAGTCAGTCTTATTCGAATCTTAACTTAGTCTCACTTCAGCTTCAACTCAGTTTTCAAGTCCGTCTCAATCCAACACTCTCTTTACTAAGTCAGTATCAGTCACTGCAAACATTCCACTTAAATGCTACAAATTTTCAATTGAAAGATGTAAAAAGGTCCTATTAAATACTTTTTTAAATTCTTTCCACCCTGTCTTACGTACTTTTACTTTTCAGTTGATAGACGCCCATTGCGCAATTCGCAAGTTTGTATCACCTAACTATGTTGCCGGTCTATCTAGAGGGCCTCTAGTTCACGGACCCTTCCGCTCCGTGAAGTCAGTACCGACGAAGCTGTAAAAGCCTTAGGGCTAACAGCATTAACATCTTCAGAAACAATACAATACAAATGTGGTAGGCGGCGAAACCTCGAGAACCTTCGAGCAGAAAAACATAACAAAGCTATCAAAATAATGCATAATATTTGCAATATATCACAGTATAAAATAATGTCCAACTTTTTGGACTCAATATTCGCTGCGAAATATCTAGAAATGCTAGCCGAGATTAGAATGAGTTACTATTCCAATGAGAACATGTTCCAAATAGAAAGTTTATAAAAAATAAAAGATTTTGTTAATTTGTTACAACCAAAAATTTATTGTAAATAAAAATATTAGCCTTAAGTAAATGTATTTATTTATAATTTGTTTTAATAACGTAACAGACTTTATATGGCAACTAGTGATATATGTAACCAATCGCGTGGTTATTTGATTTGATTATATTTACTTATTTTTTTAAGTACAGTACAAAACTCATATCCCATTTATTAGTCGGTTTTAGATAAACAAAATATATTTAAAGTTATTTGGATCCTAATTTTTATTTACTATTAGCTAATCTCATTCAGCAATATTCAGTTCCTGTTCACTCTCCGTTCAAACTAAAACATTGCAGAAGAAATCAAAATTTTCGAGTATAATTAATATCATAAAATACAAATTTAAAGATGAGTCAAATATATTAAATATATATGTACATATATATGTACATATATATATATATATATATATATATATATATGTGTGTGTGTATGTTTATATTATACAAAATCATCATAGTCATATCAACCGATAGATGTCCACTTCCGTAATGCATAAGCCTTCAAAAATACAAAAATATTTCTTTTAAAAACAAAACTCTTTATTGAAAAGATGATCATAAATAATAATTTTAAATCAACAGCACATCTTTTTATTCTCACAAAGATGCTAAGATGGATGTCCATTGTTCTGATCTAACTATTTTGCATAGCCGTGTGATGCACGCAGCAACAATGCTCCACTGTCCCGGCGACCGGGTCTAACTGACCCATTTCTATTTCGCAATAGTTCCTTTCAAACGGCGCAAAATTTCCCACTGTCCACAACAAAGCTCGTGTCTATGACCAAACCCTTTTTGCGCTACAATTTTTATGGGAAACGACTTCGGCTCGCTCTATTTTTTGCATTGTCCGAACTCCAAGGGCCCAACGGATTCGCCTTCGGCGTGTGTTTATACGATTTTAATATAATGTAGAACATAATAGGTCTTTTCATATCCAGACGTTTTGTCGCCTTCGACGGCCGTTATATGTCATATGATATCAAATGTAATAGCTGGACAACAACATTACCGGAATTTGCCGATGTATGAACTGATTTATGCCTTGTCATTATATATCTATAGGCATTAAACACTTAACATAAAATTTTATGAATTTTATTCATTTATAGTTTCATGAAAATCTTTTCATAACTGATTACATTACAATACACAACATACTTATTATTATTCATATTTATTATTATTATACATTACATTACAATACATACATACAAAAATACGCTTTTTAAAAATACGAAAGAACATTTTTTAAATAAAATAATTAAAAACCAATTCAAAACTCTTCATTTGTTATAAAAAAAAAGATTTTTTAGCAGCCGTTAAATCTTTAAGTAATTTTGCTTCGATTAAACAAATTTAACGGCTTGGACATAAATAGCTAAAGGTTATCTTGATATTCCAAAGAACAACCGTTGATGCGCCGGTCTCGTTTTAATTGTGCATTCATTGGGCCGGGTCACTTTGACCCGTCCAGTCCAGGTAGCCAACCCGTGATGACTCGCGAGCACAAAAGCAGGGTCATGACAACCCTTTACGCCAGTTAAACAATTCGAAATCACTGCAGCGTGAGTGATGGGGTCAACCCCGCGCCCGAATGACCCAACTGACCCCTCCTTTATAGAGCCAACCCTTTCTTACAAGGCATTATTTGTAATCCCTTTCGCGAATCTATTTCATTGTTCATCGGCCATTCAAATCCCATTCCTCGGACGTCCGTTTATCGGTGAAATTTTCGCATTCGTGAGAACGTTCTAGTTTCTTTGCAAAACTGTAACGCTCGAAGGACAATGCGGTAGTTTATGGGAAAGTTTGGCGATTCCGTTGTCTGGTAGACAAAGGAGTGGTCTCTTTTTAATGATAGACCATTGTGCCCAAGGTGCGCTTTGATACAGTTTTTGTGCGGTCATTTGTGGCCGTTGGCCAACGGATTTGCCGATGCTATTTAAGTCGGCGCTGAAACGGTTGAAGTCTTGTAAATGGTCAGTGCTTGGACTGTGCGTATCGATTTGTATATAAAAAGATTTGTCAAGACTGCGATCTTTGATGAAGGTCTATGCCACCTTGCAGCGGCCATCTATCGGCTCACTGACCGATGATAATGATATTGAATGTAGCATGAACTTTTCTTCGACACAAAATAATAACAATAATATTTTAATGTAGGAGAATCAGTATACTTCTCGTATTCTCTGTTTAAAGGCCATCCATCTATGTACTACCCATAGGCAGCTTTTAGAAGCGCTTAATGCCTTTCGAGGGATTGTAGATAATGTTATTATTGATTTACTATATTAGATTTTTCTTGCCGTTGTTAGCTTTTTTTAGCTTTCCGGATTATCTACTCTTTTGTTAGAGGAAGATGTGAAACTTTTTTTACGAAGATCTCTAGCTTCTTGCTGAGCTATCCAGACCATCTATTTAATTTCAAAATCATGAGAACGTTCCATTTTTAAAATGATTATAAAGAGCAGGTCTTACCGCATACCAGAAAGCCTTCATATCTCAATATTATAGTCTTCATTAAAACAAAGTACATAATTGTGTACATACATCATTTCTAGAAACAATTTAAGAATCAAGGAAAACTTGGAGATAAAAGGCAACTTCTTTTTATTTCAGTGAGACTTTAATCGAAAATTTTACTTTTGATTGCAGCATTTCATGTACAATTTTATTTGCAGCAGCTTTCACTTTAAGTAATAAATTTTTAATAATGAAAAATAATAAACAACTCCTGATTAAAATAAATAATTTAATATTCTTTAGAGGTTTTAATATAAAGAAAACAATAAAAAGAAACTTGTTCGTTTCGCTTCATTTAAATAGATAATTCTAGTTGAAAAAATATAAAATCATTGTACAATATTAATATTATCCCCAATAAAACGTATTATTTAGTAACATATTACAGAACAACGAATTTGAACATGGAAAAGCTACAAAGGCTAGTAATTTATATGGCCGCCATAAAATTTAAAAAAAACGTTATGGATATCGTCCAGCGGGTAGCGAGATAGAGCGGAAGCACAGGCGGAGGAGTGCCGAGGCAAAAGGACAGTGGGCACGTGCGATGGCAGGTGGCGCTTCGAGCCAGAGGTACAGAATCAACGGTACAGTTAATAATTTACAAGATAACACAGTGTTAAAATTAGCACATTAGAACAAATTATTTCTTACTTTTAGATTTAATTTAAAAACTTCAAAAATACAAAAAATTGAGTATGAAGGAAATAGGAATCATTATTGTCATCATCATCTCAGCCGATAGATGCCCACTCCAAGGCATGGGCACCAAAGATCGCCACGATGATCGATCTATCACTGCTGTCGTTATTTGATCCCTATCGGGGCGTAGTTGCTGCTCGAGAACCTTCGGCTCCATCGGCTGGACGATTCGGAAATGTAAATGTCAAATCATAAAACGATATTACTAGTTAGAATCCTTTTATAAAGAATTTGCATTTATAATACATTATATAGCAAAGACATTTCGATCTTGAAGCCTTCAAGAGTTTTAAGTTAATCAAAATGTGTATAACTTGATCTGTTAACACATTTGTATGGTTGATTAACATCAATTATATTATATCAAAATATTATAATTAATGTATACATCAAACCTTGCTAAATTTCTTTTTATAAGAGAAACTTTACTGTCCAGCTCTTCTAAGTAAAATAATTGACAATTCAAAAGTACGTATAAATGCCTACTGGAATAAAAATATTTTGAATATAACTTAGAATTTTATTGATTTTATTACTTTAAAATATTGTAATAAGTTAAAAGATATGTTCAAATAATTACTTCGAATGAATTGACAACCTCTGCATTCCCGCCGGTAAGAAATCCACGTGTGTTGATCCGTTATTTAATTTTTTTATCGCGATTATTGTCTAAGCAAGTTGGAAGGCCATTTGCCCCCATTATTATGTCCCTTAACCCTTTACCAGCCGCATGGTGCTATCTTAGATGATTTTTTATTGCGCCAGTTTGAAACAACATCCACAATTATTTTAATAATATTGTTTTAGAATTTAACTTGTTTTAAATTTAAAAATATACTTTTTTATATAAATAATCAATTGATTTATATAGTAACCTATTAATATTGTCACTAAGTAAAAAGTGTCTCGTCAAAAAATCAAATTATCAGTATCATAGTGCTATTATTTATTTTAAAAAAAAATTCTGTTAGGAGCCACATTTGTATACATAACTTTATGTTCACAATATATAGGAAGGAACACTTAATTATACAATTTTACCACTAAAATGGTCTTTAATAAAAAGAGTAATCCACAATTATATTTCAAAGAAAATCAATACTTCAGTATTGGTTTCATTAGAATTGTAATTTTATCAGTTAAAATATCCTCTTAATTAAAAAATCGTTACCGTCACATTTAAGGTTTATTTTATAAAGAATCAATAAGTCAAGAACACCTTCTGGACAAAAATTTTAAAAAGTAATTTTCTATCTAAATAATTATGTTTTTTTCCAAAGTATCAATATTAGTTGTTCCCGCTACACACAGGTGGCAGTCCCCGGTGCGGGTGCACCCCTATCTCCCACGCCGTACTTCCTTTGTCTCAGCCCGCCAGACGTACTAGTATTATTTTAAACAGTTTAACCTTTTCTAGATATTATATACGTGCATTGAGATATGCAAACTATTTTAATTTATCGGAAAAATGCACGATTTCTTTTAACAAAATTAGAAAGATTACAAAACGCATTGGTAATGAACTCAAAATTATAAATTTAATATCAACTCTAATCAAGCCATTACTGTAAATGATTTATATAACACTTTAAGCATATTCTATAAGGTTACTATAAAAGGTATATAAGGTAGTTACTTCAACTTAGTACTATCAAGTTATCGGCTTGACATAGTACAATAGAAAAAAAAATGAAACCTATTTTAAAGTATTTATTTTATTTATTAAATTACTGTCTTAGTGATAAAACGATTACTTATAATATTGAAGTTTTCTGTTTCGTATACTGCAAGACTGTAATTTTATTTTAATTTCATTGTGTTGTGATTTATGTTACAGCATTTTTTTAAATATTGAACTGGTGTTTTATTTACTCGGTGTTTTGTATGTGTTGGTTTTTCTATTTTCATTACACTTTTTCCATATTTTCTTCTATAAGAACCTCGTGCCTTAAAGAAAATATAAAAAAATTACAAATTTTTAGAGCTTTTCTCTTGGTTTACAATATATTAGAGGATTCATTTTTATTAATATAGAACTATACACCGATAGACATAATGTCATTCATTTCAAACTAAAAACATCGTAAGTTTGAAAATGAACATAAAATATGACGCAATTATAAGGAATAAAATGACCGTTAACGCCCAAGCAATATGTCATGACACATACCACGGCATTCTCCTTACGAGGCAAGAGCAGGGGTGTGTCTATAGAAATGACGTAACAATGCAATGTTGTGAAGACGCAGTCGAAACTATTTTATCGTTTATCTATTAGTATTATAATCCACATAGAAAAATTGAGAGTGACTTGTGTAAGTCAAGAGAAGAATGACAGGAGTTCCCAATTTGATATAAATTAGAATCTGAATGAGATTCCCTATAAAGCATTATTCAACTTAAAGCTATGAGTCGTAAACGGACATTGAGTAGCGCCAAAATAAAATTCAGTTTTTTGGGGGTCACTTTTACAATAACTTTAACACAGACGAACATTAAATTCTCATGCTTTATTAGCGCTATAAAAAGATTTTTTATAGTTTTTTATTTAATAATCTTATTCAATTTAACACAATTAAATTGGTAAACTTCAAGATAAAGTTGAAGTTACATTATGTGATAGAATATATTGGGCTGATAGACGCGCGTGGGCAGGCCTCCTGCTAGCTAGACCGATGACATAGCTAAAGTCACGGAAAATCGCTATACCATGCAATAGGCGTCTATTCGTGGAAAAGAAGTATTCTAATACCGTACACAGTTGCCCACAAAATAGTTACTTATAAAATATGATTATCTATATTGCGAACTTTATGTATATCGCTATTTTTCTTATATATATTATTAGTCTCATGCATATAAAACAGATATGATTCTTTATCAATGTAAATAAAAGTTAATCGCTAAATATGCTGCTTGGCGTTGTCCTCGAGAACGACTCGATCAATTCATTTAATTTCTTCATATTAATATCTCTATTATTTTTATTTCAATTAAAAACCAGGACTTTTGTTATAAAAAAATGTCTAAATTGCTAGAAATATAATTAAAAACAACGCTTTACTTTTTTCATATAAACCACAGAGTAAATAAGAATTATGTCCTTTCGTACATCATTAAGAAATTACAATGAAAACAATCACATTATTACTATGATATTGCAATGTACGCAATCGATAAGTTATTTTTTGTTAGTAATATTTGTTTTTTATTAAGTAAAAATTTAGTAAACAATTTCTAAACTACTAAATACATTTTATTCGTTTATTTTTATTCCCTTAATTATTCTGTCGAGACAGTAAATGCTTGATTACTACATTTTCATGCTTAATTTATACTATTCTATAACATATTTGATCGTAAATAAAATTATATATACAGGTTGATTGGTTATAGGTATAAATGCTTTAAAGAGACCTGTGTATAGTCCATTTGTCAGCAACAAATGTCAAAATTATTAAACATATCTCTAATCAACCTGTATAAAGTGATCGCTCTGAAGCATCATTATTTTTTTCTATTGTATTGCAACAGGCTTCTACTTTAGGTATTATAAAATCCGCATGGACGGATAATAAACAATAATTAATTTTAATACATAGTTATCTAAATTTTGATAACGGTTGTTATTATAATCATTACGTTATTTTGGAAAGTGTGTTACATATATTAATTGACAACAAATGAGTTAAACATTTCCATCACTCTGTATATATAGCAAATAAAAACGAAATAATCGAAGTAGAGGCTATAATTTTTTTATTAAAACCCGGATGAAGCCAAAGGGGATTACCAGTAAGGTTATAAGAGAAGACGGCACGTGTTTTCGACAGGTGGATGTCCAGCTGCGAACGGGTACATTTCCAGCTTACGTAACAATGGAGCGGTGTGTTCGCGCCTTAATTAGTTTTTATAACGTCCATTGATAGTGAGGTGTGCAGACACACAGACGGATCATTTCTAAACTTTTATATATATAATTTTAGAGAAACATTGTTTAAACACTACAACATTATTACTTCATTCTTAACTGTTAACATTTGTTCTTGCACTTTTATCTTATGGTTACATTTTAATTGAATTAACAAATTAGACTCTTTATTTAGTTACATTTCTTTAACATAAAAATGTGTGAAAGGTATATATTTATTATTCTAATTACTAATCTAAGCTGTTTAAACTTATTGGAGAGCAAAACAAATAGATGATATATATTTACATAAACAAAACATTCTTTTACAGGCAAGTTACATTTCCATAAAATATAGATAAAAACAAACTATACAGCAAAGCAATTCATAAAATTAACATTATTTAAATCATTTAAGAAAAAGTTAAGCTAATCAGCTTTTCCTAATTAATTGAAATAATATCCAAAACCATTTTTCATAATTTGCCAATATTGTCAAAGTCCAAGTCCACTACATCATTCTTGATGATTCGGTACTTTTGATATTAGCAAAATTGAGCACAGAACTGCTCCATAAAAGACAATTGCTAAATACAAAATATAATATCAATATTATAAGGTCTAACCATATTTTTACGACAAAAAATCTTTGAGAGTTGCACTTGACACCGTAAACATGAAAAAAATGTTTAGCGGACTATTGTGAACAAATTTTTTCATGTTTACGGTGTCAAGTATCAATGACAACTTTTTTTTAAGTTTAAGTGGCAAGGGAGTCCAGCCAGCCAGTTGTTTTCTTGATACACAAGCATATATCTCTATGATTAAAACAGTTTAAATATATTTATTAAGATTATTATTATTATTTTTATACAGTGATAATCTTTATCATTTATTTTTAAATCAGCGATAGAGAAATTACAAATTTTTTTATAATTACATTTATTTTTGAAAGAATCACATAATGCTTGTAATACCTATGGAACTGAACCATAAATTAAAATACACTAGAATACTTTCATTTCGTTGGAGGAGAATCTAAAGATCAAAATTCATTTCGTCTATATCTTATATATTTAGCAGATCGATAATTTTTCTTTAAAACCAATATGGCAAATTTAACTTAATATTTTTTGTTTCCCTTAAAGATTGTTGTCAATATTTTACTAAAAGTTAAAGTGAATAAAATCTTCTAAGGCGTTGACGCACCATTTTTTAAAATTAAATGTACAATATGGAGTCATCTTTTTCTTGTAAACCTCCACGGTTTATTAGTATAAAAATATTATTCAGCAACTACTTTTTTGTTTAAAGAAGAAAAAATTAACAAAACGTAATTGTTAATTTAACGTGAAATGATAACAATCATTAAATGTTTTAATTTTGTAAATATTAATAAATTTCAAAAATCAAATACGTAAATTGAAAGATAAAAGTAAATCTATACAATTCCTCAACGTTCAAACAAAAAATAATTATTGAAAATTTAAATTCTCAAGAAAGTTACGCGTCAGACCGACAGTTGGCGACCCCTGAGCTAGATAGGGAATCTATCCAGCAAGGTCAGTGACTGGCACCAGATGTGTGGGACATCTGCCCGCACCCCTGCGCGGTCTCGCTTCATCGGCCCCAACGTCTTGCCATCTTAAGCATAACAGCCGGACTGGCGTTCAGGACGCTCTCTTGCCTTATCATTACCCCCGCTTTCTGTTGCAGGCTGTCAACCTCGACGGGCACATGCTTTCCAGCTAACAAGCCTCGTTGATATAATGTACGCATTCATTGTCACTAACAACGCAATTTGTATACAACCAGTTTATTGTATATTTAAAAAGAGTCTAATCAACTTAATATTAGCTACTTCATAAAATATGTATTGTACATTCGTATGTACGTAAATTGTACATTACAATAACACAAAACCATGTTCTATTACTAGTGTCCTTAACTTAAACATGAGATGCACATTTAATACAGTGAATGCCTATATATGGTAAATAAATCATAATTTTTTTTTCCATAAGAATCGTCCCGAAATCTTAACACTCCAGCTAGTGGACGAAACATACGCCACAGGTACTTCTACAACTGTTCTTGTTGAGATTTTTAGGAGAAAAGTAATTACAAAAATACCGAAATATCATAAATTAAATAGATTATGTAATATTATAAAAACACAGATCATCAAAATCATCGTCATGTCAGCTGAAAGACGCCCACAGCTGGGCACACAGGTCTCCCCCAAATATCGCCACGATCACTGGTCTTATGTTATGCGCGGCCAGCGACGTTCCGCGACCGTGATTATGTAACATCATAATAAAATATAATAAAGTAGATAGAAGAACTTAAATAAATAAAAATTATTAGCCACGTTATGTTACCTTGATGTTGTTAAACTGAAACGAGTAACGAAATACGCCTCGCGATCGATACGCGGTCGGGGAGTGTTCGACAAGCGCAGCAAACGCCGCCATGTCCGGTCGGAAGTAACCCGAAACCGGGAAACCATACAGCTCGCCGCTTCCACCGCGCACCGCATCTAGCGACAGGTTCTTTCTCCTCTTTCATTAATATATCATCGATGTATAAACATTGATGCGGGCACCTTTTGGACAGTTTATTATTCAAACTCTTACAACCGAATTCGTACTTCCAAAAGAAAAAATAAACAAATTACACAAACTTTCGAGTTATTACTTTTTTATGGATTCCGTGTCTTTATAATAAATCTTGTTTAGGGCGTCCGATAAAAGAGGCTTGTTCTCAATACCGAGATTCTAATTGATTTAATCTATGTTGCTTGCCATGCTATGACGAAATAAGCACTACTAGGTAATATTGAATAAATAAGGATTTGTGATTACAGCCGTCAGAAAACTTTAGATGCCAGACCGCTTTCAATTGGTCAAATCTATAGGAGGCACGTGCCCAGCAGTGGACGCCATGCGACTGAAATGTTGATGATCAGGATTTAGTCGGTGATTTATACAGAAAAAGATTTATTGGTTTTCTGCTCTTTTCGCAATTTGTCCATATTCATTCTATTGGATTTGTCCACGTGCCTACACGAGAAATAATTTTTTTTAGCAGAATCAGTCGAGCGGTTGCCGTATTTTAAGCTACACAACAACGTATTCGGGTATATAATATATTTTTATTTTTATAGATTTTTTTTCAGAAGATTTGTTTTCACTTTGGTTTCAAAAGTCCTAGCGTATGCTTAGAAAAGCTAACAAAATGTCAAATTTCACTGAAGAATGTTTTTGTTCCATATCTATAAAGTCACAGTCATCGTTTCTACATATATTAGGATCAGGCGATAAGAAACATTCACAAGCATTGTTATAGATATGTCAATAGAAAGACGCCCACTGCAAGGCATAAGCTTGTTCTGGACGTCGCCACAATTACTGGTCTTACGCCACCCACATCCAGCGGCTTCCCGTGACCTTGATTACGTAGTGGGTCAACCTAAAGGAGGCCTTCTTCGGCGCATCATCCGGCTTGTGGTTGCCGGATGGTGTTATTGGACCAGCTATTGTAAGATATCGCAAGAATGAGCGACTTTTAGCTACAAGACCTGTTATATTTCATACCGTATAATAGTAAGCGGCAACGCAACAAGACAAACATAACGAACAGATACCCTTTCGCCTTTACTTCCATAATGCACCGCGAAATTGCGGTTAACCACAATTGTTTCCGGTCAATTGACGTGATTATAATTTAATTAAAATATCTTAGGTCTGTAAATAATACATTCAAAACAATTATTGATTTTATTAATTTTCTGTGTCAATTTAATTTGAATTCACTATTATCAAGTAATTTATCTGAGCAGTGGTAGCGTAGTAGTAGAGGACTGAGACTTGCGATTGTAGAGCGCGGGTTCAATTCCCAGTATACAACCTTATACAATATATATTTTGTGCGTTAATTATATAAGATCGTCACTGCTCACAAACAAGTTGCCAGAGATAGCAGTGTCCACTGCGTACCATACCGCACTGCGATCGCGAATCCACCTGCCAAGCGTGACGATTATGGTTTTTCCCACCATCTCTAAGGGAGACTTAAGCCTTGCACAGGTCTATCTGCTAAAACGACGACAATGAACTAATCAATTTACAAGATATTAATACTTACTACAAAATTGTTCTTAAGTCCTCTGTAATTATAAATATATATTGTTTTTGATGTATTTATGTATTTTGTGATGGGGTTATGTAATTTTATGATCTTACGAATTAATAGGTACAAATAGTAGATATAGGTAGCTTATAGGTACGCTGTACGACCCTAGTCGCATAAATAGCAGGTTTTAATTAATTTATAAAGTTAGATGATTATTAGGGGTACGGAAATTTCGTATTTACGAAATAGATGCGAATAAATGCGAAATGTATGCAATTTTTCTGTTTTTCAAGATCATTTTAATTGAGTTAATTGATGAATATACGCACTTTCATAGGTAAATTCAGTGATGTCAACCCCGTATCATAGACCCCTAAGGCCTACGGGATATATTTCTTGGCTTACTTATCAGTTAAGAAGCTCTTTGTTTTGTGTAAAAGACCTCTGGTCAGTTGAAAATCCCTAATTTTTAGAAAAACGCCTTATCTTTTTTTCGAACTCTGCCATCAATGGGCTAATCCATGAACTCATTAATAAAAATATAAATCATAATATGCATGACAATTTGTTGGCCGTCAAATGCAACTTTTCGTCCTTTGATGGAGCAGAATCTAATACAGAGTATTTGACATCCAACTTTACATAGTGGACGCTTAACTCATCTTTAAAATATACAATGTCGTCGTAACAAACTAAAAAAGAACGCTTAAGGTTGCGAATATTAATTTTTTTACGATTTTTTAATTAACTAAACTCGTCAAATGTTAAGTCATGCACCTTTAAATGCCTATTACCCCAAATTTAATAAGTTTTAAAGTATAAATGCGAAATTAATGCGAAATTTGCAATGTTTGAAAAATTTAAATGCGAAATTGGTGATTTTTTTTTGCGAAAATTCCGTACCTCTAATGATTATATAATCGGTTCTTGGCATTTTTAATATGTCATAAAAGTGATGTTACCATTTTTATACCATAAGAGTTAAAAACGCTTTTCTACCCTACTAGGTGGTAGGGTGGTAGGTACCTGCTGTCCATTCTCTAGGAACTTATTTGTGAACAGTGGCAATCCTGTATAATTAGTGCACAGTGGGAATTATATAAGACTATATCCCGGGAATCGAATCCGCTCATACAGTCCCCTACCGCTCAACTATCACTGCTCTAAAATAATAGTAAATATTACAGTTTTTTTATATTATTAAAGTAAATGAGACTATTCAGGTGAATAATCATGTAAATATAAAATCAAGTCCGCAATACCCTAAACCCAGTTCCCAGTCAGATATAAAAACGGACATAAATTGAAGATTACCGAAATAGGTCGACTAAATGTCGTTTGGAGGTAAACAAAAAGATTTTTGAATAAAAGTAACAAAACGACAAGCGGATATTCAAAAAACTATTAAAAGTTAATTTGGTAACGGAACTCAAAACGCTTGTAGAATTGAAAACGTCTTTGCAATGTAAATTAAAGGAATTAAAAAAAATATTCACTCCATAATTCACAAACTAAAATTGAAATGGATAACCAAAGAAATTATACGAATGCATAGGTCTAACCATACTGGATGCTCCAAATCAATTAGACGGTGAGCTTCTTAAATATTTATTTATTTAGTAGACGCTGATTTAAAATGTTAATGTCATAGATTCGAACTTGTGTCCCTTTGAAAACCTTTTTTTGTTTAATTTGACACCAAATTTGCATTTTGTGGTATCATAGAGTTTAGCATATTAGTGGTATAGGAAATGAAAACAATTTAGAAGCTAATGAGGATAAAAATGCTCACTGTGACCGCGTCATCTAGATTCACGAAAACATGAAGTTGATTTTTTTTGTTCGTCTAATAATTCTACTCATTTCTGTAATAATTTGATACCTCTGTATACATTTATTCCGGAAAGAAATGATTAAATATCTATCTGATGCTCTGTAGTTATGTAAACATTAATAGTGAATCGGTGATTTATTATCATTTATAGCCAAAGGCAACATAAGAAATCTATTCTTTTTTATCTTGAAGGGGCACACCTTATATGTACTATAAAAGTGCAGAAAAAAATTAATATTCCGATAATAGCACACAATCGAGCCGAGGTTCAACCTTCTCGAGCAACCAAAACAATCCAACAAGTCGGGCGACAGCAGTTGACATTCCTTCTCTTAGTCTTTTAACAAGTCACTTCATGGAGCATCCCTTAAAGTAAGTTAAGAACTTGGCAGCCTCCTATTCTGATACGAGTAGATAGAGCAACGTTCAAGGGCTAATTGGACCCTTGGGTCATCTATAGATAGTCCTGAATTTAATAACTGTAAGGAGAGGTAAGTTGTGCCTCCGCCGTTCTGTCATCTCAGTAAAAATTAACAATAAGTACGATACGATATTCCAAAATAAAAACAAAGTTTTGTAAAACAGAACTCAACCTAATTCCAGCTTATTACCTTTCAACTTGTTATGTACACCTTTTTAGCCTATTTATAACACTAGCTATGATGCCCACAAACCGTAACACCTATTTTTAATACCAATTAGTTTCCCAAGATACAAGCCTTGCCTAGTTGAAGTACCCCTGGAAATTTGTGATGTATTTACGTAGTATCTCGTAATATTAATCTATGCTATATAATATAGCCTATATGTAAGACAAATTTTTAAGAAACATTTTTTGAATTTGAATATCTATTCACCATTGTTAGTCGTCAGATGACGTGTCGTAAAACGGTCTTACGTATTTAGACAGCCTTTATAAGATGCTCTGTCTTCTAATGAGGTCCTAAATGTGATCAGTGATGATGATCCTAATTTATCGAATCGTTTAGTGGACAACAAGATATTTAAAATTCTTAAAATTTAAACTGTGCGTGCCTAGAGGAGAAAGCAAATGGTACAAGCGGTAATTACGAAAAGAGTTGGCCCGTGAACCTAGATGCCATCGATGCGCGACCGTCCACCCCCATAGCGATAAATTGAAGGTAACACCTGCTTATTAGAGAAATGAGAACATAACTTGTGTACGCTCCGTCAGCAGTCGACTGGCAGAAACATGGCACGTGAAACCGTTCCATAAACAGTGGCTCTGAATTTTTCTTACGTATCTCATGTGAAGCAAAAACACGTCAATCAATTTATACCAATAATTCATCAATTCTGTAGTGACTGGAAATGGTTTTGTGAATCGAAGAAAAAAATCAAGATATTCAGTTATCAGTTATAATAGGTTATATCGACTGCAGGACGTCTACAGCTGTACATTAGCCACCCTCATAAATTTACAACAGGATGCGGCCTACACCCAGCGTCTTCCGACTTTCGTAATAAGGTTATTTGTCTACCTTAAGAGATGTCCTTCGCTGCACTTGCCGCTTCGTGACCTATACTCCAGAACTTTACCTGGACCTGTTGGTCACCCATTTTTTATGGCCTGCCCACTGTCACTTCAACTTACCCATAGGATAGAATCTCCTCGTGTCTGATTCGATCTCGTAGAGAAATCGCGAATATGGGCCTTCCAGTAGCTTGTTGAGCGACAGCTAGCTAGTGAGGCCCGAAATGAAAGTCCACGTTTCACTGCCGTGAGCTATCTGGTATCATACAAAAATCTATAAATAAGATCGTGGAAGTGAAAATCCCAAGCATTAAACTATTCGCTGATAATCCAATAATATTAATCGTGTTTGATGGCAGTACATAGTAAATACAATTATGATATTCTTGACTACATCGTCATCATCATCACTTAGAGTTCTACTACGGGAAATTGGTCTCCGCCATTAATTTCCAATAAGACTGGTATATGTGTATATGTAAGAATATCAATAAATATTAGAAAAATATCAATTTACAGTTTTTGCACTAAAAATAAATATGAGCTTGTTATACGTTTCTCTAGGTTTCAGGATTTTATCCATAACCGCCCATTGAATATTTTCTTTTTGAACCCTAGAACTAAGGTGTAGATGCTATCATAGGTGGCGACAAAAAGAGGTATATAACCCAAAGTCTCTCTTTCTCTTTAAAGAATTTGAGTATATATGATTTCCCTGGAAATCAAAAATGGCTCTTCCGTGTGTATGAGAGCAACAGAGAAAATCTAGTTATTAACTATATTTAGTAAAAACATCATAAAATGAGTTCTTTAAAATTATTTTGAGTGAGCCGTTAGTCTGTAAAATTAGAAGCAATGACAAAACCAAGACTAATTCTGGCGGTTGAGATACAAATAAAAGAAAGCTATTACTGACAACAGCCATAGAGAAACATAGTTGCTGGTTATACTGCGTTTAATTTTATTTTGTAAAACATTTTTCCTCAAAAACCCAATTAATACTTTCTATTTTCTTATAAGAATATTTAACTATTGTATAAATACACAAGAAATGTATAACTTATTAGTTTTATTAAATGAAATTCACAATACAACTTTAAAGTATTAATTAAAAGAAATTGTTAAAAACAAAGAAGTTTATTAAATTGGGCGCCGACGATTTATAGATCGAGCCGCTTCGCATTGCGCGTCTCCATTATCGTGCAACGATACGTCTTCTGCAAATATCGAACACCAAATCCTCCTACAGCTATCATTATATTATGATCTTTATGAGTGATTTCTTGATAAAATTTATGATTTTTTTCCGCTTCCGGTACTGATTATTTGCAATAAGTTACTAATTGGACATTCAAATTTGAAAATTCAGAACAGAAATCAACACAGAAGTAGAATCATTCGCAAAGTTTAAAAAAGCTAATAAAGTATAAAAAAGAAGTCAAATGGTATTCTATACTATATATTAATAATTATTCTTTCTAGATTTATTCTAAATATTCTTATTGTTTTTCTTATAAAACATTTATTGAAAAATTATATTCGTATTCTTCATAAATAATTTAATATTCTCATTATGGAAACATATCGTTCGTTTGAAAAGAAAAGTATTACGTGAATTACAATGGAGCCGAGTCGAATCTTACATCGGCATTCGAGCGAGTACGTTGACACCGCAGGTGCAATCGGCGCGTGCGCAACACCTTGCGACGTCTGCGAGATTCTTGAGATTAGCGCTTCTTCTTTTTTAAACGCGCCCCGTGTCGATACAAAAACCAACACCGCCGCTTTTGATTATTGATATTGTGCAATCACTTATTGCCTTCCAAATCGTCACTTCTGTTATTTTACTCGTGACACGAACATGTGATCTATGATCCTATAAAGAAAATAATATGAATAAATAAATAAGTAGATGATCAAGCTGATTGTCTTGCGTCAGTCACCAGTCACTCCATGTAACGTCAGCCTAAACGAACTATAAGCTTGATAGCTATCTAATCCGCAGAAATAACTAACGCAAAGGGACGAGCCGAGGTTCTGAGAGAGCCCTAGGGCAATGTTTCTGTAAAGAGATCTTAGTTAAGCGCCCTCTGCGCCTTACCACCTCAAACCTGATGAACGTTGTTCAAGGAAAAAAAAAACACTCGACGTTCAGACATATTACGTCTTTTCAAACTGAACATTCAAATCTTACCAAACTACTGTTTTCACTTTCAAGACTCCAGTCCATTTCTGACGTATCGCCTTCTCACCAAGATTTTATTTATTACACACAATTCTTATACAATTTAAAACTGCGAACTTAAGGCCCGAAGTTATTTTTTACGAGAGAGATTTTTTACACCATTTATTTTCTATTTTCTGTAAATATTTGACAAAAACACGTACGCGTTAAAACTAGGGTAACTACCATATTTAGGAAACTTAGGGATTATATTCATATTACAAATAAAAGTTTTTATTCATTCACAGAAGACTTTTTAAAGGATTACTAGCAGCAATATTTTGTACCTATAAAATGTCTCACAAGCCTATTCGTAAGTTTGCTAACTTCGTACTGTGTACATGTTTAATGTCATATAACTCGATATCCCTGAGACCGAATTACTTTTTAAATAAATTTGTCAATACAGTTATTATCTCCCACCCGCTTGGCGTGGTTTGCATTGCCATTTGTGGCGTGTAAATTCATAAAATCTAATCTCTGTAAATAAGCCATAGTTAAAAAAACAAGTACTTTTTAACTATTAACTATTTCTAATAAACTTCCCTTGTTGCTGAAATTTTATCAAAATCCGTTAACTGACTCAGTGAAAGAACTATTTTTATCAAATTTTAAGCTTTTGGTTTCTGAAACTGAGATAAAAAAGGCAAAAACTGATTATTTGTTCCTAAGAGTCGTCTTTATTGACTTAGCAAGTCTTTTTATGGGCTATGAATATTTTTCTAAAATAGTATCTCAGAATGTTCCGAAAGCTAACATTGCAAGGTTTAAAAAAAATAAAAAAACGTTTGTGATCATAGGATTACTACACTATTATTTACTTAGTGAACAATGTCTTTGTTCCCAAGCTATTTTATGTTTATTAAAAATGTAATTTTATATTATAAAATATACATTGTAAATTTCTATCGCATGTTTTTCCCAGGTCTAAAGCATTCCATCTGAACAGGTGGTAAAATTAACGTCAAGAGATGTAATCCATAATATTTTGAATAATTATATAATTCTAAATTAGAATTTTATTTCGTTTTGGGTACATAGGTGGGCATTTTTTATATATGAATCGATTAAAAACCCTCTTGTCAAAAATTGAGAATCCTATGTACGTAAATTCGATAGAAACATAAAAGCTTTAAACATGACTTTTCATAATTATATTTCGAATAATAAAAGTCACTATTAAAAGACAAAAATTTCTAGCACGTGAACAAATTATCGCGGTCACGGGTTTTACATTTAGTCACGAGAATATACAACTCCTGAACGTTGCTGCCGCATGAAAATTATGCAAGGATATTGCCGGGTAAATTTCGTGCAAAAAAAAAAACAATGCGCGTTATAATTAGACATTAAATTATATTCATATACAGAAACGACTCAGAGTTGTAACTGAGCGAAATATCGAAACATTCAAACTATCTATGACATATTCGTGCAGGGCGAATGTGAGTCATTAGCGACGGACAATGTACTGTGAATCATTTAGTGCGAGGCGCCTTCAGACTTTTAAACAAAGGGTGGGCATACGTTAAATCTTATTAAAATGTTTCATAAGCAATAACAATTTTATATCATCAAAACATGCAATCTAGAAACTTGACGTGAACCTAATTTAACAGACTCAATGCACTCGAGTAATCATTTGGAGGACATATACTGGTAGTACAAAGTAATAAGAATAATTACATTGATTCAATGTGATATTTACTCTTAAAGTAAATGGGTTGACGTCAAAACTACTTCACTAATCTAATTCACGTCTCCAGTAGAGATGTCATAAACAGGCGACATGCTGGAAATCTAATCGTGTCAGCTGATAAACGCCCACTGCAAGATATAGGCACTACCTAAAGATCATCACAATGGCTAGTCTTCTGCTATCAGTAACTTTCTGCGACCTAGACTAGTGGAGAAGCCAACTTGTCGTCGCCACGAGTTGCACCAGCGGCTTATTGTGATCACTGCCACTTCAGACGAGAAAATATTCCAACTCCGCGGGTCTCCTCATTTCTGATTCGATCTCATAGTGGATTTTAGAGCATAGCTCTCCATTGCTCTCTATGTGGCCTGAAAAACCCGAAAACATAATTCATATAAATTAAAAATAACAATTAACAAATCATCTACTCAGTTTCCATAAATAATAAAGAAAACGTTAACAAAGGTTGCGCTTCATATGAGCATACATACACTTACATCCAAAAAACATAAATTAAGATAATCCTCAAAATTTAATGTTTTAACCGAATATTTCTAAGATTTTGAAAATATGATTTGGAAAATATCGATAAAAAATATTATTTACAAGAAATCTAAATCGGCCGTTAAACATTATAGTGTAAGCAATATTGTATTTTGGAAGCATTTTTTAAGTAAAGTTATTTTAATTTACTTGCTCGATTGAGAGGTCATCCCTGGAACACTACGTTCTGTTACTCCATGCTGCGTTCGCTTATGCAAACTTTACGGATTACCAATCCTATAAAATTACCAAATCTAAAGTCGAAGTCCTCAAGGGAGGTCTCTTGATTTGCTGCAAGTAGGTCTAAGCGACTTCAACTCTACCACTTCAAACCTTGTGAAGCTGTAAATGTCAATAAGCAAACAGCATTTGCCAATGAGCAAAAAGTGTAAAGTTTGTTGTTGTTATTACTGACAAGCTACATAGTAAGTTTTCGTTTCAGCCCAAAAACGCCCACTGCAATGGCAATGGCCTCGAAAAATATCTAATGGAGGGTATACCATAATCGCCACGCTTGGCAGGTGCGTTGGTGATCACAGTATGTTATTATGATACGCAGAGTACGCTGCTGGCCATCCTCTGGAAAATTATTTGCGAACAGTGGCAATCCTATATAATTATTGCGAAGTGTGAATTATGGAAAATTGTATCCCAGGAATCGAATCCCGACGTATGATTGCAATTCTCATTCCTCTACCGCAGGACTACCATTGCTCATGTCATGTATTTTTAAGTCTAGTTTTTGATTGGCAATCTTGTTTTAGATCTACTGCTACCACTTAAATATTCCATTCCAGTGTTGACTTTAGGTATATTTGTTTCGCAGATAATAGTAAGCTAGCAATTAGTATTACACGTTTAGATGTTCCTGATATTAGAAATAAATCAGGTATTGAAACAGTCATTGCAATATTCTTAGGGATTCTATACTGTTAAAAAATTAATTAAAAAATTGTACGAAAATGGTTAATCAATCTTCAAGTAAAATTATTAAAAGAATCACTGTTTAGATATACATAAAGAGCAATCGTGTGATTAATCCAGTAATCCCTTGTAGTTTATACTTCTTGCATAGCATACAGACAGACTTTTCATGTCGAACAATTTATTTGTGTTATTTTGTATTGGTATTATTTACCAGGCCAAGGAACTGTGAAAGGCATTTGTGCGTAAATAATTTAACTTGTAGATATATAAAGCTTTGATATTTTTATGGATAAAAAAAACACTGAGCTACAAGGCGACGCATAATAAGAGCTGCCGGGGCACCAGATCGACCAGGTCATGACCACGACCGCTCTCACAAGACTGTACGAATGAGTAGAAAAAAACTTTTATGAATATTTCAAAAAGACGTGACCATTTTTTAGTATTCAGATTGATAAGGACATTACGTTATAGCTACGAATCTAGTAATCTATGTGTATAAGTTAAAAATAATATTAAAATATATTTTTAAAAAATTACGTGATATTATTTATAACAAAAAGATCTAGCCACTGTCAACTTCATTCACATTTTGTCTATGTTCGTTAACTTCTTACTAATACGTACCGTTCTAATGACCTTCAATTTAATATAACGTTAAACTTAAACGGGTCAAGGCAAAAAAAACTTTCAGAATCATAGTAATGGATATCTTACTAACTATAAGTAGTGGGTTTAGTATCGTTTTACAATACAAAATAGTTAAATACAAATTTAAATGTCGAGAGCTAATATGACAAATTTATATCACAGAATAACAGAATTATTTTATTACAAAATGGAATGCAAATATTATATATAATTTTTTACAAAATGTAGTACTTTTTCAACTGATATTAAGAGATATTTTATAAAAAATAGTGTTTCATAACATATTAAAAAAATATAAACTAATGTTCCAGTGCGAACCACAGATGATGAATACTAACGTTATACTTTTTTTTAAGAAATAAAAGTAGCCAGCAACAGATAGCCCCCGCTGTTGAGATAAGAAGAGGGGGTCATATCACCCAGCTGCCGCCCACCTGCCTCTATTATAGGGATTTTTTGAGATCAATGACCTCACATACCTATTTATAAATCGAAATCGTATAGTATTTTTTTTTCCTAATTATTTCTATTGAGGATTATGAAATGGATACGCAATTAACATAGGATAAATACAATTAATATTCCTCGTTTCACCGAAATTGTGATAGCATCATTTCTACAACGAAATGTTACGAAGAAGATTCATTTATTATTGGTTCATCAACAAAATGTCAACATATATTATCATAGTCTACTTATCTTCTCCTTCGATTTTAAATATATATGGCTATTGTAACTGTATACACAGCTTTAGTCATATTACGGTAAAATTGACCATATAGTATAAGAATATAATAATAAAAAAATGAATAATATAACTTCACTAGCACAGTAACTCTAAAAATTAAAAATAAACAAAGATTAACCGAAATCTCCGAATAAATTACTACTCAGAGTGACCGCCACAAGCTAGCTACACCTCCGTTCGGCCATGCAGGTTCCCCTTAGTTTAGCCGTGATTGACCAGACCACAACTACTAAGCGATAAAACCTCTTATACATCATCTATATTTTGGTCGAGAAATGTGTAATAGTATTTCTCAGATAAAAAGTATAAGCACTAATATACTTTCCACATAATTTTTTTTCTATGAAGTAAAGATTTTTTTATCCGTCATGGATATTTCCGTTTGTCTGATTGTCACTACCAGTAGACTGTGTGGTCATCTACATAGCGTCTAAAAGGCTTAAGCTAATAATAGTTAATGTATTCTTATTGGAAATCTGTGGGGCATATTTATGTCCAGCAGTGGACGTCATAAATGATGATAACGATGGAGGTACAATAGATATGTATATACATATAAACAAGGTGTCTGTAACTGTCTATGACAGGAGGCTCGAATGCTAACATTGGGTTCATTGAAAGATATACATTGTACAATGCATAATTAAAATCGAAAATACAAAAACGTGCGAAAAATTGTTAGACTTACGACAACGAGAGACAGATAATAATATGATTCCAGAGTAAATCTTGTTTTGCCTCGTATAGAGGGTAAACATCTATATAATAATTCATTTAGTACTATGACATTATTTATTATGTAATATGACAAAACAGAATCTATAAATAGATTCTGTTTTGTCATATTACATAATGAAAAATAGAATCACACTCTAGACCTGCGACCACTAAAATCGGAGCTTCTCATTTACAGGCTTAGACGTAGAGGTCTCTCACGACTTCCTTATATCTCCTTAACAAGATCAGAATCAAGGCAGTATCGCGCATGTTTGTGATAACGGATGCAAGGTAGCAACTATACTCGGCCGCTTCTGTTGAAACTCCAATAATATATGTCCTCGTATTTTTTACAAAAAGCGTTAAATGAGATTTTAGACAGTTGGAGTCCGGCATAATTCTTTCGTTGTCCCCGCACCACAATGGTATACCGTGAAGAATTTCCGCATGAGTAAATAAAGAAGGTAAATTAAAAAGGATAATTATATTTTATTTTATGAGCTAATAAAGCTTACAGACTAATAACTTAATTGATATGATATAAGCAAGTAACAATAAGTAGTTGATTACAAACTTTTACAGATATTTTGACTACGTTTCATGAACATGCATCATGAACAGCTTTATATAAATATATAACATGAAATTTAACGTGACAAGAATTAATCATGTTTTTAAGAACGTATACATATGTAGAGTATGTCTGTATCTAAATTAGTGTCAATCTCATAATATTTCTTGATGGCACGTGGTAAGTTGATAGTTGACAAGATGTTTTTCTTAATTAAAGATATAAATTGTAAATTACATCGGTTTTAGGACATTTAACTAGTCACCTGTTACATTAAGAGCAGCTGTGCTGTGCCAAACAACTGTATCACGACCTGCTTTCGGAAATGTTACCGTACCCTTGGAGTTATTGATATCAAAGATATTAACAGATCTCTGCGATGATGCCACAGTGTAGATAACGCAGTTGAATCATTTCACCCAAATACAGAAAATATTTTGTGTTATTTTATTCTTTATTGAAGATCTGCGACCCCTGTGTTCGACGAAGCTGTTACAGCTTTGCAAGGCTAACAGTGTCAACATCATCCAGAAACCAGGATATCAATATACTCGATATTTATATCGCGGAAGTGTCAGTCACCGTCTGCGGTATGTGAGCGGTGAAGCGGAACAAAGCGCATTTAACAAGACTCACACGAGGCATTTAAGAACAGACATGTTCTGCCTTTCCCTTTCTGTAGCTATCGTGCCTCAGAAGATGATTAATGCATGTGCGCAAACTATTTATTTTACATCCTGTGTAGCACTTACCAGTCTGTCTTCCCCACTCTGAAACCGCTAGTGCCTTAGCCACAGCAGTCTTCTGTTCTGCGCGCTATGATGCTCATTGCCACTGCAACTTGCTAACTTGCTGGGCTATGTTGATTGATATCGCAGGTCTTCCGATCTCCTCATTCGTGATCTGATAATTAATTTTAATATGTAGTAATCCAAATTTTGAAAAAAAATTCTTGCTATATGATCATTACGTTTTTTTTACATTTCTGATGCCATTGAATATTGGATAGTACATATTATATACATACAATATTGTATCATACATTAATTCATAACAAATGAGTTATACAAATCTCCCTGGATAATAATAAAAGTAGTATTTGTACAAAGGATGAAAAAAAATTAGCCACAGAATAGAATATCTATTGTATTTATAGATGCTTTAATCAGCAATATTATCATTATATATACATATAATGAAATAAAAATTACTCAACGTATAGCTACAACCATATTAAAATAAATGCTCAGTTCAAATCACTTTATATTGTTGTCTGTAGTTTTTATAATCTACAATATAAAAAGAAAGTACGAGTTGCGATCAGCTGTGCGAGCGACAGGTTGTTGTGTGGGTGTGTGTGGTATGAGATGAGAGGCGCGCGTGTGTGCGTGAGGAGGACAGATGCTGCGTACATCTGCCGCGGCGCGTGCGCAGACAGTCGACTGAGTGACTTTGATAGTTGCAAGGACAAATTCTTAAATTTAAGGGACTTTTATTTGGAAAACTAGAAATTGTATATTTTAAAATACTTTTGATAATAAGACTCGCTTAAGTTGTTGGATGCGAGTTGAGCTGATCGATCATCGTGACGAACTTTCGATTGTTATAACGAGTGAAGTCACTGATTTAGGACTTATTTTATTAAGAACTTATTTTTTTACTTTATAAACATGTGCTTTTTTACAATCATTACATTACCTTTTCTAATTTTTTTTTAAATTTTGGATTGAACAAATAGTCGCCTACTAGCTCTGTAGCTTGACTAGTTAGAGGGTGAGAAAGCCAAATAGCTCACAGAACAAAAAAAGGAGTGGAGTAGATAACACGGATCAACAAAGGCAGCGGACGACACCCACCCACAAGGTGTACAAGCGACCTTGTTTAGGTCATCGGAAGACACTGGATGCAAGCCGCTTCCAGCCGGTCCTGTTGGAAACCTATAAATAAGGCCTATGTCCAGTAGTGGAGTTAATACGGATGTAATGACAATGATGATGTCATAGTCTTTCTTGAGTTCGATTAAAAGGATTACTTAAATGACATTTTTTTAAATAAACCTAAATACAATCTGATTAATCTAACAAATTGAGTTCAAATATTCGATTAGGCTACAGTTACTTCCAATAAGCTTAATAATAGTTTAGTATTTTTAACATCTCCTTCAAAAAAAAAACAATTCGTAAATATATATATTATTAACCGCTAAGGGCTCTTTTAAATCTCAAAAAAGATGTTTACAATATTAAATATTTTTATTTTTATTAGTATTAAAACGACGGAAGTAATTTTCCTTATATATGTCGTTATAATTACAAGCACGAAATATTTTACGAGAAACCCAAACAATTTTGTATAGATGTCATAACAATATGCCCTAAGCAATGGGATTCCCTAATAACGTCACAGGATAAGTAAAGTGAGAAAAAAATTAAATTTATTAAAGAAATTACTATTATTATTTATGTTGAAATTTCGCAGCTACGATAAAAAGCTCCAAGTAATTACTATATATGAGTTTTAAACTCTTTGTTGTTATATGTTATATGTATTACTTACTATAAGATATATAATTGAATATGGTAATCTGATGCGATGTGATGATGAAAGAATATGGTCGCGAATTATATTAGCGACTAATTCCATAAATTAGCAAAAATTTAACGAACTATTAATGAAGACTACATGCGCACAAGCAGTTATAGTTTCTCGTCACCGTCGCATGAGCAAGTATAACTATCTTCATAAGTGCTAACCATGTACACGCTTATAATCTTTTTATCTACATACACTTCTTTTATACATACAGCGGCTACCAACATTTTAACCATACTAAAGAACCGGTTCGAAGCGACCTGCATATAGTGTTTTCCGAAGATCTTAACAAAATCGCCAGTCCGTCTTGTGGTTGGATATCCAAGTTACCGATTGCCAATTCAATGATCTCAACTCCTGAGCCCTAAAGAATGAAAAGGTGAGTAGATGAACGGAAGTAACATAGCCTAGTGGATTGCCAAAAGTAACTACAGGCAAGGCAGATGATACGTAGAAGTGATTTGTAAATATATATTCGAATATTGAGTAAACTCAGTCTCGTCTTGACACTTTGTTATAAAAATATAACTAAATTGTATTAAAAATGATTATGCCATGAAATAAAGTATCTAGATGATTTGATCAACGTACATTGATGGTCAGCTGCATAGAGGCGGCCGACATCTCGCGGCTGCCCGTTCGTCTGCGCTCACTACCAGGAAAAGTGGTGCAAGTAACTAGGGTACGGCTTCTAATAACCATATACATAACAATAAGATTAAAAAACTCCAGCTTGAATTTGCATAAAACTCATTAATTTATGAAATTATACAAATATAAAAACAATAAATGTTAGTAATAAATTTAAAAATAGATAATCCTGTGTCATCTATGATTATAGAGTATAGATAAAAATATGTCAATTATAAAAAAAAATAAGTTTACATCTTCGAAAAATTTCAAACTTCGAACAAGAGACTTTCATCGATATCCAATGGTCAATAGCCTTGACAAGAAAATTTGCTAAGGTCTATCACCAGTTTTTTTTTATTACGACTACCAAAATACAAATTAATAAACTTATTTAACCAGTATTTCGCAACATTTTGAGCAGTGCAGTTTCCCAAAGGTGGCCAACGGCATCCTCTGGGTACCATAATACTGCGACCGCCAAATCGCCCTGCTAATTGTGGCGATTATGGTATATCCCCTATAGGTACCATTGGAGAAGGCCTATGCCTACGGCGTTTAAGGTTTGATACGATGATTTCTGGTTCTACCAAAAATTAAAAACCGTGCTGAAAGTCAACCGTTTTGTCACAATTTCTGACACTGAAAAAGCTACGCAGGGCAGCTGAAAAGTATTACGAAAGAAGCATTTTTAAAGTGCTTGTAATCGTGGAATCAACGCTGGAATAAGCATATCGCCAGCCAAGAAGAATACTTTGTTAGAGATTAATATTACAGGGCACGGACAGCTGTGTCCTCTGCATACCATAATACCACACAGCAATCAACAACCTTTCTGCCTAGCGTGGCAGGTATTAGGTTATATCTCCCCACGGATATCTTTGGAGGAGGTCTATATCTTGCAGTAGGTGTCTATCAGCTGACATGAATAAAAAAATGTCATGAAATAATTGAAATATATATACTTCTACAATCATTATCGAGTATTCGTTTTTGTTACAAGACAAATAAAACCGTGAACTAGATTAGACTTACAAAATAAAGTAATTAAATAAACGTTAATCTTTCCCCAAGACGTAAATACTTTTAACAAGTTACATTAAACAACCTAAAACTCCTACTTCGAAATTCATCATAAGCGTCATCAGATTACATAGATTTTCAACAGTACCGGTTGACAGAAGCCCACGTCTAGCGTTTTCCAAAGACTTTAACAACGTCGTCTGTCAACCGTATAGGTGGACGTCATACGCTGCTCTTGCCGATCCGTTGTCTCCTATTGAACTTAAAACACGTAATACATATAATATATTAGGGGGACCGGAAAGTAATGTTGCTTTCTTAAGTTAAATTCACTCGACTACATTTTCAAACTTTTTTATTTCTGATCAACAATATATACGCTTTTGTTATCAACAATATTTTGCCATCTTACTAGATCGGAGCAATAAAAATCAATCGGTTTTTCTGTAAAATATGTCGACAGAAACGACATTACTTTCCGGCCCCCTAATATATTAAATTAATTCATGATCGTGTATTGAAGTTTTCTGTCATTAAGTTTCACCAGCAAATCTAAAACTAAAATAATTTTTTATAACTAGATTCACACTTTGTACACAATAGAGTTGATATATAATAAATAATGTGACGGTCCGAGCTGTGCATCCAGAACCTGCATCCAGCGACTTCCGTTGACTACCGACGTCGTTTATCTGTCTTGTAAGGGTAAGTCATGCACTGTTATTAATAACACTTAAAAACTAAATAGAAACAATATTTATTATAAAATAGAGAAGAGTACAAACACTAAAGTATCTAAAAGAGTTTGTGAACCCGCAACTTTTTTAAATTTCGAGTATAAATACTAATTAATAATTGCGATAAATATAAACTTCATGGTTATTTCCGAATCGGTTACATAATTAACCACACCCGTTACATCGACGCAATCGTTCCTTTACCTACGGTTTTGTTAGGTACAGCAAGCCGTCCGTTTTTAAATATCTCGTGTGCGTCTTGCCAATTACGCCTTTCTAGGTCTCTATCCTCATATACCTCCGACGGTGAATAGCATTTTTGCGCAAACTATCATCATCATATCCACCAATTTGATGATGATGATATTGATACCTCTAGCAAGTATGACACAATTATTGTTTGAGATGCTTTATACGTGTATGTATCTTTAAAATAAAATACAGCAGGTTTTTCTTTTATAAGGTTCCTCTAGTTTGACGCATGTATACTCTATTAGCAAAACAGTGGTGTTTATTAATAGGTCTCAGGTTAATAGGCGTAATAGCTTATATTACCATCATTTACTTCAATACTATATTTATATTATTCACATAGCGTCGCCTTCACCCTAAAACCCCGTATTATGCTATTGCAAGCATATTCCGTTTCTGTCAAATTCGGCATCTACAGATAGTATGTCACCATGAAATTTTTTTTTGATTTTTCTAATTAAAAATGAAAGAAACGAAATTCTCGAAGGTATTTAGTATCGTAAGAGCGAGTACGATTTTATTCGCGTGAAAAATGTTAGACAAGTTTCCAGTAATGGGTATTACTTGTTACCTTTTACATGAATATATTATTAAAAGTAACGTCTTATTACCATAATCTTTTCTTAATGAATCGATTACAAACTAAGACAATGTGACTCCAAAAAAACTGTAAAAAAATTATTGCGATAAAAGGGTTGCCAGAAATGTACACATGAATAATATCGTATTGAACCTTACTGATAACGGTCAATATCAAACTTCGCTAAAATAACATCGTAAAGAACATTACTCTTAAAAACGTTTAAATTTAATTTCAGTTAAATCTATTTTCCGTAATAACTCAGATAATTTACAGAATATATAAACTGAAATAAATTAAATACATGAATCCAGAAAAAATAGCTCTGTTTTGGTATACAAATTACCGTTGTTGGTTGCTAAAGGCAAACTAAAAAAGTTCCAAACACTACCTGATCTGAAAACTGAAACTTAGACAAGTTTTTTGTTGAACAACATATTTTAAATAAAAGTAATAACATGAATTTAATTTAACGTAATTCACAAAAATAATCTTGCCTGTGAATCGTAAGCTATTGTATTATAGCCAATGATCTAACCTCTATGTAAGTATAAAAAATTCTATACAAATACATCTTATTAGATATATATCAAGCGCGTTTCTCTCACGAGTTTCGCAGGCCATACAACTTCGTCATAATCAAATACGCATACGTGCAATCCGCTTCAGCTTGTGCCCGGCGCACAAGCGCGGACGGATGAGTCACAGCGGCATTGACCGTGTAATCTTAAGCCGACAATTAAACATCTCGCCGCGCCGCATGCTCTCCGATCTAAGAGCCTTTTCACACCAACGTACGCAGGGTGCGAGAATTCTTTTTCAAAAATTTGTTCAAACTCAAATTCAATAAAAAAAATCCGTAATCTTTCCTTTTAGCAACGTTACCATTTTTAAAGATATCACTACGTTTAAAAATAAGACAATTCAATATAATTTGAGCAACTAAATTCCTTAACATAATATATAAACGTTTGCTAATATTGTTACATTTTTTGTGTTGTTTATGTCAATAAGAACTCTATTTAATTTTTTTTTCTCCATAGAGCATTAAATAAATATATAAATTCTCGTTATAGCCAGCATTAGAATTATTTATCATTCAAATCGCTTTTTTCCATATGTGGTGAAAGATTAAGAAAAGAAAAAGTGTTTAATGAAACATGTACGGAGAGATTAATTTTTCTATCGTGTTATCGACAGGCGTCCAATTGATAAATGAAAAAACGATTAATTAATATTACGTACAGCATGCTTTTTAACTTTATTTCACTTTACGACAAAGGTAAACGGTACCTGCGGACGTCAGTGTGAAGCAACATTAACAGAAACTGCAACGCTAACCGTGATGCAGCTCATTGCGCAATAGCACGGTAATTACATAACGTAAACATCGATCCCATCGATCATCGATAACGGGCCACGTAAATGCCACGCGCGTGACGTCATCGAGTGAACGGCTGCCTCTACCGTCACCTGCTGTGTGGCCATCCAATGAGATACACCGATTTCTAGATTCGCGGACTCTTAGATAACCTAGACATACTCAAACAAAAGAACTAAAACTTTTTTCTTAGCCAAAAAAATATTAAAACTATATTGAAAAGACATAATTTTTTATCATTATTGATCTACACTGTCGCATTTTTGGATTATTTGTTCGTGTCGATAGCGCTACAATTGCTATGTTACGTAATAAACAAAGAAACAGCTCAACTCCTCTAAGTTAAACAATTTATTTTAAATGACAATTCGCGACCTTTTGGCGGAAGAATTGAGTTAACTCTGGTTGTGTATTATATGTGTAAGTGTAATTGATTAGTAATAATAAATTTATTTATCTATTACGTCTACATTATATTTTGTATTATAAGACACTAGATGCAGGCCGCATCCACATAGTAATGGATGTCCTACGGCTAAAATGGTTACAATATTTTTAGAAGTATTTTACATGTTTTGTATCATTTTTCTACCACACCTACACCCCCGCTTACTTGTTATCTCTGCGTCAATTTTGGTTGACTTGTAGAAAATGTTTTTAAGCCTATAAAAATAAATAAATCTTCTTCTTCCTTTCCTTTTCCCTTTATTTGGGGTCGGGTCTATAAAAATAAATAAATACTTTTTTTAAAAGCAATAAATATTTTACTATCTTAATACAGGCTGATTGGTGACAGGTGCAAAGGCTTTAAGGGGGTGAATACGTACCGTAATCAAACTCCCTGTATAAAGTCTGTAAACTGAAATATGTTTCATTATTTTTTTCTCTATTAGAATGCGATGAGCTTTTAACTTCTGGCCATACAAATTTATTTTAATATGTAATAATCCGAAATGTATATTAAGTCACTACAAATGACCTATAAATTTAACAAATTAAAAATGATTAAGAATAAAAAGTAAAAATAATTTTGCGATCAGAAACCCAAACTGATTGTCGTGAATCTATGAACAGCTTACCTCCGTAATTTTAACTGTATTTTTCCACCGGTCTAAACATTTTCAAAGTAACTAATCTCGTGGACTTTCTCATGGGCCTCGGATCGTCCAATCTCATTACTTATTTAACGGAACGGCACGAGTGGGACAGGAAGGATATGATTCGGTAAATTTTTTTGTTGGTTTACTTATTGAATAGTCAATTAGTGTGATTTGTGACGGCTAAGCGGGGTCATGTTAAGTGGTAGTTAGATTCGTAAGTTTTTTGAGAGCGTATTGAATCCAGCCAGTGTTGCCAGAACAGGTACGACGAGATTTACAGAACGTTTTTACGGATCTTTGAAAAGTGTAAAAAATACTTTATCGATTCATCGTAGATTTTTATCAAGCTTTTATATAAAGGGTTGTTAAATATATAACGTTTACGGTTTGCTAACTCTATAATTACAAAAGAAAGTTTATTAAAAAACATGTTTTGGTAAAAAAAAACAAGTATGGAGGAAATCATGGCTCCTTCGGAAGCTAACAAGTGTAGTGTAGTGTAGGCACAGTCTGCGCTCTGCCACCCCATACACGCGGAATCTGCAAATGCCACTTATCTCATAGCAGTGAGAGTCCATTCCAAAAAAAGGCGAAAATCAAATTTGTGAGAATTACAAAGTAGTAAAAGATCATTGATTACTCTCATGATTTGAGTCTAGGAATTGCAATTATGGGGGAAAGGATGAAGGCGAACTTTAAAGTTGAAAAAGCAAACATTTGATATCAGATGTACTTGGAGACTTGGCTATATTTCCGAAGGTTTAATAAAATGATGGTGTTTTTGAAAAGACATATTATCAATGATAGGGAAGAAAAGATTAGATTCAGTTATCCATAATATAACAATAATTCGATTTTAAACAATTCTAAGCTAGTAATTCGACCAAAATCTGATTTCTTTTTTAATGAAAGTCGCAAATGCAGTACTAGCCAGGATTTTAGATTCTAATATTTATTTAATTTTAATTCTATTTAATTCTATTAGAGATGGTCTCCTCACCATCTATCAAGTGAATCTCATTACTAAAAAAACTAAATCTTTCTTCATAACAACACATTTCGTTTTGTTATTCAGTAAAGAATTAAGATATTTTTAGATGAGATTCCTTACATACTAATTTACTAAATTCTGCGGACAAGACTCCTTGATATTATCAAATTATAGTAACAATAAAATTAGACCTTTACTGGCATGCCTGTTTTTTTTTTCGACGTCTACGGTTACTTTGTATTCTAATATATTTTTTGCAATATTTTTTTTTCAATCTCGCCAATTAGCTAGTTTTAATTATATTTGTTGATCACTTTGTGATTGTATTTCGAGATGGATCTCTTCCTTGTAGGTTAAATTCAGATTAAACCTAGACTCGATCTTTATAAACGGCATGCGCTCGTACGTGGCCACGAGAGACTTTTCTACGCAACTATAAAGTAAGTTAAATATTCTGTATATTTAAAGTGAACAAGTTCTCGTATGAAGTTTGTACGTAAATTGTTACAATTTCTATATAAGCAGTATAGAAATTATAACAATTTATGTACAAACTTTGTTATTATCATCTGGCGCGCTACCTGCTTAGTTGGAGCGAGTCGACTCGAGAGCCGCAAAAAAATGAGAGGGAATCAACGGAACGAATAAAAAATGACGACAGATGCTGACAATAGACGTAACATCAAGTACTTAAAGGTTTCATTTTTATCTTGTCATACTTCTAGCAGGAGATCAGCTAATATTAATATATAATAATATATTTTAAACTAGATTAATAATTTAGTGATTTATTTATTTTTATATGGTGTATTAGAAATCATATATGACGATAAATAATACCGTAAATGACACAGAGCAGTATTTAATCTGGCCATAAATATGTTATAATTAAAAAAAAACAAAATGTTACTTTCGAATTTGGAATTTGTCATTATATAATTGTTCATACAGTTTTCTAATTTGCGCGCTAATATACTATTAAATATTTTGCGATATTAAATTGGAGTGGAGTAATAAAAAGAACCGAATCGCGGTGAACGTGTTACATAAAATAGATATGGTATAAATAGTTTCTAAAATTCTCCATATGCTTGGTTTTAGTCAAATGTTTGTGTACTATTGACAGCTCCAATGAAACCTCTGCTCTGTTAACGATTTAAAATATCAGATCTGAACATTGAAGTCTGACTGAGCCATATTCATGACATAAAGTATGTAAAGTTTGGCACAGGTGCATCAAAATACTATTCTTGAGAAGATAGTTAAGTCCCCTAACGACATAATATTCAATAACCAGGAATAGTCCGTTCAGGAAGACTAGACGCCGGATGCTACCCATTCTTGGTAAGAAACGAACACTTCGGGCTTCATCAGAGCCAAAGACTGCCCGTTATTCAATTCTGATCTTTATCCACTGGATTATGATTTATGGTCTATTTTAGAGAGTAAGGTTGAGTAAGATTATTTGGAGTCCCTATAACAATCCATACTTTTGGCAGTGAAATTTTTTTCCCTTAGAAAGAGTGCGTGCTGCTATTGATAAGTGGCCTCAATGTTTAAGACTATATTACAGCCAAAGGAGAGCATTTCAAATAAGTTTATGTATCATAATTGTTTTGTATTAATATGTTAAACTTACACACTTTGTAATAAACGTTACGCACAATAAAGATGTTGTTTTTCTTTGTAACAATATTTATGGCAAGACATGTGTTCAACCATTCTTACAAATACACAGAACATTCACACTCATATAATACTTGTGCTGTGTAACTAAGGTTTATCCATGGGAATTAAATTAAAACAGACAATAAAAAATTAATCGAAAATCAATTAAAATGTACAAAAAGTATAATTTTAAAATAGTTCAGAAGAAATATATTTCACTAAAAATAAACAGATTAATTTTTACTAATTGTATTTATTGATACACCCAATTAATCATTGTTGCTTTCACGTGAAGAGTGAGTAATCTATTTTGCGTTTTACTAACGGAGACAGCATCACGTATCAACGTCAATGGAAATAGTAATAAAATATTAAGTTTGTGCTGATTCAAAAGTACGGCAGTAAAAATATAAACATAGAAATGTGTTGTGTTACAAAAAAAATATTATGGATTTATTTTATTAAAATATTATGTTGAAAATAAATTAATTCTTATGAGTATTACTTTAAAGTTTGTATCCTAACGGTAATTATTGTAAGAGAATACTTTCGTGCGTGGCTGTACAGGATGGCGGGCAGTGCCGGCACGAGCTGCGACCGGTAAAAACATTTCGATTGTCTTCGATCGGGAGCGAGGAGCTACCCGTTCGCGCCCATTGTCTCGCTTACAGAAAAAAACGGTACTTTTAACGCTTAAATTGATCGATATTCTGAAAAAACTAGAAATTATTTAACTAACGAGCTCTTCCGTTTCTTCATTTATGTTATCATTGGTTGTATTTGTTAAGGCTTTACAGGGTGAAAGTAATCAAATAGTTTTATGTAAATTAATATATGGTATAACCTATCCAAAAATTAATGGTTTCAGAGATAATAAACAAAGTATTGATAACATAGTAAGTAAAAGCGTTTTAAAATTCAGATTTTTCTTCTTTTCAGTCGACACCCTCTGCAACACATAAACCTTCCACGCTCGCCACGATGACCGATTTTGTGCACTCCGCATCCAGCGACCTTAAAAATATCGACGGTCCACCTTCTCCGCGTCTACCAACTCGTCGTCGCAACTCGTCAAAGTTTCGACACCAACAGCCATCAGTTACGAGCGATGGCTTCGCCCAATTTCAGATGAGCAATTCTTCGAGCTACGTCGGTGACCAGGGTTTTTCTGTGCATCTTCTGATTTCTGATATATCGCAGCAAAACTCTGAGCAACCTTTCCATTGCTCTCTGAAAACCCTAGAGTCTTCGTATAAGGCCTGTTGTAAGTGACCACGTCTCGGATCCGTACATCACTAGCATCACACATTGGTCAAAGATCTTCGCCTTTAGACATTGCGGTATTGTGGACGATATGGTATTTTGGAGCTTTTCGAACGCTGCCCATGCGAGCTGAATTCGGCGAGTGATCTCTTTCTCGAAGTTGGATTTAATAATCTTCTACAACTTCGAACACCTCCACAGCAGTTGCAGCAGCAGACACGAGCCTTGTGCCCCGCCCGCTGCCAATTCAAACGAGCACATTTTTCGAGCTGCGTTAATAATCTTGATTCTTTTGCGGTTCTAATAAAGTAATAACACTGTCTATTAATCACCCTGTATTTGAATGAAGTTGTGTATAATAAAGACAATGACATATAACACGTGTCATAGTCAATTTAACAGACCATCGTCGCGAAGGTGCGTCCTTATTACGGGGAAAGTGCCACGCAACGACAGATGCGTCGCTCTAGCTTCTTGCCTTTCACCCACAGCGATTCGAAGTGACCTTGGAGTTTTGATGGTCTTCAATTTTTAATAACAATACATACATCACGGTAACCTACTATTTATTTATTTATTTAGATACAGCAGCAGTGCACATTAGTAAAAAATACAGTACAATTTGCCACATAAGTAGCGTTTCTGTTGTATTCTTTTATACTGGATGCAATATATAAAATTTACTTTATACAACGAAGACAAAAGTGGTCTCACATAAGAGGAAATGTTTGGCTTACAACACGCGAATAACTCCTAATGTCAAAATGTTTCCTCCGGCACGCAATATTCTTTAAGGCAAGTATTTAAAAATACTTACTAAAATTCTGTTATCAATACAGTGAATTATTAAGATGATTTATGAAAATACTATTAGAATAGCGAAAGAAATCTATTTCAGACAAACGCGTATTATTATGACAAATCATCGTCATATATTATATCAAACGGAATTTAGACGAAAAAATAAGACAGAATTGATATTTTGTCTACATAATATAAAATATAATTTAGTTTTTGCAAAAATAAATGCAATTAGTGAATTTCAAAATCTTGTATGGGTTAATAATAATAATAAAAAGAAAGAAAACCTTTCCTTTTAAATACATTTTCATCCAATATCCTCCAGTGCCTTAAGATAAAGATCGATGACCAATGTGACTTGCGACCCTAAAACGTGGTCTACCATGATTTACAAAGAGGGCTTTTCTCTGGATATTTAACAAGATCAGGACTAAAAATATCCGTAAACGTAAGATTCTGGAATGGACAGACCATGGGCGAACAAACATATAAAATTATCGAAGACGCTAAATGTACGCCGCTTTCTTCTGGTCTAATGGAAAATCTATTTTGAAGGTTTACTCGAAGGAGAAGCCAGCTGTGGACTCTCAACGGTTGAAATGATGTTGATGATATTACAGTAGCATGTCGTCACTATAACTACGATATAATCTAAAAATTCAAAATTAATATACATAATATAATAATATATATGAATTATAATAAAATTAATACATATAAATAATAACTAATGAATAATAAGTCCACGATAGACTTCTAGATTCATGGTAAGTATATAGCATCGCTACAATACAGGCGCGTGTCCCTATATTAGCTTAAGTTACGGTTACTTGTTTCCTTGATAAGCCCTTTGAAACAAAATAATTTATTTAATGCATGAATAAATAATTTTTGCATTAAGTTTGAAAAAGTAATAGACAAATAATACCTACGAACAAATAATATCTTATGATTATTTGCGTTAGAAACAGATTATGTATTAATTTATCTCGATTTCTTATAAAATATAAAAAAAAACTTATTACAGTAGTTATATGAATATGTAATAAAGAAAAACCTCCTCATAAAAATCGATTATAACGTGTAGGTACATTTTCAACGCTTACCTACGCATTACTAACTACTCAGCTATCGGTCCCCTATCTACCAGATACAAGATGTCTCGCAATGATTGGATGCTGCGCAGCAGCCCGCAACGCCTACCGTTTAAGATTAACCAATAGGACAACGTCATCTTAAATAAACAAGATTACATAGGTTGCATTGAGTAAGTGATTAATGCTAGGGTGTATTACAATGGACAATTAAATGAAAATAAGATACGGTTACAAAATGATATCATTAAATTTAAAAATAAACTACAAATGCAAATTGATTTTTACATTTAAACACACGTTTTTATGTTGATTCGTTGAAATATTGGGAAATCATTTATATTGAAAGAGAAAATTGATAAATACATTATTTAATAATTTTATTTATATAATCATGTTATAAAAATGTATTATTAATATTCCGAAAGATATTAACCATTTTAAGTACCACATCGAGGTGCTGCCATCTGTTGTGAACAACGTTAACTATAAAATAGTAATAACTTTGTTGTTCTACTACTTGCCGATAGATGGCGTGAAACTTATTTAATAATCATAACAAATTTCAAGTAATTTATGCACTATCCAATTTTTTTCACTTTTCCGATATTTAATTCACCACCAAAAGAAAAAACTCTGGTTAATATATTTTAATAAAAGATAACATAGTTTTTACACAAAAAGTCATCTTAGTCTTCAATTTAATTTTATAAGTATTGGAAAAATTAAAAGCAAATGGTTAAAAATTGTTTAAAGTAATTAATGTCACTTCTTAATACTAGAGGTCAGTATTTTAAAGTCAAGAAACTCAAAGTTCGAATTCACTGCTAAAATAAAACAAGTATTATTATTGTACAATATTTTTATTGATAAACTACGCATTTATTTTCATGTTCATATACTTTAATGCAGAGGTGACTTCTCTAAAATTTTGGTAATAACAAAAGTTAACTGACTTCCTGTTCCCTTGCGAAAACATTCGGTTTCAGCAGTTGTTACTGTGCTATATAGTGTTTATATTATTTTTAATTTGTACTGAACACTTTCAAATTCTAAATTCATTGCAATGTTATAATCATGAGTATTTTAAATTGGAAATTAGGTGATATTGCTCTAGCACGAATCTGCAAAAAGTTATATGCGAAAGTTCAAGTCATCAAAGATGAGAAGGGATTATTTTACGACAACAAGGGTTTGCTTTTTAAACATTTTTTTTTAATTAAAACTAGTAATAGATATTATGACAAAAATTGGGTAGGAATGATAGGTATTTACCTATTTATTTCTTTTCAATGGTACATAATTATCAAGATTCTTCATTTCTATCACTAATTTTTATTTCGGATATTAAATTTTTTAAACTTTTTTAAACTCACACATTTTTATTTTATTTTATATACTAATATTAAATTTATAAATGAGTATAAAAAATTTATTCTTCCGTCATACTTCATTTTTATTGTTACAATTTTTATATAAAAGAATAGGCGTATGAAATAAATTGAACCGAGTTAAATTTTTTACTTAAATTTTAATTAAACTTAAATTTAAATTTACAATTAAAATTAGGATATATACTGGATAAATAATTACTGAGCGTTAGATTTTAATGAACATATTACCCTTAAAGAATTCTTTCATATTTGCTTATCACTAATCATATTGTTTGGATTGTGAAGTTGAAAGTTGTGAAGTTCCTGTACCGCTTTATAAATTAGCAATATTAAATTTTTGGCCTCTACAGTTGGTTGATAAGAATAGAATAAATAATAATGCTAGTTTTACATACTACTTGTATTATGTAAATAATGTTCTGCAGTTAATTAACATAGTTAAATTTACTATTTTTGTACCTATCACTATACCTATCCCTCAATCAATTAAAATTAAATTTATACATAGGTATTCACATAAGACATTAGCTTAAATTTTTTATTAGTATTTACTAAACATATGGGACCTGAAACAAAGATTGGTTCACAGCTGTGCAAATGTTAATAGGGTTACCACTTTTATCATAAGTTATTATAACTGTGTTGACTTATTTCTTTATACATCTATTATTTTATACTCTCATAAAACTACTATTAATTCCATTGTCTACATAAAGTTTATTACCTTTTAATAAAAAATGTAAAATCTACAGAATTTGTATTTGTGTAAAAATCTGAAATATTTACTTAAACATAGAATAGAAAAATCATAAAAAATTTTAGTTCTAGGTATCTCTCCAGATACTGATGGTATTAATGTAACCAGACAACTATGCTATTATGTGGAGATTGCTCACACAAAAGATAAATTGTGGATACCTTATACAAGTTTGCACCTGGCTGAACGGTCTAGGCCATTTTATGGTCCAGCTGATAAAGTATCTGCACCGGTAAAACCACCATCATTGCCACGGAAGGTCTTTAAATTCAAATAACTTTTTTAGTGATAACTTAAGTTTATTATAATGTAAATATGTAAAAACTAAGCCAAAATATTGCTCTTTTTAAAATATATGATATGTCATTATATGTCATAAATCAGATTAGAAGGTTTTTACATTATTTTAATAAATTTATTTTGTTACAATTTAAAGTAAAAGTTATAACAGTTCAAAATAATTAATTAGTAGTGCAGAAACAAAATTCTTGTAGTTTGGTAGAGTTGGTAATAATAAAAATAAATTTAAATAAAATTAATGTTTTTTATGAATAAATTACAGAGAAAAATTAAAGAAGATCACACTCTGCCTTTTAGTGTAAAGCCATCTAACTGCAACAAACCAGATTTCAATATAGCATATGATATAACACATACACCATTAAAACAGGGCAAATATGAGAATGCCTTCAAAGAGTTCGTTAGGAGAGGGAAGGAAAGAGTCTTCGACGAATATTATTTTCAGCTGCAGGAGAATAAAGAGAATGAAGAGAGTCTGTACTACGTCAATAACATAGATGCGAGCACAGAAGACAAATTTGAAATGATTATAAAGAATTCGATCACTGAAAAGGAAATAGAGAATTATTTGCATCAGTGTTGGAGATATAATTTTGTTCGTAAACAATCTGAGAATAAAGATATAAATGAAAAAAATGTAAGGAAATGTTTTACACTGGCTAGAAATATTAACACTACACTACTGTTCTGTCGGGCGCGAAAGTCGCTAAATGGTTTTTTGTTTATAACCTTACCCAAATTTCTAACTCTTGTTATTTATTAAATTTTCACAGTTCCTTCACTGTATATATGTCAAATTATTGTCTTTTTTTCATTTTTGCATATTGTGGACGATTTTTATTTTGCGCCCAGCCAACGGAAAAGTGTAATGCTTATATGAAAAAGAAAATATTATTTATTCGTTTTAAATCCACTTAGGATCATTTATAGTGATTATTTGTGTACATCTTGAAATAGAACGACGTATAAAACTTTCGTTTGTCGATAATCGCACGGACAAGCCATCGAACAAGAGATGTATTATACCATACATTACTTGTTATTAATGGAACTTAATAGTGACGGTAACTGACTTGCCAATTTAAGACAAAGTTGGCATGAGAAGAATTAGGATACAAAAGAGAGAGGTATTTTTTGTCTTTCTTTCCGTAGGGAAAGTTGCAGAGGGAGAGTGGTCGGTACTGCGTTACCTTATTCTCCACAATTAAACGGAGTCACATTGCAGATACGACGGCGGTCGAGTCGTAAGGGAAGAACGTCATTTATTTTTAATTTCATATTATTAAGCATAATTTTACGAAAGTTTAAAGAACTATATATAAATAATTACTAGTTCTCGTGGACTTGTCGTTAGACGAGCGACGATGAAGATATAACGCAATGGTTCACATTTCAAAAGTTTGCACTGGTTCTTTTCTCTTACTTAAAACAGTAAATTATTGCATCTCTAATATTTAATTAAATTTATCCTTCGCGCTCCTTTTCATGAAAACATTAAGGAAAAAACACAAGTGTAAGTTTTTATTTGAAACGGGCATGAAAAGATACTTGAACTTTCGTATACGAACAAAAATAATCGATAACCGAGCCAGTTAAAGTGGCAGCTAGGGCCTTCAGGTTCTGTTCTGCTGTTCTCTGGTGAGGAGAGAGACCGGCAAGCATAGCGTAGCACGTTTATCCAAAAGGTGGAAAGACGGTTTTGTTAAGGTCATTGAAACATCAATATGGGAGATATATGCCCAGCAATTAGTCACCTACGGCTGAAATGATCATGATGACGAAGTTTTGTAATTATCAAAAAAATCTATACACAATGAACAAGACAATGCAATATTGAATCAAATTAAAGAAAGAATTGCTTTTCCAGAAAACTGCGTTAACAGAAAAGACTCCGATTACACTACACACGTCGTGGTGTCTGGTGTGCGGCAAAGGTGAACGACTCCGCGAATGCCCCAACTGTCCCTCATCATTCCACCTCTCGTGCCGAAGAGAATGGCTTATCACCATTATTCGTAAGTATGATTAAAAATTAAATACATGTTCGTTTTTTTAGATCTCTCGTATGTGACATTTCTGAACCGTTATGGCCTTACTGGTATATTTAAAATATCCCTTTGTAATCCTGGTAATAAGATTCACTATATTTAAAAAAAAAACTAGCAAAGGCCAGACTTTTTTTATCATAGACCACTTTCGAAATTTTGCATTGTTCCGGTGGATTTATTGCCGCTATATTTCGGAAATTTGACAAAAATGTAATTAGATTTAAATATGGAAATTTGCGGATATTGGCGACGTTTTACAATACTCGACACCGTTTTACTGAATATGGAATATTCAGATTTTTACAAGAGTTGCTGCGCTTCTTAAAATATTATCTGCCTATGTCTAGGAGAAGGTTGACTTGAATGATGAATTGTAAACCCCAATTCATTGCCGTCGAGTCGTCTACGAAGCTCTGGGAGTCCACCTGGACCACTTTGGGAACTTATGAGATCATAAGCAACGGATGGAGCCGTTGTCAAGGGTATCTGAGAAAGTTCGACTGTCTTCGGAATGCCTTCTTGTCGGAATATCTTCGTTCGTCGAGTGCCCAGTACAAGCGGAAGTCTCTTGGACAAAATCCAGCTTATTATCTACCCGACCCACCTTCGGCTCTTCCGTTGGGAGGGCGGGCACGGTTGTACGGTATATCATCACGAACTCGTCGCCAAGGTCTTGCTAAGTAGGTTGTAAGAAGGCGTGGTATAGCCTCCTGTGACGTCCAGCCCTTCGGTGGCGGATGAGGTGCTCAGATTTTCTTTCTCTCTTTCTCTCTCCTTTGCAACATTACTTTTATTCAAGTGAACCGTCAACTAATTTTACGCTTGTTGAAAATAATATGTTTATATAAAAAAACATGTCTTCCCTGTAAATTGCAGATCGTAAAAACCCACCGAAGAAAGCGAAACCGGTAACGTTTGTAGAAAAAATTCTCTCAAGCACGCGCACGATCTGCTCTGTCCAAAAAGAGAAGGAAAACGTGGAACTTTGCCCGAGTTGTATGTGGGGTCCTAGGGTTGGGTGAGCTAATAACTTCCTTATATACCATGTTTCATTGTACTTTATTAAATAAATGCTTCGATAGTTAAAACAATGCAGTACGTAATCTATTACGTGAAAGATATAGTAACACAAAACAACAACAATCTTAAAAAAATACAATCAAATTTAAAAATTATTTCTCTTTTAATATTCGTCGACGAAGTGAACCTATAAAAAGTTTCGTATATTGTACGTAGGCAAGCGATAAGAATTTAGTTTTTAAAATAAAAAGAATATACGACAATCATTCAATATTTTGCCTCATTGAAATATACTAGTTTCTTTTTTTAATTAATATTTTTACAATGCATCTTAACATTTAATAACGCCGCCCATTGTACATCAACTTTTTACAATTTCAACTGAATTTTTATTATACTCTTTGTTTATGTACAATTAAAACTGAATGAAGAAACAGGAACAATTTCAAAAATGTAGAATTTGAAGCGTAGTGGACTGAGACTTGCAATCTTAGGTCGCGGGTTGGATTCCCGGGAATGTGTACAAAATAAATTTGTACACATTCATAATGAAATGCTGGGCATAAGAATTATCAAAAAGCTAAGGTGGGACATGGCATAAAAAAAGTTGGGAAACACTGCTCTACAGGATGGCCATTAGCGTCCTCTCCGTACTACAACACTCCGATGGACAACTCGCCTGCAAAGCGCGGCGATTATGGTATATCCCCCCATAGATATCTTCGGAGGAGGCCCAGCAGTGGGTGTCTATGGGCGGAAATGACAACGATATAAGACAGTTATCTAACCCAACCATGTAAACATACGGATGTCGATTCTTTTACCAAAATTTTTAATCGTATGTTTTCAAAATGGCGAGTCTATTTCGTTAATTACGTCTCATATTTTGAGTTTCCCGTAATCGTTTGACTTTGTATAGATTCTATCTTTAGCATAGGCAAATTAAAGGAATCTAATTGTGTTAATTTTCATGATCAGGACAGCCACGTCATGTTGAAATCGTGACAGTAAAATCCATGACAATCATTTAAGGTAATGCCGACTTCAGGTAGCAAATACTATTAAGCTTCGAATATAAATAAAATGTTAAATAGTACGTAATAAATTGTAATGGTTAAAGATCTCTGCTGTATAGCAGGGGTATTTTCAGGTTTGATTAAAAATATCATAAAATGAAAAGGCATTACCTGCGTTGGATATATAGTATAATAGATAAACACACATGTCTCCATCAGATACGACGACGTGGTTTGGCACAAGCTTGGCGCATGCCCGTGGTGGCCGGCTCGGGTCCTCACGCCGGGATCGACGCCCTCGTGCCTTCTCACTCGCACACACTCTCATCATCAATGGCCGCTCAAGTATTACGGTAATGTTTGCTATTAAAAACAATAACGTTAATGTTTAACTGCTAAGTGTATCTTTTGGACTTAGTTACTGTTAGTTAGTGTAATTCTTAGCATTATACCACTAAATGTAACAACCAAATTTATACAGCGTGTATTAATTTTTTTCCTAATATTACAGGTGGATGTTTAAAATCTTATAGATCAGATGTTGGTTTGGTAATGACAATATATTGATCTATAGCCGTCTCGTGAACTTAATTTTAGTATAATAATATAATTAATAATGCTCTTCACCGTCTGATATGCAAACGGCGTCGGCCACCCGGCCCCGTCGTCGCGACGCACATCCTTCCTTAGAATCCCAAGTGGTCCACGCTGCTCTCTAATCCTCACTCCACACGCCCAACACCAACATCAACACTGACACGACCAGGTAAGCCTCGTCTTAGCTGCCTCAACCTCCATCAGAGTGTCAAAATTAGTTTCTCAAACACGAATGCTTAAGTTTTTAACATAGATTACGGACCTTTACGCCCCGTGGACTCATATATGACGAAGCTGTAAAAGCCTAAGGGCTAACAACATTAACTTTATGGAAACAATAGAATTGATAAGAAACGGTAAAAATTTAGTTATTAAATCGTTAAATATTTTTTATCTGTATATAACGTCGTATTATCTGTCTGCATTATACCTGAAGCTCATGCTCTCGCGATCACATGTTTATGTCGTCCTCGTATAAGATCCATGTTTGGTTCTCACTCGCACAATGATCCAGTACTAATACTAATATATGTGCTAATAAACATTGGAATTCTTAAAATTGTCTACCTATCTGAATTCCATCCTAATTTCCCAGTCATCATCCGTTAATCTCTAGTATTCAGCTGCCAGAAGTACACGACGGTATTCCCGAGGCATATCCCTCTGGCACGTAATCATAATTTTTTTTACCTTGTTTCTAATTTGTGTTTTTTGTTGTTTTCTTTTTGTGTATATTTATATGTGATAGAACAATTAATTGTAAATTAATTTGTAAGCTAAATATTTATTTTGTAACAACTGTAAGCGATCCAAATTCAATGAAACAAAATGTTTAAATTCGAATTTTTTTACTAATTAATATATGCAGGCACACAGAACCATTCGTGGGGCGACAGCTCCCGTATGTGCTTGTTCTTGCCCAGCCACACCTCAGCGCTGGACAAAACGCGCGACCCGATGCTCCAACAAGCTGTTTTGGACGCCTGCGACGATTACATTGCAGTTTACCTGACTTAAGCGCTGTTGTTTTACTTCAACGTCGTAAGAGAGATCTAGGCAACTTATTATTTATAGGTTGATTAAAAATAATAGAATTACTAGCTTCTAAGCCTTTTTTCAAGTAAATGACGCTTTTTGGGATCTTATCTTTTGGATTATATAAAACCTTATATTATCGTTATTTATTCCTAACTGTATTTTCAATGTCATAAGTGTAGTTTTTAATTATGTATGGTATCCTCTTAATTATGTATGGTAATGTTTTAATGGCATTATAGAAATGTTGAACATTTCTATAAAGTAATTTATTTAATCTTTTTAACATAAGACTTACGGAAGCATAGAATTTATCAAAATGTTACCTAATTTTATTTTTTGTTAAAACTCATCGTCATTGTGATTCCATTTTTAAATGTTTATCATTAAAATTATTTTATTGTGAGAATCTTACACGAAGACATCGGTGTGCGTATCATTGTGTTAACTGAAATCGTTTAAAAATCGATCGATCATATTATCTTGGCGACGTGACCGTTTCTTTTCTATCTAATCACAAATGATAGTAAAAAGATTAATCTAAGCCGATTATGTGAATCGGTATAATTTAATTTTATAGCATAATAATTAATTATTTTTCAAAAAATTTGTTGTCTTTATAATCGGTTTTACATCGATAACATAACAAAGCACTTTATACGAAATTGTTTATATTTATAACTATTAGCTATAAACTTTTCTAAGGTTTTTAAAATTAATGTTTTTGTAGAGCCAATTTATTTTAAAGTTTTTATATGTTAAATCTACTATATTTTAGGGGCTGCATGCAAATAATACGAACCTGGTTATTAAAATATTAAATATAGTTAAATCGTTTCAATATTTTTGTAGAAATGTTATTTATAACACAAACCTAATTGTTATGTCTTAAATCAGTACTTATATTGTAATGTGGAAAAATGCCTAAATATATGTCAGTGAAGACATACCTTGATATATTACTAATTGTGTGATTTGTATAAGACTGTTTTGGAAAAATGGATGCATCCATATTTTAATTTTTTTATAAATAATTTAATACATTTTTAGTACAATAAACATTGCTATTCGTTTTTTTTTGTTATTTATTATTTTTTCTCAGAAGGCGGGAAGGCTCTCAAAGGCTTAGTCTAAACTTTATAGTATCTATTCTTGAAGGTCCTCATGACCTTCGGCGCGGACTAATTACACGAATTAGAGGGTCCTATCGCTAAGTTTTCAAATTCAGAATATCTTTATTCGAATAGGCATTTACATGCGCTTTTGAATTGTCGATTATGCCAACATTATAAGCATTAAGCTACTACCGGCTCGGAACGCTGATTTGCTGTTCTCAGCTAATTTAGTTTTTGGCAGAAAACTAAATAGTTGCTCTTTTAAATGAAATCTTTATTATATTACAATATCAATAATATAAATTAGTCAACAAACCAAGTTCCACACCAATTAAAAACTCTTGAATGCTATAATAAGATTAACTTAATATAGCATTTAAATTTTAGATTTAAAACCAATAAATGGAAGGTCTGAGAATCTTGTGAAACTTTATAATCAATGCGTACACCCAGACCCATGATGGATTTGTCAACTCTTTTACTTTGACGAAACTTATGAGTTTATTTATATTTCTTGTATTTATGTTTGTTACTATTTTCCATATATGATTTTAAATAACATGCCATTTTTTTTAAAAAAATCAAGGAATTTCCAAGTTTTAGGTTATAAACAAAACAGTTTTGTTTTAGCAATCAGCCATGGCTATGCTCAGGCTCAGCTACAAAATCTATTTAATCAGTAGTTAGTTGATGTCTCAACAGTCTAAGATTCAGGAATTGTCTACCTATAAGGTAGACAGACGACATTGTAAAGGTCCTCGGAAGAGGTTGGATGCCGCTTCCAACTGATTCCATTGAAAATCTAATGGGGTAGTCCTATATAGAGTAGTCGACCTCCTTCGGCTGAAATTTATTTATTTAGATAAGCACACAAGAAGTAGATGCATTAAAATGGTACAATTAAGAGTTATAACAAATTAATTAATGTACAACGGATATTCCGAGGGGCGTTCAATAAGTTCTCGGTATCAGGAAGATATACTAATGAAGACAACGACTGATACGACAATGTCGAAATCGAAGCTCGCTGTCTGATAACATTCCTTGCAAAACAAAGAAGGATACAAAGTTATTCACGAAGGAATGGTAGCTGATTATCAAGATATGTTCCAATGTTAACTATTTAGAAATAGTCTAATTCAAACGCGGTAGCGAGAAATTCCTCATAACCCTTTCACGACCACGGGGACACCGGTGTCCCAAGCAAAAATCATGGATTATTTTAATATTTACGTAACCATTGTAAATTATTTTTTTGTTTTAATATTTCGGAAAGTACCTTTTTATTATTTTTTACTGGCAATATAGGATAACTAACACCGTTTATTGTTTATCGTCATCGGAACGTTAGAGTTCTTTTGGCGCGAATGATCTGCTGTTTGGAATAAATAATTGATATTGTAAAAGCGCTTCTCAAGTTTTTACAGTGTCAAATTATCATTACCTGGTAAGTAAATTGTTATTCTAAATTTTCAGTAGTAATGTATTTATGTTGTATTCTGTCATGAATCGTTATAAAGATTATGGGACTCGGATGTCCCTGTCGGCGTAAAGGGATACTTTTTACGGGATTTGTTAACTTTTGGCCTGGTGATATACCAAAATGCTATCATTTTCTTAATCATATTTTTCTCAGAATATGTTTCGTAAGGGACGTGGAGTTTTTGAACTTCGAAAAAATAAAATTCTTCAAATTTTTGTGGGTGACAATAGCGATGAGGAAGATGACTTAGTGCTTGATGACGAAGACCAAAGACTTCTAGTACAGGATGATGACCAAGGGGTATTTGATGTCGAGGTTGAAGAAACAACGACTCTTCAACGGCAAGAATCACCTGAACCTTCAACGTCTCAAAAAACAATCCATCTAATCATCAACCAATCATCTAACAACAGGAATTGTTTTGCCGAGTATCACAAATAACTTGCCCTATTATATTTATATTATTCATAAACAAGTAAAAAAAGTACACTAAGTAACAAAAGTACATTATTTACAACAAAACAGACTTACCAACAAGTAAACCAAAATTTTGATGTTTAAGTAGAAAGTAACCCTTAGCGACCATAGGGACATATTTGTCCCATTAATTTCCAAAAAAAAGGTAAAACTTTTTTGAATTTTTAGTATAAATTATGTTTTTAGGATGCCTATTAATTCATTACATTTAGCTAAATTGATTAAATAAGGTACCGTAACCTTATGGTCCTGAAAGGGTTAAAAGGTATCATTAAAACAAAGAAGTATATACAATCATTTACATATTTAATTATGGATTTTACATAATACTTTCACATTTCTATTACATTTACAATATCAATAAAACCATAATTTCAGGACGTAGCTCGATGATGCTTTTTGTACTTGCAAAAAAAAAAAGTTTAATGGCGAACCTGCGAATGTTTACAATTTATTTAAAAAAAAATTAAAAATACATTACGTAATTTCGAATAATATAAAATAAATCCTTAAATTATTTCCAATAAAAGTAGTGCTCGAAGAATACAAGCGCAATATGACTTCGTTAACATTCGCCAAAACTTTCGCAATACCTTCGCAACTTTTAGACTATATTAAAAAAAAAAAAAAATTTTTTTATGGTGACACGATAACAAATATAATTTTAAACGGGTTTTATAGCGGAAGCTTAGGATTTTATTTAAGACCAATAATAACTTACGATAAAACCTAATAAATATGTATAATATATAGCCCAACGAAGTGACAAGATAAAGTCGCATTCCTCATTATGCGCAGAATAGATGGTCACTGAGATCTTAAGATTCTGAAGCGAAGACCGCGGACCAGCATACGCAGCCTAAGACGTCCACCCACAACGGAGACGACATTGTAAAAGTAATTGATTGCAGGGTTATTCTTTATATATGCTTCTAACTGGTACAATTGAATCTATAGGAGTAGACCACTATCAATAAATAAGTTTGTAAGCACCTCCGAACAACTATAACCATATAAACGTCGAACTTCTCAGCACTACATTGGCAGTGCACGGAAATTGGGTAGTACACGGAAACATCAAAATAATCCGATGAAAATTATATTTATTATCGTGTGTAAATTTCACGTAAATCAAAGTCATTAAGTGACAAGATTTTAAAATTTCTATAACGATTATATTAAGTTCTCCATTCAAAAATATAAAAATACATATCACAATATTATACATATATCGTTTTTTATTATCTGTGTCATTCGGACCTTAACACGCGACGTTAGATTCTAAAGTAGAATAAAAATAATAACATCTACGTGTTACAAAGCTTATAATTAACTTACATACAGAACTTACATTGTAATGTTACTTAAAGACATTTTTTGTCGGTAAATAAGGAATATAGTTACTCTAAGTATCGAATCTGCACGCGCACTGGTAAGGAAGACCTCATTTCGAAATGGGAAACTAAAACTTTAATGAGTAATAAAGAGCTAATGTATGAGATGGTTCAATCCTTTCACGTTACGTTATTTTTGATGGTTTATTTCAGTAAGTGCCTATATGCACCAACGTTAAAAAATTTCATACATCTGCAAGTTTAGGGCAATGAGACCCGCCACGGAATCCTGGTATATCTATGCCTTTGATTTGTTCTCCACACCCGTTATATACAGTAAAATATATTAACCTTCACTTCTTTCGCGTTAAGGACGCCGTTAATCATCAATATCCCTCGTAAACAAATTAGAAAAGTAATTTCACAATGACCAATTTAAGGCATACTTTCGAAAGCAGGCAAATAGAAATAAAATTCTTTTTGTTTTTTGCAATGTTTGCGTCCGTTACGATATCGGGTTGGAATATCGGAATTTGATATTAAGACAGTGAGCGAGACTATTTAAATTGACAACAATTTTAAATATGTTTTTAAAAAATTAAATACTTTTCTATAAATATTCCTCATTTCCCGCCAAAATCTTCAAGACATATTACAAAGTTATTACCTAGTTAACAACAATAAAACATAGACACTATGATTATCATTAATTTACAAAGTAATTAATACAAATGCACCTCTATAACAAATTAGATAGTAGCTATACTGGTTTAAATGGATAGCATTATTTAAATAATCGTGCTTTAATACAAACACAATTGTATTTCGCTTCAACATTTTTGAAACATTCGTGTAATAATTAAGATATCATTTTAATTGTATTATTTTTCCTATTTATATTCAAAAGGAAGCATCACAGACATTCAAACAGTTTTAACATTCATTACGTACATATATTAATTCTTAATCTCAATGAATTAATTCCAAAATTTAGCGCCATTACACCAGATTTATTTAAATCGTATAAAGACGTGACAGGACATAACACAGCGATAGAAGGGTTGACCGCTATGGCCTTAAGGTTTTGGAGAGATCTTAAAACTTCTGACGACTTTGTAAGTTGAAAAAACTGTTTCCAATCTGTTCTATTGGAACTGTAGGGAAGTCAGCATTGGACGTCCTATTGTTGAAATAATATTGATGATGTTTTGAAGATATATCACTGAACATTGCAAAAAATAATGATAACGCTATAAAAAATAAACAGGTTGGGTAAAACAATTATTTCGTTCGATAATGAATTAATAGGATAATAATCTGACATACATTATCATATTACACCGACGTGTTTTTATATCGCAATAGACACCTTGTTAATAAAAGGTCGTGAGGTGTTGCCAGATAAAAAGCTTACGGAAGCATTATTAATTAATTGTAGCGTGATACTGAAAAACCAAACGAATGTTTTTTTTGCCATAGCATTTTCTTTAATTATCGCTTTTGTCAAAAAAGTACAACATATATACTGAATGAATATATTCACAGAATATTCTTAATGGTAAATAATCGTGTAATGCTTAGTCATGTAGCAGTCTTTTTATCTGATTGTTAACCCATTTGCATCATAATCGTAAATATACTCTCAATTTTCCTGGTCACCGTCGGAGCATATATATACGCGGTTGCGTTCGGCGTGGAACCAAATTTTTCAGTAATAATAATAAATTCCTTAACAATATAAGACCCCATAGCAAGCTTAGATGCAATGATGGTTAGGTATTTCGCTTCTCTTTATTGGTAACTGAATTATTTTACAGTACAAAAATTGTAGCGGCTATTATCATTCCACATTTCAAATATTACTACAATGCATGTGTTTCCTAATTAATAACGCTGAAATGTGATTTTTTATTTTTATAAAACTTTGAACTAAAAATAAAAAAATAGGGAACGTGTCAAAAGAAATTTCATATTTACTTATAATGCAAATGGATTTATAATAATAGTCAAAAAATCAAATTGTCAATAGCGCAGATGCCAGACAATGGTATTTTGTTTAAAAATGTAACTTCGTAAAAATTCTAGAATTTTTTTGACTTTGGCAAGGTATATATAAACATTGTAACAGGTCATAAAAAAAATCCATTGAATTTGTCATAAAGAAAATATACACTGAAAGATTAATTTGTGATCTTTGCGTGAAATCTATTTAAACCGTGTGAAAGATTGCATAGTATTTATCAATTATAACAATTCGTCCAATAAATCTAGGTTAGCAATGTAAAATACATTATATCGTAAAAAATGCATTTACATCTTGAAAATTACACCAGTTTTAAATTAAAAAAAATTTTAGCAATTCTAAACATAATTTAGATAGATAAAACTCTAAATTGTTTTTCAAAGGATGCAAATAGGGAGATTGTCAGGATGGTTAAAATTACAGAAATGGAGTCAAAGAATGTAGTCCCCGAAGCAAACGCTTTGTATGTTGTCACTACAATACTTTAATTCTTAACACATTTATAAAAAAATATAACATTTACGATACAATTCTCTAAGGCCAACTGAAACAGTCAATGTAAAGAAATTTTATTATTGTTTGGCAAATCTGTTTTTATTTTTTTATTATTATGAATATGAGCGTATTACACAATATCATTCTTAAAACATTAATATTAAAATTTAGCAGACAAAACAGATTACAATTAAAACCGTTTCCTTAAAATATTCATAATCAAACTATTTCACATCGAATGCAACTGAAACAAGTCAGACGGAGTTCTCTTACACAGTTCCTGTTTTAATTTTAAAATTATAATTTAAGCATTATCATTTTAATAAAAAATGGCGTTACATTTCCTAAAGTAAATAAAATGCAGCTGTCACCATTTTTTACTAGGGTCATAACATTAAAAATCTCATAAAATATCAAAACAAAAACGTATGTTCCAAAAAATCTTCATTATTTTATTAACAAAACTTATTAATAAGCTTTGTGTTTCTATTATTAGACTAATGTAAATTCTAAATTTTAATATTGCATGAATGGTTTTTGAGATTTATAAAACATTGTACATTATTATTTTACATGTTGTCACTTAAAAATTAAGTAAAACCGTCTAAACGTCCAGTTATTCACCGGGACCGATGATCAAAGCACTTACCGCGAAGAAAAGGAACACTATGCCTCCGATAATCGTAACTAGAAAAGAAGAAAAACATAATTAATATAAATTGTATATCTATTCAATAAAAGAATGTTCTACTTGTCTCCTATTGTCTTTACGCTGTATCATCGATGGCCACTCTGTGACTTCACGATCGGTAAACTTAACAGTATAACTAATCAGGTCGACTTTGCAGGATACCTTAAACTTCCTTTCAAATAGTAACACCAGCGCAACCTCCATGCTTCAAGGCCCGGATAGACAGTCGGTAAAACATCGGACTCCCAATCTGAGCAAATTCTCAATGTAACCGCTTGACATAAACCTCCGAGTCCGAGACCAAATTTGATTTGCCAACAAAAATCTTTTTTTTTTTCAATAATTAATGGATTGTTTTAACTCACCAGTTCTTACTGAGATCTTCTGCGCGACCATCCTGCCGCCTATCACAGCTAGTCCCGTGCAAAGCGCGTGCCCGAGAGAACCTCCCACTACCACACCGACTGCGTTTTCTCTCGTCGCCAAAACGACCGTTGCCAACTGCGACCGGTCGCCCCATTCGGCAAGGAAAGTCAACGAAGCCGCTTGAAGCAATACTTTTAATATTGCATTACGTTTTCTCCTTCTGCTCTCTGCTTGACCCTGTTCTAACATATCCAAAGTTTCTTCTTTTTCATCCTGTAATCAATTTGTTCTTATTAATTCAAACAAAAACGAATCTCACAATTAGCGAAATATAGATGAAGGGTATATAATTCCGGAACGAGTAGTGGGGATAGGTTATCAAAAATTGTAAGCGGCCATCCATACTCGTAACTAGGATTTTACTGGCTGGTTAATTAACATCATGTCACAATGACATTGCACAGAAAATTTACATAATGTATATATAAGGTAAAAATATAACATCTTAATCTCTAAATATTAACTAAACGCGATAATGCATTACCATACGACTACATGCCAAGCGCAGTAATATTATTTAATAATGACTCGACATAATTACTGAAATAAAGAATTATTATCTCGTAATGTAACTCAAGATACGGAATAGACAGATAATATTCATAGGAATATAAACAAATGCAAACAATAATACGTAATGTAAAGGCATAACAATTAACTAAAACGTCTATGAGAAGCCCAGTCAGTTATAAAAATGGATAACTTAAAAAACGAAACAAGTGTCGGAAGGTACCTATTAGAAATATGATTAATTTATTTATGTCAATATAAACTCTGGCAGTAAAATACGATTCAAAACAAACAAGAGCGTCCCTAGTTATTTTTATTCGACTGATGGGGCTTTAGATAATGAACTATTCAAATGCTGAATTCCTTTATATACCGATTTTATATTATGAAGGCCTAAAAAGCAAGATTTTGAACAAAAAAGGTGATGTGGTCAGTGCAAAAAACGGAACGTAAAAAAGCTAAGCTAAAAGAAAAGAAACTAAGGTGTCATTCGTACTGCCAGGCATAATGACGTAAGATCACCCTCAGCGGTTCGGATTGTGTTGAGGGGCCCGCTTGGGGCTCCTCTTGCGTCTCAGGCACCTCCACTACAGGGGTTCGGGAGGGTCCGGAGCTTTCAGAATGGGCCGACGCAGCGGACACTGAACCTTCGGGCGAACTTGATCGTTTTGTAGACTCCTGTACATTTTTAATCTATGTCATTCTAATGATGCGTTCCATTTTCGTATAAATCGTTATAAAAATCCTTTTTACTAACAGTTAGACATAAACTTAGAGTAAAGAAGAAGATACTTGCAGAGCCAAAATTATACAAATTTAAAAATAAAAGGAATTCAACATTTGCACAACTACGAAAACATCTCTGTTATTGTTTTTATTTTATAAACAAAGATATTTATAAAAAAATTGTAAAAAATCTATCCAGATGGTCGGCCCTATTATTATATTTATCCCCCATTCTATATTTGTCTATTTATAATTAAATAGATTATATTAAATCAAGAAAAAAATGTTTCATAATTACAGTATCATATTTTCTATTTTTAATTGAAAATGGTCTTGAGATTTAAAGTTCACATTGACGTTGACTGTATTTTTTTAAGAGTTCCAAAGGAGTTTTGTGATAAATTTTAGACTTGTAACCTTGTTAAAAATAGTCTGGTATGTTATAGCAATTTCGGTAACACTATAATACAATTTCCGAATTGAACTTCAGAAGCCTACCCTGCGGGAAACAAGTCCGCGCCCATCTCCATCATATGACGATAGAGTACGATACCTGATAAATTTAATTAACTAACGAGAAATGCCTGTTCTAGACATGTGTGCTACGACAGCAAATACTAATTTGTACATAATTTACTGTTATAAAACCCTGGTTAGTTCTGACGGGTACAACTTGTTTTTTTTTATATTCAACGGTAATAAACTATTGGTATGAACCAATAGTTTAATACCGTGTGTGTGATATTATTAGAAAACACTCTACGACAACACATTGAGCTATTAATATCATAACGCGGATTTAATATTAATTATCGATAAGGCAATCGGTACTTATTAGTACAAAGGAATAACTATTTTAAATACTGTGTTTAAGCACATACAAATAATATATAGATCAATTGAATGTTTCATAGTCTAGTCAGAAACTAGATAACGCATCTTTTACTTTACATACGGACTCAAATTTGGGTCTAAACCCGAAATTTAAGATAACAATAGTAGAGGCGACAATAAAACAAAAGTTATATCTAGAGTGACGATGAACTGAACATTGTGTGAGTTTTGTTAATAATAAATACACATGTGCGATAAGCCGCATAGTTTCGTCTGCTATGCGTCTAATTGTTTATAACGGATCTTAGGTAAAGGATCATTGGCGAGAAATTAAATGTAAATTGAACACCCTTTACACTAAAATTTTACACAGCATAACAAAAATCGTACTACATGCCAAATATATATAAAACACACACCTGATCCTCTCTCCTCTTCAATTCGCTTTGCACCTCGTCTAACTCCTCTTGCCCCTCGTTAGGATCCATCTTCCACCCGTCCCTCAACATCTTCAACCCGAAGATCGCGAACAGCGCTGCGCTGATATAATGAGTGTACACCCTGGGTATAACAGTGGCCACCCATCCAAAAGCCGCGGAGAGTACAGTCATGAACACCAATGCGGAAATGGCGCCAGCGAACACCACTATCCGTGGATGCTTCATCGCCATGATGGCAGCGATAAAGAATGTCTTGTCACCGAGCTCAGAGACAACCACCACGGATAGAGATGCCAGGAATCCTTGCCAGAAGCTTCCCTGGACAGCAGCTCTCTATAAACCAAGAAACATATTATTACAATACAAGAATAGGTTATTATTTGGAATTAGGCTAAGTAATAGTAACAATAAAGATCTTATATATTAGCTGTTATTTTATATATTAATTGTAAAAAAAACGCAATTACATTTAATTTTGAATAAATAGATATTATTTTCGACAATTTGATACCAGCCATATATTTACGACTGGCTTTCGTTAAGTTTATTATTTTATATTTAAATACATCATCTATCAAGGGCAAAAAATAAATATTAGTGGAAACCTGTGAAAAGTAGAATAGTTATAATTTCCATTAAGGCCGAATTTTGGGGAACATTACTCGAATAAAGTATAAAAAACTGAGGGGTTAACATTAATATTATTTAGATTAAGGCAAATGAAGGTTTACAAAACCAAAATCTCTTGGGTTTTAAAATTGCCTGCCTTTTATTAAGTTTGATTGAAGTAAATCATTATGATATACAGATGCTTGTCGTGTAAAGGTGACTGTACACTCGAAACATGAAAAAGTGTAAGCCTACAGGAAATAACACATTTAAGTGGTTACAAAAAAAAACTGAACTTCATTTAACTTTATAAATAATCAATCGTTTGCGAAGTAAACAACATTCAGAATTGTAGCTAAAAATTTTGAAAACTTTATGTACCAATCCTCAAAATTTTATCCTAGTGTTGTACACAGTATTGAACGAGTATGAAAAAATGGATGGTAAAACCATTGAACTACGTAAAAGCCTAATTAAGAGTATGATCATACAAATGTTTACTTGGGTTGGGTCACTTTCGCTTCTACCACGAAATTATTGACACCCAATTGTCTGTGGGTAACATAACAATATATTTCGAGCTACCGGGCTATTAATATTGGGCTGTAAAATTCACAAACAAATCAAATTTTCAAATCTAAAGATTCTTAAATAATGTTGAATATGTCAAGTGTCTCATTTGCATCAGTCTAACTTCGTTGTCCACTTTGTTGCAAATTGGCCAATACCATCAGAAAACAATTTCACAATGGTTTTCATAACTGAACAAAAACTGAATAAACCGTAAAATTGGGGGACATTTTTTTGCGGAAGTCCGTAATCTAAGATTTTTATGTAATGACAGTTTTAACATTATCGACATCTAGAAACAAATTTTAATACACGGCCCCGAGAACATAACCTATATTTTTCTTTAATAAAGAAGATTTATCTACAACTATCATTTGTCACATTTACCTTGTATTCATTAGTCGCGATTATTCTCAATGCCATGAAATATTATAAAGTTAATCACAATAAGCAAACAATACGGACTTGGCCTGAATTGTTGTTTAATTTGCAATACAAAGATAGTTAATGTTTATTGAAAACAGTAGTTAAAAGTGGACAATTTTCTATCTACTCACGAAGGCTTAATATTCTTATAGTCTATAAACCTATGAACTCTAAACCTTCGTTATTTTATGTAAGCTGAAAATATCTCTTCGCCTGCTTACAGTTATTCATGCTACTATTAAGTTAAACTCATAGTGACATCGGCAGGACCTTTCAGCCGTTAGATACCCATCCCTCGACGTAGGCCTCCCCGACAGATTTTCTATAAGACCGACTGGAACTGGCCTGCACATAGTGTGTTGTGACAACTTTAACAGGGTCTTTTGTCTACCTAATGGGTGGACACACTACTCTGTGCTTTTTTTGTCCGTGGTCCACTACAGAACTTTAGGGCTCCAGCGGCCATTCGTTCTGCAATGGGGTCTGCCAACCACCACTTCAATCTGCCAATCTGCTCGACTACATCGGTAACTGTCGTACGTCTACAGATCTCTTAATTGCTATATCGACCTCGTAAAAAAATCTGAACAATGTGGGGAAACTCTGTGCTTTTACAAAATAACGATGGTCTCGCGTTCAGCTCTTTCGCTATTAGTAACTCCGTATTGACGTTGATAAGGTAAACGTACTACGTGCACGTCATGTCATGTAACAAACTAATTTACAAACTAAAGTTGCATTATAACTTAAGGTATATAACCTTTGTGAATTATATTTGTTATAAGATAGCCTGCACAAAAACATTTATTATAAGTTTACTGTGTTGTATATATTCCTTATTTATCAACCTTAACTGCTCAAAAATATATTAATAACGCATTCCCAGCCATTGACGTCAATTTCACACATTATAAATTCTATTTTTGATTGCCGCTAACGTTCTTTCTAGTCATATTAAAATTTATTCCTTTCTACCGCTGACGGAATATCTTTTTAATATTTTGAATTAAATGCGAATGATTGGTTATAGCTGTGAAAGCTTTAGAGGGTTTCATTAGAAATAATAAATAAGGTATATAAAAAAATCGGTATAATTAATTATTGTTTATATGCCTGCAGATTTTATTTTGAGTGTTTCATGTCTTGTCGCTTTTCAATAGAAAAAAAAATATTTAAAACGTTTTTCAGTAATCACTATATAAGGGGACTGTAAATAGGTGTAAAGTTTTAAAGGTTTTTGCTGATATTAAAACAAACCACAAACAAATTCGTAAAAACAACACCATTATGATAAGAAAATCATGGACTCGTCATTATATTACACAAACTAATATTGATAAAAAAGAAGTAAGACCTTATAACCTTCCTTGTAATTTTTATAAGATCGTCTGGGTAGTCTAAACACGAACAAAAATTTATAAGAAAAAGTGTTACTTTCCACAAAATCAATTAGATGTTATTATTAGACAATAAATATAATGATGTAGTTATAATCGATGTTAATTGGTTTAAGTGTAAGTCTATTAAAACCATTTTATTGCAAAAGAAAAACTTAATTAATTCACTGCAACATCATTACTAAATTTTAATAATTCGTTTGCAAATCAGATGTTTAGTTTCGCGTGCCTTAGGACTGTTAACTAAATAAAATCAAAACGGTTACGTTTAATTAATCTAGTTTTACTTAAATATCCGATAAACGCATAATCGGAAACCCGCATGAAAATATCCGCATAAATATTTACATACTTCTTCTGCTAAGGATTTCTCTGTAATATTGAATCAGGAATGAGACATGTCATCAGATCAAGAGCAATGGACGAGTCACGAGGAGTGCCGACAAGCAAAAGTAGCAATGACTTTAGTAACACCGTAATAATATTTACATTTAATGTATGTCTACATCATGTTAACTTTTTAGTTTAGACATTTTATGCACGGCTATAAACAGATATTTTTACAATTTTCTCTATAATTTGTCTATATTTTCTTTCAATAAATAAATATTCAATAATAAATTAACAACACTTTTAGCGATGAGAATTTTTATTTATGGAATATTTGATAATAAACCAACTATGCAAATTATGAAATATTACGCAAATATCATTTATTTCAATGAGCAAGAAGAAGACGATTAATGACACGACCACAAGCAAGGCGACACAGTAACATATACTTCGGTTATTTTTTCCATTGATTCGGAAATCATTCTAATCATAAGGTTTAAGTTTCTTTTCATTAAGGTTTCGTTGAATAAAATATTATTTAGTTAACATACACTAAAAGACAAAACGAAGTAACAATGTATCTCATTTTAAAATAAATTGATATGTAAGTCATTCAACGAAAAGATAAAAGTCGCAATTTCACTAAATTAATTCTAAATACTCTACAGTTAAGCGTGTGACACAGTGTTTAGTCCACATTTACGAATTTAGTCAAACACACACAAAATTTTCATTTTTGAAGAAATAAAATTCAATTAAAAATGTTACTTAAAATGATGCCCATTTTCAAACGATAACATACATATTCGTAACGATATACATATGGTAAAAGTTTTTATAGAATATTTTATAATGAACTAACCGCCGCAAATTAGAAGTCAATATTTCCCAAAAATATGAAATATATCTATTTATTATCAAAACATAGTATACAAAATGGAATCTTTATTTCCCATAGTCACGACGTAACGTGAGAACTAGCGATTTCATTGTTTTTTTTACAAGTTTTCTTATACATTGCAGTATGCATAATGAAAAAATACCTAACTTACCTTTGAAACTTTCCAAATTTGAGCAATGTGTTTTTTATTTGTTCACCGTGAACTTTCCGAAAATTTCCGCTTCATCGTTAAGGAAAGAAAACCTGATTCCGCATGCTACGGATTGCACTATGAGATGGTTCTCAAACGCTCAATATTGAATTAAACCTTTCAAACCATACATTTAACTGTTTAGGTAAAAATAATATTCATTTTATTTTTTATTAAAAACTTAATCATTATCATTGCAACCGTAGGTCGTTCAGAGCTGGATATAGGTCTCCTCGTGGATTTCCAATAGGACTCATTGAAAGCGACTTGCATCTTCTTCCAACTAGAGTCACAAGCTGGTCTTTTTGGTGGATGTACTACGCGGCGGTCCATTGTCTTCACTAGCGAAATTTACGGTCCCAATAGACATCTGTTCTGTACGCTATATGGGCTGCTGCCATTTACCAATGTCTGTTACTTTTGTTCGTCTATGTATCTCATTGCACTTTATTCGATCTCGTTAGAGAAATACAGTACATACCATGTTTCGTTTTATTGGTTTTTGCACATGGAAAATACTTAATCTGAATCAATTAATGATTTACTTATGGCTATAAAAGTAGTTGCATTGAATATTTATTTTTAAGAACTACTTTGGTTCTTATTATATTATTCAAGCACAGACGTTGCTGATATAACTTTATCTCCCGATGTTTAGAAGGTAATGCTTTACGATAAAATATAACGAACACTTAAAAAGGGCGAATGTGTTTTTTGTTCCACATTTGACCATGCTTCACTATCACGAATCTAATTATCACCATTTTATTGTAGAAAGAGTGTCAAACGCTGTTTTAACCTGACGATAAACAAAGTAATTAATTCACCTTTAAAACTAGCTCTGTGTGTATACATTCTTTACTCTGTAGGCAAATAAAGATAAGAAAATCAATGAGAATTCGCGTTTATTCACACAGCACAGTTTAATTATCTATAATATACAGTTTGTATATATATAATATTCAAAAGATATGAATGCGTCGACACACTTTAGCGTTTATTTAACTCGGAGATTATTTGTCAAAAAGATTTTTATCAAGGTATTTACTTTATCTTATTCAAGTGCCAATTTTGATCTCTCTACGAAAAGGCTATTCTTTCAAGAATTATTAACATTTTACTGCAAGTTCATTTCGCACCAAACTTTTGTTAGACGCATTTTAATGAAAAATCCTGTTGTCATGTCATCCTAAGACATAAGATATCACGGCTACGTCACCCTTCAACCGGAACATTATAAAGTCATTTACTATGTATATCTGAAAGTCGTGAAAGTGTAGATTTTTTAACCTAAAAGCCAAGGTGGTTGGTTTATTTTTAAATAAAGGATTTATTTTGCCTCTCATATTTCTTCGTCGCATTGACTTGTTCGTTATCTTTTATATGTAAATTAGGAAAAATGTCATTATCAATTCGAAATTCACTTAATAAAACTATATCGAACGTTGAGTGAAATTATAAAATTATCAACAATTAAACAAAAAAAATATTCGCAGGTAGTTTGTACTGTGGATTTGTGTATTTAATAATGTTACTGTCTGTACTTTGGATAATTTACAGAGATCACTTGTATATGATATGAAAAAAAATCGAGAAAAATCCTATTTGATACAAACTAGAAACAAATTTTACTCCCTCTGTAACAGCATCCTATTAAAATATTAGGAGGACCAGAAAGTAATGCCATTTTCTTAAGTTAAATTCACACGACTACATTTTTAACAAGTTTTTATTTCTAACCAAAAATATATTCACCTTCGTTATCAACAACCTTTTGCCATCTAGTATACAAATTTTCAACGCCAGAGCGGTAAAAATTTATCGGTTTTTTTGTAAAATGTGTCGACAGAGATGACATTACATTCCGGTCCCCCTAATACATTGCTACGAAGAGAAGAGGCATACAGTTTGTTAAGAAAAATAAAACGTATTTTTTAATTTCATAAAAATATTTATTTAAAATCAATAACAAATCTATTTTTGCTAAGAAAACAAAAATATTGACTGAGAGCAAATATGAAAGATGAATATTTTTAACTGAAATAATATTTTGTGTATATAGTACGCCCATTTATATCCGATTCGCGAGTCTTGACAAAGCTGTAGAAGCTAATAAAACGTCTGACTTTAATTAGATATAAAGACGGCATCTTATAAGAAATTTACCACCGTAAGTCATGTTTTTTTTTTCCCATTATTGCAAGTGACCTTTAAAAAAATTAAACCGATTAATTTTCTGAAAATTTTCAATTTTTTTTTTTGTTCAGATTATACCTAAAACTGTTTGCATGAAGACAAACACATTTTGAATATTAAACACCCTGTGTTTTATAGTCCGTACTAACGATTCGCTTCTAATTCTGTTTTTAATTTATATTGCCGGAAATATATACCACTGTATAACAATTTTTTGGCACTCATCTTTATATTAGCGATTAATGAATTAAACCGGTTTTCAGTGCAACGCTATCTAAGGGTTCTTTGACGCCGTGACGTTTACACAGAGTACGTTTTAGAAAGTGCCCTTTCACTCGTAATCTAGGAATGTTCACCTACAATCTTATAAAGTCGCGTCAAGTTTAAATTTATCCAAGTCTACAGTTATTCATAACATAATCCAATTTGAACGAAACTAAAATTAAAGTTAAAGGCTCTATAGTGGCCTCAGCAACTTAAATTCATTGCTACGAAGGTTCTAAACGTGCTCTGGTGGTAGATTGTGATTACTTCAAAAAATTTGTTATTTAGTAGTTAATAGTAATTTTCTGTTTATTATCATTTAAAAATTGTTACACATAGCTCAACGAATTGACAACTTGTTGGTTCAGTGGCCATGCCACATAGCGCGCAGGACAAATGGGCACTAGGCCCAGCAAGCGCAGCGGAGGACGTCCATTCAAAACGTCTTTTTCCACCTATTGAAAATCTATATCCAGAAGTGAATGTCCTAAGGTTGAAATGACGATAATGATAAAAAAAATCTTGTACAATGTAATATATTTCTACGACTTTTTGTTAAAACTTTTTAATTTTATTATATGATAACCGAGAGGCCTTATACGCCAGTTTAAAAGTGCACTTTAAATAATGGAAACAAAAACTTTCAGTTCTGATGTTATAAGTTCATTAAAGAACAATAACAAACTACTTAACTAATGTGATAATCTCTTAAAATTTCAAACTAGGTTTATCGATGAATTTGAAGACGTCATAACTAATAAAAAAACGAGGTTAATGTCCTGTGAGAACAGAGCAAACATGTTGAACAGGATTTTATATGACAAAACCTTACATAACGGCGCACTGATTGAATCCGCAACTGCATCAAATGCTTAGTTTTATCCGTTCTTTATTTATTTTCAATATTAGGTTTATCGGAGAGTAATTTTGCATAAGTCCCGTTCATTTTTGTCTGTGAGATCGTATGGTATAGTATCGTTTCAACCCATAGACACCCACTACAAGGCAAAGAGCTCCAACAAAAGATATTAATGGAGGATATAACAAAATCGCCTCGGTCTGCAGGCGGATTGGCGACCGTAATCTGGTGTTGGTACGCAGAGAGCGCCACTGCAGTCGACTGTAGTAGAAATCCTATATTATTACTGCACATAGTGTGAATTATATAAGATTGTATCCCAGGAATCGAACTGAAGACCTGCGATCGTACGTCACAGACCGTTAGGCTATCACTATTCAAATCCCACAGATAATTTCATTAAATTATGAGGTTTAAGGAATTTGTAATTGTGCTGCTAAACACAAAACTCGAAAACGGCTTGAACTAATTGACTAATTTAATTTTCAAATTTTTATTCACAACGAAGAATTCAATGAGAAAAAAATATGCAAAGAATACGAAAATAATTGTAAAAACAACACTTTTTTTACAATACAATACTGCTGCAGTGTGCGAAATTAAAAAAAAAACTTATTTTTCACGTAACCTCATAAAATACGTTTTGATTTTTTATTTTTTTATTGGACTACGACAGACTAATAACTTTTGAAATTATGAAGTCCGTCAAGGCGAGTAAAGTAATTAAAAATAAATAATATTTTTCTAATGTTTGTAGTAAGTAGCTAGCCAAATCCAGAAAAGGTAAGGTTTTTCGCAAGGTTAACGAATCAGTTGCGAAATTATTTCTTATTCAATAAACATTCGTAAATTCTAAATGTAACTTTTCAGGTCTAGTCAGACATATTCATCTTTCCGACTGGTATCGTTTTGGGAGACTAACAACGTTAGGTAATGATGCGCTAGACGGAAAAGAAAGCGTGTCCCTGGCAGACAATCGAAGAATTGTTAAACAGTCTTAAGCAACATTGGTCGAATCCAAGGAAATTTGCAATAGATTGGTAAAAGTAAACATTGTAGGCATAATAAATTTAAAAAAAACCAAAGCTTAAACTTGTGCACATACTGGTTCAACGAATAAAAAATAGTTTTTTATGAAAGTTCAAAAGGTAGTGGCTTTCCCTAAAAATACTTCTGAAATTTTATATGTGTTGGAATTATTTGTCATTTTCTAAATCTGACAAATCGTGGCACCGATGGCGGTTAGGGCCGAAGTTTTCTCGAGTGACGATCGCGAGCCAGTAAATGCAACATAGTTAAGGTTACGGGAAGTCACTGGATGCGGGCAGAGCAAGTCCCTATCCTCCACCTAACCCTATCTATAGGGGAGACCTATACCTTGTAATGGACGTTCATCAGCTGAAAAGAAGAAGAAATCTAACAAAATTTGTGAACGCCGACTTTTACTTCGTAATCTATTATATTATAGCAATATTTGATTTAAAAAAATGTTACCTTGAAATAGCTTCTGTAATACAATATTTTTTTTAATTTTATTCTTTTACAAACAAACAATGGTATATTACATATTCAAACATAAGATAGAATTATGTTAACAGAATATATGCAAATGTGCAATCAACAACATTATCCGTATAATTTAACACAGACAACTATATAATATGTATTATATTTTTAACTACTTTATTTAACTATATAATATGATAATACAAAAATGGGCAAGAACGAATACGAAGACTAAAAAATCTCCGGCCCACCCCACCGCATTCACCATTCATTGTATATTCATCTATGCTGATTGTATCAATTCTAGATTTGGTTTAAAACTACAATATTTGTTTTACATCAATCTAACATTTAAAATTTCAACGCCACATGACGAAAGACTGTTTACGAAGTAGGTCATTACATCATTGATACAGAATCTATTTAATATATAAAAAACAACATTACTCTAAACTAAACCGATATTAATTTACTAATCCGTAATCAGTGCCTATAACTGGAAAATATGCAGGGACATTATGGTATCGCATAAAATTTATTCCATCCTCTCCAACCGTTAAAATCGGGCGCTATATTAGGTTATTATGCAGAGGTCGATGTAACCTTTATAGGCCTTTTAATGTGTATAATGACCTCTAAATCGTTATAAAAAAGTTTTTAATTACTTTCAAGGCTATTATTTTGTGTTTGTAAATAGAAAACAATAGAAATATTGCGATCTTAAAGATGCGTGATAACATGTACATGACGTCTAACTGTCGTATGGCGAGATGTAATTTTAAAAACGTAAGCCTGTCAAATGTTTATCACTCTCACTATCTTCGGTGGGTTTATACTGGCTATATGTTTCCTTTGCGAGAGGCCGCTTAGAAGGATTTTACAGTCCACTCTATTTCTGGCCCCAAAACAATACTAAGCAAAAGTTTTGTCTTCCGACACCTATCAATGTCGTAATTTGTAAAAATGCTGGTGAAAGAAATTTATTATCTTAAGGCTTTGTTTTTTACATTTTAATATCTATTTTACATAAAACAATGGATTCTGCAGTTATAACCTACATGTTACGACAACATGGTGTCTTTAGAATGTTTGTGAAGCAATTTTTTGACATATTACTTTATAATTTTAATTTAAATTTGGATTAAAATGTTTGTAACATCGCTAGCCATTAATGAGTGGAAAAATTTTAATAAAGTACATTAAAGAGCATAATAAAACGTAAATGATTTTGATAGTTTCTTTTAGCACCTAACATTTAACTTAGTCCATTTGAAAATCTCTATACGAAACTAGAACAAGTACGCACTATTCAGATCATGGTTGCATAGACTTACTTATAGGTACTTTTCAAACATATTTTTTGGTTTTATTCTGGAATAGAATTCACTATTTTTCGAATGTACGAGAGTATTATTTTTGCTGTCGGCGGGCCACCAGTATTCGACCGGCGGGCCGCGGTCTATGCATCCATGATTTAGATAATTACATTTACGTTGAGATTTCCGTTTCAGCGAATTATTTTCAGCGTAACCATCCGTGCGTCACGCTTTGACGTAAATCGTAAATGGTGAGTTATTGACCCTTGTTTAGGTCTTAAACACGAAATTTCCGAGAGAAACAGAGTTTGTAAGGTATTATTATAATATCATTTAAACAACAAACAGCCGCACAAAGAATTCGTATCTACGAAAATAAACAGCGCATTCAGTCGTCAAGGCAGTGATAAATTAGATAGTTTAAAAAAGACTTTTTATTATGAAAAGTAATTTAATTTATAAGTTGTATCGTGAACATGTAAAAGTGATCTTTCAACAACCTAGGTGGAACCGAGATAGCCTTGGATTGAGTTATCATTTAAGGACTGTCTACATAACTGTTTCAATAGAGTGTCCAGCATTTCTCTTAATAGGGTACCTATCTCTGATTATAGTTTCTATAAAATTAGGTACTTCTGGCATTATCAAGATTACATTACACAAATGGTCACTGCAAATTATCCTATGCGAAGAATAATATGAATAAATTAAAATTTAAACGACGGAAGCTGTGTACCAGAGGATTTCATGTCTATATAAAATTAGATTTGTACTTTATTATAAATTTTCTAAAGACCTTTGTGGACTATGTTGACGTGTCACTGACTAGAGTTAATCAGCTAAACAATCGCACGACACGCGTCACCGTTGCCTCAAGTGCCTATGCAGAATCTCTCACGTAGAACAAACACTCAAGATATTGAATTGATAAAAATTGAGAAAATTGTCACAAAAGGGTAGTTGGCAGATAAATAGTTCGCAAATACAATAGCATCTATTTATCGGATATGTATCACTCGGATCACTTATATGATAGCGGTAAAATCCAAATGTTAAAAAAAGAAAAAAGATTCAATTCGAATTTTATATATATATATATATATATATATATATATATATGTGTGTGTGTGTGTGTGTGTGTGTGTATATATAATTCAAATTGAATCTTTTTATTATATATATATGTATATATATATTGCTACTGTTCCCGTTTAGGATCCCCCCAATATGTATAATGTAAGAACATATGTCAGGGCACCAGAGGGAGGGATCCCTCAAGTGTACTGCTGTAAAGAGCAATATAAATTACCCATAGGCAAACATAATTTCAATTGGCAAATAAAACAAGCATAAGGTGACGCAATAGTTGTTGTATTAGAAATCCCATAGCAGCATGGTCTATGTCTTTTTAACAAACACCTGTTTATTTTGACGAGAAGACAGCTGCAAGTAGTACTCCGGTGAACAGGGTTAGCAACTTACAAGGCAATCCGCCTTGGTTCATTTGGGTGACTTCCAGAGTTCACCGGCTGGCTTGATTAAAGCTAACCCCAAAGTAAAATGAGCGCATTACCATTAAATTATTATAATCATCCATGTATGTATATACTTATGAGATTTCAACTTATGTACTGACTCATCACGATACTTCTGAAACAATGAGGTTAAGGAACTTGATATTTGGACGAAATATTGCTTTCGCTGAGTAGAGATCAGCTAAAAGGAAATTATAAGAAATACTACCCGCAAGGGGATTGTAGGGGTGTTATTGAAAAATGCATATTTTCATAATAAAAAAAAATTCTGGTCAAGATTTATACCTATAAGAACTACTACATACATACAAAACTGAGCCAGACTATTTTTTAGCATGTTAAAAATTATCGAAAACTGATTTTATGAAATGGCACAAAAGGCATGGAGTGCAGGCAACACTAAATGTCATCCGCCTTTTTAAGTTTGATAATTAAGTAAGTCGTCATCTAAGTAAGATTATATTCGATGTTAACATTCAAGCCACAAATAAGCATTTACGTAAATTAACCTCAACATCGTTCTGATAATATCGGAGCGGTTAAATGGCTTTTAATATAAACAGCGATTATCGAGTACAAGCCATCTCTTCATTTTTTAATTGTTATTTAATTGTAGTCATACTTAAACTCATTATGAGATAAAACGAAGATTGACTGGTATTTATGTTCATCAGTCTAGAATTGGACGAGCGGCATGTGCACATAGTCTAAAGAAGAAGAGTCTAGAAGACTTGACTAGAAGCTCCCTCGGGCACATTTTTACACTAAGCCAGAGGTCGGCAACGCGGCACCTCGGGCGCCACTGCACCCTTTAATAAATTTCAGTGCCCCCCTAAACTATTGTCAATTTAGACAAAAAAATCAGAACGTCGTAAATGATCGATTATGAAAAAATTGCAAATGACATGGCAACCCAAATATCCCATTAAAATTATTTTATATAAAAAAATATGTCATTGCTCTTGCCACCGTCTTTAATATACCTACAAACATTCTTCTGTATTTATTTAAGATTAATAATCATTTTGTTCTGTAATTAAATGTATAAATTAATAAATGAACATGTTTTATACATACGAATATTATTTTTACATATTTGTTAGGTCAAAAAATAGTTGACGCCCGCCATGAATTTTTTATTTAGTATTTCACACTTTACATTAAAAACGTTGCCGACCTCTGCGCTAGGCCATCAAACTTCAATTAATATCACCCAATAAAGGCTTAACATTCAACATAAAACGTAACAAAAGGAATACGGTACAAACAATCAAGACAAACAAGTTATGATTTAATTACTTAAATGAAAAATGGATTTAAGCATTAAGTTTATACTATGGAATAGATTACACGATTACTCTATCCTCTTGTCACGTGGCTGCACTTTATGCACAGTGACTGGAAATTGGAGTATAAGATTTAAAGAGTTTAGTGTATAAATAATTCGCTATTTATTAATGTATGGTACACCCTATCCAAACATCAATCAATGGTTTTCAGAAATAATAAATAATGTAATGATAATATAGTAAGAAAAAGCGTTTTTAAATTCGGATAACTACATATTAAAATTAACTGTTATTTACTATCTATAGGCTGTACTGCCAGAAGTTATTGGCCTGATGAATTGAAATAAAAAAAAATAATGTAACATTATCAAAGTGAAAACTTTAGACAAAGAAGCTTATAGCTTTAAAGAACTTTATAGCTTTTTGGTAACATAGTAGCTATACGTTCACCTCTTTAAAGTTTTTACTGATTTGGTCCAATCTATCTGTATATAGTCCAATTATAATAATGAACAAATTATTTAGTATTCTCGAAATAGAACACATTTTAAATTCAGGTGTTAGAATATCATAATCGAATATTATAGAAATGTTATGTCATTATTATATAAATATTATTACTATAGAATACAAACACCGTAAATCGAACTAGTGTAACTAATATTGGCCTAATAAAATCTCTGCGCGCTAATGTTTCCGAACATATAAAAACGATTGGCTACGTACAGTTGAAATAGGTACAATTGCATTCAAAGCTATATTCCTTGTATAGTTCAACTGCGGTTTCTATTTATTTTTTATGCAACAAAGATGATGTTGAATACCATAGTGCACTAAATCTGCACGCGATCCTATTTTCGCCTACGAACAGTTATGTTCAAAAGCAAACAGCAGAAGCTATAAATTACGGTTAATATTTACCATGCTATTTCAAGTCAAGGGTAGAGAGTATTCCTTTTTGCATCTATATATCGAACATATTTCAAATTTACATGAAAGCTTAAAATTTCATCTGATAAATAAAATGTAAGGAATTCCCTGGTCACTTTAATCCGGTGTTTTTTTTTTAGTGAAATAGAGACCACGGACTGGAGAGTGTAACATCCACGCAAAAGGTGGACAAATAACCTTGTTCCTCTTATCGTATTGGAAGTACAAAGGAGGAGAACAATATGAGGCAGTAGAATGAAATGAAAGAAAAGACGAATGTTCTATGGCTGAAATTATGTTGACCACATTGCTTATAGCGAGCGATATACAGATCACTCGCTCCTAGATGACTTGCGCAAGATCATCGAGTAAGGTGCGTAGAATCGAAAGGTCTAACGCTTGGTTACTGGGCCACCACATTTTAATTCCACTAGCGAGGTGTGTTTGATGCAAATGCATTGAAATGAGCGCGCCACATCCGAACCGTGTCCTTGCGGCCGGGTATTCACATTATCGCAGAGAAGAAATCCTTACACGTAAACATCGATAGTGAATGTACTAGATGAAAACTATCGACAATTTTTTAATATTAGTCCGGGTTTTAATATAAAAATAAACTTACCCCTAAGATTTATTTTACATATATAAATATATATTATCTTCGGATATCGAACGTACACGTTGCTTTACCATAATTGTTTTAAAGGTATTCACAATGAAAGATATTCTGACAAATACATAATAGCGTTTTAGTTAAAGTAGTAATCATAAATATATATATATAATAAGTACTAACTCCTTACCTATGAAATTGAAAGTTTTCTATACCGACATGCAAGCATTTTAGTTAGTAATTTAAAATTATTATAGCACGGTTATTTATGTCTTCGAGTCATTACATTCATGTTCGCTTTCTGTTTACAACTATGAAGAAATTATAAACCACGTCACTTTGAGAACGTGAACGCTGGATCCATGTTGGACGTGGAACCAACACTAGTTATTGACTATATGTTATGTTATACATATTTATAACATCTACCGGATAGACTAGCTAAAAACGAACGTACAATCCGTTTCGGTTCCAACGTTATAACTCTAAAAACATTGATCTACGACAATTGCCACGATAACGAAATACAAGTCAATTAAAAAATAAATGAAATAAACAGCATATTAAAAATGTAAAGCCCTGTCCAGAACCAGATAAAGGTATCCGTGAAAGTAAAAAAAAATAGAGTGTAAGCCATATGAATGATCTCTTCCGTTTCAAACTACTTCAGAATTGTTGGCATTTGGTATAAATGAGAAAATATACATTGATTGAATGAAGTACATCTGCTACAGTGCTACCGAAACCGGTGTACCGCGCCTTAGGAATAGGATATATATGAAATCCATTGGAATGACAGCGGCGCCATCTGTCGAAAATTGGACTTACCAACATAGAAACCTTGGGGTCATGCACAACAACTTTACCATACATCATCACATGAGTAGTTAGCATAGTTTACAATACCATAGAACAAACTGGCAAATATTCATTTTTAAACATATATATTCTTGCTTAGTAGTTGTTTTGAGTATTATATAGATAATATTTGTGTTTGAGTATGTTGATATATACTTATATATCGATTTTCAACGCCTTTTATCGATTGATGAGCGATGTTTCCTTATTAACAAAGTCTATCCAATGGTTGTCTAGAACCCACATTTTACGATAACAACACCTTTTGTGATTCTTTTTTGTTGGTCTGTTACACCACTACACACATATGATTTCTTTAAATGTTTATTGATAAACAATAAAAATAAAATGAAATAATGAATAAGTAGCAATTACGATTAATCTAATATGTGACTTTTAACCAAATATTTTTTTAATAAATTTAAGATAAAATTATAATAATTTATTGTCTTTTAAAGATCCTCAACTTTTTATTTTTTATTATTTTTTACTCTACTCTGCTTTGCAATATGTCATAGCTGTGGAAAAAAACAGAAAGAAACTCCACAACACATTTTTCAAAAAAGTTCAACAATACCGATTTATGCACATACACTTTCTGTCAGATGTAGCCTAAATGAAAAAAAAAATAATAAAGCCATATCATTTCCAAGAATTCTTGTCGTTTAAATATTCATTTATTGAATACCATGCCTTCTCCGTAATGTAATTTGGTGACAAATTTTGGTTAGCATATTAAAACATATCCATAAATATATAGATATATAAAAACTATTACAGTAATAGCTATATATAAACATCTTTTTCTCGTTGAATACACAAGAAAGCCGAGCTTTTCCTCTTCGGTCGATGAACCGAACCTATCAAGTACGTTCAGTACAAGGTACTTCACCTACTTTATACACTTGGCGTAGTAAACCTTGTATATCTAACGCGTTTGCAGACATTTACATATTTTTTTAAATATTCGTCAACCACACGTACTTGAATAGTATATATAATCCTCTAAAAACATCGAGTTTTAGGGGAGTACCCGCGCAACATACCTGTAATATTTTCCTATTAATAATAGAAATTAGTCATTTTCTAAAATTGTTGCAACAACCATAAAAGTTTCAGAAGCAACTGTATCTTATAATGGCTGCTTCATATTTTGGTAAAAATAATAATAACAGCTCAAGCTTAATTGCTCTAAATAGTTTAAGTTTAACGCCTCTACCGCATTATCACCTCAAATCCAGTGAAGTTGTTAATGCCGATATGCAAACATTTGTCTATTGCATCCCTGAAAATAATAATTAGTAAATAACCTTTAGAGCATTAATTAGGTCACCAACATTTACCTCTTTAGAGCAGGTAATTCGTCGGTTCAACCTAAAGACGCCCATTGTAAGGTATGTCTCCTCCAAAGATATCTATGAGGGATATACCATAATCGCCAGACTAAGTAATAGTTTTGGCACAAAGTAGTATCATAATATGCATAATATGCTGCTGCCCATCCTCTGGAAACTTGAATGTGGCATTGGCAAACCTATACATTGAATGTAATAGAGTGAATTATATATAGGATTGTATGACCAAAATCGAACCCGGGACCTACGATCACAAGTCTCCATCCTTACCGCTAGACGACCACTGCTCAAGTGTACTGTAGGTATTTAACTAAACGTAAACAATATTCATGACTCATGATAGGCGAGTTCTATCCCTAACTTCGGTTTTTAACTATAAGGGCATGCAGTAAGGTAAAGTATGAACAAATGTTAGCTATATAAATTCTTTTTATGATACAACTATAGCAACTAATAGATCCGATTTTCTGTTTCGTCGATGGGAATGCTAGACAAGTAATGAGGAAGAGCTAAAATCAAGGTCATCGTCTAACTGCCCAGAGGAGCAAAACCGCGCTGAAACTGCCGAGGAAACCCCGAACATTAATATATAGAGTTTACTCTAAGAATCTTCAACGCAACCTCTCCGATAAGAAAGGTAATGTAAACAATGATTTTCTGAAATTCTTCGTAATAAAGGTCTTTTGCGTTTCATATTGCTAATTGTTTCACACAAAGACATGATCTGTATTACTCCTCGCATATCACATTTTATCAGTGCTTATTGCATACGAGGTGTGTGCAACATGTTTTAATCGGTTTTTCGGCAGAAAAACACCTAATTTCGAGAGAATTTTTTTATTCCCGAAATATTGACCATCGGTCAACGCATTTAGTCTATCTTTTGGGCAATTCGTGAATATCATGACAGAAAAACTACTTTATTTGGCGGCATGCCGTTCGACGACCCATTTAACAACTTGCTTCAAGTTGCAGAAATGCAGTTCTGCGAGTGCGTGCTCCACTGCTGTATTAATAGATGATAGTCAGATGGCGACAGTCTTGAGGATTATGGCGCGTGTCGCAGAAAGCGCACCGAGCACAGCAAGCGATTTCAATATCTTTTACTGATATTACTATGCGAGACACCGTAATTATTAACACATTAATACGTGATAATATAAATAACATCAAAATATAGTTAATATAGACAAAACTTGTAACATCACCTGCCAAATGCAATTTAATTGGAAAACGTTTTAATTTATTTAATATGACTATAAATATCAGCTAAAAACTACTAATCATTTAGCCGAATATACACTGGACTGTTTCACTTTCATCTTTTCATCCCTAATTACAGATGAAAAATCAGAAAATAATTCTTTAGAATATTGATTTATTTAAACACTATTTACTAATACTACGGCTAAGCTAATCTCGAAGGCGTTTTCTATCAATTAACCTTTTGGAACCGATGACCATTGGGGCCGAAAGGTTCTCGAGTGGCAACCACAAGGCGGTAAAAGCGTGGGTAGGTGTTGCCTACTAGGTGGATCGACGACATATTTAAGGTCGCGAAAAGTCGCTGAATGCAAACAGCGCAAAATGGGTCATCGTGGAGATCTTCGTGGGAGACATATGCATTGCAGTGAGTGTTTATCGACTGAAAAGAAGAACTTGGGCGGTGCAGAAATAAATTAATTAAAATAGATGAAATAACTAGATATCATATAAAAGAAAGAAAAATAGATTTTCTATTAGAAATAAATATACTACGACTACTACTAATTATGATTGTGCATAAATGTATGTTAGCTTTTGTTAGTAGTTGTTATATGTATATCAGGTTATTTTTTAATCTTACTTATTTTTAAGATATACCTCACATAAATATAAAATATAATGAAATCCAAATATTGTAACAATTCCATCTGTTTATCAAGCAACATTCGAACTTTCGCTTTGAATATTAAATATCAACAGTCACATACAATTTTTATCTTTGATAAGTTAGATGGATTATTATTAGATATTATAGACATATTTTATCACGTCTAAAGAAGACAGGAGGAAAACCGTACAATCATAGCCGGTAGATATAAGTTTTTTTTATATATATATATAAAAACGATTATCGCTACTCATGGACGCGAGCATCACACACATCTGCAATCGGACGTTCTTTTTACTTCTAAAAACAATTCTCATAAGAAAACATAACAAAGCTTATGTATCCGGAAATAGTAGTTCTAATTTTATATTACATTCGCAATCTGGTTGAAGCACTTAATAAAACATAATAATAACTTTGACGTATGTAAACAAACTGAGCCAGCCACCCACTCGACGTGGACACGATCTGCATTAAAGTAGTAAAATTTGTACATCTAACACTCTTACAACAAAAAAGATTTAATAAAGTATACATACAATAATAGTGTTAAATTCAATAATAGTTACGTGTCGATAAGAAAATTTAGTTACGGAATATGTAACAAAACATTTTTTAACATCGCTAATGAAACACTAAAGATATCGACTTGGTTTTTAATGTTATATTTAATCAGAGAGAATTATAAATATTAGATCGGTTAAAAAGTAGTCCGTTGTTTTTATGTAGATGGCTCAAGTGATCGATATCTCGTAAAGTACCCACACAAACAATTACAAATTTATACTCATTTTTTGAGTGACATCTTTACAGTTAAAAAAATATTTTATTCAGCGAAGTAAAAATTCAGTACATTATATAGCTTTTCTTTGATGAAGGTAAAAATAGAGGTATGGTCGCCCAGCGGTAGAGGACTGAGACTTTCGATCGTAGATAGAAGGTTGAATTTCCGGGATACGATCTTATGTAATTCATACTTTTTGCATTATTTTGAAGGACAGTGCTCACAAATATGTTTCCAAAAGATGGACAGTCCTCTGCGTACCACGCTGCAATTGCAAATTAGCCTGCCAAATGTGGTTATTATGGTACATCCCACATAGATATTTTTAAGGGGAGGCCTTGTAGTGCACGTCTATGGGTTGAAACTAAAACGATGAAAGACAAAAATGCAAGCCAAGCGGCTGAAATTGTGAATGGCGTTAGTGGTCATTATATTGTTCAGACTTGACCGTGCACCATGCATTAACCTATTTTTTTCTTGTATTACAAAACTTCCTTGAATGGTATGAAATTAGAATCAAGAAAAGATTGTAAAAATCGATTACTAGAATTTTTCACTATTGAGGATCAAGATGCCTGCGGAGCAATCTGCCTGCTTCCCTATTTCCAGACGGTTATAGTCCAGGTCTTCAGGGTCAGAGTGATTAGGTACCAACTGAGCCTGCGTGATTCAACGTCGACCACAGCGTCGCTTTCCATTAGGCGACTTGATGGTAAAACACTGACAAGAAAGCGTTAAAAAAACCTTTAAAATGGCAACAAACCTTGTAACAAAACAGTACATATTTGACCCAAATTTGACAGTCCGAAACATGTTAAATAAAGTCTTAAATTATACGAAAAAACATGGATTCTTTTTCACTATATATTATTAAATCATATAAGATGTAAGTAGAATTGAATAAACAAACGCAAAATTATAAGGCAGCAAAAATTTTGGATACAATCACCTTTTGAGATATAAAGAGATAAGAGCGAAATATAATTACAGTTCAAATAATTTTAAACAAAGACATTGTCACAGATGCACGAATAAACAATAGAGACACCTCGCAACTACTTTGCACACGCCTTGAAGGAAAAACTCAAAGATAAACGTACCTACCTACATACCTTGTTCATTATAATCGCTAATTCAACACGAGTTTTATGATGTTGCTATATGACAAGGTTTTTATTGTTATTCCTTTTTATCAGTGTTAAAACGGGTAGAATTGCCACTCATTGGAAAATATTATATTTGTGAGCTATAGTCATAACAATGCGATAGACGGCAGCCCTTAGTGACTCAAAAATTATGCCTGCCACATAAATTTACAATTAACCTATTCATAAACAATTTTCAATTACTTTATTGAAAGAATAAATTTTCATTATCATCGATCCAGTCGTAGGAAGTATACACCATGCACACACATACACGACGTAGACCTCGACCTAAGATTTCCAATACGATCAGTTGGAAGCGGCCTGCATCCATCACCTTCCAAGGACAGTGGTGGATAGAAGTCTTTAATATGTCCACCTTTTGGGCGTATATCCTAATATTCTGGGCGCTATATAGGCTGCCCATTTGTCACTACAACTTGCCAATCCCCTGTGTTATATACTTTCTAGTTACTTTTGTTTATCTACGGAATTCCTCATTCATGATTTGATTTCGTAGAGGAATTTAGAGTATATCCTTCTTCTGTTAGCTTGACACAATAAAGCCTAAAGTGAGAGACGACTTCAGGCCTCATTCACGTTTCAATTATTATTTAAAACATAAAACCTTTTTTAATTATAATAATAAACATTCCAACTAAAAACGCATTATTTCCATAATAATAATAGAAGTGCTTGTCATGCTTCTTGCCAGACCTACCGCAACAATCAAGCTGTCACTGGAGTTTAATTTGCGAGTCACGTAACAGAACAAAAAGACAACAGCTACATGTATATTACGAAGTAGGTTACTATATGATTAATACATATAATATATTATATGAACGAAGCAAAAATAATTTATACAATTCACTTGTGTATATAAGTATATAGTTTGTGTGAAAAAAAAGTAATGAAATCTTAGAAACAGTACGCTTCGAACAATATCAAAAATCTAAACATTTTTTGTAACGTACCTAACGAACCAAAACAATATGGAAGGACATCACTTTTTCTAGTCATTTAAATTGTAAAAAAAAATACCTTACGTACGCACGTAATTTGTTATCGCAATTTTACTAAAATGTTTTGTTTTTAGTGCTGTTTTTGCACTTAATCCATTTATTCATCTTAAAATATTAGTAGAGGCTATATAATTAACTCGCCACCATATTTATCGGGTAAAAAAAAATATTATTCCTATGTATTTATCCAGAATGCAGGGCCAATAATCCATATTATTTTTACACATTATTATACATTTTTTATCATTTATATATAGACACGATAATTATGCCAGAATAGTCCTATCGGATAGAAACTACAATCAAATTATGCTACACTATAATGGCGTCTTTTGATTTAAATACTCTGAGTTCAAAATGCGCCCCGATCTGAAAAAAGCACGCAACTAACGCGGGTTTTTTTTGTGATCTCTCACAGATTTTTTTAAATACATTAAAGCAATTTAATTCTAAAATATATTATCACTTTAAAAATCCTTGGAACTGAAAAGCTATATTTTTACTGGTTTAATTTGATAAAGTTTTTAAAATAAATGCATTAGATTTAGAGACTATATAGATTTACACAGTTACACGTCTTTCCGATTTTTAGACATACGATATGGCAGTTTTCTTTCACCGTTTGTGAGCAATGACGATGTTATGTAATTTATACAAAACATGCGTTGCAGCTGGAGTCGTACCTCTGCGCTGCGACCATATATCATAGTCCATAACAACTGTAAGTTTGTCTTGATTTTATTTAATAAAAAATATGCTTGTTAGTAATTTACAACGATTCTATCGTTTAAGTAATATACTGAATAGCATTTTAAATTAAAAAAAGGTTTAGTTTCATGTCTTCTATAGAATATGTAAATAGTTTAAGCGATATTTAAAAGAAATCAGGAAAATTTGGGACCGACTGTGACGTTCCTCCGATGCTATTAATAACGGGTTGTCATTGCTTTTCACGTTGGCACATGTCCTTGCTAGAAAAACTGCACAAGGTCAAATTTCATTTGAAACTGGCCACGTGATTGCAACGTACGGCAATTTCAGTATCTTCTATTTATACGATTTTTACACTTCTCTCTCAATCAGACTCAAGGTGGCAAAAAATAATACGGTACTGCGCAAGGCCAGTACTAAAATGTATCGTTAAAGGTACATACACGAACGACGTACAAGAAACACGTTTTCGTACTTTTTAGTCCCATCACTTTATAGTAAAGTTAAACCTCTGAATATAATACATTTGTATTTACGAGAGTACACTTGAGGAATACCTGGGTTCTTTGGATTACGAAGAGACAAAAAAAATATTACATTTTTATATATCTACGTAATTGTACGTATTAAATGGATTGTATTTATATTTACGTATTCATGTATGTATATACAAAAGATTTATTTATGCAACAAATAATTTTAATCAAAATCTGTGTTTGCGAAAGATATTGTGCCTAGATCGAAAATACGTCAAAAGCTTGCCGTTATTGTCTTTTAAATAGCACGGAAGGTAAAGAGTTAATACCTAAATAATAGTTGTATTAGGTAATAGGAATAGGAAACAACGAATCGACGGCTTTAGTCGACGGCCGTAACATGAACACGCACGGTCAAGCGCCGACTTTAGTCGTGAACCAAGAAGTTTTAACCTATCTCTGCAATTACAGTTAATTATAATAACATTAGGTGGACGTTATGAATATCTGTATCCGCTTGTAATGTCAAACACTCTCATTACAAGTGTGTTAAAGAGCAAAACGGGCTCAGTGTGACGATGAAAATAAACATGAGGAAACCCGTATATATATCCAATAGCCGAATCTTTAACTGTGAATAATTATAAACTACAAGCCATTATACTTTCAAATATTACTAGACTAATTATTAAAGCTATTCGGTAAAATACTTATATTTATACACATATTAAATAGTTTAATATCAACTGCATGCCAGGGTAGCACAGTTTTATTGTAGTTCACATATCACTTGTACGTATAAAATCATTTCAAATTTAAAATATCTTTACATGGCATCTACGCGCACTTTTGAATCTCCAATTATTATAACATTTTATGTAGTAAGCTGCAACCGGCTTAGAATGCTGATCTGCTAAGAAAAATCGACCAAAAGATCAAACTAAAAAAGTTGCTATTTTTAAATTAAATTTAACAATGTTTGATACATACATTATAATGTTAATCTTGTAAATTAGTTAACAAACCATGTTCCACACATTTCGATCGATCAAATGTTGTAATAAGATCTATTTAATCATTTTCTTTTAATTTTAAAATTAAAACTAAGAAAAGGAAGGTTCAGGAATTTATATAAGCGTACACACACCTCCATAAAGAATTTGTTAACTTTTTGACGACGAAATTTACGAGTGCGTACATACGAGCCTATATGAATTTATTATTATTTTTATTTATCATATGCGTGACACTATTATTATATAAGTATTTATTAGTTAATTTCCATTTTAATGAACGATTAGCATCTAACATCTTAAGCACTGCGTACACATGATAATAAACACAGACCGACACACGTGATCAGCGCGCTGCATAATTTAATAAACTAAGTCTTTGAATATCAATGACATAATTATCGTAGAAAGTAAAACTAAATGCTGCTACAGTATAAAAACTTAAAGTTATTATTTGCTTAAATTGAATAATAAATTATTTAAAAGGCATGGGATTTCATTACGAGACCGAATCAGTAATGACAACCTTCGCACATGAATGAAAGTAAAGGATTTGGTCCAGAGGATTGGCAAGATGAAATGGCAGTGGACCACTTAGCATGCAACACGGATGGCCGCTGAAGCCTTAAGGTTCTAAAGTAAAGTCAACGATCTAGTAAGCGCAGCGTCGGAGGTCTACCCATAAGGTGAAAAGACGACCTTTTTAATTCCCTGTGAATTTGATTTAAACCTATACACATTTGATCTATTTTAAATCTATGGGAGAGACATATGTCTAACAGTGAGGGTAATACATTTTAAATGTAAATTTAGCTCTAATATAAACAAGTAACATTATAATAAATAAAAACTCCGAAAATACCAGACGTATAAACATACACATAAGTTTCGCAATGAACCCACGTGGTAGACAAACTATATTATCTCTCTCTACGAACAGGGGCTGTGTACCACTATTAATATTATTAGAAGGCCAGTACCGAAAAGAGTCAGGGAATCGTTACTCCGCTGTTCGTCGTTCCGGAACTATCAGCCGGCGCAGGCTATATAAATAATACCTGTTGAGACCACTTTCAAAACACAGAGTTTAATGTTTTGAAACTTTTCATTATCTTGTATTATAAATTTTTAAACATAACACGTTAAAGTGTCGAGTTTTATGCGTAACATCATAAAAAGAATGAATACAATTTTTTAAACATGCTAATTTTTAAATAAATAATCTTGTTTCGAATTATTAAAAAAAATAATGTTTTTTTAGTTATACCGTTTATAACTCAAGAATAGAGGACAGATTTTTATGATTTTTGTTTTTTTTTGTCCGGAATATTATATCATGGTAAACAAAAATTAAAACGGTTTAACATCAATGAAGCCATGTAAAAATAGAGAAATATGATTCTAAGAATTACCTAAATAAGAAAATTCTAAATCTGTACATTCAATGACTGTTAGGCGAAAAAAAGTTTACCGAGCTAGTTGTTACATATTATTGTCATTAACGTAATGTCTCCCCCAACTCAATTTTATTTTATAATTTTTTTACATTATTGGCATAAACGGTATTTTATGACTATAAGACGCATATGACATTAAGACACTTAATTTATGTAATTTAAAAATAAGGTTTCATATTTATTCTTACACTCAACAATTCATACCAATTTATGTTATATTGATGTAATCTTCACAAGATAGGCTCTAATTCGAGAACCTCTGGTAACCTTTATTTATGTACTATTACTTAATTCTCATAACAATGTATTCTAGAATACTTACTTTAGTAAATAACGATAGTATTATTATAATTTAGTTTAGTAACCTGCAAAGATATTGTATGTTCGAAGGCTAATTTAATTACTTTTGGACGAATAATACTATTAATTTTATCTTTATTGTCAGTGCTATCACTCGTTCAATTGTGTTAGCTTTCGAACTAGAAACTATCTTTTTTTGAAACGGAATGTTACCAAAATAAAACAAAAAATCCTTTTGTAACAATCCAATGGTTCAAAAATATGGTAAACAATACAAATTCACGACGATACCTTTGTAAAAGTAGCTATATTGTTCCGATACAAATTCTATATTCAAATTCTCCACGAATGTTAAATTTGTGAAAAAAAAAATTAAATTAGCATTACGAGGCTATACTACAGTATTAACTAAATTAATATGTTTTCTTACTATTATTCATATAATTAATTTGTCTAAAATTGTATCAATTAATAACGGTATATTTTCCTACTATAAATATTGATATCTTCAAGAAAATAAATAATCAATACAAAATGCAAACAAACCTGCATTATTATACCCAGCAGCCATCCCTTTATACCCGACTCCGTGGGTACCACTTCTGTAGTCAAAGAATCCGTGGTCATGACCATCGTGGTCGGAAAAAATTCCGTCGTAAACTCTGTCACGTTCATTTTGAAATAAATTAAAATTAACAAAAATCTAGCAAAATAAATTCACTCAACCGATAGAACACATTCGATATTTTAAAAACTTAACTGGCAACATAACATCACTGTACGAGTTCGACGGTTGAAAAGAAAATCTGATTCGCGCCAAAATATATTCGCACTCACTCATTTGGAATACTCAACGGCGCGAAAGAACTTTATGAACTGATAAAGATACCGTCAGGGCATCCGATAACGTAATTTCGCATATATATACACGCGGCTTTGCTTCGAGGCACATTTGTTAGACGATAACGCGACTGAGCGACGTGCGGACCGACAACTTACTAAACACTATGCCAGTGGTAAAGGAAAACATGAGAAACGGCTCGACTTCCAACGCCGCCAAGTTAATATTAAGTCTGCCCTAAGTGTTTCTAAATAGGAACCAATACATCACATTACTAAATACTCTATAGTTACAACTTCATGTTTTCGTAATATATTTCGACATTATTGAAATACAATATTCACTATTTACAAATTCAATTAATTACATAACGCTCTCATATAAACATTGGAAATTTTACTATTTCTTTGTTTTTAGCCGTCGCCATATATAAGAGTAAATATTAATTATTCGTTTTGTATTCGTTACCGTCGTCGTTTCAGTCAATAGACGCCCACTGGAGGGGATAGGCCTCCTCCAAAACTTATCTATGAGGAAATATACCTTAATGGGTCGGCTGTCGCAGCATGGTATTATAATAAACAGAGGACGCTGCTGCCCATGGAAATTCGTTTCTAAATAGTGACAATCCTACACAATTAATAAACAAAGTGTGAACTATATAATATTGTATCCTGGATCGAACATACAACCCACGATCACAATCCTTACTGTTAGGCTAACACTGCTCAGTTTTATATTATTGATATAAAATTCTAATTTTAATTCCATGAATTTGTAAATGCATTAACATACTATATAAATTCATAATCTTCTTCGTGCGGAAACTTCACCAAGTTTTTTTTTAAAATAAGCGTGAAACTTTTTTAAAAACTCAGATCATTTAAAAAATATAGAGAACTATTATTAATCAGAATAACATATAAACATACGTGCCTTAATCACTCGATATATGATGAAGTAATACCAGAAATCACTTACGTTGGAGTAATTTTGTAATTTAAATAATACTTTATGAGTATGGGAACAAATAGTTTTTATTTGGACATCATTTATCTGTTATAAAAAACTAACATAATATTATTGTCGTTAAACATTTTTGATTTTTAATAAAAAAAACTATCAAATTTGTAAATAAATCCAAATAAGCACGGCAGTGTTAAGTTGACAAAATATTTTAAAAGAAAATTAAGTTACAAAATGAAGTAGATACTTCCCTCTAAGAGCCATAAAAATCTTTGCTAAATAGAAACGTGCCCCGACTAACAAATTGATATATTTTAGAGTAGTAAAATTGGTTAATGTATATATATAATAGGGTGTCCAATAAAACAACGACAAACGTAAATCGGATAACATGTCAATGGAAAATTAATTAATAAAAAATTATGTATCAAATTTTAAATTTTTTGGATATTTAAAATTAAATAACTTTTATGCATCATATGCGTTCTTTCTATCACTATAACTACAAATCTGTTCATTTCTGATTTACATTTCCTTTTCAGGTTTATCAGCATTCATCATTTCAGCCGTAAGACAATCACTTTTATATTCCACCTTGTGGCCCGGTGTCCCGCATTCGGGGGACTCCGGCACGGCTTCGAGTGCCGGTCTGGCGTTCATATCCCTTTGTAAAGAGATCGCCAAAAGGGCGATAGAAAGAAATAAAACAGAGTATAAAAAGATAAATAGATTAAAAACGTAAATAGAAACAAAACTGTGATAGAAATAGAATAAGTAATAATGTGTAAAAAAAATGTAAAATTAAAATATAAATCGAAAAATGTAAAAAGAAAAAGAGAAGAATGATAGACGAACAGAGCAAAAGGGTAAGAAAGAAGAAATGTGGTATAAAAGAATGGAATGAAAGATCATGTGAAGAATGGATGCAGAGAACGGAAATAAAAAAAAACTAAGTGAAAAAAAAAATTGCCCAAAAAAGACCCTGGCCCACCACAAGATAGGGGTGCGAGAGGCACCAAATACCGGGGGTCATTTAAAAAAAAATCACTTTAATATTAACCCATGTAAAACTTCTTTACACGACAGACTTAAGTCTTTGAACAGGAGAGCATGGATCAGCTAGCGCAGCCTAGAGCAGGTGATCTTATTAAAGTCGTCGGAAGAAGTTAGCAGTTTAAGCCGTAATGTTCATTTTGTAAATCTATCGGTGAGCATATGTCCCTCAATAATGCTAAGGTTGAAAAGGTAATGCTGATGATAGTTATTAGATATCAGCGTAGGAGCAACTAGTTTATTGTGCTTTGGAAACAAAAAACAAAGATTTTGTTTTTTACACTGGTTAACATTGTTAGCATTTATCGAATATAAAGTACTAGCACAGTAGATAAGCTGATTTGATCGATTGTAGATGGAATGATTCACCGCTGAATATAAAACGTGCTAAGTCACAAACTATTCTTAAGAAAATAGTTAAGAAATATTTACTAGACCTACGATTATTTACCATTTAATTTTTTTTTTCATTTCTTTATTTTTTCTGAGACAACTAGAATACCTTATAAAATGTATTCTACCGTATTTATAATAATATGTACGCTATATACGTATGTATGTATGTTTGTGTACACACACTACATTATACTATACACTATATATATATATATGTTTTGTACACGTTAACTACTCGTTATTTATACTTGTACTGTTTCCATCCTTTGGTTGTCTGGAAGAGATTGCCTCGTGTGATAAGACCGCCCACTGTTTTTTTATCATTTTGAAACTTTTAATTTATTTTCTAGCGTGTATAATAAAGAATACTAACGACATTATTGAGGTCGTCGGATTACCCTGGATTCAGACAGCTTCATGCCGGTCCTAGTAGAAAACTAACTAAACTGGCCTATTTGCAAAAGATGTCGCCCTACATCTGAAATAATGATGATCATGAAAGTGTCAAACCAATGCGAATTTATGCTAAGTGTACTCGTGTGGATTACTCATAAAGCTTTCAATTTTTTTAAAAAAACTTAAAACAAAACTCTGTTAAAACGCGATGTTTAAAATTCTATTATCTTTACGGTAATTAAATAATGACCTGTCGGTGTAGAGTCATTGCAATGCACGCTACCAGTCATACTGTATACATATTATACACTAGATATAACATCACAAAGTTATATTGTTGTTATTTGTCATCGAACTAAAAATAGCTTCAGGCCATAACATAGTGCAACGAATTGCGGTTACCATCTTATCGTCGCATTGTTTAATAACCATAGGGGGAATAGGAGAGATTTTTGGTGTTTACGTCGCGAAGTCTACGTGCATTATGATAATCATTTTAATTAAATTAAAAGAAATAAATCAGGTTGCGTTAATTTTGATAAACTTGAAATTCCGATTGTAATAAAATTAAAAATGGTGACGACGTTTTCAATGTTTTACAAATGATATATATATTGTGATTTACCTTAGAAGACTTTCAATATCAAGTTGCCATTACATGGGGACTCAATTTGGTTCTAGGGATCTACCAAATTGAGCTCGTCAGGTTTTTTTTCTTTTATAATATGAATTAAATAAGTAGAAATACAAAATATGAATATCTTCAAGAATAATGGTTACTTGTCGCCTTTGAATTTAAGCAATTCTAGAAATATTTAATTCTTATAATACGTTCAATTGAGCCCCGGCGTTGTCTCGTTACCCTAAAATAAAAGCCTAATGCGGCTGGTTCTCTTTTGGAGGTCCTATGGCTCACAACATTAAGCATCCATGTGAGCGAGTTTAGAGTTTTACGATGTCTTAATTGTTACATAATGTTTAAGTTTGAACCGAGATTCACGAGTATTCAGAAAAAAAATCATCTGTTTTTAGTTTCGAATGCACAATAAACAAATCGCTCCTAGGCATATCGATTGTTAATCATCACCAGCATTGTCAATTGCTGTCGCTGGAACATTGATCCCTTCCGACGACCTTAGCAAAGTGGCCTGTCCACCTTGTGGGTAAATGTACAAAGCTGCGTTTGCCGATCCCTGGTCTCCACTTCAAAACCTCACGGTCCCAGCGGCCAGCCGTTCTGCACGCCATGATCGGCGGGCCGACTATTAGTATGAAATATAATAGAACCACAGATCATGAAGAAACCCTCAATATTTAACTTCGGAACCCCACCATATTTAATTTCTGAAGCATAATTGCACCACGTATTGCGATCATTGTTAATAACTATAATAAGAAACCAATCCAGTGAAATTGTAGTATGTAGCGGCACGACCCTAGGCTCTCCAGGGAGCCCTCGAGCTTCGCTACCTTAAAAGAGGTTTTAGTCTATGCGCTCTCTGCATCCTGTCACCTCGAACCAAATGCCACTTACATGCCACTGCAGTTTAAGCCAGGTAAAAGAAAATAAGACATTGTCAAACTTTTATTCTTATAAGTCAGCGGGTCACCTTAGCATGTAAGCTAAATAATTTCTAATTTAATAAAGTGACCAGACTGCCAAGGTTACCTGAAAATAAACGACACACCCTGACCATTACAAAGATTTGATAGCCAAGTGTTTGATATAAAAACACATACACAACACAACGCCCCTCATTTGCGCTCGAAACCTTGAGGCATGGGACGGTATCAAATCAGAAATTTCTAGCCACCGCCCCTTCTTTTTTATTTTTATTTTATTTATTAACTTAATCACATCTTATTAAAATTATAACGGCGAACATAAACATTTGATTTCGAATTGAATATTTACGAAATTAAATTCCGAAAAAGATAAAAATATTAGATACATTAATTATATATATTCAAGGAGTTATTTAAATTAGCTTACCAGGTATATAAACGGACGTGATTCAAATGTTTTTCGTTAAAGTAAATAACTTTATTCTAAATTTATTTCCTTATTATTATTTTACTAAATAATTTGAATTAAACAGCCGCTCGTTACTACGGACTCTGCAGCGTGCTTGATTCTACTTGAGATAAAGTTCCCATTTATTTAATTCAATTTGTTATAAACGCGAAAACGTTAGCAACTATAAATAGAAGTTATGTATTTTTTGTAGTCTGTGATACCAATACCACTGTCCACTGCTGCCCTCAAAACCATAGTAAAATTTGCGCTATGCTATCGACAAAAGATGCAAAGGAACCCTAAGACTTTCATTAGCAAAAGTGATGCACGACCATAAACGATGAACATGATTGGTTATTAGTGAAGTAAAACTTTTGCCATTAAAGGAGTGAATCTATAGCTTATTTATCAACAAAACGCTGGGTGATTGTAAGACGTGATTACAATAATCCTTAATGAAGTGATCATTCTGAAATACATTACATTCATTTATTTATCGGTATTTATCACTAGAAAGTCTGCAGGGACAGACGGTAAACAATAACAAACTTTAAATTGTAGTAACACGAATTTACGTTATTTATTACTATATGTATTATTACTGATATTTAAATAGGGTGTACTGTAAATAAATTGACAGCAAATGAGGTATACAATTACCCTTTCAGTTTTTATACCAGTAACTAAACAGGGTTTAATTGTAACAAAATAAGGAGATTGCTCCCTGTTATTACCGAAAAATATCAATCTTACTTTTATTTTAGACTGGCATTGCGTGCATAATTATAAATTAATTAACGTAATATCTAGTAAAAGAAAAAGCTAGTTTATATGTGGAGTTGAAAGCTAACCACAAATACCATCTGATACCAATCAAAAGGCCAGAGTCAAGACCGCAAACAAAATACAGTAAGTGTCCAATAGTTGCAAATGTTTTGGTGGCAGCGTTGAAATTATAGTTACTTCGTCTAGCTAAAAATAGATAATCGTAAATAAATATTATGAAAGTGCCTACAAAATAGTTCAAATTTAACCGTTTCTGATTTTACAACCCAATTTTTTTACATTGTTTACATTTTGTTTCATTGTGTTAAGTTGAATTTAAAAAATAAAACGTTTTCTTAAAATACAGATAAAGTAAATTTGCTTTAAATATGACGATAAAGAGTGTCTGTTGCCTGTGATGACTTACGTCTAAATGGTCACTCACTTTAGACCTTAATGGCAAGCTCGCAGACGCCGCACGCGCCATGGATAGGGCTATGAAATTTCTCAACGAATTAGTAAAAAAAATGAGATGATGAGAGTTTGCAAACCACAGCGTGCAGAACAGATCCTTGCGCTGAAACCTCAAAGTTATAACCTCCCACTATATATATTGCGAGTAGAAACCACGGCGTAGAATTATGACAAGTGCAACGGAGGAAGATCACCGACAAGATGGACACACGACCTTGTTAAGATAGTCGGAAGATGCAGGCTGCTTCTAGCACATCTTATTTGAAATCTTTGCGAGAGGTCTATGCCCAAAGGAAGACGTCCCATGTTCGATACGATGTTGGTGACAAACCTTAAAGTAAATCGTCGGATCGTCAATTCATAATTGATATCAACTACCTTTGTCTATTGCCGTTCATTCTTTTCGGAATGCTATTACATGCCATCATCATCGTCATCAGATATCGGATGATCGGAAGCAAGAATCTCGTTACTTTGGCTATAAAATAATGGAGACGGATTTAATAAGCTACTGATAAATAAACAGCTGTTTTCACAGTGCCGGCACTTGCAAAACAAGCAGAAATAATCCATTTTGCCTATATGCAAAATGAAAAAGCGCCTTCTGTACTATGTGCTCCCTTTTATTCAACATTGTGTAAATATTTACTTAATGTTGTGTAACATGTGCATTTTAATTTCCAATTTCTGATTATTGTGCTTTCAGACGCATCATTTAGTCATTTCATAATTTTAGGAAAGCTTATAGAATATTCATCAATAAAAGTATTCTAGAAATTTGATGATAATAAACTTTACATATAATATGCCTATTTATATAAGCATGTATGTATCTATATAAAGAAGTACTTTAGAAAAAATTTAAATAATAAATAAGACAAGACGAAAAAACAATTAATACGTAAATGTAGAAGTATGAACACTGTTTAAGATACACGTTATTTATTCAGTGTGAATAAGAAGATTATTTATACACTTTGCACCTCACCGCCAAACTATTAGTGCAGAATAAGAAAAGTTGGCATGAAACCTTATTGAACATACTTGCAATACCATATTGACAATCATGGTTTTTAAAATAAACTAGGTATACCTATTCACACGTTGCTGTGTGATGCATCCAATTAAAAATATGTGCAGAAAGGCAGTTCTGATACGTCATAAACTAATTTTTTTTTCAAAAACCTCCCGGAAATATAACTTGTACTTTACCAAATTTTTACGACGATTGGATGTAAGACTTGTGAATTTATCGAATACAGACAGACCGAACAGACATACATTCATTTTTATATGTATATGTAAATTAAAATACTATTTCTGACTATATATAACCTTCTGTAAAATAGTTCCTTTAGAAACAAAGTTAGTTTAAAGCATAAACGTAACAATGCCGGCTCGTCTATTTTAATCGTAGGTATATCCCCGCATTTTATGACGACTTAATTTACATTACTTATGAATCGTGTCATGGAAGTCACTCAGTTTTGTAATATAACACAAATACTAAAACTGTCTTTTTGTCGATTTGGAGTAGAATAACATTCAGTGATAGCATTAGCAAGAATATTACGATATAACTTTATAATATTATATTATACTACTACAATACAATTATTATAATACATTAAAATAAAACCTAAGACTTAAGATCATAAAGTTAGTAAATCTATCTATGAACAGTATTTACAATAGGATTCCTAAAAAGTATGAATGTATTGCTAAATTTTATATAAACTGGAAAAATCTAATTTTAAATAGCTTTATTGTATAAAATAATTACAATCGTTTATGTTAATTCGTAACGCGCTTCATACTGAGCGCTAACTAGAATCTCAATGGGATTTGTAATTTTTTTTAGAATGATAGTATTGATAAAAAAAAATCTTAAAAATTAGAACAATTCATTTCGAAAAATCCTTATTCTGGACATAATATGCCTATTGTCAGAGGCTGTGTCTAACAAATTTCTTGTATTTACTAGGATGTAAACTTACCGCGTCGCTTAGTATTTTGTTATAGAATCGAAAACGTTTGTGTGCTAAGGGTGACTAAGACGATAGCACACGTCAGAAATAAAACATTAAAGTAAGAACATATTATATGTTCTTCTCAGGTCTGAGGCATTTATTATCAGAAGAGATGGTACATTTTATGTGATTGACTTCATGCAGCTAGCCTATTTTCGCTTTGTGCAGCTTCATCGAAATTGAGCTAGCAGCAGATCGTATTCCAGTTACAACGAAGACGTTTACACGAAGAGGGTACCCGTGTATGTGTACAGTGTTGTGGCTGTAGTGCAGTGTAAGTTTGCGAAGTGAGGAATACTAGGTGGTCGGGTGCGATACAAGCCTTTCCCCTACGCCCTCGCTTGCACGCGGTCGAGGCGGTCGCAGCCGCCAGTGTCTTGAGTATTAGTTTTATTCGTCTGTGGTGCATCGCTTCCGACAGGGGTCAGGCGTGCGGTGAATATCATAGCGTTGGAATGAACAGATGGTGTACCTCGTGACGTCAATTAGAAATTCAACATTCAATTGTGTATAAAAAAAATTCGAATTTTATTCCGAAGGATTATCGAGACAAGTTCTTAAAAATTACTAAATAACATTATATTTTCAAGCCTCAAAACCTATCAGCGACAGGATAATAGGCACTGTGCCAATAGCTATAATGACTATCATCTTAAATATATGTGTTACAAAGAATTTTCGGTCTGAAAATCTGTCAGTTTTTTCTCGATATTTTCCTACACAGTTTTCCGGCCAAATAGCCCGAAATCTACTGCTTAATAATACATTTGAATTTATAAACAAAGGAGGTTATTACATCCATCGAGGTGTTAACAATAAACCAAATCAATCATACACCTGGAAAACAAGCGGTGAGATAACGGAGACACTTGACGGGTAACGATAAAGAAAAGAATATCTATAAATATACTTGCTTCGTCGTCGTTTCAACTCCTTAAAATATACCATAATCGCCACATTTAGCAGTGCGGGTTGAAGATCGCAGTGTGGTATTATGGTACGCACAGAACGTTGCTGATCATTCTTTGGAAACTTGTTTTATGACCAGTGGCAATCTTATATAATTGATGTGCAAAGTGTGAATTATGAAAGATTGTATCCCGAAAATCGAATCCGCGACTTACTATCTGCAGTCTGTCCTCTGCCGCTGCGCTTCCTAACCTTTTTTTTTTTAGATATAAGTCTGATTAGTGGTTTTAAATAACTACCAACAGCACAGAGGGAGTTATCGCTTGAACCGCCGGTGTGTTGGTGTTTCCCAAAACATTATTTTACTGTTAGTCGAATACAATATCGGAAGTTTGTCTTTATTACCGAAATTGTCAGTGACGTCAGCACAGCAGACACCGCCTTGTTAAAACGCTACTGAGGCTTTTTCTCTGACATAGTTTATCGAATGTAAAAAATTAGATTAAGTACTTTTGATCAAAATCAACGTATACTCTTTTTAAATACTGCTCATTATAAAAAAGTATCGTTATAGACTCTTGACGGGTCTGACGGTTTAAGCTGGTTGTCGCATTCGTCTGTCAATTCAGACTACCGGCAGATTGAGGGAGGATGAAAACACTTAAGGCGTATCAAAAGCCCACGCTAAAGACACCTGATGACAATACGTAACTACAACAAATCTACCATGTATATCACAGACAGTTTATTATTACACTCTTGATAAAAAAATTGTAAAAATGTACCTTTCATTTCTTGTTTTATCTTAATCTTATATGCGAAATATCAATTTGTATTTGACCAATTTTTGAAATTCTTTTAATTATATTTAAATATTTTCGAAACGAAAATTTTCATATCGCCCATGTATAAAGTGATCACTCTGAAATATCGTAAATTATTTTTATATTGAAATGCTACAGTACAATTACTTATTTCAAAGTACAAAGTCTGCTGGGATAGATAATAAATAATAATTAATTTTCAGAAGTATTCATCTTAATGTTATTTATTATGCACTTATTTTGAATTACCTTGTGGCGGCATATAAAGCATGTGGTTTCTTCATGCAAAAATTAAATGTTTATTTTTACAATAAATACGACCTTCTTATAACTTTTTGGGGAAACATCTGTGATATTTCAAGACGTTAACAGGATTGTATACTAATCGTATAAAACCTTGAAAAGTTTTGGGAACATTCCAACACAGACGCAGATGAAGATAATCAAAAAAAAACCAATGCCTTCCTCCGACGACTGGATAGATATCATTTGTATCACAAAACAATGACTCTTAGAGACGCCGTAGGTGTTTATAAATCTTTAAATTGAGGAAAAAGGTTTCCGCGGTTGAACAGTACAAAAAAGCTGTAAACACCGTAAAACGACAAACCGTGCAACACCGATCGCAATAGCCTTGTCTATCAATTTTCTTTTTTACCTTCAGTTGACATAAGTACTCTGAACCATATATTACAACATAAAATTTCAACTTATATCAAAATCACTGTAACAACGTTCCTTTAATGAGAAGGTGATTACTAATCGAGTTGCCATATGTAAATTTAATTTTAAGGGACCTTATTTTTTATATAAAACTTACAGTATAATAGTATAAAACTGTTATTCTGCGAAAAGTGACAATACAAAAAAAATCGTTAGTAAAAAAATTAGTTACATAAATTTAATATCATGAGGAAAAATAATTTTGCTGAAACAAATTTATTAATAATGAAGGAAAGTAAAATTTGGAATATAATAGACAATAAACTCTAGTAATGATTGTAGCGGAAAGTATCGCAATAACCCAATAATAGTTACGCAGTCCGCTTCTCGATTTAAACCAAGATAATCGATTAAATTAGAAAGTTGCTTAAATGGTACACTTTCCAATTCATCTAAGAGTAACAATAATAAAGGGTAAACTTTAATAGAATACTTTAAAAATAAAGAATTGATTTAGTTATAGTATAGCTATAATTTTTAAAACCCCATAAGCAATAAACACTAGAAGAGTTTTCATACTCAAATACGTCGGCGTGATCGCGTATATATTTTATAAACACCTGATGGACAAAAAGTAATATGTAGTTTGTAAGAGGGTTATCAAAGGTCAGGGCACGTTTTAACCCTCGTATTTTTAAGCGAAGGATGCCATTTAATGTGAAATGATTCTAATTTTTATCGAATTGGGAATTCTTCTCGTGACATACATAAGTAGTCTATGTATATGATCCTATGTGGATAGTAATATAAACAAATGAAGACGGTAAATCCTTAAGTAGAATATCTGTATTCCACTCTCAAGGAATAAAATTATAGAAGTATTGTTATGGTTTTCCTGGGAATAACGTATGTGCGTAAATAGAGGGGCCAGCACCATTCAAGATATCGAACACTAGATATATGGAGCGACCATCAACAAAATATTACGCAATTTTTCCGGGTAATTTTCTTTACAAAGCTTTATTGTATTAGTCTAATCTATATGTTATAATTTAATAGTTACTATTTTACAAAATAACAGTTTCGGTAAATTATTTTTTTATTTCTATGATGCCTCTATTTAGCATATACATTTATCGTTTGTAAATAGATCAGACCTATACCGATTAATATTAAAACGATGGTATATTCTGTTTCTTCGAAGACACAAAAAAGAGAAATATACGTAAATATGTATGATAACTCCGTTAAAGTCACGATTTATTAAAGAAATAAAACAATTTTTTTCTATTACATTGCGCCAACTAGCGCCATCTTTTAACATCGATAAAACTTAATTAATATTAAGTAATTAATCGATTTCAAAATCGAATCAACCATCAGGTTGGGGAAAAAGAAATCGATTATTTTTGCGTGAAATTGAAGACATGTTTCGGATTGTCCGATTTGAGTCAAATATGCACCGTTTTATTGTATAATTAATGGCTACTTTGAAGGTAGTTTCATAATGACTCTCGTAGAAGTCTTGGTCCTAACAGGCAAAAAACTTTAGTAATCAATTTTCACAATCTTCTATTGATCCCAATTTTTAACACTCAGGAAATTTTGCAAAGCGAGAAAAGGGTGGTAATCGCTTGGTGCCAGGTCTTGACTTTATGGTGGAAGCATTAAATCTTCTCAACCAAGCTCCCTGTTTCTGGCGAGTCACTACAGACGTGTGTAGCTTGGCGTCATCCTGATAGACCACAACACCTGTTCCGTTGGCTAATTTTGTCTTCTTTCTACCAATTCATCATCAATATCTAGCTTCAAACGGTACAGTTGTAGACTTTGATCTGATCTATACTTATCTCAATTTTGTGTCTGGCCATACTAAAGCAACTCATAATGTTCCTTTCCAGTCCCACTAAATACACAGTACAACCTTCCTGACCGATACTCTTGGTTTGGACACCGTTTGACCTGCTTCATTGCGCTTTGACAAAGGTAGTTTTCTTACCACATGGTCGTGTGTGACCTATTTCTCATCCCCAATAACAATCTGTTTAAGAAATGGGCCAAGGCTTCGCATATGGAAATTCGACCCACCATATTTTTTGGTATTAATTGGTGTAGCGCCCAAACTTCGCGTTTCTTTTTGAATACTGTTTTGCCCAAATGGTTTAAAGCTGTTTTATTGTCAATTTTCAACTCTTGGACGATATTACGGTTACAAAAATGCAGGTCAACTTCTATCATTTCCGTAATTTCATCGTCATTTTCGAGGACCGGCCTGCTAGTGCGAGGTGCACCTTTAATATCAAAAAGTCTCCAAAAAATCGACGAAACTAAAATAGCACGTAATTAGCTATTTTAATATTGGTAGCACAAACACTATTCACAGTTACAACCGCCTGGCTTGCGTATTCGCCTTTATCGAAGAAAAATTAAAATATACTAACTTTTTGTAGTTTACTTCCATTTTTAACATCCTGTAACTCAGAACTGAATGGACTTTATAAAAATAGCAAAACAATTTTTTTTAATTTTAAACCTTGACAACGAGCATAAATTTGAAATTATTTGGATACTTCATGAGATGTCGAACACTACAGCCATCTATTGAAAAAATAATGGATTACTATTTCCTCATTTCAATTCAGTATCTAAAATTGTTATTCATAACAACCGCATATAGATGGCGTGCAAATTTAAATTGCTTCACTCTTAAGACTACTTTCATTGTTATAAAAGATTTTTAATAGCTACAGTTACAACAATGTTAACTTTTCAACTTCATTACATTTTCAACCAATTTCAACGAATCATTTTTGCGTCGAATTATATTACCATTAAATTTAAAATTATTACGTTTGGTTTATTTTTATTCCTAAGAAATTATGAGTTAAGAATCAAAGATAAAATTTTCACAGGTATTTAAACATCAACCAAAGCAATTTATTATTTTTTGTTTAAAATATAAATATTATACATTAAGTACATTACAAGACGATTGATATTTATGTACTAGTTTATCATGTCTATATCTATTTAAAATGCTTTATACAACATTATATGTTTAAACTTTGATATTAATAAATGGTCATATTTGTATATGAAAGCGAAATGTTACTTATTATGTTTACATGCATACTTTCTACACATTTTTAATTGTCTAATATGGTATCTTGATACCACATTATTTTATTTCGTTAGTCATAATGGTGTGCCACATAAAATTTATTATCATGTAAAATTGTTGTATCGAATCTTGATAACATATTTAAGAAATACACATTTAATCTTGACCGAAAATTAAAACACTATCATCTTATGTTAGAAATTTATATCCACCATGTGATAATGATATTTAGTTATAAATAATGCTCATGATTGCATAAATAAACATAGAAAAAAATTGGCTCTCTGTAGGAATTTTCTTTTCGCTTTAAAGGGGTAATGGTCCCCCAACAGGTTAGAATATTTCAAACAAATTTTTGCTATTAAAACAAATAGTTTATTTCCTTTCTTAGATGAACGAGCATAACATTAGTTAGTGAATAAACAAAGTTGAAGGGACAGTGGGTAAATCACATAGCGCGCAAAATAAATAGCTCAATGCCCCAGCATTAAGATTCTAAAGTGGAAACCAAGGACGGTCACGCGCAACGTAAGTCATCCACCCAAAAGGCAGACAGGTGGTCCTGTTAAAATCGTCAGAAGACACTGGTTGCTTCCAACTAGGTCTAATAGAAATTTATAGGTGAGGCTTATGGCTACCAGTACACATCCAACTGCTGAAATGAAGATGACATCAGCCACAATAAAGATGATTGTAGATATCAAATGAAATTTGTCAAAGTTTATGTGACAATTGGATTTGGGCAGAATTTAACCTATGCCTTTTGTTACTTTTCATTATTTACATTGTACTTTAATTAAAATTACGTTTATTATTTTTAGTTATGAATATAAATAAATATGTGATAGATATCTACTCTATTTATCTAACATTTTTCTTTTAAGTCATTTGCTATGATTTACTTACATTCTACGCTCCTAAAACTAGAAAAAAATTCTCATTCCGCTACAATAAAACAATTGGAACAAGGGCAAAGCATCTTATCTTCAATTCAACATTAGTAAGTTACATTCACAATAATTTTTTGATAAGATAAATCAATATTAATTAGAGGCTCAAGTTTCAATAATTAGTATGTAGACTAATAATTAACAGACATGCCCAATTAATTAGTCACAAAAATAAGCTGTATCATCTCCTGTAATTGCATTGTATTAATAAACAAGCATACTGTTATCACCAAGAAATTACAATAACCTTAAATTTTAATTAAACTTTTTGGCAAAATGCCTTTTGCTTTTGCATTAATATTATTAAACTATGCTACTAAAACAATTCAATACTCCAAAATCCAACGTAAATAATATTTTACTATGTATTTATCATATTCTATTAAAAAAAGAACTTTGAGTGCAAAGGGCACTCCAAGTTTTTTTTTTACCGGCAACTAGGAAGTGATTTAAGTATAAAGAACATATTCACACATAAGATAATATTAAATGCATCAACAGTAAAGTCATTTGTATGTTATTATTATTTTAATTGTTTATAAAACAAGTGTATATGATCTTTGAGAAAAACAAGAACTGTAAAATTAAATGTGTTGTTCTTGTTGTAATGTTAAAAAATTTTAAAAACTGAAAATTATTTTCTTTGTCTCTGTTTATAACAGCCCATAAGTTTGATGGTAAATTTTATAGCTCAAGTGCAAATGGTTAATAGCATTTTTTTTTATTAATTGGTTGTTGTATTTCTATAAAAAAATTATAGAAAGGGTAAACAAAAAGTTAACAATTTAATTTTGTTAAAATAAAATCAAATGGCTTTTATTAAATTCACTAACCACACTCAACTGATTTATGACATATTTGAAGAGGTTAATAAGTGGTGTAATCATATAAAACATATAAGATAAAAGATTGTATCAATAACTGCTTGTATACAATTTGTTGTACATAATTCTAGTTTTAATATAAACAAAAACATTTTTTTAGACCAATAACCTGGTTTTAGATAGGTAAAAAGCATTTTGCTAATGGGCAAAAGAGATGGGTGGTCAAACTGTTATGCTTGACATGTGTTGATGTGTGTGCAGAAAATAGATCTTTTTGTAAATTTATCTGCTATTAACTCAATAAAACTGCCATCATAATTTCCTTGCCAAGAAATAACTTTAAGGAAAATTGCATATACCCCAGTTTTGATAAAAAATGGTAAGGAAGAGGACAAAATTATTTCAACTTTAGTACAACCACAGCTGTACATAAGTATCACTCATAGATTTGCAATTGAAAAAAGGCCTGCAACCAGTGTCTTCCGATGACCTTAAGAAGGTCATCTATCAGCATGTGGGGTTAATGACCTCAAGAACCTTAAGTCTCCAGAGACCATCCATTGTTACTTTTGAATTATTATAAAATACATATGTACAAATATTACATGTTCAATGATAAATACAGTGACCAATTTGACATTGTTTAAATTTTCCAAAGAGTTGCAATACAATAGGCATCTATAATGAAGCAAGCAATATGATAAATGGACACAATAAAATTTGATTTGAAGTATGTTATAGTTTACCACTGGTTCTATACAAGCTTATAAGAAATTTACATGGATTTCAGTAACAAATTGCATGTTCCCTGCTTACTACATGCTAACTATTCATACATTAAACTTAAAAGTTTACATTTCATCTATATGAACCAATTCAACTAATCTGTTTAAACCTATTGACAACCTTCAAAAAAAGAATATGTTAAAGAAATATTGAGCATTATTGTAAGTTGACATTGTCACTTAGGGGCCTTATGCTTGATCACTCCAATCTGGAACACCATTCAATCCAGGAAAATAGTGTAGGTCATGACCCACCAAGGAGATCAAGGGCTTTAGTTAATGTATATAAATATAAAATAAGGCACACAAGACCTTAATTCATTAGTACAAAGTAAAGAATTGCTGGTTTAAATATGGGGACATTTATTAGTGGATCAATCAACTTACCTCTGCTGTTGGAATGGGGGATGATGAAAGTGATGGCACCTGACCTTCAGCATAAGACATGGCCCATGTCACTACCGAGGTCGCAACCACCAAACAAACAGTCCGTAGCTTCAACATTTTTTAACTGGAAAGCAACAATTCATCTATTTAACCATTAAATAAATTTTAATCAATTAATAAATTATAAATAAACCACGTTTAATAAACTTAAAAGGGAAACAAACTTTCATTTATAGGTCGATAATTTTCAAAAACACATTTTAGTCAAATAGAGGTTAAACTAAAATATATAACTTATTTAAAAGAAAAATTATTCCATACAGACGATGGTGAATATCCGTGACCACAGCATTCACCAACGTCACCGGTAAACTGATGAATGCCAATGCCAACTATCAATAATGCAACAGAATCGTACTTACTGTATATGTTATGCTTGATTTTTATTTAAGTAATTATATTACTCTTAACAGTCTTCAACACATTACTTCAAAAGATTTTATTTAAACACAAAAGTTCATTTATATTCGCTAAATATATACATTTTTCATCAGTTGTAAAAATGACAGAAACGTGACATTTGATGACATTACTATACATCTAGTGTCAGTTGTCAAAGCAAACTGCAGCTGCTAATTGAAGATATATACAACCACATCACCCAAATGTTTAACCGCGAGTCCCGACCAACATCCCTTTTTATGCGAAGCGCGAATAATCGTTCTGCTGACAACACATTAGTAACGACTAAAATAAACCACGTTGACAAAAGTCGTCACAACGAGCCACTTACTTGTATATGCCGCACGACTGTAAGAAGAGGCGCTTAAAACATTACTTCTCCCAGACGAATAGTTCGGGTTCCGCAATCTTCAATTATGGGCGCACCATGCATATAGATTCACTGAATTTGTTTTCTTAGGTTACGCCTCTCTCAGAACTTCAGACAAGTGCGCTATCCTGTTCGATATCTCAAGAACGTACGAGCATTCTTGACGAACCGCACTTTCCAATACCAAGCAAAAAACGTACTCTCCATTACTCGACCCATCTAAGAGCTCCTGCCTTTCTCCCCTTCTATTCTCGCTTTTAATCAGCGAAATCACCAAGGACCCCAAACGTCAACCGTGCACTCTTCATGAACAACACCGCACTCTTCATTTCAAAAAGTCACTTCAGAGCCCGATCCTTAACTCATGCTCGCATACGAACGCTGTCACTGTTAGATTGAGTCACTCTATCCCTCGTAAAACATTCTATTCATTGGAAGGACTCGGTCAAATACTATGAAGTCACCTTCGACTCGAAACTACTACCACCGTTAAATCACCCAACACGTGTTGTACAGTGATTTAACGGTTGTCGTTGTGTAATTCGCATTGTTTGCCGCATTTATCAGGGGGCTGGTGCGCGGTGCACTTTATTGCACGACTACTGCTGCATTGACGGTAGTAGCTATATATTAGTCCTTTTCTTACTTAGGATGGACTTCCGCAAAATAACACCTAAATCCATTAGATATCCAAACTACTATTCCACGAACATATTCGCATTATTAGAAATAAAGCCTACCACGTCCTCAATAGGATTTATCCTCTCATATGCTCCTCTATCAAAGTCCGCCGTAAAGTCTTTTTCTACAAAACTTGGATAAGACCCCTGTTCTCCTATTGTAGTCCTCGCCCATGACCCGATGTCCACATTCTGCCCGTTTCAGATTCTTTAAAACCACGTCACCCGTTTCAACACAGGCGCGGGGTGGCTTAATCCCCTCATAGCCAATGCAACTTTTCCCCCGCATCTCCTCCAAGACCGGGAAGACATCATGTGGATGTCCTGAGCGACTCCAACTCAAGTTTACCGAATCCCAAGCCCCACATCACATTCTCCACAGTTACTTAGGACTCTGCAAACGCAGGTCTTACCTCTACAACAGCCACTCCATCCACGACACATATCACACAAACACGCGTGTGATGCATCAAGAAGATCAACTACAACCTTCTCGCTGACCGCTTTTTTTTCGGATTCGTCCCGGTAATGAAGCGGTCTGTGAAAAGTGATCCTTCAGTTCCGCGAACTCAATTACGGTGAAGCTGTAAAATCCCCCTGGGCTAGCAGCTACTACATCTTCATAAACTATATAATACAAGCATTTCGTAGTAGCGTTCTTTATGGAGCAGTCATGTTTTCTACTTCACAAAAGTGCTTAATTTCAATAAGGATAGAAAACTTCGTCTCTCCTACATTTCTTTATAATAACTTAAAAAAAAAATAATACTACACCGATTTGCTTTTAATCTAACTTTTGCTGTTCAACCTCCATGCGAAGTAAATATAGGCCGAAACAGATATTTATTCCTTATTTTAAGGAACATTTAGTTATAAAATTAGTGTAAATGCAGGCATCGTTTTTATGGACTTCATCAGAATCTAAAATATGATTGATTCCCACAATTCTGTTAAAACGAACTAAATCGATTTTTATCTATGAAAAAAAAAATAGAAATATTTTATTCATTATAAATCTATTATTTAAAAAAAAAACATGTTTCAGAGGCAACCTTGCTCTAAGATTTTGTGGCATTTCTAAATTGACAAGTTTATAACTGTCAACTGTCCCTGTCATTATTGTAACTTATTTTGTGACCCCAAATATTATTTAAAATGCCTCTTGATTACCGAAGATTTAATGGTCCCGAGGATAGTGTGCCTTACAAGAGATTTACAAAAGACTTTTTGAAGTCTTACGATGAAGTTTATAGAGAATTAATTGGTAAAAAAGGTTTGCGAAAAGATGGGCGCGCTTTGGACGAGGCACGAAGCATGTGTATGTTTTGTATGTATTTACTCTCGCATAAGTAAGTAAATGATAAATGAAAAATAATATTAAATTCATTTTCTTTTTCTTTAGTTGCTACGACTGACATGGTTTCACAAGCGAAAGGTTCGGCTTATGTAGAACTAAATAATACTAAAGTTGTCTGTTCAGTGTTCGATCCAAGAGAAATTCCACATCAAAATGAATTCAGGTAACTAAATAAAACAATAAATGTTAACATATATACATATCGTTCATTATTTTTTTATATTTATGTCAATTTTTAGTCAACTTGGGCAAATATTTTGTGAAGTTAAATTCGCGCCATTTTCTTGCCCATCTCAGCGTCGCCCGCCTGCGCCCGACGCGGAGGATAAGTCGTTGTCTGTAGCTTTGAGACAAGCTTTGGAACCTACTGTATGCAGACATTTATTTCCAAATTACCAGGTAATTTTTTTTCATTATAAACCATTTTGCAATAAAAAAAACTATTAAAGTTTTTATTATAAAATCATTTCACTACAGCATAAACAACACCTAAACATTAGCCTGTATATTTTTACTATTACATTACAGTTAACAAAATATTTATGACATTAATAAATTTTAATAAAAATACTGATGAGAAAGATATGCAGCAAATACAAGTTAGAGAATATACTCACATCAGCAACTATTTCCATAAAAAAGTCTTTACAAAAACCAAATATATGTAATATATATTTTTTTAATTTTGACTTCTCCTATTTGACTCTAATGCATGAAAGTTTACAAGGTCTTTAAATTATATTAATATTTGATCTTTTACCAGTGTAATTGTTAATTTATTATGTCTCAATTTTGTTTAAGATTGATGTCTTTGTATACATCATTGAGAATGATGGAGCCTGTCTCGCCGCTGCTATCAATGCTGCAGGGTTAGCACTGGCTGATGCTGCAGTTCCTATGTATGACATTATCACCGCAAGTGCCATTGCAATTATTGGAGACAAAATGTTTGTGGATCCTACAGAAGAAGAGGAACAATTAGCAATAACAAGCCCAGTTACAGAAAATGTAAATCATGGAGTCATTACAATGTCCATGCTGTCAGAGTTAAAACAGATTTCTGATTACATCCAAGTAGGATCAATGGATATAGAGTGTGTCATAAATGCTATGGATGTTCTTGAAAAAGAGTGCAAGAAACTAATTCCAAACATTCAGCGAGTTCTTGTTAGGAATGTTGTTAAAAATGTAAAATTACAGAAGAAGTTACAGGAAGAAGCTAAAGAGAGGGAAAAGGCACTTGATGCTAAATTAGAGGAATGGAAAACAATATTAAATGTTGGATGAGATAATTTTTTATTTTTCTGAATATTTCCTTTCCCATTAAATACTAATCTAGAAACATTAAAAAAAAATGATAGAAAAAGTTATATCACTTTTCTAGTCAAGTTTGGTGACTTATTATTCACATCAAAATGATAAAATATAATACATTTGAAGCAAAATGTATTAAATTTACAGCTGTATAGATCTCTTATTACCTTTATAAATGCATCAGGAAGATCACTTTAAGGATTGTGATGGTAAATCACATTTTTACATAGTGCAAATACTTGTACATGGCATATGATGTCTAATGGAAAAATCTTTTATCAGAATTATTAATCTTTTTTTACATCAACTTCAACACATAAAATGCATCTAAGTGGTATCCTGTTATAATAACCATAGGAATATTAAGTGCATGGTTAAGCTTATAAAATTATTAGTTGTATGCTTCATTAAGGTTTGTTTTGTAAACATTTTTGTTAATAACAAGGCACAGGCAATTAGTACAAGAGATACTAAGTATTCACACATGGTCTACTTTTGGGCTAAGTAGTAAATCTGTTTTTTTAGATGTACAGTTACATGTAACGTTTCTAAACTAAAATACGTAATTAATGTTATGACATAGATGCTAGGAATCTCATGAGGTTGTACCTAAGATACATTACATGAAGTGCATTAAAAGTCGATTATTTATAATCTCATAAGCAAGTGGTGCCATTGCATGCGTTAAGATAAAGCTTTAAGCTTAAAAAGTAAAATGAGTATATTAACAAATAAAGGTAAGATACTCATTTTAATGTGTTTTAAGTTTAATTAGATTTATGAATAGCATGCTTCTTAAATTTTTCAATGCCATCAGAAATATTAATTGTACTGTTATTGGTACTTGTTATTATGGTATCCTTTTAATTCAAATTCTACTTTTTCATCGCAAATATTCAAATGGTAAAAGGTTCTCGATTGCAGACCATAAACAACTAGACGCGACGTCCCATTATATAAACCAATGACATAGTCAAGATTGTGGGAAGTCATTGGATATGAGCAGCGCAAGACTCGTCATTCTAGCAATCTTTGGAGTTGGCATATGCCTTTTTTTTGGCTCAGTTTTTGGGGACCTTTCGTACTTCCTTACCGTGTGTGAGCTGAGATTTTTTTAGAATAATAGTTAATTTCTCATATTTTATCATTTCATTTGTTCTTCTTTCTTAACATTATCTTTCATTGCTTTTCATCCTTTTATATCTCTCTACCTTTAGATTTAATCACTCTTATTTCTTTAGTTTTAACATTTATCTTATTTTCTTTTTGTTACTTCTAATTCTGTTTGTTACTGGCGATATCACAGATTAATTTGCCAAGACTTAAAAATTTTAACATGAGTTGATTATTTTTGTTCATCTCTTTAAGTTGTTATTTATTTTTATTCTTATATTCTTTTTACAGAAATCCAGAAAGATATGGCAATGCTCCACATTATGGGACATGTTGTCCTCTGTTCTCTCTGCTAGCCCAGACTGGCATTCCATTCACAACAACCCCAAGGTAGGACTTCTTGAGCTTAAATCTGTAAAGCTACTTGGAGAATCCTCCGAATCTCATAACATGGAACAGCACCATGTCCAGCTCGATCTGGGGAGGCACTCAATAGGCTGAAATGGCGCCTAGCAAGAATTGCATTACCCAAGCTGTTAAGCTTATGGCTTGCAATCTCCTGACATGATGAGGATGATTCAAGCGACAGGAAAACATTGCTAGATAGTCTGATCCAGTATAAAGCGATTAGTACAATAATGGATACTGGTCTTAATTAAAGACGAATCAAGTAAAATCTGCTTCTGCTCAAATGTACACAAGTTGATATAAATGTGTATGTTCATATCTATGCTGTCAAGAGTACACAATTAACAATTACATTTAATTCTCCAGAACTAAAAATACATATAACACTGATAGATTTAAGCAGGAACCTTTGAACTAGAAGGTTCCTAACTATTTATAGATTCTGCACCATTCACAAAAATTTTAATTACCTGTTTTACAATCAATTTAATTATGCCTATTTATCTGTTTTTTATCTGCATGATCTAATCAGATATATGGAAATCTGTAGAAGTGAGATCACTGAGATAGCTTGAAGAATTGCTTGTTTGAAGTAATCAAGTAGGACGCTTTGCTTGTGCAGCCAGGGCTGTAAGGTTTTCGTGGGCTCCCCATTAGGTGAACTAACAGTATAGTCAGGGTCGCAAGAAATTAATCCGGGCAATGCAAGACTGGTAATTGTGGCAATCTTTGGGTGAAGCCAATATATGTTTAAATTTATTTCAGTTAGCATCTATCAACTGACACAATAATTGTTATATATTTATAGTAACAGAATAAAAGTTAATTCCTTCTTTCCAACTAATCTACATTAATACTTCTTGTGGCTGTGACCGAGTGTCATAATCATTAATTAATTGTATATTACAATTGTATTAATCAAATCAATATTTAATAGTTTTTGTTTATTTAAATGTTATAGTGTGATTAACATTAATGAAAACCACATGTTTGATTAAGAAAAGAGGTTTTTCATTATATTTGCCTTTGTATCTGCTAACTCCTTGAAGAAATGTAGTACCTACTTGGTTTCATTGAGGGCAATATCACCTATATGACCCCCAATGGGGATATATGATATAAAACTTATATTCAAGGAGTTGCTGTTGATTTTGAACTCTCAGCCTTGCCTTTAAAGGTTGACAGCAATGAGTGTCACTATCACAAAATGAGATAATTACAGAAACCTATGCCTCGCAGTGGACATCTATTGGCTGACATCGTGATAATGTAGGAGAATCAGGAGATAATTTAATACATTTTGTTTAACATATCTAAGTAATTTTAATCTAACACAACATATTTCATTTTTTTTTTGAAGGTAAAATATCAAAACTTGTTTTGATGAAAATATTATGGATTTATTGAGTATTTTTATTTTCTCAATTTAATAGAAAACATTAAATCTTTTAAGGCCCACGGTACAATGTAAAAATAAGTAAAAATAAAGTTAGAATCTCAACCTGCCACATAAATGTAGATATTACAAAAAATACTCTGAAAGTTGTTTGAGCCACTACAATTCTTCCTTACACAAAAAATAAGATGATTCCTACTCATTCTTATAATGAAACAATTTGAAATACTCTATTTTATAATTATGAATACTTTAGGGACGATAGGATATTTTCGATAATTATTCAGCTAAAACTAAATTAAAACAATATGATGAAATAAAATATTTTACTATTGAGGTACAATTACAAAGATTGCTTTGTTATTTGCACTGATATGAGAATCGAGAAAATACAATCAAGAATAAAAATAACCAAAAATGCATTTAGTTCAAATGAATGATGTTTTTTAATGTAAATGACTTACAACTAACTTATGACTTAAATTAATTAATCTTCAGGCTTCTCCGGTGGTGGCCCACAAGGCTGTAACATTCTTTCCATGAGATTAAATTTAACACGCGCCTTAGATTCGTTTTCCACGATAGCGAAGTAACTTAATAAGTCTGGATGACCCATATAACTACAACACGAATCACGATGCTGGTTCGTTAACCATTCGTATTTAGTAGTATCAGCGTGTCCTGTGCCGATGTATTTACTTTGAAGATGCTCTAATTGACTGTGAATGTTGTAACGTTCCCCCATTTTGCTGAAATTAATTTATCAATACATTAAAACTTCAGATACGGTATTTTACTAAAACCGGTACGTTAATATCTCGTATTTAATTACATATATCAATTCAAAAAGGTTATTTAGATAATATATTTGCAATTCCTTTCGGTCGAATCTTCTTAACTAAGACCATACCATTTCTAAAAAAATATATTTCGAAAGAATTGAACTGAACCTAGGCCTCAATGCTAATATCTTTTCTGTTGCTAGTTTTAAATTTACTTACTTAAATTTTTAATATGGTACGTAAGCAACACGAACTTAACTTATAGGCAACTATGTGTGCCAATATTTTTTTCTGTGTATGATGACAGTAGCTGTTCTAAACTGACAAGTGCAAAGCATCTAAAACGAGTGGTGTGGCCAGCCGCGTAGTTTGGGACTAAAACTTCCAAACGATTATTCTTACATTCTCATTTTAACAAGATTTTGCTTAAAGTAGCGGATAAATTTAATAATTCTCTTATTTCATGTTTTTCATAAATAATTCAACTAAGTAAAAAAATTAATCGCCTTTTCAATTACTAATATAAATTTCTTAATTGATATAAAAGAAATCTTTAAAATATTATTTTCATCTATTACCATTTTTTGCTTATAAAAATAATAACGTTATTGTAAAAACTTATAAATTCATAGCAGAAATATTATTTGTGAATTGATAAACTTAAATGTGACAAGTCAAGTCAATAATTTATGGCACCATTTTTAAATTTGTTTGATCAATCATATTCATAACAAATCATCAATACTTATATTCCTTATAGATTTATTGTAATAGTAATGGATAAGATCGGTAAATTAAATGAATTAAAACAAAACGATGAAGTTTTGCGAATGGAAGCAAGAAAGCTAAATGACCGCAGGAAAAAGATTGGAAACAAAAAGCAAATAGAAAAACAGACCCATTTATTTATGTTTGAAAAATGTCTCACTATAATTGTAAGTTTTATTTTAGTTACTAAGTTAATTTAAAAATTACGATATAATTTTCTAGTTCCAAAAATATTTTTTTAGATTCTATGACATTTTGTTAACACTTCATAATGATACAAGAGTACTTTATCTCTAACGAATTAAGTAAAAACAAAATCAGCGATATTTTTTGGCATCCGATATATGGTCGTGTTGATGCTAATCCGCAATTCACGGGCAAAATTTTAAATGGAGATGAAAGTTAGGTAAATGGCTATGACTCTGAAACAAAAATGGAGAGTTCTCAATGGGAAACGAGTACTTCTCCACACCCTATAAAGAGACGTCAGTCAAAGTCAAATGTTAAGGTCTAGCATTTGCGCGATAATATACGGAGAAAGAGACCCCGAAAATGGGCCAACAATGTCTTCCTCCATCACCGCAATGCACCATACCACACATCGCTACTAATTCGCAAGTTTTTGGCAATAAAGACTGTCTGTCTGTCCACAATCTCCTTACTCACTAGATTAAGCACCATGCAATTTTCTTTATTTTCTGATTTTACAAGCAGTGGTAGCCCAGCGGCACACGACCAATCGTAGGTGGCGGGTTAGATACCCCGGATGCAACCTTATATAATTCACACTTTGTGCATTTTTATGAAATTGTCACTGCTCACAAAATAAATTTTCATAGGATGGGCAGCACCATCCTTTGGGTACCATAATACGACATTACAATCGCCAACCTGCTCTACTAAGCGTGGCGATTAATCCCCTTATAGGAGGATATATATCTTAGGAGTAGGCCTATGCGTTGCAATGAGAGTCTATGGGCCGAAACGACAATTTTTGGGTTTTCACAAAAATTAAAAACAGTGCTGAAGGTTAACAAGGTTAAAAGACATTGAAATAGCTACGCAGAGCAGCTGAAGAGTTTTCCGAAAGAAGCATTTCTGAAGTGCTTCCAATCGCGGGATCAACGTTGTGATAACTGCATCACTAGCGATAGAGAGTACTTTGTAGGCAGAAAAGGACCAATATTTAGTCACTTCCGCACATGCAGTGGTAGTCGTGCAACAAAGTGCACCACCACCAAAAAAGGCAAACAATGCGGATCACACAACTCATTAGTGAGTAATTTGGCGGTGGCGGTTGTGTGATCCGAGGAAGTGGCTAAATATTGGTCCTTTTCTTACTTAGGATGGACTTCCGCAAGGTAACGTCTGATTCCATGAAATACTTTGTAGGAGATTAATTTAAATTTGATGCAAATTTAATACTTTGTTCACAATACAATTAGTCACCATATTTTTTGATTATACTTTGTATATTCAACTGTATAAAATTCGAATACATATTTTCATACACTTTCTTTTTTTGACAGCCTAAACCGAAAAATCCGACCCAGGTAATTTATGCCTATTACCATAATAACTACATACACAAGATAGAGAAATTAGATGATATGTATAATTTAACGCATCTTCATCTGCAATGGAATAAAATAACAAAAATCGAAGGTCTAGACAAATTGACGAAGTTGAAAAAGTTATATCTGGGCAATAATTGCATCAGCGTTGTTGAGAATATGACAGGACTAAAGTTTTTGGAAGAGTTGCATATAGAAAAACAGAACGCAGAGGGCGCTGATGCGTTGTGTTTCGATCCACGGACTATGCTTGCTATCGGAGTAAGTTTTAAACGTAATCCTCGTTACTATATTAAAAATAAATATCTCTAAAAGTCTTTTTTGCCACCGTAAACAATTACGATTTACGTTACTTATTATTCCTCAAACCATTGATTTCAGTATGGGATGTACTATATAATAGTTGACGACAAATTTGTTATTCATTCACGACTATAAACCTTTTATACCTGTAACCAATCTACCTATATAAGAGTTTCAACTTATGTACTGATTCATCACGATATCTCTGAAACCATAAGGCTTACATATTTCAAATTTGATAGAAATTTTCTTTGCCATGTTGAGACCAACTAAGAACGGTTTTTACGCAATTTTACCCACAAGAGCGGTTGTCTGGTTTGCATCTTCCTCTTGGCAAATTTATCTATATCTATATTTATTTCTCTATAATGGGGTCCTTTACACACAAGAGTTCACTTTCTCGCTATTTTCCCCCAAACCGAAGTACTTAGATTCTGAAGCGATTTCGGGGAAGTTCTGAATTTTTATCCATCTGTCAAAAATTTGGGTGACATTTGGATGAACGAGCATCCGCGCCGTCTTGAGACCAAGACATACATGCGCTTGAGTCTCCAGATAATGCGAGGACCTTAAGATAGGCATCATATCAACCGGTCTCGCCGGTCAGGTCTCCCGTGCAAGTCGAGTCAAAAAATAATCTGGACTCAAGAAGTTTATGTATAACAACGTCTTTTTTTAGTTGTTGGAATTAGTACTTAAAATTGAGAGTGAACGATGCTGAGAGGTGATACCTTGGTCTTGAGCTCTAGAAGATTAAAGTTTCAGAAGTTGAAACTTCAGGAGTAGAGATGTTTTCTATCCTAACTAAAATTAAATACTGTTTTGTAAAGTTACCAGCATGGCTGTTTCGTACATAATACTTGTTTTAACAAAATTACATGACTATTTAGGCATCCGCAGGAATATTATTTTAAAAAGTTCCAAAATATGGCAATTTATGGCGACGTTTATTAATGCGGTTTAATGTTGTGGCGGTGTTTTTGAAGGCGAGTCGCATGACAAGACGCTGGTCGGTCAGGACCCTTAGGTTAACAATTGTGCGATTTTATATAGTTTCCATTGTTGAAGGAAGCAGGGGAAGATCGGCTGCTTCTACTTGCCTGTCCGCCTTTAACGCTCGTAACGCATTACTCATGCCCTTTTTGCTTCGTGTACACCTCGCCGCGCTTTCCCGTGGCGTGGTAATGCGGTTTTGCTGTTAATATAGTAAAATAATTTACAGGCAACATTAAGAATTTTAAATGTATCGGAGAACAAATTATCGGATATTGTGTGGGTTAAGCCTTTGAGACGATTAGAGGTTTTGATCGCAACGAAGAATAAATTGGAAGAAGTGCAGGTATATTTTGCCATACTTATTTCATTCGTAGGGACAAACGTCGTTAAGGAAATAAATAACTAATTTTTGCTATTTACATTTCAAACCCTTGATTTATTTGCTATTGGTAACTTGCCTTGCCCAAGGTTGATCAGAAGAGATCAGATAAGAAAAATATTTTACCATATCGTTACCTTGTCTATGTTTAGTGTGCTCTCTTCAATCTATCTAAAAAAACATGCATCCATGGCACTGTAAAATTTGTCATTTCGTAATCATTTTGAAAAAGTAGACCATCTCTGTGTTAGATCCACACTAGCAAATATAATAGCAACCTAATAGTAAGTAATATTTTTTCTACATTACAATATGATGCTACTTCATCATCATCATTATGTCAACCGAAAGACGCCTACTGCCAAGCACAGGCCTTCACCAAAGATGGCCACTATGGCCCATATTGCGCTGTTCGCATCCTGCGACTTTGACCATGTAGTCGATCCACCTTGGCGGACGCCTACCCACGATCTCTAATCTTAATGATATTTCTCACTAGCTCAATAAGCTTCACAAGCTACTGCACCTTTAAATGAGAACGTGATGATGTTTGGCAACTTTTAAACTTGATTGGAAATTGACGTCTTGGCATACAAATAGATGCAATAATTACATTACCTAAAGAAATGTATAAAGTAAACATGCGATAGACAAACACACCTCTATAACGCAGTAAAATATAAGAAATTTAAAGTCTGAAATAGTATCTATATCTTCTATAGTAATCTCGGGGTAAACTTGTAATAGTGCTGAGTGTGCATAAATGTAAATGAATTCTAAACTAAATTTATTTTTAATTTTACATTTAGGAAGTAGCAGATAATTTGTGCACTCTGACCAATTTAGTGGACATAAACTTTACTGGAAATCCGATAACGAAGAAACATCGATATAAAGAAATCATGATTGCTAGATGTGTCAATTTACGTTAGTATATTGTTTCTATTATTTCACAGACACATAAATCATAGACATCAATGTCAACTTGGTGTTACACCTCAATAGTTAAAAGTTAATATTTTTACTGTCAATGTGCCGCTAGCAATAAATAAAAGAAAGTGTGTATTTGTTTCAACAAATGCAAGTGCTTAATGTAAATAATTTCTTTACAGGAATCCTTGACACTGTAGCCATACACAATACTTCAAAAACGTTCTTACAAAGCTTCGATAAGGCTGTGCGCTTGCGTCAAATGAATGAGCGTCATAAGTTAGAAGTTTCGAAAAAAGGCGCCAACGAATTCTTTGAACTTAACATGATGAAAGGGCCTACTCTTAGTGCAATAACTATCGAAGACCAACCTAAACCTGCTCCTAAATGTAATGTTTAATCTAAAAAATTAAGTTGAAATGTAATTTCATTGTAAATTCAATCTAAAAAAGATATTTTTTATCGAAAATATCACGATGTGTTACGACTGTAATGCCTAAGCGCGTTAAGAACTAGATTTTTGACTTACTTTTTTTGTGCAGAATCAAGTTCACAATAAGCAAATAACAGTAAATAATCCGTCGAGTTCGATTTTCTTCGGTAACCTCCAATCGGAATAACACCTCAAGCGGAGGTCCACTCTCTACAACTCTACTCAGGAAGCAGTTTAAGATTTTGGTAGCCTTCCAATCTGGTAGAATTCTCAATACCTGACCCGAGGTTCCTAGGGAGACTATATCTTTGAAACTGCAATGGGGGTCTAAACTTAGTGACTACAGAGCTCTGCCATCTCTCAATCTCAATGAAGCTGTTAACGGGCAAACAGTAGTTTTCAGTGATAAATAATTTCGATACTAATATTCTCATAGCAAGTAATACGGTTCATCTTATTGTCCTAATAATAAATAAAACGGCACAGTTTCATTTTTTCCCTTGGGAATAGTTCGGGTCGTTACATAGCATGCATTATTACCAGATTGGAAAGCCGATGAGCTCTTAAATCGCTTAGGGACACTCCATGGAATGATTTCGTGCAAGGGCCTTCAAGGGTGGACTTAAGCTATGGCTTTAACTCGATGTGTTTAGTATTCCGACTAAAAAAAATTTCCCTAACATTCCGCCCTAAATAGCAGAATCTCAACTTAGTAGGTTGATGTCACCTTTAAAGCGAAGCACTTTTAATTTTAGCAGTCAAAATGACGTTTCGGTAGTAAAAATATAGACGGCCTCTTGTCTCACAAAATGGATCTACCAGTACTTATTTCTACGTATGATATTTATAGTAGATATAATTATAAAAATTTCGCTTTAATTTATTATTCTTTGCAGTAAACGTCATTGATTCTACAAACGCTTTTATGCCTCGACCATTTTGGCGTGCAAAATCGACACCTCCACGTGAAATTATTGCTCCACCATCCGAACCACCGCCGCGTAAGGAATATGATCCAAATGCACCACCGGTGAAAGGGATTTTAAAGAAACCAATGCCAATGAAATATATTTAATGATTGTTAATAAAATATTTTTATTTTAGAGTAAATATTTAATAAAAGTCATTTGTCTTGATGTCTTTATATTTAATGTGTTGTTTTTAATGTAATTCTCTTTTCATATGTCATGTATTTTTATAATTTCATTATAATTTCAAATGGCTGTCGAATACTTACTATATTTGACAGAAATTAACAATTATATTTTAATTTTTCAAGTTTGGTAGGTTGGTAGATTTAGTAGTTTTTAAATTTATGCACTGGAGTTTCAAAATATAAACATCATTAAAAATTCAAATAGTTGAAAATAACCTGTAATGTCCGATAGAATCTCCAAAGCGCTTGGAATCCTTAAAGATGAATCTACAGGTATTTGTACTAAAATATTATATTATAGCTATTATTTATTTATATTTACAAACAAATTTGCTTAATGCCATATTTATTATTTCAGCGCTTTATCTTGGAAATACAATATCTGAAATTGATAATATTGAAGCGCTCCAATTTCAAAGAGAATATGTTACGAGAAATATTCCAGTTATTGTGAGAGGTGGTTGCTCTAACTGGCCAGCCACGTTAAAATGGAATATGAATTATTTTCGGTAAGCAATTAAAAATATATTATTTAATAAAAGTATTGCTTTGGTTACTATTTCTATCGTTTATGCTCTTAGGTTCTTATATTGTATTTTTTGATACTATTTTACCAAGGTATACATTTCTGTGTATTAATTACATTGTAATCATGGAAGTGAATATATAACATTACATAGTAATGCAATATAATATTTTGAAATAGATACATTTGTGCACATTACCTTAAAAAGTGGCATTATATTGCATATTTTATTAGCTCAGTAATATAACTTGCTATTGCTTTTGAACTGGAGCATTCACCAGGTGGGATAAGTTATTTTTCATTAAACAGTATATCCATATTAAATTGTAGCCAGTGGTATATATTAAGGGGACCGGAAAGTAATGTCGCTTTCTTAAATTCACATGACTACATTTTTAACAAGTTTTTATTTCTAATCAACAATATATTCACCTTCATTATCAAGAACCTTTTGCCATCTAGTATACAAATTTTCAATGAGAGGATCTTGAGTCAGTAATCATTTTTAAATGAAAGCGCCCAACAATATATGCATAGTTTTATACTAGAAAAATTAATTAGGGGGAAATTTAATAATTACGGTCATTACATCATTTCTAGTTAGAATTATAAGAACAATTTTGAAACTTAGCAGTCATTATCAGTTTAGTGTAGGAGCAATTTTATGTCTAATTTTGTGTATACATTAAACATGAAACAATTAGTGATGTAAGGTACATTTGTTGAAATTGTAAAAATAATTTCAGTGAGAATTTTTCAAACAAACAGGTGACTGTTGCAATGACACCAAATGGTCTAGCTGATGGTATCACTGAAGATAAAAATGGAGTTGAGCATTTTGTGATGCCTTATGAAGTGGAAATGCTTATGAGAGAATTTTTAAACATATTGGAAAACAAAAGGTGTTGTTTTATTTGTTTCTTGTATAATAAATCAGTTTTTTTGTTACTGATAGATTTATTTATGTTTAAATTTTTTATTATTAACTTTTCAGCTAGCATCCATGTTTATTAAATACATCTTTACAAATACAATATTTGTAAGGATGTATTTAATCAACTTCAGTGCAATTAGATAATTCAAATGCTATTGTCAATTGGTGTTTGGTGTCACAGGCCTTGAAGTAACCCTGAAAGTATTTATGCTAAACCTATTTCTTGTAACTGAGCTTTAAAACATAAATCTTAACAGTAAATAGTTAAAAAGCTACTTATATAAATTACTGCAATTTTAGCAACACATGTTTTAGAGTGGTACTAAATAAATTGTTTTGCAATTTGGCATGCTTCTTGGCTTAAGCCTTATCCATCTCTTCACAAAGGTTATTCTCTGTTGTTGTGGTCCAGTATAGCACTTTTCTACCCTTTCATACTAGTGCCAATAAATATTAAGGCATTCAACAGATTGTAACAAAATACAAAAGTTTTGTTAGGCTTATAACATTCTTTACACAGAATCAGAAAAATGAATATTGATTATTAAGACATGCCTAGTTGGCAATATCAGATAAAATAAGAAGTCCCATCTGCAAGTACAATCTTAAGTGTTTTCTTAAGGAAACCAAATGAATTATTTTATGATCAACCTGTTACAAATTGTCATTATTTATCAATTTAATCAGTATGATATATGTATGACCTTTGAAGCTCCTATTGTTGTTTAATAATATAAAAACAAGTAGTACTATGTTAATTTAGTGTTATTATGTTTTTAATTCTAACTATTAGTATGTACAGTTTATTATTGCAGGGAAAATATTATACCATATATCCAGCGTCAAAATTCCAATCTGACAGAAGATTTTCCAGAGCTGCTCCAGGATGTCATGCCTGAAGTATTATTTGCTAGTGAAGCTTTTAACAAAAAACCAGATGCTGTCAATTTTTGGATGGGTGATGAAAGAGCTGTAACCTCCAGTGAGTATATTTTTTTTTGTTTACTATAGTTTTTTCATCTTTTTTATATTTAGATAAACACAATTTGTAGCCCTATGTGGAAATAAATATTATGACCACATGATAATGGCATTCCCGGAAATTACAAATTGTTTATACTTTGATGAGGGCAGTAGAAAGACTAGCCGGACGAAGACCAGACCAGACCAGCCCAACTTGGTCTCCAACAATGGTTTGCACATGTGACATTTGAGTTAGCAGAAAGGATTAGGTTGTGGATCCTGGTCGACGAGATAAGACAGAATCTTTTTTTGTCTGCTGTGGTGACGGCGATGCTGGTCGGGTCATGGGTGTGGAGGACCATAACCTTTTTTAGCTTAACTAAACCTCCTAAAACTACACTCATTAACTAATTAGTAATATTTGTTAATTTTCAGTGCATAAAGATCCATATGAGAATATTTACTGTGTTATTGATGGCCACAAGGACTTTATCCTTATACCTCCTACGGATTTGCCATATGTACCATATAGTAAGTTTCCTCAAGCTGAATTTAAGAAAACTGGAGATATATGGCACATTGAACCAATCTGTGCTGGAAAAACTTGTGTTGAGATACTAGATGATGAAGTTGAGTCTGAGAATTTAGAGTCTTCATATCTTTTACCATGGATTTGCATAGGTAATCCTAACATTAATATCTGTTTATTTTATTGTGACTATTAAGGCCTATACCATAGCCTTTCTGTCTCTTAGTTTTAAAACTAAAATTAAAAGTGTATTGTCAAATAAATTTTATTATTGAATTCACGAGTTTTGGTACATTGAAATGGTTGCTATTATAAGAAAAAAATTATGATGTATAATTTCTAAATTTCATTTCAAAAGAGCAACTGTTTAGTATCTGGCCGTCTCTTCTCTACAGATCGGCATTCAGAATAGGTTGTAGCTTACAACTCACAACATTTAAATAGCCATTGATTCAAAATTGCCTGTAAATCCCTACTGGAACAAAGATAATTTGAAATAATCCTTACTATTAAATACTTTAAATTACAACCAGGGCTTAAATATTTCAATGCACAATTACTTTTACTTGAGTAATTTTTACTAAGAAATGATTGAGGTTGCTACAAAAATTATTTAAAGATTTATTAACATAGACAATTATTTTTAGGGCCTTACTTAGACCCAAATAGGTGTAGTTTGTCATCTCACTCGACATAGTAGGCAGATAACTTGCCAACATCGTATGGATTGACCATGCAGGTACCATGTCCACCTTATTGTAGGGAGAAGAGCTGGGTATGGTGCTGTTTGAAGAGGCCTTTTTGCAATTTTACTAGCTGATGTTCTTATTTGACAGACCAAAATTCTTCAACAGATTATAGTATATATATGTATATATGTCTATATGTCTGTTAGATATCTTGCTCCTTTCTGATGATTATGAATTTATACCTGAATTATTTCTTGGACTAGATAAAAGTACTGATCATATTGAAAAACTATGAGGGAGACCTATGTGCAGCTATGGACATCTTTTGGCCAAAATGCTGATGATGACTGATTGCAATAGATTATCTATATATAATATATTGATTTCAAGTGGTCTTATATGATTTCTTCATGTCTCAACATATAATGTATTCCTAAGATTTGTTGTTGTTTAACCTTAATTTAATACATTAATTTATCTTTCATTTCAGACCCTCTTAATCCAGATTTATCTAAATACCCTGAATTTAGCAAAGCTCACCAATACAGAGTAAGACTGAACAAAGGCGACTGTTTATACCTTCCCAGCTTGTGGTTTCATCATGTGACTCAAAGTCACGGCTGTATTGCTGTTAATTATTGGTATGACATGGATTTCGATATTAAATATTGTTATTTCAAAATGCTAGAAGCATTGTGTGACAAGTATTAATTGAACAAATAAATGTTCTTTATGAAATGTTGAAATTAAGCTGTCACCCTTTTCGGTTTCATAAAGATATCTTTTAATGTTATTTTCGGGTCATAATTTTCATTTATTATTACCTTGATTCGGTAATTTCCCCGCTTTTGTGTTAAGATAACTTACTTGGGCCATACTTTGAGTAGCGTGATTTAATTGAATTTTACTAGTTAGTATAGCGCCCAATTCTATTATATTTATAATTTTATGCAATGACTAAATAGTATGACAAATTAAGATTCATTAATAAAAAATAGTTCATTGATTGAAAATGTTTTCTTTACTATTCATACTGCCAAGAAAATCATAAATGTAATGATTTTACAATTGGTTTCTCTCCTTTTTGACACTTCATAAAATAGGTTCTGCTACTAATATTACCAAAGTTCTACCTCTAAATCGAAATTTTTCGTTAAAAAAAGACAATTTGTCACCTACAAATTCGTTATACTGCTATGTATTAAAATGACCAGAAAGTAATGTCGCTTTCTTAAGTTAAATTTCCTACGACTACATTTTTAACAAATTTTAATTTCTAATCAGCAATATATGCACCTTCGTTATCAACAACCTTTTGCCATGTAGTATCCAAATTTTAAATGCCCGCGCGGTAAAAATCAGTCGGTTTTTCTGTAAAATAAGTCGACAGAAACTACATTACTTTTCAGTACTGGTATACCTATGCTTAGCTATTTAGGTAAAACTTTCTAAAGTAACTTTGTAATATATTGTGTTATAATCAGTGGTTAAGGATTTATGTTTTCTTATTTTAAATAAAAATAAAGAACAAGGTTTCGTTTTATTTAATGTAACCATAACAAATAAACAAAATATAAAAAGCGATACATTCGGATAAGACATTGTAGAATTATCACTTTGCTCCACCATTATGTTCTGTAGACAAAATAATATCTATTAAATATAATATAGCATCTCAATTGCTATTTAAAATTTAAAGAAATCATCTAAGAAGTATTAGCAGATATATAAAAGTATTCAAATATTTCTTTAATATTCGCTTCTATCTCGAAACCACATATAATCATCACTTCTAACAATCTAGCAACTTCCATTCTACAATTTTTATTTAACATTTATTTATATCTATCGTTCATTTTTATCTAACGTTCATTTTTATCTAACGTTCATTTCCATCTAACGTCTATTTCCGTCTATCGTTCATTTAAATTTAATATTCATATCTATCTAATGTCATCTTTTTTATAACGATCACTTCTAAGTCAGTTTATGCTGTTGGACCATTGTTATGGTTGATGGTAGTGGGTGAGAGTTACCATGATGTCCGGGTAGACGTTGGAGCGCGGCGTGTACTCGGCGTGCTCGCAGAGGCCGCGCGCGGAGCACATGCCGACCGCGTTGCGCGACACGCACGGCCCCGCCGGCGGCCACGCGCGCACCTCCGCCTTCCTGCACTTGCCGCGGTTGCACAGCCCGATCGACACGTTCGCTGACACACGATTCATTGTTACTATACAAAGTTGAGGCAGTTGGCAGGTTACATAGCGCACGGAACAGATGGCCGATGGTTCCTCAAGGTTCTGGTGGAGGTACCACAAGGTGAGAAGACCTTGTAAGAGTCGTCGAAAGGCGCTATATGCATGTCGTTTGGAACCGGAAACTAGAAATCTATGGGTGAGGCCGATATTCACCTGTAAAAGTCCTGAGCCTGAAATTATGATGATACATGGAAATATGGACTTTATTTGGAATGTGCCATTTGTTGGAGAATATTTAATCATTTATTTTAAGTCTATTGCTACATTTATTTTTGAATTTTTCAATATTTATGTGTTTATTGGTAACTATTTGCATTTGTTTACCATTGCATCGATAAACGAGCTTTTCATATAACCCTTAACAGCTTTTACATCTATAATCAATCACCCTATATATATTTAGTTATGAGAATAATGTCAGAAGAATCCAATTCGGTAGAAACTAGACTCAAGTTGAGCAATAATGGTATTTTATTACTAAAAATATGTGAGCATTTAGCGTTTCATACGGGCCCTGGGCAGTGCCCACAACAAATGCGTTTTTTTTTGTAATTACGTACAAATGTCTTTTAATACAGTAGTTCGAGCAATTTAATTCCAAGGTTTAAATGAATACTTTCATCCTTTTAAAGTTTTTACATCTTTAATAAATAACCCCATATATGATAAATGAAAAAGAAACTCACGTCCGGCGTACCCGGGGTCGGGCCAGTCATTGGGTAGGGTGCCGGCGAAGAGAGCGTCTCGTGCAGCGAACTCTGCTCCCACGCACTTGAGTCCGCCCTCGCCGCGTTTCAGCCGGCAACATATGCCGCACATGTTGCGCTCGCCAATCGCACCGCCCTGTTACCTCAATGACAGACGTTCGAATATTTACGCGGATTTTTGGCCCAGCCAGCGCCCGATAAAGGGGCGGACAAGCTGAGGAATTGTCCGGAACTTCAAATTTTTAGTGGCGTTGATTTAAAAACAATTTTTTTTTACATTTTGACAAACATCAACAGGAATAGTATGTCATCAAATGGTAGTTATGCTACTTTATATATTACATTATAATCATCGTAATGTCAGCCGATCGACGCCCAAAGCCATAGACTCACCTAGAGATAAACACCATGACCGAGATTGCGTCTCCCACGGATGTGGGATATATAAGGATATAAGTCGCTGGATAGCGACTTCCTAAGATATTGACTATGTTATTAATAGGTTGTCAAATATCTCCCTTCCGCCTTTTTGTCTTTTGAATTTCGCGGCTATGTACAAAGCGCTACAGAGCTCGTATCTGGCAATACTATACATAATTTGATAGGTCTTGACAAAACCTACAAAACGACGCTATGCATGATTAGTTTGGATATTGCGTTCAACAGTTATAGACGTGTAAACATAGAGTTCACTAACGCCGAAATTCGCGCTATTTTAAAGTTTTCATTCGTTAAAGGCAAATCCGCTAGAGAAACGTTCCGTGAGATTAATGGTGTTTTGGGGGATGGTACTCTATCACTTCGAACCGCGGAGGAATGGTTTCGACGATTCAGAGCCGGCGAAAACGACACCATGGATAAGCCAGCCGGCGGAAGACCTGTGACGACAAATACCGATCAAATCATGGACTACATCGAGTTAGACCGGCATGTGGCATCTCGTGACATCGCCCAGGAGATGGGAGTTAGTCACCAAACCATTTTAAACCATCTGCAGAAGGCTGGATACAAAAAAAGCTTGATGTTTGGGTGCCGCATGATTTGACGCAAAAAAACCTTCTGGACCGAATCAACGCCTGCGATATGCTGCTGAAACGGAACGAACTCGACCCATTCTCGAAGCGGATGGTGACTGGCGACGAAAAATAGATCACATACGACAATATCAAGCGAAAACGGTCGTGGTCGAAGGCCGGTGAATCGTCCCAAACAGTGGCCAAGCCGGGATTGACGGCCAGGAAGGTTTTGCTGTGTATTTGGTGGGATTGGAAGGGAATCATCCACTATGAGCTGCTCCCATATGGCCAGACGCTTAATTCTACCATCTACTGCGAACAACTGGACCGCTTGAAGCAGGCGATCGACCAGAAGCGTCTAGAATTGGCCAACAGGAAGGGTGTAGTGTTCCACCAGGACAACGCCAGACCACACACTTCGTTGATGACTCGTCAGAAGCTACGGGAGCTCGGATGGGAGGTTTTATCACATCCACCATATAGCCCGGACATAGCGCCAAGTGATTACCACCTGTTCCTGTCCATGGCGAACGCCCTTGGTGGTGTAAAGTTGAACTCAAAAGAGGTTTGTGAAAAGTGGCTGTCCGAGTTCTTCGCAACTAAGGAGGGGGGCTTCTACGAGGGAGGTATTATGAAGTTGCCGTCTAGATGGAAACAGATTATCGAACAAAACGGCGCATATTTGAACTAAATCCGATCACTGTAACACTTTTTATAAAGCATTGAATAAAGAGCAAAAAAGCGGAATATTTGACAACCTGTTATTATTTATCGTTCCATCTAGTGAGGGGTCTATTCATGCCGCGTCTACCGGTTATGTAACATCACTTGTATTTAAATGGCTACCGTAAAATTTATTAAATAAAAAGTATTAAGTTCAGTTGCACAGTTTTGATGTTTTTCATTTTTTACTGTTTTTTTTTGTTTTGTACCAAGCGCTCAAAACTCTAGAACCTGCTCTAGGCTCGGCGGCCTAATTCGCTCTCGTCTTTCGTCACCTCAAGTATGCGTACTATAAAAGCTCGTAAGCCACCCATTTCGTATAACCGGGGGTGCCTCCCCAAGATTGCTATCGACACTGTTGGAATTCTTAAGAGTTGGATTAACTAGATTAAATTCAAATTTATTTGAGTGTAGTTTTTGATCACCCTTCCGATTAATATTTAGCTCTAAATTGTACGTGAATATGGCTTATAAATACCGTGCCCCGTTTGGTGCACTGGCACTCTGCGAGTCCGAGCGTAGCGCACTCTGCCGCGTGACACGTGCCGTCGGGCAGGCAGCGCCCGCCGAGACCGCACGAGCACAATGACGAGTTCGCGCACCAACACTCATCATACTGCGCAGCACACTCCTGCGCACGAATACACAACATGGTATGTAACTATCAAGACTATCCGAACATTTTATTTAATTTATCATGGACAACCTATAAAATTTAGCATATTATATTGAAATACAAAATACAATAAAAATTAAAAAGTAAAGTAGAAATTGCTATTTCAATGATTCAACTACATTTTCAAGACTAAATCAAATTTACAGTTAATGTTTGTCTGCATATTTAAATTAAGTTTTAAACAATTTTTGTGAGTTTAAGACTGACTAGGAATAGTTTACAAATATTTTAGAGATTTAGTTACCCAAGTAAAGGGGTCTACGGAAGATTAATGAGGATCTATGTTGGCACGACAAAAAAGAAGTTTTTAGTTTGCCTTTTACAAGTTTTTTTATAAGTTAGCAAAACCCTTCTTATAAGTGTATAAAAATTACGGATAAGAGTTTTCTCTACTTTGCGAATAATTTTACTAACTTTGGGTGACGTATGCCTAACGTGAAAAGTAATAACTTTGACGATAGTTGAACTAATGAAAAACAATGATATAAAACAAAGTGAGTATGTATCCAAGAATGAAAGTAATCATACATACGTAAGGGACCTAAAATTTGGTAGATATTTCTGTTCGCCGAGTAGACGTCAGATAAGAATTTTATGGAATTCCACCCGCACGATGTGTTCCGGGGCCATACGGACAGCTAGTAACGAAGCTAACAATCAGTCAATGCAATACGTCAGGCGATGCATCTGACGTAGATTTTTTTTACTTTATTATTAGCTCGCAGATTTCGGATCTGCGAATTCTGAGTCAAAAGAAGCTGTAAGACAGAACGGCTAACAGCATCGAGCACCAATCAATATAGCTTAGTAATTAATAAAAGATAGAATTCATACTAACTGCTCAAATTGCTAAAGTGTGTATAGTAGAAGAATCGTAAGAGAATTATCGGTAGTAATTTCAAAAGGTTAAAACTAAAAGCATTTCCCATGTAGTGTTGTATTGATAGTGTTGTAGTAAATGTATTGATGTTCTTTATTCTTAACTATTTTATGGATTTTTTCATATCTTTAGAATTTAATAGACTAGCTAAATTATTTTAGCATTAGAGAATTATCAAGTACTTTAGACAGTTACTTGTGTAAGTGATAAAATGTAAGCTTTAGATTTAAATGTTAACTTTTTGTTCACTTCGTTCGTTTGTATTTTGTCTTCAAAAATTGTGTGCAATTATTAATTATCTTGTTTAATAAATATAACTTACAATGCCGCTTTGCCTTAGGTCTGCATACTGGCAATCTGCGTTGCAGCACAGCCCTTGTGAGGGATGGCAGGTCGCCGATGGTGCTACGGAGCATCCTTCCTTATGCAACGCACTGTGTTGACATATTCATTTTAAGTTAACATTAAAATACATGATGGTAGTGATGATTTCATTTAACGCATGGATGCACAGACTGCGGCACGCCGGTCGAATACTGGTGGCCCGCCGATAGCAAAAATAATACTCTCGTTCATTCGAAAAATATTGAATTCTATTCCAGAATAAAACCAAAAAAAATTAATTAGCTATACTTCTGGCGGGCGGCCCGCCATCAGTTCATGATTTGCCCGAGTGGCCCCTAGTCTTAATAAGTCTGTGCAACCATGATTTAACGGCATTAAAAGCAGACTTGAATACATAAGTGTTTTAAATTAGGCCTTGTCAAGTAATAATCCCCGGTAATTTGCGTAAAATGTTCAACAAGTTATAGTCTAATATAAAAAAGTAACAAGTTGCAGTGACAGGGGGTTAGCCATTTTGTGCGTAAAAAAGATGGCTGTTAGAACCTAAAGGTTTTGGAGTGAAGAGCAAAGACCGGCAAGCGCAGCGAAAGACGTCCACCCACAAGGTGAATAAACGACATTGTTATGGTCTTCGGACGATACTAGACGCAGGCTGCGTCCAACTAATTCTATTGAAAATTTATAGAAAAGGTCCATGTCCAGCTGTGAATGTGATACGGCTAACATTATGCTAATACAAAGTACAAACATAATGATCCCATTGTTCTTATTAAGGGTAAAGAATGAGGTTAAGCTCAAATGAAATGATTTAAAATATACCCTTCTTCATAAACCAAGGCACCGCCTGCTCTAGGAGTACAGCATGGGTCTCTCTGGTTGCAGTGCGATGGTAGACCGCAATCGCAAGCCTCTCCTTCCTCCACGATACCTATATGCAGTACACACGTTTAATATGGCCATCAACATATTAATAATATGATACCATAAGACTATCAGGTGTGCATAATTATTTTTACATTTAACTAAAAGATAGCGCCAGTGGAAAGTACGCAGCTTAATAATTTTGATACAGATGCCATTTTGTTCGTTTAACTTTAAACGATAAATACACAAGTTGAGTCCGCCAAAAACTAGTGTCATTGAGTGATCGTCTTAAATTTTGTGCTTGAAAATGAAAATTTGCCGCATGAATTACTATTTTATATTTTATCAAACGAAACAGGCTGTTAAAAATCATCGTCTGCTGGTAGAAACTTATGGCGAAAAGGCTCCATCGATTAGAACATGAGAGATATGGTTTTGGTGGCTATAAAAAAGTTCGAAACAAAAATCGATGATGACCTAACCGACATGATTACCTAAACGATGCGCCAAATGTGTAAACGTCTATGGTCAAAATTTTGAACCAAAATATAATTTCTCTTCAAAATGACGTTTTTTTAAAAAAAACACCGAAAAACCCTGCATACACCAGCTATAGCCAGTAACAAAATATACCGATAATCTTTACTCATACTCATTAATGTATTCTGACTTCGGTAGATGGCGCTATGAGTTTTGGCGCACCAACCGAATTGTTACGAATTCTAATTAAACTAAGTGTGTTTGTGTGAATACCAATATGGTTTATTGTTTATTTATAAGTACTAACTCACCATAAGAAAACGTTTTAATTTAACATGTATTATTTGGTAATACTTACCGTTCCCACAATAAGGCCTGTCTTGTTCAATGAGACAGTAACTCATACTGCTGAGGGTCGCCGCTATTAGTCGTTTACTGCACAGAGAGAATTCAAAGTGGTGGCCGTTTTCAGTGGTGGAGGACTGAGATCCCATCAAGTAGCCACGACATTCCGGGTTCGGGAAGTTGTCGTCGTGATGAGCACCGAAACTATGACCTGGAATATGCAATACTTTAGTATTATATAGCTGCCTCAATAGAAATTACATCTGTTAACATGCTGGCCCAAACCAACGGCACGCTTTGAGCAACAAACAGCCGTTTAAACAGCCGTCTTGTTTAATATACGACTTGCATTCAAAAATGTCATAAAATACGGCGTGCCATTTTATATGCCGCTATTGTTGGAACCCTTTATGATATTATTCCTGCGAGTGTATAAATAGCCCTGTAGTTTTGTCAATAGAATTACTTACGTAATATTAATTGCATAGCTGCATAGCCCAGCGGACTGGTTATGTCGATTATTTTCGTTCGTCTACGGACCTCCTCATTTCAGATTCGATCTTGTAGAGAGATATAAGCATAGCCATGCTCATGGCCCTTTAAGCGACTGTAAGTAAACTAAGAAGGTCCGAAGCGTGGCGCTAAGTTTCTGTGCTGTGTGTCATCTTTGGTACCACTTATTGGTTATTGACTAGGCTTTTACGTAAGATTACGGTTTAAGTAAGACAAAGAGAATTTACCTAGAAATTTAATATTTGTGGTCTATTGAATCGACCGTCGATCTATTGAATAATAAAGTTCTTGTTGAAAATCCTTACTCAAAAAAAAAAACAAAACCTTACGCGTTAGGAGGAGCGTTACCGCCCGAGCACGCATCTGTTTCTTCTTTATGGCGAGGAAGATAATCAAGTATACACTGCATTTTCATATATACAAAGTCTATTTGCAATTTCGACCCGAAAACAATGGCAACGATTACATCATTGATGGTGTTCGAATTCAAATCGTCTTTTGAATTTGAACGGGCAAACGAACGGGAATTTGAAATGATTTAACCTAAAATATCGTAGCTGTAGTGACTTGTTATACGAAGCAATCTCACTTGTAGGCAACACGTTTTCGCTTTTTGGCATAATATTGTTTTTAGTTGGTTTACCCATCTCGTGCGCTAGCGTGAGAGCCGCTATGCGCTCAGGCACGCGCTCTTTGTCGTCGGAGGTGGCGTGTGCGAGGGCTAGCGTGTTGAAGGAGCGCCCATAAGCACGCCGGTCGCACAGCCCGCCTGCGGCGCCGCCCATTCCACCGCCCAATGACGTAAAACTGCGTCAAATTATCATGTGTTTTAATAGTTTTTCAATGGTATCTTTCTAAAATATTTCATTTAAGCAGGACCAAAAAGACATCAGGCAATCATAAATCATAAGATAAAGTACCGCGATCGGAATGTTTACAAATGTGTTATAGGTATATAAAAATATAGGTAGGATAGCAGTCCCATACATCTCGGATGAGAATCGCCTCTGCCATGCAACGATGTTGGGGATAAGTTTGGAACTGGTTGTAAAAAGTGTCTTCTAAAATAATTAAAATATTTAAGAGGCAAGTTTAATAATGAAGAGATTTGAGAACTTATAATAATAATATAGATAAATAATAATTTGTAAAACCATCGCATGCCAATCTAATACAAATTTAGGCATCACCTTAATCCCAGGGTTCTGTTATGAAACACGTGTCCAGAGAAAGCCACGCCCAGACACACTTCGGACAGTCTGCGGAGTCTCGCAAACCGCATCAGGTAGTTCCTCCCGTCGATCGCTCGGTCCTTGAGCAAGTCGCCAAACACGCGGGCGTTGGTTTCGTTTGAAGTCAACACCAGAATGTATTTCACCGAAAACCCTGGAAATTAACGTCAACTGAAACTCTTTACTGCTATACATATATTATTTATCGCCTAGAGATACATTATTATTCGCCAAAATTTAATGCTTATTTAGAACTATTGGCAGACTTATCACAAATAAAAATATAAAAATAAACTCCTGGCGCCTTAATTTTTTGCAATATTTCTTTCGCATAAATTGATGCTTGAAAAAAAAACGAATTATTGACTTTGCAAAATTTCTTAAATAATTAAATTTTATCAGGTAAATTTGCATAATATTCATTTAAATTATATTTATCAAAATAGTTTTTATAGATAGATTGCTAGATTGCAAATCAATTCATGTTAGACGTGAATTATATGGTAGTTTTACAGAAGACATTTTAAGACTTTTAAACATAATTATGCCCATTTCTTTTGCATAAAAATCTTGAAACCGATGACAAAAATTTTCATCTAGTACTGCTAGTGTCTCAATAAAAATATTCAAAGGACATCGTTTGTTTATTGTGGTTAAAAACGATTGCAACGTAGGAAAATGACATATTTTTTACAAGCTGATAAATAAAGAATTTTGTTGATGCTGGAGAGATTTTTGATATCTGAAAATAGCTTGTTGACTAAGTCTCCTTTGACTTGTAAAGCTTTATATAATTTATTGAGGTAAGTTATGTCCACAACAAAAACAAACTCGCTAATTTACTTAAAATTCGCTGGTTCTGGCATACTATTTCCTTTTTTCGACAAATAATATTTAAATCTCGATTAATTAACAAAAGTCTAAATGTTTATCAATTTTCTTAAATCGTTGCTTTTAACGTCTGCTCCAAGTGAGCAGACGTTAAAAGCAACGTTTTCACTAAAAATAGTCAAATTGTAAAGATTTTTTTTTCATTTAATTAAACATTAATATATTTTCAATACACCGAACTGCATTACGTACGGTCAAACTATTTTTCATTTTTGAAATTTTTTCCGGATAAATTCCGTTGGCTTTATTTTTTAAGCTACATATAATCACACAATCGTTAACCCGTTTGTGCCAGCCGCCGCTAAATTTTAAGCGAAGAGAAAACAGTCGTCTTATTAACCTGAGATTTGTTTAACAACGCAGCCGCAACTGATGACGCACTTCGAATAACGCAGCCCGCAACAGGATTCCGTGTTGACAAACGTCTCTATAACCGCTATCTCTAGTCTCTATATTATTTATAAGTCGCGCGAATGTAGGAACCCTTTGTAATATAATTCCAGTGTATATCGCCATTTATTTTTGTTAGTACAAACATTTCGCATGGAATGAACAGCGATGCAGTTTTTTATTTCACACAATAGTTTCATTTCAATTAGGATAAAGAAAATTAAAGTTCTCTATTCTCCAAAATCTTTTGTCAGTGCTTAGAGTATAGAGGAAATTAATGAGACATAAAATGATATATAATGTAATAGAAATATCTCACCTATGTTATCTGGAACACCATCTTCATCAAAGTCTGCATTCCTGAATATGATATCAGCTTGCGCGACGGCGTGCATCATCCTTCGGACCACATGGTTAAGGCTTGAGTTGGCATCCTTCTCGAAGAACTCCTTATCGGCCAGGAGTAATAGGTCGCATATCCTCGCCGTGGCAATACCAACGATCCGACTGTGTTCTTCGATGTGGTACGGAAACACTGGTTTGATTTCTGCTTGCTGAATAACAAATTTGTCTTTGAGCATATTAGAAAAATAGATCTTTTTTATCCAATTTCAAAGTTTTAACTCTGAATTATGAAGTGAACAAGTTTTTGCAAGAATCCGGAGAATTAAAGTAAATTATTGGTAAATTTCATTATTTGCAAATACAATTATTCGTATGATCTTTATCTTTCGCAAAAATATTAAAAGTTATTGACTTCTCAACTAACAAAAGTCGAAGTTCAGTTGCGATAATACAAAGATGCTATCAAATTCAAATAAGATCAGGCGGAGGTTAGGTAGAGGATATTAAAGGCAATCACCACGTGACACTTCTGTTTACTTATGTAGTTTATTATAATGCCGCTGAAACCGCTGTACCGCGCCTTCGGTACGGCAAAACGAGGGGAGGGGAGTATTGGCCATTTCGTTCCGACTGTTCACCGTCATGCTGTATCAAGAAGTATAGTACTTTCAGTGCTCTGCTGCACAAATTCTGCGAACTCAATGCCGACGTGTGAAACAGCGGTAGCTATTAATGAAAAAATAACTCAAGTCTATATTAAGCAGTGAATAACCGTAGGCTAATAATGATGATGATAATGACATTAATCATTATCATTATTGCTGTCATAATAGTATTTTTTAAAACAATAATTTTCAGATTTGACTGGTGACTCGTTCGGGAAAATAAAGTGAACAAAATCCATTTTATTTAAGCCCTATTATCATTAGTCTAAAAAAATAACTACACTAACAATAAATAGTTATCTATGTGTGCATGAATGAAAATTTATGCCAGTGATCTGAGTCAAATGAACATCTTCACCTGATCACCTGGTTATGATCGCGGCGTGGGCGCAGTGGCGCCGACATGTGATCGTTTTCGAAGGCGCCGAAGGACTTGTTCAGATCGTCCTTACCGTAGGGATCGGCGTGGAGTGTCCGGTTGCCTACATACGAGATATTGTTTGACTAGATAAAGATAAAATTCATTTATTCAATTTTTTACAGGACCTGTTTTTGATCGTCAACTTTTTTAAAAATATATATGTGAATCTAGACTGCTTCGCAAAGAGTTATGGTTGTTGAGAAGGAGCATTAAGAAACTTTACAACAACACAGCTTTTAAAAGTTTAACAGTACCGATAAATTTATATACACTTTGTCAGATATAGCCCAAATAAAAACAAAATTATCAGGCGACATCATCCACTGCCAAAGATCACAGGATCTAGTCATTTAAACATTTGCTCATTGAATAATATGCCTTTTCCGTCATATGATTTCTAATAAACGTTTTTAATTTTATATATAGTAGTCTAATAATGTTTTTTGAAATTTTATTGAAAATGAGATTCTGTTTATAAGAGATTTAGTGAGATTTTTATCAAGCAAAATTTTGGAATAGCCTTATTTTCACGTTGTCTGGTATATAAACAAGAGACACCCCCTATTTTTTAAATTTATTATAATTGTTATAAACTTACAAAAATAATATGATAAATATATTGTGAGGGCACAGTAAGGATATTGATTTTCTCAACGAGATTCGCGGCGCTAAGTCGTAAAAAGCTCAGATAGCTCTTTTGCAAAACAAATATATGTTCAATATTCGCACCTTTACCCCCAAAGCATCAATCCATAAGACATAATACTGGGAAAATAACTAGAATACACTATTACGAAATACACTAATTAACAAATTTTTTGAAACTCTTTCATTGAAAACAACGAATAGTCAAAAAGCGTAAGCGCTGTCAACGAGTGAAAATAGAAATCTGTTATTTTGAAATTGCGTTGCTAATTTTTAAAGCAAGGAGTTTTGCTTAGGAAACTTGTGCATGTGCTAAAGTTTAATTTCATTACAACATTAGAATCCTAACTTCGTTGAAGCTGTAAGCGATAAAGTTACCGAAGATCACCAAATTTTTTCATAAGCTGTACGTTCAAGCACATCATATAATTGTGTTATTAGCGGGAAATATCGTTCGAATTTCTTAACGCCAGCTTATTTATTATCAGTTTAGTTCTTAACACTCTATCGATAGCATACTACAGACATGCAAACTATTACTGTAGCGAATTTATAAAACATGGAACTTATTTATAATTTCGTATATTGTATTATAAACAAACGATCTTGTTAAAGTTGCCTGAAGATACTGGATGCAGGCTGCTTTCATCTGGTCCTAATTGAAATCAATGAGTAAGGCCTGTATCCAGTAGAGGACGGAAGTCTTCCGGTTGAAACGATGTGATGTCTGTCGGCTGTGAGTATGATTTATAACTGTGACTACTCATTTACACCGAAGGAAAATGCCAGAGAATTTTTGCGGACTTATACAATTTATTTATTTATTTCAACTAGACATGACAGCGTCAATACATAATAAAAGCTTACATTAGTTTCATTTAAGAAAGTGAAAAAAAATTAAAATGTTTGCCTTTTGTAGCCGTACATCCCTCGCCATAACTATTTTAGCTTATACTTAAAGTATAATAACTGAGTAAAACAGAAGAAACTAATGCAATTAAATATTTTAATTAAACTTAGTATAGTAAAGTTCGAATCATACCTAAGTGTAAGACACCGTAAAACTGATGATCCTCTCCTATGTAGCCTTCAGCGGAACCCGCGCCAGGGTCTTCTACAGGAAATCCGTACGCCATGGTAATGTCAGCCAGCGTGTAACCTCCTTGATTGACATCTTCTGGCTCAGGATCTACCAGCAGCGCGGTCTGTTGAGTTGTGAGAGGCGATGAACCTGGAATAAGACTTTCGCTATCATTATTTTTGCGCTAAAGAATATGTTTTACAGTGCCATGTATTTTGCTTCGGATATTTTTGTTTTTTAATTATTTTAATTTGTAGCATTGTCACATAGTTTTCTTTTGCCGCTTTATTTGATAGGCTTTAATACACTACATAAGATTATTATAAAGTTGGCTGCCCACTGCCGGACTTTGTTTACACCATATAATTGCAATTAAACCGGTTGGAAGCGGTGTGCATCCAGCGTGTTCCTGATCCTGTGTTCCTGTGTTACAGTGAGTTCCGATGATCTCCGATGAGGTCGTATGTCTACCTTGTGGTCTCCACTCCAGGACCTTCAGGTCCTAGCGGCCATCTGTTCTGCGCACTATGTGAAATGCCTGTTGCAATTTTAACTTGCCAATCCCTTGGGCTATGGCGGTTAGTTTAGTTCGTCTACGGATCATAAATTAAATAAAACGTAGATAGATGAGCGCAGGTCAAGAGCTGGTGCGTACTATTACCCTACAACATCATTTACTTACGAGTAGAATAGCAGACTATTAGGTTAAAACAAATACATCAATAAAATACATGATCTCTTTGCTAAAAGTAAGATAAGATTCTGGACCTATAGACTTTAGCTTCAAACAAAGCCAATAGGTTTCTTTCCCGAAGATCCCTTCGACCAGCTGGTAGCCATACGAGCTGCAGATCCTGTGACCTCTCTGTGGCTGCCCTTGTACGTCCAGACCCTTCACAAGGAGTACTAAAACCAACTGGGAAGTGTACACAATGAGCCAGCCGGCCATAATATAATTTAGAATTTCACCAAATCATTCTATCGACATTACACATTATCAATATGACAGATTGTATTTCTTCTAGAACAATGAAAGCCGATAAAAAGTTTTGAACAAGAAGGTGATAGTTTTTACTGAAATAAATAAAATAATAACAAATTCATTAATTCTGTGTTTCTCAAGAGGAAAATTTTATATTTGCATTACTTCCTCTAAAAGACTCGGTATTGCCAAAAATTATTGTTCTCTTGTGATTTAATCATCATCATATCAGTCAATAGATGCCCACTGTAAGGCATTTCCCAATGATCGACACGTTTTAATGATAAGATCAAAAATTCCATTACTGTTTTCTATTACGTTTACAAGTAATAATCAATATGTAAGAAAATTACCCTTATGATCTGACTGACGAAGATATTTCTGGAACCAAAGGCATTGGAGACTCGAAATTTGTAAGAGCAATTCCTTTCGTGGAGGCGAGCTTTCGGATTTTACGGAATCTCATAAGAAAGAGAGTTCATGTGGCGTTCATTAAATAATGCATGTTTTCAAAGTATAGTTCTTAGAGGTATAAAAGTTGGCCAAAGTATTTTTTTGTCATGTTAAAAATGATCACTCACTAAAGGAAGCGAGCGGGGGACAGCTAGTATGATTATATTTTCATTGTAACGCTTACTCGATATTTTTGTTTGATTAAATTTAACATGCATTTTTGGTGTACACGGTAAAATAAAAGTGCCTTTTTTTTCTGTTTTCCCCGCAACTTTTTAATTTTTTTTGCTGGAAGAGCTCTACTGGCCATACTTAAATTAAAAGATTAAAAAAAAAACGTTCGCATTAGTATAAACGTTTTTGAGCTTTGCGCTTAGCGACGTATCACTAGTTTTATTTCCATTTATAAAGATTACATACATTTGAAATACTTATACTGCTAACATCGTGCATCGCTCAATGAGACGAAGCATTTTTGGCTCATAGTAAGAAACGCAAGTGCGATGTTGTGACGAAATCTTAATTTAAAAAGTTAAAAGAACACTGTAGTGCTATAGGTATAAAATAACCGATTTTCCTGACCTATTATTATAACAAAGTATATAAAACTGAAAAATATTTTGTGATTTATTGTAACGAAGTTTAAGATGCTGGAGGCTATTCCAATATTGAATTTCGCAAGGGAAAAATAATCTCCTAAGTCTAGAGCTTATAAATAATAATAAAACAAAATTTTCCTTTTCACGAAAGCCGATCAAAACGTGCTCATTCAATTCCTCCCGGGATTATAATCAAACATAACTTATCAGGTTTTGACGAAAGAAACATTTGTAAAAGGAAACAACAAATATTTAATTTCGTAGTTTAAAACAGAAATAAGGGAGTTATATAGTATGTATATTACAGAATACCCACATAGTTTATAACATATGTTACTTATACACAGTATATAGACTTCAAATAATAGGTTTCTAGAACATTCGGAGAGTAGAAAATGGTTCTGATCATCTGATATAGTAGTGGATCGACAACCGGTTGTCTTTAATATTGAATGGACAATGTCCGCTTATCAAATCTTTTCCGAATTTAAATAAGAAGAAATAGTACATTTGGACCTGATATTTTTTATTGCTACTTAAAAAATTGGGATGGTTTGAATTATCTTTACTGATAATAGAAATATATGTTTCTACTAGTTTATATGTAAGCCATTATTTAAATTGATGCTCTTTATTTTTATATGGTATTATTATTGCAGCTGATGAGAAAATTAAAATCTGGTTTACGATTTTTTTAATAATAAAAGAAAAAGAAGAGCCATAATATATAACGTATAAATTTAAATGGATATTGTCACCTTTATGGTTTTTTAAGACAAATTTTAAGATTAAACCGCATTTTCGGACTACATCACACCTTCTTTGAAAAATATGTAGCTTCTACATTGGAGAAATGTTTTGTAGTTTGTAAAACATCGATTGATAATATCCACAGTGAACGTTCACAGAACATTGTCAGCGTTGTTTTGTTTTTAGTCATGTAAATAGTTTTTCATGGCAAAATCGATGGAAGAACTCAGCACGATGCTCGAAAACTTCGTCAACAATCGACTTTTGCAACGGTTGGGTTCGGCTTAAAATAAATAAGATGACTCGTACGTGTATCTGTGGCAAACAGTCAAACTAGTTAAATCCAATTTTGAGAAAGAGGTCAATGATCATTAAGTATTTCGTCCAATATCCCTCAATGCCTTAAGAAATAAGTCTACAGCAAATGTGCCTGTCAATTAGGAACGAGATTCGTAGAGGAACGATTGTCTAAAGTATTTTCAAATGTAATTGGCACTGGGCATGCTACATAGGGCGTAGATGGTCGCCGGGGCTTTAAGACTCTGGAATGGAGAGTACGGCAAGCGCAGTTTAGTACGTCCTTCTACAAAAAGGTCAGACGACCTTAACAAGGGCGTTGGAATGCGTTGGACGTAGGCCTTCAAACCGTTTTATTGGAAATTTATAGGGGTAGTCGAAGTCCAGCTGGGAACATTCTCTAACTGAAATAATGACGAGCTTTTCATTGTGAATTTTTACTTATGTTTAATTTATCTTCTTTACATTTTTGACAAACCGTAATTCTTGACATCTTTCAATAAGTAGTACAATGATATTTATCCATGATTTATATTTAACAGTAGGATTCATTAATAATTCTAACGGGTGGACCTTCATAAATTAATAGAAATAAACGGAAATAAAAAATAATTCTGTAAGTAAGTAAATAGATATGACCGAAAGAATTAATTTTCTAAAAATTATTTGAATTAGTGAGACTAGTTTTATCGGAAAATAAATAGCAATAAAAAGATTAACTTAGCCAAAATTAATCCCCAACTTAATCGCCTAACATCTATTTGTATGCCGGTTTAAAGAAAGAAACGAAAATTCTACTATTAAAGTTATTATCCGTTTTTATTTTTAATAATTCTTTGGATATGTTTAAATTGATTTGCAATGAAATAGCATAAACCGGATTTATAGACAAGCGAAACGTCTTACTTTTGTGCCCAGTATATAATTACCATGTATTATATATTATCATCTGCAGGTGTTTAAAATGTAAAGAATGGAGACATTTAGAGTGTTTTATTGTAGCATATGCATATTCATTAAATGTATTGAATTATTTTACTAACACATATACATTTTTATTTCATTTAATTAAAAATTGTTTTATAGTATTTTTATGAAACAGTTTTATTCATTTCTGGAACGTGTTTCTCCTAACATCAGGGTTGCCAAAAATCATTACGAATTCAATAAAGAAAAGTTCCAATGTTCTTTGACTAGATATCGAAAACATCTTAATAATTTGATGTTATCATATGTTTGCTTGTATCAGTATTAGTATTTTTAATTATTTTATAACTTTATATCGTATTTTTTTAATTTTATGATTAAGAATATATTATTTATTTATTATTTTATGATTTAATTAATTACACCATTTTCATTAATTTATTTCTACATCCTCCGAAAAGTTAACGAGCAAAGAAGGCTTTCGACATTGAGTATGCCTGTATTATAGAAAAGTGATTAATAACAGTTGTTTACAGTGCTGAAAACATTGCTTAACATTGCTAGCTTTGTTAGCCAAAAGCCTAGAGCTTTTAAACTTATTTCTAATCACTTAGATCATTGGGAAATATTTTTTTTTATATTCAAATATGACAGACGGATAATAAGCAATAATTACTAATTATGTAGTATTTGAAATTTTTAAAACGCTTTCAACGCATTACGTTATTATTTCTAAAAGCATAAATTTTTCATTAGTTTGTACCAAACATTTGTTAATAACAAATGACCTACTTATGGTGAATATAAAAGTTTAACTTTACAGGTTCTACACCTATAATCAAACTTTTTATATATATATAATGCAATTAAATAAATAATTTATAACACTTGAAGTGCTAAACATAGCAAAAGCTTAACGATCATTTTTCTCTGTTTTTTCTGTCAAATCTATTGTAAATTTAATAAGCTATATAATTATATTTAACAATAAATAGGTTAGGTTATTTCTATTATTATTCTGTTGCCGAAGAATTAATCACAATTAAAAAAAAAATAAAAAAATCATTATTAATTATATCTATTTGTAACAAAATATTTATATTAGGATGAATTTTTTTCTCATCTCATCTCTACGGGATTGGTGTTTCATTTTTTTTTTTCATTTCATTTCATTTTCATTTCAAAAGGACTCTAAGGTGTTTCATCAAGATTATTCCAATTGAATAATGTTATAAGCGAGTTGTACTGTTTGTGAAATCTCTAATTCTCAACTGCTGGCTCAAAAGAAAATTGGTGTTTAAAGGTTTTTAAGCTTTTGAAACATTCCTGGGTTATTTAATAAAAATCAATCGTGGAATTTCAAGCCTGGAGCCAAGTTTCTGCGTCGAACGTCCTAAGTATTCGTTACGTGCCTTCATTAATATGATGTGTACTTTCTTTCATTTAATTCCTTTGAAAAGGACTTCGCCAACTGACTTTTGAGTCACGATGTGATAATTGATAGCTGTTTTAAATTCATTATTTACATAATTAATAGTTTTGTTTGTTCTCTCAAGCATTATGCGTGTCGGTTGGGTAGCCACGAGTAAAAAATAATTTATTATTAGGGTTCAGTTACTAGAACGCTTAAAATTTTATTTCATGTTAAATATTCTGTAGTAATTAAATAAAAAGTAAAACTGAATGTGTGTTTTAGGATTTACAGTTCGTCATTTTGGTAAAATTTTTCACTAGGCAGTGTGCGCGTTAGTGAATGACGCAAGAATTTAATGTCATTTCATTTTATTCAATAACGGTCAAACGTATAGAGCTATTTTGATTCTCAAAAAAATGCTATCACTTCTAAATATTACTCAATATGTTGTTGTATTCCTAATCATAAATTGCCTGCTAAACCCAATACGTAGAAACGTACATGCTCGAGGAATTAGGATCAGAATCAGTAGGATCTGATGAAATAAATCAGCCTGAGTCGATAGTCTTATAGAAGCCATAAAGCCAGTTAATGTCAACCATAAAAAATAACATTTTTTTAATTTTCTTTATAAAAAGCTTGATTAATTAATAGCAGTAACAAATTAACTATGTACATTTTTTTGAATATCACTTAATTCAGATTTGGCTTTTTGTGTACAACATCACAAATGTTCATGATCATCACAGATATGTTTATGTTATTAAAATAAATTATCGACTTAATTCATAAAATAAACTAACGCTGATAATATTTAAGTTTATTAAATTATTAAAGGATAATGCGCGGGAAGCTACATACCCTTGACTGATAGTAGGCAGCGAATGTTTAAATAGTGTTGAGAGGTATACTATAGACCCAGTCGGCATCCACATTCATTCGAAATTACAATACAGTCCCAGACGCGCGCTTCCGCGCCATTTTGGACGGCTGTTTCGTATTTTTTTAAAAAAAAAAAAACGAAAAATGCTTCTAAAATATTTTTAAATTAAGTGTTATTAACAACACATTATTTCAACATATTAATTTTTCCGTGATTTGTATTTTTTAAAAAAACCAAAATGCTTAAGTACACAGTGAAAAAATATTGTTCAGAGGGCAGCAAATTTAATCAAATTTTAATGGTGTTGCTAAGTAAGTATTTATTTATTAATTTAAAAATTTATTTGTCAAAATTACTTAGTATTGCACGTCTAATTAATTGTTTCAATTAAATTATTTATGGCTTATTAAACAGATTGTTAACAAAGATTTATAAAAAAAAATAAAGAATATGTAACATTTTGAAAAACATGTTTTTAATATTGCTTTTAAAAGCTAACGTTACGAATAAATCGGTTAAATTTAGGACAATATTATGCAGCTAATTTGTGTTTAAACAATGTTAAAGCTATTGACATATAGTTAGGAAAATAAAAAAATCTAATAATTATGAATAATAAAACTAAAATGTTTGAAAAAATATCTCGTAATTTACGTAAAGCGGCAACTTTAAATCATCAATAATGGATATACAAAAAGCACTTCTATTTTATAAATATTTTTTAATTTAAAAATATGCGTAGCTGTTCACGCTAAATAACCTTATTATATCAGTTTACATCCAGATTAATATCACTACTATTTACATAGATTGATAATAGAATGTCACTACTATTTTTTATATTTTTATATGTATATAGATTTATAAATATTCTTACGTTTTTTTTTCGTAGACATTATTTAACGTTTTTAGACAATTATTTACATAATTTTCCATGTTTCATCCTTTTAGAGATGAGATGAGAGATGCCGAAAATATATTTTGTCCAATATTAACCTCTAGGCAAACGTCTTTTGCGGGTACCAAAAAAACCAGCTTGTCCTTGAAATTTAAGTGTAAAATTTCATTACATCTGGTTATATCACGGACTAATCGAATGATGTCGCATTCAAATGATTTTAAAAGTTTAAGGAAAATAATAAAAAAACGTGTACTTTTATCTGTTTAATATTTAAATTACAAAATCAAAATCTCGATCTAGCAAAGGTTAAGGGGTAAGTGGGTTGTCACATGAATTCAGTAGTTTAAAAACCTAATAAAAGGATAGCTTTTTATTAGATTTAATTTAATCCATTAATGTAATATATAATTAAAGGTCTGAGCAACGGGTTCATCATAAAATACTTGTTCGTTGACATTTCCGCATGATAGAACAAGTTAAAATAATTAGACAAAACAAACTTGTTTCACAGTTTGGCGCGAGGAGGCCCTTTTTACTATTCTCGTACATTATGTTGACATAAATTAAGGTGTGATAAAGCATTTGCCGTTCAGGTTTTTGCTGCGTATAATTTATTATCCTGTAATTGAAGTTAAGCAACATTATATCGTTTTTCATTTTGATAACACCGTATTTAAAATATTAGTAAATATAAAACTCTTCTGAATTAAGAGGTCGCTCGATTTAAGTGTTTAAATTAAAAGACCGTTTCTTTTTCAATAAATTTAAACAAAAACTTTTAAAGTTTTGCCTCGCGAATATTAAGCATTATATATTTAAATTATCTTATTCTAATAATTGACTTGTACACCTTAAGTTTGACTTATTAGAAATATTTCAATTATATTTGAACAAAAAAATTATATGAAATTAAAAGTGGAAATAGACAAAATTTTTGACAATTTCACTGTTATTAACGCCATAAAATATCTTCTTTTACAACATAACCTACTACTACTTAAAATTAATTAAACTTATTTACTACATAAATCGTAACTGTATATAGATAACGGTAACTCGGTGTGATTAAGGTTTAAACTAAAAATGTTGGCATAGTCACAATTTATTTCTCATCAAATATAATATAAAAAGTGAAAATTTTTGTATGGTCATTAACCGCTGCTTTCTTTATATCAAGCGATTATGATTTTTAAATGTACGAAGATTTTACTACGACTCGAACTACGAATAAAGTATTTCCGAAGCTACGCACGGAGAAATCATTGCATTTATTAAATGCAACTGAATCAATGCAAACTTACGTTAAGATATGATGATATTATATAGTATATAGAGTTTACAATACATGTATATACATATATATATATACACTTTGAGGCTTATTTAACATATATAATTATATTCGATTAATTTATAGATTCAACATTTTGAATTTGTAAAGTAATATATTTAAGTTTTTATTAAATATAATTAAGTATATGTTTTTCGCTATGACAGTTGTGATAGTAGTAAAACAAGTTTAACAACAACATTGAGTTTAATAATCAATTCTAGAAACGTTATTATTCTTATTAAAAGCAAATAGTCGAAAATGAATGGTAATAAGAATCAGCGAAAAATTTATAGTTGGACGCATAGATATCATAATAAGTAGGAGAAAAAGTTTATTCGCCTTTATGTATAAAAAATCGAATATAATTTATTTTTTAAAGTTCATTAACATTTAACTATAGTATATCGGTGCCATTTTGATCGACGACTTTTTGCCATACTGTAGGTCTGCTATAGAGCCGTTTCGCAAAATAACTACATTTTGTGACTTCTGATAAAAGAATTGCCAAGTAGTCTCGGAAGTTCTCCTGGACGTTTATTCCTGAAATTGCCTAAATAGTTTTTGAAGAGATTGAAATAGGTGGAAATATGAAGGTACAAAATCAAAGCCACATGGCAGATGCTTTATCACCCAGCTAATTTCTTTTAATATTTGCCAAGTAGGTAAAGATGTGTGTGATTTAGAGTTATCTTGATGAAAGACCGTACTACTTATGCCTTTTGTAAACGGCCGAACTATGTCAATATTTATTCCGACTGCTTGCCCCAATATGTAGCTTTAATCTCATCAGTTGGTAGCAGAGATTCTATTCCAAATGTGGTTCTGCCCGGCGGTGAACGCTTGTAACAAACAATGCCCTTCTTATCCCACCATTCACGCGGCAGCACCTAGTTGCGAATTCATCGGGATTTTGCTACAATTTTTGGAGCCTGACAGATCTTAGATCACGACCTTTTTAGCACGTTCTCGTTGTATGTGATCCACTTTTCATCACTAGTTATCAAGTTTATTTAGTTACATAAAAACAGTCCAGTTTCATAACGTCTTAATAAAGAATTACATTTGAGTACACGGTTCATTACATTTCTTTCAGCGAGCTCATGTATTTGATATTTCGTTCAAGGAACCCAAACATCGAGGTTTTTTTGTACACGCAGCTTTTTTTAAATGAATTAGTGATAAATTTCAATTTTTTAGCCATATTTGAAATCAAATTTTCCTAATTTACAAACCATATAATAACTTTATGTTAGTTTTCCTAATTAAATTATTAAATTAAATTCTTAAAAATTAAGTGCATTAAATTCTCAAATGTCATATTTTTTTTCCTTTTTAAAATGTAACCTTCTTAATATCAAATCTGGCCAGATAAATATAGTGTTATGCGGACCGGAAAGAAATGTCGTTTCTGTTCATGTCGATATTTGACTATTTTTTGGTAGCATCATTACTTACTTGGAAGATGGTTGTTGGATGGTTGTTGATAACGAAGGTAAATATATTGTTGATTAAAAATAAAAAATGGTAAAAATGTAGTCATGTGAATTTAACTCAAGAAAGCGACATTATTTTTAGTTCCCTCTAATATGTACTATTAAAGATATTTTATTACAAGTTTATATCACAATGTTTGCGAAAAGACTTTTTATTTGATTCAATATGTATGTCGTTCAATCACTGAGACGGAATGCATTAATATTCAACCAATTGACATGTCAATATGTTATTTTTTTTGCTATGCTTCCAACATAATTATATAAATGTTTCATCAATATTATTGACATTATTAAATCGAATCTGTCTCGTATAGATGATGTTTCGTTAAGAGAAATATATGAAGATATTTTTATTTCTTTTAAGTATTCGCTAGCAATTTTTTGCACGAAAGGAATAAATTATAAAATTTTTAAAAGCTTTTTGTAGTTTATTACTGTGCTCATATGTTACTATATTTAAAGTAAGCTTAGCCATAAAAGCTTTTAGCGTTTCTTAGAACCACGTATAATCTGTATCGTAGATTAAAGACAGTGGTAGCAAAAGGCTGCTTATTATAAATGCATAAATCTAAGTTCGTTAAACCTTTGCGAATAGATAAGTAGTGGGTTATATTGCTTCTAATTTTTTTGTATCCTTTTATTTGTGGCAGGAAATATACTTAAAATAATGTCATATGTAACACAGATTAAAAGAGAGTCCTTCTAATAATAGAAATGACCTACTGCCTCTGGATTACCTTCATTACATATGAATGTACCTAATCTATCCTAATTATTTCTAACTTAAGGTGGACAGCCGTAATGAGTTTACAGATTTATTGTATTAGTTTTAAATGACGAGATGTTCGGAACTAATGAAATTTTGTAGCTTGTTAGTTTGTCACGGGGCAATAATTAGAGACTCCACGCTTCTTTTATTGAACTTTTTTTAACTACTTTGATAAGTAGATTACGTAATCAACGCATGAATTAATTTAACAGTTTATTAAACAGATTTTTCATATTTCACATTTACCTGCATGATAAAGTTGTTTTAATTATTTTATAAATTTGCACAGAAACTTATTGTTAATATATTCTCACTGAAGATTTATCTACAGCCTACTAGATTCTCGAGATACTGCCAAATACAGAAGGTTTTCCCCTATTAATGATATAAGCGTGGCTAGAGTTTCTTTTGCCACTTTTTCCAGCACTATAATTTTTGGAAGTTGTTGCATTGTTTGCTTTAAGAACCTCTTCTAAAAGGCCTATTGTTCTCGAAAATAACACGGGATCAACATGAACTAATAGTCTTTGTCCTCTATTCATACTACAAAAAAGGCAACCCCTTCATAACATATTTTTAGTATTTCAAATATATCATAAGGTGATTATTTAAGAGTAATTGTTCTGGAGTGGAGACAGGAAGGGCAAGCGCAGCGTATGACGTCCTGCCACAATGTGGACACAGACTTTATTAGGTCGTTAGAAAACGTTCACTTTTTTATGATAAATCTATGGAGAGACCTATGTCTCGCTAAGTACGTTCTACGGATGAAACGATGATGGTGATGAAATGGCAAAAGGGCGAAGTATTCAAATGATAACAGACGTAATACGTAAGAAGAAATAAAAAAAATACTAATGAACCTAAATATGTCAAATATAATTTATTACATTTGTTAACGATATACATAACGATGGGACGTTTTATTTGAAAGGGTTATATGATTTCCATGGTCAAATTATTATTTATTATTACGACGTAGGTTTGGATTGTCCGGCTGTTCGATTACCCTTTGAGCTCTCATTCTTTGTCACCGCCATATTGACGTCAAATGGGCTAAAAGGAATGCGTCAATAGAAAACTAGTTTTCGATATTTTTGAAATGAGACACCTGTTGTTATTTATTACAATTTTCTTTGAAACATGTAAAACAAATTGATATATTTTTTATTAAATCATGTGCTACTTTGTGGAGGGATGTGGTTAAAAATCTAAAAGAAATATTTCATCTTAAAATAAAAATGCACTGAGTTTGCTTGGCGAGCGAAAGTGGCAGTGTTCAAAACACATAACGCGCAAAACAGATAGCTACTGAAGGTTTAGGGTTTTGGAGTGGAGAACATAGACTAGCAAGCGAAGTGTAGAACATCTATCCACAAAATTAACGAACGACTTCTTTATATTCGCCGGGAGATGCTGTAAACAGGCACGATTAAAAATCTATGGGCTTATGTCTTCTAGTGGACGCTTAGGCTTGTGCCGGAATTTATTTTCACGCAAAATAATAGAAAAAGAAAGTGATCTGATAAACATAGCAAAAACTCTTGGTAAATCATAAGGCTAAAACGATGAAAAAAAAAACCTGTACCTGCGCTAACATTTGACGCTTCTATAATACGGTATAACAACTTATAACAATGAGTAAATAAATATAACATAACGTGAAAACGTTTTTGGGTGAAGTTTTGTTTACTTTGATTCAAAGGCCGTTTCAATTTAGGCGAGTGTTCAGTGTGAGGTCGAATCGGCAACAAATGCGTAATTGCGCATTATTACAACATTAAGTCGCAAAACAATCAGTTTACTGAATGGACCCGTCGCAGGCATGTTATTTGCGCATGCCTCGCTCAATCATAACCAACTTTTTACAACCCTTGATTTATTGAAATTCACAAGTAAATTGTCAGGAGATTCAGTTTTAATGGTCATTAATATTGTTTGTCCAATGCTTTCAGATAATGAAGACTAATTGTTCTATAAATGATAATTTCAGGGACAGAGTTCTGTTGGTAATATATGTGTCATCACGTGTTGCCACGAGGATCTCTTGGTGTCTCGACTCGTTTTAAATAAAATTTGATTCATAATTTTACATGAAGTAAATTCAGAAATTTGAAATTTTTAAATTAAATTAAAACAGAAATTGTTTATATGTAAAAAAAATTAATAGTTTATGAAATATTGAAACAGAATTATGTTGAATAAGTGATTGGTCCGAGATTCAATCAAATTCACATAATTCAAACATTCCAGACGATAACGATCGAAAGGGTTTATATTCCTTAAACAGTTATCGACTTGATTTCTTATATAGATTTTTTGTGGTAATAAATTATTATTATGAATAGTCGGGTATAACTTGTAGGTTTTTATCGCAATGAAAGAAATATGTTTTTAATTTCACTAAATTAAATTTAATTGATTATATAAAAAATCCACTTTTGAATTATCAATCAAGTTTAAGCATTTTTTAATAATAACAATTTCTTAACAATAAATGAAATTAAATAGAAATAAAAAAGTATACACTAATTATTTATTTTCATAGCGAATTGAGTAAATATATATGTTTAAATATGTAATAGTTTGTATATTGTCATAGTTGTTTGCGGATTTTTTTGGTTGTAAATGGAATAATTAATCAGACCAATAATTAGCTACTTAACCAATTTTAGTAAACAATTAGGAAAAAAAAATGTTTTGAATCTAATAAAGCTGACGTTAATGATTTATTGAAAAAAAGACTGCGTTAGTATTTAAGATCTGGATTACCCATTTTTTCTTAAAATCTAGGCGTACCAGTTTTAAACAATAATTGATGGCATGAATACTTTTTATCATGCGCAGCGGAAGTCGAACTGGCAGTACGACGTGTCGTGTCGAGTTCCGAGAAAACAGGATCTTATTGTCTATGGTACGCAGAATCACTTATCACCAGGTGAACAATGTGTTCCGGAATAAAGTAATTTAAATTCATAACCCAGACGGTAAGTGTAATCGTGTTAGACATTACGGTATACAATTATAAACGAATACACCACATCTTCACGAAGTAAATCTAGGCTGCATGTTTACCGACTCTTTTGTGTGCCAATTTGAACAATTATTGGCGGTTATTATACCGAAATGTCCATTTAGACCTTTAATCAAAAGTCTAATTTTATATATGGATTCAAAGATATCAAAAATGATAATGATTATGAATAATAATGGTAATTTAAAATGTTTTTCGCGGGTTATGTTCTGTTAGTGCTTAGATACCAAGATACCAATCATTTGATCATAGTTTTATAAAACGTAATATTAACTACATGTTAGAATTACTGTAATATTGCTGAGGGATAGTTAGTAAAAGTGGCAAAATATGAGTATAAATGAGATAAACATATGAAATAGCATTCAGAATAAATACAATACAATGCATACAAAAGTAGAAATACTAAAAACGTTAAAATAATTCACCACTAATTAAGTATTAACCGTGACACTTTAAAATAAGTATATATATACAATAGTACTATCTTTCTAGAAGAAATTTTCGGTAGTGTCGTGACAGTTCGATACTGTTTTTAATTAAAAAAATCCAGCGCTAGACTAGATTTAAATTAGACATTTCTCATTCATAAATGTTAAATAAACAGGTTCTCTTAGATAACACCAATGTTATACAATAGTGGTAAGACTACTAAGCGGTCAACACACTTAGCAACATTGATCTCCGTTTCGGTTCCTTGTCAAGGTCGCAACGAAAAAATTGTTTTTATTTATTTATGCCAAGAGGATAACGTACGATAAGTACGTCTTATAATTAATGTCTATGCCTACTTAAAACTGTTATTTTTAAATTATTATAACTGTTCATTGTAAATCTTAAGAATGTTGTGTTAGCGTGGTATAAAACTGACATTACTCACAGTTGTGGTAAGTTTCTGTTAGACATATTGTTTGATAGCGCATCTCTTGTATCTGAGAACTGATTCAACAATTTAAAGAACGCTTTGTCTTTCATGTAATCATAAATTATATAACTAGTTTTGATAATTTAAAAAAATATTGTCATGTTATAAATTTCATTAAACAAAAACTTGTGAAAAACTTTATTACGACGGGAAGGTCTTTTAAGTAACAATAAAGCCTGGTATGAATTGCTGTGCTACTGTATTAAGGATATTGTAAAAGTGGGGAAAAAAATTGATCTATTTGTTGTCGAGTCAACTCAGATCACAACGAAGCGTTTGGGGCCCTCGTAGCTTTAAATTGAAAAAATGCCATTACAAGATAGGGTCAATCTAATTCTAGTCTGAGTCAAGTTAGGCTCTCTAAATCGCTATAATAATCTGTAATACTTCCAATACGTAAACCAGCGTTTATTAGTATTATTAGTTCAATGGACAGACAGTTACGACTCCCATAAATAAAAAGTTAATCAATCTGTTTACCATCTTTCAAAATAAGCCTTGACGGTAAAAGTCAATATAATGAACGCAAGTTTTATTTCATGGTAGAAGATAAAATAATACTGGGTCATGTAATGGTATTTTGAGATTTTTTTTGACAAAAATTAGTCATTGAGATAAGCTGTGTAATTTGGAAATGCGAATGCGAAATAACCGTTACTAGCTATCGACTAGACGGCGCCTCAATACAGAACGAAAAAAATAATAATAATATACCAATCGTAATTTTAATACTGGAGAAGTTTTTTTAAGAATTTTTTTATTTAAAATATGTAAGCGTTTAGTGAATGCAGGTGATTTACCACCCGAGCACGGTATTTCTTCTCCACGGTGAGGTAAATAATTGTCAGTAGTGATCGAGATTCCGTAAATTTACACAGACAGTTTACAATTTCGACCCGAACGCGATGGCAGTGACTGCATCACTGATGGCGTCCGAATTTTAATCGACGTTCAATTTGTGATTCGAACGCTAAAGACTGGTTAAACACAAAAGTATTGTGGTTTCTGTGGCCAGTAATACGGTTTGTGTGCTACACAGCGCTACAAATTCTTTTTTTCATTAACAAATACTGTTTGTACGTTGGGATTCACAGCTTAACTTGGTTAGAGCTTTCTACAGTAACTGAACTCGCAGAGGCTCTTAATAGGCAAGGCTCGAGCGGTTCCATTATTTCTTGTAGCGATTTGATAGGCTATTAACATTTTTGAACACTTTGGCGGACGATCCATCGAGCAACTAATCGTTAGGACTTTTAGGCCTTGTCGTGGTCTATCACTAGAATTTTCAGAAAATTTGCTAAATTAGAAAATTTGGTAATATATAATTACAAATAATGGAAAAGCCATTTAAAAAGTTTCACAAGTATGAAAAAATAATACAAAGTTTTGTTGTCTATATCGAAAATAGAAAAATCTGTTTTCAACATCTTCTTCTTCAAAAAAAAGAGAAAACATAGCTTACAGATATTAAAATGAGTTTTAGACTTAAAGGGTATTAAATTTATTAATGTAATATATCTAACTTTTACCCTATAATATTCAAATCAGCGCCTAACTAATAGAAAGCCAAAAAGTCTAAATCATATGTCACGCGAGAGTGGTTGCGTCTAATACTCTGAAAACCCAGTGTGTCCAAAAGGCTTATCTAGGCTCTGTTGCTATTATCGGCTTAAACAAAATTCTAAATGGCGCTGTAATGCGTAGGACGTATTATAGTGCTTTCCCAGCGTAATTTTTTATACTACGTGTCTTATACAAAAGGAGTTTAGTGTGTCACTTCACTTGCCAACAGGTGATTCGATCCGTTAGTCTGCCATATAAATTTGTTTAGTATACGACGATATTTCTAGAAACTCGTGCCTTGTGGAGCTCTTGACCTCCAATGAACTCCGTAATTAACAGAGAACGATCGGCAGGCTTACAATGTTGAAGTAAAATTGAAATGAATTGTTCCGAGACTCATGTTTCTGTTTGTCAATTGGAACGACGTAATGAGGCGTTCGAGATATTCTCTTTGACGTTCTTCCAATCTTGTAATTGATTCCCATCTTTATATTAATTAATTAATTGTGTTGTTATTAAAGGTTTGTTTGGGATCCAATCCTTTGATATAGCATATATATAACTACCCGATCTGTTGGTATTATTAACGGAGCAAATTCAAAATTCAAATCTATCATTTAAAAGTAAAAATAATTATGGATATTATAAAAAGTTTTAACGTTAAAGTCGGATAAATGCTAGTGAATAAAAAAAAACAAACAATTATCCTGGAACTTTAAACATAATATTTATTTTTAAACCACTAATGTACAAATGAAATTGATTTAACATTAAAATGCTTTTATCTTATAACAATATTATTTTTATTTCTTATGCACTTAATGGTTTTGTCTATTACACGCCATTTTCTTTTAATCTTCTGTTGATATATAATAACGGTCTACTCACTAAGATTTATTTCTTACAGGCAACAGTGGTACAAAATTCATTTGAAAACTTTTTGTCATAATAACATTATTTTTTAAATTATCGAATAATTTATGTAGTATTAATAACCAGTTACCTTTTTTTTAGTACGACTTCGCAGTACTACTAGGTGGGCAAATCTGAATAACATAAATATTCTTGATAAATAAGATTGATGCAAATTGCGATTGCCTAAAATAATTATTATTTCGATTATTATTGATAATTAAAATTTGATTACAACCAAATCTTCCAGTACCTTATTAGCAGAAACAAATAAATGAATTTTGAGTTTCTTTTAAAAGAAATTTATTGTTTAAAAAAGTAGTAACATTAGATTAGGGTGCTGAAGCTTATGATTATCAATCACGTTGCCGACAGATCTATTCTTATTTTGAATGTGTAAGGGAAACGTTGTGATTAAACCAATAATTTTTAGGATTAAAAATTCTTACGACTTCTGTATTATTCCTTTATTAGTTTTTAATCTAAAATTATAAACACATTATTAAATAAATCTTACCATAGCATTTCAGAATTGTCAGTTGATCGCTATATGTGGAACTTGGTTTTTTGGCCCATTGATATGATTGATATTTTAATTTACACATGTGCAACTGTTGAGTTCTTGGTCGGCTCTTTGCAACATATCAGCATTCCGTTGATAGCTTACTACTTAAAACGTTACAATAGACGATTCAAAAGCGTATGTAAATGTCTACTTGAATAAAGTTATTTTTATTTTATTATCGTTAATTAATGTTTATTTTTGATAGGTGATAAGGAGAAATCTATCTTTCATTAAATTATTTCTCAAATAATAAAATATCGGTTGTTTGTTCGTTAATAACATTTTATATTTTTTGCAGTGGTGCTACCAGTTTTCTCCTATGGAACGGCAATAGGGTGGCTGTCCCCCATGGGACCTAAACTCATGTCCGAAGATACGCCCGCAGCTGAACCGGTTCATCAGGACGTCATATCCTGGATGGCGTCGGTCCCTTACCTCGTTGGAACACCTGCTGTCTTTCTATTTGGATTTATTGTAGATAACTTTGGAAGGAAGACGGCTTTAATGATGACGTCATTTTCTATGGCAGTGAGTATTATCCAAAATATATCTGTCTTCTTGCATGGTTATTATTTAACAGAAAATTATTTATTATACATTTGTTACACAATTCATCGCTGTTTAGCATTATTTACTTATTTAATCAAGAAACTAGATCGAGACGAATGTTAATAATATACATAATTAGATCACATTGGCAACGGAAATAAGTGACAATAAAGTTTTTATGATTTGAATGGTTATATATAACCATCTTGAGAGCTGGAACAAGTTTGTTCAAACAAGTTTATTTTTCGTAGACATTTTTTCCAATTCATTTATTATAAGCTTCGCAATATTTAGATCTGTGTAAAGATCAGAAATAAAAGAAGCGAAACGTTTACTTGTACTACCAGGTTTCATTACATTTATTCGAGTGACAACATAAGTTTTTTTTTATTGTGTAAATGTTTAAATTGAAAATCAAATATTTGCGTACAGTTTAATAGCAACTTCATATTACCTATCTAATATCAGTTGCAAATATATAATATACTCCTATGACTATATTAAACATTTTTGTATTTATTAATTGAAAGGGGATTTGTCAAAAGGAGACTATGTCACCTCCATTAGTTAATGGAAACATACTCCATGTATTGATTTTTAAAGAAATATTTAAGCAGTTTTTATGGTTTTGTGCGCCCCGGGCAAAACTAAATTTGTTTTACATTTTCATTAAAGAATATATAAATTTAGTCCAAATTAAAAAAAGTAGGAAAAAATCGAAATTACAGAATAAGAACAATAAAGTATAAAAGAAATCGCATAATCAACAACACATTTGAAGTTCGAGAGACGAAGAAGCGAGATTTTTGCATATGCCCGATGTGACATACAAAATTGTGTGCTGTGTAATATTATTTTTTTAAAAAAGGAAAAATAAATAATAAATATTTTATTTTTAAACCAGCTCTCATCAAAATTTGGCGCCACAGGTAATAGCCCAGCTTACAGGCCCCTTTACCCGGCGCTGTAAATCTTGATCAAAATTTTTCTTCTGGGCCTTCGCACTGAAGCACTAAAGCAATATATGAAAGAGCCTTACTCCGGGTAGACTCATCCTATAAAATATTAAAAATAAAAAATAGCATTAAATACTATTTTATACACGACTGTACGTGCGAAATCGCACGCAATGATCAGAATTAAGGCAGTATACATCATGTTAGAAAAACTATTTATATTCAATTGGTAAACGAAGTTTAAGAGCAAATCTAGTTATTACTTCTTAGAATCTACTGACAAAGATATATATTTGCGTTTAAAGTTAGCGGTGGCGTCTTACGTATCGAATTCGATATATATGATTAGCAAGAACAGAACGTACGAGCGACGATTCCTTAATCAAAGTCGAACGGTACGGTTGAGTTTTGAGCGAATTTTTCATGTCGATAGATTTTGAGTCAACCGCATTGACCTTATCGGCTTGATTAATTCGTAGTGAGGAACTTAGATCAATGACCTACCTGAGAATGGGGAGGTGAGTTAATATAAGCGAACGCTCATTCAGCGGACTGGAATGTTGCTTAAAGCTGAGAATTATTTAGATTTAACTAACGTCATCAATACACTATTATATTAATTATAACCAGATTCCTAATGTACGACAGAATATATAAAAAAACTTGTTCTTAAATATGTTTGTTATTTCTTTTATTTATCGTTTCCCATTACTGACAAAATATGTTAAACAATTTCAAGTTTATTTTTGAATACGTGTATGATGAATACGTAGTAGCTCACTTGACATATATGTAGACATGTTCTTCAAAGATTTGTTTTGAATTAGGATATTTAGTTTAAATTATTTACTCCTACAACAAGTATATATCGCGCACAAAACAGATGGCCGCTGGCGTGGTTCTGGAGTAGTGACCACGGATCGGCATGCGTAGTACGCCCGAACTCGACAAACATGGTTAAGGTTGTTGGAATACGAAGGATGCAGTCTGCTTCTAACCGGATCAATCGGAAATATATAAGGCCTCCCTTATGTATAGCAGTATATGTTTTACGGTTAAAATAATGGTGACGCTTTCTGTATCAACTATTGCCTATTTAAAAAGTTTAGAAAAGTATATACTGAATATTCGTAATAAAAAAAATGTTTTAAAATAAAATAGCATCCTAAAAGTGTGTTAAAAAATATTTATAAAATTTAAAAATAAAAAAGCCGGTTATGAACAAATTGAAACAACATGTGACTAAGATGTTTGCTTTTAAATAATTCTTTATATAATTATTGTTATATTTCTATACATCGCATTGATTTATGATGATAACTGTAATGAGTTACGGATAAAAAGCCGCAACATAAAATCTTAGTGAATGTAAGAATTGTTTAACCAAAATTTTATACTTAGTAATCTTTTACACAAAGAAACTATAACTAAAGAGGTAAGAAATAACAGTTACAAGGATAACCTCTATTTTTTTTAAGTCGCTTGTGATAGAATATCACTCTAGGATCCGTTAACCACTTTATGCTAATGCTTGTACTACGAGATAGTTCTCGTCGCGTGAAACCGAAACATTTTGTAGTTTATGGGCTATTAGCCTCAATAATATTATAAAAATGAAAAAACTTATAGATTAAAGATAAAGGTTATTTGCATGCTTAAGTCGGAGAATTATGGATTGATTGATTTTCCTTTTTTCGTGATACTTTGCATATTTGTTCAGGGACGATTCCGCGAGGGCCTCTATCTGATATCATCATTGCAAAGTTTAGAGTTCAAACCTCTGGATAAAATACTAGAACATAAACGTATTCTTTAGAATAGGCTTCATTAAGCATCTTCGAAACATCAACATATTTATATAATGTATTGTGTGTATCTATGTATAGTATTACTGATACTAATTTTTTTCATATACTATCTAGAGCCAGACTAGAGCCATTCACGTTTCCTTAGACAACAAGTCTCTCCATAGCGACTTTTTGTTCCATAACATACTTGAATTACTTTTAGATCTAAGAGTAATTGATGGCTGGGAGGCATCCTTGGAATGTTTAGTTAAGAGTCCATGATATACTCAACACACAACGGAAGTAGCTCTTCTAAATTCATGTCCCAAGACAGTCAAATCAAGTGACCCGTAATTTCCTAGTCACAAGCCGCGGCAAGGCGCCACCGCGCTAAAACACTTTGCATATGCTAGAAATGAATTAAACATATTGTGGCATATGCTTAATAGCCTTAGCGACAGAATAAATTTTAAGTCTCTAAAGAAATAGAATAAAAGAAAATTCGATTATCTTCTAAATATTAATGTCGCGTTTAACATTTAGTAATTGCGGCCAGTTGAGGAAAAAAAAAACCAGTTCTGATTAAAATGTTGAAAAATTTAAATACATTGTAAGAATAATAGTGGACAGAAAGGGCGATGACCAATCTCTGTGAAAAAATGCAATAATAATTTTTCTTGATGGTTAGGTCGGTACTGAATTTATTAAATGATTTGATTATTCATTTATTTATTAATAAAATTGTTCTTACTGGCGTTAGATTTTAATACCACTGTGGCACCTACACCTATAGCCAAATAGTATTTTTTTATGGTATTAGGTTCTGTATCTGTCACTGAAAGGGCATTGCCGCAGTAATTGAACCAATGAGCTTCTGAAGGTGCTAGTAGACATGGTATACTGGATTGGGATGCCACCAAACTCTTACATTGCTTAAGCGGATCGTGGAGTACGGAGAATCCCATGGTGAGACTAACCATAAGGGGACCTCAGCGGGAGATACATCTTTAAAGTTCCGACTCGTTGGTTCTCAAGAGGGCCAAAACTAGGTCGGTTGCAAGTATGGGATTATGGCAACCATCAACATCAACATTTCGTAAACATTACTGCGCTCACATTGAAAGCGCTGTAGGTTTTTATTACTGAGCAATAGTGCTACTTAAACTACTGAACCGCTCCTTAGGTAAGCGCGACAAGAGCCCACGAAAAAGAGCATGAGTGATAGAAATACCCCGTCTATGTTGTAGGTATCCAGACCAAAGGCGCGGTACGGCGGTTTCGGCAGCACTAATATTAGACGCACCGTTTTATTTATCTCTACAACGTTAGCTTAGCCAAAAATATATGCATCGAACATCAGAAGAGAGTCCAATACGTGTTGTCATTTACATGTATGCAGCAGACGTGGAATAACTTCTGATCTGAGTTTCCAGTACGTGAATGACCTAAGTGTATTCAAGAGAAGAATGAATGAGCGTCTTTACACTAGAACATTTTGTCTTTATAAACTTTATTGGAACAATATAATAATAAGAAGCCGTCAAGATTTTAATCTTTTTACGCTACTATCGTCAAGTTGAAAACCACGTTCTCTATTATATATGCACGTGTTATATGAAATACCGAACCCGCTGTACCGCGCCTTAAGTATGCGCGCAGACAGATGGGGGCAGGGAAGGGGGAGAGTATCGGTGGCTCCGTTCTTTTTTTTGGCTCAGTTTTTCTTCTCAAATATCTCATTTGCGTTTTGCCAATTGCGTTCCGCGCATACTTTGATGGAGTAACTAGAAAATGTAACGCGATATGTCTAACAAGTTTACAAGGAACTTTGACTACACAGAATTGTGTATATTAATCTGCTATCCCAAGTCATGCTGACTACACTCTTCACTCACACATGTACCTTTCTGGTCTTCTGCCTTTATGCGATCGTAATCGTTCAACAGTCAATTTTGTTAAGTTCGCGGACCTTCGAGTTCCTCGAACTCGATGTGCTTTTGCAGCTTCTGATAAAGCAAGCGGCCAACCAGCACCTATATCACCAGAAACAAACCGAATGTATATAATTTTTTTTCTTTACAGGCATGTTGGTCCTTAAAGATTTATTCGACTTCCACATGGGCTTTGATATTAGCTCGCGCTATCGTCGGGTTCGGCGTCAGCGGGTCTTACGTTGTGACGCCGCTGTACATTAAGGAAGTAAGCGAGGATTCCATACGGGGCACGCTGGGCAGCCTCGTGATCCTGTCCCAGAACCTTGGCAACCTGCTGGTGTACGTAGCAGGAGAGTACCTGTGCTACCACACGACGCTGTGGATTTGTCTGGCGGTGCCGCTGGTGCATTTATTACTTTTCATCACGATGCCAGAAACGCCTTCTTATCTATTAAAATGCGGAAAGGTGGAAGTACGTATATATTTTAATTAACCTGTTATCTAATTATATTAAGTTAAAAATAACATGTTCATATTATCATTACGTCAAGTCTATGTCGGCATATTGACAAAGCTAACAATTCGGAGGGTATTGAAATCCAGTTTTAAACCTGTTGTAAATTCGTCTTAATCAACGGCATTTGTACTTTGTACTCGTGAAAACATTAAGATATCATTTATTATTATTAGAAAATGAAAACCTGTTTTTTCAGTTGGTATCTGGCAGGTGACTTTTTTGTTTCTCTTATGTCAAACAATAATTATCATTGCGTTCGGTTTTGAGGAATACTATATTATTGTATATTTTGTTTTATTATAAAATGGACAATGTTACGTGACAGAGCGGCTATTGTAATTGAGATTTTAATGACAGAGAGTCATTGTCTGGCTATCGCTATTACTGATTAACAAGATTCGAGCTAACCAAATGTAGAGAATACACTATATCATCTAAGCTTATGAACTTTCTCGATCCTTAATTCCGGATATTACTTTGTTTATATTACCGGATTGAGATCTGTCATAACTTGACATTACAAAGATCTTAATGGATTATTCAATCCACCTATTCAGGTTTAGGAGGCTGAAGGTGGACCTCGGCTTGGGTTGTCACTTGGTCCAGATTACGAGAACTTTTGTGATATTATAAACCTGTTATATAAAAAACATGCTGAATAGTGTATCAAAAGCGAACATCGACTCATTTTTGGGACGGAATTTCAAAGCAGGATTGAAAGGTCCATTTAAAATTTGGTCTTTTTTGGTCTGTTTACCTTCATTGACCAGACTCCTGGTCAGTGAAGGTGAAGGCCAATGCTTTGTAAGGATGCCTGCTTAAATCTTCTTAGGCCGTCAGTCACCGCCACGTACCCAGCCCGTCTCGCTACATCGCGATGGAACTGGCAACCGCACGGTGAATTCATAGAATATATAGAGAAAGAAGAGTTGAAATGTGGTATGAAATATATAATAAAAGATGTGGTATAAACTGCAGCACCCAGGGTTTGAGCGCATGTAAATGCGACGTGGGATATGATTTTGTACATCAAGAGCTTGCACACAATTTTCTAACGATGGATATATTTGTCTACCGACAAGTAAAAATACCATTCACGCAACATCAGTCAATCGAAGTTTAGTCCTGTATTGATCTCGACCTTCGAATCGGAACAATAAGAGCGTATTGAAAGACAAATCCGAGCCTAGACCAATTACTCCATGAAGTCTAAGTGAATGAGGAGTTTATCGGCCTGCCAATTGATGCAGTGCATTATCTGATATAATAGCTCCATTCGAGGCATCTGACTGATTCTGGAAAGAGATTCTGCAGCGCTCTATCACTTCACAGTCGAAGAAGCTGCAAATTCTTAACATCCAAACAGCATTATTTAATGGCCTAAAATACAAATTTTAAATAAGAAACAGATGTTAATTGTATGTGTCATATGTACACAGCTTGTTAAGGTCATTAGAAGACGCTGGATGTATACTGCTTCTCTCAGATCTTATAGGAAATCTTTCAAGTGGTCTATGTCCAGTAATGGACGCCTTACGGCTGAAATGATCATGTGGATCGTGATGACATGTATAAGTATTTATTTTTTCTTAATTTATATCCTAGGAAGCCAGGGGAGCTCTAGCTTGGCTACGCTGTCGTCAGCGAACAGACGCGGCTGTGGACAACGAATTGCAAGCGCTCTTACTCGAGATGGAACAAAACAACTCTATACGGTTCTTTGAAGTGCTTAAAGTTTTAAGTAAGTAAATATTTTTTTACTGTGTTAGCCTAATAGTGGCATGGCATTGTGGCATTCTCATTGCTTTATTAAGCAAAAGGATTTCATTATATTAGGGGGACTGGAAAGTAATGTCGCTTTCTTAAGTTAAATTCACACGTCTACATTTTTAACTAGTTTTTATTTCTGATCAACAACATATTCACCTTCGTCATCACCAACCTTTTGCCATCTAGTAAACAAATTCAATGCCGGAGCGGTAAAAATCAATCGGTTTTTCTGTAAAATCATTCGACAGAAAGGACATTACTTTCCGGTCCCCCTAATACGTGAGCACAATTTTATATCGAATTGTCTCAAAGTGAATTGTCCGTTCAAATCTATAGGAAATAAGAATCTTTTATGCCAACCAAAATCAAAGCCCAGTCCTTTTATTACAAACCTTGCATATAAGCGAAGACAGAGGGATAGTTCAACTATTCATATTAATAATCAAAAAGTAATTTAAATAAAAACAAGCAAAATTAAGATTACTCCTTAATGTAATGTTGTTTAAAAAGTTTTAAAAAAGAAAGTAATCATTAACTAATGGTATATGAGATTTAAACAATGGCGGGGAATACACAACTTTGATCCGAATACTTTAGAAAAGGTTTCGGCAATATTGGTTTGGTAGATGCAATATAAAATATAGTGGGCATAAAATGCGAAGATGACAAATTATAGGAATTATTAGATGTTGACATAAGTAAAGAGCAACGGCAAATAGTAGAAGCATTACATGTATCATAAGAACCAATCGGCAGACGTTTGCGAACAATGGCAAATATCCTAAAATTTAGTAAATAAGTCCCAAATAATTTGAACGAACGTAAAATATAAAATCACGGTCACTTGTGGAATGCTTACAATATTTTGATACGCGTTAAATGTAAGCTACAGGGTGTAAACAAAACAACTTGACCTACTCTACCTTTTTTAGGCTACGCTGAATTTGACGCAAATGACAACACGCGAAGACGAGTGCTAGCTAAACAACTTCAGTTCTCGTGGCTCAGTAACGAGTTCACCTTGTTTACTTGTGTGAACACATTGTTATAAGCTTCTACGGGAATTGCGTTTGTTGGAAACTAACCATTAGCATATTACACTTTTCAAAAATGAAAATAACATCTATAGTGCAGATGGGCCGTATTAAATTGATATTGGGCAATGTTTATAACTTTGTTTAACCGATATCAACTTTATGCATTAGCATAATATAAGAGCAAAAATACGACCTTGGGAAACATGATCATTTCTCTCGTACGATTAATGAAAATGTTTTAGGAGTGCCAAGCTGAGTGTAACAAAAAATGTGATATGAATGAAGTCCTATGTAGCGCACGTGCTTAATATACACGCACAGAGAAAAGATATACTTGAAAATAATTAATATACGACTAATATGTATAAATCTATAATAAACATACAATAAAAAGTTGCATATCATAGCTTTAAAAATAATAGATACAAAAATCGCATATTTATGATGGTTTCTTAGAATTTTTGAAAATATAAAAAAGAGATTTAGATGTATAATAAGAGATTTTCACCTCTGTATTGGCTTAACTATATCGCTGGAATGGCTTAGAGATTGGGATTTGTTATAAATATTCCTTCAGCCGAGTGATGGTTGAGAAGCGTTAATATATAATTTAATAATTTATATAAGTTAACGACGCGGAAAGTTAGAATAATAAGAGTATTATTATGAACTAGTCATTTCTTTTACTTCTATGACATATGTATGTATAGTCAAGCGAGAATTATTTTTAAATATGGAGTGATAGCATTACATTATTTTAAGCATTATGTTAAGTATGGGATTCTGGTAATTGTGTCCTAAGTCCGAACATTTGCGAAAAATTTTAATCAATTTGAATCGTTTAACTGTATGAAGTTATATGTAAAATTTGTGTTGTATGACACAAATATTTATTCTTTCGAATATGGTTTGCTAACCACTTTCGAAAAGTCAAGACATCGATTTACAAACGGACATTTAAATACGTATTTATAGGTACGACAAAGAGAAGAACTTAGCAAAAGTCTGGATAGTTATTCTTTTTCGAAAATATTGCAATTTTTTCTGTTAAGTCATCCATTTGTTACTTGAAAATCATAAATAAACATAATATTGATCCCAGGCACGTTTATCTCTTATAAAATATTTAATACAATAATACACCGTACTGATCAATCCTTCCTTAAAAGCTTTCATTTTTTTTTTTGGATAGTTTATAATTGTTTTAGGGATTTTGTTATAGAATGCTTTCCATGAAATGGATGAATAAACTGTATCGTACAATGATATTTATTTATTTAATATTCTTTATTGTACACGCAAGGATACGTTTAAATAGTTTGATAATAATAAACAGAAAAGTACACTGTCTTATCACACGAAGCAATCTCTTACAGACAACCATATGCATATATGATAGTTCGTTTTGTCACTTTAGTATTTTTTTTTCTTTAGTATCGGACCGAAGTACGTTCCGCGCATTCCGCATCACACTAACTATAACGCTGGCACGGGAGTTGTGTGGCTGCGTGGCTGTGTTGCATTTCGCCTCGCTCATCTTCAGCCAAGCGAGCGGCAGCTGGGTTTTGACCGCCAACCAACAGGCGACCCTACTCGGCGTCGTCCAGCTCATTGGCTCTTGCACCGCTTCTAGTCTCGTCGAAAGGACTGGCAGAAAGGTAAAACTAGTACTTTAAGCGGTTCTTAAATTGGTAATACAATTGTGAAATTAAATTTTAACTTAAACATCATGGTTGATAGTATAATAGGCAGAATTTAATGCTTATCAAAACTAAATTATTCCAAGCCTAAATTAAAAATTATAAGGTAAAATAGAAAGGTGCTCGAGTGACCACCACCAGCGAGAAGACGTGGTAGGCTCTTCGTTAGATGAACCGTCGATATAGTTAAGGTTGTGGGAAATCGCTGAATGCGAGCAAGTCCGGTCATATTGGCAATCTTTGTAGGAGACCTATGCCTTGCAGTTGATGTCTATTAGCACAATTGACGATAATCATAAAGATAGATTAAAAAGCAGTAATTAATAAGAATTATATATTGTTAAACTTACAATATCAAAAGTACGCAAATCAAATTTAATTTTTAATTATTAAACACATCTTTAAATTAAAGTAAAAAAAAGTTAAGTAAAGTAGTGTAAAATAAGTAAAAGAAGTATCAGTCACTTACAATTACATATGCCATCCACACACCTTAGGTCTCAGTCTTCAGAAAATGAAAATTTTGGAGTAAAGAAGTTCTCTATCCTAGAAATAAAATACTGTTGTATGGCGTAAACCGCATGGCTATTCCATATGGATTATCTGTATTCACCTTATCACATGGCTATTTATATATCCACGAAAAAATATCAAAGGTTCTGACAGTTGCGTGGCGTACGCGGTTTGTTGGGGCAATATTTGACAACCCGGTATCTTGTTTTGAGAATTATCTGACTTCGTATTAAAAATGATGACTTCGTAAAAGTAGAGAATTCTCAAGGAGTATCAAGCTTATCATTACTTATCCTCAAGAGAATAGGCTTGAAAGATTTGTGTTTTAAAAATAGCTTTGATCTGCAGCCGCTGTTAGGAACGACGTGCCTGGTGTCGGGCGTGTCATTGGCTGCTCTCGCCGCGTGGTTCTCCTTGCGAGCTGGTGGCGCTGCGCTGCCTGTAGCGGCGCTCTGCCTGTGTATCTACTGCGACGCAGCAGGACTTCAGCCTGTTCCCTTCGTAATCATGACAGAGATGTTTTCTTTCCAGGTAATTTAACACAAGCGCACTTAATCTTTATCAAAATTTCAGCCATAGGACATGGATATTTTAATTGATAATGATTCAGAGGAGATCAATTTCAGCCATTCAGGTCCACACATGGACATTTTCTATAGATATATCCTCTATAGATTTTCATTGGAACTGGTTGGAAGCGCACTTGCTATATTCACCGGTCAGGACTAAGGAATCGCTCTTTACACAGCAATATTGAAAGAAGGTGAAAGAGAGGGACGAATAAAGGGATTTTTGATAATGTTTGCCAGGTTTTCGTGTACTATTTACATGTATATACTTTTGATGAAAAAACTCAAGTACTCGTAAAACACGTACAAACACAAACTCTGAAAGATTTGACCACAGTGGCAATGTAACAAAGCTAATATAAATTAAATTATTTATTATATTTTATTGCAGTTCCGCGGCACAGTCACCTCCATAGTGATCGCCTTCGCCTGTGCTCTGGTGTCGGTAGAACTAAGGGTATTCCAACCGCTCGCTGCGTCAATCGGCCTGCAGTTCGTCTTCGGTTGTTTCGCGGCGGTTTGCATTATAAGTACAGTATATATCGCTTGCTGCGTTCCCGAAACCAGAATGCGGACTACTGAAGAAATATACGCGGAGCTCAATGGAAAGGGCAAAGAGAAAAAGAATCCAAGAGATTGCGAAGCGTCTGTGACTCGGTTGTAAACGTATGGATGTAGATTTATATGTATGTTCTATTAATTATCCAGTTTAATGTGTTAAGAACAAATTATGCACGAGCTGTTGGTGTATAACACAAGAATGGTTCATCAATGGATGTTGCAAAGCCACGGATAAACATTTACATATTTATTGTCGACATATTATACTTATATAAATATCGATCGACCGGTACATCTAACCACATATTTCTCATTATCTAGTTATAACATTGTCAATACATATGTAATAGATCCTTAAAGGATAATGTAGAATACAATACTAAAAGGGATGGAGGCAGTATTCCATTATATTTCTAAAAAAAATATAACAAATTACAACTTAATTATTTGCAAAATTTCCTTATATAGTTTTGGGAATATATGTATCTAGTGAAAAAAGTAATTGTATACGATAAAATAAGTTATGTTATAAAATTCAAATTTACTGCCATACATATGTATATGTATTGCTTATGCAACATACTCAACTTTTGGACAAATATAAAACAAAAAACATCTATTTATTACAATTTTCCATTTTTAAATTTAGATGTTATCCAAACCAGATCAACATTTTGATAATTTCTTGAATGCATCAGAATTATCTGCTGATTATTATATATACAAAACTATAAATATCGATATTTCTTTTAAATGGAATGTTTGATGTAGCTATATAATAATACTCAACATAATGAAGAATGAATAAGTATCATTTTTAAATTCATTGTTGAAGAAGAAACTTTTTTCAATTTTGTTTTACGTTCGATTAAATATTTTTGTGATACGCAAAAAATATTTTCTACATATATTTTTTTTACAGACATAATATGTACTCAGTATCCGATACTGCATGAGACTGTGCTGTATAATGTGTTTTATGTCGAATATTGTATAGATTTTTTTAAGTTAAACGTATTTATTTAATAAATAAGACGTACAAAAAGCCAAAAGAAATTAAAATATGACTTGAAATTAAATATGTTTTATTTTTTCTTACCTGTCAACAATAAGTACATTTAATGCTTTACTTTTAATTTTAAATCTCTGGAGATTAAAGTTATTTTTAAAAGGACTATACTCATATAGGACATCCTCCATTGTCGATTTGAAATGGAATGAAAAATGTTTGCCTAATAAATGTAGCCAGTCAAAAAGGGTCGTAACATTTTTACTATGACCACACAGCAACATATTGTAGGTACCTAATGGCAATATTCATAATGTATATTGCTAAAAGTAACGGGTCCAGCCTTCTAGAGCACTCTCAATTTAAAACGATAAACGTTCTGATGTATGTGTGCAGGTACACAGTTCTGAAAACGGGCATCCATTCATTACTTTTATTGTGACGCTTAACACACATTCACTGATGGTAGGTGCCGCCATCTACAATACAATAACACTCTGTATATTCAAATACGTCGCACCGGGAGGATTCCAGTCACATACTGGAATTTCCAGTCGAAAATAAGAACCCCCATATCCTGCACGTCGTCATCATCGCCATTCGACAACCAAGCGGTCTCGTCGGAAACGAAGATATGCCAATATCAGAGGGGAAGCTTACTCCCCGATCATATTAGCTAGAAGCGTTGCTGGAGTTTCTTCAGACATTTATCTCAACGATAACGCTTTCTTAAGTTGTATTATTGTCACGAAGGTTGTTTGATAGCTCCTCGATGATCGACAGTTAAAGTTGCCTTTTCCAGGGGACATATTCTCTACATAAAGCGTCCCGTTTTAAAAACTTTCTTAGGCTTTACGGCCTCTGGTGGCTCCTGAAGGAGAGCGCTCTCCTTCCTAAAATTATGTAGTCGTCGTCGTTTCATATCGTAGATGTTTACTGCAAGGCATAACCCTCCCCCAAAGATATCTATGGATAAATAATAATCGGCACTCTTGGCCGGCGGGTTGACGATCGCAGTGTGGCATTATGGTACCCAGTTCACTTAAAATTTCGGGAATTCATTTAAGGATCAATGATAAATAAAACACAAGTTTTACAAGCAATGGAATGTTTACAATTGCAATGACACAGTTCGTTTATAATAAATAAATATATATTTATACATTGTTATTATAACACGCGTTCAGAAGGGCGGCTTCGCTTACTTTCCCGTCATAACACAATCTTTTTTACTTTCTTATGATAGATAATCTCTCTAGGATCCATTCTTTCGTTGCTTTTCACAACCTTATTCATCACGATCCAATTAAAAAGGGAAACAATTTAACATTATAAGTCAATGCGTAAAACATTGATATTAATTAAAATGAATCTCCAAATATATTAAACATAGAAATCTTAAGGCTCATTCAATTCGACAATTCATTTTAACATTTTTATCAGACACGAGGACGGTATGTAGAGAAAAAATGTAAGAATTGCAAAAAAGGTAAAAACTTATTTTCATGTAGAAACTACAGACTAAATTAAACTATTACAATACGTCTAGCTGTCAAACATTTTTCTTAGCTGTCAATAAAAAATGTGTTAGGATTTTATGAAAGAAAAAAAAATCGCGTTCAACTACAATAGTTATTTTTGTATCAATCGTTATTTATTAATAAAACATTATAAGTAAGGTGACCATCATGTTTTTAAGCACTCTCCGCGCCAGAGGAAACATTGAGCTGTTTGAGTATCTAAGGTTCAGATGTTTCCCCTTCCTTGCGATCACTTTTCTCTTCGTATTTGATGGTTTTTTTATTTTTTTTTTTTTGGCATATAGTAAATTTAAAATGGTGTCTCCTATAAAGGTACACACTCTAAAATTATCTGTAAACTGCTGATGTATCTAAATAAATAAGTCACTCCGAAATACGTTCTATTAAAATTACGTGGGCACCACGTCATTACCAAATAAATTGATTTAAAATTATTTACGATACCACCTTCTAGAACCATCTATACAATCACATTTGAAACAGTAACAATGCCAATTCCAAGTAAGCGAAGCCACCGTCTGTCACACCGTAGCGTTCTTGTACACAGATACAAAACACCGTATATAAGACTACAAGATACAATATACATATGCGTAACTAAACGTATACAACACTGATAAAAATTGTAGTTCATATAAAAACGACAAGACGATATAATAGAAATGGAGTTTTGTGCTTTCCCATAATTTTATAGTATATACTTTATATATCTTAAGAACATTATACATATATTTATCTCTACGCTAGAAAAACTGTTATTAATGGTATCAAAATCGACTTTTAGTAAGTACATATGTAAACGAATCTGTCATATATCTATATGTTTAATATGAAGTACGCTATTCTGATCGAACTCTAATTGAAAACACGAAAGGTTTATTATATAAAATTAAAACTATGAATCATATGAGAAAATTAATAAGTACACCTGTCTTATATTTAAGTTAAAACAATATGACTAAATGCTTTGGATTGATAACAAAACGATTCCATTCACTTCAGTATACCAAAAACGTTTCGATATAAAGCAATACTTGATCACAAATGCACGGGCAAGAATTTATTAACCAATCTCTCTACCAATATTGCACTGAAAATCCTAAAAATACTTGATATGCAATCGCTTACCTACTCTATAAATCTAACAAATCAACATGATAAACAAGCGTTGATAAAGAGGCCTGTAAAAAAACAAAAAAGCTTCATCAATTCACACATACACAAAAATAAAGAAAAACAAATATTTCTTATGTAATTCTTAATCTACATTGGGCTCCATCACGTCATTACACGTAACTACTGGTTTTAAAAAAAAATAAACGTCACACAATGACACTTAACCTAGTATACCAGACAAACACGAACGACGCAAATGTCGAAGAATGTGAATTGTGAGCAAACTATACTATATTCGCCAAACGGATTAAGTAAAAAAACATATATACAGATAATATACTAAACTCATTTTAAGGATGCATCATATCGACGTAATAATGCGTTTACATTTATGACAAAATGACAGTTTATATCTAACGAGAAAAAGCTTAAAAAGAAACGAAAAACACCCGTGAATATTTTCATTCTGTGATAAACAGTTAGATACTGTGTTAAACAGTTACTGTATCAAAGTAATTCGAACAGGTAGAGAGATTTGGTGTGTTGCAAAATTAGTGTATAATAAAATTTTATAATTAATGTAAGAAACAAGAAAATTTAATGCATATAAAAACCGTTGGATATTGCGATATTTTTAAACGCGAAAATAGTTAAATGTAAACGCATCGTTATTTCTTTCGCATTTGTTAATGCCTACTATTATCATCTGTCCTTGTCACTTGCTTACAAAAAGAAAAAGCGCAAAACGATCTCTGTCCCGCGAATATAGCATAGTAATATATACAGTAAAAGTAGTACTCGAATGAGCTATAAAATAATATTTTGGTTTGGAATTTGGTTATTACCGCAAAATCGGTGGCAAGCGCATTACCGCTATAAATTTATTCAGTCTTCAATAGTCTTGTAAATTCTGAGAAATTAAAATTAAGTTTTATAATAATCAAAGATCGGACACGCGGCTACATATTCACACTAAACTCAAGAGCTTGCTTACTATGGAAAGCACTTTTGTACAGTAATAAATTGATATTTCAGAATTGATGCTCTTATTATAGAATTAAAAGTATTTGATAATGTTGATGTGTTTGCTATTATAGAATACATTTGCGAATAGAATTATATTTTATTAACGGTTTTTAGCGCTCTCAGCTATCTCACACTCATTACATATGTGTATATATGTCTCACGTTCAAAAAATTTTATTTAGGGAATTAAGCTAAACATATAGCGACACTAATGTTATAGAAAATATTTTCTTATCTTCTATTCGATTACTTGCAAATTTTCAGTTTTCCGATTATTAAGAAGTCATCTCCATAGTTACATAGCTTCGAATAAATTTAGGTTAACATGCATCTGATTTTCCGATCTCTGCTTATTATCTTAACATTTTGTACATTCAATGTAAGAACGCACATTTCGCTTTCGCAAATTTAGTTAATAAAACTATACTGGTATTGAATAAATATTGTTTAAAAATAAATAAGTATATATGCAAAATATTTTTAAGCTGCCATAACTTAGCTAATTTTTAACATTTTAATGGGATTAAAAATGTTTTTTAAAATATATAATTTACTAAAGGAAGATATTTGTTAAAAATTTGATATTTTCTGAGGGATGAAGGTAGATAGATAATTAAAATGATATGGGAAGTATCAATTGACGTATTTGTACATTTTGGAAGAAATTGACGAATGGAAGACGGAAACGGAATAGCTTGCAAAAGGGGATCGATTATATATTGGCAGAAGGACAACTTTACATTCTTCTCTAGCATACAATAAAATAAAAAAAAACAACTCGATTTTTTTCCTATAAGTAAATTGTAGCCCAGGACTAGATATAAGCATGATCAATAGTATATATTTACAAATAACATAAGTACTACTCATATGGATTTTATATGTAAATATAATCCACGCAAAATATATCTAACACCACTTCATAATCAGATCAATATGCAAATCACCACACTTGAATAAAATCGAACAATCTTATGGTTATAATGTAACAGTATCATTTTCTATAGCAATTAATTTTAATTACTCGCAAACTTAACTATATACTGAATCGAAAACATTATAAGTTTCACACCATAGGAATCTTGAAAATCAAGTTCATAATAATCAAAAGAAAGGATGAAAATGTTTCGATTTTTTTCTTTACATGTAAATGTATTTAACGACATCTACTTTGTTTTATACGTTGTCCCATAAATCAACGTCGGCAGAAGCCTTGGTTAAAGTCTACGGTAACCGATCACTCGATTCCTCCTGATCCAATAACATTAAAAAAACCAAAAAAATAAGCTCTAATTTTTGATATCACTTGCCAACATTACAAAATTCTAACAAACAATGATATTTTCTTTTAAAATCATGCCATTTCGGTGTGAATTTTAATTTTCGGGCATTAGCCATAATCACAAGAGAATAAAAAAAATAGAAGAGTCTGAAGACATAGTAATAGAACATTACGCACCGGTATAGAAATATTATCACATAAAATAATTTTATTTTTCGAATGGCAATAATTTAGGGGTTAGCGTTGATTTATGGGACAACCAGTAAATACCATTACACATAATCTACCAATATCACACTTTCAACTAGCGGGTGTTATATTCATGTAAACGTACACATTAAAATATTTTCCACTACCTTTTATTTATTGGGTACAAACTATATTTAATGGTTGTAATTTTAATTTTTATAGAAAAATAATATTGGTACTGTTTTATATAGGATAGTATTTATGCATTAAATACCTATTTAATAACTGTAACGGGAAAAATCAAACCTTTTATAAGGCAATATTGTGTTCTAAATTTAAAAATGCGTACAGACATGAATCATTATGTATATGAATGATTGTTACCAATCTTGAGTATATAAAATAAGACATAACTTTTGAATGTAATAAAAGTACTATTTTGAATTCTCTTCGCCGAACAAAGTCAATACGAGAAAACGCAAAAACATCACTTAGATTGGTATTAGCTAGGTAAGGATGTGTTTACACGTACAGACACGTTCTAAAAAAATCCTGAACAATCAACATTCTTATGTTGTTTGTTCCAATATCTACACCTATTTAATGTGTAATTGAAAAATGTTATGCGAGTCGTAGAACCAAAACGAAAACCTCGCACCATAACAAATATTCTATGGATTGCTGAATATATAAGAAATCCAAAAACTGATTAAAAGACGAATACATATTTTTAGAATACAAAAAAAATTAATTAATTATTATTATAAGGTGTGTAACCTCATATAAAGCAGCCACGTGTAAACGCGTCTTTAAATTTCTTTGCAATTGTTGACACTCACAACAATTATCCGTCCATTTATTGAACTCTGTCCGGCAAATATATAATACAGTCAAAACCGTATCTTTGTTTATAGTAATATGTATGAAAATTAAAATAAAATTGTGGTTAATAGATAATTAAATAGTTATATGGTACATTGAAAGTGTAGAGTTCTGCATGGAGCTATGTCCGCGGGAAGTAATGGCCAGTACGTGCCGGCAACGGTGGCGGTGTATCCTGGAATGAGATAAAAATCAACTGAATACAAATTAATACATAAAAAATATGATAAGCAGCTTTTTGAATTTATTCATTATGTATCTAATGTTCGATCTGTATATTGATAAAAAGTATCTAAAACTTTGTGATTTATATTATTTATCTTTTAAATATTACTCATATCTAGTTATAGATCATCTATGTCACTTTACACCATATACTATACATATACATTATATATAAATACACATAGGTACATACATACATACTATTTATACTGACTATCATATCTCTAGGATCATAAGGCTCAGAGACATAAAATTTGGCAGGAATATTTCCTTCACCGAGAAGTCAGCTAAGGAGGTATCTTACGAAATCCCCGAACCCGCGACAGCAAGTCTCAGTCTTTTACTCCAATAGCTGTAAATGTTCCATAATAAATAAAATGTTGTTGTCTGAACTCAATGTGATGCTATACGATATATATATATATATATATATATATATATATATGTGTGTATGTCAAAAGTGGGTGGATCATGCAATATATAGACAAGATCCTCTCACTAGTAAGCGGACATGAAGTATTTGGTTGCATATTTACTTAAATGATTTTAGCTAAGAAATTCTGGTGGTGGCTACTATATGTTAATAATAGTTATATTAACAATAGTCACTACTTTCGGAGTCTCTCTGCCAATATACAGTTTGTCGTCTCACAGAACAAAAACTTACAATTATCGTCTCACTCACCCATCCAAAGTAGATATTAGAATTTAACAATATTAAATCATTTCCACAGTAAGCCAACGTTTTTACTATATGTAAAAAGGCATCCAAATGGTCAATTCCTGCTAATGAGCCATTGGGATAGTAATAAGATGAAGGAATCAGGGTTAACCAAATAGGTTATTTATCAATACATGTGACCAAAGTAAAATATTACGGTACACTACATTGAAATCTACTTATGTGCAATTGTAAAAAAAATACGGGTAGTTAAATTTTTATGACGAAGGCATTTTTATGACAAAAAAGGTTATATATATGACTTGTCGTCATTGAATTATGGCCGTTCTTTCTATGGTCAGTGATTACGTTATTACAATAGGATCTCGAGTAATACCCAGAAAGCTCTTATCACAATATAAAAATATAAAATAATATTTGTGTGTATTAAATAAATAATTTGATTTTTTTTAAAAACAGCATAGTAGTAACAAAATATATATAAAAATATTAGAATGAGTTGTAGATTTGGCGTCAAATGACTAATAACTTTTGAGACTGGAATATGCTGTTATATAATGGGAACACATAAATGTTAAAATAGTTTTAAAATTTTACATAACCACGTTCATATTGTAATTTGGTTAGTAATAGCCCTTGTTCTTTCATTCGTTTGACTCTTTTTTCTTAACATTAATTTTTTAACAGATCTGTTCTTTAGATCACTTGTATTTGTCTCAGTTACATGATATAAAAATATAAATAAAATATGTTTTAATTTCACTAAAATTCTCATAAATAGTATAAAAGACCATACATAAATAGATTTGAGTGTAATGAACAAATTAATAACATTTTATACGGACTGAGTAATAAAAGTTGAACAAAAAAATAAATAAAAATAAGTAAAAAAAAACAAACCTCAAGCAAAACCTGCAAGCTTAGGATTGTGTAATAACACTATGCGTAATATTCTGAAAATAAATAAAAAAAATAAAAGGATAACTGACATGCAAAACAACAAAAACAAATTATTCTACTGAAAAAATAATAACATAAACGTGATTAATTTTTTTAAGCAATTCTAAACACACCGCAATACTGGCTTCTCTACTATGAAATCAGCTTAGTAATTGTAGAATATTAAATATATGATCGCAGACAGTTTCCTACTGGTACTGTTGAAAATCTATGATGGTCGCTCCAGGAGTGAACATTCTGCAGTTAAAGTCATGATGACAATATAACTATATTATAACAACTGGTCGTGCTGATGTTTTTTTCTTCCCGGTTTGAATGAATCGAGAGAACTCAATAAAAGTGGCAACCTCGAGGATTTTTTTTGACGGATGGTCACTGTTGTTTTACTTGCATTTACAGATTCCGCGGACTTGAGGGCGTAGAGTGAAGATGGCAGTTTGCATATACGTTATTTTAGCCAAGTGATCGGGCCGCCATATATTATTTTCATTACAGGATTGGCGTCTCGACGATCCATGTAATTAGGAACTCTAATGTGATTGTTGTGTTGACTATTGTGAAGAGCTAGGCCTAGGCACCTGAGGAAGCCGTTAAGCTTCGTTATTATAAATAGCTCCAGGCTAAGCTCTAGGCCTCTAGCGCTCTGCCGCTTCAAACACAGTGAACCTTTAAAAGCAAATGCGCAAAGGCCATTTCCAACGTAAATACTATAGCGCTACCGAAACCGCTATACCACGCTTTAAGTTTACGCGTAGTGTGACGGAGGAAGGAAGGTAATAGCGGCCGTTCCATCTGTTCGCTACTAACGCTCGCGGAGGCTGCTAATTTTCTCGTCGCTTTCCTAAGGCGAAGTACAGCGATTTCGGTAGAACTAAAAGTAACAATCTGAAGCAAGACTCTGAAACCCCACGTACTTAACGAGGCTTTGGGTAAACGCCAATAAAAATAATTACATGTTTTTTGACACTCGTATGTTGAATCATAAATTATACTCAAGTTCAGTGCTACCCCCAAAAGAAACTTAGCAGAAAAAATCTATCATATATAGCTAAATTTATAATTCCATTGCTATTTATTCACCTGAACAGCGTTATCATGAATGTAATGGCGTGGCGGCTGTGGGCGTGGCATTGGTTCGTCGCTATCATCGTCTTCCTCGAAATCTGGAACAAATTATACGGGCCATTAGTTATAATTGACATTTTTAACACGAGTTGTTTGTGTTATTGGCAAATGCTATTTGACAGTTGACGTTGACAAAGAGTTTTAAATGACGGAGAGCTGAAAGCGTTTAGCTTCAATCTCTTTAGACAATAAGCACTAGGATTCATATGAGGGTCTCGATGAAGGTGTAACAGCCTTCTTAAACGGGTTGTTCATGGAGTGACCGAGGCGTATGGACCTTGGAAAGTGAACCTTGTGCTTGGATTGTCACTTGCAACGTATTTATAATTCAAATAGTTTTAGAGGGAACCGAACTGGGACTCGAATGGTTGAACCAAATTGATGTCAGTGCTACTGAAACTGCTGTACCGCAGTTAAAAGCGCAGCAAGGTGAGTGCCGAAGAAAAAATAGCATGAGCGAGCTGATGGAACGTAGGTAGGTATTCCCCTGTCTCACCGCACGTATACCTATGGCGTGGTACAGCAGTTTCGGTAGCACTTTAGTAAGCATTTATAACAATTGAACTTGTAGGCTATTAGTCTTTCGTTTCTGACACCGGTTAAAATTTATATACTGTATATACGGATTGAATGGTTACAGATGTAAAAGTTTTGAAGTGGTGAATGCTCATTTGCTGTCAGTTAATGTATGGAACACCTTATACAAAAATTAATGGTTTTAAAACTAATAAATAGCGTAATGGTAATATAGTAAGTAGAGGCATTTTCAAAATTCAGATTATTAAGTTTTGTATTTAATTATTTTTTACCAACTGTCCTTGCAGTTTTTGTATTGCCAGAAGTTATTGGCCTGTCGCATTCCAGTAGAAAAATTAATTAATGTAACATACTTCAGAGTGATCACTTTATACAGGTTATTAGAAATAGGTTTAAATTCTTTAAGCTTTTTGTTGAAAAATTACCTATATATCCACCCTTTAAAGCTTTCATATCTGTATCCTCTCCTGTCTTCATTGCCGTATTTTTATTGGTATAACTTGAAGTGATTTTTTTCCTTTATTTTGCGTATATTGTTTACCATGTACTATAAATTTATCGATTTAAAATTAGAATAATTTTAGCAATCGATGTTATACAAATATCGATAATTTTGATAATAAATATTAATTTCATTTATAACATAAAAAAATTATAAAATCAAACTGTCTGTCATGCGTAATCATGCTAAAGACGTTCTCCAAATCAGTTATTCTGAATTCTTCGACTATTGAACTATATGAAATTACAATGGGAACATGATCAAAAATAAAACTTTAAACTCACGGAAGAATATAACACTGAATTAATTCATAGATTTCCAAAGAGCAGTGCCGCCCCGTAGAAGTTTTCATGAAGGCGGTAGCGGGTCCAGAGGCAAATCCCCCATTTGAGGCAAATGTCCCCCATTTGCCTCAAATGGGGGACATTTGCCACAAAAATATCTCAAAATAAAAAAAATATAGCTAGCTGTCTAAAATGTTTAAATATTTCTGAATATTTTCCCGGTAAAGGCAGTAAAAATGGTAGCTTATGATCTATTCAATGTTGTATATTCTCCCGTTTGAACGATTTAGCAATATAAACTAACAAATAAATACTAACCTCTTTGTTTTCTAGACTCCAAACCCCCTTTGACCGTGTCCTCGGTGTCAGAACCCTCTGCAAAACATTTATGAACGTAAAACAATTAAACATTGCCAATGTAAATGTAAACCTTTGTTAAACATATAACGAAATAATTTAGTTTTAAATAAAAACATGCAATGTACTCGTGCCACATATCAATTTATAGCATGCTGGTTGGAAAATTCAACTAAAAGACGGTAAATGAAGATGATTGGCTAGTACAGTACAACTTTTATATAAACACGATTAAAATATAAAGAAACTGACCGGAGTTGAGTTCACGTACAAGAGTCGACATTGCGTTGGTGACAGAGTCAGCTGCGTACAACAGGTCGCTGCGCAAACTGCGATTGTCTATTCCCACTGCGAACAAATATATTAACATTATTTTATTAAATGAATACTATTACATAAATAGAAAATTGTTTCCATACTATGGTTTTCTGTAAGATATTGCTTTGTGTGATAAGACCGCCCATTGTACTTTTTTGTTTGTTATTATTATGAAATTATTTGAATATACCCTAACGTGTACATTAAAGCTTATGAAATTAATATGAAGTCAAAATGTTTACTATCGACTTTATTATATTCATTTGAGTGTCAATAAACAAATCTTGCAATTTGTAAGAAGTAAAGTTTATCATAGTGGGCTTATTATAAAGAAATTTAAAGAAGTATTTACACATGGCCACTCTTTAAGTGGTGTTTTACAAACCGCTTAAAAATTTATAAGTTACACTTCTGTTTCTGTACTACGGTTGTCTATAAAACAACATGGGTGGTAAGGCCGCCTCTTTATTATTGCTATTTAACTACTTTATTCTTTTTTGTTGTTGTTGTTGTTTTTTTGTTGTTGTTGTTGTGTATTTTGTTACACATACAATAATAAGTAATATAAAGAACAGTCTACTGTATTCATTTCTAATTTTTAATATTTTCTAGATAGCGGAAAAACACCGACCAAATTGCTATGTTGCTATTGTACTTGACATTAATGTTTTATATAAAGGTATAGATTAAAAAGGAATTAATGTAGGAAAATGCCAAAACACGTTCAGTCGTAAGTTAAACAGAAACTATTAACATTAGACCTAGTGTATACGTACACACGGGTGCAAGTAAACGCATACTTAACACGTTAATCAAATAGTTGAGCATTTTTTTTGTATTAATTCTGACAAATATAGTATATTTGTAGAATTCAAACAATACTTTTGGGATTAACAGGTTTTGTTACTTCTGCCCATATTATATGCCCATATTCATAATCTTAATTTCAGCCGTCGGACGCATGCCTATATTTCTAATAGGACCGATTGAAAACGGCCTGCATGAAGCGTTTTTCAACGACTATAACGATGTCATCTATCTACCAAGTAGGTTGACGTCATTCGTCCGTGGTATCCACTTCAGAACCCGCGGGCCAACTATCTGTTCCGCTCGCTATGTTGTCTGCCCGCTGCCACTTCAACTTGCTAATGTAATGCTAATCCGCTGGCCTATGTCGCACAGTTATGTTTGTTATATGATATTATTACATTATTTCACATGCAAAGTACACGTTTTGAAGCGGAGTTCAGGATCAAGTATATTTGTAGCGTATTTTTCATATCACATATGTACGTACACCTCTATTAAATTACTTCAAATCCATCAAGCAGTTGTAAAAAAATAAGCGGAATGCGACAAAACGGATTTTATTTCTGTATTATTATTAATAGTAGTAACATTTCTATTTTACAAGATATTCAACAAAGAGTATTATTACCATTAAATATCAAAAATAGATGAAAAATACTAACTTGTAGTGGGCCGTTGATTTTGATGAAAACTTCTACCATCATTGCCCATGTTGTCTATGCCACCTAAAAAAATATGTTATATTGGAGTATAAACAATTCAAGATTAGAGACTGTCCTTGGTCAGGTTAATTTGCCAAAGATTTCTTATTTTATTTAAAGTTTCTTTTAAATAGTCAATTTTAAAACATTCAGAGGCAAATTAAATAAAGCAAAAATTTAAAGTACTTACCAAGGCTATGAGTCATGTCGATTCTCTCACGTTCACCGAGAGATGGCGTTTGTGGCGCACTACGTACACGACCAGTTGTTTCTCTGAAAACAACGTTCTCTATTTTTGTAATTAAATAATGAATTTCCTTTTAATACTGGAATTATACGAGCTTATTATCGGAATACAATATATGTCGAATTTTTGGGGATATAGTAATATTGACTTTAAGATCGCACTTACTTTTATTTTCAAGAATATTGAACCGAAAAACATGTCTAAACATAACAAATATATCTAAAACCGTCAAAACTTAGTTAAACAAGTAATACGACCTAGTTAATGAAATAATGGAGAATAAATTTATAGTGAATTCATATGCGGTGGAGATAGAAGCACGAGGTTTAAAAGTAAAATATCTGTAAATCTTGCTATATGGTTTAGGCCCGTCAATGTATTAATTTCAAAAAAAATATTTTATAGGCGTATGTCAGCTTATTATTGGAACGGACTTTATACTACAAGTCATTTAAATTTTTACAATGTATATGGATATATTGAATTGATATAATTCATATAAATAATCCACGCGGTCCATTAATAGTATGCTAAGAAGTTACGTCGTAATACAATTTATGACTTTCTTGTTATAATTATATTTAACTCTTTTATTATAGAAGTTATTTATTTATAAGACTTTTTGATCGACTACTAAAATAAATGCACATCTTCATAATCGTGATCATTTGTCTTTTTGAGTATATGTACTGCCAAAGCAAATACAAAGCTTACATTGTTGCAAATTAGTTATAATATAGCAGTTGTTGTTTGTAAAAACAGTTTTATTTATTTATTATGTTTAGTTATATTCCAGCATTAGAAACCAATATAAAGCCTTATATTCATTTTACCTTTCTGGTGCAGACGGCTGAGGTTGAGACCCTGGTAGTGGTGGACTCTTGGTGGACCGAGGTGATGAGTTGGGCGTCGATCGCGGAGACGATTGTTGCGTCTATGTTATATAATATTAAGTATTAACAATTATTTGTGCAACTTTCTTATGATTTTCACTCTAGTTTATATGACAGACGTAGTTGCATTTTATTTCGTTTGCTAAACAAGGTTTCACAACAAATCTAACGAATCGTTCGAAATCAATAATTATGTTAATATATTCAATCAATAAACATTTTGTTTTATCGCAAAACTAGTTTTTTTTAAGACAGCCCGACAGTTATTTTAATCTTGTCTTTTTTAATAAATATTTTTTAAACATGCTTAATAATTTTAATGTATATTGATACAACGTCTCGTACGGGAAGTCAATTGAATTCCGTACGCTTGAATGCTGACATGTATTAAGTTTATTATTCAAATATGGCCTCTATTATATTCTTAATAATATTTTTTGTCAAATAAAAAAGACTATGAACTTTAACTTTTTTTCTTAGAAATCTATAAAATAGTAGCTCCATAGTAATGACGTCACGATTTTTAAAAATATATCTGAGGCTACTATTCCTGAATATATGTGCGTATAAGTTTATATCACCTTAAGATTAAAAAAGCGTATATAAAGTATATATATTGTATTGTGTTGTAATTGTTCAAGTTACCTTCAGCATTCTCATCAGGCCCTCTAGTTGTTGCATAAGGTGTTTGCGCGACTCCTGCAGAGAGGACAGATGTCCTTCCAGTTCATCTTTGCGTTGCCGAAGGGCCCTCAGCTCCGACACCAGAGGCGGGGCGGAGCCTGATGCTGAAGCGCCTGCGTTGGCCTCCGCCTCTTGCTGCCTTCTGGGCAAATGATGCTTTTAGGAACTTTTCTAATTTCTATTTATTTATTAATTTTTTTATCAACATATCACAATAGTTCGATTTGAAATAAACTAGAACCAGATTGAACTGCCCTATATCGTCATCATCTCTTTTCATTCATCATCATCTCATTCATCTTAAAGCTACGATTTCTATTTGATCTACCTAGTGTACAAATTTACGTCAAAAATAAAAACAACAATTTTAACTTATGAATGAAAACTTTATTAGTAAAGTCATAGTAAAACATGTTTCAAGTTTTTTTTATCGTATGAATATTACTTGTAAAATATTTTCTGTATGGAACAATAATCTTAATTGGTTAATACTATAAATAGCGGTAGTCGTCAAACAGTGGTTATTGTCGTAACGCCAATAAACTTTTTTTCCTATTTAACGCTTAAAAAAAACTTTTATAAATATTAATATTTTTTTTATGCAGATAACCTATTAAAATAATAATTTATTTTTTATTGCTTTGTTTAAGAAAATAAATCAACAGTTGCATATTAAGAATTATGACAAATAAAAGATTTTTTCAAATGTTATCCAAAATAAAGATTACATTTTTTTTTTTCAATAAATTTCTTGATTCCATAATTTATGTTAATTTAAATATTTTATTTTTACTATATTATGCCTTACAGAATAAATTCTGAACAGATAACCTTGTTAAAATCGTCAAAGGACGCAGGTTGTTTCGAACGGAGTCTTAATTTTTTTAAGGCCCCGTTTTTAAGGAACTTTCGTAGATATGACATAGGGAAAGTTCCTGTCTTTCATGTACATGGTGTTAAGAGTTAGTGAGTTTTTAGTTTTTAAATATTTTCATTTTCCACTTTCATGCTTCATATATTCTTTTGTTCTTCAACTTTCTTCCTTCATAATTTCTGTCACTTTTTTCATTTCTTTCAGGCATCGCCTTACATCCGTCACCTTTATTCTGAAGGCATCACAGATTTTATTTTTAATTATAATAGTTCATTACTATCACAGACTTTGATATTAATTTACAAATTGCGCCTTTTATGTTACTTTTTATTTTCTTTTCTAGTAAACACCGATACTTATTTATTTAGCTAGTCTAATAATAAATCTCTTGGGCAGGCCTATATCCAGCAATGGACATCTGACGACTACGATGGTGTTGATATGTAAATATTGAAACAGACTTACCTCAGCCGTGCAATCTCCCGCATAATTTCCCTGTTTTTAGCTTCTAACTGAGAGATAAGCTCTCTTTGCTGTCTCGCTGCGTCTACCTCCGATCCTTCTGAAGACGACCGACCCTGGGAGTTAATGATTGATTATTACTTTTTCAATAAGACAAAAATTGTTAAAATGTCCAAATACTATAGACCAAATTAAATTTTCATAAATAAAAATAAATCACCAAATGCAACAAGCGTTAAATTCTAGAATGTTTCGAGCAAGTTGGCATTTTTTTTTAATTCTCTTTAAAGCGTAAGAAAGAATCTCAAGGAGAAAAAAAGTATAAAAATTGCAAAAAAAAATGGTAAAACGAACATTTTTTTGCACAAAAATCCTATCCTTACAAACATTTTTGTTTCTAATAATTGTTTTATTATTAAAACATTAAATCATTTTTTAAAATAAAATGTCGAAAAACATTATTGGACTGCCATTAACAAAATCCAAAACGCATTTTAAAAATAAATTGAAAAAAAATTTTATTATTCAATAAACGAATATTTAAATGCTATGAATCTTTAACAGTGATGTCATATGTGATGTGATGTAGTAGTGATGTATACAGTGTGATGATATATCTGATATAGTCAATTTGTATAAATCTATATTAAACTTTTTAAAATATTTGTTGTTGTGGAGTTTCTTCCTGCTTCTTCTCCACAACTATAACACCTTGCGAAGTAGAGTATAGTCAAAAATAAAATACATTAAAAAATAACCTATAAGTTGACGATCAATAAGAGTTCTGTTAAAAGTTAAAATGTTGAATAAATAAATTTTATCTTTTATCAACAAACAAATCGGTCTAAAATACTTTTAGTTGGCTATCTTATTTATTGGACCGCCACCGTCATTATCTTTTCACAGTATGAAGTCTATCAGGGCAGATATTAGAACATAGAACAGTACTCACTAACTCTGGTGTCAAGGAAGCAGATCTACCGGCACGGGGCTGTAAATTTAAGAGTATGTTAACAATAAAATTTTGCTTAAATTTTTTTTTTGGATTGACACATTGACATTGGATTTAGCACACCGAGAATGAGTAAAATTACGTACTTTTGCTAGATTCGGTTTTACAAAATCTATCGCAGAAAGTTCTGAAAGTTTGGTTTGTACAAAATAGTAAAACCGAGTGTTTAAAATATTAATATTAACAACGTGCCCAATCAAATGCCGACGACTATAAATAATATGGCCGCTTTCAACCAGTCTTACTGGAAATCTGAGGCCCATGCCCAGCAGTGGTCTAATGTCTGAAATGGTCATGACAATGATTAATATGTAACTTTTACAGATTTTACTTAGAGTTAGTTGTATTAACTATTCGAACAAGTAATTATCTTAATGCAATTAATATTTAAAAATAAAATTATTTGTTGTACTTTATTTTGTTATGGTGCAAAAGTTAATAGTTTGTTGTCTCACTCTCGCAAGCAGGCATAATCATCCGTCCCACTCACCCATATGTGACCAAAGATGTTTTCGATATGTAAGCGATCTTTTTTTAAGCCAAGGTTTTAATTTATACATAATTATGAAACTAAATGCAGAAAACATTAATGTTACAGTTTAATGCAGTGGCGTAGCTAGGGGGTAGCGAGCGGGGCGGCCGCACCAGGCACCACAAGCAGGGGGGGGCACCAAAGTTGAAAATATTTTTTTTGAATTGTTTTTTTTTTCGAATGTTGAATAATGAAATGTTAAAAGAAAACCATAATTTAAAGTAAATAACATAAAAAGAATATAGAATTATTCAATTTTTTTTGCTAAAAAAGTTGTTAAATAATATGATTATTAAAAAAAGTAAACGGTTACAAATTATAATATACACAGTGTTTAAGCCTTTCATTCGCAAAACACATAAAGTGTTTTTTAAAAGAGCTCTAAATCACAAAAACGCATATCTGTGTTTCAAACTAGTCGACACTATTGATTTTGAAAATGTGATTAATGACTTTGCAGGCCAAAAAGCGAGGAATGTTCGTTTTTAAATTTTCCCAATAAATTTTATTAAGATCTAATGTTATTTTATATACATTTATTATTATTTTGAACCAAAAAAAAATATATATTAACTACATTCTGTTCTGAATTTTGAAAATATTTAGACTCTTTGGGGGGGGGGGGGGGCACCAAGCCCCAATCTGCCCCAGGCCCCAAATACCATAGCTACGCCACTGGTTTAACGTGTTATTTTTTTAATTGCATACCATGGTTCTGTTCTCGTGAGCAAGCCTTGCTGCGTATCTAGCTATGAGGCGGTGTTCGTCGTCCACACCGCGAGATAAATGCTCAGCTATACCTGGATAGTAAAAATCATGTTACAGTTATACGTTCGAAAGGATAACCAAAAAAAAAATGGCTAAAAATTAAGTTCAATTTTGCCAGGGCTATGAAATATATAAGAGTAAGCCTTTTGTGAAAAAACCCGCAATTTAATACGCATAGAAAACACGCGAACGAATATTTCTTCTACAAAAATTATATTTATTAAAATTATATGATAGAGTACAAAATATATGTATTGAAGTTAAATATGATGGCACATATAAGACAGTACTCCTAATAATACTTAAGATGCCGGTTAGTTAATTACGATCGGGGTTTAAATTTCGCTAATTTTATAGTGGAATAATAATAATTTTTATTTACACCAGTAATTTGTTTCAATTTCTCAAGAGCTGGAAATAGGTAATATAAATTGAAATAATGAAATAAATCGATCCTAGTCAAATATAATCGTTCAAGTTGTCGCGTTTGGCTCGCGAACCGCAGTTTGGCTATCCCTACTTCAATTAAACAATAATAAAACATTCGTCAAAATAATATTAACCCTTAATTAGGCGCATGGGGTCAGGGCCGCTTGAAATTCAAAAAATAATGGCTTACAGTCTTCAGAGCGTGCTAACGCTCTTTCTAGCTTCCTCACTCCCCCCGGGGTACACAAATTAGTCACATCCAGAACATTAACTCCTGCGCACACATCGCTGTCCTTTAGAGAGCTGACCCCATGCGCCCAGTTACGTTCCATTTTTTGGCAAAGGTAAGTATTTACTTTTGTGATTTTTTTGAGTTTATATTAGTATATTGTTTACTATTTATCTTTGTATGTGTCTATTTTGATACGGTATGATTTCTTTATGTATTTTTGGGTTTTTTTTTTATGCTTTTCCTTTTTTTTCAATTGAAATGCCTAACGACAAACAAGTATAGCTATGGCTGGATGAAGTGCTTGATGAAGAGTAAGATGTTGCTTGTTCGGATTCGCAAGACGATACTTTAAACGATGCTGTCATTGATAGTGTTCATAATTCAGAAAGCGAAATTGAGGAGTCTGAACATATCCAAGACATCCCTGTATCAACGGAAGATAATTATTTTTTATCCCGACATACTCAGAGAAATGGCCCGAAAGTGAAATGGTGTACTCGTATGTATGTATGTACCACCATCGAACGAGGACAAAATATTATTTTACATACCTGGAGTATAAACATGCCATCAACCTATTTGTCATACACAAAGTGAATACTGAGAAGACTTTGACATATACAAAACGGATTTTCTTGAAGAAAATAGCTCGCATACAACTACGTGCTGTACCAGCGAAAACAAAAAAACGGCTCCACGAAGTTTATAATGTGAACAAGGCGGTTTATCAATCGACAACTAAGCGCGGGCGCTGTTCATCATGTCCTAGAAAGTACGACAAAAAAGTGCCAACAAAATGTTTCAAGAGTCGTAAACTTATTTGTCAGCAACACTCAAGGATTTACTGCGTCGGATGCAGAACAGAAGATTCCGCTGATAAGGCCGAATAAACTATTTCTTAAGTTGATCTCGGCTACGCCAAAAAAATTAGTTTAAAGAGAGGTTTACCGTTTTGTTTTTTTTTTTAATATTTTTAATGTCATAGTAAGTATTTGTTTCTTAAAGTTAAATATATTAAAGAACTTTATTAATTACTATAGAAAACTATTAAGTTTTATTCCTTTTTGATACTCCTTTCCCAATGTTTTTTTGGGGTCATTTAAGACCCCATGCGCCTAATTGAGTGATTTTCTTAATGCGCCTAATTAAGGGTTAAAAGTACATACTGCGATGCGTGGATCTAGAAGACCGCGAATCCAACGACCCAGTGTTTACGTATCCGCTCACATATTCCGGGAATCCGTTGTGTGCAGGTACCGGCGATGGTGGACTAGAAATAAACAATCACATTATTATCCTTACAATTATTATAAAAAGTACGGTTTACGCCATTGGTGACCAACCGTAGCAATTTTAAATTACGTTTTAAGTATTTTTATTATTTACTATACACTTTATTTTAGTGACTATAAACATTTTATTACATTATTATTAGGTTAATAATACATATTTTCATTATCACCCATTAGAAAAAAAAAACGTAATCAGCGCATTGTAATATTTTTTTCTTGTGCTATAAAAAGGCACAATTGTATGCGTTTTCACTGTTAATGTATAACATTTAATAGCTAGTTATTGACTAGAGGATATACTGTGAACTCAATGTTTCTAAATATGTAAGACTTCTGACTCATCAAGATACATAGTTTCTGATTTCTTGGAAATCTATGGTTGAGGTCTATGTCCTGCAGAGCTTGTGTTACAGAAATGATGGGCACATCGCTGGTAAGACCGACGGCAGTTAGTGACGAAAGCTTCGTGAGTGGCAAGTGGCGTTATACCCGGTGTGGGTAGGACACTGCACAAAGTGGTCCCTCGATATAGTCGGCAGCATGTATCCGGTTACCGTGGTGACCTTTGGCGGATATGATGATGATGATGAAACTCACACAATGTGACTGAGGTTGAGAGTGCGCTCCGGCTGGTCCGGATAGCGTGGCAACTGAGGACGCGCGCGTTCTGGAACGCAGCGGAATGACTTGCGCAGCGTGGCGCCGATTTGCTTGGACGGCGACTTCTGGTGACAAACGCAAACGAATTAACGCTAAGTTTCCTAAACCTAAACTAACCTAAACCTAACCTAACCTAAACTACCTTACAACATATATTTTAATTTTTGTTTTTAATCCAATTTTATGTTCCGATATTAAGTTCTATAATTTGATATTGTTAACATTGATGATCGACAAAATTTTTGGTGTAAAAATTAGTGACAGATACATGATACATAGAGGAAATAAAAACAAGCTCTTAATGACTAAGTTAGACAGTTAAGTTAGGCTAGAGTATTTTTATACTATAAACCATATTATAGCATTCAAAAGTTTTAGTTGAACGAGATGTGTTGATCTTGGTTTGTTGGTTGATATTATAATGTATACATCAAACATTGTAAAATTTCATTTAAAATAACTTGAGGTTCTTCTGGTTATTTTTACCAGATCAGCATTTCGAGCCGGTAGTATCTTTCCACTTTCAATGGTAAAATTATTAACGATTCAATTATGAATATAAATACCTGCTTAAATAAAAATAGTTTAATTATAATTTATGTCAGTCTAATAGAATGTGAGGTTCATGGGCAAGAATCGAAAATTTTCAATTTTAAAATAGATTCTCTCGTAATGAACGCGAAATAACAATAACAGCCCTTGCTAATATAGCTGTTCAATGCCTCATTTTTTGCAGAAGTCTGAATGATTACTTGGAAGTTATTACTTTTAATTACAATTTAACATCATCTCTCAATTAAAATTTACTTCAACACCTGATTTAGTTATTTATGTGTACTTTTTTATCTATAGTTTGTGTAATCGACAAGTGCAGAAAGCCTTATAGAAAGTGGGACAGTTTGTTAATGACATTCAGTAAGGATAATATATCTCTCATACAACATTTGCATCCGTGTAGTAAAAAAATTTGTTGAAAATGAGGCTTTGCTAATAAACACAAAAGTGTGGCATTGTCATGTTAGTAGTTATTACTATACATACACTATGGTTTATATTTTTTAAATAAAAAATAATAGCCAGGTCGGCGGTTTGCATTGAGTTAATATAGAAATTAAATATTCATCTTACATATGCAGCATATTCCTTGACCTCATGGTCGTTCGTGTGTGGAGGGGAAACTCTACCCCTCCAAAAGCAATCTTGACACAATGTATATCCAGCACATCGAGTACAGCGGTAACGGAAACCAGTAAGAGATCCTCGACGACAGACACTGCACGCTAGTGGGTGGACCACTGAAAAGAAAATTAATTGTAGATAAAAAGAGATGGTGTGGAATTAAGACATCATGATTCAGAACTCTTGGATAAAACTTTTAGATGAAGTGTTAGTAAAACAAAAGTTATGTTGCTATTATTACACAATGTATATTTAATCTACTAGTCCATCGAACAAATGGTAGTATAAATAACCAGTTTCAACCTTAATTTTCATAATAAAAAATGTAAAAATCGCATTAGGGCGTAATTTTTCCGCATTCCACGAATTCACCATGCGTGTGATAAGGTCCGCATTGTAGAGAGAGGGACCAGGTACGATGCCTGAGGCTGATGATCCACATAGCTGGTTTAAGACCTCCTGACAATGCATTGACCTTCACCGACCAAACACTTCTCACTATCTAACCAAATTTTAAATGACCCTTCAAATATTGTTTTGAAAGCCCATTCATTCGGTCCAATTCCTTCAGTAGGCTACAAAGAGGTTTCACTATTTTATCTCCCTCTATCACATGCAAATTTACAATTAATTCAGTCCTACTTATCTCATTGACTAAGTTGAGGAACTTGTTCACCTCAGTTATGTAGGCTTTAGGTATTAGGTATACATGTTACATAGGGTACAATTAGTTGTACTACTGCCATACATTTCAATGTTTTTAAAAGAGGAACAAATCCACTTCCGAATACGTCACCACTATTTCCTAGAGAATTCTATATTATTTACCATATTATAGATGTCCATCATATGTATATGTACTCAATGATGGACACGATTTCCATTAATATCCCGAATAGTGTACTATAATATAGTGACAGAAAGCTGTTTTGTATATATATATTGTTCACTAGACTAAGCAATATAGCTCTCATAATCGCTCTTTTGTAAGTGAAAGGGACGATTATAGTGAATGTTAACAATTGCAAAGACTTCTAAATATTCATTAAAATATAAATACTTTTTAAGAAGAATCAAAAGTAACAATTTTTCTAATACAGCTAAAATATTTGTCATTGTCCGATTCACTGTCAATTTATGGGTTTATTATTCTAAAAGCAGCTAAAAATTTTTTATATATTTTTCTTGTCAATGGAACAACACTTAACTGAAGATTTCCCTATGTATGTAAACGCATCCATACGTCATTATGACGTACTAATTCGTGTTAAGTTGCGTTATTTGGCTATGATAGCATATTTATGATTTAGAAAGACAATACAGTAAATTCAAAAACTGGGTAGAGAAGCAAACAACATATAATAAATGTAAAAATTACCATTTTCAACGCTCGCTAAACGATGTAAAAGTGGCAACCAGACGAGGCATGGAGGTCCTGGGTCAGACATTAATGTGTCTAAGAAATCATTCACTGTTATTTTTCCATTCTGTAAATAAATAATAATATCAAATTGACATAACATTAACATTATTTTATAAAAATTCTTAACTATGTAATCAACAAGATATGACTTAATTAACTAAAAAAAATGTACAACAGCTATCAATATCATCATATCCATTGCATGATACAAACTTTCAATAGCACTAGTTGGAAGCAGCATGTATCCCGTGTCTTACGATGATCTTAACGAGACCTTAACCGATAGTAATCTAGAATATGATTCTATTGCGTTTATATTATCTTAATGTCACCCTATTGTCTCTCAACCAATTCTCAGAGATTTATAATATAGAAGCATTTTATGTTGTATTATTATCATTTCTGGTCATAGACACTGCAAGGCATAGGCTCTCTCAAAGATATTTATGGGGGGATATATCATAATCGCCACGCTTGATAATAGGGTTGATGATCACAGTATGAAATTAAGGTAGCCCTCTGCACCTGGGCTGCCACTGCTTAACCCACTTCTTAGTTGTATAGAATGTAGTAAATGAACTATTTAGTTGTAAAATAGTTAAAACATTACCATATATCATTTTTATTTATTAGATTTAAGATAAATGCTCATCTTCTAAAGTGTATATATTATGTAGTAATAATTATATACACTTTAGAAGATGTAATTACATTATTGCAAGTAGTTGAATATAAATGTTTGATTTTGAACCAAATTTGTTTGATAAACACAAACAAAACAATATCCATTAAAATACTTTTATGTTCTTAAGTAACATTATTTACTTTTTATGTTATGGTGCATCATTATATTTATACTATACTATATATGAGTAGCCGTCCATTCCGCTTTGCGAGAGTCCACTCTAACCAAGCGGAGGAAATTTTTTGGCAGACCTCTACTTAGTGAAAGGAATACTCCAAATTTCAAACCTCTAAGCCTTATGATTTCTGAGACATCGCGATGAGACCGTACATAGGTGGATACCTTCTACACTTTATATAAAAAAAACAAACCTGATTAAAAATGGAGAGTGCTAATGAATCGTTGTAACTAAAGGAGGGTGACTCGTATACCGCAGCCGGCAAAGCCAACACCTCGCGCAAGTAATCCGATAGCCTCTTCATTAGCAGGTGACCATTACCATCTGACAGCTGTGAGAAGATATCTGCGGGAAACATTACATTTGTGGTCAGCATAAGTAATGTGATAGGACCAAAACAAGTCATTGTTTTACTATTACAGTTATAAGTATATTCTCAAAGTTTGATAAATTTCTTAGATATTTTTAAATCATATATTGTGCCCGTATTTTATACATATTTATACTCTACAGAACATGCACAATAGTTTCACTTTTTTATGTTAAGGAATGAACATTGTCGCCTTTAAACTGAATGTTATTATTTGCGACACAACTAATGCACCTATCAGAAAACATTTGTATTGTTTGGTATTTAATATATCTATAATACTTAAATATAAATAAAATACAAATCATCAATATTAGAAATACTTGAAGTAACAATCAATAGAATACTTATTTTTTTATTGATTTTATTACTCTGACAAGATTTCTCAAATTAAATTTTTCTGGTTAATAGTCTCTTATTTACAATTTAAAATAGTCTAGACTAAATAGCTAATAATTTTTTGTTACAAATTCAATCCATAAAGCAGCTGATTCGAACTATTTACAATTTTAAAATCAACAATTACAAAATAGAGATAAGAAGGAAACACTTATAACGATAGCCATTGTTGCCGCAGTCTAATCTTCTTTTGCAATTCTTATAAGGTGACTTAAAGTTATAAGTTCAAAAAGTTATGCACAAAAGTTATTAAGTAACTTCTTCTTTTCAGTGAGGCATAGGCGATGACCAGTCTGCCGCTGCCCACATCCAGCGACTTCCCGCGACCTTGAGTATAATATGTCGACGAACCGCCTAGTAGTGGGCCTACCCACGCCGTGTCTACTGGCTCGTCTTCGCCATTCGAAAAGCTTTCGGCCCAATGCCACTTCAGACGAGCAATTCTTCGAGCTCTTTTGCAGATCTCCTCATTTCTGATTCAATCTCGCAGAGAAACTCGGAGCATAACCCTCTCCATTGCTCTATGGTATGTGACTAAAAAGATACAATGTTAAGAGAAATAATAATAAAATTGTTTAAACTTACATCTTAATTTATCCATTAGTTTCCCTGCACACATTGTTGCTAAAGCAACCTTTATTGAGAACACTCTAATTTTCCCCACATTATCACTGTAATAAAAGAAGAAAATCTCTATAACTTTATGATCATCAATTTTAAAAAGTTGTTAAGTTACAATACTAGCATATTAAGGAAAAGAATTATGTAATAGATTAGCAATTAGTTATTTAATAGCTTTTGAAAATCAGTAGGGAAATTTTGACAAGTAAGTTTTACTAAATAGTTCCGAGGAATTTTATCAGAAAATATTTTTCATAATTATCTATTTAGGTTAATGTAAATATCAATAAAATGGTTTTTTATAACTCCACTTTATAATTTGAAGCGGAGGGATAACATGGTAATAAAGAAATTTGTACAGTAAATATTTATTTTATATATCATATGCCATGGTATACCACCATATTTTATATATTACATATCATGTACCAATGCTTAAAGTACATGTGAATAATTCAATCATTATTGTGATTTTTTTATCAGAGCGAGATCGTTTTCCTAACAAACACTGTGCTCATTTCATAGCTACAAATAATAAAGAAATCAATTGTGATGAAATGCACGTTTTGGATAAGTTAATCTACAAATATACCATTATCCTAACTTAACTTTTGCCTGTTATTCAATTAGAGTCCATAAACACTCATCTTTATAAAATATTAAAATTTATATTTTCCATGCTGGTTTGTAAGAAAATATTACGGTCTATTAAACCACTTAAGACATTAACTTTACACCTTTTGTACAAACTAAAGAACCAATTAAAAAGCTCTTTAGAGGGTGTTCACTACATAATTTTTTTGTATTGCACACAAGCATTTTGATCTTAGTTTAATAATAAATTTATGGGTTTTTTACAGTATTGGCATCATTGCAACGAAGCAACAGATTCATTGTTCAGGCATATCACAAGTGGCAGAAATTTTCCTTTATTAAAGTTTTTGCAGTTATAGTAAACAATTGAACTTATACAAAACCAATTTTGAAAACCTAAACTTCTTTTACTGGCTAAAATTAACCCAAGCAAATAATGCATTAACAATAACATTGCCTAATTACTTTCAAAGACATTAAATGAATTTTTTCCTTCATGGTGTCAAAATCTAACCCAAACTAATTGTAAGTGATCAAAAAAAAAAACACTGCTTTTAAAATTGCAAAAGCGGTTGCGCTTATTTAGCTGACCAGTTAATGCCACACTTAATTCATTAACCATTCTAAAAATTAGTTTGAAATAGTGAAGGTGAATAATGCAATGCAGTGAGGCCTAACCAACCATTTTTACAATAATGTATCTGTGGATATATATTGTTGACATAATGTGTTTATTTAGCCTCTTGTATCATTATGATTATTTTAATTATTCTTATGGGATATATTATAGTTTTATTAAAGATACCGATAAGAGTTAAGTGATGTAAGTATTGTTTTAATAAAAAAAGATTTGCCAAGTTTAAGGCTAAACCTGTTATTTGGGTCCTCTGCCTGGAGCACTATACCCAGGCTGTGCATGGTGCTCTCTCTACAACGAGATGGATCGGGACCTTTATGGTGACTGCAAAAACTTACCCAGTACTATAAGCTGATAACAGCCAATTCAGTAACAACGCCGAGCATGTCTCTACAGAGACCTGATGTGCTGGGGGAAGCCTCTTATTCAAGTTATGGTACAGTGAAGATACTAAAGTCTCAAGCCTTGTCACATTTACACAAGCATTTGGCTCAAGTGTATTTAAGGCATTTTCTCTGAATGCTTCTATCACATTCCATATATCAATTACGTGCACTGGAAAGAAATAATTATATAATCAATTTAAATGTCCAATTAAAAAATAACTAGTGTATGTTGTGACATACTTTGATGACAATTCATCAATAAATTGATAAATATGCAGTTATGAAACATTAAAAACTAAGTCATTGTTTAAATTGGTCTAACAAACTATAAATATATTCAAGGAAACATCAACAATGTAGCAATTATTAATATAAAAATCATCATCATTATAGATTGATATTTGGATGCATATTTAATTGAAGCTGTAGAATAAGCCTTTGATATATAAACACTTATTATCTTAAAAACCCTTGAGTATGATTAAGTGATTGGGAGGGTCAAATATACATCCACTTACAATTAATATAATAAACTACACTTGCTAAGTGCTAGTAAATGCAAAAAATAGATGCTATTGTCACATTGATAATTAGCGACTCATTAAAGCCACCTCCATTATTTTTACCTAACAATAAACCTGTATGGACGTGCTGCATCTTCATAACTGGTACCAGGTAACCATTAACAGATAATCACAATGTTTTATATGAAAAGAATAGAAAATGTATCTTTGCCAATATCTTATTTTCAACTAATGGGCGCCCACTGCACGTCATAGTCTCCTCTAAAGATCGCCATGATGACCGGTCCTGCGCTGCCCACATTCAGCAACTTTATACATGGTTGGTCCAAATAGTGGAGACCTACCAACGCCTCATCTACCAGTTCATGGTCGCCACTTGAGAAGCGTTCTCCAAAGGCCACCCGTTCCAGGAGCGATAAGTCCTGCCCACTGCCACTTCAGACGAGCAATTATTCGAGCTAAGTCTGTGATCTCGGTTTCTCTGCAGATCTCGTCATTTTTGATTTGATCTTGCAGCGAAACTCCGAGCATGGCTTTGTCCATTACTATCAGGGACCTTGAGCCTTCTTGTCAATCTTTTTATTATTAACCCCTCGATGGCCGAGAAGGGAGCAACATGGCGCTTGTTAGTGCCAGGAACGATATTTTTATTAATGAATGACATGTTATTATTTATGTTTGTCCTGTGGTTTGTAGTTTATCCAGAGCAAGCAATTTTAAACTATATCTTTAAGTTAATTCTATATAATGTAGCCTAATTTGTTCAAGGCAGATCTAAAGCGTCGACACCATGGTTTTGTGGGCACATATGTTCATAGGCCGTTGACAGGTTAATATCATAAGAAGATATCAAGTACTTGCATATGTTTTTAACATATTATTATATATTTGCAGATTGGTTTGATTTAAATTACTAACATCAATTATCACTTCAATGAATAATGTTATCCTACCATACACTGCATTGCAATTTAGTGTTATCAATTATATTGACAATTTGTTTCAGTTATCTAAAACAAATAGTATATTGTCACATTAATCTTCCAACAGTGACAGCAATTTTTTAATCACCAAAATTACATTTACAAATAACAGAATTACAAATAACAAATAGGTTTTACACCAAAAATATCTATATATAATGACATACTTTTTGCAACTAATGAATTTCATCATTTCATTATACATGGATAATTATTTTCATTAAAAATGCTAATTAACCTGTTTTTTAATGCTTTATCACTTCAGTGACACTGTAAGTGGAAGGTCTTTGAATAGTATTACCAAAAACACATAATTAAAAAAAATAATATGATCTTTTATTGACCATTGACTTATAAGGAAGAATAATTATTGCTCTTTTAAATAAATTTATTATGCTACTATAATCAAATCAACATACTAGACAGTGGAGTAATAATCAGTTTAATTATTCAAATTTCATAAAATTTGAGATATTATATGAAGCTACGCATTTGCCTTTCAACTTGCTTCAGCCTCTGCACCTAGTTTTATGGGTATGATAAGATACCTAATGATGATAATACACCATTTACCATCAGGCTTAGATTAATAATATTTCTTTTCCTAACAACCAAATTACTGTACTTGATAAAAATGAAATTAGTTTTAAAAATACTATATAAACAATTATTTGTTACCGCTGTTGTTGTATGCTGTTGGTATCTTAAATGTACAAATCATTTACATATTCACAAATACTATAAAGGCTGACTTTCTAATCATAACAAAAGTTGCAAATTCTGCAAAAACAGAATATTTGACAGGAAAAGTATATGTAGACTTAAAAGAGTATATATTTACCTTAGACATACAATGTTATTTCTTCTAATGTCTACTATTTTTCTTTTAAAAACTTACATTAATGTTATAAATTAATTGTAGTTAATAAATATTTAAAATATATTTTAATATTCCAGTATTTAATAAAAAAATATACTTACAATTACACTTCTTCTGTACATAGCGAAGTTTACAAGCAGTCCTATATGATGCAAATCTGATCATGTCAAAATTTTGCTCTCTCATTTCTTGCAACAATTGGGATCTTGGGTCAACAGAAGCATTGCCAAGGGTTACAGGGGGCATGACCCCCACAGACTCTCTTTCCAGAGACATTATTAGAGCTGCAATCTGCAGTTTTCAATATTAAGCAATTACATAAACAATGACATAAACTTATATATTTTATTTACATGACAAAAAATTTCCAGGATTAAACATATTTTACATAGCAAACACTCGACAATTTATTTCCATTGAAAAAAGGTAACTGTTACAACACATAACTAAGCAACCAGCTTACCGGTTTAACCTTTGATAATAGTGAGTTTATTTACAAATTTTAAATGTTTTTTTTTCCTTTACACAATACTATATTAATGTTGTCAATAATTCATATTAAATGACTCTTGAAAGAGGCAAAAAAAATATGTAAAGAATAATATATAAAGGCAATATATAAATATTTTTCTTAGAGTAAAAATTTCTTAGAGTCAAATGTTTTTGAACTATATTTTGTTATTTAGTTTGGCTAAATGGAACAACTGATTAACCACTACTTATGATGTTCTTTTTACAGTAATGATCTACACTAACTAGCCTTACACTACACAGGTACTTTTAAATACAAGAGTGATTCACCCAGGCTGTGATGACTCAATACCTACAATAAATATGTTTGCATACTGAATAATTATGCGACGCAAAATAATGTTATTTTTTTTAGTAATATGAATGTTTCTATAATATCCATTATTTTTGTTAATTACAATCATCTAATTTATGTCATCTTTATTTTTTGAAGAGAAGTAAATATATGTTTAAGTATTAAATGTACATGAAAATAATTCACGTCTACACTAAATTAAAATCAATTCAAAATATACGAAAGCATATGTGTAAGAAAATTGTTAGGTTGACACAATTAAGTAATAAACCAAAATAAATAATACTAATATCCTACCTTCACTTATCTCATAACTTTGTTGACATAACGATAATGAATTCACGGCAGTTTATGATTCTTTCGTCGTTATATCGATTCAAGATAATGTCCCGTATTTTCTTTTAATTACACTATGTCACAAGCCCACATTGATTCACAAATTTTATCACAAGTAGACACTTGCGCTAACTTAAAGAAATATTGTTTGTGTTTTGAAAAAAGCTGTAATTAAGCGTTATAATTTATTCAACAAATAAATGACCGAATATTGAATTGAAATCTACATGACAAGTCTACCATTGCCCCACTACGTTCCTTTTTAAGCAGCATTTCGCTTAAGATTCGATAAACAGCATACGAATAAAAAAATAGTGGGAATATATTAATCATTTTTAAGTATATAATATCTATTTCTTTTTTGAAAAATACTTTTCCTTGTTATAATTTTAAATACTGTTAATACCTTCATAACATGTTCAAAGTAAATGTAAACTGTAATTAAAGTATTCAGTGGGTAGATGCAATACTGGATACACCGCGATTTGTATGAAGATCCTAAGAGAATCAAATATTACGCCGATGACCTAAAGATTTTAAAACGTAAGCACCTTGTTCTAAAATACACGTTATCATACAATAGACGAGCACCGTGTAAAACTTGCTGTAACATAGGTTAAATAAAAATAGAAGATTCTTTTCTCTCCCATTTATTAGTCTTCTTATCTCTAATTATCTATCATGAGTGTAATTAATTATCAATCTAATTTTAACAATACATAGGAATGATTTTTGATTAAACATGACATAAAGCGTAGTTCCTACTATTTTTTATTCTAAAAATACCCGTCTTGTTCATTTCACACAACAATTCACACAACAATTATCATCCAAGTACATCGAGTAAGACATGTTCGAGTAATAATTAAATTATATATATATATATCATACAAGATTGATTAAAATGCAATCAATCTACCATTTTTATATGTTTATTTTTGTTTAGTAATGATCATAATTTTGTTATAACATTGGCAGATTACATTTCGAGGTAATATTACTCGGACTGTTTCGAAAAAACGAGAATTAACTGTTTATAAATATACTGATTGTTAAGGGAATGAGAAATTTTATAACAGCTGATTAATTATTAACTATAGGCGTTTATGGGAACGGCGGTCTAAGTAATATATTAATATAATCTAAAAAAGCAGAATAGTTATTAAAATTAAAATATGACTTCGTCTAAATCTTCAAAATAATGTCACTTTAAATTTATAAGTAAATGAAACTTCAGTAATATATAGAATGTCGGTTAGTTTAGTCGGTTAGTTATTCTAATTTAAGTATTTCAGTTGGATTTAGAAATTATGTAATCTCTGCACATCTAAATACTACATGGATATTAACAATCTTTGAGGCGATCGGTTTGGTTAGTATAACAACAATGTTTATGTATAATAAAACTCAAGAAATGAATCCTGAATGAATTTGGATATACATCCAACAATATCAGGGGAAGATTTAATAAAAAAAGGAACGGATCTCTAAAACATTTATTAATACATAAATGAACACAGTTCACACTAACATCTTTTGCGAACAACATTATTTGTGACTGAACGTATACAATATTTACAGTCGTAAACATCAACACATATACAGGATACAAGACATTTTTACAGTTTTAACTCGCCCGGAGCATGTTTCTAATCTACATTATATTTTTACACAGATAATCTATAATTAGACGGGTATATGTCAAACAATCGATGTTAAATTGTAACTGCTACGACGTAACAATACTTTTTTTTAAAATTTTATTAAGCGAATAAGCACAGAATTACAATAAACATGTAGACATTTATATATGCACTTGTTTATATAAATTTTACTAAAGATAAATAGACATTGCGCAGCTATCTACTTATTTGGGTAAAAGGTTAAAGTTCTGATGATACTCATTTTGTTGCTAAATTATATCGCGAATAACTGCTGTCAGAGTAAATACATACATTTTATATTTTCTAATGAGATAGAGCAATACTGAATATTTATTGTCCAATTATGTTGTAATTTATTGTAATTTTCCTTACTATAATAAATAGACCACGAGACACGTCTAAACATGTTTATGGGTTGTACATTATATTATAAACATTGGTTACTTCACTAGCGACTACATTTTAATAAGCTTTTCCTACAAAATATATTTTATATTCAATTTAAATAGCATATATAAATAAAAAAGTATTATATGTATATCAATTATTCTATTTACAAAATTATTGTGTGTGTCACAGATCTGTTTGCGAGTTTGGTCCGTCTAAGGACAAATTTATCTAATATATTTATTTAACTTGGGAGTATGTGATTATATGTATAGTTTGCGCAACATAATAATGCATTATGTTTAGATACAAAAATTAGCGTAGCAAACTATAGTTGTAGGTTACATCTCATAGTGAATAAGTATAAATTAATGAAAAACTTAAAAAGTAAATAAAATATGACACTTAAACATACGTTCCATACTATATTTTTGCATTATTTTATGATGTACTACAAAAGACCAATTTTAATTTTTTTCATGTTTAGTATTTAGCGATAAATGTAATTTATTTACGTATGCAATAGGTAGACATAACAGGGTATAAGTTTTTTTTTTAAATTAATTTTGCTTGTTTTAACTAATTTCAAATATGTACTCCAAAATGCGTATAGCGCAGACTTATATTTAATATCTATAAAGTAATTACACGCAGCCTATATTAAAGTAAAGTAAAAAAAATTAAAAGGATTTATTATATATTTAATACAGTAATGGCTACTGGCGCCATCTAGGAAAAGATGTGTACACCTTCGTTACTACTGCACTCTCATAGTTTTAGTTATAAAATGCGTAAGTCACATGAGAAATTTATCAAGCACACTAACATACTAGTGTGTTGTGGTTGTTTTAATCTAAACATAGAAAACGTATAAAGTACAATATCCGACACGCCAGTACCATCAGAAACCAGATGAGTCTGATAGAGAAAAAGCTTGTTGTGGTCTGGACAGTGAGTAATTATTGTGACAATAACATCCAATGCAAAATAACAAAGAAAGCCTCCGAATCTCTATCTACTAACTACAAATATCTACAGATTACGTAACATTTTATTTGTAAATGTAAAGGAATAATAATTTTAATTATAAACTAATGAACAATTACATACTTTCAATAACGTCTAAATATTTTCTTACATGATTATTTTAAACTTTGGCAGGAAAACTTTGTAAATATTTTTCAGTAAGGATATAATAATCATTGTTGTGGCTACACTTATTGGTACAACGAAGGTAAATGCGTACTAAATTATTTTTAGAAAATTAACAATGGATAATAATTTATCTTAGTTTTTGTTTCACTAAAAAATCAATTTCCATTTTGGTTATCTTTATTAAATATATAGTGAGAAATTTTATTGTTGTAACAAGTTTATACGTATAGCCAATGTCGCCAAGTGAAACGGCTGACGGGAGCGCCACCTCGAATTGCATCGTGTTCTGACTCTGGAGATATGCAGCAAGCTAAACGCTGTAAAAAAGATGTCTCTTAAAATTATTTATCTAACAACCTCTTAGTTACAACCAAAAATTCGATATTCTAACGCATATGTTTATTATCACGTTGTATTAGGGGACCGGAAGAAATGTTGCTTTCTTAAATTAAATTAACACGACTACATTTTTAATAAGTTTTTATTTCTAATCAATAATATCATTGTTCTTCATCATCGTTATCAACAAACTTTTGCCATTCAGTATACAAATTTTCAATGTCGCAGCGATAAAAATCAATCGGTTTTCCTGTAAAGTATGTCGAAAGAAACGACATTACTTTCCGGTCCCCCTAATATACTTTACGACTCACCGATAAGGTGAGCCTTGTATACTGCTAGTAAAATTCAGGAAATTAAATATCTTTAACAATTTCAGATTCTTTTGTCGTCGTCGTTTCAGTCCATAGACGCCCCCGGTAAATCATAGACCTCCTCAAAAGGTACCATAATCGCTACGATTGGCGCCTGATAACCTGCCTGGGTTATTGTAACTTTTTAACATTCTAAAATGACAATGCAGTTATTTATACATAAAAATATTGTCTAATATAATGTTTTAGCAATATAGCAAAAGGCCTAAAACCTTTACCTTTACCCTTTACCCACTTTTTTAATTGATTTTAAAACCATACCGCCTAGTTCGCGGCTCACTTAGACATGTGCTTTGTTTGATAGTTGCAATATGTGGTTTGCGACCACGTTTCCTATAGAGAAATAATCGATTTTTTAAATGTCATTCAACGGGTTTTAAAGTAATTTTTTGGAAAGGAAACTATGGGGTATAGTAGTAGTATAGAGTATAGTATAGTATAGTAGGTTTGCTGGCAAAAGTGCGACTGAGAGAGTTTAAAATTATAACCCTGTCTGGTGGCTAGAATATATGTAATATATGCATAAGTAAAAGCATTTTCCATAACAAGCCCTTCAAGTTTAGATATGCATTCGATTATCCGAATTTAAGTTATGATAAAAAAATATTTAGTTTATACCTGTCGACATGTGCCCGGCGTTGTGGTGAGTTTGTAAAGCGCCACGATTGGTATCATTAGTATGGAGGAGCAAGCTAGACCCCATCCCAATATCACCGCCCACTGCGGGTAGGTGTATGTTTGGTACTGTAGCGGCTGTTGGTACAGCAACCCAAACACCACTACACCCTAAAATTTATTTCATAATTTAATTAAAATGTATACTCTTAGATAATTTATAAACAATATATGATACATCAATTTTGATTTTGTAAATTTATTATCATTCATCATTGTAGCCGTAGGAATCTACTTCTGGATATCGGCCTGCTCCGTAGATATGTAACGGACTGGTTGAAAGCAACCTGCATCATGTGTCTTTGGACCATCTTCATAAGTTCTTATTTCGACCATGCTGTGGACTATGCTACGCTTGCCAGTCTATGGTCACCATTCCTGAATCTTAAGGACCCAGCGACCATCTATTATGCGCACTGGGTTTCTTTCGTTTGTCTACAGACCACCATTTCTAACAATCTATACATTTCATTATACAATCACTCGAAGGAAACCTTCTTAATACTTCAAATTTTTTACACAGATTTCGGTACATAATATTTTATCGCCAAATTTTAAGGGTTGGTTAAATTTTAATATGATATTATTAATGTGTAACGAAATGAAAACTCACAATAATAAATATCGGACTGATAAATTTCCAGCATATTCTCCAATAGATTCCCGGTCTGAAACCCAGCATCTCCTCAACGTCATCGGAGAATCGTTTCAAGCCTAAAAGTTAAAAACAAAAATGAAGTTTCTCATGTCCAAAACAACTTTACTTTCCGTTATGATAATCATTTAAAACAATGGTAATATAACATTTACCGTAGAACCAAGAAACCGCCAATGCCTCGAAGAGAGCAGAACAGAGCAAAGATATTCCCGCTGCGTACGTGTCCAGTAAGTGAAACATGTAAATACCACCCTGAGGACAAGTTCGTCAGTTAGTGCGGTGTTTTGGAGGGTCATGGTAATTTAGAAGTAGACATCTTTAAGTGTAGAGAAGTTCTCTATCCTGACTACAGAGCAAATGAATTGTAATGTCGTTTGAAATAAACAAAATGACTGTTCCATACGGAATCCTTGTATTGACATAATTGCATGGGTATATGATAAAGGGATTTAGAATCAGAAAATATAGCTAATCATATTGTGTTCAAAAAACATTGCATTATATTACGGTTTGAAAGTAGCTTTTTAAATTTATAAAGTTTCGAATTAATTAATAATAAATTCGAATACTATAATTAAGAATAATAAAATTATTGATAGATAATAAATATATGTATGTATAGAATATGATAAAATTATTTATTATCTTTGCTAAGCTAGTAATTTTAATAATAAGATAATAAATTTAGAAAAATTATTAGTTGAATTACTTTATACATAAAGTGATTGGTTATAGGTTTAAATTTTAAAGTGGTTAACGTATATTAAATTTGTTAGCAATAACCATTTAAACCTTTACAGATATTTCCAATTACCCTGTAGAAGGTGATTAATTCAACATATGTTGAAATCATTTATTTTTTCTTTTCAAATGTTATTAGCCAATAACTTATTTAAATACGTAGTAATCCGAATTTTGAAAACGATTTTTCTTACTATCATTCATTGAGTTAATTATTATATCTGGAACTATTGATTTTTGGATAGGTTTTACAATAAATTTATTGACAGCAAATGAGCAATAAATTTACCAATAAATCTCTGACATCTATTTTCAATCATTCTGTATAGCACCTGAATCGAGTATCATTTATGAGTTACTTACGGGTGTGACGTTGATGCAAGCAACACAGAACGAAACGCAGACGACCAGGAGTGTGAAATGTTCGCGTCGAAGCCATGTTGCGCCACATGCACGCGCTTGGTCCAGTAAGCCCGTTATCACGCACTCCAAGCCTCCCATCTGCCGTTATTTCAAAATTTACTTTTGTTTGAAGTATAAAAGCTACATACAGCATACAGAATAGAAAATATAAAAGAATATATAAACAAGGAATAGGTAAAGTAAAAAAGATTATAAATATTAATGAATAAATAGTAATTATTAATAAGCAATTTAAAAAGTCTAAAGATTTTGATCAGTTTTGTGTTGCCGATGATAACTTACGATGTCACCTAAAGAGTTATGTTTGGAATTTTGCCGCGTGATCGGTTCCTAAATGAGAAAATCTCAATACGGGAAATTTTTGTCGTTCCAGCAATCGATCTCCGTTGGAGCCGAAAGGTAGCGACCACGAGGTGGTAATCGCAGCGTGGATCCCCACTAGGTCGAACGAGTGAAGGTCAGGGTAGTCCCTGGATGCGGCACCGCGAGATCGGTCATCGTGGTGATATGTGGGGGAGGCCTGAGCCTAGCAGTGGGCATCTATCGGCTAGAAAGTCGAAGAAGAAAAAGAATCCAAGATAGGATAAAACAGGAATTAATGTAAAAGTAGCCAATGGGCATATAGATAATCATAAATAACGAAATTAGCAAATAAGGACATATAAAATGTCTCTGCCACTTAGCGGCAGATGAGTGTAAGTCGTGAAAGAAAAACACAGAATTTGACAATGGCTTAAGCTCTGCAGCGCTTGGAACAAAGTTAAGTTTATATATTAAAAAAAAATTAAATACTAACTCATTACTAACATCATAGCTCTTAAGTAAAAATTGTTACGAACTCACTATACTACTGAAGATTAGGATAGAAGACGACCACGAGGAGATTTTTAGTGTATACGAATCCTCTTAACCTTGTACCACCCCAGAGATCAGAGTATCTGGAATATCCATAAGAACAACAAAAAAGGTGACCTGTTAGACGTTGAGTAGAATTAAGCGTATTACCCCAGAATCCAGCCCGAGCATGATCAGCATAAAGAAGAACAGCATCGCCCACAAGCTGGCTCCAGGAAGCGTTGCTACTGCTTCAGGGTATACTTGAAATACCAGACCCGGCCCTGAACGGTAAAATAATAAGGCATTTTTCAAACCTACACCGTAACATTTTAGTATTAACAAATTGTGTCTTTATTAATACTTACTAATACATATACACAAACATTTACGATACGTTGTAATAATAAATAATTTTTTTATTTTTTCCCCCTTTTTATAGTCCTCTCTACTACATATCGTGATTCTTTTTTAAAAGTTTACCCTATGTAGACACAGGTTTCTGTAAATTATTTCAAATATTATAAGTTGTTACTATAATTTACCAGTAATTCTTGAAATAGAGTAATGCATAATGCGTTAATAGAGCAAAATAACGCAAGGAAACGCATAGTTAGAAAGGAACCTATATTAATAATAGTTGTTACATATATTTGCTGTTTAAAAATGTTACTTATATTTTGCATATGATATTTGTTTCTATGTGCTAAAACGCTACTAATACGGGTATGTGAATGTGATAACAATTTTAATGCTATTTCGTTTCACCTTCAGTAGCAACAGATGATATAGGCACCCCTTGCTTGTGCGACATGAAGCCCAGATATGTAAAGATGACGAATCCAGAAAAGAAGGACGTAAAGCAGTTGACTAGAGTAGTTACTAGGCAGTCCCTGGAATATGAAAAATAATTATTAGATTTTTAAATAAAGGTCTTAAAAGTATCCTAAACAAATTGCTGCAAACTTATCACCATGTAAAATTTAAGCTAGTAAACTAATCTTGATCATTGATTTGACTTGATTAACACAAAATGTTCTGGAAGCTTCCATCGCTAGATTTTAAAAATATAGCAAAGAACGTTGGTCTGTTAAGGATTATTAAACTTTAAATAACTTGATAAAAGAATGCACTTCTTAGGAATCATGTATTCGCCTCCAGGCTATTTTAATGTTTACTAAATTATGTATTTTGAAATTATTTAAAAAAGATGTATAGTCTGGCTGAGTTTTTTTCGCCTTTTCTTCTCAGGTCTGAGGCATTTCTTTAGAACTGGTGGTACTCAACTTTTCATTAATAAGAGATGTAATCCATCGTATGTTGAATAAAAAATTGGATTCGAATTTTGAATTTTAATCACGAAAGAAGAGGATTAATGTCACGTAAAACCACCTGTAAAACGTTATAATAATTCGGATTCTCTATAACAATCAATGCGATTGGTAGCGATTCTTTCATAGAAAAAATGCGTGCTGCTATTGATAATTGGCCTTAACGAAATGTATTGCAGCTAATGGAGACCACTTCCAATAATCTTTATATATTTTAATGTTTTTATATTAATGTTTTGAAGTAACTAACTGTAATAGCAATAAATGTTACATACAATAAAAGAATGTTGTTTTTCTATGTTACTTAATTTATGACAAGTATAGGTATATAGCTTACAAGATATCATTAATCAATTTATTGGTTAAATTGAATTAGGGACTACAAACATCCTCCTTTATATCCGCAATTACGCATTAAATCTGCGTGTAAAATTACCGCCTTCCCTAGTAGGCCTTTGTAAAACACAATTTAAAGGGACTAATGTATAGATCATTTACAGCCAATTAATGTAATGTGCCTAAAATAAGGGGTTCCCGAAATAATAAGGTACTTCATGAAAATATAATAAGTGTTTTTAAAATTCAGATTACTACGTATTAAAATTAATTGTTGTTTACTGTTTCTTGTTTCTGAAGCCTTTAGAAGTTATTAGACCGTCGCATTTCAGCAGAGTTTGAGGGTGATCACCTAAGTAATTGAAAATAGGTATAAAAGCTGAAAAGATTTTTGTTCACTATTATTGTTTTTCTACAACCAATAACCATGTATATTACGTCATTTGATACTTACCTGTAGCAGTTGTTATGGAACGTATTGTAGCTTGCATACGAGAGGTGGACACCGAAGCCCGCACCCACCGAATAGAATATCTGAACTGCTGCGTCGACCCACACCTGATGAATAAATAGATAAATAAAACAAATTACGAAGACTTCATTTAAATGGTTTTTTATTTTGTCATCAAGTTATAAAAGATTTAACCATATCTATTGTAGAGACAAAGATCTTTTTTGTATATTTGCAATTACTAGCGATAGACGCAAGGTTTTCTTGCAATATCACCATCATGATGGCAGCTAATAGACGTCAAGACAAATACTCAAATAAGTAGAACATTAAATATTTGTACTTGACCTGACAGTTTTAGCTATGGATAATAAATTAGAATTCAGTAAATTAAAAAAAACGTCATTTTTGAAACACTTGGCATTATACACCGCTGGTTCTATCTTCTGATGCGTTATTAATGTTAATATGCTTTTATTTTTTCATAAGATTGATTTCAGGATTCGACATTGCAAAAGCAAGCCGCACTGAGAATTGTAACTTTTAAATCATTATATTAGGAAACTTATAAAGAAAAGTGAATTTATGTATATATAAATTAACTTAGTAAGTTTACAAACTTTGGTAAAATTGTGGAAACATTTTTTTTTGCATAGCCACTAGAACAGCCAAGACACATGAAGATATTTTTGCGTGAAACTACCTGTACAAATAATATTAACTTAGTAATACCTGCGTATCCTTCAATCTGTTAAGTTCTGGCTGTAGATAGTACGCGATACCGCGAGTAGCCCCAGGCAGGAGAAGACCACGCGCAAGCAGAATTGACAGCACTACATATGGCATAGTAGCCGTCATCCACACCACTTTGCCTGAAATAATAATCAGAATATAAATCATCATCATTTCAACAATAGATCGTCCACTCTTTGAAGTAGGCCTATCTAATTGAGTTTAACAAGGTCGTCTTCGACTTCGAGTGCCGGTCTGGCGTTAAAATGGGGGAGGAGTCAATAGCCTCCCTGATAAGCGAAAAAGACACCAAACAGTCATTCATCACCCTCTGCAGAAAAATTGTAAAAAATGCTATAGAAAGAAATAAAACGTAAATATTGCAGATAAATAGATAATGAAGACAAAATAAGAGCAAAATAATATACAGTACTGTGATTAAAAATAATTATAGAATTTATGTAATTAAAATGTGATATAAAATAACAATGTTATTATGAAAATGTAAAAAGAAAAGAGGAATGAATGAAAGGTGATACAGAGCAAAAGGGAAAGACAGCAGAATTGTGGAATGAAAGAATAGACCGAAAGACAATGTGAAGTATGAAAGAAGAGAAAGTAAATAATAAAAAATTATGTGAATAATTAAATTTGTCCGTAAAGTCCCTGTCCCACAAAAGATAGGGGGTCCCCAATAGCGGGGGCCATAAAAAAAAAACAAGGTCGTCTGTCTGGTTTGTATGAGGGCGTGCTACGCTGCGCTTGCCGCACCATGGTCCCCGCTCCTGAACTTTAAGGCTCCAGCAGACTACTGATCCGCACGTTATGTCACCTGCCTCTGCTGTTTCAATATGCCTTTCCTCTGGACTGCATTGATTACTTTCGTTAGTATACGGATCTTTTTATTCTTGATTCAAACCTACAGAGAAATTCCGAGCATACACCAACTGACATAGATAAATATGTGATTAATTGTTTGTTTTGGTCAGAGACAGGCGAAAAGTATGCAATGGTTTAAGGTGCTTAACATATACCTTTTTACAATACTAAGTGCGAAGGCTCTCAGAAAACTTCAGTACAAGCCGGAATCTTATATTACCGGTTGTGGATAATGCCAAGGCCTAAACTAGCTTAGGAGGATACTGTATTCTAAACTTAAATCTGTATTATTTGTCAGTAATGCCACAGAGTTTGACTATGTCATATAAAATTCGTTGATATTATTAATTTTTTCTCAGATCGCTGTGCGGCGCCTTAGGTTTGCACGCGGCAAGACGATAGAAAGCATGGTCGCTCCGTTCCGTCAGTGTTCGCAGCTGGCACTCTTTTTTTCTTCGTTCCCCACTACGCCGGACTTTCCTAAAGCGCAGTACAGCGGCTTAGGTCGTAAGATTATTACTTAGTTTGAAAAACGTAAACTGTTATTCCAAAACAATAAGCCTTTTAATTCAACTTACCGGAGCTCTTAACGCCTTTGAATAGTGAAAGGTATAGGGTTATATAGACAACCCCCAGACAGCTGACAAGCTGCCATTTTGGTAGGCCAAGGTCGTTAAGACCCTCCGAATATTGCATTTCCAGAACTGCACGGCTGCAAAATGTACAGAATACAATGCATGTTTAAATTTTAAGAACTTTAGTATATACACACATAAACTATCCTCCATAAAGATGTGAAAACTCTTGGAGAAAAAAGATCAACGATTAAAGGTCAATTGTTAATCATTACTTGATTTTTTTTAGCTCAAAACCCAAAGTAATGACGATGAGTTTATTTACCTTTTAAATATTTAATATATTAAATATTTTTAATTAACAGACCAGAAAGTCGTTTTTTATCGAAGCTATGAATAATCATTTCTAATCTTAATAAACTTAAGAAGATATTTTAAAATATATTTGCTACACAAAATTATTATTTTTGAATAGCGATCGCATGTCATCGGTTTGATCCCGGGATACAATCTTAAATATAAAGGATTGCCACTGCTCATAATCAAGTTAACAGATAATAGGTGGTAGCAACCTCTGCGTACCATAATACCACACTGCGATCTGTCCTGTAAAGCGTAGTGATTATGGCACATCCCCCTATCTTTGAAGGAGGTCTAATCATTGCAGTGGGCGCCTATGGGTAACGACGACGAATTATTATTTTCATTTTCACGTCATGTGGGTTCAAGTGGCAACTACAATTTGATCATCTGTACTTACTGAAAGAACTCGGAAGCTGGTGTGAAATGGGACAGGGGTCCCTGGTAAGGCGTGTCGGTGCGGTTGGTCGTGTTGGAACGTGCCGCGTCCCAGCATTGCTCTGTGTTCCACGCGTTGTCGCAATGAAGCCAGGGCAGCTCCGAGCGAGCGGAGGACACCAGGAAATAGAACGCCCAACCTGTACACGCAGTGCGCTCAAGTAAGTAAAGAATTGTTCGGTTGAAGTGGCGGGGAGCAGGATACATCGCTCGTGCAGATGGCGGTCATTGGTGCTGAAAGGTTCACGATTCGCAACATGTAGACGAGCCGAGTTCGAGCCGGTAAACGCGAAGTAGTCAGGCCCTTACTAGGCGGACCAACATACCGGAACTGGTGTGGAGTGCATCATTTATTTTAAATGTGTGTGTAGTAATAAACTTGCTGAGTCGTATAACTTACGGAAAAGTTATAAAGCCTACATCTAAATAAATAACTATTGATTCTTACCAATTATTACGTTGTAGTAGAATGACACGTAAAACGCGACCATGACTGCACAGAATCCTACGCCTGTAAAAAAAAACTTTTTTTTACATATAGAACGTCATTATATTCAGTCATGTATACAAAGATTTTAAAGTAGTCATAGTGATGCAAAAAAGGGCAATTCGTCTAGTAATTATGTACTATCTATGCAATGTTTCGAAGCTCATGGTAATATTAAATAAAATAATTGAAATAAAGAGGTAGTTAAACTTAAACAAAAAATTGAAAGAATTTAGCACTATGAGCATAAAAAAGTAACTCAAAGTTTGTACCTTTAAATAGGGGACAAATCTTCCACAGCGTAATGGGTCCTTGACGATTGTACTGGCCGAGAATCAATTCCATGTAAAACAACGGCACCGCCCCAAAGATCAGCATCAGCATATATGGGATAAGAAATGCGCCTAAACAAGAAAACTTTATGTACAATAATCATTTAAAACGACTTAATAGTAATTTTAACAACAATATATTTATTTACCGATGTTATATTATAAATGTAACAAGAAAAAAAAACATTTATAATGATATTCACTAAAATAATAACAAAAATTTTGTTTTTATTTGGCGAGCGTCTTTTGTTATTGTACACCAATTCCATATTAACGTAATAATAGTCTAAGTCTATCAATCTTTTTACATTCGTAATTACGTGATAATAGTCTAAGTCTGTCAATCTTTTTACATTTTAAAAATAAGGTTTTTTTGTTTCTTTTTCATAATTAAAAAAATCAAACATATGTGAACCAAAATGACGTGGTCATATATTATGATACATAATTCTTTACTTTTTGCACATTGTAGACATAAAAGAGCGATATTAAAAATTTAAAATTGTGTAGTTTTGTGGAACTGCAATTTCAGTTTAAAAAAAGAACTTTTATTATTAGTTTTTATTTGTTAAATTAAAGAGACATAGTTAACATACTAAAACTATGTAATTTTTATACATAATTACCTACAGCTATTTATTTATTTAGTATTCCAAATGAAGAAATATTAACTGATCTGCATTGAACGAGTAAATGAATAGTTAACATTTTTGTCATCATAAATATACGAGAGTAAAATTCAAATTGAATGTTGTTATAAGAAGGGAACTTAAAAAACTTTTTATTAAATCTTTATGCAATATATTATGTCTTTTAAATTTGATATGATATTGATTTGGGATCCCTTACTATTACATATAATATATAACCGTATTTGCCGATAATTATACTTATAATCATTGGTCTTCAAAATCAAGGTTAATCTTGTCATTGAATCATGACCATTACTGCGTGACACATCAATTATGATTGCACATATATTTTTTACTAAATTTCAATGAATTATTTTTTCATATCTTACTTGACATTTGCTTTTTTCTTTAGTATATTTTTTTTTTGTTTTGAATATGTAATTGTATGTCATTGTGGTGTGAAATAAATGTTTATCTGTCATTGGTTATTGTGTTTTTGTATTTGATCACAATATTTTTGTAATATTTACAGATATATAGAAGATATTATAGAAATATATATTTTTTTTGTAAAGCCAGAAGACTTACAGTTAATAAGGAGATTCTAGTTAACGATGTAACTTACCTCCCCCATTTCTGTAGCAGAGGTAGGGAAAACGCCAAACATTGGCGAGATCGACAGCAAACCCGATGATGGACAGCAAGAAGTCAGCACCGGTGCCCCAAGTCTCTCGTCCATCGTTAGCGTCTACCGTAACTAATTCATATTTTACACTTTTTATATTTTCAAAGAAATTTAAATAGATAAAATTAGATTTTTAAACATAAATGACTCTGCAACTTTAGTCGATAGATTGATATAAAGCATCAAGATGTTAATCTATTGAATTTGTTAATTAAAACTTGATTACCCGGTTTAATACTGTTGGCCCTAATCCTCTTCGTCGCCTCGGTGTAATAGCCTTCCTCCTCAATCTGGACTTTAGGCTCTTCTGAACACAAACACCCTTTATGTTAATCTTAGTTAAAGTGGTTTCAGTTAGAACGTAGGATAATTAGCCTAGATGACTTAGCTCTTTAACATGACATAAATCTAATAGCATAATAATCGCTTATGTGTATATAAAACTAATATATTTATTATAAACGTATATTAAAAATATCTTCAACGACTTTCAATTTAATGTAAACAATTATGGTTTTTGATAACATTTTCTTAAAAAAAGAAACATATTAGCGGAATATTAATTAAAAAATTCATTATAGCAAAATGTATAAAGCATAAAACAAAAAAAATATTGTACTAGTCGTAGATCTCAACATAAAATATCCTAAAAAGTTTATATGGGTACACGGTTCATTTAGATTTTTTTCACCCGGAATAGGAAATAAAGCATAAAAATATATTCATTAGTTATGCAAATTAACATTAAAAATCATCAGTTGTGGTATAAATTTAAGTTAAAAATTGTGTTTAAATTTTCAACATTCCAAAATGTGGTCATAAATTGATTGTCAAGCGGAACAAAGTTCTCCAAGTCCATAAATAAACTCCGTACATAAACTCTTAAACATTAATATCTAGAACAGTATTTCCCAACGCGGGCACCACGCCCCACAGGAGGGCAAAACATGGTGATAAGAATTTTAGAAAGCTAAGGTAAGGCATGACACCATTGGAGAATACTGATCTAGAATAAAGTTATTAAAATACGCCAGTTTAAACAAATAACAAACACAAAGTCCCAAAAATGTTTTTAAGGTCATATAATAAGCCATAAAGAAATAATTTTAAAATCTCAATTCTATTGTAGGTTTTGCTAAATAAAAATATATAATTATTGTCAGTACTGAAAAATATAACATATAATTATTATGTATACGTATATAATTTAAAACAGCATGTAGAAACAATACTACGTATGTCAGGATTGTGGAATTCGAGTCAAGATTGACAAAACTGGGAGACATCAGTCATTTTGATTGCGATCGAAAATATCCCGTTAGCTGCACTATGCTGCGTAACACAATTTACACTCGACTTTAAAGTTCAAACGGTTATTTTTTCGGCAGCACTAAAAATAGCTTTTTTGAAAAGTCATTTCCCTTGCAAACAAACATGAACCATGATGGGTAAAATGGGAATGAAGTGGGTGTCTCAAAACAAAGTGAACAGGCTACCAATATGCCATTTATGAATTACCTCTAAAGTTTAAAACTTGTCATTAGAGACTGAGAGATTTTAGACACAGTATTGCGCAAAAATAAATTTTAAATATTTACGCGGAAATAAACTTCGTTAAAATAAAATTGTAAATATTCATACAATAAGAGATAGATTAGCAGTGAGCATGATCATAGGTCGTGGGTTCATTTCCAAGAATATATTCTTATATAATTCTCACTTTGTGCATTAATTATATAGCATTGCTTATAAGCAAGGACAAACCTTGCTTATAAGCAAGTCACGGGAGGATGGGTAGCAGCATCCTTTGCGTACTATAATACCATATTGTGATCATCATAGAAATCTTTAAAGGAAGCCATAGCCATGCCAGTGGACGTCTAAGGGCTGAAAGAAAAAGATAGATGAGTATATACTTACTCTTATAACATGACAAGGTGACTACTGAGCCCTTCGTTGACTTGTGATCTGAAATACGAAAGCTCAGATAAGAAGTTAGTTTTTGTTATTATCAATACTTAAAAAGAGAATATCAAATAATATTTAATAAAAGAACTAATTAAATAATATAGTGAAACCGTAATAGTCTGCTTTCTGTAACCGTTTTTTCGTGGTAAAAAAGACCGATTTTCAAGATGCTTTTAAAAGCTACACACTGCTATTTTTGTTTATATATGCTGTTTTTGTTTAAATATGCTATACACTGCTATTTTTGTTTAAATATCCTTCGTAGTATTTAATATTATCAATTATCATCATTATGTCAACCCATTGAGGCCTAGTGCGAGGCATAGGCCTCCGGTCTTGAGATGACCGCATCCAGCTACTTCCCCAAGGTCCAGATTTTTCGTTATCGGTTTACTAAGTGGGAAGCCTACCCACGACGAATCTATCGAGTCTTTGTCGCCACTAGAGAACTTGAATGGGCGATGTAACCTGCTCACTGCCACTTTAGTCGAGCAATACTTCTAATTACGTCGGAGATTTTTGTTCTTACATTCGATCTCATTGAACGTTGCAATAACGAATATTTATTCACGCAGACAAACTCCTTCATGGTTTTACATTTTGTAGTACGAAAAAAAAGATATTGACTGCAATCATAAAACCAATAAACACCTGACCAAGGACGAGCATTCCTCTGCAAAATACCATTCGTTCAGGAGCCTCTTAATAACGCTGCCGACGTCTTCGCCTCAGCATTAAGGTATAATGGGATGCCGATGTGAAAAAATTCCACAACAATTCGCACCGGTATGCGGATTACATTGGAATTCAAAAATGGAACGCCTACCCGCGCAATATTCGTTCCGCCCCACTCAATAATAAACTGTAATAAAACTTTTTCACGACCTTTCTATATAAACTTTATATCATATTTATTCTATAATAAGTAACGAAAGTATAAAATCTTGGTTATAATTAATTTTCCACACAAGAATTTGAGGAACAATGCGTCGTTTTTTGTTTTATTATTATTTAGATACTATTTTTATTTACTTATTAACGTTTATATATAAACTAGCATAATTAACGTTTATATATAAACTAGTATAATTATGACCAGGGCTGTGTACGATTCTAATTTGTAAACATATTTAATTTTTCACTTTGTTAAATGAAACTAATGTAATTTTATGTATTACTATTAGCGTGACTATTTTTATATAAATAAATAAATTACATACATACGTATACAGGGTAAATGTTTATAGGTGTATAAGCTTTAAATGGTTAACTAAAATAGTATGTATGTAACTCAATTGTCGACAAATGTTTCCTTTTAACCTGTATAAACTTTGAACTAAAAACTGAACACTTTGAAATAAGTTACAATATTTTTTATATATTTGTATGCGACAGATTAATAATTCTTGTGGTACAAAGTCTGCAAGGACAAACCCAACCCGCCTACCAGCGTGGCGATCATGGTATATCTTTCATAGATATTTTTTGCAAGGAAGGCAAATGCTTTACAATGGGTGCGTCTATGGCCTGAAACACACATATTTAAGTGTTTTTTGTAATTCAAAAATAATATTCATCATAGTGCGATCACAACTCATACATAGTGCGATCAAGTAGAAATTGCAATTATAACTATAGTAAATGCTCGCTGATCAGGAAGCTACTTTAATATAATTTGTTAAAGTTGATTTATTTAATTTTAATTTTTCGCAACGTAGGCAATTATATTAACTGCATACCAGATGTTTTAAAAATGATTAAAAACTTTGTTTCGGAAAGTATTCATTTAGGTGTTATGTTAACTTAAAAAAAATGTATTTAAAAATTCATGATTATAATATGTAATATGTAACTTTATGTCTAACGTATTTGTAATAAATAAAAAATCATCATTTATTTAAGTTGTAAAAACTATTTCTATTTATACAAGCACAGAGTATGTATTTATTTAAAGAAATTTAAAACAAATAGCAGTATATATTGGATTTGAATTTCGAATCAAATACAGATAATAAGAGAAAATTCAATCATCGGTATACAGGTAAAGGTGTTCCCTTGAGAATTGTGCCCGGCGTAATGATCTCTATTTGACGAAAAGGCCCGAGCATTTTATAAAATATTTTATTTTGATGTATTTAGAGTGATGCACGAAAAAGGAACATAATTAAATATCCATTTCATGGACAATAAGTACTCAAATAAATTGTTCACGTTAAGTCAATGTCAAGCCACGTACCAAATAAAGTTTCCTTTTTACATTAATGATATTCATACATTGAAAGTGTAGAAATATTTATTTTATAATTATCTTAATTAATCAAGTAGTGTCAATAGATTAAATAACGGTTGTATCCAAGGTCCCCTCTCGAAGGTAAATACGCCCAAACACACCAAAGGAGTTTTTAGAGACAAAGCTTGGCAGCCTCCCTTATTCATTTTTTTTCCATTATTATCTACAAAGGATAATTTCCGATGACTACTGGTGAACATTAGAAGAAGAAAGTCAGAAGAGCCTAATTTGATATAAACTAGAATCAGACTGAGTTGTCCTATAATGATATGCTTCAAATTAAAGCTACTATAGTTCTACATGCGTCCGGATCTGAGATGAGCCTATAACAAACGTGTAATAATTTTATAAAAGGTAGTTTATTTTTTTTTAAATAGCAACACTACCCGTCACTCTTTTGTAAAAACTTCCGGTAAAAGGATTGAGAGCGGAGGGGTAGAAACAGCGTTTTGAATATTGAGTCGGGAGCTCGGTCACTCGTTCGATAACCATCGAAGTGATAAGTTGTCTACGAAGTTGTCATGAAACTATGGTAGTTGGCTTATAAGAGTATTAAAAGTGGAATAAAAGTATTCACTTTGCTGTTAATTGTAATTTTTCTGATAAACGTAAACGGGATTTTTTTATATGTGGGCACTTTTACAATATGCTTAACACTGCGGTAAAATATATTAGCTTTGTTATCACTCGAGAAATCCTTCAAAATATCTTAGATTTTTTTTATAGTTTTTGTTTGATTAACTACCTTAATTTATTACATTAAAATTTATAGACATTTACAAAGGAGTATGTTGAAATAAGGTTTCTTACAAAAGTCTTATTAATTTTACGGTCAACATGAAGTTTGCCCGAGACAAGAGTACCGTGAAATCTTGCGAGTATAGTTTTTATATATAAAGATGATGAAGCAAACATTAATTATTACATTTGTACAAAATTTAAGAACTATGTTGAAAAAAGCTGCTGTATCTGTAATAATGTCTTGTGCAGTGTACTTTAAAAAAATACTAGCCAATGTAAACAAATGTTGTAATTAAATTAACTGATATATGCAGTAAGTAATAAGTATTTTGTTTTTAAAAATGTATGTAATATGTTTAATCTCGCTGCTTATTACATATATAAAGATATCTACATATATGTTGGCGAGACTGCATCTACCTATACATATAAATAAATAGGTATAATAAATAGATTTATGGTCATTTTTAAAATATCCGAAAGTAATTGAGCAATTAATTTCCAAGCTTTATTCACTTTAAAATTCTCTAATAATTTTATATTTATTTTGATATTTTACTGTGGTCGTGCGTGTTGTGTACGAATGTGGTTTCTATCACAACTGGGGATACACGTACACAAAAGTGTGAAGGGCAAAATAAACAGTACTATAAAAAAAAATTAGTAAGTTTTTAGATTATGTGACTTTTTTTCAAATTAATGTTATAGTTAAATTGTATGTCGTGCTAATCCATAACTAATATAGCCTTTAAGTAAATTTTGTTACTAACTTATATTCTATGGATTCACTAGATTCTGAAATTAAATTTTATTAATATAATTACAGTTTTTTTTTAAATGTTAAATGCACTTATTAAATTTCTATTATCTGATAATTTAGAGGCATTACATAAGAGTGTGTTGTATATATTGTATATACTGTTGGCTAGAATGTATGTATATAGTAATTTAACGAATAAAATATCGGTATTTTAATTTAAAATGGTTTTGATAGAAGGCAAATTAATTCAAGAACCAATTCCTCAATACGAGTGCCTGTTGTTACAACATCAACATCGAAGAATTAACTCTCTACAGGCAGCAGAGGAAACAAAATGAGTGAAGAGGCAATAAGTCTCAACGCCGCGGCGGAGGGCCACTACAGAACTACTTTATTGCTTTAATACGCTTTCGCTTTCTCATTGTTTTACATTTAACCTGAAGGCAATGTTTAAGTTTCAACCTGAAATTTTAAGCGTGGCTTCGTTATTATTTCTGTAAGAAAATAATATCTCTACAATTTGTTATATTACTTTTTCTACATTTCTACAGAGAGTCTCTCGGATTTGCTGAGAGATCGAATCGTAAATGATGAGTTCTGCAGAACTACCAAGGTCACCGACCTAGTTTGAAGAATAGTGCAGTTTTAAATTTAAAAAAAATACTTTAATCATGTTATTAGTAAGAAAGACGACGCTATGAAGAGACCAGTTGACCAAGGAGAAGTGAATGGCTGAAGAGTTTGCCCAAGTCAGCAATAGATGAGAAAATGTTCTCAAAATCCCAAAACCCTTAGTATCTGCGAGGTGAAACGCCTCGATGAAAAAGATATGGCAGAGGATTGCGTGAATGTCGCTCCCTTATTTTCTACCTTAGGAAGGCTCTTATGATCACACTAATTTCGTCAAGAGCATACAAGAAACTAGAAGAAAAATATGACAGTAAAATAGTAACTTTGTCACTAAAAACTGGTTTAAATAATGAAATAAAGTCAACTTTTCGTTCTTGGTATATCCCTTATTTAGTTACTGTCATTAAATTTGTATCTGGGGAAACAATAGTTTATGGCCCGCTTTGGAAGCGTAGTGATATATTTAAATCAATGTTAAATATAGAAAGACTTATTTTCGTCATTATTAAAATCTGGCGCACAATGTTTAAAATTAAATCGCAAATGAGAACTAATGAGAAATTGATGCATACTCCGTGGGCGACGGTGAACAAGCATTTGCATTAAATTGTATTTTAAATATCTAGCTAAAAATTGAGAATTTTAATAATAGAATGTGTTATTGAAACCTGTGTAAACTGTAGTAATTGAATAATCTATTTTTACTATCCCTTTTAAAACTGTCGTTTTTGTTTTAAAAATTATTTAATCGAGGAAGTCGTCTAAAGATAAACAAGAAGTATTTAAATAAATTTTATAATATATTCTATATTAAATATTTTTCCAGCATTGTATTCTTTAAAACCTTTCATAATTAACTTAATATCTACTATCCATACTATCCATTTGATTTTGTGCGTTAGAAATATCCTTTATCGTTGATCATAAATGTTAATCTTTTATAAAGTTAGTTCTTATTACCATATATATGTACATATACTACTGGTACTACTTGGGATGTAGGGCATGTAAAGTACTATATTTCACTTTTAACTTTAAACGTGGATTCCATTCAACTAGCAAGTCTTTTTATGGGCAATATATAGGCTTTTATTTAATTTTTTATGAATGTCTAGGAAGCTACTAGTTAAATTTAAAAAAATGTCAATAAAACGTTTGTATGATAACAGCACTTGTGAACGACGTGTTTGCTTGCAGGCTACGCCAATGTTAATGAAATATATATATTGTTTTAAACGTTTAGTTTCTCCGAGTTTCACGTGCCTGTTCTTTTCAAGTCTGTGGCATTAATTATTCGAACAGGTGGTAGATTCATTTTGATATCTATAAGAAATGTGATCCGTCCTATAATATCCTTAACTAAAAAATCGTTTAAATAGCCTTTTGTATGTATATACGGCTACGCTTTCTGATTCTTTTTCATTATTTTTTTTTTACTTATACTTCCTTTGGCGATTCACTGAAATAAAATGGAAAGCTAAAAAATCACTTTTTCTTAAACTTCATAAATATCAGTATTTATTCGTGGTTAGCGATATTATTATGTTTATATAAAGTCATTAATTCATTACAAGTCTATACATGACGGACGTAAACAAGATGTGCAGTGATAATATTTAAAAATATTTAATATTATTTTATTTTAAGAAAATATTATAAGGCAAAGGCGTCTATCGGAGATCGTCACGATGAACGATTTTGTGTTGCCATATCCTTGGCTTGGATTTTCGGGGACCTTGACTACGTCGATCCACTTAGTGGAGGGCTGTCGACCTTATGTATAGCATTATGAGAAGAAATCAATCAATCCTTTTGCATAGTAGTGTTTTAATTAAAAAATATATATATAAATACCAAAAGCCCGTGGAGTGCTGCCAGCTGAACAGTAGCCGTCGTCGCGGATGACACTTCTCCCACCGGGAGTGCTGGTGGTACGGCTTAGGAGTGCCGGACTAGCGCGCTGCTCCTCATACGATGGCGCGGTGTGGGTCACCACACCACCACTGCCAAGCGTAGCCTAGAAAATCCATAATATTACTCACTGAATGATGATGGTCTTCTCATACTACTCAATGTTGACCGCTTTAATTCCAAACACGTTTAAAATATAAATAGTGATAGCACTATAGCGAAGTAACATAACCGTTACTGTAACACGAGAAACGAATATACTATTTGTTAGTTTCGCGAACCAACTGAACGCTTCTTCCGCCCCTTGCACGTGTAATTTCGTAAAATCTGTTCTTATAGATACGAAGAGGTCAGCTAAGAACGAATTTTTCGAAATTCTATTTGCAAAGGCGGGTACGGGGGCGTGCAATAAGTTCACGAAGTGGGCGTAGAAGTGAAGACTGTCTCATACAAACACACATTGCATATTCTATATCTTACATGTGTGTATTTTATTAACGAAACACCAGTGTTTCTTAAAAATCATCAACATCATGAGGGAAAATATACACATATTTATACATGTACATATATACATATATATATAATATAAAGTTCGAAATGCGAAACATTATGTAAACCAAACGAGATAGATGTCACATGATGTTTTGGACATCGTTATTATTATTTAAACTGTAAGACTTCTTATTGATAGACGCAGGTTTCTCGCATAGGCTTAAAGGGCCAGTTGGAGGCGGCTAGCGTCTGACGACATTAACAATATCGTCTTTCCACCTTACGAATAGACGTATGTCTTTCATTCGAGAACCTTAGGCATGAGCGTTTTCGAGTGGTGAATTCTTTCTATACATTCTAATTTTTTATATTTTTATTTCTATAAATTCTATACATTTAATTTCTTCTATACATCCTCACTAACCATAGTAGGCACTTTACTGTTGTCATGGTAATCTCTATCATAGTTGGTGAGACGAGGTCTGCTCGCTATTCCACCGGCTTCCGGTCGATGGCAGCACACGTCTACTTCCTGTTCCTGGTAAAAAAAAATTTTATTCATTTTTTTTCAAAAAGATTAAAAATTAGATATCTAACTTCAACTCGTTTCTCTCATTTATTTTTCTGTATCGTAATTGTCAAGCGAATATTATATAGTAATTTATGAAAATAGTCACCTTTATAAGTTGCTGTTTATTCTATGTGCAATATATTTGTTTAAGACGAAAAATCAAAATTATTGGTAAGTACACAAACACTATATTTTTTCAAGGACGATATAAATATTAATAACAACAGCAAAATAATGAGCACACACATAATTGCTTAACAAGCTGTGCGAATAATCACAATTATTTTACTTTATTACTCATATACTATTTGTTAAATGTATACATTATAAATATGTATAATACTTTTAAGTCAGAATTTAAAAATTTACAGAAATTAATAGATTTTTATAATTAAATAAAGGTAAAACATGGTACGTATATTTACGTAAAATTTTATATACAGTAATTCTATATGCATATTTCAAGTGGCATTGTAGTTTAACGACTTGGAGGCTACTTCTTTTAAGGTAGAGTAAGATAGAGAAGCTTCGCGGGTCTCTGGGAGGTCACTGTTTAGCTGGATTGGGAGGTAATTAGGCTCTTTGATCGTTTTTATTAATCGTTGAGTAGTTTATGGAGTTCTAGCCTCAATAACCCCTCAAGTGGACTTCGGCATGGGCTGTATTCGTCAATAATACGCGTTTAATATTCAGAAACAAAGTTGCCCGAGAGGGTTCTCTTTTACTATTTTTACTACTTATTTCACGCGCCATTATAAATTTATTCCTGCACCGTTGAAATGGTAAACTTGTAGAGAATGATTTCAGAATTAAGTTGACTGTTGTATTATACTTTTTATAGTAAGAGTATTAGAAATAATTTCCTACCATTAACTGTATTTATTACCATTTATTTTAATATTTGTGTATTATAGTCTTCATCTTCTATTTTGTTTTGCTTAAAATTTTAATTACAATATTTTTTGGTCATTAACGTAGGCATTAGTTTTATAAATGACTATAATGTTTTTGTTTACGTTGACGACGTGACTTTAATAGAATAAATAAAAATCATTACTATATAATATATTGGCTTTAAGTCGTTTTGTAAAAATAGTTTCGGTAAAAGATCTTGATACGTGATACACAAGAAAAGATAATGAACATGTTTACCTGGCCACGTGGCGGAGAGGAACCTCGTCGCGATCCGCTGCTGGAAGACCTGTTGCTTGCTTCTGAGAGTAACAAATAATATCGTGAAAATTATATAATATTCCCATACTACACACATACTACACATAAACGTGCTTTAATATGATTAACAACTGTTTATACTTTTTATTGACAATTACATATTTAATTATTAACATATTTATATATCAATAAACTTGAAAAAACAGGACTAGAAGTTAATGTTTTTATTACAGTATCGGTCAATATAATTTTGAGTAATTATACTGCGACATGTAAGAATGAATTAAGCGACGAAATGAAAAAAAAATTAAATTGAACTTAAAATATATGGATTTAAATATTTTAAAATAATTAAAATAAAATTTATTTCGTTATTTTTCAAAACCTTATTTTAAATCATAAAATAATTTAATTTTAACTCAAAGAATCAAACGGCAATGATGTCGTATAGTAAATTATTTATAAATTTAATTATTAGCAGACATATGTCCTATGTCTTTAATTCCTTACTTAAATACACTATATACACATCTAACTTTAAATTTAGAATATCTTACACATAACATACAGGACTAGACCCACAATTCATAAAGGATTTGGGTCGATGTTAATTTAAAAACCTTTGAATCTGATTTTTCTATATCATCTACTGTCACAATCTGTTCTTACAGCATTATCACCATTATGATCATCATCTTTAGGACCATAGGACATCCACTGCTGAATTTAAGTCTTCCATATAATTTTCATAGGACTGGTAGAAAGCGGCCTACATATAGCGTTTTTCGTCCGTATTAGAGACAAAGTCGTCCGTCCATCTTGTGGTCGGACGTCATACGTTACGACCTTAAGGCCGCAGCAGCGATCTGTTCTTCATGTTATGTGTCTGGCCCACTGCAACTTCAATTCGCTGACCGTTAGGCTGTGTAAATTTCTTTTGTTTGTTTATGGATCTCTTCATTACATTCTTACATGATACTATCAAATCTAAATTTAGTTTTAGTAAGAAGAAAAAAAAAGATGCTGTATCAAATGAGTTTCTTACATTGATGTGGTGATATTGATAGTCCTTAAGTATGTTATGAATTACTGCTTATTACAAACAATGATTTTAATTTGATTTGATTATAATGTATCACAATTATATTTTAAAACTAGGAAATAATGCAGAACAGTAGATAATACAAGCATTAAAAGAGCATGCTTTTGTGTTGTCTTTAATAAGCGTCATATTGATTTATGTACGAAACGAAACGAAATACCAAATAATTTTAACATTGAAATATTGAAATCATAACATTTCATTTTGAAGAGACGCGCAATTCGATACAAACGTGCTCAAATAAAAGGTATTTACGCGAATGGATTCCCGAAATTACACGGTTTGTTATATTCCGGTTGAGTCGTATGAATTCATTTTGAATATTCAATACATTCTGTATACACGAGTGGGTGGAGGTGAAAATTTGTATGCTTGTTTACAAAATAACGAGGCACGTGTCATTATTTTTGAATAAAATTTTCCACTGTTGATCCAAGCTCAATTTGACCTTGAACCAGAACAGTGGTTTTCTAATTGGTTCAGTTGGCCCCCAGACGATATACAACTCTCTTAACCCTTAATAGCCTAGAGTTTCAATTTTGATACCAATCTTTTAAATCGAATGTTCACATTACTATTAGTTTTTTTTATAGGTTGGCTGTACGTACAGCCAATTTTACTGTTGTATAATATTCTTTCCAACGAAATTAAAAAAAAAATCTATTTCCCTTTCATCTAGACCCTCAAGTAAACACAGTAATATAAAAAAAATCACTTTTGTAAATCAGGCTATTTGATTATTTATTTGTTATCTGCTTTTGATAGTAAAAACTAAAATGTTAGCTTTACGTCACCTATCAATGTAGGCAGATAATAGTTTAAGAAGCTCATTGTCTGCCATTTGTTAAAAACTTGCACATTCCATATTAAGTACAACGCGTGGAGACTTTCAAAGCACCGCCGCCGTCCGCAACGTTTATTCAGACGTGCCAAGAGTCAAAGTACAATTTGGGGTGTCTGTGCTAGCAAACCATTGTAATATAAATTTGTGGTTGGAACTCGGCCGCGTCAAAAATTTACACAGTTCTAGTCGTCACATTTTTGGCAGGAAATATAGCTACAGGATTTCTAACGGACCTAGCGAAATTTTGGTTGAGATTTACGAGAAAAAATATCAGGGTACTTCTGTATTAGAGTAATTATTTACAATATTTATTAAAACTTAAAAAATCTTACTACTTAATAATACATAATATAATTTTCTTTCTATAACAAATACATACTCGATAATTACACGGTCAGGCGTTATTGTGCTGATTTAAACATAGTTCATTCATGATGTTTAACTTTTGTAATCACATAAAACAAGTAATGAAAAGCTTAAATAAATTTATCCTTACCTCGGCTAGTGTCGCGGAGCTCGCCGGCGCCGACGACATTGCCCAAGCCGGGCATTCCCGCCATACCGTCCGCTACGCACGCCGCGCCTTCATGCTTTTAAACCTGGAACAATATTATAATAGTATAGTAGCAACCAATCTAGCAGTAGTAGTGCTACATATACCATGGTCAGAAAGTAAGCGCAATAAATTTATAGCCGTCATCACAATATGCTATTAGTGAGTCCCAGGATGAAATGCAAAATGAGAAGATCCGCAGAAGGACCAGGGTCACGGACACAGCAAGAAGAATTGCTCGTCTAAAGTGGCAATAGAGTGAACATCACACGAACGTTGTGTTCTCTACTGCCAATGGCCGTTGGGGCATACATGTTCAGGTAGTCAATGTATACGGGCAGCGCAAGAATTGTCATCGTGGCCTATCTTTGGTAAAGGCCGTCTATTAGCTAACATGATTATGTTGATGCCTAAAAATATTAGATACGTAGTCCAAATCACCTTTAAAAATTCTTTGAATTTCGCGTTCAGAAAAAATCAGCATAGGACGTTCCCATAAAATAAAAGTTCATCGTTATTAATAAGGCATAAGAGCAAAGCACCTTCAACACGCAATCACAAACTCTGAGAAGTTGTAAATGCAAATGAGCAAACATTTGTCCTTCACAAAAATACTAAATCTATGTCGGAACGCTGTTAAAAGCCTTAAATATTTTGTACTTTTCAATTATTTAATTACACATTGTTTTAAATTATAAATTTAATATATAAATATACACCTCGTCTTACAATAAGCAGTCATCTGTATAAATAAACACCTGCAACATTTGCAACACGCGTTGCAGGATTGACGAAAACTTTACCTTGTTTTAATTTTGAATATTTTTTACATGTTTCGAATATAAAATTTGCAGCACTATCCTCGTTCCAAGCAAATCTTATTTAAACATATTTATTTAAATAACAATAACTGTATGGCACATTAATCGCAGCAATGATTTAATACTTCGTTGGTTATCAAAATTTGAACTGATTTAAATTTGATGATGATCATCATCATTAAATCAATTCAGACTTCGACGTCCACTGCTGGAGATAGGCCTCATCCTTATATTTTTAATAGGACCAGTTGGGAGTGACCTATATCCAGTATCTTCTATATTAACCAGGTATATTAACAGGTAATAGGTATATTAACCAGGTCATCTGTCCACTTTGCGTGTGGACGTTCTATCCTGCACTTGCCACTCTGTGGTCTACACGCCGGAACCTTACGGCCCCAGCGTGCATCAGTTCAGCTTCCATGTAGACCATATTTCCATGTAGCCATGTAGCCTGCCTATTGACGTACATACGTAATACACATAAAATGTTCCGAAAACATGTAAATTACATCCATCCATAAAATCGCAGTGATTAATATTTTTAATTTTTATTTTACAGATTTGAAATGAACACAAAATCTTGATTTCAATCATAAACATTATTACAGTCTCTAAATGTTTTATCGATCCACGGTTAAGATATACTCTTGATTTTTAGGTTAATAGGAATATTGAATGCTGCACTGCTAACAATTTGATATTTCGAGATTCGGCGGGTGTAAAGCGGTCTAAGGACCACAATAAAGTAAACGAAGCCTGAAGGCTTTTGGAAGAGCCTCAGTTTGGGCCAGTTTTGGGCGAACGCTGATCACGGCCACGGATCAGCGGATTAGCGGATAGTGACTAAAGGGCCCGCAGGAGAGGACCTCAGCTTACGCTATCACTCAATGGTAATACTCGCTTAGTATTTAGGCACAAGAGCATCCTACAGAAGAATATTCTTATACACAAATGAAGATCCGGAATATCAAAAATATAACCTTAAATGCTAATATTTCTTATGGTAATTTTCCACATTGTATTCCTGTAAATGGAAAAGGTAAAAACAATGTCACATGACCCACATGTACATTTGGAATGATTAATTACAAGCAACGCTTTAGTAAATGATATTTTATGTAATTTCATATACATACGCTTAAAACTCCCGTGAAAGTAACGCAGTAGTAACATGTACCTACGCACGACTGACCTTGCGCTAGAGAATTCCGTTATCAGATTGTTTATGCCGATGCATTTTGTTCCAGGTTCTTTATTACGAAGATATTTTAAATTTTAATCAAATTCTTTAATATATTTTCAAGTTAATTACTGGCTTATGCTCTTTAGACTGACAATAAATTGTAACTACGTATTAAAATGAACTAACAACGTAATTATATATCGTAATACCTTTTCAAAAAATTTTGGTATCAAAGTGCATTAATCAATTTGTATTTCTAGTTTTTTTCTTTTATTTTACTAAATTCTGAATGGTATTTACTGCTTACATTTTTGAATCGTCAAATAATTTATTATAAGCCTCAAGCTTATAATGTTAAAATAAAATATAGCCGGCCAAAACTACAACTGTTGGTCTTTTTAAATGAAGTTTAACAATAATTGATGTATACAATATAGCATGTATCAACTACGCAAATGAATCAACAAACCAAGTTCCCACACGTTTGAATTAACTAAAACAGATAATTTTGTAATGTAAATTTATTTTACATTCAAATATATGAAAAAAAGGGCTAAGATATTTGTACCTTTATTTTATGCTTAATAAATAAATGCGATAAAATTAAATGAATAAATAGTATACAAGCAGAAACTCTTCATCTGCCTTAGCTTAAATCCTTTAAATTCATTCCTTTGTTCAACATTTGCGTCATCATTAGCGATAGTTTTAACAGAGATTTGGCAAATGACAGTTACAAAGAAGCTGAGAGCTTCACGATCTGTTTGCGTCAGTCTCACACTCGAATCCCCTACACGCGACGCTTGTATATACTGTGCTAATTTTAAACTACACAATAAGTTTAAAATTAACACAGTTTATTGCGATCTATTCAGCGACATTAATACATTTATCTTTATAATTCTACATACTTCTATTTTTTAAATTTGTACATTTGCGTGTATCGAAAAATAATTTTCTTAGAATAAACTAATATAATCTAGCGAAAGCAAACAATTGTCTTTGTTCAAAGTTTAATCAAATGGTTTACTGTGCACCCTCGCACCTTATGAACATACGAATCACTAAAGGAATCGTAACTTACAGACAGATTATAATATATACAATCAAAATTTTTCATCCAAAGATTTCAATAATATGTTTTGTTAGGCAATTTACGTGGACTGTCTTGGAGATTTTTTTTTGATTATCTGTAAACTTTCAAATATATCAAATAAATGTTTTATAATTTATGCAAACATTTGCAATGAATAATATATATATATATATATATATATATACATATACACGCGTTTTGGGAGTGGCGTCGGGAGAGAAGGGAAATGAAACCCGTATGTAATTTTTTTAAATATTTACCAATTCACATAGTCTATACACCCGATCATCTCACTGGTGGCGTTTGAAGTTAAATCAGCGTCCGAATTCATTTAAAATTCGAATACAAAATTTGAACGCAGAAGGATAATTAAACTTTTTAATTTATTGTAGTGCCCAGTAATTCGTAGTACAAACAAATTTAATACACATACATAAATAAAATGTATATTTGAAAAATATACAATTTATAGTATTTACACAAAATATAGTTTTCAGTATTAAAGGTTTTATAATTTCTAGAATTCTTTGATAGGTTTTGAATTTTAACCCTTAATTAAATTTTGTCATTTAATTAAGTTTAATGAAAACTTTTAGAATACTTCGATGAGTATAAAGCAATCAAGCAGAGGTGGAATAATTTGACAGTTCATTGAACGTCAACGTCAGAAAAATGGCGGGTACTTAATATGGCGGATCTGAGAGCAGTGTGTGAAGTGTACGATCGAATGATTTGGTGGACTTTACTGGTTATATACAAATGAGCTATACAACAATTATATCGTAAAATGTTTTACACCAATATGCAATAACCAAGTCTAAAGAAATCATTCTAAAATGTGTAACATTAACTTATTTTTCTATAAAATGCGACTGAGTAATAACTTCTGGTTGTACAAAGTCTCTAGGAACAGATTTAAAAAATAATTAATTTTAATATGTAGCGGTCATAATTTGTAAAACGCTTTTTGTCACTATAATTTTACGTTATTTTCTGTTTCTGACACCGTTGATTTTTAGATAGAATATATCATACATTAAATGAGAAGTAATCTGATACACGCTCATTCTTAAAACTTTTACATCTACAATCGATTACCCTGTATGTACAAAATTATTGCCTGTTAACAATTACCATATTATAACGAATTTGAATCAAATTTTTCTCTTTTCAAATTAGAAGAATAGATATTATAAATAATTTTGTTATTTTTCAATTTATAGACAATGAAAAAATGGAAAAATACCGAAATGATTTCAACGAATTCCACGTCTCGTATAATAGCATACATTAGGGTTAAATGAGGCCCAAAGATAATAAACTCCAATCAGCTTAGCCCACAGTCACTTAGATAGGCCAGCTGTCTTGTAAGGATGTGGTTTTATTACGTTAAAGCTAGCGGGTCTACATTGTTAATAATATAATGTCAAGGGTTAAGTACTAAATAGATTGAATTAAAAAAAAAAACAAAAGAAACCCTTTACCTGCGATATTTGAGAGGTAAGGTGAAAGATGATAGGTGATGAAAAAGAGGAAATTTAAAATGCATGAGTTCGTAAGACCATGTGAAGTATTCTAGAAGACCGAATGAATGATCTTAAGAAAATTGAAAAGGAGAAAAAATAAATAAAAAGAAGGATGTGAAAGTATGTTCCCTCTCCCTAAATCAAAGGCTCCCAATAACGAGAGCCATTAAAGAAAAACAAAATGTCCACACACAGTAAAAAATATTCACTTGATAATTCGCAATCCTTGTTTAATTTTAAATATATATTTTTTTATTATTTATTGTTTTCTTGTTCAAAAGCTTGTGGTAGCCCGCGTTAGCGTTTAATAACATTTGACAAAAGATGTGTTCTAATATATATAACAATAACTATGTGTCGATTAATAATGTAATGTAGTAAGCCAAGAAGAATTACATAAATAAAACAAAATAATTTAAAGAAATTGTGTGTATATGCGCTGCATGCAAGTCTCTTCCTACCGGTATTATTAGAGAAGTCCTTTGGGAGGAGGCTCTGCCGTACGTAACCCAGCAGTGGACATCCTGTGTCTAAAATGATTACGTGTATAATGTAATAGTTATTATTCAAAATAAAAACTAAATAGATTCTGTAGTAGCAGCGTAGCAATTAAAATGTGCAACGTTCGCGGTGTGGACCGAACCGAACTGGGGAAATAGCGAATGCGGTGAGATACGGGGTTTCCCCGATACGCTCTATGAGATGAACGAAGTGTAAACAACGTGATATATATGACAAATATTTCATAATAACATTTTTAAATCCAATACGTTACTAAATCGCTTCCGCCTATTTACTCAGTGGACTTCCTTATACCCGTGCTTAATGTACCGTGCGCCCAATTTACAAACTTCTCACCCGATAACTTGGCACTGTCCCCATACGAATCGCCGTCGCTAAAATTCCGCACGGAGCACTCTGCGATAAGCTTTTGCGGAATCATTCGTAAGCTAATTGCTTACACCTTGACATTGTAAATATACAAAAAAGGCGTTGGATAGTATTCAGAAGCTTAATACCCTAAATTTTTAATAATTAAAGTACCGTAAAAGTGTAATAAAACCACGAGCTGTCCTCAGGATTTCTCTAAGTTATCAAATCGGGAATGAGTGGCCCCTAGATGAACGAAAGTAACCAACATTGTTCTGCAAATTGCAGCTGATAAGTTGAAGTGACAGCTGGTGGGCCACATAACGTGCAGAACAGAGGGTTTCTGAGGCGTTGAGGTTCTAGAATGGAGATCACGGAGCCACAAGCGTTCGTCCGTAGCGGGTACGACATCCCCTCAGAAGTAGGCAAACGACCTCGTTAAGGCCCTGTTGAAAATCTATGTGAGAGCCAATTATAAAACTTTACTATTTCACTTGTCCAAGTGCTCTTAAAATTGAAAAAAACTAAACAAAGTTCCTATTTCTTATTTGAAATATAGGCTATATTATAAAATAATATCCCTCTAAACATGAATACGACGCGAACCTATGTCGAGTAAATTTGTTTTAAAAATTTTCCTTTCATAAAGAAAATCTATCCTAAGATTAATATAACAGAACATTAACCTTTCCTAGCTTAATTAAAAATTCTTTACGAACTACAGGACAAACGACATCTTAGCAAATTAAAAACACTCTAAAAGGTTATTAAAAAGTTTGAGCAATCAACGGTTCATTAAACTCTAAATTTAATTATCATTGTTGTTATCGAGCGGTGTAATGGCTCAAACACTTAGTAAAGGCTTCATTACTCCTCATAAATTGTTTAAATCTAATTCTGAGGAAACAATTGAGACGATAGCGATTGTTTATTAAAATTTTCGTAGAACCATGCTACGTTGCGTAGAGCGTATGATTGTAATTTATATATATTTTATACTTGTATTTTTTTTAATTACATCAATCGGGTTATTAATTATAGACTTAAAAAAATTTAAATGAATGAATGTCAATATAGTTCAGTTCTATGTTTTTTTTACACCTACTTCCAATTATCATGTATAATATTATCACTACAAAATATGTTAAATAAATCTTGTTTTTATACAAATACCACTGCCTAATAACTGGCTGTACAAAGTTTGCATGAACAGTCAGTAAACGATAATCAGTTATAAATTTAATATTCCGAATTTAAAAAACACATTTTTACTATATTATCACAAGGTTTATTATTTCGATATGACAGAGTGTATCATACATTAATTGAGAGCAAATGAACTAAACATTCACTCAACTTATACAAACTGTTGATACAACGATATATATATAGAACTATATGTAACGTTATATCAAGTCATGACTAAGTGTGCAACCGCTATCGGGCTAGTTCCAATTTTATATTTATACGTATTTTATTTTACGTGTATGTTTGCTTCGCCATCATTTCAGGAGGAATTCGTTCACAGATAGACATAGACATTCCTCAATTTTCAAAAAGAGCTATAGGCAGCGGTCTGCGCCTAGAGTTTTCCGACGTTTCTAACAATATCATCTGTCCGCCTTTCGAGTGTATGTCCTACGCTGCGCTTACTGGTCTGTGGTCAATATAGAACCTCAGTACTGCTTCAACTTGTTAATCCGCTGGTCTATATTAAATGTTTCGTTCTTCTACAGATCTCCCGCTGCTATTTATTATATAAACTTTTTGTGATTCTTTTTTTCATTTGTTTACAGCAAAACACATGATGAGACAATGTTCTTGGAAAAAGGGAGTTTTATTCATTAATTGATTAAATTTGATTGAGAATATTTGTGATATTCGAAATTTTGAAAAAAAAGAACATTTTATCCGTCTTGTTAGCATTTTTGTTCGTTCTTTAACTTTTGGTGATGTTCTGTGTTATAACCAATGCAACATAGCGTTAATTGGTCGCATTTAATACACGGTACTATAGTAGATATATAAAAATATTTATTGAAGAAACTATAAAATAAATACTAAAAAAAATTCCCATCAAAAAAACATGGGTGAACTTTCTAGCGACAGTTTTTTTCCAGAAGAAGTCTTCTGAATTTGTGGTAATAATTTGTTGTTATTAATAACATGTTATGGTGTGAACATATAAACAATTTTTTTTTCTTTTATAAGTTTACAAAAGAAAAAAAATAATTCCGTTTAAAAATTTTGCTTGTTATTAATCAGATACAAAATGATTAAAACATATAAAATTTATGTCAATCTGTTTCCTATGTTAATTAAAATAAAATAAAATTTACTCTTTATAAAGATTCTACAGTGGTTGGTTTAAGCGTAAAATCCTTTAAAATTCTTCCAGTTCAACCTAGCCGCAACGAATACCCCGTTAAATATTTAAATTGCAGCTTTCGCATAGATAAGACGTGACAGCAATCGCATAAAATTTATTCTCCTATTGTTGTTTACTTCACAAGGTTTCCGTTAATCACGGGAGAATTCCCACAAAGTCTTGAAAGTAGACGATAAGTTTTATTAAATGACTGTCTTTTCTAAGAAACAATAATAGACCAAAACACAATAAAAATGATAAAAAGTATTAAATAAAAATAAATTGATATTAAATATTCATATTACACATTTATACATAGGATTCTTCTCATTAATCGCTTGTAAAAGTCGTAAGAAGAATGCCAGAAAGCATCAATATGTAAAAAATTAGAATCATTGAGGATTGAGCTCCGCTCTAATGATTTTATCGAACTTACTTCTACAGGAACTACTACAGGAGTTTAGATCGCGCCCTGTTCTGACAAGACATTATAATAATAAACTCTGACTCACTGTGCTCACTGTCATAATATCAATACTAAATTAGCCCCATTCATTACCAAGCGTTATTACCACTCAAATATCCCTTTAAACTGTAATAGAATATAAGATGACTTCGTTTTATAATCTTTTTAAATTTATCACATGATAATTGATAGACGTTGCATGGGATTGCATTGTAAAACCGTATACAGTTGCCCAGAAAAAAGGTACTAATTTTCATGAAAAGTATTACAAACATATCTTTATTTCTATATTTAACGTTATTTACACCTATGTATTATCTTATGCTTTTCTCTACGTGTCACTATGTATTAAAACTTTTTTTTATATGCAATACGTTTTGTTTCAAAGCAGTTGTTTTTTAATGTACAATGTAACATGTACTACGATTACACTATGTTAAAGATTAAGGTTAACCTATAAAACTTCAACAGTTATTAGAAAGGGTTAATGAAATGCAACATGCATTTCATTAACACCATATGTATACTCTAAAATGGCGACTGCATCCAAATCGTTGTACAGATATTTGTACAGTGTCATTTAATGGTATTATAAATATTTCTTCTGCTTTTCTGCAAATATCGTTGCGATGACTAATTATGTGTATGGGTCTAAACACATCGCGTCTACTGGCTGGGGGTCGCCACTCAGGAACCAATTGGCCCCAACGACTATCGATGACAATCATCGACGAGCGATGTGCTCTGCATACTGCCACTTTGGATGAACGATTCTTAGATTCATATATTTTTTGGTTTTCCTGCGGATCGGCCCATTTCGGATTCGATCTCGTAGCGATACTTCGAACTAGGCTCTCTCCATTGTTCTCTGGATGACGTTGAGCCATAAAAATACAACTTTAATTATATTTATAAATAGAAAAAGTAAGCCCGTAATAATTTTTCTGCTAAAACCAGCCAATTCTTTGTTGTTAGTAATTTTATCTAAAAGGAAACTTGTGGATGGGGAACACCGCGTACACAGGTGAAATAAATTTTAAATTCTGATATGATATGAAAATTTCTAGAATATTGATTATTTTTGACTATTTGATTTTCGTAAAATATATGTACGTATATACGCACGTATGTTAAAATGATTCAATATATATATGTACGTAAATTGTCACTCGTAAATTTTCCAAGAAAGGTAGCCACATGTAAACTCATCGTTTAAATTCTCTATTATTGTAAACTCACCCTTCGATTATCTGTTCCTTCACTAACAAAAGAGTGGTTAAAATAGTACTAAATTAACTCAGTCTGATGATATAGTATACTTGTCGGATTTGTCAGACGACTTCAACTAACTGGGAGTCAGATAGATTGTCAGATAAAACAATGCTTGAGATATTTAAGGCTTCTATTTATCCGTTTATTTCATTGTTCCACAGAGATCCTTTCTATTGTTTATTTCACTTTTAATTAAAATTACCCTTATAAAATAATTACTGTTTAAGTCTAACTTTAGTACATATCATAATTTCAGCCGTAGGACGTTCATTGTTGTTCATAGGCCTTCTGCATAAATCTCCAATAGAACCTGTTCTTATTTTTTATGGTCAACCTGTTGTTCCCCTGTCATGTGTGGGGCAGCGACCTTACTGCATATTCGGGTGAATAATTTTTTAGTTAAAATTTTTGTTTTTCAATCTTCTTCTATACTTCACAAATTATGTCGTGCTTTCTTTTAGTCCTTCACAGTATCTATCTTTGCAACTTTTACATATCATCTGCCTTACTTCTCCTCACCTTCAATCTAAAATCATAGGTAAATTTTGGTATCACAATATTAACTCATTTTTATTCAATTTATTTACATTTATTACTAATTTTTATCAATAGGACGGGCTGGAAACGGTTCTTATCCAGCGCCTTCTAACGATCTTTACAAGATCAATTGTCCACCTTGTAGATGTGCGTACAACGCTTCGCAACGTTCTTATGTTCTGTAATCCAGAACCTTAAGGCTCCAGCGGCTATCTGGGATTATTTCAACGTAATTAAAAGTTAACTCATCAAAATTATATTATGAAGTTAAAAGTTATTAAAAATGCTTTTCATAGATGCTATTGCAAAACGAATTAACAGCGACCGTGTTATTTTCAATTAAATATTTCGAAACTATTTACTTTATAGGTAATCGTAACGTAAGTATAGGTCATGAAAGGCAGCAAACCAGACGTTTCGTACGTTTTAGAACAGCGGAGACCACTTAGAATTTGTGCATTTTAATTTAATATATTTGAGGCACCACAGTACACTTTAATTGCTCGGTCTATACCTGAGCTTTGCGGTAACTAAAATTCTAATGTTACCTGTACCTTTTCATGTTATTTAAATAAAAATTAATCTACAATCTACGCCGCGTGCTACGTGCGCGCCAAATTAGAGAACTGAACCAATTCGCCAATTTTTTTTGTCATATTTACGCTGAGGCACGAAGGAAGTAATTAATTTATAAAAAAAATACTTTCCTTTACTTTAACAATCTGTAATGAAAACCTGAAAAAAGATAAATACTATAAAATGTTACAATGAAAATATAATCACACATCATTAAGCTGTTGATAATAAACATTATTTATTATTAAGACCTTTATTCAATAATTAATGAGATTTTTATTGCACTGCGACAGGCTAGTAATATTTGACAGTTTGTTCTAACTATAAAAAGAATATAATTTTGTAAAGGTGTTGGTACTTTTGTCGTTGATCTATATAGGACGCCTTGTGTCATTTTATGTATGAAAAGAGATTTTGTACACGGTCTGATCCCCAATAGTAGATACTCAAATCTGCACTATTTACTTCAGTCCCTAGGATTAAGAACACGCTCTGACTTTAAATGAAATAAGTGTTTTTGTGCCCAGTGGACCTTCATCTACAGACAGCTAAAACAATTAAATTCAGATGAAGTACGAGACCAAATTTTAAGTAACTAAAAAGATTTAAAGATTATTTTAAAAATCCCCGTTTTTTGGAAACAAATTGATGATAACGTCAAGATGGCTGACAAATGCATAATCAAAAACACAACTTTAATTAAAAATAATAATATTTATTTGTAGGTTAAGAAAGAATTTTCTTTTTTAGTTATTAAGATTTTAACTTAGTCATTAAATCACATCATTATTTTTTTTACAAATATTCATGTATTCATCTATGACTTACATAAATAAAAGTGAATAAATGGTTACCGTAAATAAAATATTGGAATCAAATTTGGAGTGATATGTATTACATATTTACACAAAATATGATTATATTATTAATTAGTATTTTTTATCATTGACAACGAAAAAGTTAAAGCTATATTGAAGAGAGAAGAAAAGTTTACGTTAATTTATTTATTTTTTATAATATTTTATTTATTACAAAAGATAACTGTGACACAATCGCTCACTGGTGTTACAATTCCACAAAATCAGTTTATTGATTGAGCAGTGGTAGTCCAGCGGTAGAGGACTAACACTTTGCGATCGTAGGTAGCGGGATCAATTCTCGGGATACAATCTTATATAATTCACACTTTGTGCATTAAGTAGTAGTAATGGGATTACCACTGCTCACAAACAAGTTTCTAAAGGATGGGCAGCAGCGACATCATCTCATATCATAGATATCTTGAGGAGAAGCATAAACCTTGCAGTGAGCGTAGATGAGCTAAAACGAATGTATTGAATTCTAAAAGCCTATGGTTCTAAGATAAGAAAACAGGCATAATATTGATGAAATAAAATGTGACATACTGATAGATTTTTGTCCTAGCTTACACTGCTACTCATGTGGCATTTGCAAATTATGTGTTGACGGGAGATAGGGCGCTGATGGCGCTCAGCCTAAAACCTTACTTGCGGCCGCAAGGCCCAACTTCTTCGGGAACCGCGTATCGGGTCGTTACACACTATAATTTCACCGATTGTAAAGCCGCCAACCTCTTAGATCACCCAGGCAACATAGTCAAAGATGTTACATTGCAACTGATAACACATTTCAAAAACGCAAAAAAAAGAACAGCTTCTTATTATAACAGAGTTAGATTTAAAATTAGTTACATTGTTTATTTTAATTGCAAAGGAATTTCTTTCATAGAACTATTGTTATTTAAATTTAAGTACAATAATTTAAGATGAACAAACGAACTTGTTCAGGTCGTCGGAACATACTGGATTCAGGCCGCTTCCTATCGGTCGTTTTAGGAGTCTATAGGGGAGGCCCTTGTCCAGAAGTGGACATTTTACGCATTCTTTAGATTGTTTATCAATTTAGTAAGTAATTTTATTCATTAATTAACTCTCTTTGCAACTTGTGTAATAGTCGACCCAAAGATATTGCAAAAGATAACTAGTAGGTAGGGTTATAAATGTATATGTATGTATATATATATTTATATATATATATATATATATATATATATATATATATATATATATATATGTATGTCTATATATGTATATATATATGATAAATAGTATACTAATTACCTAAATCCAATAAACAAATTCTTAATAAGAGGATAATATATGTTATATGCATAAATTATACATTCATATTTACACACACTAAGTAATTCGCAATTAAAGTAAACATATAACGGTTTGTTGAATCTTTAACTCCTACGGGAATTTATTCCTAAGCATTCATCTTCATTAGTTAACCGTAATATAAGTATTAACAATGACATAGGTTGGAATGCGGATTTTGCCTTATCATAAAACTCCCTTACGTGTATATTGTACGAACCTCGTTTCATAAAAAGATCATGTCAAACAGACACACGCAAAATAATAACACGCGGCTTATAAGTAGGTGCGGTAAGTACATGAAGTAATACGTCGGTGTCAAGGACACTGCACGAACCATTAATAACGGATACGGAAGGCCACCGCAAGGGTGATAAGTGGCTCTATTGAAGTTCCAACGGAGCATTGTCGGTTGCGGTGAAGCATTAATTAAGGTACACTTCCGCTCCGAGATCGAACGCTTTGATGTTAAAACGATTAAGTTCACCTCGTTTTTATTGCGTGAATTTCACATTCATTTATATTTCATTGATTTATTTTATTGTTCACATAGAATTACTTAAATGACCAATTATGTACGTCATGAGTATAATATCAGAAGTATCCAATTTAGCATAAACGAATCAGATTGGACTAAGGTATCCATCACCTTAAAGCCACGAGGGTTCCAATCACATCCTGATCTGAGAAGTGCCCGTAACAAACTCAAACGGGTGTTTTTTATAGTAACTTTTACTATATTCTTAATACAATAGTCAAAGCAGTTCATATCTAAACTATTATCATTTAAAAAATGATTAGAATAGAAACTGTAATATGATATAATATCACATATTTTATACCATTGCAGCGTATAAACGAGAGGTCAGTAACCCGTGGCTCTTTGAATACGTGTGGCTCTTTGACTAATTTTCTGTGACTCTCACAAAATACTGGAAACAGCTAAAAATTCCTTAAAAGTGAAATGTAAACTCCTTTGAAACAACTCTGCTATTTAAAGAAAAACGAAGACAACGTTCACGTTGAAGAAAATTTGAATTTTGCATGGGAGTTAAGATTTACGTCTTTAGTATTTCTTAAAATAAATGTTATCTTCATATTATATTCGTAAGATTTACTTCATGTATAATTAAGAAAAACATATTATTACGTATTATAAATAAATTAAGAATAAACTATAATATTTACGTATTCTTTAACTTATTCTTTGAACATTATTCATATTTTTGTGACAAGTTGGACGATCGATGATATGCGTTATATCTTTAATACTTTTTAATTTAGATATCTAAAAAATTAAAAATATATACACCGATTTTATGTCGTAATAATATACGTAGATTAACTATTATATCGTTTACTTAAACATTTTTTACTGATTCTGTTGTATCGCTCCCATGTTTAATAAGTAATAGCAATTGGTTGTTAACATATTGTCTTATATATACAACAATTAAAAACTATTTATGTCTTCTCTTATGAATTAAATAGTTTTGAACACCTCTTGTCTATAGTCCCTACGGTAAGAGTTTGTTCATCATCATTACGATTGTAAGGTGTTCACTGCTGAACATAGGCCTCTGCCACAGCCTCAAATCCATCGTTGCGCATCTGGTGACGATGACCTTAACAATCTTGTTAAGGTGATCTCGTCTGTCCAACTTGTGGGTGGACCTCCGAACTCGCGCTTATCGCTCTGAACTTCAGAACTTTAAGATCCAAGCAGCCATCTGCTATTTCAACTTACCGAATAGTTTATAAGAGTTAAAGTGCAGTTTTACATTATTTTAACATGAAATTAAATGAAAATCTTAAAAATGGTAACTAAAAGACATTTAAATTTCTGATTATTACTTGTTTTACTATGTAATAGATAGTAAATAATGCATAATAAGAATAAGATAATAAGTAATGCAACATTTAAAATCCATCTAATCCTAATAAAGTATTTTTAATATAAATTCTTGTAGCGTAAATATTTAAAAACGTAATAAGTTGACTTGGCTTCCTCTTGTTGACTTGATCTCTGCAGGTGACAGCGATGGGTACACTCACTCTATTGTACTTGATGTTATGCGTGCTTCAAAAGATCCAGGTATGACACAGAGGTCATCTACTTTAAAATATAATGAAAACGAAATATATTTCGGCCTCTTCAACGTGGGTCCTATTTGATGTAAGTGCCGATCCCTTTCAATATTACTCAATAAATGAAAAATTATCTTTTATAAAAATATCAAGGTATCTTTAATTTTCTTCTATTTTAAATTTCGAGGTATTTTATCGACTGTACACTAAATAAAGTTTAATTTACGAAATTGCTATTGTAATGCACTTTTTAACAATATACACAAAAGACAAGAACGTGGTTGGAAGACTGTGGTAAGTGGTAGATTCAATAAGTAACAATCGTGGTATGCGGGCCGAACTGGATAGATGGGACAAACCATAATTAAAGGCCTTCACTTACTTATTCTCGGTCGATGTTAATGCTTTTAGCCCGGGGGCTTTTACAGCTTCATCGGAACTGAGTTCACGGAGCGTAAGGGTCCGCGAACTTAAAAACAAAAAAAAAGCTGGACTGACACGTTCCAGGTGTATGAAATCGTTTGCACATAGTAGCCCGTTCTACCCGAGTAGATGTATGTAGTATTAATATTGTGTATGACTTGGGACGGCAGCGTGGATCACAGGCAAGCCTAATAGGGATCCAAAAACAACATTGGTTTGCCCACGCTGTTCATGGATCGGGCAGTCGCCCCTAAAATCGGGTGTTATAGTATAAATGGGTTGAGGCTAAGGAGACAATGCCTACCATTAACTACCATCTTTGTAAAACTCTATCGGACTATCGCGACCCTGACTACGTCAGCTGGCAGTAGTCTTCACCGGTGGCGTGGACAGTCCTGTATGCAAGACATGCCTGGTAGAAAAGGGGAGGTCTGCATAAGTACTATTTTAGCGTATGGCCACCCAACCGGTTCAATGGTGTGTCTTCCCATTGTCGCTGGTGATATCAAAGCTTTGCTAGGATTCCTAGAGCAGTTAAATCGGCCAGATTGAAGCCAACCCCTTTGCAAATTAAGCGCAATGTGCCCAATGTGGTTGATCACCAGCCCGTTGTGACAATTACAACGCGATCAACCGAATACAGTATGATTTTTCCTTTGTGCAAGACAATTATAGTAACCGTTAGTCGAAGGCACGATCGTTAGGGCAATCATTCGGCGAACATCTGATATATAAACAAGAGCATTCCTACTTGGTATAAAATAATGGCCTTAGTTCGAAGACGAGTAAGGAGACCCTTTAGTAATCAAGGATTATGAACTGATACTTATCTTCACGTCATAAAAAGAACACATCGTCCCATTCAAAAACATTATGTGATAATTGAAAGTCGTCTAACCTTCCGACCTTCCGTTAAGATATGGCAAAACATTGCCATGAAAAAAAAATAATAAGAGTACGCGGAAATTAAGCCCAGTTGTCGGAAATTGAGTGGTTATGAACATAAATTGTTTACTGCTTCTCAAAGGAAACGTTATGGAGTAAATTTTAATAGCACTCTTCTACGACCTCATGTAATGAGAAAAATAACATTTTATTTTCCAAACCTCTGCCATCTAATGATAAAGATCGTCTGGGTCTATTATTTTTCGTTTACTTCTATAACAGCATCAGTTCTGAGTTTAAATTTCATCATTGGAATAAGCGTAAAGACCACAATTAAACGCTACATATATTCGTAAGTTGTTATTGAAGATTTTTCTAGAGCAAACGTTATAGATATTTTAATGATGATGGTAGTCGTTCTTGCTAAACATCACCATGTATTATGATATTGACATAGTACGTAAACTTTACTGCGTTCTGATTCAGAAGCACCGTTTCGTTCTAAAGGCCATTCGCGTTAAGAATGTGATTCATCATTGTTCCATTAGCCGCTGCTTTAGAAAATATTTCTTCATCTGGTTAACGAGTACTTCATTTTCTAATTACGAAAGATTTGATTGGTCACGGGACATCGCTTGGCCGGACAAGGATGATTCATTGCAGTCTTAACGCGAACAGTCTTTAATTTTAATTATTGCTTATTAACACATTAACTTGAGTAATGAGATACTACGTCATAATAATGATCAATATTTTTAAATGACTTCAAACTTGTGCTTTGGAAATCTAGAAGATCTCTTTAGTAATGTTTTCTATGGAATCATCAATTGTCATCAATGATCAGTTTTTTTTGTTACACTATAGAATTTAACTTTAGGCGGAGGAAAATACAATATTAATCTCAATCAATCTTAATAATGCATAAAGAAAAAATACAGATAAAGATTTTTGTTCGTTTCGTTTCTTAAGAGACTTTATAAATAATTTATCTTAAGAATGAATCAAATTATCAGTTTTAGTAATTAATCAAATCGTTCCTTATTAGAAGGTCAAATGACGAAGTAGTTAGTAGTTGAAGGCATATTTTAATCACAGTATTTGTATCCAACGATTTATTTGGTTAAGGGGCCCAACTAGACTCATAGACAATAATAATGCATACTTAGCGCTTATAGCATACAGTGAAACAAAACGATTTTGGTAAAATTTTCTATGTAAGAGGTGTTTTAGAACTCCTAACGTAGGGACCGTGTTAATATGGACAAACGTGATGTTGCTCGTGATTTTGTATTACAAAATTATGACATTCCATATACGTTAACTACAATTCTCTACAGTACATATATTTCAAAGGGTTACGATAGGTTCACGCTTATGCAAATTTAATAGGCAAATAGCAATGTCTATTAAATTTACATTAGTGTGTGTAAATTTACAATTAACAAAGTACAAAATATGTTTACCTATTGTATGCGTACGCAGCATATATCTATACGGATAGTTATAAACATAGTTACTGGTGTAAAAAAACAAGATAGTTTATAAAATTATGTCGTATTAAGAACATATTTCAAATATAAGATCGTTCCAATTGTTTGATACCCAGCAATATTAGATTACCTGCGGTGATGCGATGGAAGTGCCGCTATTAATGGGACAGAGTACTGTCTCTAACTACTTATTTTATAAGAAATTATCCTCAAGATATCATTTGCTATGGTTATTAAATGCTCCTTTAATTTTTACATATCAACTAATGATACTTGTTACAATATTGTATTTACTAATACGTAATGAATTTTAAACAAACACGTACAATATTTCTGATTCTTCTGTATTATTATTATGTTTATTTTAATAGAAAGTTTACGTTTTTATTTACCTTAAGTCCATAAATTAATATCGTTAGTTTTGTAACTACTTCTGCTTTTGTGTTGTTTTTGTATCCACTTTTTGTAAATTTTTATATAATATTTAAAATATGTTTTGGCTATATATTATGTTACAGATATACGGGGTGATTGTTTATAGGTGTAAAAGAAATTAAAGAATGAATATATAGATCATTTGTCAACAAAAAGTTTCAAGCTTCTACCTACCTATTTCTAATTACTCTGTATAAAGAGATGACTTTTAAATAAGTTTTTGCATCTATTTCCTATCAACCTGTATGAAGTTATCACTGTAATTATCTAAATAAGATACATTAATTACTTTTTCTATTGAAATACGATAGGTCAATAACTTCGGACAGTACAAAGTCTGCAAGGACAGACAGTAAATAATAACTAACCTTAATGTACTTGTACGTACGTCATCTTTTTTGCAGAGCAATGACCTCCTCAGAGATATTTATGGGGGGATATACCGTAATCGCCCGACAGGCGGATTGCGGATCACAATATGGTAATACAGTACGCAGAGGACTCTGCTGCCCATCCTCTAGGAGCTTGTTAGTGAGCATTTGTGATCCTATATAATTAATGTACAAATTGAACCTACGACCTACGATCGCAAGTCCTCAACCGCTGCGCTACCACTGTTCAATTTTAGTATATAGGTAGTAATCTGGATTACAAGAAGAACCATTTCTTACAATATTATCGGTACATTGTTTATTGTTTCTAAAACCATTGATTTTTGTTTAGGGTGTATCATATTATAATTGACAATATATTCACCCCTTTAAAAAGTTTTTTAACGTCGGAAATGTAAACATTCCACGAATTTTTTTTACATATGTAATGTTGAATATTGTAACCCGCTTATTAAAAAAATTCTTGATATTTTGTGACTTTGGTAAACATCCTTAATATTGTAAGAACATTATATATGTGTATTATTACTAAAAGAGTTATTTTACTGTAGTTATATTTTTTTTAGTTTTTGTTTGATAGACAGGAAGTTGTACATGCATCATTCATACAAGGATCATTTAGTTTAAAACAATTTTAATTACGATTTCGTATAAATACTTAAATTAATTTTATAAGAGCATTGATTAAATAACATAATATATCCTTAATGATTTAACAAATAATGCAATGCAAATTTGTGCTAACAGAAGATTCATTTTAATAGACCTAAATATCGGAAATAGGACTAGCTGATGGGTGCTAACAACCTTAATATTCCAGCACTATAATCGATGTCGTTTATCATTCTTCATTGTACTCTATAACTGTCCGGTCATACCGATATATCCAAATAATGGAATTATAATATTATAATAGTGGAAATTTAGAGTTAACGTCGCTACCGCTCTTTTCGGACGTTTCAAGTTGTTTACTTTTATAGCACGAAAACTATTGTACAGGCGAAACAACGTTTTAAACCGGATGCTATAACAATTTAACTTTATACGAAGCTCTAGTAATTATGTTAAGATATCTATATTCACAAGGATTTTGTACTAATATTCTAGACTCCTTATTATACAACGGTATCATACTATTTTCAATTATAAATTCCGAGGCAGTTATTGGCCTGTCGCAATTCAATAGTAAAATAAAGGAAGAAAACGTTAAATATTTACCGATTACACTCTGTGTTTGACATTAATCGGTGTAACATAACTCCGGAAGATGCCCCGTGGAGAGGTGAAACACGTGTTAAGTGATTTAACGGTGGCAGTTGTGTAATTCGCATTGTTTGCCGCATACGCATTTATCAGCGGGCTGGCGGTCTGTGCACGTCATTGCACGACTACTGTTACATAGCGGAAGAAGCTATATATTAGTCCTTCTCTTACTTAGAAAACGTTAAATTACGTTAAGAGTAACCGTTTTGTTTATTTATCTATTGTCTTAATAAACTGTTGCAACATTCACTAGGCTTCATAAAAACAATGTTTAGTTTTTGGGCAAATGTTTATGGTATTTAAATATATATACTCTCATGTAATGTCTTAGAAATATCATGAAATAAATTTAAGAAGTTTATTAAAGAAAAACTTATTAAAAATCACATAATAGTGTTAAGGTTTTTTAAAAAGATAACTACAAAAGTTAATTGCTCTATCTCTGTGTTAAAGATATTGTAAAAGTTAGGCAAACAAACCTTTATAGCGTGCTTTCGTTATATCAGGAAGCGTTTGAAACCCACAAACCTTTAAGTTAAAGAATGAAATTAAAGGGCGCCTTGATCAGATTTTATGATGAAATTGGTCTCTTTAAGCATTTTTGTAATGTACATTGGTGGTTACTGTAAATGATCCTATGTGGATAATACGCGTAATATAAATAAATTAATAATAGTAAATGGCGATTGCTTAAAAAACGAATTTTTGCATTCACATATAATATATAGACTTGCAGTCTTCTAATTAGATTATATTATTATTATTAGATTATATAATACATTCATTGTTATTGTTAATAGTTTTTAATAATATTTTGTATCTAATTATATCCCGTCATATTTTTTTATATCCGAACGCGATAAATATAATGTTTGGCTACGTATACGTATTTTTATTTAATCTATAGTTTTATTTGGCAAAATAAGTATTATTACTGTTTTCTTAGGTACTTTTTGAAAGTCGTACCACAAGAACCTTCTTCGTGCCTAAACAAAAATATGAAAAAGAAATTAACCGAATTATCCAAGCCGCTCTTAAGTTGTGTTATGTAAGTGTATATTATTTACTTGAAGTATGCCCTATCTTTAGTCTCAGGAAAACAAAAATAAAAACAAAAAAAGTCATGTTGCTAAAGATTTTTCAACTAAAAATTTAATAATCACTGCATTGTTCTTTGTCTACAGGGCCTATTACTTAACAGTGCATAAGTGTCCGCTGTTCAATGTTTTATAAAAAAAGACAGAAAATAATATTATAAATTATTTTTGGTAAGAATGCAGTAATTTTAAATATAGTTTTTATAACGTACATAATTGCAAGAAGCCACAAACCATAAACAATGAAACATTAAGTTCAACAGTGTAAGCGAAATAGCTCTTTTAGTTTTTTGCAGATATCGAAACAACAACGAGGTGATCTATAGACGAATAAAAATAACCAAAATAGACCAGCGGATTGACATTATATCGAAATGATAGTAGACAGACCATATAGCATACAGAATGCTGTGGCTTTTTGGTTCAGGAGTGAAGACAACAGACCAAAAAGTGCAGCGTAAGATGTCCACCTGCAAGATGAACAGATAACCTTGTGATGGTCATCGAAAGAGGCTGAGTGCAGGACCCTGCAATTGGTCCCATTGGAAGTCTATCAATAAGAATATGGATATTAAAATTACGTCTGGGATCATGATGACACAGTCAGGTAGAGATAATAAATTCCAAATTTAAAATATTAAGCTTAAAGTTAAACAATGAATAGTAGAGAATTTCCGTAACAAAAGTTATATAAAAGAATTTAAAAATATGCGGTTAAAAATGTGAAAATCGCCGCGGTAGTTTTGTGATCTTTTTACTCGGATAATGGTCGGACACTAATCCGGAGCTATGAAGTTCGCCGATCAACTTCCCTCTTTGTAGCGTCGTTCTCGCTACGTTGGTGCAGCGGTTAACAGGTCGTCTCATCGCAATTGCTTTTGATTCGATTTTTACTAAGGACACATATATTAATAGTGTCACAAATATTTGCCTATAATATCATCACAAAACGTACACAAATAAAAATAAATTTCTTAGACAATATTGAGAGCGATCATATTATCTGTATCTTTAAACGAATAGTTTACATTTAAACTTTGCCTAATTGATGTCACGTGAAAAATAATTCAAAAGGCGAAACGTTAAAAAAGTGTAACTGTAAAGGCGGGAGAGTTAACGCTTAAAGTTTAAACGAAAACACGTACTTAAGTCACTAGTCATCGAGAAAACTGGTTTTCAATTTCCGCTATATAGCTGAAAACTCGGACAAGAAATATCAAGCGTTCATGTTACGATTTGAGACATGAGATAGTAGTCAAATTATTTATTTTGTCTTTGACATAAGTTTCTTGCCCTTTAACGTTTACAGCTTTCCTGGTTTTAAAATTAAAAAATAAATAGCTTAGACCTTTTTACAGATATGCTCGATGGCTTGCTCGGGAAACTTAGCTCGAGCCTTTTAACTCTACTCTCATTAATCTAACCTAAAGTTAGATAGTATATATATATATATAAAAATGTATATATATTTATATATATACATTTATATATATATATATATACATTTATATATATTTGTATATATATATATATACAAACTATATAAAACAAACTTTCATAATAGATGCCTTCTCCTACAACCGAGTAAAGCTACCAATCAATCATTTTGAATATATATTTCTCGAATCAGAACCGATCGCAAGTCTCAATCTTCTACCACTGCTCAGTTACAATCATGATTGCTTAACGTGTATGAAATATTCGCAAAATAATTACGTTATGAGTAGAATATATATCCATTCAATCATGTCAGCCTACATACGCCCACTGCAAGGCTTAGGCGTCCCCAATTATCGCCACAATGACAGGTCTTGCACTGCCCGCATCCGACGACTCTCCGCGACCCTGGCTATATCGACGGTTCGCCTAATGCAAGGCCTATCCGCAAATCGTCTACCGGTTCCAGAACCCCTACTGCCGTCGGATACACGAGCTATGATGCCCACCACTGCCACTTGAATTACGTCGGTGATTTTGATCCTTCTGCGGATCATCTCATATCTGATTTGAAATCGATCAGGAATAAGGACACTCGCAGCACAGTCCTTTCCATTGCTCTTTGGGTTTCCGATTTATGTTTATATATATACTAGCCATCACCCACAGCAAGTTAACGTAGTAATTAAATGTATAAATTTATGTACATGCATTTAAAAAATGTAACTGATCCATTCTGTGATTCAGATCTGTAGCCAAAATCTAATAAGGAATTATCGATGAACCTTATGTACTAGTCATTAATATCTATATTTGAACCCTCGTATGGATCAGAAAAGGTAGGCAGTGACTTAATCGAATTATCATAAATTAGGTTAAATGGTAAATGTATTTCAAAAATTAGATTTATACATTAACAGAGAGAAAGCGTCCATTTTCCACATTAAGCGTTTCTTTAGAGCTAATACGCACATTTTCTTCACGTTGGATTCTCATTACGATATTGTTTTCATAAAATATTATAAGTACTGTTTTTAACCTGTACTATATATTGCCCATAGACTACTACATAAGTGAACTGTTACTTTCTCGTCTTTCTGTACATTGTTAACAATAAAATGAAAAACCACCAGAAAACTCAAACGTAGTTTAAGATAAAAGACGATTAAAAAGAGTTTTATTAATATGCGATTAATATTCAAGAAAAAGGAATATATATAAAGGTAAGATTCAATATAAACTCCTGCTTAAAACTTTTGAAGTGTACAAGAAATGAATTCCGTTATCATGATTTCAGCCATAGGATTTCAATTACTAGGTCTAGGCTTACACATAGATTATCAATAGGGTGGAATAGAACCGGCATGCGTCTTCCAACCAACTTAACAAGGTCGTCTGTCTACTTCACGGGTGATGTCCTATGCTGCGCTTGCCGGTCCATGGTCCACGCTCCAGAACCTTAAGGCCTCAGCGGCTACACGTTCTGAACGCTATGTGGCCTGTCCACTAGCCACTACCCACTTTTAACCAATCTGCTGGGACATATCAGTTACTTTCGTTCGTCTACGGTCCTTCACAATTCTGATTCGACCTCGAAGATAAATTCCGTTGCATAGCCACTGCAGTATATTGATCATAATAAAGAGTATTATTTTCTATATTAACGATATAGTTTTCAAAGTACCGTTTACTTAATAAATATATTGAAAAAAAATCTACATAAATTATGTAACATAATTAATAATAATCTTTGAAGTTTACGAGGAATGAATGGGAAATATTAATAAGAATTAGATATAATTTTGTTAACAAAGCTTATTAATATCAAAATAATCATCTGCTTAATCAATATAACGGAAGCGCTTTTTATTGAATCTTATCAAAAATAGACAAAACTAGATGCAACAAATCCATAGTTAACCCTTAAATGCAAACGCACCCTATTGCTAACGCTCAATCAAATGCCATAAAAATAAGTATTTTCTTCGTTAATCCATATTGTCGAAACTTCCATAAATATTTTATGAATTTTATTAATAAAATGTTATTGATTAGTGACAATATGTATTTAACGGTTCAAAGAGTGATCACTTGATTTTTTTTTGACACGTGTTATTTGCTAGATGGCATTTACAATTTAACCGGGCTTAAGGTGGCAGAGCGCAGAAGGCGCATAGCCAATGCCTTCACCGGATTGAGCCACAATCAAGCTCTTAATTAGCTGCGGTGGATACTCCACAGACTACCCGAGTACAAAGTCGTCTGTGAATGGACCTCGGCTTAGACTACAAGTTTTATAATCGTGCCCGAGAGAGCCGAACTATCACTCGATCAATTTCTATTAATGAATGTTTAAAATTTCTTATGCTACAGCACTTTTATGGACGCGTTAAACCTATTAACAGACAGCTTAGTTTGTCTAGACATATTTAAACATAATTCTAGACCCCAGATACTCAAGTCTTGTTAAGTTAAAATAAATGTTTCTATCCTCATGTTTAACTATTTTACGTATAACGTTTAAACAAGATAATAAATGAATTTAATGAAACGAGTTTTTAAAAGCCAAGAAGTGTTTTCATGTTATATATGGAAGCAATAACAGTTAGTACTTCGCTAGCTAAAAGGTCATATAAAGCTATATAAGATTAAGTAAAAGAACGCATCCGTAGTGATATAACGATGTCCATTAAATTCAAGTTTATCGTTTTCTTTAAAATCTTTATTTGTTTGTTCTGAAGTGGAAGCCATAGACGGGCATGTATAGCGTACATGGTATACTCACAAGATCGACAGATGTTCTTGTTAAGGTCATCGAAAGCCGGTGGATTCCAAGTGATCCTATTGGATCTCTATGGGAAGACCTATGTCCAGTTGTGGACGTCATACGGCTTAAAAGATGATAATACTACAAAATAATTTAGTGCAATAAACTTTCAAACAAACTCAGGCTTTAATAGTCGTAAAAATTACTGTTAGTAAATTCGAATATCTGAAAATATAATATTTATCGGTAATTACTGCTAATTAGGCTTACTGTAGTAATATGTGCTTTTGCCTCTGAATAAATTTAAAATAAATTTGCCAAAAAAACGTGCATAGAAATTAGGAACATTAAATTCTTTACAAATAAAACACCTAAATGTTCGTCAGTAAATTGATAGATAATATAATCTGGCGGTTTATGAGCTTATACACTCTATATATATTTGAATGTAGTACGAGTATACGTAAAAATTAAAACGTGAATCAAAAGTAACCCCTTCAAAAATATGTAATCATTTACACACCAATATTTGTAGATTATTAGAATTAAGTTTAAATTAAATCATATTTTATTATATTAAAACCAATATTGAATTTCGAATTTTTGCTAGAAATTAAACTTCCAACTGTTTAGATAGAAGTCTCTTAGAAAAGGTACGAAGCGTAATACACCGGACGCAATCGCTCTTTATCAAACGATTGTATTTTTAAATGCATATGCATCCGTAGAAAAACACGTTCACTATTTATGAGTATTAATTTTTATAAAAAGTGCATTAGATGTAAAAAAATATATATCTCTACTCGTCATAATTGAGGAATTACATTTTAATAATTATGCATACAATTATAATATATAAATCCAAAAACTTGCTAAGTTTTTTGCGTTGTTTTGTAACCAGATGTAGGGTCGAAAAAAAATCCTACTAAGAACTCTTTCTATCATAGCACTCGTTCCAGAAGCAACTTACAAATTTATATCAAATAAATAAAAACAGAAAAATAACATTCAAAAAATATTTTTTATTGAATCTCTCAAGTCAGCTGATTACCTAGTGATGAATAAAAGAGATCATAGCCCTCGAGGTAGCACAAGCGGAAATAAATGAACTAAAAATCGGAATATTTAATGATTGATCCTTGGGAACAGAAAAAAGATACATAGAACTAATAAGCGCGCTACGAAAAATACTAACAGATATTAAGTTAGCAAAAATTAAGCGATGATATAACAACAAGAAAGGGATGAATAAGGAAGGTGAAGAGTAGAAAACTTTGGACGCCCCAAGAAGCCCCAGTGCACCCCCGAGTCTTAAGAGAGAGCGATATACATTAAGAAATGTTTTTAAGTTATTGTAAATAAAGGCTCATTATTAGTATTATTTTTACCGAGGCTGGCTATGAATCAATTTCGATAAACAGAAGAATTATAGAAATTGACCATATTATTTTTTCTAATAAATAATTGCTATCCAATAAATGTAGTTCACGTTTTTTACTATAAAAAATACCTAACAAAGAACTAACGATACATCCATCTCGGAATAGTGATTAAAATGTCTTTACAAAACTATCAAAGAAGATAAATTATTTTCTCGTAATTATTGAACCGCGTTTTTATCTATTAATAAATCTAATTACACTGCAGATTCCTTTCAGTTCAAAGACAACATCTGCTGAACATAGGCCTCTCCTCTAGATTCCTAGTAGGACAAGTTAGAAAAGATGTGCATCCTGCATCTACCGAAACCTTTACAAGGTCAAATAGCCATTTTGTGAGCGGACTTCCTATCACTGCACTTGCCGATCTGTGGTTTCTTCTCTAGAATCTAAAAACCCCTACAGCCATCTCTCTCCGTAACCCGTCGCTGTAACCTGCCCACTGCCACTTTAATTTACCAAACTACTGGACTATGACAGTCACTTTACTTCGTCTATGGATTTGCTCATCCTTGATTCGATAGAAAACTTACAAGCATAGCCCCATGAATCTACATGAACAAACTTGTCATTGAGGCCTGAACTATGAGAATTAGTTTCAGACAAAGACCTAATGTCTTAACCTAATTAATAAAGAAAAAAAACGATAAATGAACTGTTCCTAAATATTTAATAAAAAATTAAACCACCAAAAGTTGATAAAAAGCTGGAAAGATGATTTGTTCGTTCATAAAGCATAAAAAGTTGAAACTTTCCGAGCCCGACCTTTTACCTCTTTAGTGTCTGCCTTTCTAATACCTCGCTGATCTTTGAGATAATTAAAAGTACTTTAATTAATTTTTCGCAACAAGTGACCACAGATTTTTTTAATGAAAAACTTTATAGGTATAAAAGAATGTTTTCTTGTCGTTAAATATTAGATTTTGAAGTATAATAATGTATTTATCAAATAAATACATGAACTTCAAAAATATCTAATTCGAGTCTACGATATTACATAATTTTTATTATTTGTATGTCGAATTTATCTAAATATTTAAATCACTGTTAAATCTGTAAAGTACTAAAATTATATGCGATATGTAAATATTTAAATTATTAATAAATTATAATAGAACCCACCTTCCATGAATAAAGGATCTTGCCGTTAACAAAGAACGTTACTGCAATTTAAATTGTATTATAATCACGACTCATAGAAAGTTCGTACCGGCGACAAAGTTTTCCACTGATCGGCGTACGGAACGAGCTTTCCCAACGACGCGTCGCTGGCTACTGGATGATAGTGGCTGCACGCCGCTACTCCTGGCCTTTTCGCTTCCCCACCCCCAAATTAAATCACAATACGAACACGCATGCAAACATATGCATACTTTCCAAACAACCTTGTATTCTTTTTTGTTCCTCTTTTATTGTTTTTTGTTTCGTTAATATTCATTCAAGCAAATTGTTTTGAAATACATTCATGACACATAACTGATAATAATAAAAAAAATATTAATTAAAGAATGATATTTACTTACTATATATAATATATAGGCTTTATATTGTAGGTAAATATATTCATTGTTGTTCTAATTTCTTTCAAAAATACATGAGGCATAATATCCCTGTCTTTAAAATTGCAATTAGTCCTACTTTGTTATACTTGCTTGGTTTATATGTAATATTATTAATCTTATTAATAATCCATTATATGTAAAATAAAATTTTTGTATTTTTTTCGACACGTCTCCAGGCAGCTTCAAAAAAAATTTCTACGAGGAAACAAATATTATCAATTTTATTACATTAATAATATTTATTTCCTCCCTATTTATTCTCAAACAAATAAAAAAAAAGTATACCTATGAATCAAAATTATTATTAACTAAATAAAATGTGGTCGATACGAGTTTTTCTACGCATCATATTTTATTACATAAAAACGTAAGTAACTAGTTGAATGCAAGTTTCTCTATATTTTTCACGGTGTTCAGAAAAAATTAACCTTGACGGAAAATTAAACCTTTTAAGCATTTTAAAATATGTATCAATATTATAATATTCCAAAAAAAATATTCATTAGTTGCAAAATAGAAAACACTCGAAACTTACACAAGCATTTTTTACTTTAGAATAACCAAGTCGAGTCTACGCGCTACGAATTTCGCGGTGTCTACGAAAATGCTACGAGCGACGTATTATAACCGCGGGAAATGTTTCATAACAAAAAATAAACGTTGCTGTGGTTTCGGTTGTGGGGCCATTTTTCTTCCAGTAAAAATTTTAGTATTGTATATACAAATTTAATTAATAATAAGTAGAGTAACAAATAGTTTTGAAAGGTAATCTTTAAATAAATTGTTATCTCCTTCGTACGTTGTTTTCTTTAATTATTTTGTACTGTAATTTTTTGTGGATACGGGCAAGATCGATCATCGTGGTCATCTTTGTGGGAGGCCAATACCTTGTCGTAAGCGTTTATCAGTTGATATCACGATGATGATGAATATATTTTTCTGGCTTTCTCGATATGGTGCCGTATACAGTAATATTTAATGCGATTCGGATCTGATTGGACCACTATTTTAACCTGCGACCATATATGATCATAAGGTTTTCTAGGTGAGTATAAAAATACTGAAGTTATCGTTACAAGCAAAGAGCCTGGTATTTAATGATTCTGAGTTCTTTGAGTATTGAGTCTGTCTTAAAAATGTCAATGCGATTTATTATCATTAGGTGACATATTTATTTATTAAGAAAACCGCTAGAAGCAAATAACATTAAAACGGTACAATTAAGTGATATTACAAAAAAAATTCAAACTCAAATGCATATTTAGTATGTTAAATATTCACAATGTTTGTGATAGCAGCAAATAAGAAGGATAAGTAGGTTAAGATCATAATTATACCAAAATAATTATGGATTACTTTATCTAGCAAATGAATCAATGCTTCTTTTCAGAACTTGCATAACTATGTATCAAAAAAGTCCGTCTAGATCAGGCGAGTCAGCATGTGGAAAATAAAAGTATGTGATTAAAAGTAAACATCATCATAAAATAACATCATCAGAAAATTAACAGGCTAAAAACAATATTATCTATTTTAAATAGATGAAATATATTACTAAATATTAATTTTAATTAAACTACTGCTTTTGATATTTAATGTATAATTTCTAATATTATGAAATATTAAATTTTGGTACCTTTTGGTAACAGTTCTCTGGGATATATAGCGTCAATTCGGCGTCTTTATCTGCCACCGATTAGAAGCAAGCAACCACCGTTACCTGATATAGAGATATTGAGAAAATAAATATGAGGAGCGGTAAAAGAGTCACGGGATTACCTATTTTTTACACCTAGAACACGTCCCATAACTTATCTTTGTTGCTAAGGTTCGTAACATCTTTGTATTGTTAATAAAGAATAAATGAGAAATATTGATAACTCCATACTTTTATGTATATTATCATATGTGTGTAGAAAAACGACATAGCTTGTCTTAATTTTTTATCAACTTATTCATTCAATAACAATGAAGACATATCTATAGATCTTGAAATGATAACAGAAATTTCAGTATAGTAAAAAATACCATCTATAATAAAATTAACATTTTTAGTAGAATGATATTTAATTGTTATTATTTTAAAAGCTATTTATTATTATTTAATACTAGTATTTATAGAAGTAATATCATTGTAATTTTTCGATAAATTAATATGTAATATAATTTATGTGGTAAATCGTTATTAGCAATGTGTTTTTTTTAATATTTATTAATCTGTCAAAAAATACTGTTTTTTCCTTTCATCAGGGGCTAAACGAATCGGCTGAGGATATTATAACTATATATATCCAAAATCCCTGTCAATTAATTCAGAAATTATAATTAACGTAATGATATACATAAGAAAAAAAATTCGGACTACTATAAGTAGTATTAAAATGAATTATTGTTTACTAGCTATCCTTGCAAACTTTGTGCGGCTAGAAGATGTAGTATTTTAAAATAACTACCTCATATTTCAAAGTGATCACTGTGTATACAGGGTGACTGTTAACTATGTAAAAGTAGTAAATTTAAAGCTTGTTTTTGACAAATGAGCTATGTATGTATCCCTAGAAAGCTTTTACACAAATGACTAATCTACCTACGTTTGTATCTTTTGTTAAAAGAATAATTACGTACGTTTTTAATTTCCGTCATTATTTTCTTTTAAATTAAAGATTTTAGTGTTTGCTTCGTATGACACTTCGGTCGATCTATCACAACGGACACGGAACTAACCTATGTTGAACCTTTCCCGTTGCTTTTAGCAGACCTCTTAACCGGTATCAGTTTACATGCTCACCTAAATGGAGTAGATAAAATGGTGCCATGGGTTATTATCGGTACAATGAAAAGCAACTTTGTTTTCCAAATTTACTAACTTCATTGAATCGAATCAAAACACAACCAACAAACCAACTTTTATTAAATGGCCGCAGTGACCCAGGGCTACCACGCTCGGAGACCCATAACAAACCATTTGTAATGCATAATCAGTATGTGATCACTTTCATACATAAGCAGTGGTATCCCAGTGGTAAAATACTAAGACGCGATCGTAAATCACGGGTTTGATTGACGAGATACAATATTACATAATTCGCACTTTTTGCATTAATTATATAGGATTGCCTTTGCTCTTAAATTTTTTTCCAGAAGGTGGGCAGCAGAGTTAGAGGACGCTGCTGCAGAGGCATACCATAATACCACACTTCGATTGCCAACCCGCCTACCAAGGGTGGCCATGATCGGATTAACTCAAGATATAATACATCTATATGTTATTTACTAACAAGTGATGCAACATATAGTATAACAAAAGAGGCGCGTTTGAAAGTAAAGAAAAGTAAGTAAGTAACTTTTAAAAATTAGTTATGCTATTTTATTATTATTTTATAGAAGAGTGAAGAAATAACTTACTTTGTTGACACCTCATGTATGTTAGTGCAGTAGCTACAGTGAAAGATTTAAGAATCGACCAATTATAATAATATAATAATATAATATAATAATATAAAATTAGTGTTTAGTATGTTTTTCACGAACGTTACAATATTCTGTCGGTTACTTTCACAAATTTCCTGCAATCTAAAAGTACGCTTTAGCGTCATTATAGATTTAACACGTGATAATTTCCATTGTACGATTTTTATGAAACACCCAAACAAAAGTGGGCCCACTGCTTCTCATAATGATTGTACTAGGTTTTTTCGAAAAAAAAAAAAAAACAATGTCACAAATCGATATTTAGTATAATTTCTGGTATTCAAAAAACTTTCAGTGTTACACCTCTCTTCTAAAAAAAATACAAAACGCTTTTCGGCATTTTTTTTTCAAGTCATTGAAAATTTTAAAATTTTCATATACATTATTTTTTATTTTGATTTCTTACATAAAGTTTTTATTGTGAATCGCCGTATAAACGCCGGACTAATGCGTTGTTGTACGGCCGCGATCAGACAAACTTCACACAGATATGAAGTCTTCAGGAGGTCTTCTAGAGGTCGTGGATCTTCTCTTGTCTTGCCTAATCTCTATTTACACATTAAAAATTGTTAACTAAAACTGTAAATAAAGAAAAGAAATAAATATATGCTGTGATATAAGAACTAAATGTAATCACGAATGTAGATGTGGGAACTAAAGCGATGTGTGAAAGATGACATGATAAATGAAAGATTTTAGAGGAGGAAAGAGAGAAAGAATATCTGAGGAAAGGCAGGAGCAAGAATAAAAAAACTAAAAAAAAATTACACTTAAATTTAACGTCCCTGTCCCACACATAGCAGGGGGAAAAGAAAGAAAAACAAACGGAACAGCGCTCATTAAGTGTTTAGAGGCCTCATGTAAAAGACATATATCCACAGTACAAAGTACAGAGTACATGTCATAAATCTCAAAGGATCGACACCGCCGTTTTTTACTATCCATTCATTTAAATAATTCCTAAAGCTTAAATTCCAGCATAAATAAATATTTCTCGTCTTTTGATACCATATATTGTTTACGGCTAGGAAATTTGATACAAGGCCCGTGTCACGATTGACTGAGCTTGCTTACTAAAACGGAAATTTTTATATTCGAAATTTATAAAACAAATATTAAGTAAAAATTAAACCTTTATCCTTTTTAATAAAATATTACATAATCTACATGAAATATTTTTTATCTATTACAATTCGGACTCTGACTTTATTGTATATCGTTTTGTTACATTTTATCATTTCTACTTTTGGTATAAAAATCCTATCAGCATAAATTCCCATTGCTTATTGGTGAATGACAATGAAGTTAGGGATTTTTAAAATTCAGACATACTGGCAGCACCATTTACTGTTTCCTTTGCCTTAGGTGGAAAAATTTTAACTTTCGCTGATCCCGAGTTATTGTACATATATTGTACATATAGTTATTGTATAATTCAGTCTTATGTTAAAATAGTTATTTTTGCTAATAATGATTAAATGAGCTCCAAATCAACAATTTATTTAATATTACATATTTTATTTTATTAAATACGTTTCATTACAACCAAAATAAACGCATACATTAATAACAAATCATAAATTATTACACTTAAATTTACACACAAAATTATCCTATTCCTATTTGGCTAATACAACGTTATTTTTAATAATATTTTGACGTTCCGTGCAAGTGAATGTACTGTATTAAGGCAAGGTATCAGTGTATCCCGTTTGGAGTTACGGATAGGGGTATGCCACCCAGATATAGGTGGTATCGGACATGTTCCTGCATGGACTAAAACTGGTAGGGTTGGGGGCGTACCATCAGTTCTTTCGAGAACTGAGAAACGGTCAAGGACAATGCAGTCCTAGAGGCAAGCCGCTCAGGCTTGAGGTAGCATCCTGCGCCCATCTTTAAGAGATGGGACAGAGGATGCGACCAATGCGATGATGTGCCAGGTGCACTTGGCCTCTGCCAAAACCGGACAACTCATAATCCCTTGCCTTGACAATAATAGCGGAGCCCTATAACGTGCCTGACCACCCTCGTTGGTTCGGCGACGACTCAGGCTCCGTAGCTTTCTACTAAAGGGGCCGAGAGGGAACCCCACCCTGCACCTTAATATCTAAGGGACAGGGCTACATCGCAGTTAATGGTGTCGCTTGGCCATGATAGGCTGCTACGTGTCTCCCAGCAGGTCTCTCGCCGACTACGAAAAGTATCTCGATAGAGTGACGGACTGCGCTGCGGCCTGCCTCCCTTGTCCGTTGATCGTCCTTGGAGACTTCAACGGCCATAGCAGGGCGTGGGGGAATACTAGGGACAATCTAAAGGGAGACACCGTTCTGGAGTGGGCGGCCGGACTGGATCTCCGACTTGTCAATAGGGGATCCGTCAGCATATGCGTGCGGTGGCAAGGGGAATTCGTTGTGGATTTAACTGCGACTCCTGCTGCAATGCGTATACTATCGGCCTGGTGGGTTGCAGAGTAGGTGGTTACTCTTTCTGACCATCGCCACACAGTCTTCGATGTTACGATCCGCAGGCCCGTCGCTGACTCCGGCGGCCGCGATGGCAGCACTACTCGACGGTGGTGTTTGAAGCGGCTGGACAAAGAGCGGCTAGAGGCCACCGCTTGCGTCGCCGATTGGCCGAACGCTGAAGATGTTCTGTCCGAACCGGAAATTAGAGCGAACTGGTTCCGAGAGACACTGATGCCAATTCGCGACGTGTCGATACCCCCGGCCGGTCTTCTCAAGTGCGGGGCGATGCACTGGTGGTTGGCGGAAATTGCAGAACTTCGCAAAGTCTGCTTTCTGAGCCGCCGCCAATAAACCAGAGCCCAAAGGGGGCGAAGGCGAGCTCCAAAGGAGGAGATGGTCAGACTGTACAGGGAGTACCGGGCGGCTACAAAGGCGCTGCAGAAGGCGGTAGCGAGCGCCAGAGCTCGGTCCTTGATCGAGTTCCTACAGAGACTCAACGGGGAGCGGTGGGAGCATCCATACCGAATGGTACTAGGAAAACTTCGGCCCTGTATGCCTCCGACGACGGAGACCTTGGAACCGGTCTTTCTGAAGAGAGTAGTGGATACTCTCTTTCCGGAAGATCGGTCAAGTCCCTCCGCACGCCCCGCGGCACAGCCGAAGGAGTGGACGGATGAGACGGGGGTGACGGCACAGGTGCTTAATCGAGCCGTGAGCCGCCTCAGAGCGCGAAACACCGCACCGGGGCCCGACGGAATATCGGTCGGGTCTGGGTATTCAGTCTGGCGTCTTTGGAGGGCAGGCTGGTGAAGCTATTTACGAGCTGTCTCCGCCGAGCCACGTTCCCCACGCCTTGGAAGGAGGCACAATTGGTCGCCTAGAGGAAAGAAGGCAGGGCCGCAGTATCTTCTTCCCGCGAGACAGGTACATCCTGTACATGGAGCAAGACGGAAGGAGGAACCAGAGGGAGATCAAGCGCGGGGTGCCGCAGGGGTTGGTCTTAGGACCATTCCTGTGGAATCTCGCGTGCGATGCAGTTCTGGAAGCCAGTCTCCCTGCTGGCGTGTGCGTCGTTTGTTATACCGACGACACGCTGGTGGTCTCCAGCGGGGACAACCTCGAAAGGGCCAGGGAGCTCGCCGAGCTTGGGGCGATGGCTCGCGGAGCCGATCACCGGTGGGTTTAATGGGTAGGAATCCCACATACCCCCGTCCTTCAGAGGCGGGGCATCTTGAACGTTCGAAAAAAGGTATCGGTGTATGCTTGAATGCCAAGAAAACAAATTTAGTTAAAAATTAATAAAAACATTTACATCATAACAATTTTAGCATTTGGTTTAGATAAAAACAATTAAATCCTTGAGATATATAATATATTATACACACACATATAAATGAAATTATTAACACAAATCAAAATTACTTAAAATTTACTTTCACTCGTATGTATACATTAATAGACAACTTAAATCGGGCGTTGAAAACGATCGTGATACGTGTATGGACCTCATGGGCCGTATTATCTGACAGTTTTCGAAATTGATTTTCGCCTTGAATTGAATTAAAGCTATGTATTAATCAAGGCTGCAGAAGACTATCTATCTTAAGCCTTTAGGTATGTTATATGATAGGTTACACCGGGGAGGTGGTATTATATATCGGCTGCCAATAAATAGTAAGTAAACAATGGCTTTAGCAAGTGTTGTCGCTTTTTTTTTAATTTCAATAGGACAATCTTATGGATCTGCACACGATACATTGCCCTTCGGGGAGAGAAAAGAACGATGCGGGATTCCTCTCATCCAAAACAACCCCGATGTTCTTCTTTTAAAGTGGTGAGTGACCCAGGTAACTCCAAAAGAAACGCACTACAGTCCCTGTAGCACTGTTTTAAAATCAAATAGGCATAATTTTAGCCGTTACACGTCCATAGCTGGTCATAGACCTCCTCCACTAATTATTAATTTGCAATACAACGGGCTACGCTACGCTTACCGATTCTTGGAATTCTGTTACATGAATCGTATCAAAGACTTTATTGTATTATATAACATTCATCAACTATAAAAACTTTTCAAATTTTAAATCAACGTAAAATTTAAAAGAATGCCGACTGATCGTCCCGCTAACGATAATTACGCTATTAAGACTGGAATCCTTTGGCCGCCATAGAATAATAGAACGGTCTCAATTCTTAAATGATGGCGTAATTAAATTCGGAAGTGAAATTGTTTTAAAACGAAAACTATTGTTGTTGAAAATATTACTAGATATATGAGCATAGGTAATACAATTAGTATAAAATTCATACAATATATCGGTGCCTACAGTGACTTAAACCTCTCAACAGTCTAGGAATTTGTCAGGCTTGCTCAAAGATCTACTTCTATCAACGACAACGTACTCTTAACTCCTCTAAGCGAACTCATCTCGCTGTACACCCCGCACCTCATCCAAGACCAAGATGTGGTGTCATAAGGATGTCCTTGCTGATCCTACCTCATGGCTTTTTCAACCAACTAACCACACAACACCGCATCGCTTTCATTATAAAAGACAAAGTAGGCAGAGCAACCTTCCTCAATTGCTGAAAGTAGATTATTGAGAGCTTAATCGTAAGAAATAAAACTTAAAACTCATAATCAAAACAGGGTCGGGTAAGAATTTTAAATAAGAATTAAATCAAAGTTGACCTGTAAAATATGTGTGAAAGTATATATGAAAAACAATAAAAATATTGAAGTAACTTAAAAAAATACACATCGAAATAAATATACAACTGCGATACAAATAAATATATTAAGCTTTAATGTAATAAGAATAAATTGTGATAAATAGCCCTATACTGATCGAGGAGAGAATGAAAGGCGATAAAACGAAGGAAATTAAGAATAAATGAGAATGTAGATTATGAGATATATGCTAGAAGAGTGATTGACTGGTTATGTGAATACTGGATGAAAATAAAAAAGAGACGAGAAAAATTTATCAAATGTATAATAAGCCTTTTCAAGGCCTCGCCTCGACTACAACCACTCCACTCATGACAGATCGCTTGCAAGCATGCGAACAGATACGGGCACCACATTTCTAACAATCCGCTTCGCTTACGAAGAAGACCCCCCGACCTTGCTTCCACATACAGCGACGGCGATCCGAACTAGGACCCTTATCCCACCTTCAATCGCCATCCCAGCTTGCACACTTACACTCAATACACTTTACACTCACAAATCTACAATCTTCTGCCTTCTTGCAATCGTCAAGTTTCAACAGGAATACGAACGGGTTAGTAAATTTTGTTAAGTATGCCTTTTTGGACCCTTCGTTGTCTGCGAACACAATTCCGATGAAGCTACAAAAGCCACCCGGGATAGCAGCATCTACGTAAAGAGAAACTATATATTTATAAATATATATATTTATACATATATATATATATATGTATGTATGTATTTTATTATTTATTTAATACTTATTAATTCTTTTTTGTACACCATAGACAATAAATAGAGGAAAAAAATATAATTTATATGGTATAAGAGGCGGTCTTATCGCTCTAGGCGATCTCTACCAGACAACCTTATTAATAAATATTTTTTTCCCAATATCAGTTTAAAATAATAATAAACTATCCTGAAACTATTATTATGTAAAAAAATCATTATTTTAAATAGATATCCTTGTTATAATGGATTCGCTTCCTATTTTAAAACATTGTAACACGTTATTTAATTTTAAATGAATTTCACTTTTGAATTTTAAATAAAAGTTGCATTGTCTCTTGATTTGCAATTAAGAGAAAACGTACTTAGTTCTGTTAATTTATTAACTTATTTCAAATATTTGTAAAAGCGAGAGCTTGTAATAACCCCTTTGTATATAAATTAATATGCTTAATGTGATTTAGGTTATCTACATGGTTACCATAACCCGAACCTTAGTTTAAAAGTGAAAATAAATTTCGTTTCATATCTGGCTTCCCTAATGTGTTCTTATTACTAACGTTCACATTGATAAAATATAATAAAAAATTTAAATCTTTACTAATTTTCATCAATATTTGTACCATTATAAACTATATGTGTATATATATCGAAAACTTCATTATGTGAGCAAAATACCAACTAAGTAAGATTATATCCATAATAAACCGTATTTAACAGATTATTCTTCTCACAAAAAGTACTTTAACAGCATTTATTATATTAGTTTTATAACCATACTATTTGCGTTTGACAATTCAGATGTATCTCCACGGAATATAAACTTATAATACAATATCTTTGCGAATAATATAAGGAAAATTTTGAAAAAAAAAACAGTAGATATTACAGGATGTCCTGAATCGGAACTCCACATAACAGTGTAAACTGCGTAATAACATATTAGCATAACAACGGGATTATACGTCGAGAACATCACACTTTTTACTTTTTGTACCCAATAATTAGCAGACACTATTGTTTAATCAAATGTAAGTAAAAAGTTAGATCCAAGATCGACGACATAGTTTAGGTCGCGGGAAGTCGCTGCGTCATCGTTCCGAACTTTGTGTAACTGTAGTGGGCGTCTGTAGGCTGATATAAAGACATTGATTAAATAATTTTGGTATTTGTTTCTCTACAGTTTGGTAGCGTAATTTCCAATTTCAAAAATGAAGCAATAAACTAGCTTGATAAAGATGATTCAGAATACAAGAAACACCTTTTAACAAAAGGCACCCTGAAGTAGAACATTTACGCGCATAAATGACTTTGAAATCTATATAGAGTACTGAAATTGTTCCACGAACTATTTAATAGCTTTTTTATATGTATAAACGTTATACACCCTTACAGTTTTTATTATATAATCCTAATTTGTTCCTCTTCTCCACTCCTGGTAATTATAATCAGCGTTTAATGATAACGATAGTCTAACTGTTAAGTTCATAGACTATTATTAAGTGTCCAGACGGATTTTGTACTGAACGAAGTTATTGGCCTGTGGAATTCAATTTAACATATTTCAGACTAATCACTTTATTAATTGATTAAATGTGAAATAAATTGAAGAAGTTTGTGTCAAAGGTGCCAAGTTTTAATAGTAATTACAAATAATGTTTTTTTTTAATTCTTACGTAATTTTCTATTAATATAATAATATTTATATGCATACATATTTCGCTTATAAATCATAAAGCGCTCCAAAAAAAGTCTTGTTTGTGTCTATCGTGGTTTCATTTTTTTCCTTCACTTGCATTTTTCACATAATTTGGAAAAAGTATTTGTCTCAGCATGCTCGTTATTCATCCATCATTTTCATATTCATTCCTTCAATTACGTTATAAAGTAACGTTTACCAAAAGTAAAATCATTTATTCTAAGTCGCGTTCACAATAAACACTCCCACATGTATAGAATATTCAGTGTAGTTATACACAATTTTACATCGTCCCAGATAAGATAAAAAAATAACTCTGTGGTATGGTAAGTTAAAAATTACGAAAGACCGGCGGAAATCTTAGCTTTATATGTATATTTTAATTGAAATCGTACTCTGCAACACAATAATAATAACTTCAGAAACTGCCACCGAATATTTATTTTTGCAAAATATTAAATTTGCTTTTTTTGTCATGTCACCTCAAAGATGACAAAGCTTTGCATTGCCTGCATAGCTCAGTTTTAGTTATTTTCTGTATTGTGTATTTTAATAGACATTTGCAGGTCATTGTTCGACTACTGTTTAAGTCGTAGCGATATTAAGTTAAAAGAGACACAATTACTAATGTTCAGGGACCTATAAGAAAAACTTAATAAAAAACCAAGTGATTCAGCTAATCTATTGACAAAAATGTCAACTTGTTTATGAAGTAAACATTATTATGCTACATAAAACAATAATCCGCGACGATGTTATATTGCGTCGAATGTTATTCTGTAGACAATCCTCTTTCAATTCATCAATGACAACGTAATTGACAAATACCTTTTTATATTGAACATATTATTGTTTACATGATAAATTTCTTAATAGTTCTGAATTTTGTCTGTTTGTTGTTTACTTTACGGGTAAAGAATAATCGAAAATATATTTTTATATCTTATACTTATAAATATACACAATTGAGAAAATGAAAACCTTTATTTACAAGATGTCGTAAAAGTATCATTTCAATCTCGCGTATGTCCGCCAAATATTCGTGGACATAATACCAGGATGCCATAAAAATGGCTTGAATAAATAAAAAAAAACATTTAAAGTGTTTATTGCTATGTAAGTAATTTTATTTCGAACTAGTCTACCTTGCACCTGCTTTTATTTAAGCGTCTTCTCAACACTCTCTAAACGATGGCTATTGTCTGGTTCGCATTTCAAGCGTGCTTAGGAATTTAATTTCTCGCCCCCTGTTAGCTTTGATCGATTCTTTATCTTACGGGTATAAACTTTACTAGATAAGAAATTTTAAAATGACTTTCATTACATGAAATTTAAATTACTTTTTGGTCATTTCAAATTAAATAATGCTGATAATCCGTAATCAGTATTCTTTCTATTCTGCCGTTCTTCATTGTTGCTATTATTTTTTTCGTCAACGTAACAAGCGATTAGGTTTATTTCTTCGCCTTTTAAATGCTATAAACGCAATTAAAATAGATAAAATCAATGACGTGCATTAAATTAGATAAAAAAACCGGAATTGTAAATTTTACTACACCATAAGCTGACATGGGCAAAAAATTTTATTTTATTTTAATTAAAAAAATTAATTTTTGTATGTAATAAAAAAGTATAATTCAAAAATAAATTGACAAAAATGTTTCTTCTTTTCATTTTTCCATCAGCTTTTTCCAACCGGTACTATTGGAAATCTATGGAGGCCTTTGACCATCGGCGAGTCTTCCGGCTGAAATAATGATCATGATGATGAAGTTTTAAAGAAATAATGCTGAATGTTGATAAACAAACTAAAAATTGCGCGATACCTAGACAAACAAAACTTGTAAATAAATTACAATGATTTTTGACAAAATGATTATTTTTGAAATTTGACCAAACTTAATAGAATTATTACTTTGGCGAACAACATTTTCTTTAAATATGGAATTTACTGGACAAAAATTGACATGAGGATCGTGCAGCGACAAATGAGTGGCCGCACAGACAAAAATAGATGTGAACATTTTGAATAGTTGGTGTTTTTAATTATATAGATAAATAATCTAGGTAAAGAATGTTTAAGAAAACACTTACTTTTAGTTTTATGTGTATTTACATTTGTGACAGTACTTAAGGACCGACTATGTATAATCTTCTTTACCTATAACCTCGCCGTTAAGAACGTGCATTACGGTGGCCTCCAAACAGCACCGGCGCCCTATTTCTCCCAGTTAGCCGTGGTGGCAAGAGAAGGGAGGTTATTTGCGGCTATTTCAATTATACGCCTTATGAAATACTTGTCTTGCCGGGTGTCGATTTCGCGGATACCGCAATATCGACGGGATGCGACGGGCGATTGGAATTTTCGTTGTGTTACGTTCACTGTCATGAGAGGAGCGTTGTGTTTTAAATCTCTAATACCTATATTCTCCTATCCCTATGTTTCTGAAAAAATTCCGTACGCATTTTTTGTAGTATATAATTTTGTTTTATAAATCATAATTTTTAAAGTTTCATAATAATATTACAATGAGTAGTAATAACAATTTTTCTTTCTTCACTTTAAATTAATAATTTCTCTCAGCTTGAATCTGGAGTAACTGATCTTAACTACAACCTATTTCGTGTTGTTATACCTGATTGATTACTCACTGGTTTTCTATACCATACTTATTCTTATTTTCAACAACTATAGAACGTGTAATACTAATAAAACTTCTGAAGTTAACTATTCTCTGGGAAAAAATATATATCTAAAGACCACACAACTAAGGTGAACAGGCTCTATGATTCGGTAAACGAAATAAATAGAAGTAATTTCATAGTGAGTTTGTAAGCAATCAAAGTAGGAGTACGAGGTGTAGCAACGAAATTTCTCTATAACTTGCCGAGGGACGTAGATCTGTCAAAATCGAACACACAGCCCAATTCTGAAACGAGTTCTTAAAGCAGCATTAGTAGAATATTTTAAAATTTTGTTAAGCGTGAAGGGGATTTTGGTCGGTGAAGGTGAACGTAGGCCTGAGTCTTATACCCGGTCCCATTTCCTACAAAGCTACGAAGATTCAAAAAGCGCCTGTACCTGAGAAGCCTATAATGAAGTTTTTTTATGGTTCTTTATCCTTAATACAGTATTGGATCAATTCATTCCTATTTTTTATTATCATTTTAAAAAAATCCTTTACACTGTTTTTTTATAATGGGTAAGTTTTTGTTCTAATTTTTTTCATTATTTAGAGACATTACGAGTAAAATTTAAAAATATTACAATTATAATTTCCTCTAAGAGGCATAATCCGCTACGCTTATCACAAACAGCGCACGCCAAAGCTTCTCACGCGCCTCTTGGTAGCGTGAAGAATGGGCGATATAGCGGGCGCTCAAGGTTTTAAAATTCAGTCCATGGACCGCTTCATTGGGAGGACTTCCCATTTATTACATTTTTATATCGGTAAACAATATTAAATCAAAAAACTACAAACACGATTTTATTATTTAACATATTAAATTAAATTTATTTTTGAATTATTACAAAGCTTAATACACCAGTATCTTTATCGGCGTTATTCCTGTATTAACAATAATAAGACAAACACGGACTACCTCATTCCATAAATATCAATTAATTAAAAACAGTACTACTAAAACCGACTAAACTATACTCACCGTTATCAAATTCAAAAAATGCTTAACATATGTGGGCTTGCGAAACCGCTCTACTGCACCTTAGGTATGAAGTAACGGGACGAGGGGGAGCATCGGCTGCTCCGTTCCATCAGCCCTACTAAAACAGCATTCAGGTTTTTTTTTCTTATCTCGCACTTTGCCGTACAAAAAGGGAAGAAGTACAACAGAAATTGTAAAGGAAGATGGAAGAAGAGAATGAAGGAAAATATGAGGCTTGAAAGAAGGAATAAAAACAAAACCTGAAAAATCACAAAAAACTCAAACTACTCAAATTCGATAGGGTGTACAAGAGGCTCCGAAAAAAGGGAATACTTAAAGAAATAGTATAGTAATAAGGTATTAAAAATAATAATAAATAGTAAAATATTAATATGTAGTTAATGAGATAAGTAAAAAGAAAGGAAAAACTATTCACCCGTAATTTAAGGTATCTGCCGTAAATGCTATAGGAAAAATTATGCGCGAAAAATCATTAGCACGATGGAAAGTTGTTACAGCCTTGAGCGGTAAACACAAGTAGTACCCTGACCTTAACAATACAAAGTAGACTATAAATACCTGTGTAATGCCTCTGTAAAGGTGCAGTGTAATTTAACCGCAATCTCAGATTAATTTAACGGCCAAGATAGCCGGTAACAGTGTTACAAACCTATTAAAATTACTGTCTACATCTGTTGATAGCGTCCCTTAAGGCGTGGATGCGAAAATTCTGTCTGAAACATCTCTTGCATAGTCTTACTCTTACGAAGGCAAACATATTAGAGCAAATAAGAATCGCGTGATTTTATTTAATGCTAGTAATTTCTTTATAATATATTGTTATAAAAAACGATTGTTGACCACATTTTTTAAATTTATTACGCTTAGAGTCAAACTATAAATCCTATCTAATAAAAAAATTTCTAAAAAGTTTTCAAACAATTTGAAGAAACTTAAACATAACAGTGCAGTTATAAATATTTAATAAAGAATCCTAGGTAATATCAAATCGGCTTTCATCTTGACACTTCATACGATTTTCCTTGATTAATAATTACATTAACAATTGCTTTCACAAAACAAGGCCCAAGTGGGCTCTCCATGTTAGCACGAAATTGGTTCCTAGAACTATATGTGAATTTTGAATATTTAAAATAAGGGATAATTTAAGAATATAAACCAAAAACTGTGTCTCAAAGTTTTTATAAATATGTACACGTTGCAGTGGACCGGTCACATAGCGCTTAAAACAACTGCTAGGGTCTGAAGATTTTAAAGTGGAGACGATAGACCGGTAAACGCAAAGTACAAATGATTTCGTTTAAGTCTTCGGAAGACGCTAGAAGCAGATCGCTCTCGTCCTCTCGCCTATGTCCAATAGTGGACGTCGTGAAGCTAAAATGATAATTATTATGATAACACAAAAGAAAAGAAAAGTGGCGTATTAAGTCCTTTTGGATGTTTTCTTGATAAATTTGTCAAATGCTAATTGAATTCAAACCTTTTGTTGGCATCCCAGTTGCCTCGAAAGCCTTTATCATTATTGACCTCATAAAATACCATTTAAAATTCACGAAATAGTGAAGTATTATAAAATATAATACATGTGAAGCACACTACAGTTTGAAGTCAGGTACGGACAGATATAAGCATCACTTAATAAAACTGCGCTCTTGTTTGGCTTGATATTTGTTTTAGGTCCGTCGTGTCAAATCATATGCCGGGTACTATTCCTTTCCTATTTTATTGTCTAGCAATAATACTACCAATAAATATCTAATACCTATCCTGAATATTAACTTAGTTTACTGTTGTGAATCAATTTGTATTTTTTTAAATATTGAAGGACGAAACAAACTGTTTGGAGTAAATATAAAATACGCGAAATGTAAATAAAATCATAATTATAAAAATAAGTATATAACCATTGTAAGAACTACTGGCCGAATATATTTAGTGATCCTTTTAATTTCTTTTTTACGCTTTAATTTGACATTTAAGCACATTACAATATATTCTGACATTACCACTTTTCTAGTACTGTCTGTTTGTGTAATATTTTTGAAGCGCTTTAATATTTATATATTTTTGACATCCTAATAAGTTACCTTACTTAGATTTATACTTTTTTTAAGCAATTTTATTTATTAGACTTACAACAAAGGTAAGTTTTTTTATGAATTTTTTGTTTGGTTGTTCCTGTTGGTCTTATTCGACATTTATTCGCGGGCTTATATGTTATAATGAATAAACTTTTATATAATCTTCTTGAGTATTGTATGTTTGAAAAAAATAGTAGGCGCTAATACGTAATATGGTTACCATTTCTTTTATTTGCTCTAATACTTTGTGGTGACTCACTCACCTGAATATGAGACATTTTACACGAGAAATTCAGATGATTTTTCTAGATAAGATCCACATTTCACACCAAGCAATAGCATATGTAGAAAATTTAACTAATCATAATATGTATAAAAAATCAAATCAAAATAATTATAAAATCTTGTCGAATGTACTTAGCAATTCCTTTTTGAAATTATAAAATTTGTTAACTATATAGTACAACTGTTATTTTTAGGTTCATAAGAAAGCCTTAAAATGGTTATGAAGGGGGAGAAGTGCACGTTCGGCACGAGAATAGCAATTGATATTCATATGCTTAATGAAATCATATACAGGGAGGTGAAGCATTTTCGCAACTATAAGATATACCGACCAAATTTTGGATGTTAGTAAAATTTTTATTACGATTTTTCAAGCGAACATTCTGCAAAGCATTTAGTTACATAATAGAAGATAAATGAAATCGGTAAAGTCATAATCTTGTTGTTTATTTGCAAGATAACGTTTACAATTAATTCAGTCAATGGTTATATAATAAGGATTACTGACTAGTTGTTATGTATATTCATATAGAAAAAAATGTAATAAAAAATTATTTTGGTTATAACTTTGAAAAGTTAAAGTCAAAGCATAAAGTTTACATTTAAAATTTAAAGTTTATTTTAACGTTAATACGGTATCGTGGAATTTGTCCAAGTGATGACGTGGTTAAAAAACGATTAATTTTTATATGTTATGCGTAATAGAAATTTTGCCAATATGAAGGCGCAAATTTTAATATTGCACTTTCTGCTAGTAATAGATACAATATACATTACCAAGTTTAAGTAGCTAAATCATTGAACTGATAGCGCTTAAAGAACGAGCATTTGCAGAACAATGACGTGCGTAAATTTTCACCTGGGTAATTTGCTTCCACTTGACAAATAGACTCATATAGATCATGATGATGGGTAAAATGGAAAAATTTTGGTTATACCAGAAAGTCTTAACTATATAATTGTGTATGTGTTTAGTCTATTTCATGTGTACCTTCAGTAAATAGAGAGGCACTACAGAGCTAAACACCCGATTAAACAGCCTCTTGCAAAAAAAAATCATTTTGTAGTTTTAGACTTATCATTACAGCAATACCGGTGACTGGCAAATTCTACGCGGCCCACTCGCCACAAGACGATTCGGAGGAACAAATACGGAAGGTTGAGCACTACATAAACAAAGTCTCCGAGGCGCGCGCCAAGGGACCTCATAGCAAATATCCCACGCCTGTAACGACCAGTCATATGTTAGTTCAATGATATTAAATAAAGCAATCTTTAATAAATATATTATTAAACATGGCCGCAGTAACACAGATATATTTTTACGGGCTAGCACGCGCCAGTCATTCTTAACTCAAATGAGACATTTAAGGAAATATACAAGTAATTACAAACTATATTGTCTTAAAAATTTTCTTCAACGTAATAAAATTCTTTATTCTGCTGATGTTTCTTTCTAGTACTATTCAGGTGCAATTTGAAGTATTCTATAATTAATTTTTTTTGGAATTAATTGTAATGTTACGATATGATGTCTGTCATCTCTATCCAAAGTTTGTCTGGTAGAGACCACCTCGAGCGATAAGACCGCCTCTTGTACCATATGAATTGTTTCTTTTTTCCCTCTATTGTTTATGGTGTACAAAAAAGTGTTTATAAATATATAAACAAAAATAATCGACGTAAATTTAGAGGTACATAATAGAAATACTCGTGGATCGTAATACTATGAATAAACAATTGACTGTTAAAGAGGTTAAATAAAGAGATGTTACAGTTACGGTTGGTACACCAAGCCCGTGTACCCGATGGACCGGCAAGACCGACGCTTCTACCAGCCGAAGAGGGAGAGCCCCAACACCAAAGTGGAAGTACTCATCCTCATGGCAAACCCCAGGAGTAAAAAGTCTGATAAGCCTGCAACGCCCACCGCTCCGCCGGCGCCAAAAAAGAAAGAGAAATCTTGAAATTTTTAACATTTGCTTGTTAATATATTCTAAGTGTTTTATTCTCATGTATTCCGCTTTGTTTAACATAAATATTTTTAAGTATTTGTCTGTTTTAATCTTAAAATAATTGTTTCTTTATTCATCCTCATTATGAACTTTATTAAACCGTCCTTGTTTGATTTAAATTCATAGGGTAGTTTCCAGAAATTCAACGGAGAACTAAAATTGAATATAGCATTTAAATTATAGAAACTATAGTTCCAATGAACCAACCAGATAACTGTGGTACTAGCGGCTGCAAATTGAGTAAAATCAGGGTGGGCCACTCTCCTTCCAGATGTACCGCACTTTAGGTCGCCCTAAGAACAGAGACAGTGTGCGGACCATTGTAGCAGAGGGTATAGTATTGCAGACCGTGGATAAAGCCTTTATTCTGCAGTTGACGAGTAGATTGACGATGATTTTAAAATTACTAGAAAAATAAAAACAAATACTGTCACTTATAACCTATTTCTGCCTACCTTTTCTATTAACTGTGGCAAAAGATTTTTAAAGAGACAATAGACATTAGACGAACTAGTATTTCGACTTATTTCTCTACCTCACTATTGTCTTTTCATATTATTTGATTATTTAAGAAAAAAATTGTAGTATTGTTAGTCGTGACAACTAATTCTTGATTTAAATTAAGTCTTATAAATAAAGCTCTAATATCGCTATCAATTTTTTTTAAAGTAAAAGGTTACCTTTAAGCAATGAACATGCATAAAAACTTGATAAGAAATATTTCCATTAGTCTACTTAATACGGCCTATGTTTATGTTTTAAAAATAAGCGGTCTCTTTATAGTTGTCATATTTTGACATTATCAATTTTGTTTTAGACATTTATCACGACGTTTATGTTTTTGAAGATTTTAATTTCATAAAGTTTATTTATTTTAGATTAATTATCTTTTGTTAGATTTATTAATTTTATAAGGATTTATAAGATATACAGATATCAGGTAATCATTTCGAATAATTTCGTGCCGACTAATAATAATAGTGATGTACTGATGTCAATAAAAGCAATTAAAATTTTATTAATTAATTTTAGTATCAATTTTTAATATGCATTATCGATTCGGAGTGTTTTTTTTTTTCAATTACACATTATATTTATGAAGCTTACTTAGGACCCGTGGGCTACACCCACTAGGTGTGTGGTCGTCGACTTAGGGTCGCGACAAGTCGCTGGGTGCGAACCCCGCAAGACCGGTCATCGTGGCGATCTTTGGTGAAGGCTTATGCCTGGCAGTTGGCGTCTAACGTAATGATAATGATAACTTATATAATAATAACTTATCATTATAGGAACAATTAAAATAGATGCGTAAATTCTTAATCCTTATAAAAAACCAAAACAAGAAGCAGGATCAGGATCATGGACGAAAAATGTCAGAATTTTCCTCTCTTGTGCGACTCCTGAAATTTTAAATATTAAAACTAAGCAACTTATAACCAGAAATATACGCGGTGTAGTGAAACGTGGAAACTAACTTATTCTAAAGCAATGCTTATAAATATCTTATTAATTTCACATATTTTAATTGTTTTCAAAAATAGTTCTCATGCGTTTCTCGGTAAATATTTACCTAATAAAACCTTTGAATTTTAGAAACATCAAGAATTTCACAGTTTTGTCCACCATTACACTTCTTAAATATGGAACCACAGTAATCATCTTAATAATATTGATTATTTTAATAATAATTTACAGTTTAACTATATTATACAATCACAATGGTCGGTGAAAAGTGTACATTCGGTAATCGAATGCCGATTGACATTCATATGCTTGACGAAATTATATACAGAGAGGTGAAACACTTCCGCAACTACAAGATATACCGACCTAATTTCGGAGGTTAGTTACATATTTATTTCCACTCTTTAATATTATTAGTCGTAGGACGTGCACACAAGATGATCAGTTGACTTTGTTAAGGTCGTCGAAAAACTTTGGATGCAGTCAGACTTCAACCGATCTTATTGGAAATATTTGGAGAAGGCCTATGTCCAGCAGTGTACATTCTATGGCTGGAGTGTCGGTGATAATGCATAATCTTAGGATGCAACTCTGAACTGATTCCTCTATGTCTTCTAGGAGAAACACGATTTAGGTCTTTGAGTATATCTGATGATAAGATGCTACAAAAAATCGAAAGACGTTTAGTCAACAGACCCTTCCCAGAAGCGAAATTTTGACAACGGAAAATACATCCAATAGTTATTTTATCGTAAATATTTATATTGGTTTGATATGGTTCGTTTTTATTACATTAATAAACTCTGACAAAAATAAGTACGCTTTCTACGCTCTTCACCCTTAAGCCCGCCGAATCTGTGACACCCAGACGAGACATGGTTTTAATACACATCTTTATAGGAACGATTTATAAAATTCTTGACTCTTTTATCAGTTACTCCCCTGACTGGCAAGTTCTATGCCGCTCACGATATTCTCCAAGAAAATGAGGAACAAAAACAGAAAGTTGGTACGTACACCGCTAAAGTATTGCAGGCCAGAGCCCAAGGACCGCGCAGTAAATATTCTGAACCAATTACGAGCAGTCACAAGTAAGTACAACTATTTATTGTGTTAAAAAACAGATCTTTCGGCATCTAGTAGACATAATTATACATTTCCTACGCCTAGTAGCATTCAGGGATTATAATTAAGTTTCAAAAACCCTTTTCCTTATTTCCTGACTCTTTGATTAGATGTAAATTCAAATAGCCGATATGTATTATTTATTAATTGTATATGTATTAAAATTTGTAAAAAAAAACATATTGTACATATGAATATTCTCATTATCACAGTCACATTTAACATACATCCCCACAACATAAATAATAGCGAATTAATGCATAAATATAACTTTAAAAAGATGAGGAATAATGGTTGATGGTTCATCATCACTATTCATCACGTCCACTGCTGGACATAGGTCTTACCCATAGATTTGTAATAGAAGTAATTGGAAGCTTCTTACGATGACATTAACAAGGACTTTGTGATGTACTCTACTGCAGAACCTTGACCCCAGGTTAGCGTGCTATTTGGCTTATCTATATTTCCTTCGTCTATGGATATCTTTATTCTTGTCTTCTTCTATGGGCTGTTCGATATAATTATCTTAATTTTCGGAGTCTCTTTCTACGCACAAACATGTATTTAGTTACCCTTTTTACTAATTGTGTAATAGAAGACTTAATACCTTATAGGTATTCTCAACCAATCGACTCAATGTGTAGTTTCTCGTCTCCTTCGCAGTTATTCATTTCACTTACACATCCTAGGTTTTATATACAAAAGTGTTTTCCATAGAAAGCTTAAACATATTTAAAGAAACGATCAATATTCAAAAATTGAAACATTTTCAAAAGTAGAAAGTTGCATATCAACTGCTGTAAAGAATAACGAATCATTAAAAATCATGTAAATAAATAGCTATTTAAACTTATATTGAGTTCTCGTGTACTTAAAGTATTTAATTAAATGGATGACAGGTTTGTAAATTAATTCAAATATATTAAGGTTTTCTTAATGTGTGAATTATTTTTAAAGGATTAATTGTGTGCTGAAAACATGATCTCGAAATTAATAGAGACAAATATAGCTTTTAGTAAACATAAAAATATTTATTATTATTTAGCTACGGCTGGTATCTCAAGCCTCTCCTTCCCATGGACCGCAACGACCGTCGATTCTACCATCCGAAGAAAGAAAGTTCGCATACAAAAATTGAAATTATTATTCTTATGTCAAATCCTAAGGAAAAAAAGACAAGCTAAGAGGAGGAAGGTAGCAAATATTCACACAAAAGTGCCTTCTTTGATCGTAACTTTAATGAATTGTACGGATAAATATTTACACATAAAATATTTACCTGTTTACAGGTGTTTTTTGTGTCAAATAATATTTAAGATAAAAGCAGTATACAAAAGTTTTTCTAAAAACTTACTGTTCTTTAGTAAAGTGTTTATTTTACTACTATTGTAATATTTTACTTGATAACAGTCTTTAATTTTATTTATTTTGAATTATTATTTAATATGAATTATTTAATATAATAATTGAATTTTATTTATTTTCATGTATCGTTTTTATAGGTATTTTTAATTTAATAATTATAGTTTTAATTTTAATACTTATATTATGAATTGTATTTTTTTTTAAATTAAACATACAAATTAAATTATTTCAATGTAGTTTTATTTTGTCAAAAGGACTTCTTCAAAACACATATCATAGTAACGGCGTCTGTGTTTTTTTGCAAGATATATTGAATAAACACTGCCTGATTGAATTAACGATTAATGTGGTCATTTTGAATCTTATTATTATCATGAAAAAAAAATAGAATATTTTTCTAGTGAGTTGTAGGAATGTTTGAGAAGATACATTTAGGAAGATTATATTATAACATATTTTATATTTTTGCACGTAAAAAATTTATTTTTTGCACAAAAAAAGGATTTAAAAGTACAACTGTTTTGGAAATCGAAACTATTGTTTGTCTTTTTTAAGTTTTAGTTTATTTAATTTTATGTTAGGATACTTTTGCATAGATCTATTTTGTAGTAGGTTCTTTAGGTTGAATCTACCACTGCATCAATTTCCGCTGTCCAACAGTTGGCTATATGTATCAAGATGTTCCTTAATATTGTTAATTGTTATTTTTTCCGAGGAGGAAATGCCTTGCATACATAGCCTTGCAGAGCTACAACGGGTTATGTTGGACTTGTACAAAGGAAGACCCTATCGATGATCTTCCAACATCGCGATGTGGCGAGGCCACCATTCTTGCTTTTACACGTCCACAGCCTCGCCCACACGACTCAGTCTCGTGACGTAAAGGACACGTGTATGTCTCTCACCCAGATGTAAAAAAAACAAGAGAGCGTGTACTTTTAAGAATAGGCTCTTCTCTGCCCCTACGGCGTATCTGCTCTGTGTATCTCCGCCGCAATACGTAGCAGAACATTGGAACATCGGAAAATATAAAATACTTGAAAAGAAACCGCATGCGCAGAGTTCAAAAATTCTTTATGGGATTGAGTATACGCTTTTACAACTTGATTCAGAAGCCTGTTCTAGACTTCTATGACTCTAAACCGTGTATAAATTTTGTCAAAAACAATCTACTCACTAAAAGCAATTGAGGAATGATAAATATTCTTGGGGACAAAAACCGCTTCTATCAGCTTACAGCAGCAAGGCCTACTTGAATAAAAAAAATATTAACTGAATTATAAACCTGATGATTATCCCCCACAGACTAACCTTGGCCGCATACAAAGAGCTGTGGGACAAAAACATCTTCGCTGCGGCGACTCCATCTCCACTGCGAAAGCCGCGGCAGAGACACCGACCTCTGAAACGCAGTCTATAAGTCTGCGCTCTTATCTGGTTCGCGGCTCTTATCTGGAGTTGGCTTATTAAGCCCATTCGGAGTCGCCACTTTAGACAGGCTTTAAACCTCGAACGGGCCATGTAGGTTTAACTCCACCATGGATAGCAAAGACACGGCTACAGAGCACCCGCCATGACTAGACTGAAACCAGTGAGAGGCGGTGTTAATTATTACTCTAGTGTATCGGCTAATATTGGCACAAGTAATCGATTTGCATCAATGCTTATCTATTTTCTGTTTATAGAAACTACACACTACACTAAAACTACTATAGAGTAGAGAGTTGAAGGATTGTAACACCGAATTGTAAGGCAAAGGGCACATCAATGCTTGGTTAAATTTCGCTGTGGTTTTAAGATACTGGAATGGAGACCGCGGAACGGCAAGCGCAGCGTAGGTCAACCCACAAGAAGACTTTATGAAAGTCATCGGAAGGCGCTGAATGCTGATCTTCCAACCGGTCCTATTGGACATCTATGAGAGAGGCATATGTCAAGCGGTGATCATACGACTGAAATAATGATCGCTAGTATGACTCGCTAATGCTGTTAACCCTTATTTATAGAACTCGGCCTAAAATTATCTGAAAACTGATGTCTATGGTATCGAAAAAAGCTCCTAGCCTCATATACGAATGACAATTTTTTACTATTTGTGTATAACTTGTGCCTATATCGATAGTAATCAATGCACTTTACAACAATGTTGTGTGACGCGATATTGATTTTTAAATCGCGTGCACCACATTAATGTCTAAAATTTTTTTTATGGCTACAATAATTAACTAGTTAGAAACTGTATTCACATACATCAAATATTTATTCCAATACAAAACTAAGTTTTCTTTCTTATTATTCTACTGTATTACATTAAGATTTTTTTTCTAAAAGATTACATATTAGAACTTATAACACATGTTAGACAAAATATGTCAAAGGCAAACAAATTTACGAAAAAAATTTGACATGAAAATTATGCAAACAATTTTCAATACAATATAAAAAATTCTTTTCATTAAAATTTTTATTTAAAAAAATTTAGAAATAAATACGTTGTAAAAATAATAGTAATATTTTAAAATCTATGTTCAAAGTATATCATATCCTTTTACTTTAGACAATTTAAAAAAAAACTAAATCTGACATTAATAAAAGTAAATAAATTGACAGATTTTCAGTAACACAATAGCAGTTTTAAAAGTTTCGACGAAATCAATATTTTAAGGTAAACTTGACATTTTCTTTGGTTTTTTTTCTTTTTTAAATACTGTTTTCCCGTCTTGTTTTCAGGATAGGACACAAACTTTTACCTTCCCTCTTTCATCCTTCTTAATTTCTATCATTCAGCGTGCGTTCAACATACAGCATGCACCCACATTACATTTACGCATCGCCTTTCATACCTGGCTATAGTGTTTTATCGTTTACTGCCATATATAACAACTTTCACATTGTTAACCCTATTTTTCCTCGTGCTATTACGTCGTAAATTTCTAAGAACCAAAGGTTATGGAAACTCGAATTTATGGACAAACAAAAGTGCACACAGTTTCCATTCAAAGCGCTAAAAATTAGATAGAGCAATGGAATTAACAAACTTATCATCGTCATCATTTCAGCCGTAGGAGTTCACTGCTAGACATAAGGCTTCATATATTTGCAATAACACTAAAGCGTCCTGCATTCAACATCTTCCGACCACCTTAACAAGGTCGTCTGTGCATTTGTAGTCGGACGCGGAGGTGAAATAAGCTGATCTTGTTAAATATTGAAAAGCAATAATTTACTTCAGGAACAGATCATAATGGCCGCAGGAAAATGTACTTTCGGCGTCCGCATGCCTATCGACATCGTAATGCTTAACGAGATGATATCTAGAGAGGTGAAACACTTTCGGAACTACAAAATATACAGACCTTGCTTTTCAGGTAAATTACATTAAAAGCTAGAAGAGCTATATCAAATTGTGTACTTTTCATCTTTATATATAAGACTTGTTATTAAGAAAGGTTTTGAATCACCTTTTATTAATTTATTCATTCACTGTTTCCAGAAAAGTTCCAAATAGTTTCCAAATTAATAATAAAACATGACTATGAGAAATCCATTTAGAAGTTTGCGTAAATTAAAAAAGCTAGACAATATTAAGATCATCATCACTATGTCTGCCGATTGACGTCTACTGTAAGGCATAGGGCTTCTTTCAAAAATCGCCACGGTGACATGTCGTGCGCAGCCCATTTACTTCAACTACCCACGACCTTGACTATGTCGTCGTTTCACCTAGTCAAAAGCCTACCGCCTTCATACTTTAAACTTGCATATTGTTTAAAAATTCCAAGAATTTGCCTTCTATAAACTAAAATGCTCTAAAAATTTAAATAGTGCTTCAATATTACTTTCGTTTCCGATATATATCGCTGAAAAACTTTTAAAAATACATTTACAAAAACATAGCGTATCACAAACCAGAAAAAAACATTAATTTTTACATACCGCTTACAAAGATCTAACCTATCAATAACAATTTAATTTTTTTATCATCAAAATCTTGATCTAAAATAAAAATTGTAACTAGGAATAGACACGATTATGTATTGATATTTATGCATTTTAATATGTATAAATCGTATTAAAATATTTTCCAAAAATATTGCACTGAAATAGGCCATAAGGAGTGAAAAGATATGTAGAATTTAAATGTGTATTGTTTCGTAATTTCTATGACAGTCTTCTTAGTAACTTTCTCATGACTGGAGGTCGCGGCTAAAACACGTTATTTTCTGCTAATGTCTTTCCCATGCAGGCCTATTTTGTGAAAATTTTAGTTTAGAATGGTTGTGATAGTTGTGTTAGATGCCGCTTTACCCTTTTTTTACGCTTTATCTTGCCGACTGTTTGCTCTTTCAAATTATCGGAACTCGTTCACGCAATGTAACCGAAATGATCGAGTATTTTACGCAAGCTAACTGTATATAGCCAGGCCTTTATCCTGAGTTCTTTAAGATAAACGAATGCAGTGCGCTTTCCTCGGAATTCTTAACGGTAACTATAGCAGTAACTCTACTAAATTTAATTGTTCATATCTGACAGTGAACCCAGTGGCTGGCAAGTTCTATGCTGCTCACGATCAAGTAAAACTTTCCAAGGAGATGATACAAAAAGAGGCACTTTACAGCGAAAACGTCGCTGCGTCCAGAGCTAAAGGTCCACGAAGCAAGTACTCCTCTCCGGCTACGGCGAATCAAATGTAAACAAATTGCATTTCTTTTTCGTACTAAAAAAGCCCCAGAACTTATCGTTGACAGGACCTTTAGGTTTTAAAATTGAGATTATTGACCGACAAATGCAGCGTAGTACGTCTAACGCAAGGTGAAACAAGGCAAGGCAGTTTCCAACCTGTCTTATGGAAGTGGCCAGTAGTAGACTTTCTGCTGGAATCATGATGATAATGACTCTGCTAGTTGATCCTAGTATTCTAATAGCAACTAACATTTGACCTCAAACACCTTCCCAGTATTAAAAATATTGGCAAAATGTCGAATAGAAAAAGCTAGGCACAAAAACAATCACATTACCTTTAATGACATAGATATGTTTTATTGGCCAAATATACTGACTCTTTTAAATACACTTTTGTAAGAACGTGAAAGTGTCATGAGATTAGTAGGCATCAACAATTACGTGTTGCTTTCTTTTAAACATACAATTCATACATAATATGTCCAATAAAAGTTTGCCATTCTTGCTGTTTCCTGTCATTGTTATCTTTTCGGCTCATTGAGTCGATAAGCGATTACATAAAGACTAAATAGGAACCAATCCAGATACATCAAAAGTCATAGGGTCTATTTGCCCTATAACAATCGACCTAAGAGCAAAAACGAATTGGAACTGCGCTAACACATCCTTAGCTCGTTATCAATTTTGTTCCTCATTAGTCTCGGTAGTACCAGGCCACAATTGGCAGAGCGTATACGCATACTTTTAGGAAACACATTCACGTCGCTATTTACACCCGTCTACACGAGACGGGTCTCGTTACTTACGGTATATTTTTTTATTTACAAACATATATACATATAATATAAACATATATAACATACATCTCTAGCCTTCAAACAAGCTTGAAGACAAGTAGAGACCTTCAAACTCCAGCTCAATATCTTTAATATAAGCCAGGCATGTAGTATGCTATGTAAACATATCTAATGGATTCAGGCGTTACTTTGCGGAAGTTCATCCTAAGTAAGAAAAGGACTAATATATAGCTACTTCCGCTATGTAGCAGTAGTCGTGCAATAAAGTGCACCGCCCGTCAGCCCGCTGATAAATACGCATGCGGCAAACTATGCGAATTACACAACTACCGCCGTTAAATCACTCAACACGTGTTTCACCCCTCCACGGGGCATCCTCGGAAATAATGTTACACCGATTAGTGCCAAACACCGATATAAACATACACATTAGAAGATAAGTATATTAACGACAGCCTGGATATTTTTTTTTTAAACTGAAACCGACGTATGCTTTCGACTATGATCTATAAACAGACATTTAATAAATACTTTTATGCTTTAAACATTATTTTTATTTAAGTTTTTTTTGAGCTTGAGTTGTATTTTAGAAGTTCGTGTGGAGTTTTAAGGAATTAAAATTACTACCAAATATTTTTTCTCTTTGACTAAGAATAGGAAAAGAATATCCTATACTGCTGCGTTGAATTTTAACATCACAATAAACGGTTTTCCCATATACTGTTAGGTGTGAACGTAAAAAATGCGATCTTTCTCCTATCTCGACATCCTTTAAAGGTACGGATGGTATTCCGAGCCTCTAGTCTTCATCGACCGCAACGACCGACGTCTCTACAGACCTCTTAAAGAAAGCTCCCACACTAAAACCGAAATACTAATACAAGTGGCTAATCCCAAAAGGCGTTAGTATATGACTATGAAATTGTAAAAAAGTAAAATCCAAAACAAATTTGGTATCCAAAAATTAGACATATCTTAATTATACCGAATTATTTTTTATTTTTGTATTTATATTTTGTTTATATTTTGATAATAGTATACTTTTAATGTAACTTTTATTTGTAAAATAAAACCATTAATTAATTGTACATTTGTTTTATTGATCTTTGTTTTTATCCGCTACAGCATACTGATTCCAAGAGCGAGGACATTTGTTCTTATAATCCCCTTTCTGCAAAGGTCGTAAATGAGCAGCAGCAACACGATCTCTGGAATAAAAAATGGTTCATGTTATACTGTAGAATTAGAGCAATTCGAAGTTAAAGGGATTGTAAGACATTTTCCACTTACATAAATGTTTGTCATCGTCGTTGCCCTTGTCATTTTAGATAAAATATAAAACCTTACCTTCAAAGAAGCGTCTAAATGGCTAGATTTTGAATGATTGATTTTGTACATTGTTATAATCATCTCTAAACAACGTACTTACACCCTAGAGCAAAGGCTTTTTCAGAGAGATCACTTTATCCAGAATGCTTTGAAATAGCCTATAACCAAACATCACGTATACTAAATGCACTTAGGTACATATCAAATGAGAATATGCAACTCACGCAAACTCCTCATAAGTCTTGGCAGTGTATATGGCGTCACACTTCACATCGTTGACACGATTGTACTTCCTGTCCTCCTCCACGCAGTCCCTCAGTTGGCCCTCCATGGCTACAAAATCATTCGCACTCAATGGTTTATCCATAATCGAATATTATATATGAGCACAATTGATTTTAACAGTCTAAGTTCCAGTGAAAACTAATCCATACGTCGAAAAGACGCTCAACTAAAGTTATCTCCATGGTAACGTAAACATGTCTTTTTATGTTAATAACGCAATAGAATTCATTCATTGCATGCATTCATGTCAGTTGATAGACTTCCACTGTAAGGCACAGGCCTCCCTCAAAGTTGGGCACAATGACTGATGTCACACTGCCCGCATCTAACAACTTCCCGAAATCTTGAATATATCATCGATCCACGTAGTGGAGAGCCTATCCATAATGCGTCTACCGGCTCCTGATTGCCACCGCTGCGGTAGAATACTCTCTTATAAATAATATAAACTACGATAAAAATATTCATATAAAATTATAGTCAAATATTAATCAATCCTTTCAATTAAATCTAGAGGTTTTACTTAAATCTCTAATTAAACCTGTAATTAAGAATAATTTTCTTGTGCATATCTTACATACATGTATATATCTTACATACATGTGCCTTAACCTTCTATAACTTTTCAAATTACGCAACTAACAGTAAGCCTGCCTTATCAACCCTGCACTTGATGTTGACTAAACACTTACGTGGAAACAAAGTTGTTAACACGACCGATTAATATTAATCACCCAGAGTTTGTAATTCGATTGCAGTTTTATTCGTGTAATTATTATAAACATGTTATAATTATAATTACTGGTAACACATATTTCTTTTAATAGTTATTTATTGAGCTATTTTTATTTTTTACTACGTCTCATAATGAACGAGTTTAACAAAAACTTGCGCGCGCATTTACAGTTCAAATCCCTTGGATGGTCCTACATAATGATGGAGAAACATTTTTATTATTATTTTTTATTATTTTAGTGAAACAGTGATGAAAGATAGAAATAAATAGCGGTAAAAAATAAAAACAACAGAAGAGCCTTCCTTTGAAAATAACAATTAGGAAAAAGTAAGATAAAACTTTTGCAAAGTGAGGAGTTTGGAGTCTTATTAAACAATTTATTTCACTGACACGTGTTAAATGAATAAGTTGTGTGTTTTATTTAATAAATAAAGCATTTTGCATAATAAGAAGTAACCTACTAAAAATTTATAATTTCGTAAAGTAAATAGTGTATAAGATATATACATAATACGCTATAAAGTACTAAAGTTTGAAGGTAAAGAATTAAAAATTAAATGAATGTAACGTGGTTGCAATCAGTGTCATATTCAAAGTGAACGTGTTATACTAGAACACGTGCTCACAGAACCAAGCAAGGGCTTTTCACACAACAGTTACTGCACTTATTGTTCTTTGCATAAAGTCCCTGAGAGCTCCGTGCCTACTTCACGTGCAATCTCCTTATAATGTACATGTGTAAGTTTGTTTTTTGTTTCCTGTAAAGTAACTGTCTTGTTACAACATGGAGCTGAAGGTGGAGGCAGTTTAAAATGGAATTAAATTAATAGTTGGTATTAAATATAACATATTTATTATATGCCGGCATACAAACAAAATTATTAATGGCATCTATTATTTTACAGAGCACTGTCTCTGGTTTGTTAGAAATTCTGTTAGATGTCGACGCTTTTAGCCTTGTGGTGCTGTTACAGTTCTTCCAGTTTTCGTGCGCCATTTTGATGGTATGTGGCGCGTCTGTCTTACTCAGTTACACTGTTTCTTCGTCCCTCCGGGTTGTGTTGAAAGGAGTAGTCCTCTTTTTGTTTCTGTTGCCGTTGTTTTGATAAAGCACTGTCACTAACATAATAAGTAACCAAACCATAATCAATACATTACAGAATTATGTATTTTAAATTCTTAAAGCTTATAATATTTTATTTATGTTTCACACTCCTTGTCGCTACATTTTAATAATATAAAAATTATTAAACAGTTTTATTTTCAGAAAGAACAATCTGCAATGATTCGTTATAATAAATAATCGTTTTAACCCATAGACGCCCACTGCAAGGCATAAGCCTTCTCCAAAGATATCTATGGAGGATATATCATAATCGCCACGTTTGTTAAACGAGTTGGCGATCGCTGTGTGGTATTATGGTAAGCAGAGACCGCTCCTGCCCATTCGTCTTCTGAAAACTTGTTTGGTAGCAGTGGAAATCCTACATAATTAATGCACACAGTATGAATTACGAGTATATATAATATATTCCGGGAACCGAACCAGTGACCAACAATCGCTAATCTCAGTCTACCGCCGGGCTACAACTGCTCCGAGTTAAATAATTTATATTTAAATGTATATTTAAATCAATTTATAAATCGAAGCATTTCATATAGATTTATTGTAAAATGTCCGAAATTTATAGTATTTTTTTTATTTGCCTTTCTATACCTATATTTTTAAATATACATATTTTCATTAATGTTTCAAGTGAAAAAGTTTTTTTTGAATTAACAAATACTTAATATCTACTTAGTAGCTATTTGTGCACGAACTATTTTTAATTGAAGTATTTTGAATTATTTTTAATATTAACTATTTAGATTTATAAAATATACTATTAATAAAATGTATTCCACTACGTATAACAGGTTTAGTTGTTGCATTGACTAACTTGGCTGCTTGTTACTGCTACGCGGAATACGATCTTTTCGTAGGATTTGGCGGGCACCAAAATGCCACCACCAGCACAACTACTACCACCATCATAACGCCAACGACTAACGTAAGTAACGAAATCTTTTAGAGTAAGATGATCATAATTATTTTAAAATCCTATATCTAGATTAAACAGAATCAATTAGTGTTGATTGATTGTATTTAATCTGACGAGCAATAGTGCTGACTTACGTCACTGAAACATGGTCACTCATTTTGAACCTTGTTAGCCACAGTCGTTCAGCGTACCGTTGGGGTCGCAGTGCTCGGGATTTCTATGAAATTGAATCAATAATGAGGTGATTAGTAGACGAACAAAAGTAACCATAATAGCGGATAGGAAAATTGAAGTGGCAGTGACAAGGCTACATTAGGCACAGATAAGATAGCCACCAGAGCCTTAAGGTTCTGGAATAGACACGAAGAAGGGAAGACGCTGAATATAAGCCGATTCCTTCTGATTTGAATTCAATGGAGGAGGCGTATGTCCAACACCAGACTTCCTATGGCTACGATAAAAAAACAACATACTATTTCTTCATATTTTGATTAACTATTTATTTTAAAGGCAGTTAAGTGTTAAGAGAGAGTAAAAAATGGGAATTTTTTATTTAATATACTTACTGATTACGATGCTTCTATATCTTGAAACAGAATATAAATCTTTTTTATAACGATCTTTACCTAATAACTTATTACTCAATCTCCATGTAGATCATTTTCGTATAATAATAATTATATTTTTTATGAAAAAGTCAAAACCGTTTTTTTTACTTTTTCATCATATGTGTGATCTTCTTAAGAGCAAAACTTAATAGAGTGTTATTTTTAGATGTCCTCTGGAATATTTGATGATAATGCGGAAGAAATGACCAAATTTAAATGCCCGGAAGAAGAAAAGCCTATTAATCTAGGTTCGTATGAGGTACCTACACAGAGGGATCTAGTATTGATGACAAAGGCCATGTTAACCAAATTATTTAACTCGTACAACCAACAAGCTCTCTTGCTGATTAAAGATATCAAAGAGGTAATTTGTGTTTATTAAATATTAACTAATATTGACGATAGTGTAACGGACTATTAGACTTTTCGTTAAAATTTAACAGTCGGTACATTTTTTATTAATTCCCGAAATAAACAAGATAGTAAAACACAAACATCTCATTTATCTTTTTTTAAATATATTGCAACCGAAACCGCTATAGCCTGCTAGCTATGCACGCGATGAAACAGGTGGTAGAATCAAAGGCTCTGTTCCTTCAGTCTGCCGTCCACGCGGCTGCTCTCGTACTCATTTTTTCTCGGAGCCTTTCTCGCAGATTTTTCCTAAAGTACGGTAAAGCGGCTTCTATAATACCTTTAAAAAATGAACAATTTGTGTTTAGCACTAATCTGTGTAACGACTCCTGAAGATGCCCCGTGGAGGGGTGAAACACGTGTTGAGTGAATTTACGGTGGCGGTTGTGTAGTTGGCATTGTCTGTCGCATACGCATTTACGAGCGGGCTGGCGGGCGGTGCACTTTCATGCACGACAACCACTGCATGTGCGGAGGTGGCTAGATATTGGTCCTTTCTTATTTAATTTGTGTTTTACCATTTTGTTAATTTAGAATGCATTAAAGTAGTAAAATATCTCTATTAAGGAAAAAATTGCAATTCTGAGTATACTTTAGTAGTACAAAATCGTATGAAGCATATTACCTATTAAGTCAATAATTTAATTGCGACGCTCTTAAACTGTAATATGGTTTTACATGCTTAGACTATTCTATTTTGGTAATGGCAACCGATCGAACCTTAATTCGGTGCTTTAGTGACCTCAAAGGTGAACAAAATGCTAAAAGCGGTATGAGCAAACCCAAGCCACGGTCTCGTCTCCTAGGTCCCTGCACCCAGTCGCTGTCAAGCGTTCGACTAAACGACATAAGAATTTGGCGGCATGCGAAAAACTGTGTAAAGTAACAGTTCTAGTCGAGGCTTCAAAGGGAAAGCTCGAGACAAGTTACTGAATTTCAGGTGGTTTACTAAGTTTTATACTAAATGCCTTCAATGCTCTACCACAATATAACAATATATTTATAACAGATAGACGGCGCTAATCCTTAATAGGCGCACCGATAGATGGCGTATTTCTCAAAAGACCAACAAAGAGCATTCCATATCAGATCTTTTAATTTGTGTATAATTTTACCTTAACACTCCCATAAAACTTTCCCGATTTTTATTTATGAACATAATAAAACGATAAACCATTTTTTTTCTATTTATTCGTAATTTTAATAGTATATTACATAGTAAAATTGAGAGATCTGAAATAAATTTCTAGGCATCCAAAGCATCTGCAGTTATAGAGAAACAATGTGAAGATGAACAGAAACCAGTATACAGAAAGTGCGTAAAACAAGTGTCTTCAAAAAGTGAAACGATAATTAAGAGCCTTTTAGCAGCACTTAAGAATCAAAGGATGGATGTGGTGGCCATAACAGAGGTGCGTATACAAGAGTTTTGACCATTTGAAACAAAATAAATTAACTGCAAACGTATCAGAAAAATGGAGTTTTACATATTAACATTCATTTATGTTAAGCATTTATGCCACCAGCAATACATAATTTACATTTTCGTAAGTCTCACATTATAATTAATAAATAAATAATAAAGGAGTAATCTAAATTATTATAAATGTGACTATAAATAATCGATATTAAGTTAATTATAAATAGAACAATGTAAGTTAAATAAAAATATACTAATATTATAGTGATGTTATAAATAAATAAGAATATATAATTCAATTTATGAGTATATCAGCAAAAGAGTTTAAGTATCCTGTCTCCAGAATTGTCCAACTAGATTTTTTTAGGTAGTTGATGCACACTTGACAATCGAGCTTGTCAGAGTTGTCATCAAAAAATTAAACAAGCTTTGGTCATAATGCTACTTATATGTCATCACGGCCGACTTGTATGCAGGTTGGATACCTTCTAAATTCCTCATTGCAGAAGCATATTCTTAGTGACTTCGTATTAAACTATTATATAATTTTTGAAAATGAATTTTTACAGTCACGAACTCTTAGTTTTGCTTTGTATTGTTCTCAAAACTTCGATTTCGATAATTTAAAAATATTTTAAAAATAAAGCGATTTCTAATTAAACACTTTAAATAAATTTTAGGAAAAAATATGTAATCTTACGTCAATGACTCCTGACCCTTTGGAACTTATCAAAGTATTGGCACAAGAAAATGCATCGTTACAATTTGCATTACCAGGATTTTTGCGCTTACTTAGTGCTTGTTCATATTATTGTTCACCGTGAGTTTTAATCTTATACTATTTTATTTATTTATATTGTCTATTAATCTTGTTTAAGCGAAAACGTTAGATGCGGGGAGCGTAAGACCGATAATCGTGTCAATGCTTTGGGGAATTCTATGCCTTGCATTGGGTGTCAATCGGTTGATATGATGATGATAATGAATCTTGTTAGATTCACAATCACTATTTGTCTTGTGTTCATAAAAAGCATCATTTTTTCTCTGCAAAAAATATTTTAAACAAAATTAGTAATTTCTTTCTTTAACGTTTTTATTTAATTCAATTAAAATTTTTGATAAAATTATGTATAATATTTCAATTTATATTAATAACTAATAATAATATCAAACCACTAATTATACACTTTTTTGGCTGTCAAGTAATGTAAGGGCTCTTTCAGCCATGCTTTTGTAACCAAGTGGAAGAACAGGTCTTTCGAGATTTGTGATTAACAAAACTAGCAAAGTAAAATAAATGTAAAAATGCGCTTACTTTTATAGAAAAATTATGCATTAAAATTATATAATACAATTTATAGGAGATGGAACATCTTAAATATATTATTATTTTATTGACTTAAGCATAATTGATTCAAGCCGTAACTCTGTCCAGTGGAATAAGCTATTGCACATGACATCACTTATTGATATGTGAAACATATTATATTACATTACTTTTTATAATTTCAGATCTCACTACGAAAATTACATCAAAAGAACCCCTCACCCTATATCCGACTTAGAACTTGTTGTAAAACACTTTTTGACTCAAAATAATTATGTTCAGTTTATATTGAATAAAACAGAATAAAACCATAAACAGAAAAAAGGCTCTATGTTTATAACGTCCATGTCTTGTGCATTAAAAAATGTTAGATTGAGCTTTCAACAATTTCACATACCTACCACTAGATGTCACTACATACAGTGAACTTTTGACATGAACTTAGTGTAAACTTTTTAGAAACTTAACCAAAATACTTTACATTTTTGTGTAATGAGTATATTAATACTGAACAACTTTTATTTTAATTTCAACGCGCAGTTAATGTAACCTCGGTGAATTTAATGAATCGCTTAATTTCAAAGCGTTTCCATAACATAATGTACTTATAATAAATACGAAGGAATTCCTGAGATTATGGTAAGTAGTATGTTGTTATACATAAACATATACATATTTATTATTCAAGTAATAAATTTCCTAACTTTTTAAATTCTAAATTATCTTCGCCGCTTAAGGGAAAGGTAATGTTCAGCCCACTTTCTCTCCATCTAATATAAGTTTATACTAAGTAACACAGACAAACATTTATGATAAATATTTGTTGTCAGTAGTGTTTTATTTAATTTATTAGTATTTCTCTTTCAAGATAGCAATACATAAAACTTAAAATCTGCATTAAAAATAGTAAAGAAAGTGTTACATGAATATCTTATTTAATATTATTTGTAATTAACTTGTTATGTTATATATGAAATTACCTTATATATATTTATGTGTATTAGATACTTTTTAATTATGTACACACAAACTTCATACTTCTATGTTTAAAACAATTGTTTACAGAGGATTTAGGTATTGGAAAAACCGGTAAATATTAACAAATAATTAGAGAAAATTATACTAATAAATTTATGTCACAATATATTATTTAGTCTTGTATTTTAAATATAATGAAATTGAAAAACTCAACAATACTGTTACAAAATGCTGTTTATTGATCTTAATAAAATTTGATTTAATATTTTATTTCAATGATTTAATACTATTATTGTACTATAACAATGTATTAAAATGTGTTTTTAATTACGGAGATATATTCCCTTCAAATATAACTAAATTTAATATTCTAAGATAATAAGTTAATTGCTCATAAAAATCATCATTTGCCAAAAGTGTCAATAAGTTCAAAAATAATAATAATCGAACAGATGAAACAAATTAAATTTGAAACAATATTACATTGCTAAAGAAACACCTGTATACTACAAGCTTAACAGAATACTTGGAATTATTCCTAAGGCGGGGTATTTGGCATACAAAATGTCTATTAATTATTCATGAACTTGAGTCTTAGCAAACAATTGATATGCAATTATTCACTGTGCAAAGACTGTCAATGTGTATTAAAGCAAAGATATTTTCTATCATTAATAAAAGGCCTCTTTGCTACTAATGGGAATAAAGTATTTATTTATTTTATAAATGCTTATTATAATTACAAATATTATTTGGTAGTAGCCAACATTGAAAAAACTACAACATAGGTTTTTATTTATAACATTTGATTTGAAAATGTAGACAAAAAAGAATGTATAATGACAAAATACACTTATAAAATTATCACATGCAGCAAAGGACATATGAAAAACCAATGTGAAGCCAAGGATAATATATTAATAAGACAATCAATTTGTAGTCATTTTATTTAATGTTATTTAACAGTAATCTCTCAAATAATTCTGAGAACAGTTTGGTAATTGATCAAGGTACAAGAAAGAAGGCAATAGGTTAAACAATGGTATGACTAAAAAACAAATTGCAAAATGCATGTGTCGAGTTTATTAGGCAGCACAGGAGAGCGAGTTGATGTTGTTGACAACTAGAGATCCAAAGTCATATTAACTAAATTTTAAAATAGAATATTACAAAGTTAGTTTCTTGCAAGGTAAGGGATTTCCATCTATGTACTGGCTCATCACAATATTTATGGAAGTATATGGCTTAAAGGCTTGAAACTTTGTCATAACATTCCTTTCATTGCATGGATATCACCTAAGATATTTTACAAAATTCCAGCGACAAGTAGGACTGTGAGGGAGTTGGTGGACATCTAGATATGATGAATTATCAAAAAGAACTATACTAATTGGTTAACTCTGCTTATATACAATGAGAAGCAATTTATTATCACTTGCACAAGCCAAAATTTAGCTACCTATCTAATTCTTCCTTTCATATCCACAGATTTTTCTATAATTGCTCTTTATTAAGCTATATCCAACTGCATTAGAAAAGTCAATGGTATAACCAAAATTATAGACATTCATTTCACAATTTATACACATTTTATTAAAGAAATACATTGAGACACCCCATTATTTCATTCATCAAGATTTATTACACTATAAGATGATTAAAATTAATTACTAAATTTACCAATTTCATGAAATGGAACAATTTGTTTTAAACAACACTCTCATCTGATTTATCTTTAAACAAATATTAATGATAAAAAGACTAAATTTTTTAAAATGTATACATTTATTGGTATACCATGCTTGAAAAAATTCATTTAAAAGCTAAAGATTTGTTATAACTGATAATTAAAATACTATTTATTAGTAAGTAATATCATGATTTGAGAAGGATAGAGTCCACGTAATTGTAAATTGTACATCAACAATTATTGCCTAAAACATAAGCTTGCTTGTCTGTTACTTCAGTTTTGTTACTGTACCCGGTGATAAATATTGCACATCAACCTTTGGAAAGAAACCATCGGCTAATTTCAGTTTTGTAGAAAGTTATCTCTGTCAAAAAAAAACACAGTCTGACATTTATTAGGAACTGTTAAAACAAGTATCATTTGCTTCTTTTGATAATTATTTTTATTCTTTTTGTAAGAGGCACCAATTTTTCTATAACTGGTGGTGTTAGGTTGGGGTAAAATAATATACAATATTATACATTAATATACAATATTTATCACCAGGTACCTATTTTGGACAAAGTTAAAATATTTAACAATTAAATGTTGCTATTTGGTGACAAAAATAGGCTAAGCTTTATCAGAATAACGTGTGATGAAAAATTTATTTGAGTCATCATAATATTTTATCTGGAGCAAGGGTAAGCAAGCTTTTAACAATATAATTGAAGTCATTATTATGTTTGTCGCCATGTTTGAACTTAACACAACCCTTGTATCAGTTGGATATAACATAAAGATAATATAACTACTAATGTAAACCATGTCCATTTGAAAAAAGTATAGGTGTTTTGATAACTATTCACATAATTTTTGATGTGTTCGATATTATCATTAAGAGATTTTCAGTAAAAACCATAATATAAATTTGATTACTATATAGAAAATCATTTCTAATCACACCTTGTAATGAAAATTAGTTTCTTATTTCTTTAACATAACATTATAAACCATTAAGAGTAGACAAATTATTTTGTTTCTTAAAAATTGCTAAAATTATTTGAAGGCTACTTTTAGATAGGCTACTTTTTACTTTTTTTGTGTTTCCGTGATTTCTTAGATTTCTTTTTTTTGTGTTTCCTTTTCTTTTTCTCCGACTCTTTGTCACTGTTTGAGTCACTACTGGAGGTGGTAGATGATGAACTTGTAGAACTGTAAAATTAATATAGAAAGTTAAAAAAGTTAAAAATATTAACATATAATACAATACAAATTCTTCATTTGTACTTATAATAAAACTGTTATATCATTATTTCCGAGAGTGGGCTAAAAAGAAAATTGCTGATTAATAGAGATTTGTCTTGTCTCAATGGACTGGTGTGAACTAAGCAGCATTGCTTTATATCAGGGTTGATTAGCCAACCCAATTCCTTGAGAAATCCCGGAAGCCCTGATGTAGCTTGCATTCTTACTTTAAATTGCTATATTATGAGTAACAAACCTTGATCTTTTTCTTTTCTTTGACTTTTTCTTCTTGGCCTTCTTCAGATGCTCCTTCAGTTTTAACTTGAGTTCTGCTTCTCGAAGTGTCTGCAGAGGTGTGGCATACTCAATTTCACTGTCACTACTTGTGCTACTTACATCTAGGACTATTTCCTTATTTGGATCCACCTAAAATAAATGATGGGATGTATTATTCATTTCCTTTTACCATGTAATTTATTTAAGAAATATGATGAACCAAAATAAAGTAACTTGACAAATGTTTTCAGACTATTAAGATTAACCCATAAATTATATTTTCATTCAAACATATTAGGTGCAAACAGCAAATATTAACATTATTCAACATTCCCAGCAAACTTTTTAATAAGTTTTATTCAACTTATGAATTACTTACTAACTTTTATAAAGTTCCGGCACTGAAAAGTTAAATGGCCCGCGTATCCACATTTCTTACAAGCAGCCCTTGTACTTTCCTTGCCGAATTTATTAACTAAATCCATGTAATTCGACATTTTTTCACTGAATCAATATAGCATTACACAGTAATCACAGTTCTCAAAATACCAAGCTTGTTCTGCTATAACGTTAACGTCACAGATAATAATTAACTGTCAAGTACGTTCAATGTTACGGTAGCTTGCTGTCAAAACTAATATTTAAAGAAATTGTAATAAAAACGAAAGAGTTATTTATATTTTAGCGTCGATATTTTAAAAAAAATCTTTATTCCCGGAATTCCCATAGCGGAATAATTAAGTACAGCATATCAAATAATTCAATAGAAGGAAATTGAGTAAAATTTTAAAGTTAATCGATTACCATTACTATTGTGTATTCACTCACCATGTAATTTACTTCTGAAATGTAGCATGCATAACTTGTTTACATAATTTTTTCCAACTATGGAAAATATTTTTGCATAAAACGTCTCAAAACAGTTGTTCAAACTTTTAGGCTAACGCTCATACACTCCGAGTGTTGTACATTATAGAGATGTTTTTCGTAATAAACAGATTATGTATTACATGTTTTATGAAAGACAATAAAACATAACCTAAAAAAAACAATGATGTGAATATCATTTCCATTGATAAAGTACCTTAACTTTGATTTTGCACGGAAGCGTTTATCTTTTATAAACAGAATATATTATAGTTACGATATACTGGGTGTTATGTATAAGAGTGTAGATACTTTGCAGGTGGATAGACTTAGTCTATACAAATATTTTTTAGTATAGGCACCACGGTATGAAATGTTATAGTTTTTCAATTATAGTGAAAACAAAAAAAACCGGTTACCTGTAAAATTGGCTCTTTTTTAAATAATTTGTGAAATAAAATATATTAGAAAAATAACAATACAAGATTTTTTTACTATTAGTATTTAGTATAAATAAGCACACATGAATACCCACAATAGAATCAAAGTGACTTAACAAAAGCAAAGGGTGCTGCGCTTACCGGTCTACAGTCTCCGGATACCTGAAGACACAACTGGCCATCTTTTATGCGCCAGCTAGCGCCGGCCACTGTCACTTTTAGTTTTCATTCGGATAATATAGACCACGTATATGGATAGCCCAGGGTACGACATTGACTAGTATCGTTTTTTTTATAAAGCCCCTTCTATGGGGACCTCTCGTACCCCCCTGTCTATCGTGGGACAGGGACTTTGTTTTTATTTAATCTTTTTTTCGTTCTTTTCTATTGTTCTTCCTATGATCTTTCATTCCTTTATTTTCTTTCCTTCTGCAATTCTCCTTTCTTTTCCTTTCATGTTCATTTTTCCTTTTATTCGATATCATTCTTTCTTCTCCTCATACCTTAACTATTACAATTCCTTTGTTTTTATTCTGTATCCCATTTTTGCACTATTCTAGGTATACATTTTATATGTATTGTTTTATTTGCTTATTTGTTTCCTTATCTCTTATTACAATTTTATTTGTATTTTTTTTAATTTTAGCTCAACTCTTGTTTCTTTTTATCACGTTTGCCGTAATCGTTCTGCACATTTGTAGGAACGTTGGTCTTGCTTCCTTGTCATTGATTAGCGAGGCCATTGAGTCCTCGCTAACCTTACTGCCTAACCGGCATTCGGAGTCGACCCGGAGTGCTCCGAATGCGGGACAGTGAGCTACCGGGTGGACCACAGTCTGGTCCACGCCCGGTTCACAGAAGCACGAGGGGTCCTCCTTGAGCTTAAGCACGTGAAGGTATTCGGATAACCCCCCGTGCCCCGTGAAGAGGTGGACCAAAACCGCGTCCACCTCGATACTGCGGAGCACGCGATAGTCTAAGACTGCGGCCGGGAAGAACTTTCGCGTTGTCGATGCCGTCGTACCTTCCATATACCTTTTATTCCATTCGTCAAGCGTTCCCAGCCTAAGTTGTCGCTTGAAGAATGAGATAGGGCGTGACTAGTAATGTTAATGTTGCGAAAGGTGGCTGGAGAGAGAAAGAACGTCGGTGTTGGTTTTTATGATAGCATATCTAATCCATGTACATGTTAATAAGGGTGGAAGTATTCCAAATTTAATTAAACTGTCTTTTCTTTCCGACAGCAATATAAAGAAGGAAGAACACATAAATAGGAGAAATGGTATACAATGGCGGAGTTTCTGCCCCTTTGCGACGTATTGTTCAACGTCATCTCCCTAGCGGGCTACTTCTGCGACGTGGTGTTCGACGTAGTTATGGGATACGCTCTTCTCGAACGCGGCTATAAGTGCACGTTTGCTGCCACAATATCCATCGTGGTCACGTCCTTATTAATATCACAGGTAGTTCTCTATTATTTTACGTTGCATTTATAGAGGAATACATTAGGATATTACTTTATACCCTTCTGGTGGTGGAGCGACCAGGTTAGGTATCAAAAATAAATCTCGTTTTTTGTGTGATAGAAGTTTATACAAAGGACCAGTGGAGAAGGGCGGCAGAAAGAGGTGGCGTTCAACTTAAACCAATTTTTTAGTAACTATGTTACATTTGATTGGGAAGCTGCTTAGTTTAGCTACCTTACACTTACCTTAGTGAACCGACGAAATCATCATGGCGAACCTTGAGAAAGCCTTTTGCCCCGCAGTGGGCATCTTTCGGCTAGTATGATGATGATGAAGTTTCATGCAGGCACTAGGCGTCATGTACCTTAAGAGGGTACTTCAAACCAATATGCTTTTAACATTGTCATCCAAAAGGAAATACACGGTCATTTTGCTCGGTCACAGTCGGATTAGTATGAGAGGACCCATGACAGTTTCATTTAACTCAAAAATGTTGCCATCTAAAGAAATACATTATAATAAATACTATCCTGTAAGATGTTTGTTTTTTATAACTATGTTTGTATAGGTTAAGTTACAAATTACATAAACGTGCAGGTGGAGACTTCAAAAATGGTAAGATTTGTATAAATGTATCTTCTATAGCGCTACCGAAACCTCTGTACCGCGCCTTATGTATGCGCGCGGCGAGACGAGGAGGAGTACCGGCCGCTTTATTTCGTCAGGCCACTGTCAACGCTTGTGACGCTCATGTTCTTTATTCCTCGGCCCCTTCTATACCGCAATTCCTTAAGGCGCGGTACAGTATAACATTTGTTATGCATTCCTAACTACACAGATGTCTAGCTTAGATTTAAGTTTAACTTCTACAATAATTGTAGGTGTTATCCCTCCGTTGGTATCTACACGTGTGGTGGGCGGGAGAAGGACGTAAGGGTCGTCCGCCATGGCTACCAATCGTGTTACATTGTCTGCAAGTTGGTGTCCTTTGGAGATACGCACGACTTCTGGTGCCTGTCGAGTTGCGTCGAGTTAAACATCAAGTACGGGACCTTTGTAAGTATATCTTCAGTTTTTCATGACATTTCCTTTTTGATGTTTAAAAATTATGACTTCTTCTGATCGTTAATACTTATAATCTACGTAATCTTAAGTTCTGAGTTAACTAAGCATACAGCAGCAATCTTGGAGTTATTTCTACAAATTAAATATTCCTATCTTAATAACAAATAAATCTCTGCATTTGAATCAAACCATTCCTTAAAACATAAAAAGATCAAAAATATGAGTGAACAGTGACTGTACCGTACAGATTATTTATTTAATTCTTTTTAAACGTTCTTATGGCGGTGAATCAGTTGATTTTTATTCAAAATTTAATTGTAACTTTTATAAATTATTTGTACTTTAATAGCGATTATCATAATCATTGTCATCGTTACAGGAGGTCCATTGCTGGGCCTCCCTTATAGATAGTTCCAATAAGATCTCTGGGCAGTAGCCTGCATGTCGCGTACTCTGATGACTTAATAATGAATTATTATTGCGGTTATTGAAAAATGTTAAAAAAAGGCACACGAAAAATTATTGTTGTTTTTGATAAAAACGTCTTATCCGTTACACAGAGTCCACAAATAAAGAACTATTTCATTTGTGGTCTTGTATCATTTTTTAGTGTTCATAGGGTGATTGCTTATGTGCGTCCATTGGTATCAAAAAACCATCACACACACACACACACATATATAAAACATCACAATTGTTTCCCCTGGAATGCAACAAGCCTATAACGTCTGCCAATGCAGTCTGTAGAAATAGGTAGTAAGCAGCAATTACTCGTAATTTTAATATGTAGTTGTCCAAATTTTGAAAACATTTTTTATTACTATATTTTCATAACGTTATTTATTATGTCTATTCCTTTAAAGCTTTTAATCAATCAACTTCAATTTATGTATTTTATATTATGCATCATTGTTATTTTAGCCTTCCATTGCAAAACTGGAAAAGTATTCATATTGAACGTTTTAATTTTTGACCAATATTTACATAACTTTTGGATCTACGTGTATATTTAATTATTTTTCATATATTTGAGTTATAGATACTGTTATTTCCGTAAAAAAATTAAAATCATGCCTCCATTTATCTAGGGCATGTGTACCTCTTCCAAAAGAATATGTAACATGTTATTAACTAATGTGATCTCACAGGTATGCTTCGTTTAGTCCACGCTTTCTGCGAAGCCGCGCCGATGCTGTTGCTCCAACTGCACATATTGCTCAAAGATTCGAACCACGAACCAGTCAATGAATTTGGTGTCACACCCGAGCCCAGTATAGACGAGCCGTCGGGTAAAATGAAACTTTTAACTAATATACTTATACTATATAACTTTTTTTACTTCCTGAGCCGGGGGGGGGGGGGTGTATAGGCACAACATACTCTGCTCTCATCAATTTCGCGCTGCCTGCATCCAACGACTTTTGGCAACTTATGTCCTAAGGTCATCGGACCACCTAGTGAGATTCCTACGTGATAGTCGTTGGAGGGACCTCTCGATCTCCTGTGGAACTTGCCTCTCAGTACTACCAAGGCACATCCCGGCTTCCTCGCTGTGGTGCAACTACACTAAACCACTTCGTGGAGAAAATTCCTAAGTCTGATATGCAAAAACCTAAACTTCCAACGACGTTCGAGAGTCGACGATTCATGGCTGAAAATGTTTTTCACGTTATTGTTATAACTGATTAATGTACTTTGACCATTGGCATGTACAGCTTCTCCAGGTTATAGGTGGCCCAGCAGTGAGAGCTCTTTGCGGACCTTTATATGGTAAATAAGCTTAAGGGCTTCATCATCAAGTAATATTATAGTACTGGTAAGCGAGGTGATGGCTGAGGCCACGAGCATTGACGCCATACTATCTTCTTGCCAATCCGTGGTCGCTTCTCGGACACCTTATGAACCCAGCGGTCATCTGTTCTTCAATGTAGCTTGTCCACTGCCACTTCAATCCGCCATTTCGCTCGGTTATCACGAGTACTTTCGTGTTCGGATCTTCTGATTCCTGATTCGATCTTGTTAATTTATTCCAAGTGTCACCCAAATACATCGTTAAGCGAATGTAAACTAAGTAACACAAAGTCTCTTTTGCAGCAAATAAAGCGTTCGCAGAGTTGAACGTGATATCGGCGTCTCTGTCGATGTTCTCCGTATGCTGGGCGCTGGCCAGCTTCAGTAAAAATGTACGCCTGCAGAACGTGCATAGACTGGTTCTCACTTGGCTCGGCGTGATCTTCCAGGTATAACTTATATCTACTAGGAATAGCTTCGCTACCTCAAAAGAAGTTTTAGGCGTGACGTGCAAGCCAGGTCAAAAAAAACTTATTTGTATTCTAACCCACTGTTTACGTCATGCTGTTTCTTGTTAATAATTAGTCCGACAGACTTCGTACTGTCAAAAGATATTAGTCTGTTAGAAGGAAATCTATTGCAATTAAGGACAGAAATTTTTCTTTAGGTTCAAAAAGTAGATTTTAATATAGTGACATGAGCTTTTTGCTTTTTCTCTAATGATGTTAATGCTGCTAGCCTAAAGGCTTTTACAGCTTCATCACGAAATAAGCAGAAATAGAACCCGTGGGGTGCGGCCAGCATCCAGCGACGACCTTAACAAGTTTTGTCCACTTTGTGAGGAACGTCCTTCACTGCACTTGCCGGTCTATGGTCTCCACTCCAGAACCTCAACGCCCCAATGGTCATCTGTTCCGGGCCATATGTGGCCTACCCACTATCACTTTTACTTTCGAACGAGCAGGACCATGTCGGTTAACTATTCCTAATTCTATTTCGAAGCAAAATCCCGAGTATAGCCCACTCCATGGCTCGTTAAACTTGCCATTCAAGCTAGAAGTGAAAGTGAATTTTGTTTTTTTATAAATTCGACAAGCTAATTAATGTATGACAATTAATAAAATATATACGAGAACTGTGACTATCGGGTTTGATTCCCGGGATGCAATCTTATGTATAATTCACACTCTGCATTTATGATCTGGGATTTCCACAGCTAATAAACAAGTTTCCGCAGGGTGGGTAGCAGCATTCTTTGCGTACCATACTACCACAGTGCAATCGCCAACCCGCTTACCAAGTGTGACGATTATGGTGTATCCCTCTATAGATATCTTTATGGGAGGAATATGCCTTGCAGTGGGTGTCTAAGGGTTGAAACGGCGATACTAAATAAATAAAATAATTTGCAGTTCCTGTGGAGGCTAGGAACGATTTCGGCAAGGATATGCGCTCTCACCGTCTACGCTCTAGTCTATGAATACTGGGTCTTTTTAGTTATAGGTAAGTGTACCTGATTATTTAGATGAACACATAAACACACACATGTCCATCAAAAATCATAACTGTCATACATATCAACTATTACCGAATCAAACTATAGTTAATAACTATAATTATGTAATTGTATTTAATTTTCGACAATGCCATTATTTTTCAAATCAAAATAAAATAGAAAATTAATTTAAAAATAATCACGGTTTTGATTTCATTTAAAAAGTGATATTTACCAAAATTTATCATCGTCATCCTTTAGTCATTCGACGTCAACTGCTGGGCATTGACATAGACATTTGTGTGGTATATTTTCATTTCTGTGAACTCTTCTATAAACTGAAACATTTTTGGGGAAGTTATGAATTCAAAAAAACAGGGAATCTTAATAATCTTGTATATCTTGGCTACCATGATATATACAAGCGTCTAGAGAAACAACAGTCGTTGCAAAGACTGATTACCTACCTGCATATGTAATAGACATCACATACATAAAAGACGAGTAAATAAGTGCGAAGTAGTATCTTCCAGAGACAAAAGCAATTTTCGACCAGTTTACCACAAGATAGATCGCGTATTGTCCAGACTACGAACTTAGATGTTTCAGCATTTCTTAGTTATCTCGTAAGATCAAATAATATTTCATTGCGTTACTAAAACTACATTATTTTAGCAACTCCAGTCGCTATCTACCACATATCAACATACTTAAGTGTATATGTTTCATCGGTTCAGGTTTACATTGGGTATCAATGTTCTTGTGGTTGATTTCGCCCAAGAACGTATTTCACGGCGAACGAATAAGCCGTCCACGCAAGACGTACCTGTCGGCACTCATCGCCTTCGTCTATGTCTTCGCCTACATCAACCTGCAGGAACTTAACCACAGACAGAAGATGGTAAGCCCTCACTTTATTGTGTTACCAGTGCAATAAATTACATTTAACCCGAATTTACCGACTTGTTACAATTTATATAAATTGTTATAAAAAATACATTTTTGAAAACAAATTTTGGGTTAGTCGTATTGATATGTCTTAAAAATTATGTTTTATAGGTTTATATACTTAATCAGATAAAAATAACCAAGTAAAAAACTACTACTTACTATCTGTAACTATTTTTGTTACTATCTTATTACTCAAAAACCAAGATCCAGTAAATGCCAACGAGAACTGTTTTTCTATGGCAAAATTAATACTTGTTCATCTTAGGCCCAAATATCTAGTGAGCAGTAAAATTCGCGTGTATCGCAGATGATATTCTACTGCGTGATGTGCGTGGAGAACTGGCTGCTGGTGAGCGCATGGTGGTGGTCGGGGCGGGCGTCGCGAGCCGCGCCCACCGCCGCAGCTGCCGCCGCTGCCTTCTGTCTCGGTCTCGCCTTCATGCTGCTTTACTATAGGTACTAGTTTACTCCGTACACACACATTGCTGTATAGTCTCAGTTTTTTATTATAAGACGCAATACACCTCTACCATAAAGCGGGAGAGATTTATACTATTTTACTTACAGTTTTTTCCTTTCTTTATTTCTTAGTTACTATAATCTAATCCTCTTCTTACCGGCAGATTGACGCCCACTACAAGGCGAAGATCGCCAAAATAATCGGTCTATATTACATTACCTTAATAAAGGCACTTATTATAATATTAAATAATTCATTATTTTAGTGTCTTAATTATTCATGCGTGACATCTATTAATAGATGTCATTTAACGTGATGGCCTAGCTAATTGTTTGAGTTATTTGTATCTAATTATAACACTATTTCTTTACGTTGTTTATAAAAAAAATATTGTAGTAGCTTTGTAAGTTGACCCCTATTGGGTCACCAGGAGGAGTTTTCAATGTTATCCCCACGCCTAGCCCTACTCTTTAATAGTCCTGCCAGACCTCTGTCAACGTCCGGCGTTTCTTTTCTTCTATTATTTCGTCAAATTAATGGGAACTGGATTCGAATGTTCGCTTTTAATGCGCAACGATTCTTCGTCATTTCGGCCATATTATTATTAATGTAACATATATCATTAATGTTCATAGACCGCCCCTTAGATTTTCACGACCTGAACAAGGACGATCCTTGATCATCCTAACATTGACGGATGTCTGAGAATAATAAATTGTATTGCGATGGAGAAATTGAACATTTCAATTAAAATTTTGTTGAAGTTGAAATGACGATAAACTAAAAAATAAGCGAATATAAATAAACTTTAACTTGCAGGTACTTCCACGTACGAAGGCTGGGCTACATGCTGGGCGAACATCGACAAGGTACGAACAGTACAAACGCCTCATCGCAGAACAAGAACGGTGAGAGACAACATTTTGTATCCACGACACTACGCGATAGACACAATTCTAACTCGTTTTCAGGGACGGCCTCCCACCCCTACCTTCGCGAACAGCAAAGGCGATCCGAGGTAGTATCCGTATCCTACCTTAGATTACCGAGTGGTCCTCGTTATAAGCCGTACATTCACATACATAACACTTCACACTTACACTTGTAGAACTGCTGGAATACACCTGTCCAGTAATAAATTCTTGAAAGTTCTCGAACACTTTCGTTCCATGATCTCAGTTCCGATGAAAATATAAAAGTTCTCCGGGCTAGCAGCAAGAATATGAACAGAAACAATAGATACACCTCGAGCCGGTAGACGAGGCGTAAGTAAACCCCCACTAGACGGACTAACAATATAGTTAAGATCACGGGAACTCTGGATGCGGGCAGTACAAGACCAATCATCGTGGCAATATCCTTGGGGGGGCTCGAAGATAATGATAGTAGCTTTAATATTACCAGCATTACAGCTGTATTGGTAGATGTCACCTTATTACCTTACCCATATATAGATCTCCCCTGAAGCAGTAGTGTCCATATTTAACGATGTTCTAATTGTATTGTTATTATTTTTGGATGCATATTCACCTAAAGTTTTTTTTTAATTGCAGAGACATCTTTAATTAGTTGTTTATAAAAAAAATGAATAGGCGATGTTATTCCTTGCATCAAACTTGTACATTATAATGTATGATATTTGTGGTTACTATTATTGCAACGGCTGCGCAGTTAAATATACGAGTATTATAACATTATTATTAGGAAGACCGGAAAGTAATGTTGTTTCTGTCGACATATTTTCCAAAAAAACTGATTGATTTTTACCGCTCCGGCTTTGAAAATTTGGATAATAAATGGCAAAAGGTTAATAACGAAAGTGAATATATTATTAATTAGAAATAAAAAATTGTTAAAAATGTAGTCGTGTGAATTTAACTTAAGAAAGAGTCATTACTCTCCGCTCCCCCTAATATTAGCGTATTGAATTGTGGACGCCATTTATTTATTTAATTACATAACCTCAAAGTAACATTACACAACATGTAATGAGTTCATTTAATTACCTATTTTATTATTTACTTTGTGTCATTTTCTTCAACTCTATTACATTCAATTATATTTTGGAGTGAAGACCACAGATCGGCATGTTGGAGGGACGCTTCCATTCGGCCCTAGTGTAAAAATCTGGAAGAGAACTATGTCCAGCTGTGAACGTCGTAAGGCTGAAATGACGATGATGATATCCAATTCCATTATATTTCGCTTAATTGATAATAAATAAAATTACGAGGCAGAAAACGTGTACCATTTCTTGTCTCAAGATGGCGGTTGCAAACATGATGGTGCATAACATTTTGTTTATATTTTTATTCACCGCGCTTACTTGCATTGTCACCTGGTGTTTTTATGGCCTCCGTTATTGGGGATTTCTTATACACCCTATCGTATTTTGGAGAACAGTACTTTTTTTGGTCTTTAATATTTTTCACATTTCTTTTTATTGTCATTCTTCTATATTCATATTATCATTCATTCATTTTCTATCATACATTACAATAACTTACGTTCCCATTCATTCTTAATTTCCTTCTTTGCATCGCATCTCATCCTAATTTCATTTATCACAGTACAGGGTATTTTATAACAATATTTCTTATTCTAACTATTTAATATTTATTTCTATCACAGATGTTACATTTATCACAATACATTGGTTTCTTTTGCTTTATACTTATATTGACACTTACAATTACACTTTATTTTTCTTTTTGTAAATCTGCGTACCTAACCCAATACTAATTGTAACTTTTATTTATAACCTGACACCTGATATTAGCTTTCAATTATAAAACTTATACTTCATCTATACATCATTTATGTATAAATAAGTTGGTAATAGGTTTGTAATAACTTCACGAATTCTTCGAAAGCGCCATATTGGCAAATATTAAATGTTATATTACTACGTAAACAATAAGTTAGGTTACAAACTATACATTCAATTTACCAGGTAATACCTCTACCCCAACAGACAACGCGGCTATACCAGGCGTGTTTAACTGCCGCTTCTCCAACCCTGTCAATAACAGGTAAGAAAAATAATAAGTAACCACATATCCCCCACAGGTCGTCTCTCATCTCTATTAAAGTAGACTTTGCTACGAATTCCGTCTGGGTCCACCGCAAATACATATTTAATATTATTTATAAATAAAAATATCTTGGTCCTTCCTTTTTTTAATTTAAAGATCTAAAATTAAAAGTATATCATTTAACAAAAATTTAATATAGCATTCAAGAGTTTTTGGTTGATCGCAATGTATGGCAAAAGTAATAAATCATATAATATAAAATTAATCACAGATATATAGTCATATTTTCCTTTACATAGAAAAATATTATCCTAATCGAGTCAGACTTGACATTTTTCATTGGAAAAATTATGTGAGTAAATCTTTTTAATACACAGTGCTGCAAATGGAAGAAAAAAAAAGAAACCAACATCTTTCGTGCCTCCACCCGCCGCTCCACCGGCCGCCTTCTGGAGACGACCACTCCCCGCTGCCCACAACCACCACGTAAGAATCTAGAAACTTCTATTTATAATTCCTTACATTTACAAAAATATATTAACCAAAGAAACAATTGACAATCAGGGCGGTTCGTCAGAAAACGAAGGCTCAAGCGTAGGCTCCCGAGTCAACATACAGCAAAAGCTGCAAGAGAAAAAACAGAAACAACTCGCAGAGCTTCGCGTAATAGAGGAAGAAATAAAGCAAGGCAAGCTCGCCAAAACAACTCCAGTCGCCGCCGAAGAGATATACAGCAGCCTCCAAAGGCAACCCATACCGCGGGCTAAGACGCACGCCGAACCACCCGCCTGGCCCAGCATAGAAATGGCCCACTCCTACCAAAATTACCCAGTTTTACCGCACACCTGCAACCTCTACCCGACGTACACAGAAATCAAACCGGAATACAGCGGTCAGAACTTACAGAACAACGACGCTAATCCAAACGACATCAAAATGCGAATACCGAACATCTACAGCCAGGAATCGAGAAGTTTCTACGAAAACCCTGCGAACATACGAGCAGAGAACCGAGCCCCGGTACGTTCCCCTAATTATCTCGCTTTAAGCGAAACTAGAAACTACGATTCTAACGCCTGTCGCAGCCCGAGGAACGTTATGAACAGCAGTCCAAGAAACGCTTACATATCCGACGTGAACAACAGTACATACGACACGAGTGCTTTAGATAAAAATAGAATGCAGCCTAACCCAACGAGTATCTACTCAGAAGACCATAGACAAGGAGAGTTCTCTGGGTATTGTGACGCTCAGAACGTATACGGAAAATTCGGGGACACCAAAGAAGAGTACATATCAGCACTCCATAATGCTCTAGCTAATGTTCAAAGCATAGACAACATAAGAAGTATATACACCGAAGTACCTTGCACCCAGTACGGACAGAACTGCGATAGGTTCCCGTACCAGGCGGTAGCGGGAAAGAAGATGGAACAAATGAGGAAGCTGCAGAGATGTCGGACACCGGAGATTCTTCTCGCACCGCATTACTTGGAGGGGTGCAATAGACAAGTTTGCTGTCATTGGAGTGGTTCTTACACGTAAGTAATGGTTTATTCTTTTCTTAAATCGTCATCATCATATCAGCCGATAGACGCCCATTGCAAGGCGTAGGCCTCCCCACAAAGATCGTCTCCGAACTTTCGCTGCCCGAATGCAGCGATTCTCCGCGGCCTTGACTGCGTCATTGCTTCACCCACCACCTCTCGGCCCCATCGGCCATCGGTTCCACTGGCCAAGCCACAGATACATCAGACGAGAAATTTTCTTAAATGACTGTCACTTTTTTTACAGATGGTGAATTTTTGTCTTGCTGAAATTCACATACATTATTCATACGATTGGTCTCTAACCTTAAAATATTGTCTGTTCTAAACCATTTACTCATAACGGTTATAGTTAAGACCAAAGTTATTTTAATTAAAATATAATTAAGAATCATCGGACAAAGGCATTCCTCTGTCATCGGCGCTCGGTTCACTCAAATGATACTTTTACCCTGGCCTTTATACAATTTCATCCACCTATCGCTTTTGTTTTGTTTTGATGAATATAAACCACATAACCAAGCAGATTGGTAACTTAAAACGACAGTGAGTAGGCCACGTAGTGTCCAGAACTGATGGCCGCTAGGGACTTCAGGCTCTGCAAACGCAGCATAGGATGTCCAACCCCGAGGTAAACAGAGAACCTTGCTAACGTCCGAATACTCTGGATGCAGGCCGCATCCAACCGCTCATATTTGAAATATACCCGGGATCCTTGTCCAGCTGTACACGTGCTGCAGCTAAAGTTATGTTGATCGCTTTTGTTCACTTCATTTCTTTACGAGAATTTAGTTAATCAAAAGACAAGTGCAACGTATGACGTCTACCCAGATGTACAAACGAATTTTTAAGGTCGTTGGAAGACGCCGGATGCGGGTCGCTCCCCACCTACGAACTGGCCTTTGTCCAATTGTGGGCGTTCTACGGTTGATATGATTATTATACATTAGTTATATGAATCAAATTGTTATTGCACTGGATAAAAAATGTGGGTTAGCAACAGGAAAAAAGAAGACGGTGTGGGTGCAAACGTGAGCGTGGGTCTGGGCAGCAGCGGCGAGGAATCGGGAGCGGATGCGGCAGCGCGAGACACGCCGCGGCCGCCCAGCGACATCGACAGCCAGGTAATCAACCGCTCGTTGTCTATCTCTACACTCATAATAAAAAAACTAGTTTTTATTTGTGTATAAGATTATTATACGGGTGAATGGGTATCGGGGTAATAGCTTTTAGGGGTGAATATCCAGCACATTTGCTGTCAATTAATGTATGGTACAGCCTTGCCAAAAATCAATTGTTTAAGAAATAATAAATAACGTAATGATAATATAGTAAGAAAAAGCGTTGCAAATTTTAAACCGCTACTTATTAAAATGAATTATTGCTTACTATCTATTGCTGCAGACTTTGTACTAGTAGAAGTGATTGGCATCTCGCTTTCTAATAGAAAGAATAAATTAATGTAACATTTTTCAGTGATACAAATATATACAGAAATACAAGTTAAAGTTATTCTTTAAATCGCAAATTTTTTTACAGACCTAGTCTAGCGATCTAAGGTCTTTTAATCCGTGAATACAGTGAAATCTAATGTCCCGAGTCGAGGTTTTCAAGGGAGCCCAAGGTTTGCTATCTATAAGAGCATTAGACTAAGCGTCATCGGCGACCTGTCTTTACGAACGCTGCAAATCGTTTTTGGGCAAATGTTGATGCTGACCCAAATTTAAAAAAAAATCTTGTTCCAGATATCTTTGCCGCGATCCTACACGCTACCCCGGGAATTCCGCTACTGGAGGCGCCGACCACGGCTTCGGGATGCACACGTGCCTAGCAACAACAGCAGTGATGGTTAATACTTCTTTCTTTGTTATATATTAACACTTAAATTGACTTGCAAACATTTTAAAGCTTACAATAAAACATACTGTGTCTAAAACTGTAAAGGACATAAAAATGTCTGGTATTTTGTTTTTCACGTGACAAATAGATAACTTATATTAATTAAAAATTGTAAAATTTGCGTTAAAAGCGTAACTATATTTTCTTGTTAGATTCTTTTCGGTAACATCAACATTCGTGCTAATAATTTATGTATAAGTACTTACATATCCATCCCCTACTTTTTTAATGGTTTTATATTCGTTACGAGATTCAAATTAACTAGTTCCGCAGTTTTTAATTTTGGAGGTGATCATGACCTTTGTTTCAATAGTGTGTCGCTATTTTGAGCCACCTGAGTGGTTAAAGTGTTCCTTGCGGAATCTTTTACGACATATGCTTTACTTATTAACAAAAATAATAAGGCTAAGCGCTCTCATCTATTGGCCACCATCCGTCACTAAAATAAAAGCATTTCACATCTAACAAAGGTTATCAAATTCGTACATTTCTGTCATCAAATAATTTATTGGTCAAATTCGCTTAATTTCATAACATTCCATATTGTTAAACATTTGTCGTATAGCGCTATCAAAACCACCGTACCAGGCCTTAATACAATAGCGTGGCAAGACGGGGTTCGAGCATGAGCATCGCCAAGCTTGACGGCAGACTTACCAATAGAGTCAGCCGATACTCCACCATGTCTCGCAGAACACATAAGGCGCGGTGCAGCGGTTTCCGTAGCACTTTTAACAGAAATATTTGCAAAACATACCATTTCTGAGGTCTCTCCCTGCACACACAGAACATGTGCATTATTTCTTTATTCGCATCATTGGCCCGTTCAAATTCCAGGATCAAATGTTTTACTATAATAAGCGAACCCGTTAAGTAAATTTTCATCCTATTATTCAATATTTACCACTGGAGTCGAAAGGATCTTTGGTAACAACGGTGTGAATAGGCACCCCACTAAGTCGACCGACGAAATAATCGGGGTCTCGGGAAGTTGCTGAATGATGTAGTGCAAGACTTGTCATGTCATTGTTACGTTCTTTGAGGAGGTCTATTCGTTGCAGTGGGCGTCTAACAACTGACATATATTATTGAAATCCATTATTTTCATGTGACTAATGATTTTCTTTTGTGAATTGAACAGGCGACGTGGACAGCGGTGACAACGACAGTTCGCGGCAATCGGATTGCTCGGGAACTTCTCAGCCTCAGATCGCTCGCGCCGTCGAAAGACGCCCGCGAAGGCCTAACGTCGCCAGACACAAACCGGAAACCGAGCTGTGAGACGCTCCACACGACTTAACTTTCTTCTGCTCGCGGAAAGAACTACCGTCAGCCATAATTAACGCCTTCAAGTACATACACTTTATCATAAGTTTAATCGAATTGTGGAAGTAAAAGACCGCGAACCAAAAGCGTGTTCGCTTTCTTACTCAATAAATTGTAGGCATTGGGTAGACAGGGAAGATAAATACATCCCGTACCCTTTACAGTTTATAAGCATTGGATAACGAATCAGCATATTTACAAACCCACCCAAGGATCAACATAGCTGTATCAATAAAATAAAAATTCCTTTTAAATATTTAGCTAAAACTTAAAGAATATATATAAAATGGAGGGAGGATTCTCTTCGTTATCATTCATATTGTTATAGGAGTGTTATAACGTTATATAAAAAATAACGAAACATTATTAACCCTAGTCCGTAAAACACAAAAATAAGCAATGAACAATTTCTTGAAGCCTAGATGAAATTTTAGAAATTTATTTGCTAGACAATGTCCAATAGTGTAAGCAAAAATGATGATAAAATATGGCAAAGTATTTGAAACTACGTTCTACATATAAAAATCAATTTATATTAACATAGAGGATACTGCTTTAATAATCTTAAGTATTTTTGGTTCACCGTACGGTTAACAAACACCTCTTTACTTAGGCCATATTAAGATGTACACACAAAATGAACGTGTTTTGTTTTTTTTTCTATGCATGGTTTTAACATGGTAATGATTTTATTGCTGCAAGTTTTATGTTACAACCAAGGAGTCGTTTGCTTTTCAAGTTTCAGTACATTTCAATTTCATTATTTCAGAAAGCCTTAGTAAAAATCATTAGGGCATTTTTAAATATAATTTTAATAATACTTAGAATCTTGCTCAATGGACTTATGAATTATAACAAACTTAATAAATATTTAATAACTTGTGTGAACTAGGTGTGTTATGCAATATTTTACATTTATGTAAGTTGTATATTCCCTTGTCTACTCAACTAAAGTCTTGTATAAGTGTAAAATTATTTTGTATTTTTGTACATTGTATATTTATACATACCTGTGTATAGAGTTGCGAGGGTTAAAATAAAAGGAACGTTTTCAAACTTTTATTTACTTTATTACCTATATTCCAATTGTAAAAGAGGGGGGGTCCAGTCATTCGCTATCACTCCGTGTCACTACGCCGCTACTTGTCTCAGCCATTTACACAAAACCATAAAGAAATATCAACCGAAATTAGGTTATAATTCACAAATACACATTTTATGTTGATTAATTCTACCTTACGTCTATGTGGTTCGGAAGCACCCAGAGGTCATATGACGTTAACAAAATGTAATCGAATGCTAATATAATATGCAATCTCCATTGATAGATTTTAAACATTGGGTTCATAAAAAGGATGCGTGCAAGAAAAGAGATTTTATATAGACAATAACAGATCATCTCTATCCCTGGACGCATCCGACGTCTCGGTCCGTCCGAACCTGCTTACATCTACAAGTTAGCTCCATCACGGACTTAGCGACGGTTTCGGCCACAAGTTACATCGTCAGGGAAACGTCGGAATAACGTCGGGGCGTGGCTTTCCTTAGTCCATTCATGAATTTAATATTGTACTACTAATAGTATGATATTAAATTAGTGGCTTTGTGTGTGTGTAAGTGAATTGATTATAAAATCCATCGACACCCTAGAAAGCGAGGGATACATAACTTAAACCATAGCCACGCCTCAGCGTAAAGCAGCACCTAGGGTTATAAACAAGCAATCGATGTGACAACAAGAACTGATATCAAGTAGGTAGAGAAGCTCGACAACATGCTATCGTGTAAAAGTAAACATTAACAACACTCGTTAAGCCTTAACGGTTTTGTATTATGCTAATTCAGAACTATTGGTATGCTCAGACGTAAAACAATGACTTCGTCGATTGCAATGAATATTATTGTCTAGAAAACATAATAAAATGGATTACAACATCAATCGTGAATCTAAATTTATGCTACGCTTACACAAAGTCAGCATTGCATTCTGTCAAATGTGTGAATGCTTATGAATTGAATTAATCATTAAAATGTTTCCGAAATTTGAATGATCACTTCAAAGAACGCGTCGGACGAGAATTTCGCTCACATATCCGAACGTTGCAGTCCTGTGTACTTATTTACACATCTTAAACGTACGCTTAAAAGAATCCTTAATAAAATAGTGTTTATTTTGCGATAGAAACAGACTGCGCGAAAATACAATTACAACCTATATCAGTTATTTAAAAATATAATCTTACGTTCCACGCCGTCGAAGACAAACCAACCAACAATAGTTTTATAAACGCGGGCGTGTGGGTAGAGGGATGCGCTAAAAATTAAAAACGTTAAAATCAATTAAAACATTCGTCGGGATCGTGGTTAGAAAGTACAAAATAAAGTTTGCCTCCCTCCACACGCCCGCGTCGAGCCTAATCGAAGATTACACTGAACTTTGTACAAACACATTTCGATGCAAAACAAGTTAATAAAATCATGTACTTAAAATCAGTATGGACAGTGTCAGAATTGCATGATCCAGACGGTGGTTGGTGCCTCCGAAACAAATATGGTCCCGACTCTGCCTTTCTGATCTCACATAGACACCAGTCCACCGCATGGTTCACGCTTCAACAAAAAGAGACAGCCTCGAGAACAATCCTCCCAGGCGAAGTTAAAATAAAAACATCTTAGTAATGCTACAGTGATTACTCTTTATTCTTAGTCTAGTGGGAATTATACCTACAACATAGAATTACACAGGCTTCTGCCGCGTTCCGGCGCTAACACAATATTGGGGAATAACCGATTCGTGTTCACGCGTCATAATAGACGAATCGACCGCGGTGCTGAATCAAATTCGCGCAACATGGTTGCGTTGCGTTACGATGTAATAAATTATTATAATTATTTATTTTAAATGGAAATAAAATATTCCTATAAAATAATTAAAATGCCACAAAGGCAAACTTTTATAACATTTGACAATGGTTTATCCATAGCCCTTTTAAAAATCAACATACAATTGAGTAATAATCAAAAATTTGCATTGGGAATGCAGTATTATATTTACGATATACTTACATCAAAACAACGGTAAATGTGAATACATCTTGTATTATATTTTATATATAGGATTGAAAGCAACAGATCGGTTCGTCTATCTATACGCGTTTGTTTCCGAAACGTAAATGAATGAAAACAAGGCAACGACGCCGGACGCGGCGCGCATTACTCTAGTGTTTAAGTGTGGCTTACTTGGCTATTTATATTTGCGGCCGAATAGTCACTGCTCACGATGATATGAGCTGCAAATGATAATTATTTTTTAATTACACATATATTAACAAATTTATTAAAGCCGACATTTGATTTGGCACAACGAAACTATACATTTCAGCAGAATGATGTCCATTGCTGATTTGGAAACGGCCCGTGTCCAAATTCTTACGACGACGTTAATAACGTCGTGACCTCGTGGAAGAACGTCTTACCCTACGCTTGCTGATCCGTAGTTTCTACTTTTGACCCTTATGACCCTTGCGGTCATCAGTTCCGCACGCTTTTTATTATGATAAAGAAATGCAATTTATTTACATTAGATTCTCGATAGCCACAGTAGTGTAATTACATTGCGAATATTTAACATTCTATTGTTATTATTAAAAAAAAAAATATTCCGGCGTGCCAAATCAAATGCCAGGTATAGTACCAGTTAGTCTTATTCTAATGACCAGATGAATGTTTGCTCAATTCTTCAACTTAAAAGTTACTTCAATAAGTTTCTAATAAATAAAAACCCAAACACATTTCAGATAGCTGTAGTCTATAGTCTCACTCACACAAGCAAATAGTTACCCCATCTAATAGATTCAGGCGTTACCTTGCGGAAGTCCATCCTAAGTAAGAAAAGGACTAATATATAGCTAATAATAGTAATGCATTACTCCTGAGGATGCCCCATGGAGGGGTGAAACACGTGTTGAGTGATTTTACGGTGGTAGTTGTATAATTAGCATTGTTTGCCGCATGCGCATTTATCAGTGGACTGGCGCACGGTGCACTTAATTGCACGACTACTGCTACATAGCGGAAGTAGCTATTTATATTAGTCCTTTTCTTAAATTGTTATCGGTCTCTAACTATTTTCAAATATCTGTTTATCAACACCAAAGTGCTTTTTTTCGTAAAAACAATACTTTAATTTTAAACAAATATGCATTCAAATAACAGATCAATTTATTATAATTGTTGTACGAATTGTTTATAGATTATATATTGTGCAGATAATATCCCTTCATCAACATGCGTACGACAGACAGATAACACACATTATCATACCATAGGCTATTTATAATAATTATACCTGAATTCATTTATTGTTAAAAATTACAAATCACTTTGCAATTCAAATATAATAAATACTTTATTCCCGTTTTGTTTATTTATTTTCATATTTAATGTGATTAAAAATTTTGAACAAATACGTTTCTAACAAATAATCTAGAATACACAACAACCCCAGGACAATATTTATTTCTTTTGATAATTAAAAAAGAAATTCATGATTGTGTTATGACACTGAACAAGGATACATAAATCTTTTGTCGTACATTTTACATTTAAAATGATGTCAAAATCACACATAAAAAGGCACTATTAAAACTGATAAACTTCGAACAAAAATACTAATAAAAAGAAGTAATTTCTGTATGTATGCCACATTTGTATATCAACCAACCTCATTGAATGTACCTGAGAATGCTAAGTTGCTAGTTAAGTCAACAATATTGTATTCCTTAATATATGCTATTAATCAAAATTTTATTTTAAGATATTCTATTTCAATATTTATATTATTTACCTTCGGATAACTTGCGTACATAAAGAAACATTCAACAAAGTGGGTACTTTTTTGTGAGCTTGTGTATCCTTAATGTAAAACAGGGCAGTTTGTTGGATATTATTAAGCTAATAAAATAATCTTATAATTTATTGTTTAATAACCTTATGAAAGAAAGTTATTGCATTAGAATTCAGACCACTTCTACACACTCATTTTCCAACATCCACTTCAAACATAACAAAACATAAAAAGCTTTTATAAGCTAATAGCTATAAGCAAAGATAATATTTGTTATATTAATGGGTAGCATAAAGAAATGAGATTATATTGTTAAATATCTTTTTAAATTTGTCTATTTTTGTTAACAAGGCAACTCAAACTAAAATACACGTAATGTCTGCTATGAATAAGTATCACAGAGATTTTAATATCTCATACAGTACTGTGATTATATTTATGGCAGATTGGGTATATTTATATTCCACTTAACAGAGCCCCAATTCTTTGATTAGAATACAATGAATAAAGCTATGTTTAATTTCTTTTTCAAGCACGTGATTTTATTGAAAACAGTCATGTACAGACTGATTTAAATTTACCTGTATTTCTCAATTTAAAATTACAACAACCTCTATATCTACCCATTCTTGCATACTTTGTAATGAAACAAAAAACAAAGTTAAGGGAACTATTAAGTAGTGAGCATTTAGAAGCAAATTAACAAAGATACATTTGATCAGTGCAACATATGAATAGAAGCAGTGGCAAAAAGATTGATGTTTATTGACACTGCACAAGTGATGGCGTGTATTCAAACAAATTTACATCACTTGATATATAAAAATAAATATACATTATAAGTTAGAAGGCTAAAATTAAAGTTTTGCATCTAGGTAAACTTTTCTATTTACATAAAATTCAAGAGCTTTTTCATCTAATTTTTTTGACAACATTGTGACATATGGGTTCCCAGTGTCAGTGAAATCTCCCACCTATGACACCACAGTCTGAGTTTTTCAAAGAATCGGTAGTGAGTGTAAAGGCTAAGAGGCAGGTGTTATGAATTTTTAGAAAAAAACATTTATCTGTCTAATATGCCTAATAATAATTTTAACTCATTAAGTGTGGTCTATGTCTAAATTAAATGTTTAGAAAACGTCAATGTAAATGTTTAGAAAACATGTTTTAAAACCATCTACCATGGCCATGAAAAGAATTAATTTTTAATTAGTGTTTATTGATAGGTAATAGACTGACATAAAATTTGTATATTTAACTCTTATGTAAAAGGGGCGATGGAATTTTTTTCTTCTAAATGCGGCGGTAGTATGTTCATAAAAGATTAGGAGCCTATGCTGTATAATTGATCATATTTTCTTTAAAATCAATAGCTACAACCATTGCTGCACCAAAAGCTGTTCATGCAGTTGATTGCAAATTAAACAATATATCGACTTTAAAAAAAGATCAAAACAAACAAAAAATAAAACAAAAATCTACCTTGTAAGGAAAAGCAGGTGTTCATCCATTCCACTCCATTTCAAATAATTATTCTTTCAAAATATATTATTATTGTAATAATATATAACTATGTCCTTTTATAAACTATAGGTATGCTACGATGACATCTACACTCCTCCCTTAACTCCTAACATCTTAAATACACTGCAACAAACAAAAATAAAAATGAAAATAAAGTAAAAATGTAGTTATCGAACATGTTACCTTTTCCATAAAACTAATAATTATTTAAAAGGAACACACCAAACTGTGATTTTTTAATACTTTACAGGACCTTCTGTTCTTCTAAGATATATATGATTTATCTATATATATCAAAATAAATGTTACATTTAATATATTTTTTAATAATACCGGTTTCACTTTGCCACCTGGCAATGCACACAACACACGAAAAGTAATCATTCTCTTTGCACTCACCGACTTGACTGTGGCTTTAATGAAGTCCTTCTTGTGCGCGAGGTCGAAGTCTGGGTAGTGGCTGTAGACCTGCTTGCACACCGTCTTCATTGTAATCTGTTCTAGATTTGCTCCGTCAAGGATCTGCTTCACATATTTCTTGATCTCCTCATCCTAAATGTTTTTAATTAATTTAATAATTGAATGCTAGAGCCATTTGCTATAACGATATTTTACAACACCAGTATGACAATATGTCTGTGGTTATGCTATCACTTTATCACTTAATAAAGAAATTCTAAAAAAATTATAGTCGGGTACATGGATATAATTATAATCAGAACTTTTATTTATTACTTAATTAGCAATGCTAGCCCTCTCGACAGTATGGCTACACTTTTACTTATTACTAACAGTATTAGATATAGATTTCAAAGCCAAAGTAGCACTTAAACTTAGCCAGCATCCATTGAGTTATATACCTATTTAAACAACAAATAATTGCAACATAAAGTATGGCATAAAACCGAGGAATATGAAGTACTATCAATTATACAACAATTTCGTCATAAAAATAATAATAGTATTATTATAAATTCTATAACAAAAACATACACAAATCGGGTCATTACACAATTGTACTCACTGTTGGAGGTCTCTTAGCTTTCTTGTCTGCTGGCGTATCGGATTCCTCACCGCTCTCCTCATCCTCTTCCTCCTCACTACCTCCCTCCTCCTCCTCTTCACTTCCCTCGCCGGACTCTTCTTCAGAGGATGCTTTCTTCACACCCTTCTTTGCCGGTCGACCTACAGGCTTGGCGCCGGCCTTCTTTTTAGCTAAAAAGATTGATAAATTTAAATCAATGAAGTTTACAATGCCGTGTGCAATGGGATATATTTAGCAATTTTCCTTTTTTGGGTTATATTTAAAAATATCCGCTAATTTTTATGCAGAAAAGGATTTTCATTTTTTTTCCATAGTATATCTGTTAGATTTCATTGATAGAAATTTGAACAATGTTACGACTTTATTCAAAATTAGATTACCAGGCGGCGTGGGCGCTTTTCTCTTGACTGGCGTTGCTTTAGCATTCGAATTTTTAGCTACGGGCCCCTTGCGTCCTTTTGACACCGCTGACGGCCGACCGCGCTTGCCTTTTGGCTCCTGTAATAAAATTGCTATACTTAATACCAAGTAAATATAGCTTTATTTTAGTGCTATCAAATAATATATATATATATATATATATATATATATATATATATATGTATATATATATATATGTATATATATATATATGTATATATATATATATAATTTTTTGTATTTAAAAAATTCAAACTAATATTAGTTTATCATAAAGGAGGGGCCTATATGCTGCAGCAATAGACATTTTAGGTCTTAAAAAACGTCATCAATCAAAACAACTATAATATGGAATACAGAATCCAAAACAAAATGAAACCATGAGATATTTCATATGTTTGTTCATATGTATGTTTATATGTTTATTTAATATCAAGTGGAACTCAGTTTTAAATGAATTTTGTACAAAATGTCATGAAATAATTAACATGGTAAATATTAAGCAATGAATTATCAGGGAAACCATAGTTCAACTTACAACATCAGACTCCTCCGCGTCGCTTCCGGATTCGGCATCACTCTCACTCTCGGATTTGTCACTTTCATCGTCACTCTCCGACTTGGCTCTTCTACCACGACCAGGTTTATTTGCACCCTGTTCATGTATATTACTCAGATTTAGATCAATGATATTCGACTATAGCTATAAAAGACAACTACTTAACATAAAGCCTTTAAATTAAATTGTAAACTAAGTTCTTATCATGACTTAGTGAGAGATGGTATTAGATGAATGTATAATACACACACGGAAATAAATCTATAGTTATAAGTCTAAAGTAACCCTGTGAAGACTACCCTTTTATGAGAAATTTCTTTATTTAACAGTATAAGTGTGGAATGACAGACATGCGTTTGTCGACCTCATTTAATATCAAATTCAAATTTGGCTAACTCATTGTAAACTGCTGCTGGGAATTTATAATTCGGAAATTTTGATATTTATAATAAACAATTTAAGGCCGTTTAAATAATTGACCACATGCAAAAAGATTACTGTAATATATTACTATTTACGCTTTAAATCCTCAGTTCAGTATAGTGTAAGTCTTAGGGCCCGTTTCGACCGCGAGTATTTAGACTCCAAAAGGTATTGGAAGATTAAATTAACTCAACAATATTTTTTATTTTTAATAATTGACTCAACAATATTTTTTCTGTGTTACTCTAAAATTTAATTTTGAATTTTATAACATTGCTGCTTACCCGTCCACGTTTGGGCTTAGCCTTGCGTCCCCGCTTGCCGGGTCGTCCAGCGGAGCGTCGTCGCGAGCTGGCCTTGCGCTTGCGGCCCACCCCGACACCGCTTTCGCCCACCTCCGGATCGAAATCAGAGTCCGCTTCTGACCCGCTTGGATTAAATGAACCCTAAATGAATCAATAACACTTTTTAGGTCAAGAAAATGTTAAATTTTTGCGTATATTTTGAAAATAAATCATACTTACATCGGAATCTTCAGAGCCATCTTTTGCGGGTTTAGGACCTCGGACTTTTGTTTCAGGATCAGTCTCATATTCTTCATCAGAATAACCTAGAAAAACTTTTACTGTTAAGTGTGCACAAGTTATTAATAATTTTACCGATATTCAAAATCATGCATGTAAACATCTCCATTACGTTATTGTTGGTAGCCCTTTAAGTGTAACTAGCTCTATTACAATACTTTATAAAACCAATAATTGTCAACTATAAAATTAAATGTTTTCATTCTTCTTTTCTTATATTCGCTTCTTTGTACCAAAAGATTTTCATTTTGCTGAAAATTCTTACTATAGATAGTACAACTTTAATGGACGCCTCGATTGGAACGAGGAATAATTACCTCGGTTGTGCACCTTGACGGCAGCAGAACGACGCGGGCGACCTCCGGGGGTGGATTGTGTGGGCGGAGGACGCGCCACACCACGTGCATGCGGTGAGTTTGCGTTAGGCTGTTGCAAGAAGCCAACCAGCCGCGCCGCAAGCTCTGATGTCGAACCTAATACAAATATTTTATGTATAAAACTATTGTAAGTAGCAACTACGAAAAATCTCGTCTCAGTGCCTTAAGACGAAAGTCTACTACCAATGCGTGTAACCGTCTCTGGTAAGTAGTCTCTCACAGTCGCACAGATCAATTCACGAACGAGGAGACCCGTAGATGAACGAAAGCGGCAGTGGACAAGCCACATAGTACCGATAGCCGCACGCGCATTACGTTTCTAAAGTGGAGACCACAGACCAGCAAGCGCAAGGAATTGATGATTTCATCATCATCTATTCACACATCTTCCTTCAAGTTCAACACCGTTCAACGATTTAAGGTGCCGAACACAAATGCAGTTTCGACTAATCACGATATACGATCGGTGCATCGTCTACTTGTGACGTAATCCAAATAAAACTTTATTGGTTACATAAGTTATATATTCATTTATTCGTATCATTATTCAGTGTTATGGTTCTCATTCATAGTGATTAGATGTGTACGTCATACGAATGCCAGAAGAGCAGCACGATATGTAAAAAAGAAACTGCAATCAAATTGAGCTCCCCCTTATAATGTACATACATCACGTCCCTACGAAAGTTTCTAACGGGCTTTAGCCTGAGAAGAGCCAGCAACAAACTCAGGTTTTTGTTTTGTATCATCACAAATATCATTAGAGAAAAACTTTCCTAAAAATATTACACAGTATAGTACCCGATATTTAATACGAAGCGTAGGAAACAGGTTCAGTTTCCTTGCGATTACGACTAAAAAACTGAACCAAGCCGCTTTTTGCAAAGTCTTTCTCTGCTACCAAATTTGAGAAATACAGTAGTTGATGCTATAATTGTATTTTTCTACTAATATCTTTGAACTAATTAGTTTTAAGTCCTCATTTGGTGAACTGACGGCCTGGTTTTCTCTCTTCTTTTTGTTCCATTTTAGTTTTAAGAATCATATATAAATGTTAATTTTTTTACATGTAGTTGGATGTTACGTTTAATAGTTTATTTTTCAAATTAATTTACATAATAATTCAAAGACAGTACATTTGCCTATAAGATTACCGATTTTATAGTCTAGAGCAGCAAAGGTTCCCGAAGTCCAGCTGAACTCCCAGGAGTCACTAGAGGCTCGAGGGGAGTCGAAGTTGGCGTGACAAAAAAATGGGGTTTAAAATTTGTAAGCCGAAAATCTTCACCTACGAAAATTTGCTTTCGATAGTAAAGAATTAAAATATTGCTTTGATTTCATGTATCAATGTAGGCAGATAATATTTAAAGAAGTTCAGCAACTATTATTAAAACTTGTATATTCCATATTTAGTATATGTTGATACTTGCAAAGCGCAGCTGATGTCCACAACGCTTATTCTGTAAAGGGACGAAATACGACGTGGTGTATGCTTGTAATCTTGCATGAATTTGTTTAATTATTTGTCAGTATAATTACGAAAGAGAATGATGGTCAATGCAGGTGTTCATAGAATTGTTCTTTAAGTTTTTAACGAATTTTTGGGATTATGGTGGAAAATTTTTACCATATAAAATTTCTACCAAAAACAGAACCAGCTAAATTTTAAAAGTTATCTATGTGAAAAAAAAGTTCGGGAACCTCAGGTCTAGAGAAAGATTTATATACACGACTTATATTGAAATATTTAAATACATAACTATTTTAATTTTTATTTCATGTAAATATTGATTATAAAAGATGTATACGTACAAAATATTTACAACAACGCGGTTTCCTAGCATTACAACTTATCCGGCGTATTATACCCCGTCTGCGGCCGACGTTCACAAAACCAAGCTGTCTCGTTTGTACATTAATTTCACCTTGTTCATGTTTCCACCTAAATGCTTTATTACATTAATACTTTTTTTTAGCGCTTCTCCATTTCACTTGTAGCTTCCTCAGGCAGTTCTTACTAGTATGTATTTGTAAAAATGTTACTGCTGTTACCGTTGAAAATAAAATACTATTTTTGTTTTGAAGTTACCTTTCTTGTCCAAGTCAAGCATTTCGCACATGGTGCGGAGTTGTTTTGGCTCCATTTTCGTGGTCTCCTCCAACTTAGCCTTGTATTCCGTAGATCCAATCGCCCATTCGTAGCCTTTGAATTTTTTTATGTTACGCTTTACGTTCCGGTCCAGACATAATTGCTAAAAGGAACAATACATTAATACATTTAATATGTTATTTAACTACAGAATAATGCTCTTTAATATATTTAATTTAGGATAGATTTCTTACTTACTCCATAAAGATACTGATGTAATAATTTCTGATCTTGAGTCTTGAAGCGGGACAGGGAGACTTCGACGTTGCTGATATGACCGAGGGGTGTGCCTTTGCCTGCGGGCAACGGGACTGGGGGCTCTGTTGGCTGATTACGCGGAGAATAAATTATTAAAATAAATGACAAAGTTTATTGACTTTATATTGGTTGATTTACAACATTAATTTCTTAAGTTGTCCAGTTGTTCACTTTAGGGACTTGTCGAGGGTCTAGATTAACGTGACAAAAAAAATGGTTTCGCAATTTGTAAGCGGGGTTCACAAAAATTTATTTGTGCACCTCTTATTTATAACAATGTCACACTTTTTAAATTCAATAAAAGAAAACATAAAATCGTAGCAGCTTTTGCAAATAAACAAACCTCTTTTTTTGGTTTAGGTTTAGGCGCCTCTTCTTCCTCCTCCTCTTCCTCTTCTTCCTCTTCACCTTCTTCTTCGTCGCCTTCCTCATCATCGCCCTCGTCGTCTGCATCCTTAGCCTTCTTAACCGGTTTCTTTATTCTGTTGAAACATATATGTACTTAGCATTGTTGACGAAAATGGATCATATTATACTCACAGTAGTATGTACCAATCATAATAAATTCCACAGTATGAGTTTAAATTCTCACTTTTCTTTTGCTGGTTTTTTCTCCTCCTCTTCATCAACCTCGTCTCCTTCCTCATCTTCCTCTTCCTCTTCTTCCTCCTCCTCATCTTCATCTTCTTCCTCTGTGTCCTAGTAATAATAATTTATTTATACAAAATCTTAATGTCCCCGTTATCTAACAAGAGTACAGTTGCTACGTATTCGTAATAGAGACTACACATTCAAATGCAATGAAAGTGATTTAGCGATGTATTTCAATTAAGCCAATTAAAGAGTGTCTGTCTCCAGACTAATTTTATATTGAGACTAAGAATGTTCAGGAGCTTTTTCTTTAATGGATTTGATTTAACAATGACAAAATCTAATAAAATTATTACCTCCTTCTTGGGTTTCTTTTTAGGCGCTAATTTCTTTGACGTCTTTTCATTTTCTTTAGCGTCTTCTTTGTCATTCTCTTCATGTGTCTCGCCGTTCTCCTCCTAAATTACAACAGTTTTATGATCAGATTAACAATAATTTCATACCATGTGACGCAATAAAAAAACACAAAGACTGCAAGCGATAATAGTAAGATGTTCACGAAACAAAATTTGACAATGTCACAATTAACCGCCGTTGTAGATCCGACCTTATTCAAAACGACCTTATCTAAGTGGAAATTACTAACCAAAATAATACTCAAAAGTTTAAGAATATAACGCTAACCTTTAAGACCGTAGGTTGCCAGAAAGTGCGTTGACTACAGTTTGAAGACATTTTCCTTTCTATTAAACCTATATTCAGTTATATTTAACAAAGGCGTTGACGAAATGTCAGCAGCGCCAATAATTTGAAACTACACATTCCTAATTTTTTATGGACTACTTTTGCCTTTTTAAAATAAGAAATCAATTTTAAAAATTTTATTTGTATTTTAAAGAATGCTATTTGCATAGGTTGCTCTTACAGCTTCATCGGTACTGATTTCGCGGGACAATGTTGTAGGCTAACTTATCCAAAATTTACCGTCACAGACATGCCGTTGACTAAAGGACACTCATGAAGAATTTAAGTCGTGTTAGTACACTAAACGTGTGGTAGTCGTGTAGAGAAAACATACTGGAATACGTCTTTTGAAACGCCCCTATTTTCATTTGTATATATATACTACCGCCCCCATGAAAACCTACTAAGGGGCGGTACCGTTAGGAACCTATATCTAGACGCGTTAAATGGTTTTACTGTCGGAATAGTATGCACAATCAGTGGTAGCGCAGTTTTGTATTGTGGCAAGGAATCTTAACTCGCGAGGTCGACCGGGCAAACTCATACATATTTAATTCATATAAAAAATAATAAATAATTTAATGATAAATAATAAATAATATAATGATAACATATTAATAGATATCTTTATTAAAATTCCAATTCGGCTTCATACTGCCAGAAGTTATTTTCGTGCCGCATTCGATGAGAAAAAAATAATTAACAGGAACACATTCAAATCTTTATACAAAATAGGATGGATTATATCTCTTATTGACGTGAAGCCGTGTCTACCCACCAGTTCGGGCAATAAATGCCCCAAATTAAGCAGAACAGGTAAAAAAATTCAGCGGTACAATTTTATTTAAAGATTATAATTAAAACACATCGGTCCCAAGTAATGCCACCAAATGAAGCCATTTACAGCGTAGTATAAGTATTAGCAAAGAAACTTTTCCATATCATCCACGAGGTAGGTATACATAATTTATTTTTACTAATCCATCTCAATCTTGTCAAAAGAAGCTTGTTTCAACAGTTGGAACAATCACATGCTAGTAAAATATTTTACAGAAAAATTGATTGATTTTTAACGCTTCGGCATTGAAAATTTGTATACTAAATGGTAAAAGATTTTTGCTAACAAAGGTATATTGTAGGTTAGAAATAAAATCTTGTTAAAAATGTAGTCTTGTGAGTTTAACTTAAGAAAGCGACATTACTTTCCGGTCCCCCTAATGTAAAAGAAAACGCTTGAAAAACTGTGGATTTTTTAATTAAAACTATATAGAATCAAATCAGTATAACATGTATACAAGTCCTCCGTAAGTATTAAAGCACGAATATCAAACATCTGGACGATTCGGCTTAACCACTAGCAACTTCAAAACTTCGATCATATTAAGAGATTCTTTTGTAATGATTTTTACTCCCACGTTGAATTATTTATGTCCCTAGCATTCTTACACTGCTTAGAATATTTACATAAAAGCAGATTTTTTAGAGCCGTGGGAGACGTTTGTCAAATATACACAATAACTTTTACACAGCTTTTTCGTATATACGGACTAATTGTCGTTTCATAAAAACGCCTCCGTTTGATAGGGCATTTAAGCGTCACTAACAAGGGAATACCGTAACCATGACAACGGCGGAACGTAACAATAAGGAGATTATGGGCGCAAATACCCGAAGACGTGCTATTGTACTTAAGGAAAAATCACCTATTACCGCGGTATACGAAATCAACATTATTTACCCATATATTATCACGTATTCCTATTTATTAATAATGGTCATGTTTAGCCACTAGTGCTAAGTTTGAGGGAAGTCTAGTGAGAAGTTTATTATTACACAATTTTTTTGTAATGAATTTGGAAACTATATCGGTAATTAATTCACATTTTATACACCGCAGTAAGAATCTGTTATCGTAATTAAAATGTTTACTTATACTTTGTAGACAATTGAATTTTACTAATTTGTTTTTCATATTTTCGTTGAAAAGAGGGGAAAAATAAAATTCCTCATTGTTTTATGAAAAAAGAAAAATAGCACAAAATAGCGATTTAAACAACTCTTTTCACAAAGAGAGTCACGTATTCAGAATAGAAATGTTGGTTTAGAAAACAACCATATGTTTAAGACATTTGAGTCTTTATTAAATTTTTTTTATATGCCAGTATAGTCTCATAGATTCCAATTTATTTATTTATTGTTTCCTGGCTTACACAGCTGCTCCAGTGGCAACTGCAGAGCCCATGGGTTCGAGGTGGTAGGCGCAGTGGGCGCTCAGCCTAAAACCTCTGACATGGGGTACAAAGCTTAAGAGCTCCGCGGGGAGCCTCAGGTCAAGCCGAAAAGATAAATACAATATGTCCATATCATATATTATATTTAAATTAGGCGATTATAATGATCTGATAAAATAATAATACTAATCATTCCAAGCATTTGTAGAATGTTTGAAGATTGTTAATCAACAAGTTTATCTTTTTTTATTTGCTATTTATTATTTTTTCCCTTGGAATGCCAGAGGCCAATAACTTTTGATAATACGATGTCTGTCGTAGCAGCTTATAATATAATAACATATATGAGTTAAGAGATCATAAGCTATGCGACTCTATTTCTCTATAGCATCACTAGTAATGAATGAGTTCGAGGCACAGAATGGTCAGCGAACTTGTCAAAATATTTACCGCCTGATTATAGGCCGGTTACTGAAGACAAACACGCATGAAGAACTAAACTATTATTGTTTTTGGTGTGGTACTTGTGTAGAATAGAAGTGAAATTACAACTAGAGTGGTGACGAAAGCACTTAATGATCAAATGGTTTGACGGATCCACCCTTCTATAGCCCTCGCCGGTGTAGTATGATATGTAACAACTAACCTTTATGTCTTCGCCTTTGACGTCCCGCTTGTCGTCTTTGGAGTCGTCTCCGGCCACGTCGTCATCCTTGCCATTGGCCGTCGTCGACTTGGCGTCTCCTGTACACAAGGGTCTCTTATTGAATACTGATCTTATTTAAACAATACATTACTACCACTTTAATGAGTGATTAGTCAACAAATGGTCCCCCGCAGTAGGTGTTGCTCGATTATGACATGTCCAAAACGTCATGAACCAAGCTTAAATATGACAAACAAACCGCTCACACGATAGTAATTTTATTGTGGCTTCATATATTTTTAGTTGTGTGAAATTGCAGATTTCTTGCCAAATAATCGTCATGTATAAATAATATAATAATAATTGTTTATACATGTCATGGTGTCGATCTTTAGGGAAGACCTATTTCTTGCAGTAGCCGTCTATTGGCTGACACGATAATGACGATTAAGATACGGCGGCTAAAACGCATCGTAAGTTAAAAAAAAACTATTTTTCAACGAATTGCTTTGCGATATGTTTTATTTTTAAATTTTCGAGTGCTTTACATAATTAAAAAATATTAGAAAGAATTTTATTTCATGAGTAATATTCGGATCAATCGTCGACGATATTAAAATGTAATTTACATATAATAGAAATTCTATATTTTTATTTTTTTTAAATATCGGTACTAGTAATGTGTAAGTATTAAGTTAACAATTATACCAACAAAGTGTAGAATAACATTCCTTGCTCTTTACATGTTTACAAATGCAGCAATAATATTATTTACATAATATCAAATAAAGGTGATGTAAGTAGATAATTTTTATCTCTTAATTCGAATACGCGTCTCAAACTACTGAGGGGTACTGTTATCAGAGTAACATACAAAAATAAATTCGTAAATCTTAACTGTATTCACATATTATAATGCCGGTCATAATTGAATTTTGAAATAGCTTTTGATAGTTTTAACTAATTACACATTTATTTATTTTTAACAGTATAATAATTTTTGTAAAATTTTCGTGCTCTTGGCATCTGGTTTCAGCTTTAAGAAACCATGTTATTTATTTTATTACGTTAAATAATAGGTATTCAAGTATAATTAAAATGTTTATTTAATTTCAACTAATCTTTTTCACGATTTTGTTTATCTGTCAAGTTTTGATTTCATAAAGAATTTCGCTCTGCATGACATTTGGTTCAAAAAGCTGATTGCGTAGTGTTAAGCTCTGTCGTCGGTATTTTTCCATCAATGAAAGTACATTACAGTGAAGGCACATTCGATTGCCTTGTCAAAAAGACAAGGTCGGATCGACACTTCGATGTAAACATAATAATTAACTGTAACTGCAAATAAGCTAATATGTACATTACAACAGTACATTTGTAATAGTCTCCTAGACTTTTGAAATATTTTAAACGGCCTTCCCACATTTACGTCCTTCATTATTTGATCTAGATGTGTGTAAGTTTTCGAAAGTAATGTAAGACAACAGTACAATAAGACATATTGACAAAAGTTGGAATTTCTCAACACAGCTCTACATGTCCAACTATTAAAATGGAAAAGATTTTATGTAAATGAGAAAAACAAATTCTTGACTTTTTATTTGATTGTAAATTTAAAATTTTAATATTTTATTTATTTGATAAATATTGCACACCCAACAAGGATAGAATAAGGTGAGAAGGTATACACATAATACTTCAAGCATAAAGATTTAACATTTCATACTTAAACGAAAATGAAGATGAACGAATGAATGTTGCCTATCTCACTCGTAGTATATTTAGATATACAAGAGGTTACGACGATCGTCGTGTTTAGATATACAAAACGGTTCAATATATAAATAATTATTAACTGTTAATAGTATATCACTTGTTGATTTTAACATGACGAGTCAAAGTGAGTGGCAAATTTATAACTGTTTCTACGGCCATTGTTATTTATTTAATACTGGTTACACAAAAGATTATCAGTCATCGGATTTAGATAAAAACCCGATCCTCGCCTAAACCTCTGCAAAGCGGTTTGCCCTTGTATAATACTACGCTTTATTTAAGGACACGAAGCTTGTAAGAGCTGCTCTGTCGTATTGATATGCTGAGTAATGTTTATTGAAATAAATATTACGATAACATTACTTCAATGCAGTGCTTGATATTATTATATATATAATTTGAATACAGATGCCTTTGTACAAAAAGAAAATCGTTTCAAATGGTTCATATTCAAATATTCTTAACTCTTTTTATAAGATGTAGATGTTTTAATTACAATTACTACATTACACTATTACTACTACTACAATTAACATGTCAAACTACATGTTAATTGTAGTTTATGGATTCTATGTCACACAGCCACCGTGACAATGAATTTATTGCAAAATACATGTAGCAACAGCATGCGTAGATGGCGTAGTGGAGGAAGAGAAGTGATTGAAATCTGGGAGTCATCCCCTACTGGTGAATTATATTTGGCGGAAGAGCTCAGAATCGAAAACCACTTAAGCCGCAGGTGACTGTGAAGGACCTGTATTTGAGAGTTCTAGGTTTCTAAGTACCTTGACCTCAGTATTCTAAGATGTTTAGCAAGAAATCGTTAATGCGTTCTTGGTGGCGTACGCGGCAAGTAAGTGAGCCTTAACAACTTCAATTAGAAAAGCGTCCGTGTATGGGACACCTAAGATGAGTTTCTGCCGTCTGAGATGGTTGAGGCAAGACTTAGAAACTTGGGAGGTCAGTACAAACAAAATATAAAGAAGTTGATTATACAGGGTCGTGGCCTGTTGCCACAGTTGATTATACGGGGATCGCCTTGACTATATTATGCGAAGAGGCCGAGAAGTTAGGTGCGTTAAATATCGGCGCATCTTTAGTTGAGCGGAGAAAGGGACATTTTTCTACCTCGAGACGGGGCTGCATGGACGGTCATCGTTATCAGAGCTGCGAACTTTTGAAAACATTTCCAGGACCTACGCCTACTTCATATCGCGATGGTGGACGAACAACGCGAAGGTTCTAGTCGGCACAAGTTCGGCCCTAACCCGCTGTTGCCTTTACAAGGACGGGTATACAAAGGCATTTCCTCCCCGTAAAACGAAAAATAATATTTAAGATCACTTTCTATCTCAAATAACATCTTATAAATCGCACCATTACTCGCACTTTGCCAACTACATCTTCGTTATCACACATAACTGCAATTTTTACGGTTTGTATGGGACTCATTACCGCAGTAATAATCCTTACTCTAAACTTAGAACTGTGGTTTTGTTCTTTCAGCCTATAGACGCTTATTGCAATTTTGCTGCAAATTGTAAACGCAGTACTAAAAATAACTCAACTATTTATTCATTTAAATGTCTTTTTTTTAAGTCTACATGTGGCAACCCTGATACCAGGCCATTGACTCGAACGCACGACCTTAGCCTATAGATTCCGCTTAATGGTATGAATTAAGATATGTTTACAGCAACTTTTCATTCTTATAATAATTGCCATAATTTTAAAAATGTATGCCATATTAACAAAGTCGATTTTTTCTTACACGTCATATAAGTCTTGTTTCGGCGGCAAAATATATTGACAAATTATTTATGTGAAAATTCGTTTACATTTTAAAGCCTGCGATAAGACAGCCTAAAGATTAATACTTATGTCTTTTTACATCGATGGTTTCTTTAGGTTGTCGCAGCGTGAATTGCATATACAATAAGGTTTTCTGGTTTATTAAACAGTTTCAATGATCAGACTTTATTCGACACGCATGTTTTCGTGTATGTCGGGAAGGCTATGTTCAGCAGAGGACTATGGCTTATTGGGTATACAGAATATTTTTACAAATTTTAAGTTTTTATTCAAGTTAGGATAAATACATCTCCAGCTGATGTCAAAAGAAGTCTACCACTTATTCCTATAAATACTTCAGACCTAAGAAGAGGCGAAAGAAACTCAGAAATATCTTTAAATGATCCATCATAGAATGTACAATCATTGTAATATCACTTAGTTACAGAGTTGAACTTCTTAACAATACTTTATTTTTAAATGTTTGCGTACAAAATTGTCGCTTGCATTTCGCGTTAATTTTGTGTTGTCATGTTTCGAAACTAATTTGCCTGTCACTATTTTAAAGGTAAATTTATTTATTTAGTAACATTTATTTTGAACTTTTTGTACTAAGTTTAATAATTGTAATAATTAAAAATACAACACACTTTAAAATTATGTGACATGGCAGGGTTGCCAGCTGTCACAGACAAAAATTTCCCCACGTTGAAAAATTAGAAAAAGTAAGGAAAACTTATCAGTGATTCTAAGGTAGAGAATTTTTTACGTATTTTGATTTTGAAAATAATTACGAACATGCAAACATAATAATAGTCTAAAAATACCTATGATATTAATCATTATGACAATGCCTTTTTAACAATTCTCATTGGCCAAGTCATTTACCAAAAATTCTGTATAATTGCTTTATATTATTAAACAAATATAAAAAGTAATATTTTACTTTGTTCTATATATTAAAAAGTTATTTACCCAAACTTATAAGAGGTTGGTACAGCTAAAATAAATTTTTAAACTTACCTGATCTGTGATGATTGATTCAATGTGTTAATAAAAAAAATATTTTACCTTTTGCCAGATGGAATATGCGGCACACACGAACACAAACAAATCTGTTAGTTACCTAAGCGATATGAACCTTTGAACTGTGTATGAAAGCAGGGTCGGCTGTGTAACAACATATACTTACTGACTTCACTAAAAACTAAGTGTGTAATATAGCCCCATGATGTTAGTAGCATGAACACAGAGACCTAGCAAATTAATAATCCTGACCTTCGTTGTCTAGCTGACTCTGGTCCGTGTGATTCTGTTGATCTACATCCGGGTTACCTTGGACCTCGGTTTGAGCCACCGACTCACCCTTGGAGTCCTGTGAGGACTCGTCCTCTGTAGTCTGGCCATCTCCAGCTCCAGATTTCTTATCTTCATCCTGCATAGAAAATTATATATTTTATTCAATTACATCAATTACAGCACTAACTAAAATTAAAATAACATTTTTCATACACAGACATACTCTTAATTGATAATTGCATGTTAAATTTGTACATTCATGAACAGATTGTGAAAATTGAATGTGAAACACATAACACTTAGATATGTTTTACTAATGTTTTTTATTCAAACTCTTCATTAATCTTATATCAATTATTAACATTTCAACAAGTCATTTCTAAATATAAAGAACTGTGTAAAATTATAGTTAGCTACATAGAATTTTTAATTTACACAATATTTCTCAAGACATGCTTTATGTTTCATACAATTTTACATACATATTTTTTTACATACATATATATTTATTTAAGAGTTATTATGTATACTGTCTGCAGAATACAATTTATAAAAAGTTACAAGATTAAGAAAAATTATGTTATTCAAACAGGTTAATGTCTGATATGATATTATACAATTGATAAATATAGATAGAAACAAATGTCACCTTTTTTGAGTAAAACTTTATTTGTGTACAACATGTAAACAATTATTTCTTTTACAAGGATAAAATAGGATTCAATGCTCTTAGTAGAAATCATATCAAAATCTGCACCATGATACTTCAGACGACGAAGTTTTTGATGTGCAAACGAAAATGAACCTTTACCGACAGACATAAAACACATATTTCAATGCGTCAGCGTCTATCGCAACACTACCGTATTGTCTATGTGCAGTACATATACAGACGTATACTTAACAACTATGTAAGAACATTATCGAAATCGGCATTTTTTTTTGCTACTTTTAAGGTCACTCTCAAAATGTATTTGCTTTATAACATCAATTTTATAACACTTTATAAAATTAAACAATATCAACTTAAAATTACGCAAATATTTCTTAGCAGAAAGAGGTCACCAAAAAGGCCTCGAAAAGCCGAGAGTTAGGTTTTATTTACATCGCCTGCCGCGCTCCGAGCGTGAATAAGAAGGCGCGAGGTCGACGTTCAGTGTAATAACAACACATCTCGGGGCCTCCGAATAGAAAATTCGCAAGAAACAAAATATCAAGGTCATGCGGATTTCCTATCAATGTCATATAATATCGTGCACATTAACAAAGGCCCTGTAACGAAATGCAAAGGGGCGGGGGTGGCGAAAATATGCGAATTCTTAAAAAATATTCCATTAGAATCAGTTACTTTAACTGATCATAACAGCATTCACAGTTTTAAATGCAAATTATTGACTAATATCACAACCCTCCGTGGCGTAGTTCCCGCGTTTAGCGGGAAGCGAACGTTCTGTCAGCCATATTGAGACGCAGGCAAACATTAGTGATATAACACGGAAATAACATCACTTCACAGCTTAAAATCTTCTCATAAGACGCGCACCAATGTAAGGAAATGAAATTAAAATATATATTTCACAACTATACCTGATTATCACTGATTTTTGCTTTATCGGTATCACCCGACATTTTTCCTACGAAGAAATTGAAAGCGAATTCCAAGCGTCTTCAAACACCGGACAACACAAATGCACGCACCCACAACATAGAAAAAAAGTTGCCGTTTTGTTGCAACATCAAAAAATATCCAACGTGAAATATTGAATAAACTATTTTATTTAAACTACTATTAAAATGTTAAAATTATTATTATGATTGATATTATTATTTAAACCTAATGAAAAGAAAAAAATGCTATATATTTATTGATGCACACATGTGATATTATTTATTAATACTTTATAAATATTACAGAATTTTGTGATTACATATAGGCAGTAGTATAATAGCAAAGAAATGCACGTTATAAAATGTTCTATGTTTTTATACCGAATTTCCAGAGATTCAGTCAGATTATTTAATTTTTTGGGTTAATCCTGTAAGATATCAGGTCAGGTAAGTTTAGGTTTATGAAAAAATCGAATTATCGCATACTTCATTATCATTCAATTTCAACAGCCTTAAAATGTAAAACGTAGTTCAAGGACTAAAAAATGACTCCGAGAACTTTATGATATACATTAAGCGGGCAGCATAACATTGCGTTTAGTCACCAAAATAAATATTATATGTACGTACGAAAGTATTACGTTATGATCGCTCTTTTCTTCTTTTATTATTTTTTTTTTTGATTTATATCTTTTCATGAACTTGCTGTACAATAAAGAGTTACCTAAATTAATAATACTAAATAGCCGTTATAAAAATATTATATGAAACATATTTTTATACCAAACTTACAATAATCAATATATGTAAATACGTGATAGTCCACGTAGCGCATTTTTATTATCATGCAAGTTTGATACGTATAAATGATAATTAGGTGATTTGTACGTATACATGAATATGTCTTTTTTTGTAAATTTTACTCAAAGTCCTACAGCAGACTTATACATTTATTCATGTTTATTAGCGTTTTAAACAATGCTTTAAGAACACAGACAAAAAGCACCTATAAATGGAAAAAATCAAATTTTGTGTAATTTGCGTTATAAGGTAGTTAGTGTAATAAATAACATGGTTTATTTTAACGGTAATACTGAACTCTTATTATTTCATTAATGAGCTGCAAATTTATTTAATAATGGTTGAGGAGATTGTTGTTTTCCTTAATCTGAATATATTTTACGCTTTGTGTCAGCATAAACAAATTAATTTTTCGTCCTAATAAATAATGTAATAGTTATTTAGCAGGAAATATAGAAACTTATAATGATGTTTAATGTTGAAGAAACTTTTTAATCCAGTATAATATTTTTAAAACGACGTAAATCAATATTATCTAAAAGTTTTTGATATTATTGTTTCTGTTTTCAAAACTTTTATGAAATATCGTATGAAAACTTTTATAATTTATAAATTGTTGAATAATGCATAATTTTTTTAACGATAATAATATGGCTGTATGATCACAGAGTATAGTGTTTTTCCGCCCAAACTATTACGTCTAGCCCTTTCTTTCTGTTTATGGTGCGCGTCTTTCTCGCAAGTGGCGAGGCGAGTCCTGTAATTTTCGGATCTCTCGATCCATTATTAATGGCTGCCGTATTCCGTTGTTGAATGTACACTTAAATCAAACATGAGTGATTATTCTTCTATGGCTACGCTCCAGAATAATAGCCAAACGGGGGGATTTGCGGCTGCTGTGCAACGTGCTAGCTTGGTGAGTGTACAGATATCTGCATAATCGTTCCTTTGACATCATCCCATTGTATTTTCAATAAATAAATATTTCAATCGTACCGCGTTTGTATAATTTCAATAATAATTTGACTGTTCAATTACCCTCTTTTTATTCACAAATGTCTATCCCCTGTCACGTATCCGACCAGTACGTTGTATAACCTACTTTTTAATTTGGCGTTTCGTTGCTAACAATTAAGTGATGCTTAAGAACGTTATTTTTTGAGTATTAGGATATAATACTCAAACTTTGATGCAGATTGCGGCGAAAATTGGAGGAGGAGGAAGTAAGAGACCCCTAGAAGAAGGACCGGAACCGAGTGCAAAGAAATTGGCGCCAGTAGATTCCGGGTTTCCACAACAGCAACAACAATCAATGAGGTTTGTAATTATGAACTTTGGTAATTTACTTTCGTAAAGCTGTTTACTAAAACAACACATGTGTTAAATTTATTATAATTTTCGCAGTATTAATGAAAAATAACATTTCATAACTAACTTTAATGCTAAATTTTAAATAGAAACTAAATATGTTTAGTTTTAATTATAGTTATTGATAATACACTAATTTTCTTTAGAGAAATTTAAGAACTTCTTGTATTTTAAAATCTAAGCTATCTATTATTTGACAGAATCTACATTAGTTTAAAAGTAAATTGCTGTAAAAGTTTTATAGTAACATGTTTATGCTTATTGAGTGATTAACACTTTCACAACAATACAACATGCATTTTTTTCAATATATAATGGTTTTAGAGTTGATATACTGAAACAACAAATTGAATATTAACAGGAACATAGACAGTGGTGTATATATAATATTATTTTTCACAAATATGTAGAAATCTATTTCAGAATGTATGTATAGATAGCAAGTGGATAAGTGAAGAAATAAAATGAACATTTGCTTCCAGGGCCCATTTAATATTTGTTTATTATTGTTGTGTAAAATATTCATGTTCTTTCTTTGTACTATATTGAAATACTACACTTTAGAAATTTTAAAATAGGTTTACCATGAAAATGTATAGATAAAAAGTTTGTTTAAAAGTTTGCCCTGTAAAAGTTCTTTCTTGATGAATTTGATTTCTATGTAAACATACAGATGATTATGCAGTCTCATATTAGAGCACTTATGTATAGTTAGGTGTAAGATATTCTCTAGAGATAATACCAGAAAAAAGTACAACTTATCTCATTGGTTAGTGATAATACTTTTGTCCTTTGCATATTTATTATTGTCCTTTATACTTCCTATTTAAACATTTTTGGATTAATTAAATTTACATGTGACTTGTCGTTCAACAATGTTAAAGATATTGAAAGCCAAATCAATAAAAAGATGAACTGTCTTGTTTCATTGAGAAGTTCATAAAGGAAAATTATACTATTGCCTATCACAAGTAACTGTATGTAAATGCATCTTTACTTTCTTTATGGTTGTTGATGCCCTCTACAATGATCCATTCTTTTTATTTGCCTACAAAAATATGTTTAAAAGAGCAGTCTACTGTGGAGTAAACTCCTTTAAAGAGAACACATGTCATAATCATCAAAGACCTGGTGTGAAATGATGGAATTCATAAATTCTGCAGATTTTTGAAATTATTATTTATACACAATGTAATAACATTTCAGCTTTATTGTGTTTGTTTTGTACTTAAATATTTTTATACAATAGTGATGTTTTACAACCATATTCTTGAATTCCAAAAACTAGGATTATATGTTGCAGTTTTTGACCGTTAAGCTACCGCTACTCAAATATGTCCATCATTATCATATCAGCAGATAGATACTGAAAAGTATAGGGTTTCCCTACAGGTAACCATGATGACTTAAGGTGGTACATTTTTTATATTATTGTACAGTGCCACAGCAACAGTAGCAGCAGTAGCGGCGGCGGCGGCGCGCATTGCGGCGTCGAATCCTCCACCAGCCCCGCCTGCCAGCGGTCCGCCTAATATCATGCAGGATCAGCAGATAAATGATTACATCAGGGTACCTGATAAAATGGTTGGATTAAGTGAGTTTCAGATTGCACTTCTTCTTTCCTTGTACACTGATCCACAATCAGTCTACTGACTATATAAATTCATTTATTTATATTACAATCCTCATGAGATCATTTAAATTCCCATTGGTAGAATGCTAATAGAGCATAATACTGTGCAAACTGGGCAGACTGAACCCTCCTGTAAAGCATCATTCAACTTCAAGCTAAGGTGGTTCTAAACACAATTTTTTCAGTCTCAAGCTCTCTATTATTACTAAAAAAAATCTTTCCACAGTATGAGAATTTTTGGACAACTTTTTGCTATGTGAACTTTATAAATTCATTGCAAGATAATTAAGAGATATTACATGTGAGGTTATTGTAATACCATACACAATTGCCCACAATAGTTTCATATTTTATTAAGTCTATGGAAAGTTATAACAAGCTGATGATTTGTGTGGTGTACATCACGATCACTTCAAACTCTCTTGTTCTGTCCTGTTTTTCCAGTGAAGCCTCTCCCTTTTCAAACAGACATTCTACATTATTTCACGTATTTAGTGTTATGTCTCTTCAGATGTTGGGCAATATTTGCCAATGTAAGAAGTTGGTCTGTCAACACTTAGCTCTCTGGATGATTAGTTAGTCGTTAGATTCAAATTGCATAAATTTTTGTTTATTTTTACTGTTAATAAATAAAAAAATATTTATTAAAAGACTTTTTGTTCGGGCATCGAATATATTAAAAAGACTTTACACCAATCTTGCATATAATGTATTTGAATTATCATGCAATAAATTTTTAAGCTTATCAAGTGTGTTGCTGGTAAAAATAAAATTACAATATAAATTATCTTTTCCATTACACAGATAATACTACTGGGATTTTGAGTTGCTTTAACCACTGTATGAAAAAATGTGAGATAGTATTACAAAAAAATACCTTACTCACTTAGGGTCCATCGCCCCTTTGGAACCCACATAGACATTTATTTTGTACAAAGGGACAACATTATATGGGAGCTCAATTTCCTTACTTAAATCTTAAATAGTAATCACTCCCAGCAAGAAAAATATCCCAGAAGAGGCCAATTTTATTGAAACTAGTATTAATTTCAAAGCATCACACATCCCTCACAGGGCTGGCTACTTACAAGCCACATTTGATAAAAGACCACAAAAAACTCGATCAAATTTATTTTATGTTCACTTTTACGTACTCCTTAGTTTATAGTTAGAGTAAATGTTTTTCAATTTGTAATGTCTCTTAAAACATCCTAAAAAATGTTTTCTTTTTATTTAACTATTGGGTGCAGAAGTTTTCACATTAACGTTTTTCACATAAAGTTTTATCCCTTAATAATGATCCTTTATCTTTAACTTCTTTAACATTTTCTATCATCATATATTATTTGTAATCTAATATCATACTCAATTGTATGTTTATTTTAAAAAGTTTACTTGAAAGTAAATAAATGCTTTTCCTTGCATTACAACATATTCAATAAAAGAAAAATTAAAGGTTAGTATTGCTTACACAGATAATGTATATAATGACCTAAACTAAAAGAGGTATTTTTCAGTCATAGGTCGCGGAGGTGAACAGATAACCCGACTCCAAGCAGAATCTGGTTGCAAGATCCAGATGGCTCCTGATTCAGGTGGTCAACCTGATCGTTTGTGTACACTTACAGGTTCTAGAGAAGCTATTGCTAGAGCTAAGTAAGTATATACCATTGTCAATATTTCATATCACATCTTTTCTTTTGTTATATATTTAATTAAAAGTGTAATAGTATAAAAAAGAAGAAATGTTCTTATTTAAATTTTGATTTTGTCTTTTTTACACATCCTTAAACTATTTAACAATTCTCATAAAGACATGACACCAATAAAATAATCACCAAAATAATCCTGTCATTTTTTAGTAGGTTTTAAAAAATAGTTTATGCAAGTATTAAAAATTTTACACATGATCTATTTACATAAAATTTTTAGTTTAGGACCCTCTTTTAAATATTTTTAATGACCAGTAAACGATCTTTTAACGACATCCACATTGATTTATAAAGTAATAAATAATTACAAAAGAATTTTTATCAACAGAGATCTGGTCAACCAGATTGTAAATCACCGAGGCCGAGAAAATGCACCTCAACATCAAGACAGCCAGGGAGGTGGAGGTGTTGGTGGCGGTGGTCCGCCAATGCCGAGACCTGGCGGTGGCGGTGGTCTTGCTATAACCGTAAGTCGCACATAAACAAGGAGTACAGAAAAACTTGTAGCCACTAAAATTCATCTTCAAAAAGATAACAAATCTTTGAGTTTTTAAAAGAATTGTGTATATTTGATTTGTTGACTCATTTGCAAGATTAATATTATAATGTATACATAAAACATAGTCAAATTTCATTTTAAAAAAAAGTTGAGTTTCTGGCCGGTTTTTCTCAGCAGATTAGTTCCAAGTTGGTGGTTCAAAAATTCATGTAAATGCATACTTGTATAGAGATATTTTAAGCTTACTTGCCAAGTTCTTATATTTAACCAATATGTGTAAAATAAAATAATTATTAATTCATAATATCAATTTGCTAGTTATTTAAGAAGTTACTTGACAACATTTGTTTTAACATTTTTTTTTTTCAATTTAGGAGGAAATTATGCTTCCTGGCCCAAAGGTCGGTCTTATCATTGGCAAAAATGGCAAGACTATTAAGCAGCTACAAGAACAATCTGGAGCTAAAATGGTTGTTATCCAAGAGGGGCCTAACACTGAATATGTAAGTACAGACAATGAAATGCAAATTATTTGATATGTTAAATAAAATTGTGAATAAGTTATCTATTTTTAATAGGAAAAGCCTTTGCGTATTTCCGGTGATCCGTCGAAAGTGGAGCACGCTAAACAGTTGGTATATGAGCTCCTCGCCGACAAGGACATGCAGCAAGGTGGTCCAAGGCAACAATATGATGAAGGTTACCCTCAAGATCAAGGCAATGGACTTGGCGCCAATTCTACAGAGGTAAATAATTTTACTTGTCTCTTAACAGCAAAGGAACCAAAAAATTTAACAAAGAAAAGTATGATGTATAGTTTAAACAAGTTGTTTTTACACATACAAATAAAATTAAAAAATATTTCTTCTAGGTACTTGTGCCAAAGATTGCTGTTGGTGTCGTGATTGGTCGCGGCGGTGATATGATAAAGAAAATTCAAGCGGAAACTGGCTGCCGAGTGCAGTTCCATCAGGAGAGAGATGATGGACCTGGTGATAAGAGGTAAAATATTACCCTGTTCTACAAAATTACACAATTTTATTTTAATGTTCACATACCCTTTAGTCATAACAATGTAATAAAATGTGGGCTATAAAAAGTCATCTACAATATCATACTCTTCCCTTAATATAGTATCAAATATCCTACCAGAGTTTTTTAAACTGACTGGTTCTTCAATCTCAAACACACTCTTATATTTCCACACTATTGTTTTAGTGTTTAATGAAAAAAAGGTAAAGCAAGCAAAGCTGCACATTCCAATGATTTTTTTTATTTACAATCTATTACCTATTACAGAAGTTGAAAGAGTTGAAGTCTAATCCACATAAAAACTATAAATAAAATATTGGAATGAAACACTAAATACGATTTGAGTAATAGCCTAAAGTCCTCTTGTTAAGGTCCTTGCATCAATCCCTCTCTATTGACCATTTGAATAAGCTAAGAGTTTGGCAGTTTTCCTGGTAAATTAAATAAATATGTTAGCATAGGCTCCTAAAAAAGAATTGCATGTGCTTAGTTACTATAAAGCATTTCTAGGCTAAGCACAGTTGTAAATAGCAACTGGCAAACTACATTAAATGTGGTGAGATTTGGCCCGCGGAAAAAGAGTTTGAGCACTACCGCTGCAAGCGGTCAACATTCTCCCTTGTCTCCACCTGTGTAAACTTAACCTGGGCTGTACTGGTGTTGATAGCACTATAGTTGATGACTTTAAATAAATATGTGCCTTACTAAACAGATGCCATAGCTTTGTTTACCTGTGCTTACCTTTTAACCAAAGGCAGTTTTCAAGTAGATAACTAGAAATTCTGGTTGGTAAATTATATTGGTTGTTATGTTAAAATAACAATGAATAATTTGAAGAAGTTCAAATTATGTCTTTGGGAAACGGTGATAAATAATTTGCACTTTCCAGATGCTATCTACAAGGCAAGCCACACCAAGTTGATCAAGCAAGGCAAATGATTGAGGATCTAATTGCCAGCGTTAATGTAAGCTATTTTTTCTAAGGTTCATATGTTTATTAGATATATCCTAACCAGAGGCCCTGCCTTCCAAAGGTGATACTTTACTAACTAATAAGAATGTGCACATTTTATTGTTATTATTTTCTTTCGTCTTCTCTCTATTATTATAGTTTTATTTGTCAAGAACTTTGTCTCTAGCGCTTTCATCAGTAAAGTAAATATATGTTTACATTGCATGATTAGTCTTTATTTTTTGCAGTTAAGGCAAATATGTATGCAATGTTAAATTATAAAATGATTTTATATGAAATGGTTGTGGCATGTACATATATATTTTAAAAATATTAAATCCATTTAGTGATGTTTCTGGAATCTATAGATTCAGAGATGTAGTTTATTTCTAGTATAAATTAATCTGTTAAATAGTCTTTTGGTGCCAATTATAAAAAGTTCGATCTATATACTCCAATTTTATCATTATTTATTAATAAGAATATTATCCACAACCTTTCATCCTTAAGAGCCTTAAAATATTTTATATTTTACTAGACAAAAGAATTGATGAAGTATGTTTGTACTTCGTCAATCAAACATTGTTGTTGTCAAACCAATAAAAACAAATATTTGTATTTTTTACTATTGACTGATTAGGTTGCTGAGCAATGTATGTCTTATACTGGATACTTGACAGTGTAATTAATTAAAAGATCATTTCACATTAGTCTGGTTTTCGCAACTAAACGATATAGCGCTCATTTTACGTCATGGTTCGCTTTATCTAGTAAAGTCAACTCCTCGAGAAATTCCATCAGACCCTTAACGCCAATGATCCCGTGAAGGTACCCTGGTGAAGTTTGGTGGGGGGCCCTGTGGGATATAACTCTCATGATCCCTTTCCAGGCAAGCCTTCCACATGGAATCATCATAATATCTAAAGTAAACAGATGTTTGTTTAAAAGACAATAACCAATAACCCCTGTGACCGGACGCGGTCAAGGTTGTGAAGCAGGGTTTAGTAGAGCTGTCAGCTTATGACTATAGACATTGCCTTCATAGTTTGATGGCAAATTTCATGGTTTCTTTTTTTCAATATATTAGCTCCCAGTGTAATCATAGATTTGGTTTCTTGTTAATGTTCAAAAATTTATTTTAAATAAATATTTTTATTCGACGAGTCGGGTACAGTTTTGGTACGTAGATGTTGGTTTGGCAAGGACGATGTGTGTAGTGCATGTAGATGGTGATGAGATTCAGGAGACATAGAGGAATGCATTGCTAAATAGCGTCGCGAGCAGGAGGCGCGCTCGGGGCGCGGGCGTGGCGGTGCTCGTAACGGCGAGCGCAGCGCCGAGCAGCGCGACTACCAGTGGCAAGAACAGCCCGACATGCGCGTCACCTTCACCGTATCCAACGTCAAGTGCGGACTCATCATCGGAAGGGGTGAGATATACAGTTTCAAGTTTTATGATGATATTCGGCTTTAAATATTGTACTATTTTAAATTTATACATATAAAAATCAGTTTTTTTTTAAGGCAAAATTGATCAATAAAACATTATCGTATTAAAAATTATACGGGAGAATTTATAAGACAACCTGGCATTTCATATAAAACAAAAATTTTCAAGGTATTGGTTCGTCAGAATGTTATAAGTACATACTTGTCTGGGTGTTCACATAAATAATAAAGTTCCACAACATATTTTAGACCTTCCATTGCTTAATTTTAAATCTAAATTTTAAAGTGTACTGTTAATAAATCTTGTAGCATTAAAGAGTTTAACTGATCGAAATGCATACAACTGGGTTTGTTGACTCATTTACATGATTGATATTATAATGTAGGCATGAAAAATTGTTAACTATAATTTAAAAGAGCAATAGAGTTCTAGCCAATTTTTCTTAACCTATCAACGTTGCGAGCAGAGATTTAAAAGAGCATGCGCATGTATATATAAAAAGCTCTGAATTTTAACTCAATTTGAGACACTTGTAAAAAAATCCTGTTATGAAGATGTAGATTTTTGTAGTGATCATCAAGCGTGTATTGTATTAAAGGTATTGTGAAAATGATGTGTTTTATTATTGTAAAAAAATAAAATCTCAAATATCTAGAAAAAACATTAAATGGTACCTGTTGCAATCATTAACAAATTTTTTTTTAATTTAGGCGGAGAGGTGATAAAGCAAATTAATGCACAGTCTGGCGCTCACTGCGAGCTGGACCGACGTGCCCAGGGCAACGACCGCAATAACCGTACGTTCTACATCAGGGGACATCCAGAAGCTGTCGAACATTGCAAGCGCATTATCATGGAGAAAGTTGGCATGGTAAGAGTAAATAATAATCTTATTGAATTTTTCAATAGTAATCCTTATAATTTAAGTTAGTTTACAATAATTAGCTTTCCAATCTAAAAGATATTCCACTAGCAAGTACTGTTTTTAAAAAGAATGACTGACAAAGATGTAAATGTTGCTAATCATACTCATTTTAGGTTTAAGGGTTTTTTTATATCAGCCGATAGACGACCACCACTGCAAGGCATAGGCTTTTTTTTACCAATGATTGCCACAATGACCAGTCTTGCACTGCATCTAGAGACTTCCTGCGACTGTAACTATGTTGTTGGTCTACCCTGTTGGGGGCTTACCATGATTCTTTGGAATGAAAAATAAAAATAATTAGAAATTATGATATGTATTGGTTAAATGCTTATCATAAAAATAGTGTAGGTTTAAAACAATAGAACCAATACTAACCCTGTCAAAGTAAAAAAATAGTTGTTAAGTGGCAATAATAATTAATTTAGTTTAATAGATTCATTATTCATGTTATAAATAACTGAAAAAATAGACTTGTCATGTCATATATGTATTGTTGTGCAGCCAGTGAACTTCATCCAAGAAGGCAACGGCGGCGGCAATGGTGGTGGCGCTACTGCGGGCGGAGGCCCGGGCAACGGCGGTGATATGTACGGCAGCCAAGGTCCTGCTCCTGGCCCGCCGGCATGGGGCTACAACCCTCACTGGCACCAACCCTCCTCACAGCAACAACCACAGGTACACATAAATAACCACTACCATAAAATATAGTCATAACCTGAGCACATCAACCAACAAATTAATGGTGCTGATATCACACTTTAAAATTACATCACTGGAGTACTACTCTGACAAATATTAAGAAAATTACTGATTGCGTCATACATTTATTTTATGTCAATAAAACATTTGTTTGGGGCTGAATTTATTTAAAATCGATAATAATTTGAAATTTTATCAAACTTTATATATAAAGATACGAATTTTCTAACTGATCGCTTACAGAAATAAATAGTGTTCTGTAATTAAATGAATTTATGTATTTTTTGTACAGCAACAAGTAAACATTAACCCCATTACGGGTCAACCGGATTACTCACAGCAATGGATTGACTATTATCGTTCATTGGGTTTGATGCGAGAGGCTGAGGCTGTCGAGCAACAGGCCAAACAACAACACCAACAGCAGCAGCAACAACAACAACAGCAGCAGCAACAGCAGCAGCAGCAATCAGGTACAGACATTAAGTATTTATTACCAAATGTAAGTTAATACTTCAAATAGATTATGACCTACATAAACTATAATAATTTAAAGCAGGATGTATACCTGCATCTTCTGATGACCTTAAGAAGGATATTAATGTTCCAGTAATAACTATTCTGTCGTCAATTTGTAATATGTATATTCCGTTCAAAACCATTTTACAAACCTAATGTTTACACTAGTAATATGTAAATAAATGATAGGTTACAAGTATCATTTCTTTCAACAGTTTCAGCTGTGGTCACAACAAACACGCCCACAGCTGCTACCAACACCAGCGGCGGTTCAGGCGGATCCGGTGGTTCGAACTCCGGCGGCACGGACTACAGTGCGCAGTGGGCAGAGTATTACCGTAGTATTGGCAAGATGAAAGAAGCGGAGGCCATTGAAGCACAGATAAAGCTCAAGGTAAATATTTTGTGTTAGAAAGAAACTGATACATTTTGAATTGGTGATCGTTGGTTACACCGCTATGCAAATTTCTACCGAAGCCACTGTTTCGCGCCTCAAGAAAGCGCGACGAGGTGGGGGCTGAGGAAAAAAGAGCATGAGCTCTGGCATGGTGTGCGGTACATCGCTTTCGTTAGCACTACATTAAAATTATCATTTTCTGGTTTCGACCGCAATAACTAAAGTGAATTGCTCTTCATCTATGGAATGGCACAGCCACCTAAGAGCTTGGTGGCCTTAATTCAGTGATGAATGAATTTAGCGCTATTAACGTAGCGCTAAATTAATATAGCTTTTTCCTTGATCAATTCAGTGAGAAAATGAAATACTAGGAATGTAAATTACAAGGGACAACTGGCTTTGCCCTTGACAAAAAATAGCAGATTCATGTTCAATGCGGTATATATGAGGCCCAAGCAGAAACTTTTCTTTTAGCCATAAAACAGATTTTTTTATTGTCCAGCCTAACATCCTATACCATGAATCGGTAGACACCTCTTACACTATCAGGATAAATTAGCTTTTTAGATTATATTTTATTTGCTATTTTTCTTATCACTAATTGCTTGACTGTTTCTTTTACTATCATAGTTGATGCACTAAGTGTCTATATTACTTATGTATTCCTTACTAATTTAAGTAACAAATACATAAGTACTTAGATTTAATTGATTATACTTAGTCTGAATATGCCTGTCATCTGTTATTGTTAATAGTTGGCTTAAAACATATGTTGTTCTTAAATTTTGATTTATTCCAAAGTCTATTTAAAACATATATTCTAAATTTTATATTTTAAAAGAAGTTTTCCGCTAAGCGCCCTTTGCGCCTTATACTCTGACATCGGTGGAGTTTGCGAATGCCACTTGGACAGGAGTACAAACCAAGTTAAACAAAATAAGATGTAGAATAAGAAAATATCTGTTATATTTGTTATATTTGAATGTATAAAAATATAACAGCAGCAACCTACGCCGACGTCGACGGCTGCGCCAACTCCATCGCCTGCGGCGCAGTCACCGGCGCCCACGCCCATGCCGTACAACGCGCATTACCCAATGTATCCACCCGGGGCTCCCGTGTACCCCGGATACGCTCCGTACCCGTATCCGCCGGCGCCCGAGCACCAGCAGTGGTAAGTTTTAGCCTAAGATTAATTTAACTCACTGTCCAAATACTCAGCATTGACATTAACCCTATCGCTACAGCAGTGTGCTTCCTTGAAGTGACGCCGATAAAATGTTTCGTTGTACATTATGCGTGAAAATAAAAACATTGTAGGGCTCATGGTAAAAGGCCAAGTGTTATACACTGGTGTCGTCTATAAGCGACCCTCGTAGGCTCAGGCCCATTACATAGATGTCGTTTATAGGCGACCTTAGTAGCGAAAGGGTTAAAGAGCTTTATCAAAATAGTTTTTATATTATTTTAAGCGTTTTAAGCGTAAACGGTAAACTTGTTTTGCTATAGAAGCTTATAAAATGTCTATTCACTCATGTCTTATTCACATGCCAATTTTCTAACTTAAATATGCATATGCTTATAGATTAATATATGGTAGGTTTTGTGTCTTTGTGTGTTTTGTGCTATTTTGGATATCTGAAATAATATCCTAATATTGGAAATAACTTCCATGTCTATTCAAGTGATTTTTACAGACAGATTGCATACAGATTTTTGTTAAAGTTTCTAAAAACAGAAACCTACCACATTTACAAGCATCACATTGAATCAACTTACTGTTTCATAAATTACTCAAAATGTTAAAAACAAAAGATTTTATATATATATATATATATATATATATATATATATATATATATATATATATGTGTGTGTGTGGTGGTCATAATAAAATATCACAAATACCGGTCTATAAATTTAAAGACTTGTTTAGAATAATTTTGTTTTGTTTCAATACTTAACAAACTAAAATTCAGTCATAATAAAATATTTGATATCGGGCTTTAAGTACATTTTATTTTGTTTGGTATCAAATAATTGCCCTTCAAATTATATGGCAATTATATTTACTAAATTTTCTGTTTCAATATTTTTATACATAACACTAAAACAACTGTAATATTCTGAACAATGTAGTGTCTTGTGAATCATATGCTTTAATGTTTGTAATGTAATATCATTAAATGTGATATATCTGTTACAAAATTGTTATTTCTAATAATTTCTTATATTTAATGCCATAGAGCAGTGGTCACCAATTGTGTCAAATATAAGTAAAAAATTAAAATTGATTTGAAGATTTACTTTAAAAAAAATTAAGGGACTTATTGTGGTCATTAGTGTATTCTCCTACTTATGTCCTAAATATTACGTCTTTCCCAAAAATACATAAATCTTTACAAAATTTAAATTCTTTTTTTATGCGATAATATCTTTCTCTCTGTGTAAAGAAAGGTCAATTTAGGAGCTGATTATGTTTAAATTTTAGTATGTGTGTTAATAATTTTTATAGACCACTGTAATCATTTCGCGAGAGGACCACATAAAAGTAATTAAAAAACCCTTATGTATATCTTTTGTTTATTTTTGGTGATGTCTGCACAGATAAGAATTCATCATTGATACATAGCAAGTAAAATGGTTTAAAAAAATCTTATCAACAGATAACAATTATTGCCATGAAGATTAATTAAAACAGAGAGACATTTGTTAAGCAAATTCAATTAGATGTGTGACGATTAACAACTAATTCATGTAAGATATATAGTTTGGCAGACTACATGGATAAAAAAACAAAGATGGAGCTGTGAATTGTTTCTCTAATCAAAAATAATTTTTTATGCAACACTTGGATGGCAGTTATCACTTAACACCAGGTGAACTGTGTTTTTGTGTTGCTATGTTGATGTTGTGTGCTTGTTTCTTATTGTTTTCGTATACAACCATTTTGAAATGGCATTACGAATTATATGTATATTTGCTTCAGACAGACTTAAATATCTGTATACTTTTCAATGTCCATTCTATGGATGCAAGTATCTATGTCCCCACTTCGTCCTCACTTTGGGGTTAAAGATATTAGCGTTATTACGAAAGTAAAAAATAGCTTTTGCAGAATACTGTTCATTGACTTGCCACAGTAAATAGGAAGACCATATAATACTTTACCATAAATATTTTGATGTTTTTGGATTTTTAAATGTACTGGCAACTATTAACTTTTACGAAATTTGATATAAAAGGAATGCTAATTCACTATACTTCATAGAGATGTGTAATAATATTTTCTTTTATATAATCCAAGGTATTTAGTATAAAGTATACACTTTGACTATCCCAGTTAATAAGCTGTCAGAGCACTGTGTGATTAAGACAATGTTCTACAAAACAGAGCCAAGACGACTTTCTATAGGTCTTTGTGTGCCACAAATCAAATAAGTACTATAAGTCTATTATCACTTGTCATTATATATTTGACATTAATCTTAGGTGCTGAAATTTTATTTCTTAGTTTTTTTGGTGTTACTGTCATTGTATTGAAGTTGAAACTTTTTGCCCGTAACTCTTTTCCTGTAAGCATACAACAGTTTTTAAAATGTCATACTATTTAATATATATAGATTTATTTATAATGATTGGTTCAGTGAAATTAGTTTTTTAAATTGTGTGTTCCATTTAGGTCAGTGCATGTTTGCTTAATTGCTTTTTAAGATATAGTTTACAATTTAAATATATTTTAACTTGTAAAAATTGTTAGGTGTAATTTATTGTCCAACAATATAGCATGTTATAATGATTGATAAATTCCTTTTCAGTATTTTGCATGAGTTGGATATGTCAATATGATGTGATATATGAATATGATTTTTATGATAGGTATATATATTTAGATATATAATGTCCACAAATACATTTTGTGTAGAACGCGGCTGTGAGAAATGTTGTAAAACAATGTCTTAGTGTGTAGTGTTGCAGATGTAGGCTCGACTGTGCTGGGGTTGCCTGTTCTCGAGAAAGCTAAACACATATATTATCAAGAATGTTGCCATGTTTTTTGTTTGTCTGATTACAGAACACCGGAAGAACGAGCCTGTACGTGTCCCGGAAGAGACTTCTCCATATTAGCTTGTAACCTTACTTTAAGTAAATCTGTTTCGACTAGCTAACGGGCAAAATCGTCCGACCCGCAATAAATAATTTCACTTTACAACCACTTTACTAACATATCATTGGTTTATTTCTTGTGGGTTCTAGGCAGTTTCGTATCCAAGTTGTCAATGAGAGATTATAAATGTTTTTACTTTGCAAACTTGACGTTTTGTTGATTCGTGCTCATGGCTGTGTGGTCTATTCTGTGCATATTAATATAGCCCTTTGATTGTACATTACCTGATTCATTGTGTTGTGTCGATACTGATGTTTGTGATGCCAGTCTGTCCAGGTTTAGTAAAGAATGCCACACTGCCTTTAAAGATGTAACAGAAAGATCCGACGGAGCTTTAGAGAGACGGAAATGGAAAAAATGAAAGCATTGTGACAGTGATACTTCGCCGCTGCGAGGAGCCGAGGTAAATGCACTGATTGAGTGATTAGACCTACATGTTTATAGTGTGACTTCATCGGGTCAATTCTCGTATGTAACTTTTGCTTCCTGAGTGTATAGGACGAGGTTCTGGACGAGCCGATTGCTTTACAATGCTTGCCTAACAGCAAAAGCGAACGCAAGTCTAGACACCGAATTCTCTGCATTCAAATAACTTAACGTGAATTATGTTTAGATTTAAGAATAGGGTTAAGTATCGGATATGCGGCTTTGACCTCTCTTGGGCTCACTTAGGTTATTAACAAGTCGAACACAACATTATAGTTACATAAATTAGAATATGTATTTTATCAATACCAATCTAGCTTTGATAACAATTGAGTTTAGGTATCTATTACAAAATAAAGAAAACATGGCAATGTAAGTCGACCTACATTCCTCGAGAAAATTGTTCAAACACTCGCGACTTTGGTGCACCGCGAGATCGTCTACGGGACTGCCCGAGTCAATGTATTAATATTAAGATATAAAGTGTATGTTGATTGAACCGTGTTCATTTTATTTATAATCATGACTTCTCTTCACAGACAGAAGAGGTAAGTGACCCTACTATATTTAGGAAATGTACTTCGTCATCTTTGAATAAGTTGTACAATGCCGATTTGAGCTGTGACACTACCATTTAATACATGCTACTTTTTATTGATGTTACATTTCGATTGTTTCTCCTGTGTTCTTGTGGGCCCCGACAATCCATGTTATCCTGGGTCACAAAATTCATTTATTTTGTTGTTTGTTGTGTAGGATATACAAAGACGATGTTGTAGGAATGTGCTATTCAATTTTATTTATAGCTTTTCACCAGAGTTTTGGTCAACTTATTTCAGACAACTTTTATTTTAATCATATATAATTTTTCATGTCTTTGTTACTCATAAAGTTTAAATGGGGCTTGTGCATATTTCCTGTGTACTTTTCACAGCAATTCAATCCTGCAAGTCGAAGAGAACTGCGACATTTTAAAAATGACCAACGTTTACGGGCGCAGTCGAATGTCGCTTCACCGTAAACAACAATAATCTTCATGAAACATACCATTTAGTTCATATAGATGTGTATTATATATAGGAACAGCCATTGTTTTTAAAATGATGAATTTGAGGTTGTTTCTAGTGTGTACATGATTTTTCGCTTTTATATTTTTTCAAATTTGAACCATTTCAACGTCATGTGTGCAATGAATTGTCTTCGCAATTGTTTAGTCATTGTTCACATGACAGTCTGTTGTCGATCTTGTTAAAGGTCGGAGTTGTGGCCTACTCCTAAAACCGTACAAAGGTAGTAAAGATTTAAATGCAATGGGACATGGTGCAAAGCAGGCGACGAGGCTAGAAAGGGAGGCTGATAGATGGGGTTTGTATATACTAGAAGTGGTAAGTTCATGGTCTATGAAAAATATATCTATAAAATGATATTGTGCTACTAATAAAAAGGTTTAAAGATTATTCTAATGAAGCAAATGAACGAATAAATAATTTTCTGCAAACGTAAATAAGTTTCTATGATCAAAGCTAACTAACAAAGGGGTACTTTGTTGAGAAAATTATTTTCGAGTGGTTCTGTGTTATGGGATTATATTTAATATGAAAATAAAATTATAAACAATGTATATTTTACAGGGTGTGTACAAACGTAATGGCTACTTCTGTAGTGTAAACTTCGGAATAAAAAGTTATGTCAAATAAGTGATTTAGCGTTTTGCACCATTTTTCTGAAGGACACAACTTTGTGCTCAACTTGTATATCTTGAACATATTAGGGGCATTTCCCTTAAACATGTGTTGTGTTTTTTTAGTCGAATCATTACGGGCTTAAATTTTTAACCTCATTTAAATGAATTTTATATCAATAAATTATTTCAAAAAATATTTATCTACGTGAAATATAAATGAACTTTAACTCTTAAACATTTTACATGTCATCTAAAACTAAAACAAGGCTGACATTGACAATTTTAATAATTAGAATTGGTTATTTTAGTTGAATAATATTTGTTTTAGGGTTTTGTTTATTTCAAGTTTGTCATCTATGTACGTATTATATTATTTAAATTAACTTTTGGTACTATTATGAATACTTCACAATTATTATTCTGTTGCATGTTGGTTTATCTTCATGTGTCTTCAGATCATCCCAATTTCGATTATTAAGAGATATACCTATAATTATGAAGCTAATAAATGCAATTATATAAACTAATTTATTTAAACAATGACTGCAAACGTGTTAGGTTTTCATATATACTGATGTGTTTTTGTTTTCTTGCAATTCCTATTTCCTCCACAGAGGCCAAAGCAAAGATGGGCATTTACAATAAAACGTATGAATCAATTCGTTTGTTTTATTTGTACACGAATGTCCTTTGTTAACTTTAAACTTGTAATTAAATAATTGATCCCATAACACTAACAACGCTTATTTTTGTAGTAACGATTCTTTTATGAACGGACAAATAACTCAATCATAGGGCTGTGTTCTAAACAACATTCAAAACAACAGTTGTCATACATTATCTATAAATATTTGCCATAGTTTCCATTCATGGAAAAATCAATATCTAATAGAAGAGCTGCTGTCTGTCGACGTATTTGAAGTTGGTGACGGCGTCCGGTCCCCGGAATGAATGAACCGGGAAAGTTTGCTAAGCGGTGCCGTGGCCCAAGGCTGTAATGGACTACTGGGTTCTGGTACCGGAGATACCCTGGAAATTAAAGGAATTCCATCGTAGGTCATCTCTATAATTTATGCATTGAGCATTAGTGATATCCATTTAAATTTACACTGCTTTCAATTATTAACTGTCAATGAAACGTAAGTATATGTTGGATCGGACATATTATGCATAATTTATTATATATTAATAGCAAAATATAGGGGTATATAATAAAATTAAAAACTAATGTTCAAACTGTCTATTTATAATGACAATCCTAAAAGTTGCCTGAATGAAAAAAAACGGCTGGTGGACAAAAATTTCACTGATAAAAATCATGGTGAAAATATCGCCTCTAACTTATAAAGGGTTAAAGGTAATCAATACAAAAACTAAAAAGGCTATAGATAATTGACTATTCACGATATGTTATCGATTAGTGAACGGAAAACTGGTAAAAGTAGTGGCAATTCGCGACTATAATATTGTAACTCACTAAATTTTATCGCTCGTTTGCTAATTTCCTGGTCCCGATTGAGCAACAGTAGAAGTACAATAGGATGGTAACTTAGTGCTGCGCAACAGGTAACTCCAGGCTATTGTATTCGCAGGTATGTGAACTACCACGAAACTGACAAATACAAGTATTCTGTCCGCACAGCTATTCGGTTTACTTCGTATTTTCGTTTTTGATTTCAATTAGGATTAAGGACCTCTTCCAACTAACGCTATTTTTGAGTTGTTTTTTAACTGTACTTTTACTGATTTAAACCAAAATAAATCGCCCAATCTTGATATGTGCAATACTCGAGAATGGCTCGACCAGTTAGTCATATTTTCGTTAAGACGTTTAAAAAAATGTCAAGAAAATAGTGAAACTACAATGTTAGAAAGTCGTTACAAATAACTGGACAATATGAAGGCCGTTGGTGCAGTTTATGGGTTTAGGTTATTAAAAAGTTTTAATTACTAGATTTAAAGACTAGACCACAAACAAAATCGATGGAGAATGTGACATAATTAAGTAGCAGGATAGTATTGCGGAGAATTCAAGTCTGAATCTGCTTTTAAATTTCGTTGACTACGCCGTCACCGATTACGTAATGTTGCCTGTTGCGAGTACATTTTTGTTTTGTTGTGGATTTCTTGATTTTTTTTGTCATTCTTTTCATAACTGTTGTTAAGTAAAACCATTATTTGAAAATGAGTGTTCCTGTGGCCGCATATACGAATCGCAAGTTCGTTGCCTTCATTTTCATTATTGAATTTACCCTTAACGACCAATGTTGCTATATCTGTTATATTTTGTCCACTAAATAAATATTTACCTATGTTACGAAGTGTCAAAAAAAATTTTTTTTGGCTTTCAGTGGGATTGGCACGTATAGTTTTTTTTTTTTTAAAAACCAAGTGATGAGTAGAGAACACTTATCTCGCCTTCTAGAATTGAAATACCTGTTTCGCCGTGTGCGCGCAGTTTTCGGACGAACCTTTTTCTCGGGTTTAACACAGGTGGAAACCGGCGCTGCGCTGTCTACTTCGGCACCATTACCAGTACCTTCAAAGATTGTATTTTGAAAAATAAACAACCTTTACTTTTATATTTCCATTAATTCACAAAATGTTTAGTGAAATAATAATTATTTATTATTCTATGACAAAGGAGCTAGAGGTATAAAAGCGTAATCTCTTTAACTTGTTGAAGAATTTAGGGTAGTCAAGAACGAACATCAATTTTTTTCTGGAATGGCCTTTCAATGTAGCATTTGTAGACTAGATATTAACTAATTGTTAGGTAGGAAGATGAGCTTGATCGTTGAAGGTGAACGCTATGCATTGCTAGGAGGCCTCTTTAAATCTGCTACGTATGTCTTCAGTCCTGAACATCTTACTTGATTAGAAGATATGTGTTGGACAATTTTTGTCTTGCGTTATCTTCTCAAATTCATGGGCGCTGGTGGTTTTTTTTCCTATACATTTCCCTCATGACTGTAGTCGTAAAGATGATGCTTAGGATACGCATTTAATAGGTGGCAAAGCTCGGCAGCTACCACAAGAGCTCTCGGCTCGAGCAGTTACTTTCTACTGATACATTTTGTGAACGAAACGTCAGCCTCCTTTCTTTGTAAACTGGCTGGTAAGATAGACTGATGAATAGACAATATCATTTTTACTACTCTAAATCTAAAATAAATATTATCTGGTGAAACATATATTTTATTTATGTAAGTAGTGAACATCCAGAGCAGGCCTTAGCCATCCGTTTTATTATTAAATATATGAACAATTATTTATAAAGAAGGCATAATGTAAGTGTATTAATTTTTATAAAGACAATGCAGTTTATTTTTCTTATGGACAGGATACCAAAATATTAAAATTACTGGTCGGATTAGGAGGCCGCCGGGCTTTTAGACCACTTCGGTGGACGTCTCATGGGGTGGCCTAGCGTAAAAGCCTACGAGAGGAGACGTTGGCTTTGGCCTAAGGCCTTTCACACAATACTCTAGACGAGAAGACTCTAGAGGGTCTCTTATGCATAACCCGATGTAATCCGCTAAATATTATTTCCATTTCAATATGCAATGTTTTATATACGAAAAGTAATTTCCATGTAAAGTTATGAACCTTATAAAATAAATGCTTACCTATGATAAACAGAGAATGTTCGGCTTGCATTTGACCAGTAGCGTGCTGAATGCATAGAGGTCGCGCTGCTTTCATGCGAGCGGCTTCGTCCCCCCCGCCATCTATAGCGCTAAAAATACGAGTGTTAGTAAGTAATACAATTTTCTTGGTACTTATAGAATTTTATTAGATAAGAATTATTATCCAATACGCAGACTTCGGATTAATAGATGACAACTTTTTCGATTTATTGGCTTAAATGCCGGTTTCCTGGTTGTTGTGATGTTAGTGTCTGTATACAATAACAAAGATATTAGACCGACAGACACTTTTCTGAAGTGATATTTTGATGACGGACAACATATATTTCAATCATTATAGAAAAACCCATAAAGAAATACAATCAAGTGTGTAGTGTTTTACAACACATATAATTTTGACAATATAACAAGTATCATTTTGTTGAGAAAAACCTCATTTTAGTTAGTTTAGTTAGTGTTTGTGATTCATATGCCCGTCTTTTATCACAGTAAGAAAGTACTGTACTGCAAAAGAATATACTAAAAGGATGTCACTACGAAGCAACTTAACAAAAGCAAAGGAGAATGTAACTATAATACAAGAATACTTACGAATTATTTCCCGAACTCAATTCTTCCCACGGTGCATCACTTTCAACTGCACTACTCTCGGAAGCCACCAGATACATAGACCTATAAATTCATTTCAATGGTTTAGTGATTAAAAATCATTACATGGCTGAGTCAAATCATAGCTCCTTCAACTTAAGTTTCAGGCCTAAAATCCGTCGTTAAAGGAAACATCATTTTATCTTTAGGAAGTCCATAGCTGGACCGGTTGTAACAAGACTGTTCCGATGATTTCAACTAGTTCATCTATCCACCTGTGCAGATGTCCTATGCTGAAGTTTCCGAACCATTGTCTCAACTTACGGCTTACGGACCTTATTAGAACTTTACCTCCCTTGCTGCCCACTGCCCACCATTAAACGGTTTAATCATGTTATAATTAACGGTTCCGTAACAACTTCATTAGCCGGCAAGGATCCGGTCTAGATCCTTGCAATTAGTCGACGATCTATTTATTTCAAAACTTTTTATACGTTTTTTGTATAACTGCGAACTTAATGCCGAAGGCATTCTCTGCCAGTTAACCATTTGTGCGGTGCAGAAATAAATTAATAAAGGTAGATAAAACTAGTTAATATAATAAAAACGAAAAAAGATGGTGCGTGTAAACAGTGATGAAGCGACCTTAACTTTTTTAAATATGAGTTATGTGGTTTCTTCCTGGTTTTTCTTCACAACTATAACACTTTGTGAAGTAGAGTCAAACATTAAACATAGTTGACGATCAATAAGAGTTCTATTAAAAGTAAAAATAGTGTATTAATTAACTGTGTTGAAGAAATGCTAAAAATCCAAAATAATCACATTAGAAAACCTTTTTATTCGCCATAATGACCACCATAACGCAATGCTTTCGTAAATAGAACGAACACTTAGCTCCCGTGATATAGTCCAAAGAGACTGATTGCAGGGTTTTTTAAGCATGATCTATGAAGTCCTTACCTGGCTGGAACGTAGAGATGTGGAGGAGGTGGAGCAGAGCGGCGTGAAGCCGATCGTGCCCGTCTGGCACGGGAAGCGCGGCCCAGCAGAACGGACTCTGTTATTTATTTATATTTTTTAAACTGGCACGCCAACGGCCATATATAAAACAAAATTTAATAATAATATATTTATTGCACTCATTAAACTTATAATTATTTACCTAATCAAGGCTGACAGAAAACCGATTCATTAATAAATAGACATATTTATAAATGTTGGAATTAAGATTAAAATTCCTTAATTATTCCGAACGGAATAGTGTCCGTGAAAGTGTTCGTTTGTGTGTTTATGTAAGTGTCCAAGCGGACTTACTAAGTATGGGACCGTGACGTGCTGCTTTGCCATATTCCCGTAATGTTGAGTGCTCACGGTCATGTCACATTAATTAAAAAATACTATAGTAATAAACAAATAAAAAATAAGTGACAGGCGTTAAAAACAGACTGCATTAAGTTCACGAACGATTGTCGTTGCATTGGGTAGCACGTTTAATGCATAAATTGTCGCCTTATTGTGCTGATTTCTTTATTTTAAGCAATACATCCATTTAACAATGTACAAAATATGTTTGCCGATTGTAGGCGAACAAAATCCTATCCATACAGAACAGAAGAAAATACTAAACGGCTTTCTGAATAATAATAAAACAAGAAAACATCTATCACAAAAAGTGATAAATATATTTTTTTTATTTTATCACCTAGACGTAGCTTCTATTATCCCATATAAATTACCATTCCGTACTCAGTGTTTCTATATTCGCGGCGTGTTTATGGATCCCCGCGAATAGCTTTTACTGTATTCATTCAGCCTTTAACATCTAAGTACTATGTTCTTACCGATAAGTATTTGAATAATATAATATATTATTGCTAAAGTGTTAAGTACCAGATATTGGATCACTGTCACTATGGTCGTGGCGTTCTCTCCGCCAGCCGGCTTCCGGTGCGGGAGCATCGGCCGCTACGCCGAACAAACCGGACACAGCACCAGCCACCATCTTGCGTGTTGACTTCGCTGCTGTCTAATACATTTACAACAAAACAATACACTTTTGTAACAAGTGTTTAACACGTCTGTTTTACGAATCACCGCGTCAGCCTACTACGTTCATGCTAAGCCAAAATCGGGAAATCAATTACTTTTATTAATTGCAATTTTAAATTAAATTATGTAAAAAAAGATTAGTGAATTCTACTGTTTAGTTTAAGAGATTTAACAGTAGGCCTAAAACCTAAAAAGTATTTACTAGATTTGAAAACCACACCGCCCATTTCGCATGCAACATGGTCATGAGGCTCATTTCTGTGTGTTTGTTGTTGTTTTTATATGTAGCTTATGGGAAACATTTCCGATTAACCTTATAAGCGGCTAACGGGTGACCTTTATAGCTGAAATGGTTTCCATGAAAATACTTGGCTTCTCATATGATTTTCAACGTTACAATAACTCAAATTCGTACGTTCGCTGTTGTCGATTTCCAGATGTATTTATGATGTTTGATGGCTGATTTAGTTTCACCGGGCTTAAAAAGGCTAGACGTTTAGCTTCATTTTTTTACATTATCTACGATCGAAAGTCTTGCCGTTGCGGACAGTTTTTATCAATCACAATTTTAATTTAATTATTTTAAATTCAATAAATATAAAAAGTGGTCAATCTGAAAAATCTTTTTTTTATTTATTTATTTTATATATTAGACTACGACAGGGCCTTTTACTGTAACATATTGAAATGTTACGAAAATTTTTAAATAAATGTTGAAATTAGTATTTATTATTTTAATGTTCAATTATGTTTTTTGTTTAATTTATTGGAGAATGATATGATAACTCACATTTATGTTGATGTCTATAACAGGAACATGTTCCAGATCTGTAGCTTGTTCTGCTAAATTTTTTAATCGGGGGTCGTTTGGTTCCGTATTTTCGGCCAATATCACGAGCTCCAACAGAAAATCTCTGAATATTTCCTCTTTGATGATGGCTATTAAAAAAAAAAAACTATTTTATCACGGCTATAAATAATAAAAAATGTTATTTATTTAATAAAAATAAGCGTACGCAAGATTGTCTTGTTATAAAAATACATTTCGAATTGGTAAAATTTCACAAACTTTCGACTACACACAAGTCAATAAATTCTATTAAAATATTTGAAAATGTTCACAGAAAAATAAGATAAACCGAGAGAAAAACTAAAGTCAGTACATAAAAAATAAGAAAATTTATTATCAGAAATTCATGTATCGTGTAATTAGATACATATTACCTAAAGAATTTTTATCAAGAAAATTTAGAGGCGGCTTCATTGAATTAAATTAGCAAACTTACTAGATTATCATTCTGACAGTAATTAGGATCAAATTCAGCTTTCCTGTACAGAAATCCACCGGATTAAGAGAATATGAGAACAAAAAGCAGCTCTGTTCTTCGCTGCGCGCAATCGTCAGTCCTACCGAGCACACGTACCGAAAACGTTTATTTAATTTTAACTGCGACAGTCGCACAAATCACAGTCTAGTTAGCATCTTTTGTAAAACCGCTATCTCAATATACACGTTTCCTAAATATTTTCAAACTGTATTACAACTTAAAATCCTGTATTAAAGTTAAAATCCTTTATGTTGTAGTCAGAATTTTTTTTATAATTTTGTTTGACGAATTCTTAAATTTGTTGTTTAATTAGGTAAATAATAATTAAAGACCTACGTGGTTGAATAGATGAAGGCTGAATTGAGATATTATGGCCTTCCAGAGAATGACTTGAAGGTATTTCAGTCGGTGCAAGATAAGTACTGGCATTTTGTACATTTAAGTTTGACTTGTCCATTGGAGCATTTGATATTTTCATGTTTAAATCACTTTTAACTGGAAGCAACGGAATTCTTGTATCAACACCCGATGCGGTCTGTTGATTAGATATTGATTGTCCATGCTGAGTGGAAGTTACTGGTATGGTTTGACCGTTAACTAACAGATCTGGCGTAGTTTGTGTTATTTCTTGGCCTGAAACAAAAACAGTTAAGAACAATAGATTACTTTTTGTTGCAAAACTACTCGGTATTTGAGATCTACTTTAACCACACCCACTAACCTCCCAGTTCGAGCTCATGAGTAAATGCCATGACGTTTAAAGCTGAAGACAACGCCGAACCAACTCCATTTCCAACTTCAGCATTCAGCGCCACGTCAGTTGTGGCGATGCAGTCCGGTGGCGGAGGTACCACAAGCCTCCTAACAATCAATTGGCAATGACGTCACATGACATATAGATATAAAAAGTCATTAAATATTTGCCTGAGACTTGTGCAAAACTTCTTTTAAAGACTTAGAAAGAAGACATAGGTCAAAGAATGATATTAACATATCATCACCGTTCATCTACGGAAACCGTCAATCCTCCGTTCTCGATAAGAAATCATAAGCATAGCCCTGTTCATAGCTATTGATCAACTGTGACTTAACAAATGAGGCACGAGGTAAGAGAAAATGTTGACTGTTGTAAGTCACGCTTGGGTTGCAGAACATCATCTTAAGACACTAAGATATATGGAAAGAGAAGATGTTTCGTAGTTTCCCGAATGCCCAGCCGAGGATTCAATTCGACATTAAGTAAACATTCTGTCGTACATTTTGGCAGAACTAGATAAAAAATCTTGAAAACTTACGTTAAAGGTGCCTTCGTCGGTGTTGAAATTGAGACCCTTCCCCACATAAGTCTTCTTAACTCCTCGCCGCTGATACCTCGTCTTCGTAACTCGGCAATGGTTACTTTACCGACACGCTTTGTTAGTAAAAGAATTATAAATTACATTAATGTGATTAATCAACCTAACTCTCATTATTTTCGAACAGTTTACACTGTAATCGCAGTACTGAGTTAACACGTGAAACACTGAAACTTAGAATAATTATAACGTATTATAAAAGAATAACTAATGTATAAATAAATTATATTTGCTAGTAACTATATATATTTACTATATATGTGACCAGTTACTAGTAAATATTAATAATAAAAATAAAATTGGAAGATGCTGCAAACTCTTATGAATAATTGTTGTTCGGGCAATCTAGTCTTAATAGGATATGCACTGATAATCCTATCGTCAGTCATAACGACCTAGGATGTGTCTACCTGGAAACAAAATATTATTCTAATAATTGTTTACAGGATACGGACATATCCTTTCAAGCCTACAGAGGTTTTGGAACTAAAAAAAATCTTAAATAACCTTGATCTTGTATCTGTAAGTAGGTGAGTGAAAGTTTTATTACTAATGTAATAAACTCATAAAGTCACCACGAAAAAAAATCATATTAATTTTGCAAACTTTTGTAAACCTTATAAAAGCTAGCCACGTGTAAACACGTCTTTACTGACTACAAAATTGTTGACGACCACTACATTCCTTTAATTTCCATAAGAAAAGCGAAATACATCTAAAATTAATATAAACGGTATACCTTCCAGTTGGCTAAGGCCCCTTTGCGTTGCTTAGCTCTCGTCTTGGCCTTGCTCTTGATTACCATGACGGCTCGCTGCTCGTAGCGCGGATCGTCAGAAGGGCCCAGTCCTATCGAGTATTCTTGAAGGTAACGATGTGCGTCTTCTTGTGCTACCGACTGTTCTAAGGCCACTACTATTTTCGCCCACTTTGGATAAAAAATAATTGAGAATTTAGATTAATGAATACTATACGCCTACTGAAATATTTACTCTAAAAATAAACCTTCATGATTATTGAAGGATGTATACTAAGTCGTCGGTTTTGTTATAAACTTCCTAAAGTTGTTCCTTCTAGAATTCACTCCGTTTGTGAAAACGCACAAGCGTTGCAAATATATGTATTACCCCCAAATCCCTAACTGTTTTCTGCCTTGTCGTTTCGGTGAGGTTCAATAGCCGTTGCCAGGTATGTTGCCTTTTACGTCAGGTGAAGCTTAAAGGAACCTACACAAATTGCCTATGGTACAGGACTGGCCAAAAGCGGCCGCTCTGAGCCTGCTTTAGAAATAGGTTGGCTGCAGAAGATAGTAGGGAGTATTTGTTTGTCTCTGCTTCAGCAGCGGAAGCGAAGTCTTTGAAGGAGTGGGGTGTTGGTATTACGATACCCTGCTCTCCTTGACCTCCGCGATTTAAATTGCAGCTGAATTGTGGTTAGTGGCAGAGTCAAAGATCAAAGAAGGAGGATCTGGTTCCTTCGCTGGGGCTGAAGAGGGCCAGCTGTAATGAGTAATCGTTCTATTGGACGCTCCCGTAAACTGGAAAACGTGCGACGCAAGTTTCTAACTCAAACGATCGAGGCAAAGGTTGTATGAAAACGTTACTGAGGCGTCGCCATTTAACGACGTGAGGGTAGACTTAAAAGTCTTTATAAGACCGATGAAATCGTTCCTAATTAGCATATTAATTACAGTTTTTTAAACTGTGTAATTCGCATTTCTTGCCGCATGCGCATTTATAAGCGGGCTGGCGGGCGGTGCACTTTATTGCACGACTACTAATGCATGACGGAAGTAGCTATATATCGGTCCTTTTCTTACTTAGTATAGACTTCCGCAAAATAACGCCTGAATCTATTAGGTATGTAGAAACATATTTTTTGTATATGTAAATAAATAGGTAAAGTAATAGGTTTAAAATAAAAACTATTTTTTCTATTGTAAACAACGGAGGTGGTATTGTTCCATAGTGGACCATGTCCCTTTTTAAAGGACAATACCGAACCAGAGGTAAATTTGCGTCGAAAACTATTTTGATGAAAAAATATTTTATCTAGTCGACTGTAATATCTATCTTACTATTATGGCTGTTTTTTTATTTATTAAATGTTTAGTTACTAATTTTGATTAATCCTATTGCATTTGTTGGTTAAGTTTTAACTCATATTTTGTGTTTTTGTCTGAATTAAATGTTATAGTAGGTTTTTTTGTATATTTGAGTAATTAATAACGAAATTCCTTTCTTATGACCACTAGAATGGGAGAATTCATTTTTAATGTGAGATTATTCAAATTATTCTAATATAATAGACAGATATATTAAATTGGTATTTATAATCAGCTATTTTGTAAACGCTGGCACTACTATTTTAAGAACAAAATTGTAAAAATCTTGTAAAAGGACCAGTAGTTTATAAACTATGTTTATGTAACCTATGAACTGGGTAAATTATTTGGTTTGTAAGAAATTATTTGTACTTAAAATTTGCAAAAATAAATTTGTATTGGAATATTTTTCCTCTAATCTAATTTAAGGATTATGGACTTGCACCACATTAATTTCGTGGTTCAGTTATTCTATAAAAATGAAAAGAGAAGGTAAACAATTAAAAGCATATTACCTGTTTCACCCACTCCTTCTCCGACTGCTCTATGACGTGCGCGTACGTGTTGCCCATCATGGCGATAAGCATGTTCAGTAACAGGATTGGTACAAAAACCATGAATAGTGCGAATACTGCCTTTGCCAGGTTTGGATATGTAGTCATGCCGAGATCTGTATACTGCAAACATTTAAATATATATGACTATATACACTCAACTGTTTTTGGCACATTGGATGCGTTTCTTAGAAAAGCGTGTAAAAAGAAAAGAAAAGTGTAAAAAACATGGTAAATTTGAGGACATGTTTCACGACTTAAAAAAAATTGCAAGATAAAAAAACGAAATATTTACCCAAAACTATGCAAAAAAGTAAAGAAAAAAGTTTTAAAATACTTGTGTAATATGAATTTTACACAGTGGCGTACCTAGGGGGGGGCGGTGGGTGCGGTCCGCACCGGGCGGCACTTACCTTGGGGCGGCATTTTTTAAATTTACTTATAGTTGTAAAAAGCAACATATTCATTTCATATTTATTTTCTTTCTTGAATAATAAATTAAAATTCTGTTCCCAACATTGTAATTTTGTTAAGAATTTTTTTAACAATTTCAATCAGTGTCGGAAGTTGCAAAAGAAGCTTCTCAAAATTGAAGTTGATAAAAAATTATCTTCGTTCTACAATGTGTCAATTAAGACCAAAAACTCTTGCAATATTGCCAATAGAACAAGAAATTACAAATAATTTTAATTTTGAGAGCATTATACACGATTTTTCTGAGTATGAAAGCTAGAAAGAAGAGTAGATATTATATAAATATGTTTACGAGTGCATACACATATGTCTAAAAAAATTTACTCTGTGTATTAATTAATATCGATTAAATAACTTAATAATTTATTTATGTGTATTAATTTATAAAAAACCACTATTTGATTGACTTATAATAGAAGGGGCGGCAAACTGGAGATCGCCCCGGGCGGCAAAAGTTCTTGGTACACCACTGATTTTACACAAGTATTTAAAAAACAAAAACAACTCATTCTTATTACAAAAAAAATTAAAATTAATCTACAGTAAAAATTCATTCCATAAGAAAAAAAATTATAAAAATACAAATATAAATCAATTTTGTAACTATTCATCACTACTAATAATAATATTGTGTCGCGTGTTTAATACGGACTCAATCAAAATCAGGCGTAATAGTATTCCTCTAATAGTATTTTGTTGTGGAATAGATATGTTTCTGTATGTATGATGTTTGGTCAAAATTAGAATTAAAGAAAATTAAGAATTCGTGCCAGAGCAATAAGATCATGTAATAGAATGTATTTAGTCTTATTCTTGTTCTATTTTGTAAATCACGTTATTTTAAAATCGTGTTTAAAACCGGAATAAACATCTAACTGTGGTGTGTACGTTGCGGCTTTTTAGGCCCCCGAGGAAATATTCCTGGTCGCAGGAAGTCAATGGATGCGATCTAGGCGATCTTTTGGAGAGTTATATACGTCTATCGGTACACAATATGATAAAAATGATAAATCTGTAGTAAAGTAAAACTTACGCTGTAATCGCCAAGTGTGATTTGAAATAGCGCCATCCAAGTGCTCGGATAGCTTGAAAACAAAGTTGATTGGACATTTGGAAACCCTGGAACAATGATATCGTTGTTATTATCGTTATCCTCTTATTAATACATTTGTGATTCTAGTTAGTAAACTGGGAATTACATAAATAATTATTAAAAAAAATATTTTAAAAAATTATTATTAATTAGTAAAATGTGTGATTTCGTATTATATCCACATTTCTTTAGAATCATTTTGATCATTATCATGTCAGCCGATAGACGCTCTCTGTTTATTGCATCGGCATTGGCGTCTCCCAAAGGTCACAGCGATGATCGGTTTTGCTCTGCCCGCATCCAGAGACTTCCGGCAACCTTGACTATGTGGACTAACCATGAAGTGGGAAGGCTAACCACGCCGACTCATAGTTACTCGAGAACATTTCTGTACTAACGGTCTGCAGGACTCTTATTTAAATAACATTAACGATGATAATTTCCCCAACATTTCTACAATTATCTTCATTAGATAACAGCATAAAACGACTATAGCGAAGGTTCAAACCAAGTTACGCCCTACGGAATCATCACCAAAAGGCTGCCTTTAATTTTGGAATAACTGATCATATTCAAAGAGACAGTAGTAGAAAACAAACTGAAACAACTGCAAATACATAGCATCGTTACCTGATATTGGTGATATAGACTATTCCGACTTTATGTATAGCCAGGAGGTTAGACTAAACTATACATAAAGGTATAAAATCTGGAACGCTAAAGATTCATGAAAATATATCAATACCTTTGTAAAGGAAGTAGAAGGACTGCGAAAAGCCGAACAATACGATGCTATAGATGATGCCGAAGGTGAACATATCGCCCGTTATCATGCTGTAGATCATCGTGACGAACGGACCCGTTAGCTTAACGGCACTAAAAGATTTAAAATAACGTGATGAATGAATGAATGTACGAATGATAAAATGATGTTGTTGTGTAGTGAAGAATTACATTAATAATGTTGTTAGTGGTGTTTTGTGTTTCATTAATGATAGATCTGTAGTGGAGACCACGAACCGACAGTCTTATCTGAGGACGTCCACTCAAAGTCACACCTCGTAACAGTCGTCGGAAGACACTGGGTGCTGGTCTTTTCACCTTGTAAAAAGGTTGACTACTTCTAGTTTAGATGGTTACACAAAATAAACAAACTTGACCAAATATTATAATAAACATACGGAAGTTTTATTTTAACCTAAACAATAATTGTTAGTGAGAGGTATGTGTATAATTATAGAAATTAAAATGAAATATTACATTGCTTTAATTAGTTGCTTACCCAGCAAAAAACATAAGCAAAAACCAAGACCCTGGCAGAACGAATATCAAGATGGCCTCTTCTAACATAGTCTGCCGAGAGAGTCGGGCTGGTATGCAAGCAAGAAGCAACAAGTTGGATGCTAAGAAAATGAACTTGGCCGGTTCATGAATCTGTAAATATGACCAATAATTTATTAAAGTCCAGTTATTCTTGTATCAAATTTCATCTATCGTCTGCGCGTAAATGCTAGTCTCCTCCTGAGTTATGTAAACTGCGGAATCGAGGAGGTAGACAAATATCAAGCCGTCTGGTCTTAAATTTTTCAAGTACGTCTTGGCAATCATGCCCTGGGAGGGCGTCTCATCTTAGGCGATGACGATGATGACGTTAAATTAATTTTAATATAAATACAAACTCCAGGTGTCCTAAGATATTTTCTTTTTCAAGTTCCTTAAAGAAAGTGCCGGTACAAAATATATTAACAATTTCATTATAATGATGACTTTTATTTATTTGATTCTGTAAATACATATTTTAGAAAAATTATTTCGCTACGTTTTGGGGAATAATGAAGTAAAGTAAGACAATTGTAAAAGAACATCCGGACAAATGATGTTGTGAAAGTAATAAAAAATATTAAAAATCTTTACCCTTCGACTGTTAGTCTATAATGTAGGAGGTAATAAACATTTTAACAACTCACCAGTTGCTTAAAATATGCAGCAACTCCCTGATTCTTGATCTCGTCGCCTTGTTGTAGGATAATGTAACACAGGGTACTAAGTATGGTGCCAAGTTCACTGGCCAGGCGTACGCCGCTTCTGGCATCTGTCACTTCCAAGCCCCAGTCTGGGTTGGCATCCGCTTCAGCGCTGCTGTGCCTCAAGTATACAGAGATGGAGAGCAGAAGCAGATGTAACATGAAGATCATAAGACGTTTTAGAAACTTTTGCTGGAAATATACGTAAAAATAATCTCTACTGTTAGCGAGGGTTAATATCGTAAATAATAAAATTTTAACGAATATTTTAATGATATATATATATATATATATATAAATTATATATATATATATATATATATATATATATATATATATATATATATATATATAATTTTACACACACGACGACCACTGTTCTGCGCGCAATGTGGCCTGCCTATTGCAACAAATTATTGAGCATTATATTTGAACTGCACTTAGCTGACATGAAATAACGACTTGAAATTATATTTCGGAATTTGTATAAATACTATATAAATTGCCTGCAATTTAATTGTTTTAAAATTTGGTTTCATCTACGTATTTTGTTTTATAAACAATACTTTGTTGTTGTGTGTATACAAGGATTAAGACTCATCACCTCTTTGGTTTGAATCTTTTACGTATAATTTTTTTGTCATGTACAAAAGTTCTCGCGGTCTCGGAACTTCGGAGCGCATTCGATTTGTGAATGCCAGATGAATCAAACCTCAGCTCGATTTCCTATTATCTGTACATCAGTCTTTTTCACGGTTTTCTTACATACCATTCATTTGCATATGTATATTTATGGTTTCTAATATTAAGGAAACAATATACTAACTATGATTTAAAAAAAAAAAAACAAAACTGACGTAAACTTAATTTTAAGCTGATAATTTTAAATGATTTCATTGATCAGCAAATTTGTCTTTGACTTTAAAGTAATGATATACCCTAGCGAATGTCTTCCATTTTTCTTCCAGAAGCCTCTGAATTATCCCGCCGTCCAACATGTTTAAATGTTCCTCTTTGGTGCCGTTAAGGATAATGAATAGCGCGGAATTCCAATCTGAAAACATATCATTATATTGTCAATGTTTAAACAACAATGAAAAAATGTTTTAAAAACAAAAAAACTACAATGTCCCCTTGTATGCCCATCCGTGTCTCGTTACATGATAATTTGCTCTCATTTTGATTTTATCTCTTTCCAGGAAATACAATATAGTTAGGTATAAATACTCTGTATTATAATATAGTTGTACGTAACTATAATGTATATTCCGGACAGAGATTTTTTCTTATATATAATGATTTTAATGAAATAATAATGACATATTGATGTTGCATAAAATTGTGATAATAGTAAATACACCTAACCTAAAAATACCAAGAGCATGGTTTAGTTGCCAGTCATTAAAATTGAAATTAATCTTGTATTATTTGCTTTGTATTTGTCTGTAGTATTGTTCATTTTGGGTAATCCTCAATAAAAAACATAAAAAAATGTAAATGTTTTTAATACTTGTCTTTCCGTCTGGCAGTAGAGTATCCAAAGCGTTCAATGGATAAGCAGAACACGTGATATTTGAGTATCTCCAAAATTCTCTGGAGGAGAGCTCCAGCATCTCCCGGAAGACGGAGGCGCGACCGAGCTGACACGCCAGTGTGAGCGGTGTGAACCCCGCGTGGTTCATTCTTCCGTTACTTGCCGGCACTTTTGGATGCCTTAGTGCGTAGCCAAACATATCCTGAATAAATAATTGTTATATTACTTAAATTAACACCATTAATTCGTGTGTATTAGCGGGCTGGGCGCATCTCTCGTACAATCGACGGCTATGGGATATGAAAGGTTTTTACGTGGCAACCACGAACTGGTAAAAGTGGCGTAAGCCCTCACTACGTGAACCGATGATGTGTACAAGGTGGTTGCGGGAAATTGCTGAATGCGGGCAGCGCTATACTTGTTATTGTGGCGACCTTTGAAGGAAGCCAGTGTTTTGTAGTGGGCGTCTGTCGGCTGACATAAAAATGTTGATGGATGAGTAAATGTTAAATTTCACTTTATTTTATTTAGGACAACAAAAAATTCTGGCTGTAACTAACAGTAAACAAACGAAACACTTACGCAACCAATACCATTATCCAATAAATATTATTTTATAAAGAAGTATGGAGACAGAGCGTAACAAATATTAACTAACATCAATGATTAGAAGTAAATATAACAAAAAAAATTGCATTTATTATTCTTGCATAAGGTAGGTAATCAACGTGACGAAATATTAGGAAGTTCTGTATCACATCTAGCACTGCGTGCCTAGAAAGGATATGTGACTAAAATGCGGATATTTTTTTAAAATACTGTGATAATCGCCCAAATATCTAACCGCCAGTTTATTTATTCTGCTAAAAAAGTAACTAATTATTAGCACTACACTAAAAGTGTAGTGTCAATATTTAGTTTCATACAGTTATAAAATTTCAATAAAGAAACTGACTTACTAATTTATCACAAACAACTACCATGTGGAGAATCATATTTCCAAATGAATCCTGTGCGTCCGGATCAGCTCCTGAGTCTAGCAAGAGGTTGTACACGGCTTCGTTTGCACAGCATGCTGCCCACGCTAATGGATATTCTCCTAGATACGCAAGACCTTCGTAGTTCGTTTGACGAGAAGGTGGAACACGCTGCTGATCTCGTGGCAAGAAGAAGCTACCTGAAGAGTAGGACACTGTCTTAGGAAGCCTACTTTAAGTAACTTTTTATTAGAAAAAATCTATAAACTACTTAATATGATTGTACATATTAAGTAGTTTATAGATTATTAATATGATTGTACATACAATAAACCATGTCATGAACTGAAAATTTTAATGTTTTAATAGATTCCATAAAACACGTTTTTTTTCACAGATCTAAACCTAGTTTATAGTATTTATATTTCGTAACTTAAGTACAGTAAAAGCTCCTTATTCGTGCTTCTTTTATTCGCGTTTTTACTATTCGCGGATTAAAAAATGCTGCTCAGTTCCTATGTGCCTTAATTCGCAGATCTAATAAGTATATAATAAGGAAAGCATTCCAATAGCTAATAACCCCAATATCTTTTGTAAATACCGTCAAATGGACTAAAAAAAAAGGTAAAATAGTGTGTCCTGCTGTGACAGCGCAAAATGATGAAGAATCTGTGCAAGTTCAAACTTTGACAGCAAACATAGCCGAAATAAGATGGGTTCGAACAGATAGAATTTTAATCGAAATATTTTACTAGAAATAAATTTTAAAAGAATAGAATTGACATTCAGGATTTGATTGAGATGATGATTTGGAGGAAATGTTAAATTCACAGCCCTTTAAAGAAGAAACTTCAACAAGCACTGAAAACGTGACATTTAATTTGAGAAATCTTAGTCAAGGTATAGGAATGGCAAATGAGCTTTAGGATTTCTTTATGAACATATATCCGTCTATGGAACGAAGCCTTGTTTTTTTTGAGGCAAATTGCTAATGTGACTGCTACGTATCAGACTGAATTGAAAACTGCCAAGCTAGAGAAAATTACAAAATTGTTTAAACCATTTTTTAACCGTTAAGATATTTAATCAAAATTTTGAAAAACTTCAATTAAATCGTCCTTTTTTTAATTTTCTCACCTAGGAACGTATACATATAATCTCATATAATTTATCATTCCGGTTTTTGTATTCGCGGCATATTTATGGAACATACACACCGCGAATAAAGAGCCTTTCCCTTATTGGACAGATGATCTTGTCAAAGCCGTCGGAAAATTCTGAATGCAGGTTGCTTAACCAGTCCAATGGAAAATTTATTGGTGAGCCCTATGACCAGTAATCGACATCCTATTGCTGAAATTATAATGATGATTGTATATATGATATACATATGTACTAACCGATAGCTCTTTGACTGACATCAGCTCCTGCTTCGACTAAGTCTTGCACGAGTTCATTATTACTATATGCTATCGCCAAATGCAGAGAGCTTGCGCCTGAGAAAATACTAATACATTAGTTTAGGCTACAGTGCTACCAAAGTCGCTGTACCACGCGTAAACAGAATAAAATACATATTAAAAGATTTCGCAAATTTATGATTTTATTACATTAGTATAAAAAAAGAAACGGATAGTATTTACCTAGATATTCCTCTCCTTCAACGACATCCAACGACAGCTTCGGGAAACATTTGACTAATGTCCTAGCTAGACGCGTGTGGATCTGAAACACAGTTAAGGCTATGGACTCACTTTTTGGTTTCGGGAAGATATCTTTTGGATGGTCAAGATGCCCTGCCTCAGGTTCTTTGATCACAGTAGCGGACACTTCATAGAGTGACTGAGTACTAATGCCTTTGTCAGGATTATGCGGTCACTGTATGTGCAGTTAGCATTTTGTACCGAATATACGCAAAATGACCGAATCTTGCCACGCTCGGTAATTATCAAATTAAACCAGTATTAAAAAGTCAATGATAAGTATACCAAGCAGTAACAACCTTTGTATCGCAAATGATTAACAAATGCAGAAGAGACTCCCCCAAGGCGCCTCGATAGCTCATCTGCCAACAGGCCATATGGTCCTCCCACTTGGCGAGAGGATCGTGAGGGGACAATGACGCCTCTATTGGCAATACCACCTGCAAAAAGAGACACCTAAAATCTTTTTTTGAAAATATTTTTTTTTGTTGAAATACCTTTTTATATATTATTTAACATAAGACAAAAAGAGATTAATTCATCGTTCAGTTCTTGGAGTGTTTTCAGAAAGCATCTTAAAAATTCCATGTATCTCTAACAGATTTATTTGAGTGTTTAAGGTACTTTCCTCAAAGGCGATTGTACGCAAGAGAAATAACACCAAGAGCTCTATGGTTGTTTAAAGGTGTAAGCCAGATGTTTCCTCTTACATGTCGTCTTTTGTACGCCTCTCAAGAGTAGGAAGGCCGCCAACTTGGGTCACTAAACAGACTAGACATGACAATGCAAGAGGGCTGCCAAACAGAGAAAACCAAAAAATATGGGTTCAACAGCGAGAGCTACGGAGGCAGTCCAAATGATGGGTAGCTACGGAACGAGGACTGCACCCCCCAAAAACACCCGGTGGAACGAAAAACAGTAGACCCGAGACAAACAGACATGCCACATAACAACCAAGTGACGCACGAGAACGGACAGATAGTAGATTATTAGATTGTACTAGATAAGATTAGTATTAGATAAAACTTTTGCTTTACTCGCGGATCTTCAATCCATGAGCCCTGTGACCGATGAAGCTTTAACAGCCCCACAAGGCTAACAGAAATTGGAGACAATAGTGTTTTCTTAACCTATTTTATAGTTGTAAATAGTTAATTTTAAATGTTGTTTTTAAATGTTTAAACACTTATAAACGAACACAATAATAGAAATATTATTTATAAGGCAAGTTCTAAGGTATTATTAACTTATGTGTACTACTGGTGTACTTAAATCAATAAATTTTTATGAACTCACCTGCTCCTGGTCTCTGAACTTCCAGCGAAGGTACTCCGCCCTGTTGATGACCCGGCCGCGGCCACCTGCGTACATGTACGCCGAGAACTCTTCGCGTATCAACCTCTCCGCTGCAACCATGCCGCCCTTTGTGTAGGTTTCAAGGAGTAAACCACCTTAAACCAAGACCAGTGACTGTATACACAGGGTGGTTGAAAAAAAAATTATGTTACATATTTTGCATGAATAATTGATAATTGTACCTTTTTTATAATCAGCAAGTTTATATAAAACAGTGTGGTCCTCACTACTGGGCTGCGAAATGACTCGATCGAGCACTGAGCCCGCTGCAGGGACGCCACTCGGAGAACACAGCTTGATCAGAGTAGCACCCATTTTTCTGCAAGATAAAAAAATCATTAGAAGATGCGAACTTGTAGTACACCTTCAGTTTTTTTAGTTTTATTTTAATAGCAATTTTAATGACAGGCTACCACAATCCGCTAGGTTAACAATAAAACAAAGAAATTATAAAAATAAAATCAGATCAGCTGTATATCCACTCATTCCCGTACATCCAAAATTAGATTAAGATATATATGTAATATACCTTAATTTAATTTTAAAAGTTAGTAGATAATTATTATTCTTTGAATAATTATTTATTTATTGTCTATTTACTATTTATTTATTATTATCAAATCAAATCTATTTCAAACGAAAATTTACGTATTAAATAAGATATCTAAAAGTACATCTAAAAGTACCTGCTTCCCAAACTATCCCGCCGTCTGAGGTAGAACAGAGTTATGTGAGATTTCAACTAAATAAAACAGTTTTGGTAGACGCGCTGTACTATGCAGTACCTCTCATCATTATTATCATTATTCCCGTTGCAGAACATCTTTCATCATTTCATCATTCTGAACATAGGGCTCCCCCATAAAGTTCTAATAAGACTTGTTGAAAGCGGCCTATATCCTACGTTTTACGTTGTCACTCCAGCGTTGTACTAATACGGATAGCCTTGTCAAGGGTATGGCTTGATCACGGTACCTTTGTGCTTCAGAATTGCTGAAGCTAGTGAGAACTTATGTGTCTATTCTGGTCATCTGCCTCCTTATGGATTGTCACAGAACAGGCTACATTCCTTCACGTCGTTGACCCATCCAGGGTAGCGTAGGTAGCGTAGGCTGTGGACACGAATAAGCCATATCTGATCAAGTCCGCCAGAAGAATGTTTATGAGTATTATGTTTAAAGAATGTTTTACGACAGTTTGATTCATAGCCTCGTGCATAGACTGCCAATTTGTAAAAAATAATAGATTGGAAAATAAGTTCCTCCAATTTTATAATAAAATGGATGAAATGACTTTTTAAAGTTTAATTAAATTTTACGAATCCATAAGTATAATTTTGTTCGATGAGTTTATGTAGAAATTTTGGGACTGTCCCAAAAAAATCTTTAAAGGGACCGGAACCGTTTGAAGGTTGAAGGTCATGGCTATATGGCAGATTTATTATTACAGCCCAGTCAAACTCATAATTTTTGTCGAGTGCCTAAACATCTATGTCTTGCGTTATCATTGTGAAAGTTCGTCGCCCTTGTATTGATTATGTCCTCCCTTTTAGGTCCTTTATATACACAATTTTTTATTCGCTTCTTTTTTGTAGAAAAATTTAAGCATGTTTCATTTAATTCATTTAACTTTCACAACGGAAAACAAATTAATAATATCTCGAAACAAAGTTTCACTAACTTGTTTCTTTTTTTTTAAATACAATTATTTAATGTCATCAAAACCAACCAGATCGTTTTTACAGTACAGCGCAAGACCTGTCATCGTGGCGATTTTTGAGGTACGCCAATGTCTTGCAGTGAGCGTCTGCAAGCACAATCCAATTCGTTTACAGGAGAAGCCGCCCGCCCTCCCTTTCGCTTAGCGAGGACGATTCGATATAGGGTCCACATCTTACCTTAGAGTTCCGAGTGAGACCGTATATACATCACACGCTACAATTACACCGTGTATAGCTACTACCTTCGTCCTGACGTCATCGTACAAATAGAAAACGATTGGCTCATTATATTTTTTGTAAAGTTCACGGAACCTTCCGTTTCGTGAACTCATCACATGTTAAAGCCGTCCGAGCTAACAGCGGAGTCATCACCAGAAACAATACTCCTAATGAGCGTCCATCAGTTGACGTGATGATGCTGTTGATGGCTTATTGATAATATGTCATCCATCAGTCTAATTTTCTCTCAAACAAGCTGTTATTGTAGTTTATTTCTTACCTTTTTAAGCATTGGATTTATATTAACAAAAACGCTATATTTATACAACTGTTGTATATATTTACTATATTTTATATAGATAATAAAAAATCATCAATTTATTTCGTAGTCAAACTTATACACATTTGGGAGAAACACTTTTTTTTCGTTTTGCTTTTTAAAAAAATAATTTTAAAAAAGAACATCACAAAGGTCTTATTGTAAGATTACGTATATATAAATCTCACAGCACAATAAATTTATTTTAATCCCGCACGTTATAACAAGTTTTCAAGTTTCAAACATTTTAAAGTGGTAAACATTAACAAAATATGGCCAATATTTCGTAAACTTATTTTTCTAAACGCCAAACATGGACGTAACCAAGGTAACAATTTTGTTTTTTTTATACTACTTTAATTGGTCATGTGAAACACAAATATTAAACATTCCTCTGTTTTTATTATTTTCCTTTGCTTGTCAGCCAGTAAATTATAAAGATACTTTATCATTTGAAATCCCTAAAAGAACACATTCCAAAAACAAATGTGACTTAAAACGTATCGGAGTTTAATAGTTTGCGAATATTTGCGTAGATTAAGAGGTAGTTATATATTATATTGCAATTGGCATATTAATAGATAGGAAACACATTGTTGATCAGATTATTGATTAAGAATCTAACAATAGTCAATTACGCCATCTCTTGGGGAATTGTATCATCTCTATTAAATCTTAACGACTGGTGTCTATTGGATAAGATGATGTTGATGAAGGTAAAAAATCCGAAAAACTACTACAAATCAGGTAACGAACTACATAAAAAATGAAATTACTCAACACTTGAAAATATGCTTTATAACCTATGCTTGATTTAATTATTAAATTTCTTTTACACTCCTAGACCAATGGTCAGTGGCGTAGCTATGGTATTTGGGGCCTGGGGCAGATTAGGGCTTGGTGCCCCCCCCCACCCCTCCTAAAGAGTAAATAATTTCAAAATTCAGAACAGAATGTAGTTATATATCTTTTTTGGTTCAAAATAATAATAAATATATATAAAATAACATTAAATCTTAATTTATTGGAAAAATTTAAAACAAACATTCCTCGCTTTTGGCCTGCAAAGTCATTAATCACATTTTCAAAATCAATAGTGTCGACTAGTTCATGTTCTATTGACATTATTGCAAGATTATTTAATCTATTTATCATTAAATAATCTTGCAATAATGTAATAATTTATTATTTTGTCATTTAGGGCCCTTTTAAAAAACACTGTGTTTTGCGAATGAAAAGCTTAAACACTGTGTATATTATATTTTTGTAACCGTTTACTTTTTTTTAATGTTCATATTATTTAACAACTTTTTAGCACAAAAATAGTAAAATTCGATATTATTTATATGTTATTTACTTTAAATTATGGTTTTCATTTTTCTTTTAACATTTCATTATTCATCATTCAAAAAAAAATTATTTTCAACTTTGGTGCCCCCCCTGCTTGTGGTGCCTGGTGCGGCCGCCCCGCTCGCCACCCTCTAGCTACGCCACTGCCAATGGTTGACCCAAAGAGGTAGCTACGAAGAGACATATTCACTACAATAATTATTCCTTCGTGCGAACGCCTTCGGTCAACTGCCGTTAGTAAATTTAGAAGAGAGCCGAGGTATATTGATAGTTTCATTAAGAAGGCAAAAGTTAACTCCACAGGGTCACTCTTGTCACACTGGGCAAGAGAGACGTGAGGGAGAAAAATTAGTTTATTGTAAACACCCGCTAACCTCGACGTTATTAGTTTTATTATCGACATCAACATTATTTCAGCTGTAGGACGTCCACTGTTGGACATAGGCAATCCAGAGATCGCTGGTGCATATACGGCTCTGTTTAAGTTTTATATTTAATTAAATGCAATACACTTTTCTGCACGCTCGTTGTTAACGTTGATGGCAGACTCCCGTCAACCATAGCGTGGATGCGACGACGAACGTATTCTGCAACACCCATAAATTTCCAATAGAACAGGTTGGAAGCGATCGGATCTAGATCTTAACAAAGCCTTCCACCTTGTGGACGGAATGAAATGTGGAAAAATAGTACATGCAAATCAAGCACATCCAGTTTAATTTACAGAGCAGTTATCGAACGCTAAAAGTTGTAAATTTGTATTAGTTTGTGAATGTCAAACGGACTAATCCCATAGAAATTAGTTCAAAACACCAGAAGAGGAAGTGCCAAAAGTCGATGAAATAATTAATAGAAAGGTTAATATATGTAATGCTATGGCTATCAATAAATTAAAACAATAATGATGATGTCAATAAAGTAAAGAACTAATTGTCTCAATTAAATAAATTCTTTCGATTATGCTGTAATAAAATGGATTTTATACGTGGTACGTTAAAAATTATAAAAGGTAAAATGAACGACTTAGGAAAGGAAAACATTGACTTAACTTTAAAAGTGGAAATATTGGAGAATAAAAGGAATTTTTTTGAAATGAAATTGAATTGCTGACCTACTCAAATGTATAAACGACGACATAGTTATTATTTCAGCGAAACAAAATAACAATAAAAGTGAAATTTACATTTATTGCCAGTATTAAATTAATTAAGGCAAGAAACGGAAAGGACAGTTTGGTACAAGTTGTATTGAGACATAACGCCCAAGTCAATCATTAGATTCAAGCTGTGCGAAAAGAACATATCACTGTCAAAGGCATTGTATATAATATGAAATATAGCGAACCGTGACCGGCGATGATAAGAACACATCTTTATTTTTGGTGCGGTTAGCGAAGTTGTTGCAGAGTACCGTCGTAATATTTGTAATTCTATTTCTTGTTGTAATAAAAATTATAAGTACCTTACTTCTGTAATATCGTTGTAAACGTATTGAATTTACCTTCTCTTTTATCTAGTTATGGCTTTGCAGCTGGATTTAATATCCATATAAAGCTAAAGTAGGTTTTTGCGGTATTGTAATGTCAAGTGGAAGCATTTTTGGATTAATCAAGTGATCACTCCTTACATTAGTTTGGAGATTCAATTCGCATTTTGACTATTTCAAACAGCGCCATCTCTGGAGAACCTATGTCATCACATAAATTCGTTCTAACCGGTTTGTATATTTTAATGATTCACCTGTGATCACTGGATGTCGCACTAAACGTTTTACTGTTAGATCATTCGTATACCCTCTTATTTACATGATTTTCTATTATGGTCTGGCCAAGATTCTCTAAGTTTTATATTATCCTCTTCAATTAACGTGTACACCAAAATTAAATAAATATTTTACCTGCGTTTTCGTCCTAATTCTTATTCATCTATTATATATTCGATTTACTTAACCGGGGTAAACTTTCGATGATTGCGAATGTGCAATACATTAAAATGAAGAAACAAAAACTACCATAAATAACATAATATGCTACTATGTATTTCTTAGATTACAGAGTTTCGATAATTTTACAAGGATACCTACCGATTCATAGTTCACTCGGATAACGCTTGTGATATTACAACTTTTAGATATAATTATTATTAGAGTACCGCCATCTGCGACGATTGGGGCAAGACTTATTGTAGAATCCTGCCCACGGGTACACATCACCCATTGGTATAGCTTCACGGTTGGGAACTTTGTAGTCAGTATAAACGAAATATGTAGGATAGGTAAAAGAGGGTCCCACCCGAACCTGAAAGTACGAGTCTAGATGGTGAATGCATATCTTTATTAATTTCGACATTACTAACCAATATTTTTAGGTCTATAGTATATTTTAAGAGACAGAATGCTAACCGATGATACTTTTTTGAACATTTTATAAAATAACATATTTTGTATTTAGATGTAATAGTATGCCTCATTGTTTGCAGCAATTCTTCCAACCAACTCTTTTAAAACTTACGTAATAACAACTCTAAACGTTGACAAAATTAAGTAAGTCAAAAAGTAGCCAATGTAACAGTTCATATTTTAACAATATAGTTATTTTTTAATAAAACAGAGATTGTTAAATGCAATACTTATTTGTTACTTTGGTTCTATTACTATTATATCTAACACGTCTAGCTTAAATACCTTAGCTTAAATATTACGTTTAGTTAAAAACTAAATGATAAAAGGATTCAATAGTCAAACTTGACATTTAAGAAAATCGACGAAGAATGTCATGTGACAAAATAATGATATAGCGGAGAATTGAGGCCGGCGAGTATTTTTATATTTCGCGGACTAATCAGAGACGTATTACGAATTGTTGTATAGCGCATGTATTTTTGTTTACATGAATTTCGTTCAGTTTTCTTGTTTATTTATTTACAGTTTTTAAGTTATTTACATACAATTTCTTAACTATATAATTTTTTATTCAAAATTATATAGTCGAATGTATTTTTGACCAGTTACCCATTTGGGCGAAGCAGAGATAAATTAAAGATACGTAAAAATACACCTATTTAATCAAAAAACAAAGTCAATTTTATACACACCAAAACCATTTGTAATATATATGTACACAATTACTGTGTAGGTAAATAAATGCCACTATATTAAAGATTATTTAATTAAGACACTGTTTGGCAAGAAGAGTTATGTACAGTATGTATTTTTATATTCAACGACAGTTTTTCGCATACTATTATGCCTAATCTAGCTATTTACAAATTCTATATACTTAATTTAGTGACAGCAGAAAGGTAATATTATACTGTCTAGATATTACAATTTGAAATACATTTATAGCGAAAAAGTTTTGATTACTGTCTATTCTTATTTATTGTTTACGTCGACATTACTTTTTGTTTCGATTATTATTATTATAAAATTAAAATTTTTGTTAACGCCATACGCGACTGTTCCGTGCAATATGCAGTAACGAAATGTTTATTCATATACAACAATCTTCGTGGCTTGGCCTCACGTACCCTGGTCGCTACCGATCGCATTGACAGAGACAGTTATATCGCTCTTCTCTTTTACACTCTCGCCCAACGTGTAATTTCGCCATTTTGTGTTTGGATGCGGTGTTGAATACGTGCGTTGTGTGAGTTGTGAAGAGAAATAATATCCGTTTCACTTTAAAAACGTTATTAAATCTGTAACGAAATGTGACATTATCGGATGTTTTATAAAAAGTAAGTGAATTATTGTATTTTGTAGTACATTTCTAAGTAGATCTTCATATGGTATCAACTTGTCAATACGACATTCTTGTCTTGGCACCAGCGCTGAGCGGACGTGCGGAGGATACTACGATTCTTTTCTTTTCATTATATATTAATATAATATTGATCTGTTTTTTTTTCTCTTGCTGGGTTTTGGTTTTATTTACATTGATAACATTAATGTCATATTTAAAAATAGTTGTTATAAGTACTTCGATTTAATAAACAAATAAACGTTTTAGGGAGTATTTTATCTTACAAAATCATTAGAATAATCAATTAAAGTTAAAATATGTCCAATATAATACATTAAAAGTTTACGTATATACAGAACAACACTGTATTTTATTACAAAATTGTAAAATTAAATCGCCATTAATAGCCAACAATAAACTAAACTAAAAAACTAAAGTTCTTATAAACGTTCAACAAATTTATGATTAGTTTTATAATTATGTGATTATATTGTTTTATGCTGCTTTTGCAAACTTGGTGTGATCATTTCGAAAATATATTTGGGATCAAGCATAACTTAAGTTTTATTATGTGTTGTGTATATTTGTTTACCTTATGTAATTTAGATAAATGCTAAGCGGCATTGAGTGTCCAACATTTACTACTTTTGTGTACTTCGTACAACTTTTTATTGCACATTGATTCAACATTTTTTTTTATAATAAATCTTATTATTCTATCTTTTTTTTAGATTACAAATTCTGCTATCGAGATTTAAAAGGTTTATTTTGCTTAAGATATATAGAGCTGCACCAATCTAAACGTTTATATATAGCTATAAAAGTTTATAATAATGAAAATGTAGGATTTTTATTATTATAACTTAAGCATGCCCTAAATTAAACGTCTCTCACTATCATATATATATATATATATATATATATATATATATATATATACATATTTACATATAAATAAGTATAAACAAATGGTCTTATATTAGATATAAAATAATGAGAAATACTTCGGAGTACATTTATGTCGTCGATAAAATATCTAACATACTTTATTTTATGAATACTTGATTATCAGAATAGACCATAAATAATTATTTAAACAAAAATATTACGGTGTTCTCTTATTAAAAATGTGTACTCACGGATAACCATTATTTTCTTAATATGTAATTTTAAAAAAACTACATTATTCTGACTATCTCGTATACCTGTTCAAAATAATATAACCATGGATGAATTGAAATAAATTTCTTCACGGTTTTTAATTCCGAGGGCATCGTCACTGTACGTTACTAGTGCTAGATTTAACAAGACGCGTAGTGACGTCAGGTAGCAATGGCCTCCAAAGTAGTTTCGAATCAGCGGTATTTGTTCGTATTTGTGACCGTATTTTATTAATTATTTTATTAATTATGCGTCCTTAAGTTTTTGATTATTTTTTAATTTAAATGGATAATTATTTTGTTTCTGTGTATACATATACTATAGCTTATTAGTATTGTAAATACTATACTATACTATACCTTTTTAGTATTGTAATAATTTCATTTTGAAAGTTTGTAGTTAAATTTTAAGAAAACCATGCATTTTTAATAATTTTAGTTACGTTAATGACATAAAAGTTTTTTTACGTTAAAAATGTAAACTAATAATCAAGGTATGAGAGATGTTAAGTAATACTTATCTGTATTATTGTTTAATATGTAAAAAGTTGTTAGGCAGATATTAGTATTTTTGTAAATAATTGATTTTGTTTGAAAAAATTAAAATGAAATGATTATAATTCTCTTCTTTGAGCTTATATGCTTATATACATAGAAATTATATTATATATTAAAAGAGTGATAAACTTTAATAAAATATTTCATTTAACGAAAAATAAGCTGATATCTGACATGTTTTCGGATCAATAAGTTGACGCGATGCCCCTCCAACGTAAATATTTTGTAATAAGCTATCTCTCTCGTTAGAAATGAACAAATGTCAGCTCGTCTTTTTCTAGCTGACGCAAGCGCAGCGGTTTCGCCATTTTGTGTTCGACTGTCGTGCGATGCGTGCCTGCCTCTATTTGTGTAAAAATAATAAAAGTTTTACTTTATTAAATACGTTTTACTTCTTATCACTTGCGCCGTTTGTATCGTGATATTTTAAATAAGTACTACGTACCCTGAAGTCTATCACATGGTTGTTTTTTATTAAATTAGTTAGCTGATTTTCAGAAAATTTAATATTTGCACATTTAATCGGTAGTTCTAACAGAATGTTACAACAGATTTTTTTAAATCAGCGTTGAAAGAGTAACTAACGAGTTATTTGCTAGGTTTATCTCGATAGAAATTGGAAAGATTAAATATTCGTATCACTCTTGTCTAATAATGCTCTATGCATATGGTTGTCATTGAATTTTAAGATGCTTAAAGGAGTCCTAAGTTTTTGTATTAAAGTTTAGTCATTTATAAAATCGAGTTATTGTCGACCAGAAATTGCAAGTAACTAGTTTTTTTTATATTAATTTCTTTTCCTAGAGTTAATAATAATAATTCTGAGGTTATGGACACGCTAAGTCATCTTAGTTTTTTTGTTCTTAACTGATTTTTAATATTACTAGCGTGATGGACAAGCAGAAAGACCGACTATTTATAATTCTTGAATATAGCCTTTGGATTTATGTATCACTATATTATAAATACTCTTCGGATACAATTCAATAAGACATATTATTGTATAAAAAATAATATAGGATATAAACACGCCTGGTATTAATTTCATGTTGATTTTTACATGACATATACACGATTAATAACAGGAAAATTTTGTAATATTGTCAGGGTCTTTCGGATAGGATCAATATTTCGAACCTGGTTGTCTAAGTGCAAATATTTATTTATATATTTGTTATATTAATGTTCATGCTTCGAAAAGCATCATTATATTACATAGCAAAGCCAATTTGAATTAATAAATATTTCTTTCATTGTATCATTTAAATCTTGGGGGTAAAATCACGGTGAGGAGTTCACTCGATAATGTACAAATCACTAGAAATTTTGATATCAAGGAACTCTTGAATGGTTCGAGATATTGCCAGATGTATGTGAATACTCTTTACGCTCATTACGCTCTTTATCTATCTTTTGAGTGTCTTCTGACTTTCCTTTACAGTTCTTATGATAAACTCTATTAGCAATAAAGATATAAATGGATGCAGTAGTAGTATTTAGCTAACTCTGCAAACTGCTAGCTTTGATATTTATGATGTCGAAGAAACTGTCTCTGGTGACAACTGTTAAGGTTTTATACGTGTAAATATCCACTTGTGATCACTTAGTGTCACTTGTATACGTCATGTGATAATCCCAGAAGAATCCAATTTTATAGAAGCTAGAATACAGTTGTACTATATTGACATCCTTCAACTTAAAATACCTAAATATGGTGGCCAGGCACTGATCTCAGCAGACAGCAAATTTTTACATTATTTTTTGTGATCTCATTCACAAACATACTCTTTATATTAGTAGGGGCAATACGTCCTTAAGCCATATTATCACTTAAAAATCCTTTGTTCTGTTTACCCAAAGTCTTTGCCACTGTGTTGCTAAAGGCTGGCAACCCATTTTTGTTAAACAAAGGAATATCTTATTAATAAAGTAGTTGTAAATCTGCCGCTAAACAATAAACTAGGTTATTATAGATGCTGCCGCCTATAAAACAATCACACCCGGCGCATTTAGACGCCGCGCCGTTCTGAGACCGAAGTATTTACTCGAGTCTCCGGACGATGCAACGACTTTAAGTCAGGCAGGGCATCGTACAAAACATTTTACAGCTGTTCGAAAACCAACTGGCCTCAACGGAATCGAGGTCGGGTAGTGAATTACAGGGTGTCGACAAACCCCGAGCATTCTAAATAGAAGTTTTGCTGAAGTTTCTTCCGATACTTTTTGTCCCAACGCTAATGATTTCAAAGTGGTAGTAATAGTAGCTAGGTAATGGGAACCCCGCAAGTCGTCGATCAGCCCTCTCGGTCGAAATTAAATTAGAATGCTATAACCTATGCGTCCCATTGGCGCCCTGTTCCCTCGACCCCCGGAAAATTGCTACTTGATCAGCATCTGAACCGATGATGCGGGCCTTCTATAGTAGTGAACACTATGTCAAGAGATGTACAAAAAATGCAGCCAAATTATATTTTATTTGATAGAATACAAAGCGAGAAGAATGTCTGCGTTAGACAAGTTCAAGAGGCGCTTGGTGCGCAACATTGCGCGTCGTATGCACCAGGTCAAGCAACCGGAGGAGGAGATGTGGAGAGAATTGAATCAACATTACGTCTGCGACTGTCGTTTGTTATGGTAAGTGGAACATTTGATTTTGAACAGTGAAACGTAAAACAATAAGCTTGAAATGCTATCATGTCTTTTTTACATATTTAGGAATCACATGAGGGCATTGACTTTAAAGAAACTGAAAAGGCTGTTGGCCGCTGAGGATCATTCCGACCGCATCACGAAGATAGCGCGCATGACGTTCACAGACTGGCTGACCTTCGATATGGTACTCGTACATGAGAAGATAGATGTTATTGCGGAGGTAATTTCACTATGAAAATTTTAAAGCGTAAAAGGAAAAATAATACTTCAATATAGATATCTGTCGTAAGAACATTTTTCAAAATCCCTTATTTAATTACAACTATAACATATCTAGAGAAATAAATAAAAGTCAAATAACTATCAAATCATTATCTTATGCTAGAAATTTGCTATTCTTGTTGAATCTTGTTAACCATAGGTTCCTGGCGGGGGCGGGCAGATTTTTATGGAACTCTATTTTATTAAAGGAATTAAGCAGCGTGGAGCCTTTCTTCATATGGTATTCCGCAAGGTAGTATGCCCGGGCCTGCCTTGTTAATAGTTTATATGAAAGAGCTGTATAACTAAGCTCTTAATAATTTTAAAATCATATAATATACAGATGAAGCTTTTGTACTGAGTGGTAGTGAGATAGTAGCGAATAATTTACCAACTACCTCATAACTACACAATTATTGGACAAATGTGCCTTTCTCTTAGTGTGATTGTGTTAGTATAAAACAATAAAAATGACTTATGTATATTGATTTAAGCGAAGATTCACCTCTTTCGCGAATTGCAATCTTTTTTCTCTTACTTAATAAAGTAAGTGAAAAAAAATGGGATTCGCGCGAAAGATAGTAATGAGCATTTTCGGTAACATACCAAAACTTTGTATGATTTGCTTAGAGCGCAACTAAAGAAAATTATTTAAAGTGAGGAACATTTAACTTCCTAGCTCTCTTAACACAGGGACTGTTTCATAATTGTGATGTTTTTTCCATTCGTCACTTTTCTTAACGTACTTTTATTACGAAAACATACGCAAATTTTCTTGGCCATAGTGCTACCGAAACCGCAGCTCCGTGCTTTTGGAAAAACGGTGCTGAGGGTACATGAGCAATAGCAGTCGTGCAGTCCACCGCCGCCAGAGCGTTGGCGTTGACTGAACGAGAGTTGACATCTGGATGATATTACTTTAAAAGCTTTATTTTTTTTAATTACACGAATCAAATTATAATGTTTATTGCCATATAAAAAGTGTAACAAGGGTCTCAATTGAATGTCTAATAACCTTCACATGAACTAACGATAAACTCTAAAATGACATATACTTGTCAATAAAAAGTATCTCCCAACACAAGTATTGCTATACTTCAAAAGAGACATTAAAATTAAACTTTTTGAGGTTAGTGATTTATTTAGTTGGTGGAATATATATTCGAATGTTTTCTTTTTAGCACACATACGCACGTATAAACACACCTTCAGACACACACATATACACATACTTATCATAACGTAAATTTGAATTATTAAAACTTATTTGCGTGATGTACCAAATATAAGTTATTATTTTAACGTGGACGGTAGCTGCTCCAAATGCTCGTGAGGACGTTATGAAATATCTGTATTTTTCTAACATAAATATTCAAGGTTTTTTATAATATTGTGTGAATGTGTTTTAAAAACTGGCTTTGGTTTCTGTTTTAAAATAGGTTGCGGGGGAGACTCAATGTTCGTGTATGTTAGCGAGAGGGTCCACGGAAATTTATCTATTTTCAATAGTGGAGAACTAAAATGTTAGTTTCCTTTCACTTATCAATGTAGGCAGATTATATATTAAGAAGCTCAGCGACGGGTATTTGTAAAATCTTGTATAATTTGCGATCACGATTGATCTGATATGCGCCCGCCGCAAGATTTTCAAAATAGTATTATAAAAAACTCGTTTACGTTTTATTATTATTACCGTGCACTTCATTATAGTGACTACAATCGTGTTATTACATTCATATAACGTTAGTATATATTTATTTTTATTCTCTCCCCTGTCCACAAAAATACAAGCGCCCAAAGAGGGTGTAAATTTTTTTTTACTATATGAACCTGAAAATAATATGCATTGAGTATAATTATTTTTATTTTTCAAAGGATATGATAGTTAATGGGAAACCGGAATCCTCTGTTCTCATAGACCTATTCAATCTCGTGGAAAAATACGACATCGAAAATCAGCCCGTTAAAAGTCTCCTTATGTCTTGGGTCGATTTAACTAAAGAGTACAACACTGGGTAAATATACTTCAAACTATAGTATTTTTATTTATATTATTGTCCACATAGGATCATTTACAATATATATCCAATTGTGTACGTTATCATGGAATGCCAAACGAGCCCAATTTAATAGAAATCAGAAGCAAGTTGTACCTCTCTATTACAGAGATTACGCAACAAACTCAGTTTCTTTTATTGTCACTTTCTCAATATCCTTAAAACTGTAGTGGAACAATTTCTTTCCCAAGCTTTATTAACTTAAATATTACACACTTTAATACGATTTCTTTACAAGTGTTTGTTTAATATACCACTGAAATTGATTTCATGATAATTTTATTATGCCTACAAAAGTTACTAATTATATTAAGCTTAGAGAACGGTATAGCAAGTTTACTTTTGTTTATAATACATGCTATATTTCTTGGACATAGATCATATATATATTAAGGGGATCGGAAAGTAATGCCGTTTCTGTCGACATATTTTACAGAAAAACCGATTGATTTTTACAGCTCCGGCATTGAATACTAGATGGCAAAAGGTTGTTGACAATGAAGGTAGAAAGGTAATGAAATATTGATAATAAATAAAAACTTGTTAAAAATGTAGTCGTGTGAATATAACTTAAGAAAACGACATTACTTTCCGGTCCCCCTAATACATATGTTTCGTATAATTATTTTGGTAAGCTTTTGCTTCTGCCTATATATGTGTGTGTATCGACAATGAATCGTCATAATAATACCTCCCCACCACTGCAAACCTTTTCTCTTAGAGAGTGTATAGCTGTAATTTTATACATTTTACAAACGGCTCTTCTAGATTGTCATAAGCTCAGAAAGAAAAAAAACTTAAGCTAATTGTTAATTTTTGAAGTGACTTAGAATATAGCTTCATATAATCGCCGAGTAATCGACTTTAACGTTGTTTTTAATTATTTTATTATTTCAGCGGGCGACAATGCTCTCCCATGCTGCTGCAACGTCGTTGGTGGCAATTGAAGCAGCTAACGCGGTCTAAAGTATACAGTTTCTGGCATACTTATCGGGGGAACCCTAAACTACTGGATAAAGCCAAACTTATAAAACCGACTAAACTACAGTTGAAAATAGTTGAGCGGTAAATATTAACGTGCACTTAGTTATTACTTTTGCAGCATTGAATTTTAAATTATTTATGGTAGTACGGATATTGTCCTAAGCGCACCTTAGGAAAGAGCGGCCAGGAGCGAGGGGACCGGAATGTAATGTTGCTTCCTTAAATTAATTTCACACGTCTACATTTTTAACAAGTTTTTATTTTAAATCAACATTTCATTACCTTTCTACCTTCATTGTCAACAACCTTTTGCCATCTTATACACAAATTTTCCATGCCAAAATGGTAAAAATCAATCATTTTTTTTTGTAAAACATGTCGACAGAAACGGCATTACTTTCCGATCCCCTTAATACAACATTTTCTGTACTACTATAGCTAAACCACCTAATAATTGTAATAACCTTAATACTATTCAACTGGAATACGATCATACCAGTAAATTTTGTTAAGGAACTGAAGGGTGCTCGAACCCAATTTCAATGAAGCTGTGAAAGCCCCCCGGACTGGAAGTATCCACATCAACGGAAACCATACAATGAATTTACAATACCCACACACTGTATTTCGTGCGACAGAGATAACGCTTTACGAAGTCGAAATTAGCCGATTGTCTCTTTCCGAAGGTTGATGTGCAATATTTATCGCCGGGTACTGTATGAAAGACGTAGGTTTTGATAAAAGCTCTTGAATATTTCTCCTTTCGTAAATTTATTCCCGTATTTTTTTCAGATATCCACATATTATAACCAAACCTTTTGACCAGTGGTCCGATCTGATATTGAAGAAGAAAGTTGTTCAAGCTTGTGCCTTTGTAAGTTTTATTCAAAGTATTTAAATGCCTTCCCTCTTCTTTGTTTTTTAAACTAACTAAACCAACTTTTAATAGCCGGCAGAATTTCGGTTAGGTCGTCTTTTTATTGAAAATATTGTTTCACTTTAGGATTTCTTTTTCTGCATACACACACCTGTCTGAATATTATAACACTTCAGCCCTTTCGTGTGTCCTTGTGTCGGAACATGTTTTATCGACGAATGACAGCTCAAGCCGAGGTTCCTCCGTGTAGTGTCCGCCAAAGCTTTTTTAAAGCTCGCTGGCCTCCCAATCCGGCGGAGTTGCTATGTATAGTGGCCAGAGCCAAGGCTAGCGAACCTTAGAAGCGGTCCACCTCAAACCTGCGGAATCGGTAAATGCCATTTGGGCAGTCCGGTACAAAAACTATAACACACATTGAAGATAGCGACAATTTAATTCTTTATGCCTTTTGTCTTTATTTTTGAACTCAGAATAAGAAATACCTTTATATTTTTATCTACTAGTTCACAGTATCGCGTCGTGTAATCGCTATAACAAGCTAAGATGCTTGTACAACTGTTACTAAGCTTGTATTGTTACTGTTTAAAAATATTGCGGAATACTTTGACAACATATTTAATTACAATCTAATTTAAAAACTAGAACAACGTATTATGAACCAACCATAGCATAACTTATGATTCAAATCTATACGTATTCCTTTTCGCCTTGGTTGTTATGGAGAAATAGTTATGGTAAAAAGAGGAGCACCTTTAGATATTTAATTTACTTTTGGATGCATGACATCTCCGTTCACTTACTTCCGTCATATGAACCACATGTTCAAAAAATTAAATTTTACTATTTGTGTAAGCGGACGTTTACCTTGTATATAATGTAAATACATGCGGATAAAAAAGGCTTATATGATATATATGAAAAGTTGAAATAATAGTGGTTAGGTCACTTAGTGCACAGAAAAGGTGATCGGGATCTTAAGATTGTGGAGTAAATATCACGGGCCGGCAAGCGCAGCAAGTCATCTGTCAAGACGACAGTTAGGGGACGAAGATGTAGGCCGCTTCCAACTAATATATCCAGCAAAGGACATCCCACGGTTAAAATCATTGGAATTATGTACTAATCTCTAACATATTATATAAAACTAGACGAGTCTCTCTTTCAGGAAAACGGAGGGTGGATGATAGAATCTAAAAGTAGTAACAATGGTGAGTGAATAAGTAAATGTTTAAGAATTATTTACGATTGTGATCAAATAAATTATTAGATTACTTTTTCAGTTGCGGAAGTAATAAATAAATTATATTCTTAGTTGAAATACATGTTTTTCTATTAATAGTAAATAATATAGTAAATTTCAATGATTTCTTAAACGTTTAAATTTAAAAGAGAATATTCGAACTTTTACGCATATTGAAGTTTTTTTTGTCTAATTAAAAATATTATGTTTTATAATTATCTAATATTTTTTTGCAGAAAGTGAAGCAGATCTTGTTTTAGTGGAACCAGAGGTAGAAACAATAGAGCTCGCTGCTGATTCCGATAGTGACAATGAGGTTACAGATAATGATGTGATTAAAAAGATTGAAAAAAATGTTGCGTCCATTGAAACTACAGATGTAAAACAAAACGTGGAAATGATAGTTAAAAATGAGCCTACCGATGAAATAATAAACGTCGATGAGGAGAACGACGTGTTTGAAAATCCAGGAAGTGATCAAATACAAATAAAAAGTGATAATGCCTCATTATGTGATAAAAATGCACAGGGAAATACCGAAGAGACCGACTTCACGATGAAGGAAGAACTCAATCTTCCGAAAATTACGAGCGTAATGGGTAACGTTACGTTTGCAGAATCTCATACAGAAATTAATGACGTTATTAACGAGCACAAAATCTGTAATATTACTCTTGATAACAAAGGCAACACGGTATCCGATGAAGATAAAAAACATGACGATAGTAACGTTTCTCAAAACTCGGATGTAATAACCGATATTAATACATTGCCTTTACATTTAAAATTCATAGACGACGGAATTGAGTTTGATGACGGTGATAATGAAGACATTTGTGAGAAAACCATAAACGAAAGTGAAGGTAAGATATTCTTCTCTTCTGCGTCGTCTTATGCGACTGAGTTTTCTTAAAAAAAGAACACTATTTTGGTAAAACATTGGAGGTAGTTTTTATAATTATCTTTCATGTGTCAAAACACTAAAGCCACCTGCCGTGGAACTATAACTATAAGTACTTATTACAAGTGACACCACCCTTATGATAAAGATTACATTTAATACAAAGATACAGTACCCGGCGATAAATATTACACATCGGCCCAAACGAAGGGCAGTGGTTTATGGTACGGTAGATTTAGTTTTCAGAATTATTTGATTGAGTTTCGGTGATACAGTGATGGAAAACTTCAAAGGGTTTGGAAACCGTGTAATGTGATAAGCGCTTCTGAGCTCAAGTTTAAACGTGACAAAAATAGACAAAGAAAGTAAAATCGATAATTCAATTTCTTCATACGACATCGTCATGATCGCGGAAAGTCACTCGACACGAGCACTTCAAGACCGGTCGTCTTGGCGATCTCTGGAGGAGGCCTATGCTTTGCAGTAGGCGTCTACCGGCTGACATGATGGTGATGAATCGCACAGTACATTGTACACGTAATTCCTATATATTTTTCATCATCAGATCTGACATTATCATTCAGTCACAAAATACAACTTACTCTGTGGGATTAATTCGATTACTTATAACGGGATAAATGCATTTTATGCAACATTTCGCCGCGCTGACCTGTTATATTAATATTGTACACCCACAGGTAAAATTTATTCAGATTTTTTTATTGTCATTTGTGTATGTAAACAATTCTTGTTATCTATTGTTTTTTTTTTCAGACAATGAAACAAAGTCAATCGACTCTTTGGCCGAAGACGATGCTACATGTAATATAGATACAAAAATTACTATGTGTGCCGTAACTTATACTAAGAAATTGGACCAAATGAATATTTTTAAGGGCAAAAGTTTTAATTTCGTTAAAGGTGATCATATAATTGAATGTGCGTTACGCGAGAGCAAGCCAATTCTAAATAATATTGTAACAGAAGATTTAAATATAGATCAAAGCTATGATGATTCAAATTCTTTTGAAATTCCTAGAGTAAGTTACACAAGTTGGCTATTACAAAAGCCAAAAAGTAGGAAATATAATCCGATACAGTTATGTAAGAATCCTGATTTTAATACCCGATTAAAAAGGATAACGGTTGGTTTCTTTACATCTGAACGCAATAGACGACTTTTTAGCGCTTGCAAACCGGTGACAATTGATATTCACAAAGGTTTTGAAAGAAAACTTGTAAATAACACTTTATACTTAAAAAGCTCAAACACACCTGTTAGTAAATTAGAGAAAAAGGGCGATACGTGTGAAAGTACAGTATCAGTTCTACCATCGGCGATACCAGTTCAAAGCTTAATCGACAGTAGTAAATTGAGTCTAGATGAATTTCTACCAAAGGCAATAGAGGCGAAAGAACACGGTTTGCCAAAACATGAAGACGTGCAAGTACTAGAAAATTACAATGTCTCTAATCTTTCAGATGTAGAACATTTAAATGTTGTCAATAAAAAATTGCTCACAGCTGAAATAAGTCCTATACTCTCCAATTATCCTCCTGTACAATTGATTAAAGTTCCATATAAAGATCCTGCACACTCGGCAAATGCTTATAGTACATCTATTCCTATCGACGAAAATAATTCGTCATCTTTAGAACCACAGAAGAAACGGGTCGTATCCAAAAGAATACAAGCACCAAAGATAAGAAAAATTGTACCACCTTGGAGTGTATTCTATTCTCAGGATTCTACAGATGAATCTTTGATTACCAAAGATACTCTCAACAAAGTATTGTGCTTGTTAAATGGTGTAGAGCCTAGTTATAGAGGGAAAAATAAAAAACGGTATCCAGGATCGCTTTTTAAGGAGACACCGGAAGCAAATAAAAAGGACGTCGAAGAAATGAATAAAAATGACGATAACCCTATTAATTTAGAAAAGGATGTTCAATTGGATACAAGTACAACCAATTTACAAAATGAAGAAAAAAAGGAAGTAACGGGATCAAGCAAAGCTACAACAAAAAAACGTAGTTTAAAAAATTCATACCACACATTTTCGACACAAATAAACTATTGTTGTTGGGCCAAATATAGATTAGAAAGAATTAATAATAAAGCTAAGAAAAAATTAAGACACTTATGCCCGAAAACAGAATGTTTTTGTTGTTGTCGCGACTTACTAAAGTCGAAATCTAAGAAAGTCATGTTAACCGATAAATATAAACTTAATCAACCTACGATTCCATTAAAAAAGCCCGATATTTCAGGTCAAATCGACGAAAGCAATGTAGAAAAACATTGTCGCTCTCCTAGTGCAATAGCGATAACAGAAGTTGAAACTGCTTCAATTGATACAATATTGAATCATCTTAATTCTGAATGCTCTATACAATCCCCTCTCACAAATTTAGTGCCCAGTTCGTTTGGCGCAGTACAATTCGAAGCTGAGGCAAACGATGCAGCGTTGCTGCCTTCTGTTTGTTTGACAAATGTTGAAATAACTGATATGTCGTGTAACCAAGACCTCGAAAATCATGAAAGTAATACCACGGATACGGAACCATCAGAGGTTCCGCCAAAAGCGCCACTGAAAGTTTATAAAAACTCCAAGAAAACACAAACTACGTCTGCAACGCAGAAGGCCATTATTGTTAACGATCTAAATAGTCCAGTAGCTGAAGTAATACCATTAGATGAAGATGAAACAATAACAAAAAGTTTACCATCGCCTTCATCATCCTTGACCCCATTATCAAATAATTCAGTCCAATCGATTATACCAAAAGGAGTAAACCTAGTACTTTTGCCTGACAATACTTTAAGTTTTTCAATAGACTCTGGGATAGAAATTGATTATGAAAGTTTATCTAAACTTCCTGAAATTCTTAATAGTGTTCAAAAACAACTTTCCGACTCAGCAAAAAACGTTCTTCCTCGTGTTAATCAATCTTTTATTACAAATATAAACGATCCGCCAAAAGACGAACAAAACCCTTTGTCAAACGATAATCGGGACAATTTATTACAAACACATTCTAAAGATTTGAGCTTAAATAGTGGAAATATTCACATTGAAAACTGTAAGGAAGATAGTTCAGAGTTGGTTTTGGACAAGTCTCATAACGCTGCGAGATTGACTGATAACCTTAATCCAAATGATAAGGTATGTAAAAGTGATAAATTACATACTTTAAATAAAACAAAAACTGACGCAGAAATGACAAACATACAAACTGACACTATATCTGGAGAAGCTAATAGTTGTAGTGCCACAGTCAGTTTGAAAAGGAAAACAATTTTGTCAGATTTAATGACATTGTCCGGAATTTCTCCAGAAGACATTTACAACAATGCTGAAGGACCTATCCCGTCAGAATCTTTAAGCAAAGATAACACAGAAATGAACACACAAGTCCTTTGCAGTGAATCATCCGATTCAATGTATAACCCAAGTACAGTCGAAAGTGTTGGTAATGTTAAAAAATATAAAAAACTTACAGTTAATAAAATAGTTAAAAAAATTATTATTTCTATACGCAGAAAGGCGAAAGTAAATGGATCTCTTAATTCTAATACTGTTATTGATCTTACTGATGATTTTGAAAATCCCGAGAATGTTGAACAAAATGAAACGAAAAGCACGTCCGTGCAATCACCTATAAAGCAACCATCATTAACGGATGGTGAAGATAAAAAATCAAAAAACTTAGGCAAACATTCAAAGTCATCACCGCTTTTGAAATCTGCTTTAGAAACTTCAACAAACACAAAAAGCATTAGATCAAAGGTTGAACAAGCTAAACGTCTAACTATTTTTCAACAATATAGGCAACCACGTAGAAAACCCTGTATTTTAAGACGTTCGCAAATAAAACAAATGTCTCTAAAAAAACAACACCGTGACTGCGCGTCCAATTCTTCTGATGATGAGCCGCTGGCAAAAAAATGTAAGCGTATTAGGGATGAAGGGACTGTGACTAGTTTCGCGTCGTCTATAAATTCTGAAAGAATTGTAGCAATTCCGAACTATGATATTTCAGTTGAGTTTGAAAAAGAAGAAACGGACACACTGAAAAAAACAGATATCGATTCCAATAGTGATGGAGAAGGAAATTGTATTTTAGGTGTTTAACAAATTAACTTATGTTTGTTTTAGGTTCATTGTTGTTAGTGATATATATTTTTACCAGTGATAATGATTAGTCTTAAACAATTTAAATGGGTGTATGTATACATATACTATTTCATTTCGTAACAGTATTATAACTTGAAGTAACTACTTTAATTACTATTTCGTTAATATTTCTATATTTCAATTTCTTTGTTGCGTAAATAGGAAATTTCGTTATGAGAGTTAGGCCATTTTAAAAATTGATCGAAGACCCTGTAAGTAGCTTCATTTATAAAATAGCAAATTATAAAACTAGCAACAACTTTATTGTGTAATTTAAGTTAGTGAAAATATATTTTTAAATTAGTCAACATTTAGATGTTACAAAATTAAAAAGATTGATCTTCATTTAATGGCTATTATTATGCAAGATGTAAGATTTATTGGACAAATATAGGATAATTTATTTTTATTTTAAAGTTAGTTTTACCATACGTTTATTAATAGTTTTCTAACAATTTGCGACAATCTAATAAATTATTGTTCTAGTTAATTTTATTAATTTATAATTAAAATAATATTTGAAACTTATAAAAAGTATCAAATTACTTTTAAACAATGACTATTAAATAAAAGCGTTTTTTTTGACAACAGTGTAAAAATAACGTGACATTTCATTTAAAATAACGTGTGTGGTCAAATAGAAATAACTTTTTTTACTTCGACCATATTCCTAAATTTGGAGACATGTTTTAAGAATCTATATCTATATAAAATTTCGTCTATACAAATGTGAAATATTGTACCAATATTGTGAACAAGTTTCGTGAACGTCGTACTTAATAGTATCGATCGAAATTTGTAAGCCATTTGCACACTGATATAAATAACCTCTTCACTTGTATAATTTGACATACAAACATGATACGACAGAACAAATTTAAAATTTCATCGTTCCTATAGGTTTTTTTAATGTGTAGAATTTTGGCTATAGAATGATAAGCTTGTGGCGGTGCCATAATATATTTAAGATTTTATTTTTTTTTAATGTAAGAATTGGCAAAAGTTGAAAGTAAAACAAATATTTCAACAAAGACTGTGATATATCTTTAGAAATATATAGTTCTAGTTAAAATTGTACAGAGTTCTCATTAAAGTAATTATAGTGCTGTTGAATCCTCATAAATAATTAATTTTACTATACTATTTCCGTCGGAAAGGGTTATAAATAATAAAATTGAAGATGATCATAAGGAACACAAACAATTGTAACGAAATTCAAAGATGACACGAACATTGTTTTTTTTTGTATTAGTAGCAATTGTTTTTTCAATATAATACCAACATCATACTTATTTTATTTATTACGTATACCTTTAACGCTGTTTTCTTATTTTTTAATATTAATATAAGGTTTTAAATAAAAAGGTGTTTTTAAGCAACAAAACATATGTATTTTTCCACAACAGACTTAGACTATTTTGCCACTAGTGTAAACGCATCCTGTCGATATTATGATTAATACTAAAAGATAGGCATTTTATAGTATTACCTCTGTCCTACGAATATAGTATAGTGTTTAGGATGTTAATGTAACATGAAGGTGAATTTTTAGAATAAAAAGTCATGAACGTTATCACACTTTTAATACTACCCATATTTTCCTCTGTATAATATACAACACGATTTATTAATAAAAACATACCATGCTATGTAACAATAATATACAAACAATAATACATTGAAATATTTTCTATATTTTATCTAATATTCATTTTGTTATGTGTATATTTCTTGTAAAACTTTTGGTGGTGATAGATAATTGCCGCCGCAAGAACAAGTATGCGAAGGCATTTCAAGACAGGAAGAAAATTAACACAGGTCAACGTCGTGGTTAGGCTTTCCACTAGGTGGCCCGCAAGGCTGGCCATTGTATCGATGTTTGAGGAGGGGAGGGGTGGGGTGAGTGGGGGATGTCCATGCAATGGGCATGTGTCTAACATGTCATGATAGGCATGGTCAAGTCAATGCCACAAACTACAAAATACATTTGTACTATTCAAAAAGTGATCGATATAATGAATAGTTGATGTGATATAAATAAATGTTACTTATTTATCGATCGAGCCGTTGCTTACACTTCGATATGTGCCAAATCAAGTGCTAAGTACTGTAGCAATTATTTGTATGTTTGCGTAAAAAATTAGGTATATTGATGATGGGAAGAATTTTTGTAAATTTTGATTATATTTTAATTACACAATGATCGTCCACAGTCTTAATAATTGTTTTTTAATAATATGCCGCTCTTTCTCGACCTGTTAAAATTTTTAACGTTTGATAACGTTCACTTTTCGTGTTTATTTTTTCATCGTAAAAATTAAGTAGGTATAAAAATAGATTTTGGAAACAGTGTCCATCTAAGAAGCTCGCTTTTTCATTGGGTATATCATTTCTATGGTTAAAGTTAGGGCTACGTTAACCTAAAATACTTCAAAATTGCAATGCAAGCAATAATCAATCAATCATTTTTCTCAATTCATTTTTTTTAAACTATAGATTTATAGGTTTATATTTTAAAGGTAATTTGTCTATAGTCAAGGTTATCTTCTCGAGCACCAACACCACATTATCAGTAATGAAAAAACTTTTCAACAGATTTTAGCAATTGTTCCAAAATCATACGTGATAAATTACAAACTTCATTATATTTTTAAATTACTAGGCAGTTTAAAAATTTTGATATAACAATGATTTAAATTTCACATATACATTGCTTTTTATTAAAATGACCTCGAATAGCACTGAAGAGGAATATTTAAAAATAATAAGAACAAGGCAGTTAGTATAGTATTAATGTATTGCAACCAAAATTTTCTTTTGTGACATAGATAAAATATATATAGGGTACACTATATGATAGAGCCAATGTACACTAACAAAGTGGTGGTAAATCCATCACACATTTGTCACAATGTACACTATGATTTATGAAACAAAAAATTTATTATTTTTATACACAATATTAGATACGTTTTATTTTTAAGAATTATACTTATTTGCAAGTTATCATCTTTGATGATATTTTAAAGCTTTGGCTTATGGTTGACAATAAAATAATTATACATTGACACTATGTAATATAATTTATTTTTAATCAAAGACTAGAATTAATTAATATTTTTTTATCTGATAACAACATTAAAAGCTTTCACTGCAGCCTTCTCAATCTCCTTATGAATTTTATTCACTTCTCCTTGTGTTAGAGTTCGTTCCAAATGCCTGTACACAATGCTGTAACACAGGCTATGCTTCTTTGATTTTGGATGCACAAATTTATCTTTCAGCTTCACCTGGAAAAAAATACTACTTAAGACCATAATTAATTGTTAGAAACATATGAGAAGGTTAGACCTTTAGAATTTATAATACAAGTAAAGTCTGACCAAAACCACTGTACTGAGTGTTAGGTAATTTGCTGTAACTATATATAATTATATATGTATACAGAAGTTTTCTTTTGTAATAATTTATCTAGATAATATCACCACAAAATATATCTGTACTAAACAGTGAAAATATTTTTTGTTGGAAACTATTTTTATTATATTTATATTCATCAACATTTCAGACTTAGGACTTACATTGCTGAACATGGACTTCCTAATAGATTTCCAAATAGCCAGGTTTGATAATAGCCTGCATTCAGCATCTTTTAAGGATTGTTGGTCTACCTTGTGGGTGGTCATCATACACTGCCCTTAGTGGCAACTCCGAACCTAATTTTAATTATATGTATGAATAAATAAAATTAAAATAATGTTTATTTATTCTGGGCACATACAAATTGAGTGTAAGATGCATAGACAACTACAACATGGACTATTAATGAAAACTGTAATTCTCTATATTCAAAATAAAGGTCTTTATTATTATCATTATATTTTCGATATCAACATATTCTACTGTGCAATATCTACATATCCTATACCTTCAGTAACAAGAATTAAAAAAAATAGATTAGTTAAAAATAAAAAGAAATTGTGCAGCTAAAATTACCTGTTCTATAATGTCTCCACCAACATCTCTTACTAAATCAAAAAAGTCATTGTTTGTAAATGTATCAGTAGTAACATTTGAAGGTAGCCAAAAAGAAATGTCATTTATACACTGTGGATATGATGAAACTGCCTTGTATGTTATTTTGTCATTCAAATTTTTATTCTGAAACTGTGACACAAAGCCTGTGTCTTGACTCCACATTAACCGAATGTCAGGAATCTTGTACAATGCCATTGCAAGTCTCTCTAAACCTAGACCAAAAGCATAAGCTATTGTATTGGTTGGACCAGCTTTTGCTAATATTTCATTTCTTACAATGCCACATCCCAGTACCTCTAACCAATTGTTCTCATAAAATATTTCCAACTCCCATGATGGGTGTGTAAAAGGAAAGTATGCATCTACCCATCTATGTTTTACATTGTCACCAAATAGTGTATGAACCAAACCAATGAGATGATTTTTAAGCTGGGCTTCCATTAATTTTGATGCTTCTAGAGTATGGCAACTCTGTCTGTTTGGATCATTTATGCAATTTTTGAACATTTGTGGGTTCTGTGGATCATAAGTGGGCTCAAATAATTCAAATTCTGTATGCTCTGGAAGCAATTGATCTTTTCGTTGAGATCTAACTGCATCAACCTGAAATATTATTAAATATGTACTAGACTTTGCAAAATTGTTTTATACACTATAATTCATTTTTTTTGTTTAGATTCCAATTAGATTATTTTTAAAAGCTGTAAAAGAATTTTTGAGATATATAAGTGGAACTTGTAAAAAACAGCATTTTTAAAGGATTAATGAAATTACCTGATGAAACACAGGAAAATGTGTGGAGTCTATTTCATCTCTTCGGTATACATCGCCAATCATTAGGAAATTGTCCAGGCCAGAGCGTAGTAGGTCGCTTTGATGGGCAGTCATGTGGGCACGCAGTAGCGTCTTATTATTTATATAGTAACAATCGGATTTATTTCTGCTTGGATGATCTTCAGGTATTAAAAGATCGTCGAAGTTTTGTCTTGTACTTACTATAGGTGATAGATTGTCGTACACACTAAATGTTGGATTACCTCTATGTGTGAATGATGAATAAAAATAATTCACAATCCTTTGCCTTACCATTGATAACGGATTATCTTTCTTTAAATGTAGATTTTGATTTAAATACGTCAAAATTTTTGGTGTTACATTGGTATAATCGTCAGTAACGAATTCTCTACCATGTATATTGATAGTTTGTATAGATTTTGGTGCAGTTGTGTAATTATACTTAGATAAATGCCCCGACAGTATACGAATCTGTTTTAAAAGTATTTTAGTCATGTTGCTTTAGTTGAACTTAATAAATATTATTATATTAACCACCAAAGTTTCTAAGAATACATTAGGTATTATAGTAAAAACGATGTTATCAATTTCAGTTTATTACATTACAAATTATAAGACTCAAACAAATGGGCGATTGAAAAGTGAGTGAGTTTTAATTCGTCAAAACAGTACATTACTGACAGTTGTGGTTTTTTTTTAATTATTGTACGTTGCTTTTAATTTTTCCGGCATTTTTAACTTCTGCTACAAATACAATTTATGAATTAAATTCAAACTGATTTGATGAAATGAATGAATAGTTGACTATTTTTTTTAAAGTTTAAAATATAATACTCATTTACACTTATGTTCATCATCTAAAAGATCAAATTAGCTTCATCCTAGTCGAACACAATTTTTAAAAATTATTTAGAAAAAAAATTACTGATAGTCGAATTACCTTATTTTATATAAAAATTAAATTATTTTCATTTTAAAATGTAATAGGTTTTATGTAGTTAAAAAGTAGTTTCATTTTTACTTTTTATTAACAATGCTGTAATTTTTCTGTACAATCATTAAATGATACCAAACATTATTATCCGTGAATTAATATAAAAAAGACCGTGATTGCCAATTATGTTCATGATTATGAAATATGTCAAATATTTAAAACTGACATAACCTAAAAGATATTTTAAATCGATGGAAAATTAAAATTACTGAGATAAAAGTGAGCGTTTAAAAATATCCCTAGATTTTTTGATGGATTTCTAAGTAGTAAGCAGGATGGTACCAAAAAGAGTTGTCCGTATAGTTCAATTAGGTATTGTTGGAGTTACAGGTTATTATGTTGGTTTAAATAAAAATAAAATTGGTTTACTTAATAACTTAGTAGAGGTCGACGGTAAAAAAATACGGAATATGCCAGGGCTACCTATATTCGGGACGGTATCTGCAGCAACACCTTATATAGAGACTGGATCTACCAGGGTATGGCTTTCAAATATGCAAATTAAACTAAAAGTATTTCAAGTTAATTTGATGATTTTTTTAATGTATTTTTTAACCACAACAACATATTTTTTGTGGTTCATAGACTAAGAAGTTACAAAAAGTTATCTTTAGTATTATATTAGTATATATAATAAACTCTCATTTGCAATGCGTTGGTCCTAATTTTACAAGGTTTTTCTACGAGAACTTTGTTGTCTAGCAGATATGGATATATTAAATATTTGGTTTCAATATCTATACAATTTTTAAGACCATGTTAGAAATCTGTACGAAGGTTGAGAATTGACTGTGGGCTTAAAACTTAGCATACATCATCTAATTACTAAAATAGGCTTGCCCCATTGTTAAAATATAAATAAAGATTTTTATTAAATACTGAGGAATGATTATTAATCTATGTTCTTAAACATTTTAGATAATTGTTAAATTCTCCTCTTTCCAATATTGTTAAGAGTTTTATGATTTACAAAAAAGCATAGTTCTTGTTAAAACCCTGGAAATCATTTATAAATTTTCTGCCAAGATTAACTGCGAAAATTAAAAAAAATCCAAATTATATTGTTTTGAGTAATGATATTATATAAATAATTTTAGTGCACCTACAACAGTTTACAGTTGTGCATATCTATTCTCTTTAGTTTCAACAATATAAGCAAATAAGATTAAATGACTGCAATGTGTGGTAGTTTTCTGGTAACATTCACATTAAGCAGGCTGAACCTGTACCGCCGAATCTTCCACAAAACCTTAATAGGAAGTTGCTCGGCAGTTTCCTTGTACAATAGCATCTGACATACTGTATTTGCTTTTTACTAGTTAAGGTGATTACCCCTATATAAACATTATAATTACTAGGATGTACTTTATATATATAAACACCTGTATTTAATTACAGGTTTCACAGATAATGAAGTATGGCTTCCCCGGTTTGGATAATGTGAGGTCTTTCGATGACTTTGTACTGTCATATGATCGTCGTAACAGGGTACCACATTGGGTCTTTGAGCATTTGACCAAAGCCCATATTGAAAAGAATGATCAAGTTGATAGGAGCAAGTGTGATTTTACCCCGGATGAGAGCATTCATCCATTCTTTAGGTATGTATTTATTTATTTCTTATTAGGCAAATATTTACAATATAGAACTCTGTTAAAAAAATGTTAAAACTCCTAGATATCTAATGATCTTGGTATCATATCTTTAGATGATTTGCTCTGTGTTTTAACATATTACTCAAAAAACATTTTTGAGGGTTGTCATGACAGTTGGTAGTGGATAATTTTGAAGTGTTACTCTTGAATTAAATATTTATGTAGGATCTAAATAATTAATTTTTTTTTATTATTTTCCTGTATGTTTAATTTCATATATGTTCTAACACTAATGTATTTTAAAACGATCTTTTTATCATATTTATTTAATGTTATATATATCAAGCTATTATAAGTTAGTTTATTAAAAATATTAACAGACTAAACATTTCACACTATACGCGGGGAATTCCCGTACCTCGCCGCCATTATACTCGCCAGTCTGATTTGATTCTTGAATTGAAAGTGATTTTTAGATCAAATTAATCTGTTATGAACAAAGTCGGTTTTTATTCTGTATGGATAAAAATGATGATTTTCATTGTATTTATGCTGCGAAATTTTTGAAAAGGTTACATTTAATTTTCTATTGGATAGATCACAGAATAGTGACTACAAGGGGTCTGGTTTCGATCGGGGTCACATGGCTGCAGCGGGCAACCACCGGCTGGCACAAAAACATGTTGAACAAACTTTCTACCTCACCAACATGGCCCCACAGGTTTGTTATAATATCTCTATTTCTCTGGTCGTTTCACTGGTGAGGATGTGGCTGTACATCATCAATTGGCTGCCTTTATCGCTTTCCATGATGTATTAAGCACTGGAATTATCCAGTTATCACTACTGTTTGAGACTTGGCCACTCAATTATTTTACCACTACTTATTTTGAGTCTAGAGATGGCCATAGCAAAGGCATAAGCGTTTATGGCAGTAAAGATCGCTGCGATGACCGGTTTTGCGCTGCTTACAACAGCTATTTCCGACCGATATTTTCGATCTTAACTATGTCGTCAGTCCACCAAGTGGGGGACGAAATAATTTTTCCATAATAAGCTTTATTGTGTTTTATGTTTCATAGCCTGGTAGAGTTTTGTATTGCACCACATGATGGTTAATTGTTATGGATGCTGCACAATTCGAAATTACAAAATCCCGTGCCACTGTAATATAACATCGTACATTAGCGAGGTATACATATAATGAATCGTACATTAGCGTGGTAACGTCCATTTATTTTCAAAAACCTTTGTTTTTGATTTCGCATGGGAAAATTTCTGGATGTTCAAATTACCCCCTTTTGGGCGGATGAGGGGTAATTGTGGGATTTATACTAAAAATTTTGTGTAGTTGCCCTCTACACGGTGCAGTCTACCGCGCTGTGTTATTGTAAATAGCCCATACTTGGGTATGCGTTGTTTACGTTACCTCTATAATCTACATGGTGCATAATGGACAAGATCACGTCAATTTATCGTCCGCCTATGAATAACTGTAGCTGTAGTTTTCAAGTAGAGACACAGTATTCTCCGGAGAGCCGTCTCGAGGCGCATCTCTGCTCCGTCGATTCCGTTCACCTGTCTCCTTTTGGAAATGTATCTTAACCCCAAATCTGATTGTTTTATTTATAGAATATTTAATGGAATCAGGCGTTACTTTGCGGAAGTCCATCTTAAGTAAGAAAAGGACCAATATTTAGCCACTTCCGCACATGCAGTGGTATTCGTGCAACAAAGCTATAAATGTTAAACCGATTAGTGTCGTGACTCTGTGTTTGGCACTAATCGGTGTAACGTAACTCCTGAAGATGCCCCGTGGAGGGGTGAATCACGTGTTGAGTGGTTTAACGGTGGTAGGTAGCGGTAGCGCATACGCATATATCAGCGGGTTGGCGGGCGGTGCACTATGTTGCACGACTACCGCTGCATGTGCGGAAGTGGCTAAATATTGGTCCTTTTCTTACTTATTTATAGAAATTAAATGCATATTGTGAATGACTTTTTGATTTCGCCCGCCTAACGGAAATTACCACAATATTCATTAAAATGCTGTTTGATTGTTGGTATTTACAGCTTCAACAGATTTGAAGAGACTTCATTCCTCGTTAAGTTCCACGGCATTGAGAAGCCGTTATGATCTCAATTCCTTTAGGCCGACACTTTGTTTAGTAGGTGCAAGTATATAATAAATACTAGGTAGCCCTTTGCGTGCGCTGCTGCGCAACACGCGTGCACCTATTCAAGTGCCAAAAGCCTACACACTTGCAAAAGTCGATTGATACAAAAAAAAAAATATCAAGCGACATAAAAAACCGTGCGAGAAATCTCCTTGTCTAATATTTTTTATATCTTGTTTAATCCAATCGGTCATATTCAGAATACATTCGAGCTATTAAAATACTGTCGAAAGAAAAACATTCATACCTTCATGACTTGATCTCACAGATTGAAAAATTTCAAGGTTATAAATCTAGGCGTCTATTCGTATAGAGAAGTTTACAATACCCAAGATCGATGGACCTTCTGAAAAACAAAAAATAACACCCAATTTACTTATGTATATATGTATGTATTTATATATATTTATACACACACACATATATATATATATATATATATATATATATATATATATAATGTTGTTTTGATTTTAAAAACTGACGTTACTGTATATTGTGATGTCATATTTATTCAACTCCGACAATCGTGTTCATTTAAAAATACAAGTACAACGTTTTAACTATAAGTGAGAAATATAATAATAACTTTATTATCTTAACTATTAGCTCTTATACTTGGAGGCCTCTTATATCTGGAGCCATGCCCTATTTAAGTTATCGCGCTGCAAAACGACAAACAGCTATTTTTTAATTTATACTTGTCTTTTAGTTAGCCGTCCTTTTCACAGCAATATTGATATTATATAACTAAATCATTTTTTAACAATTATTCAACGCTATCTTTATATTTAATTAGGGGATTCAACCCATATAAACCTATGCCATCTATATAACACCTGCTATCGATTTTTAAATCATGTGTAGTTATTGTGTGACCACTTTTACCAATCAACGTTTACATAAAATAAAGTGATGTGTTCAAATAAAAAATAAGATATTAAATTTAAACTTAAATTAGGTAAATAGTAATGTTTGTGTTTCTGTACATTAAGGCCTTGGAGTAAATGATACGCCTCGTAAGTTGATTTCTGGTTTTGGTTACGAATAGCTTTATTTATTCGCCAGGAAAGGTTTATTTAATAGTTTGATAACATTACTGAATTTCCTGCGGCCGTTGTTGTCGGCATTTAGCGACGAAAATGGTCAAATGTCATTGCCACAAGTTTGCGTTACATTATTCATTGCAGTAGTTTGATCGAAAATGTTGCTTCTTCTACTTTTCATATTTTTTAATAAAAATATCCCAATCAAATGAACATTTGCAGCGCGGCTGCCATCTTGAATTCACCAGAGGACATATTTTTCTAGAATACACTGGAGGACTTAAAAAGAAGTCTTATGCAGGCAAACTTCTATCTCTTACCTTGAGAGAGAGAATCAAATATAGCTCGCGATTGAAAAAAAATCCTCTAGTCAGAGTGGCCTTTAAATGGCGACGAAAATGATCAATAATCCTTATTACGACCGCAACGCGTCTTCCGGTGTAATTTTTCCAATTAAAATATTGTTTCTTTTTTTTTAAATTTTTGGTAAGAAAAATCGGAAAATTTACATAAGCGTGGGGTAATTTAACTTCGATTAACTTCGCTAAGAGTCTTGCGATCGCGTCCTCGGAAACTATAGGCTTCGATTTTGCGGTTAGAATTCGAAAAAGTGTACTTTTTGCAGGTTTTATTCGAGAGCCCCGGAATGGTGCTTTCGGGGTAACGAAAAAAAAATCTATCCGGGTTGGTAAAGTAGGGGATATTTTCGAAAACGATAAACTATAATTTTACAAAACCGAGGTCGCTCGACCGCGAAGATAGCGCTCAAACACGGGTATGCGAGATCTCGGCGGCCATCAGGTCACGTGAGAAAAAGCGGAAACTTCGCCATACGTCGCAAATGTTTATCACCACTCCTTCCGGAAGAACCGTCGCGATGATGGGAGGGGGAAGTTGCAGGATTATAGATAATAATAAGTATATTATAGAGCAACCAAAACTGCTGTACCGCATCTTAGGCATATGCGTAGGGACATGAAGAGAAATATTGGTCACTCGGTTCCGTAAGTCCGCCCTTTCGTAAGGTGATTTGGCACAGCACAATACTATAGTGATGTCATTACGGAACGTTGTAATTTTTGTGACCCACCATTGGGTTATGCATACATACAGTGGCGTACCTTGGCGGTGGGTGCAGTCCGCACCGGGCGGCACTTACCTAGGGGCGCCATTTTTTTTATTTACTTATAGTTGTAATGATTAAATTTATGATTTCGAATATTATTCCTCGGTGTATATAAATGCATTTTAGTGTAAATTTTGGATTCTAATTCAAGAACAATATAATAATTTTATTTTATTGTATTCATTTAAGAGATAGAAGACATAGAAGATCTTTACGACTTTGTTCGGCAAATTTTCCTAACTAAAATTTTTTGATGTCAGTTTATAAATGTCATTTCTTTTAAAAAGTTTATATGATTACTTTGAAGTGATATATCAATATTTTTTTAAATCAAAAACCACTATTTGATTGACATATAATAGAAAGGGCGGCAAACTGGAGATTGCCCCGGGCGGCAAAAGTTCTAGGTACGCCACTGCATACATATATAATACTATGAATATACATATTAATAATTTGTTCGCAGGTAGGGGAAGGATTTAACAGGCATTCATGGAACCGACTAGAAAAACATGTGAGGAAATTGACTAAGGTTTATGTAAATGTCTATTGCTGCACGGGTCCTTTGTATCTTCCCAGGTGATTCGATAATTTTTAAATATCTGTTCAATAAAAACGTCATGTCCGGTGTGTAACTTTAGGAATTTTACGCGGCACGCGATTTTGATTGAAAACAAACAATTAAATTATTAATATTTGTGGGCTGCCAAGTGAAGTCTACATAGTTTAGGTCGTGGTAAGTCGCTGGATTCGGGCAGCGCAGGACCGGTCATCATGGCGGCCTTTAAGCAAAGTATGCTTTGCAGTGAGTGTCTAAGGGCTTAAAAGAAGAAAGAAGAAGAATTTCGTAATATTAGGCGAATTATTTGTTAACCAAAACTTTATAAATAAATCATATTACAGTGATAAGTAATAAAAGATAACTTTAGAAGAAGAAGAGAGAGGTTCTCTACTCTAATGAAAGTTGCATCCATACGCCATTACGGAAGTCTGTACTGTCAAAGTTACATGGCTATTGCTTGCAGGAATAATATCATTAAACGTTCCAAGAATCGCGCGGACAATCAGTCGTTACTCGAAGTCCTTGTCTGTCCGTGAGTCTATAAAATATGAAGGTTCAAGTTGCAGTTACATACATGCTATGTTAAGGTTATTGTGCAAGTGACTAAAAAACCCTTTTCATTTTTTTGTGGGTATTTCACAAATAGAGCCTTTGGAACCCTCGTAGCTTGTTAGTTGAAGAATGCCTTTATTAGGGAGCTCAAATTGATTTTTTTTATATTAAATTGGGTTCATCTGGCATTCTTTTCATGATGCATATTATTATTCTTTGTAAATGTTCCTTTGTTGGTAATGTATAAATATTTCATATTGTCTGTAGGAAGGAGTCTGATGGTAAATTATATGTACGATACCAAGTGATCGGTGCGAATACAGTGGCTGTACCGACGCATTTCTACAAGGTTGTCGTGGGGGAAGCCTCGGACGGAACCCTTGAAATGGAGGCGTACGTGATGCCCAACCAAAAGATATCAGACGAGACACCTCTGTCTTCTTTTATGGTAAGTGCTAATAGAATATGTGACTAAATGTCGAAATCTATTAAGTGAAATTTTTATGATACGGTTATTAACATATTAAGCCAAATATGCAAAACATTAAAATAAATAAAAAAAAGTATTTGAGCCTTTGAAAAATTACATGCGTCGGAATCAATTTTGAAAGGCCTGCAAAGAGTATTTTCACAAGGTCGTTCTCAAAATCAGTGTGTACAGTTTGAAGTGATCCTAATTTAAGTATAGTACACGCCGATAAATATTACACATCGACGTTTGGAGAGACAATCGGCTTATTTCGGCTTCGTAGAGCGTAATCTCTGACGCACGAAATACAAACAGTCCGGTATTTATTAGGAGCTGTTAAAACAAGTATCATTTGCTTCTTTTGATTATTATTTTTATTTGTATAAAATACGCCAATTTTTCTATAAGTAAATACAATTACAATTTTTCTGTAAGTAAAAAAACATGTTTACATTATGTTTACGTATTTAATTATTTAGGAAAATTACAACTGTACACAATTACCACCATTATACCTATTGTTAAAATGGGATATTGTAATAAAAATAATAATAATTCTAACTCTCAGTAACCTCCATTTCACTATCTGTGCTCTCAAAGAGGTCAATATAATTTAATTTAATACTTAAAAGATTTCAATGATTTTATTGTTGGCAGTTAATTAAATCGTAAGTGAAAATCATCCACCATTCTTCGAACAATATCATGATCAAAATCGTCCATACCCAAAGGTCTTCCTTTTACTGAAGTGCTGAATTGAATTTCAGTCCAATGTGTTTCACTTACGATTTAATGAACTGCCAACAATAAAACCATTAAAAGCTATTAAGTAGTCTCTTTCATTTATTTTGTTAGATTCATCAGTATTGTAAATCAAATAAAAACAAACTTGACCTGAAGTCGTAAATTCACACAAATGTTCCAAATGCAGATTTATTTTTCTATGACATGTTTTATAATACCTATTTAAAATTTAGAAGGAAATTAAAATTTTGTTTTTTTTTTTTTAAATACACAAAAGACATGTTGTATGATAAAAATGAATGCAATTTCCCCGCAATTTCTTTTCTTATTAGTCTGATACTCAGGGGCAGCTCTAGCTCGTGTAGCGACCGTGTGCAATGAAACCCTGGCGCCCTTAGGCCTGACTCTCCCCCCTGCGGCTATAACTATTAATTTTGCCGTCATAACAAGATTTTTTCATATTCCAACAAGCTATTTTATAAGTAGGTTACAGTATGGTATTAGTTACTGCCTTTCTTCTTATGACGGTAGAAAAGACTTATTTTTTTTATGCCTGTAGCACATCTCTGTTGCGAAACTAAGCGGCGAACCGCGATAAATTTCTAGACGATGCTCTTAGCCGTATCAGAGGGCGTCGCGGCGGCGCCCGTGTGCATTGCACACCCTGCATTATAGGTTAAGCCGCCCCTGCTGATACTTCTTGGTAATTCTCATCGGGTATACTCTGAAGTATAAGGGAATTGTGTTCCAGTTACTTGGTAACTTTATTTGAGTTTTGTCATCATCTATTCAGTTGTCGGACGTCCACTGCTGGACAAAAGCCTCGTGCGTATATTTGCAGCAGGACTATACGACGTGTTCTGATGACCTTACAGTTTCTCCGCTACCAAAATGATTGCATGTTATTTTATTTCTGATTTTAACATACCTCTTTACATTCGCAGGTACCACCAGAGACTATAGAAAGAGCAGCGGGTTTATTATTTTTTGACAAAATACATAGAACTAAGTTAAATAAAATAAATGGACGAAAAATATGAATATATTTTTAAATAAAGAATCTGTAGAGAAATTTACAAATACTAGTACTAGTAATAAATACAATTTTATTTTAAATATGTAAATAGAATTTTAATTAAATGTTATTATGTTCAATTTTGTTATTTATTTTTAAAATAGTGATAATCTTGTACTCAATAAATTTTTTGGTATGACCCATTTTGTGTTAGTTTTTCAGAACTTTTTTTCGGCAGAATGAAAGTTCTTACCAATCGCATTCCTTTCCTGTCTGAATAAAAGCATGCAATACCAATTTATATTGAAAATTATTTTTAGTGTACCCTTGCCATTAGATTAACTAGTATCATTCAATACCAGCATGGGATCTCAATATTATTTTAGTTTGTTTCTAATTGGTCTCTCCAGATATTTTTTATGACGTACACAAGTGGTCTCTGTAAATGTTTCTTAATATGTCATAATATGAATAAATAAACATTTGTTTGTTAGTAAACAATTTACAATTTGAAATTACAATTGAATACAATAGCCAATAAAAATATTTAAAAACTCTGTTTGTTCCTGTTTATAATACCTTCATGCACTATAATATGGTGCTTTCTAAGAATTCTACATACAAAACAGTTTTGTGTTTTTATATTATAATTATTTATTTGTTTAGGATCACAATTCACATGTTTACTATTGCTACATTTTCACTTAGTATTACCTAAGCAGGACCATTCTACAAAGCATTTCTATGAGTGTAAGCTTAATGTTTTTAGTTTCCTTAACATTGAAGACCAAATTAAAATGGACAAATTAAGACAGCAATAAAATGTCGATTTGTCATTATTATAATATATTTGCTTTTGATTTGAACATGAACAACAGTATAAATAAAACAAATATTTGTATAAAACATGTATTTATTTTAGGAGTTGAATGATGGTACTATATATTTATAGTGGCGGTTTATATGTTACAGTAATATGAATATATCATGCTCAATTTTCTTCATCCTCATCAGAAGCACCGTTCTGCTGTGGGCCATCATCACCAGCGTCTCCCATACCTTGGAAAGTTAAACGAAAATATGTCAATATACACTATACAGTAACCCACCCACTAGGTGGACTAAAGAAATAATTAAGATCGCGGGAAATCGCTGCATATGGGCAGTGCAAGACCGGTCATAGTGACGATCTTTGGGGGATGCCATTGCCTTGCAGTGACATAGACGCTGACAGCTTTAACACAGTTTATAACTAGGAAGCTGCCAATGACTCACTAGAATTACATATCGTAATTTTAAATAAATTAATGAAACTAAACAGAGGTTAGAAACTGCATAAGCCACTTGGGCAGCAGCATAAGCCAGGTCGAAAAAAACCATAATAATGCAGTTTGTCTATATACTTTATGATCAGGATGCTGTTTTTCTTCACTTCAGTCATAATTTATGTAGAAAAAACATATCACACTCAGACACAATTTTACCAGCACATAGGTAACATAAGTATAAGTCATATATATATAAGAAGCTGTTGTACATACCTTGATCTTCACCCTCGTCTGCTGAGTCACCAGCAACTTCAGCATTTTCTGCTTCAGCGCGCTCCATTTGCCTTGCCAAAGCCTCTTCATCAGTTGCTGTAACCACTTTAGGCTGAAATATTTAAAAGAGATTAGTCTTATATAACAATCAACATAATCATGTCAGCTAATAGACATCCACTGCAACCTTCTTTAAAGATCGGTCTTGCGTGGCCCACGACCTTAACTATGTCATCGGTCCACCTACCCACGACAGGTATACAGGCCCATGGTCTATAATCTATAACTATACTACTGCTTACTTTCGTCAATCAAATAATGGGCACATTTTTGAAAGCTTTCCATTCAATTATAGATGGACTATAAAAAAATCTAAAGCTTGTATACAAGAAATTGAGATCACCGAGTATCTGGCTTTATAACATTTGTGACAATTTATATGTGCAAACTTGGGATGGTGCTTCCATAAAGATGATGATGATGATCAAGACCTTTTTAAACTCTTACATTAGGTCTTTAAAGGAGATATTAACATTATACTTACTGCCATCTGTACATTAAACACACCACCTGACACTGTGATAGTTTCTTTGATTTTATCTATAGCGTCTTGAAGAGCTTTTAGACCATCTGCCTTCTCAGGAGTTGATGTGGTCATGACTGTAAATAAAAAATGCAATACAAGTTAAAACATAACTTAGCATTAACTTATTTAAATTAGTGACATAATAAAGACAGTTCAAATCAAAATGTTCTCTCTAAATGGTGACTGCTCTATTTATTACCAGAGAATAGATATATGAATGCTTAAGTAGCTAGTGATATAAAGTTGGCTTATTGGAAAAAATAATTTTGTATAGAAAAGGACCCAGTTTCTTAAAGAGTTCTTAAGTAGTTTCTTTTTAACTTTGATAAATAACTAAACTTGCCATAGCATCTCTTTTTTACAAATGCATGTATAAAAAGCATTTGTTGATTTATTTACCAGGAACTAATAGTTATTAATGTCTCACTAGTGAATGTTCAACTATGATTACATATCTGTTTTTTTTAAATACAAGATGAAGGTATGAAACTTACCATACAGTGGTGGGGCTATAAGGTTGATCTTGATAGGCATCTCAGCAGTGGATAAAGAAAGCCCAGCTTTGAGGGCAGCCTTCACAGCATCAATTCCCTCATATCCATAACAGGCACATTCAATATCTGCCCTGATCTTAACAGCTTGTGAAGTTAGCTTTCTTTTGATGTTCTCTAATAACACTTGTTTTGTTTTTTCATCTAATCCACATTCATTGAGAACTGATGGATCTCTGTAGGAAAACATAATCTTTTACAATATATCTATCTATTTATAAGGTGTTTGATTAGAGGTGTACAAACTTTATAGGGGTAAATGTATTGCTCATATGCTGTTAATGAATGTATGGTTAAAAAATAATTTTAATAATATATAATGGAATGATAATGTTGAAAGAAAAGGCAATGAATATAGACTTGAAATTTTATAGGAAAATTCCTTGTGTAGAAATTTCACCCATAAGGGAAGAATGTTGGAAGGAATGTTTTATGTAAAAAAAGAATAATTTCAAACAACAGTTCTAATAGGTATAAAACTTTGCCAGAATTTTTTATTGTCATGTTAAAAATTGCCTAGAATAAATTTTATAAAATGGCACACAAAAAAAGAGTGAAGCTGGTGGGGGACATATTTAAACAATTGTAAAAAATATCTCCACAATTTATAAACATAAATTATTTCTAAATTTTACAATACTCAATAAATTGAAAAATTATTTATAGCAGAAAGATAAAATTGTTATGAGGTGTGCTCTTAAAAAAATGTCATGAACTCTGGGAATGTAACATTTAAAGTGCTGAAATACAAAACCAACTTTGAAAGAATATAGCCACTAGCAAGATTTACATTTATGAAACTTGGCATAAATAATTGGTCATAGCTCATGTACATCAAGAGTAAAACTTTGGATGTTGTAATTGTTACTGTAATCTAATCTAAAACAAATGTATTGAATTTATTTGATTTTGATTTAATTCTTTTTCATAACATTGTAAAGTTTATTTCCTGTCTTGAAATAATTACTCTAGCATCTAACAATGAAACTTCAACCAACAGTGTTTCCCTTGTTATATAAAATTATAGTAATACTTATACTTACACAGCAGCCTGTTTAAAGAAATCAAAAGCAGATGCTTTCTTCTTATATTTTTCTTCAAAATGCCAAGCTGTTCTCTTATACAGCTCTTCCAACTGTTCTGAGCTCTCATAGTGCAAAAGTTCTGCAACATGCCGAAGTATTGAATTCACCGCCTTAGCTTTAGCAAATCTTTCTGTGCATTTTTCTATGTCTTCTGCTGATACACGCCGTTTAGACAAATCAATATAACCTGAAATTAGATCACATATTTATTAAAATCAAATAATATAGTAATGTTTTTATATTTCATTAGAGATTGGTAATGTATAATACTGTATAAATTTTTCAATGTTCAAAAAATAATCTAAGTTCATAATTTTATTTTAGTGGACCATGACTTTCATTTATAATTATTGAATAAACTAGTGTCTATAGTATCAACAATGCTTAAATTAAGAGAGTTAAATACCATCAAATATCCAGGAAATTAAAAACATGGCTTTAAAATTGCATACTTATATTGTAGCAGTTTAAAGATGTAGATATAAATTAAATTGCCTGTCAGAGGGCGTAATTTACTTACCTTTTTCTTTATCTACCCTAATAACAACGACTGGTTCTGTTTTTCCAACCCTTATAAGTTTGTTGATGGACCTGATACGTCTTCTTGACAATTCGGACAACAGAATCATGCCCTCAATGTTGTTGTACTCCAGGAGGTGAACGTATGCGCCCATTTCCGCTATAGACCTCACTGTTACCATCACTACATCTTCCACCTCAGGATATTTCTCCTGGTAAAATCGACACGACAACGGCATCTGCAAAACGATTATAACCTACATTAAAACAAAAGTACGATAAATGTTTAAAGTACAACATAATAATTGTAAACGATAATCACTTTTTGTTATTTCTCGCTAAGCAAGACAGTTTAATTAATGAAATTAAGAAAATGATGAAATGTTATAAAGCGTTCACGTTGACCGTATTGACAATTTGACAGCTACAGAAAATAGTGTTAGCAGATCATAAAATTTAAATGCAGATGAACCAAAAACTATTATCAAATTCGATTTGCTTACAGAATACAATTTTACTAAGTATTTTTATACTAAACAAACAAATAATATTAATTTTTGTGACAATGTTTTGGTTCTCCGCTCGTCAAATGATAATAATCTTATAATATGTTTTTTAAATTTATCTTTAAACGTACTCGAGCTTTTTCAGCTATAAGCTGCTTCTTCTGTCAGGTTTTCGACTTTCTAGCATTTTCTCTTGCTTTGTACATACATGACGTGCTTAGGCTTCCGAATTTTTATTTTATACAAACTCTCTTTAATCTTCTAGTAGTGTACTTACGATTTTTGTTTAATTTTAATTATATTTGGTACAATTTATTATTTTATAATCAGTTTTGAATAACTTTTTTTAGAAGAAAGAAAAAAATATATACGTACGACGTTCAGTAACATTTGTTATGTTGTACAACTATTTTTACCTATTTAATTAACTATTTAACTATTATTATTCACAAAAATAAAATAAAAATACAAATCATTAATTTTAACTTCATAATAAGTCCATCTGGTGCTTTAGGTGATGAGTGCCAAGTATTATGTTGAACTAATCACAGTAGGTTTGAGGGTTGGTAATAAATTTTTTCGCACTATAGTTTTAACAATTATCATTATTGTATCATCCATAGATTTTTTTCCTATGAGCTTTTTTTATTTTTTCTTTTCATTAATGTATTTTTTTATTTTAATCATCCTCTTCCAATATTACATGTATGTCCTTTTGTTACTAATAATAGATAGCATTTAGCATACTGTTATTCCTTTTCATTTGATAATTTACTACCAATTTTACTACCTATTTATAAATACTTATAATTGAAACTTTTTATTTGTAGATTTTAACTATTTACACATGGCACTCGGTCTGTTCACGGCCTCCTTTGTGCTGGAATAGGGAATCACGTGCTGCCGTCCCTAGCCAGTGGTAGTCGTAAGACTTCTTCGGTAAAGGACATCATAGCGGCCTTTGCTTTGCGCACAATTTTGCGAACATTATCTCCGGCAAAGTTTCGTGATCAACTTTTCGTCCTAGATTGCATCTGATCATACTTCGGGTTATCCAGCAGTAGATGCAGAGTATTTTCCTCTATCGCCAGGTCGCACTCACACGCTTGGTTGTCCTTAAGTTGGAATTAGCGCAGATACGGAGCGCGGCCTCCATGTCTGGTCAATATCTGTCCCTGTAAGGTATAGAGCTAGGGAAGCGTATAGATATGGATAGCATCGTCTCCTCGGTGGGTGACGACGAGAGTCACCTCACATTCTTGGGGTATCGCAGGAGGATAATTCAGTACACAATCAATAGAAATAGGACTTGTAATATTAATTAATTAATTAATATTACAAGTCCTATTTAATAATTAGTAATTGTGTAATAGGTTGGGTAAGAATTTTTTTTTAAGAAATTTGAATTATCAATGGTAAAAGTAATAAGAAATTAGCATAAAATGTATAAAGATTTACTGTAAAGTTATAAGGAAAATAAATTAAATTATAAAATAACTGTGTATAATGAAATAAGAGACGAACTGTGATACCTTGGGAATGGCGATGAGGGATGAAATGCGATGTTTGGAAGGAATGCTAATAATGTTAAAAATGAAAGCTGTGTTTAAAAATAGAAGAATAATGAAAGAGCTTGAGAAGTATGAAAAAAGAATGTAAAATAAAAAATGATGAAATCAAAATTAAAGCTAACAAAGGCCATATTTTAAATGTAGCAGAAACCAGAAGTAATAAAAAAATCCAAAAACTGTAGTGCATTTTGGTAATTCAAATTATTCCTAATCGCATTATTATTTCCTATCAGGTGGCTACAGCCCTTCTTGTTACTTTATGATGTAAAGAAAAGAAATTATTAATACAATATTATATACATGAATATAATATTGTATACATGAATCGTAAATATTAGTAGGTGTTAATTTTCTTTTTTTATAAAATGAAAGATCTTCCCTTAGAAAGAGATAAATAAATCACATAGATTCTTTTAGCCGTTATGTCATTTTTAATTAGCACAGAAACGAAATGGGATCTTTAATTATTACATCGATTCTATGAAATTCATTAACCGAGGTTCATTCAATAATTTACACTCGCGTGTCATAATACTTTGTTTCTAGGAAGTGCAGCCATTCGTCGTTATTGTTAATGTTTACCTTTGCAATGTAAATCAATTGATTCTTCTTGAATCATTGTTAGTTGAATTAATCATAAAATGTGAAATGCACTGCACATGTGCACACTCAAACATGTTATTTAATATAAAAAAAATACTTACGAATTTTAATAGCATCAAAATAATAAGAAGAGATCTAATTGATTTTAAATTATTCATTATTAATTTCATATTATATTTGCCCCTAAAAGCTTCAGACTCATTCTCGGACGGATAAGTAGTCTTTGTTCTAATATAAAAGGTCCATTTTGAAGTTTCTTGTACTACTAGGAAAATTAATAAATGCTCCGTGTATTGGAATGTTTAAAATGTAAAATTTTTTTTTTGCAATAATAAACTTAGCAGGGGAGACGAAGTTCCTTAATAGTCCCAGCCTTTTTTATATTTTTATATATTTTTATATTATTATTTTCATAATTTGTAATGTTTCACGAGTCGTAATTGAATATGTTTTTGAAATCTATCCAAAAAGGTATTAAACTCCAAAAATAATACAGGCAGGACATAAAAAAGTATTGAATATGTGTAATATTTTAAATAATTTAAACATATTAATTTTTATTTTCTTGATAGTTCTTTAAAATTAGATGAATAATTGGTGACGGAATTTCTCAGTAGTTTTTTCAGACGCTTGTTTAATTAGTTAATAAGTTAAGTTTCAGTTACTTAATACAATACAATAATAAAAAATAATATAAGCTAACTTGGGTGCATTTATCGAGAACTACAAATATTTCTTCAGCGCAGCATGTGGCTTGCGAGCCATTGGTTGGCCACCCCTGTTATGTAGATCGAAGTTTTATTGGAAAAAAGCCGAAAACGATAAAACGTATTTATCTCTACAGGGAAAAAAGTAGTGAAAACCTTAAATAATTATTAAATTACGAGGACTATCGAAATGGTTTGTATATGAAACAATGCGCTATATTTTATGCTAGTGACATAGATAATAACAAGCATTATATAACTTAAGAAATAAAACAATAATGAGAATCACAATGTTGCCGCTCCACACATTGAAAGTCGTATTGTAAGGGTTGTGGTTTTATTCTGGAATGGTAAGAAATCAATCGTAGAACAAAAGTCTTTTGCAACATTGTACGTTGTGCTATGTTGAATACATGAATAGTGCTGTGCATTGATATTGCCTCGATTCTAGAGACCTTTTCGAAACATTTGTACAGTACGTTCAGATATTTATCAAAACGGCATACAAACATTTGTTAGAGGGAATAAAGTTGTGATTAAAAACTTAAAAAAATAATCATCGTATAATATTTTAAAAATAATTAATTATCTCATTAAAAAAAAGTTCTGACTAGTAATCATACTGTTTTAACTAATTCGGGGAGTTTCAGGGCTGTAGATTACGAAAATGTTTCAATGAGAAAATTGCTACTATGGCTATAGCAGTCTTGTTTCAGGCATAAAAAGTTATTATTTTTACAATGAATATTCATTATTAAATAATGATATAACTATAAACAACGAATTAATAAACATAAAATGAATTATTGTAATTAAAACAAAAAACACACGCAATAATTTAATTTATATCCTTAGGGAATATTCTAACTTGTTGCCAAATGCTGTTTTATAGTAGTGCGTAAAACTAAATCTTTAAATATCGTTTTATTACGACCTATTGAAAACTGAGTTTACTATGATATAAAGTTCGTGCAACCGACGGCTAATGGGGCTGAAAACCTTTCACGAGTGACGAACATGATCCGGTAGATGCGACGAGGATAGGCAGGCCTCATTTGGTGAACAGATGACATAGTTAAGTTCGGGAGAAGTGTCTGCAATGCGGACAGCGCAAAATATCGTTAGTCATCGAGGCGATCCTTGGTGCCTTGGCTTTTAAGTGTTATAAAGCGATAGTGAACTCGTGGTCGTCCAATTTTAGGAAAGAGGCCGACCGTAGTATCCAACTCGGATGTGCAACGTTCGGGGAACTACGAAACATCTCGTCCAATATCCCTTGCGCCTCAAGATGAAATTCTTCGTCCAATTTTACCAGTGATGAGCTACGGCACTGGAACGTGGTGTCTCATTTCGAGAGCCATGGAGAGAGTTGTGTTCCTTACGAGATTGAATCAGGAATGTGGAGATTCGTAAACGAATGAAAGTAATTGGCAAGTTGATGAGTGGGCAGACTATATGGCGTGCTGAATAGATGGTAGGCCAAGGCTTTAAGGTACGTGAGTGGAGACCACACATCGGCAAGCGCAGCTAAGGACGTCCAGAAGGTGGATAGACGACCTTAATATGGAGACGACTTCCCAGAGGAAATTTATGCGGGAGGCTTGAGAGATGATGATGATAATAAAATTATAAATTTTCGTTTTTAAAACAGTAAAAAAATAAAGAAGATTTTATTTACTGTTGTACATAATAAATTAATATTAAAAAATATTTGTATATTGGACTTTTATTTTAATTTAATAAACTTATCAAAAAAGAGATCTTATTAGGAAGTGTGTAATATAACTTTTGTATCATAATAACATCGCTTGCACGTTACTCACGCATATCAATATACAACAATAGTCAGCTATTACAAGTCTGTCATGCCGCGAATTAATTGATATATATCGCTGTGGGCTGGACTAGATAAATCTCGGGCCCGTTGAGTGGCCCACTCGGCCGCTGTCAGTCAGTCAGTGTTGCAAGTGTCAGCCTCATGAGGACGGGACTGTGATGCATTTAAAATATGCACGTAATTAATTCAGTTTCATATAACGTTTAGCCACTATGACAACGTACTGGTGAGTGTTAATTGTATAAATTGGCATAAGAAAATCCTTTTATCTGAATTTCAAAATCTTTTGGGTTTAATTTGAAGTTTATATAGAATTTAAAAAGATAACCATCTCTTTAATCAATTGAAAATTTTAAAATAATTTTTTTATTAAAAATATAGCTTGACTTTTCATTGTATCCAATAATATACAAAATCATGGTTCCGCACAAGTCTTGTGTACTAAAAATCTTTATTTACATGAAATTTTTAATTATAGATTATTAGGTAACTAAAAAATGTCCTCTACATAAAATATTGCATGTAAAATGAAAAATTTTCTCGAATAGGACAAAACTCCTAAGAAAATTATTAAAATGTACATGCAGCGTATTGTTTATATATAAAATAATATATCTCTCTATAATCTGCTGAAGGATTTAAGATTGTCGAGAAAGAACTTCAGCTCGTTTCTGGAACGGGCTTCGTAAGCAACATTAGGAAAAAAATGATCGTACATTTAAAATTTGGTTAGCGAAAGAGAGGAGTTTGGTCGGTGAAGGTGAACGCGAATGCATTGTAAAGAGACCATGCACGGTATTCAGCCTCAATCCCTACAACGTGATAGACCCGACACCCGCATAATAGACGTATTTTACATTAAGTAGGGGAATCGAGTGGTTTTATTTTCTACTTTATTTATTTTGGACCATCAAAAATATTTCCTGTGTTACATGCAAATACAAATTACATATTGGGTAAGTCAACTTTAGTCACTGGCAACCACAGCATGACAAGTACAAATTAAGAAATTCAAAATTGACGGCACACATTAAGAAAAAAAATGTGTAATATGTAAATCACATAAATGATTTAAGATTTTCGTAAGTTAATACTATTATACGGAATACATTTTTTTAAAAAATATTTTATCTACCTATAATAGTTATTTATATATTATTACACATATCATTAAGACATTCTATGCGTTCTAATAAACTATAGCAGGCATGTTCAAGAGCAGATTGACCTATAGTTTTGACAACTGCCGATTCGAACTTACTAACTACGGCGATACCCATGCTTGCCTTACTTTCGTTAAATTTAAAAGAGTTACAGACTTTTAATAGAACTATTTCTAAAATGAAAATAATTTTTAATTTTTTCCTTGAAACTATTATAATTGTTATAAAATTGTGAAAGAGGTGGACTTGTGCTTGTCACGTATATATAAATAACTACTTGTCCCATTTTGCCCGAGTAATATATAGAAAGAAATCCGTACATACCAAAAAAAATTCTGGACAAGTTTTGTACCAATAAGAGCTATAGTTTGAAAATATGTATTTATTTTAACCAACATCGCCTCAATCGTTCTTGAAGGCGGAACTTCGTAAAATCACCTTAGCTAATCTTTGATTAGTAAAAGAAATATTTTTTATCTAATTTCAAGTTCCTAAGCCTTATGGTACCAGAGATAATGTGATGAGCCAATACATAACTTGATATCTCTTATATAAACTATGTATAGATTAGGTTTACCAAAGTTTGTTTACTTTTTATATGTGAATACCTCGTATCTCCTTTTATTTAACAGTATCTTTCCTTCGTCGTTGTCGTCGTTTCAGCCCATACACCCCCAAAGATATCTATTAGTTTAAATACCATAATCGCTACGGTTGACAGGCGGGTTGGCGATCGCGGTTTGAAATTATGGTATGCGGAGGACCCTGCTGTCCATCCTCGGGCAACTTGTTTCTAAGTAGTGGCAATCTTATATAATTAATGCATAAAATGTAAACTATATAAGATTGCATCCTGGGAATCGATCCCGCGATCTATAATACTACCGCAAGTCTTATTACGTCACGACTGGGCTACCACTGCTCTGTCACTACTTATTCAACTATATCCCTCTTCTACAACTTCCACTTGCTTTATGAAGATAGTCGGCTTATTTTGACTAGAGTTGATTTTAATTCTGAAGGTAGTTGTTTAAAGATTTATGTTCTGAATATGTTATTAATCATATAATTTTATTATTAATTAAAATTGTGGTATTTAATAATTCCTTCTTTTCTTTTTTTCCTTGGGGCCGTTCTTGGGACCTCTTGTTTTGGGTTACGTAGATATGATCACAACTCCGATTTCAGGCTTAAGTGACTCCTCTATTATATAGATACACATTCTTTCTCCCTTCGCCTACTTATCCAAAAACCTTTTCCACTTCCTGAGACACATTCACAGTGAGTCAGAGAATTTGGAATAAAAGATTCTTAAGCAAGCAATTGCTTGTAAAATCATCTACTGTTCAGGCTTCTTTATATATGACTGAAAAAGCTTCGCCTGTCATTTTAGTATTTTGTACGCTACTGTATTGTACATATACACTCTTGCTTATAACGATTTATTATTTTCTTGCTGTGTACAATAAGTCACATTATATACTTACTTTTATAATATATGTGTTATAAGTACTATGTAACGTAAGTAATCTAATACACTTGCATATAAATTTTCAACTCTTTTTATCGCTTGACGACCGATCGCTTATTTTTTTTATTAATAAAGTCCATCCAATGGTTGTTTGAAATAAGTGACAGCTTTATGAAGAACCGCCGTTTGTACTTCATCTTTTGATCAATTTATATGGTACCTTTTATTTTCTGTGTGATGTAAAATAAAGAGCAATGAAAAGGGCCATGATTGGAGCTTCGCTGCGAGATAGATTTAAAGAGTAACGTAGGAGAAGGAAGGCCACCGTAACTAGATTTCTCGTTTGAAGTGGCATTGGGCAGGGCACATCGCTTGTGCGATCGACAGCTGTTGAGTCCTAAAGGTTTTCGAGTGACGAGCACGAGTCGGTAAACGCGGCATGGGTAGATCGCACAGTAAGTAGACTGACGTCATAGTCAAAGTCGCCGGAAGTAGCTGGAAGCGGGCAGCGCCAGACCGTCCATCGTGGCGATCTTTTGAAGAGGCATATGATTTGCAATGGGCTGACATGATGACAATGATGAAATTATATCACTTAATTATTCCTTTTGTATTAACGATTAATGCTATGACTGAAAATTAACAAAAGCGTGTGTTTAGTTGAGACGCATCATTTACCTTGCAACGATTGAAAAGTAGCCGAAAAATGTCCAGCCGCCGCTCTGCGGTCGCGTTGATTCGCTTTACGAGCGTCAATTTGCTCCAATAATCATTCAGCTCATAAACTCTTTTCATTTACACAGACATTAATTAATCCAGTAACTTTTGGTAACAGCTATTCCATAATTGCTTCTTTCGTATTTGCAAAAGAATAGAGGAGAACTGAATGTGGTTCTAGTCAAATTAATTTCTACTATTAGGGGCCTTTTATGCAATACGTCATCTCAAATTACACTTTTCTTATCATATCCCCTGCTTGTGGTCATATCACGTTACACTTTCTGCGACTCATCTTGTAAAGTTATGTCAAGTACAACACTTTCCCTACAAATAAGATTAACGAAACAAATTTTATTTTGTTAATCCATTAATAATAATCTTTGCGAATTTTTTTTAAAAAAACTAGTTAATATTTTATATTTAAAATTGATTGTTTCTTTATTACTTAAGATGTTTGGCCATCCAAAGAATAACCCTTCGGGAGTTACTTGAAATATTCTAAGATATCTTTAATCGGCATTAAAGTATCTTAACAATGTTTCTCGAGTTTTCTTACCCCCCTCTCATCCTCCCGTGTCACCTTCATCTTGTCAAACTAAGCAACAATAGCCCCTCTTCACTGTGTATTTCTTACCTAAATTATCGTATAAGAAGACCGGTACGCATTACTCGTTGAATCTAGTTCACGGACCCTTTCGCTCCGTGAACTCAGTACCGATAAAGCCTTAGGGCTAACAGCATTCACATATTTAGAAACAATATTACTAGTTGATCTGTATAGTTGAAACTACCAAATGTATTCACTTTTTTAAAATTTTACAAGACAACGTTTTTCTAATATGTTACGTAGTTATGCTTCTTATAAATAGCAGATTGATTTGTCAAAGACAAATTGTTGTTCGCCAGACAAATTAATTAACCGGTAGTGCACGAAAAGCAATCTTATGAAGACTAATAAACTCATAGTTGCATCAGAGTCACGCGTTTACATTTGACTTACATGAATTTTACAAAATAAATGTATATATTTTGAATGTATATATAATAGCTGCCTACCGTTCACTTAGCGAACTCAATGAACGCCTCCTCAAACCCCTTGCAGGTAAAATTTTATAAAAGCTGCCCTTAGTTGAGCTCTAGTCAAGAAAAGAAATATTTCTACTAAATATCAAGTCTCTAAACTTTATGGTTCCAAAGACATAGTGATTAGTCAGTGTCTTGTGTCATAAATGTACATAGATTTTTTTAAATATCAAATTATGTTTTATACAGTAGTGTTGCACTCTTATTTCCAATCATCTTATAAATAAACTAATGACTCTGAAACAAGTTATTTTTTTGAGACCTGAGACACACAACTCTTCTAATGCGACAGAGCATGATTTTAGGTAGTTCAAAGTTTGCACTGATAGATGATAAACAATAATTAACTTCAGTATGTCGTAATCAAAACTTTGAAAATGCTTTTTCTTGCAATGTTATTATTACGTTATTCATTATTTCTGAAACCATTGATTTTTGCACAGGTCGTACCATACATGAATCGATAGCATATACATATACATATATACATACATGCACCCTCTATAAAACTTTTACACTTGTAACCAATCACTCTTTATATAGATAACTCAAAGTGTTAATTCTTTCACAAAACAGTTATTTATTTAAAACGAAGATATGCTATTGCACGCCCGTAGAAATATACGGAAATGTTAAATAACAATTATAAATGCACAATGGGTGGTCTAATCGTCACGAGTGATTTCTTCCTGACATTATTTAATTGGACGTCAATTAAAACAAAGAGCTGGAATGTGTCAGTAATTATATAAACTCACATGTAAAATACATGTGTAATATACGTATAAAATATATTTGCAAAGAGGCATTTCAGAGTAGAGATATTCTATATTTTAACTGAAGTGTAACTCTATTTTGCGAAAAGGCGAAAGGCTTTTTAAATCGGAGCGTTCGTATTTAGAAAATTTAATGGGTGTTTATACACCTTTGGAAATAACGTGGCATGAAGCTTATCAAAACTCGGGATAAGCTGCGACGACGTTCCTCTATTTTAAAGGCGGAAGTCAAACATATCGGTTGTACAAAGGGAATTGACTTCGCTCAAAGTAGGGCAGTCTGTTAAGGCTCGCAGGTTAACAGTTGTACGATAGATGTGTAGCTTCTACTACGGCGGCTATACCTCCTTAGGTAAACCTGCCTGTTCTTAGAGAGAAGGCATGAGATTAATGATCTAGAATATCATGCGGATATATGGTTCCTTTGTTTTTAAATCACTTCTCACATAGTGTGCGCCTGCGTCGAATTAAATCGAACTCTTTTCTAAGTAGTAGTAATTTTAGATTAAGAAGTTATAATTTAAATGCCGTCTTGTGCACCCTGCAATCAGATTGCTAAATGTGGTTAGAATGGCAGCTCAAGCCGTTTCCCTTGGTCCTTGGACCTAGTTATTCAAGGATCGTTTCTCTAAGCGACGCAAAAACGACGAAAGCAAAAATCGTTATACGTATGTACCTAGAAGTAAGTGTAAATTGCAAGGTTTAACGTTTTTATAGGCGTAAAGGATTGAAACGTTTTTAAAGATTAGGTAGGCATTTCACAAATTCAGGACAGTTTGAACAAATTTTTAATTAATATATAGTAGTGCAAACGCTTGTACAATAGGATCCCAGAAAATTGCGAGATAGTTCTCATTGGTAGATGTAGAATGTTTGTTTCATAGTGAATACCCACGAATGATGTATTGGACTCTAAGCTATTTCAATGTTAATTTGCTATTTAATCTAATATTCTTTAAAAAAGCACACAGTCTCATCGAGTTTCATAAGCGTTTTCTTTTCCGCGGTAAACTCATTTCGACGTGAATGGAGAATGTAATCCATCTAAAGTTGAAAAAAGAATTTTAGAATTTTAAATTTAAATTTCTATAAAGTTCTAATAAAGTCTAATGCTACGCATATTTTCCATCATATTTTTATTTTCTAATATAAATAGCAGCTTTATTTATATTTATTAGTTTATTTCATCGTCTCAAATTATAGGAGTAGCATAAAGTAATTAGAAAAATGCCTACGACAGGATTTTTTAAATTATTTGGAACCTTGAATGATTCCTAAGTAATCAAACAACTATCTTTTTCTAAATTTTCAAAAAGGTTCTATAATATATGGATATCCTTTCAGAAAAACGGTGTTGAACGAATCAGTGAATTGTTAATCTAATGGATTTAAGCATTAATGGTTCATATTTTAATTATCTCAATATATGATTTTAACCTTCTTAAATTACAAAGTTTGAATTCAGAACTCAATTGGTACATGTAAAAGATGTTACATGCATTTACATAACGTCTGTAAAATAAACACTTCGCATCAACAAATTGCTTCCTTAACCCGTCTGATTGGCGTTTGAAGGCCTTCAAAGTGGGCCGCGTGCGTTAACACTGTCTCCTAAAAGATCAATTATTTGTTGACCCATCACGTATCGGGATTTGATGGAACGAGAAACTAGGACATTCCGATTGATTCATGCCGGCGCGGTCAATGTTAAACGGTGTTAATGGTTTGAGTTTTATGCATTTTTTAATTTGTATCTTTATTGGCTATTACTTGAACTATTTGTTATGTTATGACACAGTAATTTTTATTATTATAAAAGGTTTTGATAAAATTCACAATGCTGGTAACATTGGATTCAAATATATTTTGGGTGGAATTCTAAATTCAAATTAATGCTAGCTGAGAAAATCTTGTAACGAGCTTTGTAACGTTTATTTTTTTGTCATTAATAGAGACCCCAATACAAAATATTTTTTAAACTATTTTTAATATTAGTTCATACTGAGGGCAGAATTTCTGCAGGAAGGATAAAACCTTTTTTGCCTACACGGGAACTTCACGTAGAATCCTTTTTACTCCCTATCTTTAGTATAATGAACCTAGTACTCTACCCATATAATAAATTATTAAGGGCAATACCTTCAGTTACTTCACGGAGGATACTTCCGCTTAAAAGATCTGAGAACTTGGGGTCTTATTCTTGTAAAATAAATACTCTGAAATTAGAGATTAAAGAGGCACTTTTAGTGCGACGCTACTTTCCGTTGAAGCTATAGAAAGAGATTTTATGAAAGACACTAACGTTTTTTTATGATTTTTTTAAATAAACAAAGAAATGTTCAGTCTTTATTATATTACACACACACGCACATACTTATATATTATTATTATTGTTGTTGTTATTACTAATGTCTATTAAATTCTTTTTTGTTTGAAAATACACTTTTTGTTAATGTATCTTTTTAAGAAAGAGCAGAGTGTTATATTATAACACAGGTGTAATTACATGTGTAATTATTGAATACTAAAATAAATATTAATTTTTTATTATAATTAATAAGGGCTCAATATTGCTTCGGGAGTGATTTTATAAGTTAAGTGTTATATATATCAATAGTTGACGATCCCTTGGGGAGATCTATGTGTTACAGTGGGCATCTATCGGCTGAGAAAAAGGAGAAGAAGTAGCAACATAAGCATATTTGATGACTATCACCATAACTATCTATATTGTAGGCTAATAAGTTTGAGATCTGAATATCTTTTTTACTAAAAGCAACTGGGAAGAAATTATAGCGATAGATCTCGTTTCCGGATATGGAGTTTTCCTTATGTACCAATATTTTTTTTATTTATTTATTCTATTACTATTATAATATACTTTTTCAGTGTCCTTTTTGTTTCAGGTTTCAGCCCTTGGCAATATTTCTTATAACGTATCCATTAAGTGATGGAAAAGCAACGGGTAAGATTCTAAACTCTATTCGTTACTATAATTCTAATTTTAAACGATTTAAAACGATATATTCAAATATGAAAGCTTCAAAAGGCAGTATTAATAATCGTTTAGTGTTCCAAATGTTGATATGACTAGATATCTCTGATACTGAATATACGAGCCAATAACGACCAGTGTATGTAGGATGTTTTGAATATTTACTACAAATGTATGCAGATTTCCTTATGTTATTTTTCTGATTTATACAAACCATTCAGGCAGCGTAGAATCGAAGCTACGATTTGTGTCACGGTAATCAGTTCGCAGGCTATCATTGTTAGTGCCATTGCGTATGAAGGGTAAAAGGGGCTTGCGGCGACATGCTCTAATTAAAATCTTCACTGTGCTATAAATAAAGTGTTTATACTCATATTGTTTTCCATTTATTATGATACGGATGTGAGACGTAGTCGCTTAGGATGTGCTTTATAAAAAGGCTCTATATGACCTAGAGAGCAATGTTCGCTTTGAGATTGAATCAGAAATCAGGAGATCCGTAATTGCACGTCTAAAGTGGCAGTGGGTGAGGTATGCTCGAACAATCGATAGCCCAAAGGTTTTCAAGTGGCGACCACCAGCCGGTAGACGCGGAGTGGCTTGAGGCGGATTGCTGGATGGTATCAGCGCAATATCGATCATCGTGGTGATCTTTGTGTGTGTCCTATGTCTTGCACTCGACTGTATTGTGTCATATCTGCCCATGCGGTACTAATGACACATGTACTAATTACAACCTCTATTGTGCTATTAATAAAGTCTATTTGTTCATATTATCATTAAATATAATTTTAGCGATATTTTGTTTTGTACACCATTGAAAGTATCTATAGTACAGAAAGATGCAAAAATTGATATAAACTAGAATCAAATTAAGCTGCAATATTATAGCATCATTCAATAATTACGTCCAAACGCGCCAAAAACAAACTTAGTTCCTTTTTTATTATCATTTGATAAATATCCTTTATATTTATACAGTACTCAGAACAGTTTATTCAATGTAAAAATTCAGTTTTATTACCACTCAAGAAGTCGTTTTTTTATTATATTTTTCTTTTGTTTTGTGTTGTGAAAGAGACAAAGGTATAACAAGTTCGTTAAGTTCTAGTGCTACTCCTATATACTTAGCAATTTAATAGATTTTTAAATGCTCTTATGCACATAGATAAGTTTTTTTTAAATATATATTATAATAATATATGCATAGTTATAATTTTATTTGTTACGAAACTTACGAAGAGATACTGAAGACGTCACATACTTTAGCTTTCAGGAGATTCGTGTTCAAACGTTACATTAAGACAACAGTAACGATACATTAATAAACTTTCAAAAGACGTTTCTGTTAAAGACCACTTAAGTAATTTTTAATATTTTATATTACTTTAACGACTCTCTATTTATTCTCTACTTCTCTTTATTTAAATAAATATCTCTAATTAAATAATAATAAGTATATTTTTATACTAAATTTAGAGGTAAACTTATGGCTTCCGATTATGAATAGCTGATAAACTGGTTACAGATAATGTAACGACAAGTTCACCGTTTCCTGAGGCGACGCCGTATTCCCCCTGCTCGCCTCTCCGGCCAGGCGACGTCGATTTCCAGACAGTGGACCTGATCGCGGTGTACCGACTGGACCAGCCTGACACTACCGGAGTTACCTTAGTTCAGGGCTCCCAGGACTTGCAAAGGGCATATAGAATCGGCGATGGTGCGAATCTTACCTTACCATTAAAGTAAGTATTTACTTGGTAAAGACTAATTATCTTTTTCATAATTATGACACTTTATAGAGCATTGGCTGCTTGGTGATTAAGATTTGTGATTTTTTTTATTTATCGGAATCAGGTGTTACCTTGCGGAAGTCCATCCTAAGTAAGAAAAGGACTAATATTTAGCCACTTCCGCACATGCAGTAGTAGTCGTGCAACAAAGTGCACCGCCCGCCAGCCCGCTGATAAATGCGTATGCGGCAAACAATGCGAATCACACAACTGCCACCGCCAAATCACTCAACACGTGTTGCACGACTACTACTGCCTGTGGGGAAGTGGCTAAATATTGGTCCTTTTCTTACTTAAGATTTGTGTTAAACGATCGAAAGTTTTTTTTTAATTTACATAAAATTCATGTACATAAATCTCAATTTCGAAAAGACCGGTTGAAAACGGTCTGCGTCCAGCGTTTGTTGTAGAGCTTTATAACGTCTGTTCACTTTGCGGGTCGACGTCTTACGATCCATGGTCTTCACTCAAGAACCAAAGCCCCAGCGATCATCTTTTCAGTGCGTTATGTATTCTATCTACTGCCGGCATCTCTCCATCAGCTCGGCCACGTCTGTTATAAAACTTAGTGGTTTTTAAAAATGACTATCGGAATGTTGAACTGACTGACTATGAAGCTGTGAAAATTGTTGTCAGAAATTTTCTTGAAACGTTAACTATTTCCGAAATTCTGTAAAGCAAAATATTGTACGTCTCGCTATCGGCTTAACAACATAACAAAGCCTAAGAAAGATTATAGGCATAATGAGTTAGTAATTACGGCACCTTGTAAAAATTACGAGTTATCAAACAGCGCTTATCAAACTGTGAGCTTGTCTAAATTATTTTCAGAAAAGTATTTCCCAACGGGTGGCCTGAACACTTCAGTGTGGTGGGGACATTCAACGCGCATGGACATCAAAGGCCTTGGAGCCTGATCCGAGCTCGATCTCAGCACCTTCTGTTCTCTCTCACCCTTTTGCCGAATGTGAAGATGCTTGCCGTATATGTGCAGACGTCTAGAGTTGTATTTGATTGTCCTGAGGTAAAAATTAAAAATAAATGAAACAACCTAGGGAGTACTAAAAATATAACGTCATTATATTTACTCATGTAAAAGTAAAGAAAATACTTAAAAAAACTGTTGTTAAAAATTAACTTAATCTCTTAATTGCTAAACAATCAAAACAACATGTTGCCGTTACAGCCTATATCGACCACTGCAAGGCATAGGCCTTTCCCAAAGATATCTATGGGGAAATATATCATAATTAGGCGAGTTGCAGACCGCAGTGTGGAATTATGGTATGCTGCTGCCCATCTTCTGGAAACTTGTTTGTGAGCAGTGGCAGTCTTATATACAAGTTTCCAAAGGATGCGCCGAAGTGTTCTCTGCGTACCATAATACACACTGTGATCACCAACCCACCTTTTAAGCGTTACAATTATACCCCCATAAATACCTCGAGGGAGGCCTTTACCTTGCAGTGGGCTTCTATGGGCTGAAAAGACAATTTTCAGAGATACAAAGTAAATACTAGAGACAATTTTTAAATAACAATGTCAATTTCTTCATACAATTTACAGTTGTTCACACCTGGATGGCACAAGATACATGCAGCTGTAACAGATGACACTGTCTACGTCGCTATTGACTGCAAAGAAGTAAGTAATTATAAAATGCTGTAATTTATGTTAGATATGAATAAAGAAAGAAGAAACAAACTCAATACTCGAAAAAATACTTAAAAAAATTTGATACGTAAAATAAAAATATATAAGATTTAATACGTTACATTCCATACATTACATAGAACGAAACAGGGCATATTTATCATACATACGTTCTGTCTTATTCTTATAAATTAACTATCTGCAGTTGATCTGTATACCACGAATAAATGTTGTTTTTACATCAAAGATTGGGATGTCCTGCATACGATTATAACCATATGCAAAATTTCATATTCAGAATTGAAACAATGTACATTTGATTAATTTATCTGTATTTATTATATTTTTAACAGCTGTTTCCAGAAAAAATAAGAGAACATGACTTCCGAAACGCGACTTCTGTAACTATTGTATCCAATGATAACGGCACACCAACCCCGGTAAGTGAAATCTTGATTAAAATTAGTCACAACTCATTTAGTGTGAAATAATGTAATTTGTAGACATATAAAACAGGTTTTTCGGGACGCATTATTTGTAAGTATATACAGCGATGTTATAGCGGATTTTGAAATATTTAAACTAGTTTTATCATTGCAAAAAGACAATAAACATTCATACGTCGGGTTAAAATTTAAATCGCTATCGGTGTCCATTCGAAATTAGTGTGCCAACTACGGTTAAAAAAAATGTATTTTTTCGTTGTATTTCATAAAAATGACAAATAAAAAGTTTTACTAGGAATATGTTTTGAATTTTATTTAAAAGTTATTTAATCACAGTTATGTCGATATCTGTTTGTTTTTTTAATAGGAATTCAGATGGCAGAGCTTTGAATTCATTTCATTATCATCATCATTACTTCAGCCGTAGTACTACCACTGCTGGACATATGGCCCTGTAGATTTTCAATAGGACAGTTGGAAAGTGGTCTGCCGTTCAGCGTTGTCGACTTAAAGTGAACATACGATCTTAACTAGTCCAGTGTTCATCTCACGGCTTTATATCATACGTTGCGTTTACCTATCCATGGTCATTACTTCAGTTACCTTAAGCCCACTGTCACTTCAACTTGTTAATCCGCTAGACAAGTTAATCAAAACGTAATTTAAAAAAATTGACTGTGCGGACGGAAAATAATGGCATCAAATATCAATTGTAAAATTATCAAAACGATAAACGCTTAACGTTATTTGCTATATAATGTTTAAGTTGCGTTTATAATGATGACAACGATGAATTGATTTAGTGTCTTTATTGTGGAGTTTTTATAACACCTTGAGAAGCAGAGTAGAGTCAAATAAATTAAAGAAACATAACTAACGACCAATAAAAATTCTGTTAAAAGTTGCAGTTGTGATTATATGAATTCTATCCTTATGTTATCTATTTTTATACACTAATTTATTAAAATGCTCAACAATTTTTAACTTAATGAAATAATAAAATCAAATTACAGATAGATCTTCAGTGGTTGTCGTTAAGTTGTAACCGTTACAATCTCACAGAGGATAGTTGCGAGGAAATCGTAAGTATATAACCTTTATAATTACATTCTTATGCTACGCAAGGGCTACAATAACTTACCTAGGGTACAGAAGCAATGGGTAGGTTGTGGAAAGTTCTTAATGCTTGCAAAATGTTTTACATGATGACTTAGTTAGGACAAAACAGAAGAGGATATTAAAAAGGGAATATCATCATTGTAAAGAAGGGACTATACTATCATATTGCTTATGTAAAAAGGGCCATATCTTACATATTTGTAACATAGGTCAAAAATGAAAATTCTCCGAAGAAATATGCTCGCATTCGCTACACGATAACACGTCTAAAATTATTTCTCAAAATTACATATGTTTATTCCATAGAAACATAGATTTCATTGTACTAAACTTTGTACCTAAACTATAAAAAATTTGAAAACTTTAATATACCTCCGTTCATCTTACCGGACCTTCTCAAGAAAAAATCTACAGCAGAATCTTTTGATGAGTTGGCCCGGCACATTGTCCTAAATCTCAAGGCATTTAACGGTTTGTAGCGCTTGGGCAGCGACTTGAAATAAAATAATGTACCAACTAATATATAATTGAGTATTCCAAATTGAATTGTTAATATGTATAAATTTTAGCTGTACCCACAAGAGAAAATTGTGTAAGAAAAATTGTAAAAAATTATAAAACGCTGTCGTGCCTCGCAGCTGGGAGAAGAAAGATCCGTATCAAATAGCGGCAACCCTCTCCCAACTGTCTGCGTTTAGTAAAACCTAAAAAAATATTGTAAACAAAACACTAGCGATACAAATTAGAATTAATTAAAAAAAAACTATTAAAAATTTATGAGTATATATTGTATATTGTATGTCTGTTTGTTATTATTATAGGAACCAGAAGAACTGAAGTCAGTAACGGCTCCGTCAGCAGTAAGTCTCTCTTGTTTTGCTTTCTTGTTCTTCTTCTATTCAGTCGATAGATACCGACTGCAAGGCACAGGTCTGTCTCAACGATCGCCTCGATGACTGGTCTTACGTTGCCCGCATCTAGCGTGTCCCGCGATCTTAACTTTGTCGTCGATTTAATTAGTAGAGGCGTAGTCACACCGCGTCTGGCGGCTCTTAGTCACCATTCGAGAACCATCCGCCTCAAAGGTTATATGATCTATGTGTCCCGTCCACTGCCACTTTAAACTGGCAACCTGGGACCGGCAAGCGCAGTGTGAGACGTTTATTCACATGGTATATTGAGGTTGTCAGAAGGCGCTGGATGCAGGTCGATTGTAACCAGTTTTATAAGAAATCTATGGAAGAGGCTTCGGTCCAGTGGATGGCTTGAAATAATGAAATAAAATTAATTACTTTTTAGCCATGTTAACATCGTTTTATGAGCGGTCCGAATGTTCTGTTACTTAATTTTATTGCAATTGTTATTGCTTTTATATTATATCTTTGGTAAATTATTAGAAAATGTAGTGTAATTGTAATTAATATTTTTTTTACAGTTAATATCTCCAGAGTCGACACCTAATAGAATTCCTATGTTAACATCAGCATGTAACGAATCATGTCCGCCGGTAGGTTGAAATTGCTTTTAATATGTTTTAAAGTAAGTGTTTTAAATTTAATTAATGAAAGACAAAAGAATGTAGAGCTCATCAGACCAACTTTAAATGCAACTAGTTTTAATAAACCTAATGGAAGAGTTGCATTTTTATACACTTCATTTTTAATACCATCATATTATATATTATAACAATGTAAATTTTCGGATTCGATTTTACGCTTCTGTTTATTTTACGCCGCACTTAAATGAACATAATCTTTATTAAAAAATAATAAATTTTTTAATGATTCCTTGAGTTGTATAATTTTTCAGGGTCCCGAGGGACCACCAGGCGCAAAAGGAGAACAAGGACCAAGAGGATACACAGGATTACCGGTACGTTCTCAATTAGATTTTTAAATTATGTTAATTATTCCCCCTTAGTCCCTTTAAAGGAAGAAGGTGAAAGATATATTTACCATCGGGGATCATTTAAGACATAAAAATTTAAAAAAATATAATCAAAATATCTTTTAAGGGAGTTCGTGGTGTGGAAGGCCCTCCTGGTCCGCCCGGATTTAGTGGTCCAAAGGGTGAGAGAGGCCAGCCTGGACCACCAGGAGTACCCGTAAATGTAAGTGTATTTCAAACGTTTTCAAATACAAAACAAACAGTATCACTATATGTATTTATAATAATGATAATCTTTATTTCCAAAGCATCAGAATTGAAATATAAAATATTACTTCACAAATCATTTTACGCTCTTGTTAAGTGAATTAAGTCGAAATAATATTTTGGACAAATGTTCAGACGCTGTTCTAAAATATCATAAAACATTACTGTAAAACAATACTGAAGAAGATTAGGTAAAGATAAATATTTCGGAACAGACAACGAATACCAATGTATATTTAAATAAAAATAAATTAAAAAATTAAACCATATCAATTTTTAGCTACTTGATGATTTTTCTTTTGTGACTTCTTTTGTGTATATTCATAGGATTTCATTATTTTATTTTAATAAAAATAAGATTTCATACAGAAGCAGAAACGCGAAGCGTATACTGTTGGAGGCTACTGGTATTTTTGACGTAAATATATCAATTATGAAGATGTTAATACCAATACCGATTTACAGGGTACTTTTGGCTTTGGGCCACCAGGAGAAACAGGAAAACAGGGCCCAAAAGGTGATAAAGGCGATCCTGGGCAAAAAGGTATTGTGATATATAAATTGTTTAGGACTTTTAAAACTTATTTTTATGTATACCGCTATTAATTTATGTAAAACTGATAGCATATATTTTCATATAAGTTTTGGAAGCTTTTAAATTTTGAGCTGAGTTTTTTACATTTAAGTGTGAAGAGAGACTAAGTTAACATTGAAGACGTAAGGATTGATCAGGTCGCACCCAATTCTCTCATCGATAATACACTGTTTTGTTTAAATCTTAATTCTGGAATTTTTGACTTTCATAGAATTCTACTTACCGATGTAAATTTTGTTTATGTCAACTTTAGAAACTAATTATTTTTAATTGTTATTACTCGAATTACTTTCGGTCATCTTTTGGATTTTACTGATATAGGACTCAAAGCATAATATTTGTATTTAAGAACAATAATTAAAAAAATAGTAATGGCTGATGATACATTTGTATTACATTTATCACAATTTTTTTAATATTTAATACTGTTTATTATACACGTAAGAAAAGAAATACATAGATGAATGAAAAGACAATTTCGTGCAGACAACCACAGTATGACAATAGATAAAAATAATTAGCGGGTAATCGACATGTACATGCAAACATACATACATATATAAGACACATAACCGCACTTATGTTTACATATGTTGATATTTATACTAAATAATAAATACATTGTAATATGTTATTACTAAAACTACAAAAAATCACCAGTTCAGTTTCTGGTCTAACATTCGTTAATTTTTATTTGGGTAATAAAAACGAAGAGTGTTAAAATATTAATTTCATTAATAAAAGAAAAGTTCCCTATTTAAAAAATCTTAATTGCCTTCCAGGAGAACCAGGAGAAGCCGGCCTTGTGGGTTTAGCGGGACTTCCAGGTGCTGATGGTAGAGATGTGAGTTAAAAGTAACAAGTTACCAATGTACTAAATAAAACTAAAATTGGTAAATAAAGAACTTTCACACCTTTTAGTTCTGTTTTTGTATAAAGTATGTTTTGATTCATTACAAGAAGTTATAGTGCCTTATTAGGGATACGCCTAAAATAATTAATTTGGCACTAGATTAAACGTATGAAGTGGTTTATTCGAGCAACGTTTTCGGGTAACGAGTAATTTCTCCGAGATATTCCAGACGCTTAAACGGAAACAGTTTGAGACGTTGAAAGCGATCTTAATTAATCTTTCACATAATTATGAAACTTTGGAGAGCAGTGGTTACAGTTGTGGTTAAATGGGACTTTATATTATAGGCTCTGTGATTCTATTTCCATTATTGATTCTCGCTTACATACAGGATGATAAGTTATAGGGGCAAAAGCTTTAAATGAGTGAATCTAGTTCATTTCTGTCAATTAATATATTGTACACACTGTTCAAAAATCAATGGATACAGACAAAAAATTAATATCGTAATGATATTATAGGAAGAAAAGTGTCTCCATAATTCCCATTACGATGTATTGAAATTAACTATTGTTCATTATCTGTCTCTCCAGATTTTATACTGCCAGATGTTATTGACCAGTCGCATTTTAATAAAAAAATAAATAAATTAATGTGACTTATTTCAAAATCACTTTATTCTGGGTGATTGAAAACAGATGCTTTAAAGCTTTTTGCTGACAAATGAACTGTACATTCACCCCTTTATAACTCTTACACCTATATTTAATCAATTTGTATGTGAATTATATAATAAAGCAAATGCTTAATACTAGTAAAGAAAACTTGCAAAATATTGAAACATAAATCGGCAATAAATGTAAAGAACTGGCAGGCTCTTGTGTTTTAACAATGCAACTATTACATAAAACAATGTTCGACAATCATGTCTACGAGTTTCTTGCAAATTATTTTGCGATTTTTTCATAGCATTTCACGTATTCTGATCGTACGGTAGGATATTATCATATCGAGTAAAATGTTAACCCTTAACTTGGCAGATTTTTTTAAATATTACATTAATATTCATACCACTTGACTTTTAAGACCCAAAGATGCCAACAGAAAAAACTGAACAAGTGTTCGAAAATTAAGAAATTACCTAAACATTCACATACAAATGATTACTTTGCGTTCAAAATTGATGCCACTATTTTTTTTTAATTCTGATGTATCTCTACAGATACATTACCAAGAAAAGGGTTAAAGCTTTATTTATTTGTTATAAATTATCTGGCATTGTAAAAAATATCTTATAATTAATACAGGTTTACATTAGATGTTTATTAATTTTACTATTTACTAAAGAAAGATAGACTAAAAAGATTACTAAAGATAGACGTTCTTTTTAAGGTCGTAGAAAGAGTTAGGGCGCTTCCAACCGGTCCTTATGAAAACGTATGAGAGACATCTATGTCTAGTAGTGGACTTACGATGATTGCCGTTATTCGTATCTAAATTAATTTAGTAACCGATTAAAAGTAAACCGTAATGTATATAATATGTATAAAATAAAAGAATTTTTATTTTTATAACAGGGATTTCCCGGGCCACCTGGTCCCATCGGACCTCGCGGGGAGCCAGGATACCAGGGACCTCCTGGCCCTCCTGCCAATGTTAACACTTCATTGATTTATGGTAAACTAAAAATAAACCACTTTTTTTACTAATGCCAATGTTATCAAATATTACTTAAAATTCACTATTTCATTCAATTATACATATTGTTATCTGTGTAGGATCATTTGTAGAGAGAAGTTGAGTACATCATGAGAAGAATACGTGGTACCCAATATTCTGATGGCGTCAAAGACGAAATTCAAATTCAAAATTGTGATTAATTTCCAAATATCTTTATTCTTCACCTTTTTCTTTTATCCTATAAACGCCCACTGCAAGGCAAAGGTCTCCCTCAGCGACCTTATCCCAGCGACTTCCTGCTATCTTATCTATATTGACGGTTCATCTAGTGCGGGGCCCACTCACGCTGTCTGTCGGCTCGTGATCGCCACTCGAGAACTCACCCGGTTCCATTCGGTTCCGGTTAATAACATTTTAGATGTAGTGAAATTCTTCAATTTATAATTGAAAATTTATAGATATTGAATGGAAACATATTGTGACACCGTACACAGTTGCTCACAATGGAATCAAAAATTTTATGAAGCCTAAAAAATGTTATAGCATGTAAAAGCATTAAAAATTTCGTTAGTAACATCAAAACAAAATATTTTAAAATATCGAAAAATAGTGTTTTTTCCTCTATTATGAATTTATCAAAGATAAATTTATATTTAATGGTAAAAACTGTTTTTACAGCCCATTCGAAGTATTAACAATAAATTTTTCAGGGGCAAAAGGAGAAAGGGGGCCTCCTGGCAGACCCGGTCGTGATGGTGATATGGGCCCTAGGGGTCCACCTGGAGCAGACGGAATTGTCGTAAGTATGATAATATTATGAGAAGTACATTATTTTTTTGATCAACGAAAGATCTAATAAGAAGGCAACATGATCAGAATATATCTATAGCAAAAGTTTTCTATTATTAATTAGTTATAATTAAAGAGTATTAAAATAACCTAGACCGCTTACTCAATTACTGCATTCGTTTCGTTTTTAATCTACAGAAATACGATTGCGTCTCTGCTCTTTGAAACAATTGTCCATCGGCGGGCGGAGAATATTTTGTATTTTATAAACTTTTTATTCCTTGTTTATGTCTAACACTCCTTCCTACTCATCGTCATACTTGACATTCCTTGACTCCAACCATAAAAGAAATCTCAAAGAAATAATATTATTTTGTTGTTACAAATCCGACTTTGATCGTTCATATTTTTTTGTCTAAAACGTTCTTAATTTTGCACATACTTCTCGAAATTAGGGACCCGTACATCAGTAAGCCGTTACATTTTAAAAAAGAAGATTCTAGACTTATTCACAGAAGAATTATCGAAACTATGATCACTTTACTTGTATATTACTTGTAGTATGTGTTTTCGTATATTTTTATGTATGTATATGTGTAATTTATGCACTTATTATGTTTCTATTTAAAAATGTATTTGTTGTTCATATATAGTACATAGTATTAATCTATAACTCTTATTACACACCTGCATGTTTATTTCTGCACCAATTTAGGTTAACAGGTAGAAAATGCCTACTAAAAGTGTAAATATGAAAAAATTATATTTTAAATTTATTAATAAATTTTTTATTTCGTTTAATTTCACGATCAATAATTTGCTTATGACATATATCTTTTAACACATGTTGAAGTCACAAATATGTTATAGAAATTGTAAAAGAAATTGGTTTTCAATTCAGGAATGCCAAATGTTCAATTTCGGAAACGTTATTCATTTCTCATAGATCTAAAATGATTTATCTTATCTCTTCTCCATCTGAAAATTCATCGCTTCATTCAGACGATCAACCCTCCAAGAAAATATCTGATTTAGAGAAAATTCAATATTGACTATCTCATTCGATATTTGCATTGAAATTCTAAATAAGTTTTACATATTTTATTGAAATTCTTACAATTTGTAATATCATCAAAAATGGGAAAAGTGGATCGATTTTGGATATTTGCATGGTGAACTCGTGACACGAACATCTCTTTTCTTCGACATGTCATAAAATATATGCAACTAATTATTAAGAGCCAATGTAGGGCTTTTCGTATTGATTTCCTATCGACAAATTGATATAAAATTTCTCTTTTAAGTTATCTAAATAAAGTAGGCGATTTGTTGATGTTAAAACAATACTGTATTCCCATCTTTCAATAATTAATCAAAGAAAAAGTCGCGATAAATAAAAAATTACCATGCTCCTTAACATCGTGATCTTGAGTAGATCCCTAAACTTCAAATAATTAAGGCTATTCAAATCATTATTTTTTTTAATTTCGTCTATTGGAGGTTTACGGTTGGACATAGGTCTCCCTCATAAATTTGCGATACGACCATTTTTTATGGTTCTAGTTATTGAAGGCCTCGCGTTCTCCCCTATCTCGATTAGGGACAAGGAACTTACAATTTATAAATAATAATTTCACGTTTTTATTTTTATTTCTTTTCTCCTTTTTCAGTCTTCTTAAAGTCATTCATTCGGTCTTCTAACATATTTCACGTGATCTTACATACTCATCCATTTCTAGTTTCCTCCTTTTCATCATCTTTAATCCTTCACCTTACTTCTCAAATATCACAGGTATTGGGTCATCAGGATTCAGTGTGGTGTGTGTAGTGTAAGAAACTCTATTTTTACTAATTAAATCATAAACATCATCAATCAATAAACAGTCGGTATCACATTTGAAAGCGGTCAGCATCCAGCATCTTCCTGCGATTCTAACAAGGTTGTGCGTCCATTTTGTGGGCGGGTATCCTTTGCTGGGCCTGTTAGTCAGTGGTCTCTACTGCGGAACCTTAAGGTTCCAGCGGTCATTAAGGCTACGCAGTCCATATAATAACATAAAATAAGCAAAAACAATAGTAGGGGTCACTTTGATAGCTTACATGGAGTAATACATTTTAATTGATTAACCTTTTTTAAAGGGATTGCCCGGTATACAAGGACTACCAGGTATTCCAGGGTTGAATGGGGAGAGAGGTTTACCCGGATTACAAGGAAATGCAGGAGAAAGAGGACCTGAAGGACCACCGGTAGGTGCCCTATATTCCACCAAACTAATACAATTTTATTTTAGTCTTCTAACGAATTTTAAAAAGCTTGTTTTCGATTACCCCCATAACCATTATTTTGTATTAAGAATATAATTTGAAGTACGTGCAATATTTGACTTCTCAAAACATGATAAATTTTTAAGCATGCTCGGTGCTGTTACCAAATGAAAAAATAATATGTACAAAAAATCCTAAAAAATTTATCACAAACTTGATTTAAAAAATTTTAAAATAGTATTCTAAACAGACTTTCTAGGTACTGTTCAAAGTATAATTCTGGAAAGTTATTTACTTTTAACAATCGTAAATGGATTCGTATTTTTGTATTACTTTCAGGGCCCTGACGGTCCAATGGGACCTCCCGGTCCAGTCGGACCTCCTGGTACTCCTGCTGTGTCATCAGAACTTGTTTCAATACCAGGACCACAAGGTCCACAAGGAGAGAGAGGTCCGGTGAGTTATACTTATCAATAACCAGGTTTTTGGTACTTTCTTTGATAATAGAGATAAAGGTTAGAAGAAAATTTCGCGAATTATAAATTATGCAAATATATAAACAAATTGTACACAAGTGAAAACCTTATGGAGATGTAAAATAAACAGAAATGCATATAAACACGCGCATTTACACGCAAACATATACACGCATGCACCGACGCGCGCGTGCGAATACACACAAACACGCAAGCACCCACACCCGCAGCCGTACATACTTACACTAACTATAACAAAAAAGGTAAGACTTTCATTTATACGTTATTCCTCTATACGCCTTTTTAACACTCTAGCTGCTGTTAAATGAGATTTTACAATGCGTTTATAACGATATATAGATTTCAAGTTTTAAGCTAAAAATATTGTTTGAAACATTGTTGTTATGATTTAAATATTCTATATTTTTATCTTAGAAAGGTGATCCTGGAATCCCTGGTCGACCAGGAAAAGATGGACAAGACGGTATCCCTGGACCGCCCGGTCAAAGAGGCCCTCCCGGATTATCTGGATTTAATAATATTGTTTCACAGGTATTATCGAATATAAAAAAACGACATCATATTTTTAATGAATAGTTTGATGAAGTTTCATAAATATGGTCAAACACAAGCTCTTCAATACATGTGCTAAATTTTGGTGAAAGATATTGAATCGTTGGATTAATCAGATGTATGTTCTCAAGTTAAAACAGAACTAGTGCACAACTGTTGCTGTTGTTTGTATTTTTAAAGTTTCTTTTTCAACTTTTTTACGGCCACTTTAAAGCATAGGCATTGAGGGAACTCAAAGGTCACCACGATGGCTGCTCTTGTGTTGCCCGCATCTAACGATTTCCCGCAACCTTAGCTATGTCGTCGGTTTACCTAGTGGGGGCTTACGCACCTATCTACTTACTAAAGTTTACGTATTACCAAATTGTTGTTTATTTATTGACTAGCTGACCCGGCGAACTTTGTTCCGCCTTAATGGCAATAAATAAGCAGATTGTGTTTTTTTTTTTGGAAAAAATACAAAAAAAATTAAATAACTGCATTAATCATTCATTATTATTTCTGTATTTTAGTACATAGGTTGCTCGTCACTTAAGTACCTTGTGATACACGACATTTTTTGTTTTATTATCAGGCGCAAAAACAAACAACGCAGATGGTCTTCCGACCCGTGAACATGCCACGTATAATTGACCATGTGAAAAACATGAATGTTCTAGATTTAAACCACAAACTTTTAAGGATTGGCCTTGTGATTTGTTGATGGTCATGGCAAATGCAAGACGTATCGGAAATTGAAGTCTTTTAAATTCAAACGGCATATCGGTTGGGATCATCGGGATCCTCGGAATGAGAACTTCCTCACCTTTGAATTTTCCTATCATTATCGTAGCGTAAATTACATTGTTCATCAATTTACTAACCACCAAACGCGTACCGTCGCACAGTTTTGGTTGGTTTATGTTTCGAAGCATGATTACTACGGAGCCAACCTTTAGGCGTAAATTGTGCGGTGGTAAGCCAGGCACGTCCAAAGAGTTTAAAAATTCAATTGGATAGTTGGTGGCTCCATCTTCGTTTGTGACGCAGTCAATAGATTTGAATGAATGCATTGTTCCAATGATCTTATTTTGAATTATGTAGTTCAGGTCATCTACATCTTTATTCTTAGCCGCTAAAATTGCTCGCTCACTCAACCATTCATTATTTTTGTAGTTAGAAATAATATTTGGAAATACATTGTTGATAAGTTCGTCTTTTGATGAGACAAAATTACAGAAATTATTTGGAAATGATATTAATCCGCTCGATTCATCGACAGGTACTTGACCATTACCGATAGTCAGCAATTGCTCCGAGAAATCTTCAGCAGATGTATCATTAAGCAATGTAACTCTCATGTTTGTTGTCAGCTGCAGTTTCTTCACATAGCGCCATAGATTTGACGATTTGAGGCAAGCGTTTATTTCATCGGCAGCCGTAGATCTTGGATTTACTGGCAGGATTTGGCGGAAATCGCCAGACAGAAAAATCATTGCTCCTCCAAAACATCTCGAGTCATTGCGTAAATCTTTTAATGTTCGGTTAAGTGCTTCTAATGCACGTTTATGCGCTATTGTGCATTCGTCCCAGATGATGATTTTCGATGCCGCTAAAACTTTGGCCATTGCTGAGTGTTTTGCAATATTACACGTTGGTTCTTCAATAGTTTGAAGATTTAACGGTTATTTGAATGCTGAATGAGCCGTACGGCATCCTTCTAACAATGTGGCTGCTATTCCAGAAGAAGCAACTGCAACCGCTATGTTAGATCTCGCCCGAACAGTTGCTAAAACTAATGACATAAGAAATGTCTTGCCAGTTCCACCAGGGGCATCTAGGAAATATAAACCACCATTTTCATCAGCTATTGTCTTCATTAAAGTATCATAAACTTCCTTTTGTTGGTAATTTAACAGGGGTACATTCCTTTGAACTACTAAATCTAATGATCTCCTGGTGATCATATTCACGTTCCCGTTCCAATTCTCGATTAAATGCGTCATTCATTTCACGATTTGGCGCTGGCATTCCTAACCTGATTAATAAATTACCGCACATGAGGTAACACATATCTTCGATCAAGAGTAAAGCACGATTATGTATCTCCTCATTCATCTCAATATCGTGATTTCTGGAACTGACACGACTTTGATGTAAAATATCTTCTGACATACTATCCTTGTATTTGTGCCACAGGTTACATGGGTTTGATGGAAAACATGTCGAAATTATGATAGCGAATAATGTGCGTATCTGACTTGGAGATGCAGAGATAATGGCTTCAGCGATTGTCGTATTCCAATGGGTATCGTTTTCTAATAAGTTCAATTCTTCACATGCAGCACGATATGTTGGGAATATTACACCATTAACAGTTCGTAGTGTGTCAAATGAAGTTGGCCCACGCACATTTACCAGCAACAACCGCAAATAGAAACATTCATCATTCTTTGGATGAACTGTATACATACGACCAAGAGCATCAGTAGAACGCACATCTGGATACCCAGGAACCGCATCACCTTGCTTCCGTCTTTGAAAATTCTTGGATGAAACATTCCAAGTACAATAACGTGGCATCTCCGAGTAAAGCAAAGTTCGTGCAAACTGATTGCTTTGGCAGATTGCAAAAAAACTGGTCAATGTAGTTGCTGGAGGTGTTTCAGCACGTTGCGTAGCATTCGAAGCCGTGAAATATACTCGTTGACCATTCTCCAGATGCACCGCCAAATGTATAACAGTAGGATGACGTTCGTGAATTGGAAATGCGAATATACGCCAAATCGCTTCGTTACAGTTCACATAACGACCAACTTGATAGCGTGAAATTTCATCGTTGGTATTTGAGGATTGCAATCCAAAAACCGCCATATCACTGCCTTTCGTGACATTTTTGCAAATATATTTTATGGACTTAACTGAATTGCAGTATTTAACGTTGCAATGTGTCTTGAACGTTTTAGAAATAAGTGGCGAATATGGAACAATCCAACTGTTGTCGACAACGAAATCCATTCTTTTCACTTTCGTTGTGACAGTTCGACCGTTGTCATCTGGTGATCGACGCCGATACAGCGGATACCCATCGTTGCCAGTGACAGTCTCCGCCGTTAATTTCCGTGGATATCTTTTAGAGCACTTTCCATCGACCATGCAAGGTGATTGGGGATTGATGGCACCACACGGTCTATGAATCATATTAGTAGTAACAACATCATGTAGGTCTGGATCGACTTCATGGTCAGGAATCTCGGCACATATGATATTATCTATTTGGTCAGGCTGAATTCTTTCCACTGACCAAATAAGAATGGCGGCAGGCCTCGCTTTTGCCATTCGATTGAATACATCCAGCATCGAGTATCTCCAAAGACGCGTTGTTTAACAATAAAGTTCATCAGGGACCGATTTTTTTGCCAGAATATACGTGCTGTGATGTCGTGTCTATCATTTGATGTTTGTCCGGGAAGCAGCAATTGAGTAATTTCTATCCATTTTGGATTACAGGTAAAAGTAATAAAGAGATCTGGCCGGCCGTAATGACGAACATACGTCATTGCATCTTGTGCATATTCATGCATATGACGTGGGCTACCAATGTACGTCGCCGGCAGAATAGTTAATCGACCATTATTAGCTGCATTTCCTTCAGTACTTACAGCATCACGTAAATGGATGTACTCCTCAGAACGCAGTTTGGCTTGGTTCAACCTAATAAATGTTAAACGTTCCGTTTTTATTTTTACATACATGTCAACGCAATACTGCTGAAACAATCGACGAAACCGCAGCAAATAGTTGTCAGCATTTTGACGAATCATCAAACGATATGCATAATAATTCATTGAGCTTGAGCTGATTCTTTGTAGTTTCTTCACCTGAAATTCAAAATTTGATAATTAACCATTTCAAAGACAAATAATACAGACATTAACCATTATTAAGATACTGATATTTTACCATTCAATGGATTTATCATTTTAATATTAAAATAATATCCATCTTCTCCTTGCCAAATCATCAGTGGGTATTGCAATGCGTCATATGATCGATGAGTTTCAGATATTTGTTGCAGTTGCCCAGTATCGCGACGTGTAAGCACAATATCGCGTTTTTCCAATTGTTCACCAACAATCAGGATAGCAACTTCGTCTACTGTTGGAGCATTAAATGTGCGTTCGTGTGTTCCAGATGGTCGTTGATCTGTTTACCTGCTATCTTGCTGCAATCGTATCGAAACGCTGCTCGATTCAAATCAGCTAAATATCTTGTTCTGCGTCGCACATTATCTATTTGTTGCCTTCTGTTGTTCGCTCGTCGATTCTGCATTGCCAACCGAGCTGTTTCACGGGCTGCTTCACTTTGCTCTCGTGATTGAGAAGCACGAAGTCGAGCCATACTATCGCGGCGCTGTTCACGTGCAATTTCTTGTTTTTCTTCAGTCCTTACATTTGCAGTATTTTGTATTCTTCTTGCATTACGGCTTTGTCGGGAAAGATTCGATCGTCTTGGTCGCGGCACTATTAATTAAACTTCACTTCACTTCAATCCACTTGTTAATTATTTACGTCAATACATAGCTGTCATTTTACGTCAATTACATTGCTGTCATTTGCGTTTTGTTATTCCAAGTCTGATTCTTTTTTGTTATACCACGTTTTATAGTGACTGACGTTTCAAGTCAAGTCACACGGGAACGCTGTCGAACGGGATAAAAAGTATCCTATGTCCATCTCCTGGCTCTAAGCTACCTCCCTACCAATTTTTAGCCGAATTTGTTCTGCCGTTCTTGAGTTATAAGTGGTGTAACTAACACGACTTTCTTTTATATATATAGATATACTAAGTAAAGCTGGTCAGAAGCAGTTATAACAATTAAAAATTCTTATGCACCTGTTTAATTAAGGTGTGTACAATATTAATAACATAAATAAGTAAAAAAAGTAGTGTGCTATCCAATTTATACAAATTTTTACAAATTAACCACATATTACAAAACCAAAAAAATTCTCTAACTATATCTAACAAATGTGTCAAAGCTTGCTTTCGGAACTGGCAAAGCAATACACCATAGATGTCGAGACATGGCGACTTAGCGTTGAAATAATCGTATGTTTTGCATGTGAGAAACCATATAAAATATACGCTATTGCTCTTCACGTCTTGTCGATTAATGTGTTAAAATATTTTTTTCTCTTCCAGTCTGACTCTCTTAGTGAGACAGAAGTAAGAAACATTTGCGAGGATCTGATCAGAGGTAATATTTCTTGTGTAACAATGGAATAAGTTGTTTTTTTTTTAAAATTAAGTCTTAATTTACTTGCTTCCGGACGAAATAACCTCAAAAAGTATTGTCAACTTGAATAGCGGTGGCTCAGCGACAGAGGACTAATATTTTCGATTATAGATCGCGGGTTCGATTCCCGAGATACAATATTATGTAATTTACACTTGGTGCTTTAATTAGATAGGATTGCTATTGCTAACAAACAAGTTTTAAGAGGATGAGCAGCAGCGCCCTCTGCGTAGCATACACTGTGATAGCGAAGCTACCTACCAAGTGTGGCGACTATGGTATATCCCCCTAGTTAAATTTTCGGGAGAGGCAGTGGGTCTATAAGCTGAAAAGACGATGTCAACTTTGCCGATATCACTAACGTAATTTTGGTGATTACAATAAACTTTCAATACAGTACAAATTCAAAGAATCTTAAAAAAGTCTGAAGTTCAAGCTTATTTTTCTGCCAAGCATAAACCTTACTCAAAGATCGCAATGATTTCCAGTTTTAAGCTGCCTGTATCCAGTGACTTCCAGCGACCTTCACTGTCTATCCTCTAAAAATATATTTTTTTATAAGTATCACGCGAATTTACAATAGAGTTACGCTGACACGTATTTCTATGAAAAAAAAAAACTTGTTCAAATTATTAAGTTAAATCAGACTATACCTAATTTTAAGTTTAAAATTTTTGATAGCGACTTATTATTGAAAGAACATGTACCTCTAGTTTATTTTATATTGCTGTTGCCCCTTAATATCTGTTTATTCAAGTATATGTTTTTATACATAACTTTTTATGGTAGATATAAAAGAAAAGTATATAGTACATATTTTATTTGTAATATTTTTATGTTTTTGTACATAAACATTTTTGATTATTTGTTTATTACAATATATGTACTTATAAATATAAATAAATTTGAATTACAGAAAAAAATGCATTAGATATTTATTATGTAATACTACTCAAATATAAGCAGTAAGCCGAACCTCGATTATTTGCTTTATGTGTGCATCTTTTCTATGTTAGCCATTTTATTGAAACGGCATATTTGTAGATTCCTCTACGGGACGCTTTTTAAGACGGATTTAAACCAAATATTCGACCAAGACACGTTTTAACATTAACATGTTCTTATAACGTAATGCGTATAAAAAACTCAATAATTATTTATTGATTCATTGTACTATTAATAAATTAATTACTATGTACTTAATTTATAATTTATTTTATTAATGTGATTATACTGAACTGCTGTATGTCATCATTAATAATAAAAATTGATCGTGATCTGTCTCTTGGTATCGCAAAAATAAAGCTAGCACAACGTACAACATACATTCAAAGGGTGGACAGAAGACCATGTTAAGATTGTTAGAAGACGCTGGTTGCTGCCTACTTCCAAGTTGTTTTATAGAAAATTTATGAGGGTGTACTATGTCCAACAGTGGAGGTACTGTAGCTGAAATGAAAATGACGATGAACGTTATTACAAGTCGATAAGTATAATATTTACTCGTAACGAAAAGCTGAAATTTTAAATGTTCTTTTTCAAGTTCGTTTGAAAGAACTAGCGGAGAGTCTCAAAGTGCCACCCACACCTGTAAGCGCCGGTAGAAGAGGGCCTCCCGGTAGAGCAGGAGCGCCTGGGTTGCCAGGTTAGTATTTATTTTTATTCAACTCGAATTCCGATTAATCGTAAAGAATTTTCTAATAACATAATGGACTTAAAATATCTGAAGCCACGTGAGGAGAAAAAATTATAAAATAATCCATTTAAACTGATCTTATTATAAATGGTTCACCAACCTTATTACTGATTAATTACCTAATCTGAGGGAGTTATGTAATTGTAAATTAAAAGTGTGTAGTTGATATTGAGAACCTACTTACCGCAGAGTTTATATTCAGTAATTTCTTTTATAAAGTTAAAGTGAAATTATTCTTTACGCATTTCTTTCATTAACAACTTTTCTATTTTACGCGAAAATGTTGCTTGTCGTAACAAAAGTCTTAATAATATTATGTATTTAGGTTTACCCGGGGAAGCCGGTATACAAGGACCTCCTGGTTATCCAGGTAGTACAGGCGAACCAGGACGAGTAGGAGAACCAGGCCCTCGTGGAGAGAAAGGCGATAAAGGCGAGAGAGGACCGGAAGGGATAGGAGTTCCAGGACCAGAAGGTCCAAGAGGTTTACAAGGTACGTCTGTTCAAGGGTTGTCAGTTGTAAAGACTTCATATGCTACGCGCATATTGAGCGACATTCCTATCTGAGGATCCCACTCACTCTCTCCCCCGAAATGTTCGTTCATGCGACTTCCTAATTATGGATCTTAAGTAAAGTAATAACACGACAAAAGTTCGGTTTAAAACGGTTGAGAAAGAAGGTTTAGTTAATAACACTTAGCTACTTTTAGCCCGGTGCAGCTCCTATAGCCACAACAGGCAAATGTTGACCATTTGCTACAGTGAAAGATATTACAAATCGAGGAAAGAAACGTTCTTGTCTACTTTCGCATCAAGAATGTACTTTGAATAAAGTCGGATAAATATTTTCATGTAAAACGTTACATATGTCACTGAGCCAGAGATTCCTCGAGAGATGTTTCCGTAAAAATTAGTATTCTGACGGTTGTTTCGCAATACATTTTTAATAACACATTATTTATGCGCTTTGATTTAAAATCTTCAATGAAATTTAGTGATAAACACATGATAAATGCAAGAAATAAAAATAAACTCTTAATGCCTAAATTACGTCTTCAAAAAATAGACAAGTCCTTCATGGGTCCTGCGTGTGCGCATGTGTATTAAAATTCCACAAGATATTCCATTCCATATGATACATATTATAAGACCTTCCTTTTCTACTTTAAAAATATAAAAATGTAAGTAAATAATTAAATAAATCTCATTATAGCATACAAGAGTTTTACTAGTGTACTTAATACATAAAAAAATGATAAATTTTGTTTAAAAGAGCAATTTGAGGTGACTTTCTGGCCAGCTCTTTTTTAAAGAACAGCGTTCCGAGCCGTCGGTGGCTTACTTCTTAAAATATTAAAACAATCCTTGATTTAAAAGCGCAGGTAGTAAAAGTATTTAGATTATTTTTATTTAAATAGCATAAAGTGTTTTTTTTATTTTGTAGGACCTTTTGGACCCCCAGGCCCCGATGGAAGAACTGGACAACGGGGCGATCCTGGAAGTCCAGGTAATTCATGCCAAAATTTGTTTTAGATAAACCGACTTAAACGAATAATGGAAAAACTATGACAACAAAAACTTGATTGTTTTGAGTTTACAGTGCATGTTCAGAATTTAAATTTTCGACCTCCTTCGAACTTTTCAAACAGCATGAACATTATAACGATTTGATATAAATATAATGAAACAAGAATATTGTATAATACTGTCAAAATTATTAAAAGATCGAAATATTATTGAGTAATTAAATATTGTTCGAATTTATTTAGAGAAAAAGATAAATATATTGATAAAGAAATTTAAAAGTTACAGTACTGGAAGCTAGTATGGAAATATTTCTCCAAAAAAAAAACATAGTTTTATGGTTGTTGCGTGTATGTAGTTGTGGTAATAATATTTTTGTTTCACCCCATAAACGGCCTTCCCCAAAGACATCTATAGGGATATAAGGATATAATCTTTCTCTAATTTCTTTACCTTGTTACACATATACTAATTAATAATAGTATTAGATACACATAAAAACGTCTTCTATATATATAAAAATAAATAGTTGTCTATCTTTACTCGATAGATCCAAGAATCATACAACCAATCGCCTTGAAAATTTTGTGAATTATTAGATATATCCTAAGTGTTTGAAAAATTGTTTTTTTTTTACCAATAAGTGTTTGCGTTATCAAAACTGCCCATTTGTTCGGAGTTTTAATTAGATGCATAACACAGCAAAGCGTGAAAAAAATATATCAAAAGAGAAAAAAGAATAGGAAAAGTTGTCGAAGTAAAAATTGTGACAATATGTAAACTACTTATATATGTAGCGTGAACGAGGCACTAGAAGCAAAGAAAATAAAAAAGCCTGTTATAAATGTTTTTTAAGCTTGGTTATCTTAGTAACACCTTTGGACGCAGCTATCGCAGTCTTTTAATATAAACTCTCCTACATTTTATAATAAATTTGGAATGTTGTTCAAACAAATACTAGGTAACCTAGAGTAGCTTAGGAATTGATTGCTCAAAACACTGGACTGAGTTTATTGCAGGCTCTTTCACACAAATCATGACATGATTGGATCTCACGTAGGTTTAAATAGAAAGATATCGGTATAGGGAAGGGCGATTTAATACTGGTTTCTTGAAATCCTGTGAAATAGTATCAGGTAGCGGCCAGGGCTGGGTTCAACTAGTGCATCACCCCTAGAGCTTCGCGTTTTTAGGCGGAATCTACCTACTTGGACAGCAGTGTAAATCCGGTAAAAAAATCTACTTCTCAATCATGTACTCTTATCAGAGTGGTCGTGGCCAATATCGTCAGTCGTTTCTGGTGCCTACACTGCTTTCACTAAGAGACGCCGTGTAGCTCTGTTTTTGCCATGTGAGGGCCTTTAGGACAAAAAATGTTTTTATCAAATTGAGCTTTTCTGGTACTTTTAATTGCTGTATATTGCTGTAAAGGGATAATAATTAAGTAATCCAAAGTGTAAAATAAAGGAAGTAAAATAATAATCTAACAATTTCAATTCAAATTGTTCCCACAGGTGCAGTCGGCCCGAGAGGAGTTCCAGGATCCAGGGGAACGTGCGATTGTCCCGTCGCCTCCTATTATTCCTATTCGCCAATTGGAAATTTCAAGGGACCATAATAACTATGCTGTGCTAATAAATTCTGTTCAACTTAAATGCATTTTTTTTGTAATACCTTTTTTATCCTTCATCAAGTTTTAGACGGCCTGTACCGTAATAAATAAATGTTGCGACCTCTAAACATATTTTAAAAAGATGTTCTACATAAGTTATCCTCCGGAATATAAGATAATTATAACATAAAATTTGATGAAAATAAAACTTTAGAAATTTCCCTCGTCTTTAAAAGTTTTTTACTTTTTTTTGTTTTTCCTAAGAAGCTGTAATTGCTGTGTATTCTTTTTATACATTCAATTGTCTTTTTTTGTTTTTAATATTATTTAGTGGATAACGGTTCTGATTGTGTAAATATTAAATGTCTACTTCTGTTAGACTAGCTTTATCTTATTTTACAATCGTTTATTATCTCAAAGAAATTAAATGCGGTCCTGTTGTGCAAATTATAACGTAGATCGATAAAAATATATTTTTTATAATATAATGCAAAATTAGTGCATATTTTCTATTAAAAATATTTTTCAAAACATATCGCATATCTTTAATTTTTTGATTTATCTGGCATATTCGTGAGCACTGCATGCCCCTCTCCTTGGACTTGAACCTACGACCTTATGTTGAAGTATTTAAGATGGACGTTTTACTCTAGGTAGAGCTATTTTATGATGCAGGCTACGTGTATTTTTTTTTTATCAATGTCTTTATTTTTAATCACGTATAATTAAATCTTTAGTTATAAATATTTTAATTTTCAATACTAAAAGCGTCCTAATCATGTGTTTATCTTAAGTAAGAAAAGGACCAATATTTAGCCACTTTCCGCCAGCCCGCTAATAAATGCGCTTGCGGCAAACAATGCGAATTACACAACTGCCACCGTTAAATCACTCAACACGTGTTTCACCCCTCCACGGGGCATCTTCAGGAGTTATGTTACACCGATTAGTGCCAAACACAGAGTGCTGTGCACTAATCGGTGCACAGCACTGCATGTGCGGAATTGGCTAAATATTGGTCCTTTCCTTACTTAGAATGGACTTCCGCAAAATAATGCCCGATTCCATTAAATATGTGTTTATCTTGTATTAACATTTTGACATCGTCACCATTTTTCTCCTTAGGAGGTCCATCCCAGAACTCAGGCCTCCTCCGTAGATTCCTAATAGGACCGGTTGAATATTGCTTGCACCCAACCTCTTCCTATAACATGAACAATGTCATCTGCATGATACGCTAACCCATCTGAGGTTATTCCTTCTGAACTTTAAGATCCTAGTGACCATTTGTCTAGTGGCCAAAACACTACCACTTTCAACTTGCTATCTCGCTAGGCTACGTCGGTTACATACTATGTCTACGGGTTACAATATTTATTTATTAATGCGTTATGCATTAGGGTCAGTAAAATATTAAATAGAGAATGTTTCTTTACATTTTAAAAATAAACGAAGCTTGAAACGCGTTAGCAAGGATTAGTTCCGACGACACATTGATAAAGTATCGCCTTCAAACAAGTAAACTCCTCGCCTCACGGATAATCTGTTGAAAGCTGCTTAGAACTTGTAGAGAGCGAGATGTGGGCGGAATTAAATCTAATCCGTTGAAGAGTTTCCTCTCTGGATTCTTCTTATTTTATATGCTAGGTATTAGAATGTAAGGTTTTTAATGCATTAAGCTTAGTACAGACAAGGATTAATGGGATTCTCTATTCCATTTTCATTCGGATATTTTAATCTATTTTAAATGCATTTAGATACCTAATAAATTGGTACACGTAGTTTTTTTCCATACATAATTGATAAAAAATATGTACTTACAAAATCGCCAAAGTGTGAACACATTTTGTTCTTATGATCTATTAAAGGTAAAGATAAAAGATAATAAAATTCGTTTATTCATATTTAGAACTTTTAACACAACTGTTATTGATCGTGAACTTATTATCTATTTATTTTATTTTTAACTATGCAGCGCAGGGTGGAGAACAAGCAGGAAGAAACTCCACAATAACACATGTTTTAATTAAGTTTAACAAAGGTTTATATTTATTATACATACATTTATTATATTATACACATACACTTAAGAACTTGTAGCCTAAATTAAATTAACATAGGCGACATTGCTGCCTAAGATTCTTATCATTAATATTCGTTCATAATGCGTTTTGAATTTGGTTAACGGTAGTCCAATAATGTTTTGCGGCATTTTATTTAAAATCTGATTCCGTTTATTACAAATGAATTAGAGACTTTTTGTAGGCGAAACTTTGGTATAGTCAGTTTTTAAAGAACCTTGTAAATACACTATGGACGTCCTCTAGTACAATACATTATCTTAAACGTATTGTGAAGCGACTTGAAGAATATTGAGCTCTTTAAATCGATATCTCAAGAGGATTCGCGGCCCTAAACCGCAAATAGCTCGGATGGCTCTCTTTCGTAAAATAAATATATTTTCAATATCCGCACTTCTACCATAAAGCATCAACATCAATCCACAGGACATATAGCTGTTGAATGATTACTAAAAAAGGGTACATTTGTATGTTACACTAACTAGAGCCAGGCAGTTGTATTTTAAACGGATGTTTTCATTCATTTATTGGTAATTACTAATAGAAATATTTTGTACATTAAAAAGTGTTGTTTAAGTCTGTTCTTCAGAATTCTATCGCTAAAGTGTTTGGTTTTGTATCGTAAAGATACTATTTTGTTAAATATTGATTAAAGTAGAACCATCAGTAGTGTTTATAGTTATTAACATATATTAACGATGAATTGTGAATAATTTTATTGTATCACTTTTTAAAGGCAGCCACAACGTCTACCATTTGCATTCATTAGCATTAAGTTTTATTCTAAACTAAAGCAGAAAATAAACAAACGATCAATAAATAGAATCAGATAATCGAAAATTGGTCTTTGGGGCCTTAAGATTTCGGAGTGAAGACCAGGGACTGATGTAGAAGAGGACATCCCCCCACAAGGTCGATAAATAACCTTGTTAAGTAGGCGCGGGACGAAATCTTAGAAATCTATGAAGGTGTTCTATATTCAAATGCTCTGTGGTTGAAATGATGACGATGAAATGAAAATATATTATATTTAATATTGCGTTTTCACTTTATTGATGATCTGAAGAGTTAAAAGTTTTAGTTTTACAAAATTCTTGGAAGAAAAGTCTCGAGTCTCGAAGGGAGTAAACTTTAGTCTGACTGGGGAATCCAATTAACCGGATTAGAGGGCAGCTCTAAGCCTCCATTATCTGAATAAATAAAAGTCCATGTTCAGTCCAACTCACAGAGGCTTTCGCGCTTAGTCACTCCTTGGAGCGTGAGGGTTATACAGTTAAACACGACGGCCCAAGAGAGAGAGAACGAAAGTCTGAACATAACTAAATCTATGAATAATCCATCAAGCAATCAATGATGGAACTTTATTGAATTGAACTTTAGTAGTTGCTATAACAAAATATTTTTATAAATCGCTAAAAAGTATCTGGTATAAATTCAAACATATTGCTGGAAAAATTCCATAAGCGTGTCTGTTTGTTTATAGTAATCTAATTGATACATTAGCAAATATAAATTAAATTAAATAGTTTATCCTAAAGAATCAAGAAAAATACTGTTATTAACATTGTAAAGTATTTATTTTTGTATTATGAACGCCATTTTGAATTTTGTTTTTTATTACATATAAATTTCACCATAGTAATATGCATTCCATATAGCATCAAAGTGCACACGATTCAATCAAGTCGAAATTTACCGACGAAGTTTCAACTACCATAGGCATCATATCTAAAGTGACAAACGGTTATTGAAAATTGAACGAAAATTGTTTTAAATTAGAAGTGGTGTTATATTCAATGAAAAACTCATATTAAAATCACACAACATGATTTGTGTTTATGTGTTCAAAATTTTGAGAAAGTCTATATATAGTATATTCAACATAATTAGTATTTTTTCACAAAAGATAAGTTCACAAGTTGTGTATATATACAGGGTGATTGATTAAAGTATATGAGCTCTAAAGATGAATGTATAGTTCATTTGCAATAAATGGTACATCCTACGCAAAGATCAATGACCTTTAGAAATATCAATATCAATAACGTCATGATATTATAGTAAAAAAATGCTTCCCAAAATTATGAATCCAAATTTTGGAAAGCGTTTTTCACATTAAAATTTATTATTGTTTACTATCTGTTCTTGCACACTGTGTATTGCAAGACGTGATAGGCCTATCGCATTGCCGTAGAGAAAATAAATTAATGAAACATATTTCAGTGCGTTTACTTTATACAGGTTGATTGGAAATAGGTGTTAAAACTTTAAAGCTATTTTCTGATAAATTCAAAATAAAGTAACCCCTTTTAAGAAAGCAGCGGAGTAATGGTAGCCCAGTAGTAAAAGACAGCGACTTATGATTGCAGGTCGCGATTTTGATTCCCGGAATACAATCTTACATAATTCAAACTTTATTGATTATACGGAATTGCCACTGCTCACAAACAAAGTTTCCAGAGTATGGGCAGTAGCGTGCTCTACGTACCGTAATACTACACTGCGATTTCCAACCCATCTGCCAAGTGTAGCGTTTACGGTATCTTTATAGATTTTTTCCCTTATAGAGATCTTTGGGGAAAGCCATGCAGTGAGTATCTACAGGCTAAAACGATGACCAGGACGATGGTTTTTATACCTATAACCACACACTAGACATGTTGGTGTGAAAGCATTATAAAATGTCGTGAACATCATATGGCCTTCAGTATGATGTCCGAGTTGCTTAAATCATGTTTAGTAAAAATATTGCTCAAACTATTTCGCCCACATGTAGGTATTAGGGGGACCAGAAAGTAATGTCGCTTAAGTTAAATTCATACGACTACATTTTTAACAAATTTTTATTTCTGATCAACTACATATTCACCGTCGTTATCAAAACCCTTTGCCATCTAGTATACACATTTTCAATGCCGCAGTGATAAAAAACAATCCGTTTTTCTATAACATAAGTCGACAAAAAGAACCTTACTTTCTGGTCCTTCTAATATATAGTTAATTTAGTGTTAGGTTCTGTCAGCTGCCTGAATTGACGGAGTCGTACACAAATATCGAGAATAATACTGCCCTCGTGATTTGTGCTGTGATGAAGAATTTTCTATATTACCAGATTCTCCTGATTTATATAGATCTAATAGTCTAAATAATTATAACAAAGATACATTCGTTTATATTCTTTAGAGAAACGTTTTTACCTTTAGACTGTGATTTTAAAGGTAGCTGAAATATATTTTTTTCTATTCATATAGAAAGTATCTATATAAATTTTGCCGACTAACTGTCTGGTGTACCTACAAAGAAAATGTTATGACGTACAGCCGTTACTGTCGCATAACTGGAAACATTATTTGTACTAAACTCACGGTGCGCTTGTTTGTAGCAATGTTACGAACCTGAGTGTTTGTAAACACCATTAAGTCGCTTCCAGTTGTTTTGATTATGCTGCGCTACATCGATGCTGTTGCGATTTCGTCTGTATTTAGATTCATATTTGTTGTTTCATGGCTGAACTGTTGATCTACTTAAAAACAGACAACAAGAAATATTTGAAAGAAAATCAAACAATTTACTCACTTAGCTTCTATCTAAGTTTAGATAATTATTTGTTTTAATGACCTGTATGCTCCCAGGATATTCTTGTTCATTATATCATTCCATATTCATTATGTGTACAGTAGCTAATTTATATGTCACCATTTCTGTAGTCGGAAGTCTACTTCTGAACATATGCCTCCCTATAGGTACCCAAAATGTCAATTAAAAAGCGGCTTGCGTCAAACGTTTTCCGCTGTCGTAGATACGCACAGTTTTATTTGCGATTAAGTAATAATAAATACATTAGCGTGTTTTCTCATGTTTTACTATGAAATATAATAATTTTAAGGTATGTTTTTTCTATGAACGCTCTATCAGATAGTTTATAAATATATATATTTTAACTGTTTGTGCAATGATCAAGAAAAGAACTTAAAAGTAATTTAATACAATTTTGACGTGGGCTATGAAATAACTTAGTTTTTTTTAAATTTATAGTTTAGTATTGTTTAATGTCTTTGTATTATGTTTGTTATGTAAATAATACACCTGTTATCTGATCACTGTGCGTCCAGGAATACAATATGTTAAACGTGATATATATTTTTTAGAGATTCTACATGGGTATATATGTTAACGTTAGTACAAGTACACCGGAGAATAATTTGTAGATTGAGATATGTCCACAAAACATCGGCTTATATTGGCGACCGAACATATTGTATAAAACATGATTGGTTCTATAATCACTATACCGATATGTAAAAGCTTTTAATTGGTAAATGTGTTACTTATTTCCTGTCAATTAATGTATGGTACACCCTATCCTAAATGGTTCGACGACATATTCAAGGTGGCTGAAATCAGGCAGAATAAGACCGGTTATTGTGGCGATTGGACATTCAGAAGAAGCCTACGCCTCATTGTGCGCGCCTATCGGCTGATATTTTGATGATTTTAAGAATACTGTACTGATGTTAATGCGTGAAATTAAATGTTGTTGATACACGCTCAGGAAGCTAATTATGCTCATGCACTCTTTGTTAAACTGTATTTACAAATAGTAACTGTTGAGTTTCACGCCGGTTCTTCTCAGCAGAACTGCCTTCCGAGCCGGCGGTAGCTTCCTGTAGGGATAGCAATGCCGAGATTTTATGTTGATAGACGATTTGAAAGTGTCTGTATATTACAGGCTATTGCCTATTCGAACAAAGAATATGTGTCGAATAACCACATATTCAAGTAAATATTATTCAATATATATAGCGTCAACATTTAGTTATGTTAGGAACCGGGTGTTACAACCGAAAAATAAGGAGAAATGATAGATGGTCATGCAACAATGTCGAACATATAAAAGTGTAAAACAAAAACAAGAAATAAATACCAATTGCACACAGTAAGAAATTTATGTTATTGCACCAAGATTGACGCTCACAAATATTTTGATTTTGAAACTCTTTCTAAAGTTTTAAAGTTAAGAAATATATAACATAATGATCATTTATTTGTCGCTTGAACCAGTAACGGGAATAAAGATATTTCATCCTAACTTCATTACCTCATTAAGATAATAACAAAGAGATTAAAGAGTTTACATGACATCTTTTCAAAAGGCCATCACAATTATTCATTATCATTTGGCATAAAAAATACTCAAAACAAAGCATATAAAAATACTTCTATATTGGTACAATATGACAGTCAAACAAAGTAATATTTGCTCTTTATAATCGCAGTGGTGTTATTAAAAAGTATGCTGAAATATTTCGTTTGTTTACTAGCCAACGAAAAAGGTTGTTATGGTAAAAGGAAAATATGTTTTACGTATTGCTTGATACGTCAAGTCTATTAATTAAGCTTTGAAAATATTTGCTCTAAATATGTACGTGTACAGTAAAATACACGTTTACATAGGTTTCATATAACATTGCAAAATTTAAACATTTAGTCTATTGTAGGCGTATACAGCCCTGGCAATAATTAAACTAGCCTATATCTAAACGTTAATAATGAGTACAGAAAAATAATATTAAAGAGGTCTCTCTATAATAATAAAATAAGACACGAAGAGTTTGTGTTAAATTAATTATATCGATGGATGCTATGTATATGGACAAAACCAATTTTTTGATCATTATGACTTTTTATAGTAAACGCATCTTAGCGATATAATTAATTATGTTAGCTATTAAAAGAAGGTCTGCATAAAAACACTATTTTATTACAGTATAAAGACATATGTAACATGAATTTAAATCTACAAGGACCGAAGAGTCGTTAGAAACCTATACAAGACGAGTTCTGGCGAGTTTGTGTATATCACCATATCCTTTGATTACAATAAAACATCTATTGATGTAATGATTATCAAAAGTGTGCTGAACCACGTCAAGTCTATTGTGCTGGTTGGTTCACATTATCGTCGCAAAGACAGTAATGAACTTTATTTAGATGGCTCTTTTAATTATATTACAATGTTGAAATTATACAAAGAATGGTATGATCCATCTAAATATGGTAATAAATGTGTCATTAAGGCAATACATATATAGTAAAGAAAAATATTAATTTATCATTTCACCAGCCATAAAAGGCTAATGCCATATTTGTCAATTTTTCTCAGTTCTGTGTCTCGTGAAAATAAAATATTGTTTCGCAATCATATAGTCAGCAAAAATCAGATTAGATCCTTAAAAGAAAAGGATAAATGTGTATCACAATGACAAAAAATATTCTACGCTACTTTTGAATTACAAAGTGTTGATGTGACCAAGTGGTGAAATTAGTCTATTTTATTACACCAAAAGGTTGAAAGTCCATAACTCATTATAAATATATAATAAACACACTGCAATGTAGGGATCGAACGAAAAAGCGAACTGTATTTATGACATAATTAAATTAAAAGTTAATAAGGTTGTGACGATATTAGATTTTGGTCAGACATCTGCACTGGCCAAAACCGAAATAGGATTGTTTTTTATGTATCTGTACACTGCTAAACAGTTTAATTTGAATACAAAGCACAGTTTTCTTAAAGTAGGCCACACTCAGAATAAAAACGACTCCGTACACCCCACTATTGAAAGATTTTCAAAATGTTATACTATTTACACATCTAAATGGAGCTCATTGATTCGATGGGCGAAATCAGAAAGAAGTACTTATAACGTCATAGACGTAGCTCAAAATATCATTAATGACCTTAAAAAAGATGCAGACAAATACAGTTTTACTGGACTAAAAACCCAAAAGCGCAAAAAATTCTTTGGCCGATAGATTTCCAAAAGCAGGTTTTTGTTTGAAAGTAGTAGAATAATAGGCAAGGACAGATTGGAAGCAGTCTGCATCATCTTTAGACGTTATTAACTAGGTCTTTAGCCTACCTTGAGAGTGGACAAATTACACTGCGCCAACCGGTCTGTGGTCTCCTTGTCAGAATCTTAAAGACCTAACGGCTATTTGTTCTGCGAGTTGCCTGCTGCCAGTTCAAACTGTCCATTCGCTGAATTCTGTCAATTAATTTCGTAGGTTTTAACATTGTAAATACTAATTAGCAGTCAGAAAATTTTAATGGGTGATATGAATAAATGTAATTTTTTTTATAATTTATTTAATAATAATTTCTATATTTTTTAAAATAAACATTAATAAAATAAAACCTAAAATTATCTTTATTTAATGAAACTGGCCAGAAAAATAGCAATAATAATAGTAAAAAATAATCAATGTCATTCAACTGTCACATTGATAAGGGTTTAATTTTTGTAACGGTATATGAATGTGCAACGAATATCATTAACTTTTTTGTAACGTATTCTCAATAAGATTAACGAACTTTCAAATCAATTTTAAATCGTTATTCTGTGGCAAAAATGTACGTATTTTTCTGTCAATTTTAGAAATAGATTCTTGTTAAGATACGAACTTTTCAGAATTTTACAATTACGCTAGTAATATATCGATCGATTTTACAAGAACTTTTTGTTGATTTGAGCATTTTTTGAATTGAACATTTTCAATTGTCATCACGCATATATCCGGAGACAGATTATGCAGCGACAAAGCATTTAGTTCGTTCCTATTCAGAAATGAATATATTTTTTATAAAGTCAGTTTTTTCTTAATCTAAGTTAATCCTAACTAAAATTTAAGTGTTATGACTAAATTTAAACAGGCGTTCAAAATTTTCCCACGAAAAAAATTTGTCGCCTTGGTTTTGGGCCCCTGCCTAAATCCGACCCTGCTTTTATTATTATCAGCGAGGGTGTATGTGTTTTGCGGCTACAAATGACTACTTTAAGACTTGGCTAATTACAATATTGCCAACATTTCAGGCAGGCGCTTCAGGCGTTCTGTAGCTTTAATAGCAAGTAGCGTGAATTTTACAGCAAATACTTATTGCTAGCATGGAAGAAAAACGTCGCGAAGAAATCGGCATATCTTAGTACTAAAAACCCATAAGATATTTCTTCTTTTCTAACAGAAAGATCGTCTGAACTGTCGTACCTTTATGAACAGTAGAGAGGAGCTTTACTCTTCGCGTTAAGAATGAATTATGCTTGTCCGCTAGCTATGTTTCGTAACGCGAATAAGCGCAAAATATTCGTTGCCGCTCTGTGCATGTGGCGGTGGTAGATAAAAGGCTTAGTCTCATACATTTCTATACAAAGAATACCTTTTTGTATGTTACGTTCGTATAACGGTCATGGTACGTTATAACGGGCAGTCATGTAACCTTAATGGTGATTACAGCTTAGACAAACTCAAGGATAAGGCGGATATAGAATCAGCTCAACGGTATTAATTATTTGAATTGAATTTCACTTAAGGTACTGTTGTTAAAAAATGTTCTTTATGGAGGTCTTTTCCAAATATTATATCCTTTATTAACCCAATAGGTAAATTGAGTGATCTATTAATATTTCTCGCCTCCGATAGTTGTCAGAAGACATGGAATGCTAGCTGCTTTCAATACAGAATATATTCGGGAATTTGTGAAGGAGTCTTATGACCAGCAGTGGTCTTAAGGCTGAAATGATGATGATGATGAACCTAAACAACCCCTTGTAAAACAGACGTGCTACCAGAAGATGTTCAAGGTGTAATTAAAATTGTAAAATTTGTGATAATTATTCTATGATGACCTAGAATAAAGAGCACAGACCGGCAAGCGCACGTAGGACTTCCATTCCATTTCCACAAGGTAGACAGACGACCTTGTCAAACTTATCGCAAGACGCAGGATAAGCCGCTTCCAAACGGGTGTTTTAAAAATCCGGGAGGAAGTGTTATGTCAAACAGAAGATATCTTACGGTTGACGGTAGAGCAATAACTTTGATTAATACGTGATTGTTTTTAGTGAATTTGGGCGAGATGAACGTACTACGAACAATGTTTGGTGTCTGCAGTGGCTCCGCGGAGAAAAGCGAGGTTCACGACATGGTGCGGAGGATATTTGGCAATGAGCTCGTAATGAAGGATAACTCAGATCGACAGAATCAGTTAATTTGATTTACTTAATTTAACTTATTTCATTGAACTTTAAAAGTGTACTAAGCCATCTTAAAAGTATACTAAAGGGGGACTGGCAGACATTAATCATTCTTTCAGTTAACCCACGAACAAAGAAAGTTTGAAATAAAATCTTAATTCAACAACTTAACTAAAAATAAATATTACATATATTTTGTAATTACGTAATGTTTATTTTACGTGTAATTTATATGCATATTACAATTGACAGTAAAAAAATGTTAATTAAATGATCATTAAATACTGTTGAGGTTAATATCCACTGAGATATTTCATCCAATCTAGAAGTAATTTTACTTAGTAAATATTTCTATGATAAATACGTGTGAATTTGTTAAGCGGCAAATGATTTCGTATTCCTTATATTTATTATATTTAACAATTATAAAGTTTACCTTAAAAAACAATGTAGTTTTACCATTTTAAACCTACATTAGGTGTATTGTTTATATGAAAAAATATCACATATATTTTTTCTTTTTTATATTTACATATATTACATATCATATTCGAGCATTCGTAGCCCAAGGGTAGAGGATTGAGACGTGCGATTGTAGGTCAGGAGTTCAATTCCTTAGATACAATCTTATATAAATCACACTTTGTGCGTTGATTATATAACATTGCCACTAATCATAAACTTTTAGGATATGGATAGTGGCGTCCTATATCCCCTTCATAGACATCTTCCTATACTTCGTGGTGGACGTCTATGGGCTGATGGTGACCTATATTATTTTTAAAGAACTAATCAATTAGTATGACAATAATTATTTTTAAAGAAATGTTTACAAATTATGTTTATGCAATTGACAGAAAAAGCAAGTACTTGAATCACATTCGTGAAAATCTCACGAAGGTTCTTGACGCGAAAATTATGACGCCCAAATCTAAATTTGCCAAAAAACATCAAGCCATAATGGACGTAAGTTTCTAATATATATATTCATTAGTAGTATAAATTTCTGTTCGTCAGTTTTGGTATAAATAATTTGCTACTTAGTAAATATACTTACTACGATAGGTGCTGTAACGTAAAATTTGTCACCAAAACAAACAGACATCATTTTTTGAATTATTTAGGATAAATTTAGAGTACTAAACTTATTCATTGAATTCTTCTATTCATTTATAAAAAAAGTAATATATGCTTACGGATAAAACATACTAAATATATTTAGAATGAGCCCATCATCTGGTAAAATTATTAAATTTACAGAAAATAATTGTATTGATAATTTTGTTTTCACATGCTTTTAGTACTATATATACTTTTACTTATAACACTAAACACTATAAACTTTTAGTTATCAGTTTAGATTTTTGATTAAACGTTTTTGCTATTGATTTTTTCAAGACATCCTCTGCTGGTCATGGGCATCTCCATAAGGATCCTCCTAAAGGATCGATTTTTTATAGCTCTACATAACAAAAGTATCCAGTTTATTTTACAGTAAAACTATTCAGTATTGTTAGATTTAAGTCTTTACGGTAATTTCATTTCTTTGTTATTAAAAGTATATGTAAAATAAATGTACGTAATGCACTTTGGGAAAATTTGCTGAAGAATGTAGTATGTAATTATTGTTGTGATTCATGAACAACGTAGCAATCGAAACTATTGTCTAAAGTCACAAGTTGACGGGCAGGACATGGTTATGCACGAATGGCGTCGCTAATCATAGGATCAATGCCTTTCGTTTAACCAATTAACCATAAAAAAATGAAAGTATCAAAATTATCAAAGTAATTTCGTGATATTTAGAAACAGGAGACATCAGATGAGAGACCTGGACGTATTGGACCAAAACTTGTCGTTTTTGATGCTTCTACTGGTAAATAAATACTTTCATATATAAACCTAATACCTTTCACTAGACTCCATAAATCTTAACTCTTTTGTGTAAGGTTTCTCAATAAAATCCTGTATAATGTCGCTGAATTATCAGGTAATAAATTAAAAAGGTTAATTAAACTAAAATTCATTAATAAATGGTAACATAGACTTAAAGAATTTTTAAGTGGCAATAAAGCTAGGGAATGTGTTGCTCGTACTACTGTTGAGTAAAAATGATCACATTCGGATCGCAAAAAAAAAACTATATGAGTTTGTTGTGGGCTCTTCTAAAACCAGGATGCGTTTAGAATCATTGTAAGTTTAAGTTGAGAAATGCCATTTGAAGGGAGCTCACTTTATTTCTAGTTTTTTTTTTCAAAATGGATTCCTATTTCATTCTTCTCATTACGTACACAAATATTTACTATAAGTGTTCCAAAATTTATAATAATAATAAATGTATCTTTAAACAATCTAGTTTGTATGTTTAGTATCTGAAGTGTCAATAATGATCTTCGGAAATATATTTATTTTAGGCACTGGTCGTTTGGTGTTAGTCGGCGATGAAAGAGTTAGTGTCCAAGGTCTGTCTAGTTTTGCTACGATAAGAGCAACCGCTTGCGTATACAGCGGGAAATGGATGTATGAAGTACAACTTGGAACTAAGGGCATTATGCAGGTAAGTACACTTAAAATCATCTGGCAAGATATCCTATTATAAATTTTAAAGTTAACCGACACACATGTCTTTTAATAACCTATAACGGAGTATTCTTTCATTGAATGTAGATAAGTATAAGATAAGGTGGTGATGAGGTGATGATGATAACTTTACAGATCGGTTGGTGCACGGCTGGTTGTACATTTTCAATGGACACCGGTGTAGGCGACACAGCCAATTCCTACGCATACGATGGCGGCAGAGTGAGAAGGTGGAACGTTGCTACATCACCTTACGGTCATGGGTGGCTACCCGGTGATGTCATTGGTTCTTGTCTAGATCTCGACAAGGGTACTTTGGAATATTTTAGGTATTCTCTGCCTGTATTTAAAACATACTAAATGTTTAATAATAAATGGTAATAATGAATACAGTACTTAGAAAGCAGTTTTTCGCCCGTTGGGTGATTTTTGTTATTGGATCATGTCCCGTTTTACACTACTGCGAAGCATACATGAACTACAATGTTCTTATTAATGATAAATGTTTATTTTTGTTATTCTGTTTTAAGTGTAGCTATGTGTATATTTTTATTGTATTTTTATGTGTAATTGTATGTGTGTCTAAAGTGTAGTCAATGTTTATCATTTTTTGTTTAGAATTTGATAATGTATTTTATTTAGGAATGGCGTTTCATTGGGTATGGCGTTTGACAAAGTGAGTCACGGTACCGGAATCGCATATTTCCCAGCGGTCTCTCTAGCCATGCAAGAGCATCTTTACGCCAACTTTGGCCATGTGCCTTTTGTGTTAGTATTTATTTTCATTTATAATATTAACAGCTGCTTGGTAAAATGTTCTTTGTACAGAGTAGTTATTTATGTAATCATTTATTTTTAGTCTCATTCAATACGTACATTTCATTAAATTTATTTTATAGTAATCATTCGTGTACGCCTCGAAAAGAATGTCAGTAGAGCCTTATTTGGTAGAAACTAGAATCTGATTGAGCTCTCGTATAAATAGCATTTTCAACTTAAATCTACGAGAGTCACTAATACGATCTGATCTCAGAACTCCCAACAAACTCAGACTGGTTTAATTTAACTTGTACTTTAACTATATCCTTGCTATAGTAAGAGAGAAATTCATATATAAGTTTTAGTACGACTAAAAAATCCTACACACTTTAATGGAATTTTATTTATAAGTTTTTGTTTCAGTAAGGAGGTGTAAAATTAAAGATACGTCAATCTATCCATTGCTTAACTTCAAGCTTTTTGCTCCTTTCTTATTCTTGCATATGTATCTCTATTCAAAATTAATGGAATATTTAATTTAATGAAAAAATATATTGATGGTACTGGTTTTATTAGCAGCTGCAATTATGCAGCTGTAGAGACCACTCAATGTTGGGTGCCTCTTATAGATTTACAGAAGGAACGGTTGGAAGCGGTCTGCATTGAGCGCCTTCCGGCAATTTTAATATAATCATATGACCACATTGTGGGTGGACACACAACGCTGCACTTATCGATTCAAGATCTCCACCTGTAGAACCTTAAGACTCTAGCGGAAATCGGTTTTCCACGTTATTTAATCCGTGTACTGCCACTTCAACTTGCCAAACCGCTGGGCTATTTCAGTTACTTTCCGAAATTAGTTTATATTAAAATTATCTGTAAAATTCACTAATAGTGTAAAGAAGATAAGTGGTATAATTTTGCATATATTTAACAGTTTCCCTGTCGATGGGTTTGCTCCGCTGCAAGCTCCGCCAGTGAAGGAGTGTGCCCGAGCGACTCTTCTGTTTAAATGGCTCGATGCCATCATAGATGAGCTCATTCACTTATCGACTTTTAAATCAATCGATAAAAAATCTAGTAAGGTACATCTTTTTTTAAGGTAGAAGTTTGTAGAATCTTTATTGTAATAAATTAATTTTTATCAATGTCCGTACTCAATTTTTGTAATTCGGTTTTTGTTTAACATCATTATTTCAGCTGTGGGACTATACCACTGCTGGATATAGTCCCACATGTTTATAATAGGACCGGTTCCTACCGGCTTGAGTTCAGCGTCTTACAGCGTGGACTTCTAGATGGACGTCCAGTTTTTATTGCTAATATTTACATATGTAAAAAGGTTATTAATAATTTTCCTCGACACACGACAGGGCTAATACCAGAAAAAGCGTTTTAGGTTAGTGATAATGATTCGAGGGTGCCTTTGCATGCACCTGTCATTGTATGTTTTAAATTATTTTCTGTTTAATCTGTCTGTACAATATTTGACTTGAAAGCCGTCAGATTCTTTTTTTAAAACGTTGATAAATACATACGAAAGTCCAAGCTTAATATGGATTGTATTTTTCAATCATTTTCATGTTTCGTACTAGTCGTTGTTATCTTAAACTATAAGCAATGTTTGTATTATTCTATAACGCACGTCTAGTAATTCTGGAATAAATTAATGTTTAGGCTAAATCGGATTCATCGAAAGCAGCCGAGGAAGAAATAGCTCTTCGTATTGACAGTTCAAACTCCGTGTACAGCCCACGAGCGTCGCCAACCAATGTTCTTGATGTTCAAAATACAGAAGTTAAGAAAATGTCGAGAAAAGTAAGCATAAAAAGATTATTCGTAGAGTTTAAGGTGATAACGAATAATATCGATTAACGGGGGAAAACGATTTCACGATGTCAACTTATTGGAATAAAGCAGAAGAAGGCTTTACAATCGGCTTGCTTAAGTTTCCACTGATGAGATTTAAGTTTTCCCTCATAGAGTAAGTTTCTTGGCTTTGTATAGTTCCAAGCGTATTTGTCAAATTTTAACACTATAATATTGTCAATTTTATTATAATCTTTCTTACTCTCCCTTTTTGTCCTTTCCCTATCTCTCTTCCTTTTTTATATTTCTATATACTTGTTAAAAATATTACTGTATTTCTTAAATTCACATTTGTTTAAATTTTCTGTCTTCCCAAATATCTTTTAAACTACAAAAATACATTTGCAGGGCATTAGCACTTTAGTGAGTGATGTAATTTAACATATAAATGAATACAATGCAATTATAAAAATGACTACCAAAGCGCTTTATAATTGTAAAATCACCCATCATTAAATTTCATCTGAATTATACTACATCTAATTTCATCTTATTATATTATACTCGGACCATAATATTTAGAAGCAGAATTAATTACTGAAGCACACCTAGAAAGAATTTAACCTATTTAAAAGTTAAAGTATGAATTAATATACATTATATAATTTAAAACAAAAAATGTAAGTTTATTCAAACAAAATCCTTTTCCCAAAAAAGGAAAAGAAACATTAATCCAATTAAACTTTACTATTATCTAGCGATTTGGATTTAGGCTATTCTCGACTTTAAGACCGTAGACTGGAGCCTAGTTAGCATATGGCCAATTCTTGACTGTGGTCTTTAGTCACGGTTCCTTGCAACCAGGCTAGTGATAGCTTGCATACATATATAGTTAACGTATTATAATTTTGCAAAGTTTGTCGTGTAAGCGTTAACAAGCAATCGATTGAAAAGTACGTGACCCTAGAATCGGAATTGATAGCCCAAGACGAGGCTTCACGACATGGACATGCTGTAGAGTATCGTGTAAGCTTTGCGTCATCTAATGCTGATGAACTACTGTCACAATCCGAACAGAGGGTCTTAAGAAAGTCCTCGAGTTTATAGTACCACTGGATCTGCAGTACCGTGCTTTAGAAAGATGCAGCGAGGTGCCTAGGAAATTTCCAGGAAAAAGAGCCGTCCCAGAGTTGAAGGCGGACTGATGGATTATAATGGCCGATACTTCCTCCGTCTGGCGTGCGCATATCTAAGGCGCTTTCGGCAGCGCAAGGCAAAAAGAAAACAAATTATATCTTGGATGTTTTTGCAGGCATTTCTAATGTCGCTAGCTCGACTGGTGGTCATAGAACTAGGCGGTTGTTTGAAGTTGTCATATGTGGTGATTGGTGAACTTCTCACCCGATTCCGTGGATATCTGGGAGTCAAGTCCAGGAGTATAAATCTTGATCAACAAGCCGTCGAACTTTATACATTGAGTAAGAATGCAGAGTTTGTAAGTATTTCATTGAATCCTAATAGACACTCACACATTTCGCTAGAGCGTAACAACTCTCATAAAGAATAGTAGCAGGTTAAAACTTTGTCATTTGTTAAAAAGTTGTTATAGATAAACCATCTCAAACTTTTTATTATAGATAAAAACATTGTTGTATTATCAATATAATTAATATCTAAAAAAAAAACTTTTATTTACGATGTGAAGATTTATAAACCACATTTTTCATAAAACGGCTATATGTCTCTTATGTAAAAGGCTTTCTAGGTGGTTTTGCCGCATTTTATTTTGCCGCCGGACAATAGGGGTGCATAGTACAATAAGAATTCAAATGAAAACAGATAATGAGAGATAATTTTTTTAAATGTGTTTATAGTAATGCATTGATATGGGCAAGCCGTTTTATTTTATAATAGGCTAATGCCCTATAAATGTCCATTTATAGTTGGAAGGTTTTCAAAGAGGTCAGAAATTATATATGTTGATTTAGATAAAGATACTCGTAGCAACAGTTGTGTTGGGCAGAGATATAAAGAAATAGAGCAAGAGAGAGAAAGGGAAAGAAAAAAAAGAGGGAGTGTTAGAAAGATTAGTGTACGTTATAAAATAGAAGAAATTCAAATTTGATACCAGCGATTAGGATTTTTTTTCCAACAGGATGATTAATGATTAATGATTGTCTACATATCATCATTTTTATTTTAACCGTATGACGTCTCTTACTGAATATAGCCTCTCTCATAGATATAAAAAGGACGTTTTTAATAAGACTACGATTTATTTATCAAATAGGGTGCATTTAACTTGTTCAATAGGTCTAGAACATTCTTTGAAGTATTTATTTAGCGAAGTTAGAAATTAAGTGCGGCAATATTGACCTTGAATGGTCGTGAAAATTATATAAACGCTTGCCAAAAATGAAGACACGTGCCAACAAGGTAAAAGCGGGCCTTGCGGTTGCAATATTCAGCTAGTTAATGGTTTGCACTGTGCCAACCGATTTTGGCACAAATTTATCGTAAAATTTTGAACTAAAGGTTAGATGGTTACATGCGCCTTGTAACTCTGGAATAATATGATAAGCGATGGCTTTATTCTTTAATTGTTTAAGTAACTGAATACTAAGAATATCGACATGTACTTTAAAATATAACAAGCTTTTTTATTCAATTTTAATTATTTATTGTTGCAAATATTCTGATTTCTTGAGAACTTAAAGATAACAAATCCCGTATTTTATTTGATATATTTACTTAGGCCCTTTCAGAAACCAAAACAGGAAGAATTTAGTTTTTATGTTTACATACAAAACTATAAATATTGTTTCTGATTTCGGCAGACCTTTTGGCAAGTGCCTCAACCACATCCGTAATGTGTTGTAGCATCTAATACATCTGGATGTATTTATTTACATACTCATAAATAAGTTTTTAATTACGAACGGTAGTAGTGAAATTGCCAACATTAGTACGACATTGTTGAACCTACCTAGAGTAGTTGAACCGATCTAGAGTAAAGAACAAAAGTTATGCTTGATGTTAAGCAAGGAAGGTCCCTAGGTACATTAAATGGGCTTCGTTTTATAGGTCAATGTGGACTTAGATATTGCAGGATTAACTAAATCGAAGAAGCAACAGAAAAGAAATAAACATATTGTATATTTGTACAGGTAAATTTGTCGGAGAAAATACTAACCCAACCTCACACAAAACTGTGTATCTTATTAGATTTGTTGTGGACTTTTCTGGACGAATCCGCTCTGTGCGACATATTCGAGCATTGCGTTGTGAGGGAATGTTTGCTCTATGACTCTGTCTCCCCGGTAATGATTTTTTTAAATAAGTCGTGTACCTAAAATAGTAGCACTTCATTACTTAGGAGATCTAAAAGACCTTTTGCAGGACTTTCTTTTTGTGTGCCTACAAAATTATGCAAATCTACTTTATGATATAACATTTGCATTCCGTGGATAGCATTAATTGATGGCATAATGAAAAAGATATTAGACGACTAATCAGGTTTTTTTTTTTTTTTTTTTTTTTTTTTTTTTTTTTTTTTTTATTGATTCTAATTTGTATCGCTGGTGTTTTTTTTTTTACAGTATTTATCTTTCGCTTTAACTAAACGCAGACAGTGGGAGAGGGTTGCCGCTATTTGATACGGATCTTTCTTCTCCCAGCTGCGAGGCACGACAGCGTTTTATATTATTATTACAATTTTTTTTTTTTTTACACAATTTTCACTTATAACTATAGGTAAATACAGCTAAAATTTATACATATTAACAATACAATTTGGAATACACAATTATATATTAGTTGCTACATTATTTTATTTAAGTCACTGCCCAAGCGCTACAGACCGTTAAATGCCTTGAGATTTAGGACAATGTGCCGGGCCAACTCATCAAAAGATTCTGCTGTAGATTTTTTCTTGAGAAGGTCCGGTAAGCTGAACGGAGATATATTAAGGTTTTCACATAAGGTCACGTGGATATGTCTTTTGGATGCGAATCGGGAGCAGTGTCTGAGTAAGTGATCAAAAGTCTGTACTGTGGAGTCGTCACATGGGCAAGTCTCATTATCGATTATTTTAAAGCGGTGCAGGTACTGCTTGCAGTACCCGTGCCCGCTTAGTAGTTGTGTCAGATGGAAGGATGTCTTGATGAGTTTTCGCAGTTTGTTTATGTCGGTGAGTTTCGAAAGGAGTCCTATGGTATGTCGACCCTGTGCCGAGCTCTCGTATCTAGCCTGCCAAATGCGGTTGTGTTCCGCGCGGATTGCGCTCTTCACGAAACTCATTGGGAAGTAGACATAAGCCGGTGGAGAGTGCATTGCGGCAGCACTCTTTGCTGCCAAGTCGGCTTCCTCGTTACCGACGACGCCTGTGTGGCTTTTGACCCATGTAAAGTGTAATGTAGCTGGCGCGCGTGCGTGTATCTGATTGTGAATTTGTGTGACGATGGGGTGGGTGTTGCTTCTATTCTGCAGCGCGGCGATGGAAGATTGTGAGTCCGTGTGAATAATTGTGTATGTGTTCGGGTATGTTGAACAGGCCCACGAGCAGGCTTTCGAAATGGCGAGAAGCTCAGCTTGAAAGACCGAGCAAAACGAGTGAAGTTTGTATTTTTTGGAAGCAGTCTGGCGGCCTTCCATGAAAGCAAAAATTAGTACCGCAAGAAAGTTTTTTTAAGATGTCTCTTAGATCTCCAAAAAGTAAGCTAACAGTTCTTAAAAATATTGACGGAGTTAATACTAACATTGAACTATGAATTGTCATGCTTTTTTATACATATAGTATCTCTTAGTAAATGAAATATATCCAAACTTTCCATAAATCAATGTCAAGCTAAAATATATTAAATTTCATTTACCGAGAGTAGTTACAACCTGCTCTACCTGGCGATTTTGCATTTAAAAGTTTATTTGCCTATAATATCACTAATAGTTTAGTGCTTAGTAATGTTTTATAAGAGATATTTGTAGGATATGAATTTTAAACAACAAATCGAAGGTGTTTTTGTATTGTGTGTATTAATGCAACATCGTGAGACGAGGCACCATCTTGTCAAATACGTGTTTTTCAATAAGATTACGTGAGTATTATTTTAATTTTTAATTTCTTAAGAGATTGTTTTAAACTTTTCCTTCATATCTTTTATTTAATTTGTATCAGTATCCTTGGCAGTGATTAACGAGAAGTAATCTTTTCCGTGTAAATATATATGTATACATAAGTACTCTTGTATGTATGTGTATATAGTAATGTATGTATTAGTTTGTACGTACACCCTAAATTACCCTCTCCATCATATCTTTCATCTCCATCCAAAGGTTTTTCGGTAGAGATCGCCTCAAGAAATAAGACCGTCTCTTGTTATATATATATATATATGAATTGTTTCTTTTTTTCATCTATTTATTGTCTATGGTGTACAAAAAAGTGTAAATATATATGTAATACCTATGATAAATTAGAGATTCAGTATTATGTTTTGATTTTTTAATATGTGTAAATTAATTTTTTCATAAGTTGATTTGGTGTCATTGGAAAATTTAATGTAAATGATACTACATGTATTTTTTGACTAAATTACTTTAACGTCAAGAAATATATAGAATTTTTTTTAGATAACTAATTAATAATAAACATTACATAGGTTCGATAATTTCCTTAATGTGAAATGCCCAGATGAAAACGTTTTGCATACTGTCATACAAAAGCCTTGGTGGCAAAGACCTACGTCGGTGCAAGGGGAAACAGACCCAAGAATTTCTGGTTTGTATTCAATTGAATTTTTACTAATCAAGAAAAAAAATACTTTTTAAGTTTCCCATTTTAGTTGAATTGATTTGATTTCATGAAAATAATTAGTCTATAGTCTTAACATAAAACCATTAAAATATATAAATCTTATTCGAAGTGGTTTCCATTGACTGCAATACAGTCCTTTAAGTTAGTTATCGATAGCAGTACGGTCTTTCTTTGGTAAAATTTTTCACTGTCAATCATATGGATTCTTCTAGGGACTCTAAGTTATTGTAGCGTTAAGAGCAAGACTTACTCTCTCAAACTGACCAAAACGGGACATAATCTCATGGATTAAGATCAGGACTTAATGACGGCCAGTCTTCAGCTCTCATGAAGTTCGGAACGTTAGCTTCTAACCAAGATTGATGGATCAAACTTTATGACCCAGCGTCGAGTCTTACTGAAAGGACTATTCTTGGTTATCGAACATGTTGTTATTGAGGGACTTAGGTAACTTGTTAAAAATGGTATTTTGATGCACTTGTGTATTTAGATACCTTTTTCACAAAAATATCGCACAGCCACTACTTCATAGCTAACAGCCTAATAAACTATCACTGAAGTCTATTAAAAGCCTACGTTATATTCTGTTGACTAATTGGGAAGCATTTAGAGCTTTCGTAATAAATACGATTATTTTATTTGTTAAAACGTTGCTAAATTGTAAAAAAATTCTCAATTGCAAACAAAATTCTTCTGTATTCTCCCTTTGTGTACCGCTTAAGTAGCGGTTTTTCAAAATGACAAGTGTCTTATAGGCTGCAAGTACTAAGTCATATTTTATAATACACAACCTAGTTTGCTATCATCTTCTTCCAAGATAAAATATTTTTTGTTTTGGCACTACACCCACTTTATGAAATGCAATCAGATTTGGTTCTCTTTATCATCTCACTCTAGTTTAATATCAAAAAAATATTTAACAACATATTTTCGCGAAAATAAAAAAAACACACTCATATAACAATGACTGGTTCCAAATTCAAAAGTAATAATATTTTGTTTATTTTTTAATATCACAATATTTATGGCTAGACTAAGTAATATATACAATACATTGCGTTTCTTTGACAAAAACAAATATTTTTTTTTAAATCATGTGTAATATTAATGATAATGGTAATTTAGCAAGCGATTATCCTTTTCAGAAAAGGAACTGAAGTCTACTAATGACGACGATTTAGCTGTAGAAGCACAGTACAAAGCAGATTGTCAAAAAATCACCGAATTCATTCAACCACTAGAAAATATACAGGTTATATTTAATGCTTACATATTTTCGCTTTTTTCTATTTCTCTTTTTGTCAAGCGATAACAAACGTTTGGTAATAAAATTCTCTCTGTTCTAGCTGGAATTTATCCTCATTTTATTGGACAATTCAGACGGATCGAATGTCGTTCCATCGACGCGGAAAATATTTTTGGAAAAATTCAGACGATACATTATGGATAACTGTATTTTAGATATGGTGAATTTTCTTTTTTGGTAAAATTTCGTGAATATTTTTCAAGAAAATTTTGAAATAATCGCATATTGCTGGATTATATTTTAATATGTTAATGAAAGTGGTTGTTTCATTGCAGCGTCTTTTTAATGTTTCTCGCAATTCACCCGCAATATCCTGGTGTTGTCACGCTAGATTGCTCACAGCTATATTAAAACTATGGAATACGGAAAACCCTCTGCGAAATTTGTACGTTAGGTGTTTTTTTTTAAATTAAATAGATTAATTATTTTTTGGTTTAATTAATTATTTATTTATCATCTTAAAGCGAGTAGTGCCTGGAGATATTTGTGATTCGTTTTTCAGAAGTAACCCACCACATTTACCGCCGAAAACGTTCATTGACGGAGAATTAGATTTTTACAATGTTGATCGACTTGGCGGTGTTTTGCCATTTTTAGTGAGAACTTTGAGGTAATTTTTTAAAATATACAAAAAAAATGACGCAACACAATCCTAAGCTTATAACTGATGTAGATAAATGAAGTAATCTGTATACTATACTAACATTACTATTACTACACTAAAATGTTTTAAAAAATTCTTAATATCTTTAGTCTGTGTTTAAAGATCAAAGCAAACGTTATAAATATTTATGTGCCAGCGCTCTACTAGCGCTCACTTGTTGTTCACAGACAAGATCTCATAGATGTCTTGGGAGAAGATAATCCGTTTATACAAAGTTTCGAGCCGAATTACAATCGTGCTGGTGGGATTGACGCCGGTACGAATTCAGTGTTGCCTATTTGCTTTATTGTTAATTCCTGTACATTATATGATTTAATTTAGTAGATGGTTATGTCGAGTAATAAATTTAGAATACATGCACATATGTAGAGTCATGTTAGTAATGGTACATAAAAAAACAAGAGTATAAAATTTTTAGGGGTCAGTGAAATGGCAGCAGGATCCCCAGCGTTGGCTTCTTTACCACAAGTAATATCTTCTATGGCTAGATTTATGCACGCCGCTATGCCCCCAATGCCAAACAGGTGATGAATTAAAATTAAAATATATATCGTAACTCACAATAACAATAACTGTATTTAAAATTCTAAAAAACCTTCAGAAATATTTTATTTTACATAGGGAAATTGTGCTATGTAACTGGTTACTATAATTTGCTTACTTAGATAAGAAGTTTTTTCGCTGAATGTTTTTGAATGATTTAGTTTGTGAAGGATACACGCTAATTATTACATTGCTTGACATTGTTTTGACCACGCACATGCGAAGCGTAGGACGGTCCACCATCGCTGGATATAGTCGCTTCCAACCAGTCCTATTCGTAAATTTACGAAAGAGGTATACACACGGTAATGGAGGTTCTAATTCTGAAATGAATGATGACTTTGTTGCAATAACTTAATTTATAAGTCAGTAAAGATTTGTCTCAACACTTTTGAAGAACCACTGGAGAGACGGCGCTTGCTCTTAAAGGCACCAGGTCTATGATGCCTGGTGCTGGAGCAATAGATGTCAGGTCAGCGCACCTACGGTTGCTCGATGGTCTACTTGCTTTATATCATGGTGCTGCTATTAAGCATGCTGAAAAGGTATGCTACATTCGTATTTATTTTTATCTATTTTTATGGAGGGAAGGGGGGGAGGGTCTATTGCTGAAATTATGTTCCCTCTTGCTTGCTACAATTTTTTTAACCATTACAACATTAAAAATGATTATGGAGGTAAGACTTCAATCTGAAAAATTAAACCTATTTGGAACCGATATAGGTTCAGTCAAAATAGATTGTGCGGTGCCAACATCGTGCGGACTAAACTTCAGCTGCCTCGATAGTAATTTTCTCTTATTTCGTATTTTGGGACATTCCATCGAGTCATGATGCCCGTTCTCCTTCACACCACAAAAACTGCGATAAGAAAATTTATATAATGGAATATGCCAAGATCTCAGCCTTAAAACAATTCTTACCAATTGTCCATCGTCCTTAAAATCGGCAAACCACGGCATACGAAGTGACACTGTGTTGTAATGTCTTAGATCAAATCCCCTTAACTTTTGAAGTGTTATTAAAGTGTTCTTTTTTCAAAAACCATAGTATTAAATTTGTGTAGGATTTCTGTATAATCAGAAAACATACTAATACAAGTAAATATCTTTTTCGTCATTTTATTTGCATCTTCGTTACATGGTATGCCACTATGAACTGGAACTCAAAATGATTTGCAGTCGCCTATTAAAGAGTGAAACAAAATCACTTGAATTACATTTATATCGTACCTTTCAAAGTTCGTCTTTGAAATGTTTTAAGTAAAATAAATCTTAAAAGGATATTTTGCATTAAAATATTTTTTTAAGCTCTGCGAATTAAGAGATAGTCAACTGGATTTGGCGGACTGCCTACACGATATAGAACATCGAATGGCCACTGTAAGCTCGGAAATGAAGGAAGGTGTTGGTATGTTATGTATATTAATAAGGTTGTTTATCTCGAATTATGTCATATGTATTATGTATTTTTCTTCTTAAGAGAATTACGATGATGTTTGTTTACTCTACTTTTACATTTTGTTCCATGTTTTGTATAACTTACTAGCTATGCCCACGACTTAGTCTGCGTAGAATATCATATAAAATGTTTTTTTTTTGTTAAAGAATTTTTTCTAAAATAAAAGTAGCCTAAGTCAGCCAGCATAAGTCCCGTCAAAATCGGTTCAACCATTTCAGGGATTAGCCGAAAAACAGACACACAAACAACAGTAATTTTTGTATATGTATCGTGTATATACTTATTTATATGCATGTAGTAAAAAGCGATTATTTTAAAATAAACAAACAAACAATCCAATTTATTTATATGTAAAGATTGTTCGAAAACTATTTCTTAATTAGTTATTTTCTTTACAATCTTAGGACATTAGTTTTTGCCTTCGGATTTGTATAATAGCGAAGAATCTAATGTAAATTTTATAATATAAGGTTTTACTAAATTAAATAAATAAACAGGGTCAAGAATAGAATTAACGGAAGGGGATAAAATTAAAAAACAATTAATGGAGAGGATGTTAAAAGAGCTAGAGAGATCTAAATCGATTTATGAGGTACTGTTTTTATTTTTACTTTTAAAGTTTAAATTTACTATTACTTATACAAATAAAAATGGTTATTTTTTTCTCAGACAAATAACATTATTAATTATATATTTCACTCTATAATATTTTAATGCACGTATATGTGAAGTTATTGTCAAAGGGAAAAGAATCTATTGTATTTAACATTAATTTTATTGTAAAAATTTTTTAGAAGCATATGATTTCCGTGATTTAGTTTGTTAAAATATTTTTTAATAAATAATACAAAAAAATTGTTTAAGGACTATGTTGGTTTAAACAGATGGCTGGCTATAATTTTTTAAATAAATAAGATATAGCCTGCTTTTAAATGTGATGAAAATTAATGATATTTTAGGAAAAGCTAGAGTCCGGAGCGCTACAAATGGCATGGGTAATAGGTGCTATTTGGACTAAACAACGACAGCGCGAACTAGCAAAGCACTTCTCTGGTGTCCTTCTCTCCTTGCGTCTCTCTTCCGACCCGGATTACGCAACTCATATTGAAGTACGATAATTATTTTTATACTTATTTTATGTATTAATAAGTAATTTAAATATATCAACAAAGCGGTGGAAATTTCAGTAGACCAGAAATTTTAATTCTATTAAAAAAATTATCTCGTCAGCTTAGGTTGCAAGCAAAGAAATTTTACCCGGGAAGAGTTCACTCCTTGGTAATTCGAGTTACGCATCACTTCAACTGGAATATACTTCAAGCTCGGATCAAAGGTAATTGAACAAAGAAGTTTTTAGATTTATTAATGGAAAAACAGATTATTTAAGAATACAGTAAAATAGTTTTAGTGTCCGAATCAGAGCTCAACGGACTTATTGTGTAGTAGTAATGTTTTTTTTAAGGTTTTTAAGGTTTTTTATTAAGGTCCACACTTCTTACGGGCACAGTTGCTTAGTAAGCTGTGGAGAGGGTTATGCTAGGGATTTATCTATGAGATCGAATTAGGAATGTAGAGATCCGAAAACCGATGAATATCACCGACACAGCCTAGCCGATTAGCAAGTTGAAGTGGCAGTGGGCGTGCCCGGATAGCGCTCAGAACAGATGGCTACTGGAGGCTCTGGACTGGAGAGCATGGACCGGCAACTGCTGCTTAGGATGTCTAGCCAAAACGTTGACAGAACACCCTGATATGATATTTAAAGACTATGCGTGTAGGCAGCTTTCTATTGATTTTATTGGATATCTATGTAGTATCTAAATTATTCTTTTTTTATTATTTTATTAACTATAAATTATATTAACTAATTCTGTTTTGGATGCACTGGAGTCCTGCCTCTATAATGATGGTAATGATATTCTTTACATAGACACTATGTTAAATAAAGTCATTAATTCTTTTGTATATATTTAGTAATTAGACACTTATACCAGATTTTTATTGACAATGGCCTAATGGCTCCAGGAAGTTATTAAAGTCATATAAAGCGTGTATTATGTAAGAATATCTTAAACAGTAAAATGAAAGAAAATAGAAATTATTATATATATACTTATATATATATACTTGAATAGAGAATCAAGTGCTGTTAAGAAAGGTGGAGTCTAAGAACAATGTCATTATCTTGATTCATTTCGATCCCGGCAATATTTTATGATTTATAACCAATATCATCGACGGAAGAAAATTTAATGTTAGCACCATATTTGTGAAATATAGTTTCACTGGTTATATAAATTGAGTCATAAATGTAAAATATGTTATTTACGAGTTTATAAAGCTGTATGATTTTTATTTATTGTGATATCAAACAGCCATCAATATACCATCGAGATTGTTAAGTACTTCATTAAAAAAGGCTTATAGCGTTCTTAACTAGAGCATAATCACCTTTTAGTTGATTTACTTATTTTGACAAGTAATTCGCGCACTTTCTACCTACATTTTATTAAATTAATTAAAATGTGCCAATATAATTGAGCAATTTGTAAAAACTACAAACATAGGAGAAATTTTAATACTGCAAGGGAAAAAAAATTTATAACATAGTACCAAGTCTAAACTATATAACCTGCACTAGTTGGTCCTCTCATGTTTTCTTTATCGTGAGTAATTTGTATATCTTTTCAGTCCGCAAAGCCAAACATCCAGAGCTGCCACACCTCGACAAGGATCTCAAGCACATATTAATCATATAAATCCACGTTAGTTAATTATCTATTTATTTTAGAACTTTTTATACATTTTCGTAAAATGTATAACTTAATGCCGAATGCATTCTCTTTTTTAATTTATAAAGCAGGTGAATCTAGTTAATATAAAATACTAGAAATAGAATTAATGAAGTGAAATTAAATTAAGAAGAAAGAGAATCACGTAAAAACAAACAAATAAGGTAATAGCTACTACATCATATAATTATATCTTAATATACCGTAACGTATATGTACATGTATATGTATATTTAAATATCTACATATACTATTAAAATAAATATATTAAATAATAAAATCCAGCTATCGTGATGATTCATCTCTGCTTAATTGACTTAGTTATATTAATTTATTTGTGTATTTAAAGCTACGAGCGTAATGAAAATTAACGAAGATTTAAGTTGAATAAAGTTTGAACGACTAGCATTATAATACATATATTGTTATGTACGTATCTCCTTTAATTTATTTTTTTCTTTCTTTCTTTATTCTCTCTGAGACAAGTGCGATCCAAGTAGGTATGATTTTTATTTATTATTATAATTATGTATTACACCGTTCTTATTATATATGCTATATGTATATGTATGTATACATATTAATTTTGTAATTATGTATGTTTTGTCTATATGTACACATTGACTACCCGTTATTTATATTTCTGCTGTTTCCCTACTGTGGTTGTCTGGAGAAAATTGTCTCGTGTGATGACCGCCTATTGTACTTTTTTCTCTACTATTAAGCACTTATGTATATATTTTTAAGGTGTACAAAAATAATATTAGCTAACTAACTTACTACATTTACTGAACAGTAAGGCATCGTAAAAATTAACTATTATTTTTGCATTAAGGAGTGCAAAGTTTTGCATAGCTTAACGTATAATTTTTTCATAATTTAACTTTCTTTGATCGTTATTATTGTACAATTTTGTGAGGTTCAGATGGTAGAACATATAAGACATCTAAGACTTGGTCTAGATAGATAGGAGCTCTTTCAGGAGTTTCTTTATTTAGCTCGTTGCGTTATTTCTCTTAGTTGGTAGGCCACTCAAGTCTTAAGGACGCTAAAGCGGATGCTTCATGGAGTAATTTGGCAAAAGGATCAGAGAGGAACTGCTCTTATTCGATATTAATTTAAAATTTCAAGAATTTTGAAACTCGTATAAATTCATATATATCACACAAGTAACACTTAAAAATTAATTTCATTTAACAGATTTTACGGTAAATTGTGCGTAACTGTATTTCCATGCCAGTTTAATTGTTTATATCAATAATTTATAAACAAATTTAGAACTGTGAGGTTTTTAATGGAATTGTTTATAATCTTTTATTAATAATTAGATGAAAGAACACGTGGATTTGCAGAATCATTGTTTGCGTTTATACCGGAATACCACGTGGACGCCATGTTGGAACTGTGCAACAGTTTGAGACTTTACATGCATCCCACTGTACCTATACATCAAATAGAAGGTATGTTATATTCTCAAAGTAATAATTAATAGCATTAGGTGACATCAATAAATAAAATATTGTATTAAAGTTGTTTTGTGAGTTAGATTGGGAAGAATTGATGGTTTCTTGTGCGTCTTTCCTTTGCGCTGAGTTCGCGGATCAACGAATCGTGCTGGCCAGTACGAGGGAATCGCTCGTGCAAACTCTTGCATCGTTCGCCACGCAACCGGCCACCATGAGGGCGATAGAGAAGGTGCCCGTAAAGCAGTGAGTTCACATTTATGCTCTCAAAAATTCTCCTAGAGAACGCATCAATGCCTCTCCATGTTAAACTTTAACACATTGCAGAAAGGTGCCGGCTATTTCGCAGTATCACAGTAATACCATAAAAATAACTTGTTGCCGTCTTTTAATGCCTTTCGTGATGAATAGAAGGTTCTTTAGCAATAATCTTATTAAATAAACGCGTACGTCACAAAGTAAGGTCACTTTTAGAGAAAGAAAAAAATTAGCTTTAATTGTAATACAAAAGGTACGATTAGACTATGTAATAACGTTTTCACAGGCAGATGTGCATGGTGGAAGAGTTGGTGAGGCCTTATCAGAACCGTGCTTGGGCTCAGTCCAACTGGGTCCTCGTTCGCTTTTGGCATGGCTCCGGCTTCGGCTTTCGACACCGACAATGGCCACATTTGGCTGCCAAGTACGATAACTTTAGTTCCTCATGTATTAATTCAGTAACTGGCGAATCCAGGCATTTGAGTTCTCTGAAATATTTGCTAAATGTCAAGTGTTATTTTAATTGTAAGCAAAATATTACACAAGCAAAGATTAATTATTTATTTTTGAATAACAGAAAATACGAAAAAAGTATTATCAAACTGTAACCCTAGCCAACGACTTCAAGTCAATTTAATTGTGTGCTTATTTTCACTTATTATATTTAAAATGCTGCTTCTGGCATTTATTTTAAAAGCTATTGATTTCTTCTATTTTTATAAATTTCAGCATTACAAAGTTCTAAAGTAAATAATTTTTAATCTTAAAGTATCTTTTTTGAATCGTTATATATAGTCTGTTTTGACAACTTTTAACACGAATATCTGGCGATTTAATTAGGAATAAAAATTCCTTATTTAAATTTAATGCTGCCTTAAGTAGGCTACTAAAAAGCATGTTCACCGAATATTTTTTATAGATTTGGCGATAGAGAACCCACCGTGAATAATATGGGCGCTAAAGTCGACGCTGGATTAATGAGTCAATGCTTTGGTAAGTTTAAAATTACTTTGTAATTATAATATAAGGTACATTACAGTAAACATTACACTGTCCTTGAGCTACCTATAATTATAACCCATAAATAGTTATGTTATAGAACTGTACCCTGATTACTTTATAACTATAAACTTTATCCAATAATCGTAAGTAGATTGTAAATTATAGAAATGTATGTAACACACTGACAAGGAGGGTTTTCGTATAATGTTCCCCTTACCATGTTTGGGGACTTTACATTATCATTCTCCATTAATCCTTTCCAATTTATTATTTGCTTTCCTTCTGTCCTCCGCGATCTCTTTCTTCCTTTCTCTTTTATATCTTCTTTAACACCTCGCCTTCCTTCAAAAATCAGAACTTACACACGCTTAAAATATATAAAAATATACCATATTTCTCTGGACAAAATTCTTATTACTAAGTATTATTAGGTTATTACTAACTTGTATTTTTATAATCTTAATATTTACAATGGTTTTGTTACATTACCACGACACGTCGGCCGGCTTATAAGCAGAAACAATATGTAAAATATAATCCAGGCTACCAATTATTAATGATTTTATTATTATTTATTGTCCTACACAATCTCTTTCTTTGCTTTTCTTTCATATCTTCTTTCACACATCGCCTACTTTTCCTCGTTCTTATTCCTAGGTCATAGATTAATACAGTATGACACGATGGGTTAGTGATATAACAAACGTAGCACTTATAATTTATTATATAAATTTACTTAGATTATAGATATAACTAGCAGCTTAGCGGAAAAGGATTGAGATTGGCGATCGCAGGTCGCGCATTCGATTCCCGTCATACAAACTTACATAATTCACACTTTGTGCATTAAATTATATGGGACTACCACTGCTCACAAACAAGTTCCCAGAGGATGGACAACTGCGTCCATGGGCGTCTATGGGCTGAAACGACAAATGCGGGCGTTTTCCGACGACCTGAATGTTACTTTATATTACATTAAAGGTATTTACATCAGGTGATACTTAAATAACGAGTTTATGATTTTCAGGACCTTGTCCATCTGAAGTAATTCAGGGCCGAATAAGAGATTATCTCTCAGCTAACCCAAAGGACGCCGCTTCATACCTCAACTCCCTGCTTAGTCAATTAAACTGGGCTTTCTCGGAATTCATTACAATGATGCAAGAGGTATCTGTTTCAGTTTGAGTGATTTTAATTGCTTCTATGTACCTTATTTTAGTTTACTGGAGATTTTTTTCTACATTATTACATCGATTGTATATATCCAAGCCTTAATTACTAGATTGATAGTTTTTTTGTTATTTAAAAATAAAAATAGTCAGAAACGCTATTGTTGAAATAAAATTAGGATGAACCTGGTAATTCTTTGCTTAGAAAAGAGCAATCGACCAAGTTGAGGTTCGGATTTTTCGGCTATCTTTAAGTACAGAGTGATGGCCCAAGCTCAGGTGCTTTCTCGGAGACTCTTGAGCCAGGATACTCTACGGAATATCTGCCGAAAAGAAATTCGATGCACAAAGTTCAACGGGCACTTAATTTCGTAACATTGCATGTAATATAACAACTCGAGCTGCTGCGCTCTGTCTGCACAAGCTTATGAAATCTGTAAATGGTAGTAACGCAACAATTTTCTATCGGAAAAACAAAAGATAGTTGAAGTTGTTTTTTCAGATGGACAGGGTCCACATCGACGCCCACTTAGAACCGCGTCAAATAAAATTGTGTGCGACTTGTTTCGATCTATACCATGGGCTGGCTAGAGCACTGGAAATGACGTTGCATCTATTGCCCACTTTGCTCACAAAGCCAGAGGCGAGTGACAACCAAAACGAGCTGCTTCTGGGTCGGACTTGTCAGGTAGATTATTGTTCAATTATGTATAGTTTGTGGCTAAGTATTCCATACTTTTAAATCGTATGTAAGTGGATTTTAAATTATAAATTTATTACCTGCCAACTTCTAGAAAAATTTTTACTACTCATTGGAATGTAGCATTCCAAAATAAAATTAATAAATTGAGGAAACCTATTTGAGTGTGGCAATGTAGATTTTTTGTCTAAAGCTGTGGACTTTTGAATCTAACAGAACCTACATAAAAATTTTTGTTAAATGTTCGCGCTCTATATATATACATAGATAATTGAGGAGAGGATGAAAGGCGATCCAAAGAAGGAAAAAAAGAATAAATGGCAATATTAGATTATGTGATTTATGTTAGAAGAGTTAATGAACGATTATGTGAAAACTGGAAGAAGAGACAAAAAAAAAACACATGTGAAAAATTTATTTAAAATGTAAAAGTGCCTTTCCCTTTTTGTGCTAGAGGGTGTATGATAGGCTTTCGAACAGGGATCACAAAAAAGCATATTTGAAGCTCATTCATAGTTGCTCCATAAATAAACAAAAAAAATTTACAACACGTGCTTCTAATTCATAAAAAAATATATCGTATTTCTTTTAATATAAAGTTAGTAATACATTGTATTTATATAATTTTAACAACGATTTTGTTACATAAACACGACCGTTTGGTCGGCCTAAAAGGAGATTTGTATCTCTAATAAATATATAGGTATAAATAAATTATAATCCAAGATATTCAACATTATTTGATTATTATTTATTAGGAAAACTACAATTACGTATTATAATTATACATAAGTAAAAAATATTTTAATAGTATATAGATAGATGCATACACAACACGGGTGAAAACTTTACACACATACAACACGGTGTTTACGATAAACTAACAAAAAAAAATTTTACTCCAATTTGAAATGTCATTACGATGCAAAGAAAAACTGAATTTGTGATTGCATTATAAAGGTTTAGGCTATGTATATTTACAGCTATGAAGTTAATAAATAATTTAATTGATTTAATGTTTTAATAATATTTAACGATTGTTCGCAAAAATAAGTTTACTATTTCATACACTATAACACTTTGAGGTCGTTATATAATCACTGTTATTTTGTATGGTACTCTATATTTTTTATTTGTTAACATACTAACGATTATACGGCTTAATATTTTTTTTGTTAAATATTTAATAAGGTGGGATAGCCGTTTTCACTTATTGTGGTTTATATGGGAAAAGTAATGTTGTTTTTACTTTTTTTTCCGGAAAGTTTTTCCATTTATCTCTCCGTAAGGACCTCCCTTGTGCCTCGAATAAAATTTAAAAAATTTGGCTTAATTGATCGAGCCGTTTTACCTTTCGGGATTACAATTTTTTTTTGTTAATTAATATTAATATGAATTTATATAAACATCTAAAGGCTATGTTTTTATTGTTTATTAGAAGGATGGCATAGCTTGCTGTCTCTGATTTTCACTAAATTTTGTTAATTTGGTTTAATACAGCTTACAGTTGGCCAATTTTAGATCAATCGTATAAATAACCAACGCCTAGGATTTTTTGAAGTTTGAGTCGTAAGAAAAGTTTAGTAATGTATTGATACTTCTACTGTTTCCATACTATAGTTGTACTTTTTTGTTTATTATTATGAAACTATTCAAATGAACCATAGCGTGTACGGAATATTAAATTAAACTAAATTAAAGGTTTTTCTTATGTCTTAAATTTATTGTTTAGGAAGTTTTAAAGGAGGCATCTACTTCGGTTGGAAAATTGGCTATAGACGATGGCCAGAGGTGAAAGGATGTAGTAAAGTGTTAACTTTAACCGAAGTCCGTTATATAAAGCACACAGCCTAACATTGGCTTTAGTTAACAGTCACGAACTTTTTACTTACTTTGTATTTGTAATTGTAGTGTATGTTTATATACCTAATACGTTATTTCGTTTTATTTGATATCAGGATGATGTCGTATTCATATTTATTCAGCGGCAGTACTACTCTCTCTGCGAGGATGACGCTCACACTCTGTATGCAGCCTTTGGGTTGGTTTGGAGGTTTAGTGGCCGATGTGCGCCGGACCGAAGTGGCTAAACTACATACTTATATTATTCCTACTGTTTTAGATCCTCATGGCGGTTATATCACGTGTGTGCGTTCGTGGTGGAGGCGGTGCTGGTTTTGCTCGTCTGGTGGCCAGAGGTCTCCCCGACACGGATCGTGTTCACTACTACGTGGCTTTGGCGCCCGTGGCTGGCTGCCTTATCAGAGTATTAGAGCCAGAACTTCCGGCTGACGTTAGTAATGCGGACATAATATGATCTTAAATTTTGTTTTGATAGTTTTCCTCTAGCCGAGTGCAAACCGACTTTGCTCGCGTTTATATTAAGAATTTTGTTTGGTTACCACTGTTAAATAAACATTTACATATATATATGTATTTATATGTGTATAACAATAACTTAACATAATAATTCTGATCACATACTTCTCTCTTAAGAAAATGATTAAGGAAATAATAATAATCCCGAATTTTAATTATCTTTTCAAGAATTATAGCTTGAGAAAAAAGTAAATGTAACTGTTTTTCCCAACTAATTCTGAAAAAGCGCACATGTTTCTAATAAATATTTCAAGATTGTAAGAACTTGGGGGAATTGTGTTATTTGAAGATTTATTGCTGACGCCCGGCTATCGGAAAAGTATCTCAAAGTTACTGTACTATTTTTTTTTTATTAATTGAGTATGTTGTTTTCAGCATCTAATAAAAGTATCAAGGGCGCTTGTAAATGAGCCACTGTTTCGAATTGACGGTCTCGAGTTCATGTTGGGCAAGTCGGAAGATAAACAGTTCTCCTTCTATGACTGTGAGTTTTTACTCTAAGTTAGTTTAACTCTAGTTTTTGCTCTAAATAATGTTTGCTTTGATTTCGGATACTCTTTATAACGAAACATTTGAAATTAAAAACATGTCCACAATTGTCTTTGTGTCTAGAAAGAAAAATATGCAGTGACTTATGACAAAAATATAGGTGATAAATAAAAGTTAAATAAAAGAGGTTGTATAAAGGCGGTCTTATCGCTCGAGGCCATATGTAAGAAACTAAAAAATAAAAAAAAATTGCACAACATTTATTCAAAATCACTTTCTAAAGAGGGTCATGCTTCTCAGTTGTGAGGAATACGACGCAAGGAGGTTTAATTAAAAGGACATGTTAACATGATTCTTTATGCAATAGATTATTTTATTATCAGTATATTCTAGAACTTTGGTACCGCGGTAACGGTGTTTCAAACATCAGTCGGTAGACTAAATCCTTTTTAAGGCTGTAAAACTTGCTGCAAACCATAGTTCGAATATATATTCGTACTAAAATAATATATAATCCTGGTCAAAATGATAAAAACGGCGACAACGGATAGCGTAATGTACCATGAGTCTACACAATTATTAAAGTGTATATCGAAATATATTATTACTTATTATTCACTGCATTAGACTTTTTCAAGGTTCTATTTCTTTTTTTGAGTAATTCTATACATAAAATAAATCGTTCTTTAATTGTACCGTATAAGCCTTTTTACCTATTAACTCAGGGTTATCGGTATTAAACAAAAATCTACTTAATTACACTGTTAGGTGTTATGAAAGAATATAACAGAGAATAGAATAGAGCAGATATAATTTTCAGCTACCAGTGTAATAATTCTCTTAGACATCCGCAAGCCCCGGCGGTTCAACCGACAACCCTTTTTTTTGTGTCAATGGGGCGAAGTTTTTTTATATCCTATCTATCACCTATACTAAGAATTAACTTATATTCCTCCATCAAAAGCAGTCCTGCCAACAAATAATTTTGTTTTTGTATTCCATTTGAATAAATTATTCATAATGAACATGTTATATTATACTATATACTATGTATAATAAACATGTCATTTCCAGATCCGGATGACGTAACATTAGATGAATTAAAGGCTATTGAAGATGTGATCAATCGTTTGCGGATAGCAAGAGATGCAGTCGTCAAAATCAGTTCACCGGGTTCCAGTGGGACGCAGTCTGAGCTGCTTTGTACCATTTGCTACGCTAGGCCTGCAGATACTGCGTTCGTGCCGTGCGGCCATCATTCCTGCCGGTAAGCATTCGTAATCATGATTGCAGTCAAAAGACGTCCACTGCTGGGTATAGGCTTTCCCCATAGATTTCTAATACGACCAGATGTTATAGGTCTGCATCTAGCTTCTTCCCGCGACTTTGTCAAGGTAGACCCATATGGGTGGATGGCCTATGAAGTGCATGTTGATACATGATTGTCACACCAGAACCTTGAGGCTCCAAAGACTGTCTGCTCCGCGAGTTATGTAGCCTGCCATCTGCCTCTTTAACTTCCGATCTGATGCCCTATTACGTTTACTTCTTTGTTCGTCTACGGATCTTTTCGTTTCTGAGTGTGTTAGTTTGCCAATGAGGCCCGAAATGAAAGGCCACGTTTCTGTTATAAGTCATCACTAGGAACACACATTGGTGGTAGACCTTCGTCTTAAGGCGTCGAGGGAAATCGGACGAGAAGATGTTTCATAGTTTTCTGAACACTGCCCAGGTGAGTTGGACCTCTTTCTCAAAGATAGGCTTAGAGAGTTTGATTGTTTTACACAGTTAAGCATTCAGCTTTCAACGAGCTGTGATTGACAAAGTTTTACATAAAAGTAAAGGTTTAATGTAGAAAAGTGGTAAATAACCTCTTTTAAGAATCTGCAAAACATCGTTTTGCATAAGTTAGTAATGATACGGATCTCCTCAGCTCAATAATTTAGTTAGACACACCACCTTAAATCAAAAAATAATGCTCGGGTACTTCTATTTGATAACAGACATATGCCGAGAAGATCTCTTGCAAAAGAGTTCTCTTGGATGTTGTTATACCATCAGATGTTGAACGAATTCTATAAGGAGTATGCCTATTTTTTAATTTTGGTGTCTTCAGTGTAAGTTAAAACTTAAACCTACTTATCGCATTATTTGTGGAGGATTTCCGAAATTTATTCAGCTGTGAGGTCATGCAATCCAACAGAAAAATAAATAAATGTAACATATTTGAGGGTGATCAATTTGTACAGGAAGATCGGAAATAGGAGTAAAAGTTTAACACCTATAATCAATAACCCCGTATACTTGGGAGTCCTTACTCCTAAACTTACAGGATGATTGATTATTGAATAAAAAACTTTTTTGCAGGCCGTGTATTATGCAGCACCTATTGAACAGTAAACAATGCTTCTTCTGCAAGGCAGATATTGAATCTGTGCGCGAAATGGAGCCCGCCAATAATTGACATTTGTACAATATCTCTTTTTAAATGATTTAACGGTTTGTTTATTTTTTCGGAACAGTAACGGCTTTCTTTCACGTTCCATTAAACATTTACGTTTGATGTTCACATAAATTAATTCATGTTAATGTTCTTGTTACCTATAAAAATATTTCCATAGTAAAAAAAATGTTTTTTGTTAACTGCGTTTACTTTATTTTTATTAAATGAAGTTTTGGTTAAAATTATGTTTTTTAATTATTATAAAGTCAAACCTTATTATAGGAGTTCATTACAATCATGTATAATCGTCAATTTAAAATTAATTCTACGTTAGTTTGTAAAAACTTTTTTGACGTGTATTTTGGTTCCTTAAAATTAGAAAAATCGAACTCGCGACCTGCGATGGCAAGATTGTCCTTTACAAAGTATTAAGTACTGCTGTGTAGACAGACCAAGTAATAGTATCTAAAGCTCTTGTAAAGGCATACTATAATCTACTACTACTATATCTGCATACTATAGTCTGACATGGGAAGCACTGTAGGAAAGCGCGCAAACCTAATCAACGGTACCGCTGTTCCGGACGCATTATAATTGTAAATGCTGATCCAAAACTTAAGTAATAATAATAAGCTAAAATTTGTTGCAGATTGATACTGTATTGAGAATATTTTTAAAAGAAATAAAAACTAGACTGAGATTGATAAAGTCACTTTTTAGTTTTGTATGCGTTTAGAATCTTTTTGGCCACGTATTTTAAAGCTCAGTTTGATTCCAGTTTTATTAATATTAATCTCATTCGTGTTCTTCCCATGACGTACACAAGTTATCCACTATAAATGTTCTATGTACTATTATATGCACTATAATTAATATGTATAAATAGATTTCAAGATATCGCTGTCGCAGCGTTAGGCGACTTGCTTCTTTTGTTTTTCAAAGTGATCTTCTGTGTGAAAATATATAATAAAGTGCGGAGAAGCCTCCAAGGATTCCATTCTAAGGTGAAGGAATTAGAAAACATTTTCAGTCAGAATAATAAAAAATTCGAAGAAATTCAAAGTCATATTGCATCAAGTAAAAAGAGATTAAAATTGCAAAAATGTGACACGTTTGTAATGTAGAAATGTTGATGTAAAAAGTAAGAAGAAATTGTTGTAGTAAAGTATTAGCGACGAAGGTCAGCGCAACAATTTCACGCGCTATAAAATTTATGAGCGGAGGCTCTTTCAAAAGAGAAATGTTACCTTTTTCGTAACATAAGAATTACACTGTTTACTCTCTACACTGGAAATAACTTTTTAAAGTTAATGCATATACTTACAGATGAATAACATTGTTAGCGAAATCAAACTGTAGGACATGAACGAGAAATTCTTAGGATGTCCACTGCTGGGCATAGACTTGCCCATAGATTTCTAATAAGACCCGTTAGAGGCAACCAGTATCCAGCATTTTTCGATATAGTTAACAAGGTCATCTGTCCATTTTGTGAATAGACGTCCATAACTGCGATCGTCGTCTACATTCCAGAACTTTGGAGGCTCCTCCGCTTAGGAATAGCTCTCCATGGCTCGTCGAGCGATTGTGAATTTGCCAAAGAAAACCGAAGAACTTCCAAATTGATTTTGTTTAATATTCTTTATTGTACACGCTAGGATACATTTAAATAGTTAGGGAGTAATAAACAAAAGAGTACAATGGGCAGTCGTTATCACACAAGGCAATCTCTTTACAGAACCATAGTATGAAAAAGATAGAAGTATAAATAATGGGTAGTTGACGTGTACAAACGATACATATGTACTATTTACAAACATACATACATAAACATATATTATAACACCTATTACCTACAATGCCCTCAAACTGAAACACCCATTGCGGTACTCTCAAGATGAGCCTATAGTTGTAAAAATCAATAATATATAAGTGGCAACATTAATCGATATACTTTTAGGCAATTATAACGTGTAATTACACCCTAAGGAGTACAAGTACTACGACCTAATTAAGGAAATAACTGGGATTAAGTTCATAATGAATTTGTTTGCGGTGGAAGTTAGATCGAAATGTATATATACGTAAATAAACATATACCTGTTAAGAGAGAACATTGGTTTATATATGGTATCTGCATCCAAAGCACGATTAGTATAATTATCTCAAATTTGGTTTAGTAAAAGAGGTGTTTGTTTGGTCGGTGAAGCTGAAAGCTAGTGGATTGCTAGAAAGCCTCCTTAAGCCTGCTAATGCCTGCGTGATCAGTCAGCCCCGGAAACCGTAACAATCCTCTCTCCCTGCGATTCACCCCGCAATCGCATGGTAAATCCATGTAATGCTGCGATGTTACGTCTCTAGTGTCCTTGCTTTCTAAAAACAGACAAATTAATCGTAATTTTTAATTATTTATTAGAGAAGTACTGAGGTTGTTTCTTCAGAGATTCATCTCTCCTTTTTTTGGTAATATATATTTATTACATAATATTCTACTTTTATTTAATTTACTGTATGTATATTTGATTAGTGTATAGTTAATTATCTGTACTTTTAATTTTATTTTTAGCACTGGATGTTATCTTAAAATTAATAAATAAATAGTAGTTAGTACGCGACTATTCGGCGGCAGAAAAACAATAATTATGAAGGCAATCTATTTAAATATTTGTCGCGTCTACATTGAATCGTGTGTAAACAACATAACAGCCTACAATAAAACAACATAATTTACGATTAATTTCGGGTCGACATAAACTTGTTTGCGGCAAAAATCTTTATTAGTTTCACTTCAATATTAAGCTTTGGTTTGTAAGTTTTTGTAGGCTTTGCTTTCATGGTTATTGAAATATAATTGAAACCATATAAACCTTAACAACAGATGAGTGAATATTTCAATAGGAAGTATATATTGTTTTATTGGTAGTAAAATAACTATGTTAATTTACGCCCTAAGATAGAGGTTTTAACAGGGTGATTGGTTAACTACATTTTCAATCATCCCTGTATAAAGTGGTTACTCTAGAACAGTGATTCCCAAAGTGGTCTATATCGACCCCTAGGGGTCTATGACAACATGCAAGGGGTCTACGTCAGCGAAAAAAAATTTGGGGGTCCATGAATTGAAAATGGGGGTCCACGATAATGGATCTCAACACATTTACTGATAGTACCTATTTACTTACACCATACTGTCTTATAATATCAAAACATTTACATTATTTATAAATACATACAAAATTTTATTTTGAGTAGTTTTAATTTAAATTCAATTAATAAATGTATAAATTAACATCTGTTTTTACTTAAAGTTTTTAACACTGAACTTCACTACAGTTAGAAATTTACAGGAAATCAATATCAGGTAAGTAGGGGGTCTACCCAACACAAAAAAACATGGCAAGGGGTCTACGACACAAAAAAAGTTTGGGGAACTCTGCTCTAGAAAATGCTACATTAATTATTTTTTTCTACTGGAAAGCGTTAGGCCAGTAACTTCTGGTTATACAAAGTCTAGAGGGACAGATAGTTATCATTACGTTTTTAATTATTCTTAGTAACCAACGATTTTTAGATTGGATGTACGATTAATTAATTAAAAAAATGAGCTGTACTTTCGCCTCTCTAATATTTTATATCTATAACTATCTGTGAACAATTTATTCTTAACCTTGACAGCGACGGTCATTAAACCATAAATAAAAATTCCCCTTAATGAAACTATAACGGTACTTAAAGTGAAATATCGCCATCCAAAGTGGAATTCAAAATGTAATTAAGAACTTTTCAATGGCAGCTCCACATACGCAATGAATTACAACGATGCGATGTGTTTAAAATTATCGTCGTGGTCGTTATCGTTGTAACAGCTTGATGATGCCCATGATGATGCCCATTGCATGGCACAGGTCTCCCACAAAAGTAGGAGAGGGGGAGAGAACATATAATAACATATATAGCAATAATCTGCCATGCTTGGCAGATGATATAGCTTTTTTAATTTATCAGCACGGCGTAATTGCATCCAATTGATTTCGATAAAAGTTACATGTGCAACTTTCAGATATAGTGCTGTAATTACAATGCATGTACATGTATTGTGAATTAATAGATGATGTTACATACTTCAGGACATTAATTGGAAAAATAAATGTAGCAAGGATTTGTACTAGCGGGCGTCTAAAGTGTTAATTTAATAGTGTGGAAAATAATTGACAAATTACTTAGTGTTAACATTTTTGTTAACGATTTTTGACACATAGTAATTTGTCATAGTATTATCATTCAAGATAAAGATAAGTACATAACCACAAAAAAATTTTGAAGCAAAGCAATGTATTCAACCTATGACCGACGATGTCGCTTCTTAGTGATTGGGCATATTTATTAAATCATTTCTTTCAGGTGTTCCGTATATTTTAAAAATCATTATTTTGCTATTAGTTCTTTTTAAACGTAAAAATATTTTTTTTGTATTATAATATTTACTGAGATAAACGTTGTAGTTATATTCCATATCGTTATCGGTTTATTTTGTTTTAAGTTGATATCCCTTAGCTTATTATGTTATTAATTATGTTTAATTAATTATTTAAGTTAAAGTGAGTACCAATACAAACGACTTGTTTATACAGTGTATTATCATGAGAAATATAATTTTTGGATGTAAATCATAACAATTTTTTTTAAGGAATCGTTTAAATGACAACACGATGTTAAGATTTTTCGCTACTTAAGAATAAATACATTATGTTTATTTTATATTTCTTTTAATAACTAAAGTTTTACTCATATAACATTCTGGAATGTGAACTGCCCAACACATATATTAGGGGGACCGGAAAATAATGTCATTTCTGCGCATGTAGATATTTGATAGCCATTTGGTAGTCATTTGGAATTACGTACTTGAAAGACGTTGTATAATAGATGACAAAAGGTTGTTGATAACAAGGTGAATATATTGTTGATTAGAAATCATAGCGACATTACTCTCCGGTCTCCCAAATAAATATATTATAGTCAAAAGTGTCAAAACAATATTTTTGGTCCTGGCATATTCCATTGTTAATATTAAAGTAATTGTTAGCTGACAGTGCTTTACAAATATAAATTGGTTTGTTTTCTTAAAAGGAAATGAAAAAAAAAAACAATCTATACGACGGCATAGTTGATATTTATAAAAACACATGCGTTTTTATTTGTCAAGTAATTCAAAACTAACAATTACTTTGGGCTGCCTGTTTTTATCGCCAAGCAGAGGTAAGTAAGTGTAAATAAATGACGGTTTTCGGTTTAAAAGACGAAAAGAAAACGTCTAACAACACTCGACAGTTTTTTATAAAAATGTTTAAATGGTAATGCTGTTTTAATTATATGTTATACGTGAGATGAAAATTGAATTGGTTATTCGTGAAGAATAAAAACGTCTGGAAACATTTTACGTCACATGGTACTAAGAAGTAATATAAACCGGTAATCCGCAGTGAGCGGTATGGCAATGGTTAATGTTGATTATGTTTATCGGAGCCGCCGGCGTCGATTCAACAAATTTCTCGTACGACTCCGCTTACACCAAATTATCGTAAATCTTACTTTTATGCGGTTACTCTGATCTTATTGATTGAAGTTATAAAACTGTTTATATATGTTTTATGTGCCGAAAAATATCGATAGTGTAAACATTTTTTTTAATTTCTTTGAACAGATATTTGTATTTATTACTAATGCAATGCATAAATAAAAAAATAAAATATAATTTTTGCTAAGTAATTATAGCATTCTTTGATGTAAAACAGATGTCTACTGGGGCCTTTTGGTTCTGGAGTACCAGGGACGAGCAGGCGCAGGGTTGAGCGTCCACCCAAGCAGTCGTTTTCAACCGGTCTTGATGAAAATCTAAAAAGAAGGTTATATGAATAAAATGATGTTGATAATGACGAATAGGCTACAAATCGTCATTACATAAATGTATAATATTTTTATGAAATGCAAGAATAAGTATATCAAATTATTATTGATTTATGAACTTATTACAAGAAAATGGCTAGCACATTGATAGTATATCCATTTTAATCGCGATCACACTATAAATCCACTCTCGATTTTTGTAACAGTAAGTCGTTTCGGAACAAAAATAGTAACTTTAAAATTTACATGCCCATTCTTCTTTATTGATATACTTATTTATATTACATATTCGGGTGATAAAATTTTTGACTAGACGTTATTCGCTTTAATATTAATTATGCCATTACTTTTCTGTTTCTTCATCTTCTTACAACGGTCTTATCATTTACCGAAGGCTGTCAATCAGCTCTGTATATTACTTTAACTGCGTACTTCTTAGTGAGATGAAATCATTTGACGTGCGGTGTAAAGCCCTGCCGTTCAAATTTTTCATAGTCATGGCTTTCTGCTGGCCTTCGTTTCCTACAAATTTCTTTTATATAGTTGTATGTTGCAAGAGCTTGCATCTGCTATATCTCAACACGTGACACACTTGCAGGTGTGATGGTTTAAAAAAGATAGTGGAATTGCGAAATAAGATTCTGGAAGATTCGATTTATTTTCGTCTCGTTTATCAAACAACCACTTCGGACGAATACTTTGAAATATTTTTTTTTGCAATATTTATTCAACTTTTATTTTTTAACAAAATTTATTTAGAGTCACTTTTTTGCTTGATACTATATAAAACTAAATTGGAATCAAGTAATTATTATTATTATTTTTAATTATTGGTGCCTTATTTGTTTTTAACGACACCCTAACAATGTCCAGTTTTTTTTAAATTATAGTTCGTACTATCACTTCCTCATATATACTCCGTATTGCTATCCTTAGGCTGTACGCCAGTATCTGTGCGGTGGTTGCCGTAATAGCCATATCGATGAATCTCACCATCGTATCTTGAGTCTCATCCGTGTAGTAAAAGCATGAGTTTGTGTGATGTGATATTGCGAAAACCCCACAACGGACACATATACATTATGTTATATAGTCTGTGGGTGTCTGTTGTTTGACGAACAACGATGACTGCTTCGCTCTTTAGCCCCTGAACCTCGTGGATAGTGAATATCCTGGGACCTACCTTTGTATCGTAGCCTAGGCTAATGAGAACTCGTTTAACCGCTTGGGCGCAAGTTAGGTGCAGAATGTTTCTCTGTTTCAGGATATTCTCCCCAGAATAAGGTCGCCTGCTCAGGTAGTCACCACCAATGTGGACGAATACTTTAAAATATAATAATATGTATTTAATGACAGTTTACTAATAACGTTTTTTAATTCACATCGTACACAATGCGATACCATGTAAATCGAAGTCAAGTTATTTAGCAGTAGTATATAATTTACACAAGTCACTAAAATCGAACCCACGACCTATTATTACTCACAGTTCCTAACCACTAAGCTGTGAGTGCTAAAATTACCTAATCTATTATATATAGAAATATTTATAGCAATAGGATATGGCCACATTTAGTTAGTTACTAGGTGACTAAATTTTACAACATCTCACGCCGTGTTTATAAATAGGTGTGAATGTAGTTTCCATAGCAGCGTAGCATATTGAATTCCTGTTCAGATATGCGTACATGAAATTAATAGGCGTAACGCTTGTAATAAGAAGACAAACGTAATTTTGAATTACGACCTTCTGAAGTACCGCTGAGCCGTATGACAGATGATGTATGATTTAGCACATGTAGAGTCCAATTCATGACACATTTGTTATAGGAAGCAAGATCAGTAACTTCTATTACACAAATATACACATACGCCTATTTACATAGAAATGAATAATTAAGTTATAGTTTCAGCTCATAGATGCCCTCTGCAAGGTATAGGCCTCCGCCAAAGATATCCATTGGGGATATACCATAATGGCCACGTTTAGCAGACGGGTTGGCAATTGGTTTTAAATTATACATTATATGTTATTAATAAATCAATTTGAATCAGGAATGAGTAGATCCGTAGACAAACGAAAGCAAGCAATATGGCCCAGCCGATTGGTAAGTCGAAGTGGCAGTGGCAAGGTCATGTAGCGCGGAAAACACGGAGCCGCTGAGGATTTAAGGTTCTGAAGTCGACGAAGAAGAAGTGAAGGTCGACGTCCACCCAGCAGGTGGACAGTCGACCTTATTAAAATGCTAAATGCAGACCGCAGGCATTCGTACCTGTCCAATGGGAAAATTATAGTTAAACCTAACCTAACCTTTTTTTGTTTGGGGGAAAAATTCCGGATATTTAAGATGCCTTGCCTCTGGACAGTAGGACAAGATTATGTGGGATTCCTTCCAACTAAAACCCCCTCGATAATCGCCCTCTACACTATGCGCGGGATCCCGGTATCTCCCGGTCAGGGATCGCCACCCGATCTTTTCCAGCGCTGTGTTATTATAATCCGTCCCGGGGTACGCGTGGTTTTCGCTACCCCCGAATCCCTCGTAGTGCTATTACGATGGTTCGCGACCACATCATCCCCTTGTCCGTCTCAGAGTCGCTGAAGCTAGTGGGAGTTTAGGGCCCCCATCTTAAACACCCGCGACTCTAATCTAACCTAACCTAACACAAATCGAATCTAAATTTTTATAATATAATAAATAAATTATAACATGCTTATAACTTGTAAATCTAGAATATTCAAACTAATTCAAAAAAATAGGCAAAAGATAGAGCAATTGGCGGTATTTTACTTCATTCTTGTATTTTGTAAAAATATATCCTTGCATCTGTATATTTATTATGGATAAAGTTACAAACTCTTTTTATATTTACTCTTTTGACGATTGCCTACGATACGTAAAGCATCCAACACAGGCCCAATGTTATCTAAGTTTTTCAAATACAACATGTTCTAGATTCTATGCTCATATTGAGAAAGTATATACACATGTTGAGATATGTTACCCCAGGAATTTTATAATTCATATAAGTGCATACATCAGTTTAAAACGTGGCTTCAAAGGTTTTTAACAGGTTCTAATCCGTGAGGAGCTCACAACAAACAGGATTTTTTTCCGATTTTTCTTAAAAATTTTCTTCACATGGTCTAAAACTGTAGTTCTTCAGTCAAATTTTGTTTGATAAAGTTTTTGAATGCATTGCGTTTTTAGCGATACGATAAAATAGTTTATAAATAAAATAGTAAAAGCTTGCCCAGTTACCTAAGGGCTGCTAATTTTATGCAGCCTAAGTAATGGTATATTACTTATGTTTATTTTTAATGATAATTTAACATCGGTATTTTACTTAAAGATCATCGTTCAATCGGTTAGATAGTCTCTCGGAAATACAAATATTTAATTTAATTTATTAAAACTTTTTTGTGGACAATAGACAACAAATATTGAAAAAAATATATGTACAATACACATGGTACATGATCATGATCTCTACCAGACAACCTTTAGATGGAGATGAGAGACATGAAGGAGAGGGCAGTTATCTTCTCTCTACAGTTGTATTTAAGTGTCTTCCTAATACTTTTGTAATATGTGTAGGTTTTCTTAAGTCCATTCATATACTGGAAAGTCTGCCAACAACAAATTCGTGTGATGATCTTCACCACTGATACGGTTTTATTATGATCAATTAGTCTCCATTAATCGGTTTCATATTCGATTACCTAAACATTAGTATGGAAAAGAATTACATCTCAAAGTTATATCACAGTAACGACATTTTATTTTTATCATTTTGTATTAGGGACGATACACATAAACAAGTAGCAATTAACAGGACAAACACCATAATTCGAATTGTTATTATATTGACATAAAATTTTATTGAGGACTCTTTTCGTTTAGACTTAATATTTGACGAGATCTTGACGATAGCATAGACTAAATATTGACGCAAGACGAGTTCCAATCTGTTTCATTTAAAAGAAAACACGATCGGCCATCGTTCCGGATCGATGTAAACGGATACTCGATCAAAGGAGTTTTATTTTTAGCGCCGCGTCTGTTAAGAGATTGCAAATAGGTTCGTGGAACTGAATGTGATGTTATAACGATTTTTTTAAGTCTGGCAATTTTTTACATGACATGTCTTAGACACGAGGTCTATGTAGGTAACACCGCAGGCCAGATTGCTAAAGAGGTAAGATTTTGCGACATCTTCTTTCAGGGTATCTTTTGTTCCAAGGGTCTAAATAACTGTCATAATAAAAGGTGTCTTAATGACGTGGTAAATGCAGACACAATGAATATTTCATACATTATTATATATTCAATACAGACACTATGAATAATTTCAGTCAATGCTTGTTGCTTACGGTAGGCCTTATAAGAAGGGTGAAGGTCAAACAGAGTGCAATGGAAAGAGCTGTCTTTGGAGTTTCGCTGCGAAATGAGAAATGAGAAGATCCGCAGAAGAACCAAGGTTTCCGACGTATTTCGAAGAATTGTTCGTCTGAAGTGGCAGTTGACGGGGAATACTGCTCATGCAACCGATGATCGAGGACGCGGACAACGAGCAAGTAGATGGGGCGCGGGAAGGTCCCCCACTAAGTAGACTGATGTCAAGAAGTCGCCGGATGCGAGCAGCGCTAAACCGGTCACCGTGGCGATTTAAGGGGGAGCTTATGTCTTGCAGTGGACGTCTATCGACTGAAAAGAAATAGAAAAAGCATAATATACTTGTTGATACCACGCCTTACTTTCTGATATAAAAATATATATTATAATTTGACTTAGTGTTAGACATATCTGTATCTAAAATGATATGAAAAGGTTTTCAAGAGTCAACAAAATTGCTCATGAATAAGTTCGAGATAGATCTGTGGGAAAAATTCATGTTATTATCATTACATCACTTGTTTAATACACATTATGTGTTTCTTTGTTGATATGTTTGCGACTGCCGACCGGTTATATCTGTACCACTCTAAGTTGACATGTAGAGAATGTCTATAAGGTTCACGGAATGTGTTAATAATGCAAAAATAAACAAATTAAAAAAAAAAACCGTAACATATAATTTTATTATTTTATAAATTATCCTATTGAATAATTGTAGACAAAATTTATTCTACAGATAATTTATAAATTAGTTTTAAAAATCTGGCATGCGAAACGGTCGGACATCTCATCATTGGTAAATAATTTAATGTTTCATTTCATATTTCATAGGCATTTTACGGTAATGTGTTGCAAAACCGTACAAAGTTGTTCATCAAAGAATTTTATAAGGCCTAGAGAAAGGTGTAAGAAGCTTATCTTTATATCTAGATAGAGATCGGTAACCTTATGTACATAGCTGTTATTAAATATGTATTGCTTTTTATTTATTTAATATTGTTTAAAGAATATGCTAGGATACATTTAAATATATTCTTATAAACATGCGAGCAGTGGTAGCCTGGTGGTAGCGGACTGAGACTAGCGATCGTAAGTCACGGTTTTGGTTCTCGGGATACAATCTTATTCATAATAAATGCATAAAGTATGAACCATCATACTTTATGCATTGATTATATAGTACTTCCACTGCTCATAAACTTTAGGAAAGACCTATTTCTATATCTAACGACGATTCAATTGTTCATTACTGAATATGCCCCCCACCCCCCAATTATTACTAACGGTAACATGTAATATAAACTTTAAATTTACTCGTAAACGCTGATTTTATTACAAGTAAAGGACCTTTAAATGACCGTGCTTATTTCAACAAATTTTTATAAAGGGCTTTAGTTTATCCACGACCGAGTGTTACTGTTGAGTTTTTAAGATTGCAATAGTTTAGAGGAATTAATCTATTTTATATCTTTGCACAAAAATTACTTGTTTATGTATATTTAAGTCTAACAATATCCATCAGGCGAATTTTTTATCCCGTCTGTTTACTTCACAGTTAAAAAATATTCGGTTATTAAAACTAAAATAGAAAAAATATATATATAACAAGCATACATATATAATCATGTATATATAATCTCAGTGGCAAGATGTTCGTGTCCGTATAATGGCTTTTAAATTGTATCGACGCTCGGAGTCTGTTGTTTATCACGGCCAACTTCTGACAGGACACGATCCCTCGTTTCCGAATTCCCCTTACCCAATACATCGGTATAATTTAAACTTTACAATCGACATGCATTGAAATTTAATTCTCACGTACTTTGATGAGGGTTACCGAAGTATATTTGTAATGTGATGCCAACCAAGAATAATGAGTTCTATAGACAAAAAAAATAACCTGACATAGCTTTAAACCCCCATAGGTGAAATCGAAGTTTGACGGCCACATAACGCGCAGTACTAAAGACAGTTGAGCTTAAAGGTTCTGGAAGTAGGACCACGAATCGGAAAGCACAACGAACGGTCGACAACGAGCGACGGTCTTGTCAAGTTCATTGGAAAACGATGGATACTGGCTGTTACTAACCGGTCCTATTCAAAATCTATGAGGGAGGCTATGTCCAGCAGAAGATGTTCTATGGTAAATAATGATGATGAACAAAGAATGTGTTAGGAATTGTTAATGACAAGCCATGTCATTGAATGACTCAATAGTTAAGAACTTATTCATGACTGAAGAATCCAGATTTGCTTCCCAAAAACATTTTGTGTTAACCGTCACTGCTATTTGCAAAGGATGAACATAAAATTATGACGGAATTAGAATAGTATAGATATAGAAATCCGATAGATATTCAACCACCAAATCTGATGTTTGACACGTTTTTAAATATGTATAAATAGTTTAAGTTTAATTGACCATAATTTTCATCTAGTATTTTCTATTTTTATTTACGTTTTTATATCTTCATTTATCATTTACTTTTTCTATAAGGCTTGGGTCTTGTCGTTCCAGACCATAGACGCTCAATGCAAGACACAGGCCTCCCTCAAAGTTATCAAAGGTAATAATAACTACACTTGGCAGGTGGATTGGCGATCGCAGTGTGGTATTATGGTATGTAAAGAACGCTGCTGCTCATTCTCTGAAATCTTTTTTGTGAACAGTGGCAATACTTTATAATTAATGAAAGTGTCAACTACATAAGGTTGTACCCCGGGAAACGAACTAGCGACCTGCGATCGCATGTCTCAGTCCTCTACCGCTACGCCACTATTGTTCATTGTGCCTATCCTAACTTTTTTCTACAATTGTTCAGTAAAATCACTATTATTATTATTATTATACATTTTAACAAATTTACTAAACTTACGTAAGTCAAATCTTATTGTACAATATATACGAGCAATCTATATTCCAGATTTAAATTTCATTTAGCACATTTGTGTTCCTTATTTGACTATTGCTATTTACTACATATTAAATTTTTTTAATAGTGCATTTTCTTGTATATTTACAACTTATCTAATGTATAAAGTTATTTTCACTCTTACTTTTATGTACTAATCAACTTTTTACTCTAGTATGGTACTTGGACTTATATCAGCTGGCAATATACTACTGTTTCAGTTTTACCATCGGAGATGTTTTCTTGAAGTTTTTTTTCCTCTTAGAACCCCTGTCTTAGGTTCGCAGGCATAGTTTTGCTTAATCATTTATTTACATTCCTTTTCTTTCCCACTCTTCTTACGTCCTTATTAATATTTTCCACTCATTCTTTAATCCGTTACATTATTTTCTATTCCCATCCATTTCTTCACCCTTCATACCTTGTCTCTTTTCTTTCACCGTTCCTCCTGAATTGCTACTACAATATTGATATGATATTCTCCGACTTCACAACCATTTAACGACATGTATACCATACATAGACTAAAACTACTCAACTATTTTATAGTTATTTAATGTCGATTAAACCAACTGTGCAACGTAATATTTATCTTACAATGCCAGCACATATTAATCACGTTATTATAGACTTGGGATTATTTACAGTAAAGTTCTACTTGTCCGCTATAAGAAGAATCTTAGGATAATTCGATTTGATGAGAACTAGAAGCAGATTGACTTTCCCAACACTGATACAAAAGTCCACAACAAATTCCGGTAATCAAATTTTCCCTGCGACGTTATAATTGTCCGACGAAGATAAGTTAACTAACAAGGTCAAACCATTATTATAATTATCTTGTGACGTCATTACTGTCCAACTATATCTATTGTAGTGTCGTTGTACGTTGTTTTTGTATATCTCTGATGTTGTATGATAATTGTATCATATAACATCAGAAGTATTTTGAATAATTATTACAATATATATACACACATCCACATCTGAACTATCCAATGATTGTCACATCGTTTTATGACAGTGATATCATTTGATAGTTTAGACACTATCAAATGATATCACTGTCATGAAACTTCGTCACAGATATCTAACGGTAGCAGAATCACCTACTAATATTCAAATCAAATTCTAGAATTATATAATATGCTTATTTTTAATCACTTATTTACGTCAAGTTAGCTACCTGTTCTGATGATAAATATCTCAGACCTGAGAAGAACAGCCGAAAGAGACTTAGGACTACATATCAATTTTAAATAATATAAAATTATATATTTAATAAATATTGTCACGAAGGCAGGAAGCGTCAATATAAATGTCACACACAAAATGTTTAGAAAAGATTGAAGAAGTTTCTATGACTAAAATCCGTTAGAACGAGTATCAAAATTATAGTTTTGTAACGTGCAAAGGTATACTACAGCTGGCTTGCAAGAAAATTGATAATGTCATTAATTTCAAACTTTCAAATATCAAAATTATTACATACATGGCATTCTATGCCGTAAACGATTATAAAAGCCAATACTGGAGGCATTCTAGGCCAGTCTACACCCTGAAGAGAAGTGAAGAACAAGAAGGCTCATGATTTTGAGAACAGAAGGGCTGTTTCATGAACTGTAAGTGCTGAGTGAGAACCAAAAAAGGAATGGTTGTGGGCGGAATAGCTGCCAGTTTCGTTGCCCGAACTCTAGAACATTAAAAGGCGTATTTTTTGAGAGTCCACGTTTCCTTATCCCCAACCTGTGGGTTGGTGGTGACAATATTTAAATAGTTTGGACGCGAACACGTCATTTCTCAGTTTGCCATCTATGTTCCCATTGTAGTAAATCTAATGTTACTAACGTTTCTTGCACTTTTTTTTATTTAGCAATGAAAGTATTCGAAACATTATCATCCTTTTGTAAAAGTAAATATGTTGCCCATAGAAATATTTGATAAGTCAATGAAGTCTCAATTTCATGAAGACATCAAGACAGAAGTTACAGGGTAATTGGCTATAGGTATAAAATTTTTAAGCAGGTGAATGTATAGCTTATACGTCAGCAAAATGTTTAAAAGATTTGACACCTACTTCGCTACTCTTCTATCTACATATTAAACACTCTGAAATATGTTAGATTATTTATTTTTTGAATCTACGACAATGTATTGCGACAAGCCAATAACTTTTGCCTCTACAAAGTCAAAGGATAATAGTAAACAATAATAAATTTTATTTTGTAGTACTCTGGGTTTTGATGACGTCTTTTACACGTCACGTTGATTATTCTTTTTTAAATCATTGTATTTTGGACAGTGTATCATAAATATTAATTGATAACAAAAGAGCTATATATATTTGTACAATAACCAATCATCCTGTATAACGCAATTCCTAGGAAAATGTGATATCACTTCCACTTAAAAAAAGTATGCTCTCGCCTAAAAAATTACTCTAAATAAGTCAAAAGACCGGTAAATGAGAGTTGGACGCGACGCCGCTGTCCAGCCGCTTTCGGTATTCAGGTCAGATTCAGTGCCTTTTGATTCTCGGAAAGCTTTTTAATGTCTTACTGTAGTAGTAGAAAAAATAATGCGTCATTCTGGAGATGTGAATTTTAATATCTTGAATGGAATCTCACAACATTTTCACACATAAGAACATTAACATTGCTTTGAGAAGCAAGAATGCTCTAATGACAGGCCTAATTCCATCTAAACGAAATATACGTTTCTATTATGTCTTAAACGACTATTAATATTAATACGATAATAATAATATATACCGGTAATACAGAAATAAAAATTGTATATTTTGAAAAATGAATTGGAATCTACAAAGTAAAATTAGAAAAGGTCACGGTAAGGTATGTGTACTACGTGCAATAGCAATATATAAAAATAGTTTTAGCATTTTGCATCGGATGAAGATTGCATAGCCAAAAATAAAATTTAATTAAACACTTTTTATAATAATAGAAACTTAAACTTTTGTTTCAATTTCCATTTACTTATATTAATTATTATTTTGATTTATTATTAAGTACTGTATTAGTGTACAATTTCTTTTCATAGGTCTAAATGTTTTTATTTTATTTTTATTCTCTTGACGAGACTGAAAACACTTTGAAAGTAATAAAATAGTATTTGGGTTTGTTGCTTTAATTCAATATTAAGTATAATACTTTTGTTCCTGTGTATATCTCATTAGACTACGTACTCTAACTTTGTTTTATTGTACTCTTAATCTTATTTTGTATGTTGCTGTGCTATTTGATCTGTGAATATCACTGTGACTGCCCCTGCGGTAGAGATTATGTCTAGTGTGGGGAGCAATAGTACTCGTGTTGGTGCACAGCTCTTAATTGTACTTGTATTCTTTATATCTCTTTCGAGTATGAATTTCTGTACTTTAGTAATTGTATTTATAATCATAATTATCCGGGGCTGGGGCTTGGACCTTAAGAAAAGTGGACGTATTGTCTACGCGTTTGGGATGTGATACTTGAGGCGAATGTTACGAATGTGTCCTTGCACCTTTCCATTATATGCACAATGATTTCGAGTTTTTCAGTAATATAGGCAGTAAAGCTTTTGATGCCGGAAAATTGGATAGATGGCGACCATGAAGGTGCATCCTTATACGCTCGACAGATGTGGTCCGAGCTACACTCGATACTGCTGGCACCGAAATAGTACATACCAAAGCCCAGCACAGATAGCGTAACGTTGTGCGTGATAAATTTACAAAAGAGAGTCACGGACCTCAGTAGTGAAGGATACACCGAACGGGTGAAGAATTAGTGAATCAACAATTGTAAATGTGGCTGCCATAAGAAGGTTATATGTTATTAATTGTAACTGTAATTGGTAGTCCTTTATAAGAAATAAAAAAATAAAACTTGTTCTTATCTTTCTCCATTAAAGAAATTATTAAAGTTAAGATTAGAATTCTTCGATTAAACTGTCAAAAAAATTATCAAGCGGGAATTTAATTGGTTTGGCTTTTGTCGTTCTATATCTTACGCCTTACTGCGCATTATATGAGAAAATTGGAATAACTGAAAAAGTGCCGAAAATGCGTTTCTTAACAGCTAACTACGAATTCGTATAGCTCGGCAGAAATAATAGGTCCATATCACTCTGCAACGCGAGATGTTGGCAAGACATTCCAATTTAGTCGAGTAATCCGCCCAGAGGAGCTCCGCCCTCTAATGTCAACCCCTGATTTCCATTCATTCGAGCCTCAGCGATCGAGGCAAGAGCACGCGTTTCGCTGTTCAACTATCGCGCGTTTTCGTGTCTAAAATTATAAACACACAATTATATCTCGTGGTTTTCAGCTGTCCCTGTCAACCATATTGCTGTTAAACATTAAGGTAAGTTATTGTATAAGTTTTCGTAGATATATTCGAAGGTATCACCTATCGATGCCGAAATAGGACGACGGTACTGTTTGGTAAATGTGACTCTATTGTTAGGAGCATTTTATACAGCTTTGGATAGAGTTTTGCTGAAATGTATATTGGTTTAATATAAATATTTCCAAAATATTATTTCACTAATATATATCACATTTTAAACAGTTTTACGTCTATTAACACAGCCATTATACACAAAGAGAGCACTTTTTTCCAGTTTTATACAAGGTAAATAAACATAAAAAATGTTATAGGCTAAATTATTGAAACTTTCTCTTAGATCATACCTGTGTTCTAATTTATATACGTCACCATAATATCGCTATACGGTGTATCATATGTTTATACGAACCAAAACTTGACTAACTATGATCGAACAAGCAAAACAGGTCGAAAATCGAATAGATACTGAGGGGTTATTCAATATATTCACTAAGAGCACCTGCTTTCTCTTAATATGACCTTTTATTGTTATTTAACCAAAATTTATAACTACTCTGATATGTATATACATAAAGCAACAGGCGGAATTTTGTTATTTATACAAAAATAAAGAAAAAATATTCGAACTGGAGAGTCAAGTATTACACTAAGTAAAGATGTTGAAATTTAAATTTAGAAGTTTAAATGTTAATACGAGGATTAAGATATGAGACAAAGATTAATGATGTTTCGTCGTGTTACTGTCCATACAGAATTATTTACATTGACCATTATACGTATAAACTAGAATAATAACATATTGAGCCTACTTTTAATGAAATTTTTTAATTAAAAGCTACGAGAGATGTTAGAAGAGACCACAGCAAAATGATATATATATATATATATATATATATATATATATATATATATATATATATATATATATGATATATTTATATGTATATAAATAATATATATTTATGTATATATATATATATATATATATATATATATATATATTCCTTAATTTAGTGGTATGCAATTAGTTCCCAAGCTTTATTATCACTTAAAATCCTTCACACTGTAAAAGGATTTCTATATAAGTTTCTGTTTAATGAACCTCTTAAATTTATTACGTGATAATTTAAAGATATGGGAATGTATTGTAAACCGAATACGGTTGCCCACATGAATAACTAATTTTATGAAACCTACAGATAGATATAACGAGCTTATCATTATTTTTAGTGCTACCTTTAAGAACGACGCTATTTTTTATATTTATTGATTTGCACTAGATTGTAATATGCATATGTAAATATCACCTATGTATCGACATTATAATTTCATTCATGAAACTTTTTCCTAACGAAGTATCCAGCTCTCACATTTTAAATTTTATGAATAGCTCCCTTTTGTGTTTTAATCGCTGACCGTATACATGATCACGTGTTATATTATGAAGTTAATAAATGCACTTTAAAGCAGAGATTAAAAAATGCTAGTCAAAGACTATTGTAATATTTTTATCTACTACATAGATCAAATCGCTGATGTATTAATGGTTTGTAGCCAGTCAGAGGCTTAGCGAGATAATTTTTTTAAGAGCTGATTTCACTCAATTTAAATTGGAACCTTGTGCTATGAACTATTATAATATAAACATTTTTTTTATTTATAAGATTCCTTATAAATTTTATAGCTGAAGGTGTGCCTTAACCTTTAAAATTTATGAAGAATGTCTGATTATCAACTATTTTTATTCGACTTTTTAACAGAGCTTTAGGTTTTTCTTAAGGACAAATAATTGTTTTTATGTTACACTATTTTCTATAAAAGAACAAAATTTTGTATTCATAATTCGTAAAGTTTTACTTAAACAATTAGAATTACCATAACTCTATATTTTATTACTTTAAATTAACTGGAATACAATGAAATGTTTTAGAAGTACAGCCATCAGAGCTAATTTCTTTAGCTGAGCTGGGCTTCGTTTATAATCTTAAGATCGTGCCATGGAGATGTAGACAAAATAATAAAATTATGTTATGTTTAAAAAAACCATAGAGTAAATTTATCACCTGTTCTTCCACTTTGCCCAAGAATGTAATCAAAATAGTACCTTGTACCATAAAGCATTACTATGATAATATTATCAGATTATTGAAGCCTTGCTGTGTACGATGTAGAAAACCTATTTTTGTCATAAATCATTGTTATTAAGATATTAAATAAATAAATAATAACACAATTTTTTTAATTAAACCATAAACTGAATACTACGCGGGAGACTTGAGTACAGCACTGGGCTTCCTACGACTGAAATGATAACGAAACTTGGATAGAGAAGGGCCAATAACTTTTGTCAGTAGTGAGAAATGAAATAGTTAATTTTAATAATTAATTTTAAAAAGAAACAATGTTCTTTTTGGGAAACTTAAAATCGCAGAATAAAAATTGAGTTTACATTACCAGCCATAAATTTTTATAACTGATGGCAAGTACTATTACTTTTTAATATTATCATCAATTTTTCATTTGTAAGACGTCCACTACGGGACCTATGTCATTCATGTAGATTACAAATTGGACCGGTTGGAAGCGATTTGTATTAGACGTTTTTCGAATACTTTGATATGATCGTCTCTACCTTGTAGGTGGCCGTATTACCCTTCTATTGACCCGTGATACTACCGTTACAGTTATTTTAAAACATGGTAAGATTTTGAGCAGTGGTAGTTCAACAATATGGAACTGAGACTTGCGTCTTATATAATTCACACTTTATGCATTAATTATATAGGATTGCCATACCGCACAAACAAGTTTCCAGAGAATGGGCAATAACGTTCTCTGTGTACTATAATACCACACTGCGATCGCCAACCCACCTGCTAAGCGTGGTGAGTATGGTATATTCCATCATTTATATCTTTCGGGGAGGCTTAATGTTTTCAGTGCGCGTCGTCTGGGGTGAAACAATGACGATGAAAATGTTTGTGTAATTAACGATAATAATTGACTTCTAATGGATAAGTCATCTTTCACTGAGTCTCAAGTAATTACAGAAACATAAAAATACTTATTAAAAGTGGACTCTGGTGAGTCGTATTATGAATAAATGCTTTAAAAATATGGAAAAGTTTTAGCTTAGTGAACAAAGATTTCAACAACATAAGCATAGTCCATTATAACTTTTATAAGAAAAAGAATACCTTGTTTTTTAAAAGATTTGCGCAAAAGGTAAGTTATGTATTGTAAAGCCTTTTCCGCATTGTCTTGGACACCTGGAGGGTATGAAAGTGTCAAAGGCGTCTTACGAAGTAGGTCAGTTTATTCCACATGTCACATCACCTTGATACACTCGGAAACAAGAGGGTAAAGTGAAGGACGCGGTCCCTCGTCAATTGTGTCAGTCAAGTGTCCTGGATTCGATTCTATACTTAAAAAAATCAACATATAGATATACTGATTTATGGTGAAAATTTTTATTACTTTTTTATTATAATATATCTTTTAGTTTATTACTTTTTACTGACGGATTATGGAATATATATTACAAATTGTCAACGACAAATTAGTAATATTAGACCTCCTTGTTCTGGCTGTAAGTATGTTTTACAAAGGGTTACCGAGATTAGTTGATAATTAAAAGAAAAATAGTATTGTTCATAAGGAGCAATAGATATAAAACAAAGGCTTTGAAAAATGAGTCAAATTAAACTCTGTAGGCAACTATGTACGCTTTGCAATCCGTGTATATTTTCGTGCAATAAACTTAAGTAGTTTAAATAAACATCTACAAAATATACTAAAGTACTCATATTTATAATTAGAGTACGGCTTGGCAAATATTAATCGATGAAACCTGATTTAGTTTATTGTGGGCTTAGCTTAACATGCGTTTGATCAAGTTGAAGAATGTCGTTATAGGTAACTAAATTTGATTAAAGCTTCTATTAAATATATTAAAAATAAAGATTTGTATCTTAACGTTGCGTTTGCGTTTTGTTTTAATGTAAAGCCACTATCCATAGCTTTTAACATTATTGAGCTAATAGGATGTAGGTACTGTATCAGGTTTTGTTTATACTTTAGTATAGTACATTTGTTATCAATAAATAAAAAAATAAATGGCCCGTGGACATAGTTAAAGTCACGAGAAATTCCTGAATGCAGTCAGTGCAGGACATCGTAGCGATCTTTGAGGAAGGCCTATGCCTTGCAGTGGGCATGCATCGGCTGAAAAGACGAAAAATGTATGACACATTCTAAAAAATATCAATGAATTCAGTAATAATGATAATGTAGTAAGAAAAGCCGTTTTAAAATTCGAATTACTATATATATCTGAATTTAATTATTGTTTACTATTTGCCTTTGCAGTATATTGCAGGGAGTTATTGCCGTATTTCAATATAAAAAATTAAATAATGTAATATATTTCAGAGTGATAGCTTCATACAGGATGACTAAAACTTTAAAGTTTTTTGCTTACTATTGTGATATAAATTCACTTCTTTAGAGCTTTTATGCTTATAACCAATTTCCTTGATTGCTTGATAGAAATGTCTAAAAATGAAAACTTAGCTTCTCAACGCTAAAATATATATTCAATTATTATATACCAGACAAAAAAGTACGTTACATAAGAAAAAAGTAGGACATTAATCGATTTGTAAGGACATGAATACGTTTAGGTTTGTTACTGAATAATATTGTTCCGATTGTAGTTTATTAATTGGTCGTTCGGTTAGATTATTACGTCATAAATCTATTATTCACGAGGTCTTTTGTCGTCCGAAGTTAAATCCGTATATGGTTCACAGCTCAGTGAATTCGAAGTTTTAATATTGTTAATACGTGACCAATAACATTAATCTGAAACAACGAAGGGTGAAATCAGAGGAAGATTAAGATAGGCAGATAATGCAAAACAAAAGGTCATGGTCCTTCTGCGCAAAAATTAATGCAACTGATAGAGGCTGCGAAGAGGGTGAGAGAAAGAACTTCAAAACTCTGCGTTCGCAGTTGAAGACTCGTACAGCAGGAGAAGTTATACTCAACGCTCGACAGTGAACGCGCAATGCTCACTTGACCACTAGAATATTATGAGCGAGAAAGCTGCACGGTCAGTGATTCCAACGGCACCACCGTCCCTTCTCACCGTTTGTTATTTATTTAATCGTACTTAATAACATAAATATACTACCAGACATCCTGTACAAAGGAGAGGGCCTATCGACTCCTCTTGCAAGGTCTTGTCGAAGGATGGGGTGATCCGCCACAAGTAAGTCCTGACCCTACAGTGGTGCGTGAGGTAATCCTCGCTCGTGTCTTCAGGATAATGGGTGAGGGACTTCAGCTCTGCCATAAGACATCGAAGCAGGCCTTTGCCGTTGAAAAGCGAAGGCGTTACCGTGGTTTTGACAAAATTCTATATGAGAGCTGTAACCTACTGGACTTTATTGTAATAAGAAATACTTGATGTAACATGCCTGATATTTTATGATAAAATAATTATTCTTACAATACAAGCTCGCGCCTAATTCCGGGCTTATTAGTCATGAGCCGCATCAGCCCGGGCTTGGGGTGGCAAATTTTTAAGTACAACAAATTTTAAAGACTTGTTCAAATTTCGCTAAAACTCAAGAGCGTTTTACGAACTAAATTTGATTCACTTTGAAAATAAAACAACAAAGTTTTGTTTGTTTATGTTTTCAGGCTAAGTGGTAAATTGAGTAACAAATATTCATTTCTGAATGGTTCTGAATGGCGGCAATGAAATGCTCTGGTACTGTGAGCGGCAAATTCGTAAACCTGGGTGTGTTTTGTTTTATTGATTATAGGAAAAGCATTTGTCCTTTGTCTCGCCTGTCTTTGGAACTGCATCATGAGGCCTGTGATGGTACATGCTAGAAGATACTTAATTCACTCTTGACTTGAAGACTTAAAAAATGAAGTATTGCTACAATGTATAAAAACCTATTAACCTGAAAGAGTCAAACAATCCGAATAAAGTGTATGTTATAAGTGTAAGAGATATTACAGAGTTTTAGCATGAATCCAGACACTTAGTCATCTGTTAATATTAATGTAGATCGTGACCTAGCTTAAATAGATATCAAAGAATATTCGAAGTGGATTATCAGTTTGGCATTCAGATATTTTTAATGACCTGACTTACGTCATGCCTTGAGAATGTATTATTGACATGAAAGAGATGTAATGCGTCTGTCAATCAACTATTTATTTTATTTACGTATTATGTTTATGAGATCTGTACTATAGAAATAAATAATAATAAAAGGCTAGAGAGACACTGACAATCGTTTTGTACGGTGATACTAAATTCTCATTTTGATTTTGAGAGCGCTTTGGATTATATTGATTGTTAACTCTGAACCTAATTAATCAAAATTTTACTTAATAAAAGGTAAATATTAAAAAAAAAACAAATCTCACGTATGAAGACATTTTTGATAAAAAAAAAAACTTTTCGTATAAAACATGCTAACAAATTAGTAATCTATCATTAATGTTTTCATAAGTTTATATTTCACTATTTTATTTAAACTTATGTCTATTAGTATCTTTAATAAATTTTTAATAAATAAATTCGTTCAAAACACTGTTCGATAGAATATAAGTCATCTTAAAATCATTTCACAGTTAAATAGGATGGATTTAATGTCTGCACTCTTTTTATATATATTCAAGAAACTACTTCAAGTATTGCATTTATAATAGCACTAACAGACTTAGTATATTATGTATTCATAATAGTTAAAATCTTTAACTTTTCTAGCATAAAATAATTATAGATACGTTAAATTAAATATTAATATTTCAAATGCCGAGACATATGAAACGAATGTCAGGGTCGCGCCGAATATACACGGACCTAACGTGGCTACAATTTAGGTACTTTCATAGCAGAAATATATTCCGATAAAGCATCTATTACTCGTTTTAGGATGATACGGCTTCGAACTTTTATCTTTTACAAACTATATATTATTTTCATAATGTCAACATAATGTCAATTTGGCACCTAAACGATAGCTCTAAATGTTTCCATTAGCAAATAGGCAGACAAAAGCATGAAGTATCAAGAATCTTTATATCTGTTTCATATTTATTACTAGGTGTCAAGACAATCGGACGGGTTTGTTCGTAACAAGTTTCTGGTCTACTTTCATCATCATCATCATTTCATTTGTTGGTTGTTCACTGTGGCCTGCATCTCTATCTCTATCCATCTTGTGGGTGGACATCCTTCGCTACGCTTGCGGATTCATAACACTCCAGAACCTTTACGCTCTATTTCACTTTTCCTTGTTCATCTTCTGGGCTATGTCGTGTGCTTCCGTTCGACTACGGATCTCCTTATCCCTGATTCGACCTCGTAGAGTCCAGTCATACTCCTCTCCATGGCTCGTAGCGAGTGACTGGCTTTAAACTTGATTATGACACCTATAGTGAGAGTCCACGTTTCAGCCTGTACCGTAGGCTTATAAACGAATGATACGCACTTCAAAATAATGTCTTTATTTATTGAATCGATGTGTTTATAATCAACAACGATGACTTATAAAAATAAGTTATTTTTGTTGTACACTTTAACACTTATAATGTGATTATGTTTTTATTACAATGCTATATGGTATACGAAATTTTTGGTTTGATTAGATGTTTACACGCCTTCTTTAGGTTTTGATTGACATCGTATTGATATTTAGGGACAGATGTTATAACTTAATATATAGTATATGTGAAAAAAAATAGTGTCGATTCTACTATATTTCTCACAGTTTTTTTGAGCCTTAGCGATAAATTGTAAAAAATGCCGTACAGATTGAATAGTTTTTTTTTATTACAAACGCATTACGTGATTTATTTTTATTCGTATTTATATAGATGATATGGTAAATATAGTATAGGTATATAAATCTTTAGTAATAATATATATGATAATACAGTGCCTCTGAAGTAAGTTAGTGATGACATTACTCCGTATCGTGTGACTTTTTTCAACGCTTCAGATCATAAATGTTGATTATATGTCTTATATTTCTCCAACAATAGATATGGAACGTGGTATTATTTCGCTTATGGCTAAGTTATATCATTTGTACTGGATATTACAGAGATATATTCACGGAAATTTAATAATACATACCATTATATTGCGAAATAACATGGATACGACTGGATCTTTCTGACACTTCTTTAAGTCCGATACAGATATTAGATTTAGAAGTATTGAACAGTTTTTATTTTTAAATTTTGGCAAACCTTGTGGCAACTACAGGAAAGTTTTCACAACTGAATTTTTACAGTCACTGATATCTGGCCCCGACTGGTAGGTAGAACTGGAGCTGCATTTTACTTTCCTCTCATGGGGAAACTGAGAACAGTGGTAGCCCAGCGGTAGAGGATTTAGACTTGCTATGGTAGCTCGTAGGTTCCATTCGATATAGGATTGCCACTCCTAATAAAAAGGTTTCAGAGCATGGGTAGCAGCGACCTTTACATACCAAATACCACACTGCTACCGCTATCCCGCCTGTTAAAGGTGGCGATTATGCTTATTATTATCTTTGAGGGAGACCTATAAATTACAATGGGCATCTATGGACTGAAACGACGACAACTAGATATGGGAAAATCTTACATACCTATCAGTTGAAAGGGTTATGTTAGACTTCTACAAACTCTCCTATCTAGTCTTGATACCTTTATGGGGAATACTTACACATTTATTCATAACATTATACACATTATCATAAGAGTGACCACTTGAGTAAGCCACGAGAAGAATGTCAGAAGAACTAAATTTAATAGAAACTGGATACTAGAATGGGTCTTTAATATGCTGTGCAAAAAATTCAGACAGGTTTTTAAGTAGACACTTTTACAATATCTACAATAGAGTAGTAGAAAAAATAATCCACACTCTTTATCACTTATAGAATACTTCCTAGTACTATAGGGTTTTTAACAAGTTTTTGTTTAATGAAATTCTTAAATTTATTACGTGATAATTCAGGAACAATGACATTGTACATTACCGTAGTTTCAACTGCACTGGTTTTGTACCATTCCGATAGAACTAAAGCTTCCCGTTATTGTAAAATGTCGATAGTACGAGTATTATCTCGTGCACAAATCAAAGGCTCTAACATACATGTAAGTTGTATTTGCTGCCTAGGCCAATGTTATGTGGTTTGGAGCATCTTTGCGATGTACAGGTTTTTGGTTGTGGATAAGAGCTTTGATGTTCAAATGAATACATAAGTACATTATACATATTATTTACGTATGTATACAAATATATACATAATTATATATACATATTATTTACGTATATATACAAATAATTTAAATAACGAAGATTTTTCACGTAGCTTTAACAAAATCACCCTTTAGAAAAGTTTTAATGCCCAAGCTTTATCCCGGATTAGTTTTAACGTGACGTGAAGCTTCTATTTTTAAAATGATTGCTGCAATATAAAGTATTCAGTCGCTGAATATTGCATAGTAAAAGTTCGATTACAGATTTTACAAAGACACAATGCAATTTTCACGAAAATGCATGCAAGGTCAGTTATGCACGCAAATCGATTTACTGCATTTTTCCAATATTGCCTCACGAGTTGCCAGGTTATCTAAGCCCGTATGGATTCCAGCTAAAGGATTTAAAACAGTAATAAAGCAAAATCCAATATAATCTATACAGGGTGATTGGATAAGAGTGGTTGGTCTAAAAGCTTTAAAGTGCGTGAATGTATGTACAGCTTATCAATCAATGGTCAGAAATAATAAATATCGTAATGATAATATGGTAAAAAAGTGTTTTCAAAATTATTATCAAATTCAAACTAAAATCATTTTGTTTATTATCTGGCCTATGCCTTGCAGTGGCTATATGATATAAACATATATATGATTTTTTTTCTCTAATGGACTCGACGGGCCTATAGCTTTTTGCTATAGGCAAAAAGCTATAGGCCCGTCGAGTCCAATAGAGAGAAAAATATTTATTTTAGACTGATCACTTTGTACAGGTGAGTGGAAATTATGCGTCTAATTCGTTTGTAGTTGCTTCACGAATGGAACTGCCGTTACAAAGGGAGAAAGAAGGAATAGACGGCTTAGACCGCTTAGATATTGTTTCTAGATGCTAACGCCGCCTTCTCCATAATGAAAATGTTGGAGTTCGTCTTTGAAGCAATTACAATCATAATTTATTTAAATTTATTATTTTCTTATTTTCCTTTCTTCCATCTCAATGTCACCCATTCATTCTTCTTTTGTTCGTCGCTAATTATTTCATTCTATTTCATTCTTTGTTTTTCTTTCATACCTCGCCTCTCTTACGTCGCCTTCCCTCAAGAATAGGTGCCACGATTCGTTCCTATATATTTTTTGTTACTCAGCCTATTTATTTCTTTTTATACTTATTTCTATACCCCTTCTGTAGTTAGGTTCTGCAGTTAGGATTCGCCGCTGCGCTGCCACTGCTCTAGTACTTCTGTAACCTATTCTCTTCACAAAATTTAGTTTAATAACCGTTTGTCTATGTAGCAATCTCTCTGAATATCTACATCTGGGACAGAAGTTTATAAAATAGACTCACAAATGACCTATAAAAATCATTCCAAATAATGTATATGTATTCTGTTCCTTTGTTTGTACTGAATGTGAAGGAACATGTAATATTTATCGCCAATTGTACGCACATAGTACAGATTTTAATACGTAAATCTTTAATACCTGTGACAGATTAAAATATTCGTTCAGAAAAAAGCGTGCTTCTTTATTATAACCTGTCACTAATTTTAACCATTTGAACGTATTTGTACAAATAAATTTTCAACCAGATTTAAGGAAATCCACAGAAGAACTAAAATCTACTACGCGAGTCAAAGAATCGCTTGTCTATAGTAGCAGGGGGACTGAAAGGTTCTCGATTGGAGACCACGAGGCGGGTGTCGTGAATAGGTCCTCTACTAAATGGACCGATGGCATCGTTAAGGAAGTCGCTGGATGCAGATAGCGCAGGAACGAACATCGTGGCTATGTTCAGGAGGGATCTTTGCAGTGGGCATTTACAGGCAGATAAGAAGAAGCCCAAAACTCAAGACCGATTCGACACGGTTAAGATAGGTTTTTATTGAGTTATATAAATGTAGATTGACGAAATGTAATTTTAGTGCTAAAAATATTAAACACAACAAATTTTCGCATATAAAGAATACCGTTAAATAAAACATTTATCTCTTACTGCCATGTGAGACGGACAAATAGTAAAATATTACTTGATAGTGTTGGATTTCTTTCATGGTTTGTGTTAGAGAAATGCATGTATGGTGTACATATGTAAGCATGTAAGCTATGTAATACATGTAAGCGAAATTAACATTATTATCATATATTTCAAAGGGTGTTACTAGAGCAATTTAAATTTAAACAAGCGCTAAGATTTTGTATCACAAAAAATAGTCACATAGTAATATATGTACGAGTTGTTACAATATGTTGTTGTAATATATATACAATTTGTAGTATATTCAAAATGTGCAAAATAATTAGTAATTTTTCGTAAATGATGTCATGTCACAATATTAAAACAAAACAGTGCGGTTTATTTATGCATTGCGTATAAAGGGTGTAATCGCATAATTCAATTAGCGTACGCTTTTGAATGCATTCTTTAGCCGATTTGCTTTTACTTGCACATGTCGTCAGTACGCGTATTGACGCAGTGATTATATGACAGCCGACGGTAAAGTTATGTTTAGTATCTACTTTTTTATGGATAGCTGTCCAATACATAAAATAAACAATTGAAGCGTATTTCACAATAATCACTTTATTTATTGACTTAATGTATAAATAATACAGAGTGATTTCGTTTCGGAAGCTGCAAGACTTTATACGCCTTTTTTGTTTTCATTGATGTTCAATATTTGACAACTAGATAGGTTCTTTAGTGATACCGAAACCAAGGTGCGATGAAAAAACAGAAGGTCCCCCTTCTTGCCGCGGGCATACCTAAGGCGCGGTATAGCGGTTTCGGTAGAAGTATAGCTGTTATTGCTTTATTGTACTGAGGTGTATATGAGAAAATAATAGCGTTGTTTTGTTTATTTTCTTTGAGATTTTTTTGTTATTTCTCCTTATTAGAATAATCCTCATGCGAATAAAAAAAAATAGCTGAATTAGTAAAGATGTTCTTGAGTTTTGCGTTTTGAAACAGATTAATGATTCATAATCATTAGCACAAAGGAGAGTAAATAATTTCGTGTATTTTTTAATTATTAAATTAATCATCGAAGTAGTTTTAGGCGATTGGTTTGGTGATATCAAGTTCTCCGTGTTGCTATAACTAGAAGAGCTGTGGAATAAAACTCAATAACTTCCACTAGAAAGTATTTGCGAAGTTACAATACCTTTGAGAGTTCGGTAGACTGAGAAAGCAATTTATAGTCCTGACTTATGGTGCTCATGGGAACACTAATTTAATGTTTGAGAAAAGGCATTTATTCTTTCTTCATATGTACACGGTAGAAGCTTTTCATCAAGTTAGGGACTCTTATCTTCCCTTCACTGAGCTTCATTAAAAATGTTATAGTTTAAGTAGTTCATTGCTGGTATTTTATTTATAAAGAGTACAGACGAAATGATTACGTGCGGATAGCTTGATACATTACAAATTAATATATAAAAGTATAATTCCTTGACACATGAACAAAGAGTACTTTTGGTATCAGCTCTCTTTTCAACAGGCGTCAACAACAGAACCTAATCTATCTTCACAAAATACTTTACTATTAGATTTAACATTTGCTTTAAACAAACACCAGTCAATCTCAAATATAATTTGTTCGAGATAATGATCTTTCTTTCAGCAGTAGGTTGTCCACTACTGGGCCTACAGGGCCTACTGAGTGGTCGGTCTACTTGCCGGTCTTCACTCTATAACTACTGCCACTACACTGTAAGCAAACCAAAGATCATTGATCCTAGTTAGAGGGTTGTAAAGATAATACGTTTTTACTATGTATCCTTACTGCATCTTTCATCTTTTTCCAATTATAATATACGATAGACTTGTATACTATCATCTCTAATAATGTTATTATAATCTATATTTAACGCTAATTCCGGTACATGTGAAAAAAAATTAGATTTAATTCTCTGTGTGTGTACAATGTATGCAGCCTATAAACAAATAAATATATGAATTTAATATGAATTCTGAAAGATTTATTGAATCACGAATAGTTATCTTTTCTCGTTTTGACTTTCTTGTTTTGGTCTTGTTTTGGTTTTTTTAATATACCATATTGGGGAATTAAGCTTCTATAAAATAGAAGTTAGTAGATGTATAACATTCAACTTTCACATAAGATTATTTAAGGATTTTTACCAAATTCTTTCTAACGGGGATTGTACTTGTACCCTCTGTAAAATGTGTAAACATCCCCTTAACCTTTTAACGAGGTAATGAGTCTGTAGCTAATGTTTCGACATTAGCTTAATATTCTTATAATATTCGACCCTTTCGGATTCTGCTTTGCCTAATCACTCCACGAAGCAAGCAAAGACCAAACTTAAAGTTTGTCGACCTCTCGATCCGGTGAAATATTTATATAACCGCCTTAGCCGAGGTTTTCAAGGAATTCTTCGAACTTATTTACTAAATAAGAAGTTTATTTATCCATTTATATAATTACAGGTCATAAGCAAAATGCCAGGAGAGGACAACATCTTAGAAAATCAAACCAAAAAGGTGCGATTGAGCGTTTAGTACAAACCCTCGTAGGGTTTATACTAAACGCTTAATCGTACCTCTTAGGTAAACATTGACTTTTCATGACAAATAAAATTTGGGATACCATTTTCTACCACATTTATAATAAATGGTTGAAAAAAAAAGTTTATTACTTCATACAGTTGAAGTTAGTTTCGTTTATCTTTATGTGACGAAACTCCTTTAGAATTTTTATGAAACTGCGCACAAAGTTTTTTATTAAATTGAAGCGAAATTGGAAAACTTTAAACTGTCCATCATCACGATTACTTTTTATATTATACCTCGCCCATTTTATTACGCGAATGCTTGAGACAGACTTCAGTGACAGGCTACATTTCATTCCAATATTGAGCAAAAGTTTACTTATTATCTTTTTTAAAGGAACTTCTTTTCACCTGATAGACGCCCACTGCGAAGCATAGACTTTTACCAAAGACTGCCATAAAACTGGTCTTACGTTGCCCGCATCCAGTGGCTCGTATTCGGTTCACTTCGTGGGGGGCGTACCTGCACTATGTTTGAAACCTTTCGGCCCCAATCAGGTTGTCCTAGGAACTAGCTAATAGCTAGTGACTAACTACATAATTTTTTAATTTTTTTAATAGTAGGATCGAAGTCCCACACACATTAGCATCCATGTCTTTTTTTAACATTGTTTTCGATTTTTTTCCTTACATTTTTGAAGGTTATAGAATTTAAGTAAAAAAATAATTCTCTTAATCTATCTTAACTGCCCTAACAATGTTCAGTTTTTATGTTTACGTTTCTTTCGTACACTTCCTAATCCCTACTCCATATAGGATTCCTCAGGACGTACGCCAGTATATATGCGGCGGCAGCTACAACTTTTTATTATAAAATCGTATGTTTTGTTTTAAATTAAGTCTTATTTTTTATAACTTTCACAAGAGCTGTCCCTCGCCCGTTTGATCTACATTATCATCATGAAGTCAGCCGATTGATGTCTACTGCAAGGCATAAACCTTTTCGAAACTGCTACTTTTAACGCCTAATAAGTGTGGTATAAATTAAGAAAAAAAAAACCATGTACGCTAAAAAATAGTATGGCAAAGTTGTACTATACTTAACAACTAAGCCCTCTCAACCCCTTAATCCTCCGATTATGTAAAATTGTGTATTACTTAAAAATTTTTAATGCTCTTAGCTAATTTTAAAACGACATATATATGTATATTATACATAAAGCTATACGCGAAGAGAAAAAATACAAGCACAGGCCTTAGCGAGTCTGAAAATATCAACACCGTTTCATTGTTATATTAGTTATTCACAAAGTAAATAAATTATAACACGTGCATGTAGTAGACGTGTTATAAAAATACATGAAGCGGCGTCACATGTGCAACGATTATTGACTTACGTCATTGCCTAGCGTTCAGCCTCTAACATTAAGTCTACTTAACACGATTTAAGTTTTCCCTTGCCATATCTATTTATTGAGTAACTCTATTTGTATCTCTAGAGATTGTAACTTACCTTAATTTTGTCTAGGTCTCTTATAAAAATTGTAATGTAAATATTATTTTAAAATTATTTAAACGATTCTTTATCTATTGTAATATGGAACAACACGTATATACGGACATATCACGTCATAATACCATGAGGCTTAAATACTTGAAATTGGTAGGATTGGGTTGGGTTGTTGGTGGTCAGCTAACAATGAATGCGTTCATTTGAAAAATACATATCGATTTTATAAATTATATACCCATATAAATGATTATTAAAATATACTAAGAATACATTTTGTTACTTCCACAAAACGTGGTGAGAGCCATACAAAGCGAGTGGGAACAGATAATGATAAATGTTCTGATATGCACACAACTGCGTAAAGTTATAAAAGGTTTTAAAAAAAATTCTGTACTTGTGTTTGACATTTAAAACTGTGGTACATCATCCATCTTTTTGCCTGTCCTGTCACTAGTTCAGATATATTTAAATGCAATTCTTGACACCCCATGGCTCCAGTACCAGAGACTATTATCATGTTTTTCATAAAAGAACCATTGGAACGACATTGTTTTCTGTCCAGAAGTTTCTGCTCATAGAATTTTAACACATTTTACTTTCTTTTTCTTTTGTCATTTTTAATCTATCATCAGCCAAAAAAGATTATCTTCTGGAATTATTTTCAATGCGGATAATTTCTGCATTCAGTTGTCATATGTCATATCATGCAATAAATTTAAAACATGGTTCATTAAAACTCGTAAACAAAATATTATTACTGAGTAAAAAATGTTTTCAGTGATAATAATGAATGAAAGATGAAATATTGTGAAATTTATGACAAAAAACTCTAGTTTTTTGTTGGCACTTTTCAGACCATGAATTCTGGAGCGTTTTATCTTTACGTTAGAGGATGCTTTTAAAAGGGAGCTCAATTTGGATACTATTTAGTGTTCATTAAATTGGGGCTCTTCACACGGCGATTCAATAGTGCTCATAGATGAACATATCGATGTTTGATATAATAATATAAATTAATAAATGCATAAACAAGGCCGTTCCTATTAATTGACGATATTTATTTATTTTTTCACTTTTTGTAAATAGTGGCGATTATGGAATCTTTCACACAAAGCGTTTGTATACCGCAAAACTTACCAGTGACCAACGAGAGTTAGTAGAGGTCCTTGGCAACTAAGCTGCCATAATAGAAATGACTTATAATTTTTACTAGATATGTTAGGAAATGATTGCCCCACTTATGCAAAGTATTGCTTTTCAGGATTTGCCAATTTTTTAAAATACATGCAATGTATCCTTAGCTACGATTACTTTAGAAATATTTAATTTGTCTTTATTACTTTAACTAGTGTGATAAACATGTTCATCAATATATTTATCACCACTGCATTAATCTTCAAAATAAACCTTTTAACACCTCATTACGATCTCAGTTACATTTCATTGTGATCAAATCTGCCCAACGGAGGTAAAGGTCAAATTTATAACAAAACACACTACAAAGTGCTTCACTAGAGTCGTAGAGCCAAATTATTCATCGGATATATTGATTAGTACATTTCTAGTGAAGCAACCGCAAGCCGAGTCGTTATAGCCTCGAACGTTACTTTATTTTCGTCTTTAAATAAAGCAAATATAAAATTTCATTCTAAATCTTTAATGATACTTTTTACTTTTAGTCACTAAAATATTAACACAAACATGCGTTATAATTCTTATAGTAAATCCTTATTAACCAATGCTTACTAAAAATGATTACTAAATAAAAAGAGAATATATAAAGATATACTATAAAATTAACGTTGTAATTTTTCTGCTTTTGGGTTACAAGCAATAGAGAATTATTAAAGTAACTAGATTCTTGTTCAAACGGAATAGTATAATATTCACTTAATTTTCAAATAAAGTTTTTTCTCATTCTCAAAGAGCACAGTTATACACAGATTTAAAATGCTAAGTAATAATTAACACATTTAAGAGAAACTTAAGCCTTCTTTCAGAGACGACCAGAGGGGAAAATTCGTCACTTAATTTCAACAAGAAGTTTACAACGGTAGATAGAGATAAAATGAAAACTCATTTAATGCTAGGTTGAAATATCTATTTATTATCTCTTTATTGTGTCAAGAGGACGTAAAAGAAATTTGCGATGTTGTCACAAGCGGCCAAGTCTTTCAAACACGTATATACCATATTTTCAATTGAAAAAATACTGCAAACTAATTATATGTATATTTAAACGGTATAAAGTCAAGGTGAAAATTCGCCTCCCTCTCTGTAATCAAGTCGAAGCCAGCAGTGGAAAATCTTGAGTGGATCTTAAGAAACTTCTGATAAAAGGTCTCATTTCCATAACAAACTTCGCAACTTTTGCAAATACAACCTCTCTTGAGATTTGCGAAAACCTGAGCAGAAAACTTTGGATTATTTAACAGATGTGAAGATGAGAAAATTCGGAAAGGTTTCAGAAAAATAATGATTGAATTATATAAATTTACGAAATGTTTAAAATCAACAGTATTAGTAAATAAAAAATAATATAGGCTAAGTGGTAACTGATGAAGAAGCTCTAAAGCTCATTTGTTCGTTATAAAACTTTACATTTATTTCCAATCATCCTGTACAAAGTGGTCACTCTGACAATATTTTTTATAGGAATACGATAGGTCGGACGGTGGCAGTACAATTTCTGCAGGAACAAAACTTAAACAAATTATTAATTTAACGCTTTTTGTTAATATGTTAACGTTATTTATTATTTGTAAAATCATTGATTTTTGGATAATTTGTACCATACGTTAATTACTTTAAGATCTCCATAAAACTTTTGCAAGTATACTCAATCATCCCGCATATTCCAATATTATCACTGTGTTTTATCATTAATTAGAAATCAATTCTCCTAAGTCGTAGTTTAACATCAGCAACAAATGTATATATATATTTATTTGAAGATACCAGCTATAACAAATTCTTCCATCAGAGTTAGATTTTAAAGTATTTTAGTATGCAAACTGAACAGAATTACTTTATGATTAGTTATAGAAATTATGTTCTAAGATTTTTAAATTCAGAATAGTCGATAGATGATTATGATTTATTACTATTAGTCTTATTTATATTAGATTTCATTAGCTAAGATTTGCTTTCTTTCTACAATGTCATTGATCGAGTATGTATAAACTGTTTGTATTATATATTGACATGCGTGGCTATTTATTTATAGCTGATACAAGAGGAGGTATCCAATCTATAAGGTAACGGCAGGCAAGAAAGACACTTTGAAACGTGCGGTTACAGTTTAGCTGTAAAATAAATGGAGTCCTTTTCTAGACAGACTTCTATTGTGGAGACTAAATATTCTGTTAAATATTGTATTTGATAGATTTCAAAGGCATCAAAATATCTGAAAATTCCTTTAACCGTTAATAAACAGTTTTATTGTCGCTATGTAATAAAAGCTGGAAGTTTCTTCGCATATGCTGTCCACAGAGAGACGCGATGGGCAACTATGAAATTTGACTCTAGTGCTTTTGTAAGGTATTATATATATATATATATATATTTATATTTATTATTAATTATTAATTATCTTTCTTCTGAGTAACTTTAGGAAAATATAATAACTTTGCCAGAAATTCTGCATAGTGGGTTTACCATAATAAACTACACTTTATTCCATTTTAGTGCAAAAGCTTAATCCTATGTATATTATGTAAAAAGCTTTTTAATTGAAATATTTTCTCAGTGTCCAGATAGTTTTAACGCTTGCAACCCCCAGCCAAATCTTTATAACTGCTTTCTTGCCAAAGCCCTCGGGTGACAAACAATGTGTGTTAGAAGAATGCGCTGGCACTTCTATGTTTTATAAAAAATAACGAAGGTTTTGTGCTGATGTGCTAATCAAAGTTTTTCTGCTAATCATAAACTAGGCATTGTTTATATCTAAACAACGTAACAATGTCTTCAGAGATCAATAAGCCTTCTTTTAACTCTTCTCTTGTATCCACCCTGCCTTATTTTTTATAACAAACCCATAAGCGAAATATATGTTATATATATATGTATGTGTGTGTGTGTGTATGTGTGTAAAGTTATTTCGCAAATATTCCTTAGAAAACTGTTAAAAACCAGATTTTTTACAGATATTATATCGTTCATTTGAAACGTTATTTTAGACTCATGGTAAATAAGAGCACCGAACCAAATCTGTTGCTAATGTCCCCTGAGCCCTAACATATTAATACGCTTTTGTCATTTAATATTAAAATGGTGTCAGACACAGGGAATTGTAAAGCTGTGAATTATTTTACTCTTACTCACATTTTGTGAGTGAAACTAGAGGACTTACGAGAGACAACTATGGGGTAGTAACGTATGTGATGGAAATTTTCTCCCTCTTTAGTGTGGCGTTATCTAAATATATTTAGAAAAACACTGTTAAGAAAAATTTTAAAATTTTAAATGATGTTTTTTGTAAAGCAGCAAATGACTTGAGGGCTGTTGGGGTTAAAAAGTTTCCGAGTGATCACGAGCCAGATGACGCGGGGCTGGAAAGCCCTCTCCATTGGAACTTGCGCAAGATTGGTCATCTTTGGGAGAGTCCTGTGCCTTGCACTGGGCGTTTATTGGCTGATATGATGATGATGGTAAAATTATTTTTTTCTTCTTTCTTTAAATTTTACCACTGTAGCTTTATCTGGGTCACGATTTCTTTGTTTAACAATTTTTGAACTATTTATACAAGCTTAACTTTATATAAATATAGTGATTAAATATGAAGTGAAATTATTAAGAAGTAGTAAATACAGTTTGAATAGAAGTTAAAACTGAAAAATAAAAAAAATAAAAAAGTAAAATTTCTTTGAATTCAGTAAAGCGACTTTTGAGCTGTGAAATGATTGCATAGATCAGGGATGGCCATGCTCCTAGATAGTTGTAGCAATTTTTTTAAAAAAATTGTCATTTTTTGCAATCCGTAATTAAATACGTAATTATTAGTTTTGCAAAAAGGTATTTAGTATTGACAACATATAAATAAAAGTAAAAAATATTGATATTATAGTAAATGTTAAAAATTAACATATTTTTTTATTTCTCTTGATAATTCTTTAAAAATTGGTGAATTCGGTGACAGCACTGTCCTGTAATTTTTTTAGACACTGGTTAGTTAATACAGTGTTTGAATTTCATGGTAATAATATTTTAAAGTAGAAAGTTAAATCGAGTACGTTAATCAGGAGCCGCATGTTGCTCGCGAGCCGCAGGTTGGCCACCCCTGGCTTAGATATTTTATACAATACTTTTTAGTACATACTTACGTACATAAAAGCTAATAAAACAAACGGTTCTTCGATATATGCATAGCGTGGGCCGATAACCACAAATGTTTTGACAACATTTACTACTCATAATCTAATGACATTATTTAATTTTTGAACGACTGGGAAGCGTGATGCTTTTAAGGATGAGCTCGTCCCTTTGTTTTACGGCAATAAAGAAAGTATATTGTCTTATATATTATACAATATTCACATAATATATATACTACTGTAACATTCACACTTCGTTTTGCTGGCTACACAATACTTTTGTGTTAAATCATTGTTACAAATAGCGAATTCAGACGCTAACAGCGATTTGGTCGCTGCTGTTGTGTTAATTGTAAATAGTCATTGTATATGTGTAAATATACGCAAAAATGATCACTCTTGGCTATTATTTTACTCGGCATGAAGAAGAAACAGGTATATGCACGGGTGGTAACTCACGTAAGAGGGTGGCTCTTATCGCGAATACTACTGATGTAAAAGTTCAACTTTCTCTTTATAAGAAAAAGCTCAAAGTTTTAAAATTATGAATATAAAAGATCATGGACATAGATTGTAGGGTGAACTTCTTGGGTTCAACCTTTGCTCAAACAGGAAAAGAATTTTGCGGATAAAGATAAGATCCGAAATATTTTAAAATCCACTAATAAGTAGGATGGCCAGCGATGATGCCCTCTCTCATAATATAAGCTTCTGGTCCTGCAATTAAAAGCATATTTAAAAGTCAGTACTTGAACTCATTAAGTTGTATATAAAACAAAGTAATGCCTCATCATACAAGTTATAGAGTACTTAATAAATATAACCACTATATGTCATCTAGAGGTGTCGTGACCTATTAAACTTTTTATTTTATCGTTGCAAGTCTACCTTTGTAAGCGGTTTAATGGGTCACTGAGATAGTGGTGTATAATAAATACAAAAATAAATGTCGGATTAAAAAATATCTCCATTGCTTGAATGTAAAGAGGTTTGCCTCAGAGTTCGAAGCTGATACAAAATATAAACAACTTTGAAGTCAAAGTCATTATATCTTTCTGTTTGTGATTTGGCTAAAATAACTGTGACGCAAAATCACGAGTGACAATTATACGACCAGTAACGTCTTTACTTTTTAAATTAAAATTTTTTCCTTTTTTAAAATGAGTTAATAATATTAATAAAATATTTATGAAACATTTTTTAGTTATAGATATTATAATCATTCATAAGTTGAATTTATATTAATTTCAACTTAAATTATGATTTTTTATATTTATTCAACTAAATTTTTATATAATTCAGTTAAAAAAAGCCAAAAGTTAAAAAGGCTTAGACGTGTAATCTTTTGCGTAAACCTAATGTGTAAGTCGATCAAATGAAAAATTGTCGGTCTTTTGGTAAATACGCGTGTAAGAAAAATCTTTAACACCTGATAACGATCTTGACTACTTTTCACAACAGACTTTTTATAGCCTATTGCATTCCAATAGAAGAAATATATATACTTTTGTTTCATTATAGAGGAATCTCCTTATTTGTATATTAAATGTAAAATAAATATATGAATTCTGTAATCAATAAGTACTGACGATTGCAGTTGATAAGCTACTATATATTAGTAGAAAGTCAACCGACAAACACTTGAATATCAATGGCGACTGAAAATTTCACCGCTTTCTTTAAACTAGAACCTTTTACAAACTTATACCTTTTAAAAAAGATGAACGAAATCGGTTGTTCACAAATTATAGCGAAATCATGTAAGTAGGAAATACTTTTTAATTTAAAATATTAATTGAATAACTTGATGTTTAATGTTTTAGTTATGTGCCTATCGGCCAATTTGGGACGGTATACTATCGGATAATTGTTTGTTTATGTGTGTTATAGTTTGCAAGAAAGTATTTTCAATATAATCTTTACGTAAGTGATAAAAATAGAAGCTCAGAATGAACAGTACCTAAATAAACAAATGCAAATGCAATGAATATAAGAACTTTCCCCAGCTCTCAATTCGAAATTGCTTTACTGAATTCAAAGACGTTTAATTTGAATTTTACGTTTTATGCAAACATTTGTTAGTTGTACTTTATAATGATTTAGCGTCACATTTAATTATTACATTTAAAGAGGCCAAAATAAAATTTTAGGAAAAAAATGTCTATCTGATGATTTACCAATTTTTAAAAAATTTTGCTGAAATTCCAAATTTAAATAAATATATGTTTTTTGTTACAACTTTGTACTACTTATATTTATTTAGATTACGTCTCGCTTAGCAGAGATAACATTTTCTTCAAAGAGATATTTGCAAGACAATTGTCTCTCGTATTTTCTTCCACTCTTGCAAAATACGAGATAGAATAAAATTATTAACAGTGTTAATATATACCCTGTGTCTCATATCTTCTGTACGTTAGATAACAAAAGCTCAGATTATTAATATGTTAGTGCTCAGGGGAAATTGGTAACAGGATTGGTCGAGAGTTCTTATGTATTATTAGTTTGTAATAACGTTTAAAAGGTTATACCTATGTAAAAGAAGACATAATTATCCAAACTGTAAATATGTATTCTGTAAAAAGGGTTTTAAACAGTTTTCTGGTGAGGTAATTGAATTTCTATTATACATTTGGGTTATGCCTATAACCAATAGTCAACATCCCACGCCTGAAAAGAAGATGATGATGATGAATCAGTTCATTGTTTCGGCAACTGAGTGACATGTTGAAAGATTAATTCGTATTTGGAATTAATATCTAATATGAGAGGCATCGATAATTTTCCAGTTCGGAGATTCTACCTCGACATGCGTTTTAACGCTCAATCCAAAATGAATGATCATTGTTTTCAAACAATATTAATGCAGAGAGTAATTATTCTGCTAATATATGATAAATAAAAATCGGTGGTTAGAAGATTTATTTTTATCTTATATACTTAAAAAAAATTACGTATGAGATTTTTTTTTCTTCTTAAAAGAATAACTAAATTTATACTATAAACTCTACAAAAGCTTTTTATTCAGCCAGATAAGTCGCCGTCATCATCCTTGCAGACTATATACACCCTGGCAAGGTATAGGCCTTCCCCAAAGATATCTATGGCGGATATATCATAATCACCACGCTAAGCAGGCTGTTTAGTGATCGCAGTGTTGTGTAATAGTAAGTAAAGGACGCTGTTGCCCATCCTCTGGAAGCATGTTTGTGAAAAGTGACAATCCTGTAATTAATGCATAAAATATGAATTACATAAGATTGTATCCTGGGAATCGAAATAGCAACCTACGACCGTAAGTGTAGCGTAAACGCCCAGCGGTGATATGGGCTAACAAAGACTAGCACTGTCAGATGAATACAATTTGGATACTATCCATCCGACTTCAGTGAAGATTTGATGTAGTTTAGTCTTCTGGAAGTGACTGAGCCAAATTTTTATGAAAAAATTCGAGTCGCGTAAATGACACATTCTGAAGTGGTTGCTGTTGCATAATCAATAATGATCCTTTTAGCTACACAACATCGGATTATAATAGTTCTATCCACCTAAACGTGTTTGGAACGAACTTGGAATTTATCGCAGCTGAAGACAGGCTGTCATCTATTGATGATCGTAATATGCTCTATGAAAATGAAGTTTGGTCAGTACAATACATATTTTAAAGGCCTTTAAATGATTCAAAATAGTGCCAGTGAAGAATTTTCCCATAGAGAGTGCGTGACCTGACTGATAAGTGTCTTCGAAGTTTAAAGGACTTTATTAAACCCAATTAACTTTATTAAACATTGTAAATGATTTTTATTTATTTTTAATGTTAATGTATGAACTAATACACACTACAGTAATGTTTTACGAAATAGAAAAGAGAAAAATTTTCCTTGTAACGTTATTTATCGTTAAACTCGAACATTGTAACGTAAAAAAGATTCTGGATGACACTTGTAGACTGGTCTTTGATTATTAATGCGAACTCTGTTTAATAAAAAAACCACAAACAGTTTTTAGGTATAAATAACCGAATAAAACAATTTTATTCTAAAATATGCATAATTTTAAATTGTACGAAGCCGAGTACAACTTAAAATAGTTTAAACTTTTCGCGATGCGGAGCTTGCACGTTAATTATCTTCGTGTAGAGGAAACTATGAGTTCGAACGCAATTCGCAGTTTTCAAGAATTTCGTATTTTTGAAAACTAGAATTCTAATAGGTCCACTTAAAAGCGGCCTGCGTCTAGTATTTTGTAGCTAAGATTGGTCTTCAGTGTACGTTATAGGTGGACGCTCTTCTTTGATCTTAAGATACGTTTTAGATAAAACTTGCTAGATATTTAGCGATAAAGGTTATCTAAAAGAAACATCTTGCTCTTTTCTAGTTTCTATTTTATAAGGTGAGATAGTGCTTATATAACTAACAATAGCATAAGGGAATGGTTTTTAAGTCACGCGAAATATATATCTGTTAAGGTTCAAAAATATTTTTATAAACATAAAGTTTATTTCTGAATATTTTTTTTATTATAAAACCTTAGAAAAACATGTAGAAATAATCAAAGCAAATTTTTATTGTATTTTCTTGCTTGACTTTTATTCCGCTTCTTTCATCATCGTCATCACTATATCAGCAGATAAAGCTTACCGGAAAGCTTAGGCCTCCTCCAAAGATCGCCGTGATGACGAGTTTAAGGTTGAGGGAAGTGGCTAGATGCGGGTCGCGCATTATCAGCTAATATAGTGATGATGATGATGAAAAAGCCGGAATAAAAGAAATAAAATCGAGTTAGCAAATACAATAAAAATTTGCTTTGATTATTTCTATATGTTTTTGTAAGGTTTTATAATAAAAAAAATATTCACAAAGATAGATGCGGGTCGCGCATCAAGCGACTTCCCTCAACCTTAGCCACGTCGTCATTCCACGTAGTAGTGGGCCTACCCAGGCCGCGTCCACCGGCTCGTGATTGACACTCGAAAACCGACTATAACTGCCATCGGTTTCACTTTTCATATACGGCAATTAATAGTGAAAACCATGTAACTGTCTGAAGATATTAATTTAATTTACACCCTTTCAAATATAGTTACAGCGTATATCCGACGTATGTCCATGTTTTCTTGACCGAGAAATTGACTTGATGCAGAGGAAACGGTATGTCTGGAATATTATCAACTAATAGTGTTATTAATGAATCTCTTTTGGAAATTATCAATTTGAAATAAAATACTAAATGTAAACTAAATAAAAAAAACTTTTAGAGATCAAATTCGAATTAAAAAATTCTTTATTCAACGTTCGACAGATTCCTTTTCTGGTTAATGTCAACTATATCTTACTATGTAATTTTATAACAATTATTTAGACAATTTAATAAGCACTGTTGTATTTTCCTGGCGAATACATCATTCCCAAGTTTCCTAAGGTGTGTCATTTACAATGTAGTAACCAACACAAGTTTGTTAATAAAGCTTTCTGGCATCCTGTGATAAAGCGTATACTTTACCGTTGCTAACAAGATTTGCTACCTAGATGAAGTCGAGTCTTAGGTTAAAATAGTTAATTTTTGCTTCCGGTTTACATTATGTGTGTCATATCAAGTATAAAATAGGTTATTCGATTCAATACAAGCATTGTGAAGCGAATGGTAATCGATCTGCTTGTGTTTAATCGATTTGGGAAGGGAACGCTATTGTATTGTGACATAGGCAATTGTCAAAAGAAAAGAAAAATGCTTTTCATCGGGTTGATAGTATTGTCCATTTGGATTATCTAAGTGACATTTAAATAAACACGCAGCAGAAATATGAAGATGTCATTTAAATCGTACTTTAATCAGTTTTAATTTAATAACAATTGTATTATTTATTTTAAAAAAAAACATGTCATTACATGATTTTTTTGGATAAACACAGCTCGGCCGTCTTTGCAATTTAAAAAGTAAGACAGTTAATGGACGTTAATACGGCTTGACTCGTATATTTCAGCAACTTACGTAGAATATTGTGTCATTTTGTCTTACGGTATTTTATACGAGTATAATGGTGCCAGAATTAATTCTATATTTATTTCACAAAAGAGAACTGTTCGGGCTATTTATAACTTAAAGGCTAGAGATTCCCTGAGAGATGTTTTATGAGAAATATTCTTAGGGTTGCTTCTCAATACTAATCCAATAACATTATTTATGCACCAAAATTCAAAATCTTAAATAACGACAGACATATGACAAAAACAAGAAATAAAAATAAACGCGTAGCGCAGAAATTTCGCCTTCAAAAGGTTAACAAATCTTTTATGGGTCTGAATATATGTATATGTAATAAAGTTCTTCAAGATATCTTATAATGTTAAAATAATCGACGATCCATAAGCGTACGTAAGTACGTGATTAAATAAAGATATTTTAAATTATAAATTATTTGAATTTCGAATTTTCTGACCCTATATTTGTCTACTTGTGTTTGTACTTAATTTTTAACACCATAATGTTTCGTTGCCTATTTTAACGACACAACACAAGATTTTTCGTTTCGTTAAATATTGTGGCAGTCTTAGCAGACTGTGATATAGTTTATATGCGAAGTATTCCTAGCCGCGTCGCCATTTTCTCAATGTACACTGCGGAATTAAAAGTGCGTAAATTTTAAAACATGTATGTTGAATAACTAATTTCTTATAAACGAAATGAAATTATAAGTACACTCTTAAAGAACTAACTTTACTTTTCATTTAGACGTATTATAATTGAAATAATTTCTAGATTGAAACATTACATAATTGAAAAATTACGTAATTTGTAGCGTAACATACAGTTAAATAAAAAAAATATTTAAGCTAAATTTACACTCACTGATTTCATACATGATTTTCTTTTTCGAATATTTATATACATTTTGTGTCTGAAATTACAAAACTTAATAAACACATCATCCACACAATTTCTATAATATTGAAAAAACGGCGTAAACAACGAAAGGAGTTGCAACTTCGCTACATGCGTTTTTGTAAACTTTTTTTAAAAAAATATCTGAAACGATATATAATTTTAAAATAATTTTTATCCAAAATTGTACAGAGAGATAAAATATGTTAAAACAGTCATTACCCACTAATGTTATTGCATACACGATAGGCTCTTTTAAAAAGTATGTATTTTATGCCATATTTCATATATGGTACCAACAAGAAATAAAACCATCTTTTTATGCTACATTTGCATCATATCTTCTCATCAAGTCAGTGTAGAGAACATAGAGAATAATACCCCGGGCACACGCATACATTTTAAAACAGTAAAAAAAACTAATATTTTCAGTCTCTTACTTTTCTCTATTAACTACCGTATATTAAAAGAGCGTAGTAGAACTTACGTAAGAAAATGCAATAAAATAATTTTCATTGATTATTTGCACTTGTTTTTGTAATGTTTTACAATTGATTCATATTTTAAAAACACTGTATTAATATCTCGATTTAAAATTTATAAATATTTCACGCGAGATAAAAACACCCTCTAGTATTATATATCTTGTATATTATAGTTAGTAATATAAACACTATCTTACCTTTAAAATATGAATTAAAATCGTGTAAAATTTAAACTCTCTTGTCATATTATACATGAGTGATTTTTAGAAAATATTTATCGCTAAATATCTAGTCCATTTTATTTACAAAATTCCGAAACGCAGCGTAGGATATCCACTCACAAAATGGGCGACCCTGTTGACGTCGCTACAAAACGCTGTTTTCCGAGAATTATTCGGGGATATTCTATGGAGTAAACTATTAACTATTATGATTTTAAACATTAAAAGTTCTCGTATAAAATATAAGCAAATAAGGCAATATGCTACAAGTTTTTTTCAATTAACTATTGTAATAACAAGCAGGGAACTTGTACCCGATGGAACGCCCGCGAACGCCACACGCTGACTTGCACCGGAACCGCAGTTTCCACTACATGAAGGTATACATTTCAGAAATGCTAATTAACGTGCGAGCTCCGCATCTAGCCGAGCACCGCGAAAAGTATAAACTATTTTAAGTTGCACTCAGCGTCGTCCGTATTAAAATTATATAAATTTTCATTACTGTACTTTTTTATAATAAAAAAACACGTTTTCAAAAATTCCTTATTTTTGTTGTTACTTAAAATAATTACATTCCCTTATTTATGCCAAAAAATTCTTGTAAAGTATATTAATGGCCTTTACAGTTAATTGTTAATTAACAAAATCTACTAGTATGAACATACTCAATCTGTTATATGTTACAGTGTTCTAAAAGTAAAAAGTAATTATAATTTTGTCATAAAGAGTGTTTAGTTATATATACACCTTTAACGATATAAAGTGATAACTCTGAAACTTTATTGGAATGCGATGGGCTATGGACTTTTGGTAGTACAAGCAAGGATAGTAAATAATAATTAATTTTAATAAGTAGTAGTTACAATTTTGAAATGCTTTTTTTTACTTCGTTTTAGCCCATAAACACCCAGTACAAGGTACAGGCATCTTTCAAAGATATCTATGGTGGAACATAACGTAATGGCCACGCTTGGCAGGCACATAGTGGTATTATGGTACAAAGAAGACGCTGCTGCTGCCTATCCTCTGAAAACGTGTTTGTGAGCTGTGGCAATCCTAAATAATTTATGTACAAAATATAAAACTATTTCCCGGGAATCGAATTCGCGACCTGTGATCGAAAATCTGTCCTCTACCGCTAGCACTAAGCAGTATATAGTATAAAAAAAGAATAAGTCGTAAGCCATATATCAATGACAAAAAAGGATCTATGTGGAATAAATTTGCCCCCAAAGGTTTTTTACACCTATAACTAATCGCCCCTGTATTGAGTTATTACTCTGAAAATTTATTAAAACGCGACAAGCTAATAACTTATGGTACTACTTTCTTTGTTTTGTTCCAACGACTACTATATAGGATGCCAGAGCTTTTTCTGTCACAAACGGAGAATTATTCTTACCCAATAATAACCCGTTCCACGAACATTCCATTAGAACAATAAGTATTCATGTAACAACGACAAATTTTGGAAAAAAATGTAATATAATTTTTTTATTGTAGCGATATTTATGATCTGATTAAGTAGTTTTCAAAATTACTTTTTTAATTTCAAAGATCGACAGTTAATTTAATTATCTGTTTTAAAAAAATGTTTCTTTCTATTAATTTTTTACAGAATTAAATGAAAAACATTAAGACTTCTTCACAAAGATACATATTATTCGCGATCCGTTTATATTGAATCTAATATTATCATATCGCCATCTGGATATTATCATCAAAATACGGATAAAATCATTCGCTGCAGATGTCTGTTGCCAATAATATGACTAAAGAAAGATATCAAGTACAAATGTCTCTCATAGAAGGGTGTGGTGTTTTATGACATAACCACGTACACTTTAAGCTAATCAATAAATTCTGTGAGAACTTTGTGGGGAAAAGTTATGTATCAAAATGTCTCTTAACCCTGCTCTCACAGGTAAGGTAAAATCTCCTGTAAAGTCTCTAGAATTAATTAGGCACAGTGCTTCCGAAATCGCTATATCGCACCTTGGATATACATGTGACGAAACGGCGAGAGTATCTGACGATATATTCCGTCACTCCATCTACTCTGGCGACTGCGGCTCTTATGAAATTTTTTTCACGGTTCCCAACTCAACGTACTTTCCTAAGACACGAGACAAAGATATCAGTAGCACTGAGAGACAGTTTAATATAAAAATATTTTTTCAGCGCAGGTCAGAATTTTTACTATTAATATGATTATGGAATTTCTACAAAACGCAACTTAACAGTCAAATAAAATCATACGTGTAAATTATAATATAATGTAATTTACTTTATGTTAAAAATATCGCAAATTAGTGTATATATAATATAAATAAATCTTTCTTTCGTCTATTCATAATGGGATACGTGTGAATTATAATTTAATCTAAACTATGTGTATTGTCCTACTTCCGTTTCCATACTACAGTTTTAACAAATTGCCTCGATTGATAAGATCTCCATTTATACCTTTTTATGTATTTCACAACTTGAAATAAACATTTACCTTACTAAATTTAATTAATACAAATAAAACAAAAAACAAATTTTAGAAAAAATAGTGAATACAACATTGATTTTGTCTTATTAATTATGTCTTTCTTTCTGATGTTTCATGTACAATGAAAAATATTAAATAAATAAATAAAATAAGATGAATTAGTATATAAAATGCAAAAACATTCACATCGACCTATTATTATTTAACCTATACTAGTATTCCGTAATAATAGCTCTCTGCATTGTTATTGTTTGAGACCAATGATCATTCATCGTACTTATGAGCGCTAGCCAGTTCAATATCGACAATTCCGTTCATTAAAACGCCCGTCGAGGTGGAATCTGTGAACTGCAAAATTATCGATACGTCCCGCACATTATTACAATAAACTAATCTGTTTAGCATTACTTAAGAGAGTGTTTTTTTTTAGTTTGAACATGTTACACAGTTACAACACGGTCCAACTATCATCATCATTATTTCAGATTAGATTTCCAATAGTTTTATAATAAGTTCGATCGGCCTGCCTCTAGCTTCTTCCAGTGACCCTTATATATATGTATATACATGCATACACACACACATATATATATGTGTGTGTGTATGTATGTATGTATATACATATAAATATTTGAGCGGATGTCCTATGCTTGCCAGTCCGTGGACTCAACTCCCTAAGGACCCAGTAGCAACCTTTTCAGCGGGCTATGTAACCTACCCACTACAACTTCAATTTGTCTCCGCCTTGATCTCAAGGTTCAGATGGACAATAAAGTGCAGAGAAGTGGTGTCGCAGATCATTGCTCGGAACAAGAGCAAGGAACAAATTAAGAATATAAAAGCTATTTACACCAGCATCGTAACATCCCTGCTCCAAACAAAGCAGGGGGAACGAGTATTTATAAAAAAAAACTTGCCAATTCGTTGAACAATCTCAGTTACTTTTGTTCATCTACGGATCTTCTCATTTTTAATTCGATCGCGCATGCAAATTCCGAGCATAGCACTTTGCATACAGTAATTAATAACCACTAGAATATTTTTCGTTTTGGCCTCTTTTAGATACGAAATATGAATGAATTGATTGCACCATAAACATCAAATGCGTGATGTTACAAAAAAAACGAACTCGCTATTTTGTTAAAAAAATATATATAGAAAATTTGACTTAATAAATTTACCATAAACTGTATCGTGACGAATATCTATTCAATATCTTACTCCAAATTCTTGTCGAAAATTCATTGCTAACCATACGGCTATGCAGATAATTTAAATTCACTGCTTAATGCGTAGTAATAGGGTTAAAGAAATTTTCGTAGTGTATCAAAATTCATAGGAGTCTTTGCACAATTTCAATATATTTCATTTCCAACTAGACAGAAGCGCTGGAACGCGGGACCTCAACCGGATATCCCCGACTTTGTGTGAGCTCCTCTGGGAGGCCGATACAGCAGCTGTGAAAATACGAGTTACATTGCATTGTATGCATTACAAAGCGACTTTAAAACAAAGCTACTGAAACAACTTGCAATTCCCGCGAGGATTTACCGACGAACAATGCAATTTAATATCAACCAGGAATTTTATTTTTTTTAATACTAGTTTGTGATGGTATATACGCGACGTACATCTGATAGTTAGTAATTTAATCTTTTTTCTTATATATACATATAATATTGCAGGGATTATGCAATATCACATCAATGTTCCTTAAAATGTAAGGTGGTACTCACCAAAGGAATTTTGAGAAAGTATAATTTAGACGTACAAACACATTGTCATCTGGTTGGAAGGTGTTTCAGCAAGGAATACCAACCCGAATGCCTATTTTGGCAATTGTTGAAATTAGACTTAGAATATCAATTGATGATATGAATCATAAATTTCTCAGTGACGAGAGTGGTAATATTTTTAACTTTGCAATTCAAATTTTTACGTAAATGAGGAGATCTACAAACGAACGGAAGTAAACGAAATATTCAGCAGATGGTCAAGTTGGTTTGGCAGTTGACAAGCCTCATAGCGCGCTGGGGCCTTAAGTTTCTAGACCAGCTACTAGCGATCACGTACCGCTAAACGCAGCGTAAGACGTTCGTTCACAAAGTGGACAGACGACCTAGTTAAGATTGTTAGCAGACGCAAGATGTATGTCCGTTTTAACGAATCTTAATAAAAATCTATGGAGGAAGCCTACGTCCAGCAGTGGGCGCGCTGCAACTAAAATGATGATGATGATGGAATAATGAGAATAAAATAATAATATAAAACTTAATAACCTTTAGGTTTTTCTACATACAATACATGTATTCAAACATATGTAGTCAAATTATTCAGTGGTAGCTCAGTGGTAGAGACATGCGATCGTAGTACGCCTGTTCGAGTCCCGGTATACAATCTTATATAATTTACACTTTGTGCATCAATTATATAGTGTTGCCACTGCTCACAAACAAGTTTCCAGAAGACAAAAAGCAGCTTCCTCTGCGTACCATAATACCACACTGCAATTGCCAACCCGCTTGCCATTGCGGGTTAGTGTGGCGATTATTTCTGTAGATATCTTTCAGGAAGGCCTATACCTTGCAGTGGACGTTCATAAACTGAAACAACGATGCAATCAAATCCATGTACGATTTTGAATTTAAAAATTGTTAAAAAGCAAAAATCAATTTTTTAAGTATGAGGCCATTTTATTAAAAAAGTAATATGTTTTATAGATATAAAACGGAAACATAAATAACCGAATACAATAAATATAAATGAAATAAAACAGTTAGTGATAGTTCTATTCAATTATTTAAATATGTGCTTAATACCATTCTACATTATAATAAAAATCGTAACCATTCTTAGTCGTGAAATGAATAATCATTTATAATTAATTAACAAATACTATAGCAAATATCTATTTCGTAGAACACAATATTGAGGGCAAAAACATTTAAAATCATGACTAGGAGATTCAAAGAATATCCATTAGTTACAAAAGACTTTGAAACTTACAACTTACAATATTTTACAGGTCTCTTTTATGCAATGCAAGTATTTTGTGTTATCAAAACAGCTCCACTGGCTCGATTCCAGGTTTAAGTCCTTTTTGAATGCATTGAACAGTAAAAGTTAGATTTGATTTAAACAACATTTTTATATTTTTAAACAGTTACAGAAAGCGAAGGTATTCGCATTTGCTAAGATAAAAAAATATTATTAATAATTACTTTTGGTTGTGATAGAAGAATGAACGAAGTGAATTTTGGGACAAAGTTTTCAACATGTTTATGATAAAAGTTACAGAAAAATTTAACTTACTTATCACTTCCTGCCGCAAAATGTTAGTAATGACTTACTCCATCGTGCAATTTAAACAAATATGCACGCTAGACCTGGAAATATTTGCAATACCTTAAATTGTTAACGTAAGTTTTAATGAACTTGTAATTACAACTTTTGAAATGCCCTTAACACTAAAACATTAGAAAAATTACCTCGATATATAATAAGAAAGAATTGTCTGCTACATGGTGCTTGTAGGTTTCGTGGTATCAAATATCTTCCCTATGTAACATATAATTAAGACCGACCTGAATTATCAGACAGCATTTTTACGAAAAATTCTAACGTTGCGCTAGAAACAAACACAATATTTGAAGATATTAAAGGAAATATCATAAGCACATGGGTCGACTAAATAAGAACATGAGGCAAATAAAATCTTAAAGCCAACATTTTTATACATCGCACACGTAAAATAAAATAATAATGAATAGGTCAGGAGGAGTAGTTAAGCTTGGGACAGCGACGAGACAATATTTTTAACGCAAATACGGTATAGCACGTCATAATTTAAATAACTGAATTGAATTTGTTATGCAATATTGTTTAACGGTAGAATTAGTAAATCTATTTTAATCTTTGACATTCTTATAATACCACTATCCGTCCAACTGGACACTTACAAACGCAACGGCTATTTAAAAACGACTTGACTTAGGAGACATAGCCGAGTGACCCAAAACAGTGATCCATTGCAATCTTAACCCTAATGGACATTGCATTTAACTCATTGGTCTATTTACCCATGAATATGATAGATAAGTTTAATCCCAATTAATCGCAACGTAAAAAAATGTTAAGCAATTCAGATGCGGGGCAGGATGGTGGAATTGTCGCCTCGATAAATAAACTTCCGCATTTTGAAAGGTTTCCAAAAACATTGTCGCTTGGCTCACTTCCAGGGATAACAGTGTAGTCGTAGATGCAATATGTGATACTACGGCGAACCGCAATTCCCACGATAGTGTCGAACGCTGAATACAAATGAATCGCTTCGATTAGTCTGACAATACACTAGAATATAAATAATTTGGACGCACTCTCAGCTTTTTTGTAATTTTTTCACTTATAATCTAGATAACAACAATAGATATGGCCCTTTTGAAATCGTACACCTATAAAAAGTTAAATATGTAATAAAATAGTGTTTGTCTCTAATAAAATTACTTATACAATATATCCAAAAAAAGTTTAAATGGTACAGTTAAATACGGATTAACACCGCTATCTAGAATGAAATAAAAAAACAACCCACGAGTTGAATCTTGTTAATATCATCGGGAAACGCTGAATATGTATTACATCCAACCAGTTGTATCGAAAATCTATTGACAAAGCCAATGTTCAACAGTGGACGTCCTAAGGCTGAATTGTTGAATTGTTGATGAAAATTAACCAGTATTTATTTTATTATTGTATTAAATACCGAAAATATAATATATCATCTTACGATTTGATCCAAAAATCTTTTATTGTAATGAATTAACCTTGTTCGGTTCTTGGATTTTACTTGATCGGGTTTACAATACTCGTAGCGTAGTGGAGAAAGTTTTTATCAAACCCATCTTTACACTATCTGAGCTTGAACGCTCCCGCCAGAACTTTCGGATTTATATTTCTTACTGTATTGGGAGGTAGCAAACCTCTTATGTCGCTTACGCTGTTTCTCCGTGGAGTTATCAAGCACACGCGTCTCCTTCTAAATTACCATCCATGCCTTGATCATTTACTAAAAGGGGTTACTAGAAAAAAAAAATTAAAAAAAAATTGTGAAGAAAAAAGAAAAAGTTATTTCTAGACAATTGAAACATTGTACTACTAAGTTAATTAATAATTTGAATTCAAGGTAATTTCCTTTTATCGAAGTAAAATGGGCATCTATTTAGGTGCTAACCCGGCGTTTATTTTTATATATTTTGTAGACATCACAGTTAGTAAAATCATTGACTAAGTAACTGCGAGTTTATATTTTAAGATGACGATCGCGTTAAAAATCTTGGTAGTGTCATATTATAAAGGCTAAGACATGCCACATACTCTCATGTTAAGGCTCTGCATTAAGTAAGCGTAACTTCTCAGTATTCTATAGTTTCAGCATCCTGACGATGTAGAATTCATTGCGTTGTACAGATAGAAACCTAGGACCAAGTTCGAGGCTGGTGACTAGCGTAACAGGTTTTAGGCCTCTGTATAATGCATTAGCGTGTACAATTACCGACATGACTTCTCTCCCTACCTAACCCAATTATAAATGAAGTGATGTTCGCTCTTGTCAGGCCTATATACTCAGCATGTTATTAAGAGATTTCGCCATTATACCCCTTACTCTTGATTAAGTCGTTCTTTAGCTGTGTAATCTGTACGAAGATTTATTTCCCAATGAACAGTTCTATCAGTACTATATGCCTCAATATATTTATATATTTATATCTGTATATAATATATTTATATCTGTTCGAAATCAAAAAAGTATTTAGACGGATGAGAATAGCTCAGTCTATGTCTTCATCTGTTAAAATAATCATGCATAGCCATAACTTCGATGTACTGTTGGAAAGCATAGGAACCATATCGTCCAATTGTCGTTAAATACGAGGATCTTACCTTCTCATTCCAATTTGCATAAAAAATTATATTAATTTTCATAGATTTTCTTTTTTATTTATTATAAGTTCTTCTACATAATATAGAATCTATTAATTTTTTGTTATATCTTTAACCATTCATGCGACGTTATCATAATATATCACGTTGTAGTGTATTATAATAATTCAGGAATATCGATTTTACGATAGAAGTATTCGATTGAAAATATTATGCATCGCTTTCAAAACATTTACCAGATATTTTCGTCTAGTTTATATAACAGTGGAAGTACGAATGGTATTTTAACCAATAACAACTTTTGTTTTGTAAATAATAGACTTTTCTTTCTTAGTATTTCTTTAGAAACATGTTACTTTATTTTCATTTAATATTATGAAATATATTCTGTTCATTACGTTAAAATAATTATAACAGAAAGTATATTTAGTGAATTCATATTGTAGAGATTATCACTAAATAAACTTTATGGTAACAGACGTCGAGAAACAGTAGTTTAACAATCGTTCAGAAATACAGCCCTGTACCACGTCGCACTCAATTGCCAGTCCGACTCGGCCCGCGTGCCGCAAATGTTACCTAAGTTTAACTATCACATTTTACAGTCTAGTTTGTTTTTATTGCAAAACTGCTGTCTCGATATATGTTTCCCTCACTTTTACATCCTGGTATTTTATTTAGTAAATTCAAACGTGGGAGACAACGCTTATTTATTTTGTGGTGCTGGAGATAGGTAGAATATAATTAGTACCATTAAAATCTTAATTGCAGTCGCAAAACTTCCACGACTGGACATGGACCAGAGATTTTATATAGGACCATTTAAAGTGGGCTACAGCTAGCGGCTTCTGATATTCTTAACGAATTCGTCTGTCCACCTTGTGGGTCTCCTCTGTAGAATCTCTGAGACTCCAGTACCTATCTGTTCTGCGCGCTATGTGGCCTGCTCACTTAAAGTTGTGAATTCGCTGGGCTATGTCTTTTTTGCTTTCGTTCGTCTACGAATCATCGCATTCTTGATTCGATTTCTATAAAAAATCCGAAGCATAGTAATCTTTTCCATGATATATCAAAAACCTGTGCGCATACCACAGAAATCTAAAGAGAGAGATAGAAATTAATGACTTTGAGATGTAAATAGTACTTATTAAATTAAAGAAAAACCTTTCTATTGTATACATAGTTTGTATTGTAGCGGTGAGTGGGGCACATTGCTCGTGCAACCGATGGCCGCTGACACCGGATAGTCCTCGAGTGGCGACCACGAGATGGTAGAGGTGGCATAAGTAGGCTAATCAGTAGGTGAATTGATGACTTAGTTCAAGTCGTGGAAAGTCGCTAGATGCGAGCCGTTCATTGTCAATTGGCTGAAAAGCAGAAGAGAATTTGACAAAACGGCAAACCCAAAAGTAATTAAGAAATTTGAAAAGCAAAAATAATTTCAATTTTAATACGCCAGGTTCTCCAACGTTCTTGTTAAGATATCGGTAAAGCTTTTTTGCATTCTACTCAGTTTATGATGTAAAAAAACTGCCTTTTGTACTTGTGTAGGTACGTAATAAGTAACACATTCTTTTTAATAGCCATAGAACTATAAAGAATTTTTTAACAGAAGAATTATTGATACATTGCTAATTGTTTTACTTACTACTATACATCTTAAATGGGTAAGAGAATTAGAGACCGAAGAATCAAACGGTGGTCAGACCGGATTTGGCAGCAGCTGGAGTTACTTAGTACTGCAATACATCATGGAACGAAGCGCAACCGGAAAAAAGCTCCTTTAAGAAGTAAAAAGAAGCTACGATTCTTAGCAGCGGAGTGGAGGACCAAGGCATTTGATTTGACACGTGGGAAATATTCAATATTTTAAAATTTCATTTCTTTCTTAAAAAAATTCTTTTTCAAATGTTCTATTTACATGCATTAGATCGCTATGCCATATAGACACTACAAAATCGAACTCGGCTAACCTTTGCATTTGTCCGATGTGCCAAATCAAATGCCCGGTGTCAAATCAGTTTTAAAAATTTCGTGACTACCATTTGGACGTATGTATATGCAAAGTATAAAATTTCTCTAATAATTCTTGCTTGGGGCACGAAAAGATGTATAATTTAAATATTTAAAATGAAATTCATTTTATTCAGTTAATACCTAGCAGAATTCGGAACGCAACACTGGTGAAACGCTCTTTTTATTTTAAGCTATATAACCATTAAAACTAAGAGAGCGCTCGTGTGTAACAAACGATAATTGTGAAACTTTTGGGACGAACGCTTTTGACACGTGTAAAGCGTAAAATGGAAGCGAGGCCAGTCGTGAACGAATCCAATAAATCGGCGCTAGTTTCAATGCTCTATAACGTTTTACTGCCAAAATTTAAACCACCCCTTTCTACGCTGTTACACAATTTGAAATATGTTTCCTGATATTTTTGTGAATAGCAAAAGGGTATAGTCACATATTACCACAAACTGGATTCCTTTTTACAAGAAAAGCTCTAAAGGTAGACCATCTAAAAGATGGAGGGATGATATCATGAAAGTTACAGGAAATTCATGGCCAAGGTTAGCCAGGTAGAGAACTCTAGAATATGAGGAGGTTGAGGGTTCAGGTGATCCATACATTAAAAACAAAGCGTCAAATAAAATTCAAAAAAATTAAAACTAACCGTAATTAAAAATAAAATACCATATTGTTATCATCATAATGAAATGTAAGATGGTAAGCTTAAAAAATGTAGTATTGAGATTTTCGATCGCAGATTGCGGTTTCGATTCCCGGGATACAGTTTTATATAATTCACACTTTGTCAATTTATTATGTAAGATTACTAATGCTCACTAAGAAGGTTCCAGAAGATGGGCAGCAGCGTCCTTTACGTACCAGGATACCACACCGCGATTGCCAAGCCGCCTGCCACGCATGGTGATTATGTTATATCCCCCGTAGATATCTTTTGGGGGGCCTATGTCTTGCAGTGAGCATCTATAGGTTGAAACGGAGCAATAAATAAATAAATATAACCTTGTACATCTTAGGTTAGCTAGTGGAGAATGCCTAAATGCTTTAAAGCCATCTTTACAAAGATTGAAAAAAGAGTTAAAATAATAAACAAACACTTTATTATATATTGTTATATGTAAAATTAATTCTTTTATGACTTTCGTTGTCTTGTTGTCTAAGTAATTATAATCATTTTAATATTGATCATTTGTAGCTATTTTTGTTATAATTTAGAGAACCGTTTTATTGTTATTATTTATTCAATAACTTCTTAAACACATGAGCTTGTTAAGTTGGATTCGTTGATAGAATGTATGGGCGCCTGGCCTCTTTCGTTTTTGACATGACTTTTGCTAAGTCAGTTCGTTTTACGTGTCAATGCTAATTTGTTTTATGTATAATTTCTTTTTCCTAAAAATAAAGTAGATTCCTAACAACTGAATTTTAATAAGGAATATACAAATGCTTATACTTTAACAACTCAATACTATTATTATATAAGTGACAGTCATGATTAAGAAAAAAATATTGGAAATGATTCTTTACCCAAATACACCGGCATTGAGGGTGCTTAAACTTGAATTGTTTTTATTCGATAAAATTAACGGTCCTGTGACTTAAGTGCGACGCATCGCGAGGGTCGTAAGTTAAGCTTAATGTAGCTTAAACTTGGATTTTTATCGCTGCTGTACAAACATTGTGTTTAATGTTATTGCGAATGTTTGTTATTTAAGTGAAATGTACGGAAAGATAAACAATTCGGAAATAAAGATTTATTTTTAAACTTCAATTAAAAAAACATATGCAAAATTATTTAACAAGTAATCATTATATGATTATATTAACTATCTGATGACGAAGATCTTTTACCGAAGTGTGTTGCCAATGTTGACATGGCGAGGTCGTTCACGATGGGCCTTATTTGTAGGTCAAGGAAATTGAATTAGAAATGAGGAGATTCCGCAGAAGGACCAAAGTCACCGACGTAATTTTAAGAGTTGTTCGTATGAAATGGCAGTGTACGGGACACATCACTCTTGCAGCCGGCGGCCGTATTCGAGCGAGCTGGTAGACTTGACGTGTGTGACTCAACTAAGTGGATCGACGACACCTTCACTGTCGCTAGAAGTCGCTGGATGCAGGCAGTATCAGAGTGATCATTGTGACGATTTTTTAAGAGCCTATGCCTTGCATTGGATGTCTATCAATTGACATATTGACGATATTAAACTACAGCAAAATGCACTTTAAAATAAACATTTATTCACGTGAATACAATTTTCGCTTAAATATTGTTACCCTGCATAAAGTATATGAAGTACAAAATTGAAATAATTTAATGAAAATTAAAGGCCTGTTAAAGCGAAAAATATAAAAGAATTAATTGCAGAATTTTTATGATTCGTGTTTCCAAATATTAAGTGTTGTAATTTTATTATACATTTTAGTGTCCTCTTGTTTGCTATAATTGAAACTAGTTTTTAGCCTTGCAGATTTAAAAAAAGACAATATACCTCCTTCCTGTCACAGTATAAAGAAAATACGGCGCAGGAATTTATGGTGTAGGCTCTCGTGAAACAAGGTTAGTATGTAAACCATTTTCTAGTCACCTGTTCCCTTAAAACGAAAATAGTACTAAGAAAAATGCAAGCTTCTACTTGGGTCATTTGTACGGTCGTACTCATAGTAAAAAAGCAATACTGCTTTTCAAAAGACTTTCGAGTAATAAAAGCTATCTCCTGCAGGCGTAGTATTTTTAGATTTCCCCACAGAATACCAAAGAAATAATTACAAGATGTCGAACGTGCTGTATTGCGGGGAATTTCACATAAAATATGTAAACAAAACACTTACATAATCACAATTAAGATCATTATTATTAGCAATTAATAATAACATATTATTATGAACAGTTACTTTTAACTAAATTACGTAACTGCGCTATTTTACAAAGACGCGATAAAAGTATATCCTATTATTTACCAGAAGTAAGCAGGTAGCTTTCCAGGAGAGGTCTTGAAATCGTAGGTCGCCAGTTCCATTCTCCAGAGGATGATCAGCAGCGTAACCTAATACCACACTGCGATTGCCAACCCGCTTGCAAACCGTGGCGATTATGGTATATCCCACTATAGACATCTTTGGGAGAAGTTTATGCTTTGCAGTGAGCGTTTATGCGGTAAAACGGCAACGATTTAAAAAAATGGGCTGCATTTTTTAAATAAAACGAGAAATTGGATAAATATTGTTCAATTTAACATAATATAGTTAACTATATAATAAAAGAAACAAAACAAAAAATTAATCACATTATTAATGTAAATAAAATACAATAATGTTATTAAATTTATATCATTATTCTCTGACTGTATTAACATTTGAATCTAGAAGCCAAATGTCGAAGAAAATATACATTAATAAAATTTTCTTGAAATATTCATTACTTTATTTAAAATACAGAATCTATATACATAAATTTCGACAAGAGGTTTTCATTTAAAATAAATGGTAATCAAGCCTTTAGAATAAACTAAAGCTGAATTAAAAATATAATATTTTATAAAATTGTTTAGTCTGTTAGGAATTTTTGTTCTTTTTATCATTTATACATACGCAAGATTAACAACGAATTGATATGTAAACCAAAATGACATATAAACTTTTTATAAATTAAGTATGTTATTATATAAATATTATATTAATTATATTTTGTTAGTTAAAATACCAATAAATATTTATTAATGGTGCAGTTCTGTTTAGCTTAAATTTAATTTCATAAATTTTTAGGTATATTTAGGTAGCCAAAGTTAAAACCCTACACCAACACTCACGAATTCATTTTACAAATAAGCATGTATGACATGTAAAGCTTCAAATTATAAATATTTACCCATATATAGAGTAATTAGGATGACTTGGGTCAGTGAAAATTAAACCAGCAATATTTTAATATTCGACGCAAATTTAGTTCACGGATTTTTCGTTCAGCCCAGATCGACACTTCTTTTTTAATAGTGATTCTGGTTTACGGCCAGTGTCTCATATTTAAACTGTATTATAATTATAAGTTATTTGTAAAAACATTTTTAAAAAATATTGCTAAAGGGCTAAGAAATTGTATTTTAAATTAAAGTTTCGTTTTAACTAATCGAGAAACTCCTTTTGCTTTCAAGCAAAATTATTAACATATATTATCATTGATACAGATACAAATGCTGTGATTTTTAAAATTAAGTATATATATTATTGCCTAATAGGAGAAACAAAATATGTGTTGTAACGTCAAATTTACTTACAACTACTGCTTTATCCACGCCGAAATTTAAAATCTCTCGTCAGCCCAGCTCATTAGCGTTTTGGCAATGGTTAATGACAAGCTTATTTTTAACTTTGCTTAGTACAGAGAGATACCAGCTCTTCTAGTTTACAGTTCTGAATTATATTTTTGTACAAATTGTGATTCTTTGATTGAAAATTTGATTTATATCGTTATTGCTGGATTATTAATTTAAAACCTTTGTTTGTTGTCAACAAATCATTATCTATATTTTGTTTAAACAAATAATAATGCCTAGAAACAACCTTTTTTATATTAAACGAGGGGTTGTGTATAAAAAGAATAGGAATTAACATTAAAACAAACAATGTAAAAGGCAAAAAATAAAAACTTATGTTCATATACGGCAACATAAGATACTTGGCCTCTATGTGATATATATTATACTAATACACTTTAAACACCTCATGTAAACGTAAATATAAAAACCAAGATTGTTTACACCGTATAATTTTTAAGGAACCCTTTTTACTTGTAAATAAGATAATTGGTTATAGGTGTAAAGACTAAATGGATAAATGCATTTGCTGTTATTTTATGCATGGCACACCGTATATATTTTAAAAACAATAAATAACGTTATGATAGTATAGTACGCAAAAACGTTTTAAAATCTAGATTACTGCATGTTAAAATTAATAATTGTTTGACTATTTGTCTTTAGCAAGTATGTATTGCTAGAAATTATGTAACTGTCGCAAAATAAATTGATCTTTATTTCAAATACATATATGGATCTTTTGTTCTCATAAAACTTTAGCACCTTGTGTAAATATACACCTACAATGTAAAAGATTTATCCAAGAAATATGTGCGTGAACCCTATACTATCATGTAAGGGCTTAAAGAAAAGATTTATCTGTAAAGTAACAAAGTTGATGAAAGCCGGCATGAAATTGTTACTACATAGGGCAATCATTTTCATTGTGAACGCATCGAGGAATAGTACTATGAATTTCAAATTTGATTGGAATGCAATTATTGAGAATATGATCCAATTTGTAGAGAAATTAACCGACTCGGTGTAACATATTTGCATGTAAAGGTAAAATTAAAGTCTTTACGACCATTTTTTTTTATTCAAATGACTAAAATGAATAAAAAGATGTGGTAGCGGACACGTCACATAGCGAGCACAGCAAATAGCCGTTAAGGCTGATAAAGATAAAAAAGATAAAATGTCTTTATTCCACTTTAGAACTTTTAACTTTTAAACTTATTGATCGTCAACTGTTTATTTATTTATTAAATCTATTTCATTTTTGACTCTACCATGATTCACAAGAATAATAGCTTCATAATAAACTCCACAACAACATATCTTTTAATAAAGTTTAATTCAGATACATGTACACTTTATTACATATAGCCTGAATGAAATTAAAATAATCAGGCAATATCGCTGGTAAGGGTTCTTATCATTTAAATATTCGTTTATTTATAATAAGTTTTTTAATGTCCCTTAATTTTTAATATGGGTTTTGAATTTTGTAAATGTACAATAATGTTTTGCGGTGTTTTATTAAAAAAATCTGATTCTGTTTATTACAAATGAATTAGAGACTTTTTGTAGTTGAAACTTTGGTACAGCCAGTTTTTCATGGTGGATTATATGTCAAGGAGGAGAGAGGCAACCACGGACCCGCATACAGAGTAGGATTTCCATCAACATGGCGGACAATTGACTTCGCTAATATAGTCGGAAGACGCTAGTAGCAAACCGCTTCCGACCGGCCCAATTGGATAAATTTGCGTAAGGACTATTTCAGATGTTGGTGATGAAACAAATATATTCGGATGCGTGGTTATAAATCTGTAGTATCTTAATCTAATTTTTAAGGTTGATTCTGGATAACTTTCGTGTTACAATAATATCGTGAATACGTCACTAAAGATACTAATATTAATTTAATTAAGGTTTATTATTAATTAATATATTTTACATAATTATAATGAAAAACCAGTAATTTCGAGATCAATGAGTTGAATTCTGACACGTAGAACTAAATGTACAATTATTTAAATTAGTATTTGCTTAAAGGTATTAAAACATTACTTTAGGTATAATATGAATACATATCTGATCCTTAGAGGTATTTTACAAATAATACAATAGTAGTACATAAGAGCAGTGGTAACACAGCGGTCGAGAAATGAGACTTGCGATCGTAAGTCATGGGTTCGATTCCCGCGATACAATCTTATATAATTCACAATTTGTGCATTAATTTCATAGACATATCTACTGCTCACAATTTTCCATAGATACGCAATGGCGTCCTCTTTGTACCATGATACCATACTGCTACCACCAACCCGCGTAGCGATTATGATATACCCCCAGAAATATCTCTGGGGAAGGCCTATATCTAGCAGTATACATCCATAAAAAGATGTTTTTGTAGTTTGTATACCATTTTTTCCAAAAGGAGTTTTCGAAGCCACCTTCATAACTTCCAAGCGAATGACTTTGATCATCTGATAACGTCCATTCTTCTAATTAAATAAGTAAATATTTGTGTGTATAAAAAGAAAGCTATATATTATATATATATAGCATTAGCTCATTAGTCAATTAACTTTAGTACGTATAAAAATTAGGTATTGTTACTAAAAATAATAACTCTGTACCGAACAAAAACAGTATTCTTTCGCGATAAGCGGCTTTTCCAAAGTTTTAATTAAGGCAGAACACCGCAAGGGTGACATCGCAAAGACCTTTTTAACTTTTTTAAGTCCCTTGACAATGCTGAAGATTAATAGGCGAGTTTTTGAAATATTTTGTTCGCAGAATAAAATTGAATTGAGTGTACATTTATTAGAAATTATATTAGTCGCGAGTAAGTTTCTGAAATAAATAATAAACTGAGCTTTAAATGCCCCAAGAAACTTTATTTGTTGCCGCTTCAAAAGCCTTAATAAATACGATATTAAATATGTATACTGTAACTTACCACTTAGTTTTAAATGTAATATTTTAAATTTGCCGATATGTATTTTATTATATATTCTTTGTTAATACAAAAATCATAAAAACTATGTCTCTTACTGAAATTATCGCTGTAGTGCGGGTTAATCTATATTGTACATAGATGAGTACATGTCGGTACTCTTATAATATGATGCCTGTATTATTTTTAAGGTAAAGCGAAAAATATAAGATTTACTTTCCTTCGGGGTCATTCAATGTATAAGCCACCTGAAATATCATTTTTCTAAACCCTTTCCACGCTCGTCACATCACGAGTACACTTTCGGCAGCCTCTGGAAATATTACATCACAACATTTTAAATAAATCATCATGTATAATTAAAAACAATGTTATAATTTTCTTATTGTTCTGATGTTCTAGAGTTTTTTTAAATATTCCGAGATCACGTTTTCTCAGACCACCCCCGTCACCTTGTCTCGTATCACTACGCGATGTGCCACAACGTAGCGGAGAGGAACTATTTTATGAACGGTCCTCTTTTTATTAAATCTTTTTGACGCATATTACCTATCAAATTGATTTTTCATGAATAAATGCTATCTTTACGATCGTAGCTACAAATTCTCAATTTGTATTTGCAAAGATCGCGCTGACTGCACTTAACCTATACATTGCTGTAAAGAAATTCCCTCTTTCAGGAACTAACTTCGAAGGTTACATTTAAAAGCCTCGGCATAGTCTGGATTGGGATGCATCTCAGCTCTTAGATCATATAGGTACGCGAAAGCTCCTTGTCTTGATTTTTATTAGAATCTTGCTTCAATCCGTTGATATTATCAGGTATTGCTTCGCGATCTTCTTCTCTGTCTTTAGATATTGTTAAATATTTGAGAGACTCATAAAAGACATAGGTTTAAAAACCTTTCTTAAAATACTGCAACAATATTCAGATTGACGTTACATTTGTTATTAAAAAAATATCGATTTAGCATTAAAGAACTTTTTGGCATCTAACATTGGGGAAGTAATATGCCACGAACAGTGGTTTAATTTCTGCCTTTATAATATTTGAAATTAATAAAGAAATATGTATTTAGAAAAAAGATTTTAATTTGATCAAAACATAAATTTATGATTAAAAACTTAGTTATTAATGCCCCTAATTTTTTTTTAATATATATTAACAAATATTTGGTAAGTTTAAATTAAGTTATATGTAATACATAAATTTCGATCACTACTTCTTGCCTTTCATATAAAATTTCATTCACTTCATGTAGTCCATATCAGTCATGTGGCCTTACGTCTCTTGTGACGATCAATACCTTTAACTTATTAGTTATACTTTTTATACCAAGTAACCTGTAAGTCACCTTGTGATAAGTAAAACGTGTTATATTTTAAATATAAACGTGTTATAGTTTAAATAATGAGTACAATAACCAAAGATTTTCTTACATTAAATAAAATATGATGTAGGCTTTTTGTTCAGTGATTTTACTAGCTAAAGGTTCCTTTCAAAGTGTTATTAGTAAGTTTTTCTTGTTAAGAGATTTTCTGCATTTAAAGGCCTTACATTATTAATATAGGATATCTTATATATTCACAGTTATCAGTGTAAAGATGTAAAATCAATTTTTGTTTACAATCCATCTCTGCAGACTTTCTTCTGCGAGAAGTTATTTCAGTAGAAAAAGATGCATTTCCTTTTTTTAGAGTAATCATTCTACAAAGGTTGATTGGAAATAGGTGTAAGAGCTTTAAAGTTTTTGCTGACAAATAAGCTATAATTTAACTTCTTTAAAGTTTTCACTATAGTCAATTAATACATCTTAAACCGAAAGCTGTGTTGCTTATTATAAGAAAATTACTTAATTTCCTGGAAAATTTAAACATGAAAGGGTAGAGTTAACTCACAAAGGATTAGGTTGTCAAATATAATTTTAAGCGTATTATAGTTTATACGAAGGCATTCTATTTTAGAGGTTTAAAACATATTATTTGATACTAATAAAAATAAAACATGAAATTGAATAAGAGACGTAATGAGCACACATATTGGCACGCATACTAAACTGAAGAAATAAACTAAACTAAATAACGCCGACTGCTCCGCAATGACCATTACGCGCTCCGATGGATCAAAAGGTTTTCGGAGTTTAGTGGCTAGAATAGGAACCTCGACGAGGTCTACATTTGCTGGGTAATATTCGAGGGCTTTAAGCTCCTCAGTGGGAGTTAGAGTCCAGGCTGATATAGCCGGAGGCGAGGAAGGGGGAAAAGTTTCGAATCGGGCTTCGAAACTTTCACCGCGGGATCGGAAAAGACCGTACAGACGCCGTGCTTAAGGAGACGGGAGTAACGAGGGCGGTCTGTACGGTTGCTTTTGTGCACCTTAAGACAACCTCTATAATTGCCGAGGTGTCCCTCGGTCTTACAAAGCACCTACAAAAGTGATGTCTTTGTAACAACGAAAGGAGAGCAGTTGGCTATGCCGTGATCCCAGAAGCACTGTACGCACCTGAGGCGGGAGAAAAAATTACGAACGGTGTGCATGTAACATCACTTGTAATATCATTATCAATATGTTGATAACGAACTAGGTTTTCCAAAATAGTTTAATTTTTTGGACATATGGAAGGGTAAAGCTTTCTCGAAGTTTGGCAACTAAGAGTGAAAGGAACAAATTATTTTTGAAGACGTTAATAAACATAAAGAAATTTAAATAAAGGTCTTTACGTCTACTTTTACAGTGTTTAAATAATAGGTTATTTATTTTCATTCTGTCTTCTTGGATAACAAAACTAATAAAATAAAGAAATATTAAAGATAACCAGGCAAAACCAACATAAGAGAAAGAGAACGTATTTGCACAGTGTAAATAAAAGATATATATAAATGCATACATAGGTTGTTGTTATCGACCTCAGTTTTCTTGTATTCAAATTAGATAATTCTTTATTTAACTCACGATACATCTTTTGTTTAAGGCAAGTTGACTCTACCATCTTCGGATTCGGTTCGGATAAAACATTTCAGACGTGAGAAGAGCAGGCGAAAGATACTCAACGGAAGCATGTATTTTTTTGAGTAATATAAAGTAACTTATTTACAAAAATTGAAATAAAATATTATTTCCAAGGAGTGCTTCTTCTATGAAGTTAATTAGAGTGTTGTTACCCTTAGCATTTAAACTTAGTTTGAATTTTTGAAATCTAGCAATTTAAACTTTTTGAAAGTTTTCTAGGATCCAATATTAAATAAGTCTGGCAATTACGGAATAGTGGTGATGCGAGCACTTAATTACTCCGCTGTTTGTGTTATACAACCCACAAACTCGAAACTCCAAATTAGAAAAGTACACCTCTAATTTATGTTTGCTTTTATAGCCCCTAATTCAATATAATAAGCACTTGTCTTCGGCGCGATCGTCGTTATTTAAGGCCGCCATTTTGTCCTCGCTCGCGCTCGCCAAATTGCTACGAACTGTCTGTTCATTACGCGACATTGCCTTTATAATTTGCTTTTATAAGATGCGCAACGAGTAAGACGTTTCTTCCGCCTCAAAGAGGAATTTATATTATATTATGTGTAGGCAAAACATGTCACAAAATAATAATTGATTACCCGTAAAACCATTTACAATATTGAAATGCGGGAAACCGTTCTTAGTATTAATTTTTGTATTTAAAATTTCATCTATTTATTTTAAATAACAAGCCAAATGCTAAAAGGATAACCAAAGAGTTTTTTAGTACTACTTATTACACCCGATTAAAAATGTTATTATAAATCATAGTTATGTAGTCATATAAATTGTAACTTAAAATAGAGCATTATTATCGTAGACTCCACCAAAATTGCGCTAAGATGATTGTTCTTGCGTTGCCAGGATTAAGCGACTTCCCGCGACCTATGTCGTCGGTCTACCTAGTGAGAGCCGTGCTCACGCGACTACCAGCTTGTGGTCGCAACTCAAAAACCTTTCAGACTCAACGGCCATTAGTAGCACGAGCAATGTGCCCCCCCTCCCCCACTGTCACTTCTGACGAGCAATTCTTCGTACCACGTCTATGGTCTTGGTTCTTCTGCAGAACTCCTCATTTCTGATTCGATATCGCAGCTCCAGGCGTAGCTTTTTGGATGATCTTGAGTCTTATTATAAGTAAAGCTTTTTACAGCGAACTGATAAGCAACAATCATTTCACAAGGATAATATGTTATTTAATTTCACAAATCATTAGCAAACATGGTCTATTGTATCAAAATGTAAATGAATTACGTAGAGAATTGTGCGCTACTATCTTTGGATCATTTACATGTCAATAGCATTCAAAACCCATATCGTCGCGCATAATTGGACGAGTGGATTCGATTGGCTTCGACAAACAGATCGACAGACGGACAGGCACACCCGATCGGTTCATTAAACAGAGGAGATTGCTATATTGAGCGGCAGTAATCGATTTGCAAATAAATTACCTGATGTCGGTAGCCGTCTAGTGGGAGTGGACGATTTATTCATTTACTTATATCTAACTACGTCTGCGAGTACAGAGAACGATTTAATGCGAAATAAGTTAAAGAGGACATTCATATACCAGACCTTTCGTAATGACTATGTACAAATATAAACAAATAAATAAAAAAGCCTTCATTGTCCTTATTTCTACATCGTTTTTTCGTATTCATATTAATATCTCCAGTGACTAGATGTGTACTATAACATGAGAAGAATGCAAGAAGAGCCCAATATGAAAGAAAGCAGAGTCAGATTGAGCTTCTGGCATCCTTCAATATAAAGCTTGAAGGATTCTATCTGCACCACAATCTGAGATGAGCTCACAAGAAAGTCATGTTGCTTTTTTTTATTTCGACACTTTTATAATACTCTTAATACAATAGTAGAGCCGTTTATCACCAAGCTTAATTATCACATAAAAAACCCTTCATATTAGAAAATATTATATTACAAGTTCCTGTTTAATATACGTTTTAAATTGATAAAATAATTCTAAGACATTACTTGTAATACCGTACAGGGTTGTCTACAAAGGAATTAAAAAAAAAACAAACTTACCTTATGCACATCTATATATATTATAAAAAATATCGATTAATATTCTTGTGCACTTATACTAGATTGTAGTATATATATCGACTGTCTCGCTATAATATTTTCATCAGAACTCTTTTATTTTAACTCTCATATTATGAATTACACGAATTTTGTTTTATAGCACAGAAATTGATTTGTTTACTTGATTAAATCCATAACCTTCTTTATATTTATCTCGACCTTTTAAAATATCATATGTCAAAACACGCAACGTACAATGGAACAATTTATTATATAAATAAAATAAACGTTGAATGTCTTCAATGTCAAGATATAAATTAATTAAATTTGGTTATATCTTCGTGTATAAAGTTGCCTGTAAATTTCTTTGTGAATATATTTAGACGTTCCTTTAGAAGAAAACGTTTCGAAGCCTTTCAAAGCATCTTTTAACTTTCCTTAAAGAAAATTGCCTTTATAAATTTCGGAGTGAAATCTTTTGACTTGATTATCTTGAATCTTTGTTACAGGAAAATACCTTATGTCAGTTTCAGGAAAACTTCTTTATGATGATATTATATTAGATAAGTAATATTGTCAGAAATTGACATATTTACAATACAACGAGAAATATCCTTTTTAGATGACAATAAAATGTATTCAGTTTTTGACAGTTATTTTTTATTACATATCGGAATAGCCGATGCCGTCTTCATTATTTATTTTCAAAAAATGTAAATATGTATTAATAAAATATAATATATCGTAACAAAAATATACATCGGCGTGACAAAATTAATAAACGAAGTAGCAAAGAATCATTTAACACGACGATAAACATATTTTTTCCGGTGGTACCTAATCAAAATATATATATTTTACTATGTATAATCGTACGTAAATTCTTCCTTTTTTATTAGCTTTTCTTATAGAAAAATTGAGTATCTCAATCTATGTATAAAACAAGTTTAATCAACATAAGGAAGCAGTAGTTTTGAATGACTTATAATAAGCCTGAAATTCTGAAATATTAACTATATGTTCAGACAAATATCAACCTACAGACTCCCACTATAAGGCTGGTATCTGCTGTCCGCATCTAGTAACCCATACAACCTTGACTATGTCGTCGATCCACCAAGCGTGGGTTACTTTTTACGCCAGGTCTATTCGTGGTTGCCACTCAAGAACCTTTCGATTCCAACGACCGTCGCTTAGACGCTTACACTTACACAACACCACTGCAACATAACATAAATAAATAGAAAGTATGATCAAAAACAATAAATTCAAAAATATGGTTTGAAATGTAAATTTTATTTAAACTTTAAATAAATCGTAATATCATAAAAGTATCTCCTGCAATATCAAAGAAAGCATCAAATGGTAAGTATGGATCTTCTGTTTTGAAACCAGGACAGTTGATATTGACTTTTGTAATGTTATACGTAGCGTAGATTAAACAGACACACATGAAAATTGCACATATCGTTATTTCTATGGCATGTCGAGTTTCTTCAAGCAGCATGCGTAAAAGAGTGATATTAGGCTCACTGGAGACGTCGACAAAACCTCCACACAAGCATGCGGATTTTAAAAATGAATATGACTCAATAAAATGCTCTATTGTCTCTAATTTTTATACATAATTTATATAATACACGGTAATTCGGACAGACACTAATATTAGGACGTAATTTCGATCAAGGTGTAATACTAAATACCCGTCTTTCTCACTTTTTATTGACACGAAGTCATATTTACTTTGATGACACCGCCATGCTTTAAGAATCAAAAAAATTGGTATATTCCTGAGGCTCTGGTAATACTTTATGATTACTTACTTTTTGTGTCTTCATTTTTGGCAGCCCTCATAAGTACAGAAACTTGTATTATTGAAAACTGTTGGTCGTGGTAGCAACGTCAACTATGTCTGTCACAGAGAGCTAGCTAGCTTAAGTTAATCAAGTAAAAATGTTGTAAAAGCCCGAGCCGAAGCTCTTGACAGAGTCCACGAGCTTTGCAATCAAAATCGAGGTTTAGGCTCCATGTGCTCCCCTCTAACCCGAGGAATGTGTAAATTCCAACAACAGTGACGTGTAGTGAATAAAAAGCTTCAACATTTGTACTTGTATATAATACATTAATTTAATTTACTTTTATTTCCATAGTAAGAGACAAAAAATGACAAAACAAGATGAAACGACTGAAAAACCAATACATAACTAATTAAGAAACAAAATTGCTTAATTTAAATTTAGAAAATAAAATTTTTAATATCGACAATTTCATGATACCTAATATTACGCTTCCTTTAATTTTCTTGTTTATTTACTTTTGTGTTGTATCTACAAAAACGAGCTTAAAGTAGTGTTCTATTGCCTTCTCATATTAAGTACAACAGGCCAATTAAATAGAGATCAACATTTTCTCTCGAGCCATTTGCTTGCCTCGCTTTCTGACTCTGAATTCGTAGACTATTAAGACTCGGCCATTAGGAAGGGATTCGTCCGGCTCCCATATCAAATTAATTTTTAATTCTTGAAACTCTATGATGAAATTTATTTATCATTTCAATATACATCTTACAATTAACGCATTGCTTAATGTTTGGTTCCTGAAGTAAGGTACTTCGTAGTTAAACCCATACATGCAATTCCTTGACCCAAACCATAAAAGAAATCTGTCAGTCAGAAGTCGTCAAATAATCGTACTACTTTGTTCTTCTTACAAATTTGACTTCGGTATTTCTTTTTTTCTCTTTCTGTCTCTGAATTAGAGAGCCGTCTCTAGATAATAGAAGAAATAATTTAATAAAATTAATTTTAATTTAATAATTAAATAAATAAATTTTTATTATAGAATATACATAAATGTTTTGTATTATTTTTCTATCACATTTACATACCTGCCTTATTATCCGAGTTGACCCGTAGAGAATTTCTAGTAAGCAATTCCGTTATTGCGTCAAGCGTGAAAAGAGTATTTATTTTTTAAACAAGGTCTAACTAAACTTACTTTATATATTTTTATCTCAGTTTGTGTGCTTTCCATCTGTTATACAAACAGATGGAATTTGGAACAAAATTAAACCAAAGTTCTTTCTCTATTACTTAATATTTACAATTTATAAAGCTAATATATCCTAAGAGTTAAGTGAATGAAGATAATATATCTTCATTCACTTAACTCTTTCCCCATGTTTAATTTTTTAGCTATCTGGCAACAGTTCGTTTGCAGCCGGCGCTGTGGTTACGCCGGGGTTAACCTTGCTGCTGCTTAGACATAGTATTAAAATGTAAAATAAAAAAATAAGAATAAGAGGTAAATATTGCTACAATGCCATCTATTTGTTGTTAATAGAAGGCAAGAACACATTGTATATAAAGATAAATATAATTAGTAAATAATTTAAAACAAACATGGAATAGAAATTGAATATTTTAAATAAGATAGAAAATAGAAAAACAATTTCAAACGCCAAGCTTTTAGCGATAAGCTATCTATGAAAATAATAAGGAAGTAATAAATAGGTATGGTCATATATAAAATAATAAAATAAAGAATTAGAAGTAATGGAAAATGTGAAAAGTAGAAATGATAATAAATGTATTTTACTCACAGACCGCTGTTTCCGTAAGGTTAATTTAGATGAATCTGCGCAAGGCCAAAGAATTGTAGAGTATCGCTTGCTTACAATTCCTACATTATGAATTATTTACTTATATGTAACAACAACATATACTTTTACGTCGTTTATCTGACATTGCAGTCTTCTTCAACGAGAATTTATATGTGTATACAGCAGATATCTGAAAAGGCAATGTTTATCATGTCACCGGCACTCTCAATTTCAGCTACCTATCGACTTATTCGCATGTATTTTAAAATATTATATAAATAATAATGTCGATATAGTAATATACACCTTTGCATTATGTTGGTATACTTTGTATGCTTTTTTAATGTACTTTTATTAATTTAAATGTAGTTTATTAATACTATTTTAATCTTGCGACTGTATTTTATTGGGTTCATATATCTTGACGGAATAAAGTAGAGACATTTGATAATATTTGAAGAAGATAGCGCTTAACACGGCACGTACTTGCAGCGAGATAAGAACGGGCACTAAACGGAACAGAGACGTAATAAGGAAAAACAAAACTACACATTTATGTTGTCATAAAAATTATTAACGCGGTATGCGTCTATTTTTAATAACTTTAATAGTATATAATTTTATTTATTACAATTGCTAATAAAATTAACGATATTAAATATAAATACAAAGCAATTAAAAAATACAGGACTAATTTTAATTGGAAGAAAAGGCAATCAAAACATGTGCTATAATATAAAAAAAGAATTTGTGAAAATAAAAATTAGCTTAACTCTCTCTTAACTATCTCTATCTTAATTAAAATATTATTCTTTTAATTAACTTTTTATTAATTATTCATATATATTATAATTGTGTTTTTATTTATGTATGTATATTATCAATAACTTTCTTCTGTTGATAAATCGAACAATTTCATAAAGTTTATGATGTTAGATGAATGTATGTCCATGTATATAATGTATGTCTTGTTAAATAATTGTATTAATTTTTATTTACATACACAAACGCACTCACGCACACATGCGTACACGAATTCATTCGCACGCACAAATGCCAATTTTGATTTAGTAACTTTTTCCTTTTATTTTTATTATTTAGTTTTTTAATCTAAATAATTTACTGTGTTGGAATACATTGTTTAGCTATTCATATCCAGAGGAGAACCTTATTATCAGTGAGACAATAAGTTATTCTATATACTGTAGTTAATAATCAACCGTACTATATGTATAGAGGAATAGTCTTTTATCTTTGTGCCAAATAAAGACTATTATTATTACTTTTAAAATAATCCAACGAGCGACGAACTTAAATGCATGTACACACGACTCCTAGTGCAACTCCAAACAGAAATTTGTCCTCTTGTACTCGTTGCCAAAGTTTAACTTAATTTTTGGTAAATTTAAATCTTTATATTTTTTCAATTTCAATTCTGTAACATACGAGAATACACGAATCAATTTTCGTGCTATATCTTATTAAACATTGTAACTCTTTATTATAAAAATTATTCAATAAAAGAATTAAAGTATAAAAAATAATCACAGAAAGAATACATTTGTCAATAAATTCTTAATTATATTCTTATTACAAAAATAAATGTGTACATAAAGCAACGTATCAGTTTATATTAGTAGCGTGAGGTCACTCTTATAGATAGTACGATCTAAGCTCACATCACAAAATTGCTTTTATCGCTCGCTTGTCGCGTATAAAACCGCACCACCAGTTGCGTCAATCGCTCAAGCTTAATAGAAATTTGAGGACTTTCTATAGCCTTGCCTTCTTCACTTTTTATTGTATAAGGAAAGGCCTTTTTACTGTTCGCCTAATAGCCCACCCTGTTATATTAAAAAGCCCTCGCTTTTATGAGCTTCGCTGCGGGAGCTGGGGCGGTAAAATATTTCTTAGTCATCGTTCTTTTTAAATTAGACACGAAATTCTTCAATGTTACGTCATAGCTTTTTATCAATAGTTTGTCAAAGAGAGATTGATCATAGCAGTGAACATCAATCTCCAATAGAAGAAATTAGTTGTCCCAAGTCAATCTGAGGTGACTCTACCATCAGTTATTTCTTTTTCTCGTTTCTACAATATAGATCATAGCAATTTGTTATAAACAGTAATACATTCTGCTAGGAAAGTGTCAATTTTGGATTTAAGAATTCAGAATGGGACAAGATGCTACCAGCGTAATGTCAACCCTCTTTCCTATGCTTTCGGTAAAATAGGTCTGTTAGATAAAAATCCTCGAAAAACACTGTTCTATTAAAACTACTCTTATAAGAAATCTACACGGGAGGATTATGTTCAGCTGTGGACGTCCTATGGCGGAAATCATGATGATGAAAGACTAAAAAAAAACTAGAAAAAATCTAAAAATACATCACCTCTTACATTAATAAAAAAAACTAACAGTTTTCATTTTCTAGATACGTGTATAATGAATAACTTAGAATTTACTTTAGTTGCATCCTGTTCTGTGACATTAATGTTCCGATATAAAGAGAAATAAATCCACGTTTTACGTCAGCATTTTGCTGCAGCATTAGGCGATAAACTACCCACGTTACAAATGTTCGTCTCACAGCGCTTACAGTTTGGACTTAGTGATGCTATTAGTAGCCATTAATGTTCCTAATGGCAACTAATTTATCTTCCAATAAATTACGTACTCTATCGGAATGTCTTAATTATTTTCGTTCAAAACTGCGTAAATATGATACACTTTTAATATGAAGGTGTGTTTCTATTACAAAGGATTATCTTGAAGAGCCTGTTTTGATGGGCACTGGAATCAGATTGAGTTCCATTGTAATGCTATTCTTTAATTTAAAACTACGTGGGTTTCAAACGCTCCCTGAACTGAGAAGAGCTTGCAACAAACTTACAAGATTTTTTCTTGTAGTCACTTCCACAAATATCTTTTTAAAATAGTATAGTATTTATATACATGTTTATATAGTATCTTTATTATTACATAATGTTGTTTAAAAACTGATTACCATACTTTTTTACAAATTTATTACATGACGATTAGAGACATTACATGCTAGTGCATTGTAAAATCGTACACGAGCCCATAGAAGCAAACCATCGTAAATTCAATTTCAAAACGAAATTATTTAATGCTATGATGTTTCTAAACGCTTTCTGATCTAAAAAGAACCCGCAGTTAACTTAGGAGGTTTACTTTTAGCGTAATAATATTTATTTACTCTATCGTACAAATAATACATATGTAATTTGAACATTTATCGTCATATGTATCACTATATATATTCATTCATATTTTCAGTATTCCTTAATTTTATTCTAGAATAGATGTTTCAGATAATAGCGACAATCTTGTATGAGAATCAGCTGTAAAGATATTGTACATGTAAAAATCAAAAAAAATCTTTCAAATGGTATCTTTATTACCACAAAAGATTTAATATCTATGTCATATACATCTTAGTTTAAATAAATTTATAAACAATTATTAATTAATTAAGTTTTAGGACCTTTACAAATCAAAGTAATTTAGAGGATATTAATAATACAAGCTGCTTATTATACAATAATATTTTTTTTACGTAAACAAATTATAAGCCGAGATCGCTCGCTTCGTTGATATGCTCTTCAAAGTTCGATTGTAGAATCTCGAGAGAAGAACTCGAAATAAATTGGTTGTAATATAATGAAATATAGCTGAAACATGGAAATATGTAATAAAGTGGTTAACCAACAACTGATTAATATTAATAAAAATGTTACACTATCAAACATTTAACCTAGAATATGGTTCAAAGTTACCTTCGTTTGTACCTGCTTTTTATAAAATTTCTCCTGTTCACACGCAATATAACGAAATATTTAACATTTACTATGTGTAAATAAATTTATGTTAGTCAATAAATCAAATGTCATTAACTGCCTCTAATGCAAAAGAAAAATTTCTACTAAACATAAAGCCTTACGGTTCCTGAGATATCTTAATAAGTCATAGTTCTTGTACGTAAATATTTCTTATATTTTTTTAATTTTAGGTAGTTTTTGTTTTTTAACTTTTTTAAGCTCTTTGCTCAGTCCTTCAATTTAAAATATCATTTATATCGTTAAAGAAATTAATCAAATTAACAAATTAACATTTTTATTTTATTTTAATAGCTTTGTTTTTACAAAGAGTTAACAGTTTAACGGGTCGTAATCTAGAGGATTTAAATCAAATAAAAATATACACTTAATGTCAAGGTTTTCAACGATCACGCACGCATTTTGGCATGCGAACACACGACGTTCTCAAAGTTATAACTGAAAATCTTACTCTAAATAAGTAATAAAGAAATTGTTCTTTGTGACGCCATTGTAGACATGAAAACGAATATTAACACGAAACATATATATTATTTTCTTATAATTTAAATAATAAATACATTTTGAAATAGTTTTTATAACGTTAAAAAAGAGACAAACGGTAACTTCTGATTGGCCTAAAGAGTCCCCGAAATAATTTTACATAAGAAATCACTCAGTACGTTTTCAAGGTTCCGTTATTAGAACAATTACAAATTGGAGAGTCGGCATTGCTGTTATTTACTATCGAGAAATTTCTGTTTGGTTTTACTTACACAGCGTGATGCAGTAAAGAACTATTTATAAGCTATAAAAGCTCATACGATGGCCTGCGCAGGGGTAACAGAAGAAACCTATCTATTCGTTTTTTAATATTTATTATAACGTAATAATAATCCGCACTAGATGGACCGACGACATAGTTAAGATCGTGGGAAATCGCTGTTGAATGAAAAAAATGTCTAAACCTCGCTATGAGCGTCCATCGGCTGAAAAAGAAGAAGAATGACATCATATTAAAATAACGGCTTGGGTAATCCCTCCAATAAGTGGACCGAGAACATAGTCAAGATCGTCGGAAGTCACTGGATATGGGCAGCTCAAGATCGATCATTATCGTGATCTTAGCGGGGGACCTATGCCTTGTAGTAGGCGTCTATAGGTTGATACGATAATAATGATGAATATAATAATAATAATAAATAAAGCAATATATGATAAAGGTTAACATTTGCAACTCTTTATTTTCACAGTGGCGTGACGGAATTAAACGTAAATAATATTATTGCCCTATAATACGAGTATACTAATAATAAGAAAAGTATGCGGCTCATCTTGTACTTGCTAGGATGGTACTTTCGAGCAGGGCTGGATTTCAGCTTTTCCCAGCTTTCCTTTATGTGATATGGAAAGTTCACCACGCAGTTTTAGCTTTGCATAATAAATATAAACTCTAGCGTGTGAAAACACGTGTGATAATTAAGAAGGAGCCAAAGTATATTTTTATACCTACACAATGTAAATTATGGTTGTTACAAGTTACGTCTTAGTCACTAAAGATAAACAGTGCTAAGAATTATATAAACAGATCTTCTCATGAATACAGCGAAGAGAAATATAGTATTAGAATTGTTTTTAACAAGATTAAAAACTCCATCTGCCATCGTAAATAATGATAATAATGAAAAGACATTAACGACTGCGTAAAAACCGTCTTGCAAAATATAACTGATATTTAGTTACACATTTAACATTGTTTTGAGTATTTAATTCACTTAGAAACATTTATATTGACCACACAGTGCCACAAGAGTGCAGGAAGAATAGAATATCTAAGAAAATGGTATCAGATTGAGGTCCAGTATAATATCTATCATCCATCAAAAGTAACGAAGTTTCCAAACGCATCCTAATGTGTGAAGAAAACCCAAAACAAATTGAGACGAGTTTTTCTGATGTCATTTTGATAATAGCCTTAATACAGTAATATCGTATTTTGTGTAGTTTATTTCAGATAACCAATCAATACGTAAAAGTAAATTAAACATTACATACATATCAATCGCAAATGCTATCCTTTATGCACGCATATAACATTATTTGCCAGCCAGCTTATTTAAAATCTCAACATACGAGTATCTAGCAGCCATCATGTATCTATTTTTTATCACGATTGTCTCAGTACCCTTTCTAAAGTTATCCCAGACCACATCATTATAGGTAAGAACTTTTAATCAAAACATGGTTTCAAGTAGTTTGTTATTTTAATTATTTACGTCTTAAACTACACTTTCCTACATTTTACTTACAAAGGTTGTCCTAGAGAGAGCTTCTTCTTTATTTGTACCATCTTGTCATAAATAATTTAACTTTTATTTATCATTTATTTATTTCATACATATACTTATCGATGTATTTTTATTATTATTTTTGTGTATATAGATAGTTATAGTACATATACAGAACTCATAAATTATACTATGTAAACACGTTTTTCTAATAAATTTTCTGTGATTCGTAATGTTTGATGTCCGGTGTAAAGTTTTATAAATAGACGGTAAGCTTTTTAAGCACGTATTTTTGTTATCTTTACAATATTTCCTTTCGCTTAACACCTAAATTTACTGCAGACTTTTGATAAAAGATTTGACGTTAGAACGGTCAAGGGTCGGGTTGTACGCTGAGCACGTCCCTGTGAAATATGACTTTGTTTTATGGCTAAGCCGTAGAACCGAAGTCCTTTAGGTATATTAAGATCAGATTTTAAGAGGAAGAAGATATATTGCGATATTGTGAGATGAATACCTTATAATAAATTTATGTATCCTTGATTATTATATCTTGGGGGGTGAAATAAATTTTTGTACCATAACCAGCATTTATTTTAGTAAATTTAAAAATGTGTATTAAAAATGCTACTAACTTTATTTTGACGGGACACTAAAACAATCTAATTATATAAAATATTTATTCTTATATTTTTTATGATACAGTAATCTCGATCCTAAACGTTTTTTTTTTTCGAGCGAAATAATATCGATTTTCCTAAATATAAACTAATTCAACGGCTAAAGAATGTTTGATGAATATTATAGTGTTTTAGTTAGTATCGCTACTGTATATAAAGTAGAGACATCCTTTTTTTAGCCCATAGATGCTGCAATTAGCAGGCGGGTTGACGATCGCAGTTGTGGTATTATAGCACACAGAGAATATAGTAGATTTACATTTACATTAGATAATACTATAGGATTCTTTTTAATTTCAGTTAATAGAGATGTTCTCTGATTTGCCTGAAATAAGACACTGTTACGTGAAGTAAACTAATGTGCCTTACGGGTTGCTTGCATTTAAAGATTCCATGACTATTTATACACCCAAAGGAATAACATTATAAGGGGATTCCGACAGTAGTGTGTCGTATCGAATAGCACGCTGTTTGTTGCGGCGACGTATGTCAACACGCCGTCCTGTTGCATGGACATTTCATTAAGCACTGTGTCGCATGTCAAACAAGACGATTATTGAAATGATGTCGACTTCGCACAAAGCCTGCCGTCGGTACAGTCCCGCGGATTAATAGTGAATAGCTATGTAGTTTTTACTGTGACAAATACGATACTATTTCTTTTGACAACTACAACTACGACAACATATCAGAATAAAGAAAAATTATTTTTAAAATATTTTGTTTATGACCTGTAGATGATGTAGGCTTTCTTCATGTGAAATTATAGTAATAATGATAACAATTATACATATTTATGAACATTTTTATTACATAAAGCAATATTCTCTTAATAGAAAACAAAAAATAACACATATGACGTAAAAAATTACTCGTTATACGTATTATTGTCAAATTCCATTCACTAGTGTACGTCGTCAGAAGAATAAAACCGCCTTATTTGATAGAAACAAGAATCAATTTGAGCCCCTTTTGACATACTTCAACTTTCGATAAAGACTAATAAATAAATCATCAAAGAACTTCAAAATTATTAAAAAAAATTAAATATGTGAAACGATCCGTTATCCATTTTGTTACTCTCTCTTGAATCCACATATTTATAAATATGGCACCGGTTAGACTGAGATCGGGCTTTAATTATATAGATAAAAAACAAAAAACAGGTACTGATACTTGTATTCTTAATATATCTCCTCTTATTTATTCGATTGTTATAAATCTTGACCAGTGGTACCAATAGTGGCAGAGAACATTTATTTGCGATTTTAGATCACAGATTCAATTCCAGTGATGCATTCTTATATAATTTACGCTTTGTACATTAACTATATAGGATTGCCACTACTCATAAGATTCCAGGGGATAAGCAGCAGTGTTCTTGCGTACCATAATATCACATTTCGACCGTCAACCCACCTTCCAAGCCTAGCGATTATGATATATTCCCCTATATATATCTTAGGAGAGCTCTATGCCTGGCAAAAGGCGTCCAGTGGCTAAAAACAGAAAGTAGGAGAAACCTTACAACAAAAATTAACGCTTCTACGATAGAATCTCAACAGGAGTGGCTACTACGACAATGATCATTATTTTTTTGTACTATTATTTTAAGGTGATATTTTCTGAAGTAAATTAAATGATGTTAAAATAATATCTCATTAAGCGGCCTATGTGATTAGTATTAGTATTGTATAAAACTACTTAATTCAAAGTTTTATTTTATATAGTGATTCTTTTAGAAAAAATCGTCCGGAAGAGTAAAAGTGGTGTTAACAATTAAATTGATGTATCATTGTTTTAATATTAAAACCTAAATTAATAATAAATTGATATGTTCAAAGGTACAAATAATGTTTTTATTAAATCCAATAGCCTTCGATAGCAAGCCCTCGTTAATTTCAAGGTTTTGAATGACGTTAAAGGGTCGACATCCTTGACTTAAACGGGCGTTTCTAATTTCTCGTTACTGCGTAATATTGGAAATGGGAATTGGTCGATGTAACGGCACGGGTTCAAAGTTGAACTCGAATCCCATCTCATATCTAATCAAATAATTGTTCAGTATACAAACATGCCAATATTCGACCCAGAACAAACAGAATCGATGCTTGAAGTTAATGATTACTGATACCTCATTATTATTTTGAGTATATTGTAATGCTTTGTTACATAGTAATTACAAAATAATAACGGTCTTCCAGTAGATAATCATAAGAGAGCAGTCTTAGTAGAACAGGTGTTTAATTCCAGACAAATAAACACTAAATGAAAGGTTATGGCAGAGAAATAACCTCAGAAGTATTTTTAAATGTCATTAAGTGTGACATCACAGACATTATGCCGTATTGCCGTATATCTAAAGTATTATCATAGCGTTCTCTCTTACTGCATTTTATTACAGAGCAGTGCTACCGATATTAATTCTATATGTATTTTAAAGAAAAGAGTTGTGCATATATAAAGAGTGGTATTTATAACCTTAAAGCTAGAGATTTCCAGAAAATTTCCTTCAAAGATATCTATATTCTAGCGGTTGCTTAGCAATACATCTTTATAACCTGTTGGTTTCTTTGGGAACCTATGTGGTAATCATTAAATTTGGATAAAAACCCAGAAAATGATTAATTTTGTATTTCCCTTTAACGATTTTACAATAGGTCTTTAGTCGGTGAGTGCCGGACAAGAAGTGAAGTATACCCACGTGTTTTCAATAATATAAGTGGCCGCAACATAACCTATTATTTATGCGCCATAACCTAAAATCCTATATAAAAAAGTGATAGACACATAATAAATACAAGAAGTTGAAAATAAACTCATAACGCCTAAGTTTTGTCTTTAAAAGTTAACAAATCCATCATGGATCTTTATGTACACATAGATAATAAAATTTCACAATATATATTAGACCTTCCTTTTAATATTTTTAAATTTTAAAGAAAAAGTATATTATTTAATCAACTGAGATGTGTAGAACTTAGTTTGTTGACATTGTAATTGTTTTGTTTGTAATTATTAGTTTGTTGACATTATAACATATTGTAATTTACACATGAAAAATCGTTAAATTTCATTTAAGAATCTATTGTTGAATTTCGAGACAGCTCTTTTCAACAGATCAACCTTTTAAGGCACTGGTAGTTTACTACTTAGTGTTAAATTAATCGACTATTTTAAAGTGATATACATAAGTAAAGATGTTTTGAATATAGGCAACTTGAATTTTGAAATTTGAATATAGAATACTACATAACTTCGGAGAAACTTCTTTTATTTGAGTAACACAGCGTAAACAACAGAGATCAACAAGACTGTTCTTCTTTTTCGCCGTGGTTGCGTCGATATTACATAACATAATAAGATTCGTTCAAAGTCAGAAGAAAATGTTTTCAAGGAACGAGACAACAATATACAAATTTAATTAAGTCCAAGTCGACTATTTTCATACTTGTACTTTGAAATCTAAACACGTACGAAATTGGACAGGTCTGACTTAATATAGCAGATTTCGTAAAAATTTTGCGCTATTCGAATGTAACAAAAGTTGAAACAGTCGCTTTTTATAAAAAAAAGGTTTATTTTACTCTCAAAATTAAAAAAAATACTTTTAGAAAATTAAATATATTTTTCTTACGTTACATCACTTTATATATAAGTTACAGGTATACCAACTTAGACCAGCGGATTGTCAAGTTATATTGATAGTGGCAGGTCACATAGGGCATGGAACAGATGGTTGCTGAGACCGTAGCATAAGTCGTTCAATGTACAGACACAGACATTTCTAACATCTGTTATTGAAAAACAACCGAGGAGTGACATGCAGTGAATATCCGGCTGAAATTATGACGATATATGATATGGAATAAAGAATGGGCTGCTATTACTCGATTGGTGTATTTGGGCATCGATATAAGCATCGTTCAAATATTAAAAATTATCGCCGCTAAACATTGAACAGTGAACAGTCTAAATTATGATAAATTACATTCATACTCATATTATGACAAAGTTAGTGTCACATGAAATAAAACAAATTTTTAGCAGATTATATCACGATTTGTTTTTATGTTCCTGACACGTGTTTTGCAACATATATGTTATACTCCATACTCACGAGTAAGACTGAGGTGTTGGGCGTCCAATCTACGATGATTGAGCTTACGATTTCTTAAGGTTTAGCAGTGCTATGTTTGGTAGTGATTACTTACTAGTATAATAGAGATATATGTATATATAAGTGCATATATATAAATATAAATTACCTGTAGTATATACACACACACACACACACACATATATATATATATATAAATATTACAGGTTTCCCTTTCGATGAAAGATCTCAACGATCTTCTCTATTTGTTTTCTTTTTAATATCATTAGCGAATTATCTTTGTTATGAATCGAAGTTCATTAACGAGGATATGTAGTTTTGTTAAATGAAATAAAGTGGAATGTAATATATGGCAAAGCGATTGTTTCGAGTCATTCAGTCAGAGATTATCGTCCAATGTGAATGTATATCATCCTAAGATTTCCAATAAGAGCGGTAACAAACGGACTTCATCCTGCGTTTTCCGATGATCACACGACAAAGCTGCCGATCCACCGACAAGGTGGACGTCCTCCGCTCCGCTAAAGAACAAAGCAACGGCAGCCTGTTTTGCAAGTTATGTGGCTTGCCTGGCCTTAAGTAGACCAAAGTTCTTCGATTTCATTTTCTCTCCAGTATTGCCGTAAACCGTCTGACCTAAATGTCCGGACCTGAAGAACAAGATCTGTATCGATGTTTCTAATAAAATTCCCTTGTCCATTATTAAAAGCACCCCGAACTCATACCAACCATCACCAGTAATTCATTAATTAAATTTATAATAACAACTCATTGTGGAATGTATTGGGACGTAAATGTCGCGGAGTATGGTTAGTCAAGTGTAAGTTTTAAATTGTTTTATTTTATATCAAAAACATTTTTTTTATTTATACTAATTTAATGGTTTAGTATTTGTTCGTAACACCTTCAGGTGTTTTTTATATTTATTTATCGACTAGCCAAATTTATGTAATGAATTCATTTTATGAAATGCACGCTTGTGCAACAATGGGTTCCTCTAAGGTAGTCTCCTTTATATACACACTGTTTTGTAACATACTTTTAAAAATTATGTGTAATTTATATGTAAAATTACATGATAATGATAAGTATAGTACCGCACTGTTATTACGTTCGTCTATTTGTTTTTCGCTTGTCGTCGCGTAGACATAAATAAAATCAAGATTCATAGTAAACCTTCTTAGCATTCCACGGATTCATAAAGGTACTGGGTCCAAAGTGTTGTAGGGAAATGGTTTATAGTCCCGTGTACCGTATTATGTGTACAGTATATGGGACGTACAACATATGTTATTTTGTGAAATGGACTGTGGGCTGAAATCCAATCAGCGAACACTGAAGGTTTCGCTACTACTTTTATACTGCAAATAGTTAAGGAATGGAAAATCCTACTAGCGTCGTTGTTTCCGGATAGCTACATCTTGAGAGTCTTCAAATCAAGTGTGAATAGGTATCTTCTAAGCAATCATATATTATCGTAGACCTCGTCATCAGGCGAGACAGAGGTCAAATACTATGTCTAAAAAACTTTAATAAAAAAGGTGCAGCCAGTACAAAAAAATGTCTATGGTTCGACCTTATTTTATTATAGGTTTAATACCGTTGGATATATTCATTATAGAAAGTATATAATATTATGAAGTCTAAATTATAATATCTAATAGTGACGAGCGAAGGAATGTGTTTACCTAGGGGAAAGTGACATGACATCGGTCTTTTATAAAGTGGTGCTATCTTGGTACACTACTAATGTTGTACGTCATTAAACTAAGTAGATTATTTAATAATAAATTTAAAAAAAATGCAAAAAAATGACTGTATATTTTAATAACTTTTTTAATATTATTAATAGAATATTAACTTAAATTGAAAAACACTTAACATGTGTAAATGATAAATGAATAAAATTAAATGTTTTGATTATTTGTTCATTCAATTTTTCAAACAATATATTAAAATTATTGAAACATATTTAAAAAAAAAACAAACAGGCCAGTGATTATAAAATATTTAAAAAGACGAATGAAGTTAATGCTGAATTTTTTAATTTTTCATTCCCTTAATTTATAGTTATTGACATCTACTAAATTTTGAAATGGTCGAATTTAGTCTCCCCATCTTTTTATATCTATTTTTTAAAGTAGTAAAAGGCGAATAAAACTGCAATCATTATATACGAAGACCACGATCTTCTTTTTGCGACGCATTATTTGCAATCGATCGTAAAACTGTAATGAGATATGTTAAACGAACCTAGGTTTTAACAGAGCTGAAGACCATTGCCTCAGTCTAAACCAATCAGGAGGTTCCTCATTAATCTTTTAACCAAACTGGCCTGGAACTGAGATTGTATTGAAATGATAAATCAGATGTTCGAAATGTTGTTGTGCACATCTCTCGGACATAGGCTCGTGTTGTCGTGTTTAAGTACTCATGTATTTCGTTGTCCCTCGTAAACTATCGAGTATTTATAATGTTGCTGGGAATGTTATTTTAAACTCTTTTCAAGTTGATATCAATGTTTTTACTGGTTCTTGGACTTCTCAAATCTGGATACCGTGTGTGAGCTTCGAGATGCTAGTAATTTTTTTTTAATTCAATGTCTTAGCTGTTTATGTAATGAGTATCAATCGTCTCAGAGCTAAGCAAAGTACCTTGCGCTGGTGATAGTCTCATAATTATTTTTTCTGCACTGTTCTGTGTACAATCGTACTAGCAGGTTGTTGGCGATAACCAGCGATAAGTTTCTACCAATCAGTCAATTTAGCCTTCGGAATTTTTGGCTCACTTGATCTCTTTTGCTCATATGTAATGTACACCTTGGGTAACATGATTAAATTAACTTAAATAACTTTAAAAAATCGATGATAAAAATTGGATCATCATCATATTCCTCATTTGAGCTGTAGGACGTTACACAACCTACTTCTCCTTCCTTAAATTTTAAGGCAGACTGGTGATTAGAATCAGTGTTTTCTGATGATCTTAATAGCATCGTCTGTCCACCTTATGAGTGGGGTTTCTATGCTGCGCTTGCCGGTCTGTGATCTCGCGTCCAGAAATTTTTGATCTTAGTGGCTATTTAAGTACGCAATGTGACCTGTCCACTGTTATTCCAACTTTCTAAATGGGCTGTGGCAGCTATCATCGTTCGTATATAGATCTCCTTATTCCTGGTTTGATCACGTAGAGATATCCCATAGCACTGTAGCGTAGCATTCTCCGTGACGGTAAGCGACTGAGAGTTAATCATAGGCTCATCCTTTCACCTGAATATCTTACTTCCAATGGTGGATAATCAACATAAAGTTGGTGATTAAGAAACAAAAAAAAATTCTCCGGCGCTATTAAGAAATAGTTAAGGCCGTTACATCCCAAAAACAAATTTTATCATTTCCCTACCGTGGATAATAATACTTATCGTTAACCTTGTTAATAAGTAAAAAATATTAGACAAGTCAAATAGAATGTTACGTAAAAACTTTACGGATTTGGCAAAGATGTAAGAAAGTTATACAGCGAGACAATCATAAAACTGTGACTTATAGACGAAGTTTCTGTTCAGTTCGAAGGTCCTATCATTTGGTGTGTTTTTACCGTGGTTCAGTTATTACAAGGTACAGAATACAAATACTAAAGCTAGATTAGATAAAGACATATATTAAATATTTAATATATGTTTATTTATTATATTAATAGAAAACCATTTAAGTTCTGCACGTAGTTACCAGAGCAAGTTTGCGACAGATTTTCATAGGCTCTTAACAAAACTTATAAATTGTAACTATATGTAAGTTAAAATAAAGAATAGAATATTATTGCTAGATTAGTGCATTGGAGCAACGAAATCGACATCATTAGAACGTCCTTAAAAACAAGAACCCAATGATTTAAAAAAAATATATGGTTAGTTGACTGCAGCTTTGTTTGAAATAGTTTACGATGTAAATTATTATAGTAAATAGTTTAAAAGACTTAAACACTGTATGTAACATTCAACAATGTGAGAAAAATATTTTTTGGTAATTTTAAAACTAATTGTAAAAACATAGGCACACATGCTAATGTCTGTGTATATATTCCACAGATCTTAATAAAAAAACCATCGAAATCTGCATAGTGACTTAAGTTATTAGGAGGAATGACAGCTAAACATGGACTTCTCTTGATTATAAGAAATAACATACTCCTACAATAGCAAATGTTTGTATACATGGGATAAACAAACATTTGATATCACATAAAACTAAACAAGTATTTAGCTTATTATTTCATTGGGTTTTTTATGTTCTCCAGATTTTACATATTTTGCAGCATATATGGGGTATGTATATATGCTTAAAAATATAAACTTACAGGTAAAACCGAGATGTTGGGCATCTATTTGTACTATGTCTACTTCGAGTTACTTCCAAACTTATTATTTATTGTTGTTGGTCCAATCTACGCAGAATTCACGGTATTTCGAGGTCCAGCTATGTTTGGTTTTAAATTATTTTATATTATATTAATAATAGATTCCCACGTCGATAAAAGCTCTCGGCCATCTTCCCATCTTGTTCTTTTTTAAAAATTCAGAGTGAATTATCTAATATAGAGTTTTCATTGGATGTGCTTTGACAGTACTTTATTTATTACATAGAACAAATTAGAGATACAAGAGATGAATTTAATATATACACTAATTTAATAACGTTTACTTATTTTATTAATAGAAAACCATTTACTTTTTGCAACAAACAATCCGGCCTTAATTTTCAGTGGTTCGTAATAAAAACTTACATATTGTAACATTACCACAATTACTCGATTTTACATCGTGATAATGCTGGGACATACAGGTGATTGGTAATACATGTAAAAGCTTTTAACACTGAACGTATATACATTTGCGGTTTATTAATATATAGTACAACCTATCCCAAAACTAGTGGTTTCAGAAATAACAAATAGCGAAAATAAAAAGAAAAATTATTTTAAAATTGGATTATTACGTATTGAAATAAAATAAAATTATACTGAACTAAGTTAGCTGGAGTTTTGTACTACCAGAAGTTATTGGCCAGTCGCATTCCGATAAAAATAAAACATATTTCTGAGTGATCACTTTATGCAGAATGATTTTAAAGAAGTGTAATTTTATTTCTGCCAAATGGACTATACATTCACCCCTTTAAAACTTTTACACCTATAACTAATCACCATGTATAATTGTAACAAGTCTATGGAAGTCCTCATTATAACATATTAATTTTATTTTATTTAATACCCTAGTCTCCGTTGTAAACGCCAGAAAATATATACATAGTTGCCGGACAGTAAAAAAAATTACAATGGACTGTTTTATCACACGAGGCAATTTTTTTTACACAACCATAGAATGAAAACAGTAGAGAAATACATAGCGGGCAGTACGAGTAAACGTGTACATATAGATAATACATACATGTATGCACTCATTCATATATATATATATATATAGATATATATATACATAGATATATATATATAGTATACACTTATTTATGTACTTACAATAATTACAGTAACTAGCTGACAAAAACAGAAAAAGTTAAAAATTAAAATTCTTCTATAAAATGCTGTGTTCAAAGAGAGGTACATAATTTAAAACGGCCCAGTGAGTTTTTTATATAGACTTTAAAGAAAAACTTCTTTAAAACCCATGACCTATATTAATCTATTTTTATATCATCTGCGTTTCTCGCTATATTTATTAAAAAAAATAAGTCGAAAATAAAAAGCTCCATAAAATATTTAATGATGTTATGACTTTCTTAATGACATGTTCCTTTTCATCATAAAATACCAATATCAAACAAAACAACTTGAAAAGAGAATCTTTCTCCTTAAAAATGCAGGAAAATGGACTTTTTTAAATTCATACGCTTTAACCCTTTCTTTAACCACAATCGAACTATTGGTGCCATTTTGGCTAAGCCGTTTAAGTTCTGTAAACTTTATTCTAAATAACAGACTTTGGGTAGATAATGGCCTCGAGAATGGCAGCCTTTGGTAAAAGTAGTAAAATAATCATAATAATTTTGCTGTAAATTTTAAAAGTCGAAACAAAACTCAAAACTCGATAATGGGTGCCGCCTGAATTAACTGAAGCACATCAGTTAATACGCGTTTAAAGTTCCTTGCATGGCTCATCCAACAAATCATGATTTTATTCTGAATCGCGTGTTCAAAAATATTCATTAAAGTAGCTAAACTGTGGGGAATTGAAGAACACCACCCTGATGCCATGACAGAGGAGTTCATCAACAATATCCGACTAGGAGAATAGACCATTCTGCTGGACCACTTTCTAGCCTCTACCAAGGTATTCTCGGGAAGCTGCACGACAGACAAGCTTATGAATTTGGATAACTGTTTAGTAAAAACCTCTATGAGGCGGTGAAAACCGCCTTCAAAGGATTAATTTCAATTAAGAATCAATAAACTTTCTGTAAAATACCAGAAGTGCATATTATTTACAAGAATATTTCGTAAAATAATATTTAGATTAAATTATTAAAGTGTTTTGGAATATTCTTTTCACATTTTCTTGTAACTGCCCTCTCCTTCGTGTCTCTCTGATCGCCTCGAGCGATAAGACCGTCTTTTGTATGTTACACTATGTTACATTTCCTTTTCTTTTGAGTTTTGGTGTACGATAAAGTATTAATAAATAAATATTACCACAATTTAAAAAGACGATTTGTAACAACGTAATAGTAGTTGTCTCTAAATAAATTAAACACTATAAGACATCACTGCAAACTCAATGAATAATGAGATTTTTTTATTGTTTCAGATTAAACCAGGAATCGATACAAGATATTTTGCACAGTTATAACATGAATTATTAAGAAAACCTTCTTAGCAAACCCTGACAATAAATAAAGCCAAAATTATTTACCTGAATGTAGCTTACATATTAATAAATAAAAATACAAACATATATATACACATATAATACTATATACATACATAGTGAATAATTCGTTGAGAACAGAGAATACTGTAAATATTTTTGTAAAAATGAGTTTTGACTCGACATCATCTAAGAAGTTGAATTTCGACAAAGCGAATAACTTCATGAGGCAGTTCAGGGACCCTGACTCGAGGGAACTCAAGAAACTGTCGGCCAACCAGTTCATGGAGGTCTGGAGCCACTACGATAGAGACGGTGAGTAATATACTTATGTACGTTGTTAACTTTGACACGAAGTGAAATTTTGTTCAGAGCAATACAGTCGTTCACAGTGAAAATTAATACGGGACAAAAGTGTGTGAAATTTTTTCCTGTCTAGCCTTTGTTTCTGTAAAATATATTATTTATTTATTTTTTATTAAAATAAGTCATCACTTTTATAGATTCTGATATATAACCTATTTAATACTAAGAGCGTTGGTCGATCACCGAGGACGTGGACAGATACTCTTGTTAAGGTGATCAAAAGACGCTGTGAGGAGGCATATTCCGACTCGGTCATATTGAAAATCTACGCGGAGGCCTCTGTTCAACTATGAACGTCCTACCGCTGATGGTGATGATAACTATGTAATATATATGTTAAAGAAACTGTATTAGGTATTGTTTTTTACAACAGTGATATCAGATACAACAACCTTCAATTAAAACACAGTTTTAGGGAATCTTTTTATTTATTCACAGCGTAATATTGTCTTGAGAGAGCCGAACGTTCCGGCTTCTTTAATTTTTTCTTTCAAATAATGTATTATATATTTTCATGATCGTATTTGTATAATTATTATTTGATATAAATAATTTGTTGCGTAGCTATCTCCAATTAAATTGGTAGCACTGATAGTACTTAGTTTAATGTTATAATTGAATTTTAAAAAAATCAATGTTAAATTTCATAATTTTTAACTCTCACTGGTAGATCTAAATAAATAGAACGACCAAATATTTGGACATTTTATTTTATTCATTGTAATTAACAGCACATGTGTATATATGTTCGTAATTATATTTCTTTTCAGTAAAAACATATCACTGAGGCGATAAGTCAATAAACTGTATTATTGCCATATATTTGCCGTCAGGTGAATGCCCTGGTCGTCTAGAAGCTTAAATAAAAAAGTAACTAAATTGTCGTGGACATTTCTAGCATGCGAACGAAGCGTTTCGCTTCGTTTTTAATGCGAACAGTAAATGAGTGGAATCGTTTGTCTGCGTCAGTATTGCCGTCCAAATATTGCATTAAAAGAAGAAAGAATATGCTACAGCAATGTCGGCTTTTAAAGACATTTTAAAAGCGAAGGAACTTAAATAATAATGTTTATATGTAATCAGACGATCGTTTAGGATGAAAAAAATAATTCATAGACGCAATAGAAACCAAATGCAATTACGCTTAACTTTCATAATGTACTCTCTCTATATTTAATTTAGAAAAAGACTCACTGTCTTCTTGCTCTTAATTACGAAAAAAACAGAATTCCTACTAGATCTGTAACTGTGTATTATACGGATATATTTACACAAAAGTCTCTCATACACAAATAACCCGTCAGTTACAGACATTTTACTAGGCCTTTTTTCCTCCAAATCTTATTATATATAGTAAGCTGTAAAAATCCTTGCATATATTATTAGAAAAACCTCCGGTGATCTTAAGACAATTTTTTACCTGTCAATACGACTTGTGTAGTGCGTAAATAGACTAGTAATTCTTGCTATTTAAAAATGAAACTAATTATTATTATAATTTCTTGTATATAATGGTCTCCTTTTTTCCCATTGTTTATTCACAACTTCGTTTTAACAGTGTTTAATTAACAAAATAAAATTTTAATTAATATACTAAAAGTAATATTGCGAATTTGATGTAATAATGAGTAATTATCACTTTCGTCATCATCAATTTAGCAGTACGACGTCCACTGCTGGACAATGGCCTCTGCTACAAATTTTTTATAAGACCTGTAGGGAGCAGCTTGCAGCAAGCGTTTTCTGACGACCCTAATAAGGTCATTTGTCAGCCTTACGAGTGGAAATACTACCCTGGGCTTACGAATCTTAGTCCTCACTCCAGAGCCTAAAGGCTCCAGGGGCTATTTATTTTGCACGCTATATGGCTGCTGTACAAAATTGCAGCACTTTACAGGCATTTTGACTTCCTAAATTTTAAAATCATTACGATGAAATGGTAAAGTTAAAACTTAGATTATAATTAAAACAGTATTTAACTCAACAGATAAACATTGCGTTCAAATTAACTCAAAACTAATTACTCCTCAACCGCCGTGTAACTCAACTCAATTCAAGTTTAGATAAACATCATTCTAATTACATTTCAGTGAACATCTCTAAGTCAACAGCGGTAAGTCAACGAAATCTACTACGCCTTCTTAATTGTAGAATTTCGTTGAATAACTTCGCCCACATTGCTTCGAAGATAAACTTTCATGTATAAACATATCTGTTACATTCGTTCCGTTAACTTCAGAACTTGAGGTTTTACACACATGGATCATGTATTGTTTGTATTGTTTCTGGAGAAGTTGTTGCTGTTAGCCTTGCGGCTTTTACAGCTTCATCTGTATGAGTTCACGGAACGGAGGGGTCCGTGAACTTTAAAACTTAACAAAGTTTGAGTGTCGGAACTCGTATCAGGGACGGTGGTGAGACTTATGGAGAGCGACGACGATGATGCTCAGGAACACGGGAACAACCTAGGAACAACCTGGTCGGCCCCTCGAAGACACAGTCGGTCGCGGACATGCTGGCCGGAAGAACGCACGGTTAGTGCGCGTGTATAATCGATGTTGCTGAAGTGTGATGCATGAAGAGTTATGTACTAACGGCAGCGTGGACCACTCGGCAATCTAAGGTAGGATACTGATCCTATCTCGGATCGCCCACGCTGTTCGCGGCGGCGACGCCAGAAGGCCGGCGTCGTTTCTTTTTTGGACGGTGTGAAGTGTTGCGTCTGATTTTGGTGCTTCGCACGCGTGTTTTCGTGCGGTGAGAGGTTGACGGTGGAGTAGATGATGCCGTGGGGGAGTTCCTGCTTGTGGAGCTGCGAATGTCTGAGGGGTGTGGTGTCAGGTGAGTGGGTTGAGTGAACCCTATGATTGGATCTGTGAGGACATCTTTAAGACGTCTCACGAGGTTTCTGAAAGAGGAGCCGGGGTTGTAGCGAGTTGAACTCGCAATGAGCGGGTTGGGGTGGGCAGAGGCCTTCTCAAAGTATGCTTTAGAGCATGCTTGGAAGAACTCTTGCACGGTTTCTAATTTGAGGTCACTGTGGATATCTATGTTGCGTTGGAACCATCTAGCACCAGTGACAAGTCTGGTGAAGCGATTCTGCAGCAACTGTAGGGGACGTAGGATGTGAGCTGGAGCGTGGGCGAATACTACGCTTGCATAGGCGAAGACTGGCCTTATGCAAGTTTTGTAGAGGAGGAGCTTGTGTCTGAGGGACAACTTGCTTGAGGGGTTGAGGAGGGGGTATAATCTGAATAATATCATGCGGGCTTTATTAGCCACTTGTTTCGCATGAATTTGGAAACTCAACCTAGTGTCAAAGGTGACACCTAGGTATTTAACCGAATTAGACCAAGGGATGGGACGATCATAGAGGGAGATTACTCCCGGGTTGTGACCTTGTCTGGGTTTGGTACGACGGGACAGCTTGAAGACGATCGCCTGACTTTTGTCAGGGTTCACGTCAATACGCCACTTGCGAAACCAATCACCCAGCTGGTTGGTTGCACTTTGGAGGTGGCGTGTTTGTGTGGTGGGGAATATGCCTGTGGCGAAGAGAGCGGTGTCGTCCGCGAACAGGGCTAGTTGAATATTGGGGTGGGTGGGGATGTCACTAGTGTATAGTGAGAAGAGTAAGGGGGATAAGCAGGAGCCCTGAGGGACGCCAGCTTTGAGAGGGCGGAGGGAGGAAAAAGTACCGTCTAGTTTGTATCTAAAGGTACGATTCGACAGAAAGGCTTCGATGATCTTGACGAGCCTATCTGGCACACCTATTTTCCACAGCTTATATAATAAGCCGTTGTGCCAGACCTTGTCGAATGCCTTAGCGATATCAAAGAAGACCGCACTTGTGACGAGGGAGCGGGGCCTTGCGAAACCATCTAAGATGTGTTCCGTAAGTCTGTGTGCTTGTGTGTGTGTGTGTCATGGATCATACAACCTTACGAACATTTATAGCATGAATAAATCGGCTAAACCAATTCGAATAGAGACATCGAAACAAAGAATGCTATTCTATGGTAAACTTTACCTAACAAGGAGTGCTCATGCATAATATTCTTGACTTCTATAGCCACTCCAAACAGACGCCATTGTATCCGTTGTTAATACTAGCGACTCATACTAACGCCTTTACCTACTGTTTAACATAATTTGAAATAATTTTACATTTACGTAAACCCGTGTGGTTTCTTATGTTATCTACTGTCAAAAAAATTTTAATGTACAATAATAAAAGACAAAATAAATATTGATGCGTTTGGTTTTAGAAAACGCTGTTGATTATAAAATTATTGACATACGATCCACGTTTAATTTGAAACAAATTGTTTAACGTAAAAAATACATCTCACACTTCTTAAATACTGTTACCCCATTGGCATTAATAGCTTTATCGGGTTAAAGGTGGCCGAGCTAAAGGTAGCCTCTTACCTAATAATAAGAGCCTCCGCTTATTTATTTCAAATAGGCAGACCAACAGCAATGCACATTATATGTATACATTATTTTTATCTTACAAAGTACTAAAGTAAATGCTGCCTTATTGTTATTATGTTAGTCAAAGGATGCTGCAACCAATCTTCTAGAAACCTGGTTGTGAGCAGTGTCAATCCTATACAATTAATGCACAAATTGTGAATTATATAAGATTGTTTCTCAGGAATTGAATCCGAATCCGCGACTTACCATCGAAAATCTCAGTGCACTTTCGCAGAACTGAAAAAAAAAACAGAAAAAGATATTAAACGGCTATCTAAGGAATTATAGATTGCATGTTAAAAAAAAACTAGATAAAATACTTTCCCTACGGTTAAATTATAAGAAAAACGGAAAAGAATGATTTACGAATCAATTGGGTGGTGTAGTATGAGTTTGGTATTGTGCCACGGTATTTAATCCTGTTGCTTAGCTTTTTCTAGATATATTTATATGGTAGATCTCTTTACAACGGAGCCTTCTTACAAGCAGTACCTCATAGATATGTACTCTGATAATGCGCAGGCCTTGACCAAAGGAACTCTTTGAACAAACATAGAACAACGGCCTTGTTTGGTGTTCGACATCAAGCACGGCGCTATAACAGAATACGTAGACAAAGATCGCCACAGCGTTCAATTTATACAACCTGCGACAGTTGAAACTCTATGATAATATAGATATAGCTAGGTATTGTCTTTCCTGTGAAACAGTCATGCGGACTATTTCACACATCTTATAAGTGAAAAATAATTATCTTATTTTGATTATTTGCTAAATGTACAATGTTTTTTTTTTAACTATTCACTAGTATCTAAACGTTATACTGATCTCATATTAAAAATATTTCTTTATTACCACTATTATTAAGTCAGTCGATAGATATTTACGTCATTCAGACTAACCTAACCAAACCTATCCTACCTATGCTGCGTCTGATAAAATTGCGTTAATCTCTTCATTTGAAGCTCCGAGTGTAAACCTCTCCATTGCTCCATGGGGGACATTAATCCATAAGGGTTAAAAAAATTCAAAATTTTTGAGGTTCTTAAATTTCTTATTTATTAGTAATTATTAAAAATGATAGCATTTAATATTGTCTGACCTAAGAATAAAATAAATATATAAAGACTGCTATTACGTACCGATGGTCCGAGAAAAAACTACGGCGGGTATCCTGTGAACCTATTACAGATAATGAGACCTTGTTACGTAAACATTCGGCCTCGTCATTCCAATTCCAAGTAGTTTGGAAGTAAATTCCGAATGAAATCTCATTTTCAGTTGTTAAAGTTTTTGATTTTTTTTCAGTCTACTCTTAACCTTGAAAAGACACAGGGCAGACTTTATTTTATTTAACAATCTCTACTAGTCAAGTCACGAGTTCGAGAAAAGTTCTAACATAATTTTCATAATAAAAAAAAATAATTTAATTATAAATAAAAATGTAATTCAAAAAGCCGTGTTAGTTTTGGCTTGTCAGTGGCTATACTTAGCACTCTCCTTGATCTTTGAAGATCGGTGAGGGACTTCTCTACGAGATCAAATCAGGAGTTAAGACATCTGCAAACGAACGAAAGCACCTGACACAGTCCAACAGACTGGCAAGTTGAAGTGACAGTGGACAGACTACATAGCGCGTAGAACTGATGACCGCTGGGACCATACGGTTCTGGAGTAGAAACCACAGACTGGTAAGTCCGGGAAGTTTTACCACAAGAAAGACCTTGTTAAGCTCGTCAGGAGATACAGGAAGCAGACTGCTAACAAACGGTTTTATTGAAATCTATGGGGGCCATTACCCCGCAGTGAACTTCGTCCAAAATTGAAAATTTATTACAGTATCACTTCACAGAGCATTGCCGTGCACTTTTGCATCAGCTCGGAATGTTGATCTGGAAAATTTCAACAGTTGCTCTTTTTATATGATTTTTTTTAAATTATAGTATTTAGCATTTTGATTAACCAAAAACTCTTGAATGATTTTATAAGTTTTTTTGAAATGAAGGTTTATGATATTTTGTAGGTCTTTTTATATAGGAGTAGAGTCAGACCCATGAAGGATTTGTTTACTTTTTAAAGACGATATTTAGGTAAATTACGCTTAAAAGTGAATTTTAGTTCTAGTATTTATGATGTGTCTGTCACTATTTCTGTAAAAAATATTAAATTTTGATGCATGAATAATATGTTATTTAACATCTCTCAGGGAATCTCTAAGTTTTAATTTATAAATAACGCGCACATTAGCTGTCTTTTTTGTAAAATACCATAAATAATAATAGTGTGGGTCACGTTTGTTTAAGTGATTATGTAATTTGTGTAAACTGAATGTATCGGAAACCATTTTTAATTTATATGAAAAACGTAAAACAAAATAATCTTTATAAATCTAGAATCAAGTCTTTGTTGTCTAGTTCAAGTCGATCCATCGATATAAATGCTAAGGACCGTTTAAATATCTGAATATTTAATAAATCTTCGATTAAAATTCTTTGTTCGCGTTGACTGGAAGCTCTATTTATAGAACCGCCGATATTCCGAAAGCCACTTAATTGACCACTCAATCATGTAGAGCGTTTATTTAAAATGCAAAGTCACGGACATTAAAGCTATCAGAAAAATAGTGGTATACATAAACCTTTTGTTCTATATGTATAAAGCTAATGAACCAAAATTAAAATTATGTTATTTAGACTCATTTTTAACTGTTTATGCTAGTAATTAATACCTTAACGAAAAAATTACAAAAAACGTAAAGATTACTTTGCTTACTATTAAAAATGTTATAACTAATGTACTTTATAAAAAAGTAATTAGTGAAATCCATACTGCAGGCTTACTTTGTCCAGAGGGCCAGCAGCTCCGAGATAGGCCACTGCGATTAAGCTGGCGTACCCGAGATGGTCATCACGAACTTAGTACACCTTGTGGTGGGCGATCACAGCCTTAGACATAAAACTACAAAAGCTCCGATATTCATCATTTATCAAACATTCTCAGTTCCACAATATATGCTATTAAAATTTTATTCAGCTGACAGATGTTAACACATGATCTACGGGCTATTTTTATGAGATAATTAATACTGCTGAAAAGTTTCGTGAAGCCAAAAATTATGACGGTACACATGTTATATCTTCATCTTTTTCATCTTCAACCGATGGACGCTAACTGCAAAGCGTAAGCCTCCCGTAAAGATCGCTGCGTTGAGCGGTCCTGCTCTGCCTTCAGCGATTTCCCGCGACTTATGTCGTCGATCCACCCAGTAGGCATCGTTATCTAGGCTTCATAAAATTAGTTACTCTTGTGGGAAACCGTGTACGGTGTTACAGTACCGTGCAATGTATTATCTGGATTATCATGTTAAAATAATTATAAATTTAAGTCTTTTATAGTGTGAAGGATTTTAAGTGATAATAATGCTTCAAAATATAACTAAATATTTAGTGGTGACATAAAGAGCTTTCTTTAGATTCTAAATTAGAGTCTAAAGCGTAGTAGGGAGGTCTATTACAATGCTGACGATCTGCTTAACAGGGTTAGAGAAGCCTTCTTGCTATGCATTGACTATCCTTGAATGACCACACTCCTCTAAATACCTAAACAAATTTGAAATAAACCTACCAATACTGCTTTGAAAGCTCGCTCCGGAAATAAGCTGATGTTCGCTTTTGACAGGCCTAATTCAGATTATAAAAATATTTCGCTGCTTTACCTCTTGCTCCTACCTCCACCGCATACAAGGTCACTGTGTATTTATTTCCAGTTATTTCGTTAATTAGGTCGTAACACCTGTTCGTCTTGGTTGTGTGGTCTTTAGGTATATTTGTTTCCCTGGTAACATATTAGTTCATGTTTTAGTGTTCTTCAAAATCGAAATAAATTTAGTCTAAAAGAAGTCATCTTCATACCCTCAGGGTCTTTACTTTTGTTTTGCATAATGTCCATAATAGGAATCTAATAAGATGCTGTTTCCGGAATAGAATAAGGCTTTTATTGCATTTTTGTTTTTCAACCTTCGTTTACAAAATAAATAATAATATACGTATAACTGTTATACAACCAAATATAATGTAGTGAGTTATGGTATGTGTTCACGTTTCGTGTAGAAACCGAAACGATGATATCGTGTTCTAAGAACATCACACAGTATTGCTGAAAGATTTGCCGTTTTTAATGTAATGGCGGAGACGAGAAAGCTTTCAGAAGAACGCGACGTGAATACGAAGTTAAGTCTGAAAGACTCCAGCAAATGTAATTAGAGAGATTCAAGACAGGGAATTCCAGTGGCAACTGTCGCTAATACATCTACAACTTCGCTGCGAATGTTTAGCAAGAAGGCTTTGATAACACATTGGATAATATTCTTATTTAATTTTTTATTAATATTTCCAATATGTAATTAGTTCATGAATTCAATTAAAGCATCTTGGCGTTTTTTGAGGGAAGTCTACGTCTTCAGTGGGCAACTATCGGCTGACATGTTGACAATTAATTTGCAATTAATAAATAATATCGGTTACTTAGTTTATTTACCGCTTATTTTGTTTACTGACTATCTTATCTTTTGTTTAGCGTTTTATATTGCAGCCTATTTCGTATCGCACTACTATACTATATTTATTATACTATACTACTATCTCACTTGTTTTAATTACAATATTATGTTGCAAATTTCTTTTTATATATATTATACGTGTAAAATTATGAATGTGTCTAGTTCCTTTTATAAATAATTAAATTGTTTTACGTGACAATATAGTTTGTTATAAAAAAATTATGATGTACTCAAATAACTTATACAAATGTACCTATAGATAAAAGTATATAAATGACATTGATTTCTGTATACTTATTATATTATTCGTACACTTGAGTTAATAATTAACGTTAAAATTTAATAACCAGTAATCAATAATTAACAATTTTGTGATTTTTATCAATACTGAGTATTCTCTGCCGCCCAGTAGAGAAGTACACAAACATATGGATGCTATAATTCGGTACAATAATCTCAGTATTATTTATGTACTTTAATTATTTAATTAGTAGTAGTTTTTTAGTTAGTTTCAGATTTACTTTAGATTTTTTTACCTGATTTTACTTCTAATCTACATTTTGTGTCTTCATCATCATTGTTACAGACATATAACGTCTACTGCTGTACATAAATCTCGTTTATAGATTTCTAATATAATTCGTGCTGTGATATTTGAAGAACTAGGCGATGTATAAAAGTAAATAGTAGAATTAAAGGAAAGTAAAGATGGATCTTAAGACGAATGACAGAAGAGCTTAAAAATGTAACAAAAGATGTGAAAAAAATAATAGAAGAGGAATAAAAATCCTGTCCAAAAACAAGATAGGTGTAAAAGAGGTCGCCAATAGCGGTGGCCTTAAGAAAGGAAAAAATTATTGGTTAAAGCGGTCCTCAACAAACATCTTCCGAGGCCCCAACAAGGTCGTCTCTACCTTGTGAGAGGACATCCTACTCAGCGCTTCCTGGTCCTTGGTCTTCCCTCCAGAACCTTGAAGTCCAAATGACCATTTGCTCTACGTACTATGTAACCTACCTGCTGCCACGTCAACTTGTCAATCCAGCTACGTAATGCCTATAGAATTAATACAATCTCTTTGGACAATCAACCCCTCTCCATGAGTCATTGACTGAATGTGGGCTTGCCAATGAGGCCTCAAGTAATATTTGTATCTTTTCTCTCGTTTCATCATTGCCTATCATCACGATCTATTAAGACAATATTGTCAGTAAACATAAAATATTACTATTAATAATTAACAGACATTAAAAATATACCATCCATTTTTACAACATATTCACAAGCTTGTTAAAATACAGTACATTCAGATCAGAATACCCGGTTTAGGTAAATAACAATTCCGACGACGCATTCCGCATGCCGAGGGAAAAGTAAAATAACATAAAACAAATAACAAAATTCCTACGCCACTGTCTGAGCAAACTGCAATAAAGCGAAATGCGAAACTGCTGTAACTTTCAATTTGTGTTTTAGACGTAAATTCTTTTCACTGCTCATGATATTCAAAAAAGTTTTTCAAGGAGTTAAATGTTGTCAATTGAAGTCTTTTAGAGTAGATTTTAGAAACGTCGTATGTGGTAATAATAAAATCAATTTGGAGGCAGTACGTCATAGATCCTTTATTCAGGCTCTTTTTACCATGATAAGGTGTTTAACTCTAAGTTTTTTTTAGCAATGTCCATCGACTTTTCTTCGTATTTTAACGTATGCAATAATGCTTTAAGTGAACACTTGTAATTTACTTCTAGTTCAACCATAATATTGTTTTGTACGTATAGTATTGGCTTCAGCAATACCTCTTCAATACAAGTAAATAAAAAGAAAAAAAAAATAGTAACAATAAATATAAACAAAAAATACTCGCAAATAAAAAAAAAATATTTAAAAATAACACAAAGTATATATTGATACATGTAAATATAGAAACCATGGTGATAAAAACCAAATATTGTAATGAATATGGTACAAAAAACTCATATCAGTCAAAAACGTCTGTCAAATTAAAAAAACGCGTTTTAAATTAAAATAAAAAAAAATTAGCAAAGCTAAAACTAGAAAGCTTGTAATGTACGAAATTTAAAAACCAATATTTCTAAGTAATCGTCGTTTATTACTAAATCAATAAATAAAGTAATCACTATAAAAAACGTTTTATTTATTAATTTTGTCGATTGGAATCTGACAGTTCAATAAACTTAGACAATACGAAATTAAGGAGGGGCAGCTTGTATTATATATTTAAATAATGTGTATACATACAATTGCTGAAATAGTCGTCTCTCATGTCGTTTTCTTCATTGCTGAAGATCATATCTTCTTCTGAGTCCTTCAATCATCTCTCTCTATTTGTTATATTTCGTTGCTTCGTGTAATATAGATAAGTCAAGTTCTTGCGATATGTGATCCGGCCACCGTTAGGGAGTTCAGCCTCTCGGTCCCTTTCCCTGTATTTTTTGTGCCTACAAAATTATAGACATTATATAATACGATGTTATAAGTAGAAAGTATAAACCGTTAGTCTGATTCAGTCTTGAGTATGCTAGAAAAATAATTGCATCTTTAATTTCGATAACAATTTTTTATCTACTTACAATTTGTTATAGCGTTTTTTATACCAAAATCATTAATAGTTACTGTTAAAGTATCATAATGAGATAACTGCATTAACAATACTGGCCAATCTGTATAAAGATTAGATCAAAACCTCAGCCAGTAAAAGTGCCTTGTATTATTTATTTATTATATTTATTCAATAAAATTCAATTAACGAACATTTCACATTACTACAATATTTTCACTGGAATCAACATGTATGTAACTATATAGCTGTAATATATATACAGTTGGTAGTTTTGAACGATCATGTCTGCTAACAAGGAGCTTAATCTCCTTCATATAGTTTAAATATTAAGTTGTCTTTTTATTATTATTCTAAATTTTCTCATTTATTCCAAAAAGGTGACTATTTCATGTATTCCTTATGATTAAAAAAGCGATAAATAATTATTGAATACTTAGTACGAAATAATTGAAATTTTTTATAGCTAAACGTGTTACACCGTAATAAATTATAGGTGCTGAGAATCTTAAAAATATTAATGAAAATATCTAACAACTACTGTCGGTTCTAAAGATTTTATCAATTTGTAGATAAAAGATTGTGTTCTGTTAAATTCCAAAAATCTGTTGTAAATACAATCGGCTCAACGCGCATGTTATTTTAAGTTTATAGAAAAAATCCTCTAAGCTAAGGACACATTCGAAGAGAGAAATAGAATCCGTTGACAAACAAGATAACGTAAAAATTGTACAATAAAAATACAGAAGTGTTCCCGCAAAGCTTTATTTATTTTGCTGCCGCCTCTATTGATAACATTACCCGGGATATATGTCCCCATTTCTATTCAAATGAAGGCGAACGTATCCGCTATATTCTTTCCGTATTTATTTAATAGCTGTTCATGAGCATTACGTAAAAGAAGTGTACTGACTGAATTATTACTATGTTGATGCCAATAATATATACGACAAATTACGACAGCGATGCCCTTGTGGCGAAAAGACATTGGCCATGTCATGTAAACTGAACGAAGACTCGTTAAAAAAGTTCAAGAGATTGTAAAAGTGTTTGTTATTCTTGATTTCAAGGTGGCAACGAAGTTTACTGATTATCTACTGCTATTTATACATGTAAACATTATTATTTTATTTAATATAAATCACATAAAAATACAGTATAATTGCAACTTCAGTAACAGGTAACCGATGTTAATTAATACGAAATAACAAAAAAAAGAAAACTTCTTAGGAAAAAAAATCATTTAGAATTTAGTAAGAAAATACTCTTGTACAACCAACCATTTATTAATGATTTATTTAGTAATAATCTATTTTAATTATCACTTTGTTTATATTAATTTGAAAATAGATATTGTTTTTTTACTTTTTATTGAATTTTGACTGCCGCTAATTTACGGCTTTCACTTCGGACCTCATAAGCACAATTTGAGAGCAAAAATGAGATCTGTAGACAAACGACTTCAACTGAAATAGTACAGCGAATTTGTTAAGTAGGAAGTCCAGGGTGTACAGACGACCATGTTAATGTCGTCGTAAGACGTTGGATACAGGCCACTTCCCACGGCTTCTATTAAAAATCTTTAGACAAGGTCTATGTTTAGCACTAGACGACCTACGGCTGAAAAGAACCTATGTATTATAGTTTGACAGATAAAGAATTCTTAATATAATTTTGATCGTTTTTCGCCATTATTTGTAAGATTGTAACAACTTTAATAAATAAATAAGTACACTTTAAATATCTTTTTAATTTTAATATTTATTAGCTTGGTTAAAAACTGAAATAATATGTACTAAAAATCTATTCACAAAGGAAAGGTCTCTTTTAGAGTTTTGTTTATAAAATATATGTACAACATGTAAAACCTCATGGGTTAGTTCGGTATAGGAGTCGTATACATCAAATGATAATGATAGCATACTTACATATACATCGGTATATTCAGTATTCTTAATGTTCATTTTACTCGTAGTAATATCTTTATACTTCATGATAATTTTCGGTAAGTTCGTCTACATTTTTATTTTTAGATTATCAATATAAGACTTGAATCAAGTATTACTAATTGCGCTATTGTGGATAGCTCCTACTCTACATTATCTTAAATACGTATGTAACTGCACCTGCCCTACGCATTAATCTAATTTATTTTTGAATTTAACCCCATTGCTGTTCAGGTGTCATTAGCAGATTTCGCCAGTTTGAGGTGGCAGGGCACAGAGGGCGCCTTGCCTGAGACCGTTTTTAAGGTAGCATAGATCATGAGGTACCGGGAGAGCCTCGATTCACTGCCACTACATGCTACTAATTTACCGGAGTGGGACGTCGCCTAGCTCTTATATCTTTCGAGGAACGCTCCGTGAAGTCAATAGGTCTAATGTCCCTCATGTGGGGACTTAGCCGTGTGCTGTCATATGTCGATAACCACTTAGCATTCCTACACAAGAGTGCCCGATAAGTACAGATAATCACACAGACAGAAATTGTCAATCATTTATCAAACCGTGATCAAAATGAAAGTGCGCGTGAAATCGTGTGAGCCATCGTAATTTAACCACTGAATAATTTCAGTCCAGGAAATTCTATTACGTTCGAGCACAGCTAACCTAATTAAGGTTAATTAAGCTCAAAGTGAATTAACGGCGGTACGAGCAATCATCAATCGGGATTAAACAGCAGTTAGGGAACGGTGTGGGCCAATTTAAATAATTCGATTTGACCTTTAGTAATACCAGGACTTTGAACAAATCCTGTGTTATCAGCAAATTTTCACGAACTATATTTTTATAAATTTTCGGGGAAATCGCTAAATTTTATTGTATCTGTTCGATTTAATGCTCCAGGTGTTACATTCCATTTTTAAAATTATCTTTAACTACCCAAGGACACATACATTAATTTGTGTTTCTAATACGTACTCTACTATCATTTTAGATCCGTATAATTTGCAAACCCTTACTAATATTTCTGTATATTGTTTCTGATGATACTGTCGTTGCCTGAAAGACTTTTATAGCTTCATCGGCAATGAGTTCATGGAGGTGAAAAAAAAAGGAAATGACGACCAAATTCAACAGACACCGAAAGTAAAGACTTTAAACTTTTTTACGAGACTATGTTTAGAAATACGTATACTTACAAAAAAAGTACGTTCATAAACAAGTAATGAAGATGCGGTCGGGGAAATGACGATTAAACTTAGTAAGGAGGAAGTTCTGGTTAACATAACTTACAGCTTAAACATGAAAAAGGATTATGTTAGACACGTATGTGCTACACAATTAACAATATATGGTTACGATGATAGAACTTTCATCTTTAAAGTTAAATGTAGAATATGGCCTACACAAATAGAAAGCAGTATATTCAGAGTAAAGAGGACCCAAATGTCCACGTCGACTACACTTAGGTTCTTAAAGTAACAACGGGCTAAACACATCGTCGTTGTCGTTTCAGCCCATAGACGATCTCTACATAGCATAGATATCTGTGGTGGCATATAGCATAATCGCTACGGTAGGTTGGTAGGTAGGTGGGTGGGTTGGCGATCGTAGTGTTGTATTATGATACTGATGCTGCCCATCCTCTCAAAACTTATTAGGGATCAGTACCAGTCCTTTATAATTAATAGACAAAGTGTAAATTATACAGGAATGTAACCCAGGAATCAAACCTGCTACTTACAATCGCAACTTTCAGTCCTTTACAGCTGGGCGACCACTTACTACTGTGTACTGAAAAAAAATTCACCGACCTTATAAAAGGTATATTCGATATATAAGACATTGATATATCGAAAAATCTGGGGAAGGTCTACGCCCAACTAGGTGTCCAAATAGACGAAGAAAATTACTATCATAAATAAATCTAAAGCAAATTTTAAAGTTTTGGAAATAAATAATTTAATTCATTTATTTATTTATAACTCAATTACCAACATGTTACGTATGAGTACCTCATCTTTTTTTTCTATTTTCTTTCAGGCATCTAACAGGAAAAACCTGGCAGCTTTTACCGGTTCATATAAATGACTTTCAATATTATTCAGAAATCTTAAGTAATTATTTCATATTTTAATAATGACTTAAACAGCGACTCGAATTTAGCACGAAGTTTCAAACATTAATCTTACATTAAAATTGATACTTGACTTTATTTATACATGGCACTGTATAAAAATCTACTTTTTTCTGAACGCATAAATAAATTTTAAGATTGTATTACATTTGAAAATTGAAGCATTAATTAAATGTGTGTATAGAACAAAGGAGATTAAATAACCCACAGGAGTACCGCCGTCCGGGCAGTTTTATGACAAGGAATCCCTTACATAAGCTTGCTTGAGCCTACGTTAATTACACTTTATAGGTTTCGGAAAATCGGGTTGTTAGGCACAAATGTTACAGACAGAGATAACCAACCTTTTAAGATTAAAATCATGTTATCTTAACAATTTTCTAACGAATTGCTTATTTTTTATAATTTACCCTATAGCTGCTAAACACGGACCTTCATATTTTATCGCCACATTACTAAGCCGTCTTGACAGGCTTTTCACTTTTCTTTTATTTTGTTACCATATGTTATATCTATGACAAGACTTTTGTTTCAAATAATTATCAGGACATTTTTATTAGCGCTTTCTTTCTTCTTCACAAGTTCTTTTACTTTCATTCTTTACATTTTCTTATATACTGTTTTCTTTTGTTTACAATCCTTCTACACATCGCCTATTTTACATCACCGCATTCTTTTACTATCACAATTTAATTCGCAGGGTTTTTTTTATTGATTTCGAGTAACTGCTGTAGCGCAACAGAACTCGCCCACTTCTGTGCATAGACCTCCCCCATAGACATGAACGTAGAAATACGTACGGAAAAATAAAAAAGACACAATATTAGACCAAAACCAGACCCATATATTCATACAAAAATAGAATTCTGAACAATCCTGCTTAACTGATCTCCAAATACAACGAAATAGATTTTCTTACACATCGATTATTATTTATATTTATAATACATTTTTGGTTAGGTGTATAATTAATTTACTTATATCTTAAGTTACGTACTTGAAACTTTATATGACATAAACGTTGTATATGTTCATACAAAGTTCGTAAAGCATACGCATTACATAACACACGCTTCAATCAAAGTGCTGCCGATACATCGCAATTAATATTCGCCGTTATGAATTGCACTCCGGATCAATTATGTTTTAAAAGCGTAAATATTTATGAACCGTATGAGTAATCCGTAATAATGAAAATTTATATTGCCTATTAATATTATTACTTAAATATCTGTATATGATACCACAATGTAATATATTGGTAATTGTTTATATAAATCGTAAAATATTTATTTTACTTCATAACAATACACACACAATTACACATACAAAATGTGAGCAGAAATATAAACTACTATTAAGGTCTTTTTTACGCTTTCGTTTCTTTTCTCTCTTGTCCGCGTTTCACTACCAACTCGCGTGATGGAAAGCGAATTTGTGGTCGAAGATAAAACAAATAGACTTAGTAAGTACTCATTCATACATTCATACATCCTGAAAAGACCTGGATTATAATTCTCTGGAAATAAAGAAGCCGGCAGATAGTTCCATATTCTACCTATTCGGATCAGAAACATTGAGTCGAAACGCTTAGTAAACTTGCAAGGAAACTCTACTACTACTAGTGTAAGAGTAGTAGTGGGCCGACAAACTACTCGTCCAATAGAGAAACGGAGATGGTGGGATAAGGTCTAGGATTTCCCCAGCGCATTCCCCAAAAAGAATCCTGTGAAAAATTGATAGATTCGCTACTCGCCGGCGATGTTCAAGGCTGAGAAGTTTCTTAAAAACTAACTCAATAGCACCTATAAGTCAAACACAGCACGCCGTCATCGTATTTCGAAATAAAACAGTAAAAATATTATTAAAATAGGTGACGGTTTTTTATTATTATTATATACATATTTTTATTATTATGCTTTAATAGTATATTTTTATTTTATAGTTAAGTAAGTACGTATATATATTTAGGTTAGGCTATTTTGAGGATACCGTATTTTTGCCATGATTATATTTTATCTACTTCCTGTACCTTCACAGCACGACTCCTCTCAAAAGGCTAACTGGGAGAAGCTTTCAGTGTTATGTTTTCTGATATATATATGAAGAGCCTATGTGGCCTGCGCACGGCTACTTCAACTTAACAATCCGTTAAGCTTTATAAGTTAACTTCAACGGTTAAGACTAACGTCTTCAGATCTCTACATAACTGATTCACTCAGTACAAGAAGCATTAATAAATATAACAATGCAGAATTTTACAATCTCTGTAACTCCATATTGATATTTTTTTTCGCTTGGAAAATAAAAAAAATCATTTCATCATTTTTAACTTTTGAATGTTAAAATTTTATCGATAAAAAAAATCCCTCTTGATATTCGGGATTTTTTTTAATTTTTGCCTCCAAGTTTTAGCCACTGAAATTGCAACCATTTTCTATCTAATGAATTGCCTTAATTTAGCGTGTATTTTCGAAAACTTACCTAATACTCCGCTCTTGAGATGTTCCAATAAAAAAACACAAGGCGACAAATCTGGACTCCGAAGTGGCCACTCAATGTCGCTCATCTTCGACATTAATTTTCTTGGAAATACGTCCCGTATTCCCTTCCTTACTTATTCTTGGTTGATATTGTTGCTGTTAGCCCGAAGGCTTTCACAGCTTCATCGGATCTGACTTCACAGAGCGGGAGGGTTCGTGAACTTAAATGGCTATCATTACGAAGTGGCTTCGTCCTACTGGAATCAAGACATGGAATTGCACCCAATGAGCGCCAGAATATTTGGTTGCAAGAATTTGCTTGCAATTAAAGTGAACTTTATTGTGGCACACTCTGTAATGTAAATTCTTCCTTTATTCACAAATAATATATGCCTTTTGGCATTAACAGCCTCACGAAATTTAACACTATAGTAATTGGTGGAATGCACTCTAATTGTAGGTGTCATTCACTTCACTATTGAATAATACTCCTCTAGTATATTATTCCGGTACGAGAATAGATTATCCGTTTGTTTGTTATTATATTCATTCATTCATATCGTTTTCGACGTAAAATTATTTGTAGTTACCACTTATGTACGTTACGAGAAGAGTACTAAAAGAACTCAATTTTATATAAGCTAGAATCATACTGAGCTTCTTAATAAAAGCATCTTTTAACTTAATAATACTAAAGTATACTATAAAATAGTTACTTAAAAATAGTTAAAAAGGATGTTACAATGTTCGTCAGACTAGTGACATCACAAGTAGCATCTCACCTGACAGCCGATGTTTTATTATATTGCCTATTAATTAACACAAGTTTTTATTTGATATTTTTGTTGTGTTACGTATAACATCTCGTTAAAAATAAAATTATGAGAATGCCTATTTTAGTAGGAAGTGCCAGTGTTTTAGTTTAAAATACACATTCAAATTTTACTTGACTTTTGAACAGAAAATGACATCAAATTTATTAACTTAACCAGTCGCAAAGCTGTTTTTTTAATTTTGACAAGTATTTTGTATGAAGACTAAAAAACCGAAGATATGATTTTAAAGTAACTTGGCTATGAGGGTTTGAAGTATCTGTTAATATTGGAACAGGGATCTCAGCCTTAATTAGTTTAGTTATTATTGTTCTTGTCAGTTCATTCGTTTATTTAAATAAATAATTCTAAACATCGCTATATTAGTGTTATGCACCTTCATTTAAAATCATAAGTTTCAATATCTTCATTAAAAATTAGCGCCTTTAAAACCTGTACGAAACTGTTTTGGCGTAAGATTGCTATTTAGAAAATATAGGCGCACGGATTTAGCAGACAACGTTGCAAAGATCGTCTAATTAAGCGAAATGCAGGCGGCATACAAACAGTCCTATTGACACCTTGGGGAGGCTAAATTTTAGCAGTAGACGTCTTGCGATTGTAATTATAATGATATCATTCCATTTCATTTAACAAACGTTTTGTTATTGCTATACATTTTTACTTATTAAGTAATAATTTATTAATAAAAATTGAACAAATCTATTTAGTCTGAGTTTTTACGTGAACATGTTGGGAATGAATTGCTCTGCCGACTGTATTTTTTTTTTCTCGTTCATTCCCCTGTCTTGAGTGCGCAGGGGTAATTTTTCAAATAATTTATTGACTTTCTAGTATTATTTTCTTGCTCTTCTTTAATCCTTCTCAATTTCACTCACTCGTTTCTCTTTTTACCTCACATAATCTTTCACTCCTTTGCAATTCATTACTATTAATACGTCACCTCTTTTCCTTCGACATTTCCTCCTGGACTGCTTTTTAGAATTTTTATTTTATTATTTTGTTTATCTGTATTTTTTAAATCTCTGCTTTATAATTTTTATGATCTTTTATTATAATATGTTATACTTATATCACAATTTTTATTGCTCATCTTTTATCTCGGATTTTTCTTTACCTTTTCCAACTATTGTTGCATTTTGTTGTGTTTTATTACCCTACTCATCACCTTTCGTCAATGCCTACTGTATTACGTGCTTTTGTGAAAGTGATCAACAAGGGAAAACACGACTGACTTTAGACTCTTCATGTCAGAATACATTGGGAATTCTCGTAATTTAATTTGATAATAGCTTCTAGCAAATTGGACACTTCTGGCGTTCTTTTCTTAAAGAAAAGATGTGGTCATTATAATTGTTTAACTACGGAACTATTTTAAATGAATGAATGACTATAGTATTTTTTCCAAAAGATACGAATCTTTTATTTAGCATTATTATATAAAATTAATGTTTACTGAAGCTTAGTACTTTCGATCTCACAAGGTATAGGCTCCCAATTATATCTATCGGGGATATACCACAATTGCCACATTTGGCAGGTGAGTTGACAATCGCAATATCGTATTATCGGTACGCAAAAGACGCTGTTGCCCAGCCTCTGGAAAATTATTAGTGTATAATGGCAATCCTATATAATTAATGCACAAAGTGTGAATTATATTAGATTGTAATCGAAGCCCGGGAATCGAAGCAGCGACCTACGATCACAAGACTCAGTCCTCTGCCACAGAACTACCGCTACTCAAGTGCCTGTACACACCATTACATAAAAAAATAGTTAATTAATTAGAATAGTAATAAAGGAAGTAATAAGAATGCCATTTCAGTTACGAAAATGCTCAAAATTCAAAGTTCAGCCCTCCTGGGCGCTCTTGAGTCGGAATATTAAACGCGTTCTAAATCACTCGAGAACCCCTCTTGGGGGCCCGTGATCCATGTCACTCCATGCAGCGTCCTCCAAATCCATCTAAAAAAACTGTACACCGGAGCCGAAGCTCTTAAGGAAGCAGTTGAAATGTAATACTTAAAGCGACCGTTCATTACAAAATAGGTGCATTTATTGTTTTACGAATTCGATGCGAGAATAAAATATAGATATGGTGGTAGTTCTCTTTCTCTGAGATTGTTTAGACCAGGGGTGAACAACCTTTTTAATCAACGGGGGAATTTAAATTATAAAATTTTTTGGAGGTCCGTTGTAGTTTCAGAACCGTTGGCATTTTTTTCTTCTATTTATTTTCGTTCTCTATATGATCTTCCACTAGTTGTCGATAAGTACGGCCCTTCGTTTTTTTAAGGTAAACTTTCTATCTTCCTCTAAGCCAAAGCAAATCAAATTATAAATATCGTTTTATTATTTCACGTCCCCTAACACGTATTAGCTCAAAGTAAAATGTCAGAAGACTTCGCCTACTTCAATTACATAAAAAGGGTAACAGTTTTTTGTTATTGTTCTTACGTGTTCAAATAATAAGGTTACTTTGAATAAGTCAGCTCTTTGTAAGCGATTGGATTAAGAATTGTATTTCTTTCTTCGAAGTACCGTGCCACTACGAAAGATTAACGAAGTAGTATTTAAATATATGAAAGGCTTGCAAGTTTAAAGATAATTCGCACAAATTTTTATTTAAAAGTAAAATACTTTTAATTCCAAGTTTAAATTTCTCTACGAATATTTTATACCAGAATTATAAATTGTTATTTATCATGTGCCATAGAAAACTAATTTTTTGACGAGAACGTTTTTATACTGGATACCTCACAATTTTCACGCGCCAGTGTACCTCGCTTTCAACTTAAAGAACTTTTTAAAATTCGCAGACCTGTGCCGAATTAAAGGGTGTAGAAGTCGCGCGACCGCCCGGGTCATCAAATTTTGATAGGAGCAGATATGAAAAGAAACTACAATTGTTTCATTTTTAACAAATATCAATACAAAAAACCTTAATTATATTATTATCTTAAAGGAGAGAGGGTCACCAAGAACACCGTTATCATGTAAGCTATATAAATATGCTTCCAACAATCAATACTAATGTAATAAATAAAAAAAATTGTTCATTTAACAAAAACAAGAAAAAAAGTATAATAAGTATTAAAGCTCTTACTCCTTCGTCGTTCGAACTTAAAGCGCGTTCTCTATATTCCCATATGGTGCATCACTTATAAGCAAACTATATTATGTATTATTTCTTAAATAAATATTTTTTTACACAGTTGTTTATTGTGTAACTTAGATTTTTTGCCTTTTCACTTTTTTATTTGTAGTAAATTTTTATATTCCTGTATTTAAGATTCGCCAAAATTTGTACGCTCAAAACCTTTTAACCATGCTTACCGCAGGCTTAGCACCATGTTACTTGTACTTGTTACAAAAAGAAAAATTCTGAAAATATGTTATAAAATTTATATAACGAAAAATTTAATGTATAAAATGTACAATCTATAAAACCTATTTTTTATTTTTAAATAAGGAAATAGGTAGCCTGTACTTACTAAATAGCAACATCGTTTAATTTGTTACTGTTTGTCAACAGGAAATGGTTACATCGAAGGAACGGAGCTCGACGGCTTCTTGAAGGAGTTCGTTTCCAGTGCAAACTTCATCGACGTCAGTCCGGACGTGAGTCATATAATTACACTAACATAACCATCAATGTCAGCTGTAACATATATATACACATACATATTTGCTAAATGCCTAAGATCATTGAGAATTTATATATACCAACTAATCCTTAACATAGTTCTGCAACCAAGTATAGTTAAATATTTTGTGTAAGCAGCAATATCCCTGAACAACAAAAAATATAACTAACAATACGTCTTCATGTAGACGAAGTAGCAAAAGAGGTTTTATGTGTCAATATAAATGCATGGTAGAAGAATATCACGATAAAATATTCCAGTAAGATACTAGAGTTTTGAAAGGAATGCAGTCTGGTAGACAATTTAAAGCATTGCAACAAAAATTATAAACTGTATATGTCGGTCTTAGTGTATTTGTTCGCTAATTTGCACATTCGTGGAATTGGATTGTGTGGTTCAAGAACGGATCTTCTACGAGAAGGATACAAACAAAAAACTGAGGCACATAGCAATCTAACTGGTACTCTAATAAGAATCATTTGCAATAATTCAGAGTAATCTATATTTCCCCTAGAAATCTTATATAGTAACATTATATTTCCCGTCATACTAGATTACATTACTAAATACGTTGCTGATGATTTTTTTTATTCACCACCATCCCAGCGCTGACGCTTTCTAAAGTGGTAGTAGTGATATTATTCAGGCAATAAAACTGACAAGTCGAGATTCAATCCTCTTGGATGCCGTTGTGTCAGAATGCTAACCGGCTATTATCGACGAGAACAGTCTAATGCGAATTCCCCTAATGAGGCTATGGCGCCTATCAATCCGATGAAATGCAAGCAGAGCCTCCTCCGGGAGACCTTGGGCTTCGCTACCTTAAAGAAGGTCTAAAGCTAGGCGCCATCAGCAAAACCAGTTAGAAACTCCAGGACCGCTCCGTGTATACTAGGTGAACCAATTTTGTAATAAAAAAGCCTGGAAAGGTTACTTTTTAAATTTTAATTATAATCCGTCAATAAAAAATTTATTTCGTGTATTAATGTTATTATATTATTCTGCAATTGCCCGTCACGTTTACGATTTAATATATGAAATAAAATATCTTAAATCAACTTGTCTACTTTTGTAAACAGCAGACGTGAGTAAAACTGTTTTATATTACCTGTTATATATTTATACAAAGAATTTAATTTTCCGAAAATTCAGATCTTTTACAACAAATTCAAATTTTTTAAAACATGAGATATTTATAATTATTTGTATACATCTCGAACATTTCTAGTGCTCCTTAAACCTGAACAACAACACGTATTATTTTACACGGTTTTGACATTGTGGACATGATATTTGCAAAAACAAACGCATTATAGTAAATATGTAAAACAATGTATTAGCTCGAGCCCTGAAACCGACGAAGTTGTGAAAGCCCCACAAGGCTAACAACGTATCCACCATCCTGAATACAGAAAACAATATAATAGGATAATGACTTTGACACCATTTTTATATAAATAAGTTCAAGTACAAATATTGACTGAAAAACAATGGTATGACATAATGTTAAAGAAACTCAACACATTTTCTCTGCCTCGGTGTTTTTTCGTCAAAATATTCATCTCGCGTTTGGAATGCCGATCGGATATTTTATATCGTAAGTTAATCGTATCATAAGTTAACTATAGTGTTACCGAAACCACTGTACCGTAGCTTAGGATAGCACGGCGGGTGGAGGCCGAGAAATAACCGACATTGCTGGCGAAATGATGAAACGGTGTTGACCACACCGTTTCATCAGCAGCACATATATCTTACGCATATTTAAGGCGCGGTACAGCGGTTTCGGTAACACTACTGGTGAAATGGCAATATTTTTAATTTAGTGTAATAAAGCCGTGAACCATGCTAGTTTAAAGTTGGAAACACTCGCAAATAAAGAGAATACCATCTTGTTTATTAAATTTATATACATAATAATACGATATTTTATCACCTGTTAATATTTGAAGTACTAGTTAAATTTAAAATTAAAATTGAAACTCATATTAATGAAGGAATTATTTATTATTTTAAAAACGCAAAACACTGTAATTAAAGGAATATATTAAACAATGGTCACGCATTTTCCATTCACTTTCGCCATACCACTGGGACAGCTGTCACCTATGAAAGCCTCACTTGTTAAAGGCATTCCCAGGTCCACTGCATTGGTCTTGTTTGGATGTCTTAAATCTTCAATTGTAATCATCTTGATCCGCGATATATATTCATTCAAGTCATTCGGTTCAATTGTTTGATCATTTGGTTTCGGGAAAACAAGAGATAATTGCAGGATGAACAGTACGATTACTAAAGCACTACACATCTTCTCGTCTTCACCGCGCCGTATGATTAGAAACACTAAGTGAATACCAGGATAACACGAAAACATTTATTCACGGAACTAATATCTATAAAGTCTTTATCTATTATAATATTTTATCTTAATGGTTCCGTACATGAAGAAGTATGATATTCTTCTTGAACCTTCAAATAATTATTTATTTTTTTATTTATTTATTTAATATTCTGTATTGTACACGATAAGATACATAATATACAGAAAAGTACAACGAGCGGTCTTATCACTCAAGGCAATCTCTTACAGACAACCATAGTAAGGAAAAGATAATAGTACTTATAAAGGGTAGTTCACGTGTAAAAAAATATATATATTCACAAACAAATGAACATATATATACATAAACATACACAGAACATAAATATATACAAACATACATTAAAAATGAAAACCATTTTGAAATACATCTTGACACAAATTTCAACATCATGTCAGCCGATGATCGCCCACTGTAAGGCATACTAATGATCGCTACGATATCCGATCTTGCGCGGCCTTGGCTATGCTGCCAGCCTAATCTACCAGTTCGTGGTCGGCACTCAGGAACGGTTGTATGAGTGGTGTGGACCCACCACTGCTAGATCTCATGAGAATTTTTTTGGAGCTGGGAACTTTGGTTCTTCTGCGGATCTTCTGGCTTCTATTTTGATCTCACAATGAAGCTCCGAAAATGGCTTAATTTTAGTCACCATATAACATGAACACATGGAACGATGAATATATTTATAATCACGAATTTATTTATTTCCGTATTATTGAAATCGATTTAAATGACTGGAGTAAAAATCAGTATTAAAGGTTTAATATTCAGTCCAAGGTGTTCCCAAAAATACAAACAAACCTCCGCCAAAGTTCAATGTAAATTTACTCAACTTTTCAAGTTACCGACAATCAATAATATAAATGATATGAATGTAAAGATGAAATCATAATTATATGCAGTATCCTTGATAATTTTCCTGTTTGCCCTGTAAAGAAGCACGATTTGAAGTCATCATTATTCGTTTGCTGATACAAATATAAAGAAGTATTTCTGAACACGGTGCCGATTTCGAAAACACCAGCGGTGATCCGACAGAATTCAACTTTAAGCCGGGAGTTAGTAATCAATAGCTAATGGGTTGTCAAACAACAGTCCGAGCTCGTTTATTGAAATAAATTTGAAGGTCGCGTAAAGTTAAATAGATCTATATTTTAAATAAAAACTTTGTCTTAAAATATCTCCCATAATATGTTTAAAATAACAATTTGATTAAATTTATGTTTCAGATAAACAAAAAACTAACAGCTGGTTAAAAATTTATTGTTATAATGTTGTCTATGAGTCAGTTCAAAGTGAATGGAGGCGATAAAAAAAAGGAGTAAAAATTGTCACAGAAAAAAATATTCTGCTTTCTCTCTCCCATCTCTTGTCATTGTTATGTCATGTCATTCCAAACGAATATTAAAACAATGTTTTTTTTTTAAGTTTTTTAATCAATCGACACACATTTTTTGTTAAATTTACCCATACAAGTAGAACACATAGTAAAACTACGTAAGAACTTCACTTAATGACACATCATCTCTGATTTTAATATTCTCTGTATGGACCACATCACTGTCCATTCCGCTCAGGTTTCTTTCATCACTTTCAGGCGCAATCACCTAAACCAAAAGAAGATATAGAATACACATCCTTTAGAAAAGCAACCGATACATCGAAAGCGTTTTACATACAATATGACTCACATTTAAAGTAATTTAATTGAATATATCAAAACGATGTTATAGTTTTTGTAGCTAATATGTGTTTTCGTATATCTACATAATATTTAAAACTGGTTATACAATGTCCACACATTTTCCATTGACTTTTGCTAACTTAGAAGGACATCTATCCGCTTTTAATAAAACTGGAAATGGAACTTTAGAGTCTTCATTATTGGGTATTATTATTTTTATATTCGCTTGCGTCAAATCAATTGTCATAGGCTCGTAATATTCTAAACTGTCTCTCACAGCAATTGGCAAAGGTCGTATACCTACTATAGTATTTATTTGTAATGAACTTATAATCAATATTAAAGTAATATACATTTTACCGAACGTTCTAACTTTAATGGTTATTTCAATTTTGATCTTCGTCACTTGACTTATATACTAGCACTCTTAATGTACGTAAAACTCGTTGAGTGTTCCGTACATTAAGTCGTAGAAGTCTCTTCACGAATAATATGTTTAAACTTGTAAAAAATTTCTTTGATCATTCTATTTGTATCTGGCCGATTTTAATTAACGAAAAAAGCAACATTAAAAAAAGAAATAAATTAGGCATATTTTGTTGCAAAATAATTTTTATTAATTTTTCTTGCCGTCAAAATGAATACTTATAATTAAGAAATTCGATGAATTTTAAAATTTTAAATGAGCGCCATTTGGATCATGATCGGAATGTCAGTAGTTACCACAAAAAATAAAATATAAAATAAATTTAACTCGTTTGAAAAACAACGAATTAAAGAAAAGCTCGATTTTACGGTATCGCACGAACTTACCAAAAACCTAATGAACGATTCACTAGATTTCCTAATGAAAGGGCCAAAGGACGGTCACCTACTCGCAGGACTGACGCTATTTCAAAAACATTCAACATCACCGTGGACAGTTCCTTAAAACTTTCACAAAATAGAAAAAAACTAGAGAAGTAAAAGAGATTGACTTGCTTGACCACGACCCTTAGTTATGAGGAATCGACCGGAAAAACTGAAACGGAATCATTTTTCAAGAGATAGATAAATGATAATGAAACGTGATTCACGTACTACTATCACCTGTAAAAAGGTCGTGGTCAAATTTCGGACAGGCTTTTAATCATCTTTCATCACGACAAGGCATTACCACATATATCTCTAGCAATTTAGCGAAAATTAGGAGAGTTTGGCTGGGAGATGTTAATACATATGTCAGATAGCCCTAACCTTTTAACTGTTTCGGGGTTAAACTATAACATAAAGACAGGGCCATGAAAACTACTTGTAACATTTCTATTACAGGACTTAAAATATCATAAGCAACTGCATCATGACTTCTTGATTTAACTTCTCCGGTTATCAGTAAATGATAAATTATTTTGTTTTAACCACCAGTTAAATTTACTCGGCGTTAATATTTAAGCATTATCTTTTTAAACATTTTCTTAAATATTTAATGGATTCAGGCGTTACATTGCGGAAGTCCATCCTAAATAAGAAAGGACCAATATCTAGCCACCTCCGCACATGCAGTGCTACGATTAGTGCTCACTCGGTGTTTACCACTGCATGTGCGGAGGTGGCTAGATATTGGTCCTTTCTTATTTTCTTAAATGTCTTATTAATATTTTTACTCGTACAATTTTGAAATGGTATATTTTTTTATTTCTAATTTGCTGGAAGATCTCTAACTCAACGCTTGACACTAAGTAATTAACAATTTACATAACACACATTCCGTAATGTTCATATTTGTTCGCATCGACGTACTCGTAATAGGCGTCGGAAAAAAAATGTTCGATCACAAGAAGTATGTAATGTTTCATTTAAATAACCCATGAACTCTCTTTAACATTTTATGAGAATCGATTTTATTATTAATATTTACCGTATTATTGCACGAATGTCAATTTCCTTTTATAAATTTTAAACACGAGTTGGTTGGTTTTAACACATCACTTTACAATTCAAATCTGCAACCAGCTGAACCTTGCAGACATTTTGCGAGCAGTTATTGAAATTTTAAATTTGTTTGTTTTCCTCTATTCCTTTTATTATTTTACTGAGCACATTTCGAATTATTAATACATTCTTATACATATGTCGTAGTTAAAACTAATATAAGAAACGAATTATTCACTGACATATTTGATTTTCAGATGAAACTAATTGCCACTCCGAGCTATAACTGAAACTTACACCAGAAAAATAAAAGAAATATAATTTTATAAAAATATATTAAAAAGATATCGGAAAGACTCGTATATCCAGTAAAAATAATAATTTCACACGAGATAAACATTACGAGGCATTTTATGTTACTAATGTCATTATTATTATGCGGAAAAAAAATTTCATCGTAGATCCATTCTAGCCCAGTTTCTTCGTATTATTTTTAGCCGATGGAGGCCCGCTGCAAGCTCTATAGCTTAGGCTAAAGCCTATGCTTTCCCCAGAGATCGTTACGACGACCAGTCGAGCGCTGCCGCATCCAGCGACTTCCTGCGATCTTAACTAAGTCGTCGGTCCACCTAGTGGGCAGGTAGTCGCCATTCGAAAACCTTTCAGCCCCTTTGGCCATCCGGCACACGTGCAATGAGCCCCTCCCAATTCCACTTCAGACGAGCAATTCTTCGAGTTACGTTAGTCATCTTGGTTCTACCGCCAAGTTTTTAGTTTTAATTAATATGTTCCCCCATGTGTATACGCCAAGTAACAAATACAGCTATACTATAATGACGTTTCTTAAAAAAATATTCATGCGGTCTACTTCACACAACTATGTTTTTTTTTTTCATTTAATTTCTTTCGTAAAAAATATAAATATTGATTTTCATAGTGATCGGTAAAACTATTTTCAAATTATTTTAAATTAGACGATCATGTATACAGACATACGTTTTTTATATGTGATGATTATTGTGAAGCCGTGCAAATCAATTTCTAAGCGTTACTCAAATACAGCAATGAACTGTGTACTTTGTTAATAAACTTGAAGGTCACAAATTAATATCAAGTATGAAATTAATTTTTTTTAACAAATTTATTTAATAATGTTGATGGTATCGTATCAAAGTGACAAATTAAAAAATAGATTAGTTAATACCTGTTTTAATACAAATAATAACTAAGCACAGGTAGTCTAAAAGAAATCAATAATACATAATATATGACGATAATGAGTAAAAGAATATAGTACGATAAACTATAAAAAAAATATCTTAACAAAGACTCAAAGGGTTAGGCTCCCAAGTATTCACAGAATAATTATGAAATGGTGTAAAATATCGAACATATTTTCCATAGACATTCAAGAACTCAGCAGTATAAACTATTACCCGAGACAGCTAATGATACTTTATGATATAATAAACAAAATAATTAACAGAAAAAAGGTAAGATAGAGGTACAAATAAAATTCATTTATTCAACTTTGGAACTTTTAACAGAACTCTCATTGATCGTTAACTTAATATTATTTTAAGATAGTTGTATAGACGAAGCAGGAAGAAACTACACAATACATCGCTTAAGAAAGTTTAATCTTATCAAGTTTACATCTGATTTCGTGGCTTCGTAATAAATTCGTGATTGTTTCAGCCCATAGATATATACTGCAAGGTAAAAGCCTCCCACAAAGATATCTATGGAGAAATATACCATAATCGCCACGCTAGGCAGGTAGGTTGGCGATCACAATGTGGTATTATGGTACACGTATGACGCTGCTAACCATCCTCTAGAAACTTTATTGTGAGCAGTGGCAATCCTATATTATTAATGAAAAAACTGTGAATTATATAAGATTGCATTTCAACGATACATTCAAGAACTTATGATAAGTATTAATATGACAAATTACGTCATACGTTAAAACTAAATATAAAGCTAAATTCAATTTCGAACTTCGTCCTATAAATTTACGAATCGCTCTTAACAGAAATACGAAATCAGATGCTGTAATATAGAGTACGTATGAACAATGGCGGGTTCCGCATAAAACTTGCCTTTAAAATAAATTTCCAAAAAAAATTTTGTTCAGGACACAATGATAAAACTTTATTGTTTACTACTATTTCCCTACTATTTGTACCCATAAAGGCTATTTCTGTAGTTATTAGTGGATATTTTTATTGTGTACCAAACAATCGTGTTTTTAAAAGGAATATTTTAATAATATGAAGCGATTTTAAAATTCTATCGACTACAAATTAATCGCAACTATCATATTCAACAACAATTTATTAAATAGCTCTGTTTCTACTGAAAAATCCATATCATTCTCATAGCAGGAATTCTTTCGAAAATACCATTTATCGACGTATATACATCATCATATATAGTCGTCAATGTGTGAGACATAACCTAAATAATTTATATAAAAATTTTCAATTTGATTATTCATATTTAAGGCATGTAAACTATATAAACACTTCTATTAACAACGATTATAATTATGTTATCCTTATTAAAGAAACGTACATATCTATTCTGTACATGCAGAACATTCTTGTGACCTTTAGCGGAAATATTTTAATTGTGTTATTAAATTTCAATAATATTAAAAATTAAAATTTAAAATAATTTCTGTTTTCCTCGGCTGCTACTTTTTACCTAATAAAATAAAGATCAGCAACGTAACACTTAGCACTTGGTTGCTAAAAACGAGTCACGCGTGGTCTGCAGTCATTACATTTGCTGACATTGGAAATATAAAAAACCCGGAAAGGTCTAGTACGCGGGATGTTCAATTTTTCAATTGGATGAATCGAAATAAATCTTTATTATAAAAAGTAATAGTATTTATGTTAATAATTGATTTATTATTTACTAATTATAATATAATTTAACTACTATTTATTTTTTTATGTTTACAAATTTAATTAACATATATATTATTTAATTAACCCTGGAAGTAAAACAATTAGTAAACATCCTAAACCCACACGACATTACAAAGTGCATCTAATTCAACATGTTATAAATGGGATACTACTTGTCGAATAGCAACTTAGACGAATTCCGAACAAACAAGTCACATTTCTGTCAAAACATTGTTATAGGTAGCATTTAGTAAAGTAACGGCGATAGCCCTCAACTCGATGGAGGCATTTTCGGTAAGCTACTTAGGAATAAGCCTATTAAATGTCTTTCTAATGATAACTCGATGATACTAAATAAAAGCGTTGTTGGATATTTTTCCGACACTTTTCGCAGCGTCAACGCTTTACGAATTGGTAGTGTTAGCAGGTAATTGCAACCGACCAACTCGAGGTTCAGCCCTCTCGGACGCTCTCGAGTCATAATGCCAGTATTGAGAGATAGCTATCTCTCAAAACCACCACTCTGGAGCTCACTCCACGCCACGTCACTCCACGGTGCACCCGCCTAACCGAGTTAAGAGCTTGGCTATATTTTATTTCTGTAATACGGTAGAATTTACAGTCTCGTACCTCAAGCTCGGACCCGAGATAACTGCAAATGTGCCTCAGGCAACATTTTAGTCTTTCGTTCTCAACATCAAATTTTTATTCTAGCACATTCTGAAGTATGGTGCTTTCAACAAAAATAAAAACTGCAAATGTTTATAATCACTGGTACCTATATATCAAAAACCAATAAAAGAGACTTAAGAAAAATTAAACCTATTCGCAAGTGTTCATTAAAAACAACTCCCGCAGCAACTCAATGGTAATTATAAATCTTAAATAAACTTTAACATAAGCGAGACGAATAATAAGCTGAATAAATAATTTATCGTATAAAGTACTATATATTTATAATAAAAGTTACAGTTTCTCGGAAAACAAATTTAAAGCTCACACAATTAAGAAGAAGAAGTAATACGACGTAATCACCGAAATGACTATGGATAAATTTATAATGAATTTGTATGTGGTGGAGGCAAAAGTGAAAGGCAAAACAGCGATATCCGTCTGCAACCTGTACCTTAATAAATCCCTCGATTTAAACCCATCAATAGCGAACATAACTCAATTCTGAAACGTGTTCCCAGAGCAGTATTGGTAGGATCGTCTAAAATTTTGTGATATTAGTTAGGTCCCTACCTAGAGGACGTCACTGCATTGCCAGGAGATCTCAAACCTAGTACGTCGGTCATTAGCCCCGAGGCTTTATTATTTATATATACAATTAGAACACACAGGCTAGTAAAACAAGGTCAATATCTTCGCTTCACTTCCGGATTCCCCCCGTCTCTGCTTATAACACTTTCTATATTAACCACATCTCACTGTTTGACGCACTCATTTTCAATCAAGTAAGATATAAACTACACAACAATTCGACGGACAAAGAACACATCCTAGACGTCTTTGATGAGTATATCAATGATACATATTTAAAATCATTTATTATTTTTATTTATTTTTATTAGATACATCAGAACAAACGAGCCATAAATGTTGAAGCCATATTTACATTATAAATAATAACAAAACACCTTTTTCTTAACACGTTTTTTCGTAAATTTATATTATATTTAACACCGGTTACACAATTTCCACACATTTTCCATCGACTTTCACAAACTCGGTAGGACATCTATCCCCTATAAATAAAACTGGGTTTTGTATTATTGGATTCTCTTGCGTTGAAGCAACAGTTCCAGGCTGATAGTACATTAAACTGTCTCCAACTTGCAAGGATGGGATAGGAGGGAAACTAAGCATAGTATTTATTTGTAAATAAGTTATAATCAATATTAATATAAGATACATTGCGCCGCACGTTGGAACTGTATGAAAAGCTAAATTAAATTTTGATCTCCGTCTTTTAACTTACACACGAACCGCGCTCATAAAAAAATAGAGTAGGTAAAAGCCAATGCGGGTTCCGTATATAATTTATCATGAAGAAATAAAAAAGCAAAAAATTTTATTTCTTCAGTAGATCAGAACTATGTTAGTATGTGAATAACTTTAATTTCAATTTATATAATATAACTAAATTTTAAAATAAGGATAAGTTAACCGTACATTACTTTAAATTTTGTGTTAATAACGGTTTTTCGTTATATATTTATTTTTATATACCTTATGAATCATTTTTTAGTAATTAAATGTGAAAATTTAAATTTTGTGATATATTTAAATTTTCTTTCGTTTCTCGTAATATATCTTACATATCATTTAACACTAAATCGCTAAATATATTTACACCGTACATATTACACTGTCCGTAAACATGACATTTGTTCGCATTGACGTAATAAGGGACGTAGAAAAATAAGACGCTCGGTCGCTAGAAGTGTTTCTTAATTTTGTTGTCAAAGAAGCCGACAACTACTAATTATGTAATAAGAAACGATTAAGTATTCAATAATTACCGTAGTGTTGTACAAATGTCAGTTACCATTTTTAACTTTTAGCGCAGATCTGTGTTTTTTTTTAATTTAAACTCAGGACCTACTGCACCTGGAAGACGTTTCTCGGCCAATAAACAACCCATAGGTCTTGTTTATGATCTTCCTTACTAAACCTTATACGGTCTAATTAAAAATTTTATAAATAAAAGTAAGTTTGACAAATATGTAATTAAATTTTGCACTATATTTAAGAATCTCTCTTAAAAGATGTCTATAATGTTTAAAGTTTTTTTTTTTTTGGTAGATTTGCAAATCTTTGCAGTAATCTATGAACAACTAAGTCTGAAAAAGGAGACTATTGCGTTCTTTTAAAATAATTGAGTCGTCAGAATAATATGTTTGATTATAAAACTCCCAAATAACTAAAAACATACTATTTACAATTACTACTTAAAAATTATTAATAATTACATTCATCAAGCTATATATAACTTTACAATATGGCAAGTGGAATAGCGCACAGAACAGTTGTGGTCTTAAGATTCTGGAGTGAAGACCAGCGAGCGCAGCGTAAGACGTCCACCGCCTAGACGACAAGCCAACCTCGTTGAAGTCGTCAGAAGACACTGAATGCAGTCCGCTTTTTACTAATTCTATTAGAATAGGAGTGGAGTCTATTTCTAGCAGGAAACGTTCTTTGACTGTCATAGTAATTATGACAGAAATATCCAAAAAAAAGAAACTTATTATTTTGTTCAGTCATGTTATTAGATGTAATTATTAACATGAAGCCATGCAAATTAATTGCTAAGCGATATTCACAAACAGAAGTGAAGTATCTATTTAATAAACTCGAAGGTTACACTTATCGAAGTAATTACACCTTAATAATTTAATTATATATTTGAGAACCTACTTTTGAGAGACAAATCTAAAGAGAAATATATTATAAATTATATAGCTAATTTTTAATTGAGTATCATACGTATCAATTTTCGGTAATAACCAAGCGCAGATAGTCTAAAATAGTCATTTTAATATATATATATGTGTATACATATTTATAAAAATGACTGTTTTAGACTACTACCAATATTATGTATTACCAATATATATGTATACACATATATTATAATGATATACAATAGATAACATGTAAAAGATGCTGTTAGATTCTGCAATCAAAATTATTTTAACAAAATACATGGAAATGGGCCCCTAAGTAATCACAGAAAAACTATTGTATGGTGTAAAAGACCAAACATATTAGAAACATTTTTTACAAATAAGCGAACTCGGCAAACAACTATCAGCCAAAAAGATGGTTTTTCCCGAATCACCTTACTTGCTTTAATAAGTTTCCGCACTTCCTTATACATTAAACGTATATAATTTTTGTTACTTTGCCTGAAAATTATTTTTAAATAGGATTTTTTAGTTTTATACAATGAAAATAAACGGAAGACGTTGCGTAAACAGCCACCTCTAGATCGACCAATGAAAAGCAAGGTCCAATCACCGTGGCGATCTTTATGTGTCTTGCAGCAAGCAACATGATATTGATGATACAATTAACAAAATAATTAAAAAAAAATTTTGCGCCAGATGCTGCGTCATTACCTATTTTAATTAACATTTATAAATACGTTCACAAACTTTGCGTTATTTATATGTAAGTTATTAGTTGCAACAATTGATTTAATTAGATTATTTGACAACAAGACAATCGTTTTCAATCCAATATGTTACAGCAAAATATTTTTTTTCTCTTTGTAAATGTTCATTATATATTTTAAGATATATTTTTCAAGATATAATTTTTTCTTTCAAAAGTATTCCTTGTATATTGTATATACTTTATATATTACTTTATTATTACTATATACCAAAATGATCGAAATTATTTTTTTCTAAAATTATTTTGTTTTAAACTTCTCGCCACCCACATTGTTTTCCCCACAAGGTAAACAAGGTATCGTGGTGTTTGTGTATTATTAATTACATAGAAAGCCACTTACGCCTGATAATAGACCCCAACATCTGATAAAAATTAAAATAAAACACAAAATAATTTAGAAGTTTTATTTAAAAATGGCAAAGCATCTTACTAAATGAGATGTATTAAACAATGTCCACGCATTTTCCATTAACTTTCGCCATTCCGGTTGGACAACCATCTCCTATGAAATCCTCTTGTGCAATAACCATTCCTAAATGTATTAAACTGGTGTCGTTCGAACTTCTTGGATCTGTATCAAGTCTAATTATCTTGATTTCCTGGGAACTTCCTTTCGGAACCTCTAGTTGTATCGCTGGATCCATTGGTTGAGTGAAAACGAGAGTTATTTGAAAGATACACAGCACTAGTAAGAAAGGACTACCCATCTTTTCGTTTTTACTGAGCCGGTAAAGTCGTAGCTACTAACTGAATACGACGATGAAATGAAAACATTTACTCGCGGAGCAAATTTATAGACAAAGAACAAAGTAATGACATAATGTGTAAATGGTTCCGTACTTAAAAAAATTCTCTTCTTTCTTAAAATTACTTATCAATGCGAATATTTTAATCTTAACTTAATAAAGCTTTCTGATATTGTAATTAAGAAACTTCAAATAATATAAAAGTAATATTAACTCATTTCTTTATACATTCTCACGTAAACAGGTTGAGTTTAAGCTCAACTATTTTAAGGCACTTTGAACCTCTTTAAAACAAGTAGTAGATGAATATATATAATAGAATGCTAGTTATCGTCAGTGCAAATACTGACGATAACTAGCATTTATTTATTACAAATCAATATAAGAAATTTGAGAAAAATTAAAACTGAAGTGTTTTTACATGCACGCGAGTGTTCCTAAAAACATGCAGGTATGTTTTTAATGCCTAAGCTTAATGTAAATTTACATAACATTTTAAGTCAGAACGAAAAATAGATTTAAAATTCTCCATTGTGCTATATATTATATATCTTTATAACGATCCTCGTTTGCTCTGTGAAGAAGCGCGAGTTTAATTCACCATTATTCATCTGCATATGCGAGCATATCGGAGTACACATGACATGATCCGTTGTTGATTGACGTAGATTGATGTCTCCAACAGCTTGCATTCGAACAATTAACTTTAACGGGGTTAAAAATAACAATTTTAACGATTATTAATTTTAACAAAAGGGAATATAATAAATGCTTTAATTTTTAATGTAATAATGTATTTCATTCATTTTTAGGTATAATATAACCGAGAAAAGGCAACCAATAAATACTTCTCAATAGTGCTCTTTTGTAGTTAGTTTCTTTTTTGTTCTCTCTCTTTTTTTAAATTTGAAGGTCGTGCACAAACTTACATAATAAAAAAATTCGGGAACTGAAAATGAAGTTCCAGAAGATTCGCTAAAAATAACAATGTGAAATATCTGTAATATATTTTATATGCAACTCAATTTAAAGCAAGTGGTGTTGATATCAAAATAGCAAGCACTTACATAAAAATTCACAAAAACGTATTTTCCCTTCTCCTTGCGTACCCCTGTAGTAATCCTATTATAAACGATAACTGAAACAATGCAGAGTTTTAATCGATTAATTAAAACGTCGATTAACGTACGTTTTTCAATTTACTTCGGTCACACCTGTAAGGGCCACGGAAGCAAATTCATTTATATTTTTAATAATCTCCATATTGATTACACATCTTTCAGCTCCATTGAGTGAAGAACAAAAGAAAATCGTTCCTTCTTCACTCTTTCTTCCTGGCTTCGTGATGTACGCATTTTTGCCTAGTTACGGAAGATGTACACAGTGCTTCCACAGATTACATGTACATTCTAGATATCTTTTATGTTATACAATAGTAGCTGTCCCCCGTCCACTTCCTAAACTTAATGAGTGACTCCGTATCTCCACCTTCATGTGTAATTTATAAAATACATTCATAGCTGACTTCTACTTGCCGTAAAGAATATTCTTACTACATTTTAAGTATCTAATCCTTATGGTTTCAGAGCTACCAGGATGCATACAGTACAAAAGTGGAAATCTCTTATTTTAACATAATGAAACAAAAAAAATACACCTAATGCTAAAATCACCAAATCAGAAACACCATAGCGCTCTTATGTGTTATACTATTAGAGCCTTATGTTATCATTAAAAAAAAAGACTAGGTCCAACGTGTGTTTTTCTAATGAAAAATGTCAAACGATTTCTACACGTTTCCCATTTAGTTTCGCTGACTCAGTAGGACATCTATCTTCTAGACTAAGTTTTAATATTCGAGAGCATGTTACTGACTTTTTGTTCCAATAAATCAATAACGGGCACTATGATTTTTATATCTTCAATAGGCTCCATTACACAACCAAGCATACTATGTCTTTGCAAAGAACTTATGGCCAGTATTAACATAAGATTAATCATGTCGAACGTTCTATGTATATGAAAAGCTAAATTAAATTTTTAACTTTGTCTTTTAACTTATATTGGAACTGCACTTAACAGGAATACAGAATCAAATGCTTCAATATAGAGCAGCTTAGAACAATTGCGGGTTCCACATATAATTCAAAATAAAGTTCGCAAAAAAATTTGCTCAGGATTAAACAATGTTAGAAAACTTTATTCTTTACAACTATTTCTGCATGAATGCTTAAATAAAATGTAAAGATATTGAAGTACGCACTAATAAAAATACATTATTAATAGCAACTATCGTATTCAAAAACGGTTTATTAATTAATTCTGAATCTTTTAAAAATCGAACTTATCGAAAATACCAGCTATATAAATGTGAAACATTACCTAAATAAACTAAAAGTTCTGAATTTGATTATTTATAAAAGTCAAAATGACTACAATATCTTTCTTTATCAAAGACAAAAGTTTTTCTAACAATATTCTTGTGTGTGGAGCTTCGAACACAAATAGATACTGCAAATGTTTATAATTACCGTTATTTATATATCAAAAACGAATAAAAGAGACTTAAGAATAATTAAACCTATTCGCAAGCGTTCTTTAATCCACAAGCAAAATTCCCCCGAAACTCAATATAAATTTGAAGTAATAAACAAACATTAACATAATCGAGAAGAATAAAAAACTGAATTCGTTTTATTTCATTGAGTAAAGTACCATATATTTATTATGTGGTACTACAAAACTGTGGTACTATAAAACTTACCATTTCTTGAGAAACAATTTCAAAACCCACATAACCAAGGTGAAAGGGTATTACGAAATTACGGTAAATAAATTTATAGTGAATTTTTATGCGGTGAAGGCAATGAGAAGTGGAACAAAGAAATATCTGTACAAACTGTTCCTTAGTAAATTCCTCGATTTAAACCATCCAATAACGAACATAACTCAATTCTGAACCGCAATCCCAGAGCAGTATTGCTAGGATCATTTAAAATTTAGTGATATTAGTTAGGCATGGAGAGGAGTCTAGTCGGTGAATATGAGCGCCAATTCATTGCAAAAAGGCTTCAAACCTACTACTATAATACTACTACTTCGGTCATTATCCCTGAGCCTTCATTATTTATATATACAATAAGGAAAAAGGCTCGTGGAACAAGGGAAGTATCTCCGCTTCACTTCTTGATTCCCCTCGTCTTCGCTTATAACACCTTCCGTATTGATCACATCTCTCTCTACTCCTCTCATCAGGTTTCCTACGTCGCTTTTCATAGCACTAATTTTCACCCACACAAGATATAAAATGCACAACGATTCGACAGACAATTAAATCTCATCCTAGACGCCTAACATCCATACGGTATACATATTAGAAATAAAAACACATTCAATGTCCGAGTAATTTAATGACACAAGAATAATCTAATGGCTGTCAATATTAAGGCCATATTTACATTATAAATATAACAAAACACTTGGCCTTAACACGTTTTTCGATGATCGGTTATACGATTTCCACACATTTTCCATTAATTTTCACAAACTCGGAAGGACATTGATCCCCTATAAATAAATCTGCAATTGGAATCTCTATTTCGATGTTCTTGTTATTTGGTTTTTGTATTATTTTATTATCTTGCGTTAAATTAACAGTTCCGTTGTACACAAAACTGTCTCTGACTTCAAATAGCAAAGGACGTACACTCAGCAAAGTATTTATTTGAAAAGAAGTAATAATCAGTATTAATATAAGACACATTGCGCCGCACGTTGATACTATATGAAAAGCTCAATTGAATTTTGAACTTCGTCTTTTAACTTATATGTGAACCGCACTCGTACGAATTATAGAATACGTAAAAACCTTCGCGGGTTCCGTATATAATTGACCATCAAAAAATGCATGCCAAAATTGTTGGTTAGCAATCTGTAATGAAAAGAAAAAAACAGTCCTTCAGTAGTGCACAAATATTTTTCTATGTAAATCAATTTAATTTCTCCATTTATTAGAGAATATCATTAAATTTTATTTTAAGAGTAATTTAGAACATACTCTACTTTAAATTTGAGCCAATAATGGTTTTTCGTTAAATATTTATTTTTATAGACCTCGTGGTGAATTTTTATTTTCCTTTGTCTCTCGTAATATCTCTAACGTATGATACGTTAATACTAAGTCGTTAAATACATTTGCATCTTAGAAATTACACGATTCGTACCCACAACATTTGTCTGCATTGACGTAATAAGGGGCGTAGAAAAATAGGACAGTCGGCCACAAGAAGTGTTTATTAATTTCTCAGCCAAAGAAGCCATGAATACTTGCTTATGTAAAAAAGAATCGATTAAGTTATTATTAATTACCTTTGTGTTACACAAGGTTAAGGTTTTTTCACATATGTAACTTTTCAATTTAGACTTTGTACCAACTGCACCTGACAGTCAATTCTCGGCCTTTTAATAACCATAGGACTTGTTCATGAACTTCTTTACCAAAACCTGTGCGTTCTTATTAAATATTTTATATGTAATTAATAGTATATTTGACAAATTTCTAACTAAATTTTGCACTTTACTTAGGAATCACTATTGAAAGCTTTTAATGTTTGAAGTTTTTTTTGATCGATTTTGCTTTAGTAGTTAACGAGAAAAAAATCCTAAAAAAGGAGATTTTCCATCAGCAGGTTTACTATCATTGAATTATGATAGGATAATGAAACAAAAACAAATATATTATTTGCTTAAATCATATCTTTTGCTAAAAAATTATAAACATATTTTTATATGTAATAATAAATGTGAATCCATGCAAATTAGTTGCTAAGCGGTATTCAAATACAGCAGCGGACTATAAGTAACCCTTCTTAAGTTTTTAATGCAAAATTTTAACGTTTTTAACATAACTCACTTTTCAATTTAAAGTTCGGACCAACCTGGCAGACGTTTCTCGGCCAGTTAATAACCTTGGGTCTTGTTCATGAACTTTGTTACTTTGTTACCTATGCAGTTTCAATAAAATTTTTATATATTAATATAAGTGAAAGTAAATTTGATAAATTTCTAATTAAAATATGCACTTTATTAAGGAATCATTATTAAAATCTTTAATAATGTTTGAAGTTTTTTTTATCGATTTGCAAAGAGTAGTTAACGAGAAACTAAATGCGGAAAATCAGACAATTTATTAACTTTACAAAATTATAAAATAATGAAATTAAAACAAGTTTATTATTTTTATATGTAATGATAACTGTGAATCCATGCAAATTAGTCGCTAAGCGAAATGCAAATACAACAGTGAACTGTGTATTTAATAAACTTGAAGGTTACACTTATCGAAGTATGAGATACCGCACATTAAACTCGAAGACGTCCATAAAAACTTTGCGTGTACATTTTCGAACCTACAACTCAGAGACAAATTTAAAGAGAAATATATTATAAATGACAGCAAATTTATAATTGAGTACCATACGTATCAATTCTTAATAATAACCAAGCACAAGTAGCCTAAAACAGTCATCATATATATATATATATATATATATATATATATATATATATATATATATATATATATATATATATATATATACATATATATATATATATATATATATACATATATCTAACATGCAAAAGATGTAATATGATTTAGAAATCTAAATTATATTTAAAAAAATACATGGATATAGTCTCCCAATAGTCGTAAGTATAGACACAAAATAACTATAGTATTGTATAAAATACGAAACATATTCGACAAATTTTTCACAGAGTTCGATACTCAACAAAACAACTATCAGCCAAGAAAATGGTTTTTCCCGAATCACCTTCCGTGTTCCTTTACTAAGTTTGCACACTTCCTTATATATTATACGATCATTAAAATTTTAATAAAAATAATTAAAAAAAAATTTAGTTTTATGCAACAGAAATTGACGGGAGACGTGGCGTGGGCAGACTCACCACTAGGTAGACCGACGAAAAGCAAGGTCGTTGGATATAAGACAAGTAGCTGGATACGGGCAGCGCAAGGCCGGCCGCCGTGGCATCTTTGTGTGCCTTGCAATAAGCGACGTGATGTTGATGATGATACAATTATTATAAAATTTAACAAAAACAATTCTACATCTGATCTCATGCCTGCTTCTTTACGAACTTTATTTAATATTTAAGCATACGTTAACAATCATTACTTAAATAATATTTAAAATTAGTTAAGCAATTTATTATTACCAATAATTGATTAAATCTGAAAACAAAACAATCGTTTGCAATCCAATATATTATATTAAAGCAAAATTTTTCTTTGTAAATGTTTATTACACATCTATTTCATTCATTTATAACTCACACAAAAGTTTTTTAGGGTTTTTGTTTTTAGGTTTTAAGTTTTTTTTATCCAGTTCTGCCTTTGTAAAATATTACTAATATATACCAAAATTAAAAATGGAAATTGTTTCCTAATTTCGTTTCAAACTTACTTCTCCACACCCTCGTAATTTTTATCTTAAAATATCATGTAACATCATGGTGTTTGTGTATTGATTACCTATATACCACCAGATAATAAACGGGTTCTGAAGAAAATTTGAATAAAAACTCAAAATAATCCACAAATTTTATTTAAAATTGACAAATATTAGTATTAAATGAGATATTTTAAACAATGTCCACGCATTTTCCATTCACCTTCGCCATTCCGGTTGGACAACCATCTCCTATGAAATCCTCACGTGTAGCAAACTTTACGGAGTGTATTACACCGGTCTTCTGAAGAAATCTTCGATTTGCAATTATATTGATTCCCTGGGTATGTCCTTTCGAGTACTCTGGTTCTCTGGCTGAATCATTGGAATGAGCTAATACGAGAGTTATTTGAAGGAGGCACAACACTACTATGAACGAACTATTCATGTTTTTGTCTTTACTGAGCCGGTAGAGTCATAGCTACTTACTGAATAACAGGATGAAATTTCAACATTTACTCACAGAGTAAGTATATAGACAACGATCAAAGTAATGTCGTAACATATAAATGGTTCCGTACTGATTTTTTATTAGCCATTATTTTAATCTTAACTTAATAACATTTTCTATCAATTTAGCCAAGAAACTTAAAATAATCTAGAAAGAAATTAACTCATTCTTAAATACACTCTCAGGTTGAGTATATATTCAACTATTTTAAATCACTTTGAACCGCTTTTAAAACAAGTAGTAGAGTTGTAGATATTTATTTCTTGAAAACCAACATATAACAGGCGTGAGTAAAATAAAAAACTTAAGAGTTTTATCGATGCACGCAAGTGTTCCTAAAAAAAGAGCCTGTCCCTAAACTCAATGTAAATTTACATAACATTTTTAATCAGAATGAAATATAAATATATAGTAAGTCGGCACCGTGTTATTTATTTCATATCTTTATAACGTTTCCTGTTTGCTCTGTGAAGAAGTAGGTGTTTCATTCGCTTTTATAATTTTGCACAAAACAAAGTATGCAAGACAACGTTTCACTGTTCATTGACATACATTAATATCTCACAACGAGGTTAAAAATTACAATTTAAACGATTCTTGATTTCAGCGTGATGTCAGATCAATGTTTTATCGATTAATGTTTATTGCAATAATTTTATTTCGCACTTACTTTAGGGCATTATATAAACGAAAACCCGAAATCAATAAATACTTCTTGTTTCATTGTCTTGATTCTCGAATAGGAACCCCTTATTTTGAAAGAGATTTGAAGCACAAACACTTTTTATAAAAAACTTGATCTAAAAATTAACTTTTAGAATAAAAGTTAAAGTTAACTACTAAAAAGATTTGTAATTTTAGCTAAATAAAAAACGAGTAACTTGTTACATATTTTTTGTGATATATTTTTCATTTAACTCAATTTAAGGTAAATTGTTAACACATCAATATGGCAAGAACTGTCACAAAAATTACAAAATGTATTTTTCCTCTTCTCTACGTTGTCTTGAAGTATAGACGAATATTAAAATAATGCACGAGGCAAATCCATTATTCTACTGTTTTTATTTCTTCTTTAGTTCTTTACTATTTCCTCCGTCGTATCGCGACACGCCTATTTCTGTCCAACCGAGAAGTATACAGCGCTCCGGTAGATAAATATTACATTTTTGATGTTTCTTATACAACACTCAACTCAACCCCTTGCGGGTAGAATTACATATCATTCGTTCTTAGCTGATCTTTTCATGGCATATGGAATATTCCTACTAAGTTTCAAGTATCTAAGACACATGGTTCCAGAGATTTCATGATGAGTAAAGTACATAAGTGGAAATCTCTTATTTAAACAATATGAAACACATAAAAGTAATAAAAATATACAAGAATTAACTTGTAAAATTAGAAACATCAGAGTGATCTTATGTATTAAACTATTAAAGCTTTATAACATGTTATTAGTTAGAACAAAGAACAGATCCAACATGTGCTTTTTTATATCTAAGTATAGGTATATAAAAAATTTCAAACTATATCCACACATTTCCCGTAAACTCTCGCTAACCCAGAAGGACATCTTTCTGCTATAAATATCGCTTGAGATTTAATAACTCCGTGCATGTTTTTGCGTTTTGGTTGCGTATAATCAATAACAACAGGCTTGTAATACACTATGCTCTCTATCACTTCAAAAGGCTCAATAACTTGACTTAGCGCACTATGTATTTGCAAAGAACTTAAAGCCAATATTAATATAAGGTACATCATGTCGGCCGTTCAATCTATATGAAAAACTAAACTCAATTTTACACTTCGTACTTATATACGTACCACACTTAACAGAAATACGAAATCAAATGATCTAACACAGAGTACGTAATTACTATTTTAGGTTCCGCATATAATTGGCCATTAAATAACGTTTGCAACAATTTTTGTTCAGGACTGGTACTTACATCAATCAATCGTAAATAAATAATATTTAAATCGTAAAATAAAATTTCTAAGGTAAACGAATTTTTCCCAACTAGTTATTTAAAAAAATTAAGTGATTTTGAAATCCGCGCTACCATATTATATATGGTTTATAAAATTGCTCTGTTTCCACAGGTAAAACCCATGCCATTCTGATAACTTGAAATTTTTTGATAATATCACAAATCAATCCAAAAATTCCTAAATTGATTTTTAAATTTATGAAGGAATTTCAACAATTAAAACACTTATATTATATTAACAATGATTATTATATCTTACAAAATTGGAAAACAATTTTGAAAGACACATTCGCTAATTGAAAATATTATTACAATTTCAACAAGATTAAAAACAACAATTAAATTATTTTATTATTCTCTACCGCTATTTTTACCTAAGACAATAAGGATCACCAATGTAATACTTAACACTTTATTGCTAAAAACAAGTTCCGCGTGGTCCGTGTTCATCACGTTTGTTGGTATTGACATAATTAAAAAACGTTAAAACTGGTACCATGTGTATAGAGTGTATGGCGGAAAAATTATTATAAATCTTTAAGATAAAATCAATGATTAATAATATGTTTTTATATGTTAACTACTAATTATCGCACACCGCTAAGTAATGGCGGCTATACGCTGAGCTTCGCAGGGAGATCGAAGTGATTAAATCTTCGCAGCGTTCAGAAATGAAGACATCCGTAGTAGAAATAGGGTCATCGAAGTAACTGGAAGAATTGGTCGTGTGAAGTGGCAATCGGTTCGTGCAATTGAAGGCCGTTGGGACAGAAAGGTCCTCGAGTGTTCATCACGATACGGTAGACTCTGTGAAGGTAGGAGGCCTACCTTTTGAACCAGGTGAACCAACGACATGGTCAAGGTCTCGATAAACGAAGCGTAAAATCAGTCATCGATCAGTGATTGTCTATCGGCTGACATCATAATGATGATGAGCTACCGTAAAGCTTATCGTGTTTGTTATATGAATCTTAACTTTCGTTCATCCACGGATTAATGTTTTAAAACTTATACACTTATATTTACATACAAGTGTATATTTCAAATTAAATTGTCTATGAAATTAAAACAATTCTTAAACCGCTTTAACACAGACGAGTCCTTGTAAGTTGCTAAATAAATACAATCATGAACAGTACATTTTTAAACAAACTTGTAGGTTCAGCGCTAATTGAAATTATATATTGTAATGCGCAAACTTTTAAAAACGACATTTACATAACAGCAAGAGACAAGCATAGGCAGTTCCGAGCAATCATAGTCGGATAACTTGACCGGTCATTGCAAATATCAATTAAAGGGAATATGGCAAATGATGCAATGGAATAACCAATTACAATGTTTTTTTATTGGTGTTAAGAATTAAACAAACAAAGAGTATTTTAAAAAATCTAAGGCTTTGAAATTTTAAACCGACTCCACACATTTGAAGGGCAACTATCACCAGAGAAAATCGTTCTGAACCGAACCTCCTCTCTCGCGTCATCATTTTTTTTAATTTCTTTATACATTGAACCGTATATCACAAACTTATTATTTATATAATATGCACTATATCTCTCTTCCACCGGTTTTTTAATAATTTGACTAGATATTATTAATATTTGAAAAACACATAAAGCAAATGTTATAAAACTACACATTTCGACGTCTTTATCCAACGATATATAAACTTAATTGTTTCACGTATTTTACCATCGCTATTATGTAATTAAAAACAATATCAGAAACAAAATGGCGTCTATTCTAATGGCTCTGTAATGATTTAATTTGAAAATAACGGTTGCAGGGAAATTTTAAGTAATAGTTGTCAATTATTTAATTAAGATATTAAAAATTAACGCTTGCAGTGGATATAAAATCAGTATTTTAATAATTTTATCTTCAGGATAGTTTCAGAGAATCTTCTTATATTCGAATTCTTATGTCTAGAGATCAACTTTCAGTTTACATAAGTTCCGTATAAATAATACACATTTAAAAATGGTAGCTATAAATATGGTACATTATAACTTAATGTTTAAATAATGAATAACACTTTAAAATACTGCGAATCTAAATAATAAAAGGAGAAATTAACAATCATAGTTAAGGTATTTATATTCATACTGAAGCTAAAGTAATGTTATAAAAAAGTATACATATGTATGTATAAAAAAAACACCTACTATAGAACAAATATTTAAGCCGTATGCAATGATTGTTAATCTAATGTTTAACTTTCGGTTACAAATTTTGAGGTTGCTTACGTGAGATCCATGCTTTTTACGTCATTGTTGGTATTGACATTAGTCGTGTCCACGCTAGAAAAACCTGTCTATTTAACGTTTACAAATGTGCCTCTTAATAGACTTGTTTCGGACGAATTATACGCAAAACTATATGGCTACCGACGGCCATTGGGTCCGAAAGGTTCTCGAGTGGCAACCACGACCGGTAGACGCAACGTCAGTAGGTTCCCTACTAGATGAAACGACGACATATGTAGTCAAGGGAGTCAATTGATGCAAGGCAGGCCTTCTCGCATACTACGCAAGACTGGCGATCTGTGAAAGGCTTAAGTCTTGCAGCGGCCGCCAATCGGCTACCAAGATCATGACGATGATGTTTACTTTACGTTATTTTGTATACAATACAAATCGGTACTCAATTTTGGGAATAATTTAAAGCCGTCGCTCTAATAAATGGTTAAGAAAAATTTCGCAAGAACACATTTTTTAACAGTCACTAAGCTGCTGCATTTACAAATTCCGCTTATTCGAGGAAGCAAATTTTTGTTGGTATTATAGGTTAGGTGTATGCACTATTTTTTTTTTAATTTCATTAACCTTGAGTTGAACTAACTCAAAGTTCACAACGCATGCTGTATTTACACCGGAAGTAAACCGGCTACTCCCACATAAACGTATTCAGAGCCATAATATGTATTAAAAACCGAATAAATGATGTGTTACATATTAAAAAATCAAAATAATTCATTAATTCTATATTTAAATAATGGCAGAATAAAATATATTAAACAAAATATATATATCTTCCATTACTTTTTTATTTTTACATGTAGTCCGGCTGACCCGTATTATAATACTGGTTGGGTTATTCAGATACGTATTGCTCAATGTAAATCTTTGAAAATTCTCAATTTAAATTTTAAGTCATAGAAAAACATCAACATTAGCGAAAACAAAGAAAAAGAAATCATTTTTTTAATAAATGTAATATAAAGCTTTGGGTGTTATATATCTCATTTTTCAAAAAGTTTCCTCTTTGTTTTTAAAGTTCAAATACGTAATGAGACTTAACAAATTTTGCTTCATTCAATCGGCACACATTTTTTATTCACTTTGGCCATACCACTAGGACAAACTGGCACGTGGAAAAGCGGAAGTATCTTCACTTCACTTCTTGATACACCATCTCGGCTTGATACACTTTCTGTATTGAGCACTTCACTCTCTATTTCGTTACCCCCTGTATCGAATGCAATTATTCCATCGTTTTGTGATGCAGTCACTTTCACCCAAACAAGATACAAAATACACAACAACTCGACAGACAACCAACACATTCTAAATGTCTTTAAAACAATACGATACACATATTCAACATAAAAAATACACTAAATATTCAAGTCATTTAATCACACACATTAGACCAATCTAATGACCATAACTATTAAAGCCCTATTTACATTATCAATAATAACAAAAAAACTGGTCTTAGCACGTGTTTCCGAAAATCAATATAGTTTTAAAAACCAGCTACACGATTTCCTCACATTTCCCATACGATTTTACTAACTCGTAAGGACATCTATCCCATTGAAATAAAAAGGAAAATATGATTTTTAAGCCCGTGTCATTATGTTTTTGTATTACTTTACTCTAAGTATAATATAAGTACACTAAACTCAATTACCTACTTAGACTTATAAATTATATAGGAACTCCGCCATACAAATCAACAACGTCAAGTATTCTAACAAAGGCTACGTAAAAACGGTTGCAAGTTCCTTATACAAATTAACTTAAAAAAATGTCGGTAAAAATTTTTTGTTTACAAATCTGCTGTGATAAAAAATTCGCTTTGTTAGTTTACTACTATTTTCCTTATTACATAACGTAACTTGTCTTGTAATTAGTTAAAGTAATTAACTCTTAATTATAACCAATTACTTTGTACTTCTTTTTAAATGCATTCATTTAATCATTAAGTTTTAACCTAACGACGGAGGTAGACAAATGTCAAACAATGTTCTTAAATATCTCGTGTTAGCATTGACGCGCCTATTGAAGTCCTAAAATATATATTATATGTAAATAGCATAATATATTCGTTTATTATCAATCAGTTTGAAAATGGGGGGTGCTCAAATTTAATAATGCAAGTTGTGTTCACTGTCTTTCTGAAATTGCACAGGTTTTTTCTCGTGTAATTTTAAATAAGATTGGTGTTTAAGAATAAGATTCTGAGTTGTAAACCGAATAAAATTAAAAAAATATTAGCCAAGTGTCATACAAAAAATAGATATAAAGGAATAAAATACTGCAATATTTTTATATTAAAATATATACAATAGGATGGTGTGTGCTACCAGTGATGACTTACGATATTGAAACTTGATCCGTCAAAATAGGACATACTAAAGTCGTCGGAAACCCCCTTGCATGTAGATGGCTTTCTAACGATGGAAATGTTTGGGGAGGTCTATATCAGGCAATGGACGTCCTATATCTGAAAAAAATATAATAATCATAAACTATTAATAATCTTACATTAATTCACATTTCCCAATAAATGTTTACAGTTTATTATACTGAAACAAACTAATATTTTGTTTTTAAAGCGTTTTAATAAACAAAACGGATCTTTAATTTATTTATTTATTTTTAAGAAATATGTGCTCATTATATTTATGACGTTAATATAAGATTGTTTTCAGATTATTGCTAGTATTGCGGTCATCAATCGACAGGGGTCGGAAAGGGATATACATAACAAATTACATATAGTACAAAATAATTATAATATACCTACATATGATAAAAATAACTGTATAATATTATAATATATTAACAAAACAGTTAAATACAATATGTAATCATTTCCAGTGATAAGCATATTTACATCTATTTATAATAAAAACTCAAATTAATTAAGAGATATTATATTTTAAATCAGGCAAAAAAATTATAAAATGAGATGTATTAAACAATGTTCACGCATTTTCCATACACTTTTGCCATACTATTTGGACATTTGTCTCCACTAAAAATAGCAGATGGTGCAAACCCAGAGTTCCCTATATTGATGTTGGGACGCTTTAAAACTACGGCTTCAACTTTATTTATCTTCACATCCAGAGAAGATTCTTCTAAGACCTCTGTTTCTATTGGATCACTTGGTTGAGTTAAAACGAGAGTTACTTGAAGAAGACACAAAACTACTGCGAAAGCGTTACACATCTCGTCTTTACTAAGCCGTGGAGTCATAGCTACTAACTAAATAACAGGAAAAAAATGAGACATTTACTCACGGAGGAAATATATAGACGACGAACAAAGAAATGTGAACACTTATTAACGGTTCCGTATATAAATAAAGTTCACTTTATTAGCGAGTATTCTCATTTATCTTGTTATCTTAACTTAGTAAAGTCTTCAATTAATTACTTTAAATTACTTTGAATTTTTTGAGAAAAAATTAATTAAATCCTTAATAATCCTCTCACAAAATGATAACATATAGTGCAAATACAAACAATTTTCTGTCTTTTATATTCGCTCACAGATATTCCTAAAAATAAAGTCCACTTCGGTCAAACTTCAAGATAAATATTACCTTGAATTTTGACAAAGTCGTAGATAATTAATAATGTTAACTACAAGAATAATTAAAATTAATTCATATTTTTTCCCAATACACTGTCTTATCTATAAAAAGTTTCCTCTTTGCTCTATGAGAGAGCACAATTTGAATTCATCATGATTAGTTTTCACGACGTCGACGTCATCGTTTCAGCTCGTATAAGCCCACTGCAAGATGTAAACCTTAAAGATATCTATGAGAGGATATACCATGATCACCACACTTGGCAGGAGGGTTGGCGATCGCTGTATATTGTACACAGTGGACGCTACTGCCCGTCCTCCGGAAGCTTATTTGTGAGCAGTGATAGTCCTATATAATTAACCAACAAAGTGTGAGTTATATAAGACTGTATCCCAGGAATCTACTCCGCAACCCACGGTCGCAAGTCTTAGTCCTCTACCGCTATTCTAACAATACTCATTTTTTTGTAAATACATTCTTCGCTTATTAACGTAGGTAAGTTCTCAGTTTCTAATTTTATTATTAGATTACTACTGCTGCATTTAATTTGCGTTGATCTCTATATCATGTTTGATAACGATCATTCATGGTCATATGTCAATACAAAATATTTCACAGGGACAGAAAAAAACAAATTAAACAGCAAAAACAAATTTAATGACACTTTACATGCAGGGCGTTACCCCAATAAATAATCCTATACTGAAAGTGACAAGCCCGCCTATATTGCAGTACTTAGAGAGACAAAGTGGTTCTCTAAGACAGTAGAAACATATTAGTGGCCAGACGTCACGAGGCTACTTTTTGAGTTCGATGCCCTCTATCGCAGTATTCTCAAGGTTGAGGTTGAGGAGTTCTTGTGGTACAGAAGAACCTCATACTGAATGTTTCATGGAAATACCCGTTTCTGAACGAAGTTTCTAGTCTAGGAAAGATTAACCTGCGGCTAGTGAACCACTTACGGAACGGTTATGGTTGTAAGATTATTATTATAATCATACTTTTCAAAACATCTTTTAAATAACTGACATCAAATCAGTATTCTCCTGATTTTAAATAAATATATTAAATTTTTAATAGTAAATTCGTATACTCATATTTTTTGTTTTAATTAATATATTTACAGTAAATAAATTAAACATTTTTACATACTTTGAGCCATGTTTTAAAATTGTTTGGTTACTTAAAATGCCCATTTAGTTAATGGTATAAAAAATTGCCCGGCCTATCAAGGAGTTTCGCCACCCCTGTTCGACATACGGAATGTTAATTCGTAACATATTTAAAAGATTATGAACATCACTCTGGAGCAGTGGTAATGTCTATCATTAAGTTACAGGGATGCATAAATAAACGCAGCATAGTTTAGGATCAGATTTCAATTCGAATGAAGTCATCAATCCGTTATCAGTTCATTAATAACAATTTATTTTTATATCGATGAATCATTGATAACTATTATCATTGTTATCGGCTTATAACCCGTTAATATCAAGGTCTCTCCGCGAGCTACTGTCCGCCTACTCTCCGGCGGCATTGGAAGGAATAACGCCTCACCTCGGATGCAGTCGGCTAGAAATTTAGGATTTCACTACAGGGTCGAGTTTTGGGGACGATATCATTAAAACAGTTAGTTTAAGATAACTACAATTAAAATTAACTTATTACAAATTATGCGATAGAAAATAACTTAAAACTTCATCTAAAATTTAATACTCCGACTATTAAAGAGTCATAATTCCATGGATTCACTTGCGGATTAAGTCTAACGCGTTGTGGAGATTCGCATCGGGTACAGAGATCGGGACATGCGTTGCTGGTTTAAAGAGGCATGCAATGCACTGAAACTCACCATTCTCAACCAGATTCCTCTCCCTTTATATCAAATTTTTAATAATTCTACCAATCCTGCCTCTGTTCCAGAAATGAGCTAGTGTTTGCTCATGACATACTAAATTAACTAATATTATTAATCCTAATAAGGTCTACTAAATCTATGTGGTAATCAAATATATATAAAGCAAATTCGATACTACTTTTTTTGCTTGGGTAACAGCGTGGGTAGGCCTTCCCCTAGATGGACTGACGATATAGTGATGGTTGCTGGAAGTAGTAGATGTGGACGGCGCAAGGCTATCTTTGGAGGTAATCTATGCCTTGAAGAGGGCTGGTACGATAATTACGATAGCCTTCACGCCCTTAACCCAGACTACGAGTATATATATTTATACAGACAAGACGTCAAATATATAAATCATAGTATTATATTGTCCTATATTTACTTATTTGAGCCTATACAACAACGTAAACTCAAACGAATTTAATGACATTTTATCAATTTTTAAAACAAGTGTATACGTTATTAACAGTCGACAATATAATTCCAATTAAATAATAATATACAAAAAACTAATAATATACGAATAACAAGAAACAATAAATTAAACATAAAAACAGTAAACAATTGAATGACGTGTACCGGTCAAGAAATATATAAATAACTACAAAACTTTATAAAAATTCTAAAACTCATGTAATAAAAATAACATACATAACAATAAAAAAACGCTTTTCAATAATTTATATTACATTTAATTAAAATTAAAATTACAAATAGATATTTTAATAGGCTTATCGTCCCCATATATCGACCACGTAGTTATAACCATAACCTCTCGCTGACTGTATCCTGATTGAAACGTTGTTATACCCAACACCCCCTGATAGCAGCCATGGGGTCGCGTACTGTGTGTAACCCACTTCTATGACCTGGACCGCTGTTATTCTGGTCGTCAAATTGCCACGGTAAACCACATCCTGCGTTTGAAACGTGTTCGCGATTGCCAGTTTTTGAACGTAAGTTCTGAAAAAAAAAAATATTAAAATTTTTAAATACAAAACAACGTTCCAAATTTAAATATTTATGAACGGACCATGTAACACTTTGTTTGAAATTTTTCGAGGCTAAAGTGAATAAACGTTTTCTATTCTGGCACGGTTTAGTGCACCTAAAGTTTAATGGGTTAGCATTTATGTAACGTTGCCTTATATTTTTGCTTAACAATCTTGTTTTCGAGTCACGAGGGCTGTTTATGTACGCTTGAACAGCAGCTATCGTCTTTTTCAACCATGAACTGCTATGTATTTTTTGCGTTTAATTTTATTACATTATATTTACCAGTTTGTAAAATAATGTAGTTGTTGAAAATTCATGTAATACACGAACCCGGAAATAAGTATTGAAGGTGGACGAATATAAATCATTTGCTCGTTCCGACGGCACAAGAGAGTTGCCTTTTTAAACAGTGAAGACAATGTTATACTGTTAGTCGAATATAAAAAAAATCTAACTATTTTGTATAGGAAGTGTGTTGTATTCAAATACATGTAAAACATGCATACATGTAAAACAATCTTGATGATGAACACTGCGGAGGCTATTTCTCCGACCCATATACACATTTCTGATATATGTATATATATTTATGTACATATTTCGATCGATTTTAACGCCTAGTTCTTAACCATTGTTTGTGAAAACTACTACATTTTTAAAACGCTCTTCATAACAGTATTTTAGTTTTGTATCAAATATGGTAAACTATTTAAAGATTCTATTTCTCCCACGCGTTCTCCTCAAGTCATCACCGTATGAATCTCACGCCATCGAACCTGCATCTTGATCACTTTTATGACATCGTATATTGCGACGTTCATTGTGTCTCTAATCGGAACAAGGCAAAAGAGCACGTGCTTACTGAGCTTCGTACACGTGCTGATTTGCCCCCTTTTTTGCTGGTAGACGTAGGACCAAATGTTAGAAAGTTCTTTTGTAATGAATTTCGGTCGAGAATGATAGTGCATACAAACATAAATACCTGTTCAAGAGACGATCGCCGGGGCGTACATATCCATAGTATAGACTTGATCTGGGCGACGGCGACCTCACCACAGAGGAAGTTAGCCCAGCCACCAACACTGCGAGCACCGTGCATACGAATAAAGTCTTCATCTGTAAAACGTCGTAACCTTTATTAAAACAAAACCATACTATTTAAAATAACCATAATATTTAAAAAATCATCATTTTACAGTTAAATAAAATATTACAATAAATCGATTTTAATCACAAATCTACTAAAATATATTATAAACGTTATTATATATGTATGTATTTTTATACGTTAGATTTAAATTTGGATTTTTAGATCAAAATAAAAAAAAACATTACATAAATAAAAAGATTACAATTAAAAACCTCCGCTTATAATTATATAATGTAATGTATTATTTAAATTAAAAAGTCGTAAATCATATTTTCTTATTGAATTCGCTCTTTTTTTTAGTTTGTTTTCTCGATTTTAATAATTTAACATTGCGATAATTTTTATATTTATACATGGGAGCTTAACAGTGTCTATATGTTAAGTCATATGTATGTATGATTTTACTATTTGTTGCCCAAATAATACAAAATAAAATAAGATAGCCGTGCAATATGTTTACCAAAACACGAAGTTGTTCACTTTTGGTCTTGATAAAAGTTTTATAGCGAATCAAATATAGTTTAAATTAATATTATGTAAATTAATAAAATGAATCATTATAATACGCTGTGTATTATATCTACTAATAGGGTACAGTTTTTAACAAACTGCTTTCATTTTAATAAACATTTTTCTATATATGTTCTGTTGAGATCTGCCATCTCTTGTTTCTTATCAGTGATAAATACAAGATTACAAATGTCAGATGCTATGTTATCACACAAACTTTGTATACCCTAAATAATATATTCAGGTGTTTTTACACAAGAAATCACTTTATGAAATGAAAAATCTGTAATAATAATAAATATTATAGTTCCTTAGTAAACTGTTTTTTTAGGTGTCAAACGGAGCGCAGTTTTTAAGCATCATTACACAAAAACAATATTATTCGTCAGTAACATATTAAATTGTGTTATATACAAAAAGCTCATTTTAAATTAAGTTATTTATATTTAATACAGATGATTAAAAAAAGTCATCCGCTCAACGAGCCATTAAGAGAGCTATACTCGGGATTTCTTGAAGAAATGGAATCAGGAATGAGAAGAGCCGTTATAGACAGAGCCTTGGGGATTAGCAAGACCAGGTGGCAGTGTGCAGATTATACAGAGCGCAATACAGATGGCTCCTGGAGGCTAAATTACTGGAGTAAAGACCACGGATCGACAAGCACAGGAAAGGACTTCTATCCAAGGTGCAACAGACGACCTTGTAACGATCGACGGATGATTCTGGATGCAGACTTCCTATCGGGCTTGTTGGAAATCTACGGGGAAGGAGGGTGATCCAATGATGGTGATGATGATGGGAAACAGTCAAATGAATTTAGGTGAACAGCGTTAATTTTTAATGATACATACTTTTAGTAAATAATAATAATAATAATAGAGAATGACAAAGCGTTTAAGTAATATACTATAATAAAATATACTAGAATTAAAATGACTAATAACTTACCTTACCTTTTGTATCGATACAACCAAGTTTAGCAATAGACTTGTATATAATTCTAACGGTAGTACGTGATTTCTACATTTATATGGAACAGACAATGATAAGTCTGATAAAAGAGATAAAGTATCTGTGAGTCATATTTGATACAATAAAACAAACATACTTTCATGGAAACGGTGCCTTGAATAACATTTGCATTACTATAGTTTGGTCTTTGGTTTTGTCTGTACACATTTGCCATAATATAACGAAGTGACACGAATCTCGTGGCAAACTCATCATAGACGCTATCGAAGCCGCTGTACTGCCTTTCAGTACGCTGTACCGCTCCATTTTGTTTTTGTATCGGCTGTGCTTCGAGCCCTTTTTTGGCCACTACCGCGCGGTCCCAATGCGCGGTACAGCGGTTTCGGTAGCACTATAATCATCATCATTTTAGCCATAAGTTGTTCACTACTGGACTTAACCGTCGTCGTTAAAAGCGGCCTGCACCCGGCGTCTTTCAACAATATTAACAAATTCGACTGTCCAAAAAATCTCGGTCAATTACAATGAGATGCTACTCAAATCTTTAATAGCACCACCACGTTACTTTTACACGCTATCTTGAGACATAATGGCAATCTTAATACTGATATGAAAAGTCAGCATCAACCCTTAATTTGTGATAGAAATAAATGCATCAACGGTACTATTGGACCACCTTGTACGATAGCTACCCTAGTGGTAGTCGATTACTTTTTAGGTATTCGAATGTTAGTGATCAGATAATTAAACAAGATCAAATCTTCTGCTGTTTCGAATATTCTCGGATAATATACGAGTATTTATATAGACAGAAAAAGCTAAACAATTATTATATGTTGTAATATCATGATATTGATAACAAAATAAGACTTAGTCTTACTTAATTTATAACGGTATGAGTGTTTGATACAAACAATTTCCCCATATCTCATTGATATCACAAACACGCAATTATTTAGAATTCGTGACACAATAGAGGAAAAAAAATTATTTATTTCATATTGCTTGACTTGAGTTCCAAATTATAAATAAAATAAATTTATGGTTTAGATCAAAGTAAGATTAAGAAAGAATCAAATATTACAGTTACCAAGAAAGACTACATAATATGAATGATTAAATAAATTACGAAAAAGTCAAATCTATATTTTACTATCTGACCCGACATTCGTGTAAAAAAAATAATTTTGAACTATTATAAATTAAAAATAAATTACAACAAAAACGAGCTTATAGTAATATGTTTTGAATATTATTAACTCTGTTATCGTCATCATGGTTTCAGCCATATGATGTCGACTGCCCGATATAGGCATCCCTCAAAGATTTCCAATAGGACCTGTTGGAAGTATTCACTATCTTCCGATGATCTTAACAAAGTCATCTGTCTACCTTGTATGCGGCCTCCAGAACCTGAAGGCCAAGCAACCATATTAGTTCTGCGCGCTACATGGCCAATGCCTATTCGACAGTAGAACACCTTAGTGAAAAATATTATCGAGTATTGCTATTTCAGTTTAATAAAACTAGATGTCGTTATTATTGATTGTAAGTAATGTATTCGTTGTGAAAATAATTTAAAAGTGAAATAAATTTATCAACATGTGAAAGCCCCAGAGCTTAATTACTGACAAGGGTTAGGCTTTAACTGTGGAAGCTCATCCCCGATGAAGGTATAAATGTCAACGGGTAAATTTCATTTGTCATTTGCTATTAAAAACCTTTGAAAGTCCGCAATGCGCCCGCTGCGAGAGGTTTGTGTATTGTTTATACAATACGTATCATGGTTAAGTGAGGCTAACTTTGTAAGTAATTATTAATATAAAAAATCTATTAGTGTAGATATGGACGCCGTTCAAATAATGTAGTGAGGCGCTATAGAGTTGTAGCTGCCATTTGAACCTTTATATTTTAACAGTCGCTTTTTACACGTCTGCCGCGACTGACGTTAAAAATTTCGTCTTGTTGACAGATGACAGACAGCAACTTCAGAATTGCGACGAGATTATAACACATGCGCCGCGCGACTTTGAGAACATTTCATGATAATATTCAGTCCGTTAAAAACAGAGTCATGTGGTTGACTTCACATCACAGTCTTCATTTCATTTTGAATGTAAAACCACACGGTTCATTTAAGGGTGTTTACACCTAAAGAGTGTTATTCGGTTAAGAATACAGTGTAGTAAATTTGTATTAAGTTTTATATAATAACAAAGAGTGTAGTATCAGTAATATATTTTCTACAAGTGAAAGATTTAAGTAAATATTCACACGACGGTTAAAATGTAACTGTTGTCACTTAAATCATTTTAAACGGTTGCACTTTGTTTTCGCCGCCGCGTCGCGTAAGTTTCAACGTCTAATGGAATTTTTATGGGTCGAGACTTACGTTGAAGCGATAAAGTTTCAGTTTCAACGAGTAGCATGAAACTGAATAACATAGTACTTGTATACGGCAACGATTTTAGACGTTTTCTTCGTTAAACTTCTTTTTACTTCGTTTTGATTGAAATTAATAAAACATTTTCTGCCGTGGGATCTATATACATACAAACTAGTTATTTTACATTGGCGAGGTTCATCTGTGCATTTTATAAGAACATATTTAATGCACGTATCACGCAAATATTAAGCTCATGATCTGAAATGATCATCATTGTCATATCAGCCGATAGATGCCCCCTAGAAAGTGTATGCTTCCGTTAATGATCCCCACAATGATAGTTTAGCCGCTACCCGCATTCAGCAACATTGTATTTCATGTGAATGATGTTATGCTGCTAGTCGGAAGCTGCACAAGCCTTTTTCAGCTTTGTGCAGCTTCATCGAAATTTCTCGAAACGGCTCGAAAGGCCGTCAGCTGTAGGAGCGATTGGCCCCGCCCACTGCCACTTTAGACGCAATTCGGTAATTCTGATCCATCTGCGGCTCTCCTCATTTCTGTTTCGATCTCGGTGCTGCTTAAAATTTGGTGTATGTGATGTTTGAGGAATTTTTTATTTACATTTGATGTATTATTGGAAGATAAATTAATTTTGATGTATTCACGAAAAATTAGTTTAATTAAGTCGGTGAAACTGTTATCGCTCTTTGAAGAAACACTGCTTCAGCTGTTTCTCCGTCTATGTTTGTTAAGGAGAAACTTTATTTCCATTTCATTTATTACATATGTTACTTTACCACAATATTATATTAAAGATATGTTGGTAACAATACTTGAAAATCTTTATTGAAAAGTGGAATCATTATAAAATTAATATTAGATTTTTCAAGAATTATTAAAACAAGAATATCTAATAATCGGAACATACTTATAAGTAATATTCACTTACTTTTTTAACATTTAATTGTATTCATATTTTACTACGTTTATTAAGTCTATAGCTTATAATTGATATCTTAACAATATTTTGTAAAGCTGTCTAAGTCATATCTTTTTGTACTTCTAATATTTTAAATTAACAATGTGTTACACACACTGTGTTCTGTTAACTTTCCGCGAGGCTATTTGCGCTGAATGCGGCTTTCATGAATACAAATGTAAAAAGCAAGCGAACTTCGAAGTTATTTATTGGGCTTCGACTGTTTGTGTACGTAGACGGGAACTCTATAATCATATTAGCTCGCGTGTTACGTAATAACATTCTCTAGTTGTTTACTCGAGTACGGAGTATTTATAGAAAGTAATATAAGCAATAACACGGAGCTTCTTATACTTAACGCTAATAAACATGGCGCATAATATGTTTATTAGAAAATGTATTTTTCTTACGATACGAAATGCATATTTTGACTAAATTATACGACTAAAATACACCTGTAAGAATAATAACACAAAGGATTCCGATAGTCGCGCGGCATATCGAATGGCACGCCGTTTATTGTTGCAACATTTGTTAACGCAATGTTCTGTTGCGGCGTTGGAGGCGTTTCGTAGTGTGTCCTCCGTTGAGAAGGTATTCTTGAAAGCGAGTTAAATGACTACCGAGACAGAGGTTCAGAAGGAGTCAACTTCGCACCAAAAGTGCCGCCCGTCGAAGCTATCTGGTTAACAAATGCGTTATGGAATATAGGTTCTTGTGTGGCGCCTACGTAATCATATATGTTCTAGAATAAAATAGAATTGATTGATAAGTGATAAGCTGAAAAGAATATATCAAGAGTCTTCCTATACTTAAGTGAAATAATATTCTTAGAATTTTTACTAAAATAACATTTAAGCTTTACTGCCTACAATCCAATGGAAGTATTAATGTAACAGCCATAACCGAGACGCCAGGCCTAGTAGCTATGAAAAATGTTAAGCCTAAACGCATTAAACGTTCTGGCAGGTTAAAACCGGTGAAATTGCTAATTCCAACAAGCAAAATATACGACGAAATTGTCAGTAATTTGCGCTGATATGATATAATTAGGTAATAGGTTTATGATAAATATATTCGGTGTTCAGGCAACGTTAACGTTACTTATGACACACTACAACGACGTACACGTATTTCTATGTAAAAAAGAACATCACGGTTATTCGTACAAATAGAGCAATCTATACGACACCCATTGGAAGTATTGTTCTAAAACGTTTAGATGAAAATTAGAATCTACGGTGAGCTGCATCGTATGCATTGCAGTGCAATTTAATAGCGTCACGTAGCTTGGCACGCAGCCAACTCGAGTAACACCCGACATACCGGACAGATATTTTATTTCTGTTTAACCAATATCACAAGTACGAGTCTCACACAGACAATATAAACAAGGGAACATATAAATTTTCATCATTACACTATTTCTTCAGTATCTGTCATCGCAAAAAGTTCCTTTTGTACTCTGCATAGATAATAAATTTAAAGTCAGCCGGCGATCCGTTATGATGTTTTCTCAACTTATCTTAGGCGTTCGGTGGCATAATTCTAAATTCAAATTCAAATAGAAAAAACTACTATAATCAAATAATATATTTTAATCAAAATTATACGGAGAATTGTACGGATTTTATTTTTTAAAAATTATATTATTTAAATGGCTATCACGTAAGGCTCACTCTTGGAATCTGGCCTCGGTATTTCGTGCCACTTGTCGCAGAATTGATCCTGGGCAAGCACTAACCTACGCAAACCTAGCAAACGATGTTTTCTGTAACCACTTAGATGGTCACTAGAATAAACAAATTATTGAGTTTACCTTTAAATACCCGTACAAAAAAGTCCATGAGGGTAAGATCCGGCGACTTGAGTGGCCAGGGGATGACACCAAAATGACATTAATTTTTCAAGGAAGAAATTACGGAAAAGCAGATTCACTAGCCGTGTGAGATGTAGCACCATCTCGTTGAAAACTCGAGACCTTCTTAATAATGGCATGAAATAGTCGTTTAACATTTACCGATAGGAAAACACAGGTATTGTAACCATTTGTCGATTTTCGATGAACTTGTGCCCTTGTGTCGGGTATTATCGTCGAATGACAGCCCAGGGGCCGCATGACCGTAGTCACTTCGTGGGGCCTCCGCCAGAGCTATCTAAGACCTCGCTGGCCTCTCAATTCGGTAAATTAGCATATAGCAGCCCAGCTCGAAGCTCCCCTGGGAGCCTTCGTCTTCACTACCTTAAAAGAAGTCTTAGACTATGCAGGTTCGAACCCTCCTGCACATGCCATTTGGGCAGTACTAAAAGTCCGTTCCAATAATAAAAACTAACCCGCGAACTCCGACCGACGGCATACTTTAAGCAAAGAGAGAAAAGTCTTGTTGGATGGCCTTCGAGTAACGGCTAAAATTCGAAAGGACTACAACTCATGCATCGAGCGACTGTGGAAACCATCATGTTATTATTCCCGTAGATATACAAATAGCCATATAACTTTGACAATACAAACGTTCGTAGTTCCATATGGAACAGTAATAGACAGCACTTAAAACTTTACACTTTTATATCAGTAAATGTATGAAACCTCCCTCTACTCTTAAGGTTCTCAACTCCTAAATATGTATATGTTCGAATTTCTTATATGTACATTTATAATAATACATTTAAAATAATTAACTAACCATTCTTTCTCCTAGTTTTTGACAAAAAGTGAAAAATATTTAGTGACTTCTTCTTTACGCTCTTTGGCTGTAAAACTGTTCGCAAATCTTTTTTTCTTAAAACGTTATTAAAATCTCCTTAGAATACTTCATGTCTTTTATTTCCATCCAAAGGTTGTCTGGTAGAGATCGCCTCACGATACGATAACGATAAGACCGCCTCCTGTACCTCTATATTAAATGTTTCCTTTTTTTAGTTATTATCTATGGTGTACAGTAAAGTACAAAATAAAATAGAACGATAAAATAAAATAGATTGATACACGATTTGTAAATGATGAATAATCATTTAAAGAACTAGAGTTTAACAAGAGGTAGATCTGTCTAAAACGGTATTGTGACTTTGTATCCATGCTTAATATGTTATTTTAATAACAAAATTTCTGTACTCCATATTCAATATTGCGTAATCATTTAAGGAATAACAAAGTTAATTATAAATAACAAACACCTAAACATAGCGAAATAAACAGTAGTCCAGTATCTTGTAATAAAGCAGTGAGTTGTACAAATTCACAAGCAAAGAAAACACGCCCACGTGATCGGACTACAGTGCTTAGGGTGACCAGTAACGTTTATTAAAAATTAAGGACAACTTTTTTAAGGGATATGTACATAGCATTATACACAAGCTTTGCTTTCAAGTTTTTTTTAATTAAAACTTTTCTTTTAACAAGTACTTAAGCACTCAAATTTATGGTATAATCTATATAAAGAAAGACTTTTTACGTTTAGTTCCTTATATGTTTTAGAATGATAGAGACATAAACAGAGAATTCACCCAACATTTAAGATAGGCAATGCTTATATGACAAATGTCACCGGTTCTTGTGTATTTAACAAATATCCTTTTAACTTTTGAATTTTAATTCTCGCGTTTTTTTGATCATCTGAAATTACCAATACAGTGGAATATATCGGATACTTTCATTTTTGTACAGATATTCTTATTTCTGACTCGATTCTGTAGAAAGATCTTGAGCATAGCTCTTTCTATATCTGTATAGTCCGAAGAAAGACTGTGAGCTACTCAATGAGGACTGGAGTAAAATACCACGTTCCAGTGGTATCGGTCATCACTTTGGTCGTAGTCCTTTGTCTTAAGGCACTGAGGGATATTGAAAATGTATGAAACTTATGAAAAATAAGTAAATAGTATACTAAAAATTAAAATGTTACACAAATATTAAAACATAATTGTAATAAAAAAATAAAAAGGTTTTTAAAAAACTGGAAAGCTCTTAATCTCTGCACTGATATATTGTTCCGAACCATGTTAATTACCATTGTGCGAAAACGCAAAGGATTGGTCATCCTAGTTGCTTATCCCAAAAACTAATAAATTTCTGTAAATGTACCCATTCTTGTCAGTAGTTTTCTGCACACTCTGTTGAGCAAATGAATACTTATTTGTCTATGGTCAATAAAAAAATAAGAGGCAGAGCAACACTTTTTATCTTTCTCTGTATTATAATATTTTTATAAACAACAACAGAGTCAATAAGATATATAATGTCGACTATTTACACTATAAGAAAACTAAAAATAAATCCTTATGTAACTATGGATTCAAAGCCTTTATATTATTAATATGTCATGTTAGTATTTTTACTACTAGTTTTAATATTGTATATTTATTTATTCATATTAATTAGGATCATTTACAGTGACCACTTGTGAAGTATACCGAAAGAATGTCATTACAATATAATTTGAGAGATACAAAAAGCAGATTGAGCTCTACTAGAATATCGTTATACAACTGAAATCCGAGTAGAATTCATACGCGCTTTGATCTAAAATAGACCACAACAAACACCATAGGGTCACTTTCGCGGTATCATAAATAAAATTTCCAAGCTTTATTATCACCTTTATATCCGACACACTATAATAGTGCATTTTTAGAAGATTTTGTTGACTTAAATTTATTAAATTTATTGTATGATAACTGAAAAAACTATATGAAAGTAGTCGTCCATAGTTGCCCATAAAAGATTTACTGATTTTAAGATGCTTAGATAAAGGTGTGACATAATAAGCTTCTTTATTGCTATTGCTAACCTTAATACAACTGTTGAACACAGCAACGATCAAAAATGTTACTTCTACTCAATTCACTTTACAAGGCAGGCAGTGTTATCTATTGTTATGGAAACAAAATATTGTTTAAAAAATTATTTCAAAAAATTTAATATAACACTTTTTATTTACAACTAAAATCGGTACCCCGTAATCGAAAATAAATTAATATCAATTCATGTTTAAGGAACCTTAAAAAAACAATAAGGCTAAACGTTAATTAATTTTCTTGTTATATGAAAATGCGCATAAAGTAAAATTACTTATAACTCAAGTTGTACTTACCTATAGTACCTAAGCAATTGGCCTTATTTTGCAATGAAATGATAGCTAGTGATATTGCTGAGCCAAAAATATCTGACCTTGTCTGTCCTATGGCGTCACGCGCAACCTGGCATAAGCTGAATTATGTAATAAATAACCATGAGTAGCATCGTATTGTGGAACATGAGACACTAACAAACAACTTTGAAATATTTTAATTCATGGCAATTCTAGTTTTAGTTGCTTATTCTTTTATAAAACTGTTTAGAGCATATAATTATCATTTCAGCCCTAGGTGTCTACATAAAGATTCCCAATAGGACCATTTAAAAGCTGCTTGCGTACAAGGTCTTGCGATGACCTTAACCCATTCGCTGCCAAGGACGAGTATACTCGTCTTTGGCAGGGTGTCACGCATTGCCAAGACGAGTTTACTCGTTCTACTTTAAATGTATTATAACATGCAGGCTTTTGAATAAGCAATTTTTTTGCCATAAACATAATATAAATATGTCAAAAACTTGAAAAATACAAAAAAAAATCCAAAAATAAATACTGGTAAGAGGTGTTGCAGTTACTCAGCTCGAAATGATATAAAATTCCGCGGTATTACATTATCCTGTTATTTGTTGAGACTCGAATAGTGAATTTCAAGTGTTGCCAATTCACAGAATGCTGTGTCTTTTTTATTGCATTTTCATTATTTTATCCATCTGCGTAATTTTTTTTTTTTACTTTAATGTACGCAAATACAAAAAAGAATATCGAGTCCTTTTGCCTTCCCATTGCCATAGACGAGTATACTCGTCTTTGGTTTTCTGCTTCTAAATGGTTATGTATGATAGTATATGTGCTCTTACCAAGAAATAACAGGGTTTTGGTAAACAATAACGCGCAAAATACAAATGGCAATGGGGATGACTTCATATAATTTGGCTTGGCAGCGAATGGGTTAACAAGGTCGTCTGTTACCTTGGAAGTGGACGTCCTGCTCTACGCTTTCTGATCCATGGTCTCCATTCCAAGCCCTTTATGTCACAGTGAACATAGCGAGCGCAACGGCCGCTAGCTGATGGCGGCAAAGACCTTCAGGTTTTTTTTTTGCACCCCTATTTTGGAAACTCTCGTTTCCTCCTCATTCTTTGAGACAGGAACTATCGCTAAGTTTTTCAGTACAGTTCTTTTTATTTTTCTTTTTTCATCCGACACAATATTGAGCATTCTATCCTCTTCCTTTCTTCATATTTTCATTCATTCTTACTTTTTTTCTCATTGGATTATTCTTTAAAAATATTCATTTACAATTCTAATTTTTGAATATAACTTATTTCTACATTACAGTATTTTTATATACCTGTTTATTTCTTTGCCTGACGCTAATTATTATACATTTTTATTTCCTCCTTTATTACAATTTCTCCATAACGCAGGAAAGTGTGGCGGTATCACACATTAGGGAAGCGTTGTTGCCATTGTCTATTTTGACTCCTAATTCTATTTCCAGATCTGTTCTCATGCCACAAAATCTGGGAGAGTAAGCGATTGTGGAACTTAAAGTTCTGCAAAGCACGTCCGCTCGCAAGGCGAACAGACTACTTTGTTAAGGACGTCGGATGACGTTATATGTAGGCCGCTTTGAACCGGTATTATTGGAAATTAATACAGGAGGCCTATGTGCAACAGTCCTATAAAATCTTATATGCACAAAAATAAAATTCTATTTCAAAAGAAGCGCTATGAAAAATATTCATAACATCTTGAACTTCATATTTGAATAATCTACGTTTTGATAGAAGACAATGTGCGACGTTGAAAATTGCTTCCCATTCAAACGGATGCTCTCCAAACACAATGGCGACCGGTTCCGGTCGGTTTTTACGGAAGTGAACTCTTCCCTGGGTTTATTGATAACATGAACAATTAAATTCGAATAAAGAAAGACCGCTCTTATATTTATCGGTCCACATTTCCTTTTTTATTTTATTTTCTAAATCTTATAAATTTTAAATGAATTGAATACTACTTTGAAAATTATGTATTATGCAAGGTGATAGGTTATAGATATATAAGCTTTAAAGTTATGAATAATCTGTCTATTAATGTATAGTACACCCAGTACAATTGTTTATAATAATTAGCGTTATAATAATATAATCAGAAAATTCTCCATAGAAATTCTGATTCATCACCATTATCATCAGTCAGCCGATAGATAATAAAATTAATACTTGTTTGTTAATATATTATTATCTGACTGTACAAACTTACAGCCAAAATTTATACGTCCAACGATTTCTAATAGAAAAAAAATTATGTAACATATTTCAAAGTCATCTCTTTGCACAGGACAATTTAAAAACTTTAGAGCTATTGCATCCATAATAAATTATTATGTTAGGATTAGAATAATTTTATGTAATAATGTAGTTTTGTTGAATATAAATATCATGACATGAAAATATATACAGTAAAAATCATTATTTTTTTCGTTTTACGCTACCGAATCTTCATTAAACTGAATTTGGTTCCGTGAAAATTTGTCGCAACGGTTGAACGCGTCACAGCCCCCGCGTTGGGCGAATGGTCCGCGTCGCTGGCGCTCAGCCAATTTTACGCAACATATCGCCGTGATTTACGTTTAAAACTTATTACTTTGGTGTTGTACTCACTTTATATACGATAAAAAAAGCTCAAGCTAGGTGACATACAGTTAAATACATTTGATCCAGTATCACAAAAGATAAACTGCACTTATTTACAATGTAATGTACAAGTTCCAACTTTGGTTCCAATGTGTCTTGAAATAAATATGAAAATTTGTAGCAAACAAAAGAAAGTATTAATAATGATTGACATTATATTAAGACTTGTGGCGGCAGTACTTTTGTCGCCATTTATGGAGTAAGAGAGTAGTCTGACATTGACAGAACGTAAGATGTAACTAGAAAATGAAGAATAGCCCTGGTGAGAATACTGCAAAAACTCCTCTCCTGATGACCCGACAATTGACAACCTTTTTTTCTTCTATGCATGCGAAGTTTAATAATAGCCGACCCTTTGCCTAGCAACCCTCCATTTAAATACAAATACGACATATATTATCTGCTCACAAATGTGCCTAAGACGTCACAATTTTCGTGCCGAACATGACAGGCGGTTTCGGCAAGACTAAAATAATAATTACAAATCTAATAAGATTTCGTCATTATCATCATCATGACAGCAGATAGACTCCCACTGCAAGACAGGAGCCTCCCCAAATTTCGACACAATGACCGGTTTTGAGCTGCGTACATCAGACTATGCGTGCGATTTTCTGTACCTTAACTATGTCGCCGGACCATCTATTGGGGGGATTACCACTACCAACTACATCTACCAGCTCTTGGTCGCCACTCGGGAACTATTCTCTCTCTCTCTCTCTTCAACAGCCGTTATTTGCACGAGCGAAGTGCGTCGCTCTGTGCCACTTTAAACGAGCAAGTCTAAGTGTAAGGTCGGTGACCTCGGATCTTCTACGATCGTTTCTACAAAAGTTGACCATCACACATCAAATAATTTTGTTATTTTAGTCACTGACAGTTGCTCTTAGCGCGTTGATATTTACAGTTTTGTTGGCTGTGTGAAGGCACAATGCTGAATGTGCATAATTAAGAGCTGTACAGTATCTGAGTTTGAGGCCCAAGCTGTTGCGGGTATCCGTCAAAATCTAAGATCCATTAGGCGGATGCTCCATGGAGATCTCAGCTTGGGCAATGACGGCAAACGACTTTTAGCATTCTCATTCGAGAGCTCCAAGAGGATGGATAATCGTCTCGATCATTTACTTTTATCGCGACAGAAGATGACATCTATAGATTGTATCTGGGGTCAAGTCATGCCAAAATTCCAAAAAAATCAAGGTAAACAAGTCTATAATTCTAGAATTAGTTCATGTAAATTTATAAATTTAGTTTAAACAATCAACATCGAATACTAGATTGAAAGAGAGAGTATTCGAGACTGAATAAAACCTAATTAGGTAGTTATAGGATTCAGATCGTATTATCACATAATGATATTTTATTAAATTACAGAGGATAAAGTGCACGGATTTAGAATCTAAGCTCTGAGATTATAGGCTTCTTTAACGAACCAATCCAATGTGAAATTAAGCCCTGATATAAAGCCGGCCTCGAGCCATTTATAACAATGCGCGGTCGTTCAATCAAGTCCAATTGTGATTGCAAGAGATCGGTAGCCCACCGCCACTTGGCCCGCTGCCATTCAACACCAGCGTTGGCTTAATATACCAATGATTATACATATCTATTTATTTAGACCATTGGAGTACCTTTTTACATATTTATAGATTTAATATTATAATGTATACATCAAACAAATCAATATAATTATTAAATTTCAAATATTAAATTTCATTTAATAGAACATCAGCAGATCAGTATTCAGAGACGGTGCTTGCCTATTATTTATAATGCTAAAGTAAAAAGTATGAACTTGAATTATATTTCGAATTATTTTATAATAATCACACATTACAATGGTAATCGATTCTTGGTGTAAAAGCTTTATAGATTTGTATAGCTGATTATTTGTCAATTAATAATGTATGAAAAATCAATGGTTTCAGAAATCATAAATAACGTTGTGATAAAAAATCTTTTTAAAATTTTTCATAACTACATATTAAAATTAATTATTGTTTATTATCAGCTCATACATATTGTACTGTATGTACTACTTGTACAGTAATTTCTACTGGCATGATTTGTTTCAATAAATAATACTAGTAATTAAATAGAATATTCTTGCCCAGAAAATCGATCGCATTTTCTAGCTAAGTATTTAGCAATTAATTTCGAAAACTCGCTGTTTAAATTCGGATCAAATATTTGGTAAATGAATTTGAAAATGTTAATTTAATCTGAAACTATTTTATGAATTTCACTTCTACTTTATGTATATTTTACAATGGATAGTCCAAAAGCTTCTAAAATTTACAATTCCTTCTCAAAATTCGGCGCATTGTTATACGAGAACAAGTCATGCGGAACGAGAGGCAATACAGAATATTGCCGAAGGCGCTCGACTCTAATCTTAAAACGTAAATTATTGTTTTTGAAATTTGAACTAATTTTTCTGTGACACAGTTCAAACGTGGAATATTCAAATGAATTCCAAGTGATAGATTGTTTTTATAAATTTTAATTCAAAATAACAAATTTAAAAATCTTTCTATATTATTATAACATAGAATGGATTACATTATTGGTGTCAAGTTGTCTACCACCTGTTTGGATGAAATGCCACAGACCAGAGATGAACTGGCAATGAAAACAGCGGGAATATGTACGATTTCACAATACACTCACATGTAATGTCTTTAAATAATAATGTATTTAATTAAAATTGTATAAAACTTAAACTTGTAAAAATCATGTAGTACAATGAGAAGGATTACTTAATTTAGTATTCTGGGGGAGAACTATGCTCTGCAGTATATGTCTTATGGTTTAAATGATGATGATAATCAAGAATGAATGAATATAACAGCCCGATCCAAGATTCCAGGGAGAACCCTAGAACTTAGTTGTAAAGAAAAGCAGCATTTGTCTATAATTAAAAACAGAAATGCCAGTATTAAATGTGTAGAGCTATCCCGTTTGGCATTTAACGAATAAAACTACAGAGTGCAATGGAAGATGAATATTTGTTGTGATGCCGTTTTCAATAATGTACGCAAAGTATAGATATTTTTTTTAAATTAATGAGTTGTGGCGATATAGCACTAATACACTTTATTTTTATCTGTCGCAGAATGAAGAAAAAAGTCAGGACTGGTGATATATTAATATGTTAGAAAAACAATGTTAGTAGGAAACTACAATAGATTTCCCCTGCTTCCGAGTTGTATGTTAATATCTATATTCACTTTGTAGCTATAAATATATAATGTTAGGCCTAATTTTCGTCGCGTGTTTGATGTTCAAATTCAAATCTGAAATTACAAAATGTTCCTCTAGCACTGGGCTACCATAGGTCAATAGTAAAAGAACATAGCATGCCTAAAAACGTAAATTTAAACGATTTAGACGTCTTTTTACCTAATAACTGCCAAATTTCAAGACTATCCATATATTTAGATTTAAACTCTCTAGCAGGTTCCAAGTGCTTATAGCACATAACTTTAAAATTAAGGTTAAAAAAGATTTTTAACATACGAGTACTATAAACACAAGTAAAATACATTCAATTTATTTAATTAAAGAGCGCGTGTTAAAAAATATATATCCATTTTTAAAATAATCTAAAAAAACGTAACATGACGGTCGGTGTCAGTAGTTTTATCTAAAAAAATTGCTTGCGGCACCAAAAACATATGAACGCATAGAGCGTGTATGAAATATTCACAGACTGCACGCGTCGGGAATTTGTAAAGTTTTGCTAACATCGCTTACTTTAGTTTTCTATTTTAAAAACGTAACTTTTCCTCTAAAAAAATTTTGCAATTTTTGAAAAGGACGGTGGGTATATATTTCTTTGAAAACAATCTAAAGAGGTAGGCTTTTGGTATTGACAAATGCTGTTCGACGCTTGGCTTCAGTCTCTCGTAGATGAATGAATTTTCACTTAGCCCAACAAATTGGTGGCGAATCATCGAATCAATCGAATTAGGAGGCCGCCAAACTCTTTGGTTCCTTGTGCGATCGTTGCGGGAAGTGAGTAGGCCCCATGAGGAAACCTCGACTTGGAGTACAACATTCAGCAACAAGCATTCAATAATCCAATAGACGAGACCGTCGAAACGCTGCTCTATCGGTTGCCATGATCTAATTTTGGAAACGATAAACAGTTATTATTGCATTTCCATTGCGTTGATTACCAACAAAGTGAAATTATAATAATTTTAAAAATAATTACGCCTTTACAAGTAGAATATATATCTGGTAACCCAGAGGTAGAGGACTGTGACTTGCGATCGTAAGTCACGGGCTCGATTACCGGGATGCAGTTTTATATAATTCATACTTTGTTTATCATTTATATAGGATTGCCATTGCTCACAAACAAGTTTGCAAAAGATGAGCAGCTGCGTCTTCCGCGTACCATAATACCACAATGCAATCGCCAACCCCAGGCGTGGAGATTGTAATTTAACCCTCCATTGGTATCTTTGGCGAAGGTTTATTCCATGCAGTGGACGCGTATGATCTGAAACGACGAAATAGATGAAGTAATAGAAATATAACACTGTTATCAAGTCAAGTTTGGTTGTTCCATACATATGTAATATATTTGAAAGACGCGTTGACAACCTACATTTGATTGGTACTGGGTCGTGTTCCGCTAGCTAATAATAAAAAAACCTCCTTCTGGTCTGGCGTTTTGTATTGATGGACCTCTTCACATGTGACCTGTAGCAGTATGTTAACAAAATGACACTGCAATTTATACACCCGAGTGAATGATATCATAAAAAGTTTTCGACACATGCGCATCATATCGAATGACACGCGTTTTGTTCTGACAACGATTGTTTGTTGCGGCGATGTTCTTGAAGACGAATGCCATGTAAATCAAGGTTGTTGTTAAAATGAAGTCGCTTTCGCTTAAAATATGCCGTTTACCTGTGCCAAATATGTGTTTCTTCAGCAGCTACAAGCTGTCAACAAGTTACGAAATTTAAAAGCAAATGCTTTGCTATGAACTGGATATTTCTCGTACTATCCGCTCAACTCTGAGCTTCTCTTATTTTCTAATGTCAATAATAAAGTTATCATCTATTTAACACCTCCATTTTCAACTTTTTAAAAAAAAAACAAAATTCCTTTTAAATTTAGAACTGCAAAGGCTACTACGCATATTTATTGATGGCTGACCAAAACCAACAACGCCTACCTACGCCGTGTTCGAAATTGTTTGATATAACAAAATCCGATCCGCTTTTCTACCAATATAACCACATCAAACGTGAATTCTAATTAATTCAATAATTTAAACGTTGATGTGTCTAATTAATTTCTACATCACTCAGCTGTCTTTAATAATGAAATATATAGGTTAGAGTACATACGATCGATATAGCTTTCCATATGATCGTAATATAGAAGGAATATATATTACGTTTTTAATAACTTGAATAAAGAAGTACATAATCGGTCTTTAAAATACTGTTAGAAGTGTAATTACCTTTATAACTAAAATTAAGGCTTTTTGTAAATTATATGTTTTTGTGCCAGTAGCAATGAAGGACCGACTACGTACTTACTGACAACTTATTTCCATTACTTAAATTATATTGAATGCCAAATTTTCAAGGTTAATTACTTAATTTAAAAAAAGGTTCTAAAATAAAACGATTCATGATGTTTTACAATCATTTAATGTTAAACATTAAAACTCATATTTTTAATTACAATTGCTTAAATCGATTCTTCATGTTGTCATGTATACACGGAAACCACTGCGATCAGCTGACTCTCGATGTCGTCAGGATCCTTAAGAGACTCCTCGTTGATCCGAGGTAGCTGGCTCGGTAGAAACACCAAGACCGTTTAAAATTCTTACCATTAGACCTGGTCAGGATCGCTACAGCCGGAGCAGGGTATTGTGGAACCGACAGCTTATAGTAGGCATTACCTTTTAAGCTTATCGGCATTCTTTATAATTTGTCCATTGTTTAATATGTTGTTTTCCTATGACTAAAAGTCTGTTTTAGCCTAACATAATAATGTTCTTTTTTAATATAATAAGATAGAGATAGTGTAAATCTAATAAGATGTTTCTAAATAAAAACTGTGGTTTTCTTATAACAAAAACAAATAATTTTGGAAGTTAAAACTTTACAATAATATGAATTTCGTTAGACCGAATTCAATCCGATTTATTTTAATATATTAAATAAAGAGACCAAAATCTTGAATAATTTTAAAATATCATCAAATACGTATGAAAAAAGAGCACAGAAACCAAACTCAAATTGAAGTAACTTTAACAATGGATCCATTCAATTATTATTCTCCAAAGTTTTAATTTCAATCGGAATCAAGTCAGTTGTGTAAATTTCGTCTACTTTAGTATTATCGCCAGAGTAAAGGAAACTTTTACGTATTTTCGATGGCGTGGACGTATATTTTAAATAAAATATAACCTATAGTTTTTGTTTAATTTGAGCTATATAACGATAACAACTTTAATTTAACTTATGACTCTGATTTAAGTATATAATATTAATATAACTATATTTAATGCTACATAATATAACGACTTAAATACTAGAATAACAATACAACCGCATATTTGAATGTTTTAATAATTTTACATGAAACAATGACCACTATTTGAATTCACATTTATTCATCATGATCATAATTTCAGCCGTATGACGTCCACAGCTGGAGCGGTTTTATGCTACCTGCTTCTAACGTCTTCCGATGACCTTAAGTCATCAATTCACCTTGCGAGAGGGTGCCATAAGCTGCCCATGTTGGTCCGCGATCTCCAATCCAGAAACTTTAATGCCCAAAAAACATACTTTTAAAGTTATAAATCAATACGATCTTCCGTAGCACTTTAATGTCATGCACAATTTTTAAATTATAAAACATGTATATCACAGTTTTTGCTCTGTACGTAGAAATATAAAAGCAGTTTATATTTCACAGTGTCTCGTGACAGAATTTGAATTACAATTTAAAAAAAAACTGTTATAATTAAACATTTATTTCATAAAAAGAACAAATTTTAATTGAAAATAAAAATCCGCTACCTCTTAAAAAATTATGTCGTCTAAATGCTGGCCAACATGTCGGCACCCTCACGGACTACTTCACACATCAGGTTTCAATAGTTCGGGCCACTCGCTGCAGAAGTGATCGTAGGATAGCACTAATCTTGTGAACTGAATTCTACCACCGGACACCCCGTAGTTCTAAGAAACATACAAATTAATTAATTCTTGTAAGAGTAATATCTTTTCTCATCCAATATTATAAGATTTGTCACAATTATTGTAGGTACTGCAAAGTGTGGTACTAAAACATAGCGAAATTTTTAAATCATTGTAAGTGGAAACAGGAATTTGCTATATAATACCTAGTTGTTTTTCTCTAGCCGGTTGCACGCGAAAAATTCCCAAATTGCACGTAATTTGCCCGAATTCTTTACAATCCTATTATCAAAGAGTGAAACATGCGATTAAAATCATTAGTTTAGGTTGGCTTGTAAAGAAATATTAAATATTTGTAAACGAAATAGTTTTACCTAAATAAAAAAGGGACCTCATAAGAACTTAAGGCTTAAACTTAATTCATAAGGCTTAAACCAGGCTTGACCCAGAGAGCAATGGAGAGGGCTATGCTCGGACTTTCGCTACAAAATTGTATCAGAAATGAGGAGACCCGCAAAAACTCCAAAGAGCACAGCTCGTAGAATTGCTCGTCTGTAATGGCAGTAGACCGGGGACATTGTAGCCGAAGGGGTCGTTGTAGCCGAAATGTTTTCAAGTGGCGACCCGCAATAAGTCGATCGACGTCGAGTTAAAGTCGCAAGAAATTGCTGAAAAAAAGAAGAAGCCAGAATGTTATTATAAACCTGTGAAACAAACGTTACGCGACTTTGCACGCGTTAATAAATATCTGATGCAAGTATTTTCTGTAAGAACACATCTATGGACATCATGCTAAAACATACATCCTCTAAGTGCAACCGAGTCTTTAAAAAGCGATACACTAGAACTATGTTTTCGAATTAAATACTCACCTAGAAGTCCCACTACAATTTATCTGTCATCAATATAAATACAATATTATATTGTTAATTCATAATGTTTTTATGCAGGCGGTTTCCGACTCGATGCTGGTCGAGCTGAAGGCCTGCTTCATGGAGGCTTACGACGACAATCAGGATGGCAAGATTGATATACGAGAGGTAAAAGTAACGCTACTTTTTTCATTCTACTTCTTAGTACCTGTTTTGACATATTTTAAGTTTTTTTTTTCTTCTTTTTGAATGTAAAAGCTAAAGTAAATAAACGGATATCTTTACAATGCCTCGGTGTATGTATCGGTGTTTTGTCTCCACCATCTTAGTTGCAATTTATTATTAAATCAAATAAACAACAAAACGAAGGAAAAATAGTACCCAACTTTTTTTCATACCTAGTAGAAAAGCAGTGATTGTCAATTTTCATCATCATAATTTTAACTGTATAAAGTCCACTGCTGAATTACCTAACCCTCCCCCATAGATTTCCAATAGGACCTGTTGGAAGCGGCTTGCATCCATAATCTTCCATCGACCTTCACTAGATCGTCTGCCCAACGCGTGGATGGGCGCCCTACGCTGCGCTTACCGGTCTGTGGCTTCCATTCCATAATATCTAGGCACCAGCAACCAACCTTTCTTCGCGACGAAGCCTGTCCTGTATACTGAGTTATGTGGGTTCCTATCATTAATCTACGGGCTGCTTATTTTTAATTCGATCTCGCAGAGAGCATTGCAGTATACCTTTCCATGGTTTATTAAGCAACTGTATGTTTACAAATAAATTCCAGAGTAAGTGACCATATTTCAACACCGCAGCTAGATGAAATATATTGATCGGAGACTTTCGCTTTAATACCCGGAGAGTTTTCCGAACGCTGCCCAATCGAGTAGGTTTCGATGATTAATCTCATTCTGGAAATTGGATTTACTTAGTTTGACCGGATCGAATCGAAGAAATTGAGCATACAATCATAGATCGCGCGTTCGATTCCCTGGCTTATATTATATAATTCACATTTTGTACATTAAATATATAGGATTGCCACTGCTCACAAACAAGTTTCCAGAAGATAAACAGCAGCTTCCTCTGCGTATCATCACACTGCGATCGCCAACCAGCCTGCCTAGCGTGGCGATTATGGTATATCCTCTTATAGATATCTTCGGAAAAGGCCTTGCAGGGGGCGTCTATGGGCTAAAACAACGACCGGATAGAAATATCACAAAAGTCATTAATGTATTGAAGCTTGAAAAATCTAGGCATGGCTTCATATAGAAGTTGACCATGGTGTTTACATCAAAATTAAAGTGTCCTAAATAAAAGTTGTTTTTTTATTTATAGTTGGCCCAGTTGCTGCCGATGGAAGAAAACTTCCTTTTACTCTTCAGGTTTGACAATCCCTTGGAATCCAGCGTGGAGTTTATGAAAGTATGTATTAGTGTATTTTTCACTTTAATAATAATTTATTAGTCTTAAGGTTTCGTTCGTTCGTTTTTTTTTTAAATATAAACGCTCCTGTCCAACATCCGTTTTGTAAAAATACAGTCAGACTTTATATTTAACATTATTAAATATAGTAACCGATGAACTTTCTGAAAATTCTTAACAATATCTCTGACAGTGGTAGCCCGGCGGTATGGACTTGAGATATTAGGTCGTGGGTTTGATTCTCGGAAATAAATCGTATGTAGTTCACACTTTGTGCATTAATATAAAGGATTGCTACTACTCATTACCAAGTTTACAAAAGATGGGCAGCCAAGCCAAGCGCAGTGATTATATTCCCCACTTAGATATTTTTAGCATGCCTTGCAGTGGGCGTATATGGGCTGAAACGACAACAACAACATCTCAATGTGATAAATAAAACCTCTATATTCCTCGGTCACGCTATTACTCGAATTTCACCGACCGAATGACTTTACCGACTTTTTATAAAGTTTTCTAACACTTTATAGAAGTTTCTTATGAAATGAAGGAAATGAAATCCTCTGGAATCGAACTGTCGTATACTTAGATTGCATCAAACGTTTTTTCGCCGACTGCAAATAACTTTTGAGAACCATTAATCAGATGGTAAACATTAAAATGTCCGTTTAATAACAATTCATTCCTCAATAGATCTGGCGTGAGTACGACACAGATGGAAGCGGATACATCGAAGCGGATGAATTGAAGGTAATACAAAACAATTTTTTTTATTTATTCTTTACGGCTGTATACTGCACTGTATAGCAGTTCCGACAAGACGTACAAAATTTAAACACAACTACGATAATATTTGAAATAATGTACTATGAATTATTTTCAGAATTTTCTTCGCGATCTTTTGAAAGAAGCAAAGAAGATCAATGACGTATCCGAAGACAAACTTATCGAATATACTGACACTATGGTAAATTACATTTTTTTATTAATGTTTGTTTTCTTCGCACATCATAACGTTGTTTGCAAAATCGAACGATATTTTTTACTGAATTATCTATATCCAATAAATAATTCGTATACTTTTATAAAAATCAGGTCTGAAAAAAAAGAAATAAACCGTTGGATGAGAGTGGTATAATAGGAATAAAACATGAACGGCAAGCACTTTTTAAAACTTTATAACTGATTTATAAAAGGTGAGGACTGATCATGTCTATTTTCTATCCGATAGATAAACAAGGAGAAATCTTGCGGATACACGTCATCTTATTAACTTCCTGTTCCCGGATAATTATTTTGTAATCCCGGCATCCTGGAAGCATGCATATATTTACATACTAAATATGTTAAGCATCATTTTCAATCAGCAATTTTTCCATTATCAGTGATAAACGATAGTATAATTATTCTATTTATTCTTTTAATTTATATAAAAAAATAAACTGATATCACTTTTGCAATAAATATCATTATCATCACGTCAGCCAATAACCCCCAGATAACCCAGGATAATCGATGTAGCGGTGTCATCGACGGTCCTCATCGGTCCATCTAGGGAGGGGGTAGACCCCACGTCTACCGTTTGGTAGTGGCACTGAGGATAATGGGTCATAATTTAACACCTAACGAGCAGGCAGTCTGTTACCAACTGACTATCCATTGTAGCAATTTTACAACAGTTTAATGTGTTAGTAATTGTAATTCCCCAGCTCCAAGTGTTCGACTCCAACAAGGACGGCCGACTACAACTTTCCGAAATGGCAAAGTAAGTAAGGATTATTTATTGTCGTACCCAAGTTTGCTATACTAATTATAGCTCGTGTAATGTTGGAAATAGTTGACGTTATTGCCTATTAAAAAGGTAACAAAAGATTAAATAGTCCTATCGAGACTGCTACACTGTACCTGAGTAAAGCGCGAAAATCATGATTAACAGATTAGCTATATATAGCTTTAGTTACAGAATTACGGATTCTTCTAATAGATAGATACAGTGGCGTAGCTAGAATATTTGGGGCCCCTGGCAAAATTGTGGTCAGGTGCCCCCCCCCCCCATTTTTTTACTGAGTTTAAAAATTTTTAGATTTCAGAAACCAATGGCCTTATCTTTTCACGCACATAAGACCATATGGTGTTCTCTTCGGGTGTTTTTTTAAAACTTCATATGGTGTTCTCTTCAAATGAATCTTTTTTTCTGAAAACGCCATATGGTGCTATCTTGAAGGTTAAAATTTACCAAAAAATATGAGGAGCTATCTTGAAGGAAATACTTTTAACAAACACATATTTAGTTATCTTAAGGGATTAAAAAAACGGGCGTTGGTAGCTTTGGAGAGAGGGTCCCAAAAATAAAACGAAAAAATTACCTTGTAAAAAGAAATTAGCCGAAATTTTAAAAATAACATAAACCGAACAGGATGCATTTGAACCTGATGACCAACTCCGACTAGTATATGTTTCTGTAAAATATTGTGAATGCGGCTGACCCACGCATATTGAAAAGGGAAGATTCGCCACGCTATTGACGGACGAATGAAGTGTTCACAGAAAACATGTAAAAAAAGACTTCTCTATTTTATAACACAATTTCGAAAATTAACATATGGCGATTTCGGCCACTATGCGCATTTTATATATAAATTGTTTAGGCATGAAAATGAAGTATATTTCGGATGAAACAGATGTTAGCAGGTCTGCGATTTATGGTATAATTCATGGCTTCTCAAATTATTTAACTTACGATACCCTTTCGGTTTATAAGTTTTTCGCGGCCCCATTCAATAAAAGATTCCTTAGCGACCCCCTCTAAAAAAATAAAAAAGGAAAAAGTCTTATAGAAATTCTTATTTTCGAAATCTCGCGACCCCCTAAAATTTTCAGGAGACACGCTAGAGGGTCTGAAACTCAGATTTAGAAGCCTTGGTATAATCTATATATTTTTTAATAAATTCGATTATGGTTTTTTTAATACTTATTTCGATAAATTTGGGCCGTTTGATACGATTGTGGAGGTGAACCAACCCCTACATGCAAAAAATAAATGAACATAAACGAATTTTACAAAACGAGAAAATATGGATAATTTGGGCAATTTGCATATACACTGAGAATAGATACTGTAGATTGTGTATATTTTGTTAAAGTACATGTTAATTCGGTATCCAAATAGTGACTTATTATTAGAGGTGATACAACCAGTTAAGTTCAAACGTTTACGTCGCGAAACAGTCACCACAATCTACACTTTGTTGACCCTAACGATTTAATAATTCATACACAAAATATCGAATGTTTATGGAAAGTCTTCAAGACTGTTTGCGTTAAAACAAATGATTTAGGTCTATTGAAATAGCTGCAAACCGTTTCGTTTTCAATAAAAATATGCGGCTAGTTCCCTATTTTAATAAATTCTTGGCCTATTTCATTAAATTCTTGATTTTTAATTTTGGGGCCACAAAAGGTACCAACTTCCAAAAAAAATTAAATAATAAAAATCTCTGACTAACGAACCGAACCAGTTTCGGCATATATTAAATTTGTAAATGTTTTTTAGGGCCCCACTAATCTGTTGAATATGTCATTTTTGGGAAAAAAGTAGTTAAAATCGTGGTTTTCATTTTTCTTTTAACATTTTTTTGTTCATCAAAAAAAATATTTTCAATTTGGGTGCCCCCCTTGCCCGTGGTGCCCTAGGGCGACCGCCCCTCTTGCCACCCCCTAGCTACGCCACTGGATAGATACAAATTAGAAGGAAGTTCGGGCAAAAAAATGAATAACTAAGACTTTGAAAATATAACTAATAGCTGGTATTATTGTGTCCGTTAATAGCTGCGGATCAACAAACCTATCGTCCAAAAAATTTTTATACTTAGTATTGCCGTAAATATTGTTACAAAGAAAAAATATTTAATTGTAACTAACATTTATTACAATTAGTTATTTTAACACATTAATATAAAACCATTATTATATAAATAAAGCTTATTGGAAGTGGTCCTCATTGGGTGTATTTCCTTTAAAAGTTCAGGCAAAGCATTACCAGCTGCTCACACTTTTTGTATGGGAAAATTCTTCGCTGCCAATCGTATAGATTGTTTTAGGGACTCTTCTTGGTTATTGAACATAGTTTACTAAGGGGCTTAACTACCTTCTCAAGATTCTCACATTTTATTTGTTAAAATATTGCTCAATTGTAAAATTTGTCCCCTCCGTAAAAAAATTTTTCTATTACCACTCCTTGCGTAACCCTTAAGCAGTTGTTTTGATTTTACCAACCTATTCTTATTTAAAGTATCAGTCAGCACGTCTCTTATGGGCTGCAAATCATAAGCAATCTTTGAAAAGAAGCAACATGGTGGAACTTGGTGTTATCTTCAACTCCCGAGATAAAATCTTTAGCTTTCGTACAGAATTTCTTCGAATTATTTCCCTTACTGCTTTGATCGTCTTTTTGGTACGAAGAATATGTGGAGGACCAGATCTTTTTCAGTCATAAACAGAGGAGTTTGACCAATAACAAGCGTAAGGAGGATTTTAAAAAATGTATTTGACTCCATATCTATTCTATGCAATGCAATCACAGCGATTCGGTGCTCTTTATCACCCCACTCCATTTTTATATCACAATATTTTACAGTATATTAATAAGAAAACACAATGAAAAATAAATTAAAAATGACAGATTCCAAATTCAAAAATAATATATTCCTCCCTGTTTATTTTTAATAATAAAAGTTTTCATGACAAGTATATGACGTTTTAATTAAATTTATGTTCTAAGAGACACATAGATATATACATATATATTTTCTTCTCAAGTAATCAAGAATTTCAATAGAAAACTAGTTCTCATTTAAAAAGGTTAAGGTAAGTTTCTAAATTATTTTTCTACAATGTTCTAAACATTTTGTGGGAGACGGTCTATAGATCCCTGCTCTAAGAGTTTAAGCTCAAAGCTTTATAAAAGCTTCTTAATTAATCTGCTGAGTGCTAAGTCGAGATTATCCTACTTTAGTGACATTTAAGTTAGGTGTAGCTGTCAAAGAGGTATTTAGTCGTACTTTTTTTTTTTTAAAAAAAGATCAAAACATGATGTAAACATAAAAAGGAAACGATTCTGGAAAAGATATTTATTCCTAACAACTCCATGTTCTATGAGAGTGGTCTTTTAATCAGGACCGGGTCACAAAGCTAAATTCTCCTAAGTGCAAATTTAAACGAACATTTCGGACTTCATCGGAATTAGAGATTGGTTTTCAAAATAATTTCATCTCTCACTAATATATAAAGAACTTCTCAAGTAACATACGTATTAAAAATTAGTTTGGCAGATATTAAAAATAGTTATTTTAAATTCACTACCATATGATGTTTATATTATAAATTATATTCTGAAAGTGCGCAATAAATAAAAAAACAAACACGTCAAATTAATTTTATTGGTAATCCGTTTTCCAATGACTAATATATCTCCAACATCAAAGGTAGAATTGGGTCAATATTTAATCCGGTTTTAATCTATCCGAAGCCCGGAAAGCGGGGGGATTTAATTAACTTTCTATAGACAGGTTCGTGAACAGTTTGGATCACGTACATGATCTTAAAACAGAGTACCGTACTTAGATAAACGTCAATTAATGTATTCTTCCTATTCCGGATTATTACTCATTAAACTCTGCCTTTTGAAACGATCAGAACAAAAAGCAGTAAAGAATATTTTGTTGATTCGCCATATCCAGGTCTAACCTGTTTTTGCTAAGAGGCAATATAAAAACCATTCGTCTCCTATATATATTTTAGGAGGACCGTAAGGTCATTACTTTCGTTTTCATTTCTGCGCATGTCGATATTTGATTGTCATTTGGTAGCTCATTACGTACTTGGAAGACCTTGTATACTAGATGGCAAAAGATTGTTGATAAATAAGGTGAACATATTGTTGATTAGAAATAAAAATGTAGTTCTGTGATTCTAACTTTATAAAGTGACATTACTTTTCGGGCTCCCTAATAATTTAAGAAACAAAGGAATTACACGTGCATAATCTAACAAACCACCATGGTTGTTCGCTCTGTTTAAAGACTATAAAATAGATTCGTTTGTTCAAACCAAAATATAGTAAGCACCCGAGCTATTTTTTTATTATTACTTTCATAACATATAACTAACTATTAATTTTAACCATTATTTCCCGTAAAACTTGACGGAAGAAAAAATACTCCCAATATAAACTACATATTTTGAGGAAAAGGAGACTTCATAGCTATAAACTAATTTAATCCAAACTTTATATCTAAATAAATATATTACTTGTTTTAAATTATAGAAACGAAACTACAGATGCATATTATACATTATTATTATTCATGTACTTATACTGATTGGCCTTAGAATAACAAATTGTAGCAAAAATTCATTTTTCACATAAAGTTTATTTGAAATAAAAATGCATGAACATCATAACTGCTTCATCATAATTTTAGCCGTAAAGCGCCCACTGTTGGAGCCTTTTCGACGTCGACGGAGGACGTTGTGCATTGGGCTTGCCAGTCCGTGGTCTCCACTCCAGAACTAAATCGCTAATCACCAGTTCTGTCGATGTCGGTTGATTCCGTTCGTCTACGGATCTCATAGTTACGGATTCGATCTCCTAGAGATATCCCTGGCATAGTCCTCTCCAAAGCTCATTGAGCAACAACTTTTTTACATAAATATTGCGTTATGTAGTCGTTGTTGTGGTACGAACAGTTTTAACGTTCTACCTCTAGGTGTGAACAATTAGATAAACTCATCAACTTAAGTCTCTATTTTTAAAAAATGGTATGTATTCACGAATTTACACTTACAAACAGCCTTTTAAAGATTATAAATAAATTTACAGATTGTTACCCGTCAAAGAAAACTTCCTGTGTAGACAAGTATTTAAGGTAAATCATTTTATAGATATTTAGTTATAATCTACACCAAACATTCTCATTGTCGCTATTATATAAAAACGAAATTGAAGTTGTTGTCATTTGTAGATAAATTAAACAGGAATATATTGTAAGAATACATATTCGTATAACGACATATTCGATTTCATTTGAAAGCATTTTTTTTTTCAATTATTATTTGGTAATTACAAGTAGAAAGTATTAAAAAAGGATTAAAATAAATAAAAGTTTTTATGTTAAAAATATTTATTAATTCACACAGTGTGCAATTTTAAAAATTATACAATGTCACTATTTAAAAAAAATACATTTCACGATACCAGATTTATTTCAACATATTTTGCATGGAGGCTTTTGAAATTAATTTTCACATTTACACTGCATTTTAAGTTAGCATTGCCATTTTCTACTTCATTAAGCTTTATTTCTCTCACTTTTTCGTATTAACTTTTTTTGGCACATTTTTGAATCGACTATTATATATAGCAATGTAAATATTACACATAAAAGTTGTTATAACTGAAACTCATAAACATTTGAATTCAAATAAGCATATCCGTTATTTGTTCGTAGCTAGTCAAATGTTAACCCATTTTTTTTCCACCATACTTTCATATATTTTACACTAAACTATTTTAAATAAATTATATACTAAACGTGCCAAAGTTATTAATGTAATAGATTCCTATTCGTTTCCACAGATAAACATAAAATAATTGTAATAATACATAGCACTTTATAAATTTAGAATGCAATAAATAAATATAGAATTTAAAATAAAGCATGATGGCACTTATTATTGTTTTGCCTATCTCTTGCGTCTATCCTAACACTTCGCTTGTGTTACGCACTCCGCACTCATAGGAGGGCATAGAGGTGAGTCCTCATACAGCTTAATTACAATGCAGTGTTATTAATATTATTAAATATATTCTTACTCAATGAGTATAGACCAAAGCTTGACTACGAAGCTAATTATTCTACACAGAATTACAGATTTTCCGTAGTAAATAGTCTACAATTTATGTATTGGTTCTATTTAAAGACCGCCATAAATTTGTTTGAAAATTGTTTATTTTATGAAATATTTAAGGCTTTAAATATATAAACGAAGCTAAAACTTACAAAACAAATTATAACAATAAATTTATAAATTTTTGGTGACTCTTAAATAATTTATCAAGTCTTTGATGATCATACAATATAGTAAAAATTCACTATTGCCTAAGAAGAACATGCATACATTAGTTAATACTATTTCCAGTAAAATATATGACAGTCAAACTTTTTTAGAGTCATTTCAGACAAGGAAAAAACCCAGAGGAATTACTAATTGAATAAAATCTGTTCCAATCTGACATGACGTAACTTTACTAGTTAGGTTTTGATTACAACGTAAATGGATATAATGGAACTAATCGAAATGCCTGATTATTTTATTAAGGGTAAAGAATGTAAATATTATATTTCTTCATGTTATAACATTATTTATCTGTTTGAAAACAGATATAAAGAGAAAACAAATCAAAAACATTTGCACATATAAATAAATCTAAATATAAAAAATATTAAGGGTTGTCGTAAAATTATATAATAATAATATTTTAACCTCAAAATCTATCGCACAAATTATAGTAATGCAATTTTTAATTTATATATATTTTAATACTTAATTCGTCCTTATCCATTTTTATTTTGTAAAAAGTAATATATACATAAACAATTATAACGCTGCATTGTTATTGAGTGAATTTACTTTATTATTTAAATTAAGATTATAAAAAAAACATAAGTACTCTAACAACTATTCTTTTATTATTAAATAGCTCTGATTTGTTCAATAAAGATTGCTAAATACTGTAGTTCGTTTTAGTAGTATTTTATTTCTTTTCTATTTCATATTAATTTTTTTATTCACTTAATACTGCAAAGTTAATATTCTTTCAGGGAGCAACAAAGTTAACGAAAGACGACATCGAAAGGGTGTTTTCATTATATGACAGGGTGAGCATGTTATATCATATTTTATACCCATATATATATACACATGTATATGTACATATATATTATATATTTTATTATTTTATTTTCTTACGTCTACTGATGTTTTTCGACAGTTTTACATTTTATAGAATTTCTAAATACATAATTAGACATATACTAGAAATCTTGAACCTTATAAAGTAGAAAGCTTCTCTATAGTAAATTAAAATACGTAGCGTTTTATATACCCTGTCTATCGTCTGTTAACAAAGCGATTTGTTTGGTTTTGGTCGGTAATCGCGGATTAGCAAGCGGCTGATAAAATATGAAAGTTCAAGGAACAGCTACAATATTTTGTTCAATCGATACGTACGCTTATATACACTCGTAAATGTTACAAAACATGGAACGAGCGATTTTGTTTTAGTGTAAGATGTCTAAAAAGGTACTAAAATTGACTGCAATTTCGGTGTAGAATTATACTTCACAAGTTTAAAGATATTTGGATATTTATAAAGAACCTCCACATTTTAATAGTAAGACGGTGAGTCAATGTCAATGGTAAATAAATGATTTAGCAGTATTTAAAAGTAGATAGACTCTATATCGTAACTGAATTGAAACCCTGTTGTCTAAACTACACCTTATGACTGTCGCATATGAAATACTTCTTCCTCTTTTTAACTGACACACGACTTTGCAAGGCATAGAATACTTCCTTGAAGATCGCCTCCGTAACCGTTCTTGCGCTGCCAGCATTAAACTTCTCGCGACTAAATCATCGGTTCACCTAGTAGGGGACTACCAACGCCTCTTTTATCGGCTCATGGTCATCACTCGAAAACCCGTCGGTCCTGCCCTGCCTCTTAAGACGAACAATAATATAAAGCGTTCCGACAACTGATCGACATATCAAATGGCGCGCTGTTTATTGTGAATACGTTTATCATAGCGCCGTGTCTTGTAGTACGTTAGTTCCTCGAAGTGCCTCGTCCGTTACTGCGGCGTTCTTGATGAAGAGCCGCATGTCAAACAAGACTTGTTCAAAGTAGAGTGCTCGAAGCGCGCCGGCGGTCGGGACTTGCGTGGATTAACCCGGGAATGCGATACACACACAACTGTTTGGCGGCAGAAATGTAACTCCGCAGACGCCTACACACATCTTTCTTTACTGCTAGTTAACTGTTCCTAATGTTTTCAGGATAACAACGGATCAATAGAAAATGAGGAGCTGCGGGGATTTTTAAAGGACTTACTAGAATTAGTGAAAAAAGTAAGTATGACCTGATAAATAAATTTAAATTGCATTTCAGTCTTTAACAAGAATAATAATTAAAGCAAATTTAACACGGAAACGTCTGCAAATATAAAATAATGATTTTTTTTTTTGCAAATAATATAAATAAATTTTTGATTAAGTCCCTTTGGTTGTATCTTTATCTTTCGTTGTATTTTAATGACGTTAAAAAGGTAATATTAAAAAAATATAACATGTTAGTGAAGTTCGGCTTCGAGCTTTTTTTTTCTAAACAAGTGTTTTCGACTAAGGGATAATGTAGCCTTCTTAAAGTAAAAAAAAAACATGCATTTTAAGACATCTACCTGTTACGGTCTCTTCAGAATTCTTTAGACACTATTAGGTCAATATGAAGAAAGTAGAAAAATTTTAACAACACTTTATCATGTTACTACCTTAAATAGGCTAAAATGTCATCAAACTAAGTAACACCTATATAAAATAGATTAAAATAAATAAACTTTTAAAACTAATACCACGAATTTTTAAAATGCGAAGGAACTTTTTCTTAAAACTTAGAACATTTTTTCTCAGAACAAAGTTCAATATAAAGTAATTAAAAACCAATATATGTATCTAATAGATTCAGGCGCTACTTTGCGGAAGTCCATCCTAAGTAAGAAAAGGACTAATATATAACTACTTCCGATAGCAGAAGTAGCTATATATTAGTCCTTTTCTTACAATATATGTGTGATACAAAATAATAAGTGTATACCTTTATGTAGCTCCCTACACAAATCTTACCAGGACCAAATAATATGCTTATTATGCCGTAACACGATGAACGCTATGCTAATCCGATAGTATACTATACTTGCATATTTAATAAACAGTGTTGTAATATATAAAAACTTGCAAACACAAAAGATCTTATTTAGGCTGCAAAAGTCATATATGACTAAATAAATATCATTTTATTTTTATTTCTGCTAGACATAGGCCTCCACCAATGGTATCTATGGGGAGATATACCATAATCGTCACAGTGAGAGCAGTGGCAATCCCTTATAATAAAGCACAGTGTGAACTATATAGGATTGTATCCCGAGAATTGACCTGCGACCTAAGATCGCAAGTACATTACGCTGGGCTACCATTCATCATTTCTAGCTGATCTTTATTAAAGTCAGTTTTGTTATAACTTTTATCTATACATCCAATCACAAACTTCTCTCTTTTCGCACATCATATTTATATCTCACACAAAAGACTTAAAATATAATAGGAATAATTCTTTCACCAAGCAGGGTTCAGGTAAGAATCTTAACTCCATATACAAGAGGCTTTATCTCATGTACGTGTAACAAATGGTCAAAATATCTTTATATAAATAGTCCGTAATAATTTTTAATAAATATTTAATAATTTTCCAGGATTACGATGCCCAAGACTTGCTTGAATTTGAGGAGACTATACTCCAAGGTGTAGAGTACAGCAGCGACGGCAAAATCAGCAGAAAACAGCTAACCATGATCCTCCTAGCCCTTGCAAAGCATCACCAAGAGGAAGAACCAACTACCCCGTAAGCTTAGCCGAAATTAATCAAAACTCCGTCCTCATGTTCGAACGAATTATTAAAGACGAATGTTGGCTGCGGTCTATTGCACAAAACGAACAACGCCCTTTTTTGTCAAAAATTACTATCATTTAATTATTTTATACTATCTAGACTAACAGGGTTCAGCCCGATATAGTAGCATTTGTATGTTTTTTGTATTCGCCCGACAGAGTTAGTATCAGGAAATGCACGCTTGTGTCATTAGTTATTTTATTATATTTGTAATTGGCTAAGGATGCGTTTACATGGATCCGTTTTTACACGGTGTTGTTAATAGATCTTATCTATCCTACGGCTTATTCTTGACTAATTTATATTCAACTTATTTGCGGTGATTTGGCCTCGCCAAATTTCATCAATCTTTTATTAATTATTGTTTAATCTATAGCTCGGTGTGTTTCTCGAACACGTAAAGTAAATTGCATTGGTATATTTTGTTAACTATAATATGATTTTAAATAAAAGTCTAAAATAACCGCATGTAAACGCATCAATAAATATCTTACAATCTGAACAGCTATCGATATATATGAGCAAGTAAAAAAGGTAGAATTATCTGTCTCTTTCACTTGCTTGTATTACTGCGTTCAGCGGATGCAGTATTTTGAAATACACAATTATCGTTAGTGTATAAGATTGATGGGATGGTTTTTCAGCCTAATTTTTTCGGCATTTATCGCTATGGCTATTGTCTATATTTTTTTTTGGTTTTGTGTAATAGACCGAAGGTTCGAAATTATAATTTTTTTTAATTAATAATTATGAGTTTCTTAATGGCGAATCTTATATTTAACCTAAGCTTTATTTTGTAAATGTTATTAACAAATCATATAATAATTATTTTTATATAACTAACGAAAATCGCATCAACACGTTTCTAACAAAAATTAAGATCGGATTATATGATTGAAATATTTTTAACATTACTTCGAGCTCGCCACGAAAAAGCTCGTTAAGAGTGAGAATAAAATGTAAATGTTTTAATTTTATTTTGATAAATTGCATTGGTAAAGAAATCGTAAAGTAAGATTTTTGTATTGCAAGATTTGGTATTAGAAACTTCCCTTATATTAATTTTTTTAAATAATAATTTTTTTTTAATAAATTAACCTAACTAACATTAGGTTTCCATTTCAATTTTAGGACAATGTAACCGAACACGTTTTGAATGCCAAAATAAAATGCCAAATATTGTTAGATATAGCTACGTTTTTGTTTTTAATAAAACTAACCTATCGTACAAAATAATAAGTCAATATCATTGTAGAATTTTCCAACATATCACAGATTATTTTTTGCCTTAAAAACATTTTTAAATGGCACTGCAATATTTTCGATAACTTCACTTTAGACAGTAATAAAATATTTAAAAAATCAATTAAATCGTTAAAATACTTTAGATTCATCATTTTATATGATATATGATTTTAAATTTAAAGATTTTAATTGGAACCCCTGTTTAATATATTTTTATAAAAATGTGCCCTGTTCCTAAAATGCCATCTTTTTCGGTTCAGAAATAAAGCTAGTAAATTAATAATAAAAATTGGTTAAAAGAGCTTCAATATTTTTCTTTAATACTCTTTATTATAATTGTATTGTTATAAGCGTTTAGTTAAAATGAACACTTTTGTTATTATTCAATTTTAATCTGTTTCAAAAATAAATGCGGAAAAATTTAACAACTAAAATTAATTACTGTAATTGATTATTATATGTAAAAAATGTGTTTGCTTGAAATGTTATATATATTGGTGGAGTAGTTTTCTGTGTAACTAAATAATTGTTGTTATTGTTTATAAATTGTCTTTAGACGATAAACGACAATTGTTGCTTTCTGTTATTAAGTGTAAATTTAACGGCGCGATTTATTATTATTTTTTCATCTGATTTAATTACAATTGCAGGAGTACTTTTTCAGAGACATTAATTAATTACTTACTATTTCACAACTGGCAACCCAGAAATTATTTCTCGTACTTAATCAAAATCTAAAATAGACTATGTAGTAAGCTCTTAAAAGAAATGCGTTTTAAATATCCAAACAAATGATTAGACATGTTTAATTAATAACAAAACGAAAAAACATTTTATTTAAATTTATATATTATATATGTAAAGTTAGTATCGTTGCAGACTTCTCGATAAGTAACATAGCACATCAAACAAATAGACATGTGAAGGCCTCTTTGCTTTGTACAATTACTTCGGGATATCTCCAATACTAGTGCTAGTATTACTAAATTGTACTTGTAATCAAACTGGTAACACTTGATAATAAAAATCGCGCCGTTTAGTATATTCGCCAGACAGAGTTAATACCACAAAATATAAATTTTATAGGTTATACATAATTAAGTTAAAATGAAATGATGGCAAAAGTTTACTTACATTAAGAATAAATTATTATTAATGTCGTACATTACGAGTGAGAATCAAATAATGATATATTTATTTATGTATGTTTACTTGGAAAAAAAATTAACCTGGTTACTTTTACAACTTGTTACTTTTAAAGGAATTACTAGGTGTGAAGTCATCTATACATTCTTTACAATTATAGCCCACAAACATTCATCCCTCTCTTTCACTTACTACCGCTTACTAAAATGTGATTAAGGGAGCACTCAACTCTGTCCGGCAAATATAATACAATCGTAGACATTGATATTGTATTAGAGAAAAAGAATAAATGTTTCCCATTTAAGTTTTGTGTCTTTATAAGGGTATCAGTTGCACTGTCAAGAGAATAGAACCTTGCTATATCCAAAATGTAGGTCAACATCAAAAAGTTGTCATGGTTTTATAATGTATTCACTTTGCAAGTCAAAAATGAATCTGTATTTGCTTATAGAGTCAATGTGTCAATGGGCAACACTAAACAAAAGTACCTATACCTGCTTATTGCTTTTTGTTTATAAAATAAAACGCTAAATCAGTGTAAGTTTTACTTAACTTTTTAATTTCGCGATAAATGTTACCACATCATAGATTTTTTTTTCGCACTGTATAATCAATGGTTGATCTTAAATTGGTGTTGTGATGAATTAATAAATAAGATTAACATAGGGACTATATTGTATTGCACAAAACGCCAAAATTATATTTTACATAAAGAATGTGCTACAATGTACACATTAATAAGTAATAAAAGAAATTTTAACTATATTGAAAAATAGTTAATATAGTTAATATGATAATATTTTTTTTTCTGACTAATCCCGGAAAATTATTCTCAAATTTTATTTTAATTGTAATTGATTTTAATTTTAATTCGAATTTTTTTGGTTAAAAAATTTCAAAAATTTTGGATGTGCTAAATAAGTCTTAAAGGATAAAATAAAAATATCTTACAATGAAGTTACAATTTTGTTCTCAACTTTACATACTACAAACATAAAACATTTTAACTTATTAACGTCATCGTTTTCCAAAAAAAATTAAAATATTATAACTGGTTTGATCAGATAAAGTTTAAGTATTGACAGATTCAGATATTTGTATTTAAAAGAAAATTAATATAAAAATATCTGTGGTTAAACAACATATTAGTTTATGCTTGAATTAAAGTTTTTCACATCGCTGTAATTTTTTTGTACCCTGAATTACCGACATTTGGGCAAAAGACACGAAATAGAAGTGACGTTTCGATGACATTTTATTAATGATCGTTTACTCTTCTCTGATTATAACGAAACTTATATATGTATTTAATTAAATAAAAGTTAATTTTTCAGTAAAATCGAACCCATCCTAATTAACTATGTTCATAAAAAAGGTTATTCGTTGTCCGTCATTAAAATGTCACAGCTGTAATATATGTACGGGCCAAATGTCTGTGGGTCTTTTGTCTTCCGATATTATCTAACATGTAACATTTCTGATGTATATTATTTTTTGCTTATTAAACATGTCCTTTTTACGTTAATTGTTTAATTAATTATCGATTTTACGAAAAAACTTACTTTATTTAATATTTTTTTTCTTTTAAGAGTATCTAAATTCCATTAAAAAAATGTCGTAATTCTGCTATTACTTATTTAAAAGTTATTTCCATTCTTCTGTGTTAACAAAATATAAGCCTTCAGTATTAAAAATCTGATAACATTTGTGATCTTACCGTATAAATCTGATTATTATATTACGTTCATGTTATTTTATGTTAAAAATTTTATTATTCAGTTACAATCTAATTGATTCAAAACGTTACGGTTTTCTTAGTAAAAAAAAACAAATGCTCATGTATCTAATAATTGTTGTAATGCCTAGCACTATATGTATGTATTAATTATGGAGATATTTGTTATAAAGTGTTTATATTTGTCATTGTAGTTTCATTTTAACCCTATTACTCTCTCAAATGGTAAGCCAGTCGAAACTGTTGCTGATTCTTTGTGCAAACATATATTGTATAAAAGAAAATTCTATAACGTTTATTCATACGGATATGCGATATATTGATTGAAAATGCAAAATAAAAAATGTCAAGAAAAATTAAATAAACAGAATGACCCCGCCTAGCGGTAAAGATACGTTCCATCAATGTAAATAATGGCATTAAATTTAATATCGATGTTTTATTAAGTAAAACCTAACACATTTCTTACAAAAATTAAAACAATTTGAATAAATAAACTTATTAAAACAAACAAAATTCAATTATTCACTTTATTCTGGGTTTCCAATTTTCTGACCTTTTGTCAAGATGACATCTAATATAATTCGCGCTTTCCTTTTGCGTTCTGTTAGAAGTTGTTAATAAGTAGATAAAGCATCTATAACAATCCGTCAGGCTTTTGAACTCCTGTCGAAATTTAATTTAGTTAATTACTTGAGTTTAACATTGAAAAGACTAACAGCTGTTTCTTGAACTATTTCTTAAAGGTTTTTCAAATTTAACTCATCTAAGCCGGTTTGTTTCACTAATTACAATATTTGTTCCATTATTTCACCCACATCGACTAAGTGGCCAAAGTCTTCGCTCTTACTTAAATCTATCGAAAAATTCTTCCATACTTCTTTCAAAGATCTTTCCGTTATCTCATTCCAAGAAAGGTTTATGTTTTCTACAGCAATCACGATATTGTGGTTTAACTAAAATTCTTTAATTGATTGTTTCTCTTCTGCGTCTATTTTCGAACATCTGCTTAAATGTCCGCCACAGGTATAACGGTTGAATTAAGACAGTTGTGTTAGTCGGGAAAAAAAAACTACCACGACTGGAAAGCATGTTGTTAATTCATTTTCAATTAATAGTCGTTCTATGTGTTCAAGGTTTTATTATTTTCCAATGACGTTTAATAGACAGAGAGAAATAGTGATAGAACCAATCCTAAAAAAATATTCTCATAATAACCCATGATTTTTTATTAGTCGTCCAAATCACAAGGAAAGTTGATTCAAATATGCCTTTCATCGCTCTTGGACTTTGGAGTGGTAAACTACTAGTCGTTTTAATTTGAAATCACCGCTTTCGTTGCTTTAAATCTTGGTGCCCGTTTCTATTCACGGGATATAATTGTTCGTTTTGGAATACTTTTTCAAAAAAGGCCATTTCATCAATGCTAAAAATATATTCTGGAGGTTAGTTGTCTTATTTAATTATAGTTTTTAATATTGCTAGGTATAGAGCCGCCGCTTTCGTATCACCAATTGGTACTTTTCATGTAATCTTTATGTTGCAAAAATTATTACGATGTATAAATATATTAAACCATCCCCGAGTAGTAACAAAAGTTTCTCTTTTATCATTTGCTTTTTACTTTTTGACAAATTGACTTATAAATAGTCATTTTTCCATTTCCTCTATAATATTAATTCTAGAATGAGTAATTCTTATTGCCAAGATTGTCGTAGTTGCAGTTGCCAATGGCAGTATTTTACCTTCATTCTTAAGAATTTTCCTTGTTGTCGAAGTTGCCAGATTCAATGCAGCACTAATCAGATTGACTTTTTCCAGAATCTAATCATCTAATCACTTGCATATTCGTTTTCAGTAAAATGCTAACAACCATGATAAAAACTAATGATCATAATTTGTCACTGTATTAATCTCTCGTATTATTGATTCTAATTTCAAAAATATTTATGCTCACAATAATGTCAACAAATGTTTCAAATGATAAATGTGTCTGTTCTGCAACGCATCAAACAAGAAACAATGTTTTGGATATGTTATATACGTGGTTTTTTTTTATTGGCCACCCCTATTGGGAGCCTCTCGTACCCCCTATCTGGTGTGGGATAGGGACTTTTGCTTTCAGTTATTTAATTTTTCACAATCTTTTTATTTTTATTTTCGCTCTCTTCATTTATGCATCCTATGTTCTTTCATTCGGTGTTCATTCCACATTTCTTCTTTCATTCTCTTTCGCTCTGTGACCTTTCATTCCTCTCTCATTATACATTAGTATTTTATTAATTTTATTTCTGTTATTTACATACTTTTGTTTTTCATTTATTTCACTTAAGCTTTATAATTCTATTTATTTACAGTTTACTAAAAGTTGTTACCATTATTACTTATTTTCTATTTACATTTTTATTAATATTATTTAGCTTTGATTTTTTTGAGTTGCTTTTTTAATTATTTCTCTACAGTATGAGAGGAAGTCAAATTTTGTCAATTTTGTCAATTTTTGTCAATTTTTCTTTTATCAGGGAGGCTATGGTTTCCTCCGTGATTTTTACGCCAGACCGGCACTCGAAGTCGAGCCGGAGACCCCCGAATGCGGGACACTGGGCCACCAAGGCAATTCTGTCCTCTTCTGCTTGGAGACCTTCGGCAGGACCAACTCGTAAGCGTCCCTCACGGTTTTCACATACCGACCGACCATGCTGACCAACGCCCCCTTTTCGGTGATCTGATTCACCTCGGTAGGCGACAGGCAGCGATCCGATAACAGCCGAGCGACAGTTCGATGGAACTCGCCCCAGTCTGCCCTACGGGTAGTGTACTGCCGTGTGGTCCGCTTGACGTCCATGCCTTGGGACCTCTCAAACTTCAGATTGAACACAATTGCCCTGTGGTCCGACGAGGATATGTCGTCCACAAGGCTCCAGCCCACCGCACGGTCGAGTAGGGTGGTCGAGCAAGCAGTAATGTCGACGCGACTGGAGTAATGCTTACCGCCCCGATACGTATCAAACGTCGACTCAGACCCCTGGTTCATCACGTGCACCCCCAGTTGGTCGAGGGCGGCTGCGATCTCAACTCCTCTTCGGTCCGTGGACCGGCTACTCCACCAGGTGTTATGCGCATTGACGTCGCCACCCAGCACCACGTTGGCGGTCCCCAACGTACGTTGTAACGTATGTACGTGTTTAGAAACCCAGCACTGCACACGATTTCTGGGAATCCCCAGGTTGAAACAATGGAGTATTAAACCGAAACAGCGTTGAGCGGGGTCTTACTGTGCTCACCGTTGGAAATATATCGCACAGATAATAAATAACCTTAATAGCGGTAAACCACCAATAAATATCTTAAAACCAATAATAAACTTAAAAGTAGAAAAGGCTAGGTTCACTTTATTGTCTTACTTTTATGTATATTCAATCCAATTTGGGCGCTAATTCACAATTAGAAATATCATAAATTGTAATATCGCTTATAATTAAATTCGCTACGGGGAGTAAGCGGAAACGCAAATGTGTAGTTGTCCAAGGGTAACTATCTAAGCACTGATACCATGTCTCTCCGTTACAATTAACAATAACCTATTTTAATTAATTTATAGTCCTGTCGTTACAGACAGAAAATGTAAAATAGCAACCAATTATTTTTTTAATAAACATTTTTAAGAATTTTTTTTAATTACTGGTCAAGTATTTGGTCGAAAAACCAAACAATTTACAAGAGATAATACGGTTACAAATGACTATTATTTACTTTCTCACGTAACGCAAATTAAGGATTCCAACTCTTGGCTTAATACAGGTCAATGTTATTGTAAAAAATATCTAACATTTGTAAACAATTTCCGAAAGGGAATTTAAACCCATCGTCAAAAGTCACTTCGGTGATATGTCTGTCTAAATATTTTTCGTTGATAACGTCCGGACATAGAGTTAACCATCAAAATATAATAAATTAACAAAGCCGTTAAAAATAATTTTAAATTATTAATTTTACAAAGATTTTCCAGTAACTATTTAGAAATTTTTCTTTCATAAATTCTACTTAAGTGCATATAGAAAAAAATATTCTTGTCTGTGGCATAGCGTCACTACAGTGGCGTCCTATTAGAGTCCGATTCCAAAAGCCGGAAACGCCTTCACTGCGCTTTTCTAACCTAGCCTTTAAACTTTTTATTAACCGCATTGCGAGTTCCTTTAAGAAATAAGAAATTTAATAATGGGAGTCGATGTGGAAACGCTTTCTCCTGGCGACGGTACGTATATTTTTAATACACGATATGAATATACGTACATATATAGATCGTAACGTAATTTTTCCTGCTTGTCATACACGTTAAAAGTACTCGGAATATTCTCGTAACACTTTCTTCTATTTGTTCTTTATTGTTTACCGGTAACTGGTCAAAATTCCGATTTATAAATTATCGGAGCTTTATCAAGATAACGATGTTTCACAGCCTTTATTATTTTATAACCTAAATTCACTTTTAAACACACTTATCGCACACACCACGCTACTCGGAGATCTAGAAAATTAGCTGCCTATCTGCGTATTAATTTTAAAGTAAATGCGTAAAAATCTGGGTCTCGCATCAATAACAATTATTCTTATGGCAGCCCTATCTCATCTATTTTCGAAGGCATCAAGCATATGATGCCTTCAAAAGTAGACTGATTAAGTTAGTATGACACACATGTATCAGCTGTGTAGCTGTTACTGCGCCTAATAAACTTTACGGCCTTAAATAAATATAACCTGGTATTAATACCCTGAAGCTAGATAACCCACCATTCCTGTAATACTTCCGAATTAGTACAGAAAATTAATGCTGTATTATAAAAAATTATGACAATTATCTTCAGGATCCTCATATCCCAAGAAGGGGCAGACAGTGGTAGTCCACTATACAGGTACTCTGACTAATGGGCAGAAGTTTGATTCATCGCGCGACCGCGGAAAGCCCTTCAAGTTCAAGATTGGTAAGGGAGAGGTCATCCGTGGCTGGGATGAAGGTGTAGCTCAGGTATTGAACATATATTGATTAAATTGCATAAGAGCTACAACCAATAGCCAAGATCTTTATTCACATATGAAACCATATTGTTACAATACATCCATGAGATTTACATTGATGTAAGGACTCATAATAATATCACTGTTACCGAGTAGAGGTCAATTAAGAATGGCTTTGAAATATTGCAAGAGTAATTGTTTTTTAAGATCATGAAATAAAACACCATCCATATTTTGTATAAACTGGACTTAAATATCTGACTAAAATTAGTAATTTTTACACAATATTTGACCCACAATATGGTGTTATAGACAGCAAAGGCAATTTTCAAACCCTTCTTGGGAGCCATCTGTGTAGTATAGACCATAAAGTGTTTGTGATGATAGTGGAAAATTTTAATAATTGTTACAAGATCCTAATAAAAAAAATATTACAAGTTATATATAATACATAATAAAATTATTTATTACCTGTGGAGTAAATATGGTTGTGTAACATGTAATAATCAATAATTTCAGATGTCTGTGGGTGAACGAGCTAAATTAACCTGCTCTCCGGACTATGCTTATGGTCAGCAAGGCCACCCTGGAGTGATACCACCAAATGCTACCCTCATCTTTGATGTGGAACTCATCCGTCTTGAATAATTTACCACTGAAAAAACAACAATCATCACAGACTTGCAAAACATAGATTTTAAGTTAAAACTTTGATATTTTTGCAGCCCGTTCTTATGTCAATAATTTTTTTTTAGTTTTGATATGTCATTATGGTTTTAGTGCAATAAGCAGGTTGTCTACCTCCTAATAAATAGAGCACTATTTCTATAAATTGGAAGGCATTATTAATGTTAGCATTTTTGGAACACAAGAACATTCCGGAAGCATTTTCCGTTCTGTTTAATCCATACGTAAATAATTTATGAATATTTTTTTTGAACTTACAACTTATACAAGTGGGTAATTAAAAATTTTGTTTTTTAATTAATGGTTTGGATTTTGATATTCTTGACAGAATATTCATTGGATTTATACTAAGAAAAAATAACAGATATACTTATTGAAAGTTTTCTAACAGAATCTAATACAAATTAGTGAAAACATCCTGTCAGCAAAAGCTTTATTTTTATTTTAAGTTTAAATAAATGTACTAAGGGATATATTTGTTTTATTACTATTTAATAAAATAGTTTTTACTAAATACTTTTCAACAATTTAAGAAGCAGTGATTTAATTGCACATGTTTAACAAAGAGGAGTCTCTAGAACACTAATGTAAGTCATAAATTCTAAATAAGTAATTATTTAAGTCAGGTTACCAAACTCTTTTTCTCTATGGATGTATCTATATGACAAAGAGTTTGGTGACCTGACTTAAAAACTTAAAATTTTGTTGGTTTTCCTGTCCCAAAAGTCAAAAAAATGTGATAATTAAGTCAATAGAAATAACTATTGATTTTTACTTGTAAACATGCGTTGCGAATGGCATTTTGCAAGCCTTGATACATATATTTGTGGAATATAAATAAGCTTTTACAAATAACAGTCGCTGATCTTCTTGTTAAACGTAATTTTTCTAATATGATACATTGATGATCTTCACTATCAAACAACAATTTTATGGACGCGGTTACGAATTATGAACCATTATTTTCTTACAGACCCCCGTCCAGTCTATATATAGACCCCAGGGAACTCATTGGAGCTATCAATCTACGTCTTTGTATCCAGATAGCAAGTCTGGTATATATTGGCGTTGTATTCAGTTCTATCGAGGTCTAATCAAGTAATCAACATTTTAAATCCTCATTAATTTTAATTTAGGATAGCTAACAATGCTGTTTGTATTTTCGTTACTAAATTGAAGTGGGCAAATATTACAATACCAATTAGGACAATTTTTTTAAGTCAAACGCCTGAGTAAAGCAACAAGCATTTTTACTGCATAAGATTTTGTATATATGAATCAATGATAAATTGTTCTATTACAGAATGAACAAATTACCTATTGTTAGGTGATAGCCCTGCAAATACATCTATCAAATATGTTATACACAAAAGGAATACTGATTCCATTAGTTTTAGCTTTGTAAGAATCAATTCATTAAGGTAATGTTGCTTAGACATGGAAGCCAGTCTGTGGTGACTAGACAAAAGTCCACAATTTTAACCAAGACTAATTTCATAGCACAGCTTTTACTATAAAGCAACACATAATGCACATTTTGTTGCAGTAATTATCATTTATTTAAGTAGGTCAGACAGGTAAAAATAAATAAATTTAATGTAAGTATCAATTATTTATTAATCATCAGAGGTACGAAAGAAACCACATTATTCTCTAATAGACTTTTCTTACTAATTAATGACAATCACATGAAAAAAATATAGAAACTAATATACTTTTTCTCCTATAAAACATTTATTTGCTATCCTTTATCATTGTGACGCAAAGACCATGAAATAAGCTTATTCATGAAGGGGGTACACTTACAAATTATCACTATAGAATATTTTTAATAGTTGATATCTTATGCACATTTGCTTTAATTTACAAAATTTTATCCTAATCTAGTTGTCAGATTAGAATATAATAATCATATTACTACATTTATACTTAATTAACAGCAATGTTGCGTTGCTGTAATGAGAAAAAGATATGAATAAGAAATAAATAATAAAATTATTTTCGTTTAATATCATAAATAATGATTAGTTTCCTTTCTTATCTATAGTATGCTGCTTTTAATTAAACCTGAAAATATATTGCCTTTACAACAACGCACGCACGCCTTGTACAATGGTTACACTGAAAGTTTTTAGAACTGATCAGTTAAATATGATAAAATAAATATTGTGAAATTAAAGAGGTTTTTTTATTAACCTTTCCACATACATTATATCATTGTCATATATTTTTACTACTATTCAGTGGATGTTTCCTTTAGAATAGCCTATAAATATGATTGAAGAAAAAGTGTAGAGAAAAAGTTATCGCCTTCTTTGGTCGAACAGGTTATTTAACAATGATTACAGCCAAGACATATACTAACATGTTTGCTTGTTGTTTTAAAAAAAAAAAGACTTCAAAAAGGCCATGGTAAACTCCCACAAACAATCGAGGCCCTTGCTTCTCGCAACTTTTTCATGATGTAATAATGCATAGATAGTCAGTCTAAAAATTTCAGTGTTCCATTTGGTATAATTACCGGAGGAGACAAGACAAAAATTTTGTCAACTTCTTACAAAAATATCTTTTTTATTATTATATATATATTTAAGGATATTTACATAGCAACTATTCACAGAGTAGACAAGTTACTGACCTTTGTAATAATCGGGATTAATATGAGGGCAGGATGTTTATTGTAAACTTCACTCTAAGATTATATGTCACAAAAGGTCAGAGAAGTGAAGAGATATATGATAATATTCTACTTTTTGCAAATGGTCTGCACTTTGCTCAGGATACAACAGGCTCAACATTAAAAACACCTCAGGTTTTCATTTAGTATAATATTAAAAGCTCTCACTTGACCTGAAATCTAAACAAATGTATGCTTATGATATTTTTGTACTTTTGTACCTTTAGATTATGAAAAACGTCACTAGTCTAGAATATGTTGGAAGTTATATAGTTAATTTTTGCTTTGTGCAATATCAAAGTTTTGGAACTACTTTTGTAGTTATGAAACATTGTCAAAATTTTGATGTCGAACCTAGTCCAAATACACAGAATTTTTATAAATCCCTCTTAAGTAGCAAATCTCTCTTCACTACTTTGACAATTTGTGTATATTTTGTTTGCCCTAATTAGGAGCTGTCTGTAATCATCAGCTCATGTCCATTTTATGTTTGTCAGACATATATGACAACACTACAAAGTATCAAAATTGATCATTAGTATTTTAAGTTAAACAAAGTTTGAAACTCTTGCGGAGTCCACACTTATTAGTTTTCCATTTAATGCTCCACTTAAACAATTATACTGTTTATTGAGACAATATTTTTTATAGATTGATCTTAGTAACCCTTAAAAATATATTTACATCTTAAGTATAATAAATTACAATCATAAACTAGTAAATTAACAGTTATACTGCCAATAATGATACGGAACAGAGTGAGAAAACAAATGAGGGTGACATTACCTTTTAATCCATATTAGGATGCATGTCAGAATCCTAACATTACTGCTTGTCTCACTTAACAATTTGTTTTGAGCACTAATAATGAGAAATTTCACAAATAAATGCAATAATATCTTTGTTTTAAGATAATATAAAAAAATAAAGTAGGGGTAATACTTTCAGGCATTACAAAACCTTTTCCTTTCTTAATAGATAATGTTCTGTATGTCAAAAACAACTGATAATTCAATTGCACCTTTTTATGAATTTGGTAAAGGTTTTAATGGGCCAAGGCTTAACAGTCCATCAGCACCAAGGGCTTGCAAGCTGCTGGCCATACCGTTCTGTACATTATGCACAGAGATAACTGGTATACCAAAGCAACCATTACCTTGCTCCCGATTAGCTAATGGAATAAAACTGTAAATACCTAAACTACTCAAGCGTTTCAAATTGTCCTCCTGAGACAGGTCTACAACAGGTAGTCCTAGCTCCCTATTGGAGCCCGTGACATTGTGAAATATTCTCTTGTGGTGCTGCAATTGCAAAGATTTTGGATAAGAAGCTGGGCACTCGTCGCACTTGAACACTGGTATTTTGCTCTGTGGGTGGGCATTCGACATATGCACAGATAGCGAAGTGGAACTCATAAACATTTTCTTGCAAATTCTACATGCAAGCATACCAGTTCCGATCTTGGCTTCTGGTATTGAGAAATTGCTCGACTTGGAGGAATGTTTAATACTCACTCCTGCGCCGAGATTTGGTATGTTGGGCAAGGGCCGCTGCGGCGACGGCGACCGGCTCTTCTGCTTTTGTTTTACGCTGATACCTCTCGACGCTAACACGTTCGCCATTGCATTGGCCTCCTTGTTCACGGTCTTCTTTGTTATAGAAATTTGGCTGCCTATATTCAATTTGTCTTTGGCACCTTGCACACTTTGGATCAATGGTAATCCTTCGCGTTGTTTTTGCAACGCCATCACTTGACAATCTTCGTTGTCATGCTTACCCGGAAGCAGCATATCGGTTCGCCTCTTCGGAACAGATCCACCGACCACAGTGCTCGGCCGCTTTAAAGGCATACGGGGGCCCATTTTTCCGCCTCCTCTGACTTGCAGTTGAATACCGGGCCTAATGGATGGACGTGCAACACGTGCATTTGGCATCCTGGGTCTGGGGCCGACTGCGATTCGTAAATGTGTAGGTGGTGCCGATTGCCATGGCGACATAGAGTGACTCGGAGGTATTTCTTGACCATGAAGAGGCTGTTGGTTCGGAGCAACAGGTTGACTGGGCGCAATCGGTTGGCTCGGATTAACAGGCTGGTTATTACACCCCCCTGTCTGACCCGGAGGAAAAGTTTGCACATTCTGAATCCTGATGTTACTAGGTGATTGTTTCATTGAACTGGGACTAGTTGCTGAGGCGTATACCTGACTAGGCGAGGAGCCCGGGGGGCCCATCGAAACCGGCGGTTGATTCATTAAACCAGGTGCACTCTGCCCATAAACAGATTGTTGCATGCTCTGTAATGGGGAACCTGTTGAATATGGTGATGAGGCATTAGAGTACACATTGGATGGCATTGGTCCTGGATACCCAGCTTTTGACATGGCAGGTGGATATTGGCTATAAGCACTCTGTGAATAATTAGACCCTGGATACTGGCTTGACATTGCCTGCCCCGAAGTATACATATTGCCAGGAGTTTGCGGGTATCCTTGTGGACTTTGCCCAGTAGGGTAGGCATTATAGGGTGGAGGGGGAGCCATCATTCCACTAGCCCCAGGATAAGCTTGAATGTTTATCATTACATTCTGTTGATGTGTAAAACCTCCTGATCCACTGCTGTTTATAGTAGACAGCTTCCCTACTTGTTCTGCTAACTGTTTTACAGGTAATAGACTTGACAAAATGTTTGATGTAGGATTATATGGCATAAGTGTAGATGATGCAGAAGGTGGTATAAGGTTATTTGAATGACCTGTAATTTTTTTATGCTCTTCTAGGAGAGATATATTGGTAAATCTGGTGTTGCATGTTTCACAAGAATGTTGGGGGCCTAATGTATCAAGTGATATGTATTCACTAACATCAGATAATGAAGATATGTTTTCTTTCTTGTTAGAAGATGAGAGCAGACTTTCAAAAATTTCATCAGCACTCTTTTCAAGCATGTCAATTGCCGGTTTAGAATCCGGGGCATTCCAATTAAAGTTATGTTGTTTCTCTGTAGATGGCATCGACAGAAGACGAGAAGAAAGAGTCGGTGCACTACTGTAACCCGATTGTGCTGTAGTTGGATAAGGTAATGACGTTGAATACGCAGGTGGTGCAGTCGACGTTTGATTCTCAACTTTGGGTATAACAGGCTTCACATCAGAAGCAGGTGTAGACGACACTACACAGCAATCATCATCTTCGTCATTGGAGTCACCGTTGATTTCAATTATAGTCATGGTGGGATCCTCAGTCTTAGTAACAGGAGGAAGAGAGGAAGATTCCTTTTGAATTGTTAAATTTGATGAGCTCAATTGTGGTTGGGAATTAACTGTGGGTGTGTCTAGTTCTGTTTTAATTTTAGCTATTATAGGCGTAGGTGCCCTATCTAGTGGAGGTGAGGAGGGTTTTTCAGTTTTGATATTTCCCATAAGCAAAGCTCCATCAGGTGTTAAAACCTCTGTATTTGTTGATTCTGGTGCTTCTGTTTTAATCACAATTTTATCGGAATTTATATCATAAGATTCTCGCCTTTCTTTTGTTACATTTTGTGATTCTGTTCTTATATCTGTTTCGTCGTTCTTAATTGCTTGTGAGGATTCTTGGCTTTTTGTAGGTACAGGAGTGTTCATACCTCTTTTGGGTGTTTGTTTAACAGATGGTCTCCCAGGTGTTTTCACAATTGGGGGTCCTTTTTGAGGTATTTCTTTAGGCTGTTTAGATGATTCCATTATTTTGACTGGAGTATTGGAAAGTTCTCTGGCGGTGGTTTTGCTTGCAGGGCCTGCTTTTATTAACGTCTGAGCGGGCTCTATTTTAATTCTCTTCCCTTGAAGTTTACTGTGCTGATTATCTCTATTATTTTTGCCAGAATCACTTAATTCTGAACTCCGACGTCTTTCAGCAGTACGTTGTTGTTGTTCCTCTTCTTCTTCTTCTGAGTCTGGTTCAACATCTTCGTCCTGGTTTTTGTATTGATTTTTATTATTTTGACCTGATTCTTCGTCATTCCTGCTGTCTTCGTTTTCACTTAGGTCATCTTCATCATCGGAAGCTTTGAAGTCTTTTAAACCATTTATTACTTTAAATGTATTAGTGTTGCAGCCATCAGATTTTAGTTTAAGTTTTATACCCCCAAGTTTACCCAGTTTTTTCAAAAGGTCACTTTCATTTTGTTGCTCAGATTCTTCAGACTTTTCTTTTTTAATAGTGCAACTTTTCTTTATGGTAAAACCAAGACCACTTAATTTGTTTAGTGCTGCGTCTGAGCTTTGGACCGTATCTGGCGCCTTTTTGATAGATACACCTGTTTTCTTTAAGATTTGAGATAAATCAACTTTTTGCGGCGTTTTCTTGGCTTCAGGTTTTGGTTGCGGCTCAAGTACCTCATCATCAGACCAATTTTCATCTCCGGAGGGAGCCGTATCTTCTTCGTCAGACGGCAGCTTGTCTAGCACCACTGAGGGTAGAGAAACGTGTTGAATTAAATGATTTTCAAGGTCTTCCCAATCTTCGAAATCTTCGTTGCAAGTGAAGCAATGATAAAGTTGCTCTACTTTAGGTTTTCTTAATAAAGCTCCAGTGGACTCAAGCTTTTTTAAAATGTCTGCAAATTCCTTGTTTTGTGGCTTCTCATCTTCTTGCTCCTCATCGTAGCTGTTATCTAGACCATCTTGTCCCTCCTCATTGTCTGAAATTATAAAAACGTACAATTAAAAGTAATTTCTATAAACATCCCCTATTACCCATGACACCTTCATCGCGTTCGAAAAGCCACGTTTATAAACCCAAGCCGTTTCATTTAATGTTGATTAAATTAACCACCGGAATTTATATCATAATCGTAATCAACTGCATTGGTGGCAATTTGCGAGAAAATATTTCCAAAATTCTAATTTAGAATTACCTTTTTTGAAAAAAAAATGATATTAGAGTAATAATATTATTATGTTATGCCCGAGATTCTGAGTATCCCTCGTCCCACCGTTAAAATGGCTGCTGGTCCCGCTAGGAACAGCTGCCGAGGACTGGTAGCCCGGTTTTTTGTAAATCATAAAAGGGGTGTAGTATTATCTAATTTAGTAGTTAAAGTATAAAACAAATCTACAAAAAATAATTTCTCGATAAATGCAATTTACAAACCAAAAAACATGATTGATATTCTTCCATTCGTTTTATTAAAAAGTAACTGTGCCCTGCACTTTGTGAACTTAATTGACTCTGAACATTCTGTCGGGTGAAATTTTGTAATAATCCCTTATCTGACCGGAATCTACTCGGCGGAAAGAAAAATTCCTACAAAATTTCAAGTCTCTAAGCTTTGTGGTTTTAAAGATATCATGGTAAGTCCTCTGAGTAGCTTTTGAAAACATTTGTTTCCTTAGAGACTTTGATGATACAATAATAATAAAGTATAAACTAGCTGCATACTAAGACGTTTGATACAGTAAGCTAGTCCAAAAGATTTGCAAAAAAAAAATTTAAAAAATTTGCCAAAAAAAACCCTAACAGTTACATTTTATTCAGTTACAGTCATCTTTTTATAATGTTGTAAATAGAAAAATGTAGTAGCATAAAATGTGTCACCTATAAAGGAACACAACTAAACCATTATTTACTTGGCATTCTTTGTTGTCTTCTTAGCTTATATTTACTGCTGGTGTACCAAAATAAATAAACACTCTAAGAGATCTGATAATTAAATAAAATCACAAACACCAGCCAAAACATTAATATAAATATTAAGGTATCCACCCTTATGTTTGATCCTCCTGTCTTGTAACAGCCTGTATATATATATATATATATATATATATATATATATTACATATTTAGGTGGCATCTATAGGGGCAGCCTATATCAAGCAGTGGACATGCTGCTATTAAAATAATGATCCAGATGATTTTATAAAATTTTGATAAATTAATGACATAAAATAATGAACTTTCCATAAATTAAAGATAAATGAATTTAGTTTAATTTCTAAAAGTCAGGATAAATGGCAAATAAAGTAGTTTTTACTAATGGCATAAATGTAAAAATGCTACTTAGCTATTATGAAATTTACCAAAAAATTAACTAAAGCGTTAGTGATAACCCAAGGACTTATTCAAAACAAAATTCTTATAAATAGATTTAAAACAGATAGCAATTTTATTAGCTTCTTAAAATGCAGGAATAACTGCAATACTACAATAAATTTGTGACATATTTATAATAGTTTTTGGGTATACTAAGAGCTAAATCATTGAGAATGAAGTCAAGAGAATTTATTTATTTTATGTAGATTTATTGATGCACTTTGGTGTTTTAAAGTCCGGGTTCTAATAAAAAAAGGTTAATAAATGTGTATGCTTGATTGTCAGAAATATTAAATTAAATTAATAGTTCTCACAATAAATAGTCTAGAGTATTGAAACGCCTACACTTTTAAGTATAAATCTAGCTATATAAATAGTCATGTTTAGTTCATAAGTTCAACAAGAAAAAACATCTCTACAATACTACAAAGTGAGTATATATTAAGCACAAATGGAAAAAAGACAGAAAATTTGTTAGCAGTTTAAAATTATCTAAATATTGTTATTCAGGCTAGCAAAGAGTAAGATGGGTAGACAAGTTTAAAAGATAATACCTTTAATTTCTTTTGAATGTAAGTCAACATTTCATATGTAATATCAATATTAACTAAAAAGATAATTTTTAAAATTTGAAATTAAAATATAAAACTCTCACATTTATTCCAATGAAATAAATAGTATCTACAAACAATATTACAAATAAATAATTCAAAACAAACTATTGGAAATGTAATGCAACTTAGATATTGCAATTTTTAACTAAAACAAAACAAAAACAAACCTGATTCATCATTTGTTGGTGAGAGTGGGTATTCAGTGTCAATCTTTGTTGCATGATACACCTGAAAACAAGTGAAGCCACTTAATAACTTTGTCAAAGTGGAACCATCATTATCCTCTTCAATCGAATATATAAACTTGGCAAATTTAATTGAATTATTTAAATAATGTTTTAAATATTATTTAAACATGTTTTTTCATTATGTGTTTTTAAAAATGATATAAGAAGCTAAGCAAAATATAAGAGACGCATCAAGATGTGGTAATAACAACATGCTATAAATTAAACAATATTAATGTGGGGCAAATAATTAAATACTAAAGTACATAATGAAACTTAAAACTTATTATTAATTTATTGTAATTTTTCATGCTTAGAGAATATTAGACATGCAATAATAATATACCGCCATTTTTAACAAACCATTATTATCACTGCAAAAATAATAAGATACAGGTAATTGGAAAATTAAAATTTTTCTACAAAATTATAAATTGTCATTTAATATTTTTTACTTTTCTCATTAATAAATAATCCAACTTTATTTCTCCAGAACTCAATAATTAAATGTATAAATTTATTTTCTTCCTACAAACTACCTTTTCTATTTTTAGTATTATTTGTAATCAACAACAAATCACATTTCACTTCATAACAACATTATAATTTCATCATTTATTAAATTATTTGTACGTTTTGTTGAATATTATATCAAACCTATACCTCCTGATAGTAATATCTATTATAAGCATGTTAAGCATGGTCAATATTTACAACTTGTTGTGGAACACATAATTCAATATTTGGTCTAACATTGAAACGATGCAATCTTAATTTGTCTACCGGTTATGTGTAATAATCACGAGCATGCCATTTTTATTCAGGTACACTAATTACTTACTTTCATGGTACAATACTGTTCATTTCCATTCACGGAACCAACAGAACTTGTTATTGTTTTATAATCACACACACTCCAATTGTCAAATTCACTCACAAAAGTAATTTTTCATCATTTATTCGACACACAAATAACTATTAAAGCAATGCACATATATTTTCTGTATACAATGACGATCACTTCGAATCAAACATGAAAATATTCGAAATTCTACGATATTTGCCAGTATTTAGACACCACGGGCTAATACAAAATGGCCGGCTAAATAAACCTGTGACAAGCTCAAATAAACTACCGAGATTCTTCGTATGCGAGTTATTGCTTGCGAGTTAATAAGCAAGGTAACTTTCGATCCAAAAAATTACAACCGTAATCAAGTTATGTAAATTACAACTGTAATAATAATATTCTGACTAATGTAGGAATTCAGTGCAGCCGACCGAAGTCGTCGCTTCGATCGAACAGCTAACCGAGCTAACTATCTAGGCCGACCGAATGAGAATTTGTTCCGCTCTCTCATACGGGCGCCGAGCAGACGCGGATGCAATTGCCAGTATGCCGAAGTGCCAGTATTGGCTGGCTGGCAAATTCCTAGGTAGTTGACGCCGCTGTGCCTTGTCGTCTCTTTCGCACAAGCGCAACTTTGTGAATTGCTTTTTCTCTTCTCCAATTTTCAACGGACGACGCTGTTTGCAGCGAGCACCCAAAGCCGCGAAGAATTTATTATTGGAACAGGTCGAATAACGCTTTTGTACGTAATGACCTCGCTCGCTCAGTCTGTGCCGACTCAAACCGAGCGCTCACACTAAGATAGTAATAATAATACCACAGAACAGCCCGACCGACGACGCACATTTATGTACATTTCCTTTGATTAAGTGTTTGTATTGGTTCGATAAATCTTTAATATTATTATCACAAAGAAAAATTTCTCGTTTTTGAGTTTTATTTATAATGTTTGTTTAATGAAGTGATTAGTTTATTACTCACACTATGTTATTATCATTTAAGCTACTATAATTTATAATCAAATTATTTAATTCATATTACCTACGTGGATTAAAAATGGGCTTTTAAGAAAAACAAGTTTCGTTTTTATATATTTATAATTCATGTCTTAATGTTAATCTTAAATACAACAGAACCGGATTTCGAGAAATACACACTCAGTCTAGTCCGTAGTTGCAGTTTCAAGTTGATTTTTGTAATAAGTCTACAAATTATTAATTGTGTAAAAGAATACGAATACATAACTTTACTTCTAGAAATATTTTTCAAAAAATATATATGTTCGTGAAACATAACAAGTTTTTAGAGTATCACTAAGAGAAACATGTGCTCAATCCCATTTAATCTGATGAATTCTGTTTACACAGGCAAAAATTCTGTATTAAGTGTAAGAGCTGAAGCATAACTGTAATATTAAAGCATGGTTTTATTTTAAAAACTATATATTTTACTGTGTTTGCAGGACTGAACTAATATAGCGCTTTTTCAACAACACTTTTGTCAGATAGTGAAAGAAAGAGATTAAATTACTCAGCGTCAACAGTTGGGAATAAATGTAAAGATGCGGTTACATAGCTATTTTTTTACTTTTGCCAGAAACAATTTACGTATTGGAATTAAATTTAAATAGCGGTAGAACGTGAAAAAACGTTGTATTTTATTGATTTAAGCTTACTTAGTTTAATCCGAACCTTCGCTACTATTGATTTTACGGTCAGTTTCTTGGTGACTATGATTTATAATAATTTTTTAGTTATTATTTCCAATTATATTCCATAACATTGTTTTTTGGATCTATAAGAGGTCACACATTAGTGATATAATTCTTTAAGTCTATAATCGTAATTTTTATAAAAACCGTGATTCGTTAATTGTATAATTTCAGTTAATTAAAAGATTGCTTATATAATGTTCCTTTATTCCTGAGGCCATAGCAATTCTGTAGGATTAAGTACGTAGTGGTAAGGGGGTAACCGAGTTGTTTGGTTTTCGCCTCAAAACACTCCGGCACCCATAAATTTCAGAGCATCACATTCGCCCTATGCGAGTAAATTGAAAAGATACCATCTTCCTTGACGTGAGTAAACCATAAAAGCAATACCATCCCATCGTTACCAACGCCATCAACAAATATCTTCAGACCACAAACAAGGTTCAAGGACGGTGGTTCCAGAAAAGGAGAATAGAAATCAATCCCGTCGAATATGTGGCAAAGCTTTTCACAAAGCAAACAACTGCTCTTTTCCCAAACCCATCGCGTTCATACAAAGTCCAGTTCCATAGGACGATCAAATTCGGTCGTGGGACGATAAAATTTAATCGCGTGCCGACCAAAATATCCTACAGGCGGATTTTTGTGCGCCTGGCGCTAGATCGTAAAAAAATGTAGCTTTCGTTCTCGGCCGCCTCTATCTCTTACTAAATAGCGTGAGTAAAATGTCATTATCAAATAAAGTATGAAGCTCTAATTAGACCGGTCTTGATATATACAAGCCTGTCCTTAGCGCATGCATATCCGCGGGCCATACGTAGAGTCCAGGTCATACAGAACAGGTTAATGAGTTGGGGGCTACATGCGCACCGTAATACTTGCATAATGCATATGGGTTTGTAGCTGCGAAAGTTACTCCAATTCTTAAAACTAGCATCAATCTAAAATTTCAACTCTGCCGCTTAGCATCCAAATTCGTTTACTGTACTAGTCGCCATCTACAAACAATCACACCCAGTACTTTCAAACGCCGTACAACCCTGAAACCGAGACTCATGCTTGAGTCTCTCCAGACGACGCGGCCACATAAAGAAAAGTACTTGCAAATTAATTCGCAGCCATTCGGAAGCCAATGGGTCTCAATGATTACTTTGCTACTACGGTAGCTAGGGGAAAACCCAGACAAAAAGGATATGTTACGGTGTAAAACTGTGTGTAAAATTAAATAATGGTAACTAGAGAATTTATTTCATTATCTTCAATTGCACTTATAAATCATCTTTAGTAACATGTGATCACCATTGAAATATATTAACGTACTTTTGGGGTAGGGCAGGTCGAGTCAGGGGTTTTTCATTATGGGTAAAGTGGATATTAGTCATATATTGTAGCAGTTATAACAGAAGTTACTTCTTCCTCCCCTATTCTATCTGCAGGCTTAGGCACTAATGAAACGGACAGCTTTGAGCCAAATAGTCTGAGGGTGCATATATTTTATGTATAAATTATTGTTAAACCCTTTCATTAGCTCTATAATATTATTAGCTGGTTGTCGTGGCAATTGCACAATCTCAGGATGTTGTTTCTTAAACCCAGAAAGCAATCTTCACGTGTTTTTTCATTTACGAACGGATTTTTATTTGGCACAATCAAATGCCACCAATAAAAAATCAGTACGCGTCAATCCAAATAATAAACAGTCAAGCTTATTGAAATATTCGCACACTATCTTCTTGATCTGGAGTAAATAGTTAATCAGCATTACGATCTGTTACATTTTTAAGTTTGTTTTGCTCGGTTTTTACATTCATTGTTTTTTTATCAAGGTTTCTGACCATGAAGTTTAGTTAATTTTACGTGTGTTGATATACCATCCTGAAACTTAACACAAAATTATGTATTTAATGGAATCAGGCGTTACCTCGCGGAAGTCCATCCTAAGTAAGAAAAGGACCAATATTTAGCCACTTCCGCACATGTAGTGGTAGTCGTGCAATAAAGTGCACCGCCCGCCAGCCCGCTGATAAATGCGTATGCGGCAAACAATGCGAATCACACAACCGCCATCGCCAAATTACTCAACACGTGTTTCACCCCTCCACGGGGCATCTTCAGGAGTTATGTTACACCGATTAGTGCCAAACACAGAGTTTGGCACTAATCTGGCGGGCGTTGCACTTTATTGCACGACTACCACTGCATGTGCGGAAGTAGCTAAATATTGGTCCTTTTCTTACAAAATTATGCTCACAGTTAAACGACGTGCAAGGTGGTTTCCCCTTTCTTCGGGATTTTTTTTTCGCAATATTGATAGTGAAATATGAAAATGATTAAATATATTAAAATTTTATAAGGTCTACGTGGCTTAAGGCTGATAATATTGTAACGGACTCTTAATTACTTAAAGGTTAAAAATAAAAATAATATAATTTATTTTGATTTTCTCGGAATACCCAAGGTTTCATTACAAGAAACAAGTGCTCAACGCGATTAAACCAACAAAATGTTGCTGATTATAATAGCTTTCCAATTTGTTAATACTTTGGACTTCTGATTAATCCGGTCCAAAGTATGTATTAACAAGTCTTCTCTTTATAAAAGGCTAGTCCGTGACTTGAATTTTAACCTTTGTATCAAAATATCTATGCATATCTGCGATTACGTCACCATTGGCATGCTCCACACCCAGTTTTTTTTATCATAACCAGTCGTTTCAATGGCTTGAATTGTGTTAATATTTACAAATTCTTTATTTCTGACTAATATACAAAAAAAGAATCAAAAATACCAAGTATCTGACCATCAACAGCTTCGTTTACTCAAAAATTTATATTAATATTATATATTAAAAAAGGTATTTACTTAAAGAAAAAAAAACGACTTTAAATCGTGTTTTCTTTTACAATCTTAAAATAAATATTTTCGAATACAAAGTCTATATAATTTTCAAACTTAGAAAAATGTTTGTGAATCTTTTAACATTCTTGAAGGGCAGCGTGTTTAATGAGATTTTTCAACATATATGTATATATATATTAATATTTTTCACATTAACTTTTACACTGTTTCGACTCGCTTCTATATCGCTTGTGGCGAGTTTTCTTCAAAGCGAATTGTGAACATAATGCTTTTCACTAATAAATGGTGTCACAGAATATAGTTTATATTTGCGCGAAATAAGATTTAAAATTTAATAAGATTTAAAAACTTTACCTAAGTAAATTTAATTACTACATGAATTAAAATATTTTGGGACGCTAGAAAAAAGATTCACTCCTTAAACTGGGTACCGGAGCTCTTAACTACGTTTATTACCATTTTGATTTGATATGGAGCTTATTTTCATTTTTTTGACACATGTAGGGCTTACTTTGCTCGTCCGGGATTCCGGTATTCGGAATTTTTGTCCGTTATTAAAAATCGGTATTTACGTAATAATACCGGTATTTTGTTATTACATTAGTCGATGAAAATTGAATTTATGCACAATATAAATCCAATTTAAAATAATCTTAATTAATTACAACAATTTTTTAAGATATACAAACGATTTCATTGTTTTAAAATCCATATCAGGCATATTTATTACACAAACGGAGCCGAGTACGGCACCATCGAGAAGTGTTGATGTCGGCACTATAAAGCGATTGTTTATGTTTTACTTCTACTGCCCAAAGAATAAGTCTCGTTTATACAAATACACAATGTATGTAACACGAAAATTATAATTTAGATTAAGATTATATCATTTTGCAAATCATCTGTAGTGTTTACAAGTAAATATTGAACGATTGATTATTTATGTTTTTCAAGTGCATACTATAATAAACAAAACGCAAGTTATTAATATAATTTCATTAAGACTTTCAATTTCATTATATATTTTGCTTCTTTAATTATATAATGCCTCACGAGCCTATTATATATAAAATGTAACCTAGAATTTAATATTAGATTTCATATATTATTTATTAACAAGCCAATATAGCAACTGAAGTAAGTAAAAATAGAACTAGAAAAGTTAGATTTTTTGTGTAATTTTTTTTTGTCATCTAGAGACCACCTGTAATCGCACATAAATTACCATTCCGTATTCAAGGTTGCTGTGTTAGCGGTATATTTTTGGAACATATACGCCGCGAATAAAGAGAGTTTACTTACATAGAGTTACTTACATAGTTAATATAGAGTTTATTCAAAGTTTTTACAGAGATATTCGTTATTATTTTTTTAAGCCTAAGGGTTTGTAGTCATAAAGAAATGAACATTGATCTCGGGATATTTTTTGAAATAGACCATGAAGTTTTGCATGATTTATTTTCATTCTCGTATCGGCGCCAGTGCGCCTATGCCACCGTATGTGTGCAATAACTCACTGGCAAATTTTACGCAACAGCCGTCGGTGACCCTTCAACTTTTTGCCCATATAAACACGTTTGCCAAGCCAAGGGTGGCTCTGTTTTTTTTTGATACTTCCTATTTTTAACGCAATACAGTTTCGAGTTTTACTGCTCTTTCTTTAACAACTATGTTTATTTTTTCAGTTTTTATTGTACCTTATTTTACCTGACAGTGCCCAGGTGTAAGCACCTTATTTCTAGCTTATTTTCATTTTTCATCTTAAATAAGCGAAACATTACTTAATAACCCGAAAATTATGCTTAAAACTTTATAGCGTTATTATAAAAATGTCAAAATCATGCGTACTATACCAGCCGAATTTTATTTCTTTCACACACGTATTGATCGGTACGCTCCTGACCAAAGCCCTTCCAGCCACTTATTCATAAGAGTCTTAAGGGATAACGTCTTGCGTCCCTCGGGTTTGTTGTACGTGTATATGCGGCTACATAAATATAGTTTATTTTAATAATCATGATATCTATATCATAGTTAGTTGCATACTATTTGTTTTCAAATGCTTTCATATGATACCTACTTGATGATTTTGCTTTATCGTGTTTGTGTGAGTCAAGGCGTATGGTTATGTTTTTGTTTGTAGACAAGCGTATATGAACGCTGAGTGCCTATTTGTATGAGTACGCATATGTGTACGTGTAAGTAATTTTGTATGAATGTGTGTCTTAATAAAACAGGCAAAAGCCCTCTGTAGGCTCAACAAGGCATTGAGTCATTAAAGCGGTATTGTACTAATTTGGACGGAGCATTTCTTACACCGCACACGAGTTTTACGATTTATTATCGTATCCTTATAAACAAAAAATACAAGAATGAGTATGTACATGGCGTAAATTTTAACATTTAAAAAAGATACAATGAACTTTTTAATTTTTTTCGTTTGGTTAAATATTATATAACTAAAAGATTTTTAATGAATATGAAAAGATTTTTTTTAATTTTTCATTCGTTATCAAAAAAATATTTTCCGTTCACGAAACTAATGTCAGTGATGTAATGTCACCGGTTGAATAGCAGACCAGGAGCTTAACGATGTTGAGTCGAAAATACAAATTAAAAAATAAAAATGATATTTTATTTAACAATAATTGCACATACGAGACCTAACATTACGTCAAATATATAATTTTTAGTGCAATAATTATTGATTAATATTCTTATTATTATTTGATTATGATACGTTTTTACAGTGTTTTCAGATCTAAATATTTATTATTATTGCATACTAAAATTTTCCTTAAATTTTTTTAAAAAAAATCTGCCATTTGTACGAATAAAAAAAACTACATTTATAACTATATTCTTTAAGTTAAAACGGTGGTTATTATGTCAAATTCAATTTATCAAAAAATTCTTTGTGTATTTGTCTTTAAGGACCGGATTTTGAATTAACTGTCATTTTCTCAGGAAATTTTATGGTCTATAGTGGTGTAGGCATAGTGCAATATTCTCATATTTTATACCTAAATAATGTCACTGTATTGTTAAATTGATATAAGTACTTATTCTTTCGAAGTTAAATATAATGCATTAGAAATGATTATTTACTACAACAGAGTCCAATGGATTGTTTACGCTAGCAGTAGTTATCTTATGATATTGCTTTGACCATTTGTTTACTATTGCCAAACAGTGGCATTTGAACTTTAAATGTTTTAATAATATTAGTACAATAATTTTGGCGAATATAAAATTGTCTTGCACCTTTTTTAAAGTCGGTCCGTTTGTAAAAATATTCATAACTAAGTCATAAATCAGTCTATGAACAGTCATAGTAAGGCTTTTACGAGTAAGTGTTTTTTGTTATCAATATTATATTTATTGTGACCCTGTACGGTTGTCATTTTCAATCAATGTTCAGACGTAACATTCAGACGACAACATATTTAACAAGGTTTTATTTATAATCAACAATAAATTCACCTTCGTTATCAAGTTTTTGCCATCTAGTATAGAACGTCTTCCAAGTGCTTAATGAGCTGGCAAACGACGATGAAATATCGACATGTACAGAAACGACATTACTTTGCGGTCCCCCTAAAAGTTTACGATATATATGGAACTTTTAATTAATTTGTTTATTTAATAACGGTTAATATTTATATACCATATGTATATACTATATACAAATAGCCCTTGTACTACATTATTGTAAAGGAACCTTCCTGCATTTTCTTATCGCATTGTAAATTTGGTTAAATAACAATTTATCGAACGTTGTATTTGCCTAGAGGTTACACTTCAAACCATAAAAATTCAAATTTGTAGCTTGCTTATTAACAATGAAGTGTTAGAACTGACTAGCTTAATAATTTTTCCAGGTAAATAACTTAAGATAAAAATATTTTTTTTTTTATTTCCTATTTACTTTACTAAAAAAGGCTGCACTGGCTATTTATATTCCAAAAGCTAGAGATTCCATGAAATTGGTATTCTGACGGTTGTTTCTCAATACATGTTTATTATCATGTAGGAGCTATATTACGTCATCGTAAGCGACGTATTGAAAAGGGGAATACCACAGAAATATAATTCTGTATATACGTATGTATAAATTTGGGCGAAGCTTGAATGAATATATATAGTTCACGGACTTTTCCGCTCCGTAAACTCTTGTCAGATAAAGTTGTAAAAGCCTTAAGGCTAACAGCACTAACATCATCGAAACAGTACAGTACAAAGTATACACACTTCAACTTCGGACTTCGTGTTGTTATTACCTCAAGACCTACCGGCAAATAACGGAAACCTAAAAATTTTAATATTTATGTAAAAAATAATTACAGACACATGTAGGGCTTATAGTACCGGGATTCCGGGATCCCGAATACCGGAATCCTGGACGATTTTTTTCCGTTATTAAAAACAGGTATTTACGTAAAAATACCGGTATTTTGGTATTACATAGTTCCATAGTCGATGAAAATTGAAGTTATGCACAATATAAATCCAATTTGAAATAATCTTAATTAATTACAACAATTTTTTTAAGATATACAAACGATTTCATTGTTTTAAAATCCATATCTGGCATATTTATTACACAAACGGAGCCGAGTACGGCACCATCGAGAAGTGGCGATGTCGGCACTATAAAGCGATCGTTTATGTTTTACTTCTACTGCCCAAAGAATAAGTCTCGTTTATACAAATACATAAAGTATGTAACACGAAAATTATAATTTAGATTAAGATTATTTCATTTTGAAAATCATCTGTAGTGTTTACAAGTAAATATTGAACGATTGATTATTTATGTTTTTCAAGTGCATACTATAATAAACAAAACGCAAGTTATTAATATTATTTCATTGAGACTTACAATTTCATTACATTTTTTGCTTCTTTAATTATATAATGCCTCACGAGCCTATTATATGTAAAATGTAACATAGAATTTAATATTAGATTTCATATATTATTTGTTATCAAGTCAATATAGCAACTGAAGTAAGTAAAAATATAACTAGTAAAGTTTTTTTTTATCAAATACCGGTATTAAGATTTTAGTTCGGTATTGTAAGCCCTAGACACAAGATAAATATAAGAAAAACTCCCTCCTAATGGCTAAATGTCGTTCTTATAAATTTTACATTTATATGTAATTTCATGGGTTTGATGCTCACGTATACACATAGTGTAAAAGTTCCAAAATATATCTTGGCCCTTCTTATTATTAGTTTAAATTCTAAAATTAAAATTATATTATTAAATAAAAAATACTGTAGCATTCAAGAGTATGTGGTTGACAGAAATGCGTTGAATTTGATTCGTTGGTTCATTTACGATATAAAGTACACATCAATCATTATTAATTTTTTTTTAACAAGAGCAACTGTTGAGTTTCTGGCAGCCCAGTACTGCGACCCGGTGGTAGCATACTACTTAAAATGTAAAAATATTTAACGATTTTAATTTTATGTAAATGCCAGCTTGAATAACGATACTTTGAATTTGAACTTGAAGTTTTCTGAAAGAGAATTCTACGTTCGTTACGTAAGTTCGCTTTTATACATGTTGATTTTGTAGGATATATCGTTGGTTTCCATAATTATTGTACAAGAAAAATACTATATGTTATCTGTTACGTGGCTTAAATGAATTTCTTTCTTAAGAAAAAAAAAATGAAATTATCATGAAACAGGAAATACATCGTTTGATGCGAGTGCATTGAATTTTAAAATATTAAAAATTTAAATTATTTAAAAGCTAACGTATAGTAGTGATAGAATAAAGGGGCTTGACATAGAGCGCTTTGTTTCCCGTAATATTGTTGTTGCTAGCCCTGAGAGCTGTTGCGGATTCATCGGAATTGAATTTGTGGAACTGAAGAGTCCGCGAACAAAAATTACTGACCCGATTGTACGCCAGTTGCACGAAGTTATAATACCACACGTGGCATGAGTAAGCATGGTGGCTTACCACGAAAGGCTATAACATCTCCCCGCTCCTACCAACACCATAAGATAAACCTTCAGGCAGACATTAAGATGTTTAAGGATTAACTTCATATAGAAGTTTTAAGCTAAGCTAAGCGCAGTGAGAGTGAAGTAGGCTCTTTAGGATCTATTTCTTTTTGTGTGGAGTAAGTTTTCTTATCGAGAACTTGAAAAGGTTTCATACTTAAACCCGCTAGGCTGCTGCCAGATTAACACTTGTTAATGTTTAATTATGTCATATACTTGAATAGTGAATTCCTTGCTTATGATATTATTCATATGCATTGCATATTAGTATCTAATACTGTATTTATTAAGGTCTATTCTCTAATCATCACAATGGCGGGTCCTGCGCTGCCCGCATGCTGCGATTTTTTGGACCTTGGATATGTTGTCGGTCCACCCAGAGGCGGCTCGCATCTACCGTCTCTCGAGAACCTTTTTTTCAATAAGATAATATAGCACGCGGACGCATTAAAATGTCTGTTATAAATATAGGTCCGCTGAGCCAATAGTGCGCTTCCACAAGCCACTTGAGATGTACCGTGGCCCTTCAAATATGTTCTGATATTTTTAACTGTATTACTAATTATGTGACATTTTGCCCATTAATGTTTTTATTTATTTACATATTAAATTATACATATGGAACGCAAACATTTCATTTTATTAATTTAATAAAATTGGAAATTATTTATTGATAACATTATTTATTATTTTATTATAGTTATATAATATGAATCGGTAAGTAAGTTAAAATTTATTATAATTTTTGAAAAACAGGTAGAGATATGTTGTGAAAATAATTATATTCATCACTAAGAACTAAAGATATACCTACGTAATTTAAAAATGATTTTAATATTCATAAAATAACATATTGTGTAAAGTTCTTTGTTTGAAATATGTATGTAGTTGATAACAAGTTCCTGTTATAAATCCCAAAAAACGCTAGGCAGAATGCAGGAGGTTTTAGCTACTTAATAAAATAGCATTTACAATGTAGTCTAGTTGGAACGATAACGTCATAAGATACGTCTAGACTAGGGGTCGACCAACCTTTTGAGTAGGAAGAGCAATAAATTGCAATTTATCAAATTTCAAAGTTAAGAGTTCCAATTTTGTTTACAAACCATAAATAATACTTGCATAGAATTAAAAAAATGAAGTAAAAATTGACATTTCGCTTACAATTTAAAGACAATATGTAAAAAGGACAGAAAACAGAAATTACTTGAAATCTTTATTGAGAAGTTCGGCACTATCTTTTTGATACAAGCTGATTAAGCCGGAATCAATGAAATAGCTATAAGTACACAGCTTTCTAATGGTGCATAACCGAGTCTGAGTCGATGTGTAGTTTATTATAATTAATTTTATGGTAATACATTGATGATAAAAAATCGACAAAATAAATTTAATTATAGAAATACTTTGCTGGCCGCATAATTGCATAATAAAATATTTTTGAAAAAAAAAATCGTAAACATCGAAAAATATTAAAATACTAAAGGCTAGCGTTAAAAATAAAACTTCTGATACCTTTCACTATTCTAAATAAACTTAGTAACTTTAGTGGGCAACTGTATACGGTATTGTAATACACTCCGTATAGTGTCTCTGAAATATCATGTAATAAATTAGTGTGATTTTTATGTCATAAAGAATGAAATGAATTGATTTACTTAGGAATAAAAAAACACCTGTCTGAGCTTATTGTAGCCTGTTATTAAGCTGAAGGATGCCATTACAGAGGATCTAAATGTATTTTCTATCAAATTAGGATCTTCTAGCATTCTTCTTATTAAGTACACAAGTGGCCACTGAAAATGATCATAAGTAGATAATAATATGTATAAGAAAATTATTTAAAAGAGTATGTATAATAAAGTAAATGTTTTCATTTCCATATATTTAAATAAAAGTTAAGGAGCACACTTACAAATATTCTTAAAGCACACATATGTAACTTATCTCAGTATACCTATACGATCTTAACAAATACCTACGTATACATAAGTTCGGAAGCCGCTTTGTGATTGTAGACTCTCTCCCCATACCTCTTGTACTGATCGAGAGGTCAACGAACGGCCGCGGACGTTGTACTTTCAAAGCTCTAAGCTCTCAGCTCTTGTCCTTAGGCAATAAGGGTTATGTTATTTATTTTTATAATTGCTAATACTAAAACCGAAATGTTGTAAAGAAATATTTATCTTATATTTTATAAATTAAATTAAAATGTAAAAGTTAATTGTTAACTGTAGCTGCCACTAAAAGCTACATCTTTTTTTCAGCTAATAGACGCCCACTGCAAGGCCTCCTTCAAAGACTGCCATGATGATTAGTCTTTGACTATACTTCCCGCGACCATTACTATATTAACCGCCCATCTAGTAGGAGGTCTACCTATGCTGCGTCTACCGGTTCGTGGTCGCAACACGAGCAACTTAACCTAACGGCTATCAGCTCCACGAGTGGTGTACCGCTCACAGCCACTTTTGACGAGCAATTCTTCGAGCTACGTCGGTGATCTTTGTTCTTTCGTAGATCTCCTCATTTCTGATTCGATATAGACTTCTCCATTGCTTTCTGGTTGACCAAGTCCTTCCTTATAAGAGCCATCGTAAGCGACTACGTCTCGGATCTGTATGCCATCACTGGCAGCACTCATTGATCAAAGATCTTCGACATTGCGGTATTTTAAACGAGATGTCTTGGAGCTTTTCGAACGCTGCCCGTCCAAGTTGGATTCGGCGAGTGATCTCTTTCTCGAGGTTTGAATTTTCAAGCACAATTGTTAATAAACGAGTCAGTGAGGTAGACTTGAGTAGAGAGGGAACATTCATTTTGTTTGCAGATCTCTCTCAAGAGCTTAGAGTAACGACGCCGTAACAGGACACCACGTAGTCAAATGTTGCCACTACGAACTGTGTTCCTACGCCGCGTGACTGTTGAAACCCTGGTGTATAAATAATGATGACATTCCGTCAGGAACAGCCATTTGGTTTGCATCGCACTGTAATGTTCTCAATTTTTTGTACTTAAATGATATTTTTATACTGTTAAATTAATGTAAATGCTCATTGTTATGAAAGTTAAAAAGTAGAACATATGAAGTAATGGTTTACCAGAACAAAGACCAATGGGTTATTTAATTTAAGCGACTATAAATGGTTCTCCACCTCTAGTAACAGAATTATAGCTAAGTCTTAGTTCAATCTCTGATCATTCTTAGTTGAGATTCGTCTAAGTGTTATTTCTTTGCAATAAATATTATATATGTTGTGACGCTGTGCGGTTTACATTTTTAAGACTTCTTTCTGACCTACGAACATTACAGCATAACAGCGTATAACTGCCACTTGAACCTTAACTCACGCACCCTACGACGCCAAAATAATCGTTTTGTTGACAGACGACGGACTTCAAGCAACACTGAAACTCATGCGCTGCGATTGTGTAAATATCCATGTAACTTTGATAGATACTCATATAGTTCACGGATCCCTCCGTTCCGTGAACTCGTTTCTGATGAAGCTGTAAAAGCCGCAAGGCTTACAGCAAAAACTTCACATGAGACAATACACAGATACTCGTACAAGTACGTTTCGTAAGGAAAAACCATGCGATTTACTTTATACAAATGTCTTCTCTTTAAATTTCAATTAGGCAAGAGAACTTCTCTTCACACCTAAAGTTCTCTACTTCTAAAAGTGTTTCCTTTCATTTAGAATACTATTCTAGTAACTATCAAATTTGAAGTTTGAATTTACGCAGTATGGCATGCAGCTTTAGCAAATTTCTCATGTTTCCGGTTACAGTTTACTTTGACGTCAATGCTGCGAACGCAGTATTTCCGATGGCTCAAAATACGTATGCATCAATATAAATAATGCATCAAAATATTTTAAATGAAATATTTACCTTGAATCAAACGTTTTTATTGGTATTATTTATTGATATAAATATGTACAATTTCAATGTGAAACTAGAATAATTAGTGATTTTTTAATACATAATTCAATGTAGGGTAAAAATTTATTCCATGAACAAGTCTAAAAAATAAATCGATTATAAATTTAACAGATATTTCACTTATTCCTTTGAGAACTAAGTAACATGGGGGTCCAAACCTGCCTTCCACCGCTGAGTAGTCCACGCTTCGTTTATTACATCACACGCCCATTCATTACACGATGCAGTTAGTCTTTGTGCGAACATCTAGCGTGAACTGGAAACGGACCTTTGTTTTTATAACAGATATTCTAATGCGCCAGCGCGCTAGCCACAGGAGTGTAGATCCATTGCCCGGGAGAAGGACCCTGGGCTCCTGGTGACGTCTCACACGCGGAGGCTAATTCGAATTTACGTTAGAAATTATCGTCTCGGTTATTCAACTTCATTAGGAAGTTGATTCAAAGTTAACAGAAATGCTACGCTGTAACAACAGAGGCCTATTGCTCAAGCGGATCAAGTTACCGTTCGGCAACGCACGCGTTTATTGTGAAACGCCAACAGAGGTATTACGTCCATACATCCCGCGTCAGTTTAGGCACGAGGCATTTAGCATAGTGCACAACTTAAGTCAACCAGGAAGCGGAATAACTAGGAAGCTTTTGACTAATATGTTATCCTGGCCGGGTGTGAATAAAGACGTGAATACATGGGTTAAGACGTGCATTAGTTGTCAAAAATCAAAAATTTCACGGCACACTGTATCCGAATTAGGTAGTTTTGGTGCAGCAGCAAGTTTCGTATACGTGCATATAGATATCATGGAGCCATTGCCAACGTCACCAGATAGGTTCAGGTACTCGGTAACTTTCATCAACCAGTTTCCGCAGGGGCCAACAGCGTTCCTAACTAGGAACTTTTTTTTACGGCCCCCGCTATTGGGGGCCTCTCGTTCCCCTTCTTGTTTACGGGACAGGGACGTTTTTTTTAAAATAATTTTTCCACTTTCTTTTTTTTTTCTTTTCCATACTCTTCAGTCATTCTTCACATGATATATCTTTCTTCTACGGTGATTCTACAATTTCTATCTTTCTTTTCCTTAATATCACAGGTTTTGTTTATCACATTATTTTACTTTATCTTATATTAAATTTTACATCTTATAAATTGATTATTTTACCATTTATTACAGTTTACATAGTTGTGGTGTGGAAAAACGTTTATTGAATAATTAACATAATTTGTGCCCGGAAAATGAATAATGCGCCTACGAGTGGTTGCGCATCGTTCCCTAGTTCAAATCCGACTCCCCGAGAACAGCAACGGCTGCGGGCGCGCGTGCTGCGCCTTGGCGACCTGCCAAGGCGCAAGCAAGAGCGCGTATAGTGCACGCCGTGTGAGTGAGCGAGACAAGTGGGCGAGACGAGCAAACGGTTGAGCGTTGTGACGACGTCCGCGAGAACTTTCACATAGGGCGGCTTTTTATATAGCAATATTATTACATAGTTTTATTTCTTTACAATTTTTTTGCATCGTTTTAGTTACTATGTGTTACTTTTGTTTATATTCATTACATATTTTATACTTTTGTAGTACCTTTACCCAATCTTACCAGATAACTTTGCTGCCGACCAATCGAATATCACGAATATCACAATAAAAAGAAATCTGACAAAAATTATTATAGCCAAAAGTCCTATTCCCAAAAATAAGAGAGGGTATACGAGAGATCCCAACTATCTACCCAGCTATCGCATTATAGCTGTTATCTGTTCATTTATTCAATTTTATAGTCATATTATACCATATCTACGACTGACTTAAACGAATAAAACTACAAAGACGACATAAGGTATTGCGTGTGATCAGTTTTATTTATAATATACATAAAAACAGTGTATAGCGTCACACTTAAGTAAACATGGTAATTTTCTCGCTACGTGGGGCCGAGTTGCACTGGCAATCGAGTGCAGCCATATACGGGGGGGGGCTGCCTTTACGACCCGTAAACGCACACTTGACATCTGTTCTTTAAACAATAGCATCCCTATATTAAACTACATCTGTTAGAGTAAATAATACCATGCCTCCTACATTTTTTCATTTCATGCAATTACCAAAATAAATTAATAGTGTAATAATATTATTACATAAAAATCTGCCATAAGTAAAAGTCCCCGCGGACGTCGTCACAACGCTCAACCGTTTGCTCGTCTCGCCCACTCATCTCGCTCACTCGCACGGAGTGCGCTATACGCGCTCTTGCTTGCGCCTTGGCTACTTGGCTACTTGGCAAGTAGCCAAGGCGCAGCAAGTGCACGCGCGGCCGTTGCAGTTCTCGGGGAGTCGGATTTGAACTACGGAACGATGCGCAACCGCTCGTAGGCGCATTATTCATTTTCCGGGCACAAATTATGTTAATTATTTAATAAACGTTTTTCCACATCACAATAGTTATTTTAACAACAGATATATATAACTAGAGGAAATATTTCTGTACAATCTTTATTTTGGAAGCGATTTGTTATAATTGCATCGTGAATAGTATGTTCCTATAGGTTCTTTAGTTTTATCACAAAGTGACTTTAGCCTCTTAATAACGTTAGGGTATCTACCGAATGTAAATATAAGACGCTCTGCAATTATAATTATTTAATAAATATGTAATCAGAGGAGTTAAAACCCCTCTGAAAAACGAAAAACTTTGAAGAAATGGGTTGATAACTAAAAATTATGAATAGCAAGTGAAACATTTAAATTTATCAAATTAAACTATTACCGGAATGATTATTTTGATTCTAGGTCATTAAGGAATGAGAAAGATTTTATCTAGATCACTTAGAAAGTCTATTCAGAATTATTAATAAAATTTATTATAAATAGGTCTTGTTATTTAAATGTTAAAACGTGGTCAATAATGTATCGAAGAAAATGACTTAAAATAACGAACACATTTCAATTACAGTATGAATATTTAAAATAGCGCATACGACGTAAGTCAGAAGATAAATAATGATCGATTTTAGTCGTTTACGCTATTCGCTCGTTTATCGTCGTTTAGTCGTTCGTTCGGACTGCCTCGTAAACTCGCGTACTGACGTAACTTTATTGATTTACTGCTACGTGACCTGAATACGAGATATTGCGGTCGTTATCTAACATAAGCCGAAAAATAAGCCGATTAATACTGCTCAAAGGTATTTACTTCTTGTAAAATAAATATATTAGTGATTATAAGAATGAACATACATTTAAAATCGATATTTAAAATAAAGAATATATAAGGCACATAAAAAATGGATACGAGTGTTAATTTATACCATGAATAATTGAGTGTCAAAGTACATTTCTGCAGGAAAACGTGTTTCTAGAGTTTTTTTTCATATCGACTCAGACTTGGACATAACTCTTATGATAGTAATTTCGATCGTACCTTAGTCGTCAGCTGTCTTAGAATTGAACTCTAAGTTTTTATTGCTGTAAAAAAAATCATGATAAATATAAGAAATAAAAATTAACTCAACTCTTAAGTAATTTAATTTATATAATAAACTTCCACCACACATCTTTGACCTTAATTTTCTTAATTTTGTACCTAATATTAAAAGTATATTCTTAAATAAATCTTATAAAACTGATAAAAAGTTTTAGTTTTTAGTTGCTTGAGCTCGGTTTGTTCATCGGTTGTTCACCATCTACGTGGTTGATATTATAATGTATTTGATATACATACATTGTTAAAAATCATTTGAAAAGAGCAACTGTTGAATTTATGGCCGCCTCTTTTCGGAAAATCAGCGTACCGAGCTGATGGTAACTTACTACATATATTCTTAAAATAACAGACCATTCCAAAGCACATTTGCCTATTTAAATAAAGGTAATTTGAATTTACATTTGGCGGATGAGAGAATACAGTCCATCTAAAAAAATAGTATTCCTCCTTTTTTAAAATACCAATCAAATTAAATTGGGCATTGACAAATGTTATTTGCCCGTTAACATTTACAGCTTAACCGGTGGCAGAGCGTTGAAGGCGCTTAGCTTTAAAATCTTTACATTAACTAAGTTCGCGCGCTCTTTGCCTCGACTGGGGCCAATTAGGTGACTCAGAAGTAGATTAGTCACTAATGTGAAAAATTGCAAGCTTTATGTAGGGTGTAACATAACATGTTAGCGTTCCATATGTCTAAATTAAAATTAAAAAAAGGTTATAAACGAAAACTATGTCACATAATTTGGAATATATTTAAAAATATTTGCCCTTATTTACCCCTTCGAATGTTCAAATATTCTTGTACGCGGTACACCTCAAAAGGCGTGGGATCGTGGAAGCGTGCTAGCGGCTCAGCCGACCTTTGTTTTTATAAAAAAAACATTCCAATGCGCCCGCGCGCTACCCACAAGAGTTTAGATCCATTTGCCCGGGTGGACCCTGGCTGGGTCGCGTTCACTAGCTATATGAACGCACACTCTGTGTCGGTTGCGTTATATCGAATTTACTTTATAAATTCTCGTCTCGATTCGTCAACTTCACTCTCGGAGCGTCTTTAAATTCACGCCACAGTTTTTATATCGCCTCGCACGCCCAACGGACTGCGAGTTTTAGTATTAAACAAAACCTTCGGTCATTGAGGTTGAATCTATTCGTACCTCGCACCAGCACGATCACATCCTGTCTACTATCGTCGCTGCCTGCTCCGACCTGCTGCCGTCTGTCCAGTCCCGGGAAATCATGCGGCTGCTTACCACCACCATCAGGGGAGTACCGACCTGCGGTGTAAAATAAAGACCAGCCTTTCTACCCCATTACCCTTTTAATTGAAATATATTTTCCTTCTGTTCCCGAGTTCGCTATTTCTTATCACTTTCCCACTACGGTAAGAACCGGTACAAGGGTGACGAATAACAAGCTATTTTATTTGTTTTTAAATAGTATAATTAATAATAATAATAAACGGCGCGGGGAGGGAGCAGTAGTGCCGATGGAATCTGGAACTGGAGGCGGTGCAAATTTCTCAGTCAAGTTGTTGCAATCGTCGAGTAAACATTTAGTTCGCCGTCGAGGCATTTTAATTTTGATTTTTCTCTAAGAGTATTTGACGAATAAGTGAACCGAGCGCAGAGATACTGCGCAACTGCTTCGGCTATAAACATCCCACGGTAAGTGCTCGTTCGATCTTCAAGGAGTTCCGAAAACATTGAGCTAGTTGAAAACAGCTTACCTGAAAATCCACAACTTACAAATACGAAAAAGCCTATACGAAAAATATCAGCCTCACTGGGAAATCCAAGAGCGATTATTCATATAATTTCAATAAAGGAACTTTCATCCTTTTAATATTTAAATTGTTCAAGAACTTAAAGGAAGTGACTTTGTTACGCGCAACATTTCTTTTCAACGTTGTTGAATCATTTTCATACCGTAAAACCCATTTTTTGGAGCGACGATGTCATTTTTCATTTAAACGGGCACGTCAGCAAGCAAAACTGCCGTCGCTGGTCTCCATGAATCCTCGACAGAAACATAAAAAATCAAGGCATTGCCACAAGGTAACCGTTTGACATAGCATCTTCTATTCGCAGTAGTACCGTCATGTGCCTCGAAGAATGTTTCAAAGTTAATAGTTAAAATAAAAACCACAATAATAATTAAAGTTAAATTAGATCTTCTTTATATATGCAACAATTATCATTCATTAAATTGCAATTATCATAAGTGTAATACATAACTTTGAATAAAATCTCCGATCTTTCTTATTACATTTGTAAGTGATGTCATATTATATTGTTTGCTGATGATACTTCTTTAATTTTAAAGTAAATCGTAATAAGCATAATAATGATGAAGTAAATGGTGTAAGTTCGCAAAAACTTCTCTAGTTTAATGCTAATAATTTTGTATACTATGTTAATATTATATACTATATGCGTTTTTCAAAGAAAACTAAATGCTTCGAATTTACAATGCAAAATGTGGAGAGACAGAAGCTAGTCACAATAATGAAATTATTAAATTTACTGAATCTGCGGCATTTTTTGTACTCGAAACTTCAGTGAGCCGCCATCTGTTTTATTTTGCCAGTAGACAGCTCCGCTGATTACGCTGTTCAAAAAGCCAGCTTGAGGAAGCTATCAGAGACTTGTTTATTTTACTTTCATAACATATTGTCCTACGTCTCTATGTTACTTTGGGCTAACGCATCGGATATTTAGTCAATATTTATAATTCAAAAAAGACCAATGCGGACCATTTATTACATGGAAGCTCGGGGTTCTTTGCGAGAAGTTTTTAATAAAGTTGGTATTCTTATGGTTGCGTTGCAATATATCTATGACAATGTTTTGTCCGCCAAACATCCGAAATTATTAAAAAAAAACAAGAATAGACACGGTATTAAAAATACATTAAAAATAACCTTTATATTCTTAGTTTACGTCTTCAAAAATTAAATAGATCATTTATGGCATTAGGTACACGTATGTACAGTAAAATTCCACAATCAATTTCAGATCTACCATTGAAGAAATTTAAAACCAATATTTATTTATTATTGTCAAGCACTGTTTACAAAACTATATTTGTAAAGAGCAGCTGTTGAGTTTCTCGCCCTGCTTTTCTCAGCAAAACTGCCTTCCGAGCCGGTGACTATGGTGCATCGAGGTTAATATCATCTCATAATTCATTTTCGTCTGATATGTCGTACGTTATATATAATCTATGGTATACAGAGGTAAAACTCTGTTGTTTTTTTTTATTTACAAGGTGTTTTTCTGTATTTATTTTTATTTATTAAAAATGAAACCTCAAAGTTGCGGAATTTTTAAACAGACGTTTTTTGAAAAAATCTAGGACAACTTCAAACCATCGTTAACATATCTTTTACGTAAAATATTTACAATATTATATTTTTATATGCATGAGAAACAATTTTTTGTACTTATTAAATAAAAATTATAATAAAATATCAATAATAAATATTAAAAAAATGGAGAAATAAAAAACACTGCAACCGAAAAAATATAAAAATTGTCGTTAAAGTTTTAGTAGTTAGTGCTGATTGTCGCTGATTAGAAATTATGATTTTTATATTTGCTAAACTATCTACTTTCAGAATCAGCAATAAAATCTTGCCCATATTTGCCCCATTTTCTGTAATTCACTTTCAAAAAGAGCGCGAGGGAGACTAAAAATTACTTAATAGTCAAGCCGCTTACAGTTTTATTTTTTATTTACATGCTTATTATTATGTAACAATGGTTTTCAAAAAGTATAAATATAGGCATAAGAGTATATAATATTTTATATACATTTTATGTATATATATAGGTATGTTGTACGTACTTCTACTATAGGTACCTATGTAAGTCGTACTCATTATACAATAAAACCACGATAATATATTTCCGGTTACATATACAGGAGAGACATACTTAACCACAATTGTAATAGTTAAAATATGTTATTAATTTTTATCACTTTTACCACATTTACCGCGTTTCTATTCATTTATATATCAGATCGCGAGCAAAATTGCACACGTTACAATAAATTATGCCGTATGACTTTAAAATACGTATAAATAGCTGTAAAATGATTGTTTCGATATTAGTGCCCTTTAAGTGTACACTAAATATACTTAGGTATATTGTGACAGTTTTCTTCATGCAATTGAATTTAAAGTTAATTGTTATGTCTACACTAAAGATCCAAATTAAAGGCCTGTGTATCGCTTTCATTGAACATGGAAAACATATTTCTATAGCAGAGTCTTATTTAAACGACAATTTAACCTAACCGAAACGCAATTTACTTGTGCCAAAGCTAATATTCAAAAATCTTTGTTGCCCAAATTCAAATCTAAATGGAAAGATGCAGCAAGAACATGGGATCGATTTATGACTAATAACGAAGAATGGTTAATTTCTGAGTATGTCATCGAATTTAACAATCCAGAAGCCGCGTCAGAGACTACTACACTTACTGGATCAAAAAGAGGAAGGCCTTGCAAAGATTATGCAGCATCATCTTCGGTTACAAAGATAAGAAAGGCTACAAAATAATAAGAGATTCAGGGGTAGATTAGATAAGGTTCTCTCATTTCCAAGTACTGAGATCAATTGATGAAACAACACAAGAAACTATTATTGAAAAATTGCGGTATTTATCTCCTGAATTGATGAGCAGTCTTTTGACTTGGCTTGAAAATGACGGACAACAAGTAATGAATTTTTCAACGGACGAGGCCTTAGCATTTTTTATAGATTTCAATATATCCAGAGATAATTATCTATGAAAAATACACTTGACGAGAAAAAGTGCAAAATACTTCCGGCTTACAGAAAAATATTGACAGCAAAATTTGAATGTTATCCTAACGGGATATCTGTAACGGCTACTAAGTCAAATGTTGGGATTCAAAATCCTCTAATAACATTTATATATATATATATGATAATAATAATTTTATAATTTATACATAATTATGATAAATTATTCCTGCTTGTAAAGTTTCGTTTATTCCTATATTATAAACATTTTTTTACGTGACTATATTAATTATTTTTAACAATATAAAATAAATTTCTTTTATTTTAAATCTCTACTTATTAGTCTATTTCTATTTCAAATTTCATGTCAATATTCCTACTAAACAAAAAGTTATTGAATTTTTATATGATACTGACCTTATTGAACCATAGAGCGGTGGTAGTTTCCTGCAGCGATAACAATGACATTTTATGTTTTTTGACGATTTGAAAGTGCTCGAACAGCCTAATCGAATAAAGAATATTTTGATTCTGAAAAATGTACTACATTATGTATATGTACAAAGAGGACCTCTACTTGTCTTTAAAGGGGATAGGGACTCACGTCACTCGAAGAATTGCTCGTCAAAAGTAGCTGTGAGCGGAGTACATCACTCGTGGAGCTGATAGCCGTTAGGTTAAGTTTCTCGAGGTGCGACCACTAGCCGATAGATGCGGCCTGGGTACACCTTCCACTAGATAGGCGGTCAATATAGTAAAGGTCGCGGGAAGTATAGTAGGTTAACCAGAGAGTAATGGAGAGGGCTATTGTCACAGCTTCGTTACGAGATCGAATCAATTATGACTAGATGTTCAGAAGAATAAAGGTCACTGACGTAGCTTGAAGAATTGCTCGTTTGAAATGGCAGTGAGCACATGAATAGTGCAATCGAAGACCGTTGGGTGCGAATGGTTCTCGGGCGGTGACTACGACCCAGAAGACGCGGCGTGTGTAGGCCCCCCACTAAACGAACCCAAAAATTAATAAAAGACATTATTTTATTTATTCATTTATTATTTCTTAAAGTCGACTTAAAGACGACTCAAGGTAGCATGTTTCGTAATCTCTATATGTTTTGCCGTTGACAGTTCTGTGGATGGATATATACTTCTTTATATCATTTCCCGCCCAAAAATTCAAGTTTACTAGCGCTTGTTCTAGTGTTTTGGAACTTTGTTGTAGACTCAATAAGTTACTGTTAACACGCTTTTTGATTTTATCCACTGATTGTCTCTCTTCTTCAGCTATCTGGTTTATATCTGAAAGGTAAAGGTGTATTCATTTCCAAAGAATTACTTCGATAATTAAGTATTAGTGCATATTGTTGGATAAAAAGAATAGGGTTCTACAGAAAAATTAAGTAAACAGAATAGGGAAAATAGGCAATGAAAAAACAAGCGAAAATATTTACAATTTTATCATAAGAATTTTAGATTAGAATTGAAAAAAAAAAGAATACAAGTGAAAAATTGAAATGTTAGTATGTTGCACAAAAAATAATTTACACATGATTAAATGATGTTTTTATATTTTTGTTAAAACAAAGTTATTATCGGAAGAAAAAATGGGAAAAATTTCAAGCAAATGGTAACATCAAAACTTTTCGCATACAAACCACAGGGTAATTTAAAATAGTTCTCTAACAATCAGACAAAAATGTATAAAAGGCGTTTTAAAATATATTTGACACCTGTCCCCAAATCTTCCAATGTATGAATTAGAAAATTAATTGTTGTAATTGTTGTTCATTAAATCATTTAATCAATAAATATAGTCATTATTATTACATTTATTTTGTTTATTTACTTCAGTTAAGGAGACATAGGAACAGAAAATACAATATACTGAAAAAAACCTTTTGACACAGATAATTAATCAGCTAAAATACATATAAATTAGTATTTATCACCACCACTTACCAACAGAAACATTATTTTTGCTCATGGTGTTATTATACTTGATTATGAGATCCTTCAATATAGATTTGGTTTCGACTTCATTCAGCAGATGGCGTAAGCTGTGTAGTCCAATTGACGGACGTATAAGAGAACATGACATTTCTTCAGACAACCACACTGAATGCAGATCATCCTTTAATGCTTGTATAGTCTCTGTTATCCACATTATTTTACCGCTAAAAGAAAAAAAAACACTGTTTCATTTCACAATAAATGTGAATAGATTTGGTGTGTTTATTAAATGTTCCATGGATGTGACAGAGCAGACAAAAATAAACCAAAAGTTTCACTAGCAAACACTTGTAGAGTTATTAGATCAATAGAAGCAGCTCTTCGATACTAACGCATATGTAGGTTTTTTTAACTAATATCCCCTACTTCAATTTTTGCCGAAATTATCCTCAATTTCTAAAAATAACAATAAGAATCACTCAATCAGAATACCCTCACTTATTTTTCACCCTCACGTAATTTTAATGATTGCTTACACTAATTACTATCATGGCTCAAGAAAACATCCATTCGAAATAGTAACCATGGACTGCAAGTAGAAATTATCAGATGCATGCTATGTATATAATATGTCTATCATCATCTATATAATATGGAAGCGGCTTCAATGAATAACTAATACATAAATCAAAAAGTGCATTTCAAGATTATCTTTGTCATCATTATTGTTTCAACCGTAGAAGGTCTATCGCTGGACATAGGCCTCCCGCTACGATTTTCAATAGGATTGCTTGGAAGCGGCGTCTCCCGACAACCTATAAAAAAGGCAGTCTCTCTACTGGGTGGATATCCTACTCTGTGTTTGCTGGTCTATCTGCGCTCCAGAACCTTAATGCCTTATACTAAATATTCTACTAAACAAAAATTCATTTCATATTGAACAAAAATTTAAGCAATGAACCAACCTGTCAAAGACCAGCTTTCTGTTTTTATTCAAGTTGAATTTCTTCATATAAAATTGTAATTCTTCAATGAATCTGGGATTATCATCTGGAATAATTTTCTTTATTATTTGGATATTAAAATTTCCTAATGTACCAAATTCCATGTAAATTACATTACAAGAGCTTATCCTACAATGTGAAGAGCACTACTACTACGAATTATGCTGTTGTACATTTTCCTTTTTTTTTTTAGGACTGACTTTCCTTAATCCTAAAAATTACCTACCATGTACATCACTGTATGAATAGTCTGATGTATCACAGTCTATGCTCAGGTCCAGTTTGTTTGTCGTTTTCTTACATACATCCTCGTAAAACTGCCTGATTGTAGATATTGACTCTTTGGGTAAGTCCATTATGATTTCTAGAAAAATAAAATACCAGGCATATAACAATAGCCAATTTCTGTTTGACTTATGATTCATAACACAACAATTTTAATTACAAAAACAAAATCAAAATACATGATTTAAATCTCTGTTGTTTGTATAGGAAGTGCAAAAATTACATATTATATTGTTGGATTTAAAAAAAATGTTATCAATTAAAATATAATTCAAATGCTATCTAAACCTTTCATATATGTGCAGACTTAAAATGATAATGTGCAAGGAGATAAAAAAAATTAACAATACTTTTATTCAAGTAGGCATTTACATACACTTTAATATCGTCGATTATTTTAACATTATAAGCAGTAAACAACCGCAGGCTCAGAACGCTGATCTGCTGCGAAGGTCCGGCTTGAAACTCGACAGTTTCTCTTTTTAAATGAATTTTAAATTTAAATAAATGTTTGATGTGTACATTTTAATGTCAAACATGTAAATAAGTCAACAAACCAAGTTCAACAAGTTTTAACTAACCAAAAACTAGAGAATGCTTAAATAACATCTATTTAATAATACATTTTTAATTTTAGAATTAAAATCTAAGTTATCTAAATAAATAAATTTAAGTTTTTTTTTTCTAAGATATCTAGATGTAGATCACGAAAAGGACTGATATTTAGCTACTTCCGCTATGCAACAAATAAATGCGCGCTACTCTGTGAGAGTTATTTAACGGTAGTAGTTGTGTAATTCGCATTGTTTGCCGCATGCGCATTTATCAGCGGGCTGGCGAGCGGTGCACTTTATTGCACGACTACTGCTACATAGCGGAAATAGCTATATATTTGTCCTTTTCTTACTAAGGATGGACTTCCGCAAAGTAATCCATTAGATATTAATGTACATTGACCAAAATTTTGCCACTTATATTTGTCTCTATTTATGTCATGTGTAAATATGTTTTAAACCAGTTTTCCAATAAATCAATAAAATTAATATAAATAATGTACCTTGGTTCATACAATCCTGGTTTATAGGTAAATCTTTTTGTAGGTGATGAAATAGGTTCAGTAGACAATCGTTAACATTATCAATCTTTCCCTCGGTTACACCTAAATGTAATAGTAGGCTTTTCAGTTCATCTGACTTCGTTTCCTAGAACAAATATTTTATCGCGTCAAGAAACATAAGGTTCTGGTTTTGAAGTTGCTGACATCATCATATCAGCCGATAGACACCTACTGTAAGGCATATGCCCCCCCCCCCCCCCCAATGTAGCTACGATGACTGGTTTATCAAGTATTTTTTTCCTATTGAAATACAAGATGACCATAGTCAAACCTAACAAAACGCAACGAAAAATTTATTATGTAGATTAAATATTTTAGTAAGCTTAATTGTCTTACAATAGTTTTATTCAAGACTGAAATCTGAGATATGGTTGTTGATTCGTCCGGTAGTCCACTGCGGTTGTGTGTGAAAATTCCACTGCCCGTTTTTAATTCCTGCAACAGGACTCGTAAAGCTTTCAATCTGGCTTCTGACCGTACTTTTTCACATCGCACCACGAAGAATTCAGCGTCCGCTTCCGAGATCTGTGAATCGATTGAAATAATATAATAAGCAGTAGAGTTATCAGCTAGGCAATAGCAACCGACAACGTCGACGTTCGGCCTACTAGGGTGCCCTTGTTTGTAATGCTAGGCTTAAGACACCTCGCTAGTGACATCATGAAACGTCCGCTAAAGCGATGTAAGACAGAGATAATCTTGAGATATAATGCACTTTTAACCCTTAATTAGGCGCATTGAGAAAATCACTCAATTAGGCGCATGGGGTCTTAAATAACCTCAAAAAAATATTGAGAAAAGAGTATCAAAAAGGAATAAAACTTAATGGATTTCATTAGTAATTAATAAAGTACTTTAATATACTTAACTTTAAGAAACAAATACTTATTATGACATTAAAAATATTAAAAAAAAAACAAAAACAGTAAACCTCTCTTTAAACTAATTTTTTTGGCATAGCCAAGATCAACTTAAGAAATAAAGTTTATTCAGCCTCATCAGCGGAATCTTCTGTTCTGCATCCGACGCAGTAAATCCTTGAGTGTTGCTGACAAATAAATTTACGACACTTGAAACATTTTGGTGGCACTTTTTTGTCGTCCTTTCTAGGACATTATGAACAGCGCCCGCGCTTAGCTGTCGATTGATAAACCGCCTGGTTCACATTATAAACTTCATGGAGCCGTCTTTTTGTTGTCGCTGGTACAGCACGTAGTTGTATGCGACGTTTTTGGTGATCTTCCACATGTGCCGCAGCTATTTTCTTCAAGAAAATCCGTCTTGTATATGTCAAAGTCTTCTCAGCATTCGCTTTGTGTATGACAAATGGGTTGGTCCAGATATGTTTATACTCCAGGTAAATGTAAAATAATATTTTGTGCTCGGGTCCTTACTGCGTTCGATGGTGGTACTTTGCACCATTTGACTTTCGGGCCATTTCTCTGAGTATGCCGAGATAAAAAATAATTATCTTCCGTTGATACAGGGATGTCTTGGATATGTTAAGACTCCTCAATTTCGCTTTCTGAATTATGAGCACTATCAATGACAGCATCGTTTACAGTTTCGTCTTGCGAATCCGAACCACCAACATTTTGCTCTTCATCAAGCACTTCATCCAGCCATTGCAATATTTGTTTGTCGTTAGGCATTTCAATTCAAAAAAAAGAAAAAGCATAGAAAAAAACTCAAAAATACATAAAGAAATCATACCGTAATAAAATACACACATACAAAGATAAACAGTAAACAATATGCTAATATAAACACAAAAAAAATCACAAAAGTAAAAACTTACCTTTGCCAAAAAATGGAACGTAACTGGGCGCATGGGGTCAGCTCTCTAAAGGACAGCGATGTGTGTGCAAGAGTTAATGTTCTGGATGCAACTAATTTGCGTACCCCGAGGGGAATGAGGAAGCTAGAAAGAGCGTTAGTACGCTCTGAAGACTGTAAGCCATTATTTTTTGAATTTCAAGCGGCCCTGACCCCATGCGCCTAATTAAGGGTTAATTATGTGTCTGCTTGTACACTTCGCAAGTAGTTCCTCTTTTGATTTATGTTTTAATTCATCATTGAAGCCGCCTCCATACTTTCGTAGAAACATTTTTTTACGTAAGAACGCATCTAATTTTCTGATTAATCATAGAAACACTGAATTTTGTGGTTGAAACTAATAAACCTGTTCCATTTATAATTTCTTTATACTTTTGTTAACGATAAATCAACTCGAGTAAAGATGGTCATGTTATTGGCATAGGACATAATATTCCAAAATGATTGTAATAAACACATAAATCCACACAAAGCTGTGTTTCATATAACAAATCTAAAATATTGTAAAATTTTAAGTATTTTATTAACTAAATCTTATTATAGCATTTAAGAGAGTTTTAAATTGTAGAAATATGAAAATATAAAATTGTTAAATTTCATTTAAAAATAGCAACTGCTTAGTTTTTGGCCGGCTCTCAACACACCCGCATTCTGAACCGGCGTTAGATTATAACTTAAGTTTCTTGCAATAAAATACGCACATTAAAGTCGTTGATGGCGTTGACGAAGTTGGTTTTCATTCGCTTGCCATTCAAGCGGTTCTTCATTGCTTCTAAAGCCAATGTGCAGTGAATACTAGCTGTGTGGGCAACCACTGATCGTAGATTCATGCTGCAAAATTAAAATATTGTAAAAAGTAACGAACGAGCATACAGGAGATACATAAGGTCGTCAAAGACAGTGAATGCAGGCTGGTTGGTTATTAGAAATTCATGATGGAAACATATTCAGTAGTGAAAGGCCTATGGCTGAAATAATGTTGATAAAAAGTTAGTTTTGATTGACTAAAATGTTTGTTGTCATTGATATTGGCATATAAAATAAAGAACACATTCATAGAGCTCTTATAAGTAGTCACATATCTAATATATAAAATTCTCGTCTCGGTGTTGGAACTTGAACTCCTCCGAAACGGCTTGACCGATTTTTACCAAATTTTACATGCGCATTCAGTATGTCTGAGAATCGGCTACTATCTATTTTCCATACCCCTAAGTGATAAGGGTGGTCCACCCCTAAATTTTATTTTTAATTTTTTAGACAATTTTTTTGGTTTTTATTTTATTATAATACAGCATACAAAAATACATACAAACCTAAATTTTCACCCCTCTACGATCAACCCTTATCTTACATTTGTTAATTAAAAACTTTAATTTTTTTGCAAAACAACGTTTGCGGGATCAGCTAGTTTTCCTATATAATTTTCCTATTGAGGCTACTGCAACACTCATTTCTACTTTCAAGGTACAGAAGCGCAAAGTGCGAACATTGCAATTCTCCCGTTAGAAAAGTACATACAATGTACTTACACATACACCTCACTTCGTGTCGTGGTTACGTTGCAAAAAAACACGACGCAAAGTGAATTAGTATTTTCTATCTCAATTTATGTAACATACCGTATCGGAGATAGGTTCAAGGGGTACGAAAATACTCCTTTTTAAAAAGAAAATTGAACAATATAAAATTTAAAATAATATGAAAATTTTATTACATATGCACAAAAAACAAAAAAAACCTTTTAATACAAAATAAACTATTTAGTTATTTGATGCAAAACAAAATTAAAATTAATCACTGTCTGAAGAGTCCATAATGGTTGTGGTCGTAATCAGTTTTCTCTCGCCAAAAATTGGACCAATGTTTGCTGAACAGCTTTTTTTTTAAATGGAATTCCCAAGTTTTGATGGCCAAACGTAATTAGAAACAAAAGTGTTGCCATCTTTTAGAACAAAAAAAAACACCCAAAACAACACAACTTCGAAAATCTAACGACTCAGTGAAAATTAGTACTAATTAAGTAGCGACACAACTCCAAAAAGACGCAAAGGAAAGCATTGGTATACTAGATTAATGAGACACATCATACTACTTGACAAGAACATGATTTTGTGTCCTGTATGTAAATATTTGATGCCATCAGACTATCAGGTGAATACCATGTTGGTCTCATAAACCAACAAATGTGTTTTTCAGTGGTTGCAAAGCATTTAAGAGAGCTAAGTCATTCAAACAGCAGTTGTCCAACATACTGTATTAGAATAAAGATTAATGTTCCAATTTAAATTCACCGCAACTTCACTAAAATATGACTTATAGTAATGCTGAAGGAAGGTACACCATGGTCTCTTGGAAGAGTCATAGAATTGAAACATCCGTGACATATCGTTGGATTTCAAAGAGATCTATAGTAAATACTGGAAAAATCTCTTAATGTAACTCCAGGTTTATTATTAAAGGCGTCGAAACACCATAGGATTTTAACCGGTGGGTGTTCGGCATAACACTTTTATTCCATACCATGTACACCCAAAACTACCCTCTCCTTAATCTTTCTCATCTCTATTCATAGGTTGTCTGGTAGAGATCGTCTCGTACCTCTATGAATAGTTTCTGTTTGTTTTTTTTTTAGTTAATATCTATGGTTTACAAAAAAGTGTAAATAAGTAAATAAAAATAAAGGACTGGATTTAAACCATAAGCCACGGCTTGAATAACCTACAGATGAGCCTCTAAGAGGAGTCTCGTTCTCCCAACAATTTGTTAATAAAAAAACAAAATCAAGACTACCTACATTTATAAAAATATATAGCAACATACCATTTTGGAAACTGAGTATGGTCAGTATTTGCCTTTTCAAGTTTACCAGCTAGTCCATCGCGCCGCTCGCAAAATTGTGTCCAAACCACGTCACCGCATTTTACGAGTGATGATAAATCTTCTGTAATTTATAATAAGATAGTAGATAGATCCTCGAACGGCAATCACGAATCCGTAGACGCGACGCAGGTAGATCCACTACTAAGTGGACCGACGATATAGTTAACGTCGTGAAAAGTCACTGGATACGGGCAGCGCAACACCTGTCATAATTGTGATCTTTGGGGAAGACCTATGGCTTAGATTAAGCCTCTATGATGAAACAGAAAAGTACATAGATGTGGCATTAGTGTCATTGACATCTACTTTAGAGTAAACAGACTATAGTACCAGCCAAGCTGCTTTAAGGCTTTTTGTATTGTTTAAGACTGCCGACACCAGATATTGATCACAGAATTTAAAACCTAAGCAATTTTCATTAAAAAATAATAGCAATGAGTATATCATCCTACTTTTATACTTAAAATCAAAACCAGACATGCTTCTCCACTTTGTGCTATAAAAATCATCTCATATCTAACACAAGATCCTCAATTTGGGCTATAAATCATACAAGATCCTGAAACGTTATCACATATTACAAACATTGATTCTCATGAAAGCTTAAAATAATAATCACAGGTAGGGATTAAAAATTTACATTGGACTATAAATAATAATCAGCCGTGGAACACTACTCATTTTCAGCTGAAATGTCTTCACTTATCTAAAAAAAAGGTTTTAATTTTGACTATAAAAGTAAGATAATATCCATTGCATATTATTTTAAAACAAAAGTGTAAACATATGTGCCTGTAAGTGTCCTAGATTAAATAATATGAATAAAAATACTTAATACTATATTATTTGAAAAGTGAATAAGAATTAAGGGTAAATATTTACCATTATCAATTATTTCATTAATAGTTGACACAGCCAAGGGCTTAGCAAAAGGAAAGTTAGGTGTTGACACTGAGGATTCATTTGATGTTTGGTTAGATTGTAGTGCAGCAAAAAAATTTTCTACCTTTTTCTAGAAACAAAATATTATTATTATTACAATATTGTAATGTCTTGAAACATTATCTCAAAGAAGTTATATCATTAAAATACTTGGCAAAATTTTGCCTAGAAGTAATCACTTGTTGCTGATTATAAATTAAAAAAAACACCTTTATCTCATTTTCATCTCTAACTTGGCATAATGAATATGCTATTTCCTTAGTTTCACCCAAACTCTCTTTTTTTAGCTTTAACTTTTCAGCAACTTGCTGGAGGAACCAAACTCGGCGTTGAATGTCTTTAAGATTCTGATGTGCTACTTTGCGATGTGACACTGTAAAAATGGTATGATATAGAAAAAATTTAAGTATCCCTTCTAACAAAAGAAGCAAGTAAAGGCAGAAATTTTACGAACCCCTGGTTTCAATTTTAACATTAAGCTGTTTAAATGATTCTTGAAGCTCTTCTAATCTTCTTTCTGCATTAAAAACTTTCTCCTTCAAATTTTTCTTTTTTTTCCATAGCAATAACTGTTCAGGTACAACTACATCTGTGTTCTGATTTGAAATAAGAAAATTCTTAAGGCATGAAACATGAAGTAACTTAAATTTAAAATATCTTTAAATAAGTATTTACAAGCACTTTTGCATCTTATATTAACATTAAAGTTATTACTTAAGCTTATTGACTACCATCAGTTTGGAATGCTGATCTGCTGAAAAGAGTCCATCAGAAACTTAACAATTGTTCTTTATAAAATAAAGTTAACTGTATACATTGCAAACATTATATTGACAACTAAGTGTAATGTAAAATTTAGATAAAATTATACTTTTATCTTTAAAACTGAATATAGGAAGGTCTAACATATCTTGTGATTGTTATTATATATATGTACACTCAGATCTATGACAAATTTGTTTACTTTTACATTTTAGATTAGAAATAGTAAATTTTCATTAACTTATACTTGTCACATCACAATTTTTTTGTGGATGATACTAACATTTTGTTTAATAAAATTATCTTATGATTTGCAATTAACAGAAAAAGAAAAAAAAATATATTTACAACATTTTGGTTGCTAACAGTGCAAAGCTTATATGAATGTGATGAAGAAAAATGTTGGAATGAATCTCAGATCCTTTTTGTTCATATCAAAACATATTAAATTCAAAGAAATACTAAAAAGAAATTTAGAAAACATTTATTTTAAAATAAACCTAACTATTGACACTACATTCTTAGTTATTACAAGAAATTCAAAATATTGTTTTTTTAACCAAATAACAGTATAGCAGAACATGCTTTATAACACTCATTAAATGGTATAGCTGTATTCCTAATACCTGATTTTATTAGCAAAATAGCACAATCACTTGCAAGAATACCCTCACTCAATTATGTAACTATAATGATTTCTAAAGTTATCAAAAATATTTACATCAATTTACAGAATATCATTGTAGGTGTTTAGTTATTTCCTTAAATAATACCAAGACAACATCATTCTAGATATAATTTGTAATATGTTTAGAAAAGAAATTTGGACATCATAGCATTCTAAAGATTTATAGTACAGCTTAGCGAGGAACATGTGAACTGTCTTGAATATGCAACAAAGTGTATGAACTGCATATTTTCCACACCCTCCATACACTTTAGACCAGACCAGAGTTACTTTTTTTGGAAATACAATAATACTTTCTTCATATTTCATTAATATATTCATTAAAATTTATAAAATTTGACATAAAGACAAAAATAAATAAATCTGTTAAACAATAAGGTTTAATGAGCAAATAAATAATAACAAACCTGACTAAAGGCGTTCTTCTTCGTACAAAGACTTAAATCATTGCAAAACACTTTCAATCTTTTTTCTTTGATAATTTTTTTTGGAAATACATGTTCCATTAGACTACGCCATACCATATAAAACTGCCCTCTGCACATTCTGAAATCATTAGGTTTTCGTTTTTGTCATTTTTTCATTTTCTTAAAAAAATGTTGGTAAATTAAAAAACTCACGAATTCATTTTTTCTGCGTCGGGAATTTTTTCTGCTGAGCAACCCATAGCCAGCAACCATTCTGTAAATTTTTGGGGTACTTCATCACAACTTATTTTGTCTATATTCATTTTAAAGCTTTTTCATGCAGTTTAAACCGTTTTTGTTCAAGTTATTTCAAACAACACCTGACATATAAATACTGATTGACAGTGTTGCGAGTAAGCAAATATATTTTTAATAGTACAGTTAAACCTCCTTATTCGCATTTTCATTTTAATTCGCGTATTAAAAAATGCGATCTAATTCCTATATTTTCGGAAGAAATTTCTTTATTCGCGGATCGAATAAGTACATACAAAATAATAAAATGATTCCAAAAGGCAACCAACGCAGTATCCATGTAAATGCCGTCAAAAGGATTAATGAAAAAAAAATAATGAGGCCTGCTGTGTCTGCGGAAAATGATGAAGAATCTGTGCAAGTTCAAACTTTGACTGCAAATCGAGCCGAAATCGAGAATAGAATAGGACTAGATAGGTTCAAACAGATAGAATCAAATGACATTCAGAAATTGCTTGAATCGCTAGATTCAAATTTAACTAAGTTCATAACCCATTGAAGAATAGGCTTTAACAAGCACTAGAAACGTGACGTTAAACTTGAAAAATCTTAGTTAAGCTTTAAAATTGGCAAATGAGCTTTGTGATTTCTTTATAAATTTTCATCCGTCTATGAAACGAAATCTTTTTTTTAAGAGGCAAATTGCTAATACGACTGCTGCGTATCAGTTTAAAATTGAAGGAACCCCTAAAAACTGCGAAGCAAGAGGAAATTACAAAATTCTTCAAAACATTTTATAGACGTTACGATAATTAATCAAAATGTTTAATTACTTCGAATAAAATGATTTAATATATTTTTTTTGTCATTCAGTAACGTATACCCCGTAATCGCAAATAAATTACATACTTACGGCTTATTGTTGTATTTATACAAAAAAATAACGTATTAGTCGAAAGGGTAATTATTATTATTCTAATAAAAAGAGCCATTATTCTTTCTGAATTATATTTTTTGGGTTCAAATTTGGTGCATATTTACATAGGTACGCGTTGCCAATAAGTAAATGCACCATTGTGATTATGTCACGAGATAATTGGCCTATAAAAATATTGGTATATAGATAATTTTGCTCAAAAACATGGTTTTTAAAAATACATATGTTGTAGTATACAATAAATACTTACTAAAAACTAAATTTAATTATCAGGCAATGTCAACGTCAATGAAAACAATAAAATGACGTTTATGAAGTTGTTAGATTGCTTTGAAATATTAGAATACAAATTTTCTTTTTATATTAAACAATGTTAGGAAATCTTAAAGAATTTATTTCAGTTGTCCAAGATGGTTTAAGTTCGCATAACAATCTGCGACAAACTCTACAAGAAGTACATAAGGTGACAAACATTTTTAAAGACAAGCAAAAACTATCATCTGAAAGTAAAGTTAACTATGGTGCAGGAGGAGAGTTATTAAAAAAATATCAGGATAACTGGGTAGAACTTCATGCCAACGCCGACCGAAACGCTCAAGCTGCTGATCATGTTGACAAGCTTATAATAGAGTTACATGAAACTACGAAACTACGGTTACAAAGTGCCAAAGACTTGGCACAAGCTATGTCTAATTTACCCTCCATAACAGCATCTGTAGCCGAATGTATGGATAGCCTCAAGAATGTAAAAATTTTACTACAAGATGTTGAAGAACAGCTGGTTGATTATGAGGATATAGTTGAAAGAAGGAAAATGGAAAAATGGAAATTAGACCACCACTACCACCTTAGTTTGTATAAAGAGAAGAAAATGGGTATGTGTTCTTCATAAACTGCAATTTTATTAAAGTTCTCACTAATGTAGACCTCCGTCATTTTAGATTTTAATAATACAGTAACAGAACAAAAGACAAAATTAACTGCAAAGGGATCAGAGAATTTGCAATTGGGTGCCCATCTATGTATCCATCTCTTTTTTTTTCAATTCTTTTCAATTTTCAGGATCAAGTAATCACCATGGGGTTACTCCCTGTGGTGGCTCTTTACCTTATTGTACCACTGTCTTGGGCTGCATTCACGTTTTGTGTTCATTATGCAGGTGAAATTAAGAATCAGTACAATACTACTATTTTAACATAGTTTAACCAAGATTGAGTTTGTTTACCCAAGAATGCACTAAAATGGTGTTGTAGATAGAATCTTTGTAAAAGAGTTTTTAAGGTCATGTGTTTCAGTCATATGAGTATTTAACAAAAATATTTTTCTATTACAAAACAAAAAGGAATATTAATGACATGTATTACTTTGTAGTCAATATTTGCTTAACATATCCCATGCCATGGCAATTTTTGAAGATTTTCCATTTAGGCCCTGGGGTGTGTACATGACATGCACTTCTAAAATAAAAAAAAGTCATATAAGACATATGCTTTACACTTTTTCAATTCTGCAGAAAAAAGTTATAAATTTTTATATGCATTATGTATGTGCATATGTGAAATTAAGTTTTCAATATTAAACCATACAGTTCATTTTTTAAGAAACTTTTGTTTTTCAATGAGAACTGCAAATGGCCTAAACTGTAAGTGCAGCAGGGGTTGTATACACCCCATATGGCATGGAGTGTTAACTAAACAGAATAATTTACTTTTCAGCTGCTTTAGAAGAAATTCGAGCCAAACTAGTTAAAGAAAATGCTGAACAAAATGTTGAAAGGGAGAGAAAGCAACTGGCTGAACTTCAAGCTAAAAGAGAAAATAGTGCAGTGGCATTTGAAAACGATATAGCTAAATACCTTTCTTCTGGGAATGTACCTTCCAGTAAGTTCATATTTTGTATGAATATTAACATTATCAGATATTATATATTTAGCCTTAAACTGGTTTGCAGTAAAATATTTAGGCTTTTCTCTATTAAAGGTAAATACATTGCTAGATTTTTTTTCTAATAATATTTAAGTTAGCTCTAGAAGTTATACTGATTATCCTTATTGGTCATCAATGTTACTGATTTTTTAAAGGTTTTCTTCATCATATAACAAATGTTGAAAATGACTATGTTGACATTATAGAATGAGTGTATATGTGGGTAGTGAAATGTATGGGATGTAAATTGCTTCTAAGGTTCGTAATTCAGGAGCAATAGGCGATGATTTTAATAGATCTTATATGATTATTTATATTTATATATGATTATTATATGATACATGATTTAATAATCATATAACATATGTGCTATACTCTATACTAGTATTAATCTCTTTAAGAAATGTTACAAAGAGTTTTTTTTTAAATGTTTACACTAAATTTTATAAACTGCACTAAATTTTATATGTTATTATTTCAGGGGCAGAACCCTCCCCATCAATTACTTTAGAACAAATACAGCTAGAAGACGATAAAACCGATTTGGAGAAATTTTTAGACAGTTGATTCAGTAATGTATGTATTTGGTGATATGCAGAGCTTTTCTTAGATTTTAAGAAGTATTATATACTATTTTCTATTCCAAAGTTAAAATAAAGTTATTGCTATTATGTTATATAGTCTGTTTTAATATTTATCTCAAAATAATAATCTTTGTATAATATTCCATATAAAAATTTATTTCGTTTATTTTTACACCTAAGGAATTTAAATTTCATACATTACTTTGTATGAACAGATATCCTTTATCTTACCTTGTATGTTAGTAAATGCAAAAATACAAAACTGTATATACAAATCATTTATGACTAGTAAAACAACCACATTGCTAAAACAACCTCAGTAGGTTTAATTCCAGCCTTTAGGCTGGGCTTGACACAGTCGATACACATTTGCTTTCGTTTGGATCTCACAAAACTCAACAACAATAAAATATCAAAAATCACAAAGGCGGAACACGCTTACGAAATCTAAAGCACAGTTTCCTCACATAATTCTATGATAAATACGGGACTATGATTTTTATTTGTCATAAGGAAATGTTCAAGAAGCAGTTTAGAGGTGTTTCTAAGTTTTCCTCATAATAGGGTTCAAGTCTCCTCCGCCATGGGCAGACATTTTCACTTTGCTAGTGATATGATTTTTTATACATGGACCGGCATCTTTGATAGAACCATTTGCTTCCTCCATTTCTTCATCTGATGAGAAGTCTGAAACACATACTGTTAAATGCCTTTTCTTAGGTGGCATGACATGAAGAGTCCACCTCATTGGGCCTTTATGTATCGTCTTGTGGTTAGGCTTGGCTTCATAATCCGTGTCAGATGCTGCTCTCTGGCAGTCGCTCTTGAAACTCCGCGAACTTTTGTTTGACCTGTAGCTATCCTTTTTTTCCCCCCTCGGGGGGTTGTGGAAGTTTTTTAAATTGACGGCAGTGTTGGTGTGGCTCTTTGTGTTAAGGTCGGGAAAATTTTGTGAATATATAACTACACTGTCCACTGACGCGTCTTTATGAAATTTTGACATTTGTTTTCTAGATTTTTGATTTGCTTCAGGTATGGTAGGGTTGCTCGGCGTTCGCTTCTCCGACGAGTTCCCGCTGCTGCAGCTGGTATTGCTATTGCTGGTACTGTATTGTTCAACTGCTTGCTTTTCGAGTTCTCGAAACTTTGTGTCTATGCTTTCATCGGAGGCTTTGTACTGCTCTAGCGCTTCTTTTTCCAGTTCTTCAAATTTGACTTCTACATTAGGAGGTCGTATTCTTGCTGGCAAGACAACTTTTGGGTTTAGTTTTATTAGGCCGGGTGTTACTAACTTTTGAGACAGTCGGACGCAACCCGTGGGTGTTAGAGCTAGTGGCGAGGGCGCGCTCATACTTAATACAGTGCTGTAAAGTCGTTTTTTCCTCAGTCCACTATCCAAAGCGGCTGTGCTGGTACATGGAGCTTGTCCGTCGTTGATAATCTTTTCTTTAGCCTTACAAATTTCGGACTTGTCTGCCGTACTGTCAGCTTTTGAATGTGATGCTTTTACTTGAAGATTAGGTGTGACTTTTTCATTAGTTTCCTTACATGAATCTTCTTTATCGGTATTTTCAGACGTAGTCTTAGGTTTTTTAGTATTGGCGCAGTCTGGGACGTTGAGGCTTTGAGGAAGTTGTAGGCGTGTGGATGGGTGATCTCGCGGCCACCAGATTCCGTAGCGACGGTCGGGGCATCGCAGTGGCCTTTGTGCGGTGGGAACGTACCGGCTGACATTCGTTCCGCGGTACATTGGACAGCGCGCTGCATTCGCCCGCATAATGGCTTGCACGCTGGCCGACAGTCTGCCCAGCGCACGTTGGCATTCAGTCATGTGAGGAGGTCTGGGCGTATCGAACTGAAACTGAAAAATCACCTTAGTCCAGTGTGCCATTTTTATATATTTTTTACAATATATTGGGATATTACATATGTTCTGATTTGGTTGGTTCAAAATTTCAATGTGTATTATCAGATATTTACTAAATTTAATCAAAAATGCGGGAACATGCTTGATGCGGGCTGCTCAAGGCCGGTAATTGTGGGCGTCTATCAGCTGACATGATTGAATAAATTGATGAAATAAAAAAAAGTGAGTGCTAACTTTGCAAGCAGGATCACAGCAGAGTTGGGCAGGAGCTTCAAGGCAGTAGGCAGGGGCGGTGGTGAAGCCGGTTAACCGGCGAGGCTGTCGCCGCCTGGCCCTCATCTTCCGCGACGGAAGGGGCGGACTCGGGGCTCGTGTGGTTTGCTGGCGATTGAGCCCCGAGGTTTCCCAGAGCGCACGCACGCTACGGACACGGGCCTCTAGCATCGCCTCTTCATCCGCCGCTGCTGCCGCCCCACTGGGGCCCCAGCGCTCGCTAGCTGCCGATCGGTGCCCGTTAATTTCGACGTATCTTTTATTAAACCGTGCATTTTAAATTACGTTACATTTTTTAAACTAACAAAAAACCTGTAAAACTAGGTGACCGATGACATAGTCAAGGTCGCGGGATGTTTCTGGATGCTGGCAGCATAAAACCAGTAATGATTAATGTAAAATAATAGGGCCGAAAGATAGAAAGTAGGCCCCTTAACATCTAGTCCGACAACTTAGTCAATGTTGCAAGAAGTTGCCGGATACAGACGAACCAAGACCAGTCACTGTGGCAAACTTTCATTCAACAAGTGGAGTTTGCAGATTCTGCAGGTTCGAAGGGCGCACAGAGAGCGCCTAGCATGAGACCACTTTTACGACAGCTAAGCTCACTTGATTTTGGAAGTTGTTAGCGTGTCTACAAAAATGGTGGTTAGCGTCCCCTGTAATTTACGATCAAGACTTGTTTCCGACGAGAAGGGATGGTTATCGAATGGCGACGATGATAGTGTACGTGGCTTGTCTCATTGTCGTGGTGTTGGCCGGAGACTCATTGGACATGTGACTTGCCTAGAAAGAACTCCGTCGCAACGTGCAAAGCCTATCGAAGAACGCCGCCGCAACAGCACGCCGCATTGTAAAACGTCGCCATAACAAACAACGTGCTATTTCATACGCTGTGCTATTGTCGAAACTTAATATTATTTTCGCATATATATAAATAGCTGTTTGTGCTTTGTATTAGTTAAAATATTGAATATCTCCTAGTACTAAAATTGGCAGAAAATGAGGATTCAGTACATTCTTAATTCAAATGGACTCTAAGCATTATCTAATAGATTCAGACGTTACCTTGCGGAAGTCCATCCGAACTAATAAAGGGAATAACAGTGCAAAACACCGAGCCTGAGACCGAGCACTGGTCGGTGTAACATCTCCTGAGGATGCTCCGTGGAGGGGTGAAACACATGTAGAGTGAATTAACGGTGGTAGTTGTTTTTCGCATTTATCAATGGAATGGCGGGCAGTGCACTTCATTTCACGACTACTGCTGCATAGCGGAAGTAGCTATATATTAGTCCCTTTCTTAGCATTACAGGGAAAATTTTGGTAAGCGATGTGCTTAAAAAATTAAACATATTCCACCTACAAAATCTTTAGCTCTTAAAGTGATCAAGTTTGACTTCCAGGGGTCTACGGGAGAGACGATGGGATCTATACGTTGGCGTGATATTAAAATAAGGGTTAGCAATTTATAAGCAGGAGTCCACCAAAATTTATCAGTTTTCGATAGCATAAAAGCCTTGACTTCTATGTAGACAGATAATATTTTAAGAAACTCAGCGACTGTTATTTGCTAAAACTTGCACACAGTCCATATTCAGTATGCGTTAAGACTTGAAAAGTAAAGCTTGACTTTCAGCAGCAACGCAAATTACCTACTTAGGTCTCTAATTTCTACATGTTTGTCGAGTTTTGGGAATATGGTGGGAATCAGCTAAAGGGGTCCACCGGATCCAGTGTGGCAGCCTCGGAATTAAATAAAATATTTGCACTGACAACGTCGATATAGTAAATATTAAATTAAATATAAATAGAACGCACAAATCATCCTCTATAGGCATCCTGTACTGTCTCCGGCGGCGTGGTAACAGGACGCGGTCGGCTGGATCGTCCATCAGCTTCCGAAACCAATATTCTACCTGATTTAAAAATTGGCATATTAAACACATAAAACTCAAAACAATCATAAGGGTTTCTTTCTAATGGCCGAACTCCTAGTGAACTCTGCCCCTGGCGATTGGGACATGCTCGCTCTAAAGAAAAGAAAAGCGCTTTCGGGGACAAATCCAAACCGGAGAAGTTAGTGTACCTCATTAATAAAAATACGTTGGTAAGTTTCTTATACTTTATTTATTTACTTAACCGCTGTTTATAGGATTGCTAATAGTGGTTATAATCATAAATATAAGAAATCAATTACGGATTATGCACAAAAATTATCGTAACATTTGTTAAGAGCAGTCAGTACATTTATCATTTGTGATATTAGCACCGTGTCTTATTAAAAACTCTCCATAGCGATCCATCAGTGAACAGAATTGTAAATGAAAAATAATTATTTGGAGTAGAGGTCGTTAGTGGGCTGTAGTTCGAAGTCGCCAAGAGGATTGGGACCTTGACGTCAAATGGCCAACGGTCGTAAAATGTTAGGATTCTCCTATTATAAAGAAATTAATGGTTTAATATATTGGACAAAGTTTCGTTACCTCCGGCAGCATCCAGCATTCCGTAAGATCAGAATTTTCACATCCTTGCCCACCAAAACCGCGCCCTGATATTTTCTCATTAGTGATCCTATAGCAGTTTTCTCTGAAATAAAAATAATACCAAAATCTGCCTTTCAAATTTCCCACCAGGTTAAAATGTAGGATAGATTATATGCAGTAAACAATACATATTGATAAATAAATTCGGCTAATTTAAAAAACTAAATCTCACAACAAAAATTTAATCTTTTTACCTAAGTTCATCATAATAGAAGTTTCCATAGAATTGAGCCAATCGTGACTCTGGTATTACGTCCTTTACACTTCTTCGTGAACAATTTCCATTTTCTTGATTCGTCGCGACATGAGAATCTAAAATATTGTATAAGTTATAGTTTGTATAAGCATAAAACAGAATTCTTAAATAAGATAGTGTCTGACCTGTTGCTTCGCATTGGTTATTTTGTATAACCTGCGAAGACTCGACCGCTGTATCTTGAAGAACTTGTGTAACACGACAATGTTGTGCCCAAAGGCGCTGCAATATTATTTTAATGTAAAAGAAAAACACATGTATTAGTTATTTATGTGAGAATTTTATTTAGTTATGAGTTTTCAATTTAATTTTATTTAATCCAAGTTTCGTAGTCGTAAAAAACAGCTAATTAATCACCTTTCAATATTACATTAATATCCTACCTGATTTGCTATGATAAAATCATCTGGGGGTTCAGTGGCCCATGTGAGATCCGCACAAAGGGCGATATGTGCCCAAGCAGATGAGTAACGATCCACCTCGAAGTTCATTCAATGTGACATCTCACTCATACAATTAATTATCTTTAGAATAAGAAAGGAACTAATATAATAGTCACTAAATTTTAAGAGAAAAATTAACGGTAAAACTGTAAATATAAATAACGACAATTTGAAAGACATTAGTGGTTAAATCTACAATAACAAAATTTTCCTCTATTTTGATAGGTACATGATGTACATTTTTTTCTTAAATTTTAAATCGGTTTTCGAATTTCATGCCAACTGAATAAAATTAATGTCATCGCGTTGGTTCAGCCGGATTCTTAATGTACAACTCTTTTTAAGTGACAAAAGTAAAGTTCACATATAAATATAATTTAAAGTTCTTAGCAATTGCTTACCTTTATGTGTTTCTATTTTATGTATCTTGCACATTAATACATTATAAGACAGTTGTATTATTTTCACTGTGTAATAATTTAATCTACAACGTAATCTTTTTGAAAGTGGCTCAGGAATAAAGCTGTTGTGAATTCATATCCAAAGTTTTGTGTGTACTTTAGGAAATACTTTTTAATCATTAATAAAATAAATTAATACAAAAATAAAAGAGCTTAATTTATTTCAGAATTCTATATAAAAGATAATAATTTAAAATTTACAAATGATATATACAATTTTAATATTGGGCTTGTTAAATGGCCACTTCTTTATTAAAATTGTATCAAATAATCTAAAATGTGTTTGTAACCAGTGACTAACGTTAAGATTTCTAACACAGTAAAATGTCCGTAAGACCAAGTTTAAGGTAGAGCACATTTAGTAAAAAGTTGTGCCCAATTTGAGTTTTGAATTGATTACTTCGAATTTTTACCTGTTTTTGTGCATACTGACGGGGTTCGCATATGTTGCTTGTTTTGTACTTGTATATTGCTTGTATAATACTTTATAGTTAAATGTTAGCTGGTTGTATTTAATATATTGTGATGAAATAATCATTTTCCGTTGTATTAGGTATAATCTGTAATTAGTAGAAAATAAGTAGAATAAAATTATTAAATTTTCTTTTAGGTTAAGGTAACTTCTATGTATAGAACGAGTATTACTTTGTTACTTTTTTACAAAAAAATATAGGGTATTTGCATACTCTGAAAGTAATTGACTTACTTCTATAGAAAATATAGACAAATCAGATTATTTAAAATTATTTAAAAATTTTAAATAAATATCATACAGATTTAGAGATAGAGTTGATAAGAGCTCATTTTTGTTTGTTTGCAATATAATGTAGTTCTTTGTAACTATTTTGCCGTCATCGATATGAATGTAAAAAGTTAACTTTTTATTTAAGGTAATTTTAGCAGTAATTTAAACTACTATATGGTCACACAGGCGATACCCGGTGCTACTCGCGCGGAAAGGTACAAATGTCACACAGTTCACACAGCCAGTCAGATGCGCCAGTGGCGCTCGTATTTTGTTTTGATGCGCATGCGTGTCGTTGACTTTTGTTAAGAAATACACTGACAGGTTTAATTTCAATTTTAATTTTAATAACTAAAATTTATACCAAACCGATGAAAATAACTTAAGCTTTTTTACATTGAAAAAGTGTTTTAAGTAAAGACAACGATAAATTTAACTATTTTTAATTGTTATAATGATATGAATTAAAAATCGATTTAAAACGACCTATCCTATTTCGGATTTCTTACGCGGAGTTTCATTTTGTTGTTAATTTTGCAACAAGTGGTAGCAGCGTAACTGTTGGTGCGTTGGGAACAGGTTCTGTGAGGACCGTTGGGTTTTTTGTGCTATATTTATGTATATTTGTTTGTGTAGTATAGTTTATTTCGCGAGTGATTGTGTATGCGCGGTGGGTCTGTGATGCTGCAGTCGAGTGCAAAAGGTTCAAAGTGACTGCTCTCCTTGTATGGTAAGTGATTAATATAGCAATGCTTTAGTTAGCAAGTTAATTAACTTGTTTACTTGATATAATTTATACTTTATATTTTGTGTAAGGTAATCACCATACTAGTTTTAACGGTATATAAATGTATTTTCAATCTCTTACCGTAAATTTATTGACATATATTCTAGTAACACTACAATAATTGTTTGTAATGTTCTTGCTTAGCTTAAGCTTTTACATACAATTTAAACCATCATTAGCAAACTGCATCAGTGATAGCTGTTATCAAAATTCGTAAAGACATTGCTGTAAATATTTTAAAGGTAATCAAATCAAATCGCATATCTATCTGTGTCATCTGATAAAAATATAAGACAAGTGATTTCCATTTATTTATTAAAAATTAAAACAATTTAAAATTTAAAATAAAAGTGTGTATTTTGTAATAGCTTCATTTCAATTTAATATTTTTAAAGAACTCTTAATACGCTTTTCTTAAAATTTAAGATTATATTACCAAAAGTGTAAAAATTGTTATATATTCAAGAAAATTTTGGTACAGAAAAATAATTATGGGTTACTCTTTGCATATTGGTAACAAAATGTATCAACATATTAGTAATAAAAAAATCATAATTTCTAATATTAATAATAAAAAATAACCATTTATATAAATCATTTCATTGAAATATATACAAATTTAGATTATTGATAACGTTCCACAAAAGGACTGTTAACTTAGAGAAATAGAGCTTTCCAGAAATCCAGTCTGTATTGATCGTACTTAGTATCATGAAAATGTCATGGTGTTATATGAAGAGCTATTCGTTATGGCCTCTAAAAGTATTGTAATGTGTTATGATAAGAGCTTTTATTGTTCAGTCATATTCAGTGTAATGAGATGATAAATATACATAGTTTGAAATAATATTGATTGACTGAATAAAAATGTAGCAGCAGTAGAAATTATTATATCAGGTATTGTAATTATTTAAGTTATATAATCATATATTTTAATTTTAATGAATCATAATGTTGCATGTCTTCTCTGCCTTTATAAATAAGATGAATATACACGTACATATAAACAGAATGTTTTATTAAGAAGTTCTATTTATCATTTTTAACAACTAATGTTATACTTCATGATGCTTTATGGAAATGCTTCTGTTTAGCACTCATCTAATAAAACTAACATATACTTACATCATGATTTTTTTTAAAAAATGAAATCTTTATAAATCAACATATGATATAGTATCAATGAAGTTTTTTTTTTAAATATGACCATATTTATAAGAAAGAGAAATATACAACAAATACATGTGTTACTTGCTGATTTATATGTCATAATATAAATTAGCAAGTAACACATGGTTATAAAATTTTTAGCTTAATTTGAAATTGTAGTAGTTGAAAAGAAGACTATGATATGGTAAGACTTATTTTTAAAGGGTAGAATAAATAGTTCAACATCTTGAGGTTTGCACCTAATTCTATGTACATGAGTGGAATAGCTGATGGTGGGAGACTGTGAGATATACTATGCAATACCATCATGTTCCTGAATGATTTACCTAACTAATGTTTTGAGAAGACATATAAAATAAATACTTTATTATTTAACATTTGAAATCAATGAATCTGAAATGAGGAAAGATCTATAGAAGAATCAAAGTCTCAGATGTAGCTGGAAGAATTGCTCGTCTGAAATATCAATGAAGGCCAGTAAGGTTGTCGAACGGCGACCATGATCCGGTAGTAGCGGCGTGGTTGGGCCCCACTAGGTGGACTAACGAAATAGTCAAGGTCGCGGGTAGTCGCCGGACGCTAGCAGCGCAAGACTGGTCATTGTGACGATCTTTGAAATAGGCTTGTCTTACGGTGATGATGCAAAACGTAACTAATTAATAACGAGTCCATATAACTTCTATGCATCTTCAAATTACTAAATTACAAGAAAATCGCTGCAATAATTTGCATGTGTGCAATCTTAATGTCTTATTTAAAGGCAATTGTGTGCATGGACATACAGATACAAATGAATAAATAAACTTTTACGGCCTTAAGTAAACCATATAGCCCAAGGCACTGACCAGTTGAAGGACAGGCTATATAGCGCGCAAAACAGATGATCGTCAGAGCCTCAAGATTCGGGAGGGGAGACTTTTGAAAGTGCAGCGTAGGATCTATATCTACAAAGTTTCAATTTTTTAATACCGCAAAATGCCGGATGTAGGCCGCTTCCATCAGGTCCTAATTGAAATCCAAAGAGAGGCCTTTGTCCAGCTGTGGACGTCCTACGGCTAGGGTGATGATGATAACATAGCATGTATTTATATATATAGACTAATACGCGATAATTTATCAACCTGTCGAATGCAGTGCTGGTGGATATTGAATCTGACCTTTTCGTATGGAAAGTATGTACTGATTCAAGACTATTCTTCTTCCCGTTTCGCCAATTTATACGTTTATATTTTTATTGCAAAAACAAATAATAACATGAAAACATACACATAATAGTATCAAAGATTAGGTAATTATTTATTTTATTCAATTCGAGGTATTTCATCTAAATACATTTTCACACGAAACAATATTGCTACGACTTACATGTGGAGCCTTGACCTGAATTTCACGTACAATGCTTTCATGTATAATAAAACAGACTAAGGTAAAAATCCCGAAAGTTTGTAATATTTTTTTATTCTTAAAGACTACTTCGAAAACTATGTGATTTTTGATAAATACGTCGTTAGTGGGTCTTATAAGAACGCTCTCGGTCACCCAAAGAGTAATGATGATGGTTATAGTTGGAGCCTCATCGTACTTCGAAGAATTGCTCGTTTGCAGACAAACTCAAAGTAACTAGTTGTTAGCTAAAATTAAGTTTAGTCAATAACGCGCAACCTACTGATAAGTAACAAGAAACTCAGTGAGGTTTGTATTTTTTTGATGATTGTATAAAACCAAAAAAAAATCCCATAAATATAGAAAAATTCATTTCGAAACAACTTTATCGTGCAAGCAGATTCTAACCGGTTCTGTTGAAAACGTATGGAGGAGGTCTACCTATAGCAAATAACGTACTACGACTGCAATGATGACGATGGTGATAATCCATAAGGAAAATGGCAATATTCGTAATAAATGAAAATCGTTAGTTATAAATTTAAGTAATTTAAAGGCAATATTTTTTTTAATCAACCGTTTCACGTAATCAGTGTCGATAGCATTAATTTCAGTCGTAAAGGTTATGAAAAAAGATTACCGCAAAACTGAACACATGAAATACAGCACCTAAACAATAAGGTAGCCAGTGACGCAATTCGTGGGGTATGCCCGTTATTTCAGCCCGGGCGACCTTGGCCTACTTGGAAGCCCCAGTCAACATCCTTCGTTCCGGACCACGCTGAGAATATATAACTGCCACTTTAGTAATCCCCTTATTTTCGCGAACCATTCTCATGGGTAGCTTCATTCATATTTGCGGAAAACCCTTTGTTTGGGGGTTTACCCGGAAAGAAAAATTTTATCTTAGGCATTTTTTGCTAATGCGTTTTTTTCGGGATTGTCTGGGGATATGATTTGCGTCTATAAGTATAATTAAGAACGTAGCTAAAAGATTCTATTTTTTTATTAATGGTACCTTTACCATTTCTGGTCAATATAGAAGACCATACAACTCAGATTTTAAATCACTTGAATTGTTTTGTATTATGCCGACGGACATATGTTTTTTTCAATGACCTTAGCTATTACTATGTGGATCTAAACATAGTTTCAAAATATTTGTTCACAGCACCGTGTTTTACCTCTTTTACTGCATCTATTAGACGGTATGAATTAACCTATTTACGCTATGTAAGATGCTTTTCAAACTGGAACATTATGTCATGATTTAGGACGAAGAAACGATCTTTTCATCACGATTTTAAGCAAGTGAAATAAACACATGGTGATGATGAAAGGAACGTAAGAACAATTGTAAAGAAATTTAAAGATACGTTTACACGTGACTAGTTTTTTAAATGAAGCACGAATAAGTTCAATTTTGATTAATATGTTCAAAACGTCGAAATCAGTCAGTTTATTTCATTGTCAGTTTCTGGGTTTCTTAAAATAATAAACTATTCAGTCATTTTCATGATATGGTTTAATGCACTATGTTTCATCGACATCTACCAAAAAATACAATTTATCCACGCAATGTCGTTTATTTAGTAATTAAATATAATAAGATAAGTTACTTTTTAACTTTTCTCGCACCGTTTAGTTTATAGCAAAAGAGGATTGCTAAAAAATAAGAATTAAGGTAAGATGTTACCGACGCAGCGCAGCGGATTGGCAAGTTGTAAAGGCTGTAGTCTAGTCACGCAGCGCACAGAACAGATGATCGCTGGGGTCTTAAATTTTAGAAGTGGACACCGCGAACGTTAAACCGCAAGACCAGATGCAGGCCGTTTACGACCGATCCTATTATAAATATATCGTGGAAGCCTATGTATAATAGTGGATGTCCTACTGCTATAATGATGGATGATGTTGGTATAGGTTGTATATTAAAATCCGGGAAGTAAAGTATAGTACTTCATTATCATCATGTAAGCCCAAACGACCAATACGGCCAGTATTGGTCCTCGTAGATTTTTTTGATGGCTCCCTTTTTTGGGCCTCTAGTTCATCCCCTATCATTGGTGGACAGGTCTTTTTGGTTACATTGGTTTAATAGTTTATTTATTCTTATTCCTTATTTACATTTTTACTGTATATATCACAATTTATATTTCTAATATTACATCTACATTATCATTATTTATTGTTTTCATTATTCTTACTATTTTTTACTTTTTATTGTTTTTCCTATTACCTTTTTGCACAACTCCAAAGAGGCCTTGCGACACTCCTCTTATACTAGTGAAGTGATGTTCTCCTGTATTTTCTCTGCTAAACCAGACACTGGAATCGTCAAAGATTGTCACGAAGAGTTGTCTTGCGCTGCCCGTATCACGCGAGTTCCTTCAAACTTGACAATGTTGTCGGTCCACTTAATTGAAGGCTCATGATTGACATTCGAGAACCTTTCAGTCCCAAGGTTGTAATACTTACTAAGTAAAACCTAAGGATTTAACCAAAAAGAAATCATAATCATCATAATGTAAGCTGATAGATGCCTACTGGAAAATTCCCAAACGACCTTTCATGCACTGTAAATGGTTAATTACAACGATTTTTGTGAAAAATTGGAGCGATAAAAGTCAGATCATAACTCTCTCTGAAGTCTTCATTGCAGTAATGAAACGTTGGCGTTAAAATTATTTTCAGCCACCGACCTTTTTATTTGTTCTAGCATGAAAAAAAAAACAATTATAAATTGCAACTTCCGTTATCTTTATGAACGTAATTATAATCATTTTAGTTGCGTTACGCAAACACGCGTCCGTCTGTTTACGACCTAGTTGTGTTTGTTATTTCATTACGATACAAAAATCTGTCATTTACGATTAATAAAGGCTACCAAAAGTTCTTTTACTGTGCATCGAATATATCATTGGAGAATGCGCGACTGAAAAAAATTTCTTATATTTAGTACTTTTACTTATTTATGTTTCTGGTCGGCTCTTAGCAGATCACCATTCAGATAAAAGTGCGTGTAAATGACTACTTGAATTAAGATTTTAATAAATTATATTTACGCTCAAAAATGTGATATGATTTTTCTTAAAATACATTTGTAAATGTCATCACTGTATGAATTAAAAAGTAGATTCGAAAGCTTTGGAATTTCGTGCCGCAGACGTTCGAGCGCTGCCGAGGTTTGTTTATTTACGTAGCTCCCCGCTCTCGTAAATCACATTTTTTTTTTTTTTTTTTTTTTTTTTTTTTTTTTTTTTTTTTTAATTCGTACCCCTATCTAGTTTGGGACAGGGTCTTTTGTATCAATATAATTTTTCACATTTCTTATTATTTTCTTTCTCTTCTTTCTTTCCTTATAATGTCATTTCTTTCATTCTATTTTCTATCTTTCATTCCACAATTCATCTTTCTTTCTCATTCGCCCTATTCAGCTTTCATTCTTCCCTCTTTTCTTATTAATAATTACATTTTTATCTTTTTATTTACATTTGGATTTCTTATTTTATAATTATTTTTTATTTATCACAGTCTTATTTCTTAATTTTTTCCCATTTTATTGTCGCTTTGTTACTTACTTATGTTTGTCTTTTATTTATTTCTATTGTTCTTTTAACTATTTCTTTGCAGAGGGTTATGAAATCTTGCTGGTATTCTCCGCCTATCAGGGAGGCTATTGACTCCTCCCTGATTTGAACCCCAGACCGGCACTCGAAGCCGAACCGGAGTCCCCCGAATGCGGGACACCGGGCCACAAGGTGGATCACGGTCTGGTCCACGCCCGGTTCACAGAAGCACGAGGGGTCCTCCTTGAGCTTGAACCTATGAAGGTACTCAGAGAACCCCCCGTGCCCCGTGAAGAGCTGGGCCGAGACCGCGTCCACCTCGATGCTGCGGAGCACGCGGTAGGCTGAGACGGCGTCCGGGAAAAACATCCTCGTTACCGAAGCCGTCGTTCCTTCCACATACCTCCTGTTCCATTCGTCGAGCGACTCCAGTCTCAGTTGCCGCTTGACGAATGAAACAGGGCATCTCTCGTACTCTGGTCGTCTTTTACTCTTCAGGGCCGCTTCCTTGGCCAGCTGGTCCGCCCTCTCGTTCCCCTCCATCCCCGCGTGCGCTTTCACCCAGAACAACCTTACATCCTTCCCTTTCTCTCTCGCTTTCATTACATTCTCCTTCACTCTTAACGCTAAGGGATGGAGGGTGTCCGATCTTGCGACAGTTTCGAGAGCGGACCGCGAGTCGCTCAGTACGGCACAGACTTGCGCCGACTCGCCGGCCGCGTACCCTGTTGCCTCAGCTAGAGCCAGCAGCTCTGCCTGGTATACGGTGCAGAAGTTGCCCAACTTGAGTTTCTTTGTGTATGACTCTACGGCGCCCCGCTTGACGCAGAACGCCGCACCCACCTTATCCTCTATGCGGCTGCCGTCGGTATAAATTACCAGATCGGCAGCCGCGGTGGCAAGTCGGACTTCCTCCGCACTTTCCCCCAGACAGGAGAACTCCACACCAACTTGACCAGACGGGTGTGGTAGTCTCAGGTAGCTGACCGGTACCTCCAGGTCTCGGTCCTTTACCACCTGCCGGGAATGACCCTTTCTTATTTCAAATAAGCGGGCTGCTTCTTGGACCCGAAGGTCCAGGGGAAGCAACCCGGCAAGTATAAGGGCCGAGTGCAGGGACGCGGTCCTGTGGGTCCTCGCGATCTTCTGCGCGAAGCCCCGCTGGACCGCGCCCAACTGCCTGCGGACCAGCAGCTTCCTAGCCGCCGGCGCCCATGCACTCGCTGCATACAAATCGTCGGCTCCAGCACCGCCAGATACATCGTTCTGATCACCTCCGAGTTCAGACCCCAAGATACCTTCGCAGCCCTGCACAGCTGACGATAGAGGCCCTGTGCCTTCTTGCTCACGTTCTTCACGTGACTGTTGAACGTGAGCCTATCGTCAACTGTGAGGCCTAGTATCCGGACCTCCCCAGTCCGTCCAAGCGGCTCACCTCCCATGCTCAGTAATGGGTAGTCGAACTTTAGCTTGTTGGTTAGCACCATCACCTTGGTTTTGTGTGGTGCGAACCTCAGCTTATTCCTGACCCCCCACTCATGAACATGGGCGAGAACGGCGTTGGCCCGACTCGAGATGTCCTGGGCCTTCTGCCCCGAGAAGACCAGCACGACGTCATCTGCGAACGCCTGGCAGTGTGTCCCGGTCTTTGCCACCTCCTCCAGGAGAGGGTTGATGAGGAGGGTCCAGAAGGTTGGGCCGCCTACGGATCCCTGCACGCACCCCTTGGTGGTCTCTCTGGCCCACTCTGCCCCCGCGTACCGTACGGACACCTTGCGATCGCTAAAATAGCTGTCAACAAGACGCCGCAGATTCGCGGGGCAGCGAGTCTCTGCCAGTCTGCACCGTATAGCAGGCCACCAGGCGTTATCGAAGGCTCCCTCTATGTCCAATGATACCAGCACTGCGATCTCCTTCTCCTTCAGCCGGGTTCGCAGATGCTGGATCAGGTCATACAGGGAGTCTTCGGTACACCTCTGCGGCATGAAGCCGTATTGGTGGCTACTGATATACGGTGCAGTGTACCACCGGATCCTACGGACCATCATTTTCTCAAGGACCTTGCCGAGAATCGGCAAGAGTCCGATGGGCCTGTAGGATTTCGGGTGCGTGTAGTCCTCCTTGTCCGGCTTCCGCAACGCTACGACCACTGCCTCCTTCCATCTCGTGGGGAAGTGGGAAAGCGCGAGACACCGGTTGGAGAGCGCGAGGTACAGAACGGGGTCCACGGCGACGGCCGCACGGCAGATGTCCGCGGTGAGTCCGTCAGAGCCAGGTGCCTTCTTGGCGTTGAAGGTCGATACGGACCATCGGAGCTCCTCCATCGTAAACGGGGGGTCGCATGTTCCATCATGGTCCCCCGAATTGACTTCATCGGCTTTAGCTCTTACAGTTCTGTGGTCCGCATTGTCCTTCCCGGGGTCGTCCTCCGGGAAGAAAACCTCCGCCAGCAACCTGGCTGATCCCGCTGCGTCCAGCACTTTACCTGACTGGACGAGGGGGACGTCCTCTCGCCTCACCTCCGTGCGACGCATCACACGGTGGATCCCGCCCCACATGGTCTCGCGATCCTGTCTCTCACAGAAACGCTTCCAGCTATGGGTCTGAGCGCGCCTCGCCTCAAGGCGGTATGCCTCCTTCGCGTCGCAGTACTCGCGCCAGACCAGCTCCTTACGAGCCGGCCTCGCGGCCCTGATCCTTCTCTTCTTCCTCAAGACATCTGCCTTGAGGAGAGAGAGCTGTTCGGACCACCAGGGCAATTCCGTCCTCTTCCGCTTGGAGACCTTCGGCAGGACCAACTCGCAAGCGTCCCTCACGGTTTCCACATACCGACCGACCGTGCTGTCCAACGCCCCCTTTTCGGTGATCTGATTCACCTCGGTAGGCGTCAGACAGCGATCCGATAGCAGCCGAGCGACAGTTCGATGGAACTCGCCCCAGTCTGCCCTACGGGTAGTGTACTGCCGTGTGGTCCGCTTGACGTCCGTGCCTTGGGACCTCTCAAACTTCAGATTGAACACAATTGCCCTGTGGTCCGACGAGGATATGTCGTCCACGAGGCTCCAGCCCACCGCTCGGTCGAGCAGGGTGGTCGAGCAAGCAGTAATGTCGACGCGACTGGAGTAATGCTTACCGCCCCGATACGTATCAAACGTCGGCTCAGACCCCTGGTTCAACACGTGCACTCCCAGTTGGTCGAGGGCGGCTGCGACCTCCTCCCCCCTTCGGTCCGTGGACCGGCTACCCCACCAGGTGTTATGCGCATTGACGTCGCCACCCAGTACCACGTTGGCTGTCCCCAAGCCCTCCACGGCCGAGCCGATCCGGTCCAGGTATGGTCCGACGGGCGTATTAGGCTCCAGGTAGACGGACACCACCCCTATCTCCCAAGCCCCAGTCCGTCACACGTCCGTCCCGTAAATCACATTGAACGTTCTGAAATGAACTCTTCGCGGTATTTTTATCTTATTTACATTACCAATGTTTGCCACTCGAGACGCTCGGGTTTATTAAGACCCTCGAGCGATGGCACTGTTTAAATAATGTCGTCGATAACAGATGTTTGTAAATTTGTAAAAGACATATCACAGCTGTGCTGCGACTTAACTAAGTGTTGTCATAGCGTATAGTTTTAACAACAATGCTGAGTTGACAGCCATATTCTTGATTAAGTACATGTTACAATATTTACTTTTCTTTAATAACTGTCAGCGTTATTTAATTACAGTTTTGGTTAACAAATTGACTGTTCTTAGGTTAACACCGTGGAGTATAAAAAAAAACAATTTACAGTAACCGTTTCAAATAGTATTTTATCGTAATTTTTTTCTAGTATTATAGAAATAATCATAAAGTATAAATATTATTTTAACATGTGTATGTGTTAGAACATAACTGTACTTAGTGTAACCATAAGAAAAATAGTGTACCATAAGAGGCTGTCGCGTGACTCGCTGCTGGGAGAAGAAACATTCGTGTCAGTAGTTGCAACCTCTCCCAATTGTCTGCGCTTAGTAAAAACAAAGAAAAAATAATACAATTTAAGTAAAACTCTCAAGTAATTTTAATTAGAATTAATAACAAATCTTGAATCTGGCAACAATTTAAAAATCATCAATCTATACTTCTTAGATAGATCAATGAGCTAATATTTAAAAACAGCTTTAAATACTCGTCGAATAAAGTAGTATTATTTAGATTTGATATAACATTATTTCTAATTTAAAGATATTTTGTTACAGCTTTCTCAGGCACTATCTAACGCAATAAGAATATTTTTATGTGATCATATTACACAAAAGTGTTTTTATGACATTTTGTGCAAGTCACTCAAGACAATGTCTATAAGCTTTAAGTTTTCAGTACTTTTTTATAGATAAAAAATAAAAACAAACATATAAACTAGAAGCAAGAGTCATTTTACTGGGTGAAAGATTAGTATTACCGGGTACCATAGATTGTATCTTGTTCACGGTGGGTTAAATGGACTTTATAGTTAGTCTTCCGCCATCTATATTTTTTCGGGGTGTTTCGCGCACACAGGTTCATAGGTGATCCGCGAGGGTCATCGCTTGATTCGATCATCGTAAAAGTCGACCTCTGAATAGTCGGACCTCGAAATAGTCCGGACCCGGTGCTTGGAGCTCCAAGCGGTTATCTGCTGATAGCCGTACACAATCAAGGCAATGTGACAAATATGTGTGGTGTAACACTTATAATCATTAGATGTTGTCAAACCTAGATAAGTACAGTAATTTCCGTCCGAATATTTGAGGTTTTCAAGACTTTTTAGTCACAGATTTCTATCTGTCATTTGATATTGATATTCTATGATATTCTATCTGTCGCTTTCTAGCGACCACCAATTAAACTCACTACCTCAATATAAAAAACGCAGAACCAAGTTATAATAGCGAATAGTGGTAGTTTAGTGGTTGAGAAACGAACGCTACTTTGGGTTCATATCACGGGTTAGACGGACAGGGGAAGGTACATTTCGTATGAATTATATAACACAATCATTTCTTACAGAGAAGAGACCAAGAATCTAATAGATATATAATATATCCTCCAAATCAAACTGTGCCAAGGCGTGGTGGATCATGCGAGAAGGGGCTTGTGCCGTAACTATACATTACATTACAGTGGAAATAATAGAATAATAGATTTTACATGTACACTAGTTAAATCATGGCTTGAAGATAAGCAAGTCTTTCATTCAGAATTTCTATAAAGTATTTGAATAAGCAAAAATTACGTGCGTGCGCCGACTACAGACAGGCATTCAAGGAAACGTAGCGGGCATTAGTCGGAGCCGAGATGGGAAGCGCGGAAAACTTGTGTAGATGAATAGCATCGAGACACAAAGGCGCAGGCTGTTGTGCTCAATCTCAGCCCTTCTCATCGTACTTTTATTTAAATATATTCTCAATGAATCTTGATGAACAATTAGTAATGTATTCTAATGAAATATATGATAAAAATAAAATATGTAAACTGTTTCAATTTTTTAAACCTTTTTGTTTTCAGTCACTAAGAAGCTTTATCATCCCCATATGTCAACAATAATAATTTGTTCTATTAATCTTATTATAAGGCAAGGGCCTCTCAAACCAGAGAGTAATAATAAAAATGGTTTATAAAGTTTTTGTTTAGTTTTTTTTTTTACTTGATCCTCTTTTATAGCATAGATACCTCTATAGAGAGAGCTTCAATTATATCGATTATAACAGTTTCTGTAGTTAAATATGTCGGGAATTATAGAGATTTATGTAAGACACGATAAAGCGAAACAAAGCATTTCCAAGTTTTTAAAAAAACCAATGCATATTTTCTACAATACGTGCTAGTTGAATGCACATTGTGCGACGAGAGCGCTCATTTCCCATAACCTACTAAATTCTGCAATAACCACAGATCGGTACAGTCGTATACACAAGTGCGTAAGTACTCTTAATAATTATTGAATATAATCAATTTTAGTCAGCGATTAAGGTTTCTCACTGAGATAGTCCTACCGAAACTGAAGAAAGCGCGGCAATGTAGGGGCGGAACAAAGTACGAGCACTGAAACGGAGTGGCCAAGACTCTCCCACGTCTCGCCGCGAGAGTATCTCAGGCGCGGTACAGCGGTTTCGATCAATGATCAACGACAATATATAATAGGATAGATGGTCCCATCGTATTTTGTGAGTTCGTAAAGGTGAAATATGAGATAGTACGTTACATAAACCCAAAAGCTAATGCGCCTTTTATATCTGAACAATTTTATACTAAAAAATTTCAATCTTTTTTATATCGTCCTTGGACACAAGATCATAATTAGTAACTCTTTTATGAGCAGTTAAGTACGGCATGACAAGTCAAGATAAAGTTGTTAAATAATGTTTTAATGAAGAAGAACATTTGATGTTTTCTTATAAGTTTTCGAAATTTATTAAGTCGTAAGTTTGTGTGCGCGAATGTACATTATACTGTATCAATGTCCTATATACTGTACGTCTACACTACCTACCTTTAGCCATACTCTATAAAATTCGCTACTCACTTGGTATCTATCCGTTATGAATATAAATCATACACAAGCAAGTACAGAAAATGTTTCTTTAATTCCTCGTGTTTTGTACAATTTTGATTACCTTGTTTATATGTCATACTATGCGGGATCGAGTAGGCCTCCCACTAGATGAGCCGACGAAATAGTCATTGGTCATCGTGGCGATCATTGGGGCAGGAACATGCCCTGCAATGGGCGTCTTGCGGCTGACATTATGACCATGCGGATATTTTTAATTATGTTGTGTGTTATATTATGTTTGTCAATGTTATTGGAATTCGATACACATATATTTAAATAAAATTGTTTATATTTTAAGTTTATCCAAGGTAACAATGTATATATTTTTTTTAATCAAGTGACAAATTAGGCTCTTTGAAGAGCTGCAATATAAAACCCAGCGTCATTTTATTACTTTAATTAATGCTCAGTGAGAATTATATAAGATTGCATCCCGGGAATTGAGCCCATGACCTATGATCGAAAGACACATTCCGATCAATTCCATCTCTAACTACGCCACTTTTTATTTTTTTTATTCGATAATATAATGCTATAATAATATATAAATACTATAAATGCTGTAAATAAACAGGTGCATCATGATTTTAAACTGTTGTAATGTTTTATTATACCATTTTAACGCATCTGATTTTTGTGCTTCTTTAAATAAATAAAAAAATAGAGACATCGGTCTTTCTATTCTATTCGGTATGCTTGGTTTAGATTGATGGGTCTAGACGGATTGAAGATTAAGATTTAGCTAGGCCTAGTTTTTTTCCGACTATGATAATTAACCTCAGGCTGTTAAATTTCCGAACCTAACTTAAACTTCAAGTGGTTTGCCAATATATGGTATACCATTTGCTTACATGTTATCACCCATTCGAATTTTATATCCTGTACCATTCTCTTTTGAAATATCATAAAAGTTATCTGTACGACCCGAAACTGACTTTCATGGATTACGCTTACAATAAGTTTCTCTGCGTGATAAATGTGAAAGCGAATGCTGAATTGGACTTTTACGATACGTAAAAAGAGAACATTGATCTTTGTTAGACTTATTTCAGCGTGTATATGAAAACGGCCCGTATAATAGCTGACCCAGATAGTTCCCCGTGTTGTCTAAATAGGAATTTATACGATCTAAGCCTAATTAAGACAGCAATTAGGTGATTCGTGGACAAAAAATGAACAAAAGTAACCGATATAGATAAGCAGACTGGCTAATTGTAACGACAGTGGGTAAACCAGGCGAAATAGAGCGCAGAACCGATTGTCACTCTAGCCTTTAGGTTCCGCAGTGAAAGCTACGGACCGTCAAGAACAGCGTAGGATGTCCTGCCTCCAGATGGATAAACGACCATGTTAAGGACGTCAGAAGACGCTCGATGCAGGTCGTTTCAAAGTGGTCTTATTATAAATCTATTGAAGAGGCCTATGTCCAGCAATCAATGGCTGAAGTGATGATGATGATGAAGTGAATATAAATGGTGTTTTGTTTTTTGTTAATGTTACGGCACGCACTCTACCAGACGGAAGCAGTGTTACGTCACATATTTTTAATTCTAGATTAAGTTGGTTTCGTCTCGTTGTTTTGTTTCTGTTTAATTTGACTGGCTAGGATATGAATGGGACAGGAATGTTATTTATTTTTAGTAATTCACTCTTTAATTTGGGCCATCATTAATCCCTATTTGAGATATACTGGCTAAAAATTATATATATATATATATATATATATAAATATTCGGTTATTCAATTTCTTTGTTAACAAAAGCTATATAAGAACTGTTTAAGGGTCAACAAAGTTATGTTACGTTGAAAAAATAGTTGCATCTAAATTTTGTCTTGTTTTACATTTTATGAGACGCATAAGCTCTCGAACAATGGTTTGTACAATGACTGTTTAGGCGTTATGAATGTTAAATCGCCTTTGTCTTCCATAAAACTTCGTAGGGCCCAACTGTGGCATTCAGTGATTTATATGGATGTACAAAAGCTAATTTGACATAATTACATTATAACAATGTCGAACGTGAAGAAAATTATTATTTCAACTATTAAACGTTGAAACATATATCCTTTAACGAAATTATTTAAAGTATTTTTGCTCTGCATATTACCATTATATATATAAATAAGGCTTATTTAATTAGTCTTCTTTTCTTTGTACAATATTATGCCAGATCTAATTCCTGATTAATTTAACCTAATGCATATATTATTTTGATTTCTCATAGACTAACATTTCATAACGATTTGCAAAAGCCGTTACGAAATATTAATGATAAATAGAAATGCATTTTATTCGCCGGATGTGAACTCTTTTTATCCGATATTTATAAAGATGCGTTTACATGAAAGTGTTGTTTCCAAAAAACCAATACGTTCTCTTGTTTCTTTTTATCTTATGATGCTTGCACTGAATTCTGTTAAATCTGTGTCTTATTTATTTATTTATTCTTCATTATACATCAATAGATTAGGAAATAGCATGTAATCAGCAAAAATAAGGTACAAAGGGCGGTCTTATCACGAGACACGATTTCTTCGAGACACCCGTTGGTAATTTTGGAGTTTTTCATGGATAATGATAGCAATTACATCGGAAAACATGGCATCAAAGATTAACATTATCAACTACTACATGACCAGTGGTTGCCTAGCGGTAGAGAACTGAGACTTGCGATCGTCGGTCGGGGATTCGAAACCCGGGGTAAAGTCCTATGTAATTCACATTTTATGCATTTATTATATAGAATTGCCACTGCTCACAAGTTTCCACAGAATGGACAGCAGCGTCCACTACGTATGGTAAAACCAAATTGCGATTGCCATCCCGCCTGCCAGCGCCTATGGGCTGAAACGAAAAAATACGTTACATTGTCTAGTACATAACATAGGTCTTCCTTTCTATAGTAACAATTCGATTACATAAACAGTTTACGGTGCGGTGGGCACAGCAATTGGCGTGAGGGACCCGTATGCCACGCCGCACAATGGTATTACAAGAAAGTGCAAAGTTAACTACATCGTTTCGCTATTATAACCAAACGTGCCTGTTGTGAGCAATCACGTCTGTGAACACGTGAAAGTGGAGGATAATGGAGTCGGCATTTTGTGACGCAATAAGTGAATATTTTTAAAATAATAAAAAAAGTTATTTAAGGTTACACATGCATTATTTAAAAAAAACTGCATTTTGAAGAATCTGCGCCGGAGTTACGTCAATTAATTTCTCCGTGTTCTTTCTTCCATTGCACAACTAGACGTACAGCTAAAAAATGGTAAAAGAGCACTTCCTTCGCATTTAAAATAAGACAATGTGTAGCATCTCTTAATTATTCGTATTTATGTAGTACATTTCCCACGTATATATATATATATATATATATATATATATATATATATATGTATATATGTATATATGTATTTGTATGTCTGTTTATATAAATATATATTTGTATTTGTATGTACGTACACCCTAAACTGTCCAAATGTGCCAGAGATCGCCTAGAGCGATAAAACCGCCTCGTGTATGAATTGTTTTTGTTTTTTTTCCTCTTTTTATTGTCTATGGTGTACAAAAAAGTATTAGTAAATAATAAATAAATAGTGACTAGAGGCACGGATTCACGACTCCTATACACGGTTGAAATCCATCCAATCCACATTAATCGTCTTGTTTGTTTTATAGTGCCTATACCAAAGGTAAGGAACAACTTACCGACGTCATTGTTTTCATCTAACTACTAACCTGGGAGTTCAAATCAAGGTTCTTCTAGGCAAGCCTCCTCATCGCTTAAGATCAGGCGATACAGAAGTCAAATGCTTATAGTACATTTAAAAAAAGATAAGAGATTTTTGTCTAGTTATGTTTACGTTTACACAGCTTTTGGAAAAATAAATACATTATCTAATTATTACTAAGTCTCGCAACGTATCAAACAAGAAATTTATATTTGTAATTGATACTTATTAAAATCAATGGATGATTTATTTATAAATATTCTCTATTGAACTGCTAGAGGTCTATAACTTTTGACGGTACGAAGGCGGAAAGAGGCGTGTCTTAATTTATATCATTTTTATTTTTATTTATTAGGGGTAGTCACCAAAATTAACAATATTATGCACAAAGACAAGAAAATTAAAAATTCAGAATTTATAGCATTTTGAACGACAACCACAACGTGCGCTTGAATAAAAAAATGAAGTATAGTTTGTTATACATATTTAACTGTGATATATATCTCGAATAAGTTATATTTTCTTCTTATATTCTTATATCTAATATAACAGTGTATATCGTTTGTATTTTCGATTATAAAGCCGTGGCAGTTGCAACAGAAATCACATCCGCTCAGACACAACAAAAACATCGAGTGAAGACGACGTCTTTGGACACGTGACTCATCGCGGGCTAATCTCGTCTGCCGTTCATCGGCCACGTCGTCTTGTGCTGCACTTTGAGTTACAAACGAGCGAAGTTTGCGGTTAGCGAGTGTTTCCAATTTTGTGGTCACCATATGGTATATTCTCTTTTACAGTGTATTCTTTTTTGTGTTGTACTTATTCTCTGTATAAAAACATACATTAGTGCACGATTTGAAAGGCTTAGCTGGGTTCGTATGTACAGGTTTTGTTTTGCAAAGAGCGTTAGAGAAAAAAGTACATATCCGTTAGCCGGGCGCTAGCGATAATACGTCCAAAGTAATCATAAATAAAAAGCGGACATTGTTAAATAACTGTTAGTGTATTAGTTTTAATAAATAATGGAGATTTTGGGGAAGAAAAAAACTAAAATAGTAAAATACCTACGTACAGTTTCTATAAAAATACGCACAATGTACTTAAAATAATAAATATTTTTTTCGTACGTTATAAAAATATTTTGACAAATTTATTTCAAACGGTCTGTTCTAAATAGTACTTGGTATTGTTTCATTTATTTCAATATCGTAGAGTAGACAGACAAGAATGTGGAAAATGCAGAAGCATTTTTGTCTGTTTCGGTCTATACTAATGATTGGTTATAGCCGTAAAATTTATAAAAGTTTTTACTGATAAATGAGCTATCTTTTGAGAGCTTCCGACAGTACTAAGCCTGAAGAGCCAATTTGTATTGATCCCAATTTTGAAAACACATGTTCTTACTATATTATTACTTAATTTATTATTTCTAATACCGTTGAATTAGATACTGTATACCACATGAGCTGTTCATTCGCCCTAATGTCACCATCAATTACCCTATATACGAGTCATGTTATCGTTTGTGTATAATTATGAATTAAAGATTCTATTTACGTTAATAGCGTTTGCTCGTATAATGAATCCGACGATAGAGTCCTGACCGCGGGCGAGGTTTTTTTTTTTTTATTAATTCTAATTTGTATCGCTGGTGTTTTTTTTTTTACAGTATTTATCTTTCGCTTTAACTAAACGCAGACAGTTGGGAGAGGGTTGCCGCTATTTGATACGGATCTTTCTTCTCCCAGCTGCGAGGCACGACAGCGTTTTATATTATTATTATTTTTTTTACAATTTTTTTTTTTACACAATTTTCACTTACGGGTAAATACAGCTAAAATTTATACATATTAACAATACAATTTGGAATACACAATTATATATTAGTTGCTACATTATTTTATTTAAGTCGCTGCCCAAGCGCTACAGACCGTTAAATGAGATTTAGGACAATGTGCTGGGCCAACTCATCAAAAGATTCTGCTGTAGATTTTTTCTTGAGAAGGTCCGGTAAGCTGAACGGAGATATATTAAGGTTTTCACATAAGGTCACGTGGTTATGTCTTTTGGATGCGAATCGGGAGCAGTGTCTGAGTAAGTGTTCAAAAGTCTGTACTGTGGAGTCGTCACATAGGGTCACATGGGGTCACATCGCGGGCGAGGTTTGAAACGCTAAGCGAAACTTTATCGTGCGATCCCAACGGGCGCGGCAGGCGTGCGATATTTCCGCAATTAGCCGTACGGTAAATCGATAGCGCGCCACTCGGGTGCTATCCTGTACTCGGTCGCTTGCGTAACCTGTCGCTTTTACTTGGCGCCCGGAGATTAAGCGAGTCGCTGCTCTGGCACTTCGCAAGCGCCGCGTCATCCCGCGATGCGCGCTACGAACTTTTCGAATCCATCGCTTTAACAGCTTCCCGTGAATTGCGTTCACAGTTCGTTGATCTTTGATTATTTTCGATCAGTGATGGGCTTCTAATTTTATTTAACTATCGATAGTATATCATTTATATTTTAAAGTAGAGGTTCCCAGATCTTTATTCTCATAGACCATTTTCATAATTACATTGGTTCCGGTGGACCTCCTGCAGCAACATTTCCACCATATTTTCAATAATCGATAAATAAGTGAAGATTAGATGTAACTATAGAAATTTGCGCTGCGGCTGAGTTTCAACCACGAATTATTTCTTCTTAAAATATTACCTGCTCAAGCCAATATTTTATTTGTTCACTATGGAAATAAAATAAATTTTCGTGGACCCCACTTACTAATTGTGAACCCACATTTTTGCCAATTAGTCTCCCGTCAAGTCAGCCGTGGATCTTGGGGTCTATGTAGACAATTTTTGGAACTAAGGTCCTTAAGTGACAAAAAGGCATAAATAATGATTACCATTTCGCAATAATATGTCTTATATGTTTAACAAAACGGTCGAATGTGTTCACAAATGAATAATAACGTGTTATCTAATGATTTCGTATCAAATTAAATATTTGCTTATATTAACTAACTTGTATTGTTCACTTGTGTTAAGGTCTTTCAAAGTTATACGTTCATTATAGTTCACCTGAACAATTTTAACTTTTTTTAATTAACAACGGTTTCTTACGAAAAAAAATGTTCTCTTGTTGTGTGTAATATGTAAACCTCTTCAATGTAATATCTAATAATGTTTTTTGTTCGATTACATCCTTACTCGTCTCTGATTTTTACGTCGAGTGTTTGAGAGTTTGAGACGGGTATTTTAATTTATATTTACTTGCAATTATTACATTTTTTCTCTCCATAATAAGCATCTGCGTAACTTAACGATAATATGATAAAATAACTAACCGAATCGGTCGAGAAGTACTTAAGTTTTGTGCTAAGTTTATTTATGTAGTGATTTAATAATCTAACTTGCTTTTTTATATTTTAATTGCATAACATTGAAAACTTTTGTTAGGTTTAATCCATACTATTTTACTTGTTTAACAAAATGACGTTATGCTTCGACCATTTATATATTTGTTTGTTTCATTTAACTAATGCTGTAAGAACTCTATGGTGAAAATTAAACTTTTAATATATTCAATTAACGAATCAGTTGAAGTAAACACACGTATAATTGATTTAGATGAGTGTTTTTAAATTTATAGAAGAAAACTTGGAATTCCATTTATATTTACAAATGTACTGCGCTATACGCACGATGTCAGTAAAATCTCAATAGCACGGGCCACCGCTAGCCATTTCGATTTGTTAGATAATAGTGGATATCGACGGGCACCAAACGTAATGTCGAATCGTGACTCGATTCGTATTCTTATTTATAGAGTTCAAGTGAATATTTGATCGGACGGTGAGAGCTGATATTTATAGCCGCAAATTTCACTCGACGGAAGGTTGAGTTGGGGAGATTGTATTTAGATATATATAAGCATTTCGATATTGTCACATTTGAAATGGATTTTACATTAACCAGCTATGTATACTTATTTAAAAAAAGTATTATTAAAAACGTTTATCAGACCTACATCATTGTTCATAATTTCAGCAGTACACCGTCCACTGGTGGACATACACCTGCCCCGTAGATTTCCAATACACCTGTTGGAAGTAGTCTACATCTAATGTTTTTCGACGATCATAACAAGCTTTTGTTTGTTATTATATGAGCCGTATATTTTGAAAGTGGCATGAGTTACTTTGTTTTATTAAGTCGCGATATTATTTTTAAAAATGAAAAGATACTGTTCAATTGTGTTTGGTGTTGCCATTAACTCGATTTTTTTTGAAAAAGTGACTTATGCCACTTTAAAAAAAAGGCATATATTGTCATGGTAGTATTATAATATAATTTATTATGAAATTTTGTACTCTCTCCGACTTTTATAAGAAGTGATGATGTTGACATAATCAAAATATGTACTAAAGCGGATCAAACCTACGACCTACGAGTAAGCGAGAGAAGGGTCAAACGAACAGGTGTAACTTAAATAGTGGAACTATTATTACAATAATCAAATCGGAGGGCTGTTGCAAGGTGTTGCGCACCACGTTGGTACTTAACGACCCTGCATTATTGAGCTTTATTGCACCTTGCATATAACTGCATACCTTATTTCCTGTGTAGCCAGAATTAATCAAATTTAATACTAAATTAAAATAATACTTATATATAAGCTCATTAGAGCCATTGATCAATCTATTTCGATAGCGCTTCTCTACAATGCAATAATACTTCGACTGATATTTATGTTTTACTATTCTTCTGTATGGTGTACAGAGTTAGTATTTCAAATTAAAGTTTTCCCTCATCCGTTAGGCGGAGAAGCGGAGAAAAGATAGGTTCTAGCTTTGTAATCCGTGCGGGTTTTTTAATCACCAAGTCGTATTGGACAAAACAACAACACGCTTTTGCAATTCAAGCAAATTTAAAGCCCAACGTTTCATGTGCAATTGAGCGTTGACAGTTTTGTTCGCAATGTACGGACCTTTGCTCTCCGTGGACTCAGTTCCGATGAAGCTGTAAAAGCCTCCGGGCTAACAGCATCAGCTTTAACATAAACCAAGCAAGCATTTTTTCTTAGTGCAATATTTAACGATGAGATGATACTCCAAGTGAAGATCTGATTCTTTCATAAGTGGTACAAAAATAATTACTGCGAAAATGTATTCATTATATGTACAACCTGTACCATTAAAAAACTCACTTGAATACCGCGTTGATGGTAAATCAGTGCTTGAATACGATCAAAAGAGAATTTTCCTGACGAGGAGAGTTTTTAAGAAAAAAATGTTGAAGAAAAAAAAAGTGCTTGTCATTGCTGTGTTAAAACATATTTATAATTCATACTTAGTATCATGTAAAAGTTACGTAACTCTATTTATTAAAGTACATTCCACAAATAACGCATTTAAAATCCACTGCGTAATAGATTATGCATTTATTATTAATTGTTGAACGTAAAATTTGCTTAAGGATCAAATTAAGAGACCAGAAGAATCTATCAGAAAGAAAGCATGTTTCAATCTGAAATTGACGACAACTTTTAGAAACTATAAAACGTTTTCGTCCCTCAGTGCCTAAAGATCAAAATTTATGACCATTATGTGTTACCTGTGATAAGTTACGGTATTGAAACGTAGTACCACATGCTGTGCCAAACGGACAAGCTCACATTTCTCTACGACATTAAATCAAAGACCATAGACGAACAGAAGTAACCAACATAGCACAGTGCATAACTTGCTAAGTCAAGCAGTAGTGAGCGGACAACAAAGTGCCAGTACAGAACAAATCGCCCCTGGAGCAACTTCAGTAATTAAGACGAAGAACTGGCACAAGCAGCGTAGATGAAGAAGACACTAGATACCGGCTGCTTTCAACTGGACCTGTTTGAAAATGTATGGGGTAGGCCTATGTTCAGGATAGGACGTTCTACAGGTTATATGTCTATTCGCACAACGCAAAACTTGAGTAATGTAGATAAGACTAAGACGTCTTTATTGGTTTTTATTTGCTTCAAATGTGACAGAGATAGTTTTGTTTTACTTTACTATGTGTGTTTATATATCAAATGATAAGTGTTGTTTTACTATTTCCATCTAAAGTCTACCATATTCACTCAGACAAACTTTAATTGTGTTTTTATAAATATATGAAAGAATAAATTGAATTGATGGAGGCGTTATCGTGTTTTGTGATTAGCAGTGTACATAATATGTAGATAGATATGGACATGCAAATATATTCTTGGTAACAATATTTAGGGCAATTACTATTAACGCCAGTTGCAGTTAGCGATATGCACTGATACTAAAGTTGACTTACTGCAGTTAGTTCTCCTAGCCGCGCTTGTTGGACGGGCGACAGAACAATTGGCCGCTATCGACGAGCGACCGGTTAAGATATGCGCGGAACGTCCGTGCCCTACTTGCGACGTTTTGTTTTGCCATCCGACGCGGAGTTGCGTAACCTAACGGTGAAGTGTGCGCTTGCCTTATGATGCCTTTGAAATATGTAAAACTTCCTGACTTTGTAAACATGACAATGGCTGCGACTTTTCTTTTCCCAGACCCGAAGAAATGCCTGAATAGTAAGAGGTGTGGGTCGAATGAAGAGGTCATTGTCTAAACAAACGCCTATTTTAAGGCCTTGAAAAAACTCTTTATTAGGAAAAAAATATCAAAACGTACTAAATGTATTAATCTTAAAGGAAATTGTTAAAAAAATAATTCCTTTGTTTTCCGATAATTTTGTTTTATTGAAATATTCACTAAACATCAAACAGCCCCCGTATCACAAAAATTATTTGTAAAACGCAATTATTGAAACTTTTCTTTTTTAATTTACGTATACTAAAAGATTATTTTAACATAAGAAGTTTAATTGCTAAGTCTTATTTCGGACGACGCTGAATGTAGGTAGCTTACAACTATCCTATTGAAAATCAATGGTGTTGGCCTATATCCTGCAGTGGAAGTCCTATGGCAGAAACGATAATAATGAATAGATTAAAGATTATATAATCGATTATATAGATTCAGTTAGAAAGAAAAACGCCGCATCAGTCACATTAGCAACATAGACACACATGATATTTATAAATTAATAAATATTGAGAAAAATGGGTGGTCGGCTTTGACCTTTATTGCCACCAGCTGATTTTTAGTAATGAGACGGATGTATGGACGTTAAAGCAGCTACCTAATAACTGTCATAAATTAATATTAACACAAAAAAATTCACTTGCCTTAAGTCTAACGCTAACAGACTGATGTTAAAACTAAAAAAATGAATATTATGGGTGACGGCTTCATCTTGCTAAGGAGTTACCGGAGACCTTCACCAATGCAGAAGATTTCCATCGAGAAGATCTCCCCCTCTTAAAAATTAAAAAAAAATGGTTGGTCTAGGGTAAAATTGGTCGGGAGCCATCATGTTACGTAACGCATGCTTCTAGAATTATAATTCTGTTTTTTTTTCCAACTGGAGGTTCCGTGATCTTTCTTTTTGCGATAAATATTAATGTTTCTCTTAAATTACCAAAAAGACTTGCCACTTATACGGCGGTATTCCACAAAGCGATAATAAATTTTGCAAGAAAAGTAGGACCCTGTATTAACAGTTTCCTTCAACAAAAAAAAAAATAATAGTTACAATATTATATTTAATTATTAAGTATAGGGCATCTTATCGACCTGTTTGCCCGTAATTGCAGTATGTCGGCTCAGTAAAAGGTATTAAACGATTAAACGCTACCGAAACTTTTTGCTGCATGAAGTGACTTTTACGGTATCATCCTCAAGTGTGACCCGGTTGAGTTTTAAACTGTGTCAAATTTCAGTTTTTAATTTCGTAGTGGCTAAAATTGAGGAAAATATTAAGTATTTTTAAGTCACATAAAGAAAGTCGTATAGTATTTGTAGAAATTTATACGACTTCTAATATACTTTTTTTATGGCTCCCTTTTTTGGGTGCCTTTCGTTACCTCTGCTATGTTTCTGGCAGGGACTTTACATTAACGAGTAAATTTTATTTCAATACTTTAATTTTATTCATCATTATCCTTTCATCCTTCTCAATTTCTTATATACTTTCCTTCTGTCATTTACAATCTCCTTATTCCATTCTCTTTGGTTTCTTTCTTTACACATCGCCTTCCTTCTCTTTTTCTCATTCTTAGATTACAGATTATCACATTGTCACAATTTATTAGATTATAAATAGACTCTTTAGACATTATTTTTCAAGTATAATGTTGCCGGAGCTGTACCGCGCCTAAGGTATATGCGGGGCGAGACGGGCAGGACTATCGGCCGATGCGTTTCATCAGTCTTCTATCCTTGGCCCAACAGCAGAAACTCTATATCAACTTGCCTCTCTTTTATACCATCAAATCTGTATTCTAAACACATATCAGGTGACATCCCTAGCTGAGTTCCTCATTCGATTGCCTAAGCTGCTAGTCATTCTATGGAGTATCCTTAATTCAAAAGCTCAGTGCCCTCCCTGAACGATAGAATAATGAATGTGGCTGTGGATATGGCCCTAGACGCTGATTCCTCTAGGGTGAAATATAGGTTAAGCACTTTCGACATACGTCATCTCTAATCGGGAGAAGCTGCAAGTAATAACTGTTAAAAAAAGTATTTTTATGACGAAAAAAACTTTCGATATAGCTCAAAGAAAAGTAATCATGCCTTGATGTGCGTGTTTACACACTTCAATATTGAACTATCTATGTGTATTAATTGGTCAAAGATATTATGTTACACAATAAAAAGCCTTTAAATGTTATTACGTATTTATTGAATTATCTCATAGTTTGTGATAATTTTTAGCAATTTAGAATTGGTCTTTTGGATGAAGATGCGTACGTACATACATGGTGCCGCGCTACCTATGTCTACGTGATTTTATTATTCGTTGAAACTGTGTGGGTATATGTTGGTAATTATTTGATAAATTTAGTAAATTTGTAGGCAACTTTGTACCGTATTACAATAATGTTAAGGAATTTTGAAATTTAGAAGATAGTTCTTATATTTTCAGCCGATGGACGCCCACTGCATAGGCATAGGCATAGGCCCTCACCGATGATCGCCATGATGACCGGTCCTGCACTGCCCGCATCTAGCGACTTTCCGGGACCATCTATGTCGTTGCTCCGCATGGGGCGGGGGGGATCCAACCATGCAGCGTTTACCAGCTCGTGGTCGCCACTCGAGAACTTCTCGGTTGCACGAGCGATGAAATTATTTAATAAACAAAAAGTAGTGTGGAGGATTTAATTAGCCATAATAAAGCGTGGAAATCAATTGCTTTATTACTGTATTAAGGATATTATATTGTAAGTGTCCACAAAAAAGTTGAAGTTTATTCTGAGATCTTCTCGTGTTTGAAACTATTACTACTATTACAGAGGTTTACAATCTAAGTTTATATAGAATTGACCTCTTCTAGCATTCTTCTCATAACATCTACAAGTGCTCACTGTAAATAATTGTATGTGCCTCATAAAATGAATAAATAAATAAATAATTTAAAAAGTATTTATCGTGTGGGACAATCTTTATAATAAATAATCTATCTCTATAATAACAGTTGAAAACATTTTTTAACGGTTGAGTTCGTTATTATATCTTAAATAGCGTTGTTTAGTTAATGTTGGTGAGATAGTTGGTTAATAGAAATTATTGGTACATCGTGCTTGCGTGCCATTTGCTATTGAAAGGTTGACCGCTTCGTTGGCATTTAGAGATTATATTTGTTTCAGACGGCGGGCAATTTATATCTGTTACGACCATTACAGCCACCTAATAGACGGTCCAGTGGAATGTTTCCGGCTTCTCTTGCAACGCTATAAATAACAATGCGCATATTAACACAAATAACTTATAATTGTCTCGTGTCGATATTAATGGTCTTATACTTTAAAGACGACCAGGGTGTTCGTCTAACATTGTGTCTTGTATTAGACTATGTGATTGCAGTGGGCAGGCTATATTGCGTGTCTACAATCAAAAAGAAATGTTCTAACTCCTGCGTGTTGTAGAGAGATATGGCTTTTGACCATTAAGTTTTAAGTCAATGACATTTGATTCGTATTTACATTCATCATTGGTTACTTGGTCTGTCAAAGCACGTACTCGATCTCAAAGCGATTATTTAAAATCGATTCGGGCCGTGAATATAATTCGAGTGCAGTAAAAACTGTAGTTACGGCTAGTCGGTGTCGTGAGCAATTACGCAGCGCCCTGCCGTGCTTCGTCGGAACTGGTGTACCGTTATCATCCACGTGGGTGTTGCGAAAGTCTATATATTATTCTAGCTTTCCACCGCCTGCTTCGCGAACTCAATGAACGTCCCCTCTTGCGGGTAGATCTGTATCATCATTATAATCTGTATAATCAGTCCTTTTCTAACGTTTACTCTGTTAAAAAAATATTTCTACCAGATTTCAAGTCTCTAAGCCTTAGCAGTGCAGAAAGGTGGTGACAAATGCAATAGGTAAAAATAAAACAAACACTAAAATATAGAAATAAAAGAAATATAGTAGTACCAAATACCGTGCAATAAACAGAATAATATAAGATGATAATTATAAAGAAAATACGTGTTAAATATTTGAACAAATAATGTAATGTTGCAAAATAAAATAGTAAGGAAACCTAGAATGTAGTGGTTGAGGATGGATGTATGGCTAATGGAATGAAAGAGAAAGACTGGGAAAATTGTAGAATGAAAGAAACAGTACGACAGATAAGATGATACAGAAGAAAGAGAAGAATGATAATAATAAAAAATATGAATAAATTACTAGAAATAAAAAGTCCCTGTCCCACACGAGATAGGGGAACGAGAGGTCCCCAACAGCGGAGACCATTAAAAAAACAAAAAAAAACCCTTAGCAGAGAAGTGTTCGCTTTTCTCACGTCATTATGTTATAAAAAAATCATTTGAAAATGTTTTTAAATGATTTTATTTTAAATTAAAGAACAATAAAAACAATGAGAAGAATTATATATGGATTTGTAAACATTTGAGATGTCTCATCGTATGGTTAGTGTAAAACAATAAAACTTAACGTTCACTTAAGGCAGTAACAGTGAGTCAACCTGTTGCGAAGTTGATGCGAAACGTTCCTTCTAACCCACTTCTCCATTTAACCGGCAGCCTTATCAGTGGAAACATAAGCGCACTTTATCGACCGCTGCTGATGTATGTAAACAATAGAAACTCAGGGGTCGCTCACGCAAATAGAAACGGCGATAGGAGTTTTGAAGGCGTCGCTCGATTACCAGATGTACTACCGGGTATATATCATCGAGTGTACATTATAATTGTGTTATTTGAATAAACAATCTATATTATACATTTGATAATTATGCATTAAGAGCGACGTATTTATATTAGGAACTGATTTCCGTATAAATTTATCAGTGTTTAAAGAGAAGGTAGGAAGAAACAGAAGGTTAAGTTACTAAGTAAGTTTATCGGAAGACACTAGATGCACTGCTTGCATCCGGTCCTTGAATATCTCTGGGGAGGCTCATGTCCAACAGTGGACAATTTTTTTGCAAATTGCTGGAATGATGATACTGAAAAGTAGGAAATATTATGTGACTTGTTATAGTAAAGTTTTAATTCCCGGGAAAGGATTCACTTAAATCAAAGTTCGTAAGCAAAGGCAAGGGAAAAGAGGAATCCCGCAAGTTCTGTGATCTAAAAGATATGTTACGACCTGTATTCTTTAAAAGAGATGGCTTGTATTTGTCTGAACGTAAAGTTAATAGTAAAAATGAAAAGAAGATGCAGACAGCTGCAAAAAGTGTAGGATACTAAAAAGACATGTGCATGATCCACTGGCGTAAATAATATTATCTTCCGTATATGATATTTTATTCTGGCAAGCTTTAAACAAAAAACAAAATAGCATATGTGAATAGGACGCAGTTGATAAGGACTTGTGATTTTAAACTTTATTATAGAATAAACGTATAGTGAGTCTCACGGCTAGATGAACTGGCAGTCGGCAGACAACGTGCGCAGAACAGGTGACTGGGGCCTTGGGATTTTTCTAATAATTATCACTCTATAATAAATGGTCCAGAATAAATTACGATCAGTAGTAATCCAGTGGTGGAGGTCATAGGTCGCGGGTTCAATTGTCTGGTATAATTCACACTTCGTGTTTTTAAGTATATAGGATTGCCACTGCTCAGAAATTTCCAAGAAAAAGAGTGGGCAGCAGTGTTCTCTGCGTACCATAAGATCAAATTGTGATCGCTAAACCGCCTGTAAAACGCGGTATGATGAAATCATGTCATCATCATCATCAATGAAGATCACGATGAAATAAAAGGACAATCCCTTTATAATTATAATTTAGGAGATGTTAAGTAGTCTTATTGTTGTTTTTGTACAGAAGGGAAAAGTTTTAGTAGTTCGGTGTTACTGTTATAAATAAATAATACGAACAAAATTGTTACGCTAACCAAAATGTTTGGCGACTATTCTATGGCAAATAAAGCCTTATTACCGTTGGTGCTTAATTCACAGAGTGAACACGGTTTCAACATTACGAATTAATACAATTAACGCTAAGTGCCAATCTAAGTTATTTCAATTACGGACAATTTTGTTTCACATTCTCGTAATGCTTTTGCGTAATGCCTCAATATAATTATTCGGGCGTAATTGGAGACTGGTATAATTTATGTTTTTTTTTTAATTATGCATTTTTCACAAGTGAACTCAAGGAACATGGTGGAGTAGAAATTGCTAGAGTTCATCATCGCTTGCATCCAACGTCTTCCGATGTCTATGTCTACCTTTGTGGTATCCAGAACCTCAAGGAACCTCAAGAAACCTCAAGTCGAATTAAGTTCAGCGCGACGTGTAACCTGCCTAATACCACTTCAACTTGCCAATCCACTCGACTATGTCCATTCCTGCCTCTGAAAATGGCAGAATGTAATTTGAAACGGAATCGTGAATTTGATGAAAAAACACTTCAAAATCACGTAACCATTACAACCGGCTTACATCCTATCATCGAGCTATCATCATTTCCCGTTCAACCATAACAAATGCGCTTTTTATTAACTCCAGGGAAACAGCCGCCTGTTTTGTATCAACTGCGGGCTACTCCAATAAACAAAACAAGCCATCACTGTTTAAGATACGGTGCCAGGCGGAGTGTTATTGTTAAACAGTTTATTTAATGAGATAGCTAATAGCAGACGCTATTAGCAGTCGAGTGGCGGGCTACTGCTTACTTGTGCTAGGTCAGTGACCGGCATGCAGATGGCCAGTCTCTGTTTTCATTTGATTATTGACCGATGAATAATAGAGATGCGCTGAAAGCCTTGATTTCTAATGTCACATTTTACACTTAATATCGCTTTGAATTATAGCATCGAAATTGTCATTAATGTAAGTCTGGGGAAAAAAATGCTCTGGCATTTTATTAAAGATATTATAAAGTAAACAGAAAAAAAGCACGTTTGGAACCATCATTGCTGTAGAAAAAATCCTTAGTAAGGGATTTTAATTTTATTTCAGTTTCTATCAATTTAGACATTATTCTTATGATGTACACTGAAAATCCTTTATGGGTAATTATATAAATTAATAATTCAGTTTGTCAAAACGTCATACGTTCTTTAGGATTGCGTTTCCATGTACCTGATTTCACGTGAGTAAAGCCTTTAGAAAATACTACATATTTGTAAAGCCTGCTTAATCTTGAGTGCGGCAATACTTTGTACGATTATAATCGTGTGCCATATTCCCGACGACGTCTCCCGGAACAAAAGTCGTTATTTGCAGAAGCACTGAGTGCTGTAAGTGTTCTGGCGTACGTCTTTTGGCTTCCGTTCAAATCTCTCAATGGTTTTTTTTTGTTCATCATAGTTTCTGAGAGCGTACGATAAGTGTGATATGTATGAATATACGTGTCTTTAGAAGAGAATCCAAAGCAAACAAAATAATAGTCAACAAAATGTCTAGGAATGACAAAGTGCATTTTTATGCGACGGATGTAGGGCGAGAGGTATAAGAGTAAAATCTTATTATAACCTGCTGAGGGATTTACCCATATCAAGAGCGAACAACAGCCTATTTCTAGCACGGTTTTCCAAAGTGGCATCGGCAGGATCATTGAAATTTTGTTAGGGAGGGAGACGTAAATGATGTATAGCAAGAAGATCTCATTAAACCTGTGCCCAGTCCGTCTTCACAACGCGATGGGACGTGCATCTGGAAGGCGAATCAGCCGAAAAGTTACCTCACACTTTAAATAGATCGAGAATTAGTTTTATCTTCCCGGGAACCCTCAAACTAAAATGTTAAAACCTGTGATTCCTTCTTAGGGACTGCGAGCCCCTCGATCCAGTGAAATAGATAATAAAAAATGGTCTATATAAGAGCACAATTATGCATCTGCAAAATATGTACGGTATTCACAATATCATTATATTATAATTAGACAATAAACATTTTATGATATATTTTGTATAAAGAAATAAAATAAGGTAGGTTAAGATAGTTGATAGTCTACATAAATAAAATAGGAGATTTACACATCGGTGCTGATCTCTGGAACCATATGACTTAAATATGAATTTGGTTTGAATATTCCTTTCGCTATATAGATCAGATAAGAACGGATATGAAAATCTAGAAGGTTGGGGTTTGGGAAAGCGTTTATTTTTTTTTCGCAAAGAGAGCGAGGAACAGCTTGTGATTATATATAAACATATATAAAAGATTCGGTCACTATTTAACTTATTGCAAACGTGTCATCGCTTCTTTTCGTTGTCGTTTTATTTTTGAGTATAATCTACATTTGCGGGTCCAATAACATGTATCGATTGGTGCCCTTTTTTTTTACTCACTTTAAAAATCTTGAATAGCACCATTTTATTATGATTGGCAGGGTGTATTACTCCCAAAAAAAGAAACCTAAAAACTTAGCATGCCAATGTCGCTGGGAAGGCTACCGACAAGGACGTATTTAAACAATAGGCGTGGTGGATAAGTCAATGCTACTGATGGTTCGAGAAATACTGCATTCGATTCTCGCGTTCGACTTGTGAACTACATTTGTATGTACCTAGTCATTTATGCCCAATAACTGGATTTATAAAATAATTTTGTGCAATATTCTGGCGTACAAGTGCCTTGTATGTTTTTAAAAGAAACCAAATTAATTTTATGTTATCTCTTATGATATGTACCGGCGGAAGTGTGTTAAATCATAACAAAGTTTGGCTTACTTATGCAAAGAAATAAAGGTTCCGTTCGAGCGATCTTAAGATGCGTGTTTCACCGTTACTGATATCGTTTAGTGTATTATAATTTGAAAACAAAGTATAAAGGTCGAGAAGAAAGCGGGAAAGTCTTAACATAAAATAAATTATACGTTTAAAAAGGTAATCTCATTCCAATGCAAGTAAATGTTTAACACTTTAAATGTGTATTGCATTGCATATTTATTTACGCGATGTTTGTGGTATGGCCGATTCATTCGTTTTGTCACATTTTTATTTTATTTACTCGCTGTAAATATTTGGACTAGTTTTTGGTTTGAAATAAAAGAGCAATTTGCTTGTAATAAATAAAGCGAATTGAACTGCGTAGATCTTGTCTAAATTCAGAGGAGAGAATCTGTATTAATTTTATCAGAATTTGAATTTGGAAGCATCTTTAATTAATAATGTCATTGATATAGACATGTCTACAAGTGTTTTGTATTTTGTTATGGCAATATTTTCTGTTTAATTTGTTAAAAAAAAAAACTTTTAATTACCATTTATTTAATTTATGAATTCAATCACGAACATTATTAACATAATAGGTTGGAATTATAAAATCGACCTTGAACTTTTATAAAAGAAAAATAGGTAAGAAAGTAAAATTCTCAGACAGCTGTCACTTAAGGAAGTGGAATGGAGAGAGAAACAGACAGACTGAAGGGCGGATAGAAGTAGCTAACGTGAATTTAGCTCTCATCTTAGGACAATCTATATTGTGGATGCGGTAGTAAGGCTTTTAGATTTTTTTCAAAGAGACCAGGTATAATAGTATTTTGACTGGCCGGAAAAACGACTATACGGCTGTTTATATATTTAAAAAAAAATAAAACTATTTTCAATTAAATGTTTTGGATTTAATTACATGACCCGATTATGCAAATTATCTCGATGGACATCGGTACATGTCTTCGATATTTAATTGTAATAAAATTATAATTCTTTTTTCTATTTAACCAAGTATTATAATGTTAACAATATTTATTAGAAGTACGCAAACTTTGACGCCCATTTGTAACTCTATTCACATAAATAACGGGTAAAGCATCCTCTTGCCATCCATTAAGCTGCGCTATTTGCACATCAGAACGTCACGAGCATTCTACGGATGCATTGCCGGCAACGTGCTGTGACAGCGAACCCGTTGCCGGTTGCTAATGGCGACCGACAGGGAACGGGATCGATAACAGACGCCGCACACTGTACGCCTGATATAGACGCGTTGTGATGCCCGGCTGTGCGGCGGGAGTGGCGTATCCGAGTTACTACGCTGCCAATTTCAGTTATTACCCGCGACACTTTAAATATAACTTTGTAACACGGTATCTTCAATTTGGTCGATTTAAATTGAAGTTATTTTTTTTAACTTCCATTGGAATTACTTAGATAAACTAATTATTTTTTAGTTACTACTAATAATTATTTAGTAAAGAGGAAAGCAGCCACACCTTGGATTACTGTTAGAAGGTAGTAAATAAAGTAAAAAAGGCAAGAAAACGCACAGAAAATTAAATGATAATACTGTGATATAGAAATAAGTTAAAACAATAAAAATAAGAAATTGTAATATAACACAATGTGGTATAAAGTTAATAAATAAATGAATCGAAATCGTATAGTAATAATCCAGGAGGAACGGTAAAGGATTAGAGGCAACAATATATGACGGATACGGTATGTGATGGATAAAAGAAGAATGGGTAAGAGGTATTAAGAAGGACGAAAGAAGAGCGAGATAATAAAAAGATTATGAATAAATAATTAAACAAAACTGTCCCTGTGAACCCGAGACATGGTTGTATTACAAAAAAAATTGATATTTAGCATTGCGATTTTTTTTATTTTAATAATTTGCTTCACGAAATGTATCGAAATAAATTTGTGTTAAGAATGCACCTTTTGCCGGATCTATTGGAAATGTATAGGGAAGACCTATGTCCACTAGTGGACGTTCTACAGTTAAAATAACTATGACGAAATAAAGGACTTAATTAAAAAAAACAAAGAAATATATGGAAAAGATTTTTACCGTGCGTTTATTAATCTATAAGTTAGGGGTTAATGACAGCTTTTAAAAGATATTTAGTTAGGTGAATAAATGTGAAAGTTTCAATTGGCGAGATCGTGAACATGAGCGTGCTTTAAGTTAGGTATCAATTCGTGAATACAGTAAGCGAGCTACGTCAAGCGTGGCTACGCGGTCCGAGGGCGTGAAATAATCGCCTCTTACACGTCGAGTCATGAAGCGTTTCGACAGTGTTTAGTGATGTCCGATGTATTACATGTATCGATTCGATAATTATTTATCTTTCTCTTTCTGGTGTTACCTTCCATTCTGTTGCCCGTAACATATAATATAAAAGATATGTATATAGGATGATAAGTTATAGATTAAAAGCTTTAAAGGATTGAGCGCATAGATCATTTGCTGTCAATTTACATGTGGAACAGCCTTTTCAAAAATCAAAATAATTTATGGTTTCAAAAATAACAAATAACGTAACGATAATATAAGTACAAAAAGCGTTTTCAAAATTCGGATTACCACATATTAAAATTAATTATTGTTTATCTGTCCTTGCAGACTGTACTGCTAGAAGCCACTGACCTATCGCATTCAAATATAAAAATAAAATATTATATTTCAGAATGATCATTCATATAGGTAATTGCAAATATGTCAAAGCTTTAAATCTATATATATACAGTTTCTTTTATCTATATTAGATTTTAATATGTATATTTGGTATATAATTGTAAAGCGTAGAAATTTATCATTTCTTGAAATAAAGCTAAAAAAATATAGGTTTGACAGAATCTATTTATTTTTATTTGTCTGTGCACAATTATATTATAACGTAATTTATTTTCATCGGTTTTATAATATTCGTATTGTACAACCTTAATTTTTACTTTAATAAACTTTAATTTTTTTTGTATATCTGTTAGAGGGATACACATATTTAACCACTGTTGGGTTAGTTACAACATTAAACTAACTTGGTTGAAAAAGTGATTACAAAAGGCACGTGCGCGAGTTTAAAGCGATAGTAGTACAAAATAATGAATGAATTGAATTTATTGTTTTTACTATAATAGAAATCTCATTACAGAGAACTTTTTTAACTTATTACGCTTGGATGACGTCATACCACAGATGTATAGACATTTTCTCAATGCGGTTAGCTAGAAACCGTAATTAAGTGATCTTTTCAGTCGAGGCTGCAAGAGGTCGCTGAACACGGGTAACGTAAGACCGGCCCCTGTGTAGACTGTGGCGGACATCTAAGGGCTGAAACAAAGACTGTAATAAAATTATTTGACCATCAAATTGCCTTAATATGAAGCAAATGACGCGAATTATATTCATGTATTACATTATATACATACATTAGAACATGTGTATATTATTGCCTAAAACTATACAACTTATCTTAAAAATGTTTACAATCCATTCAAATATGTTACCTTCTCTAGTAGACAGACGGCGCCGTAGGAGTGTGTGGGTAGTCATGCTTTTGCGTAATTAGTAATACATAAATATATATTATATCGTATAGGATTTATAATACTTAGTAAAACCCACTACCAATTTATTAAGGAATTGATAGTAGGATTGGCTTATGTGGGCACGAGTAGCTTTTGCTAAATTATAGATGCTTCAAAAGGACTTTAGAAAAAGTCTTTATGAGCGTAAAGAGGATGAGACCCTTGATTTGAACAGAACTTAGCAGTGAACAGATCAAGGTCATGGCTACTTTATGCTTTTAGAAGTATGGGAGACTGTGACATATAAAATCAATTGATAGAAGAAAAAATGTGGTCATTAGACAGTGGCAGTCAACATCCTCACTGGTAGGAGATTAAACAGAATTTGAAAGGAAAAATGTATTTCATCAGCAACATTTTAGTTATAAAATAATGTAACTAAGAATCATTACTAAAACAATACGTTTAATCGTCGCGGATCACGTCAACTTTTATATAATAAATAAATTATGTTTTAAGAAATAGTAATTTGAAGTTAACTATCATATGCTATGATGAGGTCGCAGAAGAACCAAGGTAACTGGCGTAGCTCGAGGAGTTGTTCGTTTAAAGTAGCTGTGGGCTGGGTGACATCAGCAATTAACGGCCGTTGGGATCGAAGTCCCCTCCTGATGGACCGAAGACATATTTACGGTCCCGGGAATTCGTTGGTTGCATGGTGCGCACGATGGGTCATCGTGGCGATTTTTGGCTGAGGCCCGTGGGTTGTAGTAGGTGTCTATGGGCTGATATGACGACCTTGAATCATCAGATCTTTATTCCTGTGAGGTTATATGCTAATTCTCGCCACTAGACATGCAGATTGGCGAGTGCAGTTTTGTTTTGTTTTGCTCCAACTTCCGCGAATATATTTCCCTTAGCCAGCTCTTATGCTTTTGCATAGTTACTTAACATTTTGCATACTACTTTATTATGATAAATTAATTGGATCCAGAAGGGACCCATCAGTAATTGTTTTGTAATTTCTAGAACCCAACGATAACATATTATCAGAAGTCGTATGTGTGTTCACCTGATATTTTCACTAATATATTATGAATGTATATTCATTGGCCTAGTAAACGTTGTCTCAATAAAAATCGATTCACCTTACGGCATTTTTTATTTACAAAAGTTATTCCCATAATAAAACAACCATTCAACTTTACGTAAAAGTATCTGAATACTTAATGTTTGTCACTCTGCCATTTGTATTTAAATACTCCTTACTATTATGGGTATTCTGTGATGTCGTTAGCATCGGTAGGTAACATAGTTTTTTGCCTCATTATGTTGATATTCAATAGGTGAACATAAATGAGCCATGCAATAACCAAGAGAAATATCGTAGTCATAAGACGCCATGATAGTTTCAGTTGAGTGGCGAAATAAAATAATATTAAAAAAAATCACCTCCGAGCCCTCTCTAACCCTGTAAGGGTTCTTATATGTCGAGGTAAGTCAAGTCCGGCTAAGCCGATCTAAATTTTTTTTGCACTTCCCCTGTCTTGGATACACAGGGACAATTTTTGCAAAATGTTTTTCACGGGTTTTATTATATGAGTTTACATATTTTTTCTTCTCAATGTTTATTTATTCATTGATCTTTTATTTTTCACAAATTCTTTCATTCCTTTATTTTTTTCTTAATTCTTTCATTCATCACTTCTCTTTCGTCATCTTTCCACCAGAATATAGTTGATCTAAGTTAGCTACCGGTGTCAATAATGTGAGAATCCAATCATTACTTGCATCATCATTTAGTTGAGTTGATGATAAATAGTATTTTTAAAATGTAATTTACGATTGAATTAAATTGAATTAAATTTTGAGCCGAACAAACGGCCAAGAAAAATAATGTGAAAAACTTTTATTCTAGCCCAAGAATACCTAAAGATATTTGACATTCACTTATCCGCATTATATCCACGTAATGGATTATGTCCCTGGATTTTCTCTCTGAAAGAAACTGAGTGTTTCCAGTAGAGGAAATTACAAGACAAAGTCACAATCATTTGATACTGACATGTCTATAGCATTATATTTATGATTCTGTACTCTCTATACAAAAGAATATATTGACAAATATTCATTATGTAAACCGTTTGGTTTCAGGTACGTAATTATTTGGACTTATCCCGAGTTTTCATTGATATTGCATCATATTGAAAACACTTCGACTTACCGTAAAAGAATCTGACAAGTAAGTATGTATGGACGGTGTATCATAAATTGATCTGAAGAAGTTTTGAACGGTGAAATGAATTAGACAGAATGAATGTCACAATTGTTAAGTGGTCTTATAAACCTATTGGGAAAGGCTTGGTGGCGTCTACACTATCTAAATGTTACAGACGCAGTCTTGTTCGTGACATGTACCAGCTCATATAGTTTATCGCCTAAGTCCTAAAGTAGTTAATTTGTTTGATTGTATAGTGAAATTCATAATACACTGATCTAAACTATTTGTGAAGGTATGTTTAGGTTTATTTCTTTGTACGTTTGAACGAACTTGTACTCCATTAATATTCTCAAATTATTTCAAATAATGTATTTGATATCTATTGTGGATATTATTCTCAAAAATAAGTTAATTCGAGACATATTTTTGCTTTTAGATTTCTCGCAAAAAAGATTTGGGTGGTGTGCAAACATTTTAAAATTTAAATTATTAAAACAGGTTTTAAGAGAATAATAAATGTATTTTTACTGCCTTCGAAACTGCATAGAAAGCGATAGATACTGGGACATCAAAAACAAATAAATAAATGGAGAAATAATAATAACTTTACTCCATGCATCCGTAACGTGTTCTGTGACATTAAATGAATATAAGAAACAACTTCACCACATTTAATGACTCATATCCCCTTTTCTCTCAGCGAAACTTTTACTAGAAACCCATGATAATATTTAAGATAGCGTTGCTTTTAACTATTTGCATTTATTAATGAAGATAGAAACAGGATGTATATTCACTTAGGAGCTATATTATAATCAACTTTGGGTTATTTATAACGATCACTTGTGTACATCGACACAAGACGATAGATGGACCCTGAGGGAAGTAAAGTAGTCAGGGCCAAGAGGTAGCAGACGAAGAGGACGACCAAAGGGCAGATAGGCAGAAGAAATTCTATTGGTTGTATGGTAGGAATCGCATTCTGGGATAAGATCGCCGATTGCACCTATTTTATTGCTTATTACACGTGATTCCTTTTTAAATGCTGTTGAGGTACAAGAAAAGAGTAAATAAATAAATAAGGAATTTAAAGGCCAGGGGCCTATCAATCCGATGAAATTAATAAATCCGCTAAAAAAGTTCCTGTGGGAGTCCTCGTGGTAAGTTAAAGATTTTTGACTAAACGCCTATAGCTCTGTGACACCTTAAATCCGGTGAAACTGTAAATGTCGTATCGTGACTGCTTTTGTCCATTCGAATTTTCTTTCCATTTCGAATTGCAGACGGATAACTATCTAGTGTCCGCATATGCAAATACCTACAGCATCGTGATACAACCTGCTTAGATGACGTCACTCAGTAGGTTCAGATTTTGCCGTGTTGGAATAAAATCATTAAACGATGATACAACAACTTATTAGCACTAATGATTCTCACAAATTGAATAAGAACATATCGACGCCGAGGCCAATTCAGAAAATTATTAAAATAATCTACAAGGTCGCATTAATTAGTTTCGTAAAGCGCCTGTAGGTCAGAAACCTTTAAACAGATTTATTCATGTGGTTACACACAACAAAATCCTTTTAGCCTTTATCCTACATAACGCCAGGTTTCGTATATTTGTCAACTCGGACCACAAAGGTCACATTAGCATGTATGCATCGTACATATTGACAGCACTGATGTGGTAACGGACGTCGGGTTTGTTCATTTAGCATGTCTTGCGTAGTGTGTTTTTGGTTCAGAACATCTGTTCGTGTTCTACTCCTAAAAGATAAACATTTAGTAGTTTATCAAGGCTACGGAACTACCGGATAAAAATTAACATTTTATAAAGACATGAATTATAAGTGCGTGCATAGTTAAAATTATAGGTTCTATTGATTTATCTTCTCACGATACTGGCATCTTTAACCAAAATATTTGAGATATTTTAGTTTTGGGAACTCCAAATTTTAATTTATTTCGAACTAAAAAATTTCTTTCTATCATTCAAAGGCTGAGTTCTTTGGTAACGAAGTTCAACCAAAGGTTGTCTGAAAGTAAACGCCATTTTCTATTACATCGCCCTTTGTACTACAACATTTATCTATTCCATTTGATTCCTTTTTATTTTATGTGTGATGTACAATAAATAAATCTAATACAGTTTTTGTAAATAAGAGAGACTGCGATTGATATATTTCTGTCACTCACAACTGTTCAGAGCTTGCTTCGGGTAATTCCAATCTTTCCCGAAATTGTAGTAAATTTTTACAAGCAAAACAATCAAATATTGACGAGACTCAAAGTCGCCATCAAACAATTTATAGAATTTTGCATGCTAATTTCTTCATATTCTTATTTTATATCAATTATTATTATTATTAAGCGTATATTTTATTACACACCAACATAATTTACATTTCTAATGTTAGTTAGTCGTGTTAGTACAAATAACTTATTGGTCTGTTTGTATGGTTAGTTTTTCCTTTGATGTGGATCCCGTTCAGGTGAAGGCTTTTCTCTTTCCAGAATTCTCCTTTTTAACAAGGGTCATTCAATTGTGGCCGTCCGTTGCAACAATATCATCAGTCGACCGCTTTGCAGGCCTGCCGACATTTAATTTTTCTAATCCTTTCCAACGAGTCACTTTTAGGGTATTCTTATTGTATTTAATTTACGAAATATGACCAGCCTATTGTCATTTTAATTTAAAAGCCTGTGTTATAGCAATTTTTAGTTTCTGATCTTACTTTAAATAACTTCTTGTTTTTTAATATACTTCTCTTTATAAATCTCTGTTTTACCTTAATTGTTTCTTTTTCCCTATGTGCGTAACTTCATGTCTGGTATCTATACAATAAGCTATATAGAAGAGAGGTATCAATTTACTTCAATATAAGATGATAATTTCTAATTCTCACGTACAAAAGAACGTGACCTCGGAATACAAGACTCGTTTATCGATCTCACTATTGCCTCGTGATGTTTGTAAATCACAATCTATTTTGTGGTTTTGATTCAATACAATCGGTGAGTGAATATACCCTATGGGCTATCTGCGGTTGACGGGCGATAGTGTGGCGAAGCCCTAAAAGACGGATACCGGTTCCCACGCTATAGAATGATATCCCGTCGCAGCAACCCGTTTCGCTGCACACGTCCTATTCGGAGCCTCTCGGTTTTAATGCGTATTGATGACAGACGCACCTAACGCCAATACAAATGATAGTTAATAATTATCACGTGTTATCTTTAAATAAATGGGCAAAGACAATTACTAGTATATTCGGATTTTTTTAACAGGGCGGCTTTTAAAAAAGTGTTACACACTCGCGTTTCCTTGGATCTATTTTACTTATGTTTATAAACACGTGTTTCTTGCTTTGATTCTGAAGAAAAACTAGGTGTATTTTATAAAATATTGTATGCGCGGAAGCGTACTAGTCCCCGCTTGAGATATGTGTGCGGTGAGACGGATGGAGACCACGACGCACAAGAGATATTCGAATCTTGACGTTTGTATATCTCTTTCAATTAAGCGCACACTATAATATAAAATGTATTTTATGAAAATCTTTATTATGAAAATGCCGGAGGTTAATGTACATACATTAACCTCTGGCATTTGATTAAGTACGTCGTAATTATATATTATTTTATGAATACAATCTATTTTAACTACTCTTTATGCATAGAAAACCTTTAAAATCCAATCCAATGCCGGTTGCTCCACAATTGTTACGATTCCTATAAAATTAATGCTCACGGAGTTTTGTATCATGTTCAATGATAGCAAAAGTTTCCAATTTGAAGCTTATACCTTTTAATTAAAAATAATAACATTTTATGTTACTTCAACATGCTAGGTATATAATTATATTACTTCCTATAATTATATACAAGGAACAATATGGAGATATATGTATATATCTTTGGACGAGTTTAAATGTATTCTAGACTGAATATGCAAGTCCGTATATGCAATGTAAAACAAATTTATAACATAAATATGCCTGGGGCGCTTATTGAAGTAACTGATATGTAAAATAAATAAAAATAGTGCCTCGTAGATGCAGTAACCTCACTTGTTGATAGGAAATATCTAGTAAAAAAGAAAAACGTTCAAATGGTTGTTCCATAAATTAAAAATTTGTTCTCGAAGCTTCTATACATGTAGTACTAATTTCAATCTAATTACCGTATTGTACACGCGTGTCTGATAAATAGCCAATAGCGTGAGGTACATACGACGCGGTGTAGGCACGGTGTCTAGTGAAATGCTTATGACGCCGTAATTTAAGAGTTATGACCTATTTTAGCAGGGCCAGCTTGCCAACAGCATGGGACGTCTTTAGTAATTGTGAAAGCACATGTCACGAACTACGCTGCAGAGATAATGTTGACGTTTTTTTTCTTTAAATAGGACATCTAACGACATTATATTTAATAGGACATCATAAGCAGTGTGTATCTTTTGATAGTAAATATTATATCCTTCAGTATTTTAAGACGAAAGTCTACGACCAATGTTTTATCAGTCTTGGAATGAGAAGCGGCCTCATTCGTAAGCTTACAGTCATAGAGAGGACTATACTCTAAATTTTTCTAAGGATCAAATGACGAGGGTAAGAAAGCGTCATAACCTAGTGGATTAGCAGAGAGCAGGTCGTGCGCTGAACAGATTGCTCCTGGAGCTCTTACATTCTGAAATACACACCACGAACCGGCAAGTAGAACGTCTACCAAGAAGGTGGACGACAACATTGTTAAGGTTGTCGGAAGACAAGAAAAGCTATGTACGTGGCCTATGTCCAACTGTGTACGTTCTGTATTAAAATTTATTGTTGATATTTCGACTTTAGTGGACATAATTTATCGTTTAATAATTGCAATACAATTTAAAAAGTCTAATGTAATAAAAACGTTGTATGGTTTTCCGCATATACATTTTATTCCAAGTTTTATCTAGATAAACAAAGTTCTTGTTGAATAACCTCTTACAACCGTGGATTCGATTTGCGAAGCACCTAAACAAACACTATTTGCTCGTCGGATTTCTTACGGAATTCGGAGAATAACTCTGTTAAAGCAAACTTTTGTCTATTTATAGTTCAAATAGTTCTACCACAGCTAACGTAAGTGGAATGTTAGATGGGTGCTGGTGTCTCTGGGTAAGTCAGTCCATCTAGGCTTATTTAAGTTGGTTACCGGTGACAATAATGTGGGAATAAATTAAATAAGTTAGCATAAATGAGTTGTGCCTGAACTACAAGCAATATTGAAACGGAAAGACTGCACCATATTGACTTCTGAGATTATCCGTCTGGAGTCCAGTTGAAATTTCTCATATAGACAAATCGTTCTAGAAATACGTCTAAATTTATGTTACATTCTTAACTTGAATGCTATCCCTATGCTGCGAAACTACTTGCCATCGCCTCCTCCTATCTGTATGCTAGTGTTTATAGGCAATACCTTAATATTGTAAAAAGCTAACTATAAGACATATATTATCATCTCAATATCCAACTTTTTAGAACAATGTCACTCTATAGTACTCGTAGCGTGCGTCTAACAACGACTAGTTTATAAACGGTTTTTATGTAACATTCCTTTTTACCAGACTACCCTTCGCTTAACCCAATCAAATTACCATCACTAGCTAGAATACCCTAACTTCAAGAACTTAAATCTGTTACGCCTCACACGATAAATAATAAACGATGTTTCGACATTAATTCCAGCTTTTATTAGACGTGTTCCCACTAAGACTTTCTAAGATAACCCTACATTTCTTAAAATAACTTGTATGAAAAGCATACCTTTACTTCTAACAGTTAACATTTTTCAAACTTTTATCCAGAACATTTTATCGGGTTATGATGGCTGACAACACTAAATATTGTATACTTTTTTCATTACGATTTAATAATAAGTTAGATTATGGTCTCTGGTTGTCATCCCTATCCGCAGATCTCCACTGTAAGGCATAGATATACCTCGCCTGAACATGGCGACGATGACCGGCCGTCTTGCGCTGCTCGCATTAAGCGACACCACGTGAACTTAGCGATGTCTTCCGTCCACCTAGTGGGAGGTCTCTCTCTCACTCAGGAATCTTTCGACTCTAACAGCAATAGCATTATAACTTTATATATTCGTCATTGACTATATATTACGCAATGAAAAATATCAGCAATCCAATAAAGGTAGCAATGCGATCATATTTATGTGAAGCATAACTATGTATTTCCTGTCCCCTAAACAACACGATTGAATGTAAACAATTCCGGCTCTATACCATAAAAAAACACGCAAACGTATAGTTCTAGTAATATTGTTATAGCAGAACATTGCAATTCGCTCACGTGGCATGTGTCACACGCAGCTGCCGTGTCGACTATTCATATTTCGCGTGAAGGCGATATTTAATAAATGTTTTTTATTCGCTGTGCACGCATCCGTGATATCGCATGTTTTTTTTTTGTAATTGTAGGTAAAGCTTGTAATGACCTGTTTTAATTAAGCTCAAATATACAGGGTATAGGCGTAGAAGCTTTGAAAGTGTGAATATATGGGCCATTTGCTTTAAAGCTTTTTATATATATATTTCCAATCACCTCGTGTAAAATAATTAGTCTGAATTATTTTATGATTTTTCTATTGAATTGCAACAGGCCTTAAACTTATGACAGTACAAAGAAAGATAGTAAAAATACAAAATACCGCCACCATTATTTTCGCGGGAAGAGAAAAAATGGTTAATATTTATCGATTAAGAAACTTTTGAGGGGAAACTTTGTGCTTACCGTGTCCATTAGATAAGTCTAGATAACATAACGAAATACCTCTAAGCAATATATAAATATGGTACTGAGGAGGATATTTTTCAAATCGTGCGGTTCACGGGCGCAAAGAGAATAAAAAGGCACTGTACAAACGCGATCCCCTTACTTTTGTCCGGGTTGTATTTATTCATGACATTAAGAATCAGATTCCTGGCGAGCAAACACGGTTACTTTGAATAGATCGCAAGGAGTGGACAACTGGTTGCCCCCGTCAGTGATATATACGAAGTATTTTACTTTATTTTATTTTATTATATCATCGCGATAGTAACCGATATAGTCCAGCGGATGTTCAAGTTAATGTTATATTCAGTAACATGCTTTAATTATAGTAGCTGTATAACGTTCTATCGTCATCATCATTCCAGACATAGGATGTCTAGCTGTGGTGACATAGGTATTCTTAAACATTTCTAATAGCACTTTTGTAGATGGACGTCTTACCCTGCGCTTGCCGCTCCGTAATCTTCACTCCATAATGACGGCAAGCCCACAAACCCGCTACTAGGTGAACTGAAGACATAGTGAGGGTTGCGAGAAATGGCTCAATGCGGGCAGCGCTGGACCGGTCATCGTGGCGATCTTTTGGATAGGCCTATGCCTTGAAGTGAGAGTCCATCGTCTGAAAAGAAGAAAATTAATCGTTGTTAACTATCTCTACCTGCAGACGATACTGCCAGAGGTTAATTAGTTAAATTAAACGCCTATTCTCCTACTTAAATCGCCTTCTATTTAAATGCCTTATAGACGCATTTAAATATAAAAAAATAGTGTAACATATTTCAAAGTGATCATATACAGGTTGATTTGAAATAGGTGTACTAGCTTTAATGGTTAAATAAGACATTCGCTTCTTTGAAGCTTCAACATATATTTGCAATAATCCTATATGTTCTGTAAATTTGATGTACTTGTTATTTAGTTTTACTTAAGTAGTTACATACTCGCAGAATGACAGAAAAAAGGTGAAGTATTGCTGCCTTAAGTTAATTTTAAAATGCTATGGCTTAGCTTAAGTTACATGGGGCGCTCGCTTATGTGATGTAATTCTTGGCACCGACGGCCATCAGTTCTACGCATTGTGGCGTGCCTACTGTCTCTTCAACTTGCCAATCCAAACACTTGAGTAATTTCATAGTTAACCAAGTTGATTGTGTGGCTTTATTCTTATGATTCCCGCAGTATTCATTAGAAAACATTATCTATATGGCATTGATTTCCGTCCAATAAGCATTTGCAATTGTAATACAAGCAGTGCACGAATAAAGAGTCTGTTTCCGACGTGCGAGCCGTCGATAAGTTTCTTCTACAATAAACCTACTCATATATAATCTATCCTCTGTTATGTGTTAACGTTGATAGTTAGAACGTTATAACATAAAACGTTTTATTGCTAATTAGCAGATTGAATTATCTAAAAAATCTCAAAGATCCCAAAGTAGACCAACGTAACTTAATGGATTAGCAAGTTGGAGTGGCAATGGACAACATAGCGTCCAAACAGACGGGGGGGGGGGGTTAGGGGTAGCATAGAACGTCAACCCACAAAGTAGACAGTTGACCTTGTTAAAGTGAAATCGCCGGATGCATAATGCTGGTCTGGCTGGCCAATGTCCAGCTGTTTACATCCTCCGGCTGAACAAATGGTGATGATGATGAAATCTCGGGATGCGAATGGAAGAGAGAGATGAGTAAATGTACAGGTAGAGTCACCGTAATAAAGTTCCTTTTGTTCATCTGTCTATTAGTAAAAGTTGAGGTCGCTTTTATAAATACTTAGCAAATAATAAAAAGTAGTAACATTTATTTACAAATTAATAAATTTAAAAAATACATGGATGTGCATAGTGTATTTACAAGGCGCTATAAAAACTGGTTGCCCCAAAATTCTAATTCGTTTGTAATAAACGGAATCAGATTTTTTTTAAAAAACCGGCAAAATATTATTAGACTATCATTTACAAAATTCAAAACGCACAATAAAAGTAAATAGACGGCAAAGGTTTTCTATTCAATAAACTAGTATTTAAATGACAAGAATTAGAATTTTTGATTTAATTTAGGCTGTACCTAATAAAGTGTACGTGTATTAATCTGTATGGTTAAAATATTAAACGATGAGTTGTAGTTTCTTTCTGTTTCTTTTTCAAAAACTAACCCCGCGAAACAGAGTAGAGTCAAAAATAAAATAGTTTCAAAAATAAGTTGACGATTAATAAAAGTTCAGTTAAAAGTGCCAACGTTGAATCAATGAATTTTATATTTTTAAATGACAGCTTTTCTTAATAATAAGTGTCATAGCGAAGTAATAAATTTTAGTGGGCTAATTTAAATAATTTAAAAAATAAAATTAATGTTTAAATACATGAGGATAATTCTGTTTGACTTGATTAATGGAGTATTTGCTGTTACTAAATACACCCGGATTCGAACAAAGCGGGTAATCAATGTGATTTAGTGTAATACCAGTGACGAGGTAACTTATCCAGTATGCCAATTGTGTAGAGAAACCTTTTGCATTTGCATATAAAAATATTCTAGTATTTTTATTATGTTTTTTTTTTTTAAATCTTAGTATACTCTAGGCAAAGATCACGTGATTATAGAGGTTTTTGCTTGCACAGGCCTTCACAGTCGCAGTCATCTTTATCGTTTTGAGACACTTAGCAACCACACAGTTCACAGATTTAACGTTGACTTGTAAAGTCAAAGTCGTCTAATTCAGTTTTTAACTCCCCACCATCAATTCGACGCTTACTGGACGTGTCCGTCGCAAAGTTAGGTGACGTCAGGATATTGAGCTATTCAATATTTACTCTACCATACACAACTAACAACATCGTCGTTTTTCTTTGGAATACCGGGGTTATATTAGTTTAAATTTGAGTGTGAATATTTGCCTAGAGATTCTGCTTCAATATGAATTCCTGGAGAACAGACAACAGTGGCATCATTCTCGATGTCTGTAACTTTCTTCTCCGTCACGATAATATAATGGCACCGATGTATTTACGTTCTCTATCTTGATTCTTATCCATGATTCTTCGCTATAAAGCTCCATGAACATTAAATAACTTACATGTATGTAAATCTATTTAACATTAAGTTTAATGGTCTTTATTAATGTAAAAGTAATACTCTGGAGGTGAAGGCGAAGTAAAGAAGGTGACGTAAGAATGTAAAATAAAGTATGGAAAGGAATAGAAGAGAATATGACGAATAAAAGAAAGATGTGTAGAAGACAAAATATGAGGATGAGAGTGAACTTATTATCCCTGTGTACCATGTATAAGAAAGAGGTCCTCAAAAAAAGGAGCCATAATAAAAGTCTCTTCATTAAATATGACGCTGATATTTCACATTTATCTCTTTAATTACACGTCTACGATATTTATGTAGATTCAGTTAAACGATAATGACTTATAGGTTTAATGCTCGCAGGAAAGAAAATAAAAAGTAAAGAAGAACGCTAGTCAATTTTCAGTCATTAGCGAGCTCGCGGTCGTGCTTTGAGCCCCACTTGCATTTTTAAAGCCTTTAAAAACGGACGGAGCACTCCAATTAGAAAGGATTAATGAACGCCGGCTCCGGGAGACGAGGCTGCCGTGCTGGATGATATGTCTTTTTATCAAACCGCTCTCTTTAATTACACTATCATGAATTTATTTCAATATTTGTATATTTGAAGGGTATGTTTTTTTTTTCTTCACTATTTATTTCAAGGGGATTGCTTGCCTTTAAACTATCTTAATGCAAATATCGTATGTAAATTTTATATTTGTTTAGCAGAAAAATAAGCTACCAAGAAAATTTTCTGCGCATTTTAATCTACAGATCGCAATTCATGTTATCTGATAGAAATCGTTTCCATGCGGACAACAAAGACGTATTGTGCTTTATCATCTGTGTGGATGTAAAAGCGCAACAAATTTTCGTTTAAAAATAAATCGCAAATGGTCAGTCTCATATCAACATAACACGAAATTAACTGTCATATTGTAGTAATTAATTATTGTACACGCAAGACTATACAGGATGACTGATTATACTGATTACAGGTGTAAATTTGGTATCTTTAAAGTATTTTAGACCCTATCCAAAAATCAATGGTTTCAGAAATTATCAATAACGAAGCGATAGAGTAAGAAAAAGCATTATTAACATTATTATTATTACATATTAAAATTAATTATTATTTAGTACCTGCAAATTTTGTAGGGCCAAAAGTTATAGGTATTCCAATAAAGAAAAATTCATGTAATATTTTTCAGAGTGATCACTTTATATTAGAAATTGTAATTTAACTTATACTTAAGCTAAGCTTTAAAGTTGCGGACAAGTATACAAATGCTACCACATAATATCATAAATATAAGGATGTTAACTTTGGGTTATATTGTTTATCATAAGTATATTTATGACATTGTTTGTTTAGGGAGGGGTGTCGTTATTCCCGAATAGATAAGTCAAATAAAGATATGTCATACAACCGTAAAGGGACGGATGTTTTTATGATAAATTAGACAATAAAAATAATCACAGTCCGATAACTGTTTATAGAAACAAGATGTCATTACAGTATCTGCTTTGTTGAATAATCATATCATTTAAAAATAGTGAATAATTAAATTTATCTATTTTCTTTTGATGCTGCTACTTTTGGTGAATAGGTCGTATGTTTTTGCCGACTTCTTGTATGTGTATATCAAATGCATATCAGCAGAAAATTTTTGATTTGAAATATTAAACGTATTACGAGTGAGATAATGCAACCGAAACTGCTGTACCACGCTAAAGGAAAGCGCGGAGAGGTGGGGGTCGACGGAAAAGTAGCATGCGCTGGACTGACGAAACTGAGCAGCTTTTCCGAGCCTAAGCCGAGGTCCTCCCTCGAGCTAACCTGTGGTCCTCTCTCGAAGGTATTTATGTAAAGCCCAAACACTTAATGACCTCTTAATCCAGTTAAATACTTAATGTAATGGCCCGAGGCTCCCACGGGAGCCTTCGAGCTTTGTAAATGTAAACCCGTCTAGACGTCTTTAACTCTATCACCTCTGAGAATTTATCAGCGTCACCCGGCAAACAGTGTTGATCTTAAATAAACATGTGCATGTCGGATTTAAAAAAAGAGACAATTAGTAGAACTAAAAACCTTACTCATATCAGGTTTTATGTCTACATGGTAATTGTTTAGCTCATTTGCTGCACTTTAATGTATGGTACACCCGATCCGAAAATCAATGGTTTTTAATATTATTAATAATGTAATATATAAAAAGCGTTTTCAAAATTTTGGTTATTCCAAATAAATAATTAATATGTACTATCTGTTCCTCTTGGCTGATCTGTTCGACAAATTCTAATAGAAAAAAAATAAATGTAACATATTTCAAAGTGAATACAGGTAATGGGAATGATAAGTGATTAATTCACTATAACCAATCATCTTGTATATATAAACCAATACGAGTAAGGTTTTTGTTTCTACTAATTGTTCCTATGTATTTTTAAATCCGTCATTTAGATATCTTTTAGCGCCAACGATATTTGTTTTTTTCATGAATATCCTAGATTATAAAAATAAGTCTTCAATATAAAACGTATGCAATCGATAAATATGTTCACGTACAAAAATAATTTAAACGATACTCGTGTAGCACGGGATGTCCCACTCACTTTTGTAGTTACAACAATATAGTAACAAAACGGTGCATTACCACCGTCATGTTGGCACGCGACTCGGAGATACGAACAAACCCTCTCCCTTACGGAGGAGGCATTCATCCAAACTCGCCTGCCGAGCACTGTCATTTACCTACTGAATGAAAAGCAGAATATTGTACATTTTCTGAAATCATACAGGCACTTCTGTTGTAAAAATGTAATGTTTTCCTTGCGACTGTATTTTAAATGAAGTGAATATTTTTGTAATTATTGTCTGAGCAACGAAGGTTGTTATTGCTAATAATAAGAGATTGCAGCCAAGCAGATTTGTTTTTGCTTTAGAAATTACTGACTTCAAAAAGGAAATTGTATTTATTACAGTAATTTATCTTAAACATAAAAATAACATACGACGAATAAAAGAGTATTATTAAATATGTAATAAAGGGAATTTGAAGAAGAATTTCATTGTTTCGGTGTTTATACGACATGTGGCTACTTCCTGTTGAAAACAAATTTCAGTGACATCTGTTTAAGTTAGAAAATAAAGATGTAAAGAAGCCTATATTTATTATTTTATCTATACACGTGATATTTTAGTGTAAATTGGGAAACATATTTCGTCAATTTTCACCAATTAATTATGTTACTTGTTGATTAACTTAAACTAATCTAATTAAGTAAAGCTTAAGATATCTTTTGAATAGATATATTTTGAATTAAGATATCTTGATTCAAAAAAGTTACGCTTAAGGTTTTTTGCAGTGCAAGTTGTTAAAATTTGCTCCAATCGACATGGAATACGGCCGTGAAAAACATATTAAAATCGACTAAAAATTGGATTTTCAAATCAATAAAAAATATAAAGTGCAAAGTGAAATTGGCAATTATTTTGCGAATTAGAACAGGAAATAAAATATGTATTCTTCATATTTAAATATTAAACAAATTGTAGATGGTCTCTTTCGAATTACGACAGGACTTTTATTACTCTTTATTAATAGAAATCGTTAAATGTTTTGCTCTTTATTTACGAGTTCTCCACATGAAGTTGATTCGTTGCTCCGTATAAGCAGATCTGGTGCCGCCAACTGCTTAAATGTGAAACGCATCCGAAACGCCGTGTAAATAGTTACAAAGTACACATGTCTGTCTGTCGTGATGTGAACGAACCTCCAGAGCGCGTCGCGCTTTGAATAAATAACAACGGGTACAGTTCGCCGCGTATATCGGTAGCCGGGTCTGCCTAATACTTAAATATACTGTCACACTAGATTTAATCTTGAATTTATTACTAAACATCTAGGGACTCGTTTTAACATAACATATTTAACATACCATATTTATTTTTCATTGCTAAAGTTAGCATGTTTATATACAATAAAAAATATGTATTAAGCCAAGTATAAAAAATCAGTTAAATATCAATTAATGAAAGTAAATTAAATTAACGGAATAAGCTTATATGACGACTATTTAAATGATTAGAGTCTGTGGAGTGCTTCAATTAATAATTTTCGTAAAACTCAATTAATTCGACCGATGCTTATTATATCGTCGCATTGACGTTTTTATGTCATTCGTAGTACTCATAAATTTAGATGACATATGTGGGGTTGCCCACCAATCCTTTTCATTGATGTCGCCTAATTATCTTGATTTCATTTAGGCTATATCCAATAAAGTGTATATGTATTAATCTATACTAAACTTTATTAAAAGATGTGTTGTGGAGTTTCTTTCTGCTTCTTCGCGACAACTATAACACCTTACGAAGTAGTATCAAAAATAAAAAGATTACAAAATTAATAAGTTGAGGATTATTAAGAGTTCTGTTGCAAGTTGCAATGATGAATAAACGAATTTTATCTATCTTTTTATTTTTAATATAAGTAAAAATTAAAGACAGAATTTTGTCATATGTTCCTTTCATATGTAGAGTAGGTGCTTCCATTAGCAATACTATACAGTATTTTTAAAACGTAGAACTTAAGAAAAAGCCCAGAAGTTCTAATAGTGACTAGGAAATTGACCGAGAGACCTTATCTTAAACATTGAGCAAACCAAAAGTGGTAATATCTGGAGTTACCAATTTCTGTGATACATCAAGTCCTCATAATCATTTAAGCTGTAAGACGTCATCTGCTTGATGTAGACCTTTGAGATTTCAAACAAGGCGGGTTGAATGCTGTCTTACTTTTTTAAGCTACTTTGACTGCAGAGTGAAAGGTGAATGACCATCGAAGTGCCTAGTCGATGGTCATTCATAATTCTCCAAAAAACTAATATCATTATCACTTCGGCGGTCGGATATCCATAAAAATAGGCGTCACCTATAGATTTTGCAAGAAGTGGCCTGTATGGAGCGTATTCCAACGACTTTACCTCACATGTTCAGCTCATGGGTAGACGCTACGTTTGCCGGTACGTGGTCTCCATACCAGAAACTTACTTTATACATCAATAATAGAAGGAAAGAGACAGCTGGTTAATGGAATCCAAAGCTGCCAGTATCCTCAGTAGTGAATAGGGAAACGCTGCGCTTGCCGGTCCGTGGTATCCTCTCCAAAACCATAAAGCCCCACGGGCCATCTATTCTGAGCGCTATCGATCAGTTAGTTCGCAATACTATGTATGTCTCTGTCAATACTGTCTAACACTGAACATGTTTGTTAATGTTATAACTCAAACAAAGAGGTATAATGTTTGATTGTGCATGAATTTGCAGTTACATGCTGTGCTGGTATCGGCGTGTACAAAGTTTCCATATCTTACCTCTCGTGGTTAGGAGTCAGGGCAAAAAATCACAAACGAAGGGCAGCAGCATTTCCCGCACATATTTAAAGAAATAAAAATTAACTCCCCCATCCGTATGGGTAAAGAAAGAAGAATAATTTCTAATATTTGTAAAAGAAAAATTAGTTAGAGGAGATAATTTCTCAAAATGTATATTCATCTGAGTGTACACCATTCCAGCACCGTCTCGCCACACTTATCAGAGCTTGGGCTAACACATTCATTCCCCAGTCTTTTGTTGCAGCGCTTATTATTTTTCGCCTTTTCATGTCCCCCACCGCTGAATTAATGAGACATTCAAATGTTTTTTAAATAATGTCAACCCGAAACATCTTTTAAGACTACATGACCGATACAGCGAAGTCGCCTCTTGACTAACAAGTAGATACTTTATTTACGAGTTTTAAACTCCACTTAGATTAGTATGTGTTAATACATATACATATACATTGTTCACATCAAAATTCATGTATAACATTTGGATTTTAGATTTGAGTTTTTAAGAAACGCATTTAAGAAATCATTTCATTAAAGTTCAATGACCTTTGATGAGCGCCTGTGTATCTTTCATTTTAGTTCATTGTTATTATTTTTTAACTATATGGACGATTTACACACAGTGTTATAAAGTAAGATTGGCAGTGTTAAGATTCTATGAAATCTGAAATATATGATATTGAAGTACTTGCATGTGGTGACATAAATGTGTTAATAAGTTCATTATAAAATTTTAATTCTTTAGTCCACAAAAATATTTAATTTATAGTAGTAAAAACATTAGGTCTCTTTTTCGCTATCTTGATATGAGACAATGTTAAGTTTAAGTCGCGTTTTCGGGTGCTTCAAAAATTCTTATCATAAACAAGCATGGCTTTATCTGGCCTTTACTGCGAACTCGCATGGTCTTGTTTGCGGAACAAAGCTTTTTATTTACATTACAAAGGATATTAGTAAAAATCTTGTTTAATGTCTATTGCGATGACTTTTTATTTAAAAAAAACTTAATTCATGAAAGAAAGACTGTTCCGTCGCCATTACACTAAGCCACATTGTGCTATTGTTTCAAAAAAAGGAGGTAAAAAGTCTAGACGTTAGGTACGCAGGGAGAAGTTTTTATTCTTGCGTTGTTGTTCATTTTATGGAAACGCGGGATATTATTTTTGTTACTTTGTAGATGCTTTTCACTTGTCCTAACAGACGTGCAAGGGGCAGATTACGCTACGCCGGGAGGGCTATAGTACTTCATAAACGAGCATACAGTTTATATGTCAGTAAAAGATTGTTACTGGCGGACACATTATACTCTTTAAAAATATAAATTAGGCACATGCATTACACAATATGTTAGTTATTATATTGGATATTTTACACTAAAATTATATGACATTAACAGTAAAAATAATTGTCCTTTAATAGACATAAATATATATTTGTTAACAAGAGATTATAGACCAGTGATTTGGGCCATCGTATATAATAAAGTTCGTTTTTAAATAACTTTCAACCAAAGCTTATATCAAGACTTCTATAACTATGTAACAGAAGGAAGGGGCCACTACAAATATTCCAAAGAAGTCATATCGGAGCGAAATTACTCCCCCCTCCTTTCGATACGACATTAAACGCCCTTTGTTTGATAAAGAAATAAATATATATTTGTCAAAACACATATTTTTTATATTATGTTCAAAAGAGGCTTCATTATGTCTTACCATTTAATTTATACTAAAAACTAAATTTTAGTTAATACCTTTGAAATGTGTAAATCATAGGTATAGCCACGATATGGCCCATAATGCAGTACATGGAATTTAAAATGCAAAATCGATATCGATCGGATACAAAATAGTTTTTTTTTAAACTAGAATTTCTAGTAGATTTAACACTGATTATATTTCTTTTGCTATAAGTAAAAGACAACCATAGTGTCTACTGTAAAACAGTAGGTCTCTAATGTGACTATGCTCGGGCTTAACAATAGCTAATGCAATTACAGGTCGAATAAACGAATTCATGCCTCGAAATGGCCAGTGTTACACCTTGTGTTAAACCTTGTACAAAACCTTTATCCTCTGCTTACCTCCTTTTATGATATAAATAAAAGAATATATTAACATTAGGTTATTACAGTTTTTAGTAATAAATATAGCGGCGTATGAAAAGAGCTCTCATTGATCCTGAACGCGTAACAATACTCTCGTCTTCTGTTGGATATCATTTTATGAGACAGCCAAAGGCATACAGAAACGTTGAGTGGCCGAAACGTGACTTCCTTATGTACTAACATGTTAATAAACAGAACAGATATAGAGGTTTATAACTTATTTTAACGAATTATATCGCTGTTTATTATACCTGTATAATTTACCTTGATTACGTCTTTATAAGTGATGTTCCCACTATTACATTTTCAAGATCACATTTCTTATAAACACTTGTAAAAATACGATCACTCTAAACTCTTTTAAAAGACGGAAGTCCAGAACACTTTACGGAGTAATTTCAATGTGATATTGATCGCTAATGTAGTGGAGATACAAAAACCCGTAACGTTGTTGTGTAAATGACGTTAATTCAACCTGATGTAGAACCGTATCGCATCGTAATTGACTGTCCCGGGATAGATTATTTCACTTAATATTTAATAAGCTACTACAAGCAGTACTTACACGGGTATAAAATAATCGACAGCGATGCCTGCCTACATGACGGCGTCGCAGTACAAACATTGTTCCCTATTCGAATACGAAGGGGTAACCACGTGACTCTTTGGGAAAACAATGACCGTTCAACTTACCGGACTTCCATAAGAAATAATATACTGCAGAATCTTTTGATGGGCTAACACATGTTTTAAAACTCAAGGCGTTTAACGGATTTAACGGTTTACTCTATAAGCTGAAATAGAATTATAAAAAAAAAACTTCCTTTGGAGACAAAAGTTCTGTGCCAGCCAAAAAGCCACAACACTGCAGGTACAAGCGGCTGTAGACCGATCTTCATTTGTTTTACGAAGTGCATAATTCATACATTCAAGTATTCCTCAGACACACGTCTTCTAAGCGCAATGTGTCTCAAAAGAAGGTTTCTATTTGTTCAACACTTTTCAATATTTTAGTCCTATTTTTAGAAGTCTGTATACATATATCAAACTCCTGCTATTCACGGACTTATTTCGTCTACATAAATTAGAAAAACATGTAAATTTTTTAATACAGTAACGGTAGTCAATGGCAGTACAACGTCAGTAAGGTAATTTCTACTTGACACGACCGATAAATCAATTAATAGTAATTCAAATAATCATGAATTAATTAATTGCTTGTACAAGCTAAAAGTTGATTTTACACGATCGAATGAAGGCATTGACATAAAAAGTCGATGTAGGTCGATGTGATTGAAAAACGTTAATAAATTTTAAGCGAAATTAAGAAATAATTGCGTATTAAACTGATTACGCATACTTCGGAATCACCAGTGTGTGATTACTTTAAGCATTTTTATTATAAGAGTTTAAATTAAATTGGATTGGAAAGTTGATAAGTAAAATATATTACTCATAAATACAATGTTACCGAAGACTTTGTTACAAATCCAAAGAGTGTTAATTTAATTGTCAATCCAATGAGGCTATTTTTATCTTTAATGTACAAAAGCTACCTTCGTTATCGATCTCAGTCTTTCAAACTTGGAGATGAATTAAGCCAAGAATAATACATTAACTTAGAGTACCTTAAGGTAGCATCCTAGTACCTACTTTGTTTACAATGTACAGAAATGAACTATTGTTAAATTAAACTATATGCTGTTTATGTAGTATATACTATATGCTGTTTTACTTCATCGTTTCAGCCCATAGCCCACTGCAAGGCGTCCCCCATAGATATCCATAAGGAGATATATATTAATCGCCACGCTTGGCAGGTGGATTGGCGATCGCAGTGTGGTATTATGGTATCCAGAGGATGCTGCTGCCCATCCTCTAGAAACTAGTGAGCAGTGACAATGAAAAAATTATGAAGTAAATTCATAATGTGTGGATTATATAAGATTGTATCTCGGGTATCGAACCCGAGACCTACGATCGCAAGTTCCAGTCTTTTGCCGCTGAGCTACCACTGCATAGTTTTTCTTATATATGTAAAAGCTTGCAATGAAACTTGAACTTTGCATACAGATTTACAAAAAAGTGCACCGCCCGCCAGCCCGCCGATAAATGCGCATATCATATTTATCAGCGGAAGTAGCTATATATAGTCCTTTTCTTACTTAGGATGGACTTCCGCAAAGTAACGCCTGAATCCATTAGATATTATCTTACCCACCCGATTTTTTCACACTTATTGCATATACCACTCTATGTAAAATGATATATAATCGCACGGACTCCTCGATTGTTGCAGTGACCAAAATATATACATCATCATCATTTATATACATACATCTCTAGTATGATATTAGTAGTAAGTAATCACTGCCAAATACAACAGAACTGTTAACAAGAATAAACACGCGGTACATGATTAACTATTTAATGTTTATATTATGAAGATTATAATGTGTCACAATAACTCATGTGAAATGATTACCAGCATTTGTAAAATGTAATACTTTACGGAGTAGTAGCGTAAAACACAGTGAGAGAATGAAGGCGGATTTGCTTGGTAATGTGATTCTGAAGAATGTTACTGATGTCATTTACTCAGTACTACACTAATGTCTTTATTCTCCCAGAGTTAAATATCAAGATGCATCGTGACAATCGTTCACTTTCAAATATAATAAGTTGACCACGTTATGCAAAGAAAGACGACGACACTTGTTTTTCTTAGATAGAGAGATCTTAGATGAGAGACGGGTAGTACAACGTTTCCTATGATCACCACTGCTCTACTAAGAACAAACGTCTAAGAAAAAAAATATTTAGTGCTACCGAAACCGCTGTACCATGCCTTAGAAAAGCGCGGCGAGGAAAAACCAGAAAAAGAGAGCACTGCCGCGCGTTGAATGGCACCGTTCCGTTACGTTACGGTGCGATTTTTACCCCCGGCTTACCGCGCACGTACCTAAGGTGCTGTAGAAGTATTTTAGTAAACATTTTGAAACATTAAAAAACATTTGTGAATTATATTATCAATAAAAAGCAATTTATATCATATTCCTACCACAAATAAATTTAAATTAACTTGAGTAAAAATTTAAATCCTCAAGTATTGTGGCTCTACCTTTAGTTCACTAGCTAGTTTATAAATACCCTCGCAGAATACCGTAGCTAGTCATATTAGTAAATTGATAAGATAATACCTGTTTCTTAACATTTCAAAAATGTTGACCAAATTTTAACATTAGGATTTCAAAGGGAATTATGATTAAGTCTTAATACTTACAATTAGGAAGAATGCCTTATTCGTTTGTTAAAATTATAAAGACATAGATTCGAATCTAACGCGATACGATTTCTATAATTATGAAGAAACAACGTCGTGTTTGAGGTGCACTAATCTCTAATGATAAATAATATTCAAATAAAACAAAATATTCTAAAAGACAACAGCTGCATATTTGAAACGAGTAATTGAAGTGATTTGTTTGTAAATCGAAACTAATTTAGTTTTATTATCTAACTAAGGTAATTAACCTCAGAGAAGTATAATCGGCAGTGATTGGCGGACAATCTAGGGGCATCGGCGTGACATCGCAGACAGGGTTAACAGCCGTGGAGCATGATCGCAGCTAGTTAACCCAATAACCGTTGCTAATAGCTCTGTTATAATTTAACTGTTTTGGTTATAATAGTAAAATAAAACTAATTTTTAACGGTTATCTAGCAGTTTATTTTAACGTTCACTGCGTTTCGAATGGTTCGCTGCAATCAAGGTTTTCGGTAGGATTTGGACGCTCATATGACGTATATATTTTGAGACACCACAAAAGTTTTTAGTTATTGTTGTTGGTCTAATCTGTAAATAATTACGTCACAGTATCACAGCTCTTGTAGTTTCTGTTTTTAAATTTGTTTACATTAATTAATGAAATAAAAATTTTAAAATTTCTTTTAATTGAATATCTAAATTTTTACATTTAAATATTGTTAGTATTTTATTAAAAATTATTCGTAGTACGTTTATTTTGTGTCTTTGGGTGACTGCCTCTTCCATTTACATTAATTATGGCTTCCTAAATGAATGGAAGTAACAATGTTAGACATCTATATAAGACCATAAAATTGGTTTATTTCTTTCCGAGTTTTTTTTTTTGGATCGGTCTGTCAGTGCTGCCCAAATGGCATTTGCCGATTCCGCGATATTGAGGTGGCGGGGGCACCCTCTTTTAAAGTAGCGCAGTTCGATGACTCTACTATTTTACCGGATCGGTAGGCCACCGAGCTCTAAATCGTTTCGGTAAACGCTCCATTGAGCGACTAGGCTCAAGGACCCTCACGTGGGGACCTCGGCCTGGACTGTCATTCGTGAATAATACCCGCTTAGCTTTCCGACACAAGGGCGCCCGAAAGTGACAGACGTTAGTTTGGCCGAATATTATGTTTTCTAAATAATATTCGCGTAAATTTAAAGAATTATTACATAATGATTTATTCATCCAAATGTTAAGATACAATAATTAATGGCCGGCATCGAGTGATAGGCATTTAATTCGTTTTCTTTTACATTAACGAAGTTAAAGCCAGTACAGTGCTTATTTTTGTGAGTTTATGTAAAAAAACGAGAAATGTGATGCCTAGAACATAAGTTTGCGTATAGAATTGTCTTCTTTACCATATAATTTTCTTCCTTGTTTTGGTCTGATATATATACATATAAGATTTTTGTTATTATTAATGTCTTTGATCGTAAATAAAATGTTTGTAAATTAATAGTAGTCGGCGGTGAAAAAATTGTTTGGACTCTCCATTTGGCATACAATGTCTTACCAATAAGTTTTTTGTTATATACAGATATGAAGTAATTTACATAATTGAACAACATTTTGTTACAAAGCTATCCAAACCATCTAGACATAAATTCCTACAATACACTGCTTCAAAGTGTTCCCTTTGTATGTTCTGTGTGTTTGAATGTACATTTATCTTAGTGTGTCTATTTTAAGTTGAATGGGCGTTATACAAATACGATAGGTATAGGCCGCTTCCAAATAATCATATTGGATATCTATAGGAAAGGCCTATATTAAGGAGGTAACCTCGTAGTGGTTGATACGCATAAAATTATTCATATTATTTGATATATAAATAAAGGATTTGACCATAAACAGTTACAAATATAATTGTAATTTTAAAAGTATTTATATTACCGTTTGACATTCACCGATGATTGTGTACTTTAATTAACATTCTTAGTGATTCATTAGTTGCAATTAATTATACGAAATATCGATATTTTTACTCGATTTGAACAGATGTTGAAATAGGTTAAATAATGAAATAGTTAAATACATATAGCGATATTATATACTACATTAAAAATCGGAATTTGTTATTTTTATATGAATATTTTTTGGATTTTATTCTTATTCGCGGCAATGTAAAATATGTTTGTGATATTAAAACAAAGGCGGTAAGTATTTTCCCATGAACAGCTATATTTTAAAATAAAGAATAATATTAAACGTGAAAAACATCCTTTATTATAAGATCATGTTTGAGCTTCATATATTTTTAATGTTTCTTTATCAGTATCTAGACTATCACACATTACAGTAATTTTCTTATACCAATAAATAATACTAGACTCAGAATATCATAGTTGCAAAGCGTATATATATATATATATATATATATATAAACGTTTTTACTAGAATTTAACTTTATATGCGTACATACAAATATTGCGTATAAAGTCTGCTTTTTTTAATAAAGCAGACTTTATGCTTATTTTTACTTTATGCTTACTTTTATTACTATAAGACATGTGAATTAAACGCGAATTTCTAATAAACATTTTTTAAGGATAACAAGGTTTTGTTAAGAATTAATTAATATTTGTCCATAACCCAAGTTATTGATTTAAGTAGCTTGTTGAACTTTTTGATAAAATACGTTTTTTTTTGAAAAATAAAAGACTACATCTTTTTCTTTCTCTTCGTCTCTTTTTTTTCAAAAATTAAGAAATAAAAAAGGGCAAATGTACTTTCAATTAATTTAAAAAAGAGCATATGGCCCCTAACAAACATTTCCTTTATGATTGTGAGAAATTTGGTACAGTTTGCGCTCATCTAAAGGAAAAGTACTTAAAAGCCAAAACTTTATAGTCATAGTTTTTTTGTACATACATAAGTACATAATATATTCAGCAATTTTTATTGTTCAGTTTGTTGGCGAATTTCATCGTTACGTATATTTGCATAGTCACAAAACTGCGATGCGCTAATCAATTTCGCAACATCGCTTCGAATACTAGTCGGAATACGGATTAGTGCTCAGTCATACGGACGGTAATTGGCATTTGGTATTACTACGCTCGATGGGCGTCGAATTTCGCAACGCTGGTAGTGAGCTTGCGACGACTTTTACATGTTTTATTCGATTTATTAATCAGAAAATGATCTCACTTTGTGTAAACTCTAAATATTTTTTGCTATGTGAAACGACAAAGATGACTGTTGGCACGGCTGAATATGCTAGTGTGATGATAGATATTCTTCGCAGCATTGAGATCACACTTAATACTTCTAAATATTTATAGTATTGTCTCAGTCGGTCAACAAGTCATGGAAAAACCAATGCTTTCTCTCCCAGATAAGTGGGAAGATTCAGAGAAGAACTAAAGTAAATGATTTAGCCCCGCGGAATGGCAAGTTGAAGTGGCAGTGGCCTTCACGTGGCGTAGTTGGGGCTTTAAGCGTAAGGACGTTTATCTACAGCATGGTTGAATAGACTTATTAAGACTAAGGGCCACTCGGGCAAATCATGAACTAATGGCTGGCCGGCCACCAGATGTATAGGTAATTAAATTTTTTGGGTTTTATTCTGGAATAAAATTCAATATTTTTCGAATGTTCGCGGTCTGTGCATCCATGATCTACAGTTTATTCTTGTTGAGATCGTCGGAAGACGCTGAAAGAAAGGCGCTTGCAAGCGGTCTTTGTCCAGTCAGGTTTATGTTCAGCGTCCATCGCTGAAACGATAACGACTAACAATGTCTTCGAATATGAACATATTATCGCAAGACATGCTATATTATCATTATTATAACTCCAGGTTATACTTCATTTTAATGGAGGCTTTAATGCCTTTTTCGGTGAAGATAAACCGAGAAATGTGAGAGACGGCGCATAAACATATCCAGTGATTTTACAAACAACTTCGGGCAAACTTTACGTAATACTGTTTACACACATCTGTTTGCCGCCAGAAATTGGCACCGATCTAGAAAATCTCAGCTCAAAAATTTTCTCGAACACTTAACCCTTTTGCAGTAATGTAACTTTACCTTATTACCATTTAGTTGTAATACAATGCTTTCTGTTCTTCAGTTATCATATAAAGGAAGTTATATTTTAAGGAAATGAAAATGCGAGTTTTTATATTGAAATACCAGTTTTCAAAAGATTAAAAAGCAATTATATGAATATTAAAGCAATATTATATCCTGTCCATTCCCATTTCTGCCCCTACTAGGCGGAGCGACGGCATATTCCAGGTCGTTGACAGTAGCTTGATGAGGGCAGCGCCAGTCATCGAGGCCTTGTAGTGGTCATCTATCATCTCACGTGATGATGATCCTTTCTATATTAAAACAGAGACGTAAAGTAGGGGAAGTTAGGACCGAGCTGGAGGGTTCCGTATCCAGTGCGAGGTTTTAATGACAGAGTATCACATGATGTATCTAGTTTTAAGGAAATAAATATTTGTTAAAATCGTTGGAAATAGAAGGTTACTAATATAATTATTTAATAACATTTGCATACTTGCTTTTTGAAATATATTTAGTCTTTCAACGCGTAAGACACTTGTGAATAAATCTGCACCGAGTTTTTTTTTATTTTCGTTGTCAATTTTTTCATCCCCCTAGAATTTGTAAAGTTATTATTAATGCTAAGTACGGTACGTTACTTACAAATATACAGCACTATGTGGGAGTGAAACACGCAGGCGAATAATAGATGTTTTTAGAAATTTTTTAAACACTTTAATTTTTCACTTCTTACATAGTTGATACAAACAGGCCCATCGCCATCTCCGAGAATGCCATAATTCATTCCTACCCTTCATTCATTCATCAATCAATCGCTCACTTCCTTCACTCTTAGGTTCCGTTCCCACAACTATATTGGCATTGAGAGCTTTTTTTGTCCAAAGTTAACTATAACGTAATAGTGATTACCATTTCTAAAATCTGGAGTAAACTTATATATTTATCTTGTTTATTAAGTCGTCCTCATCCCTTTAAATTAAGTGTAGTGTGTAACAGCTACTTTATACGATATTAACCTTTGTATAACATTATAAGACATTTACGTAACTACGGTGTCACATGTCGGTGACCTCACGGTATAATGGCGAGTGAAAAATCAATCAATGGAGTGGGCGCCATGTGTAAAGCTTCACCTTATGTGCTCGTCTAATAATAAAGGCAATTTCGTGCTTCATTCGATGTTGAGTAAATTGTGTTCAGGATTCCCAAGAGAAACAAATGGCTTTCATTGAATTTTTATATGTAGTTATCCAAATTTTTGGAAACTCTTTTTAGCTATCCATTATGATTACGTTATTTATTATTTCAGAAACCATTGATAAATAGATATGGTGTACCATTATTTATAGCAAATTTTAAATCACTGCTTCATCTCTTTTACCAATCACTGTATCAAGCAGTGGCAGTCCAGCAGCGCGAATGGTCGCGAGTTTGAATCTAAGGACGCAATCTTATATAATTCACACTTGGGCATTGATTACATGAGATTTCCACGGTTCACAAGTTTTCAGAGAATAGGCAGCATACTATAATTCTACATTTTAATCGCCAATCAGCCTGCCAAGCTTGACACTTATGGTAAATCTCCTCATAGTAATCTTTGTGGAGACCTATGCTTTTCAGTGGGCGTCTATGGGCTGAAACGACCAAGTAAAACTGATCAGCATGTAATATAATATAACAATAGTTCACACAGTTCATTTCTGTAGATTGTAAACAAAGTAAGTCCTAGGATAGCTTCACAATGTAGAATGCGATTACCAACACGCCTGCCAAGCGTGGCGATTATGGTAAATCTACCCATAGACAGAGAGGGAGAGAGACATTGGGAAGAGGGCTTATGCCTTGCAGCGGGCGTCTATCGGCTGAAAAGAGAAGAGATAGAGAGTTTATAGTGAAACTACCTATAGTTGCACACAGTATAGTGAAAATTTTTGGTAATGGTAAAATAAAATAACTTATAATCATATGTTTTTACATGAATAGTAATAGTGCTGGCTGCCCTTTTTGCTTATTACGTATTACTTAATATTACGATTGTTATTGCAAATATATCTGAAAATAGTTTGCGTTTATTCTACGTGAAATAACCAGGGCGTACTCTATCAAAGGCTAAATAAAAAAGTACGTATACTACCAATACATTGCCTCCTATAAAAAATAATAACTATTCACAGCTTGTCATTGATAATTGTATAATAGTATGTAGTATTGAGCACAAGGGACATTATGAGCAGTGAACCATAAGACAGCCGACAGCTTCTGTATCATGTACTCCCCTTTGCCTTCATGCTTCATGACATGTTATCCAGTTTCGTTTTGTGAACGCATTCATTACATACTTGAGTACTTTACCTGTCTACTATTGTTTAGTTTTACGAAGAAACGCATTTGTTTTATGTAATATATTTAAAGACTGTTGGAACTTGTCTTATACGTATCTTATACATCTAATTGTATAATAATTAATCAAAATACTTTAAGAATGAGAACTTGTTCTAATTTTATAAATCATATTGAACTCCATACTTGTTGAATAGGTATTAAAGTTAAGGAATCTTCGTAATAGTTCAGACCAAGAAGGACATTGCAATGTAGAGGACAGTCAGAAACGTTTTCTTTTATAGAAAACTTCTGTTTACATTAGTTATTATTTATGTATTCATATTTGTATTATAAATAAAGATATATTGATGTCATTACATATGATATATATATTATTATTAAATCTGTTAATATGTCATTCACGAACATTTTACAACATATAATGCTCGCGGCGACACTCATCTTTTCTTGCTAGTCCCCACTTCGCCGCGCTCTCCTAACGGGCGGTACAGATGTTTCGGTTGCATAATTTGAACATCACAACAGAATTACTAATTATTATTATAAAGTACGGTGACAAAGTTAAAATCAAAGTTCATAGCTTAGCTAACTTATGTATAAAGTTTTAGATAAGTCATAGAGAATTTTTGATAAGGTAATGATTTTGGTTTATGTAAAAATATTTTTTTTATTGATTTACAAATTACCTCTATTGCAATAAGGTAATGGCTAGAAGAATAAATTTTTATGTTGAGTTGAGATGAGTTCGATGAGTAGAGTTTGTTTTTATATTGTTGTATTTGCCTTCGAGTTTGGAAAACTAGTTAGAAAGTCGGAAAAGATTATACTACCCTTAAAAAGGCCTTGGCGGTGGATTCGGGGTGATCAGTAGGGTGGGGTGCTGCAGCTCCACCTGAGACGTTGCTCTAGGTAACGGCTGTTGAAACAACGGTAGTAAGCGAAGGCGATTGAAAAGCCGTCAAAGATGGCCGTGGGGTTTTAAGCTATAAGCAATAGCTAGACGAGATAAAACAAATTAATAGTATATTTCTTCTTTAATACATTAAAGTGAAGTTTAAAGTGAAATCAAAATTACTATTCTAAAACGGAAACAGCGTCATATTATTAGAGCGGAGCACAATGATCGTGTTGGAAAATAAAATCAATTATTGTAAAATACGGTAATGTATCCGTGTTATGACTCGTTATGTGTTAGACACTACATTCATCGGTATGCTGGTACAGTCGTTAGCCCTAATGAGTTTAAACGTGAAAATTTTAAACCTTATAACATGTAACAATAAGATTCATAAAGCATTAACTTATTACATTACGGTATAATATAAGTCCGTTCGCACCAGACAAGCGGTGACTAGAAAGTCTCGTAGGAAAATGAAAGTGCTTCTATAAACGGTTCGCTAGGTTTTTCTCAGTTACAAGTGCATAAATACTGGCTAATTATAAGCAATTATGAGAAATTGTAACAATACGCGAGTGGCGACGTAAGTGGTAGGTCGTGAAGGTAACGGGGCTCATGTTTGTTAAGATAATGCACCCGATACGTATCAGAGCGTGGTAATCGAAAATGTAAAATATAAAATAGATCCCAAAGTAGAAATAATTTAGATTGTAACACATTGATATTAAGTGTTCAAAAACCTCTCATGTATATGGATTTTTTTTAACTAGTGGTAGTGTAATTTATTTTTCATTAGTGTATCAAGGCACGTAATTAAAAACGTTTGTTAAGTTGTATATAATTATTGTGAATAACATAAAAAATTAACAATTTCATTGCAGTTGTTTCTAATTTCGGCTGACCTATATTCGGTCCGTCGCGGGGATTTTTTTTAATCCAAGCCATGTTAATCTAAATTTTTACGTGAAGTTCGCTCTCTTAATGTTCGAATAAATATCCACTAAATTTTTAATATTTCAAAAAATATTAATAAAAAACATTTAGGTTTTATAAGAAGCTGAATTTTATTTAAATCATTAAATAAAATGATACTATAATAAATCATGTAATGAATAATCAGCAAGTAAGTATAGAAGAGTATGTCATCGGGACTTCCTCTAACTTATTTACCGTCATTGTAGGTAATTTCTTCTATCATAGTCAAATTTTGTTGGATTTTATTGCTTTGCAGAGTTTCAGGTGGTAGAGCATTGTTGGAACTTTTCCTAGACTTCTTTATAGTAATTAACTCAAAGACTTTTTGTCTGAAATCATAATTTCCTTCTTTACAAAGACTATACCATAACATTAGACTATGATCTAATCTATGTTAATTTGATGTTATCTTATTGTAATAATATGATTGTGTCATGATTTTGACATACATAGCAATGATAGACGGTGACAACTTTGTAAAACTTTTGATTATCGGAAAGTTGATGAACGTCGACTAAGAGGCCGAAGACCTCATGCGTTGGTCCGACCGTTTTTCACTCAATATCACAGTAGCTAAAGATCATCGCCGAAGAGCGGCACAGATATCACAGAATAAATGTGTGATTTACTAAAAAAAAATCACGGTTCTCAGTAGTGAGGGATAAGTCTCAAGGAGGTTCATGTTTTTAACCTTATTTAATGATGCCACTAAAATTACACTAAACCAACTTGAATATCTATTTATAGTCACTGGCCATAAATAGCCTAACATTTGAGCTTCGGTATTCGTGCGACGAAAATAACAATTTGTTAATTTGCCATTCAATGGAACTGTAATTGGGCGTCGCAGAGTATAACAACCTCTTTATTACGCTGCGGCCATGTCGCACTCGATTGTTGGTTTAATTTATTCAAGGAAATACGTAGGTATGAAATTTATGGACAGCGCTAAATTAGGCGACTGCAAGCGCGTCGATCATCTAGGACGGTTGTGTTTTGCTCCAGTGCATATCGCCGCAAACAAAAAATGTTCTTACAAAGTCTTGTGGTTGGCGTTTTTTTTTTTGTCATGGACAAATGCTGTGCCTGTTGGCATTTACAGCTTCGGTGTTTGACTTGTTGTTTGTTTTTAAAATATCTATATTGAACATTAATACAAGGATATTTAAATAGACAGTTGATTATTGATGTTAGCATTAAACTAAGGTGACTACTCACACTGAACGTCTCTATAAGGCTCTTTGTCCAATTTACTGCTCTTTGCTCTATTCATCGTCATAGACACAAAATGCGTCGGTTAAAGTTCGTGGAACAATTGTGCACTACCGTTAAATATACTTTTAATAGTTGCAATTTAACTTATGATAATTCTAGTACTTATATTTAATATTAACTTTGCTTTTTCCGAAGCGCGTAGAGCGGTTATACTACACCCTTACTAGTTGTCTTAAACACCGTATGTCATTATATATTATATATGTATTTAAATAACAAATTTTTTAAATTGTTACATTTTAACAATTACATAAATTTACTTACCAATAGATGGCAGTGTATTGTGTATCATTATTTACGTAATTAGGTTATCGTACTAAACTAATTTTAACGTAACTAGATATAACTGCACACAATTAAATTCATTGAACGTTACTGTAAAATCCAAAAATATTTTGATTTATGTTAAACACTTAAAACATTCAGCACGAAAGTTACAAACTTACTTTGGATTATAATTAATAACATCAGCACAATAATGACTATGTAGTTGCTGTAGCGAAAATATCGTTTACGGTAAAAGACATATACACGTCTAGTAATAAAGTGTCGTGTGTGGATTTCAGATGAATAATCATTTTACCAGAACCTGACTAATCTGAAACTTGCGCTCGGGTTAAATACATCGTTTTTATAGATTGGTAAGCCGAAAAGCTAATATGCCACATAGGCGGACCCTGAATGGGATCAATTAGCGAAGGATATCTTGCAAGAAGCTTGGTGTAGAGTGTAGTAGGGATTGCAGCTCGTATAGCGTTTAGCGTTACAATTCGCAGGTGTACGAGTAGGTCCAACGAAAGGTATTTAGTCGATACAAGTATGTATAATAATACCTTGAACAAATTTATTAAGATCAAGTTTAGGAACTCTTGCAGCTTTAAATATTTTCGGATAATAATAGGAATAAATCAATGAAACTCAAATAGATTGGAGCAATCATTCTATTTGAGGTACATCATTTGAGATTCATTAATATAAATATGACACTAAAAGTGTTGCATCAAGCCACTAAGTAATAAGCGAAAATCTGGTTCAACAGAAAGAGCCTACATCACACTTGTTTGTTAAAAAAATGTTTTAAATAATATTTGTGACATTGATATTGGTTTTAAAAATATATATTGAATTTACTCGCAGGTAAGTGTCGTGCGAAATGTTTACCGACGTCATATCGTATGGCAAATAAACCGCATTGGATTTTTCCCGTGGAGTACGTATAATGGAGGCTCGGTTAATGTGGTGTGAATATAGAGTTACCGAGTTTCCGTTAATATTTAGTCAGTCCGTACGCTGTCGCGTGTAAACGATACCGCCTGTATCCCTTCACTGCCTTCATGCACTGATTTATTAATTTAATGTATTAATGTAAAAATATATTCGCACATTAAGAGCAGTTTCACTGACTATGATTGTTTCCATAGTTCTTACTGTACCTTATTAATTTATAAGTCATCACCATCACTTCATCAAGCGATGGACGCCACTGGAAGGCAGAGCTCCCCTCTGAAGATCGTTACTATAACTGGTCATGCACTGCCCGCATTTCCCTACGTTTATTTTCAGAGACCATCTGCGACTTAAATATGTCGTCAATCGCCAGACGGCCACTGCAGGGCATATCCCGCAGAAATCGCTTGTATGACTTTGTTGCGCTACCCGTATCCAGCGACTATCCATAACTTTGACTAAGTCTCTAATAGATTCAGGCGTTACTTTGTGGAAGTTCATCCTAAGTAAGCGAAGAACTAATATATAGCTACTACCGCTACGTAGCAGTAGTCGTGCAATGAAGTGCACCCCCCGCCAGCCCGCTGATAAATGCACGTGTGGCAAACAATGCGAATTACACAATTACCACCGTTAAATCACTCAACACGTGCTTCACCCCTCCACGGGGCATCTTCAGGAGTAATGTTACACCGATTAGTGCCAAGTCTCACTCACTCGGTGTTTGGCACTAATGTGCATTTATCAGCAAGCTGGCGGGCGGTGCACTTCGTTGCACGACCACTGCTATATAGCGGAAGTAGCTATATATTAGTCCTTGTTTTACTTTGACTAAGTCGTCGGTGCATCTAGTGGAGAGTCTACCCACGCCGTGTCTATGGGCTTGTGGTCAATCCCAATGGCCGTCAGTTGCATGACCTATATGCCCCGCCCACTGCCACACCAGACGAGCAATTCGAGCTACGTCAGCGACTTTGGTTCTTATGAGTAATTAAAGATGTATTACTTAAAAGGGCTAGAATTTTGAAACCACATTTCTTTGGATTTGCACACAAGTGTAGAGTATATATTTGGAGAGAAACTATTTGGACGTGGTTCAGCCCTCTATTGTACACTTTTATCGGAATTTTAAACGTACATTGAAAGAAAGCTTAACTTGGGGGCTATAGTGCACTCTATGGAGCATCCACATAACCGGCTCAGCTTATAAATCTCTCAATTGGTAAAATATTGAACGCCGATCAAGAGCCGAAACTCCCGAGGAATCTATCAAACTTCACCATGAAAGCCGGTTGACGGCCTCTGCAAGGTATAGATCTCTCCCAAAGATTGCTACAGTAAAATCCCGCGACTTCGACTAAATTGTCATTCGACCTACTGTCGACCTTAGTTACTGTAAATAGGCTTATACTAAGTGCCTTCAGTACACTTGAAACTTGGTGGAACTATTAATGTTAATGACCAAACATCGTTTATAGAAAGAAAAGATTTGGAAAAAATACTGTCGGCTAATCTATATTGTATTTTATTTACTACCTATATTGCAGTCTGTGAGAAATATAGTAATATATATATATTCCGTGGCCCTTAAACTAGAGTTATTATTAGTAATAATAAATTTCTTTTATTTAAATTAGATTAGAGATATAATAAACTGGGTTATTAAGGCAGTAAAAATATTATAATGTAGCACACTATGAAAAAGAGTCAGTTGCACAATAATACATGTTGTATTTTCTAAAAACTGGATTGTATTGTTTAATTAAAACCAATTATGTATGGATAGTATTTACGATATCATTATAAAAAACTGATTAAGGTATGTATATATAAAAATGTAGTAATAATAAGAAAGAAATCCTCGAACACCGTAGCTACTTTAAAGGTTTTTTAACCTTTATGTATTGTTAATAACAATTGATAATTTTGACACACACTTGTAACAATAGTTTTATATCTTGTTCATTTTTTAAATCATATAGTTGCAAAACGCTAAATAAAATTTGAGAGAGAAGATTTAAAAAACGGATTATAAATGAACGCCATTAACTTTAAGCAAAAAGTAACATAGCTTACTGCTAGCTAGTATAGTTACTCTATGATAGCTATATGGTAGTAAGGCAAAAAAAAAACATACCATTTCAAGAGAATTTAATATAACAATCAAAGCGGTTTGTTTATATGTCTAAGCTTTTGGATATGCCAAAATCGAAGAACACTTGAAGCTGAACTTGAACTATTAAAAACAACGAGAACTTGTGCACCTAATAACAATACAATGAAGAAACTACTACTAATTTAAAAGTAAATGATAAATAATTTTCTATCTTTTATGTATTTATAAATATTACAATAAATAGGTCAAGCTTTTGTTCATTTATGTGCTGGCATGTATTAATTAAAAATGGCGTTGATGTATTTTAATTAAAAAAATGTTTATTTTGTCTATAGGCGCTGTGAAAAGAGATAGCAGCGAGTGAGTCCCCATTAGCAGCGGAGAGCGAATGATGATAAGCGAGCGCGTTGGCACCTTCAGCCGGCGACATGGCCGCCCTCTCCTGCTACCAGCCCTGTCGTTCGCATCTTGCGCAGCCTGCTAGGTAAATATATGAGACACGCCTTGTATATTTTACCGGAGACCACTAACTGACAGGGGCAGCGTAAGAAGTCCATCCACAAGGCGGATGGACAGACGACCATATTGTCATTGTCAAAAGTCGCTTTACAGGCAGGACGCTTCCAGTTGTTCCTATTGGGAATATATGGGGGAGGCCTATGTTGTGTTGTATGTATATCTACGATACCAAAAATAAGGTTTGCTTGCTCGATGAAATCAAGTCCGTTTTTCATTTCTGCTAACCAATGTTTGTAATTTATTTGTTATGAAAATATTACATACACCCAACAGTAACGAACAAAACTGCTAACCTTTAAATAATTATTATAAAGGACAAGCATATAGTAAGCTCGGTGTTTATTGATTACGATATCTTGTAAAGAACAAAATGGATTTTGGTTAAATGATATTAGTTATGCGCATCTGTTTTTCATAGTCATTTATTTACAACAGTATTTATACTTGTTGAGTCTACGTAATCATTGGGTGTACTTACGAATTCCGTACCATGACCACTTTCAATTCTCCGAGCTTTCAAACTCTGACCCCAAAGCTCTAAAATGAAACTGTCGATTGCTCGTAAAGCTGCCTAACTTTATAGACCGGCGCCTTGAATTTGTGAGAACAAGGAGGTCTTATGCATTTTATATGTATCTATTACGTTGTTACGAGGTCTCTGTCCTGATTCTGTTTTATGCGGCCATTTCCGAACTTTTTTTTTCTTATTCGACGTGCGCTTTTATGGCTTGTTCTCTTCGTTCGCGGGAGACGGTATACTGCTTTATTGTACTGTTAAAAAATATTACATCAGAAGTTACACATACGAGAAATATATTAAAGAAGCTGAGACTCGCGCGTATATAAGAGTTAAAATGTTAATTTGATGTAAATCTTTCTACGTTTATTTTCTTAATGTTCAGTCCGTATACTATTTATTCAGTCATGGTAATTAACTAATTTTTGTTTGAAATATCAACATAACATTTTGTACAGTAAAATTCGTAAACGTGCAATATATATCCACCCTGAAGTGATAGCCTCCGTCTGTCAAAAATAACCTAATATAATATAAATAAAAATGTTATAAATAAATTAAGATAATTTCATCTCAACCTAATCTAGAGAGTCGAAAGAGAATTCAACCGCAGTAAACATCTAGGATGCTAAGTCTTCACACATACGGTCAATGGTCAATCAGATTCTGGCTTTTTTCTCGTGACGTACACGAGTGGTCAATGTAAGTGACCCTAAGTGGATAATAACACGAATAAATTGGTACAGCCCGTTTTGTACAAATTTATAACAACATCCGCGGCTTTTATTGTCAAGCCAATGTTTAGCAAAATAATATTGTGATAAAAAAGTATGGTGAATTAGTTAATAAAATGTAAAATGCTGGATGCAGGCTGCATCCAACCAGTCTTTGTTTTTAAATGATAATGTGATTCGTAATTTTATAAGCCTTGTTCACATGCATGCTTTCAATTGTTCGTATTCGTAGGTGTCTCGACGAAGACGATCACCACAACGCGGCAACCCTCTCCCTCCGGCGGCGGCAGTTTATCGAACGATGTCAGGAAAATCGCGGGTCGCGGCACCGCGACCACATCCCTGAGGTGTCCGTCAAGCGGACCCGGGAGGAGCTCGCCAAGCATGCGTCACAAGCGACACCCCTGACGCGTCGCCTCAACGTCGAGTCGGGCTGGTCGAAGGTCGAGGAAGTGCGCAAGAAGTTCGAGGGCGCGACTGACACGTCCTATTCGAGGTCTTTTGAATCGCCGCCGAGGTAAGACAAGATAATAATCTACTTAAACAAATATTTATTGATAGAAGTGTCGCTAAGATTAAAACTTGAGAACCACTCTATCAATTTAGCTAATCTAATGTTTCATATTTTCGCTAAGACACAATAAAGGTTCTTATAAGGAAAAAAATTGAAATATTGCGAGAAAATAAAATGTACGGAAAAAACACTTTTATTTTCCCATACAAACCACAGGGTAAATAAAAACGCCAGTCACTATTTAATAAAGATTTGATGTCAATCAAAACCAAAAAAGTTGTTAACAAAAAATAAAAATAAACTACGTCGCTAGCTTGTTTGAGAATAATAAAACGAATTGTAGAAACACGAATAATTTTATTAACAAAAGTTAAAGAAAAACTGCTGAAATCAGAGAAATCTTGATTATTTCTCGCCAAAGATTCTTTGTTACTGTTACCTATCTGCGATAATACTTAGTGCCATTGATAAAATAATACAAAAAAAGATAAGTCACATCCCGTTAATCGTGGGCAGAGGTAACAATGCCTCTGCCTTTAGATGGATCTCTTGAAAAACTCTCACCTATTTATAACTGTTTCTCCGTGAGAAAGCGGTCGGTCGCAGTGATATTATGTCACGATAGATTCTTACAAAAGCCTCCTTCAATAGAACAGCCACAAATTAGTGTACCACAATGTTTTATTTACAAAATTAATCTGCTTTTGTTCATTCAATAGTTTCTTTAGCCAAAAAAACTTCTGGCATTACATGTGTAGGTAAAAATTGTTGATTTTTTTTTTAAAACTTTTAGTATTGAAGAGGTTCAGCAATCTTTACGAATGTCTTTAATAGCTACGTAAGTTTAAGTGTCCGGTTTGACACGTAAATAGCAAATATGTTCCAATGTTGACACATCAAGTCAAAAAAGTTCATAAGAATTATCAGAATTAGGTAACTATCAGAAGAAGGTATCTAGAGAAATCTACATTTATATTATAGAATTGGTATGTTGAATTTTAAACACAGTTGTACAAGCATCGACGACATTCAATGTTCTGATTTGCCTAATTGTTCTCTAAAACTATGCAGCAAATAAAAAAACATCTACAAAATAGTTTTAAAAAGTCGTAAATTCAAGTTGCCTAAGACATTTAAACCCCGAAGGTATTTTTACAGTTTTAAATGAAAATGTGGAATAGGTTTCGAAGTGTAATGAACGTGGTAAAACTTCAAATTATATAGTTATATATGTATATATCTACTTATTAGTATATATCTACTTCATCAATTTGACGTAAATAAGAGATATAATTCCTCGTATTTTTTATACAAAATATAGGAATTTGAAAGTTAAATATTTTTGAAAATGAAATTAAAAAGGCAATTTTAATTATTATTACTTGAAGCAAAAAAACTTCCGTCTTTTCAGGCGCCGCTTAGCGGATTCATTGTTCGCTAGTTTCAAACTACCGCGCAAGAAGGAAGGCATGGCAGCACCCAGGTCACTGGCGCCGCAGCCCCAGCAAAAGCGCAAGTCTGCGGTGGAGCTTCTGGCGGAGACCAAAGCCTTCTACGTCAAATCGGAGACTGTTCTCGACAGGAAGCAAGAGTTACCATTGAGAGTAAGTGTGTTTATATTATAACCGGTAATTCTGTGCATTTAGTCTGTGTATTTAATTCGAAAGATTCTGGGAAAAGTTTGGCAATAAATTGACGATAAGGATATCACCAATTTATTAAGGACGCAAAACTGATCACAAAGAAAACCTGACTGAGTTTGTCGTGAAGAACGTCCACCTAAAAGATGGACAGACGACTTTGTTAAAGACGACAGAAGAGGCTGGACGCAGGCCGCCTCCAATATGTACTATTGGAAATGCTTTATTATTAGACGGCCTTTGTTAGAGGACGTGCTACGGCTGAAATAAATAATATTTTAATAAAGATAAGCCGTAGGCTCTTTTCAGATCATCTCGCTGGACCTTCGTAGCTTTAATGTGCATATGGCTTTTCTGGTATTGTTCAATTAAAATACGGTAATAAACGCTATTAGTATCTAGTGAATATACGAGTATATTAATGGTTTTGCTAATGATTAGGTAAGCAGCGGATTGAGCCAAGCGATAGCGGCCGGCGGCTGCCATCTAGTCAGTTCGGGAACCCTCAACAATGATGCTTGTTGCAATCCGTGTAAGTATTCATCCCGGCTTTTCACCAATTCCTCTCCCAACTATACTGTCCTTATTGTTGTATGTGTTCTGAGGTTGTAGGTTTCTTAAGAAGTAGAGCGATCTACATATCTTCGTTTCATATCCATCCTGTCTGATTTCCCGCCTCGTTTTTGCGCCGCAAGCGATGGTGGTGACTGACAGACTAACGGAGCATCAAGTACGCCCCGTCTCGCCGGGCGTATACCTAAGGCACAGTGCACCGGTTTTGTGGTCTAATTCAGACCTTAACCCTCCTGCAGCCAACAGTTCTGCGTGATCAGACCACATGGTCTTTCCACTGCTACTTTAACTTGCTAATCCGCTGGGCTATGTCGGTTAATTTCATTCGTTTAAAGATTATATATTCATTTAGTAAATAATTTGTATATTCAGTTTGAAAAATTATTCATCCATATTGCAATAGTTTGTCGTAATATTAAAAAAAATAATTTGAGCTGGGAATGGACAAATTTTGAAATCAGAATGCCTGCAAAAAATGTCTACAAATTATCATGTAGTTACTTATTTTTTTTATACAGACGGTACAACAAGAAGTACGGGCGGCAGTAGACGGGCGGTGAGCGCTGGTGAGGGGCTGCAGAACACGTTGCGCAGGCTTCTGGAACATTCTGACAGCAGGGAGAACGTGTACACGCCGGGATATGCTATCAGTAAGTAGTAATGTTGCTTAAAAGTCAGTTCACATTTTGCGCTTCAGTCCCAAAAACAAAATATTTATGATTTAGCAAAATAATCTATTGGTCAATTAAATTATTGTAAATCCAAAATGAATTTATAGAAGATAAGAATTTCATCACATATTCCTACCCATATTTGCATTATCCAAGAGTATATGTACAGTTAGAATGTTACCTGTTAAGAATTTGGCCGTAAAAGATTTTAACCATGAAATTCTAAATAAATTTAATTAATTTATGTAATTTATAGAATTACATTATTAAAAAGTAAAAATGTTATATTGATTTCAAATTTAAATTTCTCTCTTTATTCTTTTACCAGAATAATGAAAGTGTCTAAATGTGATCGGTGACATTTTCGTGCAATTATTTTTTATGACATCAAACTGTACTTAAAATCAGTCGAGTCGTTTATTCATGAATTTATGTAGAGGGTGGAAGTGGTTGCTAGAGTTCTATGAAAATATATATTTTTCCAGAAAACCTTTATGCGTTATATATATTGTACCTCTTCATAAATAAATAAATGTTTAAGGTTTTCCCAATGTCTAGCTTATAATCGCGACGGATATTCTATCGTAGAAACGCTTTTTATTAATAGTTTTTCCAATATATTTTTTATAGCGCACAAAATCTACCCCGATGGCCGCCGGCAAAAAGAGACGTATCCTGAGCGCGAAGGACGTTCACAACACACTTCCGGAACATTTTCCGGTACCTCGTCGTCCGGCACATCCGGTTCTAAGCCGCAACGCCACGAGACAGACAGAGAGAGTAGACCCGTGAGCTTCGGAGATGCGAGAGTGTTCTTCCCGGAGTCATTTGTCATTCCGAGACAGAGGCCAAGCGAAGTGATCATTAAAAATACTTACTCTATACGTGAGTACCAAAAAGAAATCTGTTTTTTTTTGAAAAGAAATTATATTAAGAATTATATGAAATAGCTCCATAGATAAATAGATTTTGCAAATGTTAATGTTAGAACTTCTTTGCGAAAGGCCGTCCAAATGAGTGTTTCCATAGGGTGATCGGTTATAGATGTAAAAGGTACCTTGTCTTAGTGACTAATCTCCCTTTTTGGTTAAAATGGTGAATCTTCACTCTTACCGGTGAAGGATATTTTGTCATATTGATGATTGACATGCCTACAGCAAGTCCACATTCGAGTCCGGAACAAATGGAACTACCTGAGCCGGTGCTCAGTGGGCAAGGATCTCCGGCCGAACAGCTTGGTGCCATCAGTCCCCCAGCGCAATACGCGCACTCTGCGCCGCGGTACGTCAGGTGCGTAACACGAGATTTGTCTTTAAGGATTCTTTGTTTTTAACTAAACATAGTCCTTATATATCTGTATATTTTGTAAAATTTTTACCATCACTAGACATTTTTACATTCACTATTTCGCTTCAGACATTCAATAAGCATTAAACATATTGATTTACTAAAGAAAATTGTCAATTTCCAGATCGAACTCCCATTCACAACCGAGCATGCGGGAAGAAGACGGCTGTACAAACATCAACAGTCACAAGTCACTGCCTGATTTGCATGCGCAGGCGCAATCCTACCCAGAACCGTGAGTTAATTAAATTTACGTAATCAATATTTATTCACATCATCATTTCAGCCGTATGATATCCACTGTTGGACTTCGACCATTTCACAAATTTACTATAGCACTGGTTAGAAGCGGTTTGCATCCAGCGTTTTCTAACGACCATCTCTAACAAAGTTTATTATTCTAATCTTGTATGTCGACGCCGGCACATTTCCGTTAGCCGGATGCAAAACATCGTCAAATAATATGTAATGTTCACAAGTTTCGTACAATCAAGGTTTTTTGGGACATGTGATCTGTTTTCTAAATGACTTCAGTAAAAATACATTTTCACTTTATCTATATATATTCGTAAATAAATGAAAATTTAAAACTCAACTGAAACTGAAAAGGATGAATCTCTTTTTTTTACAAAAAAAGGTACATTGAAAGAGATGTGAACAGAATCATTAGGTCAAGTTAGATTATAAATTTTATGTAAATATTTTTGTACGCGTTTGATTCATAGTTGTGACATTTCCTGATATGTACACTTATGAACAAAATCGTTGACAAATTTTAATGTTAGCTCGACAAGATAATATAAATAAAATATTAGGCAATGTTAAGCAGCTTAAATAATATATACTGTTCGTTTCCAGAGCTACTGTCGGCGGTACCGACACGCTGGGCCGGTCTCCGAGACGACGTCGTCATTCCGCACACCACCGTACAGCTTCCTGTTCCTCCAAAGGCACCAGGTAACTACAGAAGAGAGAATTGAATTGTCTGGTTTTGATATTTTTAGTACCTTATTAACTTAAGATAAGTTGGCGTTTAAAGCAAAGTATTAAAAAAATTTTCTTCTTTTTAAATATTTCCTAGATTATGATATTTTTCAATCATACCTTATGTATCGGTTTAATGACATCAATGCAAACTTTACTTACGTGTATTTTATTCTGAATACTGTTAATATTGATTTTCTTGTATTTTATTTTTAGTATTTTTAGCAATAATTAGTTTTGTGTATTTATGTCTTCAATATTGCATCGAATGATATTATACGTTAAAGAAAAGGTAACTTTGTATTTTATGTAAAAAATCGAAACAAAATTTTTAACGGGTTATGTTAAATTTATCTACAGTATATATGTGGAATTTTGTTCGACTTTTTAACGTAGGAAGTGACATGATACTATTTCTGTTGAAATTTCGGGGCTTGTGATAAAAAAACGCGACAAATACTTTTGGCTTGCTTTTTCTTGAAGCTAACCGGATACTGCCTACCTTTGTCTTCGTCTGTAAAATCGGGCTATCATTTCCGTGCTTCATCATTTTATTAAGTTCGCGGACCCTTCAGTTTTGCGAACTCAGTTCAAAAACCTCCAGGCTAGCAGCATTAACATCATATACATAGAAGAATGTTTGGGAAGAATTGGCTTAGTTATTGTCATATTAAATATGTATTGACAGTTGTTACAGATCTAATCACTCGTCTTTGATATCTTCTTGCGAAGCCTTCTCCGAACATCCTTCGCCTGGGGAAGAGAACTACCAATCTTATAACAGGTAATAACTTAGTGTGAATATCAAAATATGTCTGCTTACTCCAAAAAAAATTAATGAAAAATCACATATATGTATTGTTATGTGAGTGTGTATCTTTACAAACCAGAACAGTGTTATGTCGTTGTGTAGAAATATTTCAGATTAATTTTTTATTGTCTCGATGTTCTCTTTTACACATATATCAACTACGATAACCTTAATGAGAATAAATAGGACTAACTATTAACATTTCAGACACGATACAACATGGGTTGTAAAATTATGTTTGGTATCTGATAAACTTGTTTTGTTGAAATACACTGACTGTATGATATAAGTGAATCATGTTAAAGAAAGAGAAACAGGGCGTGTACATGCTGCGTGTCATGTATGTATATCATGTATCATCAGTTGTGCAGCAGGCCAACGGTCTCATCACTAGATGGCAGTTGAGGCTTTCAGGTTTTTGAATAGAGACCAGCGACCGTCAGGCGCGGTGTAAGACGTCCAAGCACAAGATTAACGGTGGCCTTGTTAAGTTCCTCCGATGACCCTGGATAAAGACTGCTTCCAACCGGTTGCACAGAAATCTATAAAGGAGGCCTATGTCCAGTTGTGGACCTCATACGACTGTAATGATGACAAAAATAAACACGGTTTTTATAGTCGCTGCGGGTCGTCTTTCGCAAGGGACTCCGGAGGGTCGAGCGGACATTACACGCAGCGAAGCGCCCCGCCACACGCTCGTGCACCACGCGCCGACTCCGGGTCCTCCACGCAGCATGATCACGCCAGGTATGATACTACTCCTTCTATCTCTAACAATTCTAGATACTATTAAAATTGTCTTAATGACGTAGTACTGAACACCACTCTAATGCTATATCCTTAGCTTTTTCAGCCAGATGTGACTTTGGTCTGGTTTGTGTGCCTCTTTATATTTATGAAAAAACTCTTACTGGACTTTTACGCTCGTAATGGTCACGTAGGTCTGTAAAAATTATAATAAGCTTACTCTACCTCTCTACCTATGACGACCGCCGGAAATAGCCTAAGAGACAAAGATGTAAATGATGCTCTCATTGATATCAAGAGTTATCACAAGAATGGTTCATATCACCACGTTAAAAATTCAAAAACCGAAAAAACACAACAATCCAAAATAACATAAGAAAAATGAATTTGGAAGTGAATTCTATTCCCTATCATGTCTACATTAAAACAATAATTCCCTTTCTTCTCGCACCTTTAGTCTAAATGCTTAGGGTTGTGATCCTCTAGACAGAGTAATCCGTGGGAGAGATTTCCTAGGGTTAGTATTTTTAAGGTGCTACATAGTGTGCATAAAGGTGTCGGGATACTGAATCGTCGATTGTCTGATCTTCATTCTTCAGATTTTTATATTTTTAGGTCGCTTATTTATCATGATTTGAAATCAGTATAAGTGCAGAATAAGAATGGGCGACCCTAAACAGAAAAAGGCATAAAAAGAGGAAAAAGCATTGAAGGCTTTGAAGGACTCTTTATAATAAATCTCTATTTAATAAATCCTGATATAGCCTACCGGATATTACTTAACATTGCACAATCCATACACGTGTTTAACGTAGACCATGTGATGTGTTACCAGTCGCTACGGCGTGCGTGTCCGGGATCCCCCCGAGTGCTACGTGTCTGCGCCTCCTCAGTTCCAGGACGGAGCTCCTTCGCCCCCTCCCCCGCCGCCCGTTAACCCCGCACCGCCACACTACACTACACATCCTCGCGTCGGCATACACTTCCAGGTACGTGCCCATCCATTACCACAATTTTTTCTTTTTTATTTCCACTTATAAAAAAAGTCTTATGCTTATCATTTCAACCGTAGTATGGCTAACTATGACTAGTATAGGCATCCCTATATAGTTACAAAGGAACGTGATTAAGCGGACCTAGCAGATCCCAGCTTAAAAGGATATGCCCCTACACCGCTTCATACTAACCATGTTACGTATAGTGTTTGTATGTTTGTAGATTTATAAGTCCGTCCCCCAATGAATCAAAATTTAGTATTATTTATCCACTTATAGATTAAATATCATCATTTCATCATTTGCCGCCGGACGACCACTGATGAATACGGGCCTCCCCCATAGAATTTTAATAGCTTAAATAGAAATAAATAAATGGACTTCTAGCAACTTAAATGGAATTCAACGCCAAGATATCAATGCTTGCTTAATACCTCGAACTCGTCGTATAGAAACTAAAGATTATAAAGACAGACCCTAAGGTCATGAGATAATAATTTCAAAGATGAGATTTACTTATTATTATGAATATAGGGCACCCCGTAGATTTCCAATGGGAAAGGCCAGAAGCAATCTGCTTCCAAGACTTTAATTGTCGGTCCACCTTGTAGGTGGACATCCTATGCTGAGCATACTGTTCCGCTTGGATCTAGGAACAGTCAATTCTCCTCCCTACCACTGCTAATTTATCGAAACTATGACAAATTTGTATGGGATAAGTAAATGTTTCATGTATGTGAAATAATGTGTATATGCGTGCGTGTGTACGAGAGAAAGACAGAAAGAAACTTGCATTATTGTTGTATGACTGTATAGTGGCTAGTGATAGAATACGTTGCCATAATTTTAGTTTTTAAATTAGTTTTCGTGATTTGAAACAGGCCAGCGCGCCGCCGCCTCAGTTCCAGGACGAGCCACCGATGTATGACTACGGCGACTACGACTGCACGTACAAGACGCCGCTCAAGTGCCTCAACGTGGGCCGCAAGGAGTACGCCAACTCCAGGGAATACACTAGGTCAGTCACTAGACTATCATACTAACTATCCCACACCCACTCTCTACTCCTCTTGTGGATTAACAGTGAGCTAAGATTTTACAGAAATCTTAGCTGACCGTTACTCGGCGAAAGGAATAAATAATAAAATTTAAGCCGCATATATACATGTATATTAACGTTCGCGATTTATTTTTAATAATTTCCCTAGCTTAAATGTATGACAGGGACCTAGTTCCAAATAATTTTCAGTACAATTTATTACTCTTTTTACCATATCTTCTATCATTCTCTATATTTTCTGGTTTACTATTTTCTTTTATTTGCAATCCTTCCACACCTCTTTTTGCCGCATTCTTTAGGTATCATGATTTAGTTCATAATTATTAATTTTTGATTTTGTTTCTATTATTATTATTTTTCATGCTACAATTCTTTTTTTACTCAATCGTCTATTAAATATTTGTTTATTTTTTATTTACTTTTGAAATTAAAATCAATTTGTTTCTTTATTAACTCCCATCTCTTAAGCGACCTCAGAAGCTTGACAAATCACTTTGAATAACGTAAAAATGAAATATCTCCACGCAAGAAATAGGAAATCATATGCAAATAGGTCTATTTCGGCTCTACGTATCTATTAACATTTAATATGTCACAAATTATCTCTTATTTTACTTTAATTTCGATGCACCGAAGTTTGGTGGATGTTTTTTTATATTGGAAAGTGTATATAACGATCAGTGCTCCACTCTCATGTTGTGACATTGAGTTCATTGATATTAGTTATTAAAAAGAATATTTTAAGATGTATACGTTTATGTGATATTTAAAACGTATATATTTTGACACAAATTTAAATTAAGTTCTTTTTGATTATCATTAAATTTTCCGCATTAGATACCACGAGCCAAGCACCGAGCTGGTGAGCAAGCAGCCTCAATACCAAGATATCCGCCTGCGCCCACGCATAGATGACAAACAGCAGGAGTACGTCAACGCGCCGCAGGTCAGTAACAATTACATTATCATTTCATTGCAATCATTTTTACATCATCATCATCATATCTACTGATGAACGTGGTCGTCTTGCGCTGACCGCATTCAGCGACTTCTCGTGTGACTTCTTAACTGTGTCATCGGTCCACCTAGTGGGGGGCTTAACTATCCTGCTACTACCTGCTCATTGCTCCCACTCGAGAACTTTTCGACCCCAGTGACCATCGGTTGCACGAGCTACGCTCACCGTCCACTGCCAGACGAGCAATCCTTAGACCTTGGTTCTTGTGCGGATCGCATTTCTGATTCAATCTCACAGCGAACCTTCGACCATAGCTCTCGCCATTGCTCGCTGGATGTACTTGAGCCTTCTCATATTATTCCCACCAACTAAATAAAATCGTATAATTGTTAACCCGTGAGCTCCATCAGTGAAGTCATAACCAGAAATTGAATATTACAAAGTATAAGTAAAGTTACAAGTAAAGTATTTAGCGGTTGAATGTGTGAGACCAAATAATATATCTGCTTCTGCTAATAAGATCTGGAAAGTATTAGATAGATAGGCGAATTTGTCATTTGCCATTGTAATTATTAATGTATGATATAGATAATTGAAAAATCGAGTTATAATTACAAAAGTTAAAAAATCAGACATGACTTCATATATATTTGTCATCATTTTCCAGAATTCATTTATTTCTATCTCGAGTTTCGTAAAATCTCAAATGGCAAATCAGGCAGGCAATCTCTCAAAACATAACATAGACAGTGTTAATGTGCTGTTTTTTTTTGCTAAACTTGTAATTTCTATTTTTAATTACAGATATGTCCGCCAGAAGAAGTAACTTCGCCGCTAGGAACGTTCAAGCGTCAAAGGTGTCTGCGCTACAAGCAACGCCGACCTAGACCGATACTTCGTTCCAAATCAGATATCTCGGACAGGTGAATACTTTTATAATGAATGTTTAGCGTTAATAAATGATTTTTTATTCAAAATCAATAAACACAAAAAAGCAAAAAAAAATCCTATCACCAAATAGGAATTTTTTTGTTTAATATTTGCTACAGCAATTGTAGAAAATCGTCCGATTTGCGTTCCATTCCTAATTTTTTTTCTCTTATTGAATATTAGAAACATTTCCAATTTTTGACAGTAGATAGCACAAGAAAACACTCGGGCTTTTATTTGTCCTATAAGGGTTTGGAAACAAAAACGGATTTCTAAAAACATAAAATTGCTAGTAACAGAATAAAACATGATAATTCCATGATGTTTATCTTTTCAAAGTCAAAAACTAGCACCTACTTTGCCTTTGTGCAATTAAAAAATGGATTTTAATAGATAGATAACTTTAAAAGCTTATTAAGTATGGAAATTTAGTTTTTTTATTTCAAATTCTATCTATCTATTCTTATATGAGCCGTTTATTTTGAAAGTGACATAAGTCACTTCGTTTTTAATTCGTGATATTTAAAAAATGAAAGGATACCGTTCAATTGTATTTAGTGTTGCTATTAAGTCGATTTTTTTAAAGTGACTTAAGCCACTTTCAAAATAAACGGCTCATATATAAAATATAAAATTTCCATGTTCTCAAAATGACAAAAATATCATGATTTATACCAAGCTGTTAGAAAATGTCGTGTTTTGATATCTAACACAAGTATATGAAATGTATCATGTTTTGATTTTGATCTTCAATATTTTTAAACAAGGAATTGTCATGATTAGAGTCTAACTTTCAATTTCAGAGTATTCTGTCTAATATCATTGCTAACTTTTTTTCCCAAAAATGGAATAACTTGTTTTCTTCCGTCACTCCTCAAATACAAAGAATTTAAAGTTTACTGGACTATGACAATGTGTAAAAGAGGGCACATCTCTGTCAGCTAAATTATTTATGAAGTAATGTCTAAAAATACCGCAAATGAAGACTTTTATTGGCTCCTATTAACTGCGCCATTGCAGATTTACATATAAATAAATAAATCAATAGAGGTATGCATTTGAAATCCATTTTACTTACATTGACCTGAAAACGAGAGGCCTATAATTTTTGGACAGTATAAGCTTTGGTTAGCTATTTTTAAATAATTTGTGAAAAATTTTGTTAGTAATCAAAATGTATGATGCAGGTACCGTCGCACTGATGGCCGTAGCGCGTCGTCGGCGCCATGCGAGGGTGAGGAGTCTGGGGACAGCCCTTCGGAAGGCAGTGCGAGGTTGAGACACTTCTTCGAGCGTCTTGGCCTTGAGCCAAGGCAGTACGATGCTTTGCTCAGAGATGCTCCTCCGGAGAGCCCCGTGTTTTTCTCCTCGGCCTCTACCGTCGATTCAAATCAACTGGCTGCCGCTGCAGACTATACGGTATTGTGTGATTTTTTTATATAGGACAATATCTCCAGTATGTCAGTTCGTTGAACACGATTTTCATAATCCGACATTTTTATCTCCCGTTAGACATGTCGAGATTTTAGAGTGATTACGTGATGTGTTCGCCTTCATGCTGTGTCGTCTCGTTTTTTCAACTTATACACACCCACTGCAAAGCATGAGCCCCTCACCCCCCACCCCTCAAGATATCTATGTGGTGATATACCAGAATCGCCACTCTTGGCAGGCGAGTTGGCGATTGCAGTGTGGTATTATGGTACGCTACTATTCATTCTCTGGAAACTTGTTTGTGAATGGTAATTCTATATAATTAACAATTGATATATTTTTATATAGTTAAGGATTTACAATTCACACTGAGCATTAATTATGAATACATTGTATCCCGGAAATCGAACCCGCGATGTGCGATCGCAAGTCTCACTTCTCTATTTAAATAAGCAATCATGTGTTCTTTTAAAAGAAAGTATATCGTACCGCTGAGTTTCTTTTGCCTGTTCTAAAAGATAGAAGACATCTTGATGTAATTACGAGATGTGATATGAATTTGAATTTATATCCTAGGTCCAAGGTCCCGGAGTACAGAAGCAAATATACCGCAACACGGAGCCGCCGAGCGTGGTCGAACGTAACGCCCGCATCATCAAATGGCTTTGCCAGTGTCGAAAAACCCAAATGCAACCCCCACAGTGAACATAAAAGATAACAGATAAAATACGTTCACCTTTTAAAAATATTTACAAATAAAAAAATAAATTATAATTTTTTTATTACATTAACACCAAATGAATTAGCGCAATAATTTACTTATCGCTATTAAACTAATGTTTTTTAATATAAAAAGCATTGTTTACAGTGTTTCTGCTTTTCGCTTGAATCTCACGTATTTTGTCTAGATTTAAGTAAATAAGCTTAATTTAAGGCTGTGTTCATGAAGTTTGAAATTCGTTGGAAAATTGAGGCTCTTAACAATTGATGAATTGAATTGTGTCATTAAAAAAATAACTGAGGACTATATTCGTTGTCTGTTTGCCTCTGAAGGTCTATACTGCCTATATAAAAATTGATCTCGTCGCGAGATATCTCGATTTATTTACTATAATTATACATTATATCAATAATTAAATTCTAATAATGATAATAATTGTTGACTTTACATACTAAATGTGTGTACAATGATCTATTTAAGAATTCTATAGTGTGTTAAGACTTCTATAAGTTGAAGGTAAAGAGTCAAAATTTAAGAAACGCCTTTCTATGGTATATAGTAAGAAAAATGTTTGTTAATTAACATGTGTACATGGAGTTTTAACCATTTGCCAGGTTTTAAAATAAAGGGACCGTTTATAAAATACGTAACCTAAAATTTAACCTTTTTTAAATAAACTATTCACCTCCCAGGAAGTCACAAAAACTTCACCCAGGCCTCCCCCTACCACCAAAATAATAGATAAACATATATTTCGATTTTTAACTATCGCGAAATTTAAATAAACAAATATCTGAAATTGAGAAAGTCTATTGTTCAGATATCTAAGTGTTTCATAATTATATTTAAACTCCTTTATCACATTATGCAATGTCCTCTCTTCAGAACGAACGTATTTTATTAATGGCCCTAAATCAAATTTAAATGACGTTTTTATTTAAGTACAAAATGTTAACAAAATTATTGTTCGAAGATATGTACAGATTGAAGAGAAAAATAAACGTATTTTTGGTCAAATTTAGACAAATTTGAAATATCTTGTCACCTATGTACAACATGTGAGCTTAGAATTAATATGAAATTACTTGCTGTTTCAAAATTATACTATAGGTTATCTTCGTGGTTTCTACTGTAAAACGTATATTGTACAATTAATTTATTTTAAAAATTATATATTTTTGATTATAACGATAGAGATTGGATTATCGTATGCATAATTACCTTTACGTTTACAAGCAGCTATAGTTTCCAGGTGCTTTCCATGTTCAGTAAACTCTTTAGGTGATTACGCATTCGTATATATCCGATCTCTGATTATATATTTGATTGTAAACCAAAAATTATTCCAATTCCATGTTATATTAATTATACGATAAGTTCAATTCAATGAAAATTGCATTTAAGTTTTAAACCTAAACTATGTGTGTATACGGTTGATATTTGCATGAATTTTGGATAATTATAAATGTTAGATATGTAATATTCGTGTAATGGTCGCAAGTGACAAAGAAGATGGCGTCACATAGTCGAGGTGAGGGATTATTCGGTATTTGATTTGTAATTATATTGTTTTAACATGATTATTTGAGATTAAATATTTGGATGCAATTTTTATGACTTAATAATCGTCACTATAATGATACTTATCATACACAGAGTGATTAGTTATAGGTATACAAACTTTAAAGGTGTGAATGTTTAACTAATTTGTCAGCAAAAAGCTCTATGGCTTTTATATTTTCTAATCACTCTGTATATAGTGATCATTCTATGGTATATCACTAATTTATTTTTACTATAAAATGCGATAGGTCAATAACTTCTAGCCAAACAAGACGGCAGGAGCAGATGTACAATAATTAAATATAATAGGTAGTTAATGCAAATTTATCCATACGTCGTTTAATATTTCGAAAATCTCTTAGACTTTCACTAATCACTTATAGATAAATTAAAAATGAAACAAATTTATGAGTTTGCCTGTGCTCAAACTGCTATAGATATCCGTTTCACTCACCCATTCGCATCCCATGAGTTAATTGAAAAAGTGCTTTCCGTGTTAAGCTAACACTTAAACTGTAGATAAATATGCATCCAAATAACCGATCTCTGATTATGCGTGATGTATTTAAGCGTTTTGAATGCAGTAGAAACCATTAAATTTAAAGAAGTAAGTGGGGTATTAAACACAGAGTATGTGGTATTTCCGCTATTTAGTGTTTTCAGAGAGAGAATTTTAATTTTACTATTTGTCTCATGTATTATATATTCTGTGCTTCATACTGCCACAGATATATTTATGTATAAAAATGTTCCTGTTATGGATTTGTCATTGTTCAATAGATCGTAGTTCACCTTGTATTTATCTATCCGTTTAGATCTAAGTTTTAAAAGTTATCGTTAGTTATAAGTACGGTGTAGTTGAAAAAGTCAGATAATGCCGTGTTCTGTTTTGAATTCTAAGCTAAAAGTAATAAAATTGGTTTTGTCTTGAATATAATTAATATAGTATGTTTCAATTGCTCTCATCAGTAAATATGTACTAATATATTTTATAGGTTTAGATACTTAACTATGTGTAAACAAGATTCAAATGTCAAACTTGGTGTGTTAAGGTGTACTAAACATTATTATTACGTGATCAAAATAAAATGCACAAGATGTTGCTACATTATTCGTAACAGGCAGTGTATTTCTATTTGCACACATTTTTTCTTCATATTTAAATACGTTTATAAATATTTACTTCTAGAAGAACGTCAAGGGTAATTTTTACGAGCATTTTTTTGGTGCAAAATCAGTTATTGTCAAATAAAAATGGTCTGGCTTAACAACTATTATGAAAAATATTAAATAGATAGAAAATTTTAAAGAATTTATTTAAAGTAAAAATAAAACGAAATTCGTAAAACCATAAAATTAACGCACTGCAGAAAAATTATCCAATTATCGTAATTTGTCATAGTTGGTTAGCCGGCGAAATTTAAAAACCAGTTATCGTCTTGAATTCTCTGCTGTCCTTTCGTACTATTTCATTTTGTCGCATAACATTTAACATTTTAGATTGTTTATAATATATCAATTGACATTTAAATCTTTTTTACATTTAGCTAAGTGCCTAAAGATATAAAGTATAGACATATAGTAGGATTTTTTGTGCCAAAATAATGAAACAACTTTGAAAAGAAAACGTTAAAGACAAACTTTTAAAGGCTTTTATTGACAACTTTTATGAATAATATGATAAAATTCATAATAAAAAACAGATCAACTAAACAAACATCATGAAGTGGGCAATATAATGGAAAAGAATGGCATTTTAATATTTAATCATAATAATTAAACCTAATGTAGTAACGATATGAAATAGCTCAATATAGCGCAACAATTAATGTATATATTTAATAGAAGACCGGAATGATTTGTATGCAATAGTTATATTCTATATATGAAATCATTTTTACGATTAGACTATGCATAATTATGACAATGACATTACTAAAAATGTTCGATTTTTTAAGAATTATGTACGAATGAAAAAATATATGAATATTTTAGTGTACAACTGAATATTTTGTAAGAAGCGTCAACAATTGCATAGAAATTTAGCTCTTATATGTAGCGGCTTTTTTAAATGTTTCAGAAGTAACATTTTTTTTAAATATTATCCTCATCTTGGCGGATAAGAGTTACTTGGTTGCCCAACGTACTGTCACCAAAACAAATCACAGATTAAAGATAAATCAATTTAAAAACATGTAAAGTCAAAGGTAAATAAAAATCGGACCGGAAATTTCAAAGTCGTAGAGTAAACGATATTTATAAATCTAAGAATAAGAGATCGCATCTTTTAAGTGTAAAACACAGATTCATGTACACATCTTTGTTCCGGTAATACGAATTTGTATGTTTATTAATATTTATTCTGTCCGTCAGACAAAGTATAATTTTATTTTTGAATTTTAACTCGTACAACATTGTCTGATATAGCAATAAGAAATACATCCAAACCATTAAGGATAAATTGTATAAAAAATATCTTTGTGATATAAAACATGAAAGTTAGTAGCCAGCTAAAGTGGAATATTTCGTTACAAATCTCCGACCACGTTTTATTCTTATTTATATTTTAAATATGCATCTTAACTATCTGTTCATATACAATTTTTTCATTCGTATATGATCTCTACACACATATGTTGCAGTACTATGTAACATTCAAATTTACTGATATAAAACTTTACTAGCATTGATGAAATTAGCTGTTTTTTATAATCATCAGAGATCGAATAATCGAATAGATATTTACCGAAAAAAAAATAAAGTATGGAAGCGGTTTCTAAATCGCAGAATTACATAAATTTACAGAATTTACGAGGTATGAAATTACCGTTGGGTTTAAAGTATTATTACATATAGCACAAACACAGAGATACCAAAATCGTATAAATTATTCGTACAAAACACTGAGTCGTTTTTCGATACGTGGAGAAAGAATACAGCTTATTACAAAATTATGTATGATTACCAGTCGACTTTTTATTGGTTAATCGAAGTTAAAAATGTTTGTTCCGAAATGTTTTTCTATTTAAAATTAACTCCATAATAAAACTGTTGAATTGAACGTTTAGTTATTTAAAATAGGTAACTAAACATTCAATTGTATCTTATCAATTCCCTGGGCACAAGCAAATGTAGATAGTACCGAGATTGCTTTACTGTGCCTTAGGTAAACGCGTCGTGATGAGGTCTGAGTCATAAAGAGCATGAGCACCACCACGAGTGGTGACGGCTGAATGATGGAACGGAACGGCTGATTCATTCACGCCACTTCTCTTTTCCTACCTAACTATCCAATACCTAAGGCAGTACAGTGGTATCCGTAACACTACAATCTTCGCAGTATCTATTCGCATTCTCAGATTTTTCGAACACTAGAACTAAAGGTAAATATGCCTTTGAGTATTCGTCTTCTGATGTTTACCCGTACCGGTTTTTAATTTTGACATTGTTGCATAGTAATATTGTAGTTGGTAAAAGTATTTACTTTAAAAATTCAACAAGAATCACTGTGGCCTAACCTAGCTCAAACAGAAGCCACCTCCAACTGTGTGTTCTAATATATCATAGCATATTCTGTGATATGTGAAACTCAATAACGTGGACGGTGTGTGTCAGTGTGCTGCGCTATTAAATATTATAAATTATCTCATAAAAGAATTTGATATTTAGTGTGACTCTTCAATAGATTGTTAAAGTTTAGTGTTCTCGATACATTTAATGTTAAATATGTTAGGAAATTTATTGTGCAAATTAAGAAAAAAATCACTAATAATTTTTCCAGATCCTGTGTCTTTCAATACATTTGGCTTCCACCTGGATGCGGTATAATTGCTTATCTCTATTTCTTCGCCCCTCTGCATTATTTATCCAGATGTAATTTTAATGTGTTTTTGTTCAACATGGTTCTAGTGTAGTGGCAGAAAAACACTTTTTATTTCTCTATTACATAAAATGGCAATTTTATTAAGAGACATTTTTCGTCATAATTTTTTTTATTATTTGTACAAATTTTATTGTTTTAATAATTTCATAAAGAAACTTAATTTGCACAATAAGCCGTAAGCGTTTAATTGTCTGGTTACTCCAAAAAAGTTAGAAAAAAATTCTTGAGTTCCGTGCTCATACAATTATGTAATGTAGCGTTACAGTATTAGATTTTTTAGCATTCGATGCTTCCATTATTTGTGTAAATAAGATTTACGTACATTGTTAGAGATTTATCACAATGAATGAATTATATTATGATCTGATAAATTTGGTTTTTTTATTTCAATTACCCACCCTCATTATGAATTAATAGCTGTCTCATCCGGCTACATAGTCACACAACTGTTACACGCTGGCTTCTATCGACAGTTTTGTGCGAAGTAGACTCCTTTTGAACAGTATTGTTTGACATGTGACTCGCCTACAGGCACGCAGCCGCAACAGGACAGCACTGTCTGCATGTTGAACCACCACCTGCAAGTGCCAACCATCGCCCAGTTCGTAAAACTCGATTCTTTACTTTGACTCTGCCGCTCAACACAAATTTCGCTCCGAATAAATTTAAGCGCAGTAATGTCCTGAGACGAGACTTAAGTTTACGGTTAAGACAAGACACCATCCGATCTCGTCAGAAACGAGACTGGATCTTATTTTACGGCAGACGCCAACTGTCGGTTACACTAGATAGAAGCATTACTGGAGTTCCTTCCGCCACTTCTCCCATCGCTAACGCTTTTTTCTTGGCACCCACTTGTGTCTAGTCATTCTGTGTCTCCACCATCTCCACCAAAGCAATCTAAGAGCTCGGCGGCGTCCCAATCCGGCGAAAAAGTAGAAAGTAATATATATGTAAACGTAGGGACACATGCAATCTTATGGTGTGAAATAATTAGCGACGCGTGTACGGCGGACAGCCTGTGCCGCCAGTCTTTCCTACACTCTTATCGCGAATACTTGTTTAACTTATATTCGTGTAATATTTAAAGAAAATTTAAACTATTGCCAAAAATTTTCATTCTATCTCCCATAGTGAACACATTGAACTCGTATACTCTATATAAGTATATACAAACAGTATGTTTATAGAAAACTCCCTCTGAGTCGTTTTTTAAAACGTGTTTTTAACAACATGTTTTTGTAGTTTTAATATAATAAAATAAAAGTATAATTTATTAGCAAACAGTAGTTTTTTTGACAACTTAAAACAAGAAATGTACCCTTCAGTCTATTTGCACTAATAGGACAGACATTGTCCTATTAGTGCCTATTATTAACATAGAATAGACCAAAGAGGGTAACAATTGAAACAACAAACAAAACTTTGCTGCAAAAATGGTACAGTAATAGAACGTTAATGATAACTTGTTCTAATATTTTTTTTTTACTTTTCTTTACCAGTAAATAGTGTCCGTAATGCAATATATTTTTTAAAATAAATATAATGTTTTAGTCATGAATTGATCTTTTTAGGAGGTAACAAGATAAGATAAGCTGCTTTTAAGTAGCTTTTACACTTATTAAAATTATAGCGTTGTCACTTTGACAACTTACAAGAAACGAACGATACTACTGAAATATCGATAATTACTCGTATCGATCGTTTCTATTTCTAATGAACAAAAATCGTACACGAATAAATACAAATTTTGTCAGTTTATATTGGTATGATAAAACACAGCTTTAGTGGTGCTTCTCAAAAATATTTTATTTTTAATCATACAAATTAAAACTTCACGGGGCTTTGAGTCGCCACGTCGCTGCTTTTGACCAACTACAAATTGTTTGTGAAGTAAGCAAAAATCGAAATCTTCGTTGGCAGTTTCTTTTTAGACTCACTTGACAACATTGAATTACCAGCCTAATTTTTTAGTTCTATACATATAGTTCTTTTTTTAATTCTTATGGCGGTTTACTACATTTATTGGCATTTTGAAAACTCTTGACTTAACGGTACCTACTCGATACTTAGTTCCAAAGTATCGATATAAAAAGTATTTGGTATCGGAAGAATAATATCGAGTGGGTACTTGTATTTACTTGTATCGTTACATCCCTATAACTTACTATTTGTCGTTGTCACAGTTGTGAAAGACGTCATTCGGTAATCTACGAAAGATTTGGAAGATCGTTTTTCGCTTTATTTTATTCATTAAGATAATATTATCTTGATTTGTTTTTTAAATTTTTTAATTTAAAGGACGTGTTAATTAGCAGCTATTATTCTCGTGTACAAATTGGATGAATTATCTTTTATTTTAATTTATTTGAAATTGCGTCATATTTCGTGTTTAAATAAAAAAAAAACACAATTTGTGCAACACCTGGATTTGTTTTTCCTGAGATAAACTAAGTGATTTTGATGCTATTGGATGAAGATTTTATTACGATGCCGCCAGAGAAGCGTCCAAAGCGGGGGCTGAGTGACGCAGATGACGAGGATGACGATTACAGAAGAAAGAGGGACAGGAATAATGAGGTACATATAAAAATAACCATTAAGAGACTTGCAAATACTTGTTTGAAACATCTCAATTTAAGTAACGTAACACATTAAAAAGAAAAACATAAAAATGTAACAATTACACATTAGCAATATGTCTTCATATATAATTAATAATTTTTAAACTATTTGTGACACACTATGTTTGTTATTTACAGGCAGTCAAGAAGAGCAGGTTTAAATCAAAACAGCGAACACAAGAGACTTTCACAAGGGTGAATAAATTAAAAGCCGAAAACCAAATGTTGGAAGAAAAAGTGAAAACTCTTACAAAGGACTTACAATTTCTGAAAGATCTGTTCCTTGAATATGCCTCAAATTCACAGAACTCAAAGTTTGCTGATATTGATTTGGAGAAGCTTTTGGAAGATGATCAAGATGTTAAGAAGGATGGAAAAAGTAGTAAATGAACAATCTTACAATTATTGTTACTTATATATAATATAGAAATGAACTAGGAGGGTGGCCTATGCCATTTAGGGAACATTTATTGGCTGAAAAGAAGAAAAGATCTTTCTCTAGCTACTTTCTGAATGCAGTGTTTTTTATATTGCATCATACAACATTCATCATATAACTTTAATTATCAGCATTTTATATTATGATGTATTGTTAGTGTATTAGGTATCAACTTTTGGATTAAAAAAACTCAGAGTTAACTTTTTGATGTACAAATTGAGTTTTTTTACAAGTTAAAATGAAATATATTTTATCCTTTATTCTATGTATTTTAATTAAAATTTGATGTTTTATGCTTGTGGTTGTAAAGATTTATCAAACAATTATATTTTGTGAATAACTAGATGAAACTTGATAATTTAAGTAGAATATGCTTGACTATATGTTTATATATAATAATCAAATTATTTACAAAATGTTCTACTAAATAGACTTAATTGTAAATGTTTTAAATCAAAATTCAAATTTCTTGTAGATTGATAACTTTAGTATGGCAATATATGTGTAATTGTAATAAATGCATTGATTACAATTATTAGTAACAGCTATGTTTGTTAAATTTTGTATTTTAGTGTTAGTTTAAATTTCAATTTCTAGAATTGCATGTTAACAGAATGTAAGTAGGTAGTAATGTTACATTTTGAGATATTTTATTGTAAGTTATTTTTAGTTAATTTGCACATGTTTGACTATGCTTATTTTCACAGAAATTCTGAAAATTTTAATTTATAATGTGTATACATTTGACAGGGTCAATAACATGACAAGTTATTTTATATTTTGCATTTTTGAATCATATAAAATAATATAATCCAAAGTTTCTTAGCAAAGAGCAGTTTTTTTTACAAGAAAATCTACATCTTTTTATTTATCTGGAAAGGTTTTATTATGCTTGATGACTAGGCTAGATTATGATGATATCAATAAATGGATCTGTGATAGTTGCAATATGTACTTTTTTGTAATACAATACAAATGTATTTAATATTAAGAAACTCAATAAATTTTGAAAAAAACTAAGTGTACATGTTTAGAATTAAGATTTTATTGAGAAAAATAAATTGATCATTTTGTGTGAAAAACAATAAAGTATGTTTTGCTTTATATTTACGTATTTTAATTGATTGTGCAAGATGTGGTAATCAAAATACCATTTCGTTCATATGGAAAAACATCTAAAGATAACCTTAAGTAGATGGTTCAACTGTGTTTGTGAGTGGCGTGAGTGTGTGTTGTTTGTGCACTTGGAGTAACTGTGCAGGATTTTATTTTAATTTGTTTTGCCAGGGCGTTTGCCTTGTAATTTGTATTTTTTGCGCATTTACTGAGCACAGATTGTTGGATTTATTTGTTGCTATTTATTTCACTAAACTTTCACTTTTTTACAAAGTTTCTTACATTTTACTTGAAGTTGCTGCTCAAGCGCTACAGCCCCTTAAATGTGTTAAGGTATAAAACAATGTACTGGGCCAGCTCATCAAAATATTCTTCAGTAGATTCTGTCTTGAGGAGATCTGGCAAGTTGACCAGTGATATACCAAGAGTTTCACATAGTGATGTGATCGTCTTTTAGGTTCGAATCGGCAACAGTGTTCAAGTAGGTTTTGCATGGTTTGTTCTGTGGAACAGACATCGTTGTCGATTATTTAAAAACAGCTTGCAGCATCCGTGTCCGTTTAGCAGTCGCGTGATATGAAATGATGTTCTGATGAGTTTAGGCAGTTTAGTTATGTTAAAGATTTTCTGAAGTAGTCCTGTGGTGTCAATAGGCACTAACTACTCTTGTATTGTATGAATGTAAAATGATATTTATTATAATTTTCTTAAATTTGTTATAATAATGATTTAAGCAAATGTCTGTTCATTTATTTCTTAATACTAGTTGAATAGTCTTACTAATATAAAGACGCGGTTATGAATTCGTTTAGATAATGCGATGAGATCGTGTTGATCTCAAAGAATATAAAGTATACTTACAAGCACAGGTTAGTTCAGTAGTCAGTGAAGGTGTATTGAATACTCCTATGCCTAGGCAATGGCAAAGAGGCCTGAAACCTGTGTAGTTTCAATTCCTACACCAATAGACCTCATACTAATATAGTTAACTGCTGGAATGCTGAGAAGTTACATGACTTCGTGTGGTTGAAGAGTTAATAATTTATTTAAAAATAATTCTTACACTAAAAAGGTAACATTGATTAACGAATTAGATATTGTTACATAACGAAAAATAGTGTTAAGGATAAAAAAAGTATAAACAGTCTTTACGATTTCTTTATTTACAACATACATAAATCTCTCATTGAATATATGTATAAACATGCTTATGTAGAAATAATTCTACTGTATTTTATTTTATGGCAATGAAATATTTATTACAATGAGACAATTTTTATATAGGACGTTTTATCCAAACACGAATACAATAGGCAAGTCAATTTTTCTATGAAATATTCCTTTATGAAATCTAACTTTTGAACAAATTTGATTGTGTTATAAATATTAATTTCGATAAATATCGAACAGTAAAAATAATAATTATTAATACAAAATCTGTATTAGACCATCCATGTCAAACGCCAACACCCGAGTGTTTGATTCGACCAGAAACAGTATTGAAAACTCTTCAAAAAGAAGTCCATACACATCAGGACCGACGTAAGTGTCCTACTGTTGTGTAAGTAACTTTAATTCAAATTATTTATTTTGGTCGATGATTTAATAATACCCTTATATGAAACCTATTGTTGAAAGTTTTTAGATAAGAGTAATGTTCCCTGGCATAAATTATCATTTATCATCAAGTTTCAGTGATGTAATCATAGGGAAAAAATCGGGGCAATGATGTGTCCCCGATTGCTGCACTTTTATAAGATTTAATTATTATTGTATAAAAGATGTTTTGTTTCAATTAAATTTATATTTTATACATCACTTTTGGAAACCCCTTTTAACAATAAATTCAAAATGTCATTATTGAACACATACATTGTTTAATATTACATATCAGAAAGGACATCCCTTATTCTGTAAAACCATTATCATTTGTATTTTATAGTATTATTAGGAATTATTAAAATGGCTCATGTTTTAATAAATTATTGCATAATTTTTTTATATTAGATACCGTTTAGTATAAACAGTTGATATAAAAAAAATGTTAATAGCTGCTATAGAGCAGCCATTACTTAGGTTAGAATTTGCTTAGGTGCGTTAAAAGAATAGTTACACCATCAAATAGTTTGGGGTCATTCAGTAAATACGTTCGCTCGAAAGGAGGGATGAGTAAGCTGTGTGAGAAAATGGGGCGATCTTCAATAAGATACTTCGATGTCGATTATAGGTATTAAACAGTATTGAATAGAAGAAATATTATTTATAAAATTCGAAAGGGTTTTTATGACATAATACTACCAAAGGAGATCGGGGCCATAGAAAGGATATCGAGGAGGAAGGGGTTAAGAAATTAAATTTCAGTGACGTATTTCGTGAACGGCTCCATTTTTCAGTTTACATGTATTCCTCAAGCTTTTGGCCCATCTATGACTGATTTTAACAGGGTGATCTTAGACTGAGCAGTGTATTGAGCAAAATTATTTCCATACGTTGATGACGCCGTCCGCCGACGAGCTGACTAGATAGCACTTGTTGCCCTCCACCATGGTGAGGTCGGTGATGGGCGCGGTGTGGTAGAAGCTTCGGGACTCCACGGTGCGGTATACGTTATCGTCGACGGTGCTAGCTGCTGCACTTGGGTTCAGCTTGCTGCATTCTTGGATCACTGTGGTGCCTTCTATTATTCTACTCCTGGAAACATTTGTTAGAATATATCTAATATAATGTAATCTTTAGAGCTTGGCAATCTTTGGAGGATTTGCCTTCCATTGGGAGTTTATAATCCAAATTAAAGTTGATTATACTGACCTGTACTTGACGGCACCGGGTGTGGATCTAAGCTGGTCTGCGGGCGCGTGCACAAGCACATAGGAGTCCTCAGGGTGCTCCAGGTCCCAATAGCGGAGGCGTTGGTCCGAGCCACCTGTTACGAGGAACCGTGATCCTTCACGCGTGCCGCAGTACGCTGCGCTCATGTAGTGGGAGGCCTGTGGGTTACACATCACTTCGTCTAATAAACAACTTGTAATACGTCTATATTTTTGAAGTACAAAGGATTAATTTAAAAGCTGTAAAAAGGATTTTTAATATAAAATCTCACGGAATATTTGCATCTAGAGATGGCAAAAAAAGTACTAACCAAAATTTTTAAAACAATTTCTAAGTAGTAAACAATGTGAATGAATTGCTCTATTAATTAGCATTAACCATATTGTAATACTGACAAAAAAACCCGCATTAGTATTAACCATATTGTAACACTGACAAAAAAACCCGTTGAAGTTTTTTGTCGGCTTTTCTCAGACCCGGACGCGCTTAACTCCCTGTTTAATTTCTATAATGGCATCCTTTAGTTCAATCTGTTTCCAGTTTCCATCTAATTAAACTCCTCTGGAATTATTCTTATGATTTACCCAAGTGGTCACTGTAAAATTAAATTATTCATCTTATATCTTCAATGAATATCATTCATTAGCATTTCCCTTGTGTAACATTAAAATATTTAATTTAAATCCCTCATCTTTTCCTATAAATAAATTTATATTTATATTGATTTGTAATTTTATCGATGGCTTGTCGCTCTTCATTCTATTATCTATTTTCGTCTTACTGTGGGTAGGTAGTAACTTTCTTCCTTTTTATTACTACATCTCATTCTCTCTTTCACCCTTCCTATCTATCATTCTCTCTCACTCACTCATGTGGGGTTTGTATCTGTGGTGTAGTTCGTGTCTGTGGTGTGGTTCGTGTCGGTTGCGGTTATGTGCACGTACCGGCGCAGAATAGTTGAGCGGGTGCGGTCCGTTGGTGCAGGGCCACAGTGAGTGCGTGCGCTGCGTGGATTCCAGGCACCATGCGGCCGCGTCGCGCCCGCCGAGCGCCCACAAGCGGGATGTCGACCGCCCAAAGCCCACGATACGTCTGACTCGTTCCGCTGGTTTAAACAACTTACATTAGATGATCATCTTCTTCTCGCACTAGATATTCAAACGCTCAAAAACTTCCATTTTCAAAACTCTTAGTTAAAGAACAACGCAGACTTTTTTCTTATAGACAACTTTAGTTTTAGCCAAAATTTATTTGGTTCCAGTGGAACACATGCTATATTTCTATCATATTCCCAAAACTGGACTTAAAATGTGTTGTTTAAATATACCTGTGGAAATTTGCGTTCCGGTTACGCTTTGAAAGTCTCTATACTGAACATGTAAAGTGCAAATTCTACAGGGACAGTCGCTGAGCGTCTTTAAATATTATCTGTCTTCATTAGTAAGTGACGTCAAGCCAACATTTTAGTTCTTTACTATCACAAACAAAATAAATTTCCACGGAGTCATGCCGGAGGAGTGACATGCCATGCCACCCCCTTTTGTCATGATCATCTTCGAGCCTGCTGTGGGCCCTAGACTGTCCACCTAAACTACTTTAGGAACTAAGGCTGTAGAGGCATTCTTTACAATTAGGTTTTTGTGCAAATATTATGTTTGGTACATTAAGAAGATTTTTAAGAGCGACTCACAGAATTTGTTATTTTAGGTCACATTAGGAAAATAAGGATTAAATTTACGTTACTCACAATTGGGATGTCGCACGGAGGTAATGGGTAGTTGAAAGCGCAAGTCCCAGACGCAGACGGCGCCACTGGAGGTGCCCACTGCGATGTAGCCTGCGCTGTTGGCGTACAGGCACGTGTACACGCCTTGTTTCAGGTCGCCCTGCAGCTTCCACGCATTGCCTGTCGCGCCGAAACATAACCATTATGCTTTTAAAACCGCTGTATCACACCTTGGGAAAGTGCGGCCTGGTACGATCCAGGGAAGAAAGAGTATGGCACGGAGCCGCCAGTATTGACCCGTCTCACTGTGCGCATATCCAAGAGCGGTACAACGGTTTAGGTAGCACCATAATGCAATACAAAAAAATTTGGCAATCTTGTTTTGAAGGCCGAATTTTTTTTCTAACAGTAAATGTAGAAAAATGTTAATTTATGAATAATGTAGCAGAGGGATTGAAAAAAGCAATGTAATTTTGAAAATGTATCAAACGTATATTACATACACATCACTTCACATCACATCACACAGATTTGTTATAGAGAACCACAAGCAAGAAGTTATACACGCGACACGCGACCGCTATTCTAGATTTTGTTTATATATAAATTGCCTTCAAATAATCGTAGTAATCTGATGTAAACAACCGGACCTGTATTTCCGACTGACGCCGGGTATCTACTTGGTAGAAATAGTGAATTTTTATGCATACCGGGTGCCCGAAGATCCCAGCCTATGACAGTGGCGTTGAGCGTGGCGTAGGAGATGACGCCGGCGTGCACGCCGCCCGCGCATACGCACGCGACACAACCTTCCGCCCCGGCGCCCGCCCCCGCAGACACCTGCCGGCACTGCGACAGCGTCATGCGCGACGACCCGCTCTCCAGCCTGACGACATCACAGAACTAACATATACTACACTCACAATATACTTACAATCTAATTTATGTACATAAAAATCAGTGTAAATTTAATACGAACAGTGATCTCTATCAACGTAATATAAGAAATAAAAATTAATTTTCTGTACCCGCTATTAAACTCTTTCGTGTCTATATTTGAATGTAAATATACGATTTCATAACAAACTACCAAACGACGTAAAACTGACATCCTTCTCATCAAAAGTAATTGAGATAATTTACATAATTATTAGGTACCTTAATACAAATATGGATCCTTCTTGCGTGGCGGCGACTAGCGATTGCCCGCTCTCACAAGCCGCCAGCGATATCACAGGGCCCGCGCTCCGGTTGTACATCGACTTGGATCTAAAATATATAAAACATTATTAACATCGTAACTTCCGACAGTTACACAAGATTTCATCATATGTATATAATAAATGTATGGTACACCATATATAAAATATAAGAGCTAAGAAATAATATGTAACATAATGATAACATAATAACAAAAAACTTTTTAACAATTACAATTAACGTATTTATATACATACAAATAAACATATATGTATAATACATATATAATATAATAAAATACATAATAATATATATTATTAGATAATAATATAAATATTATTCGATTTTAATTTATACTATCTGTCTGCAGACTTTGTACTAACAGAAGTTATAGGCCTGTCGCATTCAAAAAGAATTAAATATATGTAACATAATATACTAATAAGTGAATAGGTGAAGCGGGTTCTTCTGTTCAAGCATGTACCGTGTAGTAGCTCAAAAGTAGTCCCTATAAGGGATAAAAAACACGTGTATATTTTAAAGTGATCACTTTATACAAGTGGATAGAGATATATGTTAAAACTGAAACTTTCAGTGATCAAATCAGCTATACATTGCCTACCATTAAGCTTTTACATCTATAACAAAACACCTGTATATGTTGAAGTATACTGTATACACAGCCTATTAAATCAATTGCAGTTTTAAGCTAAGTCTAAAATTCAAAAAGTGATTAGTGCTTTCGAAACTGTTATATTTCACTGTAGAAAAACAAGGACAGATCGGAAAGGCTGTTGCCCCCCCCCCTCTCCCCGCTTTCGTCTCGTCGCGAGCGTACCTAAGACGTGGTACAACAGTTTCGGTACCACAAATGAAGGACATACTTGTTGACGTAGGCGTGTCCCTGCAGCCGGGCCGCGTCCCAAAGACGCACGGTACCGTCGTCCGAGCAAGAGCCGAAGAGACCGCGATGAGCCGGCAGACGGACCAGTTGGTTCACTCGCGCCCTGATAGGAAATTTTATGATTATTTACAAACACATTATTTAATATATGATAGATTAACTTAAGATATTTTCTAGTTTCGACTATCGCAACACTAAGAACTCCTCACGGAATAGATCAAATTTATAATCTAAGCTTTAAATATATTCCCCTGTACTAAGCAAAGAAGAAAAGATGTGTCAACTAAACTTAATCTGTAATAAAAAGAGAAATATCAAAATGCACAGAGGTTATAAAAATGTAGGAATCATAAGGACTATTGTTGTATAAATAATTACTTCAAGATATCAGGAATGAGAAGACCCGTGCACCAACAGAAGTAACAGATACAACCCAAGAATGGCAAGTAGGCCTGGTGTGGAGTCCATAGACGGCTAAGCCGTGCGTAGGACATAAACCCACAAAGAAGACAGGTCAATGACAAGGTCTTGTCAGCAGGTGCTATTTTAAATCTTCGGGTGAGACCTATTTCCAGCAGTGATTAAAATGTTAGACTACCTTCACTTTGAAGTGTTAAAGTCTTACTTGTGTTCGTGTAGGTAGGCCAGCAGTTGGTTGCCGGGGCGCCACGCTGGCGGCGGTAGCGCCTCCTCACCGCCCTGCCCGTTGTCGTCATGGCTCCTGCGCATGCGCATCTCTTATTATACATTGTTATTAGTTACAAGTGCTTTTACACTTAGCTAACGCTTAGCTTTAAAGAATTTTATATAGTTGTAATTATAGCTCATGTATGAGCAAGCTCTTACACCTATTTCCAATCTCTCTGTGATTCCTCTTAAATATAACATTTATTTGTTTTGTTCTTTTAGAATATGTCAGGCCAGTAACTTGTGGCATCACAAAGTCTGCAGAGACAGATAGTAAATAAGCAAACTTAAAATAACATACATTGATCTGAGAAGAACTCAATAAACTCACACTCGGTTTTTGATTATTTTTACAAACGTCTTTGAATCTGTAGTTTATAGCAAAAATGATTCAAGCTTTGTTATACATTAGAAAATCCTTGACGTTGTAAAAGGTTACGATGTAATAGTTTACTATCCGATAAAGCTATGACGAGATAGCCTTGCCTTTTTAGTATATCAAAAAAATGTCATTCCTTCATAAAAGAGGCTGTCATGTTGGTGACAATCAATATAAAGTGTAAAGAAAAAGTACAGTCAGGTCTAAAATTATCTAAGTCGACGATACCGTCCAAAAGTTTTTTTTTTCTGAGTAAAAGAGAAGAACTTACCTCAGAGATTTTTGATATTTTTGCTGCATTCGTGCCGTAAGATTCCTTAACTCTATTCGGCAGGGGGCCATGCTGTCTAGGAATAAAGGTAAACGATTAAAAACATGGGTTTCAACTTTCAATTGAATTTTGTTTACCGGGACTAACAAAATATTTTAATTCTGCTATAACTACAAGGCAAAATCAAAAGTAATCATGTTACTTTTTTTTATGATTAACTACATTTATATAAAGGACGGTACACACATTTATGTAGATACATATAAGCACACTAGTATACACACAGACTAAATAAAACTGTACTAACATAAGCCCAGTAAGTACATTCATTAACACATTTCATTTTACACAAAAATAAAATTGCCTTCATTACCTTCCAAACGCAATTAATATTTAAATAGAATTTTAGCTTGTAGCTCTGCGAGTACCATAATCCATAATTTAATTTATATCCTTAAGGCAATAAACAACTTCAAGGTTAACCTTACGTCTTTTAAAGGCTTTTATTTAAAATGGTACTAATCGATAACCGTATTAACGTATTTACATATTCATATATTATATATATATATATATATATATATGTAAAGTTCTTCCTAGTTCGTAGTCTATACTTCAGAACTTTAAGGTCTGGCCCCTTACGACCTCATGCTCTGGAGTAGAGATATACAGCCTGCCCATTGCCACATAAACTTGATACGGAAAGCGTTTATATATTACAATATTTAGGGCATAATAGGCATGAATATTGAGGGCAGATATGTTATCAATAAAACAAACTTATTCCTAGTGTGGTAGGAATGGGTTTATGTCTATGCGACAGCTTAATTATTCTGAATTGTTAATGATGATAAAAAAGGCGAAACACAGCTTTGTATTTCCATCTTTGTCTATCTCTTTCTCACTGCTCATCTATTTATCTAATTTATCAGCTCTCAATATCCGTGACGTTAGCTAAAGCAAGCAGAACAAATAATAAGACGCACATTGGACATAGCTGGCGCTGTGGCCCATTTGCGAATGCACCGGCGGTGTAGACGGCGCATGCGTAGTGCTGGCCACGCCCACGCCACTCGACTGCGGCAACTGTTCCGAAGCTGCAATACGCAAATCACATTTTCTTCATCACCAACTACTTTAAACCAATACTGTCCTCTATCGAACCATTATTAAAAGCATATCAAAAGCTATCACCATCTCCTTATATCTCAAAGCTCACATCTTTGCCCTTATATATGCATGACAGGTCTTGTAATACAGTAATTTCTGTCAAAAAAATCAAAATATCTTTATTCAAGTAGGCATTTATATGCAGTTTTGATCAGTATTGATCGTCGATCATTTTAACGTTATAAGTAGAAAGCTACCAGAGTAAAGCTGGCTAGAAACTCAACAGTTGTTATTCTTGAATGAAATTTAACAACTTTTCATGTGTACATTATATTATAAACCATATAAAGTTAACACGCCAAGTTCCACACATTTCGATCAATTCAAACTCTTCAATTTAAATATTAAGATTTATTTAATTATAATTATACTTTTAATTTTAGATTAAAAATTAAACCAAGAAAGATATATAGAGATATAAGATGTAAAGAAGACCTATGATATCTTGTGGAACATTATTATATATGCATACACTCAGCCCTATAGTTTGTTTGTTAATGTCGAGTGTTACTATCATTTAAAAAGTATTTAAGTTTCGACATAAAAAAGTATACATAAAAAGGTAAAGAATGACACAAATACCAATTCACCAGAATAAACAATAATTTGTTGGCAACATTTGTGCTTCACTTACATTTGATGGTGGACTGTTCGTGGGACTGTCCAAACATGTGTTGCCACTCAGTGTTCATGTGGGCCTCGTGGGACAGCGAACTTTTCTGACTCCTCCTGCGAAGACAACTTACTTTTGTCGATAAATTCGGTTTAAGTGAAAATGATGTAAAATATCTCTTAGTACTAAAAATCAGGATTTACAGTTGCAGGTAATGAATACCAATATTACCAACGTATTATTAATAATACATACCAGTATCTCGTTTTGCCTAGTTTATAAATCTACACAATTTTAATACAGTTTTATTTTCACTTTTTGCTAATTTTAGAGCTCAGTTTTACTTACATAGTGTGTTGTATGTTATATACATTTTACGTGTTATTTCTGGTTACAAAAAAGGTAAATATTTTTTCGATTTATTTAATGGCAGAGTAACATTATTTTTTTTTTGATATACATTTGTAATTTTTTTAACCAAATGAGGGGCCAAATTTGTTTTTAGTATTTAAGTAATAAAAAAAATTTAAAATGTTTATTTTGTTCAATTTTCTTTTTAAAAAGTAGTATTTTCGTAGCCTTGGCACCTATCTTCGATCTTTATAAATGGTTTGCTATAGAAAATTTTAATTCACTTTGCGTCGTATATATATGTATATAAATGTATGTATATATATATGTATGTATATATACATATACCAGTGTACAAATAAATGAATATATGTAAGGACCAGAAGTTATAGTGCTATCGAAAACACCACATCAAGCCTTAATAAATTGAAAAAAAGAACATTAGCACTGCCGCCACGAGTGTTAACGGCGAATGGGCGAAACGAGGCAGTCGTCAACAAAACCCCCGTCTCACCGCACCCATACTTAAGGCGCGGTACAGCGGTTTCGGTAGCATTGACTTACCTAGGTTGTGTGGAGGCGTACAATTTGTCAGCGACGTTGTGTGTTAAGGCGTTGTCTGCCGGCCCAGGGTCGAGCTGTACCGACCGGGACAAACCGCTCGCCCCGCTCAGAACTAACTTACCCGGCGCGTCCGTTATATGCTAAACGTTGAAAACAAAAACGCTTTATTTAACCTTATAAGCTCTGTCTACGTATGTCAAAGTCGCCGCTGTAAACGAACGATGCAAATATGCGTTTTTTAACAGGTAGTGCAAAAGTAATGTCATAATTTGAACAGGCAGCCGTTTTGTTATGAATTAAAAGTGGAGCTCTGTTGTTAAAAAAAGTTTCTTAGAAAAATTATATTTCTCGAGAGACCATCTTCCAAAATGATTTTGCAGATGCATGATTTTGCAACTGATTTTTGTTCAATAAAAAATTTATTATTAACCACTCTCTGCCTGTTATTGAAATTGCAATTTGTGGTGTTTTCAATTATTTTGTAATTGCACGCAACATTGTAATTTTCGTCGCCAATTCTTAATATATAATATTAAAATAAAATATATATGAATTTAAATCATCACAACACCGTGTTTTAAATAAAGCCTTTTTGTGTTTGTCGAATTTTGACTCATTTACTTTTCTAGGGTAATGCAAGAATAGAAGTCGTTTAGACCATTAATAAAATTCTGCATAAAAAAGTAATAAATATAGATAAGAAACTAAATAAAGATCAAATCCGAAAACTTGAAAATTTAATGTTTTTTCGGGTAAAATGTCACGGTTCAAAAATGGTAAGTGAAAACTTTGTCTAACCCTACTAACCCACACTTTCTATAAGTAAAAATTGTAAACATCTACAATGTTTACAAAATAATATAAGATTCGAATAAGTTTACCACCATCTCCGAGTTCCAACAGTGGGAAACATAAGAAACAAGGTTAAATATAGCACACCTGCGTTGTAGAACCTTGTATTTTGATGAGGTGAGCGCTCATTGCTAACAGTTGATTTTCTACATGCTCCGTCATACCTGGAATAAATAAATTATTTATTATTCTGTATGTCTATCGCGATATTTATTAACGGAAGAAAAAGATGGACTTACCGTCGGATGCTAATCTTCTAAAGAGATTCTTCAATTGCTGACCCATTTCACAGTACTGTGGTATCATACCCTGTTTTACCTGAAAGTAACCATATCGTTACAAAGTAAGACCATCTTGTTACAAGAGTTACAGAACCCTCTAAACAATAAACACGGAACCCTAGGATCAAGAAGTGCCGTGAACACGCGTGCCCTTGAAGTTATTTGTACATTTTTGTGTACTGTTCTCGAAAATTCTAACCGACTTCTATCTCGAACTAACTAGAAGCTTATCCGTAGTATAAATAAGTGTGCTCGAGTTATAAGATTAAGATCTACGATCAGTGATACAAAGTGACTATTTAGAAAGTTATTGGGACAGTGATTTCTTAAGCGATTTGGTTAAAGTAGGGCGACCATCTGATTTGTGAAAAAAGGACTCCTCGCGAACCAGTGTTGTTTCGTTTCTAGTCAGAACCCACAGTACGTAACAATATTATAATAAAAAGATTGCTATATAAAATATTAAATTATTGTTGTTGTAGCTGTAGTTGACACACCTATTTCGGTTGACATTTATTTTCTAATATCGTATTGTATTGTATTGTTTCGGACATTTTAATGCTGTTGGCTCCAAATCTTTTACAGCTACGTCTGACATAAGCTGAAGGGTCAATAAACTTACTAAAAATACTGAGGCCTAATATTTTAGAAACCTATATTCGATACTTTGACAGATGTGGTAGTGAGGCTTGCCTGATCGGGTCTTTGTAAAATGTACTGTTACGTAGTGTACAGATTGGTGGGCAAAGTGGACCACACGGCAATCTAAGAAAGGGTACTGATGTTTTGCAGTTCAAATTCAAGTTAGGTTAGGTTAGGTTAGGTTAGGGGTAGGGAGGAATTTGTTCTGACGTATGTTCAGTTACCGCTCTGAGTGGCTTTGTTTATGTCAATTTATAATTTACATCTAAGTCTTTTTTAACACGACACACATGTTAAATAGAGAATATTTTTCGTAACTTTTAAAGACATCGTAAAAGATGAAAAAGCTAAATGTTTTACCAAAAAACATTCAAAGGAAGTAAAAGTGAAATCCATTTTACGTAACTGTTCATAGAAAAAACAATTTTCATTACAAAAAATTACATTAGTGTACATTGAAAATTCAATCCATAAGTAGTATATAAAATAATAGAAATTAGAATTAAAAATCAATTTTGCATTATTTATCGCTACTTGATAACAAGCGTGGCGTTACGTACTGGCTCAAAAATGCTAACATCAATAGAACCGACAGAAATGTCTTGCGTAACTGTTAGATTTGAAGAATCATGTTTTAATGTTTCAAGGTTTTACGGCGGTTTTTTTCTAGTTGCTTTTATAATCTTTAATATCTGACTGAACCAAGTAAGTTTAAGAATACGTTAAAAATTTTATGCACGCTGCATATTAAAAATATTTTTTAAGGATTTGTACGGAAAATTTGTGTAAAAATGGGATATGTGGTTATTACACATTACACTTGTCACTAGATGGCGCTATTAATTTTATCTATCCACTATCATTTTATGTTTGGTTTTAAAGTTATAGACAAACCTAAGTAAGAACTTTCTAAGAAGCCCAAAATAAGACCACGAAACAATGATTAGAAAATGAATGATCATTGATTCATATGATTTATTTGGGCGTAAAGTCAAAAATAATTGTAAGTATTTCATACCCTGAGCCTGGTGTTCCGCCTCTCCCTCAACGTATGTACCAGCCTATCCACGTCACCGTGCCTGAGCACTGCGTCCAGGACCTTTCGCGGGATAGGCTCCGCCAGGCTTTCCAGCAATAATTCAGCTCTTTCAACCTGTTGATACATACGCAATAAGTGAACAGTTTAACACGTTACGAACATAATCTTCATTGCGATATAATCTGATGTGCCTATAAAAAATCTTAGTTAATATTTTTACCTACTAAGTTTATACGTATTTTAGTTTGGTATATTTCAATAATAGAAACATACCACTGTGTGTAGCAAGAAGGAAGGTGAAATTGTCATTTAAAACTCCCGGGCACCAGGTATATGTTTCCCTAGGTTCTTTTGGTTGGTTTCCTTAGGTAAGTCTCAATTGGTGCCAAAATCGCTCAATTTTTTGAAAAATAAAATGATCTATAACTCTGGCTCCCTGCGATTTCTGGCTATTCAGCAAACTCAAAAGGCCAATGCGGGGACGCCGTTTTGTTACGATTGAGGAAATGAAAACTGAATTAAAGAAGCCTTCAAGGCTATACCGAAAAAAGACTTCCGAATGTTGTTAGGCAAAAGTGTTTTATAGGACGAGGATTACTTTAAATTGGACGAATATTTGATTTGGAGGAATAAATAAAGAATTTTAAGTAAAGTTTTTTAAGTTTTATAAACAAAATCACCGTATTTTTTATCACAGTATTACATATCGTCTTTTAATATACATTGCACAGAACTGATTTGTATACAACATTCAATGATTTGTACATTATATAACAATGAATACTCCAAAATGATTTAATTTCTTTATAGTGTATTTAGTGTTAATGAAAATATACTTAATGACATTATTATTAATTTGTTACTTATAACAAAAAATATATTGCACCAATGATTGTTTTACTATAAAATTCTTGTAGAAAAAGGACATAGGCCAAAGATTTCCAATAAGACTAGTTGGTAGAGGCATACATTCATTGTCTTCCAACGACCAGGCCAGATTTTATTATAAGTCTACTGTCGCGCCATCCGTATTGGTATCAACTTCGTTCACTCCAGAAACTTAAGGCCCCAGCAGCCATCAGTTCTGTCTCCCATTTGACCATCCACTGCCATTTAAACCTATCAATCTGTTATGACTGGGAAATATATGGAGGAGGACCATATCTAGTAGTGAACATCCTGCAACTGAAATGATAATGATGAAGAATAAAAAAAGCATTACATAGCATTTGTCACATACCTGTATGAGTTTATGCTTAAGATGCGGCCACACCAGCGGCAAGATCTTGCAGTTCACGTCGATTGGATTCAACAAGGCAGCCACACAGGATACCAGCCCGCAAACTTCGTGTCTTATCTGAAATATGAGTGTATCACAATAAAAAGCAGTGTTTTCTTTTTGAGAGATCCTTAGAAGAACATAGCTTGAAATATTGTGACCTACGGTCGTTGGGACCGAACTGACATTGAGCGGCCACCACGAGCCGGTAGGCGCCGTAGTCAAGGTCGAGAGAAGTCACTGTGGATACGGGACAGCGCAAAACCAAACATAAACATATAACATATAATTGGGCTGAAATTAATAAGATATTCAAACTATTATTACTATTACTATTAAGATTGAATTTAACTTTTATTATCCTGCTTCTACTTACCCACAAATTCGGGTGTGCGAGGTAGACAGCGCTTTCGGCCAATAGATCACAGAGGGCTTGCTTGGGCAGCAATCCCAACTCAGCCAGACTGCTAGTGGCTCGAAGGGCCTTCGCTATGATCCACTCCGTCTGATCCGTTAGTCCCTGCGCAAAAACACGTCACATAAATTGAAAGATGAATGTTGCAAATTATTTACTGTATATAATACCAGAGATCGTCAAAAATCAAGCTTTTACATGTACTATCTATTTAATATTTTTACGGTAGAATTGAATTTCTTCTTCATATTATCCATTTTTAGATGATGGTTATTTATTATCGATAAAAATTCGGGATTGAAATATTTTTCGTTTCGATTATAGAATTAAATGCTAGCAGTCGATCCTATGTAGCTTAGGAATAAGTTACATTTTTTCGACTACCCAGTGCCTTGAATATTAATATATAATTTTTATCTAAGTAGGTGTTTATAAATACAAATATTAAACACGCTGTACCGCGCCTACGGTAAGCGCGTGACGAGGAAAGGAGGGTATCTTTTATTAATGCCATAACTAGTCATTATATCTTCAAATTAATTATAAGCCCTTCTATTATCTAGATTTTCAACTATAAGTGATTATTTTTCCTTTGAAAATACCTGGTCTTATAAGTTCGCAAGTAAAATCACGCACCTGTTGTAGTAATGGCACGAGTATGGGAGCGGCATGTTGTCCCACGTAAGCGGCCACGCCCACCACGCGCTCGAAGAAACACCCACGCAATGCGGCCTCTTCTTTGTCGTTTAGGAACGTAACCATGTGCGACAGTATCACGTCATTTGCTGAAAAATAAACATCCTTTATTATGCAAATTGAAAACTTTAAAATTTCGAATACTTGACATTATTTTGATATATAAAGAAACTAGTTTCTTCAAATTAATCTAATAATTCTGTTCTGTAATGTGCCTCGCTTATTTAATGTCGGTAAAGCAGTGGCTGTTTAACCTCGACATTTCATAGATGGCGCTGTTAATAAAGGTGCTATGATGGCGTCCATAGCGGTCGCCGGTCGGTAAAGCAGTTAGTATTTGAGAGCTCAGAGTGATAATTTAAAATATTGCATAATAAACTTTTAAAAGGAATCGACAGTTAAAATAATATCTTTGTGTCTCTGTTTTAGAACAACGCATTATTGTTTTTTGAAGCATACACCTACATAGTCGAGTTAATCGGGTGTTAACAAAATATCTATCTACTCTACAATAAACAATTTTCAACAATTGCGCAATTTTATACCGCTGTCACACAGGCACAGATTTTGTCAGATTTTAAGAAATTAAATAATGTTAAAATAAGCTAGTTTTATTGATGTAGAAGTAACGTAACGATAATTTTTTTTGAGAATATTACCTGAAGTGGAGATGAAAAGAATGTATATTTTTAAATCTATGTTTATATTAACTTTCTACGATTAAGTAAAAACACAGTAAACAAAGCGTGAAAATATAAGAAAATTAGTCAAATTAAGTAAATGAGATTACTACGTATGAAATTTGTGTAAACCTGCGTAATAGGAATCGTTTTCTATTATTCAGTCATTACAATGTCAAAAGTTGTTTCGTCTAGTTACATTATAAAATGACTAATCATTGATCAGGCTCAGGAACTAGGCACTGAATTAAAAAAAGTTGACTTTTATCTATTTTACCTTTTTGCTTCCCGAAAAACACGCAGAGTTTCGTGATTCCATTTTCAACAAGCGCCCGTTTGACTACCGCCTGGGAGTCCGTTAGCAGATACGATACAGTAGAACGCACCTGACATTTGGATTTAACAAATAAACATTATACTTATCATTTTAAATTTATAACGTATATGTAATAATATGATAGTAATATTCATAGACAAGGGTTGGCCAAGCTCTTTGATAGTGCGAGCCATTTTTCGAATTTTGATTTTTTTTTTAAACCCGCATTTAAAACACACAAAATGTTATTTTTTTTATAAAAATCATATGAATTTATTTAAACAATAGTACAGAATATGCGTAAAAAGTTAGATATAATGCCAACGTAATGCTGATTTGCTGAAAAGAGCCAATCAACAGTTGCTCTTTTTAAATAAAATTTAATAATTGATGTATACATTATAATATGAACCCTGCAAATGAGGCAACAAACCAAATTCCACGAGTTTCTAATGACTATATATAATATATATAATAATAACGAGAATAATATAATATATATAATATATATAATAATATATATAATATAATATATATAATATATATATAATAATAACGAGAATGCTAAGCGGGTATTATCGACGAGTGACAACAGCCTACGCCAAGGTCTCCTTGAGCCTAGTCACTCCACGAAGCGATCACCGAAGCTATCTATGAGCTTGGCGGCCTCGCAATCAGTAAAATAGTAGTATGAAGCGGGCCGAGACGAAGCTCTCCCAGGAATCCTTAGACTTCGCTACTTTAAAAGAGGTCATAAGCTAGGAGCACTACGCCCTGTCACTTCTAACCCAAAAAACCTGCAGATGCCACTTTGGATAGCAGTAACAGTCCGGTTCAAAAAAATCTTGTGGAACTTTATCATATACGCTTACACTAGAGGAGGGGACGAGAGGGTCGCAGAAAAAGCAAGATGTGACAAAAAGGGGGAGGTGTTTACAAGAGTGAAATTTCAGATTACTTATTTTATGAACGGCCCCTTGTCACGTGTCATGGTGAAATATAAATCTAGATTTGAGATAAGAGAAATTGAGACGATTGGTACTTTAAAAAATATATAATAGGTTGTCAAATATCTCCCTTCCGCTTTTTTGCTCTTTATTCAATGCTTTATAAAAAGTGTTACAGTGATCGGATTTAGTTCAAATATGCGCCGTTTTGTTCGATAATCTGTTTCCATCTAGACGGCAACTTCATAATACCTCCCTCGTAGAAGCCCCCCTCCTTATTTGCGAAGAATTCGGACAGCCACTTTTCACAAACCTCTTTTGAGTTCAACTTTACACCACCAAGGGCGTTCGCCATGGACAGGAACAGGTGGTAATCACTTGGCGCTATGTCCGGGCTATATGGTGGATATGATAAAACCTCCCATCCGAGCTCCCGTAGCTTCTGACGAGTCATCAACGAAGTGTGTGGTCTGGCGTTGTCCTGGTGGAACACTACACCCTTCCTGTTGGCCAATTCTGGACGCTTCTGGTCGATCGCCTGCTTCAAGCGGTCCAGTTGTTCGCAGTAGATGGTAGAATTAAGCGTCTGGCCATATGGGAGCAGCTCATAGTGGATGATTCCCTTCCAATCCCACCAAACACACAGCAAAACCTTCCTGGCCGTCAATCCCGGTTTGGCCACTGTTTGGGACGATTCACCGGCCTTCGACCACGACCGTTTTCGCTTGATATTGTCGTACGTGATCCATTTTTCGTCGCCAGTCACCATCCGCTTCAAGAATGGGTCGAGTTCGTTCCGTTTCAGCAGCATATCGCAGGCGTTGATTCGGTCCAGAAGGTTTTTTTACGTCAAATCATGCAGCACCCAAACATCAAGGTTTTTTTGTATCCAGCCTTCTGCAGATGGTTTAAAATGGTTTGGTGACTAACTCCCATCTCCTGGGCAATGTCACGAGATGCCACATGCCGGTCTAACTCGATGTAGTCCATGATTTGATCGGTAAATGTCGTCACAGGTCTTCCGCCGGCTGGCTTATCTATGGTGTCGTTTTCGCCGGCTCTGAATCGTCGAAACCATTCCTCCGCGGTTCGAAGTGATAGAGCACCATCCTCCAAAACACCATTAATCTCACGGAACGTTTCTCTAGCGGATTTGCCTTTAACGAAGGAAAACTTTAAAATAGCGCGAATTTCGGCCTTAGTGAACTCCATGTTTACACGTCTATAACTGTTGAACGCAATATCCAAACTAATCATGCATAGCGTCGTTTTGTAGGTTATGTCAAGACCTTTCAAATTATGTATAGTATTGCCAGATACGCGCTCTGTAGCGCTTTGTACATAGCCGCGAAATTCAAAAGACAAAAAGGCGGAAGGGAGATATTTGACAACCTATTATATTTTCACACAGGAGATTTTTTTCTGAAAGGAGAATAGTATCTCAGACGCAGGAACAACATAGGGCTAAATACAATCTAAAACTTACCATTTCATGCAGCGCCGACAATTCAGTCTCGTAATTTATATTGGCAGTTTCGACCATGTTCTGCGTCTGGTCCAAAAAGCGCACAGCACTCTCCGCCAACTTCGCTGTAGGATTATTACGATTGTTATAATGAAAAATTATATAATAGCGACAAATTAATGGACCTTTCATACATATTTAATTAATATCCTTCATAAATTTTGAACAAAATAACATAAGTCTGCATAGGTGTAAGTAACAACATAAATAAAACAAGTGTACATTTTTAAGTAACAACGTAAATATTATGATCATTTTCGTCATCGTTTCAGGCGTAAGATGTCCATTGCTGAACAAAAGCCATCCCCATAGATCTCGAATAGGAACGTTGGTAAGTGGCCTTTACCCAGCGTCTTTCAATGACATTAACAAGGTCGTCTGTCGACTTGTGGGTTCTATATTCTATGCTTGCCAGTCATTGGTCTTCACGCCAGAACTTAAAAGCTCCAGCGGCCACCTGTTAGGCACGTGTGGACTGCCCGCTGCCACTTCAAATGTAGTAGATATTTATAAAAAAATAATAATCAGAAACTGTCATACATAGCAATCAAAACATGTAACGTTCGCGGTGCGCGGTCCAAGCTAGACTGGCAAACTGGCCGAGTACGACAATGCACGGGAATTCCTCGCAACACGAATGACATACTTATACAATAACAAATAAATAAATGTTTATGATAAATTATATAGCCAATTAGTTCGAACAATATCATATCTAAATAATAAGAATACGTTTAAGAAAAAATAAAAAAAGAAGTTTTTTTTTTTAATTTTGACTAAATTGAAAGGAATTTGCTGTTTCCGCGGGTTTTCACTATTATACTACTTAGGTTAATACATCATCATGTCAGCCGATAAACGCTCACTTCAAGGCATAGGCCTCCCTCACAGACCGAAGTTGTTATTTTATTATAATTAAAATAAAACACTGTTATACGAAATAAGCTGAATGGCTCTTCTATGAGTGTATTAACAAATTTTATTATTAGATTCAACCAGTCTCCCGGCATATCGTATGGCACACAGTTTGTTGCGACTATCTTTATCCAAGCCGTGTCCTGTTTCAGCAGCATTCCTCATAGTGCATTGTCTCGTGTCAAACAAGGCAATTCCGATATTGCTCTTGGTTAAGGGGTGGCTCATTTCTGTGAACTATATAACACTAGCTTAATAATGATCTAATTATCTCATTTTCTCACATTATTGTCATCGGTGGCCAATTTAAATCAGTTTGGTTGGACTAAGTAACCTCGAGACACTCAGATTCCCAATTTCTGGTATTATAATGGTGAAGGCTTCGCTCGAAGCGTCAGTCGGAGCTAGTTAGTTATTTTAATAGCTACTAGCTAGAAGTACTAACCGATGTTGTTAGCGTAAGCAATGCGAACCGGCAAAGCGGGGTCCGCAGCCCTGGGCGCCAGCTCCGGTAAAATGTACTCCGGGAACACGTTGCAGCCCGTGGGGGGCAGCGTACGAACTTGCGAGAGGCACCGCGTCGCAGCCCACACGGCAGCTGAACGCACACGCGCTGTTCCGTCGTGAGACATGTGGATCTAAAAGCATTAATCACTGAAACCAGTTCTTGATATAGATTTTTGTTAATTATATTAGGGGCAGCATGGATAGGTCCCACTAGACGGACCGACGACATTGTCAAGGTCACGGGAAGTCCGGTCATCGTGGCGTGGCGATCTTTGGAGGAGGCATACGCCTTGTGATGAAGATGATGAAATGTCGGAGATATAACTTCAATCGTTTTAAAGAATCGGCTTTGTCATTTTTGGTGATTAAAACAGGATATCCAGGAGAGGATTTCTGAAGGTCCAATCGTATTAACAGTAAACATACCATTACGGGCACATGACCCATTTTGAACTTTTTCAGTGATAATGTAATGCGATGAGCAATGGATCAAACCATAAGATTTTTTGCGTTTGTTATTGAAATGGTCAATATACTATATTGTTTAACTATAATAAATTTAAGTTTTATTAAAATTATAAAATCGGGTCTTTTGACCCGTTACGGTAGTAATAGGTACCTAGTAAGTGTTGGTATGATTAGCTTTAAAATAGAATTGAATGTGACCCCTTATAATGGTATCCTGCAATTAAAGGTTACGAGAGTTTTATACTTATATTATATATTTTATATTTTACTTTGGGTCACTGAGCCAGCGAAGTAAGAAAGAGTTTTATACATCCATAACCCTGTTATCACGTTGAGTGCCACATCAGTCACATATGACTGACACCAAGCGTTCAATTTAGGCCATGTCAGTCACCGGTGACTGACACAACCTTTCGTCCAAATCTCGATAGCCGTCAGTTACTGTCAGTTTTAATCTTTTTAAATTAATGCGAACATTTTGTTATTAATGTTATTGAACATGTTTACAGATAACTTTAATGGATAATTTAATAAATTAAAAACAAAATTACAACAAGACTAAACTATTTGTTTGAATTCCTTGACAACATACCGTTGTATCGAATAAATTCTATATTGCTGCTATATCAGGCCTCGCGGCCAGACTATTATGTCGTTATAAAAGTACGTGGCACTCAACGTGTTAATCACACCTTTGACATATACAGCTATAGGTAATGTCCGTTTGTTCATCAGCTTATTACTTATAAGTTCGATAGGTTGCGAATGTGTTGGTAAAAAGAAGCGTGCGTTCAGTACCCGAGCATAGTAAAAAATAAACGCTCGCGTAAGGTAGGTGCAACATTTTTTACACTTAAGGTCGCCACAGTACTCCGCGCCCAGGTCGTTACAGTCGATAGTAATCTGGGAACTATACAGTTCTGCCACTACTGGCGCATCTTTGCTGATTTAAGTGGGTAATGCTTGAGGGATTATTTCTTTCCTCGTAGTGGTGGTTTAGAGTTGTGCAGTTGTTGATGCTGGTACCGCAAAGTTCGTCGCATACGCAGGCTTCAAATGGTCTGTGCAGACGTTGCCCGTCTTGCCTTGTATTGCGATTTTGAAGTATTTTTCACAGCTCGCAACCAGGACAGGCGGTTTTTCTATGGTCACTTACAATATCTTAAGGATATTATAGTAATAAAGCAACTCTTCTGCAAGCTTTAACCCTTTCGCTGCAGAGCGCCTAAAAACGAATTACTCTCTCAGCCATTTATCCATGATAGGAGCAAAATTGATGAATAATTGTATTTGATTATGTGATAAATATCTGCACAGAAAGAATATGCAGGTATCGCATTGGTAACAAACAAATTAATGACCCAGACATGCAATTATTGACAGGATAATGTTGAACTAATGTACGGCGCCAGAAGGCGCTGTTCGCTGAGAGAAAGCGTCTATAGCCGAGCGCCAAAAGGCGCTGTTCGCAGCGAAAGGGTTAATATTACTATTACATGTTTTTGTTTATTTAATTTATTAAATTAATTACATTATAATTCAGAGACATATCATGTGAGTGTATAACATTACAATTTCTCGATACTATTAAAAACATACTTACAATATACGGCAAAATCCGGTCCAAAATCGTCTCAGAGCTAGAATTTTCACAAAGCAGTTGTAGAATCTCTAGACAGTACAGTTTCGAGGTGCAATGGTGGAGGCCACGTATGCAAGAGGTCACCAGTGATGTTATCAAAATAAGACCCTCACTATCTGGACCCATGTCCGTCTTCTCAACAGCTTTGCTATCACTCTCCTCTTCAAAATCAGTTACATTAATGTTCATAACCTTAAATCCCTCCTTCATTAACACTTCTATATTATCTGTGTTACTTGACTCTGTTGTCTCTTCCACCAGGTCTTTATAATTTTTAGCATCGGAAGGTTGTGTGAAGATTTTTATAATATTCTTTATGTCCTGATGTATCCTTAGAATCTTTTCATCGGCCGGTAATATTGGTTGGGCGGAAAATATCAACATGTATGATTGTAAGAATGAATAGAAATACTCTGGAAATAACCTGAAATGATAGTTTACGCTATAGGAGGAATACTGTAAACACAATACTATATTTCATTAATTTAATATTAAAACTAATTGTACCCTGCGTTGCTACGCCATCAAGTAAAATAAATTTGACGGAAAGACATTACAAAAATATTTAATTTATTTTGAGTAATATTACTGATTTTGTTTATTTTGAGAGTTAGTCATACCAATTCAGAAACCTTCGTGAGCCTACAACAATTTAGGAAAAGATCAGCACATGATCGAATGTATAGTTTACAATTCTATGAAGGACATACAGACAAACATTGATTTGTATATTTAAAGATGTTTTGGAAACAGCCAGAAAATAACTGAGGTAGATAACAAGATAATGTATAAAAAATCCAATGAAGTTTCCACTAATAAATGAAACAGGTATTAAAAGTGAACAGTAATATCAAGCTTTTTCAAACATTTTTATGTTACGTACAGTTAAATTAATTGCCATAACAAAATAAGACGCTTTTAATTAAAAATCAATATTAATAAAATAATAAAAAATAAAGAATTTATTTTTCAGCAACAGACGATAATTATCTAGTGAAATTACTGGTTCAAGAGAACTTTTTATCACATTGAAACATAAAAGTTTTTTATATTATATTTCGAACAGAGTTAAATAAAATTAAATAAGAAAACTGATTTTCCGTCAATATTGGGAAGGAAATATAAAGATTGATTTACATAGAGCTACTTTTTAAAAGATGCGCAAGTAGCTCCTTATCACATAATCTAAAATTTTTTTGCTGTCTGATATACGGTTGTCTGTGAGAAAAAAGATACCATTTTCTATATAATAACATTTTTCCTCGTTGTTTTGTTGTAATCAATGACGTACACATTTTGTTCTACAACCTCTAAAATGAGTTTTAATCACAGTGTAAACAGAAATCAGACCAAAATAATGTCAAATCATAGAGAAAACAAGAATAATCAACATTAGTTAGCAAGGGATTCCGTCTGCACCTTTTTAACATTGCCGTGTAAACACATCCTTAGCTCGGTGTTACTAACCAATGAGATAAGTTATACTTTCACATTTTAAATTTAAGCTGAAATTGTATTTATATCTAATGTATTAGACTATACAATAATGTGCCAAAATCATGAAGGTTACTTGATAATGCTTTGTCGCCATATTTACTCATAGTAAATGATCAATAAAAGCAAAACATCAGTCAATACATTAAAAATTTAAAAATATTTTCGATTTTATATCAGCCCATATTGTGGGAGGTTAGCATAACTTTATTTGATTAAACCATAAACAATTGTTAACAGTCAAAACAAAACATACTTGCCCCTGGCTTCATCCAAATATATTTCAGCACTCCGTCGGTCACGTGGATTTCTTTCAGTCATAGAGTGCAACAGATCTCTCAACCCTGGCTCACTGCCCTCAGGCAGAGTCATTGTGGACGGTCGATCTTCACCATTACGATACGCGAGCAATCCTGGCAAATCCAAAGCTGGTGTACCATCATTCCACAGTTCAAATAACGCACATCTGTAAACATTATTTCAGTATTAAGGTCAAGAATGCCTTTATTATAATAGTTTTTAGTAAATTAACAAATGATTCTACACAGTTTCTTCAGATTCTTTTTTATAGAATCAATATTCTGAACTTAACAGAAGTCTACATATAAATAAATATTTAAATTTACAATATATCAATGTTTTGAATTTACAAAAGTTCTTCGCAAAGCTTTTTCGAAAGAATAAATATTAGTTATATTGTTAACAGCAACTAATAAGCAGGGATTAGGTCATCTCGTATCAGAACGTGTATTAGTAAATTATGTAACTAGTTGCGCCCAGGCTTCCGAATGACACCTCAAGATCAGATACGGCAGAGGTTTATTGAAAACATTTTCAGCACTGGTATCTTAAATCCCAAGAAAATAACTTATATATAAATATAAAGAATTAAAAAATCTTTGCGTTTTGTAAATAAATTAAGATAGTATAATATTATTTAATTACATATTTGAATTTACCAGCAGCAAATACAAAAAAATTTTTATCAAACAAAACGTATCTTAAAACCAATGATTATAAAAACCACCGTTGTCAAATAGATACGACTATAATACAAATCTGTATTTAAAAAAGTAAAATGTGAAGTTAATTCAAAATTCTATACGAATATAATTTATAATCATAATTAAACGCTGTATGACAAGGAATAAAATACATGAGTTAAATTAAATCAACTGAAAATCATTAACAATTATTTAATAATTGTTGTAATTATTACTTATTATTTTAGTATGTTGAAACCACTAGTTTTAGAGAACATGGTCATTTAGCCCTGATAGAGGCTTTTCAAATGTATAATGCAAAGGAAATCTAAGAATTTTTGCAGCAAAAATAGACGTAGTTGGATATAGAGAATATAGGTATAACTTATTTATCTATTTATTTAGGTGTCAGTATCAGTATCAGAAATACACATAAGATAAAACATTAAAAGTAGCCGTATAATGGTTCTGTTGAGTTACTTTAGAGGTTTAAAATTTACTATTTACAACATATATAAAAATATATTAAATATGAAGAAAAATGTGATCGAATGGAAATCGATATGAAGAAACATCTAGTTTACGACTTTAGACACCAAAAAATCTCTTAAAGTGAAAAAGTTTCCTAGAGCGCGCAATATTCTTGAAGGAAAGTACTTAAAAAATACATGATTAAAAATTTGTTATGGATACAATGTATTACTAAGACAGTTTCTAAAGACTGTGAGAGCCAAGGTTATCGATTGCAGGCAATCGTTCAAGTGTTCTGTTATCCCGATAATGGGGCCCATGCTGGATAGCTTCCATGAGGCGTCAAGGTAAATTCTACGGAACCTACAAATAAACTCGAAAAGTTTCCCACAAGATTTGGGCATTTAGTATTTATACATATATAAATATTTATAAAAAAATTACCCAGCTGAAAATATATCCATGGTAGGCACCAATTCACCAACTTTGCAAGGGGACTCGCTCAGTAACAAGCCACCGGTTTTATCATCACCCTGTGAATTACAAATTTTGATTGTGTATATAAAAAAAAAAAACATGGAAAAAATAATAAGCTCGAATGAATATACACAGTTCACGGACTCTTCCGCTCCGTGAACTCATATCAGACGAAGCTGTAAAAGCCTTAGGGCTAACAGCAAAAACCTCTTCATAACAGTACTGTACAGAATATACATACTTCTACTTCAGACTTCGTATTGTTAATACCCCAAAACTTACACACAAACGCGCGCACGCGCGCGCATGTACACGCACACATGCACACGCGCGCGCACACACACACACACACAGTTATATATATTTTATTTATCACAAATTAATATTTGTTATAAGAAATACATAGGTGTAGAATCTATAAGGAAATCAACAAGTAAATGAACTTCTTTATCATTAAAGTGTAAATGTTTAATTTAAAATCTAATGTTATCTATTCAACAAATTATGTATTACATCTCTTATTGAGAAGTAGTTGTTTAATGCCTCAGACCTGAGAAGAACAGGCTAAAAGTCTGCATAAATATGGTTGGTTAATATGTATAATAATATACTATAAAAAAAAACACTTACAGAAGGCCTGTAAGCAGGATCTGGCGCTCTGACGAACCTCTCAGGCGCTACATAACACAGCCGCCGGCGGGAAGTATCAAAGAAGTAACTGAAGTCGGCTGGGTTGTCATCTGGCAAGAAAGTAGGCTTGAACGAAGCTATATCGGTCAGCAGCACCCATAGCCATGATGTCACCATTATATTTTCAAGCTGTGAAAGACGTAGTTTCACTTATCAACTAAAAACTTTTATAATTCATTGCGTTATTCCAGTGTTGCAAGTATATTAGAACAGTGGTAACCGAGCGATAGAGAGTTGAGATTAAATAATAAATAATACATTATACGGGATTGGTACTGTTCACAAACAAGTTTGCAGAAGATAGATGCAGTATCATCTACGTACCATAATACTAAACTGTGATCGCCAACCTGCATGCCAAGTATGGCGATTATGGTATATTCCCCCTTAAATATCTTAAGGGGAGGTATAGACATCAAGGCATAGGCCTTGCAGTGGGCATCTATCGGCTGAAACGACGCAGTATGTTTGAGGTCACTCAAAAAGCAAAGGGTTATACTCTTATAAAGAAGATATCCGCAGAAGAACCAAAGTCACCTGCTTAACTTGAAAAGTTGCTCGTCTTAAGTGGCAGTGGGCGGAGCATATAGCTTGCGCAACTGACAGCTGTTGCGTCCGAAATGTTCTCGAGTGGTGACCACCAGCTGGTAGACGAAGCGTGGGTATGCCCTCCAATAACTACTCAGCTAATAAGATGATGGTGAAATATATTTTATAGAGGTACTATCCACCAATTACCAATCCACACTTAGCTTACTTTTGTAACTTGGAATTCATTGTAGTGTAAAGTTTGTAAGCCTTTATAGGTTCACATTTATTATCATTAAAGTAGTAAGTAAAGTAGTAACAATATCAGATTGATAACATACTAACACGTAATAGTTAATAAAACTTTATATCAAATATTATAGTTTAGCTACAGAACTTGAACCTTCATATTTTATGGTCAAATTACTAAACCACGAGTCTCAATCGACGCCATATTTCAAGCAAAGAGAAAATAATCATTTGCTGACAGAATGGACTTCGAGCTATGGCAAAGTACAACTGGTCTTGTAAGTCCTGGCGTTCCATATGGAATAGTCACGTGGTTTACACTCGTCTGTTATTTTATTTCAGTACAGAGAAGCTGAAAGGTTTTCTGTACCTAAACTGTAAAAAAACAATTATTAACACATATGTCATATACTAACCTTTATGTCACCATGACATATACCAAGTTTGTGCATCCTATGCAATGCATACAGCACTTGGAATGTAATCCATTTCTTCTCAAGTACAGTCAGAAACGGCCGAGTCGACATGCGATCATATACGCTACATTTGCAGTATTCTCGCATTAAAAGCCCTGCTTTATCCGTTAGCTGAAAATATTTAAATGTTTTTGATTATAGAATCACAATACGTACATATGTACGTAACATATATTACTTATAATAAATAAGGTATGTTATATATTATAAATATTTTACAATAATAAATAAAAATATGAAACTGATTTGGATCACACTTGCCTCGGAAAGAATACAGAAACAGAGTATACTGAATATGGAAAATGAAAGTTTTTACAATTACCAGATTCTTCTTCTTAAAATATTATCTGTCTGCATTGATATGTGAGATTAAGTCAACATTTTAGTTCCCGATTATAAAAATCAGATAACTTTTTGTGGACCCACTCTTACAAATTATCTTATTGTATCGCACATTGGAGTCCACAAGAACCACTTTAAGTACTAAGGATATACAGAAAATGAAATGAAAATGAATAAAGTGATATATTAGACTCATCATTGTTAGAACCACATTGGGCCTATGTTGTGAAATATGGTCCATGCCATCTATCGGAAATAGTATAAATCTATCAAGTCCTTCCACATCCTCCATCTCCTTCCATCTTTCCTCTTTTAGACGCAACTTCACAATATTTTAACTAGAATGTAACAAATTGTTAAAATGCACTTACAATTACACGCTGGAATGGTAAACAGTTGAAGGCAGATGCCAGCTGTTCTTTTATTTTTAATATTCGTTCCTTGTGTTCAGCAAGTGGCAGTGACGGGTCATGTACTGCAAATACTTTTACCACTATTAAACCCTCCCTGGATCTGGCTCTTGCAACCTTCAGGAACCTTGTGGAGCCTAAACTGTAAAATTAAATTTTTCAACAAAAATGACATAATTGCAGTGATAGTCAAAATTCCTAGAATAATCTAACTTCATGGAGCACCTTATTTAAGTTGGCAAACATTCAGGAATCAGGCAATGTAAAACATTTGTATTTTTAAATTTGTGGTTGAATTTACAGTCCAGCATAGAAACTGTTTACATTGACTACTGTATTTTATACAAGGAGTGATAAAAAAAATATGGCAAATGAGTTTTTATATCAGAAACTGCTGTATCTACAACTGTTTGAATGAAAATGTTTGATAGTAGATAGTCTTTAGCAAATTTGAATAAGTTGCAACTTCTTTATCAGCTTCCACAGCTATAAAAGTGAGATCATTTGTTCTGTTTGTCAAGCATCATGAGTTGTGAAGTGTTTTGAATTTTAAATTTTTATTTTGTGATAGGTTGCAGAAAAGTACCAAAGAAGCTCATGAAATGTAAAAATTAGTGTAGGGTGATAATGTGGTGACTTTAAAGACAGACTGTGAATCAAAAGAGCAAATATATCGGTTAAGGATGTGCAAAGGTAGAATTAGATTGGTAGACAAAGGTAGAGATAGATTTTTTTACCTCAAAAACCAATGAAAACATGTAAGGAGTATATGTATGTAGCATATGTAGCAAAAATGGTTCAATTTAGCAGGCAATTGACAATTCAAGAGCTTGTCAAGGTACTAAACATTTGGTATGGGTTTGATGCAAAGTATTTCAATCAACAAAGATCAATGGTTTTCTCTTCCATCACAACAATGCAGCATGGCACATATAGCTACTGATTTGTGGGTTATTGGCAATAAAATATACAACTGTCTGTTCCGTCACACCTTACTCTCCAGATTTAGCACCATGTGATTTCTATCTCTTCCCAAAAATAAAAACCATACAGAAAGTAACCATTTTGACACAAATCCCTACATTAAAAGAGTACATTGCTGGTTAAGGAAAGTCTTGTCTGGTCTCAGCAGGTTGGTTTCCACAATCAATTGACACTAGACTTATTTTGCAACAGGTAGCTAAACACTTTGAAGATTAATTTGAATTTTAAGTAAAATTAATATTTTGTTCGTGATAAAATTTATCACCATATATTTATCATACTTCATATTAGGCGAGGTTAATTACAATTATAAATCAATAAATAACATAACTTTTTTAAGAGAATATTATAACACTACAACTATAAAGCTAAGAAACCTTAATATCCTAGAACCAAAATTATAATCAGTACTAAGCCTACTTCATTTGTCCATCTTCTCAGTGGATTCTTGTACAATTGTGAGAATAAAAGGAACCAAGGTAAAGACGTAATTAATAACGTAACATTTCATCTAGATAAGAAGACCTAGAACCATAAAAAATCATGAATCTAGAACCGTAAAAAATGAAGGAATCAAAATCAAAAAATGGAAAATGTTTCCAGATATTTTTAAACTTACTACTACTAAATCAGTATACTAATCATTTTTAAAAAGTAATTACGTTTTATAATTTCCGTAAATAAAAAATATGTACTAAACTTACCTTTGATCAAAAGATAGATCAGCATGATCACTAAGATAATGCTCTACAGGGTAAATCTGGGACGGAGCTACACCGACTAATTGATTCCCCATTGTCTTTAATAATCTAATAATTTTATTACGTCCTTAAGTTCAAATATGATTGTTTTCTCATTAATAAATATTAGTGAAGTATGAAAGTTATGTAAAATAAATAGAAAGATGTATACATTGGTAACTGTTTTAAAACTATGATACTTAATCGCATTAACTACAAATTAACATGTTGCAAAACAACGGAATTGCATTGTGCACTTTTTATTTTGATAAATCGCTTGACAATGCAATGTTATTACCGAAAGTGACAGTGACATCTAACAAACATCACTTTATAGGAAAAATTACAGATTCTCTAGTTGACAAAATAATGCTTTTATTTTTCCAAAATTTTATAAAGTAGTCTTAATTAATAATTTGACATCAAGACAAGATTGACCATCAACTACGAATTAAATTAAGTACATTGTTTTCTTAAATTATCATAGATTACTCACAGACACCTCATCACTGAAATCGGCTGTCACTTTCGCTCTACGGTCAGAGTTTCTTGTCTTCAATAAATAAGTCAGCATATCATATCCACCCATTATTTTGTATTATCGTTAAATAAATAACTGAAATGACTTCCAAAAGTGAAAAAGATAGAGCTAAACTGATTCAAGATCGATGTCAGACTATTTTATTGCACATGCTGAAAGATGAAGATAACAAATACTGTGTTGATTGTGACGCCAAAGGTGAGTAAATTTTTCTTATTTTATGTGTTGACTGACCTAGGAACTCAATCAGAAAGGCATAATGCAATATTAGATGAAAAGGTATTAAACTTCATTTCTTTTAAAATGTATGTACGTCTTAGATCATTGCTAACAATGTATTGATTCACGTATATAGAAAATTCCTGTCCTGTTATCCTATACGATTTATTTTAAGCCTATCTTGAAGACATATAGTTTATTGGGTATTCTAAATATAACTTGCGTTTATGAAATCCTTATATTAATTATGTTGCATGATTATATTGTGTTCCTTTCTTTTTATCTTTATATTTTTAAAGTTCTCATTTTTTTCCCGGAATGTAGTTAATAAATTACTAAGAGTAAACATGTAGTTCCTGGTCGTACACATTTTTGATAGAAGGTGATAGATGTAGAATTTTGTAGAGTAGGCATCAATAATTGTAAAGAAATGTAAAGATGGGATTACATGCAGCTACGTTTTTTAAAAGAGAGCTTGTGAGAGATTTTTTTTACTATCATTGCCTCAATTTTAATCCCTTTTAGCTGAATTTTCAAATGGACTAGCTATTGTTGTCTGAAAAAACATCAACACTAATAAATACAATATTTTACAATTGAAACAACTTACATAATTTTTGTAGGCAGTGAGTAATGTACAATTATATAATTATAACATAGAACCTTTCAGTATAATATTACATTACTGTTATTTATGGCCTCAATTAATAATTAATGTAAAAACTTCAATAAAACATATAGAAAAAATGAAATATAGTATTATTTTTTAAATTTTAGAATATGCTAGTCTGTTCTATAATGTATTAGATGAATAGAGATTTCTTGAATTACTTTCTTTTACAATATTAATCCTATTGGAAATCTGAAAAATCTTCACCGTATGAGAAATGTGGATTTTCAGGACTGATGCTTTCAACTCAACAACTGCCCTTGGAATCTATTTAATAACCTTGCAAATGCAAACCACAGAAATTGTATAATTTTCTATTAAAAACCTACAAGATTATAGGAAACTTGTTAAAAATATGAATGAAATTATAAAATTTGTCTTAATAGTGTGACCAAAGAAGATTAATTTATACACATATTTTTGAATAGATTGAAAGCATCATATTGTATTGATGTTTCATATCAAGTCCATTTATTATGACACCAAATGACTGCTTTGTGGCTTCATTGCGAAAACTAGTCCATAGAAAAAACACAAAACAATATCATTCATTATGTTGGATGCTCTGTTATAGGAAGGCCCTTATTATTTGCCATGCCATAATTAAATTGCTCATTTGCTGTCAATTAACATATGGTATACCCTATCAAAAAATAAACGGTTTCATAAATAATAATGTATTAAGTAAGAAAAAGCATTTTCAAAATTTGGATTACCATTAGAGGGACTGGTAAGTAATGTCGTTTCTGTTGACATATTTTACAACAAAACTAATTAATTCTTACTGCTCCGGCATTTAAAATTTGTGTACTAAATGGGAAAAGATTGTTGACAACGAAGGTGAATAAATTGTCGATTAGAAATAAAAACTTGTTAAAATGTAATCGTGTGAATTTAACAGAAAGCGACATTGCTATCCGGTCACCCTAATATATATTATTTAATTTTGCTATCTGGCTCTGCAGATGTTGTACTTTCAGAAGTTATTGGTCTTTATTAGAAAAAAATAAATTAATATAGCATTTCAAAGTGATTACTTTATACAATTTGATTACAAAGCTAATATACTTATAACCAATCACCTGTATATTTTAATATGAAAAAGATGTTGATTGAATTTTGCCATTTAATTTTCAATGTAATCACCTGCCTAACCTGCTATCACCTATTATTTTGATTAACATTAAGTTACAGTACTAATTATAGATAACATGAGCATAAAAGATATGACTTTAGATAAGAATTTTCATATCTCTTTTGTGTTTTTGTTAAGTTATAATTTAAGTTATGTCTAAACAGCACCCTCATTACAAGTATAGAGAGTTTAAGTAAATTTTATTTTGAACAAGAAATATTAGATTAAATTCCCTTTAGTATTTAAAAATGGTGGATATGAATTTGGGCCTCTATTTGTAAGAAAAATAGAGACACAAGGATAAATTTGTAGTACAAATTCATCACAAGTTAGCTAACAACTACTCCATGGAGATTTTATTCTTCAATCACACCTTTGTTAGAGTGGGATCATAATTCACTAATTAATAACTGCACCTTATATATAACTTTTTCAATTTGCTGTACTTATGGAGACTTATAAAGACATTTAAAGTGTATGGAATTTTGAATGGAATTTTTTTATTACACTAATCAATGATAGATACATTAGGGTATTCAAATCTCTTTTCAAATAGTTTATATCCTTGTTTCTTATAATTATACTAATATCAGGAAAAACTTAAAAGAGAATATAGGTTGTAATCAATGAAAGCCATAGGTGTAATGGATGGTAAGTAGTCTGTTTTAAACTTTTAATTATGTGATTATTGAGTGCTTTAAAAAAATTTTAATTTGTAAGAAAATTGCTCAGGAAACAGGTAATCGCTATATTCCGAACAGATACTATTAGGTGCATCAAGGTCTCCAAAACCTAATTGCTTACTTGTATCATTATTAACAACAGGCCTTAATTAAAACAGTTAAGTAATTATTATAATGCGAAAATCCTAATATTTTTCTGCTAATGGTAATGATTATATTAAGAACCATATTCAGCGTTGTACACATAGGACCCAATTCTATATATTGTTTAAATTATTATTTGATATTGCAGCATTTATATATTATTTATATTACATAAATGCCAAAATTGTTTTCGGTATAATATAAAATGAATGATGCAAATGCTATGGTAACTGGGAATGGTGGGGCTTAAGAATAAAAAATACTTATATTTTCATATTTTAATAGGTAGCTTTGTGACGAAAAAACTTATCGGCTCAATAAATTACCTTTGCTGTTTATATTTGACCTCAGTATTGTTGCGCACTAGTTTTTTGCATTAAAAAAGCGGCATAGTTTTTGTACAAGTTAATCTGAAATACATAGGCATACTATGATTACTGGGTAGAAATAGTGAGCTGTTTATAGACAATAAGTTATTAATAACAAAATGTTGAATTCACAAATACTTATAGATGGCAACAGCCAAAGAAGACATCAGTTCATTGGCTAAGTCCTACCAACTTCAGCTTTCTAACCATCCGCACCAGTTAACTATCCGAATTCTTATATCGGAAAATCAGTCCAAACATCTGAGGTATGACATCCTGAAGCTGTATAAATGGATGTAACTCTGTGTGAAACAGCAGTGGCTTCGCTGAAAGCCACTGCTGTTATATATTGATCATTCTGAAACTATTGGATTGCAACCGGCCAATAACTTCCGGAAGTACAAAGTCTACAGAGACAATTAGTTAACAATAGTTAATTTTAATATGTGATAATCCAAATTTCAAAAATACTTTTTTATCCACATTATTATTACATTATTTATTCTTTCTTAAAACAATGTTTATTGGATAAGGTGTGCCATACTTTAATTCCTATACCATACTTTAAATTCAAGTTTTACATTCACTTGTTTAAAGCTTTTACACCTCTATACAATAATGTGTCTTCAAATAAAACATTTCAGATTGGAATCTTCAAGAATTAAGCACTTTAAATAGTAGGAAAAGCTTTTTTCCAAGTTTGTGTTGTTCTTGTTATCATTAATTTTTGGTTCGTACATGTTTATAGGACATAGATTTCTTATTTTGATAAATCAAATAGATTTTCTGACAAACTGAAACAATTTTTTTTTTTCATTTTTTCAGGACCTCGATGGGCGTCATGGAATCTCGGCATTTTTCTTTGCATTCGATGTGCGGGCATTCACCGAAACCTAGGTGTTCATATCTCAAAAGTGAAAAGTGTTAACCTTGACACATGGACAACAGAGCAAGTGGTAAGAGGTATTTTTTAAATTAAGCATTTATTAGAAACATTGTTTTAAACCAACCTTGGTTTTATAATGGTTTACATCTAATTATTTCAATTTATGTTGTCTTATCTAATTTGCCAATTATAATCTGTAACCTTTCCTTGAATATTAAATAAGTAAATAATCATGTATAAAAATATAACAGAACTCAACAGTAATAATTTATTTTTGTGCTTAACTTTTTGTGCATTATCATTTATTTTCGGAGACATGGAATGACTGCTTGCTAATTGACAGTAAACATTACGAGTAAAGCAATCAGGACATCATATTTACATAGTAAATAAATAAATTAAAATTTTTTTGGATTTTTTTTTGCGTACTGAAATAGCTGAGTTGTAATAAACTTTAACTTCTTAGACACAATACCATTAAATGCAACATGTCTTAATTTATTGACATTTAAATATGGTCTTTTAGGTCTCTCTACAGCAAATGGGAAATTCTCGCGCACGCGCCGTTTACGAAGCTAACCTCCCAGACTCCTTCCGTCGGCCGCAGAACGACACCTCCCTGGAGGCTTTTATACGAGCCAAGTATGAACAGAAGAAGTACATAGCCAAGGAATGGGTTCCAATGGCAATACCCAAAGTCAACTGGTATGTAATTGTATTTTTGACTACGCTCTAGTCTTATCCGGTCTTAAAGGACTGATTTCCGCAACCAGGTTTCCGTTTCACTTTACTTTAGTTTAGCCAACCCAACTCCTCAAAAAATCCCAACAAACCCTTGATGTTTCCGGTGGTATTGAAGAGGCCCTCTTTAAGATGGGTGGCCCTGTAGAATACTACCCTGTAGTGAGCAGCAGTTTCCTCCCAGAGCAAGGTTTCAGAAAGCTAGCAGTTTATTGAAGGCATTGCTTGATGGCATTCTCCATGGTTTGTCCATTGTTAAATGTGGTGAAAACCTTCCTTATGGAGGAGTTTAGGGATTAGGGAGGAAAGTCGTCTCTTTTTACATGTGCCATACACATGTATGCCTATACATATACCTTAAAATAGCGGCCGAAAGCCAGTGGACTAAGGTCGACAGAGGCCCACTAAAGGCGTTATAATGAAAGCCTATGACCAACAGTTGATGAATATAAGTTACTTATGAATAAAGGTGGTGTAGTCTGTGATTATACAGACCTAATGAGAGAAATCATCTTTGGTCCCAAGTTTATGGAATCTTTTGTGATGTTTATGTGATTTTATTTTGTTAAATCTTAAATTGCACTGCAGAGAGCAAGGTATTACAATTACCATATTGTGAATATATTATGATTAGTTTGTTCATATGATTTATCATCATAGTTTACTTATTTTAAGACTGTTTTAAAATGCTTAGCAATTAACTTGTTAGACATTCTTCAATACTCTTTTAGTAACAATCTGGATATACAATTTAGATTGCTGATTTTAACTTATGGTTATTAAGAAATCGCTTTTAAAACTTCCAAAGAACCAATATCACTAACTTTTGTGTCTTTTAATGAAAAATCGTACATATCAAGTATATCATTTCCTTTCTTCATAATAATTTTTATCGCGACTCAAATATATATTAAAATTGTTATTACAGGGACAAAGAAATAGATGAAGAATTGGAAAGGCAGAAAAGAAAAAAGAGGTCTACTACAACGTTGGGACCATTGCCGGCGCCAACTGGCGGTGACAAGAAATATAATGTAAGAATTTATTTTACTATGTGTATGTAATGGTTATTATTTGATTACGCTGGTTATTAAAAATAACAGATTGTTTTCGTTATTTTGCAGATGACTTACTCATAAAATAGAAATAACTATCTTTTTTATCATACATATAAAAATCTAAGACAATAATACTCAGGACTGCAAAAACAAAACAATCACATTGCGTCACTGCATTTAAATGCTGTTTTTATGTTTTAATTTCTGTTTATCTGTGTAATATAGATATTATTCATAACAAATCTGATATACATGGATGAATCAATTTCATAATTATCTATTTTTTTTTAGAAATCAGACGTTATACCAAGTTTACCTAAGCCGAAATCATCAGTCAGTCCAAAACTAGGAAGAAGCACACCTACCACCAGCCAAACAGACACCAGCAAGACTTCCAACGGCTCTGCAGATCTCCTCGGTTTAGACACGGGAAAATCTGAAGTGAAAGCAAACACAAGTGATGACATTTTCTCTAGCTTCTTCTCAGCACCCCAAGAGAAACCAGTTGAACCTCCAAAGCCTGAACCGAAATCTGACCTAAAAGCTGAAGAAGAGAATTTCTTTAAACAAGCGGCTCCAACAGAAAAAGAAAAATCTAAGCTAACAAAAGATAGCATACTAGCATTGTATAGTCAAACACCATCTACTAATTTAGTGAATCAATTTAGTTCGGTCCCTTCTGTACAGCCCCAATCATTTCCCTTTGCAACTACTTACCAGCCACCAATGTACAACAGCATGCCCATGCAAAACGGTATGCAGCAATTCAATCAGTTCCAGCCTATGAACAGCCAATTCCAGCAGTTTGGATCTCAAATGCCTCAACAGATGCAGCCACAGTCACTGTTTCCGCAGAACAATCAACAGTTCTTTAGTAATCAACCTGTACAACAACCGCAACAATTAACCCAGCAGTTTGGCAGCTTAAACTTAGGGCAAAATTTTCCCAATGCATTTGGCCCGCCAAACACAAATGTTGCCAGTAACTCAACATGGCAATGAGCCCATAATTATCAGTATGTTATGGAAACCAATCTTTGTTTTTTTTAATTCACGCATTGGTATTAATGTTGCATATTGGATTATCAATTATAAATATATTTTTTTGTGAATCAAACTTAAGATCGTGCTCACTTTCGTGTAGTAATTTTTACAATGGTGTGATTTTCAATTTAACAAGGGTAATTATCATCTAGTTATACCATTGACAATAAAAATAAAATTGCACTACAGTCAGTGCTTTATCACAAAAACATAAACAAAAAATAATAAGCCATAAACAATAAATATTTTTGTGACTGTCACTGGCATGTGGAAGAGAAAAGATTTTTTTTTATTAGAATACATGTACTGCTTGTATTTTATTTTTAAACTATTTTTTTACACAACATAGTAATTATTGCACTTAACTTTAGCTACATGGTATTTGTTCATAGGTTTAATAGATTGCTTAACTAAATATGTTATTAGATATTTTTTTATTTTAATTGCTAGCTTTGTTTTATTCATTGTCTTACTTAAAATGAATTATCTGTTAGTGTTCAATATAGTTTAGTGGTGCCTTTAAACCTCGGTGCAAATTATCGTTAATTTTCATACTGTATTTCTTTAAATATTTTGCAATTTAGTATGAGGATTACAAGTATAATTTTAATCCTGCCATGTTATATTTAGTTCTCCATCAATTTTATGTTTTCAGTTTAAAATTTATATTTTATATTTGCAATGAAGTATTATTTTTTTGAAATTTATTTATTTTTTTACACATGTTTCAAAATAATATATTTTGTCGCCTGTAAACTTTTTTAGGAGTTTTTTCATTTGGTTGTTCGAGACTGATTTTCCATGTTGTTTTAAACAAGTTGTATGTAAAAGACCAATCAGTAACAATTATTTGTTATTCACAATGTTTAACACTTTTGATCAAGGTTATTTCAATCAATTTAATCGAAAATCTTTTAAAAAAATCGTAACCACAAATTTATTAGTAAAGTGTATATGCGCCAGATAGAATTAATATTATTATAAAAAAAACTTTAACATGCATTTTTGTAAACAATTGTGGGCATCAACAATCTAAAAAAATGTATCATGGCTCTTTTTTTGATCCGTGCGTAAGAAATATTTTTTAATAGTTAAAAATTGTTACTATCTGCTTCACTCATTTCTGGACTTCATTAAACTTCAATTCTTTTCAAGCCATGGAACATCCAGGGCATTAATTTATGGTTCTCTAAACTACATTTGTTTCAATTACAGGATAATATAGATCAATCCAAATCATGCTAAGCTGCAAAGGAAATCTTAATTATCAAAGAATATCTCTGCGTTGTGCCAACAACAGATGTCATGCCCACATGTTAACAACCGTTAGCTCATTATTACTAATCAATAACAAGTGCATTTTCTAGTATAATATTTCAATAGAATTATATGTCTGGCGAATACAGTACAAGTTTAGATCATCTTTGAGTTTATTAATTACAAATTAAAAAAAAAAACTTGAAATTTCAGGCCCCCAAGAGTTTGCATTTAAATTGTTATACAGGTTTACTTTTCTGAAGATTCCTTAAATACGTCATTAAGCTAACAAATTATGTCATTATTGGAATATTATTTACTGAAATAAAAAAGTACATATATTTTTCAAAACATTTAATTAGAGAGATATGATTAACTCTAGTTCTACACTCTCATATTATTGTTTCAAAAAAACTCGTAACTTTTTTCATAATTTCACAGGTTTTTCTGTGGAAGTTAATGAATTCTGTTTTATTAAACAAAAAACTACACGAAAAATCGGGGACCCAAATATTATAATATCTCTGTATCATTTACTGTACTATCTGATAGAAATTGAATTGTTGTCAAAATAGTACTACAAATTGTGACTGATTTATAAGCATTAGAGTGTATAGATTTATTATTTAACGTCATGAATATTTCACGTTTGATGTATTAAGTTAATCAATAGATGTGATTCATTGATTGTTTAGCAGTTAACAATGTAATATATTTGCACTTAACGACTCCCGACGAGGACGGTCAGTTATATTGGCTAGGCTCGCTACGGAAGAGTGTATTTTCGTTTACAAATAAACATTTTGCCCATAGTAACAAGTTGAGTTTTATTCAGTGATTATACTTACAAAACGATATTTAGGACCTGATGTCGTAAGCTAAAAGCGTAAAAAATGATGAAAAACAGACCTGAAATAACCACGAACAGCTGTCTGTTGTAATAGTGTCATATAAAAGTTTCGTTTTTAATATTGATACAGTTGTTTTGTTTTGTTTCTAATCAAAAGAAGAATAGATCTAGGAAAACGACATTTGGTTCATTTTATCGTAAACTGTTTACCATTTTGATTTTACATTAATCTTAAAAAAATATAGTAAATAGTCTATCTATAAAATATTTTGAAAGTTTTTTTTTTTAATTACAGTAGCGAATTTATTTTAAGACGGTACTGCGTATATAAGCAATGAAAGTTTGTTAATTTTGAAGCTTCTAGAGTATTCATTCTAAAAATATAATCATTTTGTGAAGTATTTTTTTGAATAAACTAATAATTTAATTAAATTAATAATAGCTTAGCCCATAATGCAGATTAAAAACTGAATTAAATACATAAATCAGATATGATAATAAAATATTGTTTCAAACGGAACGTAACTATTATTTTTTAATTCTTGTTGTGTGAACTTAATTTGGTAAAATAAAACTGTATTTGAATGTGATATATAAATAAATTTTAATGCATAATATGGATGAAAATAGAGCAGAATAGTAAGTATTTTGTTTATATTAAAACTTGAACGTAAACCTTAATAATTTGTAACTCTTTAAGATGTGAGACTTAAGTTTTGTTTTGGCGCGCGCAGCCATGTTGAAGTAACAGCTGTTGTAGGACGTGCCGTTGCGTCCTCTCCGTTGTTTTTGTCGTGATTGAAAAAAAAAACGCAATGTTGAGATATAAACAATGTTAAAACCAATTATGTGCTGCAACGAAAATTGTGAATTAGTGAATTTTGACGAAATGTGTTAATACTATAGTATTCGAAAATGGCTTGCCGACGACAAAATCACGAAGACAATGATATTTTATCTGAAGAACAGGAGTTTCAATCGAAATGGTGTAGATTTTCTGAATGGTTGCACTGTATCTGTGTGGTCACCTTTGATTTAGAGTTAGGTCAAGCAATGGAAAGTGTGTATCCTCCAGGAGTTAATCTCACTGATCAAGAAAAATGCAATATTTGCTATTTAGCTTTTCCTGACTCGAATTCTGGCTGTATGGGAGACACTCAGTTCCATGTGCGATTACGTTCACGTACACCTTTGACGCAACAGCAGTTGCATTATAATGAGGAGAGTGTGCCAACTTTACGTGCGGATTCCACGCACTACTGGGGCTTCGTATACTTTCGACAGGTCAAGGATCCTTCTCTACCTCGTGGATATTTTCAGAAAAGCATTATACTACTAACTCGATTACCATTCATCAACTTATTTTACAAACTGATTCAACTAATTGCTCCAAAGCACTTCGAAGATGGACAGACAAGCTTAGAAGCTGCTTGTCACGATATAAATAGATGGCCAGTTTTAGATGCGGGTAAAAATGTACTTTTACCAGTTTTAGGTGCAGTCTTCCAGTCTTACATACCTAACCACCAGACAGGGAAAGTTTCAAGGTCAGACATTGCTAAGCAAATCCATTCAACAAGTGTGCCTCATATACTTGTTTCTATTCAAGATGTTAATGTATTTGATGCTCTTTCTAGTTTAATATCACATTTACACTTGTTGTGGGAGCTGGTTTTGACTGCAGAGCCTATTGTAGTAATAGCAAGTTCGCCAACAGAGTGTTCCTCATTAGTGCAGGCTCTAACATACCTTATCCAGCCTTTGCCATATGCAGCAGAGTATCGGCCATACTTTACAATTCATGACAGTGAATTTAAAGAATTCACAAGAAAACAATTCAACCCCCCCTGTGTGATATTGGGTGTTACTAACCCATTCTTTACAAAAACTTTACAACATTGGCCCCATACTATTAAACTAGGAGATGTATCCTCTGTCAAAACTAAATTAAGAAAAGTTGGAAACATAAAATTATTGGATACAGCTCCTGGTGTTTTTACTCAATATAAACCATTTTTAGAGAAAGATAAATCGATCATAAAAAAGCTTCACAATGGTATAAGGACAGATCGCCCATCAGAAGTGCAAACTGCTATGGTCAAGCGCCATTTATTGGAATTGACACAGAGCTTTATGATTCCCTTGGAGCGTTACATGGCCTCACTAATGCCTTTGCAAAAAAATATATCTCCATTCCGTGCACCACCTGTCCCCAACCCTTTTAACCCTGAGGACTTTTTTGCTACATTACAACAGGCTGGCCCTCATTTAACAACAGGAATAAAAGGAGACTGGATTGGACTGTATCGAAATTTCTTCCGCACACCAAACTTTAGTGCATGGTTCCATCAGAGGCACAGCAACTTGACCAATAAACTACATGCATTACAATTAGAAGCCCTAGCTGAAAGTGATCTTAAAAAGTGGTCAATTGGCAAAAAGGAAGTTGAGATTGTTGATATGGTGCTAAAGTTGCGAGAAGTTTTGAAGAGTGATCCACCAGTTGCTGACAATACTCGAACATTACTAGCAAGACGTCTTGAAGATTTGAATTGTGTTCTGCCTGAAGATATGAAGTCTATTCTAAATGCAGCTTTGTGACATAAAAATTGCTGCGCCTCAGAGCTAAGAGGTTGCAGCGAAGATTGCAGAAATCAATTAAAGTTTAACAGGTCGATAATATGTACATAACACATTGGACCAAAATATGACAGTGCAATTATTTACTTGTACCTTTACTAGAGCTAGTAATAGCATGGAGCGGTGAAATTCTTTGGCATTTATCAATAGACATTATTTTTAAATGATAATATACATTATTGACCAATATTGCTAACTGGAATATTTTTTGAACTTTTATTGGGCACAATAAAGATTTTACTAACATTAGCTAATCGCTCACCACTATAATGCAAATGTTCTTTGTGAAGTATTGGTTAAGAAAAAGTTATATGATGTAACAAGTTAAATATCAGATTAAATTAATTCTTATACACATGTAAATACTGCACTTAGTTACCCATACTTAGAATAATTTACTCTTAAGCATCTAATGTACTAAAAAGCCTAAAACTTTCCTGAGTTGATGTACAATGAGAGCCATAATAAAAAGAAGTTTTTGATATCAAAATAATAAGTAGTAATATAATTTAATCATAAAAATATTTTGGCGACAGTTCCAGTTAATGCTAGAAACAAATATAATTATATAGTCACTAAGAGACAACCATAAGACTCATAAAATTCTAACCACTTGTAATGCCTAAGGGATTCATCTTTATTTTATGATAATCATCCTTTCAAATATGTTTTCAGCAAATCAAGAAAACTCAAACATAAATTTTCACTAAATGTTTAGGTTAGATAATTACTCTCTATAAGAATCTAAGGATGAACATAACATTATTAAGAGCATGCCTTTGTGTTTAAGCTAATTATACTTTCTTAAAAAAACATTACATAATCATTTTTAAGATGTTTCTAAGAAATCGGTCCACTATAAAAATATTTGCACCTATATTTAAAATAACCAATTAATTGATACTTGTTTAATAGAGCTGTAATCCAGTAATATTTTGAAGAAACTTTTTCAAAATATTTCTGACATTCCTGTGGATGCTGTTATAATTTGTCATATTAGTAGTTAGATTTAGGTAGAATCTCAGTGTACCAATATCTATTGTGCAAAAGTCCATCCATTGTTATATCTGTAAACATAGTAATTGAGATATCAAGGTCTATTAACATCTTATCAAGTGTACTAAAAATATTTACGTAACAGTCTGTAACATCTCAATTAATACTTATAAGTATGTTTAAAAAGTATATTGGTCAACATAATTGGTGCCAAATCTTGCAAGATTATTCTATATATCATTAATTTGGCAAAGATGTGTTCCCTACAGCAATATCATAATGGTTTTCAAATCCTTTGTTCATTTTATTAGTAAACATTTGTAAAATACATTTTAACTTTTTACTCATGTTGAATACTTAAGTGTAGATTTAATACCCAGCTTTGTTGTGCTCAATTTGATTGGATTAATTTTATATTACATGTAAGTTGCCTACAAGTCGCCGAGTTTATCTGTTCATAATGTTATTACTCATTCTGTATATTAAAAAGGGGAATATAAATAAAGAGTTTTAGTTTTTCAAATAATTTGTTTTATTTTAAAGGCTTATGGATAATTGTGCTTCTCCTGCCTAGATCCAGGAACAGTTTTATCAAGCAACAGAACTACAGGTGGACATGTCTAACAAAGTGCATCAAACAACATTAGACATCCACTCTGGAGTGATACTTTGGTGCCGATTTCACTAACACAATAACTAAATAACAACAGTCTATGTATTTACATTACTTAGGTGATAATGGGACATCATCTTCACAATTCGTATGAAGGTCATACAAACTTTTAAAGACAAGCAAATTTTCCAAACCATGTGAAGTTCTATCAACATAATCTTAATCATTGTAAACCATAGGAGAATCACAATCTGTTATATTTTGCTTTGCTCCATATATTGTCATTGTCTGTAACAAGTGTGTAAACTCCAGCTAATGTTAACCCTACTGCAGCTCCTAGGCCTACAGAGCGTAAGCCAGCTGTGCTTTTGTATATAACACCTGTTGCAGCAGCGGCTATAAAGGTATTGGATGTATCTTCTTTATCACGCAACCAAGTGACTCCAAGGGCTATACATGAGTAGAATGATGCTATGATTCCCAATGTGCATCCAGTGGTGGTACCTGCGTAAAAATAGAGTTATTTAATAAAGATGAAATATAAAAAATAATTTTTACCTGAAATAATGCCATCTCAAAAGTTACAGAAAGTATCTGAGTGGCTATATAGTAATTAAGTGGCAATATAAAAGTGAGTGCATTAACGTCTGTACACATTTACTCTTAAAAAAGGAGATTTTGAACAAATTCACCTCACAAAAAAATCATTACCTCAAGTCAGTTGTCTTTGGTTACACCTTGACCATAGGCTAAAAGGCTAACAAAAAGAGAAGTGAACTTAAAATATAATTACTGGGATGAAACAGCAATAAATTATTAATATATAAAAAGTTCCTGAAGCCAGTATGTATGATAACAGCTCTGGACTTTTTAACAAACATGCAGAACATTGTAAATAAAAAAAAATATGTAATCTTCTTTGTTACATAACTTTCAGATCCACAAATACAAAAAGAATCACATTTCCTATGTCATATCAACAATGACTTGTTAACCATTCAAAATAACTAGCTGTCTAAATTCTAACATCAAATAATACCAAATGATTTGATTGATGAAGTGTAGCATCCTGAAACTACATTGACATGACTTAGTACCTTCATCTTTGGTTATGAGTGAAAAGGTAGTCCTGCAATGAATTTTATATTTAAAGCTCCAATGCAATCATGGACAATGTGGATATGATGTTTGTATATCATCACCTTATAAATATTCCTCTGGGACATTAAATATGCTAATAAATATCTATCAAAAGTTGTTCTATTATCATAATGAATTGTCTATTGATTTTATACAAAAAAAAAAAAAATAATTCACTGGATCAATAACATGTAAAAACTAAAGAGGAAACAACTAACAGGGTATTTTCTAGAATAGTAAGTTCATTTCCCTCTCATATACATACATAGTGTCTTATGGATACACCTATCACTCATCACATTGTAAATTGTTTACCTGATACATGCAATAGGAAATATACTGACAATTATCAATTATTAACAAATATTGTTGTACTACTTGATTTAGACAGTCACAACATGTACAATTTGTGATACACTTATTTAAATAAATGTTACCTTGTTTCATAATGTAGTTGACAACTTGTGTTCTTCTAACTTTTCCTATTTGGCCTGCAAGTGTTGTTGCTCTTAAACCTTTATATAATCCAGCCATCCCACCCAAACCTGGAATATTTTATTATTAGTATACATAATATATTATGCCTATTTTTTGTATCTTTTAGTGGCAAATAGTGCATCATATCACAAGTCAATGAACAATAAAAAAAAAACAATGATTATATTCTAAATTAAAAATATTAATTTTCTTTAAAAAAAAAATATTGGCAAAGGTATACCTTATTTTATAATTTGATTTACAAAGTATTTATTATACGCCGAATAACATCTACTTAACAATATGTTACTTTTTTATGATAATAGTATAAACATTGCTCAAATTTACTTTAATTTTATTTTTGTTGTGTGAACACAAAAGATACTGTACTTGAAGTGATAAATCATTTTAAGCAAGATTGAGACAAAGGTTTAAGGACTTAGGGTCTAGACGGTTTTTAATGTTATATAAAATGAAATATAATTTTGAGGTTATATGATGATCTTACCTGAACCAGTCATGAAGGACATTCCAATAATGGGTAAAGCCACATTTGATCTTCTGGCTGTAGAGGCCATATGGCTATCATCAGGATAAATAAATTCAGGCTGCATTTTCGGTATATAGTGGGGATCGAAGTTCAAGTAAGGAGATAGGTTACCTCCAGCCTGCTTTTTCTCTTCATTTTTGTTTATTGGTAATATATCACCGAAAATAGACATATTTGTTCTGTGAAATAATTCTGCTTAGGGTTAACTAAAACTGAAGTGACTAAAGTGCTATAGGAATTTGCGGGGATCGAAAAATCGAACGAAATGTCACAGAAAAAGAAACTGTCAAAGTCAAATTATTCAAAGTTGCCATCTATTGTTAATCGCTTAGAATTCTTCCTATTTTATTAAGAAATAAAAAAAAACAACATTTTCTTCGACCCGCGAGCCTTGTGTCCGACGAAGTTGTGAAAGCCCGCAAGGCTAACAACAAAAACATCATCAGAAAACAGATTAGACATTATAATACGTAAATATTGATATATAATTAAAAGTGATTAGGTAATTTATGGGAATAATCTTTTACTGGATTAAGTATAACTTGTATTGTAATTGTATAAAACAAAGTTTATTTGTCTAATAATTATTCCTTTGCTAATCTCTATTTTTGTTTTATACAGAATCGCAGTAACATCCACAACAACAAGGATGAAATTGAATATTATTAATGCAATAATACGACCTTTAGTAATTAAATTAATATTTTTTATTGTTACAGCTGTCAAAGAACTCCGGAGGATATCAGAAAAGTTATTAAAATCGCTAAGTTGCACGAATCAGAGCTAACTGATATAACACAAGTGCTAATGTTTCCAGAATCTACCAGCAGAAATGATAATTTGAGATTACTGCAGTTGGACGATATCTTACTTAAAGAAATCGAAGCTGGGAATAACTTGGTATTTAAAGGTATTTAATAATTATTGTTCCAGAGCCAAAAATATTATTTGCAAAATTTACACACACGCTGATATTGTATCAATCACACTGGCTTATAATAGCAACTTCAAGCGACGGGGGTTCCAAGCCCGTGATCTGAGAAGTGCCTATGGAAAACTCAAGATGGATTTTTTTTTGTGATTACCTTCATAATATCCTTAATATATTAGTAGAGCAATTCTTAACTTAATTTATTTCTCTTTATTGTACACGCATCAAAATATATACTTACTTGCATATAGTAATTATTATCACTTAAAAATTCTACACATTGCTACGATATTTTATAAGTCTTTGTTCAATAAAGTTATTGACATCATCAGAGACTGTGATGTTGTATCGTAAAGGTCCACAAAAAGTTATTAATTTTATGAAGTCTGGAGAAATGTATAACAAGCTTATCCTTATTTCTTGTACCTAATCCAAATTTATAAAAGCTGGTACCATTTATTTTGACAGGGGAACTAGACGAAAACGTTGTTTTGTGCACAGAAAATAAAACTTATGACGTTAAAGAGGCGGAAACATCCAACAGCCTTTTGTTAGTGCCAAATTTGTTATACGCGGCATCGACTGGAGGTGTTGAAGCGGCTAATAATTCAACGGAATGGGACTCAGACAACTCATTCGATAAATCTAATAATAGTTTAAATAAATCAAATGAATCAGATGACGGAACAAGGGAACCCAGAAAAATAGAATTCAAAGATGTAGTCAATACATTCTTCACATATTACGAACTTAAGCCGTGTAAACCACGCTTATCCAAACTGCGGAAGATTCTAGAACCGACTGTATATAAAGGGCCAGAGCTAGAATATGCAGTCGATAAAACAAAGCTACTCGATTTCGCTGCAATTTTTGAGCAAGTTCAGGCATCTCAGGCTGAGTTGGAGGCTGAACTTGATAAGATAGAAGCAGTAAAAATTGATGAATACTATAGATTACTAGAATTCGATTATGAATTTAGAGTTCTCTCGTACATGTTGGATTTAATTGAAGAAAATTCGTGGCCTTTAAATAAGATATCGAAAGAAATCACGTTCGATAGTTTAAAAGACTTGGTGCCTCAATCCGTTTTAGAAGCTATGTTTAGGTATTATACCGTAGACACATATAAAGAAGATGATACGCAATATTATCAATATAAACAGGATAAAGTATGTCAATTTTTAGCAAGAGTTTTGTTGAAGAGTGCAGGCAAATTTAATTATGTAGAATTTCTTCAGGCATGGCGAGATTCAGTTCCTGAAGGAATGGTGACAGATGTAAGTTACTATTTTTTGTAATATATGATTTAGGTGTGATGCATATGGTGGTGTAATAAGTTTTATGGCAGTAAAACGAGGTCTCTCTCTCTGGGCCCAAAGTTTCTCAACGAGCAACATAGAAGGATATGTTCTAGATTTCTCTATGGAGGATTGAGAAGAACCATAGAAAAATAACTGTACAGTACATTAGTTGAATTGACAATGGGCAGGTTTTGGAATGGAGACCATGAACTGGCAACATCTGGCTTAGAAATCTATTGGGCAGGGTGATGTCCAGCCGTGGCCGCTTTTTTGTATTTTGTACTTTTTATATTACATTGTAAGTTTTTTTTATCATGGCATTGATTGATATATTTTTTTTTCTGTCGTTGGCATTCTATATTTTACTGTAGGAATCACTGCTGTTGGGTATAGCTCTAATAGATAAGAGCAGCACGCCACAAGTGGTTTGGGGATTTTCGGAGAGTGATTTACCTGATGACATAAATGAAAGATTCAAAACGCTGTTTCGATCAAAAGCAAAGTGGACTGTGAAAGAAATTTCACCATATATAGAGTAAGTTTTCCTTTCAAATATTTAAAGACATATTATAAAAAAAGGTTTTATAATCTTCACATATTGTTAGCAGTAGCTTGTAGAAGGTATATAGGTAGGTGAAGGTATATGTAAGCATGAATTGTTCAATTGTCATCACATGACATTGTTTTTTTTTCGAATACGGCAATCTATAACTTCTGGCGGTACAAATTCTACAGGTACAGATAATAGACAATAATTAAATTTAATATTTCAAATTTGAAAACGGTTTATCTTAATATATTAAGATTACGTTGATTATTATTTCTAAAATTATTGTTTTATAGATTACACTTTATGAATTGACAGAAAATGAACTACATATTCATCACTTTAAAGCCTTTAAATCTATAACCAATCATCCTGTATTTTTACAATTAATTTTTCTATTGTTTAAGGTCTTATGCTACTGAGAAACTAAACGTCAACGCACTGTTAACTAAATACGCGCGTGCGTCAACACAAGATGGCGTCAGAGTATTTTCGGCGAAGCATATGAAATAAAGAAATCAAATAAAAAAAATAAAGAAAATGTCTTATATAGTTTATTTTAAATTTTAAAAAAATAATACACTATACCTGTAAACATCATGTTTATATTTATTGGCAATCATAGTGTCATAATACGATTAAAAATAAAAATCGAATGAGTATATTTATATGTATATATATTTGTTTATGAATGATATTTTTTCATAGAATCGACTTACAAAAATATTTCTTAACAAATAAAGGATTTTCTTAACTAACACAGCCATAGTATCTAATGTTGCCAGCTATTTATAATCCTGGCAACTTTTGTTTAAATTTCAATATTTTTGAATAAAATCATTAATAGTATAGAGGTGTACATAAAACAAATCTTGTGATAAGGCAGGTACATATACATATAATGATGATGATAATCATCATTTAAGTCGTAAAAAGTGTGCTACTGGATATAGGCCTCCCTATTTACGATAGGAATTAGTGCAGATCGTGACTAATTCAAAAAAAGTTAATTACAGTTTCTTTTTACTACACCGTTACTAATAGAAAAATGGAGTCATAGTAATAGAGAGATCATCACAACGTACATAAAATTAGTTTACTTTTTTTAATGGCTATTGAATTTGAAAATACGAGATAAAGATTTATTTTAATTAATTTTCTAGAGTCACTACGTGTACGATTTTAGCTTGACCTTCATATATGGGACAACGGTACAATAATAACTTAATGCTAATCTTAATATTAAATTGGAATGAAGTTATCTAAACATATGTACAATTTCACGTAAGCCGTCATGTTGGTTTAATTGTCATCGAAAGGTCTTTGGCGCAGGCGATCGGATTATGTTCTTTGAATGTTGGTTCTGAGTTTGTTGAGTTCTTCCCACATTTCGTTCGGCAAATCCTCACCTATTTCTTCTTTGAAATATTTTTCAACAGCATCAGCCTGAAAAAACATTTTGTTATTATAGAAAAGTGTAATTAACACAAGTGTGTTTGCATTTACACAGATTCAAACCCGCAAATTACGGTTCTTTATTATGAGCAATATCTAGTGGTATATAGCCATGTTATGTCAAGTTCTTTAGCAACCTCTTTAGGAAAACGTGAAGAGGTCGAGGCGAGGAAAAAAAGAGCACAAGTATTTTGCGCAGTTGTAACGAAAGTAAAGTTCTACTGACAGCAGAATTTCAGTGGGAGATGACACTACAGTAAGAAGAATTATAAATCTACGAAATTTTTAGACAACGATTATTAAAAAAATATATAAAATCCTATAAATGTATTGTCATAAAGCAAATGCAAACAATGTCGATCATATTACTTTTGTTCTGTAACAAAGCTACAGATTATTCATATTGTTATGGTTGAAAGTGTTTCTTTTCGAACAGTGGTAACCCATCGGTAGAGGATTGAGACTTACAATCATGTCACGAGTGCGATTCCCAGGGTACATCCTTGTATAATTTACACTTTGTGCATTAATTTTATAGGATTGCAACTGCCCATAAACATGTTTCCAGAGGATGAGCTGCAGCGTCCTCTGGGTACCAAAATACCACACTGCTATTAAAATGGCAATTATGGTATATCCCCCCCTCCAATATCTTTAGGGGAGGCCCACGTCTTAAAATTGACGTCTACGAATTAAAAAAATTACCTCTTGAAGCCAGAAATCTTTAGGTATGCTGAACAATTCGGTCATGTTTATATCGCTAAGGTTGTCGGTGTTGAGGGATCCCGGTTTAGGCACGAAGCCCAAAGGTGTCTCCTGGTGGCACGGTTCTCCATCACAACGGCGCAATACCCAATCCAATACCCGCGAGTTATCGCCAAAACCAGGCCATAGGAATTTACCCTGAAACAATTTATATAATATACTACTGTGTTGAGTCGTAGCGCGGCAATCGGCAATAAAAAAATTGGATATCTTCGAATAATAATGGTAAATGCTTATTGAGCCTTCTATATCCTTCCTTAAACTTTCTACAAATTATTACGAAAGTAATAACGAAAAGATGAATGATACCAGTAAAGTAGTTCTGAAGTTTTGGCGGGACCCAGTAAATTAGGGACTTATTGTTATAAACTGTGGTTACATTGTGTGTGGTTTAAATAGGTGAAGCCTTACATCTATTTTCAATCACTTTATAAAGTGTTCATTCTAAATTATTTCTGCGATAGACCTCTAACTTCTGATAATTAAAGTCTGGTTGAGCAGTGGTAGCCTAGAAGTCTGAGACTTGCGATCGTTAGTCGCGCATTCTGTTCCCGGGTGCAATTTTATATAATTCACACTTTGTACACTAGTTACTTTGTATTGCCACTTCTCGCAAATAAGTTTCCAAATGATGGGCAGCAGCGGCATCTGCGTACTATAATACCATATCGCGATCGTCAACCCGTCTGCCAAGTCTAAAGATATCTTTGGGGGAGGTCTATACCTTACAGTAGAAGGCGTAGTAGAGGCGTCTATGGATTGAAACGACCAATACTCTACAGCGACAGATAGTAAACAATTATTATTTTTATTATGCATACATATCCAAATTTTAACACTGCAACTTTTTACTAACGATATTTATTATATACATGAAACTTTTAAACCTTTTACACTTAATATTTTCCCTCTAGAGTTGAATCTTTCGTGTCATTCCGGTGAGTTTTACACGCATGGTAGCTAATACTTTAAATTAGTACCTGAGAATTTTTCCGGAACCAGTTGACGTGGAAGATCTTCGGCATGGTGCGCCCAGGTTGGGGCATGGACAGCCAGTGGTTGAGGTACTCGCCGAAGTTGTAACCGAAGAACGGTCGCATCGCGAAGGGATCGTGCATCACAACTTTACCCTGCAATATTTTATTGAAAAATTAAAACCACCGATATAATCCACCTATATACCTAGTACATTAATAAACTATAGGCAAATAAGTTATATTATACGAGCGAACAATAATTTAGTTAGTAGTAGTAGTTTAGTAATAATAGTTTCTGTAAGCAACAAGACGTAGATTCTTTTACAGCCACCGTTCGTTATGTTAGAAGTTGACCAACTATAATTTTTTTTTGGCAATATCTATTAATTTACTTTACTTTCTTTTTGTAGCCTCATATAACAGTATAAAGGAACACTTGTTATTAGCTCTTGCTTCTAAACAAATAAATTGTAAACCCACATTTTTTGTGCCACCGAGTCTACTGTGGACGCCAAGGAATCCACCTGCACCAATTATAAAAACTAAATTCTCTCAGTAATATATATCTTTATTTCGTCGAGTGATTAATCAAACTAACGCTGTGTTCGGCAGCGGCTGTGGCCTCGGAACGCATGGTGGCTCCCATGAACACGCCATGCTGCCAGTCCCGGGCTTCCACCACGAGAGGCACGCCAGCAGGGCGCCGCCCGCCCAGCAGGATCGCGGAGATCGGTACTCCCTCCGCGCTCTCCCACTCGCTGTCTATGATCGGACATTGTTCCGCCGGAGTGCAGAATCTGCAATATTTACAATCTTATTTAACTTACGAAGTATACCCTTTTATTTTATTTGGGTTAATAAACATTTTTGTAATGCAGTAAAGGAACTTAATTTATTGAAATTATCGAAAAAGAATGAAAGCAATGTGAAAAAAGGAACAAAGTAATTACAAAATTAGCATGGGTAATACAAAGAAACATTACAAATATTATATTTAGAGGATAACTTAGGTAGGATAACTTTTTTTTATTTTTTAAAAGATATAAAAAATAGTTCGATATCAGAGAGGTGATCATTATGCTTTGATAATACAGCCCAAAAGTGCAAGCCCTCCGTCGGTTGTACATTATTCAAATGTTTCTATTGCATATACAAAATAATAACCGCAAAGTGCGTGCAATGTGCCTAGATTATAAGAAAAAAGAAGAACCTTTCTCTCATAGCTGACCCAAAATTAGGTATATTGACAAAAATAAAAGCTTTATGTGGAGTAATTGGAAATAAGTGTAAGAGCTTAAAAAAGATTAGTTGTATAAGAGCCGAACATAAAAGCTGAGAAGCTTTCACATTTATAACCGATTAGCCTGAATATAAGAAGTTAATATCTGATAACACATAGGTTTTGGAAATTACGAAAGAGAGCGGCATTTATATAAATAATAAACTGACCGTGAATTTGGATGGGCAGCCAATGTCTTCTTGCTGGGGTCCCACGGTTGTCCCTTCCAGTCTATCAAGGTCTCGGGGGCTTCACCCATGCCCTCCCACCAGACGCCACCGTCACAAGTTTCCGCGACGTTGGTGAAAACGGTGTCACGGAATATTGATGCCATTGCTATCGGATTGGTTGCCGTTGATGTTCCTGTAGAGATTTGGTTGACAATAAAAAGGGTGACAAGAAATATTATCCTAATCGCTGCCGATCTACGATAACTCTTTGAAACCGGACCCGATTTTGGTTGTAAACTAGATATTAGAAACTTTCTGTTAGTGATAAAAAGAAGGTTTTTGTCAATCTTCTTTCGATTATTTATCATATAAAAGATTTGTTTGATCTTTCTGTTACGTTTACACACTTAGGTTTCTTCAGTTCAGCTATTTTACTAGTGTTGACACTCAGCTGAGTAAAGTCCCTAGACCATTTGACAAAAATGGTCAATGTCAACTAGGCTAGGCTTTCTAACAAAGACTAAAGTTACAGCGCTCAACATTTCTGCACAATACTGTCTGGGTGGAGATATTGCTTACAACTTAAATCGTCTCAAGATAAATTTATAACTTTAAAGGCGAACTTTTTGTAGCGAAAAATAAAGAGGAGGGAGTAAACTTACCAGGAGCTACTCCGAAGAAACCGTTCTCTGGATTAATGGCTCTGAGAACGCCGTTCTTGTCAAACTTCATCCACGCGATGTCGTCTCCCACGCACTCCACCTTATATCCAGGTAGACTGGGCGTCATCATGGCAAGGTTGGTCTTCCCGCACGCAGAGGGAAACGCGGCCGCCACGTAGCGCTTACGACCTTTAGGGTCCGTTATACCTACGATCTGATGACAATATATTTTTGTACAATCTCTTTTTTAAGATATTTTACGATCTATATCGACTAAAACATCCCAACGTTGGGCCCACAGTCGACTGGGGGGCAATTCGAAAGGTGACTCGAAAAGAGTTTAACCCTTTATCTTTAATATAAGAAATATAAAGGTTAGAAATTCGTAGAAGTTCGTAAGAATTTTAGAAAAGCTAAGGTAGCTCATCATTATTCTAGCAGCCGAAGAACGCCCGTAGTTTGAAAAAGGTTTCCTCAATAGATTTCAAATGTGATTGGTTGGTAGCGGCTGCATCCAGGGTTTTTCAAAGACCTTCATTAGTTCGTCTGTCCATTTTTATTTGATCAGTGTCGATATTGAAGACAATACCCACTAATTACTGTTCAGATGTTTCCCTATGTAGGAGTTTTTTTTAGTAGGAATTTTGTTTAGAAATTAAAATAAAAGTTATTTATGATAGTCAAGTCAAGAAGGATTTGGCTACAATGAAGAAATTAAAAATTATACCGGTAGGTTTCCATCATGATTTGGAATATAAATTAAATTTGTCAAATGTTCAGCATTTGACCAATTTATAATATTATTTTTTTTGATTCGATTGACGTTGTGAAGACTATCTTATGCACGATAAGAACATAATTATAGATATCTACTTAAAGGGTTTACAAGTTCTTTTACGGTGCTAAAAATAAATCTTAGTCGAAAAGTGTAGGATTCTGCATATAAACGAGTTTTATTCTAAATTAATTGGGCACTGTCGCACGATTATAAGGACTTGGTATTTTTTATCATAGTTCGACAAAGATTTCCATGATCGGGGCAGCTGGCCAATATCAAAATATCGTTTGGTATCAATCGAGTTCTTCCGTTTTCTATAAATTATTTTAGTGACTGCGCGACAAATAGAATTGTTTCATTAAACCAAAATGTCAGTGATATAATAGGAATATAAAGTTCTCGTTAAAAACACTTTTTAGTTTTTTATTTGAAGATGGCTTGTAATTGATCTTCTTTCATATTAGCTCTAAGTTATTGGCAGCTGTAATAAAAAAAAAATAATAAAGCTTACAAGCATGTGTTCAGCGAGCCAACCCTCCCGCCGTGCGAGCACCGAACCCAATCGAAGGGCAAAGCATTTCTTCCCCAGCAGACTGTTGCCACCATAGCCGCTTCCTAAAAGACATAAAAAGTAAATTGTTGTTTTCGTAAAGCAGACTATTTATCACAACAATGTTAAATAAATACAAGCTAATTTGTCAAGTCTATGTGTATAAAAATTAATCCCTTTTTCGCTTGAGCAAAAACTTGAGGAAAACATTTCCTATACGACTTGCAATTTGCAATTATGATAAATACATCGCAAGTGCAGTCGTTCAGCGTTTGTGGCATCAATGCTCAAAACACTTATCTATTAAAATACGAATGAGGCAGCTAGTAATGAACAAAAATTTAAAGTATTTATATTGGTCTGTATTATATATCATTAATTTAGTATCATTAACTTTTTTGATTAAATCTCTTTAACGTTTTCTTTTTTTACGACGGCAGGTTCTTGTTACGTCTGTTCTTTAAAAATTTATTAATTTGTATTAACGTGAGACAATGTTGCCTTACCATAGCTGACGATTTCGTTTTCGCTGGGCTTGTGCAGTATGATGGTGCGAGGAGGATCACAGGGCCACCCTGCGATGCCGCCCGACTTGCCCACTGAATGCAGACAGCGGACGAACTGCTCGTCTTTACGCAGCAGGTCCAGCACTGCGTTTCCTGTGACACAAATGTCTTTTATATTCGTGGTGAAATACATGTAAAAACTTTAAAGTGCTGAAGATATAGCACATTTGCTGTCGAGTATGTATGGTAATGTATGGTACACCCTAAAGTGTTTTTATCGTTCGTGTAATATCGGCTTGACTAAATTGGACAAAGCACAGTTGTTTAGATTGTTAAGTAACGTTTGGTAAACTATGAAAATGTGTTTTTAAGAAATATATTTAGCATTATTAATTTTTACGTGTATATATGTATGCTGATATGCTGACTTTTTATATTATACAGTTAATCTCTCTATACGGTTGAATATTTCCGTGTTACAGGAAAACTTATTTTTCTTTTCACCCGATTGACGCCCAGGGAATAGGTTTCTTTTAAAAATGACTGGTGTAGTGCTGCCTGCATTCAGCTAATTCCCGCGTCCTTAACTTTATGGTCGGTCTACCTGGTGGGGAGCTTACCCACACTGCGTCTACCGGCTCGTGGTCACTATTCGGGAATCTTTCGACCTCAACGGCCATCGGTTGCATGAGCGATATGCCTCACCTTCTGCCACTTCAGACGATCAATCTTTCTAACTATGTAGGTGATCTGAGATCTTCTGTTGATCTCCTGATCTCGCAGCGAAACTCCGACCATAGCTTACGCCGTTGCTCTCTGGGTCGCCTTGAGGGTTTTTATAAGGTCCACCGTAAAGGACCACTTCTCGGATCCTTAAGTTATCACCGGCAACACCTACTGCTCAAAGACCTACATCCCCAGGTATTGCGGTATTTTGATTGTATTGTTTCAGAGTTCCTATAACGCTACCCATCCGAGTTGGATTCAGCGATAGATCTCCTTATAGGAAAACTCGTTGTACAAGAATTCCCCTTTTTCAAATTTATTTTCGAGTTTTGTTTCGAGTTTAATTACAATTTATGTAATGTTGAAATAAAACTGTCCAATTAACAAGCAATAATGACATAATACACAAAGGTTAAATTTAATAATCACGAAAGGCTTATTTAAGTTTACGCAATATTATAATAACTTTAATTATATTAAAATGTATATAATATTGAAATCATTTTTTTGAAAGCTTTTTCAAGTAACTAGTGAACTGCGAAAGGACAGAGTTTGCGCAAATTTAGACGTTGGTTGGCATATTTTTTTTTTATTTTCACGAAATCTTTCTGTTGCCTCACTGTCATTTATAGATTGCGTTGGCTTGAGGGCGAAGAGGTCAGAAGGCGCCTAGTCTGTATCTCGTTTTAGGCTTAACTTAACATAAACTTCCTTGCTCGGGTGCCTTTAGTTTGGTTTGCAATAAAGTATTATGTAGTTAGTAGTATTAATTATATTAAGTTTTTTTTATTTATTTAGTCGTCAAGAAAGAAATAAAAATTAAAAACGTATAGTTCGAAAATGGAATTATCAGTTCTAAATTTAAAAATTAATGTTTCAGTTATTTCTACTTACCCATTCTAGTCATGACGCGCATGGAATATACGACATAAGGAGAATCCGTTATTTCGACTCCGATCTTTGAGAGAGGTGATCCAACGGGCCCCATGGAAAATGGAATCACGTACATTGTGCGACCTTGAGGAAAGAAACAAAAATAAGTTTTTTTAGCTTACGTAACCATTTGACATGAAATGTTGAAGAATATCTATAGTGTTCCAGCAATATAGCAATTTTAATTATAATTACAATAGTTTATTAGTTTTCAATAGTTTTATACCTTAATATTTCATAATATATTTGCTGACTATTTACTTTTTTGACGTAAAGTAAGATATGTCTCTTTAGGTTTAAGATAACAAACAAGTTGTTTCATTTAAAAAACTTTTTACATGAACTTACAAAATAAATTTAGAGTAAAAATTACGTAACTAATAACTTTATGTGCTAATATTTGCTTCTGTAAATGAAAACGATAATATTCTATGATTTGTAATGCATTTTATTGAACTATTACACAAAGAATTTAACATAATAAACTAATGTATACGCAAAATAAGGCCGTCTTCCTTTACGTAATACAGTCATCAGTCAACAAATGACACACAATAACCTCTTTTACTTTATTAATTCAAGTGGAGAATTAACACCTAAAGAAAGAACATTGTTGAGTTAATTTTTTAAGCACGTGATTTGAAAGGTGAATGGTAAAACGTGAAGTAGCTTGTAACAACTTCCTTATCTAGTATGACGTATTTAATAACAGCTCGTAGACAAAGAATATAAAATCAATTGAAGTAGTTCTTTGTTGTAAAAAATAAATCAATTAATTAAGGCAAATATTAATCTGAAGGTATACACTTATTACGATTTCAAGTATAAGAGACGGAACTTTTTAGCGTTTTATGCGATTGCAGGTTCCATCGCGTTGTAGGGAGAGGTGCTGGGTACGATGCTCGGGCCTGACGACCCGCGAAGATTTACGGAAGCCTTCTTGCAATTATTTGGCGTTCAATTTCACTGACCAGAATCCTCTTCCTACCTACTTTGAATTATACACCAATACCTCGCTTTGCGTCGTTTCGTTTTGCGTTTTTTTCGAAGTTGCGTTGCTGCTTAATTAGTACTAATTTTCACTGTGCGCCGTTAGATTTTCGAGGTTGCGTTGTTTTGGGTTCGAGTCTTTATTTTTTTTTTAAATTTTCTTTTTTTTTCTAAATTATGACATCACTTCTGTTTCTAATTGCGTCATGCTATCAAAACTCGGGGATTCTCATTCGAACTAAAAACAACGCAATTTGAATACTGTTTTATTTTCACTTTGTTTTGCTAATTTTAGAGTTCAGTTTCAATTACGTAGTGTGTTGTAATCCAGTGTGTTGTGCTTTTTTAAAAGAGAACAATAAATTTATATAAATTTTTACGTGTTGTTTCTGGTTACAAAAAGGTAAATATTTTTCCAATTTATTTATTTATATTATTATGGCAGGGTTATATTATTTTTGTTTTTTAAATGTTTACAATGCTCAATTTTCTTTTTAAAAAGTAGTATTTTCGTAACCCTGGAACCTATCTTCGATCTTTACATGGTTTGCTATGAAGAAAATCTTAATTCACTTTGCGGCGTTTCAATTTACGTCGTGTTTTTTGGAACGTAACCACGACACAAAGTGAGGTATTGGTGTTCTACCAATGCTTTGAAAGCCCGTTTTCGAAAAAATAATAAATTTTATTTCCTTAACATTCGATTATTAGGTAAAGCCTGTTACACAATAATAAAAGTTAAAAAAAAGGAGGCTACGGAAAATTGAAGATTGTAAATACAACCAATTTAATAGATCTTTTGATATATCTTTTGTGATGTACGTTGTATTTTTCTTATTTTGTTGAATTAGAAATATAAATAAGATTTCATACATTAATGAACTGAAGTTCGCTCAAGGCTAGCCTAGACTCCTAGATCACACTATAGAGAGGTTGCGCTGTTATATCTCTTGCTTCTTCCTTCACTGCATACAAATTTACTATGAATTCTATTTTTTTGTTATTTTGTTGAGGGAAAGAGATCAAAAGAGAGATCACCAAACCGTCTTGTGGAGAAAACTCATCGAATCCTCAACCAAACATTCCTGGAAAAAGCCGCCTCCTTCAGCAATGAAGATGAACGACCAAAACGAAATTTTGTTACTCGATCGCGGTATTTTTTCATCGTAATTATGCGGGGTTTATCAACCTATATTTGTTTATCATATAATTCAAATCATTTGTTAAAAGTTCTTAACTGTTTGGAAGAAATTGCCTAGTGTAATAAGACCGTCTATTATACTTTTTTGTGCAATAAATAGTATTAAATTGAGTAAATGTTTCTGTCACAGTTTAGCTGCTTATACTAATTTATTTCCTTTATATAAAACTCAATAATTTCTCATATTAAATGTATTTTATGGTTATAGATCTCTCATTTAAAAATTAGATTAATTTGGTAATTCATTAATATTTATAAAACATTTTTTACCTCTCATACATCCTGGAAACCGTTCCGAAATGGCCTTTTCGTAGTCATTTGGTGTGATGTAGTTTCCCAAGGCGGACTTTTGTCCTGCTCTAGCTGAAGGCACCACATCACGCTCTCGGTCGGAGCAGATGAAAGTGCGGGACTCGACGCGGGCGACGTCGGCTGGATCAGTTCGAGCTAACCAACTGTAGCAAACGTAACAACATGGTATTAGGTTATCCGTTATATACACACGTTCCTAAAGTAAAGTTAAATTTTTTCCACTCTATGTCTAAAAAGCACGAAGAATTGAAAGGAGGTAATAGTTATTTGGTACTTGCATAAGATGAATACTGGTAAGAAGAAAACGTATCTACAGAACTAACCTGTAATGAAACGACATTTTCATTTGTTATAAATGAAGAAAATGTTTTTATTCATCGCAAATCTTTTTTAAATTCAAACGTTAAGGTGGTGTAAGGAGGAAAATAAACTAATCAAGGAATGCAGATTCACATTGCAGTGGATAGCTTTTTACGAAGTCCCTGCAGCACTGAGCAGGATACTGAGACACAGAAGAAAAGATGACGTTTCTGGACTGTTGAGCGGATGTCACTTATCATCATCATTTCAAAGCACCGCTGGATCTTGGCTTCCCCTATAGATTTCCAAAATGCCGATTGGAAGCCACCTGCATTCAGAGTTTTTCGATAACCTTTTCAAAGTCGTCTGTTCATCTTGTGAGATGCCTTCAGTTGCGGTTGCCGGTCCGTGGTCACTTCTCTAGAATCTTAATGACTCAGTGGTCATCTATTCTGAGCGTTATGAAATATGCCCACCAGTACTTCAACTTATTAATCTACCAGGCTGTTGGTTACCGACACTCATCTATGATCTCATTCGATCTCTTTCGGCCATTTGTTCTGCACGCTATGTGGTCTATGAAAGACAAAAAAGTAAACAAATAAGCCACTTACCAGTTTTCATATTTGGGCAGACGGCGCAGAGTGCCTTGCTGTTGCATTATCTGCAGCAGGGCAGCTGCTTCTGCTTCAGATCCATCACAGACGTGTACGTGTTCCGGTTCGCAGAGCGATGCGCTTCGCTCCACGAACGCTCGTACCTGTGCATTAAGATTTACTTGTATTGTTAGCCATATATAGTACCCATATTTATATTTTTATGTATTGAGATGCTTCGACCTTAGGTAATAATGATTTCCACACGTTTTAATTCACGGCTTTAAAACACAAGCTTTAAAAATAATGTAATGATAATATATATATTATGATTAAACAATGATTATTTAGTAAAAAGCGTTTTACAAATTTCAGATTAGGACATATTAAAATGACTATTTACTATCTGTCCCTGCACCGTTTGTACTGTCAGAAGTTATTGGCCTGACGACGCATTCCAATTGAAAAAAATCAGAAGATCACTTTATACAGGGTAGTTGGAAATAGATGTAAAATCTTTAAAGCTTTTTGCTGTCACGATTTTACCTTGTAATCAATCAATCGTGTCTGCGATCTGAGAACGCCTGGTACAGTATATAGAAAAAAACTTCATCATAATGACTAGACACGTGTGATGAAGCCGTCCTATGCTAGGCGTCACTTCGGATATTTGCAGTGAACGCGGATTGAGTCTCCCTAATAATCTATATAAATAAAAATGAATCATTGAATTTATAGTTTAGCGCAAAACTCGAGGTCAGTTCGTTCAAATCGACTAATCTTTTTGTCACAAGGAAACGAAGAATGAAAAGAAAATACAAAGAAAATAATCAAATGTTTTCTTTACCCCATAGATTAAATTCGTTTTTAGCTACGAAACATTTGACCTTCACCAAAAATAAGGCGAGTTAGGATGTAATCAAATAAAAAATTTTATGTATAAGAAATCATTACAATAAATTTGTAGTCACAATATTGAAGCATTTAAGTCTACGAAATAGAATACTTATATTTTAACTAATCTAAGTTAATTTTTGTTTTTCAAATGATTCAAGCTACAAAATATAGAAAACGATTTCTTTAAATTATGTTTCTTTTATTTTCTTATGCGACTGGACGAGACGTGGCGAGACGACCGCGTCAGACCAATATCTCTCGACTGTAGGAAATTTAGTCGGCTGGTTATAATCATAGTTTTCGCGATCAATTTCTTCCGCGTTTGAATCGAATGCCGATTTGAATGATTTTGAATGATTTGAATTACAAATAGTTAAGAACATATATATTCAGGTCCTTGTATTCACTATTCCAATCACTATTGATTATCGTCATCTTCGTCATCACGAATAAACGAATACATATTCGGGTGGTTACTTCACCTCCTACTAAACGCTCATACATGTAAAAGTTCCAGTTCACGGAATTTGGTAACAGCTAACTATCATTGGTACTTTAACCTAATAAAATTAATTATAATAAACAAATTGGGTAATTCACGGCCGTGGCCGGGTTCTTACATTTGCCCCCCGATTCCCTGGACTAATGGCTGCGATAAGGGCCTTAATTATACTTATCTCTGGGGCAAATATCTGTATTATAGACTTTGGATCGTCAGATGACCTACTGCATCAAGATGATATCTACGAAACATGACATGTATAAATGTAGTTCGATTATGAAACAGTCGGTAGATATATATTTAGTATAATTCTATTTAAATAGATAACTCGATAATTTAATAAATGAAATATTAATTCATTTAATATAATACAAAGACATTGTTTTAATATATGAACAAGTGTAATTCAATTGTTAAATAATTGTTAATGAAAAATAAAAATACAAAATTTTATATTTTTATTAGTTTTATATAACGATTTTAAAACTAAATTATTTGAATCTTATATAAAAGTGTAACATTAATCAATAGATTTTAATGTAATTTGACTCTTATATCAACATCTACTCAGTTCTACTTAAGTAAGGATTTTAAAAATTAATTCATTGAATCTGCGAGAAAATATTTTTGAGACATGTAAATTTGAACATTGGTTAAATTTACACAGTTCCAGCACATTTAAATGGACCTATTACAAAATGGACTTTGTTAAGGTTGTCAGAAAACACTGGATGCAGATCGCTGCCAACAGTTCCTGAAATCTATTGGCAGTAGTCCTTTGTCCGAAATGACGATGGTGATGATTGTTACAGTAACACTGTGATTTACGACTTGTCTATAAAGAAGATAGACAGAGGATTGGCTTGCATGGCGAACTAATTGTGGTCAGTACTCGCCAAAGTAGCGCACGTGCAAACTGTATGATAACTTAGTCAAAGAAATAGATATTTTTTAAGTTAAAATATTTTGAATTAAGTAGCAATGTTTAATAAATTCTAAAATTTAATTGTGTAGTTTAACTTGGTCTGTAGCATACCGTAGTCTAAGTTGTAACTTGTAAGTCTGTATTTATACAAGTAGCGTTCTTTTCTAGAAAGTCGTACAACTGGCCTTTTTATGTATAGTTTGTAATACTTTGTAATATGTGTAGTAGACTAGTTTAGTGAACGAAATAAAAAAAAACAATAGATGGTAATTTTAAAATAATAAAATTATTTATGATGTATTAATGCTGGTGGATTATTGTAGTTTTTGTGTTATAGATAAATAAATACTTTAATAAAAACTTTCATTAATAAATTACCTTGGGTGTAAGAGCGGCGAGTTGTGGGATGGGTTTGACAGTACCACGGAGTGCGGTTTGATGAGCAGCTCGGCTGCAAGCCAATGCCAGTTGGGCGCATCTGCGAATAAAGAATCTTTAGTAGAGATGATATTAAGAAAATAAGTTTCCAGACATAATCACAGTTTCTTTTTCGTTATTCTTATACAAAGACATTTGATGTTCAATCCTACATGGAATCGATTGAGCATGTACCAGCATATTATCTTTGTACATATTGCAAGTGCGATAGCGCACAAAATATACAGCCATTTCGATTTTAAGGTTCTGAATTGGAGACCATGGGCTAGCAAGCATAGGACATCAGTCATGACGTAAGCCTGTGTCCATTTGTGGACGTCCAACCGTTGAAATGATGATGAAGACGGTGATCAAATTTGTGATCGCTTTATATCAAGTTAACAGAAAAAAAATTGATCAAAAATTATTTTTATATTTACTCTAGTCCTAGAGCATTAAGACTGAGTTTTAATACCAACGTAAATAGCTGAAGTATGCAGAAATCTTTACTAATCCGGTTACCGTATCCTTTGTCTTTCAACTACCTTTTTAGTTTGTCTCTAATGTATATTCAGCTGTGAACTATTTTCTAAAGTTGGTTATAAAAACAAATTACTTATATATTGTTATAAATGTATTTATTTTAGTTTAGTTTTTAGTTGGACAAAACATAAAAGGTTTCCGAATATATAAGTAGACATTATTAAAAACTAATATAAAAAATATAAAAAAAAAATCATTGAATATAGATTTACTGTTAACACAAATTATTGAATTAGTTAAGACATATAAATAAATGCATTGAACGTCAGACAATCGAAGAAGGGATCGAGGCGAAAAAAAAAGTATAAACAGATTACCTATTATTTTCTGTCAATATATTATAAAAATATATAATTTAACATAGTTTTAAAAATGATTTACAACAAAAAATACTTACTGGTCAACTTTCTTAACATAGTTTTCAGGAACAGTATTGAGGTGCAACATTTTAATTTAAATAAAATAAATTAATGACTTGAATAAAGAATACTATCGGGTTTTAAAAAATATTTTAAAATAAATTATTTAATTTTAATTTAACGTACGGAATATTGAGTTAAATTTTATCAAAATTACTAAAGCTAAATAGAAACAAAAGCCATCGATAGTATTTTATTACAGTGAATCTAACACCCATTTAATTTAGGACTGTACGTTGAGAAAACCGTTTTCAAACGTAATGGTAACACGACAAGAGCGCGCGTAATATATGACAGAGGAATGTCAAGCGGAGCTCTCTGATTGGTCGAAAACGAAGGCGGGTCAACTACGTGTCAAAACAGAGATACGTCACACATAGAATAATCTTGTTATTTACATCATGTATTATTAATAATTGTGGTTGATGTGAATACACTACGGTGAAATTTTGCTTATAAATTTCATCAGAAATAAATCTTAAGGCAGTATTGCATCATCTGGTACATTCCTTAGAAAGGTCCCGTGTCATGCGAATTGATTACAAGGCCGGCTTTGTTTTAGTTACAGTATAAATACGAGTTCATTATTTTCTTATAAAGCCTAATTCATATGTACCTATTAATCAACTTTTGAATGCATTGTTAAAATATATTTTAAACGTTTTACCATGTACATATTTACATCAAATTAGAACAATGTAATTTTTATTAGAGAGAGCAGTGGTAGAGCACTAAGACTTTTGACTGTATATTGCCAGTTAGATTCCCGGGATGCAATCATATATAATTCACAATTAATGTTTTTAATTATATAAAATTGCCACTGCTCACAAGTTTCCAGATGATGGGCATTAATGATATTAGCATATTATTATATGACGTGATTCATGTTGCGTATTCTAGACTACACTAGATTGGGCCATTTAATGCAATTCAGCAATTCTTTTAGCTTTTTTCTTCTGTGGATCGATTTGATGTCGCAGGGAAAATTGATATGTAGTTAATTAATGATTATTTTTTTGTGAAAGGTTTAACTAGAGAAATAAGATTTCTTAATTTAAACCGCTTATTTAGTAATTGAGCCCGAGGGCTTCCTTCCCTCAGCTTGAAACGTTACATAATTTTTTTTTACGGGGGTCGTCGAGTTTTTAGTTCGCTTTAGACGCTTCAAGAAGTGACCAGATACAAGGGCACTCGAGAGGGGACCTTGGGGTGTCTTGGATTGTCACTCGTTACGCAATCTAACTGTGTTAAGTCGCGTGTTCAGAACAATTAGCACTCGAATCTGTGAAATAATACAAACGAGAAATTTGGTTAGTAAAAAAAAAGTTTCGTTGCTTTAAAACTTTTGTTTGACATAAGAATTGTGTTTAGCATTCCGATTCCACGGTGCCTGAGATGGCCTAACCTCGCCTTAATTCAAGCCGTATGTTGATCACAATTGATCGGTTGCTATATAACTGACTTACGCTTTAGTCAGGCATTGTTATACTCGTTAAACGAATTCAAGGAAAAAAAAAGATAAATTATTAATGTTTTAATGATGCACCAAAACAACTAATACAATTTTTTCTTGTAGTTATGTTACCTGTGGTGTGTGAGGTGTGTACCATATTTATTTACCGATAATCCTATTTGTAATATCTATGTACACTTGAGCAAACGCTTAGGTTATAAGAGCCATTTTTTATTATGTCTATAAATATAGAGTTGTTGAGGTAATATAAAAAAATGAAGACTCAATGTGACATTATGTCGCGGGAATGTGATTACTACACGAGTTTTCGCGTTAAGAGCATTTATTTCTATTCCTGTTTCTTTGTCGACGACACACCTGCGCGGCTTTAAAGGTCACGGGTGTGGTCAATCGCTTTATTTTATAGTGATAGCGGAAGCGGGCGCTTAAGCGGGTGAGGTAAATAGTTATTTATAGATGTTGCGATTGTGAATTGAAAACGACAAGATACCCGATTAGTATATATTTATTCAATTGCTACTATGGTGACTTACGCGGTTTCATTTTGTAAAAAAAGGGTTGTAATAATGGAACATTTTATTATATTATGAATTTTTAGTAAACGATATTCTTGTATATTTTATTTCTCTAGATATTGGTCATTTGGTAGTAAAATAAATTACGTAATATTTTTAATAATCAAGTTTTTTCATAATTTTTGAAAAACCACTATTTCATTTTTATGTCATTGTTTCGGGATATTGATTAACACAAATAGTAATATTAATCGGTATCTGGCTGTCCTGACAGACTATATCGCAAGTTACAGGCCTGTCGTATTTAAATTGGAAAAAATGTAAGATATTTAAGAGTGATCGCCTCATTCATTGATTAACTGAGAAATAATTAACTTAAATTTGTTATTAATTAATACTCAGTGATGTAGCTGTCAACGTAAGTATAAATTTTAAAAGCGTTAACTGTCAAACGCGTGAAACACGAACGATCAATGTCTATGAAATCTTCCTAATTTTTGATTGACATGATTGTAAAAAAAGGATGAAATTGGTAAAGTCGTCTTCAATAACCTGACTTAAAATAATATTAGTATAAATACTAATATTGTATAGATATGTGTAGATTACAATTTTGAGAATTATAAGAATTTTAGATTGTAATTACGTTAATGCTCTATTATGAGAAGGCACTGTTACACGCTTTTGCTCGCAATGTGTACTAGGTATGAAACAGGTTGTATCGGGTGAGTGGCTTCAGCGGCTCGTGAATGGACACGGAAGATATTTCACTGTTTTTGTGATCTATACATTTACCAATAATAGCATAGCCTTTCGATATCGTTAATAAAATTGATTATGTTATTTATATTACATTCCGTTTCATGTTATGACTTTGTCATTGTTTAAAATAGAGAAAGAAACCTTGCTTTGTTTGAAAATTGTTTGTTAGAGGCATTGGGCAGGTTACATAGCGCGTATAACAGATGGTCGCTGGGGGCTTAAGGCAGCGTACGGCATCCACCCACAAAGTGAACAGACTTTGTTAAGGTTTTCTCCCTTTCCTATTAAAAATCTATAAGAGGCTTAAGTCAAGCAGTAAACGTGCTGCGGCTGAAATGATGATGAAAACGTTAGCTTATTGAAATTGTTATTTCATTGAGTTTGAGGCGACAAAGCTCTACAATCATTTAACTTCTCGAATCTCGAATCTCTCGGAGCCTTAGTTTAAATCGTTATATTAGTTATTTTAGCGAATTTGAAAAAAAATATCCATTTGGACATAAATGTACAATAAATTTCACCTAGACGCTGTCAAAGATAAATAGGTACTTACTATATCGGTATGACTACATAGCTTATAATTATTTGGGTATAAACATAATTTTTTACAAACATAAAAACCAAATTTAAAGGAATCAATAATCAATTCCGAGACAGATAAGCGAATAATAAATTTGCCGGGTTCGCGACCCAGTGTAGCCCTCGCCAAGATAAACAAGTTGTAGGGATTCACGTTCCCGCCAAGCAACATCTTGCAAACAAGATGGCGGTTTACCTAGTTTAGGAAGCCCCTATCGATATTTATATAGTTTTGATTAAATATAACATCTTAAGGAAAATATTAATAGGCCCTGTGCAACAGAATAAAGTAACGGAATGAACACAGGTCGCTTCCAATCAGTCCTTCTGGAAGTCTATGAGGAGGGCTGTGTCTGCCGATAAACTTAAAGTAAAAGGTTAAATAAACAAATAACGTTATTTTGTCCAACGATTTCCCTGTATATGCTAGTTGGTTAGAGGCTTGATAGCTGTCTGGTCCGGTGAATTTAATATACCATGATAAGGCTCCTAAGATAGCCCTCAACCATAGTTACTGTGAAGAGATCTATCCAGACTAAACACCTTCAGAGTTCTGCTATCAATCAAACCTGGTGAAGCTGTAAAGGTCAACTGGTAAACAGTATTTAATTATATCATACATATACATAAATTACACGTACATATATTATATCATTTGCTATAAGAAAGAAGCTACGTTGATTTTTTGAGGTTGCAAACCTTCTTTTTTAACATATAACGATTTACAACTCCTTCCAAGAGGAAGTTTTTCCAAAGTATAACGCATTGGACAGGAAAAGCGGAACGAAGTCAAATTTATGAGAAGCACAACGCAGTGGTTTTTAAAGGCTTAATTAAATTTAAAATTCCAAACGTTATACTGTTTGTTAATATTTACTGCTCATTAACTGTGCTGATATGAAACATTTGGGCAATTTCCAAGATCGCATCGACCGGGTCAGTGGTTATGTAAAGACTGGCATAGACACGTGTAACACGATTCTTTTACGGCCTATTTCGTTATTGTCTTATAATTAACCATGTTTTATAATCATTAAAATATGACAGTGAAAACTATCACAACACATTAATTACGACTTTGTTAAGGTATATTTACGTATTATTAAGTAATTTAAGTGTTATTAATGTAAATAAAGAGTTTTATAAATATACAAGCCTCCAGAAAGAGATCCCGAGAACCAAGCCTGGAAAAAGGAGGCACTCGGAATGCTCATCGACACATCGCAGAAAACACGAATAACATTATAAAGGCCTCTAAATAAATTGAACCCAAGATGCTTAATCTTGAAGACACGAATTATAAAGATGGGGTCAACCAAAAAAAGGGCAAAATCTTGGTTCAATCAATTAAATAAAAGGAATATATATATTTTATTTATAAAACAGATCATTCGCAAACAACACATCGAAAAAAACATAAGTCGATAACTGTCCATTATCGTATAAAAGATATAAAATATTTATATTTTCTAAACTTGAATTTGGAAATCATAACATTTACAAAAATAAAGTATCGTTTTATAAACAATATTTAGGTTCTCTGTATCGAAGTATCAACAATCAAGTAGGCAGTCAGTTGTTAGGTATGGTGGATATAAATACGCAGAGTTTGATAAATACCGAGAGGTCCGTGTAGGAGCTAATAATGTCAAAGGCCGTGGTAATAATTGTGAGTATGGCGCGTAGCGATAACGGGTTCTGATGAAATAGGGGCGTGTGGCCGTGCCTCCGTCGCATGAACTCTACTTGACCAGCTGATATCGTTAAGGTGCGATTTCACTAAGATAATCTGTTTACACAAAAATAGTTCCAAATTAAAATGATTTTTTTGTCAATTATTTTTTTTGTATATATATTGTAAATTAGTCGTATTAATAATGATTGATATAAGATTTCTAGTATTTCTGTAATTTTAATTTTTATACCTGTTTAATTTAATTTTTTTAATTCGTAATTATTTATATATAACTTACGTATTAGTTATTCAAATTTAAAAATACATGGTTTATTCACTACGTTTTAAGAGGTTTCATAAAATTTTATATATACAATTTTTATTCTTTTGTAAATAGAACATTTCAGTAAGATTGGAGTATATTTTGAATTGTGAAGCAAATAAAAAAATTTGAATACTACATAGAAATCTCCAGGACATAAAGTTTTTACGCGTTATAATTAAAAACGAAGAGATTGTTAATTATTCGTGGTGAAATAACGGAATGATTTTCAAAAGTAAATAGCTAATATTAGAAACTGTCAATGTTATACAGATAAATAAATTATTTTGGTCACATTTTAATCTGTATCGTATCTTTTTAATGCTTGATAAATAGAACTATTTTTGATATTGTCTAATAGATTATTCACTAAACAATTTATCAGAAGTTCATGGATTCGTTGCGGGTGCCGGGTCCGACGCGTTACATAAAAAATGAGCCGTGTCTTGTACTAGAAGCTGACGATCTGCTTAACAGGTTTAAAGGGGCTTAATGCTTTGGCATTTACCTTTATATACCAGACTACTCTCCCCATGGAATCAAATTTAAAAAAACCTGGAAGCTTGTTCCAGAAAAGACCGCATATTTGACAGGTCAAAGTCCTATACCTTATACCTTAATAACTATTGTCTATTGGACCGGTCTAGCAATCGCATGCAAACTCAAATACATGCCGTCATACACCTTGGGATGAGTATAAGTTTCTGTATCATAATTAAACATACGCATACTTATTGCAAAGTGACCTAAGTATAAACATGGACCTACATAGCGCATAGACAAATGGCCGCTAGAGCCTTAAGGTTTTGGGGTGGAGACCACGGACCGGCAAGCGCAACGAGCACAGACCTTGTCAAGGTCGTCAAGATGCTGAATGCAAGCCACTTCCAATGTTGGACGTTTCATAGCTGAAACGATGGTAATGATTTAAGCTAAGCATCTTCACACTTCTGCCATATTAAACTTGGTGGTATTGTAAATAAAAAAGAACAAATAGGTTTTGAAAACATAAAAAAAGTTGCGAACATTCGCTTCGCTTAATTAAATCAATATCGTACGTCACCGTGGCACGTGCCACTTTACGCATGACATCTATTTGATCTTTAAAACGACATTTCATCTAATAATAACATTTCGTTTATGCAGTTGCCGTGGTTACAACCGACCAAAAATTTTAAAGACTTGTTACGTTAGCAAATGACCTCTGTAACTGCGCGGAACTTGTGTCTTATACCAGAGGAGACTTTTGGCTCAACTGTGGTAACATAACAAGCTGAATAACATAATTTCATCTCCATATCAGTTTATACCGGTAACACCCAAAGATCACCCAGCACCCATCCAGCTTGTTGTATGTTGTCTGTCCACCTAGTGAGGAAACGGATCAGGTCGTGTCAACTATCTTGTAGTCGCCAATCGTAAATTTGTCGGCACTTTGGACGCGTAATTTTTTGAGCTACATTAGTGAATTTGGCTCTTAACCAAATTTTATATTCTTGTTCGGTGGCCATATAATGATAAAATTGGCATAGATTACTTAAAATTTCTACTTTATGCCCTCATTTTCAATTCGTCAATGAAGTGCAAATATTTAGATTAATATTTTTATTAGAAATAGTAATATTTTTATATTTAACATTTAAAAAAGTAAAACATTATTTCACGGATCCGTAAACTATATTCCGGTCAAAGCTGGAATATGGAAACTAGTTTTATTTATTTAACACAATGATTCGCTACTTGTCTGGTATGATGATAAGCTTGTAGCTATCAATTTCGGTAAAGGTTGCGCATAATACAAATCCGGGTTGAAAATAAGGAAAATAAATGTAATAGATAATAGAGTAATAATTATGATAAAATGTATATTTTATTTCATTTATTAATAATTTTATATTAGTCTTTTGTCTCTAGTCAACGAGCTATAAGATTTTAGCATTTTGGAATATCAAATAGCGTTCATTATTTTTAACATTACAGCCATCAGTCAATTGCCAATAGGTCTAGGAATCCAGTGTCTTCCGGCGATCTGAAGTAAATTGAAGTATCCTTGTAATATTTAGAATTTATTCGACATTAGACATCTATAGCCTTGTATAGTTTATAAAGTATATGTTGCAATGGTAAAATATGGTAAAGTTAACCTATGTTGTTAATTTTCCCCTTTCGTAGTATCCTGTTATATTGTTAAATTATAGTAGTGCAGTGACGAGGCAATATACATTCATATATTACATTCTACTCCTAGCCATTACGGAAAATTCTTGGGTTAAGTTCGTTAAAATTAAATTAAAATTGTCCATGAAATTATTATAATGAATTCGAAATAAGGTATTTCGGTATTCTATTATAAAGATTTCTATTTATCTGATAAATTATAAATTAATAATAAAATAATTCTTTAAATTGAATCGTTCTGTACCCGAAGGACAACACAGCTACTGTTGACATCAATTACACTTAAGTCCAAATGAGAATAAGAAATATTTTCTGTTGTTGTTGTAAAGTGTTTTAACTGTTTCATCCACGGTGTACTTAGTTACTTTTTTGATAGATAAAGGATTCTCAGCATTCCTTGGGTTCTCCATGCTGATGCCGAGTCCATCGCGTTGTAGGAAGAGGGGCGGGTACGGTGCTTGGGTGTGATGCCCAGCATAGTAGGTTTAAAAAACGAAAGGTACTTCTAGCAAATTCGTAGGCGTTATCAACCAGACTCCTCTCCCTACCGAATGCAATTTTAAATTATCCTATTGATGCGGCTTCCCGTTCCAGAGATGAGGTGATATTCACCCTTGACTCTTGAAAATAATCCTGCACCAGTTTTCAAAGAGATTTTAGATCCTATCTCCATCGCATACAAATTCACAACGAATTTATTCCTTGTAATTTCGATTATTTTTTGATTTCTTAAAAAAGAAATAAGAATTCCGATCAAGTTTGACTTTTTTATTTATATTATTGTTATTAGTTATCTAATATATAAAATTCTCGTGTCACGGTTCAAACTTGAACTCCTCTGAAACGGCTTGACTGATTTTTACCAAATTTAATATGCGTATTCAGTAGGTCTGAGAATCGGCTACTATCTATTTTCTATACCCCTAAGTGATAAAGGTTGTTCACACTGAAAAAAAATTTTTATTTTTTTAAACGAATTATTTTGTTTTTTTTTTTTTTATTATACAGCATACAAGAATACATACAACCATAAATTTTCACCCCTCTATGATCAACCCTAATTTTTTATTTGTAAATTAAAATATCAATTTTTTTTTGCAAAACAACGTTTGCGGGATCAGCTAGTTATTATATAAAACTGTTGTTCAATATATTTATTAATATTATTTATTAATGAGCAGTGGTAACCTAGCGGTAGACTGAGACTTGCGATCACAGGTCGCGGGTTTGATTGCCGGAATACAGACTTTGATTCACACTTTGTGCAGTACTAGTATAAAATTGCCGCTGTTCACAAAAAAACTTTCAAGAGGATGGGCAGCAGTGCCCTTTACATACTATAATATTACACTGCGATCGCCAACCCGCCTGCCTTACGGTGGAAATTATGATATATCTCCCCATAGATGTCTGGAGAAGGGCTATGCCTTGCAATAGGCGCATATGAGAATAATAAATAGCAAAGATATCTTTTATAAATTACTTTCACAATTATTGACACCTACATAATATGTAAATAACTTGGACATGTTACATTGCGGAATAAGTTTTTAATCTTTTACGATCATAAAATAAGAAAAAACCAAAAAAATTGCGTTCATATAACAAATGAATTTTTACATCACTATTAGAGGTCACGGGACCATCAAAAAGATAGAGATTGTGTGGTATAGAATTTGCTAAACTGTTCTGCATATGGGCGAGCTTGTACCTAGATTTGTTGAGGGAATCTAAAATACAGTTTCTTGACATGTTTTCAACAAAATGAATAGATTATATATTAACGTCAATTAATGAATTATGTTTTGCACGATTACTTGCATTATAGATAACACGCACATGCAAAGTGTTGACAATTTTAAGTATATAAAATAGAGTAAATAAATTACTTACTTTTTAGTTATCCTGGATAAAATAAACACCATTTTTACTGTCGCTTAGAACGTTCTATGATGATTCCTGAAACAATAAAATACGAAGGTTACATTTTACTTTCATATCTTCTTCCATTAACATAAGAAAAATTACGCTTTCATTTTTTGTCACTTAATATTTAAAATTTACAAAAAAATTTCAATGGGCCGGGGCCCAGGCCTTTCCCACAGATTTCCAATAGGACTGGTAAGAAAGCAGTAGGCCGTAAGAAGGTTTTGGTCTATACACGTTATGGGTGGAAGTTATACACTATGCTTGGTGGTACGTCATTTTCTCTGCACTGGATGCCTGGCCTGTGGGCTTATGTGTATGTATGTCTTGTGTATATATTATGAAACTTTATATTGTTAGGTAAGCGAAGACAATTCTTATTATAATCTAGCTTTAGCTCCTTTACTTTAACTTTAAAAAGTTTTTCTGGTAATATCAATGATACCAAAACAATGACAAGAAAGAATAAAATAACTTATAGTTGTTTTAATAAGAGACATCTTTTTATATTCTTTATTGTACATGCTAGGAAACACATACAACGTTTCGAGAATAATAAACAAAAAGGTGCAATGCGACGGTCTTATCACAAGAGGCAGTTTCCTCCAGAAAATCATAGTATGGAAACAGTAGATATGAAAACAAACATATTACATATATATGTATGTTTTTAACATTAATACTTCTATTAAATACGGTAAAATGCATTTTATAAATACAATAATAAATAAAGACATCAAATTGATTTGGATCGCACTTGCCTCTGAAAGAATAATGAATGAGAGTATGAAACAAAACAATTAAAGGATCGTTTTAGTCTTTGTATAAAATGATGGAAATAATTATAAGCCAAATATATAGGCTGTGAGATAGAATCCGGAATAAGGAGATCCGCTGACGAACGAAAGCAACTGACATAGCCTCTCGTATCGAATTGATAGCGGAAAGACAACATGGCGGGCAGAACAGCTAGCTGCTGGGGCCTTAAGGTTTGGAAGTGGAGACCACGGACCAGCAAACGCAGCGTTGGAGGTCCAAGGCGTGTCACAAGGCGGACAGATATGGACGGGTATGCCTTTGTCTAGCTGAGTACGTCCTATGTCTAAAGTGATAATGATGAAGCAAGGTATTAAAAATTAAAGATTAATTAAAAGAAAGTTTGAATAATGTAATAACCAATTAGAAAAACATATATCATTAAAGTGTTTTGTCGCGCAGACGTTGGCAGGTAGCTCTTGGCTAAGAATAAATAGCATGTCCATGTCTATTAATATGAAACGTTATAATATAACCTATGTAGACAACGTTTGTGACATTGAAAATGACTATCTTTGTGTACAAATTTTAATTAAATAGAGAAGTAAAATGACGTCATCATTTACTTTTTAATGTCACGGTGATAAGCAAAGTATTTGAAGAATGGTAAAACATAATCAGCGCTACAGAGAGGGGGGTAATACAAAGGTTTTTGTAATGCAAAAACCTAGTCATCGAATATTTTAATTACTCTTATTACATCAGTCATTTTTCTTCTGCAGCCGATGGACTCCTACTGCAAAGCATAGGCTTTCTCAAAAGATCGCCACTAAGACCAGCCCTGCGTAATACTGGTAATTCTTTTAATTTGTATTATGATTGATTTTTCGAATCTAGTTGATTTTATATGAATATATAGAGCACCACACCCAGTGTCTCTGTATATCAAAAATACTTTTTACACTATTTTCTACGTAGATTTTTTTTAAAACCATTAACAATTATCGTTTGTTAAATCTAACATACTTTATTTTAAAAAGAACCAAGGCCTCACCACTCGAAAATAATCGATAGGAAAAAGATTACTATCAATATAATCCTTGATCGCAGATAAACCGCGATATAATATTAAATAACACTACAAAATGTTTATTTATGTCGGCGTATTTTAAAGTGATTAATAACAAAGTTTATGGCTAAAGGTGACGCACAGTTTAAAGTGTTATTATTCCGCTACTTAAAAACAAGTGAGATCTTCATTAAAGACTCCTTTAGGAAGTTTCCTTTTAAAGAAGATCAGAGATCCATTACACCCTACTCGCACACGCGTCCAGTTTATCTTCGTGCGAACATCTATGTTTAACTAGCGAAATCGGGCTAGTTTCATTTTATAAATTTTGCGAACAATTCAATGCCGTGAACTCATTTTTTTTTCAACTTTTGAGATTAATACTTGTCTACTCTACATAAAGAATATAGACCCGTGGTAATAACGTAGGAATGAAATACATATATATGTAAATATAGAAATTCTGTCAATAAATAAATTGTATGTAAAGTAGAAGAAAAATATGTTAACATCCTGCATCCGTACATCCTCCGCAAGAACTTTCCGATTGCAGAATCACTAACTGCATTCCACAAGCAGACGGTGTATCTATTCAAAATTACTATTTTCTGACGCAAGATCGAATGTTTTCCAATTATCGTTCATAATAACAAGTTGTAATAGGTTTCCATATAATTTCCGATAAAGTTCGCATTTACTTTCAAGTTATGATTACGAACTCGTCCTTTTATCTAGGTCTGTGACACAAAACGTAAATACGTTATTTGTGTTTGCTCTTAATTGTAAAAGGAAGTTTCCATCATGAAGAATCATCGATGATACAATTTATCTGCGCGGGGATTAACATAATTTCTTTATGCATATACGTTGTTTATGTTAAATTATTGTTACTGTTCTCGGGAAATTCCCTTTTCGATTTCTTTGTTAACAGGTGAATACCTCATCCATCCTATACAACCTTATTGATATAAATTTACCTCTATTATGTTTTTTATTACATAATTTATTACATTAACCGTTAATTTAAGATCGATAGCCACACACACACATTTTCTTTTTTCATATCATCGGCAGGGGCGGCTCTAGCTCGTCTAGCGCCCGTGTGCAAAGAAACCGTGGTGCCTCCTGGGCCTGATCCCCCCCCCCCCCCGCGGCTATAACTATTAACTTAGCCATCGTAACAAGAATGTTTTTTCATATTCCAACAAGCTATTTTATAAGTACCTATGTATAGCTTACAGTATGGTATTAGTTACGGCCTTTCTTCTTATGACGGCAGAATAACACTCATTGTTTTTATGCCTGTAACACATTTCGGTTGTCATGTGCATTGCACACCCTGCACTATGCGCTTCCTAAACGCTACGCTTATAAAAAACCGCATATTGTATTATTATTGGTTCTCGAGCCGTCTTGTTTCTGTTTGAAGACGACGCTGTTAACATTTTTTTTCAACTTCGATGGTCACAGGGCGGGCACGCGTGGCGCTCGAGTGGCGACTACGAGCCAGTAGACGACGCATGGGTAGGCTCCCCAGGAAGATTGACAACTTAGTCAAGGTCGCGGGAAATCGCCAGCGATTCCTGTATCCAGATACAGGTAGCGGAAGACCGGTAACCATTACAATCTTTGGGTGAGGTCTATACCTTGCAGTGAACGTCTATTGGCTATGATGATTGTTATTGTATGTTGATGTTATATGCAATTAATAAATTAACATATAAAGACTCTTGCAAACTAAACGATTGATGAGTATTTTATCGATATATTTGCTACAAAACTTGTCATTTCTTTTTACCCAGTAAAAATAAAAATTATTTATAATAATTTTTTAATTAATGATATATAGAATAAGTTAATAGTACATGTTAATACCTACGACAAAAAAAACTATTTAAATTATAACCCGTCAGATATTTGCGACACAACCTTAGTACATATATCAACCGAAATTTTATTGAAAGATGTAAAAGAGTAAGATAAGCTCGTAATGGATTGTAGCGTTCCAGGAAGATCATATCATCCAATAAAAGCGATGTAAACTTTACTTTGTTATAGAAACGATAAATGAAATATCACTACTATCAAACCGATGAATAGAAGGAATACATGGCAATTCTATAAGAGGTCGAATCCTAAAGGAAGGATATCGATAGCCATTTACATGTGCCTTGTCTTGTGTTAGAGTGAAGGTCAGATATGAGACTAAAAGGTGAAGCCAACCTCTTTTAAAGTGGATGTTTTGGAAAAATAAAAAAAAAATGAGTCGAAGATCTGGGAACAGCGGCCAAATGTATGTAAATAAAGAAAACAGAAGGTAACCTGTGCCGGAAGGCATTTAAGAAGGTCACCTAGCAGAGGAATAAAACTGTGATTTTAGAATACAGTCTGAAGTTCAAATATGCATTAATATGGAGTACAAATACACAAGTAATTATTATTTATCTTGATTAATTACAAACTTTCTCTGTATCAATAACTGCACTGCGTTGACGTCAACGCAGATAGCTTGTGATTTACGTAAACGAGTGCGTTTTGCAAGCGTTCGTTTCATTCTTATGATAATCGGTTGCTACCTGTCTGCACAACGACCTTACAAATGATAATTCAAGGAAATGGTAATGTTTCGTTATGTTTCACAGTAGAAACATTTTTATGGCATCGACAATACTTATGTAAATAAAAATAATTGCAAATGTATTCCTAAACCTAAACCTAAACCTAAAACTTAGACAAACAAAAGCAAGATTGTTTTATATGGAAACTCGTAAAAAGGATGTTTTCCTTTTACTGTCAAAATCATCTAGTAAATTAATAAACGATGTCAAACACTGGATGTCAATTAAAATCAAGACAGGTGTGTAATTGAAAAAATATCTTGTATCATAAATTTTTACAATGACAATATAATCATATTATTACTAAAGGCGATATAGAGGGAATATTTTTTTTCTTAGTAATTATTTTTACTGATTTTTTTACTTTATTATAATAATTATGTAGTAAGATACGTTTTATGTCTAATATTGACATTACATGTGTTGCGGCAGTATAGTTTTAGAATTGAAAATACTATGGAAAATACTACATAATACATAGGAAGCCTAATAATTCTTTTCCTCAGTCGCGAACTCCTGTTAGAGGGGTTGTGGTCATGATCCGATCGGTTCTGGTGCTTCCGTTGTTCTTAATGTAGCTACCAAGCTACACTGGTTTGGCAAAGTGAAAGCATTCATTCACAGTTTTAATTGTTTATTAATTAATAACTTTGAACCAATTAAAATCCAGATAATTGTTACTGGCGTATAATTTGTCAATTATTTAAAACCTTAAAAACTTTGTTAATAGATGGTAAAGTAAACATCGCTAGCTAATTGGAATGTTCCAGGATCGAAAATCCGAAAGATGTAACTAATCCTTACTGAATCCGCGTATTGGCTTACAATTTGTATCTTTTCTTGAAAAGACATTTACAGTAGAATTAAACTTAAAGCTTAAGGTGACAAGTGACCAGGGGCGGCTTAACCTATAGTGCAGGGTGTGTTATGCACACGGGCGCCGCAGCGCTCCCTGAGACAGCTAAAAGCATCGTCTTGGAACCTATCGCGGTTCGCCGCTTGGTTTCGCAACAGAGATGTGCTACAGGCATAAAAACAATGAGTGTTATTCTGCCGTCTTGACAAGAAAGTCCGTACCTAATACCATACTGTAAGCTATACCTACTTATAAAATAGCTTGTTGGAATATGAAAAAACTTTCTTGTTACGACGGCAAAACTAATAGTTATAGCCACGGGGGAGGGAGGTCAGGCCTAGAGGGCGCCAGGGTTTCATTGCACACGGGCGCTACACGAGCAAGAGCCGTCCCTGCAAGTGGCGATAGGAAATTTTTTATAAATCCTTACAAAGTTAATATTTACACACAATAAACATGATGCATTTTGTCTTATCGAGATGTTATGTCTCCACTCCGACAAAACACGTTATTGCCCTTCGATATTATGCTCTTATGATCTGACTTGATTATTTGCATAGCGTAATGTATAATTTTAACTGTTGTCCCATCGAAAAGAATCTAATTGGACATTAACAACAATAGCCAAACATATTCAATTTTATATTACATCATACTAAACTAATGTAAACTTATATTATGTGTCGTTGTTAGTGTGCGTATTAACTATACTCGGATTCAGTTCCCTATTTCACTTTTTATTGCTTTCAACTCAAAGCGAGCCGCAACAAACTCAAATGGTTTTCGTGTGATTATTTTTACAATATCTTTAAAACAGTGGTTAGAGAAATTAATTTACAAGCTATGTAATTACTTAAATAAAATAACTTAATTTTTTACAACTTTCATTAAATGTTTTATTGAATTTACTACAGGATAACTCAAAAACATTACACGGAAGTGTATTGTAAATCCGTACATAGTTGTTCACTAAACATTAATTATTTTAATAAAATATAGAGAAAGGTATAACAAGCTAATCATTGTTTCTAGTGCTAAGCACATGCATGTTTCTCTCGTATTTATTAATGTGCTTATATATTGTTGTAATTTTTCCGGAACGAAATTATACGTTACGAGAATTTTTATGCGTCCAGATAGCATGCTTTTTCGAATTTTCGGCAATGTTGGTGCACAGTTAAAGACAGAGAAAATAGTAACGTATTTGCACGATCATGATAACGTATGCTATACATATTTTATGTATGTATGACAGAGACGGAGCACAATGTCTTTAAATACACCATTATAAATCATTCTATCTATGGTTTTGTGTTCTATATATCTATGTAAAGAATTGAAAAGCTTCAGGTTAAACGTGGAGAAATTAATAAGTGAATAACATTTTGTTCTTTTCGGCTTACGAAATAATGTAGCTAATCGCATCAAACCGAAACCAAGGGCGTTGCACAGGTCGAGCCCCCGTTTGTAGTGAGAGCGATATCTTATCTGCAGGTCCCCGGAGCATCAGCTGTCGAGCCAGCAACATCATTACATCATCCTTGAGATGTCAATATCGATGACAACGCAGACAAATAACGAAAGTAAGCGTGAACAATGTAAACAGCAGTCGAGGTTTTCGTGCAAGTGTTTTCGTAAATATGTTTGTTTAGATAATCTTTTATAGGAGGCGACATCTATGATATATTTTTTATATTTACGACAACTTATTATTTAATTTTTTAGATATTATTGTATGTGAGTACAAAGTAAAATATCGACATAATACTGTTTAACATCTGTTAGCTAATCCACGAATCCGTGAATACGAATTCTGAATAGCTTTTCTATGTATAATTATCAGATAAAAATGCTTTTAATAACACGTTCTATATGGGTTTATTTAAATAGATAGGGCATGTAAGTAACACATTGTTTATATAACATAAAGTACGATTGATCCATCATTGTATGTTGCTAAAATGATTTTTGACTTTTAAACAAGGATTTTGTCTCATTATCTCAATTATAAGATATAGAATGTATCCGCAGAATAAGAGTGAAAATATATGAAACTAACTCAAAAACGTAATGACGGTATGATTTACCTGCATAGCCAATTAATAAACACCAGAGTTTGGATCATCAGATGTCTTTGGCTTTTCGGGTCTGTAATTGCTTTCAAGTTTTTCAAAATACAGAGTTCCATATGCGCTTGAAAGGATTTAGTGCAATTGTGGGATATTTTCCATCATTATAACTAATTAATTTTCTATTATCTAATTACTGTAGTTGTTATTATTTTCTTCTGTTTATCTTATTTAACCCTAATAATCAATAGTCGACTTAACTCTGGTGCCTTGAGTTTTTTAAGTTTTAAGTCCAGTTGAATTCATGTCTATTGTTTTACAGTTATATTTTTTATGTAGTTTAGTACGATGTGCGATTCCTTTTTAAATGCCTTAATGTTCAAAGTATTAATTATCTCCAGTTAGTTACCTAACGATTTCGTTTATGTTTTTGTCCTGTTCCAGTATGTCATCTTAAATATGGTAGACGTGAAGGCTTTTAACAAGATGGACAAGCATATTTGTCAATTATTTACAATTGTCAATATATGTTTAATGAAGTTGTTGATATTTGGTATAGTTATATAACAAATTTACGTAATAAATTTTATTTTTTACTCATATAGGTGGTATTACCTCTGTCGTCAATACTTTTACTTAAATGAATTACGAATGAAGTTTTGTATTATTGTACTTTTATTGCAATATAAAAGTACAATAATACGAATATATATCTATAGATATCTTTAGAGAGGATTGTATGAAGTTGGAAAAATATAACATTTAATCTGTTTTATGCCAGTGATTGACTGTAAAAAAAAACCTTTTTAAATAAATGTAGTACTGTTACTGCAGTTATTTAAAACTTCGAAGGACCCTTCTTACATTTAAAGGATTATCAGTGTTGTAATATTTAATTATAGCGTATATAATTAATTTAAAACTTTCGTCATGGCCAAATTAAAACTAAAATTTAATAATTATTTGAAACTAGTTATTCTATTTTTCTAGTTTGTTTTACTATACATTAAGCTACTTGTAATATTTAGATCAAGTACAGTCAAGTGCTATTGAAGAGTTTCTTTCAATCGATAAGCTTGCCTATTGGGAATGTAATGACATCTTAAGATTCCTATTCGTGTTTTTAACACGTGTGTCATAGATTTTTGTTATTCATCAATTTCTATAAATTATCAAATATATTTAGATTAAAATAGAATATTTAAATATATCTATGAGGAGATCGCCACATTAGGCAGGAAGGTTGGCGAACACAGTGTGGTATTATGAGACGCAGAGGACCCTGCTGTCTATCCTCTTGAAACTTGTTTATGAGCAGTGGAAATCCTATATAATCAAGGCACAAGGTGTGAATTTCCCTGGAATTGAACCAGCTTCAGTCCTCTATCGCTGAGCTACCACTGTTCAATAGAATATGTGCTGAGAAGTACATATCAATTTATAATAATATATATATATAATTAAATATATTGTATAAAAAATAAAAAAGGAAACACATATTTAAAAATGTATGATAGGCGGTTTGATGGCTATTAGCCATATAATATATTGTAACATAGTTACTATGCTAAGTGTTAATATTTATTTTATCTACATAGAAACGTTCGAATAGTTCGGCATGTTTCAGAGTGTAAAAAATATTGTTGATGCTTCAGTTGTCGGCTCTAGCACTTCCTTTGTGCATTTATTGCTCACGAAAATCTTACTATATTTCTATTTTATATATTGTATGACAAAACGATGGTAATATAAACAACTCCCTGGAGAATGACTCACGTCAGAGCTTCGATATTGGCGTATAGATGCGTATTTACTAAAAATTATTTTCTCATTCTGTACATAGAAACTATAGAGGCGGCTTTAATAAATTCTTCTTCCTCAGTCACCTTTCAATTCTTAATGTCGTTTTCGTCTTGAAAGGCTTTGATGGAGGTGCTGTGCTTTCCGGGCAGCAGTGGTAGAGAGTCCAGTTATTGATTTAACTTGATCCGACCAGGGGTTAGGTGATCACCCATTTCCTCTTTTACTGTCTACTTTTACTACAATCACAGTTGATTATTGAAGGTTATTGAAGTTATTTGGTTGTCTACGAGCGAAGTTGTTATAATAACTTAAAACGCTCTGGTAGCATATTGTGGACAGCTTCTTCTTAATCCTGAGCCTACCGCGATTTTTTGATGCGTCTTAGTGTTTATGGTATATGTAACTTTTTTAATAAGTTACTAATATAAACTAAATTAATTTCGAAGTGTCTATTTCTCCTACTCTATTCTCTAGTTGTTTCTCAATTGTATATTTTTATCATACCAAAGGGTTTTATATCAGATCTCAAAACTACAATTATAGGTAAATATAGCTTTGAATATCATATATTTCGCTGTGAATGTACATCTATTCTGTCGGTATTAATTACCTATTTCTTGTTAGAATATAGTCGTTTATAAGTAGGTCTACTAATAAGCAGGTCGTAAACTCAACTGGTCAAGGTGCACGGTGAAATTGTGAAGGGTGTGTTATTTATTGCCAATAATAAAACTTTATAAACAGCTTGTTTAATTACGCAACTTATGTTTCCACATCACGAGCTGAATTTAATATCATTTATAAATTTATGCGTTACGCCTTTTACATTCCTGTTTTAACTAGATTAAAAAAATTGTTAGACTGTACTGAATAAGGACTCGTCAATATATTACATAAGAAGTACTAATGTAGTTTAACACTTATAGTATTATTCAAAACGGTACCCAGGATCTTAGCTTAGACTTTGTTTTAGATAGCAAGCCTCGACATCTCCCTCGACAGTCTCGGCTCGGTCGATACATATTAATTTCAGATATTTTTTCATAAATACTGGGTATAATCTCTAATAGGACAGAGAGAGAGAGAGAGAGAGTTCGGTCAGAGCTAATTACGCTTTCTTACAACCACACTTGTTAGCAAGTGACAGATGACGATAAGTGAAGAAGACAGATGATTATAGTACTTATCAACAATTGTGAAGAAGTATAAGGATGTGTTTACAAATGTATAAATTTGTAATAGTCGACTATATTATACATAATTCGTTCACAGGTTAAATAGATATCAATTCTTGAACATGCCAAGACGTCAGGAAAACGAATACTTTACAATAGAGCAAAATGACGACTCTGAAAACATATACTTCTTACAATTTCTGCGTGAAGTATCATTTATAAATAAATGATGAAAAATGCTTAGACGCATTTCATATAAATATTATTATTGCTTCAGATTTTTAAAGTTTATAAGAATAACAAAATTAAAAACAATAGTAATATACCACAAGATGGACTGGCGATCTATTTAGGATTCACATACGCTGGATGCAGGCAAGTTATAACCGTAAATCAATGTGAGAGACATGTCAATATGTCTAGCTATGAACGTCTTAAAGTCAAAATGATGATTATGTTGTTGTATAAGAATTCTGAAACATGTAGACGTAAATATATAAAACTAAAATGATCAGAAAATAACACAGAATTTAATTACTGTAACGATAAAGGTAACTAGCATTTCTACGTATATACAATACATGCATTAATATAAAAGATTTTTTGATGATTGAAAGATGTACTGACTCATCACGAAGTCTTCGGAATATAAGGCTTAAAGATTTGAAATTTGGTGGTAATATTTCTTTCGCTAAACAAAAGTGAGCTAAGAATGGATTGAAAGATATTCCTCCCGCAAGGGGGTTTGGCGGAACGTTCAATAAGTTTGCAAAGCAAACTTAGTTTATAACTAAAGCAGGAGACGTTGCCATTTATTGTGACAGTCTATGCCGAGTTCTTCTTTTAGTGACCCTTATACTCAATCACTCCATGAAGCGTTCGTCTAAAAGATCTTTGGACTTGGGATCCTCCCGAGCCAGTTGCTTAGTTACTGTAAAAAGGTCTATGCTAAGCACTTTTGGCACTCAGCCAACTGAAATGTGAAGTTGTTAATGTCAATGGGCAAACAGCATGTGGCTGCATGTAAAGTAATTTATTTATTTATTAGTTTAATAAAGTTAAATACTCGTCCACTTTTGCAGTGTAAATCGAGTTTCGATTATCACAAAAATTATTAAAAAAATAAACACGTGTGTGCCCTATTACACACGAAGTTATATATAAATAATGAAAAATCTTTTTATGTAAGTTTTAAAAGCTATTTTATTCTATATTAGGGGGACCGGCAAGTAATGTTGATTTTTTAAGTTAAATTCTCACGATTTTTCATAAGTTTTTATTTCTAATCAAAAATACAACCTTCGTTATCAATAACCTTTTGCCGTCTAGTATACAAATTTTCAATGCCGGAGCGGTAAAAATCATTCGGTTTTTCTGTAACATATGTCGATAGAAACGACATTACTTTCCGGTCCCCCTAATATAATAAAGACTACCTCTTATATATTATATTCTTCTCTTCCTTTTGTCTGTGTTAAAATTTTAATGCTCTAGAAACAGTTTATATATATACTACTGTATATACATAAAATGCACATACTAACATATTTACAAACAAATATTTACTAATATTTGTTTGTAAATATGTAAGTATGTGCATACGATAATATGACGACGTGCGTGATTCTAGAACTGGTAAACAAGGCTTGTTGCGTTACGCTATATCATTAGTTAGTTTAATATTATTAATGTTTTTAACCGGTAACAAATTTAGCTTTGTAAAAAATTAAATTTGCTATGCAGTTTACTTTTTAACATCATCATTTCAACTTCTGGACGTCCACAGTTGGACCATCTACCACATATTTTAAAAGTACCACATATTTTAGAAGCGGTGTACAGTCAGCTTCAAACGAGCTTGCGTTTTTTACGTTTGTATCACATATTTATGTGTAAAGCCTAAAAATATGTCTACAACAGACTGCAGCATCAGTCATTTAAATATTCACTTACAACTAAGACCTGTAAATATTACCAGTATGTATACTAAACACGATCGAATTTAAAAAGCATTTCTTTAATTCAATTAAGAAATGTATTTTTATAGCTTCTCCTTGCGAAGTTCTATTCAATTTATATCCGTGTAATCTCATGTCATCGTTTGCGATTGCCACCTTCCTGACGTCATACATCGCAGTGATCCGCAACCGATGTGCCGTAGGTCGGAAACAAATGTGGCGCGGTTGATAAATTGATATTTTACAATTTTTAAACGGTTTTATTTAGTTCGACCCGTACGGAATTTATTTGTTTATTTATTTGGGTCAAAATTAGAAATTGAAATTTAAGCACCTTCCCGTTGTCAGATTGATCTGAAATTTGGTACACACATTTAATTTAGATGACAATACAATATAATAAAATCAATAACATTATAAATCTAAGATGGCCGCCGATACAAAATGGCGGATTACATATTTTTCGTTAACCCCCTCAATATGGGTATCAAATGAAAGGGCTACACTAGTAAAACACGATAATTATGTCAAAATTTAAAATTCAAGATAGGAGCCGTTCCAATATGGCGGACTAGGTACATATTTTTCCACAACCACCACAATATGGTTATCAAAAAACCGTTTAACTTAAAAGTTTTTTAAATGTTAAATTCATTATACATGTTTTGTATTTGAGACAGTGGGACGTCACGTTCACTTGTCTCTCGAATATAGCTTTCGGTGTACTGCAAAATTCTATGAATGATTTTAGTGTGCCGTAGATGAGAAAGGTTGCTGACAACTGATATATCGTAAGCCAGTATGATGCAGATCTGATCGGATCATCGTATAGAGCTGCACCTGCGTGCTGTTATGTTCTCTATTATATTCATTTATTGTTGTACACTTAAGTTAATTTACAATGACCATATGTCTACGTCATGGAGAGTAAACCAGAAGAGCCAAATTAAAAACAAACAAGAAGTAGATTGAACTTCCCTTTAATGGTATACTTTGACAACGTTGGCTATATATGCGAATGGATTTTTTGGATCACTTTCTTTGCATCCTTAATATAGCAGTAGATCAATTGCTCGTTCTCAAGTCTTTAATCATCAGTGATAATTTTAAAAAAATCCCATTACAGTGAAATAATATTTTTGAAATAATAATGTTTTTTAATTTATTATAATTCAGAGCCATTTTAATACATTACACAATCGTCCGGAAAAAAGTTACTAATTTTATGAAACCTAGAAAATTATATAAAAAGTTTTAATGAGTTTTTTTATTTTTATGTGTTTACAGGTATAGCGCCTAGTGCGATTGTGCCTATAATTTCGGATATGGAATTAAAATTAACTATTTACATATATTTAAATTCAAATATATAGTTATTATATCGCAATAAAGACATTTATTGCGATATAATAAGTTGCAATACGTACATTATAGTAAATAACAAATAAGAAAGAGTCGACTAAAGAAAATAGTTGTAACACAGAACCGACCTATTTTTACAAATACATTTGACGATACAGGTGATGATTGTCGTGAAGTGTTCCCTGCCTTCGTGCAACCTGCGGCTCGCGAGCCACATGCTCTTTCTAGGATTATATAGCTCTCAATAAATGTATCAGAGCTCTCTTATCTTTGTGTTATTATATTAAAAATATAAATTATCTTGAAATTAAAAAAACAATATTAAATAACTAGCATGCGAAAAAAATACTGAGAAGTGTTGTCGTCAATTATTCACAAAAATTTAAATAATTATCAGTAGTGGTATAATTCGTGTTTATTTTTAATATTTAAATCCTGTATGCATATTTATTTACGTTTTTAATAAAAAAAATGTTTTTTTTTAACAATTTTTAAATGTGTTTTAAATTGCGGTTACGAAAATTTTGTAACTTATAAAAATAACTCAGGGAATTGAGAAGTCACCCCTGAAATAGATGATTTCATCTTTTGAAATAGAAGAAAACAGGGGAAGCCAAGTATTCCGTGAACTGTCCCGACATTACATTAAAGAAGTCCCGGAAATAAGTCTGTACAAGATCGGGAATTTCTCAGCAACAAGTTTTCAGAGGAAGAGCAGCAGCGTTACCTGGGTACCTTTAGTACAACGATTTAGGACTACGATCGCCAATTCACCTGCTAAACATGGCGGTTATGGTATATCGACAAATATCTTTGGAGGAGGTTTATATCTTGCAGTGGGCGTCTATGATCTGAAATGACGTCAACGACAATTGTTGTGATTACAAGTACTGATTTTTACAAGCCACTGTCTAGAAATCCCCCCCCCCCCTCCTGCACTGCCTATTTCTGCAGTCAATCAGTAGCTAAACATCAAGCTAATTAGACGTTTTACTGATATAGTAAGCGATGAAAAATATTTTTTTAAGTTTATGTATAACAAAACCTTATTACGTCTTGCTTGCCTTATATAATATATATATAAGTATGTATAGAGAAAAACAACGAACTTTATATATTATGTAAAGGGTGTTATACCTTATTTTACAGTCATCAATAATAGATCTAATGACTGGGAGGGTATTAATCTTTGAACATACATATATGGTAATATATAATGTCTTTTTGTTTACGTCATATAAAAAATAATATTAACATTGTAGTAGAAAACACAGTACGAAAGTAGGTTGAGAATGGAAATTATATCGCTCCAATAAACCCACGTCTCGCTGGTGTTTTGAAACGCAAGGTAATCAATCTACTCTATGAGAAATAACATTTACAGTAACACACAAATGCACAAATAAATGCCATATTTATTACTTGTTTTAAATTAAAAAAAAACACAATTTGAATAAGGAACTAATTAATAATTTTTATATTTTTTTTAGTCCATATTAAAATTTTAATTTTTGGAAATAAATAGAATTATCGCCTAATGTGTTGCTAATATTTTGTCATATTTTTAGCACGAGGAAGACTAATAAAAAGTAATCATTAATATAAATAATTTGAAATAACTTTTATGTTCCTGTACAGACCACAGAGTAAATGAAACCACCTGTCTCTAACTGACAAATATTTGATGACAATATAGATCGCAACAGGCATGTCGGAAGCATTACAATGAAAATGTAATTACATTAATACTAAAGACTTAGGTATGTTATAGAAAACAACTTTTTTTTATGTTAATCGTTAATTACATTAATAAATAAATTTTTCTTTCTGAAATGTGTTTTCTTTATTTTTTTTTATTGAACAACGACAGACCAATAACTTTTGACAGAAAAAAATCTTCCCAGCTAGTATATATTAAAAAAAAACTTACTTTGCTTGTCAAGTGTCTTTGTCGCCAGCCAGTAAATTTCACGGTGCGTAAGGAAAGGGAATATCTTCACGCTGCACACGCCTCTCGTAATGTTCCCGCGGTAAAAACAAACAGATAATATATCGCGACGTGCTACGCTGTTGCCGGTTGCAAACTGAATGTTATTTTCCACTCGTGATGCTCGACTATCACTGTCTATAATGAACTTTTTCGATTTGAAGGTGAAGATCGCATTGACGAATTTATAAATCACTCCCGCGTGCTCTGCTTTGTATTGAACCAGATATAAATAGAGTAGAAGCCTGTTTCGCAACTCGTTGCGACAGCTAGCCAGCCGACGTCAACTTAAAAGGATTCGTTGATTACGCTACTGCATTGATTCGTCTATGAAATATCGCGCTAAACGGACATTACTTTGTGTTTGTAAACTGATAATCTAATAGACAATATATCTGGGCAGTGTGTCGTGTCATAAGCTGATAATAACTTCCTAGGTCGTTAAAACATCTGTTCTGATTAATGTAAGATAGTTCGTCAAAAGCCTTGATATAGTATGATATAAAATTCAAAATCAGTGACTAATGTCATTTGCTTGATTAAAACGACCACAGCGACTAAAACATCGGAGTAACACTTAAAACATTTTCTTAACAAGATAACGAGAATAAATAGAAAATAAACAGAACATGCTGCGTATAAGCTAATTTAATTATCCTGATAAATGATGCACGTGCCGAAATGAGTGCTCCTGCAAATAATTTTAATTTTAATGAAAATTTTATATACGTAGAGTTTAAGCTTCTTAATGTTGGCGACAAAGGCTACAATACATCTGTGTCAAATCAATCAATAATTTGAATTCGGACGCCGTTAGTGATGTGGTCGCTGCCATTCCGCTAGAGTCGTAATTGTAAATAGTCTATGTATAAAAAAATATACCTCCGTCAAAGTCCTGGCCTTTAAAGAGCATATACGTGCTCAGGTGGTAGCTAACCTTTACTAGGTAATCGCGTATTTATACTTAAACATAAATAAAAAAAAAATCACCTATATACTGATTCAACACGATGTATCTGGATTTATAGGCCATAGAGACTTGAAGTTTGATACATATATTGGTTTTGCCAAATAGGTCAGCTAAGGGCGGAATTTACAAATTCCGTTGACCGTTCATTAAGTTATCAAAGGAGCGAGGAACAGTCTTGTATATTATTATTAAATTTAATCCTGTATATGTACATACAGATAAACTTTATTTGGTTGATAATATAATAATGGTTAAAGAAATATGTAAATTGAATTGTGATAATTGCAATAAAATAAACATTTGCTCTAGTATTATTGTTGCCTATTTCTGCTTCCTTATTATATCTAGTAGTATTACTGGGATAATAGTAGTATCAAGATGTCGGGTAAAATATAATTCAATAATTTTAAATGTATTATAATTGAATACTTTATTGCATTTCGGACTCGGAAGTTTCTTCCCTCTGAAAGTCCAGCGTGGTAGTGCGACCCGGATGTGAAAGAGGGCGGAATGTGCCTCTTGCTAGGCTACCCAAAGTATGGCCGATGATGCGTGGTAGACTTCGGAATGGGTAAGATATTAAATATCAGCAGTTTGCAGAAAATTCTCTTTGACGATATACTATTTTCGTTCTGCGAGGTATTAGTGAAAGACGTGCTGGCCAGGAACGGAAGACAAGATGGTTCCAAAGTCAACCAAAGCAGTAAACGACGGGCAGAGATGAAAATATAATAATCAAAGTCTTATAAAAACAAAACGCATAAAGATATAATTCAATTAGTAATAGAAAGGTAAGGAAAGATATAAGATAATTGTTGTATATGTAGGAATGTAGGTTAACAATATTATATAAAAAAATTGTATGATAACTAGAAAATCTTAGATATTTATTTAAGTAAATAGTAAACGAAATAATACAATTAATATTATATGAATAGCGAAGTACGTACTACATGTAAACTAAATATATAGAAAGGAGAAAGTAGACAGTAACTAACAAACAGAATAGTCAAAATGCTAATAAAAAAATAATTACAATGAGATGAAAAACAATCTTAGCTAAGAAATGTAGAAAAATAGCAAAATAACCCTTGTACATGGATTCTACCACAATGGTAGAGTATGCGAGGTTAAAAACAGTAAATTATAAAAGTGTATTATTTACGAAAGTCTTATAGTACGCAAACGACGCCACTGCCTATTCTCTGGAAACTTGTGAACAGTGGCAATGAATTATAGATAATGTCATAACTCTCTGTAATAACTCTGTCCCAAGAATCGAATCGAACCTAACGACCTACAATTGCAGGTCACAAACTATCGCTGGGCTCCCATTGCTTAAATCAGAGTATCAAAATATATCTCCTCATATGTTAGGCTTTGCATATATAAGCTATAATAAAAGAAATTGATAGTTTTTTTCTTTGAATTCCATTAGTCTATTTGTATTTTTTTCTAGTAGCTTGCATTGCACACAAAATTACAAATCCGAAATCTTTAGCTGTATTTAAATTTCGAAGGTTTGTTCCAGTCTGTATTAGAACTCGTTGAAATATAATAGGCATTGTAATACTTAAACAAAACAGAGCGGCTATAGATTTATTGTTTTATTTATTGCCGAATGCATAAGCTGATCTATACCGGTGTGTGCATTCCGTCGTGAGCTACGTGATTTTAGTCGCGTATGAAATTTCTTGTATAGTTCGCGCCAAACATCAAATGCACTATGAAGTTTATGTGCACAGAGGTACATCCAGAGAGACAATTATCATTTTGATACTTAAGCGACATTTAATAAATACTTCGAAATATAAATGCTTTTATCTTTATTTTTGTAATGTTTTTTATATCTCTCTCGCAAAGTGAGAGTAATTGCATAAATAATCATTAAATTAACTATGATTATGTAAAAGAAAATAGTCTAAAAGCTTTACTTTTTTCAGAGCAAGCCGTTCACATACAAGGTGGACTAAAGAAATTGTTAAAATAGATTGAAAAACCTGGATTCAAGTAGCTTTTAACAGGTCTTATTGGGAATGTATAAGTGAGCCCCATATCCAGCTGTAGACGTCGGACACCTGAGAAGATGATAATGATATATTTTTATATCTTGTAATTTTTGAGCTAACTCAATAGTCAAAACCATATTACGACTGGGCGTTTTCAATGTAAAACTGTAACTAACAATAACAATGCACATAATGTGTTTAACGTAACTGTACTATCGAACATAAACGTGTAACTCCCAGGAACAGTAAAAGCAAGCGAACTCTAAAAAAAGTCGTGTGGAAGATGACTTCGTTCAGCTAATAAGTATTATTTGTACCTGCAACATAGCTTGTCGCGATGTTCAGATTGTACTAGAAATTTGGCGCGAGCTATACCGACGGCGCATCGAATTGCTAGCCGGCGCTCCGTTCTCTATGCAATTTTATTAGCTAGCCCGCACTGTGGACCGGTATACCAACGCCATTACGACATCACGATAGAGTGTCACCATTCTACTTGACAACTAGGAATAAGTCTGTATTGGTAGTAAATCTTTTATTTATTCATTTATATATATTATTTAATATCAACTCAGTTATGACAAGAATGTTACAAGACCCCAATTTGACAGATACTATGAACAATCTGCACAATCACTGGTAACCCAGAGGTTGAAGACTAAGACTTGCTGTCTTAGGTCGAGGATTCGATTCCTGGGATGTAATCTTATATAATTCATGCTTTGTGCATTAATTATACGAGATTGCCTACAGTAATCTGTCACTTTTACTTCCTTACAATAGTGAAAGGGATCTTTATTTATTAATTAATTATATATTTATATATATATATATATATATATATATATATATATATATATATATATAGAGAGAGAGAGAGAGAGAGAACATACATATATTGCACTAGTAGTTACTAGTGCCAAATATATCTCCACATATTTTGGGTATATATTTTTAGTCACTTTTACAATATTCTAATACAGCACTGTAGTAATTTATTCCCAAGCTTTATTAAGATTTTATTGATTTTTATTAAAATACTAGCTGATCCCGCAAACGATGTTTTGCAAAAAAAATTAAAGTTTTTAATTAACAAATGTAAGATAAGGGTTGATCGTAGAGGGGTGAAAATTTAGGTTTGTATGTATTTTTGTATGCTGTATCATAACAAAATAAAAACCAAAAAAATTGTCTAAAAAATTTAAAATAAAATTTAGGGGTGGACCACCCTTATCACTTAGGGGTATGGAAAATAGATAGTAGCCGATTCCCAGACATACTGAATACGCATGTAAAATTAGGTAAAAATCGGTCTAGCCGTTTCGGAGGAGTTCAAGTTCGAACACCGTGACACGAGAATTTTATATATGTTATTAGATTAAAACTTGAGAATTAATCAGTTGTGGACACTTTGACTTTTGACAGAGTGCTCTAAACATATCTTGAGTGCTAAAAACAGGCTCGCATTGAGCTAACTGTCAATTAATGTTACTTTGTAATGAGACGATGCCCTGGAATTTGAAAGTCTAAATACCCACTGATGTGAGTTGATGTGAAGTGTCGTATTACATTGTCTTATGTGCGTAATTTTATTGTTTATTACGGCTCTTATGAAATATGTTTGCAATTTTTTTAATAAACCAGCCTATTTATAGAGTCCAGGTCTGATTGAAAGGTCCCATAGGAAGATTTTTTTAATGAACGCTTTTCCGATATGTACCATCATCATCATTTCAGCCATCAAGTTAATCAGTCTTTACCTAAAGTGTGTACGTCACAACTCTAGAACGTTAAGGCTCTAGCAGCTCAGATGACTTCTTCGTGCTTTGTGGATTGCTACTTGAACTTGCCAATCCGCTGGGCTATCCCAGATATTACTACCGGTCTTCTCATTACTGATTCCATCTCGAGATATCTCAAGCAGTTTTTTCTAAGGCTCCTTGAGCAATTGTAAATTTGCCTGTGAGGATCGTAGTGTATCTAGTACACTCTAAATTACTATATGGAACATTATAATAACAATAAATGTAAGCTTCACGGGTAGAAGTTAGTAATTGTATTGGTGTTTTTAATTTTACAGCCAATTAGTTTATGTAAAAATATCCTTTACAGGTCTAGAATAAGATGTTTGGGTATGAACTTATATAATGTTATTGTTATAATAATTATATACAACTTAATAAAATGCCTATAAAATGTCAGAAACAAAATGTATTAAATAAACAAAAAGATGAATTTATCAATAAGAATCATTAAGAAAAGTGTTAAACTTTTACTTTTAAAACGGATTTAAATTTATTAACACGTAACCAGTTTTAGAATTAGTGTGATATATACGATAACAAGATATATCTTGTTTACATAGAATGTATTTCTGATTTTGCTCCAACAGTTCGCGTGAGTTTTATCTGCATTATGACGTCGAATAACAAATATAATGATGTAAATAAAACATTACATACGATTAAAATATCACAAACATATTTTTCTGCGACTTTGTATCTTATGATTGCGTTGATTTGTTTTGTAAAGCTTATGTTTTTTGTCTTCGCTATTTCTTTCGTCTATGAAGGCTTATTTGTTAATCTAGGTTCGATAAACGAATACTTAAGATTTTTAATTCCCTAGAGACTCCTTTACCAATGAACTGATACTTCAAATCTCCATAGTGAATATATAGAATATATTAAAAAATCCTCTTTAAATTTTCTTGTTGATAAAAAATAGTTATCAATAAAAAAAACTGTTGGTTGAGTAAGCTCAACAAAATTTATGTAATTATTTTCTTTCTTCTTGTCCGAATTTTTGCAACGCGTCAAGCCGATTGTGGAGTTTTTAGAAGAATAACAGTCGTACACGAAACTTGATTTAATTAATAGTTTGGTTTTTAGACTTTGTTGATCTCCGAAGCCACTTTTTCTTTATGTTGTTCTCAGGGGAACTGTTTTGGAAATCATTTCTCTAGAAGAAGCAGTTGTTAGGGAAGGGTAGTGATTCCACATTCATCATCTGAAGTGTCTGATGTCTGGCTGAAGAGACCTGCATCCAACAGTTATTTCACATTATTTTAAAAATTTCTATATATACATGTACATTTCTTGTACTTTTTGTATCAAACTTTGTTATTTCGTTTGGGTTTTCTAACTACGAAAAACATTTTGTTGTCGCTTCTTGCCGTGTACCCGATGGTGTTTGTAGACAAAACGGGACAAAAATAATTTAGACAAAAAACATTTTATATATTTCAACACAAAGAATATACTTCATACTTAATGTTTACGTACATACAGATAGCATACTTGAACAAACCGCTTTTGATTTGTTAGTGGACATAGCAAAGTGTATCGTGCTTCTTTACGTTCTTGGCACGTTCCTATCACGTTCATGGTATATTACGATCAGTAAGCAGTCTCCCATAGGCCTCATCGAGGCAAGACTATAATGTGACGGCATGCAGAGCACATCGTGGGAGGTCTCGGTTGGCAACAGTACATAAACAGCTAATGTGCATTGACCTGTAGCATAATGTCATTCCGTCAGTGCATGTACGCCTATAGTTTTTTTTATCCTTTATAGGCGAAGCATTTGAACGTTGTTTCACATGATCTTAAACGATGACGAGGCTTATGATGGTACATGCTTGCCAGTAAAAACTTTCTTTCACAGTTGTCTTAAATACTCCTAAAATATTAGAAAGATAGAAGAAAGAAGATTAAAAACTCCTAAAAACATTAGCAAAACGTTTTATGCGTTAATTTACTTCTACATCGCTTACAAACTGAACACATTAATGTTTATTGACTTGTATTCGAACAGTTACAGCATATATATAAAATCTTTATCATCTCGTCTGGCTGTAACAATAATAACTTCTCGGAACTTCTCGCTCCTGCCCTGTAAGCCAATGACTATTTATCACACCTGTCAGCAGTTTAATAAAATAATTCGCGCAAAGGTGACACTCCCTCTTCGGAGCCTTGTGTAATAAACGTACCTAGACAAACTTCTAAACACATGTCCATGAACAATCTATTTATATCAGGTAAGGTATTCTATACAGGAGATTGGTTATAGATAGCAGTAGCCCAGCGGCAAAAGACTGAAACTTACGATCGTAGGTTGAAGGTTCGATTCCTGAGATATAATTTTATATAATTGACATCTTGTGCATTGATTATCTGGGATTGCCACTGCTTACAAACAAGATTCCAGGGGTTGGGAAGTAGCATCCTCTGCGTACCACAATACCACATTGTGATCGCCAACTCGCCTGCCAAGTTTGGCTATTATGATATACCCCTCAAACATATCTTATGAGGGAGTCTATACCTTGAAGTGAACGTCTGTGGATTGAAACGACGATTGTGCAATGCATCCTATTAAAAATGAATGGTTTCAAATAATGCAGTGATAATATAACACGAATAAATCATTTTACAAATTCGGATTACTGCATTTTAAAATTAATTATTATTTAATATCTGTCCTTGCAGTCTTTGTACTGATAGAAGTTATTGATCAGGCGGATTTCAATGGAATAAATTAACAAAAGTAACTTTTTTCAGATTCATCGTTTTGTACACAGTGATTGTAAATAAGTGAAAAGGTTTTAAAGCTTTTTGCTATGCATTCACCCCCTCAACACTTTTATAATCCACTCTTTGTGTTGCTTTAATTATATGGGATTGCCACTGTTCGCAGACAAATTTCCAGAGATTGGGCAGCAGCATCCTCTGTATACCATAATACCACATTGTGATCTCCAAACTCACCTACAAGTATGGCGATTATGGTATATTCCCCCATTAATACCTTTGGGGGTGGCTTATACCTAACAATAGGCGTTAATGCGCTAAAACAACAAAAGCCGACGTTTCACACATTTTAAAATACTGAAGCGACTATTTCTCCGATAAGGTATTATTATAAAGTATGATGCTAAATGCATTTTTAATGTACTTGGGCGCAGGGGTAATATTTCTTTCAAGACTCAACATTCTTCTTTTGACTTCTTAAAGATATCCTTCTTCAGATTCAGGTTGATGGATTTTAAATTTTTGTATAACAAAAATACACGAGTTGCTTATACACGAAAATAATTTAATCAATTATTTAATAAATATTAATCGATGGATGTATCTTTACTTTTACGAAATACCAGTTAAATTTCGCAACAGTTACAATATTTAACTTCAGTTTTTTTATGAACGTCACGTAAAATGGCGAGCGTTGAGTTCATGGTAATAACGGTAAAGTTTATCTTTACCGGAAGAAAGTCATTACGATAAGTAAGTTACCGGAAATGGTGATTGGTATTAACTCGATTATTTTGCGATAATTTTGAGTGTGTAATTTCTTCCGCCTGTGACTTTACGCTGATTTAACTGCTAATTAATATTTATTGACTTTATATACTTTAAATTTTTTTCTGACATTCTTTTTCACAATGAAATAAATTATATTGCTTATTTTATAAAATACACTTATTCATTTCTATAGAGACGTAGTCGTACTTCTTGCAGACTTTATTTTAATGTTTATTAAATAAAAATGGTCAATGTAAATACAGCGTATGCAATGAGATGAGAAAAGAAGAGAAAAATATACGTCTGTTTTACCCATCCGTATGTACATGTATGGATAGAATATTATTTTTCTAATTATTATTAATAATAGTATACTCGTAGTCAAAAGGAGAGAAATGTGTTTAAAGCGATTGTAGGTTTTTTCTGCTAGAGACATAGAGTTTGTATAATTTATATTGATTCATTTACATTATTTTTCTCTCTGAAAAGTTAAAATATCTCTAATTAGCACACACATTAGAGGGGACACCCTCGTGAGGGCTCTTGAAACAAGTCACTCCATGAAACGTTCATACCCGCGGAATTTATGAATGCCGTTTGGACAGCATTGAGAGTCCTGTAAAAAGCGTAATTTGACAGAAACTAGTATTAAAAAAAATTAAGTAAATTCATTTATTCATCAATTCAATAATTCATTTATTGATATTAGCGTTACAAAAAATACAACAAAACAACAACTCAAAATTGTTTCAACAAGGCAAAGGCCAAGTCAAAGGCGTCCTGATCTGCGAAGAGCCCGCGACAAGATCAGACAGGTTTTTTTCGTGATCACATTTATAAGCATCTCAATACAGTAGCTAGACTTTGTCATTATGATGGATTATGATGTCATCATCATAGAAGATGCTGGCGACCAGTACTACTAGAAATTTATGAGGAGGCCTGTGTCCAAAAGCGGACATAAAATGAAACATATCCATTGCAAGATGTGTTATCACTAATTCAAATCTTTACACTGTAATTTCTATAGAATAATTTCTATAGAATTATTTTAATTTAAATTGTGATTATAACATCTATTGTTCACAAACGGTAAATGATAACATACTATCTAAACAGACATCTTGTTACATCCAATATTCTGGTACAGTTCCGTGTTTATTTCAACTGGTATCCTATTCCGACCTTGAGGAAGGCCGATCAAGATTAGGTAAATGCTTTTGAGATGTGGTGCTGGGAGATAGTGCAATATACGAATCGATCAACAAACGATCTTCATATCAAGCGGGGCTTTCTTTGATCTTCCTTAGCTGAGTACTGGAATTTTTTACTTACCAGTAAGTAGGGTCAAATTTTTGAAACGTTATTATTTACATAAATAGTATTTGTAAATATTTAAATGTATAAATTTAATATGATAGTGATTTACTTATCATTTTGATTATTCCTTTCTTTATATTTTATGTTGTCTTGTTTCGCCTACCTTTATTAATTTATCTTTGGGCGTTCCTAAATCGTTAACTGGTGGAAAATGCCTTCGGCGTTGTATAAGAAGTATTTAAATAAAGAAATGAATAAAATTACGAACTGGACCAAGATTTGGTGTTTCTTGACACAACCTTCATTTTGGTCAAAAGGTCGCGCAGCATAATATAGATGACGATAGCCCCGTGACCAGAGGGACGATATCAACAAGTCCATTCTGCGCGATCTCTATGTCAACCGCCTTTCTACTATCTCATTGTGTTAAATACTGAAATCCTTTGGCCACTTAGCCAGGAAATACGGATTAAATTACCAACAAGAGAGCACACATCCAAGAGGCCGTTCATGTTGCGCCTCTTGATGCTACATATGATGCGCTAGAAGATGAAGATTATTACAGCCAAAGCCGTAAAAAATTGATGGTGACTAAAAAAAACCAAGGATATACTTTGAAGACTTCGTAACCCTACTAGTTGGTCGGACTAGGTCCGCTCGTCTTTTCACACTAATTTTCATGCTGCGATCCTAAGGTAAAAACTGGTATAAAGCATAACGAGGATGAAGATAGCTCCATGTCCTGGGAATCACTAACCTTTGCAATTAGGACGAAATGCTAGGGAGATATCCTTTTCTGTTTATATCGCAGTAGTAGTAGTAGATGAAGAAACATAAGGCATGATATAAGTTACTTGTTAAGTAGGTTAAAACAATATCTAATAAAAATGGCATAAAATTACATAGTAATTATCCTATCAAAGATCAATCTACTAAAGATTTAAGTTAGGTACATAATGCGCGATATATTATAAATAATATTATATGGAATACCAAAATAAGTACTAAATTTCATCTAAATATATAAGTATAAGAATGTATAAAATAAGGAAACGAAATAGCATAGCTAATAGTAAATTTGAAATGAAAACTCGTGAAAACATGAAAAAATTAACCGAATTGGTTGGGCTATTCTCTAGATTTACTCTTTTATTTGCATTTTCTTTGCACCTGTTCTCTACATTTGGCGTTTTATTTTCATCTGCTAATGACAATTATTGTAATACTAAATTTTTGACAGACAGGCAGACAACGGCTCAGTTCTATAATTATTAATTAAAAAAAAAACTTTCACTACGCGCAGTATTTTTAATAAAAGTGATAGTGAAAAATATTTTGTTTAAAAAAAAGGTGGTAATAAAGCCTGAGAATAAATTTTTCTACTATTGTATTAAGTATATTAAAAAAGTGATCACAAAAAAGCCGTTTGTGTTTGGGGGCTTTTCTCAAATCATAGCGCATTTGGAACCCTTATAGCTTTATAGGTTTAGAGAGGAGCTCAGTCTGATTTTAGTTTCTGTCAAATACGAGTATATATACACGCACACAAACGCACAAAGAGACTCAATTTCGTACGCGATTATAAAGAAATGTATCCTTTGATTGTTCCTTTTTTTTAAAAATAGTTTTTGTGTGTTTACACATTGTAGTTTTTTTACAACTTTGATTAGTTAAATAATTATAATTGTTTAGTTTTTTTAACTAATTTATTTAATTCAATGCTTTAGTTCGTTCTGTTAGCATTTTTATTTTATTTTTGTCCCCATTTTGTGTATTTTGTGTTGTATTTTTGTTATATTTGGAATCTTCCATAATTTTTCTCAGGTTTTCTCTCATCAAATGCCAACTGTGTATGTCCTATATGTGCATAATAATGTATATCATAACATTGTATATCTGTTTTATAAATTTTCTGCGATATATTGAACAGTTGGAGACAGCTGGTAAATTCATAAATAACCGCACACAAAAGCGCGCGGCACGGGACGGTGGCGACGTATGTCGGCTCTCACGCCATTGTCCACGCCGATACCTGTATCCTGTCAAAGGAACACCCGATCAAAGGAATTTATTTATGTCTGATAACATATCTGTAGCACTATTGTAACCATCGTTTATTATCAAAAAACAGGATAATTTATTTACAACATATTTATTTTTGAATTAAAGTAAACAATAATGAATTTATTTACATAAAGGCTTTACAGCAGGTTATATAATAAATTTACAAAGGTGTAGTATAACAAATATTCATATTCCGATATACAGCCTACTTAGTACAGTAGTGATAAGCACATATTTCTCATCTCTTTCACTCTTCAGCCAAGAGACGCTCACTGTGAGAGTTAGGCCTACCCCAAAGATATCTATGGGTGGATTTACCATAATTGCAATGCCTGACAGACGGATCGGCGATCGCAGTGTGGTGTTTTGGTATGCAGAAGACAGTGCTGCCCATCCTTCGGAAACTTGTGAACAGTGGCAATCCTAAATAATTAACGCACAAAGAACAGAACTAGATGACGACCAGTCTTCAGCTCTGCTGAAGTCCGGAACATTCGTTTCTAACTAAGGCCCCGTGTCTTGCTAAAAGATCTATTCTTGGTTATTGAACATGGTGTTGTTAAGGACCTCAACAACCCTGTCAACAACCTACACTTATGTTGATATCTTGATACCTCTTTTTACAAAAATATGGCTTTATCATTCCTTCATAGCTAACACCTCACCAAACCATTACTGAAGCCGGATGATGCCCACGTTATACTCTGTTGACTAACTAGAACGCGTTTTTAGGACTTTTAGGATAAATATAGTCATTTTGTTGGTTAATATTGCTAAATTATTAAATAATTAAAGAATAAAAAAAATTCTGTGACCTTCCTTTGTGTACCGCTTAAACAATTGTTTTCATTTTACCATCATCTGCTTTTTTTAATTATCAGTTAACAAATGACCAGTGAGTCTTTCGAAGGCTGCAAGTACTAAATCATCTTTATATACGAGGCTTGGTTCTGATTGATGTCTTCATCTCCCGAGATAAAATCTTTTGACTTTGGACAGGATTTCTACGAATTCTTTCTCTTACTGCTGAAGATTTGAAAAATTGTAATTGCCACTATAATTACTTTATGTAATGCAACCGGAGCTATTCAATTTTCTTTATCACACCACTCGATATTAATGTCACAAGATATTTAAAATAATGCGAAAATAAGAAAACACAATGTACAATCATAAAATAACAGATTCCAAATTCAAAAGTAATATTTTAATTTTTATCATAACAGTATTTATGGCCAGACTAGGTGTGTGTGTATACTTAGACCTATAAAGGGTTTAACCATTTATTTTTTGTTAAATTTTTAAGACGAAATTTAGACGATTTTATATTTATTACAAGTTTATTTTTATTTTTTGTGTTTATCATGTGTCTGTTACTATTTCTATATAATACTAGCTGATCCCGCAAACGTTGTTTTGTAAAAATAAAATTGATATTTTAAAATATTTCGTTAAAAAAATAAAAAAAAAATTAAGTGTGAACAACCTTTATCACTTAGGGGTATAGAAAATAGATAGTAGCCGATTTTCAGACCTACTGAATACGCATATGAAATTTGGTACAAATCGGTCAAGCCGTTTCGGAGGAGTTCAAGTTCGAACACCGTGACACAAGAATTTTATATATTAGATTTTAAATTATGCGCATAAATACCCCGACTCTGAATATGGTATTGGTACAGCAAATGTACGCTTAATCGCCAAGTATTTAAATCAAAAATAGAAGGAGCTTTTCTGTGACATTCTAAAAGTAACCAATTAATCAACAGCCTCCTAATAATGCAACTTGAAATTCTTTTAAATTGAGGTGTGTATGGCACCAAAACTTTCTTTAATAAATTTACTTTATGATAACACTTTGCCTTATTTATTAGTCAAGAATGAATAACCATACCGCAATAGCATGAAAAGTATTTCGTCACTTAACTTCGACTCATTCATAAGATTGTCTAAAGACATATATAATAAACACAGTAAAAAAAAAGGAGTATTACAGAAATACAAAAGCATGGACACCCTAGCGAAAAGGACCATTTTCACACGACATTTCCAGTACAGGCTAAGCTCTCTCTTCTCAGGATAATCTCTTTTTACTAAAACGAGAACACAATCGCACTAAATTTGGATAATAAATGTAAATATTTTATAAGCTTTTATTTATTTATTCATGTATGTAGTCATTATATATATCGTATGAACTTAATCACCAATAAGTAATGTTAAAGTTAATATTAGGAATCATAATAGTACACACCAACAGATATTAATGTAGGTGGTGGTTAGGGGTTGACATACTAGGTTAAATATTTAATTACGTATATTCTTCGTATGAACAATCATACTGTCACAACTGCCCATAAATTACGAAGATATCAACGTCGTCAGGAAATACAAAATAGATTGGACAGTAGTAATGTAGTTTAAGGACTTACAAGGTCATCGCCTTTGTCCCCATCACCTTCGCAGAAGTGGTTGCGTAGACGGCCGACGCAGCGGAGTTGCGATTGACCGAAAGTGTTTGGTTTTAGTTGTTACTATATCAAGATAACCCTTGCATGGGCTAGTATGAAAGTATCTAATTTATATTACAAAAAACGTCTATATTTCTACACGATGTTTTTCATTAGCAGCATTTGATTCAACGAAAATACATATATAAATGCATATCGACCAGCCAGATAATTAGAATATAGATTTACTTATACGAATTGTAAAATAAATATAGTTAAAATATATGGGCTAATAGCAGTGGTAGTCAAGTGGTAGTAGTGAAACTTGCGATCGTAAGTCGCAAGTTTGATCCCTGGAATACAGTCTTATATGTCATTCACACTTTGAGCATTAACTATGGTATTGCCACTGCTACAAACTATGTTTCAAATGATGGTGAGCAGCGTCCTCTGCGTTCATGTTAATACACTGCGATCGCCAACCTGTCTGCCAAGCGTGACAATTATGGTATCCTATAGATATCTTTAGGGAAGGCCTATGTCTTGCAGTTGACGTCTATGGTGAAATTACTATATGGGCTATGGGTATTGTACGTAAAATACAGTATAGTACGTGGACATAGGGTGGTCGTTTAATTTGCAAGTAACTCTAAATAAATATAATTAAAAATGCGTCAATTTGGCAGCGCTTATGCTGTTTTGTGAATCTCCGTAGTGCATCAGCCATTAGAAAACTAACCGGTCTCGTCGAAATCAAGGTCCGCTCGGCTATCACAGGAGTCGTCAACTCCTGATAATTCTAGATACAAGCGTTGCAGGCATGTTTTCCCTCACTTCTCTAAGCGCTAACGCCTCCAGAAGACGTAAAAGCGTTAGCCAGGTAGAAACCGACCAAGTTCGGCTCTTTCGGAAGCCCTTGAGTAGGAATACAAAACGAGTATTATCAACATCTCATAGCCCAGCCCAAGGACCTGATGCCTAGTCACTTCATAGAGGGTCCGCCAAAACGATCTAAAAGTTTTGCGGCCTTCCAATCGGGTAAAATTGTAACGTAGTGGCCCGAGCCAAGGCTTCCGAGGTAGCCCTCGGGCTTCGTTATTTTAACACAGAATTTAGGCTTAGTAAGTACTCTTTGGGCCCTGTCCTTTCAAACCTACTGAATATGCAAATATCACTCAAGCAGTGTAAGCCAGATCAAAAAAATTGACAACTATGTTCAAAAATAATAATTCATGGTTTTTTAATGTGTTTCACAATTCTGATTGGTTCTGTGAAATGATGGCAGTTATTTTTAGTAGTATTTTATAAGTCTTTTAAATGTGTAAGTAGATTTTGGTTTTATAATATATTTAGAATATTTGTTATATAGATTGGCACCTTTGTGCATTATATATTTCGTGCAAATTTTGGCTTCAATGATGTAATAATATTGGTAATGTTATAGTACAAAACGTTTAGCCGTGTGGTTCCCACGTGGGCTTCTAGATGGCACTAAAGTAGACATACATAATACTCGCGGTGTCAAGAATCTCCGCTTCGGTTTAATAAATTTCGATCTAAGCAGAAAATAAAGGTGAAAAAGAAAACAAATACTATGGATAAATTGTCTTTTATTAAGTACACTTTAAATGCACTGGGACCACATGAACCTATAAAACGTTTAGTTCGGCGTGTTCAGTTCATAGTTTAATAATATATTAGGGGCATTGGAAAGTAATGTCGTTTTTGTCGACATATTTACAGAAAAACCGATTGATTTTTATCGCTCTGGCATGGACAATTTGTTTACCAGATGGCAAAAGGTTATTAATAACGGAGGTTATGTTATTGATTAGAAATAAAGACTCGTTAAAAATGTAGTCATGTGAATTTAACTTAAAAAAGCGACATTACTTTCCGGTCCCCCTTATAAAAAAATCTTTGAATGTTATAAACTATTTATATCATATAAAAATTTAATTCCGTTAGTATATGCAAATACATTTCAAGTGGCAATTGAACAATGGATCAGTTGAATTGTATATGAAATATATAGATCCATACACTCATGTATTCAATGTGTTTAATCCTATTATTCTTTTGAAATCTGTAAAAGACGTTGCGTCTATAAATCCACGCCTACTTCATGTTGGATACTTCATAAGTGCGCAGGACAGATACAAAATGAAACGATATAAAAAGGGACACGCGCTATATTCTTGCAAATGCGAATCGGAAACTGGCAAGAAATGTTCATATAGAAAGATGTACTGGTCGAAATTCAAAATTCGTTAACTATTTCGTACTAGAAATAAATGTGAAGATGAGTACCTTTCCATGCAGGCGAGTAAATTTAAAGAAAGATTTAGCTTTAAGATAAATAGCGCAATTATATATAATATTTGTTTGTCTTGTTCTTTGTTTGCTTAGTTATATATACCTATAAAAACACTGGAACTGAGGAAATCACTGGCATGATAAAACCTACCACGCCATTCCTCTAGGCCAAACTATGACATATTGTGAAAGATACTAAGACAGATAGTGCTACCGAAACTGCTGTACCGCGCCTTAGGTATGCGCATGGTAAATCAGGCGTTTCGTTTAATCAGTCCGCAGTAAGTATTGGCAGCGAAGTCGCTTATGCTCTTTTCTTCGGCCATCACCTCGCCGCACTTTCCTAAGGCGCGGTACAATAGTTGCAGTTGCACTTTATAAGAAAAAAAGCTTGCTATCTGGTCACATTTAAACTTGTTAACATCGCTTTTGATCATAAAATATATAAGTGTAAATGTAAATGTAGTATAAGTATTTTTGCTTTTGATGGTTATTTCTCTTGTGTGATTACTACAATAAAATTTAATGTATTGAATAAAATTTTATATATTGAATCTCCTTTTGTTGTGCAAATTAAAGTTCTGATAGTTATGTAATAGATATTTGCTGGATCGATTTTGCTTGAAAATAAGCTTTGATTTTTTTGGTGACAAATTCAAAATTGCTTCAAGGATTTTAATTACTTTATACAAGCTGTAACAATGCAAGTGGTGTATATATGTTTAGAGGTATCCGCGTGGTGGGCGTGTGTGTGCTGGTGGTGGCGCTGGTGTCTGCCCAGCTGACCTTCAGCCGCGACTGGAGTGGTGGCAAGCGAGCCTCGCCCGTGGCTTTTGACTGCAGTCAATTCGCCCAAATCTGTCGCCAGTTCATTGTAAGTCTATTGTGGAAAGCTGATGTCCAATTTTTTTCAAGAGTATTGTGATAATCGATTTATTTCGAGAAAAAATTTAATCGATTTTTTAATCCATGTCACACACTTATTTTTTTCACGATAAATGTTTGTGTGCACGTAATTATAGCTTACTGCGTTACCTACCATCACACAAACGCGAAAGAGAAATGACAGAGGAGCACAAAAATATAAAAAAGGATGTGAAAAAAATTAATAAAAGGGGAATAAAAGCCTTGTCCCAAACAAGATATGACTAAAAGAGGTCCCCAATAGCGGGGTCCATATAAATAAAATGGGAGCTCGCTGAACTCGCTGCTACTTTTTTTTGTCTATCACTCGATACATTCGATAGCTTTCCAGGGGCCTAATTATTTGCTATAATGATGATCGGATTATATCATTATCATCATTTCAGTTGTAGGACGTTCACTGTGGATATAGGCATAACTTATAGATTTCCAACAGGACCGCATGGAAGTAGGTTGCATCCAGGCTTCTTTCAACGATTTTACCCTAGTCATCTGTCCACCCTATTGATGGACATTCTATTATATTATGCAGCAGTTCTATATATTTAATAATATACCACGGTACGGATCTGATTTGAATGAATTGCTAACCTTCTAGTTGGGTATTTTTAAAACACCTGTTTGTCTCTAATAGCAATTGTGTTAAATATATACTTCGTTACTTTTTGGACGGACTATCTCAGTGGAATGTGACGACCCGAGAAAACTCTCTTGAGTAAACTTTCTAGAGCTTTGCTACCTATAAAAGAGGGTTAGGTTAAGCGATAGTAGATGGTATGCTAATAGACTAGTTCTGTCAAAGAAAATTTAAGAAAAGATCGAAGTCAGTCAAATTTTTGGGAATTGTTTTAAACTGGCAAATATTATATGAATGGTGGTATAATGTTGTTATCTATCCAACATAACAAAAGTGAGCCGACATCGAAACATGAATGGCGTGTTTTTAGGGACTTTAAATCTATGACTTAGTGTGTTTAAAACATCGTTGACATGGAAAAACCAAACGACAATATGTAGTATGTCTTTTCTTAAATCTTAACAAGCTGAAAATAAATTTCGTGTTAACGTGATTTTTAATTAATAAATTATGCTTATAGTACTAGAATAAAATGTTTTTCCTGTAACACAGGATTTTATGTTCCAAGGTACTGAAATTGCATAATATTTCTTATTTAAATTATTGTAAAATAAATGAAATCGAACGTTAGTAATCTAGAGACTGACGTGGAATTTAGATTTAATTATTTATACTTAATAAAAAAATAATAACATTTTTAATTAAGCCAAAGTATTATAGCCAAATTAAAATGTCTTTTTTTAATTTTAGCATGATTTGAAACACTCTTTAGGCAAAGAGAAACTGAGCAAACATCGGAAAACACAAATAGAAGATGCTTCCCCGGATTACGATGACGAAGACAAGTGATTATTATACGAACATAATAGCGCGTCATAAAATCTGAACCACCTCGTAAACCATGTATTTCGAATATAGAAACCAATCGCAATCTTCAATAAATAACAGCTTGTTTTTAATTACTCTCATATTTTTAAAATATACTCTTTAACAATGAATAACCATTAATTTTAATTATAGCTAAACTAATAATAAAAGGGTTTTTCAAGACACTATCACTACATTTTATTTTCCTCTTTCATTTATTTGATAAATCCTTAGATAATAAATATTTAATTTTTTTTTACGGATTGAAAATGTTATGCTATTTATTATCTGTGATTAAAATAACATTGTAGATTTGAGACTCTGTGTAAAAAATGTAGCATTTAAAATCTATATATTACAAAAAAATCGATTTTTTGTAGGTCAAAATAATTAAATTTAATTTGAACATTGTTTTTATAAAATAAAAAATAATTCAAATGTATACACAAAACTGTGGCAAGGAATGGGGGAGGATAATAATAATTATGGACTTACTTTCGAAAATAAGCGTGCCACAAAAAAAATCCTGTATTTATTTCGTTGATATATAATAAATGCTGCATGGGAGGCTTTAACAGCTTCATCGAAATTGAGTTTCGGAACTGAAGAATTCGCAAAATTTAACAATATTTACTGGCTAGATTGTATTCCTGTTGAACAATACACGAACTTAGCAAACCAGCAGCATATATGTATGTTTGGACTAACTCCTTCTTATAACAATTAAGTGAACCTGTACATTGACTATTAGTAACAGAACACTTTAGGGTTTATCCTCTGTTTTTATTCAAACAAAATAAATATTATTTTTCTTCTACATGTAGTCCATTGAAGGAGTATAACAAAAGAGATAAATGAAATCAAAACAAAAGCTTACACAAATTTTATTGTACGCATTTGATTTTATATACACAACTTACTTTATATAATAATTATTGCAAAAGATATCGGTAATATCAAATCAGGTAGCATTTACATTAGAAATTAGAATAAGATTAATGTACATAAAGTAATAAGGATTAATTAAAAATTATTGGTACGATAATAGTAATTAAAATTAATAACATAATTATAGAAATGGACAATGTGTTAAAATTTAAGATTATATGCTTTAAATTATAATATTCACTAAAAATTATGGTTTATCCTAAAAAGAGTATATTAAAAAACCATATTGAAATAATAAAAGCCCTCTGATAAAAATTTCATGTATTCTGTTTTGGATAATTTTGCACAAACAAAATTAACCATTAATTTAATTAGATATATTAAGTCTGTCAGGTGTTATTAAGACATAAATATCAAAAACAGTACGCATTTCGTTATATAATAAAATACTTGAAGAATACTAAAACATAGTTATGCCTAATTCTCTTCTAATGTTGTTTTGTTTGGTACATTAAACATTACATTGTGTTAATAAAATAGAAACTCGTCGCTGTAACTCAACTTAGTTACGTCCCAATGAAATGGATATGTCTAATTTATAAAGCTGTGTTCACTTTAACCAGTCCAAGAAATTGCTACAGAAAGTATGTCTCTACATACAATGTATCACTATTTTACACAGGAACGAAATCTAAATCAAGATTTTGTTTATAACCAATTTTTATGTTCAGTTGTAGAAAGAAATGATGTGCCTGTTAAGTTTTAAAGGAACCCTGTATTTTATAAGTACAACAATTATAGATTAAAATTGGCCTAGATGTAAATATTTAAACTAATGTGGTCTGTTATTAAACTTGAAATGCTGTAAAATATCCATTTCTTTTTCCCTCAAAGTAACTTCTACCTTTTCTTCTTCTTTCTATATATTTTAGTCTAATCTTAATAAAAATTAAAGCAAAACGTATTAAAACTATGTGGATTGTGTACTTAAATTCATCAATGATCATTGTGATTAAAAAACATTGTAATGAAAATTGTGTCTTTAATGTGATAAACTTTTCTGCAAACTGTCTTGCAGTTTGCTTGTAATAAGGTATTTGAATCTCTATCTTCATTCGATCAATCGCTTTGAATTTGTATTTTAATTTGTATAACGTAAATCCATTTATATTAACTTGGTACAACTTCATGATATACCATAATCTGACTGCAAAAAAAGTTGTAAATCAAACCAACGAACAGGCATGTCCTAGTAAATTATATCTTTTCATATAACCCCAGAACTTCCAGGGGAATCTTACATTCAAATAAGTAAATCATTGTATTAAAGGTTATAAATGAGATAAACATGCCTGGGATTACAACTCATTTTGAAGATACTTAACAAAGTCTATTTGAAAGAATATGTTTCATAGTTATTTCAATTGTTACATCAATTAAAGGCCATTAGCCTTAGTCTTCATCAGTGCCACAGCACCTAACATACTCTAGGGCCTTGTTAAGACACTGAAGCCACTCGTCTCTGTCCTGGGTGGTGTCAGCCGCCAGGAGGTGCCTCCTTACAATTTGACCGTCAGGCCGTCGCACGTAGATGAGGGAGCCCGAGTCTGGACACGCCATTCCGGCAGGTACAGAGGTCTCTAGTAGGATTGTGTTTGGCCTGGCACAAAGATCTCTTGGCGCCTTTACAACTCTTTCTGATACTACCGTTGATAGATCAATGTCACCAATTGGCATCTAGAAATAAAAAGAAGAAATTAAATCCATAACTTGTTTGTATTTACAGATATATTATTGTAACATACATAATTTGATATATAATTGTATAAGGATAAGTTAAACATATAAGAAATTAAACGGTCTGCTTAGAAAAAGAATAAAAAGATTATTTAAGAATACAAAAGAAATAAATAAAATAAAAATTTGTTATAATGGCGCTGTGCATCTTTTGTAAATTTCTATAACAAACGCATCTGGGATCTGGGTATGATGAACAAAACAATTTAAATTTTCTGATAAATGCATTTTTTAAAAAGTTTCTCAGAAGAGAAACTGTTACCCAACTTTTGCTCCAAAAAGATCCTTCTTTTTGCAAGATGTGTAATCCAACTTTTTTTTAAATTTGAAGTAAGGTTTTCTTTTAATTTAAATGAAATGCTAGTTTAATCTTGAAGTTAAGTTATAACGTACTAAATACAGTAAAATTAATCAATTAATATGAAATACTTAAATTATAATTGTTGTAATCGGTCCAGTAATGCTATTATTTTTGGAGCATAGCTACGAATATCAGGGTAAAATGGAATGAAAAGGATTAGTGACCTTCCTATTGGCGTCATCGGGGTACTTCCAGTACTGCAGTCGCGGCGAGACGAGGCGGAACCAGCGACGGTGCCAGGCGCCCAGGCCCGACACGTCGTCGAATGCAGTAAGGAATGCCGAGTGAGGCTCCGGCGCCGTCACGCGTAGCCTAGCGCGGATGTCCACGTTCAGAGAACCTTCAAGAGGACTGCCATGCGGCACCTGCCGGCACCATAATACACAATAAATAAAAAGAAAAGCCTTTTATTTCATTGCATAAGGCAAAGAAATAAAATTATAATACTAATTCTATGTTCTATGCGCACCCCCTTCAGACGAAACAATGATATAATTAATAGTGGCAATATTTAGAGAAGGTCTATACCTTGTAGTGCGCGTCTTTCGGCTGATATGAAGTTTCATTTTTACACAGAATTTATTAATCTTATATATTATAATATATTATATATTCTAATAAATAAGATATATTTAAATCTGTTGCTATAATTTATTTTTCTGCAAGAAGCCTTATTCAAATAACGATCTTGAGATTCGGCTTTTTATCAGTTCATAAACCATAAGCCTTGTCACAGTTTTCTAATTCTAATGTTATTAGTGTTAAAGGCAAGTAAATACACTTTAAAAAAAAACTTGTTGAATAGTTAAAATTAAAGGCTGCAACTTTATATAGCCAATATATATTTTCGGCTGAAGCAAAATTTAAACTTTATGCAGACATAAACAGTGGTGTTGCTGCTGAAGTGCAATTAATCCGAAGTACGCCAACTAGAAATCCCTTTATTAGTGTATTGGTTATCTTATTAATAAACTAAAATCTTTTTCGCGTTACGCTGCATCAAAAGGTATTGTTATCATACCTTGTTTAGAGTGAAGGATTTTCTTGACGCCTGTTGCAGTGCGAAGATGCAGTAGCCGTGCAGCTGGAACTGAGGACTTCTAACTGAATGCGGTCCGGCTGGACTCTGCACGCGCGGCGCTTTCAACTCCGATACTTTAGACTTTGGAGTCAGAAGCTTGGAGTTTGACTGTAAAAGTTATTAGCATATTACAATTTTTATTTAAATACTGTTTATATAAATTCGGTTATAGCTTAAAAACTAATTTTAAAAAGTTAATAATTTACTTTTACCTTTTTGTTTGAGATGTGATATTTGACATCATGCGGAAGTATTTCCTTTGACGCTTGCAAAAGATATATTTCAACAGTGACCTGAAACAACAATTCATTTTCATAGAATAATATCAAGGAATTTCATCAATTAATTTACGATTTATTTATTAATCTATTTTTGATTTCATCTAGATAACCATTGGATGGACTTGGTTAATAAGGAAAAATACAGCAGGTTATCAATTAATAGAAGGGATTTGGAAACATTATAATTATTTTATAAAAAAAATTAACAGTTTGGATGAATTTATATTTATTTATTATGCTTTCAATTGTTCATTTCTATATATTACTCTTAAAAAAAATGTTATAATAGTGAGGATTATTTTTCGTCCTTTTGACCAGTCCTTTAAAATATGGTCAATTTTGAAGGAAATTACTTTCATAGGCATAGTTGTTACATAAACAAATTGAATATGCATCAATCAATTCCTGCACTTTGAAGTATAGTCTTAATTCACTTACAAAACAAGCTTCTTTTAATTTATTACAAACATGTAATTATAAGTTACAATATAGTATGATAACATTTTTAGCTGCTTGTAATTAGTATTAAATTGGAAAAAAAAATTATTTCGAATAATGAAAATTGTAAATATTATGCGTCAAATTTATAAAATCAAAGATTTAAACAACAAAATAGATTTGAAATATTTGTACATAATTTTACATAATTTTGTACCTTGAAATCGCTCGCGAGTCCGTCCATGCGTATTTCGTCAGGGAAATGTAGGAGACTGCTGGTGGGTTGCGTCAGCTGCATGCTGGTGGCCAGCACGCGGTCGCGGCACTTCAAAAGGCACACAGCATGGTGACCGATAGCGCCATCTGTGCAGGATATGACAAAATCAATGATAAATGAATATATTAGTAAAAAAAATTTAAAAGTACGATATACATTTTTAATTACTCGATTTAAAAATACTTATAATAAGTCCGCCATTATTACATAGTATAAGAGTAAATAAATAAAGTAAATTGTTTCTACTAAGTCTTATGTTAAGGTCACATTTATATATGAAATTAGGACTGAGTTATTGTACAATTAGTTCAACAAATTCACGACATAGCAGAGCTCTTTAGTAGCAGAAGTTGATAATCATTTAGAGAAAATTTTTCAAGTCTATTCGAGAATATCAGTAACTATTTAATAATTGACTGTTCAAAAATGCGTGTAAATACCTATTTGCATAGAGATATTTTGAATTTATTGACTAAACGTCGTACGGAAAACGTTACTGATATTGCACATGCAGTGGTAGTCGTACAACAAAATGCACCGCCCGCCAGCCCGCTGATAGACCGCCTCTCAGAGACTCTCTGTTTGGCACTAATCTGTCTTACTTTTTTAATTGTAAAGACGACCGTACTGTGTTTAAAAGCGAATGTTCAGAGATAATTTGAACCATAGACCATGGAACTTTATTATAATGCTCACAATCAGACTCATGAAGAATTCGTTAACTTTGCAGACGTATGTGAGTTACCTGCGTTAAGATGGCGCACGTAGTCACGTCTGAGGGGCACGCCGACGCCATGCAGATGAAGTGAAGCCATGCCAGCGGCTGCAGCCGGCCCGGCGCCCTCCACCTGCAACCGCTGCACTTCGTGCACGCATGCCTGTCTCCGGTGTGCTGCAAATTTTTAGGAAGGCGTGATATAATTTAGACTAGCAGACCTGGAGTAATATAGAGATTCTATTGATGGATATTTACAGATATCAGAAACGCCTGGGGGGTTGTAATGTCGTGGAAGATGGCTAAGTAAGAAAGATCAACAGAACTCCTTATAAATAATCGAAAACCTGGAATCTAAAGAGGATACACGTATCGGTTAAGTTAATTAAGGTCGTCACCGTGACATTTTATTATGAAAGTTGGGATGATCCAGTTTAATTAAAAGCAGAAAGCTAGCGAAGTGGGAATTATTAAAAAAAAAATTTTCCATAATTTTGACACGACGCGTCCAAAAAAGTTCGCAGAAATTTTAGATGGCAGGAATCCGTCGTAATCCTTTTGTTGTACTTAAAGTGAAAAGGCATCTTGGCATATCTTAAATAAAGGTAAGATGTGCCAAGATAAGAAAGGTCTGAATATCTCTAAACACTAAGTCGGCATCCATAATAGACTAGATAAAATAACACAGAGGTTCGAGGACTGTGTTGTGAAGTGAAGTTAACAAAATAACTTAAGATATAAAACATTAAGTACAAGCGCTACTTACTGGCTAAAAGCAGCAAACGTTCTCCCTCTGCTTGTTCTGTGGAGCCGCTAAACTCTATGGTAGCAGCGCATAGATTCAGAGCTTGGCTGGCCTGGAACAGTTCAATATGTATTAAAAAAATTAATTCATTTTAAACTAAATTAAAATTAGTTACAAACACATGTTTTTTAAGTTAATTTTTAAAAAATTACAAATTTTTACATTCCTTCAGTGCATTGGATAAGCTATTTCACAGCTGAACTCCACCACTTAATATACAGGGATGATCGGACATAGGTGTAATAGCTTTTAAGGGGTGTAGTCTCATTTGTTAACAAAAACCTTTTATACCAATTTTCAATAATATTGTATAGAGTGATTACTTTGAAATGTGTTACATTAATTTAATTTTTGTATTGGGACGCAACAGGCTAAAAACTTCTGACAGTACAAAGTCTACAGGGACAGATAGTAAACAATAATTTATTTTAATATGTAGTAATCGGAATTTTAAAAACGTTTTTTTCTCTATATGTTATCATTACAGTTTTAATTACTTCTGAAACCATTATTAAATAGAGTATAGCATACATTAATTGACAGCAAATGATTGTGTACAGTATACATTCACTTTATTAAAGCTTTTATTATGCTTATAACCAACCACCCCATACTCGTACTTTTAGCCATTAAACGGCCACTGCAAGGAATAAGCCTCCCTCAAAGATATCTAAGGGAGATGTATCATAATCGCCACGTTTGGCAGGCTTGTTGCTCATTGCTGTGGCAAGCCTATTTAATTAATGTAGAAAATTTTGAAGAATCAACTCCGCGACCTTCTATCGCAAGTCTCAGTTCTATACCGCTGTGCTATTACTGCTCATCCCGTAATATTCTTTGCATAATTATTTTAAATATAACTTGATTGACATTTGCGTCTATTTCTAGAAATATAGTTATGTTATGAGTGTACTTCTGGGTGCAATAGATGGATAGTCTTTGGATGCTGGCTGCGCAAGACAGTTCATCCTTGGCGATCCTTGGGGTATGCCTATGCTCTGCAGTGGGCGTCCATCCACTGATATGATGATGGTGTATTGTTGTAAAGTGTATAGTAGATTGAATATCTTAAATTCATTGTAGTTTTTCATAAAGTATTTCTTGTTTGTTAACTTTCGAAAGATGAAGTATATACCTGTGATATGATAGTCTGTTGCTTAGTAATCTCGTTCTGCAATTCCTTAATGCGCTCGCGGACAGTGGTCACGTTGACCACGGGCTGCTCCGGAGTGGGCGGACACTCTCTCTCTGGTGACCTGTGCCGTATAACGCGAAGCGGCGTTGTCGGTGTCGATGACTGTCAATTAAATGATATATACATTATTATTACTAATATTTATATTTATGACTCTTTTTATTTACGATTCAATTGATACATACGAATGTAAATTATGTTTAGTTTATCAATGTCATAGTCAGTTTTAATTGATTCACAGTTTCCTTTACAAAAAATTACCCGCTAATCGTCTTCTATTTCATAATGATGTTTACAATAGCGATTTACATATTAAATGAAAACAATAACATAACAAAGACATAGCATTAACATGACAATTTATCTTGAATCTAGACTAGATTAGATAATAAAAATAGTAGGCTGTAGCTACTGTAATAGCAGATGTTCGCGTGACTTCGTCCCAAAGACCGATTGTATTAGGGGGATCGGAAAGCAACGTTGTTTCTGTCGACGTGTTTTACAGAAATCCTGATTGTTTTTTACAGCTTCGGTATTGAAAATTTGTATACAGGTATAAGGTTGTTGCTAACGAAGGTGAATATATTGTTGATTAGAAATAAAAACTTGTTAAAAATGTAGTGTAAATTTACCTTAAGAAAGGGACATTACTTTCCGGTCCCCTTAATATAATCGACATATAATAGAATTGGAATCAGCGATGGCTCTGTTCCAATATGTTTTTACTATATTATAGTCAAGTTGTACTGGTAGAGGGTAAACAAAATGAGAAGAAAGTAGTAAAAAGTTACCGCATTCTGCATCCTCCTGTAGAAACTGACGCTGTGCACTAATTCCGCGCCACGGTCGTGCCTGGACGGTGTACTCGCTGGAGGCACTTTGACCGGCGACTTAAACTTCGCTCGTTCTTCGAATACAAAGCTATCAGATGATAGTCCTTGCTGCAATACGAATGTTGAGATCATAACCATGTTGTTACTTTAACATATTTTTTAAACAAAATCATGTCCTTTCTCGTGTGCTTTTGAAACTTCGGTCGTATTGAATCGGTCGGTGATTATAACTTATTAATATTATATCATGCAATGCTATGAATATGGTAACAGCCGTGTAAATAATTCCCGGAAAGGGAACATAAGATTATATTGATCGACAACGATCAAAATGTGGTGCTGGCCAAGGATGCTACTCATACAGCCATCTGCTGCACGCGGCAGTAGGAAAAGTATAAAGAAAGATACCGGCGATGTTTGGCATTGTCAACTTTATAATTTAAGTTATTATTGAAAAGGAAATTTATAAGACGGAGACAGATGTTCTTTGTATGACCTGAAAGTTTCCTCTACACTCTATTTTTAACCTTTTAAGTGCCATGAGGACCGCCGGCTACCTCACAATTTTTCTTCTGTACATATAAGGAATATTATTTTTTCCGACCCTCCGGTAATTATTAGCTTCATTACGCACCTAGCAACTGGATCACGGGATGGTATACGATTTGCAGCATGTTTTAGAAGCGGTTACCATGGGTGCCAATGAGACCGCGGGCGGCCTCACTTTTTATATGAAATTTACATTAGAATATGTATATAGAAACCTTTCTTTGTATTGAATTCACAATTTATTCATATTTCAAAGCTGGCTTTAAAAACCTATCGTGTTTTCTATGTTACAAAAACGTGACCCGCCGGCGACCTCATGGCACACCGAGTACTCTGTTGCCTTTAAGTGCCATGAAGGTCGCCGGCGGTCTCAGTACACAATGATATACATAATGTGTTATATTCATTCATAGAATGTAAAGATCCCAAATTTACACATAAGGAAAGCCTACACTTGATATTTCCATTTGGCACCTGGGGAAGTCATGGCCAAAACAGCTTGGCAGTTAGAAGGTTAAAGATTAAAATCTGTACTACTATGGACAATTAGTTAATATTCAACGTTAACGCTGTTTCTCAATGTATTGTTCTATTTCAAATAAATGTTTATGTACTCACTTTATTTTGTTTAGGCGGCGTAGGTCCCTCGCTGTCTTCAAGCGCCTCATCTAGTAGATCGTCCAGCTCGCTGTCGCAGGCGCTGTGGGAGCTGTCCGAGTCATCTTCGCGTACGGCCTTTTTATAGCTTGTATTGTTTTTCTTCACGACCTGGAGAAATGATAGGCTTATTTAATAACTCCTAAATTCCGATTATTTGAATCCTTTTTTAGAGAATGTATACAAGTGCTCATTGATAATGATACAAAGTATATAATTATGTGAATAAATCAATTAAAAACAAATAAACGTCATCTCCTGTTTCCAGGTAACGAGCTGGAGTGACATTACATAACAGTTAATATTACAAAACCTTTTATAAAAATCACACTATTATTTGCAGTATCATTTGCTATCCTGACATCACTCTGACAGACATTTGACCAACAGTCACAAGACCGAAGTGATATTTGACTGACATACGTAAAATATCGCATCTGTGCTTTGTCTCCTCTAAATACCTTTAGATACTATATTTACATTGAAGCGAAAAGGTTTTAGTGTCGCGACCACAAGGCAAGGTACACGTGGCGCAGGTGATCCCCTTTAGGTGGATCGTCGACATAATTAATGTCGCGGTAAATGGCTGGATGAGGGTCAATCGGGCAAGACAGGTCATCGTGGCGATCTTAAAGGGGCCTTTGCAGTCATCGTCTATCGGTTGACATGAGATGATGATGACTACGTTTACACTACTTTTACGTTTATATTATGTCCAGGACGTAATTTAGTTCACTTACCAGGTCACTCACCTTTGACAGCATGTTGCGTCTTCTTATTTTTTTATAAAAGGAAAAACTTTACATTAATACTTACATTCATTACCTCCCTTCCGAACGACGTTTCGGCCCAATTGTCGGATTTGTTTAGATTGTCCTTGAAGTTGGTGCTGGAAAAACAAACTATATTTATATTTCAAATCATCTAACGCGGAAAACAAACGTCATTCATTCACCGTACTTTGCTGTTGTTTGATGTTATTGGAGCTCTCAGAGTGTGCCATCAATATGATATATAAATTATTTATTTTTGTCTTACTTTCTACTAGTATTTTGTTGTAATTTTTTATTTCATATTGGTTTAATTATTTTTCATTTTAATAAACACAATTGAAGACCTACAATTAATGTCTAATTTTACGTAAGTAATCTTGACGCAAACGTGCAGCTTTTCATAAATTTTCATGCAAAATGTTTTATAGGTAAACTAGGGTCAGTTTACTTTATAGAAAGTTTGTCAGGTGTCAAAAGTTAACAATAAATATATCCTACATATACTGCACAATGTAACGGGTTATTCTACTCTAAGTCTACTTTTATACGGACATGTATTAAGTGCTTTTTTGGATTCTTTTACAGCTTCATCAGAATTGAAGTACCTTTTTATTTTTTACTAATATTTTATAGAAGGTATATGAAAATAACAGAAAAGTGCTAAGAGTCATTTCAAAACAAAATAACTATTGTATTTTACAGCGTGCTATGAAGTTCGCGTGCTGCAAATTTATTTCGTCGTTTAACATATTTTTATATCATTATGTAAATATTGCTAATAGTTACAAAATTAATTTATTTATTTTTCATTTAAACGAAAAATAAAGTGATCACTCTTAAGTTCATTGCAGTTGAAATAATAAACTGCATATAATTTATATGCAATATATACCTTTCTAAAAGACCTAGGGTTTAAATTGTATTAACGCATGAGTTCCTTGAAGTGCCGGACTTCATTTTTTTATTACATGCGTACAGTTTAAAATTATTTTGGCCCTTTATCAGCTATCTACCTTTAAGGAATTTATGATTCCATCTTTTACATATTTAACGATTTATTTTTTACTCTTTTAATTGTCAAATACTTAAAAATCAGTTTTACTTAATTTTGTGAAAGAACAAATTATTTTACTTATGAAAAGAGGACCTGATAAATTTAATTTTTTTCATTACTTATTTGACACGCCTTCTAAGCTTCCTCTTAGCAACCTTCAATTATGAATTGCTACAAGTGACTCGATTGTCATTTTTTAGTTGAAGTCGCATCTTTTACGTACTACAGTACAGCGTAGCATAGTATAGTTCGACCAAAGGTTTTTTATAACGTGCAATAAAGTAACGTGGAATAAAGTTACCGTTTTTTTGGTTATTGATTGATACTTTTTGCTAGTTGACGTTAGTAGTATCTACAGTTTCATGGGACAGGGTGCAGTATGAGAATGTAACTCAGCCGAGACCTCTGTTTGGAAATTAAGCTCGAAGGTTTCCAAAACACGAAGACGTTATGTTTTATATTGGAGTTAAAATCCTAGTTCTTAGGCCATTTAAGTGGTCGATTTTATGCAGTGACCATGCGCAAAGATTCACGTGAGAGGACCTTGACGTGGCATCGACACGTTTGCGATTTGAGAGTGCCAGAAAAGGCCAAATCATGAATAAATTCTACTCTAATAATCAATGATTGTAATTGGAGAACCGAAACCACGGTACGTTTAGTATTCAATTCTATAACTATACTTTTTATATAAACTAAAGATTAAGACTAAGCTCTCCACGATATGTTACCAAGGAGTCCTAAAATATTCTGGCCATAACGCTCGCAGACAACTTGATAACTTCGACAAATTAATGGTTGTAGGGAAAGTCGACAATAAAAGACCGCATCACGATCACTCTGATAAAGTCAATAAGAAAGGCTATCTACTAATACTCTGCCTAAGGTAAGCAAAAGATAAGATGGTATGTAAAAAGCTTGTCAATAATTCCGTCGAGGCGTTATAAAACAGACAAGATCTCTCAAAATAAATAAACGACTGTGAAGTTCAATTTTTTTTTATTTAAACACTTTTTTGTATGTACGCTATAGACAATAAATAGTGGGTAAACAATTCATATGGTACAAGTGGCGGTCTTATCGCTCGAGGCCATCTCTACCAGACAACTTTTGGATGGAGATGAGGGACATGAAGGAGAGGGCAGTTTATTATTCATTTACGAAGAGTATGCCTCTTGACTAATAAGTTCTACTTACTAGAAGATACATTTAAAAGGGATATTCTCTAAAACATTGAAATAAACAAAAACAATCAATAGAGACAATTTGTCTATTCGAGGATACCAATGCACAAGGACTATGGTGAATAAAAGACTGACCAGAAAAAAAAAAGAAAAATCTACAATGACTTCAGATTTAATGTGACTAAAGATCTAAGCAGTTATGACGACTTTAAAGTCTGGCGATAAGCAGTAGTTTATAACCTTCATCGTCTCTAAGGTGCAATAGCGAGAGAAATAGTAGATTTTGCACTAAGTAAGATTTACGAAACCATTTATGTTATTTGTTAATTTTGAAACCGCTGCACCGCACTTTAGGTATCCATTTTGTGAATACTATATATACACCAAAAGACTTATTGGGGGATGATTTCATTAACTAGTACATATTTTAAAGTGACGTTTTATATATGTATACATATTGTTTATTAATTTATGCAAAATTAATCTAGTTTGTATTTTGATTAAAAATAATTTATATATAATTTGTTTGATTTGTACACCATAGCAATGTATAAGTCTACTTTTTAGCAAAAGCAAACAGACAACGTACGTAGTTATTAGCATCAACGCCATCTATTATCATTGTTAAGTCGTACTGATTTTTCCCAAAATGGATATTCATATTTATATTGTAATTTTTTGCTGACAGACTTGGTACTGCCCCGAGATGTTATCGTATTTCAACAGATAAAATAAATAATGAATACATAGCGTAGTGTCAAATGTGCCTAGAATATTTTCAATTTTATGTGCACTTTTATAAAAACCTTGGTAAAGTCGTCCTTACGTTATAGCTTGACTCTGGCTATAATATGTGCAATTAGGATATACGGATTAATTTATCATATCTATCATACATAAATGTTTAATAAAAATAATACACTTATAAAAACACATCAACGTGTTAGAAATATTAACATGGTTTTTTTCTATAACTGTACATCGGTTTTACTGATAAGTTTAAATAGATCACAGTTAATGTTTTAAGATAATGAATAACAAGTTTAAGATTTCTGAATCCAAGTGAATTCAAATGGTTTACGTTACAAGCATGCTGTCAACATACATTTGTTTTTACTTAGCCACTAGCCGATAGAGAATTTTCTGCATTCATACTCGCGAATGATACACAAGAGAACAATTCTGTTTAATATTTGTGTATACTTGAATGAATACAATTGTAGTGGACAGACTGCCTCACATTTCATTAACTCTTAAATGCATAATGATAAAAAACTGCAATATACCACTTCAACGTCAAAACCGTACTACACTTAAAAGTAAATACATAATGTTGTATATCTGCAACATAAGTTTTTTTTTTTAAATAAATAAGTTTAAAAAATATTATTTATATTTATTTTTCTCTGCATTGTAGTGTACTTTTCTGCAAGAGAAATATATAAGTCAAGCATTTAAGGGTTAAACTAGACCTTTGTAATGTTTAAATCGTTTGCCTTTAGTAAAAATCAATAATTTCCGGACAAATTTTGAATATTCTCCCTGTGTGCCCTGTAATTTAGGATTGATAAATAATATACGTTTTAAATTAACATTTATTTGGTAATGATAAATACTCTTTATTAGATACGCTTTGTATATTCGTTCCCACTGAAATGTATAAGCATGTACAAAAAAATATTACACGGTTGCAAAATCAATTTTCTTTGATACATATAATATCGTTGTATATATAGACACATTGAGAGCTCCTGAAAAGGCAAACAGCAAAGTAAGTGAATGAAAGACAAAGTTTTGTATTTAACATTTTATTCTTACAAAAATCCGATAGAAAAGTTTTCTATTATCACAGACAAATTAACTTAAGTTTTAACGAAGGCTTCCTGAAAGAGAAATGTTATTATGCCAAAAACATATTTGATTTTGAAAGCATATCATCTGTCAAACCAGATTACAGTCTTGTTCATGGTGTACACGATATACTATTTATGTCATGCAATGCATCATATGGTTGTTTAATATGGAGGGTGACTGACGTCCAGAAATTTATATAAAGACAAATACTTATATCTAAAGGTATGTTCACACAAAATAAATTTTGAATCTACAGTTTTGAAATAAGGTTATTTATCACTTGGTATGAACATACCTAATATCTGCGATAATGATGTAGTTAATATATTGTACTTTTACATTTAAAAATAATAGGAAAAACTACTAAATAGGTACTATTTCTCCTAAGTTCGACACAAGGATATTCCCGGCGCTCTATTTATACGATGATGTTAAGATGAATACTTTAAGGATTCCGCACATTGCAACGTACCATATTATGATCGTAATAAGAACGTATCGCCCAAAAATTGAAGAATTGGTCGGTGTCAGAAGATCAAGTACATTATTTTCTAAAATGTTTCGGATGAACCCCAAGGGGTCCACGGGAAACTCGATGGGGTATTGTACAAAGAAATTTGTACAATTCGTAAGAAAAGGATTCATAAAAAATTTTTAGCATTCGATAGTGAATTGTATATGTAGGCAGATATTTTAAGCAATGAATACGTAGAAATGTTGCTGCAGGTGTTTTATAAGAAAAAAGTCTTGGATCCTCTGATCTAGTGGGTGTTATATCATACATGTCAATACAAAGAAATCGGACAGCATTATTTGTGTATTATGGGTTATCATATGAAAAGCGTAAGGAAAAAGTGGACATAGTAAGGCTTGTCGTACTTCTTACGTGTTTGATACGTTGCTATTATGTTTATAATATATTATGTTGCAGTATGCAGACTTTTTGAAATAATATATGTGATATATCTGTATTTATTCTTATACATGGTTTGTAATCTGGACAAAACATTTCTATCTACCGTTTAAACTTCTATAAGTACATACAATAGTTTATCTGGTTTAGTCTGGCTATATATAAGTTTCATTTAAATAAGTAGGTAGTTTAAGTGACGCATATATTAAAAGGCCATTTAATAGTAACTCTACGGGGAGAAATGTTAGTAGCGTAACAAAGCTGACCTGAAATAATTATGGAGGTTTAGAATCGGGGCGTTACATATTTTATATACCGAGATTTTTTTATCATATATTCGGATTTATTTAGCTAATTATGAAATGGTTGGCTATCATGGAAAGCACTTTTTATGAGATAAATATTTCGGAATGCGAATGGTTGAAACGTCCAACGGCACTTATGTTCGTGTTTAAGTAGAGATTTAGTAAACAATTCCTTTTATTAATGTATCTATTACTGTCTTATTGAAGCCGCTTCCATAGTTCATTATCATTATTTCAGCCAAAGTACGTCCACGGCTGGACATAGACCTCTCTCATAGAACTGTTTAAAAGCCTGCATCTAGCGTTTATCGGTGGACTTTCTACCCTGCGATTGTTTTCATAATTACTAAATGGAAAATAGCTTTAATTGTAGCTATTTATCCGAATATATGATTTCTGAGCAACAAAGGTGTTCAATTAATAGTTCAATAAATACTCATAGAAAAAATTTAAACAAAATATAAATTTCCTTTTTGTTTTCGTAAATCTCAATTATTTGCCTTTAACTGAGAACCGGCAATTTTCAAGTATTCTTTAGTATTATGCTAAGAATGTACTCGAAATGTCATAAATGTTGTAAAAACATTTTAATATGTTCATTAATAATAAGACATCAAAAAACTTCAGATCAGCAAAATGATACCTAACCTAAGATTGACCTTTAGCCTAATTTATTTTCAATGTAAACACTACGCTAACAATACATAGGCAACATTACAGTCTTATTTAAGTATTCAATGATATCTTTACGACTTCGCAGTCAAGTTTAACGACTTACATTGACCATCGAACTTATTGCTTATTGTTACAAAATTGTACTTAGCATTAAAAATTAAATATGATTTCCGTGTAATTGTTTTCGATACAGACTCCCTATGCTCTGTTATGAACTTTTTTACAATTTTAAAATGTTAAGGGCTCCGTATGTATGTATCCTACACTGCAGACGAACGTGTTTAACGTTAAAGGAATTTTCATGCATATTTGATAGATAGCTAGTGTAGTATATTAGTTATATGGGAAAACTTGAGCAAAGAAATCTTAACTCAGTTGGAGTGAATTGTGCATTTTTGAGATTATAGCAATAATAATTTTGAAAATTAGCTACCAATAATGTTTCCAAAATAAAAACTTTTAAAAAGGATTTATGCATGTTTATTTTCTTTTTTCTGGGCATTGACAACCAAGAGGATACGTTCAAACTAACTTCTTCACTGTGACATTCGGAGTACTTAGATCAACACATAAATAATTACGTATATTCTTTTTAGGAATCTTTGCTATTTTAATTTTATAATTACCCACAAAAAATGCATAACATTCGGGAGATAACGAACCCGTATACCGCAACTGGATTGCGCATGCGCACGGCATTTCGGCCATTTGCATGCCAACCGTTCGTAAACGCTTCGGATAATTTCGCAAACTTAATTGCGCACAGCGCAAACTCTTTATTACTGTAATCTTTACAAAATTAGATTTCAAGTTATTAAGTTCATCAAGTTTTTTACGAGTTATTTTTTGATCTGTGGGCGAACCAATTTTTTTTATATGTATACAAAACGATGTACTATATCCAATTTTGTGTGAATGTTCATTTTACTACAATAATATACAATAATAAAAATTTTTGATGTATATAAAACATTTGACCTGTATTTCTGATAGTAATTCTTATGAATATATATGCCAAAAATTGATCCACACATTTATTCTGTCAAATGGACATGATGTATTTTATGTCTGAAACGTAAATACATACGTTCGAAATGAGTCACATTGAGGTTTACAAAATAAAAAAGATGTTTTGTTTCCAATAAATTAAATAGCATGTGTTGCCAGTATTGTCGATAATCCTTGACATTTTCAACATATTGTTATTTTATTTTTATTTCAATGCTTAACAAGGGTACCAGAGACTTAAAATAAAAATGACTTTAATATGTGCTTTAAATTGGCAGGATAGATTTATCCACATAACTTGTTAACTAAAAAATTAATGACTGCAAATATGTTTATTCATCTCTACAGGCTTCGTGAATTCTATAAATGGAAACAAGGCTTTTGAGCTACTCGAGTAGTTTCATATCGCGTGTCATTACGAATGGCAAAAGCATCTTTTGTATTCATTAATTAATTTTTAATATAGTGATGAAATTTTAATTCAAGTATTGTAAACACTGCTATATTTGGTTTAGAGATAACTAAATTTTAATTATGCTGTTGAGTGGAAACATTACTAAGAAGCCTCGAACAGTCTATCGGCCAGTTTTGCAGTGACATACGGTTTCAATTAACAAGAAAACTGACTAACAGTTGATATATGATCTGCTTGAGTTTGTGGTCACTTACGAAGGTATAACGTTACGAGTTATTTGGAAATCGCATGTATGCATATATTTCATTTCTGTATTTTTACATATCACTGGTACCATTTCAATAAAATGTTATCAACAAATATGTGATTATAATTTTTTTTAAAAATTTCATCGTTTACGACCAGTAAAATAATCTCTTAAAAATTTTCGTAAGACCTAAACATAAAAATAATTTACGAAATATACTAAAAGTTCAATTTAAATAGTCGCTGTACATTTTAAGTCATAATGCAAGTACTCCTCCGTGTCGGTGTCCTAGGCACATATTGGTTTAAAAACCGGTCTGGTCCGGGGCGTCGGCCTTGTTTGAAGAATATTCTAGATAAAGATTTACGAGTTACACGATGCTCATACGGGTAAGTCTGATTTAAATAGGTATTATTAATTGCGTGCTGGTACATTAACATTCATTATAGCAAAATTGTAAACGACCTACTCTTTTATGACTCTAATATCTTAAAAATATACATAAATACGCTAAATTAAGGGCAAGACCACATAACTTAAGCAACATTTTACTTCGATTAGCTTTGAGAATAAAACTGTTGATGATTTAATGACATTAAAAAGTAAATAATTATAATGGGTCCTACATTAACGTCAATCAATAAAACATCGTGCAAAACCTAGTTAATTATATATTTACCTAAATCCGCAAGGATATACCACCAACAATTCTGTTATCTTTTATAGACGCATGTAAAAAGGTTACGATGTTTAATATTATATATTATAATATTTATGGAGTACTCGGAGATTTGCGCACACGTACATTCGGCCGCACTGTTTACAAATCAAACGTGTCAATGTCAACTGGTATATACGAAGCTAGTTATGGATTTAGCCTCGTTTAAAAATCTATTTTAAAACGATTATTGTCATATTTATCTCGAGTGCAGATAATAATATTGCCGGCAAAACTGTCAACGTAATCAATTGTAAATAGCAATTGTAACGATATAAAAATTACAAGTATACGTGTATACTATATAAATAATATTTAATACTATATATACTCTCCCCAACTGTGCGTCATTTAATTTACTATAATTTATAAGGCCTTGATCTACTTTTTAATTTATAAAAAGAACAAGTGAAACCGTTTAAAAAGAAAACATTTTAATCCTAATGCAGCTCCACTGCAACCTTTATCCAATCAAAGCTTGAACCAAATGTTTGTCCAAACATGGGCAAGCGCAAACTGAGTTACACAACGCAAACATCCGACCAAGCATTCAAATACAAAGGAAGAAGAAGACGCATTCTAACGCGTAGTGTCCACACCTGGAGCCTCCGCAGTCGGAGTATTCCTCCTGGGAATTGGAACGGTCAGTTTCAATATCCGACAGGTGCGGGTAGATGCTCGGCTGCGGCAGGGCTGACCCATTTGTCTCTTTAGGGTTGTTTACTTTTATCCTTTTAACATCCTCTAATACTGAGAGAACGACTTGCGAGTCTTGAGAACCTGAAAAAATAAACAAAAACACAAATGTTACGATCGTTAAAACTTCCCTTTGAAGCGAAAACTTACATCTATATATATCGCTATTCAAACAACCGTTTCACACTTGTCAATTGGTGATTGAATTAGATAAAATATTCTACAGGAGGGACTCATACACTCAGTGATATTTTATACATGATATCACCCGACTTGAATTTTTAACTTATTATACGATTATTATTTCATCATCATTTCAGTCGCAGGACGTTTACGTATATCCTCCCTAAATTTCCAATAAGACCAGTTGGAAGCCTTCTGCATCCAGCCTCTTCTGGTGACCCTAATAATGTTATATGTGTATATACGCCCTACACTGCGCTTCCAAAAATTCTATTATTTTAGTGCAGTAGTTTTTTTTTTAATTTAAATGGCAGGTATTTTAACACACCAACTGCCTGGACCAATTAATAAATTAACTGAGAACTGTGTCTTTACTTTCATGTTTTAAGTGACTTAAAGCATAACTTCTAATACGAACTAAATATTCAACCACAACTGAAGTTTCATCACTGTGAAAATATTGATAATTATAAAAAATATTTTTGTTTATAATGAATATAAACTTAATTCACTTACTTCTTCTTTTAATTGGCTGCGAAGCTACAACCTTGTCGTCCTTGTCCACGGAAGGTGCCACCGCCTTATCCTCAAACGTGACTTTGGGTAAGTTGGACACAATCTCCGGTTTTTTTCCTGACTGAGATAGGCTCATTGTACTGCCCATTAACGGAGCCTTCTCCGACGGATCGTTCTCGCTCTGATCGTCGTCAGAATCAGTATGATCCTGAATGTCTTCCTGCTGCTTGGGCGGCTGTAACGTAAGAATTTCATTTATATCATTACATTATTATTTATATTTTACATTGTAATTGTCGTGGAGTCGTCGTCTCTTGAAGTTCTTTGTATGCATAGATATGACAGATAAAATACTTATTTTTATTTATATCCTATTTGGTTTACAATAATAAATTTTTAATTTTAACACACGTCCTAGTCGTCTAGAGTTGAATTAACAGAATAAATAAACATTATAAATAGACATTTTTTGATTTTGACTAGCTATCTCAAAATTTTATTGCGTCCGATAAAAGATAAGACCATCTTTTTTCAACGCATTCAAATTAAGAAGTGGCGCATACATTCATTCAGATTTTTATAAGCAATAACGTACTTAAACCTAGCAATATTCAGGCACAGGTTGAAACTGTCTTTTGACTGTTTAAATAAAGAATAGCAAATAAATAGAATAAAATAGATGTTGTAATAGATAGAGGTTATAACTTGATTTTTCATTTGCTTTCAGTTCCATCTCAGAATACATTTTTTCAAATGTGTCCCAAAGATTTTGAGAAATCGTTTTAAATCATCAACAATATAAACTTTAAACAAATTCGAATTTACTACTGTTTGGTGCATACGTTTGTGTATTACTAAAAGGTGTATTAATATTGAAAAACCCCGAGTGACACGCCTTGTTACTAAATAGATCAAAGGTATCGCCTTTTAAGGTAAACAAATATGTTTATTTTATTATGACATTGGAGTGGGAATGCGAGTATAGCCTACAAGTGGTCAGTACATAATAGGATCGAGGTTAGACACTTGCGTAGGCCGTAGAAAAATTATCACTTATTGCGTTTTCTCACTGTTAGGCAGCGTTGGATGCCGTGAACTAACAAAAAAAAAATGTTCGGCAATAGATTTCACTTTAGTTCATTATTAACGTTTACGCGGGCATTTTTGTCACTGACAAATGCCTTTTGCCGGTTGGCATTAGTATTTCAATGGGTTCGTGGTGGCAGATTGCTGAAGGTATATAGCTTAAGAGTTAGGACTGTAGCAGTATCTAAACTTGAAATGGGTAAGATCATTGCTTGCGGCAGCATCGCTTCCTTTTTAGAGGAGGAACAGAGCCGCCATACTTTCTTGCGGTTTTCTAACAAGGTAATAAGTGATGTAATTAAGCGTAACAAAACCGTCTAAGAGGTCACTGTAATATATTTTGAGAAGAAATTGTATAAAATAACACAAATGGAAAAATTGTAGGAATGAAAAATGTAAATAGTCAATTGAAAACGTAAACGATTAAAATCTCAAGAAAAGTCACGACGGATGGGAGGAAAATTATGTAAATGAATATTGTGAGAATGATAGAAAATGTGAAGGATGAAAGAGGTAAGAAAGAGAGGAACTGTGAAGGTTGGGAGATAGAAGGTTAAAATAGGCAAGTTTATATCCCTATCCAAAAAATAAGATGGAGGAACAAGAGGCCCCCAATAAGGGGGACCCAAAAGATTGTAACTAATCTTGAGAACTCCTTTGAGTGGCTCAGCTCCTGTCATTAAATTAGTTATTATCGCAATGAGAAGCTCCCAAAGATGCTGAGGTCATGGGGACCTTCGAGAAGGTTTAGATAATTAAACACGACTTACTCTTAGAAAAATATGAAGACATATCCATGTATACGATGGTATGCAGATCCTCTCTAAATATTAGTCATGGGTAGAGAGCCAAGTGACGTCATGATATTACGTACAAATTTCATTTCTCATGCCATATATATTTAACAATTACAACAAAAAATAACAATTTACTAGTAAGCATTTAACTGAACTAGTAGGGTTTATAGCAAACAGAAAAAAATATACTCCTATTAATCTATTTAGGATGGACTTTAATACATAAATAATAAATCAAAGAGATTAAAGGAAACTTTAATGTATCGGACTTTGAACATTTAACGCTTTATTGTATTAAATAATACTCAATACATTAGCGTTTTTATCGTGCAGACAGTACAACTAACTGAACCATGAACAAAATAGATATAAAAGACGAACGCAAGTGCCACTAAGCAGTATCTATTTTAAACAGAGACTAACTTTACCCGTGTTGTTCGCTTATTCTTTAGACAAACTATTTCATCAAAACCAAAATCAGAAGCGTCTAAATTATTTTACAAATATACGTCTTATCTTCGCGGTGATTATTTAATAGTTTATGGGTGGTACACATCCTAAGGATACAAAATTAAATATAATATATATACACACACACACATATATATATATATATATATATATATATACAATATGTAGGTAGGTATAAAAATAAATTATAATTCAACAAATGACGTGCAGTATTTTGACAATTTCATTGTTTCTGACATTGGGCCAAATGAAGTACTTAAAAAAAAAAGAATATTAATTATTTAAACACGAAACTAATGCAAATACGTATCGTCTTTAAATGTAAACTATATATAATAAAACAAGGTTACTACGATGGCATTAAAAGCCTAAATGCTATTCGTAAAAAGAAATTTACTATTTGCAAACGAGCATGATGGGATAAATGATCAATAATACGTAGGTAGGTGAACAAATACATTATCGTTCAACAAATGAAGCGGCGGTGCTGTAGCGATGTGGTTTGGAGATAAGGAATTAAAATAAATAGATCAACCTCGGTCCGAAGTTGATAACTTTAATTAAATTATTTAGCCAGTCATCACTTCAAGTCACGACTGTGACATTTTAAATTGCAATTTAAGTACGTTACACACTTTAATGAGCTTATTTACTTCTGTCTTTATATTTTAAATCAAAGGAGATCCATGTACTTTTTTTATCAAGTAAAGGTATGCTAGTTGTAATGGTATGAGCGGCTCCGTTAGCGAGCCAGGGATATGGATAGCTCGGTGTTGACCGACGAGTTGTGGCCGTATACGGAATTGAGGTGTTAAGTTGTTGTGGTCGGGTAACTGTCTAGTTTAGTTGGCTTATTTACAATACCTTAGTATTGATATAGAATTTATTCCTTCACAAACGCCTGTCTCAAAAATTGCCACAATGACTTACGCTGCCCGCATCCAACGACTTCGACTTCCTGCGACTCTATATCGCTGGTCCACCTCATAAGAGACCTATCCTCGCCGTGTCTACCGTCATGGTCACCACTCGAGAACCTTTCGGCCCCAAAAATGTCGGCCGAAAATTACCGGCCATTATTCATTTAGTCTAATAATATTATGTTAACATACCTTACAATGGAATCTATTCTGTAACATCTCCATCTCTTTCTCTCTCTCCTGTTTAAACTTATTAGCGATGGTTGTCTCGCTAATAGTTTGCTCCTTGTTAAAGAGAGCCGCCAGTTTGTTCTTTATACCGCCGCCAAGGGAGCTTTGACTGATAGTGTCTTCGTTGACACTGTCCTTCGAGTTCGTTCTAGAGTTGGATGCGAGATTTGTTCTAGAACCCGCTGTATGTATTGAAGCGGTGTCTGAGGCGGTTTTATCTGGTTTTGTGTTCTGAGCTACTCGCGCTTTTTCTGCTGAAAATGAAGAACATAGATATAGTTCGTTATGAAACATGCGATGCGTTATTATTGTAAACGTGAAGCTGTAATATTTTTAGTTTACTCTATCATTAAAATTGTGAAAAGGATTTAGTGTTTCGATGTAAATAGTATAAGTTCTATGATGTTTTTAGCCTGTGTGAGGTGTAGACAGATCATTTTCTGTAATGATAAACATTGTTTTTATCTGCCAATGCAGTTCAAAAGACCGTGAATATATGTTAGTCTTGTGTGAGCTGTGTAACGAGGTGAAATAAATAAAAAATATGTTAGATTTTGAATAATAACATAACATTGTAAGGAATTTTGTTCTGAGGCATTCTTAAAATATTAATTTGTGAGCAATGTACATACACATAATTTGTGAAATCCGGTATTCATTACTGAAATTTACATTATTTAATCGAAATAAAACACGGTAATGAAATTAAACAGATTTAGTTTTGTTATAAAAATAAATATTGGTGTTTTTGGTTTGTTTAATACTATTCAGATCAAAAGGTGTACCGAGTAATTAAAAAAGAAAGAAAATAGAAAAATATGTCTAAAAACCAGATAAAATATAAGAGTCTCTGTCTCTGTCACTCGTAACTGCCTTTCTCAAATATTAATTGACATACGCTTTCAAATATTTTAAAATAATCTCATTTCAAAAGCTTAAAGTCATGTCGCTATCTTTAGTGGTAAGTGAATGTGGTTGTGTAGAAATAAAAACAAACTTCGTCTTATTTTGTATAACAGGTGACATGAGACAGTTGGTCCGAAAGGAGTGATCGTTAGAGCTACATCAGCATAAGATGCAGCTGTCATTTGAAAAGTAAAATAAAACATCTGCTCATTGTATCAGCATAGACAGGTAGTACACCATAAATAATTTTAATATGTAGTAATCGGAGTTTTGAAAAAGCTCTTTCCTAATATATTATCATTACGTTATTTATTATTTCTGAAACCGTTGTTTTTTTTTAATATGGTGTACTTTACACTAATTGACAACAAATGAGCTATACATTTAACCCTTCAAAGCTTTTGCGCCTATAACCATAGCTTTATTTACACGTACGGTCGTCGTTTCAGCCTATAGATCCACGCTTCCTGCAAGGCATAGGACTCGTCCAAAGATATTTATGGGGGATATACCATAATGTGGTACTATGGTACGCAGAAACGCTGCTGCCATTCCTCTGAAATCTTATTTTTGAGCAATAGCAATTCTAAATAATTAATTCATAGAGTGTGAATTATATAAGACTGTATAACGGGAATCCTCTTTCGCTCAACCACCAACTGCTTAAACGAGGAGTAGTAGTAACTATATGGACGTCATCACTGTTTAGGATTTTAGTATAAATTTAGCAACCTATTGAATCTAGGTTTCTAAAGCACTCCATGGAGGGTTCGTTCAGCCTAAGAGCCGTGCAACCTTCTAATTTGATAATCTAGTAGCAACCGTGGTTTCCCCAGCAAGCCTTCGAATTTAATTAATATGAGATTTATGGTATATATATATATATATATTATGGTTTCAAGTATCACCTTCAATTCTAAAACTGGCGTCACAAAACAATTGTTTATATAACATACGTAATAAGTTGTACATTTGTACACGCTTTATTGGATAGTAAGATTATGTGTCCGAGATGAATTAACTAACTACGCACTTCAAATTAGACTAAAGTAACGCAGTATGCCACAGACAGACATCACATCGCTTTCGTTACAGTTAGAGTTTACATAAGACAGTTTTGAAAATCACGCAAACAAGGTTCATGTAACAACACGATATAACATAACTTATTGCTTACTTCGTCTAATACGTAATATACGTACAAATATCTGTCAGTGAAATTTCAAAAGTTTTTTTATAAACGAATAACAATGACAAAAATTTATTTTGATTATCTAATATATTTACCATTCAGCCACAAAAATTTAAATAGTTGAGTTTGATATTAATCAGATAAGTAACATATTTTTTGATTTATAATAAAATTTAGAGTTCTAAATTTTATAGATCATATGTAATGTGGTTTTATATAAAATAAATAAAAAGCTCTTTAAATGTATCTGCGTGTGTTATTACAGACTTCTATAATACTGTAATCAAAAAGTAAGGTAGTCCAATATATGAGTCATACCTACATGGATTCATATAACAAACACGGTGTTTTGAATTTATTCCTATTATCCATTTTAGAAAGTTTACTTTAATTTGATAATTGGTTTTAGCCCATAGACGCCCACTGCAAGGCGTACGCCACCCCCAAATATATTTATGCGAGGATATATCATAATAGTCACAGTTGGCAGGCGGGTAACCAATCACAGTGTGGTATTATGGTACACAGAGGACGCTGCTACTCATCCTTTGGAAATTTGTTTGTGAGCAGTGGCAATTCTATATAATTTATGCACAAAATGTGAATTATTTAAGGATGTATCTCGGGTATGAAACTCGCAACCTATGATCCAAGTCTCAGTCCATTAACTGCTGGGCTACCACCACTTATAATAACCAAATGTAACTATGAACAATTGTTTCAAGAGTTCAAAAATACCTATTTTAATTTTGGTGATTCGTTGGCATGCGTCAAAGCTTATGATTCTATAAAAATATATAACATATTTATTATAACGGAATACAACAAACCTATAAAACAGATTTAAACTGTTGGGTTAAAAAAATATTCCTTTAAAATAAACACGTTTTCCCAAATGTTGTGTTGCGGTGAATAACAAGAAGTTAATATTTCGTTACTCTAATATTGAACGAAATATCAATTCAACTTACTAGTACAAAAATGATGTACCTAATAATTCTAATAACATGTTGACACAATTCCGAATTAAATCTATGGTATAGTGTAATTTGGTATCGCCTACTTAAAAATTATACCACAAAGGAGTAAAACGTCTGATTGTACTATTACAATTATATAAACAGTAATAAACTAACAAATCGTTTATTGAAAGCGTAACTAAAAGGTTTTTCCGCGAGACTTCACATCGTATTCGCCCTTCTGTGTTAAAGTTAATTTAACTTGTCTTTGAGTTCCAACAACTTACGTCGCATAAATAACTGCAATTTTCATCCAGATCTCGAAGTGAGGTTGACATATTTTAAAGTAATTTGATATCATATAAGCAGAAAATTTGTAAAAGTTTTTTTTTTTAAAACATCTATTTTCATTGACTATCGCTATATTTTAGAGTACTAGCGATGTTTGATTTGTCATTGTAGAAAGAATAAGTACACTATTAAAAACATGATTTATTGTTATTTTTAATGACAATTAAATTTTCTTTAAATATTAATTAGGATATTGGTATATGTTTCACAAAATGATTGTCTTTCACACACCATAAATAAATGCCCATTGTAGTGAGAAATGTTTATTTAAAAAAAATACTTAGAGATCGTAAATCTATGTCTGACGTCATTATCTTCTAAGCGACTATACAAATAAGGATCTAACATTTGTTTGTACAAATGCTTTTTTACTGTCGAGGAAAATTTAATAGCACGTTCATTGTTTATTGTGACGAAATTGCGTTTTAACACGTTGGGCGTGAGGAACATACTAACACACGTACTTTAGTTTAATTGCCACATTTGCATACTGTCTTAAAGACAAGCAAAAATAATTGTCGAATAATTTGTTTCAATTGGTACATTCTCCGAGGTACATAAAATGTTAAAAGAAAACTTTACTTACATTACTCTCAAATTCAATAAAAGGTTCGTTTAAATATTACTTGATGTACACTACGCTGATCCACATATTAATCACAAATACGAGATAAATCACTGGTAATAAATTAAAATATTTGAATTGAAAAATAAAAAGAATACAGACACAAAATGAAAGATAGATCGATAAAAAGAGCGATATTTAAAAAAAAATAGATATCAGTCGCTAATCTGAGTAGCCAGTGTCGCGTGTGAGCGCACAACGGAATGGCGCCTAGCGGATGGCCAGACGGGTCCACCTCCACCGCGCCGTCTGCAACCAGTACAAGCGGATAGCTTCCGAATCCCACGCCCGCGATTCAGACGTCGCCAACCGTTTCGATCCGCTTCAATAGTCGTGCTTTTATGCCTTGTATAGCTGATCGTTTTGTCTGCTTTAACAGTGTCCGCTCGTTATAACGTATAGCAGAGTACGCGACTGGCAGCTAACAACTGCTTATTTGGGGCAACGAATTCGATATTTAAACTTTATTTAAAGACATTTCCCGAAAAAAAAATGAATATATTAAAACTGAATCGTAAACGCTTCAACAAAAAACGATGTTTAAAATTCTTTGCAACTTTACAAGTCAATTCTTAATAAGAATTGTTAAATTTTTTGCGATGTTAATTTTAATACTTCAGTAACCACCTGATAATTACACACACCCGAAAAATTTGTCGTTTTTATTCGTGAATTTAAATTTTTTGTTATGGTTTTTAAATAAATAATATTAAATTAGAAGTCAGGTTAAATATTAAAAATTTACTACAAATAAAACCTATTCTTCGAGTCTGTTCTAACGAATCGTGTCTTGTCTAATTATGGGCATAATAAACAAGCGCATAATTCGATATGATGATTATTAAATTTACAAACAATGGGGTGTTCAAATTCATGGCTTTTTGCTATCATGTCCGTCACTTGTAATTAACTTGCATAGACTTGAATAGTTTATAGAAAATCATGAAAATGAAATAGAATCTCAGTGAAACATTCCATATGAATTACTTTGTTTCATTCATTTAAGAAATAAATACTTAAATTGTAATTATTAGTTTCCGACAAATTCTTGTCTGCATGGATTTTACCGAGTAGTTAGCGAGACATGTTATTTACAAGATTTAAGACAATCTAAGAGTCGGTGTTTTGTAAAGTGTTTTCGAGGGACTTTACTTATTTATTCTCGTCTACCTGTTTAATATAATTGTGTATTTAAATAAAATAAAAGGATCTTAATAATATTGAAATAACATTTTCATTGTTATATTTATGTACATTTTTCGTTTGATTACAATGTCACTCGTCTTTTTTTGGTTTTGACCGACTTTAAATTAGAGTACTAACAGAGAAGGGTTCTAATTTTTTTGTGGTTGGTATGGAATATACTAGGAATAGCTTTTAATATTTCTCTTTCCATAAGAACTTTTCACGTGTCTTAGATTAAATTATGGAAAACAATAGGCTTTTATAACATGTTTGACGAATCACTTATACTGGTTACATACCGTCATTCAATAAATTATCAGGTAAACTTGGCAAGTATCTAAGAGTATATTACTGAACATAATTTAACAATTCAAAATCGTACACAGCATTGTATATTCGCCTCTCCTACATACCCACCTTTACACCACTACTATATTTGCAAAATCAACAAAGATGTGAATAAGTATATATATATGTATACATATGTGTATAACTAAATACTGTATATATAAATATACACACACACACACATATATATATGTATATAAGCGGTACGGCTTTTTTTGCAACAACGAATTAATAGCTTTCGAAAACAATGGTGAGAATATATTGTTTAATTAACCTTTTGTGATAAGAGTAGACGTCAAAAATCAAATGTGTGTCAATCAAAAGCGTGATTAAATTTAAACTTAACTTTTTTGACATGTACCCACAGCACAAGGAGGCAATCAATTTTCACTTGTTTCATTCAGAAAAGTCCCCATTTGGAGTGATAGCAATAAAAAGAAAAATTATATATATTTACTGTATGTACTACTGAATACAGAATATGGTGGACATGTTTTTACATTTAACAGCCTCTGAGCTTTTTAAAATTATCTGTCTACATTTGATAAGTCAAGCCAATATTTTAATTCTTCGCTACAACTAATGTTAACCTGACGTCAATAACTAAAATTTAAAGGAATTAAGGTCCTTAATTAAGAATAAAAATAAGTTACAAAATACGTAAACGTCCTTCACAAAGTAAGACACCACAGCTTATAATTAGCCACTTACTGTACTTGAGTCAAGTAGATCACACACCTCGTATTTATCTATGGTGTTACAAGGTGATCAAGTTAAACGGCTTCCGGCGCATGCGCGTCGATTGGCGTTGATTTAATGGCGTCACTCTAATGATTTGCCGCCCGCTGATTGTTACATTTTTTCTAACAATGATGTACTTTTGTTATTACGCCAGTCATAATTTCAATTCGGTTCGAATTTCCATGTTACGGTTTTTGTGTTTATGTGGTAATTTATTTTAGCAACATTAAAGCAATAAATATGAATAGTTGTACACCGTCACACTTTTAATTACATCAAGCTCCTTTTCGTTTAAGAGGCCCACAGCTGAACTGTCTGTCCACCTTGCGAGTAGACGTTCTACGTTGCGCTTTGCGAACCGTAATGTTCACTCTAGAACTTCAACGTCCCAGCAAAAATGCGACTTCAACTAGGAAAACTGCTGGTAATATATCGGTTACTTTCGTTAATCTACGAATCTCCTCATTCATGTTTTGATCTCGTAGAGATCCCAAGCATAGCCTCTCTCTCAATCTCATCATCAGCGACTGTGGGCTTGCCAATGGTGCCCGAATTGAAAAACCACGTTGCACTGTTACAGTGATAACATACACTGGTCTACTATCTACACTATTATTTATATTGAAAAAAAAAAAATCTAATCGTTATATCGAAATACCAATAAATAAAAACCATATTTAAATATTACATCTTACAAGAAGCTTACAACTATTATTATCGGCATATTATTATTATTTTTCACAAATGTTAAATCATGTTTAATAACAAAATAAAACAAATAACATTTAAATAAAGTCCTGGGGATTAAGGTTTTGCTTTAAGGTTACCAGCATGTTACGATTTTTATTTAACACCCGCATTCTTGATGACACATTCTGGTTAAACCTACGAGATATCAAACGATGACAAACTAGTGAATATCACTGTTTTGTCGACTTATATACGAAATTATTTACATTTTGTATTTAAATATTTTTTTCAACAAATACCAAAAAGAAAGTTTCTTTCATAGTTTAGTCACCATCAGCGATTGAGTAATTAAAAAAAATTGCTATTTCTTAACATTAATTTATTTTTCCTTTTGGAATACGACAGCTATATTACTTCAGGCATTAGTCTGTTGGGACAGTTGGTTATTAATATAACATCACAGCGACATCTTAATAATACCCGGCTTACTCTAGGTTTAAAAATCTGTAAGATGACATTTACTGACAGTGTATTATCGACTTTACAACTTTAAGAGAACTCAGGCTAGAAACCCGCGGAATCTGCAAACGCGACTTGAGCAGGAGTGTAAGACCGGTCCGAAAAAAAAAATCAACAATGAATCAAGATCCGCATTCTATTTGAGAAGAGTTTTACTGAGTCAAGGCCCTTTCCAGTGGGAATATTACAAAGGTAATAAGAAAGCACAGACTAAATACAACCGAATATTAAATCGGTCACATTGTCCGCTGATGACACGGTGCCGTGCGGGCCTCGCACGACAAAGAAAGACTCTCAGTTGCTCAATAATAATAGGACTTCGCACGGAAACTTTCAAATAACCGGTTCGCAGAATTGCACGACGCGAATGTCGATGCGTCTCTCAATTTTTAAACTGATCCTACTTTGAAATATTCGTATAGTCGACTGTAAACACGTTCATTTCATTATCAAATTCTTCATTTTGACGATTACAGGTATATACAGGCTCATAGGTAATAGGTGTGAAATTTTTCAAAATAAATTTATAACACGTTGGCTGTTTATTGTATAGCACACCCTAACCAATGGTTTTAAAAATAATAATTAACGTTATAAAAATTCTAATTACATCATATTAACATAATTATTGTTGTTTGTCTGCAGACGTAATACCGATGTCATTAGCATGTCGCATTCAAATATAAAAAATAAATAAATGAATGTTCACGACTTATCACTTAATGTAATGACAAATAAGCTTTACATTCACCCCATTAAAGATTATACACCTCTGACCGATCACCCTGAATATAGAAATGAATATCTGTTTCTTTTGTACACGCCATAACTTGAAAACGACTTTACCGATCACATTCATCTTTCTTATTAAGCAACCCAATACTTCGCAGAAGGTTATCGAGGGAGATAATCATAATTTAAGAGAGGTTTTATTATTTATATTTAAGAGAAGTCTGCAGTGTCAGACAGTAAACTATAATTAGATTTAATATTTTGTAATAAGAATTTTGGAAACGTTTTTTGCAACAAAAAACATAGCAAATGTTATCATTACGTTATTTATTATTTCTGAAACCTTTTAGAGTATCATACGATTAAATCGACAGTTCAAGATAAAAAGTAATAATCAAGAAATTCACTCTCAATTTCACAATAAATAACTTTAAATAAAATCAACCGAGCATTGCTGTTTGAGCGACTAAAATATTGTATTTATGAAACAGAAAATTAATTTCTTTTGAACGTCTATTCTGCAAGCGAATATGAAACCTGTGTGACAGTGTGTCGTGTATCTTGAATTTACGTATGTAATTCCTCAAAATATGTTACATTTTTATATACACGGATTCAGATATTTGCTTTTTTATATTATTGCCTTGTGGTAATTAAATTTATATTGAAATTCAAAATTAAGCGGTGCTGGTTTTGTAGCAGATATGGTTGTTATCATATTACAATTACGTTATATTTACGGCAACACCACATGCGCCGGCCCGTATGGCAGTTATCTTCATATCAATTACTCGTATAACTGTGTTCAGCTTCGAGTAAAAGTTTAATTAATCCAAGTATCGAAACGTTCAATTTCTGTAATACATTTAAAATAATCGCAGAGTGTTTCTTAGCGCAAATCTTAAAACTATTTCTATTATCTAGGCTCATTATTCCAAATTTTTTAAGGCAATAATAAGGATAAAATAAGTGAAAAATCGTAAAAGTATTATTTTTGTTATCGTATCCCTCTCACTTCGTGTACCTTAATAAGCATATCATTATTGTTAATCCCGCAATGTATGAAACAGACGACGATTTATAAGTAATTATTGTGTCGTATTAAGACATCAATTGTTAAAGGTATTACTCTGATATACGTTATATTTTTTTGGCGTTAGGCCAATGAGTGACAACTAAGTTAGAAGTAAGTAAGCGAAAATCTTTAAGACATTATTTGAAAAAAAAAAAAAGAAATATTTAGCTTTCATTTTGTTTTTACTGTTAGACCAGATCGCCCGGCAGCCTTAATGGATTTTGTGTTCTGTTGTCCTAGTTCTGCCTATTTCCTAAATATTATAATTCGCACAAATTATAAATCAGTTAAGAATCGAATTAATTAATATGATGGCTTAATTCTTTACTACAAGTAATGATATCTCACTGATCAAGCCCACAGATCATATAACACACTGCGATAGCAAATAAAAATTGTGTAATTACAATATGCTACTTTAATTACCGGTTAATTGAAATATCTGTAAAAATTGACGTGTTTCTGGCCGAATAATAAAACCTAAAAATAGTAGATTTATAACCATACAATATTATTGAAATCTTTTCTATATAAAAATGGCATTGTGTATGTGAAAAAATAACAATTTGAAAATTATTAATTAAAGGAATCGTGTATTACGATTTTTATGGCCCCACGTTATTGGGGGCCTCTCGTACCCCTATCTTTGGAAAGGACAGGGTCGTTTATTTTATTGATTTTTTCAGGCTCTTTTTTTATTATCTTTTTCCTCTTTCATTCATCACATAATCTTTCTTCTTCTTTCATTCAAGGATTTTCTGTCTTTCTCTTCCGCAACCACTACATTCTAGGTATCTTTATGCATTAGATTCTATTATTTACATATATTTATCACAGTCTTTATCTTTTATTCTACTTATTGCACTATTTTTATTTACAATTTAATTTAATTTCTTTCTTTATTGTCTACTTACTATTTAATTGCTTATTTGACAATATTTGAGCCTATAATTAAGTTTTGTTTCACTCTGTTGCTGTTTTGGCTACCTTCTAACAGTAGTTGAGAAGGATTTTCTTTCCTCTTCCTCTAACATGATGGAGGCGACCAGCCTCCTCAATCTTCTTGCCTAATCGGCATTCGGAATCGATGTGTATTACGATTATAAGAGATACGATAAGTCACGGAATAATTTAATTTCGCTCCGCAATAGATTCTTTGTTTAATTTGCCGGGTTTTATCTAGGTTGATAGTACAAAAGCAAAATTACTTGTGTGATTCATCAACACATCAAATTTGACACACTGTTCAAACAGCCGTTAGGTACAAAACAAACAAGCGACTTCCTTGAGGCCTCCCCCAACTTTCTCCCGTGTCGACCGACGCTCGTCGTCGGTTCACTGAGATTCGTTCCGTTATTTTCCGAGACCTAGTTCCATGGTATTAGCTATTGGGTTTTGCAAGGATTATGCAAGACCTAGATCACTAACTAATGTTGGAAATATTGTTACATAATGGTACACCGTTAAAAAAGTATCATGTATACAGGATGAAAGGTTATAGGTATAATAAAAGCTTTAAAGTTTTCCATGAATATTTTTTTCTAGATTCTCGGTGCTCATGCTTTGTTTAGGTCACATTACTATGCCGGTATAATTTTTTAAAATTTTATTTTTATTGCTATTTCTCCTTTCTTTTCTCACAAATTTTTTCTTTTTCTTCTCCTACACGCTGTCTTTTTTTCCTCGTCTACATTCTTAATTAGGGTTTTTATTTCGCAAAATTTATTTATTTGTTTTCTTTATTCACAATTTTTGCATACACTATTTATTTATTCAATGACACGGATATGATATGATTTTCGCCTTTTTTCAGGAATATTCAAAATAGATGTACTATTGCCAATCACATTAAATGATCACTCAGAAATATGTATTTTTTCTAATAAAAAGCGACAGGTCAAAACTTCTGTCAGTACAAAGTCTACAGGGACAGAGAGTTAACAATAATTATTTTTAATGAACAGTACTTTGAATTTTAAAGATGTTTTTTATGTTTATTACATTATTATTATGTTATTTATGTATACAAGCATTGATTTTTGAATAGGTCTGTCAAGTCAGTCTATCATACATTAGTTTCAAATTACCTATCTCTAAAATATTTATTAGTCAACTTAACTATACAAATTTTAAACGCGAAGTTAAATATGTAAACATAAAGGACAGACAAAAGTTTTAGCCAGTAACACATTCTTATCAAAAACTTACTATTCGAACGCTAGCGTAAACGAAATTTATAAACATAAGTTTCAAATCATGGGACTACTAAGTGAGCAATTCTTAATAGTACCGTTAAAACCTATACTGTAAACATGAAGTCATTTATTTACATAAAGCTAAACCCGGTGACACAGTTCTATGTACGAACAAAACAATTCAATTGTATGAAACACGTGGAAACTGTTGAATATAAATGGTATACTTAATAGGGTTGCCAAAATGAATAGAATATAATTATATATTGCCTCCTTTTGGGGAAACTTATGCTTTGCAGTGGGGCAACAATCGGCTGACATGATACGGCAGGGGGCGGTTCAGTCTTATGAGCTACATGAGGCTTTATTATTACTCTTTTTCGGCTCTCACACAAAATGTTTACAACATAGTTCGAAGTTAATAAAAAGCTTACCTTAACAGTGGAATGTTAACTATTTTAAAACTACCCTATTTTCCAAGGCAATGCGAGGTCATAATTAACATATTATATTAAATAACGAGCTATATTTAGTATAATATGTTAGGTATGACTTCGCATTACATTGGAAAATAGGGTAGTTACATAATTGGTGATATTCCACTCTGCCATGTACGTAATGGCTCTTGCTTTCTTTGAACGTTGGTATTTAACATCAGCGTATTTATTCCTTCAAATGACGCAATATCGACACTTAAAAAATTATCGACTGAAACATTACAGCCTGTTCAATATGATATGATTTTATCTAGTAATAATATGTTCCCGCTTCAGTATTATATTTTAAAATAAATTATTACACGTAAATAATACAGATTTGACTATAAAGACATTGATTAGCGTTTAAATCATTGATTATTATTATTATTTATTTTCTTTTAAAAGTTTACAATAATGTAAATTATTCCGAGGTAGTCTATTTGCGTCTAAATACATACAAACTTTCCCGTTATTCCATAGAGACTTCCACGCAGATCCGTACATTACTCTTTTTACAAGACAAAAAAATATCAAAACACGGTAAATATATAAAAAAAGACTTATTAAAATTAAATATACTTCCCAACTTGACAAGATCCGTGCCTAGCACTTTGATGTACTCGTATGTTTATAGTTTATTTATAGATGCAATTTCCAAGGGAAGAATTGGTCAACCGGCAAATGGTTCACTCGATCAAGTGTTGAGCGACGTTGTACGAACAGTACTGGAGATTATCATCATATGTTACATACAAATAACTATCTATAAAACTTTAAATAACTGAAAATATTTTGATAGTATTGTAAACAGCAACAACCAAAAAGATGTTTCAACGTACACAAGCCTTTTTCTCTATTATGAACTTAATTTTTTTTAAATTATATGTTTCTGAGTTATATGTAACTGCGTATAAACCATTATCTAATATGTATTTATGACATAAATACTATATATATAGATATATACATATATGTGTGTGTGTGTTGTGTGTAAGTTGACTAGTAGAAAATGCCTATAAGTTTACATAAATAAATAACAATTAATGCAACGGTGTAAGTGACAGCCCTAGTCAAATGAAACAAATAAGGATGTATTATTTGGTGACTGAAACAAATGCATTTAAAAGGAAATTTCATGATGCCTACAAAATTAGTTCAATTTAGAGAGTAGGTGTTTATTTTTATACTAGCGGCCCTAACTCTTGACTGTTACTACTGGCTTGTCGAAGCTATATAGAAAATATTAACACAGAGCATTTTAGACTGATAACTTTATTTAATGATTTAGTGCCCTTATAATAAAAAGTATATTTATTTTCTTACGCTGCAAAATTCCAATAATATTATGACGTTTTCTTTGTAATGCTTCTAAAGTACTACAACGTAGTCTTATTTTGATTGATTTCTTTTTAATAATTGACGTCAAATTTTTGACAGCTGCAGACTATGGAGCTAAAAAACTTGTAGTTTTTACTGCTTACATATTTTATGTTTTTCCTCAAATACGAAGTAAAAAAACACTGAAATTGGTCAAGCCGTTATCAAGTTTTGAACTTAGCAAAATATTAAGTGATTCATTTTTATTGTTATAGCTAGAACAAGTATTTGTCAAAATCTAATGAAAATGTGAAGCATTTTCTGTGACTTGCACTAAAATATATTGATATGAATTGCATGTTACGAGCCCCTAGCCTTTATATTTATTTCCAAGACAAACTAAACAACTTCACAAAAATAACAGTCGTGTTTATTACACGTCTGACATAATTTTCTGAAAATAACTCCAAAAGGTGGACACCATTCACTAAATATAACGTAGGTTATATAACAATTTTATAATTAAAATTAGTAAGTAACCGCAACTGTAAAATAAAAGTTTTTTTTTGCAACGTTTAACTAATAAATGTATACTTTGTTTATCAATGAATTTTAAATATTTAATAAAGTCTCTGTCTCTGCACCGCCAAAATAGTTGGTAGAAATTACGTTCGACAGTAAGTTTACTGTTATACATTATATTAGCAGTGTTTGAATATATACCCCTATTTTAAACAATGATATAAATTATAGACCTAAAAAAGCGGTGAAGTGATATGAAAGTATTCTTATTCGTGGGCGTTGGTGACGTAAAAAATAATTAACTATTACGCATTAAACAGGTTTCACTATTCCGCTGGGATTAAGCTGTTTTGCTGTCGGAGGGTAAATACACGGGGTTTCATGCGGTTAATCGATGAAACCTTTGCACACTACGGAGACTTTTAATGTATTAACACGTGAGGGGTTGTTAACCTTTTGTGATAATAAATTTGACATAAACGCACGAGCGGTGTGCCCCGACAACTGCAACTCTAAGACCTATGTTGGTGACCTAGGTTTTCCTGCAAATCTCCTAGTTTCTAATTCGAAATTCCGAGCATAGCCCTCTCCATTGCTATCTGGGTGACATAGAACCTTGTTATGAGGTCCAACGTAATCAAACAATTTAATCTGTAAGAACCTTATAAGTTAAATTACTTTGTATTTACCCTAGTATTTAAAGCTTCTTAGATAAAAACAAAAACAAGTTAAGTGATTTAGGTTGATGCGCTTAGATAAAGAAGTCAGAAGTATTGTATCGATATTAGTACACCCGTTGCATTTAACGAAATAAAAATTAAAGCAAACTGTTTTGAACGCAATCATACATTCCTAATAGTGGTAAATTGTTTCACCTCCCTTGACTAATTGATCTCTGCACCGCTTAATGGTTAACTGGTAAAGTATGCTTTTGGCATTAAGTTCGCCGTTATACATAAAATATATAAAAACTATTTTAAATAAATAAATCTAAAGTATTAATATAAAACTTGTTAACGTTTATTTACCACAAGTTAGAACTACTAGCGGTACTAATTAGCGGTGAATTATCATTGAATCCGCTGTTTTATTGTTATTGTCAAAGAGAAATCAGTTCATAAATTTATATAAAAATTAAACTCGCAATATAAATTACAGATAATGTCGCGGTTATGGGTAACACGGAATAACATATACGCGTCAAGCATCTCAGTCCAACGTGACTCAAAGTGCTACAAATCACTCGAAACTTCGAGAACATTATAATAGAACGCGATATAATCCACTAAATTTATTTTTTAGCAAAAAAGGTAATAATACTGAGGCACTATTACACCTTGCAATAACCCAGCTGGATTATTTAACTCTACTGGAAGCCTCGGTACATTTACCACTGGATTTTGATAGGGCGCAAAGGCTCTCGTAAAGGTATCATTTAGCATTTTGATTCGAAGTGATTTGAAAAGACAACAAAATAGGATAGTTCTAGCGAATATATTACTGGATTACAGTGTACTGTTTCAGTTTCAGAGTTTAAGTACCGTTTTTTCGAGGCTCGCATCCAGCGACTTCCTGCAGAATAGACCATCTCCACGATTCACCTAATAGGCCCGTATTACGTACGCCGCGTCTAACGGCTCCTGGTCGCAACTCGAGGACCGTTTGGCCATCGAAATTTGCCATTAAGTGAACGATTCAAATTGTCTTATAAACAGCATACTTTAAAAAAACACACAAAAGTTACCAATTTGGTATTACGACCGGTAAAGAATTAACAAGCGTGCAAGGTACTTTTAATTTTGTTCGCGTTATGAATACAGAGTAATTTTATAAAAGATAGCATCGGGGTCGCACGGTTTGATGACGAAACACTGGGGACCGGAAAGGACACATGTAACATTAAAAATTATAACCAAGCGACAGTCCGAGATGCAACTTCCGGTTTGGTAATTAAACGTGGAGTGTTATTAAGTGGCAGAGGCTAATGTTTAAACGTAAACTTGGTTTAAAAATGGTAAACAAGATTTGCGTTTATATCCTACTGGTGGGGAATTTCCTTTGCAAACAGATTGCCAGAATTTCTATGGTCACATTAACATTTTCAATAATCGTGGTCGAACTACGTCATTAAGAAAAAAAAACTCGTGAATATAAAATGTTTTTTTTATGTAGCGTTATACTTTTTTTCATTCTTTTGTTTCATTTTTGGTTAGTAACTTGTAAATTCAAATAGGAAACATTGTTCAATTTATAACTGATTTTAAAAAATGTGCTCTTCTTTTATTTTAAAGTATGTAGTTGTTTTACCATAAACTATAATGTTTTTTGTGATTTTGTGTTAACACTGTAGGATGTAAAATAAAAATAAAATATTCCGACAGTCAATTCTAGTTTAGTCCGTTAGTTTTAGGACAATGGGAGTAGTTTATTCGCCGGATAGAGTTAATATAGTGCTTTATCAACAATACTTTTGTGAGTAAGAATTAAACACAATATTGTATAGGGTGTTAAATAAATTTTGAGAAGCGTTTACATTTTCGTGTACTTTTATGTACTAAATTTTCATAACAGTCATCTCGTTTGACCCAAAATACTGTCCCAATCTCTTCGTTGCTGGCTTTTCTGTTGTACTTCGCTACGTTGCCAAAACAATAAAATATCAGTCCAAAACTGTTTTGTGCAAAAAACGGATGCATGTAAATTCAACCTTAGCTCGTGATACTACTTCTGTGTATCGGCTATAGAAAGCTTCGCTCGGTTATGGGAGCGTTATATAACTTACATTACTTAAACTTGCTTTACTGGTTTATAGTCTCGTGTAAGAAATTGTTACATTATCCATTTCTATTAGATTTACTAGAATTTTAATGCAAAATTTGTCATTGAATATATTCAAATAGGCATAAAATCGTTCATTAAAGACAGGAATCAATATTTAATTAAAAGTCACGAGTTGAGTTAAAATGTGAATTTTCGTAAGACAAAAAAAGAATGGGTACTTAGAATATTAATTGCACGGTGGAGCACATTTGTGTGCATTGCAGTGGCACGAAAAAACAAAGTTCGTTGCACTAACTTATTCATGAACTATCCCTCTCTCTCTCTCTCTTTCTGAAGGCAAAAAGTCTGAATGATTTCAGAGAATCAAGTGTTTTAAAAACGTTTTTCATGTTATACAAATTTTATTTATGCTCTTTACTGCTCAAAGGTGTTCCGTGAATTAAAGTTAAGGAGAAATCGGGTGATAGGATCGGGAAGGTAATGCCTACCCGCAGAAAAAAAAATCTTTTTCACCACCGTCGATTAAGTTATATGTATATTAATATGACTACATGGTTTGAGAAACTATGATTTCTTTTAATAATCCGGCCATTTTTTCGCTCCTCTATCTAAATCTATGACAGAAACCTGTTTCAAATAATTTTCAGTACATTTTTATTAGCGTTCTCTTTTGTCATTTTCCACAAGTTCTTTTACTATATCTTTTTTTAATTCTTTACATGGCAATTTTAGTGTGAATTTCTATTCGTTGTCTACAAAATGGTTACTTTACAGTAACAAGAAAATGTCAGACCTCTGTACCGCGGACTCATTTCGACAAAGTTGTGCAAAGCCTACCGGCTAGTAACATTAATATCATCACCTCAAATACAAGAAAATGAAAAGGGAATTTGTAATCACAGCAACAGGAAGAACATCACAGATTGCTTAAAGTGACAAGTTCGCGGTTTAGCTCAGGGGTAGGTAATACGTGGTCTGCAGGCCGCTTGGGGACCTTTTTTAATCATGTTTATATGGCCCGCTTAGCATTTCCAAAATTGAATTTATTTTAACGACTTTTCCACGATCTTTTATTATAATAAATTGATAATACTATACTAAACCAAAATAATTGTTTTGCGACGAATTACTTCACATAAAGACTTTTCCAAACCTGCAGTGCGAAAGCGACGCGTCTACGCGATATTGTGTACTTTTATTTCAAAAAATATATTTTTTTACTCTAATGTTTATTGTAAATAAAGTTTTGTAGATTATTAATGAGTGTCACTTTACGTGCGGCCCGCCATACGATTTTAACATTTAAATTGACCCGTTGATTAAAAAGGTTGCGGACACCTGGTTTAACCAGTACTTGCACTATCATCAGGTTACAGCATGATGTTTATTTACAGAAGACTATACGGTCGTATTACGACAATATTCTCATATTTAGAAGATTGCTTAGAAAAGATTGCGTAAGATTGGAGTTTTTCGGTAATATAGTCCGAACTTGCGGTGACAACTGAACAGATGGACAGATGGCGTAACATAGTGAGCCATAAACTTTCCATAAAAGGGTCACGATCCTAAGTCGTGAGGTATATGACGCAGGGAGGAAAAAGAGAAGATTGCGATAAAAGATATCGCGGAATCGCAAATTATGTATGTATGTATATAAATATATATACAAATATGTATACAAATTTAAATAAAAATCGGAGTAGATATTTTAAAAATGCGATTAAAAATTATATTGGTGAAGAGTAGGTGGTTTCACAAAAAGTGTAATTCTCTTTTAAAATCGAACGTAAGTATTAATTTTTGTTTCGTTATATAAGGATTATTCACAATAGCTTGAATGTGTAATAAATAATAAAACAATAAAAGATTATAGTAAAAGAAAATCACTAAAAAATGATCAGAGCATTTTCTTTAATCTTTACTTTAATTTAGTTTAATGGCAGACATTTTAAAAATACGTGAAAAAGATTCAGAATTAATTTTAACCACTACCTGAGTTATCACATTTGGGTTTGATATTGCTTTATGGGACACTGGGACATTCTATTTTCGTTACGTCGAGATCGATGCCTCCGCGTTATGAGTCATGTTATTTTCTTAATGAAGACTTGTACTCGTATAAATGGATAAAATTATTCGTTTGCAATACTCTTATATTACATAGCTAGAACAAACAGCAACAATTTTATGCATCTCGTGACTAAAATTTTTGTCACTTGAAATTGCATCTTTAATTGTCTATATAAATACTTTCTGAGCTTGCATATAAGGGGGTTTATCAAGCCTGTGAGTTTAGGACTTTTTTTTTTACAAACGCGATGAAATCGTTGACGTCAACATGGGAGAGGAGACGTAACTGGCAATAATGTTTATTTTTATTAGCACTAGTTGTCATTAGCAGAGATCGGATATTAGAATGCATATCAAACTAAATTTGTCAAGTTATATTATTATTATGAGCAGTTTTGCATCATTAAAATGTCGGGATACGAATAGATGAGTGCCACTACTTCACCTTTCGTATGTAGTGATTCCAGAAGTAATTAACTTTTTTAATTTATCTATTAGTAACTTTATAAAACGGTTTATATGTTTTCTTAGCGAAGAATTTGCTTTAGACATATTTGCATCGGATTATTCTATCACAGGTTGTTAGACTTTTTAAAATTCCTTCTGTTGGGGCCTTTTAAGAGTGACATATTGTAATTCAGAATGCAAGCCTGATCGGATAAGTAACATTGGACTATCCCTTCAATTTTATAATTCCGCGTCTTAAAAAAACACGAAGTGGCGGCCGAAGAAAAATGAGCATGGGCAATAAGCTTTAATAGCGAACTGACGAAACGGAGCGGCTGTTACGCCTCCCGTTTCGCCGCGCGCCTTCCTAAACCGCGGTACAGCACTTTCGGTTCTACTATATTCCCTAAACATTTATAGCAGTATATGTGTTTTAATTGACCCGCTACTACTACTGGTCTTATAGTACCCGGCGATAAATATTGCACATCGACCTTTGGAAAGTGACAATCGGCTTCGTAGAGCGTTATCTCTGTCGCACGTTGTCTCTTTCAAAAGGTCGATGTGCAATATTTATCGCCTCGTACTGTAATACACAGTATTATTATGTTACAACAGGTGCTGTAGCTCTTAAACTACACTAATTTGACGTAAAATCTTACCTCCCAAGTTAACAAGAGGGCGATAAAATTGATACAAAGATAATTATAATTAATAAACAAGACTAAGAAGTAAAAATTAGGTTTTTTTTAATCCTCAGCCCATAATGCTAATGAATTTGCCGCCAACGACAAACAGTCTTGACGACCTCAAAATACTCGTCGTCATCGGAAAACAAAGAAACGGTAAGCATCGAATTTAGTACATTTTCCTCGAATGCAATTGCGCATTACATTGTGAATAAGACTTCGACAAAAGACAATACAGCTGCTAATATTTCACGCTGAGTGTTATTTGCTTGTAATTGAATAGATTTCAATTGTTATTTATTTGAACACTTTATAGTACAATATGAAGACGAACTTAAAGCTGAAGGCGTTTTCTGCCAGTTAATCTTATAGGCCGTGCGATGATAAACAAATGGAGATAGATAAATTAAGTAAATGTCATGAAAAAGTTACAAAAATCAAAAGGAACAGAAAAATAAAAGTAAGATAAAAACACCTAATATAGATTTTGCAATATATATATATATATATATATATGTATGTGTGTCATAAACATACATCTACATATTCCATTTCTTTTAACACGTTTAACGCCACACTAAAAACTATGTTCAGTTCAGTGGGCCGCGACGGACACCATGTGACTGCCATCATGTTGGGTCCAAGAGGCCGCGTCGGACACCATGTGTCCGCATGCCCTCGATCACTTCAGAAGCTTCTAGGGAGCCAACGGACAGTGTTTCGACTGTTTTTACCAAGGCATGTGACCCCCGCGGCCCCGCAGAAAAATAATGGGTAAATAGCTGTTTCCGTAAGTCGCCCATTTTTTTAAGGGTTTTACTGACAATATTTGCAAAAAAAACACCTTGACGAATTATTGATGATTTTCGATTTAATGGTGTGGCCCCAGGGGACAGTATGCTGTCGAACACATGGTGTCCGCCATGGCGTACAACGTGTTAATATAAATTAAATAATTAGTATAATTGGAAATCTATGAAGGCGGCCTATGTCCAGCAGTGGATGTACGGCTAATGATGAGTTCTAAATTAGATTTTAGGAAGTAGTATGCGTTTTTATTACATCTTTGTAGGTTAAGCTGATTACGTTACAACTTACAAAACGTAATTGAATAGCCCAAAACTGATAGCTTTCGCGCATGAAGTATATGAAATATAATTTTTGTTTTATTTCAAGGTCCTTTAACTATGATAACACACAAAACTGTACCGCATGGTTTATTCCGGCTAATTTATCAAACGAGATAAATTCTTATGAAGTTTATCGAGTACTCAAAACTATTCGTTTTCAGAGTATTTATATTTACAAACACGTGTCGTGAACCTACATTCTCTATAAATATATAGAGAATGTAATTATAGAATTTATTTACGAAAACCAAACATAGGGTAGTTTTGGAAAAAGTATTGAAACAACGACTTGTTCTAAAGAATTATGAACACATTTACGTTTTAATATGTAATATGGTCTATCTATTATCTGAATTATAATATGATTTTTTTTAACTTAATGCTGGCTGTGGCTGCCTGAATAAATGCAGTATACGATGGTACAAAGTATACTATATTCAGAAGAGTGACGTCAATTGATACCACGAGCTTAAGTTACATGGAAGCAAAACTAGTAATGTAAATGAATACTACGTGTATTGCGGTTTGGGCACGTGTTTACGCAGGAACGGTCCTTAAGGAAACAGATGATAATATTGCCGCAATCTAATACGAGGTTAACATGCGTTTGCGGGTAGACGAGATGTTACTTGCAACTTTGTACATACGGAATTTTAATTTATTGAGCAATGTGTCGAGAGATTTTAATAAGTTATATATTTTGAAAATACCACTTCACATCGTCAGAGCTGTTTTTACTGCCAAGCAGTATTCTAATATTATTTTAAAAAAATTGCTATCTTTAATTTTTTTTTTCAAATATTATCTAAGTTTGTTTATAAGTTTGAAGTCGAGCGTCATAGCGATCTTTAGTGAAAGCCTATACCTCGCAGTGGGCGTATGTGTCGGCTGATATGATGATGTTTTAATTCAATAACTCATATAGTTTTACTGTTTGACTCACTCTCGCTTGTTTTCACAATAACTTTATATTATTGTACCGTATTCCAATTTTATTGAAATGGCCGACGAACACATCACAGAGTGGCACATGCGTGTGGCAAGTGTGTAGAATTTTGTTTTGGAAAATGAATCTTGAGTTTTTTAGAAACTGAGAAATAAAACGCACTGTATAGATTCATTTAATTACTTTACAGTCCATTTAGAAATATCAAAAGTTATCGTTTGTGTAACTCATGAGAATAAAAGAGAAAAGCCCAATTACATAAAAACTAGAATAAGATTCTGCTCTCCCATAATGGTATCTCTCTCTCTATTTCTGGTAACCTGCTGTATGTTGGTCTAAATTGACTAATAGCTTAAGTATACGTCATAATTGATAATAGATATAAAAGCTATGAATGTATATTTCATTAGTCATTATATATATATATATATAGCATATATATATATATATATATATATAAATAAATATACATAGCATATATATATATATATATATATATATATATATATAACAAATTAGCTATACAACACCAGTCTTTACTCTGACGATCGATATGCACTGATGCACTCTTGTATTAATTCTTCTGTAACATATTACTAGACTATTTTTTAATAACAGACAAGGAAAAAAATATAACGTAATCTCATTAAATGCATCTGGATCTGAACTCCGTTACGTATCTACATACATAATTAACATCCGACACAAGAGTTTTTGAACTCGCTGTAGTGATTGAGATCACACATTTGAACCGGTATCGTTTTAAATTTATACTTTTAATCAATCCTGCGGTCGGAAATTCGCTAGCAAAAAGCCGATGGACGTCGAACTGAATATGCTAACGTATGCTTTCCGTGGAACTTTTTTTTGCGATCGACAGTTTAAGCGATAAAACTCACGTACATTCGCTGTAATCTGTTTTTTTGTTGTATACAAGGGTGAAAGTTTACATAAGACTTAATGCGAATAAATTAACTCGCTACAAAATACAAATACTATGCAACGTTTTAAAACTAAATTATACGACTATCCGAATTTTAGACCTGTGGCAGAAAAAAATATTTTAAATAAAAGTCATTCTTTCGTGCGGTTATTATTTGTTTTGTTTGATTTGTCTGTGTACACGTTAGTATTGAAATATAAATAAAAAGTTCTTACCTTTATTCTCCCCTTGGAGTGTTTTGACGGAGGGTGCGAGACCGAAGGGCGCCTTGGGAATAATAGCCGAACCCTTATTCTTTTCGAACAGCGCCTTACGTTCCCTCAGCGACATCTCGGCGGGGTCCTTCTCTTTAGTCTTAGGGCTTCCGGCCTCGAACATCGCTGCTTTGGACAGCACGGAACTGCGGTCGACGTTGCCGTTCAGCCGGGGGGCGAACCTCCTGGGCTTGTCGTCGTCAGCTTTTGTTTGTACACAAGCGTCGGCTGCGTCGTCATTCTGTTCCGTGGGCAGCGCATTATTCTCCTTGTCTTTATCACTGTCACTGTGCTCGTCGGGGTGTCGTGGCGGCGTCGGTGCGCGGTACTTTTTGATGGACGGTTTTTTAGTGACGGTCGCCGGGTTGGCGGGCGGCGAGCTGACAACCATTGTCGCCATGTTGGGGGCTGCGGCGACACTGGGGGTTGGCTGCGCGCGCTTCGGCTCCTGTCGGTCGCGATCGTGGTTTTCCGGCGTTGTAAAATCGTACACGAGCCTCGATTGGCCGGCGGAGACTCGGCGGAACCCCTCGCCCTCCTACGATTGGACAGCGGCGTTGGACGGCGCGGGGTGAGCACGTGTTCTCATTTCGTGTATCGACGCGGCCCGGAACGGTCCGACACGGCCTCACGAAAGTGGGTTAGCCGGCGCTAAAAGGGTTCGTGGCGAAGTTGCATCATTGTTTTTAGTTTGATTGCGTAAAGCGATCTCGTTCGCAGTATACGTTATATATTTAGTGAGCGGGAATCGTGATTATCTGATACGTCTGTAACGAATGTTGGGGGGTCTTTCGGGCGACGGGAGTCTGTGCGACACAAACTCCGTACGTGCAGCGCGGGCGGCGTCTTGCAAGCGACTGGCGGACGCGCCGCGGGTGGGTCGGCACATCACACGTGCAGGGAACCGGCTTGGAGTTCGTAGCCACTCAGCGCGCACACGCTGCTTTTCGCGATCGTTAGTTTGAGGAAGTATGCAGCGTCATGCACGTGTGATAAATAGACAAAAACAATAACCGCAGCTTGGGAACGCATCGTAAATCGAATAAAATATCGCTATTGCAGCGACGACAATATTTTTAAATTAAATAAGCAGAGATTCATTACATATACTTTAAAGCATAAAATCTATCTATAAATGAATAGCTTAGTTTAAAATTAAAATAATTTCATAAGTAACAAAGTTATTATTTTCTCGTCTCTCGTAACAATAATCTAATGTTCTAGGAGACATCGCGAATTTGGCTACTTGGCTAGATTAATGTCCGCATCAATGAGGAACAAAAGTTTATTCACTTGTATTAGGAAGACATGACATTCGATCAATTTAGCATAGAATAACATAGCATTTAGAATAGATTAAGCGAAACTCCACTCGCAAAATGGATTGTGGGAGTATTCATTAAAAAGAAAGCACGTCTTCAAACCAAAGCTCTTAAAGGTATAAAAAACTTGGCTAAAATATTTTTCTGTGATGCAAGTTTACCAGAAATGGTTTTTATAAAATTACACATAGAAAAAAACCTTGCGGTCCACACAAATCGCGCGAGGGAAAGTTTGAGGGATGATTAGTTAAAAGAGAAAAAGCTTTTTAGAAGTGAATATATAGCTCATTAATCAGTAAAAAGCTTTAAAACTTTTACACCTATTTCCAATAACCAGGCTAACAACTTGCAGTACAAAGTCTGCAGGGTCAGATAATTAAAAATAATTATTTTTAATATTTATTGGTTATTATCTCTGTCCGAATTCTTTTTCTTTTTAAATTATCATTAAGTTTTTTTTCCTGAAACCATTTATTTTTGGATACGGTGTATTATATATTAAATATCAGCAAATAGGCATACATTCACTCCTCAAAGCTTTTGCACCTATAATCATTCATCTTGTGAAATGAATGATTTTCATGTAATTCACTTCTATTTACTTCTATTTACCGCAACTTATTGATTGTATTAATCCTATCGCGTAGATCGATACTTTAACTTTAACATAGAAGTTGATTTAAGTTATAACGCGGTTATCTTAAGCAGCATCTTAACGCGCGGCGACGACTTTGTGTGACACGGTTACTTAATCTGTCTGTCTTAGTTTAATTGGGTTAAACGGTTTTAGGTTAACCTACATAGTCGTTAATGCTAGATCATTTGTTAATGCCATTGACTTTTTTAAGAATATTTACGTCTCCATATTACTGGTACAATACGCACATCTTTTAATTGATTGTAACATCATTAAATGAATATATTTTTCTCTTAATGTAAAATTTGGTTACACGTATTACTTATTTTACAGTAAATAATATGTAAATCTAGCTGTGCCCGCGACTTCTTCCTCGTAAAATTTAACAAAAAAATATTTAGATTTATTAGTTATTAGCATTTTACAAGAATTTTTCTAAATTAAAAGTAGCCCATATCACTCCTTATTACATCCGCTATCTACCAGTATAAGTCTCGTCAAAATCGTTCCCGCCGTTTCAGAGATGAACCAGAAAAAGTGGCAGACAAAAGATAAAAAATGTAATTTTGATATAATATCGGTTATTTTAATATTACAAACACTCCCTCCAATTTTAATTTTTTTTTTAAATGTCGCCGCTTTACAGATTAAGATTTCTAAGTTTTTTTCTTTTTTTTAAGGCATAAACCTCTCCCATTGATATCCATGGCAGATTTACCAAAATCACCACTTTCGGCAGGCAGGTGTGCGAAAGCAGTGTGATATTGTGGTACACAGAAGACGCAGCTGCAGAGGAAGTCCTATATGATTAATGGACAAAGTGTGAATTATATTCTTATATAATTCACATTTTGTGTCCCGGGATTGGAACCCGCGTTCTACGATCTCAAGTCTTAGCCCTTTATCGCTGAGCTACCATTGCCACAAGTTTTATTAGCGTCTTTTATTTTCAATTTAATAAATATTTGGATATGCCTTCAATCCAGTGATGGATAGAGGATGCAACCGCAATTTAACTTAACTTGCAGCGTGATAAGTTATTTCATAAGCCTTTGGCTAATAAATCTACGGATCGCCTTACCAGTATAAACAATTATAAGTACACAAGAGCACGGCACAAGTGGCACGGGTGGACGGAGTTCAATACTGTTTATAGTTAATCGAGACTTTTTGTATCGGACATTAAATATATTTTTTATTTATCTTAATTCGGTTATTATAAAAAAAAAACTTTCCATGTAAAGGGCTAGCTACTAGCTTTTGAGAAGTAATAATTACAGAGGGAGTCGCGGAAAGTGTAAAGCATTGAGACAACGAGAGAGGAAAGACGAGAAACAATGAAATTTTAGGTGGTATCTTATTTAATATACAAATTAGAAAATTTTATATTTTTTCATAAATTTTGTAAAATTAACTTTTTCGGTTGAATATGAAATAGTATCTCAAACATAAGTAAAGAATATCGAGAAGTTTCCTTGAACTAAATCTACATGAGATTTAACATAGCAAAGCTTTTCATTCAATAGTTATATTATATATTTGAAACTAGATTCTTCGCAACAGGACTGGTTATACCCCGAGATCCGGGTTCAAGTTCACGATGGATCGAGCGAGCTTTGATTAATTGCTATAAACTGTTAATAAAACTTAAAACTTAAATTTTATGGATGTATATTAAAAAAAAATAATGAATTTAGTAAAATAGTATGACGTCACTTATTACAGCTACAATTTTGTGTTTTTTGTTTTACATATTTCACTTAAAAGCTAGCCGATTTTGAAAACCTTCTGTATACGTTATGAATAAATATTTTGCATATAATTACAATAAAAATTCCATCACAACATCTAAGGTAATATTTGTAAATTAAATGATATTCAATCAGAATTAATCAGTAGTTTAAATTTTTACGAACGCATGTACTGCTATAGCTAATTATGGTATTTAGATATTAAGAACTAAACACTAAGTTCTTTTTAAACTTTCGCCTACTACTAGTTCTGACAGACTTTGTACCGTCAGAAGAAATTCTGGAACTTGTCAAGTTTTTGAGCATTATTTTTTTTTCCTGACGAATCTTTTAAATTGTTAGAGATAGACAACTCGACTCCGTAATGGCGTGACCGAGGGAAATAGGGCTTCGTCATATATTTAGATACGATGTTAGCACTACGCAATCTATTTTGTCGGATCCTAAGTCGGAAGCCGCCTAACCATTTTGCAGATTAGCGTCTTGTCTCCATAATGATTTTTAAAAGTTGTAATGACGAATATAGTCCCAAAGGGTTTGACGTATCCAAACTTAATTAAAAAAAAATTAAAAAAATATACGAATTTAATGTTAATATGACGTATTAAAGCAGATTATCTCTTTAAGACTTCGATGACATTATGAAAACGTAGGATAGAACTTGGCAAGTTATAAGTAAGGACGTGTTGTCCCTAGTAATGGATTATTGAAATAATTGTTGCCACTTAAATTTCGGAGCCCTACGAAATTAAGATAGACATTCCCCAGTGCTGATGGTCATTGACACTGAGACAATAGGCATGTCTGGTGTTTCGCTCGGTAAACGCCGGGGTTCCCTAAATTGTTTCATAGCTATTATATTGTAGGTAGGAAGCAAATTCTACCGATGAAGTTAGTTGGGATAAGCAAATCGATATATATGTGCTAACTTTGTATATATGTGTGAATGTAGCAGTGAAAACAATTGATTTAAACCAAGAACTTTAATTAAACAGAAACACTCATTCGTCGTACATCGCAAATCTAAGAGTGCCCTGTCAATGTCAATCCTTACATACTTCTATCTTAATGTTGCCCGATAACTATTTTTCTCCCACATATAAACATAATATTATTAAATTTTTATTTATTTTCTTATGAAAAAACTTCGATAAAAGGTTGGCACTAGGTATGAAGATATTTCTCTATACCTGTCACTAGGCTCTATAAAGTTAATAACTCTTCTGTGGGCAACTATGTAAAATTTTACGATACCCTTCCCTGTAATATTTATTCTTTCTTATACTTTAAATATCATATATATAAAAAGTTTACCGAACAAAATATTGTAAAAAAAATCTTACAGTGTGAAGCATTTTTAAAATGATAATAAAACTTTATAATTGATAGCTCTAAAATTGCGTATCTCATTAGACCAGAGTGCAACCCTCGCAGCTTTAAATAGAGGGTTGTCAATTTAAAAGAACTGTTTGACTAAAATTTCTATCAAATCGGGCCTGTTTTGGTATTCCAACCATATCATACAGAAGTGATCTTAAATACTTATTTTTATAACATGGTTTAGGCTAAGGTGGCTGACGAACTGAACATGATTAGTAATAAAGTTTACAAGTTTAATGACATCAATTTCATGTTGTAATGAAAGGAGAGAGATCTATGCTGTGAAAAGTTAGAAAAAAAGTTATATTGCTGTTTTGTTAGTTTAGTTATTTTGGCCTATGTACAATAATGGATCTACGGCTGGAATAATGATCATCACTAAAATGTTCGACAGGGGAAATGCGATAATTACTATACAAAATTTAAATATTTTTATATTATCTTAAATTAGTGTATTGTGATTTGGTTAGTGTCTTGTCTTCACAGGTAGACGCGGCCTGGGTAAACCCTTCACTAGGTGGCCAAACGACATAGTAAAGGTCGCAGGAAATCGCCGGATGCGGGGAGTCCAAAACCAGTCATCACCGTGATCTTTGAGGGAGGTCTATCCCTTGCAGTGGGCCTCTGTCTGCTGATATGATGAAGATGATGAATGTCGTGAATTATTATGCTAATTCTAAATAGTGTAGACGTTTTGAAATACAATCATAACTAAAAATCTCTGCGGTGTCATTGGTTGGACTAAGTTTGTTTTCTTATGTTGTCTATTTCTGACCATTAGTTCGTCCCAGTTTACGTATATTTAAAACTTCTATTAAAATAGTCTATATTTTGAAGATATGCTTTAATATCAGAGGGTTCATTATTGAATTAATTAATGATTTTATTTTTGTTTATGTATGTATATTGTATGTGAATATATATGTTTATATGATTATATGATCTTAATCTACTTTTATTCCTTATTTGTTATTGTATATAATTAAAAATTGTGAATGTACTTTACACGTTAAATAAGCTGGTGCATTAAAATAATTGTTATAATGCTCATTTGCACCATTTTAATAAAAAAAATTAAAAAAATGTACAGGCATTTTGGAACTAAGCCACAATTTCAGGACTGGATTACTTCATAAAATATAGTAGTGTACGGAACACACAAACGCAGTGAACAGAGGATTGCATCCTATTGCATCATCATTACCACAGAATCACGACATCTTATAACCGAGTCGATTTGAGTAGACATCTCCACAAATAGACGTTGACAGTAATTGCGCGTATTCTAAATGTGGTCGCGTTTGAGTTTGTTGAACCAAGTTTTTGCGCGCTACAGTACCGGTGCGCTCTGGTCTCAGGTATTTTTTTGTTACTAGACGAAGGAGTGGGGTGTAACACAGATCTCATCTTAATAAAAATGTAAGAATTTATGTGTTTAAACTTTTAGTTATCATTTCTTGTTCGATGTTCGAATCCTGCGCAGTTGCGTTCCCGAAACATACGTGATATCCATAATATAAGTTGAAGTGTAAATTTCGCTGATATAAAATAATAATGGCTTTTATGGTTTTTATATCCACAAGCTGCTGCCAAAGAACTGATTTTTCAAACCTTAACTGATTTTGCTGGTGTTTATGAAAATATCGTGAATGTTGCACTATTCTTAAATAAGCAGTGGCATCACAGATTTTAATTATAACACTTTTTCAATTTTGTACAATTTTAAGGCATCTGGCTTCTGGTGTACAATAATAAATATATTTTAACCAAGAAGGATTGTAATATGCGTTTTAGAAACGCACAATACATCAGAAAACTAACCAGAAAATTGGTTTTAACTAACTTTTTCTTTCCAACATTTAGCAAAGATTTTACAAAACCGCTACATGTAAACACACCTTTATATTTACGTCACTGAATTCTTCTGACAAAATATTTCGTAACGAAAAATACAAATGGCGAGCGAGCCCGATTTCCGCTTTGCATCATCGGACTTGCTTCCTTGTTTGAGAAATAGGGCGCCGCCGCGTGCGGCATCCACGGCTGTTTATTGTCTGCGGTATTATCAAAACATTTACTGCGTGCTGTAACCTTTGACTATTGATTTATTTGGTAATTAACGGAATAGACATATACAAGAGATCTGTAAATGTTTCTGAACAAAGCTTAGAAAGGTCTTTCGTCATTATCATCATCAGCCGCTAGACGCCCAAAAGGCACAGACCTACTCCGAAGATCGCCACGATGATCGGTCATGCGCTGCTGCATTCAGCGATTTCCCGCGGTCTTAACTATGTCATCGGTTGGCAACCTATTGGGGGACTCACGCCGTGTCTACCGGCACGTGGTCGTCACTCTCGAGTATTAATAACATTGCATATATAGTATTAATAACATAAATATATAACTATACATAAGCTTGGTTTCTATGTAATGATAACCAACTAGCAAACCGATCTCACTGCATTATACGAGTATATAAATAAATTTTCATTAACGATTTAAAAGTAATCAAAGGTATGAGATAGAATGCTAAAAGAAGTTTCTTTTTTGAAGAGAATACAAAAACAAGTCGTTCACCTCGTAAAATATATGGTATCGAAATTTCCAAACCAATACGGTCAAGATAAAAAGGTAAACTTTGGGGCATTGGATAAAAAGTTTCTGTGAAATTTTAATGAATGGTCATTATACATATTTTTAATGCTCGTTTTTTCGTCAGGGAAGGTCACTGTTGCCTTTTTAGCAATTACAGGTTCCGCGTGTTTAAGGAGGCAGGTGGATGCAAATGGCACTTTGCCTAAACATTGTCTTAAGTAGCTAAGCTCGAAGGCTCCCTCGGAAGCCTTGGCCTGGACTGTCTCACATAGTGTTTATTCGAATAGGAACCACAACAAGTTCTCATAAGGTCTAGGTGGTGAGATTTTATATCTATAGAGCTAACCTTATTCTAACTCTACTATCCGCCGAGTATGGTAAGAGGCTACACTTGCAGAACGATAATGACTGTCATGTACCTATGGGAAAAAATATCATCTGAGGTTGAGAGTCCAGTTCAGCTCGCTTGGGGCCTAGCTTCGTAAGGTCGCTTGGGCTGTCACGCCTTTACCTTTTCGACTCAAGCATAGCCGAATCATGATTTGGTCGGTTGCTATTGACTGATCATTATTATGTAAAGCTGGCACTTAGAGAAGGTCTACTCTACTGCCGCAACTTATAACTGTCATACATATAACAACGGCGAAGTATTGTTGCTCATATTGGCTAGCCGATCTCTTGCAAAAGAAACATCAAGTATCTATTGTAAAACTTGAAATTAAATTCAATTACGTTGATACTTATTAAATCCGTAAGGAGTTTAAGATATAAAATTTAGATAGTATTCGTTACTTTGGTTAATAACCATAGCCGGAGTTGGACGTGACATTTGAATGCGTATAGTATTAAAGAAGCAATAGAATGGGTGCATTGCGAAGTTATCTACGCAACAAAGGTTCGATCTATCGGAGACACGCGGCCGTAAAGCCCACGTACGACACATTGGAGCCGTCCGGTTATCAGTGTCACCATAATCAATCAACTGTGTTACTCAATGATGTTTATTACCCGAGTTGCTTGACTGTTACAGTTCTTTATTTAAAAAAACGAATTCAAATTTAAGAATTCTTTATTCAACTTACGAATTTACAACTCTTAATGACGACTCGTCAAATAAACTTAGAAGAGGGCTATGTTTCATTTTCACACTTTCGTATTTCTTAAATAATACAGCATGAAGGCGAACACATCATTTTGCTATTTACTATGAAGTCATTTTCGGTGTAGTAACAACCCATCCACATACACATCCTTTAATATTTTTATAAACCTTGCAATGGAAGCTTTTGGAACATTATCTGAGATCCTATTGTAAAAGTCAAGTCTTAGAAACTGTATGGATTGCTATAACTTTCATAATAACCCCTATTAATCTCTACGTGACTACTAATTATAGGCTTTCATTAAAATCTTTCCATGGCACTTTTAATAGCGAACTAAAATATAAAATATTTCGTGATGAGGACCGGTTATTTTTAATTTTATTTACATGTTATGATGCATAAAATAGATACATTAAATTTATGATTGTATTGTTGTTTTATTTTCAAACAATGTAATATTTATTACCATATGAAATTAGAACTAACTATAATGGTGTAATTATAGTTCTTGAATTAATTTTATTTTTATTTTAATAGGTGAAATTGTAAAAATTACAACAATTTTTTTTAGCAGTAGACATGCCCATAGACTTAGACCTGTCGCTTGATTGAAAAGAGTGGTGACTAGGAGTAGAGAGACATTTCAGCTAAACTTTACATCATTCAGTTCAAATGAAAAGTAATAATGTCGACGACGTACTATAATGTCTTGTTGGTAGTTTCTTTCTTGTTTTAGCACAACTGACAAGTGTCCATTACGCGTGAAGAATATTAAAATATACTACTGCTCAATGATTAAAGTTTTGAATTTTGAATTTGTTGTTAAGCTTTGCATCGTTAAAACCTAAGTTACGGTTATTGCAAAATAACCGTAATTTTTGCACGCATTTAAATAACGAAAAAGTTAAGTTAAGTTAATACAATAAAAACAAATAAAAAAATGGTTAAGCTTTTTATTACGAATATTACAAACCGATCGTAAACTACGGTAAATTTGACAAACAAAAGCCTGTAGAAAAGTTAATCGTGGAGCGGTCTCCGCAGACCCGGAAACAAAGGGTATGCGAAGGCACAAGGCATTGTACCTGAGCGAGCGAAGTCGTTCCGTCTTCGATTTAACGACATAGCTTTGGGTCACGAATTCACGAAAACCACTCCGGACCACATTGTCCCGGCCACCCACAACAAACGACAGCTAAACGGGGATCAACTTACAGGGCAAAAGTTCCGAACGGATCGTAAACCGCTTTGAAGAACTGCGACGAAGCGATTTTTATGTTTTCCGAGAAAACGTCAGCCCTCGATTTATAACATATATGTATTGCAAAATCAATAGAACGACTAGTTTTAGTTGCAAAAAAGATAAGGAAAAGGAGCTTATGAAAAATAAATATTATTTATGCTGCGTCATTATTTTAAACACATCAAAGTGTATAGCAGTGTATTTTTTTCTTTTCAAAGGAAGTATCTTACTGGGAAGTCTCAAAACACTTAAGTCTTATGTTTGTACTTCAGATCTACCTCAAGATAATATATTCTACATTGATACAAAACTGATATTAGACATCAACATAATTTCTTTAAGACTGCTTACGAGTCTTCTAGTTTTGTAAAACATTATTTCTACGGAATATATTAATGTGTATTGCTGTACAGTCTGGGCTCTAATTTAAATTTTCTAGGACATTACAAAATTAATCTAGTACGAAATACGAAACAAAATAAAGAAATAAATTTAAATTCCCAATGTACAAAATTCGAAGAGCCAAGATTAAATGATAATAACTTACTTAGAAAAACAACAAGTGAATAAGAGATACGCGAGGTAACATACATGTAATATAAATTGACATTTGTAGGACGCGTGGTATTTTTAAATTTAACAAATGGCAGTGTATTGTTTAAAGCAGGGATGAGCAACACGCGGCCCACGGGCCCTTTAAACATGCTTACGCAACCTGTCAAATATTTCAAAAATTTAATTTATTTTATAGACTTTCTCTCATCAATACATTGTGATAAAACTAATTAAAATAAAATGGTAGTACATACAAAACTGAAACAGTTAATAAAAATTTCACAATAAGAAATGAAATTTCATTGAATTATCATAGATCAAGACTGAGGGATGCACGATTAGAAAGCTGCATAAGTGTAACCACCCCTTCAAATCCTACTTACATTAACCAGCTTGTATCCAAAAAACAGTACCTAACTTTTCATATTTTTCTTAATTCTAATGTTAATTATAAATAGTTTTGTAAATAACGTGCGTTTCTTTATGCGCGACCCGCCAATTTTTTTTTAAATTGACCCGTTGTTCAAAAAGGTTGCACACGCCTGGTTAAAAAAAGAGATGTCGGTGTCGCTAGGGGCGTTAAGAATAGCAGGCCTGTACCTGAATGCACTCGATTGCGAGTCCAACTCTACGAACCAGAGTACATTTGCGTAAGATTAACTAACTTGTTAAATTCACTCTTGATTAGCCTACACATTCAAATTTAGTATTATATCTTTACTTTTCCTTAAAACCTTCCAACATTTATTCTCTTTGTCAACAATAACAACTTTTACATGTGATGGAACTGGAACAAAAAACATTGTAATGAATAAATTGTTCCAAATTCTATCTGACAACAGGACGACAGATCACAATAAGACCACGATCCCACTCCATTGTTACGGCTACACAAAACGTCGCGGAAATAAATGAGGTTTAAAATGACCCACATAATGGTCTAAAATAAAACGTGTCCAACTTTAATGTGTCGTGGTTGAGATTTTTATATTTTCGTCTGATGATTGTGGTCTTGCATACAAGGAACTCATTGGCAATTGTAAGCACCTTTGGTTCTCGTTGGCTAATTCATTCGTTTTATGAAAGGTTCTACTCTCAAAGAGGATGGCCATGCACAGGATTTCTTTACGAGGTCAAAACAGGAATGCAGAGATCCGTAGACGAATGAAAGGAACCAAGCTAACAGAGCGGATTAGCAAGTAGCAGCGGCCGCTGGAGCCTTAAAGTTCTAGAATAAATATCAGAGGAAATCCAAGTGCAGAAAAGTCACCAATAAATTAGACAGACGATCTTGTTAAGGCCGCCTCCAATCGGTCTTATTGAATATGTGGGAGGTCTTCCTTTAGGAATTGCCGCCCTACGTCCGAAATGACGTTGAAATGACGTTACGACAGCATTACCATCAAATTTAAAATGATGGTCTATTCGGGAATAAATACTAAGTAAGCGATAAAGCAAAATTAAATATTATTTTCTTATTGCACGAGGAAAGGTATACTCTAGTATAATCATCATTTACAGTAATTTATAAACAAAATACAAAAAGCCCGTTAACACGGTGTGTGGCCCCTACTCCCTACTAGGCAGCGATTTTTTGAGAACTATGCCTTGTCCTGTACATCTATCAGCTGAAATCATATGTTCTTAAACGCGTGCTTTTGATATAGAAACGCTTCGCAGATTCTGAGGTGATTAATTCTGTGACGGCTCACACTTGATTGTCGACAATATGCAAGAAAGTATTATTCCTCGAAACGCCTATACTTAGCCGAGTTTAGTTACGCAACGGCGACGTTAAGCCTGATTAAACAGATTAACCTTATATTTAACTGCGTACCTTCACTTTGTTATACGTGAAGGGCGAACCTTTGTATGTCGTGCCTGTAGTACATATCAACGCGTATTGAATTTAAAGTACCCAATTAAATTTTAACAAATGTTATGTATCGAATTATTACAGTACATCATTATATAAATTTTTTCGGCCATCCTTACTGCTAAATATCAGTGTCAATTTTTATGTTCTACGTACCACTAGAACGCAGGTTAAAATATTTACTAACCTATTAGTATATTTGCCGCACAGAGTTAGTGCCTGAAAATAGACAACAAGGTAAGGATGCGTTTACATAAAGACAAAACATATTACATTTAAATTGACTGTTGCCGTTGACTTATTTCTGTAACCTACAATCATGACGTTCTAGTAAAATGTTGTAGGTCATAGGGTTAAAAAATATTGTCATAGACATTACAAGGAAAATGTGTTGGAAAATTTTATTATTTTAAGTTTATTAAGAAACACACAATAGTAAAAATTCGGATTATTCAAATATAAATATTTATGTTTTGTTAATTGCACTTTTTTTTTGGGAAGTAGTCATGTATAAACGCATCTTTATCCCTTAATAGCCTAGTTTTAATTTTCATACAAATCTTTTAAACCGAATGTTCACATTACTATTAGTTTTTTTTTTTTATAGTTTGGCTGTAAGAATTTTACTGTTGTATAATATTCTTTCCAACGAAATTAAAAAAAAAATCTATTTTTCCCTTCATCTAGACCCCCAAGCAAACACTGTAATATTAAAAAAAAATCACTTTCTAAAATCAGGCTATTAAAGGTTAAACATCTTTACTACTATCAACGCCCTGTACAATCTTGTCCCTTTCACTCATAAAATTGTAGCAAGAAGCACCACGTTAACTCTATCCGGTGAATGTAGAGTTTGAAAATGTGCTCAAAAATTTATTGGTTTCTTTGTAAGTTGGTTAATAATATAAGCTATATGTCAGAGCCAAAAATCTTTTGATACTTTTATAATCACGATTATATAAAAAGCCAACGAACTCTACATGTCCCAGATCCAGTTTCTCTGGTTTTTAAAATTACACGTAACATGTTACAGTTAAGTGGAGTCGAACTAATGAAATACCTAAATAAAAGAGACAGGTTTGGGGGTCTGTAAGTGAATTTCTTGAGGCTTTATATACGCATGGGTTCATAGAGTTAATGTAATTATATAAATAACATCATGAAATAATATTTAATAAAAACTTTCTTAAGCTCTGTCTAAACTTAAAAAAATACGACTAATAAAAAAATAAATTAGACGGGAGTCATCTTTAGCGGAGGTCCATGCCTTGCAGTGGGCGTTAGTCGGCTGACATGAATGAATGAATGAAATAGCTTTACACTCTGAACTGTACAACTTTTTCAGCTAATGTAACTATGTCGTTGGATCACCTCGTGGAAGGCACTACCCACGGCGCGTCTACCGGCTCTTGGCCGCCACTCAAGAACTTTCTGATTTGCAACGCCGACTGTCACTTTTTTTCTTTTATTATATCATTTCAAAACATAGGGTAGCGTGATTTGGTATGAATTGAACTCGTAATTAGATTTAATTAGTACGATTGTTGTCGCATAAAACAACATTAGCTTATTTCTTCGAATTTTCAACCGATGGACGCAAATTACAAGCCGTAAGCCTTCTCCAAATATCGCCACGATGACCGGTTCCAAAGCGTAAATTTCCAGTAAGAAAAGCTAATGTATATTATTTAAATATATCAATTTAAAGGTTGCGGGGCGGAAAGCAATTTAAAAGTATAGTAAACCGTTATATTTTACAGTTACTTTAAAACGTCATTTGCCTTAAGCCAATAAAATTAATAATTTTAGTATTCTTTTTACACTGTTCATATACAAAATAAATCATGTTTCCTCGCATATATTAAATACGTGTGTATTTGCCCATGTGTGGACTTTACATATACACATAAGCTGCCTTTGCGACATTGACTCCGTTTGAAACTAGTTTGCAAGCAGGAGAAAGGACTAACCGAAATCCGGTTTGGTGACCTGATAATTATTTCATACTTGAGAAATCACCCGTACGCTTTTACACTTGACACTTCAAAATTTATCCTGGAGATTTTTACTTTAGAATTGTTAGTAAAGATACTTTTGTGCCGCAAAGTGATAGGTTTAACACGCACTAGCGTAAAGGCCTACGGGACACCTAGACAGGTGGAATTTGGCACCGATCAGCAGACCATAGTAGATTACATATTTTATGCTCCCCCCCCCCCCTTTTGTAACCTTTGGGAACTCTTGTTTCCCCTGCCATGTGTGGAGCAAGGACGTAACAACTCGGGTAACAATTTTTTCACTTTACTCTCTTATCTAACTTTCTTCTTTCATCCTTCACAACTTCTTATGTTACTCTCTTCTGTCCTTCACAATCTCTACCTTTCTTCACATTCTAATCATCTCCCGTGCATCACCTACCTTCCTTCATCTTCTTTCCTAGACCACAGTTTGTTTCATTATCACAGTTTTAGGTCAAATTTTCAATTTTATTGTTTGTTATAACTCTTATTTCTAATTTTATTTTTATACAATTATAGCTATTTTATTTTATTATCCTTTCTTATTTACTAAACCTGTATTGCTTTAATCATGAAATATTTATATATATAACTTGCCAATCCGTTTGGCTAGATCGGTCACTTTTGTTAGCCAATGACATGCCTGAATCAATATCGAAGAGAAATTTAATTCACAGCCAGAGGGCTATGGCCTGTTAGCTATTGTGAGCCTGCCAATGAGACCTAAAGTGAGAGACCGCGTTTCACTATCGTAAGTCACCACTGGCATCAGACGTTCGGAGACCTATATCTTTAGACAAGGCAAACATTAAAAATACGTTTTTGTTAATATATATATTCCCTTAAGATAAAAAAAAGGAAAATTAAAAAGCTTTTTCTAGTTTCTCAGATATAGAGAGTTCTTTTGAGATAAAAGTGGCAGTATAATAATAGCGCCAGGTGGAATAGTCAACGTATCGCAGGATGCGGGCAGCGCATGACCCGTCATTATGGCAATCTTTAGTAGAGGTCTATGCCTTAAAATGAGCGCCTATTTTTGGTGAATATGATGATGATTTCATTAGTCAGCCTTCATCATAATTGCTTTTAAGCAAATACTACCAAATAACCAACTAAATCTGGTTAACCCATATTACTAATTGTACAACCCCAAATAATTAAAATGTATGAATGGTTCTAAATATATTTTCGTACCTGCTGATTTTTTTAATAACATTTATAACGTAAAACCGACTTGATGTATGTGACCTGGCATCTATGGGCTGACACCACGATAACAAAAATATACACCTATCTGGATTTTTATTTATTATAGTTTAAGAGGTATAATAACATATTTAATCGTTATACAAACATAATAAGGAATAAATCAATATAAACAACATTGTCTATGGATCGATTATGCTAATCACAAGTAATGGTTCAGTAGTAATGGCAACGTATTCCAGGCACGATGCGTCAACTTGTCGACGCGTGCCTCAACGCATGATTAACGAACAAAGCCGGGTATGGAGACGCATTTAAATTTTTTATTTTTCATTGCAGATTTTCATCTATGTAAATTGTTTCAATATAACTAAATTGCTTTATTAGCATATCAGCCAATAGACGAACAATGCTGGGCATAGGCCTCCTAAAAATCCCTACAATGACCTGTCTAGAACTACCCGCGTCCGGCGACTTCACGCGACCTTAGCTGTCAGTACAACTAAAGAGAACCCTACGCACAACACGTTTACCATCTCGTGGTCGCCACTCCGTATCTTGACGACATTCACGACATTACTGATTTCAATTATCTTTTTTATAGCTTCCTTATACTTTTAAGTGTGTTCCTTATATATACTATTTTCGTTTAAGTTACAATTTCTAATATAGCTTGTATTAGCAATTGCGATAAATAAATCGGAAGGGCAGTAGTTGAGTTAATTGTGGACGCCAATTGAGGTCTTTTCCGGTGTTGTAAAAGCATAGATTTTATTTAAAAGATTCCTAATAGTTCCCTATGATTTCACGCTTTTAAAAGTTCACGCGTTCCAAATTGATATTGAACCCGCGAGGGTTTGAAGGGGCAGAACGAAACGAGATACATCAATCTTAAAAATTTTAACAAGTGTTCTTATTTAAAAAATCCATAACATATTTGATATTAAAGTGTTTCCCGTTATAAATAAGCGAGCACATTAACTTTAGATAAATAACCTACGATTTTTTCTGATTATATTCTTAAAGGCCTATATACCTTACCTTACCCTATATACCTTTTAATATTTTTTAATTTTTATTTCTCATCGCACTACATTCAAAATAACCGCATAAAATTTAAAACACAATAGAGCGATAGACATTAATGTCGTTAGCTGACCTACTGTCTTTTAACAGTCTGTGACATATCAATGGCGACACGCAAATAATTTCGCGCGTACTTTGACAAATACGGAAGGAGTTCCGTTCACGATTTGTAGTACGATCGTAATTTGCATAGATTTATACAAGTAGTGCATAAACATTGACAGGTTTACGTACAAATGATTTAGAATTATATTATAATAGCAATGAATATTGTGCGATTTAATGTTAACTTTGACGGGAACATAGTGTAAAATAGTAATCTATTACTAACACAGACCTTAAGTAAAAATTATACCTGATTTACTAAAATTCTATTGAAACCTAACATTTATAATTACATTTTATAAATAGATTAATTTTCATTTATTTAAAATTCGTCAACACTAATTTATTTTTTTTATTTTAGTTAGTTATTACCCACTTAAAATAAAAACAACTTATTTAAATAAATCGAAAATAATTGCGAGGAAAATATCGAATAAAGGCGCTTGATCACTTGTCTTTCGTATAAGGTATATTTTAAAGATATAAGTAACATATTTCACAGTTTAAACGTTTTATATTATTACTGTATTTTAATACAATTAGACGCGTTATAATTAAGGTATATATTCAATTGATATTTTTTCTTATGTGAATGCTATCCACAACAAGAACAACGGGTTCCAATCTAACTTAATAAAGAATGTATCCAACCTATTTCTTACAGAGGCTTTTAATTAAAATGAAAAATCAGATGTATTAACTTGATGGGATATAACTGAACCCCTTGATTTGTCAGACCTCTCCGCTTAAAAAACGCGTTGAATATTTTCGTTACACAATCAAACAAAATATTAATCTTATGCAATTCTGAAAGAAAAACCGACGTTTATGTTATTGTTTCAATAGATGCAACTTCGCCATGATAAAAATCCGGGCCGCGTGGTCGAGATAGTTAAAACAAAAAATAAATTACTTGCCCACCACCATCATACCAATCATAGGAAAACGATAGAGTTAGTTAAAAACAGAGGGTGCATTAAAATTTATTCACCTTAAAAAGAAACAGAATTAAATAATAAAAAGCAACATAAAGAAAATAAGTATTAATTAAAAAAAATGGACATTACTTACCTTATTCAATGAACTAGTTCAAATTTAAAATCATCAACAAATATTTAACTCATCCAAATCTTCCATGAACCACTTATTTTTAACAAAAAAAATACACATTGATTTACAAGCGAAAGGTCTCGTTGCAATAAAATAAAATATTAATAATTAAAATTCCTGCAAAATGAAATGTATTATTATCAATCTTACATGTCTAAGACTTACCAGTTCGGCAACAATTTGTTTCTCTAGCCGCTGACACTCGTTCGTCGGCTTCGTGAACGTGTGGGGGTTGAAAGGCTTTGTAGTCTAAAAATAAAATAAAACCAATCCTTAATTCCAATATGTAAACCTTAAAAAATACATACATATCAACTACATGACGCTAAATAGACTCTGATAGATCTCTGAAGAACAAACCCAAGAGATATTACACAAAATATAATAAATACATATAAGTAAAAAATATAATATAATATTATAAATATATAAAAAATATAATATTAGTAATAAAAATTCTACTTATAATGTAACTATGTGACCCCAAGGTATTTTAATATATAAATTTATCTTAGTTTTAATAATAATAGTTGATTAGAATGTCTATTTTCGCCAAAAAAGTAAGTTTAGTTTGTCGATTTTGTAAATGCATTTCTTTAAATAATATATGTAGAAAAATAAATAAATAAAATAAAAGAGATTCCCACAAACGTACTGCCTACACTGATGGGACTGTTAGTCTCAGAAAAATATTTGGAAGGAATATTCTCTTCCACAAGTACAAGTCAGCTGAGAACAGATGTTACGAAATTCTACCCGCAAGAGGTTGATGAGGATGTTCATAAGTTCGCGAAACGGACAGGGTACAGCTAGTCATAAATAATTTTAATTAACCTGTATTTGTATATATAATATAGTAGTTTCCTAAAAGATTTGATATGTATTTACAAATTTACTGACATAAAAAAGTAAATAATTTTAAGCATATTGTGATGTTCTTTCTATTATGGTTAAACATCTCATATTAGCATAAGTGAATCTCCTGTAAGCGGCGGACAAAAATTTATACTGCAATGGCTCGATTTTATAAGATAATAGCATTTTTCTCTTACCATGCTTAAAATTATTATTATATCCATAATTACCCATTCTTAAAAATTCGTGAATTATTTTTGGTACTACCCACTATCTGCCCTAATACCGAATTTTAGTTTCTAGACTACATAATTTTATTCACAAAAAATATTAGTTTCATTTGAGACATATATTTATGTTTTAAAAGGGAAAGGCTCTCATCTTTAGATGAGGTCAGAGATCATATTATGTGGTTAAATAATTTTAGTAATAAAAAACCACACTAATCATTTGCTAAACAAGCTCACAGACAGCTAGAGATCAGATATTTTGGAGGAAAATTCAAAATTAAAGTTTATATATTTGCTTACTATAGAACTACAGCTTGAAAAAGAGACTCTGGTCAAAAAAATATTCAGAGAATAGCCACTTTTATTAATTTATTTATAAGTATTTAATTTAGAACCCCTACTAGGTGGTCTTAAAACTTAGTTAAGGTTGCAGAAAGTCACTGCATGCAGGATGCAGGCAGTGCAAAACCTGTCATTGTGGCAATAGTTCGGGAGGTCTATGCCTTGTAATGAGTTTCAATTGGCTAATGTTATGATGAAGATTTCACTAAAGTCCACCTTCATAACTTCTTTTAAATTTAAATACTTCTAAATAATCAAAATCTGGCTATCCTATAACACTAATTGTACAATCCTAAATTAAAATATATTAACGGTAAAAGTGACATGATATTTGTAATAATAGGTGATATAATGTTTTTGTTAAACTAAATGAAATATTTTCAAAATCAATACATGTCATAAATTAATTAAATTAATATACAAACGCTTATGGTTATATACTCATAAATCACAAAATACTAACCTTAGTAGTACTTGCTGTCTGTAACACTTTATTTATGTCTTTCAAGGAGTGTATAGAGACATCAAGTGTAGAAGACTCAAGTTTATCATCTTTAAGCTTTCTCGGCTGAGGTTGATTCTTCTTAGTTTCTGCATTCTGAAATTATATCATAAAATTATTTTACAAGTAAGCTTTTTATGATAATTAAATAACTTAAGTGGAACACATTCGAACTTATTAGTTGCCTAGGTAAAGGACTTTCAGTCTTTTTTGTAACACTATTTTGAGTTCCATATGATGATAATTTCTTTTATTGAAAGTAGATATTGTCAAATTCTTAACAACTTGAATTATAATGCAGTTATGCATAAAAGCTTTAAATTGTTGAAATATGTAAAAAAAGCCATGCATGCACATTTGGTGAATTTTAGGTCATTGTTAACACTATATGGGTAAAAGTTTGAAATGTTTTTTTCAGGAATGTTTTAAGGACAGCACAAGACCTTTATCAATTACAAAGGCCCTATTTCCATGGACAGATGTCATATATCTTCCAAATATTTGATATTATCATATGTCATGCCATGCCATCCTTAACAATGGTTGCTGTATGTATACGAGGGCCAAACTGAAAGTTTTTAGAACTGGCAACTTAAAAGCATTATATTAAAAAAATAAGTTTAAATTTTGAAAATAGAACTCTTTACCAATAATATTGAGTATACATTTCATTCATTTGTCATTTGTTTTACGATTTGGCGGCAAATTGAAAATTGTCTGTGCACGTCAGAATGAATTTAAGCCGGGAAAATTTTCGTGCAATGATTTTTTATGACTTTCGATGTCATATAAGTCAACAAGAAAGTTATGATAGACTTCGATTGGCTTTTCACGATGAAGCTCCATCTCGTGCCACAGTTTACAACTGGTTTAATGAATTCAAACGTGGTCGAACTAATCTCACCGATGATTTGCGTGAGGGACGGCCTTCTACAGCGACGACTGAAGACAATATCAGTGTTGTGCGGCGTATGATAGAGACTGACAAAAGAGTGACCTATCAGCAGATTCGGACAAGTCTAGGCATAGGTATGAGTCAAGTGCACAAAATCCTCCATGAACATTTAGCGGTCAGGAAGCTTTATGCCCGCTGGATACCGCATAATTTGACCGAGGCTCAAAAACTCCGCCGTGTTGATTGGTGCCGAGAAATGATCCAAAAATTTAACGGAGGTGACTCAAATGCTGTGTTCGACATACTAACGGGTGACGAAAGCTGGATTTACTGTTATGATCCGGAAACCAAAAGACAGTCTGCTCAGTGGGTGTTTCCTTCCGAAGAGTTGCCAACTAAAGTGAAGAGAGGTCGAAGTGTTGGAAAAAAGATGGTGGCCTCGTTCTTCGGAAAGACAGGTCATTACGCGACAGTTGTCTTAGAGGATCAGAAAACGGTTAATGCAGAGTGGTACACTAACAACTGTTTGCCACTTGTCTTGGAAAAAGTTCGAGAGAAACGACCTCGCAGCAGGATCCTCCTTTATCACGACAATGCCTCGTCGCACACCGCCAGGCAAACGATCGACTATTTGGCGACCTCAGACGTGGAATTACTGGGTCACCCGCCGTATAGCCCCGACCTCGCACCCTGCGATTTTTATTTATTCCCGAAAATAAAAGAAAAACTTCGAGGATAACATTTTATGGACGTCGAAGAAGCAGTGGCTGCGTTTCAAAACGCCGTCGAAGAGACCCCTAAGGCCGAGTGGGCAAGGTGCTTTTCTCAATGGTTCCATCGAATGCAGCGATGTATTGATGTAAATGGACGCTATTTTGAAAAGTTATAATAAAACTAATAACTTGCTAGAATGCTTAGTTTTTGATTTTCTAAGAACTTTCAGTTTGACCCTCGTATAAGCAGTTGTAATGTAATATAGTTTACATATAGTTTATCTTGGGGATTGAACCTGCAGAACAGCAATCAAAGGTTTCAGTCTATAACCACAAAGCTACTGTCTTGTTTATACCATAAAGATTTTAAAATGACATGTTGACTATTTATTTTATTAAAAAAAAACTTACATGGTGTGAAAGGTCATCTTCCCAGTTGTTGATCTGATCAGCCAGAGCTGCAAGTCTGCCGAATTTCTTCTTTCCTTCATTCACCGGTTTCGTTTCCTTAGCAGGCTGTGAGGCTGTAGGGGGTGTTGCAGAATTAAACTCCAACTCTGTACGATGTATTGGTGATGATAGGTTTGGTGTATCTGAAAACAATGTAAAAACAAAAACACATTATTTTCTGTTCTTTGGTCTGGAATATTAATAATTACATAATATATTGTTGATTAAACATTTGTACTGCTCTTTTAACTTTAGATAAAGATTTGTATGTTGCAGTCACTGTTGTTAAATGATTAGAAACAGGAGTGTCCACTGTGCTGGAGACTAAGCCTGGTGGGTGCTGATTGTTGAATCCAGTTTCATCACTTTGAAATAACATTAAATTTAATTTTAAAAAAATCTATTGTAAAATGTGACATTCATAAGTAAATTAAAATATATGTGGGACTGTAGTAAGGAAACAAAACTGATAATTTTATCACAAACATTTTAAAATGATAAAACAGTTTTTGAATCAAATTGCCTTTGGAACTACATGCATGTATGTGCTGGTAGTTTTATCACATATCAGCATTGAATTTAGGTAGTCACAGCAAAAAAGGATTGCATGTAATGCAGTTAGAAATTACTTAGTTCTAATTATTTTTTTATAAAATCATCCATTGACATCTTTTTCATCTTAATTTATTTATACTAGTGGGACCAAAAAGTACGAGTAATGTCGTTTTTGTCAATATATTTTACAGAAAAACCAATTGATTTTTACCACTCCAGCATTGAAAATTTTTATACTAGACCGCAAAAGGTTGTTGATAACCAAGGCGAATATATTGTTGATTAGACATAAAAACTTGTTAAAAATGTAGTCATGTGAATTTAACTTAAGAAAGCGACATTACTTTCCAGTCCCTCTAATATTTATTCTTGCAATGAAAACTGACATTCATAAACTTTTTTGTTTCAATCTGATTTCTTTGTTTGCGTGACAAAAACAGCAAATAAGTGCATCTAGTAGTTTTAATATCTACACCTAAAGTGATAAATTTTGTTTTTAATATTAGATTTAAGATGTATAAATGTTGCTTGTGGGTAATTACAAAGATAATATAACACTTATGACAATAAAGATCACCTACCTGAATACAGGTTTCCTAATCTATCCAGACGTGATTTGATGTTATGGCGCAGAGCTGGGCGGTCATTTTTACTATCAGTCTTGTCATTTGTTTCCTTCTCCACTATGGCTTTGGAGGTGTCATCTGTAAAACAAATTTAATACAGTTAAATTTATACATGGGTTAATCTATTTGAAATGTAACATTAACACAAGTGAGGTCAAGGATATTTCCAGACCAAGGATGGACTAAAATTCTGCCCCAAAAAGTTTGGTCACATATCTAGAAGGTTTTTGAACTTAACTTATTCTACTATTGTCATTTTTTGTCACCTTTTCTGAGTGGTGCATGACTCATATAATGTCTCTATATTAAAAGCTAAACACATGGTGAACTCCTCTAAGCTATTGACACTTACAACCACAACAACTAAAAAATTTCCACTCAACACATTAATATAAGGGGTAAGGTATATATATTAATTACATGAATTTGGATTAAGTAATCCAAAGGCCTTTTATGACACATCATCAGAGAATTATTTTTTTATTCAGAGTATTATTTTGGTATACAAATTATTGGCTACAATCACTTTTATAATTACCTGTAGTTACTACTGGCATATTTCAAATAAAACAAAAAACTCATATAACACTGAAAGAGGTGTAATAATCACAAGACCACAAATTTAACTGCAAAAGACATTATTATGATAATAATTTAACCACTTAATATTTACAAAACAAATGTAAACATTGTTTGCTAATGCTTCCTTGGAATATGGCCAAGTTGAGTGAGTAATACAAAATAGGGATATGTTTAGAGGAAAACAATACAAAATGTTCAATCATTAACAGTGGTTTCTGGTTAATGACCTCTGGGATGTGAATTAGAGATCCTCATCAATTTATGATATTTGCAAAATTGTTTGTAGAAATCATTAACAACAATAGATCATTTAGATTGTGGGTTTTACTACTCAATTCATTCTTATGAAGTTATCTTATAAATGAATCTATTCTGTAGAAAAAGTGTCAATAGTACAGTAGCTAATATTTATATTTCTACATGATAATTACAGATTTTAATCTGAGATAAAGAGTAAATTTTTATAATACTTTTTTTAAAATAACCATTACACATAGCAAGCATCTTATGTGATATATCAAATCTATTCCACAACTCTAAATAGCTTTATTTTAAAAAATAAATACTAAATTACTCATATAATACAATTAGTTTGCAATTTAAAATTGCTTAAGTGTGAGAGCTTAAGAAATGTACAGATATAAAAGTGCCCACATGAGCAACCTTAGAGAATGAAAACTCCCCCAATCACATGAAATGAATGATGTAATGATCTGAGCTGAGGCTGTCTTCCGAGCCCTAGAGTTATTTAATAGAAGTTTATGCTTGATACCTTCAATGCTTTGCAACATCAAACCCAATTTAGGTATTAATACTAAAGGACTTGCAGAATTTAATCAATGATATATAGTTAAAACTGGTGTCTTAAATGTTAATTATGTGAAGTCAATGTGATTGTAAACAAATAATGGATAACATTTTTTGCAATTTGTTACAATACTTACACCACTATTAATGATCTATTTTGATGCTTAAAATAAATTTAATTTTTTTTATTAGATCCTACATGTTTCAGTTACACTTTTGATTAAGTGAAAATATCAATAAATTATGATAAAAGAATTGATGTAAAAGTTATAAATTGGTAGTTTTAGAGAATGAGAGGATCTCTAAACAATCTGAAATAACCACTTAAATGTGATTACATAGGCCAGCGGACCGAGAAGCAGACCACATAATAAGCAGAACAACTGGCTACTAAGGCCTTTAGGTTCTGAAGTGGAAATCATAGATGATAAGCGCAGCAAAGTATGTTCATCTTCGAAGTGGACAGAACCTTGTTATGATTGACAGAAGACACTGTACACTGGCTACTTCCTACTAATCTTATTGAAAATCTAAAGGAGGCCTATCTCAAGCAGTGGATATCAAAGGCTAAAATGATAATGATGATATACTACATACTTGTAAATAACGATTTTCTTACTAACCTTCAATTTCTTTAATAACCACATTGCTGCCCTTTTCAAGTTCAGGATCATAGACGATGCTGATAGGGACGTCTCTTTCCTCAACTTGAACCTCAATTTGGATATCGTTTAAGTGGGTAATGTTGATTTCTACAGTGACGTCGGAGTTGCGTCTGTTCAAGCTCCTCCTGCCAGGACTTTTGAACTCCTTTTTTGTAACAACTACATCATTACGCTTCTGTGGGGAAGCGACGATTTGGTCAGACTTCTGTATGCTCTTTCTCTGCGTATCGGCCTTTAAAGACTCTCTAACAGGTTTTTTCGGTGATAATACTGTTTCTTTAGACACCTTAACCGGCGATTTAATAGGAGATGATTGCGGTTTTACAATCCCAACGTTTTCAGCCAAAGGTTTCCTTTTCGGCGTCTGTCCAGAATTTACAAGTTTTTGATCAATCTTTTCTTGTCTCGCTCGTGCCCTTTCTAACATACGCTGTACAAATAAAATTATAATCAATAATTACCTATAACCCATTGGAATTTCAAGTCGTTATTTAAATGTATATGACTTACCTGCGTGAATGGATCCATAGTTATAAAATCACACACTTATCTAATATGTTATATGTTTAACATAACTTTGGTGAAAAGTTTATTATTACAACGATATGGTTACTATTATTTAGGTTCGACTTTATAATATTCGCCTATTAGCAAATTGTTTACATCCCTTTCAACGGTTGAGCGTTAAACGTTTGACATTCACAACAAACTGAAATTTTTAAATTGTTAACGATTATTTTCGTGTAGAGGGTGCGCCAATCGACATACATTATTATAGTCTATGACTGGCATTAACAATATTTGCATATTAATTGGTTCGTAGATTAAAATTGCAAATTTTAATTCAATTTGAACTAGGTGTTTGAAATAATATATAATATTAGTTTGACTTTAAGCTAATCATTAAAAGTTTGTGGGCTCATAGGTCTTTTCATAATATGAACTTTGTTATATACCGTTCCATAATAGATGGCACTATTTCAAACAATACGCAATTATTTTTAATTTTTTCCTGGATTTTTTAGGAAAAAAAATGTAAATTGTTATGTAAATAACGGCTTTATTTATCAGTGTCCCATAATTGTACCTTATTTGTTACTCGTTTGTAATGATAGTAAAATTAAATATTATTTCAGACATTTCATAAAATATTAGAAACGATTTTTAGGTAAGTATTTATACAATGTACGTTAGCTATTTTTCACGGGGTGGCCAAAGCGATAAATTTTATCGTAATGGTCTCTGTATGACTCCCGTATGCCAGACGGCTATATGCATAAGAAATCTTTCTTAGCGATCTAATCCTAATTGAAATAAAAAAAATGAAGTAAACCGCATGAATGTTCCATGCGGAGTGCTATTGCAGAATGCTTGTATTTCATTAAAATACATGATTGTTTATTTATCTTCGGGAATTAATTAAAATGTAGTTATAGTGATGTTGCACTTTGGCCATTGCTCGAAGTGCATTGTCTCTAAACAAAACAATAATTTTGGCATCAGTCGAAACTTGCGATTTGGCAAGTGGTTTACTAAATATAAAGGTTCAAGTGGCAGCTGCAAGGTCAATCTTACCAAAAGTACAACTAAGCTTTTTTCCAAACACAAGCACTTTCTCCTTAAACATTTTAAATAAGACATCTAAGTATCCTGGATAACAAACTTCATTTTGGAGCTCACGTCATAGGCGTCAATCGGCCAAGAAAGACGGCCGCCTTTGCCCAATACGCAATAACCACAGTAAAATGTCACTTACGGACAATATGATACTTCATAAATTTGTCATTAGATCTATCCTCACATACGCAAATCCTTCCATCACATACAAACTCAATTCAAATATAGTTAAGGTTGCGGAAAGTCATTGGATGTGGGCAGCACAAGATCGGTCATCGGGCGATCTTTGAGGGCGCCTATGCCGTGCAGTGGGTGTTTACCGGCTTACTTGATGATGGTAATGATTTACAAAGTTTAGGTTATGCAGAACAGGCTTATGCGTAAGGGCACGGAGAAACTTACATCATACTGACAAAATAATATACGGTCTCTAGTGGCATTACTGGTGCAACTGTTGGCCGTCGAAGCTAAAAGGTTCTCGACTGGTGACAATACGAGCCGATACGCGGCATGGGTAAGCCGACTACGACAGGGTTATACGTTGGCGTGACAATTAATATGGATTTACAGTTAGTAAGCGGGAATTTACAAATATTTACCCGCTTCCGATATTTAAGAACTAAAATGTTAGATTGACTTCACCTGTCAATGTAAGCAGATCATATTTTAAAAAGCCCAACTACTGCTACTTTAAAATTTTCACATTTTATCGTATAGGGAAAATAATAGAGTTGTAGCAGCAGGGTCTCCACCGTAACGAAGTAAATTTTGAAAGTTATGTATAAGCATAGAGGAACTTTACTAGCGTAAGTATATGAAATAGTCTGGAAACTTCTAGTTTAAATAAAGCGCCATCTATTCTCTGCCAAATCAACCCGTTGTAACTTTTGAATGTCAACGAGTAAACAGCATTTGTCAATTAAAAAAAAAACAGTTATGGTTCTTTCAAAACAAAATTCAGTAATATTGAATCGAGGAAATGATCTCATATAATTATTAAAAACAAACCATTATAAATTGAAGCCTAACTTATTAAGTAAAATCAAAATATAAAATACAAAGATACAATTGAAGTTTTCCTTATAAATATTACGATAATAAATTACTCATACAAGTGTCATGACAGCGTACAGGGAATTAACAATTTTCGCTTTGTTCGAGGTACTGACGTGGTGTCCAACGAATGAGATGTATTTATTGTATCATTAAGGTTCTGTTGTTATGTTCATTTAAATATACACACATATATATCATTGTTGGTCTGTACGTCCTTTATAGAATCAAACTACTGATTTTATCATAATGATGATCTTTAGCAAAGTTGTTGTGCATGAGACCACGAAGGTTTCTAATTTGGTTGTTTTTTAATATTTTTTTTAATAAATTTGTTTTATTTCGTGGCGTATTAACGCGCGCTTTAATAAAAGGTAACTCAGTTTATCGTCCAAATAATAAATTTCGTTTTAGTATTATTTTTTTCTGTTACACGAAATGAATAGAAAAGCTTTCATGCCGTGGTAAATTATATGTCATATCCATAAGATTACTCGTTAGAGTTTTGTTACAAAAAAATTAGAGTAGTCCTGGTTTAGGGCTGCCACTTTGATAACAAGAGTCGCCATTCAAACTGTAACATCATAACGCTATGTGTAATTAAGTTTGGCGGCAAATATGTTTACGATGTTGACGATATGAAACATAGAAAAAGTAGCGTTTATTTATGATTATAGATATGTAACGAATATTACCATATTATTAAATTTACATGTCTCTCGACATCACTGACATAATTTTAGTGATTACAAAAAAACTAAATAATTAGGTGTTGAAGAATGGTGTGGATATCATTTAATGTCGTACTATCTCTTTTCTTCAGAGGCTCATAACTTTATCATACTTTGGTCAAGCTATGCCAAAAAATGATACGGTGCGTGGTCCAGGTTAGACCGAATGGCTGAAGAACCAGAGGATGCCTTGTGGATTTTTCGGTGGATGATTCAAATTTATCTTAAACTTACACTCGCGGAATTACACCTAATGTGCATACAGGTGGAAATGATAGAAAATAGAAAAAATTGATGACTAAGGATAGAGATTTAAAAACTAATTGCGAAAATTTCTCTATTTTATATTTCAAAAAGTATCTACTTTCTCTGCATTTGCTTATTTGGGCAGACCTGGACGTCTGCCACCTGAGGACCTGGAGTTCTGTAAGAAAGGTTAACACCTAACCCAGAAGTCAGGGGACTACACAAAATTTGTATTAAAAGCATATTTAATAAAAATGCATGTAATGCAGCAATAAAAAAATGCAAACGATTGTCATAGTCGTTCAACGGAATAAGGAGAGGGTTTTGCTAGGTAGTTGCTATACAAAATCAAATCGAAAATAAGGAAATTCGTAGACGAATGTAAATAACAGACAGCCCAGCGGATAGACAAGTTGAAGTGCCAGTGAGCAGGCTACACAACACGCAGAATGGCCGCTGGAGTCTTAAGGTTCTGTAATGGAAACCATGGACCAGTCAGCGCAGGGTACGAAGATCTACAAAGCGGACAGACGACCTGGTAAAGGTCAGGAAGACGCTAGAAGAAGTCTGCTTGCTACGGGTCCTATTGGAAATCTACAAGGAAGACATATGTCCAGCTGTGAACGTTTTATGGCGGGACGTAAATAGTTACGAAAAAAAAAATTTTTTTTGTAAGCATGTTTGTATGTATGTTTTGTACACGTTAACTACTCATTATTTATAATTCTACCTTTTCCATACTATGGTTGTCTGTAAGAGATTGCCTTGTGTCTCAAGACTGCCCATTGTACTCTATTGTTTATTATTATGAAATTATTTAAAAATATCCTAGCGTGTACAATATAGATTATTAAATTAAATTAAATAAATAATATATAAATGGCGGAAAACTGGTTTGTTTATTTATTTTTATGTTTAAATCTCCGGTGAAATATATTCAGTATAACCAAACAGTTTAATTGCAACATTTTACTTAATTAATACCAAAAATATTTATCTCAGAAGTACTTGTAATAATAAAATCATTAAAATGTGGGCAGATACCTCAATTTAGTAGTTACTAATGTTTCTAAACGTTTCTTGTCATTTTTGTTTACCTTTATCTTAACAGTTTGCGTTATTTAGAGCTAACGCAATCACAGCCGTGCTACTTGCTATTCTATATGCACTCTTGTGCTCCGGTAAAACCAGTTATTTGTATATCGACATGTTTCACTAACCCGTATCTAATGCAACTTGTAATCATTATTCATAATTATTTTGGTCTTTTTGAATGAATGAGATTTGTATATGGTTTTAGAATATTTCATCTAAAACTTAAACCAGACAGAATCTACATTTTGATTTAAACTGAACGGGTTGTCAAGAAATATATATCGATAGACGGTCACGGCAAGGCACACCGATGTTTGCCTTATTATTGTCGCGTTATCACGTAACTCGAGATTGCGTTAAGGTCTCAAGACAGCATGAAGTTTGAAGGAGCCTGGAGGACTTTGTACGATATGGTCCTTTATCTTCATGTCAGGCGATAGACGCCCAAGGCCAAGCATAAGTCTCAACCAAAGATCGCCACAATTATCAGTCTTGCGCTGCCCGCATCCAATACTTTAGGTATTTGACGTTATTATAAATGACTATTTTTTATTACTTACTTGTATCTTAAATTGACTTTTTATAAACCTATAAGTTAGACACAAGATAATAATTATAAGTACACATATTTTAATAATAATTTTAATAAATATTGAACTATTTATTATTTATTGTACACTTATTATGAAATTGTTATTTCATTAGGTATTTATGACATTTTGTACGCCTCTGAGGAAAAAAGATTGTAAGAACGTTGTATAAATATCTTAAAATCCTGTAATATTTACCTGTTTTCACAAATAAACGATGAAATTTAATTTGATTTTATTTACTTATGTTTTTTGTTTGCGGCCTTTACTTTTCTATAATAACATGCACGTAGTCTGGCCATAAATACCGTTATAACTGAAAATAAACAAAGCATTACTTTTGAATTTGAAATCTGTCAATTTTAGCCAATTTTTCATTGTTTTATTATTTTCGCGCCAATAAAAAGGAACGCTCCGGACTTCATCAAAGCTGAAGACGGGCCGTCTTCTTATCCCGATCTTAATCCTCTGGATTATACTCTTAATCACTGATTTATACTCAGTTTTAGAGAGTAAGATTGATTCGAAACGCCATGACAATTTAAGTTCCTTAAAACATTCCATACGAATGGCAGTAGAATACGGCAGTGAAGAATATTCTAGCAGAAAGAGTGCGTGCTGCTATCGATAGCTAATCTCAAACTTTACAGAACTTTATTGCAGCCAATGGAGACCACTTCGAATAAGCTTTAATGGTTATATATTAATGTATTAAACTAACACGCTGTAATAGTAATAAATATTGCGTACAATAAAAAAAATGTTTTTTTTGTAACAATACTTATGGCGAGATTAAGTCGTTATACCAGTAAGTGATATTTCTAAGTCATGTAGTTTTTAGTTTCTTTTATTTATTTGATCATATTATAATTATACTTGAGAGAGGAATGTTAAAAGAGCCCAATTTAAGAGAAACTAAGTATAATAAAAATTAACATAACTAAAATTTATAAATAAAAAATATTTATTGTTTTGATTCACCATTAACCGAACCATATATTTATAATTCCTGTTGTGCGTAGTTGATACTCTCTAGTATGTACTGATAAGTTGCACAAAGAATCTTTTGTTGTTTTTTATAGATATTTTTTAATTGTACTTTTTTATAGATAAAATTTAATTGAAAAAAAGAGTTAGCACATTTTATTCAAAAACTGCTGTATCGTTTTACCTTGATGTGAAAAACAGGAAAGTTCTCTCCGAGACCTCGATATGTTAAGTACGAGTATATTAAATATTGTTTATGCCTTCACGGCATTTAAGAGTAGACGCACGTTTAGTTGTCTGGTTTTGTGCGATGGTCCAGTCTTGAAACAGCGCCTCAGCTGAGTGCATGTTAAATAATCCATACCTAGTTCAAACTTGTGTTATTACTATAATGGGTATGTAATAATTTATGTTATAAATAATATTACTAAAAGACGTAAATATTATTAATTGCCTAATAGAATAACCACAGTAAATTTACGTATCATTTAATTTTAAAACATAAACATCTTAAAGACCTTTTAATGTGAAATAAATGCGTAATTTTTTATGTGAAAGTAATAAATATATGCAAAACATGTTTATAGGTTTTTTTATATATTATTAAGTACAGATAAAACAGTGCGGTCAATTGTTCAGCCACAAAGAAATCCTTGTAAATGGAGACCCGGATGGTTCCATTATTGCTGATTACATTAAATTTATTACCTACTTAGCAGTTAATGACTGTCAAACACAACAAAGAATAAAATTACCACAAATGGAATCTTCCAGTTACATGGTTTAATGAAACGAAACTGACTTTTTGTTTTTTATGAACACAAGCGCAAAACATTAACAATAATATTTTAATATCAATATACATTTATGTATTGCTTGATAGCCTAATGCTCCTTTTATAAACGTCTTCCTTTCCCAATTGTTTCTTTATTACTGAAGGTCGTGTCGGTTTTGAAACACCGCGAGGGCGTTAACATGTACCATATTATACCATTTTATCCTCTGGTTTCCTAGGACAGTAGTAATAGAATGTACAGTTACTGACTTGGTTTGATCAGACCAGCAGCTAGCTACTCTACTTCCCTTACCATCAGTTCCCCGAGGGATGTGTGGTAAAAAATAACGCAAAACTCGTTGGTAACTTATTGTTTCCTATTTACTTATGCATAATTTTATCCACATAGTATCATTTACAGTGACAATTTTTGAGAATAAAAATGCAATAATATTAATATAATATTAATATTGCCACCTTTTTTTTACATTGTGAAGAAACTAATCTTGATCTTGAATGGTTTATAAACGTATTCCTTTTGAACGAATAAAAAGTGTTTATCAATGGTGATATGAAACAAATTATAATTGAAGTGAATTATTTAAAAAGCACACTACTATTCAATTTGTTTCATTTAAATGTATCCTACAATAAAGAATAATAAACAGTTAAATACTAAATTATTGGATAAAGAAATCTGTAAGCTCCATTTTGCAAATATCTAGATGTAACTACATATTGATGTAATCTTTAACATGTGTATTATAATATTATATAATAACAATATTAAAAAGACATCGTCCAGCAGAGTGGTAAGTTGAAGACAGACAGAGGCAGACAGGACACAGCATTCAGAACAGATCAGCAATGAAGCCAAAATTTTGTGGAGTGGAGAACTCAGACTTTACAAGATCGGCTGTCCTTCTTATAGGTAGATAGTCTTTGGAAGATGCAGGTAGCTTCCAACCAGTCTTCCAGAATCAGTGGATTTCAAAGTTGATAGCAAACAGTTAGTTAAAAAAGAGAAACAATCTCGGAGGTCCTCAAATGATTAGTATAAAATTTTATCTTAAACATTAGTAGAGATCTCGTACGAAACTGGTTTTACCGCTTTTTATTTCTAAAGTAATGAAGATATATTTTTTACCTAGATAAAACTTCGCCATGGTAGTTTTTCTAATGATGTGATATTTAAATATAGAAACATAATTTAAAAATAATCCCAATGATTTAATTGTTCGTACCTTCTTTGTTGCAATCGATTTATGTGTTCTTTTGAATAATTGATGTTTTAATAGGTTGACGTCTAAGTGATCGCAAATTTTGTCGAAAGGATGGTTCACTTCTTTGTATGTATTGCTAACATAGTTAAAGCATTTAACTTAGATTTATTCCTTATTATTTGGACGTCTACCATTAATTTAATAAAAAAACGATATAACAATGCCGTCGCTTTAGCCTTGTTTTATTCCAATTAAAAATGAAAGGAAAGGTCGTGCACTTCTGACATATTTTATTGCATTAATTCCGAAAAAGCAACAACGCATCGCAAGTATAAAATAAGTTAAAATTCGCGCAAGTCTGCCTCAACGCGATCGCTCCAGCGATACCTGGGTCTACCCACTGGTCTTCGACCCCTCGGTTTTTTCAGGTACGCTACCTTCACGCTCCGATCCGATCCCATTCGCTCCAAGTGATCAAGCCAGCGGATTCGTTGAGCTTTTGATAAACCTTTACATAGGATTATAAATTATAAAGTAATTTTAACAATTCCAGAACAATAACGAAAGGTTATCTACAAAAGCGAACTGTATCTAATTGAATAAAGTTATTTTTCTTAACAAATATTCTGAATTTTCCTTCATGTTTAAAAAACAAAATCTGCTGCCAAGCTGCCAACTCAATAGTTGCATAATTATTGCTTTTATTAAATTAACCTATTTTCCTTATGATCAATGCAATGCAATATTTAATCTAAGAAAATATATGTCAATACTTATCTAATGAAACAACATTACTGAGTAAGAGTATATTAAAAGTATATGTGTATTAAAGTCTACGTCTAATAAGGAAAATAAAAGATTATATTACTGGCGTCAGTGATTTCTCATACGGGGGAGTCCCGAATCATTGAAGAACAAAGACCTACTTTTTATAACTCTTAAACTCTTTACAATTTTTTTATTATTTGTGGTTAAAGAAACAAACAGTATGTACACAAAAATTTAAGCAGTGTTCATAACATTATACTAAAAAAGTTTCCAACATCAGATTAGAAGCCTCGGCAGATCTCTCAGTCGGCATTATAAATGTCACTAATTGTAATATTCAATATATATGTATCGATTGTTGCTCTTTAATATTCATCAGTCTTAAATAACGGAAGACAAGAAAATACATTCTTAAAAATTATTTCTTAAAATTAGCATGTATCTACTCACGCCAACCTTAAATTTATTAAAAATAATAAAAACTTAACATACTCATTTTCTAGTGCATTATTTTTTTTTTGTAATGTATCGATATTGCGAAGTTTAAGAGTTTGATTAGAAAAGAATAGAGCAAGTAAGCATAATATAAATTATACTCCATTGAGATCCATACATATACATACACATATGTACATATACATATATATATATATATATAAATATATATATATATATATATATAAATATTTATATATATAAGGCATGAGCCATAGATATCTACGTGAAGATATATCATTATTGCCACGTTTGGTCGGCGGGTTGGCAACTGCAGTATGGTATTATGGGGTTATGGTACCCAAAGGATGTTGCTGCTCGTCCACTGAAAACTTTTTTGTGAACAGTGGCAATCCTATATAATTCAAGCATAAAATTTAAATTATTTGAGATTGTATTCTTTTTTTTTATACATATAAATTTTAACTGTGTTTATCCATTACAAAGATTGTACATGATAAAACGCTGTGGTGGCTCGCAGCAGGGAAAAGAAAGATCTCTCCCTACTGTCTGCGCTCAGTAAACAAGAAAAAAAAACTATGTAAACGAAACAATCTAGAGGTACAAATTGGAATTAATTGAAAATAATTCCATCATATCATCTATGAATAAGAATATTATTGTGCATATGTTAGTAAGATTACTAGGAAAATTCTGACATGTATTGACTTTTTCACGGTGACGCGTGGTTGTATGCACTTGAATTTCCAGATTTCGGAACGGTTATAAGACGACTTTATTACTAACCAACCTATTGTATTATTTATCATAGTTATTAGTAACGATGACCTTATTTTGTAGGAAATATTTTAATGAAATTTGATATAAGAACTTTCACTGTCTTTTAATAACGTGTTTGTAATGATATTTTAATTGATTTAACAAATTATCATTTACAAACTAATATTTATACAATGTTTGTATTAAGAATAAGAGCTATTTGAGCAGTCTATATACATATGATAGCTAGAGACTCTTAGAGTAACGCTTCGTGAAGAATAATTGTGATTGTACATATTCAACATATATATCGTAATCTTGCCTATTAATAAATATAAAATTATAACGACTTACATAAGGTTAGCATTAGAAATAAAGATAGGCTTGTTATACCTATTTGGGCTCCATAAAAATATTAACAATATACTCCCATGTAATATTCATGCATGAGTTATCATGTAATAAATTTAACAATTATGATAAACAAAAAATTGTGAATAATCCTATTACAATGAAAAGATTTTTTTTTGTGATACTAAAAATTGGGAATGTGTTACTCGCCTACTTTAGTGGGCTTTTCTCGTATCAAGAAAACATATTTATCATACACCAACTATAATTAATGCACAATGTGAGCCTTTTGGACATCTCATCATCATTTCAAATTCAAATTCCAAAACGTCTATTTTTATTCAAGTAGGCATTTACATGCGCTTTCGAATAGTCGATGATTTTAACAATATAAATAGTAAGCTCCCACAGGCGTGGAACGCTGATCTGTAGAGAAAAACCGACCAGAAACTCAACAGTTGCTCTTTTAAATAAATTGTAGAATTGTTTATGACTGCTTTATAATATAAGTCATGTAAGCAACTGAACAAACCAAATTAAACATATCTCGATCATCAAAAAGCTTTTAAATGCTTAGATAACACTTATTTGTTAAAAGACTTAATTTTCGATTTAACTAAGAAAAGTCTTAACCTTTCTTTGCATGGTGATGGAAATTTCCATCATAACATTTAGTCAACAAAAAAAGATACTCAAAACCCTTGTAACGTAAATTTGTTGTTGCTCGCAACTTTTTAAGCGACTATTGCGTACAACAAAACGCGGTTGTCGAAAAATAGCAAAGGTCACTGTGAATTACCAGACCTAGAACTTGTTATTCTGCTGTTTGTTGAGACTGGAAGAAAGGAGCGAGATTTTAAATTGTTTTATGGAAATAAACGGAGATATAAAATACAATAAAAAATGAAAATGAGTGGAAAAAAGGTTTGTTTTCATGTTTTTGTTATTTTATGTACAATTTATATCAAAACACTATAAATGAATTTCTCAAAACGTTGTGATAGAAATTTACATCACTATGCAGTAACTTCACTTGTAATGTATGGGAATTTTTTTTTGTAAATGTTTATTTTATGTTGTTTTTGGGGAAACTTGAATGAAAGAGATATTGCAGATTATCTTTGTAAGTTATAAGGCGGTTGGCTCTCAGAAGATGGCCTTAATGACCAAGATTACGATGATAAAAACCACGATGCTGATGAAATTATAAGTGTTGCAGGAGGAGAATGATGATGACGATGTGGATGAAAATGCTGACGTTGAACCTCCTCTTGTAAAACCAGACGATCAAGAACCCTCTCACACATCAAATTTTTCTAATTTGCAGTCTTCATCCAGTTTTCCATTTGACAAAAGAAGCTTGATTTGGAAAAAAAGGAATCTGGTGTGTGACACAGATAAAATTACTTTCTTGGGGAGTTCTGCTGCTTCAAGTGGTCTATCACACCTAGAAACTCCATATCAATGTTTCCACCATTTTATCACTGAAGATTTTATCAAAACATTACTAAAGGAGACAAATTTATATAAAAAACAGAGTAATCCCAGTTCATCTATATCATTTACAGAATATGATTTGTATAAGTTCTTTGGTATATTATTAAACATGCCAGTAATCAAATTTCCTAGCACTAGATCATACTGGTATACATACTGATATTACTTGTCCGTTTATTGTCCAAGAATACAATAAACATATGGGAGGAGTAGATCTCATGGATAGCTTTTTGGGCAGAAATCATATAAAAATGGGGTCTAAAAAGTGGTATTTGCGTATTTTTTTCATCTATTTGATCTTGCTATTATAAACTCTTGGATTGTTTATAAAAAAAATGCTCAAAAAAGTGATGAACCTAAAAAGAGTCTACTTACAATGGGCCAATTCAGAAATGAATTGTCCTTTGTGTTATGCAACAAAGGAACCACCAAAGCAGCTAAAAGAGGGCGTCCTGGTACCAGTGTACTAGAAGAAGAATTACAATCAAAAAATAAAGGTTCTCCAGCTCCACCACCTCCAAAAGACATAAGAAAAGATGGTGCTGAACATTGACCAAAAGTAGGTGGGTCACCCCGGTGCAAATTTCTCAAATGTAAAGGCTATTCTACAATTTCGTGTAATAAATGTGGCGTCAATTGGTGCTTAAATAAAATAATTATTGTTTTTTTAATTATCACTAAAAAAGAAGACTAAGTAAACAACTTTTTTTATTTATTTAGTACCGGGCTAAATATGTGAAATTGCATGATGATGTAAATTTTCATCATATTGTTTTTTACATAATACATATTTTTATTCACACTAGGATTTTTTTTTTATATTTTTCCTTTAATCTAGAGCATTAATTACATCACCCTGATTTATTTTAATAAAATAGTAAAAATCATGCAAAGAAGGGTTAAATATCTTGTAGAACTTTATTATATATGCTTTCACCCAGATGCATAAAGGATTAGTAAATTTTTTGAAGAGGAAATTTAGGCGTTACTAGTTTATTTTTATTTCTTAATTTTTCAAGTGTCTGTGACTATTTTATACATAATATTTAAAACTATGGCGCATAAATAATCTTAATAAATATATATTGCGAAGCAACCGTTAGAATACTAATTTATATTAAAACATTTCTTAGCAAACATAACATTCATAGGGAACATATTATATGTATAGCTCTTCTCTGTAAAATAAATATAGAACTAATATCGGCGGCACTGCTACATAATAAGATACCCTGAGAAAGAACGCCATGAAAAACTACTGAATTATACGTATGGAGCAGTATTAACGTCCGTTAATTGTCTTACTTTTTTATTTGTAATGACGACCGGGGTGAGTTTACTTACATGCGAGTGTTGAGAGATGATTTCAACCTTATACCGTCCACTACTGGACATAGGTCTCGTCTATAGATTTCCGATAGAACCAGTTGGCAGCGTACAGTGTCTTCCAATAACCTTAGCAAGGTCTGTACCTTGTGGGTTGACGTTGCGCTTGCTGATCCATCTTTACTGCGCTTTAAGTGGCCTACACACTGCCACTTCGACTTGCACATCCGCTGAACTATGCAGTTAATTTCGTTCACTTACGGATCTACTCGTTCCTTGCTCGATCTAATAAAAAAATCTCGAGAATGACCCTCTGCATGGATCAATCTTTTTAAGTCATTGGTAACACATATTAATAGTAGTCTTTCGTTATAAGGCTGTTGAACAAGAAGATGGAAATCTATATTTAGACACATCTTAACCACTATGTGAGACTTGTATCTACATAAACGATTATAACAATAATTAAATGGCTCCCGTTATTGGGGGGTCTCTCTTTCCGCCATTTTATTTTTGAGACAGGGATATGAACCTTCCTGTTTTCACCCTCTCTCTCTCATACTTCACAATTTATCTCTTTCATCCTTCATATTTTCTTTTCTTTCATTCTCACAGCTTTCATTTACATTACTTTTACGTATCGCCTTCCATTCCTCGCCACATTACTTTTTATACGGTTTTGTTACTCTTAATGTTATTATTAATGTATATTTGGTTTTCGTTCTCCAGGTTCCCTAACGACAGTCCTGTGCATCTTTGCCGCATTTCTGCTTCTAGAAAGCGTGAACGCAGGTCTGTGATAACTGTTTTTATGCTTTATAAAAAACTAAAACATATAAAATAAAAAGGTACTACACTACTAAGTAGTGTAATACCTTTTTATTTTATATGTATGTGTTTGTATGTATATAACTTTATTATTATATTTGTAGTGTATATATACTGTGCTGTAGTACACATAAACATACATACAAAAAAATACAGAGTATTTTACTTAAGTAAATGTAATTATAAAACAATAAGGAGTACTAAACATTTTATTGCATTATTATATTCAAGTATTTTTCTTTAGACCACGGATCTTCTGCATATTTAAACATGTTCATGAATATTTTATTTTCATAAGAAGTTAAGCGTTCTATTTACTTAACAATCTGGTCTAGCACGGACCAAGCTCAAGATCACATATTTAAAAATATAAATGGTTTAGCTTAACAACAATTAAAGAATCAGATAGAGAACTTTCAAAAAATTGACAAGTAAACGAGAAAATTCAAGAAGACAACAAATATACGCGCATTGGACAAAAATGTGTAACGGCGTGGCATCTGATTAATCGGCGAAATTTAAAAGCAGTTGCCGATTTAAAGTCTATACTATACTATCAGACTACTTAATTTCGTCATATAGCATTCTTTGTTTTTTTTAGGCTTGTGGCACCTGACAATTTAGTTTCTAAATATTATATCAAATTCTCGTTTGAATATCTATAATAATATAACCAATCAAATATGTAACAAATATACTAATGAAATAAAAGTAAGAATACTCAGTGTGCTTATTACGTTAGTTAATATAAAACAATTTTGTTGTTGCAGATGTAATAATAATAAACTACTAACAACATTTTTTTCAGGCGCTGATTAAAAAATTATGAGATAAAAGTTAAATATATTTCATAGATAAATTAAATAGTATTGTTAGTCTAAACTACGAACTACGAAGTTTACCTTTTATTGTTTAACTTGCGTTTCTTTAGCCCTCTTTTTATTTTGTTTGTTAGTTCATTAATTTAGGGTTAATGAAATTTTTTTAAAAATTTTTACAGATCTGTTTATTCAAACAGAGTATTTTATGGTACCGACTGTATAAATAATAATATTAGTATTTTAAACATTTAGGTGAAAACTTTTAAATGGCCTTGTTACATTTATATTGTTTTAATGTCACTTATTCTAAGTTTTCAAGGCTAAGGCTAATCTTAATCATTTACAGTAACTTAGTTCCAGGATTCGGCTGAAAATACACTGAAAGACGGATGTGATTCATCATCATCATCTTCATGATCTTAGGACGTCCACTGCTGAATATAGGCATCCCGATAAATTTCATATAAGTCTTTTAAACTTTTAATATTCATTATCATAATCCGACAAAACTTTTTAGTCTGCCTATAGGCCTACCTATTATTTAATATATATCTTATCATTACAACCCACAGCGGGGACCTGTCCGCAACCGTCCAAGATCTACAGCTGTAGCCCTAAATGCCAGCAGAACTACGACTGCAGCCACGGCAAGATCTGCTGCCCGAACGGCTGCAACACCAAGTCATGCATCGAAGCGAACGCTTTCGGAAACACTAGTGGAAACGATAAACATCAATGTAAGGCTTTTTCACTTTTTTATTTATTTATTCATTTATACTTTTTTTCTACACCATAGAAAACTAAAATAATGAAACAATTTATATAGAGGTACAAAAGGCGGTCTTATCGCTCGAGGCGATCTCTACCAGATAACCTTTTGATGGAGATGAGAGACATGAAGAAGAGGGCAATTTAGGGTGTCTATGCAAAAACATACAATACGATGCAAACATACATAAATACGAATGAATTACAAATTCTATACAATATCCTATTTTAGAGTCTAAGGATGTGCTTCTCTTTTTTACTATTTTTTAAATCCTTACAGCGATTTAGCGCATCTTATTGGTTCTGGTAGCTCATTACATAACCTGAAAGCGACAATAGCGAATAATTTCTTCCTAATTATAGTATAATACAATAAGCAGGCACAGTCAATTTCAAGTTTATTTAGAAATAGCTTTTTTAGATATTAGCTAAACCAAGAAGACGTTGTCATGCCAATGAATGTAATACTTCAATATGTTTTCAATATTTATTATACACACCGAGTTCGATTTATTAATAGGACGGGGAAAAAATAATCAAAACATAATTTTCAAATGCAAAATTAATGAAATAATAATATCATTTTTACCCATAGACGCCCACTGCCAGGCATAGTCCTCACCCAAAGATATTTGTGATGGGATATATCACGCATGATAGGTGGGTTGGCGATCGTAGTGTGGTATTATGGTACGCAGAATACGCTACTGCCCATTCGCTGGAATCTTGTTTGCGAGCAGTGACAATCAAAAACCAAGGAGTAGCATTAACGCACAAAATGAGAATTATATGAGATTGTATCTCGGGAAGCGAATCCGCGACTTACGATCGCAAAATTAATTTTTCTACCATCCGGTTGCCACTACTCGAAAACAAATAATGCATACGCTTAATCAGAAACACTGGAGGTTCGTCAAATCATTAAGCAACCTAATAGACAGTACACCAATCTAGCTCATAACTTTTTATAGTGTTTTACTAACAAATTGCAACACTATGTAGTGGCGAGTTACTGCAATACCCATAGCATATAAAGCTGCTTATTAAAATACTTTTACTATCGGTAAAATGATTATTAAGGTACAAAAATTTATAAACATAAACATTACTTTGTGTATGTATAGATAATTAAATATTTCGACTACGGCGTAATGTTTACATATATTTTTTTCTCAGCAAAATATTGTTTTAAAATGTAATTTTTAAGTAAACTATTATATATAAAAATACATGTAGATAATGAAATATTCCCATTATGGTGTAGTGTTTAAACACAATTTTGTCTAAGCAATATTACTGTTTTATACCATAACATTTTTTATATATTATAGAATAATTCACGGACCCATCCGAACCGTGAACTCTGTTCCGATAAAGTTGTAAATGCCACCAGGGCTAACTTCATTCGCAACTATAGAGGTGGTATAAAATAACAATACAAATCTGATCGGACCTGTCTAAAAGTTAGGCGACTTCCTACCCTAACATTGTTGGTTATGTAACGCCTCAACTTTGGATGTCTCCGAGCTAAGTTATATGTAGTTATACATATATATATTTATATATATATATATATATATAAATATATATATATACATATATATATATATATATATATATATATATATATATATATATATATAAGGTTAAAGATTATCACCATTCAAAATCATTTGATCGCCTATTTGTAGTCCGTCGCTCAGTGAGTAGCCTAGTAACATAACTTGTCCGTAGAAACACATTTGACCGAAGGTGATGGATGCAGGCCCCTTCCAATCGATCTTATTTGATCCAGGCATACTTTCAGCACTAGATTTCCGTGGGTGAAATGATAATGACATTTACACGACAGGCATTTGGTCGACAGAAACACCACGGAGTGATGGTTTAGACATAAGACTTAAATAACTTTTCAATAATAATATAAAATTTCATTTATAAATGTCAGCCGATAGGCACTGCAAGGCATAGATATCCTCTAAAGATAGCTACAATGACCAGTCTTGGGCTGCCCGCATCCAATACTATATGTATTTGTATTAAGTCAAGAACAAGGCTTCTTTAACCTTGTAACATATAGTAATATGCAGCCGACGTCTCTCTTTCGCAATATACATTTCCGAATTCACCGCAAAGTGCGTATCGATTATGCACGGAGGCCATCGGCATAAAATTAATAATATAATGGATTATTTGCGAAAAGAATGCTAAAGGTTAATAAATCGGTAATAAAACGAAAAGTTTTAAATTAAAAATATTGATTTATTTTGTAGACTTCCTCTATTAGTAAATTTATTTATTTATCGAACGTACAATATGTGTACCTTGAACTTAACACAATAATATCGCTATTTACTAAAATAGCTTTTAGAATACGTTACACTGCTTAATACCACAATACCAATATTTCCATATATGAATTTCATTTCTAAATTGTTTTTATTGAATTTATTTTCTATTACAAATCAAAGTTCAAAAAAAAAAACTTTATCGATTTTACTTACAGTACGAGAAAACATATCAATCGTGTAGTGAGCAATGTTATATTATAATAAGACGTATCACAGCTGTTTTCGCTACTACATTTGTTTTTAATAATGGTACATTGCACATGCGGGAGCCGTTACTTCCATTTGTATCAATCTTGTATGCACAATTTTTTTTACTGAACTTTCACTGCTTTTCAAATGGTATTTGCATATTCCACGGATTCGAGTCGGCTGGGCGCAGAGAGCACCTAGCATATCTTATGCTAGGCGCCCTCTGCCCTCTTTAAAAATAACGAAACTAGAGAGTTACCGTGAGATCCTAGGCTTTTGCTTGTTATTTATAATAATGCCATTTAATCAGTTTCCTAAGAAACCGGCCGAGATTAATAACTACAAAAAAGGTTTAGATCAGGGGAGTGCAACCTTTTAATCAACAGGCTACACAAAATTTAAATTTTTTTTGGCGGTCCGCACATAAAATTACACTTATTAGTAATTTAAAAAACTTGTTAGTAGTAAACACTAGGATAACAATATGTACAAATTTTAATGCAAAATATTTTAATGAGAAATTTAGCAGCTTTCTAATCGTGGATCGCTCAGTTTTGATCGGTGGTTATTATTAATTAGTTGTTTCGGTTTAGCGTGTACCACCATTTAACTATAATTATTTTATAATAATATATTGATAAGAGAAAGTCTATAAAATATACTCAATTTTAGAAATGTGTGGCGGGCCACGGATCGCGTCTTGTTCAACCCTGGTTTATACAAACCCTCGTAAGCTTTGTCATCTTCAATTAGAGTAAATATTTATAAAAAAAAATAAAAACATTTTATTCTACTAGCCATTTACAAGTTCTTTTGAATCGATGATTATTTTAACACTATAAGTAGAAAGCTACCAGCTATTGTCAACAAGACCACACTTTATATCAAGAAAATATATAGCGAGCTATAAACGCCTTGATGAAAGCCTGACAAAATTGTGTATTAATCTTATTAAGTTATCTTGTCACAATCACTAGTTTTAAGTATAATTTGATCGTAAAATTTATAAAAGAATTTGCATGGTAACTCAAGAGCAACGTGGCTCGCAAGTCGCATGCGGGTTCTTGACTTCGTAAATTACGTAACGTTTTTTGTTATCTGGCATACTTCACAGGCTTAAAGCCTTTACTTAAAGAAGAAACTTAAGTTTTGTAACCGTATAATGTCGTTGAAATTTCGCATAACCATTTTATTTTTACAGTTTATGTTGTTTCTCTAATGATTTTTAATAAATATATAAAAAACTTTTCTACTCCACTAAAAAAATTTTAGAAGATGACTCTAAGTAAACTTCAACATAACATTATTTTTGCTGGCACTTTTGGATGACGCGTTTATTGATGTGTATTTAATTTATAAATAGGCTTAAGGGACTTAAACATTTAACCACCACTTTAAGCGTAAAATAATTTTACCAAAACAAACTATACATGTGAACGCTTGGAATAAAGAAGACATCCTGGAGATTATAATATAAAACTCCCTATTTTTTCAACAATATTTTTTTTAAAGTTGTTCTGAGCCAATGTTGCTCTGAGCGCGTTCTGTGACCTACTAAAAAATGTCAGTTCTGACAGCTGTCATTTTGGGCGCGAACTGAACGTCTACGATTTTACATCTGGACAGCAATCGAACGCTAGGATGTCTCCCACGAAAGACTCAGACAGCCCCTTCTTGCTTTCATAGACCAGATCATGAAGGATGTACTGGTCAGAAAAGTTAGCACAAGGTTCCTTGGCCGAAGTACGGTGCAGGCCAGTAACGGATGATCTGGCGTCGCTGAACAAATTTCAAAAATGTTAATAGGCAAATAGAAATAAAATAGTATAAATAGACAAAAATAGTGTATAAGATATAAAGCTATGATAGCGAGAGTTAAAGTTTTTAAGTAAATTAATTAGATATAAACAAGTAAAACAAAAAAAAACCATACAAATTATACCATTATGCTAAAAGCCATCAATCAATTAGACATAATAAATGGCTCGCATACATGCATTTAAATTAAGATCCACACAAATATTCATAAGTGCTAGAGTTAAACAACATGTAGTAAATACGAAATTAAATAAGAAACAAAAAACATTGTAAATGACTATTAGTTCTCTGCTGTTTATGATAGAGATGGTGAGAATGGAGTATGGCGACAATAAATAAAGAAAGCGCTAGGATATCATAATATTCTTAAAAAATATTTTACAAGAAATTTTTGTTCGATTTATTTATGAGATCAAATAAGAAATGAGTAGATTCGTAGACGAACAAAAGTAACCAGCATTTCATAGGGTATTGGTACATTTTATTGGCAATGGACAGGTCAAATAGCCGAAGGACAGGTGGCCGCTGGGTTGTTAAGGTTTTGCAGTGGAGACTACCAGAAAGGGCAGCGATGGACTTCCACCTATAAGGTAGACAGGCGACATTGTTTAGGTCATTGCAAGAAGAAGAGAAGGTCGCTGAATGTAGACCGCTTCCAACTGGTCCAAATGGAAATCTATAGGGTTGGCTTATATCCTACAGTGGACGTCCTGCGATAAAACGTTAATTATAGTCATCAAATTCGTTATCTTTTCGAATACTGATGTAAAAATACTATTTATCTTTCACAGCGGGCGGCCCCGGCGTGTACTGCAATAACGTGAAATGTAGCGCGTTCGAAATATGCAAGACGGATCCTGCCACCAAGAGGATGAAATGCATGCGTGCCTAAATTGACAGACTCCATTTTATTTATTTTGTATATCACATTAGACTACTAATACTCTGTTAGATTAGTAACTATAAAATACAATTTATCATAAACGTATAAGGCTCTATTTTTATACATCAACATTCACCAGACCGCATATCATAGATGCAGTACAAATTCCTAATATTTAATTTATTTCTTAGTCATCAATTACGCGTGTCGTAAGAAGAATTCCGGGAGAGCTGAATTTTATAAAAAGTAAAAACAAGTATAACATAAATGCTACGAGGTTTTTCTGATAAGAGCTCACAAGTTCTCAATTAAAGATACTCGTATTCATTCAGTAATTAGCTACCTATCTATCACTTTAAATTAGCTAGCTTTTACATTCTTTTAAAAAAAAAATCTTTAAACTTTAAATTTGTTGTTTAACAGAAGCATTGCGGGGGAGTTTTTTTTTATAAAAGCATACAGAGTGAAAAAATTGTAGTGAACAAAAATAAATGTGTTGCTAATTAGAGTGCACTGTAGCTTGTGAAATATATACATAAAGAGTAGTTAGATAGTGGTTTCAAACCGAAGAGAATCGTCTTGGTACTTAACAATATTCAGTTTTTTATACAGGATGTTATATAAGAGCTAAACCACAGTTTTGTCCTTAATATCAAATATATAAAATTAAAAATCAAGGTTTACGTTTGACGAAATTATTGGACTTACAACTACGTTCTCTCGTTGCCTTACCTTTTAGCTGTTTGATTAAAAATACTTAAAATTAAATCTTTTTGATATAATAAAGTATTTTTTTATAAATATTGAAAGGGTTCCCATTGAAAAAAAATATTGTCTTTGAAGTTCTTTTGAAATTTCTTGTGAAAATTTGTGAAATCTTTCATTATTTTATTTAATTATTTTTCTAATTAGTTCTATAGATTTTGTGAAAGAAGCGCAGAAGAGTAGACAAAAACCCCCATTTAGCTCACGAGCAACTGTGTGACGGACCCTAGCTACTCGAGTAAAGTTATTGCATTTAAAATTAGCAACTTTGCGACTTTGGAATACTCGTAAAGTCTTGACGCATTAAATATATTTTATATGGGTTTAAAAATTTGATTTTACTATACTATTTCTTTTTATAAAATATCAATGATAAGTATTGATTTGAAAAGCTAACTAACTTTATTACTATATTTTAATATACATTTATTATTGTGCTATTGTATACACAAGCTTTATATATTGTTATTCCACAAACTCTCAAGCGTAGCGCTATACTTAAAAATAGATCAATTAACCTTTTGGATAAAGACGAAGGCCAACGAGTAAAGTCCAAGCCAGAAATAGCGGGTTTCTTTTCTAAAAATAATCCTTAAGCGAATGTTAAAAACCTTCCTATGCATATTAGACTCGCATATGTGCCTGATTATAATTTTTTTTGTATGTTATGAAGCGGCGTGGGTAAGCGACTTCCTAGGTTGTCTGACCACCCTATGTGTTGTCTCTACGTTGGACTTACCAGTTCTCTACTTCAGAAATAAATAGGTTATCTGAATTAACGTCAACTTGTTATTTTTTAGTCCTCAGAGTTAAATCAATAAATAATTGAACATTTCTGTGTATTATACTATCTAAAATCCATTTACACGTTAACATATCTTTAACGGCGCTAGTCACGTGCTCCGTCTGAAAGTAGAATTAAAGCTCTCCTTATTTTATAATAAAAGAGACACACAAATCACATTAATTACAGAAGCTTCTGAAGGGCATATGTGTATAGGTAGAAGGAACTTAGAAGAAGAGACTTAATATACCTTGCTCTAACTTGATACTGTGGTACGGATTATAAATATTTTCAAAACTACATACAGCTGCAGGTATTACTTATAATTAGAAGTTAACTATGCTAATATCTCGTCGTTAAAATATTAAGTGTCTGAAAATATGAATCGAAAAAAAATCGTTTATTGGAAATTAATATTTTATTTTAATTTTTTGCTCTACCGCTACTTATAATTTCTGTAGTAAACAAAGTAATCACAAAAAAATCGGACGAGTTTTTTTTGAAAAGTCTTCTCAGATAAGAGCGTATTTGAAAGCCTCTTACGTTTAAGTTTAAGAATGTAATTATTAATAGGCACAATTTGATTTGCGTTTTTCAAAGTATCAAACTAGGCTCTCCCGGAATTTAACTTATGATGTATACAAATTGTCAATGTAAGTGATAGTAATAAAAGAATATATGAAACTCTCTGTAAAATTGGAAGTGAGAAAAATAAGCAAATTTGCTGAAAAAAAAAAACTTTTTTTATAGCCCCGTAAGCTCCGGTGTGACACTAGCCTATAGTGGTCGCCAATGAGGTTAATACACTGTATAGTCGATACTCCTTGGACGCAACAGTAACTCCTTAGCGGCGGCCGAGACGAGCGACTTGTGTTGCCGACATAACTTAAATGTTTCGCGAGTTACATTTACCTGTAATTAATGAACTAATTAAGTGACAAATTAAAGTATAAACGAAAAATTTCCTTGTGTAATAGCTTATACAAAGCTCAAATCATTTAAACAGTTATTTTATTTACGATAAGATAAGATATAAGAAAGATTTACATAATTTTAAGAGGTTTAACGCATTGGTACAGGTATTTTGTTGTATTACTATAACGTTTTACGCTTCACGGATATTTTAAAAACTATACCTACACTTCCTTTCACTTACGCGTAAATAAATACAAAAATGAAAATATTATAAAAAAGTGAAGATGGTAATACATTTCAAAAACCCAACGGAAATATAGAAGTAATTAGTTTTTAAAAAGTTATATGTGAAATTTATTCTACGTAGCGCTCTTTTTCTCTAAAAAATAATACTTTATCTAAATTTATAACACATAAAATTTAGTATTATGTTATTATTAGTTGTTAGAATACTATTACAAATATTATATATGGGTTCAATTCGTGGGATACAGTCTCACACTGTGCATTAATGACATGGGATTGCCATTGCTATCAAACAAGTTTCCAGAGGATGGGCAACAGCGTCATCTGCGAAACATTACATGGTGATTACAGTATATGTATATCCACCAAACATACTTTTAGAGACGGGATATGCTTTGTAATGGGAGGCTAGGGGCTTAAATAACGACACTTTATATATATATGTACATATGTGTGTGTGTATATATATATGTATGTGTATATATGTGTATATATATGTGTGTGTGTGTGTATATATATATATATATATATATATATACCGTACAATCGTAATGACTGATTCCAAGCTGCGTAGTAAAGAACAAAATTTTGCATAAAAGTTCTCTGATAGTGACGAAATATGAAAATTTGAGAATTATATATTACAATAAAAATATTTAACAAATACACACAATAAATGTTCAATGTAGTATCTGTGTAAGGTTATTGTTAATGTTTAATATTTTAAAAGAGATTTCTTTAGGCCCATGCTTATGATCCTATAAGCACCCACTGCAAGGAATAGGTCTCTCCTTAAAATCACCAAGATGACCGGTCTTGTTCAGTTCGCGTCCAAGGACTTTAAATGTACGACAATATGTAATCATTCCAAAGATAACATCTCGAAGTAACTCTAAATAATTTGCTTTTAAGAATTTACAGTGTCGTGTAGAATAAATTATAATAAACCTAAAAAGTACATTACTTTTGTAATGACCATTAAAATACGTTGCATGTAGTTGAAAATGAAAATATAAATTGTTTTTACGCTACATTTAATTACGTTAAACCGTACACACGTAAAAATTGAAAAAATCGCTTATCGCTTTGTAAGTTCATAGTTTCTTCGTCAAATAATATAATTATAGCTGCTATTAACTTTATGACAAGGTTGAGTAGATTTTTTAAATTAATAATTGCTTTACTAAAACAATTATTTTCTTCGAAATAATTAATTTTTGTAGATTTCTTATTATCATCATTTCAGCCGTAAGATGTCCACTACTGGACATAGGCTCTTTGGAGTTTTACAAAAGTATCGGCTAAAAGCGGCCTTCATCCAGGGTCTGTCCATGGGCTGACCTACCCTGAGTTTCCCGGTCCGTGATCTCTACTCCAGAGCTTTAAGGCCCTAGTAGCTATATGTTTTTAGTTTCGTGAATTAAAATAAATATTATAACTGTACAATCTTGGGCAATGGTACAATCAAAAACTGGAGTTAAGTTAATTCCACTTCTTTGTTAGTTTTTGTCATTAATAAATGCTGTTTGCCAGTGGGCATATAAATCTTTACATGGTCGGAGTGGCAGAGCAATGAGGGTTAGATTTCTTTATCGGAAAAATCGCAAGATTACAAAGGCATTCAAAAAGTATATTGTGTAAACTAATATAACATTTTATTATCTTTAGCGAGATATCAAGCGGAATTTTTAACTTATGCACAATGTAATTCATTATGGATAAAAGCTTTAAAGGAGTAAAAGTACAAGTGATACTTGTGATGATACCAAAGTAAAGTACCAGTTACGTCATTTGTTGGCAATTAATGTACACACTATCCAAAAATCAATAGTTCCAGAAATAATAAATAATGTAATTATAATACAGTAAGAAAAAGCGTTCCATATTAAAATTAATTATTGTTTACTATATATACCTGCAGAATATGAACTGCTGGGAGTTATTCGCCTGTAGTCCAATAAAAAAAAATGTAACGTGAAGAGATTCGCAGAAGAACAAGAGTCATCGATATAGTTCGAAGAATTTGCTTGTCAGAAATGGCAGTGGGCATTGAGACCATTGAGGTCGAAAGATTCTCGATGGCAACGACAAGCTGATTGACGCGGCCAGAGTAGACCCTTGACTAGTTTGATCGAAACATAATTAAGGTTGAGAGAAGTCGGTGATTGCAAGCAGCGTAAAACCGGACACCGTGACGATCTTTGAGGGAGGCTGAAAAGAATAATAAGAACATATTTCAAAGCATCCACTCTGTTATGCTACGAAGGTTAAAAAAGAAATTGTTCTGAAAAGAGCAATACACAATCGGGTCCTTCACTTCTTTCACAAATGTTCTTACATTTGTTTTCCTTGCATGAATTTATCATAATTCACTTTTTCGTCACGAAAGAGTATATTTTAAAATGGAATGTAATACGGAATATGATATCGATAGATTATTATTCTTTTATGAATGTTGGGTGTCAAATATTTTACATTGATTGGTTCAAGGTTGTAGTGACCAAGATGTTATTTTCCTTTTGACGATAAATTATTTATGCAAGGAAAGAAAAAGAAAAGTATGGAAACACTTCACCGCCTACATTGCACTACCATTCCGAAATGTGTATGTTTAACTTTTGAGGCCATCGTTATAAATTCTAAAATGTTTACATTAGTTACCAGTCCCTATGGAATAATGTACATTCATGTCATTTCACGAAAAACAAGAAAATACTATTAAGTTTAAATGAATAGAAAAAACAAATCTCAGACTTAATTTTTTTATTTTTTTAAAGATGATCACTGTTGCCGTATTGGCTTTACAGACTCTACGAGCTGATGGTGTATAACCCTCGTTTTAATAGCAAAGTTCGAGGGCTCCCTCAAGAGCCTCGGCTCAGGTCGTGGACCGCTACATACTACTTTAATACAGGATTAGTATAACACAGGCTTTTACAATAGAAACCTTAATTACACCATTAAAAATAGCTTAATTATGTCATCGGTCTACCAGCTCGTGTTCGTCGCTCGATTAGCTTTCGACCCCAAAGGCTATAGGTTGCACGAGTGGTGAGTTCCGTCCAGTGTCATTTCAGACGGGTAATTCTTTCAGCTACGTAGGTTACTTTAGTTCTTCTGTAGATCTTCTTACGTTACATTATTTTATTTTTTCTATTGAAGTTTAAACGGCTTATTACAGTAAAAATACCAGTATATAATTGAACAAGTGTAAACAAAAGCAACACGTTAATCTAAACTTGTTTTATTTTAATATAGATAAACAAAATAATATCTACGAGAAATGTAGAGGACATTTCTCCCGGATATTATTCATTTAACAGAAATTTTGAATTTTAATCATAAATTTCACTGGTTAGAAACTCTTAACATCTAAACAAAGCAAAATACAGAAATTAATTTAAAATTTAAACGAAAAACACCAGAGATAAACTTAAGCTTTCGTGTTTTTAAAGACTGATTTGTGAGACACTCATTCAAACTTTGTATTGAATGACTGAAGTGAAAATGAATGGAACGGTGAACGATTCGGATGAAGATCAGGGCTGTCTTTGGCATTATTTCCGCTGCCCGCGGTTGGCCATCTGCACGAGAATCTGTAGACGCATCGTCCGCAGGAAGGTTGCACCAGAACGGAGGTCCAGTCCCAGGTAACGTATTATTTTTCTGAATTGCTAAGTTATAACTTTTAGATTTAATTAAATAAATTAAATGACGACTCAGTAACCGTTTAGTCTTTGAGGCTTAAATATGGCTGAGGTATAATCTGCCTGCAGTACAAGATACGTGATGAATTGACTTGACGTGGATGTGTGGCGGCCATTATGACCTACCGAAGAGAACCCATGGATGACAGCAATAGGAAGAGGTTTCGTGTTACTGTAGCTGTTAACTAGGGTTCTTGGTTGATAGAACCCTCAGAACTCTCGCTGCTATTCCCAGACACAATTTCAAGTGACACCACAGCGTTTCTTTGGGAGGGGTCCCTTTAACGTAATGATAATTTAATTGTTCACCTAAAAAAAATTTTTTTCTAGGTTTTATTACAAATGTGGCGTAGTGGATGAGTACAAGTCCGCAGATAGCAATACACACCACCAAAAATCGGCAGAGATGGCGTAATATAGTTCATGAAAAACTTTCCTAAAAATGTCAGGATTCTGAGTAATGTAGGGGTACGGCATATGGAGGAGATTTATAGGCAGACCAGATACAACGCGAGTGACAGAAGCATACATTAATTAAATTGACTTTATTTTAGAATTCTATAAGCCAGACGTAGGTTTACGTGTTCCATTACATTAAATTTTAGTCGAATATAATAGAACATTAAACATTGGATGCAGGCCGCTTCCAACCAGTTAGTCCTGCGTCTCAAATCATGTTGATCATAAAACACATTTAAAAACTTATTTTCTTTTAAATGTGTGCTTTTAATCAACAAACTCATGACCTCGTAAAATAACGAAATAGTAAGTTATTAAATTACACTTCCGTTTATTTTACAAAGGCTAAAAACAAAGAAGTGGACATCACGCGAGCCTGTGCGTGCTTCCTCTATAGGTCAAAGGTAGAACGGATAAAATACGGACCCGCGTGGTGCGTTCTATGAAATTAAAATGAGTGTATTTCATTACAAGTCGTGTAAACCGAATTGTTAATGGCGGCGAAATGCCAACGGTCACGTGTCCATAATTGAGTTTCATTTTATTACAGTGGTAGAAGTCCCCCGCATGCTTCGTGTGGCCCGCGCTGCCTTTTGTGGATGTAATTTCATAAAATTTATTCCTGGTATTATTTAACACGACCAAAAATATTTTCTTCTAATTCTAACTGTTGTAGTTAAAAAAGGGCATTTTTTAAACGAACGCACTTCGGAATAATTTTGTTTAATCTATTCTTACGAACTCTACCAATTATTTTAATTCAGTACATAATTGAAAATCTCTTATATTGATATAGGGTAACTATCTACAGATGTAAAGCTTTATAGGGGTCAATATATCTGTCCAAAAGTCAATGGTTTCAGAAATAATTAATAACGCAAAAAAAGTGTTTTGCAAAATTCGAGTTACCACATATTAAAATAAATTATTGTTTACTATCTGCCCCTGTAAATTGTACTGCCAGGAGTTATTGGCCTGTTGCATTCCAATAGAGTTTCAAACATAACTTTATACTGGGTAATAAGAAAAAAGTCCAAAAGCTATATAACTTTTTGCGGAATCCTGAGCAGGAACGAATTCTTTCTTTAATGCAAAATCACCAATACACGCGTTATATAGGCGGAGGTGAGCGACCCCTCGTGCAAGTATTTGTTCCATAAATTTATCTAAATTGCAATGTCAGCTGCTACGTCGCTGATTCGGCGTCAGAATTCAAATCGACATTACGAAAAATGAATACTACATATGAATTCAAACCTTCAAAATTTCTACGCCTATAGCCTATCACCCGTATATTTATGTAGCCATGATGATATGATAATAAGTTATAAGTGCAAAAAAGTTTATTAAAAAAAAATATTTTGCAAATTATTTTCTTAAAGACTATAAACTTCTACTCCTTGGCATAATCAATTATAGCATCATCAAGTTCAAAGTAGTAGAGCGCTGATGGCGCTTAGCATTTATTTCTTCACAGTAAATAAGCTCGAAAGCTTCCTCGGAAGCTTAAACTATACCTATTCAACCAGATCGGATGACAGACCCTTTGCTCACCATGATGGAGACTCCGTGGAAAGACAGGGGCATGATCTCTTGCGTCTAGTTTTCACAGGCAACTTTGTCTTTTTACCTGTCAGTTGAGACGCATTTAGCATTTAGATGAGGGGGTTTGAAAGGATTGAACCACGGTTTGATTTATTGGAATTATTGGATTGTAAATAACATCATTGTGTATGACAAGAATTTAGTGTTGCCATCATAATCTGATTTTAACATGTATTATAATAGAAATGAACATAACAGAATTTTTCTCTACTTTCATATAACTGCACGAAACTATTTAATTGCCTACTAGCTTTTAATTAAAGGTTAATCAATGAACAGTAATAATAAAGCTATCTAAATAATACAGCCAGTTACAAATTATAGACATTATATTAATAATAAACAAGTTAATGTAAGATTACAGCGGATTTTAGATATTCACATTTGTCTATAACATCACTGTAATGAAGTTATAAAATATCTTGTTTTTAACAAATAATAAAATACCGGAATTAGTCGATATGTGATAAAAATATGAAAAAATGTCTAAATAAATAGGTAAAAAAAATGATTCGTGTAAATAAAGCAATGCTAATTACAAAGGTTATAATCAAAACACGAACGGAAGCACAGTTTTTAAGCTCTAAGCTATTATAATGAAAAGCTTTGTTAATGCCCGTAATAAAACTAACGAATTTAATTACGCGGTGTTGTACCATTTTACCTTGGATTTTTAAAATACTGTGCTAAAACTGTGGAAGCAATAGATGATAATTTTTTAAATTCTTTTTAAGAAGTTCAAGTACTGGTATCAGTTAACTTGTTTTAACCCTCCATTATATCACATAGAAGCTTAGAATAGTAACATTTTGCCTTCTAATATATTTCTGTAGTCATTATATAAACAATATTATCTTTAAGTTATATATTGATATGTCATATACGCTTCATTGTTATAAGATTATTATTATAATTTTTTAATAATTTTACTTATTAAGGAAACTGAGGTTTTACAATAATATGCGACTTAAATAATAAGGGGTCAGCACAAGTTTTCGCCTTTAGCATGATTTTAGCATATATAGAAATGTGTAACAAAGTCTTACATGACATATGTACATAAACATTATATGTATAAAATAAGGACAAATATACTTTGCTTATAATAAATCACTAACGTGTCGTTTACAATTTCTATGTCTAGAACAACGGTCTAGAAGTGTTATCTCTAGATTTTTAAATTAATATTTAATGGTTTTTATATAACAAACAACTTATGTCTGATTTACAGTACCTTCGTTCCGACCACATACGACACCTAAACCGTGTTTAAATAATAATAATAATGTATAAGCTACTAGCTTTTAGAGACCCTTTTAGAGCTTTTTTTGACCAGATTTTAGATCCGCGAGCCCTGAGTTCGAAGAAGCTTAAAAGCTAGAAAGGCTAACAGTGCCCAGCATCTATCGTACAGCGCCCAGCATCAACTGTAATATAGTAATATGTTAGTCTTAACTCATCAGGCAATCCTAAAAAACTACATATGTTGTGTATTCTAAATCTCAAATAAATATATTCTGTTTAATGTCGGGAAATACATTTATTGCTAAGCATTTATCCAAAAAATAAGCCAAGCAAAGATAATACAAAATTATAATTGATTGCGAGAATCATTTTTAAACTGATTTTATTGAGCAGTGGTAGCCCAGTGGAAGAGGACCGAGACTTGCGATTGTCGGTCGACAATCCGATCTCCAGGAATCTTATGTAACTTTTTGCATTATCCTCCCGTGAGTCCTTGTTTTTAATCTCGTTAAGAAATCCTACATTGTATGCCTTTGGAATGAAACGGTACCCTTTTTAAAAATTAATGGTATTAGAAATAATAAACAATAAAAAACATTATGCTAATGATAGCCTAGTAAGAAAGAGCATTTTCAAAATTCGGACTACCACATATGAGATTTAATTATTGTATACTGTGTGTTTAAAATTAATTATTGTTCCAGTTGTATTTCAACTATTTTAAACTCTAATAGAAAAAATCTATATTTCAGAGTAATTACTTTATACGGAGAGATTTATAATAGGCGTAAAAACTTTAAAGATGCTAAAAAATATCCTGCTACTTTCAGCCTTTTAAAACTTTTACACCTACGACCAATCACCCTGTATATACGTGTAATTTATTTAATTTGCCTGTAAAGCATTAATCATTACATGCGCTCTTATATCTTGTTATATACATTACATATAATTATATTTATTACGTTCGGAAACAGTGGTAAGTATCGGGGGCAGCCATTATTATTATTGATTCAATAATTCTACCGGTTGAATTGTTGTCGTTAGCACTTATAGTACCGACAACAAAAAAGTCTGTATACTAAATTTAAAAATATGACGTAACATCAATCAAAAACTGCGCATTGTGTCAATTAAATATAACAATAAAGAGCTCGAAGTATTTGAAAAAAAAATTTTTTTTCTTTTTCTTTCTCACGTTAGGGGTAAGTTCAAACCCTGGTGTAGTAATATCTTTTATCTCATTGGCTAGTAATAACAAGCTAAAGTTGTGTTTACGCGTATATATTTTTGACAAGGCACGGACACGGTATTTTGCTCTTAAGATGATGATTGATTGCTTCTGCTTTCTTAACAGTTTGATTTGTTTTGGCACTGGTTTTTATTACCCTTTGTTTATACTATCTTAGGGGTCGTTGAACCGTAAATAAATGCTATGAAATAACTGGCACCATCAAACTAGTATTATATTATTAAAGCAAACACGAAAACAAAATTAAATAGTGGATATGGTAATGACGAATTTTTGAAATACACAAAAAGAAATAATTTTTACTTGCGAATCTTTTCGAAAAGAAGCCATATTCTACACATTGACAGTTTATTTTTTAATAGTTAAATTGTTGACAGCCAGTACAATTATTTGGCCCTTTCACTCGCATACAAAAGTGCGGTTATAAAAACGCCGCATCAACTCTCCTCGGCAATTTACTACTAAAAAACTACATTGATTGTTATAAAACTGAACATATTAATCATTTTAAAACTAATAAAGGATTGATGAAAACAAAAAAAACTAAAAATTGTTCGTCCCCTTGATACATAATTATTAACCAATATTTTTAATCAATGAATATTAAAACGTATTAATTACTATATGCATTGCATCTGTAGAGCTATATACATTGTTTTTTATTAATAGACTTTATAATTTATATTGTATAGAGGCACTATTCTCTTTTCGTTTTACGTTATCAGAGAAAACTGTTATTTTTATGCCGACGGTACACTTCTGTTTACAATGAAAGCACCTGTTTTTACTGTTTACATTTCTTTTTTATCCAAGCTTTATGTGGCAGTAGTTGTGACGTGTTCAACGTACACGATTGTCAGCTTTTAAAAGTAATTGTGTCTCGAAAAATGTTTCCCGCGCATTATGTCAAAATTGAAATACAAAGATCGACGCAGATCGAGCATCAATTTCCAGAACTTTGAACGGTTTCATTTTTTAAATAGGTTTGGAAATGTATATATTTATTTATATCTTAGAACTTTTTTGTATTACATCACAGTTAAAATATTTCTTTTAAAATTCAATAGCAGGTCTCTCTTGGAAGATGCATTACTACATTTCGACTAAGAGTACCACAACTATGACGATTATTACAGGAAAATACGCAACTTATCTAGTTGGTTAGAGATATAAAATTAAGGATTCGTTCACATTGGAGGTAAAATGTCAGTAAACATCTATCGAGAAAAATTTCAATATGCATTTTCGCATCGCCTTAAAAGTGAAAATAAAACCCGTATTATCTAAAACTCATTGATACATTTATTTTTAGATTTTATTAAAACATGATTGTTACTTGCTCGCCTTTCGAAAAAGTAACCATTTGTAAATGCTTTTTCATGTTTCTTTACAATGGCTACCGACCGTCACTATTTCACCGTTGTTTATGAAAATACAAAAGAAAAAACGCTACGGTAATTTCAACTAATATATTGTGACATGTGACAAACCATCGGTCTTACTCACATTTACAGATGATGACTATTGGTGTTTTTTATTAACGGAAAAATCAACATAAGCATTCATATATTCACCGAGTTTGAGATGATAGAGCGTTAAAAGCAATTTGTTTGCTAAACCTATCAGTAATAAGCAAGCTACAGAGCTTCTTTAGTAGCCGGTATATATACAAAAAGAGATAAGAAACCGCTGAGAATCGATATATTTAATTGATACAGTATTGACTGATAGATACTTACATGTATCGGTCATTTTAATTAATTTTATAATTTAAAATGAAGTAAATAAAAGTCTTTATAAATGCCTTTAGTCAAAAGTTTTTTATAGATTTTATGTAAAAAAAAGTTTTTATGATGCTCCTTTATTATTCGTTCGGTCAAAATCGAAATTACGTTTGAATACTACTGACCGATACCTTCTCAATATTTAGTTTCATAATATCGATATAAAACGTACGAAAAAAAAATATTGTAAGGAAAATATCGAGTAAGTACTTGTATTTACTCGTCTCCTTTCCTATACACAAACCACGAAAGATTTTTTCATTAACACGGTGCTACAACTCCATAGATGCTTATTTAGTAGAGACCATTCTTTATTAAATAATCTCGGCGGCTCCTTCGAAAGTCTTAGATCAGACCGTAGCACCTGTACAGCATTGGAATCTTACCAAGAAAGCCACGACTTCTTCTCAATCGCGTCCGTCTTAAACGCCTTGACGGAATTGATGACAAACTCGAGTTATTGATTTAACTTGATCGGACCTACTATAGGTAATGGCTTACTTGATCTTTTACCGTCGACATGGTGATACCTAAATATTATAAAAATGGTCTTATTATGACCGACCTGTCTATGCAGCCGCATTGTGAATAATAACAGAAACATTTTCCATACAGGAGTCGCGAGTCACGTCGCAGGATCAACCGTCCACCTTCAGCCTTATACAGTACACTCGGTGAGAGGCTCCGTACCAGCACCCCAGCTGCTTTACAATGTGCTCTGTTCTGTGGAGGAGCGGGATGCCAGTATGAGCTACCACAGAAACGGGAGACAGCTATACAAGGATTGTGTTCTGATTGGTGAGTAGAGATGTAAATTGTAATAACTTACAAGAGGTTTCTTTTGGAAGAGACGGTCTGAGTTCCTAGCCTCTTTTTCTGTGGCTAAATATTTGTGTCTTTATTTCTATTACAACAAAGACACGTGGTCTTGTGAATCATGGGTCTATGTTTTTTTTTATGACCCAGGCTATTGGGAGCCTCTCGTACCACCTATCTAATTTGGGACAAGGACTTTATTTACACATAATTTTTTTCAGAATTTTATTTTTATTCGACATTTACTTTCATACTTCTCACTTTCTTTTATTCTTTCCATTTATCCTTCACAATATTTTGTAATTTTTGTTCTTTCATTCCTTCTTACTTTCATCGCCTTCCTTTCCTCATCTTTTTACCCTAAGTTGGCTAGATACATTTTTATTTTCCAATCTTTATCTTTATTTTGATATCACAGATTTGTTTGGAATTGAACTTTTTAATACATTGCTAGACTTGTCTTATATTCTATTATTATTTGATAAGTTCGTTTACATGTGCATTTATTTCATTTTTGATTCCAGTTTTTCTATTTGGTTTTGTTCCTTTTAATAGCATTACTTACCACCTTGCGAGCAAACGATAGGAATGATGGGCAAAGGTTGTTGTCGCCGATCATTAAGGCAATGCTTTTCATATCTACTTTTAAGTTTAGTCGACGTTTCTAGGGCACTGCGCATCTAATGGGTCTATGTTATGCTCGGGGCTTTCCTACGAGATCGAATCGGAGCAAAAGAGATCCCGAACCAAAGTAACCGATATAGTCTAATAGATTAGCAAATTGAAGTGGAAGTGGATATATGAGGCCTATATCGCTTAGAGCTGATGGCCTCAAAGTTCTGTAGTGGAGTCTATGGACCGACAAGAGTAGCGTAAGACGTCCGCCCACAAAGCAGACAGATGCCCTTGCTTAGGTCATCAAAAGACGCTAGGTGTAAGTCGCTTCCCACCGGTCTTATTGAAATTCTTTAGGAAGGTCTATGTCTAACAGTGGATTTACTTACTATAGCTAAAATATGATGATGAATCATGACATAGATTAGTGGAAAAATACAAACGTAAAAAAATACGAACATAATCGGAGGTGGAAGAAAATTAACGTTCGTAAGAAAAGGACCAATATTTAGCCATTTCCGCACATGCAGTGGTAGTCGTGTCACAAAGTGCATCGCCCGCCAGCCCGCTGATAATTGCGCATGCGGCAAACAATGGGAATTACACAACTACCACTGTTAAATTACTCAACACGTGTTTCACCCCTCCACGGGCATCCTCAGGAGTTATGTTACACCGATTAGTGCCAAACACAGAGTGCTACTAGCTACTAGTGGCCACTGCATGTGCGGAAGTGGCTAAATATTGGTCTTTTTCTTACTTAGGGTGGACTTCCACAAAATAACGCCTGATTCCATTAAATAATTAACGTTCGTTCTCAATGGTTTCTTAATTACAGAAAAGTCATGTCTATCTTGAAATGCTTTAACGAAATCCATGGTTGGTAAAACATTGTGGAGTGTCTTTAGAGTTGTTAGAGTTGACTTGATAGTCTAAGCCCAAAGGAAAGTATAACAAACTTATCTTTTTTATATTCTAACCATATTTATATCACTATTTTCACTATATATTACTATTTAATATTCTTATGCATAAAGACTAGATTATCAGATATTTTAAGATCTTCATAAACATACCGCAATTTTTTTTTCACAAAAATTCTTTCTAAAAGACAGAAGTAGTGTAGAGGATAGAAGAGAGTACAAATAGTAAATAAATAAAATAGATCCAATCATCTGTTACTACTTATCTAACTATTAACGGTTTAGCTAACTGTTTAAGCATTAGCATGTACACCTTATCCTTTAATGTCGAAAACGGTTTTGATAATTACAAAGTGCATTTTAAAAAAAGAATAAGGTCATCGTAAACAGAAAAAAATTCTTCAAAGAATTAAAACATGTTTATTACTTTGGAAACGTAAAATAATGTATAATAGGAATTTTATAGCAAACGCAAAATAAAAACAACCGACGGGAGTCACGCGAGTGTGTACCGAGCTTTATTAAATAAAACATTTCCACCTTAGCTTACACATTCAATTAATTTTATTACAACTTTACCTACACATTTATCGGGTGGAGGAAAGTTACTTGTGCACGGACTTGACTTCCACTTAATGAAGAAGAAAATAGAGTCATGTGTGATAGAAATTGTGTATATTACATATATACTGAGACTAGTTACAATCTTGTACTATTTACAATTTAGACAAAGGCAGTGACTCCATCATTGACGCCGTTCGAATTGAAATCGGCGTTCGCATGTGCAGGAATAAATTAACACTATAATTTATTGTAGAATTTTTTAAAGCCCTCGTTTTTAGGGACCTATCGTTCACACCTACATGTAGAATAGGGACTTAGATTACAATTTTAATAATTTTTCAAGTCTTAATTTTTAATTTATTTTACTTTCTTCTTCCATGCTTCACAATATCTTCTTATATTTAATAACGCTCATCCTTCACAAATTTTAACATTCTATGCATGTATTACATTTTTTTCAGCCATCTTTCATCCCTCACCATCATTTCTGAGTTATCACAGATTTTCATTTTTGGGAATTAAAATACATTATGTCACAGCTTCTGTTTTACTCGTGTCTTTTTTTTATTTCTTATTTGTAAACACCTGATCTATGTACCAATTTATTTTGTAATATAAATAAAATAAAAATGTGAGGTTTTACCTGCCTCTGCTTGCATAATTAAGTCTCATTTCTACTACGACTCTCTATCACATCATATTTTTAATGGCTCCCGTTATTGACGATCTCTCCTCGTACAACCCTGTCTTGGCTTCACAGGGACAGTTTGCTTAATCATTAATTAACATTTTGTTTTTTCACTCTTCTTACGTCCTCCCCCCTCCCGAATACCTCTCACTCATTCTTCTTTTTTTATCCGTCACATTATCTTCCATTGCTGTCCATGTCTTCACATTTTATACCTTGTCTCTTATCCTTCACCGTTTCTCCTTGATTGCTTCTTTACAATTTCGATTCATTCATTTATTTACTTTATTTCACATTTCGTTATATTCCAATTTCTTATTTTTATTATTTTAACTTATGTATATATTACATTATCATCTTTTGTTTTTAATTACTACTGTATATTATTACCATTTATCACTTTATTTACTACCTTTACTTTTTACTCCAAGAAGATCAGACAGCTTTCTTGTTTATTTATCAATGAGGCGATATTCCCTTCTTCTATTATTTCGTGCAACCGAAACTGGCATTCAACCCGTAACGCGCTAAATATCATATCATATTGTGACTCTCTCGTTTTCTCGTGAACTCTATACATACTAGACTGTAACGCGATAAACATTTTATCTGCTATAAAATAATAAGCCAAGTATAAGACAGTAGGGTTTTTCATAGTATTATATGATCTTGGGTGGACGCTCCAAGAAGTAACTAAGCACATAGGCTCCTGAAAGAATAATTCTTTCTGGTCACTGTTTCGCGACAAGGTATACCAGTAATTATTTATAGCCTTCTAGCACGAGAGAAAGTAAAATTACGTTTACTTCTTGGCATATAAAACGCACAATTAAATAAACACTAACATATAGTTTTACTAATATCTACTCATTAAAATTAAAAAAAAAAACGTTTGGCAACGTCATTCCAAAAAATAATAGTATGCGTTGTAAGAGGATACTTAAAACAAATGTTCGCAAAAAAATTTTCCTAACGATCATGCTGCTATACCACGGATGCTATTGTAGGGATAAAAAAATCTTCGAGTAACGATTGCTTTAAGGTGCGTATGGATAGATCCCGACCCTCCTGACTTAAACGATGTGTGTGATATGTGACTGTGATATGAGTGTACTCATATCACAGTCTTCCGATCTATTTTTTTCTATTGTAAAAACTGCATCACAATAGAAGGAATTATTTAACCCTTAATAACCTAGAGTTTCAATTTTGATACCAATCTTTTAAACCGAATGTTCACATTTCTATTAGATTTTTTTATAGCTTGGCTGTACGAATTTTACTGTTGTATAATATTCTTTCCAACGAAATTAAATAAAATCTATTTTTCCGTTCATGTAAACCCTCAAGCAAATACAGTAATATTAAAAAAAATCACTTTCGTAAATCAGGCTACTAAGGGTTAAATTGACGAAGTTGTTTGACAAATGCTTTGCTATCGAAGACATGAATCTGAGACGTGACGGTTTACGGTGGCGTTTCTATGAAGGTTCAAGATTACGTAAAGAGCAACGGAGGTGGCTTTTTATGGAGCTTCGCTGCGAGATTCAATCACAAATAAAAAGGGCAGAAGAACCAAAGCCACAGACGAAGAATTGCGCTTCTAAAGAGCATCTTAGTCAAGATCACAGGAAGTCGCTGAATACGGGCAACGCTAGACACTGGTCTACAATGACCGCATTGTGCAGATTTTTAGTATAATACGTGCGACGTATATCTAGAGTGTTCTACGATCAAAATGGTTGCCATATCCGCATTCTATATGTGTGTTGTTATTGATTACCACATTATTGTAAGGATATTACGTATTACAAACTAATGTGAACAATGATAATAAAACGGTTAAGGGCTGTGTTTAGTCTTAGCTCGCGCATTCGCGTTTATGTTAGATTTAGTTCATTTGTAGCATATGCCATGCAGAATGCGTATATCGGCTAACATAATGATGATAATAAAAATAAATTGTCTTCTCGAGTGGCTTTATTTGTGTAATACAAAAGAACGGGACCCAAAAGCGTTTGCTTTTTCTTTACCTGCCTTTAGACTATTCATATAAGGAGAGGTTATTACATTTTAAAAATAAAACATTACATTGAGTTACACAATAATGTCAACGATAGGACGCATATCGCGCATCAAGCCCCGTCTAGTATCAACACTATACACCTATACAGCCTAGTTCCTCTTCGTGCAACCGTCTTCGTTGAAACTGGGATACGATCACTCAGAGCTAATTTTTTAGCTAGCGGAGCTCCTGGTTCCGCGGGCACAATACCGATGAAGCTGCACAAAAACCAATAGGGCTAGCACCATCAACTTCAAACAGAAACAACGCATGCAATAAAATATTATGATAGATATTACAATTTGTAAATCTCACATTAAAGGCTAGCTACATGGTCACCATCACAGCGTCTATTTCTGTCAAATAATGGTGCATTAATTTAACTGTGTTCCGATTTGAGAGATGCTATAGATAGTGTAAATACACAGTTAATGAGAACGGTGTGTATATTATTAAGTCTAAATTGATTGCTATATAAATGTTTCAAGCCTTGAAAAATGTCGTTATGGAAAAACTATTAGTCGACTTAAATTAAAACACATTCTATAGCAAATAAATGTTATTTTTTATTTACATAACTCTTCCATGTATTGAGAATTACGTATATTATATTAGCGAACGTTTCATTCATGTGTGAACACTTCGAATAACTGGCCCCTATAGACCCAATACTATAACGAGAATACATAAGGTGTGCTATTTAAAGGTATAATCAAAGGTTAAAACTAGAATTTAATATTACCAAAGTAAATGACGTAAACTTCGCTCATGTTTTATTATATTAGCGACTTACAAACATACATTCTATTTATTAATATATTAAACGTAGAAATATTTAACAGAGTTTTAGAGAATTGTAGAAAATTTGACTATTTTATATAGCACGAGTGTGGTGAGCGGGTTTTTTAGACATAAGTTTATCTAAAAGGTTTTAATGCAAATATATAATATATATTATATAAATATTTCTATGTTTACTTCACTGTCAACTATTTGATAGAATAATACGTATGTATATTCAAGCTATTCTTCTGGAGCTCACAAGTTTTTAGAAGTAGTAAAATCAATCATGTTATTGTAATAGCATCTCCCTATTAGTTTCTTGTTTAATCTATACTCGTGTTTATTTATAGTATTTATGGTTTCCGTTATAAATAACTAAATAATTATCTTTATGCCAGCTAGTGTGTCATGGGCACGTGTTTAATGGGACCGGTAAATTGTAATAATAATAACAGATAATGATACGCTGCGACTATGAATATATCGTTAGCGTGATTGCTGACGTTTACTGACCGCACCTGAACCCGAACTATTTATGTCAATTATTGTAATAGGGTGACAATAAGATTAAACATACAGTCCTTAATGCAATTTATGTTACAGGAGTATAACTAGTAGATAATGGGGAAGAAATTCGATTGCTTCTGACAATTTATTTTCTGGATTAAAAATGAGATGATAGTATCAGAAAAACTCCAATTCACAGCATAGTAAATACTTTTATTTCACTTTTAATACTCTTATAGGCCAGCTAGCATAGTTTTCACTAGACAATTTATCACTTTGATGGTTATCGAACGAGTGACCGAGCTCCGGACTCAATAATCAAAACGCTGTTTCAACCCCACCACTCTCAATCCTTTTACCGGAAGTTGTCACAAAAGAGTGAAGGGGTCGAGTAGTGTTGCCATTTAAGAAAAATAAAATTATCTTTTATAAAATTATTACAATAGTAAAGTATAAATTGAAAGCGTACTACAATAATTAAACTTTACTTAGGACCTTAATTCACTGGGTTTCCAATTTATAGTATTTATTTTCAGAAGGTTCAAAGGTCCTCGAGTGGCGACCACGCGCCAGTAGACGCGATGTGAATAGGCTCCATCGTCAGGTGGACCGACGATATAGTAAAGCGAAGTAGCTGGATGCGAAAACAGATAATCGTAGCACTTATTGGGTTAGGCCTATGCTTTGTACTCATAGTAGGCGTCCATCGGCTGAAAAGCAGAAAAAGTATTTGCAAACTTTTAATAATTAATATCCAGTGACAGTTCGTTAACGTATTAGTTTATTATGGGCACTTATCAGATCAAATGGCGTTTGGAACTATCGTATTTTGTTTTAAGACTAATCCAAGTATTGTTTTTTTTTTTATTTAATGTCATGAGGCGTTACCCTGCGGAAGTCCATCCTAAGTAAGAAAAGTACCAATACTTAGCCTCTTCTGCACACACGGTAGTCGTGCAATAAAGTGCACCGCCCGCCAGCCCGCTGACAAATGCGCATGCGGCAAACAATGCGAACTACACAACTGCTACCGTCAAACCACTCAACACGTGTTTCTCCCCTCCACGGGGCATCTACAGGAGTAATGTTACACCGATTAGTGCCAAATACAGAGTCACACTCTTGCACGACTACCACTGCATGTGCGGGAGTGGCTAAATACTATATAGATAATATTAATATATAAATAGCATTAATAACATAGAACTATTCATCCTCAGCAATACATTGTATCTTATTGTCTCAATGCTTCCAACATCAGACCGACTCAACAATTTCCAATAGTGAAAATCTACAGATTATTGAAAATTTTAACTCGAATGCGTTGTCGAAGTTTTCGGACCAAAAATTTTACATAGCACAGCGCCTACGTTTACTAGCTAAGATGGTAAATGATCATTATTTCAGCCGTAAGACATATACCTCCTCCATAGATTTTCAATAGGACCGGCTGGAAGTGGCTTCCATCCAATGTAAATCACTCATGAATGTTACTCTGCTAGACATTCGACGAAAAATACCCAGAAACAGATGGCTGGAATATGTAGAGGAAGATATCTAGAGACATCTTGGCAAACAACAGCAAAAGATAGAGCGAGATGGAAGAGGATCATCGATGAGGCCAAATTTCATAAAGGGTTGTAGCGCCACAGAAAGAAAAAGAAGAAAGAGACGTTCGACGGTCATCGTGGCGATCTTTGGTAGAGACCTATGTCTTGCAGCGGGCGTCTATCGGCTGGAATAATGAAACGATTTTGTCTAAATTATATGAATTAAGTGACAACACATGAGTCTCACTCAGCCTTTGCCTATAAATACCTAAAAACCTTCGAGAGTGACAGCCTTTGAATCCAATGAAATAACCAATATCGGACCTTTTTTATTTTGTGGAAAAGATCGTACATGGTACCTTACGGTGCGGCTGTAATGATCGTTTTTCTTTCACAGTCTTTTTTCAATTTATTAGCAGAAATATAGAATGTCGTCGCATACTGCAAAAGTTAAATTAATTAAGCCCAGACTCCTTAAAAAGGTTTTATATAATTAAATTTAAAAAAAGGCCTGTGTTTACCCCTTTCAGCGCTAAGATACTTAAAATTTGGTGAAGGTATCAATGAAAAAGCGAACAGGGTTAACCAATGATAAAAACAAATAACTGAAACTAGATCTAGAGAAAGCTTGACCCAGGCTCCATCTGAAAAATAGAATCCGATAACAAATTTTATCTAAATTTTCTTGTATTTTGCATAATAATAGTATGCGTATATTTATAAGTAGAGTAAAGTACATAACACAAACACAAAGTGACGCCCAGAAAAAACTCAGGCCGAAACAATAAAAGTACGAATGTGTGAATGAAGTTTTAAAAAAAAATTATAAAGTAATAACAAATATGACACAGTGTAAATCCACAAATAAAGATATCTGTAGTTTTACTGTAGAGATACCAGCGTACAAAAATTACAGGTTTTTGTTTTAAAATTATCTTTTATGTTTTTTTAAGGTTTCAGCTGTTTGAACATAGTTTATGCCACGGGCTGATTTCTAATACACAGACGGAGCGTAAATTTGTGGTTTAGTAAATAAACAAACTGTTTTTTTATAAGCAGCTTATCCTAGACTATTTTTAGAAATGAGAGCCTGGAGAGATTGAGTGTGTACATTATTTACAATTTTGTACTATTTACAATTTCGAATGAATTCAAATTGACTTTAGAAATGTGAAAAAGTAATTTAACTTTAAAGTATTGTGGCCGTGATGGCTAGTAATACGATGCGTTTTAACGTAAATGATACAAATAATTTAAGTCTAACATAAACTATAACGCGAATGCTCGAGTCAAAATTGTAAACATAGCCTTTATTTATTATACCATCACTGTTCACAATACTTTGGTAATCAATAATAACACACATATGAAATGCGGATGTGGCAATCATTTATCTTATAGTACATTCTAGTGATCCGTAGCACGTACGTACTGATCCCGCGGTGGCGTGCGAGCTTAATCTACTCCCCCCTTTATGATAGCAGGTAGGGGGCTGCGACTCTAGCCTAAGACGTTGAGGCACTGGGCCACCGCCGTGTTTTTGTAGTTTTGACAAAAGGCGTCAAAGAGGACACTAGGGTTTTCGTCAATAGGAAGCATAATTCTTTCGTTGTTTCCGCATTGGAAGGGTTCTTCATTTCTGAAGGTACCTCATCATAAGGTACCTCACTGAATCTAAATGATTTTGCTCTTTCTTTTTGTTTTCTTTTTTTCTTTAAACATGTCTATGAGTGTATATATCGAAGAATAACAGTTTTGTATACGTCCCTGTAAGTAAAATTATACAATAATACTAAAAAAACGTTTAAAACCACATTTGACGGTTAATTGTGCGCCAGGCGTTCGAATCAGAGGATCGCGTGTGACTCGAGCCGCTAATGGACGCGTTACAGCCACGATATGCTTCCGTCGTAATTGTTTGGTTTCCGAAAATGTACTGTTTGAGGTCAGTTGCTTATTTCAATTATTTTTCTATAATATTACAAAGTTAACTGAGCAAATCCTTAGTATCCAAGAATTGTTATGGGCGAATCCTATCTAGGATACGCCATGCTTTACTTTCTAAAATGATTATTCTACGAGATGTCTAATACTTTCCTTTTCTTTGTTTTAAATTCAAAATAAGAGTATATTATTAAATAAATATATGTATCATTTACATAGTACATAATATATACATTTAATATTGTTAAATGTCATTTAAGAAGAGCAACTGCTGAGTTTCTGGCCGGCTCTCCTCAACAAGCCAGCACTCCATGCCTGCGGTAGCTTACTACTTATAATGATAAAGTAATTGACGGTTCAAAAGTGCATATAAATGCCTACTTGAATAAGGATGTTATGAATTTAAGTTAGACTTTTTTGTTAGCTTACTAAGATAATTTTAAAGCTAGGTTTTCACGAGATTCTTACATACGAGGGCCAAACTGAAAGTTTTTAGAACTGGCAACTTAAAAGCATTATATTAAAAAAATAAGTTTAAATTTTGAAAATAGAACTCTTTACCAATAATATTGAGTATACATTTCATTCATTTGTCATTTGTTTTACGATTTGGCGGCAAATTGAAAATTGTCTGTGCACGTCAGAATGAATTTAAGCCGAGAAAATTTTCGTGCAATGATTTTTTATGACTTTCGATGTCATATAAGTCAACAAGAAAGTTATGATAGACTTCGATTGGCTTTTCACGATGAAGCCCCATCTCGTGCCACAGTTTACAACTGGTTTAATGAATTCAAACGTGGTCGAACTAATCTCACCGATGATTTGCGTGAGGGACGGCCTTCTACAGCGACGACTGAAGACAATATCAGTGTTGTGCGGCGTATGATAGAGACTGACAAAAGAGTGACCTATCAGCAGATTCGGACAAGTCTAGGCATAGGTATGAGTCAAGTGCACAAAATCCTCCATGAACATTTAGCGGTCAGGAAGCTTTGTGCCCGCTGGATACCGCATAATTGGACCGAGGCTCAAAAACTCCGCCGTGTTGATTGGTGCCGAGAAATAATCCAAAAATTTAACGGAGGTGACTCAAATGCTGTGTTCGACATACTAACGGGTGACGAAAGCTGGATTTACTGTTATGATCCGGAAACCAAAAGACAGTCTGCTCAGTGGGTGTTTCCTTCCGAAGAGTTGCCAACTAAAGTGAAGAGAGGTCGAAGTGTTGGAAAAAAGATGGTGGCCTCGTTCTTCGGAAAGACAGGTCATTACGCGACAGTTGTCTTAGAGGATCAGAAAACGGTTAATGCAGAGTGGTACACTAACAACTGTTTGCCACTTGTCTTGGAAAAAGTTCGAGAGAAACGACCACGCAGCAGGATCCTCCTTCATCACGACAATGCCTCGTCGCACACCGCCAGGCAAACGATCGACTATTTAGCGACCTCAGACGTGGAATTACTGGGTCACCCGCCGTATAGCCCCGACCTCGCACCCTGCGATTTTTATTTATTCCCGAAAATAAAAGAAAAACTTCGAGGAAAACATTTTATGGACGCCGAAGAAGCAGTGGCTGCGTTTCAAAACGCCGTCGAAGAGACCCCTAAGGCCGAGTGGGCAAGGTTCTCAATGGTTCCATCGAATGCAGCGATGTATTGATGTAAATGGACGCTATTTTGAAAAGTTATAATAAAACTAATAACTTGCTAGAATGCTTAGTTTTTGATTTTCTAAGAACTTTCAGTTTGACCCTCGTAAGTACCGATATTTATCTAAACTTAAAATAAAATAAACAAATTCTTACTGCGTTCTTAAAATATTTCATAAAAACTTAAACACTTTAAATGTTTGTATAATCAAAATTTCGTCGAATTTTCTATAATTTAGTAATTTTCTGTGCACTTTCAAAGTAGAAAGTGCCAAGACAAGATACTAAATATGTGTGAAATTAATATATAAAATGTAATACTTAATTTAAAATGAAAACCAAAATTTTATACTTGTTAAAAGTTATCGTATAATTGTATTTAAAAATAATACAATGCCGTCAATTTATTTCGATTTAAAATTCAACAGATCCACATGACTCCCTTTTATTCGTTCGCATTAAATCAACAGGGTCACGGACGACATACTTGCGATGGCTCGGCCGAGCACGGCTGCCATTGCTGCCAGGAATATCATACAGCAATTTCACAGGTACGTTACTTTTATACAGGTATTTATATTATACCGAGAATTTTATTTATAACATAAGTAATAAACAAGTCAGGCATTCACGTGATGGTAATTTGTGTTCTAAAACAAACTTTATTATCATCATGATCGATTTAACCGTGGAACGTTCTCTACTGGACTAGACTGTCTCAGATTAGACATTGTGAGTAGTAGCTGGCTCATTCTCCTTTCGGTGGGTTCTTTTCTTTAGCGTTTACCTCCGTAATCACCGCTTCCTTTGCATCATCATTTCAGCCGAAGGGTTTCCACCGCTCAATATAGGCCTCCAACGTAGATTTTTATTAGAACTTGTCGGTATCCGCTTGTATCCAGCGTGTTCCAACAACCTTAACGTGATATCTCTCCACATTGTGGGTGAATATCTCCACGGGTACGCAACGTTTTTCGTGTCAAAAGTTTTTCAATAAGAACTATGACAAAAAATATTCTTGGAAAGAGTAAAGTTATAGAGGTAATTATAATAATGAACAGATGTCGCTTAATCAAAGTTTCGTTATTCATGGATCTTAAGTTTTAAGACAACAATTGTTTCAATTACATAGGCTCTAGGCGTTTATTTTTTTTGGCAGAATGCCACTGTTGGCATTGGCATTTTTAGTTCCAGTAGGTTAGTAGGGAAAGAGCCCAGAATGCGTTTAAGTTAATCATTGTTTTATGTAACTAAACTCAAAGGCGTCTTTAAGAGTCACGACACAGTTCATGATCGCATTGGAAGGCAACTAAGTCCTTAGGTCAGATCATTAGACTAATGTTACGTGTAGTGATCAGGCGCAAAGGTCCCCAAGAGAAGACCTTGTCTTCAGGTGATCAAGATAAGCAATTAACAGACGAACTCTTTGAAGTAATGCTAGCGATAAATTTAGACAGCAATAATGTGTTAATAGTGACACCGTCATATTGACGAATACTCGTAAATTTCATGTGGGAATCCCTAATCTCTTATAAAATCAACCGTTGAAAAGGATTCACGAAACGTTTTTCATTAATAAATACAATTGCAGTATTAACAAGGCCAAATGCATTCGTTATTGCTTTAAAATTGTTTTAACCTCGTTAGCGGTTCATTTACAGACATAACGTGTAGTGCATATATATTACTTAACAATGTAAGAAGAGTGACACAATAGCATTTGTTTGTTTATAGTTTTAGAAAAGGTTTGTGAACAACATCCATGTTTTTCTTTTTCATCAAGACCACGGAGTACTCCACCAAACAAACCACCGAATATTTTACTATGGCATTTGTGGAACTGTTTGGTCATCTTTAATGTTCCGGCTTTCAATTACGCTCAAAAAAAAAAACTCTTTGTTAAACAGTTTCTAAATTTCGAGACCGTGTATCGACAAGCACAACGTACTACTTTACTAAGGGTGTCGGGAAACGCTGGATCAGACTACTTCTAAGAGGTATTATTAGGAGACTTATGTCCAGCCGTGGGCATCCTACAGCTGAAATAATAATGATGATTATAGTATGAAGAAAGCTGTTAAAAGAAAGCTGCGGACGTTTTGAAAAAACACCGAAAGAGGAGTAGACCTAAGGCAGCGATGCATAGATTTTCAAGAGAACTGTTTTGAAAAACCCTATACCAATTTAAAAGTCGTCACATATATTTATTTCAAAATCTTTCAATCTCACCAAAGAAATAAGTTATAAGATATGTAATAATTTCTCTTTCATCTTTCATGTCTACTAAACATGCACCAAAAGTTTAAATAGTGTGATGTTAAAAAAGCGAATAAATTTACCTTTTATTCAAGTATAATCTTTAAACTTTAACGTCATGTATTAATATTCTAGCTAACAACAACATTCACGTTAGAAAACAATACACACAAATGTTGCATTAAACTAATTAAAACTTAAACAGGTTATTCATTATTCAACGTATTTGAATTATACAGTACCCTTGATGTATAATTCAAATACGTTGAATCCTAACTCGCATTATCTATGCACATTTATGCTCTTGCAAAACTACCACCTCTCCTTGTATATATTTTGTAGATCGCTTAGGAAAACCACCGCCATGCGTGTCTTCCACCAAACAGTCATCTTTATCATCATTATCATATCCGCCTTGTTTTTAATACATTGCTCACCATTTTTTTGGTTACGGAAAGAATTCTTCTGGTTATTCAAAATACTCTGCCTCTAGAGGGAGGATATGGTTGTGGAGTTCCCAATCACTAAAACCCCCTCGATAGTCCCTCTCGAACCACTCAAAGGAGTAAGTTCATACGGAACCTTTTATTTCTGTAGTCCCTCGCGCCCGGCTTTCGTGCATAGCTCGTCCCACGGTATAAGTTGTTTAAATTAGTGTACTTTAGTTATACCACTATGATGGTTCAAGAACACGTAGATCTGCCGTCTTTTTACACCCGCTACTTCGAAGGTCTCGTTTCTGGTAGAGGAATACCGTTGTCCCGAACGCCATCACGAGATGCAATGATGGCCTTGTCTTCGGTTACTTATGTCATCTATCTTTATTAATTTATCTCTGCACCGCACAAAATAGTTAATTGGTAGAGAATACCTTCGGCAATAAGTTCACCATTGCACTGTGTATAGGTATGGAAATAAGTAAATAAAACCACGTTTGAAATTTTTATTAAAGTATTAACCCAGTGACTGACATAGAATTACATATAATAATTGTTACTTGCTATTTTAAAATTTTGTAACATCTTAACGCATTTTTAAATTTCTCTACAATTGCTGTCGCATCAAATACGACTATATGGCGACGTGTTTGAAGATCTATGTTTCTTTATTAGTTGGGGAATTCGGACAGTGATAAACTTGCAGACACCTGGAGAACACGCCAGCTGCGGACCTCCTCTCACCAGCTCCGGGTTCACATACGACCCTGCCATCTTCATGGCCAACGACAGTGAGTTCCTAGTTTTTAGTAATTTCTTGTGTACGAAAATCAGAATCTATCTAATGGAATCCTTCAATTTAAAATATAACGGGAATAGCAAACGCATACCGATGTGAGAAAAACTCATAAACACAGTTAAGTTTTTTTTGTCATCACTTTTATAAATATCACTAATAAAGTTACTAAAGCAATTCGTACACAAGCTTTATTATAATTTTAAAATCAATTATACTATTATTTTTTTACAAGTTTGAGTTTGATGATTTTTTTATATTTCCATGTTAATTCAGAGACTTTATACGGGAGTTTATAGTAGATGCGTATACAGTTGTCTACAACGAAGCTATCTATTTTATTCCCGGAGAAAAGTAGAAATTTCCTTTATAATATCTATATGTCATTTTTTATTAGTTAATATGTTTTTTTTAAGAAGTTATTTGTTGACTGTATTTTGACATAAGTTTTATTTTTACGAAACTTTCTAGTCTTCAGACCTCATATAAATAATCAGTACAGCATGTTTCAGTCTGTTGTGTACTGTGGAAGTTATCGCTAATAGCTTCTTCTGGACATTTTAACCATCACCAATGTATTCTGTAATATAAAAAGTAAAAAAACTGGTCGAAATTAAGGGAATATGTGTCATATAACATTTATGGAAATAAATATCATGTTCCATTTAAGTAAATAAATTGATTCGTTCACATAATGAACGACTTTCGGTTGTTTTTGCATATGCAATACTATTGTAACAGTTCCAACAGACTTTGTACTGTCGGTTATTGACCTGTCGTATGGCAATGAAAAAAATAAATTAATGCATACGTGAAACAAATAAATGAACACCTTGTAAAAAATGACATTTTATAATCGATGTACTTAACCTGTACAAATGTTAAACGACGATATAAACCTTTAGAGCGAAATCAATTGCGAACAGTTTTTAATTTTGTTTTCCTATAAAGTATTAGCAAATATAAAAAAGTTGTAAGTAGTAAAGTCATTTACAAATTGTGACATGACCAAAAGAAACATGAAGTCATTTATAAAGATAAAATACAGTTTTTGTTTTCAGTATATTACTATAACTTCGCGTGGCCTGATTATGGCGAGGCGAGTCTGAGTGGGTTGCTAGACATGGCCAAGGTGTTGTCTTTCGCCTTACAAGAGGGCAGGGTTGCCATACACTGTCATGCAGGTAACTTCAAACATATATAATCACATTACGTGGTATTTGGGCGGCTTTAATATGGTTCTAATGATTTCTGCCTAAAAGAATAAAAATTACAAGTAGTACTTTGTACAAATATCACTATCATTACCTAGTTACGAGGTCACTAAGAATTTCGAAATGGCATCGAAAGCTCGAAAGTTCGAAGATTGGATGCACCAAACATTTTTGACGGCAAATGGGGAATACATTCACCTCCTTCAAAACTTTAACATATATCACCCATCATCTTGTATACGATAAATATTGTTAATAACTTCTACCGATATAAAACCCCAGTTATCTGACCACGATTAGTTTAAAATGATGCATTATCATGCATTATTACAAAATAATTGAATGCATGCAATTTTTGCTATGAAGTAAACGTGTCCTTGACTATTTATCCTAAATTGTTAATATTATAAATTTAGATAGCGCCATCATATTAGTTTTAGAGATTGCCACACATTTATTTATATTGATGATTTTATGGCAGTGTTGACAGGCAGGTATCACAGGAAGGCTTCTAAATCATGAAATTTTGATTGTTTTATAATAAAATCTGATTGTATTTTGATTAATCCCAGACATAACTATTATACAAATCGGACTCCTTCGAAGTTTAAAGCCTAATAAAATCATAACGGTGTCCTTCTAGAAATGTGTCACGAAACTTAATCTAACAAAAAAGCGAGCAACGCAAATGGAAATTGGATTAGACGTGTGTAAGGCTCTTGACCGTATACCACGCAAGCTAAAAATTGGAACCTACAAAGCAATACATATCCCAAACATGCCTAGTGTGGCATTTTTCTGATAAAAGTGAAACATGGGACGAGGTAAAGCATAAACCCCAAAACAGATAGATTTAAAACAGAGTTCCCCAAACTTTTTTGTGTCGTAGACCCCTTGCCATGTTTTTGCGTGTTGGGTAGACCCCCTACTTACCTGATATTAATTCCCTGTAAATTTCTAACTGTAGTGAAGTTTAGTGTTAAAAACTTAAAGTGAAATTGGAAAAACATGTGTTTTCATGTTAATTTATACATTTATTAATTGAATTTAAATTAAAACTACTCAAAATCGATTTTAATAAACATATTTGTCCCACATTTGTATTTATAGAGTGACGAATTAAACAAGTCAGTGCAAGGTAGCGAAGCTCTGAGACTGCGACTCTCAGGTTTTTACAAGTTCAAAATGTATTGCGACCACAAAGCTAATACCAACATCCTACAACTTACACAATTTTATAAACATATATAACATTTTTTTCACTTCATAGGTACTTGTATTAATAATGTAAATGTTTTGATATAATAAGATAGTATGATGTAAGTACTTTAATAGGCACTTTCAGTGTACGTGTTGAAATCAACTATCGTGGACCCCCATTTTCATTTTATAGACCCCCAAATTTTTTTTTGCTGACGTAGATCCCTTGCAGGTTGTCATAGACCCCTAGGGGTCAATATAGACCACTTTGGGAATCACTGATCTAAAAATTAACTGTGAAAGACATCTTGTATTGCAGTCGGGCTCCAGAGAATACCGGTTCATAAAAAAGAGTATTTTTAAAACAAAATTTCTTTGTAAAATATATTACTATTTCTTTGATAATTTCTCTACTACGAGGTTTTGTCACAGATGAACTTAATTCTTATTTGTTTCATTGATAATTATAACTCGACAGATTAAAAACATAATTCAGAAATAGATAAGTAAATAAAATAAATTATGACATGTTTATTTAATCATCTATTAATGTACAAATTTTAAATTTAAAAGTTTTTTTTGCATAAACATGTTAATAAACTTGAAAATTTTTAGTTAAATAAAAGTTATAACGTGAAAGCCTGCATGGTGGTAACTACAGATTTACAAGGATTAATAAATTATAGTTTTACGTTTTACTTTTAAAGAAATAAGACGTCATTGTTTAAATCTCCGCAAGAATGTATGGTAATAAATTAAATTTATCTTTTGCCATTCATCGGTCCAGGGAAAAAAAAAAAGTAATATTTACACGCAAATACAACTAATAGTGTAAATAAACTTAATATGATAAGACACAGTACATGTGATTGTTTCTGATATTTATTATTTAAAATCGATACACTCAACCATAAAGACACATTTTAATCACTATCTGCTAATCGACCTTGAACGGTTTTAAAATGATTATGATAGGTGAAAAAGATAACAATTAATTAACAGTGAAGTAACAGATAACTGACTTAAAAACTACATTAAAAAATTCAATCACGTTTAATTTAAAAAGTTTAGTTTATTATTTATTTTGAGATGCATTTCAAAGAAAAATGGAGAGACGAAAATAGCGAACGAACTGTATGTGAAGAGTTGATAAATCTATCAATATATATTCCTAGCAGTATAAACATCCTTTAGTTAGTATTATTTGTGAACTAATTATGTAAGATAAACATTGTTTATGTTTGTGATTGTGTATGAGATTTGTTTTCGAGATTTAGTCGGTCTAACGCACTGGCTCATAAAGTCCGCAATGACCGATGAGTCAAAAAATATATAAATGCCCATTATAATCAACACGCTATCGGGGCATTCAATCATTGCTGAGCAAGCGTTGCTCGAGTCAACATGATTTCCATACTACCATTGTTAATTGTGTTTAAATTCGTAATTTATGCGTTAATAAGTGTAACTACTCTATGCGTATGTATAATCATAATATTAAAATTGTGGTTAGAGCCGAGATCGGGAGTCTGCAGATGCAAGACGAAACTGTTCGGGAAAACTGCCCTCGTCACCGGTGCTACTTCCGGGATAGGGTTGGAGACGGCACGAGATCTGGCCAGACGGGGAGCACGAGTCATAATCGCTTCTAGAGATGAATTAAAATGCAAGGAAGCCGTCGTAGATATAATTGCAACTACAGGAAACAAAAATGTTGAATATAGACATTTGAACCTTTGCAAATTTAGTAATATCAAAGAATTCGCAGAGGAATTTAATAAGACTGAAGATCGTTTAGACATTTTGGTCAATAACGCTGGATGCGCTATATTTTCGCAGCACACCTCCGAAGATGGATTTGATGTAGTAATGCAAACTAATCATTTTGGACCATTTCTTCTGACAAATTTGCTTACGGAGAAACTAGTGGCTTCAGCGCCGAGTCGGATTGTTATAGTTTCATCATTTCTTCATAATTTCGGGAAAATAGATTTTAATGACCTGCCTGGGATATACACGAAAACCAACTACTACATACAATACTGCAATAGCAAGCTATGTAATGTACTTTGGACGAAGGCGCTTGCGAAAAAATTACCTAAAGGTGTAACGGCAAACTCTTTACACCCCGGATTCGTGCAAACAAATATATTTAGAAGGATGCATCCTTTTTTTAAAAATTTAGTGCATTATCTAACCAGCTTAATGTTCAAGAATGCTAGAGAAGGTGCTCAGACGACTATACATCTGTGTGTTAGTTCAGACCTGAATGATGTCACCGGAGAATATTACAAGGACTGTAAACCACACCCTTACCATAAATTATGCAGAGACGACGACTACGTTGAGAAGTTCTGGAATAAATGTATTTTACTTACATCTCAAAAATAAGTTATAATGACTCAATAGTGTTAATTTTGTTGAGTTTATGTTATTTGCTATGTTATTACAGTTTGGACAAAAACCAAGTATTACAAAGTAAGTTTATGTTAATTATTTCATGTTGTACATAAACTGTTTGATAAAAATGAAAATGTCATGCAAGCAATTATGACGTTAAGTTAATTATTATAGAATTATAATAACAGTGAAATTATACAGTTCTATATTTAACCTTAATGATGGGACAACTTTGTTATTAATAACAATGACATTGCTTTTAAAATATTCCTGGAAATTTTCCGGAATCGAACTATTTACAATATTTGTGATTCACTACTACTCTACATTTTCATACTTAAGTAGAATAGCTATGTGGCAAAGCGGCTTTTGGGGAAATGAGATCTGTTTTCGATCGCGTCGACTTTCTATTGCTCCATGTTACTTTTTAATTTGTTGTTATTGTAATTTAATAAATACGAAGAAATTATATACCTAGTTTTTTTATTTTTCTTTCTACAAACAATTTTGACAGAGAAAGCTTTTAAAGGTTTAGGGCGAACCGGCGTTTTGATAGCATGCTACCTCGTGTATGCCCTGCGGGTGCGTGCCAACGACGCCATTCGACTCGTACGGAAGAAACGCCCGCGCGCCGTCCAGACGTCTGGTCAGATACTGTGCGTGCAGCAGTTCGAGCATTACATCCTGCCGCAGACAGTCGTCTTCAGTTCCAAGTAAGCACATGATACGAACAACAAGACAGATTATGATGCCATAAAGGTATTAATAGATATTTGATTCTTGTTCCTAATTAATTGCGCTTTTTTTACGCAATGACATACACAAGGGATAACTATAAATGAACGAAAACAGTTTATTTGTTCATTATAAAAAGTCTTAGCGAAGACTAAACCTACCGTGCGCAATTGTAAGAAAAAAATGCATACTATTGTCTACTAAGAATCACTTATAGTTAACTATTTAATAGCTATTCAATTGTTTTCTTGCGTTCACACATGAAAAAAAAAATGAATAGGTATTAAATTCCAATCTAGATACGAAACTATAGACCGTAAAATAGCACCTTTAAACCTAAGGCTACGAGGGTCCCAAACGCTCAATGGTCTGGGAAGACCCATCAACAAAATAGGATATTTTTGTGACAGAAGTTTTCATGCTCTAGCTTTATTACTATTATGAAAAATTCATTTGTTATAGGATTTTCATATCTTTCTAAAATTTATAAGGAAATTTTAAATAAAAGATGGTCTATCTAGCCAGTAACTATCATCATAGATTATAACATTTCTGGTACATACAATGTCACTTAGAACGTATCTGATTCGTCTTATGCTGCCTTTGTCTATGGTCTCCACTCCAGAATCTTTAGGGACCAGCGGCCGTATCCCTTACCCACTGCTATTACAGCCTATCAACCCTCACAGCCATATTGATTCCTTTTGTTCGTCTGCTTGTATCATCACATTTACACGGTCAGTAAGTCAGTAAATAAAAATTCTTATAATGGATTATTGCAGGGATCCAATAATGTTGACCAAGGATCGAAAAAGTTCAGAATTTACTCTCCGCCAATACCTGCACCGACAGCGGGCCACCTTGCATGGATTAGACGAACGGGTGTTTCGGGAGCTGCCTAAGGTATTTGTTTAAAATTAATATTTTTAATTCATATTAAACTTAGATATTTTATATTATGTTTATATGTTTGTATAATAAATAAGCTAACCCTCGAGTCCCTACAAACACCAGAGTAATTGTCTTGTTAACGGACTTCAAGTTATAGCTAAAGTGCAAGAAAACTACAGCTCACCAAACTCTGGAAACCGGCTATGATATTACTTTCACACATATAAAAATAGCCATATAACTTTTACAATACAAGCACTGCGGTTTACTTCACACAATTTTTCTTCACAGTTATTCTCTTCTTCTATCTCTTACTTCTCTTAAACTCTATTTCTAACTTTTAGGTACTACCACAATTTGATAATTTATGTATATTGAACAAATACATTATAATTATTTGAGCTGAAAGAAAGTATTTTTTGCGATATAGAACATCGGATATGATTTTGATTCCAAGAACTAAATAAATAAAAAAATATATATTTTTGTGATATCTATAATAAAATATAATAGTGCGTATATTTGAGATGTAATTAATTTTTGTGGAATCTTTTTTGAATTTATTATAATAAACCTCTCTAACCGTAGATGTCTCCAACCCGCCTCACGAACATAATTAATGTCCCCAGTTGGTAGATTAAATATTGGTTCTAAATTTCTAGTCTCTAAACCAGAGATATCCTACGTATTGAGTGAGTATGTAGGTGGATTATACAGAGATTAAAAAAACCTAAATCGCTGTAATTTGCATTCATCGAACCTTAACCGTAAATACACATTGATAAAAACAACATTGAGCTGATTTCACTCGTCACCTTGACAGATATCATGATACCTCTCATTAACCAATTGAGCAAGCTAAGTACGGCGGTAAAGTACATAACATAGTAACGTTACGCTTAAAGGGCATCTAAACATAAAATGACTACCGATAGGTAGCAGTAAACTAACAAAAGAATTTTATAGCGAGTCTCATAGTAAACCGTTTTGTCTCCATTTATTTATTTCAATTAGCCATGTAAATAGCAAAACATAATATATATTGTCACAAGTTTTATGTAACATTTCACAACTTAACTAAGGACGACAAGAGCAATTATAGGGAACACCTATATTTACATGCTTACGTGAAAATTTAATGTAAAATTTTGTGAAGGAAGGTTAGACGAATGGACGACTGGGAAAGATTATTATTTTCGTTGAATAAGACGTAAAAAGCAAAAGACGCAGGGCGCCGAAGGTGCTTAGTCTAAACTTCTTCATAGTAACTAACGAGGTATCTCTTTACAACCACGGCCCAGATCATTATGTTATTTATTTAACCAGAATAAAAACCACCAAGCTCTCTTTGAGACTCAATTTAAATTGTCAAGTGAATAAATACTGTGATTACTTCGACAGATAGTGTACTGTATATGCGAGAGGCTGTTAAAGTTGTGCGGGTGCCAAAACGGTGGCGACTACCGCGTCAGGATTCGACCCTTCTATAAGACATTCCTTGCCTACAAGCTCAAGCAGAACAAACCTTCCGACCCCACCACTCCTGAAGAAATTCCGACAGGTAACTATGATATGACTCTGTGTTTGGCACTAATCGGTGTAATATAACTCCTGAAGATGCCCCGTGGAGGGGTGAAACACGTGTTGAGTGATTTAACCGTGGCACTTGTGTAATTCGCATTATTTGCCGCATACGCATTTATCAGCGGGCTTGCGGACGGTGCACTTTGTTGCACGACTACTACTGCATGTGCGGAAGTGGCTAAATATTGGTCCCTTTCTAACTTAGGGTGGACTTCCGCTAGGTAACGCCTGATTCCATTAAATATAATATGACAGTAAAAAGGCCTCATTGCAGCAGAATAAATAGCCGCTGGTGCCTTAATGATCAGGAGTTGATTCGGACCGCCAAACGCAACGTTCACCTATGAGATAAACAGATAACAAAGTCTTCGGAACATGCTAGAAATAAACCGCTTCCAACCTATTGAAAAGCTGTAAGAGAGGCCTAAGTTCTGTAGTGGAAGTCCTAGTGCTGAAATGATAATGATGATGCAGTGAAATATAAAGAACCCTTGTTTATATAGTGCAATTTAATTGTTTTTAGTATTATATTACTAGTGTTTATTTTTATTACGTTGAGTGCAACCACTTCCTTATCACTTCTCAAACTTGTTTGTACGGTGGTAGCCGTGATGGCCACGTTGATGAATCTTGCGATCGCATCTTGAGTCTCATCCGTGTAATGCACGTACGAGTTTGTGCGACGTGAAATCGCTACCACTGCATGATGGATACTGTTATATAGCCCGAAGGTGTCTGTTGTTCGACGAAAAACAATGACTGCCTCGTTCATTTGACATTAAATAATCTGTAAAAGAGAGAAAATTTTTCTACGATATATAATGTTTTTTTATCAATGGTTATTAGAACAGGAATTTCATGTTTTTATTAAATACTTTACATATTATTTTTCTCAATGATAGCGTTTCACTTATTACCTTTAGTTTATTATAATAAGCAGTAGTGCAAGAGATAATGCTAGTATTATATTTACTGCAAACAATGCACACAAGTTAAACAAAATTACTCACTCTCGCCGCAGTGAATACCGCAAGTGTATCGCGGGGCATCGCACAGCAAGAATCGAGTCACGCAGCGCTTGTTCCACATCATGATCATGATCGAAATTAACAGTGATATAAATAAACATTAGTGGTTTATTATTCAACAAATCTTATGCCCTTTATATTAAATATTTCATACCTCCCAACCGAAGAAAATATCCGAATTAGCCCTGTGGTCTACCATGCCCTGAGCTATGGTTGCTATCGACCGTCTACAGATTTTATTTCTGATTCGATCTGGTAAAGAAATCCCGAGTATATTACGAATTCTCTTCTTAAGCGCTTTCAATAAGCATGTGCATAAGTATTTGTAAAGGCGACAACTGTAATTATTTTAATAAATCTTAGTATTCTGTCCCAAGTCATTGAAATTCTATTTATTTCAGGGAATGTGACGACCCATCCGATGGTGGAGTGGCGCGACCCAGTGGAGGAAGATGTGGAACAAAGTTTAGAGTCCGTTAGTAGGATCACGGGTACTGCTTTCGGCGGCTCCATTCCCGCTGTACACATCCATGAGGTATGAAAATAACTTACGTTGAATAAGACATACATTTTTTAATAGATCTCAATTCACCCAGCAATGCTGAATTCACTTTGACAACAAGTGAATTAAATGGCACTAGACTAGATATTTATAAACCTAGTACACGGGTGACGAGTTTTAAAATTTCCTACAAAACGAAAACTGTGTTCTAAAGTGTAAATTATTAAAAATTCTTCTTCGAATTACTGTTATCATTGACAAGCATGCTCAACGAGCCACGGGTAGCTATGATCGATATCTATATGAGATCGAACTAGGATTGAGGAGCTACGTGGACGATGGAAAGGAACCGACGAAGCCAGCGGTTTGGCACGTTGAAGTTAAAGTAGATAGGCCACATAATGGAAAAACAAGGCTGTTGTGGCCTTTAGGTCCTGAAGTAGAGACCACGGGCAGCGAAGCGCAGCATAGGCTGTCCATCCACAAAGCGAACAGATGAGGTTGTTGAAAAAACAACGGGTCCTTTTTGGAATGTATGGGGAAGCCTATGTCCAGCGGTGGACGAGCTATGGCTGAAATGATAGTAATGATGAAGCTCGGTGCCTAAAATAGAAAAAAAAATCACTTTGATCACAATGTCTCTACAATAAAATGCATAAGTTTTAACAGCGTGAAGATTGGAATATTAATAGTGTTTCACAATTTTTCCAGGCGTTTATCTTAGATCACCAAGATATTACAGAGGAAAAACAGAAGCACATCAGACAGCTTCGCAATGATATCAACCAGCGGCGAGAGGCTATCAATAAGATTCATGACGAGGTTAGTACCTGTTACATATAGGACATTTGAGTTTAATTCAAATGTGACAAAAAGATCTTAATCCACATTATATAACATCATATCTTACAAATACATTTTATACATACGTACGTAAATTCAATCACGTGGAATTTTTTTATATGTTAACATCGTCTATATACGTCTATTGGAGCACAAACGTAAAGGCACATCCTGTTCCCAAAATGATAGTGCGGACATTGACAAATTCCATGAAGGAAAACATCAATTAAAAGATTATTTCACAATATTTTACGACGTTGTTTTTCACACGATTTCGACTTCATACTTCTTTTTCTAATCAAAGCGTCCTACCGTTATGTATGTATATTATATTTGTAATAATGTCTATAAATATCTTTATACTCATCATGGTACTCTACTGTTATGAAAATGGGATTTTTTTTACTTGATTTGCTTACTCTTTCGTCAAAGACTTTAATTAAACGGAAACTTGAAAATGTGACATCGCTGATATCTGTGATATCTCTCCAATCCTGAAAAAAAAAACTATAGTTTTTTAAAGACAACTACAAAGTTATAATTGGCAGAAAAAGACACCAACAAGACATGTCTTGAAATAAAGTAAAGCTAGGCGTGTACAGTGCTCGTCGAAAACAAACGAAAAATAATCTGAATCGATTACAAGAAATTAACGATAATAGTGCTTCAGAATAAAATGCTTCACTAATGTTTTAAAGACATTATAAAAGTAGTTAATAATTGTAAAAACCTATCTAAGGTTTTTATAAGTTCTTCTTAGCTAAGGGTGCGTTTGAAACCTCATAGCTTTTGTTAAAATATTCCACTTTAGTAGATCTCAATCTAATTCTAGTGTCTGCAAAGTTGAACTCTTTTGGCATTCTTTTTATAACGTACCCAAGTGATCGCTGTAATGTTCCTAGGTAAATAATTATGAAAAAAATGTATTTCTCCAGTGTGTTATACATATAAACAATATTTAGTTAAGAAGCTAATATTGTATATACAAGTTAACTTAATCTCAGGAAGATCCAGTGGTGTTATCAAGTCTCCTGTTTGAATGGCTGGACGGCCTGAAGGAACCAGTGCTAGACCGCGAGGACCTCTCCATCATCGTCAGTCGGGCGCATAACGTCGAATGGTGCATCACAGCTTTACAGATGGTAAGAATTTTTTTCTCGTGTCAATTGATAAGTAAGGCTTCCGAAGGAATCCATGAGTTTGGTTATTCTAAAGAGCTCTGTGGTTCGCCGTCAGTTCTCTGATACCACAAAAAGTGAATGCTGAAAGAGCAAATAGCGTCAATCAGTGTTAAAGAAAAAACAACGTCTCTTTCCGCCTAAAAGCTAATTTAAAAAATAATTCTTAATACTAGTTTGTCTTTCGAGTCCTAAAATATGCATTTTACTAATCACTCAATATTTATATTAGTAATCAGTGGCGTACCTAGGGGGGGCGGTGGGTGCGGTCCGCACCGGGCGGCACTTACCTTGGGGCGGCATTTTTATATTTACTTATAGTTGTAAAAAACAACTTATTCATTTCATATAAATTATGATTAACTTCATGATTTCGAATATTATTCCTCGGTGTATATAAATGCATTTTAGTGTAAATTTTGGATTCCAATTCAAGAACAAGATAATAATTTTATTTTATTGTATTCATTAAAATTCGTTGAATTCGTAAAAGGATCTTTACGACTTTGTTCGGCAATTTTTCCTAACTAAAATTTTTTGATGTCAGTTTATAAATGTCATTTCTTTTGAAAAGTTTATATGATCACTTTGAAGTGGTATATCAATATTTTTTTAAATCAAAAACCACTATTTGATTGACATATAAGAGAAAGGGCGGCAAACTGGAGATAACCGCGGGCGGCAAAAGTTCTAGGTACGCCACTGTTAGTAATGTTTAGTAGTTATAGTAGTAGTGAGTAGGCCACATGACTCCAAAAACTGTTGGCCGCTGGGACTTTAAGATTGTAAAGATGAGAGCGAATTTGATGAACAATAATGACTGTCGCTGATACCTTTAGATTCTAGAGTAGGAGTGGAAATAGACAAACCTAGGCTGTATAACAATGTCCATCATGCAGTAGTAGCAATTTGTACATCACACGGACTGGTGCGTGTATTACACGGATGAGACTAAAGATGCGATCACAAGATTCATCGATATGGCGAAATCGGCAACTATCGCACAGATACTGGCGTACAACCTAAGGATAGCAATATGGAATAGTGAGGAAGTGATTGCAAGAATTGTAATGTTAAAAACTAGACGTTGTGAAAAAACTAACATGAAATCACGACATAAGAAAAATCAAAACCAAAATTTTAAAAACTTAAAACAATTAGTTTAGTTTAATTTAATTTAAAAAAGCTAAAAAAAAGAGACTAGAGTAACTTAGCTTTGTAAAGACTGTGACACAGGAACGTAGGCAACAAAATTACGAAATAAAAACTATAATTTTTGATACAAAGGTACGCTAGTTGCTCTTTTACATAGATTCAATAAATAAATAAAAGAAGACCACGGGTCGACAACCTCCACGTTCACTCACAAGGTGAATAGATGAGCTTGTTAAGGTATTTGGGAGACACTGGATGCAGGCCTCTAATTGATCCTATTATAAATTTATGAAGAAGGCTTATGTTCAAGCCTAAAATAATGGTAATGAATCACTAATGTAAAGATGATAATCAAAATATTTAAATTTCAGGAGGATATGCTGCTCATTGAATATCTTTTACGTTTCGTCATTCGCCTCAGACCACTAGCTGCCTCTAAGAAAGTGGACATTATTAAAAGAATACTCGCTTCACTCACGCACCAAACTGTCCTCATTGGTAGTACGTGTCTGCCTACTGGTAGGGACTTCCCCAAATTAAGAGAAGGAACCTGTAGCCAAGTTATCAACTTTATGCTAAGAATGATTGTAGAGATACAAAAGGATATATTAAAACCTGGTAAGGACGAAGCTGATGTTGTCGTTCCGCCTAGAAGGATAAGAATAAAAGCTTGGAAATAAATGGAGTTTCCTTTAAATCTTTTACATGAACGTAAAGAAAATCTATGTTTTAAATATACTAATATAAAATCTATACAAATGGTGATTGGTTAAAGATAAAAAAAAATTAAAAGAGTGGATGTATTCCTCATTTGCTGTTAATTATAGTATGATACACCCTATAAAAATCTGTTATCAGAAATTATAAATTATGTAATGATGATATAGTAAGAAAAACGTTTTCAAAATTCTGATTAATACTTTTAAAAACTGATTATTTTTTACTAAAAATAACCTAATGAAATACAATACAATGTTAGGACTTATTATAGGATGTTTGGAAATAAGTATAAGGGCTTTTAAATTTTTGTTTACAAATGAACCACACATTCGCTCGTTTAAAGCTTTTATACCTGTAACCAATCAAACTGTATGTAACGAATATGTTATCTAACCCATATTACATGTTACATTCAGTGGATGGTGCACTTGTTAAAACTATTAATCACCTTGATTTCCATGTATGTACTTATCACTATACCTTTGGAACTTCAAGCCTTAGAGACTTGAAATTTGGTAGAATTATTTCGATCACCAGGTCAGTAAGAACAAATTTTATAAAATACCACAGGAGATTCAGAGGCGTTCATTAAAAATGCTTATTTTCAAACTATAGCTCTTATAGGTACTATGTAACAGAAAATTTTTTCGCTTGTTAAAAATTAACAACATTGAATTTTATGAAGTTATACCAACAGAGACGTCGCGGGTAAAGCGACACGGATGGAAGTCAGTTAGTAAACTAATACTAATTTGCTAACTATTATCGCACACCAACCACAGAATTGCATCAAACAACTCAAATACTAAACTTAGAGCACCTTTACACATATTATACATGTACTACAATAAAAAAATTACATAAAATCCATTCGATCTAATATAAATTTTACAAAACCACAGCATAGTTATATTTTTAAAAAGACAAATTGTAATTAATTAATTTCGGAACAAACTACGGAGAGAACTATATTGTTTGAAGAAGGACAGTTTTGAGGAGGACAATTTGAAGAAATGTAAAGTTATTGTAATATTTATAAACAAACTTAAAAAACACGTGAGCATGCTTTAGTTTATCCGCCCGATTTTAAATATCGTTAATATAATGCTGTATAATAAAATGACCCATTTCAGTAACTATGTACAAGTGTTATGAGAATTAATTCTATAGTCCTAAATGCTTCTTACAAGGATGCGGTTATGAATGCCATGAAACGTACAATAACGACATTGGAATACGACCGTTCTGGTGTTAGACAAAATGATAATGATACTAAGAACAACACACTTTAATAATAAGATAGATTAATAAATTAACTTTATCTTATATCGAGGGAAAAAACGAAAACATATTTGAAATCCTTGTCATCTAAAACCTATTAACCTGTTGTGGTTGTTCTGACATAAAAAAACTGTCTCATATATGCACTACCCCGATTAACTTTCACAGTCTATTGTCAGCTATTAAATAGCTTTATAAAAATTTAACACAAATTTTCTTATATCGTTTATGATGATAGTTTCATTGTGTAGTAAAGGAGGTGGTTCAAACACGCGCTAAATTACTACCTGTTCTTTGATTACACTCGGCTACTTATTCTTGTATCCCTACCAAATCACAAAAGAAGACTGTGGTTATCATCGTGAATAGTTTTTGCTTCTTCGGTCCTACAGAGCATTAAGAGTGTGTGTATCTGTAATACGCTGTAATATTTTAGCCAAATATTCACTATGAGATCGACCGGAACCACTACAGCAGTATGCGCGAAGTACCGCACGTAAGTAAAGTGCGCATACGTAGCGCGTGGTTCAGCAGTTCGATCGCACTGAAACAACCAGGTTCCATTTTTCTTCTGGTAAACCACAGGTGATCCTGTATTCACTTCGTTGCATCCTTGTCGAAATCATAAGACTTACGTGATTCATAACTTTACGTTCGAGTTAGACAAAAATATAACTAAAATTGAAGATGTACTATCTTCAATCAAATGTCTCCAATATGATCAAGTGAATAACCAATCATCACTAAGGAAAAACAAGTTATAAAATATATTCCAACCTTGACAGAAGTAAATTTAGTCATAAGAAAATACCTTTTACAAATAACCTTGTATTAAAACACTTCTTTAAATAATGTATAAGTACATTACCATCAAATGTCAACAATAATGCGAAAAATATCCGCATACAGATTTTAGTTCTAAGTGAGTCATTGAAAAGCGAACATGTACGAGAAAATATTTCGGCTGTATTCTTTCTTGCAGCTTCCAATCTGCATAATTGCCTCAGTTGCGATAACTTTAGCTGTTATACGAAAATGTATTCACAAAACAAAGGGCCTTTGTACTTGCAATACGAGGCTAGATGGCAAATTAGCTTTAATCACCGGTGGTACTTCTGGACTTGGATTTGAAACGGCAAGAAATCTAGCAGAAAGAGGTGCTAAAGTGGTCGTAGCTAGCATTGATGAAACCCACAAAGATGCAGTGGAAGATATAATAAGAACAAGTGGAAACAAGAACGTTGAGTTTATATATTTAGACCTTTCTAAATTTAAAAGTATCAAAGAATTTGTGGAGCAGTTTATAAATAGATACGACAAATTAGATATTCTCGTTAACAACGCGGGATGTACGGGTCTCAAACACAAAATATCGGAAGATGGAAACGACATGGTTATGCAAATTAATTATCTAGGACCTTTTTTGCTAACCAACTTGCTACTTGAGAAAATTAAGTACAAACCGAGTCGAATCGTCATGGTGTCATCATTGGCTTATCGCGTAGCAAATTTGAATGTCAATGACCTCTCGCAATTACATACTAATAACTTCTATAGAAGATATGCGAATAGCAAACTCTGTATCATACTTTGGACGAAGGCTTTAGCTCAAAAACTTCCCGAAGGGATTACAGCCAACGTCGTTCACCCAGGACTAAGTAAAACTAATATGTTCCGAAGAATGTACCCTATTGTTAGATTTTTCTTTTTGCTTGTTGTAGGAACTTTATTCAAGACAGCTAAAGAAGGAGCTCAGACAACAATACATGTGTGCGTTGCTCCGGAAATAGAAAAAGTGAGTGGAGGATATTTTTGTGATTGTAAGCTTGTTGAAATTAAGTTACCCAATGAGAAGGAAATGGTAGAAGCAGTGTGGAATAAAAGTGTTTTACTAACTGGTTCTGAGTTAGACATTTGATTTAGATAAATATATAATTTGTTTTGTTTTTCTTTTAATTCTAAAATTGAAAATGTAAGCATTGTTGTTGATTAAAATTAAACAAAAAAATTGTTTATTCTTAATATCCTAAATGAATGTTTGTTTATTAATGTTTAAAATGTGCGAAAATCAATTCACCGGCCCTGTTAGGAAGGAGTGAATGTCTTACGACTAAAATGATAATTAATTAAAACACTTTATAAAACTCATGAATAAAATAATGGTGGTAAGAGTAGATATCTCGATATATTTTAGCAGATTTATCTGAGAAATGTCATGAATATATTTAATCACAAAACTTTTTGTTTAAAATCAATACTAAAACAAATGATGAGAGTAGAACCCAAAACAAATGATGAGAGTAGAATACACACACCGTTTTTCATATTACGTTCATAAATATTCTAAATGCAGTACTTAAAACAATTCACCCCTATGCTTTATTTTTACTTGAAGAATCCTTCACGCTGTTACCGAATTTTTCCCCAGTCTTAGTAAATATTAAATAAATATAAGATTAATAAACATTTTTAAATTTATTACATGGTCATTAATAATAATAAGAGATATTACACAAGAGTCTACTCTCACAATGCAAATCGTACACAGTTGCTCGAAAAAGAGTTACAAATTTTATGGAACCATAATCAGAAAAGTATCAAAAATATATTAAATAACTAAACCAGTAGTGTAGTATTTTTTTTTAATGAAAACTAACTAAACTAAAAATAGAATACACAGGAACAGGAAATGACAAAAAATGTTGGTTTTCGTAACATATAGTTACAACCCATAGACGCCCACTGCAAGTCATAGGCCTTCCCTAAAGATATCTATGATGGGACCATAATCGCCACGCTTGTCAGGTGAGTTGGAGATCGAAGTATGCTATTTAATTGCGCAGAGGACGCTACTGCCTATCGTCTGGGGACTTTTTTGTGAGCGTTGGCAGCCCTATATAATTAATGCATATAGTGTAAATTATATAAAATTGTATCGCGGGAATCGAACCCGTGACCTACCATCGCCAATTTCAGTCCTCTATCGCTGGACTGTGCTCAATGTAGTTTATACTAATTATTAACATAACTGAGTAAGCGCCCAGACAAATTCGTGATGTTCAGAGAAGAACCCACAACAAACTAAAATTAATGTTTATGTTAGTTAATACTATTGTAAATATTAATTTTTACTTTACATTATTTATATATTTTATTTGTAACTGATGACCTTAATTAAAATCTAACTATTTATATAACAGACAATGCACACAATATAGCAAGAGCATTAGGCATTATGCATATGTTACCATTAAAATAATTTTTATTAGTAGGCGAAAACTTAATCTTGACATTTTCATTCGTTCAAGCTCTAGTTCGGCCATTTTGCAAATTCTCGAGTCAGAAATTTAATAATCATAAATATAATCGTTACCAAGAAGTTTATTGATAATTCATATTTTTCCAAATGCCTAAATATACTCTCATGTGCTGCTTATTCAAATATTTATCTACGTTCTATTGACAAATCCCGTCACTGGAATGATACCAGGTGTTCTCTTTGAACTATATATTTGCAAACTCTCGGAACGACAGCTTCAGTATAGCGTAATAATATAGTAACAGATCTTTAAATCTGGATCGTTTTAACATACAAAAAATAAACAAAAATTCCAATAAAGAGTTAACACCGAATGAAATCAAACAATGGTAAGTAGCCCAGCGTTAGAGGACTGAGACTTGCAACCGTAGGTCGTCACACACTTTGTGCATTAATTGTATAGGATTGTTGCTGTTCTTAAACAAGTTTCCAGAGGATGAGCAGCAGCGTTCTATCCATAGCATAATACCACAATGCGATCGCCAACCCACCTGTCGAGCATGGCGATTCTTGTACATTCCCTCATATATATTTTTAAGAAAGGCCTGTGTCTTGCAGTGGACGTCAATATGCTGAACCGACAAATCAATCAGAATCACATAAAATTTTTTAAATCAAAATGCAAACAAATTCGATTGTGCAAGCAGCAATTTTTGAAGTTTATAAAAATGTCTAATAAATATTTTTATATTTTAATAATTTTAGTAAATATATGCATTTTCAATACTATAAATTATTTTGACTTCCATATTTTTCTTTATTTTTACATGTAAAATTAAATTAAATTTAACTTTGTTTCTAAACGAAACCAGAAAAGTGACATTTATTTGTAAATGTCATTGTATTTTATTTATCTGTATTTGTGCACCTGTGCCGTGTCACCCTAGTGTGCTTACACGTTGCATATCATATTATTTACGCTAGAATCTTATCAAACTGTAGTTAACATTATTTTTGTAATATTCTCAAGTACGTAGGAAAATGTCGTCTACCGAAGAAACGTCCCAGCTTAAAGCGGGTCACCCACCGGCTGGTAAGTTTTTTGTTTACAACTATTTTGTGCTAAGTAAAAAATTACAAACTTGGAACATTTATGTAAGCATTATTGATGTAATGATAGGCTTTAATAATCGCTATTATTATTTCATACTCTATATCCGGTTCGAAGATAATGTTTTTTATACATCGGTCATCAATATGTCGCCTTATTATGAGATTTTTATAAATGTAATGAATGTTGTCAAACAAAGAATATTTATTTCAAGGTCAAAAAACGACCGGCGGATCGCTATTCTTGAACAACATCCATTTACAATTATGTTTATGACCTTGGGGCAAAATTAAAAACAAAAGGCTTTTGCGTATTGTTACTTTTATTATGAGACTTTTTCGCGTAAACAGGATATGTTATATGTAGTTATCGAATTATTTAATGTGAATAAGGAAAAAACTTAACTATTGCTATTAATTACTATGTTTATAAAAATCAAACTATTTAACTAAAGACATCAATATTTAACCATATTTTTCAGTGAAAGCTGGTGGAATGAGGATCACACAACATAAGACTCCTCATCCTAAAGATGTTAAGGAATCAACCAATGAGGACTTTACAGGTCTGTCTGGTCCATCACCTGTGCCTTCCAATCCTGTCTCCATTACTGGAGCACCTAACCGAGGCAATGCAGATTTTACACCAGAAGCTGCGCAGGTCGCCCACAGTCCTAAGCCTCCAACACATATTAATATTAAACCTAATCCCCACATCCAACAACCTCGGAAGTAGATTGCAATTACAACCAGGCATATCAACATCAAAACAATACTTGGTGTATTAAAAAGCAATTGACCACAAATAGAATATTGTTATTGCAATTAATGAAATATGTTTATGTGTATTCACTATTTGATTTTATTAATGTTATAAGTTAGACAAACATTTGTGCCCTTTGTCTACATATTTATTTACATTACTAATATTAATCATTGTTTAGAATTTGTGAATAAAATTTTATATCCTATTATAATATTTAAAACCCAAAAAGGTATATTTTTTAAATGCCAAGTATTGTTCTTTGCTTAAATCGGACCTAAAAATTGGGTTGTTATATAAGAAAAAATTGTGTTATAAACGGAAGTTGTCAATATTTATGTTAAAGACAACAACAATTTTACTTTATATATAGCAACTCAAAGAGGCTGGAATTATACAAACAAAATATGTTCTAAAATTAACACCCGTTTCTGAAATGTTGTACTTTATTGCAAAAAAAATTATCTCCCTTTTTAAATATTGCAATATGTTTTATATTATTAATGGTTGTACAATAACATTATTAATATTTATAAAGTTAATATAAGTAAAAATGATTGCAATAAAATCAAAGCGGTAAAAAGAGATGTAAAACAAATTAATTGAATATATTAAATATGTATAATTTAATAATCTGTGCACCGTGCAGTGTTAACAGCTGTAATAATTCGGTGCTTAAATATACTTGATGCATTTTTTTACATTCCTTGATTTTAGTTTTTCTCTACAAACTATGAAATGAATTATTCTCTCTTTTATTTTATTGTTTCGCATATACAACCATAAGATTATAATTTTCTTATAATTTTAAATAAAATGAAATTAAAAAGCAATTATTTTTTAATTCCTTCTGTTTCTCTATAAGTAACATTGATAGTTATATAGTAAATTATCATTATTAATTGATAGATGAAGTGTAAATGGTTATTATTACTTTGTGTAAACACAAACTTTATAAGAAAAATTATTTAAAAAAAATTATAAAGGTACATTGTTATAATGATCACCTTAGTTTTTGTTTTCACTGGATCTTCTCAGCTTCATTAAAGAGGTTGTATACAACTGAAAAATATAAGCACATTATATATAGACTATTTTAAATTGTTATGTGGCAAGACAAGCAGTGTGTTGCCAGTCCTGATGTATGGATCTGACTCCTTACAGTTAACATCTATCAGCTGACATGATGTTGATAAAGAATACTGCTTTTGAAAGGATTATATTACTTATTAATTCAGCTTACCTTTAAAAATTAGTTTTGTTATTTCAAAATTTTCATCACTGTCACTATGAATGCATGCATAATAAACGCAAATAGCACAGGTTGGTACACAAAATACCCTTTGGAATTCCACTCTACTAGACCATTCTTTATTCCCAGAATATTCTCTAATGTTACAAGTGCAAGGAGGAACCATAGTGATCCAAGTGACATTTGATTTTGTTTTTTAAAGGATTGTGCACTCGTTTTTTTTTTAAATATTGCAATTAGAGTGTGTAATTGAAATTCTAGAAAACAGACTGCTATTTATACTATATACTTCGTGGATTGATTTTTTATTTATAAGTCAGAAAAGCGCAATTGTCGGAAATGTCATTTGGATCCCAAGGGTCACATTATACGCTGTGCCTGTGTTTTAGTAAATATAGGGTCCAATCCTTTAAAGCAACCAATGAACTTCGTCAATTGATAGACTGTTTGCGGGGACACATGCGGTAAGTTGACGACCAATGAAGAAGAAAAAAAAGATTAATATTTTTTGACCATAAGGTCAGTATCGCTGCAACAGTGAAATATTCTGAAAAATAAGTTTTAAAATAAATAATTGTAGTAAATAAACAAACCTCACGCTCTGGCTCCAAAATCTGATTAGGTCCGGAAGGCAGAAGGGAATGTGACTGCGTTGTTCCAGCTGGGCTGTGTTTTAATATTTCTGAAAAAACTCATATGATTTTGAACAAACTTGTATAATGTTTATTAGTTGTCCAATAAATCAACGTCAGATGATATCAGGTGATAGAGCAAGTAAAGACTAATCGTAGAAAGTTAAGTATTTATTTATCATTCGGAAGTGTTTTTTTTTTAAAAAAACCAGGTGCATACCTGGTGATGCCAGAATGTAGCCAGTGATAGGAAAATAAAAATGGCCAATAAAACCTATAAAAATCAATTTTTTTGTTTATTGCCTACACTTTCCTGGAATATTAATGGATTATCTCCTAATATACGATTACTCAAATCACTAATCACTTCCTATAAATTAGATGCGGTCCTAACATCCCAGTCCCATGCTACCAAAGGTAAAATCTTTTTGAAGGGGTGTCATGTATATTACACCCTCCATTCGGATGTAGGCGCTCACTCAGCATCATCAAACAAGTTTTTAAATTGTAATATAACTTATTTATCCTTAGATTTAAGGACATTGTCACGATGTGCACATATAACTCAGAAACGCAAGGCCAAAAACGGCCATTAAATAAAAAAGTGAAAACCTTTAAAGGGGTAATTTTTTCATTGGAATGCGACAGACCAATAACTTTTGTTAGTACAAAGTCAACAGCGATAAATAATTAATAATCATATATGGTAATCTATTTTGATATATATTTGGGTGTACTATACAATAATTAACCAGAAATGAGCTATACATTCACCCCTTTAAAGCTTTTACACCTGTAACCAAATACTAAGTATAGTGATGCATTGTCAGACCTAAAACTGTCAAATATATTCATACATAACATCATGTATATATAGAGTTACAGATATCATAAAAAAAAACTTCGAAGATGCATGTACTTACCGTCTCTGCTCGGTTCCAATTTTTCGGGCTTTAAAACATAGAAAGAATTATTAATTAACATTGAAATAAACATTTTGAAAGGTGCATAAAAATAACCTTAGGTTGTGTAACCTACGATAACTTTACAATAGATTAGAACAGAGGTTTTTAAATAATATGTATTTCTTGTAGTGACAAGTTTTGAAAACTGCGTAAAAATTGATAGATTTGGTTTTTAATAACTACAAGCTATTTTTTTTTCATTATTAACATCCTAGTAATTCCTTAATAAACATATTATTGTTTTATAGCGCGTAAAAACACGTGTAGACAGTAGAGGGTGCGGGCAGCGCAGTACTGGTCATCGAGGCGATCTTTTGAGGATGCCTATGTCTTGCAATGGGCGCTTATGACATGATGACGAAAGAGAAATAAAAAAATTAAATATTCTCTTTTTATTTGACGACAAATTTTGTAATCGCTAATTGTTTGACTCGTCACAACTTCCTTGGATGTCGCAAATTTAGACATCACTAATTTTTTTGATGGATACGTTTCTTAAAAAAGAATGCCTAAAATTTTTACCAAAATATATTTGACTCGTCGTAGATTTGAGGAAGTGTTTAAAAGCTTTAAAAATCGTGTAAAGTCAAAAAATTCTAAATTTTTTCTCAAAAAAAAAGTGCTATAGAAGTTTAATTACCAACAAATTAGTGTACAGTGAATATTTAAATTCAGTCAATAATTTACCCCAGCTATAGCCGACTGGGACTTGCGTTCGTAAATTGCGGGTTCGATTCCCAGGATTAAATCTTATATAACTCATACTTTACGCATTAATTATATTGCCACTACTTTTAAATAAGTTTCCAGAAGATAAGCAGCGTCCTCTGTATACCATAACACCACACTGCGATAGCCTATTCGTCTGCCAAGCGCGAAAAATTATGATATCCTTGGAGGAGGCGTATGACTTGCAGGGAGCGTGTGGACAAAAAGAACATGAAGACCGTGAAAATTCAATTCATAAATACGAATTACAAAATAAAAACGGGAATTAGGAATAAAAATCTATTTTAAAACTATTCATATCGCTACTTCAAACAAGTGTGCACTGTTATTACAAACTGGAACAAAATATATATATAATAAATATTATCATTAGTTACGTCAGATATGTCTAGAAGTAGTCATTATTAACGGCTTTTAGGTTTTTTTTTGTTATATGGGTGTATTTAAAAAAAAATATTTCACTTACCAAATCATCTACACTCGGCTTGTAGAATTTAGAGTTTAAGTCCTTTTCGCTTTGTGTTCCCGGCAAAACTGCTGTTGCTAAATAAGAAGTTTAGTTTTAATAACTGACCGTGACTGTTTATATTGAACTAGCATGAACAAAAACGCCCACGGGACCATACGCCACGATAACAATACGGCAAGACCTTGGGAAAGTCTTTTTACATTTCTACAGTCCTGCCAGGGATAGCCAATTACGTCAGCCAGGGTTGCAAATTATCCCCTTTTCCTACACAGTTAGACTAAACCATAGCTTAGCACACCTTACTTTTAGGCCTCTACGACAACAAGAGTATCTGATCTCGGGTTCTGTCACCTAGGGACGAATAAAATTCACAAGTACAGATACTTCTCAGCCTCCAGCTGTGAATGCGGTATTTCGCTCGGCCGTAAACCATAATTCGGCCGAGGAGGATATCTATCCCCTTCAAATGCACCGCCGCATCCGCAATGCAAACCCGCTAAGTCACGGAGGGCAGAGAAGTCAGTATACAATTACCCTGATCCTTGCCAGATCGGATCTATATCCATGTGTCAGACAGGTTTATTTAATAAAACCGAGCAAAACTCCATTTTGTTATTCTAATTTTGAATTTCAAATTCTAGTAGCTCATTAGCAAAGACAATATATATCATCAAGTTTACTCGTCTCATTCTATAGTAAATAATGCCAGTGTAATTTAAGCTAGTGTATCATTAACACGTCTAGATTTAAATTTCAATTTGTAGTTAGTTGCAGTTGATTAAGGACATGTAATACTGGGTGAATTGTCTACTTTTTGTGTGAGTTTTTTCATTCTATAGTAAAGAAAAGCTAGTGTAGTCCCAGCTGGTGTATCACTAACACTGCCTGCCCCAGACTGACTCGCGGTAGTTGACGCGGCGAGCAGGGCGGCGTCGCTTGGAGCGCCCACGCCGCGCCGACAACGCGCGAGACTCGCTCGACAGGCGCCGTGCCACCTTGTGGTACAGGCAACGAGACGACGCGTTTGATACCTGCACAATATTCCCTTTGACATTTCCGACATTTACATCATTAAGATTCTTAGTAACTTTAACTTAAGATCACTTTTTAAGAAACCAAAATTAGAACTGCTGTATTTTTTTTCATGCACAAATACTGCTTGTCTTCGGTTCCACACAAACACATTATTTATTTTAATGCACACTTATCATTTTGTTTCCATTAGAACAATATTATCTTATTTTCTTTATAAAAGTATGTATGATGCAATTCACACGTACCAGTTCGCATTGCGTATCGTCTATTTCATCTTCCATGATATCCAGTTCATCGGTATCTTTAGCAGGTACAATCAGGAGCTTAGTCTCTGGGCATGTGCTAGACACCAGCAGCTGGGAGGACTTGGGGAATACCAGTCTATGTGCGGTCCTGGATTACACCAATGTCTACTTTGTATTATTTTATAATCGTATCTGCTATGGAAGAGTAAGTAACATCGTTTTACTGGTGTGCATGTGGGTCCTATAGTTTGCAAAGAATGTTGTTACATAGCGTCATCTACTAATCATTTCGAATAACGAATTAACTAACTTACTCGTGGATGTCCTATAGGGCCAAACGACAGCTGGATAGCTTAGTGTTACCGGTTTATATGAGGACGTTTTGTAGAAAATATTATTATCACTTCGAAAAATTAGCACTGGGAAAAAATTCGAGCTATACTTCTATCGTCAACACTGGAACCAGCAGTAGGACCTCCTTGGAAAGCTCACACTCGCTTAACAAACCACGGATGAGGAATCAGGAATAAGACAATCCGTAGACGAACGAAAGGAACTCATAGCCCAGCGGATTCGTTGAAGTGGTTGTAAGCCGGCCACATAGCGATCAGAACAGATGGTAAGAAAAGGACCAATATTTAGCCACTTCTGCACATGCAGTGGTAGTCGTGCAACGAAATGCACCGCCCGCCAGCCCACTGATAAATGCTTATGCGGCAAACAATGCGAATCACACAACCGCCACCGCCAAATTACTCAACACGTGTTTCACCCCTCCACGGGGCAACTTCAAGAGTAACTCCTGAAGATGCCCCGTGGAGCGGTGAAACAACTTCAGGAGTTAAATATTTCAGTACAGATGATCACTAGGGCCACCATGTAGCGGAGTGAAGATCACAGACCAGCAAGCGAAGCGCATACACAAGTTGTTAGGTGTTAGTTGTAGAATATAATAAAATGTAAAATACAAGACTGAAAACACAAAACTAGGAAACAGGAATCTGTCATGTTTTGGGAAAGGAGGAGAAGGATGAAAGGCGATGGTTGAATGACAATAATGCTTATAGAGTGAAAAAAATTATGATGAATGAAAGAAAGAAAAATCATAAAAAATACTGTGAAGGAAGAAAGAAGACGAACGTCAAAAGAAAATTATCTGAAAAACTTATTATCCGAAATTGTAACGTCGCTGTCCCACACCAAACAGGGGGAAATAAAAGAAAATTGTTAAAGTCATCGAAAAAGTTTGGATTCGGGCCAATTTCAAACGTTCCTATTATAAATCTATGGGGAAGGCTTATTTATGTCCAGCGGATGGACATCCTGCTGTTAATATGATAACGATGTGTTAACTGTCTTCGCGTTAGTGGTACCTACCTGTCTAAACGGGAATTTTGTGTTATATCCTTCAATTATTTTAAAGAAAATATTGAAGAATCTGATGATATAAAAAAATACATATGTATACCTTGGTATGTAACACGGCGGCTGAAACACCTCTCTCGTAGCCATATCCTGGCAGATGCCGTCGATGAGTACGATGTCCTCCATCAGTTCATTTACTACAAATATCTAATACCAAGCGATATTATAATTTAATTAAACCATGTACTGGTAGTACTACATACAAGTAACTTTTAGGGGTTACTTTTAATGTTACTAATATATACATTTGACACTTACAGAGAAAAGTTTTGTAAAGAAAAGATTGTGACATTATAAAATTAATATATCTTGTCTATGTGCATAATAATAATAAATATAAGTAAAATGACAATGTACATGTTAGTACTAGAAATAAAGATCAGCAGCAGATATCTTTCTCTATACTTCATAAAATTAGTAACACTTTAGTAAGTGCCTACGAATTATGATAATAATCAGAAACATTCCGGGTATCCAAGACCGTCGACCGCCCGCTTTGAGCACCGACTACCAACCACCACCGCTCACGCCGCTGGTACCTCAGATACGTCCCGAATTATGATGTAATAAATTTAAAGATTACTGAACAAAAACTATTAAAAGAATTAATTCTATTACAGTTTATAGCATTATTAAGTGATAATAAGACTAGGGAATGAATTTCTCCACTTTAAGGATCTTAGAATTGCGTCTCTGTTTATTATGGACTCTTCAGATCTCTCACAGATCGAGATGCGAACCTTCCAAGCTTTTAGTTGGATGACATTAAAAGGGAGCTTAATCTGATTCTAGTTTCTACCAAATTAAGTTTCTCCGTCATTCTTCTCATAAAGTACACAATTTATCATTATAAATGATTCCAAGTAGGTAATGTTCATAAATCTTTTAAGCACCATGAAAATTATAAAAATATTTACACAGAAATAGAAAATAAAAATAATTTCCACTTTTCTACGCAAGTTTATAAATACGGTTATGTATTTTACAAAAATAATCAAGAATTATTAATTTATGGTATTCAAAAAGAACACTAATTTTATTTTATCTTGACGCAACAGAAAATATTTGTTAGACGACCTTTGCAGTAGCAAATATTGATTCATTGCAGAGCAACACAAATGATGGTTATAAGTGTAACTTTTTGAAGGCGTGAATATATAGTTCATTTCACAGTAAAAAAATATAAAGCTTTGAAACGTAATCAATCAACCATTATAAAGAGATCACTTTGAAATTAATTTGTTTATGCAGTTTATTTCTGTTGGAATGCGACAGACCAGTAAAGACAGACCACAGACTAAAATTAATTTTAATGTGTAGTATTTTGTATAATATTATCATTACGCTATTTATTATTTCTGATGTCATTGATTTTTTATAGGAAGTACCATACATTAGTTGCCAACAAATGTGCTATACATAAAGCTTTTACACCTATAGCCAAACTGCCCTATATAAATATATGATTTTTTAAAATATTACTTTTGACGTAAAATAAGAGTCAAACTGTATCTTGGATAACTTTAAATTATAGAAACCACAAACCTTAAATGCTTTAATACAAGGCACGAAAGCATGCTCTAGTCGCATGCTAAGCTTCTCCACGGACCAACCGTGGTACGCGGGCACGCTGGGCAACACCATCAGGGACAGCTTGATGCCGATTTCCCGCCACATCGCCGCTTCAAGTCTTACAAGAAACGTAATAAGTGTTAACATAAAATTATTTAAAGTTATCGAAATTACTCACCTATCTTTTACACAGATTTAGAGATAGTTGATGATATTATTATAAAAATATTTAAAAAAACAAGCTCATAGTTTATCGAATCTATTCCTTTATTTTATCGGTATGAAAATAATAGGTTGCCTCCAACAAGGTGGATCATTTTCAACTACCTGCAACTTATTTTAATGGTCGTTACAATAAAAATGAACTTTTTATAATTTATTCTACACGACACTGTAAATTTTAGAAAGTTATTTATTTAGGGTCACTTCGAGACTTATCTCTAGACCGATTACATATCATTGTATATTTAAAGTCACAGGATGCGGGTGGCACGAGAACGGTCATCGTGATGATCTTAGAAAGAGGCTTATGCCCTGCAGAGGGCTTATATTGACTTAGGTGATGATGAAAAGGTAATAATATAAGTAAGAAAAGGACCAATATATAGCTACTTCCGCCAATGCAGTAGTAGTCGTGCAATAAAATGCACCGCCCGCACTCTGTGTTTGGCACTAATCGGTGTAACATTACTCCTGAAGATGCCTCGTGGAGGGGTGAAACACGTGTTGAGTGATTTAACAGTGATAGTTGTGTAATTCATATTGTTTGCCACATGCGCTTTTATCAGCGGGGGGCGGAAGTAGCTATACATTGGTCCTTTTCTTACTTAGGATGGACTTCTGCAAAATAACGCCTGAATCCATTAGATACGTAATAATATAACTTTTGTAAAAAAGTCCATAGCCACTAAGCAAAAATATCACTCGTTAAACGCTTGCCAAGTGCTCGTTTTGAAAAACTGTGATAATTTTAAAAAGAAGTTCATACAAGAATCTAATCATTGGTAAAAAAAAATATACACTCGCGCTTATATAGCTGTACTTCGTTTAATCCCAAAAATATAATATAATCCTTAATTAATGGTTATCTTTATTAGTTGAGAAACCAAATAAAACAACACATTAGTAAACAATACACTGTGTACGCTATAGTAGTTACTTACAACCAACTTAATAAGTTCAGGTCTGTAAAATCGGGTGAGAGTAGCGATGTTCGGGAATTCCCCGTGACATGACCGATCAAGCATACATTCTACGGTAATGCTTTCCAACGTGCGGCCCACGTAGGGTAGGGTAATTTGATTATTTAGGGGGACAATTCGAAAATACACTCGACATGAGTTTAACGCTTTCGCTTTAATATAAAAATTATGTTACATAAGGGGCATAAAATTTTTAAAGTGGTTCTTGATGTAAAAAAGATTGAGAAACGCTGTTTTAGGGAATTCGAATCTAGAATATAAATAGTTTAATTACCCCATAATAGGATGAGGAGCGAGATTGAAAGCCTCCTTCATGACAGACATCTTGATGTAATATGCTTGGACAGCGGTATCGCAGCGTACCGAGTAGTTGTATGGTCGATTAGTTAGCACCTAGAATCAAAATATACATGTTACGATTCTGTATTCAAATTCGAAATATCTTTATTAATATAAGTAGGCATTTGCACGCACTTTTGAGTCAATTATTTTAACATTATAAGTAGTAAAATACCACTGCCTCTGATTGCTCATCTGCTGACATCTGCTTAAAATGAAGCGAAGGCGTTTTCAGAATTTCGGAGTTCCTAGAGCCTCTGGCCAGAATAGAGATATTCTTGTCGTCCTCCAGAGGAAAGAGTACCTTTTGCAGTCCCGAAGACTTTTCCTCGAAAAAATAACTTTCACCTGTTAGTGTCAGGTATCAAATCTCCCTCACACCGGGTACTGTTTAATATGTACCTGGTGCTACATTCTCATCACACCTCAGAGTCCGAAGTAATCTCGCCTGTCTGATTATTTTATTGGTCATACAATTTTTCATAATTAAATTCTAAAATAATCATAAACTTTGTATACATGTATAAATCTTCTTAAAACTAATGTAGTCAATTTCTTCCTTCCTGCTTTTCAGCCGATTGACCCCCCACTACAAGGCCTAGGCCACCGCCAAAGAACGCTATGATCACCGGTCCCACGATACCTGCATCCAGAGACTACCCTCGAACTTAATATCGTTGGTCCACCTTATGGACAGCCTATCCACGCTGCATCTACCGCCTCGTTGTCGCTACTCGATAACCTTTCGAACCCAACAGCCTTTGGTAACATGAGAAAAGCGCCCTCATTGCCATTGCCACTCATTGCCATTTCAGGCAAGCAATTCTTCGAACTTCATTGAAGACCTTGGTTCTTCTGCGAATATCCTAATTTCTGATTCAGTCTCGCAACGAAACTCCAAGCATAGCCCTCTCTATTGTTTTCTGATCATTCTCGAGCCTTCTTATGAAGCCCGTAGAACATTTATAAAATCTATTAGATTATATTGAATAGTATTTTTGTCAAAAACTTCTCTTTACTTCTTTCCTCAATCTTTACTTGTTAAAAATAATTTTAACAAAATAATTTCTTCGTACACAAAATAACTTTATTTTCAACCGTGCAAGGCATAGACCGAGAGTAAAACGGATTTATTTCTAAGGAGCATTGTTTAGGAACCGGTCAACCCGAGAATCCGGGAAAAATACAGGCAAGTATACGCATATGATTATTAGAAAAAATCTTACATTTGTAACTTAAATTAAAATAAACATTTACAAGTTATGTATGTTTTAACCGCATCATTATTTATTATTAAGTACTCACTCCTAAAACTCCAATGGCGTTTCCCGAAACAATATAATCTTGGTTCGGTTCACTGAACTTCAAGTCGGTAAAGAATTCGTAGTTTGGAATTGCCTCGTCAAACTCATCTTCTGGGGGCTCGTACGTTGCTTCTAGAAGACCTGACACCAGAATGTATAAACCTTTTGGCTCGTCACCTTAAAATATTTTACTTTTTCTTTAATTAATTTAAATATCGAACATGTATTGTTTAATACAACAGCAAGTAGTGGTGACAAAAAACTTGTCTCCAGGCCGGTAATTATTATTTATTGAATTTATTTATAATTATATTATTATAGATATAAATAAAGTGTATGAAGTAAAGTTTCACCTCGAGATAGAAGAACGTCATTGTAATTATAATTCAAAATTTCGGAATTTTCTAGAAAAAAATCTGCCACTCTCTCATTGCCTTGGAGCCACGATACTGCTCGCAATTGTGTCTGAAAAGACAAGCTTGAATTACGAAAGATATTATAGCTCATAAAAATTTATGGAGGTACTTTAAAAACCATGTTAATAAGACAAAACCGGCGACCATCTCAGCACTAAAAAAAAATATAATTCTCTAGGTTGAAGACATCCCGACGTTTCCTACTTCAGCGAGTATTACGGAATACTGAAAACTGATTCCTACAGTGCGTCCAGCGTGAAAGACAACGTGTGGTCAAAATAATATTTAGTAAATAAAATCACCATAAGTTTTGTTAAAGTGATTAAAATAAATGTACAACTTTTGGAGTTTCTTATTATTTACATTTGAAATCTTAATCCAGCCATACCGGATAAGTAAGTCAAAGTGGCAATGGACAGGCCACATTGTGTGCAGAACTGCTGATGTCCTCAGAGACTTTAGCTTTCTGGAGTGGACGCCAACGCACCGGTAGATCTTTGGAAGATGCTGAATGGCTTGTTACCGGTCCTATAGGAGGTCCAACGGCTCAAATCATGATGATGTTTTTTCCTCCGAACATCCGATATGAATTTCTTACCTCTGGTGTAGAGGGAGCCACAAGACTTCCTTTATGTCGGCACATCTGGACTTTTTCCTGTATTGCGTTTAATAACATGCGATACTCCATTTCGTCGAGAAAGCCTGAAATATAATCGGTCCTCTTGACAACTTGAAAATGCTTGACGAATGGAATAGGTGGTATACGGATTCAGAGTTCGAAATAGGAGCAAAAATAGACAATACCGCTAAACTAACAGGCGACGGCCAACAGTGCCTATCGTTCTTAGGTTTTAGCAGAAAAGAAGTACAGTACGCAATAAATTAAAATAAGACACAAGAGTAGTACAGGACTCGGGCAAGACCTTAAAACAGTTAAAAGTAGCAAATACCGTTAGAAAGAAAAATAAAAACAATGCTACCTAAAATTGTAAAAATGAAAAAATTAGAAATTAATGGAAATAAATTGAATAAAAATTAGTCAATGCTGTGATACCAAAATTTACCTGTGAATCAAGTTGTGATCTAAGAGCTAATATGGGGAAGGCGATGAAAGGCAGATGATATATAAGCAATGAACATAGATAGATATTTTGAAGAACATAAAGAAAGCACTAACGAATTAGTGAAGAATAGAAGGAAAATGAGAAATAAACATTTTAACTGAAAAATTATTTACCGGAACATGAATATATAATAATATGTAAACGTTTCTGCTTGGCGGCAAATATATTCGTAAACGATTTTGCGAACTATAAAATAAAGATTGTTTGTCAGATATTTTGTATTGCAATGTTTTTATTAAAACTGGTTCAAAATGGTCGAAATAAAATATAATTAATGCAACAATTATGCCGAAGTCTCGTTGTTTCATAGCTAACATCATTCTGAATACATAAAAGTCTTTCCTCCGTTTTTATTCCATATATTAAAAGTTCGCTACACCGAAGAGGATTTTTTCGAGGAAGTTACTACAGTATCTCATTTCTATAAAACTTTGATTATATGTGCAGAGGGCGATGGTGCTACATAAACAAAAATCTACCACCAGTATAACTAAAAACCTTAGGACATTACATAACAATAAGCGTAACTTCAACTTTGTCTTCTATTTTAAAACAATTGAATTCATCCATAAACGATTGAAAAATTTTGTTTTAAATTTGAATATACAATTTGCCTAAAAATACATAGTTAGCGTCAAGATTTACCCTCTTCTTTCAATTGCATCGTATCTAAAATCATAATGTTCAAGGTGGAGGTGGTGGCTTGACGGGTCTTCACCGTGATGGCGGTCCACGGTCGGTCGCGCTGCAACAACCCTAGCTGACGAGTCACTGTTAATCTAAAAAAACAATTTTACTGTACTGACTGACTAATACACTATGGGAGACTTATGCGCGTTATTAGATCACACGTATCTTAGAGATCTTGACCCAAGGCGTCTGATTTTGGTCCAAGGCGTAACAGTGATTTTATATAATTCACACGTTTGAGTGTGAAAGGTTTTTGAAATTCCGCTTCGATTCATTTTTCTTTTTCTATCATACTTTTGAATAAACTCCTCCGCAAAATTATAGTTAGAAAACTGGTATATGTTTAAGAAAAGATTCGAAACTTATTAACGAAACAATGACGATTTATTTTCTTACTTCATTTTACTTGTATATAGTAATTTATGTGTATGTATCATATACGTATATATTATATTCTCCTATTTAAGTATGTTTCTATTAGTTATTTGTATCTTCTTTTTTCTGTAACAAAAATTGCACACTTGCCTTCTGGCAAGTCTGAGTCTGAGTGTCTGAAAGCTTTAAAAGTTCGAATAAGAGCTGTTACAACAATAACCATTTAATCTATATATTGCTTACTGAGAAATATGACACATCAATTTATTATTTTCTTTTGTAATACGATCAATCCAATGACTTTTGGCAGTAAAAAGTCTACAGGGATACAGTAAATAATAAATAAATTTAAAATCAAGTAATTCGAATTTTAAAAACGCTTTTACGTACTGTATTGTCAACAATTTATATATTATTTTTAAAACTATAGATTTTTGTAAAGAGTGTACACTAACTGGCAGCAAATAATTTATACATTCGACCCATTAAAGATTTTAGGCCTGTACCCATCAGAGTGTATTCTGTATTTTTAAATACAAAAATATATTCTTGAACCTATCAGCCTCCAATCTGCTGTCGAGTTTCTCTTGTATCTGCAAATTGTCCACCAACTGAGGCAGCAAACTACAAACTTCTTGTTCCGCTGTCACAAAACCCTGAAAAGGTTATTTTTTTTAATTTTCACCAAAAACTGTCATAATTAACACGCTTTCAAAAGGTTGTATTTAACACTTACCTTACCAACGTCATATCCAAATGCTAATTGTATATCTATCATTCTATCGATGTAGGCCATTATCTTCGGAACTGATACCCTGGGAGAAAGCTTGGCTAATTAATATTGATATATTAATAGAATAGAAACAGGTATGAAGTGATACGTAGAAAAACGTAAGTATCAGCAGTGGGCAGGTCATATGCCCGCGAAAATGTTAGCTACTGGGGCCTTAACGGTTTGACTGCTATGTGACGTAAAAGCGCTATGTTGTTTTGTCTCGAAAACCCCGACGCAGTTTGTGTGTCTTTGTTGACCTAGATATACGCTTCCACCCATGTTACAACTATAACATACATTAACTTATTGTTTATTACATTACTGCTTAAAAACGTCGTAATAGAAAGTCGTACGAAAAGAATTTTTAAAATTGATTGATATTTATCTAAATGAGAGTGTTTTATTTAACAATATAAAATCAAAACGATTGAAACTTCTATACCGTTACAAACGAAGCGAGTAAAGGTATTTAATGGTTAATAATTATGTAGATAAATAAATATGTTAACCTGATGATCTTAAGGTATAAAATCTTTCGCATTACGCTTCTGCCTTACTCAGAACTCCCTCTATTACCATCCGATGCCCCTCGATTCAGTTGTTTTACTTGGAAGGGACGTCGGATATTTACAGTGTTGCAAACAGCTTGTCAAAGGCATGTCTGAGAAAAAGATATCATCTCTGGCTTAGCTTGCGTGTAATTACAATAAGCCGTCTGGTGTGTTTATAACTAGCTAATGCCTTAAACTATACGTAAATAAATTTTATTAAATTATTAAAAAAATAAAAACAGCTAAGTTGTCTCCAAAAGTGTCAAAACTCGGACATTTGTGCATTAAAGTCATGTAACCTGTGGTTAATTGTCCCAACTTACTATATACGAGTATAAAAAAGAGAAGTAGTCGCTACGGAAACAGTAACTTTTGTAAATGTAACAAGGAATAATAAAGTCAAGCGAAATTGAAAATTTGTTTTATTGTTCAACAGTAATTTACCTGGCTAATTTGCATAAGCGAAGAAAGCGTAGAGTGCGAAGGAGTTTTGTTGCGGTGAGCACACTGGAATTAAGATTAGTCCACTTGTTCCAAGGTGTCAATGTATCCAGTATATCTAATACCAGATCTGGTGTTAAACAGAAAAATAAACCAATGCATTTTATTTGCAATCATAATATCAAAAGTATAAAATGTTTATTATTCATATACGATATACTATATATTATTTATAAACTATAATATGTTTTCAGAAATAATTGTAGTAATTTTGAAATTCCTAATTATTCCTTACATAGAGTAAATTAATAAAAATTGAGTTGTTTAATCGAAGAATCACAAACTTAGTTAAGTTTTCTCTACATCTACAAACGTCATCGATCGAGGTCTTTCTTAAATAGCACGGTTATTAATCGCATATAGGATTAAGTTTCAAATCATTAGAAACCTGCCCATAAATAACTTCAAGTTACAATTATTTGTGACTGACAAGTCGACTCGTGCATAGTTCAGCAGGATCATTAATTATATCTACACACAGCATGCTTAATTACACAATATGTTTCTGTATCTGTTTATGCTGGTAAACATTTCTTATATATTTATCTTATCTATAAATCTCTTCTTTTTCTATACAGGGTGATTAGTTTTATGTGTAATAGCTTAAAAGAGGTGAATATAAAACTCAGCTGTCATTAAAAAGCTTTAAATTTTTACACCTGTTTTCAATCATCCTGTAATCTTTTTTCGGATATTTATTTTAATGCGCCGTGCCAATTACTACTAGTAACACAAAATCAACAGAGACAGTAAACAATAATTCATTTTAATATGTAGCAATCCGAATTTTGGAAACGCTTTGTACGGATTACGTTATTTTTGAAACTATTGATTTTTGGACAGTGCATGGTCATCGTCGTTTCAATCCATAGATGCCCACTACAAGGCAAAGGCCTGCCCAAAATTATCTATGCGAAGATATACCACAATCGCCACGCTTAGATAGTGGGTTCGCGATCGCAGTCTGGTATATTGGTACGCAGAGAACGCTGCTTCTCATAGTCTGGAAACTAGTATGTGAACAGTGGCAATTCCATGTAATTAGTGCACAAAGTAGGAATTATATAAGGTTGTACACCGGAAATCAAACACTCGACCTAGTATCACTCAGCCTTCTATTGCCCAGCAGTGGTAGCCCACTCAGGCTGAGTACACTCTGTACCTCGTACGTTATTTGACAGCAAATAAGCTTTACTTTCACTCCTTTAAATATTTTCCACATATAAGAAATCAACCTGTATATATCTGTACACGGTAATTAAATTCATTTGTTTGTCAAACGAAATAGGGAGTATTTTGTACAGTAATATTTTGTTATAAACATTACTGCGAATATTGTTTGACAAAATCAATGCATCGATCACCAAGACATTAATTCTTATGACTATACACACTACACACAATAAGCAAACAGTTTTAGAACACGTTCCATTTTTTGACACAGCTTGGCTTAAACTAATAGTACCCTCAAAATGGAAGGACCTATTTACCTGTATTTTTTTATTGTTTTATAGATCCAGTAATGAAACAAAGCTATTGCATTCAAAACATGACAGATATCTATATTTTTCAAAAACTTTGTTTTGTAAACATATCCCTTACCTCCAGTAGCCATAACAATTATGAGAAAGTCCAATTTATTCCAATGTGACTTGAAGTAACCATGTATGCCAAGGGCCAGCATTTTTATTACCATCTCTAACACGTATATTATATAGAAGAACCTGTAAATGACAAGTAATATCTTACTTTACTATGATATTTACTTTATAATTTAAATACTTAATAATTTAATAATAATTTAATACTTTATAATTTAATTTAATTTAAATTGGTCAATATAATATAAATCATTAACAGTTTGTGGGTTTCTTAAAATAATAATAAATTTTCTTTCATTATTTCTATACTATTGTCATTAAATTTTATTTTTACGACATAACTAGTTTTGAAATTGAATTGCATAAATTGAAATCAGTGCGAAAACACCAGATATGAAAGGTAAAAAAAAAACAATCAACATAATAACTGATTGTTACTGACATTTTGTCCCCATATAAACGCATCCTAACCTACTGCACAATGAGGTAGATTGCGCATTTTCTGAAATTAACAATGTTCGGCCAACAAAGCATAAAATTGTCTACATAATCCAGTCAATTTACTCAAGAAAATTCGTTGCAGTTATTTTAAAACCGGTATAAATACTTTCATTGTAATTTGGTAATAATACCTTTTGGTATATGTTAACACGCTATATTATCTTTGTTTCATTCTATTGAAGGTTCTATGAAATACTTCAACTTTACAAGAAAGAAAGTTATTTCACTGTTTAAGAATGTCATTAGCTATTAAAACCTTTGCAGATAGAAATAAAATCCTAGATGGCCTTTAGTCAAAAATCAGGAAGCTTTTGAAAACCTCGTTACGTTAAGTTAGAAGCTATCAAAATATTAAAGCAAAATTCGATTTTTCAATTACACATGTGATCACAATAAGTAATCCCAAGTTGATATTTATATTCATAAATAAATATAAACAAGCCTTTCATAATCCTACCATGATAAATGACCATCGGTAGCCAAAATTCTTGTCTTTAATATGCACATAAATATTAGTCTCACAAAGAAATAAAGGGAAAAGAAATAGTAGTAGAAGATAGTTAATAGAATTTAACTTACAAATTTAAGGACTTAATAACGTAAATAGTAGTCCGAGCAGGAAATCTCATTGCCACCTCGCAGAGTATAACTGGAGTGTTGCAGAGAATCATAATATATATGACGCCGTCGAACCACACATTCGAGACCATGCGGTGGGCCAGTTGCCGCCAGCGGTTGCGGGGCATCTGAACGGTTGCAGTCTCCGAGGTCATCATTTTAACTAACTTACGACGTAACCACACGGCATGTGCCTTGAAATAATATTAACATTGAAGTTTTCAGAAGCACCTTTGAAAAGATATTATCTACTTTTATTTCATCATCATCATCATTTAATTTGCAGAGCCTACACATCTGAACAGCCTTTCAGCATTGAGGCCGTTTGAAGCCTTTCAACGGCCTTAATACTGGAGGTCCCGTGCTGCGCTTGCCGATACCAGGTTCCAGCTTCAGAACCTTAACCCTGGACAATTAATCTCTAATTAAAAATGATATATAATAATATAAAACTCTAAAAAGCTAAAGCAATAAGTGGTAATTGAGTAGTTGAGGAACTCTTCAAGAGCAAATCTGTGAGGAGGATATTTTTAAAATTGTATCCATGATTTATGCATAGTGGGCACTATGGGCAAGTTGAAAAGGCAGTTGGCAGGTTATATATCACGCGGATTAGGTCACTTGTGGCCTTAAGTTTCTGGAGACCACGGACCATCAAGCGCAACGTAAGGCTTCCTACTGGTGCTATTCGAAATCTATGGGGTAAGACCATGTTCAGAAGTGCCCAATCGTGTTCTAAATTTTATCACTAGTAATCAGTATAAACGATGTACGGAAAATTGTGTATAAGATAAAACAAAAATTTATTAAATACTGAAAAAAAATCGGAATATTCGCTGTTATCACACCTAGAAAAAAGAAAAGTAGTTTTTCGATACTGTGCAGAGAAAGTTACTTTAGGTCTCCATAAAGTCCCCAGAAGTTCTAGATTGACCCTGCCGTCATCGGCATCAGCAGCTACCTCCACCGCCTGGACTAGAGTCCTGACACCGTCTTTGCTTATTTTTCCGTGTTCAAACTGTCGCCAGTAAGAGATCTTCATTGCCTTTAAAACTCTTTGATTTGCCTCTCTGTGGAGTTTGAGTTTCGTTGTTTATACTTCCAATATGTAGAAGAATGTAAAAGATATTGAATGTAGCAGCATAGCAGTTAACATAAGTGTTCTTCGCATTCGAAAAGACGTAAGAATACTCGGCGGCTATTTGTGTTTATATGTTTACAACCCCAAGATCCAACACTCAAGACTATGTAGCACACACACTTTAGATTACATTATTGTTTTCTTTACATTCTATAGACACCCACTGCATGGCTTAGGTTTTCCTCAAAGATGTCATTGAGAGGTATATACAACATATAGGATGCTGCAACGTCTCTACTGGAAACGGTGGCAATCATATATAATAAATGCGCAAAGTGTGAATTATACAAGATTGTATCCCGGGAGTCGAACCTTTGAACTACGATCTTAGGTCTCAGTCTTCTACCGCTGGGCAACCACTGTACGTATTCTTACTACTAATAATTATAACACGAAGCCTATTCGAAAGAATAAATATTTATTCTTTCGAATATTCTTTAGAATATGCGCTAACGAATATTTGTTTCATTGTCTCAAACAGTCCTATTATTAAATCGTAATATAGGGTGATTGGTTACAGGTGTAAAAGCTTTAAAGTGATGAATGTATAGCACATTTGTTAGCTAAAACTTGTAAATCTTTTTCACCTATTTCCAATCACCCAATCTAAAGTGATCACACTGAAATGTATTTATTTTTGTAGTGGAATGTGAAAGGCCAATAACTTCTGGCAATTTTAATATGTAGCAAACGAAATTTTGAAAACACTCTTTCTTACTATATTACCATTACGTTATTTATTAGTTCTAAAACCATTGGAAAGGATGTGCGTTACATTTATTAACAGCAAATGTGATATACTTTGTCCCTTTTAAACCATTCACACCTATAATTAATAACACTACATACAGTCTCACCGCATCATCTCTGCGAATTCCTTTTTGGTTGGTTCATTTGGTATTTCCCTCTCGCAATCCGGACATGTGGTATAGTGGTAACCCATATACGTATCATCCTCAAAATCTTCGTCACGTTTGGACATTTGGATCTGATACGGATGTTTGATCGTTGTACCTTAAATTAGATATCAATTTAAGTTCTACATTAAAGTCTAAGTTATATGAATAGGGAGAGCCTATCTTGGTTACCAAGTTGTGGTGGTTCACCTTGTAATAAGCTCATTGGTGGGATAGAGTGAGTCAAAGAAGGTACAGATCCACCACAATAGTTGAATGCAGATTGATAGAGATATATCTTCTCAGCATACTACGGATTCACCGTGAGTTTGCCAGCTATATCGTGTTGTCGGAAGCTGGATCTGGAGCTCAGGAATGACTGCTTAAGACCATTATTGGACTTAGGTCTCCCTTGTATATTTCCAAATGGGCCGATTGCAGAGTCTTCCAAAGATATTTACAAGATTGTATATCCACGTCCTGGTTGGACTACATACGCCGCGCTTGCCAGACCATAATCCACTCTATAGCCTCCAGGCTCCAATCCGCTGGTCTATTTATTATACTTCGTTCATCTACGAATCTTCTCATAAATATGCAAAGGCTGTAGAATATTCCCACTACTTTGTAGTAATACCTATTGACCACACTTGGCCATTGATCCTAATTTGGGATCAAACGCGACAAAAAGTTAATAATTTAAGAGTAAAAATACACTTTCTAACTGTTTTATTAGAAATATTCACACTTCGGTGTTATTAATAAAAAAGGACCTAAATTACAGCTCGAAACGGTATAAAGAGTGATATGTTATAGATGTGAAGGTTTTAAAAAGGTTTAAAGCATAGCTTTATCATTAATCAGCCAAAAATTTTAAGGCTTTTACACCTATTTGAAATTACCCTTTATAAAGTGACCCTTGTTATAAACATTAGATTAATTTATTATTACTATTAAATTGCGACAAACCAATAAATTCTGGCAATATAAAGTCTGGATCGTCAAATAGTAAACAATAATAAATGTTAATATGTAGTAATACAAATTTTTAAAATGTTTTTTGTCACTATATTATCACATATATACTAAAAGAACTTCTGATAACTTACTTAGCCTTATAAAAATATATGCAGATGAAAATAAAAAGGAAACCTGCTTGCACGAGATCCCAGTTAGCATCAGCCAAGAACTTGTCCATCTTCAACATGGATATACAGCGGTCTCGTGTCGACATGATGCGTTTGACACAGTTAGTCATGTTGGCTTTCTTAGCGAGAGAGATCTCTGCCAACCCTAGCATCTTGAGAACCTTCCCCATGGTTGTGGCGTTGATAAGTAAGGATAGAAGAACAAGGCCGGCGGTTTGGATGATAAATATCTACAAGTACTAATTATATTAATTATAAGATTATTGTCTGAACATTACGTGGAATTCATTGTATTCAACAATCCACCAAAACTCTTCAGTCAAACAACACATTAAAAATTTAAGACAGAAGTAAAGAACTATTTATATATAACTTGTAATACCTGAAATATCTTATAATACATACCTACATATATATACACCTATCATAAAAGTAATTTTAAAAGAAAATTAAATATACATGATCTGTCCTTAAAAATTGTCACAAGTGTAATTTATATATAAAAAAGAATGTTTGTCTGTATGTCCTTTATAGAACCGTAAACTATGCATTTTATCATGTGATGATCTTTAGCAAAATTGTTGTGCATGAACCCACGAAGACTTCTATATTAGTATGACCAATTTTTAACATGGAAAATCAATAAAATGTCTCAAAATTAATTGAATATTTGTGTAATGTCTTTCCTGGAAATTTATTTAAATCTATGACGTAGCTACACGCGCAGGGTACAACTAGTTGCCTACAAAACTAAAACCAGATTTTTTTTAATTTATATTTTATTTCTGGAATATGTAATAACATAAAATTAATTTAAGAAGTCCGAAAATGGTGTTGTAGGCTTTCATTAAATTGATAGCGTACACTCAGTCAATTTGGCCATTGGAAATTTTTCTAAACATACTTTTTTCATCTGAAAAAGGATGTCACGGAGTGTCTATTATTTGTACTAATACAATAACTTTCTGGCTCTTTTCTCCCATATTTTCTTCAATCGCTGGGTGAGTGGGTGACCTGTTTTTTTTCTGTATGCCTGCAATGCTAGGTTCTCATTAGATACTTTTTTCAAACGTACCTAAAGTGCCAACACCTTTGGCTTGCGAACAGAATTTCAGAATTGCAAATTGCGCCTTACTAGCTGTAATTACTAATTAAATTTGTTTTACACATTTAAAACGCATTACACAGTAAAAAGTAAAGTGTCTATTGAGCCATCTGAATAACAGGGTATCTTTCGACTTGCCTTCACGGCGAACTAAATACGGCCAGCATCTGCAGACGTGGGGCATGTGCAAACTGTATAATAACTAAGATAAAGAAAAAGATAGTTTTTAATGTAAAAATATCTCAAATTAAGAACTACTTTAAATGTTTGATTGTGTAGTGTAACTTGATCTGTACTTTAAAGTATAACTTAGTCTCGATTTCATGCATGTAGGTAGTGTTCACTTCTAGAACGTCCTATTTGGTTAAATTTTTTATATATACTCTAATTGTAGTCTGTAATGTGTAATAAAATAGTTAAGTGAACCAAATAAAAAAAAACTACTGATGTCCTTATGGTTCAATGCCAAATCTCTTATTGTAATAATTTATTGAAATTTCATTATACCTCATAATAAATAGTGCGATAAACACGTTTTGCTTGTTATTAAAGTGTTAAGCAAGTCGAAAATCATAGTAAACAAGTCACCACAATGGTGTGAAGAAATCACTTCAAACAAAATAATCTAATCGGGAATAATCTAATCGAGTGTTTATAAAGAAATTCCAATGTAATTTTTAGTTATGTTTTTGTGCCCGTGACAATCTTTGAGAACCGACTATGTATATTTATAGTTAATTAAGTGATAGCACAAGCCAAGGTCCTATCTCGCACCAAGTGATTTCATGGAACGCCCGCTTAAAGCCGAAAGATGTTTTTCGAATCATCTACCAATTCTTAGTACTTTTTGGATAATTTATGTAGAAACTTTTTCTTCGGGAAAAATAATAATTAAATAGTAATCAAACAGATGTACTCAATTAACATTAGTTTATACATACCTCTCCAGCATCCGCCACTCCCGGAGTCTGTAGTACAATCAACGCCAAACACAAGGACAATGGTCCTCTCAATCCTCCCCAAACACAAGCCATAGAGTGTTGCCACGATATACCATACCCTACATGCCTTAGTATCGGTGTCATTATTGAATACATCATGAGCCTCGAACAGTAAGCTGTTGAATACGTCACGAAGACAAGAGAAACTTGACGAACACTCATTACGTAGCTGACCTTTTCGAAGATAACAACTCCTACCATTGTAAATACCAAAGTATTCGCTGCATGCGACAGTATAGACCAAAACTGCGATATAACTTGCTCAATATCTCCAGCGACGGTCGATTTCCTATTACTGACTGTCACACCAGCTATAACAGTCCCTAATAATCCAGAAACGTAAAAGAACTTCTCGCCTACATAATAAGTTAGATATGCGCCTGCTAACGTCACTGTTACAGCACACAACAGGTCGTTATACGTTATGGATAATAGAGCTGCAGTTATCCGTCCCATAACGACACCCAAAATTATTCCACCACCAGCAAATCTTAGAAGCAGTAGCGCCATCTGTGACGCCTCAGTCAAAGCCATAGCAGAATACCCAAACACAGCGGTAAACTCAATCATAGTCGTCGCATCCCCTATCAAACCTTCACCTAACAACAACACACTAATATACTTTCCTCTAGACATCTCCTTCAACTGTTTAACAACTTCAGTAGGATAGATTGGAGCACAAACAACCCCAAACAAAATTGCTGTTGGTAAATTCCATGACGACTCTATAAGATAATACGCCATAAACGCCAACATAAGAGAAGTTAACAACGTACCAAGAACGCCGACGAGTAAAACCTGTGGAAAACTCTTCCAAAATGAATGAGAATCGACGCCATAGGAAGTGCTAAAAACAAGCACGGGTAGGAAAGATATTAAAAGAACGTCTATGTCAATGTAACAGATTTCAACGAAAGGTTTAAATAAAGGATACCTGTTCGCACAGAAACCAGCGATTCCTCCAATAGAGAACATGATAACCCGGTAAGGAAGAACGAAGCTGGTCCAAAGCATAATCGCTCTTACAACGACACCAACTAACAATGTCATGAATATAAATAGGAAAGCTAAGGAAGTAGGGTAGGCAAGACTTGGCCGTGACGGGTCACCGAATTTTATATTATCACTCTCGCTCATATTTCCTTGTAAAACCGTAAAATTGGTCCGATTTTCGCATTGGATAAATGTAAACCTTAATAAGAGCAATACTTTAAGAAAAATAATCGTCATTTTGTTGACGTCTCAAAAAGGCATAGCCTAATTGAACAGCAGTTGATTAAATAACAAGTGACTTATGACGTCATTTTAATTAAATACCTTTTATTGTACACATCTGAAATACTTAGTCGTGTTATCAATATTGTAACAAAAAACAACATCTTTCTTCTGCACTTAACATTTATTACTATTACTTACAGCGTGTTAGTTTAATACGTCAATGCAGAAACATTAAAAATATAAATGCTCTTCGAAGTGGTCTTCATTGGCTGTGCCTACAGTCCTTTAAATGTTAAGACCAGTTATATCAATACAGCACGCACGCTTTCTTTGGTATAATTCTTCACGACCAATCGTATCGATTGTTTCAGTGACTCCAGATTATCATGACGTTTAGAGGTAAGATTACTCTCTAAAACTGACCGTAAGTCATAATCGGTGGATTATGATCAGGTCTAAACAACAGCCAGTCTTCAGCTCTGATGAAGTACGGAACGATCGTTTTTAACCATAATTGGGTGGATGGAGTTTTACGACCCGGCGCCGAGTTTTGCTAAAAGGATCATTCTTGATTATTAAACATGGTTTTATTAAAGGGCTTAAATAACTTTTCAAGAATGGTATCTTGATACACTTGTGACGATCTTTTGATATCTATTTCACAAAAACATGGCTGTCAAATTTTAAGCACAAATATGGTCATTTTGTTTTTAAAATATTGCTCAATTGTAAATATTTTTTCATGTGTAAACAACAAAGATTTGTTTGGATTTTACCTCCATATTCTTTTTTAAATTCCCAGTTAAAAAATAACCAGTGCGTCTCTTACAGCTGCAAGCTCTAAGTCATCTTTTAAAATATGCTACAATATGTTCATCGCCTCTGATGGAATGTTTTGCTTTCGGACAGGATTTTATTGAATTCTTTCCCTTACTGCTTTAATAGCCTTTTTTGTAAGATTTACGTGGACGGCCAGATCATTTTCTGACATAAACAGAAAAGGTTTCATTGTAACTATCAATAGCCCTAAACATAAACATTTGACTAATGTAAGTAACCAAAAAAGTAATATGAACGATTTTAATGATGTATTTGGCAACGTACGTGCTATCTACAAATAAAATTTTTTTTTCACTCCATTTTACTATCACAAAATATTTTATAATAAATTAACGCGAAAATAAGAAAACAATGAAAAAACAAATAAAAATGACAGCCAGCGGCTCCTTAGCCACATGCGACTCTTCACAGGATTAATTTTGGATTATTTCAAAATTCCGAAGAATTTACTAAAGTGAATCATTTAATTCCAATTATAAATTCGTGGAATTCATACCTCAATCAGTATTTATTTTATTTATATTAACCTAACCAGCATCTAGAAAAATTTCTGAAAAGTGCTGTCTCCAATTTTAACTGTCCACTCAATTTAAAAAAAAATTGTTTTATGTTTAATATTTAAATTTAATCTACATATTTTAGAATTTAAGTTCTTAATTTTCAAAATTAAAATATATAATTTAAAAAAAAAACTTAATATCTTTTAAACTCTTATTCAATTGAAACTCGCGAAAAATTATAAATTTTAAAAGATAAGTCAGACTATCAAAGTCCTTGGCCACCACCACACACCGAGCATATAACATTTTTGTAATCCTTATTGTTTGAAAAAAAAATGAAAATATTGTATTCGGTAAGAATTACCAGAAAAAGCAAAACTTTTGTGGTTATATATATATTCTATGGTTAGTAATAATGAGTTAAGGATGTGTTCACATGGAAGAAAAATTACCATCTCCGTCTTTCGTTTGCACGGTGCGGAAAATTTTCTCTTATGTAGTTGTTGCGCTGACCCTAGTTCTGCGAAACACATTTCTAATTAGATATCACAGGGAAACTTTTGAGCATAGATCTTTTCATTGGTCTCTGTATGACCTTGAGTCTACTTTTAAGGTCGTCCTCTAAGCCATAAAAAACATGATCATGTATCACTCAATCTCATAGCACTGAGTTACAAAAATTAATAAAACGCAAGGTGTTTGAAAGATTACTACAAAAGTTGAGTAAGATAGTTAAATCAAGTATTTAATTTTTTTTAATTCTAAATTTTTGAACATTCAACATAAATTAAATATTTTCTTGGGTATCCTTTAAACAAGCCATGTAAACACTTCTTTAAATTTCTTCATTATTTTTGATGGCTATGATGATTTGATCCTTTTTTATGACTTAGAGAATTATCATCAAATAAAATATAATTATTTAAGCAATGGTAACAAAAAAAAAACAAGTAATTTATATTGGTATAGTTTTATTTTTAACCTTATTTGATAGATTTTATTGTTCTTTAAAAGATAAAAATTATAGACACTGTCCCAGTTTTATCAGAAAAGATTGTTTAATAATAAGTGAGAATTAATAAATTCAATATAATGTTAAAGTTGTTGACTTATATTTGAATTGCAAAGTTAAGAAAAGTAAATTAAAACTATAATCTGCCAATAAAAACTTCGTATTATAATTAAATAAATTAATTAAACCATGTAATCAAGTTATTTAAAACTCATTTTGTGGAGTAAAAATTCACATTCTCATTGATATACATCATATTATTGTCATTTATGTTTTATGTTTTCCCACTATTCACTATCATAAATCTGTTGGAAAAAGCAATTTGACACCATTTCCTTTGCTGATCATCTTGTATGGAGAATGTTTTTGTGGAGTTTTCCGAGGAGACCTTCTAGGAGTCATACTTTTCTGATTTCTCTCTAACTCCTCGAGTGCCCTCAATTCCTTGTATGCTTCCTCAAGCATGCGTCTTTTCCAGTCTTCGTAAGGTTCTATTTGAGGTTCTGTCGATTCTTCTATATTTGGTACATCAATTTCCATTTTCTCACTGACATCTGTAATTAAATAATTGTTAGAATAACAGCATTAATTTTGATCTATTCAAGTTATTATTAACTGTTCTCATAGGCTATCTCAAAGTAATGTTACAAATATACTATTCTCATTTTCCTTTAAAGTTTGTTTTGTTTTTTGTTATATACACTGCTCTTGTTATCAACATAAATTCTTTAGTCGCACTGCACAAGGGAAATTTTTCTACATTAAACACTCTCAGGCACCTATGGATAGGTGCTGAACGCATATTGAGTAACGAGCCGAAGCTGCCATCATTTGTAGTCAATTAAATAATATCAGGACATGAATCGAGATTTTTTCGAATGTCTTCCAGCTAAGATACTGTCAAGATGTCTAGTCTAAAAGCCTACAGCATCTTGTAGATTTTGCAGGTTGAAAAGGGCAGAGAGCAAAAGCCGCTTAGCCCAATACCTCTATTATGGTAGCAAAGCTCAAGGGCTTCCTGGGAAGCCTCAGAACGGGTCTCTACCTAGTACAATTTCATCAGATTGGATTTTTTATTGGATATTTATTTCATATTATTGGTAAAACCTCTTCGCAATACCTACCATTTCCTAAGCTCACTTTCTTTGCACTGGATTTTTTACTTTTAGTAGAGGCAAAATTTTCATCAACAAATTTAGTCCACTCTGCATCCAATTTGGCCCACTGTGCTGGTTTTATGCGAGACTTCTCAATAAGTTTACTTTTAGAAATTTTTACTTTTTTTATTCTGAAATTGAAACAACACATGTATTAAGTATATTATTTTTTAAATACAATGAAAAATATTTACACTTTCATACCTAGCAGCCTGGAATACAGCCATAGCAACATATTGTGGAAGATTTAGATCAATTTCCTAAAAACAAATAACATATTAATATGGTGAAAACTAAATAAGTTAGATTACCTGGTTTATTTACAACTACACATTGCAGCACATGTTGTGCAGATCCCGAAGTATAATTTTAGTTCTAGCAATGCAAATATGAGACAATGTTTCCTCCTTTACCATCCAATTTAGCATTGAATACTATGATATTTGTAATAGTGCAAATAAAAGAAAAGCTAGATACATATATTCTGTTTCTCTTGTATTGAAGATGGCAAAGGTAATGCATTAGCCTATTGCATGAATGTAAATACTAATTATATGGAATCACATCTAAGGCTGATTGTTCAAAAAATATAACAGACCAATAGCCGACTATATATTATGTACATATTGCATAATTGTTTTGTGTACAAATAAACTTTTTACAGTAAACATAAAAATTTTAGGTAACCACTTCAGTATGATCATTGAGCGCAATTAACAACCGCTGATTAAGACTCATAGGCAAAGGTTTGGACTTTTGTTGACATCAGTGATAAGAATGCTCATAGCTGAGCATCAACTTAAGTTGGCAACCTTGATAATAAAGCAATTAACCCAGCATCAACTTTAGCCCACAGTTTTTACCTTTTCTCTGCAATTGCAATTGTATGTTCTTCTAAAAAATTACTGTGTGTTGTGTATTGTGGATGGTATTGGATCATATTGTATGTATAGTTATAAAGATGTAATGCCTTCCCGAGGACAGCACTGTCTGTTTGCAAACTGTGAGCAAAGTTCTTGGCTAATGAGTGATTACTAAATTCGTGAAGCTTAATTAACACCAATGTTACAATACTGCAAAATATGTTTATATTCATATCCTTTACCATTTTAGCATTATTCCTATACTCTTCAAGAATTTCCTCAGCCAGTCCTTGTACATTGCATTGTAGATTAAGACACAAGGATGAAATTGTTATCTTTTCTCCGCCCAATTCCAAAAGATTTTCAATTATTTTTTTGGTGTTTATGTATGTTGGTTGTTTAAGTCCTGAATACTTGATTGCCATTTTCTGTAAATATTAAATATTTAAATATAAATCTATATGTTTATTTAAACAATCAACTACACTAGCTTAATTAAAGTCATGAGAAACTATGAAATATATGAGTACTTGTACATAACCACAGTGGCTGAAAACATTGAGTTGGATTACTTAATTACTCAATAATCATCATTATTTCAGCCATAGGTCGTCTACTACCGAATACAGGCCTGGCACATAGATTTTATGCCGTCATTCAGCATTGTTAAATAAATCATATGGCTACATTTGCCAGCCCGTGATCCTCTTTAATCTTGACTATATCGATGGCATTAGAGAAAATATGATTTTTGACAGGGTGTTGATCTTCTGCTCTATTAAAGGTGGTCCATTCCTAAAGACAAAAGTATAGATAAATAATATGGAAACTTTTTTTAAATACCACTTGATGTTTTCAATTCCCGAGGTATCAAGACTATTTAAATTTTTATAAATAATGATAGCCTTAATTTCTACTACTAAATAGTAATTGCCTCTTTGACATGCATCTCATGCATCCATAAGGGTCCCTGTGTCTGGTAAAAGGTTTCATTCCACCTATTATTTGGTCATCATCTTTTTCTTTTCAAGTCTCTTGGTACCCATTATGTTAGGCGTTTTGCCCATCTGGTGTTGTTCATCTTACAGTTAATTTTAATAATACACATAGTTTAAAACTGATATATAATATCATCAATGAGTTATTTTTGACTTCATAACTAACACCATTTATTGTATGTACCCTGTACTTAAGGTAGAAAGGTGGCAGGTTTCAAATTTGGTGAAATACATAAAACAACAATCTGTGTCAAGACTGCCAGTGGAGCTCTAAACTCAATAACTTCAGAGGTTTAAGCTATTTGCCTATAGCACTCCATAATCACACAACCACTAATACTGTAAATGCCAATAAGCAAAATGTCCTATTCCAAAAAAAGCTTCCAAATCCACCAACACCATTTCTACTTATAGAAGAAATTGTTACAATACCTCATAATTTTCGACAATAAAATTAATAATATGTGCGCTTAAAACCAGTTTAAATTTCATATATAATTAATTAAAAATCACTGCATAGGGAGTTACCATTTCATCCGCCTAGTTATAAAATAATAACCTCTCTTTTCTAGTTTGATGGTAACTAAAATAGTAAATATAATAAATGTTATAATAAATTATCATCGTCGCATAAAAACTAAGTTACTTACTAAGTCCAAATCTACTCCACAAGCATTACTCGCCAGGTCTAAACAAATAATCACTTTACTTGTATCTGTGATATTACTTCCTGCAATTGTCTTGGTTTGAAGCAAACGTTCAAGTTCTGCTGCTTTCCTGAAAATTTGTTATAAAAGTGGTATCTAACACATACAAACGTACTTGTCAGAATATTAAATGTTTCCTTTTCTAGCGCAATTATAAATATGCCGATTCGTTGATAAACACAGCATACGTTGTCTCATATTTACCATAAAACTTTCTCCTCATTTTCAAGCCCTAACTTCGAGGCTAGTAATTGAAGCGTTTTACTGCAAGAAGACATTTTTCTCAGTGAAATCGACACATCTAAACAACTTGTAAAAATCAAATACGCGCCATATTTTGTACTGACAGTTAGTATTACTTTTTTTTTAACTTTATGACCAAGTTGCAAAGACATAAACCATCATAATTCACTTATGAACAAAACAGAGATAGGTTTTATGAAGATATTAAAAAGTAATACCTACACTGATTTACTTTCATCGAAATATTCGTTTTTCGTGATATATTTTAACCAATTAATGATCCGAATTAAGAATATTTTTTATAATTTAGTAAGAATGCAATTAAAAATAACTAATTACTATTATATACATGAAACAATCAAATACAAACATATAATATAGATGAAAAATAGCAATGTACACATTTGTTCGTGTTAAGCTTCATCGAGCGATAATACTGGTTAAAATCCATTAAAATAAGGAAACAACACTAACAAATGAAGAATTTCTCTCTTTTAATATATTAAAATATCTAAATGTAATAGGAAATAAGAAAATCTATTACTGTTACGTAATTAGCATAATATACGTAACAATTTTTTAATTGATGATGCATTAGACATTTTTTATCTTAAATGAAAATTACTTGTCTTGTAAAGTTACAAATAATTTTCAACTATCTTGCTCATATTGAGAATTAAGATGTTTTGTCTTAGAATATAAGAAATGAATTTTCCGTAATTAACAATAAAACAGCACTGATTACATCAGTTGCAACAATCTCGATTTCAGTTGACCACGCCCCTTCATCTCGATTTACTGAACTCGCCACTATAGAACACCTTTCCGTAATATCACAGCGGCGACATGTTGATTTTTTTCTGTAGGTTCTGTGAAGCCGATACGGGCCGCTGTCATTGCTACAAAAATGTCTTTGTAGTTATCAGGGTGTAGGTCATTTAATTGTAGTCTTATAAACCAATTCGTGCTAATTTCTGTATGTTAAACGAATAATTAAAAGAAAGAAGAGGATCTGCTCCACCCGATTCAGGGGTGTGTATGAAGTGATGTTCGACCGATTTAGATTTGTATCAAAATAATCTCAAGCTATTTATAAATATTATTTTCTTAACTTTTACTTATGTTCAAACGTTAATAGCAACGTCTGCTCTATAATTAAACCGTGAAAGTTTATAAATATTACAGTATTCTATGGTGGACTTGTGAGATTAGTCGGGTCATTATTTTTGAAGGTTGCCATTTTTACGCTGAATTTGTACCGTGTGTGATGATTTTGGGCGTGATCGCAGCACTTTGAGCCGATTTTTCATGGCTCTAGTCTCGTGTGCCGAGTGTCAGTGATATCGCATAATCCGCTCCCCGAAAAGTCGTTCGCACATCAATAGTGAGTTAAACGGTGGTGTGGTGGTTTCAGGTAGAGATGCAAGTAGTGGTATCATTAGGTTCGAGATAATATCAGTGCGGTTGCGGTTGTGAGGACAGTGATGATGCGGGGTCAGTGAGCGAGCACTGCGGCACCACGGCTTCCTCAGTGGCGGGTGGCGCGCGGGGAGCCGAGTCTCCTTCGCAGGCCAACCAAGACACCGTGGATAACGCCACACCCACCTGCTGGTAAGTACCACTATCTAAAACCAATTTACAATGAACTCCCATTCAATTTGGTCTGGTTTTAAACAAAAATAACCTTTATGTCTAAAGTGATACATACTGAATAAGTCAACCCATATTGACTTTGAGTATATTAGGCATTCTGATTTCTACTATTCTGATAGTTGGCACCATAATTACAGTTTGGATAAGAGAGCACATTCCATACCACTTACTATTTGTAGTTTTTGGTAATTCACAGATAACTTTACTGGAAAAACTTTAAAGACAACTTTTTATCTTTAGAGTATTATTTTTTAAATGAGCACTATGTTAGCATATAAATTAAATATGGTGGTGATTGCAGTGTATTATAGAAATATCTTCTAGGTCTTAGAAATGTAACTAATTAAAAAAATTAAATAGAGTATAATTTTATAAAATTATAACATATATTATTATTTTACATTTTTTAATTACACTTTTTTTTATTACGAGAGAATCTTAACTCATAAAATTGACAATTATTATTTTTATACAATATACTTAATCATCTGTTATTGTGTTTACTTAATTACAATGGCTTCCATTATAATTAGATACTTAATCTCACTAATGTTCCAAATTCAAATATATTTTTATAAAAAATCAGGTTGTCTTTGTCATATTCTCATCTTAAAGTAGGTTATCTCTCCTATGAGGCCAGATATAAAGAAAATTTAATGAGTATGTACTTAATACCAGTAATTCATATTCGGAGATTGCTATATTGTTTGCAGGTGTTTCTTATTGGGTCTTTGGGCTTATGAAGATCAAACCCTTCTATCATTAGCCTTTAAATAATGCATATATAAAAATACTCCAAGTTTTTATAGAATTATTTGGCTATTGCAAGATTTTGTATCAAGGAATGAAAATATGTTAATACTACCACTGCCTTGAAGACTTTTAGTGTTACTTACCAAACTTTTTGCTACTACAAAATATTACTATCAGTTCTTTTATCTATCCATTTATATTTTTAAATTTGTCTAACCTGCAACAAATCTATGTATTACTCAGTTTTTATAATTTTTTTCAGTAGATAAGTATAGAATTTTAGAAATATATGATTGTTATTTATATAAATAAAGTTTTATATACAGTTATATGAGACACAATACCCATTCTCATAATAGAATTTACCCTAGAGATATTTAGTTTTCTAAATGTATGTATGTATTAAATTTTAGATTTCCTGGGGTGTGTAAACACAGTAGGTGTAACTATCTTTGTTCATCTATATCAAAATATATAAAACTGGTGTTACATGGAGAACATTAATAATATATTTGATAAGTTCTTCTATGTTTATATATATTATTTTAATACTTAATTAGCAGCTGTTTTATGAATATTCTATTTAAAACATTTTTCTCTAGGTCATTGTCATTTGTGAAATATTTCCATATTAATTACCTTCCTAGTTTTTATTTTGAAATCATTGCATGCAACAGGTAGGAGACATTCACTAAATTCAACTTCATGTTTGAGATACAAAATCTTGCTTGTTCTTCTAACCTTGATACATGATTCACTTATATTTGGTGATGTTCAGTTCCATTAATAGCTTTTACACCATTATCCAACTAATAAAGACATTATATTTCACCGCTTTCAAAATTTAGCTATTTCTTGTAGACACACTAAAGATACCTGTCTACCGTATACCCAAAATGTTACAAGTTACTATTTCTAAGCTTTAGAATTTTAGTTTTTCACTAAAGCAGATTAAATTTCCCGGTTGAATCTCCTGTGAATTCTAGAATGTCCACCTAGACTAATTTGTGGAAATGTAACATTAGATGCACTATCCATAGCAAAATACAATAACACTGCACAACTCTTGGCTACCATGGTATCTGCCTAGTCAGCCTCTTTCAATAAACTTTCTGAGAGTTTGTTTAGCATGTAGTTTCATTGCAATAATTACTTAACAAGGCTCGATTTTAATAATTATTACAGAAAAAAAAGTATTTGGGGAAAACAGATATAATATGTTTGTCATTTAATTAAAATAAATTACCTTCTTACATTATCTATGTTTACACATCATTCAGAAGCGCCAATTATGTATTTAAATGAATGTGGAAGTTATTTTTAGCGCACTGTTTAATGTTCTATACATAGGCTCGCTGAATTACAAATTATTGTCACTCGCGAGGTTTGTACGAAAAAAAAATCGCGCAACCCGCCATCTTAAGTCATTTGCATTTCTGTTGTGGTTCTTCTTCGAACGTAGTTATTGTAACAAATTTATTATGTATATAATCTTTACTTTATGTCACTGATAATAATAATAAAACTATTTAAATTCATTAAAAGTCGAATTTAAAAATAATATTGTAATTTCTAAGCTCCGTGCTTCATTGGTACGCTCACAGACGCTCAACCTATGCCGCTTCGTGGTCTCCACACCAAAACCTTTATAAATATTCTTTAATTTATTAATGTTTAAAATAAAGAATGAATAGATTACGAAACAACGAATTTATCAAAGCGTTTGTTAATTTTTTCATTAGAAAATAACACGAGATTTCAATATAGAAAATACAAAATAACATTAAGCTAAGAGAGACAATGTCATGGAAAAGATTATGCTAGAGATTTCTCTACGCGATCGAATTAGGAATGAGGAGATCTGTAGATGAACAGAAGTAGCCGATATAGCCCAGCCCATGTCGCCAATAATAGATGTCCATTGCCGGCGACCAAGGTCCGGCTGGTCTTATTGGAAATCTTTGGAAGAGGCTTATGTCTGTTACTTAGTCTGTTAGAGGCTTATGCTGTAGACGTCGTAGGATTGGTTGGAGCGGCTTATATCCAGCGTCTCCCAACAACCTTAACAAGTTCATCTGTTAACGGTCTGTGGTCTCCAGTCCAGAAATTTAAGACCCTAGTAGTCATCTCTTCTGCGCGCTGCCATACTTGCCAAACCGATATATAATTCCTGCGTTGGTACAAAAAATATTTTGTTCGTTTTCGATGTCTTTCCTATCAACAATATATGAAGTAAACTTAATAATCCCTGTAACGTCTATTACATATGAAACACAGTGTAATATTATTTGTGTGTCAAATTTACATCACGCAAGCAGTTTTACGTATCCATTTATAATTTCATTCCAGACTCTAGACGCCACAGTCGACAGCATAAAACAAACCGTTGCCTGTCTTATCTATAATCTTTGTAATCGTATCATGTTATATTCATTTCATTTGTAATTAAGAAATTTTTTATTCAAAATAGGAAGATTAATACATCTCATAGTGACGTCAATATTCGTCTACCAGAATCGCATGATAAAATTGCCTCAGACCTTAGAACAGTCGAAAGTAACAGGATTATATATTTCTAATACGTGATTTTTCAAAAAATTTCAAAATGCATATTTAATAATAATTAATGAAGTGCGAACACATCATTGCAAAGGTGTGTTATCTGAAGTCATTTACAATGTAGTAACCCATAGCACATAAACGTTCTTTGATAGTTATTTTTTTTTTAATTTAACTATACGAGCAGCTGTAGGCGTCCACTGCTGGGCATAGTCCTCCGTAGATTTCCAATAGGACTGGGTGGCCTTTTTAGGCGATGTTAACAAAATCGTCTTCATTTGTTGCTTGCTACTCCTCTCTCTCCTCTTGCTACTCCAGACATATATAGCCCTGCATATCGATTAGAAGAAATCCTGGCCATAGCCGGCGTAATCCTTCTTGCCGAATATCAATGTTGTACGATTTTCTACATCAAAATGTCGATCTCAATTATTGTTTTTTTTTTATTTTATTATAAACTTGAAAAAAATAACAAAAACAGTGAAAATACTTTTTAATATTTTTTTCTATTGGTCTGCGATCGGCCAATAACTTGAGAGTAATCTGATCGGGACAGCAAGTATTGAATATAGCAAAGAAACAAAAATGGATTTAAAGATATCAGAGTATAAAAAGTTCTGTAAATGAATTGAATAAAATATTTACATTAATATTTCTTCAACCTTGTTCATGAGATTTCCACCCGTGTGCTTGCTCCGATATCTCTGGAACTATAAGGCATCAGTAGGGGTCACCTAGAGAACGAATTTCATAAAATTCACGGAGGGTACAAGGAGTGTCCTTAAAAAAATATATTTTCAGTGTTGGTTTTCTTTATATAAAAACTTGGCCAGAATATTTTAATGGCTTGTTAGAAATAACCAAGAATGAATTTTATGAAACTACAACTACCAAAGGCAGTGCAAGTTATATATAATTTATATCATAATGATTTAAGATACAGAACGGATATATGATAGTTTAAATAAAGAATTACACGGCGATATGGTGGATGTAATCTGAAGGCAAAGCTTGAATGCACATACGACACCCCATACGTGTACCGTAAAACCGTAAATCATCGATGTACTTAGCATATCTAAAATTTTCTTCACTATAAAAATTAGCATCAATAGCAACGCCGGAGAACTGATATGAAAATTAAAGAAATATATATTACTTTTTGATAAATGGCATTACAAAAAAATTTACAATATACACGAAAAAAATTTACGTATACAAAAGAAAAAGCATAACTTTTTGAATGCGTTCTTTATACTGTTCCATATGTTGCATCACTTGTAAATAATAACTGTTGTTTTATTTTTTATATAAATAAAATCTTGTAAACAGTTCTCTATTATACTACTTTGTTTCTTGTCTTGTTTACATTTATTTAAATTGCAATAATTATAAATTGTTGTATGAAAAAGAGACAAAATTTTGTTTTGCCCGGGCCGTTCAAAACTCTACAAGCGGCTCTATTCAAGAGTGTCTTGTCAAAATTTGCTTATTCGTTTTTTTAAAGTTATTGAAATTACGGCGCATTTTTCGTCTGAATCAGAAAATTCGAACTCATTAATTTTATCATAGAAATAAACCGCTCAGAATTTTTCACTTCTGTTATAAAATAATCTGTAACAATTAGTTTTTCTCGTCACCTTGAGACAAAAGATAAATGAAACGCGCCAATTAGGTGTTTAATTTCACTAACTACACAGCGAAAACGGAACGCAGTGATATTTTCAAGCATCTGCTTGGAATTGGAGATGGTATATAATCAATTTGATACCACTACGTATCCGTTTTCTTAGTAAAATATGTTCTGCCGTGTGTATTATTTAGAACTCAAATTAGTTTTTTATACTACCGAAAATTTTATAATTCCGAAAAAGTTCGAAGTTCAGATAAATATCACTCGTATAATCTTATAACGAATAAAATCTAACATTAATTTGTTATTATAAACTCTGGTGATTCTAATCCGTTCATCAATGAAGTTTTTTTCTTGCTTAAAGCAATGGAATATTGTTTCATCTTTAAAAATATTGTCCTATAAGAATATTTATCATATAATGACATTGATTCTGATAGTGCCAGAAATTAAACATCGGTTTAAGTATGAATCCTATTGTATGCTTAGGCCAAAGTTGGTTATAAATACGTTCTCACATATTTGGCGGCAGTGTCGGTACAGCTGAGCCGTATTTACCGTAATTTTCAGATAGAAAACGCATTATTAATTATAAGAAACTATAAACGCTGAAAAATCGCGGTGACGTCTTTAAGACAAGATTTTTTCGTTTTACCAAACATCTAAGGTTAAAAATAAAAACTACGACCTAGTAAACAAAATTTTTAGTATAAATTTCATAGAGAATTTGTATGTGTTGGAGGTAGGTTCGAAACGTATAACAGCATAAGCCCTCCTACCTATTGAATGTTTTTTTTTGGGTTTGTCAGGGGCGAACATCATACACATTTCAGGAACGAGCTTCAAAAGCGGCATAGGGCCGCTTTAAAATTTGAATTTAAGAGAGAAGTGTGTTCGGTGTAGGTTAACAAGAAAGCATTGCCAGGACCTCTCCTTAAACCTGCTATGCAGTTCTCAGCTCCGTGCACCGTATACCCGGCGCCTCTACAACTCGATGGGTCTAATACCTATACGGTGAGTCCAAGGAATGCGGGAGAAATTACTTCTCATTGAAACTATCCCTAAAATTTTGATGCGTTATTTGGTTCGAAGCGAACATAAAAATGTTTTATTTTTCAACAAATCGTATCTAAATTCCCAACCTTTCTCCGTGCTTATACCTCTAAATATGTGAGTTAAAGACAGCCTTTGATAACTTCAAACCTACTAATGAAAATGTGCCTCCTTTCTATGTCTATTGCAAATCTTAACTTTGTACTGTTTCTTGTGGACTGTTCACACGTATCAATAGTTTCAGGTAACCTCATTGATCTCTCCGTACTACAGGAATCGCTGTTCTATACTTGGTCTAGTCAAGTTAGTTTTCTATTAATTAATATAATAATGATTACCGTTGCGTCTCTAAAAGCTGCTTTTGGACTAGGGTCATTTAAAATCTCTTTATATTTTATTTGCTTATACTTTTTATATTGACAGTTTGTGTCGTGATGCAGTTTTGATTGTTGGTTTGTTCTGTCAGTCTATTGTTACGTATTATTTTACTGTTACCTAGTTTTGTAAAATTATAATTAAATTACCACCATCATTTTCATTTATTTAATATACATATACAGTCCACACTATCGCCAATAGGTGCTATATTCTTTTCCTCAGATAAAACATTTTATTTGCATCTTGGTCAAGATTTTTTACTTTTTATTCCTCTTTTGTTATAAAATAAAAGGCCAGGTCTTTTTCTGTCAAAAATAGAGTAGGTTTCACTGTATCTAATCTATTAATAGCCCAGTACACAAACGTTCTACTAATAGCTAGTGGATATTGTGTAGTGCAATTCGGTTCTCTTTATCACCCCGTTCAATTTCAATATTACAAAAATAATTAGAAAAAATGAGAAATTCCAAATTGAAATGTACTATTAGTTATTTTTATTGTAAAAGTATCAAAGGCCAGACAGAGTACATACAAATAGGTAGATATATTGTTGAACGTTGAATTAGTCACTAATGAGACGAGTGGGTGAAAATGGACTGAATGTTGCTAGAATAATGTCAAAAATAAATAAAAACTGTCCATAAGGAACATTGAAATATATATTAGGGGGACCGGAAAGTAATGTCGCTTTCTTAAGTTAAATTCACACGACTACATTCTTAAAAAGTTTTTATTTCTAATCAACAATATATTCACCTTTATCAACAACTTTTTGCCATTTAGCATACAAATTTTCAATGCCGAAGCCGCGAAATCAATCGATTTTTCTGTAAAATAAGTCGACAGAAACGACATTACTTTCCGGTCCCCCTAATATTTATGTCTAATTTGCAAAAAAAAAAAACGTCTTTTGCAATAAGACAGCCTGTACTTAATTTTATTTTCCTATATCGTAAAATTTATTTTTAACTTCCGTTGATGTAAAATAAATAGTTATTTTTTTCTTATATTATCTTTTGATAATCAGTACAGTATAGGAAAACTTAGTTTAGATCTCCTAACCTAACATAACAACAGTTGTTGTCGTTTTGCGGGTAGTGTGTGCAAACGTTGACCCATTTGCATACGTACACTTACAAAAAAGCTCCCATTGTCCCACGTTTCGATGTTTCTACATCAACAAGTGGTCGGATATTCGGAATGATATATAGACTGATTGGAAATAGGTGTAATAGCTTTAAAGATTTTACACATAGAACTAATCACTCTCAGTATTGTGATTTTAATAGAACCCATATTTCATGTAATTTAAATTTAAAAACTGTTAATAAATATGTCAGTGTAAAGAGAGCTTTATTTATCTCAATGACATGAGGTCACCTGTTGATATTCGTTCAGAGTTTTATTCACATTTTCTATACGATTGACAGAGTAAATCTATTTACGATTTGGCTCGTTTGTGAATATGTGAACGTAATATTAGGTGTTTTGTATGCACGCTTGCTCCGTCTTCAATTAGTTGTAAATCTATTACACATAAATTGTTACCCGGACAGCATTTATTAAGAGGCCTAAGTAAACTGACTTTTTAATTTTTTTCTACAATCCTAATGTTTCCATAATTGTTTCGATATGCCGAATGTCTGTCCCTTTCACTAGTATGTGAAAGTGCGGTTGAAAGAGCGCTATATTAACTATGTTCAGCGGATAAAATATAAGCACCGCGTATTACCTCTCGTGTTTGTTTCACAAAACTGACTATATAAAATTAATAAAAGACAATATAAGGGTTGTTATATTAACCCTATTGTTTGTTACCTGACGTAACCCATCGCATTGTCAATTGCGCATAGAACTGATTTTGGAGTGAAGACCACAAACCGAGAAGTGCCGCTTAGAACGTTCATCTCCTTTCGGTTTAATTTAAATATACGGGGGAGGCTTATATCCAACTATGGACGTCCTATGTCCTTAAATGTTGGTGGTATTTATGTATCCTAACTTCTTATTGAAACTGTTCAATAGCATAATTTCTGTAGAGACTATATTTATTTAATTTGAATTCCTTTTTTGAAATAAAATAATCGCTCTGATCGTAATACCAGTAAGGTTATAATTAACACATTCCTTGCCACGTGGGGAATATACGACCTCCGCCGAATTTTTCATTCAGGCCATTTGCATTTCTCATTGAAAACCAATGGGCTTTTAAAAAATGAATGGTAGGGTCGAATATAGATAACTTTACATCACGTATGCGCGTACGTAATGCATGGTAAAATTTATAACTTTTTCTCGCTAATTATAGCTTTGTAATATTAAAAAAGTGTAATGCATACGACTTAAATGACTTTTTTAATTTTTAAAGTGTGGGTCGTATTCACCCCACGCAGCCTGAATGGAAAATCTTCAAAAATTGCCGCGGCACGGAAGGTGTTAATAATAATGAGTGATTAAATATTTTTTCATTTATTGGATATTCGTTTTGTATGCAGCGTTCGAAATGTATCAGAAGCTACTTTTGAGTTTATCTATATACTTTAAATTTATTAAAGCAAACAAAATGAAAACTTTTAATAAAAACGGGAGATTTCTTCAGTGATTCCATTTGCTCATTGACCACACGAAAGTCGGTCGGTATGCACTTGCCCGGTGGTACTTGGACGACGCTGTCCTTCTCCGTGCGAGCTAAATTATTTATGCTACACGGCTCAACCGCTATAAAAATTGTGTGAATGTCAACTGGTAATCGATAGTGGCTTTGAATCCAGTCCGCTTTTAGAGCGCCAGACTAAACGACTACGAATAATTTAATAAGGAGTTTCAATTAAACTCCTTAAAGTTATCACTAATTAGTTATTCCTAAACAAGAATTTAAACCGAGAAAAATTATTATAATGATTACATCTTCTAATATATAAAATTCTCGTGTCACGGTGTTCGAACTAGAACTCCTCTGAAACGGCTTGACCGATTTTTACCAAATTTTATATGCGTATTTAGTAGGTCTGAGAATCGGCTATCTATTTTTCATACCCCTAAGTGATAAGGGTTTGCCCTTTAAATTTATTTTTTATTTTTTGACGAAATTTTTTGTTTTTATTTTTTTATGATAAAACATACAAAAATACATACAACCCTAAATTTTCACCCCTCTACGATCAACCCTTATTTTTAAATTGAAAATTAAATATTTTTTTTTGCAAAACAACGTTTGCGGGATCAGCTAGTTTTTTATAAAAACAAACTGTTTCGTCAAATGTGTTTTAAGTGTACTCGAGATAACTCTGCTAATTTTTTTCATCAAGCCCTGGAAAAGGTTCTCTTGAAAAAATTCCCAAAAATTCTATTCTTTTCTTTTAACAATAATAAATTAATACACCTATCACCTGTCAAACGCTTGATGTTAATCAAAACAAAAAGAGTAATATATGATGTGTTTAACATATAATATTGTGGATCATAAGGTGTTATTTTTAAAATTTATTTCAATAACCAGAGTAATCATCACCGTCAGCCGAAAGACGCCCACTGTAAGGTATATAGGCCTCTCTTAAAGATCGCTACAATGACCAGCATTAATTTATTTTTTCTACTTACCTACTATAGGCCTATAACTTTGCAGTGCGAAGTCTATGGGGGTAGGTAATATCACAATATATTTTAACACCGCAATGCAATTGGTTATTTTAACAAATCAAAAAAATCAGTACAACGGACGTTATAACAGTTCAGTGCGAATTTTAACATGCAGTAGACCACTGCTATAAAACCATAAACCGGCGCGGACGTGCGAAGTTTATAAAAAGCTATATTAGCTAATATGAGTTTTGTTTTGCTGCAGTTACTTTCTTGGGGTTTTCTTTGTAGAATGATCGAAAGATCTCGTTAAAATTTAAAAAACATAGAAAAGTACTGTATGTTACTATAGATTTTTTTATTGACACAAAAGTCTTTAATTCGAGCTATCATATGATACTTGAGCACTTCTAAACAGCGCTTTCGTTAAATAAGAACCAAGTTCTAATAACCGAAGAATAATATTTCTCGATATTCATTACACGTCCAAAATATAGCTTCTGTATTTATGTTGTCTTTAAAATGTACTTTCTGTTGTTGACTCTCTAAATCAGACACCGTCAGTAGTCCACGATATTCTCAACATTCTGGATGGATACATCCAAAATTGGAACATCTTCCTTGTTTACTGATAAGGTGGACAGACGATCCGGATATGGTTGAAGACGATAGACGGGGGCCGATTCTGTTTGGTCTTATTGGAAAGCAATTGGAGAGTCCGTCAGTGGACGCCGGATTAATATATTTGACTTTATATTACACATATTGATTATTGAACGCTTAATATTTAATTATATAAAGCTAAAATGAAAACTTGTAAACAGATAAGTATAGCTTTTGTTCGTTGATTTTATTACGTTCTTGTATTATTAAAATACATAAACATATAAGTTACATGAAAACAATAGCGACCTGTTGAACGTTATAGAGTGTTATAAAACAGTTTAATGCTGTACGTTACGGATTATTGTAATAGGCAGTGCACAGGGCCTTTGTTTTGCAGAGGTATGCCGGATGCATCCGCCCCTCGCGCCCGGTGGCGGGCTCTATTGTTGCGGATGTGCCTCGTACGCGGATCCACTTTATTACTGCCCCCGTCAACCGCTTCTCCGGTATTAGTTTAGTCTGGGAGCTGGATAACAAATACCATTGTTTATGTTTATATTGAGGGAACAATGTTCCTATCGGGGAGATAGTTGGTTCACTATGCCGATACAGATCGGCGAATGTGATATAACATTTTGATTTTTGATATGATATGCCGGTATTATTTAACAGTTTGTAAATATTTACGTCATGTTTTAAAACCAAGAATGGTTTATTCAACAATACTCAGCACAGAACAATAAAGATCGTTCCACTCAAGTGTGATTGAAATATAGCCGCTACCCACTACCCACTACCGATCTTTTACCACTTGTTTATGATTTATAATTAGTTTTAAGAGTGTGACATAGTCTGAATTTGATGGGAATTTGAAGTATCTGTAACAATTTATAACAGTAGCAATGAAATTTTTTTTACATGTAGAGATTGCGTGACTTCCTTAATAACTGGCCTCAATGTTGAAAAGACTTTATTAAGCTCAATAGAAATAATTATGAATGAGCTTCATATATAATATAAGAAAAATATATATAAGGTATATATAGCTGTATTAAGTACTTTATGTATTCCTGGCGAAATAGTTATGATCCGCCATCAAAGTGTGTCGGACGCAAAAGTTTATTAATGACTCCTTGAAAGCTTGATCCTTCTAAAAATACATTAATTACATTTTAAATTATAATTATTTATTACAGTAGTGTAATGAGAGTTCGTAAAATCTTTACCGCTCTTTGTTTTTGAAATATCACATAGTTTTACATTGCATTTAATTAGATGAATATTATTGATTTAATTACGTGTTATAATTATAGTTTTAAATACTTTACGTGCCTAAAGATTGTTTAAAATTTCCCATTCAGGCGGCATGGGTCGTACAACCGCCCACGCTTTTATTGTTAGAAGCGTGTTTTGACGTGCTTACGTGCGCCGTACGATTTTACTATAACGCAGACGATAATTTCTAAGAAAGAACGCGCTACGCAAATTAATAAAATATATTCCTAAGGTATAATTTTAAAGAGAAACATGCCGCCTGAAAGTAAAACAGCGCGGGCGGTACCCGCTGTGCGTGGGATGGAATGTGTTTGAACTTGATACGTTCTCGAGATTACTATTTACCCGTATTCGATAAAAGTGATTTTATTTTACTTTTTCTTTCCTATACTTTATTGACTTTTTTTAATTGAAAACGAGTATGGTGTACGTTTAATCTGTCCTTTACCACTATTATCACCCAATGACTCTTTAAGACAAAAGTCACAACCAATGTGTTACCTGTAAATACCTACGGGACAGAAATGTGGTCACGCACTATGTCTCTTTGAACGTCGAAGTCATTCAACGAGCCATGGACAGGACTGTGCCCAAAATATCTCTGAAAACGAATGAGGAATAAGAATATTCGTTGACGAATTTAAGTACTTACGAATAGAAGAAAAAACATCAAGACGCCGAATGGCAATGTGGTGCTTTGTCACTGTGGGATTACCAGGGCATGCTTCAGCTTTTCTTCCGGACATACAAAATTACAGTGTAGACGTGCACCTGTCCATATATGATGCTTGAGACGACCACAAACAAGGTTAATGGTTAAGAATCCTTCATGACCCTTTCTTCCCCCACTTCCCTCAAACAGCACCGTATCTTATACAAGTGTAAATATTTTCTTCCCCAAAATGCTTTTTACGTCATATTATTCCAGTAATTTCAGTCTTCATAGCAACACTGCGATAAACAAAGTAATGCTTGGCGACAGAAATAGTCGACGAGGTGGTACCCAACTGGATTCAGAAATAAACCTGCCAACAACTGTAAATCATATCTTGAAAATAATCACTTCATCACTATCTTTAACAGAAGCCGAGCACACTTTTACATGTTGTACTACTTGAAAACATTATCATTGCGTTAATTGGATTTCAAGTGGTGAAACTGTTAATTATTGGTAAGAGATAACGTTACATAGTGTCACAATTAATCACGATTAATTTAGTTCAATGACCTGTGATTTTTTATCTATATAAAAATAAAAGTAATAATGTCCGTTTGTTATTAATTTTTTTTCGTTTAGGTTAAAAAGGTAATATAGAACTAGACCATTATAAAAGTTATAGTTTTTGTAAAAAACGCAGCGTGGGTATTTTACTAGGTGGATCGAAGAAATAGTCGACGTCACGGGTAGTCGCAGGATGCATGGCAGGGCCGGTTTCGTGGCGGTCTTTGGGCGTAGCGGCTAATTCTTAATAGACTGATTTATTTGTGGAATTTTGCTAAATTTGTGCGGCTAATAAAAATGAAAAGGGTGTTAATGTGTTTGATTAAATATGTCACCTTTTATAAATGTTAATTTTATTAGGTTTATTGGTTCAGTTCGGGTAATATGCAAACCCGATATCTAAAAAACATTTGCTTCTTTTCGCGTCCGCCACCTTGCGTTATTGGCAAAGCTTTTTCTTCCAATTAAAATAGTTTAATACATTTACTCTGTGTAGACACACGAATGTAGTCATCACTTTTAAATATATATTTATATATGTTATTATATCGAATAAAGTAATATAAAGGAATAAAATTAATGATTTTATATATATATATACATATATACATATATACATACATACATACATATATATATATGTCAATTTCTAATTTAAGTTAAAATGAGCTCGTTGTTGATAATTGTAAGATACTAATTTTCATACTAATTAGTAAAATAAATGAACACAATCACGGTATAAGGTGGTTAAAAATGAAAAGTTATATCTAATATTATATTACATGACAAAAAAATACCCCGCCGTTCCACTCTTATTTTTTATAAGCGAGGGTATTTTGGTATAGCATTGGAAAATGTATGGCTAATATATCTAAATTTCTTATGTACAGTTGACCAATTTTAAGAATCGTAATAAATGATGAACAGGACATCTTATTTCTATATACAAAATGTTTGTTAGAAATAGTGAACGTTCAGCGTCGATAAATATCCTATGTCGTGACAGTCAGTCATCGATGACTGGCGCTTTAATCGAAAAGTTCAGTGCCATTTACTAATGACTGACGAAGTACTCAACGTGTTAATTTTCCGGATGTTCAAAATTTATTCTATATTTAACCTAACACTTCTACAGTTAAATGTGTTTGGCCAGTCACTGTCCAATAGGTAATAAATATAATAATAATAAATATAATAATATTATAAATATAATAATAATAAATAAAGATAAAAGTATTACTATATAATTACTTTATTTATTTATTTAATGTCTTATCGATGAACAACTATTACTTACACAAGCGAGTTTTTCATTATATACGTGTGAGATTAATAATAATGCGAGTATATGTATAAAGCTTTGTCGTCGTTTCACTCCATAGATGCCTACTGACATATACCATAATCGCCACGTCTAGCAGGGGTTGGCGATAGCAATCTGGAAAGTTGTGTTTAAGCAGTGGCAATCCTATATAAACAATGCACAGTATGAATTATATAAGATTTTATCTCCGGAATTGAAACCGCGACATACGATCACAAGTCTCAGTCCTCTACTATCTATCAATGCTTTGTAAACCTAAGTAATGTGTATGCACCCAGAAATAGAGTACGTAAGGGAGATCGCATATCTTCGGTCAATCATCATGAACAAGGAGATTCGAAGACGAACTCTAACGGCAAAAAATACGATGAGGAAGTTGGCCAGAATATAGCAGAATAGAAATGTCTCCCAACACCACAAAAATGAGACCAGAAAGAACTCTGATATTCTAACTGATCTATGATCTTCTTGTACGCATCGGAATCCTGAGTAATCCGCAAGGCAGATCGAAGGAAGATCGACGCTTATGAACTATGGTGCAGGTAAAGGATGCCCCGCATACCGTGGATTGCCAGGAGAACCAACACATCTACTCTAGATCAACTCCGTATACAGAACAAACTCTTTACCATCTGCTACAAGCGGATTCTGGGCGACTTCGACCACATAGCTTGGAAAAGTCTCGATAAGCAAGTTGTCGAAGCAAAAGTAAAGAGAAAGAAATCAAGTGGGCGATCACAAATCCGATGGGCGTATTGTGCACCTGCACACAATAGTTACGGCCCTAAAAATAACTGAAGCAACTCGCTGAATTCTCGACTGATGCTTTCCATGAAGAGCGCGACCCTCAGCTACGAAGATAAACGACCAAGACGAAGTAACGCTTTGTTGTACACGATATCATTATTATTGGATTACATCCTAATGCAACTTTTTTGTTTTTATTTGATACCATATATTTGTCAGCCAGGTGTTTTGCTATACGGATTGTATGAGAAAAGAGAAGTATAATTTTTATATATTTTTCTTGGAATTATCACTATATATAAGAACCTTATTTGTGCCTAAACGTAAAAAAGTGAAAAACAATTGTCCGATTGGCGGCACCAGTTAATTCTTTTTTTTATAAGAAATTTACCTGATGCTAAGCAAAACGGCTCGCGCGTGCAAGTGTTTATTTTCGTAAGATTTGACACTACAATTCTTTGCGACACATCACATCACGCTGCCACATATTATTATTATCCATCTTAACCCTTTTCTTACCACAGTCCGTTCTGCCGAAGTGACGCTACTGAACCAGGCATTTGCGCTGCGAAGTGTGCACATAGCATGGCGGTAAGCTGATGTTCGATTTTTCTCATTTGTGTTGTATATTTAATGATTTTACTAGTATATTAATTAAAAATAGAAGTTAGGATAATTCTTAGTAATTTATTAGGCTGAGATAAATCTTAAAACAGGGATCTACATATAAGCCCACATTACAAGGTGGACGCCGGCTAACTCCGACGCGGGTAACGAAAGGGTTAAATTATTAATAGTTGTTTGCCTGTCATTTGTGAACGTAAAGATAGGAACATCAGGAGAGTCCAATTTGATAGCAAATAAGATTAAATTTAGCTTCTTCATAATGGCATCCTTATACTTTTAAGGTCTGGACATTAAAATTTAAATCGTGTGTGCCGGTAATAACGTATCGAAAGAGATATTATAGGAAAATAGCTATCAAACTGTACAAACTTATTATTAAGCAAGTTATGAAGTTATGACTGTAATTGTAATCATCTCCTTTGATCCGCAGACGTATTACGGTGCATAATCCATTGGAGATAACCAACATCTGGAATATGCGCAAACCGAAATGATTCATCGGTATTTCTCCTCGCGATTGGTCGTAATAGGGTGACCATGTCAAGCTAAAATCATCAAAATACCTAACATGTCTTTTAGTTAAATATGACATTAGGGAGACTGGCGTAAGATGTCATTTAATTTTTTTTCTCCTTTGCTTCAAATATTTCATGACAACTACGACCCTACCCTCGTCATTTGTGCTCGTTTAGTTTTTACTTCTCTACGCCTCTATGATTTATTAATACATATATTAAAAATGTTTTTGTGTCTATATTTTGAATGGATATTTGCCTTTTTTTATCCTTATATACTTGGTGATTTAAAGGCAATACATATAATTTACTCAAAAGAAAACAGTTCATTTTGGTAGAGGAAACTAAGGTTTTTGACAGTTATTTTTAGTAATATACTGGTTTAACATTCGTCATCAAAGAAATTGCTTATTCTTCATACGGGAATAAAGCAATACTTCTGTAATAAAGGACCTATCACCTGATAATGTTAGAATTTAATTTGGATATGGTGCTTAAATTTCATTTCAACACTACATATGTATTTTATGAAATAAATTAAATAGATATTTTTATCTTAATGATTGTTGAAATGCGTTGTGAAGTGATTTTTGAAATGCGTTTGTAATAAGTGTACGATACAGATGGTGACCTAATTCTAGACGTGTATATAATATATGGTGAACTGAGTTCTGGAGTTAAATTAGAATTGAATATCTTGTTTTCTAATATGAATGATGGTCACCCTAAAATCACCTATCTGTTTTCCTTACGGAGTGTATTCAGTCGGTTGCTTCATGAACGACTGAATCTTATGGAATTTCTGTAAACATTGAGTCAGATTTACACTAATAATCTGGCACTTGCGTTTTTGTTGCGCAGGTCAGGTACGTAAAGTGCTGACAAGGATATTTTCTTAATAATAACTTTTTTTTTTAATAATTGTTCGATATTTAAACCCAGTATACAACTGTTACATCAATAATGGTTCATAGCAGTAAATCAGTTGCTGCCCGAATGGTTCGGCTCCCCCGTTTCTATGAATAGAATGGCAACAGATGTAGTTTATTATCCCCTTAGGAGCTATGTAACTTAATTTTCGTCGACGTACCTGTTATTCTATGTACGTAAGCTTGGCCTATATAAAATATGACAGTGGTTTTTATATATAACAACACTTCTTGGACGATATTATTAAAAAAAAACTTTAAACGTATGGTGTCGTACACTTAAGATTTGGCCTTCAGTTAGCAAATATTTTTATAGGGCATGTATATGTTTTTATAACAGATTAAAAAGTATATACCTAGATTTCAAAATATTGTCAAAGATAGTTTGTATGCTAACACTGTAAATGACTTCATAGACACACCTTCGAAATGATGTGGTCACCTACGGGCTGTTACAATGTTTATTAAAAAGGCGTAAAAAGTTTTCAATATTATTTTTTAAGTAATGTCAAGTTCCGCTAAGTTACTTTTGCAGGTGCTTCTCAGCTCTGTAGATATTTATCAATCGAACACGTGATAGAATCTACTTGACGTCAATAAGAGATGTATCCGTAATTGATTGTAGAGTATGGTTGAATTTGAATTGAAAAACGTGCGAATATAATAATAAAAACTGGTAGTGTATATATATATACACACACATAATTCCCAGCTACGAAGAGACTGCCTAATGTTTAAATTTTGCTTTTGATAATAATCATCAAAAGGTTTTAATCTCGAACCAAGACACTTTTTAAGACACAACTATGCCCACTAATAATTTAAAAAATGTACATCGTTCACTAATTAGCATTAAATCCATGTAGACTGTAAATCGTAATCTATTTCCGAAAGGTTGCCTGTTTAGGTGTCCCCACTTTCGGCATTACACTAAGACAACTGTCATAATTTCCTGTACAAGATTGGAACAAACATTTTCATGCCAATTTTTTAAATTTATGTCATTTATTTGTATGTCATTTACGCCCACGTTTATGCGCCTCCATTTGCCACGACGTCATATACTATTTTGGAGAGAAGTCTATGTCACACTTTTTCCACTGCTACATATAGTCTGATTTTGGGATATGTAAACATTCTCTAGGAAAATTTTCACATAGCATTATCTATACACGAGAATTTGATTAGTTGACAGGTTATTATCGTCACTAGAAACGTCAAGAAGCGCTAATAATCTATAACTATTAAATTTTAATCGGAAATTGTCATCAAAAATTCACCCAAGTAAATCAAAAGCTTTTACTTTGACGTGTGTTTAGCTCTATTTATTTCATTTAAATGTATGTGTGTGTCTGTTTCTTTATATTTTTTTATTTCTTCGGTTTAGACGTCTTTTCGTCTCATTTAAAGTATATGGAATTTCGCCTTTTTTTTTCTTTGTTTTTAATAATTCATTATCTGTATACTTTGGCAATAAGTGTGTAGAAAATAAATGTAATTATTTTTATTTCATTAAAATCATGTTTTACGATCTTTTAACAAAATTACGTCGTAGAAACCGTATTGGAAACTACATTGTTTGTTGTATTATTGAGTAATGCCAGGTGGTTGTGTGGTTATTGGCTGATCAAGCAAACAATGAAATCCCTACAGGCGGCTGTATACTTAATAAACTATATATCAGACTGTCCGCATTGCTTTGTACAGGGTGGTTGGTTAAAAGTGTAAAAACTTAAAAGGGTGAATGTATATCTCATTTACTGCCATTTAAGTTAATGTAAAACTTCTAAAAACTAACACAAACTTGCGATTAATGACAGCATTTAATATAATTATAGGCGTTTACCATTTATCAGCACAGAAGGTCTGAGTTTGATGTAGGCTCTTCAGAGAACAGAGCGTCTTTGGAGACCTCATAGCTCAAGTTGAAAGTTGCCATTATATTTATTCTTGATTTTATCAAATTTGGCTATTCTGACTTTTCACGACGTATTTAGTTGGTCACTAAATTATACAAATAATATTAAAAAAAATATATAATCATCTTATATCCTTAAGTGTAGCAGAACGTATTGTTGCGTGGATAATTTTCATCTCAATATCTAGTGGATGTCTAGCTGGTCTTATTTTAATAAATTAAAACGAATGTTACGCATTTTTTCTAAAAAATAAATTAAACACCTTTAAGAGAAGTGATGTACTTAAGGTCGCATTTTCGTCTCCCATTAAAAAATACAATGATAAGTCGGCAAATATATTTGTAATTTTTAGATCTTATTGACAAAATGATAAAGGTCTCTTTTGCAAGAGATCTAGATACAGTTTAGCTGGTTTTAGCTGAGCTAAGGTAATATTATTTTTAACTTTCTAAATACTTACTTCCTGTGGCGCTACAACCTTTTGTGAGACTTGGCCCCGGCCACAATCCTCTTCCGTCCGGCTATATTCTTTGTCGCTTCTTGTCAAAATTGTCTTTCTTCCGATACTCGGCAGTCAAAGTCAAAATAGCTTTAAAAAGGTTATTGTATTTATTTATAATCGTAATGATAATGTGATGTAATTGAAGTTACGCTGTTCGCCAATTTTGTGTAATTTCATCTGAATTTAACTCACGTAAGCAGAGGTACGCAATTTAAATATAATCGCCAGCTTAAAATTAAGTTTACGTTAATTTATAACGCGTCACCTACTGGGAACACTTAACAATAAACTTGGGTTTATATTATTTGATGATTGTATTAAAAATTTTTTTTGCATAAAATTAGATGAATTAATTTTCAAACATCTTTATCGTAAAAAAACTCTTAAACTCAGTAATATATGCCCTTTATTTTAATTTACTAAGAGATAATCAGGGATAAATAGATAAGATCTCACTTCACACTTATAGTTTCAGGTTTTTTTTGTTGTGGGTTCCATAATAATAATGGTTAATTGCAAATGGCGATAGGTAAGGTTTATATAACCCTAGCTGATCCCGCAAACATTGTTTTGCAAAAAAATTAAAGTTTTTATTTAACAAAGAAAAAATATGGGTTGTTCGTAGAGGGGTGAGTGTCTAAAAAATAAAAAAATAGGGGTGGAACTTCCTTAATATTTAGGGGGATGAAAAATAGATGTCCGATTCTCCACCCTGGCCGATATAAACGCTAAGATTCACGAAAATCGATCGAGCAGTTTCGGAGGAGTCCAATCACGCACACCGTGACACGAGAATTTTATATATAAAATATTGTTTCGGTGATCGTGTAATGTGACTGACCTATTGAAACCATACGCCGTCGATATTTATTGGATAATAGTTCAAGTTGAAAAATAATATTTAATACATGCAGTTGCTGTTCGTCCAAATGAAGGTCTCATCTAAAATGCGCAGCTAGAAAGATGCACCGATCCCGGCACATTTGGATTCATATTCATTTATTCAGCGAGTAGCGCCGCTAGTGACTCTACTTCTCGAAGATTCTCTCGATGTCCTAGAGGTCGCATGTGGTACTTAATAATTTCATTACTGATCGTCTGTTCAATGTGTGTCTATAATATGGCATTTGAAGTGGTTTATGATGAGGGGACTAATCTGGTAACAACTTACATGATTGTACAGATTTTTAACTTAAAAACTATGCAAATATCATGTTAATAACATGTCGTTTATGTGTCAAAATTTAAATACTTGTGTAAAAAATAATAACAGCTTTCGTCATCAAAATGTTTACAAATCGTTCTCGGGAACATTTTGAGCATATGCGTATATTATAAATATCTTCCATTCCTTATTTTTAAAACTAAAATTAAAAGTATACTAAATAAAATTTAATAGGATTCAAGAGTATTTAGTTTATCGAAATGAGTGGAACTTGGTTTGTTAACTCATTTACATGGTTGGTATTAAAATGTGTACATCAAACATGTTTAAATTTTATTTTAAAAAAGTAAATGTCGAGTTCCTGGCTGGCTCTTATCAGCACATCTGCCCTCCGAGCCGGTGGTAGTTTACTATTTATAATGTTAAATAATTGAAGACTCAAAACTGTGTGTATATTTCTAAAATATCTCGTGTGCGTCATGTCCATCGCACCATCCTAAAGTACAAGTAATTTATAAGTAGCTCGGTAATTTCAAGCTCCATTGGCGACCTTCGGCTTTCCGGAATAGGAAATGCGGTTGTACTGATTATTTCTGGCGTTAAACTGTTTTACCACCAATTTGTGATCATTTTAGATTACTGTGAGATATTGCCCCTCTCGGCAGCTTAAATGCGCAAGTTTTTTATGAGAATATCATTGGTGTTAATATAGTTATCTTATTTCGAATTTTATCAGCAGGCTCGTATTAGAGCTATAGACCTATGATCGGGATTTTCTACGTGATCGGGAATGTAGAGATCCGTAGAAGAACACAGTAGTCAATAGTAACTGTCATAGCCCAACAGCTTGGTAATTTGAAGTTGAGTAGGCAGGCCATATTGCACGCAGAACTGATGGCCACTCGGGCCTTAAAGTTCTGGAGTGAAGACCATGTACCGGCAAGGACACAAGACTTCGACCTATAAGCTGGTACGAATAATATGGCGTTTTAGTTTTCTCCATAATTACCTATCTGACTCGAAAGACGTTACCTATCCTTGCAACGAATAATCAATTTCAACACATTTCCACCCATCCACAGGGCTCAAGGGCTAAGTAGCAAGGCGGTCATCATTGTTCTTCGAAGAACTAACACCTTCAGGCTGTATAACATTATCCATCATGCGGTAGGAGTAATATCACGTGTGTGTGTTACACGAAACCATGCAATGTGGTAAAATCACCACACAGATACACTGCCGTACAATCTGAGAATGGCAATATGGAGTAGTGATGTGAAAATGGTCGCACGAACCGTAACTTTAAATACTACACATTGTTAGGGCGTTGTGAAAAACAAACAGACAGAACAGACAAGACATCACTAAAAAATAATGAAAAAACTAAAGTAAAATTTAAGAAAATAAATACTACTATAAATCCCTTAATAAAATAGTTTAAGTACTAGACAAAGTGTAAAGCTTAGTTGTAATATGCAGTAACTTGAGCTAAAAAAAATAGCAAACATTAACTGTGGTATATAGATTCAAAAAATAAATAAAGAAAACTACAGCGGAAGATAAAAAAGATAGAATCAATAATAATTAAACATGACATGTTTCAAATGGTCATATGGATGTCGACGATATATTTCGAAGTCATATGTGAATGAAATATATAAGTAACATCATCCGTAAATGCGTGTTTACTTTTGCATTATAAAAAAGGTACTCGTGTTATATTTTTAAATTTGTGTTTCGCGTCAAAGCTTACCAGTATTTTTGTTGGGTGATTTTATCAATGACCAATGTTTATTACACATCTGTCGAATTGACGTAGGATTTATAACCAACCAGTACCTTGAACGGTTTTTGTATTTTTACAAATATTAAGTAATATTTATTAGCTCGTCGCTGTGTATGATTTTAAATATCCATCATAGAATAGTCTGGAATGTGCATATTTCATAAGCATTTTTATATATATATACATATATATATATCGGAAAGTTATGTTGCTTTATTAACTTAAATTCACACAGCTACATTTTTAACAAGTTTGTATTTCTAATCAAAAATATTCTATTCACCTTCGTTATCGACAACCTTTAAAAATCAATCGGTTGTTTCGTAAAATATGTCGACCGATCGATATTAATTTCCGGTCGTCGTTATATATATATATATATATATATATATATATATATATATATATATATATATGTGTGTGTGTGTGTGTGTGTATATATATATATAAAAGTACTGTATATATAACACATACATAACACAACTTAAAACTGAAACCGTGTGATTGGAGGACAATGGCTAAATTCGCAAATTATTATATGTTATTATACTTTATTATATATATACATATAATAAAGAATATATTAAGTTGTTTCCTAAGTAGAATTTTTAAATGCGAGACTTAATCCATTAGAACAACGCTCCTTACTCGACCAGAACAACCTTACGTTGTTCTGGTCGAGTCGTGCACGACTAGCGGATCTTCAATTAAAGGAGCGAGGACTTTGCTCCAGCTGATTATCACCGCTTCGTGGGTATATAGGGTTTTTCTTTGATGAATAATAATTTGGATTAGATTTTACGTAAAAAAAAATCTTACTTACTCATGAGACAGTGAAAACTACTTCCAAAGTATTAATTAAACCTCCAATAGTTTTTTAAGCAAAAAAATCAATAAACTTTAAGAAATAGCAGAAATACATTGTTTACAATTAAAATGACAGTCGCCATTATTATTTTAATCGGGTTTTTAAAGCAAATAATTGCAATTTACGAGTTTTAATACACCTTGTCAATTGTTTCTATAATTTTGTGTCTAAAAATGGCAGAGATATGTAAAGTTATAGGTAAAAATAAAAAAAATAAACGACACAAATTGCTCCTAGTCTGTATGAATAGAATAGATACAATTATGTTTTAATTATATGAAGATTATAATTTTAAGAGACATAACCAATATTTAGTTTTTCGTCTCTTTTGAAAAGTATGTTGCATTTTTGGACTTATCATTTTATTTGGTGGCGAACGCGTTATATTTCTTATTTTTATGATTTAGGTATTAATAGGACAATTTCACATTTAGGGATTCATGTCGGCCTATATACCGATACAAAACCCAAAAGTATAGTGTTTTGCAGTAATTTCTGTTACAATATTTCTTCATCATGATTAAAGCACAGAAAACCATAACCCTTCCTCAAAGATCTCCACGGTTAACGGTCTTATAGCACCGAAAAGTATTTTAAAAAAATGGGCATTTTTGAAAAAAAAACGATTAGGTCCCATCACAACGTGATTTCAAAATGGTGTTATTTATGAAATGTTTTATGCATACCGTATGTTGTAATAAAATATGTATAGTAGTGCTCTTTAATAAATCGTACGTTTGTCGGGAACCATATATATGATTCACGAGTCTAGAATTAAACAATATTATTCCGTGAAATATGTTCCAAAACTGTAGCCTGATGTAAATGTGACGATTGGCTCTGGTAATGCGGTCATACGAACGTAGCAACTACAGATATCAGTTTTTAATCGTATTTTAAGCTGGAATATTTTTTTATTTTATTATACGTTCTCCAAAAACGATAAGAAGAAATAATCATAAGTTATCGTTGAAAATATGGTACCAAAGAATGTTTATCTAAAATCTAAGTAAACAGTATTCATTACGTAAGAAATAGAAAATCTACATTTATAAATAAATAGCCATAGGACGTTCACTGTTAGAAATCTCCACCATAGATATATATTAAAGCCTGTTGGAAGCGGCCTGCATCCAACGTCTTCTGACTACCTTAATAAGGTCATCTTGTGGGTAGACGTATTACGCAGCGCTTGCCGAGCCGTGGTCTCCACTTCAGAACCTTTAGGCACCAGCGGTTATCTGTTAAAATGATATTTAGTTATTAGTAACTATGAATTATTAAACAAAAAAATCCTTACACGCAAAATAGTATTAATGAACAAAATATCATATAGACTAACACTTCTCTGCAATATTTTGTTTAAATTTTTAATAAATAATTACTGAAGACGTCAATTTCTTTTAAGAAGCGATATAATTTTATTTATTATTCTAATAATCGAGTGAGATCGAAGGTTCGGCTCCATTGACCTACATTATTACTATGTATTACGTAAACTTTGTGTACAATTGTAGGCCATAGCTTTTCATGTGAAATTGTATGTATGTATGTCTGTAGAGTTATTGGTAGAAGGTGTATGTAATAGATTTATTAGTAAAGATATTACAAATTACTAAAATTACCAAAAAAAAATCAAAACTAATTAATTCACTTTTTTACGGTCGATAGATGCCCACTGAAAAACACAGCCTTCCTCTAAAGTTCGCCACGTTTTCCGCATACAGCGATTAACGGAATCATTATCTGTCATTGGTCCACCAAGTGGCCGGTGGAGGCATTATACCCCTCGAAAAACTTTTGGTCGATGTACCCCGCCACTTTTCCCCAACTTTCCACTGTTGAACATAAGAGGCACCGCAAGTTCCATGCGGGTTGAGTGCAATTTGTTGAACTATACAAGTTTTTCGGATTTTTCGTAGACAATATTTCTTTCGCCGTATTTAAGTAATGTAAATATTATAAATTTCGTCAGGACTAAGTTTACTGCGGTACGGTTAAAAAAACGAATCTTCTAAGTAATAATCGTCGTTACTTAGCATTAGGACGTTCACTGCTGTACAATAGACCTTTCTCATAGATTTCCAACAGAGCCGATAGGAAGCACCTGCATTCAGCGTCTTCCGATCACTTTAACGTAAGGTTGTCTGTTCATCTTGAGGGTTGACGTCTTCTGTTGCATTTGTCGATCCTTGGTATCCATTCCACGCTAGGGCCACGCCACGTTTGCTACAAGGAATAATAAAATTTGGAAATGGATTTCTCTGATTACTGTATACTATGTAATTAAATTTGTTGTGGGCTACGCTAGGAACAAGATGCGTTTGGAACCCTTTTAGCTTTATCTTACGTTGAAGAGGAGGATCCCCAGCGGTAAAGGACCAAGACTAGCGACCGTAGGTCGGTTCGATGCCCGGCATACAGTCTTATAATTTACACTTTGTGCATTTATTATATAGGATTACCATTGCTAACAAACAAGTTTCCAGACGATGGGCAGTAGCGTCTTATGCGGACCATAATACCAAACTAAGATCACCAACCCGCCTGCCTAGGTGGTGATTTTGGTATATCGCTAGAATAGATGTCTTTGTGGGAAGCAGTGTCCTATTCAAATGATGTTCTGATATTTTTCTTTTGTCGTAAATAACTAATGACTACTAATAATCTAAAGCGGTTATTTGTAATGTTATTAAATGTAGAAATAGTGATCTAGTATACGAAAATATCCTAATACTAGCTGCCCTGTCAGACTTCGTAGTGCGAAAAGTTATTGGCCTGTCGCAGTTCATTACGAAAAAATAAATCACGTTTCTGTGTGATTGCTATATTTATAAATTTAATAATAATCTATGGATTGTATGTAACAAAGCTTTGGTTTTAGTATTATCTGTCCAATTTTTATATTCTTTACTTACCACCTTTCCAAAAGTATGAAAGAAAATTCTAGCCTGTATTGGTAGAGATGTCCCGAATGTTGCGATTAGGAGCATATTTGCCTATTCATTTTTATTACATATGTATAGATACGTGTGATGCAAGCGCGGCCGCGTGTTGAAGCTAGTGAATTGTGTAGTACAAAGGCATAACACGTTGACATACGAGGCGGCGGTTCATAATTACAAAGTTCGGCACGAACGTTTCTATATTTAGACGCACGTCAGGATGTCACTTCTCACGGTAACAATGTTAGTGGTTTTTTTGCGGGGCTCCATCGCTTGTAACTCGGCCGGTTTATACGCAATCGTGCGACTGAGGCTCTTCACCTGTTTTTTTTTTTATCAACCGACGAAATACAACTCACGCGACCTGCTTCGTATGGACCTAGGGTTTTTATAACATCTTAAATCACGAGTGTTGTCATTTGTTTATTGTTAATTTATCACCACATATTTGTTTTTATATATATTTATATACATGATAATTGGTTAAAGGTTTGAAGCCGTCAATTGGGTCGAGTTTGAAACTTCAGGTTTATTCTGCGTTATTTAGATATTTAATGTATATTCATAAATATAATATTTAAATGTAAATAAAGATGCGTTTAGTTCTTCAATTGTTCGCAAAATTACAATATTTTAAGTGTCTTAGCATTATTAATTATAATTAAAACGTAAATTTTAGGAGTTGCAGTTTATTTCTAACGAAAATTTTATCACATTGCATTCTGATGTACTCTTTAGGTCCACTATATAAAATTCGAAGCTCGGAACAAATGGAATTTGCTTCGACTTACTTGAGTACTCTCAGAGCTCCCAGGAGAGGCTAATTATATTGAAAGGTTCTTGAATGCGACGTTTGTTAGGTCATTTGTTATGAGTTTGTGCATTTTCGTTTGATGAAATAAGACGGAATACTTGCACGATAAAATGTATATATTTTTAGTTAATATTATCGTTAGTATGGCGTGCTATCCATGACGACGCGCCTTGATTTCTGCCAGTTTTTGATCATCACGTCATGTTAGATGATGGACGTCCACTGTAGGGTATAGTATTCCCCCGAAGATCGTCACAATGACCGGTCGAGAAGTTTTGGATACGCGCAGCGAAAGGCCGAAAGGATAGAAAAATAACCAAGTTGGATTCTTCCTAGGGCCGTTATGTATTGTAGGTTAAAACAATATGAAGTCCGAAATGGAAGTGTGTATTTTAATCGAGCTTCGCCCATATTTATATCGATTTATATAAAGATTTATGTTTCTGTGGGATTACCCTTTTCGATGCGCCGCTGAGGATGATGTAATGAAGCTCCTACAACCTTGTTGAATTCATCGGAAGACACTTGAATGAAAGAATGCAATAATGAAAAGATAAAAAAATGATAGAATGCAAGTCGCTTCCAATACGTTTTACATGCACTGAATGGCTCAAGCGCGTAAAAGAAATGGCCACTGAGCTCTCAGGGTTCTGGAGAGGAGATCCCAAACTAGCATGTGCTGGTGTGAGACGACCATCGACAAGGTGGACGGGGATGACCTTGCGTTAGATTCAGGACTCTTGTAACCGGGCTTATTGAAAATCTAGAGGAGGTTCACAATTTTAGTAATGATTTTTTGGAATTAAGGTTTTGTTATATTTGTTATGGTTCGAATTGATTATTCATAGTTAAGACAAGGCAACGTCTATCGGGTCGGCTAGTAAATAATAAAAATCCTGATTACCCCTTAACAACTTTCTGAGTAGACAATCCTTAGTACTGTAATATGTTCTAATGTCAATAAAACGAATAAAACCCGCGCCACAAAGTAAACTGAACCTGAGTGCGGTCCCAATTGGGGATTAAACTCCGCACGAGCGGCCGCCTCGCTCTGATTCAATGGCAAATAAAAAAGTTTGCGTCCTCAGCGGGCAGACAGGCCGGGGTTTCGGCAACCCTCCACGCCGCTCGACTCTCGCTCGGGTCTGGCTTCGTTAATCTTGTCCATATACCTAATTATATATACTGAAAAATGTTATGTAATTAGATCTCCTTTCTATTTTTTTGTTTTTAGAAAAACAAGCTCTCACACTGAATATAACGATGCTCATAAAACTTTCCGAACAATAAAACGATGGCGTGTACAGCCTAAAATGTTACATGACATGCAACACTCAACATTTACAAAAAAAGAAAGCAATGCTCACTTACAAAATTAATTGATGAGAGTATATAAAAATATTACGTCACAATGAAATAAGATACTATCCTATAAAAAAATGAAAATACTTTGCCGCTATCTCTTTTTGGATACAGGCGAGGCCAATGTATAACAGTGAACGTTCTATTACTAAAATGGTAATGAATGCGGGGTCCACACGCCTTTTTTTAATTACTCTTTCCCTATCTTGTTTTCGGGACAGGAATATATACCTTCGTATTTTCACACTTTTTCATTTATCATTCATATTTTCTATCATTCATTATACATTCAACGTAAAGCATTCACCCATATTACATACACGCATCACCTCCCACCCCTAGCCACACTTCCTCTTACACGGTTTTGTTATGCCTAATTAGATTACACACCATCTTGCAACAAAGTCACTAGAAAGTGTGGCGGCTTTCTTCCTTTCAAAAGATGTTGCCCTAAGCAATGCTCCGACCCATTTCCATTTGACGAGCCATTGAATCAAATCCCTGCATATACGGGACGGCCAGTAATTGCATGCACAATGGTCTGGTCCATCGCTGGGTAACAGATGCAAGAGGGGACTCCCTTTGAGCTATACAGATGCTCTGATAATTCCTCGTGCCCCGCGAATGACGTCCACACATTTGCAGCTGGCCCTAAACTAGAAACCTCCGCAAAGTTTTAAATTGGTTTTGCGAATCATATATCGCCATTCACACGCTTGAGGGGAGGTGGCTAAGGAAATAGTGTAACAGCTAAGGAAATAAGAACATGGATCGTCCATCAGCTGGAGGACCTCACTCTACTCCCTGGATAATCTTTCCATATCTGCAAGCGCTAAACTTAACTATAATAACTTAGCACAATTGTAATAGATAGTTATTGTTGTGAGAGACTAATCATATGCCGTTCCTGTTACCTTTTCTTCCCATCAACAATAAATTACGTGAAATCATTATTTCCTTGATACGTAATTTACATTTAAAAAATAGTGTACATTTCAGTAAACTCTCATTGTATGTTCAAATATATATGTATATGCTTATCACGATTGGCTTAAATATTTATTGCTATTTAATTATAGCAGATGCTTTTTTTCTGTTGTAGCAATGTAAACAAAAAATAGCGTAAGTAAATAGCAGGAAAATTTAACAAAAATATAAATGTTTTCGCTCCGGCAACTTAAGCCACGTGGATCGGTTCACAATAAATTATTTTGAGATGGCATCTTGTACGGAGAGGAAGTATGCTGCTTAGAGTTAATTCTGTCCTTGACATCAGAAGCCAATGTTGCGCTCGCAATTCGGCACAGGAAATGTTTGTCATGTAAATCAAACTCTGTTTTCGTGTCGGCGTTCATATTGAAAAGAAAATTCGTTCTTACCTCTCGCTGAAATCTATGGCTGAACTAAACACACTAATAATATAAATATATTTAACATATATCTATATGTCTATGATTTGCATCAGCATTTGGGATCAATGAATGTATTTATAAATTGACCTAACTTAGAACGTCAGTAAACTAGAAAAGAGCTTCCCTTATTTATTTTTCAATTCCGTTAACGTCTTGCATTACTCTACTTGTTTGTGAAAGCCTGTTCGAAATCTGTTTAACCGTTCGCAGCGCTTCTAATGCTCAAAGAACTAATATGAAGAATTCTATTATTTACTTTTTCTACGTCCAAGAGTTTGTCGAAGTTATCTGGTTACTTACGCGCGATATAGTCAAAATAACTTAATATTTGTTGGTGCCATATTGCGAAGAGCCAACTCTTTAAATTCGTTGGGCGAGGATGGACTTGATGCATGTAGATGCCCACGGTAACGTAATATTTTTCTTCAAACACCATATTTCACAAGCTTCAATAATTCCGAATACCAGCGTTCTTATGTTCTTCCACCTCACAGTCTCATTTTAGTTGTACCAAAGATTCTCAACGTTTTGCTCGTAGAAATAATTTCTGTTTGCATATATAGTCAGAACTACTGTCTTTGGTGTCAAAAAATTGTAACCTGTATTTTGAACGATGACAATCTTTATAAAAGTGATCCATTCTACCAGACTTCTCACCACATACACAATCGGTGACTGTAAATGATCCTGTGTGAATAATATAAATAAATTAATTAATCTAATAAGTCAGGCTGAATTAAAGCATTTCCATAGTTTCAAAATAGGCGTCAAAAGGAGACCGTGGGTTTTAAGGTTAGATTATATAGATTCGATAGAAATCTACGTATTATGTACAAAATAGTGAATGTAAATGACCCTATGTCGATAGTAACATGAATAAATGAAAGTGCACATAACAGATATTGGTTTGACTTCAAAATAAGTTACATTTAAAAAGTGAGAGCCGGCTTTCCCGTGCGTACTAAGCAATTCAGTCCATATTACATAGAGTTTCGAGTGAGGTCACGATTGGAATCGCAAGCAGAAAGGCGCGCTATGGCTATTTTGTTTTGTACATGTCATAAGGTCCTGGTTTACTATGAGAGTCACGCGGCACGCCCTCTGCTCACGTGTGACCGAGACCTCCTGATTACTTTTTTATGTACATCCTATATTGAAAACAATAAAAATCTACGTATACAGGGTGATTGGGAAAAGTTGTAACATTTTTAAAGGGGTGAATGTATAGCACATTTCCTGTCAATTAACGGCTACTATTGCTGTCTGATACTATATGCAAATTTTCCCTTACAAACCCCGAAGGGTGTGTAAATGGCACTATCTTCGGCTGATTGCCCCCCGGGTCATGCTATTCTTCAACAATCTCCTCCTCTTTGTCAGAAGATAAAAATACATCCATTCTAGGTCGTTTCCTTGCAAAAATAATTTCACAGCTGCTGTCGCTTTCACACTCTCGAACTGACATTTTGTCGCTCAGGACTATAGAAAATTTTTGACTGTACAGGGCCTAGAACGGCAATGAATTGGATTGTCCGTAAAAAGAATACCGACCACGAATCCATTTTGAATTAATCTTATCTAGAAGAAACATTGGCCTTACAATACTAGCGCTTCTATATGGCGCACGTGGCCTGACGGAGACTCTCATTAAAAATCATCGTGGCGCTCTACGTGTTAATGTATGTACACCCGTTCCAAAAATAAATGGTCTCCAAAATAATAAATAATATTTTGATAGTATACTAAGAAATATCGTATTCAAAATTCGTCTACCTACATATTAAAATTATTTATTGTTTACTAAGACTGTACTGCCAGAAGTTATTGGGCTGTCGCATTCAAATAGAATAAAATGATTAATTATTGTAACATATTTCAGTGATTACTTTATACAAGGTGTTTCGAAATAGCGGTAAAAGCTTGTTGTTGACAAATGAGCTTTCACACCTGTGACCAATCATTCTGTGTATCACTGGGTTCATAAGTTTTATATGTAAACTCTTTGCAATAACTTAGTGAAACTCGATATCCTTGCTGGCATTTCTTCATACTGTATTTAAAAAGAATATAATAATTTTAATTTTACAACGCGGGGTTATCGGTTATAATATCACAAGTACAATAACATTTGATAATTATATGACTTTTTGTTATCATTTTATAACGTTAACGTCTTTGGTAGTCAAAGTATCAATAAATTTTATTTTTATCTTTAGTTCACTTTGCGATTTAATCACTCTCTTTTTAAAATTTTAATGCAACTTAATACCAAATGATTAGGCGTTTGCAGCAATTTGAATTACATTTACAGAATCAATCTAGATTTTTCTATATTATCATTTCGGACGTTGGAGATCCACTGATGGACATGGACCATTTCTAACAGTATGAGTTGAAAGCATTTTGCATCTACCGTCTTGTGGATTAACACATTCCATGCTATGTGGGGCGTATACGACCGCTCTGCACTTTCCGTACAGGCCATTTGCAGTTCTCATTGAAAGACAAAGGATTCTTAAATGGATTGTAGAGTCGAATATAGATAACTTCACATAACGTATGCGCGTACGTAATGTATAGTAAAATTTATAACCTTTTACCGCTAATTATAGCTTTGCATTATTGAAAAAGTTTAATTCATACGAATTGATTGACTTTTTTAATTATTAAAGTGTGGGTAGTATACGCCCCACGCGACCTGAACGGAAAATATTCAGTTTTCGTGGCACGGACCGTGTTAACGTTTTACGCTGCACTTCCGATCTCACACAACGTTAAGGCTTCAGCGGCTATATGTTCTGCGCGCTATGTAGCCCGCCCACTCCCACTTCAACTTGCTTATTCGTTGGACTATTTCAGTTAGTTTCGTTCGTACACAGATACCCTCGTTTTTGATTGTAGAGTCAGAAAATGAAGAGAGCTTGCTTGTAGAAATATCCCGGGCATAGATGGCCATCTCCGTGGCTCATTGAGTCATCGGGAGCTTGGATTACCTTATACCTGTGTTCTCTTAAATAATGTTGTATGTATCAACAGCACTGTTAGTGCAATTCTTGAGTTAATTATTAGTACTGGTCGCAAAGTGCAGCATAATTTTTTTTACTTTATAACCTCGATAACTCCACATTGTATTTAGGTAAGACCTATCACTTAAAAATATGTGAACGCTGTGTTCTTCAACAATCTCTGTAAACAATAAACTTACACAGTTCATTAATAATGTTGTTAATTAATCCTACTTTGAATCCAATCTATTTTTAATTATTTAAATGATAGATAATATACTGATGACAAAGTTAAGGTCGCGGGTAGTTGGATGCGAGCAGCGCAGGATCGGACGTCGTGGCGGTTTTTGGGGGAAGCCATTGCCTTGCAGTCGGCGTCCATCGGCTGAAAAGCCGGCCGCACGTTTCGTAAAAATTTATTCGCTTGACATCGGCAGCACTTATCCGGATTACTTGGCTTGTCGCCGGCCGTTTTTGACGAGAAATTATGAATTGTAAAGTTTTAATCAACTCATCGCTAGTTCTCATGCGTTCTCAACCCTGTTCCCTTACTTTCATGAAATTTCGAAGATATACATACGTAAATAAATACAAAATTTGTTTTATATATTTGTTTATTTCCATTCTCTTTGGTATTTAGAATTTTTTTTCGTATGGTATGTAGCAAAACAGTCTCCAAGATGCAACGTCGAATTCGCCTTGTGAATATTTCACTATCTTCCGACGATTTTGCTCCACTTTCACTTTTTTCATCTCCAATGTCTTCTTCCGAATCGACCAAATCGTCCGGAACGTCAGACAAGACATCCGCGCATTCATCATAAATAATCGTGTCGTCTATTTCGTCTGCTATGATGAAAGGGCACAAGCACTTATAAAAACAAAAAACTTTTTGACGTGTGTAACTTATTGTTACCTAAACAAAACACCAACAGAAATCGGCTGAAAAGAAAATATTATATTAAGAATTAATTGTACTTTATAAGTTGTATCTTTATCTTTAATTCAATCATCAAAACTGATATAGAAAATTTATGTACAAACTTAACATTGCCCTTATAAAACACGTAGATTGTACATTTCAACAAATAGTTTCACCCACGCGTGGCCATTAAATTATTCTAATATGCCGTAATTACTAGAACATGTATCTATTTACGTGACTATATATCAAAACTTATTCGACTCGCTTATTAGTAAAATTTAAAATTACTCTAGTGTGAAAATATTAGTGCTTCAAGAAGCACATTTTGTGTTTTTGACCAACGTTTTGACTATTGTTTTTACTTTTAATTCGTCTGTACTGCGCTACTACAAGTATATAGTTAAGCCTATATGTTAAGAGACAATGAATAACAGTAAACACGTCCAGAAAAAATAACGAGAAGAATTAATGGAAGCCTCAGTTATATATTCCAAAGGTTTAGGTCCTTTACTAGATGTAAAAAAGATACAAAAGGCTAACATGATATAGTAAGGGGTAGTAATCATTTTATTTTGTGATTAAATTGTAATAAACAAGATATAGTCATGTAGTTCGTGAGGTGCAGATTCAAGCGCTAAGTTCAGTGAAGGATAAGAAAGCAAGGAACTGATCAGGCTTAACAACAATGATAATGATGCCATTAGATTTAAAAAAAATCTTCAATGAATTAGGAGAAGGAAAACTGAACGGAATTCTTGAACACCGTCTGGTTAGTCAACGAATTATGAAAACAGTTGCCAACTTGAAATCACCAGTATACTATCTTGCTACTTAATTTTGTCACATAACATTCTTCGTGGATTTTTAAGTAAGTTTGTGGTAACCGCTTATTTAGATTGTTTATACCACTTAAGGTATTTGAATTTTGTTTGTATTTACTTTGTACCTTAGCCTATGAAATACACAACGTGATGAGTGACATCGAAGACACTGAAAGATATAAAGTGACCGTAGAATAACACGCACCGCTAGAACGGGAAATGTTGGCTGTTACGGAAAAGATCAGATATTCAAAATTAATTATGTTTTACAACTATAATTAAAGGTTTTCTGTAGAGGGTTTATGAACCAATGACAAGACAAAATAAACCAACTTGTTCGTTAGACTTCGAATATATATTTTTTTTCTTTATTTATTAATAATTCATTGAATCCGTTTTACTAATTTATGGGGAAAAAATGTGTTCAGGATCACATATACGAACTCTGTTTATCACGTTGTATTTTAAAAATGAAAAAGGTAGGATATACGGTTACCCATCCCAACGAGTTGACCCCACAGAGCGTAAGATTAAATTAGCCACCAAAATCACTTTGCATACATCCGCGGCGACAGAGGCCGTTGTATAATAGACCATTAGCATATTTGCTGTATTACCGCGCGGGGACAATTGCGGATAGAATTGCCCTATGTACGGCAACTATGCGTTTCCAAAGTTTTTTGGGACTTTTTTTTTTCATAATTTTTTTTTATCAATCTATCTGTAATATATATGCAAAGAAACATTATTTTTTAAAATATATTTTATGCGCCGTAATTTAAAATCTTATATGAAAAACTGAGGCTATGAAAAACTTCTGAGTACATACATAATAAAAGCTCCACAAGATATGTGAGGCGTTCCTTTTCTTAATCTTAATTCTAAAGTTTTAAGTGTATCGTGAAATAATTATTATTATACCATTGAAGAGTTTATAGTTGTTAGAAATGTATAGACTTGGTTTGTAACCCCTTAACAAGATTGATATTATAATGTATACGTGAAAAATAATACTGATATTTACTTTTTGAAACTATTTAAACATGCCATTAAAGGAAATTTTTTAATTGAATTTAAACCAATATTAATATTGTCCCAAATATTTACCGTCGATCCGTGGTCACCCTTGCCGGCGCCGACAGCTAAACAGGCGCTGAAATGACACTAAGGTCGTATCTGCCGGCATTCGATCTTCAACGCCTCGCTATGGCTAACCGGGCTCTTAATAGTTTACGTGACGCGCGTTAGTGGATCGGCAAAGCCGTCGCGTACGCAATTGTGCGTAATTGACATAATTTATTGGTCATAGCAATGAATACATTCTTATTGTTTTTGTTAGCCTTGTAATGGTCCCTCTGTTAAGACGAGCCTCCTTAAGATAAGGAACGTAATCTAACACTTGAGTTAAGTACAGATTGATACTTCATATGTTTTCTTATGTTAACAATAATTTTTTCAGCGTTCATAAGTAATAACAGGAATGGCAGGAATCCAACCCGTGACCTATTATTTAGTATTGACACCTAAACGTTGGGACGCATGTCATATACATCTTATAGTTTAAATGTTTGAATTGTTCTTACTCTATAACTTTGTAACATAGGGTAATTAAGACTAATGTCTTGTTACCGACGGGTAGCCGATTATTCGACTTTTTGTAATCGACGCTTGCCGACCGGTAGCCGATTATTCGGCTTTATGCCACCAACGCTTGTTGACAGGTAATCATTTAGGTTGAGGTAAATATGTTGCTCAGTTAGTTGCGGTAGTTGGCTCAAAAAATTACTTAATTTCCTTTGGAAAAGTTTACCGTTCGCAATGAACGAAAAAAATAACATCGGAGAGTTTTATTTAGATTATTTGTCAGATTGTCCTGACAGCTATACAGAAAGTGACAATAGTGACGAAAGTTATAGTAGTGATATCATAATTCAAAAACGAAGACCTGTATTGCCACTAATATATAGTGATTCAGGGGACGACGAAATAAGTATCGTCGAAGACGATATGATATTTCTTATTTGTAGTAAATATGTAATACATAAAATAAATATTATTTATCGTTTATATCATTAAAATAAAAGTATTTTATTATATTTAATTATCCTATAATAACAGAAAGTAGACAATTTTATTTGAAGATACGAACATCACAAATACTGGCGCGACAAGCTAAATCAAAACCTAGCCGGCGCCAGGGAGAATCTGTAGTAGCCGGTCGGATTTGCGTATGCCGTTGAAACGCTACCCGTCGGTAATGTGTTAAAATAAAAAAAATAGTTTGTCTCATGAAATAAAAATTTTTAATCGGTTCTGTTTTGGACGCCCACCGCAAGGCATAGGCCTCCCCCAAAAGATCGCCTCGATGACCGAGGTAAATCTGTTATGATGTCTTTATTATAAGGGTCCTGTTGAACCGAAGAAATACGATGAAGGTAGTTTGAAAAAATACTCAACGAACTGACTGACCTTTAGATAATACAAAGCCATAATAATGAGTTTAGATCGGCTGTTTATTTGTTCCTTTTAATAAATTAAAAATTTTGTTTTTTTAAAAATTTCTAAAGTAAGTGTTTAAAGAGAAATATTATTAAGTTTGTCCTTGGTAATATTAGTCTTCTATTTGACTATTATAAAGTATAACTTGGACTTCGGAATATTGAAGGATGTATATAAAGATTTCGCGCTTGAGTTTATATCAATCTAATTATAGTATTAGCATAATAATAGGAGCCATCTGGACGCGAACATAATTACCGAAATTCTATTTTCTATGAAGTTATTTACGCTATACGTTCTTTGTCATTTAAATACAGGAAATCCAAATAATTGAATTTAATGGGTTTACATAAACATTTAAATTGATGATTGAATGACAATGAGGTTTACACAAATGGGAATAAATATCTGCAGATATATCGCGATATCTTTGGGATCAAAAAGATTGGAGACGAAATATTAAATTGTAGGGATATTTCTTTCGCCTAGTAGAGATTAGCTAAAAACTCATGTAATTCCATCCGCTAGAGGGTAGAGTGGGTGATCATTTAAAAATGCATGTTTTTTTTTAATGAACTACACCTAAATAAAAACTAATACAATACACTATAAATGTTCAAAATTACCAAGATTAAAAAATTATTGGATTTTATAAAATTACACGCAAAAAATGCAGAGGGGGCCATGCAAAGCAAACGGGAGTCAGCTAATGGTTTTTTTTCCCCGCTTTTGAGGGCCACTCGTAAACTTTTATCTTATTATGGGAAAGGGACTTTGATATTTTTATAAATTTTCAAAACTCTTTTATTCTCGCTCTCTTCTTCCAGTCTTCACATAATCGTTCATTCACTCTTCTACACACACAATCCAACATCATCCCATTCATTCGAAATTTCTTCTTTTCTTCTTTTCATCCTCTCCTCAATTATCACAGTTTAGGTGTATCCGTAACAAAGTATCACAGTTTATTCTTATTTTATTAAAGCTCGGCTAATATGTTTATAAGTGAATATAAATCTTACATGTGTAGTTACGATAGTGTGGATGTCTTGTTTTGTAGGTGGGCGGCGTGGTCGGCGATGGGTTGTTTCGGGTCACCGGGCGGCAAGAGCAGCGAGGGCGATGACCTCAAATCTCAGAAGCGCCGCAGCGATGCCATCACACGGCAGCTGCAAAAGGATAAGCAGGTAAACCTAATTTCATCGATAATTTTAACGATCTAGTGACCTAGACATAACTGGCTTCTGCACTTAAACTCTTGGGTTATATAGTGTTTTACAAATAATTTACTAATGCGTACACCGAAGAAGCTCTGTGGATTATGTTTTTAACCTAGGGTTTTTTTTTTTCAAAATTTGGTAGAAAAAGTTGGATAGTGATATAATCTTGTTTTGTATTTATCTGCTGTTGTATATTATAAATAGTTTATTCTCTGTTTAAGGGTCATTCATAAAATATCTTATCTGGAATTTCACTTTGCTAACATAGTAAAACCGACGTAGAGATTGGGACTGTCATTGGTTAACCGAGAGTTTGATGTTAAAAAAGGCATGAATTGTTACTTGTACGTTTAAAAAAAAGTAACCTCGTGTAAACACATCTTCATATTTTTAATTTATGTACGCTTACTACAAAAATTTGACATGTGTTGCTAAACAAAAGTGCGGTTGGAAGGGAATTATGTTCATTGGCTTATGTTATGTTATGTTTTAAAACGTGAATCAAGACTTAAAAAGCAATATCATTCCACACGAGTAACACAACTGTTGTGTCGCGCGAAAGGAAACTGCTGCGATATGGGGGCCGAGGAAGAAGTGTATGTATAGTTGCCCCTTTTGATTCACTGTGCGGCTTTCTAAGAAGCGGAACAGTTGTTTCGTTAGCACTAAAACAGGATGCTCGCAGTGTAATCCACAGTTAACGACTAAATAAAGTCGGTCGATTTTGTTTAGTCGTTGGCTTTTCGTAGGGGTCCTGAGCAGCGCTGCGCGATCTTTTTTGCAGTCCAGCCATTTTACTCTCATTGAAGCATTCAAGACGCTTCTTAACGGAGATACGTAGCTTATCCTCCGGTTGGTATTGTTAGTATGATACTCCCGGTATACCTGCCCGCATTGGGCTGTTAATATGGAGTAGGTGTGCTAGCAATGGTATATTGCAGCTGTACCGCGCCACGCACCGGCTGCTGCTGCTGGGCGCCGGCGAGTCGGGCAAATCCACCATCGTGAAGCAGATGCGGATCCTGCACGTGAACGGCTTCTCCGACAAGGAGCGCCGCGAGAAGATCGAGGACATCAAGAAAAACATACGCGATGCTATCCTCGTGAGTTCAACATTCTTATAGTACTCGTCATTTGATTTGGAACATTAGAAAAATAAGACTTAAGGATTTTTTAATCGCGCGGTGCTCCTGCACCTCGGCATCCATGAAAAGATAAATATTTCTGAATAATGATATCTACGACGTGCCAAATTAAATGCCATGTGCTATGCTTCTTATAACCCTCGCTATTTGTTGTTAGACAGTCTGCTATATTGTTCTCATTACGTTTACACACTTCAACTAAAGATTCGAGTCTGAAATCTGCGAGTTAAAATTATATTGCTTTAATTGCGCAATTTTTTTCGAATAAAACATGTCAGCGATATAGTTACTTAGTTGACTATATTTAAAAAGTCAATTGAGGCACTATATATCTTTTAGAAATATTAAGTTTAAGAGTCAAAGCAGTTTAGTGAAATTTCCTGTCTTGATTTTCAAACAATAAATTTTAAGTACCATATGTTTTTCTGTTCGTAACTTTCTCGAAACGGGAGGCATTCCTGAGAGCGCAGTATTGTTTAAGTGGCCAGCATCGAGTATATTATTGGCCTACTCCCATGTAAAAATAGACGTGGGTCGATACAATATTATATCGGTAAAATTAATTTATAATGTTAGAGACATTACGTGTTATAGAAATTTTATATATAGACATACGTTTATTTATATTTTTCTACACAAATATATATGTTTTTTCTATATGTTCACACGTTAACTACCTGTACTTTATACCTCTACTGTTTCCATACTATGGTTTTCTAGAGTAAATTGTCTCGTGTGACAAGACCCCCCATTATACTTTATTCTTTACTATTACGTTACTATGACAAAATTTTGCATGCACAATAGTATAAAAACAGGATTTTTTTGTTAAAAATATTAGTAATAATAATTTCACTTAGAGCAAACATGTAACACCAAAATTAAATTAATTTATTAAAATAACATCTTCAATGTCATTTACATTATTTGCTGTAAATATTATACATAGTACGTAACAATAGATTTTATTAAACTAAGTGGACGAATATCATTTTAAGTATCTTTGCCTTTTATTTTCTGTTTATTAAAAAAGAATGTAAATTTCATTTCAGACGATCACGGGCGCAATGAGCACGCTCACGCCTCCCATACCACTCGAGAAACCCGAGAACAAAGTGCGCGTCGACTACATTCAGGTAAGCTGTCTCTTATCTGTTTCAAATAGCTTAATCAATTTGAAGGCTTAGCGAAGACAATCCTAACACGCCCATATTGGTTGTGATTAGCGTCAAATATTATAGTCATAGACCTCTTGGCCTTGATGTCGTTGGTTTATCTAATAGGGCCTTACCGACGCTGCATCGAGTACTGGTCGCCACTCTACAACCGTTTAGCCTCCGAGGCTGTTAGCTGACCGAGCGATATGCTCTGTTCAGAGTCACTTCAGACGAGCAATGCTTCGAGCTACGTCGGTGATCTTGGTTTATCCGCGGACCTCCTTTTTGTGATTCAATCTCGCAGCGAAGCTGTACTAGCCGACGGATTCAAGCTAATTAATGTCATATGAATGAATTAAGATTTTACTGGAAAGACTGCATGAGATATCGCAGCTGTTCAGGGCATGTATAAGTTGAGGAGAATATTGCGGGCTTGTGGCATATGCATGTGTACAAAATGCAATCTGAATCAAATAGTGATAATCATATAATATGAGGGTAGTTACAGTCCCCATTAGAAGGACGGACAACATAGTCATGGTTGCGAGAAGTCGTTAGATGCGGGAATCTTCGGCTGATGCACCCTGCTTTGCGGTGGGCGTCCATCGGCTGACATGATGGTGATGATGATGATGATATAGTTTATGAAATGTGATATTTAATTTATAATATTTTTACATAAAAGTGGAATTTTTTATTCAATGTAACAACGGAAGTATTCTATATCGACGCGCTATAGATATAGTGCTACCGAAGCCGCTGTACCTCGCCTTAGGTATAGTTGTAAAGCTCAATACGATGGTTTCTGTAGCACTATAGCTTATATGATGTAATGTTACACAAGCTGTTTCAAAATTGAGTGTAGCTTTCATTGAAACTATCAAATATATAAGTTCATGTCATTGGTTCCACAATTGTATTAGGTATGCCATTCAAGCCGAAACTTAAGTTATAACAATAGTACCCTCAAGGCCTTGGACCGGAGAGAGCAAGAATATTATAGTAATTATTAATTAACTTCACCATTCCAAAATGCAGACTGCAAGAGGGAGACTATTTCTGTTTCTTATTTAAACGTACGGCGTACTACCTGGCTCGTATTTTAAGTTTTCAAAATAAATCTTAAATATAAATTTGATTTACAAATAGTTCATTACTGGACATTATCTCACGCGTAGATGTCCAATAGGAATAGTAGGAAGCGGCCTCAGTCTAACGTCTTCCAACGACTTTAACAGTGACGTCTGTCCATCTTGTGGATGGACATCCTTCGCTGCGTTTACCAAACCGCTATCTCTACACCAGAACCTTAAGGATCTAGCGATCATTAGTTTTATGAAAATAATATTATAATCATCATATCAGGCGATAGACGTCTTCTGCAAAATAGGCCTCCCTCAAAGACCGCCACGATGACCGCTCTTCCGATCCAACGACTTCCCGCGACCCCAAATATGTCGTCGATCCATGTATGTCTACCCACGCTGCGTGTACTGGCTCATGGTCGTCACTCGATAACCTTTCGGCCCCAACGACCATCATCTTTATGAGGGATGTACCCCGCCAATTGCCGCTTTACATAAGCAATACTTCTAGATACGTCGGTGATCTCCATTGTTCTCTGAGGCCATTGCTCAATAAGGCCACCGAAAGCAACCACGTATCGGATCCGTAAGTCATCACCGGCAACACACACTGGAAAAAGGCCTTCGTCTTCAGGCATTGTGGTATTTGAATATGAAAAAATAGTATAAGACATATATACAAAGAAATAAAAGATATATTTCACTGAGCCACAAGATATATTCAGAGTAATGGTAAGGTTATAGTATTACAATAGCACTTTAATGGCAAGCAATTTGAAATAATTTTTAGGATGTAGCGTCGCAGCCGGATTTCGACTATCCGATGGAGTTCTATGAGCACACGGAGCAGCTGTGGAAGGACCTCGGCGTGCAGCGCACCTACGAGCGCAGCAACGAGTACCAGCTCATCGACTGCGCCAAATAGTAAGTGGCTTTGCTTCAGACTCCTCTACTGGATGCCGGTTATTAGGTTATAGAAATAACGTACTAGGGGGTACCTGTTGTGGGAAGGTCTCATTTTTAAGACGCTCGATGGAGCGGTATACAGCTAGGCCAATGGTTTCAAAGTGTTCCAGACTACGAGAGATTCATAGGGGTCAACTTTGGCTTGATAGAAAAAGGGTCTTCACAACAATCTCACTAGAATAAATAAATTTATGTGCTTTCAATAGTGAAAAAGTAAAATATTGAAGCTCAGCGACTTGTAAATATTTGCATATTCAATATTCAGTACAATAAGAATCAGCAATATTTCGAAAGTTCTTTGAGAAAAAAGTGTGGGAACCTCGTGAGCTAGACAGATACATACCACTGCGATAATTATGCTAAGTATAATACTAATGTCTTGCACATTGTGTGTGTGTGTACTGTGATCTGATTTCAATACCTATTGCTTATACTGAACTAAAAATACATACCATGTTGTTGCAAAGCGACAAGAGAAGACATTGTACTACTAAGGATTTTATTTGAACGTACAGGGGTTTTTTTAATAAATATGTATAAAGCATTAGACTTTTAACTTTTATTATTCTAAAGAATTAAAGTTCTCTACAAATTATATATACTTAAAGCTGAATAATAAAAGGTATGGTTGTTGTTTCCAATAACATATACAACAAAATACCATCATTTTGTTGTAATCCTTTTTAAACTATATTAGCCTTTTGCACTCGAGAGGTGAGTCTCACTCACCACTTCGTACGCTGCGGTAACTTGATGCGCGGCGATAGTTGTTTACGTTTAGTTCAGAGTTCCCCAAAGTTTTTTGTGTCGTAGACCCCTTGCCATGTTTTTTTTTATTGGGTAGACCCCTTACTTACCTGATATTGATTTCCTGTAAATTTATTTGTTTGTCCCACATTCGTATTTATAGAGTGACGAATTGAACAAGTCAGTGCAAGGTAGCGACCACAAAGCAAATACCAACATCCTACAACTTACACAATTTTATAAACATGTATAATAATTTTTTTACTTCATTGGTACTTTTATAAATAATGTAAATGTTTTGATATTATAAGATAGTACGATGTAAGTAAATAGGTACTATCAGTGTATGTGTTGATCCACTATCATGGACCCCCATTTTCATTTTATGGACCCCCAATTTTTTTCCCTTACGTAGATCCCTGGCAGGTTGTCATAGACCCCTAGGGGTCGATATAGACCACTTTGGGAATCACTGGTTTAGTTCTTTCGACGCGCGTTCCTAGCTCTCTTTGTATAATCTTATGAAGTGTAAAATGATATCTCTTCAAATGGAGATAAAACTTTCTTATCTGAAATTAGTACGCAGTCACGAACCGGGTACATTTTTGGTCTCAGTTCGAACCTGACAGCCGTGGCAAAGAGTCTAGAAAAGTTAAAGTTTTTGATCCTCATTACCATGATTCGTGATAACGAAGTACACCTGGCAAAAAACATCAAACCAACGTACTATTGTGATACTTGTTCCGATAAGCCGGGCATGCATCTTGGCAATTGTTACATAAAATATCACACAAAACAGAATTACAAAGAATAATGATAAACAAATTATCCTTGTAAACATGTAAAGAGACATTAAGTGTTAAAATATAAAAGTTTTGTATGTTACTTTGCGTGTGTAATAATTTTATGTTAGCGGTTGTAAAGTCACGAAAAGCGCTAAAAAAAGTCTCTAGTTGCTGGTAGGCCCGCGCGGAAACGGCCTCAAGTGCAAAGGGTTAGTATGAAAGAAGTATTTTTTAATTTTACACAGGGGATAAGTTTTAGGATTAACTACGGTTATATTACAAAAATTAACTAAATAAGGATTGATTCTATTTATATAAATGACTCAATATTTATGTTCATTGTTAAGCGATACGCATGCAAACTTCTCTTTTAATTTGAGCTACCGAAACCGCTGTACCTCGCTTTAGATCTGTGCGTGGGGCGAGACGTGGGGTGTAGCAGCCGCTCGTCGAATTTCCTACCTCATCTCATTTTCCTAGGGTTAAACTGGTTTTGGAAGCACTAATAAATTCAGGAACTGCAGTAGCCAGCACAAAATTATGTTTTTTTTGCAGCTTCCTGGACCAGGTGCACATAATCAAGCAGCCCGACTATACACCAACGGAGCAGGACATCTTGCGGTGCCGAGTGCTCACCTCCGGTATCTTCGAGACGCAGTTCGTCGTTGACAAAGTCAACTTCCAGTTAGTGACAGTTTATTTAATCTTTAGCATAGACTTTAACCACAAAGAACAAATGGAGGACCTTATAAAATCATGGTCGAGTACCATACACTATTAATAGGCAAACAGACATCTTATGGTTTTCTTCTACAAGAATTATTTAAACAAATATTTTACTTAATGTTTTTCCCACTAAACTCAGATGGCTTAACAAAGTTTGTTACAGACAAAATAGTTAAAGATTGCTTAAAAAGTATGATTCATTGTCTAAATTTCAATTTCAATTCCGTGAAAAAGTCTACTAGGAACAAATTTATTTTTAGGGTACAAAAACTAAGTTCTTTTCCGTAATATTTTAAGTCTTAGCTGCCCACAAATGTTTACTAAAGTTGTTTAATTTAAATTTTGATTTTAAAAACTCGATTTTAATATGGTTTTATGATTTTATACAATTTTCCAATTTTTTTGAACTATGCAGGGAGATTGTTCTTAGGTTTAAAAACTTTAAAGGGGATTACAAACATGTTTGTCAGCAATATGCTTTAAAGCTTTCATAACTATGTCTAATCATATAAAAACTGGTCACATGAACTATTTTTCATTTAATGAACAAGCAGCGCCTGTTCAATACATAAAAATTAATATTTGTAAAACAAATAAATATAAATACCCAAGTGAAGTAAATAAATCTGATAATTATTGTAATTTACTTAAATAAGTAATATATACAAAAAAAATGTGGTAAAATTAAATTTGAACTGGCAACATTCAATTTAATTAGTTTGCTAGCAACATTTCTTCAGCTTCTTGATAGGTTTAACCCGATGTAAATTTTCGTTACTAATTGAATTAATGAGTTATGTTGTAACTGGTTTTACAAATAAAACCAGTTGACCTGTATGTCAGAAACCTTAATTTGTACTTCCATGTTTTTCATTGGAAGTGTGTAATTAGCAAACTAATTTCATTTTATATTTCGTTTAATCTAAACTTTCCAAATTAAAATTAGGCTTGTTTTGTATTCTTGTCTGGTCTCAGCGGTTTCTGAAAGCACTGTTTTCATTTTACGTCGAGCGTTGTTGTAAGTTTTACTCAAATATTTAATAAATAACTGTTTAAATGAAATGTGTTTGATTGCAGTATGTTCGACGTGGGTGGTCAGAGGGACGAGCGGCGCAAGTGGATTCAGTGTTTCAACGACGTGACGGCCATCATCTTCGTGACGGCGTGCTCCTCATACAACATGGTCTTGCGCGAGGACCCCACGCAGAACCGCCTCCGGGAGTCCCTCGACCTCTTTAAAAGCATATGGAACAATAGGTCAGTTCACAGTTCTTACATTACAAACTAACCAATAGACCAACACTTGCATAAATTACTTTTACTTTTAATTATTTCAAACATAAAAGACCATGCAATTTCCAGATGGTAATGTTTTGCATGGTGAGAAGATAGCAGTTTTATACCTATGATCAAAATAAATAAAAGCATTGCTGGAGTTTCTTTAGTCACTACTTCTGCAACAGACTAAGTTGAGGAGTTCGTCTGGTTTCGGTATATTATGTCCATAATATCCGCTTATTATCGACGAGTGAATGTCCAAACCTAGGTCCCCTTACATCTAGTAGCTCCATGGAGAGTCCGTCGAAGTGATTTGAAAGCTCGGAGCCCTGCCAGTCCGGACAAATATGGCACGTTTTAAAAAGCTTAAAACCTAAAAACACTCATAACATAACATTACAACTATGTAACATAATTATGAATATAAAAAAAATTATGCAAAAAATACAGTGAGGCATCACTGAAGATTTTGTTATTAATGTAGGAAACACAGAAATTTACAATGAATCATATATATATATTTTAAACATATGTTTACAAGTATTATAAATTTTAGTACAATACTGTCGCCACTTAATAAACTTATATAAAAATTGGTGTATTTTATGAAAAGTATAAAAATAATTATCAAAAGAAGCAAATGAATACTTGTTGTAACAGCTCTTAATAGATACCAGACTGTTTGTATTTCGTGGGACAGAGATAACGCTCTACGAAGCCGAAATTAGCTGATTGTCTCTTTCTAAATGTCGATGTGCAATATTTATCGCCGGGTACTGTACATATATAAACTTAATTACATCAATGATTAGGAACATATGGTTTATAAATTTGACATGAAAAAGTCTTAAATAAGTTTTGTTATTGAAATAAACAATTGTTATTACCAGATGGCTGCGCACGATATCGGTGATCCTGTTCCTGAACAAGCAGGACCTGTTGGCGGAGAAGGTGCTCGCCGGCAAGTCCCGACTTGAGGACTACTTCGCGGAGTTCGCGCGCTACCAGACGCCGCCCGACGCTGCGCCCGATGCTCGGGATCACCCCGAGGTCGCGCGCGCCAAGTACTTCATACGCGACGAGTTCCTCGTGAGTCCTGGCTTCCTAGTACTTACGAAAAAGTCCTTGCCACTTGTACACGAAAATAGAGCATGCAGCTGATATAATAACAATTATATATTTTGAATACACATACAAAAATAAAAACGCGTTAAAAATTTAAGAAAGGGTCATATGTACAAAGTCATAGTTAAAACTGCTTTTTTATGTCAGATCATTATCATAATTACTATTTTTTCTTCTTGATAGCTTTTTAACAATATCCTACGGTAGAGAACTGCGACTTGCGACCGTAGTTCGAGGAATCTATTCCCAAGATACAATTTTATATAATTCAAATTTTCTGCATTAATTATATAGGATTGCACTTGCTCACAAACAAGTTTTCAAAGAATGGCATCTGGCATCCACGTCCTTTGCGTATACCACACTGTGATCGCACACCTGCCTGCCAAGCATAGCTATTATGGCTTATTCCCCATAGTTATCATTGGGGAAGGCCTATGCAGTAGACGTCTATTGGCCAAATATGACGACCATCATTTTTTTTTACCAATTTTATTTCCTTTAAAATTTGTACAATTAATTTATAAATACCTTTATCGTCTAAGATAAAGTAATGTGTCTTTTGGCAGAACCCGTGCTTAAAATGCTTATTGAATTTAAAGAGAAATAAATTTATTGAAATAAGTTCAAGTGAGAATAACGCTTTTGAACTAGTTTGCTTAGTACAAGAAATGTCTGTTGAATGAGGAGAGGTTATATGTTTCAGCAGTTCCCAATTATTTCGTAATTTATTAAGTTATTATACACGTGAGACGTTTTTTTATGCGAATTATATTCACCGTAAAAAATATTTGGACATAAAAACAACCAACTACCACACAGTAACAGATTTTTTTGATATTTTTCTAATAGACTTTGCTATGCACTTTCGAAAAGACAAGACAACATCGTACATTTAAATATATGTTTGTACATATGCTACTGCCAGCTACGGAATGTTTATTCTATTGAGAAAAACCTGGCATGAAACTCGATACTCTTTTAAGGATTATTTTACATTTTTTTCTCTGTTATATACATTATCTATTTGTCACATGAAAATCAGGGAATTATACTAATCCAAGGTATTAACACAATAATAGGGTTTATTAATCAATTTTTCCTTCACATATTCTGTGATTTTTGTGGATATATTTAAAACTGATTTCGGTTTTGTAGGTATATAGCTATAAAAACGCATATGTTGTCGTATAAAAGGATGAATTATAATTAATTCCGTTTCTTTCTAAATGATTAATTAGGTGATCTGCAAGCTAAGAATTGCTAGCCTAAAGTGGCAACAATGGGTGAGGCACATAGCTCGTTTAACTGACGGCCGAAAGGTTCTTGAGTTTCCACGAAGTCCCCACTAGGTGGACTGGCGATAAAGGTCGTCGTGGCGATATTTGGGGAGGGTTGATGACTCGCAGTAGGCGTCTATTGGATGACATGTTGATGATGTCGAGATGATGATAATAAATAATTGAGATTGTTGTTCGCAGCGCATCAGCACGGCGAGCGGCGAAGGCAAGCACTACTGCTACCCGCACTTCACGTGCGCTGTGGACACTGAGAACATCAAGCGCGTGTTCAACGACTGCCGCGACATCATACAGCGTATGCACCTGCGCCAGTACGAGCTGCTCTAACCAGCGCACCAAGCCGCATCAGGTACCCCAACACACGTGTTATGAACCAGTCTAATAAGCTTACATGCTTTCACAAACTTTTTTCCCTCCAGGCTGACATTTAGAATACATTAGCACCTTTTATTATATTTAAAGTTCCTCTCAATCAATCATCTTAAAATCACTTCACAGTTTATCACCAAATGTCACTGCTACAGCAGTCCATCAAAAATCTAAGGATCTCTTTAACCTTTATATAATTTTCAGTGTTTTGTTATGTGTACTTCATTTTCATTTTCATTCATTCATTAAATCCTTTTTTAAAAACTAGTTTTAATATAGTCAAGTAATAGTTTGCACTAACACATATATGATAATGCTAATTACATTTTACTATATTCATTTACTACTTTAAAGAGATAAAAATCACCTGTTTTATTGCCTTCTTGATTCTCGTAAATTTATGGGATACTCTGTATATATGAAGTATGTTGAAAGAGTATCTAGCGAATTATGACTTTCGGCATGTGACATATTTTTTTAATTTGGGTTTTTAAAAGCAGAAGCGTAAAGGAAAAGATGATGGTCTCGTATTTTGACTTGCTAAGCTATTACGCAACAATTTTTCTCATAAACAAGAAAACAGTAACAGCAGGTTAATATATAAGCATCTGCTTTGAAAGTCGCTTCAGAACAACATACATTAACCCGAGTCTTCATTAGAACAATATGTAACTGTTGGCTAAAAGAATAGCTAAGTATTTGATATGACAAGCGTGGAATTGTTGGCTCCTTACTGTTTCTTGTATTGAGAGATTTTCATTTATTCCCAAAAATTAAATATTAAAACTTGGAATATGTTCTTAAGGTACGTAAGTATGGCAGGCAGAATTGGCAGTATTCATAAACGTTTTAAAAAAAAAACAAAGAGTAGATCCATTGGTCTTCTGATTTTATAGGATGCAATGATGTATAGATTATGCAATAATAATTTGCAAAACCAGAAAATAACTTGACTCTGTTGTGGGAAGTCAGTATGCAGACAGCGCGAGACCGGTCATTTGTGGTGATCATAATTCCATCCCTCCTTCCAAGACATAGGTCTTGCAGAGGGATCCATCCAAAGATCAAAAATCAAATCCCCTTCCAAGACATAGGTCTTGCAGTAGGCATCTATCGGCTTATATGATGATGATTTATAAGCTGATACTTAGTTAACTCAGGACTTTCAAACACTGAAAGGAACAAAGTAGATAATCATTAACAAATAAACTATTTTAAAATTTCGTATTAAAGATTATGTAGGTGATTAACTTGTAGGGGATTTGTAGCTAATGTTAATGTTTGTCACATAAAGACATACACCAATGCCTCACTATGCGTCGTGGATATGGTCCAAAAAAAAACACGACGCGAAGTGAATTAAGACTTTTTATAGCAAACCATGTAAAAATCGAGATTCCAGGGTTACGAAAATTTAATTAATTTATGAAAAACTAAATTAAAATTAATTTCTGTCTGATGAGTCCATAATGGCAGTTGTCATAAGTCTACTTTATTTCACAAAAACTGGTCCAATGGTTGCTGAAGATCTTTTTATTTTCAACATAAAATAAATTTTTGCAATTGATATTGGTACTTACCACCAGGGATGGGATTCTTTAAAACTCCCTCTGCTGTTAAGAACTTTTTTTAAAATCTCCATAAACACATCGTTTTGGAAATTTGTTTGGAGGTTAAATTTTGTTCTTTGAAGATTTCTATAGAACGGTCACTGTTATCTTCATTAACAAATTGCAATTCCAGTTGCAATAGAAGTTGCCTTTAGAGAATTCTTAATGAAAATGGTAAATGAACACAACCACGAAAATCTTACGACGCACAGTGAAAATTAGTACTAATTAAGCAGCTATGTAACTTCGAAAAAACGCTAAATGAAACGACGCAAAGCGAAGTATTGGTGTGTAGACAATGAGCAAAAATTATAAAATTGACGTTAAAAGAGTAACTATCGACTTTCTTGATTCTTCTGGAAAGAATCAAGGTTCTAAACCTGGAAGGAGTCTACTTACAAATACATATTATGTTAGGTGAATGTCGAAAGTGCATAGAAAGAAAAAATCTTTTTTTATTTAAAAAAAAAGGTTGCAATGTGTGTAGTTGTAATAATTAAAAATAATTTTCAGATAAATTGAGGAGAAGAGCATAACTCGCGCTGCCCGCAGCCCTCCACCGAATGACACCAATGTACGAACACGGCACAGCAATATTTACACTCGGATTATATTATAATTGTATACACAGCATGTTTACGTACGACGGTGCGTGTGGACGCTATCACAGTGTCACTGTGATTTCCTTCTCGTGTCGTTCGAATGGTGTTTCCGAACGGTCATTGGAACCTTGGATTTTACTTCTCTTACTTTCTTTTTGGATAATGTGTGATATTAACTGTATTAGAATCGTCTCTTTTAGACCCAACAACACTGTTTAATACTGTCTAATAACCATAGATATTTGTAAAACTTTGACTAAATGATTAATTAATTTTATGGGACGTTCATGAAATATGTCACGTGGAATGTCACACTGAACCCCCCCTCCCTTTTCCCTGGAAATAAATAATACGTCACAAAAGTTAGATTCCCTGAATAATGGATGATGAAATCTAAATGAATTAATAAACAACCACACTCGCCCCCCACTTCAGAGAAAACATATTTTATGAACGGCCGCCATAATGAATGTAAAATTATTTAAATTTGGAATTGTTACTATATTTTCTTTCGTACTTAGTGCGTGGTAGATATTGATTTAATACAGAGATGGTTTTACTGTGCTAAAATCTCGAAATGGATATCTTTTTGAATATGTATTTAAGTTGCACCGGGTTTCAATTGAGAATGGCAAGCCGTAGTCGGTGCACCATTTTTTATATTAAGGATCATTTGTGTACAGTTGTTTATTGAGAGCTATCTTTAGTATTCTTTAATTATCTTAGAGCAGAGCACAATTTAGCTTCATACTAATGAATTTTATCATTTACTTCGATAATTTCTATATAAATATCACATATCGTCGTCTACGCTCAAAAAAAATAGTTAAAATTAAGTATTTCTTTTATCTATATTTATATTAGAAGTACACAGTTTTTTGGGGGGCTTTATTTCATTTACAATATTTTTGCAATAATATTGTTATTTGTATATTTTTGATTGCAGATATATTTTTTATATATCATATGGATATTATTTCTCGTGAATGCAATGCGTCGTGATTACTAAGATTCCTATTGTTTTACTTTCTTCGTTCTAATTATTAGCGTTTAAGTTACTTTTTAGTGTTGATTGTATGGTCTTCCAATACTGTTATTTTTTTTGTAACATTAACAAATGAGTTAGCAGCTAACCTGTCGTGGACTAAACGATGTAACAATTTCACGAGCTTCGCTATATTTTATACTAAGTTATTTAAATGTTATTTAATGGAGCTTCTAGCTTAATGGTAAGGTCCAAAGATAAAGTTAGCCGTGTGTGTGTCTGTAGCGGACGTCACATTTAGCAGTATTTGATTTAAAGGAATATATTTTTCATTATTTTTATTCGGTTTATAGTTTATATTATTCATTTTATTAGGTGTAAGTACAACGTCACTAACAGTCGAAGCTAACTTAATATTAGAAACATATTTGTAAGAACGGTCCGTGTACTTACAAACCAAGAGATCTATATTTACATGTTTCGGAATCTTATGCAATGTTATTAGTTAGTTGGCTATAAATTTATGAATTTTGTTACGCACGCTATTATAGTTTTTTTTCAGGTCTACTACAATTATTGTTAATTTACTTATTGATTATTCTTCATATAGATTTTTAGATAATATATATTATTCGCATGTGCGTTTATAATTGTTTAAATAACGTTTTTTGATCTATTTAGAACCTAACCAAAAATGTCATGAAACTCATTCAACCGTGGAAGACTTTTGTTTTTCATGCTTGAATGTTTACTTGTAGAGTTGTTTAGATATTTTTTGTTATATAACCGTGTATGGTCCTTAATATAATAATGTAAGAATATATTAGCATTTTGTGCCATAATGAAGTGTTGCCGCCGGAAACACCATACTTGTAATGTTACCATATAAAAAAAAATTACTCTGTGACTGGCAAGCAAATAATCTCCAGCGAATTGTGAAACGCAATCGCCATTTCGATTTCATTAACTTAAACACTTATTGGTTATTTTTAAATATATATAGTTATTGAAATTGTATTTTTTTTCTTCTTCTTATGTTAAGTTTAAATTTGAATGTAAGTAGGCGAATCGTATTGTTCGTGTGAAACGAAATGTATCATTTTCAATTTGGTGCCCAGTGGAGGTCGCCCATTTTACACTTTATTGTGTGTATTTTGTCTCGATTTTACTTCGGAATATTTTGTTATATTAGACATAAAAGAGATTTATTTCTATCGTAAGCCAAAAACATGCTTTGAAGGTTATCTCCCGTAAAGGTGAAATAAAAGATGCCAAAGCAGAAATTATTTATATTTTTACAGATATTGCTATCTATTATAAATACTATTTTTTATTATCTGTGCGTCAAATGACATTTGAGTTTGTTTTATTTTAATAAAGAAGGCGGTCCTTTTTAGGTAATTTAGTGAAATTTACTTCTAGTTTAGTTGTTAGTCTGTTCGCTTGCACCGAAAGGCAGCTGTCTCCGCTTGTAGCGCGGCATGGGGCGACCTCCGCGGTCGGCCCACCATAGAGTTTACTGTGTAATTATACATTAACATGGCGTCTTCAATACTTATTGTACATGTAACTTAAAAAGTAAAAAAAAACTATCTGGTAGCTATTTAAGTAAGTCTTAGCGTATCGCGATAACTAAGTGGAAAGCAAAAGCAACAAACAATATACATATTGATAACGTAGGCTGGTGAAATCGTGAAGTTTTTCTTCTACCCGCAGTTTTGTCGTCCGGTCGATGTTTTGCTGCGTGTAACGGGTGGACGCGAAATTTCTAACATTCATTCAATGGTCTATGACGCGAGTTAATTCCACTGTATAAAATAACTTTGTCTATAGTCATAGGTTCCCAAAGTTTATGAACTACCCTACTCTTAATAAATTAGTAACACCTTTTACTACAAATGGCTGATTTTTTTGCATATTCTCTACTAACAGTCCAAACCGGATTAATTTTATACTTAATGCTTTTTTTAAATGTTTATTGAAGCCATAATAATAACATGAACAGTTTAATTTTTTTTATACTACCTCTGCCGCGAAAAGCTTCAGGCGCAATAGGAGGCGGTTTGGTGTGGTTAGAATAATATTCTTCTAATTTAACTGTTTTCCTTTTTCAATTTGGTGAAATTTCAAATGTAACATCTCTTGGTGAGTTTAGTTAGCAAATAGGGTTAGGCTAAAAGCTTGTTGGCCTCCCGGTCAAGTAACATAGATAATATAACGAACAGACCAGAGGCTCTGTGGATCTCGGATTTAGTGTAAAGAGGTTTCAAACCTTTTGATATTTGTCACACATTCGTTTTTTGCGTGTCGGTAAATGGAAACAGTTTCGATGGCCATCATCGGCTAGGGCTTTCTAACTTTTTTTGCGGCGTAGTTATTTTTAAAACGGTTTAAATAAATAAAGAAAAACAGTGTAAATGTTTCTAAGATATTACTATAGAATCTAATTATTGCCGCGGGAATCGATTTGGGAACCTGTGAACATAGAGAGCGAACGCCCGTGTCCGCCCGAATGTGCGAATGTACACGCAGCCTTATTGGAAGCTGGCGGGGACGCCGGCCGCGTGCCACGAATCTCATCCTGAGGCTCGCGCGCCGTTGCCTCTTCGTATTATTTGTTTTGGGAGTATTTATTCGTCGTCTGGTCACGCGGGCGACCGCGACGCGCCCGGCCCGCGTACAATTTAAGCAATCGCAATAACAAGTGAGTCATGTAATATGTATAAAGTAGTCTATAGCATATTTTCTATGTTTTTCGATATTTAGATAAAATACTGCCAGTGTCAATGTGGAATAATGAATTCTAATGTAACGTAGCTGTCTCCCGGCGGGAGCTTCGAGTCCGACGGTTTTTATTTCCTCCGCGTCGAGATCTCTTCGGGTAGCGTAGTGTATTAGTTGTTTTGCGTGATCAGAGCCCCAACGCCAGCAAATAGTATTGAACAATCGATTCCTCCGTTTTTGAATATATCTTCATAGTGGATAAGTGAATGTACTTGCGCACAACACGTATGTGGGGCGGGTGGGTGTCGAGCGGCTCCGGCTCGCGTCTCGCAGAGTGCAGCGGAACTGCAAATATTTTTTGGTGACGTTTTATCCGCGAGCGACGCCGGCGCAGAGACGCGGCCGCGAGCTCGCCGGCGGGTCGCTGTTCGGTTCGCTGGGCGAGTTCCTCCGCCTTGTATTCGTCACAGACTGCGGATTGCGATGTATTTACTCTTAATACCAACCTTTAAATATATACTGAAAATCTATATTTTTAACAAATTTAATTTTAAAAGTATACCTAATTAATAAAATTCCTAAAGATTAAAAAAACATAATTTTTTAATATTTACGTGTATAGTAGTACCTACTGCGACGATTCTCGAAGTACCAGGCGCTTATAATTTTATTGTTTCCACAGACTCGTGCAGAGAGAATATTGTTTACTGTCCATCAAATTAATAATTATCTATCACTGATGTGTACACATATATCAGTATGTTTCAGGCATTTTGAATCCGACTTAATGTATGTAAAAATAAATGTTGTTTTAAAATTGTGATGTTTCATTGCAGCACTGTCTCCTTCTCACTTCGTACAGAAGGATATGCTCAATTGTTCTAGTTACACTAAGCATGAGAGATGTCACTTGATGCCGAGGAGTAAGAGCAATGCGTAGAAGAAATTACTAATTACAGATTATTTGGAACGTACTATAAAACAGTTACTAATCAAAGTGGGTGTTAACCTAATGTAATGTAAATATTTATATTTAAAATCCTATGCAGCATTGTGTTAAAACTTAAACTAGAGAACTAGTACATTTCATAAACCTAATAATCCTACTGTTTATAGATAGTATAATAGAAAAAGGTCTTTTCCATGTAATATAACTATATTTAATATGTGCACGATGCCATCGCTTTTCACTACCATAATAAAGTTAAAATAATATAAACACTCCATACGTCATCTCGGGGAACATTCTTCTAAACGAAACAATGTTTTCAAAACTACGCCTGCAAGTTTAAGTAATTTCTTATCGAACATTTTCCTATAATTCATTGTTTTATGGAGAGTTAAACAAGACTGGTATTGAGATGTCCCATAGGATATTTAAAAAAAGAACAAATTTGGACTCTGGTGGGCACAAAAAGTCACGTTTCTTCTATATTTCTTGTAAATTTTACTCGTGCGACCTCCGTGCTTGCATGCATTTAGTCTGACAAGTGACGTCATCCTTGGTGGGTTGTAGAAATTTTGGTTGCAAGAAGTGATTTATAAAACGAAAGTAAATTGCTTGAAGTGGCAGCGGGCGGGCACGAAAGGTTCTCGAGTGGCAACCTCGAGTCAGACTGGGCTTGAGTAGGCTCTCCAATAGGTGGAACTATGACATAGTTGTCGCTGCCTTACATATTATATATATCAAGTTTAGGTTAGAACAGAAAATTAATTTGACGACAAAGGTAAATCAAATTGATGTATATTGTATATGATAAATCGAGACCCAACAAATGTAAACACTTGTAACCGAACCCGCATTGACACACGACTGCACCCGGGATTTACCAAACGGTGCACGCCGTCTGTCAGATCCGTTCCAGCCATTTACGGCAAACAATTTACATCAGTACAGAGTAACACCTTGTAGTACAGAACCCTGGACAAGGCTCCCATGTGAAACAAGTGGACCCACTGTCCCAAGGACATCAGCCTCTACCTAAGACACTCAGTCCTATCCACGAGTCTAAGAAACCCGGGCACGGCTCCCATATAAAACAGGTGGACTCACTGTCCCAAGCACATCGGCTGCCATAGGACGCCCAGACCTACCCAGGAGTTCCAGAAACTGAGGCAGGCTAGGCATGTAAAATAGGTAGGCCCGTCGTCCTAGGCTACTGGAATAACAAGGCTGGACCGTTGACCTGTGACCGTTTTACCAATCGGTTACAGCAAAACTCTCTCATGGCACCACCTTTGCTCTCCGCTCGGTGTCCCTCTTTTTTACCAACTTGACATAACACGTCATTAAAAAAATAGCAGAGACAAGACATTGACAGGGTGACAAAAGAGGAGTAATACATTTAAGTGCATTACCCTCGCGTATGAAAATCGAGAGTATTTCGTGACAATAGTTAAAGTTGCAGGAAGTCATTGGATGTGGTCAGCGCAGTACCGGCCATCGTGCCGACCTTTCGGAGAGGAGTATCCCTTGCAACGAGTGTCTAGAGCGGCTGAAAAGATAATCGGCCTACCCTTTATTTAAAACCTGTCAATAGATTAATCAGATAAGTAGTTGTATAATAAACTGATTTCAGCATTACTTTCATTAGGAAAAATGACGTTTTGAGAATATATTTAAATAAATAAGTCAAAAATGAAAAACTTTATTCCAACAAACTATAAGTTTCACACGGGTTATATCGAAGAGCAGCAACGAACCTTGAGCATTATAATTCGACAAATTGGAATTGTGGTAATAAAAAATGGCAAATAAACAATGCTCCTTGCGCTTTTGAAAACTTTTCATGTGCTATCCAATATATTAATTGAATCTGAACAAAGATAAACAAATATACATAAACAAAACAAACAACACTACACACATCTTGAAATGACACATTTTCATTTAGCCTAATACATCTATGTAAAGAAACTGACTAACAGCTTAAAGCTATTTGACTTAAAATTAATTTATACTGTACTCGTCAGACAGAAGTTTTATTAGAAGATACACAACCATCTCATTGGAGCGTCATAATGACCTAAGGATGCGTTTACATTAGTGGCAAAATGTTTGTTATAATTATAAAAAAAAACAAAAGATATTTAAACTTAACTAAAATTTAATTTTGTACTTGCAAAACAGAATTGTTACCAGAAAATGCATCATCTCATTTAGTAGTCATAATGTAAGGATGCGTTTACATAAGTAAAAAGTCTATTGAAATAAAAATGTTAATAAAAGTACCATGAGAAATATCGATAAATATATTGTTTTGAAAAGGGAGATACTTCAGACAAAATATAATAAGCGGTTCAAAATAACAAAATTGTGCCATTTATAAGAATTAAATTCCAATCAATCTCTTATAGATAAATAAACAAGCACATCCTCTAACTTTTATGTGAATTACTAAATCACGGTGTTACAAGTGTACAAAATTGTATCAAACGCATAGAAGGCATAGACCAAGGGGTAACCCTCGGGTCGCTTAAATATTTTAGGCTGATTTAGAAACACCAAATAAATTTTTGTGGTGTAATATTTTTCCCTTCTAAAATTTGTAATATGAATATAATTTTGAATACTCATAACATGAATAAATTTTAAAATTTGGAACGATCCTTTGTTAAAAAAAAGTTGCCCACCTCTGTTGTAGACCAAAGAAATAATTTTATTATTAACATAAGAACACCAGAAGCTGCCAGTCAAAAAATATTGTTAGTTTCACATTTTAAAAAAGTGTCTGTATGTACACGCATCCAAAATTTCTTCACTTTTGTTGACGCCCATTATAATCATCTGTTGCTTTTGCTCATTCGGTGGAAAGAGCGCTATTAACTGTCCGACGAATATAGTACACGTGCTCTTTGTTGCCAATTAAACACTAACAACATATTGGAAATACAAATGTATAAGATTATAAGCTGTAGTAAGCTTTTAAAAAAATCCATGCAGGTAAAAGTTAAGTTTAGTAACAAAATGTACTTTTAATTAAGAAAAAAAATAATTAAATTTGTAAATTAAAATAAAAAACAGAAAAGTAAATCAAAAATTAATTAATGTAGTAAAATTTTCATTAAGAATAAGTACTTTTATAACGAACTCACTTCAATGTATTACATATATTGTGTACAGTATGTAAACAATGCATTTGTGATACATACATTTTATTTATTATTGAATGTATCTATCCTGTATATTTGGATATTGAGGTATTTATAAATCTTACATAAATATACAGTCTTATTGTTGTATTTAACTTTATTTATTGAATACTAATGGGAGAGCTTAACCAAAAATGACTTTAAAAAGGTTTATAATCAGCTATTACTTCGGTAAAGAAAGAACCTAAATTAATATTAACAGATCTATTTATTCGTTGAAAAATTACAAGCATGCATAGAGATCGGATATTTGGATGCAAATATAAAAGAATCAATTATATAAGTATTGGCTGATTATGGAAAGAGCTTTTATCGACAAAATCCCTTATAGACCTAGCATGTTTTGTTAGTTTTACAATATATACTCTCATGTATTGTATCAAAATCTTGAATAAAATCCTATTAAAACGTGAAAGATGAAGTCTCTTAGATCAGGAAGCGTTGGAACACTCTCATCTTGTATGTTGATTCATATTTTTATCAAATTGGAATCTTCTGGATTTCTTTGCATGACATTAAGTCACTGTAAATCTTTTGTGGATATATTAACATGTAGTAGCCCATTGAAGCCGTCTCCATAACTTCCTAGTAATAAGCGTATGCATCGAAGATCCGACCTCAAGTAATAAATAAACTAGACCGTTACACACATTCAATTATCTTTTAATTAGAGAGGCAAATTATAGAAGAAAAAAAAAACTTATGAAAATAAATTTCAGTGTTGTCAATGTACATATTAGAATATAACTAAATAGGCAGTAAAATCTCAAAATGCAGAAGGTATTGCATATACTTATATAATAACTTAATTACTGAGAACAGAAAAAAATTCTAAAAAATACACAAAAAAACTTATGTTTAGACAAATTTGAAGTTTTTTTCAAAAAACTAAAGTGCAATTATCAATACTAGTTTGGCACTTAGTTTCAGCAAAACCAATTAATGATAGAGTATTATAAAATTACAAGATAATTGGTCCCGAAAATAATATAATTTAATTCTACTGTCAGTATTTTTTTTGTACGTTTTGCGATAGCCTAGCTTTAAACTAACAAACTAAAGCCTAAGACTATGTTCTCTGAACATCAATCTTTCCATAAAACCTTATTGAGAATACAACATTAAAAATTGTAAGCTTTGTTCTAATGTATTATAGTCGTTACTATAATGTGACAAGACGCACACGAGATATTTAAGAACAAACGGTTTCGTCTGTCTATCTCAATACGTGACTAGCGTTAGTGCAAATACGAAATCCACAAGTAAAAACGACTACCTTATAAACGGTCAAAGTTTTAAAAGCTTCAAGCTAAAATTAAAATCAAACTAGAACTTACGAGAGAACGTCACTGCAATAAAATACTATATTTACATATCTAAATCTCAAAGACAACATGAGCCTTTATTACATTTAGTACTTAAAAATAAAACCTTAACATATATGGTTCCAAATGCTAAGCTTATGGCAGTTTGTAAAAGTTCATAGAACGTTAAAGAAACTAAAAACAACTTACTTTTTAATACTAAAATTAAACCTGTAATCTATATGTCACGCAATATAAAATAATCTTATTCACCCAGTGTTCTGAAAGGTCAATCTTGCAATCAAATGTTAAAAATAATCAACTGTTAAGCTCTTGTTAACTATTAGTTTGAAGTCATTTCAAGTCAACATATATTAATCATCTTTTGTATACCCCTTTTTTAAAATATTTTATGATGTATTACTTGTAATTCATTTATGGTAATTAAAAAAATGAATTTAAAAACAATGGTTTATACAACGATTAGTCAGTCAAAATCCCTGATTAGCTAGTCAGTTTTGATACAAATCGCTGAACAAAAATCTCTTCGGGAAACTTCTTTTTAAATATCGTCCGTTCATCGTTAATCTTTGCTACGGGCCTTACTAAGGGATTAATCATAGATCAATTGGCCTTTCGGAATCTGGGCGTTGTTAGAGTATGAAATAAGTTGTAATTTTTTATTTGAGCCAATAAAATCACCTCGAAAATATGGAAGTGAATATTAAAGTCGCTTGTGTGAGGCCTGTTGAAGCCGGGTGGTTCTCCCGGTAAACGCACCGTAGGTAGGCGCCCACTAAATTGACCGACGACCTAGTGTCTCGACTTGACCACTGTGTCTTGTAGTGGGCGTGTATCGGCTGATATGATGATGATGTGGGTTAGTTAATGTAGACGAAGAAGTTTTGCGTGCCAGTGTATTTTGTGGCGAAGGCTTTTCCGGCGGCAGTGGGGGCGCTGAAGGCAACGTCACTGGTCCGAAGCGCGGAGCCATGCAGAAGCGAAGCGCGTGCGCAGTCCAACAATCGTGAGGCGACGCCACGTCGTCGGTATCCTGCGTGCGTCCATATCCGGGACACGCCGCATCTATAAACATATTTACATTACTAACTGTCATCTACCCGTTTCGCGAACTTAATAAATGCTCTCTGAACCTCCTAATGGATGGAATTTAAATTTATGTTCTCTGCTCACCTCTCGGCCATAGGAATTATTTATTAATCACCCCAAAATTCGAAAGGTAATTACTGCAACAATCCGCCATTTTATCAATATATTGTCACGAAAATTAAGGTAAAGAAATGTAATATAACCTAGATCTGTAAAATTTGAGTAACGAGACGAAGATTGTGAGGCGACGAATGAACGGAAATAAATATGAAAAAGATAGTAAATTGTAGAATGAAATGAGAGGAAAGATAGTTTTTACGAAGAATGATAGAAGAGTGAAGAAATAAAAGGAAAATAAAGTGAAAAAAAAAATCATTAAAGAATATCAAACCCTATCCTACAACAAGATAACGAATACAAGAGGTTCCCTATAACAGGGGCCATTAAAAAATATATATTATCATGCTCTTTATGGCAAGCTTTGATCGATTCAAAGAGTTGCTTTACAGATCTCTATGATATGGTCTGCTTTTTTGAATGCTTCAATTATTGTGCGGCCTGTCACCACCAGCATATAGGCCGCCCATCGGGTTGGCGATCTCCCTCTTGCTGTTTTTAATAGTAGAAGTCTACTTTTCCCAATACAACCAGCCATCAATCAATAAAGATCAACCGGCTTATTGAAACGATTGATTCATTTTTTTTATTTAAAAGATGTTTTAGATTATGATCATGAACATGGCTGTGTTCAGGAATACTGTTAAATTTGTGTGCGCTCTAAATAGTAAATAACAATATTTGCGATAAGAGATATCGTATTACTTACGTTAAAATCATAAAGTGTTAAATAGCTCTTTGAATTTATTACTTTTTATTACTTTTTTATTAATTCATTACTTTATTACCTTTTATACTCTATTCGACCAACACTTGTAATAACTAACATAAATTTTGAGCAAACATTTCCAAATTCAATGTTTTTACTAATATATAAATAAATAAATATCCAGATAACTCTAGAAAAATATCTACAATTTATTTATATAATTTTGTCTTCCATTCACTTGTAGTGTTGTCACCCTCATAATTTCAATTTTCAAAATGTCATTACTATTTAGGACTGTTACTTAAAAAAATCAATTTAATATTTTAATATATATGTAATATAAATTATTTGAATTTTAACAGATCCTTTTAAAGTTATTGTGTAATATAAGTTATTATTGCACTCGTATTATTAATATTAAACACAATAACATGACAACTCACTTGACAGGATATTCCTCGACGCTGCAGCAATCCGGCTCGCCGGGTATGAGCTTGTAAGCTTTCACTTTCGGCTCCATTATGAGACACCCGATTATTTGCTTCTTTTCAATGTACAAGTAAGCCTGCGAAAGATTTAATTTAATTACAAATATGAATGTGGTTTCAGACACAAAGATTCATAAGTTTTATATACTTGTATATCTGGCAACAAATTTTAAGTAATTTATTTTAAGTGTTTTATCTTTTGTCATCTTAAGACTATGAAGCTATTCTATTTACCTCAAAAAAAGGATGAACAACATTCTATAACTCAATAATAGAATATATTTTTCTAAATCCGAATAGAATCAGATTGTATCAAAGCTATGCTCGCTCTCCCAAATGTCGCAAGGTAATTCTAAATTGTAATGTGTGGCTTTTAACTTGTGGATTCTGGTTCTGCATTTACTATGTTGAAATACCAGCAGCGAATGTAATCTTTAACTGGCAATATACATTATTATAATTAATCTCACTTTGATTCCATAAACATTTATAATATAATTATTTAGAAATGGCTAGTTTAAAATGATAGCCAAAAAATTATATTCGAATTTAGAATTTTTTACTAATCATAATTTTTATAGTTACATTACATCATTTTGTCACTTAATATCTGAAATTGATATAAATATAATTATTTTTTTAGGGATTTTCGTTGAGGAGTATGAAAGCTCTGTGAGCATAAAAGAGCCCCAAAAATTTTTATTCTTAGTTTTTTGTGGGCACCTCGATCAGGGTGTTTTTTGAACTCATGTTACTTTAAGTTGGAGGATGCCATTATTACTTAAATCTGATTCTAGTTCCTACTGAAATTTAAAATTTTAAACTAAGATCAGTAACTTTATATTTTTAGGAGCTTTACAATATATATGTACTCTCAGGCCCATGAGGGATTTGGATTTTGACTTTTTGAAAACGAAATTTAGGCGTTACGAGTTTAATTTTATTTCTTATAATTATCATGTGTGCTGTCAGTAATTCTTATATAAGAATTTAAATTTTGGTGCATAAATAATACATTATTGTATAAGTATTGAGAAGCAACCTTCAGAATACCAATAGGACTCTTCTGGTATTCATTTCATGTCTATTGTGGTCGTTTTAGCCCATAGACGCCCACTGCAAGGCACAGGCCTTGTTCAAAGGTATCTTTGGGGCCGATTTACCATAATCGCTACACTTGGCAAGCGATTGCAGTCTGGTATTATGGTATGTAATAATATACACAGTGTCAATTAAATAAGTTTGTATTTCGGGAATAGAACCAGCGACCTATGATTGCAAGTCACAGTCCACTACCACTGGGTAGCTACTGCTCACGTCTCATTTCTGTCATTAAATGAAAACATACAAATAATATGAATAAATAGAAGTAGTTAGTTTGTCTTGAATTATACTGACCGTGTAGGAATGTACATCGTTGGGCAAGGTTGGCTCGTAGCCCAGCTGCACGTGCACAACGCGCGCCAGTAAGGTGGCAACGCGCTTCCAGCCTGTATCTCCACCTCGTACACGAACACATCGAGCGGTGTCTATGCGTTCCACCACACACTCGTCCTTCCAACCCTGAGTGATCACCAAAAAATGTTATTATTACAATCAAATCAACTAGGCACAATACTTTATATCATGTCTATTTATGATATAATTAATTATTTTCGACTAAAACACTGTTATCATGATGTTAGTCGAACATTCCCTAAGTCTCGCTCTAAGATCGCCTCTATAACCAGTGTTGCAGTGTCAGCATCTTTATATACCCTAATTCAATAGATCCGTCAAACCTTAAAAGTTGCGTATTTAAGTTATTTATGTACTTTTACGTATGTATACCAGTGCACTAGGGTCACCAGGACCTTGAGGTAACGTCGCACGCAGTGGTACTAGCTCTTGAAAGTTCAGTATCAGATACATTTTTATTTGTCGACAATTAATGCCGCCATAGATGCCATAGATATATCAAAAGCCTTAAATATAAGCATCTGCAATATGGTTAAACTTACATTAAACTTAAGAACATCCGTTGCATTGTGGTGAACTAAGTGGTCATGCTCATCTTGGGGATCACCGATCTGCAAACCAAAAATAAACTTAATTACATATTTTTTCCATAACTCCTATACAAAATCAATTTATTGTCTACAGAGCAATTTGTTACAGGATTAAAAACTTTAAAGGGGTGAGTGTATAGATTATTTGTTAGCAGAAAGCTTTTTTGTTTTAAACACTTTTTCCCCCATTTTATTTTAGGGAAAGGGGCATACATTCTCCTACTTTCACCTTCCCTCTCTCAACATTCACAATTTCCATGATTCAGCATACATTCAATAGCAGAAAGCTTAACGATGCTCGATCTTGCGCTGCTCACATCAACTACTTTTCGCGATCTTAACTATGTCCTTGGTCTACCTAGGGGGGGCCTATCCTCGCCGTTTCTACCGCTTAGTAGTAGCCACTTGAGACCTTTCGGCTCCAAAGATCTCTGGTTGCATAAGCGATGTGTCCCGGCCACTGCCACTTCAGACAAGCAATTTTTCGAGCTACAACGGTGACTTTGGTTCTCATGAGGATCGATTTTTGATTCGATCTTATAGAGAAATCTTAAGCATAACCCACCCCATGGCTGGTAATGCCACTATGACGTTACCAATACCAAATGTAGAGAGAAAACACACTCATACACACATTTTTAACTGTTAATTTTATATCATAACTTTCAGTTCATTTTAATTTATTACTTCTAATAATGACTATGAATCTAGAAGCTAGTGTTGTTAACTTGGGCAGTTTGTTAACCAAACTACAATAGTCACTTCAGATTATTGTTATTGTAGAATATATAAACAACATATAGTACAATACCTGATAGATAACTCCACATTCAGTACACTGGGTTGCACCAAACCTCTTTTGTCCCGCATCAATCACATACTGGTCATTAATAGATTTTAAAATTGACTTTCTGCCCTTTTCTGAACCTGTAACCATTATAAACAATAATTAAATTAATTGATTCATATTGGAATTACTTATTATAGTACCAGGCATTCGATTTGGCACGTCGGAAACAGTGATTTTTTTAATTAATTTTGGGATTGAAACACAAATATAGTTTACTAATAATAATTTTACACTAAAGGAACAATTTTAACCACAATAATAGTTAATTTTAAAATTAAATTAGGAATTGCTTATTTGCTTGGTAACCATTTTTTTTTGCTGAGACATCTTATTGACATACATCTTTTGTGGTTTCAAATGATACAATTGAGCTTATTTAGTTTTAAAGAAGGAATTTAATTAAAAAAATTTCGACTTAGGCAAGACGCGTCGTATTAACAATAAACTGGTCTTAACTGATACAAGATAAATAGTCAGATATTAATTCAAAATAGAAAATTAAGAATTAAATTGATATAAAGAATTTACCTTTGGGCAGAGTGGACAAACCGGGATTGGGCTGGTTGAATATGGGGAACATTTTTGATGTTTTGGGTTTGGTTATTTTTTCTTCACTTTCCACTGTTGTTTTGTCTGTAAATAAAACATACTGATTAGTTTCAGTGGACATTCTTGTCAGTAATAAAAACATGATACTCAGAAAGTATGGTATTTTGCAGTAATTTCTGATAAAATATTTCAAATCGATAAATACCAGCTGTGCGTCACCCACTGCCAGTTCAAACGAGCAATTCTTCGAGCTACAATATTTACATCTGTGCTTTTAATCTTTATACTATAGATAGTAATTTTATTTACCTGGACTAACAGGTGGCATATTTGACTCTGTAGAAGCGAGAACTGCCTCCGCATTGATGTTGTTGGACTGTGCCATTTGCAGAATCTGTTCATCCAACATTTTCAACTCGCGTTCTATTTCATCCAAGTCGGTTAAGTCTTCTTGCACTAGAAATCAAGTTTTAAATTTATACTCATTTTTGTAAAGCAAATAAGACGACATATACAGCAACAACCAGATTTTGGATATTTGTCATGTTATTCTTCTCATAAATTACGAAGGTTTCTTCTATGAGTTACTAATAGATAAATTAACAAAATCAACTATTTTTTTAGCCTCCACCTGCCCAGAAGCAAGTGCAGCTTGTCATCTCACTTGCACAAGAAATTTATATCGATTTCAGTCGCTCATTCGCTTTCATCATCATCATCATAATTTCAGCCGAAAGACGCCTTTAGTCACTGTACTTAAACGATATCCAAAGGGAGGTAATAAAATTTTTTTGTTTATAGATGTGAAAATTTTTCCATCTTTAAAAAACAAGATGTCCCGTCAACAGAGTACAACATGGGCATTATTCCACTTGAAGGAGTGACAGCCATATTGTGAAAAGGTATCAAAACAATGGCAGAAGTGTATCAAGATACCAGTCTCGAGAAGGTGGTCCAGCCCCTTAACAACCATGTTCAGTAAACAAGAATGGTCCTTTCAACAAACTCGGCGCCGGCTCTTAGCTCGATGTACTCCACAAACGTTCTAGACTTCATCATACCTAAAAACTGGCCGTTATCTAGACCTGACCTTAATCTACTGGATTATGACTTATAGACAATTTTAGAGAGTAAGCCTCGCTCTACACTTCTTGATAATTTGGAGTTCTTACAACAATCCATGATTGGCAGTGAAGATATTTCCAAGAAAAAGAGTTGCAGCTCATGTTCTCAATGTTTAAAGGACTGTATTGCAGTCAATGGAGACCACTTTGAATAGGCTTTATATGTTGTTAATGGTTTTATGTTAATATATTAAACTAACACAATGTAATAGTAATAAATGTTACTTTCAGCCGATTGGACGACCACTACAACACAGGGCTTCCCAAAGATCTCCACAATAACCGGTCTTTTGGAGGGCCTACTCACACCGCGTCTACCGGCTCGTAAAAATCTATATACTTAAAATAAATTAATAATGAGGTTTCAAATACCTAGTGGTTCTTCTGCTCCCACCACAATAAATCCTCCATCAACAGGTAAAAACTCTTGAGTTTTGGATGCATCATGTATCATTTCATTAGAGTCAATCATCACAACATCTTGGGGTATGTTAACGACCTCTGTTGTTGGAATATTAGTGTCGTTTTTATTTGCACCTAACTCAACAATAACTGCATCTGTGTCCTCTGGTGGGACTCCACTTGCAACAGGGACAGCAGTGATGGGTTGAAATATTTGATTTGTTTCCTCTATAATTGTTTTGTTGAAACATGGTACGTCTGATTTTGGTTTGAAAATTAATTCTGATTCGGGCACTTCTTCTTCAGTCCATTGACTCAAAAGTGCCTCAATAGTTTGTTGTTCCTCTACAAATAGGTCACCTTTTTCTGTAAAACAAGTACTGTAATCAATTTATGGTAAACAATATAGCTGCCTACACCAGACGTCTGACACGATAACTACAACCATAAGTCATAAGGAAACGACTAACAAAAAAAAAAGATAAAGTTCAGTTGCACATAGCAACTGAACTTTTTATCTTGACAATTCAAACAGTACCCATTATCCCAGAAATTTCATTATGATGCCTACAAGCTAGAACAAAGTAATGCTATATTATTGATGTGATATTAATATTGAAAGTCTCTTGCATTTGACACTTAGTGTATTGATGTAATTATTCTATTTTGTGTGTGTCATCTGTAGTCATTACTTGAATATGTTACAAGAAAAATGGCTAAAAGGCACCATTTAATAGAAACTGGAATCAAATTGAGCTACTGTAAATCTTACAACTAAAAATTATTTTAGCTATAATAAGTCTTGATATTTTTACTAAAAGAAACAATATTCTCTAACTGCAAAGCATTTAGATTAAGTTAACGAGATTTTATTGCATTTAAAAACTGCTATTTTACCTTGCATCATTTCCTGTGAAGAGTTCAACATGCTGGTATCTTCTTTTGCACTAGACTTGGATGAAAAACTTTTGTTCAAAGTTTCTGAGAGAGCTGTGTTCCCTTTAGCGGTTACTGTTTTACTCTTGTAGTATTTTGGTTTGCGGATCTTATGTTTAACACCCAAGTTTATTTGCCCGGGTTTTCTCTTGCGTCGACTCGAGTGAGAATTCGAGAATAGTCGGCGGTGATGCCTTGTAGACACCTCTATAGCATTTGATATCTTTGTGGTTACACTTGTGTTCAAGTCAGGGTTTGTTTTACCATAAAATGACTTGGTAGACAAAATCTCTTTTAGTCTTTCGCTATTAAATAAAGAGAGACGAGCTTTAGGTGCAATGCTTGGGTCTAATCTCGGAAATTTAGAATTAGGACCACCTTCTACCATTCCGTCATAGTGTAACCTTTTATGACTTTTCTCACTTTCACACATGGATTCTGGACTCTCTTCTATTTCAATGACTGATCTTCTATTGTGGCTGAGTTTTGGGGGAGATGCCTTAATATCAGATGTGTTGTGTGGTGTTTTAAGCATCTGTGTAGGAGATATGAGATTACTCATGTCCATTTTGGTGAGGCAAACAACAGGGTTTTTAACAGGGGAATTATTTTTTTTCTGTTCAAGTAGTACTCCTTTGAAGCTTAGCAGATTGGGCGTAGTTTTAAGTTTGCGTGTAGATCGTCGTAAAGTTTTAGTGGGGGTATTTTCTTTGGAGTCCAATGAGTCGGAATCGAAATTTAAATCTTTTAGAGAGCTGCTACAACTTTCAGTATCTGCTATTAGACTAGCTAAACTTTTACGGGCTTTACTTGAAGTGGATGAACTGGTGTGCACACTAGTGCATGAGTGAGTTGATGATGGAGTCACTGGATGGTTGCGAAGGTGTGGTGTAGCAGGTGTTGATGCAGAGCCACCACATCTGGACTCCGGGCATGAGTACCTTGTTTGATACTTTTTAAGTGTGAAAGGAGATTTCATAAAGTTCTTTAAGTCATGTGTTTCCTTAAACTTCCTTGTTTGGCGAGTTTCATCTGTTGGTAAAATATAAAACGTGTATAGTAACACAATATTACTTTATACAATACATCATACAATATTATTATTTACGCCATCTCTGTGTAAAAATAAGATTTAAATGAATAATGAATGATAATTCGCTTTAATAATGAAGTATTCAGATTATAAAACAAAAACAATTTCATTTGACAAAACAAATTTTAGCTGTCAGTAATTCATATTTATTCATCTAATATGTCATCTAAGCTAAGCCGTTTTGGCTCCATTTATGTTTTATTTGAGTATTACTTGCATTACATAAGAATCTTGTTTGAATAAAAAAACATTCTAACTATTATGTTTAACATCTTTACTAAATGTATATAATTTCAACCTACTAATGAGCAGTTTATTTTTATTTTAAAAGTCTTTACATGTTTCAACTTTTCAAATTACTTTCTATAGGATGATTGGTTATAGGTGTGAAAGCTTTAAAGCTTTTACAACTCTTAATCAACAGGTAAAGTGACAACTCTACAATATGTTACATTTTTTTCTATTAAAATGTGGCAGTTCAATAACTTCTGGAAGTATAAAATCTGCAGGAACAGATAGTAAACAATAATTAATTATCATCATGATCATCATATCAGCCAATTGATGTGCACTGCAAGGCATAGGTCTCCAAAAATCATCATGATGACCAGACATGCTGTGTCAATCAATTTTGAAATTCAGTAATCAATATTTTGAAAATGATTATCATAGATTATTTATTATTTCTGAAGCCATTGATTTCTAGAAAAGATGTACTATACATTAATTGACAGCCAATAAGCTTTCACATGTATAACCAATCATATATGTACTTTAATATAATGTATTCCATTATCAATTATTTTTAATGCTTACTTAAAGACTTATAAATTTTTGGTACTTAAAAACTAGGTGAAAAGAATCTCAAATTATAAAAATTTGTATGTTTTTAAAATGGCCCCTGTAAACACTATATAATCATTACATAAATACTTATAAAGGAATCCTTAGAATACAAAAATCAATACAAAGCTTTAATGTTAATTAATTTTGGAGACATTTTCATTAAGCATTGACACAAAAAATTTAAAACATTGCATGTGGTGTTTATAAGTAATTATAGATAATACTTGTGTGAAACATGTTTATCAATAGTTACTTATGGAATTGTGTTCACTAAATTAGTATACTAATACCATACCATATACATACTATTTTACTGTGCTATATTTATTACAGCAAGTAACATGATTTTGCTAAATGCTAAACTGTCTTCAAATCAGTTTTTTCACTGCAGGAAATAGGTGTGTTGTTGTTCCAAAATATACAGTAAATAAGTTAATAGAAAACTAGCCAAAAAGTTTTTATGACCAATATAACTTCTAAGAATTTAGAAGTCACACAAAAACTAAATGAGTAAATTCAAAGTTAACTTACGCCATAACGACCTCTCGGGGGTTTTCGGAGTATTTTGCTCAGTTTCTTCACCGGAGCTAGAATCTATCGTACTGATGATGCCAAGGTCGTAATCATCGCTATCACTCTCACTATCAACAACAGGAAGACGGCGGTGCTTCGTCAGAGAATCAGACTGTTTAGGCATTTCATCCTGGAATAACCCCTTTTTACGCTCCATCATTTTCGGTGTATGCGTGTGGGGAATACGCAAAGAACGACGTGGTGTTATTGCAGCCATTTCGAAAAGAGTTTTCTGTACTAACAGCGTATCACACCTGTTAATAAACTAAGCACACGGGTAGTTCACGGTGTTGGCGCCTCCATGTCTTAGTTTTCAGTATTTCTAGTCAAGATCGACAAGTGTTTCAAATATTTACTGTAAAAGTTGAAAGAAAAGATACAATGCTACCCTATTGTCAACAAACGACGAAACTAATTGAAATCAGTCGACGTTACTAATAAACAACTTTAATTTGGCACTAAAATGCAACCATTGTCCACAATTGTTTGGCGCGTAAACATCTGTCATAATCCAAAATTGCCACAGTAAAAATAACGTACATTGATACCGTTAACCGTTACGACAAATTCATTTTTCTAAGCCTTTTCTTTCAGTTTTACCTTTACTTGGTGAAATATTTGTTTGATGGCCTTATATTATTTATTTTATAATTATTCAGCCTTAATAAATTAGCAAGCAAAGATTTTCTCTAAATTCTTCTTTTCAAAGATCGCCACGGTGACGGATCTTCCGCTGCCAGCATCCTTATATACCTTAACCAAACCTTAACTATGTCGTCAGTCTATCTAGTAGGGAGCCTTCCCTTTCATTAAATTAATAATGGTCAATTTTTATTAATTGCAAAGAACAACTACAAAAAATATCATATTAGGTTTTGAAAATTTATCTTTGTGACTCTACACTCTAATCATTGTATGTAGTAGCTTATTAACCACTTAAATCTAATTATTGGTATCAAAGAATCTAATTTAATCCAACATTGTAATAATCCGTGATACTTAAACGTTTCTTATGCTTAACTTTGTATCCCTTCAAAACTCGTAGTTATTTGACTCGAAACAAAATCTATCGACGTATTATTTATAAAGTAAATAATTAGTTTTATTTGTCTTTGTTTATATATAAAGTTCTATGTTTAAAATTGATATTACACTTAGTATTAATAATTAAAAATTAACAAAATATGACTTGTATTTGGAATCTGTCATTTTTAAATGTTTTGTCGTTGTGTTTAATAATTTTCACGCCAATATTTTTTAACACTTTGTGATATTAAAATGGACGGGTGATAAAGAAAACCGAATCGCTGTGATTGCATTACATAAAGAAGGGACGGTGCTTATGTACCTTTAAAAGCAGTATGGGAAAGAATTCGTAGAAATCCTGTCTCAATGCAAAAGATTTCATCTCGGGAAACGAAGATAGTACCAAGAACTATGTCGCGTATTTTAAAAGATGACTCAGGACTTGCAGCCTATAAGAAACGCACTGGTATCTCGTAAATAAAATTTAAAAAAAGAATAGGGTGGTAAAATCTAAACAACTACTTAAGCAATACGTAAAGAGAAGTCGCAGATAAATTTTGTATACGAATGAGAAAATGTTTACAATTGAGCAATATTTTAGGAAACAAAAACACCGTATTTATGCTGAAAGCTTTGAAGAATCTTCCAAATAGTCTACAAAGTACAACATGGGTGTTATTTGATTTCATTGTTGGTTTGGTAGGGGTTAGCTATTAAGAAGTGACTAAACCAAATTTTGGTGAAAAAGGTATCAAATCATCGGTACATATATATCAAGATACCATTCTTGAGAAGGTAGTAAACAAGACTATGATCAATGAAAATGAAACCAAGAATGTACCTTTCAGCACACTCAGCGCTGTGTTATAAAGCACGATCTTGGTTAAAAACAGTTCGGAAGTTCATTAGAGTTGAAGACTGGCCATCGTTTAGAATCTACTGGATTATGATTCATGGTCAGTTTAAGAGAGAAAGGATTTTTTAATTTGGACCACCTAAAACAAATTATACGATTCCCAGTGAAATTTCCCATAGATAGAGTGCATGCTCCTATTGATAACTGTCCTCAACGTTTAAAGGACTGCATTGTAACCAATGCAGACTACTTCGAATAAGGTTTAATTTTGTATTAAACTAACACATCGTAATAGTAAAAAACACGTACAAGAAACAAATGTTGGTTTTCTTTGTATTAATATTTATGGCGAAACTGAGTATAACTGAGCATTTTATTTCAATTTATTTAAAGTCTCGTTGCTATATTATATAATTATTTAGTATCTTTCATTAATAAAATTTTTTTAAATTTATAACGGATGCCATGATTTATATCCACAATCCAAAGGTTGACTGGCAATTAATGCCCCTATTTATGGTGTACACCTTTTTGTTTTAAAAGATAAATGAAGTTAATATATGAATAATTGCTATTCCTAACTATGCACAAATTTAGCAAATACCATCCGTCTTTTGCAATTAGACCTGTATGGCTTTTTATAGACATTAATTAAGGGAAGACCATTATTATACGATGGAGAAAATAAATCAATGACCATGAAATAGATATTAAACCTTTTTATATTATATATAACAGTAAAAACTAAATGCGGTAAATTTCCATAAAGTAAGCAACAAAAACAAAATTGCCAATGTTATTTAAAATATTCATGCACTTCATTAATGAAGAGAATATTTTTTAAACAGAAATATTTTTAATTGTCGTGTGTTATTTATAGAAAAAGCAGCGACAACTCGAAAAAGCTTTTGATCACTGAAAAACTGGATGACTGGAGACTTATGCGCTGGTCCGATCAAGTTAAAATCATGCTTCATACCTCGTACCTTAGTAGAAGAAGCAGTACAAACTATTGAGAACCGGTATAGATGGCGTAACATAGTGCTCTATATACCGTTCAAAAAGAGTCACAATCCTAATTAGTGAGAAATAAGACGCAACCGTAATAAGGATTTGTACGAAGAGTCACTTTTATTTAATATAAACAAAGACAATATATTATAAATGGTTACTATTTTAGGTAATGGTACCGATGTATAGAATAGTACCCACCCTCTCCTCACGTGTTTGCAATAAGTCGACTAAGAGAAAAATATTTATAATGGTCAGCAGAACCTCCTCAATACATTCTAAATAAAAAAAAAACTACGCACACGTCAAGCGTGTTACAAATCAGCATATAGTACTTAAATGAGAAATGAAAAAGACCAGGTCTCCAATCTTCTTCAGCTCCGATATTCTTGGCAAAAATAACAGCCAGGTTAACGGCGGAGCAGGGGTATATTAAGATGAATACTGAAATTCTTTCAGAAACTCTTTAATTCCATCTTGCCGGAGGGTATAAGGCTAGAAAAATGGAATAGAGCCAACGTGGTGCTATTCTTCAAGAACTGATAACATCTTATTACAGATCTATGAAGTGTTTAGGTCATGTTTATTTTATTTATTTACTTTGATTTTTCGTGTTACAAGCTGTTCTCGACGTTTATCGGGAATCGTCCCACGATGAATTGTTAAATTTCAACCTCTCGAACAAGTTAGTTTTCGAAAAGGTTATACCACCATAAACCGCATTCGCTTTATACAGAACACCCAGGAGTATAATTTAGTTTTTATATCCGTTTGTGGCTTATGAAAAAATCTTTGATTCGGTTGAAGTATGAACGAAGTGCAAGTCCTTCCAGCGATGCCTATCCTCATGCTAAATTTACTATCGGTACATAAAAATGTTGGAGTGATTTTATAATAACGTCGCCACATCAGTCGGAGTACAGGAACAGATATATATATAACACGAAGGTACCATTGATAAGGGTCTGAGACAGGGAAACGTTATCTCTCTGAAAATGTTCCCTGCCGCCATGGCCGTGAAGCTCATAGAAAGACTAGTATTCGGCATCAACGACAACGGCGAATCCATTCTTCGGTTTGAAGACGATATCATAATCATGGCAAAAACACGGACAACTCGGATAAGAAGAAAGTTTTGTCTATCACCTATGACGTGGCCATTCCAATATCAGTTGCAGGCTCGATTTGAAATTGTCGAGTCGTACATATATATTTGAGTCAAACAGTGAACATAGGATATTAAATTTCGAGGCGGGCGGCTTCAGGGAGCGATTAGGAACCTACGAGACATCTTCTCATCCGATATGTAAAATATATCTTAAAAATTTGTGTTACCAGTGATGATTTAAGGTATAAAAACGTAGTGTCCCACTTCTTGCTATATTGACAAGCTCACAATCGCTCAACGAGCCATGGAGCTCGCCATTTTTGGTATTCGTATTATAAATCGATTAGAGATGAGACAGGATGGGCAAGTTGAAGTGGCAGTGGCCAGACTACATAGTGCATAGAACAGATGGTCGCTGAAGTCTTGTGGTTCTTGAATAGCAATCACACAGCGTAGCTATGCAAAAGATATATAAAAAAACTTTTATGGTCGTTCCTTGCCAGTCTTATTGGAAATCTATGGGAGAGGCATATATCCGGCAATGGACTTCCTATGAAATGATAATAATGATACAGTAATGCAGAATTAGTTATTTAATCAAATATTTGTGAAAATAAGCTACTTTTATTTCAAAAGCAGAAAAAAATAAACAGTAAAACTTTATCATAGACTTTATCAAAAACTAGCCGTGTCCGTGACTTCGTCCGCGTGGAATTTAACAAAAAAATATTTAGTTCATATTAGTTTTTTTTTAATTGGAATTTTTCTTAAACATAAGTAGCCTAAGTTACTTCCTATAACATTAGATACCTAACAGTATAAGTGCCGTCAACATTGGTCCAGCCATTTACGATATTAGCCGAAACAAACAGACAGATTCTTAAGAATTTAAAAAAAAAGTAATTTTGGTATACGTACGTAACGTATTTATGCATAAAGTGAAAAGCTATAATTTTATTTTCACAAAACGTACACTCCAAAAGTTTTCGCAATTTACGAAATTATTTAAGAAGCGATAAGAAATGTTACTATAATAATATTTATTCCCCCTATTGAAAATGGATGAAAATAATTATTCCTGTAAAAGATTAAACATCAATAAGCTTGTTATGAAATTAATAAAATATAGTACATATTTCACAGTTTTTAAAATATCTAATAAACTAGTACATACGATAGTTATTAACAGACTAGAATAGAAATAGTAAACATATAGAAAACATATGTCACTAGCTTGAAGTCCACCTGTTGCTAGATATATTTCGAAACGTCATTATAAAAATAGGAACAGCGTTTTAAAGTTTTTTGTTACAGGTCTATGAACACTAGCATACTGTTAGAGGCCTATTCGTTGCGGTTGATATACGTATAAAAAAGTTATTTTTAGAATTTTATTAACATTAATTTTGTTTATTTTTTTATGTTGAGTGACAAGATGACTGTCACTTTCATAGTTCAGCCTAAACAGTATATTATATCGCCAACATCATCATAGCCTTTTGTTGGTGTATATATACATCTTTTATTGACACACGTACTAGTATATAATGCCAAAAAACATTTACATATTCATTATCTTTCATCATTATTATTACATCTGAAGGAAGTCCACTTTTTAGAAAGAAGTCCCCCTACAGATTTTCAATAGGTCCGGTTGTAACCTGACTGCATCCAGCGGTTTCCGAAACCTTGTGGGCTGACGGCTCTGACCTTTGATGACCCATCCATGGAGTCCACTCCAGCCTTAGTTATCTTAATATTGATGTAATTACTTTAAAGGTGTTTTCATCCATAGATAAGAAATGCTCCTTTTTCGCATTATTATAGTACAGTATTACACATCCGCAAGCCAAAAGCAAAAAAGTTGGCGTACCCGCTGTTTGAGTAGTAGTAGCCCAACTGTAGAAAACTGAGTTTTTTGTTCGAATTTCGAGGGTTTGATGCCAGCGATACAATATTTTAATTCACACTTTGTGTATAATTATATTACCACTGCTTCAAAACAATATTCCAGAGGATGGGCAGCAACGTCTCATGCCTTGCAGTGGACGTCTATGGGGTCAACGACGCCAGGTAGTTTTGAAATAGGTATAAAAAAACTTTAGTGTTAAATGTATAAGTCATAAATCAGCGAAAAGTTTTAAAACTTTTAAACCTATTTACAATCATTCTGTATAAAGTAATCAGCCTTCAATATGTTACATTAATTTAGTTTTTTCTATTGGAATGCTACGAGCAAAAAACTTCCGGCACTAAAAAGTCGACGGGACAAATTACGATAATTAAATTTAATATGTTTCAATTCGAATTTTAAAAACGATTCGGTCGATCGGTCTGTTATCTTTTTTTAGATTTTTGGATAGCGTGTAAAATACAGTAATTGATATGAAATGTGTTATACATTATTCCTTTAAATATTTTACATTTTTAATAAACATTGTATATAAGAGCCCCTTTTATCCTACTCTCTTATGTAAGAGAAGCGTTCTCTCGCGGTAATATGGTACAAACTAGTCTACAGAATATCAAAATTAAGTACAACATTACACTATATATTATGTACAACGTACAACTTTAAACACTGGACATAGTAACTGTTTGATAGGTTCATCAGTATTCTAGTACATTATAAGTACACTATTATGTATATATCTTTAATCAAGAAGGCATTTACGCGCACTTTTGAATCGTCGATTATTTTAACATTATAAGTAGAAAGCTACCACTGACTCGGAATTTTCTAGGAAGAGCCGGCAAAAAACTCAACAGTTTCTGTTTTGAAATATAATTCAACAATTTTTGAAGTACATATTATATCAATCATGTAAATGAGTCAACAAATTTTGTTTGGAACTAATTGAAATAATAACTTTGGCATATCTATTACAATTTAGTTGCTACTGCACTATCGAACGTACAGGAAATACAAGTGGTACAGGTTTTGCAAACATATAATAATTAATATTGTCTAGGTACCGCCTTGCTAATGCAACTATGGATAAAAACCCGATGTCGAACAGCTGAGGCGTGTCGCACTAGGGCGAGCAACCGGTTGGGTCATGCATGGCCGAAATGTGGATTTTTATTCCTTAGCTTTGCAAATAATATTAATAATTTAAAAAAGTTATTATTACACAAAAATATTGTCGTCAGAAGATGATTTTATTTACTCTGTTTAAGTTAATCGTGATTTCTTTCAGTCATAGAACGCCCACTGTTGATCACGGGTCTTATAAATATATTTCCAATACGTTCGGTAGAAAGCTGCCTGAATCCAGTGTCTTCCGACGACCTCAACAAGGTCATTGGTCCTTGAACCTGGGGCTTCAAACCCAGCGTCTATCTGTTCTGGGCACTATATGGCCTGCCTACTGTAACTTTAAATTGCCAATTCACTGAAGCATGTAGTTTAATTTAGTTCGTCTACGAATCTCCTCATTCCTCCCCCCTCATTGCTCGTTAAGCGACAGTTAACTTGCCGATGAGACAGAAAGGGAAACCACGTTTCTTTACCGTAGACCATAACTGATAAAATGCATTTCTTTGGAGACTTTCGTCATTAGGCACCGAATGATGTTGGGTGAGAAGATATTTCGATGTACGTTTACAGTTTATAATCTGCACTTTAAATTCTAATACAATCTGTGGTAAAAAAATATAATGCTGTTAATGTAAATACAACTAGGCGTGTCATAAAAACACAAAATACATATAATGCCATAAATGTGTTTAATTTAAATTAAAACGATCATAATAACAGATATTACATACACGATAGACACACTAAAAGATTTGTTTTTAATTTTATTCGAACTCAATGAACGAATATTTTTTTATTAAAAATGTTTTTTTATACGCAGTATTTTCATGTGTGTAATTGCAATTCATTCATACAACATGATGTTGTAACATGTAGCAGTATCGAAATTATATTCCTATATTTCGCATAACTTATCTTAATGTGGTGCGCTGAAATCATTTTAGCCTTGAAATCATTACCAATTTAATCATTCGAGCCTATATATATATATGTATATATATGTGTGTATGTATATATATATATTAGATACTAAATATCTGTCTATATTATATCGACTCTGTAGAATATATTAAAATTTTCCCTTTACCTAAAGAAAATTATCTTGGATACCTGTGCCATACCTACTCTTATATGCAGAAGTCAAACGTGGACATACAACACATAAATAAAGTCTAAACTAGTAGCGTGCCAGAAACCATCGAAGAAAAGCATAGAAAAAAAAGAAGAAATAAACCGAGGATAAAGTTATGGAAGCCTTACAACATGCCCTAAAACAGAAATGGCAGTGATCAGGACATATAGCGAAATATACTAAATAAAATGGACGTTGTAATGACTATATGGAAAGTACTAACAGGAAAAAGGAAAAGGGAGCGCCTCAGAAAAAGGTGGACACAGAATGTAAAAGCAATAACAGGAGGAAGAGTTAAGGATAGAGACGTCTGGAAAAAGAAGAAGAGATTTGATGAGACTTTTGGGGTTTGAGGTTTCTTTCAAAGATACTAAAGAAAATAAAAATAACGAGCAATATAAATATAAATGAATAAATAAAAACAAATAAATTCTTATATAAAGTTATATGTGAAAAGCATTACATTTATACTAAGTCTTGTAATTGTAAAATATACTATAGCGAAAAAAAAATTGTACATCGAAAATGAACATAATACTAGCGGTTGAATATAAATAAAAATCAATAATTATATGTATTGCCAAAACATTGCTATTTTTATTATAGCACGAAATAATTTTTTTGGAGGTCAATGAACATTGGGACTCTTCCAGTGTCCCAAATAGAAATCTTAATATGTATAAATTTTAGCTGTATTTACCATAAGAGAAAATTGTGTAAGAAAAATTGTAAAAATCATATAAACGCTGTCGTGCCTCGCAGCTGCGAGAAGAAAGATCCGTAACAAACAGCGGCAACCCTCTCCCAACTGTCTGCGCTTAGTAAAAGCGAAAAAAATATTGTAAAAAAAAACACTAGCGATACAAATTAGAATTAATAATAATAAAAATTAGAAATCTTATTTTTGTAAATATACGTCTACTATTGTAATGATAAATCAATAAATAAAGTGATCAACTTATAACACGTTTTATTTCTTTTTTATTCTATTAAGTCCAAAAATGGATTTTTTCCAGTACGAAGTCTGATGAAGCATCATCATTCATCATAAATTTAGCCGTAGGACGATCACAGCTTGACAAATGCCTCCGCCATAGATTCCCTATAAGACCAGATGACATATGTTATGCGCGCTATATATCCTGCAAACTACCACTTAAACTTACTAATCCGCTGAGCTTTATCGGTTTCTTTCGTTCGTGTATGGACCTTCTCATATATACAGGGCGATTGATTATAGGTGTAATAGCTTTAAAGATGACAATTAATATATGGTATACCCTATTAAAAAATCAATGGTTTCAGAAATAGTTAATAACGTAATGTTAACACAAGAATTCGTTTTAGTATTTCGAATATGTGTGTCTTTGAACACTGTACTGACAGAAATTATTGGCCGATTGCATTTTATTAGAAATAATAAATTAATGCGACATACTTCAGAGTGCTAATTTTAACAATCACCCAGAATTACGCGTAATATCGGACCTCAATCTATAAAAAAAACGCAATCAAAATAAAGCAATTGCATATGCAAATGTAAAAAACTTCGTCACCTGTTGAAGGTTATATACCTGTATATTGCACTCAAATATTAAACCTGACACTTTAGAAACACACAAAAACATGTAAGGCGTATATCTTTGAAATTTTTGAGTGGCATATGAAATCAACATAGACTACTGATCAGAAAAAATAAAGAAGTGTAACAGATAAACGATAAGTACATGTCCAAATGAACTTTTATATAAATTTCTATTATTACTGTAAATCACTGTATCGGTTTTTGTTTTGTTTTATATCTAGAAACATTAAACACTTTTTAAAAGATAATGAAATCGTCCGTATTGTTAATTATAATATATAAAAAAGGTTATATATAATAAACAAGAGCTACAATTTTCGATAAAGCTCAAGAAAGCGCCCGTGAATATTTGTGAATTTTAATTATGGCAATGAGTAAAATCTAGTATAGGATGTCTAGTGGCAGATTAATCTTTTGTTTATGTATCACATTTCATAACTCAATATTATCTATCATATTAGCCGATAGATTCTTATTACAAAGTATAAGCCTATCCCAAAAGTATCGCCCAAAATACCGGGTTATGCTGCCAGGCTCCACCTAGGCTACCACCTACCCACACTGTGTTTACCTACACGAGAACCTTTCTGCCCAATGTCCGTCGGGCGCTCAAGCGATGTACCCAGCCGACTGCCACTTAAGACAAGAAATTCTTCGAACTATGCATATAGCTCCACATACAGTCAATAAGTTCAAATTACATTAAAAAAACACGATTAATATGATGTTCTAAAAATAATTAAGTTCTTTGTTTTATAAGGTCATTAGATTTTTTTCATTTTTTATAAATTACTAAGATATAGTGGTAAAGGTATGTTTTAATAGTTTTTAAATTATTCTTACACATTGTTTTAAATATCATATAGGTGTCTATGCCAGGAGAATTACAAAAAAAAATTAACAAAATAAATATATTATTTTAGTATATTATATTTATTTTGTTAATGTCTAATAGTAATAAACGTAGTTTTGTGTATAAGTAACTCTATATATGTACGTAGATTTGCATAGAAGTAATTGTGTACATATAGTACGTAGTTATGCATGGAAGTAACTGCATTCATATTCGTAGTTTTGTGTAGAAGTAACTATATAAATATATGTAGTTTTACATAGAAGTAACTGTATACATATTCGTAGTTTTGTGTAGAAGTAACTATATAGATATATGTAGTTTTACATAGAAGTAACTGTATACATAAACGTAGTTTTGTGTAGAAGTAATTGTATAGATATACGTAGATTTGAATAGAAGTAATTGTATACATATTCTTAGTTTTGTGTAGGAGTAACTACATGGACATACGTAGTTACGTGGTGAAGTAACTATATAGATAAATGTAGTTTTACATGGAAGTAACGGTGTACATAGCTTTGCATAGAAGTAACTGTACGCATAAGTAGTTTTGCATAGAAGTGACTGTACACATATACATAGGTTTGTGTAGAAGTGAGTCTATTTGCATGTAAGAAGTCTAGATCTTTACGAACTAGCCAGAACTATCTGTGCTGTTATTCCTCAGTACTGACCTTGCGCGGTTCTTATGTTCTTAGTCCATTCGCTGAATCTCCATTCTTCTTTCATACCAACCGGTTTCAAACCATACTTTTGAGTTGAACATTTTAATCTGTTAAATTATTCGTCCCCTCGTTAACGTTTGTAAGGTTTCTCGTTAATATTCATGGGGAAAGTTTTTTTTGTATCCAAATATAATATGTAAAATATAAACAGTCTAAATTAATTAAAATGAAAGAAGTAAGAAATTTGTAGACTCCGCTATTTAGTTTAGGTACAGATAATACAAATTTTGTTTAAACTGGATTTTTTTTACAAAAAAATAATACAATATTCAACAACATGACGTCTTAAATGTCTCATTAGTTCTATATTTTTAATGTGACGGTTATGTGATTGTTCCTCCTTGAAAAGAGATACCTAGGTGTCATTTTAGACTAAGTCATTGGAATCCGCAAATTAAGAAAGTGTATGTAAGGTTCTATAAATTTATATTCATATATAATTAAAATTTTATGTTGATAGGTATATTTTAGATTGCTGATAGAGAGATATGTTGAAGTTGAAATGTTAGCTTTTGCAGGGCTGTTACAGTGTCATTAGTCATAGGGCTTAAATTAGCTTCCTTTTGCATCACTTCGGTATTTTTATGGAGCATCGTTCTGAAGATCTTCTTCGCTCTCTTGTTGGGGCATGTCTAGTTTATTTTCCCGGTTATTCGTGGCCTACTAGTTCTTGTGTGCCTACGTTTAACTTCTCTCTCTGGAACCTTGAATTGAATTGACGTATATTGAGTTAAAGCCTCTTTTCATTTTTTGTGGTTGTTTCGGGGAGAAATCTTCAAATTACTTTGTCTCTGGGGGGGGGGGGGACAGTTTTATGTGAGAGACTCCTGCGTGAGAGACCGCGGTATCTCCTTGCTAAGGATCACGACGACATTTGTTCTTCGCGATTTACTGAATAGCCTGTCCTGAGGTATGTAAAGTCTACGCTACCCCTGATACCCCTATGATACTATCACGATGGCTGGATACTACGTTCATCGTCCACCTCAGAGTTTCTGAAGCTAGTAGAAGTTAAGGACCCCCACCCTAAGCATTCGCGATTCCGAAGGTCTCATTTATGTTAGGGGAACACGATTAATCCCCCGGAGTGCCATCATGATACGTGTTTATGAGTTGACGGCATCGAACCCGTTCAGCCTCCTCCTTCTTGGCCATTACGAAATCACAGAATGAGGTCACAGCTTATATATATATATATATATATATTTACTTAATACATAATCTATTCGTTAATTGGTTAGTGTTTATAATAATTCAAATAAAAAAAACTTTAAGCCTTTGAGAATTCCAATTGAGAAATCTTATTATCTATATATAGTACCAGTAAGATAATTGTTTATACTAAATAATATTCTCATAAATATTTTTTCTATAATCACGATAAGTTAAAAAACGTAGATTTTATACACCGTGTCCGAATAGTTCCCATAGGGCTAGCTTTATACGCAAATTCTCTTGTTTTTATGGCCGCTGTAACAATGGCTTAGAACCGAATTAAACAGCTTCATAGTTAGATCTCACGGCCTACATACGCGTGACGCCGTCACGTAAAGGCAGGTTTTCCCATATTAGTTATAACAGAAGCATTGTCAGTTCCTCCAAGCTCTGTATTACATCTCAATTGGTGGTAATGATTTTTTAACATGGTATTTACTTATATATAAGAAAATTTCACCTATGTGCTGACTCATCACGATATCTTTGAAATCGTAAGGCTTAGATACTTAAATTTTGGTTTAAATATTCCTTACGCTAAGTAGAGTTTAACTAAGAATGATTTATATGAAATTATATTCATAAGAAAGATTGAGGCGTAATTAATATACGTGAATACACGAACATACGTGAAGCGGTCGGACAAAACTAGTAATATTACCAACAATAGATATTTTTTACAATAAAAGTTAATAAGAACGAGAATATTATAAGTAGGTGAAGATTAAATAGGATATGAAAAGGTTGAAAGCGAAGTTTACGAACATCCAACCCCACAAATACTTTTGTGAGAAGATGTTCAACAGATATATATTTGCAAATTATATATATATATACTTACACCCATACTACCTATGTGACATTTTGTCGGTGGTATTTCGTGCGGCAGAGATAACGCTCTACGAAGCCGAAATTAGCCGATTGTCTCTTTTCAAAGGCCGAAGTGCAATATTTATCGCCGGGTACTGTATTGGTGTACGTTATTAAATAAATCTTATTAAAGCATTCAAGAGTTGCATCGCGAAGGATTTCCTCATAAAATAAAGAAGCCGTTCGTTAGTTACTACGTGTAATAAATAAAAATATTAATTTGTCTCGCTTTATAAATACGTCAAAATAAGCGACCGTACGATTAATTAGACGAACTGCTTAACCCTAACTCAATGCATTTGAATGAAGACGGCAACTCAGCAAAAATACATTGAATTATTATTACTGAATGTGGCATTAACTCAAATAAAACTTTTGTTATTGTTTTATAAAATATATTAAATATGTAATGTAACAATATAAAGGGTTTTGACGAAAATTCTATATACGAAGTTATATACATAAAATCAAGAAACCTATTAGTTGTTACAGGGATCTAATTAACAAATCTAGGGCTGTTCTAGTATTTTATTTACGTAAATAATTTAAAAGAAATATTATTTTTTAAAAAAAATTACTTTTCATGGTTAAAATATATCTTATCTTTGACATGTGGACGTGCAAACCTGTCCTTAAAAATATAAAAATAAACCGTTTAAAATAGGTATTATTATTTTTTATTTTCTAGGTAGTATTTTTAATGATTAAAAACTAAAATTATCACTTTAATAATAATAATAATAATCGATTCTTTTTACTATGATGTAAATTTTTAAAATAATTCTCAATGTCTCTTCCAGAATAATTACATACGTGACAATCGTTGTTTACTTGCTTTCATGACAGGTACTTTATACCGTCCCTTTCTTATCAATACGTTAGTCTATATCTCCATCTCCAATGAGTTTGGGAAACGAAGCGGCAAACAACCAGCTGTGTACGTTTAACCCTTTATAAGGCAGAAGGATTCAGAGTAATAAAATAACCTGCGCTTATATATTTGGCATGTTTTTATTGATATAACAAAAATAAACTTAAAAGAAAAACACTTATTATTTCGGAAGTTTTGGAAAATAGGTGGTAAAAATATTCCCACTGCCCGTCAACAGAGCCACATGCAAGCGGAGTTTGAGACATTATTTTCTATGAAATTGTGCAAAACAAGGCGTGATGCAAAGAGGGACATTACACTTGCTGCATTTTATTTTGCTACGCTTATCTTTGACCTTTGTGCTACACAATTTACAGCGTCGGTAAGTCTCCAACTCTGCTGGCATATGGTCACCTACGTTTACAAGCCGCAGTTCTTCAGGTACAGCATTTACAGTTTTTTGATATACCTCTGGGCATGCTATGCGTGATTTCTTGCAGATATATATAGGCAAGCTTGATCTTCTTTTTCTGCTGCTATAGCCACCAATCAACCCTCTGGCAACAGCCACCCGAAATTCTAAGTTGGTAAGCTTTTCTACTCTCGACGTTAGGGAATATAAAAGGAAAGAGTTTGTCAAACTTGCGTCCACCAAGAAGTAGAATATCCGCAACCACCAACGTTTACTTCTCCTTCCGACAGCATACGTCCCCTTCACTTGGTCAAAACGGTCGACACCGCCCATTCTTTTGATGTATTCTTTCACAACCATAGGACAACTTACAGCTTCTCCGGTGCCATTTTTTTGCGTTCTTTGTACAGTTGTTACTTCCACTTTAGAATGAAGTGCAGTTGTCAACAATAAAACCTCTTTAGTATCTTGCCACACAGCAAATGCTACATCTTGTTTAGTTCTCCACTTGAATTCACCTATTTTCAACTTTAGGCTTTTGTTTCTGCCGTTTCTTTTTGTGTTATTTTTTATTATGTTAGGTAAAATTGCTCTATTTCTTCTTACTGTTCCAGTGGCATAAATATTTTTTTCATACAATTACTGCATAAGAGAAAAATCGCAAAAAAAGTTATCGAATGTAACATGAGACTTGAAATCTACTTGTGCTAATTTACTTGACAATTTCTTTACGACATTAGCCCCTAGCCAACATCTGCTCAATATCATTTTTATTCAAATAGCGCGGCATTTTTCATGAAAATCTGAGAAAAGAAGGAACTAGTTCAACAAATGTACATAACACGCCACGGGCAGCGGGAATATTTTTCCCACCGAGTAAAAAATCTTCTCACATCTAAATACGATAGTAACTTGTAAGGTATAGCAAACAACTTGTAGAATAAACATAAATACATAATAAAAAAAAAGTTTCTTACCTCTATCCAAAAAAAAATATGAAGATTCACGGAGTAACAAATTTTCTTTCAAAATTACCGCAATTTTTGACAGCTAGTGGCGCCAAAAAAAAAATATGTCACACAAACGTAATTTTTTTTTTAGTAATAATAAACCAGACATCCATAGTTGCCAGTGCAACAAATTAGGGCTAATTTGATAACTTACATAAAAAGATAAATAAAGTTTTTGTTGGTGGTAAATATATCGCCTCTGCCTTAAAAAGGGTTAAAGGGCACATTTCAAACGTAACAAGTTGATTTGTTTACGTATTTATTGCTAGAAATTTATACTGATTACTTGCTTTTGTTGCTTTATTAAAAAGAAGGTTTGTTTTGTAAACTTAACACGTGCCTCTATTATAGAGTCGTTGCTAGAACTTCTACCGCCACTTTTCCGAGCGGTAATAATCTTTGAAGTGATATCTATGTTAGTTTAAGAAGCTTTACCGATGATGCGATAATCATTGGAAGGGAAGAGTAATCGATCGAGCTAAGATTCCGCACTCTCCGGACCTTTAAAGGCTTATCATAACGAGATAGTCTTTTAATTTTTTCAGGCGAAAATCTTCAGACTTTTTAAGATACATTGCCTCTAGATCCCGCCAGAGGGTAGAATTAAGTGGGACCAACACGATAAAATATCCTTCTATGTGGTCGCCCTCTGCCTTCTGTGAGGGTATCTCCAACTTAAGGATCACCCGCAGTTTGTTGTCTTGGATAGCTAGCCACGGAGTAGGCGCTGTTCACGTTACCCAAACCCACGTAGTGTTATCGCGATGGTTCGATAACACATCGATCTATCTTCCAGCTTAGAATCGCTGAACCTAGAGGGACTTTAGGGTCCTGCCTTAAACACTCGCAACTCCGTTTATCGTATGGAAGCACCATTCATCAGAGTGCCATCACGAGGCGCGTCCATACGCTGTCGGTTCCATTTAGCCACCTTCTGGACTATGATGGAATCAAAGAAAAAGGCTGTAGCCATTCTTATTATTTATAGCAAGACTAATATTTATAGCAAAATATCGAGTTACAACCTGAGCCAAGGACTCCTCTCGGTGCAAAGTAACTATATGAAAATTCTACATAATTGACTTAGAAGCTTTGTGACCTCCGGATCCAGTAAATATATATAACAGCCCATGCTATGATTGTCCGGGATTTCGCTGGGACGCTGGAATTCCATCACCATTGCCAGCATAGCTCTCCATGACTCTTGGAGCGACAGTAGGCTTGCCAATGAAGCCCAGAGTGAGAGAGCACGTTCCTCTACCGCATATTGGACGAGAAGATATTTCCAAGTTGGATTCGATGATTGACGTCTTTCTCGGAGTTGGACTTCCCAGTTTAACTGTTTTGTGCCCAAACTATACCACGTTTTAGTGGCGTGATAAATAAATAATAGTGATTTATACAACGCAACTGTAAAAAACGGTATTGAAACGATACTTCAAATGCAAACTACCCCACCTTTAATGGCGTAATTGTTCAGATATAATACACGAACGAATAAAAACAAAGTATTTGCGCAAATTCCGCGTACGGTCGTGTTAGTTCAACTATGAATATTAATATCAAAATCGATTTAAAGGCGTGTTTGTTAATAAAAAATTCTACTTCGTTATAATGATTACAGATTATTAAGTGACGATTGTAACGCTTTAAATTGCACAGATACGATATTTTATACAACCGGTTGTAACTATGTATTGGCGCCAATTTCTTAACGTTACGAAGGTCTATATTTATAGACAAATGAACTGGGTAATTATGTCATAATTATTGGATAGAATGGGACATTACAGCCGATACAGAAACTTAACATGCAATGTTACAATATTGCAACGTTGTTATTTACAACTATGTTATAAAAGGTCGTTTATAACCCAGACATTTCCAGCAGGTTATTTTAACCGATGCTATTAGAGTTAACGAGAAACTTGGTCTCTCACTTCGAGATTCCCAGTCGCTTAACGAGCCATGGAGATGCTGTGCTCGCGATTTTTCTATACGGTCGAATCAGGAAAGAGAAGTTCCTTAAACTATCGAAAGTTACCTATATTGAAAAGCAAGTTCATCTGGCAGTAGACAGCCGGAGAATGGATGACCGCTGGCGTTTTAAAGCCGAGAGGAGATCTTGGACCTTGGAGTAAGGGCAGCGTAGAACATCTTTTATCTAGGTGACAGGCGTCCATGTGTAGTTCCTCAGATCACGCTGGACGCAGGCAAATTTCACCTGGAGCTATTGGAATCTATGAGAGAGGTCTATATCCAGTGGCGGTCCTGAGGGTGAAATGATGGTGAGAATCAAAATCATTGAGCACCGTGGCACTAACCCAGCTGTTAAACCTTATAAACAGAGATTATATATGCAGGTGTATATTTGACTAAAGAATAAGTGTTGGGTAACTATGGAAATCACTTTAGTATCAGATATATCGGAAAATGCCAATAGGTTAACGAAAGTAAATTTGCTTGTACTTGTGAAACGACGAATTACACTAGAAAGGAGATACAGTACCAGCTGTAGCTTTTACTTTGTATTGCCAGAAGTAATAGGTATGTCGAATAATTTCTTTAAAATTAGAATGTATTTTTAGAGAGATCACTTTATTTATTAATGGAATTTAAAATAAATAAATTGATTTTGTAATTGATAAAAACAACTGCATTGGTCAGTGCAATGCAGTTGTTAAACAAAAATAAAAATTTGCTGCGCATTTACTTTAAAAAAGCGTGAATTACATTTCATCCTGCAAAAACCTCAAACGTAACAGTCAGTATATTTTCTGAAGTTTTTTAGTTCGCCTTACTTATATAATTAACCTTTTAAAAAAAACTTTCTCAAAAATTTATAAAGCTTTAAAAGAAAATTACGATACAGCGTCAGCAAAACAAATGGGGATTCATTTTATACATCGTGGAGTAAACCATATGGTTTGTATAGATACCACTTCCATAGATCGTTACAAGTAAGTTATAAGGCCTTTCAACGATCAGCCACTTTTAATCTGCCAAATCTATGTCACTAAAGCAAGCAGAGCTTTCCGACCCTACGCGTGTTGTTGTGACGTGCAGTTCTCGTTTAGTCGTTTACAATAGTAACCACACAGCCTAAGCGACAGAGGTTATCATTGATATCACTATAAACACAGTTTCAACCGCCGGACATCCTCTTCTGAGATAGGCCGCTCCCATAGATTTCCCGCTCCCATAGATTTCCCATAGAACCGATTTGAGCTGATCAGCGTAGAGCGTCTGTGGAAAACCTGAACAAGATCGTCTGTCCACCTTGTAGGTTGATGTGAAGGTCACTATTTTAACTGTTCAACAAATAAAATCTTACCCAATTGTAATGACATAATAAACAATAACAGGATTGTTACAGAAACAAAAGCATCACACGTTGTTTTGTCTATGGTCTGTCACTTTTTATCAAGTACACGTCCTATTTATTTTAGGATAATAATATATAAACTCTCGTAAATTGAACATTTATAAAAAAATGTGCTTTGTTACGCAAACAAAGCTCTATGCTAAAGTTTTTTATGTATAAAGAAATATTTGTATTAACAATTCAATTTACACACTAATCAATTCGCAGAATTATTATTGCTTGCATATTAAATACACGACTCGGCACTCTTATAAGTCGTAGGTAAAATAAATGGGTCAGTCATTCGTCGCCTGGATTATTATTGTGTCACACGTGGACGGACGTAATCCGAGTTGTGGGCGTCCATCTTGGAGTTTACGGTGCGATCGGCCAATGAGAGCGATCCGCTGGTGAAGGCGGCGCGTGTTCCTGGATTAGTTCCAATTTCAAACTTTGACAGGCGTTTGTTGCTTTCAACAGATTAATAAACGGTTTTGTTTTATTTTATGTTATAAATACATTAGTTTTATGAATATTTTATTATTGAAAAGGCACTACAAAAATATTGTAAAAGTAACAAAGAAATTTTAGAACAAAAAAATATGTTTCATTAATTGACGATTCAAAGGACGTGTGAATGCTTCCTTGAACAAATTTATTTTGAATTTGAATTAGAAAAGTTCCTTTTTACATTATTTACTTTATTAGGCATCCGACACTAAAAATGATTACGTAATAAAATATAAAATGTAGAAATTGGAACAACCTTTCGAATTTTTTACTCTACATTTTTTATCAATACATTACGTATCTCAGAATTTTACTAAGTTAAAGGTATTATTTATTAGTATTTACTTATGAAATTATTCATGTTTGTTCATAACGCTTACCAGTAATTGACTTTAGCTAATTTGTAATATAACCTATTCTGATAGATTTAATTAAAACTGTTAAGGTACATTAACCATAAATTAATGTATAAAGAACAACAGAAAATGATTTTGTACTTTTTTTAATCTAAGTGATGACATATTAGTAAAATGTAAAAATGTTTATATTTAAAAAAAATGTTTGCATAAATAAGTAAGATATATAATAGTAATGTATTTTTTAGTGTTCATCAAGTCATTTTACTTTGCATCGCAGAACATGTTTCACACTATTTCTTATTTTCAGCCGATAGACGCCTTCTCCAAGGCAAAGATCGCCAAGTTATGCGGTCTGGTGCTGTTTGCATCCGGCGACTTTGCTATTAATTGAAAAAAAAAAGAAGAAGAAGTAATAAAGAAAATACTTTTTCACACGAATTACAATATTGTAAATAAATTAGTGTATTCATTATTTCATTTAAACTTTTGAACGAAATGACGTGCTTAAAATTAATTTTAATAGACTTTCGTCTGACAGTCTTTTCGTCGACGTACACGTCATTGATGTAACATTTTATTGAAACTATTTACGTTAAGATAGATTTATTTTTACGATCGTCTTTGTCATCATTATTAGAAATGTAGAAATTCTACTGTTAGATATAGGGCTCCAGCATCTTCCGTAGACTTTAACAAGAGCATCTTTCCACTTTTTGGTTGGAAGTACTTCACCGCGCTTGCAGATCTGTGCTCGCCACTCCAGTACCCCAAGGTGTCAGTGACCATCTGTTCTGTGCACTATATCGGTTACTCCTCATTTTTACGGTAATAATAAGGAACGCATTTTCCATCAAATAAATTGAACTTTTAAGAACAGGTAGGTAAGATATTATATATAAAAGTTCGACATCACTGTTTTACAAATTGACCGTATATATGGTTTTTAATTTTCTATATTTATTATTAAATACTTAAATTTTAAATCACTTTTATTACCTCTAAGCTATGCTTATAAAAATTTACGTTCCTAATTTGAATAATCGTTGTATTTTGGGTAGCAGTGGTCATGAACCGTAACGGAGCAATGGCCACGTCCGTATGCGATAGACAACAGGAATCCGAAATTTATAAAGCTAATTTAGTTTTTAAATAAGGTGCAATGGAACCTGTTGCGTCGGGTTTTAAGTTTAAACGCGACATTCTTTTTTCATAATCCAGACAATTAATGTATTTTTTAAAATAATCAATAAAAGCAACCTTATCTGTTGTTATCTTATAACGTCATTTAATAAAATTATATACGTCAAGTCATTACTTTTACCCACATAAAATTTCCTTTACACAATTAATACACAAGCATTTGACAAACGTTTTGAATGAAGTACATGTCACATCATATTGTATAAAATTTCAGGTTCAGCTATACTTTTTTGGCGTATTTTTACAAACGGAACAAAACAGTTTATATAAGCCAAAAATTAATACACAAAAGAAAGTTAATTCCTTTTATTCGTAACACTTGTGCATATATATAAAGTGTGAATATAATATATTATAAATAACATATTTAAACATATGTATCTGTACAAAAATACACCTGACTGAAATAGAACTTAAACAGTTTAAGAATTGTTTGTAAAATTTCGATATAAAAATAATCATTATTGATTAATTAAGAATATTTTTTTAACATTAAAAGTTACTTAAAAGTGTAGATTATTTTTTTTGCGTATGCATTCCTTCTTCCTTTCACCAAAGAAACAACCTTCGTATTACTGTTTGTAATGCGCTTATAAACCTTGACAGCAAGGAAGAATATAATTCATAATTATATCATTATATTCTTTCATTATGTATATAATTTTTTTACATTGAGGTCAACTCCTAATAATTATTATTATATATAACACCGACAGGCAATTGAATTGAAAAAGTAAAAACTAAGAATTATTATAAAATGTAATAGGTTTAATGGTAAATTACCAAGATCCCTGAAACTTTTGCATACATGAGGAGATCCGTAAACGAATAAAAGTAATTGACATAGCCTATTGGATTAGCAATTTGAAGTAGCAATAGGTAGACCACAAATCACTCTGTACAGATGGCCGCTAGGACTTTAAGACTCTGAAGTAGACTTTTGGACCGGCAGTGGAGGACGTCCACTTTTAAAGTGGACAAATAGCCTTATTATGGTCACCAGAAGACGGGGGACACAGGCCACTTTCAACTGGTTCTATAGGAAATATAAGAGAGGCTGTGTTTTTACTAGTAGACGTTGTAATGCTGGAATAATGATTACACGGTATGTTCGTCAAAGAGCTCGGCAATGCTCGCAGAGCTTGCAAATGAATATAAGAGTACAAGACCGGGCACCTGAGGATGTTTCTCAAGAATTGTTACAGTTTAGTGGTTTTTACAGAGGTTTGTTTAAGTCATTAAGAATAATAATAAGACTCAACTTCAACAAATAAGTAAATCGTTCTATAGCAAAGCCATGTGAGCTTTTACAATAGAATCATAAATTATGTTTAGAAAACTCTTCCTAGATTTAAAAAAATGTCAAACTTTTACTTCAAAAGGTTTATAAGGCAAGTATTATAAAGTTATATATTACTTCATAGAACACAGCATATTCGTGAATGACGAGACGAACTATATTTTCGCCTGTTATTCTCAGGTCCGAGGCCGTTGTCCGAACAGTTGGTAGATTCATTAAAAAAATTTCGAATTTGAATTTGAATTATCAACAGCAAACTGCATCTGTAAATGAAATAAGAAAAATCTATAATAGTGAAATGTAAATATCTTTTATATTTCCTGTAAACTCTATTCTGCTTTTAGATTTAAATATTAATACATATATCAATGTTTAAGTTATTTATTCACTTGATTATTTGAAAATTGCGAATATTTAAATTTCTGTTTCAACACATAAACGCCCACTGCAAGGCATAGGTTTCCACCAAGATATATATGGGGGGGATATACCATAATCGCTACGTTTGGCAGGCGGGTTGGCAATCGCAGGAATACCTGCCAATACCATAATAATGGTCCGCAAACGGTGCTGCCAGTCCTCTGGAACCTTGTTTGTGAGCAGTGGCAATCCTATATAATTAATGCACAAAGTAAATTATATAAGATTGTTGTATTCCGGGAATCAAAGCGATCTATGATCGTATGTCTCGATCCCCTACCGCTGGGTTACCATTGTTTTTATAAATAACCATTATTAATGAAAAAAATAAAATAAAAAAAATCGCCGCGATGACAAGTTTTGCTCTGCTCGCATTCCGAGAATTTCCGGAACAGTAATTATTTAGATAACAATATAGAATACTGTCAATAGAAATTACTTAGCTGGCATAATGTAAATCCAAAATAAGTCCGTATTGTCTGGAATATGACCTTTGAGGCACCCCAAAGGTCGCAAGATACCGCATTCATGAATATTTATTAAGAATAAGTAGGGATGCATTTATAACTAATCGTGTGAATTATTCAAGTTACTTTCATATTAAGAAAAATCGATTTTATTAAATAATATGTGTGATTGAGACAATATTAATTTTTATATTACCTTAATAATTATTTTAAGTGATTTTTAATCAATACATGCGTCTTTAACAATGGAAGTATTATTAAATTTGTTCTAATATAAGTTATGTGTTTTGAGAGCACATACAGGATGTTCAGTGGTTAAATTCCAATTTTAAATTATTCTGTGACCTTTTGGTCAAGGAGCGAAGTAATAGCAGCATCTTTATTCGTGAGGGTTTTTTAGTTATGATATCTCATTGAACGGAAGAACAACGCGCGTATATAAAGACGAATGATTAGTGTGTCATTGGAAGTAGACAGCTTTGTTTTTAGTGCTATATTCAGAGTGCACATGATGCTCCGAGCGAAGACCTGATTAGTTTGTGGGTGCGAAGGTTCCGAGTAACGGTTTCAGCAAACAACCCACGGCGTGGCTTAGTCGAGGACAAATGAAGACATGGAACTTGTCGCGACAGTTCGCAAGAGAGCGGCTGCTCTTCAGCTCCCTATGCCCATTGTTTACGAAATAACGAGGAAGTATTTTAAATTTTACTTTAAAATTCACATCGTGCAAGCACTTGAACCCTATAATTATGAATTGCGTAAACATTTCCGTGAGACAATGTTACATCGACAATAAAAACTTTTTTTTTTGGATTTGTAATCTATTCGTGTCGATACAGTAACTTTTTCAAGTTTTAATATATTTCTTCAAATACTAGTTGCTTGAAAATTAAAGAAAGAATAAAAAATAAAAATGTTAAAAAATTTATGGAATATTTAAAAAGTTGGTCAAAAGTCTGATTCTTTTTTATATAAATTATTATTGTTTTAATTTAATGTAAATCTTTTAAAGTGAATTACCCTGCAATATATAGGATGCGAACGTTAGATTATGGCCTATATACTTTATCAGATGCGTTACAAAGCTAATACATTTTAAATATTATCAGGAGATTAGTTAGTTAATATTCTTTATTATACACGCTAGAATGTACATAGTTGCATAATAGTAAATGTCTTATTACACGAGGCATTCAGATAACCAATAGTACGGAAACAGTAGAAGTATAAATAATGGGTAGTTAACGTGTACATATAGACAAAACATTCATATACATATATATACATACCTGTACACACATACAATTAGTTCTCTCTTAGGAAGCAAATGGGTACACTTTTACAATAAATTCCCTGGAAATGCCGCTGAAATATCATGCAATAAATTTAAAGAATTTATGAAACAAAAGATAATAAAGGATTTTTTAAAGTGACAGTACAACTCGGAATTAGTTGCTTTATGAAATGAATTAAATGAATATGAATAAAAAAAATGATTCGATTATGAGCTCTACTAAAATCAGGGCGCGTTAGAAACCTTTGCAATGTATTTAAAATAAACGATGTCATTATAGAGGAACGCAATTTCATTCTAGTTTTTATTAAATTGTGTTCTGTTGCCTCGTATGATAAGACCACCAACTGTACTTTTTTATATATTATTATGAAAATATTTAAATCTATTCTAGCGTATACAATAAAGAATATTAAATAAACAAAATAAATAAATATATGTGTTAACTTTCAGTTTATTTTGTGTTCAAAGTTTATTATCTCTACATATATACATATAAATAAATCTCTGGAGTAGTCAATGCTAGTACAAACTTCTTCATAGAAACAGAGTTCGGGATTCGAATACACGACGTACGATCGCTAGTGGTACAGTGGCAGCGCGGTAAAGGACCGTGATCGTACGTCGCGGGTTTGATTGCCGATACAATTTGATACAGCTCACACTTTATGCATTTAATAGGATTGTCCCTCCTCACAACAAAGTTTTAAAAAGGATGGGCAGCAACGTCTTCTGGATACAATAATACCACAATACTGTCGTCAACATACCTGCCAAGCGTAGCAATTATGTACTATATTCTCATATATATATATATGTCTGTGTGTGTGTGTGTGTGTATATATATGTAAAAGAGATTTGTTATTTTAAAAAGTTGTATGAGAAATCTTGTTGGTCCCCGTGGGAGCTTATGCAAGGACATTTACGATAGATATTTCACTGATATAGGCTTCCTTCAGTATCACTTGCCGCAACTACCACACACTTGCATGTTTACATGACAGTTACTTGTAGACAGTTTTCTTTTATTAACTCTTATTTGTTTCGCTAAGGCATTTTTCTTACAATATGTTATGTCGTGTTCACTAAGAGAAGGCTTAAAGGGCAAAAAATAATATGCCGCACCAACTCATCTAAATATTCGGTAGTTGATTCTTTCTTGAGGAGGTCCAGTAAGTTGAACGGAGGTATATCATTGTTTTCGTAAAGAGTAATGTGGTTACGTTTTTTGGATTCGAATCGGGAATAGTGTCTGAGTAAGTGTTGAAATGTTTGCATTGCAGAGCAATCACGTGGGCAGCCATCGCTGTCGATTATTTTAAAATGGTGCGGGTACTGCTAGCAATATCCGTGCCCGCTTGCCAGTTGCTTGAAAAGATGTTCTGATGATTTTTCTTTGTTTATTATTAGCGTAATTAACATATTTTACATCTAGTTCTAGACTGTAGTTTGATTCCTACTGATTTGTTACCTTATAACACCCGATGTTTGTCTTACATCACTTGCTTCTCACACAGAGCTAAACAGAAGTTAGCTCTTATGTAAGTGTAATGTGAAGGCGCGATTCTCTTCGTTATCATTGATAACGGAGGATAATAAAAAAGTTTATTTAATTACGGTAATATATTATTGATAAAAAATCAAATAATAATAACAGATATGTATACAATTATTACATAATCACGTACATTGATTCTAATTAGAAATATATTTATTCAAATATTTAAGACACACACTTTTGAATTGTCAATTATTTTAACATATAAAGGTACCACCGACTCGGAATGCTGATCTGAAACGCAACAATTACTCTTTTAAATGTAATTTAACAATGTTTAATGTATATATTATAATATCAACCATGTAAATGGGTCAACAATCCACAGATTTCGATCAAATGAAAACTCTCGAATGCTATCATACTATATTCAATAAATACTTTTAATTTTAGATTTATTTCTAACAAAAAGAAAGTCCAAGATATCTTGTAGAATTTAATTATATGTGCGTAAATCCAGGCTCGAGAAGGATATGGTAACTTTTTGAAGATGTTATTATCATGTGTCTGTCATTATGTTTTATATAAGTATTTAAATTTTGGTGCGTAAATAATATGTTATTATTTATTTAGGTTTATTATGTATTTAGGTCAATTATTTTAAAATTATGAATAGAAAACTACCACTGCTAAAATTAAATTTTAAAATATCTTTTTTCAAGTAGGCTTTCACACGCACTTTTTAATCGTCGATTATTTTAGCATTGTAATTAGTAAGCTACCACCGGTTCAGAACTCTGATCTGCTAAGAAGAGTCGATAGCACACACAATATTTGCTCTTTTTAAATGAAATTTAACAATGTTTTATGTACACAATTTAATATCAACCATATAAATGAGTCAAACCAAGTTACACACATTTCGAACAAATAAGAACTTTACAATCGATTAATGAAATACTTTTAATTTTATATATAAGACCATGAAAAGGCAGGTCTAAGACATCTTGTGGAACTTTATTTTAATGTCGTAGCAGTATGAAACTTTCTCTTTTTTACTTATTTTAATTTAAAATTAAACAAAATTTGTGCGATGTAGCTTAAAGTTAAATAAGATAGTTTTGTCAATGACATTAGCACTTGAAAGTAAAATCATTGGTCTCTCTTAACCAAAACTCAGATTTGTATAAGGCTTTCGTCACAAGCGGTATAGTAACGATATTTTATAATATTCATTGTACATTGAAGAGTCAAAGCCTTATTTTTACAATACGAGTGGTAATGAACGAGCAAATTTGAAATTTTTGTTGCATTGCCAACGATGCGTAAAATTCGATGGTAGAAGCGGCAGCTATCTCATCATCAGTGATAATGCTCGGTTTGGCAACGTCGCACCGCTCACCTGGCGTTTACCTGCGCAGTGTCAACAGGGGGGCGAGCGAGCAGCGGTGCGCAGTCGATCCTCGGAACCGAACAGACACGCATGTCCGTGTCACCGTCATTACTTATTTAAATCAACAAATCTTCACACCGAACATATCGACAACACGTATATCGCCGCAGTGAACTAATTGTGTTAAATTATTATGAAAACTTTGTAACTCGGACACGGAAGGCGTCCAAACTTTTGAACGTGCATTGACATCTATCAAAAGACAACCCGCTCGCCAACGGACTGGGTTTCGGCATGAATTCGTGTACCTGTTGTGATGCGAGTTAATTCAAGATTTTCACTTGCGGAGGAAACGGCTTACGTACACGACTAGCGGTAAAACGTGGTCCGCGACGCACGCGAGCTCTTCGCGTCGGTTAACGTCGGGTTTCTAAAGTGCTTTTAAAGCATTCTTAAAACAACAAACGTCGTGGACGTGAATTTTCGGACATCGGCCGTCCGGTGTAGCGCGCCCGGAGCGTTTTGATACATGTCCCGTTAGAAATCGTCGTTCGGCTAATTAGTATGCGATCGTGAAGTCATCAAGTCATCTCGATTCAATCACAGCTATAGGTCTCTGGATGGACTCGTGAGCGTGGAGGTGGGTTGTGTTTCTGTGAGCGGGAGCAGTGTATGGCGCGATGATCAGCGGTGGTTGGGTGTGCGCCCTGCATGTGCGGACCGCCGGTTTGGGCGGTGCGGCACTCGGCTCCGATGAAGAGGAAATCGTTTATCTGGCCTATGTCATCATAGATGTACTCACCAACCAGGTAAGACAGTCTTGTATTCTCTTTCTATTACTTAAAACTTAATCATGAGACTTAACGTAAACTTAACCAAAAATATTATGTTGGTGGCTCTTGAGTACATAAAGTTTAGTTTAGATCTGCTAGGCCGGAGTGACTTAACCCATGACACTAGAATCTTTAACCTAATTTTAAGACACCTTCAAATCGGAATCGTGTAGAGCCCTGAAGGTAGTAAAAAGGTTTTATTATTTTGCAAAAAGGATAGATCTGACAACTCTCCATTTCACATAATTATCTCAAGGCGCCCGTCTGTCTCTATCGTCTCACGGAACTTACAAATAAACTATTTTTTGCAAATCATTATTCGCTAAATTCAGACATTTTTCTTGATTCATTTAGCATTTTTGAATTTCTGAATATTATCCGTACGTAATTAAAAATTATCATTAAAAGTTGGTCGCGATAAAAAAGGGTTTTAATGAATAAAAACATTAATGATTCAATTTGAGTGTAATTTCGTTAATTGTTTTATAATTAAATTGTCATATCATTGTTACGTAATAATAAATAACACAATGCTTAGGTCGTTAATAAACAATTGCGACAAGGCATGATCATTATCAACAAATTGTTCTTTAAATTGACACTCATATCATGAATAGGATATGATATATATATATATATATATACATATAAATATACACATTTATATATTGATTCATCACTATATTATACTAATGTCTCTAAAACCAAAAGGACAAAATAAAAACGGATTTTACAGTACTCTATCAGCAATAGACTTGGGGTCATTCGTTATGTGCAGGAACCGCTAGTGTGAATATGTTATTGGCTATATTCGATAAGTGCTGGACGCTGTCAGCTTTTCTAGCTTTTACAGTTCCTTTGAAGTCGAGGCTTGACCCAATAAATTAAAAAAAATCTACAAATAATATTTTATTCACAAGGTACTTTTGAAAAATAAAAATTGTAATGGAAATCACTTCTGGAAAGAAACGAGCTTAGGTTTTCAAATATATGTTTATTATTCTACACAAATTACTTTTTTTTCTTTTAATAACATTGCACAATATTGATTATATAAATAAACATGTTATTCAAAACTTTTTATAAAACACAATTACATTGAAATCTATAGTGAAATAATAAAAATTAATATTGATCGGATATAAATGCATGGCCGATATTAATTGCTGATGAAATTGCATACAGACAAACGAAACCTGTGTAAACATATGATACCTGTGTACTTTAATGCAAGAAACTAAATATATAGTACATAATATATTTATTTCAATTAACCTCTTAAAATGTTGAGTCATTTATTGTTTGTAGTAAGTTTTCTTTACTTTCTCTGGTGGTAGGATTATTTTTCAAATGTCAGTTAAATTGTTACAGTGCTGGAACTAGTAGAAATAGGTATAAAAGCACCAGATGGATTAGGTTAGGCTAATACGTACGAAATGACAGGTCATACCAAGATCCCTTTCCGGGGGTCTGCGTCCAGTTGCTTCATGTTTCGTGCGCTTAAGTTATATACCGAAATCATTGAATCGCTTAAAAAAGTGCAGCGAGGTGGTGGCCGAAGGAGAAAATAGTTGACAGCGAACTGTCATAATAGAGTACCCACAGGAACTTCCGACTACCATATCAAGATTGTCTGTTGTCCACTCTGAATAGTTTCTACTCCAGAACCTTAAAGCGCCATTTTAACTTGGAAATCCGCTGGAATGGTTATGCTAGACGTCGCGCCATTCCTGAGAGCCTTGGTCGAGAATTCGACAAGTAGCTTTTCAGAGCGCATGCGTATTGTGAGGTTCTTCACCACCCGCACAGAGTCCGCCCATCTACTTGGTAATCGCACTTATGGTCTTTTCCCTCTAATTTTTCTACGACGGTGTGTGGTCGCAGCCAAAAATCCGCTTATAGCAGATGGTAGAGAGCCAAGTAGTAACTTTAAATAAGATAAGACATCCAGTCAAACTTAAGTAAGCTAGTAGAGGCTCGAAAATGCAAGTTAAAAACAAAATTACTTTACACTCTTGTGCAAATGTGACATTTAACACTTTTTAAATATGTGCGAATTATGTAATTTTAGTTATAGATATAATATGTTAAAATACATAATAGTTCTTTTGATTAGTATACGACGAGATAATATTCGATATGCAAATCCTTACAATGTTCTAAAAAATAAATAGAAATAATTAACAATCTTCTTAATTGTATTTTTCATTGACAAGCGTATCCGTTTTGAAAAGCCTTCACAGAATCGATGACGAGTTTCCTGTTTCTGTTTCCACACCCTTCTATCTTCTGCATTCTTTATGACGGTAGTAATAGGATTATACAATATAGAAGTTTTGCTGGAGTTTCTTTCGCAACTTATCCCAGTGCTATCGTTTTTCGATACGGTAGTAATGGTAGCGAGGCAATAGCAAAAGAATTTGGGGTTTCAGTCCTCTTGGGTGCCCTTAACTTGAACACTTGCATATTGAGTCTCTCAACTCGCTCAAATCGAGATCACTTCAAAATTTCCTTTTTTATAACTTAGAAGTTAGAAATTGAAAGATGTTTTCTTAAAGAAATTGGTATTTTAACGGTTGCTTCGCAATACAATTTCGGTGATATATTATTTATGGACCATAAATTGATATATTATTACACAAATAGTTGCAGATACACGATGAATACAAGAAATAAAAATAAAATCGTATCACTTAAATTTCCTGTTCAAAAAGTCAACAAATCCTACATGGATTTGAGTGTATGTATATACTTATATGTAACACAGCTTCACAAGATTTCATTTCTTAATTTTAATTATAAAATTAAAAGCATATTATTAAATAAGTTTTATCATAGCATATAAGAGTGTTTAGTTAATCGAAATGTGTTTACCTTGGTTTGTTGACTCATTTACATGGTACATATATGTACACTCATGAGTAAAAGTGTTATATTTCATTTAAAAAAGCTGTACAGTTTCTGGCCGGCTTTTCTAAATATATCAACATTCCGAGCCGGTGGTAGCTTTCTGCTTATAATGTTAAAATAATCGACGATTCAAAAGCGCATGGAAATGCCTACTTGAATAAAGAAATTTAAAATTTGAATTTGGAGACGCAAGAGTCAGGTTTCTCTACAAAACGTCTACCTAAGAGATCTAAAGAATCTTGTGATGTAAATACCCCAGCCAAGGTTCTCCGTGAGATCCTTCAGATTATATGAACAAGTATGTATAATATATAAACAAGAATGTATGAAATATGTATAAACCATAGTAATAATAGTAAAAATAGATTGACCACGTGGACTTTTATTATACCACCTACTTTTCCTATAATCAGTACTTTGTCGTAGTTATCTGTTTGTCTGTAGATGATGGTAGCAAAAGAACTTGACTTGTTTAAAGTAATTTGCAGAGAGAATAGTATCATAAATTCAAACTGTTTAAAAATTTACATTGTTTTCACGGTTGCTAAGCAACGTATGAATCTATGTGCGTGCTATTATAGTTGTATAAATATATAGATTCACGCGAATAAAACCAGGAGGCAAAGCTAAAGTGTTAGAGTGATCTTGGACGTATTTGTTGTTTCGATTGCGTCTTATTTAAGTGTGTCGGCATTGACACGGTGCTTACCTAATTAAGTTAGTCAGTGAAAGGAAAAAAAATCCATTTTTATTTGCATATTAAGGGCGAAGTGTATTTTGTTACGCGCTCGCTATGTATGAACCTTGGTATGAAAATTTTCCCGCTAATCTCAGTCGGGCCCCGTGTTTTACAGGATCGATCACGTAAAGTTCGGTGATATATAATTCACCATGTATTTTATTTGCAAGTTTTGAAATAAGAGCAATTGTTTTTGTTTAAAGCCACAGTGTAAAGTATTTTTATATCTACTTCTCTTATAATTAATTCATTAGGGACGTCTGTCAAGGTTATGACAAAAAAATTATCCAGATAATGTTATGGGCTTTTCAAGATATATTTGAAATTTTGTTTCAAGTTGTAATATATCAAAGGGGGCTTTAATTTTACTCTCATTTCTCTTAGATTAAGCTCTTAATTAGAGGTTTCCAGAATTTATTCCACATCGACCACTTTCAAATTTAAGTTGGCTCTGTCGAACCCTCTGCTGCTACATTTCTACCATGTTCAAAAAATTCGGTATAAAAATATGAAGATCGTAGACATATTGTATTAAATATGAAATATGCAAGTTTTTATAAGTAACAGTTGCTCAGCTTCTTAAAACATTATTTGCATACATATATCAAGCCAACATTTTAATTCTTCACTATTGAAAGCAGATAAATTTTCTTGAATCCCGCAGACGAATTGTAAATTGCTTTTTTTGTCAGAATCTGGATCATTTATGGAAACACAGCTCTAAATAATCCAAAGTAGATCATAGTATTCATTTATTTAAAAAAGAAAATCGTAAATAAATGAATGTAAAATATGAAACCCCATTTATGCTGAACTTTCAGAAGTGATCTAGATAAATACTAAAAAAACAGGCGTCAAAAGCGTTGCGTAACGGAAAACAGTTCGGCCAGTTCAGCCAATATTTTTATATCATATTCTTTATTAAGTACTATGAAGGTTCTTGAAAAAAATACTGTTCGGGAAATTATATAACCTACACTCTACTCGCATGAGTTTGTATAAACAACATAGTAATTTAAAACAAAAATAAATATATATATATAACAGCAAAATCGCGTACATTTCGCTAATAATAATATAAAACTTGTTTTTTGTTAATTATATATATATATATATATATATATATATATATGTATATAAATCGTGTGTGCGAGGGGCAGCAAAAGATGGTATGTTGACAGCGTTTTATTTGTCCATATTTTGTTGTTGCTTCGATATCTGTCGTGTTCCTTTTATATTCTTTTTTAAATTTAAAATTTTTCGAAAAGGTACTGCAAACCGACCAGTGTTTTCCAACACCCAATCCGTCGTCAAAATCGAAAGTGGACTCCAGACGAGTTAGACTCTTTCGCTTCTGCATAAAAGATATATGTGATAAATAGGGGGGCGTAAGAATTTTAGAAAGATTAAGATGCGTTGCACATAAAAGGTTAAAAAATACTGGTACACATTATGTGGCTACATATTCACAATTAAAAATATTTTATGCGCTTTTAAATCGTCCAATATTTTATTATTATCAGTAGTAAGCTAACACCGGCTGGGAATGCTGATATGTTACGACGAGCCAAAAACTCAAAACTTGCTCCTTCAAATGAGATTTAACAATTCTTCATATCAACTATATAAATGAGTCAACAAACAAAGTTCCATACATTTCGATGAACTAAAAACTCTTAAGTACTTTCTAGTATAGTATAATATCCATTTAATAATAAACTTCTAATTCTTGATTTAAAACTAAGAAAAAGTAGGTCTAAGACATCTTGTGGAACTTTATTATATTTGCTTACATTCAGATCTATGAAGGATTTTTTACTTTTTGAAGACGAAAATAGGAACAATCTGTCAAGCTTTTATCGTCAATAATAATAAATTAAAAAGAGTGATAAATTAAACAAAAAATATGGTCTGCTATAAAGGATTACAATGATAGCATTATTATCTAGAGCAGTAATATATACTATCTTTATAAACAAAGGTTTTGTTCTTCGTACATTCATACAGTAAACTTATATTTCTAAGTAATTTTTATTTACTATTATCACGTTGGTAAGGCTGTCGAAAGACACTGGGTGCAAACTTTTTCAGTCCAGCCCTATGGAATAAGGTGGCAGTCATATGTCAAGGCAATGGACATTGTATGGTTGAAATTCTGGTGGTGATGACGATGATGTTTAAGTTATAAAACACTCTTAAATCTGAAATATGTTTTTTTTTACTAGACTGCTTCAGGTCAATAACATTTGTCAGCGTATATTTTATAAAGTATATATGGTATCCCGCCTTTAACTCTAATACTTAGGGTCACCCCATTTATGCTAAGCCATCTGTGCCGATCTGCGGCGGTGTGTATTGCGTTGACTACTCTGGTAATCTATTTATCATTAAATAATCTTGCAATAATGTAATAATTTATTATTTTGTCATTTAAGGCCCTTTTAAAAAACACTTTATGTGTTTTGTGAATGAAAAGGCTTAAACACTGTGTATATTATAATTTGTAACCGTTTATTTTTTTTAATGTTTATATTATTTAACAACTTTTTAGCAAAAAAATAGTAAAATTCGATATTCTTTTTATGTTATTTACTTTAATTTATGGTTTTCATTTTTCTTTTAACATTTCATTATTCATCATTCAAAAAAAAATCCAAAAAATTGTTTCAACTTTGGTGCCCCCCCTTCTTGTGGTGCCTGGTGCGGCCGCCCCGCTCGCCACCCCCTAGCTACGCCACTGCTCTGGTATCAAGCGTGGTTCGTACCTGATCGAACCAGCGCATGGAGCTCCTGCCTCGTGGTCGCCTGTCCAATTTCCTAGTGGACAAAAATTTCAAATTTGTCAGCATTTTTCTTATATATTAATAACTATTTATTCATACATTTCTTTAACTTTTATTTCTATATCAAGACATAAGAAAAAAAATTATTCATACGAAATAGCTTGTAAGAAAAAACTATGTTAGACCCGCTTGATACTAACATATATCCTTCAACATTTCACGGATACATTCAAACGCAAATCGTCGTGTATATCACGTACCGTCGCGTCACTTAGATAACGGTTTATCACTGGTTCCTTGCGTATTTTCAACTTGTTCGTGTAAGCATTTGTTTACATTGCTTACTGTTGATTACTAAATTAAAAATACCTTAAGTTAAAGAAGGGTAGTAGGTAGTCCATCCAGTCCATTAGATTAAAAGTACCCGAGGTGGAACACTTTCCAAAAAAAGCCTCACAAGCTAAGGTTTTCAACGTTCGATTTTAGATAAGTCTATTTGTGTAATTAAGAAAATCACATCACGTTCACTTGGGTACTGTGACAGGTAGTAAATATTCCACAGCTGGACATAGACCATCTCCAGAGGTGTAAGTGGCCTGCACCCTGTTCACCTTTCAGTGGACGTCTTATACTGCGCTTGCCAGTTCCAGTTCTTCACTCTGATTTTTTTAAATATAATAAACAAAAATTTGTAAACCTAACCGAATAATAATATTTGTTAATATAATATCAAATGTATCGAATTGTCCAGAACATTAGTTTGAAGTATAATAAATACATAATATTTTCGCCTTTTACTTCAATTAAATAGACATTGGTAATAGAGGCATAGTAGAGGTACGTAAAATGGATAGATAATGTATAATAACTATTAAAGGCGAAATTAAATTTTTATTATTAGATAGTACAACAGTATTTTATTATATCATAGAAAACGTCATTTTAAAATTTAAAAAAAAAATGTCATTCTCTTATTTTATTGTCCTTGAGCCAAGAAGGCCAGGTGCCACGTGTAGATAGCGTAATTTAAATCGATAACTCACAAGATTACAAAAGCGGATTGCTTCGATGATTTTGATATAAAACTACAAAGTTGGTAAAAAAGCTCAAAAAATTATTTAATTAATCTTTGTATGTATGCCTTTAGATAATCACTGCCTGCTATGACATTAAACTTCCAAGTTAACAATTTTTTTTTCAATTAATCGAAATTTTAATTCTTTTTTTTTCAAATATTCGAATTTATTTGGCTGATCCATTCTTATCTATTTAAATATAGGATTTGTATAAGAGTCAGTGGCAGTAGGAGGGCTCCGTGGCACTTAAACACATGGCCCCTGGGTCTTTAAGGTTCTAGAGTAAAGACGCACAAGGTGTCGTGAGTCTTATTGAAAAATTTATGAGGGAGGTCTATATGCAGCTGTGGCCGTCTTGTGCCTTAAATAATGACATATAAATTGGAAGCCTTTTAAGGTCTGTGTATTGTATGTCTTGCAGGTCATTAAAAACTGAATACTAATTGAATAATAATAGCATTAATTATGGAAAGATATGGTATGATATGTGGAATAAAAAATATGATTTTTTCAATATATACAGAGGGTTAAAAGTAAGATTCAAATTAAATATAACCTTGGATAGCGAGACGATAAGAAAAACAAAAGCAACAGACAATTCAATTTGAAGATTTCTCTAAATGATAATAAAGATCCCATGACTTTGGACATTTATATTATTTGCTGATGATAATATTAAATATATTATTTCACACACTTACACGTGACACAGTGATCTTTTGTGAGGAATACATTATCTTATTACGCAGCAGAACTTACTTCGAGTATTTTCTAGAACATAATTTGATGTAATAGTAGGACTATTACATCAAATTATGTTCTAGAAAATACAGAAAATATAGGATGATTGGTTAAAAGCAGCAAAAACCTTTCAAATTTTACGCCTACTTTCTCCCTCTTTTAATATTTCTTCTTCTTGGTTGTTGATCTTCACGGTCGCGCCCGACCTGGAAAGCTTCGGTTGAAGATTCGAGCAGTTCCCTCCACAGCTTCCGTTATTGGTCCTCACAATAACGGAAGTTACAGCACCGAAATAACTGCCAACCACAATCACTGCAAGGAGTTTAAAAAACAAACCGTGCACACTCATAAAGATTTCCATTTTAAGTGGGGGGGAGGGGTAACCAGTTCGTTCGTTGGTTTATTTTTATCGTTTAAGACGTAACTACAAACTTCTTTTGTGTATATATAAAAAGTTTACGCAATTAATAAGTCAATAATTACAATCAATTAAAGTAATTTGTGGTTTTAATTGTGTAACCTAGAATAATAGTACCAGAAAAGTCTTTGTTTCTCTTGTTATTGTCTTAAATAAAATTATTATAATTCATCTAACACATAATTGGATACAGCCATTTGTTCCACTTCTACTTGCTTAATTATATATTTATAGTATTCAATGAAGAGTAGAAGCCCAGTGGTAAAGGACTGAGACTTGGGATAGTAGATCGCGGGTTCGATTCCGATTACGATACTTTATGCATTAATTGTATAGGATTGTCACTGCACAGAAACAAGTATCCAGAAGATGGGTAGAAGCGTCTTCTACTTACCCTAATACCACAATGCGATCGCCAGCCCGCCTGCCAAGCGTAGAAATTATGGTATATCTCCCAATAGACATCTTTTGAGGATGCCTTGTTGTGGGCATCTATAGGCTATAACGGTACAGAGTTATTGGTTACAGGTATAAAAAATTTATACGGGTATATATATAATTTGTCAACTAAAAGCTTTTACACCTGGACTCTGTGTTTGGCACTAATCGGTGCAACATAACTCCTGAAGATGCCCCTTGGAGGGGTGAAACACGTGTTGAGTGAGTTAACTGTGGCAGTTGTGTAATTCACATTGTTTGCCGCATACGCATTTATCAGCGGGTGGGGTGGGGGTGCACTTTATTGCACGACTACCACTGCATGTGCGGAAGTGGCTAAATATTGGTCCTTTTCTTACTTAGGATGGACTTCCGCGAGGTAACGCCTGATTCCATTAGATGTCTTGTGATGTACATCCTGCGGCTAAAATGATAATTATATTTCTTACTCTTACACCTCGTTTTTATATTATTCCGAAATGTGTAACATTTAATATGTTTTTCTATTTGACAGGCCAATAACTTCTGTCAGTAAAAAAGTCTACAAGGACATATAGTAAACAAAAAGTAATTTTAACATGTACTAATCTCAATTTTGAAAACACCTTGTGGTCATTGCTTTCATTTAATTTCTATAAATATTAAATTTTGTAATATTTGGTCAAGATACTCTAATATCTTGAAAGACAAGGCAATCCACTGTATATAAGATAAAAGATAAAATTATTTTATTTAATAATAGAACATTTAACAGAACTCTCATTGATCTACGAATTTTTTAACTGTATTTGGTTTTTTCTCTACTCTGCTTCATGAAGTGTTTAGTGATGGATTAAGAATTCGGTGCTATTTTAAATTTATATAAAGTTTGCAAGGTGAACCTACTTGTCTGTATAATGCATAAGCAATTAAATATGTTATTATAAAAAGCTGTAAGACGATTTATGTCCTATGTGTATCCCGTGATCTTATGTAGGAAATTAGAGGAAAGAATGAAAGACATTGAGAAGGATGAAAGATAAGTATGAAAATGAAAACAATAACAAAAAAAAAACACGTAAACAAGGGCCCTGTCCATCTACGATAAGGTTGAACAAGAGGCCTTAAAAACGGAGCCATAAATAAACAAAAAAAAATGTGTTGGCCTCAGAGATATAGAGACGATTATGTTCGCAATTTTTACTAGTGACTCAAGAATTAGGAGATGCGTATACGAACGAAAGTAACTGAAAAAACACAGCAGATTGTCAGTGGCCAGGCCACAAAGTGGGGTCTAAAAGTAATGGAGACCTTGGACAAAAAAGCCACTCACAAGATGATCAGACAACCTTGTTTTAAAGTCGTCTGAAGATGATAGATCCAGGCCGCAATCAATTGATCTTTACGAAAATCTATGGGGAGGCGTATCTCCAGCTTTGGGCATCCTCGGCTAATATGAAGATGAGGATAAACAACTATAAAATAATAAATGTTATAAGCTACTTAATAACTAAAATTTATAGTAAACAGAGCCATGTTATTTTATTATTTCTGTATTTGATTCACGTTTGATATTAACGTAACTAGTACGTAAGCTGCGTGAATGGATTGTGAGTTATATGCGCATTGTAACACGTAAAGGTTAGATCACGTATTGTAGATATTGTAATAATTGCAAGAGATAATGTCCAACAAAAATAGTTTAAGATAATGGTCACCCGACGAATCATCAACAATCTGCTATTTGACCTATTTTTTTTTATATATCATTTAATATGTCTTTTACTTTCATTAACAGAAATGTACAGTAACGTTTGCAATTACTTTAAAATATTCCGGACGATTAGCAAACAGATTCTAAATATATGTTTTATTTTTATTTACGGGGAAAAATACAAAAAAATAGATAGCACAATAGACGTGTACACATTTAATATAAAATACACGGAGCACGTAATTAAGAAATATAGATTATATATACAAATGTGTTAGAAATATATAAATATCTGCATGCTTAACATGAATATATAACATAGAGCAGTTAGTAAAAATATTATATACGAAAAGATCATGATGATATCAGCTCTTATAATATCCTTTATATACGAGAATGAACATAAAACATTTTCAAACATATTTTCCCAATGGCACCGTTGTAATGACATAATGAGACGTTGTGTACAAATGTCCATACTAATTCTGTTATTACGCTGTTTGTGTACACCGCACACCGTCATAGTCATCGAAACGAGACCAGATCGTATATCACAGGGGACGAAAACCCCCGATCATACTAGATAGAAGCTGCTGGAATTTATTCCACCACTTCTGCCAGCACTAGCACAGCGCTTTCGGAATTAGTAATTGTGATATTAGCCAGGCAATAGCAGATCGAGGTTTGACTGTCTCGGGCGCCCTTGTATCGGAATGCTAAGCGGGTATTATTGAAAGACATCCCAAGCCGATGTCCCCCCTCGTGGGGGCCCTTGAGCTGAGTCATTCCATGGAGCGTTCGCCGAAGCGATACAGTAATAGAGGTCTTAGACAGCAGCCTCCCAATCCGGTAATAGAGGTCTTAGACCATGGATGCACAGACCGCGGCCCGCCGATCGAATACTGGTGGCCCGCCGACAGCAAAAATAATACTCTCGTACATTCGAAAAATATTGAATTCTATTTCAGAATAAAACCAAAAAAATGTTATTATCTATACTTCTGGCGGCCGGCCCGCCGTCAGTTCTTGATTTGACCGAGTGGCCCTTATTCTTAATAAGTCTGTGCAACTATGTTTTAGACTAAGCGCACTCTGCACCCTGTCACCTCAAATACAAGGAATCTGCAAATTCCATTTGGGCAACAGGGAGAGTCCTGTTAAAAGAGCACTTTTTATATTACGTTGTATAACTGTGTGTATTTTTGTCATAGTCCGTCTTGGCTGAGGCATCTTTAGTTATATGGTAATGACATTATAAAATTATAAAATATAATCTTCATATGTATTTTTAAAATGTTTATTTAAAAAAATTTCACCCATGTACTGACCCATTAACAATATCTCCGAAACCATAAGGCTTAGATATTTAAAATTTAGTAAGAATATTCGTTTTGCCAAGCAGATATTAGTGTAAATTGATTTTTACGAAATTCGATTTATACGAAGTATTGAGGTATCGTTAATTATGATCGGCACAGCAAGTGATATAAAAGCAAACTATTGATATTTTATACATGTACAAACGAATTAAAATGTTATAAATAAGAAAAATATCTATGTTTTATTTATTTAAAAATAAATAAATAACATATTTATCAAATGTGTATTTAAAAAGTGGTATTGCGTTCAAATTATATTTTTATGGTTACATGAACACAATAGAAATAACAAATTGAAAAACTGTTTTTACTGCCTCCACTGTATAAATGTATATAAAATCAATAGTTGCTTTCACATTTTAATAGGGCCTCTCGTGTCACACGTGGCTACCTATCATGTCGCATTTCCGTGATGGCTCGCGTGGTTCTCTACCTTACTTGCTTACGAATGCGTTAAAAGTACACTAACTACGTAATATTTATTTAAAAAAAGGTTTTTTTTTTATCAGCAAACAGACGCAAAACCATAACGAGTTAAGTGGTTAATGACACGAAGTTTGAAATTTACCAAATACCACTACAAAACTATTTATCAATATAAATACAGGGTGATAGGTTATAGGCGTAAATGCTTCAAAGGGGTCCATGTATAGCTAGCTTATTTTCTCTCAATTATATGGAACATCCTATATAAAAAAGAATGGATTCAGAAATAAATATATAACATAATGTTTATAAAGTAAGAAAAATAATTTTCTATATTTGGATTACTACATAATACTATATATATTTAATGATTTTTTTTATGTAAAATTAGTAATTGTTTAGTGTCTCCCGCATACTTTACTGCCAGAAGTACTGTACTGTCGTATTACCAATGAAAAAAAATTTAATATAACATATTATATAGTGATCACTTTATATAGAATGATTGGAAACAGGTATAAAAGCTTTTTGCAGACAACTCACCCATTTAAAGTTTTTACACCTATAAACAAACTTGCGCATGTCGCAATTCGTGCACTAATATATCAAAATATGCAAACAGATAAAAAATACATATAAATGCTTTTTATACGACTTCCGAATAAAATAGTTCACAGAACGCTTTCAAAAAGTAAATTTGTCTTTTTATTTAGGACTATTACCAGAATTCAGAAGTTGGCGTATAAATGTTATAACATTTCTCGATTTATAAAAAAAGAACAGTTAGCGTTAACCAGAGTGGTTAGGCCGCCTACAAGTTGGACCGATTAAAATCCAAGCTCCGGGAACTCGATGGTGGGCAAGCCATCTTTGGGGCAAGGTTTATGTCTTGAAGTAAACGTTGTCAAAGATACAATTAGGTTTTAAACTAACTGTAATGGCGTTTTGGAATGAGCTTAACCATCAGCCTAAGGTCAGATATCAGTTTAATTATTAAGATAGGTTAAGATAATAAGTTAACATTATAACTAAAATTACACTTATCATCACTCAAATTTTAGCTGCAAGATTTTCAATCAGACCGGTTGGAAGCGACATCCGGCGTCGTAGGACAACTGACAAAAGTCGTCTGTCCATCTTGCAGATAAAAAATATGTTTAGTAACATAAGCATATCAGCTAATTGTTGTGTCCAAATACTGAATATTTGCAAGTCATTTTCAAGGATTATGCAAGAAAGTTTTTTCGTGATAATCTATTATTAAATAATTGTAAATATCTGTGATCTGTGGTTAAATGACGTCATACCATTGCCAAAATTTTACAATTGACATTTTAAATTGACCAATTTGATCATCGAGGACCGAATCAGATATTAGAAGATCCTTAACCGATATTGCCTAGCGGATTGGTAAGTGAAGTTGCAGTGGTCTGGAGCATGAAGGTTGTGGAATTAAAACCATCGACTGTCATGCACAGCGTAAGACGTGCACCAACATGGCGGAGAGACTACAATGTTACGATCGACGAAAGACGCTGGATGCAGGCGGTTCTACTGGTTCTTTTCAAAATCTGTGGTGGAGAACTAAGTCAATCAGTGTCCTACGGTTATATTGACGATGTTTAATGGCGAATCAAAAATAAATTGTAAATTTGTTTAATATTATTATGTCACATCTAAAAATAAAAAAGCATACAGCGAGGTAAAAGGAAGCTATTTTTAAAAATGGCCACCGGTCAAAGTCCACGTTTCGATTACGCATCAACTTTTTTTTTTGGGTATAAAGTCTAACATTTCTACAATCATGACGATACGACATGTTCTTTTAGATTCGCTTATCTTAGTTTTATCTGTATTCACGAAATATTGCGAAATGTGTTTGCCCAAGTTTATTTTAATGTGGGAATAGCATTTTTAGCCTTCGGTGCCACGTTATCGTACCGTCCCGATGTGTATCTTTAACATTAAATTCTTCACACAACGCGTGGGCCTGTCCGCAGGGTCATTAATTATAGCTGTAAAAGCTTTAAAGAGGTAAATGTGTAGCTCATTCACTGTCAATTATTAAATAGTATCTTCCAAAATCTGTGGTTTCCGAAATAATATATAAAAAAATGACAATATAGAAAGAAATATCGTTTTTCAAATTTGGAATAACACATATTAAAATTAATTATTGTTTACTATCTTTCCCTGCCGGCTTTGGACTGCCGGAAGTGCTCTTTTCGCATTCCAATAGAAAAAATAACATATTTTAGAATGGTCAGTTGAAATTTTTGTTGAAATAGGTGTAAAAAAATTAAAGGTTAATTTTACAAATGACCTACATATTAACTCTCTTAAAACACATATACCTGATCATCTCTGTATAATCTAAGCTGCGATCTATGCTTATTATCTTATTATATTCTACGTATGAAATACCGGTGCTTGTTTACTTATAGTTTAAGTGTGTATTAATACGTAAAGCACTTTTTAAATGAAAAAATTACGGTGTGCATTTGAGCGAGACAGATGGCAATACTTGTTTGTGCAAGCGAGATGAAAAACTACACCTGTTTACGCAGGTAGGGGACATAAGAATAGATTCTTTTGTTTATTTATTTATTAGTAACTTATCGGAAGGATCTTTATAATTTCTTATCTAAATAATAGCTTTGGGTAAATATGCATCGACATATCCGATCTTTGTTAATAGAATACAGTTCTTAAGCACTACGTTATTGTTTCTTATCACCTAATTCCTAAAATTTTCATCATCATTATAGCCGTAAAACATCTACTTCTAGACTTAGGGCTTTTATAGACATATCCAATAGAAGCGGTAGGAAGCAGTTTGCATCCACCAGCCTTAACAAGGTTGAATGTTCACGCCCCCAGTGGCCAACTCTTTTTGTGGATTATTTGTCACTTGTTCACCGCCACATTTCCGAAGTCTTAGTAACATCTTCATTATAGATTAATTAAATTTTACTCTTTGATTTAATTTTTGCATCCAATACATTATTATGGTCATTTGTGAACATCTAGACAAGTATATGGGTCGAATTTGCTACTAACTAGTATTCAAATTGATCTTCTCTATTCACTGTAGATTCCGCAACTTAAAACTTAAACTTCATATATTCCGTATTCCAACCTCCTATCATACCAGATAGAAACGTTACATGCATTTCTTACGTTATTTCTTCTCCAAGCGCTAATGCTTTCCAAAGTAACCAAGAGAAGTTTCGTGCCTCTGGGCCTCCTTTGTGTCGGAATGCTGAGCATATATTATCGACAAATAACTGCTAAGCGAAGGTCGCTATAGGGTAAAATAGTAGTATGTAGGGACCAAAACCGAGGCTTCTCTGGGAATATCTTAGCTTCGCTACCTTAAAAGAGGTCTTAGACAAGCTAGGCATAGCCTTCGCTCTGCCTCCTTCGAACTCGCCGAATCTGCAAATTTCAATTTAGCAGGAGTGATATTCCAGTACAAAAAAACAAAAGGATTCCAAATATAATAAAAAGAGCCCGCAATAAACTCAAACAATTCATTCCCAAGCCAGTAGGAAGATTTATAGATTATTTTTGTAGCATGAACTTTTTACATTTGTTTCATGAGTCATTACGAGGAAGCATATCGCAAAAGAGTACTCAGTAGCCAATTAAAGAGTTATTTATGTCCTTCATAAAAACATTTTTTTTTTATATTTAGTACTACTATTTTTATAAATATATTGTTTTATATTGTTTCATTTTTCTTCATTTATAATTATTTTACAATGATAGATATGGTTTTCGAATCGATTATACTTTGTCATTATATATATACTACCAAATCCTTCTCCAAAGAAATAGTTCTTTTAATATATTTAGAGTAATTGATTATTTAATATCTTATAAAGTAAATTTAACGATACACTTGATTGAGTTTAAAAATGACGTTTATGTTATCGACGTGTGTTTGTATAATTTTATTTTATAAAAATAAATATATATGATGGCAGTAATCAAGTGCGAGGTGTCAGTGCATGCGGCACCAGATCCGGTTTAACTTGTAAATCTGGCAAGCCTAGTATGTCGACTCTTCTATTTTTAAATCGACTTTGGGCTCGGTGATTTTTACAGAGTACCCACAAAAACTGTTGTTTTCCGTCTGTCCGTCTAGGTAGACTTGAATAAAAAGCAACGAGTCCGGTCTCGTCTGAATGAACGGGTTGTTTTTTGGAAAGGAACATTTTTATCAATAGCCTACATTATCGTGGTTTATAGTTACACTGATGTCAATACAATCGACATTGAACTCTATTTCTTTGAGCAATAGATAAAATATTAAACAATAATAAAATAAATGTTCATTAATTAGGTTACTTCATTTATACACATTATTATCAAATTAGAATCATTTAAACTGATCGCTTGTGTACGTCATAAAAACTGTGACTGAAACTAAAATCAGATTTAACTTCCCTATAACGGCATCTTAAAACTACGTGACTTCCTAACGAACCTTGATTTGTGAAATATATATATATATATATATATATATATATATATATATATATATATATATATATATGTATAGGTATGTTTATGTACATGTATTTATATGTACGTACATCCTAAACTGCCCTCTCCTTCATGTCTCTCATCTCTATCCAAAGGTTGTCTGGTGGAGATCGCCTCGACTGTTAAAACCGCCTCTTGTACCATATGAATTGTCTCTTTTTTTCCTCTATTTATTGTCTATAGTGTAAAAAAATGTTAATAAATATTTAAAATAAATAAGTAAATAAAAGTTCTGGAGATGCCATCTAAGGCTTTTGAGAGAGCTCTAGTGCTTAATAAATCCAAAGAGTTATATGCCTTCAGCGATCTTATTCACTAAATTTAAAAAGACCGCAGATTATAACCGCAAAGAGAAATGTTTATGAAAGGTAAAGGATGTAGCTTAGCGGATTAGTCATTTAAGTAGCAATAGGCTGTGTGTGGGAATAATTTAGTGCGTAGAAAAGATTGCACCTGAGGTCATAAGGTTCTGAAGTGGAGACCACGGACCTTCTTAGGTTCGCCGAAAGACGCTGGATGCAGTTCTTTTCCTAGCGGTCCCGTTGAAAATCTATAATTCCTTCAAAGATTTCCAATGTCTGACTGACTGCATGATTAAATGACTGAAATGATGTTGAAAATTTACAATTCTTCTATTCGTTCTTATGATCTCTTTTCACTCTTCATGAAAAAAAAATTATCAATTAATAAATTACTAGAATAATTTTCTTTATCTGAAGTAATCTATTTCCACGATGTCAGATCTCAGTTTTTTTTTAATTATTTTTAATTAATATTTATTTATGTGTTTTTTATGCTTATTTAAAATTAACACAACAATGCCGGTCGAATTGCGTGCCCCGTGACTATAAAGATTTTTTGTATAGCTTTATAATTTTTATTCTGTCGTCGGTGTGTTGCAAGAACGTTGCGTCCCTCCTTGATGGATTACTTGAATCGTAGTTATTGTTCGGCCCTGCTTGCGCCATTTTGAATAACTTATGCACGCGATATGCTCATGGTATTGGAAAAAAAATTAAGACAGTTCCACTGAAGACGCTTGAACGTAATGTCATCATTGTCAAGCCGGTACGACTATTATATAGGTGACCTACAAATAAACGTCAAGCCGAATTCAGATGTTAAGGCAGGTGGTGGAAGTCCAGAAAAAAAAAATCCTTTTTTTTTAAAAATTGAGCCGTTCACAAAAGTTTATGTTTTTTTATACGTCCAGTAAATTTTACCTGACGTTGATTTATGACAATTATTGCAATTTTCCAATCGCACTTTCATAATTTATTGGAACAGACGTTTATATTGAATAACAACATGAAGAGACGACTTGTAAAGATGAGTTTACATAAGGTTACTTTTTTAAAAGTTGTGTTTTACATACATTTCTAATTGTATTTATTTTAATCATAGTCTCATGACAAAAAATGCGATCCTAATTTTTTATTGATTTGCCGACACTATACAAGAAACATACAGTGTCATAGATTTAAATGGAAATCAACGCGAGAATACGCCTAATTACAAGTTATATAGAAATAATTGCGAAAACACAAGACAAGACAGCAGTGAAGGTTTACTAACCTTTTGAAAACTGCTAGACAGTTAACCTTTTTTATCGAAACAGTTAAGACAATTCCCAAACGTGCAGCGAAAAGAGTAAATGATTTATAAAGGAAATTATTGCATGCTAGGGAATTAATAATTCTAGATTCTTTAATTCTTAGCGTGAATGTTAGACAGGAAGTGGAAATGTTTTTTACGTTAAGGAGGTAAAGGGGAAATAACATTATGTATTCGAGATGTAACGTGGGTAGGTCATCCACTTAGTGGACTACCGACATGGTTACGGTTGCGGAAAGTCGCTGGATGTGGGATGTGGAAGACCGGTCATAGACTCTGTGTTTGGCACTAATCGGTGTAACATAACTCCTGAAGATGCCCCGTGGAGGGGTGAAACACGTGTTGAGTAATTTGGCGGTGGCGGTTGTGTGATTCGCATTGTTTGCCGCATACGCATTTATCAGCGGGCTGGCGGGCGGTGCATTTGTTGCACGACTACCATTGCATGTGCGGAAGTGGCTAAATATTGGTCCTTTTCTTAATCGTGCTACAGCTCTGTGGGTGTTGGTGGGTGGGGTTTGGGTAAGAAGGTGGCTATACCTTTCAATTGACGTTTATCGACTGATAATATGATATAATAGAAATAAATTTCAGTATTACGGCAAAGATGATGTGGAAGCAAATATGATTAGCCTAAAATTTGAAAATGAGGTCGTTATATTCATGTAGTCCAAATACGCCGCAATTATTTTGAAGTCATCGATGTTTATCGAATTGGGCTTCGCTAAGATTCAGATATTTGGTATTGTAACATAAACAAATTACATAAAGTTACCTTGTCCGCGAAAAGACAACCTTGTCATCGGATGACCTTGAATGCTGCTCCTTATCTATAGATGAACACTCATAGAAAGTATTAACGTCAGCCTTAATTATCTTATTAGGGTTCTGGTGTGAAGTCTACAGAGCAGCGTAGGAGTTCCACCTACAAGGTTGTAAGGTCTTCAGACAACCAGGTTAGGGTCATCGGAAGTCGCTGGAAATTTAAGTGGGAGACCTATGTTCAGCTCTGGAAAACCTACAGCTGAAATACTGACGATGATAATGATTAGATATTTCAAAAGATGCTATAGCTTTCAATCCGGATCATAGCAATGATATCTACCTAGATAGCCTATCACAAGACAGATCTACCTACCAACCCTATTACATGTATTTCTTTAAGTATTCTAGGCATAGATAGAGCGGCATTGACCTTGGCTAGCCTTTGAATATATACATCGAATCTGTATCAGGTAAAAACATTTAGCTTTCGTAATTTTTCGTTTCCAATACCAGTTTAAGTTAACATGTACATAACGTGTTTTAGCGGAATATATCAAAAAGTTTATTGACTTTGCGATTATACGTCCAAATGACGTCGCTCCCGCATAGTTCAACCTCAACTGTGCATTTTAAATTAGTAGTTTTTTTTTTATGTAACAAAAGTCAATACTTGCACGCAGAATGTGCAACATTTTGATTTTAATAATCCAATAATTGTATCATAATAATAATATTAAGCAAATGATTTTTGTGTCATGATTTTTATTTACTTGAGGTAAAATGCCGTGGGAGATAGATAAGAATTGAAAATGACTAAAACACTACTTCTTTTTAAGTGTTTACATTCTCTACATTTTCTTTAAATATTTTTTAATTTTTACGATACGGACAAAGATCGTATTTTTTTAAAATCGAGATTTCGTTTTATGGGAACTCTATATGGAAAGCATGAATAATATGAGAATTATTCATTTGACTTTTAATATAACTTTCTATATTATTTTCTCTCTATATGGTCGAAATAATTTGTGAGCGTAGAAAAATCGCAGCCAACGAGCGCCTATGGCTTTTTCCAACGCGATTGGGACATTTCCTGATGACATGAAATTTTACCTCAACTTCATTGCAAGACATTTAAAACTCTGTAAGCAGTTGCATACATGTTATCAGATACGCTATCACGAGTACTATCTTAATATGCAGGTGCAGTTGCGGGGGCCAAACGTTCGCATTTGGCGTCAGAAAACTTATTCATATATTAAATATAATTGGAATATAATTACCGAAATGTGTTGATGGCAAACCAAAAATCTAAACGTCCTCTAAAATAATGATTATATTACGGTACGAGTAGTGTTTCCATGAATTTCGTTATAATTTCCGGATAAAAAATTTATAATGTTTGTCGATGAAGTTGAATTCAACCAAAAGTTATATATTGAGTAGCAATTCATTGAGGCTTTAAATGTAATTGTTTATATAAAGATATGAGTTATCTAAAATTAAGCCTACATTTTAATATAGATGTCTTTACTACAACCAAGAATATAAAAAATATTTGTTTATATATCGATTGATTTGAAATTCGGTGTAAAGAGAACTGCGAGGGAACTGTAAATATAAAGGGTGTTAAAATCAAAATTTAATAACAAACGATATATGTCCTCTGAAATAAAAACTCATCAAATTTCATTTATTTTTTCTTAATTTCGTCTTACTGAGAAGATTCAAGAAGCGAGAAAAATTCTTCTTTATGTTACAACATAATCCTGCAAGTACCAAATCTCCAAATCCATACCAACCGCTGATTGTAATAGAGAATGTAACATCAACGTATGTCCGTTTTAAAACAATGTTTAGTTTGGCAACCCTACCCTTAAAGTACAGTATCAGAAACGGGTTTATGTACTGCGTAATTTATATCGTCATAGAATAACTCACTGTAAAAAATTGTTAAGAATATTCAATAAGTAATATTGGAGCTTTATGGTTTCCTTGAAATTAAACTAAGTTGTTGGGTTCTCTGGTAGAGGTCTGTATAAGGTACTTGTTTTAAACATGCATTCGCAAATTTTGGATGTAGAAAAACAACAATATTCCGGAAATATGCTGAATTCTGTAAAAAAAATGTTTTCGCATATGTACAGTTCGTATTTGTTCTGCAGCCGTCTAAACATTTTAGTAATCATGGCATTTTACAATAATCTGAATAGAAGCTTACGACAATTCATTGAATTATATTCGTTTATTAACTTCATGTCACTAATAAAGTAAATTATTAATATAGATAGCTGCATTTAGCGTATTTCGATATCATGTCTGTCTTTTCAACAACAAGGTAACATTGCGTAATTTGTCTCTTCTGTTATATTTAAGACTCTTACAATACCTAATATCCGGATTTTACCGAAGCCCAATTCGATAATAGTTAGTAAATAGTGTGTATTTTACAAAGTAATTGCAAAAAATATATGATACAGATTATATATATATTTAATAATATAATGGTATTTTAATTTAAGCAGCAAGCAAATAAGATAAGTTAAGGATTGGGTATTATCAGAAGAATTCCTGTTTCGTTTTGTGAGTTAAATATGATATGATGATATATTCCGATATAAAAACTTAAGCATTATGTAGAATACACTATGTATATTATGACTGCTTTGGTAGTTGAGCGGTAGAGGATTGAGTCTTGCCATCGTAGGTCCATACAATCTTATATAATTTTCACTTTGTGCATTATAAGGAATACCAAAGGAATGCCACTGTTCATGAACATGATTCTAAAGAATGGACAGCAGCGTCCTCTGCCAAGATACAACACTGCAATCACCCCGCCGGCCCAGTGTAGCGATTGTGGTATATTCCTTCAGAGATATTGGGGGAGACTTATGCCTTGCAGTCGGCGTCTATGGTCTAAAACCATGATGTGTATTTATGAGTAACTGTGTAAATAGAAATGATGAAAACATGTAAATCTTAGAACTTTATTATTTTACTATATATTATATTATATACTATACTGCAAACATAATTAAATAAAAAAATTAAAACCGTCATTTTTTTAATTTGTAAATTGCCATTAACGCATAAAATTTTCGTCCGATTTATGACTTCTGTCACCTTGATTTATTGTCGATACTGTAGGTGATAGAAATAATTTTACATTAAAGTTAATTACGAACAGGTAATAAATTTATATTTCTGGTATTGCACAAGGAATAATGTTGTGTAATAATATATCTGTAGAATTATTGTTTAACGTACTTTTAATTGTATAATTAGCAAGTGCTGTAATTGCGTATTATAATATAAGGAACCAATTTAACTGATTGCTGTTCCTTCGAGTTACAGTTCTGTGGAATTTTTATATACGTCATTGGTTTGGCCTTTTTGCCCTCTCTCGCGCAAAATATTGTTTATTGTTAACTTTTAATTTTCAAGTCTTACTGGGACATAATTTTTATATTGCTAACGTTGTAAACAAGCGTACGGCCAAGGTTACGACCCCTTCCGACGCCAAGGCATACCTAATTAGCGTTGACGGCGCTGGAGAAACTTTTTGCGTCATTTGAACTGACGCCATATTGTCACATTGATTTTAAAACCACGATTGCCTTAGTTAATTTTATTTGAAACAACGACCCGATATTTAGCAGCGTATGAACCATAAAATGTTAATGAATATCATTTTGAATCGCAATTTTTTGCTGAAAACATCTCAGAACTTCAGGATACAGATTCAACATTTAAAATCCGAAGGTCTATTTGTTAAAATAATTCATTAACTAACTACTTACTCAAATTATAGGTGTCGCCACTTACCAAACAATCCCTCTCGTTACGTAAACACCTGTCTTAAGAACGTGATACGTGCTCGATTCTCCGAAAAATACAAAGACATTAAGACAAGCTACATGCAAAATAATGTGCAGCCATTAAACCCGTAAATCACCATGACGACAATTCCCCATCATAGATCACTCGTCCAATTCTTCATCTAGCATTAAGTGATTGCATTGTTAGTGAGGCAGAAGTAGCTGACCAAGTCGAAGTTTTGCCCTCGGGTGCTATTGAGCCGGACAGATAAACGGGTATCGAGTGGTAGCCTAATCCGGGGTCATTGAGCCAGGTCACTTTACGGAACCGCAGCCATAACGATCTAAGAGCACGGCGGCGTGGGTCCAATCCGTCAATATAGTATTATTTAGCGGCCCTAGAGTTTCGTCACTTATAAAAAAGACCCCAAGTGACAATTGCGTCTTACCGCCTCGAACCTACGTAATCTGCAAATGTCACTAAGACAGTAAATAATACTCGAGAAAGTTGCCTCTATACCTCACAAATATATTAAATTATCATAATTTTATTATTTCAATCTGTTTTTATAAGTAGGTATCATTTTGTAAAGAAATAAATTAAAAACATTTATTAGATATTTTAAATATTTTTATATTTATTAAAGTATCTAGTCTTTTCATATAACACGTATGCGTCGTCAGTTAGAAATGCCGGTGACATAGTAAAATAAGCAAATTATGTAAAAGTTAGCATGCGATTTTTATTGGTTGATATAACATAGCATTTATATCATAGCTTTCTTAATAGTTTTATGATATAGACCAGAGTTCCCCAAACTTTTTTGTGTCGTAGACCCCTTGCCATGTTTATCCGTGTTGGGTAGACACCCTACCTACCTGATATTGATTTTCTGTAAATTTTTAACTGTAGTGAAGTTTAGTGTATGTTAAAAATGTATTGCGACCACAAAGCGAATACCAACATCCTACAACTTACACAATTTTATAAACATATATAATAATGTAATGTAAATGTTTTGATATTATAAGATAGTATGATGTAAGTAAATAGGTACTATCAGTGTATGTGTTGAGATCCACTATCGTGGACCCGCATTTTCATTTCATGGACCCCCAAATTTTTTTTCGCTGACGTAGACCCCTTGCAGGTTGTCATAGACCCCTAGGGGTCGATATAGACCACTTTGGGAATCACTGATATAGACGTCAATTCTTGTTTGTACATATAGTAAAAATGCAGATGACGTCATCGTGACGTTAAAGAAAAAAGACGCGATGGAATATGACCGAACGGAAATAAAACCGCTCAATTCCATTGGTTACGTTTGAAAGCGAAAGAGGTAACAGAAGCAGGCTTATAAGCATGCAGACAAATTAGCGGATAAATGTTTTACATTTATAATTTTTATGTAACATAACATTAGAGAAGATGATCTCTATTTTCCTTATCCGCAAGTGCAATACACGGAAAACGAGGTAATATGATAAATGTACTGACTTTTTACTTTTGTTTATTATAAGCAACATGTATATTTGTTTATTTTCATTTCCGTGACGAGTTTTACCTGAAAATAATAATTGGCGGTCCCGTGATAAAAAATCTGGGGAAAATATACACTAAAAATTTATCATTACATCAACTAAAGTTTGCTAACCTGATCGATCTAAAGCTGCCAGAAATCAATGACTTCCCTCAACCTTGATACTATATGCCTTCAGTCCAATAATTTGGGCGCCGTGTCGACATGAAATAATTACGTATTATATATTACGTATAATTATAATATCGTATATTAGGATCAGTATCCTTCTATAGATTGCCGAGTGGTCCACGCTGCCCTCAAATTTTCACTCCACACTCACTATACAAACAACAACACAGACTAGATCAAGAGAACCCCATCTCAACTGCCTCATCCTACATTAGAGTGTCTGATGTACGTTCGGAAACCCGAATGCTTTAGTTTATAGTTCACGGACCCATCCGTTCCGTGAATTTATTTCCGATGAAGCTGTAAAGGCTAACAGAAACAATACAATAATATAGTATGTATTATAGCGGCATTGTAGTAATAAAATAATACTTTATGAAAAGAAAAATGGTATTAAAATGCTCTTTAATGTGATTTTTTATACGAAGACAGAAATGAAGCGCATGTTGATAATTGTTACTACTATATATGTCCAATATAATAATATTAAACCACGACGATTTAGACCGCCACATTAACGGCCTCAGAACGAATCTATTCATGGCCTAAAATTTAAATTTTATTAATATACTAAATTGAATATTTAAATAAATATCGATTGTGTAACGATTAGTCAATAGTATAAAAACCGATCGAGTCATAGAAATAACTTGAGGCGATTGAATAATTTGATCTTAGCAGAGCTTATGATTTCTATCAAAGGGCGATAAAGTGGTTCCGCAGCCACAGATTTGTCGAAATTCTCCTTGATATCTTCCTTTACACGTCCGTTGAACAGTCTTCCACAGGAATCGACATTAGGCACGTATCATAAACAGTGCAGACTTTATTGTTTTCAAAATTGGAACTGGCACTTCTACGTGAACGACGCCCAGATTTTTTTTAATTTTAAAGTTGAAGAAACGGCTTTAAAAAAAGGGCTAGGTTTATAATTCTGGACTTGAGTTCAGTGTTCTCGATTTTTTAACCTAAAATGAGTTGCATACGCATTTATCAGCGGGCTGGCGGGCGGTGCATTTCACTGCACGACTACCACTGCATGTGCGGAAGTGGCTAAATATTAGTCCTTTTCTTACTTAGGATGGACTTCCGCGAGGTAACGCCTGATTCCATTAAATATTTAAAATGAGTTGGTTTTTCTTTAAGGTTTGCAACATAAATAATGTATATTACACATACAATATAATACATAGTAATTGTACGTCTGCTATACATGTGACCGCTGGTCTATTCTAATTATTTGTTCGAGACTATTCAAGGTGTGTCAGAAAAACTGCTTTCCTATTATTGTTTGTTATGTCATTTAATTAACTATGCAAACAGTTTGCATGTCTTACTTTTTGCGTAAAATGCATAACAGAATAGTTTTTTTTTGCATTCATATATTAGAGGCTCGGAAAGTAATATCGTTTCTGTCGATATATTTTATAGAAAAACCGATTGATTTTTACCGTTCCGCTATTGAAAATTTTTATACTAGATGGCAACAGGTTATTGATAACGAAGGTAAATATTTTTGATTAGAAGTAAAAACTTGTTAAAAATGTAGTCGTGTGAATTTTACTTATGAGAGCGAAATTACTTTCCGTTTCCTTTAATATATTGAAGATTATAGAAAAATTTCAACAATAAACATTACAGGAATAACGTATTTTCTAGGCTCTTCGCGGTGTAATTTAATGTTCTTAGCTTTGTCCATTCCGAAGTGAGGAGCAGTTATGCAATTTGGAGCGTTCTTTGAAGAGCTACAGATTAGCAACCTTCTGGGCTGCCTTAAATACACCAGTCTATTGTATTCATTGGTCGCTATCTTAATGAAATAAATATCTAAAAGTGTTGCTATATATTTTACCGAAGTGCCTACATATATACTTAAAATGCATCATGTAATTTCATAATTTTTTATATTTAATCTTTACACTTTTTAACAACTAAGGCGTTTTATATATTATAATTTATACATATGTCTACGTTACTCGATTGTTATAAAGTAAAAGCTATTACCGCGATATGAAAATCGCAACTAATTACCGATGTACCAAATATTTTCGCATTGAATCTTCTAACTATAAATTTACTGCAATAATATTTCGGAGAATTTCTGACTTGATCTGCCGTGGCGATACCGCCGTAAAAAAAACTGCACATGTCAACCTGAATGCCAAGCATGGCAAGAATTGCCAGACATCAGGTTCCCAATCTTCGACGAACCTTGTCGACTAAACTCCTATTAGAAATCTACTGGGGAGGCCTATGTCCAGTATTGGACCTCTAAAAGCATGTAAACCTCGATTGTAAGGTAGTCAGCACCTTGAGATATCTTTTCCAACCATGTTACACAATCATATGCCGCTTTATTCAAGCCGGTTCTCTACAAGGGTAACATAAATGCAGAGTGATTAAGGGCAAATATCTCACAAATGACAAAGTTCAAGTTTAAATTTATGTTATAAATCGGAAGGTAAAGTACAAGGATGAATCGTCAGCAGATTGCAGAGGCCACTTCCACTGCGAATCGAGTTCATCCAAATATATGTTTATAAGAATTTATATGTGACAATTTTGTAAGAAAAGTGTACGGTTACTGTGTATGTGTACATATGTACATATGTATCCTTTCTTCGAAGCGACTTTTGTCTAGATCGTTTAAAGTCTTTGTGGAACCAAGTCATGGAGTAGTCGTGTCTTGGACCCTTTGTTGCAAGAAGATATTTAACAACAATAGTGAACATCATTTTTGCCCCAAAATATTTCTATGATTATTTCGAGCCATAATCATAGAAATATTTAGACAGTTAATTTTGATTTTGTTAAAAATGGTAATTATCGCTTTCTTTGTATTACTGATTTGTTAATATTAATATAAAGTAAGAAAACTACGCCATTCACAACTATATTTAATTAAAGGTTCGTTATTTTAATGTTTGAAGCACGTGAAGTCAAGTCTACTAAATTGAAGTAGCAGTGTGAACAGCGTTGGGGACACCCGCCATTTGTAAGTGTTTTGTAAGGACATGTACTCTTAATGACACATTCAAAAGTATATATAAAAAAAAACAAAAGAATTTCGTAACTAATAACGCGCACTGGAAGTAACGAGAAGCATACACCTGATACCGTCCGTTAGTATGTTAGGTTAAACACACTGGAGCAGTCGAAGTCACAACAGTGGAATTAGCATTTATTTGCATTTTATTTTTAAGGCAAAAGAAAAAATAAACTAGTACATACGAAAACAGATGTGTACAACATTTAATTTACAATTAGTAGCAATAAACATTATCCTGATTGAAACTATATCCCGAACAAAAATAAATCTTTAAACGATGACAGTAACACAAAAAAACAATAACAACAGTAATATCTTTTACGTTTACCTGTTCAGTGCAAAAGTAAAATATTTTTGTTAATATGCACAATGGTCATAGCCCTAGAGCAGTCGCTTTCTTTCACACAGACCAACCCGGATTATCGTTGTAAGATGTTCACAATGAGTTCTAAGTGTTCATTAGACCTTGAAGTTCGGCCAGGCCTTCGCCGCGGGTTGTTTGAACCCGTTGCTCGAAGCCTTCGCACCCACGAACTAATCAGATCTTCTCTCGGAGCATCACGTAACCGTCGAATATTACACCGACACATCATTACTGAAAATCCCACACGAATAACAAATCAAGCGCTACCCGTGCCACGCTTTTTAACCTAACGGTTACGGAAAAAAATATTTGAAATACGAATTCTATCACAGGGTACTCTATATAAGATAACTTATCTTAAGTAGAGAAAAAAATAATTAATTGGGAAGAAAATAGGAAAAAAGCACTTAAATTAAAAAAAAAAACTGTCCCTAGGTTTTAAATGTTTGCCCCTGATCAAATTGAAAGTATAATCACATTATTTTTTTAATTTTATTGATTATTAAAATTTTATAGCTAGTACCTTATATTACATATTAATAATAGAGGCCAAATAAAAGTTTTCACGTAAAGAAAGCAGTATACTCCAGAGTTAAGACACTAAAAATTGGTTCTATATTAATTATCAAATACCGGATAAGAATTATGGTAATGTATGGTATGTACATAAAATTAAAAAAGATAAACTGTTCTAAGATAAACTCGGAGAGTCTCGGGAACTGGGGGGGGGGGGGAAAGAACCTTTACGGAAAGAAAAATCTAAATCCATCTCTTGCATCATATTGTTGAACTGATTGCTGTCTCTTATAAGAAATGCATTGCTGCGATAAAGACATTAACATAATATGTGTACAAAAGTGAAAACTTATTTTTGTATATAATGGTTGTTTATTAATAAAACATTCAATGAATAAATGAAGCGATCTTTGAAATACCATTTACTTATTTATTTTCTAAAATATTACAACATGGCGAATAAAATTTCACAATACGAAACTTTTAATTCTTAAAATATACTTCTCATTTGACAGATGTTTTGACATTACGACAACAATAGAATTCTTTTTCTAAACGCTTTTATTATCTGTGACCGTAGTACACATATACGTAATCTTTTTACGTGTTAAATTATTGACACCTTTACATACACGCAAACACTAACATAACTTGCGTTTGCAAACTATGATATAACATAAAATCACATTTTAATTTTATTAACATCTGTGCTTTTTGCATTGTCATTTGCAATAAGTGTTCAAAAGAATAATGTTGCCAGCCACACTGTTTAACACCAAGTATGACACTTTAATAGGAGTGTTTATCAGTGGCACGCCTTGTTTCTGCTGTAGTACAATATAGTAAAAAGTTTAATTGAGCCAGAAAGTGAGATTACTTTAAACTTTTAATGTTTTTTGCCACTAACATTAACCCTAGTCGACCACGATGTGTTTAAAAAACATAATATTCTGCGAGCTTTAATCTAAAAACTGGGTAGGAGGGAAATATAATATCTGTGGAAATTTTACAATATCTGTCTTGTCTTCATGATCATCATCATTTCAGCTGTAGGAAGTCCATTGCTGGAATAATGTCTCCCCTAGGCTTGTCCCTTTTGTCTGGTCAATCTTTATTGGGAGATTGCAAATAATAAACTTTCACCACAGGTATTGTTAATTTATTTATACATATCATTATCCTTTGGATCATTTCTAGGGATCATAGTACGTAATTGTAAAAACGCCAGAAATTCCCGATTAGATATATGCTTCAAATTAAAATACGATCACAACAAATTCATATGGGTCATTTTTCGTGATCACATCGATTCACCAATATTGGTAGTACAGTAGTTAGAGAAATTAATTACCAAGCTTTATTATCACTAAATATGCTTTGAATTATAGTAGGATTTTATTAAGAGTTTATGCTTAAAAAAGAGCAGTGACAGCTCAACGATAAAAGACTGAGACGCGATCATAGGTCGCGGGATCGATTCCTCGGATAGTAAATATATAGGATTGCCACTGCTTACAAACAAGTTTCCAAAGGATGGACAGCAGCGTCCTCTGCGTACCATAATACCACACTTCGATCGCCAACCCGCTTGCCAAGTGTAGCGATTATGGTATATCCTCTCAGAGATATCTTTGGATGAGAGGCCTATGACTTGCAGTGGGCATCTATAGGCTGCTAAGACGAATTGGTGCTTAACGAAAGGCTTCATAACATTAGATAGTTACATCATACAATTTCATTAAACCTCTTTTATCACTTAAAAACTCTTTACATTGTAACACGATCTTTTACTAGTTTTAGTTTGATATTTTTTATTGAACAATAATCCCGTTTTCAGCGGATTGACGCCTACTGCAAGACTCTGGCCTCCCTCAAAGATCACAGCGACTTCCCGTGGTCTTAACTATGTCGATCACCTACTCGAGTTCACTTTCGGCCCCAAGGGTCATGATAATGCACATACTTTATGAAACTATACAAACATACTATCGAAGTAGTTACAAATTTCAAAGACCCTAGAGAAAAGTATAATAAGCTTATCTTTATTTCTAGTGCTAGCCTTGTGTACGTTACCAATTTTCTTACATTTATTACTATCGTTAAAAATTCTCTGGTTGTACGTAATTTTGTTGTAACAAAGTTTCAAAAATAACTTGACAGCTCATTTCAAACAGTGGTGCCATTGAGCGCACGGCCTTGTCAATAAGACTGGCGTGTCTCTACTGTTTAATAAAGCACTTTAACTAGTTTCTTAGTGGAAAGTTTCTCTTTACGAGCACGCACAGAATAAGCACATGTGTAGAACTCACCCGAACTTAAATCATCATCATTATCACGATCATTTCAGCCAATGCCGCTAAGGCCTCTCGCATTGGACAGCTTGGTAGCTATCTATATCCAAAGTCTTCTGTCTATCTTACGTTGCCTGTCTACCTTGTGAGTGTACGTCCTTCACTGCGCTTACCAATCCGTCTCCATTTTAAGGTCCAAGTCATCTGTTCTGCGCGTTATGTGGCCTGCCTATTGACACTTTAACTTGCCAATCCGCTATACTACTTTCATTCATCTACAAATTTTCTCATTCCTAATTAGAGCATGTCGTAATTTCGAGCATAGCCCTTTCCATCGCGCAATCAATGAGACACTAGGTTAAGCAGCTGTTGCACTTTGTTTGTTTAAAAAAAGTATATATGTGTGTGGTGTAGTGTGCAATAGGCCTTAGTACGAACTGCAGTCCAGACGAGTCCCCGTTATTCTGCGGTTACCGTTCTCATGTAGAATTCTCGGTGACATTCCTCGACGCGTTAAATAATACCGCACGCTTTGCAAAGCTGCACTGTGTTTTGGATACACGAGTCATAGAATAGAACAGTGGTTCTCAAACTTTTTAAACCCCTTATTCTACAAATTTAAAATGACAAAATGTCATTGAAAAAGTATTTATACAAAATAATTTATATTTTATTATTATTTTATTAAGTTGTGTTCAATTATGTTATTCCAAATTAATAATTTAAATTTTCAACCGATATTATTGGAAATCAACGGTGGTGGCCCATGCTCGTCAGTGAACATCCTATGGTTGCAATGACGATAATGACGACGAAGTTTGTTATTTCGTATAACATCTTGCCCGACACTAGATATTATTCAAGACTTTAAAAATTTTCTTTGGACCCCCTGAAGATAGCCCCCTGTGGACAAAAAGTACCATTCTAAAAAGAAGAAGAGCTCCTTAGAAGGAGCTGAGCGGCTAACCTCCAGTTAGGTGCTCTAAAAATCTAACTTTCTTAAAGCGTTTATAAGTATTAACGTGTTCTGCGGATTTCTGATCGAGCCTTAGTTCGACCTTCTTGAGTATTTTGAAGTCGGGATGTTTTTAGATTCCTCAAAGCTTGTGCCCTAGCTCACAATGGGAGTCCAGGCCCAGGTACCTGCGAACTTGTCGTCTTTATAACTAGTGTAATATCTAAAGTAAAGGCAAGCGACAAAGCTTCAAAGGTAGTCCTTGAACTTAGTGTAAACAAGTGTAAGCCAAGCGCCTTCAGCTTTTTCTCTGTTATCTTACCCCTGATAAAGCCGTGAAAGGCAACGGCCAATAAGCATTTGTCAATGCCCAAAAATATAACATAATTATTATGTTATACCGGGCCATGGAGAGGACCAAGTTCGGGCTTTCTCACAGCGGGAATGAGGTGATTTTTAGACGAAAGAAAATATATATTTTTCCAGCAGTATATATAAATAAAAAGACCCTGTAGCATGCAGAAGTTGATGCATGTTTATATATTTAGTTTAGCTTTATTTTTGTTAGAATACAATACGTAATAATACTACTGTAAGTACAGTACTGTATTTGGAATTATTTAAGTATGTAAATAATGGTCTCCGGAGTTAACAAGCGCTAATCAACAAGCGCTAAGATGCTTCGATGTCAGTTCGTGTGCTACACACCAGACGGGGACTTCAATTACCCCCGTCCGGTAGCTGTTGTAATACTAGTGAATTATTGGATCCGAGTTACGGCACCTTCAAGGTAAATGTCAATTGCAGATCTACTTCGCAACACTCGATCTGTATTTGCACAGACTGAGTAATTATTCGTACAATTTTAAATTGTTTGAACACATGGTAAAACTGCTTGATTATTTATAAAAGGTAATCAATAACAAGAACGGATTAAGAAGATTGTAAAAGAGATCTAAGCGGTGGATTAATTTCTAACTACTCTAGATACGCGATATTATAGAAGAGCATGTTAATATTGAAGATTAAAATGCAGTATAGTCAGTGAGAATCACGACCTTCACGGGTTGAAATGACAGAAAAAGAAGAAACAATTTTAAGACAATATCAGTTTTATTTTTTTTTATTTTCAAAGTACATAAAATCTTTACATATGCATATGTTATATGTGTATACAAATAAAATTTATATGTTTGTGTAACATATAAGCTGAATCATTTGACACCTTTATTTATGTGTGGGACGTATATAAAAGAGGCAGATGATTAAGATCACTAAGTATTTGAGCCGCTAGATGTCGCTGTATTAAATCACTTATAACCGTATTAGAGCTAAAGTAGATCTAAAATGTTTCTAATTTGTAATCAAGATGTACAGTAATTATTCTTTATTCAGGACATGGAACAGTTGTCAGATAATTTGTTTAAACCATATATAATAATGGATGTATTCATTTTATTTATAATCTATTCAAAAATTAACATTAAAATTACGTTTCAAGGAACTTGCACTTCTAAGTATATTTTTTATTTCTACCCCTTATTATATATGATATCATTAGGTGTTGGTAACCTTTATGGCTTCTAGATCTTCCGAATCCGAAATAAAAGTACAAAAAATTTAATATTGTTATCAAAAATCTTTTATTTTATTTCAACCCACAATCCACGACCACGTACTTATATGTTGTTCAATTATATGTACCAGTACGAAAAGGTAGGTGTCTTACCAAAGGTCGTATTGGCAAGTTGCACCGTGACATATCACTTCAGTACTGCGCAGAGAATATTTTGCGCGTAATTTGTTGTTGTTTTTTTTTTGGTTGCATCATGTTCTGATGTTATAAAATTATGTTTTTTTTAATTACTTTATGTATTATATCTACTGGTATTAAAATAAAGTTAATTAAGCAAGTGATCAATAAAAAACATCAATTTGCAATAAATTTTTTGTCATAGAAATACGCATATAATTATAAAAATAAAAAAAATTCACCATACGTGTTGCTTAAACAAAAACGACTCTATAAATTCTGTTACGCACGAAGAAGGTTTTCTCATCTCGAATTTATCAGACTAAATTAAAAAAAAAACATTTGACGTCTATCAAAACAATTAACGTGTGTTAACTGAAATAATAACGAATAATGTTTTACTTACAATAAAAATGTAATCACTATATTATAAATTTCCTTTTAATATACCATTTCAAAAAGCTTCTTATCAGAATTTCTAAATGCTTATGACGCATCACTGTAATTATTTGAATACATGTGTTTCTGTGTACTTTTTACAATTTGGAATAGCGGATTTGATGTCTTATAGGCATTATTTATCTGCCATTCCAATTTTTATACAATAAAGAAAACCTATTGTCATAAGCAATTCTTTTATATTATTAAGAAATTAAATCAATATATAAAATAATCACTCTACAAATAGTTTTACTTATTATTTCAATTGGTCACGTGCCATTATATTTTGACTCGTAACGGCGTTTGGTAATAAATGAATATATTAAACTATATTATGATGGGCCCCCAACTAGCTGGACAGGCATCATGATCCAGGTCGCGGAAAGAAGCTGGATGTGGGCAGCGTAAAACCAGACATCATGATGTTCCTTGGGGGAGGCCTATGTCTTGCAATGGGCGTCTATCAGCTGACATGAAAGAATGAATGAATCAAACATTACTTATATTACTTTTTCCTTTCTGTTTTCTTTTACCGCTGGTGAATGCAACGGAAATCTTGACGATTTCCTTTATTGTTTTAGGTTTTCAACATCGCTATTACGGTAGCGTCGTCACGCGATTTGCGAATCAAAATGACTTGCTGATAATGATCAAAATCGTTTAACCGACTGGCCCTGGTGTTTAGGGATGGAAAATAGGTAATTCGACTGTAATGCGATGCGGTAAAATGACGTGGGACGCCATTAAGTTTGCGCAGCTCGAACGTCCATTACCCGCCATCGTTCAAGTTAACGCACACAAAACACGGTGACGTTATGGCGAGTGAAAGTATGTAATGAGTTTCTATTTTATTTCATATTATAATATTTTGTTAAATAACCATTTAGTCTACGGCACAAGTACATATCAAAACGAATCTTCGGCGTCTAATTTCGCTTTCTCTTTCAGTTTGTTTAATAGCACCATGTGTAAGTCTGCGTGGGTGTGTGAGTATACTGCCTACGAATGTGCGCGAGCACATATTTTATTATTAAAATATACAAAAATAAATCTCGTCCTCCCAGTAGTTGCATAGCTGTACTACATCTTAATAGAAGGCTTTAAGATATTTTTGTTTTTTAAATTAAGTTCACTGACAGTTATTTATTATGTATAAAGCTTTTAAATTAATTAAAAAAAAAGTATCTGTACCTCGTTCATTTGGCGGGCATAAAGAATGCCCTCTTATACTCCTTACGGGTGAAATTTCGTTAAGAAATAATTTCCCTTCTTGGCTGATCTCTATTTTTAAATACGAATATTCTTACCAATCTGTAAGTCTCTTAATTTTATGATTCCATCAATAAATATGTATAAAGTAAGGGAATAAATGGATTGCACAACCTCTTACAAGCAAACTGTCATCGTTTTAGCCCATAGACGTTCATTGCAAAGCATAAGTCTCACCTAAAGATATCTATATATCTGGTATATACCATAATCGCCACGTATGATGGGAGATCGTGTCGTGTGGTATTAGGATAAGTGGAGCCCATTGCACCCATCGTGAAAAAAAAATATTCGTGTTCAGTGGCATTCCTATACACGCACAAAGTGTAATTTATATAAGATTGTATCTCGGAAATCGAACCCGAATCCTATGATCGCAAATTTTAGTTTTCTCTACCGTTCGGCAACCATTGCTAGAATCAGCAAACAGTACAAACGCAAATTAATAATAAGGTCAATAACAGAGCAAAAAAAATTGCATGTCAGAAGGATTTCACAGTAATTTATTACATTGGGATACTGTGGATTAAGCCGAAATTTATTCAGGTAGACAATTTGCAACGAGAACTATCCTCAGAATCGCCGAGTTATTGGTATTTCACATTTAAAAACAGTGTCTAAGCGATCGCTTTATACATAGTGTTTGGAACTAGGTAAAGGGCTTTAAATATTTTTGCTGACAATACATTCTCCTCTTTTACATCTACATATATAACCAATCACCACGTATGGAGCAGAGAAAGAATATGCTATAGCAATAGGCTACTTGATATTAAGATACCGAAGCGTATAACAAAGTCTCTATTATTGTAGAAGTGTTGTTAACTTCCAAGGATCAGAATATTCAGTATTATTGTGAGAATATGTCAATAGTTATCCACTAAGCTATCAGCTATAACCTTCTTTAGCAAGCCATTAACGTGAGCAATTAAAAACGTACCAAAGTGGTCCAACAATGTTGGGAATCTTTTCGCCGGCACGTCCGAGCAGGAAACGGTCCTATGTATGCTAATTAATTATCATAATTAATAATTTGACTATCGTACATTCCCATCATTCTGTGAATGTTAATTTTAACTACCTTTTAGTATTTCACGAGTTTTTGTGGCACAGTGGATAAGTAATTTAATTTAAAAAATTGATTGTTGGTCAAAAACATAATAAATTCTGTAGCACGCGGCATTTGATTTGGCACATTATTTCAGATTTTTACGATTAGATCCTGCTTTGAAAACAAAATTAGACTTTTGTTGTACATATGAGTAATTCGAATTACGAATTGTAATGCTATCATCATTATCATTATTTCAGCTTTAAACGTCCTCTGATGATCATAGACCCTTATAATGTTTATATGGATAAAACACAAAAATTTACAATCGTTACAAAAATCACTGAAGTTTTTTAATATGAAATTATGTATACGTGTAGTATGTAAGTGCCTTGTTCCATTATAACTGTCGATATACATACAATAAGAAAACAGTTAGAATACCTATTTCCCGGCTGACTGGAAAACTTTATTGTTTACTGCGCAACTCGACAACCTTTTGTACATCCTGGACGATTGCGAACGGAATAACCAATCAGAACCAGTTTCGTGTCGAACTGTATATAGGTTTATCACATTCATTTTTAGCGTGAATATATAAGATAGTTGATTTTAAAAGGAAACTTTATGACATAATTAGGAATTAAAATTATTTTGGGCAATACAAATTCCTACGCATTATTACGTAATGAATAATCATACGTAATGTGTAAATATTATGTAAACGTATGTGTTTCGTATGGCAATAGCAATCGAAAAATCGAGGCACGGCTCTCACAAGCGTCTTAGTCTTTAAACCGGTGTTATCGAGGAGTGACAGTCCACGTTGAGATCTTTTCGTGAGGGCATCTGAACCTCGACACTTGGAGTATCTATCGAAGCAATCTATTAGCTCTGCAGCCACCATATTCGGTAAAATAGTGGTATGTAGTCAGAGCCGGGATTTCCCCGAAATCTTTCGAACTCGCACTCACTGTAAATGTCACTTGAGCAACAACTAAGAGAATGTCCGCTCCAATTAAAATATTATATGTTTTTATAAAAGTTTTGTCATTAACTGGGTGGAAATTTCCGTGGTTCCTTCTCATTTCTTCAACCCGCTGCTGAATTCTATTACTCGATGTATTGTAAAATTAATTAGGTAGTATCAGCTCCTATGTTATCTGATCTATTCACGGTTTGGAAATTCGGTCTCTCGATTTCTTTCTGTCATTATCAGACGTCGGCGTAAACGGATTATAAAATCGCGTAATAGTTGCAAAAACATATTTTGTTAACATCAGATTATTAAACAGAAGTTAGAATTCTATACTCTCCTTATTAGTGGATATAAATAATGACGTAACAAAGGCTTAAGAGAGTCGTCTCGTTAATCTATTAAGACGTTTTTACGCAATTAGTCGAATATAAGAATTCTCCGAAATTGTCTTGTATTGGAAGTATGTCGTAATCAATGCAACAATGTCAGAGGCGTAGGTATGCTGACATCACGCGTTTTAAAAACACTACTGCAACTATTTCGACATATTAATATTCTTTCCTTACTAGCAATGACTTATGGACATTTGCAGGTCGCCCGACTGTAGAGAAATAACAATGAACAAAAAATGAATTGAGTCCCTTGCGGGGCAAGATTTATGCCGTTAGCAAGATAAAACTGTATTCTGATATTGATACTGCTAGGTTACTGTATTTTAGGTTTTTCCGAAGCATTATATCCCATGGACGGATGCCTGAAGTAGAGGTGTTGATATTGAAAGTATATATGTTTTACAAAAAAGAGCCATCCAAGCAATGTACGGTATAGGGCCGTGAATATTATGGAGAATACGGTGTAAAGAAATAAATATTCTTACTGTATTCTCACAATATATTTCATGATAATATTTTATTCGTTTACAATTTTTGTAATAAATTAAAAAAAATAGGGAACGTCCATAGTTTATTTACAAGACACCGTGAAAAACTAGCTGTACCAAAGTTTCGACTGCGAAAGTCTCTAATTAATTTGTAATAAACAGAATTTTGTGCAAAAAGTTTTTGGACTACCATTTATAAAATTCAAAACGCATATTAAAAGTAAATTAATGAAAAATACTTTTTATTCAATAAGCGAATATTTATGTGACAAAAATCCATGGCAATAATGTCGTTTGATTATTTTGATTACTTTTAGGCTACATCCGAAAAAGTCTATATGTATAAATTTGTTTTGTTTAACTATTAAAATATATTGTTTTTGTGCAGTTTCTTTCTGCTTCTTCTCCACAACTCAAACACTTTGAAGTAAAGTCAAAAATAAAATGAATTGAAAAAATTTGACGATCAATGAGAGTTCTGCTAAAAGTTCTATTGTTGAATAAATTAATTCTATCTTTATCTTTAAAATATGTATAGTATTTTTTATAGACTTGTGTTTCTTGGCGATAATAAAGGAAGGCGATGAAAAAGAAGCAGCACTCTATATCACATCGAAATACTGTAACAAAAGATTTGTAAAATATTTCATTATTAATTAATTCACGAAGATAAATGAGTTTTTAAGAGTTTTATGACAAAAGTTTTTTTAACAGTTTTTTGTTTGCTTTCGACCACCAACTCGCCTAATGAAAAGCGACAATGCGGACTAAAATGAAGCACGCAGACTCAGTAGGTATCTATTCACTCTGCCACTGAAGAAACCTGGGTTAAAATTTTCGGGATATAAAGAAGCCAGATCGTTCCATACTCGGGCTGTGCTATCAATATGTACTGTGTAGTCGAGATAAATATTTTAAATAGCGTAATGCATTTTAAGTTCCATCAATATATTTTTGAAAATTACACTTAATTTTTTATAGATCTTTCTATACTGTTTACAACTACTTAAAATGTTATGTTATGAGGAGATCCGTAGGTCTTTAGCTCAGCTGATTGGCAAGATCGGAACAATAGGCTGGCCACGTAGCGCTTGGAACACTTTTTGTCGTCTTAAGGTCCTGGAATAGAATTCACAGACCGGCAAGTGCAGCGAAGGACGTACACCAACAAGATGGACAGACGATCTTTTTTAGGTTATCGAAAAACGCTTGATGTAGGCGGTTTCCTATCGGTCTTATTGTAAACCTATTGGGTACGTCTATGTCCTATCAATAAGTGATATGATGATAGTGTTGATGAAAATTTTGATAGTAAAAATGACGACAGTATTTGCCAATTAAAACAAGACAGCAGTAAGAAATAAATAATTAGTTATCCTGATAATTGTTGTGTCGTATCTCGTAAAATATCAACATTTTTAAAATTGTAGGCGCCAACTGAGCAAATACGATTGTGTTTTGTTTAAATCAAGTAATTCGTTCATGCATTTCTTTATTCATATTAGAACTGTCAATGTAAAACAATGCTTGCACCAATATCACACATATATGTCTCTGTTATTTCAGTTTAATTTAATTTAAAAAAAAAAACTGAAATATCTATAAGAATTATAAATGCGTAATTGTTGTCTTTTAAAGGTTAGTAAAATGAGGTGTATTATATCGTACCTTCACTTAAACATGATTATTTTATCTGTGACACAAAAGAATTATCGTTCAATTTAAATTATTTCAAAATTAAGGGTTTTCCTTTTCCAAGTTTTTATTTTTATTTTCACATACATAATTTACAAATAATAATGATAAATATGTAATTCTTATATGTATCATTTATACTTAATTATTGTGTAATACATATAACTAGGAGCCTAGGTAACATTCATTGATGCTGGTGGCATTTTAAGCCTGTCGTCAAGGCTTCCGATTAGAATGTGGGTTTACGCAAAGTCAAGGTTGAGACCTCAACTGGTGTGCAGGCTATACTGTATTATAGGCGCCTTTAATTTAGTGCTATAACTACGAAAGAAACAGGACTCATTAAAGAGATATTTGTATGTGTCATCTGAAACAATTAGTCACGTTGGAATTTTTTATACCACTTGTTCGAGATTTATAATCACAGATCGGATATACGAGTATAAACGTGTGTTTATCTAATACTACGTGTATTGGTTTATTTTAAAAAGCATATTTGTGTAGAAAAAATTCAGGGTTTATTATTCAATATCGTTGATGGCAAGATACAAGCCTCATCCAAAAATATAGGGAATATACCATAATCGCTACGCCTGGCAGAGGGGTTGGCGAGCGTAGTATGGTATTATGGCTTGTTTATTAATATTCTTTTGTATATGGACACAATTGATTATTTTATTAAAACATTAATTAATTTTAAAAATTCAATACCTAAGGTTATTGGTGCAAAAACTTTAAAAGGTCCACCCTTGTTCACGGACTAATTACTAGATCCATCGTTATTTGTTTACAATCATGATTTCAGCCTACAAAAACCACTGCAAGGCATAGGACTCCCTCAAAGATAATTGTGGAGGGATTTACCATAATCGCCACGCTTGAAAAAAGCAAAATCTTTGTATAGCCGGCTGAAGCATTTGGGAACGTCAAGAAAAAATAGCAACTCATGTCGTGAACGGGCAAAGCAGAATAAGTAGAATGATATCAAATTTAGTAAGGTAGAGAGCGAAATGTGGGCAGTGAATGTGAACACCAATGTGTTGTAAAAGGACCTTCCTGAAACTGGTTCGCGGGTCGTCAACCCTAAACATCTTTCAGCCCCTCCCTCTACAGCTCGATAGACCCTTACTGAAACCTAAATGATTAACGTATTATTTTTTGTTTCAGGTATGTGCCAGATGTATTGTCGTGATAATAAGTAAGAACAAAGGTCAATATAAGTTAGTTCAAAGGTTACCTAAGTTAAATGCAGAACATTGACAAAGCGGCATAGGTTTCCTCCAAAAATATCTATGGGGGTACCCGCGAATCTCGTCGAGAAATCAAGTGGCCTCACGATATATTTATGATAATCATTTTATATCTTTATAATAATTATAGTAAATTCAAAAAATAAGAAACGTCCATAGTGAATTTACAAGACACCGTGAAAAACTGCATTCACCAAAGTTTTGATAGAAAAAAGTCTCTTATCCATTTCTATCAAACGGAAACAGAGTCAGGTTTATAAAATTCCCTAAAAGATGATTGGACTACCATTAACAAAATTCTAAACGCATTTTAAAAGTAAATTGTCAGAAAAGGCATATTATTATATATAAACGAATACTTAATTATACTTAGTTATATTGCCTGATTATTTTCATTTAATTTAGGTTATATCTGATAAAGTGTATATGTAAAAATCTGTATTAAACTTAATTAAAAGATGTGTTGTTGTGGAATTTCTTCCTGTTTCTTCTCCACCACTATACCACCTTGCGAAGAAGAGTAGAGTCAAAAAATTGACGATTAATAAGAGTTCTGTTGACAGTTGAATAATCGAATTACATCTTAATCTTTATATACCATAACCTTCACGCTTGGCAGCAGGAGGCTTGACGATCGCAGTGTGGTATTATGGTACGCAGAAGACACTGCCGTCTATCCTCTAGAAACTCGTGAGTAGTGGCAATCCTATATAATTAAAGCACAATGTGTGAATTATGTAAGATTGTATCTCGGCAATCGAACACGCGACATACGATCGAAATTCTCAGTCCTCTACCGCAAGGCTATCATTGCACGGTGCAATACATTTCTTATTGTGTGAAAATTCTTCTAGCGACAGCCAAGATCAGTCCCAAGTATGTTTGATTATTAAGAATAACGCTACTCACCTGATATGTTACCCAGATATTATAAAATTATTATTTAAATTGAAACAGAAATTTACTGTTGTCTTGAGGGATTTTACGTCTTTTATAACTGTCGCTGATGGAGTTAAATGAGCAAATTTATCCCATAAATAAATTAAATACCATATTGAAATGCCAATAAAATATTTAATTTTAATACAGTATTGTTCATTAAGGATGTAGTTTCAGGAAAATCTGTTATAATAAGTGCAAGCTAATATTTGCCTCTGCCATCCCACAAATGTGTTAGGAACAAACTTTGTTATGTCAACGCGACGTATTGATCTCCGCATCGATTGCGTTGCATGTTAATGCATAAACTCTGTGCACTTGGGACACGGCCATTTGTAATTCAAACAAATCCAAATGATATCGTATATTTATAAGTTATTTCAGTGTATTGTTACCATATATAACAGTTTATAAGTATAATTTTGATTTTAATACGCCTTGTAAAATCATGGGGTTAAAATTTCCCTTTTCATGTCTGGTCGGTGGCAAGCACAAATGTATGGTCGCACAGGTTCATTACAAAACCCATTGGTTACAATATTATTTAGGTAACATTATAAGAATTGTTATAAGATTGAATTCTTTCTGTATTTGCATTGCGGGTGTTGCTCTGACGTAATCAACCATTAGTTCGTTACATCAACGTGTATGTTTAAAACTTCAATTTACCGGTATTTTTAATGATACAACCATCTTTTGTTTGTTCACACATATTGGTGTTTATATAATTCCATGATGTATTGTTCCCGTGTGCTAAAGGTATTTGACCTTCTGGCATATTAATGTTAGATCATTGATTATTACATCTTACATATCAATAAAATTATTGATTTAGCAATTAACACTAGATTTCGTATCTTTACTGAATTTATATGATAGTGGTGACACCAGACAAGGCTGTGTAATATATTGGTTAGTGGTAATGTATCTGTCACTGCCTAGATAGATGGTTGTAGACGAGTCGTCTTGCTCCTATAGTAATTGCTCTTGTTTGCTTTTAGGTTTGGCGTATTTTTGTAACTGACTTCTGTTTAACCTGCAATCATGCGTGTTATTGCATCTATTCCTGTTTAATCTGTTATTTTGATTCTCTGATTGGCATATGATTTTCATCAACCGAAAAGACATAAATAACTTTAATTTATTCGCTGTAAAAAATGTAATATGTTTATTTTAAAATTAAATTGTTATACAATGAACTTATATACCTATAAGTCTATAGTCTATTATTAAATAACATTATTTTGCTCAAATTAGAGAAATCATTTGTACTGTCGAGTTGATTATAAAAATGTGGTTGACAAAGCGCTATATTTACTTCGTTCGGCGAATAAAACATAGAATCATTTGTTCAAGACGAGCTACCTGGATATTGAACGCATTGCTCTTGCCATGTTAAGATATGAGATGGTACATCGTGTCAACCTGCTAATGTTTATATATATTACATCTTTTAAACTTGAACAAAAAGCGACATAAAAACAGTTCCATCACCGAAAAGTGTTGAGAAAATTATTTAGATATAGCCGTACGTTACAAAATCAATTAACGACAAATCACCTTGATACCAGTTTATAAATGTATTAAAAATATAAAACTAGCCATATTTAGTTTTTTGAGTCGCCCAGGCATCTTCCAGTTGATAAACGTATTTCACAACACGTGAGATTTCACAGTGAGATAGATATTCATAATCTTAAATGGCGCCTTATACGTCTCATTTATATGCGCACAAGGATTAGATTTGCTTTGTAGGTATGTTATTTGATCACACTAAAGAGCTGATACAATTGTTATCCATTCGATTCTAAGATGAAAAAGAAAAAGAATATGTCATAACTGTCAGAAAGCTTCACTGTTCTAAAAGTAATGAGAAATTCATAGAGATATGCGGACATCGTACTGTAGTTAGCAAAAAGTTAAACAAAGGTTGTCTTTTCTGCTAATATTTGAAAAAAACCGATTTTATTTCAGAACGAGCTTTTATTTTAAATTTTTGTATATATATATGTTTAAGTATTTTTAGAGGCATATTAATTAGTTTAACGATGAATTTACATTGTACTATATATTCTTCTTATTACCTCGTCTCCGACTGGAAAGTGTATTGATTAGCACTCCGGAATCAAGTCTCGAAGTTTTCCACCAATAAAATGCATCTTCTCTTTAGTTTTCATTCTCCTTGAAGAAAATAGTATTAGATAATGTAAAACTAAAACCTATTAGATCTATAATGATGTGGCTCAAGTAGTAATAAACTACTTGTTATTTTCTACTATAAATACAGTATATGTAATAATCAGCCACAGACCATACTATACCAATTATTATGAAAGCAAATTTTTTCATAAGTTGACCTATAATGCAAGAGAGAATATGCAATATTTTTAAATAACCACAGATAAATTACTGAGGTAATAAACCTGATAAATGGTGAAAAATGTCACAATGTACATAAAAAGATCTGATCAGTCATAAACAGTTAAAGCGAAAAGGAAATTAATTAGGCGCGTAAATACTCTAATTACATCTGAACAGGAAAGGCGATTTAATCTGTTATTCTCATACGCGCCGGTTTTAGTGTCAAGGCTGTGACTTTAAGTTATTAAGTGTCGTTGAGATGCCAGGTCATAATTTGCTTTATGGTCTAAACATAGGTTGGTGGAATTTATTATTGATAGTTGAGCATTACGCAAACAGACCGCTTGTTTGTTCGACACGTGAATAGATTCGTTCACTCTTGTATTGTCACCCACAGTTTTTGTATGAAAAAGTTTTTTTCTAGATTCCGTAACAGAATCCTCCAAAACTAATTTTACGGGCATTGCGGATTATCCGAGTACTTAAACCAATTAAAGTTCAAGGATAATCTGGCCTGGCTTAAACATTTTATAGGAAAGTCAAATTGACGAATCATAAAAATACTCTTTTAAATTTTCCTCATGTGGAACTGAGAAGGTCCTTACCATTAATGACTTCATGACACAAGTAACAAGGACGACCCTTTACCTGTTCACGATAACGTCACGTATCCGGGATGCATTTCTCCATTAGCCATATATCTGCTGCGGATGATTCTTTCGCCACTTTTTCCAGCGCACGCTTGTTCCAAAATGAAAGTAATTGTCTATGTCATACAACATTATACACTGACAAAAATTATAACAAAGTTTATGTTAAGTTTATGTTACATTTTTAAAAATACTTTTTAAAGATATTTTAACATATTACATTAAAATAAGTAAATAATCTTTACTTTTTTGTACTAGATGGCGTTGATTGTATTCTACATCGCGCTATTGCAAACGTTTGTCTTAGTCCCAACACTGATAAATCTAGTAAAGCCTGGGACAAGCCAATCGAATATTATAAAAATAGTGGGGAATTAATTGAAGAATTACATAAATCCCGTCATACACAAGGTGATTTGTCAGCAATAAGTTTTAAATACTCCTTTCTTTTTTTATCTACAACTTCTTGCAGTACAAAGTTTGCAGTAACAGATTATAAACAATGATTAATTTTTAATACGCAGTAAATCAAATTTTAATAATGTTTTTCTCTTATATTATCATCACGTTATTTATTATAGCATATATGTAAACAGGAAATAAACTAAGTATTTACCGTTTTAAAGCTTTTACATCTGTAACCAATCGCCCGGTATAAATAAAAGTTCGATCGTCCAACAGGCTTTTACGGAGCTTTTCCGAAGGCTGTTACGAGCCTTATAATGTCAATGTTTGAGGCATGTCATGTATCTTTTGGATTTTTCATCACAGGATAGTATTGCGTGAACAGCGGCGACGTAAGATAGCACCTGCAAAGTGGTTGCCGGATGTCGAGCCTACGACTAAAAGTCAAAGCTTTTAAACAGACTAGACTTCTCGTATTTCCGGGATATTTAAAAAATAACCACAAAAAATATTTAATTACTTCTCAAACGTGTCGATATCACGTTTATAAAATACTAAAATTATTAAATGAAACAAAGTAAATTATAACTTAGCGTCGGTTTCTTTATTTGGCACTACAACTTTTAATTTATCTCAAAATAATTTAATTGTAATAGCGCTAATTTAAATTGTCTGTTTATAACTTAATGTATCAAAACTGGTAATATTTTGTTTGACTCCTTGTCACCATATTAGGATGCAATGTCGAAATTGTACGTCATGGTGCGTCCTGTATCTATGTTACAGTTGAAAAGTTTTCTTAACATGTTCCAAAGGTTGGCAGCCTCTGTTTCCTTTTACACATTGCGTGCGACTTGTTGCAATATCATGAATACACTAATCATGGGCTTTAGAAAACGTTTATATTTAACGTATTCAATCTTACTAGTTTTGACTAGTTCTAGATGTATAATTTTAAACATAGTTTGTATGAATTTTTATTATTTTGTTAAGTTTCGATATCGTTGTTAATAGCATAATTCTTATTACTAATTCTTATGCCGTACAAAAATATATGAATACATAAATATTGATTGTTTTTGTACCTTAAAAAAAATGCCAGAAAAGCCCGATTTGATAAGAACCAGTATCTAATTAAGCTCTACTACAATGACATTCCCCAAAAGTTCCCAATGTCTTGACCGGAGAAGAGCGCTCAACACGTTTTTTTGGTCGGAATAATTTGTTCCTAAGCTATTTTATCACTTAAAAGCTCTTTTCGATAAATAAACCTTATTGTTATGTTTGTTTTCGATTTTTTTACTCCGATCTCTACATTCCTTAATTTTAATCATTTTCGATTTGTGACCTAAATCGCAAAAATAGGTCTTACGGTAAGTTGTCACAGTGAAAAAACACACAGTTAAAAAAACGAAATAGTTATTAATAGATTATTGGTTTTGATGCGGCTCGCAGACCAACATCCATGTTATTTGCTTCGACCAGACACCTGACACTTGGCCTCATCTCTAGTGTTTACCGAGCCATCCATTCCCCGGTTTTATGACGTTAAATATTGTCTATGCCTTTACGTAAGGGTGTTTATACACTTGTAGCATTGTAAGAGCTCGGCGTACAAATAGACGCTGGTAAATGTTTATGGTAGGTACGTGTGAAGTGTGTTCATCACGTTTTGTTCCTGTACGAATTGGACTGACCACTGTCCGCTATATTTGTGAAACTAATAAGCTAATTTATATGTCATAGAGAATGCAATGAAGAGTTTTGTTGCGAGTTCGAAGAAGAAAGGAGGAAATACACAAAAAAATCAAAGTTACCGAAGTAGCTCGTAGATTTGCTCATCTGAAGTAGTAGTAGACAGGTCACATCGGCTCGATTGGTGTTTTAGGCGAAAGATTCTTGTATGGAGAACACGAGGCGGTAGATGTGACGTGGGTAGGTCCCAGACCAAATAGACCGACAACTCTGGTCTCTGGAAGTGGCTAGAATTTTGCTTTTTTAGTGTTTGTCACAGTGTTTTAAATTACATCTATTATATTAATTCATATTTATTATTACATATAATTATTTATTGTACACGTCAGAAAAGAAATATATATTTATAATAACTAAAAAAAACAATAGGGAACAAACTCAAGGCAGTTTTTTTCAGACAACCATAGAAATTTTATTCATACAGATTGTAATATTTACTGTAGTTCTGTATGTTGTACGTCATTAATGGTAGAGAGATGAGATTTCCAATGTAATCTTTATCCGAAGTAGTGCATTCACCAAGTGTTCATGGCTTTTAAAGTTATAATAACTTTGACAGCGAAAACCTATTCTGAACGACATAGTTAAGGTTGAGGCAGGGTCGCCTGATGCGGGCAGTGCAAGTCAGTCATTGTAGCGTGGCCTAGCGTGGCCTAGCTTTGCATTGGGCGCACATCGGGTGAAAAAAGTAGAAAGGACTTCACGATTCTCTGATAGAGTATAGAAATTTAGAGAATATGAGTATTTTGACTTGGATGGGTTTTAAAAATCTTGGAGTATTTAACAAGTTTTTCATATGTACTAAATAAAAACAAATTTACTTTCTCGTACTAATCAATTCTTTGCGGTAGTGGTCCTGATGTATGTTTGGTATCCCTATTAACTACATCGACAAATACAGTTTGATTGGTTATAAATGTAAAAACTTTATAGGGGTGAAAAACTCATTTGTTGTTAATTAATGTGTATACCCTATCTAAACACCAATGGATTCAGAACAAAATGTAGCGAAAGAAATAATATAGCGCGAGAAACAGCATAGTCACTTTATACAGGGTGATTGGAAATGTGAAAAGCTTTTAGGTCATAAATGATCTACACCTTTCAAACTTCTACACTTATAACTTATCACCCTGTGTAACATAGATGTAATATAACGAAATATTTCTTAATACTTTAATGCAAGACGTGTTCACATCGAGTTGCATTTTTTTGTACATATGTCAAACACAATGCTTTTTTATACTAGTGACACGAGCCTATGCGCTTACAGTATGTATATATATATATATATATATATATATTAAAAAAACAAAGTAAAACATATTAGAAGTCAGATGTGATTTGAGGTATCTTCAGCCAATTCGCACCTTTACTTTATCTGTCTCCGCAATTAAGTAATAACACTTTGATTACCGACGATAAACCTTAATAGCAACGAACGTTGCAGCCTCCAGTTACAATTTAACGCAGCCAATCATGTTAGAGCAGTGACAGCCAGGTGGTAGAGTATTGAGACTTGCGTTCTTAGGTCGCGGGTTCGATTTCAGGAATCCTATCTTATATACTTCACCCTTTTTCCATTAATTATATAGGATCGCCATTGCTCACGAACAAGCTACTAGAGGATGGGCAGCAGCGTCCTTTACATAACATAACTGCGATTGCCAACCCTCCTGACAAACGTGTCGACAATAGTATACCTCCTCCCCATACATTTTTGGAGAGACCCATGCTTTGAAATGGTCGTCTATAGACTGAATCCACGACGAAGTGAACGTCTTGGGAAATAACTATGACACGTATTTCAGTGTCTTACAAACTGTGTATGATAAGATGATAGATTAATCAACTAGGAATTCTGAAAAGCTGTAAAAGATGGTAATAATAAAGAAGGATATCTATACAATAAACATTATACTGTTTGAAGGGCGGCAAGGTAGGGGCCAAAGATTTTTTTTTATTAGACTGAACCTTCAATGACAGCAAAGCTCAAGTGCTCCGAGCCTTGGCTTGGACTGCAACATACATTACATCGGATTGGGACGAAACAAATAATAAAAGCTGTCGTATCGAGCGTTGAAGGTAGACTGACGGAACTGAGCGGCCGATATTCCTTTCATCTCGCCACACGCATGAAATAAATTCCTCTTACTAGAATCATAAAGATGGCGTCAATATAATACGAATATCTGGTTTGTGAAACATAAATTTGTGATAGTGAATAAAAATATTCACCTGTTAAATTCGATAAATTTATAGTACCATATTTTTAACTATTAAGATATAAAGTTATGACTCGAGACACATGAGCGAATTGAAATCGATTCGTGAATGCCTTCGACTTTCCAACCTTATAAAAATATTGTTAAATTTCATTTAAAAGACCATCTTGAGTTGAGTTTCGGGCCGGCTCTTCTGAACCGATTACCGTTCCGTGCCGGTTGCAGCTTACTGCTTATTGTATTAAAATAATCGACGTTTCAAAAGCGTCTGTTAATTTTAATTATTTGGAATTTCTACCTTCCTCGCAACAGGACTTCGCGAAACAATGCCGAATATATGTCAAATTACTTCAAAAATTATAATACATTCGTGGACTTATTTACTTATTATTTTTTGCAAGCGCCAACAATTAATTTCGTTAAATTTATAGTCTTCAAGCCCAATTTACGTCACCTTGAGTTTAATGCTAGTTTTTGTTTGGTCCAATGAGATGTTGTCTTAAATTGCCTGCGTATTAACACCATTGTTTTTTTTTCTATCGTAATCACCGGTGTGATTGTGAATTCCATGCTTAAGCTACAATTAAAAACAGACGCAAAAACAACTTTACACTTTACCCGGAGTTACGTATTTATGTCTTAATACAAAAGCGGTTGAGCCTGTGAGAGTCAGATATTCGTTATGTTATAAAAACTAAAAGAATCTCTGCGTATGCTCTCAACAGGTAGAAGCAATAGCCGACTAGAGAACTTGGCTCAGAGTTTAGATATTCGACACTTTACATTATTATTCATCATCATTTTAGTCGTAGCGTGTCAACAGCTAGACATTGGCCTCATCGATTACTAATAGCTCTGGTTGGAAGCAACCCGAATCTAACATTTAACGTCGACCTTCGTGTTCCAATATCTTACGCCGCCTACTGCGGCTATACTAATATTTTTTTATGACCCTCCTTTTTGGGGACCCCTGGTTCCCCCCTGCCATGTTAATTCATAATGTCCTTAATAGAGTAATTGAGGAACTAATTACCCAATATAACATTATTTTTACCAGCTTTTATTTAATAACTTCCGAAATATATTACATAATGATTTAGAAGAATGTATTTTGATACCGTACATTGTTGCTAACAAAAGAGTTACTAATTTTATAAGAATACGCCTTAATAGTCACCATAGAAAGCAATTTACACAGCTGGTTTCTTTTCACAATTTAATACCACATTTTAACTTACCACAACCACTGCTTTTATATATCTAATATTAAAATCGACTGAAGCAAACTAACGTAAATGTAATAAAAAATAGTCAAAATTTATTTAGCGTATTTTAATGACAGCCGACCATATACGCTGAATGCTTATCTACTTTTGACACATTTTTTAATTGTAACATGTAAAAATTTAGTAATTGATACATATACAAACTAGGGAGTACTTTTTGAACAACCAATACAGGCTCTAAGAGAAGCCTAGTGCAACCACTTTGTAAGAACAACTGGTGAAAGATAGATGCCTTGTTGATATATCCCTTTTTTATACTGAAGATCATTTTGCTGACAGAAACGATTGAAGATCAAAATTGACGAAATTATCAATAATTTAGTTTCTATTGTTACGATAACATACGAATGGTTGTAAATGTTTTAAAAACGGAACTAACCTAACTTTTAATATCATACCCATCGCACAATTTAAACCACACTCGCAGAATACGAAGGAGACACGTCATTTAAATTGTCTGAAATCATGCTGCTAGCCGATTTAGGATTTGTATAGCTTGATCTGCTTGAATTTTTAATTACGCTGGGTGATCGTACCCCAGTTACATCGAATAGTACGAAGAGGGACTATACCCGTGCAGGTGTATAGTGTAGTGAAGTGTAGTGTAAGTTATGAGAAGCGAGGGCTACTCGGAGGTCGGGAGCGACACGAGTCTCTCCAGACCGCCCTTACTTGAACTCGAGTTACCGCAACCACCAACTATACAGCAAGAAGCATCGTGATCAAAACCACCGAATAAAGTCAAAAAGACACGTTCCGAGCGGACCGTCACTCAGTACATACGCTTCGCTTGAGAGGAACATGTTTGCCAAATATTTATATAAAAAATTACATGTGTATTATAAGACATTAGTAATAACATATTTGTTATTGACAGTTTTTTTTAAACACAAAATTGTATGCTGCGTATGCTTTACTCTTGAAACCTAGTGTTTGATATGTATAACTAAATACATTTACTTCCATATAATCGTTTAATACTTAAAATGCTCAGGGTTTATTTTAAATGCTGCTTAGTTAAAACTGACTTAACAAGGCCAACAGTAAAACTTGAACCTCCGACCTGCGTACGTAATGCCGCAATAAAATTGTTATTAATTACGCGCCAACCCTTGGCGGGTCGCACACAACTATTAACTTTATATACAATTATCGCTTTGGTATTCGTGTAAGAATTACTCGAACAGAGATATAAGTGCATCGAGTAGATCAACTTTGTTATGGTCATCGGAAGAAAGTTGAATTGGTAGAGGGCAAGCTTTTTTTATCAATTCTAATTTGTATCGCTATTGTTTTTTTTTTACAATATTTTTTTCCGCTTTTACCGAGCGCAGACAGGAGAGGGTTGCCGCTATTTGATACGGATTTTCTTCTCCCAGCTGCGAGGCACGACAGCGTTTTATAATTTTTTTTAATTTTTCTTACACAATTTTCTCTTATGGGTAAATACAGCTAAAATTTATACATATTAACAATAAAATTTGTCAGTTTTAGCGCAGCGAAAGAACTCCACTCAAGTACGATAGAGCTTGAGGTTGTCGGTAGACTTTGGATGCTTCATACTGGTCTATATCTTTGGGGGAGGCCAATTCCAGCAGTGGACGTTCTAGAGCTGAAATAATGATGATTAGTTGACTAAAAACTAAGAATATATGAAACTGGCTTGCCTATTCAGTTGCACTCTGAGAATAAAAAGAATTCATCCGCATATTACGAGATTTGAAAAAGGTTAAGCTAACTCCAGAGCCTTCCAAGGTTTTAAGTCTTATTAGGTCTCCAAGCCTTATGATTCCAGAGATATCTTGATGAATCAACATACATAGAAATCTCTTATATCACATTTGTTGTTTGTTTAGTAAGAGAATATATAGGAATGTCTGGATGTAAACATATGCGTCAAATAGGTTCGTAATGATGGTAACCGGTAGTGGTTACATACCTTGATAATGGCTTTTATCGTGTAAACAGCATGTTCGTTTGTTAAGCTGTTGCCAAGGAAAATCTCGAGGTCGAGCCAATTTTTTTTAATGTAGCGATGAATATTCTAGTAATGTGTCAATTATTCTTTATTATTTTTTTATAGATATACGAATCAAATTTCTTTAATCGATTTTTAATGACCAGTCGTTTAGCCAGCTGGTCTAATTTACGAAAAGCAATTATGAGTAAGGTTTTGCGCATTAAAAATATTTACAATATCGAAAGTAGTAACAAGTCTAGCGGATTTCTCAAGCTTCTAGAATGAAGTCTACGAACCGCCAAGTGCAGCGTAGAACTTCCTTCCACAAGAGGATAAGATAAAGTGACCGAAAGACGATAAATGCAGACCGCTCCCTCCTGATCTTATTGGAAATACTTGGGGGAGGCATAATCTTATGCCGATGCCCTAATGTCATGGAATAGGATCGATCATTCATTACCACAGCCGTCATGTCTTGACGGTGTTATGCGGCTAAAACGATGATGAAAATTGATGATGCATCATGTTGTGACATGATATATTTGCATACAAATCAAATAAAATAAAAAACAAAACCCTTTTCAAGATGATCACTTTATTTAATAATTTATTTGCACTTTATTTATTACGAACGGATGTTTATAAATAAAAGGTTTCCATTTCGTTCAATGCAGATCTATTAATTTGCTTATATGGATATGATTTCATTAAAATGCTTTTTGATACCCAATATTTTTACAGTCATCCTAACACGCCATTTTTGGTTTTGAACGATGACAGATGCTTAAGCTCACTCAGTGGTAAAGGAAATGTGTTATTTTTAATATTTTCCTCTGAATATTTTTCTTCTTAAAACGTTGCGTCGTGCTGACCATCAGTAAAGTTTCCATTAGGCCTATTAAAAATCATAAATCTGTTTAAAATTTACTAAATTGTTTTTTCGCTTATATGCATTTATTCTCTTACTCAAATGTTATTTGGTTATAAGAAAAGTCAATTTGAACAATTATTTACGGATGGTTTTTTTAAAATATCTGTATAAGGTAATTGTTATTTCTTTTTAAGTTTTTTAATTTTTCAAAAACTAAATTGATACGGAAAAACTAGAAGGCTACGCGGGTCAATTAAAATGTGATTTAGTTTGACAGACTGCCTGTAAGAACGAAACGAAAACCCTTGTAAAATGCGGTGATCACTGACTGACGTCGCTTAAACTGAAAGTTTATATGTGTTTATATGTTTGGTAACCGCTCCGGCATGGACAGGAAACAGTGTTTTTTTTTTTGTCGGCATAGAACTTGTTAAGATCCTTTCTTATGGTTTAATGAAAATATTATAAAAAAATTGAATAGGTCAAGCTTGTTTCATATTTTTGTCTTAGAACATGTGTCTATTCTTTCACATATATGTAGATAAATATATGCTAAAATGGTTTGAGTTTACTGCATTAAAGTACTGTATGCGAAATAAAGAAGTTCCAAACCGCTACTTTAAATTGCCTAATATATCATCGTCATTTCAGCATAAACATTCAACATTCACTGCTAGCCACAGGTTTTTCTCATAGATTTTCATTAGGACTAGTAAACATATCTGTAATGAACGTATTATTTACATGAAATTACTACGTTTATTATTTCAGTCATAGACGATGGTATTTCAAGGATAAAAAAGATTATTGCTATAAATAAATATAATTAAAAAAATTATAATTTTGTATGAATGTAACATGTATAAATAACATCTTAAAATGTCGGTATTTCGCGAATTTAATATCTGTTTTCAATTAACATAAGTACCCTTAATAAAACTCTTAAAATTGTTATTTACGTATTAATTCAAATTGACCACACTTTATGTGTTATATGCATTTTTATACCAGCGTAGTTGCATTAAAACTGTCTGCATTAACCTTTTTTATACAACAGACTAATAGATTTTTAAGTGCAGATTATAAATGAATAATCCTCGAAAATTCGCGTTTTATTATTCTCTAAGATTTATATATGCACATTTATTACCTATTATATAGCATTCAATGTTTGTGTATAATTATGCACATAAAAGTTTTAGTGCTGAAATTGCTAATTTACTTCAACTTATTACTTAAAAATAGAGGAAATATAATTGGTAATAACTTATTTAATATTCACTTAATCGACATAGACAACTGTTCATTAACTGATCTACCATCGTCGTCCTTTCAGCCCAAAGCCTTTCCCAAAGATATTTATGACAGGATATGCTCTAATCGCCACGCTTAGCAAGCGATTTGGCCATAGCACTGTGGTATTGTGGTACACTGAGAACGCCGCTACCCATTATCTGGAAACTAGTTTATGAGCAGTGACATTTCTGTATAATTAATGCACAAAGTGTGAATTATGTAAGATTGTATCCTGGGGAATTGAATCTGCGACCAGCGATCGCAAGTTTCAGTCCTCTACCGTTAGTTTACACTGCTCAGAATCTACCATAAGTTACGATAAGTGGAATATCTATTATACCGAAAAGTATGCAGTATCGAAAAATTGCAGAAATCGAACTGTGAAGTAAGAAGCTACATCCATAGTTTCATAGATTGGTAGTTATTTGTTGTGCGAAGTTTTCATACATATACCTACATTTCATACATTCGTCGAATTAAAAAACAAAAATATTTTTGGAAAAAAATATTTAAACAAATCATCAATTAGTGATTGATATCTGTATTAATTAAAGTTTAATTTCCGTGATTTCATCGGAGAAGTAAGTTAGTGTTGTACCTGATTTGGTCATAGCATCGTATATGATCACAAGCAAAGGTATGCGAACGTTTCAAGATGTCGGCCAAGCAATAAGGATGCTAACTTTATTTGTTTATTTATTAATCCTGGCCAGTAATAAAAATATACATATATAACATCTAATAAGTTCTTTTTATAATTAAACATTAATGAGGTGTTTTTTAAATTCAAGAAACGAAAGATTTATCTATTCATCCCACGAGTAAATCATTCCGAAGCTAAACTATTTTATGGTTATAAAATACAAAAGTTTGCGTTTGTCGTCTGTATTAGGTTGATAATTTTTTTGAGAAATTATCGATATTTTTACTTAAGAATGTCTTGTGAAACAATGATTTTCTAGAAGTGGCTATATATGTTGGAGGTGCCAACTATTAGATCGTTGTTCCTTTAAAATAAAATATACATATTTAAGAACACATTAAAATCATTACGAAAGAAATGTAAAAAAGATTATAGCAGCCGAAATAAAACACAAAGAATGAATTTAAACATTTTTTCTAACGTTCTAGCTAACGCTTCTAATGTTTAATATCCATCAATACCAGAAGATGATGGTGATGATCAATGTGCGTTAGCAGTGATAACTTACAGCACAGAAACGTGGGCCTCATTGATTAAGTTCGCAGTCGCTGAACGTGGTACAGATAGGGCTATGCTCGGACGGAACACAGTCAGGAATGAGAATATCCGTAGATAAATAAAGGTTACTGATATAGCCGGATAAGAGGATTGACGTGGTAGGAAGACGATGTATTGAGACCGCTTCCGACTGGTTTTATTAGAAACAAATAAGGTAGGCCTTTTTAACGATTGCATGTTAATTATATTTATATGACGCCACAATAAGTTAGAACATTCCCGTCTAGGAGTTCCTAAACAAGTAACGCGTTAAACTGATTAGCGTTTACTGAATATTATACAGCTCTGCAATTGACAATAAGGTAAATATATCAATACATATTTAAACAGAGCTTGCAAATGCATCCTTGTAAATGCGAATGTCGGCTATTGTGATGCCGGATGCGTAGCAATAGCAATGAATTTGGACGGACTGACAAGAAGGCACGTGAGAACTTCGTGGTGATTGACGTTTTGTCCGTCAACACGATAAGAAGCTTCTTACATTTTATTTATGTTAACGGCAAGCGATATAATTGACAAATGCCGTGCGCTAAAGGCATTAGTTGAAACTGTTGTCGTGGTCCGTCACTAGGAGGACTGACAACATAGTCAAAGTCGCGAGTAGTCGCTGCCAATATGCAGTAAGACAGCTAGTCGTGGCGATCTTTGGGATGGTCTACGTTCTATATTTAAATGCTACTTGGGCAGTGTAACCCAGGTAGAAAAACACACACATATGTAAACCAACACAAAAACATGTAGTTTCCTTTTTTCTTTTTTATATAGGTACTTTATTGAATTCGTGAATATTGCGTACTTTAATTGTTTGTAATATAAACCTAGATGTACATTATTATAAGAAAGAAAAAAAGTCATTATTTCAAAAGCATGTGCTTTACAAATCATTTACTGTTAAATTTAAAAATAAAGATCATTATTATTGTACAACACAAGACGAATAGCTTAATTGCTATCCTATATTTTGTATAACAAAATCATACTTTCGTAGATTAAAAAAGCTTAGTAATAGATGACAACGTTTTATGTGAGAGGGTATAATTATTTATTTTATTCTTTATACACTTCATGCTATGTGACTTAATGTTCCATAGGTATTCTCTGTAATTAATTTTTTTTTATTAAAATAATTAGTAAAGTGTTTCTCAAAAATCGTCCTTTCATTCTCGCCGTATTACGGGTTAGGTTAAATCAAGTAAGTGTTCTCAATGTTTGTATTTTTATATCTTTCTTGTATATTTTTTAACTAAGCCAACCATTAAGTATATCTCTATTTATTTCCTTAAAAATATAGTATCAAGCGATAAGTACAGTATCTACACAAAAACTTACGTGAAACTTAAACTGTTGTATTTTGTCATTTGGATTCAGGAATTTTAAAAGGGTAGTGTAGAGACTCGAAGTTATAAAAGTGACCGCTGTTCTTGTTATAAATCGATTATCTTGAATCGGTACGAAGTCCGCCAAGATGACTCTTATTACAAATTGAACGTAATTGTTTTATTTAATGGCCGTCATTTGTGGTAACCGGAGAAAAAAATATTGTTATTATTACATCATTTAAAACATTCTACAACATCTTTATTTCAGCTGTCGGATGTCCAGTGGTGGACACAGGGCTCTCCCATACATATGTATACAGTGTCTTTCGTCGATCTTTACAAAATCTTCTGTACACCTTTGAATGTGCGTTCTTCGCTACCCTTTCTGATTCGTGGTCTCCACACCAGAGGTTGACACGAATATTTGTTTTGCGCGATATCTGGCCTGCCAAATACCGGTCACCTCATTTCAACCGCTGCTTACGTTATTAAGTTAATATTTCCTCTTATTATTTAAATAATATGAGTATATTTCCATATCGGACGTGGAAATATTTGCTTGCGTTTGATCGGTTGAACCACGTCAATGGGGATTACCGATACAAATATTTTTTAATTCAATAAGACATTGTTGCAGTGTTATCTCGTGTGTAGCAAAAAATTAAATTACATGTAAATAATCGACTACGGACGTCCAAGCAATTATATATTTTTTAATAACACTGTTCATGTTTAAAACATTATGCTAAATCTTCTAAATACGATGAGATATTGATTTCTTGTAGATCAAATATAGGATAGAATATTTTTTGTATTTATTGAACTGACTTTATTAAACATATTAAGAATATTTTCTTTTACTAGGGAATATCTACTCAAAGACACCAGTTTACGTCGAAGCCCAGGAACGCATCGAATTTTAATTATCTTTAATTACGTATATCTATAAGTAAGTTAAAACTGTAAAATAAACAAAGCATAGATTTAAAAAAAATAATTAAATACATACCCGCCACGTAATGCCAGAGGATTAGAGATGTGGTTGAGAAAAAGAAAGAGGAATGTTTTTCGAAATGTCTCTTATGTTAACGACATATTTTCTATATTTTATATTCATTTATTCCCAACATTCTTCACCGAGAATCACAGCCGCCATTTGTATACGTCATTTAGAAATTTCCAGAAGAGCTCCATTTTGTACAAACTAGAATCTAATTAATCTGATCTACAATTCAATTTAAAGGTACGTGGATACGATAGATTTGAGAAAAATTCACAACAAACTCAAACCGTTTTTTTTAAATATTTTTTTAATATATTTACATATTAGGAGCGTTCTTCATTCCGTAATTATGTTATTACTTAAAAAAACTTTCAATGTCAAAGGATATTTTCGAGTATTTGTTTAATCAACTTTTTAAATTTATCACATGTTGATATAGAAACATGGAAGTGTAAATGCATTCCGTTTCGTAATACCGTACACAGTTACTAAGGCATAGACTTCCCCAAAGGAAATTTGATAGATATATAAAGATATAGTGGATATTCCTTAATCGCCTTTTAGCAGGCGGGTTGGCGATTGCAGTGTGGTGTATGCAGAGGACGCTGTTGCTCATCCTCTGAAAACTTGTATGTGAACAACCCCGTATAATTAAAACAAAGTGTCAATTGTTTAAAATTGAATCTCGGGAATCGAACCTGCGATCGCAAATATCCGTCCTCTACCGCTGGGTTGCCATTTCTAGAGAAAGGTAAAATAAGCTTATCTCACCGTAATATATCGATATATTTTTTAGATTCTTTCTTAACATTTAGACCTTGCCTTGCCGTTAATAGGAAATAATTCTTTAATACCATATCGAACGTAAAAAGACGACTGTTCCAACAACTCTTTTCGAATTGATAGCAATGGTAACCCAATAATACAAACCGATCAAGTCGGGGTTCGGCCTCTTTCAGCACACTTTCATCGGAATTTTAAAAGCGTATTAATTGACATCCAAAGTTCTCCTGAAGGAGACAATTGCGCCAGATCTTTAAATGCCATCTGAGTTTGGTGGTCTCACAATCCAGTAAAAATTAGAGTCCGAACCGGAGTTCCCTAGACAGCCCTAGAAACCTAAACCTTGATATCTAAAAACGAAATTTCGTTATAAGCCTTTAGATGCTCTCAAAAGGCAAACAATCATTTCTACCAAAAGAAAAAAGCACTACACTTATGTATGTTTTACTTTCTTAATCAGAATATTTATTATAGCAACAGTGATAATCTGATAAGTTTCTTTATTTATTAATAATAAACCCTTTAACACAATAAACCAAAGTCATGCTATCTGAGGATAATACAAGACAAGTCATTTATGTATAATACGAGATTATAATTTTAAATCAATGACTTCTTAATCTTTTCATAGGTATATGAATAATATTGACATTGCAGTATCGTAAAAAGAAATAAACAAAAAAAGATCTGTGACGCGCGGAACAAATTTGCAAATCATTGTTTTCTATTTCGCCGCCATTTGCCTACTGACCAACTTAGTTTTTTTTTTAAATTAATTAGACGAAAGTCGTTCAACCTACCATCACTGCGTGATTTGGATACGTCTATTTTTGTTATTTAAAAAAAAACATATGGAATTCAACAGTAAAGATCTTTTTTCTTTTCTTTTTTTAATATTACTTTGACAAAGGTATTATGTAATATTTGGACGGCAATCCTAAAGGCAATTAGTAATCACAGACAGTTATTATTTCAAAGACAACTCTAAGAATAGACAATATACTGCGGATAACATGTTCAGAATGACTCTCATATAAACAGTTGCATCACAAACACCAACTTGTTGGACTTTGTAACAATGAATTGTAACGACGCGCCAATAGATGTCGCTGTACCAATTGCTTATTGCTGTGTAACTATGATTAAAAGAAAGAATATAGAACAATAACAGAAGCTTCAGCTATGTCATTAAAATCAAAATCCTTCTTTAACTAATCAATTAAATTTACTTCTTGTTATTTTTTTAACGTAATTAGTAATTTTAGTAGTAATTTTTTACTGTTGTAAACGCACATAGGACAAAAATTGTAGTTAAGTTTTAAGGTTAGCCAATGACTTAAAACAAGTAAAGGATGTCTGCTATGAGAAATAAATATTTATTTTATTACACGAACAGTAACAATGGCATTTTTGTAAGGTATATTTATAATCGTGTAGGGAAATAATGATATGTAAGTGACCCCGTAAAATAATTATACGGCAAATGGCCGAACAAAACGAAAACTGCTTAAAATTTAAAAAAAAAATATTTGAGCACTATACGTTGTTTAAACTTTATAACCTCGGCAATTTACAAGTTGATTAACATTCTTATAGACTATTTTTTTTTCAAAAAAAATAATGAGATGTAGCTGATGCTGATATTATTAAGCATTAATGTTTATATTTATAAGTTGTGTTTTTTTTGGTAAATACAGATTTTCAAAAGGTTATATAATTTTTGATGAATAATTGTGTTCTAATTTATTTAAAATGAAGAATTTAAAATTATTCATTTATCGCTTTCAAATTTAACTAATATTTTTATATTTGGTTTGTTTTTTTAAAACATCATCTAGTTAAAAATAGTTTATTTTTACCTTTTACGTTCAAAAATTTTCTGCACGCCTTTTTTTTGGTAAAGGCTTATAACCAGGCAGTAATACTGTAAGTTTAGTACAATAAAAATTTATTATCGTTAAGTAATGATAAAACACTAACAAAAACCTCGTACTTATTTCAGTTTTTACTAGTGTTATTACGGGCGCAATTTTCAAAATACTATCGTGAGACTACAAAACAGTGAATAGCAAAATCTGATACTAAATACGCTTTGTAAGATTATTGTAAGACAACCTTCAGAAAATTATACGAATCTCATAAGCGTTGTCGAAAAGACCTCCACTCAAACGTCAAATTAGCTTCGCAACTGGCGTTTTCCCGCCATTGTCGTCGCTGACATTTGACCGGCGCATGCGCAATGCGTGTCGCGACCTGTTACGCGCTTACGGAATCTTAGTTTACATACAATGTGGAAAAATAACAACCGTAGTAAGACAACGAACAATAAAAAAAATGTCATGTATAATTTTTTTTTAAAACAGCAAAAAGGTTATAGTTTTTGTCAAACTAAAATCTATTACGTAACATTGTAGGAGTTATAGACAGATATTTTAATTACTCTATGCATTATAATGTCATCATTAAAAATTATATAACAATGATAAATAATTTAATTTTCATACTAACAGCATTACATATTAAAAATATGCAATGTACTAAGCACTGCTTATAACGAAGAATCCAGCTTGGCTGGGTAGCACTCACGAAAGTACAAAACGTTTTCTGCTCCAATATCAATAAGTACCTGAAAACGACGGTCTTCGACCAATATGTGTCTCGATTGATGATTTACCGCAGGTTTACTTTGTTTCTTACTTCGGGCCTCATTTGAAAGTTCATACTCCAGCCATGAACGATCGATCGATTTGCAAGTTGAAGTATTAGTGTTCCAGTAAATCGGGACGTTTTCTGTGGATTCATTTGGACGATGAAGCGCTGCCTACCCCGTACACCGCAGTTGAAGTGATGATATATATTCCGAGATGCAAATGGACATTGTATCATTGATTAACTATATCATATCTAGTCTATCGTCTGAAATCCTACACCTGTTTCGACTGTCTCTAAGTACATTATGCAGTCTGAAAAACACTACTATACAGGGTAACCCTTTGAATTTGTGTCGCGCATACTTCTCTTATAATACAATAAGCTTCAATCTGTTAACAATTTATAAGTAATCTTATCAATAAGAAGTATTATAACATGGACTCTTCTAGACAACAATAAAATATAAACATACCCATCGAACTTCGTTCCGCATACCAGTCAACGAATGTGAGATTTCAATTTTATACCAAATTATAACACCAATTATTTACAAGGCTACAAAGATATTTTTGACTGAAATTGTTTCAATGAAATTTTAATATCATATTCGTATATTTGTTATTCTGTTATAAACAAATCCAAAAACACAAAAATCACCACTTCGTTTTAGGTATATATTTATGTTGCCTAGAAAACAATATTTTAAGATCCCAAGTCTTTCTCAGATTCGATATTGAATTTTCATGGCTTGGACAGATGACTTGTGAGCAGGGAGACCTATTTAAAAACTCATTGCTACCTTAAAAGTCATCTCTCATTGCAAATTTATTAGGAAAAATAATGTATAGCAATAGACGCCCGACAGCTCTAATAAATATGGCACGTCCTTCATAATTATAAATAGTAACAAAATTGTTTAGATAAACATACATATTTACGATCTCTGATAACACAAAAAAGATTTTATTTAATATCTCAAAGATATACTAATTATTGCCACACTGAAAACTATAATAACGATTAATAGCATAAAACAGTATTGTACGAGTAACGCACACCGCCATTTTAGTTGTTTACAAAATGGCCGACTCCTGATTGGTTTATGGCACGCGGGAATGGCAGCGTCATGATACTAAAACGTCTTATTCGCTGTCAACCTCTGATCCAATTGAAACACGAGAGCAATGGGTGTTGGTCGCTCCAATAATGATTTACAACAAGGCAAACGAATGTATATGCTTATATGTACAATACTAAAAACTGAACATATTTAATTTACCATTGTTCACACTCGCTGTCTCGAACGACTTCGTATTCTCAAACGCTATTGCTTGTGGCATTCCAATAGAAACTTTATTTATCGATTAAATGTTCTAATTACAAACCCCGAGTACAAAAATTAGTTTATCATTTCGCATTCTATAACTAGTAATAATATACATTTTCATCGTTATATTTTATGGAACACGATATTTTTTTATTACATCCTAACATATCTTTTGATTGACGTCAAATGTGTGACAGCTATGAACAGGTGTTCTAATTTACTCTGTTGGTTATTTATCTGATTTATGTCTTCAAAAATAACTGAATTAGTTGAACAGATTTCGAATTTTGTGCTTAACAACAAATTAGCGACTCATTGTTATTTACTTAAAAAATTTCTTTCGTACTATAAAGTTAGGTAATAAATATGGCGTTACGCTTTTTGGTGTCTTAACTCGAAATTCCACAAAAGAACCATTTTGTCGAAGGTTCTCTCTGGTTTCTGTTTGATGTCGACGCTGTTAGTCTTGTGGGGCAGTTACAGTTTTATTGATCGGTATCAGTGGCTCTTTGAGACAAAATAGCTTCCCTCTTGTCTTACAAATCTATTTATAAAAAAATGCACCCAGAAACTGTCACAAACATAAAGTTATTTCATCTAAAACGTAAGGAATACAGTTCCCCTACGTAGACCCATCAAAGGCCTTCTAGAAGAACATGATACGACTTTTTTACGTCACCAAACACTACAGTGAAACAAATTATATTTGTTTTTTTTTTCAAACAATTTTCACTAGTATGAATAAAACAATTAATCACCCAATGCTTTATTTAGATCAAGAGATCCTAGGTATATATATGTTTGGACTTCGATTTGTGGGCAAATTAAAGGAACAAATAATTGAAAATGAGCGTCGACAATTGTAGAGAATTAAAAAAAAAAATTAAAGCGGGGCAAAATAACTAAGGTTTGCGAGTAACTTTTTATGATTTTATTATTAATTGTTTTTCGGTTGATGAAAACTGCCGTCCAAATATCTATGTTGCCTTTGATATTTGCAAAAATTACACTACACCACGTTAGTTACAGGTTACAAAGAAATTACCCCAAAAATCCTTAAGTCGCAGCGCCTTGCAAAAATCTGTGTGAAAACTTATTCTCACCACGTTATTACTATGTAATGAGATACGTTGTACATTTTTGAATTTAGTAATCATTCTAAATACTTCTCTATTGATATGAAATGTATCTCTGCATATCTTGGAGTTACAAGCTCTTATTGGCTGAAAACTATAATGTATATCATGTATTATATAAGCCATTCGAAAAACATTCGGCCTCGACGGCGAGGTCGGCTTGTATATCTCAACGGACGCTAATCCCGATCATATTGGATAAAAGCGTTGCTGTCGCCACTTCTCCCATCGCCAAAGCTTTCCCTAGCGGTAGCGTTGCAACCTACAAAATGGAGCTTAAGTTGGAATGTTATACGGATACATTTAAAGAATGGCAACCCAAGTCGAAGTCCCCTCTCAAGGGCCTTCCGCTAGGTCAGTCTGTAAAATGCTAGGTCTGAGCAACTTAAATCCCGAGTCATGGCTGTCAAGGAAACCCACGTACTTCGCTAATGGCAATAAAAAGATGTAGGTTAAGTGCTCTTTAAGCTGCCATCATAAACCCGCTAAAACTGCAAATGCCAGAACAAAACATAATGAATGAACTTACTTAGTAAATAAGAATCCGAAATATATAATCGTGCGGTGATAGCCAAGCAGTAGAGGACTGATACTTGTGATCGTTTTACCTTTATCTGGTTGTCTGTCAAAATATGACATTTGTGCCTTCATAAAAAGAATAAATAACCTGTTACTAAACTAGAGCATAAAACGTTGTAACAATTTAGCTAGTTGTATTGATAATAGCGTTATTATAAAACTACATAATAATAGGCCCGTACTTCTACAGAGAATAAGCAAGTAAGCATGTAAAGGCCTTTACTAATAAATATGTTGTTACCAATCTTTTTAGAATATAAAGACCTGCTTTACTTATATTTCCTTCACATCGCGTCACATTACTAGTTACACTAGAAACACTTTCAGAAGAGCCGTAGTTAAATTGGTACTGCAGAGAAGAATTCTGGACAAAATTAATGATATTTTACTTATCCAAACCGAATTAGAAGCACAGCGATAATTTAAATTTAAATATCAGATATAATCTAACATAATTCACACTTTGTGCATTCACCATATCGGATTACCACTTCCCAAAACTACGATTTCAGGAGATAGGCATCAGCATTCTCAGCGTATCATACTACCACACTGAGATCGCCAACCCATCTGCCAAGCGTGGCGATTACGGGCTCAAAAGTGCGAAGAGAGATACTTTAAAGTAAAGTTATAGCAAGCAAAGTACACAAAAGGCGGTAACATTTAATTCAGACTTTAATTAAAAAGTATTAATTTACGTATGAATAAATATTTATGTAACTGTTTAGCATTTAAAATGATTGATCAAAGAATAAATTTGTCTTTGCAGGTGATAGGCCAGCGCGAGTACGCTGTGAGGCCAACGAGGAGGCCGTCAGAGGAACTTCAGACTGGACAGCCTCTGGATGTAGTGGTGCAACAGGTTGGTTCATAAAACATGTTTTAAAGAATCTTCCCAGTATAATAATAGTCATATTTTATAACTCTAGGGTTTGGGGTTTGATCCGAGCGAAACTTGTTACAAATAAAGGTTATAAAAATGATATACAGGACTGATACGAGCATAGTATCCTATTAATAGATGCCATTTACAACAACAGTTATTTATGCGCCGAAATTTAAATTCTTATTTAAAAACAGTGACGTACAAGATATTGAAATAGAATCGTGGTGTCTAAATTTCAGCTTCAAAATGTTAAAAAATCCTTCATGTGTCTGAGTATACGCATATATTAAAGCTACACAATATATCTTAGATATTCCTATTCTTAGTTTCAAGTCTAAAAGTAAAGTAAATTATTAAATAAATCTTATTATAGCATTCAAACGCTTTTAGTTGATCGAACTATGTGGAACTTGGTTTGACTTATTTACATGGTTTATGTTACATTGTATATATAGAACATTGTTAAATTTTATTAAAAAAGAGCAACAGTTGAGTTTGAATTTAATTTAAATTTGCTAGAGAAATTCAAAAAGAAAGGTAAATCAAACAGTCGTAAACAGATCATATTGTGAATATTGTACACAATTTTAATAAGCAGATCCGTCTGGATATGTAACTGTAAACCGTCTGAAGACACAGTGTACCGGCCGCTTTTAACCGTTCCTTTTTTAAATCAATGGAGAAGGCTTTTGTCCAGTAAATTTATGTACGGCCAGACATGTACGGCTGTAATGATGACTACTGCAATAAATTTTAATTGTGTGTGCAATTGGTTTGCTGTTTTGACAAAAAAAACAGACATAAACATAAATTAGTAATAAATCAACGATTTCGTGTGACCTGTTACTAATTATAAATAAGGCTTTTATTTTAAAAAAAACATCCAAACAGTTCAAAGTTTTACAGAGCTTTAATTCATATTATAATTAATTAAAATGACACGAGAAGTTTTAAAATTACATGAGAATATTTTTCATACGACGCCATTCCATTAGATTAAAACTAAGCGGTAAAAAAGTGAAATCTTTTTTTTTTTAATATTACAACAGATTTAGTTGCAAAATATTACAAAAACAGGATATTAATTATTTAAAAAATAACAGCACGTAATAAATATTTATTATTAATGTACACAATTATAATTAATATTGCGTTATTATTATTTTTTTTCGCTCATTATTTTATGTTGCTATATTACAAATCACATTTATTAATGTTTCACAGATTAAAGTAAATATAAATAATTAAAGTGACTTATTTATGACACTTAATGATAGTGCTGAAAAAATAAAAGTAATCGTAATTATGTAAGTAACTAGGCAAACGAAGTGCTTATAAAGGTTAAACTTCCGCTATTTGAGAATTCAATTATAAACAGTGATTGTACATCGATAATCAGGAATAGGTCGTATTTTTCTTTTGCTGGATGGTGCTTAGGTATAATACCAGATTGAGGTGGTTATTTTAAAATTAACAGTGGTACTGTCGTCCAATGCTACGCAATAAACTGATAGCTGAAGAGTGACGCAGTTATGTGTCGCCTTCTTCGTATTTCCAGGATTGTTTTAATGTGAAAGAATTTCTCTATGTTGGATAAATAATTATAATTATCATTTGAGCCGCAGGATGTACATTACAAGACATCTAATGGAATCAGGCGTTACCTCGCGGAAGTCCATCCTAAGTAAGAAAAGGACCAATATTTAGCCACTTCCGCACATGCAATGGTAATCGTGCAATAAAGTGCACTGCGGCAAACAATGCGAATCACACAACCGCCACCGCCAAATTACTCAACACGTGTTTCACCCCTCCACGGGGCATCTTCAGGAGTTATGTTACACCGATTAGTGTGTAACATTATTGATTAGTGTGCAGTTTATTGCACGATTACCACTGCATGTGCGGAAGTGGCTAAATATTGGTCCTTTTCTTACTTACAAGACATCCTCTCCATTCCACCCCTTCCTACTGCATAGTTTTTCAATAGGACTGGTTAGGAGCGGCTTAACTATTAAAGCAACCGACATGGTCCCAACGAATTGGCAAGTTGATGTAGTAGTGAATAGATTACACAGTACACAGAACAGAAGGACGATTGAGCTATGAGGTTCTGGAGAAGAGTCTGTAGACATCCATCTATAATGTGAACAGATATCCATGTTTAAGTCTTCAATTTGCTTACCCGTTAGTAATACGTATTAGCGTAATAATTTGTAAATAAATACGAATCGCACACCACGCATGCGTTACATGGTCTCTGCTCCAGAACCGTAACGCGTCAGTGGTCATCTGTTTTGCGCGACTCTTGTTTTGGCTAAAAACATAGGTATCACAGCAAATCATCCCGCTCAGGAATATTTACGACTTTTAGTCTATTTAAGATAATTTATATTCGTGCAGTATTACTATAAAGTTGATGTATATGTTGTATTGATTTCAACGAGATTTTTATAAGCAAAGACCATGCGTGTATCATTTATTTACATAACGACTTCGGTACATCCGTCGGCAGTAAATTCCATAAATGATATATCAAGAATGACTAGAGCGATCGTTATACACATATTAACAGGTGGACATTCGTATGAACAAACCGTTTGATATATGCGTGTGTATATGGTTTTTGCGGCCGCTTGTGAGCTAGGCATACACTGTTGTTAGGTTGTAGAAATTACGCACACATATCTGGATACGCATAAATGAATTGATTATGTCTATTACACATTAGGAAAGCAGTCAAGTCATTTCCCTGATACAAATATCAACAATGTTGCGCTCACGCCTACAGGCATTAGAATTTGAATCTAATTAATCGATTAATTATGTTAATATTTAATATATTTCCATTTTACCGTAAATAAATCGCCTATAGGTATGTTAGAATTTATTACTCGTTTTATGTACTGTTGTTATAATAAATCTTTCATGTAATGATACGATATAAAAATGCATTCCAATGCACGCAAATGTTACGAATACTAAAAAAAAACTTTGTTTTTACGGTGGAAATCAAGCTTAAAGTATAATAGTTGTTAATATAAGAAAGATATTTTCTATATCGAACGTTAATTTAATTCAAGATAGCTGCTATGACTAGGCATAGGACATTCATTCATAATATGTGTAAAGGAATTTATGAAGTCGTCTGATCTTATTGGAAATCTATGGTGTAGGCCTATCTCTAGCAATGTACGTCTTACGGCTGCAATGGTGATGATGATAAAGATGTTATACAATATTATAAAAAAGCAACTGTTGAGTTTGAGGCTGGTTCTTCTCAGCAGGTCATCATTCCAAGCCGGTGGCAGCTTATTACTTAGTGTTAAAATAATCGACGATTCAAAACTGCGTGTAAATTCTTATTATTAGTAAAACTCTTTTTGAATAAAGATATTATGGGTTTTTATTTTTGAATAATAAGAGACAGAATATATGAATTCAGTCCTAATTTGTACAGTCTTAATGCCGCTTCACTCCAGTGTCCATGCACCTTTATAAGCATTTTAAACACGTTACTCCACAAGCGACAGGTGCCTTGTTCGCCTGTGTATCTTGAACCCGGTTCTGTTGGCATAGTGCACGAAGGATAATTAAGATGCCGGAGCCAAGGTGCGTTTCGTTTGTTCAAGTTTCTATTGACCTCATTGGATAACAACGCTCGGAAAGCTTATACAGGCTGATTGTTTTTAAGTGTAAAAGCTTTAAAGGAGATGAATATACGGCTCATTTACGGTCAATTAATGTACGGTACACCTGATACGAAAATCAACTGTTTCAGAAAAAATAAATTACTTAATGATTTAAAACGTATTCGAAATTCGAATTACTGCTTATCTCTATCTCTTGTACATACTTTGTACTTCCAGAAATAATCATATTTATGAATAAGCACTTTTTACGAGGTGGTTGGAAATAGGTGGAAAAACTTCATAGCTTTTTCCTGATAAATAAGTTGTACGTTCACCCCTTTTAAAGCTAATACACCTTTAACCAATAACCTGTATAGATTCATAGTTTTTTTCTCTATATTTAAAAAAAACTGTGTTAATTAATAAAAATACTAGAACAAATTCAACTTTAACATTGGCCGATTATAGGATTCCCTAATTTCGTGATTTCAACCCATAGATGCCCACTGCGAGACATAGGCCTTCCCCTAAATGGGGCTATATACCATATATGCCAAGCTTAGCAGGCAGATAAGCGATCGCATTGTGGTATTATATACGCAGATGACGTTGTCCATCCTCTGGAAACTTGATTGTGAGCAGTGGCAATCCTGTATAATTAATGCACAGTGTGAATTAACTATATAAGTCTCCGCTGAGATACCATTGCCCAACTGTACTTCTATGTAGTTTTAAATGAAAATTAAATAAATCTGATTTAAGTAAATATCAAAAGAATTACCTCAACCTTAATAAAAAAAGTTGTTTTAAACCAAACGTTCACAAGTGTAAGTTACACAATGAACAAAGTTATACATATATCGGAAAACCCGCTGCAAGTGATATTTGAAAACATATATAAATTACAGCTAGTATAAATGATTTTTAATTAAAATATAGCGAAAAATAAATTACTCTACCCGCTATAAAAGGTATAACAAAAATTTGATGAATTTCTTACATGAGTACGTTTACGGAACCCTCTCAGCTATATCATAACTCGAAAAGTGTTTTACGAGGGGAGTTCAATTGGTTCCTAGTTTTTACCAAATCAGTCTCTTCTGGTATTCTTATTTGTATGTACATAAGTGATATTTGTAATCCAAGGAGGAAAATAAATTGAATAAATAAATAAAACAGCACAGCACTAGACGGGTTGCGATTGCGTTCCTCGGAGAACTTTTTAGTCTATCTCTAGGATTGAAGATGATTTTGTGGGTAGAAACCTTCTTTAAGGTCTTAACATAAAGGACAATCTAATTCTTTGTAGTGGGAAGTGGCTCGAGCTAAGGCTCCTCAGGTAATTTTGGTGGATTGCTACCTTAACTAATGTTATAGGTTACACACCCTCTAAGCTCTGTCAACTTGAACCCGCGGAATTTTAAATATCGCTTGAGTAACAGTGTAAGCCTTAACTAAAAAGTCCATAACGCATTACATCGATTTAGTGAAAACAATCTTTTCATGTGATCCCATATAAAAAGTTAAAAACGTTTATATACAAAGTGAAAAGAATATATTACGTTGTGGATTTCGTTAATTACTGTATGTTTATAATAAGATATCCGCGGACATTTGAAGCATTTTATCATCCAAGATCTCAGTATTCAACTTTTGATTCTTGAAAATATCGCTCGACCGAAATGCAAATAAGTCGAACGGGTCCACTTTTCTCCGGTTTCGTTTCGCCCTTCGTGCCGCCAAAAGTGGGTACAGGTTTCAACTAACTGTATATGGCACGCAGCGCGGCGAAGTCAAATTATATTTTCGGTTCCGTGATCTAATTAATAATGATTCATTTTTATTTTTCTTTCTTATATGTTTTACTTTCTTTTTAATGTATCTATAATTAATAATGACAGAGGATTCGATGAATTCAAAAAGAGCTTTTCAAGACGGTGAGGACGATCAAAAATGAAAAGACTCCTGAGAAACATAGAAACTTCACAGTTTTTTGCAATAAATAAAGTCTGGAAAGTGTACAGTTTAGTTAGGTTGCAACTTTTTGCACTTTATGTGCTTCAGAAGTTGAAAGTAACTTTGAAATGTAGCAAAAGTGGTGGGTGATACACTTATCTGAACTGGACCCGCGTGATAGATTACGTGTCCACTTTTTCACAGTGAGAAGGCTGTTCCAGTTGGAATATTACGAGGCTGCTAAAAATTCTCATCAGAACGTCCACAAATGGATAAAGGCTACTCCCATTGATTTCCAAAAACATCGATTTTAAGCAGCCTGCCGCCTGAGTCAACCTTAACAAGATAAAGATTTGTTTTGTTACATCCTCGCGCCCCCTAAATATAAATAGCGTAAATGACTACATAGTCATACGAGTATATAAGAATAATTGAGCCAACGGAACTCTGAAGCAGTTCGCCTTGCATTTTGAATTGACAAGCGGAAATTGCATCACCGATAAAAACAAAAAAAATCTCTTTGTACAATTTCAATGATTCTCGATTATCATTCATTATGAATTTTAACTAATAACTGTCAATCTTAGGGGCAAAGGCGTCCATTACTTACGTCTTTACATCTTTTTCATCTGCATTACCTTGATGTTTGCAACATATTAATTATTCGCTGTTTTGAAAACGCAAATAAAATGTACGTATAATTCTTTTGTTTAAAATTAATTGGTTATTCATTAATATAAAATATTTTTTGCTTTATCTACATCTGTGATCGGTTATGAAAGAGACAGACATTCTTGAATTAAATTTATAGAGGCTAAGGGGTTATAATAAACCGTAATCATTATTCCTTATTTCATAATCTTATAAATATAAATAATTACAGCATATCTATGAACTATCTTGGTTCACTATAATTCATCTTAAAAATAAACCTCAATAACGTAATGAGACATTGTATAAGTGAGGATCGAATATAGGAAGTAATTTTTATATAACTCTACCTTTCTTTGTCAGACGTGTAAGGGGACTTATATATATTCTGGTAATGGTATACCACCTAGAAAAAATGGAGAGGGTTATGCTTCGAGTCTTACTGAGAGATCGCATTAGAAATGAGAAAATCTTAGAAACTAGATCACCGATGTAGCTTGAAGAATTGCTCATCAGAAATGTCAATGAGCGTGGCTCCACAAACCGGGTGACAACCATGAGCAGGAACACGCTGCTGGGATAAATCCCCCGCTAGATGAAGCGACGGAGGCCTATGCCTTGCAGTTGGCGTCTATCGGCTGGTATGGTGACGATGAACGATATATTGTAATTTTTGGGTAGTAAGCTAAAGGGTAGTTTATAAAATACGTTCGTTAGAGGATCGCTTAGTGTAACAAGAGAAGACACGGAGGACAGGAGTATTTTAAGTACATGACGAACACCATTAGGATACTTTCATGCAGGTTATATAGCTATAGATGTATAAGCTATTAAGGGATGAATGTATAGCTCATTTGTTAGCAAAAAGTTTTTGTTAACACATATTTCTAGTACATTCATAATGTTTTCTATCGAAATCTGACAAAACAATATTTTTACGATACAAAATCTGCAGGTGCAAGTAGTAAACGACAATTAATTTTAATGTTTTGTTACCTGAATTTTGAAAATACTTTTTCCCTCTATATTATCATTTATCACGTCATTATATTAATTATAACCTTTCATCTAGTTTATATGTAAAGTAAACGTTTGTACCTGTATTGTATTTTTGAGTGCATTATATTTATTTATATAATGTTATATATATACACACATGTATAAATGTATGTATGTATATATATACGTCATATTATTAACTATCTTGTACAATATACACGTCCGTCTTTTGTTTCCATACTAAGTTTGTCTGTAAAAAAGTGTCTCTAGTGAAAAGATCGTACGATTTATTTTTTGATGTTATTATGTAACAAATAAAACAAATTTTTTTTCGTAACTATTTACGTACTTACGTTAGGGATTCAATTTGGAATCTAAGAAATTATTTATTCAATTTATAAGGACTTTTTTTGTTACACAGCCTTGTTAACATTGAGGCGACCTCCACCGTACTTATCACTGGTTCATTATAATAAAATCTTAATTATGAGTTTTATTATAATTATCTGGATATAAGCACATTACATATACGTATTGTTTTTTTTTTGTTCGACACATAGAAGGGTAAAGTTTGTATGCTAATTATATTTAAATTCATGCAGGTAATTGAACATGAACATGTAAGCTGACTTTGATAGGATTATTATAATTTCAGTGTCACAATGAACCGCTTGGTTACAATAATTCCTTCAATTATTATTTTTTTTTGCTACAGATTTATACTTTTCTTCCGTATTGAGACATGTTGTAATGTCAAATTAACTATTTTATTGTTTCATAAATGTCCGCAGAAGATCCTGGCTTCAAATATATCCTATTAGAAATTTATGATGACGATGATCTATTCGTAAATTTTAAAATTCGTACATAAAAGATGTTAAAACATTTTAAAAGATAGAGCGATGAATAAGAAAAAAGTAACGTATTCATTATGGTAATAATGAAGGCATTTGTGGAAGATGTTGAAAATGTGAAGCCTATCCTGACGAGGCGGCGAAGCGATACATCGAGTATACACTCTGAAACATGTTAGGTTAATTTATTCTTGTTGGAATACGACATGACAATTACTTCGGGTTATACAAAGTCTGGAGGAACACATATTAAAAATACTTAATGTTATTTATGAACTTCTTATTACTATCATAATGTATCTCTAAAATCACTGATTTTTAGACAGCGTGTACCATATATTAATTGACAGCAAATAAGCTTCAAAACTTTAAAGCTAGGTTTTACTAAGTTCGTTTGGTTTGAGATAATCATTTTAATAAATAGAGAAAATTTTGGTTATTGGACTGTGGAATGACTTCTTTATTTTCGACGTGTCGCTATTGTGAAGAACCTTCAATTTATTCAGACGATGTTATACGACCAAGACAAATTTGTACAAGAGAAGGTAAAAAGAAACCAAGTGTTTAACTTATAGCACTTGAAACCAATTATCATTCACAAAATTGAAAGCGAAGATTTTTTTGCTAATGCTTTTACATTAGTTTTTATTGCTTACAAAATTATTCATGAAAACTCTGTTCCACAAACACACTATTGATGCCTCGCTTAGTTATCTTTTTAAATTGGCTTTGTAGCACAAAAATATCAACTTGCACTTTTGCACCAAACACTGATGAGGTAACTACAACTCATTTTTCAATTTAAGAATTGACGTTACATTATAAATACTGGTAAGCGTTCGGATTTTAAATTTTAATTAAATCCTAATAAAAACGTGTAGTCATTGAAAAAAAAATCCTTCGTTTTTTTTTTCTAATTATTTGATTTATTGGCATACATTAAGTAAAAGTATCAAAGCGCATTACGACGATGCCTGTTAATGAAGATGGAATAAAACCAAATTAAAGCGGTTGGGCAAAATAATTATAAAAAACTATTAGATTTTGGTTTTCGTGGTTAAAAATGCTTCGGTCCATTGGTTTCTTCATTTCATTTTATTAATTAATGATTTATATTAGTTACTTCGATATTTGAAACTTCACTTGTCAAATTTCCGTAAAAAAAAACTTAATAAATAAGTAGAATATTTTAAACACTGTTTCATTATATTTGTTACTGTAATTTTTAAATAATTTTTTTTTAAATAACTTTTCACCAAATATTAATACGTTGTTAATTTGGCTGTATGACATATTTATTTCGTATTTATTTCTTTAAAGTTCTATATATTAAATAGACTTGGTGAGAATATCTGGGAATTGATCACAAAGTCAACCATGTACTCGTAATATAAATTTTTGGTAATTGAGTTATTCAGGGTGATTGGATGTAAGTATGGACACTGCAAATGTATTTCGTTGATAAATAAGTCACAGCTCATTTGTCAACAAAAAGCTTTAAAGTATTTATTTTCAATCAACTTGTGTAAAGCGATTACTCAGATACAAAATATTTCTATTGGAATGCGACATGCCAATCACTTTAGTTGTAATAAATCTGCATCTCTTACTTTATTATCGTTATATTGTTTATTATTTCTGAAACTATTGATTCTTGGATAGGGTGTACAGTATATATGCTTTTTAACAGCAAATATGCTATTCATTTACGCCTTTAAAGCTTTTATAACTATTGCCAAACATTCTGTACCGTTGTTATTTATTTGATAGTTTTTACCAACTGATCTGTTCTCGATCACTCCGTATTAAGATCACTCTCTTTACCATCTGCTACAAGCGGATTCTGGTTACTTCGGTCATAAATCTCGGGAGCAACAAACGAGTATAGATAAGCTGATTGTCGAAGGAAAAGTAGCGGAAAAAAGACCAAGTGAGCGACCACCACCAACATAAGATATAGATATTTAAGGCGGCAAATTGTCCATTCCTGGACCAAAACTTTCCAAGAAGGACGCAACCTTCATTGAAAATATACGACCATGATGATAGTTGTAATTTGTTGCACATGTACACAATTAGTTATCAATTAGATTTAACAGAATAATAAAACGAATTAAAATATTAAAACTAACTTGACCATACGACACTTTGATTTACGACCCATCAAGATTTTTATGAAAGCATAAGTAATTATAAATACATAAAAACTTTGGAAATGCCACAAAAAATTTAATATTACAGTGTACTTTTTAATGTAACATTTGTGTTTTGATATTTTAATCGATGCAAAATCTCTATAAATTGATGACATCGATGTTGTTTAAAAAACCTGTAATAATATTTTTTGGTTAATTGAAATGTTTTACTATTTACTATCTATCTATAGTACTATTATTATTAATCGTAGTTTAATTTGAATAGAAGCTTTTCGTTATGTTATATTGCGTAGAACATACCAAAGATGTAAGAATAGTATTTCTTAGATCCCCAATTACTATTTGATTATGGATTTTTATCAATATAATGAATAAAAGACGTGCTAACGGCATTAGAGCAGGTGCTATCCGTGAAATACGCGCGCATCTAAGAATGTCTCGACAAATATGTAATACTGTCAGGTGAACGGTCCGCGGCATCGTGCCGGAACCGGGAACCAGTTCTTAACTGTATCCCGGATGCTGCTTGCATAACCGACTGTGCGGGTTCGACGGCCGACAAGCGCGAATGGGCAGGGAACGTCGCCATCGGACTTTTATATTTCTTTACGTTTCTTTTAACTTTATTCTTAGCTGCCAGTTACTTTTTTATAAACAAAAAAGTTCTTACAGACGAAGTTAAATACCTGAATCTAATAACATTTAAAGATCCAAAATCTGCTTCATTGCCTAAAGAATATAATTACTGTAAAAGCAGTACCTGTACTTGTATTTGTAATGTTAATATTTCTTTACATTACATTATTAGGACGTCCATTGCACATACTTATACACATTTAATTAATTAGTAAAATTAATAGACACATATACAACATAGTGCAGTGTTTATGTATTATCTATATAGACGTTTCAACCTATAGAGCCTTACTCCAAGGCCTAAGCCTCTCCCAAAGATATCTTTCTTAAAGAATAAAAATAAATAAAATAAAATGTACCTAGCCACCTTAGAGTAAAAAGATGATGGAAGAAAGGCGAGTAAAAACAGAAGGTATAAAAGAGCAAAACGAAAGATATTGTGATGCGTGAAAGAGAGTGATAAATAAAGAAAAGACTGAAAAAAAATTATTGGATAATAAACTCCCTAATCCCAAAAAGTTAGAGGTAAGAGAGGCCCACAATAGCGAGGGCCATATTTTTCACCGCTGTTCGTTTTCCATTATTTCCATATTCATACGAAAATTTATTAAAAATATTATTTCTGAATATATATCGAACATGTTTATTGCTTAATTACACAATATAATATGGTGATATATAAACTGAAATAGCAAACACGAGAGTGACTCTAAGTTATTAGAATACGAAAAATTGTACTAAGACTAAACTAATTTATTTTAAACATTATTTACAATTTATCAAAACAAAGTCTCATCGATATTCCGTGCATTTTTTCTTTAAAATCACTATTAAAAGTTCTGGGCCCACTTCTTTAATGAAAGCTTCCACTGTGTTTCAAAAAAATTAACTATTGCTTTTAAACTGATTATTTCTATAATCTTTCATCTAACAAAATACTACATTGCGAAAGATTTCTATTATTGTTATGATTTATTCTTTACTAAAGCCGTAGATCTAAAAACTGCTTGAAAATTTTAACTGGCCATCCGTGATTTATTATGATGAGTTTGTTACTTTTCACTGACAAATACTACTACTCCGTATCAATTTTACAAGGTTTAAATGCGCAGAACGCTAAAGTTGTTTAGCTTAGATCTCTTTACATAAACTTAGGGGCTGCTTTGAAAGCACATGCATGGAAAGAAAGATGCCCGAGATAGGCGAATCTCGACCGCTTGCTATTATCACAGTATCGAGATTACTTGTACAGCATTTACACTTCGGAAAGCGTTAGCGGATTGCATATAACGATAATGATAATAAATCATTCACATGAAATGATTATATAATGACCGGAACGATTTTTTATAACACTCGTAATATCAAGATGTCGTTTCAACTATTTTATACAACAACAAACGAGTAAATTAGTTTATAATTGTATTTAGTTTGAGCCTAGGTTATTCCCCCGTGTCCGTTCACTTCTTATTTTTGTTAAAAAATAAATTCTTATACATCATAAATAACTTAATCAATTACATTGATATATAGTTATAAATATTACAAAAAAAGCATACATGACGCTAGCTTCCAAAGTATATATGAATCGTAAACATGACGGATGTTCATGACCAAAAACGGTGGATTAAACTTTTCCCGTGAATAGAATAGCTCAATGCCAATTCATTTCATGTATATTTTGCATTTTTGGGTTCGGCTGATATTCGAAAAATAGTGATTTTTTTTTTAAATTTCTAGACTTTTCGGAGAACATAACGATACAAAAAAATTACCAGGCCTCCGCTCGTGATTTTCAGCTCCAAACTAGTTAAATACAAGACCTTCTGTATCATGTGACCGCAGTCAAAATAGATAAGTATTGAGGTCTCAGATGTGCATACCAAGTTTTTATCCACTGGCTGCGTTACTACTTTTATTTAGCTATTGATTAAAAGATAATAAGTTTACTCTCTATATTAAAGGGTGTCCGCTAATAGATGCAAAAACTTTAAAGCTTTTTGCTGATAAATAAGCTTTATCATTGCGAACTTAGAGCTTTAATAACTATAAACAATCAATCAGTACGATTAATTTTAACTTTCCGTATTGTTTTAAAATAAAGAGTTAAATAAATATGAAAGTCCATTGCAATATTTACAATAATTCCGCTAAGTTTTAACAAACAGACATACTGGCTAAATAACATAAAATTTAAAAAAAAAACTTTATTAAATATAACAGACGGGCACATCATTAACATTCATTTCTTTAGACGCCATGTTGTTACAAAGACGATCACGCGCGTCGCCAGTGTTCTTAGAATTGAATGCATAAAAACATACAACAAAAGTAAAATAAACAAATTGTGTACACATTAAGTACATCATTACTCCACTTCTAGTTGTTTTCAAGATAAAATAAATCGAATGTAAAATAAAAAAAAAACTTAAAATATGCATTAAGCAACATCTGGCTTTAACCGATGCCTTCGCCGAATTAAAAGTAATAAAAGATGTAAAGGCAATTTGTAAAGTGGACAAAATAATTTGTAAAAATGGCGGGCTTTATCGCGGTTTCGTGATCGAAAGTGACAGAAACGAATTGTCAAAAAAGTCGAAGAGACAATCGATTGGGAAACAAGATTGATGCACGCGGCATTAGAGTGAACTGCGTCGTCGGGTTCCATAAGTGCATGGTTATCTCCGGAAGACGATAGATTGTTCGCACCGCTGTGAAGCTGAACTAAATAAATTACTATTCCCTTGTCCCATGCTTTTATTTAATATAAGTACTAAACTCTTTTTTGAGAGGCCAAAATTGTTTTGGTTCATGTGTTTCACCAAAAATTAGTACGTAAAATTTAAAGATACTGAAACAAGAGATAATATTTCATTATTTTATCCCCAGGACGTTTACTGCTAGACATAACCCCCTCCCATAGATTTACAATAGGAACGTTTGGAAACTTCTCTATAATCTTACGGTGTGGTTACTATTACAGAACCATGGTGTCCCAGCTGTTACCAGTTCTGTTCAACCAGTCCTTATCTACAGAGAATACCTATATCGTTACCTGTTATTCAAATGACTAGATTATATTACAGTCCCTATTTCAACAATTACCACCTGAGAGCTTTTTTTAATAAAATAATTTATTTATTATTTTATAAAATTTTTGTTAAGAAACTAGTAGTGACTAGCACCTTCTTTTACGTGTAAACGCCCATGTTAGAAAACTCTATATTCTTTAATAACTAAAACACGTGTTTAGATCGTTTACAAATATTTGGTCATAGATAAAATATTTCAAAACAATCTAATTATGAAATTTTGTTATGATTAGTGCACGTGTGTATGTCGTTTTTGTTTTCTGATTATTTTATATATAACACTTGATGACGTTATGTTATGACGTACACTGGGGATCAATGTATATAATCTTAAGTAGATAGGAAGGTAAATAAATTAATAAACATTGTAACTCCTCTTCGAGTCTTGTTTTAATTAAAAAAGGACAAGGAGTCCATTGGAGCTAAAGCTGTATACAATAAGGAAATACATAATTTTTTGCACAAACGTTAAGATAGATTTCTGACGAAATTACAAGGAAGGTGTTCGTAATATCATGTGATTGAAATTATTTCTTTCGACTAACTGCATTGGGTTCATAATTATTAAAACTAATCACAGAAAATTGCTACTTTAGGAACACATTTTTATTTATTTATTGATTGAATAGTAAATCAAAATATTAGAAAAAATTCAATGACATTTCCTGTGAGTTTTTATTTTTTATTTTACTTTATCGTATCTTTGTATAGTTATAATAATATGTAGTAATAAAGTCCTTGTTACTGTTTTGACGATTTGTTTCACTATTCATGTTAACTTACACTAACACTTATTACCAACAGATATTTGGCCTATAAAATAGTGGACAAAACACACGAGACCAAAGTGACATTTGGACAGACATTTTTATGACGTTTTATTGATATTAATTCAGTTTGTGCTAACATTAATGCAACTTTTTAAATTTTAACCGTTGATTAAATAATGATTAAATCTAAAGGAAGGAAGTAAAAACATTTTCTCTTATTGTTTCGTGGGGAAATCTTTTGTATAAGATACCTTACCCTCAGGGAAGGACGGAGTTACTCGATGTTTGGTCTCGGTATCTTTAGAAGGGTACAAAGAGCTCTTACGCACCGAACTCTACAAACCTTCTCTATCTGTCTCGCTGTGTACTCTCTCCGGGTTTGCTTCTAGTGAGATGATGAAGGGGGTCCTCAACGGTTGTGAACCAAGAATTTTTTTTTCGATTCACAAGGTACCATATGGAAGAATACCAGAGGAAAATTCGCTTACTTCGTTATTCTACCTGGTCTGGTTTTTACATAAAAAAATAATTAAAAACATGAACTACTGTGTAAGATTTGTATTTGAAAAATTCAGGGTTAACCCAATAGGTGTAAAAAATGAAAAGATTAATTTTATTTATTGTTTTAACATAGCAAGGGGTCAACCTTTACGTTCCCCACAAGCCACAGAAGCGTTACAAAAACCCGTCCATGTTTATTATTTTGTCCAATTAAGCACGTAATACGCCAACTAATAACACATCACACTCAAATTGATTTATCGCATCGACCAAAAAACGAGACGGGCCGTCCGTCAGAAAAAGAACCTAAAATTACCGCGTGGATATATCTATTATGCGCGAAGCAGCGATCTTGTTTGTAACGCCATCCCGTCGAGCGAAGCAAAATAATTTAGGTTTTTGTTAGAAGGTCAGCAAACGCTTGTGATATTATTGCCCTTGGTTCCGTGAGTTTTTATTACTTCTGCATGTGATTATCGATTTATGGTAATGCATTTGAATTTGATTTCGAGCGCCGAGAGAAATAATTATCCAACACTCACTTTTACTGCCGGGTTCGTTTATATATCACAGACTTATCATCAAAAAGATTTCAAATATTTCAAGGGTCTGAGCGTATAGAAAAATCTTTACTAGATATCCTAAACCTTTATTCTCTTAGATTAAACATATTATCACATGGAGCATTGTCAAATTACATTTCAAGGTCGCTTACTTAGCTCCGACAGAAGCTTACTCACTATTACTATTTAAAAATGCATGTAGTGCCTATTTAAATAACCATATTTTGAATTTTTATTTCAATACAATATATAATAGAACATATATCGTTATAAAATTTGTACAATTTTGATCTTAGAGTCGAAACGAATATTAAACGATATTAAAGCAATTTGTGTCCAGATTCTTCAGCATAATACTTTTAAATAATACAGTGTGTAAATTGGCAAATATGTGACAACATTTTCTTTATCAAAACGAGAGCAACACGCTTTCATTTATGGCAATGCAACGCTACAAAGTTTAGAAATTGACAATACTGCGCATCACACTGTTACTACTTACTCGTATTCGTTCAAAAAAACTTGGGTCGTAGTAGATGCGGAATCTGAAACTTTAAAAGCGCGTTTGCCGCGACTCGCTTTCAAATAACAAGTCTATAATAAATTTCTTATTCTACCGAATTCCCTAGATATAACTCCTCACAAATCAAAACAGCAATCCTTGCGGACATGAATAGCGGTAGAGCTAGAAGGTTTTTTATAATAGAGCATTTCAATTTTTGCACTATTTTTAAGAGTGCGTAGATTACCATCACATCGTTTTCCGTAAAACCTAATGTTAAACTTCTACAATATTGAATTAGTACATGAAATCTCTAAGATACGACTAAGGAGGTCGACTTTCGGAACCAAGGACTTAAAAGCTTTTCAACAATTTTCAAGATATTATTTTCAAATGAAAAATTGCTTAAAATTTATCTGAATACGACAATTTTAAAACAAAATTTCACGTAGAGTTTTCATATGAATTTTCTAGAATTTTGTACACGCTAAAATGATCGAATCATCATTTCTCATATAAAACAATTTTTTAACGACTTAATTTAAAAAAAAATAACAAATTTATTACTTGACCCATCTCTTGTAGTCTCTATAATATAATCTTCCTTATTCTTATTAAAACAATATTTCACAAAAACTAATTTACAAATAATTAGGTCTATCGCTCGCGTATCTCGAACAAATTTTATGCACATTAAACATATATAAACTATTTTTAGAGATATTACAATTTAAATAACTATTTTTAACTACTGAATTCCTAAAAATGCGACTGGCAATTGACTATTATCTTTAAATTAAAAAAAAATATTCTTGTGTTTCAGTTCGATGAGTACGTGCGCTCGCTGCAGGTGGACCCGCACTCGCCTCTCTTCAGGCTCGTCACGGATGGCCAGCCGCCGCTAAGGTACATCGACATACTGTATCACTAACTAGGCAACCTGCGCCGATCCGCTTTATTGAAGCCGTGTGCCACAGATATTAACTTTTGCTTTTTATAACCTTCGTATATTACGTATCCATTTTAATTTGTAAAGGACTCAAATTCGGTCCTATTCAATAACTTCTAAAACTTCCATTACTACCACTTTGGAAAGCATTAGAAAAACGATAGAGGGATATATCATAATCGCCACGCTTAGTAGGGGGATCGGCGCTCGTTTTAATATTATCGTAAGCAGAGATCGCTGCTGCCCATTATCTGAAAACTTATTTGTGAGCAGAGGCAAGTATATATATTTATTTCCCAAAGTGTGAATTATGTAAGATTCTATCAGGGTAATCGAACCCGTGATCTAAGATTGCAAGTCTCAGTCCTCTACCGCTAAGCAACCTCTGCTCATTAAAATATAGACCTTTATCTAACCTCCTTAGTAGGTAACTGTTTTTAATCACTCTGACTATATAGACTAGTGTTTCCAAATATTGGGCCCACGTCTGACAGGGGGGCAATAAAATTATTAAGAGGGGTAATTCGAAAGTGGACTCGAAACTAGTTTTACCATTTTGCTTTAATTTAAAAAGAGGTAAGGGTTTTAGAAAGGTTTAGTTGCAGCATGGCATATAAAAGGTTGAAAAATACCTATATAGACTGTTCATCCAGTGGAGGGACTATCCACGCCACGTCTACCGGCTTAGAATCAGTTGAGATGCTTTTGGCATCAACTGCTGTCGGTGTGACGCTTGAATTTCCTTATCTAGAGCTGATTGAAATAGACAATAAAAAATTAGAGAGTAACAGTTTGTGTCAATGTCATCTATTTTAATAATGGATGTATCGCCTCCATAATAATATAAGAAGGATACAAAGTAACCTTGCTCAGCTACTGCAGGAGATTCATTGAAAATGTAAATTGGAGGAATAAAAATTAGATTTACTATAGAGTCAAGTAAGCAGATTTACGTAAAGAAAAAAAATAAAGTATAACTGTATCAAAAATAGGATAATAAATTAAAAAGCAAAAGGAAAACAATGTATTGTGATAAATGTAACATCTGTGATTAAAAAAGAAATTAAATGATTAGAATAATAAATATTGTAATAAACTGTGATAAAAACCCTGCACTGTGATATTTGAGAAGAAAATGAGAGGCGATGCAAAGAAAGAAATTAAGAACAAATGAGAATGTAAGATTTTGTGATGTATGATAGAGAATGAATGAATAGTATTATAAAGAGCGATAAAAGAGAATGACAATAAAAAGGAATGTGGAAAAGACAAAAAAGTCCGTTCTATTTCCAAAAATTAGATAGGGTGTACGACAGTTCCCCAATCACGGAGGCCATTAAAAAAATGGATGGCACATTAATAGAATTAATTAAATAATTGGAGAAAGCATAGGACAGAAAATAAAAATAATTACAAATAGATAGAGTGATGTAGAAAATTAGCAAAGTGAATATGGTAAGAAATCAACTATAAGCAACTGAAGGAACAAAATTAAACAAAATGTAAGACAGGCATCGATGCTACAGATAATAAAAAGAGAAATAAATAATAATTTAATAAAAAAATTAATCTAACAAAGAGGTTTGAAAGTAGCTAATAAAAATAAAAAAAAATTAAGAGTGAATGTGTTTGTTTGTAATTGCTGCGCTCGTAATTAGCGTAAATTGAACCCAAGCCTCTTTGATGTAATACAAATATAACAATAACTTGACGTGTAACATTTTATTTCAATAACATATAATAAATACATTAAGAACCGTCTACGCTTCGTAAAACGTGGAGCAGTGCACATTTCGGGGTTTTCCAATCATATCTACAGCCCGTCAAATGACATAGGTGCCAATGAAATATCTCCAATGTGTACAGAGCTAAAAATATAAACGTAAGTAAATACTAAATAGAGGTCAACGCAAAGTGCATTGCATTAAATAAATAAAACATCTCATGATCATTTCAACCGTACGACATCCACTGCCCCCCGAGACAAAGCATTTATTTGATGTAAATGTTTCTACTTTTGATTATATATAGCCGAGCCTAATCGTATTTGAAACATCTGATGAGTTTTTAAGATGGTATTTGCTAATTTTTAAACACATATACATATATACTTAGTTTTACAGATTATAAGAAAGAAAAGTATTTTTTTCTGGGAAATCTACTAAAATGAAAAAAAGTTAAAAGATTCCGAGTTAAAATGAAGTCGTGTACTTGAAAGTAAAATACGAGCCATGAATTACCTCTGCCCGACTATTCAGGATCATAAGTCAAGTCCTCACAATGTATACATTTGTATAGAATTAATCGATTTGCATCTTTAACATCCGTCTCTTTGTGACGATTAGCGTTGGTCGTAGTTTAAAAATAGCTAGTGTAAATATTAAATATCTATTCACAGAGGGAACTCCGGGCTTAAAACCCATATTTGCATTACAAATGTCATTGACACCTCGATGCTCTCTTGTAACGTGCACTAATCTTTCTACACATCGACTTCTTGATACTTGGAATTCTTGATATTTAGATTCCTGGAATACAATCTGATTTATATAGTAATATTTAATCTGTTTATATAATAATATATAATGTGAATTGTACAAATTAACACTTTGCGCATTAATGCATTAATTATATAGGATTGCCACTGCTCACAAATAGGTTTCCAGAGGATGGGCTGTAGCGTCCTCAATATAATATAATAATACTACACTGCGATCGCTAGCCCGCATGCCAAACGTGGCGATTTTGGTGCTATACGCAAAAACTGTTCTCTTCTTCGAGTAAATATGTTTCAAACCATTTCCTGTACGTAACAGCGCCTTATTTACTAGACGTAATCAAACGCATTAAGCCTTCCATTTAATTATGCGTTAAAATATGTTTTATTTGTTATTGTACAAAATAAAGAAATGTATTGGAAGTATAATAATAATTTTAACCCGACCATCATGTGATGATACATTGTATATAAAAATCACTTTGAATTTCAAAAATATGTTATCTGTTTGTAATGGTCATTACTGGTATTTTTAAATTTAAAATAATATTAAGTATTACCAACTCGGATGAACAGTGTTCGGAAAACTCCGAAATATCTTCTTGTCCAAAATACCGCAATGTCTGAAGACGAAGGTCTTTGACCAATGTGTGGTGCCAGAGCTCATAAGAACGCTTACAGTTACCGAGAGAGCAATAGAGAGAGTTATGTTCGAAGGTTCACTTCGAGATCTAATAGGAAAAATCGGGGTCTCCGGCGTAGTTCTAACAATTGCTCCTCCTAAGTGGCAGTGAGCGGTGCATATCGCTCGTGCAACCGATGGCTGTTAGGGCCAAAAGTGGGCAGACCCCCACAAAGTTGACCGACGATATAAGGCCTAGACCTCGCAGGTGCCATCTATCGGCCGAAAAGAAGAAAGAAGATTGTTATTATTGTCCAACTTGACGTAGTTTCAATAACATCAATATATCATACATTTACTACTGGTTCTTATAAAACAACCATTTCAATATACGTACGATATTCCAAATTTAAAAAAAATATATTCGCATTCATTATTTTTAATCTAATAGTCTCATAAATTTTGAAAGCTCCTCGCATTTGCGTTCGATCCTATATGGTTTTAGACATACGGTGTCGCAATTAATATGTAAAATACCGTATATTTTATGCAAATAATTTTATTAATTTTTAAATTAATATTATACTTGAATATGGTATATCAAATAATTTAAGCGACTTTGAGGTACCCGATCTTTACGAGGGGTTCTATGATTCAAGTGTCATGAATTCACTAGACAGAAATATTACTGGTAATGCGTTTAAAATGTAATTATTAAATGTTTTGATATAAATACTAACTTAGTTTTGATGTATTGCAATCGGAACGAATAAGGAAGAAATCAAAGAACTATGAAATATTAAGAGAAAAAAACATATTACCGGTAATGTATTTAAACGACAGGAAGTCCATTTTTTGTGGCAAATATAAGGTAACAGAGGAAAAGTAAAAAACATAAAAAGACGTAGAGCGGTAAAAAAAGTACATCCTCACGTGATTTTAGATCTATAATAGCAAGTGGGCTCAGTTACAGGCCCTGAGCCAGCCTTAAACGCTGAAATTTTGCTAAAAGAACTAGCGAGTTCTGCGGTCTCTCAAGAGTAAGATATCTGTGTAATGAGCAAAGCTGAAGTACGCCAGGATGTCCTCAAGATTATTTATCTAAACGCATTAAACTAGCGCTCTAAGCTCCTAAAAAATAAATAGTCAAAGGCAGCTAAAGACGAGAAACAATGTTTACTAAAATATTTCGGAGATTTGAACTTTTCGGTATCGTATTATCGAGGTCAATATCCTAACTTACAACTTATAAACAACCATATTGACCACAGACAGAAAAATTTCATAATTAGCAAATAAGTAACTGTTTATACGATACCGTTTCATATTATAATAACGATCAACTATAAATATCAAATTACCATACATGTCGACGGTCCAGAATTATTTATCAGAACGATATATGGTCGAAATTAGAAAGAAGAAATTTGACCGACACGGTAAACTTAATACGAGGCCCAATGTATTTACTACCTATTGGTTCCGGTAATTTAAAATTCACCCGTTCACTGTTATAAACATAAATTGTTTGATAAATACACTTACAAGTATATCAATAAATATTAATAGTAAAAAAAAATTACTGTCCGTTCAAAATCGCAGACCGAGTTAGTATGAAAGTAAAAATTTATAGATTCGGCGAGACCACAAATTATGCTTTTATTTTTTTCCTTAGTCCCTCTATTGTTTTTGACGTTCTCTGGAATAAAACAAAGTGCTAATAAACATCACAAATGGTAAATGTTTTAATAAAATAAATTTGTTCACAGATCATACTTGTTAGTATTTATTAATGAATGTAATCTCTATACTTTAAAAATAAAACTTAAAAAAGTAAATTCTATCAGGGGAGCCCTCTTACTGTGGCTGTTCCGCGATTTACTCGAACTATTCATCTGTCCATTGACATAAAGAACCAACTGAATCTTTATCATAATAGGATACAAATATGCTCAGCTAATTTGAATTTAATAACGTATATCACAGGATTCTTTATCATTGCTGAAATGTATAACAAGCTTATCTTTATTTGTAATACTAATGCTATATACATCGCTATTTTTCTTAGATTTATTAGTATACTTATAGCCACCAATATAAAGGTCGCATTATTATGTATAGGCCGTACTTATCATAAGTGAAAGTATGTTACGTTACTTTTAATATTTAAAAAATTATAATTCGCATCATTTGTATTTGTAATAACTTTGTGAGAAACTCCGACCAAGCTAAATAACAGCTACATCCGTTAACCAACGGTTCCTCTTGCGTTTTAACGACCTATCATATATAGCTACAAAATTAACCACGTTTTCCTTATCCCCAAAGACAGTAGCGTGCGAAGGCATTACCTCCACTATTTTACAACATTAAAACGAAAGGGTGTGTCTGTCACTGTATGTGTGTGATAATTAATTATTTTTTAACTTTTTACTTTTTTAAAATTGTTTATTAATTATTTTTTACTGTTACCTCGCTATTCCCTTTTTTATTTAACAACCATTTATAAAACGAACCTTTTACTTCTTTTAATGTTAATCTTATCATTAGCCTTCAATTCCCTGCTGTGTTCAACAGCAATGAACAGAACGAGAATTTTACTGTTAGCTTGTTCTTTCATGTTGTATTTGACAGTAATGGATCAAGCGTTTTATTTTTACATTGCTATACTCGACACGCGATACACAAAACTGTTTAGTGATCTTTATTTCTTAAATCAGACTTCAAGATGTAAACATCGACGTCGATTCGATTGTAACTTAGCGCGAACCGGAAAGGATAACCTAAAAATAGCATTAAACGTCGTTGAGAGGCAGAAAGGTCGCAAGACCTTTGCCACACGACAAAATTAAAAAAAAAAACACTCCGGATCTCCCCGCGGTTGGCGTTACCGCATCGTGACATAGCAGTTAAACGAAATGTCCTCAACGCGTGTCATTGGTATTAATGAAATGTTTATTAAAACTACCGCGTAATTCGTGACTTTTTTTATCAATCGAACAGAAGGTCTGCATACATCGAGCCTTTAGCTCACTTAATATTGTATAGGATCTTGTACGAAATTTTTATTTTGCTTGCTTACGTAATTTATTCAAAATCGAATCGGGAAGGAAGAATCTAATTCTCTGTACGACCAAAGAGATCAAATGTCAACCTCAATTTTTTTATAAACTTTAAATACCACCTTTATTATACTAGAACAGGAAACAAAGATATAATACGGGGCACAAATTCTTATGTGTTGTTTTCATTACATTGCTCTAGATTGTCTACTGAATTCCATCGTAATCCTCAATATCCCGGAAGGGTTTGCAGCTTCATCAGAATTGAGTTTGCCAAACAGGAATGGTCCGCGAACTTAACAAAATAAACTAGCCCGATCGCATGCCATTTGAACAACAGCGATCGAACGAAGGTAGAAGACTTTACAAGTTTCAGTGTAGAGTGTAGTGAATGTGGCGATCATCTAAAAGTAAATAAGCCCTTAGTGTATTATAACATCATAGCTATTTACCATTAGGAAAAAGGAGAGAAAGGAAACTTCGAAATAAGACAGCCTACTTGCAATGATTCTATTTATTTATTTAGTTCCAACAGTGACACTTAAAAAATATTACGAGTAAACCTGAAATATACCATATAACCAAGGAATATGAATACCATCAAATTTATTAAGTAAACTAAAAATTAAATCAATTTATAATACTAATAATAAAAGTTTACAAATAATATCAATATAAAAATCATAAAATAAAAGAAATCATATCAATAAAAATTTTTAATGTCGATTACTTTGACGTAATATTTTAAGTAAGAAAAAGACCAATATATAGCCACTTCCGCACATCCATTAAATATGTAATATTTTAAATACAATGTAAAATCGACTTTAATATGATGATGTCAAAAGTTTTTAATACATAGAACACACAGTCGTAAAATTTTCACATACGTCATACATTGGTCATGACTTCAAACATTTCTCTATTCAAATTAGAGATTTAGAAAAGATAACTTTTTAATCTTCTTAAAATAGAGTTTATGTTTCTGACAATAAAGAGGTACAGTGGTGCCGTGAAACCAAAGAAATGTCTACAAAACAGATCTGAAACTCCATATTAAGCAACAAAAAACAGAGCAATTTTATATATATATATGCACTTTGTTGCACGACTACCACTGCATTCCGCAATATAACGCCTGATTCCATTAAATAATAATCATTTATTTATTACAGACGTCCAAGGGTTTTTTTTAAGTATTCTCACATATCTATTATAAGCTCTAAAGCTTTTTAACAATACTCGTCACATTTTCGAAGATCCCAACGTTTCCTAGGGTTACCTCTTGTTACACTAAGAAAACAGTATTAACAAAAATATTGCACATCTACGAAAACATATTGACAATTGTTTTGTTGATACAATTGACGAAATATTATTTATATCTTTATGTATTTATGGAGCAAGCAGCCTCAAATAAATGTTATTTTATCACCATGACCCCGATAGAATTGTTACATTTATCTTTAGATCATTTAATTTTATTACTTGTATATGTAAATTCATAATTTATTCAGAACGATGAAGGGGAAGTAAAAATTCAACAAATTGCACATTTTACGTCTACATGTGTCGAAGGTCGTCCTGCAATCAAACATGTACATTCATTTTGAACACGATAAAAGCAGTGTCACTGAGTAATTCATATGAGAAACAACAACCTGATTTCTTATATAAAACCTTCAAAGAGGCGTGATCAATGGAAAATACACTTTAAGCTCATTCAGTGAATTTTGGTTTATATTTGCAAACATGTTATTACATATTTTTTGCATAACAATCATTGAACATAAATTTAACATTTTAAATTATGACCGAATCGACTGAGCACTTGTATTGACAGTAATGCAAAATTATATCAATACAAGTAAAAAAACACAATGAACTTCATGTAAAAAATAAACATTTTTTCTTAAATATATGTAGGAATATATATAGCATAGGCCTTCCTCGAAGATATCTATAGAGGAATATACCATATATCCCGTACAATAATCACCATATTTGGCAAGTGAGTTGGCGATCACAGTATGGTATTATTGTAAACTGTGGATGCTGCCGCCCATTCTCTGACTTAGAGACTTTGAGGCTTTATTGGGAGCAGTGGCAATCCTATATAATTAATGCACAGTGTGAATAATATGAGATTGTATTCCGGGAATCGAACTCGACGTCTTCGATCGTGAGTTTTAGTCCACTACCACTGGACCACTGCGCATTTACTTTATTGTTTTAACAAAATTATACAGTGTAATAAATGAAAATTATGTGAACGCAGCAGTGAACTTTTGGCCGTGATGACTGAAAATTATTTCATAACAATATTATTTTATGTAAGTTCTGTAAAGAGTACTAATAGCGAATTATAATTTTTATATATATGACTAGTATATGAGGAGAATAGAATGAAAGTAATATAGCCCAGCGGATTGGCCAGTTGAAGTTGCAGTGAACAGGACAAACGCGTTGACTTCCATATGCGCAAAGATTTACGATATTAAACTTCCAAAAAAAATTTCTAGCGCAATTTTTTTATTTTTGTAATTCATAAGAACCTTCCATTAATTATTAGGAAATTAATAAATAAAATTTTAATGAAATCGATCGTTATGGTGTGACCATAAAAAACAATATTGAGAAGTTGATGGACTCGGGAGCGATATACCCGTCATCATGGCGATCTCTATGGGCTATCGGCTGATATGATGATGATGATGATGTAATATTAATAATGAACTTCGGAGTTACAGAAAAATTACTTTGAAAATTTTTGTAAATTTTCAGTCGATGTATTCAATTTATAATTAAAAGATTTATTATAATTTGAACACTGCTAATTTGCTATGATCTGATTCGATAATGGAAATAACTAAACTGATGCACAAAGTTGAGTCTCTATTTTCTTACATCGTCAGAGCATAATGCTTACTTTGCAGTTAGGAGGATAGAACGATCATTTGCTATACCGTATTAATTAGCATATAAACGTTCAGGGTAACGCAATAATCACTTTAACGTCTTGCTCTGTTGCCCAAGAACCTCGTTGGCCGGTCAATCCGACATTGCCCATGTAATTAATCATTATCAATTATCTTTATAATTATACTCGTAAATGTACAGTCGAGTTGTAAAATTTATCATTCTATTTTATTGGTTGGCATTCGCGGAATATAGGCTTCTTTTGCAAGAGGCTGTATGAAACTATTGAGGTTTATGTTCAATTTTACAACACACAAATTGAAATTATTTGCTGTAATAGTGCTGTGTGCATGTTACATTAAAATATTCAAAAAAATACGGTTTAATCAACAAGGAGACGTTTAAAATAAATTTGACGTAATAACAATATAAATAGATCCAATTTTCAACAACATTTCTTTTACCTAAGATATTAAATAGATGCACAACTGAATCATGGAACGTTAGCTAGTTACATTTTTATTTACATATATTTATATGTATTTATAACGGGAAAATTTGTGTCGAATTTTGTCATAAATTTTTCATATAGTTACTCATGTTCCATTACGTACGAATACTGGTTGTTATTTTTAATGTAGACATAATTCCACTAAGTTAGTATAAAAAATTATATACATATTTTAGAATAAAATAGTGACAAGTAATTCTGTCTTCATTTTATGAAAGAGTGACGCTTCTGAAAATATGTTGATATCCCTATAAGGCTAACGAAATGACGCTTATATACGAGATATAACCCATCCCGTATCCCGGACGTGTTATATCTTGCACATATTCAGGCACATTAGCGACTACTCCCAACGTCACTTTATATCAGAAGGAATTTAATATCCTCTTTTTTTCTGAAGAAGAGATGCGTCTATTTATAGCACAGATATTTAAGTCAGTCGTAGCCGACCCGAAACAAAAGGCTACCCATCACCTTTTAGGTTTGCTGTGGAAAACCTCGACTATTTGACCCTTCTGCTAGAACTAGGCAGAACCTGTTTGATATATTGAGGATACATTTATATTTCCAAATAGACATTTGCTCAATGATTCAGTATATGTGTTATATAAGGGTTAAGACCCTGACGAGAGATACGATGTAGTAAAGAGTTAATGTATGATTTATGTAACATTATTTTAATATGTATAATGAAAAATATATGCAAATTAAACAGATCATGTGGTGTTTTCAGACAATGTCTTCACCCGGAGGCGTGCAGCAAAGACATCTCCCTACCCACGTACTACGCGCGGTTCCACGACCTGCGCAAGGAGTACGTGCGCGCCTACACCCTGCGGGCGGTCGCCACGCCGCGGCCACAAGCGCCGCCGCCCCCGCCGCCAGACCACCCCTCCAGCCTGCTCGACATGCTCAACTGTATCCTTTACGTCTACATACATATACCACCGGTCTCGTAAAAATCTTGGACAGCTTGTGTATCACAGAGCTTGCCAACCCTAGATCATTCTAGAAAGAAGTATTGCCAAAATTTCGTCCGCTACTTCTTCTCGGTAATGCTTTTCGAAGTTGTAGTAATAGCAATCAAGCTGGTCGGAACGCTAAAGTTTTGGACAAGTGACACCTCTATCTGAGGTTTACTATATGAGTCTTTGAATCCAGTCACTTCATCGAGCGTTCGCTTAAGCAATCTAAGACCTCAATAGTCTCTCAATCCAATGAAGTTGTATCATGTTGCGAGTCGAAGCTCCCAGAGATCCATAAAGCTTAGCTGCCTTAAAAGAGGTCCTAGGTTGATCGCCCCCTACGCTCTAGCTCATTGAACGTGCGGAATTAACAATTTTATTTATGTAGCAGTGTAAGTTAAGTAAAAATGACATAAATACAAACAAATCGGATTCCGATTATAGCCCTTTTCGGGCGCCATCGGATAGGAATGTTAAACACGTATTTACAACTAAAACCCTTAGTTCAGCGTTCATTAGAATATCGGCCTAAACGATCTAAGGCTTTTACGTTCTTCCAAGCTGTTTGAATAATTAATGTAAGGGCCAAAAGGTTACCGAAGGGGGCCGCAAACATAGAGTTCGTAGCCAATTCCTTTAGCACTGTTTCAAACTTAATAAATCTGTAAATACATATTGGCAAATGCAATTTGTCAGAGAAAAAGAATAAAAAAACGTATATAAGCTGTAACGGCAAAAATCGTCTTTCTTAATAACTAAACTTAATTCTTGCGCTGTACTTTTTAGAGCTATTAATGGTGACCACATTAATAGCTCTAAAGGCCTTTTGCTGTAAATATAAGCATTTTTGGTAGAAACTATTGTAGCCTTGCGAGAGGTAACTTTTCAACATTCCAAGGATTTGGTTCCGAGTCCATAGCGTAGTAGTGACAGGGGTCGGTCACGATGCTTGGGCCTGACGTCCGAATTGCAGCTTTTAGAAGTCGTTCCTGGATAGGCTTTCACTTTCACCTATCACACTTGTCTTCCAACCAAATTTAAAATAATCCTACCCAATGCCGCTTTGAAATTTCGCTCCATAAAAGAGCTTGTTTCCATAAAAAATTTTGTCGTTCTTCACAGACCTAAATCAACTATTAGTAGATATCAAAAATAAAATTAAAAAGTATCTATTCGAGTATTTATTTCATATATTTAACAACTTACTTTGGCCATAGCAAATTTAAAAAATTTAATATTAATTAATGTACTTATATTAATTGTCCTGCCTTGTATAGACAAATATTGTATCGCGTTAAGTGTATCTCTTTATTTTTTGGCTCTTCTTCCTAAATTGAGAGATGTTCAAAAGGCTGTTGACCTTAACAACTTTAATTTTGTCCAATTCAAGGCTTTTCGATCGAAAAAAAGGGCTTAAGTATATTCAGACACGCTTTACAATTTCAATGTTATTAGGAAGATAAAGTTATTAATTATTTCGTAATAAGGCATATTAATATTCATAATTTATTAAGAAGTTTGTTGTGAAGGATCATGTCAAATATTATTCAAAAGTATTCTTTAAAAAAAAATAGTAATTCTTTAAAAATACTGTCTGGTGTTTTTGTTTGGATAAGTATCGCATGAGTGTAGTTGTGAAACATAATTTTAAAAAGAGATAGTAAAACGTAGATTGAGGCAATTTAGCGGTAAATAATCGATTTGTTATCAATGATTAAATTTAGATTTTGTAATAACACACTTAACTATAAATAATGTGTCTAATCACTCGAAGATCAGGGGGATACGACATAACCTAGTTTATGATGGTGATTAAACTTCAAGTGTTTGGAGCTGGGCATTAAAAGTCGATGTATTAAAACAGTGTTTTAAAACGTGTGCAACACTTCCGCGGTAGAGATCTGAGACTTGCGATTGTAGGTTGCGGGTTCTCTTCCCAGAATAAAATCTTATATAATTTACACTTTGAAAATTAATTATGAAGAATTGCCGCTGTTTACAAACAAGTTTCCTGAGTATAGACAGCAGCGTCCCCTGCGTACCAAAATACTACACTGCGATCGTCAATATTCCTGCCAAGAGTGACGATTATGGTATATTCCCCCTTGAAATATCTTGGCTTTTGCCTTGCAGTGGACGTCTACGGGCTGAAATGAATTTAAATATAGAATGACGCGTCGTTTTATGTTTTTTACTTTTGCTAGTGAAGCTAAAGAGCTCGGGCCGCTAGATAGAATTACTTTACCAGATGGGGAGGTCGCCGAGTACTTAGATTGCTTCGGTGGACTCTCGATGGAGTGACTACTGTTTAAGACTCCCAGGAAGGAACCTCGGCCTCGCCTCATTCGTCGATAATAGCCGCTAACCATTCCAACATAAGGGCACCCGTGAGCGGAGAATCTCGGCTTGATTAGTTGCTATTGTCTGGCTAATATCAATACTACTACTTCGAAAAACGTTAGCGCTGGGTGAAGACGTAGAAAATGAAAATGTAGATAGACATATTGCTCGATTGATCGGTGCTAGCTTATAATATTTAAGTAGACTTCCATCCAGAACATTCTACTGTGTAATTTTAATTATTTCTAACATAAGTCTCAATTGTAATAATACCATATAGATCCTTAGCTATTTAAACAGATTTAGGAATAACACCATACACCGGAGACAATTTCTACACAGCAGAAGTGAAAGATATGGCCAGCATAATACAGAGGATAATTGCGGACGGTGAGTTGATATTTTTTATTATTTTTCATAATCACGAATTCCGATTCATGATGTAATAATGTCTGGTGATTATTAATAATCTAGAAAAATCACAAAATAAAACCGACATAATCTACAGTATAATCTAATCTATAAATACATATGTATGCCCCCGGACGTCCCTTAGCTGAAATGATGATGAACCATAATATCATTTTATTTTTGATTCCAGGTTTCCGGCTGGAGCTGCCCGAAACAATTGATCTAATTTTAGAGACAGGGATTTGGTGAGTAGTAAAAATAATTTAAAAATTCATTGCCTTATTTAAACATTTGAAGAGATGACCGTAAAGTATAGGCTAAAATCACAACATTTTCATTATTTCTACGTTTCATTAGATGATGCGATACTTCACTCGGAGATTTACTGATAGTCTATCATGCCAGAAGCCATCTAATTCAACATCTATATTGTTTCTAGGCGATACGTATTTGAGAGGATCCAAAATAGAATAATTATTGGGCCAAAAAAATTTTTTTCTCATTTTTTTCAGTTATAGTAGAACATACATTCATACATATGTTATTTGATATATCTTCAAATAATAAAAAAATTGTTTAAAAACTGACTTTCAAAAAAGAACTAAATATCCTCGTCCCCCACCGAATAAACTGGTAATCGCAAAAATCAAGATATCAAAGAGAAACAAAAAACCGAATTTCCTTAATAACTACCGCTATATTCAACCTAAAAGGATAATATACCACATTAAAGCTATTTTTTCTGCATCCATGTATATTGTAATTATCTGAGTTTTTTCGGAAAATAGTTTTTACTTAAATTAGTTTTCAACGTTTTTGAGAGTAATATCTTTTACGATGTTATTCGTGCGAAATTTTATAATGACCGTCATCAGTAAAGTCACAATATGATATTATTCATATGTACATTTCTACTAACTCCTTCACTGCAATAGTTCTTTTTTCTATTCACAAATAAGTACAAAATAGTAAGTAATACCCAGACTCGAAACCTATCGAACATTTTTCCTGCGAATAATATCGTATTCGCTCTAACAATTCTACTTGCAAATTACGAGTATATCGTAATAGTGGTTTACCGTTTGAGCTTCATTAAACTATTTTCGTAAAATACTGATACTGTTTTTACCGTGAAAATAATAATGGACTGACACATTAACTGCTACAAAAATCTTCTTCATTTTACATTAAAAAAATCACAAGGTGTAATATTACCTGTAGATACTGAATTTGACCGAAGTGGAACAAGCCCGCAATAGCACAATACTGGTTATACAGGCGCTCGTAACGTTTTACATTAAACCACAAGAAACTAAGCGCCTGTTGAAATAATAGCAGCAAAACTTTATTCATTCAACTTGGCAATTTCTGTGCAAAAGTAAAAAAAAAACGAACTCGGATGTTAATTATAACGAGATAATTGCAAAGCTAATAAATATTAATTTGCAGCGAAAGTGTGGGCTGATTCGTAGTATAAATTTAATAAACAGAAATTGCTCGAAAAGGTATTTAAAGGTTTAAATTAACATCATAAACAATCATCAATATGTATATTTTTTATTTATGCTCATGTATAATTCAAAAAACACAAGTAATTTCTCTCACTTTGAATCTTCAATGATTATGTGCATCAAGAGAAAAATGCCAAAAGAGGAATTATGTAAATTTCATAGAAACTAGAATCAGAAATGACTTTATATTTACAGCATACAATTATAACATTTTGCGTTTAAAAAGAGTTACATTAATACATGAGACAAATAAGCCTAATGCTATAATATATATAAATATATATATATATGTATGTCACGATTATAATGTCTAAGCTCGTAGGCTACCTTGGGAGCCTCGGCTGGAACAGTTGCATATACCTAATGCCATAGTGCTACTGGAAACGCTGTGCCGCGTCACAAAAAATAACGGTGAGGTGGAGACCGAGGAAGAAGAGATCTTCAACGCCGCCGCCGCAAACATTGACGGCGGACTTTCGGAATGAAACAACCGATAATCCCCTTCGTCTATTAACACATAAATAAGGCGCGGTACACTGGTTTCTGTAACAATCCATCAAGTTCTTTGGGTGGCTCTTTTCAACTTGTTTGGGTGGCTCCATAAAATCAGGCAACTCTTAACAGTTTGTTAGTTGAATATTTCTTTAACAGAGGCATAATCTTATTTATCTAAAATAGGTATCACTGTCTTCTATTTGGTGAAATTACTATACTTACTATGAAATGCATACATACCACAAGAGGCAAGCCTTAATACTGCTCAGTGTATCTTTTGTGTCAATACTATAGCGAGCATTAGAAGGTGGCTTAGTGGTTACGAACGAAGCGACTTAAGTTTGTGAAATTCGGGTTCGAACCCCATAAGGAATACATTAAGTGTAAATTATGTAAGGAAAATATATTAAAACCAAAATATCAGCTCTCCGCAAGAACCATACGCTTCTTCTTCTTCTTTGAAAGAAAGTGAAAGAGTAGGAAGGAGTGAAAGAGTGAAAGAGTAGGAAGAAGTGAAAGAGTAGGAAGGAATGAAAAAGTAGGAAGGAATGAAAGAGTAGGTAGGAAGTGAAAGACCTAAGAGTGCAAACAATACATGGTTCAACGTCGTTTCAAGGAATAGACCTCTCCCAAAGATATCTAGGAGAGATATAACACAATCGCCACACTTGCCATCCTGCTTGGCATGATTGCGGTGTGGTATTATGTTACATAGATAGCGCTGCCTCTCTGGATACTTTTTGTGTGAGCAGTGGCAATCATATGTTATTAATTCCCAAAGTGTGTATTATATAAAACTGTATTCCAGAAATCGAATCCACGAACTCCAATCGTAAGTCTCAGTCCTCTACCGCGGAGCTACTCCTGCTCTGCAATAAATGGCTATTACCTTCCATTACTTCGCGAAACTTTCTAGAATTTCATGAGACAGGTCATATAAAGTTTTTCATTACCTCGTATTAATTAATACATAGTATTGTTAGACCTAATTTTCTCAAAAGATATTTAATATATTATAACATGACCTTTAAAACGTTAAATAAAAGTCAATCAAGAATTATTTACCCAATCAGATATTCAGAAGCTGGGTCGATGAAATACCATACGCAAAGAAATGAAATTGTTCGAATACACTTCAAACTACTAATGCGTTTTGACAAAAACATCGGCAAATGGCCAAAATTACCAAGAAAACGACTTCGTTGTCCCGCTGTTCGTTTTTATATGCGCAATTGTTTTTTTCCTACGTGGACAAAAAGTGTGCAACCCCATGCCACTTGATACGACCTCAGCGAAGTGCTGACCTAACTAAACTGAGCCCTTACCATGAGACGCCGCGGCTAATATATCGTTTACATATCGATATAACTACGTCATATTTGCTTCTATGGATCTAAAAAGAAATATAATACATAAAATTTCATTAAAAAGATCCTAACATCTTTTATATTAAAACGTACAATTATCATTAAAATAAATGTGTATCTGAGTATTAAAGGCAATGATGATATTATTCATTTACGTACTTTCGAGTAATTAATGTAATGATCGTATTAATCTAATTTTTATTGTTTCTCAATTATTCCACTTATCGTCCAGCAAATTAGGACTCGAAGCGTCGCGATATCGGCAATTACCAAATTAATATACACCGACAGATAAGCTTGTGGACTTGGAACGGTAGAAATATACTTGTGGAAATATTTATAATTTATTTAAACAATGATAAAATATGTTTTGAAAGACTTTTTGAAAGACTGTGTTTTATCATGGATAATACGTTTTTCTGAAATAAGCCAATCAAGCGTAATGAGAACATAAAAAAATTAAACTACGGTCAAATAAAAAGAGAAGGAGCTGTTTATTTCAGTTGAGCATAAAATGCAACTAGTGAATATTATGAAACAAATCACACCGTACATCGGAATATACCGATGAGTTCCTTGGTAAAGGCGAATCGACTCGCGCGCCTTCGCCTGAGCGCATTCTTACTCAAACGGCTGCACGGTGCGGACGTCTCTCGCGTTTCAGCTATAAAGCAACAAACGCTTATCACGCGTTTTATGTTTTGAAACGCTTCGACCGTTCTGCTAATAAAAATCGCCGTAACTCGATTATGTGTTCCTGAGTCTCACCGCCGAGTGTTTGTTCTGTGATAATACCGTACGCTTTCGGGACTCTGGCGCTTTTATCGCTGCTCCACGACAACTTAAGATAAGGAGGTGAGTTATACTGATAGCTTTAGATAATTAGTTCGCCTTACGACCGATAATGACTTCTTGCCAATAACATTCTTACAGACTACTGATTTAGAAAACTAACATTGGGTAGTTATGATTTATTACTTTGTTATATCTTTTAACACTGAAAACATGCGCAGTTATATCATTTATAGTTGATTAATAACAAAATGTACTTTTATACTCCTGAGCTTTTTTCGACTAAAATAATATCAAATAGTTATTCAGATAACGCAATTTACATTATTACACGAATATGATAATACAAATAAATAATTGTTTAATTTTAAGAATTTTATTAAGGTCAGTGTCTTGTGAAACGTGTACAAAGCAATATGCTGAATGTACAGAAGTCCAATTCTCGAAATCATATTTCGACTTTCAGCGTATTGAATTTTTAAGCGTAGCTTGTAATTTGACTCTGCCACCGCTCGCTTCTGTTACCACGTTCCGCACACTCAAACAAAACTTCCAACGGAATCGCTACATTCAACAAACATCGCCGTCCAATGCTGACTCCACGTTATACGAAACATGTGCTTAAATAATCAACCGCGCATGCGACACCAATCCGTTTGAATAACACGTTGAAAAATAACTTCAACTAATTTCATCGTTCTGAATTATTTGAAAACATTTATGCTAGTTATTCGTTTATTACTTACATATTTATCTACATCCCTTTTTTTACTATATATGTATTCAAATTTAAAAGATAATTTCTGATAATAATTTTAAAACAAATATGTTAAAATGCTTTTTACTAACTTTTGTTGAATGACGGATAATAAAACTGCAATGAAAAAAGAATTCAGAAATTAGTATGAAAACATATTTTTTTCAGGTGCAATGAAGGAAATATGTTAACAATAAACGTTTAATGTCTTTTTATATCAAAAGTTTGTGCTACAATTCTATTGGTTGGTGTCATTTGTTGACTTTCCAAAAAGCTATCTTATATGTAAGGTTCATGTCCCATTAATCAACGTCAACTGGAACGTGGTGATAAGTCAGGTGTTTTTTTAAAATATATCTCTAGGGTTAGTCATCCTTTCACTAGACGTCATCTTGACGTTGATATATGGGAAACCCGTACATTTATTGTATATATCTTTTCTTTGTATTATATTGTTAATCTATTTACTAAATTAAAACAAAATTACCAACACTAGCGCCTGCCTTTTGATGCCATGATGAGATTACTAATTCTAACCATTTTTATACATATTTTATTCTTTACGGTACAATGCCGATAACGTAAACATTGACATACGGTCACGAAAAAAATTTACTCATGTCCTTGGCACGGTGTTGAAGTGTATAGTACTTGACGTTACATTCATTATACATTCGGCCATAGGAAGTACAATACTGGATATAGGCTTTCCCCAATAGCGGCGATAAGAAGTGATGACCTTGTGGGTGGACGCCATACGCTATGCTTGCCAATCCGTGGTCTCCACTCCAGAAACTTAAGACACCAGCGCTCATCTATCAACATAAAAATCTTGAACTTTAAAGGTCTTCCTAATTGACTTAAGACTCCTATATAATATTAATCTCTGGTCTTTTTGACTATTCTTGCATAATCACGCCTCATCTCCGCCGTTGCCGTCATACTAAGCCGCAATCCAGGAACGAAAGGACTATATAAATGAGAGAAGTAAACTATGAAGCCATAATATCAACTAGACTTAATATGACAAATGCAGTAGCTGCGCAAACCCTCTTAGCTATCGGTTGTGTAATTCAAGTATAACCTTCGTAAATGAATAATCTATTCTCATAGGTACAGACTATTATTTATAAGAGTATGAATAGACAGGAGATGCGAAACTATATAAGGCTATTCAGGGAATTGTGCACGACAGAATAAATCCATTAAGATTTTGCAGTAAAAGCAGTGATGTAATAGCCAGCACTTATCGTTCTTTATAAATCTAATTCGAGATTAACTACAAATCAAAAATTCTTTAATCATTATAGAATGAATTACATTTCTTTTTATGCCATAAAGCAAAATTTCTCTATAACTTTCTTTATGAGCTGTCAATAAAACCGCGTTATTCTTGAAAATTAATTTTTATAGGTTAGTTTTCATATATTTTAAACACGTGATAATTACAAAATAATTTATTGAGGCTGGACGTATATTTGTTATTGATGGCGTCTATACTGAGGCACTGTCGGCACAAAACACGGTTAGTTAGATCTCCGAACTTGCAAGTTGCAATAAGTGACAAGACTAACATCGCCTATGCTTTTTAAAACGCTCCTGTTTCTATTTCGTCGACAAATATAAGTATTATTCAATCATTATTAGTATCTTTAAATGGACAATAAACTGTTAATATATAAAACCATTCTGAAACCAATATGAATGTATGGTGAACAACTGCGGAAGTGCTAGTGCCTCCAACCTTAACATTATTTAATGGCTGCAAAATTGTATCGTAAGAAATGTCAAGCGCGCTATGGTTTATTACAGGGATCCACAAAGCACTGAAGATAAGAACTATTTTTTTATAACCCAGCTATTGGGATCCTCTCGTAGCCTTAATTTGTTTAGAACAGGGTTCTTATTTCTCTTTTATTAACTTTTTTCACATTCATAAGAACTGTTAAAGATAAGTTAAATATATGGAATAATATAGCGGCTAGAATATTATTCAAACGACCTATTTACCGCATTAGTAACTATCAGCTATAACGACTGAAACATACAAAAACTTGGTGACAGATGGTGAACGAGGGATAGGTACCTCCTATTGAGAAGCGATTTAAACATGATATAAGACATGGAACAAATCTGGTTATGGTCTGAAACTGATTGCAGATAAGCAGAAGTAAAAAAGCTTTTGATTTGTCATTTAAATACTAAGCAGTACCATTGATAATTTTGAGCAGACGTAGATTTAACAGAAGATTGAAACTTACAATCATATTGCGTTTGATGTGTTTGAATTTATACTGCTAGCCGATTTAGGCTTTGTACAGCTTCATCGAAATTGAGTCCGCGGACTAAATATTTACGCTGGGTGATCGTATCCCAGTTACATCGAAGACACACGCACGAAGAGTGACTATACCTGTGTAGGTGTACAGTGTAGTGAATGAGGTATAGTGTGTTATCTACTCAGCGGTCGGGAGCGACACGGGCCTCTCCAGACCGCTCTCGTTCGAACGTGGGCTGAACTTACGATCATAGGATTGTCACTGCTCACAAGCAAGTTTCCAGAGGATGGGCAGCAGCATTTTTTACGTACCATAACACCACACTGCGATCGCTAACCCGCCTGCCGAGCGAGGCGATTGTGCTATATCCCCTATACATATCTTTGGGGGAATCCTTTGTCTTGCAGAAGGCGTCTATGGGCTGAAACAATTGTTCATATTATTATACTTTTCCTTATTACTGCAATGTTTGAATACTACTGCTTGATAGTGCCATGAAGACCCACTTACAACCTTTGCTTAATAAACGTATATCAATAGCAAAACAAATATGTATCCATAAAAAAAAAAAACAAATTGTTGGATTATCATTCACACCGCCTTGTATATTTCACACATTAGGTTCTACCGCCGTATCAAATCTAAATAAATAACTTTCATCTGTTGCCAATGTTTGTTATAAATTTATATATGTATAACGAATACGTAAAATATGTTGAACTAATTTTAAATTAAATATATCAGATGCATTTTTCAAACATTAAGATGTCAGTCTGGTGTGTTTTACATTTGTCAACTTTTACACCCATTTCTGATCAACCTGTATAATGTCATCACTCTGAAATATGTTAACATTATTTTTTTCTATTGGAAGGCGACAGTCCAATGACTTCTGACAATACAAACTGCAGAGACACAAATAAATAATAATGTATTTTAGGTAATGTATGTTATTTAATATTTTTAAATCCTTTCATTTTTAGATAAGGTGTATATAGCATTAATTAACAGTAAATAAGGTAAACATTCACTATGTTAAAGCTATAACAAATCACAAATCACCTGTATATTCGAACTATACTACAATATGTGACTATATTATTGATTTTTAAATGAAAAGTTTATAGCACTTTAAGCAACAGGTCAATATATATATTGAAATTATTAGTTCAGTAACATTTCCAATAACAACGTTCAATACAACAAAAAACCAGACTTTAACGTTTGATGAATTACTAAAATAAAGATACAAAGGAGCAAAAAATTACATGTAGCGTTGTAATATTACCGAATAGCTTGAAGCCCGATGACCACGAGCCGGTAGACGTGGTACAGATGGCAGCAGATCAATGGGTGCACCAATGACGTAGTTGAGATCGCATAACGTCGCTATTGGTTATTATGACTATCTGCAGTGCATGCCTATACCTGATAGAGTGACTACCGACTGACATGATGACTATGACTAACAAATTACACGTTTTGACGTAATATTGCAAATATCAATGCATCTGTCTAGTTAATATAGACAATCTGTCAATTTCTTTTTAATGTCAACCATAAATGTTTGTTTTAATTAAATTCTCGTATTTAATACCTTCTCCTGAATCAAAATTGCTGTAAAACTATGAGGTGAACCATTTAGTGCATGACGTCATTTAGTAATTTTTAAATTTAACATTTTCTCATTATAGATATTTTAAAAAGGTAAAAAACTTTAACGAATTGTTTGAAATATGTTTTGACTTTACAGCCCTTTGTAGTGCCGCGGGCGTACACGCTGATTGTTTTAAAGTAATAGCCAATTATAAATGATTGTTCAGTTTTTATATTCAGCGTCCATATTTAAAAAATATGTGGCGAGAAGCGCGCATTGATGGGAGAAACGCGCTATTGTTCTGACCCCTGTTTTGATTCACCACCGCCGCCGTACTGCATTGTCTATGGCATATTCAAATAATGAAGTATTTTTTGAAAACTGTTTTCATTTATTTCTTGATTTTAACTTTAATCAAAATTTGGAAGTGTACTACAAATTGTCGATATTGTTTTTAAAATCGGAATACTGAACTGACAATGTACTGACCATATTGTTTATTTTACTTAGCTTACACTGCTACCCAGGTAGCATCAGTCGATTCCACAGGTTCAACAGGTCAAAAAATCTATTAAAATAGCATAGCTCGTGGGTTCCCACGAAACCTCGGCTCGTGCTGCTACTTACGTCAGGTTGACCGGATAACTTGTTAATAACAGTGGATTCACAGCCCAACTGCACGGATTCGTGTATGTGAGGGCCGGTTCCAGCTTTACAGTGTCATTTTATTTGACAATGACTTTTTACTCCGGTTGCTTGATGACGGATAGAGGCTGGGAACGAAGGCTGCCTTCTTTCGCAAGTTTGCGCACTTAAGTTTAGTTTTCATCCAAAAGTGAGCAGGTGAGCAGACGGGCAGTGTGCACATGTGGAAGGCACATGTGGAATGAAGGATCGTGTCTCAGCAATGGGATAATAATGATGAGGATTATTCAAAAGCATTTAAATCTTCCTACCCTTAATTTCTACATATTTAAATGATTATAATTATATCTTTATCCTTGTCGGTAGAAAGAAACGTTACGCACTTATATTTCTTATCGAATATACATATATTGAAGAATTACAAGAATATAAAAAATTGTCAAAATGTCAAAAAATGTATTGACAAAGTCGATATCGCTAAACTGTATATTTAAAATACATATACTAACTGTATGGTAATTTCCTAATAATCTTCATTTCAATACACAGAACGGTGAAGGTTTTGGTTTAGGTTTTTTCGTCTTCGTTTGTCTACTAGATGGCGTTGTTAACAAATATCCGATTAAAAAAGGATGTATGTAAAAAAATCTAAGCCAAAAAATAATTATTTAAGAATATCTAGTCATTTCTATAATCACCTTAGCTGTTATTAAAGCTAGTCAGTAGCCTTGTTAAAACATTCTATGATTGTCTATCAATTAATACTATGTAGATACCACGTTATCATGTAATTTCGTTAGTACAATCCGATAGTCATCGATGGCCTTAATTATAATTGTACGTGATTTCATAATTTTAAAATGTATGTACTATGCACCGTGGCGTTCTGTTATGTTAGCATCATTACCATTTCAGCTGCAGCTCCACTGCTGGACATATGCCCATAAATTTCCAAAAGAATACGGTATAAGCTTGCATCCAATGTCGTCCGACGACCTGAACAAGGTCGACTGTCTACCGTGTGAATGGACACCCTACTGCACTTGTCGATCTGTGGTCCTCTCCAAAACCTTACGAGGAGATCTCAAGCGCAGTCACAAAAATGACGTTTTCGTTGTGTCTTCAGCACTGCACCGCGAACCCGGAGAAGCCAACACTTCTAATTGGCAAATATTATATATCTATAAAAATAGAATAAACGCAATGTTTCAAATCAATTAAATTGACAACATTGCAATGTTAAAGTGTATGTATCAGTTAGCGTTATGCAAATGTTTTATTTATTTATACTGTTCATACCGTCGTAATTTGCATATCTTTTAGTGATCATCCTAAATAGAAGCGTTGCTGAAGTTTGTTTTGCTACCTCTACTAGCGCTAATGCTTTTCGAAGCTAATAATGTTAATCAGACAATAACAACCAACCAAATCGAGGTCCGGACTCCTCGTGCGATCTTGACTCTGAATGCTAAACGAGTATTATATGACAATACAAGTCGAAGTCCCTTCACTAACACACCCACCTAAGCGATCTCAGAACTTGATGGCCTCCCTAATCGATAATATTTGAAATCGGCTTGTGTTTTTTTTTTCTATTCACCTGTGGGACGATACAATTTCGGTTAATAATTTTTCAGATAAATTTTTTATTAACTTTTGACTTCTTTCTTCCTCCACAGTACCTTTTATGATTTTTCTTTCTTTCATCCATCATAAAATTTTTCACTCCGTAAACATCATTCAACCATCGCGTTTCATCCTTCTTCTCCATTTCCTAAGTATCACAGATTATTTATCAAATTATTGTTTCCTAGTTTTGTATTTTGACTTTTGTATCTTACATCTTGTTATATTCTACAACTTATTTACTGTAATTCACTTTTGGTACTTGTTTTTCTATTCTTTAATATTTTTGCATTCCTTTGGTCTTACCCGATCGTTTATTAATTTTAATAATCGACATGTGTTGTAACAACCCAGAAGAAGAAGGAAACAGAAGGTTTAAGTTAAAATCTTCCGCGCTCTACCCTCCCAAGCCAATCTTCCAATGTTGATAAATAAAAAAAAACAGAAGCAGAAATAAAAAGCAGAATCTTTAATGTCGATAAACAAGCAATATGGATCCATACCGATAAAAATCTTTAATGACTTATTTCACTCTTGAATGTATCGTCTCCATAAAAACTGAACTAGTGACATATTCACGCGATCATCAGTCGTTCTGCGTTTATAACGTTTTGGAACGGGATCAATCGGGTCATGACAAATATTTTGATAAACTTATTTTGTTCTCGATCTACTTCTATATGTGTGTCAAAGTTTAGTGAATGGCGTAATATTTAAAGTGACGTCTTTTGTAAATATTTACATCATTTACGAATGTAAATTGCGTATGCAATTTATCTTTGTATTTCTTCATCATCGTCGCTTCAGTCGCAGAACGTCCACTGCTAAATATAAGCTTCGCAGCACTGATCACACAAGATTTAGTTAACTTACAGGTCCTTATGAGATTATATCAGAAGAGCAATTTTATTGTCCTATGATTGAAAAATCTATGTACTAAAAGAGTAAGCATAGTAATTAAACTAGGTGTAGCACCCTTCCTCTTTAAATTCCCAGAAACTGATAATTAACAGAGGCGACAAAACCAGCCCATAAGTCTTTATGAACCAAAGTGTACATTGGCCAGTGGAATGACAAATTAAAGTCGCAGTGGGCAGAGCCACACACACAGAGTAACTTTTGGAAAAGAGACCACTGACCAGCAAGCGCAACGTACGACTGCCATCTACTAAGTGAACTCCCGCGTCTTCCGAACTTAAGAAGATCAGGGCAAGTCGAAACCAACCGGTCCTATTATCCAGAGCCAAGTCACACTATAAAGCTTCTACCGAAGCGGTATGTTGCGGCCGGAGCCGAAACTCTTCCTAGAACCCTCAAGCTTTGTCACTTTAAAAGATGTCTTAGACTAGAATTTTTCTGCACTCTACCATCTCGATCTCTCGGAATCTACAAATTCCACTCCACGTCACACACGTATTTATTTATGCTTATATATTTATTATATATGCGTATATATATATGCGTATATATTTATTTATGCTTCTTGTATTTATATTGTATGTTTAATGTACATCGCATTGATATATATTCTGTACTTTAGAACCCACAATCTACGCGCAATACTCAACAAATTTCCACACTGCGTATCAATCAACAATGTACAACGAAACAACCTTACGAATGTACTTGCGAGCGATAATCGATAAGACGCGCTGCAGCGGCGTGCTACGTGGATTTCAAATTGCATGATTTGATCACTCTACCAAGACAAGTGCAGCTTGTGTTCTATAATGATTTTAGTGACCGTGAGAAATTTAATGTCATGTAATAGGTATAGGTTCATCATTTCAGCCTTAGAACGTCAACTACTGGACATGTGTTCCCTACAAAAAATTCCAATAGGACCGGTACAGGTTGTACATATTTAACTTTAAGTGTAGATCATATAGCTTACATAGGTTACGATCGCGGGAAGTCCGCTAGATTCGGGCAGCGCAAGACAATGCGTTAAACGTATTATCCACTCTTTGCTTTCCCGTGAAAATTCACATTTTAAATACAAATAAGATTACCATCGGTGCTTTCGACCGACAATGACTTCTACAACTCTAAATCGTCTCCTGTGGCAATTATAGCATTTAAAGCCAGTTCAAACCTTCTGAATACTTTCTACCACATTCCACCAGTAGCTCGCTTCGTCTCCCAATGACCTATTCTTGCATTAATCCCCTTGCGGCGTCATCGCGTTGGGCTGTCGTCAGCAACTCAATGTCAAAGAGACACTGATTGCGTTATCGAAGACGCCAATGTGACCTTAGTGGAACTTTTCTAAGACTTGCCTGCAATTACTTGATTTGCTAACTCTTTGCTCTTTTGACTTCGTATTGATATCTTTCTATAAATATAATTATTTACGAGCTATATTTATTTTTGATATAGTTTATATCCGCATAGTTAGTTACCAACTTACACCATTTTTTTTCAATGTAAAGAGTCAATTATTGTGTTATTAAAAATAATCTTTATAAAATTTATAAAATACTTTAGGTTAATTAATTTATTCGTTTATTATTTTCAAAACATCTTCACGTCCCAAATAACGCAATGTCTGGAGACGAAGGTCTTTCACCAATGTGTGTTGTCAGTAACAATGGGATAGGCAGTGTGCACGACACATCGCTCATGCAACCGATGGCAGTTGAGGCAGAGAGGTTCTCGAGTGACGATTACCACCCGGTAGATGAGGCCTGGGTAGGCTCCCCACTAAGTAGACGTATGACATAGTTAAGGTTTTAGGAAGTCACTAGATGCGGGCGAGATTGGCCGTCGTCTTTGGAGGAAGCCTATGCGTCGCAGTGGGCGTCTAGCGACTGAAAATAAGAATAAGAAGAATTTAGCCATTCTATTATCCATCTACACTCCAATTATACCGATCGTTTCTTTCTGTACGTCATGAAAAGAACAGCGAAGTCTGATTTATTAAAGCTTGGAAGAAGATTGAGGTTCTACAAGTTTTAAAGGTCACTATAATTGCATATCATTATAACACGAGAATTAAAAATGCCATATGATCTAAGATGTGGCCATAACAAACTCTTACGTTGTTTTTATTGTCAAATTAACGTTATCCTTAATACAGTAATAGTAATTAATTCCCAAGCTACTATAATACGTAATTTGTACAATTCCACATAGATTTATCATTAACATATTTTTTTTTAATTTCTTACACCACACTGAACTTTAAATTGCTAAGTTTCTATGAGTAATAACCTAGGTTATCTAAAACTTAGCTTTTATTTTCTGATATATATTAAATAAAATGATTGCTGAATGTAATATTATATTTTTTACACAATCTTCGTATCGTACTGTTCTGTGTTTTTTCCGTAGAAAATACCAAAATACAAGCTGTACAATTAAATTATTTATTTTAAAAGCAGGAACAACGAATTGCGGTAATCGCTAACTGAACCCGGTTATAAATAAAACATTTCAACTTTTATCGTAACTGATTTATGTGACATGTGACTCTTCGCCAGTTAATTCTTCTACCAATTATCATTTTTACAAAGGAGTTAAAACTATATAAACGTTAACGCTTTCGCTGCGAACAGCGCATTTTAGTGCTCGACTAGACACTTTTTCTCAGCGAATAGCGCCTGGCACTCTGCTTTAAACGCTTTCTCACAGCGAACATCGCCTTGTGGCACGGTTAATTTTATGTCCATAATTGTGTCAATAATTGGTCATGGTAACGGTCATTAATTTGTTTGTAACCAACGCGATAGCTACATAAACTTCCTGTGCGGATATTTTGTCACATAACCAAATACGTGTCGTTCGTAGAGACAATCTACTATCGTGCCGGCTGCTGAGAGAGTAATTCAGTTTTAGGCGCTCCGCAGCGAAAGGGTTAAACAATGCCCGAAAATAAACAAAGTAATCACATCTGAGGCTTCATGTTGTCCTATAATGGGACGCGTTAACAGAGAAGAAATTATACAAATTGACTAGAATATCATAAAGGTCGACCACTATCACAATTCACGGATTAATTTCGTCACGAAACTTTCCTTTTAGAGAGTATAGCACTAATTTTGCACATCCTTTTTTTATATTGTATATACAAAAAAATACGTAATTTGTTTTTTCTTTAATGGCCCCCGTTTTTGGTCGCCTCTTATTCTCATCCTTTGTGCAAAGATATTACAAATTCGAGTAAAATATTTTTTCAGTTTTGTATATTTATTAAATATACATATTATTGTAAGCAAATTTTTGGTTTAACTTTTGCCGCCCGTCATATTAGGGGAACCGGAAAGTAACGTCGCTTTCTTAAGTTAAATTCACACGACTACATTTTTAACAAATTATTATTTCTAATCAACAATATATTCACCTTCGTTATCAACAACATTTCGCCTTCTAGTGTACAAATTTTCAATGCCGGAGCGATAAAAATCAATCTGTTTTTTTTTTTTTTTGGTAAATGTGTTGACAGAAACGACACTACTTCCGGTTCCCCTAATATGACGGGTGGCAAAAGTTAAACCAAAAATCTTCTTACAATAAAATGTATATTTAATAAGGCCCAAACGTATGCGCGTGATCTACAAGTGTAAATCAAATACGGAATATGATTAAAATTTAAAATACTAAATTTTATTATACCATATTTCTGGTACAATCTAACCTTGAAGCGACACGTACTTTTATATAAACATTCATTAAGGAGGTAATACACATTTGCCGTTTCCGAAAATCGAACCTACAATACACTGAAAGGTAGTATTTATGTTATCTTGCATTCACGGCCCGGTCGTAAGATTTATAAACATTCATGCAATATTGCAATGATATTGCAGTATGCGTGATTTGCATGACATCCTTCATTCATTCCTTATTCTTTCTAGATTTCCATTACTAAGTAATATCTCAGCAGAATTTAGATAATATAAATACGTCAATTTTAACACATTTATGACTAATATTACGTCTAAACTTCTTCATTACTTTGAACCAAGCACGCTGACTACTGAACGTCGGATTGGTCGATAAAATTGACTCACGTCTATGGACATTGATCCTTTATTTAGTCACTTATATTTTGTTACAAAAGTGTTTAAACTAAGTATAGTATACAGTGTGATTGATTATACGTGTAAAGCAAATAATTTATGGAAAGTGTACCATATATAATATACAATTATGAAGGTAACTATTAATATTTGATTTCATTTGTTCATTTATTACATATCATATTTTATTATATTTACATATTATTTTTACATATAATTATTTCTACTTTTTTATTTAAATCATCATTGATTCCATCAATTACATCAATCGTTCATTGATTCCGTAATTTATTGATATTCGTTTTTTTTATAACAATCGTTCTTCGCGTATTCGATTCCTGAGAACGCACTCTTCGTGAGCAATATACCAATAACCAATTCGCACTAGAACCGTGTGCTATTCGGGCAGGTCCACGTCTCGGAAAAGAGATCCTTGTCCCAACAGTTAGATGTTCCGAACAGTAAAAGTATATGCATTATAGTAATAGCAAAAAAGCTATATCGCGCTTTAGAAAAACGATGCGAGGGAAAAGAGCATAAGCGCGACAGACTGAAAGCAATAGGATACAGTGCTATACTCCCCTCCGTCGCGCAGGGTACATACCTAAGGCGCAGCACAGCGATTTTGGTAACGCTATAATACCCATTTAAACAACCTTGATAGCTGTACAAACTAGCATTGGTATATCACTATCGCACGATCTCGTATTCCCTTTTAAATCAATTTCAAATGCAGATATATGTATGATTTAATATAAGATACTTATTCCGTACGTAAATTGTAATAAAATTGATATGATTTAACAGTTTAGCGACATAATTGTAGTGGTCGTGTCTTGATCGTAAACATGGCCTATAAAAATATCGTGAGTATAAAAATTATGCGACGACACTTACGTAACACGTGGAATATAACATAATATTATTAATAATCGTTACTATGGTAGTGAAATTAATATCAGAAATACACATGTAGTAGTTTTAAAAGAAAAAAAATTTCAGAAATTTTCTGATGCCATTATCATCATGTCAGCCGATAGCCGCCACAAGGCATAGGGCTCCGCCATAGCTCGCCACGATGTATCTTGCGCTGCATCCAGCGACTCCCCTCAGTCTTGACTATGTCTTTGACCACCTTTCTGGGTCACCACTAGAGAGCCTTTTTAAGGCCCAACGGATGAGAAATGAGCAATTCGAGCCATGGCGGTGACTTTTGTTCTACGGATCTTCACATTTCTGGTTCTGATCTCGCAGCGATGCTCCTAAATAATATAAACATGTCGCAGGCAAACAAGACTACCGTCTTCATAAGAAGGAACGTCCATAAACTTACATGAGATACCACCATGAACCCGGTTTTCTCCCACCATAGTTTGAGACCTAACTGGAGTACCGCCATTTCGTCCACAAGCCCTAGTCTTTACAAAATGGTATAAATAACCCGACAACAACATTCACTCAAGTCAAGATTTGATCCTTTCGGAAACCCATGAATCAGAATATTAAAAATCATTAACAAATCACTGGTGTAAAACTAACCAGACCCAGTTGCGAATACGCCTGAATCAATACTCGACTTCATGTCCATTATCTGAAGTATTTAATTAAGCATTGCATACTTTGTAATGAACATATAAATACAAATTTGCCATTGAATATTATGAAATTCCTTCGTACGATGACGTCACAACATACGCTGTTTGCACACCGCACCGGTGCAATGATTTTGCAAATAGAGATGCGAAGTAGGTGCGGAACATTCTCAAGTCACCGCTCTTTCCGGTGTGGTGTATAATTACCCTTAATGAATCATTGAGATCGCATTATTATGTTCTTAGTAAACATATGCTTAAAAACATACTTACCTACTAGCTGCTGACTTTTGTTTTTCTAGTTAAACATAAACTGACTAGACTTCCATTTCTAATCATAAATGAATGTGTTGCTTTCAACCTGTCTTATTCGAAATGTATGAGGGAGGCCTAGGTTCAAAGATGATGATGAAGAAAATTTAGGTAAACATGATTTTGAGTGCTCGTTCTCAGATGACAAATGAATGGCGTGGTCGTTTACCCACTTTCCTTATAAAAAATCTACTCAATGCGCGGTTTGCCGACTAAACTCGCAGTATTTACGACACACTATATTCTTGAACATTTCAAAACATTCCATTGTGTTGCTGGGAGGAGATCTTTAAGTATTGAATGCTGTGTTACTTTGTCGTCTTACACTTTCCTTATCTTAGTATTGATAACGGATAAAGATATAACCATGTAATTATAAATGTCATTACTTTGTTTCTTATTGATAAGGTATGTCTCATCTAGGGTTACATAATTAAATGCATTTGTTAGAAAGATGAGATCCATAAACGGATGCAGCCAAGCGAGTTGGGAAATTGAAGGAGCAGTGGGCAAGCCACATAGATTGCAGAACGAATGGCGGCTAGGACATGCGCTGCTTAGGACACCTAAAAATTCATAAAACGGCGTCTTACGGTTGAAATCATTATTGTTAATATATTGATTTGTTTATTTACAAGTTATTGTACATCATAGATATTAACTAAAGAAAGAAATAATTTATAAAGAGGTATAAGAGGCGCAGTAGAGGAGAGGTATTTATCTCTCCTCGCCTCCCTCGAGGCGATCTCTACCGTCTGGTATCAACCTTAAGTAATAACCTAGAGAAGTAAGTAATAACCTTAAGAGGAGATGTAAAACATGATAAAGAGGTCAGTTTAGGGTTAATATTATTGCTGAATATTGCATTGAACACGACTAGTGCCTGACAAAGTTGTACACTAAAACATTTACAACTTTAACAGGTTTGAATATATTTATCGCAGAGTGCGTATAGCCTAAATCTTTTTACAGTAAGTTTGAGTATTTCTTCAGCAGGAGAGTTTGGCAGAATATATCCTTGACAAGTAAAGAGTGATTTAAGTCATTTCGATCTTGGGATATATATCACTCTTTTATATTTTTAACTCATTTAGCTCAGTACGGCTCAGAAAGAGAATACGGCAGCTAAGACTGAAAATATATCCTTTATATCTTCGACACTTTTAGCACAGACTTAGAACTCAGTAAGGCGGAATAAAACGATGAAATTGAAATAATAGAATTTTATAAATTATGGCGAATTAGTGAGCTTTTTCAGTTGCATTTGTTTCCTATTAAGCATTTTATGTCTTTGTCATAAATCACAAAAAAAGCTAAACGCCTGCGCGTGTGATGTAGTTTCGAAAATCCGTAGTTTACATTTTTAATATAAAAATACAATAGCAATCTGTCTCTCTCTCTTTTTACCTGTAAATTGCTATATAAGCCCATCTCTTTCTCTCTAACTCTGAACGAGCCGTAACTCATGACAAAAATTGACTTAAGTATAAAGATTTCCAGATCCTTTTGGACACCACAGGGCATTTATAATCGCTATGTGGCTGTCCTATTGCCAGTTCTTTTTCGAACTTGCCAATTAGTTTTGCTTTATGGGTAGTTTGGATCGTCTATGAATCTCATCATTCTAGGTCTATGTCTGGTGATTGAAGTCTTGCGGCTGGGGTGATGACGATGATTAGTCATTTTGATCCATTTTATTTAAGGTCCAGTTAAAGTTTAAACGCTATCACAATCGAATTGATAAAATCGAATGCATTCTGCTTAACCACAAATTGTAACCTCCAAAAGGTCATTCCAACAAAATATAAGGCTGTGAATACTTTACTTAATGGAATATAAAAATTTATCGTTGTTGAAGTCGTGCATACCTGCCCTAGCCGACCATATCGCCTAGTTATAGGCCATTGTTAGCGCACAATCGGTACAATTCTTCGATAAAGGTAAATCGATAATTGTTTTATCATAATTGGTACAAACGTTATTTACCTTCACTCACTATCTGAACCTCGTTTGTTTTTGTTTGTCTTAGATTATATATCTTCAGTGACATACGTAACGTCATATTATTATTAATAATGCAGGTTTAATAGCATCTTTTGAAATTTCTTTTCATTTTTTACCGGACTCTCACTGTTGTCCAAGTGGCATTTGCACTTTGGGCGGGTTTGAAGTGACAGCGCACAGACAGTGCCTAACTTAAGACATCTATTAAAGTATCGAAGCTCGAAGACTCAAGAGTCCCGACTCGGGCCATTACTTCCTACTATTTTACCAGATTGGGAGATCACTGACCTCTTAGATCCCTTCGTTGAACGCTCCATGTAGTGAGTAAACTTAAAGGCCCCCACGACGGGTCATCAGCTAAGGCTGTCTCTCATCAACAACACCCGCTTACTATTCCAACAAACGGGCGCCCAAGAGGTCCGGATCCTCAACTTGACCGGCTGTAATTGCCTGGCTAAATATAAAATCATCATCATCTTGTTAAAGGATGTTCATTTATGATTTGACAAGATTTTGCATAAACTTAATAACTACTACGTTATTAGACTGAATCACTATATCGTAGTTATTATTATTCATTTAAAGATTGCGACATTTTAAAACATTTATCATAGAAACGCATCAATCTCTCATTGTTTGCTCTAATGTTAAGCTCAAAGATGCTCAAAAATACATGGAGAGGGCTATGCACGCGATTTCTTTACAAAATCGAGTTAGAAATAAGTAGCTCTGTAAATGAACGAAAATTATCGACATTGCCCGAAGGAAAACTTAAAGCGGATCTATACCAGAGGTTGCAAAGCTTTTTGATAGTGAAGCCTTTTCGAAATTCTATTTTTTTTTTTGCCAGCCGCAATTGAATATTCATTTAAAACACGTAAAAGAATGTTTTGTTTTTCAAAAATTATATTAATTTAAACAAAAGTACAAAATATGTGTATTGAAGTTAGATATAATAGCACACGTGTATGACAGCTCTCCTAATAACACTCAAGATGCCGGTTAGTTAATTATGATCGGTGTTCGGATTTCGTTAATTTTATGGTGGAATAATAATAATTTTTATTCACACCAGTGATTTGTTGCAATTTCCCAGGAGCTGACATAGGTTATATAAATTTAAATAATGAAATAATCCGATAACCAATCTGAGCCAAAAATGATCGTTCATAGAGATATGCCTCAGGAGCCGCAGTTTTGCCACCCCTGATCTATAAATTTCAGGGGAGATTGGCGATTGTCACAATTCGTAATTAAATTCTAGTAATAGGAAATCATGTTTTATACGTCAGCTATTTAAATATAGTCTTAAGATAAATCTCAAGTTGTTTTCTTGGTAGACTAGTTAACTTATGAACAAATGATGAAACTACCCTTTATAATGAATGCACCTGATGACTTCAAAACGTATCTGTCGAATGCGAGTAATACCCATGAAATACGAATGGACCCACGACGCTTGTTTTAATAACATGAATGACATTCATTGAGGTAAAGGAGACCTTTTTAGCTAAACTTTTTCTACGTGATTTCTAATTGTTATTTTGTTTCAGCTCAAAAGACGATGAAATAGACGGGAACTGCATCGTGCGCGCACGAGGTCTTCCGTGGCAGTCTTCCGACCAAGATATCGCTAAATTCTTCAGAGGTCTAAATGTCGCTAAGTAAGTGAACAATGTAATGAAAAATATTTATTTACACAACTATTTAGCAAACATATAAAAACACACGAAAATTTATGGATACAAGTGAGTGAGAGTGAGAGGGTGAAGTGAGAGGGGCTTAATTTAGAAGAAGATTTAGATAAGTTATATTCACCTACATATAATTATAGATTTAATGAAAATATAACGATTATGTATTCATGTGAACTTAATAATTTGACTTAGTGCTAGATTTGACATAACCCGGCAAAAAAGATCCATCCAAGCGTTTAAAACAGGACTAAATGGAGACATATTTATGACGCCTGTGATTGTGATAATAATTGAGCAATTTTTAGTTTTATTGGACATGTTTCCTGATTTTAGCCAGCGTAATTAAGTACTAACATATAACAAAAAAAATTATTACTGTGATATCCAAGCCTTGGTCAAAAGTATTAAAAAACACTTATTAAAAATTACTTATTTGTTTAACTATACAATTAGCGACGATGAAATACAATTTTAAGAATACGTAAGTTATAAGGGATTCATAAAAAATTTGTTCCACACACTCTATTTCGTTGTTTTTGGAAAATTGTTACATGTTTTTACTCAGTGTGGGTTACAAGAAGCTGTTGAGTATTTATTATTACATAAATAAATGTAATAAATAAATAATTTTTATGGTGCACGTAATTCATAAATGTGCCTTATACTTTTAACCAAAGTTGTACGTTAAATTTTAATCTAGGATAACTTTCCGCAATAGATACAAGATTTTTTTTTTGTTGTTGTGACAGAGGCGGCGTAGCGTTGTGCCTTTCGCCACAGGGGAGACGTAACGGCGAAGCCCTGGTGCGATTCGTGTCACAGGAGCACAGGGACATGGCGCTCAAACGACATAAGCACCACATCGGCCCCCGATACATAGAGGTAAATATAGCTTTAATATCGTAAGACATAATATATAAAAATACATTCCATTTTTTAACCGCCATTGCTCTGCGGATTACCTACGAAATTCCAAGATTCTTAAATTTATGTTATAAATGTTGTTTGGCATTATAAACAAACTTAAAACTTACTTCTTGAATATTCTAACAAATGACAAACTTACATACACCTACTTTTGACTCCTAGGGATATTTCAGGGGCTTATTTTGGATTGGCTGAAGAGCTGGAATAGCTTCGAGTCATCCTTTTTAAGTCTCCCAGAAGGATGTATCCGACGTGACATGTTTGTTTCCGACCTCCCACAAAATTTCAAATATTCAAATGTTCTTTATTGTCTCAGGTGTATCGGGCGAGCGGTGAAGACTTCCTGTCTGTTGCCGGGGGCGCCACTTGCGAGGCGGCCGCATTTCTGTCGCGGGGCGCGCAGGTCATAGTGCGCATGCGCGGACTACCTTACGATGCAACGCCGCAACAAGTCGTCAGTATTAATTTATTGCCTATCAGCAAATTTTTCAATAACAACTTTATTTTTCAAATCAACATAAACTAAAGTACTACATGAAAAACATAAAAGTATTTGTTGTAATGGAAGGAGTAAGATTTGGCCAAATTATATCTGTAAAAATAGTGGACTTACGTTTGTCACAATGATTTTTACAGACGTCGACATTTCTACCTAAGTGAATGTCTACGTTTTGCAAAAATGCAAAACCTGTTCTGTTATCACCGATATTGAGTTTTAAGACTGCTGTCGTCTGTATAGATACATTTTTAACAAAGCTCTATAAAAATACAATCAGTAACTTTAATTTACATGACCATAGCGGTCAACCACCAGTTGAATTTCGAAAAATTACACACGAACACGAAACTCATTTATTCGTGGGCTACTCCCTATGACAAATAAAATGGTATATGATATTATTTTATCGTATACACTCGTGTATATAGTAACAATAGTTGAATAAATACTGACTACATTCTCTATTCTAATAAAATGTAATTGTGTCATTACTAATTCAGCTGGACTTCTTCTCAACCGGCGACGATCCAGTACAAGTGCTGGACGGATTGGAAGGGGTCTTGTTCGTGCGGCGCGCAGATGGCAGAGCAACGGGTGACGCATTCGTCCTGTTCGCCAAAGAGGAAGACTCGCCTAAGGCTCTCTCCAGACACCGCAAGTTGATCGGCGCGAGATACATCGAACTGTTCAGGTCGACGACAGCGGAGGTGCAACAGGTGTGAAAATACCTTAACATACACAGACTAATCACAACTTATAAACAACTGGGCATAATTCTTTTTAATATTATTTATATATACAACATATATCTATTCTTTTAAGCATAAATGGTTCTCCTCTCAATAGAACTTTACTCATGCAGACATTGACAACAAGTTTAAATAGCGAAAGATTTTGTATTATACTTTTAGAGTTGTAGAAAATAAAAGGGCACCCCTAAATTTCTTACAATAGTCTTTTTAAAAGAAGTTATTTCATAATTTTCTACTTAAATTATATCTTAGTAAACCCAGTGCAAAAATCTTTGACTTTTGAGAAAAATGCAGTTAAATTCGAATTATCTACGAAAGAATTAAAAAGAGAACCAGTATCCCACTGGTTGTATTAGACTGTGTCTTATGCATCGCATGCTATGAGCATTAATAATGTCACCTCACAAATAGTTAAGAAAAGTATAATTTCTCTTTTTATATCTCGTCTTGTGTATCTCTGTCATCAGTTAAAGTCAAAATGCTAACAATAAACAGTTAATTAAACACGTATTAAGATAACAAAAATTAGTATTGGCTATTGAAATCCATAGTTTAAAGTTTTTATTACCAATAATCGTGCGGAGGGAACAATGTTATCTCTGGCAGTAAAATAACGTAATGTCGGACATAAATTGCTGCGTAACTTAACCTTGCCTCGTCTTATGAACACTAGTTTTATATATACTCATTTTTCTTGGTTTTGTCTACATTATATTGCGTATTTGTGTCATAACTCTTCTAACAATGATGGGCAGACTACTATGTGGGGACAATGGTATTATATTCATCGATCGCATGCTCTATTCTCGGCTGTCACGATGGATAAATTCTTATATCCTTCTGATAAATTGTTATCAATTTGACAGATATTTGGTAATTAACAAGAGAAATGGTCTCTGAGTGATCCCACGTAAACCGGCAGTAAACTATATCACCAGAAAATACTTGATAAAATTGTGACATTGTTATATTGGATATAAAAAAAAGCCTTTGTATATGTAGACTTATTAACAATGGTTTACAGTACAGAAGTTGCTAACAGTTTTATATATCGTCCATTTGTATGATGTCTATATTTACATTCTACGAGTGCAATATGAACTGATTGTGATTATTTAATCTGTAAACAATTAAAATATCATAATATATCAATCAATATAAAAGATACTTAATACACGAAATCGCTTTTACTGAACACTATAAATATGTTCATGTAGTTTTTCACGGGGCAGATTTATATGTTTTTCCTATTGCTGTAGCCCGTCACTAGATGGTGCAGCGATACATTAACATTTACGTCTTTAAACGGATAATCATATATCACTACGTTTAAATAGAATTAGTGAAGATAACTTATGGTATTAAAGCGCGCTCAATTGTGCTCGGAAAACTGACGGCTGTGAGGGGCGAAAGTATAATGAATGGTGACCACGAAGCGTTACGCATGTGCCTAGGAGTAGGCATCTATCGGCTGAAATGTTGATGATAATTAACAAGCAAGAAAACGTCTGGTTCACTACGTGGTCTATGAATTTTTAATAAATATCATGTACTATTATTAACTTAAACAATATTTCTGGATTTATCACGCGAATTGTAAATATAAACTTAACTGTACATGACGTAAATCATTTGACCGTGAAGTATGACAACTTATTCCAAGTAAATTACCCTCTTATGTCCGCAGCCTGCCTTTGTGAAACGGTGAGTCGTTGGGTAAATGTTTTATGACCTTCCCTTACGCAAACAATGATTTGATTTTTTTTGTATAAATATTTATTATTTTTTATGACAAATTATATTTAAGTTTTCGTATATAACGTTCTAAACACGAGACATAAATATAAACAAAATATATTTGAAAATACTGGTTGATTGGTTAAAAGTGTTCAATGTTTGAGGGTTTTTTACTGACAAATGAACTATACATTCAAGACTTCAAAAACTTTTAAACTTATGCCCAATCAATTAGTGTGCGTGTATATATAGCTTTACGATAAGACCGCTCTTTCTACTTTATTATTTTGCCTATTTCGTCTGACTTTTTATATTGTGATATCGTACAATATAGTCAAAATATATAAATTTTTGAAGTACCCTCCAATAAGAAGCGTATCTACAGGTATTGAACCGGTCTCTGGAGACCCGTACCAGCACTGCCAGCACTCCGTCCACCGCGAGCGCACCGGCCGAAGGCCTACTCCCAGTTGCCCTAGTGCCTCAACACGTCATCACTTCGGGTACAGCTAAAGATTGCGTTAGGCTTCGTGGACTGCCCTATGAAGCTCAGGTAAAAACACTTAATATTTATTATCATTTTTTTTTTCAATTTATCTTTATTTTCGTTAAATATTCTTTGAACATCTTTGCTAAGGACACATTTAATTTAAGACATGCGAAGCTACTCTATTCAGCACTAGATGGCGCTAATATTAGCCTTTTGCATGTAAGAAAGTAGTACAAATATCGATTTGCATCGATTCATTTCAGTCTCTCGCTATTTCTAGTTTTAGTACAGTCATTTATTCTACTACATTTCTTAATCTGTCATTATGTTTAACCCAAAATATTAACAAACTGAATGCGATAAATATTTTAACATGTTCAACAGGTGGAACACATTCTGACATTCTTGGACGACTTCGCGAAGAACATAGTTGTTCAAGGAGTACATATGGTTTATAATGCACAGGTAATTTTAAGTTAATTTATGTTAAGAAGATGAAGAAATTAAGATAAAAATTATACGATACTATAAACTTAATTACTGACCCACTTATTTTAGCAATTACAAAATTAATTACTCCATACAAAATCCCTTATTTTGCGATAAACAAACCTAGATACTTCTGACAAACTCACATGGTAAATATTTTGCCAATTTAAATAAATAAGTAATTTATGCTTTCCCAAAAACACTGAAACTAAATAATAGTTGAAATAAGGTTGAAAATCTTAATTTTGATTTTTGTCCATATAAGAAATATCCACCTTTGTACTGGCTCATCACGATATCCCTGAAACAAAAAGGCTTAAAGGCTTGAAATTCAGAAAAAATGTACCTTTTGCCAAGTAAAAATCAGCTAAGAACATTATTACGAAATTCACTTAAAATAATAATAATAATGCATATTTTGAAATGATAGCTCTTGCAGGTATAAAACATGGTTAGAATGTTTTATTGACATTTTTAAAAAACAACCAAAAATTTACACCTACAAACAGCAGATCGGGCTACACGAAGCGGGCAGGGGAAGTTGTTTATTTGTGTATTTATAATTAGTTGCTTTATTGTAAATAGTAATCTAATATGTTAATATAAATACAATTTTTACTTCAACATGTACATAGATGATCAATTTTTTTACATCAGGGTCACCCTAGCGGTGAAGCTTTTATACAGATGGACAGCGAGACCAGCGCTTATCTTTGCGCTCAGCAGAAACACCACCGCTACATGACCTTTGGCAAGAAACAGCGCTACATTGAGGTAAGTGCTCATATGCTGTGGTATCCAAGTCACCACCTGTGTAATACGTAGTCGTGATGAACGGTATACTGGTATCAGATCTTCTTTTCAAGTCTGGGCAGATACCACCGCGCCTATACTCACCCTCTGCTAGAAAGAGGTCGTCAGATTTCCAATAAGACTGGTTTCTACCAGCCTGCATCCAGCCTCTGCCAACGTTTTTAGCTTGGTTATTTGTAAATATGTCCTAAAATAAAATATTAATATAATATATAATAATACATTAATATTTCGGTTTAAAGGAATGTAGCAATTTTGTGCTTCAAAATCATGGCCATATTCATAACATGGCATATATTCTAACAAATCGTTTATCTACAGAAGGTAAACGTTTTTAATATTCAATTTTAAATACGGTTTAATTATTTTCTTTATTTCATTATTTACCTGCAATACTGATAAGTTAAAATTACTTTTAATTTTACTATTTAATAAAAGCGTTGACTAATAATGATAAAAATAGTTAGCTACTTGTTTACTGATTACAAATTTCCACTTATTCTTATCTTAAAACTAACATAGGTAAAGATTGAACAGAACGATTGAGAATGGAAAAAATTAAACCGATTGAAACTTAAATGAAGACATAAATAAGCCTACAGTTTGCTCAGCATAGTGTCATTAACATCATACCCAGTATATATCAAAAGATAATGTGCACATTTTGCGCCTCACTGTCAAGCTATACTAGGGCAGGATAAATTAACGTCTGAATGGCATAAAACCTCATTGAGTTTACCTACAATAAGTAACATAAAAGCATTGCGTCTATAGTTGTAAGTTGCAAATGATACATACAATAAGGCTCATCGTCTTAGCATTGCTTTGTGGGAATCGATATCCGACTCATAAGTCGATCGCAATAAATATAACTGCCACAAGCAAGATTCACCAAAAACATTATTTATGTCACATCTTAAATATAACGGTATTGTTATGTATTCATTTATATTTAATATAACTAAGCAGTGGTAGCCGAGTTGTATGGGCCGAGTCTTGCACTCATAGGTCGCGGGTGCGATCCGGGAAATAAAATCTTATGTAATTCACACTATGTGCATTAATTATAAAGGCTCGCTACTGCTCACAAGTTTCAAGAGGATGAACTGCAGCGTCCTCTGCGTATTATAATACCACCCTACAATCGCTAACCCTCCTGCCAAGCGTGGCGATTTTGGTATATACCAAGGCTGAAACAACAAAAACAAACCAAAGTCATTCATTGTTTGTCTGATAGAAATCGACTTCTACTCTCTTTGATATCTTTGATTTTCTCTTTGATATCTTAATGTACAATAACGTATAAATATATAAATAAGGATTTTACGAAGCACCCGCCAATAAATAGTATATCGCAATTATAACACTGCGACCGCCAAATTGCGGGTCAAGCGTGGCGATTATGGTACATCATCCCATAAATATCTTTAAGGGAGGCCGCACAGTGGGTGTAATATGCTTTTATAAAGACGACGACTACTACTTTTAAATTCTATACTAAATGTCACTGTCCTGTAATAAAAAGACATTTATTAAATATTGTAAATATCCAAAAAATCTCATATGTGGATAATATAATTTTGATATTTGTTAACGCCACAGTGCGAAAAAATACTACCAACCCATAAACCTGCTGCATCAGTTCAACGTGGTACTTAATACATAAAATGTAATTGTAGTCGTAGATAAGGCTTTTCGATATAATTTTAGGCTTAAATATACTTCATGTACTTTTAGTAAATATTTTAATTATAAAAAGCTTTTAAAGGTCACTTCCTAATGATGAAAGTAGACTTCAGGTGGCTAAAAGAACACATAAATTAAAAATAGTATATTAAAAACTTTGTTTATTTGATGCAGGTGTTCCAGTGCTCTGGTGACGATATGAACCTAGTGCTGACCGGCGGCGTGACGCCGTCCACGTCCCCCAAAGTGCTGTCTCCCGGTACGTTGCTGCCTCCTCCGGCCCCTGCGCCGAGGTTGCTCGCCCACCACATCGCTCACCAGACCCTCCTCGCGCGTCAGCACGAGAACCTCCTGCTCGCCTCACTCCGCCCTCCCATCCTGCCCATTCTGCCCTACCGGCAGACCGCCCCTTCCTACCCCCTACCAATGCTCCCCACGCAACAACAGATGCTCCCAACCAAACGCACGTACGAGCGCGCATTTAGCCAGGCAGAGGGCCCGCCCAATAAGAGGCAGTACACCGCGCCACAGATCACGCCTCTCTCGTTGCCAGTGTTCTCGTACGGAAGCTCGACGCCAATATTTTCATACGCGAACACTAGTCCCATGTTGTCGTACGCAAACGCTCTCCCGACCGCGATACCGACGGCCCTCCCGGCGGGCTACAGCACGCCCCTCTCAGCTGCGCTCCCTCCGTCGATCACCTCGCCATTCCCGGCCACGTTATCAATGTTCCCCACTTATCAATACTACCCGGGCGTTTAGGAAAAAATACAAGAGTAATTTCCCGCCAATTCGCACGTTTGCCGACATTATAACCAACCGCACGGTTGACACTTTTAATGCAATCACGTGACCGTTTGTGTGCAAATTTATTAGTACGGTTAATTATTAGGTATAGAGATCGTGTTTTCTAATTATATAAACATGAAAGTTTTAAAGAATTGCTATTAATTCGCGCTTCGAGGCGTACCTATTAACAGGGTATATAAAAATGACAATAAGCTCAAAAAATCATTTGAACCGAAATGTGCCTTCGTTGTAGTGTTTGATATAAATAAATCTATGATAGAGAGTTGAAGGCGCGAAATCGGCGCTTCTGCTGCAGCTACGTATTTGTAAAGTAGTCGTAATCATATCGTGTCTTTGTTGAATTTACACCAACCTTTAACTTTGTTATAATTACGTAAATAAGTGAACCCGAGGTTGTTAATGATTGACAAGTAGTTATGGTTGTTATTTTTAATGTTTTTCGAGAGTTTTTAGTTGTGATTATGATTAAGACATTCCATTTAAGAAAAGACAAACCTTTTGGCCAATCGTTTCAAGGCTGATATAAAGTCTGAGAAAAGAAAGTGTTAATGTATTGTCTCATGAGAAGTGTTTTTCATCTGTACTTAAATCAATTTTTACGTACAATGCACTTTTTGCGTTTTATATACACCGTTTTTTTAGATTAGATACGTGTTTTATGTTAGTTTTTTGTAATTATATGTAATATGAATTATTTATAGGTTTTGCCACACGTCTATATTACGCGCTTTTTGCTGTATACAAAATCGTTGATAATTATATACTTCTAAATGAGATGTAATGAAATCGTGTGCGGAATTATATCGAACGTGTCTTCCATGATCCTATTCCATCCTTTCCCAGCACCTTTTAGTGAATTGTCGTATGTACACAACTCTAACAATCTAAATGCAACCATCAAAATCATCGTCTGCGTTACCTCACACCATACAATGTAGTCATATAAAAATTATAACTTGAAATATTTTTTGCGCATAATTTAAAATAAACTTGACAGACAAGATGGCGTTCGCGCCATTTTTATGACATTTCTTTCTATTTTAATATCGGTTATTGCGCAAAAAATATAAGACGGTTATTTATGGTTCTGTATAGATAAACAAAAGGTTAAAGTCATCGTTTATGGTGTCGCCATTGTTTCGATATTCACAAAAATAGGTATTGGGGGCTTGAGTCACAAGTACATGGTTTAATGGCTAATCTTTTGTTCTATCATCTCTTTAATATAACGATGGAGTTGTAACTGTGATAATATAATAACACAGCTGCAACTCAAACTAGTCTAGTTTACAATGCAATATTGTGTTTATTAATATGAAGTGTAATGTGGTGTATCCGAACGGGTTGTGTTTGTGGAAAACGTGTAAGCCGTCGGTAAGTGTTGCACCTTTATTTGGAAATGCAAAGCTATAGTCTATGATCTTTACAAGCATTGTTGCTAGTCTGTTTACTCGCCAATTAGATCAAAGTAAATTAGAGAGAAGCGTTTGTACTAAAGCGCTCACTACAACTCGGCTTTCTAATTTATTTAATCAGAAGGCGTGGCCAAGCTGACTGAAAACGATGAGACATTATTTCCTTAACGCGAATATACTATAGTGTTATAATTACTGATCACGATATATGGGTTTGGCATGAGCTTACTGTAATGATTTAACGGCGACTGCATGGTTTCAGTTCGGCTATCGGTTATGTCTATGGTTTCCAAAGCACAGCGCGTACGGATACTGTACCCGCAGCCATGCTCTACTTTTATGTTTAATACCAACTGTACACGGTAAAAAGCTTTATACTTTGGTACTATGGTTTTGTTAGACAGTGAAAATTCTTCATGCAAAATCACGTTATCTATATATATATTAAACGTATTAAGAAAGAATTTTCTCTGTTTACCCACGTCAAGCGTAAAATTATCAACTAAATAGTAAAACTACCCACCTTTGCTTTAAAAAAATAATTGTCTTATACCCTGTCCGAACCCATTAGTTTAAATCTACCCTCAGTCATTAACACATTGTTTTATTTTATTTTTCTGTCACAGCTTCTTCTTTTCCTGCTGTTTGAGCCTACTATTCGCTTAATTCTTATATTTTAATATTCACTGTCTATGGGATATCTTAACTTTTAGCGCATGCGCATATTGTTCAGGATATTTCTTACCAAATGTTTGCTGGAACGAAAAATTGTGTTTACAACTGTATGGGAATGCACTGAAGTTAAAATATCTCGTACATGTGTAGTGACTGGGGGAGGTGGTGTGAGGATATCGCATAATCGTATCTTACACAATTTTTGGGGAATAGCTAACGATGCCGGGGCAGAAAAAAAGTTATCAGACAAGTAATTGACAACAAGTTAAAACTTTTACATGCGGTAATATCAAAGACTGAAATTTTCGGTATTCCTTTTTCGATTTCAGTGCCAGTAAACTACACATGCGGTGGTAGGCATTTTTGGCAATTCCTGGAACTAAATTATCTGGTTGCTCATATATTTCGCTGTTGTGAGAAACGTCATCGTTTGATAACGACTTACGACAGAACCGAGGACTATCCAATAGCTCTATTAAGTTTTGCTAATTTGTTCTTTACGAGTTTTTTTTTTAATCATAGTTATTTTAGTTGCCTAATTATAGTTTATAGATTAAATAAAAAAAACAAGTTTCCGTATTAGAAACATAATTATTGCGAGTTTCTATGGTTTATGGTTGGTTGTGCTATTTTTTTTACATATTTGACGTAGATACAGCTGATTTATTTATGGTATACTTGTGAAGGAGAGCTAACAATATGGCTTGCGTTGTCTATGACGTGTTATGTCTGTATCAATGTTTTACTAACCTATTTAAAACACTTCGACAACTAGCACCTCTTTACATGTACACTTTTAAAATAATCATTTTGTATGTATATATATATATCTTTCCATTTAAATAAATTCATAAAAAATTCACAATTTTCTTGCAAGCAAACAACTAATTGATATTTTTTAAATTAATTTGCAACTTTTTTTCTTTAAACATTAATATGTTTTAAGAGGAATGCAACAAGTGTATAATGTTTCATGACTTTTGTAATTTTCATGCCAGAAAAGCTTTCCTTCACAAGTGGATATTAACAATCATCGATAGCACAATCATTTCCCATTTCCCGCCTCCTAACCTGGCTTCAACTAATGTATACGTACAGCACGTATCGTGATCGAAGACGGTATCGAACCAGAGGGTCTCTAAGTATGGGGTACACGAGTGGTTAAAACCTAGTGGTTTCTTCAAGGAAAGCACAATTTTGGGCTTTATTTGGATCCATTACAATAACTAGGGATGAGGCAGAGCATATTCTATTTAAAAAAAAACTATACACATCGTAAATAGTGGACTATTGTAAGAGCACTCCTAATCCACCATTGGACCTATTTGGTTAAGACAAAAAATGGAATTAAATAATTAATCAATCATATCTACAGCTACATATTTTCGCTCATATTTCTTTTTAATTTATTTAAAATATTAAATAAATATCAGTGAACTGTAGACGTCAGGTATTTGAAAGCTTTGTGCAGCAATAAAGAAAGAATTGAGCATAAGACAAGAAAACAATATTTTTCATACATTTAATTAAATGCGTCTAAACGATGCGACAAAAAGCGAAACGCTGTCAAAGAATTCTAGATATACAAATAAACAAAATACATAATTACTGTTATACATATAAAAGAGATTATCGCAAAACAGGGTAACGTAGGGTGTCGATCAAAAGCTCTGCCCCATCCTAAATGTATCTTATATTAAGTTCTGCTTCAAAATGCATGGAATCTCCGGTGACAGTGTTACAGAAGTCTTGTACAATGGGCAAATTTCAGCGCTTAAGTGTGTCGTAGACGAAATGTTTTTGTGCTTTAGAGATTATTAATAAGATTTCATGGGTGCAAGGTTTAAACGCCCTATTAGTGGCTGGTTGAATGTCTAGTGTACCGGTAATCATCATGTAACAAGGAGCCAGTAAGTACTTATCTATCATTTCTTGTGGGATCATGTGAAATAATAAAAAAAATCCTTCTTATTCTTATATATTTACTTGCGATCTCAACTCGAAAGAACGGTCACATTAAATCTTTTTTTTTTGGATTTAATTTCGCGATTTATTAAAATAATGTTTATAATTTTTATAAAAATGCAGATTATTAAAATAATAATAATAATAAATGACTTGTCTTTTATAACATGCGGTGCACTGATAATTTTAATGACAAAAATTATATGCATATCTTTATCAAAACTAAATTTTGGCCGCAACTGATTTTATAGTAATTTAATTAAACAAAAGATTACACAGTACATACAGAATTTAAGACAAAGATTGTTTAGATTTAAGATTTTAATTTAAATACCATTCATATCTTGTCTTAATATTCCCGATGATTTTCTGATAATAAATGAAATAACAATAACATAAAATAACAATTAAAAAACCTATCTAATAAAAAGAAAGAAAGAAAGTAAAACAAATTCAGTTGAGATCGCAGCAAACGGTGCAGTACCAGGGTACTAGGCGAGCATAAGTTTGGTAAAGTCCGCAGACTAGCTTGGTGGTTGGCGGCAACGGCGACGTGTGTAACAAACGATATCAGAGTATTGGTGTAAGTTGCGCACTGCTTTGGTGGACTGTTAATGCGTTCTGAAACCCTGGTGAGTGTTTATCATGATTTTAATTACATACTATATATTCTCTTTACATACATTATCTGTGTACGCATAATTTAGTTTCACCGATTGCGGGAGAATGTTTTGACGAATCTGTACATTACCTGTGGCTGCAAACATTTCGGCGGTAATTTATTCATTTGACAAAATTATCTATTACTAATTTTTCGTTGATTCAGAGAAAACATTTTCGCAAATTAATTAAACTAAGTATCTTTTGGGAATATAAAGCATTTTTTATATAATCGGCGCAAGGGAAAGGTGGGTCAATAAATTATATCATTCATTGCTATACACAGTACCCGTTATATGTTTGTTTAATCGTTATAAAATGTATGTTGCACAAAAAATTAATAAACTGGCAAATTAAAATTGAACTAATAAAAGTATTCGGTGTCGATTAGCCTAATAAAGCTGGAGTTTAGTTAGAGTAACAACAGACGGCGCTAGTGTTGTACCGTGACTAACATGCATGAAAAAACTTGGATCCACGTCACTATCAGAGAAGATACGGAAACGTTGAGGTCTCCGAGAACCATATATCGAGTTTTGAATCATTCTTGCTGCAATGCACACGAAAAATGTACGTGTGCGATGTGAAACACAGAGTAATTGATTTTTTTTATTAGGTCCGCTGACGTATTACTATCCAGCGATGGGGCCGACGTTGCCGCCGCTCGTGTACTGGGGTTACCCAACGCCACCGGTTTCTCCCGCTCATTACTACCACCCACCTCATCATCCCCAGACCTTGGTAAGACAACTTTTCAGTAGTTTTAGGTTACACCGCTCAAAACATAATCTGTTTTATTAATAGTATTCAATTGATGAACAAAGTTAGACCAGGGGAAACCTAGAATCGTAATGCAAAATTAGCCTCGGCTGACTGACTAAACCGAGGATCTCTCCTACGAGTCTTTGGGATCTGTCATTGCCACGTATGCGACTTACACATCCAATGAGATATCTGATATATTTATCTGACATGCTCAAGAAACCCAAGAGTTTATAATGCTACCGGAAATGCTATACCGAGATTTAGCAAAGTCAAACTGTTAGAAGGGAGTGGCCTATACTTCCTTACGTTTCGCACGTATCTAAGACGTAGTAATGCAATTTTGGTTTAGACTTAACTCTCTTTTTGCCAGTAAAGATGTGAATTCCAAAGACATACAGTATTTATCTATGGAAAATAAAAACTCAATCGTAACTTTATTTAAAGCAAAGTATAGACAGAAATAGACTAGAATAGTAAATACCATACGTGGCATCCCTGTGACTTTTATTTATAACTGATTTCGAAATTAAACGACCTGCGATCATTACTCAGGTACGAGGGTGGATTGAAAAGTACTCGGCCTAACACAGATCCATTCAATTCTAAAAATCAAATCTACACACATTATTTAGTTCAGTTCAGACTAGTTCATTGTGTGAAGTTCGAAACGTGTGCGATAATTAGTTGTGATTTTATAAATTTATTAACAAAGTAATCGGACATAATTTCCGCGAATGGAGCAAATCGAGCAGCGTGCCGTCATTAAGTACCTCCATAAGAAGGGGCTGTCATCAAAAGCCATCCATGATGACATGGTTAGTACATTAGGCGATTGTGCTCTGTCATATTCATCCGTCAACAAATGGATAGCAGAATTTAAGCGTGGTAGAGAGAGTGTGAAAGATGAACCCCGCTCTGGAAGGCCTTCGACGTCAACTACTGACGAAAATATTAAAAAAGTACTTGATTTAATAATGGGAGACCGCAGATTAAAAATTAGAGAGATAGCCGAGATTATAGGCATCTCTTATGAACGAACTCAAAACATAATTGTCAACGAGTTGGGTTTCCACAAGGTGTCTGCAAGGTGGGTTCCGCGACTGCTTTCAGTTGAACAAAAAAGGACGCGATTGACTATTTCACGCGACTGTTCGGAGTTATTTGAAGCCGATGCAGATGATTTTTTGAATCGTTTTGTTACTATGGACAAAACATGGGTTCATTATTGTACACCAGAAACAAAACAACAATCAAAACCGTGGAGAAGACCTGGTTCACCACCCCCTAAAAAGGCTAAGTCGATTTTGTCGGCAAATAAGGTGATGGCTTCAATATTCTGGGACTCGAAAGGTGTGATTATGATTGATTATCTTGAAAGGGGTCATACTATAAACTATGATTACTACTGCACCTTACTACGTCGTTTACGAGAGGAAATAAAAGAAAAACGTCGAGGAATGCTCAGAAGAAAAGTCCTATTTCATCAAGATAACGCCCGTGTTCACACGTCAGTACAGTCAATGGCTGAAATTCACAACTGTGGCCTTGAACTGTTACCGCATCCGCCGTATTCACCTGATCTGGCACCATCAGACTTCTTTCTGTTCCCTAACCTAAAAAAGCACTTGGGAGGTCAAAGATTTTCGACAAACGACGAGATCAAAGCAGCTGTAGATGCATATTTTGACTCTAAGGAAGAATCATTTTTTTCAACGGTCTAAATGCTTGGAAGTGGAGGTGGCAAAAGTGTATTGAACTTGATGGTGATTGTGTAGTAAAATAAAAATATAACTGATTTAGTATGTGTTTATTTTCTTGGTTAGGCCGAGTACTTTTCAATCCACCCTCGTATAACGTGCAAGGGTGAAACTAAATTAAACGATTTAATGGTCGAACAATTCCTTTTTGATATTATGTTTTCCAAGCATATGCTGATAAGGAGAGAATAACACAGAACATAACTTCTGTTTGTCATTAAATTCAATAATGTAACATTTTGGTTCTTCGGCATCAGATCCCGGAGGTGGTGTCAGTGGGGGGCGGATCACCTCTGCCTATCCCGCCACCCGCGTGCCACGAGTGGCCGATCTTCATGGTGAATTAAGAACCTAACAGCCTACTACAAAGGCAAGCGGTGGATTATTACGCTCTCATGTACAAATACAAACAATGAAGTCTCCTCTAACAAAAAACTTCACTCAGCTCCACCACGCAGCTTAAAATGTATTTAAAACTAAAAAAAATATATTGTTAGTCGTAACCACCGCTTACCTCTTATAACGAAATAAACGCGTAATGAAATGGCTCAAACAATTTAGTGATATTATAGTAACAGAATATAAATATAATTTAAACTAAAACATCTATTGTTCATATTATAAATTTGATATTGCCACAGATAATTATATTTTTGAAAGCTTAAATATTTTATTCATATAAATTGTTATACATTTTACTATTGTCTACTTTGTTAATCTATAAAATATTATTTTAGAGACAATTAAATGATCTACTTATAGCCTGACGCGGCCCAAAGAGGTTAAAGATTTCATTAGGCTAGAAATGTGTATGTTTTAATTATTGACCTCTCCAAAGAGGGATTGGGCCCGTTTTAATATTAGGTAAATATGTCAAACGACTAACCGCTAATATTGCGACATCGTACGTCTTCAGGTTTTCGCCGAATGTTTAATCCGATAAATTAAATATCTAATGAAAGTTTCAATATATTTTGTTTTGCCTGTTGTTGAAGTTGAATTAGACAATAGTTTTTTTAGTTTTTAGATATATCTTCAAAATAACACGGTTATTTTTTGAATCCCACTAAATCCAAACTAAAAATTTGAAGTACAGTCAAACAGGAATATTTTGTCCAAAATTCTATCGAATAACATTTTATAAACTATGTTTATATTTAAGCTATAAAATATCGATGGCTGTCCCTCGGCAGATATGTTGATATTTATTCTCTAGAACGAAGACGTTAAAATTTCTATTTTTATTTAGAAAATGTGTACGTAGTTTTATCGACTATTGATAAACGTCAAAAGCAATCTTGTCTAACAAAAAAATTCATTCTTTGTTTTGACAACACAAAAATGACATTTATAAAAATATAAACAAATACCACTGAAGACAAATGTTATTAACGAAGATGTCGCAATATTTAATGGTACCTTCGAACTACGAAGCGTGCAAAGTTCCTTCAGATAGAATTTCATTAATTTATTTTAATAAAAAGAAGTACTTGTCTCTTGTTTACCTAAAAATCAAACGTACACACAGTGATATGAGGGTGCTGTTTGTTAATTATTTTTTTAGAGAATAAACCAAATATATTACGCTATTGACTATTTCGTTAGAATAAGATAAAGCTCAACTAGATTAAATAGCAAATAACAACCAGAAAATTTTATCGCCATAATTTAAGAATAGTCCGTAAATGTAAGCAAGGGTTTAGACCCAAGCCTCTTCGAATCACCGCAACAATTATGTATCTTACCAAAGCTGATGCACAAGATTTTTTTAATATACCGACGTTATTAAGGTCTCAATGACATATAAGGTCATTAATACGCGAAGTGCTCAAATAAAAATGTCCAACGAAATGTATAATTTAGGAAAAAGTAAATTTATGTTATTTAGATTAAGTTAACAATTCTTGCCGGAATTTTAACGAGCAATAAACTAAGTTAATTGATATGGATTAGATGTTACTTAGATGTATTGCCAGATGCAAAAAAAAATATTTATAAAAATAATAAAATACCTTAATAGTTATTTTTATTTTGCTAATTAAAAAAATATTACTTTTCACTCAAATCATGCCTGATTTGTGTGTTAAGGTTTATCATAATTAATATATTTATAAAAGTAGAGACCAATCGGTAACTAACGCGATAATCGTGCCCTATAGCTAGCTCTTACAGGGGATACATGTTGTTTTGAAGTTAATTAAGAGTTTAATATAGTTTTATGATATTGGCATAATATTTAAGTAAAAATAAAAAATCTATATTTTGAAGCAACAAAATCAATTTGTCTTCCAATTTTGTAAAATAAATGTTATTTATTTAGGAATATCACAAAAGTGTGATAAGTTTTTCTTAAATAAAATTTAGATTATGTGTTGAATTTCAGGCAATAAATATGTTAAGTTACTACGGTCAGTGATAGTAAATAAATGTCTAGGTTATTTGAGATCATTTCTGCTGCGGTGTCGGATGTTTTAGCCATGCCGCGGTATTATTCATCACATTGTCTACAATGCATTATCCATGACTTACTTTTAAGCAATACTGTGTTTAGTGAAAAATCATTTTAAATATGTTTATTCATTTTAACATTCTGATCACAATAGGAATAATTACATAATGAATGTAAAGGAATTATGTTTTTAGAAAAATTAAATGTTACCATATAAGGTAATAAAAAATAAAATTTACATATTTTAGAAATAAAACCAAAAAAAAAATATCGTGCGTAAGGAAGGACTTTAAATTATGTAAATAAAAATAAAAATACTTGAATCGGAGTTTATTGCAATAATTTCTATAAATTGTTTCCTAATATATACGTTGAATTAGATTCATGTTTTTGTTACTTTTATAACAAACGGTTAAATAATGCTACGAAATGATTTTTATTGTTATGTGGTGTCCTGTTATATTATATATCTGAATATATATACGTTATAGAAACGATACGATCTGTTGAAAGAAATGCCCGCTCCATGCGGTATATAAATGTATTTGACTTAGTTTAGGAGAATTAGAAATGTGCAATGTTTAGTTTAAGTTCTGTTGCGAAAGCCGTATCACTTCGGTATCGCAATATACAAAGTAGTAAATTGTTTTAATATAATATAGATTAATTAAATGTCTTTTTATTTACTACCCTATCATACAAACCTATTTAAGTAGTACACCTTAAATTTCAATAATTGTGTATTAAAAATTTGATGATCTGTTCTGGATGGAAAATCCCTTAGAACGAAACGAACTGAACCTTAATTACATATTTAACATTAAAATAGGCTACTTACGATGGACCTCATAGAAACGCTCAAGGTAACCCAGAGAGCATTGGACAGGACTTTGCTCGAAGTTTTGCTGCTAGTTTGAATGCAAAATGATGATATCCTCAGAAGAACCAAGGTGACCGATGTAGCTCGGAGAGTTGTTCGTCTGAAGCGCAACCGTTGGGGCCGAAAGGTTCTTGCGTGTCGGCCACAAGTTGGTAGTCGTAGCATGGGTCGGCCTTCCACTAGGAAGACTGAGGACATAGTTTAGGTCGCGGGAATTCGCTGGAGGCGGGCAGCGCAAGACCGATCGTCGAGGCGATGTTTGGTGAGAAGATATGTTGGGCCTCTGTGGGGTGGAAAGAAGAAAAATAAGATTGCCTGGAGACGAACACGTGTAGGGGGTACAGATGAATTAACATCCGATAGCATATTTATTCATCTAAATCAACTCAAATGCAAAAATAGCAGTAACATTACGGACGGTATCACTAAAAAATGACTTTCGAATCTGAATCCGAACGTGTGTTCACGACAGAGCCCCAATGAAGCTCCTCTTATCATTCGAAACAGCGGTTCGTGTGATAATTTAAACTTCTACAATTAAGCTAATAATTAATCAACATAATTTTATTACTCAATCCTTTATTTTTCAAAATATTTTCTTTTATTCAAAAACTTACTGACTATAATGTAGTCCCAATATTTTTAAGTAACTTTATGTAAAGAGTAACATTAATATTTAAAAGTGATTAATAAAAATGAAATTGTTGCAGTGTTATTAAAAATATTTTTTTCAAAGTATTTATATTTACCAAAGTAATTAAAAGTTTATTAATCAATATTTTGATCTTTTTGAGATCCCACAATTGTATGAAAAGGCCTGTGAAACGAACAGATATTGTACATATACCCAAGGTAAGAGGATTTTCCGCTTTAAAATACAGTTTATTTAATAACTAAAGTATTTTGTTTGTGGTACAACATCTACATAATAAATAATTTAGAACAACAATAACTGTGACCATAGTTGCTGGCAACACTAAGTGTTCTTACGTGAGCGGTACTCCCATTACTTTAAATGACAACACCGCATCATATAAGTTTCATACAAAATTACAAATAAGTATCGTTTGGTACACAAATTTATAGATATTTTCACCCAGATTTTTCTTATTAAAACTGTTTTGTAGTCAGTTTTCAATTCTTCAGCTACATCAAAATTGACATATCGATCTTAAGCCATGTTCCTCCGAATGCGGTACAGTCGGCTATCAGATTTTTCACGGTCTGGTCCACGCCCGGTTCACAGAAGCCGCTACTGAGGTTGCGAGGGAGGCGTTCATTAATAAATGTATATTTTCTTTTATTTAACAGAAAATAAAACAAACGCCAGCGCACAACCGTTTGTCGTTGAAATGCAGAAACCTAGGAGCCGCAAAACTTGAGTTTTAATATCTTAAAAGAGGCTTTTGGCTAGGCGCCCGCTCGCCTCGCGGAATTTGCAAATACAACTAGGGCAGCATTATAAGTCCGGTTCAAAAAAATAGCGTAAGTTGATTATCCCGAGTTAGCGAATGGCCTAGTAAGCTAGGCCATTCGTTAACTCGGGATAATCAACTTTTTCAAAAATGGCGTCCTTCTTATACGTAACTGGGTGACCAGAGTGAAGTCAATCTTTGATATTAAAACTTCCGGATCCGAAACACTGTCATTACAATAAACGAATATTTAAACAATAACAATTCTTGGCAAATGCAAACTAAATAATCAAGCGACGAAATATCGTCGCTTGATTAATTTATTTGTGTTTAGGCTATACCTGACAGGAAGTGTACATGCATATATCTGTATCGCTAAACTTTATTAAAAGATATGTTGTGGGGTTTTTCCTGCTTTGTCTCCACAGCCATAATGTCCATAAAAGCTCCGATGTTGAATAAATGAACTTTATCTTATCTTTTATTTGTAACGTAGATCCATAAACGTCAAAAAATTGGCGGCTCATTCTCCAGTTTTCTTATTTATTAAGGAATTTAAAATGAATCTAATTTCTTTATTAGATTAATATTTAAACAAATTATAATAAAACAAATGAAATATTCTGAATAAAATTTTGCCTATTCCCTTTTTCAATGTAACTTTATAAATGTAATTAAAACTAACCAGAAACAAAATAGTACAAGTTTATGAGAGCGATGTTTAACAAAACCCACGACGTCTGTTTGTCCATCAACGTTAGGTAAAATAATAAAAACATCACATAAAATTTATTTAATTTAACTAATTTATGTACAAATTCTTATATCAACAATTATCCATCGCACGCGGTTCGTGTTACACCGTTCTTATACAGAAAGGACGGGGGGAGAGAGACTGTGGAGGGGGCACGCCGCTACGACTCCTCCTGGCTGTTCGCCACCTGCGCCAGGAACACCTGCTGCGGTTGCCCTTGCCCCGCATGCGACGACACCTGCAATAAAAACACCACTGTTATTCATATGTATACCAGACCTACGCCTTAGATTGAAGAGTCACACTAATCCCAGTGGCGTAGCTATGGTATTTGGGGCCTGGGACAGATTGGGGCTTGGTGCCCCCCCCCCCCCCCCTGAAGAGTCTAAATAATTTCAAAATTCAGAACAGAATGTAGTTAATATATATTTTTTTGGTTCAAAATAATAATAAATATATATAAAATAACATAAAATCATAATAAAATTTATTGGAAAAATTTAAAACGAACATTCCTCGCTTTTTGGCCTGCAAAGTCATTAATCACATTTTCAAAATAAATAGTGTCGACTAGTTCATGTTCTATTGACATTATTGCAAGATTATTTAATCTATTTATCATTAAATAATCTTGCAATATTGTAATAATTTATTTTTATGTCATTTAGGGCCCTTTTAAAAAACACTTTATGTGTTTTGCGAATTAAAAGCTTAAACACTGTGTATATTATATTTTTGTAATGGTTTCCTTTTTTTAATGTTGATATTATTTAACAACTTTTTAGCACAAAAACAGGAAAATTCGATATTCTTTTTATGTTATTTACTTTAAATTATGGTTTTCATTTTTCTTTTAACATTTCATTATTCATCATTCAAAAAAAATAAAATAAAAAAAAATATTTTCAACTTTGGTGCTCCCCCTGCTTGTGGTGCCTGGTGCGGCCGCCCCGCTCGCCACCCCCTAGCTACGCCACTGACTAATCCAGTATAAGCTGGAGTCTTGATTAATAAATGTTCATCACCTGGATGATCTGCGGTGACTGTTGCGGTTGCGCCTGGATCACGATCAGCTGGCCCGGATTGTTTTGCAGCTGCGGCCGAACCATATTCAATTGCGCTTGTGTGAGCTGGATCTGTCGAATGAAGATATCAGAATATTTTTCGATTTTTCAATTGACACTAAAATCACTACTAGATGACCTGTTCCTCATTTCTAATGGAGAGGATCTTTTGCCTTCTACTTTGCTAGTTATCATCATTTTCAGAATATCAATACATCACTCAATTAAAATTAAAGTCATTACTAACGCCATTCAATTCTTTATAGCGACATCTAGCGATAGAAAACCAAGGTACGTGAATGTGTGAAAATACAAACATTTAAAACAAAATGGATAACAGTTAATCTACACTGATCACCTAGAGGTATGTAAATAAGATTTTGCACTGAAAAAGGTTTTCTCAAATACAGTGGAAATAAGCTTATTTTTTTCTAACAAAATCTGAGATTTTATTTAGAAACATACGTCGACAGAATCTTAAATCGTATAATTGGTAAAAATTATAAATATGTTGGTGTCAGTATGGATTACCGATAACTGCTGGAGATCACCGGAGGAGGTGACCACCTGCTGGACGATGGTCATCGGTTGCTGCCCACCAGCTGTTGAGGTCCCAGCGTTGGAAGATTGCTGCAAACCCCACCACACCACGTTTACTTAGGATACTAGTTTATTAGTATCTCATTCACGCATCAGCTGTAGAACGTTCACTGTTGCACATAAGCAACGCCTCTCCCCATAGATCTTTAATAATGGATGGAATCGACTAGCATCTACAACATCATCAGAGGACATTAACAAGTTCGTCTGTCAACCTTCTTTACGGATATCCTGCGCTTGCAGGTCCGTGGTCTCTATTCCAGAACCATAAGGCCCCGATATCAATTCAACTTGTATTGTCCTGTTTCGAAGATGTTTTTGCGTTAACTATACTAAAAACTAAAGCATTCGTGTTTCAGAACTTACATTAGACACTCCGACGGAGGTTTTAACAATTCAACTTATGTAATCCGCTGTCAATTTATGACCATTTTGGTTCGTCTACGACAGGGGTATCAAGTCCGTCGGCACGGTTATATATCTCTTGGATCTATTTTAAAGTATGATCGGCCAATAAAATTACTCCTTAAATAGAAAAGGTAGTACCACAATAGAGATATAATATTTTTGTATGTTTATTACAATGTATTAGTCAAATTAAAAATATTTTTTCTTTAAGCATTAATTTTTTGGGGCCACCTAAAATTAAATATTTGACCCAATTTAGTGTTTGAATTTGACACCTATGGTCTACGGTTCATCCCATTCCTGATTCGTTACTTTATAGAAATCCCCCTCCACAATATATATTATACTACACACATACTTTTAATATGTTTTTTTCTTTATATGTTATATTTCCTTTTTAACATTTTTCAACAATTTTTCTACCTTGAGAAGTGTGTTGTTTATTTAATAATTTTTGTTATATTATTATACTAGAAGGACCAGAAAATAATGTCGCTTTTTCAAGTTAAAATCACACGAATACATTCTTAAGTTTTTATTTCTTATCAACAATATATTCACCTTCCAACAACCTTTTGCCATCTAGTAAACAAATTTTCAATGCCAGAGCGGTAACGGTTGTCTGTAAAATATGTCGACAGAAACGACATTACCTTCCGTGTCCCCTCATACATATATATTTATATATATATACACATATATTATATACTACTTATATATATAGAGAGAGAGAGGGGTTACTACAAGCACTTTATCTGCATTGGTGTGAGGTGGGGGCATACCTGCACAAGCTGTGCGCAGGGTTGCAGGACATACTGCGGCTGCGAGGCGCCCTGCAGAGCGCCCTGATGCTGTTGCGCCAACTGCAGGTAGTACTGTACACGTTAACCACAGTCAAACGCACGTCCTGTACCACCACCCTCTTACTTAACAAGGATCTTACGGGTCATAGACGAAGAACACTAATGGTAAATGTAAGTAGTGGGAAACATTACTGGGGGATGTACTTCTATTTACCCCATCTTGTTTCTGTTAGATGTAGGCGCTGTTAACCTTGTGAAGCTGAAACAGTTTCTTCGGTCACAATGGTCTTCAGTTCACGAGCTTAAAATAAATTTCTCCTACTAATAGTCTCTGTGACTAACAGTCTGTGTGACTCTGGTGCACTGTTCCATTGTCCCTCCGGCTGTTGTTGGGGGAAGCAGTACTAGTTCCGCAATCTGTTAATGACATTTTGCAAGTGTTGTTCTTTCTCGAGTTTCTTCTTTTTTTTCCATGTGTATCTAGTCCGTGTGGTGACTCATTTTGGCGCTCTGCTCTTGGGAGGTGAATATATCCCCTCTTATATCGATAACCAGGCGATGCTTTATGCCTAATAGTTCTCTTTTGATAGAACACGTGTTAAATGACTAGGAGAGTTTCTAAATCGTTAGTGCCCGAAAAAGAGCTTACTATCTTACTTAGCTACTTTGGTTCGAACGGAAGCTATTTCCGATATATTAGATTTTAAATTACATAATTTTATGTACCACTGCGCTGTTATTACCCTTCACTTGCCCAACACCTTGTTTGTCTTCTTCATCACCATCATTTCAGCCACAGAACGTCCAGAACTGGACATAGGCCTCTAACGAAGGACGAGCTGCATCCAGTGTCTTCCGGACTTAACAACATTATCAGTTCATCATATAGATGTCTTTCCTTTCATTACTTATTACTCGGTAGTTGAAAAATTATATTCACCTGTTCAGTGTTGGGACTGGGCCGCGGAGGTTCCTCTCTTGGCTTGTTGGGTTTCACTTCGTGGCGTGGCACTATGTCTATTAAGAAGTCGAACTGGTCCGATTTCGAAATCGCCATTGCTATGTCGTTACGCTGGAAATATTTTATTTTAATTACTAACCAATAGTGGACAATCGATTAACTTAAAATATTCTATTTGTTAATATGAGATCAGCTGTAGTTCTTTTTATGTTTGCTCTAAAAATAGCTATACTAAAAATGGCTGCCTTGAGAGCTTTTTCTATGATCAAACCATCGTTAAAGAAGATAATCAATAAAATCAATTCGCCAATACTCAGCAAAAAGTATTAACATTGTCCATTTCTTTGTCTATGGGCTTCACGATTATTACAACATATGATTTTACATCATTTATAAAATCTTTTTATTTTTTAATGTCCTGCAGGGACACATACATTTTATGAAGTCCGCATACTTAGCAGCGCGTGGGCGGCGGACAGACTGTGTCGCACATTCCCGTCGCGTCTTGCGTAACTTACATATTCGTATGTTAATTTAAGATAATTTAACTATTACAAAAGCTTTCATTCCATCTCCCATAGCCGTGTAGACCTAGTGAATACACTGAACCCTCGTATCCTACAGTATGTTATTACTGACAAATGCTACTGACTAGAGCTCTCGATCCTTTTTACAATGATTAAGCTCCAGCTAAAACCTATTCATGGACTGCTAGATTATTTATTACACTTACCGACGGTACACTGATCAAAGAGAGAACAGCCGTCTTGTTTGACAAACGACTCGTCTTCAAGATCGCTAGTACAACGGATCCCGTTTTGAGGAATACCGCCGTAACAGGGCGGCGCGTTAACAAATATCGTTACAACGTGTCATTCGACACGCCGTGCGACTCTCAGAACCCTTTATTATATTAAGATCACTTTGTTAATACAAGCATTCTGCATGCATGGAACAGCCATGCGGTTTACTTAACACAACAATTTTTTACTGCATTTAGGATATAGAACCCCACTAATCGTAAAAACAGTTTTATTATTAATAATAATATGGTGCGCTACCGTTCATCATTGTCATAATGTAAGCTGATAGACGCCTACTGCAAGGCATAAGCCTCTCCTCAAAGATCTCAATGATGACTAATCTAGCGCTGCCCGTATACATCTAAATCTCTTGATCTTGACCATGTCGTCGGTCCAACTATTGAGGGCAGCTGTCAGTAGCGCATCTTCCAGCTTGTGACCAGCACTTGAGATGCCTTCGGCCCCAAAGGTCGTCAGCTGAGCGATGAAGGAGCTGCTGTCCTTAGTTCTTCTGCGGATCTTCTCATTTCTGATTCGATCTCGCAGCAAAACTTCAACAAGCATACCCATCTCCATTGTTCCATGGGTAACCCTTAAGCATTCCGCTATCAAATACTAAAACACTATACCTGTAACGTCCGCCTTTTGTTGTCTTTGGTGTGCGACCAGGCGCGCAGGGTAAGCTCGTGGATGAAGATCTCCGCAGCCTTTGCAAATAGCACAGGCGCCTCCGCGGATATCATCTTCACCTCCTCATCCAGTTTCATTATTTTCTTTATCCTAGCGAGCGGCAGCGCTTGTGTTTTGAAATCTTCCTGGTGATATATAATTCATACGCTATTACAAAAGACTAAAAGGCAGTAGACACGTGGGTAGGCTCCTACTAGGACTGATGATATAGTCGAGAGAAGTCATTGGCAATCTTTGGGGGAACCTATGCCATACAGTGGACATCTTTCAGCATAACATGATGATAATGACGAACTATATCCTACTAGATGTTCCGACAGTCTTTTGTACGGCGAGGAAATTATGGCCTATCATATTCTAAGAGAAAAAATAAGTAAATGTAACATATTGACAATAGTCATATATTATATGATTAAATATAAAATAAATAAATCCATTTGGTGATCGATAAAAATTGACTGCAGCAGATAAACGATATAATCATTTAAATTGTAAACACGGAGTTTTAAGCGAACTGCTTATAGCGAAATATAAGTAATACATTTTTTTTTAAACTGCTGGCATGAGCCTCTTCCAAGTTTTTATATAACGTCATTCTGAATTAAAGTTTTCTCTAACATAATTATTTTCTTTACATGCACACGGCATTCAAGGTTGCTATAGGAATACAGAATGTGCCAGAAATCAACAAAGTACTGAGATAGTATGAAAGGGTGAACATACGTAGGTTATCACAAACCCCAGTCCTGGTCACCTACTGCTCAACTATGGGGAACCTACGCGGCGGGCCCAAAGCGGCCACTCTGAATGTGTTCTGTGAAGCCCCTGCTGGCCTGTTCGTTTTTAAGTTGAGATGAGAACGTCTGTCTCTGCTTCCACTGTATAGATGGAATCACATAGGGAAAGAAGTGTGGTCATAAAGCAGAGACGGACTGAGGTAACGACGTTGGGCTGAAAGGTTCTCGATTGGCGACTAAGAACCAGTAGGGTGTGCGTGGGTAGCTCCCCCCTCCTACATTGGGTGCACCAACGACATGACCAAGGTCGCGGGAAGTCGCTGGTTACGATCAATGCAATACTGGTCGTTATGGTCATCTATAGTCTTACATGAATTAATAAATAAATGAAGGTAGTTTTAAGTTTATACTTACAGCTGTAACTTTTTTTATATCTTCCGAAATTTTGCTCCAGAACACCTGCAAACTGTGCTGGATGTTATCTGAAGAAGATCCCTCCTCCCCCGTATCCTCGTTCTCACCCTCCTCCGACACCGTGGACGTACCGGCCTGATCGCTGGTGACGTAAACATTTATACATAAATATTTATCAACTCCATTTCAGAACTTCTTATACACGGTGCGTAATCGGGAATCCCCGAGGTATGTTACTGTAAGGAAGTCTAGACTATGCGCCTTCAGAGCTGTTATCTCGAAACGCGGTGAGATCGCCAACTCTGGCGTGGCGATTATGGTATATCCTCCATAGATTTCTTTAGGGGAGGCCTAAACCTTGTATTGGGTATCTAGGGGTTGAAATGACGAAACAGAATACTGTTTTTACATAATTTTTTGTCATTGAATAATACGTCAATGGGCAGATCGGTGTCGGATAACTACACAACTTAATTTTTTGTGTGTATATATATATGTGTATCCCACGGTGGATTGTCCACTTTTTCCTTGATTCAGTCAACCGTTTTATTCCTAGTTAAGTTAATGTTTAGTTTATAGATTTCATTCAATTCATGTATCAAATTCAAAATTTACACATTGATATTATCTCTTATCGAGTCTATCGCCTATTCATATGATAAATACCCTAAACCTTAGAATAACAGACGAAAGAAATTATGTGACACTATAATTTTGTTCATAAGAATATAACACTATATATTTAGTTACCATTGAAATATTTATCAAAAAAACCATTCCCAAGGTGTGCTATCTTTATGTCATTTACAGTGTACTTCTACCTTAGCACATAAACAATTTTTGAGCTTTCTCGTAGAAGATTTAGTAACACGATAAAGACGAGTGTCAGGTATATATAACATATAATACGTAATATATACATATTGTCAATAACCAGCGTAATAAAGAAAACCTCAGAACGTTCAATCTGATCCCTATTACGTTTGCTGATAGGCCGCCAATTAAAAGGCAAGGGCCTCCTATAAAGATCGCCACTATGAACCATCATGCGCTGCCCGTATCCAGCGACTTCCCGCGGTTGAGTATCACCTCATCATCGCAAGTCAAGAACGTTTCGGTACCAACCACAGTCGGCTGTTATCTGATATTATCAAATGATTACATAACCATTGCGAACCAATGTCTTTGCTGCTTATCATCAGCGTATACTGGTTTCCTATTTACGGTAAAGTTGGAAAGAAATTAAATCTTAAAGTAAAGGCGTTAAAAAGTAAAGGTTCTGCAGTAAAGACCTCTGACCTACAAGCGCAGCGAAGGACGTCCATCCACAAGGTGGATGATAGATGACTTTGTTAAGTTCGTCGAAAGACGCTGTATACCACACTATCAACGGATCTTACTAGAAATCTATGCTGTAAAGTAAAGCAGTGGGCGCCCTACTATATAAATAATCGAATGCATTTGATTTAATAACTATTCCATATCTATTCACTACTATGTTTTAAATATAAATACTGTTTGAAAATTGACATTTACAGCTTCGCCGTGTCAGGTATTATAGCGTCGAAAGCGCTTAGCCTAGACTTCTAAACAGTAACTAACTTAAAGGGGTTTATTATTTATTACACCGGAATGGACCACAAAGCTCTCGACGGACTATCCTTAATCACTGGACGTAAGGATCCCCGAGAGGAAACTTCAGTTTGGGCTACCCACTTTAACCCAGTTCTTCTAAACTTATATGTTTTCGGATGAAGCAAATGCTATTACCCTTTGCGGCCCTTATAGCTTTATAATTAACGAACTTGCAACACCGAGGTTTCCAATTGATTTTTAACAAACCGAACTAAAAATACACGATCTCTAGCCGCGATTACTAAACCAATGTAACTTATTTATAACTACGTGACGTCATGCTCTACTCGAACTCGAACGAAGTGGAAGATGGATACAAATTTCTATCGCCCTTACTGTGAACGATTACAATATTGGGGGCGGAATCGGAAGTCTTTGGAGCTAACAGTTTCTATTCGAAGGTATTCGAGAAAGTCTACCTTCGCCTCAATTATTAAAAAAAATCTAGTTCTCTTTCCAGACGTACGGATTTATATAAGGCCTTAAGTGCATTATTTATACTTATCAGTCGGTCTATCAGTGCCCCACTAACTCTTTCATCTTATGAGGCATTTGACCCCAAACATGTTTCCTCCATATGTTTTGACAAATATATAACAACTATTTATTTTGAACGCTACTACTAAGATTTTAATCCGTTTCGTCTTTAAAAAAATGTCTGGCATAGCTCTCGCAATCACATATAGATATTAAATTAGTAAAAAAAATCGTTTTGCATAATGCTACTGAAATTAATGTACTGCGCCTGAATAAAGGACGGTAAGGTGAGAGAAAAAAATTTGAGTGCCACCTTCGCAATCGACGACAGACTGACAGAACAGAGCGACCAATTGCCCTCCCCTCTCGTGTGTAGCCGCGTGCGTACATAAGTGTTTATAAAAGAATAATATTTCCCGCAAAATTATTTACCAACGTGCCAAATCAAATGGATGGTACTATATACAAATATGCTTACAAATAGTAATGGCACCAATATGACGAGCGCATAATTCAGACCATGATTCGTGATATTTACATACGGATATAGTAGATAAAAAAAGTTAAAAACTATATTTAAATCGCTGTATTTAAATGTATTAACATATTCAGAGTTAATAACCAGCACACTGCGATTAAAAAATATAACTACGCAGTATTTACAACATATCCAATACTGTATCTTTATTCAAAAGTTAAATAAAAGTATATTTCTAGCATAGATTCATTCTTAATTGTTCTTAAGTTGGTCTGCCACCTCATGTCACAGCGAAAACATATAAATACACAATATAATGATAAAATTTAACAACGGTACACAATATAATAATAAAATTTAACAACGCGATAAAATAACACAGAACGATAACTTACGCTGGCACAAAGAAGCATACCGACATCTTGAATTGTTAGCACCCAATCTGTCCTTAGATACGAAAATATTTCTTTTGATTATTTGTTTATTTACAAAATAATAATTTATACGCTGGAGTTAAGAACTAGTCCCCGGCTAAACTTATTAGAACAGGGTAACCAATAATGAGTGAAATATTTGGAGATCTCCAATCACCAATAACTGAAAATGCGCCAGATCCACGATTCGTCCACCGATGACCAGTCACAAGCTTGACGTAAGATCAATGTTACCAGTACATATTACATATTTCAGTGTTGACAGATAAATATAAAATTCGTGTGTAGTGTCTTCTATTACGATGAGCATTTAATTTTCCTTTTTATTTAGGTGTTGACATAATTTTAAATAAATAATAATTTAAAATTAAGTAACAGCACTATCCCGATATATTGTCGAAATTTAATTTAAGTGTACTTTTACGACCTCTCCGGCGGCCTCTCCTTATGCTGCTAGTCAAGCCTCGTACCAATATGGAAGACACTGTCATCAATCATTATAACTGGCCATAATAATTGGCCTAAAAATAAAAAGTATTGATATTAACAGTCATGATGCCTTCCTATAAGAAAAAAATAGAACATTTTAATAATAAAAGATTGATAAAAGGTTGTACAATAGTATTTGCCTATAAAATTTTCTAGTGAATGATGTGATCATGGATTAAGTTTAATTTAAATTAAACGAGGAAAGTAATGTTTTACGTAAGACAGACAAGTAATGAAATAAAAAAATATAATCAGCATACATCGTTTAATTACAATTTTGAAAGAACGCTTTATCTCCATTCGTACAAAATTTTATGCCTCCGAACCAGTCTTCTTAATACAATTTTCAGCCTGTAACAGATACAATATATGTGTTAAGCTGTTTTTTTTTTACTTTTTTGAGTTAAGATAGAGTGTGATGGTCCCAAACCAGGGTTATACGACAGATGGTCGGTTTATTTTCTAGGAAACTACTAATTTTTACCTAGCGTGAACAATCCTTCTTATTCATAAAAAATATCATGAACACTTCTCAATCCTATTTTCTCCTGAAACGTTTCGTTGATTTTGTTGACTTAAATTTTTGTTTCCACTTTGCGCAAGTTTTCAGTTATAGCAATAATATAATAAACATCTTTTTTCTTCCTTCAAATATCCGGATCACATTTAAACTATGCCGATACACAGTTGCTTTACCTAGCGTCTTATCCATTTTTAACTTTCCTAATTGAAATTAAACGATTTATGAGGTTTTAACAAGTTAAGTTTTTTTAAGTTGGAATTGAATTCGTAAAAAATTGTCACTTGATTAACATTTTTATTGACACTAGTCTATACATCACTTACGATAATTTATAACACCAGAATCAAAATCTAGAAGGAAATTGAAATGAAAAATGAGTATGTTTTATAATTTAAACAACATAATTACGAGTCGCTAACGTTTCCCATGTTAAAATTATTTCATGAAATTGCCTGTAACCGCAGTATTTAGGTGTTAAAATATTATTCAGTATTAATATCTTATTTCCTGTATCAACAATATACAACAAGATTAAAAATAATAAATTTTAAACTTACATTTATCTTGACTTTTCTTTAATATTCACTGATACAAAAACCTATAGGCGATAAAGTAACTAGATAAATATTATTTTTCAATGTATTTTGCATACAGACTAGCGAATTTGTTTACAAAGACATATAATGGCAAGATTGGATTGCATAATTAATTTCAAAATGAAGGTGTGTCGAGATGGAGTTAGCATCTACAATAGAGGATATGTATAACAGCGTAATGTCAAGCGTAGTGACGTCGACAACATAGCGTTGCGGTCTGCTTTATAAAATGGCGGCCGCGGAGATTCAAGTCGTTAATCCATCAAATTTAGCAAAAATAGAAAGGTTCTATATATTGTTATTCTAAAAAACGTATTGTATATATTAATTTTACCATTGATATGTGTATAATGATAATTTGTTTGTGTACTTCCACGAAGCGCAATGGTTTGTTTTGTTTATGTTCCGAATTTTCTTTTCTAGCTTCCTCAACGATCCTAGCTATAAAGAGATAATTGAAAACTCGTCTACGTTTAATTCACGACTATGTGCGGAAAGAAGAATGCGCATGCCTTTTATCGACACACAAACTGGTAAGTTGTATGAAATAGTTCTAATTAGTGTTTGATGTTTCTTTTTTGCTATTTCCGCATGTTGCGGCAGTATAGCCGGTATAGATGTATTCCCACATTTAATTTCTTTAAAATTTTGTGTAAACAATTCAGACAAAAATTCATTAACAATTTTTCTGGTACGGTCAATAAGGGTCCACCCCTGAGGGGGCGGTTCTACATTTTGGATGTTTGAGTGCCCATTCCTTTTCGACTTTTGTTTTGTTATGGTTGGTCAAATATCTATTATTTATCTTGTTATACTTTTTATCTATTTAAGTTAGTGTCTATTGTAGGAATGTTTTCTTTGTATTAATTTTCTTGTTCTGCTAAAAAAATATTAAATTCAAAAACCACTTGGGCCTTTAAAAATTCGCAGAATGTCTTGTGTGAGTGATAGATGCACCTGCATGTGTACATTTAGACACTTTGTAAATAGTGCTTTTTCTTAATACATTAATATAAATGTATATATATAAGTATATATATACATTTATATTAATGTTTAAATATTATTGTTTTGGTAAATTTGCAATTATCCTGATTCAGCAGAAAGACATCAGTGATGGACATTGGCCTACCCCACAGATTTCTGAAAGGACTAGCCGACCATAATCAGCGTCTCTTAATAACTTTTACAAGGTTTTCTGTCCACATAGAATTTTCATGCTGTCCTTACTGGTCATAGCCTATAACCACAATGAAAACGTAACATGCGAATAGCATATAGAGCTTAAAAAGTTGTCTTAGTTTTATACCTATCTACCTATACCTGTATGAAAGAGCATGGTCTCCTAATACAAATGCTCAAAAAGAGCCTCCAGGGTCTAGTTTGTAAACAAAAACTTTGCAAAAGGAATTAATGATTTTATTTTATTGCTTTTTATAAATAATAGTAAATTTAAACTGAATTATAACAAAATAAAATCTCTTTGTTATATACAATAATCATCAAACAGTGTAAAATATCCAATTGTCCTAATGTATCCTGAAGTGTATTTGATATCTGAAATTCAAGATAGCAATTTCAGATGCATTGTATATATAATTATCATCTCAATGTAAAATGTCTTACAGTCCACTTGTTTTAAGAATTCATAGATAATTAATCTCAAGTCACACCTTGAAACTAATCAAATCCTTCCTGAATAGCAGATGTGTTTGGAGGTAGGCCTTCAGCTGATCATTGTGATTTTAAACCTGTGACTTTTTAAACAGGAAGAACTTTATTTAGTTTAGTTGAAAATGATTAAGGTTCTGGAAAAAATTCTTCCACAACTGTATAGTATTATTGTAAAGGTTTTTTTTTTCAAATAAAGATTTTTTTGGATTCATTAAGGACTACTCTCAGAGTAGAGTGCATTAAGGATTCTTATAGCTTTAGTTGAAGGAAGCCATTATATGTGAAGACTATATACATATATACATATACACATATACACATAGACCATTAAGCTCAATGTAGTTCTAGATTCCATCAAATCGCACATGTCTGACATTCTTATTGTAATGTACCCATATGTAATTGATCCTAAGGAGACAATAAAATATGAATAACTCTTCTGAAAGTTTCTGCATTTTGTTCTTTTAAAGAAAAAATGTTGCTCCAATCCCTACAATTATATACTACAAACTGCTTAAGCCCAAATGAGATATACTTTTCATTTGTTTTGTAAGTATTTATTGCAGGAATGTATTTTGAAAAAATGTCTATTATGTCTCTGAATTAAAATATACATAAAAATAGTAGTAATTTATTTTGGAGTAATAAATTATAAATAAAGATCACTTATTCAGATGCATATCGAAATCACTCGCTAGAGTGAATTGAAAAACTTCCTGGATGTGAATGGGTAATAATTGCATAACTATACCTGATTCTGTGAAATGTCTTTTTATATATCATTGGTTTTGGGTGTATGTGTTTAAGTGGTGAATGTATAGCTCATTTTTAGGAAAAACCTTAAGCTTTTACAACTAATTCCAATCACCTTGTATTAAAGTATCACATTGAAATATGTTACATCAATTAATTTTACCTATAGTAATGTGATAGGCGGCCAATAACATCTGGCAGTATAAAGTTTGTAGGGCAGATATAAAACTATTTAATTTAATAGACAGTAATCCAATAATTACATTATTTATGAATACATATAATCAATCATTCTGTATATAAGAACTCATTGAAACCATATCTATTCATGTATTTTTTAATTGTAAATTAGGTAAATATGCATCTAAATATCTTATCACTGCATATAAACTACAGTAAAACAGTCTTATGAAACTTTTTTATGTTTTTTGGATTGAAAATGTTTACCATTATAAATTTAGGTGCATTCATTACCTATTAACTGTTGGGAGCTAAAATGGCTAAAAAGCAGAATAGCCAATTTGCATTAAAATGCAGTAAATCATAATTGTATGTTGTTGTAGCCATGCCTTGTAATCAATCAAATGTTTTTTAGTTTAACAAAATCACACTAAATAATATTTGTAAATATGACCTAAATATAAGAACTGCACAAAAAAAAAACATATCCATTTTGTTACAAACTTTTCCTTTTATAAATCTAAAGTATTTACTTTTTAGGTGTTGCCCAAAGTCACTGCAATCTGTTTATGACAAGAAAGCAGCGTATGCCTGGTGCAAGGGAAGGGCAGGTGTACACATACCCTTCACAAAGGTATGTTCAATTGATCAATTCTAATCAATGATTCTGTTCTTTTCATTTAAAATTACAGCAGTGGCTATTTAGTATTGATGTTGGACAGTTTTGACACCTCATTATTTTTGATATTGATAGATGGCGCAAAGCCCGACGTCAGTACCTAACAATGTCATCAACACGTTGGGGTTGGAGTGCCTTAGATGCGGCTGAAAATGCTGGAGATGGTGAAAACAGTTCTGGAATACCAGGAGATGCATTAGCAGGAGATGATAGCCGAGATGGCTCACAGACTGCTGCCAAAGATGATCCAAAAGTATTTATTTTTTACTTTACACTTATCCATATTTACATATAAATCAAAATTGCGTTGCTTATTATTATTCTTAAACTAAAAAAAATTTAAACCATTATTAATATGAAATTCTATGCCTAAGCTTGTAACTGGCTGCAAACTTTTGAACTGTAAAAGATTTTGGGTCTATTTTTCAAACGACACACTTGCAAGTGAATGTTCTGATGGCAAACAAATTTACTTTAATTTGTGACAACAAGCCGTCTCTATCAGATTGACTACAACATTTTGCAAACCTGTATAAATTACAAGTATCGGAATTTGCAAGATTTTGTAACTTAACAGATGTCAATCAAAACCATCAAAATTAAACTGAGTTTTTTTGTATAAACTTGAGTATCCTAAATCTGCTCTTTCATTGACTATTAGGCGGAACGAAATTCGCCGGGTCAGCCATTAGTTGTATAATCTGAAAATGTGACAAATTGTAGGAATTCCATGGATTATCCCTTTGTTAGCTTTTAAGTTCTGTACTATTATAGTTTGGTACCATTTTTAAACACAGTTTATTGTTAAATTAATAATAGCTAAACCTGGATTACCAGGAATGGTTTTATGATGATCTGGCGATAGAAGAAATGGAAACTGGTGAGGAACCAGAAGCAGAGTCAGATGAGGATTATTATGATGATACATATGCGAACCGACGCAAGCGACGGGGTGTAGCGCCAACAGGTCCAGGTTCACGTGGCGGACGGAGAGGCAATAAGCAGCCAGATGACACACCTGCCAAGCGAGGCCGTGCAGTAAGTTAAAAGAATTTTTCAGATGCAATATACATATAACAATATGTCATGTTAGGCCAGAGGTTCCCAGATTTTTTCATAAAACACTGAAAATTTTTCGACTAGTCCCCTGCTACTATATTTCTCCCATATTCCTAATATTCTACAAAAAGTTTTATCTTACTTTAGAAATTTAGAGCTATTAGTTTTAACTATGAAATTTGCATTGCAGTAAAGTTCTGGTTATGCTTTGCAAGTCTCAACACAAATATGAAATAAGTAAGTTTTACAACTATGAGTAGCAGTCTTTAAATATTATTTTCCCCTATTAACAGGTGAAGTCAAGCCAACATTTTAGTATCTTTCTCAATTTTTTTGTGCACCCTAATGTGAACCCCCATAAAGTCACCCATGAACATGTCATTTAATGTACATTTTGTATTTTATCAGGGTCGTGGCCGAAAGCGAGCTGGACAAGGCACTTTGCCCTATGAGGTGCCAGGCGACAGCGAGAAGCCGTACGGATGTGAACGTAAGTCCTCCAGGAGGAAACACTAGCTCCCAGCCCCCACCCACAGGTCCTTTTTCCTAGGAATTATTCACTATTTTGTCTGCCTTATTGTCTGACAAGTCATAGCTAAATGTCTAAATTTACAAACATTCATAATGTTGTTTTTGTTTAAACAATTAAATGAGAAGAAAATCTTCAAATATAATAGATTGATAAAATCTTAGTTAAAAATGTCTTTTAAAATTTACAAATGATTTTCTAGCTATCCAGGGACATTCTTTCCAAAAAATATTATTTGAACATGTTTAATTGCTGCAATACTTAAGCAGGATGCAATGCTTTCAAATAATAACTACCCATAGTTAAAATGTGAGAATATTAAGTAATTTTTAGGCATTTAGCTTTATGAAGTAAATGAACAGTACCACAAGACAGTCACTGTAATACCAAATACATGCATAGACTGACCTCATATTGTCTGTAAGAATTAGTGACCATATCAAGAGCTTAAAGTTCCGCTAGTTTTTATAAAAGTCTTACCTAGTGTGCAATATTATGTCTGACAGTTTACACAGTAGTCTCACTTCATATGATATACTCGCGGAGTATTAAACCTATTTTCACTGTTTGAGAATGTTTGTAGTGCCTTAAAAGAAATATATGTGGAAAACATGGCTTCTATGGAAAGGATAATGAAATGTTTCTCCTTTTTAAATAACATTGTGTTTATATTACTGTAATTATTGCCAGATACATTTCCTTGCTGTTTCTTATGTAGTACTCGGCATTAGATTTGGCACGTCAGAAGCTATTGTAAACCATTGTTTGTCCACTGCACTTATCTTATCAGTCATTCCCTCCTAGATCATTAGGGAATATAGGAGCCTTCAATAATATGAATTGTTAAAATAATTACTTTTTAGCATTGGGATTTGAATGTTAGTTTAAGAAATTTATTAAAAGATTTATAAATTCAATTAAAGTTGGTAATTTGGGATAAAGGATAAAAATATACAGTAATATTGTATAACAATTTTAACCTGTCAACTGCCTATGGACATATCTGTCCGAATTCCCCGGGTGCATACAAATCAAGTCTGACTGAAATAAAGCAGGCTACATTATATCGAACCACCTTAAATTACAGTTTAAAATACAGACTGCAGGATCAGAAACAACAATATTTCATTTATCATTTAAAAAAATTCGTTCCCGACACTGACATGCACATGTTGCGGCACACGAAGAGTTAATTCATGACATTAGTATCTTTTAATCATAAAAAACACCACCTTAATTACATATGCCGATCAAGTTTTCTGAGCACTGTACAATAAAGACCCATTCAAATTCAATGTCTTCAAAATGGAACCCACATGTAATTTGTCTTGCTCTGCCAAATGTGCCAAACCAAATGCCTCGTATTAAACTTGATGTTTATAGTCCCTGATTGAAAATATATAAAAATTAATTGAGACTTACTGTGTTTGCTGTTATTAGTCGTTGCCAGAGCAATTTTCTATTGAATTTTGTTGCCAAATAGTATCATTGTGGGTAGTAATATAACATTGGGAAGCCTTAGTTATGAAATTGAAAAAGTATGAAACTGAATGGTTGTTGAATCCATAGAAAATTGTTCTTGTATTTATATTTAAAAGGAATTTATACCTCCTATGAAAATAGTAATAAATTTGCTCAATAGTTACTAGCTCTGATAGGACCTGGGTTTAATGTGTATGATCATGTTTCACTCTCAACGCCAGGTGTGCATACATACCAAAACATGTAGTTTAGATTTATTCAATTTATCTCATAATGACTACCCTAAAATAATATCACACTATTTTACCTCTATACAGAGGATATTTTGGAAAACTTAATTCATCATAAGGAAATTGCCTTTTGTTAGGAATTAAAGTTTCCTATGACTTTTAAGTTTATTTTCTTATCAATTGAAAACATACATTTGGATGTATTTATAATTTGTCTCTATAAAATAACATGCGATACCCATGTTACAGATTATATAAAATAAAAAAAAATTCACAGATAATGCAAAAAACTCTGAAGAGAATTTAAGTACTACTAATCTTTATTAACACTTTGGTTATTAATTCCCAAATTGATAAATCTCCTTCGGTGACGTCATTTCAAAGGAGTTTACTATTACTCTTGTAAATAGTTAAACTTCATTTAAATAGTTTAGTTAAAAATTCTGGCCGGTAGTGCTGAAAGAAACTAGGTTTGATATAAAAAATAAAAAAAATAAATAAAAAAATTGCTTTTGATAAGGTTTTAGGAAAATTTGTAATTGAATGTTATGTTCTCTGACTTAACTATAAATTGATTTTTGAGTTTTGAGAACATAAATATGTATAAATTGATTTTTTAATAGGATTTTAAGTATATATGCATTATGTAATAATTGAAGGACTTTGGTTATAGCATGAAGCGTAGAACATAGATGTTCTCTGCCATGTTTTAAAAGAACTTGGTATAAAATTAGTTCTTTACAGTAACTGTTCAATTCATTATAACTGAAGTATTGGACTGATGTAAACATTTGTATTGCTCTACTACAATAGAATATTTAAATAGCGATACAAACAACATTTTTTACAAACAAACAAAGAGCAAGGGATAATGCCCGATGTAATAATATTCAGGAAATAATTAAAGAAACCATTATAAGATAGGAAAGGTTCCTGATATGCAGCAGGGGAGCCTAAGCTCTTTAATGTTGGAGCCATTTTATAAATATTTGATATTTTTCACCAGCAATTAAAAACGTATTTATTTTTTTTGAAAATATAAATAAAAGTATAAAATGTGTCTCCCTAAAATTTGGTTGATAATTATTTATTCTCAGTAATTTACAATATAATAACGAAAAGTAAAGCGAACTCGAGTAAATTTAACAAGCCACAAATAATCCTTCACAGAGCCATCTATATGTGGCTCGCGAGCCACGGGTTGGCCACCCCTGATATACTACTGTATACTTAGTTACCTCTATGATTCTCACAATATTGAAAAACAATTTCAAATTAACTAAAGCCCATCGCTGTATGGTGCCTGGACATAATTAAAGGATACTTGGTCAATAGGCATGTAACCTGAGTGAAATTTTGTCTACAGACAAGTTGAAAATCCATATAACCGAATTTATGACTTTTCAACCTGTATGTATACGATATTGTTTTTATAAATAAAAAGAAATCTTTGACATAGGTATTCAATCTATTATCCGTCGGTTTGTCTGTAGCCCAGATATCAGTTTTCATAATGTCAGAGTACCCACTGTGAGTCTATGAAGGAACTTCATTTTTTAAATAGAAAAAAATGATAACATTTAATATTATTTTAGCACGAATGCTATTTATACATGTCAATATTTATTTTATTAAAATTGATCATTGTTATTGGGACATAAATGAAAACGTTTTGAAGAATTTAAGCATATTTCAAGATTCTTTTGGAAATATCAGACTTATTTAGTACTAAAATGTTTAACTGTGTACTATGTGAATTAAAAAAACGTGGTATGTTTTTGTTATCTACATTTTGTTGGCAGTTTAAGGCTATGAATGTATAAATCATTCGTCAGAGATGCCCCTATATTTTTGAAACAGCTGACTATGGGGTGAGAAGGATGACTTGATTGGTCTTTTTAGCAGTTAGTATAAAGATAGTGTGTAGCAGAACTAACACTAGCGAAAGATGTGCACTTCTAATGTAAGTTATTAGAAAGAATAGTTTAGCATATCCTTCTGGATAGCTTTTTCTATGTAATATGTTAATTTTAAAATAATTTTAGGAAAATTTTGCAAATTCGATTTTATATCTGAATCAGTTTCATATATATACTTACCCAAGTATATATAGGAGCTGTCCCATAAATAAACATCGATTCGAATTCAACATTTGATTTTAAATAATTTAGTTTAATAGCTAAATAATTTATATAACCTATCATGGTGAAAAGTAGTCTGTTGAACTTCGAAGGTTACCCAGAAAGCTAGGATCCAATCCGAAATGTGAAGACTCGCAGACAAACTAAAGTCACCGACGTAGCTCGAAGAATTGCTCGTTTCGCTATATCGCTCGTGCAAACCGATTGCATTGCCGTTAGAGCCGAAAGGTTTACGTTTGCCGACCACAAGCAGGTAGACGCAGTGTAGGTGGAGCCCATCTCTAAGTGGACCGTTGAGGTCGTGGAAAGTTGCTGGATGTGCAGTCAGCATAGTGACGATCTTAGGGGAGGCCTATATCTTGCAGTGGACGGTCTATCAGCTGAAAAGAAGTAAGGTTGAATAGTAAAAACTTTAGTTACATGGTTTGATTAAAAGTATTCATCATTCAAGATCAATTCTCTAATTCCAGAGAGAGTCTACAATTAATAAAATTAATATTTTTGTCTGTCATTTTATGAAGGGATTCTTGTGATAACATAAAAGTGAAAAAAATATTAATTTGCGTCAACTTTTTTTAATAACATATTGTTTAAATTAGTTTTCCGGGGCTAGAGCTACTGCAAGCCCCATCATTCGTATTTGATAATATTTATGACTAATTTTACATATAACTGGTTAGCTACCTTAATTTTTATATGTAGCCCGCTTCATTTTATGATGCCAGTTTCTTTTTAAAAAAGTTTGTTATCACGAAAAAGGTCAAGAAAAATCATCATCGGTGATGATTTTCACTAGGTGATACTAGTAGCGAATGGGTCTAAAGACATTGACTTATATTGAAATTAAGCTTTCAATAATTACCATAAAACACTTGTGAACCGTTTTATATGTATTCTCTTAAGTTCATTTCAATTCAATTAAATATATTTTTGTTTAATTTACGGATGTCAGGATATTGTCCAGTAATATAGTCCAGATATGGGCAAATTAAAGTAAATTGCTTATTTTTATTCTCTTTCACATCTCCAATTTATTTTACTTTATCTTTGCAAGAGATGAAATTAGAATTAATTTTAATCTCTGTTATAACATTTTACAGTTCCTAAAATCCTAACATCTGACCGATACTCTTAGAAGCTATCGGTGTGTAATTTGAATTGGATCATAAATACATCTTTTTTAAGTTATTCTAATATATGATTCTCGGAGATTAGATTTTCAGGTGCATATTTAGTTAAAGTATAGTTTGTTTAATATGGAAAGCACTTCTGAAAATCTAGATGCTTATGGGTCAGTGAATCGAATAAATAAATATACTCCTGTCCGAGCGCAGATCATCATCATTACAGTCGTAGGATATTCCCTGCTGGACATAGACCTCCCCCATCGGTGTTCAATGACTGTTTGGTTGGAAACCGCCTACGTCTAACGTCCTCAAACGACTTCAACCAGGTTGTATATCTGCTGTAGAGGATGTACCTTCACAGGATGGGTCGATCTGTGGTTTCCAGAACCATGTTCTAGTTGCGATCTGTTTTGCGGGCGATATGGTTATGGTTACATTCATTCGTCTATGGATCTGCCCTCCACCTTGATATGATCTCATATCGAAATCCCGAACTTAGCCCTCGCCATATCTCCTTGAGCAACAGTTTTCCAATGAGGTCCAGAGTGATATCAAGTTTTACTGACGTAAGTCATCACTGGTAGAATTGGTCTTATGGCACAGATAATAGTTCCTTTGGTTAATTATCTATGACTTACTCATTGAAGCTGACTCCATAATTTCTTAATCATAGAATATCTAGGCAAAATCCATCTGATTAACCAATGTCTGTTGATGCATTTATGAATAGCGAACAGAATGGTTATCGTCCAATGTGCTTTAGAATTCAATGGTGTGAAGTATAAATATTGTTACGCTATTTTTATACGTAACATTTGTTAAAATAATTGCAAACCTAAAATATGTACTTTATAGTAAAGCACATTGTCGCCAATTTTGTAATGAATAATAATTGTAATACAAAAACTGTTAGATTTGTATCGTATACAATTTGCCAATAAAAACAGTAGTCAATTAAAAAAGTTCTAAATTGTATGATTAAATTTATATTATAGCTATGATGAAGATTATCTTTATAAGTGGATGAAGTTTAATCAAAACACCAATGTATATTATTGTAGAGTAATTTTTAAAGGGAAATGTATGATACGAAACACTGCCACAACGTACCAATTTAGGACAAGCTTAGAATAGAACTTTGTTGTTTAATTTTTTTATAGGCTAAAGTAGGTTTAATAGTAATAAGTGCTGTGTTGAAAATGTTTAATAGGCATGCATTATATCTATTTTTATGAAATCCCTTTAATTCAATTATACGTTTCGTTCCTCTTTACTAGAAAAGAATCATAAAAACTCATCAAACAAAACAGTTTTAATGTTTCACTGTTTATTAACGCCATAATAACAATATAAACATTTTGGATGTATAGAAAAAAATCACATTGTAAAGCTCCTCGGAAACGGGGTACCCTTGAGGAATAATAAAAAAATATTTTGTATCTGTTACCGCTGTACCGCTTCTTAGGTATAGGCTCGCACGGTGTAAGGGGAGGGGGGAGAGAAGTATCGGTTGCTCTCATTATTCCGCCGTCAATGCTTGCGACACTATTCCTCGGCTCCCACCTCGCCGTTAGTTTCCTAAGGCGCGGTACAGCGGTTTTGGTAAATCTATAAAATAATATGTCTGGAGTCTTCCAAGTTTTACATGCGGTTATTTTTTGTGGCCAATAGTAAATTACTGTAAATATTTTCAATTGTTTTGGAGATAAATAAGAAAGATGAGGTCGTTTATTCATAATGCATGTTTATTAAACATTTCAATATAGCTTAAATATAATATAATTAGGATCTACGACTGACCAAAATGTGCGCCTTAATTGTTATATCGTATTTGGAAAAAGAAATAATGTATATTCAAAAATAAAGGTAATTAGGAAGGTCGCAATTGTACATAAAGGGTTACATTGACATTACATGATCATAACGTAAGCGTTTGTAAATTTTGATGAAATTGTTTTGTACGTTATATTATGCTCACTCGCAGATCCTACATGAACTTTATTCTAAACGAAGTCTTATGAAGTAATCACAATTCTTATCACAATGTTAATTAAATCTCTTTGCACTGATTGGTTTGAATGTGTTTGACTCATGTGTCTGTGATAGCCTATTTATTTCACTTTTTAATTCTATTTTAAGATCTAGTTGTTAGGTTTTCATCATCGCAATGGCTAAAGTTCTCCCATGTCCCTCACGTTTTGTGTTTGCTGCTTATGAAATTCTGGTTTTGATGTGAATAATCTTTTGGAATGTTAAAGAATGTTTGTCTTCCATTTTATAAGTCATGGGTTGGAGGAGTATTGAAAATTTGAATATAACGTTTATATAATCGAGAAATATGTTTCTATATACACGTTAAAGGTGGGAATATAGTGTGTGCGGTAGTGGTGGTCATTCTGAGGTATGTCAGTGGTGATGTTGGAAAGGGCGAGTTTAACTAGACGCACACCAGATTTTGAGAACAGACACTTTGTCGTTTGTATTGACTGCGATCTTTTGTTATTCAAACGCGTTTGACAAGACCCACAAGTGATTTTTAAAAGCAGACAGCTTGTTGTCTGTGCCGTGTGTGTCCGTTCCCGCACATTCACATACCTCAGAAGGTGACCAGCACTTTGCGAATATTATAATTTTGTATAATGCTTTTTAGTACTTGGATTGAAGTTACAATGGAATTGTCTGTACAAATATGGTCGGCATACATTTGTGGTGAAATTTTAGTCATTGCATTATAATGTTAATGAGTTTGGCTAAAAGTAATAATTTATTGTATTAACGAAGAAGCAGCGAAGTATTAGGGATTTGATATTGTTCTTAGATCCAAACTATTATTAGCGCCCAAAGATTGTTATGAATTTATACAAAAATATTTATGTTGAATAAGAAATAAAACTATTCAAGGTGTAAAATGTGCGTTATTCCTATAGTTTTAGTGGCTCTTTGGCATATATTTCTTTTGAAGAAAATATTTATTAGATGAAATATATAGCTACTGAGCAATTTGATTGGACTTTAAAGTTTGGATCTATTGTCTATTCTAAAAATAAAAAAAGATATTGCAATGTATTTTTTTGTATGTTTGTGTTTCTAGCACAGCACAGATCCATTGATTTGAAGTCATCAATCAAACTTTTTCCCGGGGGACTGCGTCCTTAGAACTGAACATAGATCTATCACGACGGGCCATCAATGCAGTTATAAATCTCTGGACAACTTAAAATTTAATCATTGGCTTGTAGTTGTCAGGCAAAATTTAAATGGATTTAGTCCGATGTTATAAGCTAGGTCTTAAATTCTCGTTTTTCGCTCTTAAATGATTAAAAGTAAGGTATTGATTGATGACGGATAATTATGGAAAAACTGCGTTCCTTTGTCCATACATGTGTTGCCGTCGTGGTGCCTCCTCTATGCTCTGTTCTGATGACGAAGGCCTCTTACCGTCCCCTTAAACTAAATATAAATATTTGTTCTGATCGGGTCGCGTTACGTTTTGTCGGGTAAACGAGTGAGCAAAGCAGACGGAGGCACCGCGAACGGTGAGTAGTCAAAATAATTTTTTGTTCATTGTCGACCTTTACGTATAGCTTTGTAATATCTGATAATTTTCAGTATGCGGGGCGAAATATAAAACACGGCCTGGTTTGACGTACCACTTCACGCACACGCACAAGGAGGCCGGTGCCGGCGGAGGAGGCGCAGGCGCCGGCAGCGGAGGCGTAGGCGCCGCCTGCAGTGACGGCGACTCGAGAGACAGCCGGCCGGGCGCCCACACACCCCCCGCGGCGCCGCCACAGCCCGCTACCGAGTACCAAGACAGTTACGTGACGTTTCTGAATAACCCCGCCGTTGGCACTTGTGAGTTGTTTCTTCACTATTTAGTGTCATCGACGCACGCATTTCACACTTCCCCGTGTTTCTTTGACACAACGGCGTCAAGAGACTTTAAACCTCCCTTTGGGACTGATTGAAGGGTGCCGGTATCCCTTTATTGTACTAACGACGACCGAGAACTTTTTAATAGATAGCAATCGCACTAATGCTACGTAACTTGATTACTTATGATCCGAGGTCGGCCAAACTAACAAAATACACTTGTCAGCTCACAATCGTTCAACGAGCCATGGAAAGAGTTTTTAACATGAGATCAAATCGGGATTGTGGTGATCCGTAAACGAATAAAACTAGTCTCCAATCTAGCCAAGCTAATTAACAACATGTGTCAAAGAGCAGGTCACATAGCGGACGGAATAGGAATGTTCCGGAGTGGTGATGAAGGAATAGTAAGCGCAGCTTAGAATGTCCATCTTAGACGGACGACATCATACGACCTTTTTCAGGTCATCAGAAGTACCTGGATGGCCAATTCCTAACAGTCCTTTTGGAAATATGGGAGAGGCCTATGACCGGCAATGGACGGCCAACGGCTGAAATGATGATGATGGTTTACCCAGATACCTGAGTAAATTATCACTAGTATTCATCTGCAGACCACTTATTAGTTCCTTTTTATGACATGATATATAACCATTCACCAGCTTATATCATAATGGCAAATGAGCTTAAACTCGTTGGCATACTACCCACGAGATATATTTTGTTGTGTGTTTGGCACTATTTGGCTGTTATTGCTTTGGACCTGTTTAAAAATATATGTGATCAAATATATGCAAGCTATCAATGTGAAATATTTTTGTTATCAGCTGGCGTTCCAACCCCAGTAGCCCGTAAGCCTTCGCCCCCGCCTCGGCCCGCGTCGGCAGACACATCGTCGTCGGACTCTGCTCACGCACCGCTCGTGCCACCAGGAACTGCCGCGGCTGCCGCAGCCGCAGCCTCCGTGACCCTACCTGCCACGGCCGCCACCGCTGCTTCCAGTTCCACGTCGGTGTCAGTCCCTATTATGCCCGAACTCAAAGAACCTGAGACTAAGGTATTCATTCTTTAATTCTTCATAGCTTAGGTTTGGACATGTTAGAAAAGGCTGTCGACATGTACTTTACCTGAATTTCTCAATTAGAACAATCTTTTTTTTTTTTTAAAAAACTAGAATTTTAATGAAGAAACATCGTGAAGATTACTTCAAAATAAGTAAATTGCTCAATTGTCTCATATCAATTGAACACCTGAAAATATATATATTAGCTTTAACTGTGTTGTTATCAAAACCTGTGAGTAGACTACACTTAGTTAATATTCAACAATATAGAATAAAATAAATATATACAGAATAGAATTATTAAGGTTGTCAACCTAATGTTTTTTTAATTTACCGTCAGTTACTTTTTGTAGATAAAAGGCGACTTTTGTCTTAAAAATTAAATCAATAAACGATGTAGCCCCTTTGTTAACATTTTCATGTTTCTTGATACACTTATAAATAGTAAAGACTTAATAATCTGTTGGCATTACTTTTAGAGTATGAATCTGTCTATTAATACAATTTAATAATAATTTTTTTTTTGCCAAACTACTAGCGAATAATCTATCTATAAATTTCCAAAATTCTTACATTTTAATTGAATTCCAGGCTTCACCGTCGCCATACTGCGATTTCTGCCTCGGAGATGATCGAGAAAATAAGAAGACAGGAACGCCCGAAGAACTGGTCAGCTGCTCCGATTGCGGTCGGTCAGGTAAGCGGCGCGGGCGGCCACCGCGGAATGAAGTCCGCAGGCCCATACCCTGTTACCACATCGTGAATCGCGTCTGTGAACGCCACAGGCATTTGCAGGACAACGTAAAGTTCAACGGGGTCGTAGACATTGTCAGTTCAATGTCCTATTCGGCTGACGATTTTGATACCTTCGCGAGCCAGACCAAGCTCCTCCAGAATCATGAGTATGGAGAGTATCCCGTTTCACCCCCGTCTTCACGCCAGAGCCCCGCCTATGACAGTTGTCCAATCAATGGCACTAATATACCATTTTAACTGAAACCATATTGTGAATTTTATTCACAATTGTAAAATGTCGTTTCCAAGCGAATCGGCTATGATCGAGTTTTATCTTTGATATATTTACTCTATGTATACTCGAATATTATGACCATAAACTAAACGTATATATGCTTGGGAAAAATATTTAAATTTAATTGTATTTAAAATGATCCCACAATCCATACATTGTCTCACTAAAGGCAGTTAAATTCAGTTTACGAAATCCATATCATAATCCTTTTGTGACAGTATTTTCCGTGACAGTCACTATTGTAACGTAAGTTGCTATTAACAAATTATATTTTCAGAGATCAATCTTATTAATTATTAAAATGGCTATGAAATTGAAGAATGACCTTTCCATTTTACCAAAGATATTATTTGAAAAATTAAGGTTTTCTTCGTTTTTAATAGAAGCAAAAGAAACGAGTCTCAAAAAAATTACTTCATTTGACGTTATTAATCATATAGAAAATTTAGTTGTACATTTCCTATTTAGTAAAAAATCCTAAATTGAAAATGATAGCAACTTACAATATGACAAATTAAAATGTTACGGAGCTTTATAGACACCTTCAATTCAAATTGGTCGTAAACCTATGCATTAAAAATAATTTATTGACATCTCATTTGACAAACATACATTCAAAGAACATTCCATTTATCATAAGATAGAAATAGTATTAGGTATGTAATATACACGTTTTCATTTACAATCTGACCATTCTAAATGTTAATCATTTTCTTGTATGTATATATCCAAAAAGGGATATGTGTATACAACATACATTGGTATCAGAATCGTCGTAAAGTAAAAAAACATTGTTATTTTCAATACAAATATTTATTTTTGATTTACAAGACTATATCCAAATTATGGTGGATTTAAACTTAAATTTTATCACTCTTTTTGAATTTTAAATTAATCCTATTGACTGCCAAAAATTAACAAATTGTTTAGGTCTAAATTAAATTAAATATATTAAAATTTACCTTGGTTAAATAAAAAAAGTGATGCCATGGTGGAAAAATAATTTAAACAATGGTGAAATCAAATGCCAAATAATAAACTATTATGTTATACACTGTAATGTTTAAGATAATTGTCTGTTTAGACGTTCCTTTGTCTTCCCTTGAGTGGAAATGTGCCTTCGATTTGTGAAAACTTATTCTGGGAAGGGAAAGTCCAAATATGGATGTTAACTTTTGTAGTATTAATCCTTGGTTAGTTTAAGCGGTTGGTGGACATCAATCTAATCTCCAATCATCTAGTTTTATTGTAACAATTTATGAAAAGGCTGGCTCTAGGGGTTTCCCCTATATGCAAATGAAGCTAATTGATTTACAATATATAAATGTTGGAGATTCAAATCAGAGACAAAATAATGTAGCAATATTGTCGTGTTTATACGATTTTATCATGTACCAATTGTATAATCCTAGCTTTTCTAGTCACAACTCACCAAATTTCAACAAGCACGCACTGAATTTCTATAATAGGTTCACCTTATATTTCGTTATTTGATAGAACAACTAAATATATTTTCATTTTGCATACATGACTTAGTAACGTAGGGTTTTTATTTCATAAATTATTTTACTGGCAACTCGATAAAAAATTGTTACCATAAACAAAATATGTTAGATACATATTTATAGAATTATTTCGATGTTTATCACTTACATAAATTTAATGTAGTTATGCTTTTTGAAACTTTTTCATATCGTTTAAAAAACATATCGAAAACCAAAGGTATTCATGAGTAAAGCAATATTGATTATTAAAAGAAAAGGAGAGCTTGTGAAGTGCCTTTATGAGTTCTGTGCGAGTGGATCTTCGAGTGTGATCGACGTTTTTAAATTTGACTTCCAAGGAAAGAAATAATGATTCAATTTTAAGAAAATCATTTATCTCTTTTTAATTATCGATTATTGTTATTTATTCTCGAGAATTATTGAAGCTAATCCAAAGATAAATTATGATTTATCATAGACTTTTTGAAATCTTTTTGAAATAGATTCTAGATTCTGTGCTCACATTGTGTACATTAGACAGACAGTTTTAAAATTTTACCAACAAATTTGTAAGAATATATTGTCATTTTACTTTTGGAAGTACATTATCATTTATTTACATTATAAGAAGATATAAATGATGTCAGTCGAAGAGTATTTTAATGTGCTATGATCCTAAACATGAATCAAAAAGTAGACAAAATTAATAAAAATGTATGTCGTTGTTTGATTAATATTGAATTTTATCATTCCTATAGTTTATAATGTTTTTGTTTCTCAAAGTTTAACCTATATTCTCTATTTTAATTAAATATATGTTAATTTTAGTTTTTAATTATGTTATATGTTTATATTTAAAGTCTATACAATGACAATTCGAAATATATCTCTATCTATATATGCATAAGGTTGAATGTTAGTTAGTTACCAATGTATGCCGCTTGCATTGATGTTAAAATAGTTTAATAATAAAATATATGCATTGGAAGCCTTGTGATATTTCCCATCACTTGATGTTTGACTTATGTTGCATTAAGTTTTTGCTTGATTACCTATTTTATTCTATTGTCACAATGTTGCCATGCTTTAGTCGTTGGCTTAATAATGTCGGTGTTGCTTTATTTAATAATGTGGTGATTCATTTGAATTTTTGTTTAATATATCAAAGGTATAATAGATAAATGTGAAAGTATTGGTTATTACATTCGAGGGATGTTGAAGGACCATTATTGAAATAATTTGATAATCTTTTAAAATATTATCTTTTGGTTTAAATATAAGAATGTTATAGTATGAAAGATATTAAGAGGAAATAAATATATTATTTAGTACATGTGTAAAAAGGGAGTGCCTCTCCAGGATTTAACATTTTTATTTGATTTTGGTTTACAATCAAAACAATCTTTTTTTTTTGAATAGGCTGTTACAAGCACTTTCGAATCGCTAATCGCCATAAAATGTCGGCAATGTTAGCCCTACAGGAAACTACCACCGGCTCGGAAGACAGTACTGCTGAGAAGAGCCATTTTTCACAAAATGTGTATTTTTGTTATGTAACAGTTCTCTAGTTTATGTCAATTCTCTCTTTATTGTGGCGTTATATGTTTTTTCTTTAATTGTTTATTAAATTTATGTTAAAGGATTAAAATTAGTAGAGTAGTAAATGTAGCGTTAAATATATATTAAATATAAGCTATATATCCGATGGTCTCATGTAACTGATGTCTCCCACAATTATACTTAGATCATTATTAGAAATATTCCAAAGTATCAAAAATGTTAGTACGGAAGTGCATTTGTAGCGACGCCCAAAGATATGTTATAGTTTGAAGTTTTATTTTCGAAGAGAACCTCGTGTAGTCTGTAAAATGATCTTAGCTTTTGACACTTTGCTTACTGTTTGCAAATACGTTAGTTCAGAGAAATATCGGTATACAGTTTGATGTTGTAAAAGTTAAGATGTTTTTGCAGACTGTACGTATAGTTTAAGGTCCGTTATAGCGCTGTTCTAATTTTGTACACCGTGAATTTTATAAACATTAAAACGAAATGTTGAAAGTCTCTGGCCTTTCATTGTGTTGTGCTGAAGAATAGTGAATAGTGCACTTCCTTACAAATATTGTGATACTTTGAATAATAAACAGGAGCGTGTGCGTTGCGTCGTTGCAAGTTTTTCTTTTCTTTATTTTCACTATTGTTCGGCACATACGTCCCTTACCAGTAATGTACCTTTGTGTGATTGATTGATACTTTTTATACGAGACGGGAGAAGATGTGATTCAATACAGGTAAGAAATGTGCCTTACAATACGTGAAAATACTTAATACGGATGGCATTAAATGATATTCCTAATTATTTTTATAAAACATTGTTAGAAAATATTCAAAAATGTATTTTGTAATTATTTTAGGTTTTTTAAACAAAAAGTTTGCTGGCTGTTTGGCTTCCAACAGATAATATATTACTTACGCTTGTTTCCAACAAAGCAATCATTGAAACAGAGAATTTATTTTATAACGTATAAATTCTAAAACTTTTCAAAATTCACGTATTATTATTAATTGGTTGATAATCATGATAATGCTATTTAACACCATCGGATTATTATATTGTAGAACTACATTAGAGTCTATAGAGCCTATCGAATAGATCGAAGCCTTAAAACTGAAAACCGGTTAAGTGGTTAGCAATTGTAATCATGGAAGATGTCTGAAAAATTTTGGTATTTATTTCCAAAATCTTATTTGTAATAAAAATGAAAAGTTTAACTCCTTAGTTCTCATAGCTGTCTAGGTCGACCTCTAGGTGTCTTCGGTAGCAAAAAATAGTGGTTTACAAATTTTGAGGTTCGCGCAAATTTGTCTGACTAAAATGTTAGTTTGACTTCGCCTATTAATGTACACTGATATTATTTTTTGTAATGGTATGGTATTTATCATTTCTTTAAATATTATGTATATGGTATAAAGATATGAAAAGAATATAATAAAAACATAGCTGTATCTGTTGGACCAGCTAAATTTTGAAAGTGGTCAATGAGAAAATATTTTGGGAACCTAGTTTAACATGTAAAGTCTTTTGTTAAATTTCGATTTGAGAAACAAAATTCTTGTTGAATATCCCTTTATATATCAAAATGTCTCATTTAGTGCCATCTGATATATGTACACTATAACAATTGGTTAACGTGTCTATGCATGCAGGTCACCCCACCTGCCTGCAGTTCACCGTGAACATGATTGTGTCGGTGCGCAAATACCGCTGGCAGTGCATCGAGTGCAAGTGCTGCTCCGTCTGTGGTACCAGCGATAATGACGTAAGTGAAACAGTTTTTTTTTACTCATAGTGAACGAAAACGAAGGCAATTTTGCAAAATGCAGGTCACGAAGCGCGGAGAAAGAATAGCCGCTAGGGTCCTACTGTTCTGAAGTCTAGACCATTAACCTGCAAGTGCAGCGTAAATCTTTCCACCCATAAGCTGGACCGGCGACCTTGTTAAGGTTATCGGAAGACGCAGGATCGCTTCCAATCAGGACAGATTTTGATTGGAGATCTATGTTCACAAGATGAACTTCAGCCGTAGGACATTTTGAGGCTTATGGCCAGTACACGTTTTGGGTAAAATGATGGTCTTATTACAAACGTGTGAACAGGACCAACTGCTGTTCTGCGATGACTGCGACCGCGGCTACCACATGTACTGCCTGGCGCCGCCGCTCGACACTCCGCCCGAGGGCTCGTGGTCGTGCGCGCTATGTATCAACGAGTTCCACACCGGCCGCTGAACTGGCTTCGTCGATATTATCAATAGGTAAGTGCGTATGTGTGCGTGGGTGAGTCACATGTGTCTGTGGGTGAGGGCGTCTTTGTGCTGAGGTGGATTGCATGTGTGTCTGTGGGTAAGCGTTTATGTGCGAGGATGGATTGCATGTGTGTCTGTAGGTGAGTGAGTTTATGTGCAGGGATGGGTTGCATGGGTGTCTGTAGGTGAGTGAGTTTATGTGCAGAGATGGATTGCATGAGTGTCTGTGTTAGAGGGTACATGTATATAGACTCCCGTTAACGCCCAGTACTTAAAAATGATAAGCAACGGTCACAATATAATTAGAATAAGCTTTTTTGATCTATGTATTCTATATGTTCTTTCATGTGCATGGAAGAGTTGGAAACATTGCAAACTTTGCATTGCTGTTGTTCACTATACCATGTTGGTTGTTGGTTGTCCTTAGACTACAATTTTTTATTACCTTCTCAATATATTATTTTGGTTTTGAAACTAAGAATATATTATTATATTATTAAATTTCCTTGCTTGCCTTGAAATGTCAGTTTTTTTCTTTAAAACTTTATGTCAACATGTCGTATAGTTAGACAATATGCAATGTAATGACTTCCTAAACTTCCTGAAAAACTTCACGGAAGCTATCTAACGAAAATCGCTCAAAACTTTTTACTTTACCCATTACATAAGAAGGTAGTAGCAGGTCGTCTTACTTTTTGTACCATAACGGGTTGCGTGATAGTACTGTAGTTCATTCATGTTCACCTCAAGCCGCATTGGTAATCTCATCTTTAAATTTTTATACTTTGCCCAATCGGGTTAGGAAAAGTTTTGAAACGAACATCTACGACCAATGTGAGTTACCAGTGATAACTTACTACACAGAAACGTGGTCTCTCACTTGGAGCCTTATTGGTAAACCCCCAGTCACTCAATAGGCCACGAAGAGCTATGCTCGGGAATTCTAGACGAACATAAAAAGTAATCCATATAGCAGGCAAGCCACAAGGCATGCAGATGGCCTCTGGGGCCACAAGGGTCTGGAATGAAGACAAGCGTAGCGGAAGACGTCCCCCACTTGGTGGACGGACGACTTTCTTAAGGTCATAAGATGCTTTGCATAAGATGCAAATCTATGAGCGAAGCCTAAATCCAGTAGTAGACTTTCTACAGCTAAAATAATAATGATGATAATTCATGGACTAGAATATACTTTATTTAAGTATTTTTTATCGACAGATGCAGATGTGAGAAGCGATGGGTTGGCTGACCCAGGGTCTTCTCGTCGACTCCATTGTAAGAATCGCTCGTGATTATGTGGAATTCGATTTGTGTAAACCACTGTTGCCATAGATTATATAGACTTAAACCATTGAGTGTAGAGTTTTAAAAGAAGAGAAAATTCATCTTATGCTTGAGCTTTGAACTTGTAAATTACATTTTTTACTTTCAATTTTTCAATGTACGATTGTTAAACCCATTGACGCAGTACGAAAGAAACGTAGATATATGTAAATAAAAACTTAAAAATATATTTATATCGTTGGATTAGGTTTTAATGAAAATAATTTTAGCCTGCAATGCTTAACTCCATCTAGCGGCGGAAAATTAGACCACATTCTTCATTCATTTCCAGAATCATTACTTCCGAACACTTTACAGTTATCACATAGAAAATACGTCTAAATATATATTGGTGTTAATAAGCCTTTAATTTTATACTCGCTCCAAAGAAAATGATGTATTTCCAATGTCCATAATTATGGAGGTTTTCATGTATATATTTCTTTCTACCTCGATCTCTGTTCTTGCTATAGGCGTGTCTCTATATACTGGTATAGAAGCTTAATATTTGTTTCATCTATTGTTTATGAAAAAACATAATGTAAATGCGGCCTAAGTCATGTTTCTTTTAAATATTCATAGTTTCGATTTCACTTATCTAATAAATAAACGTCATACAATTATCTAGATCATAAGCTCCTAACCTTGGACTACCCGGCCCCTTCCAAGAAAACAATTTTATTACTTTTACGAAATAGTTAAATATTCTAATTTTATACGTTTATTATCAATCAAACGCCCAAGTAAAGTTTTTTCTTCACGAAAATATTGGTATTCCATACCGGATTTTTCTTTGGACAGCTTACAACACCGATTAAGAGCTCAAACGCCCGCTAGAAAGATCTAGTTTCAGTTGCCAAACTTCACGTAAAGCTCTTTTTGTAAATGTACAATATATATATATTAGACTGTTATATATAACTTTAAACTATTATCCTATCACAACACTTCCCTTTACTGTAATAGGATTTTTTATAAGTTTCTGTCTAATTTTTTTTTTTTTAATTTATTACATGATAATTAAGAGATACTGCCATATGACATTCTGTCCTAAAAGGAACTTACAACAAACTCAGTTTGGTGTCTTTTGTGGTCAAAATCAAAGCTATATATTATATGAGGACATTACAATCATTTATAATCGTCAGCTTAAAATTATGTCTAAGTTAGTTCTTAATTATTTTTGGATACAAAAAAAAATTCCCTTAAAATTAGAACAATTCATTAACAAATTTTATCGTGGACATATTCCGAAATAGAGTAATATGCCTTTTGACAGAACCTGTGTAATATAAAATTATTAAACTCACAAAGAGGTAAATTAAATGCGCCGTTTGGTAAATCGTATTAATTAATTGACCTACGAATGAGTGCGAAACTATGTGGCTTAATAGCTGGTACAGAAAGTTTATTTTTATTCCTCGACTTCCTTCAAGTTCTATTATCATTTAAAAATTCATAACACTATGATAGAATATCTTTATATAGTTTTTGTTTTAACTTCTGAAGTTCACATTATTATTCAGAGGTATCATTGATGGGCCAGTCACTTAATAGAAATAAAAATTTGTGGCACTAAATGGGCTTTCCAAGTTTCCTAAGACATTGTCCTGTTAAGTTGATTCGACCAATATAAACTTCAGAAAACCTACCTATACAGTTTCTTATAAAGGGTTATTAACAATTATTTTGCTTCAAAAAATTAAAATAATTAAATTTTTATGTCATATTTTTCCAAGTTTATAGACTACCGCTCCCTTTGCATGTAAAAATTCCAACACAACTAATCTTTGCTTACCAACTTGCAGCCTTATTTATATTAATGCTTCATTATAATTTTAGCCGGAGGAAGCCCACCACTGCACATAGGTCTTCCCCATAGATTTACAATAAAAGTGGTTGGAAGTGGCTTATATCTAGCATCTTATGGAGACCTTCACTAGGTCTGTCCACCTTGAATACATTGTGGTCTTCATTCCAGAACCCTAAGGTCCCTGCGGCTATAAGTTCTGCCCGCTACCACTTCTACTTGCCATTCCGCTGGTCTGTGGTGGTTACTTTCGTTTATCTACCGATTCATTCTTTATTCGGTCTCATAGTGGAATCCGGAACATTGCCCTCATTCTTAAAATTTATTTGCGCTATAATAACAAGAAAAATATTTTAGTCTGTCTGATATAATATTTTAATTTTATAAAACACGTTTTTAAGAACTGATTTTCGCATGGAAACTAAGACCGTAGAGACATTAAAAGAGTAATCTATTTTTATTTTGAATATCACTGCAGTATATCTAAATTTATTTTGTAAACAAACCTCCATTCATTCATAGTGTTGATAAAACTTGTTAATATTATCTATTGCCTCACCTGTTATGATTATACTAATAGAGCTTGAAGGATACTTATATTTACCTCCTTATTGATATAGAACGCCTGTACTATTTACTATTGTGATCCAAAAGTAATGTGAATTAGTTTATAAAATGCAAATTCTTTATTTATTTTTCCAAATCAAAGTCATTTCCTTTCTAATAATCCTCGTACGATTAAAGGCACTTATGCCGACGTTGTTTTGTGTTTTTGAAACAGTCAATAGTCTTTTTCTGGTATAGCCTTCAAGACCTTCAATTAGGTTTTTTCTCCTCAATCATGTCCACTCGTGTCGCACGGAGCCGATTCAGACTAACATGGAGGTTGCGGGTATTAGTCGAGTATTTGACGCTTTTTGGTAAACCAAAAACTAAGCGATTTTGTCACCAATCGGGATTTTACGCGTATAAGAACACATATAACAAGAAGCTTCCTAAATGTTATAGATAGTCCGACCAACTTACGTAAAAAAAATTAACTGCCTTAATGTCTACAAGTTATACGTGACAATTTTACCTCTTTTAAACTTATCTTACTTTTTGATCCTATTTGATATATATATATATATATATATATATATAACAAATATATATATATATATATATATATATATGGCTTATCAATGTCACGAAAACTTAAACAAAATTCCAATATTCAAATACCTATATATGAAATATAACTATGGATGTATTAAAAGTAATTACTTTCGTAGGATATACTTGTGCACAAGCAGGTGTTTCTCATCTCACTCGCCCATTCCAAGCCCCAGTTTTTTTATATGTGCAGCAAAGTAATATTTACTTTATCTTAATCTATTACTACAAGTTATTTATGTTAAAACGCTTTAATAACTTTTTATGACAATTATATTAATATACCATTTGAGTACAACTTGATTTACTATTGACGATATATTGTAATTATGAATGTATATTGTTGTTGTTGTGCTATCGAAACCGTGGGTTAAGTGGGGGGGGGGGGGGAGGAGAAAAAGAAAGTGATCTTTGACAACGGGTTCACGAAACGGAGCGGTCGATACCTCTCCCCGTCTCGCCGTGCGCATACCTAAGGCGCGGTACAGCGGTTTCGGTAGCACTATAAAGGCGCAATTATCAATTTATGACGTATTTCTATTGTTTAAGGCTTTACAATCATGAAAATTTCGGCGTATTACCTGTTATAAGACTAAATAATTTAAATTGATCATTCCATTTTATTTACATTTTTACAATGGCCTTCGAGATGATAAATAGAAATTCTAATGTACATTTCAAGCGGAACAAAAATTTCCTGTACTTTAGCCATGGCATCAATAGTATTAAAAATAAAATTTTAAAATAAACAAAAATAAAAAAAAAGAAATTTTGTTATTTAAACAAAAATTATTCTGTTTTTCCATGTAAAAATCGCACGAACTAAGGATACGTTTACATGTATCTGTTTTCTGCGTGGTGCGGGAAGGTTCTTTTGCCTTCGTTTTTCGTATTCTGGGATTAATTTTTTTACTGTTTTGATGCCAATTACATCGTAAAACCGAGCAACCAAAAAAAATGAAACGTTTTACAACAAAACACATCTTTTGTGAAAATAGCCATGCGTGAACTCATCTTTACATTTTTATTTTAAATTGTTAACGGCCCACTAGCATTGTGGCATAAGTGTGGCTGATCTTTCGCACAGAAATCTCTTAAATATTCTTTTACTATTTTAACTATTTTTCACACGGCACATACATTGAGGAAAGTGAACAATTCGGTCACTTTTTAACATCACGTAATAATCTAAGTTTCCCATTAATCAAAGTCAAGCTGAAATTGTGTGGCTAGGTAGGACGCAGGTTTTTTACTGCCACGACAATAGTTTAAAAAGGCTATTGCTGTTTGAATTTTTGTCTCGTTTATAGGTCGGTTAATTACAGTAGAGTGAGAGTAAAAAACAATAGGAAAATTAAATTTTGGAAGAAAAAGAAAATTTTGGAGTCATAGTAATGGAAAAGACAGCTACTGCTAGCTAGTTTAAATATGTTATATGAATTTTTTTTTAAATTAATTTCTTGTATTACATACTGATTCTTACCTCTGTTTGACGTTAATTTATGGGACACACTTTATTGTATTTTACTAGTCATCATACTTTAAAATTGATTTTGTAGATGACTTGGATTAATCGTTGTTAATTCTAAAGACATTGTCACTGGATGCTGGAACCACAAGGTACTCGTATTGAGACCATGGGCCGACAGAAGCGCAGGTTAGGATGACTATCCAAAAAGTTCAGACTTTAAGGTCGAAAACGCTCAATGGAAGCCACTTGAACAAGTCTTGTTCGAAATCGACATCCCATGGTTACAAGATTAAACATCTGGTTGATGGAATGAGAGGTATATTTCAATTTCTGAAATTATGTTTACCTCATTTTTTAATTGATATTATCGACATATAACTATAAATCAAACCATATACCGTACCGTATTTTAAAAAATCTTAGTGGTAATTCATACCGGTATGTATTGTGGTATTTGTACAGGTGATACAGTACTGTCGACTTTATCGATATTTCAAAAATTTAAATCATAAATATTTTCGCAATTTACAAAGAATATTTAGTGATATCAAATCAATTAGAACTCAGTGTATAAAATATATGTCACATGTGTTGAAATAAAAAAGAATTCGCGACCGTATGTGACGTTAGATAATGTGACTTTATATAAAACAATGTAAAAGCTCCTATTACCGCGATAAGCAAAATCGGTTTTAATCACTATGGGGTATTTTCATAATATTCACAAAGAAAGAATTTCTGATTTGCATTAGTTATTAACCTTTCCGTAACCAGCGCCGGAGGTAGTCGGCGTCCATTTGCCGTTACTTATATTGCATTGTTATTGAATTGATTCCTCTAAGAGTAAAATCAATTTTGTTATTGAATGCGCCTTCAATCGAAAACAATTCTTTGGAATTGAAGTGCGTATTTGGAAACTAAAATTCAAAATTAAAAAAATATATTATAAGAAACACACGTGCTCGGTTCAGTGGCGTCACTTCGTCGGAACGGACTGCGGTAAGGAAAGGGTTAAGACTATTAATTTAAACACCGCGGTAATAGGAACTTTTGTTTCAAATTAAGAATAAAAATTTACAATGAGTATTCAAAATAAAAAATTTTAGTCTTTCAATACGTAATGAATTTATATGATGACAATTATATATCTATAACCGAGAATTAAAATGAAAATATTGTTTTTTTTTTTTAACTTATTTTGTTTTAATTGTATTAGATTAGGTACAAGTTCGCAGGTTGTGCGGACGTGTAGGTAGTCAGGCCTTCGGCACGTCGCTCGCGGCCCGACGTTTGGTGATTTGGTATTTCGTAAGTGTAAAGTACATTGTGGTAAGTGAACCTGTGATCAGATTAGGTGGTTGTGATGGACTAGTGTGGGTCGATGCGATTTTTTAAATGTTTTAATTTTTATAGATCTTAGTTGTAGCAATAAATCCGAATTTTGCTTTAACGTGTCGAACAATTTTTCAATGTACAGTACTGGTTTTCTGAACGCGGCCACTTGTCACACCGTAACGTAATTCGCGTAATATTTGCTTAATAATTTAAAATGCGCGGACGTAGGCAAGTTTTTTTTTATTTATTTTTTTATACGCAATAACATATTTAATAGATAAGTTCTCGATAGCCGGACGGTGTGACACACGGCCGCAGCACCAGTGACTGTACGCCCGCTCTTTCCAGTAAGCTGATTAGTTATAGATATGACTGTAACATAAGAAATACACCCGTATGTGTCATAATTAAGTGTGGTGACGTAATAAATATTTCAAAGCATTTCCGTCTTTTATTGAATTTCAGCCTTGAGGCTCGTTGGCAAGCTCACATTCGCTCAACGAGCCATGGGAGCATCTCCAAATTTTTGTACGACTTTCGCCCATCAATATATCGCCAAAAAATTGTAATAAATTGGTAGTACATACTAAACCGAAACAATTTGTTTATGACAAGTTACATGATGAAGCCATGTTATAACATTTTTATTTATTTACTTTATTATATTTTATTGTACACGCTAGGATACATTTAAATAGTTTCTTAAACAAGAAAGTATAATAGGCAGTCTTATCACACAAGGCGTTCTCTTACAGACAACTATAGTAGTGAAAAGGTAAGGTAGTAATATGGGTAACTAACGTGTACAAAACATACATATATACTTATAATAAATAAGGTATAATACAATAATAAATTATAACATCAAACTGATTTGGATTGCACTAGCCCCAGAAAGAATAAAGAAACAGGAAGCAAAAGAAATTAATTAACGGATAAACAATCATAGGTCTAGTAAATAGTTCTTAGCCATTTTCTTAAAAATAGGAAGTGGGTTAGCACGTCTTATATTCAGCGGTAAAACATTTCTCAATCGTGCGGCCTGTGTGGTAAAAGATTTGGCCATAAACGAAGAAGAAAAGGCCGGCATTTTGGATAAATTAATAAATAATATTAGGGGGACTGAAAAGTAATGTCGTTTCTGTCGACATTTTTTACAGACAAACCGATTATTTTTTACCGCCTCGGCATAGAAAATTTGTATACTAGATGGCAAAAGGTTGTTGATAACGAAGGTGAATATATTGTTAATGTAATCTGAATTACGTAATGTAAATGTAATCGTGTGAATTTAACTTAAGAAAGAGACACTACTTTCCGGTCCCTTTAATAGTTATATGGCGACAGTTTATATAATAATAAAACAAGGTATAAGGTAAGGTTCACGATACTGAAATAATTTTTAACAAGATAATTTGAGACAATAGAGTATTGTACATTTTACGCTTGCAAGACATAGTATTCTAGATGAATAAACAGCTGTCAATCAACTGTCTAATTTTATAAATTTTACAAAACGAAATAAAAATATGGGAATAACTACAACATTGTTGGTGCATCTTGTATTTCTGTGTGTATATACGTCGTGCAATGCTGGCTCCAAAAGTCAACTGCCGCTATTCTCAATCGATCCAAAGGCTAGAACATTGGCAAATGTAACAGACAATAGGACACGAAGAGTAAGTCATTTTTATTCAACAAGTATTTAAGTTTTTCACGTACAGTTAAATGAAAAATTCAATTAAACTTATGTCTTTCATTTTGAAATAAAGCTTGATTGATACCTTATAACTCAAGTCGTTCACTACAAACTTTACACGTCTTTATGGATACAGGCACATCACACACTATCTAGTGATCATCATAGTCAATTTGACCGTAGTAAACAGTGTCTTCTGTCCACTTTGGACGTCTTAAGCTTCGTAATGAGGCCCGAAGAGAGATATCATCTTCCATTGCCGTGTCAATTTCATATGGAGGGTATATACGAATACGGGTATATTCGTATATAAACATTATTTACGAACCCTCGCTACGTTTGGCATACGGAGTGCAATTTATATCTGAAATGTGTTCAGGAAATGCTGTAAATCCTCTTATAGCAACCAGGCGAGTGTGATGGCCATTTTATGGGCCGGTATCATAAACTTCTGTAACAGCTTGGCAAGATTCATCACATTCTGGCAAGCCTAAGAAATTATAATTAATGTTGAATATAGTTTTTCACCGGTATGGTGATGATTAAAGGATCTAAGACGTCGTTATTTACTATGGACTTTATGAGAAAGTTCAAGGTTGCTCAGATAATAATTGAGAAAGGTATGCTCTGAGGTTTATTCTGCAAGATCGGATTAGAAACGAGGAGATCCGTAAGAGAATCAAGGTCACCGGCGTAGTCCGAGGAATTGTTTGTATGAAATAACAATGTACAGAGTACATCGCCCGTGCAATCGACGTCCATTACAACCAAAGGCGACTGTTGACGCGACGGACATCGCATTACTGGTTATTACGGCGATCGTTGGAAAGGCCTATACCTGGAATTGGGTATCTATCGGCTGAAATGATGACGATAATATTAAAAAGAGTTGTAATAAAAAATTATTCTCGCCCACAAATGTTTCTTCATTTAAATATATGACAAACATTTTCTAGTACCTCCCATTCATAATGCTAGTGGACCGCGACAAAGATACAAGTGAATACTGGCGCGAAACGGAGATATTAACTCTGGTCCAAAATGATGAAGAGGGAATTGACTACGAGAAGTGTGAACAGACCATTCCAGAAGCATCCCTCGTTAACATACCAAGCATGAGAGCTATAAGGCCTATCTGTAGAACTCAGTACGGTAAGGACTTCGTTAGTTATTACGTTAAACTTTTCTTGACAATGTATCATATTAAAGCTGATAGTAGACGATAATTAATTAGGTGTACAAAGCATAGTACATGACTATGGAATTCCTCTGTTACAACAAGGCACCAATAGAAATTTGCAGAATGATTAAGTTTGTGTTATTTAAGGATCACGATTCTTAGTAATGAGGGATAGGACTCAAGAAGTAGGAGATATATGTTGCCTTGCGTTATTTTGATAATAATTAAAAACAATTACTAGCCGCGGCCCCTCGCGAAGTGCACCGATGAGTTATACAGGGTCGCACGAAATCGCTGGATGCGGGTAGCGCTATACTGAACTTCGATGGAGACCTATGCCTTGCTGTAGACGTCCACTGACTAAAACGATGATGATGATAATGATAAAATAATTCATAGTTTACAAGTAACAACAGACAACTGTGTAACTTGAAACTTGATTTAAATCATTTATAATATGTACAGAGGTAAGGTAAGACTAAGAGCTTTTTAATATCCTTTTACATTTATCCTACTCTTCATGTTTGTTACATTTCATTGTATCTGTTGCTGTGCTCTTATCGCGTTCGTAGTTTGTAAGCATGTGAGAGAGACAGACGATTGTTTTTGTCAATACGTTATTCAATTGTTTTCAGAAAAAAATATAAAATACTAAAAATTCTTTCTTATACGCTGGCAGTGTTTAGGTTTCTTGTATCAATATTGAAAAGTTTCTGTAATTTTTTCTAGGTTTAGGTCACAGCGTTCCATTTTGGATTATACGAGCTCCGTACTAACAACTTGTTGCAATATTAGGATAGAAATCAATTTAAAAGTACGTCAAATAGTCTGCAGTCTTCAGCTTGTCCGTATGCCGTCATGGGCACTGTGTTATCGTAATACCTATTGCCTTTTTAAAAAAGAAAGAAAATTAAAGGAAAACTTACCTTAATATTATTGCAGACGCGATATATAACTAGGCGTACCAGCAATGGGAAATAAGTATACATATATTCGTATATAAATGCAAGTATACAATTTGCGCCAATTCACTGCGGTTGAACTGATATTTCAAATGACAGTTTCAACCAAGGACCCCTCTTGCGTGTAAGATGTAAAATGCCCATGAGTTTTTACTATAACCCATACTATGACTAAATATCGTTTTAATTGCGGTAAAGCAATAACCAACAGGCAAATTACATTTTCCAATGCCAAAAAAAAAAAACAATTTCATATTGAAAGATGTTCATGCCAATATGGACATTTATCAAATACAGTTTTGGTTAGGATACATTAGAATAACTTGCCGTTTCAGATTACCAACTCTGCCCGCAATGTCCGCGGTTCAACAATAGAACGGAATGCGAATTATTTCGAGACTCGTGCAGGTAAAACTGTTTTCTTGTGTTTGAAAGTTTGTCCTTTAGGTGATTGATCATATAAATAACAAACGACAGCGGTAAACCAGTTGGAGATTGGAGGCACTACGTTGCTTTTGCCAGTCTGTATTTCAGCTTTCATCAATTCTTCGCGCTATGTTGCTAGCCCACTTCCTCTACAATTTTCTTATCCGCTGAGCTGCCTGTTACTTTCTTTCGATTACGGATATTCTTATTCCTCATTCAATCTTGTAGATAAATTTTAAGCGCAGCTCGTTCCATGAATATCGTCTGAAATTAATGCTTTGTAAGATCCATTATATCATGAACATATTTCAAGTGAAAATCATACTGAAATCTATCCGCAGTGAGAGAAGAGTGCACCCGAACGAATATCGCACTTACTGTGACAATAAATACGGAAAATGGCGGACAATGTTCCTACCGGCTGATTATACGCAATGTAGATGCTGCGACGAATGTATATTTTACAGAGGTACATATTTCTTTATTATAGGTGGGGAAATGTAAGTGGCAATGTGCAGGCGACAGCGCGTAGAACAAATGATCGCTGGGGTCTGGGGGCTTAAGGTTGTCGATTGACCTGGTTGTAGGAAGACAGGTTCTGGAATGGAGACCAAAGACTTTCACGAGCAGTAAGGACGTCCACTCACAGATTGGATAAACGACCTTATAATTGTTATCGGGCGACGATGAATGCAAGCCGCTTCCAATGGGTCCTATTGGGAATCTTTGGGGTAGGATATGTTCATCAGTGGATATTCTGCGGCTGAGATGGTATGGTGCGGCTGGATATAATGACACCAAATTTTTAAAGTATAAGTTATGAGATATTGTAAAATTTAAAGCCAAAATTTAGACCTTAAATTTCTAGAATATTTTGCAATCTGTTGCGATCTAATAAAAATAGATATTATTTAATCGACAGTTAAACACTTGCTACGGAATTATGATTCACATAGTACAACAATATGAATGAAATGTAGAAAGAAAATATTTTTTATATATTCACTAGTCATTATGTATGTAAGTGTATACAAGGTATTACATACTTATCAGATTGATTTAGTCTATAGCAACTTTTAAATAAGAAAGTCACTTGAAGTAGTGGTTCAAATAAACTGTGGGCTGGAAGGTATATTAGGAAACATCGAATAGTTATATATAATTTAAACTTAAGTACATTTTGCCGTTTCAAAGTTTTATAAAAATAACAAATGTCATATAATGTATGTATATTAAATATTTATTTGGTTGTAGTGACAAAACTTTGACGATCCTATGGACATAGTATAGAGATCTTTCAGTATTCTGGGTACATGCGTGATAAAATTAAATCACCAAAATTACTATATGTAATTTTTGTGATTTAAAAAATAAAAATATAAAGTTTATTTATTCACTATTGAAACTTTCAGGGACTCTTATTGATCGTCAACTTTTTTTCCATCAAATTTGCTTTGATCCTTCTACGAAATGTGTATATATGTTATGTGTATATAGCCTTGGAGAAAAAGCAGGAATAAATTCTACAACAACACATATTTTTATAATGTGTAACTATATGCTTAACTATATTTTATTTAGTACGATTTTTGCACATTTCTATCAGATATAGCCTAAATGAAAACAAAATAATCAAGCGACATCATAGTCAAGGATTATTGTCTTTTAAATATTCATTATTTGATTAGTATCTGTCAAATAACTATAATCCAATAATTTTATTAAAAAATCTAATTCCACAGTCGAAATTTTGGTACAGGCAGTTTCTCACGGTGCCATGTAATTAACATTGGGCGTCTTCTATTTATTAATTCAATAACATTGTTTCAAATACAATTATTTAATTTTATTGATCCTGCAATATTTTTTTTTAAATTTCAAAAAGCACTTACCAACACGGCTTGCTGATGAATATTCGTCACAAGGTAAACCTATTTCTAATACTAATAATGCGCATTATGTTCCAAACAAATAAAAATTTTAAGAAACGTTTTCCAACTTCACCTAAATCATGGCTACGATATTGCCCCGCATTACATGACATGCAATACATGACATGAATGAAAATTTACACTACTGTCACCAACAAAAGAAAATAACCGCTAAATTTTCTTTTAAAGATACTCATCTATCTTTATATCGATATTAAGGTCCAAAAACCATGTTTCAGAATTAGACCAGTCGTGTATGGAAGATGAGTATAGTTTTGATACCGAAGAATTTCTTCCTGTTACTACCATAGGTAAGCTTTTAATTTTTTTTATCGCTAATAGGTTGATCTGTTAAGGTTGTTGGTGTATAAGATTGGGATTGACTATAGTGGACTGTAAAAGGCCTTGGTCCAGAGAATGAATTAATTTATTAAGACTTAATTTCACAAGGAAGCGAAAACACTTGTGCTCGGTGGCGGCAGGGAGCAGAGAGAGAGCACAGATAAAAACATATTTTACAAATTCGCCAAACCATAGACAAGATCTTACCTAAAACATTTTTGGTTGGTACTATTGCCAACAGTTGGAAGACAACGGGACCACTTCCAGCCAGTCCCATTAGAAATTTCAGGGAGAGGCCTGTCCAGCAGTTGCCATCTTAGGGCTGGAACTGATCACAGGGACTTGAAATGATGATGATAATGATGAAGTAATCAATTCGAGTGATTGACACTAGTAGGTTGGATAAAGGTGGGGGAAGACTTAAACTCCAAATAACTTTAGCGAATCTGAGACGGATGATGCATCAGCGTAGTGTCGAACCATCGTTATAGCACCACAGGCTATCCAGAATAGAACTGACGTGACACGAGGGACTGTGGGTATTCCTTATGGTGATACCAGAGAACCTCAAAAAGAGCAAAGGGCGACTGTAGAGAGAGTTTTACTACAGAGAAATCCCACATAATCCTGTCTTCTCTGCAAAGGGTATCCTGAAAATCCAGTAAATTTCTCCACGAATCAATAGAATTTTCAAAAGGGGGGTTGGGGATATAACGAGATCTTGGCGACGGTTTCGGAGTGATCCATCGAACTTATGTCCAGGTCCTGCGGAAGCGCTTGGGCTAATTCTGTCCACGTCTTAAAATAATTGGTGAGACGCTGCAGCTCTACTCTACGACGCTAAAGAACTAGGCCAGCGCCATTGAAACTACTATAATATGCGATAATAAAAAGGGACAAAAAATACCATGGGATTTAATCGCCAGAAGTATCCTAGGCCAAATTTCTCCGCTGGACAAAAACAGACAAAAAAGGAGGGGTAATTCTTAGAATGCGATTCAGTGATAAAATAACATCACACTGCCCACAAACTGTGACCGGCTTGTATTGAGACTATAAATCTATCCTCGACGCTTTTTAGGGGCGGCCCGTGCCTTGTGAGAGCGTCTATCGGCTGACACTATAATAATTATTAATAAATTATATTTGTATGAATAGATTTCAGAGCCGGCTGCAATCCGTACTGGGGGCATCCGGAGCAAGAGGTGAAGGCATTACGATGTGACCAAGTGTTGCGTAGATGTAAGTATTGTGATGAATGTCGGTTCAGCTTCTCCTGTCAATATAGACAGATAATTTATTGAGAAGCTCAGAAACTTACTTATAAAATACAGATGCGCACATTCCATATTAGGTATGCCGGAAAACGTTGAAATTTTAGGAAAACTCTTCATCCGTGTTTGTAACTCAGTCACAATGCAAATTTCCATTGTTAGATCATTATCACATTTTCGTCGAAATTTAAGATATGACCACTATGAGAAAAAGTCCCTTAAATATTAAATACACAAATAAAAAAGTGATCGCACATAAGAAGAAACATCTGGCTTACGACTTTAGACACCAAAAGAGCTCCAATTTTTAAAGTGTTTCTTCAGGCGCACAATTTTCTTCAAGGCTGTATACCTATAAGTACTCAAATACATAATAATCTGTTATGGACACAGTAAATTATTAAGATGGTTTTCAGATTCTTTAATATCCGCGAAAGACGTCGACGTCAGATATATTTGAGAAGAGTTTTTAGAAAGCTTGTCAGCTATTCCAAAATCACTGACATAATTTTGGTGATAATACGAAACTTCCAATAGAACAGTTTCCTAGAAGCGAATTTGACAACCAGCGTAACTTAATTTTGTTGTCATCGTATGACTTGAATGCGTCTGTCGAGCTTCCGGTTTATTTTTAAGTTCACGGACCCTTCCGCTCCGTGAACTCAGTTCCGTTGAAGCTGTAAAAGCCACTAGACTAACAGCATCAACTTCAACCGAAACCAAGCTCCTACAAGAACGGTTTCAGAGAACGGTATTGCTGTTATAGCTATAAAACTTGGCCATAATATTTTATATCACATGTTAAAAATTACCAAGAATTAAAAGAATTTTATGACATCACACCTACAAAAGGCATTTATATATCTACCATAAAATTAATATGTTTGAACTTTGCTAAAACAGGTGTACCTGTTACAATACCGACTCTGCCAAATGATTCGTTGAATGTGTAAGCCTTTTTTCTATTCATTTTTACTATAAAAACTTTAAGCAGTCGTGCCCAACGGTAGAGGAGTGAGATTTACGACCGTAAAATCGCGGGTTCGATTCTCAGAACACATTCTTATATAATTCACACGTCGTGCATTAATTGTATGGGAATGCTCCCAAACAAGTTTCCAGAGGATGGGCAGCAGCATCCTCTGCTTACCACCCTGTGCGTGGTGATTATGGTATGTCCTCCCATAAACATTTGTTTAGAAGACCATGGAGGACGTTGCAGTGAGCCTCAATGGCCTGAAAATGTTTACATATGCTTTAAAATTACTGATACTCGAAGAAGAAAACAAATATAGTAAATTATTATATTACATCATTTCAAAAGTCTAATGTAATTTGTATTCTGTAAGGAGTTACTATCATTTTTTTTTATAATCGATACCACGAGATAACTCGTTACATTTATGTTTATGATATCAGAATCACTCCTAAATCATAATTATTCCCACGCGACTTCACTACCTTGTTTTGAGCATTGCTTTGTATGTACAGATATATTCATTCAAGTCACCCGACAGACGCTCACTGCAAACCATAGGCCTCCCCCAAATACTGCAGTGACGGGTCTAGCGCTGTTCGAATCCAGCGACTTCCTGCGAACTTGGTTATGCCATCAGTCCATCTAGTGGAGAGCCTGTATGTAATATAAATATGATTAATTTATATTTTAATTTCTAAATAATTTTATATTTCTTATTTACCTTTTTGTATCCTTTTGTTACAAATATAATAGAATGAATTTACTATATAATTAACCAATTTAAAATTAAAAAAAATGATTGTTTAATTCTTGCGATAGACGTCGAAGTTTCCGATATGAACCACCGACAGCTGAGGAGTGTCCGGTGTCATGCAGGGGCTTCGAGTGCCAGGGTATGGTGCATGAAGATCAGTGCCCCCCGGGAGCCTTCCTTCCCGATAAGAACCTATGCAATTGCTGCGGAAAATGCAGTGCCTATTTCCGTAAGTTTCGTATCCCTACATCCAACACGTTTCTGGATTTTTTTTAGATATCTCGTTTCGTTATAATATTAATTATCAAGTTTCTCATAAAACACTATATTTATACACTTATCTTCCAATTATTAACCCGCGGACCCTGAGTGATGGCTTGCTGTGAGAGAAGTCGACTCGCTTTGTCGCAAACAACTTGTTTATTATTATATTATTTAGATTGCTGTCTAAGTGGCAATTGCAAATTTCCCCGGTTCGTAGATGCAGTGGGCACTTTGCCTAAAACCGAAGCTCGCGGGCTCCGCTACATGCTGCTCGACGCAAAACTCTTAGATCGCCTAGGCAGACACACAAAGGCCTCCTTTATGTAATCTCCGACTGAACCGAACCGAAATTCCGACATAGAATTGACCGAAAGGACGGAATTACGACTTGGTCGGTTGATTACCTGATAAACATTACTATTACTTCGGAAAGCGTTAGCTCTTGGAGAAGAAGTGAGGGTGGAAGAAGTTCAGCAACGCAGATGCGATTCTAGATAGATATCTAGAATGATCGGAATCATCTTGTATTAATTACAATTGGTATTGAATAAAGTCACTAAGATTCGAGGAACACCGCCGTAACTTACACCGCGCTTTAACTAACGCCATAACAGCAGACGGTGTGCTTTCTTGATATGCCCGCGCGTCTGTTGGAACGCTTAGTGGTATTATTCACGCGGTTGTGTAAGTAGCCAGTGAAGAAGAAATACCATTTTTAGTTAAGATGTCGAATAATGATCATTGAGAAAGTCAGTCACGGGACTGACCAGATATGTACGGACCTGCTTGCACTCGGCTGCGGTGAAACTATGTCAAATCTATTTCCTAAATTTAATTGTGAACAAGGGAATTTTGTTAATTTCATCTACTTCATACAACACTGATTTATATAAAAAATACCTAACTACTAATTCTAATTAATAACAGAAAAACCTATTACGTGGTGGTGTTTTTACGTAAAGTATTTAGAAAATTAGGCTTGTCTGTGGTATCGGTAATTCAGTGCTTTGTTTGTTTCACAGAACTGAATCAAAAATGTGCTGAATTTAAGAAGACGTTGCACTACGTGAATGGAAGCGAAGAAATTGAAGTAATTTATTATTATTATTATTAATTTAGGTAATTTGTTTATTCTGAACAAGCTGTGCAACATTAAAATATAATATATGTTTGCATAAGTTTCGTATTATCGAAAGGCTTTCACAGGCCATTCAATAATTATGCTAGATTATATCTAAACGTTAAGGAATGAATAGAACAGAAAGCAGAATTAATAGGCAATCATATTAATAAAAGAGACACAAACAATCTTTTGTAAATTAAATTATTTATAGCCAAGCTTTTATACTTTGGTTACCGTCATGTTATAGTAAATGATATAGGTGTTTAAGCATTGTATCTATACGTTATAAATGTAACGTAGATCGTACCAACTTACCTTATACTAGTAAGTGAAAAGGCCTGTCGCAATACAAAAGAAACAACAAAACCTTTTAAAGAGCAATAGGCTTAGTATATATAGGTTTAATAACTTAGTAATGAACAGGGTTTGTTTAAAAAACTATTTTTTTTAATTTCGTACAATGCACGACTTTAGTAAAAATGTTTTTAACTGATTGGTTTAATTTTCTCTTTAGTTTGTTAGGATACAAAAGCGTTATCTTTAACTTTCTCTTTTTATTTCTCTTGTAATTACTTCATTTTTGTTTGATTATAATTTAACATGCCTTTTTTGGTTTTCATCACCATCATATCAGTCGGTAGACTTCCACTACCAGGCATAAAGGCTACCTGCAAGGACTGCCTCGATGATCGGTTTTGCGCTGCCCGCAACCACCACCTAGTCCACCTAATAACTGAGTGAATGGCCTGCCTACCCATACTGCGTTTACCGCGCGTGGCTCTCTCCCGAGCTCCCTCAATTCCCAACAGGCGTCGGTTGCATGAGCGATATGCTTCGCTGATTGTTACTTCAGACGAGAAATTTAGCTTTCACGACAATTTTGGTCCGTCTGCAAAACTTCTAATTTCTGTTTAGATCTCGCAGCAAATATCAGTGCATATTCCACTGTACTCTTGATGAACTTGAACCTTTATTTATAAGACCTATTATACGCGACTATATCTCTAAACCATATGAGAAATACGATAAAATAAAATAATATGTACATTTTCGACAATAATTTTATTTTATCAACGTTTTTCAATACTACGAGTATATAATTTAACAGTGATTAAATATGTTATTTGTTGCTATATTCTAAAATTTAATTACATGTTGATGTTGTTTGATAGAGCAGTTATTAAAAGTTATATGTAATTTACAGTTGAATTTCTTGGAAGCAATTATTTATTTTTATATTCTATCGCAGATCGAAGAGGAGTTCCTGGAGCCCGGATGTGATGATGGACTAGTGTGCCGGGAAGGCTTCTGCCAGGATATACACACACTACTTACTGCTGCTTCTCGGTCAAAGAGGGATCAGGTCTACGCTGATGCATATGGTAAGGAAATCATCAAGTAACGTCAATTTGGACATCACCAGTGACTTGACCGGTCGTGGAACTAATAGTTATTTAATGATATCCTGAGCAAATTCTTCCCTTGCATTCTTTTTAACAATTAATCAAGTTTATACGATATGGCAATTTAATGTTTCTAAATCATGCACAAATACATGCAGGAATATACCGTTTTTTTATATTGTCTTCCGCTGTTTGGGCCTCTTGTTCACCCCTATTTATGGGACAGAGCATTACGCTACATTATCATTTTGTAACTTTTTTAATTATTTACTTTATTTCCAATATTTCTGATGTCACTGATATTTAATAAATATTAGTAGGTACATCTGAACTCCCACTTACCTCTACTTGATTTCTTTGTGATTCTCTGGAAAAGATGGTTAATAGCAATGGGACGGCCTATTGCTGCAATAGCAATATTATATTTTGCACCTAAGGAGTGTAAAAATGTAGTGTTATCTGTAGGTGATGTATCATTAATGTATTTTTGCATTAGGCACGAACGTCTGTATCGCTGCGTTCAGGATGGTTATAATTACGTATTTTTTAAAAAATATTTTATCTGTACTGTATATTACAGAAAATTAACAAGTCTATACATTGCTGAGAAGTGTATCTGTGTATGAGAGCGAGTGTGATTTTGCGTATTCGTGTGTGATTGTCTACCTGTTTATACTTTATTTTACAATTTGAAAGAGTACGATTATGGATGTGTATGGGTAAACAGCCAAATATATGACGTTATAAGAAACGCAACCTAATTTTTTTTCGTTTACGTCGAATCGCAAATTTTATGAATTTAATTTGGTACAAATGAGAGCATTAAAAGAAATATCTCAATATCGTATTGTAAATAATTAATCTATTGCTTAAACAGAACCATGTAAACAAGAGATGAAATACTTTAAGAAGAAATACGGCGATAGAGGCCATCTGCATTACGAAGCACCGCAGTGTACGCCCCTGTGGTTGTATGCACCTGTGCAGGTACATTATTTTATTAATTTAAAAAATCCTTTTATTATTAATTTATTCACGACATGAATACAGATTAGATCGGTGTTAAACTTATATATTTTATGTGTTTTCCTGAAATATACGAATAATATTTCTATAACTAGCCTATAAATTAGTATTTTTCAACCTTATATGTACCATAGCCCATTATAGCCTTTCTAAAATTTTTACTCACCCCTATGTAACATATATATTTATTATATTAAAGTGAAAGGGTTAAACTCGTGTCGAGTCCACTTTCGAAATGCCTTCCTTAACAATTATATTGCTCATCAGTGGGACGTGGGTTCCAAATAGCCAAACTGCTATAAATTCATTCATTTATCATATTTAATTCACAGTGCCGTCGTTTCGTCTGCTACTGCGCGTTGGAAGATGGCAGTAAGATAGAAGGTATCAAGGTACCGCGCGTTGAGGTGTCCAATATGAACTGTGGTTCGTTATTTTCTTATTATAATATTCATTTAAGAGTCGAGAGGTAGTCCTTTAAGCTAACTGGAATAAAGCTCTGATATGTGAATCAAATCTTATAGCTTTTCCATACAAAATGCTTGTCTTGACAAAATTACATAACTACATCTGTCACATATCAACTGTAGGACAGTACAGAGTTTAGATGTACCTACTACGGGCAGTAGAAGTGGTAGTGCAATCATATCATATCATAGCTCAATAATAGCTCGTGGATCTGTGATCCTTGTGACCAGCGAAACTGTAACAGCGTCGACAACTAACAGAAACCAGTTTTATTGCGTTTTGAACGTCGCTGTATTCTTTTTAAGTTAAGTTACAATTATAGTTTTTAATTGAATTTAATAGTTTGATCTTTCAGTTTTAATTTCTTATGACATAGCCAGATAAATAAAAAACAATGTTTTGTGTATTTTTAAACGGTTTTATTTAGTTCGACCCGTACGGAATTTGTTTGGGTCAAAATTAGAAATTGAAATTTAAGCACTTTCCCGTTGTCAGATTGACCTGAATTTTGGTACACACATTTAATTTAGATGACAATACAATATAATAAAATAAATAACATTATAAATCTAAGATGGCCGCCGATACAAAATGGCGGATTACATATTTTTCCTTAACCCCCTCAATATGGGTATCAAATAAAAGGGCTACACTAGTAAAACACGATGATTATGTCAAAATTTAAAATTTAAGATGGACGCCGTTCCAATATGGCGGACTAGGTACATAATTTTCCACAACCACCACAATATGGGTATCAAATAAAACCGTTTAAAAAACCGTTTAACTTAAAAGTTTTTTTACCGATTTTTATTTTTACTATCTGTACTAATTGTTAAACTAATGTGACGTCATCCAAATGGCGGTCGCGCTTAACGATTAATGGAGATAATGCCCGTATTAAAACTTTTGTTATATGTAAACTTTCATCGTGAATGTGGAAAGTACTAAAAACACACGATCAGGCTTACTTTGTCGTACGTGTAACGTGATGGCATATAAACGGGTAAATCTATAAGGCTAGTAATTATATTTATTATAATATATGTTTTTATTTTCATAACAACAGAACAACATACTAGACACTTCTTGTCTCGTAGAGTGGATTGCGAATAAGTTAACAGTTTATATCAGTGTGATATTTTTACAGTACTAAAAGAAATAGAATAATCTAGGTACAAAATATTAAAAGTAGTAAAGACAATGGTGGTCATAAAATGTAGGCTATTAAATAATGTTACTTCATGCTATTCATAAAATTTTCGGTGGGTATGAAGGATCAAAAATAGTGGCGATCTTTGGTAGGGGATTATGCCTTGTGATAGGCCTCCATTGGCTAATACGATGATGATGATAAAGAGGTATCAACATGACGATCATATGTTTTATTTTTAGTTTCCTAATAGTTCAAGATGTATCTGTATGTCTTTGTTATGTATTGTTTACTTTGTTACACGCTTTAAAGGAATTAACGTATAGCTTAATTGTCAGCGAAAAAGCTTTAATGCTTTTACAACTTCAGCTATATATAGCTCCCCTGTATAAATTGATCTCTCGATTGAACTAGGAAGAACCTAGTAAGTTTTAATTAATTTTAACACGCAGTAACCCCTACTTACTGTATTATCATTAGGATTTGATTATTAGAAACCATTTATTAATACGGTGTACCGTAGAAAAAGGTAGCAAAAGACCTATACAACATCATCATTAATGACATCAAGCATGTGGCGCATGTTCCTGGAACAGGGTGATTCAAAATAGAATGGAATGGAGCGGTTGGACCGGCCTTTGCTCTAGCAACCAGACCAACAAAAAATTAATAAACAAGAAATTATATGTTACAATATATTTTTATTTTAATAGGCACGTGAAATATTACTTATGAAAGATTTAAATAAAGGGCTTTATTATTAAATGACCTATAAATTTACCCCTTCAGAGGTTTTACATCTATATACAATCATATTATACAAATAAGTTTGAAAATTATGGCCACTCTCTCGACTCCTTCACAATCAACGTTCCTAAACATCTTTGTCGTCACTTCTTCACGTACACTACTTGTAAATACTAGACACGTATTGGATATATCAAGCTGATTTTTAATGTGGATCTATGTAACATTATACAAGTCATCGTCAATTATCCTAGTTTCATTGCACCAAAGCGGAAGACGATATTCCATAATGACCTGCAGCAGTGAAATGTAGTCTCTCATTTTGGACCACATTGTACTAAAGTTACTAGCATAGTCGTGCTGATGTGCAAGCTGAAATAGCAATTGTCATACAACGTGTGGAACAGGTGGCCGGTGGGACCTTCGGATTGTTGAATAGAGTCTATGGACCGGCAAGAGTACTGTAGAGTACTGTAGGACAGCCACCAGGTGGAAAGACGACATGGACGACATGGACTTGTAAATGTCATCAGAAGACGCCGGATTCTGGCAGCTTTGAGCCGGTTCTTCATATGGGGGAGGCCTATGCCCACCAGTGGACGTCCAGATGCTGAAATTATGAGGCGATCAATGATACCAGTAAAATAGTCAATCGACTTCTGCTTCTTTATGTATAAATATTCATAACTTTGTTAAAACGCTTTAAAATAATCTTCAACAAAAACACACGCAGATAGATCACGTCACCGGACGTGGTTTATCTTAATTCAATCTATAATATCTTTTTCTAGAACAATCTTTTAATATAATATCTACATGACATAAATATTTGTCAGTATTAATTTAAAATAAACAGTTTTTAATGCAAACAGTGTGTTTCCTGTTTGTTTTGAGACACTATAACTTTTACTGTTCCAAGAACAAGTAATGTGAGAAAAAAACACTTTGTATTGTGATTAATTTTGATTTATACTTCTTAGATACATTAAAAAGGCGAAAAGTTTGTGTAACTTTTATGTAACCAAAATTTTCAACTAACATTTTCTTGTTTGCATTAATTAGTATGATAACTATATTATCAGATTGCGCTCGCGAGAAATGCCGTACCGGTTCCGACGTGGAGTGCGACGGGTACGGTAATTACAAGGAGGCCGTATTCATGCCTCACATCGAACAATGGCCGGACCAGGAGGACGTCCAAGAGAATGGTAATAAACCATTTTTAATTTTGTCTTATAATCATGAAGATATAGGAACAGGAATAAAAAGAGTACAAGTCAAAAGATACATGAAAGATGTCTAAGGTTAGGTATGTGTTAATAAAAAACTTAGAGTGTGTGGTTAATAGATGAGACCAGCGAAAGTACTCCTGAGAGATCTGGTTATTAGAGTAGGTTATACCTAGCCCCCTCCAATACCCTCCAACCCCCATATTTAGAACTTGGCAAAGGTTTGGGGGTGATCCACACACACAGGACCTGCGTCTTTATGATAACTGGTCAAAGTCTATTTAGACGTAAAGGTAGAAGACCATTGTATAATGCGTTTTTATAATTTTTTATAAATTATTCAAATTGGCCCAACTGTATGCAAAGCCGAAAAACCGGTTGAGAGTTGACAGGTGACGTTTGCTGTCAAAAGTCAATTTGAACATTAGATTGTCATGTCATTATTGTAGACATATTTACCCACAGTTAGTATTGCACGTTATTTTCAAATAATGTCATGTTATGTTTACTCGCAATTTCAATGTTGAAAACTGACATAAATTTAATAAATCTGATTATGTTTCTATCAACAGATTCGGGTGAAACGTCAACTCTTGGTGGTACACATACCAAATATGAGCTCTAATAACAGACTAACATGATAATATGAAGACAAAAATTTTTTTTTTTAATTTTCTTTAGGCGCATGTATTTTAATTTGATTGTCTGTGACGCAGTCGTTAACACTATTATAATACAAACATTTGTCAATATTAATTGTCATAAAAGTGTAATAGATAATATACTAAAAATTACAAAATAAAAAGCTTTAACAAAAGTTTGTTTCTTTTTATTGACTACGTTCCCGTTAAATGTTAAGGCTGATCAACAGAGGCGGCATCATCCCTAAGCGCCCTGGTGCAATGTACTCGCTCGAAAAACATAAAATATAATCTATATTCCATTAAGAGACGTAGATTTGGCAGCAAATTGTAATGAGTAGGGCGTAAACTGTTGTATAAAACGAATTTCAGTACTATTCCTACAATTTAATTGGTACATAAAAGAAATATCGACACAAGCCAAAGGATGAAACTACATTTTGTATGCGAAATTGGCCAAAAATGGAGCGCTGCATGCCGCTGGCAGCCGTTCATACGTGTGCAAACAAACGTATCAGCTTCATATCTTATTTCACAGTTTATTTTTTTAAATAAGTAATAAAAACAGTTAGTGCGCTTTATTTTAAATAGTATCTGTTACAACAGCACCTTTTAAACAGTGTGAAAAGACTCAAAATGCGCCAGAAAATGCACTCACACAAAAAGTAGTATGAAAAATTAATCTTTCCGGCCTTTTAAAAAAAAAACTTATAACAATATATCTTTGGTAAGGACAGGGTGGTAAATTTTTTCCAGTCTTTTTAATTTCATTCTCTACTGTCATGCTTCACATAATCTATCGTTCCATTCTTTCTTTCCACAATTCATTCTATCCTTCACTTTCGTTCTAATTCTCGTTCATACATCACCTTCTTATTTCTCTACTTTACAATTTTGTTTACATTATTTCACATTTTTATTTACAGTTTTATGCTTACTCTGTTACACTGTTTTACTACTCTATTTTTGTAACATGTATAAAGCCTATTCGAAGTGGTCTACGTTGGCTGCCATACAGTCCCATAAACGCTGAGATTAGTAATTAATAGCAGCACGCACCCTTTCTACGAGATAATTCTTCACGGCCGCATTATTCATATATTCGCATGCATTATTTTAGGGACTCCAAATTATTATGGCGTTTAGAGCATGCCTTATTTTATTAAACTGACCATAAATCATAATTCAGAGGATTAAAATCAGGATTAGATGACGGCAAGTCTTAAGCTCTCGTAAATTCTGGAACATTCGTTTTTAACTAAGTTCCGGTGGATCGAGTTTTATGACCAGGTCTTGTTGGAAGGATGCTTGTTATTGAACATGTTGTTGTTAAGGGGTTTTATTACCTTCTCACAAGTGGTATCTTGACCCACTTATGTTGATATTTTAATACATTTTTCCCAAAAATATGGCTTAGTCACTCTTTCATAGCGAACACCGCACCAAACCATCTCTGAAATAAAATAATGCCCACGTTGTAGTCTGTTGACAAATTAGAAAGTTACAATTAGAAGTTTCAGCATAAATACGAACATTTCTTCAAATATTGCTCAATTGTAAAAAAAAATTCATCTGTTAACTAAATTTTTCTTAGACCGCCCTTTGCGTACCCATCAGTGCTTCTTTTACAGGCTGCAAGTCCTGAATTATCCTTTTCAATACCCAACAAGGTTCGAGGAGCAATCTTCAGCTTCCGAGGTAAAACCTTTTGCTTTCGGACAGGATTTTTTCGAATTCTCTTCCTTACTGCTTTAACCGCCATTTTCGTACAAAATATGTGGACGGCCAGATCTTTTTCTGACACAAACAGGGGATGTTTCATTGCACATATCAATAGCCCGGTACACAAACATTTGACTAATACCATGCTTAAGGAGGATTTTAAAACTTGTATTTGGCACCATACCCACTTTATGTAATGCAATCACGTATCGGTTCTCTTTATAACCAAACTCAATTTTAATGTCACAAAACATTTTACAACATATGTGCACAGTGAACAATAATAAAAAAAATTACAGATTCCAAATTCAAAAATAATATTTTGTTGATTTTTAAATATACCAGTATTCATCGCTAGACTAAATGTAATGTTAAAATAAATAATTGATAATTCAAGGGTGTGTGGCGTGCATATCGCGCGCCACTCAAACACCAACCTCTTACCCACGTGACCGTCATTTGCATGGTGGCGGCGGCAGTGAAACAGATGCATGACAGATGGCGCCACAGTAGACGCAACGAAAATCTGCATCGCGCTGTTGAGAGTCTGTCTGAGTCTGTCTCACAACCGAACTACCGAAGCACAAGAAGCTACCGAAGCACAAGAAGCTACCGAAGAACAAGAAGCTACCGTACTACGACCACTCCTACACTACCGACGAACTACCGAAGCACAGAAGCAATCGACGAACAAGAAGCTACCGCACCGCGCTCTACACTGGTGACCCCGTACATGTAAATGCCTACTCGAACAAAGATATTTTGAATTTGAAGATTCGCCGATGTAACACAATCAATAGAACATTCTGACTTCCTGTACATTTACTTTAAAAAATACTATTACAGTAAATGGCGTACATTTTCGTTAAAATTAGCGGACTTGTCCGTATACATATGACGTCAAATACATTACGGAAATTTCCACATTAGGATAGAAGTACCACTTGTGATAACGTGTATTATGCATTAACTTTTGAAAGTATAAATATGTATCGATGTAATGTATTTTTAAATAAGAAGTGATTAAGCATTTCTAGAGAAAAAATATGTTAATAACATCTGATAACAGATAGGCGTAAGAAATAAAAGACGTGATTTTTGAAGACGTCGGCACAACGAGGTTAAGTAATTTCTTAACAATTAATAAAAAATTTATGTTATTTTATAATAGTAACTGCTTACTTCGATATATAAAACATTTAAAATAGGAACACAATTTTCAAAATCCGCCAAAATGTGTATGGTATTTTTGGAACAAAAGAACAAAAATGTAATTAATTCTCAGTTATCATAAATTAACCGATAAAATGTACTACAGAATAGTTTAATTTTACAAATTATTAATTATATTACTTATGTTTACAACATATGAAGATGAACACTAATTTGTTTACAGTATTGTAGGTAAAGCAGTATAAATGTTAAAAAATTACAAAAAAATGAAATAAGTAAAATGCGTAATGGTGGTTGTTTTATTGGAAAACTATGGGGAAGCCTATTCCAGCATTGAATGTCCTACGGCTTATATAATAATGATAACGTTTCTCTCACAAAAGGCTAGGTGACGTGAATAAATAAAAAAATGTCCCATAAAACTTTATTTAAAAGTGGTATACATAGACTTGGTTGCTAGAAAAATAAATTATTTCAGTACAAACAAATTAATGACAAAGGAAGCGTACAGTAAAAATATGTGCATCTGAGATATTGGTTAAAAAAATATTTATAGATAAATAATCTTATCTTATCTCAAATAATGAATACTAATTTTTAGTTTTATTATACGTTTACTTTCATTTTTTTAGATGATTTTAATTGTTGATGTACTGGTCGACTCTTAGTAGATCAGCATTTCGATTCAGAGTTGATGGTTGCTTCCTACTGCGTTACTTACTACAAAACTGCTCGTAAATGCCCCCTAAATGAAAATAATGTATAATTTTAATAAGGTGGAAAAATAAAGCTGAAGAAAGATAATATTTTGTATAATTAATTGCTTAATAGTCATAGAAAACTTTTTGTAAACACGGCTGTTAATATTCACTATAGTATTGAGCAAAGAATTTAAAAGTGCATTCACATATTCTAATTATAGAATATATTACGTCATTGCCAATTTCAATCGTACGTATTGTCTGCGCGTATTGTCAAAAGTATAGTTTAAAAAAAAGAACAAATCATAAAACTGAATCATTGAACAAAAACCAAAAAAAAAAATAAGAAAATATATTAGAAAGATTTTTAAAGAAAATTAATAAACGACGCCATTAATTCACAAATATTAAAAATGTACGTTTCTAATAATGTTAGTAGGGCTATAATCCTATAAGATTTCATTCGTCAGCATTTTCTATGAAAAATATGTAAATATGGATGGACAATAATTACACGTAATTATAATTAATGATTATGCTTTAAGATTTGCAATAGTTCTTATGTCTTTAGTAACTCATAAAAAATGTAAATTATTGATAAATACAATTATGCCTTCTATTTATTCTCACTTTTTTTTATAAAGCAATTAGTAGGTAATTATTTTTTAAAGATTAATACAATAAATTTAATACTATTTCACAATGTTATATCTTCAAAATGTGATTTATTTTCTATTCTTTTTGTTGCGGCTGAATCTCGCAGTGTGCCCGTCCTTGTGACGTCACATGTCACGTTACAGCGTTGTGTATGTTGCCATACGGCAGAAAATACCATAAATATTTATATATTTTTTTGTTATAGATGGTTGGATTTTTTATTTATTTCATAATTTTATTACCTATGCAATTTAGAGTGGATGTTTTTTTTTGGTTTCTACTGTTATTATCGAAGTATAATTTGATAAGGGCAGCTAATTGAAAGGAGGTTCATTCCTTTCGGGCACCCTTCAATCGGAATGCTAAATGAATACGAGGCCATTACACCTGGCTCAAGCGCCTTCAAAATTTAACTGGATCTCAATCCTGTGAAATAAATAATATAAAGACAAAAAAAATTTCGAAGAGAGTCTCTGAGCATGATTTTTGTAAAAAGCCTAGGCTAAGTCTTTTCAGTACTTGGTCACCTTGCTAAATTAGGAAACACTAACTAGAAAATAATACCTATTTTTTTTGAAAAACGGTTTTCTGTTATTTTTTTTACTTAGAGGAAAAAAACTTAACATAATTAAATTGTAAAAAACTATAGACAAAATGTTTGATTTGACGATATTTAATTTGTTAAGTATGATTTGAATGTATTTAAAAAAAAAAACAATATCGTATATAAAACACATTCACTTAGTTTCGGTAGAACCCCTGCCGTTCGGCCAAATTTAAGACAAGTTCTGGCAATCCTTTGTGTAGCGACTGTAATATTTTTGCGTTTGTGGCTCAGTCGATATCTGGCGCGGAGAGAGTGTGTTGCGATTTATTTTAAACATATCTCGACTGTGGTGTTGAGTGAAAATGCCAAATATTATAAACGAGGTTAAATTGGACTTCAAGGATGTGCTCCTCAGACCAAAAAGAAGCACTCTGCGTAGCAGGAATGATGTAAGTAAAATCCAGTTTTTGTTTTTAGTTCTGAAACTGAAGCTACAATATCAAGGTTCAAAGACCAGACTTTCAGCTGTTTACTTTACCCGACTGTCTCCTGCAATAATTTAAATGAAAACAGTTAAAATTTCGAATGGTAAAAAAAATTTAAATGTATCTCATAGTGCTAGACATATTTTCTGCATTATTAAATCAAGCACATGTATTTCTATAATGGTAATTGTTCATTGTTACAATAATTTATATTTTTTTTCGTTGACGTTTTCAAGGTCACTAGTAGATCCATTTGCATTTCATTTTATTATTAGAAATTCTCGATGAAAATAAGATTTTGGCATTGAGAGTTATCACAGCTGCGAAAACTAGGGGTCTGGGCAACTTTATTTATAAGTCCCACGTTTCTTAACGTGATTAAATAACTCATTGAGTATTTATTTTGATTCGAGTCCAGGCAATGTTTTTTTTTATCAAAATTGGGCACTTTACGGCCAAGTACGAGTTTAGAGTGAATTTTTAAATCTTTTGTAAAAAATAATCACACTATTAACATACAATTATTATTGTTTGGTCGTATAAACCTGTCAATTTAAAATTTAAAATTAAATATAACCGATTTTTTAATTATTATATTTTCGGAGACAGGAAGGCTGTCTAAATCACCTGTGAAGATTTAATTAAATATCGATCCTAACATTTTTATAAGAAATTACTATGAAATGGCAGAAGGATTTGTAAATTTGGCGCGTATTGTAATATTGTAAAAAATAGATAGTATTTATTAACGTATTTTTAGTCATAATTATGCAACGGGTTCTAAAATTGTAAAAATGTAATTTCACGCATTTAAATATAAATTTCTAAAATGCCTTGTTGTTATAAACTTTTCAAGAATGGGATTCAAAGAAAATATAGTCATGAAGACTGACATTATTATATTCAGGCAACTGCAAGGCCATAGGTCTCCCCTGAGATCAGCACGATGATCGATCCTGCACTACGTACGAATTTTTATTATTTATAGTTTAGGAAACTAGGCAGCACATCATCATGTCGCCCATAGGATGTTCACTGTTAAACATAGACCTCGCTCATAGATTTCCAACAAGACCGGTTTGAAGCGCCCTGGATCCAGCATCTCATGACCTGTACAAAGTTGTCTATCTACTTTGTGGTCGGATGTCGTACGCTGTAAAAGATCTTAGGGCCCCAGCGGCCTACAGTTCTATGCGCTGCCTGGGTCTTCCTCTGCCCTGGACTATTAAGGACTGGATATACTTGTTACCAAATGAGTTTAATAGATATTATCATTATTATATGCTCTTGGTGTATTACTATTTTAATTTATGTAAAAGGTTTTTTTTTGATATTTAAAATAAATGAAAAACTTTACGACTAAATTTTGAAACTCCATTTTATTTGAGCGTGAAAAGGTGTCTTGATTGTGGAATAAAGGTATAGTTAAAAATTTAAATAAAAGGCTACAATTTAAGTAATTTTCTATGTAGTTGTTGGAGGAATGCATCTATAGTTAATTATTTTCTTTTCGACAGTAATTGGCTGTCAGTTCACTGTGGGGCTCGTTTTTCATCTCATGTAAATATTTATATTGTACATTATTTTTTTACATCGCTGAGTCAATTCCGTGTTACAAATTGCAATAATTACTGGCCAGTACAATCCTACGTAATTAATTACGGCTTACAATTGCGGCGTAGTTCATCGGTTAAAAACTCTGTCCGTATGTAACCGTGATCAAAGATAAAATAAAAAAGTTAAACTAAAAAAATGGTTAAACACTTTCACGTATGTACGTCGTCCCATAAATAAACGACAAGCATTAATCAGTTCTTTTTTTTAGTAAAATCATTAAGCCATTCCCAGATAATTAATTAAAAAACACATCTCATATTTTCTTAAAATTATCGACATCGAAAAGGTTAGAAAATTTTGTGCACTCTCGGATGTTCCTTCTTTACCTTTATTTTTTAGTTAATATACATTTAGACTCTAATACAGACATCTATAAGCTTAAAATAAGCCAAATGTTTTGTATTATTTACTTCATATATAATAAGTACAATATTTTTGTCTTATATTCATTATAGGACGAAGAAGATTGTTGAAGGGATATAAGCACGAACAGAAAATACGAAACATAATACTATTTCTCCATTTAAACTTCAGAATATAACAATTGTTTCTGTCAAACCATATGTATATAACATATGACGTAAAGTAAAATATACTCCGAACCGTTGAACAAGTTTTTAAATCGATATAATGAAAGTACTGTGCCAGTTTCTTCATCACCATGTGCCTAGTTCTTCAATTCTGATGTTTTTTTTTTTATTAATTCTAATTTGTATCGCTGGTGTTTTTTTTTACATCAATAAATTTTATGTTTTAAAAATTTAGTTTTCTTCCAAGATTATTCTTCTTCTAAGGCGATAAACGTCGACTGCAAAGCATAGGCCTCCTCTAAGCCAAGGATGATCAGTCAGTTATCAGCGTCACCACCCACCTACCCACGACGCGTATGCTACCTCCTTATCGTTACTCGACAATATTTCAGCTCCAATGGCTATAGGTTGCACGAACCATGTGCCCCGCAATATAAATCGTTTAAATATACAAAAAATACATGAATTCAAAATATACTCTCAAAGAAATTATTTCAATTGTAATACAGGTTAATACAATTTAATTTAAAGGAATTGTCAGCTTGAAGCAGATGGGGCAGTTTTGATTGACATTATCACGAAGGTCATTGAGTGAATGCGGACTATTGTTAATCGTCATGCCTGTTCCGGTTATATACCTCGATTGTACACACAAAACTGTGTGTTTGCAGGCTGAACATGATTCTTCACATAAACGATACATTTGTCGGTAAAATATAACACGCGTGCGCACAAAACACCGTGTGTTTACTGGATAAATGCCACGCTTAAACTTGTCTAATTTATGTCATAGTTTTTGCCGGCTTTTACGATATACGCACACACAAAACCGTCTGTTTGTAGGCTGAACATGACGGTCATACATACAAATTTTCATGTGTTCTTTGGCAACACATAATTCATGTGCTTACCAGCTATTTACATGGATCGTACACACAGAACCGAATGTTTGCATGGCTGAACAGGACACTAATGAACGCAACGGATGTACGTATAATTCGTCGAATTATGCCTGCTATATACTTCAATAGTACTAGCATATTACCGTGTTTGGCAAGCTAAATAAATATATACATATATTTAAAAAATTGGGATTTCTATATGAGGTAAAATCATCAAGAGAAGAATATGTAGCGCGTAGTACAGACGATCTCTGAGGCCTGAAGGTTCTGGAGTGAAGACAATAGATTGATAAGCGCAGCGTAGATCGCCTGTTGACAAGGTGGACATTTTAAGATCGTTGGAAGACGAATACAGGAAGCTTCCAACCGGGCCTAATAGAAATCTACGACGGAGGCCAACGTCCAGCTGTGAACGTCCCATGGCTGAAATGACGATGATGGATTAAAAAAAATCCGTAACGCGTTTATCTTCAGTACAGAACATAAAATAATTAAATTATTTAGGTTTTAATTGCAATTTATTCGGTAAAATATTATTTAATTCTGGCAGCACAAAATTAGCAGCAACACTGACAACTGTCACTAATAAATCTATATTTTTTACTGAAATTTACCAGCAGTTTTATTAATATAGATTTCTAAAACAGTTGTTTTTTCATATGTGTATCTAGTTACCCTCTTCATTTCCCATATCCTAATCAACCTGCTTTAAACTTTGTTTAGCTCCATCTAACACTCTCTTCCTTTTTTCGTAGTGACTTTAAATAGCTGTTTTTCTAATTATATATACAGTTTTAACAGCATAGTTTCTAGACCTTAAGTTTTCAAAACTGCGAGGCACTAGTGGTAACTTGTTATCCAGGTAATTGGACAACAAAAAACAATAAAAAAACAGTCGGTTGGATATATGATTTCTTGTAAAAGACACGATAGTTAATTAAAAATTTTGGAAATGGTTAAAAATGAAAGAGAACATACACAGATAAGATCTTTTAAGTTTAGTTTGAGATAACTTTCCTTCACGATTCGTCCAAGGTTGTAAATATCGATTTTTATATTATAAACAGAATTGACTGTAATTATTACTACGTAATAATAATTAATTGTACATCAAAATTATCATCATATCTGGGGATAGACACCCACTGCAAGTCATGGGCTTCCCCCACAGATCGTCCATCGACAACTGACTTATTATATATTTACGTAACATATAATTCTCTCTAGTTAACAACAGGTTCACACGTCGAAGTACCCACGTGCTAAAATATTAGCTTAGTATACACCCGCGTGTTATATAATTTTTGATACGAAAAATTGGAATGTTCGTGGCGAGAATATTTATATAATAAATCCAGCGGCCCCGGCTGACTTCATTCTGTGAGAAATTATGATCCTGCCTGAACAAAAAACGACATACATATAAATGTAAACAGTTGTAGGTTAGTTTAAAATGATAAATAATGTTATTGATTAAATATCTTAATAAAAGATAAAATACATTTGTTCGGAACTTTCAACAAGACAAATCTATTTTATATTTGACTTAGTTTCGCAAGAAGCAGAAAGAAACTCAAAAAAAAAACAAACTAAAGTTTAACAATATGCTTTATATAATAGAATTTATTCACATACACTTTCTGCCATATATAGCTAAAATAAGCGACGTCATTACCAAGAATTTTTGTCATTTAAAAAAATCGTTTATTAAATTACATGCTTTTTACATCAATTGGCTTTTAATTCGCGTTTTGAATTTTGTAAATGTTAGTCCAATAATGTTTTGGAGGTCAATGATAAACAATGATTATTTAGTTATAAATACAGCAGACGGCTACAGATTTATGCGCAAGTTAAGCAAGAGATAACATGTATTTCTTAGAGTTCTCTTTCACGAGTCAGATGTCTGGAAAATGGTGTAAAGTTCGGACGTCCTGTTCGGGAAAAGCGACTCGACAAATCGAGTGACATCGGATTATGTTTGTTTTAATTCTAAGTTAGACTCCGGGGGAATAGAAGCTCATCAATTCTAGCTTAGACTCCCAAAATCGACTCATGGAATCTGAATTAAACATTTAGACCAAAAATCTAATATATAAAATTCTCGTGTCACGGTGTTCGAACTTGAACTCCTCCGAAACGGCTTGACCGATTTTTACCAAATTTTACATGCGTATTCAGTATGTCTGAGAATCGGCTACTATCTATTTTCCATACCCCTAAGTGATAAGGGTGGTCCAACCTCTAAATTTTATTTTTAATTTTTTAGACAATTTTTTTGGTTTTTATTTTATTATGATACAGCATACAAAAATACATACAAACCTAAATTTATACCCCTCTACGATCAACCCTTATCTTACATTTGTTAATTAAAAACTTTAATTTTTTTTTTACAAAATAACGTTTGCGGGATCAGCTAGTAGTCTATAAGTTTAACACATATGTTGTAAAATATCCATAGTGCAATATATAGTTTTAAAAAAAGATGTCTATAATAATGACATTTCACAGCAAATAAAATTAATATATCTCCTTCGTACGCTGCAAGACAAATAATAATGTGTAACAAATATTTTTATGTTCTATGGTACATGATTTTTTTTTTTAATTACATCCCTACAATTGTTTTTGGTTTTAATTGTCGTAAAATGTTTGACAGATATTGAGAGGTGTGTTATTCTAATTTACTGTGTGTTTTCTATGGATAAGAAAACGGGCTCTTCTTAATATTTTATCTATTTTTTAAAAATTTCTTCTATTCATAGGAACGTCGTCGTCATTTCAGCTCTATGACTTCCACTGCAAGGGGTAGATCCCTCTGCAAAGACATCTTTGGGGGAATATACGATAATCGTCAAGCTTGGCAAGCGAGTTGACGATCGCCGTGTGGTATTATAGTATGCAGAGGACGCTGCTGCCTTTCCTCTGGAAACTTGTTGAGCTATGGCAGTTCCATTATTAATGCACAGTGTGAATTATAGGATGTTGTATCTCGGCAATCGAACCCGTCACTAAGACATCAAGAACCTCGTGTATTAAAGAAAATATAAAAAATAAAATTAGCTAAATTGGAGGTGTCGTTTTCGACTTTTGCGCCTAGCGACAAGTTTTTATCTAAATATATTCATGTAAAACGAAAAATGCCGCATTATATCTAGTGGTAATGATACAATAATTGATAGTTTATACAAACTACGTGTTAGATAACAATTATATATGTACGTTACTGATGCGTGAAGGTAAGACATAATTTGACTGTACAAATAAGTGTATTTTTGCCTATTTCATGGTGAAAAGCAAATGATATACATAAACAGACTATAACCGGAATGAAGTAGCAATTTATCGAACACATTTCTATTTCCAGTAAGTTAACATCTTTCAAACAAATGTTCTTTATCACTACAAACTCCAAAGACTTCCTTGAGGCCTTTTTATGAAGGAACGAGTAGTGTATTCCTACCTACTATGATATACCTGGTGCTCATCCTGAGTACTTTACAAGATTGAACGCATCAATGATTGTCGATACTCGTCAAGGCTTGTGGGAATGGCTAAATCAATCCAGCACCCTCGTTGTTCTATAGCAAGTGGAAACCACTTGCCACTGACCTTGGGTTTGCTTCAGTGGACGTCAAAACCCCGTCCCTTCAATCCAGAAAACTACAGGTTGATTGATTATAAGTGTAAATGCTTTAAAAGGGGTGTTCAGTACAAAACATAATATAATTATTAAGGTTTTAATTGTAATTTATTCAGTAAAATATGTAATTCTGGCAACATAGAACAACACTAACAACTGTCACTTTTTCTTTTCTAACTTTTTATTGTAACGCAATGCGTATCTTATTTTAATATATCTACATTTATTATTAAAAATTAATAGTAGTTTTATTAAACAAGGGGGAATGTACAACTAAATGTCAGTAAAAGGCTTACTTAATCGGTTACACTGAAACTGTTGAAAAGCGATAAGTCAAAAACTAGAACTAGTACAAAGTTTGCAGTGACAGATGGTAAATAATAATTAATTTTAATACCTAGTAATCCGAATTATGAAAACACTTTCTTATTATTATATGTTGTCATTACTTTAAGTTATTATTGTTTTATCATTAAGTTCAACTATTGGTGCTTGCACAGGGTAAACCATATATTACTTGCCCAATTGAAAATTTTACACTATATTAACTTCTCTATATAAATGACAAGAGAAATACGTGATTTAGAAAAGCGAATTTCACAAAAAGTACAAGAGCTTTTACGCTGATTCTTCCTACAGAAGTTTCTTTGATGAAGTACATAGCCCAAGTCTGCTTGGCGCGAAGCCAAAGACTGCGATGTGGGTCTAATAACTAGGTCGAAGAGGGACGATATTTTATGTCTTCATTAAAATGAAATAGAAAAATATTAGTCGTACCTCACATTATCTAGATTGAAAGTCGCACGAATTGCTGGCAAAATATGACGTCGTAGTTCTTCGAATTTTTAAGTACTAACGTTTAGTATACATAGTTTACTGAAAAGGCTCTCTTCGAGTAGTCCTATTTTCCTAAGCTAGTTTACTGAAGTTTTGGATAGAGAACAGGGCCCGGCGTGTATATGGTGTACCTGTGTTACACAAGTGGTCAGCTTAAAGGATTCCATGTGGGTGGGTTCACGGACCCTTCTGTTCCGTGAACTCAGTTCCGATGGTATTGTAAAAGCACTCCGTGTTAACAGCCAAAACATCAATGGAAACTATTTATGAGGATAATCTTAGAATATACGTCAACAAGGGAGGCCTAAGTCTAGGATGGACGCCCTATGGCTGAAATGATGATGATAAAGTTTTTAATAATAAGTTAATGATACTTATTTACGTAAACACGGTGTCTAGCAAAGTGTTTCTACCTACAGTAATTTTTAACGTATCGGATTCAGGTGCGGTATTTTTTCTAAGGTATTATACAGGTGATTGATTATAGGTGCAAAAGCTTACAAGGGGTAAAGGTATTGCTCATTTGTCAGCAAGAAGTTTCCTGAAAAGATAGATAACTCCTGTTCCCTATAACAATATGAAGTGATCATATCGTTATAGAAAACAGTATGAGGACAAATAACTTTTGAAAGTATATATATATATATATATATATATATATATATAAGTAGATAAAGATCATCTCAGCGCTTGAAGAAAATATCATAATGTCCAGCAAGTGATACGTAATACCGAGACTAGATTCCAGGAATATGCCCAACTTGATGATCAGCATTAAGAAGACATAATTTTTAAGGAATAAAATCCTCACTATTCTTCTATTTTAATTTTATTGAAAGGAATTGCAAATTAAAGTAGCTTTTTTAAAAATTTGAAATTCGTATTCTACCACCAGACAGCCTTTACAAAGTCTACAGGAAAAAATAGTAAAATATAATTAATTTTAATATGTAATACAAACACTTTCTTACTCTATTAACATTATGTTATTTATTATTTCTGAAACCAATAATTTTTGAATAGAGTGTACCATATATTAAAAAAAGAAATTAAGTTATGCATTCACCCCTTTAAAGATTTTACATCTATAACCAATCATCCTTTATAAGTAAAATAATTTTTATTAGTATATGATAAAACTATTAAGATTCACAAAAGTATTTAAAAAAAGAAGTTATTAGTTGACTTATATTTAAATATTTGAATTTAAATAAGGAACATATTTATGTTAGCACTGAAAGAACGTGATCTTCTAATATTTACTTAAGCAAAAAACAACTCAGATAAATTTTAACGTATCAGAATAATAAACGAAATTAGTTCTGGGAATATTTATTATAGTAAACTTAGTTCAATAAAAACAAAGCCTCGTTTCTAATCAATCGCCGAGTCAATACACGTGTGTGTATAGTAAACACGTGTCCAATTTACGACGGTCGTATTTGGACGTACGTCATGCAGGCAAATTAATGCCTGCGCCAATATTGCGTAAAGTTCACCAATACACATTTGTAGGTGACAGGTTTTTACTTACTTACCTTTATTATTAACCAGCTGACCCGGCGAACTTTCTACCAGGCGGTAGGAAGTTCGCCGGGTCAGTCAATGAATGTCGTGTTACCTTTTACTTGAACTAATTTAGGCTTTGATGAACGTAACACAATGATACAAAATAATATTAATATAGATAGAAATATATAAGTATTTTATTATGATGAATGATGATGAATACATACAGAATGAGAATAAAAATTAAAAAAAATAATAATTAAAAACTTCAAACAAAAAAAAATGATTGAAAACTATGTTGTGCAGATTGGGATACACTCAGATTAATTCATTAATCGTATTTTCATTCAAGCCCCTTTGGTAAACGACATTCTTTGTTTTTTGGTCAGGCGCAAGTACAAATAAATATCAGGTGTTTGTTAATAGGATAACAATAAGAGCTGAGACTAATATTGTGATATTACTAATATTACTTTGTCGATTCAGCCAAAAGATGCCCTCTTGAAGACATGGGCCTCCCTCAAAGATATTTACGTGGGGATATATCATAATCGCCAAGCATGGGTAGGCGGTTTGGCGATCGTAGTGTGGTTTTATGGTTCGCAGAGGACGCTGCTGTCCATCTTTTGGAAACTTGTTTGTGTGCAGTGGCAATCTTATGTAACTAACTATGCCGTCCGGCGACACCACAGTGATGTCGTGCGCAAAAATTGGCCAACTTCATCATGGCAGATTAAATAGATGACACGATTATTTATGATGAATGCGCGGACGTCTTGTCTGACGTTTTGGACGATTTGGAAGAAGACATTGGAGATGAAAAAAGTGTAAATGTAGCAGAATCGTCGGAAGATAGTGAAATATATGCAAGGCGAATTCGACGTTGTATCTTGGAGACTGATACCAAAGAGAATGGAAATAAACAAATATTTAAAAACAAACAAATTTTGTATTTATTTACGCATGTATATCTTCGATATTTCATGAAAGTAAGGGAACAGGGTTGAGAACGCATGAGAACTAGCGTTGAGTTGGTTAAAACTTTACAATTCATATTTTCCCGACAATGTCAAAAACGGCCGGCGACAAGCCAAGTAATCTGAATTAGCGCTGCCGGCGCCAAGCGAATAAATTTTTACGAAACGTACGGACGGTAAAGTGTTAATGTATAAAGTGTAAATTACTTACAATTGTATTCCGAGAATCGAACCCGCGACTTACGATCGTAATTCTCAGTCATCTCCACTGCTGGACTACCACAGCTATGTAGTGATGTACGAAACTGTATATGTAGGTTTTACAAAATACCTTTATTCGTAATCATAACCTTGACCATAAATAATGTGAACGTGTATTAATACAATATTGCATTATTTAAAAATTGCACAATGAAAATAACATATAAATATATGCTTTTTATAATTATCTGCGGTAAGTTTTAACCGGTTAAAACTGAACAAGCTCGTTTATCGATTAGCTTCAATCGATAATGTTTGAGGTCGCTTAACACTACTTCGATTTTGTATTCTAGATGCCCTTCTTGCATGTATGCCTATGATTGTATAAGACCATGTGGACTATAAAGTTAAAATGCCTGTATCTTATTTAAAAAAAATGTCTTAAAGTAAAGCGGAAATAACTTGTATCGTTCAATCGCTATAATAATAGCAATTGCATACATTAGTTACACGTGCCGACATGTCGTCGCAGTAAATATATTAATAGCGCAAACTATTTGTCTCCTTCGATATCTTCCGCGAAATTCGATTATTGCAACTACCTAGTTTCGGGCTTTTTGGCTACCAACACTTCATGCAGAGGTCTCATCTTGAAGGTTCTCGTATTAACCCTTAAATGCATAGCGATGAAAATCTGCAACGTACCATTTAAACGTAAAATAAATACTACACTTAAAAGTAAATGCGTAGTGTAAAATGTGTAGTAAGTATAAGAAATGTCATTTTTAATTATATATATATATATACATATATATATATATATATATATATATATATATATTATCTTGCATTATAGTGTACTTATATGCACGATATATATTTTTAAAAATAAAAGTCATGCATTTAAGGGTTAATTATTCAAATGCTGAATTCGTGAAGAATATTATGACGGTACATAGTCGATATACGAGTGATTTGATATAAGTTTAAAAGCTCTAAGTGGTGAATGTATAGCTCATTTGCCAGAAAAATGCTTGAAGGCTTAAGCACCTATTTCCAATCATCTTGTATATAATATTTATATATTATATATTATTTCCATCGGAATTCCACAAGTCAATAACCACTGGCATTCCTCCCTTTAGCGCTATTGTACCAATAAACAATCTCAGTCTATTCGGGCACAAAATATTGCTATCAATACGGATATTTTAAAATAAAATAATAAAAGTTACGTAACCAAAACTTTTTTCTTAAAGTATATTTATTTTCTGGTTTTATCTAGAATTATGTAATTTGACAGTTATTTAGTTTTCATAATTATTTTAATGGTCTCTAATTACGCAATGATAACTTTTCTACACAACAACATATTTATTCACGTATTTAGGTTTAAGGAATAACACAATAAATAAATTTTTCAACCTAGTTTCAATACCTTATCCGATATACACGTTCAGACTGAAACAGAATTGAATAGAACAAGTATTTTGCTCTGTCTATTCATGGAACCTTCAACGTGAATTTCTAGTACAAGTCCTTCAAGAGATTTCTGTTCCAATCGCTTGTATAATTAAAAACAGGGACAAAAACTACGTAACTGGTACAACCATGAAACGTTGCTCAATGTTTCTAGGCAACCTTGCAGCGGGCGGCTTTCGAGAATTTCACCTCCCTGCCGACATTGTTACGGTGAGATAGGTTGGCGAGTTGCCAACGGAAGCGACGCGCCCGCCCAAGGTCCCGCAAATCGTTACAGGCAAATGTGACTACACATCATTTGTACTTAGAAAACCTTTTACCATATTAGTGTGACGACATTTATCTTAATGCCGTATATTAGGAAAAAGAAAATAGTGGCACTGATACGTCAGATGGAACTAGACGAAGACAGGCGAAGGTCGGTTATATAGTAAAAACTCTTATTCGTTTGAAGTCAAAGTCAAAATAGTTTTATTATATGACAGGGGTGGCCAACCAGCGGCTTTTTGAACGATTGTTTTCGGCTCCAATTTATTGTCGAATTATTTCAATATTTAAATTTGTATTAGAAATCGAAACAAAGTACTAGTCTGAATAATTTTATTCTACCATAAAATTCGTGAAATCCAAAGATAGACCAGAAATAATTAATCGGCATTTCAAATAATTACTGAGGAGTGCTGTAGGCGCCACTTATCTAACTTGAAATAATTATCTGTGTAAATTTTTTTATATCTAAAGTAAATACACGTAATTTTTACTTATGATTATATAATTTCTGTAAAAGAAATTATGCTCTCTTGAATTATTTAAATGCTTATTTAACATCGGCTCGCGAAGGTTTTCATATTACATATTCGAATTTTACGACTCCGACTACCAAAGAACTTGGCCACCCTTGTTATATGAGATTATTAAAAAAGAACTAACAAGAAATTTAGTGCAGTATGTAACTTTTTTGATAGTTGTTTTAAAAAAAAACCCTAAAATTAGAACAATTCATATTCAAATATCTTTATCGTGAACATGCTCTGAAATAGAGTAATGTGCCTTTTGGAACAGCTTGTATTAATAGATTTCTTGAATAAAATTTTTAATTATATGACTATAGCCTGGTCGGATCATAAATGCCTCACACTTAAGGAACAAACTATAGAAACTCAGCTGGACTATTTATACGGGGGTAACACGACTGGTCAAACATTGCTCTGAGGTGGGGTACCTAAATACCCATCCGTTTCTCGTCCACGTACTCGTATGTTTAGCAGTTTTCAATGGCTCATTCAATTGCCTCAAACTAGATGAAGAATGGAATCTCATAAATTAGTGTTAATGTTAATGTCCGAAATTATTGTGTTTCCGACGGTACTCCATGGAGGCGTTTTCAATGTAATATTTTCTAGACTGCAGTGTGATCCGTGGGGTTTGCCTCAAAAGAAACTCGTAGCGTTATAGCGCAAGAAACACTTGTTATTAATACTAGTTTAAACACGAACTAAATGTAATTTCTACAAGAAATAACATTTCTTTTAAAAATATTTCTACAGCGATTATTAACGGCAGTTGCATTATACAGATGGCTTATATATAAAATAAAAAATATTCATTTTGCTGGTAAGAACGGGGCTCGGGCGTAACAGCTTTTTTCCGATGACATTTACAACTCTGGTAATAATTGAACACTCAATAAAGCCCCCCCTAATCTTCAGATACGGCGACGCGATAATTTTTCCTTACTACAATCGTTTTCTTTATCAAGCTTATACTACTAAGTTATGTTTATAAATAAATATATGAAAATAAGTGACGTCACTTCCGTCGCAACCCTCCGCTTATATGTTTAACGCTTGAACGTACTTTGTATCCGTTGTTTATACTCACTGGGAAATCCCCGTTATAAATTGTTCTTAGTTTAAATAATTTAATCAGAGTATTTACAATGGTTATACTGAATGTAAATATACTATGGCATTACTACTAAAAGGTTTGTTATGAAAATATTTTTATCAGTTTCTTGTGTAGGATGTATTGTTATTTTGTACTAATTGCAGTGAGAGAGAAGGGCAGAATATTAATTTTGCGTACTAAGCAATTAGGCAAGCAGCTAAAAATATGTTGGATGATGGCCAAAAATACATTAATTAACAATGTTTTACATTTTAATTGTAGGGTCTACGAGACAGATGTTTTCATGTTATGGTTAGTGAATCCAAGCGGTAATACTAATTTTGTTAGGTTTCAATAATATCAACTAGAAGAGCGATGATCTGGTTTCTAGGAGTAGAATCATAATGCTAACAATTATGATGATCACCCAAGACGAGGTTCTTTCCAGTCTGGTTGCTTTTCAGTACGGTGAAATTTATATTGTTATAGCGCGTACGGTTTCTAAAGTAGCCCTTTAAAGGCTGTAAAAAAGTTTAGACATAATGCCTTCAGCACCGTTGCCCCTATCACTCCAAACTCAGCAAAGCTGTTAATCGCAATAGATATGATTACTATATATTTTAAAAGCTCCTATCGTCATCATTTTCATTCCAGATTTAGGAGGTTCATTGCTGGACATGGATTCATTTGAAAGCAGCCTTAAAACTACGTATACCACTATAATAATTATAATAATAAATTTTATATCCGTCTCAATGTGTTTATTGAATATTATTAAGTTAGTAACAATTTTAACTAAAATGCTTTGTTTGTAACAGGTTAGTATATTAATAATTAAAAAAATAAATAATCGAAAAGCTCTTAAACATTGATCAACAGTATAAATGAATGTTAAATAAAAAAAAATTTAAGCATTTTAATAAAATACTGACGGAGTTGGTTTAGTTCCTCCATTACATTGTGTTCTCTTTGCGGTCAAAAGCACCGGCTTTCTGTCATTGTGTTTGAGCTTACGTCAAACTTAATGAGGGTCACAACAAGTAAACATTGTTGGATTGATTACGGGTGTGAAAGCGTTAACCCTTTCCTTACCGCAATCCGTTCGGCCGAAGTGACGTTACTGAATCGGGCATGTGATGTGATGTTCGAATTTTCTCATTTAAGTGTCACATATTTAAAAATTTTACAGGTATATTAATTAAAAATTGAACTTAGGATAACTATTAGTAATTTATTTGGCTGTGATAAATCCTAAAACAGGAATCTATACATATAAGCCCACATTACAAGATGGATGCCGGCTAACTGCGGCGCTGGTAACGAAAGGGTTAGAGGGGTGAATGCATTCTTCACCAATAAGCCTTTACACCTATTGCCAACCACCCTGCATAAAGTGATGACTCTGAAACTATTGGAATGAAATTCTGCAGAGACAGATGGTCAACAAAAATTAATTTATTTATGTAATAATGTGAATTTTGAAAACGCTTTTTAATTACTTTATTATCATTACGATATTTATTATTTTTGAGATAATTAATTATTGGATAGTGTGTACAAAATATTAATTGACAGCAAATGAGCAATATATCCATCAGTTTAAAGCAAAAATCCAGTATATAATTATCAAAGTTAACACTGTCATCTGAACGGAACTTGGCCTTCGTTTTAGTTGCCGGTGTTACCATTATTTTGTAGCTGTAATAATAAATAAATTTTTCCTAAATGATATAAATTAAACTTCGGTACATTGTTGCTGTCTGAGATTTTATATTTGTTTTAACGTCTAAAGGTCGTGATACACGCGATGCGACAAGATAATGACTTTGAAACTAATTCTGTCAACGAATTACATTTGTCCGTTACCTTCCGTGCCTTGAACGTTATCCAAATCAGTTGATGGGTTACCATGCCAATCACTATTGATCATTATTTTTGGTTTTTCTCTTTACTTACGATTAAGAATGTATCATTCGGTAATTTAGCAAAGTCAAAATTACTTTATTATTTTAGATTATTAGCTTTGAATTAAATTTACGTTTGTTTGTAGCGCCAAATTCTGCATAGATCTGACCACAGAGGGGTTAGTAGTTTTTTTTAATATTTTGAATTTTTTTTTTCTTAAAATTAGAACAGTTTGTTTCCAAACTTTATTGCGTACATAATCTGAAATAGGTTTACATGCTTTTCAGCATAGATTGTGCTTAAAAATAGTACACAAAATAAAGCAGACTACAAAATTTAATTAACTTAGCATGCTTGATCTTGTCATATGATTTATAGTTATATTTGTACGTATATATTTATAGTTTCTCATAAAAATTAATTAAATTTATCGTTTATTAATGCGCAGACAATACGGATATTTCTTTAGTTAATTTTTGCTTTAAGACACGAGTTTCTTATGTAGAAAACCAAAACAAAAAATGCTATTAAAAATAAAGACATTTGACCCACAGATTAAATTAAAATACCCAACCATATTATAAAACATTTGACATCAATCGAGAAAGTCAAAAAAAAACAGTAAAGTATTAGAGGTAAAACAGTAAAGTCAGCAGTGGTAGCTCAGCGGTAGTGGACTGAGATTTGCGATCGTAGGTCGCAGATTCGTTTCCAGGGATACAATCTTACAGTGGAGTGCAACTCTTCATAAATAAGTTTTCAGAGGATAGAAAGGGGCTTCCGTTGCGTACCGTATATAATACCGTACATAATACCTATGACGAATAACCACATACCCAAGTAAATATTATTTAATATTTATAGCGGCAACATTGAGTTAAGAACCAGGTGTGACAACTGAAAAAAAATGTCGAACATATAAAACTGTAAAACATAAAGAAGAAATAAATACCAATTGTACAGAGTAAGAAGTTTATATTCTTTCACCAAGAGTGACGCTCACATACCGTACTGCGACCGCCAAGTGTGGCGATTATGGTATATCTCCCCATAGATATCTTTGGGGGGAGGCCTAGGACTTGCAGTGGGCGTCTAGGGGCTGAAATGACGAACAGCAAAGTAATAAAACTTAAAAGTGAATTTGTAAATTAAACCAGAGTATTACAATAAAAATATAATCACTGTACGAAAAAGAAACTTTACATTTGAAAGTAATCGTTGTTTACAATCAAAGTTGGTTAATCAGTAAATAAAGTGGTCATTGTAAAAAATATTTTACTTATATAATTATTTTTTATTTAATTTCGTTAGATTCTTTTTGACCAGTTGCACTGCTGCCCTAATGGCATTTGCAGATTCCGCGGGTTTGAGTTTGTTTGCTTCACGGCACGGGCCACTATCTATTATTATTTTACCAGGTGGGAGCGCGCCGAGCTCTTAGATCGCTTCGTCTGATGCTTTATAGTGACTAGGCTCAAGGGCCCCCACGAGGGATCCTCGCCTTGGGCTGACATTCGGCGGGTATTATCCGCTTTATTTATTTCGAAGCAAAAGTGCTCGAGAGGACCGAACCTCAAATCATAACGCTATTATTACTTGGAATAGCTAACGCTTCCAATAATCGCTGGGAACTACTTCTTGTAGCGGAAGAAACTCCTGCAACGCTTCTATCTAGTATGATTCCTCTGTGATATATGATCGGATCTCGTTCGAGACTGGTTGGTTTTCGAGAGGCGACGATGACGGTGTGCAGTGTCACGTACACACATTGGTTTTATTGTCGTCGTGCCGTTCGGCAATTTGGTGATGGCACATACGGTAAAGTTCGATAGGTAGGCGAAGTTAGTTTGAAATAAATGTGGATTTTTTTTTAATTAAACATGTGAACAATACCGAAAATAAAAAAAAATCACTAGACTTTAGCTTAACCGTTGACTAAACTTGTAGATATCAATTGTTATAAGTTAACAAAACTTTAAAACAGGCCCCTATAACGCTTTGCTTGAAGGGGAAGCCCCTGATTAATAGTAATGCGTTCGTTATAAAGGGGGACTACCCTCGGCATAAACTTGATAAAATCAAAATAATAGTTACGTACAACAGTTGCATGACAATTACCGATTTAGAAAACATACAAATGGTTATTTGTTTTGAAGGTTGGCAATGTCATCGCAAGTTTTTCGCATTTTGATTTTCTTTGGATAGCGCAGACGCAAAACTTGTGTTCCATCTTTTAAAAAAATGCACTATGTAGCTCTCAGATATATACAACAGTCAGATAAGTAATGTTCGCGTGTCCAGTAGACATTTGTTTGGCAGTGATTTCTTTGATATATCAAAAGGCAAAATAGCTTCTTTCTTCGCTAAAGAAGATTTGCATAAAAACTAACGTGTTACGAAAACCTAAAGGGGTCGTACGAACCACATTGAAGTCAGCATGACGTATCTACCTATAGATTATTTATTGGCAGGTGTTATAAGATACTAAAAAACTCCTTCGGAAACTTTTGATGTTACCTTTTCATTTTTGAATATTGTTTACATATTGTGTACGTGTTTGTGTCATTAATATCAACATGGATATATTCGAAAGTTGCAAGTTAATGAGTGTGTGTGTGTGTGATGAAATGAAAAAAAAACACATTGAGCGTTATAACTGATATGGCGCTAGAAAATAGCAAAAATTAGCAGTGAGTAGATCATTTATCACGAACAACAGATGGAGGCTGCAAAGTTTTGGAGAGACGACAAACCGTCAAGTGCAGCGTAGAACGTCCAGTGCCATGGTAGACCTTCTTAAATTAGTCAGAAGACGTAAGGTCGCTTCAAAACGGTCTTACGGCTTAAATGATTATTTGTTTAAAATACAAAATACATGTTGAAACAAAATTTATCTTCGAAAATTTCCCAATTTTTAATATCATTTTTTGACACTGGGTTGGTACTCGTGTAGAGATAAAAAATATTTCGAGGAAAACAGTGAAAACACTTCTTTTCTATATAAACCACAGAGAAAATGCACCGGGCCCCCTAGCTATCAAACATTTGACATCAATCAAAATAAAAAGGGGTGTCAAGTTTAATTTTGGTATGGCTTTGAGTTGAATAAGTTGTATGGTTAATCTTTCACTTTACTTATTATTTAGACATTAAAGAAATACATGACACAGAAATATATGAAATTAATATTTTTTACTGAAATAATAATTATTGATGTAGTGCAACCAAAACCGGTGTACTGCCCTTAAAGGAAAGTGCTGCGTGATGGGGGCTGAGGAAGAGAGCCTAAACGCAACCGCCGTAATGTCGAACTGACAAAACATAGCCGATATTCCTCAACTCGCTGCACACATGTTAAAGGCGCGGTACAGCAGTTTCGGTAGCACTGTAGTACGTCTACCAGGCAAGCTAATCTATGAATAAAATTTTGTTTCTCAGGTGGATCTGTACCGGGAGATCACATTTCGCAACTCTGGACAGACGTACAGGGGAGTGCCGGTCATGGCAAGCAACATGGACACGGTCGGCACCTTCGAAATGGCCAGGGAACTCTCAAAGGTTAGATTTTGTTTTTTTTGTTCTAATTAGTACTAGAAGTTCTACCTGCAGCTGGAAGAGGAGTTTATTGGAAATTGGTGTAAAAACTTTAAAGCTCTTTGCTCACCAATGAGCTTTACATTCATCGTTATAAATCTTTTATACCTATAACCAATCACACTGCAATTATCTGAAAACAAATTATATATTTCGGTAATAACATACGAGTATGTCATGCAAACTACCAAAACTGTTTTAACTGAAACACTATTACTATCGTAATTAAAAAACGGAAACTACATTTAACGTTCGTTACTTATGTTGTCAATTTCTTTTATCATAAAATAAACAAAATTCAGAACCACACCGAATTGATTGTATTTGTCAACCGCTATATATATACATACATACATATATATTTAAATTACCTTTTATGGAGTGTGTCTATATCGACAATGAAAAAGATATGTATGTATATATATAAGTCAAAATAAATTACATTATCGGACATATTCCGGTAAAGGTACTTTAATGGAATATGTCCTTATTCTTAAATTTATTCAGAGTACCAGTCGACAACGCCCTCCACATTTCAGAAGACTATAGATTGGCGAAACACCATTAATAAGGTGGTAGCCACGACCCTCAGTTGTCAGTTCTGAGTAGACAAATATTAAAAAAGCAAAACAATTTAATCAACCTCCCGTAATTTCTATTTTTCAGCACGGCCTGTTCACCTGCATCCATAAGTATTACACGATTGAAGAGTGGAAGACCTTCGCAGCGGAGCATCCTGGATGTTTAGAGCAAATGGGTGGGTGTCATTTCTGTCCCATGTTTTTAGCTTTACAAGGGTCATGACTGCTTATGTTGGTTTATGACATTAGTGTCAAAAGTACATAGATAGCTCCGAAATACGCCATTCCCTTGTTACTTGTATAGACTGATCCATATTAAGCAAAGAATTTGAATAGGTTAAATGGTTTTATACCATAGTGGTCTAAAGTAGCAATAGGCGAGACACATCGATAGTTCAAATGACGACGGAGGCCGATAAGTTATCCACGAAACAGTAGACGTGGCGTGGGTAGCCGCTCATTGAGTGGACCGACGACTTAGTCAAGATCGAGCGGTCATTGTGAAGATATTTGGGGAAGAAGTATGCCTTGCAGCAGGTTCTATCAACTGACATGGTGACGGTAGTACATCAAGTAAAAAAATATTTCTTCCAAATGTCTGCACATAAATGTCTAATGCTTATAGAAAGTTGTTGTCTCTTGCGTACGCGATTTTGAAATTTCAAGACAAACAGCAACTCAGTTTGCATCGCATTCTAGAACAAATAGGACAATAATATAAAACGAACTATATAGTATAAATTCCACGATTTAAGTGTCATCACAAAAAATTCACATGTTAGGACTTAACCCTTGGAACATTCTACACACCTTGTCACTTCTAAGTGTGTCATTCCAGCTGCAAGCTCGGGCACAGCGGAGGCCGATTTTGACCGGCTGTCCGAGATACTCGACAACGTGAAAGAACTCAAGTTCATCTGCTTGGACGTTGCCAACGGGTATTCGCAGCACTTCGTCGAATACGTCCGGAGAGTCCGTGCTGCCTACCCAAAGCATACTATTATTGTAAGTTTTTAGTGTATAGTGTATACCAGGCGTTCTCAACCTACGGCCCACAAAGTATAGTAATGATTAATTTCAAAAAAATATGTAGACCAGTATACCTGCATATTATGTCCTTGACCTCTGAACAGTAAAATGTGTTGGGATAACATCATTTCTTCCAAACACATTTGCAGATATTTTCTTAAAGATTTAATTTAGGAATCCATAAAGTTTATTGTTCGCGCCATCCTGCTCATATTAACATTTTATAAAAAATTTAATGAGTACAGACAGAAATTAAAGAAAAATATTAATTAGATACTAGCTGTCTCTACAGACTTCATCGCCAAACGAGAAATTATTGGATCTGTCGCATTTTAATATAAAAAAAATAAAAATATTTATTTCAGAGTGAACACGACATTTATTGGTTAAATGTCAAATGATTGAAAAATTCTTATCCTTTAAATACTAACCGATGCACCAACAATATAAACGTGCGAAGTTCACTGCGTTCAGTCAAAAGCGCGAAGTTCACTGCGTACATTCAAACGCCCGAAATATATAGCGAATGTTATATGCGCAGTTTTAAATTAAAATATGTTTGAATCTCATTAACAATATGTTTATATTCATAGTCAATCAAAATTATTAGGGGTCCGGAAAGTAATATCGCTTTCTTAAGTTAAATTCACACGACTACATTTTTAACAAGTTTTTATTTCTAATCAGCAATATATTTACCTTCGTTATCAACAACCTGTTGCCATTTTATATACAACGTCAGACATGCGCAGAAACTAGATTACTTTCCGGTTCCCAAAAAATATTCCGCTTTTAACCTGACTACTTCTTTAGTAATTTTTTACCTACCCACAAGTTAATTATACTTTATAATATGTACATTTTAGAGTTAGCAAATATTTTATTTAACTTTCCAGAATTTTTTTGCAATAAAAGTTTGATTGGCAGGCTGGCAACGTGGTGACAGGTGAAATGGTTGAAGAGCTTATCTTATCGGGCGCCGACATTATTAAGGTATTACGAAATAGATTATTTGAATTTGCTAACAAGATAACGATCGTTATAACAGCTGCTATATAGCTACATATACTTATTAAATGTGCGTTGCATATAACGATGCTATTTATGAAAACGCAAATGAAATTTTTATTATCCTCGATGTATATGCTTATTTTTAACTATGATACAGATATTGTAATATACGTACACAATATTATATACGGATATTTGCTTACTAACATCTCACCCCCGGCTTTTCAACTAAATGGACACCCCTACAATCCCTTTTGGAATTTCGTAAAACTCGAAATTTTTTACAAATCTTTAGTTGACCCGTACTCCAAATATTAATTTCAAATTCAAGGCATCTATGCCAAATAGTTTATGAGATATTGTGACGAGTAAGTTAGTTAGAGTGTGTAAGTTAGTTAATTATGTATGTTAAATAATTCTTGAAAAACATGGACAAGACCTATTGATATTTTAAGTTGAAAACATTAGATTAGAACCTTGGTTTCGGTCTTTCTGTCTATATCTGTCATGTCATATGTATACCTGATGACTTTTAAAGATTTTTATCCTTACTTAAGAACATAAATATCTGAATAATTTTATATATTTTTTACCTTGATTTTCAACTTTAAATTATTTTTAATGATCGCGTGTGTTCGTCAGGAGAGTACTAGAAACTAGTCCACATATATATATAGATGTATATCTAGAAGTATGTATATATAGAAAAGCTATACATCAAATAGCTGTGAAAATTTGGTAAATAATTAAGTACGTTTTTGAATATTTTTTTGGGTTTTTTTTTCAATTAATTTCTGTGTGTCGTACCAAAACTGCAATTTTGTACATATTTTTAATTGGACGCATTACATAGCAACGCGTAAGCGGATACACCTAGTACCTTTTCACTTCTTTCAATAATAAAATATCTTATCACTGTCAATTTTAGTTTATTTTTCCATCGTTAGACGCTCGAGGATATTTTCGTGTCCAGACGTATGAACCAAATGATGAGCTTCATTAATATTTTGTTTTTCTATATTTCTTAACGTAAGAGGAAATATACCTAATAGAACTCAAGGATTATATTTTTCAATCTTCTTTTATTTTTTCTTTAGGAATTTCATATTATGCAGCATTATTGGACACCAGTGTCGTCATTTATTTTCTATATATATATATGCGTGTATCCACAGGTTGGTATTGGACCTGGATCGGTATGCACTACACGTATCAAGACGGGCGTGGGCTATCCGCAGCTGTCCGCGGTGATTGAATGCGCCGACGCAGCTCATGGCCTCAAAGGACACATTATATCTGTAAGCTATTTCATAAAGCACATATACTTAATTATTTAGAGATATATACTCTTTTAACTTTAATGAAAACATATAAACAGCTCATATTAGTGCTTTTTACAGTTAAAAACGCGACAGTAAAGGTAGTTTTGTTTAATTTAGTTTGGTATTAGAATAGGCAAAACTACCTATGTATAAAATAACTTGGGTATTTGAGAATAAGACTTAAGAGTCTTATGCCATTAACGTGGAGCCTTTTCACTTACCCCTATATATGTAGAGATAACATGAGGTAGTCTTGTGTCACCGTGGCGATGTCTTGGTATCAGGAGAAACTATGTTTCTAGAGAAACAGATAGATCTCGTAGGTATATTCTTACTAAATTCCGGTCTTCCTGAAGAAATCCCACTGTCCCATATCTTGTTCAAGGTGTAAGCAACGCCAGAAAAAGAGAGGAAGCCGAACGACTGCCCGAAGCGCCAATTTACGAATATTTTTTGTTTCATTTATCATCTTTTTTAGATTATAATTAATTGTTGATAATTTTACACATGCCATTTTTATCTTTATAAAATATTTTTTTCTTTGCATTATAATTGCATATTTTAGTATGAAAGGTCGCAAGTTTTGTTTTGTCCAGAGCGCTCGAAACCTTTGAACCTGGTCTTGGTAGAAGAGTCTCTTAAGTTAGTTTTCTGCTGAAGGACGGCGGTTGCACATGCCCAGGAGATGTGGCCAAAGCGTTCGGTGCGGGGGCGGACTTTGTGATGGCGGGCGGCATGTTCGCTGGGCACGACCAGTGTGGCGGCGAGGTGGTCAAGAAGCCGGATGGCAGGATGGTCAAGCTGTTCTACGGCATGTCTTCCTCTACCGCCATGCTCAAGCACTCCGGCGGCGTTGCGGACTATCGCTCCTCTGAAGGTAAGTGCTGGCCTATACTTAGATGATATTCGGATCTATATACTTTACAGCATGGTTGCACATACTTATTAAGACTAGGGGCCACTCGGGCAAATCATGAACTGATGGCAGGCCGGCCGCCAGAAATATAGGTAATTAAAGACTATAAAGAATTGATAATATTAGAAATCAATATTTTTCGAATGTATGAGAGTATTATTTTTGCTGTCGGCTGACCATCAGTATTCGACCAGCGGGCCGAGTGGTCTGTGTATCCATGCTTTACAGCTTTTATATCTTTCCCAATTTTAAAGATTCTCTCGGAATCTCTGATAAATGTTTGTTGTAATCTGTTTTAAATATATTAGCTTCGGTATAAAAGAGATCTTAGGCTAAAAAGCCTGCCTTTTGCCGCCTGGAACCCGTGGAATCTGGGCACAAATCGGGATGGAATCACTTGGGCAATGGTGAAAGAATTGAGAAAGTTTGTAAGAGAAAGAGGGGGATTTTTTCTCTCTTTTCCTCTATTTATTTTTATCTCATTAAATTCAAATCAAATTTCCAGGTAAGACAGTGGAGGTGGAGTACCGCGGTGATGTGAGTGTAACCGTTAAGGATATCCTGGGCGGGCTACGGTCGGCGTGTACGTATGTTGGAGCAGCGCGACTACGCGAGTTGCCCCGTCGCGCCACCTTCATACGCTGCTGCCGACAGGTCAACGACACCTTCTCCTAACTTATGATCTCCCTTGCTACCTTACGTCTTACGTACACTATTTCTTAAACTTCTTCGTTAATTTATTATTAATTATTACATGATAATAGACGAAGGAATAACTTATTTTTCTTTATTGAACATCAAAAAAATATATCACATATAAAATTTTATTGAATATGATATTCGACCTTTCACAACGACGACGTCACAAACCCATATAAAAATCGTTATTTTGAAGCTATTAGCCTAATATTAATTGTAAAAAAAATATTTATAATAATATATCTCTTAAGCATAAACCAAAGAGTTTTAAAATATATAAAACATTGATATTTCTCTGTATTTGATGTTCTTCTTGTTCTATGTAATATTATAAATAAAAAAACCTATGTACTTAAAGTGAAATTAAATTTAAATCTTTAAAATAAATTTTAATAATAGAAATTCGCTGACGCAGTCATCTGAAAGGAAAATAATCTCAATAAAATGCAACTTACTCCACTATGGACACAATTAAAAAAGACGTCAAAAACAAATATGCATTTTTAAAGTTAATACATTTAAATTTAAATAATTAAATAAACAAAATGTTGCTAGCCTAAAGCTTCAATCGATTTGCTGGTGCTATACTTTTTACATTATTAACACATTGAATATTACTGATACATTTTAGACATAAAATCTAGGTAAGTAGATAATTGTTTTAAAAAGACGTCCCTATTAGTTATTAACATAAAAATACAACTTGACAAGTATTTAAATGATATTTGTGATTCAAGAATTGCCATCTTAAAAAATAAAAGTTTTTGGCTATAATAATTAAATAAAAATAGTAGATTTACAATTGTATTAGTAAGCAAAATCTATTAAAAACAAATTTTACCAATTTTACTTTTAATTTTTTTTAAATAATAATAAATTTAATGTATTTGTGTTCAACAAAGATCTTTAGGTTTAAATTTACGTCATATTTCTTATATATCATGTTCATATTTATACACTTGAATTTTGAATATTTTTTTCTTCATTTAAAAGCACAAATGTATTACATATTAGCCAGTACTTTTATATTTTTAGAATATGTTTTAATATTGTTAAAGTTATTTATTTCTTAGTTATTATTATTGTTTATTTTTAATAAAACTATGCGAAATATTCTAGAATGTTATTTGAAATAAAATATTATGTCGATTCTGTTGTTTTATTTTTTATATGATGAAGAGGTGAAATGATTTGCAATAACAAAAGCTTGCAAACTAATTTCACACATTTGCATTTGACTGCCTTCAAATATTCACGAAGTTCAAACATTTATAAGATCATGAATTCACAAGATTAAACAGTAATAAAGTGATTTATACAAAATATGCAACAAAATATTGTTTCAAATTTCGGTGGTTCAATCTTTAAATTTAAAAGTTATTTTAAATCCTATAAGTTACAAGAAAACATGTCTTTACTTTCATTAAAACTTTTAGGAAAATTTCCTAACTTGGTTAAAAAATAAAACATTGAAGTTACTAATTAATGTATTTATTTTCACAATCGTTCGTTGTACATAGTGCATTACCGTTGTCTAAACAGAAACAAACGTTGCAATCCAATCGGTAAGAACCGCCTTTGGGGCACGGATCACGATGTTTCAGTTTCACTGGAACCAAGTCTATAATAACCGGATCATCTTTTTTACAATCACGTGTGGTACATTTTAATATTTTACCACTGGCAACACATTTGCAAGTGTTACATTCTCTTTTATAATGGTGTAGGGGTTTGCAGTAGCCGTGTAATAACTCTAAACTTGGTGTATCTACTCCTTCCTTTCCTGCTACCCTAGTACATCTCGGGTCAGCTACGCAAGTTTCAATTTTAATATCTTGCACCTCATCGCATCGACATATCAAACAGCTTCTTTCGTAAATTGTTCCATTGATGCAATCGTTTTCTATTAATTGTATGTTTTTCTTAGCATTGCACTGTTTTAAAGTGCAACTGAAAACTGTTCTGCCATTTTGAATCTCGCAACGGCAGATGTTACAGTCTTTTTTATATTCTGTTCCCGGTTTACATTCATGATCGTCTAATGGAGCTTCCGTAGAAGTATATAATGGAAGTAAATCTATTTTCTTTATTGGATAACGTCTTAAGCATTGTTTGACGGTGCAATATATTGAACCCTCTTTATCACAGAAGCAGAGATTGCAATCCACTTCAAAGATTTCTCCGTTGTTATGATCACCGCATATGGATTGGTTCTTTTGGGGTAACGTTTCGATTTTGTGAACAGAAGTGCAGTTATCACATAGAAGTCTGTTATTACGTAAGCATATACAGGTTTGGCACCCGAGGGAATATTTTTTGGTGGCATTGCAAGTGGCGTACACTTCCAAATCATTTTCATCGTCTACCTTCTCGGTAACCTTAGTTGCGTTCATTACAGGATCCTCATTAGAGCATGTTAACTTAGTGCAGTATTCCAAATTCAAAAGTCCAGTCGACGGACAAAAGCATACGTTGCAACTAATAAGGTATAACTTAGTGGGCTCGCATTTCTGTGTAACTTCTATACCTCGTGTCACTTCTACGGAGTGTAGGATTCTGAATATGTCCCTGCAGACTGGGTTTGGCCAATAGCCATCTTCGTTGCACACGCAAAGTACGGAGCCCCGCCGATAGAAGACTCCGGGAGCGCATGCCAAGTCCGTGGAACGCCAACGCCCTCTACCTTCCATTCCTACGTCTATATCTCGTATGGCATCTGTTTAAGTCAGAAAAAATAAATAAATAGCACATATCCATTACAGTTTTCTCGAATTTTATACCAGTGAATCTTATCTGTTCGCGTAATTCGGCTATATATTATTGCTTATGACATATGCTTAGCGTCAACAACTGTTCATACGTACGTACAAACCATCTTTCATAAAAAATACACTGTACCATAAAGCATTGCTTTAAATATTTAATCACATCAGTAGTCTTACGGTCTTACGTTAGTAAGGAACAGAATTTTTTTGTAAGTAATCGTTATTTATTATAAGAAATAAAGTCAATACGAAAAGTGATCACTCTGAATTTCGTTTTATTCAAACAATCGAAGCTGTAAATGACAGTGTAGAAACGGAGTTTATCAATGGCCTAATCCGATAAGGCAGTACAATATAGCGGTGCGAACCGAAGCTCTCGGGTTAGCACTCGAGATTTGCTGCCTGGAAAGAAGTTTATATTAAACCATCCGACTCCCTGCCGCCTCAAACCTGCGGAAACTACAAGTACCATGGTTGGTGTAGATCGTTAAAATAAACATGAATTCGTTTATTAGTGTCTTCTTTATTTATTCTCTATATCTATGTGGTCACCGACGTAGCACAAAGAATTGTTCGTCTGAAGTGTTGCAAGGGCACATGGCTCACGAGCCATTTGCTTCGGCCTTTCACAACGACGACGTTCTTTTGGCCCCAACAGCCGTCAGTAGCACGCTGACTGACGACTGACGGCTGTTGGGGCCGAAAGGATCTGGTGTCGCTGGATGCTGACAGCCCGAAACCGATCATCGTGGCGAACTTTGTGGGGGGCGTATGTATTGCAGAGGGCGTGTGTTGGCTGATCATGATAATTAATATCTCTTTGTAAATCCAGGGCAGTTTCCACATGTCACAAACGAGAATGTAATATGAATTAATTAATAAAATTGGAATTACCGTTGAAATGTCCAAACATGTCGACCTGGTTGCAGGCACGAGCGTGGCACTTGTACCTATGATTGGTGTCACACCAACACCAGTTGCAGTCATTAAGAACGTAGGAGTTCTTGTCGCAACGCTCGCCCCAAAGCTTCGCTGGCACCGCTGGGGATTTTAACAGACACGAGTGACTTGTGAAACGCCATTAATAGAAGACAAACAAATTTAGAACATCTAGACGAGTCATCGATGTGATTTAAAAAAAAATATACTACTTACGTTTTTCATGTCTTACGGCTGAAACATAAATAATAATAATTGAGAAAATTAATGAAATTCTTAAAAACATTCTTCTAATCGCCCAAAATTGATTTTGTTCGTTGGTAATTGAAACGAAAATGCTAATCTGTACTTACTCAATCTCAATTAATCAATTTTCTAACTTTAATTGCCAATTAATTGAGACGTAATAAAAGTTGTTCGTGTGAATGATGGCTTCATTGCTTGACGTTTAACTGCAATTGAAAGTTTTCTGATTAAATCAGGTTTTGACTTGTTTCATCAACGATGTTTAGTCCATATTGGTGATGATCTTCTAGTTTTTCTACTATGTTGTGTAAAGGTTTATAAGTAGCCTAATGAAGCGAAAGGCCGTGGTTGACACATTGTTGCACTAACACATTGTACAAAAATATATTTAACAGTTTGTATGATGTAACACTTAAACAATTCTGTAGACATATAGCTTCTCTTCTTATAGGAAAAGGCGCCGAGAACGTTGATCGGGGCTGATGACTTACGTAGCGGTTTTAAGGAGACGTCATCTTCTCTAATCACACTCCTCACTCTTAATAACTAAATTCTAGATAATCCAACTAAAGAGTTTTGTGTCTTATTAAAAGTTTGTAACACTTTATCAATTTATTTAACACACGAACAAATTTTTATTAGCGCTTGAGTGCGAGCAAAAAGGACGTGCATTCGTCGTAGGACTCTGGGGCGCAATGTGCTCTGCGACCGAGTGAAAGCGGGCAATAGAACAAAGGCGCAAAAGAAATAAAAGAAACAAAAGAAACAAAAGTAACAAAAGGTCTGCGCCCGCGTCACCGGTGCGTGCATGTGCTCGCTGCACTAATTCGGCACACTAAGTTCGCCCGTCGGCTACGCTCGCCCACAAAATCTTACACCTATTATTCATTCAGACATCACATCGGTGTATATGCGACTCCCACACAACCAATGTTTCCTTGGAAGCCCATACAAGAAATGAATCAATGTTAATTCTTGATACGCCTGAACATTTTGGGTAGTTTGAGAGAGATTTTTGCTGATTGATCTCGTCTCGGAATTTATTTCTGGATATTAAGTACACTTCATCGTAGTACTTAACCTTAGTTGCTAGGTAATGTTCCCTAGCGTGGTAAGTTCTATTAGTTCTACACGTTTCAAAGTTGACAAATTAGCAATAGGTCCGGTTTAAAAAATGTAAGGGCAATATCCTCAGGAATTTAACAATGTTTCTCTTCATTACCAAATATAAATAACATAAAAACCCCCATTCTCTTTGACATAAACTAAAAAACGCGAGCGCAACTTTAAACATTTACTTGATAATGTATAAGTTGTTACGTTGTTATAAGAACGACTAATATTTTATTTGGAAGTACTGTTGTACTTTAAAAGATTCAAGTCAATAAAAGCTTAGGTATCTTATATTTTTTAAGTTAGGTGTCTTTCCATTTTGGAAAAGGGGTGAATTGCACAATGTAATTTGTGTTACTTGGTCAATATTAACCATTTACGAAGGAATGTTCATTTTGAAAAAATATTATTAATAAAGACAATTAAAATTCGTCACGCAGAATAGATACATTTTTATTTATGAATTACGACGAAATATTATAACTTCTAATGTTTTTTAGATTCTTCTGCACATAATTTCATAGTACACAACATTTTTCCGTTCCTCATACAATAACATGTATTGCATTTCACCGCCATCTTGGTACCCGGTGTACAGGAACTTTTCGAATCTAACGATACCATTTTCCTTACACCGGTTTTACGAAATCCTAGATTGATTATATTTTTCAATATATTAGGTAAATTTATGTTAAATACTGGATTTGACTGCTCGATTTTTTTTTTAAACGGGTTTGATTCATCTTCCGTAAAATCAAGTTTGGGGAAAACTGCTTCTCTTGCAAAGTTAAAAGTGTCTGGCGTTGTATTTTTTTCGTTTGAGTCACTAGTGCCTCCTTTCTGTTTATTTACTTTATCATATACTTCATCGGATTCAGGTTTCTCGTACACGGGCATCTGTGTTCTCGAACCGACAATATTATCCTCTTCGTCATCACTGGCTCCATTTGAATTTGAATCAGAATTTATTTTATTCGCACCTTCTCTAATAGAATTTAAAGTTTCATTGCTGCCTTCACTACTTATTTGATTTTTATCACCATCACTTTGGACAGCAACTTGCTCTTCTCGTTTATCATCAAATTCGTTAAGAAGTTTCTTTTTAATTACATTTTTTCCTAGACGTAATATTTTTTTAGCTTCAGGCATTAAATCGATAGTGTCTTTCAAAAACATATCGTCACAAACTGTGAAATTATATTTTCCTAGAACCAGTGTATTCAAATGTTCATTACCTGGATTACATATTAGTTTAGTTTCGTTAAGACAGTAACAGAGTTGGCAAGGGGCAAAGGAATACCAAAGATTTGGCTTACATTGACCTTGAATAAGTTCTGTTGATTTGCGACTTTTTGAATTATTGCCCGTATCGCACGGGTGTTTTGTACACCTTTTATAATTTATTTGCCCTCTTTCGTCACATTTGCAAACGTTGCAATGTACGATTACGTAAGAGTTCTTTTCACATTTCTTCTTAAAAACGATGTCATTGTATAATTTTCCAAATAATGATTTGCAGTTTCTGTCAGGCCATTGACCGTTATTAGTGCACACGCATGTTTTTGAATCATGTGCGTATGTAACATTAGGCTGGCAAGTAGATGCTTCAACTTTCGCCATATCCATTCTTTCTTTTTTACCTAAAACCAATAATCAAAATGTTTAATTGATTGTAAAATTTGCTTTTAATTCTTGTAGACAAACGAAGGTAGGCCATTTAGTTTGAAAAACTGATGGCCGCTGGGCTCTATGGTTCTGGAATAGAGAACACGGGCTGACAGGTGCAGCGTAAGGCAGTCTATTGACAAAGTTGACAGATGATTTTATTAAGGTCGTCAGAAAATGATGGAAGCAGGCTGCTTTCCACCGATCTGATGTTAAGTTTTGGTGGGAAGCCTATGTCCAGAAGTGAACGCCTTACGACTGAAATGATGATGACGATGCTGATGATGCTTTCAATTTTAAGGCAAACGGTAGTGTTTTTAGTTTTATACTTAAATTAATAAAATTAAATAAAGTACAGAAAAACAGTAAGCACAACAAACAAACTAAACACTAACAGAATATTCAAAACTAATAACCATGCAATATAAAAAGACCTTAACCTTTTGGGTTTTTGGAAGCATCGAGACTAAAGATAAGTGGTACCAAGATACCGAGAGACGTCCACATGATTTATTTAACGTTTTTATTAAAACGTTCTAAATTTAACTTCATCGAACGTCTGAGTTTTAATCAAGTATTACAATTTTAACGATGCGTCGAAATTCTAAACAATAGTTGATTGTGTGAACTATGTTTGTGTTTCAAAAATGGTAAAAAGTTATGCAAACCACTTTTTAAATCTGAAATCTTTCTCTTGGCTAAAATTACTATGATTTATTTCAGGTTTTTCCCCTCACCGTGAATTTCAGTCATGATTTAGATTTATCAATATCAAAGAAAACTTAATTTTCGTATCTTAAAGGTTTTATCTTAATATGAGTAACCCTATATAATTTTAAATGAGTTTTTACAAACCCAACAAAGTTTTAAATATTTTATATAGTTTTTATTTAAATCGTGTTTTGTTTTTATATTTATGCTTAAACATTGTATAATTTATGGGTTTCTCTATCGCACTTTCTGGTTAGCATCAGAAAAATGTAAACTTAAAAAAAGAATATGCTTTGTTGATTATAGCTTTATTTAAATCATTTCTCTTATCAATAGTATTGATTTTTCATCGCATGTGGTCAGAGGCCGTGTTTCTCGAGGAAGGTCCGCTGTTTAACCAGTTTCAAGGCTTGTCGGTAGTTCAGGCAGGACTTCTGCGTACAGCGTAGAGAGAGGTCCGATTGACAGTAGCACTTGTTGCAATCGATTCTGTAAACCAAATGCCTGTATTCTCAAAAGTCTACATTGTATCTTTTAGAAGAGATTTACGAATTAAGGAGACCAGAAAACTTCCGGATAATAGAGTGCTACAATTACAGAGGTAAGAGAGACGTAGTCACACTATGGTACCAGAGGTCTACGTCTCTTTAATTAACGTAATCATGATAATGAGTTTCAGAAATTCATCACCCACTCTAGAGGTCCAAATAAACGAGTACTTCCATAAACAACAAGCTCCAGACCTCGGTATTAAAAAAATTATACGTACTTGTAAATTGCACCAGGTTCACAGTCTTCTTCCAAATTCAGACGAATCTTTGAATTTCCGTGCAATTTCTGCACTTTGGGCATCACACAGCCCAGTACTGGGTAACATTTCGTGGCACCATTGACACAGGAACATCGAATGCAACGTGTTGATAGGGTGTCGTCGCCTTTTTTGCAAGGTGACCCTGTGTATTTTTTAAGTTTTGATAGAAATATTTTGATCGAATAGTGATAGAGTAGTCCGATGCTTAGTAAATTTTTTTCTTTATTTTAGTCTTAAAAAAAACTTGTCATTCATGATTACTTCTAATACTGGTAACTTTATATCTATACCCATGTCGTGTCTGGTGTCTCTTAAAGTTTATTTATTTATAGTGAAGTAGCGGCTGGGCTATGATGTACGGGAGTTACCCGAGATAACCATTTTGCGAACATCGACATGATTTACTAAAGAAATACATTCAGCTACTTTATATTTATAGCATTGAGGTAATCTTCAAATAGTTTATAGGCTACTATATTAACAATGAGGAGACAAACGAAAGTAAAGGAACCGAAATCTTTGGCGAAGCGTTATGCCTAGCAGTAAATGGTTGTAATAATGATAATTAACTTATCGAAGAAAAAAATTAGCTTATTTACATTTATTATTGTCATTTACAAATTACCTGACCATTTCTTCGCTTTAGCAGTATTTTCTTCATCTTGGTTGAGACACAGTAGTTTCTCGCAGAACAGGTTTCCATTGTCCAAACATAAGCAGGTGTTACAATCCACCAAATAAAGTTTTCCTGGCTCACATTTTGCAGCTGTATTAGGCAACATGGGTAGACGCCAGAATTGCTCTTTAGTAATTGGTGGACTCACGTCGGTTGGTGAAGATATGTCTAACACTGTTAAATATGTTTTATAAAACAATTTAATCACCTGACTGTAACTTTACTGCTCCCAGAAACTTTCAACTACCCTTAAAGACATGTCTTACATTGACAGATCATTTTCAGCTATGTTCCGAAAGTATAATTTCGAAATATTGAATAACGGTGCTTGGATATTGCTGGATGCAATCCGCTTCAAAATAAATCTACAGGAAGGCCTATGTTCAGTGGCTGATGTCCTATGAAATGATGATTCTGATAATAGATCGATACACTAAATACAAGTTTATTTACTCACAATATTAGCAATGAATTATCAAAACGATTGCTTACGTTTCGGAAATTCCTTACATCCAGAAACTTTAGATAAATTGCATACTGGTTTGCCTTCATTGTCACAATAACATTTCTTACATCCGTTTCTGTACAATTTACCAGGAACGCATAAGTTATTCGTTAAATTTGGTAAATATGGATCTGTTTCAGTGTTTTCTTTCTTATTGTCTCGAGTTCTTAGACTCAATGATGGACTTCGTTTTTTAATCATATTCAAACGGATAATGTCTTCACTGTTCAAGCAAGCCATTTTGGTGCAGTAGAGGGCGTTGTTCTCGGCGCAGTGACAAGTGTTGCATGACATTTTGTAAATCTTTCCTTTGACACACGGTTCTCCTTCGCGTATAGACGGAAATTCTTGTTGGATACGTGATACATTTGCTAAATTACATTAAAATTATAAGTTCAATAACAAGCCTTGGCAAAGTAATAATTTTTACGATCAATTTACTTTAATTTTATAACTTTATTGAGGACTAATAACATTTTTGACAAATAATGGAGGTATCTAAAAGACAATTTCGATGCGCCGGATAATCTTTAGAGTCAGTTGTAATGAGTGTTTTACTTACTTATATTAAAGGCTTTGTTTATATAATTTGTCAAAATATGTGTTTCCAATTGTGAACTTAATAAGGATTTTAATTTGAAACACTCGTTATTAAAAACATTGTCTAGTATTTTATTGATAATTAAAAAATTATAAGTATAGGAGGCTGTAGAACAGTTGCTTGTCGCTATAATCAAGGGCGTGATAGTAGAACTTCTTTCGTAGTGATGCAAATCGTTAGGCCTTATGAGCCTTGACGGCGGATTGATGGAACGAAGTCACCGATACTCCCACCATCTCGACGCGTGCATAACTAAGGCGCGGTACAGCGGTTTTGGTTAAACTATATTTGCTTTGCTATTGTAGACTTGTTATGTCTACTAAATATCGCAGTACTCGTGTAAGCAGTCAATAAATGATCTTATCAAATGGAAACTTTTATCGGAATTGCCATGGAACATTTCAATATTTTTGAAGGCTTCCAATGTATTTTATATAGATTAGTCTTTGAAGTTTAAAAGTATACTTACAAAGTAAACATTGTATGAATGATGGATTGCATATCACCAAGAGAACAGTTTTAAGAAGCATTTTCTGAAATACTGCGCATAAAACAAATATTGTCTTAGTTTGAGTAGCAGATTGAGCTATGAATTGATTCCGATTAATAAACGCATTAAACGTTATTGCGCTAGGCTACATTTCTTAATAAACTTTTATGGCAGTTACTCGATTAACAAGAACAGATTTAAAGAAAGTAAGTTTTTTTTTTAAAAATAATGTTTCTTGTTCATTAATAAACCGTTTTCTCTTCGGTATAATTTTTCGTCTTTTTGGTCGTTTATTTAGTCATTGGAAAGCCGATATGCCGCCTTCACAGGTCTCTATAGCCTGCTTTTCTGAGCGCTTCCGTTAATGAAACTCCGTAATTCCAGCTTGCCTGTTTGCAGTTCTGGTGGTAGACCACGGCAGGGCACTTAATGATACCGTATGACGGTAAATAAAGTAGTATAGTCTGATAATGAATCTATGGGATGAAATGGTAATAGGAATAGACAACTTTGTAAGAGAGTTTATATATCCTTACTGAAATGAAATACTGTTATGCCAAGTAACTCGCATGGTAAATCAAAACAGAAATACTTGTATTTAAGAATTATATGGTTGTTTATACACCCTCGGTAATAATGACGAATAATCAAAAAGGGTTTTCACAGTGGCGAGGCAAGAGGAGTGACATGTTGTGGCTTTGTTTGACGTTGTTCAACGTGGTCTCGTGGGTCTATTGCGGCAGCGTTCTTGAAGTAGAGTTGCGTGACAAACAAGACGATTGTTGTTTTCTTGCTAAAATTACTTGCTGTCAGTCGGGACTCGCGAGTAATATTTGTGCGATTGCTGCCATTTCTCCAGATAGACCAATCATTTCAGAATATCGGTTTGAGATACGTGGACGAAGAAAATAAAGAAGCGCGACGGACACAAGGCATAAGCAAAGGCCTACAGTGGTTATGATAATGGTTACATTTGACGTCCGTTAACTTTTAAATTGAACATTGGCACGAGCTGACGGACAGAAGCTTTGTTACTATTGGTTCTCCGATTTGGAGGTAAGCTTAGCTGAGTTCTAAAGGAACTTGGCTAAAAATCTTGCAGTAATGAATCTCAAGGGCTTCCCAGAGTACACTATCCTTAAAAGAACACCATTTTTCCTCACCAAAAGGTTCAAGTAGATGAACAAACGATATAGTCAAGGTCGCAGGAAGTCGCCGGCTGCAGGCAATGCGAGGCCGGTCGACGTGTCGATTTTTATAGGAGGCCGATGATGATTGAATTATCAAATTGAAATAAAAACACAAAATATAATTCAAACTCGTTTATTCGTTTCGTGAAAAATTCTAATTAAAAACATTAAGTTTAATTACGTATTCTCTAATACATTACAGAAAGAAACTTGTATAGCGACACAGTCTCTTTGCTGAATTTTTTTTATCCTTTAACTTCGAGACTTTTCACATCGTTTAATACTACATGTATTAAACGATGTGAATCGCAATGTCGCAATTAGTTAAACGTGTCCCCACGAGACATCACATCACACTTGGACGAAGTTATATTTTTGTTCAAGTTTTTCAACAAGTCATACCTATTTATGTGCGGTTATGAACCAAATAAAAGAAAACGCAAAAAAAATCAAAGAATAACTTCACGGAAAACAAATACTTTTTGCGACATAATTAGAAATGATTTTTATGCGGTGTAAAAGGATCGCAAAAAAAAAGTTCTTGAAGTAACCTTACCTTAGTCGGCAACTATCTTATCAGTAAAAAAAAAACAATTTAGCGACCTAACGGAACACACGAATTTGATCACAAAATCCGAAAAAACGGCCGATCAACCGTACTAATTTTTTCTTATTAATATCTACGTTAATTATGTTCCAGTTTCATTGAAATTTTCATGTATCGCACAAAATAAAAAAATCGTACAAAAAAGACGGCATAAAATAGGTTTGAATTCAATAACTTAAAACATGTCGTCGAATTATTTTTTCATCCGGTCCCGTCTCGACCTAATGTCAATAGAACCCAGTGTCTGTCGGTGAAATGTGAAATCAGTTTTGTGTCTTTACTTAGAGATGTAATCTTCGCGTGAAAAACGTAAAATATGAGTTGACTGACTTTCTAGGTCTATTATTACCAAAAAAAAAAAACAAATTAAAACAAAATATGAATTTACGTTTATTTGTGTATAATAAAAAGTAGTTATTCATTTAAGTTTTAGTTTTTTTTTCGCTTTTTAAGAAACTGTGTTTTTAGACAATAGCAACATTCACCATTCGAAATATCCATAGATTATATAACTTAACTGCTCCGGGAGCTGTCACTTGTCACAGTGTAATTATATGCATTATCGGTAAAAAAAGGACGACTAAACTAGAGAATAATTATTATGTACTAAACTAGACTAAATAAAATAATTAAGAAAGTAGCTGAATTATACTTTATACACCGGACAGTCCATATTTTCTTTAAGAATTTAAACGGGTCAGATGATTATAGAGAACGTCATTAATTGGTAAGAAATCTAAAGATGCGTTTACACATGACTACTATTTAAGAAGGTGCGCAAGAAACAATTTTTTTATTGTTTATTTTAGTTTAGTTTATTAACGTTAATTTTTGGTTTTATGACGCATGCATAAATGCGCATAATACGCGTAAGTCAACATAAAAGCAAAAGAAAGCGTCCGCGCACACGGTAAATTTAGAGTGATATTTTGCGACCATGTAAACGCATTCCTATCTCATTTTTACTATGCATTAAGTTATATTTTCAGAAAATAATTCTGTCCGGCGATACAGTATAGCGTTACATTACTAACTCTGTAGTTAACACAGAGCGCCAACAGCAGACATGCCAGGCATTGAACAACATCATAATTTTAAAGTTAAATAGTTAATGATAAAAGTTTTGTTCGTTGCATAGAGTAACTCAAAAAATCATAAAAACTGAATTGACAAAACAATGCAACGGTATTCTTTATGTCATTCAATGTTTCACAGATTATAAAGCATTTTGTCATTACGTTTTTTAAAGAAATACGTTTTGTTTGAGTTATGTAATGTAATAAAAATATTTTTATAGACAAATATTCTGCATTTTAAGCCACAAATACTATACCTGAATTAACCTTAATGTAAATTTAAATAAAATAAATCGAACATACAAAACCGTTGCTCCTATCAAGTTATTTGACCGCTTTTCTGTAATTATAATAACATAAAAAATTCCAACTATTGATTACTTAATTTAAATATAGTAAAAATAAACAGAATAAATTATTGAATGCTAATACGAGGATATAAATTGTAACTATTTTGAAATTTAAACAAATATGACGGAATTAAATATTTATGATAATAATTTTAATCGTTCAGAAAAGATTTCTTTTTTCAAAAACAATGTTGTACTTCGGCACACAGATAAAATGATTTAGTTACGTGTGAATAAAAATGGTTGTAAAAAAATTTAAACAGATAATAAAGAAAATTTTAAAGGAAAAGAGACAATTTTTTTTTTTATTAAAGCACAGACTGAATAAAAATTAAATCTCTCGTGGCACAATGGGCGGTGAAATATTTATGCGGACGATAGTATTTATGTAACATTTATTCTCGTAACATAGTAGTGGATCAAATGCGACAACGGTGAGCGAGAATAGACTTTATCTCCGCGTATTAGGGCGTTATTTTCGCCGCGCGGTCCAGATGTCGTAAGCAGATATCTCAAGGTTTATACATGGAGCAGAGAAGCAACGTGCAGAATACACTCTTGCCGTCAGCGGAACACGTGCAGTCGTTGCAGTCATGTTTGAACTGCTCGCCAGGGTTGCATCGGAAATTCGGATCCGAATCTGAAAGGACCATTAAAGTTTCTTTATTCTCCGCAGTAGCTGGTCTTCATCAGTGTTTAAGGAGAAAAAGTTTATCATTAAATATCACAACCGGTGAAAAAGTTATCTGGCTACACTTCATAGGTTTAGATTATCGTCAACATATCAGCCAATAGACGAACACCTAAAGATTGCTATGATGACTGGTGTTACGCCACTCACATCCAGAAATTTTCCGATACCTTGACTATGTCGTCGGCCTACTCAGAGAACCTTTCGTCCCCGACAGCTTCATTTGTACGAGCGATATACCCCGCTCAATATTAACTTCGGACAGATTCTTCTAGTAGCCTAAAATTGATCTAAATGTCTAACTTGATTCAGAACAGGAATACAAAGACCAGTAAATTGGCAATTGCCAGGCTAAATAACGCACAGAACTGCTGGCCTCTGGGTCCTTAAGGTTCTAGAGTAGAAGCCATGAACCGGCACGCGCAGCGTAGAACTCACAGAAACACGATCTTATCCAGACCAGGTTAACCTCTCTAGTTCTGTGACGCTTCCAACCGGTCATAAAGGAAAGCTATAGAGAAAACCTATACCCAGTAGACGTCCTACGGCTGAAACGATGATTATGATAAAACCTTTTTTTTTTTGCGAACAAATTATAATCCCCAAGATAACATTGTTCATGACTCACAGTTTCCACCTTTAAGTTAAGCTCAGGATCTTTGGATTTTAATTAAAAATTATCTGATTTAACAATTTTGATGATTGATTTCGAAAAGAATCAAATTGATAAAACATTTAAATCAATTGACAGTAAAAATGAACGAAATTCGTTATACGCGCAACAGACAACAATTCCTAATCATGGCGTCTGATTATTCGACGAAATGTAAAAACAATTGACAACCTTTTTTCTAACTTTTCATTCGAATTTCTTCAAGGTTGGTAGTACCTGGCAATTTGGATTGCTTATATTTATATGAAGTTTGACATTTGAATCTTGTTTACATTTAGTAAAGTACCCAAAGCTGCGTAGTACAGAATTTAATAATGGATGACTGCCGTTTGTTTATGCGAACTTTTGAATTAAAAGTACTATTTACACTTTTCAAACCCAATGAAATAATGAAACGGCCACTGTTGGAGTTTCGAGGGAGTCCACGATTTTATTTACTGTAAAGAGGGAAGGGAGGGCCTTCCAAGGCGCGGTACATTAGTTTTGGCTAATAATTGTAGCTAACGTGGTTTTAAGAGTTTTGTTTTTTTCTACACAAATTTCTCCTTCGACCTATAAGTCAACATAAACATTTCATGACACATTAAATAATCATCACCATTTCAGCCTATAGATGTCCATTGCAAGGCACAAGCTTCCTCGAAAGATCACCACTATGACTAATCTTGCGCTGCCCCGCCCAGCGACTTCCTTCGACCTTAATCCTTAAACTCAACATATGTAATAATTGGCTACTAATAGTGAAGCTAAAACGAAAAAATGGAGGTGAACGGAGCTTGAGTTGGAAAATGGGAAGACGAACGCTCTAGGGGAAATTGCTCGAGATCGTTTTTTTTTTGTAGTTGTTCGAAGTGGAAGGGCGCAGAGGGATTCTAACTTAAAACCTCTTTTAAGGTAGCGAAGCTCGAAGGCTCCCGGGGAAACTTTGGCTCGGGCTACATACTACATTACGATTTTGAGGGCGGGATCGTGAATGAAGTATTTACCGGGCGCATTGAATCCGTCGTAAGTGTCGGTTGCTTCGCAGTCGTGCGTGGTGCAGGTGGCATGCAGGCCGTCCGCGCTGCAGCGGCACACGTTGCAGCTCTGCCGGAACACGCTGCCCGCTGTGCACGTCGTGCTAATTTCCTCGGTAGTTTCTGAAAAGATCCATAAAACATATTGATTAATTTAGATATATATTAATCATCATCATGAAACTATGCATGCAACTGTAACAAAATAATAAAACTTGAGTTCGTCGAGTCAGTAAATCTTTCTATGGGCAATGTATATGATTTTATAATAAGAGGAATCCTATTCCTGTTCCAGAAGAAAGCTTCTACTGTTAGACGGAAAAAAAATCAAAGAAGGTTTATCGCTAAGCTAATTTTATTTATTTAAGTAACAAGCACGATTTTTGACTTTACAAATTAATGGATTATTGAAGAACCTTTCCCCATAATTATTAATTTCAGCAACTCACATATCGTATTTAAGTACAAACTTCATATATGCATCCTTGCGTTGTTCAGCGAAAGCTTTCGTTTCGGAACGAAACATGTCATAGATGAAAAATGGCGAGGGTTTGTGCTCTTTACTGGACTGACGACATAATCAAGGTTGTCACCATGGCGGTCTTTGCGGCAGCCCTATGCCTTGAAGCGGGCATCTACCGACTAATAAAACGAATGAATGGATATCATAAGCAAATTGCGTGATATAAAACTCACCCCTTTTACTCCTACTGCCGCCATTGTTGTTGTTATTGAGTGCGTTGCAGTCGATGCGCGTGCATGAGAAGTCCTGACCCTCGTTATCGCAGAGGCACTTGTTGCAGTCCATGCGGAACTCCTGGCCCGGCTGGCACGCTTTTGGAGCCTCCTACTGGACACAATCCGCGTTATAAAGATGTCGCAAAAGACAGTTAAGATTCGGAGGATGCAATAAAAATATTTATTTATTAATTTGTTATGATACACAATATAGAAATTTACTTTCTGAATATGAGTTTCATTCAAATAATAAATTTACTTGTGACGGCTTCTCAAATGAGCTGAATGGTATAATGCTACCAAATCTGCTGTCCACTGTTATCGCTTGCGGTGGCAGCAATCATGCTCTTTTTTTCCCCTGCGCCCACCTCGTCCCGCTTTCTTAAGGCGCGGTAGGGCGTTTTTGATAGCATTATAGCTATGATGTTGTGTCCAATATTTTATATTAAATGCGTAGAGAAAGTTGGGTTAGTAGCGTAAGTTTTAAATTTAGAATAATCCCGCAGGACATTTTAAAATCAATATTGAAATTAAATTGTGTGGAAAATAACTCTCCTTGATTTCAATTTGTTAAGAGAAAAATCCCAAACGTCCGGAAAAGATTACTTTTTAATATCTTCACCAACGTATCCATAGGAGGTCCACAGCGGGACATTGCCATCCAAAGATTTTTAATAGAACTGGTTGGTAGAGGCTAGCATTCAGCGTCTTGCGACGATCTTAACAAGGTGGTGTGTCTACTTAGTGGGTAGAACCGCTTCGCTTGGTGATCGTGTTCTACTTCAGAATCTTAAGGCTCCAGCGGAAATTTGTTCTGTCCGCTATGTGGTCTGCCCATTGCTACTTTAACTTGTCAATTCGCTCGACTATGGCTATGCCAATCCCCTCAATGGCTATTTGAGTTACTTTCAACTTATCAATAACGCCAGAGGTTCACCATGATTTAGTGTTATATATCGATTTTAAAATAGACGAATAACTTTACCTGCAAAGATGCGCGTGTTTTCCTCGACAGGGACGCACTCTGCAATAAAATAATAAACGCCTATTATTATAAAAAATATACATAGACTATAGAACATATCGCCTTTTATATGTCTACACAAAGATTAAACAATAATATGTTAAAACTAGGAAATTATGAATAAGTACACGTAGATTAAAAAAATTTGTAGAATCCACCACCAAGACCAATGAACAACAGATCCTAACCTCCAGGTCGTCTTCCGGGTAACATGCCCTTCTAGTGCAAGAGAACGACAAGCCGTCGGCATTACATCTGCACATATTACAATCGATCTCGAACACCTCGTCCGGTTGACACGATTGCCTTATTCCGCGCACCTTTCGCTGCATTTGTAAGAGACACATAGTGAACAGGATTCCACTCTCCAAGAAAAAAGATAGGAATGTAATAGAAAAAAATTATAGTCATAATGATAGTAAAGCGCAAAGTAAACGTTAAAAATGTAGAGTCGAAATATTAATATATACAGACAAAGGTACTGTAGAGACAAAGTTATAATTATAGTAAAATATAAATTCAAAGTGTTACTAAAATAGTAGAAGTCAATATACTTTATTAGGGATAAATAAACAAAAGAAAGAGCGAAGGTAACGTATAGTATTAAAACACACCGTCTTATTGTTAACTGAATAATCACTATAGACAAGCAACTGGTAGATAACAATGATATCATATATAGAAAAGAAGATAACAAAGGTAATGCAAGATCTACACATTGAACGCATAACATTAGGTCAATGAGTGTTGTGAGAAATGTAAGAATAATATAGAAATTAAAAGAGTTTTCAAATAAAATCAATCACATATTCTCTATAATCCCACCCACCACCAATATTAAATAATTGGGACTACCTCCGACACATCCTCAATTCTAAAATTGTCTGGTTCCTCCACAACACAAACTTTCCTCGTGCAAAAGTAGCTAGTACCGTCTTCGTTGCACCAGCATGTGTTGCAATCTTTTATAAACATCCGATTGGCAAAACAGATGACCGCCTTCGTCTCGTTCTTTTTGGATGGAGACCTAAGTATCTAGAAACATGGACATTCCTGGTGCTATTATCATAATTACATTACAAATGATTTTTTTTAAAATTTAATTAAGATTATAAAGGCGCAATCAAACCTATTTACATTAAAAAGTTTAACTTAGACAAGTTAAAAAAGGAACTTTTTATTATAAATAAAACTTCACAACATTTATATAATTTTTTTTATTTATGTACATTGACATTCGAGTTGTTAATTGTGTTTCACAAATAAATCGATATTCGTATTTTCAGTTTGATCTTCTGAAATAATTAAAACATATCACGGAACTATCGTTTTCACGTCCTGAAACATAGAATGACATGTTAAGATATACACATATATATATACAGTATATAAGTATAAAAAAACATGTAGATATGCTTGTTGAAATGACATATTTATAATTTAATCTCTCAGTTTGTTAAACATTGTTATGTTAATATCGATGGCCATAATGAAATAAACGTCATAATGAAAATTTTAAACTCAATATCGGCGACGATTTTGGTGACATTTGCCCGGTATCCTCTTTTTAATAACCTATTTTTCGTCGTTTCAATGTAATTAAAATTTTCTTTGCATAATTTATTTAAAAAATGTGTTATATTTTATATTTTAAAAATAAGTAATTCTTAGAAAACAACACAGAATTTAAAATGCATGTAATTTATATCATCATCATTTCAGCTATAAGACCTCCACTGATGGACATAGGCTTCCCCTGTAGGTTGCCAAAAGGACAACTTGGGAGCCACCCGTGTTCAGCTTTTCTGACGACCGCAAAGAAGTCGTCGGTCCCCACCTTGTGCGTGGGCGTCTCCATTTGCATCGTTGGTATGTTGATATAGTTTGAAAAAGTAATAAAAAATACAGAATACCTTTAATTCTTTGAATATTTCAACATCTTTTGGAAGCGGGCATGGCTTGTTGGTGCATATGAAATCGGAGCCGTCGAAATTACAATTACAGGTGTTGCAGCCAATGTGAAAGGTTACGCCCGGCTTACACACCAACTTCGAATGTTTCTCTATGTGATCGACTCCCTGGTTAATTTGTTCATCAATACATTATTACAATATATATGAGCAAACAGACGTTGTTGGACATGGACTTTCTTCGTAGATTTCTTAATAAGAACGATTGTAAACGATCTTCGTAGAGCATTTTAAGACCATAACAAGGTTATTTACCTTTAAGAATAATTAATACCTGGCTTCTATGGTAGCTAAATACTATAGAGAAAGGTCTGGAATATTCCATTTATAAGTAGAGATTGTCTCAAAATATATTAGCACATAGCAATTTAAAAATCTGTTTATACCATCGATTGTACGATATAAGAGTCAATGTACACATGAAATTCTTTTGCATTAGAACACTAAAAAATATAAGAAAGATAGCGAGATACATACGGTTACCGCTGGTAATTAAGATAAGCTTATTAAACCTATCTCCAGGCTTCAAAAATAACTCATTTGTGGGCATTTGTGTACAGTATTACAAAACATTCACTTGTGATGTCTCTGAATTATCATGTACAAATTAAAAAGTTTGTTGAAAAAACGTAAGACTAAAAAATAAAAACTGTCAGTATACTCAATTGTCTTATAAACCAGATGTTCGGGAAGGAATCTAAATATGTTGATGGTATATTGGAGGCTCCGAAAGAATGTCGAAATTGAGACTATAGTAGCACTGCCAAATATCATTGGCGAATATAAAGCTCAACGAATCCGCTGGCTTGGTCACTTGGAGCGAATGGGATCGGATCGGAGCGTGAAGGTAGCCTACCTGGAAAAAGCGAGGGGTCGAAGACCAGTGGGTAGACCCAGGTATCGCTGGATCGATCGCGTTGAGGCAGACTTGCGCGAATTGAATGTCAGCCAATATCAGACGATGGCGCAAGATAGAGGAAAGTGGAAGTCTCTTGCTTCGGAGGCCAAGACCCACTTTGGGTCACTGAGCTAGCGGAGTAGTAGTAGTAGTAGTATATTTGACTAGAGAATGAAATTAGTCGCAATAGCTCTCTCTCAGCAGATTGAGAGGTCACCACGAGAATTTCCATTAACATGTCAGCCGATAAAGGCTCACTGCATAATATAGACCTCCAACGAAGATAGCTACGATGATTTCCTAGTAAAGTAACTCTAGAGAGGACGTAAGCTTGGTATGTCGTTCAGTATGGAATCGACCAGATCGGATGTTATTTCCGAATTAATACACTGTTTAGTGAGCAGTTTTTTCATAACTGTTGGTCTTGCTTGGCGCTCTGTGCCTTTCTAAAATTTAAATGTTTATAATAGATCATCATCATTATAATTTCAGCCACAGGACGTCTACATCTGGACGTAGATATTCTCTATAGATTTTCAATGAGGCCAGCAGCCAGCTTGCATCTAGCGCCTTCAAGTGATCTTAATAAACGTCAAAAGAAAACCAATATATCTCTCTTTTTGGGCTGCAGTCTATGCCCTTATAAAAGGAGACTTGAGTTCAAACAGTAGAATAATTACAAGATTATATTGGCACCGAAACAAAAAGCACGTTGAGGGCTGAGGGGAAAGAGCAGAAGCTGCTTGAATCCATTTCAACGACTTTGAAAAGGTCTGTCCACCTTGTGGATGGACGTCGACGTGGGTGGTTCGTGGTCTCAACTATATTACTGGCAACAACTAATATATAAACTATAATAACATAAAAACTATTATGGTTGTAGTGACAACCATAATAGTTTTTATAATTAAATAATTATTGCGCGTTCAAATTCGAATTCGAACGTCGATTTAAATTCTGACGCTGTCAGTGATATCGCTGCCATTTTGTTTGGGTCAAAATTGTAAATAGTCTTTGAAGGTAATAATATACATAACATCGATGACTCCTGGCTTTATAATATCTGCTAAAATCGTATCTTGAAGCCCCAGCGGTCACCTGTATCTTCGCGCTATATGATCTATTTAATACCACTCCCAACTTGTCAATCTGCTGAACTATAACGAATAATGGATATTATTAAAAAAATAAACGAAATACCTCATTCTTCATAAATACTTCGACGTCTTTGTTGATTTCAGTATTATCGTCGTCTTGCTCCGTGCATTCGTTTTGAGTGCACGAGAAACTTCGTCCGTCGGTCGCACATTTGCACGGATTGCAATCCATTTGAAATTCATAATTAGGTTTGCAAACAGAACGTTTAAGCAAATTAGGTGGATCATCTATTAATACGTATTCCACATCATAACCCTGAAATATTAATAATTTAAATTAAAAATATTTTATCTGACATAGTTAGTCTGGCCATAAATATTGTAACAAAAAAAGCGTAATTTTTTATTTCAATTTAGAATTTGTCATTTTAATTTTGTTACGTCCTTTTTATATTTTGTGTGGTGAAAAAGGTGTTTGTAGAAGAATATGTATCATGTGTCGATGTAATGTAAAGGGTAAAGAAAAAATAACTGTCAAGGCATTTGAAATTTGGTCTTTATCACCGCGCAATCTATTTTTTTTACAAGCGGCTATTCGATTTTGGAGATCAGCGCCTTGCGATTATTTTTCTCCACGATTATTTTTGAATGTTTAATGGTGAACATTTATGATGGTAGCACTGGGATTTACAAGGATAAATTTCCAAACTAAAAGTAAAGATTATGAAAAAAAAATTGTTACTTTTATACATAAATTGACTGCTGGAAACGATCTAATATAGTAAAATAGTTATTATAGTGTTGAAACTGTTAAGCTGTTGTTTATACTCGTATACTTTCTTTTGTTTCGCATGTATTAGTAGAAGTCGTTTCCTTTTATTGCTCGTTGAACATCTATTCATCGCTTCCAATAATATTATCTTTATTTAATGTCTATGATAAAGTTTTGTACCGTCTGCCTTAGGGGCTTTTACAGCTTCATCGGAACAGAAGTAGACCAGGCGCTGGCGCAGCGCTTTTAACGAATCAAGTTCCAGAAAGTTTGTTTAATTTTATGAAATGGCCAATCAACACATGGTATCCATTGAAACTTCTGGAACTTTTTATATCTGCCAGTAGGAGTAAAAAAACAAATATCAAACACCTCCGGACGCTAAGTAGTAATCGACTTTAATTCCCTACTCGTAAAGTCGGATCTCGCTTTACATATCACTCTACATATGTATACCTTTGTGCAATGGTGTTCTCTTACATTAACTGTTATATGTATTAAACATTTTTGAGATATTAAAATGTAGTGGTGGAGAACTGAATGAGAACTGAATGCTTTACAGTAATAAAAACTTTAAGTGATAGAAACAAGGCGTTTTACTTATAACAATGTTTATGGCTAGACTATGCTATATAACACATATACCCAAGAACTTAAATTTTACTTACCTTATATTATTATACTGGAATTTGTGCAGCATGATCGATGGTGATATATTAAAACACTTTTAACGCTGATTAAATATGTAAATGTACGAATTATTAATGAATGTAGTTAATTATTATTTCAAATGAAATAATGACACAAGAAGTATACAATATTTTTTTAACTTAGCCCGAGATTGCCTGCCACCGATAGAGATCTAAAACGTGACCACGGAAGAAAGAATTAACAAATATAGACAATAAATGTTATAAGCAAAGTTAGATGTTATATAATAAGTTTACTTACTGATTCCGGTTTGCTGGTTTCTTTATCAGATACGTCAACTTGTAAATCTAAACCTGCAATAACAGATAAAAAATTATTGTGTATTAATATAATTTTTTTAAAAAGTTGGGTTAAGTGTTGTCCGACAGGAATTGAGTGTTTGAAACAGCGGTTCCGGTATGACTAATTGCATGGTACATTATGTTGCAGGGCGCAGCGAAGAGAGAGATAGAATAAACACCACTACTTCTCATTTGAAACCGGAGATGTTGAAAAAGATTACATCAAGCAGTCTTCCAATCCACCTAACATGACTTAATAGAGGTGATCCCTGGATATATCAGGGATGATCTGATACGACGGCATCATAGAGGGGACCTCAACTTGGTCTGTCACGCGTTTAACACTTTAACCCAAGGATGCCATGTCAATTAGAGATAGGGAAGGAAATAGACAGTTAAACCATTGCCTCCGTCTTGGGCGACGATGAGTATCGCCCACCATTTCTCAAGTACAGCAGAACAACAAGAAAGGAGGTAATTGAAAAGAATAAAAATTTGATAAATAATAAGGCTTAGCAAAGGATCGGGTAAGACCACAGGAATGAAAATATGTAGGATAAGATAAAAAACTAATAAAGATACAAATGTCAAATCATAAAACAAAAGAACAATAATGTTCTTTGGGAATGGAGTACAAGGATGAATGGCGACGGTTGAAGAAATGTCAAGAATACTTGAGGAGTTAAAGATTTTATGATGGATAACAGGAAAGGATTAGCATGAAAGATATTGTGGGGGAAGAACGAAGACTAATGTAAATAAAGATATACTTGAAAAAATGACCACCCGACTTGTAACATGACCTGTAAGGAGAGACCAGAGATAAACGGTGGCCTTTAAAAAAACCTAACAGCGCCGTAGAGGTCCAAACATTGGCTTAGTCGGTCACTATTGATTAGCCAATTCGGTAGTACCACTTCGGTAAGCGAGAGCGCTGCGAGAAGTGCTATCTAGGATTATCGATAACTCAGACCTCTTTGCAATAATTACGCTCGCGCCTTACCTCTGGAGCAATAATTCACTTAATTTATTTCACTTCAAAGGTCAGTTAGATTTGTAGAAATTGTGCGCATATGACAGCGAAACAGAAAGTTTCCCTAAGGAGTCGGCAACCTTTATAGTTAGAAGATTCAAAAATTACAATTTGAAAAAATTCTGTTTTTAAAGAGACTGAAATATTTTTCTTTCCAAAAATAAATCGTATTTACATAAATAAAGCGTTTTTTGAGAAAACCCTAATTTATTTATTCATAAAGTAAAATTGTAATTTATTCGTATATAAGTAATATTTTTACATACACACACAGATAAAATATTTCGTATTATTAGATAATTATATATTGCTTAAGTACAAAATTAAAATTCTCACATCCATTGCTTCAATTTAATTTCTATATGCAACTAAATTGATGTAAAGAAATTTTAATGCTCACTACATTCTTTCCCTTTCACTTGCTAAGATAAGTGTAGCTGAAAGAGCGCTACATTATAATCGGCGAATATAAAAATAGTAGAGCGGGCTTCAATTTCAACAACGTAATATTTATGTATTACTATTTGATTCATGTAAGTGCCGTGGGCTCAACGAGATACTAGTGCAATAAAAATAAAATTCTTTGAATTTTCTTGCAATAAATTTATGAAGTTCCAGAAAAAAGTTTAAAAAAATCCTATCACAGTGTGAATGATTTTTTGGACGATTAAAGCTTGTGAATGAATTGTTCTAACTAATGCAACAAGAATATTGTAAAAGTGACCACAAAAAAGCCGTCTGAATTTATTATGGGCTCTCCTCAAATCTGAATACGTTTGGAACTTTCGAAGTTTTGAGTTGAAGTATAGGGGAGTTTAATCTGATTCTAGTTTCTATAAAATTGGGCACTTTTGGTATTTTTCTTGTGATGTATAAAGAAGAGGCTATGGATATAATTAAGGGATATGGATAATAAATAAATAAATTGAAATAATCGAAATTAATCATTCAATGAAATAAGGGTGTTTATAGACTAAGAGTCTATTAATCCGTTGGTCGTAGGAGATTTTTTTTATTGAAGATTAAAAAAAATATGTTAAAATGTTTCAAAGGATCTTACCAGGCAAAGCATTGCAGCCCATCCTAGTGCACATAGCGCGGCCCTCCGATGTGCACCAGCACGTGTTGCAGTCGTTCATCCAGACGGTATCGGGAGCACAACGGAGTACCCGCTCTGAAAACAAAATTTTACATCAGATCATCATGTCAGGCGATAGACGCCCAGAGCAAAGCATAGACCAGCCGATGGCCACGATCACCAGTCTTGCGTCGCCCATGGCCAGCGACTTCACCTTGACTATGTCTTCGGTCCACTAGAACCTTTCGGCCCAACGATGAAAAATATCAGATACTTATCATACGTTATATTAAATAACTGATTCTAGATATAACTATGAATGTGAATATAGGTTCGGAATTCTATTTTCAAAACCTATTCAATTTTTACATAGCTAACAAAATTTTCTTTGAAAATTAAATAAATTAATGTACAAAAAATTAATTCATTTGCTTTCGCGTCATTTCTTTTCGTTCTATTATCATTCTGTGAGCAAATATTTAAGATTAGATTTATTATTGAAAATAAATGTCATCCACACAAAAACCACTTTTTTAAACAAGTAACAGTTTATACACAATCTGTGTGCATACTCATTATCATTATGTCATTAATAACAATTAGAAATATTTATAGTTATGTTTTGTTCTAATCAATATGAATGAATTACTAAATTGACAATTAAATGACTTTAATAACATACATAAGGGACTTTCCCTGCTATTGTATCTGTAGCGTTATTAATTGTCGACGCCATTATGCTATAAAGTGAAGTACGTCTGTCATTGGCACAACATCCGAGGGAACTGTCTTGAAGCTACTTTTCTAACTAAGTAGCTTTCTAATGGACCGGAAATAAGTGATGACGAATGGAAATGTGTAAAAGAAAATGCTTTTTACAGCTCCTCTATCATCCTAAGGTCTCAGTAAGTGGGCCAGGATGAAAGTCGTCAGCTATGACAACTCTTCTAAGCCCTGGCGACTACACGCATTCTTAGCTTCCATTTTTAAAATAATAAAGCTCCCCATAAACCTTTCGTTCGTTTTGAAATTGTAAGCTAGTCGCGTATATGTGCGCTAAATATTCCATGAAAAACCTCATTTAAGAAGTCAAAAGGCGGTATTTTAAATTGAGTAAAAATTTGAATATAAACATACCGTCCTCCTGTCCAGGACACTTCATTTCTGTGCACGACGAATAACCTTCGGCGGTGCAGTGGCACTCGTTGCACTGGCTCGTCCATTCAGATCCCGGAGAGCATTCCTTACCCGAGAGTAAATCGGACTTTTTTGGAACTGAAATTTTAATAATAATAATTTTTAACTTCTTACGAAAGTATAAATTTTATTAAGATTTTATGCGTTTATGTATATCTTTTCTGACGTATACAATAAAAAGTATTAAATAAAATAAGTAAATTTGTTTAGAGAATTCCGGAAAATTTGGAGTAGAACTTTTCCTAGTCTATTTTTGAGTACGAATTCTTAACGGGTATTATTGACTACTGACAGCTCAAGCCAGTATCTACTCGTGGAAGCCCTTGAGCTTTGTCACTTGATGTAACAACCGCTGAACCGATCTAGGAGCTCGGGGCCTGCCAAAGCGGTAAAATAGTTATATGAAGAGACCCGAGCCAAGACTCCCCTGGGAGCACTCGCGCTTCCCTACCTTAAAAGACGTCTTAAGCTGGGCGCCCTTTGTGCCCTGTTGCCTCGTAGCCACAAAACCTTCAAATGGCACTTGGGCAGCAGTGAAAGTCCGGTTAAAAAAATTAAAATAGCGTTCCATATAGAACCGTCATGCAGTTTACTTCACTGCAGTCTTTTATTTCATTTACGATAGAGAAACTCATTGGTGGACAAAAATAACAGTATAATTGGATTGTATCATTTTAATTTGAAGATATTTATTTAAATATGAAAATAACTTAAGTACTTACTGTTAGATTCACGGCATGAGGTCGCAGAGCACAGGGCCTCTCCATTGGATAGACAAATGCAACTGTTACAGTCCCTGTAGAACACTGTGTTCGGCTTACACGGTATTGGCTCCGCTGAAAATAAAATTAACTGTCAAATAATTCGTGAAAAAAAAATATTAATAAAAATGGCTTAAACATCTTACATAAAGTAAATTTAAGATAAACAGTGATCTCCCTTTATGTAGTCTAAGGAATTAAAATAAACTTGCTGTTAGCTGTAAACATTTGTAGATAAATATATACAATTTTATAAGAAACTACCAAGCAACGCGGAAATTTATCTGTTAGTAAATTCAAGAAAATAATGAAGCACAGGCACAAAAGGCATATAAGATAAAGAGGTTCAGAAATAAATTATTTGATTTAAAAAATAATTTTACTTAAAAACAATCATCAAAAAAATTACAAGCCCCTCTAAGTTTGTTGCTACTTATTCACAGTAGGTAGCGCGTTACGAACTAACATAAACATAATTTTAAGCTGACGATTATAGATGACTATAACAATAAATTCTTTATGAGATAAAATCGTGAACGAGGAGAATCTTAGACAAATGGAAGCAATCTACATATCCCTGTGGATTAGCAAGGTGAAGTGAAAGTTGGCAGGCCAAATGGCACGCAGAATACATGGCCGCTGATGTCCTAAGATTCTGGAGTGATGACCAAGGATGTTAAGGTCGTTATACGACGCTTGATGCAGGAAATCTATGGGGGAGACCTAATTCCAGCAGTGCATGTCCTGTGGTTTATATGTCGATGAATGAATATTTTAATTTAGTACAAAAATATACTTAATTCCGAAGGAGTTTTGAACTAGTTAATTATTTAGGCGGTGCAGAGACAACTAAGGTAAATGAAATAACAATATATTGTATTAATGATAATAAAAAATGATAATAAAACTATATCGAAAATAAAAAATAAACGAATTAAATATCAATGTATTTAAAATAAAATAAAAAAAATATTTTCATTTGTATGCATTTGCTTGTAAAATATATTGGCGGCATTAATTATTTAATGAAAATTAAAAAGAGTATTCCATCGTTATATTAGGCCGGAGAATTTTTTTTCGCAAATGGAATGTAGAAATATATCTGTCTGCTTTTGATGACATTTAAAAGGTTATATGTCCGAGTAAAGACCACAGATATCTTTAGCCACTCAGCAAAAATTAAGAGAGTTAAGCCAGGAGATTATAATTCATCTGTCATGATTACATTTCCATCTGTAAACATCAAAAAAGGCTAACAGCGGCATCTTATCACTATCTTCGAGGCTGCCAAAAGTATCGAACAAAATGACACCTATATACAAATGAAAATTAACTTGAAAAAAAAATGTTGCGAAATTCCAAATTAAATGCGAACTATCTTTTCCCCAACCAATTATTTATATATGTACTAAGTTAAATATCTCACCAGGTGTGCTAGTGTCACAAGGCTCCTGCCTCCAGCATTTGGCGGTGCCGTCTGGAAGACATTGGCAGAGGTGGCAGTGGCTCTCCCATTCTGTGCCAGCCAAGCATTGTACCACTGAAGGTTTCGTTTCTACTAGCTCTGGTAACTCTGAAAATTATAAAATAAAACATTAATTACTTACATTTTTTAAAAGTTTTTTTTCATGAACTAATATCCAAAAACAGTGATTTACATAAAAACCTATACGCTATATTGCTAAATCAACTATTTATTCTTCAAACGCGCTATTCGTTAATATTCATATAATATAAAAAGAATGATTAACAGTTACTTTTAAATTGATATTTGCTAAACGTGCGTTATGTCTCCGTCGAGACGCTTTTCTTGAAAAAAAAAGTAATAACAAGAGAAAGATAAGGATTTAAATAAATAAAAGAGATGGAAATAAAGGACCATCCGTTTGGTGCGGAGGATGGATGGAGATTGACTCGCTGGAGTGGTTGCGTTGACGAGTGGCAAGGAAACGCTGAGTGCTCAAGAGTGGGAATGTCAAGTGGATAGGATTAATGCTAGATGTAACAGCATGCACACCTAAGATACGGTACAGCAGTTTCAGCATCACTCAAAGATCATGCTCATGACTTTTGGCCTGGGTTTAGTAAAATTTGGTGAAACAAACATTTATTACTATAATCAACAGTCCCTGTGGAAACCTTTGATTGGGAGAATAATCAGGCCTCCAGCAACTTTTAATATTGCGATATTGAGGACCTACTGCTGAACAATAGGCCTCTCCCATAGATTTCAGTCAATTTGCATCTATTTTCCGACACAACAAAGTTGTCCACCTTATGAGTCAACGTTCTACGCTGATCTGAAGATGCAATATGAATCTGCAAATCTGTAAAGCTATGTCTACAGATCTCCTCATTCCTGAGTCGTTCTCCATGGATTGGAGACCACAGACTTGAGTAAGAACTGGCATAGACCCTTCCTACGTCTACGACGGATTCTTCGCTGCACTTGCCAGAACCGTAAGACATCAGCTGCCATCCGTTCTAGCGATAACAACACGCCAAAAACAAAGTAACATAAAAAGTAACAACCATGTATTTATCTGTTCCAATATGAAATAGTTATTCTACAAATGACCGAATATTCATTCGTTACAATACATACTGATAAGAACAATATTTTTAATCTGTATTAGTGAAACAATAAAACTATGGTTCAATAATCTTTGTGATAATTGACTACGCGTGGCCCTCATTTACTCCTCGAGAAATTACGGGCTAATTATAGACCCGTGTTTACCCTGTCCGTATTTAACTACCACTTTACGATAATGTGACGCTATTTTTAAACATTCAATAATGGAACTTGAACAACTGGTTATCGGATGCGACGGAAAGTATATTATGTTGTTTGAAACGGTCACGTAATATTTTTGCGTAATAACGTTTGTGCATTAAATTTAGACGTATTTAAAAAAATAACCAATGTTTCATCATTTTAAATAAAGTATTTTCGCTCGATTAAGGCCTCCCCATAGATTTCCAAAAGTCGACAAGTTCATCTGCTCTGCTTATGGGTGGGCGGCCTGCGCTTCGCTTGTTAGTACATGCTGTCTACTCTAGAAACTTATGGCCTCAGCGTCCATCAGATCTGCGCGCTATGTGGCTTGTACATTGTCACTTAAACTTGCAAATAATCTGGACAATGTCGGTTACATTCTTTCTTCTACGGATCTGCTCATTTCTGAGCATAGCTTTCGCTATTGCTTATAAAGCGGCTGTTAGCTTTCAAAAAATATTCATAAATTGACGCAAATTTAACATTAATTCATTTTTAAAAACTTCTTAAGTATGAATGCAGACTTAAAGTCGATGGCATTCTCTATCAATTAAACTTTTGAAATGTGTATAGATAAATAACAGCATATCTTAACTCTTAAACTTATAACATTAATGGGATAACTCATAAATATATTTATACTAATGTAACAAAATGACTTAATAATATATATATAAAGGTACAGGAGGCGGTCTTATCGCTCGAGGTGATCTCCACAAGACAGTCTTAGGATAGCGATGCGTGACATGAAGAAATGGGGCTGTACATAATAAAAAAATTAAAGCATTAAAAGATAATTCACATTTCAGAATATAATACATATGCACATGTACATACACATAAACATATATACAGATGCATGCATTACTATACCTACTATACATATATACACCTTTTTAAATATGTATGACATGATTTCGTAAAAGATATTATCGTAAATTTTCCTTGACTACTTTAACCGCTTTTTCATGGGAAGTCTTCGTGACGGGCCAGATCGTTTTATTCACAATCAGAGGAGTTTTCATTGTATACACAAATAGTCCGGTAAACCAAAATTCGACCAATACTAATAAATAGGTAGAGATTCAAAATGTGTATTTGGTTCTATACCTAATTGGAGTAATGCTAACACAACAATTAGGTTCTCTTTGTCACCCCACTCGATTTTAATATCACAAAAATATAAAACATCAATTACCGCGAAAAAGTTAAAACACTAATGAGAAATTCGAAATTCAAATGTAAACATATTTTTTATTGTAACGCTGTTTTAGGCCACATTGAATAAGGTAGGACATTAATCTATAGCTACTGAGAAACTATCTCATTTAACTGAGAAGTAAAATGAAAAAGTAATTTATAAATTCTTTCCATGTGTTTTAATTTAGTTAAAAATAAGAAAAAGTTATCACTAGCTTAATTGTAATAATAAGAATAAATGAATTAATATTTAATTTATAATAAAGTCTAATCTGAATAAAGTGAACTCTTTCGATTTTTAATGTTTATGGTAATAAATTACGAACAAGTCTCACTTACTATTGACATCATTACGTCACAAACGTGATATGCTACAGATTGATTTGCATTTTTAATTCCTTTATGTCTATAGAACTACCTAGTTCATAGAATGGAAAACTCTAGATGATCGCTGGCAAAAGACGTAAATAATATATTAGGGGAATCGGAAAGTAATGTCGTTTCTGCGCAGGTAGATATTTGATTGTCATTTGGTAACTCATTACGTACTTGAAAGGCGCTATATACTAGATGGCAAATGGTTGTTGATAACGAAGGTGAATATATTGTTGATTAGAAATAAAAACTTTTAAAAATGTAGCCGTGTGAATTTAACTTAAGAAAGCGGCAATACTTTACGGTCCCCCTAATATATTTAATTGATATATTCGATTAAATTTATGTTTTTAACTAAAAAATATAGCCTGAAATTCTTTAAGCTTTTAAGTTTTATTCATTTATTCATATTAATAACATGAGATGAATGCCAGAAGAGCCCAATTTCCGAGAAATTACAATTACATTGAGTTACCCAGTGATCGCATCCTTGTGAATAAAATACGGTGCTGTGAGAGTTTCTTAATATACCTTAATCTGAGAATAGCTACATAAAAAACTAAACTCAGGCGGATCTTTTTGATGAAAACGTCACAAATATCCATACAAAAACCTTTACAGAACAACTGACCTTTACAAAAGTATAAAAGGATATTTTATTCGACTTTTGACTTTTTCAGTTTAATATACTTTTCAGGATTTTTTTCTGTTCAATTGTTTAAGAATATTTTAAGGGAATAGTTGGTTATCCATATTAGATTATATTTAATGTTATAGTAATTCATTACAGATCAGATACAGATAACTGAGATATTTTTATATATTCTTATTATATCAGATACAGATATAATTAGAATATACAAAAATATTTAAAACATAAAAACGAAAACTTGAACACTGTGTCAAAAATGATAGCAGACGTACTGCTTCCTCTCAAGAAAAGAAATTTTATTTTTTTCGGGTTTAGAAAAGTTAGGCCAGCATTTTGTAAATACTCTTTATAAGAAGTTCTAATGTCTTATTCATTTACTAGTACTACATTACCAACAAAAATAAAATAAATTAACCTCAAAACAATCTAAAAAATCTTAGAGAAAATTTATCTATAACAATTTACACAAAATTTATAATAATTTATTTTACTTACATTTAATAATTATTCTTAAACGATAATTATGAACACCAATAACCTTGATTTTACATTTGACATATTTTTTTTAAAAATCAAATTAAAAAAGTGTCATATTGACTTTCGCGCCAATTCTGAATTATGGCCGCCAAAAGTTGCGAGACGCGTTTCGGGCGCGCTACGGCGGTCGATCCTCTAGTTGCCCTTTAACCCTCGCAATTATTGCAGTTCTATTAATAGCGACAAACAATTGGCTCAATAATTACACGTCCGACCGGCTTCGACGATGGGAATGTCAAAATTTTAATACATTTGTTACTCACACAAACGGTACAACAATTAACTAACGCCCGTATTTTCTTACAAACGAAACGTATTGTAGCAGGGAATGTAACTATTATATATTCCATTTCTTTTTTTCTATATAGCACAAAGGTGACTGAGAAACCAGCATGTGCGATGTATTTCACTTTAGCTGCGTTGTCATTAAGAAATATACAGGACGATTATTAACAGGTAGACAAGCTATAAAGCGTTGTATATATAGGCCATTTCATAGTAAAAAGCTTTGAACCTATTCAATTCAATCACTTGTATAAAATGATCACTCCAAAATATGTTACATCAATTTATTTTTTATAAAGAAATGCGACAGTTCAATTACTTCTGGCAGTGACAACCCTGCAGGAACAGAGAGTAATTAATATTCAATTTTAATAGACAGCTATTTGCATTTAGAAAACGCTTTTTCTTAATTCATCGCGTTACTTATTATATCCGAAACTAATATTTTTTGACAGAGTACACACATACACACATACTCTAATTACTCTATTTATTCACCCCTTTAAAGTTTTTACACTTATAATTAATCACACTGTATATACAACTTATTAATGTTGATTTTAAGAAGAATTCTAGTTACATATATATGTACTAACAAGATATTAATAATAATAATAATAAAAGATTCTATTTAAAAGAGTATTCAGTGCTGGATCTGTAATATCAAGTCCTTTGCCTTATTAGTACGATGAAAATAAATTCAAAGGACTTTATAATTTCACAAATATAATGTATAACATTAATTTGCATTGTTAATATCTAGATATATCGATAGAACAAGAAGAAGAAAATGTTTATTTACATGATAATCTTTTGTAAACAATATAAGGAAATAAAGATAACATCCGATGCGTTTATTGCATTTAAGAATGGTTTCCTTTGTGCGTTTACGTTGAATAACGAACTTGTTTTTCAAGGCATGATCGAAACCTGTTTGGAATTTATAAATTCATACACAATATTCGACACAACAAAGACGCTGTTTATTGAAAGTAATATACGATAATGATTGGAATAGTGAGATAGGCGCTCACTGCAAGGCGTATGCCTCCCCCGAAGATTTAGACGATGACCTGTCTTGCGCTGATGGCATCCAACGAGTTCCCGTAATCTTGACCATACTGTCGATCCCACGTTCACCCACGGACCTACGCCGCGTCTGCTGACTCGTGGTCGCCTCTAGAGAAACTTTTGGTACTGTCGGTCGTCATCTGCACAAGCGATTTGCGCTGCCTACTGCCACTTTAGACAAAATATTTACAGAACTACACTTGATTCTATATCACTGCGAAGCTTAACCTAAGCACTCTTCATTGCTCTATGGCAATTCTTCAAGAAATTCTTCAATTCTCTATGTATCAGATTGGATCTGATAAAATTAAAGTGTAGACGAGTTCTCTCCACTTCTGTCTATACGATCGGTTGTAACAGTTTTTAAAACGCTTCACCGCGTCAAAAATGAACTTTTGATCCGCATTCGCGTACCTTGATACTCCCCGATACACTGCGTGCACTGTAGGCGCGGTACAGCAGTTTTGGTAACAGTATATTCAATGTTAATTATCACTCTCTCGTAGATACATGTCCAAACTATCTTGACATATATACTTATTGATGCGACACTTCATTTACGCGCCTAAGCATCTTTTTCTAGCAACACAACAGAGTTTTTATCTTTTCCTTTTCCAACTCATGTCCTATCAACTCTCGTCTCTTTTTTCGTCACACTCAGCTTCATAATAGTATCTATATCAGTGTTTTGATCGATCAGTAAATGTATATAATGTACTGAGGCAGTACAAATAAAATTATTTATCGATATGGTTCTGAGAACCGTATTTCATTCAAACGTAATTATTGAATTAATGTTGAAAAACAATAGACGGAACGAGGAAAATTGTTTGCTGCGTGCATTAAATAATATAGTTAATTACGTTGGTTAACAAGTGTGCACTTATCGTTTTGTAAATTAATTTGTTTGTGTTTGCTAATGCTTTACGGTAATTGATGGTAAAAAAAAAGATAACAGTTCTAAAGGCAACGATACTGCAGATGAATTGACCGGAAGAAGCTCTGGGATGAGAAAAATCATCAATAAATGTAAATCAAGGAGTGAACAAATTGTCCTGGAAATAACAGCAGAAAGGTTTAATTTGGAAAGCTACTATTCTAGATTCTTCTAGACTGCCAACCTCACACACATAAAAAGATCATACATAAAAACAATTATCTCAATGAATTACTAGCATACAGCGATTTTTATGCAGAGAACAGTTGGCCGTTGGGACCTAAAGGTTCTGGAGAAGAGATCACGAATCATCAAGCTCAGCGCAGGATGTCCATTACAGGATGGACTGATGCGCTTAATACGGCCGAGGGGAGAGGCATCCAGGTTTCTAAGTGGTCTTATAGAAAATTTATGAGGGCGGCCTATGTCCACAGCTAGACATAGACCGAAAAGATAGTAGATGATTATAAAACCTGTGTAACTTTAGGAGATAGACCATTAATTGGGTATTGTTTTAATAAGAAGAAATATTTAAAACATACATATTCCACATGTCATTTTAAATTCGAATTTCAAAAAGAGAACATATTCACCATGACGTATATACAATATACTTAATGCCAACAATATAACACCAAAAGTGTGCAACGGAGAATAAAATCATTGTAAGCTCTCACATTCCCGTTAGCGAGAACTGGTTCCGTGCGACAAACTTGACACTTTGCATTATATTACGGATCCTGTGTACACTCAAAGGCAAAAAAACTTACACTTTGCAAAATTTAATTTTAATTTTTTTTTTAGTTTTAACATTTGAAACGACTTTTTATTTTTCTTTGTGACGTGTAATTCTGGCGCCTTTAACGTAATAAATAATATTGACAGTTGGACAGCTCTCTCGAAGCACGTCAATGCATCCATCCTAGCTGATTTAATTTGGCCACCGGTGAAAACAACGAATCGTTCGTTATGTCGCCATTAGTTGAAGCATCATTAAGCTGACATTATAAGTAAACTTAAGTGAACCTATAGTTTTTAGGAATAGTTCTCCGAAGAAATCACTGTTTGCGACAAGACCGCCGATTCTTTTACATAATTCATGTAATTCCTTTTCTTTGTTTAAATAACTAAACCAGTAATAACGAAAACGGAGTAATTAGATAATACGCATAGAAAGAAACAGAAAAAAAAAAACATTTATTAAATCCTCCTTTAAAACCAGGACTAAATAATCAGATAATAGATACTTTTAATACATTTGATAAATAATTTATGCTCGATCAAGGATTGACAATAAATTTGGTAACAAGGATTAAGGAAATACGCATTAACTATGGTTAACGATATTGCAATTAAACCTTTTAAATAGTAAGCAGTGTTTATAATAAGATTGCTTATCAAAAACTCTATTATCTCTTATTTTTTTAGTGTGTATTGGTTCTTTTACATAACTACGTTGAAATGTTAATATCATATAAGTAAAAGGAAATCCGCCGAAATCAATTCAGTCGATAATTCTCAAAGTTTTATTGGGTTGAGAAACTTTTTAATTTTTTTCCTGTATCGAATAAATGTAACGTATGGTGATTCGAAATTGGCGCAAAAGCTTTATAGCTTATGTCTAAAAAAATAATAATATATTAACCTCTGAAAAAGTTTTACACCTATAACCAATATCGCGATGTTATACAGATTGTTATAATATCGCCATATTTCACAGACAGCTTAGAGTGGCCTCAACACGCCATGGGGAGAGCTATGTTCAGGATCTCTACACAAAATCAATCAGGAAAGAGAAGATCCGTAAATTTATGAAACATATTTGATCATGACATTATTTAAGTGCTCACTTTGTTTATTGATTAATAAATGTGCAAGGTACATTTTGATTTCGTAATCTACAAATAGCTTATAACTAATTTTCAAACGCGTGTAATTCGAAGCAGCAAGTCAAGTATTTTATGAAATGATCTAGTTTCTAAACAATTTCCTATTTTTTTTTCAAACTTTAAGAAACGTCAATAAAAAAGTATATAAAATGGGTAAAGTCTTTTTCTCGTTATACGACCAAGGGAAATAAGTATTAATTTTTATATACAGGTTGATTAAAAGCAAATATAAAAGCTTTAAAAGAATAGCTATATATAGCACAATTACTGTCAATTAATGGGTATCTATTTACAGATCAATGGTTGTAGAAGTAATAATCAAAATGGGAAGAAAAAGCGTTTATAAAATTAGGTTTACATTATATTAAAATTAATTGTATTGTTTCGAAGATGTTAATACTGTTAGCCCAAAGGCTTTCATAGCTTCATTTGGCATGAGTTCAGGAAACAGAAATCCGTGAAGTATAAAAATTAATTATTATTTGCTAACAGTCGCTGAAGACTATACTGCCAGAAGTTACTGACTTGTTTCATTCCAAAAGAGAAAATAATTTAATGTAACTAATTTCGCAGTTGTCATTTTAAAAGAGCTTCTTACATTCACCCCTTCAAAGCTTTTGCATCTAAAGCCAACCACGCTGTATATTATAAAAAACGACGATTCAAACTTTTGCGTGATATATGCAGTAAAAAAAAATTGTTTGCGTCGGAAACAATAAAGCGCTCACAGACGAAGTTTAGCGAAAACATTAAAGCGCATTCCTAAGTCTACAGCTCCTAAAGACCGCCGACACAAATAAAATCAGTAACACTGTTTTTGTTAGCATTCCAACAGCCCGGATCGTATAATTAAATTAGTACAATGTAAACATTCGGCACCGAAACGGGATTGCTTATGTCTATGACTTGACCGGCTGGCTCTATGTTCTCTGTTATTTATTACCCCGCGAGCATGCGTCGGCGGCGTATGTTTGGAATTCCGAATCGAGACGGACATAATTCTTTTTTTAAGTTATAAATAACGTTCATTCATGGCGCTGTACTGCTCTTAACGAAATTTCAAATCGGTTCACTTTGTTAATACTGTCGATACATTAAACCAATTCCGATCATATAAATTAAAAAAAATATTTTTCCGTTAGCCATGCAAATGTCATTAGATGTAAACCTAACTCGTTATATTTTTCATTATAATTTTTTAAGTAAATTTCTTTATTTTTGGGTAAAATTAGTTTGTTCACATTCAATAATATTTGTTCATAACCCAAAAACGCAAGATTTTTGGTTTTATGGATGGACAAAAGATGGTCTTCTGGGGGAATGACAGGGTTATGTGGGGTTCCTACCCAATAAAACCCCTTCGGTGGTCATCCTCGGTACCCGAGGAGAGTTATAATATAACTTAACTAAAGAATTCATATCGCTTGTTGCCAATATTTTGGCTCCTATATTTCACTTGAAAAAAAAGAAGACTACTTCTTTTTGCTGTATCATCGTTTCAGGTTATAGACGCACACTGCAAGGCATATACCTCGAAAAGATATCCATCAATATACGACAGCAGTTTGGTTTTATGTTACGCAAAGGATGCTGCTGCCCATCTCTAGAAACTTGTTTGTCAACAGTGGCAATCATGTACAATTAATGCACAAAGTATTGACTTTGAAGTTAAGACCCAAGAATCGAACCAGCGACTTACGATCTCAAATCTTAGTGCTCTACCACTGGGTTACCACTGCTCAGTCTTCGCAGTACCGATATGGAACAAAAACTTAACGTGCACTTAGCGAAACATAAATTATTTGGAATTAGACTCTCCCTAAATGATTCCGAATAAATAGTACAGAAAATCATTAGTCATTAAAAATACCACTGAGGATAAAAAACTATTTTGAAATGTTACGTAGTATTAAGTCGGGTGAGAATGAAGAATCAAGATATGGAAATCCTCCTCTGGATAGACCAACAAAGTCGCGGGAAGTCGCTGTTTATGGGCAGCGCATGTCTGGTAATCGTGATGATCTTTGAAGGAGGCCCGTGCCTTGCTTTGAACGTCTATCAGCTGACATAATGATGATGATGACTTGAACACTTCAGATCCGTAAACGAATTTGAGTAACTGACCTAGCAAATTGGCAAGTTGAGCAAGCTATATAGCTCGCAGAACAAATGGCTGGCAGGGCCGAAAGATTCTAGAGTGGATACCACGAACTAGCAAATGACGTCACAGTGCAGAATCAACTTTGATAGATGCCGGTCGCTTCTTACCGAACCTATTAGAAATTTATGGGAGAAGCTTATTTCCAGCTATGCCTTTCGGCTTAAATTATGACTTCGTACTCAGCTCTGTCCGTGACCATGTTGCAGAGCATTAAAAACAAACGACACAAAAATTAAAAAACTGCAGTTATTTGCATTGAAATTGGTTTCGTTATCATCATTTCAGTTATTGTAATAAATATAAAAATAAATATTATACACCTATAATATTGTCACGGAGTGTACAGTGTAGATACCAGATCTACTAAGGCCGGGGGCAATAGCCTTCAGTCCTCTGCCTTCAAGTGGATCAACCTGATCGTATAATGTAATATGCATAATGTGTCTTATCATTTTTTATTTTAAAAAAATACTTAAAACATGTCACATACCACTTACGAAATCACGGGTATCCTTAATAGCATCTCATTTTTAAATAAAAATATGTTTAATGTACCGGTGTCGTACCGTTATATTTTTATGCATTATTCAAAGAATTTTAACATGAGACACATGCGAGGTTCCGTCTATATTTATTTTACAATCTAATTTTTTTTTACGTAATTTAGGACATTTCTTTATTGCACGTATTACCGCTTAATTAATTAAATTTCCTCTTTAAAAAGTAAACAAATCCTGTGTCTGAGTGCATGTATGCTTTTGCGCCTTTTCTTAGTTTTAATATAAAATTATAAGCATATCGTTAAATAAACCATATTCTAGAGTTTAAGAATTTTTAGTTGATCAAAATGTGCGGAACTTGGTTCATTGACTCTTTTACATGGTTGATATTACAGTTTATAAAATAAACATTGTTAAATTTCAATAAAAAAGCAACTGTTGAGTTTTTGGCCGGCTCTCCTCAGCAGATCAACATTCCGGTGATAACTACTAATTATAATGGTGAAGAAAGTAACAGTTTTACTTGTACTAAAAGAAAATAACAATTGTTTTATCAAACAAGCCTATTGCTCTACTTGAAAACGAATGAATAACTTGTGATAATCAAAACATAAAATAATACTCAAAATTTTTGTAGAGTTCGTAACTCTACCAAAATCTCCAATAATTGTATACATTTATCTCTTTTTTTAATGAAATACTTGAAATATAGTGTAAAAAAACATTAAAAACACATAACACAAAAAATAATAATATTACAGCTATAGTGTATAAAAAATTAAAATGAAAACACATTAAATATTTATGAATAATTTAAATATATAAACAAATTGTTAAGGTGGTCGAAATATTACTTTACGACGTAACTATACGACATCGATCGACGACAAAATCAAGAGCCCGGGAAGTCGCTGAATGATGGCTACACAAGAGTAGTCATCGTGGCAATCTTTGGAGGAGGAGGAGGAGGGGGAGGGCTTGCTTTATTGCAAACTATGTCTATCACCTGACATAATTATGACTGACTTAATTACTCTAACCGTTTGCCACATTAGTAAATTCTATGATATAGTGTACTTTCATAAAAAATTCTCAAATTGATTTAACCATTAGTTTTAAATAATAATTTCTTCTAGACCTAAATTAAGTACAAGAATACTTAGGGTTATGGCTATTGGAAATCACTGGTTGTATAATATCAAGCAAAACATCAATTAAAAATATTGGGTGCATTAGCACTTAGGTAACTTTTACGAGGGGATGAAGCCTTCACCGCTCAACTCCCACGATGTTCACGCATGCATTCTTCCCAGCAATTGCCAAACACGCTTCTCTATCAATGGAGAGAAAAATCACCGTTTCTCCTACTGTAAAAAAGCTTCCCGATCAATATCATACCTTACTTCTTGGCCTCTTCATTTAATGTTAACAACGGACTCCTATGAATCCGTCACCAGGAGGGCAAGGGACCAACACACTTCTCACAAGTACCTTTCTCAGCCCCCTGCGGTAAACGGTATTTGGCTCAATCCCCAACCATGATAGATTATTATCGTCGTCATGATGAGAGTATTATCTCCCATAACCACTACGCACCCACGTCAGGTGGGCCATGTTACCATCACCGTGTGTGACCAATCCACGGTTTTATACCCCTCAACCACTACAAGACGAGAACCCGTTTGAAAAAATCAATCGTTTCAGAAATAATAAATACCGTTATACTATTTTTAATAATAAAATTTCGATATTACATTTAATTATTGTTTACAATCTGTCACTACAGGATTAATACTGCCAGAAGTTATGGACTGTCCCATTCCAATCGAAAGAATAATTGGAAAGCTTAAAACTTTTTGCTGACAAATGAGCTACTTATTCATTTAAAACTTTAACACCTGTAACCAATCAACCTATATATTAGCAGGCAAGTTATAACTACAATTTTTAATACTTATATTCCAATGAGTTTGTTTTCGTTAAGCCTATTTTGGCGAAAAAAACAATGTCCACAAAATAATTAAAAACATTCCCACAATTTTATAATTAATTTTGCATAACACGTGTTCCAAGAAAACAAGAGTTTAGGTATATTGACACGAAATTATGAGCTCATACTGTTATCGCACACGCGAACCGATTCCTGTTCATAATTAATATATACTGGGTTAAAGTTCAAAATAATATTTTAATTACTCTATACCCAATATCGACAATAAATAATCGATATATACAATTCGTGTAACTGTTTACATCACTATGCCAATAACGTGTGTATCGAAGTTTGAAGTTTTAAAACATTATTTTTTTTTTGTCGACGATTTTTATACAAAATCTTACCCTAACTACACTTCTTCTAATCTATATAAAGGAGATTCCTTTTTTGCAATTGTTACATCATGACGCCTCTATTAATATATAGGGTGATTGGTTGTAGGTGTAAAAGCTTTAAAGAAAACTGAGGTATAGTAAACCTATGTAAGAATTATAAACAATTGGGTTCGGATTTAATTTCTGTAGAATGCAGACTTTGCACTGACCGAAGTTATTTGCCTTTCGCATCATTCCAATAGAAAAATAAATTGATGTAAAATATTACAAAGTTATCAGATAATACAGGTGATTGTAAACAGTTATAAAGCTTTAATACTTTTTTAGTTTTATCTGCAAAATCGAAGAAGAAGTGAGAAAATCCGCAGAAGTAAAAAGGTCACCAAAGTAACTTGAAGAATTGCTCGTTTGAAATGCCAGTGGGTGAGGTATATCGCTCGTGCAACCGATGGCTGTTGCAGCCCAGACAGTCTCGTGTGGGCTGATGGGCCGACGGCATAGTAAAGGTCGCTGGAAGTCGCTGGATCTGGACTGCGCAAGACCGATCATCATCACAATATTTGAGGGTGACCTGTACTTCGAAATGGGAGTCTATCGGCTGAAATAAAGGAAACTATGAATCTTTTTTGCTGATAGCTTTGAAGCTTTTTCACAATTTATAAGCAATCCATATACAAAGTATGTGAATTGTAGAAATCATTATTCAGTAATACGATAATAAAAGGTCCCTTATTATTTAAGTAACAGTAACATACTTAAATTCGACTGAATCATTAATTATAAATTCTAAAATCAAGTTATCTCTTGGCTACCAAAAAAATACGTATAAAACTTTGCAAACATTATAAAACGGTGATACTATAACAACATGCGTGTGTAGATCTTATTTTTAATCTGTTAAAAAAGGAAAGATATATTATGATTTAAATTATAATATAGAAATAACACACTAATATTTTAACGCAAAACATCTACTAACATAAATGAAATGGATTGTAATATTGCTGAAAAGAATATATTACAGGATGAAAGAAAAGAATTATACATTTTAATTCAGTACGCTGGTTCTTGTTACAGACTTTCGAATGCATTGTAATGAAACTGTCGGCGAGCAAAACGACTTGTGACTCATGTAGTACAATATGAAGGAAGTAAAAGCGCAAATATCAGGTATCCAAAGCTAACCCGGTGATTCACTGGAAGCACGTAACGAACAGAAAACACGCCATTGTTTTAACTTATCATTAAAATTGTTTTCGAACTGCAACGTTTTCAAACTTCCTACAAAATTTATTAGAAATGAATCCGCTACATTAAATTGTAATAAATTGTACATTTTAATATCGACATGTATTTAAATAGATCGTTAAAAGGGCATTTTGTTGTAAACAAAATTAAAAAAATTAATTATTTTAAACAATATATCAATAAAACCGGTTATTGTCAATTTTAGTATGTATATGCAATTAGCAGGTGGAGATAAGTTACCACCCGAATATGTATCTATTCTTTCTTTGAGGTGAGGTCAACAATATATGCAATTAGCAGTTGGAAGTGAGTTACCACCCGAGTATGGATCTGCTCCTTCTTTGAGGTGAAGTCACCTATTTATGCGATTAGCACGTGAAGATCAGTTACCACCCGAGTATGTATCTATTCCTTCGTTGAGATGAGGTTACCGATTTACCCAATTATAAGGTGGAGGTGAATTATTACCCAAGCACGTATCTGTTCCTTCTTTGAAGTGAGGTCATTAATATACGCGATTCGCAGGTGAAGGTGAGCTACCACACAAACACGTGTATGTTTCTTAAATGTAACAACTTAGAAGGAAGTGTGATGAAGTAATGTCAGAAGTGGGATCGGAGGCGGTGTTTTCAAAATCTGTTGCGTTTCAAATCTGCGACAAAATTTGAATTAAACGCATAAGAATAATTTAAATTAAAAAAGGCTGTAGTGGCCAGTAAGTCGGAGAGTGATCACTAGGTACGTTTTCAAAGATTCGATTCAAATACTTTTTTAAGTTAGTGAAATAAAATTTACATTAATATACAAAATTCTTTATAAGACAAGACAATTTTTTTAAAAAAAGATAAAGAGATTGAGTTACTGACCACTTAAATAAAAAGAAAGTTTTACAAACTGGCTTCATAACATTTTTAAAGGTTTTTTTTTATTAAACAATAAAACATGCGTCAATCCAATGGTAGAAAACGCACGCGGTGATTCGGCGGATACGTCATTCCGTTATCGGCGGTCAGGGGTCGCGTTTCATTCATCCAGCTGCGACCTCGCTATCTCATGATGTCACAGCCCGTGATGCAGTGTAAATAATGCCGATTGTTAACTTATGTTGTTAACTTATGTAGTTATGAAAAAGAAAAAACTATTAACTGGATATATCTTTGCTAAAATATACTTACTCTGGCCATAATTACTGTTCCAATAAGAAAATAACATTTGTCAAATGACAATTTGGACTCTGTCATTCTTACGTGAATATATACTTTTTTCATTTTTACCCCAGTTGGTGAACACAAAAATATTTAACAATATTTTTGTAATATTCAAATGAAAAAACCTCTCACAAAGTTCATTTTATTACACATAAAATTTGATTATTGTTTACTACCTGTACCTGCGGACTGTACTCTCAAAAGTAATTAGCCTATCGCATTCATTAATGGAAAGAATAAATAACGTAACATATTTCAGAGTGATCATCTTATGCGAAGTACCCTATATAATATCGATATATTTCACAAACAATAAATGTAAACAAGAGACGCAACGAGGCATGGAGAAGGTTATATTTGGGATTTTTAGATCTAGATCTTTCGAGATCGAATTAGGAAGGAAGCCATCCGTAGACGAGCGATGATAATGTAATTTAGCGATCAAATGAGTTTCCTTTCAAAGACTTATTATAACCAATCAACTTGTATAAAACCGACGTCGTACATATTTGACCAAAACTGTTTCACACGAGACGACTGTCACTTTAACATTAATCATCATCTTTAATTTCCACGTTACATCTTGTCAACACTATTTACAGAGTACATCTATACAATTGATAATTTAACCTTCGTGCGTTTTTTCTTATGATTTTTTTTATATCTTAATTAGTGTTGCACTGCGTGACATCTTTTAAAGACCTTTTTAATGGACAATGTCAATTATATTGTCGCAACAATCATTAGGCAGCTGGTTGTGGGAAACCCGACATTTTCCTCTTTTGTCGCAAAGGATTATTAAGGTTGCACCCGGATGGGCTGTGACAATAGGTTTTATTTATTTTGTCATTTGTTCCCCTGCCATGTGTTCCTTTACATTTCGGGTACAAATAATTTTTCCGATTTTTTTTATCTCGCTCCTTCCTTTCCTCACAAATTCTTTTCCTCTTCCTGCACTTTCTTCACAACATCTTTCATTCTTTACGTTCTGATCTTCTTTCACATATCGCCTTACTTCCCTAGTCTACATTCCTCATTACATTGGTTATTTAATTTTTTTCCTCGTTGAGGAAACTTAAAAACTAGTTAAACTATAACATACGAAATACGACATAACAAAAGGCTCATAACAAATTTCCGCCTTCAGCATTATTTAGATTATGAAGACATGCAAAAAAATCATAATCCTACATAGAAGAAAGTTATTCAATAAACTTTATAGCATATATAGGTGTGGACCATTTATTTATACTTTGTATCTATTATTTTTTTCATGATCATCGATAGTTTTCCTTACTTTTTTATTACATACTTTTGGTTTCTTGCTGTCGGGCATACCCGACTCCTTAATTTAATCTTCAGATTTGTTCTTATCGAACTGTGTTGTGCCACTACAAGTAGATTTTATTGTTTCGTGATGTTCAATATCTGATTCATTATTATCATCATTTCAGCCATATAAATCTGTAATATGATCAGTTGGTATCGATTTGCACTCAGCGCCTATATATGAACTTCCTACAAATTTTCCAGTCCATTGTCTCTACTTCAAAACCTTAAGGCTCTAGCGGGCATCTGCTCTGAGCGCTATGTAACCTGCACACTGCCATTTCACTTGATACATAATGTACTGACGGAAAACAGTGCATGGGCTGCTCTCTATCAGTAGAAACTTTTTTTTTGTGTTTTCATAAGTTAAATTACTGTAATTATAGTTTGCAATAAATATATGTTATTATTATTATTGTTTAAAAATCATAGTAGAGAAAAAACGGGAAAGAGAGAGAGAAGATTGTGATTGAAGAGACTATGGGACGGCTTTCAATAAAATGAACCCGTGAAGGACAATAACATGAAATGATCTATAGTTGGAGTGAGACAACTTTAGTGCCAGACAATGTTTAGATTTCTCAAGACGTTATCACAATACCGGGGGGAAACGGTGGAATTCGTATCATATACAAAGCTTAAGTTCCTACAGTGGTCGGAAGACTCGGCAGAGGAATCGATGGCGTGGTAAAATAATGGTGGTTCACAATTAGCAAGCGGGAGCCCATATAACCAATGTGTCATTATTGTGTATATTATTAGTTAGGACAATAACGAAAGTTAAGAACAATCTTGAATATCATCTAATAAAGGCAAGACATCTAATCCAGATCCCACGATTTGATGAAAATTTCTCAAAAGGCCAGATAACGGCTAAGGCTTGAAGTTTCTGTAATGGAGAGCAAACAAAGTGAAGAAGAAGCTAGCTAGAAGCCTAAATATGCTGTTTATAGGCCACTACCAACTAGTCTTATATGAAAACGGGATACCTGTATCCAGCAGGTTATGCCTTACGGCTGAAATGATGTTGATAAAAAATATTTTAACTCGTTTGAGAGCTTTCAATCCAATAAAACTGTAAACGCTAATTAGCAAATAGCATTTATGAAAACAAATTAGCACGAATGTAACGTGCTAATACTTACAAATAAAAACGTATAAAAATCCTTTTTAATAAATATCTACCTTTGTGGTTATTAAGTATACATATTTATTATAAGCCAGACTAAACAATAATTGGGTAAAAAAAAACTTCAAACAACGTCTGGAAAAAACAAATATAGCGTGAGCTATTTTCAGAAGCGGCGCTTTGCGAAAAAAAAATAAGCGACATCCGCTAAAGCTGCTACAAAACAGCGTCGGATCGTGTAATGGCTCGATTAACATTGACATCTGAACCAAAAAAAATGCAATGGTGATTAAAAACTTTTTCTTTCTTTTTTAAGTAAAAAAGCATCACTCTACTTTTAGGGAGTTATTAAAAACCTTAAAAAAATTATCGAATGTTTTTTTCTTTAATCCTAATAACGCATGTTTTTAAAAAAAAAATTCACGTAATTTATTTTTTTAATTTTAACTCGCTCAGAAAACTTAAAACTTAAAACATTTTAAAAGGCGATTTAAACATCAAGGCGTCATTACAAGTTTCCGCCTTTAGCATTACATACATTGTGAGGACGTGCAAAAGGATCATAATCCTACACACAAGAAAGTTACTCAATAAACTCAATAGCACGTACAGGATGAGCAAAAAAGTCTATCTAATATGATCATTATCATCAGGACAGGCGAAAGACGCCCACTGCAAGGCAACGGCTACTCCCTCAGGTAGCCACGATGACCGGTCTGGTGGAGTCCGCGTCCAGGAATTTCCCGCCTTGACTATGTCGACGGTCCACCTAGTTGGCAAACTACTCACACCATAAGTTGTCATAGTTTCCATTCGAGAATCTTTCGGCTCCGTTCTGACCGTTGGTCACACGAGCGATGTGCCATTTCGAACGAGCAATTTTTCGAACTATGTCGGTGTTTTCTACCTTGGTTCTTCTACGGATTGTAATGTTTTTCTATATTTTAATTGTTACTGTAGTAATTGAATTATTTACAACGATGAAATACCACAGCAAAAAATAGTTGTTTTACGTTAATAAATACTGTAAGATCGTTTTGCAAACAACAAATACGAAATATTCCTAATATTTGTCAACAACTTGTCCCGACAGACTTTGTAATACCAAAAGATATTCCATTTGCCTCTCAATAGAAAAAAAATGAGTAAATCTGACATATTTCATTTCACAATGATTATATACGAAAAATTATATATTAATTTTGTGTTCGAAGTAGCTGTCAAAAAATTTTCTGCGCCTGAACTGTCAAGCCTTTGTAATAGACATCTACGTTTTATAATTATAACATTATATTTTACATTCATTTAATTATATGTATTTGTTTTTCAAATAATTATTAACTGTTTTCATATTTATGAAAAATTTCTTTTACACAGAGATTTATTTTTATTAATTTGATCTATTGATAATCTAAAACATACTCTTAAGATTTGCTGTCTGATGAACTATAGCATATTTGACAATTAATAAAAAAATCACTATTTCAAAACTTTTTTAACTACAAATTATATACTTGTGTTTTTCAACAAGATGGAGTCGTCTGTAAGATTTATTTACTGGTTTTTGTTGCTGCTGATAGTTATAAGAGTACATGTTTATTGCGTATGGTGTGAATGTGTTTATAAATAAATAAAATGTTTATTCCATCTAGGCAACGGACCCGTTTTATCCTCTCCATTTAATGGTACAAGAAAAAACTTTTTAGACAGATATAAGCGAGTTTATTAAAACAAATTAAAACGAACTAAATGGGAAAATCGCTCCCGCTAATGTCTTTGTACCACAAGCCATTGGCCGTTTTGGGTTTCTCAATGTATATGGTATGCAAAATTAATTATAGTAAATTTACATAAGATGAATATTACTGCAGTGTACCAATAATATAAACATAATGTCATATTAGGACGAAATAATGTCGCGCGAAGTCATAAAATCACTCCTTCTATTCTTTATATTCATTTAAATAACATATATATATATATATATATATATATATATATATATATATGTTACTTCAATTAATTATATTATTTGCACTGATAATTTAATATGTACAAAAAAAATCGAAATGTTTTTTTAATTCTACTACGATTTTTTAACATATTTAACAATAGTTGAACGATGTATGTTCATACAGATTTGTTTATATTAGTAAAAAAATCGATATTTACTCTTTAATTGGTAAAATAATAAATAAAATATCTTTAATTTCTATCTCTCTTTTTCAACTTAATACTAACAGATGACAGATTATGTATAAAGCTATTTAAAGCTTTTTTTTAATCAATATTAAACACTCAAGAGGTTACCGTGTTGTGATCGGAATGACATTTATTTTTCGCTTGGCGTCAACGATATCGGGTCGTCTTTGAGTATAAAAATATTGAATTATCTGTTATACTTTTGGCGCCATGTTGTTTATTAAAGCTTTATTGATAAATAAATGTTTTTAGCTATTATTTATGAACTTAGAATCGGTCTGAGTGTTAGTTATATTTTTTAACATATGTAATAATTATATTATAATTATCTGTCAAATTGTTTGAATATTTAAAAAGTAAATATTTCACAACAATCATCATCGTAAAACATCCACTGCTGTACATAGACATCACTAGTGTTTTCCGAGGACCTTGATAAGTTCATTTTTCCACCTGAGATTAGAAGTCCTACGCTGGGCCTATCGGTTCATGGTCTCCAGTCCAGTATCTGATCCAACGGTCATCATTCCTGTGTGCTTTGTACTTCAACTTGCCAATCCACTAAGCTATGCCGATATCTTTCATTCGTCTATTTAGTCGGACTTTTCATTTCTCCTTCATTTTAATCGACTTGAATAAATAAATAAATTAAACTACTTTCTAATTCCTGTATATGGGCAACTCGTAATTTTACTTTTTGAAAATGGAAGTCTATGTGACGGCGATTGTACAAGTTTACGCGTATATTGTTATATATTAAAATTTATAAGACTGGTGGTATCTTACACAAACTCTATGTTTATCTTTTAGTTTAGAAAAAAAAACTAAGAAGTTATGGGCAAAGCAGGGGCCACAACTAGTTAATGTTAGATTAACACGTATACAAAACGTATCACATTATTAAGACGTGTTAGCTTATCTGTAACTAGATTGCTTCGTTATTTGTTTTTTTTTTTTAAATATCTTCTAAGTCATCATTCACTGGTCGAGCTGGTTTTTAAAAATGACGTAAAAGAATATAATAAATAACCAGGATAAATATATATTTTAATATCTTTAAATTAAATCATGCAGTCTCATTCATTATTATTTTGTTTCCCCTCTCTAGCTTTCGTTCACAACTTGAAAAGGAAAGAAATATCAAAAATAAAGATTACATTATCCTTGTTCTGAATTTTTCGAATTCAGATTTTATTTTTTAAAATCGGAATTCATTTCTTCCATTAATTTTTTTTTACAAGTGGCTTTTATATATGAATTCGGCTTCATTAAATATTTAATATTCAAGGATTAATAGATTATAGACTATTTTCGAAAAAAACATGTATTCCTCCGAAAAAAGAAATAAAAATAAATTTTCGTGTTGTTTATTGCCTCTTAAACATTACATAAAATACGACATCTCATTATCACTGCAGTAAACAAGGACCTCCATTCCATTACCTCGCTAATTTAGCGATTAAATATGCATCTTTATGGTTTTTATTTGTAAAATGAAATAAAAAGAATATGAACCGGCATATGCCCGATATGACTACAAAAGGACATGTAAAATGTTTTAAGTTTTAATGGATAAAATAATAAAGTTTAACATTAAGATTGGTTATAAAACTATTGGAAAACAATGCAAAAGATCAATCAACTTTTATAGTTTATGAACAATTATTTTATTAAAAACTGTTTAGACAGTTTTTTATTATGAATAAAAAAACCGACCACCGATTATACAGGCTAAAGATTATATTTGTAACTTAACTTTACAAAGATCGTTACATATGTATATACATATTGATTATTTGACGTTCATACCTCAGTGGGAATATTTAAAAGTTTTTAATAAAACTTTATAACATAGATGTTCGTTGAGATATGAAAATCTATTTAGGTGCGACTGACTGACGAAATTCATCAGTCAATTATATCACGTTAATAAAGCCATTACAATCCAAATATAAAACTAAACAACCGTTAAACTGCCTTAAAAATACACACAGATATACATGTTGCGTTTATTCGCGAGAGCAACGGTAAAGCCCTCGGAGAAGCCGTTAAAAGCCGACCCGACTTACCGCTGCCGACCGCGAACCTCGCCCAACATATTAAGAAACTTGCCAAAAACCACTTCATTTCACACAATCCTTAAAGTATATCACAACACAAGATTAAATGAAACGATTGCGTCCTTTGCCTGGTCAGAAGTAAATGACCACCTCCCACAGCGTTCCAAACACGACTGCTACACCATCGCGTAGTGATGCCTTGATATAGTCACTGGCAAACTTGCTCGTGCGTCCGTCCGGCTAAGTTTCTCAAACCACCCTTGTTGACCCCGGCTATTAAGAGTCATATTTGCTTAGCATCACATTTTTAAAACGCATTGCATGATTTGGCACGGAGTTGTTTAATTATCTATAATTATTATTTTAATAGTAAACGCATGATGCCAGTAATGAAAAAGCCCGACGTATGCCCGCGGGCGTGGTACTTAATGAAAGACAATTGCTATTTTTTGCCACTTATCATCAGACTTTGTTTGTCTTGTTTCTAATTACTTCAATTATTTCGTTTTCAGTTTCTTCCTATTTCAGTTCAAATACCATAAAATTTAAAAAAAAAAACTTAAATGCAAATTCTTTACATAAATTCTTCAAAATTATTATTTAGATTTACCGCAATAATTGATAGTTGGCGCGAATGAGGTGCGTCAAACGTTAAAAGTTCGATTTACAAGTCCATATATCGTTCTAGGTACGCTCTACGAGTGAAAATAAACGAAATAATTTATAATTTATTAACCTTTTATTGGACATTATTCTTTAAAGTACAAAAAGCATCTTTTAACATCCACTCTACTGTAAAAAATTATCAAAGTAATCTAATTTCAGCGCCATGATGTAAAAAAGAATATTAAAAATGAATTTATGCATTCGAAATTAAAGAAATTACAAATATTTTTTTAAAATATATCTTTTGTGCCAGTGATATTATTTTAAGGATCTAGTATAAGTATTACTCATGTACTGATCGTTAGAAAATAAATTATTATATAATATTATAGAAAAGATTCAAAATGACTTTTGTATATAGAACTTAATATATTTTGACTATAGTGGGTGTTACCAATTGAAGAAATCTAAGGGTGCGCTTACATGCGGCTCCTTTTTAAGGAATGAAAAGAAATAATTTTTAATTTTTTATTGTTATTTAATTTTCATTACCGTCTTCTCACTTGACGAAATTCTGTCCTTATATTAATTGCGGGTTTTTTGGTGTACTTGTCATCTTTGTCCAAAGAACACATTAAATCACAGATTAAAAAAAGTCCTCGTGTATATTTCATGTAAATATGTTTATACAGAATGCTTTGTATTATTGCATTTATCTAATAGGGTTACCTCTATTGGAACAATGTGGCTTTGAAATAAAGACGAACTTCTCGTAAACATGATAAAGTTAATAAATCGACTATTTAATGTGACTTTCACTTCATATATGTATTTACCTGTTTTTTGCAAGCGGCTTCCAACCGGTATTTTTTTAATTCTACAGGGGAGGCGGTGAACCTCCTACTGCTTAAATAACGGTGATGATCTAAAATTCTCGCATCACAAAGTACCACGTCTAACATAGAACTAACACAAATCGTACACAATATTTGATACCAACTTATTCAAATATATAACTTGAATATGTATCGACATCGTTGTATTATATTTTTAAGAAAATGGGTAATAAATATTTACTCCACCAATGACTATTAATCCTTTAATTAATTTTTTCTTTCTCTGTTTCTAAAATCCTTCTGAGGCAAGTCCGATCCAAGTTAGTACGATATTTTTATTTATTATTACTTTAATAATTATCCGATATACCATTTTTAATACAGATACTTTGTACATATATATGAATGTTTTTTCTACTTCTTTATATATGTTTACGTACTCGTTATTAATACTTCTACTGTTTCCATACTATGGTCGTCCGGAAGAAATTGCCTCGTGTGATAAGATCGCCCATTGTACTTTTTTCTTTACTATTATGCAATTATAAATATATATATAAATATATATATATATATATATATATATATATATATATATGTATAATTAAAATATATATAAGTATATTTTCCTGTGTACGCAATAAAGAAGATATTAACTAAACTTAAAGTCTCATAAATAAATCATATAAATCTATGGATTAGAGTTCGATGACCTCTGTTGTAGATAAACGCTCTTAGTTACAGTTTTATAACAAGTTTCCGTAAAATCGCTATAATGAATATTATTATTACGTTACAAATATAGATAAATTTTTGTATTGATTCTGTCCCTTTTTTAATAATTGTACAAGAATAACACAAAAGTATTTATTAATAATAATAAAAAAAAAAACCTTTTATTTCTTATTTTACAATTGTAATGTTAATAACACACTAATAATACTTTTACTTATGACTAATTGTTAATAAGTGGTTTATTAATTATGGCGGGATATGAACCTGTCTTTTGATGAAGGCCTCCTCAATCTTCTTCCATGCGTGTCTTTATCTGGCTTGGGTCAACCAGTATTTCCTTGCTATGTTGGTTATGTCATCAACCCACTGTATATTTGGACTTTCCACCTTTCTCTTTCCTGCTGGTCCTTTCCAATTTGTTGCCTGTATGATGCACCGGCTGTCAATGTAACGAGACATGTATCCCGTTCAATGTCACTTTTATTTTATGGCATGTGTTATTACATCAAAAATATATAAATACATTTATCACAGCAATTTAATAAATCATTAATATCATCCGATTTTCATGTCTCCTTTTAGGTATAACAATGCATATGTACTTTAAGTATTATTACAAATTATTTTAGGATATTTTCTAAAGCACTTTATATAGGTTACTTTACTCATAATTATATATTGTTTAATGTGATCTATGTAGTGAAATGTACAATTACAATGTGTAAAATATCCAATAACAATGTTTAGTAAAAATATTAGTATGACTGGCCTGAATAACTATAAAAAAAACTGTTAAAGCTGTAAAAGAAATATCTATATAACATTCAGAAAACAAAATCAGCACACGTGTTATGCAAAGATTGATTTTTGACACAACTTTTACCAGAGCTTATCATACGTAAATAAAGCAGTTAAATGCACCTTATGAATAAATTTAAAAAATGAAATAGAACTGTTTGGCTTGTGTGAAACAATATTTGCCACAGCAATAATTCTGTCAATTAAAGAGAAACGCCTAAATATATAATACAGATACAATTTCATTTTTACATTTGTATAATTTGTTTATACATACAGTTTCACCTATGTTCCTCATCACGATAATTCTGGAAGCATAAAACTTCACCACCATATCACCGACGCTCACTGCAAGGCAAGGCCCTCCCGTAAGGATGGGTACACTAATCGATCTTTCGACCGATCGATCAGCGACTTTCTACAATCTTCACTCTGCTGTCGATCCAACTAGAGAGGAGACGATCCACGAGTCTACCGACAAGAGAACCTTGTGGCTCCAACGGCAATTGAATGCTTGAGCGTTGTGTTCCACGCACTGCCCCTCACATCAACAATTCTTTGAGCTACGTCAGCCTTAGTTCATCTGCGCTCATCGTTTCTGATTCGACGAAGCTTCCAACATAGCTCTTTCCAATGCTCTCTGGTTGATCTAGAGGCTTCTTATAAGGCACATCCTAAGAGACTACGTCTCGGATCCGCAGATCATCTTTTGCAACACACACTAGTCAAAAACTTTTATCTTCCATCAATGCATTATTTTCGACGAGAAGATGTTTCGGAGCTTAATAAGGTTTAAAGACTTGAAATTTGAAAAGAATGTTTTTTAAGCTGGTTAGAAGTTAGCTATTATTAAATATCACCTACAAGGGGGCTTGAAGATGCGATTCATAATAAAAAGCATATTTTGAAATACTATAGTTCTCGCATTTTTGCCACACGAAGCGGGCTGGGGACCGCTAATGCTTATATACTAATAAAAATCTTACAACCTAGTTGAATATTCTATTAATTAGGAGAATTGTTAATGCTGGAAACACTTCAAAATTTTAAGAAGTAACAGATTAATAAGAGTGATAAAACTTGAATAAAAGTAAAAAACTATCGCAATGTGGTACTACCGTACGGTACGCAGTGGACGCTGATGTCTATCCTAAGGAAACTTGTTTATAAACTGTGGCAATCTTAAATAATGAATGCACTAAGTGTAAATGCAAGTTAGTGTTAATAATTTTGAAAACTTTATACCGGCAATAAAACTCGCGACCCACGATTTCAAGTCTCAGTCACCTCTGAGTTTACACTACTCAAAAATTAAAGTACTGAAAATCATTTACACAATTTTTTAACCCACATTAATTTTCAACGCACATATATTCATACATGGTAAAAAATAAACTTATATTTTAGCTAACAACTTTGTCTTCTTTTATTGAAAGTGTAATCTGGCAATAAATACTGTTATGATTAAAAATAAGCAAAAGATTATTTTTGAATTTGGAACTTGTCATTTTTATATGAATGTTGATTGGGTTTTTGAATTTTCGCGCCAAAATATTGTACGCTGTGATTTTATCACATAAAGTAGGTATGGTGCCAAATAAAATTTTTAAAATCCTCCATAAACTTTGTATTAATCAAATGTTCGTAGAACGAGTTTTTGATAGGTACAATGAAATGTCCTCTATTTGTGACAAAAAAAAAATCTGGCTGTCCACGTAATGTTCTTTCGAAAAAGGCGAGCAAAGCAGTAAGGGAAAAATTCGTAGAAATTCTGTCAGAAAGGAAAGATTTTATCTCAGAAGATGAACATAATACTTAAAACTGTATCGCGTAATTTAAAAGATGACTTAGTAAATGCAGACTATAAAAGATGCACTGGTCAATTCTTCGTTCATAATAAAAAAAAAACATTGGCTGTTAAAATCAAAACAACTACTTAAGAGCAACGAGAATATCTTTACAATTGAGCAATATTTTAACAACTTAAATCATCGTGTTCAAGCTTCTCAATTAATTAACAAAGTATAACGTGGGCACTATCAGACTTCGATAGTGGTTTGGTGTTAGCTATAAAGGAATGATAGAGCTATATTTTAGTCAAAATATACCAAAACATCGGCACAAGTGTATCAAGATACAATTATAAACAAGGTAGTTAAGCCCCTTAACAATACCATGTTCAATTCAGAAACGAACGATCCAGACTTTATCAGAGCTGAAAATTTTTAAAGAGTTAAGCTTTCTTTTAATGCTATGATAATTTGGAGTTCCTAAAACAAACTATAAGTATACTATTAGGAGTGAAGTATTTTACCATATAAAGAGTGAGTGCTGCTATTGAAAACTGGCCTCAACGTTTAAAGGACTGTATTGCAGCCAATGGAGACCGCTTTATATATTTTAATGGCTTTTATATTAATATATTAAACTAAGACACTGTAATAGTTATAAATGGTACGTACCAAAAACGTTGTTTTTCTTTGCAACAATATTTACAACAACACTAAGTAGTATTGTATAAGTCTATATACTTTATTAAGCGTGTTTTATAGCTCTATATTAAAACTCTACACCAAAAGAAAATCACTCTCTCAAATAAATAGTTATAAATAGAAATATTACTATTAATAAATGTTTTTGTTAAACTAAAAGTCAACTGGAATGTTAATCCAACTTTCAGATTTCCGATAAGTAACCGATTCTTCACTAAGTGTCCAAGTTCATCGACATAATTTTCGTGGCACAGAATAAAGTTCGTGCTATCTGCAATATATGATAGGTAAAAACTTAGAGCAACAGCATCGTGAAAAAAATGTTTACAGTACATAATCGATATATGTCTAAAAATTTTGTATTATGACGTTACATAGTATGACAATCTGGTCATGTACACAAGAACATAAACAAATTTAGAAAAACTAGGATGGAGGGTAAGCACTATAAATAAAGACAAGTTTGTTTTACCTTTCCCCATGCTTCAAAAAATTAGTAACTCTTGTTAGTTTTGTCCTCATGTTGATACATAATCTCTAAATTATCTTCTATAAAGTTTAAGACGATATTAAAACAAAAACCTCAATAAAATTCTGTTATAGTGTTAAGGATTTTTAAGTGATGAAAAAACTCGTCTAAGTTTTGGTGTGGGCTTTCCTAAGATCAGGGTTCGTTTAGAAATTTTGTAGCTGTAGAAGGATGCATTAGGCGTGAATTCTATTTGATTCAAGTTACTATCAAATTGACTATAATGGCAATTGTTTATATATTTATTACGTTATACGTTATATTTTTTGCATGCATTGTTTGCACATGAATCAATATGAGAAATTTAGCAATGCCACATGAGGTTAGAACTAGAAATAAAGATAAGCCTTTCTCTATCCCTTTTAGTACCGAACGAAAGGTGCGTACATAATAATACCAGGCCGAAACGACCTGGAGAGGTTTACGAATATGCTCGTAAAAATGAAAGTAGTAGTGATATTTACAAAAATTAAGAAGTAGCGTATTGCGAAATAAACGAATAATAAACCTAATTTATTGAAAATCATAAGAATAACATAAACCGTAAAATTCCATTGATTCCGATTTGAAGATATGGTGACATATGTTTTGGGACTGGGGCATCTCTGGCCTATCGTTATGCACATTTACATCCCTGAATTCGCGAGATACTCCCACTGTCGCTATATATACTGCGATTATACCTCCAGTTTAGCGCATGTAATTGGTCATCACTATCAACCCGTTTTTCAACTATATCTCACCACCTCCAACCTCCACCAACCACCAACTATATCTCAACACCTCGACAAGTCGCACTAATTCTCCATCTAATACTGGATGCAATTTTTCTAAAAACATAGCAACAAAATTGAAATATTCTTCCGTTGCTAATTGTTTCTATGAAAATGTCGACGGCTCTTTTTTTTATTTACACTTTATATTACACCAAAACTCAAAGAAAAAAGAAACAATTTATATACAGATACAAGAGGCGATCTTATCGCTCGGGACAATGTCTACTAGACAACCTTTGAACGGAGATGAGAGACATGAAGGAGAAGGCAGTTAAGGTGCAATAAAATAAATAAACATTAACCTATACAACACATTTCAGAGTATAGTACACTTGCACATATACATATAAACCTACATACAAATACATACATTACTATAGACGTACATGTATACAAATATACTTATGTAAATATATATACTTATATACAAAGATATTACATAAATAACAAATGCTACCCAATGTCCTCTTTTTAGAGGCGAAGAAAGTACTCTTTAACCATCTATTTAAAAGATGACAGTGATTTCGCGCTTCTTATTCCATTTGGTAATTCATTCTATAACCTGACAGCGGTAACAGTGAAAGATTTCTCCATAAATATAGTAGAATGAACAGGCATAGTCAATCACAAGTTCTCCGATGATCTAAGGAACTTATCATGTGAGCACTTATCACGTAAAAAATCTTATAAAAATACTATAGAGAAGGCTTTTAAACACAGGCTGCATTTTAGACGGGTCAAGAAGCACTGACAAAGATTTTATGCCATATCGATGCGCAAATGCCACTTGAGTTTTCTGATAACTATCATAAACATCAAAAATATTCGACATCGATCCAGAGAAACTATTGCATGTTATGTTTCTACTTTATCGTTTAAATATACAAACGACACAAAAACTAAAAGTTAAATATAATAATCATTTTTTCGCTGAAACATTTTACCATTTCATAAAGCTATTTTGAGATCAGTCTCCGTCTGTCTTTTAACCACTTGTCTTGAGTATAACAAAATAAGACTCGAACAGAGGCGCAACAATAAATCGTCGTTATCATTTTTGGCACGCATATCGTCTACGAAGAGCTAGGTACTTATGTATGATTTTACAATACACTCAAGTGCATTATTACAAGATATTGCAAAGAGATTTTATGAAACACGTTTAAAAAAATTATAAAATAATACGTAAAAATAATCCATTACTGTACAAATGTATTTCAAGTGATAATAAAACAAAAAAAAATGATTTGTATAACTACTGCATTTAATGGTCTTATATGTTATTTTAGATTTTTTTTTCCAGTTACAAATTCGCAAATTATTAATTCTTATTTTAAAGTCTCTTATCTTAAAAGTAAGTTTATACTTTTATTCCTAAAATTCGTTTTTACGATTTCTTTAAGCCTAAATAATAAAGCTTGTATTTGTAAGGATATTATGAAAGTGGCCACAAAAAACTCCGTCTGATTTTGTAGTGATTTCTTCTCAGATAAGAAGCGTTTTGATCTATCGTAAATTTTAGTTCGCCTGCTTTCAAATTAGAGTGGACAGGAGAGGCCGGTGCCGGTCCAGACCACTGAATAGTCCTCGTTTCACAAACCTAGGTTACACTTCATTCAGTACACTATGTATAGTGTTACGTATGATGTGGAGTCTACATTTTCGTACAAGTTTACCTATAGAGGGACAGTCCCGCAGCGAACGTCATCGATGTAACTGGAATACGATTGTCCAGAGTACATTTTCAGCTAACGGACCTCTATTTCCATAAGCTCAATTTCAATGAAGCTGCACAGATCCTAAATCGGTTAGCAGCATTGCATCAATCAAATCAAATTCAACGTTGAGTTGAAGAATTCCATTATAAAGGAGTTTAGTCTGATTTAATATTTCTACCAGATCCTGTTCTTCTAGCGTTCTTTGCATAACACACAAGTGATCATTATAAACAATCCTGTGTAGATAATAAAATAAATAAATCAGATATAATCTTATGTAACGATTGTAAAAGTTATTTACTTTATGTGTTCAGAAATGGTGGTAATTAAAGTTTTTTCGTATTCAATCACCCGCATTTAAAACTAGGTTAACAACGTTCATGTAAAACTAATTGTCTTGTTTTATTTATTTGTTTATACAAACGGTTCAAAAGAAGGTGACCTAGTGGTTAAACTGTATGGTTTACAATCTTAAGTCTCAGGTTTGATTAAAGTAAACTGTACTCCGTGTTGATTGTATAGAGTAGTTGATCAATACATAGCTCATTTATTGATAGCAGTTGATGTATTTATTGTACATCCTTTCAAAAAATCGATGCTTATAAAAATAATAAATAACTTAATAATTATATAGTAATCAAAAGCGTTTTCAACATTCGAATTACTAAACTGCAAACTTATTACAATCAAAAATAATTGACCTGTAACCTTTCGCCCCCTTTAAACGTTGTACACCTATAACCAACCACACTTTATAACATCGTCATATTTCACTAACAGTAAACAAGCTTACAGTCGCCTAAACGTACTATGATTATGCTCGGCATTTCCAAAAAACAAAAGTAACCGTGATGTCCTAACATATTGGCAGGTTGAAGTGGCAATGGTCACGTATCGTGCAAAATAGAAGACCAGCTAAGGTTCTAGCGTCACAGTGTAGGCCTGTCATCTACAAAATGTGCAAACAACCTTATTAAGGTCGCCGGAACGCGGTCGATGCAAGCTTCCAATCGGTCTTATTAAAATTCTATAGGAGAGGCCTGTGTCTAGCAGAGAACGTCTTACGGCTAAAATGATAAAAAATGAAATGTATATATATCATGAGCAAAATTATTTTTCTAGAACTTAAGTTACAATAGTTACGACACTTGTTAATCTAAACGAGGCCCACTGTCTTCCAGTTAGAAGTAAAACTTTCCCATAGATGGACATTATTTTTGTTTATTTAATTGAATTACGTCTATTTAAGTCTGTAAATATTTATAATGACAAGCCAGGGCGCAGAGAGGTCCTAGTCAAAAACTTCTTTTAAAACCAAGAGTTCTCGAGGGAGCCTTGGCTCTGGCCACTACATAATACTATTTCTCCAGACTGCTCGTACATCTTTCAGTGGATTGAATGACATCCATTGCATGACTAGGATCAAGGGCTCCAAAGAACCTCGGCTTGGAACTCGTCGAAATTTTAATTCTAAGAATCTTATTTGGGAATATAACACTCCGAACCGCAATGTATTTGCTAAGCGAGACACTTAAAGTACAATGCTCACTATGACACCAGCTTTTCGCTTGCTTAAATACGCGAATTTAATGACCACCCTTCAACCCACCTTGCGGATGGAATTTGATAAAATCTGTTCATACCTAACCACTACTCGCCGAAAGGAATATTACTATCGAATTTCTTATATCTAAACCTTATTGTTTTAGAGATGTAATGATTCAGTGCATAGGCGAAAATGGCCATATAGTCTACGTATATATGTATGTAAGATTTGGTTTAGTTCACAGACCCTTTCGTTCCGTAAACTCTGTTCCAAAAGCTGTAAAAGCCCCAGGTCTAACAACATTAACTTCATCCCAAAACAAAAATTAACATCCATATTTACAAACACGATAAAAAAAATGCAATCACATGCTCAATATATAAAAATCTTGTACATCCATTTTTATAAGAGACGTAGTAAGGTGAAATTACTTCTACGTAATAAATGTTTAAAAAAATATGCAGTTCATACCTTCATTTATAAATACTAATAATAAATACTTAATAATTTTCATGCAATGTAGCCGTCCAGATAATTTCCTTTGCATACGCCGACGATATATATAGCCTTTCATGTCTCCACGTCTAATAAGCCGGGTCGACCACACAGCTACATTCGCAGGAGTCACTAAACCGCGGCCCGCTTTGACCAACTATTAAATTTTTAATAATAAACATGACGATTTATTTTACCAGAGAGTAAATGCATGTCACATAGAGGCATAAGATGGTTTCTTCCATCACCTGATTCTTAACACGTAGTCCACGTACAGGTGGACTAAGGACAGTGTAATGTCTTACGTATCACGACCAGTTTTATTTTCCAATATAAGCACGTAAAGAAGTTTACTCGCGAGATATCATTAGGTGACGTCTATTAAGTTCTGTTTAGCGAAAATGTACATAGTCAAGGACGCAAAAAACCGATAGATGCAGACAGCGCAGGATCGGTCATCACGGCAATCTTCGAGGGAAGCCTATGCCCAGCAGTGGGTGTCTATCGGCTGACATGATAATGTTAACATAAATTTTACATGTAAAAATGGTCGCAATGGTAATTATAGTTTTGTTATGGTGTTATTCCTCTAGAACAATAATAATACACATAATATTAGCTATTTTAATTTACTTCAATTTCGCAGCCCGTTATTACTTTAATTTCGACACCACTGATCTATCGCTTTCTCAACGCATCGCGGTAACACAAAAGGGACGCAGAAAAATAAATACAAATCGTATTTTTCCTTGCACTAATGACTGAGATAACCATGTTTTTATTTTATTTTCAAAGGATAAGATTAATGCGTTAATCTTGGCAAATATTTCTATAAACCTATATATAAATAGCCTTACGAAGAAAATATTATCATTTTCGATGGTAAAAAATGAGTTACTTTAGTTTAAATTGCTAATGTAATACATGATACGTAACTACTCTCTTCTGGATTCACCGAGCGAGTGCTCGCCTCGTAGAGGAGCCGAGAACGTTGCTCGGCGCTGACACCCCATGAAGCAGGTTCAACATCTTGTCATGCAAAGGCATTCAGCTTCGCCGACCAGACTTTTCTCTATGCCTAACTAAATTTAAAATAATCCGACCAATTCTATTTTTAAATCCTGTTTCAGAAATTAGCTGATGTTCGCTCGTCCCAAGCTAACATTCTTTAGCAAGTTATAGAAAGATTTCTCTGTTATACCTTTTTGTTCCCTACCTCTACCGCCTACAAATTATATATATTATTTATTTATTATATATTATTATAGACAATAACATAACATACACATACATACACAATAACTAATGTCTTGTATGATACAATATTATGTTATTTCTATGTTATATATATAACAATGATTATAAAAATACTACTATTTTTAGTTAAATCGATAGTTTTATCCGAATATTTTATTAAAAAAATAGAAGTCTGTAATTAAATAATAATAACATAAAGACTATGTCATGTAATATATTTATATATTCATTTTACGCTCATTGATCTTTACGTCATATATACTTAGGACATTGCGACTCATTGTGATTAAAAAAGGATCTATATATACTCAAATAGCTAGTCTTTTTTATAATGAATATCTTAAATCTTTTTATAATTGCGGCTCTTAAAATGAATGAATCTTTCATTACTTCAATATTTATTGCTTTTATCATAATAAATAATTTATCTGGTTTACGAATGTCACTTAAATCTTATAAAAAGAAATGCGAAATGTACATACTAATTTTAATATATAATCGACTGAGTTATCGTGCTTAAAGTGTGGATATACTACCAAAACCGTTTTACATATCTTAAGGCTCCATCGTTTCGCATACCGTGGCTCAAAGCCGCCGGTTACAAGTTTCCCCTTCTTTATACACTACACATTTTCAGAGCTCGTATATAGAATTCGACCATATTTCTTTCAAATATTCAGCAATTGCATTCATTGCGCATTTAATTTATTTATTATATGGGAAAACTACAGCTTTGAAAACCTGATTAACTCTAAAGGTGAAACATGGGCACTTAAATCTTGTACAAAGCAAATGTAACATTCGGTACCAACACATCTCAAATGTTACGTACCTTATATATTTATCCTCAACGAGCTCAAAGAGCTAAAAATAGAGATCCGACTATCCACAGTTTGCTTGAAAAACTTATGGTTGTCGTATTTGTCGGCAATGTTGAAGGTAAAATGGCTAGAAGACGATCGCCTTCTCGTTGGACTGAAGCAGTTACAAAGTCGTACAACACCACCGTGCATGCCTTCTGGAAACTTTCCGATAATAGAACAAAAATAAAATTAATTATATTTTTAAATGTTTTGGAAAAGAAACTTCATATGATACCGTAAATAAATATTGTAATCAAGAGTAGAATATTTTCCTTAATCCTCCTTCGTATTCAATAGTTGAAGAACGACGGCACACATACTACAACTTCTTTAGTAAATATACATACATTAATAAAATTAATATTTAATTTTCTTATAAGACATATTACTCTATTTATTTATTATAATACACCAAAATAGAAATCATAAAATTCATTTCATTACAGTTAATATAAACAAAAGTTACTAGAGATGAGTTAAACGTTAGCTTAGTTCTCAAAGAATTATTTTAACGAAACACTTCCACCTCAGCCACTGGTGCTTAGTGGTATCCAATTAACGTTGATCTCAACCTCCGAAATTTCCATAAATTCTTTCAGGCTTGCTGAAAGAACTACTTTGTATCACTCTGGTCACACCTGAATCCTCTCAGAGAACGCATCACGCTATACTCTCCCTTTCTCCTTCAAAACCAGAAAGAGGCGTTCTAAGAACGTCCTTACTGAACCAGTTACAGGGTTTTCGCAACCCACTCATTTCAACACATCATCGACAATCACTCATGAATTATCATGCAAGCGCAGACCGCACAACAACAACAACTACACCCATCGCACACATCATACTCAAACATGAATACGATGCACTAAGGTAAAGCAGTACACAGTTCATTAACCGTTTCGCTTCCAGGGACGGCCGCCCGCCCTCAAATCCGCGTACAGCAGGGGCGATTTGAGGCAGGACCCGTGTCCTTCCTACGAGTAACCCTCGCTTTCGTCTCACATCTTCATACACTCGCATCATCTTCTCACATCATCTTACACTCAACAGTTGAACACGGGCTTATTTAGTTTCGTTAAATTCGCGGACCCTTCAGTTCTGGGAACTCCTCTAAATCCGTAAATTCCAATAAGGCAAGACCATCCGTCACAAAAAACAAATTCTGCAAACAAAATAATTAACACGTAACTAGCTAACCGGACTAATTGTTGACGCATGTAATTTGTAGCAAACAAAATGCTAATACTGACAGCGGAGTATATAACATTATTTTTTTTACGTTAATCATAATCAGTATAATAACATATTATTTATCCGGAAAATTAACGTATATTTATATAAATAATAATGAAAGGCACATCATAAGTATAAGAAATGAAAATAAACTCGTAACCCTTAATTTTCGTCTTCAAAAAGTTAACAAATATTTCATAGGTCTGTGTGTGTATATATATAATAAAGTTCTACAAGATATCTTAGATCTTCCTATTCTTAATTGTAAATCTAAAATAAAAAGTATGTTGTTCTACTTTTCAGCCGATAGAAGGCCCACAATTGGGCATAGGCCTCCCTTAAAGGTCGCCACGATGACCGATGTTCCGCTACCCGCATCCCATAACTTCCTACGACCTGAACTATGTCGTCGGTCACCTAGTGAAGCGCCTACCCACGTCGCGTCTATCGGCTTGTGATCGCTGCTCTACAACCTTTAAGATAATCAAAAAATAATTACACATTATTATTGAATCCAAAAATTTTTAGTTGATCGGAATATGTTGAACTTGGTTGGTCGATTAATTTACATTGTTAATATTATAACATCAACTATCAACATTATTTGAGTAACTGTTTTGTTACTGGTCGGCTTTTTTTAACAGATCAGCATTCCGAGCTTGTGGTATCTTACCTCATATTATGTAAAAATAATTGACGATTCTCAAGTGTACCTAAATGCTTACATGAATAAATATATTTTGAATACGAATTTGCGTTTGAACGGTTTAATAATATATTTGTTTTATATAAAATCCCTCGATAATTATATCGATTCTTATACAAGTTTAGTCTGGTAATCTTTAGTGGGAAAATGTAAACGAACGAAATATCTGACATAGCCGGGAAAATTAGCCAATTGAAATAGCAATGGGCAGTTTACATAGCGAGCGAAACAGATGATCATTGGAGGATCACGAAATGGCAAGCGGAATGCTGAAAGTCCATCCACAAGATGGGCCGCTGACCTTGTCGTCGATAAATGCTTGATGCAGGTCGCTTCCAGTCGGTCCTATTAGAAATCTATCGGGGAGGCCTATGCCCAGCACTACCTGCGGTAGAAATGAAGAATGAAGGCGATGATTTGAAATCTCACGAAAATTAATCGATTCTTATACAGGTATAGTCTTTTAATCTTGCGAAGTGGCGATCATTGAACTTTTTTTTATATGCATAGTTGATTTCGCAAAATATTTCCTTGATCAATCGATCTTAAAGTGTATTAATTCATCTCTACACCGACCTAACGGTTAACTAATAGAAAATAACTTCGGTATTAAGTTCGTTTATACATAAAAATTGTATAAGACATGTTTAAATGATTAAAAAATGAGGTGTTGTGTGAATAAGCCATTTTCTCTTCTTTGGATATTAAGTTTTTCTGTTGTAGCGCATTAGAAGTCAACACATTGAAAAATAAATACAAAAGATAAAGATAAAATGCGTTTATCGTGCGTTTATGCATTTACTTATTATCTATTTATTTTTTAACCTATTTTATTTAGACTCTACACTGCTTCGAAAAATGTTATACTGTACTCCATATTACATATATTTAAATAAAGTTTAACAAAACAGATTTATACACAAATACATCATCAGATGTAGCTTAAAATTAATCAAAACAATGCACGGATGCCTGTCATTTAAATATTCGTTTATTAAATAATAGGCGTTTTCCCTCATTTGATTTTTAATATTCGTATTGAATTTTTTTATAGCAGCCAATAATTTTTTGCGGGAATGTACAACCCATGAGGATGCCATCAAGCTAGGGAGGCAATGCCTACCATAAGCTGCCGGCTCTCCAATACCTTGCCTTAAAAAAATGTTTTTATTTATTTAATTACTCTAGTGTACAGGGGTATCGTCCTACCAGGTTCCGTCCCACCATCATAGCAGCACGAACTCTTTATATGGGAAAATTCTTTACCACCAATCGTAGGTATTGTTTTAGGCACTCCAAATTATCATTGTATTGCAAGTCTTACTCTCCAAAACTGAGTATAAGTCATGATCCAGTAGATTAAGAGCATGACTAGATAACGGCCAGTCTTCAGTTCTAATGAAGTCCGGAACGTCCGTTTCTGTCCAAGATTGGCTAGATCGAGCTACAAGACCCTGAGCCAGATCTTACTGCAAGCTAACACCACACAAAACCATCGCCGATGTCAAATAATGCCAACGTTGTACTTTGTTGATTAATTGGAAAGTTTCTTTATAGCTTTGAACACAAATACGGTTATTTTGTTTGTTAAAATATTGCTCAGTTGTGAAATTTTTCTCATCCGTGGACAAAATTTAACTGTAACTTCTCTTTACGTACCTCTTAAGTAGATGTTATGATTTTACCACAGTATTTTTTGAATTATTAATTAATAAATGCCCCATGCGTCTCTTATGGGCTGCAAGTCTTAAGTGATGTTTTAAAATACGCGACATGGTTCTAGGTACTATCAACATCTTTCGAGATAAAATCTTTTGATCAAGAACAAGGTTTCTTTCCTGCTTTGATTGTATTTTTGGTACGTATACTACGTGGAATACTACTCTAATACTACAATAATTAACATTAGGTGGGCCCCCAAAAACATCAAAGTTTATAGAAACAAAAACTTTTTATATTTTGACTAGTGCATTAAAATGAATATGCATAAAGTTAAATTGTTGTTTACGTCCTAATACTTGACATGCGTGATGCCATCTTTACTATTTCGGGAGAAATTTTATTAGCCGAGAATTTTGCTTTTTAACATGTACCATATAGTTTATATACAAACTATATAATAACTTTACATACTGCTTTCGTTTCCAATTCATAATTCTATTTTATTTTTACTTGGCGTCAGATATTGGGGCCGAAAAATGTTCATCGCGGGCTGCATGTCGCCCGCGGGCCGCGAATTTAATACCCAAGTAAAGCAAAACGGAGAACAGCGAATAGCGTAGATATAGAAAGTAATAAATCAGAAGGACGCAGGCTCATGTACTTTAAAAGAATTACAACAAAAGGTTAATATATTGAATAAAACAACTCATCGTATCAATTGTACTTAGTATATATATTCCAAAGTTAAACTTATTATTAAAAACACAAATTAATGCTCTCTAGTAAAGTAGTCTAAATGTTTTGTGACAAGTTGTAAACAAAATACCAAGATAAAGGTGAACGCCATATCGCTTGTTTTAAAAAAACTGCTTATTACGATTTTAATTAAGTTCTATAAAGAATTGTATTTTATAATTACATCATTTATTTAATCAGTTTCCTTTTTAGGAGGAAGGAAATATACTAAACCATAGATTAAGTTGGCGCCAACTTTTTTATCAATTAGCCGGCCGGAAGTGTTTGGTGCTAAATTTATATTGAAAACACAAACTACAAAGCATACGAGGTAAAAAAAAATAATATACTGTCATCCCGCCTTTTTTAAAAGATTCTTTTTTCTATATAGATGAAATATTCATCTTTAAAATATTTATATTAAGATTATTGTCTAGATAAGCGCTATTGTTTTTTTTTGTAACGTAAAACTAATTTTTTTTGGATGAATACTTCTTGTATTATTCAAATAATAAATAGTCTGTAAAAAAAAAATAAGGGCATTCTAGTTTCATAGTTCGTAACACGTTGTTTATAAATTTTAAAATAGAATTAAACTCTTATAATTTCTTACACAACAAAAAATAAATACAAAATACATTAAAAATAAATTGATTCTGGATCAAGTTTTATACTCATGAAATAATTATACCCTATAAGTTATGGTTTAATGTTGTAATCGTTCGCGTGATGGCGCAAGGATGTTCCCACGGCTATCAGCACTCCATTCCGGTTACCAGGACTTGTATCTGTATCTATATCCGTTGACAAGGCATGCTCGGTAAAAAGTTTTAACAAACAACGAGTGATTACGTTTCTAAAAGCATATCCATGCTTGTAATCGATGGAGAGAGTAGCCAAAGTTAAAGTAGATCTTGGCATTGTTAAGTGACTTACTTTGCAATTTGCTAGATTATTTAACCACTACTGAACTAAAAAGCAGGTTTATTACCACCCCGGATTGTAAATTCCGCAGAGATCCGCCAAGCTAGTACTATTATCATATAAAAGTTAGAAAGGTGTTTCAATACAAATCAACATACTTTTCTCTCATTTTTACCAGCCTGACAATAGGCTTAAATTGCAACACTTTGCATAAGGATTTTGATAAAATATTACTTTATTATATTACTACATTATTACGAATTTTATTTATATTCATCAAATTGCATGTATGTTTTAGTTCGTTTAGAAATGTACCAGCTCACTCTAATACACACGGGCAGAATATACGTTTTCAAATACTGTTTGTACTCATTTACAACGATAATCCCCTTTTACGTATATAAAAAATTTTGTAAATACAACGCAACAGGGGGTAGCGTTGTATGTTTATATTTAAATATTTTTACATTGGAAATAACTACTCGGTAAATATCTAAAATTACATATCTGCTACAAAACCTTTTATAATCATAGTTATTTACCATCGTTAAAAAGCTATTTAGAGTAATTTTCTTTGTTCGACTGTAATATTTATTGACCACTTATAAACAATTTATGGGAGTATTTTTTTAATTGTTATCTATGAGACATTAAACAGAAAAGAAGTAAAGTAAGTAGCTCAAAATTATATCACTATTACATATATTTCTTGATGATGATGCCTGACAAGGATTTCTCGGGAAATCCCATTTTTTATTACGAACAATTGTCATAAAAATGACTTTTTCGCTTCTATGTACTGATGTTATGAATCTATATGTGACAGATAACATTGAGTCATGTCATTGAATAACAACAATACCTGAAAGATACGTAAAATGTCCCAATAAGTTTTCTTCAAAAAAAAAACGCAATTAGTCTATTAAATTTATTATAATGGATGAAGGAAATTCTATTATATACGGCCTCGACCATCAGGTGAATTGTTAATTACATTCGTGTTATAATAGTTTCAGATTTTATTTTATACGTATTGGCTTCAATGAGATGTCTCTTTTAAAATTCTATTAGTAATTCCAACACAAACAAAGTTTTGTTTCAAAGTCTTCTATTTGTAGTGCTGTTAAAAGTTTAAAACATTCAAGATTTTAGTGTTATCAAAATTACTTTGCCTCTGTGATGTTTTAGAAAGCAGTAACGTAAATAAGATTCCTTAGGACAACGCTCCCAAAAATACCTCGAACAGATGTTTCAAAAATATTTCAAAAGCCATTACAATTTTAAAATATTTGTCACAAAATTTGTAGTTTCTTTAAATTTTTTAATTTTTTTTTGAACTTCAACTATTTTAACTTTCATCCAATAAACAGTATTGCATTTTCATAATATAAATTTGTTTGTTTCTTTCAGACCAGAGCACTGTCTCCTCAATATGAAAGTGATGCTATCCGATTTCTTATTGGTACACAGAGTTTAAAGCCACAGTCTAATCAAGTGCATGTTGTTGAACTTGAAGAAGACACGGGTGCCTTGCACACAAAGGTGCAAAAATTTTGTGCATTTACCTTCAGTGAGTACATAAGCAAATATAAAAGTATAGAGGAATTCTATGAATATACTGTTTGCAGGTATTTAAACATGACATAGGAGAGATCTGGCATCTACGGTGTTCTCCCCATGATGTAGCATCATTGCTTACTACACACAATGCTTATGACCCTGAGACCTCACAATGTACAATGGGAGTTTCTATTTTCAAGCTGCCTACTGTTGAGGTATGCTTAAAATTGAATATGTAGTGCTGAAATGACTTATATTGAGCTCAAAAAACTTCCAAAATAGATAATTAATATCATTGCATATTTACTGTAACTTAAGGAAAAAAATGAAAGAAGTAAAAACTTAATAATTTTACTTACATAATAATTTACACTTTCAATTTTTTTTATATCAAAATTGTTTATTTCCCTGACGTAAGTGCTAGGATGCCCAAGTTTTCTGCATTTGGTTGTGTCAGGGGGTTATATTAATATTTGTGGGATAATAACACTCTTGAAAGCTCTATTTTTCAATAGAAAATTATGCTAGGACATCATTTATGTGTTAATAAAGTTTCAAGTGTATTTATTTTGTGTTAAACATTTTTATTGACTTTATGTACTGCTTGCTTTTTTTGGAACTTTTTGTTACAATAACACATTCTCTACTTCTATTCTTAAATATTTCTATTAAATTAATTCTCAATTTTCAGGTTATCCCCAAGAATATAGATGACTTAAGTGCTATACAGAGTAGGAATGCGGAGGACTTGGAGCATTTAATAACTATCACACCTCAGGTATAATTATTCTTCCATCTTTTCAGTTGGTGCCTAAAGAAGTATGATTATTGCATCCGCCTGTCCAATGACTGTGTCTTTGCTATGACTACTCATGTGTCATATAATTTTGAAAAAACAAATTTACAATCTCTATTACAATATAGGTATGTTAAGAGTTGAGAACAAGAAGTATTGGTTTGCTATCCTAACTAATATAAAACACTGTTGAGAGAAGTAGACTGTATGCCTGTTCCATACGGAATGCTTTTAGTGAGAAAATCATATACATATACAGCTATACCTGCAGGAATAATATGACAAAGCGTTCCCACAGTGGCACTGCAAATGAATGGTAAGTCACAACACGACACCTCAATGACAAACATCGACGTGACGTGTCCTGTTGTGAAGGCAATGATGATGAATGATGATGTAGCTTCTAGTGGTGGTGTAAAACATGGTTTATATGATGTTCAATATTGGCAGCAGAAAATTAAATTAATTGCGAAATCTATTGGTAAGCCCTACACTTAACTTGGTTCAACCAATTTGGCTATGCTAGGCTTAAGAAGCTTAAGTATACCAGAATCGCATAGGAATGGACTTGACGATCGTTCCGAAAAGAATCACCCGATATGGAACATTATTGTATAAAGAAATGATGTCCAAGTAACGGTTTTAATAGGGTGTTTGGATATAGGTGTAAATATGTGTTAAAACTAAAGATTTAGCTTTTCACTTACAAATAAGCTATATATTTACCTTTTAAAGCTTTTACACCGAGGACCAATCAACCTGTATAATGTTCACCACACTCGGCCCATCATTAGTCCCGCTCGGCTTATATATCGCAAACGTCACATATAGCAACGACCTATCATCAGACCTCCAATCTAATTATTGTTTCAACATGCGCCATTTACATAAATTGACAGAGAAAGGATTATAAAACTCTTACTACTATTAAAGTATAATCACATTTTTGCTAAAGTCTTTTCTTTTATTAATACATTACATAAAATGTAAAGGTCACTCTGAAACACTTAATTCAATATTATTATTTATTTGTTATATATATTATTATTATATATAAAGTCTACCTGGGCATTTCATCATAGTTTTTGCTATAGTAAAACATCCAAAGCTGGAAATAGGACTTTCAATAAATTTCCACCTTGTGAAACTCAATACTCATGTTTTTTTTTAACTTCAGAAACCTGAAGAAGAGATCCGCTGTGCAGAATGGCATCCAACAGACTCTAGCCGTGTCGGTGTAGTGTATGAGAACTGTGTCACTGTTCACGATCTCAGCACCGGGGCTCCGCTGACATCCGCGACCCCTGAAGGTAAATCGCGTCTCAAGTTCACTGGTGGAAAATGGAATCCGCATCAGGGTCACTGTCAGGTATTTACCTTTTAATATGTATTCATATTAAAATCTGCTAAGGAACATTTAAAGTGATCACTTGTGATAAAAACTAGAATCAATTCAAGCTTCCTTGTAGTGCCAAGCTTTAACTCAAAGCTGCAGGGTTCCAAACACACACTGATTTAAGAAGATTCCTCAAGAAACTCAGAAAGAAGTTTTTGTTGTCAATTCAACAATATTGTTAATACTGTAGTAGTTTTTTTTTTTCAAATGATCTATGTCACATCATCATCATTTAAGCTTAGGATGTATTCAATATTTTCGAAGAAATTTGATTTGTCTTTCCACCTTGTGAGTTCTACTCTGTGGTTTCTGGTTTCCACTCGAAACCATTGAAATCCCAACAGCTATCAGTCTTGCGTGCTATGTGGTCTGTCCACTGCTGCTTCAACTTGCCAATGCAATAGATGTCGACTACTTTAGTGCACCTTTGAATTTCCTCATTCCTAATTCGATCCCATAGAAAAATTATGAGCATAATCCACTCCATAGCTTGGGAAGCTACTGTGAGCTTGGAAATGAGGGCCAGAGCTAGAGGCCAATGGTATACCAATTAACGAAGTTTTATTATGGAATAATTAAATCAATAAATAAAGTGATCACTCTAAAATATTTTATGATTAATTCATTTTTCTTATATTTGCAACAAGTCTATAACTTCTGATAGTACCAAGTTTATCAGGGTGTTTATATTGTAATATATATATTTGCTAGTTTGCTGTTCTCCAAGACATGCATATCAAGTGCTACGATACACGAACGGATTGCAGTAAGGCAGCCTGGAGCATAGATAATGCTCATAGGCAACTCGCCAGAGACCTGGACTTCAATCCTAACAGGTAATTAAATATTGAAATTGAATAATTTTGTGGGTATTAATGTTTTGATTAACGACCATTTATTTTAAAAAAAGATCTCACACTAAGATTTGATATGACAAGAGATGATAAGAGGACATAATAGTGATTAAATTTGAAAAATCACCATTGGTTACTGATGTAGAAATCTTCAAATACCATACCTTTTGATTAACAGTGGATATGAAGACAGTGAAGGGTTTGTTTTTATTGGTGAAATGGAATACGAAAAAATTAGATACATGGGTATTTGACATTGATTTTGAGTACCGCGTTGCTTTTATGTCAATAATTTTTTAATTATTTAAAATATATTGTATTGATTGCAGACAATTCCATTTGGCAAGTGCAGGTGATGACGCAGCCTTAAACATATGGGACTACAGGAATGGAAAGGAACCCATATTTAGCAGAACTGATCATTCGCATTGGTAAATATTTATTCCACTGTCCTCCCAATATTCTAAAAAACTGTAGCAACTAATTTTAATACAACCAGATTAATTTAAAATTGTTAACCTACAACCTAGATTTATGTATTAATGGATCTAAAGGGGAAAAATTGTCATAAACAGTTATACAATAGTTCACCAAAAGTTATTCAATTTTTCTAAATCAACTTCACAATGTATAATTTGATATTTTAAAGTATATCTATCTCAAAAGTAAATTTATAAAATTCTTTATGACTTCTCAAAGCCTAAACTAAACCACAAAATTTCTCATCGGGAAAATTCAAACTTATTTTTCTTTAAATGACCCCCGTTTTTCAGGCCTCCCATTCACCCTTATCATTTTTCTGATTAGTGACCCATATTTCTATATTTTTTCAGATTTGTATTTTATATACTTCTTCTGTCCCTCACATTCTTCTCATTCTTCCTTCTGTCATTCAAATTTTCTCTTACTCTATGATGTACTCATACATATTTTTTATAAATCGCCTTCCATATTTCGCCACATTCCTTGCAATTATTGCATTACCAATTTATTTCCTCTTTACATTTTATTTCCATTTCTTTAATTTTACGATATATTTTAACAATTAAAATTTTAAAGTCGTTTCGTTATTTCTATATCACAGTTAGTCACATGTTTAATAGAAATTTAGGATTTCATTTTTCCATTTAACATTAATTAAATATGTCCACAGCATAAGGTTTTGTTTATAATTAATTGACATTGTTCTTTAACTATAATAATATAAGGGTTTGGACCGTGAGATACAATACATACCACGAGCAACTACTTCTAACTGGCAGCTCCGACGCCCGCGCCCTCCTCACCGCTGCGGCCAGCATATGTGACACGGATGAAGATGGAAAACGTCTCAGTCAAGTGTGAGTAATAAATAAAAGGATTTTCAGATACATATTTACTTAGTCATTTTCTTCATACTGTCAAAAGTATAAACCTGTTGCAAATCAATATAAAAAAAATATTAAGTAAGAATTATTTTAGAGCGATTGTTTAATTTATTCTATATTTCAATAATACAATTGGTTCTCTCTTCAATCGTGTAAATGTCAGTGTCTCACTTCTCACACCATTTGCACTCTCCTATCCCTTACTTAAGACAGAGATCTCAGACTATTTTCTGTTAGTAGTAATATCTTACGTCACTGAAACGTGTTCTCAAATTTCGCTCAGGATTTTTCTACAAAATCGAATCCTGAATGAGGAGACCCTTTTATAAATGAAAGCAAGTGATATAGCCCAGTTGATTAGCAAGGTGAAGTGGCAGAGGCCGTGCCATATGTCCCACTAAATAATGGCTGATTGGGCCTTAAGAATCTCAAGAGACCATGGACCAGCAAGGCAAGCGTAGGACATCCACCTATAAGGTGGACAGACATAAAAAAAACCAACCGCTTCCAAACGGCCCTATTGGAAATATGAATATATCATAGGGGGCAGCCTATGTCCAGCAGTGAACGAGCTATGGTTTAAATGACAATGATGATTATAAACATTTTTTAATTTTAATTTATTAAAAATCAAGACCATAGATGTGTGTGTATATCACCATAAGGGACCTAATCGTGATTCAAGTGATCTCACTTAAATCACGATTAGGTCCCTTATGGTGATTATGTAATTATAATTATTGATATAAGGGAGGGCTTACAAAATTTAAATTATTAACTATTTTGTAAATAGCGTGTCCACGGTAGAGTCAAAGAGAGGTAGAGAACATTGGCGTGACCAAGAGAATTTATACTTTCGATAGTTAAAAAATAAAATGTTTACTTTACTATATCTATCAATAAGGCTGATAATATTTTAAGATCAGCAGCTATTAAAAACTTTTTTATTCCAATTTCAGTACAATGTGTCAAGGTTCAAAGCTCTAACTAATCTTCAAATTTTTTATGGAATTCTTTAGAACACGTTAAAAATGTAGCTGCAAAAGTTGCAGAGGATCCACTTGGAATCACCTAAATATTGAAAGTGATCTATGATAAAAAAAATAGAGAGTGATCCATTATAAAAAAAATAGAAGCTGATATAGGTAAACAAGTTGTTGGTTCAAAACAAAACGTCAATGTTTTCCAGACTGGAGGATGGTGTGCTACAGTCATATGAGCAACATGAGGACTCCGTATACTGCGCCGAGTGGAGCGCTGCGGAACCCTGGACCTTCGCGTCGCTAAGTTATGACGCGCGACTTGTACTGTCAAGGGTCCCTCGCCATTTTAAATATAAGATTCTTCTATAATGGAATACCTTTAAAAACTCTACATAAATTGCTGTTAAGAATAGCTTTGCTAATATATTTTCCAACCATGGTAAGTTTGAAAGACAGTGTCCTATTTAAATTGATGTAATACTATATATATCTGTATCTGTTTTTGTTCAAAGATATATTGGTTTCATTTCTTATTTCAATTGGCTACCATTGTTCAAACCAAACTGTCAATGAAACAGGATTTAATATAGGAATCTTAGGTAAATAAATAGCTGTATCTCATAAAAAAAAACTATTTTTATTAATATGTTTTAAAATATTGTTTAAATTATTTTTATTTAGACATGTCAACACAAAACCATAGCTTACATTGAAAAATAAACCTAATGTGATGCAATTAGGTATTTAATAGAAATGATTAAAAGTAAATTAGGCTAAATAAAAAGCAAATATTAAATAGAGAATATACTTTATTTTACAACTAGAACCTTTCAGCGACTCTGTTTGCGACATTTCTTAATGTACCATAAACTTTTGAAGGAGGTGATCCCATAATAAGGTTACAAATAGCTCTCCTCGCCAGGGCAATATTTTGATAACTGCCTAGAATGTGAATTTTTGAGTCTGCCAAAACTATTCTCGTTTTAGTGACATTCTCTATAGTGAATTTTGTTCTGCCAGCTTTCCCTGCCAGTCTTCCGATGGCACGGCCCAAATGATCTCCTTGAAGTGTCTTTACATCCTTGATTTCAAAAGATTCAACAAAAAGGTCATCCAGTCGGAGTAAAGCCAAAGCATCTTCCACTTCAAAGCCATAAATAAATGCCTGTAAATAATTATTTTTATAATTAAAATATTAAATTGTTACCCTAAACAAATTTAAAAAACTTTTGAATTAAATTGTTGAATTCAAAATTAGAATAACATATTACCAAAATGAAATTTCTAGTTTTTGCTGCTAACAGAAATTACTGACCTTTTCTAATACTATCTCTTTTTAATGGAATTTTCAAACTAAGTGATTGCCAAGAAGTTTAAACTAAACAAAGTGTTCTCATTTCATCATCATATCAGGCTAATATCATTTATTAAGAAAAAAATAGTCATCACTATGAACACATTATCATTTAACAAGAGAAAAGCTGTGTGAGAAACAACTTTTTACCAGTAATTCTTTTAAACATGAAAATTAATGTGAATAAACAAAATATATTTGAACCTTACCTTCACAAAATCAGCTGCTTTCTGTAAATTAGCTATATCTTTAGTCTCTGGACCAACTTTTATTTCAACATTTCGGGATTTTGTGTTAAAGCGCACTTGTAGTAGGAGATGTTCTACTATTGGTGTAAATATCTTCAGCCAATTTTCTTTCAAGGGTGTGTATCTGAAATTATTTACACCTATTTATTTACAGACCATCGCATAAAACCCCTACACCACACCTTAGATATGTAAACAACTAGATGGAAGGAGTATCAGTCACTTCATTTCATATCAGCTCTTACAGTAGTAGACTTTATTCTCACTTTATCCTTCCCCACATTTACCAAGGTGCAGTACAGTGATTTTGGTACCACTATAACATTCAAGCGTACTTTAATGTAAACCAACACCAGTTGTTGTTTTTCCTAGAAAAATGTAGATAGACATTATACCACCAATGTCAATGCATTCTTACATCTTTATTACTAACCAATAAAATAAGACGAGCAATATCTTGTGTAATTGTTCAGAAAATATAATTAGGGGCAGTGAAATAAATGCTATTAACTAATAATCTGCAAAGGAAAGTACTAATACGACTATGAGTAGACTACTTGCAGATCAAGTTGATTAATATGTTTAATAAATAAAAAATAGGTTATACCTATGTGCAGGCACTGCTACCTTTCGCATATTGACTTTAGTTTCGTTTGGTTCTGCATTCCTTCTCGATCTTTTAGCTCTAGGCTTCCTAATTTTGGCTTTGCCTTCAATCCCATTGTGTTCTTCTACATCCATTCCTTCGCCTGATTCAGAAACCGCTCTTCGTTTAACATTTTTTAATTTTATAGGCTTCTTTGCTGGTAAAAATTCATCGACGTTAATGTTTTCCACTTCCATTTTTTAAAGGTTTTCAGTAAAGCAAGTAGTTAAAAATTTGCTTATAAATTAGCTTTATTTGTTTTTATATTCCCACATGGCACACGTGACAATTGCCTAAAAGAAAAGGAATTAGAAATTATGCCAAATGTCAATGGTGACACCTGTCATTTAGTTTTGGTTTATAGATTACACTCAGTATTTTTTTGTTAAATTGTAAACAATGTTTATAAACAAAACTTTTGTGCCAGAGATTTAATCTTTAAATGTTTACAATTTACCTGTAAAACCCTTTTATTAACGTTTGAGAAAATTATACGTTTTAAAATTAAAAATATAAAAAATTGTGAATAACTTGTGATAGTCGGATCAGAAGACAAAAACGTACAAAAATGACTTTCAAAAATAAAAATGCAATTATTTTATTTTAATTGCCTAATTGCGTGTCACAATAATATTCCTTGAAATTCGTTTCGTATCCATCTAAAATTAATAATAATTCTTGTCTAAAGTAATATTTATACTATGTTCTAAATAACATTTTAACATGAATGAAATAGTAGCAAAATAACAAATAGAAATGTTACCGTAAGTTACTCGCAAAAATGTGAAGCTTGTTATAATTTTTTCTAATTAGAAAAATATTTTTACTCTATGGGATTGGTGGTTATGTCACAATTTTTGTCGATATTTTGTTAAAATGAATTAAGACAAGGTGAGAAAACAAAAACCTTTCTTTTAAAATAGCTGAGTTATTTAATAATAATTTATTTGTTTGTAGAATTTCACAAAAGATGGCCACTATACGTACGACCTTAGTAAAAGTTTTAACACCAGCTCAAGGTGGTAAAATCGCAGCATGCAGCTTCGTTCAGAACAGGAGCATAATGGGCAAAGCCCTGCGAAATTCTCTACCACCGCCACCTCCCAAACCAGCTCCGTTCGATTATATTAACAAAGACTATACTTGGCTGCGAAGTCTTTTCGACCGCACCACTCATAGATTTGATGCCAACTCTAAGGTCGTAGTGGTAGAAGGACCCGTAGCGGCTGGGAAAACAAAGTTCGCGGAATGCCTAGCTGCAGATCTAGGCATGAAACATTTCCCGGAGGCGAACATGGATTATCATTATATAAGGCCTAATGGAGTTAACCTTCGTAAGTTCGACAGCCAAATTCCAGAAGACACTCGAACCTTCGATCATGTTGATTTTAATCGCAATCCTTCCCATCGCCTTGCGGGGAATTTTCAAATCATGACTTACACTGCTAGGTATGCACAGTACATTGATGCTTTGGCCCATTTGTTCAACACTGGTCAGGGTGTGGTGTTGGAGAGATCTCCTTACTCAGACTTTGTGTTTCTTGAGGCCATGTACAAACAGAAGCTTATCAGCAAGGGAGTACACTCTGTGTACTATGAACTGAGAAATACTACTATTGAAGAATTGATGAGACCTCACCTGGTTATTTATCTTGATGTTCCAGTACCACAGGTGAGATACTGTGTTGACTATTTTCTCTTAACTCTTTTATAATCTTTTTTTTTGTAGCTTGATAATTAATCAAAAATTTATAATTTATGGTATTTAAAATTCCATGTTTCTTTTGTTGTAGGAGTATTAAACCTTAGTTTTTTTATGAGCAATGTTCTTTTATAAAGTAGTTATCAAAAGTACATATTTGAAAGTCAGTAAAAATTATGTCTTGCAAAACAAGGACTAATAGACTTGTATATACAATTATTTAGACAATACTTTTATTTTATTGTTAAAAAATAGAAAAGATATGATAGTACCATAGTGATGTTATGGTGCCAAAATGATATTTTAATGTATTCTTATAATTTATGACTTGATACAATGATTTTAATACTGCTTTTCAATTGTTAAGATCAAAAAACAACTGCAATTCCATGAAACCATTTTTTATTGTCATTAGCACTAAAGCTAATTCAAATTTTCGTTCATTTGATGGATGCAGACTACTCCCGATAAGTCATAAATTTCTGGCAGAGGCCTTTCTCCAACACATGTAAAGCACATTCTATGACTGAAATCATGGTAATCCTGACATGTACACAATATATGTCTTTCTTTATTTAAGTATTTATTTTGGTAATAACAAACAAAAAATATAGTATATTGAAATAGAAATATATGCTCTATTTATATATTTATTTTATTTAATATTCTTTATTGTACACATTAGGATACATTCAATAAGTTTTTCAATAATATACAAAAAAGTACAATTGGCGTTCTTATCACACAAGGAATCTCTTAAAGACAACCATAGTTTGAAAAAGGTAAAAGTACTATTAATGGGTAGTTTATGTGTACAAAAATACATATTTACAAACAATCTAACATAAACATCCATAGATATACATATATATATATATATGTATATAATATATATTTAATTAGGTTTAGTAAATAAGGTATAATACTTATAATAAATATAATAAAAAAATTAATAAAAATATGTAACTGATTTAGCTCGCACTTGCCTCAGAAAGAAACAGAGCAAGAAAAGGAAATGTATTAACAGATAGTCTATGTTAATTATAAAATAACTTTTCAAACATTTATATAAATCTCTGTTTTTAAATACCATCAGGTGGTTAAAGCGATCAAGTGCCGCAACTTGGAATATGAAGTGCAGGGCAAAGCACTCACTGTTCCGTTCCTCACAGAGGTAGAGCGTCAGTACAAGACCAAGTATCTTCGTGACATCTCTACCCATGCTGAATTGCTGGTGTATGATTGGACCGGTGGTGGTGAGGTTGAAGTGGTAAGTTCATAAGTAATACAATATATTCATAAGTGGTAAGAGCCTTGTCATCACTGACAACACACACTGGTCATAGATTTTCGTCTTCAGACATTGCTGTATATTAAATACATTTACTTAGTTTTCTTAATAAGCATTGACTGGTTGCTTATCTGATTTTTACGTTGATATATTTACAGGTTGTAGAGGACATTGAGCGTTTGGACTTTGACAAGTACACGGAGCGTGAAGAGCCTAAGATGAAGGACTGGCGTCTCCCGCGTGAGGTTGAATGGGCTGACCAGAGACAACTGTACACCAACCACAAACATTACCTTCTAAATCTGCTTGCAATCCCACGACTGGATGTACCAGAGTTGATCACCAGCCCAGATGATGCTTATGAAAGGGAAAAGGTACTTTTTATAAGAATACAACACTTTACAAGCAACTGGTAATACTTGTCTCTGTCAAATAGTATTTTTTTGGACTGAATGAACCTCATCAAGAGTTGTATTTAACTTTTTGTTTTATAAGGCTATTTATTGAAGCCAGCAGCCTTGTTTCCTGTAGAATCACTGGAATTTGGTAATATATCTTAGTCTAGATATGATAGGAGAACTAATATTTATAAACTTTTTATTATATTTCAGTGTTATTTGATGACAGACATAAAATTGTTTCTTTATTACTGTAAATATTTTTATCCATTAAAATAGGTTTGTTTTTGCTATAATATTATTGTACAATTTAAACATTGAAATTGGTGATTCTTAATAATGTTAAGTCTTAAAATGTGATCAGTCTACAGCCTTGTGTCCTTTACCTGGTCTGTCAGTGTCAGGGAGCCAGGAGCCGGCAAACAGTGGCTCTCAAGTTACTTGTGGCTCTTTTACTATTTTTCTGCATGTTCACCAAATGTATGAAAATAATTAAAACCTAGCACAGGTTTTGTCCAACAAAATGTGTTGACATTGTTTATAGGCTAAGAATTTTAATGTCATAAATGTAGCTCACAACATCTTTTGGATATTTTTCAAAAAGGAATACCTCAATGAAAGTTTTATTTAATGAATTGTATTAGATAATCAAACATCCTTATTAAAAACCAAGTTATAAAATGTACCAGTGATCCCAATTCTTCCAACAGCAAGCTAGTTAACAATTTTAAAACAGTTCTTTGAATCAATTTGAATTTTACAATTTGTATATTTGGCTAAGTGTCCCTTCATGAGAAAATGGAAAATATTTCTTTTGCTGTTACTGTTATTCACGTTTTTAGAATAACAAGTTGACAGAAAGAACAAGATTTTTATGTATATTATTGAACATTTTTAGTACATATTGCTGTATATACAATGTTAAATCCATTGTTATTTTCAGGTCATCTATGGAGATCCTGACTTTGAATACCTGGAAGGTTTCACTGTAAAAGATGGTTCAACTCTCATGAAGAGTAAAACTCCCAAATATTATGAGTATGTTTAATGCAGATATTGTTTAGATTGTTAAACTTGAAAATATTTAAATAAATATCTTCAAATGAAATGAGACTTTTCATTCAAGTATAATATAAACACTTGACGGATCATGAATATATTTCAGAAATAAAACTTATAAAAAAAAACTTTTATAAGCAGTTTCCGATAAATCAACACTAAAAACCTGTGATAAGACATGGCTATCCTAACCTCAAAAAATATATCAAAAATCTCAAGTATTAAAATTGCCCCTTAGAAAACCAAACTGTGTAAACTATAATATTGTTTTTTTTTCTATGACTGCTTTCTTTATAGTTTTTTTCACTTTGATACCATATCTTAACTTTTAGCAATGATAAATACATCTCACATAGATTATTTTCCAATAATATAGGAAGAGATCAAGTGTACCCTTATAATGAAAAGTGAAAATAAGTTTTAAAGAATAATTTCGCAGAATTATTTTAAAAATAGACTATTTTCAAAGATTCTAATGTTGACTTAAAGCTTCAATTTTTTTATAATACGTAAATTAAATAGTGTCTACTTTCGCAGTCTAAGGGGTAATGAACCTTTTTTACTCGCCTATTTACATTCTGGGGTTGAATTAAAAATACTTTCCACATTAGGCTATCTTTAAAATCACGTAAGTATGAATTCGGTCTCTGCCGATTATTCATTTTGTCTGAAATTGTCAGACAATTCGACTTAAGTAAAAACTCATTTCATTTTAAATTTTATTTGTAACTATTTTCAGGCACAATCTCTAAAAAAAGTGCACTTTAGTGCTATCAGTTTTAAATGGGGATACCAGTTTAGAATTTTAGATATCGAAATAAAACAAAACTTTATATAGATTCTATAATTTTTCTAGATATAAATGTACAAAGATGATTGTCCAAACATACAGCACTATAGTTTTATCACCGCGTGTATTTTTCATTACATTATCACATTTCCTTGGTTATATTTAAATTACAATTTTTTTGAATTTACATTCATTATTCTGGAATGCGTTTCAAGTAATTTATTAATCAACAACATACTACATAGAAATTTTCATATATATGGTTTACCAGTACAGAAATAAACCATGAGCAATTCTTTAAAAATACATTTAAATGGACTTACCATTTAAATGAATTCGTTGTTGAAAAAATTAATTAGTAAAAAATGGCAACAAATAACAAACAATTATTAATAAATCAAATTTGATAAAAAAACCATTTAAACACTTAAAAATATTTTGTGTCTTTACAATTTTTATTTCAACAAAACGTGTATCACTTTTTATAGGATAGATGTTTTTTTTTCTATTTGGAATAGTTTTTTTGGATTTTGATATATATTGTGTGATATATTTATTTTTAATAAGAATGCACTTAACTCTTGTCAGATGATTTAGTGATATCATACAGTTACAGACATTTCCAATGAGTTATATTTCAAGAATATGATTTAAGTTTTGCAGCAAGAACAATATAGTTTTATCGGACAAGTTATTAAATACATAAATTGAAATATTAAATGTTATAACATTCACTTTAGGTACTATCAGTATATATGCAATATTCTTTCAGAATAAGATTACAAGCTTCTTTATCCCTATATATTATATAAATGCATTGTGAACTAATTTATGTCAGTAAAGTGATACAAATAATTATATTGGTTTATTCTCAATCATTTAAATTATTTTATAGAATCACTATGTATAAAATAAATAGATAATATAGTATGTCCAAGTCTATATAAAGCTAATGTCACACAAACAAGTACCCTTAAAGCATTGTTAGCTTCCTCAGCAAAGATTATATCTAAAGTTATATCTTTGACAGACAATTGTTTGCCTGTTATATTACTGAAATTGCATCAAAAGAAACATGTAATACCATTTTAAATAAAGTGTACATACATTACGTTACACATTAATATAATATGTAACAATACACATAAGAATATATAATAATTTATTAGTTTTGTAAAAAAAAATTATATCATTTGTAATAAATTTCGGTTATTTATGTGACCAAAATGTCACTTTGGCTAAATCTCTGTCCTTGCGAGAGAGTAAAAAACAAATTGTCTATGTGACATCTACTTTAGGACCTCTATTATACCCCGTCTCATTTAATAACCTTTCAAGTAATTCTAACATAATTTGTAGCCTAGGGTGTCTATGTCTAGGTCTCACATTTCTAATATGATGTTAAAAACAGTAGCTTTATATTAGCGAATTCATTCCTGGGCGTGTATAATCCAAAATTAAATACAAAGTCAGAATATAAAATTCACAAAAATAATTCGAATATCATTACATTACTTATATAAAATTAGATCATTTAATTTACATATATTTTATCTAAAGGGATGGGTAGGCAAACATAATGCCAACATAATCCTTGCTGTTTCCGATTTTTTTTACTTAAAACGAGATTTTAAAAGTTTTGTCAAACTATATTACAAGATAGTTCCATTTTTTATCTGATTTTTTATTATCCTTTATTTTTATCCATATTACTCATATCTAGAGTAATTCATATATAAAATGATCTTGAGAAAACAAACTTTTTATTATTTTATTTTAATACAAACCTGTATCTATTGCGTTTTCATTAGGATAATTTTCATTCCAAAACAAAAATATAGTTTTTTAACGTATTGAATATATAATATATTATAATGTATAGGTGGTAATATTTCAGACATTGAATGTCAACTTTTCCTTGATTCATGGACATCTTTTTTTTAAATTTTTAGATGTTATATAAAATAAAATAAACATATTATTTTATATATATATATATATATATGATATTAAAATTATCTATATTACTTTTGAAATGCATGAAGATTATGATCGATAGCTATCAAATGGTTAACCCAGCACATATTGCAGTTACCTGTCTTTCATAATTGCAATCAGTTCTTTATTTTTTAACTGTTTTGTATATGTATGTAATATAATTTTATTGCAACCCTTAATAAATAAAATATATGTAGGTATATAACTGAAGGATTTAAATAAATAATAATCACTTAAAATGTATTCATATACGGTAGGAAACAGCACGTTTTTGGTTAGATGATGTTATTGGTTACATGAAGGTCGGTCGCTATATATCCAGCAGGAAGGGGGAATCCAAGGCGCCGAGCCCTGCGGCTACTCCACCCTCGTTGGCGTCAGCAAGTTTAGTCCGCAACATATGACCCACTTGCCGATTACTGTAGATCTTTTCTTTTGTACTAAAAATTATATAGTTAATAAGTATACTTTGTACATGAGGGACTTTATTGTTTATGGGTGTTGCTTGTGGCGCAGAGAAAACGGTACCTGTACCAGGCTCCACTCGAAGATCAATCCGATTTGAACAATACATTATTTTAACAGCCATTTACCACAGTACTGTTTGTGTTATTTATAAAACAATTCTATCATTATCTAAATTTATTTACATAGTCGTTTTTGTCATATAATAACATAAATCCAATCGAGAGAAGACTGTCTGTGATATTAAATGTACCATGGCTCTGTAAGAAAAAATAGTGTTGTCCATCTGAAAGAAATCTCATCGTTTATATTTTTCATATATTTACTAGCTTGAACGATGCATTAAATTCACTGTGTAAATAGGATTTTCAGCCACAGACATTGGATCCATCTGTTACTTTATGAGGTCACAGTAAAACTATCCGCAGGTAGTTGATAAAATCATTAGCTAATTCAACATTTAAAATTTTAAACGCTGACCTTCTCCTACAGGTTAATCGTAATGACCTAGTCGCATAACATCCAATGAAAACTCACCCTATAATGACTCCAAATATTCCCAGTTCGGAGACCAGGTCGCTTAGAGGTGGCGGCACCGGAGCCCCGGGTCGTACCACGTAGCCCGAAACCTGAAAAATGTTATATGACACATTAAGTGGACGCCGTAAAAATAGGGGAAAAGTTGGTCACAGGTATATGTGAATCTGTAAATAAAGGCTTAAGGTTATTTTTCTACTTTCCAGCTGATAGACATATACTGCAAGGCATAGGCCTCTCCCTAAGATCACCATGATGACCGGTCTTGCGCTATCCGCATCTAGCGATTTCCTGCGACCCTGACACCCATCTGATGGAGGCTTACCCACGCCAAGTCTACTTGCTCGTGGTCGCCGTTCGGGAACCTTTCGACCCCAACGACCATTGCCACTGCCACTTCAGACGTGCAATTATTTAAGCTTTGTCGGTAACCGTGCACAACTCTCCATTGCTCTCTGGGCGACCTTGAGTCTTTTTATAAGACCCCCCATAAGCAATCATTTAAGGCCCTAGCGGCCAATTTTTTTGCACGCTACATGGTCAATGCTATTTCAATTTGCCGAGAATTAATTACTTTACATTATTTTTTAATTTTTTGTGTATTTTAATATGCTTATTCTTAGAATATTAAAATTTTTGTTTTGTTACACACACACACACATACACATATATATGTATATATATAAATATATATATATATATATATATATATGCACATAGTAATTAGGTACGTCGGGCACTAATATTAGATTTAGACTAAGATCATTTTTTCAAAACTGAACCTAGTTTTTTTTTCTCGTTTCCAGCGTGTCTAATTAAATTCTAGATTCTACATCACAAACAAATTTCTTAAGCAAATTTAGTTGTACAAAATTAAGTTAATTTAAAACTCAGCATATTGACAAGAAACTATTTTCTCGTGTAAGCTTTATAAAAGCGACAGTTACCAGCGGCGGTAGTATGCGCTCCATGAGTATATAGGCCGCTCGTTCCCGGCTGTGACGCATGCGAAGCAATGCCTCGCGAACTTCTGTTCCGTAGAGGTTGTTGCCACCGCCCTCCCGCTGCGGCTTCAGCACAAACCTGAAACATAAATTCAAATGATCATTATTCAAGTAAGCTACCACCGGCACGGAATTCTGATCTACTGAGAAGAGCCGGCCAGAAATTTGACTTTTAATTCTAGAGTTAAAACTAAGGAAAGGAATGTCTGACATATCTTGTGAAACTTTTTCATATATGCGCACATATGAAGGATTTATTAACATTAGGAAGAAATTCAGGCGTTACAAGTTAAATTTTATTTGTTGTATTGTATCATGTCTGTCATTATTTTTATTCTGTGATATAAAATTTAGTGACATAAATAATATGTTATTAAATATGGTTTAAGAAACAACCGTTCAAATACCAATTTGTCTCTTTCTATCAAGCAGAACCTTCTGTACACGCTAATCTAATACTTTGAACGTGAAGCTATCTCATTAGGAATCTTTTGAGGTCAAATTAAATATTTTTTTACCGGACTTGTTGCTGCAAATGCCATTTGGGACATTTGCAGATTCCACGGGTTTAACGTGGCAGGAGGCAGTAGGCGACCAACCAAGTCCTTGTTTAAGGTAGCGAACCTTGGAGCTCTAGATAAGCTGCAGGCCGCACTACTGCTGCACAGGCTTGAAAGGCCACCGAACTCTTGGATAGCGGCGGATGTTCCATGAAGGGGCTTAATTTAAAAGCCCCCTATAGGGGACCTCGGCATGGGCTGTTACTCATCAATAATACTCGCATAGCGCTCAACACGCGGATCCCTATAGGGCTGCTGTGTTAGTCTAGAAGAAAAGATAATCGTGTAGAGAATTTCTAGAAACTTCTTTACTGAGACTAAAAATTTTCTTAATCCTCATTGGTATTATAATATATAGATTGCACAAGTGCTCACTTTTTAACAGTTCAGGCGGTCTAGCGTTATCAATATGTGGGGTAGTTTTGATTTGTATCAAAGAGGTTACCTCTCTGCATCGGCGAGTGCCATGTCCACGGCTCTCTCGCCGCTCTCGTCGAAGTCTAGGGAGTAGAGACCCGTGAAGATATCGCGCACGCTGCCCGCCACCGCGTCCCCCATGAACTTCTCCAGCACTCCGGGAGCAGCTAAAGCCTGCTGCACTTTCTTTGTTCCCGCCAGCTGATACTGGATAGACGGACACTTGATAGCTCTGTAACGGTATTCATTTTATTACTGTTGACATGGATAAAGTTTTATATATCCGATCTTATTGCCAGTATTCAATAAGAAGATCGTAGAATAACCAAAGTCACCAACGTAGCTCGAAGAATTGCTCGTCAGAAAAGGCAGTTGGCGGGGAAGGTCACTCGTGCAGCCGGCTGTTGAGACCGAAAGGTAGATGCGTCGTGGGTAAGCCCCCCATCTGGACCGACGACGTTATCAAGGTCGCGGATGCGAACAGCGCAGGACCGGTAAATGTATCTTTGGAAAGAGCCTATGCATGAGGCAACAGTAAAATGTAATGACGGAAGTGGCCACTCACATAGAAAGTTATCCTGAATGCTGCTTCACCTTCATACAGTGATGAACCTTCTCCTCTCGGACCAAAATAATGAAGGAGGAAAACGATGCCGCCGTACGGAATTTAAAATTTATATAAGCAGAAGAAATATCCGTTCTCGTACTTCCTACCTTCTTCTTTGGCAAAAAAATATTTTATTTATTTATTTTCATTTTTTTATATACCATAGACAATAATAGAGAAAGAATAAAAAAAATCATATGATACAAGAGGCGGTCTTATCGCTCGAAGCCATCTCTACCAGACAATCTGTTAAATTTAAAAAATAATGCTTAATTGGCAAACTCACACAACTCACACAAAAATTTGAGGGTTCCTTAAATATTCTGAGTTATCTACATTTGATCATTGAAGTATCGTGAACGTCATGTTATCTTAGTCTCCCTTCCACTCGACTCGCGTATCCTCTTCCTCCGTGTCCCACATCTTATCACAACAAGCGACAAGATACTGGACACTCCTCTCTTCAAAGCTATCATATTGAACAACCCCATAGTAAGAGTGTTTGATTAAGTTAAAAGAGTATGCCATATTGTCATACGAATCGGACAGAATGTTTACTCACGAGGATCTCTCCACGCGCAGCCTGGCGTCCCACTCCCGCGACGACGGGTATTGCGCCGGCTCATACCCCGACCGGTAGTACACCACAGCCACGGGCCGACCGTCACTGCGGTACAGAAATAACACAATGATACTCGTATCTTCTACACTAATTCTTGATTATGATAAATTGCATTAATTTATTCTAGAAGACTTTACCCTTTTGAATATCTACGATACTTCTGTAGCAAACAGTCAAGCACTGGTTTTAAGATGTAATTTAAACAGGTACTTTTACATAAATTGCCTTTGAAAGGCATTACTTTGTAATGGTGCAGTTCGATTGACAAAAGTCCGAACCTATTTTTGCTAAGTACGGTGTTTTTAAGGATCCAATATCGGTGTTCATTGTTCTTCAGCACACACGCAACTCACGTCTTACCCCGTTTAACCTGTTAGAAAGCAAAGCACGCACGCAGGTAGATTATTTTGAATTGAAATAAATATGAATCTTCATAGCGGTTGTTTTCATTTAATGTGATCATTATTTAAATACTGATTAAACTGGAAGAAATGCGTGTCCATATTTCCAAATTGTATAAAAATAACCTTTCTTTTAATTTATAAACTGTTATCCTATAAGTATTTTCAAAGACTTTGTTTTATTGTCTTGTGAAAAATGATGTTACCGATTGCGATAGTCTTCCATGCAGCCATTGAAAAATTTATATCAGGTGGTCATGGTAGCATGGATTTAAAAAGTGACCACTAGCCACTATGTCAAGTGCTTAAAGTATGTTAATACCGAAACCGCTGTACCGCGCCATGGGTATGAGAGGGGGGAGACGCGCGTATATTAGTCTCCCTGTCATCACGTGTGACTTCGGTAACACTACACTTTAGTAGCGTCTTTTGGCTTTTATAGCAGCGTTTGAAGCCACATGTAGACCGTGTGCAACGACCCTAAAATAACTAGATAAAATCAAAAATAATTATCATACAATACTTACAGTATAAGCTGTTTCTTGTCGTTGAGTGTTGTCTCCTCGTATATTTCATTCAAAGTCTTTCTATATATCTGCAGAAAAAAGATTATTTCTTCATTGTGTATGTGCTGTTCAGAAAATACTGTTTACTTGTAGTAGTACTCATTTTAGTAGCCGAGAGTATAAAGATGACAAGTATATGATATATATATATATATATATATATATATATATATCCAGTTTGCAAAAGGCATGCAATATTTTTAGGCTAACAGATGTGAATTACGGCTGTTTCACTGTAATTCAGAAGTTGAAGGTGACGCAGCCGTCAGTCAAGCCAGGCCTCCGTACCGAGAACGTTACTCAATTGTAATAATCACCCATCATAGTCTTTTCATCTTTCTCTGCCGGCACCTTCTGCAAGGCATAGGCCTTCGCCAAAGATCACCACGACGCCCGCGACCATAACTATGTCGTCGGTACACTTACCCACGCTGCATCTACTGGATCGTAGTAACTGCACATGAAGTTTTCTTCCTAATCGCATCGAAACTCCGAGCATAGCTCTCTCCAATACTCTATAGATGACATCGAGCCTTCTTATAAAGCCAATCGTAAGCGATCACGTCACATATTCGCAAGCCATCAACGGAAACATACTTATCATAGATTTTCGACTTCAGACATTGCCGTATTTTGGACAGGAAGATGTTTCAGAACTTCCGGAATACTATCCATTGGAATAGGATTCGGTGAGTGATCTCTTTTTCAAAGATGCATCATCATAGTCTACTTCATATCTTATAAAACCACTGATTCAATATACTTTTACTATTGTTCTAGTCTTTATTAAGTGAATTTAAGCCTGATAAATTTAATTTTTTAAACGCGCGTTTTGCGTACAAACTAATTTGTTACGTATATGACCGACAGTTATGGTCCTGGACTCCACTGTACCCACGGGTCATAGCCGGCCTTATTTTATGGACTTATATTCTCACCATGATGTCAGGCCTCTTCTCTGATATCTCGAACTCGTGGAACCTCTGATCGCATATGTTGTAGGACACCTCCTCCACGACGAACAGGATGACCGCGCTGTCAACGCCGAACATGTCGAATGCCTCCGTTATGCCGGAGCACAGGCCCGACAGAGCATTGTTCTCTGGCATCTTCAAGTTTTAAAAAATAAAACCACGTAAACATCATACAGACCATAGTTTTTTTTAATAGAATATTAATATATTGAAATAACCTGGAGGCAAACACTCAAGTTACCGCGGTATAATTTTTTTTTAATCTAGCAATAAAAGATTTTTGAACGTTATCTGTGATCATATAAAGATTTACTAATTCGGTGAAATCTAAATTTAAATTATATTGTGCATATAACTTTTCGTCTAAAGCGGCAGTGGGGCGAAATGTTCTCGAATGGCGGCTACGAGGTTAAAACGGCCTTGGTATATCCCCCACTATGTGGACTAACGACATAGTTTAGATCGCAGCAAGTCGCTGGATTGGGAGAAGAAATTTTGCCTTTCTATCGGAAGACATGATAATGATGACATACATAACATATTTAAACAAAACTTACTTTTTTAATAAGATCCCCGTGTCCCAACTGGCGAAGTATGTAGCTGAAAAATATATAATATGTTATTATAACATTATGAAGCAATACATAAACAACCAAAAAGTTTTTAGTAACATTTGAAATTATTACCGAAGCCGTTATTTTTATTATCATAACATTAATGTGACTGCTCTAATTTCATGCTTAAATATTTCACTAATTATCTTTTAAACATACATGCTTTCACCAAAAAAATAAGTCAATACCATTTAATATAAACCAAAAAGTATATATACGAAACCATGCAAAACAAAGCGAAAGAAAACATGAAATCCGTATGTCCGAAAGTTATTTTTTTATTTGAAAGTTATCAGCCAGAATTGTAGAGATAGGATATTCGGATGTATATTTACCTAAAGCGTTGGCTTAATATAGAAAGAACTTTCGAAAATAATTTTGTGAATGTGCATGTAACGCAAAGACATCAATCTGTTACTTCTCAGGTACATATCCCAAACTGTTGCCAACCTTTTGCTGGTTGGTTCTCTATTAGTAAATCAATCCGACTCTACTTTTCTTTATGGCCCTGCCGAAACTGCTAAACAGCAACTTGGGTGTGCGCGCAGCGAATTAGAGGGGAGCATCGGCTGCTTCGTTTGTTTCCTGCTCTTTTTCCCCCCACATCGTAATACTTTCCTAAGTAGGGGTACTGCGGTTTTGGTAGCGCTATATTTGACAAAATAGGTAAAAATACATCCGTATATCCGATCCCTGCACATAGACGACGACCAGCAGACAAAAATCACCTGACATCCCTGCAGCACCTAGACAACTACATCCATCCCGACTTTTTTTTATCACTTACTTCCTGTCAAATGAAAAAGACGTTTTGTATATACAGCCCATTTAAGGGTACGGACAGACTTCGCTGTATTTTTTTTACATTCTACCCACATCTTTTACAACTCAAAGTAAATTACAAATAATAAAGAGTAATACAAAACATGCAGAAGAAAGAAATATATTTTACAATAAATTCTACATACTTAACAAGGTATATCAATCGTTAGCTCCCTTAACCGCTTATTTCTTTAACTATTAATATTATTTTGTACTGCCAAGTTCTTAACCAATATTTTTTTAGGATATACTTTAAAATTTATAGGCTAAAACTAATAAGTGAAGAGGGAAACAAATAATTGATAACCATGTAATAAACCAATACACTACTTAAAAATTGAAATAAAAAAATATGGATTAGCACTACAAATGTACATTCTACATGCTCTAGAAATACATCAATATATTTATTTACAAAATACAGAAAGTCGTACAGAATAGTCTTGGGTGTTTTGACGTTGCTTGTGATTTTATGAAAAAAAAATTGTCTATGACAGGGGCGAGCAACCCACGACCCGTTTGCGACACTGAAATTTTATGCGGCTCGATTATTTTTTTTTACAGTACATATTATTATCATGCTTACATAATCTTTTCATTTTAAATACTAATAAGTATGATTTTGGCCCGCGCAATAGTACATATATTTTGGACAGGGCCTTTGATAGAAAAGGTTGATTACCCCTGTTCTACTACAATTTTTTAAAAAAATAATTTATTTTTGATATTACAATGGCAAATTTAGTAAAACTTTTTAAATATTCAAGTTTATTTTATTTAATACATATTTATATTACCGTAAGTTTATTTTTTTTGTTCAAATTAAACGTTAATTTGATTATAATATTCTCGCGCATTTAATGAGATTCGAATAATTATTTATTATGTGGCAATTACTGCAAAAAAAAAAAAACTTATTACCTAAAAAAACTTATTTTTTATTTTAAAATTATTCAGACTGCGATCGACCACAGAGAAAATCAATTTGTTTTTTTAGAATTATCATATTTTTTTAGAATATTACTAACTCTGTTTTTATGTCTATTTTCTGTTATTTTATAACTAAATTTTGTACACATTTTTTTTATTTCATATGAGCCAAAGTAACATACTCTCACTATTCTATTGTTTCTGAAGATGTTAATGCTGTTAGCCCTAAGGCTTTTACAGCTTCATCGGTACTGAGTTCACGGAGCGGAAGGGTCCGTGAACTAGAACACTCACTAAATCACTTTTATGGCGGAAGAGGCCAACCTGAGTCTCGGGAAAAATTTTAAATTTTGAAAAGGGGCTCGGAATATCGAGGTGTTTGGAAAGTTGGTTAGTATAGTTTAAAGGTTAAATTTAAAAAAAATAGACATCTGAACAAAAAAATAGGCCAGCCAAGGGCAACGATTTAAACGGATTGGATCTCGTGGTATAAACGATAAAAACCACGAGACTGTAATGCTAGAGATAAATCTTTATTTCAAATTAGAGATGTACTAAAGGTAGGTCTTTAGCATAACTTAAACCGCTGAAGGCGCTTCATCTTCACCTGTTCATAGTAACCGCCCTTCTCCTCTTTACATGGGGTTCCCCGAGAACTTCGATTGGAATACATTTTTAAATTCTGTAGATTTCGAAGATGAACGCGCCCTGTAGTGACGTGGCGAAAAGACACGACTTGGGTTGTTTTTCTATATGTATACCTTATAGATAAAAAACCAAACGAAAAGACAAATCCCGGCTTAAATAATTATTAATTCGGGATCGTATTTGGTGTCAACCAAATTAATAAAAGTCAAACCGAATTAATTCTTCCTGTGTATTCAAGTACAATCACTTTGATGTATCTTCGTGTAACTTAGATACATAATTGTTGCATTATTATTAATAGCTTTCATAACTTATATTTTTAATACATTTTAATTCAAAAATACGTGTATTGTAATAATCAATTAACATGTCTTTTTATATATTCATTAATGCAACGAACGAAAAGTTCGTTTCTTCTTTAGATTTTTGAGCCAAGGTTTTTTACGTTTAAAATATACGAAAGAGCTTATATTAAAACAGAATAAATACTATATTCACACACTGTACACCAAAATGTGAAAGTGGATATGATGGAACCATAAAAAAACGAAACATATTAAATGTGCCCGTGTGTGTGTGTGTGAGACAAGCTTACACTGAACCGTTTGAAAGATGTGTACCCTAAGCCAAACCCAGCAATGTATGGATATAAAAACGGAATTGTACAACAAATAAAAATTCAAACAAACGCGAAACGCACCATTTACTTTACCGACAATGCAGGCCGCAGGTAACATCTCTCAAGTGAACACTACTGTAGCTATGCGTTCAAAATACATGCGCATTCTAAATCTAAATCAAATTCAAATATTCTTTTTTTTAAACATTCTCAACGTTTCAGTTACCCAATTTACAATACGGTGCAAATAAAAAAAAGTAAAGCGAAAGCGGTGCGTACAGACAGTAAAAGAAAAAAAAAAACAGACAACAAGCGATATCCAGTGGTGATAATGATTGCATAGCGTGCAGAGACAGAGCAGTCACATGAGAGATGTTGACTGAATCGCCCGCTTGTGTGTGTGAAGCATGACGTGTTTATATTAAAAACAAAATTTGAATTTCGAACATATACTTTTTTTTTAATGACAGACATGCGCTCACACACAAGAGGACAGCACAAAACATGTCGGTACCGAGACATAGCGGGCAGCTGGGAGCTGATGGCGCCGAAACTGGACGCTATCGTGTTAAACTCCACTTGCTTTATTTTGTTCGCCTCTTTACTGTACTGCAACAGGTAGTCGGACCGGAAGAGGCCGAGCCCGATTGACTGTAAAATTTAATTATCATTTTAATATTTCCGGTCGCCATTTTGATGACAGCGCAGGTTTAATATAAAAAATAACTTTACTTATTATAAATAATCATATATTTATTTCTAGCTTAAAATTAGGGTAATAACAAAACATTTTTTGTTTTATTACTAGTTGATCATATAAAACGTTCCTATAACATTTAAAGATTGATATTTTTAGTATCAAACTCAAAATGAAGTTTTTTACCAAATTAGTTATTGCTAAAAACTGCATACACGACAATGTATAGTATCTATCTCCTATACCAGGGATCGGTATACTTGTCATCCAAAGGACTCAAGTATAAGATATAAAATATTTGAAATTGATTCAATAATTTCCTAAAGGCACATTAAGCCATTTGCATCATAAGCGTATATATATGATATGTTTACGTGGTCAATATCATCGAAGAGTATTGAAACCAAATATTTAAAATATAATACCACATATTTTCATAACGCATAAAATTACTAATAAATGAAGGTATAATAAATATATATATATATATATATATATATATATATATATATATATATATATATATATATATATATAAACAAATTATATATGATGCAAATGGCTGAAATAAACTCTATTTTACATACAACAAAGATAATATTTATTTACTGTATAAATCGAACTTTGCCTTGTGTACAGTGACTTTATAGACGAATATTATTCCATTTGGAAAATAAATTCCTCTAACACTTGTTTACTTTACACTTACCAAGATTATACATTATAACGTGAGACAGCAACAATATGACAGTCAAAAGGCTGAGATATACCGATCCCTATACGCCCCTAATACACAAGTTCTTCGTCGTCATACGAAACAAGATTTATCTTGTAACACAGCAGTCCTAAGCTGTGTGAAACAGTCAATGCCCCAAAAGTTTTAATTATATTTACTCTATATTACACGGTTCTAAACAATTGCATTATATTACATAATTGTACTCATACTAAACAATATTACATCGCTGGGTTCAGCTGTGTTTGGTTGCAAAGATAATAAATTAATTAAAAAATAAATTACGTATTAAAATAGGTTTATTCATTTTCTTGTAACAGTAATGAAATAATCTAATTATATATTACAATGTCATTGGATAAAGCATCATTAAATTTAATGTAATTAAGTAAGCTTGTAGTCTGTAGAAGCAGAACTGTTGGAACGAAGACCACAATAACTCTAATTATTTTAAAAATTCACTAAAACCAGAATATGATTTTTGATACTTGTTTACTGTCCAAGCATTTGCAGATTCCACGGGTTTGAGTTGGTAGGGGGCAGAGTCCTAGCGTAAGATTCGTTTAAAGTACCAAGCACGAGGGCTCCCGGGAAAGCCTAGGCTCGAGCCGCTGTACACCGTTATTTTGACGGATAGGGAGGCCGTCAAGCTATTAGATCGTTTCGGTGGACGCTTCATGGAGTGACTAGGGTCATGGACCTCTACGAGGGGACCTCGGCTAGGATTGTCACACGCTGATAATACTCGCTTAGCATTTCGACACTAAGGCGACCTTGCGGGCCGAACCTAGCCTTGATCAGGTGCTGTTGTTGTGCTCGGAGAAGTGGCGAAAGAAATTCCAGTCACATTTCTATCCAGTATGATCATGGGTTGGCATCCCTTGTGATATATGATCCGATCTCATTTCCGAAGAGACCAGTTGGTTATCGAAAGGCTACACTGACGGTGTGCAATGTACGTAGCTTATTTTATTTTAGTCGTTTCGTTCGAAAACTCGTGTGTGTTTTTTAGCTCACGGCGCTGATAGAATAGATTGGATTCTGGGGATACAATCTTATATAATTTACACTTTGTTACTCACAAAAAAATCTAGCGGATGGCCAGCAGCGTCCTTTATGTACCATAATAACACACTGCGGTCGCCAACCCACGTGATGATCAAGGAGTGGCGATTATGGAATATCCCCTATAGATATCTTTAGTGGAGGCCTATTCCTTGAAGTGGGCTTCTATAGGCTTTTAAAATTGACTTAACGGATATATTGGTTGAACTGCAAAAATGTTTCGACGGCGACCGTTGAGTCGCGGGTAGGTACCCCTGATTTAGTACTTAAGTGGAAACTCCTATAGGATGATATGATATATGATGATCCTATAGGTTATAAGTATAAAAGCTTTAAATATATATGTAAAGATCAATTTGTCATCAAAAACTTTTACACCTGTTTTTAATCACCTTTGTGTACAGTTATCATTGTAATATGTCACACAAATTTATTTTTTATGTAGAATGCGACACGCCAATAACTTCTGTCAGTACAGTCCGCATATACATATTTCAAATTTTGCGCTTATTTTTATCTATGTCATTTATTAATTCTAAAACCCTTGTTTTTTGGAAAGGATGAACAGTACATTAATTCACAGCAAATGAGCTACACATTCACCCCTTTAAGCTTTGACAGTATTAAGGCTGTATTAATAATAATTTAAAATATAATCATATTAAAATGCAACTAAATAGTTACATTTCAACATGCTAATTTAACACAAGCTAAATCGTCTGGAAATGACACCATATAGAAAAATTGTCACTGATAAATATTATCGGTATTTACAAATTATACAAGTTTGTATATCTACGGTATAATATACACGTTTATGTAAATAAAAGCGATAGTTATGCAAATAAATGTAGTAAATGATTGTTTTACTGCCTATTACGTGTGTGCAAATATTTTATATACATAACGAGTATTGTTTTCTTGTTATTTATTAGCATTTGTTTTTATACTTGTTGACGTCCTAACGGGCAATAACCGACTTATTTTATTTTATATCATGATTAACCCTTCGTGTGCCGCAACACGGCGCCTATAAGTGTCCGAAACGAATTTTTTGAAATGAATAATGATATATTATTGTTTATGATCCTGTGTTCTGTAGTACATCCAGAGCAAGCGATTTTAAACTGTATTTTTTATGTAATTCGATATAATGTAGACTACTTTTTTTCGGGCAGATCTGACCCGAACGCACCCGCAGAGTTCGTACACGTTTGTCCTTAGGCAGTTGACATGTTAAAGTTGTTATTTCTTTGACATTTACAGCCTCACTAGATCTAAGATATTTTACGATTCTACGGAATGCTTTTATTTGTAAAATTAATTTTTATTTTTATTTATTACACCCGCAGGAACATTAACACGAAAGTTCGATCTCGTGATCGTTTATAAAACGCGCCATCGGTTGCACACACGAATATTAACTACATGAGCATGTGTCACCAGTTGTAATTTATGGCATTGAAACGTGGTCTTCCACTCTGGGCCTAATTGACAACCTCACAGCAGCTAAACGACTCACAGGACTATGACATCTGGAAAGTGTGGAAATAGCTGCTAGGTTCTTAAAATATCTGGTGTAGATACCACGGATCCGCAAGCACAGGGTAGGATGTCCAACGACAAGGTGAACCAGAATTCCTTGTTACGAACGTCAGAAGACGCTGGACGCTTCCAACCGGTCCAATTGGATATTTATATGACGATTTATGTATACTAGAACTTTTTTTATGAGGGTATCTGAAGGATAAAGTCTACGAAACGAACCCGGTGACCATCTCAACGCTTAAAGAAAACACCGTACTGCCAAATAGTTACTCCCATTCCATAATCACTTCTGCAGCGAGTGGCTTGAAATCCCAGGCCCGATTCAGAAGGTTCTTTTTTAATTTTATTAACCAAAGTATTACAAGGTCTTCTTCAGTCTTTAAATACCGTACTCTGGTGATTCCATGGCATGTTAAGCAGTTCTCGAGCAAGTATATTTAAATAATTATCTAAATTAGAGATAAATTGACGATTTTAAAAACCATTTATGTCGAACGTACACATATTAAATGACCTTAATTAAGGTTGTTACTAATAGCCATGTCTTAAAGGTTATGCGATACATTGATAAGTTAGTTACAATCTAAGCGGTTTTTAATCTATTCTACTATTTACTTTAGCTAATCGTTAATAATTTCGCGTACTGTTTCATAAATTTAACATGTTAAAAAAAAAAGTTATTTTACGCGTAACAATTAGCACAAAAACTCAACTTTTAAAACCAGTTAATATTTGACTGACCTGTTACACTAAAACATTATTTCAAAAACTCTGTTTGGGACGCGGTACCTAAACGATGAATTTATTGTGACGTCCAAAAAATAACTTCCGTATAGATTCTAATACCGATATAGCATTGTTGTTAAACGAGTTATAAAAGTATTATTTTTAAGCGCAAAACGGGTTATTTATTTACTTAGTTATAAACAATTTATTATCAACGAAGCCTAGATTATATTGTGTATTAGTTTAGTTTAGAAAAATCGCTCTCCTTCCTACCCCTTCCCGTTCTTATAAAAAGGTTCCGTACTATTTAGTTGAGTATACATAACGACGAGGCGTGTTTATGTATAAGGCGTGTACCTTTTATCATCAAAACTATTTTTTTCCACGATTTATCTTACTAATATTCATAAAAAAGTTTTAAATGATCATGTTAGTTACATCACTATTATTTATTAATTCTATAAAAAAATTTTTGCTTTCTGTTTAGATAAATCTATAATATTACATACATCAATTGGTCACTTGATTTTGTTCCATACACCATACAAAAAAAAATTTGAACAAACAAGTAAATGCCACAAACAGCCCAAAGACAAATTCGTACGAAAAATTTGCACGTCTTTGAAATATAAGAAAAACATTACGCGCCAATAATTGACAACTCGAATTTGACAGATACAAAAAATACAATTTTATCAATTTTGCAATTGCGAATACAAAACATAATAAGATATATTTTGAAATTAATATATCCAAAATCATTTATTCGTCTTTATAACTCTTGTATAAAATAAGTGGTGCAATTTTTTCGAAATAAAGAGCTCGGTTGGTCCGCTATATAGTCTACTAAAACAAATGTAAAGGCATGACACAAAACAACTACATATGTAGGCATATTGTTCATAGCGTAACCTCTGTATTTCCCTTGAAATCGGTCCAAGGTGACCGAAACCCGAGGCAATGCTGTTGATTTCCACCTGTTTCCAGGAGCAATACGGCGTGTGTTTTGCACATTGGTTGACTATGTGCGGACATCTCGACTCCAGCATTATGTCGGAGCGCAGCATGCCAAGAGTTATAGGCTACGCCAGACATATATCAAACAATTATCTTAAATATTATATATATCTCAATATAATTTGTACGAAATTGTAGTCCATTTTGTATCCCGCAAGTATAGGGCTCACCACTCACTATGAATAAAATTTTCTAAAGTAAGAATTATAAAATTAACACTGTTATGTTATATGTTTGATCACACCTTTTACTTTATGAGGTGAAAATTGGCCACTCATGAACATGACAATAGTAGCATATAAAGTTTATAGCATTATGGATTCTTGGATATTGGATGAAAAATATATACTCCAATATGTTTCACATTACTAAATTAAAAATCTATTTGGCACTTCTAAAACATCAAAATAAAGACACAAATAGCATTGTAATCATAAAATTTAGTTTACCTGTGTAATTCCTTCTTGACGAACCTTTACCCATATGTCATATAGATTTGCTGTGAATTCATCTACTTGTAAGGCATTTTGTAAAGTGTGCTCTAAAAAATCAACATCATGGGCAACCTTAAAAAAGAAAAAGATTACATTTTTAAATTTTGATCACTGATACAAAAACATTAAGTATACCTATAAAGTTAAATACCTTCTAAAGCCTTAAAAGATAAAAGGCATTTATGTATTACAATAATTTTTGTACTTTGTATCATCTTTAGATGTCACTTTGCTGTCCATTAAGCTCCCTAATAAAACTAAAATATAAATTTTTAATTTTTTTCAATTCACACAAGGCTGTGCAATTCATCAATAAAAACTTCTATTAATCATTAAAAGTTGTGAGCAATGACGCCAATGGGGTATTGACCTATTGGAAATTGATATAGTCAATCATAACACAGTAGGGGCTATATTGTTTTGTAAAGCAAGATTTTTTATCAAAAATGTCTACTTTTAAGACATCTCATTAGTTCAGTTATTCAATCATACAAGCTAAATCTTTAAATTAAAACTTATTAAACTTATACAATATAACATACTTTTTGGCAATTGATTTAGAAATCCAGCAAGAGAAATGTTTCATCTTAAATTGATAATTTGAATTTTTTTAAAAGTACATGTTGTATATGACATATGACAACATTGGTGTATGCCAATTTTCATATAATTTTAAATTAGTGTTACCGCAAATTACAATTAAAATGAAACAAAAGTTTGATCACCACTAAAAATAAAATAAAAGCTAACAGGAATTGATTAGAAATGATATTGTTATGAAACAATAATTTATTTTAAATTATTACCATACCACAATCCACTAATCTTAAATACCTCCGAATGTTATTTAAAATTCACTATCTCTGAGAAATTTTACATTTACAAGAAAAATAAAATTTCAAGGGTTTTTAAATTAGTTTACATAGTTGTTATGTTGAAAAAGTTGACCTTCTTGCAATAATGTATCATAAAAGCAGACAAGCCATTGTAGAAAAATACATAATTGTTGATTTTAAATTTATACATTACTCATTATTTACACAACCTGAAATAAACAACAACTGCAATGAAACATACAATTCATTCAATGTTATAAAGAACTCAATTATTATTGCATCTAAATTTTTTAATGTTTTTGTTTAATTATTCAATTCATACTTTATATCAATAATATCCAATACCAGAATCATTGCAGTAAAGTTCTCAAGGTTTTCTTTAAAAAGGTACAATCTCTATTGAAGTGTTATTGAAATGGTACAATCTAATTATAGTACCTGACCAAAAAAAGGATTAGCACTTTGGGAACTAACAACCCTTACCAAGCACCCTTTTGTCCTTGGTTAGGTCATGGAGTATCTGCCCAAGTAATCCAAAAGTTTGCTGGTAGTCAGGGGTTTCCTGAGATTTCTTGAATATTTGGGTTGGCTAGATTAAAAGCAACCCTCAATGCTCAATGAGAGCAGTGTCGCTTGGTTAAACCAGCACACTGAGACAAGATAAACTTGGTTGTATTCTAATTTGGAGAAATATCTAATGTGATCATGATCTTGAGCTGAAATACTATACTGACACTTTTCATACTATTAATGCAAACTATTGTTTACAGTTAATTTTGATAGGTAACTTTTGTAAAGGTATCCAATTTAAGGAAAAAAACAGTAATGTGCACATTCATTTTATCTAGTCATCCAATTTAAATGGTTATGAAATTGTTATATGATTTGTATTAATATTGATTGACAATTTTGGGCAGAAAAACTACATAGTCTCTTTGGATCATTGTTGTATACGACAAAGCAGTGTTTTAGACAAAGGAGGGGTGACAATACATTTCAATAATAAATGATGAATGAAATTCCTATGGAAACTTACCAAATGTAACCTGATAAACACAAAAACCAAATATAAATATAATATAATAGAGCAACTATAAACTATTTTTTTTTAACAAAAATTGATATTAATTGACTATATAAGATGTTGATGTTTTAAAGTATCTTATAAGTTATTTCCTTAATTGAGGGTTGTATCCAAACACTTCAGTCTCTCCTATGATTTTTCTCTAGACTGTTCTATTTTGTGATAAATTTATGGATGCATAGTTATATTGCACACTTTTGAAACTGTTTAATTTACATATTTTTTATATATATAACTTTAATTTTACCTTATGCATAAGTTCATTCAGAACCGGCTGAAGTTCTACGGCTTTATGGAATTCTGTGCTTGGGAATGGTGACGGTAACAACACAAATGGTGCAATCTGCAGGAAAGTATATTAAGTTAATTAGGATACATACAAAAATCATAGAGATTGGGTATAAAATTAATATATGTACATTATGCCTAGTATATGAAACAACTATTATCAAGTATATCATAGAATGTTTCAACAAATTTGTGAATAAAACAGTAGTTTAAACTCATGGTGCAAAATACATACAGTGTGTTTTGAAAAATTATTATAAAGTATCAAATTAAATTAATTGTTTATTTATAGCTCTTAGTTGTTACGGCATGACAATAATGTTATGAAATATTTACACTGACTTAGTATTAATTGCACAAAAAAAATACAAGCACACTCAAAATGCCAAAACTAGAGAGAATGGAAATAATAATGATCAAAAAAGGTAATAAATTCAATCTATCCAGATGGAAGTCTCGAAAGGACATTGCGACAATAGTTAAATTTATACATGACACACACTAATATCATCTTAAATGGTAAAAAAAAACCGTAAAAGTAAATTTAAAGAAACATTAATCAAGCAACCTACACTTGGCCTGGACACTGGTGGGGCTTAGTATAAATAAATACCTGTATAGAATCTTTGGTGAAGTGTTTTTTATCCCTCATCCCCACACCGTGCATTAATGCCCAATCTTTTGCTTTTTCTATTACTGTAACTAGCATTTTGTGTTCGAGAGGCAAGGGAATACAAGAAGCAAGGCGAGCTTGAGACATGATGTTAATAAAATTTGATTATTAATTTATTCAATTTTTGTTTTAAATACAACGATTGGAAACGTCTGTAGCGGTATCAAGTGTTACTTTTTGTGAATCATGAATACTGTTGACTACTGTCAAATTTTGTTTATCTTAGTTTTAAGCATTATGTGGATGAGCGAAAGACTACAGGACAGGAATACATCAAAGATAAAATTTAATTAAAATGGCAATTTGATTAAAAAAAATTCGTTCCGCATGTCATAAATTTATTTTTTTTAAGGTCATTTATGTGATGTTTTAAAATGATAATTATTTACACTCTCGATTAAAATTATCAATATTTATTTCATTTCTAATTTTATGTGTAGATGGAAGATATTTTTTGCATAAATGAAAGTATTTCAATACATAGAACGTAATAAAATAATTTAGATAGTAAAACGCTCTTTAATTAAACAAAGAAGAAATTCTTTAAATTTAAGTCTTTTAACACAAGTATTTAACTAAATAGTTCGGTTTTATAAAGGCTATACAAATTATTGTATTAATGACAAATTTCATTTTAATACAATAATTAAAAACAGTTTTTAATACTCTTTTGCTAACTCACTTTAATAGATAAAATCTTTTTGTATTTTTCGGACTTTACTCAAATAGTAACATTTAACATATTGTCATTTGATGTCAAAGCGAAGCAACGGTTTAAGCTAAAAGTTAAAATATAATTAATAAACATTTTGTTTTATACCATTTTTACCCAAACGCAATAACATGGAGGTAACAGACGAAAATTTAGCGACGCTAGCTAATTATTTACAGCAAACATTAAATCCAGACCCTAACATCAGACGACCCGGTTAGTTAATATTATTCTTGTTTATATTTCGCCATTAAATATTTTAAAAACTTGGTAATCTTATAAGCACACACAGTACTATCTTTGTCCACATGTTATCCATATAAAGTAAAATTTAATGTATTTTTTACAATTTTATTTTGTTTTTACTTTACTATAACCTCAATGTTTCGTCGAGATGAGTAAGGGTTTTCTTTGCCTTTTAAATTTAATCAATAATATTCAACAGCAGTCGTTGTATAACTTTTAATTAATCTATTTTAAATAATTATTAAAATAAAAAATAAAAGTTCTTAGTCTAAAACTCCCAAAGTTTTAACATTTATCATAACATGAGCAATTTACCTATTTAGGATTTTGATTATATTAAAAAACAACATGTAGTGATATAAATTTACAACATTGAGTGATGGTAGAGTATATAATAGCAGTTGATATAAACACCTGCATATAGAACTACCTGCAAAAAAGTTTAATTTTATATTTATTTTTATTATATGTAATTTTCTTCCAGCGGAAAAATTCCTGGAAGGCGTGGAAGTGAATCAAAATTATGCTATATTATTACTTCATCTCATTGATAAGGACACAGTGGACCTTACCATCAGGATAGCAGGAGCAGTGGCTTTTAAAAACTACATTAAAAGGAACTGGCCAGTGGTGAGCATAAACATTTTTTACTAAATACAATTAATAATAAAAAATGCACAAATCATCTAATTATGCAATATAATCTGATTATAAGATATACATGAATTATTGATTTGATGCTGCAATTTGATGTTATCTGAGATTGAGTTCTTGCATATTTAATTGGTAACTTTGTATTTGTTTACACTAATTATGCTAAGTAGATTCAATAAAAAATAAATTGTAAATGTTTTTTTTATCATTTGAGAATCAAATATAAATAAATAGAACTTGAAACTTGAACAACTTTTCCTGTTTTGTCTAAAAATGCTAGTGTCCCAACCAAATGACACTGTGCATTTTGTTGTAATCACTTTAAATTTCATTATAAATATTGACACACACTAATAATGTTACCTTTCATACACTTCTGAAAGTATAGTTGAAAAAGCACATATATATAATAAAGATCTAGCTAAACTAGAACTATAAACTTTATTCAACAAATAAATTATAGTATAGATTCTGCAATTATATCTAGTAATAATTATTACATTTATTGTAATATGTAATACTTAACCTTTTTTTTTCATTAATTCTTGGTTGAGCCAACATGGTTATAAGAATAATGGATAGCCTTTTTTAATGTCTCGCATATACTTTCTATAATTCTGTGAAGGTGTTCACATGATATATTAATTGATAATTTATCATTTAATAACAAATCACTCCATACCATGATTTTAAATAACTTGCCAAAGTATAAAAATTTGAGAGGGAAGAAATATATGTATAACAGCATTTGACATCACATTTTTAAGGCATTTATACATGCTATTCTTTCACCCTTATGTATTTTTTAAGTAAAGTATTAAAGTAAATATAGTAATAAAGTACTATATATTTTGAAAGTTAACACCAAAGAAAATGATGAGACATATTGGTTACTAATCATGTAATGCTGTTTATTTATAGATCTGTGTACTTTTCTAATTATGTGTAAATGAATTATGTTTAAATATTTCACCTTAAGGTCTCAAATGTGTTCTTCCAGCACATATAGTACATATATTGTAGAGAGGAGCAGTAATACTTACAAAATTAGGATGTTTTTTTTTGTCATTTATGTATATTTATAGCATTAAATTTTTTTTAAATTTCTTTCTCATTCATCAGGAAATTGGGTCTGTATATTATATTTAAGGCCTAAAATTGGTTGAAGAACAATCACAATACTTTTTGACTTTAACTTTTAACTCTGTATAACAGATTTTAGTGACAATATATTTATTAATGTTTATAATTTTATAGGAAGAAGATAGTGCAGATAACATCCATGCGAATGACCGTGCAGCTATTAAAACCCTTATAGTGTCATTAATGCTAAAATCTCCTGAACCAGTACAGCGGCAATTCAGTGATGCTGTGTCAATAATAGGAAAATATGATTTTCCAACAAAATGGCCCGGTCTCATTAATGAAATGGTAGAAAAATTTGCAACAGGTATGAAGTTAATCATATAGTTATAGGGATTATTATTTTTACAGATGTTAAACAATATATATGCTTGTCTCTGTATCCTTGACATGTTTTTTTTACATGATTACTTTAAAATGTTAAAAATGTAAAAATATTTCTTAAATATACAAGTGTGTAACCTCACAGAGTTAACAATTTTAGACATATTTAAATAGTTATAGAGCTTGACAATTAATTCCTCTAAATTAATATGAAAAGAATATTTGTTAATGTGACAAATACAGCACTGCCAGCACAAGCCAAAAAAAATCAAATCTCATCATTTAAAATATATAAATATTTTAAGTACATTTTCTACGCATTTTCTTTTTTCAAGCCCTTAATTAAAAAAAATCAAATTTGTGGTTATACTAGAACTAAAAAATAGCTGCAAGTTTTTCAAGTCTATTTGCTAAAATAGACTGCATCATGCAATCAGAATCATTGGGTTAGGTTATAAACAAATATTAAAGAATTTTGTACAGAATAATTTTATCCAAAATTCTTGTTATAATGGTAATGTTACTATGGTAAAAAATCATGGTTAAAACTGTACACTTAAGTAGTTTTTGTAGACTCTTATTTATTCAGTGTTTTGTAAAACTTGTAGATTTCTATCATTTGTGCAATGCCATTAGAAATAAGTCTAATTTGATTTCTAGTCAAGCAATCACTATCATTGATTCAAAGTTAAAAATAAAGTGAATGAATGAATGAGTATTATTCTGCTTAGTTGTTTAGGTAACAACTAAGCCGAATAATACTCAATCATTCATTCATTCACTTTATTTTTAACTTGCTTTTGCTACTACTTTGTTAGTAGGCTACATCTACAGCTCCCAACTGTAAGTGAAAATTTTGCATGGGTTAATATGTATACTTATTGTTTGTCAATTGAGCCGATAGACGCCCAATGCAAGGCATATGCCTTTTCCAAATATGTCTATGGATGAATATATTATAATCGCCGCCCTCAACACGCGGTTTGGCGATCGCAGTTTGGTATATCGGTATGCAGAGGACGCTACTGCAAATCCTCAGAAAATTTTATTTTGGGCAGTGGCTTTTCTACATAAATAATACGCAAAGTTTTAAAAATATTACGAAATCATTATATGATTGTACCCCGGGAATCTAACCCGCAACCTTTGAAAGATGTTAGAGGTTAGGATATCATTATTGTTTTGAATACACAACTAATTTTCTAATTTGTGTTTTAATTGTGGTTCTTTAATAATATAATTATAAGTCAGTTGAGCAGATAAACAGATAAAACTACATCATAATCATGTCAGATGAAAAATGCTTGCTGCAAAGCATAAGTCAACCATCATACATTGAGATCTCCACAATGTCTATTATTATTATTGTTGTCTGTTTCTAAAGATTACCCACTACATTGAAACATTTTGTGAATTTGAAAGTATTTAATTATTTTAATCTTTTTTTCTAGGTGACTTTCATGTAATTAATGGAGTTCTTCGAACTGCACATTCATTATTTAAAAAGTACAGGTTTGAGTACCAGTCACAATCGCTATGGGAGGAGATAAAGCATGTACTGGATAATTTTGCTAAACCGCTCACAGATTTATTTGTGGTATGTATTTAGTGTAATTTCGATTTTTTTTACGTTTTCCGACTTATATAAATGTGACAAAATTATGTGAAATAAATTCCATATATTAAATAATATTATATGAAAGTTTCATGATATATTAAATATATTTGATTAGGAACAACACTATAATTTATTAAATCATATCAATGATTCTGGTTGAAAGAATTTAATGCTCAGTTTTGGAAATAATTATGAAGATAAGACATATATATCTTTGTTAATTTTTACAGAGTGCTTAACATCTGGCAATTGGTTTTTATTAAAATAACTCTCTTGGTTTATAGATTTATATATTTTTACAATATAAAATATATCATCTGTTGAAGCACTTCTTAATATTATGTTCAGTGTTCAATTATAAGAGTATGTATTTGTAAATGCATAGTCTATTATTGTAATATTCATAGAAATGTAAAAAGGGTAACAAGACATAAATATTCATTAAATCATGAAACCTTTTTGCTTATTTTATGTTATCTTATATATATATTTTTTTAATTTTAACCGTCTTATTCGTCTTATAGTTATGTTACTATTACAAACAAATAATAACACATCAAACTAACCTAATTATAAAATAAGTCAAATATGGAAAAGTTATACATGATAAAAGCTAGCTAGTACTAGGTGACTAAGCAACTAGACAAAGATTTGGTTCTTCACAATACAAGCTTTCCCAGTGTGAAGTCCATAAGTATAGATTTTTTTTTACTTTGGAGACCACAGATCAGCAGGCAAGTTTAGCATGACATCTATTAAAAGGTGCACAGATGACCTTATTAAGGTTGTTAAAAGAAGCTGGCTGCCGGTATTTTTCCAACCGGTACTATTGAAAATTTTTATGAAAAAACTTTATATGTCTAGTCATCATACAGCTGAAATGATACATGTTTTTTTATTTATTTTAATCTTAATTTAAAATGTAATGTTGTATTTGTCTATGTCTTAACAATGTTATATCTTTGTATTTCAGGCAACAGTAGATCTAACAACAAAACATGCTAACAATCAACAAGCACTTCAGGTTATCTATGGTTCACTCACACTAATTTGTAAAGTGTTCTACTCTCTTAACTGTCAAGATCTGCCAGAGTTCTTTGAAGATAATATGCCAATATGGATGCCAAATTTACTCAACTTATTGCAAGTTAAAGTGCCCTGTCTCGAAAATGATGTAAGTGATAAATTCCTTTCCATAATATTTTGTAATAATATCTAACTTAATTGAAAATTGAATCAATCACATAGTAATAACATATCCTTAACAGAACGAGTTTATTATTAGTAAATCATTAAAATGTACATTCAATACACTGTATGTACGTAATATAATTAAAGAAGGCTTAAGAACGGAGTGTTTTGGCTTCGGTCTGTGGTTTTTTTTTCTGTGGTACCACATACTGCAAACTAATTTGTAACTGCTTACAAAAATTGTACAAAAATATCACAAAGATAATTGCATCTTAGGTTAATTGAAGTGTTCTTATAGTGGAAATGTTACCTGACATACAACTATAACAATATATATATGTTATACAGGTAATGATACTTTAGTTATAAAGGATTAAGACTTGGGATTGTGGGTCATAGGTTTTCGAAGGTGTGTGCCACGGTTTGAATTATTTATTATATATACCAAAACTGTTATGTAATATACTTCAAATATTTAGTTACTTTACTAAATATTATTAGCAAGATTCAAGTGTCCAAGTTAAGTGTTCATAATGAACAGGACTCATTCAAGCTGGTTATAGGCTCAGCATCACTCATTTTAAAATATATAAATACAAGAAAATTGACAATTCGTATTCCGTCTTATTTGGATGGTCAGGAAAATATACAAATAGTTTACTGATCTAAACCCTGTTCTATTAATTTCTTTTCCAACATTTTAAAAGACTTGTGGTACCTTGCAGTTTAGATTATATTTTTATATATCAAGTTTGTAGTTTGAATTTTGTTTACATTTAGTTATATACCTAAACATATAAAGAATAGAATATTTTTTTTATATATGTGTGTGCAAAATATCTTTATTGATTGCATCGACATATTTATGGAATAACAAGCCAAACTATAAGAACTTTACAAGTCAAACAACAAGAATTTATGGTATATTTGTAAGACATCATTAACAAATTATAAGATATTTATAACAATAAATAATGTTTATTAATGTAGGTAGAAACACATAGAATCAATTCATCACATTATTTTCTTTTATTTATTATTAACAAGTATTTGTGCCTAGTGTATGAAAATCTGTAATATATTTGGTATTAAAGTTGTTATAACTGTTTGAAGAGTGATGAAGACAAGCCGGGTATAATGGAACAGCTGCGTACAGAAGTGTGCGAGTGTGCTGCGCTCTATGCACTCAAATATGAAGAGGAGTTTGAACCTCATGCGCCATCTTTTGTCACAGCAGTTTGGACAGTGTTACTTGCAACCGGTCCTCAGACCAAGTATGATGCGGTAAGTAATTCTGTATTTGGGATTACTTGGTATTCTTGTAGTAAGATTTTGAAGCCTTTCTTAATTATTTAATTTGATTAAAAGATCCAATATTGTGGTATACACTTACCAAAAGTTATTTTTTGGGTAATTATCTAGACTTCAATGCATTGCTTATATAATGTGATTCTCTTTTAACCTAATATTAAGAGGTGACACTATGTTTTACCTGTGCGTGTTCCCTTAACTTCAAAAAATGATTGTGAATAGCAAGGGTGACCAAGCTCTTTGATAGTGCAAGCTATTTTTAACATTTGAATTTTTACGCCAATTGAGTACGTATTAAAAACACGCAAAAGGATGTTTATTTTTTTTTAGCAAAAATCATATTTAATAAAATTTTGTAAACAAAAGTACAAAACGTGTATTGAAGTTCGATATAATGGCACACGCGTATGACCGCACTCCTAATAATACTTAAGATACCGGTTAGTTAATTGTGATCGTTGTTTGGATTTCGCTAATTTTATGCTGGAATAATCATAGTAATTATTATTCACACCAGTTATTTGTTTCGGTTTCCTAAGAGCTGACACAGGTTATATAAATTTAAATATTGAAATTTGACGATCAATCAGAGTCAAAAATAATCTTTTTGTGCATTTAGAGATTTTTAACTGTTGCTCAAATGTGGGTCTTAAATGATTTTGATATTTTAGTGAAACTGATAACGCAATTTTACGCTTAAAAAATATTTGTATTGTCTTGTATAAATTCACTAAATTTTGTCATAATTTATTACTAATACCAGTGGCGTAGCTATGGTATTTGGGGCCTGGGGCAGATTGGGGCTTGGTGCCCCCCCCCCCACCCCCTAAAGATTCTAAATAATTTCAAAATTCAGAACAGAATGTAGGTAATATATTTTTCTTTGATTCAAAATAATAATAAATATATATAAAATAACATTAAATCTTAATAAAATTTATTGGGAAAATTTAAAAACAAACATTCCTCACTTTTTGGCCTGCAAAGTCATTAATCACATTTTCAAAATCAATAGTGTCGACTAAATCATGTTCTATTGGCATTATTTCAAGATTATTTAATCTATTTATCATTAAATAATCTTGCAATAATGTAATAATTTATTATTGTCATTTAGGGCCCCTTTTAAAAAACACTTTATGTGTTTTGCGAATGAAAAGCTTAAACACTGTGTATATTATAATATATAAAATTAAAAAAAATTATTTTCAATTTTGGTGCCCCCTCTGCTTGTGATGCCTGGTGCAGCCGCCCCGCTCGCTACCCCCTAGCTACGCCACTGACTAAGACTCTTCTTACGACATAAAGTTTGCTCATTTCATTATTGTTACTGTTTATTTTTTATTATAAATCAGCTGCTATACTTACTCCTAAATAGTCATTGGCCTCATGAAGTTGGGCATTTTTAATTTTGTATAGTTAAATGTTAAAATTAAATAAAGTAATAAAGTCAACCTAAAATATGTTTCGAAACATTTATGTTAATGTGCCATTCTGCAAAACCAGTTTGCTACTTTGTTCAGGTCAATTTAAAATTTTTAATTATTTAAGTTTTTCAGTATTTAGCAAGGTGATATTTGATTTTTTTGCAGTTGGTGTCAAATGCTCTGGCATTCTTAGCGAAAGTAGCGGAAAAGAAACGATACCAGAATCTATTTGAAGATCCAGGTACACTCAGCAGCATTTGCGAGAAAGTTGTCATTCCAAATATGGAATTTAGAGGTTTGTACTTAATAATAATTGATATAAATGCTAAAATAATTTTAATCATGTATCAACACTAAAAATCCAATATTTGTGTTTAAACACATAAAATATTTATTCGCGTATTATATTTTACACATATTAAATTTTCTTTTACAGTCTTCATTAAACTTGTGCTGTGACAGGTCATCGAGTAAAAGTTCGCTGAACGTATTAGAAACACTGTATTTAATATTGCCAGTAGATTGTTGCTGATCGATTGGGTTCTTGATTCTCTACTGGATTTTTCTTACTCTTCTTTATTCTTTGCTTCTCTTGTCTCTTTTGGCTTCTTTATCTTGACGCTATATTTAATTTTGAGTATTACAACTTGTGGGCAAATTTATCCACACGGGACTTTGTGGGACAGCACTATGGATCAATGTTTGACGCACTATAGGTTGATTGGGGCGATCTCCATATCACTCCCCTTCAAGCAAAACGCAAGATTTTGCGTATTGTCCAGCCGCTTCTCGTGACGTACGGCTGATCTTCTGGTGCTGGCGGCTAGACTTGATGCTATTGCGCGACATCTGAACTGCTGGTGTTGTCGAAATGAAAAATGAAAAACAATTCTAGCAAAAAATGACACTGTTTTTGGTGTACATAATTTTAAACAAAAATACTTTGGTATAATTAATTTAAATATAAATATTCATGTAAATTATTTTCTATATGAAACAGAGAAACCACCATGTTGCTCATGTATTATAATAATACATTATAAGAAATAATCAGTCATTCCTGTGTATATTTATGGCTGAATATTATAATCCGATTCTCTGAACTCTAGTGATAAGTGAAAATTACCAATCATCATACGCAATATTTCACACAAGTGATATATGGTGATTTTATTGACATGATGTTTAAGTAACTAAGTACACCATACAATACCGCCTAGGTTCCTAAACTGAAAGTTTGATGTTTTCTGTGTTTTTAGAGTCTGATATGGAGCTGTTTGAAGACAACCCTGAGGAGTATGTACGTCGGGATATGGAAGGTTCAGATGTAGACACTAGAAGGAGGGCCGCTTGCGATCTTGTGAGGACCTTAGCACAACACTATGAGGAAAAGATGATGAACATCTTCGGTCAGTATGTACAGGTGTGTATTATCTTCTTCACTATGACTTGTATACAATGATTTCTGTTCCATTTTATTATTTAGACTACATCACTGCATTGTATCAAATATTAAACTATAAGTCGTAAGTATATTTAGAAATCACATATTTTGATACAAATTTACATAGAACTGAAGTGTTTCCTTTGTATGGAAAGCACTTTTGTATTGAAAAAGTTCCGGGATGCAAATGAGTGAGTGAAACGACCAACAACACATGCCCGTGCGCTGATAACCTGAAAATAGTTTCTTTTCGTCATCTATATTTCTATAATACATGGAAGTCTTCTCCATAGCATAGAGCAATAATAACCTGATAATATTTTGATAATTACTCATATGAATATCTGATATTTAGTTATCTTAACCTAATTTAAAATTTTATCTAAAAGCTCTTTACTAAGTACTTCCTTTTCATACTCTGAGCGCTAGTTATTTTTTAAATAATCTCAGAGAGGAAATATAAATATTTTTTTTTTAGGTTATGCTCGCAAAATACCAAGAGGTTGGTGCGACGGCGTGGCGCGGTAAGGACGCCGCACTGTTCCTCGTGACGTCGCTTGTGGCTCGTGGAGGCACGCAGGCAGCTGGCGTTACGAAAGCTTCGCCGCTTGTTGACCTGGCCAGCTTCGCGGTCGGGCATGTACTACCGGAACTGCAACGAGCACCGGGTATACATATTTTATTTTTTTTAATTTGGTCTTAGTATCTGCGTGCTATTTGTAGAATTAACGTAGTCTTGAAAACCGTTGCTGGATTTTTTTTCAGTGAGAGATATTAGAATACTGCAAATAAAGATAAGCTTGGGTTCTATCGCGACTTGTGTTCCTATCCTTTTTATTTCCGTTTATTTCCTCGGCCCGCACATCGTTCACCTCGTTCCTAAGCCGCGGCACAGCGGTATCGGTAGCACTATATCAAATGCTGAAACCATTTTTTTATATTTAATATATTTTTGTAATTCTATTGTTTCAGTAACAGAATTGCCTGTATTGAAGGCAGACGCGATCAAGTACATAATGACATTCCGTTCCTTGTTGCCAAAGGATGTCATTATCACCGCACTGCCACTGCTGGTAATATATTTTAGTAAATAATTATTTTATCACTATTTATTATAATAAAGTTGAATCATAAATACATGAATTGTATATTGTATAATCTATGACTAAACTAAAAACACTTGAAACCACAACCTAAGAAGTCTCTAAGAAAACCTTGGCTATATAAGCATCTGTGCCACTCACAACAATATTATGACTTTTGTAATATTTAAACCAATATATATTGTAGGAAAGATAAGATATACATTTAATACACACTACAACTATATATACAAAACAATTTAATGACAAAATTCAAGACCAAAAATAGTTTACGCCTTTATTAATATTTATTATTAAATGGTAATATTTTAACCCGTATGTGTGTCATAATTCAGTGATGGTGACCTGTGGGCGGTATACTGATTTTCAATCACGAACCTTCTGACCACCACCGGCTGATCAGTGAATAAAAGAGTGTTCATATGCCTACTTCAGTGTTGTGTAATAGATTGTGTAGATGTTCTGCGATCCATGTAAATAAATATAAATTAAATATTAAAGTACATGTACAATACCCGACGATAAAAATTGCACATCAACCTTTGGAAAGAGACAACCGGCTAATTTTGACGTAGAGCACTATCTCTGTCCCACACTACCTATGTGACGTTTTGTCAGTCGTATTTCGTGCGACAGAGATAACGTTCTACGAAGACGTAATTAGCCGATTGTCTCTTTCCAAAGGTCGATGTGCAATATTTATCACCGCGTACTGTAGAGTTTTGTTATATTAATTATTCTATGGACATTACATCTGGCTTTAATTTAAATCGCGATTTATTTTCAGATCGAGCATATCTCCGGGCGTGGCGTAGTGTGTACGTACGGCGCGTGTACCGTGGAGAAATTGATTGCTGGAGGAATGGTGCCCAAGCCTGTGTTAGAGCCCCACGCGCCCAAGCTGCTCACAGCACTATTCACGACATTCGGAGACAACGCTGATCCGGCCGATCATAATGAATACGTTATGAAGGGTAAAGAGCAAACGTCTCTATTACATTTAATATTTTTGAATAAGTGGTACCGGTCTGATGTTCTGGATTGGTACGAGGACTAGTCAATTTGTACAAGATGATTTCCTATCATAATATTTCTTAATTACAGTCGTGAGGCGATCCTGTAAAACCAAATTAAATACCTTAAAACATTGCTTACCAGAAATGGAAAAATTGAATCCTTGACAAGAAAACAGAGATTAATATCTTTTTGATCTTGGGATATATATCACTGTTTTATATCTTTAGCTCAGTACAGTTCAGAGAGAGAATACGGCAGCTATAACTAAAGAATACATACTTTATATCTTCGGCTATTTTAGCTCAGACTTAGAACTCAGTGAGACGGAATAAAACGTTTGAAATTGGAATAATATGGCGTATTAGAGAGGTTTTTTAGTTGTATTTGCTTCCTATTGAACATTTTATGTCTTTGTTATAAAGCATAAAAAAGCTAAACGCCTGCGCGTGTAATGTTGTCGTTCCGAAAATCCGTAGTTTTACATATTTAATACAAACATGCAATACCTATCCGTCTCTCTCTTTTACGTGTAAATTGCTATACTAGCCAATCTCTTTTTGACTCTGAACAAACCGTAACTAATCATGAAAATTGACTCTTAAGTATAAAGATATAATTGAAACATACGCCAGCTAGAGAATGGTTTTACTGTTTGCAAAGATATATATCTTTCTTGTTCTTGCTATCGCATAGCTTGCGAGCTATCCATCTCTATTGCTTGCGGAAATTAAATCTGTTCAAGCAGAGTATATATAGTTTTTGTTAATTTGTATTATTTATAGAATCCATTGCTATTTTTTTATTTTTCTGCATAATGTTACTTTTCGTTTTTACATATTATTTACAAGACTACAGACACCGAGATCAATATCAATAGAAACTATGTACTCTAACGCTTGATTTTCTGGCTTTGGGCGGTGCGGTACGCCAATCGAACATTTGGTATACAGCCTTTTGATTGGATTGAACATGTAAATGTTATCGCTGTAGCCTAGATTTTCTCTAGAGAGTTTAATCAATGTAAACTAAACTGTTGGTTACTTACAATATGTAAGACTATAGGTCAATAGAGAAACAGAGATGGCTGTATAAGAACCAAGTCGTAGTTGGAAGAATTACTTGGCAGAAGTGGCAATGGTTAAGGTACATTGCTCGAGGAAACGTGGCCGGGCTGTGCAGCTTGCAGTGAAATGAAAAAGGTCTAAAAGGCTTTAGAATTGTGCCTTCTCCATCACTGAATAAAACAATGGTTTATTTTTCGTTGCAGCTATTCTTCGCACTCTGTCGTGCTTAAAAGAGTCCGCGCTGCCGTACTTGGGCGACGCGTTGCCGAAATTAGCGCGCATGTTGTCTGTCGTTGCCAAGAACCCGTGCAAGCCTCACTTCAACCATTATTTATTCGAAACACTATCTCTCGCTGTGTCGTAAGTGACTATATTACATTTAATAACAATGTAAACATTACATTTTTTATTTAGATACACTAACAATTCACATTTAGTACAGAACAGATTTATAATTAATGATTTTGTTATGTTTCATTTATAGGTGACATTTTTAAAGATATTGCCAGTTTGTTCGAAAAATATGCAGACAAAACCTAAAACATAAATGAAATTAAAAATATAATTATTAATTATAGATCACTATATGCTTATAGAAGTTCTGAAAGGTACTATAAAATTCAGTAAGATTTTGCATTGACGCAAATAGCCCTAACATAATCACATACCAACATAAACAAAATGTTTTGGTTTGTATTAAAGTAAATATATGAAAAAATAAATGACTTGTTGTATAATGTTCTTTAAAGGAATTGCCATGTAATACAACCGTCCATACTAAATATATTTTATGTAATTTTTATCAATAATGTTTTGCTACTCTTCCCGGTATATTCAAAATTTAAAACAGGTTCTCAATTTTAGACTCGACAATTCCCAATTTTTATAAACATTTTATTTATTAACATATAAATAATTAAAATAAATTTGAATTGCATATTTTACTTATTAAATTTTGTTCTATTATTTGGTATGTTCATTGAAAATTGATTACAAAATATAATAAAATAAAAAATAATTGAGAAAATGATCAAATAAATTATCAGAAAATGGCTACAACTTACATATAGTTTTATTTGCTCTTTTATTTGCATAATCAGTTGGTATCTTTTGTTAGGCTCTCTAGATATGGATAAAAAATATTATTACAATGTTATAGGGATGAACTGCATCGTCGTTTTAGCCCTTAGATGTCCACTACAAGGCTTAGGGCTTCCCCAAAAATATCTATAGGGAGATATACCATAATCGACACACTTGTCAGGGTTGGCGATCTCAGTATTGTAAAAGGTTGTCAAATATCTCCCTTCCGCTTTTTTGCTCTTTATTCAATGCTTTATAAAAAGTGTTACAGTGATCGGATTTAGTTCAAATATGCGCCGTTTTGTTCGATAATCTGTTTTCATCTAGACGGCAACTTCATAATACCTCCCTCGTAGAAGCCCCCCCTCCTTATTTGCGAAGAACTCGGACAGCCACTTTTCACAAACCTCTTTTGAGTTCAACTTTACACCACGAAGGGCGTTCGCCATGGACAGGAACAGGTGGTAATCACTTGGCGCTATGTCCGGGCTATATGGTGGATGTGATAAAACCTCCCATCCGAGCTCCCGTAGCTTCTGACGAGTCATCAACGAGTGTGTGGTCTGGCGTTGTCCTGGTGGAACACTACACCCTTCCTGTTGGCGAATTCTGGACGCTTCTGGTCGATCGCCTGCTTCAAGCGGTCCAGTTGTTCGCAGTAGATGGTAGAATTAAGCGTCTGGCCATATGGGAGCAGCTCATAGTGGATGATTCCCTTCCAATCCCACCAAACACACAGCAAAACCTTCCTGGCCGTCAATCCCGGCTTGGCCACTGTTTGGGACGATTCGCCGGCCTTCGACCACAACCGTTTTCGCTTGATATTGTCGTATGTGATCCATTTTTCGTCGCCAGTCACCATCCGCTTCAAGAATGGGTCGAGTTCGTTCCGTTTCAGCAGCATATCGCAGGCGTTGATTCGGTCCAGAAGGTTTTTTTGCGTGAAATCATGCGGCACCCAAACATCAAGCTTTTTTTTGTATCCAGCCTTCTGCAGATGGTTTAAAATGGTTTGGTGACTAACTCCCATCTCCTGGGCGATGTCACGAGATGCCACATGCCGGTCTAACTCGATGTAGTCCATGATTTGATCGGTATTTGTCGTCACAGGTCTTCCGCCGGCTGGCTTATCCATGGTGTCGTTTTCGCCGGCTCTGAATCGTCGAAACCATTTCTCCGCGGTTCGAAGTGATAGAGTACCATCCCCCAAAACACCATTAATCTCACGGAACGTTTCTCTAGCGGATTTGCCTTTAACGAAGGAAAACTTTAAAATAGCGCGAATTTCGGCGTTAGTGAACTCCATGTTTACACGTCTATAACTGTTGAATGCAATATCCAAACTAATCATGCATAGCGTCGTTTTGTAGGTTATGTCAAGACCTTTCAAATTATGTATAGTATTTCCAGATACGAGCTCTGTAGCGCTTTGTACATAGCCGCGAAATTCAAAAGACAAAAAGGCGGAAGGGAGATATTTGACAACCTTTTATTATGGCACGCAGAGGACGCTGCTGCCTATCCTCTTAAAACATTTTTGAGAGCAGTGGCAACCCTATATAATTAATGCAAAAAGTGGGAATTATATAAAATTAAATCATGGTAATTGAACCCGAGACCTGCGTTGGCAAGTCTCAGTCCTCTACCACTGGGCTGCCACTTCTCAATCAATATGTAATAATGTTATATTGTAGTTACTGTAAGGTGTGTTTTTATTTAATATAAAACAAAGTTCTTTAGTTACTATATTTAATTTTAATTGCTATAGTATATCACAAATTGTTTATTTCTTAGAATGTAGCACAAGCAACTTAATTTAAACTTGTAATTGCTTCACACTTTTAATGTAATTATTTAAATGCATGTATACTTGTGCGCGACTGTGTTTTTTTTTTAATTTGTGTGTTTTCATAAATTTCTGTTATTTTGTCTCTTTCAGGCTGGTAGTGAAGTCGAACCCGAACGCTGTCTCTGCTTTCGAAGATGCGCTCTTTCCAATCTTCCAGGAGATTCTCCAAAATGATGTTCAAGGTTATTATTTTTATTTCATCGATATATGAATCTTACTAAGGAATATCGTTCAGAAAGTGGTAAAAGGAGAGGGCTTGCAGGATGAGCACGGGCATGATGAAACACACTGGCCTGATTGGTATCCTACAACACTATATACTCACTAAAGACACATTCTCTCATCCAGTTAAAAAGGGTATAAAGATAAAAATATTAACCTGTCGGTGGTTTTCTTGCATAAACAGAAAAGCTAAAATGGACATTTGTTACTTTTGTACAAAAATCGCGAGCTAGGGAAGGCTATCTAGATTATTTGTTGAGTGATTTTTTGTTTAGCGGGCCCGCCGTATAATTTAAAAAATAAATTACAATTCTTGAATTAAGAAATGTAAAGGGGAAGTGTCTTTAGTATGACTTACCTACTCTCTGTACACTTACTAAGGGTGTATATAATATATATGCAGGGTAATTGATTATAAGTGTAAAAGGGATGAATGTATAGCTAGCTCATTTGACAGCAAAAAGCCTTATAGCTTTTACATCATATATTACATACATTTATTTTGTTTATTCAAATGCGACATGCCAGTAACTTGTGGCAGTACAAAATCTGCAGGGACAGATAGTAAACAATAAATGATTTTAATATGTAAAAATTCGAACACATTTTTATTAATACGTTGTGTAATATTTCAGAAATTATTGATTTTTTGATAAGGTGTACAATGTATTAATTGACAGCAAATCTTCTTTTGTGTTGAATAGTGTATATATTTTACATCTTTACATTTGTTTATATAATACAACATTTTCTGATTTATATGTTTAGTATTATAATTCTTTTCTGATATCATAAATTAAATATTTGTAATGCCTTAACTATATATAGGGTTCTGTTTTCTTTAAGTGAAAACTTTAATCCTGAAAGTTTTTCATAACAAAAAAAAGTTAAAATAAAGGAATAACCAATAATTTGTATACGATGTGTTTGCAGAGTTCATGCCGTACGTGTTTCAAATGCTGTCGTTGCTGCTGGAACTGCGAGGTGGCGCTGCGGGCGGCGCTACCGGCGACGGTGACGCGTACGGAGCCCTGCTGCCCTGCCTCGTGGCGCCGCCCCTCTGGGAGCGCCCTGCCAACATACGCCCTTTGGTCCGTCTCCTTTGCGCTTTCGTAGCTGTTCGGACCGACCTGGTGCTTCGTTCTGGGAAACTAGTAAGTCTCTTAAAGTCATCGGTTATTGTATTTTTACTATATTTATTTACATTTAAAACTAGTTCTATTTTAATAAGTAATATCTGTAAACATTCTCTTTTGCACAAGGTTGGCTTGTACTTTACAATGTATCAAATTGGTGCCTATGTCTTTTCCGAAAAAACGAACCAAATGATGATGGAGGAACATACATACCTTTGAATTTCCTCGGAATTAAGTTTAAAAAGAGCATTTGTTGAGTTTCTGGCCAACAATTCTCAGCAGATCATTCCAAGACGTTGATGGCTTACCTTACTTAATATTAAATAAATTGACAATTCAAAAGTGCATATAAATGCCTGCAAACCGTAATTTGTATAGTATAAGAAATGAATAAATTGATAAATATTCTACTACTAAAATATTGATTATTGATATGAATTGAAAGGTACATTTAACACTACTTCCAAATCAGTTTTGTAGTTATATAGATATTCACTAAATTTACAGCTATTCTTTATGTTACTAAAGTGTCAATAATATCCACGTCTGATTGATATAACACAAATTAATGTGATAAAAATAATTGTGGTTTGACAGAATGCCATGCTAGGAGTGTTCCAGAAGCTGATCGCGTCAAAGACGAACGATCACGAAGGATTCTACCTAGTTCAGACGATGCTTTATAAATTCGGAAGGTAAGTTCGGATACCCTATGAGTTATTAAGACATTATTGTAAGTAAAAAATGTCACCGGATTTTGCCCATATGGACAAATTTTTGTGGGTTTATGCAAAGGATAAAGTGTATAAAATGAACCCAGTAATCATCTCAGCGCTTAAAGAAAATAAGTTGACTACAGCGAATGGCATGAAATGTTAAAGCCCGATTCCAAGAGTGCCAGACGTTTTGGTCAGCATCTTTACATCATTTTTAAGATATAAAATCCTCACAATTCTTTTAATTTTTGTTTAAATATAGAAGTCTTTTATTTTATTTGAATTTTTTATCTGAATTCTGTCACCAGACAGGCTTTATTAAGAAAAAAATTTGCTCGTGTAATATGATGCCGAAACTAAACTGGCCAGTATCTCGGAAGTATAAAATAGCTTCGACTCAGTCCTTTACTAAGCTTTTGGGATCAATCTTTCATGGGAATGGTTGTAAGCATGCATATGTAATAAAATTCCACAAGATATCTTAGACCTTTCGTTTCTAACTTTTAAATCTAAAATTATAACTATGTTATAAAATAAATGTTATTGTAGCGTTCAAGAGTTTATATTAGATCGAAATGAATGAAACTTGGTTTGTTGACTTATTTACATGGTTATTATTATAATGTACACATGAAAAAAACTTGTTGAATTCCATTTGAAAGAGCATCTTTTGAATTTCTGACCGACTCTTCTCAACAGATCAGCGTTCCGAGCCGGTGTCTTACAGCCTATAACGGTAAAATAATCGCCGATTCAAAAGCGCGTGTCATATATATTTAGAATTTTTGACCAAGTCAAAACAATACTTATACTTAAAATTTTGTTTTCGTGTTTAAATATCACACCTGTAAATTTATACATATTCAGGTGTTATATACCCGCTTTGGGGCTTTATCCCTACAAATATATTTGTTACCTAAAACAGTAAAGTGGAAAAGGTCTAGTCATTACTTGGATTTTTGCTAATTTAAACATTTGGCTTAAATAACGATGCCAAGAAATGTTTCCATCCGTTTGTCTTATCCAGCACGGTGATGCAGCAATACGAGAAGCAGATCGTGACGTTGCTGTTTCAGCGTCTGTCGTCGTCTAAGACCACAAAATACGTGCGTGGTCTCATCGCGTTCCTCGGCTTCTACGCCGCGCACTTCGGGGCCGACACGCTCATCGATCTGGTCGACTCCATTCAAACCAAGTAAGTCAAATGAAGGCTATTCTCAGAGCTTCGCTGCGAAATCAAAGCAGAATTGAGGAGATCCGCAGAAGAACTAAGGTCATTTACCACCACGAATTGCTTAAAAATTGTTAGTTGTTAGAAAAACGTTATATATTTCTGTAAGTTATTTTAATGTGTCCACAGCATGTTCGCGATGTACACGGAACGTGTGCTAATCGCAGACTTGCAGCGCGTGAGCGGCGCGTTGGAGCGGAAGGCGGCGGCCATCGGTTGTGTTAAATTGCTCTGTGACTCCGCCCACTTCCGGCAGGGGGCGTTAGCGTCGCTCTGGGCACGCCTCTTACAAGTAAATTACGTGCATGGCTCTTTATCATTGATAAATATCTCGTCATTTGAAGTTCCAATTGCTTTGACGGCGTTGCATTAAATTTAATGTCATTATCATCAACATATCAGCCCCCCATACACCCCTAATGCAAGCAAAGACCTTCCCTAAAGATCGCCACGGTGAACGGTATTGTAACTAATAATATTATAATATTATTACTTTAAAGCACAGTTAACTTTTGCATGTGATGTACCGGCTCTAGGAGGAAACTGAGTGGAGGTTCCAAGAAAGCCCTAAAGCTAAGCCACGTGAACAAGGTTTAGGTTGAGTGCCTTTCACTCTTCCCTTTAGTATGCGGAATGTGTAAATTTCAACAGTGTAGATTTAAACCGAAAGAAGTTGACTCATAACTGTATTCTATTCTATAGTATTGCTGGAAGTAAATATTATATTCATAAACTTATTATACTATATTGATTATTAAATTCATTAATTCGCAAGCTTTATCTGAGTAATGGAAAGGTTTTTCGGGATTTCTACCAGAGAAAAGATATATAGAATCAGATTTTTGGACAAACAAATCCATGTAACGCAGTTTATTGGCAGTGGGCAGGCCACATAGCCCGAAGAACACATGGCCGCTGGGGACTTAGGTTCTGGACCACGGACCGACAAGCGCACTGAAGGACGTCCACCCAGAAGGTTGACAGACGAACTTGTTAAGGCCTATGTCCAGCGAACATTCAATGGCTGAAATGATGATGATAACATTATTTAAATCTTATTCTTACTTCTCTTATTTATTATTATCTTACCTAGTTATTAAAGGTTAAAATTTTGTTTCTCATGTTATTAAAAGTAAATGATTGCTTAGGCGCTGATCTCGCTGTTTGAGTTGCCTGCGGACGAATCGTCGTTGCCGGATGACCACTTCGTGGAAGTGGACGAGACGCCAGGCTACCAGGCGCAGTACGCGCAGCTAGCCTGCGCACGGGGCCTCGCAGACGACCCTTTGGCCGGTAAACACTAATGCCCCTTAAATTCAAATTGGAATTTTTTTTAATCACTACACAATGAATTACATCTCTTGTTGAACAAACAGACCTGAGAATTACAGGTGAAAGAAGCTCAGCAAGATTGTATATGACATAATATTTAAAAATTATTTAATAAACATTGAAAGTTCAAGCTCAAACAAGTTTTTCTATGGGGTCATACACAATGACATTTTTTTAATCTAGCGATGGAAGCCTTGAGCACATTTTCTGTGTTTTGTTGTAAAAGTGAATATATTGCCCATAGAAAGTTTTGCTAACTCAGTGAAGTTGAGTCTTAGTTACAAATAATTGGTGTATATATTGTGTTTGTCACAGCTTTTTAGATCTTCGGTAATGTTTTTGTGAAAATACAATACATTATCATATATCTGTAGTGTCCTCACATTACCAATAAAAATAATAATAATAGAGGGAAGTTACAAAAATATTAACTGAATAATTTCTAATATTGAGGTAATAATAATAATCAAGCTCTCCAAATTCAATCATCTAGTTAATCTCCAGATTATACATTCTGCTATATACATACTTTATACAAGAAATTTCCAACTATATACTGAAACATCGTGATATTTCAGAAACCATAAGGCTAAATGACATAAAACTTGGTAGGAAGTTTTTTTTTTTGCCGAGTAGAGGTCAACTAAAAACGGATTTTACAAGGATTTACCCACAGGGCTAAGAGGCGTTCATTAAGTTCTCAAAGCGGGCGGGAGAGAGGCTCAGTATTATTATAATATGGATGTTGCAATTTAATATCCTTCTCCACGACATGTTACGTATGTCTTGATTAAAAAGTATGTGGTAAAATCGGTTACAGGCATCGAAGATCCGAAGCGGTATCTAGCGGAGAGTTTGGGCAACATGGCGCGACAGTGGCCGGACGTACTACCGCCACGGATAGCGGCGCTGGACGAGCCGCACCGACACGCCCTGCAGCTCTACCTCAACGCGTACAGCGTGCAGATCTGTTGATCTTACTGTCTCATCTAAGTTTACGATTCACACTCGCCTTACTGCCCCCGTGTATCAAAAATATTCCATACATATGGAGATACATAAAATATTTGCGTTACATTTAAAAACAAACATCTATACTCTATTTTTATTAACTCACTGGTAGATTGTTTGCCAATATTACGTGCTTTTCTTTCTAAAATTTTTTTGTTTATTATCTATCACAAGTAGTTAACCTTTCTTATGTCATATAAATATCTGGTACTATAGTGCTACCGGAACCGCTATACCGTGCCTTAAGTATGCACGCGGGGAGAAGATTTTTCGCTTCTTTTACGCCCACCTCACCGCGCTGTTCTAAGATACGATATAACGATTTCTGTAGTATTATTGAAATATTAACTTAATTTTATATAAACAGTGAAATGGAGTAATTTTTAAAATATCAAGTGTATGCAAGGGCAGATTTAAAATAGTAGATATTTGTTTAATGCAAAATGTTCTCATTTTAAAATATTAATCGACCGCTACACTGCATTTACTTTCTTGCTTATTTGGTATTTGATTTAAAACCCTTATTTCGTAAATTTTTGCTTACAGTCGAAATAATCAATATTTTTTTATATGAATGGTATGTTATATTTTAAATGTTATTAAAATGAATTGAAGTGGTATGATGAAATGATTGGTTATCATTTTAAGTTCTCAACTCTGGAGATTTAAGTATCCTCCTTTCCTATAAAATTTTCTACTTTCACCACAGGCTGGTAAAAAATAAAGTATATCTATAATTATGTATTATGAGTGAAGGTACATCTAAACTTAGTCAAATGTTCATCTAGTAGTGCATTGTTTTTTTTTATTCAAGTAAACTACAAAGTAAATGTGTATTTGTTGATGTATTGGATGATACTAAATTATGTAGTATATTTTAACTTATACTTCATTTTATATATGTATTTTAAAATATTAAAACTCAATACTAATAATATTACCAACACCTCTGAACAACGTCAAAGATAATTATGATAATGTTACACTCTATGTATCGTTTGTTACCTAGTTCAGAAAATGTTTGCATCCAATGTTTTTCTACTTTAAATTATATTCAATAAGTGATAATATATTATTAAACATTCATTTTTGCTACTTAATAAAATGTGATTTCCTATAACATATTTTTTTTATTTTGTTGCACTAGCTAACTTTTATATGAATAATAATCTTGTAATTTTTTGTTTATTACAATCATTAAAATTTCGTTATTATAAATTAATTGTATTGTTTAACTTATAATAATTTGTTCATACATAAAATTTCAATCACATTTTCTTTGCATTTTTATATATTTTTTTTTCATATAAAAATTGCCCTGTTAATGCCTTTATTCGTTTGATTTGATGTGAATACTTTGAACGTGTGTTATTTTAGAGATTTAACTTCCGAGAACAAGCATTTTTCTTTTATTATTGTTCTATGTTGGTTTGATGAATATGATATTGATGAATATTTTCGTATTTAAATAAATTATTTCTTGTTCACTTATGCCCAGAAATTATTGATTGTAATTTTAAAAACTGTGAAGTCATTTCAGTACTGTCAGTAATGCTGACCTAAGATGCCATTTCATTTTGATATACAGGGGATGACGTGTTTGAGCCAATCGTTTTCCATTGGTTAGATTGTAAATAAAATAAGCCGCAATAGGTGAGATTGAATAGAATTTGAACTGCCTTATGTGTGAGAATGACAGGAAGTTCCATATGAATGATTGAATGTGTTATGTTTTTGTATGAACAAGTGTATGTTTATGTATGAACGACTAAATGTGTGCTTGAAAAAGAATGAATGTGTTCAAAATACATTTGAGTGTTTGTATATGTATTATTGTCATCAAAAAGAAAAAGATCGTTTACAATCATAACAGTTTTTGCACTGGTTTTCATGATACTGGTAATGTTTGGTGACAAAATGATTAGACAACTGGAAAAGACTGTTTAAATTCGTTCAGCTATATTATCAAATAATTAAAGTAATTGTAATTTTAGTATTCCATAGTCGCTTCTCTAAAATGTACAAAAACATTGCATCAATACCCCTTTGCTGTTTTATGTGAAAATAAACGTAATTTTTATATTTTTTGTACTTCATTTACATATACATGAACTAACCCGCTTTTACCATTGTGACTTAATTAACTCTTACATTACTTACTTTATCGAAGAGATTTTTCATTTTAGTTATAAAATAATTGACATTATATAATGAAGTGTTAAAACAATATGATTAAAATGTGTCATTCAAATATTTTTGTTAACATTACATCTATATTTCATGTCCGGTTAGCTCTTAATTATAAGTAATAATGTATCTTTCACTTCAAATAGTTGGTAGTGTTTAGGAGAATTGTAAAAATGAAAGCTAAATTATGTTAAAAACTATTCTATTTTCTATTACTTTAATCTAATAAACTCATTGTTTAGTTAAAACTGATTTTCTCACACATTTTTCTGTATTTACAACAAAAAGTTTTATTCGAATTTGTAGGTTGTTTCATAAACATATGACATATTTATGCATTTTTTTTTAAATTTAAAAACTGCCGTACCCGGGCTTCACTGGCAAAAGCTAAATTGATTAATGTTAGTTGAATTTTCTCTTTGGAGTTATTAGTGTTGTTTATTTTTACGTTTGAATTCTCAATACACCACCACAAGTTGCAGTAACTGTTGAAATATAATTTTAAGCATTTAATAATAAAAAAAATTTACAATGTACGAATGACATTTCTGTGTAATATTGTGATATTAAAGTACTGAAAATGATGTATTCGTCTTTTATTTTAAATAGAATTTAATAACTTTTAATAAGATTTTTTATTCTAACGATGAGATGAAGATATGATTGTTTTCCCTGGTGGTAGATGGTACAAATTAGACCAGTAATATTATATACTTAGGCTCATCTGAAAGAAACATTAAAAGCTGCCAATTTTAAAAGCTTTAATTAATTTCCAATCAGATGTATAAATTAATTACTTTCAAAAATGTTACATTTTTTCTTTTGGATTTAATAGGCCATTAACTAACTGTACAGTCTGCCAGGACAAATACTAAACGATAATTCATTTTAATATGTAGTCATCCGAATTTCGAGAAACTTTCTTCTTAAATGTATCATTACTATGTTATTACATCATACATGAATCACCCTGTTGAATTTTTTACAGCGCAGCTTACAAAACTGCCGCAAACTACATATTTACAACTACTGTGTATTTAAATAAGGAAATAAAACGGTAGAGAGGGGTATGAAAAAACGAACTGTCCATATTATATCAATTTATTTTCAAAAGCTGTTCGCTACAATATCATTTGCGAAACCCATCTAATGACACAAAACATCGATTTATTACAATATTGAAAAGAATTGTTAAAATTTTATAAAATAACATAGTCGATAAATTAGGACTATTTAGATATACGACAAATGTCTGCTACGGCTACCAAAGTACGATGATATAACAGTGAAGCCAATTAAAAGAATATATGCAAATTAACATTAAGTACATTTGAAATGGCCAACAACCGAAGGAATTCATACAATAATACAAATTATAAATTTATAATGTTAAACCATTACATTGCGTAAACAAAAAAAAATTAGTATGCATTAAAAAGCGTTGTAAGAATTCAAAATCAAATAAAAACATCTATTGGAATAAAATTCAAAGCATTTTTAACGGTATGCTAGCGACGTACAAAATTTAAATGTAGACATTCAAAATGCACATTGAGATATTAAAAACGTTAAGAATGAATCTTATTGCACATCCTCAATATGATTTGCAACGACGTCGTTAAAACGCGATCTGTCCACGCGACTGATAATTTAATTTTGAGTCTACAGCGCGCATTCTCACCGACGTATCGCGGCCGCCGTCCCAATAAGTAACGAAAGCAACAATTACACCGATCACAATCAAAAACAATTTGTAAATATAACCACCGACACAAGACGTTAGGGCAAAAACATAAATTGCCATTTCACAATGTTGTGAACGTTCAATAAATACTAAATTTAACTTTTATTGAATTTAATAAAACTGAATTATATTTCAGAAATAACGAACTTTTTATTTAAATATGTAATTGCATTCGACAGACAATAGTACAGCGGCGCAGGTGACGGCAATTTATGTTTTTAATCCCGCCCTACGATCGCCATCTATTGTTTTAATATGAAATTGCAATACACTCGCAATTATAAACAGACATTAACCTTTTGGGCTCTATAGGCGCACACTTTCATTTACATTTTGTAAAAATAATACAGGAGAATCTGATACAAAGTTATTTGCTAATTTTAATGTTAATAATAAACTATTTTAAAACATAAAAATAAACTCTATTATTTATTCAACTTCGTTGAAAAAGATCATTATAATTTATTACTGTTATTGTTTGCGCTAAAATACTGAGTTCAGTGTATCATAAAAGCATTACTTGCGGACCATTTTGGCCGCAAGTATCCAGAGCCTAAATGGTTAAAGGATTTTTTGTATTATTTTTCCCAAACGCTTTAAAAAGAAATTCGTTTAAATTTAAAATGTTGTAAAATAAGTTGGTCGCTAGTGGTGCCGGTGATGAGGTAGGCCAATGGGAACGGCAGCCTTTACCCTTTGTCCGATCACTTGAGCGCGCATTCGACAAAGACGGCGCGGTGCAACGTGTTGGTATTGTTGGTGGTGGTGTCTGCGGGGTTGGCGAGCGTCTGCAGGGGCGAGAGCGGCGGCGTGGGCGGTCCGACTGTGAAGTGGCTCTCGGTGAGCGGCCACAGCTCCTTAAGGATGACCCAGAGGCGGCGATCGACCACTGCTCGGACCTTGGGCACGGGGAAGCCGTTGAAGGAGGAGGCGACGGGCAGCGTGTAGGCGCCCATGTCACGGAAAATGAACCACGCGCCGATGGGCTGCGGCGGCAGTCGGATGCGCGGAACCACGCAGTCCAGACCGTCGCACGTCGGACCCCACAGCGATGCATTGCGAGGTACTCCCTCAGACTGCTGGTCACAGAGACAACATTTGTAAATTTTTTTCATTAAACATTTATACACTAGTAAATAATTGTACATCAAAACGATTATAATGGGCCCTTTTTAATACATGTATTCACATCCATTTTGTATCATTATTGTCTACTTCTGTAAGTCATGAAATGAACGTCAGACCAATTTTATTGAAATTATAATTAAATTGGGCTCGCCCATAATGACATTCTTCAACTTAAACTATAAGCGTTCTAATCGCGCAGGTTTTGTAATCCAAAATCCTGCGAAACGCCAAATTTTCGCTCTTCATCTGAAAAATTTGAGATGAAACGTCTCATACTAATTACATTACATCCTGCGCTCTCAGATCTGAATATGGTATAGGTACGCAACTTCTTCAGCGACAGTTTTTTTAATATTTTTTAAGTATGCATTGGGGCTGCTGTCTAGAAAGTCTTATGTATAATAAATCTATCACCGTACATTAAGAGATCTTAGCATGAACATTGTACACAATTTTTGTCGACATGTTTTTATTTTTGTAGTGGCAGGTCATTATTGCCTTATTGGCATTTAGAAATTATAATGTACCTGCAGCGGTATGGGCACGACCTCCTGGTGGTCGTACAGCAGGCAGTTGAAGGAGCCGTACACGCCATCGTTGATGAAGTACATCATGTGCGTCTCATCTTCCTCGCCCTCCTTAGCTGGCACCTGCAATCATGTGTCAAATTGTACTCTAAGGTGAAAATTTGTGGAGATGCTGCAGTTAAAGATTTGCATGATCGATTTTAAATAACTTTGCAAGATAGTAGTCTCGCGAATGAAGTACATTTTTAGAATTAATCTCATAAAATCCTATTTCAAATTTTCTAATGTATCGAAAAATAAATATTAACGGCTGCTGCGGGAGCAATAAAATTTTTCTTTAGTAGACTTGTCGACCTCTTGAAGCATTTATACAAATATATATGTAACAATCTATTTGCAGTTACAGAAGCTATGTCGGACTTCAAAATATTTGTAATTAACTCGTTTGTGTAAGAGGAAAGGTAAGGCAGTGAAATAAATCAAAAGGTAGTTTAGTGAAGTGTACCTCGCGCTTGGCGTGCACCATGGCGGCGAGCGTGTAGGCCGCGCAAGCGAAGTAGCGGCCGGGCTCCGCGATCACGCGCACCTCGCAGCCCGAGAAGTTGGCCTCCAGCGACGAGTTGATCACCTGCGCCACCTGCGTACAAATCCACTCAAGTTAAACAACTATAAAATCATATTATTACTCTCATTTGTTAAAAGAACACTTCTTTGGCCACTGAAATAGCATATTGTGTAGATATAGTAAGAAATGTTGACACACAGGTGAGTGAAGGAATATCTATAGTGGTGTGTTTAATGTGGGTGCAATGCATACGGGTGGAGTTACTTTGTGGGTGTGTTGTCGCTGAATCGCGATGTGAGAGGTATGTATAGCTGTACTGACCTCGCGTATGCAGGAGCCCGTGTGTCCAGGGAAGCCGCCGCCCAGGTCCAGCAGGTGCATGGTGTGTCCGGCCGCGGCACCCAGCGTGAACAGAGCGCGGCAGAACTGAATCGCACGCGCATATACCCCCGGCTCATCAGCACCCGAGCCCACGTGGAACGACACGCCCACAACCTGATCACATTCAAATAGTTATAACCAATTACAATCTATACCTTTATGAAATAATTCTATATTAAATTATGATTCGCGGAATAGAAAATATTTTTTTATCTAAAATGAAAGTAAACGTTTTCGGTATAAGAATGGGTAAGAGCATACCCTGAGTCCGAATACGGCGGCCAGCTTGAGCAGACGCGGGGCTTCGGTGACTGGATCGCAGCCGAACTTCATGCCGAGCGAGCAGCGGGCCACCGACGCGTCGCAGCGGATACGGAGCACCAACCTGTGACGTCACGGATTTGATCAGTACTTTGACGATATTTACTAACAAACCATAGAAACATAATTTCCAATTATTCTGATCTTTGAACAGTAACACATTACTCTAATAAAACACATTTTATATTTTTTAAAAATCCGTGAAACACTATTAATATAATTTTTTAATGTAAATTTATTCTTCACTGTGCCTTATTGTATATTAAACATTACACAAATAAACAAGTGAATTATTTAAAGCATTTAAAATTAAAAAGCAAAATGAAAATGTCTGTTACAGCATTGCTGTAGACTTTGTTTTAAGCTAAAGGATGTCTATATCTGTATTAAAAACTCAGTTTGATACTGATGTCTATAAAATTGGGCTCAGCATGTAACAGGGCATTATTTTCTTGACATACACCTGTCTTCGCTAAAATTGACTAAACTTGTAAATTATAGTGAATAGATAAGTACTGTTAGCATATTAATTGACAGCAATTTAATGAGTCAAATTTTATGCAAAGTTTTTTATTTAACTTATTGTCATGTGAGCTGATAGACGCCCACAGTTGCCAATTCCCAAAGGTCCGAATGATGACCGAACTTGACCAGCGACTACCCGCGACTTCGACCATATCATTGGCCAACCCGGTGTGGTACTGAATGTTAATATGACTTTTTAAAGAATCAACATTCTCACAAGTTAGTCTTACACAGTCAAAAAGCTCCTTACATCTGTTATTTTTGTTTGATGATTTATTCAAGTTCAGGTTAAAATAACTTACTGCGCATGCGGCATGTACTGCTTGATCTTGACGAGCTCGGTCTCCGAGTCGAAGGTCATCAGATCGACGCCCACGGATGACGAGTAGCGGATGTGCGATGACATCTTAGCTGGGTTAGCGAAAATGATGCGTCTGTGGAACAACACAAATTTATTAGATTTCCACTTAAATTATTTATTCAACGTGGCGAACTTTCGATAAAATTAATTATTTTATATTAAAATAGTATTTTAATTAGAGATCAATATACAAAGGTTTTAAGTCTAAATTGTTGTTGTAGGATACACATCAGGGAGAGCAATATATATGCCTCTCCTATAATTTTAAATAAAACCTGTAGAAATCTGCTTGCCACCTTGTTGGGTATACATCCTACACTGAACTTGCGCGGCGTCTTTACAGGTTTTCACTCCAGATCGTCCAGATCCAGGAGGCCATTTGTATGGTTAATTATCACCATAGTGTCAGTCGATAAACGCAAGCCATAAGCCTCCTCAAAGACGGAAGTGGCCTGCAACCAGCGTCTTACAAAATCAGAATTACCATACATATATTGATGGTTATAAATAACCATAATCCACAGAACTTAAAAAGCTGTTTGAACTCAGCATCTCCTCCTAGTCAATGTCAATAAAAAAAACTTAAGTACTTACTCAGGACGTACTCCAAGCCCGGTGACCAGCTCGATCTCCGCCTTAGAGGCGCAGTCAAAGCCAGCTCCGAGCGCGGCAAGCGTGCTCACCAGCAGCTTGTCGTCGTTGCACTTCACCGCTGCAACAACGACAAATGACACTCATCAACAACCGTGTCATTTCTAACGGAAACAACGCTATTAGTCTTAATTTCCATTTGTCAATACGTTACTGTTGTATTTTACGTTACGTTACGTTGTACTGAAGATTTTGAAGTAAAAATATATACAAGAATTGGAAATAGGTGTAGAGGCTTTATAGCTCATTTTCTGTTAATGAGTTTATATAAAAGCTATAAGTAAGTAATAAATCTCGTTTTCAAGTTATTTAATTACATACGAAACAATAAAAATTTACTTAAAGTTAAGAAATTAATTTCCAGGTAAGGTAAGTAGAAAAACTCACCGTAGAACGGCTCAACGCGCGGAAGCAGCTCCTTCCAGTGATGGTAACGGGCGACCACTTCGCCCAGATCCATCACGTAGAAGGGGTCCTCCTGCGTCCCCTCCTCCACAATCTCCCTTATCACACCCTCGGGGGTCCACGACCCCTCCATCACGCGGATGCGCTGTTCCTCTTCGATTACCTTCATCGTGCTCGGTATTTTGGCGACCTTCGGTGTCCTTGAAACGTTATACGTCGTGTTTTGAAGCGTTTGCAGACTTTAGCTGTCTTTGATTACCTCCCCGCTCGGTGCTGATTGATTTTGAGCTCTATGTGGTGATGTTTAGAGGCGTCAATAGATAGGCAAGCGATGTCCCCCTGTCGCGTGCCGCTGTCGGGCGGTGCAGAGTAGGGGGTTGGCGGTGTCACGTATCAGAGGCCGGTGGTGGGGGCCCACTAGCGCTAGTCCACAAGTGTCAGCTGCCGACAAAAAACATTTTTTACATTTTGTCGCATCATTTATATTTTTGATAAACAATTGCTACTAAGAATGTGTATTGTTCTCTTAGCCATTAATAAATTTACGTGTAAACTAGACAACCTCCAATGTATGATAGAAAATACTATTATACTTCATTTGTATACTTTGAAATTAACTTTTAGAATTATTATTTTTAGTAAACTTTTAGTAAACACTGAGTTTTAATTTTTCGTCTACCATACACAGAGCGTAAATCCTTAGTTCCCAAAGAGGTTCAGGTGTACCCTCAAGGCTCCACTGGAGACTTTATGGAGTTATACGTAATCGTAACAAAAAAAAGGATGGAGTGAATTCACGAGTTTATCTGGTTTCGATAGTGAAAAAATAATATATTGCTGCGACTAAAACATTGTTGCGACTTCACTTGTAAAGATTTATCTGATGATCTTAAAATATTTAAGAAGCTCGGCAACTGTTAAATGTTCAAACTTGCAAAGCTCATTATCCATTACAGGGTATCGAGACTTAGATTTGACCTTAACAATTTTATCAAGTTTTGGGTATATGGTGGAAAGTGGCTGCAGAAGGTCCTTTGGAAGCAGCTAAATTTTGAGTGGTCTATGAGAAAAAAAAAATCTTGAAACCGATGTTATAAACGATTAAAAGAAAAACTATAGACTATCATATGAATAAATCAGTAAATGTTATATTGTAAACACAGTGGAAGCTGGATATACATCTAACTTTGGGATAGATATACGACAGTGTTGTGCGTGCTTACGTGTATCGCGTGGTGTGGCGTCAGCGGGCCCGTGCGCGTTGCCAGGGCGGGTCGACGTTGAGGGCGCGGCGCCAGCAGCGCGGCGGACGGAGGCTCGGGGGCGCGGGTCGCCCGGCACAGCCAGATGCGCCGGACAAGGCCGGTGCTCCCTGCGAAGCGACAAACACATTCAATATTCGTAATCTGATAACAGCAATCATTCGATTTGCGGTCTGTAGTGCCAGTGGACGTGAACCATGAAGGACAACGATAGACGCGGCGAAGGTCGGCCCTCCCAGGGTAAGCCGACGTCATAGTTAAGGTCGCGGGAAGTCGCTGGACGCAGGTAGCACAAGACCCATCATCATGATGATCTTTAGAGGCCTCTTGCAATGATCATTTATCGGCTGACATGTTGAGCTGCGGCTATTCTATGGAATATGTATGCATCGTACGCTACAAGCTCTGACGACTTAAGCTAACAGCTCTTTCTCCTTCATCGTCATTTGAGCCATAGGATGGCCGACGCTGCTAGACAATGGCCTTGTGCAATGAACAATTTATAAAGCAGACAAATTAACATGTAATTTAATTTGAATTCCGTCTGAAATTTTAGTACGAGTATTACAAATTCCTCAAAACATTTCCAATAAAACCGGTCTAAGACATCTATCATCTTTCGACAATCGTAAAGAGGTCGTTGGTCTGCCTTGAGGATAGGCTAGCTTTCCGATCCGTGGTTATCCACAAAAATAATTAGCATAAATATGCGAGCAGAGGTTTCTGAGGAAACCCACGAAAAGCGTAAAGCATTTTGCTAATTTACTGAAACAACTAAAACAACACTGTTTTAGCCATTCGTATATTTAAAAATTTTAAATACTTTGGTTACCTCGTCTGTTTTTTTCCTTATGCAATCAACAAAACGCAAGTGTAAATTTTAAAAATAAAAACTTTTACATATATTTCACATCAAAAATAGTTCATAAATGTCCAGAGCCAAATACACTAGCCTAAAAAGGTTTTCTTTTTTTAAATTACGCACTACAAAATTTCCACACCTGCACTGTTGTCAATGAGTATGACAGATTTGTAACTGAAAGGCGGATATCAAATACATGTACAAGTTTCTTATGATAAGATTTCAATATTAGCGATAGCAGCATCTTATTTCGCGTAAATATTTTTGTTCGGGAAATTGTTTCACGTTTAGAATTTGATAATTATATTCGGAGTGTTGGCTTACTATGGAAAGCATTTTTGTATCCTAAAATGTGTATAAGCGAACAAGTCGAAAATTAATCCTGTAGATGACAAACTATACCTTGCTTTAAGCAAGGAAGGATTTCAAAAAAAGGTGCAGAACTTAATTCAACTTATTGACGTGACTTTTATAATTTCTTAGGGATATTTCTTGTAATAAAACACGGCTAAATCTAACACCTCACAAATAACCTTTCTTAAAAATAAGTGTCCACGTGTGTACTACAGTGGGCCCGCAAATGATATTCACCTTCTGAGGTATAATCTCAAACATCTCGTGTGCGTCATGTCAATCATGTCCTCCGTCTCACAGTTTACATAGCAGTGGCAGTGGATACACTTTAGTACAATTTAAATAATACAAGACTACCATTCTAATCGATGTCGTCTGTAGTCGACAAAACATGAGGTCTAATGTATTAAATTTAAAACAAAATTTTATTGATATGATATTGTTTGTTCATTGTAAATATTCAGCTTTAAATTGAATATTTTAAAACAAAATATCCACTAGGATTAATTTCACTCAACCAGCGACCGTGTTTGAATCTATATAATGTTTTACCTGCTTGTCTATATTTATATGTCTTTTATAACGTTCAATGTTTTCGTGAAACTTTGTTATATATTTTATATAAATTTTATTTATTTCAAAAACTGCATTAGCAGAAAAATCATAATCGCGTTCGATTCTCCGCTGACATTAAAAATAAAATGATTTTGAATGTCAAGACGTTAGGAAGTAAACACGAGAAAATGCTATAATATTAGATATTGTACTCCCATACTAACAGAATAAGATACATATTGTAATAACTAGTCGTTTCAGTTGTGAATTAGAAATGAAGGCATACTCGTTCATACCATGTGATTACATATTGCAAACGACAAACACACTATTATTCAAGGGTCATATTATTTATAGTTAATTTAAATTATGGGTAATCGGCAAAGGAAACATTCTGTATACAGCCAATGAATTATCGAAATGCGTGGTAGAATAAAATCATCTTTAACTATAATGGATAAAATATTCTATTTTTAAGCGCAATTTTACAATTACATTATTTATTAAAGTAGCAATTGATCATCGGCGAACATACAAAGCATCATACTTTGCATTCTTATAATAATAATAATAATAAAACGTGACGAACAAAAACTTACGATTCACGAAAATCTTACAAATTTAATACAATTCACAACTAGTATTGATACTATAAATAGGTTTACCTGGCTGCTAATGTTTGGTGTAAATTGAAAGAACACTTATTAACAAGTGACATGGCGTAGGAAGATATAAAACCGAGCTTAATTTTTTTTCTACGTAACTACCATACTTTTAATCAAGATTTGACATTAATTCATAAAAATGTACTGAAATATAAATGTGCAATGCAATGGTCCAAAAACTTTAAAATTGCCTTTTGATTTTTGTTTGAATAATATAAGATCGTTTCCCGAGGAATCGAACCCACGGCCTATGATTGCAATTCCTCTAGTCCCGTTCCACTGCCGTCTTGTGAAATATGTATACATTTTTTTAATTTTTTAATGATGAATCTATTGAATTAAAATGGCAGTAGTTGCGAAGTATGTATGTAAGCATACATTTTACAACATTAATATAAAAAAAATATTTATTGTAAAATATTGTTTACGAACATTAATAATATTGTTTACGAAAATTACATTGCACGGATTGTATCTATTTCTCCGTAATTTCTTTTAAAATATAATGCAATTCAAGTAATGAAATATTGTATAAAAAATTTACAAGTGTTTCTCGGGTATATGCTATAAACGTCCAAAATACGAATTTTTTCATTTTCTGGAGTTATGTAAAGCATATATATTTTAATTTGATAATGACCATAGATTTAAATAAATCTAGATCTATTTAGCTTTTTTTATCACAATCATTCCTCGATGATGTAACTCGGCGCCGGCGCCATAGTTCACTCAAGGTCAATGTTACTACGTTACGAGACATTAATGATATGTGCTTTTAATCGATAAGCGTAAGCAAATTATTTTTCCATTACACGTAATCTTAGGAATATTGAAAAATATAAACATTATAACAGACATAAGTTTAACGGAAAATTTCCAATCCATCACAAATATACCTGTTAATTTTATTATGTAAAAAAAAAAATATTACCTTTAATAGCGAAATTCTCAAAGCTTTTGTGGACTTTTAAGCAACAACCTGCTGGTTGTTGCTAAACAATAAACTTTTTTAAAAACTTCAACGGCGACCGTATCAGTTGAACTGATCCGAATACAATTTCGTTATAATTCACGAAGACTTCCGGGCGCGACGGACTAATGAGACTCGTAGAGCGAACAGCGGGTAACTGATGAACGTAGTCGGTTGCTCCGGTATTTATGCGGGAGTTTATCAGGAGATTTGAGACGCATCTTTATCACGAGAGACGGAGCTGTGCTGACGTAAGGGGGAGGTAGCGTCGAACGCCCGATTACACTGCTCCGAACCGCTTTCGTGACGTCACACTGTCACCATACTTTTAAAATATATTTTCGATCCACAACCACGGAGAACTATTATCGATATACGAAATAAACTACAATCTACGAAAAATATTGTAGACATTTTACAATAGAAATCGTAAATTAAATACCTACTATGTTTCATCATTATAAATTCTAATTTTGATCACGAACGTCTGCTGATGAACATACGGCCTCCCCCATAGATTTCCAAAGAGATCAGTCAAACGCAGCTTGCTTCCATAGCCTTCCGAGGTCTCTAACTACGCATCTGAACGCCTTGTGTCCGATGATCCGTGATCTCCACTTCACAACCTTAAGGTCTGAGCGGCAATCACTTCTGCGCGTAATGTGGTTCCTACTACCACTTCGTGCCAATCCGCTGGACTATAAAAGTTACTTTCGTTCGCCTATAGATATCATTATTCTTGATTCGGTTGTAGAAAAAAACTCCTAGCTTTATTCATAGTTCGTTAAGCGACTGAGTTTGCCTATATGTCTCAAATTGAGAGACCACGTTTTACTACCATAAATCATAACTGATAACACGTATTGATTGTATACTTTCATCTGTACCTTTTACGTTATTTATTTTTAATTATATTACATATAATCAATTATTTAATAAATAAATATATTTGGAACAGTCCGTATAATTCTCGACGCATGGTCATCTTACTGCTAGCGCACGCGCCCGTTGTCTAAGAGATATGTTTTATGCGCCGTGATTTTATGACTTGATTTATTACGGGAAATTAGAATTAACAATCACAATGAATGAGCGGCAGATTACTTTGCCAGTAATTAAATATAATCTTATACACAAAGGAATATTTCCAATAACTACTGCAATGAGGGTAGGGACTTAAATATTGTTACCTATAATAATAATTACGAGAGGTTAATTTCTGCACAGTAAGCCGAGTTCGGGGAAGCAGGTCATAAACTCCCTTCAGCCTAATTGTCTCTAAAACATTTTCTTTATGTATGTATTCGAAAATTTTACAATAATAATTAAGCCCTTTAAGCTGTAAAGCAAATGCTTATGTTATTGAATAAACAGGCCAGACGTAATAGAGAACTTTATTATTTTTAATCGCTAGTGATTTAAGAGCCATTTATATAGGATTTGCCCAAAGAATTATATTATGCGGAACTTTATTCGTTTAGCAAAACCGTAATGATATACCCCGCTTCGGATTTAGATATATATATTTATTTGTGTATATTTTCTGTTGTAGTAGTAGTACAGAAACCGCTATACCGCGTCTTAGGTATGGGCGCGGTGAGACGGGGGCGAGTACCGGCCGCTACGATAACTAAACCTCTTCATTTAGGGAGGAATCTTCAATCATATAATAACGGAGTAATGTATCGATTAATTAAATATATAAAATCGGTTGATAAGTTATAAAAAGAGTTCTGACAGCCCTTATAACAACATTAGTTCCAATCTAAGAGCACGTGCCAGACATCAAAAAATAAATATACGATAACAAATACATGTTTCCCAGAAGTGATAAACTAATTGTAAATGTTTAAGATGTTACGTGCGACACGCCTTCGATATCACAATGTCATTTATAGGCCAGACATGATTTCAACGAGTGGCAACACTATCTACAAAATAATAAATTGTATATTTTCTTTTCGTGACCGTCAGTGTTCGTCTTATTGGCTTGTACAGTTTTACGGATTGCAGATAAATGAAAATGAGGCAAGGCACTCAAGAGTTCACCGCAAGCCGGTAGTCGCGACGTGGGTAGCCAAGGTTGCGGGCAGTTGCCTGGGCTGGGTTACTCTGCTAGCGATCTTTGAGGGGTGCCTACATTCAGCAGTGGGCGTCTATCGTCAATAAACTTTGCCCAAGCGTTATTGACATTTCTGGTGTGGTGCTGTGTCCAGGGCCTGCTGACGACTTACCATCAGACATTTGATTGCCGCCTTACAGAAAATTTTAAATACTTTCCGACCTTTCTTTTAGTTTCTTGTAAAATTATAGTTTTTATTTAAATTCATAAAACTTTATACAATTTCGAGAACATTGCACATTAATTTTCTTAAATCAAAACATAAGTTTATTTATTTGTCGAACACAGTCTGCGTGTGTTATAGGTAGTGAATGTTCAGTCTGGACATATTGTACTACGCTTTCCGAGCGTGTAATACACATTAAATAATCAATAGCCGCTTAGCCCACTGTAAGACACAGGCCTCCCCCAAAGATGTCTATGGGGGAATATACTATTATATCCAATATATGCATGCAGGTTGGCGATAGCTGTCTGGCGTTAAGGTACGAAGATGACGCTGCTGTCCATCCTCTGGAAACTTGTTTTAAAATGCTATATAAATAATGAACTAACGCATTGTGAATTATATATAATGATATATTGAGAATCGAACCCGTGACCTACGATCTTAAATTTCAGCCTTCTACCGCTGGGCAAACACTCACCAAGCCTAATATTATATTACGGTTACATCACATAAATTTCATTATATTCATTACATTGGCTCCACAACATTACATACATTATGATTAAGAAACCGTCTACTATTAATTACGTTAATCTTTTCACTCAATTAGTGATATATCTCAACTGTCTATACATATTTTAAATCATTATTATAATTTTTTTACACCAGTTTCTCTGTTGCCCAAGTTCGTGGCGGGCAGGGCGCAGAAGGCCGTAGCCTGCCTGTTTTAAGGTAGAAAAGTTTAAAGGCTCTCGAGATAATTTCAGCTAGGATCGCCAATATCTGCTATTTCACAGGATAAGGATAAATCTTTTGTTGGTACATTTTGTTCGACTAACTACTGTAATTGACAGGTTAAAATAACGAGTCAGATATAGACAAATATAACTTTAACAATAGCATTTTTATTATTATTTGTTGACGTTAAAAATATAGTTAAATACTTTAAATTTGGTTTTATTATAATTACGTACAGGGTGATTGATTATAGGTGTTAAGCCTTTAAAGAGGTAAATGTATAGCTTATTTGTCATTGTCTGTACGCCAGATGCTCGCAAGACGATTGTCTTAATAATAATAATAACATACGTCGTACCCTTTTTCACGAAGAACAACACAGGTAACGGTTAACTATGAACAGAACAGGTAACAGGAACAGCCTAGGTAACAGTTTCTATGATGGTAGTACAGAAAGGAAGACTCCCAGTGTAATCAGTCTTTCACGGCGTGATTACCGCCTCACATATAGACATAACTACGTACGTATCATAGTCCAAGAATCTCATGTATATGAATATTATATATTTATATGATAATGTTAGAGGTTCCCCAGACATATTTTCTCATTGGCCACTTTTAAATTTTTTTTGGTTCCTGGGGACCCACATATACTCAAAAGCGGACAAAAATGTGAACATTATATCTAACTAATTTAGCTTATATATTGACATGAAATCAATCAATAATCATATATTTAATTTCGTAAACTCCCATCCTTATAATATCATCGGCCTATATTAATCTGTGAAATAAAGCCAACGTTTTAGTTCTTCCCTATCGAAGGCAAATAAAATTTTGCCAGCTTGCGTATTGTTATGGTAAATAATTTTCTGTCACGCCAACGTAGAAAAACACGCCATGTTGAATCAGTGGATCACTGGGGGGTCCACCAAGACTTTAGAAATAAGCGTATATTCATATATTGCTAAACTGCGTCACAATACAGGTAACTCTATAGACTGCCATCCTGTTTTATTTACTTAGTGTACCTGGGTATTTCCTGAATGTGATTTAAGTTTTACCCGTCCCTACGAGAATTATAAATCTTGGTTTAATCACGTGTTGTGGTAGATTGTGGCATATCTCGTTTCAAATTTCAGTTTATGTATTCTTAAGATTTGTTGTCTCTTTCATAACTAGGCAAGTATTAACTAGGAGTATTTGATGTGCGATCTATTTTATCGTGAAGAATCTTATCTGTTATAGGAAATATAATAACATATTGTAAATAACGTGCTTGTATCTTTTGGTGTTTTAATAAGCAAATATATAGGGCAATGCCTAAAAATTTTTAAAAATAATGTTTCGTTCATGTACTCTTAATGATTTATATTTTCGACATTCCTTTATAATCATTATTTCAACCATAGAACTAGAATATTGGACATAGACCTCCACCATAGATTTTTATATAAACTTAGAGGACCTTAAAATATTTTATCAAAACTAAACTAAATGTAAAATCATACGCATAGGAAAGCACTTTCCAAAATGTGGTACGATTCCAAAATGTTCTTATGAATTGAATTCGAAAATGGCACTCAACGGTTTAAGCCATCGTTCAGCTCCTTCCTAATTGAAATGTCATATGTGTCTCGAGAAGATATAAGCTACGAGAGTTCAATATGACTCCCTCGACTAACTTAAGCAATGGTAACTCAGCAGTAGAACACTGAGACTTACACCCGATTTTAGTGAGCGGCCGCCCGCTTTCTAACCGCGAACAGCGTGGGCGAGACGCGGTTGGATCTAGATTCCACCTTGGTTCGCCTTAGTCCACGCCGTCCCAAGTAGCATGCGCACAATATCAACACAAACAATACACAACTCTACACGGGTAGAACACTTTGCTATCTGCGAACGTCTTCATGCAACTGGTACGCGCCCTTTTCAACTTTTTATTTTTAAGTTCACGTATCCTTCCGCTCAGTGAACTCAGATCCGATGAAGCTGTAAAAGCCCTAGGGCTAACATCAACAGAGAATAAGTAGACTGAGACTTAGAATCATAAGTCGCGGGTTCTATTCCTGGATACAATCTCATATAATTCACACTTTGTGCATTAATTAAACATAGCACTGCCACTACTTAAAAAGAAGTTACCAGAGAAGAGGCAGGAGAGGCAGCAGTGTCTTCAGCGTACCATAATACCACACTGCGATCGCCAATCCGCCTGCCAAGTGCTATATTTATGGTAAATCCCCCAGATATCTTTTGGGGTGGCGTATGCTTTTCAGTGGGCATCTATAGGCTGAACGACAACGTTCCTCGAGTCAATAGATTACATTTTACGCTTCGCAATTTATCCTTTTATCTAATGGTTTCTTAAAATTAAAACAATTGTTTTGTCTACATTGCATTTGGTGCCCTGTATTTGTTTAAATGTTTTTACTTTGTTTCTCCGAAATAAAATTCGTTATCGCGCCTGTTCACCAAATAAATGAGAAGACAAAACATACGATAACACCTCTCACGTTTGCGAAGCGATAAAATAACGATTACACAGTGTAAGCTCCAGTTAGTAGAAAACGTATCGTGTCAACATAACCCCGAGACTTGCGCGCCGTGAGCGATAAAATTATTTGTGTTCAACGCGTGATACAATACAACACCAATCAATACAATAAGAGACGAAACTTCTCGGCATTTCATGGATTAACACGTTACGTTCCGTGTCGCGGCAATTTTTGAAGACTATCCATTCAGGACCGTATGCGACTCACACTTTAAAAATTACAAAAAGTCGTTTAAGACATGCTGTACACTTTTTTAATACTGCAAAGCTATAATTAGCGGGAAAAAGTTATATTATAACATGCATTATTTTAATATCATTATTGTGAAGTTATGTATATTCGACCTTACGATTCATTTTTTTTTTAATTATATGATCATTTTTTTCAATGAGAATTGCAAATGACCTGAACGGAAATTGCAACGGGGGTCGTATACGCCCCGCATTGCATGTAATGTGGTTATATTCCGAACCTAACAGTAGTGTGGGTATAAATACATTAAATGTACATTATATCAATGTGTCGACTATCCTAAAGTGCTTAGCAAATCCTATTAGAAAGTATATTTCTTTTATAATTTCACCATGTGGGTACCGAGTCCATCGCGTTGTAGGTAGAGGGAGCTCCGATCACCGTACCCCAGGGTACGGTGATCGGAGCTGCCGATCTGCATAGCAGGCCTCCTTGTATTTTTTCGACCATACTCCTTCTTATTACCTAAGCAAATTTCAAACGATACTAACAATGCTGCTTCGAAAATCAGTTCTAGTAAAGATCCGCTGTACGCTTTTACAAGGCCCAAATCCGTCAGCTGGATATAAAGGTTTCGCTGTTATACCACGCGCTCCCACCTCCGCATAATAATTAACTATGAATTAATTTTTACTTATTTCGAAGTATTTGTTCACCTTAGATGTGTGGTTATTAGATAAAGGTATCAATGTTTCTAAAAAAATTAAACAAATCCGATCTGAAAGACGGCACCGCTATATCTTCAGGGTTTCAATAGTGTACTTGTCCATTCGTTAGCGTATATTAAGGCTTCTTCGAGGATATGATATGGTTTAGTTATTGTTTTTTTTATTGAAAGGACTTGTCTTTGTCATGTGATGTATTTTACTACAGGTACTGATATTTAAATTATGACCTGTGACTATATTGCATTGTTAAAGTTATTTACATTCATTGTTATTAAATAATTTGATATACTGAAGAATACAACCGGAGCTGGATTTTTGGTACCAGAACTATATCATTATTTCCGCCGTAAGACGTTCACTGCTGGCGTTGGACTGTGGACGTTGAGCCCACTGATTTCCAATAAGACCAATAGAAAGCTAATTGTTTCCAACAACCTTGACCGCTTTGGTATGAGCGTCGACTATAGTCAATGGCCACAGATGAATGCGCAAAGTCGGCACTCAGCTGCCACGCGCTGCTTTGCGCAGCGACCGTAGTTTTATTTTTGATCGCTGCGGTCTAGAGGCGTTTGGTGATGATGCTAGTGGTGAAACCAGAACGGTTAATTCAGGTGTCGTCTGGTAATAAGACGAGCTCTACATCCTTGACACGAGGTATGTCATTGGTATATAACGTGTTAAAGAACGGCCCAAGGACCGATCCTTGGGACACACGCTCGCCCGAACCGGGCGTGGTCGGGAGCAGACTCTCGACGCGATACTGAAACATTCGATCACATCTCACATCTTACATTCAGGAGTTATGTTAACATAACTCCTAAAGATGCCCCCTCATCACCTGATGTATCGGAATCCATTAGGAGCCTAACAATTATAAAAATAAAGATATAACATAAAGACTAACTTTTAAATATTATGTTATTACTTACCTAAATCAAAAGCGAACTATGACAACTATTGTTACACTTGCAAAACTATCATAGATTGTTGCACAGATAATAGAACGGAATTTAAACTGACTTGTACAGGGTTTCGTGGAGTGCCTACGACTACTAAGTGTTAAAAAAGTTTTGAATTCGTAGGTAAAGGCAACTGGCACTGCAGTAATTAAAAAAAGGTTTTTCTAATAATTGAACGGTCGGCGGCATATCTTTTTACGCGTCTGGCGTGGAAGAGGTGCAGTGGCAATAAACCTAGTAAGCTCTCGGCCGATTGCGCTTTCCAGAAATTTGTTATTGTACGTGCACGGCACTGCTGAGTGTATCCAATGTTGCTAATTATTGGGCATGTTTTGGTAATTTATAAAAACTGCCGAACAATAAACGTGGAGCCCTTCCGCGAAATCTGATCAACAAAGGTTTTTTTCATTTAGATAAACAATGCCGCCCGCGCCGAGGGAATAGCACTTTGCAATAAATATACAAACAATATCCTAATACCTATTGTAATCTCTTCACCTATTGCGACAAAATAATTGCAGAAATAGATTAAAATTTTTTGGTGGACGACTAAATTCGACGCTCGGCTGTGCGCATTTATACCATGGCCGTAGACCAAAGTCGACGCGAGGCTGCGGTTGAAGATTTGTGGCCGACGAGCACCGTACCTAAGTGGTTAAAAACGTCCACCTTGTGGTTGGCTTGTTGGTGTTGGCCCTGAATTCTCACTACGACCCAGGTGGCAGGTGCAGATTCTTCGAGTGCGACGCGAAACTCGAAGGCTTCCCGGGATGCCTCGGCTCGGACTGCGACGTACTACTATTTCACAGGATTGAGAAGCCATCGTCTTTGATCGTTTCAGCGGACGCTCCATGGAGAGACTGGGGCGATTAGGGTCTTATTTATATGACTAAATATCATTTAAAAAAAAATGAATAATAGCGAGTAAATCATTGCCAAAAATGCCGTCGATTTATAAACTTATTTTAAGATGATGTTATATTTTAAATAATGAGTCTTTACGAGGTGACCAATAACCGACCATTGGCAATCGTAGTATCATTGTATCATACTAATAATGTATAAAAACAATCGAACATCTAGACTGAGGCGCATAGGCTGTATACTTAAACATAAAATCACCATCATCTTATTATAGATGATGGTACGAATAAAGTAACATGACCAACTATTTATTATTTATATCATTCCACTAAATGCGATAATATTGACAGACAACAAACTTTTCAAAAACTATTGTGTCAAAAACGTGACATTTACGATTTCGTTGTAAAATAATTAAATGATATTTTGTAATGTTATTTATCGGAACCTTGTGTACGTGTGCATTGTTAACAACAATTTTTCAAAGTTTACTACGTATATGAGAACACAAGCTGACAAGCACTAAAATATATTTACTCAAGTGTATATTATTATTATTTGATCGGATTTTTTATGGAATATAAATTTGAAAATTAAGTGACGATTAAGACGATGTTATATCTATTTATATAAAATTAGCATAAATTTTAGTCTATTGTTGGCAGATGTACTGGTTATTAACAACGATCACCGTCATAAAAAAAACATTCCAAATTTAAAATTGTATAATCATAAACGCAACTATTATTTAATAATTCGTTATTAGTTTATGTGTGCATGTTTTATTATTATATATTGTTACGGGTGTCTCTGAGTTTGTGGTGATCTCTTGTTACATTCGGGCGCGTTTGGAACCCCCGCCTTTAGTTACTTGAGGGAGTCAAATTGAGCCATTCTGGCTTTTTTGACCTGCTGTACACGGGTTACGAGGGGGAGGCAGGGCATAAAGGGCGCTTTCACCATCACTGCTCATTTTCAGCAATCCTGATGGTCCTGGTTTTGAGTCACTCATTGTAAGGGTTAAATTGAAACCAATATCAAATTTTATTTTTACACTCTTCTAAGATAATTTTTAGTTTCAAACAGTCTTGTCCATACGGCTGTTTTTTCCAGACTGACTGATAATTGCAATTCAATGTCATTGCATACACAGTGTACAGCTGTCTCTAATGAATTAAAACCACTTTTAAGGTAACAAAGCTCAGAGCTCCCAGAGAAGCCTCGGTTCGAGCCGCTACATACTGCAATTTCATAAGATTGGGCTCTTCAGGTATTCTAAAATTTCATTTGTTAATAATACAAATGAACTATAATATGAATAAATGTATTAAACTGTTACTGGACATCGGTCACATTATAAAAGTACTTGCTCACAAAAAACTATTAAATACATAATTAAAACATGAGTGTCTACAAGTAAGAGTGTGTATATTCAGGACAAAGCTAGCTACTGCATACAAAGAAAGAATATCAGTTCCCGGAACATCTATGCGCATAATCCCCCAATCTAGAATGATTACTTTCTACAAACAATATGTTTGCGTGGCATTACCACTGTCTTAATGTGTCTGCGGGTCTTATGCCGCTGCATCCAGTAAACAACAATTTGCGTATTCCTTATGTAAACTTTGATAGATATACAACTTCACAACAAGCATGTTTTATTTAGGGTTGTCATACGTTGTTTAGAAAGCGATAAGTAAATTTTAAAAATAGAACGGAAAATAGGACATTTTACGCATAATTTTTTGGCGAGTCAATAAACTTTTCACGAGATAAATGTTGACAGTAATTCTCTAATTTAATATGTCACATATAATATATTAATCACATTTCAGAGTAAAAACAAAAATTTCTCTATTTATATTTTTCTACTATGTGTACAGTACCCGGCGATAAATATTGCACATCGACATTTGGAAAGAGACAATCGGCTAATTTCGGCTTCGCACGCGACTGTCGAAAAACTTTATGATAATATCCCCGCGGGTTTATCAATAGCCTAATAAATAGAAGATGCGGTTTACTTCACACAGATGTTTCATTTCGATTATGCCTTAACTAGATTTATTAATGCCATTTTATTACACGTGACAACACATAAAAATTAAAAAATGTCCAAATGGTTAACATCCGGAGGCATTGGCTCCGAAAAGGTGATTGCAACTATCTAAGAATGACAGTTGAACCGTGATTATACTTGTAAGGGGTCAAGTTACAATATAAAAGCGTTATCTGCTCACCACCGATTTCGAAAATGGTCCAACCGATAACGGGGGTCAACTTTTTGTTCACGAACGTATAATATTTTTGATACTGTATAATTGAGATTGATTTGATAGAAGTTACACAGCGGCTAAACTAGCCACATTAAAATATACAAGAAATTTTTCATGGACGTTATGTAATGGTGGTCTTATGGCATTTTTCTTATTAGGTAATATTAGCGCTGTTAAGCTTTACGATATTTATTTATTTATACATTGTATAACTACGAACTTAATGCCAATGGCTTTTTCTATCAGTTACCCATTCTTTTAGTGGTCCCCGCTATTGGGGACCTCTCCACCCTCCCCTATTTGTGTGGGAACAAGGATTTTATGATCGTCTATCTGCAGCTGAAAATACAAATAAAAGATACAATATATATTCATGTAAAAGGGAGGGGAATCAACCAGAAAATTAAGTAAAAGAGAGAATTTACATATTTACCTCATATTATAAAGCCTACTCATATTGTACCGTGCTTTATTCGTAACTTTCCACAGATATTTGTTCATATCTTTCCATGAGAAAAAAATGAATGAAGGTGGAATCTGGGCCGGAAGCGACGCATATTGCTAATTGTCATTTACTGAAGTTGGCTTCAAATCACGTCTATTTTCTATTTTCGGAAATACTCGCTTAAACTTGTAGTTATGGACTTGACTTTTACTCGTCATTTTGAGGAGGTTATTTAGTCTTTGAGCATGTTAACAAGTGAATAGTGCGGGAGAAGTGAGACTAAAACCTGTTTTTCAGCGTTGGGCCCATGCCCCACAGAGGGACAATTTGATTGTTAAAGGGGGATACTCGAAAGTGGACTTGACATGAGTTTAACCTTAAAAGCTTAAATATAAAGAATATATATGTTTCATAGCAGAACCGTCAGAATTTTAGAAAGGCTAAGGTGAAGCATAGCACATAAAAGGTTGAAAAATACACGAATAAACTCTTTGGGTACAAAAGCTTTGAGATGCCTGCTAGACGATATCACGGTTCATTATCTGAGCTTGTTCACTGTGTTAATATGTGTACCAGGTAAATAGTGCACTATTTCACTGAAATTAAATTCCAAAGATTTAATTCTATTAAGATGGTTTGTTACAATGATGTTACATTGATGATGAAGATGTCATTTCATTCGTATTCAATATTTCAACCTTTAAGGCTTTTAAAGCTTTGGTGAAGAAGTTCGCAGATCGGAAAACCGAGTAAATAAATATACAATTTTTCGGGCTTGCAAGTTTAGAGTGAAGAACTGCGTTGGTATGTGTAAATTACGTGATTAAATATTATCAGTAATTTTTAGATAAGCAACAAGTATCTTAAATAAAAACTAAGTGACCTACGACTTTATCACACGTGAACTGCGTTTATCTATCTACCATATTAAAATTAGATATTTGTATCTAATCTACATGTGACTTGTGTTACAGATACGAATACGAGCGTCATCATCCGTGAATAATAGAGATGGGTAGCTGGCGAGCTAAAGACAAAGAAAATATATATATTTGCAAAAGATATAGTCAGCTTCTAGCTCGCGTGTGTTTCAATTATATCTCTATGTCATTATAATTAAGACTCAATTTTCGTCTTGAGTCACGGCTCAGAGTTAGAGAGAAAGAGATCGGCTTATATTGCAATTTAGACGTAAAAGATCTCGCTCTCTCTGTTAATTGCTATAAGCAACTAGCAATGACAAACGGATAGCAATTGCATGTTTATATTAAAAATGTAAATTACAGATTTTCGGAACGACAACATCACGCGTGCGGGTGTTTAGTTTTTTTGGGCTTTATGACAAAGACATAAAATGCTTAATAGGAAGCAAATGAAACCAAAAAAGCTCACTAATTTGCGAACGATGATTTGTTTATTTACATTCAATTCTCAGTTTCATTACGTTCATTACCTTTGTTCCGTAATTGCGTCACGCACGGATATGTTTCGAGAAAGTTTTAAATTCTATGTGCTTCTCAAGTTCGAGTATTTATTGTGCAAATAATGTAAATATATCTTGTTGTACAATACAGCTGCGTTAAATATACATTTTGTTTATAAGTTAGGTAGTTATTCTTAGTTATCTGCCGTATTCTCTCTCTGAGCCGTACTGAGCTAAATGAGTTAAAGATATAAAAGATAAATCCCAAGATCGAAATAATACAAATCATTATTTGTTCTTCTATTCTTGTCAGAGATACATATTGCCCATCTCTAGTGGATAAAAGGAACTAAGAAATGACAAAAATACATAAAAACAGCAAAATCTATGTTTATATATAGTGATGGCGTGTGTGCGTGTTTGAGTGACTAAGACAGTAACAGTACAAATGGTTCCGTTTGTTCATAATCCAAAAAATTATCAAGTCCTTTTTGTGCGTTTGTCCATTCATAATGAAACTATTTTAATTGTTTTATTTTGTCCCTTTAATTTTCTTTATTAACCCTTTCCTTACCGCAATCCGCCAAAGTGACGCTACTGAACTGGGCATATGCGCCGCGAAGTGTGCACATTGCGCGACAGTAAGCCGATCTTCGGATTTTCTGATTTGTGTTACATATTTAAAGATTTTACTGGTATATTAATTAAACATAGAAGTTTGGATAATTCTTAGTAATTTATTTGGCTCTGATAAATGTTAAAACAGGGATCTACACAAGTCCACATTACAAAGTAAATGCCTGCCAACTCCGGCGCTGGTAACAAAAGGGTTAACTGAGATCTTTCAATGGTTGTCTAAAAGAAAACCGTTTGCGATAACACCGCCCTTTGTACTTCATCTTTTGCGTATTTCAAATCATTTATTTTTATACTATATTTTGACATAAAATAAAGAGTATATAAATGTGTATATAAAAAAGCTACGTGGCTCTGAAAAGGTCCTTGACCTCACTGTTCCAGAATCGGGCACAGCATCCCGCGCCCGAAGGACAGTCGAGCGTAATGCACAGTGCACAATCAATAAATCCGCCGAGCGGGATAGCGTTATATATACTTATTCATACCTTTGCTCTTTATAAGATGACCTTTGATTTTTAAATTTATTGCTTGTTTTAGGTCATTTTGGCACTGTTAGTATAAAATAGTGATAAACCAAAAAATTTCTGATAGCTGCCAAGAGTATATAACAATTGTTAATACATATCTTTCCAAGTATTACTTACTATCTATCTCACTGAAGAAATTCGTGATTCTATATCAGTTTTTTATAGAGGTCAAAAACCTTGATCATCAAACTATAAAATTATTTGCTCTACATTGAACGCCTAACGATTGTTTAACTCTCGCAACTAGAAAATCGCAGAATATGGTTACTTGTATGTAATATAATATTTCTGGATATTATAACTGCTGGTTTGCACGATATTTTTCTGATAAAGAACCCATTCCCTAAAACAGTCCGGAGTCTTTTTATTCCCTTGCCGTGGCATTTAGCTTGACGAAACTCCGACCAAGTGTTACGTGGTAAATAGATCAGACTGATGCGGTAGAAAGACGAAATGTAAATTGCTTATGATATTAACATTTCTTCGAAAATTTAGTGTTTCTGTCACTGCTCTTGTATACCAATTACTGTTGTATATTTGATCTTTTTACTTGACTCAACAATCGGCTCGTAATGTTTACGTTTGTCCCGACGATCTATTTTCGTAAATATGTATAGCCTGGCTTGTCATATTCATGTTTGGGTCAAAATTATCATCACGAGTCAGACTCAATGGGTGCCGTGTTTTAACGAGTTTTAATGAAACCCAATGAAGTATTCCAATAACTATGTTTATACCGATTGTAACAAACTTACAAAATCGGTTATGGAATCTAAACGCGGTTTAAAAGTAGACTGGATAAGTTTTAGCATCAGTGTATTTACTAATTCAATAAATAAAATAAAACAGCTATGGTCGTTTGAATAAAAACATTTGAAACGTGATTATATCGTCGTAAGATACTTAAGTGTTGACGGTTTTTGTTACAAATTAATTATTTCGCTGCACTCAGGGCGACAGTGTCGTCCCATTATTCGCTCTCAGCGAGGCCAGCCTGAAGAGCGGTTCGTACCTCTCATTCAACCGCAGAGTCGATATCGCTTTTCAATCGTTCCGTCCCTGACCTCAACAATCATTCTTCAGTTTCAATTCACATGCACTTCAGTCACCCGTCTAACGCGAAGAAATTTGTTGATTTTTTTTTCGAAAGCTTACCTAACCAACTGGATTGTCAAGTAGCAATGGGTAGGCCACATAACGCACAGAACAAGCTAATGGAAGGTAAGGTTCTTGAGTGAAAACTACGGCTCGGCAAGCGTAGCGTTTGACATCCAACCTTATGGTGGACAGGCGACGTTAAGATCGTAATAAGGCGCTGGATGCAAACCATTTTGGACAATATCCATAAGAAATCTATAGGCGAAACCTATGTCCGACATTAGTACCCTGAACTACTAGCTGAACCACAAATAACCTGACCTTTCTTCATTTAAATTCTAAAAGCTTTGTTATATTCCTAGTATCTGTAATATAATTTTATATTTTCTACTAATAAAAACTCCTACACGTTTTTAAATATGCAGTGCAAAAATTATTGTCCTCATTTGCACTCATAGAGTTATAAGAGCAGAAACCACTCAAAAAAAAATCTCTTAACCTATTTACGACATTAGTTCAATGCCATGCATATCTGATTGAAAAATTAAATTTATCACCTTGTTACTAAAATCTTTTACTAAACAAAATATTCACGGAATTCCATTTTTAAAAATTTAGCTGTTAAGAAAAGCAGTACTAAAAATTATTTCATTGGAAATTATAATTTTGCAAAGGGTACATTATCCTAAATCAAATGTAATAGTAAAGATCAAAACATGAAAATCCTGCAGAGATCTTCAAGTTTTTTAGAAAAAATTACATAAAAAAGCTTGTTTTCAATTTCATAAATATACTTTTTAATTAACCAAACAAGGTAATTTTTTGTTTACATCTACATTAGAAAGAAAATACTAACTTTTCTTGTATAGACAATACATAACTTTCTTGTGCATTATAGTGTATACATAAATGGTGTATGTCAAATAATAATCCATTATATATACATTAAAAAGTATAGCACAGAATTACATATTATATGAATAACAAAAACTTCATTAGTCAATATGAAACATTCCAAATGTGTGTACTTACAATATTCACAAAATTCGGTCAAGAGGAAACTTAAATCACAATGCACAACTTGCAAGTTACTTGATATAATGGCAACTGAATCAAAAATTAAAGCTATTAAATCTAACAGCAAAATAACATTGTCATTAATAATGAACAAAAGATTAACAAACATGTCATTAACAAATTTAATGAGCAAGAAATTAAGTGGCTTGCATAAAAATGAAAAACAAGATGTTTATCTAATCATGACTCCTATTTCCTGTGTGTTTACTAATGATATTACCTGTTGATTTATTTATTTTTGTCATTGACACGTGCTTAACACATTCCATGCTGTGTGGGGCGTATATGACCCTCCTTGCACTTTCCATTCACTTCTCATTGAAAAACAAAGGATTCTTAAACAAATGAATTGTAGGGTCGAAAATAGATAGCTTCACATCACATATGCGCATACGTGCTGCATATTAAAATTTAAAAAATTTCTCCCCGCTAATTATAGATTTGCAGAATTGAAAAATTGTAAAGCATAAGTCTTAAATGACTTCTTTTAACTTTTAAAGTGTGGGTGATATATGCCCCACGCGGCCTGAATGGAAAAATCTTCAAAAATTGCCGTGTGAACGTGTTAACGAATTTAAGTTAGCAAAAGATATCCAGTACTTAGTCTAGATATCTTTACAGGAACAAGTTGAAGAATTTCCGCAGGAACTTTGCCACAGGTCCTTACATTTTGTCATCTGATTGTGACACTGTTATGATATTGGTTTATTCAAGTGTATTATGAAAAGCAGAAACCATTATTTTATATTAAAAAATTGTACTAAATTATTGCCATATATATATAAATATATAATGATTCTTAAATCACATATACATAATAGTCACCTCTGTAAGCAAGACATAAATGCTCTACTGGTATAATAGTGCATCTTTGTTATTGATTCAATTGCATTGAGAACCACTGCTAGGTATTGGCTTTCTCTGAAAATATTTATGGGGGTATACAATAATCACACTTGGCAGGCAAGTTGGCGATGGCAGTGTGGTATTATGGTACACAGAGGATTATATCGCCCATCATCTGAAAACTTGTTTGTAAGGAGTGGAAATCCCATACAATTAAAGCCGAAGTTTAAACCATACCTATGATGACAAGTCTCATTTCTCTACCTTTGGGCTACCACTGCTATGTTGTACATCTATGTTATAACATATATTTCAAATGTTAAGTTCTGTACTGATAAACACAAATAACAAATACTCAATGATTGATGCAATATTCAGGATAATTCATTATAGGTGAAAAATCTTTGAAATGGTGTCTGTATAGCTCATTAATAATATATAGAATAGTTGTATAATATGTATATCATATTATTATAATAAAGAAATAAAAAAGGTTTTCAATATTTAGATTACTACATATTAAAATTAGCTACGAAAATTTATTGTCTTATTGAATTCAAATTTGAATATGACAATTTAAAAATATCAGTCAATATTTACAAAGTTTAATAACACAAACATGATGTGAATAAATGAAGAGTTTTTCTACATCATATTAAACCTTCAAAAGGTTTACCACAAGAGAATTACTTGTATATTGAAATAAAAAAGAGACCAAATACCCCATGTTTTAGAAAGCTAAACAAGGGTAGTTGGTGATGCTGTGGTTAAGAACATATAAACTAATCACCACATTCACACTATCTTGTTTACAACTGTTACTAAATAAATATATAAATCATATGAATATTATAAAAAAAAATTGGAATGTCAAAATTAATTTCTGTAAAACTTGTGGCATAAACCAAATTACTTTTGTGTATTCCTTAGAGCAAATGTAAAAAAAGGTTTACACAGGTGGTAAATAAAAATCTATAGATAATGATCATTTTGGATACCAATACCCGCCAATATCTATGTTTAATTTTAAAGCATCATCTTTAATCTCTAAGATAGAAGCACTAATTTTACAAAACATATGCTATTATAAAATACTTTGTAACACTTGTCTGTTATTACCAAAACATAAAAATATTTTTGCTTTGTTTTTCCATTTTGCAGGTACAAAATATACACTGTGCATTTCAGCGACTGATCTTCTATTATACAATGACATTTTTTTTGTTTCAGATTTCGCTATAATAAATTTGATTTCCATATTACTTTAAATAATGATCAAAACATCTTAACAATGTAATATATTCTAATAACTTACTTGTTAATGGAATAAGTGAAATTCACTTTGGATCAATGGAATGATTTATTTATGTAAATCTTTCATTTGTATTTATAAGGTAAATCAACACCAAAAAGGCACACGGAAGGCACAAAATCAGCAATAAGAATACAAAAAACAGCATAGACACAAAAACACAAACAGCACATTTCATTCTCATCATTGAAATATCATTTTAATGGAACCTCATTCCCCTATTTCTGTATTTTCTCCAAGAGTAATTCCAACCTGCCAGTCATTACTGGCTGACCTTTTTTTGTTTTCTTACTTAACTTCTTGAACCTTTCTTGTTTTTTCTTTTTATATTCTTCTAACTTCTGAGCTCTTTCCTGTTTGGTCTTTTCTAATTCTTGCTTCTTTTGTAATTTCTCTTGTTTAATCTTTTCATAATGCTCTTTAGCTTTTTTAAATGGATCTTTCTTAGTTTTTTGGATCTCTTGCTCTTTATTTTCCTTCTCAATCAGATCGGGATGTTTTACAAATTTACCAACATCAGGCTCATTTGTAACAATATTGTCTTCATCAAATGATATTGGCTTATATGAACCAAGCATTGTATCATTCTTAATACTCTTATGATAGTTGTAAAGCATCTTTTTCTTTCTTTTTTCTTCCCACTGTTCCAGTTTGTATTTCTTACTGTATTTCTTGAGACGATATGCTTTTTTGTCAAATGGTTTTTTGCTTCCATTTTGACTATTGGATTTTAGACCATGACGGTGTTTGTCGAAATTATTTTGTCTAACAACATTGTTTGTTTCTGGTTTACCAGCATTCTTATTGTTTCCTTGATTTTTTTTATTTTTGAGGAAAAATGAGTCTTTTTTCTTTTCCATGTTTAATGATATAGCACTTCAGACCTATAAAGAAATGAAAAAGCGTGTTTGAAAACAAAAATAAATAAAACCTTCATGCAAGCAATATATCAAAATAATACAAAATTAATATTAGCTTATGGAGTCATAAGTCATATATTTTGATAATATTTATGAATAATTAAAAAAAAAGTAAAAAATATGCACGCTTTTTCATTTCTCTGTAAAATTACAAAATTTTCAGAGAATATTTCGTTTTAAAATACACGATATAAGAATAGTTTATATTAGGAAAAATAGTGAAGGTCATTATAAAATTATGATACGTAGCTAATGTAGTAAAACTAGAAATTAATATGTTTTGCGTATAACACGTACATAACCCAATACATAGAACATTATTAGTTCTTTCTTAGTGGCTATTGTGTGGGCATATGTTATAACTACTCATGGTCATATTTTCCTTCCACATCAATGACAAAAAACTATTTTATGAAATTTTAAAATAGTGTTCTGCAAAAAAACAATACGTGTGTCCTTTTAAAAACTAGTGATAACCAGTTCAAACAGTCTAGAAAAGTAAAATGTCTCAAACTCTACAGAACACAAGCTCGTGACGTAAATGTCGTCACAAATTTTATCAAGAATCTGATATATAAATCTGGAGAAACCTATTCAACGGCATTGATGATTCGTAATTCAGTCTGGTGTTATGTACTATAGGGATAATGTTACATGTTCATAAGCATGGAATGGAAGCCAAGAAAGTTTGTCATACGCTTTATAAGGAATCTGTGACAAATTTCGCAATATTACATATAACAATTTTAGTGGTTTAACGTGCCTTTCATTAAGAAAAACTCAACATTAAATAATGTAGAACAATATGAAGCGAAAACTTACCAAATTAAGCCACCCACTGGGTAGGCTTTGAATTATCGGCGGAATCTTGATAGTTTAGTTGCACTTGGCACGAGAAAACTTAACCACGATTACAGATTTTATATCACGGTTTTTTAAAGGTTTTACTTTACCGACCATGCCCTAATGTGATTTATTTAAATAATTTTTACTACGAAACACGATGGACGTTTCGCAAAAATGTCACAAAAGGACCGAGAGTAGGAAGGAAGATCGGAAGAATACATGCGCGGGTCGCGCCCTCTACAAAAGCAATCGTATTCACTTCGATCGCCAAAACGGAACATGCGCAATGAGACTCATTCTACGTACCTGCGCATTACTATGAAACAGCGTGTATTATTGCATCATATTAAAAAAAATTGTAAATCACATTTACGAATGAAATATAACAAATAAAAAATAAAGTAATTAAAATCTATTACAGAGTTTATCTTGCACGCGTAAAAAGGAATAACGGATAATTACTTGCCATCAATAAATATTTGTGACGAGTGATTGATTATTACCATTAATTGAATTTTTTAAGAAAACTACACCCTTTCGCAGAAATTATTTAAAATGTGTATGTCTAGAATAAGACTAAGAGATTTTTTTCCATTACAATATGAAATGTAGCTGCTGATTTCGTTTTATTCGAGTCCCTAAATACTCCACATAGTCATTAAAGTCAGGCGCTAGGAGCTCCTGACAGAAACAAACATCATCGTGACTCCTCACTATTGTTGAATTTTTTTGCTGTTAACTGAAGAAAAAATAATTTTATTTAATTTGTAGACAAATTTTAATGTTATATTGTATTATGAATTGTTAGGTAACTAAGTTATTCGATTTTAGGTTTTATTTTTTGTTATGATTATTTTAACTTTAAGCTACTAAGTGCATAAATAAAAAAGTCTACCATGGCCATTCATTACTGAAAATACTTCATAATGCATAACTAGCCATTTTCAGTGTAGTAGAGATTTTAAGAGCAGAAACCAACAGCAAACATTTTATCGTATTGCACTGTTTAGATCTTAAACGCTAGAAAATTAAAATTATTAAATTTGTTTTTTAAGCTTTTCATATTTATATTTGGAAATTATTGTTGATTGTGGATAGAATTTAACTCTCCTCTGCGATATCTTACAGTTACGTTATTATTAAAGTTAGTAGTATATATGCATTGAAAAACATAAAGCAAATAGCCTTTTTTAAATATTGTAAAAATGGCAACATGTTCATATTCTATACCTCAATTTGTATTATCTACATACTAAAAACAGTAATTTAAATTAAACTAATTTTTAATTTTTAAAGTTACTTCGAGACGCTAATAATCGGGTAATAAGGGAAACAATTGCGAAGAATCGAGAAGAATTACTTATCCCCACACACGTATTCTATTGGTCACGTGATCACACTTTAAACGTGTTGGTATTAACAATGAATCATGCTTAATTTCTTGTGTGTTCGTGTCCAATAGATTGCTTTTTTGGCGCGATTGGAGGCGGGAGAGCGCTGAGAGCGCTTACCATATATCCCTTCTTCGGTCAACACGATCCGTTTAGGATCAGATCGTACTTCTTGGTTCTATGACCTCCAAAATATGTTACATTCGCAATTCAATTACAAATAAGTACAAAAACATAAACGGAGAACGTGTCCACACCGTGAAGTTATAGACTTTTTTTTGATTCTCACTGCTGCCTAAAAATATTATTACCCGTATATTGACTTTACTATCATTTCGAAAAGCGTTAGCGCAGGAAGAAGTGGCAGAAAAATCATCAGTAACGCTTCAATCGAGTATGATCTAGGGTTTGCGTCCCCAGTGATATACGATCCAGCCTCGTTTCCGACGACACTGCTTGGTTATCGAATGACAGTTTACAGTATACGTGATTAGTCTTATTGTCGTCGCGACTTCCGGAAACTTAAGTATGTATCTTAGTTTCAAGACGGTGCGGTATTTCAATGTTCCGGGTGTGATTGTTTTGTAGGTAGCGGCAACAACAGCAGTACGCTTGTGCGTTGAGTAGGAGAGTCAAAGTAATGAATCGATGTGCATTTTAATAACGGCGACTCTTTTTCTACGGCCATTTGGGATAGGCCATCGTTGCCAATTTTGGGTTGACATACAGGTCTTCATAGCGTATGTAACACGGCGCACCCGTGGCTCTATTTATGAACAACATTATGGAAACATCTAGATAACGGGTTTAAGTCCCCCATAGCACTGGAGTATAATCGGGGCTTGTAGAGGAGAGCCGTTGAGGTTCGAAAAAAGGATTGCCGCGTTTTTGGAGGGCTTAATTTCGATCTATAATTTCTAGGATGTTGGCTGCGGTTTGGTAGCGTTTTCTGATGGCGCCGGTGACGACACCAAAAGTGTCGATATAGGTGTCGTCTGCAAATAGGGTGAGCTCTACACCCTTGTTAAGTTGGATGTCATGTAGACGGATGGAGAAAACCATGCTGAGGATTTTTGAAGCCTTCGAGACATGGCCGCCCAGACCAGGTATTGTTGGGATTAGATTCCCTCGACGCGGTACTGGTATGTTCGACCGTTCAGAATGTCTCGTATTATGCATAAGGTCCGGCATACCGGTATCGTATAGCTTGTATACAAGTTCATTATGTCAGAGTTTTTCAAACTCAGGAAGATAGTAGCTGTGTTGGATCCTTTCATTTGCTTGGCGAGTACATGCTCCGAGATACAGAGCACTTGATGGCTTAGTTGTCGATTGAGGTTTTGCAAATAGTTGCGTAGTTTCGTTGTTACTGAGCAATGGGATGTCTTTGTCCGGCAAATAAAATTTCCTACAAAACTCGAAGTTGAACAAGTTTTTTCCATTTCATAATAAGAACTTGCAAAAATAATTTCGTTAAAAGCTTTCTCCGGTACCAGAATTATGAAAAATAATAAGTTTACATTCGCAGCAATGAAAAGTATGGATTACGTATAACTTTTGTTTTTTTTGTCGCGTAACTATATCTTCGGACTGAGTTCTGGTAGAATGTCAACGTACACAATATACTTCGGCCGTCGATACACGTATTACATTACTTGGTGTTCTTGGAAGTACGCTAGTGCGGAAAAATGCTTAAGTGTTACAATTTATTTTTGTTTTTTGATACTGTACTGATGCTGATGTCAATTTATGATACTGTAGCAGCCCTTGCTTGTAGCAGCTTGCTCACGTTCTTCTTAAGAGTGTTGAACGTAAGCCTATCGTCAGCTGTGAGGCCTAGTATTCGAACCTCTCGAGTCCGGCCAAGCGCCTCACCTCCCATGTTCATTAATGGGTAGTCAAACTCGTTTGTAGTATTTGTAGCCGCCACACTCTTTAACCAACAAGTCCAGACTGACGACACACCTTAAGCAAAGAGCGAACAATCATCTAATTGGCTGACGATGCTTTTCAAGTAACACTTAAAGTGGAACAGAATACCGCGTTGACAAAAGTCGCCACAACGGGTCTCTCATACGTGGCGTCTGACTGTGGGAACCCTTCATGATATTATTCACATGTAATTTTGTCAAAGTAAGCATTTCAGCTAGCAGCCATTCGGTTTACTTCGCACAAGAGTGTTTCATTTCAGTTAGGATAGAGAACCTCTTTATAAAAATGTCGTTGAAATACAACAACCTATTATTTATTGTTAAAATTGTTTAAATATTAAAGAACGCCTCTATTACACTTCATTATCAGTTACTAATTAATAAGTACCATTCATTGCAGTTATGTTGATAAGAACATGCAGTTACTATGGGACATTGTTTAATGATTATCCAAATTGAATTATCAAACATGGATTTGATATGAAAACGAACGTAAGTTTCATATGGACATTTTTATTTTTGGGCTCAAAAATTACGAGAACCTTTTTTTATATATTTAACCGTATCTAATAATTATCCCAACTATGACCTTAGGTTTGTACCTACGCTATATACTTTATCTTGCATGAATATTGTTACAAAGAAATACAACATTTATTGTACGTAACATTTATTAATAATGTCTTAGTTTAATACATCAATATAAAACCATTAAAATATATAAAGCTAACTCAAATTGGTCTCCATTGGCTGCAATACAGTCTGTAGGAGTGGTCGTGGTACGGTAGCTTCTTGTGCTTCGGTAGTTCGTCGGTTGTATCTTGTTCGTCGGTCGCTTCTTGATCTTCAGTTGCTTCTTCCTGTGTTGACCGCACCTCCGCTAGCCCTTATAATGAGCGCGGAGACTCAACAGCGCGATGCAGATTTTCGATGCGTCTACTGTGGCGCCATCTGTCATGTATCTGTTTCACTGCCGCTGCCGCCATGCGATTGACGGTCACGTGGGTAAGAGCTTGGTGTTTGAGTGGCGCGCGATAAGCACGCCACAAGTCCTTTGAACGTTGAGGCCAGTTATCAAAGCAGCACGCAGTCTTTTTAACAGAAAATTCTTCGCTGCCAATCGTATGGTTAGTTTTAGGAACTCCAAATTATCATGGCGTTTAGAGCAAGCCTTACGGACAGATGGCCAGTCTTCTGCTCAGATGAAGTCCAGAATTTTCGTTTCTAATCAAGATTGGGTGGCTGGAGCTTTACGATCTGGCACTAAGTCTTGGAGAAACGACCATTTTTGGTTATGTTAAAGGGCTTAACTACCTTAGCTAAACTGACATAGTCACTCCATTATAGTTATCACGGCACCAAACCGTGACTAAGGTCGAATAATACCCAAGTTGTACTCTGTTGGATAATTTGGAAGCTTCTTTATAGATTCCAGCACAACACGGTCATTTTCTCAATCGGCATCAATTATTTTCTGTGATCTTTGAGAATTATATAAAAATGACTTATTCAAAATTCAAAAGTGATATTATATTTATTTTTATTATAACAGTATAGTTAATGTACGGCCAGTTTAAATATAAATGTCCAGAGCGTATTCGAATATTTTTTTTTTGGATCGGACTTTCACTGCTGCCCAAATAGCATTTGCGGATTCCGTTGGGACGAGGCGGCGGCGCGCAGAGAGCTTACCATAAAACCTCTTTTAAGGTAAAGAAGTTCGCGGGCTCCAAGGCCACAGCATGGGCCGCTATATACTGTTATTTCACCGAAAAACACTTAGATCGCTTCGGGAGATGCTGCATTAAGTGTCCAGGGATAAAGGCACCCATTAGTAGACCTCGGCTAAAAAGTCAGTCAGTCGATAATACTCGCTCAGCATTCCTGTACAAGAGCGCCCGAGAGGGCTGATATCGTCTTGGTCGGTTATTATTGCTAGGCTCATAACACTGCGGCCACTTCAAAAAGCGATAGCGTTAGGGGGCGTTAGGTAGACGGCGACTTATAAGCTTTAATAAAACATGATGTGTGCGATCTCGATCCATTCAAGAGTGTGTCCGCGGCAAGAAAATTCTTAACCTATTTAAGCAATATGCATAATTATTGCCGTGTCACCTTCTTATTGTAAATGTCATTAGTCTCTGTTATTGCATGTAACTTTAAATCTAAATTGTAAATGATCTCATTAGTGGGGCCCTGCTTGTTTGTTCATATTTATAATATCTATGACAGTACTACGAATGAAAACTTGGCATAGGCTATTAGTTAACTAGTTTAGAGTTAATCCGGTTTTAATTGATGTAAGTTTTCCATATCTTAAATTAAATTATAATGAAGAAATATATAATCGGATTATTTTATAAAAAAAAATTGTCAAAGAAGAAATGACCAGTTATGAAACCTCTTCATGTCATTTCTTATTAACAGTTGATTATTACAATTTAGTAATTTCAATTAACAAAAAATAAAAAACGAATCTATAAAGTCTAAGGTACCTCAAAAAGTACAAGTTTAAAGCCGTCGTACAATTATCAGGTGCATTGTTTTTATTTTTAAAACGTTTTCTTTTATAATCATTTCAAAAGTAACCTAAAAAATTTCCCGTTTAAAAATTAAAATCCATTATATTCGATCAACCTAACGAATTAATATGTGCGCTTACGAAAAATACATATTTTTTTAATATACATTTTATTTTTAACTTTTAAAAGAATATATTTTTTGTGCAGCGCTTAAAACTTTTCTAGAAGAATGTACATAGGCGCGCTTGATTGGATTCATTAGGTTGTTTAGTAACTACTATGGCTGTGCTGGATAACGTAGTGCTTATTTTTGTAATTAAAATCAACTATGTATTAACCGATGTAAATAAAAATATTATATTAATGTTTGTGTTTATTTGGGTTTAATTGTTATTGTTATATTTAGAAGTATACCCTACGGACCTAATTTATTATTTCTTAATTGACAGCTCTTGTTTGTCAAAGCGGGTTAAACTTTTTAAAGCAAATTGCAATCATCATCATCATTATAGACGTCCATAAGACGTTCGCTGTTGAACATTAATAGCTTCCTCCATATATTTCCTATAAGATTTTTGGTAACTTAACAAGATCATGTGAATTTGGTCAATTCACAATTTAGTTTAATTATGTCTGTTGAACATAGAGTCGTAGAATTCTTGCAGGATTCATGAAAAATTCAATATCGCTATTTATTACGATATTTAATGCTAGATAAATGTTAATTTTTTTTACAAAAAAGAATGTCTTTCGGAAGTTTTAGAGAATTGCATAGTTATAATATTTAAATAAACTATATTCTTTGACATTTAATGAAGGCATGGCATGTAGATATACTTTATTATTTAGTAAAATCATAGCATATCCCATGTAGCATTTTTTGGAAACAGTTTTAATAAAGCTATATACCAGAATAGCATTTATAATGTAAAAGTTATTTTAATAAATAATTTGGACATGGACATTATTACTGACAGCGTTTTAAAAACAGTTGACAACTTGGAGAGAGAGTTGAAGTGATAAATACGTTTTTATGTAAGAAAGTAAAGGAACAAGCACAACTCGGGAGCTTAAAGAACTCAGACAGCTTTCTAGAGGAATTTATTTATCTTTTGTTCTTAAGTAATACGTAACATTTATAAAATAAAAATATAATAAATATTGATGACATTAATAATTTATAAGAGCACTCTATAAGAGGTGCAAAGTTATTTAGGGTTGTATATTTATATTGGATAATGGATAGAAAGGTATATCCAAAAGGTATTGAGAAAATAACGAAAAAAAAAGAGAATTAACGAGAAACTTTACATTTATAAAATTTTTACTTAATGATATTTTTTAACAAAAACACAATTTTTTGGTAAAAATTCCACGATCGTCGTATGCTATATTTAAGGATGTCAACGGAATTTAATCGCGAGATCGTTAAACCGTGGAATTTATCGATATACTTACAAAATTCGAAATTCTTTTCTTTTAAAAAATATACGATTGTTCGTAAAGTAAAAACTTTCAGTAGTAACGATTTAAAGGGAAAGTTCGTTCGAGTTTTATATACGTTTGTCGATATTGGAAGCAAACAGTGGACGTTGCGTAGTATATTCAAAAGCCAGTTGCAATGCGTTCGTTGGCATAACCAGTTATCGAAAACGTTGTACTGTGATAAAAGTTGTACAATTCATAGACAGACGGGTTTTTTCGTAGCTAACCAAAAAACTGTTTCATAAATTTAACTCCCTAAAAAAGTTTGTATATCAATTATCCGAGAGATAAAAAGTCATAGTCATTTTTAAATTTAAAATTGTGTTTCACGAAATATAACACTATGTAATAAATAAATAATAAAAACAGATATAATTTTTAAGAAATCACGACATAAATTAGTGTAACCGACGATAAAAACATTTTAGAATAAACTTTTTTTTTTTCATTATGTGTGTAAGTGTTTAATGGAAATATTGAGGCGCAAAGAATAAAGGTAAGGCTTATTGTGGATTGATAACTAAAATAGTTAGATTATATTTTTTTTTATTTTATTAATTAATTGGGAAAATAGATGATATTCCTGTTAACATAAATGTATATTTTATATTTAATTCATTGATGCCGCTCGTTCTAAATAATTAAAAAAAAAGATATCTGAAAGGGAACCTGTAGATTGATATCGATTATTCTTTTTGTTGTGTTCAATAATTTTATAATTAATTATATTTACCATTGGCTCTATTGTCGTAATTTATTTAATATTAAAAAATATCATTCACTCTATTGACGTCATTTAACTTCATTCGTTCTAGATTTTTCTCTAAAAATATTAAGCTTTATACTGTAGCTAATAAATTACTGATCATATGTAATAAAGTATCTAAAAAATGCCCTCTTTATATAAGTAAAACCCTTAAGGTTGACGAGATACCAGGGAAACACTTAGAATATATTTAATTTTTATTTATGGTTTGGCAAAGATAAAGACTGAAATAAAATCTAGCCAATTAACTACTTCAAATTTAAAATAAGTTACTTGTATTTTGTCTATCAATTTTTCTTGTTAAAAACCATAAACGTATGTTTTTTTTAAATCAAATTATCATTAGCGTTTTGAATTTAGAATTTTTTCTTCCTTGCTCCCTTAAGCTTTAATAGATTACATTGTAAACTCATCCTAATTGGTTAATTAGGATATAAGTTTTCTTAATATTTCCTCGTTATTATGTGGAACATGAGTCCCACGTAATGCGTACTAATCGGATAGATCTTGGACCTACATTCATTCGTTAAGGAGGAAGTTCTGCCTTAGATACACATTATTTAAGATACTTACAGTTTGAGTATAAGAATACTATAAGATTTCATGTACAAGATGATGTATTTTAAGTAGAAAGGGTTAAAAGTATAAACGTGTAGATCATCTGTGAACAAAAGCCATTAAAGCTTATTCACCTATTTCCAACCAACCTGTATAAGTGAACACTCTGAAATATGTTACATTAATTAATTATTTTTAATTTAATGAGAATGCCAGTATCTTCTGGCGGTACAAGGTCTTATGCGTATATTAATCCCAGTTTTGCAAAACGCTTTATTTTATTATTATCTTTACGTTATGTAGTAATTTTTGGATAGGGTGTACCATACCCAATCATATAATCAAAATATTGCAGATTTTATGTCAAATTCTTTAAAAAATAAATTGAATAATATCGACACGGTAATTTTAATTTCGAGGTGACATTACGTCTCGTCATTAATATTAGAATTTAAATATTTATTAGCGTATTACGTAGCAAGAATATGTAATAAAGGATTGTTTAGATTTTCTAAATTAACTGGCAATATTAGGCCCAATACATAACGTAAAATAAATTAAAGCACCCGCCCGATACTAAGAGACACTTTCAATGTATAATATTAAATAGCTTAGAGTTATTGTTAATACAAAAATTATAGTTTATATACAATAAATAAAAATAAAAGGTTTCTTTCGAATAATGAAAGGGGATTTCAGGTGACGATAAGAAAAACAATAATATTTTATTTATTATATATACGTTATGCACACGATCAATTTACGTTAATAATGCCTATGAAAAGGCCGCTGTATAATCTGTAATATTGCTTCGAACCTTCGTTTGTTGTAAGGAGGTTAGTGAACGACTATCCAATTACTTCAAGCTATACCTGAGTAGCTCCGGCCATTGTGTTCCGCTTTAACGTCGTAATTGTTAATTAGATAATTGATCCTTCATTTCAACGCGACCATTGCAAATGTTCTATATTTAAAATATAATAAAAAAGTTAGAAATCGCAATGAACCTCCTTTGACCACTGTGTGTTGATGGGCCTTATAAGAAGACTTTATATGCATGATGGCCAGAAATAAGGTGATCCGTACAAGAACCAAAGTCACCGAAGTAACTCGAAGAATAGCTCGTCTGATGCTCGTCTATGAAAAAAGTCAGAAATTTATTATTAAATGCTAACTATATCATAGAACAAATATATTAACGTAATACATGCCAAAAAAAAAGTCGAACGTATTCTAAACAGGATTTATTTTATAATGACACGTGTTTGGAAACAAGTTTAACCGCTTCTCAGTATCAAATTAAAATATCAACTATTAGTAGTAAAAAAGTCAAAATGCCAAAGGAAATCAACTTGAGACTTTTGCTAAAATTAGAATTATAAGAATCATTCATCACGACGAGACTTTATTACCAGATCCGGTAATAAAGTGATCCATAGCTCGGCTACCTAAATCAAGATTAGGCTGTGCACTGTCTGCCCCTTTTCCTGGTTTGTGAAGAAATCTTCTCTACAGAAAAATGCTGTGGTCCTTTCGAAGGAACCTTTGATCCTAGTCATTCCATTGAGTCTCCTTAAGTAATCTTAAAGACAGAGTCGAAGTCTCCCAGGGAGCCCTCAAACTACACTACCTCAAAAGTTTTTAGTTAAGCCCTTCTGTGCTTTATCCTTTCAAGCCTACGGAAACTGCTAATGTCACTCAGGCAGCAATATGAGCCAGATCATATGGAATACCTACTAAATCCCCCCTCGGTGCTACTCCGAATCTTTCGAGGGACCGCTGAATCTCCTACGGAACTCACTGGTGGCCCACAGTATGTGCCAAAGGATCCCCGAAGTGTTGCAACAACATAAAACTATCTTGCGTTGCTGTTCTCTATAGCCCGCCTTACGTCTTTTACGACAGTCAGGGTATATCTTAGACCCTACTCTAATACGACCAGACTAAAGGATTGATCAATCTACATCCTAACCTCTTAAACCCGCGAAGGTTGTAAATATCAAGGACGACAGTAACCATCCATATCAAAAAAATAATTATACTTTCATTTACATATTTTAGGCATAAGACGCCGACTGTTGGGCTATATAATACCCTATATAATAAGAACGGTTGAAAACGGCCTGCATCCTGTGTCTTCTTGATCTTAACAAGGTGATATGTCCACCGTGTTAGTGGACCTCCAACGCATGTCACTTAGCAGACATCAATATAATGGTTTCAAAAGCTCACTAATAATATACTACTTATCAAGAGTGGACTGTGGAATATTTTGAAAATACACGTTTACATCTAAATAGGTTCATAATAAGGAACTAAAATATCTATGTAAAATAAAATAAATGTCAGCCATATATACTAATATTAATAGGATTATAACAGTATAAATTATCACAATATAAAACACCGATGCTGTTAGCGGCATATAGTGGTATTTCTTGATGTTTTGTCGTGCATCCGGTGACTAAGGCACCTCGCCCATAGCAACTTTTTGTAGCGATGCTGCGACGGTATAATACTAAAGCGTGTTAGTCGCATTGGTAACGCGCTATTGCATCGCGACGGAAAGAGAACGGAGGTTACTGAATCGCGTTTGAATTGCGACTGAATCATAAGCGAAGGCACGCAACTTGCGACTGTTTAGCGACTGTATCGATCGATCGATGCGGACGTGCGACAACGTCGCTACTGTATATTCGTCTGCGAGGGGCCTTAAAAATACAATGCACTTATTTTTTCCTTAAATATTTTAAAGATAGCATTACATTCAATTTACATTCATTTACATTCATGACTATATAGGTAAAGATATTAGACCATTTTGCAAGAAGGATTTGGAGAAGAAAACAAAAAGATAAATGTGATATCTTCTTTAATGTTTTAAGATCATAGATAGGATCTAGGATTATAGGATGTAAGAGACTTTAGTGCTGTCACCCTTTTACAAAGCAAATGCGAAAAAAATATTATAATGTGATGTAACCATTAATTTTTAAGATGAATAGGAGAAAAAATGAAAATAAACATGTATCAACATTACAATCATTCAATATAAGCATTTACTGAAATTATGCAGTCGTAAGATTGCTGGACATAGGTCGATTCTCTCTCTCTAATCTTTTAATCTTAAGAAATATAATAATAGATAAATGGTTTACAATGTACCACCAAAATAGATTAAAATTTAAAATAATATAATTATTATCACTTATTTTAAACTAATTTTCATGTGACCAAAAAAAGTGTAAGAAATATTTTTTTAAAATTAGTATTTTGTTGTCGATATGTTATAAAGAATGAATAAATAAAAATGCGGCCCGGCGACATAATGGAGGTAGCGGGATGTCTCTGGATGCGTGCCGCCCAAAACCGGTCATTGTGCGACCTTCGAGAGAGGCCTATATCTTGCAATGGGCGTCTATCTGCTAACATGTATGAAAGAGATACAAACATTTAAAGGCCAATGTAAGTTTTGACTTACACGATTAGTAGTGACTTTGTTGCAGTCTCAAGGAAGTCCTGCTCAAAACGGAAACAATGAAATATCTTCGAGTGGTTGTATAAACATCCCTTGGACGTCCTTAAGTTATTAGATGCTTGACTGCTACCAATGCAGTAAAATATTCAATGTAGCAGTTCCATTAGAAGCTCTTGAGGGAATTCTTGAGCTTACTAAAAGTGTGGGTGACAACAAGCCAACAGAATTTGACACAGACAAAAAGCGAAAAAAAAAATTAACTAATTCCCATCGTGACTAACTATAATTAACTACAACTATAAATACTATTACTACTACTACTACTATACTAATTTATACTACTATAAATTACTATTTTTTCTACAATATTCAAATCTAATATACTAGACAAATTATATTTATCAAAAGTCGTTCCGAAATTTCAACCTTTTTTAACGTCAAAACTGTTTGTTTCTAAGGCATGACAATAACATAAAATATTGTATTAACAATGAAAAAGTATTTTAAGTACCATATACCACAACATAAATGTGTATTATCAGTTGCAAATCATAATAACAATTTCCACTAGAACAATGTTTCCCAACGTTGGGTCCACGCTCCACAGGGGCCTCCCTGAAGAATTTTAGAAAAGTTTAAGTGGGGCATAACACAAAAAAGGTTGAGAAACACTGATTCTAGGATTTCAGGATAAAAATAAAATGTATTGAATCAGTCAAAATTGTTATTAAACTTCTAATACCAACGTGTGAAATTTGTAAATATGGCAAAAATATTTAGTTCGCTGGCATAGTGAAGGTCGCGTGATCTGTCATCGTGGCGTTTAAGGGGGGAGGAATATAGCCAAGGGGGAGGCTTATCGCTTGCTCTGGGCTTTTATCGGTAAAAATAAAAAAGAATAGTAACATATAATGCATTAACACAATTATCTCGTTGATTAAAATTTATATCTGTAGTTAAATATAAATTCTTTGGGTTCCCAAAAGCAGGAATCTGAATTTTCCGACGAACTCAAGGCAAGCTACTTACTACAAAATTCAAAAGATTAACATCTCTTGAATTTTTAATTTCAATTTTAGTTTTCTGTTGACATTTCGAAGGAAAAAAAATCAAAAGGTCGAAACAAATTAATTTTTTATCATTTTCACCTTTCTTTATGTTCCTATGTGTATTCACAGACAATTCATTCTATAATTTATTTACCGGGTTTAGTTTTCGTTGTACGAACTTAAATAAAATGTAGAACACTTTAAATATGACATAAAATATATCATGCTTATTTTTCCTCGACTCCCACTTCGCCGCGCTTTCTTAGCACTTAGGCACGGTAACGTGGCATTGATAACACTAGCGAAGCAAAATCCGTAACGTATACCTTGATATAAAAAAATATTGCGATCACATTAGATGCTTAAAAATTTAAATTATCTATATATATATATATATATATATATATATGTGTGTGTGTGTGTTTAGGATAGATTACTAGGTGAACTGTCAAGGTTGCTGGATGCGAACAGAGCAAAACCAGTCATCGAGGCGATCTTTGGGGGAGGTCTTGCAGTGAGTATTTATTGGCTGACATAACGATGATGATAATTATAGTGTAGGAGCAAAAATGTTCTATATCCTAACTGAAATGAAACCCTGTTGTGTAAGTAAGTTAACCGCGCGGCTGTTAACATGCATGACGATAATAGGTTATTTTTATTTATAGTAAACCGCAAGAATGAAGCTACCACGTCTTTTCGACAACGTGCAAGGGCCCCGCATTGGTCGGAAGCCTAGGACGATGATCCACCACGGACAGTACACGGCGGGCGAGACAACGGGTGGTCTGAGCGTTCTCTTCACATTACTCTGCATTGTCGACCTGTTCGGAGTGTTCCCGGTCGTTGCGTTACCCAAATGCGTCATCGCTTGCGGTTTGTAACCTGATTAACATACAAGCTTGAATATCCATCGATCGTATCGTGTGGTTGTCTAAACTAGTGTATAAAACCGCCTTAGTACTGTGGTCGGAAAACCTTGGCTAGTTAGTCGCATGCGAATTTATTTTATAATTGACAAATGCTAATTGCAAATTAACACTTCTATAATAGCTTCTTCAGACCTCTTCCAGTATCTCAGTTGCAAGGTTGGCAAGGGTCCCAGCTGGGGTCATTAGATTTTATATATCACATAATTGAGTCATACCTCTTCCTCAAAACGCTTTGCGGAGACAGGGAAAGTTATTATTTATTTTGCCTTGTTAAAGACTGATACCAACTCCAATCAAATTCAGAACTATAACATTGACGAAAGTTAAAAGAAGCACATTCTAATATAATGGTAATAAAAATTATATTTGTTTAAAGTGTTCCCGTAGGCCCGTAAAAAGCTCAGACTATAAATTGACTTGTGATGTGTAATACTGATTATTATGATTCACTATTCAATTGAGATTCCCAAACTATGTAGCCTATAAGACCAAGTCATCGTTGAAGTGGATGTCAAAATTCCCGCCATTGATTGAACTATGATTTTTTTAATTATAATGTCTAATGATATAGGAATTTATTTTCTTTCTTTAATCTCCACTACACTAATGTTAATCCAAAGAAGTAATTAATATATTTTAAATACATCTAATGTTTGAAATACTTTTTAAATCTATCATGCGTTACGAGGATTTATTTATGATAGTAGAGATAAATATACAAGAGGTACTCGTAGATACACATAGTAGAGATTTGTTGTCAGTACTGTGTAATCATTACAATATATTACATTATGGACTGTATTTACAAAAATCTTTAATCTGCTTTTTTAATTTTAATAATCGTATTAAAAGTGTTTAGTCATAGAAATTAAGGTTATTGAACGTTAATTTATATTATAACGAAGCTTTGATATTATTATTATACTGTCGGAATACAAAGGCCAGCTCCAGTTGTGAAATTGACTTGCATTTGTTTCCAGGTATTTACGGCATTCCATTAGTACTGGCGGTGTTTACACTGCAATTATATACCGCCGTACTGCTCGGCAAAAGCTGGCTTCTGGCTTATGAGCTGTCGCCAAACATACGGGAGAAAAGCAGGTATGTATATCTAACATTTCATTTACCCAGAACTATTTTCATAACTCATTTTATTTTGTAATACGACCACGGCTTTGACATGCCTATATTTAGAATAACGAAAGATGATTCCGTCTAATTTTCGAAACAACTTTTTTATTGTATTACTAATAGTAGTAATACTATTTGAATAAAGAATATTTTAATTCTCATTTCGAATAATCATTATATATACGTGAGGTACGCGGGTAGACGTCGCGTGGGTAGGATTTCCGTAAACTGGATTTACGATGTAGTCAAAGTCGAGAGAAGTCGCTCATGGTGTGCTGTGTAAGATATCATCGTGGTGATGTTTGGGGAAGGCTTATGCCTTGAAGTGAAAGTCTACCGGCTTACATGATGATGATTGGGAACATAATTTTTTAAATAAATAGGTACGGGGAAATTCATTAATAATTGTGATAAACGATATACAGCCAAAAATATCAAAAGTTCTCGATATAAAATTATTTTCGTTTAATCTGCAAAGTATAGAAAAAATTGACAATGGTTTTGCTTATGAAGATATATTACCTCACATTGCACACATAACGTGCAATCGTTGTATAAATTGGCAATTGGCATATTATAAAACACCGACCTTGAAAATTGTTTTCCAAAAAAAGTCGTTTCTCAAACCGGTACCGATGAAAAGAATCCCTATTACACGAGCGTATGATATAGCAACAAAAAACATCTAAGACCGAAAATAAATTTGTATTTCTAAGATATAAAGGCTTTTAGAATCAAACTCCTCAGTTTTGCGGCATCGTGACCCTAGGAAAGTATATCGTGCACTTTGTTACTCCATCTGTGTATAGAATATTTTCGATTTCGTCTAATACAATAGCACACCACACTACATCACTGACAGCGTCCAAATTCAAATCAGACTTTGAAGCACAATTCGAACACCCAATGAATGATTTAACACAAAAGTATTGTGGCTATAGTGGCCAGCACTACAAAGTTTGAACACTACATCACCATTAATTTAAGATTTAGAATTCGATTATTAGATTCTTTTTTTTAAATTATAAGTTCTTTTAGTTTATCATTAAATTAAGTTTGTCACTAGCTATACTGAGTAGTTTGCCGTGCCGGTGGTAGCTTCCTGTAGGGCTAAAAATGCCGAGTTTTTATGTTGTTTGACGATTCGAATGTGCTTGTAACAGCCTATTTGAATAGAGAATATTCTTATTTAGTACAATTTTGGACTACCGGTAGTAAGTGTATGAACATTGGTAAACGAACACTGGCAGCCAGTTGTAGTTTTTTTTTTTCATGTAAACGGCATGTTATCGACACACATTATCGACATATATGAACAATTTTATTTCTATAGAATTTCCCTTTTTGAAGCGCCGCTGATTATGACGTAATGTTGTCCATGCAATAGAAAAACAACCAAATCGTTATTTTCAGGTTTCCATACGCCGCGGTAGCCGAGCTCGCTTTCGGAGACAACGCGAGAAGATTAGTGACTTTCTTTATCGACGCAACTGTCTTCGGAGCCGCTGTACCTAATTTCATATTTGGTTAGAAAAATTAAATTAAAAATGTACATACGGTTCTAGACAACATCGGATTTATTCATTTATCCCTATAGGATAATTTCTAGTGACTACTAGTGTATGTCATAAGAAAAATTACTATAATTGTTTAACTTAGTTGTTTAACAAGAATTAGATTAAACCATATAAAGCATATTTCATTTTAAAGCCCGAACTTATATGGCGTAGCCACGTATTTTAGATTAAAAGATATCATAATAAGGACGATCAATTTGTTTCTAGTTGCTATCAAATTAGGCAATCTAGGCATTGTTTTTATGACATACACATATGATCCCTACAAATTATCTAAAGTTAATACATGGTGTCCAGTGGTAGAATTCGGATTTCAATTTTCAAATTAAACAAAACCGGGCACATTTATAAATAAATAACTACGATTCGTTCTATTTAGTTACATGTAAATACTATAGTATGAATAATTAAAACTATGCTTTAATGTTATAAATTACAAAGGTAATTTATTATAGTCGACCTCGTAATTTCTTAGCTAAGTTACTTTAGGTTAAATAAGATCTGATTGCCCAATCTTTGCTGGTGACATGTAGTTTTTGCGGAAAAGTATAGAATACCTCTAATAGTGTATATATGTAAAAAAATATATAATTGTATTTTTCGTTGCAGCGTCGCAAAGCATGCAGCTGTTCTGGTGGAAGATAACTGGTGGCGGCGTGGGAGTCACGTACTGCGTGTGGATGGTCCTCATAGGGCTCCTCCTATGCCCTGTCATGTGGCTCGGCTCACCTAAGGATATGAAGTGAGACATGTTGTCATACGTCATTAGAAATTTAACTAAAAATTTAAATTATATATTTAATATTAATAATTAACATAAAATAATTTAAAAATAGGTGAAAGCAACAGATTAATTTAAACATCAAAAGAGTTATTGACACTATTCAGATCAGAAACTAAAGAAAGAAAATATTAAATATCGAAGTACTAAAATTTCTTTGACCTGTTTTACCCTGCTGCGAAAGTGGTATTTGCTAATTTCTCTGGTACTAGAGGACAGGACAGTAACATAGCTCGAAGGCTCACGGGTGAGATTTGGCTCAGATAGCTACGTACTAAAATTTGACCACATTGAGAAACCGTAGATCTTTTTGGTCGTTTAGGCGGACGCTCTATGGTTCAAGAGCCACCTACAGGAGACCTCGGTTCAGTTTGTCACTCGTTAATAAAACGCGTTTAGTTTTTCGACTCAAGCGTACCCGTGAGGACCGAACCTAGTGCTAGTCACCGCCCCAGGCCTCTGAGCGATGAGACATGGAAAACCACGGTTGACAAGAGGCACACGTTGTGTAGAATAGACGGTGCGTTGTTCCGTTTCTGCACAAATACAGAATATTCTTAAGGTAACTTGATCTTGTTTGTATACGTTCAGAACGAACAGACTACAGTGATATCTAATGGATTCAGGCGTTATTTTGTGGAAGTCCAACCTAAGTAAGAAAATTTATTTACTTTATTGGAGATAGACAGTAACAAAAGGCAGTAAGAAAGTACAAACTTAGAAGCTTAGATATATAAAATTAGTTACATTTGTTACCTTATAACTATCTCACTGAGAACATAATGATTTATAGTCAAACAATTAAAAAAACAAATAAAAACAATCAAAGACTATGGTTTATATATTTATATTACGTTTGTATATATTTATATTATATTTATATTATGGTTTAAATTGCATTGTATGTACTCAATAATTTCGAACGAAATTGTTTTTTAAAAGATACGAGAGAGCACGAGAATATATCAATATCACTAAGATATGAATTGTAAAGGACCAATATATAGCTACAGAGGCAGCTTCACAGGCAGCGCATGATAAATACATAGTTCAGTCACATAAGTTACGTAAGTTAGCATTGGCGGAAGTAGCTATATATTGGTCTTTTTCTTACTTAGACTACAGCGATGTTACCAAGTTTTAATTAATCTGTTACAATGTTTGTTTTTCAATATATTTGCCATAATGAACGTCTTATATAAATGTATGGAGGAAGCCTATGTGCTGCTGTGGATGGCCAATGGCTGATATGACGATTATGATATTGTTCACTGGAATTTGTCTCTTCAAATTGTTTAGAAATGTGGAGTAAAAGGGCGCTATATTCATTGTCGGGTAAATAAGGAAAAAGTCGAGGTAAGGAATATTCATTAACAATAACTTTCAGGACCCTAGCCCTGTTGTCGGTGTGCATCGTCGCCACAGTTGCGGTTGCCACGTGGACGTGCATAATTATGGACGATGAATCGCCCACCAGCTTAGGAGGTGTCATGGACTACACGCCCTCCCCGAGTGACTTTCTGGCTGCCTATGGCATCATCGCATTTCAGGTACCGTATTTATAATTTTTAAAGAAGGTCACTGATACATTACTTTACTGTGGGTTTGGGTAAACCTTAGAGCAAGGGTCAAGAAGTTCCTCGAGAGCCTGACCTCGGGCCGTTATGTGTAATTTTGTTAAAAGAATCAGAGGCCGCTCAACTTCATATCGCTTAGGCAGACGCGTCATTGAGTGACCTGGTACAATAACCTCCGAGGGGGCTGTCACTCGTCGGCAATACTCGTTCAGCATTTCCACTGAAGACCGCCTAAAAGAACCGAACCTCGACTTAATAACTTCACAAAGCGTTAGCGCTGAAAGAATTTGCAAAAGAAACTCCAGCAAATCTTCTTTCTGTAATAATTGTGGATTGTGGTCTCTTGTAGTTTATGAGTCTCCCTCACCAACGAAAACGACTCATAAACTTTAACTTTTCACTAATTATAAGTTGTTTTGTATGTAGTTTCTCTTATTATCATCTCTTTGTCCGAAAACTCGAGCATGTCTTAGGACGGCCTTAAGAATATAAGTATATTAAACCTCAAACGTCATAGTTTTGTCCTTGAGGATTACCACGTGATATTTAGATGGAAATATTGCCACAGTAAAAAAGGAGACTGGAACTCTTTGTGCAACTCCATTCCTGAAAGTGCAACTTGAAATTTGAAAAATATTGTTAAGAATGAAACACTAAGTCAAAATCAAAATTGCTTTATTATACGAGATCATTATAATCATCGACAATCCACAGCTTTAAATTAAATTTACTTTACTTTAATATACTATAGTCTAATTAATCTGGAGAGTACGTTGGTGCATAAATATAAATTTAATTTTAAAATTTATCTGTGGATAGTAAAGATTTGCCGCCAAAATATTTTTTTAACGATTTTCCAGTTCGATATACATCCGATGCTACTGACGCTGCAAGTAGACATGAAGGACAGCCGGCGCATTAACTCTGCGGTTCTGGGCGCCTTCATCACTACCGGCTTTATGTTTATGGTCACATCCCTCCTCGCTGCCAATCGCTACGGGAATAGCGTCGAGAACAATATACTGCAGGGTAAGTGAAATAAGTGAAATCAAATATTAAATATATTAACTAAACAGCATGCAATAGATTCATTATGCGGGTGCCGGGTCCTTCGCGTCGTAGGAAGAGGTACTAGGTACGGTTCTTGGACCTGACGGCCCATGTAGCACCCGTACCAACGAGACTTCTCTCCTTGCCTAGCGATATATTAATTGATTCTTTTCTCATCGCTTCCCTTTTGGAGGAAGAAGAGAGTCGCGACACATTCTTGTAGTTTTGTTACAAGGTAATAAGTGATTTAATTAAGCGTAATAACACCGTGTAAGAAGAAACAGTAATATATTTTCAGAAGAAATTGTATAAAATAACACAAAATGGAAAATTTTTTGGAAAGAATATAAAAATAGTCGATAGGAGGATGAGAGGCGATGTTTGAATGTAATGTGGGTGAGTGCTGTGGTAATGATAGATAATATGAAGTATGAAAGAGAAAGAAAGAGAGAAATTGTGAAGGATGAGAGAGAGAGGGTGAAAAAAGGAAGGTTTATAACCTCGTCCCTATAAAAATGAGACGGGAAAACGAGTGGTCTCTAATAACGTGGGCCATAATAAAAAAAATGATTCTATTCTATTCTAGAAGACCGTTCCAGAAATGAGGTAATATTGGCTCTTGATATTATTAAATCCATCAGCAGGTTATACAGAAATTTCGGTGTTATACCTCTCTCTCCTACTTCCACATATAAATTCACTATGAATTTAATTACAACCTACGTGTAGAAAAACATTTTTATCATTTATGTAATAACATTTCTATGGTCTAAATATCAATATTTTGAAATAAGGAGCCTTGTGAACCTGCTAATTTCAAAATGATTTCACTTTAAATGTTTACTTATTATTTCCAGGCATGCCACCTTCCGTTACGTTGTACATAGTGGCTTTGCTGGTCACCCTGCAGCTATGTCTCTCGAGCGCCGTTGGGAATTCCGCGTTATTTCAACATTTAGAAGACTTGTTTAATATTCCTAGAAGTATGTATTACAAAATTCACAATATATCATGTAGTAAATAATGAATTGAAGTCGATGACGCACTTGACGAGAAATTTATGTAAAAGTATTTATTGTACACAACCTGGCCACTTCTAGGTTTTAGGTATAATTCTCTTTTTAAAAACCCGCAATAGATAAAATTCCGAAAGCTCAAGCTATTAAGATGGCGGGTGGCAGCTTATCATGTTCTTGTTTATGTATCTATTAACAAAAAAAATAAATTGCAAGTCTTCAAATTTTGAATTGTCATAATTAAAGAACATATAAAAGTATAATTCGAATAAAAATATATTTACAAGAATTACGTCACTTATTTCGATTTCTGAATATAAACGACAGAATTTGAAAAAACATTTTGCTTTAAAACAATTCCTTGTTACAAAAATATTTTTGATATTTTCAGATTTCTGCATACAACGCTGTCTAGTAAGATCCAGTATAGTCGCATTGGCTGTTTTCCTTGGTGAATCTGTACCGCGATTCGACTTAGTTATGGGTCTCGTGGGATCTACACTCACCGGGCCTCTAATGTTCATTTTTCCGCCATTATTTTTTCTGAAACTTTGTTACCTGAAATCGGTCAACGTAAAACAAGAATTTTCTCTCAGTTACAAACTGAAAAGTTCAAACACTCCGGTGATCGAAGATTATCAAAATGGCGGTAAAGGTATTCAAGATGGCGTTGACTTGTCAAAATTACCGCTCGTCACTACATTGGCGCCAAAATATCAAACATTCAGCAGTTATGATGAGATCTATCGTGCTTATATTGATGAATATGATGTTAAATGGTACGATATATTGATGGCGTCTCTTGTTATGTTATTGGGAATGTCCGCTACGGTTATCGCTACATACTCCAGCTGGGCTGAAGCGATCTCATCGGCAACTTTCTCGCCGCCATGTTTACTAAACGCTACCGCTGCGGCGAGAAGTTTCCTTAAAGATTCCTAGAGAAAAATGTGATCGTAAATTAATGTACTAGTATAATTATTACCAGTGATCAGTTTTTCATCATAAGTTAAAGGTTTGGTTTATCATTGGGACTGCTTTTGTACCCAAAAAAATCTTGAAATGTTTAGAGTCGAGTGAGGTGTAAAACTCAATCTGTTCGTGCGCACGTAGTCTACAAAAAAATCACCTTGTTTATGCACATACTAGTTATTCCCCGCTTCGCATGGCCCGCACCGCGTTTTTTGGGTCAAAAATCTATTCTTAGTAATTTTTTTACATTCAAAAATTATCTAGCCAATTCTTACAACTGTAAAAGCTAGTTTGAAAATAATTTAATGAATGTTACCTCTGTCCCTTGCGGGTGGTATTTCATAAAATCCTTTGCCCCTGACCTCTACTCAGCGAAAGGATTATTAAAAACAAATTTCAATTCTCTAAGCATTGGTGCTAGAGATATATATCATCATATATCATATGTATATTGCATTGCATATATATTACTTGCTTACAAAATAGCAAATAATACCACTTTTATTTAAAAGATGTCACAACGTGATCTAATTATATTATTGTAAATTTTCGAGCTTTTCTGAACCCTTTGATTAAAAAGTAGCCTTCATAATTTATTACCAGCATTAACTTGGGGAGATATGCATATTATTATCTCGTGCGATTTTTCGCAATGGTCTTTAGACCATATCAAATAAGTATATTAGACACGAACAAGAAATATATGCTCTCTATTGTCGAGATCTTGATGGAAGTACAGTAATGTTTTTATTTTTATAAATTATTACTTATAAACTGATTATAATCACAAAACAATCACTCATAAATAATTGTAAAATAAAATCGAGATTGAAATTTTTATGTAACACATATATTTAGTTTATAACCGTTTATTTAAAATAGGATAGAAGTGTTTTAATTTATTTGGTAGTATGCGGAAGTAAAAATAGTAAGTTGAACATGGTAGATTTCCGTGAATCTGAAAGAATAAGATATAAATAATACTGCCTAAATATTAGGAGACCGGGAAGTAATGTCGCTTTCTTAATGTAAATTCACACGTCTACATTTGTAACAAGTTTTTATTTATAATCAACAATATATTCACCTTCGTTATCAACAACCTGTTGACATCGAGTATACAGTACCCGGCGATAAATATTGCACATCGATCTTTTGGAAAGAGACAATCGGCTTCGTAGAGCGTTATCTCTGTCACACACTACCTATGTGACGTTTTGTCAGTCGTCCATTTTTCATCGGGTACTGCACAATCTATAAATGCCGGAGCAGTTAAAATTAATCGTTTTTTTTTTAAATATGTCGACAGAAACTAAATTACTTTCCGGTCCCCCTAACACTCGTAGTTGTAATTAGTTAATAAAACACACATCAAAATTAACATGTCTTTAATTTTAACCAACATTCAAATCAAATAAATCGGTCAACGATTATAAAATTCACGTCAAAAGGAACAACAAATATTTGTTAAGAAGCTAATTTATAAAACATCGGTACACGACATTGTCGATTGCTTTGGCATAATTTTTTTTAAAGTAGTTCATAGCATTGCGTAAACTTACAATAAAAGTTTTAATAAATCCAAGAAATAACTTACACATACTTCAATCAAGAGTATAAGCAGTTTTCAAGCAAAATAATAATGATAAATATGAAAAAAAAATTACAAAGGGTTACACACAACAGTACAATAAATAGGTTGGCAACAATTTTTTTTTATATACATTTTTATCTATAATATATGTCATCTATTTATATTAATTGCAATATTTGAGGGTTATTAACAGTCATTGGTAATAGATGTTTCATGTTTCACTTGTCATTTTTTGTGTTCAGACTAATTACAAAAATACTGTAAGGATATGGTACAATACAATAATAATAATTTGTATGTAATATATATATTGTTTTGTCTTGTGTGTATATATAGTGTATTAGACAATCTACAAAGAGGTAAAGGTCCCCTTGATAATTTGTTATAGTGCAACCGAAACCGCTGTACCGCCTCGAAAAGAGCCGTGAGAGTTGACTGACCGGCGAAATGGAGCGAACGGTACTGCCTCCGTCTCGCCGCACACATACTTAAAGCGCGGTATAGTGGTTCCGGTAGCACTGTAGTTGATTACATAGGTTTAAAATACATAGCAGGGGTGGCCAAGTACTTTTATATAAACCATTTTATTTGTAAATACGTATTTAATGGAAATGCAAAAAGGACTCAATCTTTTTTTTAAAGTACCAAATATGTGTATTGAATGTTGAAATAGATGAGAACGAGTAAAAATTTAAAAAGTTGAACATATGGAATGAGATCAATTTTTTAAAATATTACACTAAAATGAAAAGTGTGCTATTTCGGTGTATAGGGGTAACACGCTATAGGACTACCTATCTCGGATCACTAATCCAGTCTGCTGCGATTTATCGAGTTAGCTTAACTTGAGTAAGACTAACCCCACTTGTCTGCAGAAACCAGCCCGCAGAGACAAGACTGTCTGGTAACCATTATAGGAGGTTACCCTTCGCTACCCCCCTGTAATATATATTAGACTTAATGTCCACAAAGATAATTCAAGCAATCTAGTACTTTTATACAACAGAAGCGGCAAACGTTCCTGATTGCATCCACATGTATATAAGTTTAAATATATTGCAGTATTATTAATTATCAGAGATCGAATATGATGCAAATATTTATTGAAGTGATGGTTTTATATAAAAACTGAGTATTTACTTCAATTTTTTTCCTTATGTTTATTTGTCTATAAGTGATGCTTTCCATGCATTTTGGTAATGCACTTGCTCAAAAATACAATTACTATGCTAAGAAAACAATTATTTTTGTGACGAACTGATTATTTCAATAAATAATCTCACTAAATTCAAACCTTTGTTCCCACCATCGTTCTTTCATTATTTTTAAAATAACGGCTTCTCCACTTGAATTTGAAAAAAATCCGATCTCTGATTAGAATTTATATCTAAACATATATGTGTGCATCAAATTTCATATGCAGTTTATTAATAATATGATAGTAGTTAGTAACATAATCAGTTTCACTAATTATTATAATGTCACCAATTGATTTCAGATTAGATAAACCATTAAATGGCTAACTTATTAGATTTTCACTGGATTATATTTACCACACAAACTCAATGTTAACAATCATCACTGAAAGATTAGAAAATAAACTCAATAATATATTACATATTGCAGATTTAAAAAAAAGACTATATATCTAAAATGGTGCCTATGTGGTGACCATATTGTCACCCTCTTATTAGAGGAACTTTGACATGTATAACATTAGCGGGCCATTTATTGCAGTTTTTAATAAACCATTATAATGGTTACATCACAGTATATCTATAATAATGTTTTGTTTGTCCGCAAATACATTCATAATTATTTAAAAAAAGTGATCGAAACGGTGTCAATACAAGGGATAAAAACAAGCTGTATGCTCCTACTTTTCGTCTTCAAAGGTTAAATAAATTATTTATGGCATTAGGTACATGTATGTACAATAAAATTCCACAGTCAATTTCAGATCTACCACTGGAGAGATTAAAAACACAAATATTAAAAAGATATTATTGAAAAAAGCATATTATCCTATCGAAGAATATTATACTGATGTTAATGCGTGGAATTAAAGTCGACACGACACGACACGATTAAAGGCTCACTTAGACAGTAATTATTATAAAACACTATTAATAAACTATATTTGTAAAGAGCATCTGTTGGGTTTCTCGCCGGCTCTTCTCAGTAGAACTGCCTTCCGAGCCGGTGATAGCTTCCTGTAGTCGATATTTTGTTTATTGACGATTCTAAAGTGCATGTAACAGCCTTTTCGAATAAAGAATGTTTTGATTTTGATTTACCAATATTCATTATTAACCACCTCCATCTTACAATGGCCACAACAAGCAATTACATACGCAGCAGGTATTACATAAACAGCCTTATTTCAGTCTTAGAGTTTTTTCGTCGAGAGTTTTTCCCCGAAGACCTTCCTAATTTCTTTCTTGTCCAACTTTCCCATTGCATTCCTTGGCATCTGGTCCACCACCAATATCTTCCTGGGCAGCATGTACGGAGCCAGCTTCTTTCCAGCTTCTTCCTTAATCTCTCGCAATGTCAACTTCGCTTTTTCTTTAAGTACTACTACAGCGGTCACTGTGAACAATATGAACAATGTTACCATATAACGAAAAATATTTTTGAAATAATATACGGTTATTAGTATCTTATGTGTGGGTATTGCGGAATTACAACACACACATATGTAATCTCTCTAAATTATCCATTAATAAATTTAAGAAGTTTATTAAACAACAAATTGTATAAATATTTATTGTAATATAAAAACCACTTTACATTATATAATTAAAGTTATGCGCCAACATAAGTACCGTTACCCCCCACACTAGGCAAGGCCTGTACCGCATAGGCAATATCTTATAACACTAAAGATTATTTAATAAATATAATAACTATGCATTTGATAATAAATCTTAGGAATGCTCTACTCTGCTCTACTCTCTGTTAAGGATATTGTCAAAATGACAAAGAACCCAAGTTTTCCTCACGAAGTTTTCTGGTAGTTTGATAATTTTAAATCTTAGAAAATTGTTAAAAATAAAAAGGCGAGTTTAGAGATCCAAACATTGAAAAAGTCCGCAGTTTTGAACAATGAATGATTACAGGCATATACTTAGGATCATTTATATTGATTACTTTTATACATCAACACAAGAATACCAGAAGAATTCAGAAGAACCCAAGGCCATCCTTAAAAATAAAGTAAGAAGGGTTCCAAACGCACCCTAATCTTAGAACCCTCTACAAACTCAGACGGTTTTTTTTTGATCATCATTGTTTTCAGCAATAGAACGTCCACTGCTAGAGATAGGACTTCCATATATTTTCAACAGGTTGGAAACAGCCTACTTCCAACATTTACTTAAGGTCATTTATCCTACTTAATGGCCCGTGCTTCCCACTCCAAATTCTTAAGGTTGCTCAATGCCTATATCCACTGGGCTATATCACTTACTTCCGTTAGTATATGGATCTTCTCATTTCTGAGACTTTATAAAGAAATCCCGTGCCCATTAAGTCAGGAGTCAATCACTTTCACAAATAGCTGACTTAAGATTGTCACTTACCGATCTCTCCATAGGTGTCGTGCTTTATTCCCAACACCGCCACGTCGGATACGTTTGGGTGTTCCAGGATGGCGGACTCCACTTGCAGCGCACTTACTTTGTACCCACTCGTCTTTATGATATCTATAGAAGTCCGGCCAAGGATCCTAAACCTTCCATCAGAGTAAGAAGCAGTATCGCCAGTTCTAAACCAGCCGTCTTTGGTGAAGTCTGACGAGGTCAATTGTGGTGCCCGGTTCCAGTATCTGTAATAGTTATTTTCAAAATTTAAATTTCTACAGAGACTGTCTCGGCATGTATTTTTGATACGTGATAAGTACCTTGTGAAAACGGCAGGGCCTTTCAGCAATAGTTCACCTTGATACTCCCCATCCTCGCTCTGCTTGTGGACGGTCACCGTCGACGGCTTCCAATCGCTACCGTCCGGATCCGTAAAGAACTCTTTCGAACCTGATAACCCGAGTTTCTCCAGAGATATCTGTGGGCAAAATATATGTTCTTGTATGTACAATATTTGAGGCAATGTTTCTAAATCTGTATACATTGTATGAAGCCAGTGCCTTCTCAATCATAATCTTGAAAGTTTTTGGACATGGATTGTTATATTTATAGATTCTGAAAAAAATGCAAAAAAAAAGTACGCATGTGTCGGCGCAGCTAAGAATATGTCGATAATCGTTGCAGCGTTTTGGCACTAATAATTCTAATTATCTTCTTTTAATTATTTTGAAAATAATGTAATATATCAAAGGTTAAAAAATGCAATTGACGTATTGGCGCGAATGGTGGCGCTGCCGTAGTGTACACGCTTGGCAATTTTTTTACAACCTCAATTTGGTTTGGCTTAATTTAGCATAATTGCCAAACCATACTGTTAAAATTTCAATAAAAATAAAGTCAACATCTTCATTTTAGCTGTAGGACGTTTATTGCTGGAGTTAAGCCTCGTTTGATTTTCAATAAGAAATAGTTTCAAGCAGCATGAATCTAGTGTCTTAAGAAGTTCCTCTATCTAAGTTGTAGGTAAATGGTGGGGTCCTAGAGTTTTGAGTTATACCAAGTTTGGCCAAGCTGATCAAAATTTGTGTCATGTCCAATACAAACAAGACTGATTAAACCTAATTTAAACAAGTTGATGGTGAACATCTTATGCTGCGCTTATTGATCCGTGATCACTTCACAATACCCCAGAAGCCATCTGATCTGCGCACTTTGTGACTAACCCATTGTCATGACAATCTGCTGGGCAGTTCCAGTTACCTTTTTTATCTCCACATTTCTGATCAGATTTTCCAGAGAAATCCCTAGTATACTTCTACACATAACTTGTTGAGCCACTGTGAGCTTGCCAACATTATTGAAGTGAGAGACATGAGAGCATAACTGACTTACAGTACTTTCTTCCTTCTACAGATCTCTAAAAAGACCGGTTGAAAGCGGTTTGCATGATTTGCTAAGGAATGATTTTAAAAATCCTGTTACATAAAATCGAGGTACCTGAGTGTCTGGTTCAGGAGTTTCCACGGTGATCAGAGGAGTCAGTTCATCTACCGTTGCTATCCTGGCGCTAACGCCGGGCAACGGCCGTCCCACGCAACCCACATGTCGCTGCTCCACTGGACGGTAAGGGTTGCTCAGCGCCATGCCCACCTCCGACATTCCGTAACGCTCTAACAACCGAATGCCCGATATCTGAAAACATCAAGTGGATGTCACTGAAAAAAATTGTTGCACTCAAATATATATAAAAATTAGACATCAGATATAAGTCAAGGAACATATATATCATAATATTATTTTTATATCATAGAAGTGTTTATAATCTGGTAGCATAATGGAGAACATTTGCCCACAAACAAATGTTCTCCATTTGATAGATTTTTTCACAACAAAATTTAGTATTCTTTTATTAAAAAATTAATAACAATTCTTTATCTTAATCTTAGTCTAAAAGCACAGGTTCCCAATGGAGCGGTAGTGCCACTAAGTGGTATCTTGTAGAGTATTTATCCAAAAGCAAATGAAAGGGGGGCATTATCAGCTCACCTGCTCCCACTTTCGGAATAAAGCGTCGGGCAGCGGGGCAGAGCCGGCGCACATGAGACGCAAGCGCGAAGAGAGCGTGGTGCGAACGTAGTCCGCCATCTTGTCGCTCCCGAACATGGTGTCGTAGTCAGCAGCCAGTCGCGCGTACATGGCAGGCACGCCGTGGAACACCGACACGTGCGCTTCCTCACGTTCGCCCATGCCCAGCAGCCGCGACCACACCGCGTGCGTCACGAAATTTGCTAGCAATCGGACGCTGCAACCAAAACGTATCATCATGTCAGCAGACAAAATCCCATTGCAAGGGGTCGCCCATCCTTTCCACCATGACATCCTTTAAACATTACCACAATGATCGGTCTTGCGCTGTATCCTGTTACTTCACATGACCTTGGCTATGTCGTGGGTCCAAATATTCTACGGGCTTGTGGTCGCTAAACGAGAAACTTTAGTGTAACACAATCATCATCATTTCAATCATATAATCATAATCATAGGACGTCCACTTCAGGATATCAACCTCCCTGGAGAGTACCAATAATAACAATTGAATGAAGCCTCCATATGTCATTTTCCTTATTCATCAAAGTTATCTGTTATTTTTTGGGTGGGTGTCCTATGCCGAGCTTGCTGATCCGATATTTGTTCTATTTACGTTAAAGGAAGGACATAATTGAGATCTTAAAATCACTAAAACAAATTTAAAAAATTAAAAAAACTAAAGAAATTCAAAATAAATTACTTATACATGAGTTTCCATTCCTTTACTCACATAGCCCAGGTAGTGACTAGCACATGTACACTATAGTTGATACAAACATTCAGTCAATTGATAATATAAACAAAACGCATACCGTGCTCCGACAGCTAAAGAGGCATTCAAAGAATTCAACTGTCCATGAATGTGGTGAAGTGGCAGCGTGTGGAGCACCACGTCGTTCGCGGAGTACTGCCACGCGCTTTGCAAAGCCGCTATCTGAGTACTAAGCATATTGTGTGTCCACACTACGCCTTTAGGTTTGCTTGTTGTGCCTGGAAAATATATATTCCGAAATTGTCATATCACTTAATTATTACTTTCATCATCATCATTTCATCTGTAGGACATCCACTAGACAGGTCTCCAATAATGATGGTTGGATGCATTTTGCATCCAGCATTTTCTGGTGACTGCATCGATCCACCTTGTGGATGAATATCCTAAGCTTAGCTTGGTATACACTTCGGATGTCCCTATGTCCTGCATGTTTTGTAGCCTGCCAGTTTAACTTGCCAATTCACTGGGTGAAACCAGAAACTCTTTTTCTTCTTTTTCTCGTTTGACTGTGAAACTCCTCATTTCTAATCCTGTCTACATTCAGTTACTATGAGCTTTCCAATTATGCCCCAAATTTGTTGACTTGAACCACATCATCAATAATAACTTACTTAAGTTATTGCTGATAAAGTGGTCTCCAAGCAAAAGAAAAATGTCAGTAGAGTTTTATACATTTTATACACTACAATCAGCATCTCTAGAATCAACATCCTGTGGTTTGAAATAAACCTATGACATTTCCAAAAGTATCTAGATATTACAAGAGCCTATAACAAAGTCTGTTACAATTTTATTGTCCTATGACATAGTTTTACTGGGTAGGCCTGTCCTAAAGTAACAACATTTTTTGACTATGCAGTAAAACATATATCATTAAAAGGAATTATTATTATCATGTTATCAATTTAATAGGTACAATAATTGCCTAAAATCCCTATGGAATGTGGATAGTAATATCAGAGTTCATATCATATAGATATCTATTATCTAATAAAAATTATTTAATTACCACTTGTATAGATTAACATTGCATCATTTCTCCCATACCACATGTTAGATCTCCCAATATCACTTAGGTGTTCCTCCATCTTTGGCTTCATAAATGATGTGTTCGGCTGATATAACTGTGCTGTCACTTCCTTGTCTCTACCAGTGATCATTAAGGGTCTAGAAAGCTCCAAGCTGATGGGACGAAGAAGTCGCTCATATTCCTGGGTTGATATCACAAGACTGGCATTACTGTCTGTTATGAAGTACTTCAACATCTCTTGTGGGTGGAGAGATGTCAATGGAACAGCTAAAAGTTGCAATAAATCAAATGACTAATGGTATAGATATAGCAATATTTGTCAAGTAACATTTAACAATACTACTTTTAAAGATAATAATTGTTAATAATAATGATATATAAAGATGTACATTACATAGTAAAAAGGTAAAGAATTATTTTTAATTAGAAGAATTGGAATGAGTTTGAAAAGTGCAATAAACATTTAATTTAAATTATATTATTTTGTTTAATGTTATTCTAAGAGGCATTGAACCTCTATGGCTCATATACACACTGTTACATATTTATTTGTCACAATGTCAGGTTCAACAATTGAAGGTCAAACTACAAGAAATTGCAGTGTAATCAGTAATATTAATGGCATATTAAAGATTCAATGTAATGAACAAAGGCTTTAGGTAAAATAATGGTAGGTGATATAATTATGTATTGTTCAAAAATGAAAATAATATATATTTACAATTACTTAAGAAGAGTCTGAACTGAATTCAAATATAACTGACCTATGTTTCCACTCATCCATATAGCCCATTGTACAATGACATGCGATGCATTGTTATTGGTCATGTAGGCAATTGTGCGCTCTGTTTCACCCACTGAAATAAATGCATATAGAAATTATTTAATTAGGGACTATTCACAAAATATGTCAACCGAAATTTTATTTTCCCTAGAAATAAATATTTATATAGCTTCTCCCTACCCCTTAACAATGAACAATAATTATGATATTTGTACAAGAATGTAATTAAAAAATGTTAATAGACATCTAAATTATTTTCAAGACTTAAATATTCTGAAGTACACACACAAGTAATAAATTTTTTAACAATTTTCACATAAATTTGTTTTTTAAAAAGAAACTTAGCATTATACAGTTATATAAATATAAATGGCATGTAAAGAATAGTTCTTAAAACCAATTACACAAAAAATTTTAAATTAAAAGTTTACTTTAATTCCAGTTACAAAAGTTTAAAATTAGAATATATTATTAAACTATTACAAAGTAATGCTCATGTAAAATGTTGCCTGAACTCAATTATATATATAATAGAACATAAAAAGGGTGTTGTTAAGATTGTAAGGTTTCATAATTGGTTATAACAGTATCTAGTTATTCTTTAAACTGATTGCTCTCAGAGACATAAAACTTAGGCGGCTCCACTGAATAGGCTTGATGACCCCACTTTGGAAGCAAACATATGATCTGCAGAGTATAGCAGAGAGGTGGTTGCATTTCGCAGGCTTAAGTTTGTGGCAAGAACATAGTGGGTGATATAAAGGATACAATAGATACTTATATCTATCCTCTAAATGTTACACTCACTGAGTTGAGCAGCAATTTCTTCACAGAGTGTTGATGCAGCCTGATGAAGACCTGCATATGTATAAATCCCAATGTCATCTTGTAAAGCAATTCGACTTGGAAAGAGTAGAGCTCTTCTGAAGACAGGTACCACACCACCTTCAACAGATTTAAGTGTAAAATGAGAGATATTTGTTACTTATAAATATTTTCTTGTTATTGGTGTTTGTAATTATTTAACATTTTTATATTGAATTGACTTTGCTATTGAAAATTCAAGACATTATTATAACATAAATTTATGTTGTTTGGAATGTTGATTTTATTGAGAAAAAACATGATAATTTTACACTGTTTTCCTATTAAAAATGTATGTTTGTCATATGACAATCAGAATAATACTAATCCCAAGAATGTTTATATCCTATATAATCTTTTATATTTCTATATGCTTAATTGAATACAACAGATATAAAATACATCTTAGTTTTTTTGCCATGTTATTCAGATCTAAATAAATTGTGAAGAAAGAAGAATTTCATATAATTTAGACATTATTGTTGGAAGTAATACAGTTTTATTTCAATCATTTCCATAATTTTCCATAAATGTTTATTCAAAATCTGAAAGAGTTGTATAATTGAAGACATACTATAGTTGAACATAATTCATTAAGGCAAGGTATGTGAAATCAAGAAACAAACTTTTAAAAGCAACTTTAATTATAGGCAAAATATTTAATTAAAGCTAACACTAAGCTGTACTCTTGCTAATAAAGAGAAATTCGCAAAGCAAAAAGAGTAACAACCCAAACCACGGTTCCTTTCTGGGGGCCATTGGGCTTCATTTTTTTATGGGGCGTCATTATTAGCAGCCTAAGAACTTGGTAGCTTACTAAGCCTTTTATGAAGATAGATATTGATGATGTAATTAAAACATAAATGAAAAATAGTTTGAAACAATGTTTTGGCTTAGAAACATTAATTGCTATAAACTACTTACCGGCTTTTGTGTCTTGATTAAAAGATGACAGTAGCTCTGTGTTAAGTTCTTCTTTAACAGCAGTAGTGGAAGCGTACTTGCTATTAATATTCCTAACAGGTGTTCTTAAAAGCCGGTTCAAAATGCGTATAGACCGAAAAGAATATTCCATTTTAAAGTGATAAATATTACGTGAATATGTGACTACTGTCGGACACTATTTTACTGATAAGATTAAATAACTAACAAATCAATATTATGTAAAAAAATATGATTATTATGAAAAGGAGAAAATTGATAAGGTTATCTTTAGACAGTTTATTTTTCTTATCTTTTTTGCGCGGTTAATACTAGTGATGCACTTAACTGTTATGCTGCTTGCTATTTTTTAAGTTGTTTTCTAATTTTCTGTAAATTTAACGTTAAATATTACTTTTTTATGATTAAAAATAAGTGTTTATGTTGCCTTTAGGTCGAATAAAATGAAATAAAAATAGAAAAAAGTTTTTGTTAAAATACTCTGTATACTCTCTATTTATTTAATTTTAGTCAGTGTTGTTTACGTATTAGGCTCCACCGGCACTTGTCACAAGGCAAACCTTTCGTCACGAAAATAAGTCTATGCTTTCTCTTTGGTCTATCAAGTAACCAACGGCGGTCAGCACTCGTTGTGTCATTGTCAAATAAAATGTCACCACATTAGGCAACACAACAACAAAGCAAACAAATATATTGTGCATAAATATTTTATTCAAAATTTAAATTAAAATATGAATGTATTAAAACTTTTATTGACCTGTTGACGTTTTATTAATATTTAAAAATGGTAGTCAACGCACCAGAAACACCTATACAGGCCGAAGTTATATTTGTTATAGAAGCAACCGCTGCAAACAGCGCTTATATTAATGAATTGAAGACAAATTATATAGTTCCTACTTTAGAGTAAGTCTTTATTATGTAATGGTTAACTTATTTAGGTTATTAACAATTAAAATGCAAAACTCGTATAAAATACCCTCTTCGATCAAATAAAAGTAGGTTTAATACGTCTCAATAAAATAATCAAATAAGCGTAAAAAATGTAATTATTTTGTAATTTCAATTACTTATCTGTCATGTGTATGTGCATTATTGCAAAACATGTATTTTGGCCAAATTGTAATTTATTATTGAACAGTAATTTTAAAGTCTTATTATGTATGGAATACTGTAATATTCTCAACTCTAACTGTAAATTAATGTTAAATATTATGAATACTTCGTTGTCATAATTCATTCTTGAATTGACAGGTTGTTTTAATGATTCATTTATAAAATGTTTGTAAAAGTCATTCTTAAATTTTAAATTGACATTTCATTCCAATGAAAATAAATGTTTATATAAAAAAAATTTCGCGTACTATTAAGAGTAATTATACTTAAGTCATTGTTAAAAAAAATTAGTAACAGTTTTTGTTGTACTGCTCAAAGAGCATTAACAGATTTCGCAGTTCCAAGGTGGCAGGGCATCTAGCAAAATTTCTGAAAAAGCTGAAGTGTTCCTAGGGGAGACTTGGCTTGTGCCACTACATACTATAATTCGCCCAAATTGGGTGGCCACGGAGCTATTAGATAAATAACGGTTTGCTCCATAGAGTGACTATGCTTATGGGCCCCTATCAGGCTAATACTTCCTTAGTATTCCAATTCAAGGGATTCTGAGAGAGCCGAGCCTCACCTTGGTCAACTGACCATAGCAACTGTTATGGCCTGGCTAACATCACTACCACAATTTCGGAAAAGTTGGCACTGGTATAGGAAGTGGCAGAATAAACATCAGTAACATTTCTATCTAGTATGATCAAGGGTTGACATTCCCTACTATATATAACCAAGCCCAATTTCCAATGACACCAGTTGGTTAATAAATGGTAATGCTGATGGTGTGCAGTCATTGCATTGTCGGTAAACTTGAGTATGTCTTGGTGTCAGGACTGTGTGACTTTTTAATGCCTGTCACCCAAAATTTTTAGGTCAACCGTTAAGATCAATATAATTTTAGTAAATATTTTATGGAAATGTACAGAAATGACTATTGCATTTAATTGTATATAAGTTAAACTACTATCAAGAAAATTCTTTACAGTTAATTACTACTATGTGTATGTATATATATATGTGAAAACACTTCTCCCAGGTACTTCCATGGTGGTGCATTGGAAGAAGGTGCTGGATGTGGTTCTGTTTACGGCATTGTAGCATATAAAGCTGCAGACTGCCACCCTGGTCTTCCAGTTTTAACATTTGGCCCTTTCACTTGCCCACAAAATGTTCTTGAAACTGTGGATAAAATACAGTTAGTATTTTCTCTGATATGTGCATATAGTTATAGATCACGATTATAAATGGTAAAATTCTCATTTGTATTATTTTTTTCATAATGTATGAGTTCATGGGAGTAGAATAGTAGTAAGTTTTGTTTTATATTTATTTACTTCCCTTGTTGGCTTATTATTTGAGCAGTTATACAGTTATGCTGCAATAGAGTTTTTATTGTCATAACCATCAGTGCCTTTGAATTCTGTGGTACTGGTCTTAAGGTGTAAAAAAAATTTCAGGATACATAATTAGGTATGTTTTTAGCTGAATTAAGTATAAATATGCTATAAAGTTAATTAAATATCTATGTCATGATGCAGCAGCCATTCAATTACATTTAAATAAACTTGGCAGTCGCACAAACCATTCAATATAAAACCTCAAACATCGAAAAAAGTATTTTAGAGATAAAACCATTTGATAGAATCTGAATAGATAATATAAGGAAACATGCAAGAACAATGAATGTTATAAAAAGAATAAGAAAGGTTGAAAAATTGTAAAAATTAATTATTACAAAAAAAAATTGTTTTGAAAAATGAATTGTTACAAAAAAAAGGAAAAAAGAAAATGGGGTAGACTTTTTAGGTGGCGGTTTTAATAATATTAAAACTGGTAGCAAGTGGCACATAAACAAGAGTAGCCAAGCATGTTGTAATGCATTGCCTTTAAGTTTTTCATTTAAAGTTGAAAAAAAAATATATGTGATCATGAATAAAGATTAATATTATGTTTTGAAGTTGTTTTATATTTGATGTATAAGTTATTAACAATAGACTAATTCTATAGGTACATAGGTGGTCATGCAGAAAGTCGTGCTTGTGTAACGGAGGCGTTGACAGCAGCATTATCATGCTTCGAAGAGTTGGGACGTACTGATCTGCCAATGCACATTTTGTTGTTGTGTTGTTCACCTCCTTACTCGGCTTATGCTGGAGGACTTGTTCCACCTGGTTTGTATTATTTTTATATTTCATAAGCTCATCATCACATCAGCTGATAGATGCCCACTGCAAGGTTATGATGTCCAGTCTTATGCTGCCTGTATCCAATAACTTCCCACAATCCTGATTTATGTCACATTAGAATAAATAAAATTAAATGTGATACCAACAGTAATAATATCTACAAATTTAATTAGTAAATATGGTTTTGAGCACTTAATAAATTGTGACAAAAAAAAAGATAAGAACCCTGTGGTATTTGAGAAGTGAGGTGAAGGATGAAAGGTGATGAAAAGAAGAAAACTAAAAATGGATGAACATGTAAGATTATGTGAAGTATGTCAGAAGACCATATGAATGGTCTTAAGAAGATTGGAAATAGAGCACAAGATAGGAGTGTCTCCCTGCACTGAACAAGATAGGGGTGTCTCCCCTAAACAAGCCCCCAATAACGGTGGCCATAAAAAAAACTCACTATGTCGTCTGTTCACGTTTCCGGCGTTTTCGTTATTTAGTAAGCTTGGCAACATGTATCTGAAATACTATATCTGAATTATCCCCCAAAAGATATCAAGACCAATCTTACTAATGAGTAAGCAAGACAGTAGTTCTGAACAAATGGCTATGTAAAATGACTACACTAATGATCCAACCATCTCATATCTTTGACAAATTCTCGAACATTGCAGTTTTTTTCAGTTCATTTCATTTCAGTACTTAGAATAAGAATTTCTTTTCTCTTTACTGTAAACTAATAAACATAAAAATACATACATATAATGGGTTTCCTTCTCTTTAATTTTTAATCTTTTTTATACTAATGGTTATTAAAATGACTCCCATTAGTCTTCACCAATTTTAAATTTTAAGGACTTATCAATCACCTTGCTACCACCTATATATGTTAGCTGTTCAGTTTGTCTCAGCTTTGATAAGTGAGACTATGTTCATGAAATTAAACTTAGTTAATATTACATTTTAATTATTATTCCAGGTGCTCCGGCGACTATTGAACAAGCTGCACGTCTGGTGAGCGAGAGGGGCGCGCAGCTCTCGATAGCATCTGCCAAAAGGTTGCCGGCATTGTTGGCGTTATATGAGCATGCTGGCGGGGAGCTCCATCAGGCGCAACAGAGAAACTATGCTAAGGTATTATTACTAAATCAACCTCTTCTATAATATAAGGAATAAATTACATAATAATTAAAACAAGGATCCCTGAATTGACTTCAACCTACAATAAAATCTTGATGAATTTTTTTTGTGTCTATTTTCATTGATATTGTTAACACATTTGTTAGAGTATTTTATTTACAAGCTTTATGGCCAAATAAGCAATATTAACAGTGATATGACTTCTTAAAATTTTAAAATTATGTTATAGTATGTTTAGGGGTTTCACACACGTATGTGTTGTAAAACAAACACACTGTTGCCCATATAACAATTACTTTATGTATTTTTTTATTTGTTTGGAAAATAGTACTAATATGTAGTATAGAGAAAGTTATATCAAACCTGTTATAGTGTGTTTGGCTTGAAAAGAAGAATGATTTATGTGACTGTTATGCAGGACCCAAGGCATCTGGTGTTAATGCGCGGGTACAGCCTGAAGGAGCGTCCCCCCAGCCCTGCACCACCTCCGGCACCAGACATACAACCAGACATGTACAGGTGACATACTTTATATTTTGACAATAATAAGTTACTAACATGGAGGGTCTATAGATACGATCTAATAGCCTAGTGACCTTTCAATCCGGTGAAATAATATTAGGTAGCAGGCTTAAAAGAGGTCTTAGGCTAGACACCCTCTGCGCCCTGTCCCTTCAATTCGCAGAACCTGCAAATTAGGCATGTGAAAGTTCTGACTTAAAAAATGTTTATGTCAAACTATTATTCACATCTTCACATTTAAATTAGTATAAATAGTTTGCTAACCAAATTTTTACATTGTATGCTGTATAGCATTTTGTCAGTTATTTACTAAATGCTATATAACAATCTATAGTTGGCTGTAGTTGCTTTAAAAAGTTTTACTTGTTATCTCCAATCCAACTTCATTTTATTAATAACCTTGAAGCTATAATATTGATGTAGCTGACATTAGTGTAACTATAAGCATATGATTTTGTAAACATGTTAAAAATTATAACTTTAAAAATAAATAATTTACTTAGCAGTTCACTGCCCAGCGTGTAGTAGGTGAATCAAACAGCTAACTCAGCAATTAAAAAAAGAAATATATATATAAAATAAAAAGGGGTAGTGGGCAGAAATTCTGGTATGACTTTTCACCGCAGATCGGTACCCTCCCTGACGGTGGTGGCAAGCAGCCGCACGGTTTTCCACGACTGGTCACGCTTTAGAAAATCATCATATTTTCTCTAATTTTTTAATTTAAGTAGGTAATTACACGATAAAACTACAAACATTTAGATTAAATTGGTAACTCCATTTTGTTATACTATCTTGGTATAATTCTTAATATCATAATTAAAATATGCTATTTTGTAAATATAAAATTTGCAGTTATATGGTTAATGTTTCCATTGTTTTAATTTTACTAAACTATTTGGATTCCCATTGCATAAATACAAAACATTTTTATAGTTTAAAATGTGAGTTAAAGTTATCTCTAGTTTATTTTTTGGTTTCATAAAATAATATGTTTTACATATATAGATATCAAACCAGATTCTAACATTTAAAAAAATAATCTGTGGGGGATGCAATACTAATTCTTAAATGAACATAAGATGTAACATGACATGAGAAACTTTTGTTCACTAGGTTAACTAATTTTTCACTTAAAAGATTTTAGTTGATTGAAATGCGTAGAACTTAGTTTTGTGACTCATTTGTAGGGTTGATGTTATAATGTATATATCACATATTGTTAAGTTTAATTTAATCAACAAGCAAATCAGGATTTTTTAGAGCCGGTGGTAGCTTACTACTTATATTGCTAAAATAATTGTCAATCCAAAAATGCAAGTTAATGCCTACTTGAAATTTAATTTGAATTTGAATTAACTTTTTGCGACCTGTTTGTGTAGCCAAGCGCGAGCAACCGCTGCACCACCCCGCGGGCCTGCAGCGCAGTTCCCGCGAGCGGCCGCCGTGCGCGCTGGATGGCTCGCTCCACCCCTCAGCCAGCGCCAGCCCATCTACGCCAACAACTCCGCGCTGCTTACCCAACTGGCTCAGCCTTCTTATCCTCCACCCCCACCCGCGCATGCTGCTCAGGTAATTACTTCAACCATTTCAATTCTTAGTTTCTAAGGTAGTTCGAGCGGACCCTCACTCGCATTATATCAATACAAACTTTTATAAGCTATATACATTTTACAATGACGTGCACGTCAACCGATAAAAAAGAAATACAACCAAAGATCATTTCTTTTATATAAATAAATCAGCTAGTGGCTTGCCTCTGGCGTCTATCGCAGTCTGGTCGCGTCATCGCGTGCGCCAGCCGTCTGGGAGCTGGTTTTGTTGGCCCCCCCTCCGCACCCGTGTATGACCCTCGTTCATCTGCCGCTAGTTGGTCGTAATGCGGAGACAGTGAAGTTAGTGTTGTGCGCACGCCGCACACTTATTAACAGTTGGCAGATATATTTTATGAAGCCCAGCGACTGTTACTTGTAAAAACTTGCATATTCCATGTTTAGTACAAGCTTAGACATGCAAAGGGAGGAACTATTAATTCTTGCTTGGAACTCCGCAAAGCAAATTTCCATTGTATCTAATTTAATGTAATCTTCACATTTTTATAGAATTTCGGGAATTTGGTAGAAATGTATCTGCAGAAGGTTCACCAGAACCAGCTAAATATAATAGTGCTCCTCCATGAGAAAAAGTTTAGGAACCTATGATCTAGATCAGAAATGAGCAATATGCGGCCCGATAAACGTTAATGCTGCTAATCAAGCGGTCTTAAAATTTAATTCATTTTATCGATTTTCTCCCGTTTATCAATTTCTATAAAATTAATTAGTTCCCGATGACTTTGAATTGAAAATGATTGACATGCAAAATAATATCGATTATTCATAATATCGAATATTTTGATTGTAAATCATTTATTAGAAAATATATTTTTAAATCGATATCTAGAAATATATCTGTCTCAGTAAACATCGACATTTTTGAGAATAATTATGTAAGCACTGAGGAATTTCAGCTTTTGACCAAAAATAATGTCCCTGTTAGGAATACGAATGATTTCAAAAAATTATTTTACAAAATGAAATTAATCAAAAATGACCACCAATCAAGACAGAGACGCGTAGCTCATCAATTCCAGTTACAACAGTGACAAATTTCTGTTTAAAAATTTAAAGTTATTCCGTTTTGCTATTCTTTTATTGTTTATTTTTATTTTGCATTAAAATTTCTGTATCAAATCGTTATTTTTTATATACTCAGTTGTGTGCAACTCGTAAAAAAATTATAAATTAAATTTGGCCCACCGATAAATATACCTTGATCCTTTATCCTCATCAAAACAAACTATTTCGAAAAATACCGATGAACATACTGTGTATATAACAACAATTATCAAAGAAATAATGATCAAATACGGTGTTATAGCCTATTTTATTTATTTTTTTAAAAAAAGTATATGTGTATAATTATGTTTGTTGTTAGACTAACATGCAGCGTATGCCGAGCATGCTCACGCCGGGCCCGTCGACCTCGGGCACCAGTGCTCAACCCCTCCAGCGTACTTACATCTGGAGTGGCGTGCTCGAGTGGATGGAGAAGGGCAAGGCTCCCGGTGACCAACAAAAGGTCACGAAACATCTGCCGTGTCAGGTTTGTTTCTTTTATTCTAATTTGAATCGATAGTGTTTTGTTTATAATATATATTTTCCGTTTAATGAAAGCAGACAGTTGGGAGAGATATTGCCGCTATTTGATACGGATTTTTCTTCTTTTAGCTGCTTGTCACGACAGCGTTTGATAATTATTTACAATTTTTCTTATGGGTAAATACAGCTCAAATTTATACATATAAATAATACAATTTAAAACTTTTACTCAATCATACGTTAATGCCGGTGGAAGTAGGAAAGTTGAAGATTAGTGTACCTGTGATGTTATTAACAAAGTAAGCTAAACCTACATATGGCTCGGACACTAAAGAAATGTAATACTTCCCTGCCACAACGTAGGGAATGAATTCCAGGAGCGTACCTTTACAATTGTCTATATTGCACTGGATTACTTTGACGGAGGTGCGTTTATTCATAATCGTACTGGAAGTCACTCGTCTCTTCGCTATAGCTATTGGAAAGGATGGGGAAGTGGCTTTATGTGCAATGCAGTCAGAGTAACACGTCCGACTTAATATATTAATAATATAAATAATATTTAATATTACAAGCGGATAACCAAGTTCACCGACGTAGCTCAAAAAATTACTCGTCCCAATGATGATGATGGAAATGATTATTGTTACTATATTTTATTATTTGACAGGTGTCAGCAAATTCTAAAGACATTGAGCCTGAGTTAAAGGTCGACACATGGCCGAACAAGTTGCTGATGCAGCTGATGCCTAAGCAGCTTATCAGCAACATCGGAGGCCAGTATCTGAAGGACAGCAAGTCGGTGCTGTTCCACTTGCAACCTAATGAAGCATTGGATGCCCTTACTAAGGTCATGGTTAACGGCTTTGTGAGTATCAAACCAAAATTTGTACCTATTTTACAGTTCACAGGATTGATAAAAGTCAACTATATCCTAAAGATGGTGCACCACACTTTCTTGCCGTTGGGTTGCAGGGTGGTGGGTGATGTAATTGAGAATAAAAAACCGTGTAACAAGAAATGTGGCGAGAATGGGAGGCGATGCGTGAATGTAATTTAAATGAATGCTGAGAGAATGATAGAAAATATGAAGGATGAAAGAGTGAAGAAAAAGAGAAATTGTTAAGGACGAGAGAGGGAGAGAAAATAGGAAGGTTTATATCCCTGTCCAAAAAATAAGATGGGGAACAAGTAGCCCCCAATAACACGCTTGAATAAATTTATAGCTATTATTTTTCGTATGTACCAATTCAAAGCATTATTAGAAAAGTAGTTTGCTTTGCTTGATACCAAAGAAGTGTTTAATTTTCAAATGTATAGTTTTTATTTTTATTTGTTTATATATATTCTGTTCTGTACAATTGAGCAATTAATTCGCAGGCCGGGTGCGTGCACTTCTCTCCTATGCCATCTCCACCTCAGTGCGACATCAAGGTGCTGATTCTTCTGTACACGCCAGACAAGAAGGCTTACCTAGGTTTTATTCCTAATAATCAAGCGACATTCGTTGATAGACTTAGGAAGGTGAGTTTGTGTTCTCTTACTTATTACTATTTTACACATCTGCAACAACATAAATAGAAAAACGAAACTAATTATATATGTACTAATTATACAGAAAGTGTTATAACCATTAATATTAGATTATCTGATTTTGAAAAACATAGTAAAAAAAAAACATAAAAAAAAACATATGGATTATACAATTAAGATAATTGTTTATGCCATAGTGCGAAAAAAAACTTTACCAAAACCACAACACTTCTGCACTTCATATTTCTACAGTACATACAAAAGGATTGCACTTACTCAATAAAACTTTTTAAATTTTTTCGTTTATTACGGCTAGTATATTAGTGATCGTTTATGATCCAGTTCCGCTGAACTTTATCTTGAATATAATTCTCCAGCTAATATTACCCAAACACTCTTTGGGATATATTTATTTGTTTATATTATCATCCAATCTGGATCATTTACAGTGATTACTTGTATATAGCTTGAGAAAAATGCCAGAAAAGTTGAAAAGTGCCAGAAAAATGCCAGAAAATGCAAATTGATAGAATCTAGAATCAAATTAAGAATTAGGTTGAACTCGTCTATGATGATTGTTTTATATATATTGAATATACAAAAAACATAGTTTTGGAATTTACTTTATATAAATGTTTGTCTTGGTAGGTGATCCAGCAACAGAAAATAACTCAGATAATGAACAAGCTGCCAGCGAACGTAAGCGCCGCGGGAGCTATGGGCGGCAGCATGTCCACCGCGACCATGGCAGGTGAGTACGTACATCTCTTTTATACGAAACCATTCAGTTTAAGCTACCGACTATCTTTAATAGGTTTTATACAGGGTGGTCCGTTGAGCGTATTTTAAATTATCATAGAAAAGACACAACCCCTCCCATTTTCACAGACGAGCAATTCTTCGAGCTATGTAGCCCGCTATATTTCTCTGTTTCGGGATGTTTGTGCTGTTAGTCCTAAGGTTTTTACAGCTTCATAGGAAATGGAAAGATCTGTGTAATTTCGGTTTATAATATAAACTAAAGCGTTCAGGTTTCCGAACCTATATTAGACACTCTGATGTAGGAGGAGGCAGTTAAGACAAGGCTTACCTGGTTGAATCTATGTTGCTGTTCGTGTAGTCTGTGTGGAGTGCACATTCCTCTTGAGGCAATCTTGAGCCTTCATGAGGATCTTTGTAAAACAAAGTCTACCAAACTTAGAAATATAAAGTTATTTTTTAATATAGCAAATCATGGATTCAAGTGGTAGTTACAATTTGTATATATATAGGCACAGGTGGCATGCCCACGGCCGGGATGTCCTCAAGTGGGATGGGCGGCAGCGCATTAGGCGGGGCGCTAGGAGTGGGCGTGGTCGGACAACTGACCGGCCCCTCCGGCGGACAGGGCATGGTCCAGCCGCAGATGCAGCAACATACACAGGTGAATTTAATTATATATTAAAAAATAATAATTATTATTTTTTTACGTACAATGAAGTTGTGGACTTGATGTATGGTACCACCTTATCCAAGAATTAATGTTCTCAGTTATAATAAATAACGTAATGATAATATAATAGTAAAAAGAGTTTTCAAAATTCTGATTACATATAATATTAAAAATAATAATTGCTCAGTATAGACTTTGTACTGCCAGTAAGTATTAACTTGTTGTTTTTATATTATATATTTCGGAGCGATCACTTAATACAAGATGGTTGGAAATAGATACAAAGGCTTTGTTTAAAACTTTTTGTTTTTCCGTTCTTTAAAAAATATACTTCTAAAATATTTGCCGAAAGTCTTCCGGAAAAGGTCTTCCAGACTAGAAGGCTGTGGTGATGTTTGGTGTAAATTGAAAACCGTTAATATTTATCAGTCTATTATTATAAGAAATTCCTACATGATTGTGAGTATAGCGTGTGTTATACGTAACTTTTTGTTTTAAATCATCGTTTTCCGTCAGAATATGATGATGGGTAACACAATGGGCGGACAAGTTGGAGGCGTCTCGGGAGTGGGTGTGGGCGGCAAAGGCCCGAGACCTGTCACGCAGCTGGACGGGCTTGAGGCAGCTCGTCAGCAGAACCTGGAAAAGATCCAACACCTGCAGCAGACGCTGGAGGCCGCCCACCAACAGGAGGCGCAGTTCAAGTCGCAGATGGACATCATGTCGCACCTTCACGCCGCCCAGCAACAAGAGCAGCATTATAAACAGCTGGAGGTCAGTCATTTCGCTTTAATCAGATGTAATTGATGACAATACAGAAGCTAATAACGTAAGTTGTAAATATAGATCATGATGAATTTTATATTAATAAAGCGCTAGCATGCTACAAAATGATTATAGTGCCATTAAAACGCAGCAGGGTGGGGAACGGTAAAAAAGTATGAGTTCCTTTACGGAACGGATCAGCCGATGCTTCTCCGCCTCCCGCCGCATCATCAGTTTTACGACCTAATTATTAATATTGGAATAGTTTTAATTGAATAACATTTACTTTGTATAAGAAGTGTTGATTACCAATATTGTACATTATATTTGACATTCAAAATTAATAGATTGCTTGCATAAATTAATATGAAACTTGTCGTAAAAGGTCAAAGAAGCAGATATAAATGTTGGAAAACATTTTATAAAGTAATGCCGGTAGACGCGGCGTGGGTAGGTCTTCCTACCAGCTAGTCAAGGTTGCGAGAAGTTACTGGATGTGGGGAGACCAGTCTTCATGGCGAACTTCGCCCATCTAATATGATGATGATAATTTATAAAAAAAACTATACTTAGTGTGTGTAATTCTATAAAGTTATTTCAAAACATCATAAGTTACATTATCTAAGATAGGATAAAACTCCGATAAAATATCTGTGAATTTCACAACCTTGTATAATTCACGATGGTAGTCAATAAGTGATGACGTCACAGGAGCAGCAGCGCAAACAGCAGCTGCAGCAACAACTGCAGCAGCAGCTGCGCGGCGGCGGCGGTCACATGCCGCGCGTGATGCAGCCTGTCAACCAGGGGCTGCGCAACCTCTTGCAGCAGGTAACACGCACACACACTTATATGCTCACCGTACATGCACCCTCATAGATACACACATGTGAACATGTACGCAAACAAAGACATAGTTACCTTAAACGCACACACGTACACTCACAAATACGTATATTTACACCCAAGTTACATAAGTAATTACAGAGTGGTTGGTAATTGGTTTAAAAGCATAAAAGGGTGAGATTTTAAATGTAAGTAAAAAGCTTAAGAATTTTTACAATAATCACCTATACAAAGTGATTAGTCTGAAATATGTTAAAATTATTTATTGTTTAACTAATAACAATGTCTCCAAGGAAAAATTAACCATAATTAATTTTATTTAACTGAATATCATTACGTTATTTATGATTTCTAAAACCGTAGATTTTTGGTAAGAAATGGCTTACACATCCACCACTTTGAAGCATTGCAACTATAATCAATCACCCTGTATACATATAATATATACACACGCTATATCTAAAATAAAACGTATGAAATAACACGTCCATATAAAAAACCAATACTTTACAGTGAAACACGTCATGCTTTATCATAATTTGTATTACGGGAGTAACAAGACGGGCCAGTTCATTCCTCGATTACATAACACACTGATTATTAATAATAATTAACACGCATATATATAATCAGCAAATTTCACACGAATGAAGGCATTTGTTTGCTTCCTCACTACGTATGTCGCTATTTTTGTACTTTACTCGCGGCTGAACCGGTCAGAAGCGACGGAACACTTTTATGGTACACTGATCTTAGTTTTTTGAGAGAAAAAAATAATAAATTATACTAGTCTTGTTGCAAAGGGTAAAATAATTTAAAAAATAAAAAATTAAAATTTTCAAATAACATCTCAAAAATTTACAAAACAATTTTAAAGTTAATTAACACTAGATTTACGTATATTCATTAAATACCTATTTTTACTGACTGAGCCAATTTGACTCATACAAGGAAATTGAATTGTTTTTGGCAAAAAAAATCACTCAGTGTTTGGCACTGGTAGGTCTAACATCTCCTGAGGATACCTCGTGGAGGGGTGAAACAAGTGTAGAGCAGATGAACGGTGGTAGTTGTGTTTGGCAATGTTTGCCGCACGTGCATTTATCAGCGGGTTGGCGGGCGTTGCACTTCATTGCGCTACTACTGCTGCAAAGCGGAAGTAGCTATATATTAGTCCCTTTCTTAGTAAGGATGGACTTCCGCGAGATAACGCCTGATTCTATTAGATAAAGAAAATAGTTCCAAATCAATTTAAATAATTTGTTTATTATCAAAAAAAATCATAGAAAGGATTTTTTTACTCAAAAACTCTGTTTTTGAAACACATTTTTTGCAACTGCACTGTACTGTTCACTGACAAAAGTAAGTAGTAATGTAGCAAATCAAGTGGCAATGATATATATATATATATATATACAGAGTTCAAATTTATGTTGACTCAAATTGGCTCAGTCTGTAAATCTAGTGTTAAAGAAATATATTTGATATGTATAACTAATAAATAATATTCGATTGACTCATTTAGGTGTCTTTAGAGCCCAAAAGGTCAAACACAATCAGGCATAAAGTTTCCATAATGACACCTATTGGAACGCCCTTTATCTAACAATATATAACACATTAAATTTTTACACATCCACACACACACAGACAAAATCTAACACATTAAGTTAATTTTGAAAATTAAAATCTTGATTGTTTAGTGCTTACAATTGGTTTATATGATGCAAAATTTATTGTATATAGTCTCATACATATATGACATACATAGATGGCTTTATTCATTCATACAATCGTACTTGAACGTACTGAAATCAGTTTAAAAAAATTATATATGAAAATGAAAGTTTTTACAAATGTTATGCTGGATGTATCTTTTTATGGGACAGTTTGATACTTAGTTCGCCTGGTTCCCTACCAGGGATTCCCAAACAATTTTATGAAAAAGAACCCTTGTTCAAAATGAGCAAATAGTTCAGACACTTAAAGTCAAATTATTTTGTGAGTTCTAGCTCTATTATTTTACTTACTGATACATAAAACTTTGCGGTTAATTAAGTAAGTAAACTTGACATCTTATCACAATGTAGTAGACATAAAAATCAGTGGTGTTAAGTGCGATTAATAATACATAATTCATCATCATTATGTCTGCCGCAAAACTTTTTCTGCCAAAGCAAGGTCGCCATGATGACCGGCCTTGCGCTGCTTGGATCCAGCGGCTTCCAGGGACCTTATATAAGTCATCTGACCATGGGGGGTGTTCCCACGCCGCGTCTACCGGCTTGTGGTCGCCACTGGAGAACCCATCAGACCCAAAGACAGTTGGTTGCACGAGCGATATGACTCGCCAACTGCCACTTTAGACAAGCAATTTTCATATATACATTTCATATAGATATTTTTACGGAATTATTTCATTCTACATACATAATTATTTAAGGAAATGACGTAAACATTTTTAATAACCTATTTTAAAATTAAAAAAAAAATTTCGCTTTTACTAGTAGTATAGTAATTGACTGTTATTTATTTAAATGAATAAATTCATAAGTTGTATTAACTTTAAAAAATGTAAATTTATAAAACGACTTCAAAAATTTTAGTTCAGTAATGTCTGTCGCCCAAAACTCGGTCGGTGTACTTCCAGAGAACCTTTTGTCTAATTTTAGTTTAAAAAAAAATTACAGAGTAAAAAATATACGTAAAATGATTTCAGTACGTTCACAATAGCTTGGTTTTGTTAGTTAATATAGATCAACAGTTTCATACTTAGATGATTATTTAACTTTTTAATATTTAATGGCTTTTCTTATAAATTAATGAGAATCATTTGCACATCAAATTTTGCGGGTAATAATAAACAGAATAACTTTTTGAATATGAATAAACTAATTTGAGTATGCTCCGTGTTTAGTGTATGATATTAAATATATATAAATAGGTTCATTTATATCACTTACATAGGCAACATGGCATCTTACATCTTTATAAAAATGTACACAATGGTTATTTACGTACGTTCATTATTTTCCACTCGATCTTTAGCTAGCAGGGTTGATATTATAATGTATATATTAATCAGTATCAAATTTAATTTTAAACGAGCAACTGTTGAGTTTCTGGTCGGCTTTTCTTGACAGATCAGTATTTCAAGCCAGTGGTAGCTTGCTGCATATAATATTAAAATAATTAATGATTCTGTGCGTGTAAATGCTTACTTGAATAATATTATTTTGAATTTGAATTTGGAACATTCGCACGTTAAATATGTCAGAAAAGTTCATACAGGCCACGACAAAGTTAGTCGTGTCTATTTTGTGATCAATTTTAGATGCTACAAGGGTTCCAAAAGCCCTGTGATCAGCGAAGAGCCCAGAACAAACTCACATGGGTTTTTTTTTGTAGCCACTTTTACAACATGCTTAATATACTTGTAGAGCAATTCATTCCTAAACTTTATTATCACAAGTTTTTGTTTGTATCAAAATTCTTAAATTTATAACATCATAATTTAGAGATATCAACACAGTTGCCAAAAAAAGAGTTACTAGTTTTTGTAGCCTATAGTATGTTATAACAAGATTATCTTAATTGTAAAAATTCATCATAGCGAGCACCCTCAAGCTAGTTTATTCATATTATAACATCATCTGTCACCAATTAATATTACTCCCATACCCGGCATGTTTACTAACCAATACGTGAGTATTTCATACAGTTTTGCTCACCAATGTCTTGAGAGGTTGTTGACCTCTGCACGCTGCAGTCAGGTGGCCTCAGGTAACCTGTACTCAGCCCAGTGGGAATGTTTTAGCAGCAGCAGGGGCCGCGAGGTAGCCGCCCGCACATGTGACGTTACTACCACCATGCTACATCCATACCTCGCACGCATAAGTAAAGCTTTCACCACTTCTGACTTGGACAATTGTGAATGACTTCTGGTTTATTGATTTCATCATGTCAAGTGATAGACACTTACTGCAAGGCATAGGCCTTCTCGAGTGGTGAACAGCAGCAGGTAGATGTTGCGTGGGCACGCCCGCCACTAGGTGACCAGGTCGAGGAAAGTTTCTGGATACAGACAGTGAAAGTTTTTTTTTTTTATCAATCATTTTAATTAATCAATTCCAAATATTATTCCAGACATAATTTATAATTTGATTTGTTTTGAATTTGGAATACATTCAAACTTTAATAAAAATTGTAATATTTGACACTTTAGAGCATTCAGAGTATGTCATCCTATTTGATAAAATATGATTAATAATGCCTTCTGTCCAGTTGCACAAAACGGAGCCTTGTGTTTTGTGACATATGGTGCAGTACGCTTGCTTCGATTGACTGATTTCACGACGGAAATTTTTTTTTTAAATTAACTAATGTTTGACGATTGCTATCGTAAACTTTCGCACGAACGTGTTATGCCTGACCATTGCTACATAGCGACTGAGAAATCCAACGACACCACCCTCTCGGTCATTAATTACTTTTGTATCGTATTTAAAATATAAACCTTCCACCAGACATCCTTATTTACTAATGGCAGTAAAATTACCGTAAATTAGTTTGTGACATATAAAATAATAAGCGACTATCCTAATCATGTGATAGCGCGCGGCAATCTACTGCTAGCGCCATCTATCAAAGTCGTCTGAAGGAACAGCGCTCCTACTTGTAATATTAACGTTTACATTCTACCATTAAGTCATTCACAATTGTCTATTAACTTTAAAAACGCACTAATCAAGGCGCCGAAATTATTATAATAAGAATTAAATAAATACTAATGGAATAATGAAATTGTATATGAACAATAATATTTATTGCAATAAAATTATTATGTTCATTATGATAATTTACGGCGCCAAATCTTTTCCTCACTTCTTACGTTTCACAATCACTAAACTACAATCCAATTACGAGTGTTTTGACAGAAAATTAATGAAAAAAAAACACAGATGTCATAGTTTTTAGCTTGTCACAACACTAGTGGCTGTATGTAGTTTTTATCATTGAATTTTATACAAAAAAAATTGCTTACTGTAGGTATTAGTTGTTTGATTCAATATCATTAAATTTATTATACGATTCGCCTTTAAAGTAATAAAAATATTACAATTCAGTAGTTATAGTATGTATGAGGTAGATAAATATATCTATCTGTTCTTGAATATCTCGTGTGCGTCTTGTAAATCGCGCTGTCTCCTATCTTACCACTCACCTCAAGATGACAAGCACTGTAAAGCGTTTAATTATTTTTTAATGCATTTACTTTGTTACATACATTTTTCTTCACAGTCGATCTCTGTTCAAATGTGCACCAAAGTAGTATACTACCTTAATGGCACTTGTTGCTATATTAATGCTAATAACTTTAAAGCCTTTTTTATTGTGTCTCGTATAATGTTAGAAAATGAGATATAGTTGCTATTTAACTGTATCCAACAGTGTCGATATCAATAAATTTACAAGTTATAAATTAGACAATGTAAAGACGCGTTTACATGCAAGATTTATTTTTGGACGCGTTTTCAAAAAATACATTACTCGCCCATCTTTTAAAAGAGTAGGCGAATGTAAATGCACATTTAAGTTTGTGTATGAATACAGGTGATCACTACAACCATCTGTCCCTTTCACATGCTTACTAGCGGTTGATTTATCTCTATATTAACTGTAGTAATAAGTCTTCAAATACATTTAATATTTGATATGTCTAAATAACTAATGCCTACAGTATGTCAAATAATTCATAAGTTGACAGAAATATTTACAATGTTATATGATTAATTCCGAGAGAAGAAATTCTTTAAATAAATTATGTAAGTTTCATTGTAAATATTTTATAATTCCCATAACTCATTGCATGATTTATCTTTGACTAAAAATCATATCAATACTTGTAAATAACATAACGTGCAAAATTTAAATTGATAAATAATCAATTAGTTTTAGCTTTTATTTCAGAAGCAAGTTGGCTAAAGCATGGGCTTGTGGAGAGCTTTACTAACATTTTTAATTCATTAATTATGGAACAAAATGCGAAAAGAAAAGACTAAAATATTTCAAAATGTTAATACGAATCGATTTCCGATGTTTACTACCTCCGTCTGTATCGGAGGTTCTCCCGACTTTTTTGCTACTTGATTTAAAGTTTCAAAATTTATCTGGATCCTGTGGACTGTAGTTATATTTCTACCATATTCTCGAAAACTCGACAAAAATTTCAAGGTTACCTAGGCTAGATATAAATTCTGTTACAAAAAATAATCCGATGATTTCTGAAAAAAAAAATATATTTTAAAGTTTTATATGTAATTATGCAGAGTAAAAAAGATATGTTAACGTACTAAACTAGTTATTAAAAGTGTCCACCATTAGCTTTAATTCAAGCTTTCGAACGATCCGGCCATGCGTCAATGGATTTACGAACGGTTTCCATTGGAAACTTGGTCATTACTGCCTCCAAAGATTTCTTGAGCGACTCAATACTTGGGCGACGTTCGGAGCAGGCCACGTCCTCTAGCATAGGCCACAATTTATAGCCCAAAGTGTTTAAGTCTGGATTAGCAGAAGGCCAATCATGAGCCTTTATGAAATTTGGAACATTTTCCTCAAACCAAATTTGGGTAGTTCGCACCCAGGGATGAATCCTGTTGGAATGTCCACACTTCGTTTTTTAATAAGGTGTTGTTGGGTAGTTTAACTACCGCTTCTCACACGGTATCTTGATATACTATGGCTGAAGTTTTCACTCCTTTTTCGCAAAAATGGAGTTTTGTAACCCCTCGGTAGCCTAGCTAAACTTTGGCCACCACCGCGGAAGCTTCTTTAAAGCTATGTGCATACACTTGATCATTTTGTTTGTTGTAGTGCTCCTCAATTGCAAAAATCTTTTTTATCAGTAAAGATCACTTTTCTGATTTTCGTCCGCGTATCGAAGCAACAGCTGTTTCGATCTTTCGACTCTTTTTTGTTTTAGTGCCTGATTTAAGGCATATCCTGTGCATCTCCGGTGAGCCCCCAGACCTAAGTCTTGTTTGATAATCCGAGAAAACGTCCTCGGTGGGATTCTCTGGAAAAGATTTTCTGCTTCCTTTTGGTATTTCGACGAATTCTGGCCTTGACTGCATTAATGGCCGCCTGGTTTGTTCGAATAGACCGCGGCCGGCCGGATCTCTCGCTTTCATCAACAGACATGGTTTGAGCGAACCTTTGGATGGTGCCATACACAAACATTCGTATAATCCCTAACTTATTCAATGTACCAAAAATGTCGGCTGGCTCCTTACGTATTTTGTACAGTGCAATTTCTGTTATCTTGTTCTCTTTTGTGCCCCACTCCATTTTCAAAACAAATAACTTCTAAACTAAAAAACATACAATAATGGCGGGAAAGACGTCTTTTTTTAATCGCAGAAGCTAATGTTCGAAATCCAAATTAATGTTTTTTTTAATGTATGTAAACAGACAGTAACAGAATTTATGGCTAGACTAGGGAGATCTATCTCTTTATACGTTGTACTGAATATGGAATAAGCATGTGTTTACAAGTAGCAGTCAGTAAGATTCTTAAAACATTAAGAGCCTACATTGAGACAAAGACAAGCCAACATTATAGTTCTACTAGTGAACCAGTATTTTTTTATAACGCCAACGAAGACTTCTGTCGAGTTTCCCGTGAACATTAGATCGTCCACCTGAATCGTCTTGGGACCATATCGAAGTTATTTGAAATAAATAGATGTTTTATTAATATGAAAATCTTTCCACAGCCTCAGTATCGGCCCCCCGGAGGCGCCGTTCGACCTCCTTCGCAGCCCCAACAGTTCGATGATGTCACCAATTATAACGACTTCTATGAAAATTGACTGATTTCTTTAGTTATATAATTATAATATAAGATTTAATACAATTTTATTAATTTTTTATACGTAGTTTTATTTACAATCGAATTATCATTAAGTCAGGCGATAGACGCCTAGAATTTTACATTTATTTTTCTCCATTGGAAAGCGACGTCTTTAACTTCTGGAAGTACTCTGTTGAGACAGGTAGTTAATAATAAAAAAAGTAATTTTTATGAAAAATATTTTCTTATTTATATTTGTATAACAGTTTAGTACGCGAATAACGAAAGTACAGTTTACAAATGGCGCAATACTATAATGTTTCTATACATATACTTACACTAATCTTACAGAAATAAACATCTTTTTTATATAAAAGATGGTATATGAGTTAAAAAAGATATGAATTCTATACATATTTATATCGACTTACAACGGGTTTGTAGCAAGTTAGACATTTTGATATATTTATACGTTGTTTACTAAAAATGCATTGATATTATTCGTATATATATTACCACGGATATATTTACTTAAAAAGTTCAAACGATGGCTTACGGTTAAATTTTCGATTCTCAGGATTAAAACTAAACATACCGTAGCGGGTCAAATGATCCAATTTAAAGTTTTGTATTGAAATTGTAAACAATACCATAAGCAATGAGTCAAAAATTTTTGTTCTTTGCGTTTGTAATAGAAATGTTCAGTGTACTATTTAATTATAATATTTTTTTCCTTCCTTAAAACTATATTTCATACATTCAAGCGGGAAACATACAACCGGGTCATTGGACCCGCTATAGTAAAAATAGGTACCTAGTAAGTGTCGGTATGCTTAGTGTTAAAAAGCAATTTTCTTGACCCCCACAGTTCTACAGATCCGAACAAACGAGGTCGGCGGTGGCATTTTGAGAAGATGTACTGAAACTTACATATTCAACTAACAATCGCTTAGCTTTCGAAAATATTATTTGCCTTCACCCAATTGTGACCCCTATTTTTTTGGCACCAGTCGAGTCTCTCTTATAATGTGGACTGATCACATAATAATAAAGAAAGAATTAAGCATCTGATAAAAACGTTGCTTTTAACGCATATTACACATGTGTAAAATTAGATGTCACAATTACAATATGTATGCATTGGCATATACCGATATAATATATGGGTTGTATGTTTTTTTATCGATAATTATATATGTCGTTATAAAATATTCATGACCTATAAAAGTTTGTATCAATGCAATGTTAGAGCATAATCCGCTCCTTAATATATTTTTGGTATAACACATAAATGTACTTTTCCTTTAGCCGGGAGCAAGCAAAAAACGCCTTATGTAATTTTACCATATTTCGTACAATCATAAAAGGAAATGTTTGTTTTGAACCATGTTCGCTATTTTTGAATTCATATAAAAAACATTTTCTCTTTTCTTTTTAGATTTGGGAAAAAAATAAAAAATATACAGTTCCTGTTTTTCTTGTACAGATAGATATGCGTGTGTGTGTATATATATATATATATATATATATTTGTGTATATATATATATATGTATATATATAAGCACACCTATACATATATATTTATGTATGTATGTATATTTATATGTATATATATATATATATATATATATATATATTATATATGTATAGATGTGCTTCTATATATGTATAATAATAATAAATATGTATTTGCCCTAAGCTGCTCTCTTATTCATGTCAATCCAAAGGTTGTCTGGAAGAGATTGCCTCGGGTGAAAAGACCGCCTCTTCTACCATATGAATTGTTTACTCTTTTTCCTCTATTTATTATTTATTTATTTTTGGCAAACCTCAAAGAGGTAAGGGGAGGATGTTAGAGGAGGTTCAACTACCCCTCGGTGTGTCTTGATACCAGCAAGTTCCTTAGGCCCCTCCAAAAGTTAAGGTGGACGACCATCGATGGATTTTAGTGTGTAACAATTAAGGATATTGTTACAAAGCACGAGGTACAGAACCCTCTAAACAATTAACACTGAACCCAAGGATCAAGAACAAGCGAGACCTTGAAGTTTTTCATATTTTTTGTGTACAATTCTCGGAAATTCTAACCGAGTACTATCTCGAACTTACAAGAACTTTATCCGTAGTATAAATAGGTGTACTCCCCATGATAACAGTTCAGTGTTGTTTTTCGAGTAATAAGATGAAGATCTACGATCAGTGATACAAAGTGAGGATTTGGCAAGTTATTTGGACAGTAATTTCTTGAGCGATTTGGAAACGTAGTTTGGACTAAGCGATAGTATACTTTGTGTTAAAGTAGGGTGACCATCTGATTTGTGAATAAAGGATTCCTTGTGAACCAGTGGTGTTTCATTTCGAATACGTAACGAATACGATCCACAGTACGTAACAATATTCTTGTCCTTCATCCAGACAACGGCTTTTCTGTGATGGTTATTAAAAAATATTAATGAATTCTTAACATTTTTAAATAAATGCTTATTTATTATAAAATTACATTTGCACCCGGCTATCGGAAAAGTACCTGCATAAATTCTGGCACCAAGCCTATCACTATGTAAATAGCTCGTTCAAATCACAAATTATATAATTATGAGTATACACACTCTGAATAATAGTTATCTTCAATATTACTAAACAGAGACCTACCTTTGCGTCAAATTCTTACAAAAATATTGGGATATCTTTACAAAAACAATTTTTTATTTAAATGTCTTATTCCTATTACTAATTATCGTGGTGTTTGAACTAAAAAAAATTAAAATAAATGCCAAATGTCTGAACGTGTTCCTTATTTAAAATTTAAATGCATTCGATACCAATTTTGGTATGTATATTTTAAAATATCTTTTATAATCGAATAACAAAACAATGGAAACCATTCGATGAAAACTTCTATATATATATACATACATATACATCACGTAAGCATGACTTATATTAAAAAAAATATCAAAATATAGCGCTATCGAAACTGCTGTACCGTACTTTAAGAGAGCGGAGTTGGAGGTCAAGGGAAAAGGAGCATTGACAGCGGACTGTAGGAAACTGAATTGCGGATTCCGCCTCACTTCTCCCATTTCACGGCGCACATACCTAAGGCGCGGTACACCGGTTTCGGTAGCACTATAACATGTCTTTCACAATTAGTTCATCTTCCTACATCATACTTTTAATATATGCTTACATTTATTATATTACTTCTCAATTTTAAAATTAATAATAGCTAAACTTTTTGTTGTAAAAAAACATCATAACATATATATATATATATTAAGTACTATATGTAACATTATAAATTTATAAACATTTTTATCGGCTGTTATTTGAATCGAATATATTTTTTGAACGGAATGAACGAAACCAAATTCGCACAAAAAAAATAGAAAATCTGTTTTGTTTTTCCGTATTTTGTTAAGCAAAACTAGATTCTCATAATTTATCTGTGTCTTGTTATAATTACATTTAGAAAAATGCTTTGTTTACGGCCACAGTTTCTGGTAAAAACTTAAATAATTTAATTTGTTCAGTTCTTAAAATAAATATTAATGCAAACATATACAAACATTTATTATAATTGTAACCGTTTAAACAATACGGTACGGCGTTCGAAACCTTGCCCATTGACAGCCGGGACCTGGAGGAATCGAAGCTGCATGAACTTAAACTTGTATGTCCAATAAGAAGTAACACTAAATCAACGATGGCGAATCCTTACAAAATGCGTGACAACACATGCATCTTCTTGTTAACAAAAAATCAAAGTGTCACATATATAAATGGTTGAGGAAAAATAAAACCATAATTTTTCGATAGATGGCTGTAGTGATTAGATGTCTCCTAAAATATCGAAAAAACATTTTCATATTTATGCTTGTTTTAAACGTCATATTTGAAACTAAAAGAATTTTTTTAAGTTTTCATGTAGTCTATTCAGATGTGAAATACATGATGTTAACAAAGGGAAATATATGTATATATGCGTATTTGTATATAGATATATATAATCTATAAACATAGATGACATTTCAATCTATGTACTGAATCGTCATGATATCAATAAAACCATAAGGCTTTAAAATAAACTTGAAATTTCCAGAAGCAAAATGAGCTCATTGCCGCTTCAATGTGTTGTCCGCAGAGACAAGAAATTGAAATTAAGTAGGACTATTCCTTTCTCCGAGTAGAGGTCAGCTAACAACACGTTTTAAACAATTCCACTTGCAAGAAGTGTTGAAGGAGCGTCTATTAAGTTTAGCAAAGCAGGAGGGGGACAATTAGAATAAATATTTATATATATCAAGTGCCGATACACAACAGGTTTTAATTTTTTTTTATTTCGGGTATAAAACCTCTTTTAATTATTTTTTTAATTTTAAATGCCATTTGACATATAATTTAGTTTCAAAATATAAACCATTAATATTCAAATGTTTTTCTGGTGATGTGCGACAATTTTGACAACCAAATCTCAAAAGGTTCGCCGTCACTGTATTAGATGAACATACACATTGGAAGGGCAGAGATAACGAAATAGTTTGTATCATAACTAAAATTAACGTATCTAAGTGGAGAGCTCTAAAGTGGATTTAAAATGAATATACTTTAACAGTAAGGTGAAGATTTGTTAAAAAAAAATAGTGTTATCTGTGGTTAACTACTAACTTTTGAACTAGGAAAAAATAATTTTATACTGGGGTCTTTAGTTTCAGCTTTTAAACGCCCACTGCAAGGTATAGACTTTTCCCAAAGATATATATAATATCGTCAGGTTTGACAGGCGCGTTGCCTATCATGGTGTGGTATTATTGTTTGCAGAGGATGCTTCTGCTTAACTTGTTTGTGAGCAGTGGCAATCCTTTTATAATTAATGCACAAAATGTGAATTATATATACTACTCTGCCCCGAATATCCCGATAATTGAAACCTGGAACTGCGATCGCATACCTTCAGTCAGGTTGCCATTAGGTGTACATAAAACATATATAATATGTATTTAAAAGGTCTATGCCTTCCATTGGGGTTCTACGGGCTGACTTGAATTAATGAATATAAAATAAATTTGTTTTCTATTAACCACTAAACATTTATAATTTTATATATAAATTTTTAGCAACAAATTAAGTATACCAACTTAAAAACTAATAAAACCATCTAGTAACGAATCAGATAGTAGTCTGATGGGCAGAGATCGGACATTCTAATGTATAAACCTAAAGTAACTTTTGTGTATCAAATATCGTCATCTGCTTTTGTTGCAAATGGAATTTGATAAAAGAATCTTTTCTTCATTTATACACAAAAATTAGAAATAGTTGTAAAACCTTTAAAAGGCTGAAAGTATATCTCATCTCTTCTCAATTAATGTATGGTAAATCCTGTCCCAAAACAATAGTGTCAGAAATTATAACCTAAAGATTATTTAGTAAAAAAAAATGTTTTAGAATTCGGAGCACTACATATTATAATTAAATATTGTTTAACATCTGTCCCTACAGCAAAAAAATTATTGATTTTTCACATTACAATAGAAAAAATTTGTATTTGTTCCAGAGTGATCACTTTATTCAAGGTGATTGGAAATAGGTGTAAAAGCTTTAAAGTTTTTCGTTGACAAATGCATTCACCTTTGAAGCTGTTACATATATAACCAATCACCATGTATACTTTTTCCCATAAATTAAAGTCAAGTCGAAATCAATTGATAGATTAACTATTGATTGAAAAAATCTGTGGTGTTTTTTTTCAATTATTGCCATTATAAAAAATAAACTAATTTTTTGTACCTTAGGGGATTATTACTTTTTTCATTTTAATATCACCAGAAGTAACCCATATTTAAACAACAAAAATCCATACTGTTATGGTTTGTTTGTTTTTTTTTTTTAAATAAAATGGCACAGTCAAACCACATACATATAATTATAATATATAATAGAACCAACATCAACCGATTTTGGCTTGACGTTGATTTATAGGACACACATAAATACATGTAATTCATCGAAATTGCGAAATATCCAATCTCTGTTAATGACTGATCTAAACGATCTATATTTTTCTTTAATTCAAATCTTTTGAAGTAAAGTGAAATCGATTCATATCAACTATCCTTGTCACTCGTGATATATATAACAGTGTGTCTCTTTTATCTGTCTTAAAACATAAAGTCTTCAAATCTAGAAGGCCACCGCTATGCTAAATTGTACAAGCCTGTATATATAAACCTTGAATCATACAAAACTTACAGTCACTCCAAACGTTGTATTACGACACTTTTGTTTTGTCTCTGTCACACTTTTCACTCAAACTATCTTCTTTCTCTTTCTGAAGTCCGTTGTGACAGCTGCCGTTGGCGGATGCCTTCGTTTTACCCTTTTTAGGTAATTCGTAGACACGCTCTATGAGGGCGAGAAGGATGTTACCTGGAACTCTTTGATGTTCCTCTACTAGTTTTTCAATTGCACTGGCGACCTAAAAAAATATAAAAATATGTACATTATTGCCTCAAATAAAAAAACGAAACTAACAAAATGTAAGTTGCTAGATTCTTTGAGGAATGATCCTGAAAATAACCAACACAGATTGGCAAGTTGAAATGTCAGCGGCCGCTGTGACCTTAACACGTTAGCTGCCATAGAAGAAATATATTTTTTTTTAGAAAAACTTTTTAATGATATTTGGTGTGGAATGTTAAGATATGAAAATATATCTAACTTAAAGTGAAATCGGTTCGATAGTTTTCAAAATATTTTCAAAAAACCTGACGAGGTCACCGGTGACCTACGTGGCGCTGTGAAGCGAAAATATGTAAAAACGTTACGAAGGCGCCGGAGTGACCGCAACTCCGGTCACCCTCTCCTGGCTGCATATTCGTCGCCATTAAGAAAAACAGTTAAATTATAAAAAATTAGGAATCGAAGTTATTTTAAATACAGCTGTTGGAAATGGATGGATTATGTACACTGAAAATAAAAAAGTTAGAGAAAGTATAGTAGGGTATAGAAGGCAGTTAATAGAGTACCTGGTAGATTCAGGAATGGATAGTGAAAAATCCGAAAATACTGAAAGACCAAAACAACTGAAGCACCAGTTGAAAAAGCGAGAGGGCAATGTTAGAAACACAAGACGTCTGTTCAGTATGCTACAAACATACTGCAAAGAATGCCCGAACGAACCATATTTTTGTTTGGCGTGTTTCAATCAATCTCATTGTTATTTTTAAGTTTTTAATTAGACACGTTAATGTTATTTTTGATTGATACTTTTGAATAATTATTGCGCTGTGATTTTTATACTAAAGTTGTTTTATTTTTCCTTCAACAAACTTATTGAACCCTTATGATTCTCATATATGTAGATGTAGAACATTTGAGATTGAAATAGCATATTTCTATTATGTTATTCTTAAACCAAGCTAAGGCTATTCCTATGCTAAGTTTGATTAAAAATACAAACAAAGAGCACAAACAACTTGCTCTTCACTTATCACAAACAGTTATGTTTACAATTTAAGAAAAAAAAATCGAAAAACGTAGGTAGGCAGGAACCACGCCAAAGAAGTATTCTACAGCGCCACTCCGGCCACTTCAGTACAGAAAATGTATCAAAAACGCATCATCCGGCGTACAAATTGGTTCCAAAAACAGGTTTGCCTTGAGGTCACCGGTGACCGTAATGGCGCGTAGATGTAGGTAGGGGTCCGGGCACCGGTGACCGGAGTGGCAGCTAACGTGTTAAGGTCCTGGAGTTGAGACTACAGACTTGCAAGCCTTGTTAAGATGGCCACAATGAAGGCCGACTCTAGTCTTATTGGAAATCTTTGGGCGATGCCAATGTAGAGCCATAAACATCTTACGGCTGAACTAATGATGATTTCGAAAATAATTAAGTAGAAATGACATTACAGCCTAATTTTTACACAAGTACGCTTCGATAATAATGCCGAAAGAACCTAATTTGATAGAAAATAAAATCCGGTTAAGCTCATAATATGAAAAATAGAGACATTATGTGGAGTATATTGTTCTGTCCGTATCATCATCATGGCTGCCGATTGACGCCCACTGCAAGTCATAGGCCTCCCTGAGACACTGCCACGATAACCCATCTTGCGCTGCATCCAATGACTGCTCGCTACATTGTACCACGTCGCTAGTCTACCTAATGTGGAAACCACCCTCGCCGCGTCTACCTGTTGGTAGCCGCCTTTCGAGAGGCTTCTGGACTCAACGTCCGACGGTTGCGTGAGCGATATGCCACGCTATTTCCACTTCAAACGAGCAATTCTTCCAAAAAAAATTTTGACTTTATAGTTGTTTTAATTCGTCGCTGGATGCCACCTTTCGGCTTCAACCACTATTGGTACCGTACAATATAAACTTGCCGACAAAGAATGCGTGTGATGGAGAGAGAGTTTACCTTGAGCTGCAGTTGCTCGGGTGTGAGGGAGTCGTCGTGCGGTATGGGCTCGCCGAGGTGCGTGACCAGCTTGACGGGGAATCCCCCGTAGACGGGTGCGAGCGGAATACGCGTGGCCGCGTAGATGCGCAGGCACACGCCGCGCAGCCATCCCACCGTGCGGAACGCCTCACGCACGTTACGAGTGAACATCGGCACTATCGGCTGCCGATCACGAAAACAATATTTTTTATATAAATTGAACTTATAAAATTCTCCATGCCATGGTGCTCCAAGGTTTCATACAAAACACAGTTAATCCGTCAATATCATTCCATCGGTATCTACTGCAAACATCGCCACAATGAGCGATCTTGCGCTTCCCATGTCCAGCGACTTTCCGTGACCTTCTCTATGTGATTGGTCTACCTAGTCAGGGGCTACCCATGCCACGTCTACCGGTTCGTGGTCGCTACTCTAGAACCTTCTGGCCCCAATGATAATTAATTTGTGGTACAGAGTTACTAAATCATATTCTCTACCACCCCTTCCTTACATTAACCTTACCTTAAATGTCGTGAAAATACAAGTGAAGGTATGCTCTTGCATAGATTTGTATAAAAAATAATTATAATGCTAATTTTTTAAATTCCGCACACATATATATAAATACTCTGTCGCTCATATACTCCCATATAATAAAAAATATAAGAGTATAAGAGAATATAATTTTTACTTCCATTAAATATTAACTATGTATTTTCATTAATAATATTTTTTTATTCTTAAACATTTATAGTTATGAATGTAACTGTTAAGAGGTGGTTGGCAATTAACTGCGACAGTTACACTAACATCAGCTAGCACTAGAAAGTATCATTATTATTAATACAAAAAAAGATGAAAGGGTGTCAAATAGCACACGGGTAATGTATCTAATATATATAATAATATGTCAATATTATCATATAATAGTACATATCGACATCATAGAATATATCGTTGAAGTTTCCACTTTCTCTACGATTAGAAACAACTATTGAAAATTTGATGTGTATACTTCTGATATAATTGCTAATGAAACAAAAATATCGTAACTTATTACATACGAAATGCAAAACTTATTTGTTTGTAAATAATACAACAGATGTTTCAATAGCACTATACTTGAAATTAAACATTATACATAACCGCTGATAACAGGTGGAGCTAATAATGATGACAGGTGGACACAAAGGGTTATAAAATTGTCGGGACCATGAGGTACAAGAGCGAGAGGTAGACCTAATGTCAGTACGCTGACGAGATCGTGGCAACGGCAGGTCACGGGTGGCTCCAAGTTGCCAAAGATAGATAAAAATGGAAGGCTTTGGAGGAGGCTTTTAGCCTGTGGGGGTCCACACAAACTTAGTACAAAATTATTAAAACTATTATCAATACTTTAAAATTACTAATTTTAAGTCATTTGTATGGAATGAAATAAAGTGTTATTATTATTATTATATATACCACTTTTGCCTCTAAAGCGACTTTTGCAAATCCAATCCTGGACTTCCAATTGAGCCTGTAGTAGTGATCTCCGAACTGAGCCTCGTACACTCCTCCGGGTGAGATAGCCAAGGAGTTCCCGGCTCGGAGAACTCCGACGCAGGTCTGCACTGTGCCCGGGATCACACATAGCCCCTCCAGGAGGCTCGACCAGCCTACACCAGAACAAATCTTTGGTCAAAAAGTTTAATTCAAAATATCTTTATTCATGTAGACATTTATACCCACTTTTGAATAGACATTTATATTTTAAATATTTTCAATAGTCATCATTTTAATATAAGAAGTTACCATCGGCACGGCAAGCTGATTTGTTTAGAAGAGCCGGCCAGAAATTCAACAGTTACACGAAATTCAACAATATTCGATGCATACATTATAATGTCAACCATGTAAATGAATCAACAAGCTCCAGACATTACAATTAACAACAAAAAAAACCCTTGAATGCTATAATAAAATGTATTTAATGATAAACCTTTTATTTAAGATTTAAAAAAGAAAGTCTATGATATCTTGAGAAACTTTACTATGTATGCGTACACTAGTAATCGATTTAATGCGTAAAATCAGAATTGATTTAAATTTATAAAGTAGCGAAATTCCCTCTAATATTTAAAAAAATCATGACAGCTTCGTGGGATATAGGACACGAAGCTGTCATGATTTTTTTAAATCAACATAATTTTGATGATCACATTTGCGAAATATTCCAAAGCTTATGTTAAGGAAAGGTAGATGAATAAAGCATATTATTGTAACAAATATTATAGTGGAGGCTAATATACCTGGGATTAATATCATGTTGATTCTCACGTGACAAATAGAAGATTTATGACATGAATAAATTGAAAAAAATGGTTTTAAAAGTGGAACTATGCATTATTGCCGAGTTCTTCTCGATAGAAGCAACATTCCCAATTTAGCAGTAGAATATGGAGAATATTGGAAATAATATATAAATAAAATATACATTCCATAATTATTAATTTATTTGAATTATCTATAATTTCATAACTTCTTAACTGTCAATGTGTCAATGACTTGTGTGAAACGAATTTTTACTTTTTATTACTCTTAACCTTAATCACGAGAATTATTGGTAAAAATAATTAATAGGAGTTAAAAGCTTTGAATGTCATTTTTTTTTCATATCAGGTAATTGTCTATAATTTGTTTACTTGTATTAAATTTGTTTGCTGTATAGTATTAACGAAAACAAAACTTTCTTTTCAGAGACAATTACTGTGACGCCACAAATATAATAAATCATTATTTATATTTCACTGGTTGGGTAAAATTACTCTGAAGCGCCTACCAGCACTCTTCAGTACTTGAAACAAAAAAAAGTCAACTTACCCGGTATCTTGAACATGAAACGGTCAGCGACCGTGTGCATGTGACGACGCTTAAACAGGAGCATCCGAGCGGTGAAGTAGTACATGTCGATCGGCAGCGCGCCGTGGTAATAGATGAGCAGGAAAGGCCCATCCGGAATATTCTCCAGGCCCCTGATTTCGTACCCTGCGGAACCACATCACATACAAAGTCCATATGTAACTTTTAACCCTTAAATGCATAATGATGTAAAACTGTAACATACCACTTAAACGTAAAATGAGAGAGTAAATCCATAGTGTTGTATATATGCAACATAAGGTTTTTTTAAAAAAAGTAAGTTTAAAAAATATTATATACATTTTAATTTTTTTTGCCCTGCATTTTAGTGTACTTATCTGCAAGATGAATATTTATTTTAAAAGTATAAATAAAAGTCATGCATTTAAGGGTTAAACGAAAAGGTTCTTTGTGTTAGTTCCATAAGCATAGATCATGAGAGTATTTTAGCAACAACTTTTTTAAATGTTGGCTTCGCATGAGTGACTTTAATGAAATGTATTCTGTATACATCGTGATCTGTTTTTAACACTGTTACTGCTGCACGCGGTCATATTGACCTACGCATATCTTTCGTACGCGTAGAGAAAATTAGCCTTCTCTCTCTCACTGCGACAGCAATATCTCAGTGACTACTTTAAACTAGAAAGAGATAAAAAACAATGATATTTAAATGCGTTGTTGATTGACAATTAATTTAAATGGACAGTGTCTATGGGCTAATATGACCTCACGTCGCAATAAAAAAAAGTTATCTTAGGATCTATATGACTTCACAACGCACTAGCTGAAACTCGCGTGCCATCAGTACCGCAGTTACTGCGTTAAACAAAATACACAAACGACACTGAGATGCGTTTAAACAGTGGTAATGTTAGCAGTACGTGGGGCCGAGACGGACCATCAGACAAACCGTAGCCAGTTGCCAGTGCCACTGGCTGACTTTCTTTAAGCCCCTAACGATCCCTTCATCGTTTAAAAAAAGGACTTGTGTGTCTCACACTTGTGTAACCATAAATTCTAATGAGATATACATTCAACCCTTCAAAAGTTTTTACATATATTTCCAATCATTCTGTTTAAAATGACCACTACGAAATAAATATATTTTTAAATGTTACACAATGCATGTAAAAATAAATATTATATATACATGTACAAATACATACTCATCTGATATCCCTCAGTACTTAAAGACGAACAACGTTTTTAAAAAATATGTAATACTTAAGGCCCTCTCCACGTGATCGGAGTGACACTCTGAAGGTCATTGGCAAGCCTCACAGTCACTCAACGAGCTATAAGGAGGGCATGTAATCGAATTTGGAATGAAGATATCCGTTGAGGAAAGAAAGTCACCTATACAGTCTAATGAATCGACAAGTTGAAGTAGCAGCGGGCAGGCCATCCAACAAATAGAACAAATAGCCGCTGCGGTCTTACGTTTGTATAGTGGCGATCACAGACAAGCAAGCGCATCATAAAACTTCCACTCACAGGGTAGATAGACGACCTTGTTAAGATCAGAAGACGCTGAATGAATGAATGATTACCGCCAATGAAACGGTCTTTGAAGGGGAGTGATGTGGGCATGCCCACTTCACTTAAATTTATGAGTAATACGAATGACATAAGAACGTCAGTGCGATAACGACATAATAAGCATTGGTCGAATTAATTGAGTTTTGCGAATATTAATAAATGTTTATTGGAGCACTACACATTCTCCAAAAAGGCCTATTCCAACCGGTCTTCAGGTAATATACTGGAGACCTTTGTAGCGGAAGTTTTACGGCTGAAATGATGATGAATTAACTAATATTCTCTTCATGATGAAGTAGACCCATGTCTAATCACTTTAACTATAGTCGCGGGAAGTCGCTTGATGTGGGCAGCGGAACCGGTCAGCATATTGATCTTTGGTGAAGGCCTGTGCTATGTATCGGCTGTCAATGATGAAGAAGAAGAGATGAATAATGTTACCGTGCCAGAGCCAACCATGAGCGTCCCACAGCGCGCACACCGCGAGCCGCGCCGCGTGCCTCCAATCGTTTTGAACGCCATCTACCACACGTAATCTGAAACATGATAATTTCTTCTTAAAAATTTTTACTGGTATTATATTCGAAATTGACGGCTAAGTAATATTGGATATCCAGAACAGTGATCTGTGTGTCTTTGGGATAATACTGTCATACAAATGAATGTCGGCATATACAAGCGGAAGGACAATGGATATTCGTACAGCCAACCTATAAAAAAAACTAATAGTAATGTGAACATTCGGTTTAAAAGATTGGTATCGAAATTGAAACTCTAGGCTATTAAGGGTTAACAATTATTAACATAGGTGAGCACAAACTATTATTTTTAAGTCCATAATTCATACATTTTTATATAAGACCCCACTGTTTTCTATATAAGTGCAAATTATCTTTTCGTAATCTACTTTTGTCACAACAGAGCCAAAACATATTCTCATCTGTTATTATTCAACAGTCAACTTTATCGGAATTCTAAAAACTTGTCCAGTTTTATAAAGACAAACAGTATCACACCTGCGATAGTTAAATGCAAATAGAACGGTTTAAAAAAAATATTGTTTTGTCTACGCCTTATCAAAGTGGACTACGGAAAACTTTGACGTCTTCAAGGTGCATTACAGCGACGAGTGATCAATTATCTTTATCGGTTGCGGTACAATAAAAATAATTATTTTTTATAATTATATTCCCTAATTGCTTCAAATATCATGTGACGGCTAAGTGAATAGATTTCATTGGGAATAGTCGTTGTTTTAAAATTATTTATAAAAGATATAAGACAAGATGCTTTTAGGCTTGTTATGTGGACACGGCTTTCTAATTTACTGTGTTTAAAATCTTTAGTTCCCAGTGGCCTTGACAAGTCTTTGTTTCCAACTGGTCTTTAGAGAAATTGTTGAAGGAGGCTTTTCAGCTTTTTATAAAACAGAAAGATTGAATTTAAAAATGATTAAAGTATGTTTTACTTTTATTTTAATTATTTTTAATTCAACATTTAATTACATTTGTTGTGGGCTCTTTGAAGATTATAACGTGTTTTGAAACACTTGTTATATTTATAAAAATATGAATATAGTGAAGTCTCTCCGTGCCACGCACATGTAGTCACTATAAATAAAATGAAAACGTTTGATCATAAGACTTCTATAATATTATTTTATGAAAGACAGAATTTTAAAATTAAAAATCACAACTTTGTTCCCTTTTTAGGTGTCAGTGTGTAAACATTGTTTCAATTGAATTAGGAAGGCACTAACTTGTAAAATTACAAGTCTAATGAGATAACCATCAAACATGCGTCTCAAGGTGACAACTACGGACTTGGTGATTCGTAAAACACTTTAAAATAAATTGAATCGCACTTTTACGGGCATGCTTTATCATTTACAATTAGGAGGTTCTGATTGTAGGTATTGCTATGTGTGATCTATATTGATATACAAACAAATTTGTCTGTCTGTCCGTATATCTATATCAGTGATTCCCAAAGTGGTCTATATCGACCCCTAGGGGTCTATGACAACCTGCATGGGGTCTACGTCAGCGAAAAAAAAATTTGGAGGTCCATGAAATGAAAACGGGGGTCCACGATAGTGGATCTCAACACATACACTGATAGTACCTATTTACTTACATCATACTATCTTATAATATCAAAACAATTACTCGTACATTACATTATTATATATGTTTATAAAATTGTGTAAGTTGTTGGATGTTGGTATTCGCTTTGTGGTCGCAATACATTTTGAACATACACTAAACTTCACTAGTTAGAAATTTACAGGAAATCAATATCAGGTAAGTAGGGGGTTTACCCAACACGGAAAAACATGGCAAGGGGTCTACGACACAAAAAAGTTTTTGGGGAACTCTGATCTATATCGACGTAAAAATTTGATAAATTAATTTATAAATAATTAATGAATGTCCTTGGGAAGTTTTATATTTTTTTCAGTTGATATTTAAAGCATCGAAACCGCCATTTTATTCAGACTTAATTAGATGCATAACACAGCAACGCATGGACGAGTACAGCCAGTTGTTAATAATAAATAACCCGCTTGTCAACGGTTCGCGCTGTCTGAGACAAAATGTTGTATACGTAATCGCTAAAACATTCCAAAATAAGAAAGCGTTGATGACGACAAGCCTCATCATCATCATCATTTCAGCCGTACGACGTGTTCTGCTGGACTTATACTTCTCCTAAAGATTCCAATAAGACCGGTTGATGCTTTTATCCGGTCTACATTCAGATTCTTCCAAGACCTTAACCAGGCTGTCAATCTGATGAGTAAGCATCCCACGATGCCCTTCCCGGTCCATTAGTTCCATTCGAGAACCTGATATACCCAGGAGCCATCAGCTTTACGCGCCGTAGTCTGCCTGCTGATAATCCAACTTGCCAATCAAGTCTTCTCCTTCACTCGTTGATCTAAGTTTGCCAATGAGACCAAAAGTGAATGACCTTGTTTCACTGCCGCAAGTAATCTCAGATAACACTCATTGGTAGTAAAACTTCGTCTTAAGGTACTGAGGGATACTGAACTGTAGTTTCCGGAACGCTTCCCGGCTGAATTGTGTTTGACTATTGATATAATTCTCGTATATAATGTATATAGTATATTTAGTAGGCATTTTGTATTTTAGTATCAAAGACACTAAAGATAACACTATGTAATAATATACGCTTTTCTATTTCCCAATACCTAGTAACCGCCGGAACGGACGAACAAACAGACAAAATAACTGTATGATTGAGGTCACGACACCTCCATCTTCCAATTCCGGGTTATACCCCAATACTGGGGGTAGCGATGCAAGAAGGTTGCAGGGTAACAGCCAACAACAAACTATTTGCTTACAATAATATTGTTACAAAATATTAAATTCATCAAAAACTCACACTTTTAGCAACCAACTTCGATACAAGGTTTGTTCGTATATATAAGTTCTTTCGCCGCTTTGTAATATAGATTTAGATGTAGCTCCATGAAGTGACAAGATGCCGGAGATGGGACATTTTGGCTGTCACTCTAAACGCGTTTAACATTTTAATACCGTGGTTCCAGTCAACGCCGAACCATAAGATTGTTTTGTTGCTATAGCTGAACTAATATAAAACTAATAAACATACTTATTATGACTTATATACAGTAGCCGTTGATTCTTATTATTTATATAAACCCCGACAAAACTGACCGGTGCCCTCATACGCGAGAACCCGACATCAAACAAAAGCGTTAGGCAATTACCAACTAGTGCCATCTATCGGCGACATTTTTATGCGACTTATACGTTTAGGACTTAACGGATATTTTGATACATTGAATTGATCACTCCGCTTTTATCATAACAGCACTCTAAATTTATTTGATACAAAAATATACATGTACATAGATTCTGTTCATTGTTGCTAACTGCAGTAGGTAGATGAACTAACTGTGACGCTTTACAAAGCCTACCGTCGGAAAAATAAAACTTAAGTATAAACAAAAAGAAAATAATTAAGTGTGTGAAAGTTTTTTCCAAATGTAAGTCATACCGAAAGTTTCCCGAGTGAACTGGTAGACGCGGCGTGTGTTCCCCTCTACTAGGTGAACCAAAGCTTAATCAGGGTAGCGAGTAGCCGCTGGATTCGGGCAGAGCATGACCGAGATGATGATTATGGCGATCGTCTGGAGAGGTACATGCTTGACAGTGGCTACTTATGTGCCTAACTACTTTTTTTTAAGAACAAGTAATCACCTGTAAAGCCGGTAGAGATGAAAGATGATGCTGCTAATGTAGATCAGAACGATGATGACAGCGGGCAGCAGGAAGGTCACGATCACGGGGGTCAGGAACCACGTTAGCCACAGACTGTACTCTGTGTCCACGTATTCCACTGAAACAAAATACAATTCGGTGAAATAACTAATGTAAAAACCTAACCTAACCTAACACAATACACTCCAAAGTTTAAAATTAACGTTTCCTTTTTTCTTATATTTCTCTTTTAAAATTTAAGCCGCTTCTGGTGAACCGCTGGGGTCTAGCAACATTTCTACCATATTTCAAAAACTCAACAAAATGTGAAAATTATCGCATTTCTTCTTTAGTGTTTGCATTGACATTGGTGAAATATCAAACATGTTCACTAAAAAATGCAAGCACACACGCTATAGGTCATTTTTATTTACTTTCAACATTTAAACAAGCGTTGCGACATGTTATACTAAATATTGAACTTGCAAGATTTTACAAGTAACAATTGCTAAACTACATAAAATATTATCTGCCTTCATTGGTAAGTAAATCAATCCAACAATTTAGTTTTTCTTTATTGAAAGCAAATCAAGTTTCGAGGACCCCCACTTACATATTGTGAAGCCCCATTTTATAGACACGCTAACGTGCCACTTGGACCACTTAGGGGACTTAAAATTTGGTATGAATCTTACTTTCGCCTCGTAGAATTCAGCCATGAGTTAAGTAGAAGGTAAGGTAAGGGTTCATTATGTTCGCGATGCGTGAAACTGCATATTATATGATCTTACTGGATAAACATACAAAGGCCGTGCGTAATATTACTGACTTTGACGATTGTATAACGGGTGTTAATAAAAACGGGAATGTCCGCGACGTCCCGGGCGCCTGGTGACACGTTCCCAGCATCCGGGTGCTTATCGCCAGCGCCGTCTGACCGTCGTCTGGCTGTCAAATGCAACGGTGACCCGCACACCGCCACGCGACCGCCACGCGCACAGATAATATATTGAACTTTTACACCATTCGCCTTGGAGTATTCAACCTTCGTAAGTACATGTTTACTTATAATTAGTTAAACTGAGATTCACAAACTTTCTTCTAATTTAACGATATTATGTTTGGCATTAATACTTTATAATTTTATCCATTGCTGATAAGTTTCTAATAAAAACTAAGAAAATGAAGTGGATAAATGACTTTGTAGAGGTCATTGTTACATGCCAGGATATAGGCCACTTCCAGATACACACACAGATTCCTTTCGTAAATCTATCGGCGATGCCTATGTCCAGCTGAGGACGCATTATGGCTGAAATAATAATGATATGGAAAACTGAAATGGTTTATACTCCTTACTGTTCATTATATATTTTTAAAAGCTCTTTCCTACTTTGCCTAGATATGCATATAATTAACGTCCGTTACTGCATAATTACTATTTTATTGAAATTTTGTTTTATTTAAATTTCACTTTATTTATATTTTATTCACACAGCTTCCTTAAATAACATGTAACATAACATAACGCCAATGGTTGAAAACAAAGAAAAATTCATTAGGCACTAGAATTTGAAATCGCCGCTTTAAGGATAAAATGGAGACCATTATAAAGTTGATCAAAATCGATATATAAATAGTAACAACTTAGCAGAACCAGACTAAAAATTGACCATTACATGACCACCACACTAAACAAAACAATGAAATGTGCATTCAGTTATGGTTCGTGCTCGAGATGTAATAAAACCAAACTGTTAAAGAAGATTAAAGAGATTGCTATCTGGTATTGAAAAGTGGATGACGAACCATAAAAAAATTATTAGTAAAATATTTAAGAAGTATATACTAAATCAAATGTAGCTTAATTTAAAACACAGCGTATTGTATAAACAAGAACTCAACGTTACTAAAGTCCTGTCCGTGGATACTAGTGTTGAGTTTTTGAATAAGATGTTTGAAGCTTTCAAACGGTCACTGGATGTACTTGGAATATTCTGTGATCTAAGTCCTTTGTGTGCATCAAGGAACATTGATCATACCACACCACTGCGGTATCTGATTCAAGTCTCGGGCTATATTCAATAGGTGCTGGACGTTGTTACTGGACGGACTCAAGGGTCGCGGATCCGAAATCTGAAAGCTCATTAATTAAAAAAATATAAGTTTCGATCTTTTGCCTTTATATTTAACCAATATAAGTCAGAGGGTATTTACACGGCGAAAAGTCCCCGGAAGGTCCATTGGGAATTCCCCAAGGGTTAATTCTAGTTCCGCTTCTTTTTATTTATAATAATGATTTACCTTATATGGTTTAATTAACATTAGATAATAATGTTTGCTGATGACACCTCATACATTTTTAAAATAAAACTACATTTGACTCAATAGGAAGATGTGATCATTTCTTTCTCAAATATAGTAAAACGGTTCACCGTTTTTAAATAGTAAAAATAAAACAATAAAATTATTTTTTCCCCGCCAATTTGGAATAACAAAGTTCTGGAACCAGAAGGATAAATAAATATCCTATGAATAAAAATACACTTTAAATTAAAGCGGGACCCCCTCTTAATGGAGAAAATCCTCAGTTCCGCAGCGTTTGTTGTAAAAATATAAGAACAATTGCATATGTTGATACAGCCAAAAAAGCTATTCGTGCTATTTACAATTTAAGTCGTACTTTCCTTAGAAAAATTCACAAATTATCATTACAAAAACTATCGACTATTGCTTACTTATTTAATATAAATATTAAAACTATCTTTTGTGTTTTCACAATATAAATATTAGAAGCAAAAAAAAATATTTGTACCTAAAACTCTGGTTCATCAAGTTAGCAACCATAGGCAATGTATACAATTTTACAATAAGATCCTCAAAAATTTTAGAAAAGTTCAATTTCAAGGTTTAAAAAATAGTTTGTGCTAACGGTGATTATACTTCGAATGACTTCATAGTAGATGGCACACTTCGGGAATGATTGCCAAATTAAAAAAAAATTGGCGAAGAACGTTGTTGTGCTAAGGGTCTGTTATCATAATCATCATAGCAGCAGAGAGCTAAAAGTTATTACACTGTAAACAACTTCATAGAAGATAGCGTATACCTTGGGAATTCATCAGCAAGCTATTTCATTGTTTGGTATATCATTTTATATTATTTAAAAAATTATATAGTCCCGTTAAAGTTCTTTCTTTCGCTTGTTTTTCTTATTACAGATATTTCATCCGTTCAGGTGATAAACTCAACATGACTTTAACAAGGAATGTAATTCTATGTATATTAAATAGAAAATTTTTGTATTTGAATTTGCGAAAAAGTTTGTGGTCGAATATCAGAGCACACACAAGCTTCACAGACTGCAACAAAACTTGGATTATATCACAATAAGACAATGCATCGTCTATTATAGGATTGGAAGGGCATAGTTTATATATATAAAGGTTTTACCGCCGGAAAGAACAATCGGATCTCTACTGCCAACAATTGATGAGGTGTTATCTTCGATCATTATAACGCAAGACCACATATATCTTCAACTACTCAGCAAAAATGTAAAGGATTTGGCTGGCTTGTGATAATGCAACTACTAAAATAGCACTGTATTTCAGTTCTTCACCTGAAGAATTAAGAACTGTTAAAACAGTATCAGATTAACATTAAAAAAATGACTGCCAAAATTACTTAAACCCGTTTTCTTGATCAGAAGTTCCAGCTGTTCTGTTTCTACATCGTGTCTTTACCAATAAGATGAAGAAAGTCATTAAACAAAATGGCGATATCTTTCAAAAAGTTTTTCTCGAATTTTGGTATAAAACGTCAGAGAACTTTTTCTTCAACCTATTACATGTATAAACACACATGTGTGCACAAACAATTCATTCATTAATTTAGTGTGACTTGTTGTAGTCGTCGTTTCAACGTATAATCGTCCACTACAAGGCATAGACCTCCGCTCAACTATCTATGGGGGATACACCATAATTGCCACTCTTGCCAGGCGGCTTGACGATCGAAGAATTGTATTATGGTGCGCAAAGAACACTGTTTCCCAACCTTTGGAAACTTGTTTGTGAGCTGTGGCAATCCTATGTATTTAATGCACAAAATGTGAAATTTTGTATCCCGGGAATTGAACCCATGACCTACGATAGCAAGTCTCAATTCTCTATCGCTGGGTTACCACTGTCTCTATAAAGTCTATCTACTAAAGTTCGTCAATATGAAATAAAGAGACCACTTTAATTTAAAGGAATATTTTTATGTAAAACTCGTTACTTTTTGTACATAATACGAGAAAGTTCTCTTACTCATAAAACATAACCGTTAATACTTCCATTTCGATAAACGTTATTTAGATTGCAGTTTCATAATATAGGATAACCTTTTGAGCCCAGACAGTGCATGATCGAGTCACACATGCTCTAACCGTGTGACCGCTGTACTTGTGTAGACAAATATAGTAAAACCTCTATTAAAAATTACATATAAAAATACCACGTTCATCAGATATTAAAAAATCGAATACAGAATGAGGTGATTCGTATACGAACTATATATAGTCCAGTGGATTGGCAGAAGCAATCGTAGGACCCGTAGAACCGGCCACTGAAGACTCGAGGTTCTATAGTAAAATCACGAAAAGAGCAGAGAAGTAATTCCAACAACAAAGTGGGCTGGTTGTCGGCCGGTTCTATTGGAAATTAATAAGAGAGGCCCACTTCCAGCAGTGGACGTCTTACGATTGAAGTAATGAATGATGAAATGATGGTAAAGGCTGTCTGTAACATATTTCAATGACCAATGATCTCAGAGGTGCGAGCAATGGTAGTTCAACGGGAGAGAACTGAGACCTGCGATCTTAAGTCGCGGATTTGATTACCGGTATGCAATCTTATACAATTCACGCTTTGTGCATTAATTATATAAGATTGCCACAGCTCACAAACAAGTTTCCAGAGAATGGGTAGCAGCATCCTTTGTACCAACCATAACATTACACTGAGATTACCAACCTCCTTGCCAAGCGTGGTACATTACCCGCCATAGATATTTTTGTAAATGCCTATACCTTCCAGCAGGCGTCTTTGGGCTAAATCGATGACGAACAATAATCCTTTAAAAATTACCGAAGAAAATATTTATATGAGCGTTATAGTTCGTTAAAAATACAGAATTATATTCTGCTCTAAACATAGGTGAGTGCATTCGTACCGTATTAGCACTAAGTGCACTGTCTCTACTATTATGATAATGGAATAAACTCAATAGCGCATGTCATCAATTTCAAGATGATTTTCGTTGTTCCATCTTTATCAATTGATTTCGACGATACAATATTACAAATGATTAAATTCAAATTATATTCAAGTTTACAGAGCCGCGATCTTTTATCTCCTAAATCCCCCATTTTCTATTGACTATCGTCCCCTCCATGGTTTCTGAAGGATGCTTGATGTTTTAAAACTTAGCCAATCTGGAACTATTGTCTATAAAACAGATATGGGCATCGTTAGGGGTATATGGAGAAAGTTAACCCCATATCTGTGTTCAATTGCACTTCGCATTACAGTACATTTATTTATAAAATAGTTATATTCATATCTAAGTGTATTACATTGTTGTCTTGGTTATAGAAATATAAATTCCACTGTGAGAAGACTCTGACAGTGGAATTTATATAAATGCAGTCAAGTTAATCAATACAAGTTACCTGTACGAATTTTTTATGCTTTTTATACCTTTAAAGTGTTTTATTTTATTAAAACAATAGCATAAGTAAAACTAATATTTGTAACGATTACTTATATCCTATCTTCATTTAAATATTTAACATTGCGGTATTTTTAAATGTCATACCACGAACTGTCTCAATTATAGATACACAAACTTTAATAGTCTGCCATCTCCTTTAATAGAAAAAAGTTCCAATTATTCTTCTCCTTTACGTCGTGGGCCGACGACGGTCAAAATCTCGCTGTATGCTGGTAGCACAACACGGGTACTTCCCGCATCGTTACAATATTTGTAACAGACCTATGTCTTGCACTGAGCGGCCATCGGCAGACATTAATGAATAAATAAATAAAAATTATCTGTTACTTTATAATCTATTAATAATCAAAAATTAAAAGTTGGTTCTCTTCCTTTTTAACAGCGCTTCTCAAGTACATACATCCTTTTATCAGGAAGTCGAAATTATTTACCGATTAATAATACAAAATAGTAATTTCGTGTAAAGAAATAAGCCTTTTAAAGCCTCCATCTTTTACTATCTATACTTTACTAATATATATTATATTTACTCTCACGAAAAGCTCATGGGCCTAGGATGCAATTTCATCCTCTCTTATAAATCGTGATAATGTACGATAAATTAGCATATTAAATAAGAAAGCTAAATAGCACAAAACAAATATAAATTAAGGTAAAAAAAATGTGATATTACTCAAATCATATGGCACGAAAGAAGCAAGGGAAGTGAGGCGATAAATGAATGGAAATTAGTATGAAAAAGAACGGTAGCATAATGGTAGAATAATAGAAGAGGAAAGATAGGTCATACGAAGAATGATAAAAGAGTACAGAAATAAAAGGAAAAGAAAGTGAAAAAATCATTAAAGAATATCAAAACTTTGTCCCACATAAGATAAAATGTACGACAGGTCCCCAATAAGAGCCACAAAAAAATCAGCCTCTTGAGAAACCTACTCCATAGTGGTTAAAGTTGTTTATTATCATCATGAGTTCAATTCCCGATACTTGTATACTTAACTTGTACAGAGTAATTACAATCTTATCGAGTAAAAATTTTAAAAACCTTAAAAAGTTTGAAGGTTCCTTGTAAGCATTTACATGTGTAATCAATCACCCTGTGTAAGCACTGCTATATTAGAAAACTTGCGTATAATTATTAAAACTTTTTCTAGTGGTCGATTAAGTAACTCCTCAAATATAAAAGTACAAGTCACTCTTACTTACTCACGGCCATATCGTTCTAGTGAGTGAGCAAGTGCTAGTCTTCTCATAAAGTATGTGAGCAGTTCTCAAGTATCTCGTGTGCGTCTTGTCAATCCAACCCCGGTCACTCCACTGACATACCTCACTCAGTGTCTTAACACTTGCGCGCACACTATATATGCCACAAGACGAATATTTCCACCGCTGAACAGCAATTTTAACATAAAAATGTGATTTGATAAGCGAGGTCACAACCAGATAGTAAATCACACGGCCCATAAAAGTACAGTGCTAAACAGAGCAAGGCAAATATCCTTCACGATTATGTTTTCCGATTATGTTCATCGCTTCTACCGTAACATTCAAATTTGTTTTACAAATCCCATCCTCATACCTAGCACGCATTGGATCAAATTATTAGTAAATTATAATTTGCTTTTCAATAGGCGTTTATTGGATGACCTGATCGATGATATAAGCCTGAGAAAAGGTTTATCCTTATCAGATATAAAATTCACTTATAAATATAAACCTAAAGTAACAAATTTAAATATCATTAAAACTTAACACGAAAATTATCATTATATCATATAAAATACGATCACCTTCCTTGACTTAAGAAGCTATTAAATATGCAAATGATATTTACACAAATCTATTAATAAAGTCAAGATTAAAGATAATTCCATTCCAACAATAATATTTAATATTTACAAAAAAAAAAGTTATCTGAGAGATTTTCCAGTTCATTCGGGTAAATAGTCGGTAAAAAGGTCATGGTTATGAACTTTTTACCGACTATTTACCCAAATTACATTATTGATTATGTAACTTTCATCTCTGGTTAAATCATCGCCATTTCAGCCGAAGAATGTCCATTGTTGGACAAGGGGCTTTCTCATAGATTACCAACAGGACCTTTTTTATGGCCCTGTTTTTGGGTCCTCTTGTTCAACCACTGTCATGGGTGGACAGGATCTTTACTAACATTATAATTTTTCAAATAATTTTAATTGATATTCAATGTCTTTTATTCTTTCCTCTAATTTCTTTTACAATATCTTTCATTCCTTTCCATACTTTCCTTCCGTAAATCGCCTCACTTCTTTCGTCTTCCGTCCAGAATTCTACAATTTTTACGATTATTATTTATATCACTTGTTTAACAATTTATTTATTCTTAATTCCTGTTTATTTTCCTACTATCTATATCGCACTTAATTTACATTGTTAAAATCAGAGATAAAATATATCACTCTTGTTTATTTTTTATTCCTAACCTCAGAAGAGACCTGTATCCAGCGTCTTCCGAAGATCTTAACAAGATAGCCTGTCCACATTGCAGGTGGATATCCTTCGCTGTGCTTGCTAATCTTTGAATGTTGACCACGAATCAATAGCGCAACCTTGCGGCCCAGCGGCCATTCGTTTAGCGCGCTATGTGACAGCTGAACCCTTTCCTTACGGTAGTCCGTTCCGCCATGAAGTGGGCACATTGCATGGCGGTAAGCTGATATTCGAATTTTCTCATTTGTGATACATATTTAACCCTTAATAACCTGGAGTTTCAATTTTGATACCAATCTTTTAAACCGAATGTTCACATTACTATTAGTTTTTTTTTATAGGTTGGCTGTACGTATTTTACTGTTGTATAATATTCTTTCCAACGAAATTAAAAAAATATCTAATGTCATTATTGTTTTATTTTATCTATGAGTAGTATGAATATTAAAAAAAAATCACTTTCGTAAATCAGGCTACTAAGGGTTAAAGATTTTACTGGTATATTAATTAAAAATAGAAGTTAGGATAATTCTTAGTAATTTATTTGGCTCTGATAAATCTTAAAAAAGGGATCTACACATAAGCCCACATTACAAGGTGGGTGCCAGCTAACTGCAGCGCTGGTACACACGGATCGTCCAGTGGATGCCGGCTAACTCAGGCGTTGGTAACAAAAGGACTAATATATGTGTGAAATAACAGTTATGTCCATGAATTATATGCACGTAAAATCCGCTAAAATGACTTGCATTATCAATATGGTACCTTGGTGAAGTTATAAATACATTTGTTATTTCGTATTTTTAAAACACTGACAATTTCTATACTATTTACACAGATTATGGGTTGATTTCTTTGTAGTATTAATGAAGGTGTTTTTTCTTTGTTATTTTATTATGTCATACTCGGTCAACTTTCTTTTAGAACTTTCTGTTAGACGTCGGCGCACTATGCCTTATGGGGCGTGGCTGTTACAGCTTTTTTTTATTTTAATGGCCCCCGCTATTGGGGGCCTCTCGTACCCCTATCTTTGGTGGGACAGGGACTTTATTGGCAATTTATTTTTTTCCCATAATTTTTTATTTTCTCTCTGTTCTTTCATACTTTACTTTCTCTTTCGGTCTATTATCTATCTTTCATGCTACATTTCTGCTTTCTTTCCCTTTTGCTCTGTTCATCTATCATTCTTTCCCTTCTTCTTTTTACATTTTCAATTTACATTTTTATTTTACATTTTTATTACTTAGATCCTATAATTATATTCTATCAAAATTTTTTGTATCATTTTGGTTCTATTTTGTCTTTTTTATCTATTTATTTACTGTGTTTGCTTTTTGTTTATTTTTATCGCACTTTTTGCGATTTTTTTGCAGAGGGATACGAATGACTGTTTATCTTTTCCGCCTATCAGGGAGGCTATTGACTCCTCCCCGATTTTAACGCCAGACCGGCACTCGAAGTCGAGCCGGAGTCCCCCGAATACGGGACACTGGGCCACAAGGTGGATCACGGTCTGGTCCACGCCCGGTTCACAGAAGCACGAGGGGTCCTTCTTGAGCTTGAACCTGTGGAGGTACTCAGAGAACCCCCCGTGCCCCGTGAAGAGCTGGGCCGAGACCGCGTCCACCTCGATACTACGGAGCACGCGGTAGCCTGAAATGGCGTCCGGGAAAAATGTCCTCGTTACTAAAGCCGTGGCTGTTACAGCTTCGTCGTTCAAATAAAATCTAAATTTCTCCTACTACTGGTTCTGCTTGTTCTCGTGCGCTTCTTGGATGTTATGTGACTTGGGTGTACGGTTCTTCGTTCCTCCTGGTGTTGTTGGGGGAAACACTCTTCGTTTCGTAACTGTTGCTGTCGTTTCGGCCGCTTTTGTAGCTCCCGGTGTTGATATTTCTTTCTTTTTGGCGGCCCTCTTGAGGGCGTCTAGTCCGTGCGGAAGCTCATGCCATTGGTCTCTCTGTTCTCGGGAGGCGAACTTGATCCCTCCCAAGATCGATGTGTCGGGCGGTGGTAAAGTGTGGCGTGGCCAACGCTTTGTCATGGGAAGGTTAATTTCTGTTGAATAATTGGCAGTTGCAACAACCAGTTTGTTAGGGTGGTTAGTTTGAGATAACGTGAATAAACATCGATCAATAGCCGCTTTGAATAGCAAAACGCCTGATAAAAATTTTTCGTATTTGTACTAGAAACAAAGCTTGTTATAGCTTTGAGAAAGGTTATTTGAAGACCTTAATAAAATTTGTAACTATTATGTGTACGTACTACAGGGTGAACTAGAGCTATATATTCAAAGAGTTACAGATGTATATAATAATCTCATATATGCAGAAGTATACATATATATGTTCTTATATATGTATACTGTTATCAAAAGCGGAACGTAGCGGCCGATACCGCTCCCCCGTCGTACCGTACGCATGCCCATGGCGTGGTACAGCAGTTCCGGTAGCTCTTTAACTAGGTTCCATCGTACTAACAGACAATGCTAGCACAGAAGATATACTGGCGTAAATTATGCAAAATATTTGACCGCCTGATTCTTACTATCTAATTTTGTTAGTTATATAGGCGAAAAACGTACCGTACCCAATGGCAATCGCTTTAGATAGTTTCCTGAATAAAGGTGATCTAATCGACGGTAGCACGAGAATGTGCCAGCATGATTACACAAACACGGACGTGCGCTCACGAGGAACCAAGTCTAAGCTTCCATAACCATATTACTTAGTAAGTTATCAATGTGTATTGATTAAAATGAAAATTATTAAAAAAAATTGTTTATCTGAAGTGCGAGAAAGTGCGAGAGTGATATGCGATAAAGAAAGTGCGAGAAGTGCGAGAGTGAGCGCAGCATATCGCTCTTGCAAACGGCCGTTGTGGTCGAAAAGTTCTTGAGTGGCGACCAGGTAGACGCGTAGGTAGGCCTGCCACTAGGCGGACCAACGACAGCCCAGATCGCGGGAAGTCACTGGATGCAGACGACGCAAGACTGATCATTGAGTCGATCTTTGGAGAAGATCTATGCCTTACACTGGGCGCATATCTATCTCACATGATGATGTTTATGGCTCTATACATTTATGATAAGTGAATTCTACGATGCTCTGTTGTTTTTGAATTTATTTTCCATCGCCTATTTGTACTACTGTTATCTTTTTCTCTCTCTCTCCCTCTTTATCTATCTTTTTCCATAAAACTCTTGTGTTCTTTATTATAATTAACTTTACTATTTCTTCATGGTTTCTCGCAGCAATTCTTTTTTTATTCATTTACACAAGACCCATTTCCAGTAGCTTTTCTCTTTAGCTTTCGTACTTAATTATCAAGAATAATAACTGAACACATAACTCAAATATTACGAACATTTCTAACGACAATATGGCTTATCACCAGTAAAAAAACACCGATTAGAAAAATAAAAACTAACTTTACCAATTGTAATCAACCGTTAGATAAAATTTAAATCTTTGACCTGCAACATAACTTAGAAATACACGATAACATGTGTGTATTTAAACAATAGATCAAAACTACCGCAAAACGCTTTGGGTAAGTATAATTTTTAATAGTGTGCAATATAAATTTGAATCTGTCACCGAACATAACACGAATTAAGATTTTAAATGGTAGTCGTTTTTCGCTTTCGTTTTATTAGTTTTTATATAATACTAGCTGACCCGGCAGACTTCGTACTGCCTCAATCGATAAATAAAAGATCTAAACTTTTGTATAAAATAATTTTAAAACAAACAAATTGAATCCGTATTTAATAAAGAAGCATATTTTGAATGAAGCATGAAATTTTATTTTCGACACGTCATGTTGCTTAATTACAAAATAGAGTTTTCCTGAAATACTGGCTATTTATAAGGTTTAAATTTCGCACACACACGTTGATTCAGTTTGTTAATCAATTTAAAGCTATCTCTAAATTTTATTTAGAAAACGTTTATATGGGAAAAGGAAAAGGGCTGTTTTTAGGGTTTTCCCGACATTTATTCGATTTTTTCTCAGCTTTAAACCTTCCCTAGACCTATACGAACATTTCAAGACCAAGATAAGAGAAATTCGTTCAGCCGTTCTCGAGTTTTAGCGAGACTAATGATCAGCAATTGATTTTTATATATATAGACGAAGTACCATAAATTTGTTGTAAAGTGAATTAACTTAATTTTATTGTAAAATGAATTATCATTATTTTGTTGTACAATGAATTATCATAATTTTGTAAAATTAACTGTCATAATTTTGTTGTACAATGAATTATCAAATTTTGTTGTCGATAAATTATCACAATTTTGTTGTACACTAAATTATCATAATTTTAGAAAATTAACTATGATATTTTTTTTTGTAAAATCAAGTGAAAATTATCTAATCAGATCTGAATTATCAATTAGTCATTAATTAGGGTGATGTGATATTTTTCGGAAATTTCAGCTATTTGAAATGGAAAACTGTATTGTATTATTTATGCAATAAATTAACGATTCCTTTTTTTAACAATATCGAATTAATTAACCTCTAACTGCCTGTAAGTTTAGTCACGTAATCACGAATACGCATCGTCGAAAGTATAACTAGCTGATTATAAATTAAAAAAAAATTCCCTTATGCAAAAATGTAGTGCCATGTCCACAGATAATATAAACATTACGACTCTGTGACATTGAAAATGACCACAATGTTTTCGCGCAGCCGGTTCAAGTGCGGTCTTTGTTGATAAAGACTTTTTTAACTGTTTAAACTACTCTCATATCTTTCATTATCGAACATTTATAACTTGTTTCTAGTACTTTCCTATTTAGTGAGCCGATGGTATCACAGCTTATCTCTAGTGTTTTGTTGCTAATAGTATTGTCGATTCTAAATTCAAAAGTTTTTTTATTCAATATATGTCTGGTTATATGTCTTATTGACGTCGTGTCCTCCATCTATTCCAATGATAAATCCACTATACCTGAGAAAAATAGACCGAAGGAACTATCAACCATTTTTAGATTTTTTTTAAATAGAGCAATATGAACTTTTTTACATTCGTGTATATTAATATACAGATCGTTATAAACATTATTTGAAGTAATGATTAGTCTATTGTAGAAAATTATACACTTTAGTAAGACCGAAATCGCTGTACCGCGCCGGCGCGGCGATTAAGCGGCCGAGCAAAATAGAAGAATGAGCGCCGCCACTACGAGCATTGACGGCGGACTGACAAAACGGATCGGCCGATACACCCCTCTGTCCCGCCGCGCGCATACCTAAGGCGCGGTACAGAGGTTTCGGTACTACTATAGTCCATACATTTATCTAGCTAAAATTCTTAATAAAAATAAAATGAGTCGTGGTTACCTTTAGGCAGCATATGTTAGTCGTGTTGTTAATACTAAATGTATTTATAGAATTAGAGACTAACCACTACACAGTGTACTCGAGCAATCTAAGAGTTCAGATGCATCCCAATTCGAAAAATTAATGTAAAAGTCTAATCCCAGGTTTCTCAAGGAGTTCCCAAGCTTTGTTACTGCAAAGCGGTCCAGGCTAAGCGCCTTTAGCGCTCTGGTACCTCACACCCGTCAAAGCTAGAGGAAAAACAGCATTTGTAATAGAGAAACTTGTCGGGATTTCTCCACGAAATTGAAGCAAAAATGAAGAAGAAATAAATTAGGCATTGATGTCAGAAAATGATTTATATTTTAAAAAAAAAAACCTCGCAGTAATTACAAGGCATCGTACATTCTAAACCTAGTCTCTCACTCCTGACCACTTTGGCAAGCTTACAACCGCTCAACTAGCGATGGATGGCTTTGCTCGGGATTTCCCCTGCGAACTCGAATAAGAATAAGGAAATCCGTAGAGAACGAAAGTTACATTACATTGCTCAGCGGATTGGCAACTTGAAATGGCAGCCGGTAGGCCACATAACGCGTAACACAGATTGCCACTGTCTCCTTAACCCTTTCGTCCCGGATGGTACATATGTGTACCACAAATGTGTGAAAGCCCCTGGAACCTAAAATGATCGCTCGTTTTCAGTGGAAATTGTACCAGGCCGTTGTTTATGCGTTTGGCTTTGAGGTTATGTACAAAAATCGCACGCTATCTGCATGACTCAAGCTAGTCTAGCGCTAATTTTCATTGTCTGCATGGTTTTGGTGTATAAATTTTTTGATAAATTTTATGTTTTAGTATTCCGGGACGAAAGGGTTAAGGTACTGGACTAGAGTCCATGAACAGGTAAGCGCGGCGTACGAAGTCCTCTCAGAAAGTGGACAGATGAACTTGACAAATTCATCGAAAAGCCTTACACGCAACCACTATTAAAAATCTATAAGGAGACCTATGTCCAGTAGTGGATGTCTTCAAATCATGATCGTCATAATAAATAGACAACAAAAATAAATACAATATGTCGGACTATGAAAACCGCAAAATATAATATCAACGTATAGTAGTTTTAATTGTTACAATATTGAAGGTTAAAACAAGTGCATTAGATATTACAACGATTAATAATATTAGGTATAAACCAACGAAATGACACAAACAGAAATAAAACGTCTAAGTTGCAAATTTTCTTACCAAATGTTTAAACATGGCAATTCTGCGTATTTCCCGCCAACATTTGCTGACACAGACTATAGCTAATCCACTGACACACTTTGTAACACTGGCCACTAATGTACGTGTTTAATAATGATTATTTTAAAACCAACAATTATTTTTTTTTGTTACAATTACACTTTATTTATAAGTTGAACGTTGTTGTTTTAATACGTTATTGATAACATTAATAAAATATAATTTAACTCTTTTTGAACTATTTAAAAAGTAACTAAAAATTATTTTTTAAATAAATAGCTTAAAATTTAACACCATCTAGCAATTTAATGAAATAAAAATTATTAGTTATAGTAGTAAGATAACAAACTATTTTAGAGTCTGTAGAAATTTAATTATAAAAGTACACTTAACTCAAAAATCATAGTAGTCTTAACTCAAAAAGTGAATTATAAAATGATTTATTTCTACCACGTGAATCTGTAATATATAAAATTGTAAGGAGGTCTTCCCCTTCGCGCCTTATTGGCACGCTTATAGTCGCTCAACGAATCATGGATAAGGCTATGAATTTCTTTATGAGATGGAATCATGGAATCATGAATGAAAAAAATCCGCAGACAAACGAAAGTAAACGATATTGACCAGCGGATTGGCAAGTTCAAAGCTGCAGTAGGTATGGTTAATCACGTAGAAAAGATGACGGTTGGAAACTTAGGGTTGGAGGCCACAAACCGGCAAGCGCAGTGTGGAGGAACGTCTACCCACAAGGTGGACAAAACCAGCTCGTTAAGACCGTCAAAGGACTCTGGATGCACGCCGCTTCCAGCCGACACTATTGGACATCTACTTTGGAAGCCTATATCCAAGTCACTTCCTACATTTGAAATAATAATGATGGTCATAAATAAATAAAATGCTATTAGATTATTCATGTAACTTACTGAAAAATAATATCCATGAATATTTTTATTTACAGCCCATTGTGACTATAAAAAGAACAACGGCTTTTCGTTAAAAGAATGTCAAAGTCGCGCGGTTCAAACAGAACAATTGGGACAATAAATAAAAATATCTTTTGAATATAACATCGTCACAGTTATTAAATAATTCATACGAATTATTTAATACGATTGAATAAAAAATTTGACTTCAAAAGCGACTGGCCACAAAGAAATCCCAATTTGTTTACATTAAGTCCGTAAATTCAAGCAGATTTATTTTTAAAAATTATACTTTCAGAAACGAAAGGAATATCCCCGCGCTGTCATCAACCTTTTTACCTCGGATAAAATTTTGAACTCTGTATTAACGTGAACAAACGAATCCAAAAATATAGCACATATTTGCTGATCATGGTCGTGACGTCAGTGACATTTACCGTTGCCAAAAGACATTTCCCGAGCGAACATCTAAGTGCATAACATTGATAATTTTACCAAAAAGTATATTTATACAACGTCAATCATGCTAGATAATTAAAAATATATTAAAATATTCATAAGTAGTTATAAATAATAATTTAAAATTATATAATTTCTCGACAGGTCTCCCATAAATTGACGAGTCGAAATAATTCAGAAATTTAACTAAAAAAATTTGTTGCATGTCATTAGATGAATTTCATGCACTCTATTATATTCTATATCTTATAAATAAATCCGTACTTTTTGTCACTTTCACGTTACTATGAGTAACCTTTCAGTAAACTACATAGAATACATAATTCATACTTATAGGCGATAACTTGAGTTTTAAAGGAAATACACACTTTTTATCAATTTGACCGGCCATATTGTCTGATTTCGTCTTTACTTTGAATTATGGGACAACCTGTAGAATTAGATATTTATTTATTTTATTTAAACACTTATACATACGATGTATAGCGGAGAATTTAATGCCAAAGGAATTTCTATCAATCTACCAGTTAATGTGATTTTTAATACACTGTATTAAGTAGACCTAAGCAATATACGCATGATAGCAGCCAAAAAAACCAAGCGGTTTATTCAAAGTTTCAGATCCGCACACACAAGTATTGAACAATGTCCTGGCTTCCTTATTTCCAGAGAATTATAAACCAGGCCTCTTCAGGGTTAATACCTAGGGAGTCGTGCTTCATTTTCGACCACATAGTCGCTTTCCATCAGGCGAGTTGTTGGTCAAACAAGAAAGAGGATCCAAAACATTGATAGTGCTCAATATCGAAAAGACCTCCTATAACATTATTAATAAAAATCCGGCTTCGGAAATTGAATTGTTAACATGACTTTTAATTAAGAAGTCAAGATATAATAACACAATAATGGTTGTCTGGTAGAGATCACCTCGAGCGATAAGGCTGCCTTTTGAACCACCACAATGTCACTTGGGTAAAGGGTGTACCGGTTTAGCAGAGGTGAACCAAATATGTTTATTTAATATTATATATTTACTTATTATATATTATATATTTTTATGAAGTTAAAATGAAATAATTTACATTTTTTATTTTATTGATTAAAGAAAACTGAACAGCTAATACATGTTTACACATTAACAACAATAGCAGCAAGTTTCAATTAATTTTCACTTAATAAAATTAAGGAAATCTATAAATATTGATTTTTTTTATTTACAGTTAATTCGTAAAAAATCTGTTCAATTTTTTTTTATAAGAGCGATAGAAATGAATTTCATTTTAATTATTATTAAATATTAATTTATGTACAAAACAATTTCAAAGAATCTTACAAATAAAATAAATAAAACCACGACCCCGCTAAATATTCTTATAACAAAGTAATTTTATAATTTTGTACTGAAGCGTAAAGTTATTGACACAGTTTTTTTTTATAAACTGTACAAAAACTGCATCATTCACATTCGATAATACAATTTAAATTTATTTGAATCAGTTTTTTGTTCCACATTATATGAATTGCATATCATTATTAAAAAAAAAAAACATACAGGCACATATTTACAGAACCAAAAAAAAAGTTGAAGAAAAAAAAATAGATACGTACGATAGAAGATCCCTACGTAGAACCCGATGACAGCGACCGTCAGTTTGACAAAGTCATTGGTTGTGTCAAAATCGAATCTCTTCAGTAAGTCACTCATGATGTACGCTTTCACCGGTCTTGCCTTGCACTGATTCTCCACCATTGTAAACGAACGAAAATTATCTACGATAAATACTTTCAATAATATTTTCAAAGCACAGATAACCCGTCGACCGACAGATAGAAAATGCACCTCTGGCATGCCCGAGTCAACGCGACATTTGATGCGTACACCAGTGGCGATGTCTCGCATGAGAATGAATTGTCGTGTCAATGAAAGCACAAAACGCCGGCTTGCTGACCCTAGCACAACTTTTATCTATTTCACATTAAATATCACAAACAAGTCACAATTTAAAAACTCTTCTATCTACAGGATGATGTAAAACCTTTATTCATTTTTATATTATTATCCACATAGAATCATTTAACCACTTGTGTACGTGAAGAAGTATGCCGGAAAAGCCTAATTTGATATGAACTAAAATCAGATTCAACTCTCAACGGCATCCTTCAATTTAAAGCTACGAGGGTTCCAAACGCACCCTGATCATTGTAGAGCTCACTAAAACTCAATAAAACTTTAAATGGTTAAGATCCAATTTATCAGTAAAAATCTCTAAATCTATAACACCTATTTCCAATCATCCTATACAAATTCACTCTGAAATATGTTACATTTAATTTACTTCGTTGCATTGGAATGCGACAGGGCAATAACTTCTGACAGTAAAATGTCTACAGGGACAGATAGTTTACAGTAATTAATTTTAATATGCAATAATCCGAATTTTGAAAACCTTTTTCTTATTATATTATATTACCATTAACCCTTAAATGCATAATGATGAAAAACTGCAACATACCACTTAAACAGCACAAGTAACAGTATATGCATAGTGTAGTATATATACAACATAAGTAATATTTTTTTATATTTTAAGTGCATTGTAGTGTACTTATTTGCAAGATATATATATTTTTAAAGTATAAATAAATGCATTTAAGGGTTAATTTTGAATAGGGTGTACCATAGATTATTTAGCAGCAAGTGAGCTATACATTCACACAACTACTAAGCGGGCACGGGTACTGCAAGCAGTACCTGCACCGTTTTAAAATAATCGATAATGAGACTTGCCCATGTGACGACTCCACAGTACAGACTTTTGATCACTTACTCAGACACTGCTCCCGATTCGCATCCAAAAGACATAACCACGTGACCTTATGTGAAAACCTTAATATATCTCCGTTCAGCTTACCGGACCTTCTCAAGAAAAAATCTACAGCAGAATCTTTTGATGAGTTGGCCCGGCACATTGTCCTAAATCTCAAGGCATTTAACGGTCTGTAGCGCTTGGGCAGCGACTTAAATAAAATAATGTAGCAACTAATATATAATTGTGTATACCAAATTGTATTGTTAATATGTATAAATTTTAGCTGTATTTACCCGTAAGTGAAAATTGTGTAAAAAAAAATTGTAAAAAAATAATAATAATAATAATAATATAAAACGCTGTCGTGCCTCGCAGCTGGGAGAAGAAAGATCCGTATCAAATAGCGGCAACCCTCTCCCAACTGTCTGCGTTTAGTTAAAGCGAAAGATAAATACTGTAAAAAAAAAACACCAGCGATACAAATTAGAATTAATAAAAAAAAACATTCACTCGTTTAAAGCTTTTTTGGCTATAAACGATCACTCTGTATATCCAACGAGTTTCAATTGTCATGTAATGAATTCAAAAAGTGTATCAAACGAATATTAAAAGTCTTATTACAATGTAAAATCCTATTACAGTGTAAAGGTGTTATTATGTGACAAGACAGACACTGTATGAACTATTCTAATCAATACATTATATGTGATAATGGTCACAAGAATCAAAATCCTAAGTAAGTTTGTGGATTCTTCACAGATCGAGATGTGCTTGGAATCCAATTATTATAGATGTCAAATTCATTCCAGTTTTTTGATCAATTTTTGCTCTTCTGGCATTTTTCTTGTGACGGAAACAAGAGATTGATTGGTTATAGATGATCCAAAGACAAAAAAATCCTAAAGAACACTTTTGTAATAAGAATTTTTATACGTGTAAAACGAAACAGTTACTATAATAAAGAAAATATTATAATATCTAATATCTTGAGAAGTGGTATAGCCCAGCGGTAGACGACTGAGGCTTGCGATCCTAAGTGTCGGGTTCAAGTCGGGGTCAAGTTCGGGTCAAAACCAAATATAAAAACTGGAACCAAAAATGAAATAAATGCACATGTAAACGAACTTATCAAATAATAATAGAATATAAGACAAGTCTAGCAATGTACTAAAAAGTTCAATCCAAACAAATCTGTGAAAACAAAAAAAGAAAAATGTTCGAACCACCTATGAGTAAAAAGATGAGGAAAGGAAGGCGATGAAACCAAGAAGGAATGAAAGAACAAAAATTGCAAGATATTGTGAAGGATAAAAGGAAACAATAAAAGAAATTGAGAAGTATGAAAGTGAGTGTCGAATGAAGATAAAACTCTGAAAAAATTATGTGTAAATAAAATCCCTGTCCCAAACTAGATAGAGGGTACGAAAAAAAAAGTATCGGGTTCAATTCCCGAAATACAATAGTTATTCACACAGTGCATTAATTACATAGGATTACCATTGCTTACAAACAAGTTTCCAGAGTATTGGCAGCAGCGTCCTCTGTGTACCATAATACTAAACTGCGATCGCCAACTCGTACATCGATCGTGGTGATTACAGTATATCCCTCTTAGGGGGGAAGGGTGGGGGACTGTGTCTTGCATTGGGCGTATATGGGCTGAAACCACAATGACGATGTCTAATTTCATCTGCAGTGGGTTTATTCGCAAAGAGGTTTGATTCATTATTTATCAATGTTTCAATCTCTGGACTTCCACAGTTGGACATATGCCTCCCCTGTTGATTTCCGACAAGAGCGATTGGAAGCATCTAGATTATTCCGACGACATTATCTAGGTCACCTCTCCATCTTGTGGGTGGTTGTCCTACCCTGTGCATTAGGTTTTTATTATTTATGTAATATAATAAATAAATTAAAAATAATTATTAATAATAATAAGTCGCAATTTGGACGACGTTCTTCGTACTGGCCATGAACAATACTTTATTTATTATTTAACGATAACAAATAATCAATATACTCCGACACGGACAAAAGAAAAATATGCATTATGCTTTCTCACAGTATAAATAACGAACAATGCCTTTTACCACGCTATAACATCGAAGTAAGGTCTTGATTCTTAAAAATACCATTTAATCATTGTTTTATATATATATATATATATATATATATATATATATATATATATATATATATATATATATATATATATATATATATATATATATATATATATATATATATATATATAAATCCAAACTGCCCGGTCTTGCTGCCCGCATCTAACGACTTCCCACCTTTACTATGGCGCTCCAACTAGTGAAAGAGTGGAAGAGCATAGTCTCTACTCGAGAACGAGCGAATGGTAAAACAGCGAAATGTCTCTATAACCTGCTGAAGGAGTTAGGCCAGACAAGAGTAACCTTCAGCTCATTTCTGGACCGCACCCACCAACTTCCCGCGGCTTTGACTACGATGTATAATACATACATACCTACACATGTAAATATATATATAGTAGTCATATATTTACTTATGTGTGTAATTAATAGATATAGATAACATTTAACGTTTTCTATTTATCATATTACTGATTCGCAACGCAGCTGGCATATTATTATCTATTCTGCATTATATAATAGAGTAATAAGATGACAAATGTATTAGCTGTCACATCATATTGGTTTTCAAAAACCTGAACACATGAGCGCAACAATCTCAGTGTAGTTCCACCTGCAAACAATACAGATAATAACCAAAAACAAAACAATGCAAATAAAAATAAATATCAACTAAATTTAAAGAACGAAATTTGTCGTATTGTCTTGTTCTTAATATACGAAAATAATTAAGTCTCTAGTTTATGTTAGATGTCAGCGCTGTTAGCCTTGTGGGGCTGTTACAGCTTCAAGGAGCCAAAATACGCTAATCAAAATTTAAATTACTCCTACGACTGATTCTGGCTGTTCTCGTGCGCCAGTTGCATATGTTATGTTGTGGGGCGCGTCTGAGTCTCGGGTATACAATTTCTTTGTCACTGCCGTTATTGGGGAAACAGTCCTTGTTTCGTAGATGTTGCTGTCATTTTGAGCTGCTTCTGTAGCTCTTGGTGTTGGAGTTTTCTTCTTTCTGGCGGTCCTCTTGCATGGACATGTCTAGTTCGTATGGTGGCTCATACTAACGGCCTCTTTGTTCTTGGGGGATGGCGGTTGATCCCTTAGGAAGTCTGTACAGTATAGTTAACATACTACTTAAAAACGGCAGAAATACATTACTAAAACGAGTATAAGAGAAGTAAGAAAAGGACCAATATTTAGCCTCTTCCGCACATGCAGTGGTAGTCGTGCAACAAAGTGCACCGCCCGTGCAGGATATACCATAATCGCCATACATGGCATGTGAGTTGGCGATCGCAGTGTGGTATTATGGTACTCAGAGGACACAGTTGTCCACCCGCTTGGAACTATTGTGAGTAGTGGCAATTCAAAGATCCAAAAAATCCAGCAAAATGTGAATTATGTAATATTGCATATCGGGAATCGAACTAGCGACCCGGGATCGCAAATTTCAGTCTTATACCGCTCGGCAAGCACTGCTCAGAAATGTCACCAGAAACTAATTTAAAATACAAATTTTCTATTGGCAATATACACGCTTTTGCAATAAGATCCGAGAAAATGATTAAAAGCTTCCAATGCTAGATTTAAAAAATGTCTAATAACATGTGTGCTAAAGGATTGCACTGTTAAATATTTCATAGAAGATAGTACGCCTCGGAATTGATGTGTTTACCTCCAAGCTAGTTTTTTCTTTACAATTCTAATACGTAGTCTCGCTAAATTTCGTTTATCTGTTTTTTTCAAGTCTGACGCATCTCATCCGAAATTGAGTTTACCAACTTGACATCAACAAGAGATATAGTCTTTATGGATTTATTTGGAATTTTGAATAAAGAATTCTTGAATTTGGAAGAGAATATAATATAAAAACTAAACTTGCATATCCACATATATACAAAAAATATTTCAGACTGGTAGTCTCGTTGTGTATGACTTAAAACTGTCGCAGCGCATCACGATGGCCTTGACAGAGAAAATGTTTCCATAAATTAAGGCTGTCACACACTCAAGCGATTAAAAAATATCATTTCAAAAGTACTCGGTCTTATATGTCTATGGCAGTGTTTCCCAACGTGGGGCCCACAACCCACAGTGAGCAATTCGAAAGTGGGCTCGACACGAGTTTAACCTTTTCGCTTTGTTTTTATATACATATAATTTTAGGAAAGCTAAGGAGGGGCATGTCACATAAAAGGTTGAATAATACTGGACTATGATTTGATTGACTACGTCTTGTATTAAATTAAGATTTTAATAATTTCATTAAAAAACATTAAAACATTTTATTCAGTTTTACAAAAAAACCTCCTTAACTACATATTAGCAAAATGTACATATGTTGAGAAAATCAAATACGTATATAACATGATTGGTTATAGGTGAAGAGCTTTGGAGTGAAAAAAGCGGTGAATGTATTGTTCGTTTACTGTTAACTAATGTACGGTACATCATATCCAAATGTCAATGGTTTTAGAATTAACCAATTATGTTATAATAAGAAAAAACATTTTCAAAATTCGAATGGATACGAAATAAAATTAATTATGTTTTACTATCTATCCCTGCAGATTTCGTACTGCCAGTAGTTATTGACCTACCCATTCGAAAAGAAAACATGGATTAATGTAACCTATTTCACAGTTTACATGGTGATTGGAAATAGGTTCACACGCATTAACCCTTTCCACTCCAATGTCGAGTGTCACTCGACACTGATTTTGTTCCACAAGCTCCACTGTCGAGTGATACTCGACATGGTGTAATACTTCATTTGTGGAAAATTTTAAAACAGGAAAGATTTTTGTTACTAAAATGTTTGAATCTCGAATGAATGAAACATATTCTAGAATCGCAAGATACTATAATTAAATTAAATTTTATCAATGCTACATAACAGCCTTGGAGTGGAAAGGGTTATAAGCTATACCATCATCCCTTTACAGCTTTTACATGTCTAATCAATCATCCTGTAGGTTATTACAGTTTATTATACACCTCGGAATAATGTAAACATAAAATAGGAAAATTACAATAACAACACAGAAGTAGATTTAGGATTCTTATCATATTACGCAATTTTCCGGTTTGTATACGTGTTGATAATATAATGTAACATTTTAATTCTAAATTAATGTTAAGAATAAAACAACTCTGGTGTGAAGGCACCCTTATCTCGCAATGTAAAAAGCAGGTGTTCAGGATTCACCTGGTGTGTAAAAAAGTGCCCATTGAAGTATCCGTCCACTGTGGAACCAGTTAAGACAGAATAAAAAATTTTGAACGAACTCATTTGTGCAAGCCACTCTGTACAAGCTGGGTTTGTACAAGCGCGACGACTGCATGCGTACGAATAAGTTAACTGACATCTAAGGAACACTGGCACACGCAAATAACCGTGTGAAACGTTAATTATCTACAGAAACTATAGTATAGATGATTCGCAATCCGGTATAAGAGTAATGTTGGGTTCGAAGGCCTATCATTAACGGTGCTCAATATACTAGGCAACTCACAGATTAATTTTTATCAAGCCAAATGAGAATAAAAAACTATCGTGTCGTCTATGCAAATAAGTTAATCATGATTGATGTTCGATAATACTGATGGATATTTATAAAGAAAAATATAACTCATAATTACATGGCATAATTTTTTTCGTTCATTCATGTCAGCCGATGGACGCCCACTGCAAGGATTTACTCGGTAGAGCATCATACATATATATTTCGTTTTAAATTTGGAACGCAGATTGCTCTACGATCTCGAAAAAGGAAAGAGCAGATCCATAGACAATTGAAGTAACCAATGACGCTCAGCGAATTTGCCGCTGGAGTCTTAGGACCGGAACGCAGCGTAAGACGTCTAACCACAAAGTGACCAGACCACCTTGTTAATGCGGATCGTTTCCAACGAGTCCTATTTGAAATTTAGCCGTTACACTTTACCTGCTGGATACAGCAAGCCGCCAATGTACTGGCATTTCACATAGAGATCCAGAGTAAGAGAGACCACACATCAACGCTTTAAGTCCTAGTATTTTTCGTTTTAGACAAAAGTATTCGACGATTGACCTTTTTTCAAAGTTGGACTAACTTATTTTGACCGTTTTCTCCGGGTTTTTTTTTACTTACACTGCTATCCCAAGTGGCATTTGTAGATTCTGCGTGAGCGAAGGATCAGGGCGCTTTGCTTAAAATCTCTTTTGAAGTGAAGAACCTCTTGTACTCCCTGGGAAGCTTCAGCACGGGCCGTTATATGCTATAATTTCACCAGATTGAGAGACCGCATAGCTCTTAGGTTAGCGGACACTCAAGGAGTGACTAGTTTCAAAGACAAGAGGACTTCGACTACGGCTGTCACTCGTCGATAATATCTCCTTAGCTTTCCGACTCAAGAGCACCTGAGAGGGCCGAACCTCAACTAAAGCGAGTGCTATTACCAGGCCAATGATACTACGTTTACTAATATTCATATATAAGCAACGTGTCACTACGTGAAGCCCTGATCTAGATCTATTAATTAATGTTTATATAGCAAAGAGACCACAGAATAAATAAAATAACCAAAAAATCTATCTTTCAAACAGTTAGACACTTACTCTACGCAAAACAGAGTTAAGGTAATAATGAAAAATAACTTACATTTATGATTTTATTTTTTTATTGATAAAAACCAACCGGATGGTGCAGAAGAGATAAACGGAAATAGCGTTTTTTAGTCTGTGCATATCTTTGACCCCCGGACAGGAGGTGCAAAGTCTGTATAGATAATGCTTTCACTGCTGTCAAGTTCATTGTCAGGGTGACCAGAGATTTTAAGGTTTTGGAAATAATCGTATAAAATAAATGCTATACAAACTTCGCCGTACCTATGATTTCCTGGTAATCGCTGAACCAAAAAGAGGTTATAGCAGAAAACTTGCTTTAGAATCGGAGATTATTTTAATTGGTATATCTACTGTAATGTATTTTATACATTTATTTATTTAATACTATTTATTGTATACGTCAAAAAAGAAATACAAAGATACGTAATAACTAAGAAGAAAAGTACAGCAGGCGGTTCCTTAAGGCTATATTTTACAGGTAACTATAGTATAGAAACAGAAGGACATGTAGCGGTTAGTCAACGCGAATATAAATATAGTCGAGTAGCGAATATAGTCCAGCGGTAGAGGGCTTAGAATTACGATCGTAAGTTGCAGGTTCAATTGCCGGAGTGCAATCTTATATAATTCTCACTTTGTGCATTAATTATATGTATAGGATTTCCACTATTTACAAAAACGTTTCCAGAGGATGAGCACCAGCGTTCTCTGCGTACCATAAATCATACGAGATTGTGGTATGTCCCCCATAGACGTCTTTGGGGGAGATCTATGTCTTGCAGTGGACATCTATGAGCTGATATTTATACACACACACACACATACACATTACATATACATATATATATATATATATATATATATATATATATATATATATATAGCGCCTGCGTCTATTTGTGCCATTTACAAATGTATCTACATTTCCATAATAGTATTGCGCTTAAGGTGTTTAACTTATTCGATCGCACGCATATTAAAACATTTTTCTCATATAGAGCTATACGCCATTTAAAAACCATAAAAAAATCCTGTATATATATTAAGCTTAAAATCATTCCAACTTTTAAACCGATTTGTTTTTAACGCCAAATAAAACTGATCCATAGTATTTTAGTATATTTTTCTGTGAAGCCACGCCTTCCTGTTGTACCGTGCAATCGATTAAAATAATTACGAATAGAAAATATTACCAACATTACATCTATGTTCTTTTGTTTCCCCTCAAATTGGTTCACGTTTAAAGACAATATATCCCCAGCTCGTTCCAAGTAAGTGATTACTGTAGTTACCGATACGCCCGCGCAACATTCTTGCCACAATTATGTTGCGGGAATAAATAAAATAAGTATTACAGGTCGGCCATGTTTATTGCGCTTCATAAAAAAATGCCCCAACTACTTAATCACGGTGCAGTTGGTACAAAAACGTGTGCACGTAAATAACTAACTTCTCGCCGAGCTCATCGTTAATTTTAAAAAAAAACAGCGCGTTTTTTCTCGGCCGACGGAGTAGCCCTGAATATTTTTTTCTTCCCTGATTGCAATATTTTTAAAGGCATATTGCGAAAAATGCAATTCGCTCACGCTTGACATCCGTTGCGCTTCGCTGCAATGTTATTTCGCAGTTTATAACATTTTCGATTAAAAAAAACTGTTATACCAAATTTTGCGATACAACAGTGTTGCCAGAAATCATAAAAATGTAACCGAATTGGTAAAAATTTCTATGATTTTAATACTTTTATTATATAAACCACAAAATAACTTATAGTTGGTTAGCAAACATAAATTACTTTTCGTCATTAAAAAAAAGTTAACTTATCTATAAGCACGTTAGCTGCCAAAAACATAATGTGGCATAACATAGACGTGGAAGAAGACAGTATCTGGGAGGCCTATTACATTTCGTTCCCACTATCTGACGAAGAGACCAATCCTTGCAAAGAGTCTTTAGTTGGTCTGTAAAGTAATACTGCTACCGAAAGTGCTGTACCGCGCCATTAAAAAAGTATGCTCGCCGCTGTCGCGGACGTTGACGGCACACTGACGGAACGGAGCGACAGATACTCCCCACCTTCTTGCCGAGCACATTCCTAAGTGACGGCATGGAGGTTTCGGTAACACTATATTACAAGTACCTCGCAGTCGTACTTCGGAGTTTCGAGAGAGACCTAGCTAAAAGTAATCGTATTAATTAGTTGTTGGTATTAAAGTCTAAGTCGAGGCACTATCAAGTGAATCATCGTAGTAGGATGCTTACTTAACCTACACTTAGCTACGCCACTTACAGCTGCAGTTGACAACAAAGTTTACATGTAGAGGATTCTCGAATGACGACCACGAGCAGGTAGTGGCGGCGTGGGCAGGCCACTACTAAGTGGACCGACGACTTTTTTAAAGTCGCAGTCCATAAAGACCCTGCAAGCGGGCCGCGCAAGACTGGTCATTGACAATCTTTGAGGAAAGCTCATGCATTGCAGTGGGCTATCGACTGACACGTGATGGTGATGATATGTTTTAATATTTTTAGTAGAGGCCCCATTAAATGCGTAACCTTAGGCGTGGGCCCACTAAGCCCGCATCTAGCTAAACCACTGACAGTTGCAGTTGTTTCTACGCCTCTGTCGACGACAAAATTTTTTATCAGCACGCATATACAGTGCATTAAACATATGAATGCGAAACAGAAAACTGATTTAAAATATTTCCGAGAAACTGGAACAATCAATGTCATTCACGTTTTATAAATAATTCCACGACCTCATTTTATATTTGAATTCTTATTAATTTGCATCGAAATAACAATGGTACTAATGTCCTCACGTATACTCTTTGTGACATAAAGGTACTATAATAAATTTAAGATTGAATTAAATAAAAAAAACATGGCGAGAGTTGACGGAATTCCGCGTAAATTATGATATATTTTTAACAAAATACTGAATTGAGATAGAAGGATGCGCAGCAATTCGTTATAACTAACGCTCGCAAACTGTTATACACCCAATTCTTTTTTTAAACGATATAGACACATTCCTTAGGAAGAGCGTACAAAACAAATCGTGTAAGCTAAGAAAAAAAAACGAGCAAAAAGGAAATAATTAAAACCTGTTTGTAAAACGAAAACAAATCATTTTTATTACAAAAAAAATTTAATGTACTGTAAAAATTTAGAAGGTCTGGTTCAACACTTGTTAATATAATAATTGTTGAGTATTTATTATATCTTATAGTACGGTGAAAAGTGGATGTAAATCGCTAAAAAACGTTTTCGTATTAATAAATCATAGACAAAACATCATTCTTCGTATGACATATCTTTAGCATTTAGCGTTATAACAATTTCAATAATAGCACAATTTATCCGCTACTATCTTCAACTATAACAAAATACGTAAATAAGTCAATGTTTTTTTTAAATAATATTATGGTAAAATGTGCAGGCTATTTTAAAATGTGCACGTATATTAGCTGCATGCCCATAGCCAGTGCTTCTGGCATTTTCGATGTGAAACCAGTTTGTTCAGAAACGATAGCAAAAGTGATAAATCGTGTTTTACCACTTTTAAATGTGATGTTAACTACATTAAATAACAATACTTATTTCATAGCCATGATCGACAATTTTGTAACCTATACAACATTAGTTCCCAAAGTATTCCAAGTGGACACCCAGGAGTCCGAGTGTGACTCAATGGGTTACAAAAAAAATTATCTTCTTTTAATAGTGAAGAATTAAAATGTGTGCATGGCTTCACATATTACTGTAGAACATAATGTCATAGGATATTTTAAGAAGCTCATAGAACTGTCACAATGCAAAATTTACATAGCTTTATTTCATATTTTAGGAAGGTTCAGAGAATATTGTAGAAATATAACAGGTACATGACATTTAGCTATACCACTGGAATCAGCAAGATTTTGACAGTGATCTATAAGAAAACATACTCTTCTATAAACTGTCAAAAGCGAGGTGTGAAATTGTTGCTATTATGGTGCTTTTTTTTAAATAACAAAATCATCAAGAGATTTTGCACAAAATATCCCATTAATTAATGTGTAAGAAATCATATGATGGGGAATGTCTAACCTTAGAAAATTATTTTAAAAAACTTAATTATTTATCTTTTTGGTCAGTGAACAGTTCACAGTTATTTATATGACATGATTTACATAATTGGAAGTACATGGTTTGACCAAAAGTTTTACGTACTCTTTGTCAGCTACCATATATTTGCTAATTGGTTTTTGCAACAACTGTTGTTTCAGCAGACAGATATCTTTTTATAAAGTAGAAGATCCTAGTACTTTTTATGTTGATAACTTCATGAATTATGTTATAATTTGATTGAAACTTTCATAAATTAATATAAAAAGCCAAAAAAAAGGTATGATTGTATTTTTTTAAAAAAATTGGGCTACCTCTGTATGAATGTTTATGTCATTTACAGAAGGGTAACACATAACAGTGACACAGAAGTGGAAAAAATTAGAAAAGATTTTTTTTTGTTATAGAGAAAACAAAGTACATAAGATTTATTTACTTTTTTAATGATAAAAAGTAATAAAATTTGCCACACAAATTTGTTTATCAATTCCTGCCGTATCACTCAATTTTGGCTTAAAATTAATTCATAAGCTAACTTGACATGCTCCTTTGCACTCTTCACATTGTTAGTTAAAAATGTACATCTAATTAGTCCACTAATATTAACAGCTAAAAGGTTTTTGTGTTGCTATTTGAAAATTGAATGCTGTAACACAAAAATACTTAAACATTAATATCCTATGGGAAGATTTTAATGGTTGGTTCATACCAGTTTAAAAAGGTCTCTTTCAAAAGTGATAAACCATCATTCATAATAAGATAAACTTTGAGAAGCACCTTAATAACCATTTTACAGCTGGAGGATTTAGAAAGATGTTGACTAAGAAAAACTACATTGCACATTCCTTTTTGTAATCTAACACTCAACAAATTATTGAAACATCAACAATTTTATATTTTAAGTGAACATCTATAATTACTCAATCCCTGTGCATGAATAGGTTAAACATTATATGAAGATTTGTGAAAAAACACATTTGATGAAGGCACAAAATCTATATAATTGTATGCCTAAATGTTATTTAACAGTTGACCCCTAACACTCCATGGTACAACCTCCTTAATGACCTAATAGTATGGCAAGTCCCCAATTATGCTGTCTTGGGTCACTCTACCACCACAGAAAGGCTTAGCACATTTACATAGGACATACTGGTATTCACTGTGCAAAAATCATTTCTCAATAACAAAAATATCAATTATATATTTATTTCTTAATCAGTGATATACATGTAACCTGTTTGTAACATAAGCCAATGACTATGGGCTATCTATAGTTTATTATAAGCAATCAATATTCAAGGCACAAGTGATATTTTTTTCATCATTAAAAATTATTTTATTGACATTCCTTATGACATTTGACCCTTGCCAAATAATAGTAAGGAAATCATGTATATCAAACATATATGAAGATACTTAACAATGTAGTTGTCAAAAATATGTCATTAATAATAATTATTTTTTGATTAGATATTAGATTAGATTTAGCTTTTTTGCTTTTATTTTGTGCACACAAATATATTATTATGATTCACTTCACTATAATAGGTGCCATACATATGTAGAAGTTAATTACAAACATCATACAAACTTGCAAAAAAAAATATTATTATAGGTACGAATCTGAACCGGAAGTTGTTGAGTGATAAAATCATCAAGAAAATTTACAAACTAAAATGACTTAATATAATGACATATACTGTTATAAACTATAACTTACCAATAATATCATACAAACTTGCTGTATAATTATCAACGAAATATGAAATAAAACTCATCTTCTATAAACAGCTGATCGTAGTTCAAACACAAAGCATACAAAATAACAATGTTTATGCAATGTTACTAAGATACAATTAATTACTTATAGAACACTTATGTTACACTAAGCAACGTTTTCTTTTTCTAAATCCTGGTATATCAAAAGAATCAAATTTTTACTGTACTTGTTTATAAGTATTTATAAAGCCGATGATCGATTAAAAAAACTTTGACATTGACATATAAAATAAATTCTATGACAAGTACTTATATGATCAAAACAAAGCAGAGCATACAATATGTCCCTTTTACGTCTTCTATAACAAATTGTTAATAAGTAGAAATAATTAAAAAATCCTTAAACTAGAAATTATTAATCTTTCAATTAAATTCACTAAATTATAATGTGCACGCCAGATAACGAACTGCTTATGAGTTAGTTATAACGACTCAAAAATATGTTCGAATCGATAAATCCTAGTTATATTGACAACATAAAAGTCTACTTATATCTGCAAGGAAATAAGATGATTTGTTATATTTCTGGCGCTGTAATATATAATGTTAAACGAATATAGAAATTGTACAAATCCTACCAGCCACTGCGTATAACTGAATGCACTGACAGTTGACGATATTTATTTTATTTCGTACTCAACTTTTCACCTGAATTAGTAGCTCATATAGTGGTTAATAGAAATTTTGAAACAATGTCTGAGTATTGTATAACTTATACTATTAACTATTTTAGCTCACTGTAGTGGAAATGAATGATAAAATGTACAGGCTAATGATGCTGCGACGAAGATACTGCAAAAGAGGGATATTAATGATTCTTGTTTTTGCGGCATCATTTTATGTTTATATTTTACTTTTCGGTAGTTTAAAAACACCACAAATTATGCATATCACAGATCTACACCATTGTCCGGCTTGTTACGGCGTATCTATTTGTCCTGAACTATATTCAAATCAGATAATATTAGAAAGTAATAGACATTGGTCAGGCATTTTAAATGCGAAAAACGTTTACTACGGCTACACGAAATCCAGTAGAAAAGTTATTTTAAAAAAATTGGCCCATGATTGGGAATTGAAAGAATTTGACTCAAGTCTCTGTAAGAAATGGAATTTACAAGAAAATTGTAAACCAATTCAATTAATAAACTCATCTAATGTTGATGATAAAATAATTTCTATTGTACAATACAATTTTACATGGCCAGATACTGAACCCCGTAAAGGTCTTGTCTTATGTCCTTATGCATATAGTATATATGATTTAATTAAACCTCTTATTGACACTAGAAAATTGAATTATAAATCTGACATGTTAAATGTCTGGACTATGCTCAGTATAAACCCAGAACCTATTATATTACAGGTAGTTTTTTTTCACAAAAAAGTATACCAAAATAGTATGTTTTCTTATGTAAGAATAATCAATTTTTATCTATTTCTTTTTAGATTATTTCAAAGGCACATGGATGGCCTGTTCCGGCATATGCTGGTGTTTGTGGAAGATTAGAAGTTGTAGCATATGAAGGAGAGCCGATCTCATCTTTGATGCATATTCACTGGTACAGGAAATTGAAGTATGCTAAGAAAATCTTAGATGCGGCAATGGATTTTACTTTCAAACATGATAGGTAAAGTTAAATATAACACCAGACATTTAAAAATATGGATTGGAAACTTAGCATTTTTATTTATTTTCACATATAGCTTTATAACTATGAAATCATATATTCAGTTTTCCCATGCATCATATAATCAACAATAGTATAATATTATTAATGTTAGGTATAACAATTCACAAATGCCGTGTCATCTGCTTAGCCTAAGCAGATGACACGCTATCACATTGTATCAATCGATCAACAATCTTCTTTTGTCTGATCACTGGTTCATCCAAAAGGGAATCTACCTTTCACAACTTGGTGTCATAAGAGACTTCCACTCTAGCACTTTGCTATCTATTAATACTGGCACAACATATTATCAACTTAACGTAAGAGAGGTATGAACAAATTTAAAGAGCTATGTTGACTAGTTTTCAATAAAATTTGTTAATTTTAGATTCAATCTATTTGAGCATATATTCCTAACTGGGATATTACCACTTCGTAGTGGGAGATAGTTCTTTTCATTGGAGTGGCAGCATATACAAATACTAGGAGGGTGCTATGATGGAGTTTTATTAAAATATATGATTTCTAGCCATTACAAATTTTGTACTCTATTATTATGGCAATAATATTTTGTAATAAGGGCATTTGTATAGTTAGAAATGTATGCCTTCAAAAGGAAAAGACATTTGCAATTGTTGCCATGAATTTAATGCAACATAAAATAAAGAGTTGTAACAGTTATCAGATTTAAGTTTACCTAATAGATAAAAACAAATCAATATAAATTTTACCATACAAATATCCAGTTTAATATCCTAAAAAATACTATTTTATAAAATTGCTCTCCATTTGTAACAATCAGATAAAAAGTTTTAAAAAAAAACAAGTTTATCGACCTAGCTTCAAGAATTATTTGTTATAAGTGGAGACAATGAATTGGTAGATGTGGCGTGGCATAGACCAAAGTTATAGTCATGGTTGAAGTTAGGCAGGGGAAGGCCTATCCCTTGCAATAGGCCTCTATAGGCTGATATGATGATGATGACTTAACAGTCATTTCCAAGAATTTACTCACATATATTTAACATTTCACCACATAATTTTAATGATTGTTCAATAAATATTTTTCTTATCTAAATTTAAGGTTCCGCTTCTATTTGATGGATTGGTCATTGGACAACATTGTGGCAAATGACAAGGATGAAATCACTTTTGTGGATTTGGAAGATGTTATTGTACTTGATAAACATATTTCACCACGGAGAGACTTGGCCGATTGGTATCAGAGATATAATAGGGAGCTCATTGGACCTGGGTTTACATTCTCTATTGAGAACATGTGTAAACATCATTTGAGCGATCACAACTTGTGGGCGGCCTGTTATATAATAGCTGGTGAGGACAATCCATTATTGTATCCTATTCCAAAAGCTATCAATGCATCACGACCTCATTTAGAAAAATTATTGAATGAATGCTTGAATAGTGATGACAGATTTAAAACAACAACAAAACTTCAACACTACATCAGTGATATGTTATTGGATGAGAAAATCCTTGGAGTCTCAACTGAGAGATGATAATTTTTTAAGTGGACAAATATTTAGCCTCAAATCAGGTTGTATTAATTAAGAATATAAGTACAATGTGTAACATTAAACCATAGTGACTTAAGTGACACTTGAATGTTTTTAATAATACAAAATTTATGCATTTGCTTGAAAATTGAGAGTCTTTGCAATGGATTGGTATTTATGCACAAGTGACATTTGAATGATTTTAGTTTTTAATTTTACAGATAAAATAAACCTGATGTTACTTGAATCACAATGGTTTTCTATTACGCAAACATAATTATATTATTATTTACAACTGATTTTCTGTGATCTGTTAGTTTGTAAGTTTGATTTGCCAATTATATTGAAATTTGCATTGGCAGATAGATATCATTAGCATTATTTTTTGTAATAATAATTTTGATAGTATTACAATTTTTTTGAACATTAACGATTAAACAGAGTTATTTTTAACAATGTGCTTATACAAATTGATAATCCTTTAAAATCAGTTATACTGTTTTTATTACATAAAAACCTTTGTTAAAAATGCAATGTTGCCACCATTATAAATGTATGGCTGTTATGGTTACCCTCTTTTTGTCCCAACATTATGAAAAGGCAGGGAAAGGATCATGAAATTGTGTATGTTACAGTTAGTCTATAAGAGCATTTTCAGCAAGTCAGCATTTTTTAAAATAAACCTTTTGCATATCTAAACACCACATAATTTTTTGTATAAAATAGTCATCTAAAAATTTAACTATATTATAATTACACTGAATACTATATTAATTATCATTTTCAATGATACTTTAGTACAACTTTATTTTAATGTCAACAATTTTAAGTTTTAAATAAAATACAAGCAAATCTAAGTTATAAATAAGTGGAATATAAGAAAAACATTTTCATATAATTGTCCTTAATAAAATAAAAGACAGGCATAGATAGTTCAATTTACCAAGCTGCAAGGTTTGTGCTGTGCTGTGTGTGTGTGGCAATCCCAAGTACTAAATTACTAAGCTTACATAAATGCATATTTATTTATGATCTATAACTACTGGAATAATCTTATTAATATAATAAATACAAATGTTTGTGAATTCAGGAAATTTATAAAAAGTAGACTCAGAAACAGGTTAATGGATGACATTTGTTGTTTTGAACATATATGAATGTCATTTAATTGCTCTGCAATGAAAAGTTGCATACATACTAGTACACACAGCCCCATCCCACACCTAGATAAGGTGAAATATCTGTAATTTTTAATACTATATAATATATCATATATATTAGAGGGACTGGAAAGTATTGTCACTTTCTTAAGTTAAACATGCCTACTTTTTAAAAAGTTTTTATTTCTAATCAACAATATATTCAACATCTTTATCAACAACCTTTTGACATCTAGTATAAAATTTTTCAATCCCGGAATGGTAATCATTTTTTTCTGTAAAGTATGCCCACATAAACAACATTACTTTCCAGTCCACCTAATATGATCATATTATTCACTGTCTGTTTCCAGATCTCCCACATTATTGATAAAATTTTCAGTCATTGTTTCCATGTTATGGTCCATAGCATTCATATTTGGTTCTATGACCTCGGCCACATGTTTAATACAATTTTTCCAATCAACACTTGTAATTTTTGAAACACCTTGATTTAGTAATTGTTTGATATCACTTAATTCACAGGTTTTTCTATTGTTTGCAATGTATTCTTTTACCTTCACCCATATTAGTTCAATTGGATTAAGATCACAGTGATAAGGTGGTATTCGAAGCACAATCTTATTATTTTGTTTTGCTAATTCATCAATTATGTATGCCTCATATTGCTCTTTATGATTTTTTACTACATTTAGTAATTCTCTTTTAAGCATATCTTTTTCATAACTTATTTGTTTTTCTTTTAACCATGACCTTATTTCTTGTTTATTACTGTTGGTTGTAGGAACTTTTTCAATTGTTCGGGAATGATATGGGGCACTGTCTAAAACAATAACTGAATCATCTGGAATTTTTCGGAGAATTTGAGAGAACCACTCTTCGAAAACAATGGGGTTCATAACTTGATGGCAGTGTCGACCCTTTTTGGACTCAAACACCATAAGTCCTCCGTCAACAAAACCATTCACACTTCCAATATGTGTCACAATCAACTGCTTCCCTTTATCTGCAAGAGAAAATAAAACTCAAGTAAAAATTTTTCAATGGAAATAATGTAAAAGGTGAAGATAATAGTTCACTTAAACATTAAAGGAGAGAAAATCATAATTGCATATGTACAGACAAATTGGGAATTTCTGAAAAAGGATAAAATAGCTGTTCTCTATCAAAAGTGACATGGAAGGAAGAAAGGCTATGTCTTATTATCCTTTGCCTGAAAGATACAGATGAAAATGTTAAGTTGTGCCAGGTAATCAAACAACTGAATAACTTGGAATAGAAGGACATACTTACCGGAATGATTTTTTGAATTGGTTATGGTGTAGCCTTCATCAACACAAGCTTCATCCAAATAAAATATAGTTTTACCCGTTTCTCTGGCCTTTCGGATAGCACGCAAATAATTTCTTCTACCAAAATATATGTCATCTTTATCTGTCAGCATGCTGTTCCGTCCTCGTTTGAAAAATTTAAAACCTATGCTTCGTAATAGCTTGTGCAGTGTAGTTCTTTTAAATGGTCCAATTTCATCATTGTTGACTGCTTGTAATATTTTGTCCAAGGTAGGAATTTCATTTCTCAAAAAGAATTGGTGAACAATACTCCTCAGAGCACTTTTTGTAGAACTATCGGTTGTACTAAATACAGTCGCGATAGGTTTTTTCTTTTTAGGCGGTGAAACAACACCCGTAGTATTCTTCTCTTTCATCGTTCTATATACTGACATCCAATGAACGCCTATAGATGATGCGATTGATTTCATGACTTCATTATTTGAAGCATCTGGACAAGTGTCCCGTAAAGATTTGTACAAAAGACATATCATCGACTTTTCGGTTGCCGAAAAATGCCGTCTTATTCTTTTGGCTACGGAGTTTTCGGATGTACTTGCCATCATTATGGAAGAAACACCAAGCAAAAGAATTAGCCGAAATCAATACAAGAACATACCAATTCACGAGTTAAATAAAAAACAAGGTCCAAAAACATGCCTAGTCGTAAGGTAAACAAGAACGAACAACAAGACACAGATGACAGATGTAAACTAACATGTAAACAATTGTGGCTACAAACTCGCAAACTCGCATAATTGCTTCGGTTTAATGCCAGGTAAAATAATGGCTGTAACATGGCAACTTTCCTATAAATTTTCACTCTGTCACAAACCAGGATTCACACACGTTTGTGTAACTCTTCACTGTCACATTTTTCGGTTAGCCCGTGCCTTATAACATTATAATTACGAAAGTTATCAAATTTTTGAACGATCTCAAACTGTTGAATTTCGTATGCCTCTCTAATCTAAATGTTCGCTACTTCTAAATATTTATCTTAGAATAGCTCCCCTAGTCTTGGAGCTAATTAGGAGGTGGATGAATGCAAAAAGACTTGCCTTTAGTAAACTTTCAGATTTAGTTCTTATTTGAAATCATACCTTTCTTAGTATTACAATATACAAATTATATGTTTATATGTTGTCTTTTAATACCAGCAAGTAATATTTCTTTCGTCTTATATGGTACACTCAACAAATTATTATTTTTGTTATCATCATGTCAGGTGATAGATGGCCACTGCAAGGCAAAGCCCACAAAGATCAACACGTTGATCGATATAGTGCATTCCGCGACTTAGACTGCAACATCGGTCCTCCTAGTGGATAAGTTACGCTGCTGCTACAAGCTCATGATCATCATACGTAAACCTTTTAGCACCTACGGCTTTCAGCTCCACAAACTTTGTACCCTACCCACTATCACTTCTGACTAACAATTCTTTTAGTTATGTCGGTGAGCGTGTACTAAGTTCTTCTAATGCGATTTAGTCAGTGAAACTTCAAGCATAGCGCTCTCTATCGTCTTCGTGGGTTAACGTCTTAGATATCTCATTAATCATCACCGGCACTACACACTGGGCGAAGACCTTTGTTATCATTGCAATTTTTGAATGAGATGTTTCGAATGCAATATGGGTTGGATAGGCAGCGATAATTTTTTATGTAATAATTACATGTAGTAAAGAACGTAAGATAGAACTATACTTTATCCCGTCGACAATTTCCGTTCATCATTTTTATTAGGCTTAGTGATAGAAACGTGTGTTGTCCATTTTTCTAAAAAAGTATTAGATTGACATAACGTCAATAATGTTGGGTTATGTTTATATTTTGTAACTTAAAAACTTTTTCTTACTAGTGTCAAAATTGTATATTTATTAGTACATATTATTATATTTCGTGCAATGAGTGATTCAGATACAGATGATGAAAATGTTATTCGTTATGGAACTCCTCTTGAACCTTACGAAGAAGGTATTAATATACAATTTATTCTTTAAAGTTTTGTCCTGCTTAAAAGCGTTTTTTTTTGGTATTTTTATAAGTATTCACATAATCTAAATTTAATACGTGATATTATAATTAAAACGTATTTCTTATTTGCAAAACCTAGTTCTAATATAATTAATTGATTTTTGAAATAATTACGAAAACTGATATATCACAGTCTAAAAAATAATTACAAAATAATATAGTAAAAAAAATTAAGCTTTTCTCCAATTTAAGTTGACTACAAAAGACACATCGGTAGTGTTGTTAAGTAATATCCTAGAAAAGTATCCATTCCATTTTTCTTAATACAATCCAATTTTGACTCTGTTTCTGTTTCTGAAAAATAATTATTTGCGGTTTCAGATGAAGTACCTGCCAAAAGAATGTTTCAACAACAAACAGACCAATATGCTGTGGATGCTCAAGGCAGGCGTAGATTTCATGGAGCATTTACTGGTGGATTCTCAGCTGGCTATGGGAATACAGTTGGCACACCGGAGGGATGGACTCCAACTAGCTTTAAAAGCTCTCGCTCGGAAAAAGCACAATTTTCTGTATGCATTAAATTATTGTTTCTTAAAAAAATTGATCATTACATACATTTCTAATCTATCTTTCCTTTAATTCAATGTCATGTATATTTACCATATAATATGTATACAGTCACCAATATGAATTACAATTTAATTCAACACCTTCATGATTTGACAAAAATACACATTTTTTTCAAAATCAGAAGATTAAAATTAATCAATTCAATTATAACACATACACTGTTGGATACCACCTCTCCTATTGATTTACAATTGGACCAGTTTAATGTGCCCTTCATCTAGTGTTGATGACCTTAACAAGATCGTCTGTCCACCTTGTGGGTATCCCGTGTTTGCTGATACATGACCTATACTTTAGAACAGAGTTTTCCAATATTGGAGCCATGCCCCACAGGGGGCCAATTTCAAAGTGGACTTAACACAAATTTAACCCTTTCACTTTAGTATAAATAATATATAATATGTAAGTTACATAGGAGTGCGTAAGAATATTAGAAAGGCATGGCAAAGTTATAAGGTATGGCTTGTCACATAATAGGTTGAAAAATACTGCATCCAGCTGCTGCCATTTCAACTTGCGGATCTGCTACACTTTATCCATTATTACATTTTAATTGACACAGAATCAAAGACCCGAAGACTTTATGGATGATGAAGACCGTGATGAATTTGGTATAGCACCACGACAATTGCACACAAAAAATGAGTTTTCCGGGCAAAAGCGACAACGGCCTCAGCAGTTCCATTATGGACCTATACCAGGTAATTATATAAACATGCTAAAAAGTGTAAGAAGACTGCTACACAATGCTAATCATTATATGTACAGGGCTATTATATTTTTAAAAGGGAGGGTATAAATGTAAAACTTTCAAAGTGGTAAATGTTAAACAAAAAATTTATTAAAAATCTAAATGTTCCTTTCCTACAATAAGCTAGGGGTGTATGAGATGCCCCCAAAATGGAGATTTAGAATTAAAAAAAATACTCGGTATGTGGATAGGCCATACGAGAGTGCATTTTTATAGCTAATTCTAAAACCTTTATAGTGCTAGCTCAATGGTTCGAGACAATGTTGTCTACCCTGATCTTAGTCAAAATTTTGGCCCCCACATTAAACACTCGCGATTTTAACGCTCGGATTTCTGGTATAGAAATTCTATTATAGAATATATATTATATTATATATACTAGAGCATTATTTGAATTTAAGATGTGGAATGTTAAATTTCTAATTTTTTCTCGTTTGTTATATGGCTCACGGACTTAAAAGAAAGATCAAGTCAAAAATTTACTGGAAATAAATGGACGAAGAAAGCGGGTACTGGTTTCATAAAGAAGATGGCTACCATCATTCCATTAGAATGTCCACTGCTGGATATTTGATGTCCCTTTTAATTTAAAAAAGTATAGTTGGAAGCTGCATTCATGCCCTTTGTGAGTGTCTTAGTCCGTACTTTATAATCTCCTCTCCAGCACTTCAAAGCTCCAGCGGCCATGTTCTTTGTATATCAAGAGAACATTGTAGTCTCCCAATCTGGTTAAATTGTGATATGTAGCAACCCAAGCCGAAGCTTCTCATGAAGCTGGACTCAGCTCTCCCGAACTCCTTTCTGAAAATGCCACTTAAGCAGCAATGTAAGCTTGATGTAAAAGAATGATTTTCCAGGTGAACCTGTGTTAGAGCAGTTGGTTCGCGCTGTTCACGAGACAGCTGCTGTAAAAATGCTACGAGCGATGGGCTGGCGTGAAGGCCAAGGAACTGGTGAGCGGTTGCCAAAGACTGCGAAGCGAAAAGCTAAGGAGCAGCATAAGGTATATGGATGCTACATGCCAACGGAAATGAAGGATGTAAGTACCTTTTATCTTTTATTTATTTTTTACCCTTTTTGTATATAGGGTGATTGAAAATAGGTGTAAACACTTTAATGAAGTGAAGATATAGCTCATTCGCTGGCAATTAACATATGGTATGCACAATTAATACACAATGATAATGTAGTAAGAAAGAGTGGCTGAAATGTTTAAATCACTACATATTAAAATGAATTATTGTTTACTAACTGTCCCTGCAGATTTGGTATTACTGCATACAAAGTAAAATAATATTAGGTACATATGTGAAATGTTTAAATCATGTTACTAACAAATGAGTTATTTATTTACCCTTTGAACATTTTACGCCTATTTTCAATCACTCTGTATAGAAAGGACGCAATAGTTATTATATGATATTACTACCTGGTCAACGAACAAGACCGCGATAATTAGATGAAAGTGTTAATGTGTATTATAAATATACGTGTGTCCCATAAATCTACGTCAAATCGTTGGATGATAAAACAGGTCATGGATAATCTCAGAAAATTTTTAAAATTATTGCCAATGAAAAAAATGAATAAATGCTAAGTTCATTGACGTGTTTCCGTTATTAGACTTTTATAATAGATTAAAAAATATACTCGCTTATTATAATTTTATCTATATAAAAACAAATCGCATAATCAAAATTATTAATACATCCAACTACAAGTGTTTTAAAAATACGTGATATAGCTTTTTTGATTAATTGTATTGATTATTGAAGCATATGGGACATAATACACACAATACACAATGTGTACATTGTAAAATCGTACTCATCTTTAAAAACTACCTGCCAATGCTGTTTAATACACTTAATTTATAAATAGACCAGACAATATTCGGGGAATATGTGAGATTCAGAGATACTCGTTATCCTTAATGTAATTGTGTAAAACTTACAAATTTTGTTGTTAATATGTATAAATTTTAGCTTTAACTTTAACCCATAAAAGAAAATTGTGTAATAAAAATTGTAAACATTATAAAACGCTGTTGTGCCTCGCAGCTGGGAGAAGAAAGATCCGTATCAAATAGCAGCAACCCTCTCCCAACTGTCTGCGCTTAGTAAAAGCGAAAAAAAAGATTGTAAAAAAACACTAGCGATACAAATTAGAATTAATAAAAAAAAAACTCGTTATCCTTAACGAAAGAAGGGAGGCAGTCAAGGAACACGATCGCTTTGTTTCATCCCATTACGATTTGACTTTGTCTTGCGTAATAACTTATATAACAATTGACGGGCGACTGATGTTATGCACTTTCATAGTTTAATCACTCATTAAAACGTTATATTTTGATTTATTATCTATCTACATTTATGTTTTTTAAATTCTTAAAAAATTATATGTTCTGTAGTTTAGGTGTATATGTTTTATATCGATACTATTTGTGCATGGAACATTCGAAAAATTTGGAAAAAACGGTTTATTGACTTTTTTCAAATTGTAGTAATATCCCCTTATAAATAATCATAAAAATTTACTCCTTACTGTCATTGTATCAATGTTAAGATTATGATGCATCGACTGCGAAAGAGATCAAGCGCCGCCTCACATAAGCAGGGAGGCCGTGGCGGCCTTGGTCACCACACGTACTAGTCACGCCCATGTAAGAAGACCGCCAGCAAAAACTTAGTAAGATGAAAACTTCAACACCGAGAGCTACACAAATAGCGTAAAGCGACTGCAACAGCTACGAACAAAGAAATAGTGTACCTGAAGGAAAATTTTTAATTTTAACTCGCGGACTACCAATAAAGCTGTAACAGAAGTACCAGACTAGCAGCATCGAGACTTACAGATTTTTTTTCTATAAAAAGAATAATGAAATCATTTTCTTTCCAGGAAAACCTAAAACTTTCTTCTTCAGACTGGGGACAGTCTGAAGAAGAAAGTTCAGATTCAGAGGTGGACTATGACACTCTGTTCGCGCCAGACGATTATGAACCTTACAGTCTTCAGCGTAAGAACGATCGCTTTGGGTTAGGCTACTCCGGTCTCAGTCGACACTCTGTACTCGGAAATTTGGTGGGTGAATACGGCAGTGGAGCTGGAACATCTAAAAGTCATCTTGTTATGAAAGAAAAAGGAAAGAAGGTATATTAATGTCTTCCATTAAAGCATTTGAAATTTACTTAAGATTATCTTGTTCAAATACTTAAGGCCTCTCTTAGAGATCCGTGATGTGACCAGATAATTGAGGTCCATAGGCAAATAATTGCTACCTTAGTCCAACAATAGCAATATAATGATTAAGTGGTAGTCAACCCCCTTGTTCCTCTCGGGAGCTTCTTGATCACTCTATAAGGCATCAGCCCAAGCCGTCAAAATAATGTATTGGTCCAAACTGAAGTTTCAGAGGTCTGCTTTCGAGCTTAGTACATCAAATCGGGTGGTGACAGTAGACAAGTGTCTTTTTCTATATATAAAATGTTACATTGATTTATAACAGCATTTACTATGAAAAATATTTTACAAGAGAGCTTCACAGTCTTGGATTCACAACACTGGTGCCGAGTCCACCGTATTGTAGAGAAAAGGGCAAGGTTGACTATTGGCGAACACCTTCAACAATTAGACTGTTTTGCGTTCCTAATTAAATTATAAATATTCCTAACATTGCTAATTTGAAAGCCTATTTTAGAAAGAGATTATATTCTCTTCGAATCGCTGTTATACCTCTAGCAACTTCTCGGATGGCGAATACGTGCCGGTAGACGCGGCGTGAAAAAAACCCCCCTTTTTGAGGGCCTCCTTCCCTTATCTTTATGATAGGATGACAGACAGACAGATTACTTCAGTTGTAAACAATTTTTCAGTAAATTTTTTTATTAGGTTTCTTTTGTCATCCTTCGCAACTTATTTTACTATATCTTTCTTCATTTTTAACATATTCTTATTTACTCTTTTTTTATTTCGCCTTTACACACTTGCTTCGCCGCATTCTTTAGGTATTACAATTTTGTTGAAAGTTTTTAATTTTATACTTATATCTTTAATGGAATCAGGCGTTACCTCGCGGAAGTCCATCCTAAGTAAGAAAAGGACCAATATTCAGCCACTTCCGCACATGCAGTGGCAGTCGTGCAAGTCAAGACTCTGTGTTTGGCACTAATCGGTGTAACATAACTCCTGAAGATGCCCCGTGGAGGGGTGAAACACGTGTTGAGTAATTTGGTGGTGGCGGTTGTGTGATTCGCATTGTTTGCCGCATACGCATTTATCAGCGGGCTGGCGGGCGGTGCATTTCATTGCACGACTACCACCGCATGTGCGGAAGTGGCTAAATATTGGTCCTTTTCATACTTATATTTATTTTTATTGATCAGTTAATGGAAGGTCTTTGGGGCGTGCAGCGCAAGCATCTTTGGGGAGGTATATGCCTTGCAGTGGGCATCATGTCATGTCGCATATAAATTCTCTATGAATATATTCCTTGTTTTTTCGTTGATCGTAGAACTATTTGTTTTAAGTGGAACTAAGGATTTGAAATATGAAAATAATGATAAACTATTTGATAATTTTTTTTATGTACATATTCAGGTGTCAATACGAGGCCAGGCGTTCGGTGTGGGGGCATTCGAAGCAGATGATGACGACATATACGCCTCACATGACATGTCCCACTACGACTTCGCTATTGGGGGTCTTGATAAAGAGACGAAACCCAAGACTGCCAACGAGAAAACTTCTAATGTAATTGTTTTATTTTTATTTTTTCTGTATTAATATCTAAAAAGGCTAAAGCCATTGTCAAACTGTTATATGTAAGTGTCACAACAATGTTATTATATAAGATGAAAGTTATTCAGTTCATGTCCCCATTATTAGTACAAGTCATTGCGAACTATCGATTTTAACTCAAGGTTTAGCGTTCTCCAAACACTTAGACGGAATAGCCTAATTTAATCAAATTTAATATCTATTTCTCTTGGTGACGCCATAACTGAACGACTCACCGATTTCATTTACGTTTCCTAATACTTTGTGAAAGGTTTTATAGAAAAAATTACACTAAAACTATAAATTTCATAATATGTAACGATTATTGAAACTTTGTGTATTTTACAGTTCACTATGAATTTCGTTTGCTTGACAGTTTGCTATAAACTTCATGTATTCTACATTTCACTTTTATATTGTTGATGTTATAACATACATCAAGTTATGTTAAATTTCATTCATCATTGGTCTTCTCAATAGATCAATGTTCCGAACCGGTAATAGTGTACAACTTTAAAAGAGCATATTAATTCCTACTCGAATAAAAATAATACGTAAGATTGTTTGTAAAAATCGAATAATACAAAAATATCGCCATTAGCACATTTGTAATGTTATTGAAATGTTTGAGTTATATCTAATTATTTACGATTTTTATTACATTTAGGTGTTAGAAGGTTTCGTAAAGTCGAGTAAACCGATTCCACCCGTGCCGTCACATCCTCCGCCAGCTCTACCGCGTGATTATGTGCCCATCGCCGCGGGCACTCGAAGATCCAGATTCGAACCCACTACACAAATGCCGAGAGATCAAGGTATATAGCGAATAGTCATAATTCTCACTACATGAACTATTGAAATATTATTACTAGTATAGTTAAGAAAGTTCGTACGAAAACAAAACAAATTTTCTAATGCTTTATTATTTAAACAAATTAAAGCATTTACTTTATTATAGAAAAGTAGTCAGAAATGAACTACATAAGATGTAGAAATTTGTAGAAATTAATACTATCCGATAAAATGGTACTTTGTAGCGGCCAACGCCGAAGCTCCTCCGGGAGCCCACGAGTTTCTTTATCTTAAAAGAAGTCTTACAGTCTTTTGCGTTCTGTTAAACTCGCGGTATCGGATAGAGGAAGTGAGAATCCGTTCCAAAATAAATCCATTTGTTCACATTAATAATTAAATAATTGTCTGTGTTATCAATTTGCTCGAAAGTAGATAATACTAAATGTCTATAAATACCATTTTATATAGCACAATTTCTTAATGGGGCGTTACCGCCCTCAAATACGTACTGAAAAATATTTAGGGGGGTTCAAAATCAAATAGGAGTAAAATACCTCTATTTTCATGGACGCACCATGTGGGTGCCGTGCCCATCGCGTTGTAAGAAGAGGGGCCAGGTACGGTGCTCGGGTCTGATGACCCACGTATCAGATTTAAGGTGGTCTTCTTTCATTTTCATCTGAACTCAATTCCTTCTACTTGATCAAAATTTAAAATAAACTTTCTAATGTTCTGGAAGCCGGTTCCAGAAATAATCTGATGTTATATAAATATATAAAAAGATTTAAAAATATAACTTATTATAAATATATGTCATATACATATGTATGTATGTTTATGTACGTTTGTTTATATATATGTATGTTTTATACAAGTTAACTACTATGCTATGGTTGTCTGTAAGGGATTACCTGGTGTGATAAGACCACCCATTCTACTTTCTTCTTTATTATTATAAAACTATTTAAATGTATCCTAATGTGTACAATAAACAATATTAAATTAAATTACAATTAAAATATTACAAACCATAAAAGTGTAACACCAAACAATATCTGTGGTTTTAACCTTTATACCAAAACTGTTAAGAGGCATTAGGCAATTTAAGATAAATTCACTGAAGGTATCTTGAATTGGGAAGTCAGAATTGCTTTAATTTTTTTTTTACGAAGACAGCTTTGTCATCAGTTTTACCTTTTTGCGAAATCAAATGCATTGTACTATAATTTATATGTGATTCAGACTCAGCACGATCAGTTCATAACGGATTATAATTAGTTATATAGATTCAATATTGTAAATGACTTACAATAAAGTACTTTTACCAGGTCTGGGCCGTCATGAGCTAACAGCAGAAGCAAGAGGCGCTTTACTTGGAGAGAGTCCTCTCCAAAAACCAACAGTTAAAGAAGAAAAACCAATAGAAACTGATCCTGTTGCGAAGGTAGTCGGAAGAAATGTCAGCTTTGTCTCTCCAGATAATGGAATGGAGAAAAAAGAATTAGATTTTATACCAATTAGCGACTCTGGTAAAGAACTGTCCAAGGTATTTAAGCCTTTTGTCAGCGATCCTAGAAAACAGGCAAGATATGAGAGTTACTTGAAAGACAAGGATAGCATATTAATGAAGGGAGACGCCGTGGATAGGCTAAGCGAGTGGGAGAGGAACAGAGAGATGGTAGAGTTCGAACAGGCAGCTAAGTTGTATAAGCCGTTGTCGGGGATAATGGAGGAAAGGTGGGTAGTTCGTTTCTCGAAGTAATATTTATATATTTATTTCATTTATTTGTTACTATTTAATATCTGTTATAGTGATATCCTGTATAAAAATAGAGTTAAAATTAGGGAGAAAGGGAAAATGAGTGTGGGTTAGTGAAATTATATCCTGGTTCAATATTCGCTAAAAAATATAATTTTCATTCACTTTTGAATTTTCGCATGATAACAATGGGCCTTTCGCATGATAACAATTGGCCTAAGAATGCTCAAGGTCACTCAGGGTGCAATACAAGAGGCTATATACGGAGGTTCGTTTGAGATCGAATCTGAAATGAAGTTATCTGCAGAAAAACAAAGGTCACCGATGTAGTTCAAAGAATTCCTCGTCTGAAATGACTGTGGGCGTGATACATCGCTCGTGCAACCTACGGCCATGTATGATGACATGAGTTACAACCACGAGCCCGTAAACGTGGCTAAATGGATTGATGACATAGGACTTAGCTGGATAAGGCCAAGACCGGTCATCGTGCGGCAGGCCTCGGCATTGCGATGGGCGTCCATCGGTTGATATGATGATGATTTTTAAAAACTTTTTGTTATTTAGTAATCACTGATCGTTATTTTTACACTGTAGGTTCACGCACGCCTCGGAACCTGATGATGCCCTTAACCCACTCTGTGCAGTTGCGAAGAGCTCAAATAGCTATGGTCTGGCAACACCTGAACAAATTGAAGCGGCCAAGATAGGAGCTTTCGGCCCAATTACAAGAAATGAAACTGGGTGGCGTCCCGAATCTCTAGTTTGCAAACGTTTTAACATTCCAGAACCAGGAACGACTAGGTGAGATAGAATCTTTTTAAATGTTTTAATAACATGAATTGAAATCAAAGTTAACTATAGATTAATTATTAATTAAATAATTTTGATAATACCTGATAACCTTTTAAATAATATTTGCTCGAATAAGAATTTATTTGGTGCATTAAATAATGTATCCTATATAAAAATCAATGATTTGTAAAATAAGCGTTTTTAAAATTCTGTTTACTACGTGTCCGTCACATTACAACAGAATTTTTTTTAAAGTGATTACTTTATACACATGATGTGTAATATGTATTTACCTTTTTAAAACTTTTACGCCATGACCAACGTTTAATATATTATTCAGTTCTCTCTTACCTAAAATAACTCGAATACATATTATTGTTACCTCTCGTAGGATGTTTATTATAAAATTTATTATTAATAAAATTTCAAACTATGTTTATGATATGTATTCACATAGAAGATTAGTTTTAAATTACTCATAAAGATAATGGCAATAAAATTATATTGATTTATATAAAATTACGATACATAATTCCAGTCTATTGTTTGCACTATTTATTAACTGTCTTATGGCTGTTAGCTTCCGTTTCTAATACCGAATTAATTTAATAGCATTCTACATTTGTATAGAACAGTGCTGGTTTTTTTATGAGCAATAGAATATAGTAAGGAAAAAGGTTTATTGTTGGTTTATCCCACAAGTTATTACAATGAATTCACACTTAATTATAATAATATTATTTTATCATTGTTTGAATTTTTTCCAGGGACGAACCGAAAAAAGAAGATAAATCAAAAGTGTCATATTCGATATTTTCGTATTTAGAATCATCTGTTCACGATAAGGAGAGCTTCACAAAAGAACAAAGCAAATTTAGCGGCTCCAAATCATTGAATATGGATGTTATACCAAAATCAAATAAATCTACTACTGATACAAATAAAAAAGAAAATGAAAAAGAAAATAAAGAACTAGAAGAACCATTTACTATACAAACTGGAGTTAACAAACGAATGACAGTAGCAGAACTATTTCTAAAGGAATCAGAAAAAGATTTAAAGAGCAAAGATAAAGGCACTAAAGTAACAGAAACTATTAAGAAATTCGATAAAATGGACCTGTACAAGTCAATATTCCTCAGCGACAGTGAAAACGAAGAAGCACCCGTTGAGAGTTCAAAAACGAACGACACTGATGATTTCATCGAAACACCGAAAAACATCGAGAGGAATTCATCACCGCCACGTGGGATATTCGCTAACATAGACTTTGACGAGCTCAACTCTTGGAAGAGAAACGCTGAAGTTAAAAAACCAGAAACAATTACTTCCACTGCAGCAAAATCACAAACAATTAATGATATAAACAACAAAGATAATATTGAAAAAAACGAAGCCGTTGACTCTAATGTCTATGGCCCGAAAATACCTGAAAATTTAAAGAAAACAGTCGAAGACACAGTACAGTTTGATAATTTCAAACCCACTTATAGAAGTAAAGAGAAAAGGGACAACCAAGAAATAGAAACATCTTCTGATGATGACTCTTGGATAGAGGCCGGAGAAGTAAAATCAAAGAAATCTAAAAAGAAAAAGAGTAAGAAACATAAATCAAAACATAAGAAGTCTAAACAAAAAGAAACTAAGAAAAAAGATAAATAGGGGAAAATTAAAATATATTATAAAAAGAACTGAGTAGTTAATAATTATTTTCCTTTTATTTTAAATACATTAATTGGTGTCTAAGAATTGAACTTTTATCATTATTCTCACATACAGCAACATTATTATAAATAATTCTGCAACTTTTTTATAAGTCTCTAATCCTAATTCTTATCAATTCTTCTGACATTCTTCCCGCAACTTACACAGGTGATCCAAAGTCTGTAATAATATTAATTAATATTTATAATGTATAAAAGTGTACCTTTTCACAGTACTCATTTTAATGTGTTTTTAATGGTTATTAGAAGAGTATCTTAAATCCTCTTAGATCCTTTGTCATAAATGTAAGAAAAAAACTTGTGTGATTGTAAACGCGTGGTTATTCCATATGGAACAATTGTTTGTAAAAGTTAGTAAAAGTGACCGTACTGTTGCACTTTACCCATTGCGTGAAGTTTGTTATCTGTAAACAAAATGATTATTAGTGCTCGATCAAATCTATGCATTGATAAACAATTGTAAAATGTCACTGGTAAAACAGTGACACTACTTTTCAGGCATTACTTTAATACTTTGACTGCCACTCCAGTAAATAAGACAAGCACACCTTCACCTTCGCTACTCGTTAACCAACCTTTCTAATCGGAAACGAGGCTGTATCCTATATCACATGGAACAACAACATCCGACTATGCTAGATAGAAGCGTTTCTGGAGTTTCTTCCGCATTCGTATCAAGTAGCTATTCCTGGCTAAGCCCAAGTCGATGTCCCCTCGTGTGCGATTTTGAGTTTAGTCACTCCATGGAGCGCCTAATGAAGTGATCTAAGTGTTCGTCGGCCTCCTAATCGGGTAAAAAAGGAATACGTAACGGCCCGGTCCGTGGTTCACCTGGGCGCCCAAAAGCTTTGCTATCTTTAAGGAGATCTTAGGCTAGTAACCGTGTGTGCTCTTTCACTTCAAACTCGCGGAATCTGTAAATGTCATTTGGGCAGCAACAATAGTCGAACCCAAAAAAATCTTTAAAAAAAGGTCAAAAAGTATTTGATACAATTATTTAATCATTACAATATTGATAGTCTAAAATTAGACGCCGTATGTACATCACAAATGGTAGAAATCCCCGAACAACTAAAGAAATGAAACTTTAAGTAAACATTTTTAAAAGAAAATACCGACGAATAACTAATGTCGATACAATGTAAAGTTTGAAGTTTAAAATTGTAAACATACAACAAATTAATATACAATCCAAACGTAAGATTGACACAATACGTCAACAGTGGCCAAGAATAGTTTATATAAAATAAACTTTGAATTACAACCAATCAAAACAAAAACTGACAACGGAAAACTTTTGAATATGACATTATAAATATAACTCTTACACAATAATTACGTTACGCTGAAAGTGTGGGTGTTGGGACTGTCACAAGGTTATTCTTAATGGCGGGAAAAGTATCGGAATTATCTAACTTATCTCTTACATTATTTTTGATTATCACATAATTTAATGCTCCATTATATTAATATTTCTTCATTTGTAAAGAATAACAAAAGACCCTTTGTTTTATATGTAGACCAGCTGTCTGAGAGTGATACGTGATTCAGATTAAACGAAACGAAAACAATTTGTAAACGTATTTTATATATTTATATAGGTTTTTATTTAGTTATACATTACCTTTTACTAACGTATTGTAATACTTGACCTGTGCATTGCGAGTAATGAATATAAAACACTTAATGTAGAGTAAGGAAAATTCTTAAAGTTGTCAATAGTGATGTAAAAGACAGAGACAAAAATATGACTTCAGTATTAGTGAAAACAGGACAACAAATTATAAAAGAAAAGGATAGTGAGACAACATTGTAAGTGTGCGAAAGAGATATAGATAAAACAGTGCTTACAACATAAAATTTTGCCTTCACAATCGGCACGCATGCGTCATTATTCTACTACAGAGACGTATTCGTCAATTATTGAGAAAAATATTAAACATGCACAGATATTGGAACAAAAGACATTTAAACTTATTATTTTAGAATCATTTTTTAAGTTTAATATTACTTTCTTTTTGAGAAATATTTTCAAACTTGGTAATAGAGACAAAATAAAAAGCTCTGTTTTTATACGATAATGGCCTATTAAAACGTGAAAAAATAGCGTCGCCACCGATTTTTACGTATGCAACAGGAAATTGTATATACTATGAATTACATGTTTGTATTGTGTATGTAATTATCTATATATTCCAAAACAATACATAGGGAAACAAAGTGATATCTGTAAAATCTCTTTATTTCAATTGAATTTGAAGTTATCTTTATTCGAAAGTTTTACCATGAACCTGAATAAGAAAGTTTCACTGTTTTATTTTTATAGTCATATACTTTTTGATATCTTTAACTAAAATCTATTGCTACGAAATTACATTTTTTGTAACATATTTGCTTAAAAGTACCATAATGTTTTTAACGTAGACATTTGTTTAGTAAGAAGATACAGATGATAAAAGAAATATATTGTAAAGGAGAGCTCTTAATTGATATTTAAATTAAGTGACAAAATGAACGTTGATACGGTTTCAATGAATATAAAAATCATACAATCAATTTTAACGCACAATATTCAATAAAACAATTGATTCTAATACCTCTCTGACAAAATACAATCAGCTGTTTGTAATGACAGTTCCTCTGACAAATACAAAATGGTTGAAAACTAAAGTTGGCAAACAAAGAAAGGCAGCGTAACAGCGCATTTAATCGTTAAAATTTAGTTTTCTGAAGTGAAAGATAGTTAGTTTAGTGTATATTAAGTGTTTTGTGCACGATGTTGGATTTAGAAATAGTTCCCGAACGTTCCCTGGGCTGCGATGCCTGGGAATTTGTACTAGGTGAGCTCTCGTATGTTTATTACCTTACGTCAATTATTTGCGTTGTATTTTGAACGGGATGTAACTTACGCAATATTCGTCTAATTGCCTAAATAGTGATAAGAGTGAAATCATCTTTAGTGTTTTCAAACGTCTTGTTCAAACAATATTTTAGCAACATTGATTTTTTTATTCGCGAAGTGTCATGTACAGCCTTTGTTTCATCTGTGCATTGAATGTTTATTTTTTATTGCTACACTTGACCGTGAAATCGCTAAAGTTGGCTTGTTTTTATGTATTTTCATGACATTTCGCAGTTTAACTTTTTTTGTGAACGATTACTTTGCCTTTACACAGAAACTGAACTTTAAAAAAAGACAATGACTTCTTTGAAAGAAAATGTCGTTTAAAAGCTAGGTATTATTGTTAAATAATCTTTCGTTTAAAAGTCATTATTTTTATATTAGCATCATTATTTAAATTTTAATGTATATTAATGCAAGGATTTATATTTTTATTTTATTGTTAAAAAAATGCTAAAAACAAAATTTAGTTGAAGGTTTCTTATATTCTATTTGCAGTTTCACTTCGAAACAGCTTAAAAAGGACCTTAATATTTATTGACATGAGTCATTGATCTCTTATCTTGAATCTATTGACATTAAGGTCATTTAGAGAACAATTTTTTTAGGTTATTGATAATGTTATTCTGAACAATGATGTAATAAAAAATGATGTCTCATTTTAAGACTGATGCAATGTATGTTTATGTGTGAATGTTCCTGTTTTTTTTTTAGTTTTTAAAAATATCTTTATTGATAAAACATAAAAGTGAATTGTCTAAAACTTTGTTAGAGATTTATATCACTTTTTATCATTATTTTCAGTTTTTACTCTGTGGTCCTATTTTCTTTAAAATTATTGATGTATTCACAACATTATACACTGTGATTCATTGACATTGATTACTGGTATATTCCTGCTTATAGACTATAAGACTGCCTATAGAGCCCAATTTGATACTTACAACAATTGGATTGCAGTACTCTGTGATGATGCTTCCATACATGCCTGATAAGAGAAGAACTGATAATAATCTCAGTCAGGTTTTGTGATTGCTTTTATAAATATTGTAGGTACAGTAAAAATGAAAATTAATTCTGAAAGTTGTATTATTAAAAAAAAAACAATAATTTACACTGTAATACAAGTGCTCCTAAGTGTGTTTGTTTAATAAACTTTTTAAATTAATTGCACATTAGATTAGATGCATTATATGGGAGTTTATTGTAAAAGCTTATGTTGTTGTTAACTTATTTTTTATATTAATTTTTACAAGGTTTTCATCTTTAAAAGATTTGCCAACCCCATAGTGACATAAACTTTTCTTCTCAGAAATTACAAGGTAAGATGCTGGGAGGTCATAACCCCATCATAGACAAGCCTAGGAGTTTCAGTATAGGGTTTTGATATTATGGTTTGAAACAAACTGACATTGAGTGGAGATATCATTCACAGTTGTGTACAACATAGTGAAAAATTTAAAAGAAATATACATTTGACTCAAGATTTACAAATCCATAAAGTCAATGTTGTTATTTTAACAAAAAAAAACACATTAACTTAATTAGAGTATTTCAACATTTACAAATATATTAACAAAGTATTATATGTAACTAATAAATGATAAGTAAAATTTATTAATAACTTTTTAGCATTCACAGTGAAATAATTACTTAACCAAATTTGATGCCCTAATCTGTTTCAGGAGAGACTGAATGTTCGCTAATCTATATACATAGAGATTCCAATGTTCAATGTTATACCTCTCACTGCCTACCTCAGTGCATATAATTTTACTATAGATTTGTTTTTAATTATTTAATTGACTAGGTCTAGAGCTTGTTCACTGTAGTTGTGTAGTCTTTAGGTAAATTTCTTTCCCAGGAAAAGGCAAGTTCTATTAATACTTAGTTACAAATTCTTGAAAATAGAATTAAATCCAATATTCCATTATTAACTGTGGCTTTATTATGAAGTTCATTCATTCTGAAAACTTCTCAGGTATACTCAAGTGGAAGGTAATCATACTAATCAGAACAGCTGGCAGATCCTGAAAGTTATGACGATGAATAAACTAATTACTTATTTTGTTTCTAGAAGGTTTTTGTTCTTAATCAATTTGTTTTTTAAGATATTTTACTTATTTGAATATTGAGCACATATTAGGAGGACACACACACATACCAACATACCCCAAAAGATTGTTTGTCTAAAGTGGCAGTGGGCTATGTACATAGCTCATGCTACCGACATCCATTATCCAATACAGGTCATATCAAACCTTTTTAGTTTTTCATCTTATTGCAGATATGATGATGATGGTGATGATGTCTAATTTATTAGAAATGAATACTCTGCAGACAGCATTGGTTTGTGAATGTTAATGTTCACATCTGTTACATTTTCCACATACAAAGATTTTTTTAGTTGAAAATAGGCATCCGCTTTGTGTCTCTGCTTATAAGCCATAAGATGTTCTATAAGCATACTATATTAAAAATTTTGTCAATGTAATTTTTAATCAATCTCAGTTTCAATAAATAATATAAGTAATAGCATATTTTTAACACAGGTTCATTGAAGGTACATTTAAAAAATAAAAGAATGGTGAAATGGTCATCATTTGCTGTCAATCAATGTATGGTAAAATCAATGGTTTCAGAAATAAATAATGTAATGAAAATATAATAAAAAAGTGTTTTCAAATTTTGAATTACTACACAGAATTTATTGGCCTTTTGCATTGCAATAGAAGAAATAAATTAATGTAACATACTTCAGAGTGAACACTTTAAATAAGATTATTGATAAAAGTTGGAAAAGCTTTATGAATTTTGCTGACTTGACCTATACATTCAGCTTTTAAAGTTTTTACAACTATAACAGACCATCCTATGTACATGTTGTTTTGGATGTTGATTATTTATTCTTTTATCACAAACATGTTCATATTGTATCTATAATTAACATAGTGGTATGATCTTTGGGATACATCTTAAAAAACTATAACAACTAATGTAAATGTATTTTTAAAGCAACAAATATATGACAAAAAGTTAGAAAAATAAATGGATTAATTAAGTATCTTTTCCTCAACTTCGTAGTCATAATAAGTCAATTGAGAAAGATTAAAGGTTATTATTATGCTCATATGAACTGAAGGATTTTTTTATAAGCACAATCAGTTTTGACTACTCATAATTATTATGCCATTAAAATGACGTATGAGTTATTAATTTACCTAAATTATGATATCTACTAAATTTTTAAATATTAGTATAGATATACATCACAGAAATTTCCACTAATGTACTGACTCATCACAATATCTTTGGAACCATAATGCTTTGAGGCTTGGAAATGTTATAGAAATATCCCTTTCACCGAGTAGAGGTCAGCTAAAGGATTTCATTAAATTCCCACAAGGGGGTTGAGAGAGCATTCTTTAAGTTAACGAGCGGGGTGACAGCTATATTAATAAAAAAACCGTTAACTTTGCATTATAATATTTTTGATGTGTATAATCTAATGCCGGGTAAAATACTTCAATTCTAATGAGTAGTTATTCATTGCTTATTTAGTCGTATACTTAGCAAGTGGGGAAATTTCACTAGTGAATTGAATCCAGAATAAGTTTAATAACTAAAATGACCTTGAATGAGATCTTTTTCGCAATATAAAGTTATTAATTTTTTTTTTCGAAATCTTTTATTTCGAAAAATACTTTTTGCAATTATGATAATCCTGCAAATTATGACTTTTTTTTGTTATTCGGTGGTCATTGCTGTTTTTTTATGCGATACAATTTTGTAAATATGTGTTTATTAATTTATATTCGTTTTTTTAATACATTTTGTATTTAAACGCTGTTTTAGAAATGTTATTGGTAATTGTACTAGTTAATAAACGTTTTAAGTTACCAAAGTTTACTATATAAAATGATAAGCGAAAATCCCTGACGTGAATATAACCACGTACACAACGTGCCGGGATAACTCAACACTCTCGTAGTCCTCGGCATTGTCACGTTATCAAAAACGTAAACACAAACCGCGAGTTTATTGACCACGTCTTCTTTATCATATTTAAAATGTATTTCCTTTATTAAACAGAACAATGTAATGTTGAGAAATAGTAAAACATAAAATTTATGTTTATGGTTCATGAATGTGTTTTAACGTATTTTTGTATCCATAACTTCGGAGATAGTGTATTTAAATTCAAACATATAATTATACAGGATTTGTTATCGATGTAAAATCTTTAAAAGAGAGCATGCATAGCTCATTTGTTAGAAAAAGCTTTACACCTGTTTCCAATAGGTAAAAAAGTTCGTTAAATTCTAAAATATGTTACATTAATTTATTTTCTATTCCAATTCGACGCGTTCAGAACTTCTAGCAGTACCAAGTCTGCAGGGATGGATAGGAAACAATAATTATTTTTATATGTAATAATTCGATTTTACGATTTTTGCAATTTAAACGTTTTTCTTACTATATTATTATTATTTTTGTATAGAATGTATCAATACATTTATTGACAGCAGATAAACTATACGTTAACCTTTTTAAAGTTATTACAGTACCTATGTGACGTTTTGTCAGACGTGCGACAGATATAACGCTCTACGAAGCCGAAATTAACCGATTGTCTCTTTCCAAAGGTCCATGTGCAATATTTATCGCCGGGTATTGTACACCTATATCTAGTCACCTGGTTGAGTTTGTTAAAAGAAAAATTATAATTAATGCATATCAACAAGTTATAAAAAAAAATGCAACAAATATTTATGAACTGTATATATATAATATATATGTCCAGCATCGTATCATATCAGCAGCCATCAGTTCCGGGCGCTATGTGTTCTGACCGTTGCCACATCATCTTGTTTTATTTTTATTTATCTATTATTCTTTAGTATACACGATACACATATAGGATACATTTAAATAGTTTCATGCAAAAAAGTTGTATAGTAAATATACAAAAAATTATAATGGGCAGTCTTATCACACAAGGCAATCTCTTACAGACAACCATAGCATGGAAAAGGTAGGTAAGTATGGATAGCTCACGTGTACAAAAAATATATACATAAACATACAAAAATATGTATATAAAATACATACTTATAATAAGTGTGGCAAACAACATATTATAGATATAACACAATAATAAATAAAAACATTAAACTGATTTGGATCGCACTTGTCTCAGAAAAAACAAAGAATCAGAGGAAGAAAAAGAAATGAATTAACGGATAAATAATCATAGGTTTCGTTAAAAGTTCTTAACCATTTTCTTAAAAATGGGTAGTGACTTATCGCGTCTTATACTCAGCGGTAAGTCATTCCACAATCGTACGGCCTGTGCAGTAAAAAAATTTGGCCATAAATAAAGAAGAATGCGCCGGCATACTTGCTATATGACCTGCTAATCCGTTAGGCTGTATCGGGAACTTTCCTTTGTCTATGGACCTCATCACTGTGCATTTTCAACTCCGTTACTTCCGATGATATTGCAGTCAGCATATTTGTCGTCCAGCGAGAACTGAATCATTAGTTCATTCTTGGTGACGTACGGGAAATGACAGCCTAACAACGCCATCTCCTGCTTGAAGAGTCATGTAGTTCGTTCGCGCATGGGGCATTTAATCCTTGTCGGTCGCAAGTCACCTCTGACGTGACAAGAGTAGTTTTCTGCAGCGGTCGTATGGTACGTGCGAGGTGACAAGTTGGATCATGTTGGAACACGTTGTCTATTGAATGCGCATACGATTGTCTTTGCAGTTTTTCATTACCAACAGAGCATACCTTTATAAATTGTTTCAATTTATTTTTTATCCAAAAAATAAATAAAGAAAACTTTATAAATTTTAATAGTGATAATTCAAAAAGCTATTTCAGTTCTAGTGATGAGTCTAACAGAGATGGTTATAAATTTCCTAAAAAAAGAAAAATTCTGCAATTCTGCATTATTTTATTCTTCACTGGAATGTTGTTCTTCAATATTCCAGTGAAGAATAATTTAATAATTTGAAATCCAGAATGATGGATAATAGGATCCATAATAGGTTTTCTTTTTCGAATAATGTTCGTCAAATTTTTCGAAATATACAGTAGCATTATTGATTATTTCAATTATTTTACGAACGATCTAATAACTAATATTATGACGCAAACAAATTTATATGCAAAAGGCCGAATTGAAAAGAAAAAAATATCTACCAGATCTATTTGGTAAAACTGGATAGATGTTTCATATGAGGAAATGTCGGATTTTTAGACATGATCTTGAACATGGGTGCCATCTATTGTGATATTAAAGATTGTTTTCCCAAAGACTTTACCTGCAATATTATTATGTTTTACTAAGATCTTTAAGAGAGAGCGCTTTTTGCAAATTTTTCGTATGCTTCACTTATATAAAAATTATTAAATTGAAATGAATATAAATGAATAATGAAAAATACATCATTTTTGATATTTATTCAAAATCCAAATCAACCCAATATTATATTATATTTAGATAACCAATATTATAGATATTTATTCAAAATCCAATTCAAACCCACAATCTGGTGAGAATTAAGCATATGAATCGTGGGGTTCAATAAGGGTTAAAAAGTACAGCTGTCAGAGAAGGTGGAGACTAGATCCCGTCCCCATTAATATGTCTTAAAGGTTAGGAACTATGAGGAGAGTATAATTAATAAATTAGGAATAGGCATAGTAAGGTTCCTGGATATCCTCACTCCCGATTCGTGCAGCCAAATCCCGTTTACCATGCTACCAATCCATAAATGGTATTTGTACATGAAAAACTCATGTAAAATTGTTAGTCAGCGGATTTAAAATGCATTTCTATTAATGCTGCGTAATATTATTTATCGTTAGTAAATATTATTTGCGAAAGCTACACGCGCCGGAACTGAAATCGACGTAAACAATGTACTCTAACGCTTGTTTGTCACGCTGATAAGGTTTGGGCGTTGCGGTATTAAAAGATTTGATATGCATTCGCGTAAATTCATGTTGTGAATAATCTGACACGCAATCACGGTTCACGCGTGAAGTTTATGATGAAAGTTCAATGAACCAGACCGACCACATAACTGACCGATCTCAGTCCGATGGTATATGATTTATGGCCAGTTTTAGAGTGCAGCAAGCTCTAAACGCCACGATAACTTAAAGTCCCTAAAATTCCTTATGTGCAGTGAAAATTTATTCCATGAAGAGCATGATAGAGAAATAGCCTCAATGCTTAACCACTCTGGTACGTAAGTAACGAAAATGAATAAATGAAATTTATATTGAGCAATGGAAACAGCAAAATACAGAAATAATTTATATTGAATGATAATAAAATAGAATGTAAAACCCAAAAATCTGTGATAATGTTAATGTAGTATGTAAAATTAAAAAAAAAACGAATATAATTTTTTTTTCAAAACTAAGAAATCAACGAAAAGGATGGGGAGATAAACGAATGCCAATCAGAATGGAAAAGAAAGACAGATCGAATTGTAGTATGAAAGTAAAGTATGATAGACTATGTGCAGGATGACAGCTGAGAGTGAAAATATAAAAGACTGAAAAATTTGTAAATTTAAAAAACAACCCTGACCCAAACTAGATAGGGGTGGAAGCAGAGGTCCCCCAATAACGGAAGGCCATAAAAAAAACTCCGGTACAAGCGTCGACTATAGTCGACGGCCACAGGTGAATGTCCACGGCCGGCACTTACCTGCCGCGACACTGAGCGCGTCTTGATTCTTAATAAACTCGCGATGAGTGTTTTACATTACAAGCTGATGCAGTTACGTTTTACCTTCATCTTATGCTATTATAATAAATTGTAATTGCAGAGAATACAATTTCTTGATTGACGATTATAGTGGACGCTCTGCTATGTGCATGGTTTTGTGGCCGACAAGCGCCGTACCGAAGTGGACTGTATCACACCCGTTGCAGATTATTCATTTTGAATGAGTTTCATGTATTTCAACGTTTTTGTATTAATGTTTAAACTAACAATCATCACAGTAATAAATACTGTTCATAATATAACTGCATGGTAGTGTAATACATAATTACATTTTGTTCTAATAATATTTTTTATAAGAGTTATTAACAGCAGATGGCGTACTGGAGGTCAATGCGCAAACTAAGAGAAAGAAACCTGTATTATCTATTCTTAAACTTCAATTTAGATAGTCAGCTGTTATAAAGATTGTGTAAATATCCGATGTATTGTCTTAAATACTGGCAGATATTTAGGGTTTTATAATTAAAGTTATAATACGCTATGATTCTAGTCACATAGATTACCGACTGTTATAATAAAATCTACGGCGTCTTTACAACCAGAATACAGTGGTGCGTCAACATTGTTTTGATCCGGTTTAATGATGCTACAGTTAAAGAAATAACTTAGCTAATGAGACGTAAATATCACGAATTGTTGCTGTTTGATATTACAAAATCTTCTCTAGCGCTATTTGATTGTTATATTTGTGTAGTCACTTTAGTAAATAAAATCAATTCAAGTAATAAAAGTACAAATACATTTTTTTTGGGTAGAATCAAATATGTAGTCACTTCCGGAAAATATATGACAAAATGTTTGGAAATTCTTAAAGATGGCGGCCAAGACATGATATGACATGGTATGTTTAAGGCTATACGTTTTCCTGTTCTCGTTGTAATGATATCGAATAATAAACGTCGATACTCATGCTATACTATATGCTTCTTTTTCTCAACAATAACGCCTTGCAATGGATTTTAAAAAAAGTTGATGATTTTGCACTAAGTTTGTATAGATCCCCTCAGGGTAAAACCCTCCTTCAAAGCTTTCCATTTTTCTCTATCTTTGGCAACTTGAAGCCACCCGTGACTTAACATAGCCACTGTCAGCCCATCTGGCATTAGGTCTGCTTCTCGCTCTGGTACCTCGTGGTCCCGTCCATATTATAACTCCTGTCCACCTGTTATCAGCGAACCTCGCCACGTGACCTGCCCAGCTCCACTTTCTTTGAAGGGAATAGATAAATGCATCTGTTGTACACGTTTTTGGCGGATGGTTGTGTTTCTTATTTTGTCTTTTAATTTGATATTCAAGTATCGTCTCTCCATTCTTCTTTGAGTGGTTTGTATTTTGTTTCTAGTCTTCAAGTCAAACGTTGACGTTTGGCATCCGTAGGTGAGGCATGGTAAAATCACAGAGTCCATAACTGTCTTCTTAGTAAGTGGTGGAAGATGTGATTTGAACTCTCCAAAGAAAAATAGGGAAAAGGAAATGTTCCATCAATAATAGTCCTGGTATAAGTTAAAAATTTGAATAAAAGAGTTTTTTGTTTATCTTTATATAACTGGACAATAATAATGCAGTTAGTGCTTTAGGTTGTAATTATCTAATTTACATTATACGGAGCGCATAACGTAATTGAGACATAACCGGCTCAGCCGCGCCCGATTCATCGTGATAATGGGGGTAAATAAAAACAACTATGTCCGACTTTTTGTAATTCGATTAGAGTAATTTGTCTCTTTATGCTATATTTTATTAATACGTGAACATTAACAGCTGTTGGATTACGGTATAATCATCATTTTATTGTAGTGTACATGTACTTATAAATTAATTTGTTTTTGTAATATGTCGTAATTTGAAAAAATATCTCGATTAAAACCAAGAATATGACTCCTGGTGTATGCTGGATTTTCTTCCGACACTTCTTCTCCCAGCGTTTTCTGAAGTGATAGTATTCTTACTAGGCAGGCAACAGCAATCGAAAAAGTCGAGATTCATGTCTCTCGGGCGCTCTTGTACCGAAATGCTTAGCTGGTATTATCGACAATTGACTGCCGAAGACATGGTCTCCTCGTGAGGGCTCTTGAGTCAGTCCATGGATGTCTGCTGAAGCGATCTAAGAGTTTGGTGGGCTCCCAATCCGGTGAAATATAAATATATCTGTATTAATATATATATATAGTCTAGAATATGTAGATAGTCTAGAACCGTCGAAATCTGACAATAACATTTAATAGCAACGGAAGTCCAAATCGCGTTTCAAACATCGTGGTTTTAAGTAGAAGGGTGGTCATTATGGGGCACTATAAAACGAATCTGATTCTAGTTACTTTCGAATTGGGCTCTTCGGGTATTCTTCTCATGACGGAAACAAGTGATAATAATGTCCCAGTAATAATGACCCTGAGCTGATTGTAATATGAATACATGAATTAAATAGATTTGTCATCTGTCAAGAGTAAAACTAAAATTGTATATAAACCAAAAACGAATAATTTTTTGAATTTAAAAAATAGAAATATTTATTTATATTTTATTATGTTCCAATTGTATTCAGATTGAAAATTACAGTGTCAATAATTAGATGATTTAACAAATAATAATAAATATTAAATACATTTTCATTGTTAACGAATTATTACCTAGATTAAGATCAAATCTGATACGTCGAACAATAACTGATTTATTTCATCATTGCCTTTTAAAATCTCAAAATTAGGTCATATGTTTTTACTATTTACTGTGTTTTTAGGTGATTTAGATCTTACATAATTATTTTCAAGAATTATTCTATTTCTTATCGTGAAACCAGTTTTAATGTAGTTCATAAGATATACTATTTATTGCAGATTTAGTTGAGGTGTTGATCTGTCATTATCGTGTTTATATATATGTATCAGCCTTAGGACATTCACAGCTGTGAAATAGGTCCCAACCAAAGATTTACAATAAGAGACGTGTTATAAGCGGCCTAATTAATCTATCGTCGTCCAACAACCTCAATAGGTTCATCTGTATATAGTGGAAAGTAAATTCTTACGAGTAAAATACCTGGATACAAATTTGTCTAGATAGTTTTCCAAAAATTATTGCTTTTGTTAATTTATCGAGTCGTTATGTCAGATTTTTTGATAGGCAAACGCTTCATGTAGTTACTGGGTGCAAGCGCTACATAGGGTGACACCCCGGGTTGGGCTTTCTTTTGGAGTTTTTTTTATACTTTGCTATAATCAGATATTGCATTCATTTCGGCCGCTATACGTTCACTGCGAAGCGTAGAACTCACCCAAAAATGGTCACAATGACCGGTCTTGCTTTGCCCGCATTCAGCGATTTTTCGCGACCTTGACTATTCTAAAACATACTGCACTAATAATGAAACCCTGAACTTTGAATCTTTTCGCTTTTAACAGCGTGCGCAGACGAATTAAAAAAATAATTATATTTGATAAAACACATTGAAACAAAATGAATAAATATAAGAAAAATATAAGTCAACGTTTGTCGAAGCGACGGCGCCGTATGTAATAAATATTGATGGGTGACCTTATGGGCGTGTTATTATTCAGAATAACGTTCCCTTTTTTGCGACAATTGTTTCGGTGGCAACACGACGGCGAACAGTCGAAGGAATCTATATTGAAACTACGTGATCGCTTTTAATAAGTTTTGTTTAAACATTTGAGATATTATCGTATTTCTAAGACATATCATGAATAAATATAAACTCACTTCCTTGTTTTCCTAATAAATTAGACTGAAGTAGATACAAAGAAAAACAATAGCTTGGAGGTAGAGTTCTTACGGATTTCATATGAAAATTCGAGGCGTAATTTTGTAGTTTTTTTTACGATTACCTATAGTCTTCAGGTGACATTTAATGATATATTATCGATTTAAGTGATGTAAGACATGTCTTAGGTGGTGATTGAAGTAGCATTAGAAACGTTGCGTATTTTAAAATATGCCCTGGTCAGCCATTAGTTCTAGAATTAAAGACTTTATTGCTGAACGTGAGTAAATGTAACAAAAGTTCCCTAGAGTCGGCGCGGGAAACGTACTACGTGTGCCATCCCCGTAATTGTCGCCCGGCTTAATTTAATATTCGGCCGGTGTACACGCTCGGGCGTTGCGCTCGGCCCTCAGTAATTACAAGGTCTTTTGCGAACGTCATGCGATAGCACTTATGCAACGACTACACGTGTGTTGCGACATAATCGAATTGTTCGATAAATTCTAAATTTAAATTCTTAGTATTCGAAATTCTACAATGTCAAATTCTAAACACCGTATAAGGAATAATCATAGAATTATTTGTAGAATTCTTAATTTAAATTCTGAAAATTCTCAATTTTATATCTGAAATAAATAATTGAATGCAGGTATGTAAATTAAAAATATTCCGGTGACATAGTTATCACGGGAAGTCGATGGATGCGAGCAGCGCAATACCGATAATCGTGGCGTTCTTTGGTGTAGGCCAATGCGTTGCGGGGGGCGTCTATCGCTCATATGACTATGACGATAAAATTAAAAATGTAATCGTAATAATTTATAATAATGCTATCATAAATTCTTGTTATGAAATAATTGCCAACCTAACAACCACATATAATGAAGCACATTATGTATGTATATGTGGTCTTTCACATCGGTTCTCATTGACATGGTTCCAGATGCTTAACAAGTCATGGAGAGTGCTAAGCTTATAAATGAGGAAATCTGTAGAGTTACGAAAGTAACCGACATAGCCCAGCCGATCGCCGAGTTATATTGGGAGTGGGCAGATCACATAGCAAGCAGAACTTATGGCCTTTAAGGGTTTCTTCTGGAGAGGACACCAAGGGCCAGCTAAAGCAACGTACGGTTGTCGAATAATGTTGGATACAAGCCGTTATTAACCTATTGGACATTGGTTGTATTGCAAATATATGGCGGTGGCCTATTAGCCACAATGGACAAGAAATTTGCTTCGGTTTTGCACTGCGATGCCTTTATCGCTGGCAGAAATAATGATAAGCTTAGAAAGGAAATTTAAACATCTCATATTTTAACAACGGTTCTGTGGTTTGATTTTGATACATGCTTTCTTTTGTTACAGGGATGCATTTTTCTCAGTCAGTTGCTATCATACAAAGTCAAGTGGGTACAATAAGAGGTGTTCAAGTACTATATAGTGATCAGGTGAGTGATCCTAAATTCACAGAGTTTTAGAGTCCTTAAGCTATAGAGTTTATAGAGTCCTAAAGCGGAAAGAGCGGTGTTTCCCATCTTAGCCTTCTTAAAGTTCTTATGCACATCCTATGTAACGTACATTATTTTACAAATTATAAATAATTGAATTATTGATGTGAGAAACTTAAATGGAAGAAATCACTATAAAATCTGTACAATGTATATGCATTTTAAATCAACAAGTTTATTAACGCAAAGTGAATACCGTGAAACACTACAGAAGTTGAGATGGGACATCCACGTTCGAACAACCCCGTTGTTTAGCGACATTTTAAAACGTCCGGGGTTCCCCGTGGAGCCTGCCGATTGCCGCAGGGAAATTTACTTGACGACGCCTAACACAGTGTTGATATTTTGGTCTCGCTTAACGAAAGTATATATAATAATTATTTATCGCAATTATTTAATAATTAGCTTTTTTCCCGCTAAATTTACAATAAAATTGCCTCCCTGTGGGTCGTGGATCCCTTTTTGGGAAACACTGCTATAGATTGAATAAATTCCCAAATTTAAAATTATGTTATTTTTTAAATAAAAATATGTGTGGATTAATTTTCTTTGCTGACTGTACTTTGGAAGTGACAGTTGGCGGGTCATTGGCTCTGTTTCGATCGTGGTGCATCAAATTACTTTATCGATTTTGATGTGGTGCAACTTAAAAGCGTAATGCGTATTTCATTTATTTTGCTATAAAAAATTTAACTTAATCGCATGATTGAATGACGATTATTTAAAAAGTTTTTTTGTCATTTATTTATTAAACTAAATGCCTTTAAGTATTCTGTATCAGTCAAACCAAAATTTCAAAATATATTATTAGTGATAATAATATCAAAAGAATTTACTTTTTGTACAGTGATAGTATTTTGTTATAAATTTTAATTGCAGCTTAAATATGAAGGAAGCCATACACTCTAGATTTAGGACATGATGCCAATTCGGTGAAATTAAATTAAAGAGACGAGGCTTTAGTTGTAGCCCACTAGTTCAGTCATTGTAAAGAGGTTAAGTCTAAGCGTCTCTAAATGTCAATGACCAAAAAGAATTTATATATAGAACTAAAAAAAAAAACGATTTAATAATAACGGATCTAATGTAATTGATAAAATGTTATATAATTTATCGCAAGAACTAGAAATCACAAGCGTAAGTATATGCGCAATCATGATAACTGTTTATTTGATATAGCTTTTTTAGTCTGTGGCTACTCGTTGTTTACGCGTAGTATATAATTATAGCGTGTTAGGATTACGAATTTTGTCGCGTAGTAAATTCTTAACGTGCAAAAATAACATGTTTTTAACTAACGCGTATTGATAGCGTGATGTTTGCTATGGTGACGTTTCATGTGGCAGTTGTTTTTTTTTTAAAACGTACTGCGCGGTGAACAATAGAATTTTGCGCAGATGAAAAATATATTTTGCTTTATATATAAATCTGAATTCTAAATTACCTTTAAATATTTTGTTGGCAGTTTATATCGACACAATAGTATTTGAAACTATTTAATATTTAAGTTTAATTTTCTTTATTGTACATGCTAGGATACATATAGTAATAGTTTCATAATAATATAAAAAAAGCACAAAGGGCGTTCTTATCACACAAGGCAATCTCTTACAGACAACCATAGTATGGAAAAGGTAGAAGAACAAACAACTAGTATATATTGGGATACATGTGTATGTATATATGTAACCAATCGTACCTAAATATACATACATATGTATAAACATATATAAATATTATAAATAAGGTATAATACATATTATAAATAATACAATACTACATAAAAACATCAAATTGATTTGGATCGCACTTGCCTTAGAAAGAATAAAAAAACAGAGAAAAAAAAAGAAATAAATTAACAGATGAATAATCATAGGTCTAGAAAATAGTTCTTTACCGTTTTATTAAAAATAGGTAGTTAGTAATAAAGGTATACTGATTTTATTTTACGATCATAGGTCATCATTATTTTAGATGGACATTGACCTCCACGAAATTTTGGAAGCCCTTGTCGGCAGACGTTATACGCTGCGTTTGCCGGTCCTTGGTATTGACTACAGAACCTTAAAACTCTAGCGAACATTAACGACAGCCTATTTTTATAGCACTTTATTTTATTATTGCATTCAAGAGTTTCTTAGTTGATCGAAAGATGTGACAAGGGTACATGATTTTTACTTTAAAAAATGTACACATTAAAAATTATTGTTTCTTTTAAGATGAACCGGCGATAGATTACTACTTCTAGTGTTAAAATAATCGAAGATTTTAAAGTGCATGAAAATGTAAACTGTTATAAAGATATTTTAAATTTACAGTGAGGGATATTTGACGTTCACATGATTTGGGCTCTCATCCTGCTCGTTGGTGCCGAAAGATTCTCGAGTGGCGACCACGATCCAGTAGACTACCTGTGGACAGCCACCTGGGCAGGTCCTCTCACTGGGTGGATTGATGACATAGTCGCTAGAACTATAGTAGATGGATTGCGGGAAGTCGCTTGATGCGAGTAGAGCGAGACTGGTAGTCGTGGTGGTTTTTGTGATCATAATGATGATGATGATGAAGCCTTCGTTTAATCAATAAATTAAATATTAAATCTGATAAAAAGATTACGTTTTTGTTTACATATTACATGCAATGCTTTCAAGGTAATATGAACCTTTACATATCAATGTGGACAGATTAAAATTTGGCTTTTACAAATTCCTGAATAACCACTGAATTTGAATTTCTCTAACAAATAATCTCTTGTTTCAGAATCCATTATCAGTGGACCTAGTGATAAACATGCCGCAGGACGGCATCCGGTTAATATTCGACCCGGTCGCTCAACGGCTCAAGATTATAGAAATCTACAATATGAAACTAGTTAAGCTTAGATATAGGTGAGTAACGTACTACATACTATATATCCATAATAATGATAATCAGGGGTGTCAAACTTTATTGACATTTATATTTCGGGAGAATTTCTCAATTCGGATATATTACTTGGGCCGCAAAAATAATTATCACTGGTCGAGAGTTTGATACCCCTGTTTGACATGTAAAAAAATTCCATTTATATTCATTGTTGTACCGATGAATCATCAGTGTAACTGTTTAACGTCTACTCAATTGTATACGTAATTAACATGCAATTTAACTGGTTAATAAGTTTGCCTCGTGGAGGACTGTCTATGTGTTATTTTTTTTAATAAGGCCTGTTTACAACTGTTACATTTTAAAAATAGTATCAAAAATGAACTATAATATGTGCTACGATTAATTACAAGCGAACTCAAAATGGAATCAGTATAAACAATGGATAAACTAGGTTAAAAACGGACAATAGAAATTGCAATCTCGTTCCTAAATCTCATGAACAGATGCTCTAAACAACAGTGAGACAACAGTTGTAATTATGTACAAGTTTATTTATTATACGTGTAGAAGTAGTGAATGTATATATCGTTTGTTAACAAAAACGTTTAAAGCATATACACCTATTTCCAATCGTCCTTTATAATGTGATCATTGCCTTTTTAATTTATTTAAAAGCCTTAGGACAATAACGTCTGGCGGCATAAAATCTGCAGAGACAGATAGTAAAAAACAATTAATTTTAATATGTAGCAATCCGAACTTTAAAATGTTAAATACGTTTAACGTTACGTTATTTAATATCTCTGAAATAATTGATTTTTGAAGTAAATATTAATGTACAACAAATGAGCTATAAATTCACCACAAGCTTTCATCGTCTCAGCTTTACTGCAAGGCATAAGCCGACCTCAAAGATATCTATGGGGGATTTACCATAATCGCCACGCTTGGCAGGTGGATTTGCGATCGTAGGCTGGTATTATGATACGCAGACGACGCTGATGCCCATCCCCTGGAAACAAATTTGTGAGCATTGGTAATCATATATAATAAATGCACAAAGAGAGCATTATATAACATGGTATCCCAGGAATTAAATCCGCGATGGTCACAAGTCTCAGACCTCTACCGCTAAGCTACCATTGCTCCTTCATTTGTCCTTTACAGGATTATTAACTTTACCCGATAAAAAAAATAGAAAAATAATAGAATAAAGACAGTTGATTTATATATATCAACAGTTGATTTGTGAGAACATAATGACCTATGTTTTGATACAATTCTTCGTCACAATTATCTATGAACATATAATAAAACCGATGTATGTTTTTGGCTCAGAGTCAAGTACCGTCCAAGTATAACGTGAACACCTAGAAAAGCGTGAATAGGCTATAGTGATTTGCAGTGTCTTCTCCTCCACTTCACATCAGGTGGGATTGGATAGCATTTATTTTTTTGGCGAACGTGTAGACTGTAAACAGATTAAATATTTGAAAACGATAGTAGTAATTTTACTATAATTTCAAAAAAGAACAAACGAACCGGACAAAATGCATAGCGACACTAACTGGCAATATAAAAAGTATAAAAAACAAATAAAAATTCAAACAGTTTATAAATGACCCAGTCATTCGCCAACATATATAGAAGAATATATATATTTTTTAATTTGAAGTGGCCTCACGTCCGTGTGTGTACTGACCTAATGACTTTAAAAAAAAACGTTCGCGCGCAAACTTAGCGCGCCAATCTGTCAGGGACGATGCAATTTACACGTCCATCGTATGTTAACGTTTTAGATCTGTATTTATTTGTACAGTAATCACTTTATTGCGTATCTATTTGCCTTATAACTAAATCAGTTTTTTTTTTATATTTTAGTATGGAAGTAGTATTTATTTTATTAAAAAATCTTTGTTTCAACGTAACTAAACTGGCATACGCGAAGCGCGACCCCCGCGCCCCGTACCTAGAGCTGAGGAGGCATATGCGAGGCCGTACCTTCCCCCGTTCCCCGCACTTTGAGTACCCTGAATATTAAAGTCAAAGCGCCTCTATGCAAATACAGTCGGAGGCGCAACAGTCAAGATCAATTCATAAATTTCTTTTGGATTTATGACTAAATTTATGGAGGCAACTCAATGAGTTACCAAAAGATTTACTAATTATTTTCGGATAAGCAGATATAGTTATTTAGTACTTTTTCGTCACAAATGTGCTATATTTATATGCTTCAACTGCTTCAACGACCGAGAGGAAACCTAAGTTTCTACAGTGTGAATATTTATGTGATAATATTATTAAATACTAGCATTACAAACCCTAAAATTTATGCTTATTGCCTTGGCTACCAAAACTGATCGCAATTAATATACAAGATTGCAATTATTAAAAAAAAAAACTATAAAGGTTAATCATTAATATCATTTAAAAATAAATTGCATATTTATCGAAAACACACGTCAGAAAACGATTATTATTCGATGACACAGATCCTGTAGGTTAAGTGAAAATAAACTTTATATTAACAGCAGTAAATACAATTTTTCAGTGGCATGTGCTTCAATTCGCCTGAGATCACGCCATCTATCGAGCAGGTAGAGCATTGCTTCGGCGCGACGCACCCCGGACTGTACGACTCGCAGCGCCATCTCTTCGCGCTCAACTTTCGTGGCCTGTCATTTTATTTTCCCGTCGATAGTAAATTTGAGGTAATTTTTCTTTACACAACAAACTTTGAAACTATCATGTGATTGTATACAGATTGTCCCGTAAGTCAACGTCAACCCGATATCGAGTAATGTGGACAGGAGGTGACTAACCTCAGAAAATTAATTTAAAAAATCTGTGTCACGTATTTTTAAAATGATGATTCTGTTAACATCTTAAATAATCTTGTCATTAAGATTCAATTTAGGTTACTCAAAGCAGATAAAGTAATAGTCAAATTAAAGTTTAGATTAAATTACCATTAACTTTGTCATTTAGATGCTAGCTGCCATTTAAAACAAAAGCAATATTAGACATTTCTTTTATACATACCACGTCAAATGTTGTTTCAAATATATATATAAAGTGTGATTAAAGACTTTAGAGACTTTCAAAATTCGAATTCGTACATTTGAATTTTGATTATTCTTTACTATCTAACATGCAGCTTGTATTTCAGATTGATTACTTTATACAGGGTGCTTATTAGTGGGTGTAAATGTGTGTATATCCTTTCGCAGCTTTTACACTTATAACCATTTACACAATAAATATTACAACATGGAACTATTTCTATACTCCTTTAAAATATATGTTCCGTTTCCAGCCTGGCTACGCGCATGGTCTTGGCTCTCTGCAGTTCCCTAATGGCGGCTCACCCGTCGTGTCCAGAACTACTATTTATTATGGATCACAGCATCAGGTATGATGTCATTAAAACTGTAAAGAACTGTTTAAACTTAGAACATGTAAATAAAGGTGTAATATCTAGGAGGTAATGAGTTATCGAATCTTTCCACTGAACTGTAAAATAGATCAGGATATATTTTACAGTGGTAGCTACCACTATCTAGACGGCCAGAAAAAAATCCACACCCACAATCAACAATATTTCTTTTTGAACATATTTTAATTTATACATTAAAAACCATGTATATATTTCAAAAAACCAAGTTATTTTGATTAATTAAAAACTCTTGAATGCTATAGTAAGATATTTTAATAATATACTTTTAATATTAGAATTATAATTAAGAAATGGAAAGTCTAAGATATGTTGTGGAAATGAATAAGCCTTATGTGGTTTCAGATGAGCAGTAGCACAACCAGTAACAGTGGACGTTGTGCGGTGCCGTTGCCGGAATTGCCGCTGTCCTGCTACAGGCAACAGCTGCACCTGCGACGCTGCGATGTGCTGCGAACGCCTTCTGCCACGCTCGGCCTCCGCCTTCACATGTACACGGAAGGTGAGACTAACCAACAAGCTATGCGCTTATGGTATTCTCTTCAAGAACATCTTTCAGTGCCTAATGATGAAGGTCTATGTGTGTTATCTGTGATGACTTACGGCACTGTAACATTTTTTCTCAACTCGTGTCTCATTCACCACTTGTGTACATCATTAGTAAATTTATAGGGGGAGTCAAATTTAATAGAAAGCTAAAGATGGTTTCCAAATAGGGCCATGATCAGAAAAGGGTCCAGATTATCTTCTCGTCCAGTATCCCTCAAAGTCATAACATGCAAGAACTATGTGTTATCAACGCTGACTTATGGTAGAGAAACCTGGTCGCTCATTTTGGACCTCATTGACAAGCTCAAATGCTCGACAAGCCATAATAAGTTTTAATTATTTTAATTTTACTTCCAATTTCTTGAAGGTAGGATTACGAATTTTAACTAAGTCTCTGTAGATGTCTACTTGTAACTTCTTTGAAGTTGGTTAGTATCGTAAAAGTGGGGAAACCTTGAGGTTTTTGCCTTTGGGTATAGCAGGGAATATATGATTACAAGTTTTTCTGGTACTATGCATGTGCAGACGTCGGTCATTGGGGTTGGAAGGTTCTCGAGTGGCGATGACGAGTCTGAAGACGTGGCCTAGGTTGCATTTTTACGATGTGAATTGACGACATAGTTCAGATCATGGACCGGTCATAGCGATCTTTGGAGGATTCCTTGCAGTGGACCTTTATTGGCTGATGTGATAATACTGATATGGTTACAGGATCATCCCGGAACAGCGACGGCTCGCTGTCGACGCGGCGCGTGGTACGCTTCGGGGATAGCTGCCAGGCGGTGGCGCGCGCGTTGGCTGCACCGGCGCGGCTCTACTACAAGGCGGACGACAAGATGCGCATCCACCGCCCCACCGCGCGCCGCCGCCCACCGCCTGCCTCCGACTACTTCTTCAACTACTTCACTTTGGGACTGGTATGGTGGTACATTGTTTGCATATGTTTACAGGTGTGATTATGACAGTCACTGTATGTGACGTGTATATATTCTGTGTGATTTATTTCAACTGTATAGATTCGGTGTGATATACACACAATGTAAATACCAGAAGCATGAATATAAATTTATTACTTTGTATACAGGATGTGCTATTCGATGCGCGTACGCATCAGGTGAAGAAGTTCGTGCTTCACACTAACTATCCGGGCCATTACAACTTCAACATGTACCATCGCTGCGAGTTCGAACTCACCGTCCAACCCGACAAGTAAGTTATCATCATAAGCATAAGGCAGTGGGCGGGGACATTGCTCGTGCAGCCGATAGCTGTTGCTGGAAAGTTCTCAAGTGGCCACAACGAGTCGGAAGACAAGGTGTGGGTAGGCTCCCTGCTAGCTGGACCAACATAGTCAAGGTCGCAGGAATTGGCTGATTTGTCTTTGGGGTAGGCTTATGGTTTGCAGTGGGCGTCCATCGGTTGACATGATGTTGATGATAGCCAAGTACTTTTAACTTTTATAAAGTGTCTTTACTTAACGAAGGCTAGTCTAGTATCTCTAGGCGACCTTGACGCAGATATGCGTTTATTATAAGTCATCGTTGTGGTCTAAAGGCGTATATATCTGTCGATTTTTAAAAGTCTATACGCAGTTACTTTATCAATAAACAATTTTAATAATCACATATAACACTGAATAATTATTTAACACCTTGTAAAAAGATCACTTTTTGCGCTTTAAATATTTTAGTTTAGCATAAAAGTGTTCCGTCTCCAGTGACTGTATGGGCAGGGAGAAGTCTGAACCCAAAAGGTTAAGGTTAATGAGTGATGATGTACCAGATGCGAGTCAAACGCGCTGGTGGAAAGTCGCGGCGCGGTGAGCATCACGGCGTACAGCAAGTGGGAGATGGTGTCGCGGGCGCTGCGCGTCTGCGAGCGGCCAGTTGTTCTCAACCGGGCCTCCTCCACAAACACCACCAATCCATTCGGTTCCACTTTCTGCTACGGCTACCAGGACATAATATTTGAGGTGGGTTTCTGAAAATTAATTTCATTTGCTGTAAGTTATTGTATGTACGAGGGAGGAGGGTGGAGACAAACTAAGGCTCGCGTATCACTTGCGGTACTTTGATGGACAATTGTGGATACATTTGTAAAGGAGTAGAGAAAATAATAAATAATTTAATATTATAAGAATAAAAGGTTGTCAAATATCTCCCTTCTGCCTTTTTGTCTTTTGAATTTCGCGGCTATGTACAAAGCGCTACAGAGCTCGTATCTGGCAATACTATACATAATTTGAAAGGTCTTGACATAACCTACAAAACGACGCTATGCATGATTAGTTTGGATATTGCGTTCAATAGTTATAGACGTGTAAACATGGAGTTCACTAACGCCGAAATTCGCGCTATTTTAAAGTTTTCCTTCGTTAAAGGCAAATCCGCTAGAGAAACGTTCCGTGAGATTAATGGTGTTTTGGGGGATGGTACTCTACTTCGAACCGCGGAGGAATGGTTTCGACGATTCAGAGCCGGCAAAAACGACACCATGGATAAGCCAGCCGGCGGAAGACCTGTGATGACAAATACCGATCAAATCATGGACTACATCGAGTTAGACCGGCATGTGGCATCTCGTGACATCGCCCAGGAGATGGGAGTTAGTCACCAAACCATTTTAAACCATCTGCAGAAGGCTGGATACAAAAAAAGCTTGATGTTTGGGTGCCGCATGATTTGACGCAAAAAAACCTTCTGGACCGAATCAACGCCTGCGATATGCTGCTGAAACGGAACGAACTCTACCCATTCTTGAAGCGGATGGTGACTGGCGTCGAAAAATGGATCACATACGACAATATCAAGCGAAAACGGTCGTGGTCGAAGGCCGGTGAATCGTCCCAAACAGTGGCCAAGCCGGGATTGACGGTCAGGAAGGTTTTGCTGTGTGTTTGGTGGGATTGGAAGGGAATCATCCACTATGAGCTGCTCCCATATGGCCAGACGCTTAATTCTACCATCTACTGCGAACAACTGGACCGCTTGAAGCAGGCGATCGACCAGAAGCGTCCAGAATTGGCCAACAGGAAGGGTGTAGTGTTCCACCAGGACAACGCCAGACCACACACTTCGTTGATGACTCGTCAGAAGCTACGGGAGCTCGGATGGGAGGTTTTATCACATCCACCATATAGCCCGGACATAGCGCCAAGTGATTACCACCTGTTCCTGTCCATGGCGAACGCCCTTGGTGGTGTAAAGTTGAACTCAAAAGAGGTTTGTGAAAAGTGGCCGTCCGAGTTCTTCGCAAATAAGGAGGGGGGCTTCTACGAGGGAGGTATTATGAAGAAACAGATTATCGAACAAAACGGCGCATATTTGAACTAAATCCGATCACTGTAACACTTTTTATAAAGCATTGAATAAAGAGCAAAAAAAGCGGAAGGGAGATATTTGACAACCTATTATTATAAGCATGTCGCAAGTCAATAGAAAAAATAAAGTTTTCTGTGTTAATTTAATAAAGGATGGTTTAAAACATGTGTAAAACCTTTTACAAATGAGGTAAACATTCAGGACATTGAAACTTAAACACCAGTGGATGTGTAAATTTATATTATACTTAAAAGTTTTTTTTTTTTGTTTTAGGTGATGTCGAATAATTACATCGCGTCTATAACCCTGTACCAGCCGGAGGGCACCCGGCCTCACTACGCGGTCAATTCGATCGCGTGACATAGCCAGGTATCATTTCCTCTTTTATACTAAGCGCGTAATAATATAACATACAGAATTAAGTGAGAGGACTATGCTCGGAGGGTAAGAAATCTGCAGGATATCTGCAGAAGAACTTTTGCTACCGACATAGGTTGAGAGTCTGAAAATAGTTTCTTTATATCTAATTAGTAAGTCATTAACATTGTTCCCATAATTTCAGATAAAATGTAAATAAATAAATACAAACCCGAAAATCCGATCGATGTTTAATATAAATATGTATACACTATTTTTTACACAAAAGTACGTTTTATTGCAATCGGGAATGAAGTTCAAAATTTTTCAATAATTTATTATTTAATATATTTCAACAGGTTTCGCCAAGCAAAGGGAAGTACACGTCTTGAACGCTGGATTGTCAATACCAACATAAATCTCCACTACTGTGGCAACACCGGCTCGGCAAAAATATAAAACAAAACGCATGTCACACAATAAATTAAATTCTGGCAATGTGACTTTACATATCTTACAAAGCACCTAAGAGAAAACAGTATTTAAATAAAATTGTGATAAAAACTGTGAAAAAAAACTGAAAAAGTTACATAAGTGAGTGACAGATCTCAAGATGGTGTGGTAAATAGGTTTTATTTAATTTCATAGCAATGGAAGGACTACAAAATGGATTTTTTATTTAAAAATCTTCCTATGTTTAGTTGGAATACGTTTTTAGTTACTTGTCACGTGGAAAAGATTTCGGTAGTGATAATTAGTCAAATGTGTTCTTTATAAGTTTACCATTGCAACCTGAGAAAGAAATCTGAAAAATTTATGGAAATTAATCATGGTAAATAGAAATAGAGACTGTGCTGTAAATATTTTTTGAGAGTTTGAAAACTATGGAATCATAAATTGATGTATTTTTTCTAAAATCATTTTCGAAATGAGAGAATAGTGTGTGATTATTGTGAATAATAAAAAAATGTGCAAAAAATATTTTTATCTTATAGTAGCACCACAATAATGCCATGAATGTTTTTTAACCGTATTGTTTGAATGTATGCGTCTTATAGGTTAAAGATTTCATAGACAAAAAAAATTTAAACAAAAATAATTTCTGAATCTGGCAACTTTTTCATTATTTAATTAAATGTCATCGAAACATTTTAATAACTATATATGTTTCATTAAATTTAACTGATAAGTTATAATACTGCATAGATGTATTTTTAAGAGTTAAAATAAAACTGCTATATTAAAGCCTGCTAAACAGCTATATAGCATTTTCGTGCAAAGGTATATTTACATATCATTTGTCTATGGCGTCTTTAACTATATTAGCGCTGTGACGTTATTATTTATTTGAACGTCCTCGTGTACTATTTGTTTTTAGTATTGTAATTATATTTTACTTTTCGATTTACACGTTTTTATAACAAAATCGAAAAGCTAACTCGATCGTTTGACCATTGGGTTTGGAGAAAAAAAAAGGTCTATTTATTTATTTTTTCTATTCCTATAAAATCACTGTGTGCGCTCGATTTCGAAATACGTAGATAAAATAAGGTTCATATTGAGATAAGCTTTGGAATGCTTGAATTGAAGAATAAACATAATTGGACGAATGTGTTTTGTGTATTTGTCTGCATTCGTGTATGCACATTGTTAAACGATAGAAATTTTTTTACAAACGTTTTATTTCACAGATGGTCGGCATTTTGTTTACCTTTTTAAAAATTACTTTAAAATTCATTTGTTACATAATTTTTATAATCAAATGGGGGATATACAACTATACAATATTCGCTTTACAGATTTAACATGGCTCTCTTTCAAATGAAGTTTTATAAGCAATTTAAAGAGATAAGGATGCATCTATAATTGGCAAATTTATTATAAGCGTAACAATTTTTTTTTATATGTATTACATTACATTTTTCGGTTTTTCCTACTTTAACAATAAAAATAGGAACAAAAGTTTTTTCATTAGTTGTATTTTTCCTGAAACATATTTCGCTAAAAATTTTGACTTATGTAGACGCATATCCTCATTAATATGATAAGTTTATTACTGTCTGGTATTATCTCTGTTCGGCAAATACAGTCGCAATCGCATGGAATTTATTTTCCCGCTCTAATTTGACAGTTGTGTCAGATTTTTTTATTGGTGTGACAAATTTTACCGGGATAATGTCGATAATCTATTTCTTTTTTTATTGTGAATTATAATTTGTGCATTGTAGTATTATCGATTAAACATATTTTAATATTGTTATTGCCGAATTATTATACATGGGTGATTTCTCTCAAATGTTTCTGCATAATTAATTGCCATTGTTATTCTAGATCAATTTTTAAACGTTCTTCTCTCGTAATACTACAATACATAAATTTAAAAATATTATTAATAAATTAAAACGATTTTTTTTACTGTGACTCGTGTTAGCTATAGTGCCAATGTCTTTGTTCAAATTCTGACGTAGATACTCACTACGCAAAGTCTAAATTTCAATAAACAAATGAGCTTAAACTGTAGGCAGGCTGGTGGTTGTGATGTAAATTAAACAATTGTTTTGCTGTCATGGTATAATAAAGTTTTTTGTTTTGGTTATAAGCTCTAACATTGCATGCACATTGAACTGGTTTAGAGATAAGGATTTCATATATATCATACGATTATTATATTATTATGATTAATTAAAAATGTTTTTATGTGAAAAATATTTCCGTTGTAACAAAAAACAGATATTTCGATTTTATTACTGAATTTATTAAATTACCTTACAGTAACTGTGCTTCACGATAATAATTAAAAAAAATGAAAAAACAAGGTAATCTTACTAATAGTGCTATAAAACAGTCTCTAAATCAGTTTGAGTAACATTTACTTATGCACAATAAGCCGAGTGTGATTGTCATTAGAGATGGCGGCTGTGGTGCCATAATACAAAAAAAAAATAAAAAATGACAAATAATACGATAAAAAAAGTATTAATTAAGGTAGCATACGCTACGCTATCGTTATTAATATGCAAATATTTTCTAAAATTCATCATCGTATATATTACAAAAATACTAAGTATGGCGACATTGACATAAATGTCATTACATACATTCTTGGTTCTACCAAATTGGTAGTTTCTTGTTTTAAATAATTTTGGAATATATTTGCATAGACAATAAACGATTTATTTTTATAAACATAATTAGCTTACTTTCGTCTCGCTGTGTACTTACATGGTCGCAGCTTTGTCACTTAATTCATAATGTTGTTTGTATTTAAAATTATGTCAGCCTTTGGTAATTCACTGGTACAGGATGTTAGCCATTACATAAATTAAAAAAAAAAACAAATCATGTTCTTAACATTAATACACGTCAAGTAATTTTGACAATTATGACTTAACCAGAAATAATTCGTAACAACATGTATAAAGACGGTGCAGTACAATAACGCTATGATCCTTGGAATTTCAAAAGGCTGACATAAAGTCGTATAATATAACCATAGCTTGTATATTATACGTGTAGTGGCGGTATATTACGCATTTAGGGATACATAACAACCTTTATGATTAGTGAGTAAAGGAGACCCACTTCAAACGGTACTTTGATATTTTAGGAATCTAGCGACAATTTTCGGCAAGCATAATATGACGTTATAATTTTTGTTCTAGTAAATAGGAATTGACCACGGAGTCATTATGTCTTTAAGAGTGTTGCCACATATTGTTTCTCGGATACTACTAATGTGTTTTGTAATAGGCCAATGTTTTTTTTATTTATTTACTATATTGTTGCAAAAAATTGTTGAGTCCGAGTCATTGTTATATGTGAGCGAATTCATAGTTATGTTTAAGTTATAATATTAAATTGCTATAGATAGACACTAATTTGTTACGAAGCGGTGTCCATGCACTACTGCCCATATCGGTGTAATGGCCCATTGTTTGTAGCCTTCGAGGTGTGAACATTTCGTGCACGTATCTCTGTTGTTTTTTCATGATGGAAGGTCATTGTTACTGGCACAGTTTCCGCTAATTCATCATCACCACTTAGCCGAAAGACTTGATATTGTCTCTCTCATATATTTATAATAACACCGGCAGAAAGTGGCCTGCGTGAGCGTCTTTAGATCACCGTACGCTCGTCTGTTCACTTACCGGATTAGGAGGGTGTCAGACTCTTGGATCGCTTGGGGAAACGGGTCTTTGAGGAACTAGGGTCAAGGGGCACCGATCAGAGCCTCTGGATAATCGCAGAACTGTCACCTAAGATGCGTTTAGCATTAAAGTTCGTATGTCCAAAAAATAAGAACCTCAGTTGTATTGACTCACTTAACCTAACGCGCGGTGCAGCGGTTATTGTTTAAGTTCAGCGTCATAATTATTAAATTATTATTTGGTAGACTTGTATTTTTTATTGTAACAAAATCTATCTATATATCTAATATTATTGATAAGATACATTTAAAAGTGGCTTGGCGAGTTATAATTTAACTCTTTATACTAATTTCGAAAATTCGATGTTATGTGATTCAGAGTTTCGACATTTTTTATATTAATAATAATATTTTAAAGCTTTCTAAGTTTTAATCAAAAGCTAAATGTCACCGTGCAAATTATACCTGTAGACTGTCATTTTAGTAAAATGTAAACGCATCCTTAGCTCGGTATTATAAATCGATGAGATAAGTCGTACATTTTATGATATTGATCTTGTTTGAATACAGTATGGTAACGGTCGGTTTTAAAATATTTTTATTATTGCTCAGGCTAAGCCTCATTATCGAAATACGTGAACCATGCGAATTATTCAGTATAAGACAATAAAATGTTTGCGAGTAATAATGAACGTGTTATGACAAAAACGTGAAACGGTTACGTGCTGTAGGAAATATTTTATTTTTTTATATTATATTTAATGGCTGCAAATAATGGAATAACTGTAAATTATTTTATCGTTTTTTTATTGTTTTAATGGTAATAAAACGAAAGCGTTTTAGTTATCTATTTCCACATGGAATTATTAAATTATTGATATTAATTGCCACAGTAAAATATAACAGTTATATTAGGTCATGAATGTAATTTAATATTTTTCTTTCGCGCGCGCGTAACTGTGCCTGTAACTTTAAAACTGCCATGAACCTTTAGACGCTATTGGTATACGAAAGTTGATATAAACATAACTATGATTTGCTTATAGTGTAGGTAGTTCAAATAGTCAACAAATTGTATGAGACGTGCTCTGGGTTAGAGCGGAATGTATGATGCTATTGTTTTATATATAGAACTCCTATTTCGGCACACTAGGATGGTATGAAACTGATCAAAAATTTTGTCCAAAATTTGATTTTGTTCAACAAGGCCAAGGTACATTCACAAAGACTAGCTGGATTTTTCTAAATCGGTAAAACGCTGAAGACGCTTAACCTCTACAATAAAGGATCCCAGACTTGTTTTATCATAGACTGCTATCAAAATTTAGTTAGTTCCAGTGGACCCCTGCAGTTATATTTCTATTAAATTCCCAAACCTCGTCAAAAGTCATCATTTTAATTCTTCGCTATCGAAAGTAGAGAAATTTTTATTGGTTGTCGCTTACGAATTGTAAATCCAAATTATTTTGTCATGCTAACGTAGATTTCCGTCAAGTCTCTTATGAACTCCTGGGGGTCCACCTAAACAATTTTGGAAAACAGTGCCTTTCAGTTACTCAGTTGAAAGGCTTTTTTAGTAGTGACATTATTTAACTCACTAAATTTGAAGTCCATCAGGCTCTTAAGTAAATAAATTTGAGGCTCTTTTTAGTAATTGGCTCTCGAGTGAGAATTTAAGTCAAGCTTGGCATTTGAAACGCATTTCAACCAGCGTCTTTCGACAACCTTAACGAGGTTAACTGTCATACACGGGGCTTGCCGTTCCGTGGTCTCCATTCTTGGCACCTTAAGGCTGTACCATTAACTCTGCGCGCTAATTAGCCTGCTCATTACCACTTCAACTTGAATATGCTGAGCGATGTTGATTACTTTCGTTGGATTACGTATGCACTCATTACAGATTCGATATTAACTCGTTTAGAATTCTGACTCAATGCGCTTACTTCGATGGATAACAATCGAACCATTACGTACTGGCAATAGATGAATAATGACTACCAATCGTTATATAAAAAAACATCGTACGGCAAGTCTTTGTGGATGGCCTACAAGCGCTAATGTACGGTCAGATATTGGACGAAATATTCTACAAACAATTGGATCGATGGCATCCCTTTCTAAATTCGCTGTGCTAATTCGACGATGCCAAATTTTTTTTAAAGCAACTCGTGATTTTAGAACTGTTTCCGTTTGATGCCAACGCACATTTATATAAGAATATGCAATTCTGCTAATGTACTTCAAGATTTTTTTATAGTGAATTAAGTTTGGGCATTACTCATATATTTCGAACGCGGCTATTCTTTGCCGCCATCTTGTGTATGTAATTGACCAAATATATTTTTTTATTTAAATCAGTTAAGCAACACCCACACTTGTTTCCTTTCATGTTGTTTGCAAAGGATTTTGACGCAAGTGTGTGTGTAGCTTAACCAGTCGACAGTTTACGTTAGTGTATACTTACATTTTTCTAAATTGTGATCACTGTGTAAATTTCTCTTTTATATTCCAGACAAGTGGGTACGAAGAAAAAAAATGTCTCAAAAATACCAAAAAAGTTAATAAAGGATTTCATACCGATGTCTTTTTTTAATTAAAAAAATGTCCTGTCGTTTTTTTTTCGTTGGAAAAATGGGCCGGATGCGTTAATTCGAGATAAACTCCGACCACAGATAGAATGCTGAAAAGGCGGCAAGTTTTTCAGTCTATGAATTTTTATCAAAGTTAGTACTATTTCTAAGTAGTGGTTTCTCGACACTTGCAATTTTAACATAAGCTTATTTTGTAAGTTTAAACAGTTGTTCATAATATGTTTTTTCCTACAACAATTCTTTAGTAATTTTGAGACGCTATTATCTTACAGCTCAGCTTAGATCTAGTTAACATTAATTTATTATATATATAATTATTATTTAGATCTAAATATTACGGCATAACTATTGCTCCCATGTGTCTGCCACCTTAAGGTAAATAATAGTTTCTAATTTTAAACCAATTTGAAACCCTTGTAGTTTGGTAATTATTTACAGTCAAATGCAAAAGTATCTAAATACATCTTTAGGTCGAAATAGATATCGAGAGAATCGTAGTAGAAAAATAGTCTTAATAAATCATGTAATTTTAAAATTATGGTAGTGTTTTTTAATATGGTATCAAGGAATATCACTATAAAATAATTGCTTTTTTTATTAAAATCCTTAGTTGCTGGGTACGTCAATTATCTTTAGTCTGAAGAGATTCATATTTTAAAGTTTTTTGTTGTCCAATCGACATGAAATAGCTAGGCCAAACCGAGGTTGAGTCCTCTTAGGCGCCATTGTGTCTGAATGCTACGTAGTCCTCTCGTATAGGCCCTTGAGCCTATTCACTCCATGGAGCGTCCGCTGAAGCGATCTGAGAGCTCTGTGGCCTCTTAATCCGGTAAAATAGTACTTTAAAAGAGCTGTTAAGCTAATCGCCGTCTGCGCCCTGCCTCTGCCAAATGCCATTTGGGCAGCAGTAATGGTCTTGACCAAAAAAATCTAAAAGTATTGAAGTTACTGGATAGTAATTCGAGAATTTTCTTTTAAAAATTATATACCATGGGACTACTTCCGGTTTTCGGTCATGACCACAGATAATATATTAAACAGAAAAAAAATAAGTAATTTCTACTAAAAATTAAAGTTGTTGTAATCATAGCAACACGTGAAGCGAAAAATAGCCAATTGACGGGGGCAATGCGTTGATTGCTTAGGTTAAACCGCTTTAGTACCTTTACCGAAAAACTCCATAGGGAATTATGGATCGAATTGGAAGACCACCAGGCCCTTTAGCAGAATGGAATGACTAATACCGATGAACGGTACCAATTATTATCGATGACTTAAATTAAATAATTAGTGACTCACTTATTTATCGCTATTGCACATATGTCCCTAACGTTCATGCTCGTTCTGTAGCTGCAGTGGCGTACCTAGAACTTTTGCCGCCTGGGGCGATCTCCAGTTTGCCGCCCCTTCTATTATATGTCAATCAAATAGTGGTTTTTGATTTAAAAAAATTTTGATATATCACTTCAAAGTAATCATACAAGCTTTTCAAAAGAAATGACATTTATAAACTGACATCAAAAAATTTTAGTTAGGAAAAATTGCCGTACAAAGTCGTAAAGATCCTTTTACGAATTCAACGAATTTTAATGAATACAATAAAATAAAATTATTATCTTGTTCTTGAATTAGAATCCAAAATTTACACTAAAATGCATTTATATACATCGAGGAATAATATTCGAAATCATAATTTTAATTATAATTTATATAAATCAAATATTAAACTTATAATAATCATTTATTATTCAGGAAAGAAAATAATTTTGAAATGAAAAAGTTGCTTTTTACAACTATAAGTAAATATAAAAAATGCCGCCCCAAGGTAAGTGCCGCCCGGTGCGGACCGCACCCACCGCCCCCCCCTAGGTACGCCACTGTGTAGCTGTGTTGATAAAAATTAAAATACTTAATAATGCTGCGTTCACACGCTTACCAAACATTAACAAAAACGGATTTTACCTATTGTATATAAATATAGTAGATAGTCCAGTATCGATTTGTATTAACCAAAAGTATCAAAGGGAGCTCAATAATAAGGAATCGAAGTGATTCTTCTGCTAATTCGTGTGCCCCTGGGTAACAGCTCTATTCGTGTGTTCATTGCGCTGCTATTTATTAATTACCTCTCCCGTCGAGACGAGATAGACTTAGAACTAATTCTTTTACAACCTTTATTTTATCCGTCCACGTTAAAGTTACCCGACCTATGGATCTTAAGTATTATTGGCAAAAGACATAAATTCATGTTATTCTACTTATAGTTTTCGTAGCGTTACGTTAATATGAAGAGAGGACTCAAAACTATTTGTCACGTGCAATTGACCAGAAGTTTTAAAATTTCTACAAGAACGGCATCATGTCATTCTCTACAAAATGGCAAAAAGTCCTTGAAGATAATGCCACCTATATGTTATAGTTAAATGTACAATAAACTTTGAAAAAATATTGCTCTTTTCAAATAAAATATGAAGAAACTTTTCCAACTATAATTATAAAATAGATACAAGTTTTTATATAACTTAGTCGTTTTTAAGCTAAGGAAATGTATAAGCTTCTTAGTTATATTTTAAAAGATCGTTATTGCTAATTAGCTACTAACAGTTGCTATATAGCATTTTTATTTAAACTGTCCATGATATATCCTTTTTTTGTTTTTATTTTATGTTTTTAAAATATAAACAAGGCTATCTGTTAGGTTTAGAGATAAACGTGTTAACATTAGTATGCAAAGTGGCTTCGTTATGTGATTAGATATTCACCACACGCAGGTGTTGCGTCGGAAAACCGACGCGCCAACGAAAATGCATTTCAAAAGGGGTTACAAACATTTTGCAATTACGTAATTTAAAATTTTATTGATAATAAAATGAACGAATTGTCTGTAAAGTAAATGCATTATTAACGCAACGTTGACTACATGAACAATACATTCGCGATGTCATTACAAGGTTATTGATTATAAATGTAAAAGATTTAAAAGAGTGAATGTACAACTCTGGAAAATGTGCTGTACATTCACATTCAAAAAGTTTTAAATCTTTAACTCCTATTTCCAATCATTATTAATACAGCAATCACTCCGAAATATGTATGTTACGTTCATTTATTTGTATTAGAATGCGACAGATACAACTTCTGGCAGAACAGTGATAATAAACGATTATTTATTCTAACATGTAGTTTATTTTAATCCAAATTTCTAAAACGTTTTTTTTTTACTTTATTATCATTACGTTGTAATTGTTAATACCCACAGCCCCACCGTGACCGCGTTCGTGGTGCGTTCACACTTAATCGGTACATGGTAATACCGACACTTATCTCTCTTTGCGACCTCGCCGGTTCAGAAGCAGATACTCGCATATTTACTTCACAGTCCTTTGGCTCGTCAAGACTCAGAGCGCCCTCGGGCTGGCCGTGTAGGTTCCTCTTAGCTTCAGCATGGGTGACTAAGCCAAAGTTATCACGACAAGGCGGGAACCACTTCGTGAATGATTTCAAAAAGTCTTGACTAAGTTTTGAATCCATTTGAAATGTAATTTATTTATTCACTCATTAATGTCGGTCGATAGAAACGCACTTCATGACATAGGCTTCCCCTGAAGACGCCGCGATGGCTTGCGCAGCCTGCATCCAGTTCTTCACTTCCTGCAACCTTGATTCCACGTCGCGCTTACACTCGGCTCGTGGTCGCCTATAAATTAAATGCATTGCAATGCAATGAAACAGCATTTTCATTATCAAAAGAATTTCTTTAGGTAGATCTGGAAAAAAAATTAAATTATAGCTTTATGTTGTTTATGTGGAGCAATAAATAAATCATTAATAATATCAATAATCGATAGCTGCCACGAACTATTGTAAACAAAAACTTTCACAACATAAATAGTTTTTAATAATTATTTATAATGAATATTATTTATAGCAGATATTATAAATAGGTACTCATGTCAGTTCTTCCTTTTTGTGTTACAGATGTTCCAGTCACATTTAAAGATGGTTTGTTTCCTCGTAACGGATCCACGGTATATGAGTAAGCTAATAGTTTATTTATGGTTCTGAACATTATTTACGATTTTTATATATGTTATTGACATAAAGATACAATAATTTTATTTAAAATCGTTGTAACACTGATTATACCTTTTTAATTAAATATGAAACACGTGTATAAGCGAATGAGACATTACAATAATTATTTTACCATCGGGACTAAGTAATTTCGATTTTAATAAATTATATACAGGATGGATCATAATAAAATTTTAAGAGTGCAATGAGTACAACTCCATGATTTAGTTCCGGCAGATCAGGTCCACTTGTCACAGATCTATTGCCAGCATGGAGGTTTTACAAGAAATATCCCACGAAATGAGGCGACATTGAGCCACTACAAAGTCGAAATTTGTCGCCTTGTGTTTTTTTATGGAAACATCTCAAGAGCATTCATTATCTTCTGTATATTATATATTGAAATATACTGAATTTTAAATAATTATAATTTATTTGCCGAAAATATTTGGTAAATTAAGGCAAAACTTTCGAAAAGAAATAAGCTTAAACAAACAAATTCTTACCTACGTAAATGATTACCACTTATGTAGGAATTTTTCATTTACCCAGTAAAGGTCGGCTTGGACGTATTTTAGGAAAATTTCAATTAGGACTCCAACAATAAATGTCCATCATCCGAGAAGAAAGACACATCAAAAGATTGCGAACCCCTGACTTTTGCGGAAGCTCATTGTGAGCATTGAAACGTCAAGGCGGTGTCGCACGATGACCAAATTAGCTGCAGCCAACTGGTACGTGTGACCATTTTGATATCATTACTATCAGTATAATGCCAAGTTATACTGTAATCTATTTAAAAAAGGCCTTTTTATCTCAAACACTACCTCTGTAACCGGGAGGAGTAGTGAACTTAGTTCCTTTCTTATGTTTCACACATAAATACTCATTGTTCGATATCTACGGCTTGACTGAATTTCAGGTGACAGTGAAGGCGCTTACCCAAACCGCTTTATAATTACTAATAGCTATATATATATATATATATATATATATATACATATAAAAATATATATATTTATATAGCTCTGGTTGTAACATTAGGTATTCCAGGCGATTAGAAACGGCTGCTTATTTCTTAGGTCGCAGAATTTTTCGATTTCATCACCATCATTTTAGCCGTAGGATGTCCACAGCTGGATAAAGGCCTCCTACAAAGATTTCTAATAGAACTTATTGGAAGGGGCCTTCATCCTGTATTTTCCGATGACCTTAACAAGGTGGTGTGGTCTTATGCTGCGTTTCCTAGTTCGTGGTCTTCAGAATCTTAAGGCCCCGGCGGTCATCTGTTCTGCGTCTACAACACCCTTTTTAGGGAGCGGCCGTCCGCTTCCTAACCGCGAACAGCGTGTACGAACCGAGGTTGAATCCGGATCACTCCTTGGCTCGCCTGTGGTGCATGCTGCCGTCTCAAGCTTCATACACACACACAAGATCAACACTACAGAGCTCTACTCGGGTAGAGCCTTTACTACGTGCGAACGACATGCAACTGGTACACGCCAACTTTGTTTATTTTTAAGTTATTAAGTTCACAGACCCTTCCGCTCCGTGAACTCAGCTCCGATGAAGCTGTAAAAGTCCCCGGGCTAACAGCATCAACTTCAACCGATAAGTAAGTGTTCTGCGTGTTGTCGCTACTACTTCAACAGGCCTCTTCACTGAAACTTCAACTTTCCAATCCGCTTCGATATGGCTACTTTCGTTCCGTTCCATAGTCGGGTTAATTTTCAATATACTTACTATATTGACTACGTTGTGTAAAACAAATGACTGACTTAATTTAAATAATTAGTGAAGTAATTAATAGGTCAAGAAGTTTCCACTCCGGCAGCATTTAATTAGTATCACAATTATATAATTATTCATTTATTTATTCATATAATTATCAATTTAGGATTACTTACTTTTAGTGACCGCTTCTGAAAGTCATGAGAAAAGTGCCAAATTGACCCCTCCTATTATTATTTTACTGACACGTACGAGGATTCCAAACGGACCCTCATCTGAGAGGCCACAACGAACTCGGTTGGAGTGTTTCTGTGATCAGTGTTACAATCTTAAGGATATTGTATTGTAGTAGCGCAATTCATTTCAAATCTTTATTATCAATTAAAAATCCTTTACACTATAATATGACTTTTTAATAAGCTTTTGTTTTATTGAACTATTTAATTTTTTTAACAATTAAGAGACATTACGAAGCAGTTTGTGGTAAAACCATTTACAGATTCCCATAAACACGTCACTAATTTTATGAAGTCTAGAGAAAGGTGTAAAAAATATTCTTAATTTTTAGTGTTAATTTTTGTAAATTTATTAATATTCCCGTGCACATGAACAAAATGGTCATATGTATCGATCATGTATCAACTACAACTATTACTGCAATGATTCAGGTGGACCCCAGGGGTCCACGGAAGATTCCGGGTATCTACTTTGGCGTGACAATAAAAATAGGAGTTCAGAATTTGTAAGCAGGTCTACTAAAATTTATCTGCTTTCGATTTCGAGTAAAGAATTAAAATATTGGTTTAATTTCACCTATCAAGATGATATGTGTTAAATCTTGCATATTCCATACTTAGTACAAGTCTAAACATTTGCCAAGAGCCGGCGCTTTTTTCAACATTTGTACAGACGTGTAACAGGACTTATCAAGGCATGTATTGTGTTTGCTTGCAAACTTGGATGAACTTGTTTGATTCATTACCAATTTAAGTACGAATGCCAAGGATAAATGTTAAATCTAATCCCCACATTTATTATCAAGTTTTGGGAACATAGTAGAAATGTAGTTCTAGGGGGTCCACTAGAACGAGCGAAATTTTGAAAATAGTCCATGTGATAAGTCTGGAAAGCTCTGCCTAACTAGCGTTTCAAAAGAAAAATAAATAATGTCAAAGGTTATCATTACGAGCACCGGGCACTTTCGTCAGACAGACGTGTCGCGTTAGTCACTCCACATTTTTGTGTCTGCCCTCCGACCTTGTTATTAACCTTGTCTGTTATTGTAATTAATTAGGACTCAACTCCCGTGTCGTATTCACTGAACGTAACAATATAACATGTCCTGAAGTTTTACTATGTAACATAATAGAAAAGAAAAAAAGTTCCTTGACATTTTATATTTGCATCATTATATTATATACCACACTTTGCGTCGTGGTTACGTTTCAAAAAAACACGACGCAAATTGGAACGCCGAAAAGTGAATTAAGATTTTCTATAGCAAACCATGTAAAGATCGAAGATAGGTTCCAGGGTCACAAAAATACAAAAACAATGAACAAAGTAAACATTTAAAAAACAAAAATAATATAACTCTGCCAATAAATAAAATGGAATAATATTTACCTTTTTTGTAACCAGAAACAACACGTTAAAACTTATATAGATATGTTATTCTCTTTTCAAAAAAACACAAGACACTACATTACAACACACTATGTAATTGAAACTGAACTCTAAAATTAGCAAAACAAAGTGAAAATAAAACTGTATTCAAATTGCGTTGATTTTTAGTTAGAAAGGGAATCGCCCAGTTTTGATGGCATGGCGCAATTAGAAACAAGTGTTGCCATCTTTTAGAAAAAAAAAATTAAAAAAAAATTAAAAAAAAGTTAAAAATTCGAAACCTAAATAACGCAACCTCAAAAATCTAGCGACGCACAGTGAAAATTAGTACTAATTAAACAGCAAGCAACTTCACAAAAAAACGCAAAACGAAACAACGTAAAGCGAGGTATTATAGACATATATGCATATATGGTAACCGATCGACTAGAGCAAAGTCCATCTTTGACATCAAAATTTTGCGTATTAAAAACTCTTAAACCGACTTTGTGCTACTCTTGTTGACTTATTCTTAAGTCTACAAACGTTATTATTGTTTTCGCGGCTTGAATTGCATTTTTTCCTTTTCTGAAGTAATACTATTCATCGTGAATCGTGATAATTTTTCTGAATGTATCCGATTTCATCATTATATGTATTCATTTTCACGGAAAGAAACAAGTGAAAAATAGTTGGAAACAAATTTTACTAATTTGTTTCTTAGTTTAAATGTATTTTTCTAATGACTTGAAAACCAGCCAGATATAAATAGTATATTCCAAGCAATTTTAATACATCTTAATAAGTATATACTCTCCTTAAAATTCAAGTCCAAATTAAATGACAACGGTATCATTATTGGCAGCGGGCGAATTTGATCGAATTTAAATCCTGGTATAATAGTATAAAGTAGCAGTCTGCTTCGAGGCTCCCCGAGAGCCTTCTAGAGCTTCGCTACTTCAACCAAGGTTTTAGGCTATGCGCATTCTGCACCCTGCCACCTCAAGCTAGCAGAATCTGCCTATGCCATTTGGGTAGCCGTGACAGCACAGAGGAAGAAGTCAGCTAAGAACATATTTCACGAATTTCCTTCCGCAAGGAAGTTAAAGGATCGTTTAATATGTGCGGGAATTGAGAAAGTTTTGGGACTGTCCGTTGTGTATAACAGAGTGTATGAAAAAAAATATATTCACAATAGTGATTAAATAAAATAATTAACAATCATACGGCTGATATTTATTTTGTTTTAATAGGGTTTGATTATCGAACAGCGATGGTTATGGAGTGTGGCTTTCGTTAATAGTTTGTGGTTTTGTCTCCGGGTTATAATCAACATTATTGTTATAACGGCCGCTAAACTCTAAAGATCGTCACGATGACTGCGACATGAACAAGTAATTATTTGAGCTACATCGTTGACTTTGCTTCTTCTACGAAAGAAAAAGTAGAATACTTGCTTACTCTAGAATACTACGTCTATTTTGCCATGCGGCTATTACTCACTAGCTTACAAATGTTGGCAAATTCTTCGTCCAAATAACTAAGTTGTTGGTGTTTACAATTCAAGGGCTCATTGAGATGCCCATCGGAGCCTTTGTGTCATTGTTTCATACCAATGGATGGCTTCCATGCTTTTTGATTACTTAAACAGACCTACCATGGAATTACAGTGCGTAAAGGCTCTCGATGGAGACTTCAGTTACGGCTGTCACTTGTTTCATGTTTACTATATCTACACGTAGCGAGATAGGGGGATCTATCGGCGGCTCTGCTTGTGCTTTTATTTAGGCCGCTATTTCCTTAGGCGGTACTGCGGTTTCGGTAACACTATAGTGTTGAAGTTCACCAGATAATTAAGTCTCAGTTCGATGGGTATTCCAATTAAACAAATATATAATTTTATTTAAAAAAAGCTAAAATGTTTCGAATTTCCTGAAAGTTTTTAAACTTTATTTATAGAACTTCAATCAACAATCTCATTGTTCGTTAGACATGTGGGCCTTTTCAATTGTTGTGCCAGCTGACAGAAAATAGAAAACAAAAATACCATCTGCATACCACTTTGATTTATAAAATACGTATAAAAGCTATAAAAGTGTGAATGTAAAGACAATTTTTTGTTTACATTTTGTACTCACTATATAGAAATCAATGGTTTAGATGTAATAAAGAACGTAATGATAATACAGTAAGAAAACACTTTTAAGTTGAAGAAAGTGTTTTAAATTAATTTAACATATTTTAGATTTGTTGCTTTATAAATGATGATAGGTTTTATTTGTAAAAGCATTATAGCTTTTTGCTGATAAATGAGCATTATATTCACTCCTTTAAAACTTTTACACTTAAAGTCATATATACCCTGTCTGTTTTTAATATCCCCTTACTTAAATTGCTATCAAAGAGTCTTAGAACTTAGCTTGCCTTGTTGCTAAACATTTTACTTAATAAATTTTTATTATATTTCGTCGTTTCAGAGCAAAGACGCCATCTGCGAGGCATATGTCCATAGGTTGCAATCCTCTACCGCTGGGCTACCACTGCTTATTATATTTATAATTATCTATAATAATGTATTTGCTTTAAGTTTATTCTAACGTTTACAAAACAGTGTAAAATAATGTACATAATATCGCCGCCATTTTGTACAAGAATATACAAATTGGCGGTTAATTAAACAAAAAATCCAAATTACATAAAAAACCACGAGAAAAGTTTATTTATTTCAAATGAATACAAAAGTTATTTATTTATATGTAAAACAGAGATTGCAAGGTTCTAATATAGTACCGAGTAGCGTCCACGAGGCGGTAGACGTGGCGTGGGTAAGAACCCCGTCAAAGTAGACAGATTACATAGTGACCGTTTGTGGTGGAGATCTTTGGCGGAGGGCTTATGCCTTGCAATGGGCGTCTATCGGCTGATATGATTATGATGTAATATATGGACTAGTCTCATGAGAGTCTTTGATGTTCGAGTGATGAAGGAGCGAGAACTTTGAAAACCTAGTCACACTGTTCCCGTTGCATACGTGTTTGCCAAATAATAAAAAAAAGGATATTTTCATGTTGGCGTCCCTTAAAATTTGTCGCCTTGGTCAGTTGTCCTGGCTTGCTCGCCATTTTATCGGACGCTGAGCGGTGGATGCAATTCCTTTCTTTGTTTAATTCTCTGTGTATGAATATATATTTTACTAGCGATTTATTCATGTAAACATTCACTTTAACATTGGAATAAACAAAACTTGTTTTATTAGTTGCTATAAGCATGTGTCACGCAGTAAATAATAAAGTAGACTTTATAATTTTTATTTATTATAAACAGAACATTAAATATTTATTTAAAAAGTAAAAGATTACCCGTTTCGAGTGTTGTTCAAGACTTGACAATTGCAAACTAGAGGTAAGTTATTTATTACAAACAAGGTGTTAAATATTTTAGTACAATATTATCACAATAATAAAAAAGTGTGATATTTGAATACATAAAGACAATTGCGTATGTATTGAATGTAAAAATATATATATTATTTTTATTATATATATATTATTAACAATTCTCTTTTACGGAAACGGGTTATTTTTATTAACACGTAAATAATTTTAATTAAACCCCCGTCTATTGTGACCGCGGACACTGCAACTGTTTTTGACGTAAAAAATTAGAAGGATGTGGATAAATATGTATGTATATCGACATCATGACTGGCGTATTTGCCATAGTAACTACTTTGAAAAAAAAGTTCAACACCACTGGCACATAATCTAAAAACAAGTTAGCGATTGGGCGATAAACATATAACAAAAACAAACAAATTGCGAGTTAATGTTCCAAGCGCGTGTTGTGTCTGCTTTTCCAAGGCCACAGAATATGTGAACATGATCATGGTTTATAATACATGTTGTTAATGTTTGACTTGCAACATATTTTAAAAACAAATTACAACAGAGTTTTTTTAAACAAAGATCTGTTTACGAACAGTCCTCTGTGCATGGTATGCCCTGAAGAGTATTATCTTACAGGGCTGTGTATCTCAGATCATCGAAGTGCTTTTCCGAGATTGCCGGAGACATCAAGAATCTGCTGGGATTGCGCAAAGTGTGCTTGGTTGCGGAAACCAATCCGCTGAGACAAGAAAAGACGAGACAAGACGCCTAAGGGCTTTTAATGGAGACCGATATTTGAAAATTAAAATTTGTGATATTTGTGTAACGAAGTTATTCCTTTATTGCGTTAGCGCGAGAGACAATTTCAAACATACAGAATATTATATATTAAAAAATATTGAATGATATAACATTAGATATTCATCATCATTATGAATTGTCTTCCCCCAAAGATTACTATAAGAACCTATTATAAGCGGTCTGCTTCTGCGACCAAGATCGTCTGTCCACGTGGGTGGAAGTTCTACGAGGCGCGTGCCCCAACTTGTTAAAGAATTTTTTTCTCTAATTGTTAAAACTTTGACATAGCTGACGATGTTAAAAAAACAAATTGCAAATACAATTGCTTAATACTAGCTATTTTATTAGTAGGTTGGTAGTCCTTTTATTTATTTTGTTTATATGGCTCCCGTTTTTGTGGTCCTTTCGTTCCCTTGGCCATGTGTGGGACGTTACATACACAAAATATCAAACTCGGGCAGCAGCGACTTCTTTCTTTACCCACAAATAATTTTTGGTTTGATTTGATTGTCGTCAAATTTTTGACAATTGACAAGGGTAATTTTACTCAGTTTATGTGATAAAAGTGTTGTTTACAATATTTTACTTGTAATTTTCCATTTCAATATTATTCACAATTTTTTTTTGTAGTTGAAGTGACTGCTTGCTAGCCACGTAGGTTAAGTGAGCTGATACCACGGAATGATGAGCACAGCTTAGTACGTTCCCTACGCAGAAAGTAGACAAGGGACCTAGGAAGCAGGTCGCTTTCAACCACTCCTACAGGAAATCTATAGGAGAGGTTTTAGGCCACGGGTATATGAAAGTTTAAAGAAAGAGATCACAAAAAAACGACAGTTTATTTTTTTAGATCAAGGCGCGTTTCGAGGGTTCCAAGCTCGATGATTTACGTATATTATCACTATAAGAGAATAAATAATATGAATGAACAAATGCAATAGTGATACTCACTCGACGTTCGCCCATTCTCGTCCCAAATTAAATATTCAGAATAGGTTAAAATATTTGCTATGTAATATATTCCTATTACTCATTTATATTTATATTAAAAGTCACATACTCTTTGTTATTGTAATATAAACCTCACGTACTTAAATATTTAATACTTTGTTTGTAATAAATAACTCCCGTCTCGTTTACAACTCCCACATCGTAAACACTTGAGAGGTGTAATCTCTAATTTCTTAAAGAAGTACTAAATGCCTTGTTTATAATAAATAAGTTATGTTTCGATAACAATTCTCACGTCCTGACCAACACTCGTAACGTTTAATCTCTTATTTCTTATAATTTATATCTGGTATACAATCTCAATGTTCCCCTCTATGAATAACACCCAAATCGTATACTTACTCTGGTCATAAACATAGTTATAATAAAAAAAGTTATTTTTAAATTTGGAACTTTCATCAAAACATTGTACAATATTATTTGATATTAAAATGGAGTGGGGAGATAAAGAGAACCAAATTGCAGTGATAGCATTACATAATGGAGATATGGTGCCAAATACAAGTTTTAAAATCCCATATACGCTTGGTATTGATCAAATGTTTGTGTACCGAACTATTGATAAGTGCAATAAAATTTCTGTTTGTCACAGAAAAAGACCTTGTCATCCATGTAGTGTTCGTTCAGTAAAGTCGATCAAAGCAGTAAGGAAAATAATTCGAAGGAATCCTGTACGAAAGCAAAAGATTTTATCTCGGAAGATGAAGACAGTAAGAACCATATCGCGTATTTCAAAAGATGATGTAGGGCCTGTAGTCTACGAGACACTGGTCATTTGTTACTGACAATTGAAAAAGGAATAGGGTGGTAAAATCAAAGCAACTATTTAAGCGGAACGCAGAGTGGTCACAGAAAAATTTTAACCAGCGAAATGAGCGTGTTTATGATTAAAAGTTCTAAAGAAGCTATCTAATTAGTCAACAGAGTACAACGTGGGCATTATCCTACTTCAGTGATGGTTTGGTGGGGCGACAGATATGAAGGAGTAACAGCCAAAATTTTGTAAAAAAGGAATCAAAACAACGACACAAGTGTATCAAGATACTATTTTTGAGAAGATAGTTAAGCCTCTTTACTTAGTAGTTTAGTAATACTATGTTCAATAACCAAGAATGGTTGTTTCAGCAAGACTTGGTCCTGGGTCATAAAGTTTGATCCACACTTGGTTAAATGCGAACGTTCTGGACTTCAACAGCGCTGAAGTCTGGCTATTATCTAGTTCTTGTATTAATTCACTTTATTATGATTTCTGGTCAGATTTAGAAAGTAAGCCTTATTCTAAACGCCGCATTAACTTATAGCCCCCAACACACTCCACACAAATAGTAATGAAAAATTTTCCATGTAAAGAGTGCTTGCTGTTATATACTAGCTTCCATATTGAATAACCTTAATAGTTTAATATATAGATATTAAACTAACACATTGTAATAAATCTTACTTATTATTAAAAAAAGTTGTTTTTTTTTGTAACAATATTTATAGCAAAACTAAATATAAAGAACTGAAAAAGTCATAAATCAGGAGTTGATACTAAATCATAAGCAATACCTTGTATTCTAAAATTAAATATATTCTTTCATTTAAAAAGCTAAGTCACATACTGCGTAAACGAGTACGAGTCATGTGCTAGCTCTATCTCCAACGTGGTTACGTTGAATTTGGTATTGATTCCTCAGAATCGAAGCTCGCACACCAAAATTAGACAGAAATATTAATTTTAGTTCAAAATCTCAGTTGCGGAACGAATGTCTTTGATGTTAGTGAATAAACCTACTAGTATTCCTAGTATTTGGATCCGAATATTTGGCACCCAGGCTTGCTGTGTGCCGACAACTCGGATCCAAAAAATATTTCTATTTATATTTTTTTATAATAACAACTTGCATTCATATATATTTTCAAACATTCACATGTAAAATTCATTGCTGCCGGTTATATTTTTATAGCATCGTATGTGTTACATTTATTACTACTTTAGTGCACTTAAACAAGATTGTCTTACATTGAATGTGTTCCGTACGTTTACGTAAAACGTTGAAAGCAATTTATAATATAGATTTTAGTGTGATCTTATTACACACCTTCGGCTTATCGGCGTAAGTGATTGTTTGTAAATATGAACATCGCAGCCTATCTTATCGTACCACTTCACAGCCGACGATCTAGTCTCAAAGTGATTTTAAAATATCATCAGCGTCACTAACACGCGACCCTATCGAGAAGTGGGTTAAGTAGTTTCGTCTCAAGTGCTCCATCTTTAATGTAGTGCCAAAATATTGTGTTCCAATTTAAAACGGACTAAAAGCACGATTGGACTACATTTGATAACAATGGGTTTGGTTTTTATACTTCATAAGTTTTGGTACTTGATGTAAATAAAACTCAAATGTCAAACATGGTTTAATTAAGGTGTAATAAACATTTTATTACATTTTTTAAAAATTGGACTTTCAATGTTGCCGCAGAGGCTTTTGCAAATTTGCAGAACTTAGAGGTTGCCTAGTTTAAAGATTTTGAAAGCTTCTGGAGCAGGTTTTTTCTGGACTGGGCTGTCACTGCTGTCCAAATATTATTTAAGGTGATAGAGCGCAGAGGGTTCCTAGTCTATGATCTCTTTTAAGGTAGCGAAGATCAAGGACTCCTGGAGAAACTTCTGGTCAGGCCGCCACATGTTATTTAACCGAATTAGGAGACCACAGAGGTCTTTCATCACTTTTAAGGACGCTCTGATATTTTATATTATAATGTGATTATAATATACAAGACATAGTTGCATAGATGAAAGACAGGGTATTTTTCTATGTATGACATTTCTTTTACACATATAAATATGTTTATTAATATTTGCTTCTGTGGAAGCGTTTCTTTTTTGTGCATTTTTTGGTGACAGAAAACAGAGCATTGAACTGTCCCAGCTTTGTATACGACTCGCTCACTCATTTTAAAATAAAAAGCCAGACAGCCCAGCTGAAGTAATTATAAAAAGAACAACTCAAAGAGAAACGCCTTCGCAAGAGACAACATCATAATTCATCATGGCGATTAGGCAGTGAAATATAAAAATACTATCGCGCTACTTATTGTTGTCCCATAATATTTTCCGTTGTTATTCTAAAGTTTTTGTGGTATACTCGTATGTCAATTTAAATTGTTTGTAATATATAAGTTTGACATCTAAATTTGCTTACAATTGTTATAGCACCAAAGCCTATGAAGAAAAGGTTTTTTTCCTTTTTGAAAGACTTATTACGAATGAGGCAATGTACGGTTGGGGGTCACTTAATATCACTTGGAAATCCTACACACTATACTAGGATTTTGTTACAAGTGTTGTGCAATACATTCCTTAAGTGTGAGATCTAGCCAGTGGTAGCTCAGCGGTAGAGCACTGACACTTGCGATCGTAGGTCACTGCTTCGATTTCCGAGATACAATTTCATATAACTCACAGTTTCCAAGGGATGGAGAATCGCGTTTTCTGCGTACCATAATACAACACTTAGATCGATCATGGTATGTCCATACATAGATATCTTGGGGTGATTCTCTATGCCATGTAGTGGGCGTCTATGGGCTAAAACGACTAAACATCTTATATTGATCGTATTAAGATTCAGAGACAATACACGGGATAGTCAAGGTCGCGGTAAGTCACTGGATAAGGCAGCGCCAGACAGGTCATTGTTGCTGTGTTATTAGGCGTCGCTATATCTTGCAGTGGGCGTCCATTAGCAGATGTGATGATAATGATATTTAATATGAAATATAATTTAATTTGTGAATGTATTGTAATACCTTATAGTGTTGTTATTAAATAAATTACTAGTACTAACCTTACGTACATCGTGATTTTTCCTAACACATTTATCCTGTTCATTTTGTAGTCGTAAAAAAATCTCCGGCATTTGTGGCGTGAGCATTGTTTTGCATGTCTACTCTGATAATGTTTTCAACTTACGAAATCTAGTATTAGATCCATTTTTGTAATATAGTTGAGATTTGTGCCACCTTTAAAGTCATCAGCATCTAAGCGAGTTATATGATATTCAAACAGTTATATGTTATATGATAGTCAATATGATATATGAGTTAAACATTTAATTCTACGTAAACTATTTAAACCTGTGTTTAATGATGGCTCTACTGGTTTTAATATTCCTTGTACGAGTCATGTACCAGCTCTATCTCCAACGTGGTAACGTTGATTTTGGTATTGGTTCCTCAGGATCGAAGCTCGCTAACCAGAATTAGACAGAAATATTAATTTTAGTTCCAAATCTCAGTTGCGGAACAAATGTCTTTGATGTTAGTGAATGAACCATTAGTATTCCTAGTATTTGGATCCGAATATTTGGCATCCCGGTTTGCTGTCTGCCGAAAACTCGGATCCAAAAAATATTTCTATTTATAATATTTTTTTTTAAAATAACAACTTGCATTCATATATATTTTCAAACATTCACACGTAAAATTCATTGCTCCCGGTTATATTTTTATAGCACCGTACGAGTATGTGTTACATTTATTACTACTTTAGTGCACTTAAACAAGATTGTCTTACATTGAATGTGTACCGCAATAATATACTATTCAAGCAACTTCTCTAAGAGAAACTCTAGCTCTCATTTAGATAGTGCGAACAACTATCTTTTGGGTAACAAAGCAAAGCAAGTTGTTGAATAGATACAAGCGTCAGTACAGTTTCTCCCACCGCTAACGCTTTCGTCATTCTATTATCAATCATTTTAAAAATCCTTCCCGTGGTCGTATTGTAGTTTAGCTCTAAACATGTTACGACGAGTAACGCCAAAGGGGAGACCGAGGTAGTCATTTAATGAAGGGTCGAACTAAGCGATTTAAGAAGGATTTCGCATGAAAGGAAGGTAAGGAGTATGTAAGAAAATGTAAAGAATAAAAGATATAGTAAAAGATCTTGTGAAGGATGACAGAAAAGAACGCTCATAAAAAAATTAAATTATTTGAAACAAAAGTCCATGTCATAGATTTAAAATAATGGAACAAGATATCCCCAATATTGGATCATTTGATACAATATCGATTTAAGACCTCGGCAGTCTCCTAGTCCGTTGAAGCTGTAATGTCTGGTAATGCCGAGGCTCCTTGAACGTAGGAGACAAAGAGCTCCGCTATCTTGAAAGAGAGTTTAGGGCAGTATTTTTCAACGTTATATGTGCCACACCCCACCTTGGTCTTTCTAAAATTATTACGCCAATTGTAACATATATTTTTTACATTAAACCAAAAGGGTTAAACTCGTGTCTAGTCTACTTTCGCATTGCCCTCCTAAACAATCAAATTGCCCATCTGTGGGGCGTGGGTCCCACTTTAGGAAACACTGTTTTATGGTAAGCATCATCTGTGACCTGCCAGAAAAGAAATGACCTGAGACCTCGGCGTCTTTCCTATCCAAGCGAGCCCACAAGGTCAGTAACAAACAACTCTAGGCTTACCACGTTCACCACCTCTCACGCCACAAAAAAAAATGCTGTTAAAATTAATAGAGAATGCTTGTTACGTATTCTCTTTATCTTAATCAGTTACTAAAAGTACGCCGTTTTTTTTTTTGTTTCCCGCGCGTGATGTTTGCGTAATAATTTTAGAGCAAAACTGTAATAATAAATTTGCTCATCGCGACGGAGGAAGTAAATTTTACACGAGCCAAAAATAACTCGTTGTTTTTTAATGACCTATTTTAGCATACTTACCGAGCGTAGCCTAATTGGCATTTAAATATATTTATAAAGATATTTTAAAAACCAGGGTTTAGAAATAAATTAAATATCATTGATGGTATAATTAATTATTTATAAATTATAATAACAACAAAGCTTCCCCCCCCCCTATCAGGGGAATAGCTTCCTCCAAAGTTATCCATTTTTCTCCATCTTTGGCAACTTGGAGCCACCCATGATCTGCCGTAGCAACGATATCGTCTGTCCATCTGGCATTAGGTCTGCCTCTAGCTCTGGTACCTCGTGATTCCGTCCATTTTATAACTCTTTATGTCCACCTGTTATCAGCGAACCTCACCACGTGACCTGCCCAGCTACACTTTCTTTGGAGGGAATAGGTAAATGCATCTGCTATACACGTTTATTGCGGATGGCTGTTTCTTATTTTGTCTTTTAATGTGATAAAAAAAAAAGTCTTTTAAAGTGGTTTGTGTTTTGTCTTCTATAAATTACACATTTAATAAAATTTTAATTCATTACTATGTGTTTAATAATCAGTTTCAGCCGTTCCCTAAAGATTTCCAAGAGGTTACAAGCGGCCAATCTTGAAACCCCAGAGCCATGTGTTTTGCACGCTTTGCAGTTCAACTTGCCAATCTGATGCGCTATGTCGGCGATTTTCATTCATCTACGCTCTTCTCATTGCTTATTCGATCTATTTAATCTTTATATTACAGAAACATCTTATTTGCGTAATATTTAAAAAAAAATTGGTCCTAAAAACGCTTACGATTAAAATAAATAAAAAAAATGTAAAGTTGACCTATTTAGTTAATGTCTATCAGTTTTTATGTAAATTTAAATAGATGTGTTTTTTATTTTTAAGGTCCCCGCTATTGGAGGCCTCTCGTACCCCTAATTAGTTGGGATCAGGGTCTTTGTTTACAAATAAGTTTTTCAGATTTTTCATCTTTATTCTTCACTCACTGTCATACTTCTCAATTTCTTTATTCTTACCTTATTTCCATCACAATATCTTTCATTTTGTTCTTTCATTCCTTCTTGCTTTCATCGCCTTCCTTCCATCATCTTATTACTCTTAGGTGGCTAGGTACATTTTTTTTAATTTTTTGTTTTATTATTTACATATTCTATTTTTTTTATCACAGTTTTCTTTGGAAATAGATATATTACTGATGTAATAAAATAAATGACTTCGACAATAAATGTGGTTGTTTTATCATAATTATATGTTAGTTATTGAAGACAATCGGTTTCACCGACGCACCTACATACCTATCAGCACAAACAATCATGTAAAAGTCTGACTCAACCCTGAACTATGGAGTTAAAATATTTAAACGCAATTGTTACATTTGAATACATTAAGTTCACGCCATATTTTAAGTACATTTTTATTATTAAAAGAATACATATAAACAAAATAACAGCATATAATTGTATATGCATAAGTTTAAAACCGAAAGCCGATCGGGTTTTATTGACGAATGCTGTTTTATCATCATCATTATCCTGGCAGCCATAGGACGCATTGCTGAACATGGGCTTGAGTCTTCCGACGACTTTAACATGTTATGCTACGCTGTGTTTGCCAGTTCGTGGCTTTCACTCGAGAACTTTAAGGACCCAACGGTCATCAGTTCTGTGCGCTACGTGGCTTGTCTAGTTCCACATCAACTTGTCAATTCGTTGGATCCTGGCGGTTATTTTCGTCAGTCTACGGATCTTCTCATTCTTGATTTCATTTATTGATTCAACTCTATATAACATTTCTCCATAGCTCGTTAAGCGACAGCAAGCTTGCCAATAAAGCCAAGAAGAAGAAGATATTGCACCTAACCCTCTGTAGTAACTCCAGCGCTCCGTCAAGAGCTTTGGCTCAAAGTGTTACATCAGATAGGAAAGCCTCCAAGGTAGATCCCCTTGGGGGATGCTTCAACAGCTTAGTCCTATACTTACGTCGCGTCTACCGAGTTGCGGTTGCCACCCGAGATATATATATATATATATATATATATATATATATATATATATATATATATATATATATATATATATATATATATATATACACATTACATTTTCGTACCAGATTGCTATTCAAGTCGTTATATTAGATTTTCTACCAGATTGCGACCAGCGCTTATAACTGTTGGTAACTTTAGTTAAAGCTGCACGGAAATTGTAAAATGCAAATTTCCATGTCCACAATGCACAGTATTGAATTTCTGTTCGTCACCTTGAGGCACGAAATGGTACGTCGTAATGTTCAATAACTTTATAGCTTGCCGTGACCTTCAAACTTAAACAGTAATTGTAGTGCAGTAATGTTACCCCATAAAAGTTTTGAACTGGAGACCACGCTACGGCAAGCGCAGCAAAGGATGTCCACGTTCACAGCTGAAACGACAAGATGGTGACATCAAATATTATTTACCTACATAAAAATAATCTATGAAGTATCAAGTGAAACTTAAAAGCGACCAGACTTTTTAAACATGAAAATGTTTATTATCGTTTTGTATAAGAAGCCTGTTTAAATGTTAAACATAAAATAAATTGCTAAGGCAATTATAAATAAATGTATAATATAATTTTATTTCTTCAAGTTTTAGGTATAACAAGTTTGTAATTTGTTGACAATAAAATTAGTTCATAACAATTTTACTGCATATTTTATTTATGTATATTTTTCATAAATTCCTTTAAAAATTTCATTATTAAAGATGTGATGTCATCACAGAGGTGAGAGATATGTTCGCGCAAGTTTACATAAGCGGTCGTTTTACAAGTTTTCCCTTCCGCCTCGGGAGCGAGAACAAGTTGTGAAAATATTTTTTAACGTGTAGCCTTATTCAAATGTTATTAATAATTCAAGTTAGTTTTTTAACGAGTTATTTTTAACTAGTTTAAATATAGTCTGTTCTAAATAACTGGAATAATTATCACCAAAAATTGCAACTATAACATAAACGTTCAAGACTATAAAATATGTCCTCAACTGTTTCCAATTGTTACATGTCTGGTGTCATACAGCCTACAACATGAAGCGATTTTGAATCTACATAACCTTTCATCGCAACAATAAAATAAGTTTGCAGCGTCTTGGATATTAGACACTAATATTTCTAAATTATTTCATTACTTTTCCAAAATTAATCACTGACATGACATATGCACGTATAAATTAGATACACCAAGTGCAATACACTGTGTGGTTGTTCAAGTATAAGTGATTGGATCCAATATTTCTCTATCATTCATATATTTTTGAGATGTTGCTCTGCGAATATTTCGTTCAAAATTTATTTCAGTAACTACATCAATCAAAAAGCGGTGAGACAATTGTTTGTTGGGAACGTTTAATTATTCAAGATAAACAGCAAAGATTTACGTTAACTAAGAAAGATTATAGATGGAACAAGACCCACAAAGGATATTAACGAAACCGGAAGAATATAATAAACTCTTTATCATATTCTTTCTGGATATATATATATATATATATATATATATATATATATATATATATATATAAGTCAGATTTAAAGTCATTTTGGTGTAAGAATAGTGTAATAAAATATAACAATACAGGTTATGTACGTTGTCTTACGCAATCGTTATTTCGGACGCGATGACCTGATAAAGCCTTGGGGAACATCGTAACGTGAAAGAGGAATGACCTAATATTGGATATATGCCAATCGCTATGGGTAAATGCCTTTGTATAGTCGATTTGAATGCGCAATGACGGATTATGACGGCAATCGTCTAAAATCACGATGTTTCACTCGTGTCTCTAAGTATGGATAAGACAAATCTCTTTCCTTATCTTCTCTAGATTATGTCTTATCGGAACAATGATCTCATACTTGGTGTATGTTTGTCTACATCTATGTTTAAGTCTAAGCATTCGTTGAACAGACCACTTCGATAATCTTGTATCACGATAGCATTAAATCAAACATATTAAGATAAACTTCAATTTTCATATTGTGACAATTGATCAATTTATTTTTGATTATATATTTTATCTAATCTATTTCTATAAGATAGTAACCGCTGGATAAAAAATACATTAATAAAAATAACTGGGCACCTTACTGAAAATCAGCGCTGTAATACGGATTAATAGGTACAGCAGTATGTAGCTGAGCAAGTGTTTTCATTATTAATTTTTAAACTATTAATAAAATTATTTTAATAAAATCTTCTCTCTTCGAAATAAATATTTAATTCTTAAATTAAAAATCACCAGCACGCTTTTTGCAAAGTCTGCGTGTGCAATTTAACACTAAGCTTTTTCATCACTACGTAAATCTTTATGATTAATAATACAAAAGATATTAGACGCGTACGTTCTGTTATTCCCTTATCACACAATAAGAAGCGAAATGTTTAAGCTAGAGCAAATATTTGTAAACAAATAAGTATATTTCGCAACGTACGACGCAGTGTCTAAACAAATACACGAGAGGTACGAAGGAAGAAATTGTTTTGCTAACGACAGTACCACGCGACTTAGAAATGGCAGTACACTTAGGTTGATGGGTGTATTACTCGTTCCAGTTTTAACTTTAACAATGATCTTATCTTTATCATTGAGAAAACTCACGGCTAACGCTTGTTACAAGTCTTTGTTTTTGATTGAATTTATAATTTCGGCTGTTGAAGAATATTTAAATGACATATTGTTCAATCAATAGTTTTAAATAATACACGAATTAAAATTTTGTACTTTAGACATTAAATCACAAAATAAATAAGATTTTGTTGTGTCACAAGAACATTGATTTCTTGTAACACATTCTGTATTGCCAATGACAAAAATAACTTACTAAACTTAAACAGAGGGCTGATTTTATATCTCTTAATAGCAAGTAAACTGGAGAACTCGTTTAGTAACCTTGACACGGGTTCTTACCCTACTAAATCTTCCGACTGGAATACTCACGAACACCGAAGCAGAGGGAATCTCAGCATGAAGGCAGTCACTCGGATATTTATTTAATTAAAAAAAAAACATTACTTTCAAATAAATTTACGCACTGTACAGAGCGTATTGACATAATCATGGACAGATAAAATATACGGTAACCCCGTGCGCTTATGGTAAGGATTAACTTGTGTTATGAACACTAGTTTGCTTCTGATAATCAAAGATAATCAGCTTGTAATATGTAACAAAAACTTTGAGGAGAAAAACAACGGGCTATTAAAAAGTACGTGAGTTGAATGTCTTATGTACGTGAGTTCTGGATATGTACGAGGGATGGTGTGCACTGGCTGGCCACTGGGATCTTTAGGTTCTGTGGTGATGACCACGAACCGGTAAAGGAGTATAGGACATCCGTTTACAAGGTAGACTAGTGATCATGTTAAAGTTGGCGGAGAAGACCCACAGGTCCTATTGATAAACTATGAGGGAGGCGTTTGTCTAGCAGTGGACGTCTTACGGCTGAAAATATGTGAAATGATGAATGACGTACTAGAGATACTGATTGTCATTGTATCCCATTGATAAGGACTGAGACTTGCGATCGTAGGTAAGAAAAGGACCAATATTTAGCCACTTCCGCACATGCAGTGGTAGTCGTGCAACAAAGTGCACCGCCCGCCAGCCCGCTGATAAATGCGTATGCGGCAAACAATGCGAATTACACAACTGCCACCGTCAAATCACTCAACAGATGTTTCACCCATCCCCGGGGCATCTACAGGAGTTATGTTCCACCGATCCACCGAATCCACGGATTAGTGCCAAACACAGAGCCTCTGTGTTTAGCACTAATCCGTGTAATCGGTCTAATCGGAAGTGGCTAAATATTGGTCCTTTTCTTACTTACGATGGACTTCCGCAAGGTAACCTGATTCCATTAAATATTGCGATCGTAGGTCGCGGGTTCTGTTCTTATACAATCATATAATAATTTATACTTTGTGCATTCGTTATACGGGATTGCCACTGCTCATAAACAAGAGGATAGGCAGCAGCGTCCTCTACGTACGACAGTACCATACTGTGATCACCAACCCGCCTATTAAGAGTGGCGATTATGGTATATCCCCATATAAAGATATATAGGGTAGGTCTATGCCTTGGAGTCAGCGTCTATGGGCTGAAACGACGACTAGATGTACTTTAATTAATAATATGAGCAAAAACAACAATTCGCAAAAAGGAATAAAAATGTGGAGGGAAAAATTGAATGAGTTGTATAAGTGTATTTTGTGTATATGTTATATGTCATAAAAGTAACAGTGGAATATTTTTACTATCACTTTAATTATTTTTGGGTAATTATTGCTTATGCGTTTAAATTTCAGATACGGAAGTGCCCGTACCACCACCATAAATCACTATCATTTATTTATATAGAATATAAGAATTAATAACAGTTCTAGCGGTACTATGTACCAGTTAAATCGGTACTCTACTAAAATTACTGCTACACTTTTATTACTACTAATTATCTATTTTTTGTCTTAAGATGACGTGAGTAGGCAATGTATTACGAGGTTTTAATTTTCAGAGAGAATTCTGCTTTGTAAAAATATAATGCATCAGTAAAAGATACAACTAAAATATAGTGTACTATATGCTACCTCATTTTGCCACTTTACCATATGTTTTATTTATTTATGCACTTCATCATTATCATTTAAATTCATCATTCCAGCCGTTAGATTTTCACAAATAAATAAATCTTTATTCTGAGTCATTAAGGAAACGTAATAAGAATGTATTATAACATTAAATTAGGATCGTGACAGTATTTGGTCCAGTTTCATGATCATCATAATTTCAGCCGTAGAGCGCCCGCTACTCCATAGGTCTCTCCCAAAGATTTGCAATAGGACTCGTAGGAAGCCAACGATTGCGTGTGTCCACCTGGTTGTGCACCTGTGTGCTGTCCATCGCTTTGCTTGCTGGTTCGAGGTCTCCACTCCAGACCCTGGAGGCTCCAGCCCCTGTTCTGTGTGCCATTTGACCTGCCCACTGCAACTTCAACTTGCAAATTCAATTTTTAGACAAAATTAGTAAACATGCAACTAATTTTGTGGAGAAATCTTTACTATTATTCAGGCTGCACGCTAGTGGTATGATTACCAGTATCGGTAATAAAGACCAAATGTCTACTTTCAAAAGGCTTGTAAACTTTACTTCTTTTTGCTGTAATATTTTATCGTAGTGATAAATAGAAGTATGTATTCTATTTTTCACTGGATATATGAATGTATTGTATTTATCTGAGTACTTGTAATAGTAATTGTAGTAATGTTTAAGAGTCATCACTACACGTATTTTTATGATATGTGTATTACAAGTGTATGCAAACACAGAGTGTATTTTATGTTTATCGGATTTACAACTTGGTGACCTTCCGGTCTATTTTTCTTTTGTCATTATGCCCGCCCAGTCATTGCCTGGAAGAAACTTCAATTTTTACTAAGATCACCATTTGTACTTTCTCTCTTATATGATTTATTCTTATCTTATTTAAAGTTTTATTGATATAAAATACAGGATTAGTAAAAAAGCTTTGTTATAGGTGTAAATGTAATAAAACATTGAATATATACATTTGCAGTCAATCAATGTATGGTGTCGTGTTAAAAAAATCAATAATTTCGGAAATATCATAAAGATTATATAGTAAGAAAAAACGTTTCCAAGACTCGGATCACTACATATAAAAATTAATTATTGTTTTCTATCTGTCCCTGCAGATAATACTGTCAGAAAATATAGGTTTGCCGCATTCTATTAAAAAAATAATAATTAAAATACCATATTTCAGAGTAATTAGAAATAAGTTTAAAGCTTGCTGCCAAATAATTTATACATTCACTCCTTTAAGGGTTTAATATCTATAACCAATTAATGTGTATACATATAATACAAAGTATACAATGTATTCCAATTGTTTTTACATAGGTGTACATTCAAATGTATTTATTATAATTTATAACAAAGGTATAGATTTTCGAGTTAAGTTTACGTTATATCGCTGATTAGATTCATATACTAATTCAAGATAAAATTATAACCAGAATTACAATTACGTCATTTTAAATAAAATAAAGCACTTGTGTAATCAATGATAAAGTAAAATCCTTAGTATTCTCTTATCATATAACAATATATCTTATCGCACAAACAAAAGGAAAGATTATATTTCAGTGCAACGGTACTCCGTACTGCAAAGAACTAATACGAGGGAACGTTGTCCTAGTACATTGTTATGGGCGTATAAGCGTATCTATCACAAGTAATAGCTTCAACAATAAATAATAAAAGTAATGAACAATTTATAATGGCATGTGGCCACAGATTGCCGGAACTTTCCCCGATAGACGCACATATCATCATATCAGCAGATTAGCTCACACTGTAAGACTTAGTTCTCTCACAGGAATCGTCACGACAACCGCTGCCTGTTTCTATCGATTTTCCCTGATTTATATCGAACGTCACGTAGCTGTGAAACAAAATTAGATAATAAAAGGAAATAAAAACTATGAGCAAAATTGGTTAAATACAGATAAACAAAATAACAGAATAAAATTTAAAAAAAAATCCGGGAGGAAATGGTGAGGGAAATAAAGTGATACAAAAAGGTAAAGGAATGAAAGATTATGTGAAGAAAAGGATAGAGGAACGAGATAGAGATATTGAGACAGACAAAAGAAGAGTGAGGAAGTAATAAGAAAAGAAAGTGAATAAATGATTTAGTAACAAAACTGTCTCTGTGAACTCAAGTCAAGGGTTGTACGAGAGATTTCCAATAATACGAGTAGCCAATAGCCATAAAAAAATCACACCGCGTCTACCGGCCTGTGGTCGCCACTCAAGAACTTTAGGCAACAATGGCCGACAATTTTTAATAAATATATACATAATATTATCAATGCTTTAATCAGAGAGTGAAAAGATTATGAGATTTTTTTATCTATAACTCAAATAACCTAAAACTATAAATATAATCTGCACTAGTCAAACATGGCCAAATACTTTACATCCTTATTTTTTATCCGATAGGGCTGTATCCATTCTATTACTATTAAGTCGGTCCTGCGCTGCCTGCATCCAACGACTTCCTGCAACCTTGACTACGCCGTCGCTCCATCTTTAAGTATTGTTGCCGTTAATATTGATTAGGAAACTATTTTGTTATACCTAATATATCAATGAAGATGTTAAGCACTCCCATCATTAAGATTTGCTGTAAATATTTATGTTTATGTAGATGATGTGGCTTTATATAAAAAAGAGGTGACTACAATGTGACTTTCAATAAAATGAAAACCTGTTAAATATATTCAAAGACACGCCGGTATCCGCTATCTCCGTTAAACCCAACGACAAAAGGCTGCCGGGTTTTTTTTTCTGATGTAACAATTGGCTTGTACATTGTACTTTAATTACATATACAGTTAATATGGCTATTAAAAAGTAGTCTATGTAAATGACTATAGACGCATAGAGAAGCGATTAGCGGTTTGGGAATCGGCGATAGTGAAAATCTAATTAATCTTCCTTTCAACAGAGCTTTGTTCTTTGAGTGCTATTTTTACTATTAAAGAATGTTAATTAACTTTATTTCAATTGATATATAGTAAATCATAAGAAAAAATAGTTTCTGAAGTAATAAATAAAGTGATGATAATATTCCAAGAAAAGTGTTATAAAAATTAGTATTACTACAAATTATAACTAATTATTCGTCACCGTCTTTGTTTCTGCCTAAAGAAATCTAGGGAGAGAAGAGCCATATTCGCCACACTTGGCATGGAGGTTGGTAATCGCAGTGTAGGTACGCAGAGGATGTTGCTATCAATCCTCTGAAAACTTGTTTGTGAGCTGTGGCAATCCTATATCACTAATGCACAAAGGGTTAGTTATATAAGATTGTATCTCGGGAATCGAGGCGGCGACCGTAGGTCTCAGTTCTATATCGATGGGCTACCAATGCCTGCAAACACACTTCCGCTTTCTACTGCTAATTATTTATTATTTATTATCAATGCTGGTAGACTGTACTGTCAGAAGTTATTCGCCTGTCACATTCTGTTACAATAAATACATCAGAGAGATCACTTTATGCAAGGTAATTTTAAATAGGTGTAAAAGGTACTACCATACATTTACTCCGTCAAAGCATTAACCGATCACATGCATAACCGATCATCTTGTAAATATAATTAATTCAGGCCGTAGATCGTTATCTGTCACATATAGGCCTTCTCGAAAGGTTTCCTATACGACTGGTTCGGAGCAACCTGTATACGGTACTGTATAGGTTGTTTAACCTTATGGGCGGACGTTTTACGTTGCCTTTGCCGGTTAATTGTTTCTACTGTATGCTATAACAATTACGTGTAGTTAAAAAAATAATAATTGTTTTTTTTATGAAAAATAAAAATAATTGATATTTACACAGATATGCGATGCTACAAATGTAGGCCACTATTAGATATCAGTTAACAAATGATAAAACGCCGGCTAGGGGAATTACTTAGTGTAACTACGTGTTATATATTTTAAAATATATGTGACAACAAGGGTTACCATATTTTATTAAAAAGTATTATTTATAAGGTTATATAGACTTTCAGTTAATAAAAGCACTAAATATAAACTTAACACATATAAAATCTTAAATGCACACAAAATTGCGCAAAAATTTGTAATGTAAAAGCCTGGCCAATGCAACTTTGATATAAGATACATTATGCCAGTGGCAGTGAGAGACCACAAGTGCATGTGTTTGTTACTTGTTTTGTCGTCGTTTCTGACAATAGACGCCCATTTCAAGGCATAAGGCTCCCCCATAGATATCAATCAGGGTAAATATTATAATTGCCAAGCTTGGCAGGCGGGTTGATGATCGTAGTGAGGTATAATAGTACGCAGAGTATGCTGCAGCCCATTAATACACAGTGTGAATTATAAATGTATATACCGGAAATCGAACCCGCGATGTAGTATTAGAAGGCTAAGTCCTCTGCCGCTGAGCTACCACTACTCAAACTGTTGCTTGTTTATGTCAAGGAAAATAAAAGTCAGGTGTTATAAATATGGTGTATATTATATATATACAGAAACCACTGAAAATCGTGTATTATTTACAATTTCGAGCCAAACACAAAGGAAGCGGGTATCTCACAGATGGCGTCTGAATTCAAATCGGTGTTCGAATTTTAATTCAATCGCGCAAAAATAGCATAAAAATATTTTGACCGTAGTGATCAGTAACACGATGTGATCTCTTTAGAACGCAATAAGGATATATCTACCATCTGGTTCGTCACGCAGTTTCATAAAAAATCCCCAGTGGCAGCCCTAGCGCTATTGACTGTATTTATAAATATTATGACAAGTAAGCCCTATTATTATAGTAATAAAATGTCGGCGAATTCATAAGAGGATTTTATAAGTGCCGATAAGAGATACCTAAGTGATAACTGTCTATAACAGTACTCTGCTTAAAAGTATGCAGTAAATAATGTAATGTTACAATATTCCCAAAGCAGCCTTAGGCCTTATTTACTGTTAATATATTCAAGATAAGGTTCATCTTAAATCTATTTACTAACGTCTATTAAGCTCGAGAAATAAGAATCCTCGACCGTTTCATTATTTATTTCATCAGGTCCTGGAGGGCGCAAGTGTCTGCAGACTGACATTGACATTTATCACTGGCTATGAGACATGACCTCAACTGAATTGGCGTGGACTGGACGAGAGAACATCTAAATCTGACACCTTTTCCTAATCCTATGTCGTCGTTGTTTCAGACTATTTACGAATACTGCAAGTCATAAGACTCACCCAAAAGTATCTCAGAGGGAAATATATCATAATTGCCACGCTTTTCAGGGGGTTTGGCGATTGCAATGTGGTATTATAGTATGCAGAGGACACTGCTTCCCATTCTTTGGACGCTTATTTATGAGCAGTAGCAATTCTATATAATTAATGCACAAATTGTGAATCATATATAAGACTGTGACATACGATCGCAAGTTTCAGTCCTTAACCGCTGGGATACCACTGCCCTAATGTCTACTTTTTACTACTTAAGGAAAGTTAATTACTAGAGTTGATATTTCATGATTTCATATTAACTTCTTTTTTGCAGAATTATTACCACTTCGAATTCGATATAGATGTAAAAGCCAATAGACTATAAGATTTTACATCACACTGTGAAGGAACATATGTGATACAATTGTACATAGAATATCGTAGTTCATAAATGAGCCTTGGAAATTTAAATAGAGCTTAATGTCAATTCTAGCTTTAATGAAAAGTCTTTCTAAAGTTTCTGTGTTTAATTTAATTTATTTACTGTTATACAGAGTGTCCTATAAATTAACGTTAAAGGAAAACGCATGACTGAGCAAACAGCGGCTAATACAATAAATAAAAATGCATATAATTTATATTTAATATTATTGCCACTAAAAAGGTAATAATTTTGAGTATATGGTTTGATAAAAGAGCTCTTTTCTTTAAAAAATCACTATAGGCTATATTCGGTTGGTGCTGGTCGATGTTAGCCGTTCGGGCTTTTACAGTTTCTTTCGACTCAAGGCTAGCTAATAAATTTAAAAAAAAATCTACGTCATTGTATCGACTATGTATGATATGCATTCGGTTTTTGGAGAAATGTGTCATTCTTTTTTCTGAAGACATTTTAGCAAAATCGATCTTTAAAAATCAAATCAATGAAATATGAATTTCTATCTGTTGTCTTTGGAGTTACTTGTGGATATAAAAGAAAAAAAAATTAAGAATTTTAGTGATGGTAATAAAAATAGCATGACAGGGTGCAAAGAATCCATTTATTTTTGAATGGTAATAATTTTATAAATACGCGACTTAGTAATAATCAATTTTGTATGGAGTTGTTACTAACGCAAAGAGTAGCTTTCATCATCATCTCAATTCAGCCGAAAGATGTAAGTATGGACTTTCCCCACGATTACCAGTCTTGCGTTGCCCGCATCCAGGGACTTCCTGCTATCTTACTAACATTATCGTGGTCGGCATTCGAGAACTTTCCAACCCCCTGAAGTATGAGCGAGTTCAAATGAGCAATTCCTCCGCTACATAAGTGGCTTCGGTTTTAGCATAGCCCCGTTAATTAGTCAAATTATTTATAATTTTTGTTTTTTCCGAAAAAGAAATGAACAAATAAGGGCCCCTATTGCGGGACCTCGGCTTGGGATATAACTCGAAATACGTTATGTTCGTAAAGTACCACATTATGCTAGTACACTCTCTTTTGGTGACATTAAAAATTTAATAGACCATTTACATGAAATTAGATTTGAATCAAAAACATAATAAGTAGATTTAAAATGCACTACAGACTTAAAAAGGAAATAAAATAATCTTTTTTTAATGTGATATAAAACGGTATACCCTTAACCCCGATCGTATAGACTTGCGTACAGAGATAAATACTGTTTACATGCTATCTTTCAGATCGTAATATGTTATCTCTTATTAGTAAACTGTATCGAACGTTTATACCTAAACGATAAGATAAATAGATGAAATATTTGTCGTACGTCTGTCTGTATGAAGCGAAACTTTAAAAACCCATAATTGTAATATTAAAACGTGTTATCTATAAGGTGATAAAAAAAAGTTTATATAAGTTTTGTTACCAAGATCTAATATGTTTGAAATCATGTGAAGATTGTTTTACATTTCCGTAAATAAAGGGTTTTTACATCAAAAAATTATTTTAATGTGGGGTCTGGAGGTCGCGACACTGTATGTTCAGTACTTGGAGACACTTATCTGGTCTAAATATATTTTCATTATCTGATATGATAATAATTAATTAGTTTGTAACAAAAATCATAAATAAAATCATAAATCGTAAATCATAAATATTGTTATTATTATTTTATTAATTATCATCCTATACACATGTACTAATTAGTTTGACTTATTTTATTAATAATTTTGAACAAGTCATTACCACTGACTATTAAAAACACGTTTACTTAATGTTCTCTTATACATACATACATGACCTACCGGAACCGCTGTACCGCGCTAAGCTATGCACGAATTCTAAATTCGGAATAAAGCGGTTCCGAAAGGACTAAAATTTTCCTCTGATCATACTAAATACAAGCATTGCTAGAGTTTCTTCAGTCACTTCTCCCAGCGATAATGCAATAGCAACCAAGTCGAGGCTCACTTCTCTCGGGCGTCCAATGTCGGAATGCTAAGCGAGTAATATCGACAGCTGACTGTTTTAGCCGAGATCTCCTCTAGGGGGCCTTTAAACCTAGTCACTAAATTAAGCGTCCGAAGCGATGCAAGAGCTCAGTGGCATCCTAATTTCGAGGAAAGGAAGCCTTCGAGCTTCGCTACCTTTAAGAAATTTTAGGCAAGGCGCCCTCTGCTCCCTATCGCCTCAAACCCGCGAAATATTCAAATGTCTTTACAGCTGGAATCCGGTCCTAGAAGACTAAAGTTAATATATTATTATTTCTCCCAATATATGCTCCTAAAATATTCAAGAAATATTTTTAAAGTACGATAGTTATTTCTAGTACATTGAAAACGAAGTATTTAAGGAACATTTCAATGAATAGCTCTAACTACCGTCTTAAAACTCATGTTTAAATGATAACCTAAAATCAATTTCACCTTTTTCTTGTCAATTATTAAAAGTTAAAAGATGTTATTATAAGCGAGTTCTATTTGTTACTAGTTCGAAACAAGCTAGGCTCTTCAAATATACTTTATTTCGCACACCAATGGTAACTCGAAATCATGCAATGTCAATAAATGAACAAATGTGTACTGTCGATGTTTATCTTAGAACATATAATCATGATCTATAATGCAGACTAAATGAAATTTATAAAGATAGAATAACGCAAGATTTCTTTATTTATATCTTTTATCTAGGCATGTCAACACCAAAACATAAGTTTACATTACTTTCATATAACAAAGTATAAAATGAAATGTTTGCCTGTTGTCACTGTCCTGGCCATAATTAGGCTAGCTTATATTTAACGTTTGTAACTAATTAACTACTGATAGCTGTTGGGACTGAAAGGTTGTCAAATGGCGACCACGAATCGGTAGACAGGGCGCGGGTAGTTCCTCTTCTCCATTGATCGACGGCACAGTTAAGGTCGCAAGAAACTGGTCATTTTGGTGATCTTTGAGGGAAGTCTGCTCTGCAATGGGCGTCACACCACAACACCCGTTCTTAAAGGGCGACCGCCGCGAACAGCATGGGCAAACCGAGGTTGGATCCAGATCCTTCCTTGGCTCGCCTGTGGTTTACGCTGCAATCCCAAGTCGCATACACAACATCAAAACTACACAGCTCTACTCGGGTAGAGTGGTTTACTACGTGCGAACGTTATCGTACAAATGGAATGCGCCTGTTCAGCTTCTGTTTTATTTTTAAGTTCACAGACCCTTCCGTTCCGTAAACTCAGTTCTGATGAAGCTGTAAAAGCCACCGGGCTAACAGCATCAATTTCAACCGAAACCAAGCAAGCTAGTAGGCGTCTACCGGCTGTAAAAGAGAAGACGAATTGTATAAAATAAAAAATTAAATTAATAATCTCTCTTAATAATAACAAAAACAAAATACGAACGATCTATTGAATGTTAAATTAATTACAGCGAAGATTATATACTTTCGATACAGTGATATTATAAAAAGAAACGAAGAGTAACGTGAATGATTTATGAAAAGAGTTTAAGCATTCTATTTTTAAAAGAAGAATTACTAGAGTATCCAAAAATGTCAAAGTCGGATATTTCAGTTTTAGTTTAATTGTAGTTCAAGGTTGGTATTGTGGCGCGGGATATAAAAACTTTTGTTATTGGACAACCAATATAATTATAGGAAATACCCTAATATTTCCAAGTATTAAGGCTGATGTTAAAAAAAAATAATTTATGATCAAAATCTCACGAATTTTCTTACTACATCGCTACGTCATGATAAGTACTAAAATTATAAATCACACGTGTGCCAGTCGAAGAACCAAATTGTAATCTCCGACCACACGCAGAGTTTTCTTACCGCGAAATGGATGTCGCGAAGGTCACATCATCTGAACAATGTGTAGTAACAATACACACGCCATGACGCTTAAAATATAGTCGCCTGTTTACAGAATCGATACCGGACGTGATTCAGAACTGTTATCTTTAAAAAAATGTTGATTTGTACGTACGTATAGATATGTTGATATTGTGTGTAGCAGAGATAACGATGCGTACTAAATAGCGTATAAACTGTCTCTTGCGTATAATCTTTAATATAAACAGAAAATATCCTTTTCAATAATATTTCATTATTCTTTTAAATTAATTGGTTGAATACAATTTTGATTCTATTCACTTCGTAAGGTGAAAAGCTCTTTTTTGATAGATAAAAATAAGGACATTTCGTAAGAAATATTCAGGTAGACATCAGTCAGGTAGTATACATTTGTTTTATATATACTTTCGTAGTATCATTTATATTCATCTCACTTATAACTTCAATGGATTTAGCGGTACAAAATCCTGTTTAACACCACTTGGTTATTTCCGAAAATTCAGAAATAATTCGTCATTTTTCTAGTAATTTTTTTATGGTTCCGTTTATGAAGCATCTTTTACTATCTTATCGTGAGTGGACAAAGACATTTTTGTACAATTTTTTTTACTTGACTTTTTACTTTCACATTCTTCTTTTATCCATCTTAACGTCTTGATTCCTCTATTATCCACCACATTTGCATGCATTTCTGTCCAAACCTTGTATCATACATCGTCTCGTTTCCTTCGCTACCTAGATCCGGAGGCCTATGCCTTGCAATGGGCTACATGATCAGCTGACATGATGATAATGAAGAACATAAAAAAGTTATAATTTTGTACAGAATTCTCCAGAAGTAAACGTTTCTTTCTTGGTATCACATCAAAATATGTATATTGCATTAGAATAGAAATTGTGGATTGGAACTGAATAGGCCACACGCTCCGAAGGGACCCTGATCACATACCGAGGCAAGCTCTAGAATGGAATCTTCAAGGAAAGCGAAGACATGGCCGCCTAAAGCAAACCTGGCGGCGGACGATCACTGCAGAAGTGAATGCAGTTAGAATGACGTGGAGCGATGTAAAGCGCGAGGCTTAAGACCGCACGGGATGGCGACGTACTGTGGACGCCCTCTGTCCTTTCTTGGGGACATAGGAATGAATGATGATGATGGTTAGAATAAAAATACTCACACCGATAAGCTTATTATAATTATTTATATAAGATAAAATATTTGAATTTATACTTTTAATTTTGAAATTTGGTACAAACAATGTTTTCATCGAGTAAAGGTCACCTACGAATGGATTTTACGAAAATATACTAGCGAAGGCGACGGAGGGTCACTATTAAGTTAAAGAAGGGACAGCTAGTAACTTATTTTTAAATAATTTTAGGAATATTAATAAAGGGAATTCTTTAGAGGATGATAAGAATGAATCTAAAGACACTGACAACACAACATTGGCGTGTGATGAACAATTAAAATGTTTTTACAACAATGCATCGATGGACAATTATCAAGTAATGCATTACTCATGTACATTATGATTCAATCGCTAAATTATAGACGAATTATTATTTGGAAACAGAATTCCGTGCAATAAAATTGTGTTCCATTTCGTTCGTATTATTTACCTTGTGGGTTTATGTCGATAAAAAAGCTACTCCACTGGTATATTTTATCAAACGCTATCAGTAGATATCGGCCAATACACCCAATCACCCCATAGACTGACCTCCATTTTTCTTTGCCTGAACTAATGTTGTTTGTTCATTGGTACTATGAACTTCACTTTGTTTTAAATTTTTAGCTATGAACTTTTCGTGGGCTCACAGAAAGAAAAGGAATGTTGACTCGGATCCTTATATTAATTTATCTGGATTAGGAAGAAGCCAAACTCTTTTTTTAGCAAACCCTCTTGAATTGGCGAAAGGAGTACCTAAGAGAATTCTCGAATGTGCTCGAAACATCTAACTGCAATTCGACAAAACATTTGCATATACGAAATCCTTCACAACACCTCATACTTGAGAAGGACACGTAATTTCAAATAATAAAAAATATTCTTCAAATAATCTTAAAATTTCACAACAGAACTCCTGCTAAAGCATTTACCTTAGAAAAAGGGGAAGCTATTACCAGTGTATTTGTACTTACTAAAATCTGTACAACATTTTGTTTCTCATTTAAATTTACTTATTTTCGGAAGAGGAACATAACTTTTGCTCCTCCTAGCAGACTAAAACAAATTTTGTATTACATAATTATTTAATAAAACACACAAACATAAAATTCTTTAATTATTATATAATATTCTTTTCAATCCGCTCACTGCCTCTTATGTAAAATCATGATTTCAATTTCTTCATGATACACATGAGAGATCTTTGAGGTCATTAGAGAATCTGAAATTAAAAATGTCGGCGCATTCTTTTGCGTTTATGGCCAAACCTTTTACCACACAAGCCGTTCGATTATGAAATTAGTTACCTCTCAGTATAAGACGTCTTAAGCCACTGCGTAAATAAATGACTAAGAACTATTTAATAGACCTATCATTATTTATCCGTTAATTCATTTCTTTTTCTTCCTCTGTTTTATTATTCTTTCTGAGGCAAGTGCGATCCAAGTCTGATTGATTTATTTATTTTTTATGTGATTGATGATAATGTATTAGACCATATTTATTATAAGTATATGTACGTTTTGTCTATATGTACAAGTTAACTACCTGTTATTTAATCTACTACTGTTTCCATACTATGGTTGCCTGGAAGAAATTGCCTCGTGTGAAAAGATCGCCCATTGTACTTTGTTTTTCTGTTATCCAACTATGTGTATATTTTGTAGCGTGTACAATAATGAATATTAACTAACAAACAATGTAAGATTATAAATACTCATATATGTAAATTATATATTTAAATAAATACTACTCCACGGATTTACAGTGCCGGTGTCGGTTTCATCGCGTTGCAGGGGTTCAGCTACTGTGATCGGGGCTGACGACCCGCGAGACAGGTTTAAGGACGAATTGCAATGCATTGGCGTTTATCTTCACAGATCAGATTTTAAATAATCTCGAATGCTGCTTTGAAAGCCCGTTCCAGAATTGAGCTAATGTTCGCTCGTTAATCCTATTGCAGGTTATATTAAAATTGCGCTGTTATACCTCTCTCTGATAATTCTATTTTATATAAATTAACTATGAGTTTATTCTTTGTTATTTAATTGTTATATCTATTTACTTATTATCTTTACTTGGCTATATATATTTACAATTTTCTCCAAAATAGGAAAGAGTCCGGTCTAAAAGTACCGCCATGTACGTAGGTATTCTATATTTTTGCGCAATTTTATCATCTTATCTGCCGAAAAGTAATATCAGCCATCGAGTTTTAAACTAATCACAGTAACGCGTGTATGGTGGTGTAGCAAGTATGGTGGTTTTAACAGGCTTTCTGCAAAACTTCATCATCACCGTTAAACCGATAATCGCCCACTGCAAGGCAAAAGCCTTCCCCAAAGATCGCCATGACCGACCTTCATCTAATGACTTCACGTGACCTTAGCTATGTAGCCGATCCACGAAGTGGGTTATAAACCCACGCCACGTCCACCAGCTTGTAAAACTTTCGGTCCCAACGGCCTTCGATTGCATGAAAGATGTACCCACTGCGGACAAGCAATTCTTTGAGCTATGTCAGTGACTTTGAAAAAAAACAAGAAACTTTCTTAAACGAAATTATATCAACCACGATATCTATATAGTTTATTATTTTATTTCATTAGACCTGCTAGTAAAAGTTGTCACAATTTTTAACAATAATATTAAACATACACATTAGTTTACTATAAGTTGCACAAAACAAAATGCACAAAAGACTATGACAAATTATTATATAAAAACGGACAATACAAATAGTTCGATCGTTATTTATACATTAACTTTAAATATCGATTAATGGATTACGAAGCGGTTCCTATCAATATAAATGACGATTCAAAAATTTAATCTTTTATTCGTAGCAGTCTAGCAAAATCAGGATTCCCCGTAATACTTTTGTTTTACTTCAACAACGGCTTCTCAGATAAATGGATTATGATAATGGTTATGCTTGTTTAATATTAATTTTATTAATAACATTGATTGTTTCTTTGGTAGGTCGCGGGAAGACTAGATGCGGCTAGCGCAAGACCGGTCGCCGTGGCAACCTTTCGGGGGGCCTATGTCTTGCTGTGGACCTCTATCAGCATCAATGATGATGATTGTAAATCACATTGTAATCCACAACTTATTTTTGTAAGCAATTGCTGTTTATTGTTAAGACTTTAAATCAATAAATAGAGTTCACTCTAAACTAGTATAGTTTCTTTTAAGGAAAAATGATGAAGTTGAGTGTGAAGGGGGGGGGGGGTTGAGGTCTGGTCCCCCATGCTTAAATTAATAGAAACCTACAAGGGAGTTTTAAGGGGGAAGTAGTCGCCCTGCTTCCGTTGCAGACATGAAGTTGCGTAGAGAGAGGAGTGTCCGGTACCTACCATCCGTGAATGGATGACCGCAGATGCGACGGCAGTGAGGTTGAGGGTATACTTCCTCCACGGCCGAATTATGGTTGACGGTGGAGTAAAATACAGTCGTGCAACAAAGTGCACCGCCCGCCAGCCTGCTGATAAATGCGTATGCGTCAAACAATGCGAATTATACAACTGCCACTGTTAAATCACTCAACACGTGTTTCGCCCTTCCATGGGGCATCTTCAGGAGTTATGTTAAATCGATTAGTGCCAAACACAGAGTCACTGCATGTGCAGAAGTGGCAAAATATTGAGGATGGACTTCCGCAAGGTAACGTCTGATTCCCTTAAACAAGAGAGCCTCTGTTTTGACGGAGTAAGAGGAGGCGTCGTTATATGCACTGTGTTCTGGTGCGATTTCAGTTAGAAAGAGAAGGGGATATTTATCTCCCATAAGACAGGACAGCGGGAGCGGCTATCGCTAGTGAGGCTATGGATGTGTTGAAAATGTTCCAGGAGAATCGCCATAAAGCAATAGAAAGCTACATCGTGAGGCTTTTGCTGGGTGCAAGTCCGACATAACTAGCGACGGCGGATTTTTTCAAAAAGTACCAAAAATAGGCCAGTAATCTATCAACTAGTCTCAGAACATATTTAAAAGTTTCTTAACGATAAAATTAATTTGTTTAATAAAATTCCGCCAATGCGGGCTCTAAACTTGGATGCGAAAGGAAAGTTGGATCTCACGATCGTACCTGTCGTAAAAGGTCAACGCCAAGCATAAGGCGTAGTATTCTTAATGATCTGGAATTGATTGATTAATTAAAGAAAAAGCACTGCTGTGAGGACACGAACATTTGAGGACTACAATGAGTACTAAATTAGTTAATCTGAATATCGGATGATTGATGATAAGTAACATGTTTTATTTGTGATATTCATTTGACTATTGATTGATTTACTTAAGAAACATGTTTTTTTTTAAAGTTGGTTTAAAATTAAATAGTTTCGCCTTGTAAATAGAGAAACTAGATTTAATACATTTTTCCAATAACCGTTAAATGTTGTTATTCATAATATTTGTATGTAGGTTTGAGACTGATATGTTATATTATATTAATACAAAGTTAATATAACATATGAGTACATTGTTTTTATATCCTTCGTATTAAAAAACTTTAATTATCTTCATTGAAATATACATAAATATATACTAATACCCAAAAGTAAGGAAATACAAGCATTTATTAATATAATATATATATGCTTGTGGATATAAGATCGCAATAATACAGAAAATAAATATAACAATTTCAGAGTTTCTATTGCAACATTTAACAGTAACTCTCAAGGTCAGGGTCCAGCGGCGGTCGTTACCCGGTAGTGAGAGTTGGTCTCCGAAGGTTCTCTGAATATTTGTTAATATTTAATTACTCGCCGCATTGTAGACGCGAAAGCGTAATTCAGACATTTTTGATAATTCCTAAGATTAAAAATATTGTGTTCGGACATGCACACTTTTTTTATAATATGTATGTCATTCTTATGGATCTCAATCTTTCAATTCTTTTTTTAAGTGACGATTGGCCACAGTTTCTTTTGATCAGGTAATAAGGTAGTCGCATAACGTTTTTAAAATCTGTCTTGTCAGTTGGGTCGACCATATCTGTTATATCGGGAATAGGAGATAAGAAGTCTACGCGCCAGAACACACACCCTGCAGACACTGTACCACATCAGCTTCTGTACCTGTGAAACATTGCACTACACACCGCGTTCGTCACAACATAACAAAACATTACACATCACTCCGCTCGATCCGTTTCCGGGGGCGGCCTCCCGTTCCCTAATCGTGAACAGCGTGGGCCATCCGAAGGAGGATCCGGATCCTCCCTCAGATTGCCGAGTGTTCCCAAGCCGCACAACAGAAAACTTCACACATGCATATTACAACGTCATACAACAACATGCAACTGAAATGCAAGTAAATTTTAAAGTTAACGGACCCTTCCACTCCGTGAACTCATCTCAAATAAAGCTGTAAAAGCCCCCGGGCTAGTAGCGTTAACATTATTAAACAATACAATATGGAGATAAGAAGAAAAGTCTTAGAAGTAAGATATTCATGTACTTTTCAGATGCATCCACGCACAGAACAACTTTCTTTAACCCGAACAATATCAACGGTACTGAGGAAACCACGAAATAAATGATACAAGTAAAACAATTTGCACCTTGAATTTTTTTAGTGATAAAAAAGAGAAACATGTAGTCGTGATCGGGTCGTATTTGTTAAAAATTAATCATTGTCGGATAGACACACTGCTTGTCTGAAATGGCAATGGGCGATGCACATTCAACGTGACGAGAATCCAACGGCTGTTGGTGCCAAAAGGTTGTCAAGGCGAGCACAAGGCAGTAGACGCGGCGTGGATTATCCACGTAGTGTGTGGACTGACTACAAAGCCAAGATCGCGGGAAGTCGTGGGATGAAGACTGGTTATCATGCGATCTCTGGGGGAAGCTTATGCCTTGCAGTGGGTGTCCTCGACTGTTTTCACCGACGACATAGTCAAAGTCGCTGGAAATCGCTGGATATTAGGCGATCTTTAGGGCAGGTCTATGTCTTGCAGTGTGCGTTTATTGTTCGACATGATCATGATGAGAAGCTGTTAACACCTTTTTAAGTTTTTAGCAAAAATAACGCCACAAGAAAGTATGCAATCAAACCGGCGTAGTTGTCTCGTTGAGCTACGATGATGTTGTTGCGTTTTTAGTCGAATATAAGAGTTTCCGAAACTATATTAGAAGTTTGTAATAACCATTAAAATTAGTGAAGTCAGCAAAGTCGTATTCGCACATTTTTAAAAATATTATTAATGGCTTAGTCGTCAAATAAATTAATTCCTAAAATAAATTAAAAACGACACCTACAAATAGTTTGAATCCACGCACCGTATATAAATCTTTATATTATGTTTATATTGAACTTAATTGATTTGCCGGTCGAATTGTGTTAATAAAAACAGATGTATGAGTCACACTGCAGAACTACTTTTTTCTTTTGTTTGTAACTGTATTATGTAATCACTTGTTTTGACTGACGGTAATGTTTATACGAAATTCTTTATATTAAAAACGCAGAAATCATTGAACGACTGTCTTTTAATTACCTTGTAATAAATTTAAGATGTTTATGAAACAAAACTACTGTGAAGGATTATTAAACTGGTAATAGAGCTTGGGAATGAATTGCTCTATAAGTAAGGATTTTGTAAAAGTGAACACATAAAAAACGTGTCTGAGTTTGTGTGGGTTCCTATCATATCAGGGCGCGTTTAGAACCCTCGTAGAATTTAGATTAAAGGATGTCTTCTTGTAGAGTTTTGATTCTAGAGTTTATATGATATTGAGCTTACTTGGTTTCGGTTGAAGTTGATGCTGTTACCCGGGGGCTTTCACAGCTTCTTCGGAACTGAGTTCACGAAGCAGAAGGGTCCGTGAACTTAAAATATAACAGAAGCTGGACAGAGAGATTCCAGTTGTACGATGACGTTCGCAGGTAGTAAACCGCTCTACCCGAGTAGAGCTGTGTAGTGTTGATGTTGTGTATGCGAATTGGGACAGCAGCGTGGACCACGAGCGAGCCAAGGATGGATCAAACCTCGGTTCGCCCACACTGTTCGCAGTAAGGAAACGGGCGGCCGCCCTCTAAAATCTGGTGTTGTGGTGTGGTGAGTAGTGTCTTGCAAATTGAGCTCTTCCAGCATTCATTACGTACACGTGTTCAATTTTATTGATCCTATGTGTACAAGAACAAATGAATGAAACTAAAAACAAGGAAATAGTTAAGGAAGTGATAATATGGAGCATCTCAATTCTATTTATAAACCTAATAAAGAATCATATTTATAGTATAGTAAACTTGATTTGTCTATTGTGTGGTTGATTTTATCAAATGACTTAGTCATATCATGTCTATCACAAATTCGTCATGTGTAGTTGCTTATAGATTAGTATATCCCAGCTATAGAGGACTGAAACTTGCGATCGTACGTCGCGGGTTGAATTCCCGAGACACGGTTTTATATATATGATTCACACTTTGTACATTAATTATATAGGATTGCCAATGTTCAACAAACAATTTGGGCAGCAGCGTCATCTGCATACCATAATACCACACTGCAATCCCCTACCCGCCTGCTAAGCGTGAAGATTGTAGTATATCCCCCCATAGATATCTTTGAGGGAGGCCAACGCCTTGCAGTAAGGGACTATGGCCTGAACGACGACGACGAGTTACCCCAAATGAAGTTTTCATATTATTTCGTGTGTTATTTACGGAGACGTAATTTTACAGGGTTTTCCTATTATTTTAAATGACCAACAATACAGAATTCCTAAGGGCACGGCGATGACATATTCTGCGCCAAGCTTTCCTTTTTCAAAGAATAATGTAAAAAAGTACTAATATAACGCAAACTTTCCCTAGATAATAAATATACCTACTGCTCACACAAGTAAGACCTAATCAACTAAATAACTAAGAATAAATTTATAGTGAATGAACATGTCTCGTTACACTGACAACCGGTGGACTATGCAGACAACAAATTGGAAGGTACCAGTATGGAAGATGGGAAGACAAAATAGATGGTGGATTGATGACATAATCAGTATATCAGGAAAAGATTGGTTGACTTACACCAGAGAAAGAAAAACAAGCAAGAACTTGGAGGAAACAAGAGGATAGTGTATTTAAATTATTTTCACAGCATTATGTCCTATGGATTGATGCTTTAGGTTAGAGGTGCGGATATTCAAAATATGTTTCTTTTATGAAAAGGCCATTCGTGCTATTTACGGCCATTAACGAATCTCTTTGAGAAATCAGTTTGAAGAGATCAATATTCTTACAGTAGCTATATTTTATTTATAATAATATTTTGAACATTTACAAAAATTATAAAAAAAATTAAAATAAACAACTGACGTCGATAGTCTATTTACAGGACATCATGAAAAACTAGCTGTACCAATTTTTAGACCGCAAAAAGACTAATTCATTTGTAATAAACGGAATCAGGATCAGGTTAATAAAATTTCACATAACATTATTGGACTACCATTTACTTCCCTACCAAGGAAATTGATGGAAAAAAAAACTTTATTATTCAATAAACGAATATTTAAATGATAAGAATCCTTGGCAGTGGTGTCGCCTGATTATTTTGATTTTATTTAATATATATCTGATAAAGTGTATATGTCTGTGTTAAGCACGTGTGTTGACACGTGTATCTATTTTAAACTTTATTAAAAGATGTGTTGCTATGGAGTATCTTCCTGTTTCTTCTCCACAATTATAACACCTTGCGAGCCAGAGTAGATTCAAAAATAAAATATATTAAAGAAATAAAGTTAACGATGAATAAGAGTTCTATTAAAAGTTCCTATGTTGAATAAAAGTATTTTATCTTTAGACCTTCATCCAAATAAGGATCAATATCCCGTAATAACATGAAGTCCGAATCGTTCGCTTCTAACCAAGAGTGGATCGAAAGGACCATTCTTGGTTATTGAACATGGTGTTGTTAAAGGGCTTAACTACCTACCTCAGAATGGTATCTTGGTACACTTGTGCTGATGTTTAGATGTCTTTTCTATATGCCTGCCACTCGTTCAGCTATGAAGGACGTACCACCAAACCATCACTGAAGTCGAATAATGCCCATGTCATTCAAGGCATCTTTAGAGTTTTCAGCATAAACAATTTTTCCTCAATTGTAAAAAAAGTCTGGATTTCTATTTATGTACTGCTCAAGTATCTGTTTTGATTTCACCATCCTATTCTTTTTTAAATTAACTGTTAAGAAATGACCATTGTCTTATAGGCTGCAAGTCATAAGTCATGTTTTAAAATACGCGACATGGATCTAGGTGCTATCTTCATCTGCCGAGTTAAAACTCTTGCTTTTAGACAAAATTCCTTTGAATTCTTTTCCTTACTGCTTTGCATTTTTCGTACGAACATTTGGTAAACGGCCAAGTCTTCTTCTGTGACAAACAGAGATTTTATTGTACATATCAAATAGTCCGGTACACAAGCGTTTGACGGATACCTAGCGTATGAAGGATTTTAAATATTGTGTTTGGCACCATATCTACTTTATGTAATGCGCTCACAACGATCCAGTTCTCTTCTTTACCCTTTTCCACACTAGTATCAGAAAACACATTGAACAGTCATATAAAAATGACAAATTCCAAATTTAAGTATTTTTTTCTTTATTTTTAATTATGACAGTTTTTATGGCCAGATTGAGGATAGTAAGAAAAAAACGTTTTTAAAATTTGGAGTGCTATATATTATTATTCATTATTGTTTATTATATCTCAAAGCAAACTTTATAATAACAAGTTACTGGCCTGTCATATTCCTATAGAAAAAATAAATTAATGTAACATATTCAGAGTGACCACTTTATATCGTGTATAAAAGCTTTTCACTTATTTGTTGTTAAGCGATCTTTATTCACCTATTTCTAGCTCTTACACCTATAACCAATCATCCTGTACATAAATGTATCATTGTTATCACAATTTTAGCTGTAGTACGCCCACTATATAGCTATAGCTTTTTAACAGGACCCGTTATAAACAAACTGTATGCCAGTTTCTTCCGACGTCCTTAACATATAAAAAAATTAGAGTTATACTGATTGGTTGCCGATTTTGTATAAACAGTCTAGATCAAAAAAGCTAAATAGGGCAAAACAATTAAATTTAATTCAGAGCATATTTAATATTGTTTATTTAGATATTTTAATGGAACTTGTGTTTAGTAAATAAGTCTGTCCGTTCTCAACGGATATAAAAGAATTTTATTTTTAAAACTACCGGAACACATTCTTTATAAACGTACAATTCTAGTCTCATCGCGTCATTCGATAGACGCCCGGGGCATCCCCTAAGATCGTTACGATTTGCACGATGCGGGCAGCGACTTCGACTAGGTCGTCGGTCCTTCTTGTGGAGGAACTACCCACGTCGCATGATGCTCTGGCATTTTGTTTAAATATTAGGGGCACCAGAAAATAACTCGCTATCTTAAATTCACACGACTACATTTTTAATAAGTTTTTATTTCTAACCAACAATATAATTATTCACTTTCGTTATCAACAACCTTTTGCAATCTAGTATACAAATCTTCAATGCCGGAGCGTAAAAATCAACCAGTTTTTCTGTAAAATATGTCGACACAAATGACATTACTTTTCGGTGCTTCTAATGTTTATTTTGAGGAATTATTATTTTGCGTAAGAAAAATATGGTACAATAATATATTTATGATTAATCTAAATATTTTGAGACAGCAGCTGAATTATAGTCAAAGAACCACAGGTGATGTAGGAGCTAATATTTTCTGACTACCAATGGGTGATGCCTATGTCCAGCCTGGTCTAGATTGGTGCAATCGCGACGTGTTTCTGCCGTCAAAGGGTAATGCTTCTGCATCTATTTTTTGTTGATAAGGACGCCAAAGCCATTGGATTAGCGCTATTTTGAAAATCTGTCTTATGGAGGATAATGTATCGTTATCATTATTTCAACCAATATGACCTCTGCAAGCTAAAGGCTTCATAACCGAACATATGCTGCCCTGAACCAACGATTTACCGAGATCTTAACGATGTCGTCGTTCCACTTAATGGAGGGCGTGCCCGCGTCGGCTGCACGAGCGATACGTATACGCCATGCCCACTGCCACTTCACACGGGCTACAAGGACTACACGGGCAAGCTACAATGGTGACCTCGGTTCATCTGCAGATCTCCGGACACCCCCTCTCTTTTGTTCTGGGTCACAAGATTTTGTAATTACTCACCTGAATCTTTTCCGCATCTCGTCAATAAATCGTAAACTGTTGAAAGTACAAAGTGAGTCATGGCTTGCAATAACAAACACAGGTTCTTGTAATTTGTTTATTCCTTCTTTACTGAGATTTTTTCGTACCGAATCTGTACCGTGAACAAAAAAATGTATTAATTTGATATATATATATATATATATATATATCTAGTTTGTCGCTAAGCCGGCCTGTGCAAGCAAAATACCTCTGCAAACAATTGAGGTGATTTGGGCTCGTTCGAATTACGTACGTAGATGATGACTATGATAAAATGTTTCACAGACAATAGGCTGTTTCTGGTACAAAAATTCCTCAGAGATATTCCAGATTCCTTTGGCATAAGCACTAGTAGCTTACGTACATATTTATAAAACTGTCATGTTTTTTGGCATGTCATTCGTCACACGAAAGTTAACTTTTCTAACTCCCGGTTAATTTTTTTTAAAACAAGGTTCATAAACATTTACACCGACAATCTTAAAATGTTTAACATTTTTGCCTAATAAATAATTCTCGGGTTATTTAAAATTGTAACCTACGCCTAAGTACACTAGAATTGTTTATTACTTGTCTGTATTTATTATTGATCTACCCTAATTTGTACCTAGGTCTTAGTCTTGCACGAATTTTACCTCATAATCTACTTACGTAATATTCGATAGTTACAAGCCAATAAAAAACAAACGATGCCAAATGGAAACGACACAAAAAGGCTCTATTGTACGGTACGAGGTCATCTAACATCCGACCGGCAAACCATATCATTCTCACAATATAATAATTTTACACAAATTGTAGTGCATATTACAAATTTTCACAATCACACGAAATTTACAACAAATACTCTTACTATTATTGTACTTTTATTGGAATTTTATAACAAAAAATAAAAACGGCAACACTTTCGCACCAACTAAAAACATGGCAACACTGCATTCATTTACTCGTTACACTTAAATTAGATTTTAAGTATTAATATCCAAATTAATCACAGAATAGCATTACAATTAATCAATTATACAGATAATACAAATTTAAAATAATATTCTCAAAAATTGACATTCGAATAATTGGAATTACAATGATTGTAAGAAATTATATTAAAATTATAATGTTCCATTCATAAATTTATTTCGACAATGACGTCCATAAATATTAAACAATAATGAAAATAATTATTTTTGAGTAAAGTCCGCGAAAATAAAACAAAACATGCGCACAAATGTACAATGAAAAAAAAGAATTATCGATACATTTTCATACAAATTGCATGTGCTTCAATATTGGCGGGCATATTAAATAGACCAAATAGACTATCACACTTCACATTCGGTACTTGGCCTGTTTCTGAGAATATAGGTCGAGCGAATATATAACGGATAAAACTTGGACCATATATAATTCCCTGGTAATTACAGATTATATATATAAATGTTGAGTCGTTATGAACGAGAAAAAAAAAGGTTTGAATAAATCGAAATTTTATACGTCTGCAATGAAATTACTACATTAGTTTCTTCAACATGACTGTACGATTTCATGTTCGACAAAACCTTGTACTAGTTTTGTTAGACTAAAAAATCAATAGTTCAAATATTTTCACAAACAACCTATGGCATTTGATTCAAAATTAATGGTATGAACAATCAATGTAAAATTCATTCATTAGAGATTAACTTTTTTAATTGAATCGAATATTTGACCTAATGGCCAGTTGTTGGCAATTGTCAAGTGACATTTAAAAAATATTTAAACTTTTTAAAATGCACTTTCAATTATAAGGCATTAGACTTATCCATTCGACCTCAAATATCTTAAATAAATTAATTATTTTTTTAATTTGATTTGTAGCTCAAAATCTGTAGAGACGTTTATTTCTAGTAAAATGTAATTGAATAAAACTTAACTGCGCAAGCTAATTTAGGATAAAATTTAATAAGAATAGTTTATAAAATTGCCTAACGGCTATCAATCCGAGTGAACAAACAATCGTGCCAACAATGTGTAGATTAGACTCCGGACGCAAAGGGTGACATAATCTGTCTGTTGACTTAGAAACCAGGGTTACGAATTCTTCTAGAAAGGAACATTCTCGAACGATCGAGAAGATTTTAAACATTTTTATTTACCCTAATTGACGGCATTTTTAACACTTTTTTGATAAACAGATATGACTGACGATATATATATATATATTTTAATTAAGTTCCGTGTGAATCTTTGCATATATAGTTAAAACATCAATATAAATATAATTTTGTATATTGCAAACCCTAAACTAATAAAAAGTTTAGACGTGATCGTGTAAATGGTGTCAGCGAAGCGTATCACGGAGGCTTGCGGTTTTTCCCGTCAGCATTTGTCGCAAAACTGGACGGGACATCTCAGAGCCTGTTTTCTAAACGATGGAACAAGGAAACGGTTGAACAGAAAATAAGTGCCCATTCATAACACGCGGTTAAGCGAGTACAGTCTTTCAGGATATTTGCACTTATCCTTTAAATTTGATAAGACGAACGTTGATCGTCCGCTCGCGTGTATATAATAAAAAATCTTCAGTTATAATACACCGAATTTCAACTTGTTACTTTTAAATTAAAATAGTTTTGATAATGATGTTATAAACCACACCAATTACTTTCCTATATTGTTCATTAACAATTTTTTAATTATTAATTATGACACGACATTTCGTGTCATATTTAATAATTAAATATTTTAAAATAAAATGACTACAAGAAATTAAATTAAATTCTCAGAATAGTATTCTTTAACAAATAATATCCCAACTGTCAAAATTAATAATTCGAAAGGATTGAAATGTGATGAAATTTTAATAAAAACCACTAAAGCATTATTGTCAAATACTTTTGGACGTCATTATCGATGTATCAGGTTACTATTAACCAATTACAATAACAGTGCCACCCAACCCACCATCCCGTGAAATTGGCATTATGTGGCTCATCTGTGATAGGATTAAGTGCCACACATCATCTAAGCAGTCTTAACAACTAAACACAACGGCATTGAGTATTATTATGATCTTGGTCTACACTGTGCTCATTTAATTAACAAAAATTAAAAATTGTGTGCATCTGCGGTGAATATTCATGGCACTATAAGTATATGAAAGAGCTACTAAGGACAAAAACCATGTACCTTTGGACACACATTCAATACCACCAGTCTTATCTCTCAATGATTTTTGGAAAAAAAAACCTAAAGTAATCAACTGCTTTTTTATATTATTTGCCTCTTCTATGTTAAACTTTTTACAAAATGAATAACATTCCTCATTTTTGGTCCCATCTCAGGCCTCATCCTTCAACTTCCATCCTTCATTACTTTCATGTTACAGTCCAAAGGTACACAGTAGAAAGCTTATACACTTTTCAGATATGTATTTGTAAATTATTATGAATTTTCACAACCAATATCTGTATGAGATACAAAGCAAATATGAGCAGAAAAGGCTCGAAATGAAGATTTAGGTATTGCTATTATAGAAAATAACACCCTGTATATATTAAAAATTATGCTTACACATTTCTAAGTTCTCTGTACAATCTGCAAAGCTTTAGACAGAAAATTACATTTGGAAGTAGAAAATGTTTCAAACATGCACAACAAACAAAAGCTCTTAAGCATCTGATATACTGGTTCCAGGAAACATTTTAGTTATTCAATTTTGATACATACCAATATACCATATATAACTTTATTGTCAAAGCAATGAAATAAAGAGAAAGATACATTATAACATAGGAATAAATATGTGAGATGTGGTTCCAGCCCAGTCATACAAGATTATTTGCTAAAATGGATACAGAATAAATACTATTAAGTTACATTGTATGCACTGGCAGAATATTTTTTAAGCATAATAAATATAAAGGTACAAGTATTGTTACTCAGTGTTTGATCTTAAAAAAATAAGACTAGAACAAATATTACGTCTCATATTCATGTTTTATTTTTATATAAGAAATCCAAAAAAATAATGATTCATATGCCAGTGAATGTCAAAGGATGTGACTAAATTGGTACTCCAAATGCTATCTATTATTGATAAAAAGAATGATTCACCGTTTTAATTAAAACTTGGGTAAACACTGAAGAACTATTAAGTATATCTTCATCAGTGATCTTGTAAAATTAATACAGTACATAGGTATGGCAGATCACAAATGGTAATAAGAATTACCATAAAATTGGATACAACAGCCCCTGGTCTTTAATCTATAAACATACAAAACTCTCTAAAACAAGAATAACAAGTATCCACCATTGTTTTCAAAATTATAAATAGCAGTTAAAATAAAAACTTATACTAATATAATAAACACTCATTCATATAGTTGCGATGAATATTATCCATGTTATGAGCATGGTGGCAGTACACAATGTAACCAAACATTCACTAACTTAAAGCTTTCGCAAACGGAGGGGTCGGACTCAAAACTTGAGCTTGGGTTTGAGCTCGTGCGCGCGACCGCCCCAGTCTAGCCGGTAGCACCGAGTCCGCCACGAGATCTCGGGGTTAAGGAGGGCAGCCGCGAGGACGAAAGGCGCACAACACTCGCTCCACACCCAACCGAGAAGGAACTGCACTTTAGTGAACGGTGGCGACCCGTTCTGGACCGACCGGAGCATCAACCAGTCCGATAGGAACCACACTAGCACATGCACCAAGAAGAAGGGTAACGGTTCCGCGCCGAATAGCTGGCCGGCGGCCCACGCGGCACCCGCGCCCAGAGGCATGCACTCGCTGAGAGGTTCCAGGAGCGCCGTCGTAGGAATCATGGCGATCCGCAGCCGCGCCCAGCGCGTCAGCCGCGCCTGCAATGCTCCCACTGATCGTGTGCCAGAGTTCTGCAACGCCGGCAAAGACGCTACGCGCATTCGCCATCCTCGCGATACAACCGCCTTCGCCATGAAGTAATCTTCCGCTAAATACTCCCCAAAAGCTGCCAAGCCTCCGGTTTCCTCTAATGCGCACCGTCGTATTAACGAAGACATGCCGACGTGACAGTTTATACCCAGGAAATCAGCACCCAGATACAGCCGCGCCTGAGCCGTTCCGAAGTATACTTTTTCGTAAACGGCGGCAAAGCCTTCGGCGTCACATACGAAGGGCATCTGATGGACGATCGCGACGTCGTCTCGCATGTGCTGTACCATATCGAGAAGAGTATCTTCACGCATTCGAATTCCAGCGTCACTTATAAGAATCAATGGGTATTTTGCCGCCAAGTAAGCCGGTTGCATGTTGTTGATCTTGGGATTAACGCCAACACACGTTCCTCCCGCGAAAAGACGCGCTTCGATATGTGGATACTTGTGTAAGAGGCTGTTCACTAGCATCACGGCGGGGTCGTGTTCGCTCTCGACACAAAATAGGACTTCGTAAGTTGGATAATCGAGCGTGAAAAATGTTTCCAGATTAGAAAATAAATTAGGATCAACCCCCGTTAAAGGCTTAAGGATTGAGACTCCTGGATAAGGTTGTTCCGGTGGCGACCGGTCGACCGTTCTGTGAAGTTTCCATTTGGAATACGATAATGCCATTATATGTATTAACCACAGACACACCCACGCAACAATAAAAAATATGGCAAAACCATACACAGTGTACACCATGGGGATCATAATTGTATAACTCTTATGTCGTTTTGGCGTTCGGGCCTCATAATATCGACTGCTTCGTGGAGTCCTAAAACGTGCGCTATGATAATATCATAACACTTAACTAATGAATAACTATAATGCTGGAGTAAAATAATTGTATTAACTGATTCACTGGATATTATCGTGTCATTTTTATCACCCGAACACCCCGATCGCGTTTATCACAAATTCACGATTCACGACTATATTTTTATGACAAACCGTTCATTTCATGCAGCACAACACAAGAACAACCGATCCTCGACAAACGCCGTCAATCCAACAAACGTCAATGTTGCCAATGTTAAACTCGGATATCACATAATTTAAATAAAAAAAAATTATTATGCTTTTCTGTAATTGTTTAATATTATTTATACCCAATTTTACAATATTGTAGTAAAATACATTGTTAATTTTCTAATAAGGTTTTATGTGTAACTTATCGAATATTGCCTCCCAGTTATCACTTCACATTATAAAATTATCTGTTTTATAGGTATTATGTTATTATGTTTTAGACAAAAATGGACAGTAAATATTTTACGTTCTTATTAACAAAAAATACAATATGGATTTAAACAAAATTAATCTTTCTTAAAACTTCTCATATTTTTTTATAATAAACCTTATGACAGTATAAAACATTTTTGCTATAAAGCTAATAAAAAATAACACAATACGTATAAAATATTAGAAATAAAATGAAATAAAGATTTAAATTACGTTTTAATAATTTTTTGATATGGCAGTTCCTAAACACGAGTTGACAACACCGATAATATCAGTTAAAATTATATACGCGGGCTATAGGATTTAAAGAAAATATTCCTACTTTCATTTTAAAGTGTACTGTTAAAAATGGATGCCAACAAATTATTACAAAATATAAATAATTTTAACGAATATGTTCAAGTTTCACATGAAGTGGCAACCAATTATAAAAATCTTAAAATACAAATTGACATATCTACAGTTTTAGCTTTGAAAAAAATACGATATTTCGAAATTGAGGTAGGTTGTTTTTTTAATAGACTTGTTCATAAATAAATTCATTTGACCTTTATTTTGCTTTAATTTTTGACTGTTCCTTTTATTTGCAGTATATTAAGAAATTTTCTGAAAATGGAGCTTGTATTAAATTCTTTGAATTGATGTTGCTAACGCCACCATCAAAAACATGGAGTCTTCTTCAAAAAGATCTTATATCAACAATCAATTATTGGCTTTTTTCAATGCGAAATCATATGATTTTATGCAAAAAAAGTTGGTGGTCTTTCATGCAGATACTGCTTCAATTCATAAAGGTGACAATTATAATTAAAATATCTTATTTGAAATATGATTTGACTGCACAAATTACATAACAATAATCGAAAATTTGACTGCAAATTAACTAAAAATACATTTGGTGTGTGATGAAAATGTTTTATTTTTCAAAACACACTTATTCGCACGCGCACGCTGTAATCAAAAGATTAACCAAAAAGATTCTCTTTTGCCATTTTTTTTCTCATTTTGACGCTATTTTTAAGATAGGCTATAAATGTTTCGGGGTAATCTGGATAAAGCATAATCCTATATTAAAAGAAAATAAAAATATATATTTCGAATTTATCAATGTGTTTTGTTAGTTTGATTTATTTTCTTGGCTCGGACCGTAACTACAGTATCACCGGGTTGCGACAGTTCGCCGTTAGCGCTTGCAGCGCGGCGGCGATAATCCTCTACCTCCACCCCTCTGTCTAAGACGCGGTACAGCGGTTTCGGTAATACTATAGTATTATTCGGTAATAATATAGTACTTATTTCATTTCAGGATATACTAGGTAAAGAGGGAACGGTCAGTGATGATTTAGTGGAGGAGACGGCTGAATGTATGTTGGCGTTAGCTACCTGTAACTTACCCGACGCCTTCCAAAGGCACAGCATCCTTTGCACTTTCAATTTATGCTGCGCTGACAGCAGCCGACAAATCAGATTAGCTTTGAGAAAAAAATTCGAATCTTATTTGTAAGATATCCGTTGATATATCTATTTTATTTTTAATTAATTGAAGCATTGAATTGTGTTATATTGTAAGTAATGAGGACATCTGTAGACAAACGAAAGTAGGTGGTATAGCCCAGCGGATTAGCAACTCGAAGTAGCAGTGTGCATACCACATACATCACATGACGCGAATAACTAGCATCTGTGGTGGTCTATGTCCAGAGGTGGGCGTCTTACGATTGAAATGATGATCGTTATATTGTACTATATTTTGGTTTAGGTACGTTAATTGTAAACAAGATTCTAATCGAAACGACTTTTTTGAGGTTTTTATTATTTTGTGAATAACTTATAATGTACAACTAATTGTTCGCGAAAAGCATGGTTCATGAATATGTTTTTAACCAGGGCCGTGCTCGGCTCAGGATCGCTTAATTTAAAGAAAAATCTTTGGCTTAAAAACAATTATGAAGATAATCAAATAGTTAAAAAAAATGGAGCGAATTACAAATCGTGGCGTCTGCTTAGTAGGTGAAATGTAAAAACAGTTCATCATTTTTATGTCAACCGAAAGACGCCCATTACAAGACATAAACCTTCCTCAAAGTACGCCAATGATTTCCCGCGACATTACTATGCTGTCGGTGGACCTAGTACGAGCTTGTCCACGCCGCTTCTACCGGCTGGTAGAGAGGACTATTGTCGGGTCTTCGATGCGAAAAAAGAACCAAGGTCTCCGCCGTAGCTCGTCTTAAGTGGCAGTTGGTGGGACCCCGCTCGTGCAATCAACGTCCTTCGGATCTTAAGGCAGGCCTTTGCTTTGCAGTGGTCTATTCGCTGACATGATGAGCTATGTAAATAAAATTAAAATGCATTTTTGTTCGAAGCGTTAAGCTGGCAGCTTTACTTGCAACCTGCGGGGATGTCCCGTTGCAATATAGCATCGTGGAAGCGTTAATGCGTTGGTTGCTGCCACGACACGATCGCAACGTGAGACTGGAGGCAGCCGCGAAGTGGTTTCCAGAAAACCTTTATGATAAGAGCACAGTGGAACTTTTCGTTGATAGACCTTGGCGCGATGTTTTTCAGGTACATGGCGTTGCTTCATATTTATTCATTTATTCAAATTATTACTCATATATAATCATTAAGAGCGACTGCTTGTGTACGTCAAGGGTGAATGTGTACCAAAGCAGGCCATGGTGGGTCAGTGAACAAGGTCTTGGCTATTGTCCTAAGGATGCACGCAGTGATATTAACATATGTTACCTAGAGAAAACGAGAACAAACATCGGCCAATATTATTCAGAGCTTTTAAACAGATTCGATATTGATTTAAAGCGACCCTCGCGTCAGTGTGTTTTTGAGTTGTGGCAGCGGCAATCGTGAGCAAGTAATTTGTTTTACAAATTATGATAAACAATATGCAAAGTTTAGCTAAGTTTAAAAAAAATGCATTTTTGGACTAATTTATTAGCAACAAATTATCTCATAATGTCTTGCATAAAATGTTTAGGAAATATATTTAACAATAACAACTTCGACACCTAACTTTGGTCTTTAAAATCTACCAGAAAGAAAATTACAGCGATTCGTTATAGTAAAAATCGAAGCGCAGTAAAGCAATACAATTTGGTTTGCACAGTGTAAAAGGTGCCTTCATGGCCTTTGTGTTGTAAAACATACATCAACTTTCGAATCTTTTCTTTTTTCTGTTAAATCGTTTGATTACAGTTTTTAGCCTTTGTTTTCATAGAGTAAATCAAATAAAAAAAGATGTTCAAATAATATACATATACAGAGATTTATATATACAGAGATTTACTCTGTGTTTGGCATTAATGCTATTGCACGACTACTACTGCATTGGCGGAAGTAGCTATATATTGGTCCTTTTCTTAAATAAAAACTTTTTAAAAATGTAGTCGTGTGAATTAAACATAAGAAAGCGACCTTACTTTCCAGTCCCCCTAATATTTTATACGGGCGCTATATTAATCTGACTTAATATCCACAAAAAGGTATTTCATATTTACAAGTTTCTAGGCGATTGTTACTAATTGTGTATTGATTGTTCGTTCAATAAAAAACTATGAAAGACCCGTTTTCCAGGACGCCAGAGATTTTCTCAATGCACACAACGCCTGCGGCAATCTCATCACCTCTGTAACGTGTAAGAGATTGACAATCGGTGGTATTACTTTAATAACGGTAAGCTATTTTATAATTTCTTAACCCCACGTTATCACAATAAGCCTATATTTTCTTCTAGATATTCCAAATACGCAATATACATCAATATTGCCAGTGTAATTGCGCTTTAAAAATATCTATCCCTATCCTATTTGAAATAAAAGACTTGTGTGACTTGTTCCGTACGGAACGCCATCACGAAATATGGGCATTTGTCAAAGGTTTAATTATACACGTGCGGGAATACTATCACGGAAGGTTCCCACAGTTAGGCGCATAAGGTACAAACTTGTTGCACTTCAGCTGTTGCTCGAACTGTCGATTCGTCATATGTCATCAAAACGATTATTTTGACGTCGGTCGATACTCGTGTGCTAGCAACCGGCCTTTAAAATATAATGGTCCAAGTGGCAGCTACAATATGTTGTGAAATGCATATAATGTACAGTAGCAACCAGAAGATGCATTGCTTTACTTCATAGGTTTATAACGAAATGTAAACAAGATTCAAATGTAAAAATGAAACTTAATATACTAAGTGGAACGTAACATTTTATTTTGTAATCGTAATAAATAAAAGTTACGTTGCTAGCAACGTGGTTTCGCGGGAAGCAAGTACCAAGTAAAGAGATGGAAACAAAAACAATTTACATGCCCGGCTCGTATTCAGGTCAGAATCACTTATATAATTAACAATAATTACGAAAAGAAATACAAAAACTTTTAAAGAAACTAAGTAGAAAACTTAACGAAATCAGTGAAAACTAAAATATGAGCATAAGAAACACTTATCTGTCCTTCTATTTATCCGTTATACTCCGTGTGTTACTTAATTTTTTGAAATATGATTTTCCGCTAATTTTTTTAGATTTTTTGGTACCTGGCAATTTAGATTTTTTATAACATACTAGCTGATCCCGCAAACGTTGTTTTGCAAAAAAAATTAATATTTTATTTTACAAATAAAAAATAAGGGTTGGTCGTAGAGGGGTGAAAATTTAGGTTTGTATGTATTTTTGTATGCTGTATCATAATAAAATAAAAACCAAAAAATTGTCTAAAAAATTAAAAATAATATTTAGGGGTGGACCACCCTTATCACTTAGGGGTATGGAAAATAGATAGTAACCGATTCTCAGACATACTGAATACGCATGTAAAAATCGGTCAAGCCGTTTCGGAGGAGTTCAAGTTCGAACACCGTGACACGAGAATTTTATATATTAGATTAAGTTTGTCATTTAAATCTTGTTTACATTTAGTTTATTACACAAAACAATACATAAGACATCTATCTTTTAGGCAGCAATAAAATATTTTTTTTCGTTAATAATACCAAATAATTTATGACAAATAGCATTATAAAAAAAGGATGTCACAGGTATACAACAGGAATATAGATATTGCATATGTTGTATACTTTGATAAATAATTGTACCTTTTTTAAATTAATACATTTTTAAGTAGTTCTTTATTTATAATTTTGATTGTTTTTATTAACTATTTTTTTAATTTTCTGTATGTTTGTATATTTGTCCGAGCCAATTCTAGGGTCATCGCAGGAGCAGAAAGTGAAGAGTGGGAGGATGTTCCGTCCTCACACCATAGACCACTGACCACTTTCTTTTACACAATTGTTAAATTATTTATTGTTAAAAATGTGGATATAGTATTGAAGATCTGTTACAAAGTGAGGCGTTCTAAACTATAGAATCACTGATGGGAATAGATCTTTCAATGAAAACCTTTTCCAGGGTACAGAGAGTAAGCAGAGTTGGTTAGATATGAATACAGCAACGAAATGCATGTCCGTTGTACTGGAGTCCCGGCAGCTTGCCCTTATCAGCAGCAATTACGCGGTGGCTTGCGAGTCGCTCGTCATAAGCGAAGCCAACACAAGCGAAGCGAAGTTACTTAGGTATCTTCACAGTAATGCTACTGAAACTTCATACGTATAGAAAGTTTTACGAGTAGATAGAGGTTCTCTACCCTTAAGGTAATAAAAGAGTGTTTTCCGAAGTTCACCCACCGGTGTTACATCGTGAACAGTTCATAGTCCTGTTCCACTTTAGCCGGTGCTCGTTGGTCAAGACACGGGTTTGCAAGCGGGCGATAAAATGTCTAGTTTCAAGTAGCAGCTACTCCACGGGGGAAATATTGGCCGCTCAGTTCCATCAGATCGTCGTCAACGCTCATGCTCTTTTATCCATTGCTCCCACCTCTCTGAGGTTTTTAGCGATTTTGGTAGCATTATAAAACTTATAGTGGTGACTATGAGACAGAAGACGCAACGTGGGTAAGCTACCATCTAGTTGGACGGACGACATTGTCCAGGTCGCGGTATCTCGCTTGATGCTGGCAGCGCAAGACCAGTTACCATGGTGATCTTTGGGGAATGCCTGTGCCTTGCGGTGAGGATCTATCGATTGAAGTGATGATGAAGATAAATCTTATCCCACTCCCTTTCTCTTAATGTTGCCACATTTGACTTACGAGCTTTTTCCAATATTACAAAAATAAAAGGCGAATCCCATTGGGTACGGATTTATTTGGGAAAATATTTGCATGTTGGGTTTTTTACATAATGGGGTAGTGTATCGCGAAATAATGTTTACCGTAATACTTCAATTGACTGTTTAATTATGACTGATACAAGATACAACGGAATTTTGCCTAACTTCAAATAACGTTATCTGCTTCTAGGAAAACATGAAATAAACATGTGAATGACGTCTGAGAGACGTTATTCACATGTTTTCACACATTCACAAAACATTTAAAGAGTCAATAAACAATAGCGCCGTAAATTGAATCACCAATTTATACTTAGGATGACGGTGTTAGCAAGTTGATTTTGAAGAAATGGACGATGCGATCTTGCTTTTGTGCGACAAAGTCTATGTAACAAGTGGGTCGTACAAACGTTGCCAGGCATTAGAAACTATCTCTCATTGTCATTTCTTACATGTCATCATTATTAATATTCAATGATACATCGTCTTGTGGCAAAACGACGGTGTCTCAAAAAAAAATCTATTGACTGTAAAAGTAAAAATAATTTTCAGGGAATCCCTCAATGTGGTTATATCGGTGACAACCTTAGAGCCACCATATTTGATACCTTCATTGAAACGTCTGAAAAGCGACGGAAACAAAAATATAGAAATTGTATTAAGCTCTAACAATGACCTGGCTAGAGTCAATAAAGCACTACGTAGGATTTTTGCTAATAAGTTTCAGGTACCTTTAACATTTTTTGTGAAATGATGTACACACAATATATTACCATTAATATCCAAACCCTGGCATATATACATGCATTTTCAATTAAGAATTTTTAATAATTCATATATCTTGCCCATCATACTTAAAATACTTTCATTTGAGTTGACTTTTACACTTTTGCACTTTTTAAACGTCAAATATTTTAATTATGAAGGTAGTAAACTACCACCGGCTCGGAATATTGACCTGCTGAGAAGAACCGGTCAAGAACTCAATAGCCACTAATCTTAAATGAAATCTAACAATTTTTGATATATACATATATACACACATATATATATATATATATATATATATAAATATATATATATATATATATATATATATATATATATAATATCAACCCTGCAAATGAGTCAACAAACTAAATTTCACACGCTAATATAAGATTTATTTAATAATACACTTTAAAATTGCAGATTTAAAAGTAAGAACATGAATATCTAAGATATCTTTTCGAACTTTATTACATATTCGTAGAATGTTTGTACTTGTATTTCAAAAATGTTTAGACAAGAAATGTAGGCGTTACGAGTTTTTTGATTTCTTGAGTTTACCTTGTGCGTGTCACTCTTTTTGTATAGGTTTTTATATTTTTATTGTAATGTATCGAGAAGCAATTGTCAGAATACTAACTTTTTCGAAAACATCTCTCATGGAATTCTAGCATTTTTAAACATTATAATCAGCTCGCACTCTTTTGTGTATAATAAATATAGAAATAATCCTTGTGGCGCTGCCCCACAATAAAATGGACAAAATGCAAAAAAAAAAAAAACAGTATAACGTGATTAAAATTTTTGTATGGTAGACGTTTAACACTTCCAATTTAACCTTTTAGGCACTAGATGACGTGGATAATTCCGTTTCAAATTCTCCGCAGCAAAGATGCGACAAAATACAAGTTAAAAACTGGGTACGAACTATTACATACTATAATATACTCTGTGAAGTACCAAAATATCTGTATCAAAAAATGGCACATGTAAAAAAAATATTTATCTTTGGTAAAACATGTCTGTTCCATTTTTACTTAATAAGTAAATGTTAATAATTGATATGTGTTACGTACATGCATAAACTAAAGTAAATTAAATATATATATTTTTTTAATTATTGATCTTAAAAACTGTATGATAATATAATATTTAATAGCATTATTTTATTTCGACTACCCAATAAATAAGACGCGACACTAAATTTAAATGTGGGTAGTCGTAATAAAAAATGCAATCTGTCAATAGTTGTGTTGTATTTAGGGGCACAACGCGTGTGTTTCTAATCCAGTGCAGACTACGCGACGCGGACAAACAGGTAGATACACAAACAAATATTATTATATAATGACTCTTTGAATTTATCGAAATCAATATTTTTGTACGTCTTCTTTGTTTAAAACTAATTTTGAAGCGTCACATGTTATTAGTTTACTTGAGGTTAAATGAAAATGCTCTCTTACATGTGCGAAGATAATGTGGGTAATAATTACCGATATACTTTTAAATGAGAATATGTGTTATAAGCAATAATGTTAGACACGGCTTTTAAAAATAAATAATAATAAGACACATAAAATTAGAAATATAAACCACAAGTGCAAAAATTAAATTAAATTAAAATTTATGCGATTACCGACATAATAAACGGCAGCCTGTGTACCTTTGTCACTAGGTTGTTTCTCGGAAATTTAGTAGCAATGAATCGCTTGACAAGATCCCAAAGTGCTTATTGGGTTAAAAATTTTAATTCATACAACAGTTTCCTCCTTACTGTGAGACGCTTATTTCGCATTAAATACGATTTACTCTAAGTACTTAAGTCAATATCCGAAAGCTTCTTTAATAAAGAAAAGGGCAAAGAATTACTTAGAGACGGGATCTTCACTAAATGTGTGACTCAAACCGGTAGGCCAAGAACTCGGAGCGAAGAGAACTTGCAACTTGATACTGCTTGTTCGACGCGACCCATGTTTATCTACCCGCAAGCGTTCGGCTGAATTAGGATTATTCCGCAGATCTTTCCGCCATATTATGATTTTATATTTAAAATGAAATCCATATAAGATTCAGGTAGTTCAGCAACTTAAGCCTAATGATTTAAAACTGCTCAAGTCGTATGCTGAAACAATGTTAGATCGATTCAGTAATTTTGACATCAGATTTTGTGACGAAGCCTATTTCCACCTAAACGGACATGTAAATAAACAATACTTTAGGTATTAGAGCAAGTGAAAATCTGAATGCTGAACACGAGAGGTCACTTCCTTCTTATAAGGTAATGGTTATGGGATGCAATTTTAATAGAAGAAATCATTGGACCCTACTTTTTTTTAAATATTCCGTTCGGTTCAATTCTGTTTTTTATGTAAAGATGTTAAACATCTTAACACAAGGTTGACAGCCAGATGGATTCATTTGTCGCACATCAAACGAGTGCCAGTCGGTGGACAAAGATTTTTTTTCCGGAAAAGCTTATTTCCGTTTTAGGAGAAATCGTGGCGTCTGAGATCCTTCTAAAGATTACTCGGAACTTTCACTTAAGGTTTCTGCAGGTAACGTAGGTTCAATATCAATACACAACGGCCAATTATACAAACTACTCTCGACGAATAGTTTGAACGAGTCATTTGGTCCTGATAAAAAGATCCTGCAAACCAATTTAGCAATACAACACATGACATGCATTTAGACCTGTTTTACACTAGTGTTCCGAGATTCTGTAACATTACGAGTAATGTATTCTTCCTTCCAGTTGAATACTGTAAATATTTAACTAATTATATGTACATTGGTTTATACAATTAAAAGTTTTCTCATCTATGTGCTTAGTATTATACATTTTTCTTGTTATTATAAATCTTAGCCGTAACTTTGGTGTGTATTGCTTCTTCTTTAATGAAAACTTTTAACTGTCTTTCTACTACTATTATTAATGTTTATTAGCTAAGTTATTCATTCTAGTGTTTCCATTCTATGTGACATTGTTGTTATGAACGGACCTTATCGCTGACCATGAGGAAACTACGTGCAGCTATTGTTTTTTTAAACACAACATATTATATTGTGATCATAAATATATATTTATAACAACCATCCTATTTTTGTTTTAAGGCTTTAATGAGAATTGTAAAAAAAATATACTGTCTGAAATACCGGCTGTAAAGTCCAGAGCGTCTTACGTAAAGGTATAATTTTTTTTTAACAAATTGTTTTGTAGATACATTAGCACAAACATCGATCATGTTATGAGACACTAGCTATTATTATGTAATGTAATATATTTCTGCAAATATAATGTCTGGTAATTAAATTTTATATCTATTGTTTTAAGAACTGCAGCGATTTTTTATTTAATTTTCAGTTTAACCAAAATTTCGTCGCTTTACCGCAACCCGAACGTCAATCGCCAAACATCAAGAATGTTTCTGAACCAGAAGTATGTCAGAGTTTAAACACCAGCGCGAATAAACTTAAATCTTACGGCGTTTGTCGAAAGGCTTATTTCAATTATTTACAAAAAGAATCGGCTTCCGACAGAGGAAACAAAAAAATAGATAATGAACAAACATCACCAGTTAGTCCATGTGAAAATTCTCGTAATTCTCTTTTATTAGCTACCTTTGGCTCTGACGAGTCTGTCATAACTGATGCATTAGAACGTTTGCCTAAAAGCCAAGATTATACCACAGATAATTTATTAGAACTGCTGGTTCAGGAGGCGCTTCAAAAAGATATTTCTACCACCGAAGCTAGAAAGAATATAGAAGACGAACATTTTAGCGACAAAGAGGCAAACAAAGGTGAAGCCGGCGCTAGTAAAAACTACACAGTTATTAGTAACTCACCATCCACCGAAGAATCGAACCCAGAAATTGTAGAAGATACTCAGTTTAGTAACGTTAATGTTGAAAGTAGATATCTCAGGAGAATTAAAGTATTAAAAAATAATAAATCATTTAGTTCACCCGTAAAAACATTACACGAAAAAGCTGTAGAAGATTTTTTTTCACAACATATTGCCGAAAATTACAAAGCCGACTTAGTTATAAGCCCAACGTTAGCCAAAAAAATTAACGAGACTAGTTCTGAGACCAGTGAAGATTTTGATGAACGTTGTTTTAAAAAAAATATGGTAAATTCTGAAAAAATATTGCCCGATTTAGAAGTTGTTGAATGTTTAAAATTTCTAATCGATTCAATTTGCACTGATTCTGAAAGGAATAAAGAAAATTTAAAGCATGATGTTGAAATTTTACCTAGAGAAGCTGGACTTCAATTAAATATTTCGGAAAACAAAATTAAATCGAAAGAATGCAATGAAGATTGTTCTGAAATTCATAAAGAGAGTGAAAAAAACATTGGAGAGATTACATTAAAGTTTAAGTCTTCTAAAAAGGCAACCCGTGCACTAAAACGACAAAATAAGTTAAAATTAGGCAGAAAAAATAATAATAAAAAAGCGCTTGCTACAGTTATTACAAAAGTTAATAAAGAAAAAAACGCAACCACTTCTCCCGGAACAGAGGTAAGTAGACCACTTTTTAAAAAAAAACGTAAGCTGTATTCCCCAAAAGATGAAAATTGGGATGATGTAGAGAAAGTTGTACCTGAGACAAAAGCTTGCCCTAGAATAAGGACAAAGCCAATGTGTTATGAAGAAATCGAGAAAGAGCGAAGTGAATACACAAAAAAGTTACGAAATCGAAGGTACAAAATAGAACGTGAAATACCACTGTCACCAAAAACTAAAAAGATGAATGATATGTTCGATAGCCTGAAAGAAAATCTTGTTAGTGATGAAAAAATAGTTTTAGTCGATGTAACCAATAAAGAAGCCCTTTATAACTTTAGTAGTGATAATGACGACAACGATTTTAAGGAAATTAAAATAAAACGAAATAGTTTATGCGCCAAGAGTAAAATCGATAATGCGTCTATAAAAGGTAAACCTAAAAAACAACAACGTAAAAAAAATACTCTGAAGAGGCCTAGAATAACCATAGAAAAGTCTGCAAAAAAACTAATAGATGAAAAAATGAGAGAAGCTCCACCAGATATTTTAAATACATCCCTGGAAATACACAAGGATTCAACAAAAAAAAGTAATGAGTGTTCACCTGTCCTAATTGTAGAACATGCAATGGAAGCAATTAGTGACAAAACTATAGCATGTAAAACCGTAAATAAAAGAACTGAAAAACAAGTATGCAACCACAATGAAGAACATATAAACAACAAAAATAATTCGCCGCTTACAACAGCCAAACATTTGAATACAATGAAGTCAATGGCAAATAGTGACACGACTGGAAGCACTGGAAGTCCTCTTCCGGGCCTGGTGGTGGAGACGACAACTCGGCGTAAATACACGGCTAATGATTCAGCGAACATGATCCAAAAATTTAAAGAATATAACAAATCTCACAAAATCGAAAATGATCCACACAGTGTAAATACGGCACCAATTTTGATGTCCGATGAGGACTGCGATAATGAATGGAATAACACTACAAAGAGTTCTAATGTTTCAAACAAGACCGTAAAAAAACCTAATGACCCCGTACATGTACCGGGTACATCGCAGTTACAACCAATAGAAATCTCAAGCAGAGAGCTAACAAAGAAACGGACAAGGAAGTCTAGTGGTAGTTATGAAACGGAAAAAGCTGAAAATAGTGATGTTATCAATGAAATATTCATTAGTTTAAGCGAAAATGATGAAACTGAAAATATTTCTGAAAAATCATTTAAAACAGTTGATTATTCACCCATAACAGCACATGGAGATCTCTCTCAGTGCCAAGGGGACTTACCTCCGAGTCTGGCATCTTTGAATAAAACAATAGAACCACGTAATTTGGAACTGATCGACGTAAACCAATCTGTGGAAGAATTTTTCATTCGGTTGAATCAGGAAGCGGATAAAGAATCCACGGACGAGTCGAGAGAAAGTCATTCGTGCTACGAAGATGAAAAAATCAGTAACCCAAACAAAAAAGCTAGAACCTTAGTGGTATCTGCTACTAGGTTACCGGCAGAAGTAGTCGCAAAGTGCTTACCAACTCGCCGCGTTTCCACTCAGAGACTTTTTATTTCACGTCGCAGTTGTTCCAATGAATCAAAGAGTTGCACCTCCAAAGCGAACTTTGATAGAAGGATTATAAAATCTGCGTCAAAAGCATCTCCAAGAACATCCCCAAAGAAACGTCGCTTCATATCAGAGATATCACCCATAAAGATGTTCGAGGACAAACCAATGGAGAGGCGATATTCCATTTCTTCGCAATCTTCCGATGATCTTGATAAGCATTACCGGAGTCTGTTAACGAAGAGAGCGCCGTCGCATACGGCAACTGTACTTGCTGAAGATAAGCCTTCGGGAGTACGATCGCAAAGCACATCCTCTAAGAAAATTGTGCCAAGTGATCCGGACACATCAGTCAAGAGAAAATACAACACCCGTTCACAGTCCTCCGTGAACTTTAAAAAGAGGAGACTAGAGAGGCTTAGTTCCTCTCCAGTGGCATCGGGCAGTGGTCTGAGCGTCACCCAGGTGAACGAATGGGTCAAAGCCGCAGTATCGACAACCAGTAAAGGTAAATTTTATCCTTTTATTTTAATACAATCTGTTCTCGCTCAAAATGCAGTAACCATCACGATCCAACACCACAGTCCAAGCCCAGAGTGGCTCTGTAAACATTCAGAGCTAGTTTGGGCTTGGACTGTTTTTATTTTTCTTTGTGTTTTTTGTTTATTACGGTCTACGTGGCTACGGTCATACTATCAAAACGCATTTAAACAATATATATTTTTTTCTATTTGATATCCCAAATGTTGTAATTCTTTATAAATATCAAAGAGGTGTGCAAGAGGCATACGCCTTCAACTGGTGAATTTGACTTTTGATTAAATGGTCGTGGCTAAGTTGGCAAATAATGATGATCACTAAAAATTAGTCCATAGTCCAATTTTGAAATTTATTTGTTACAAATAAATTTAATTTTTCAGGGTTTGATCCTGAGTTTTACTTCAAGGAAAGTATGTTGAATATTATGGAGAAATTGGATACTACAATTGAGAAAATTCATTTCAACACACGAAACATGTAAGGGTTTATGTTTAAAAATAAATTTAAGTCCAACAGTGATGTCCTATGCTGAATGTAAGTCTCCCTCACCCCATACACGTATATATATGCAATAGAGCCGGTTAGAAATGCGCTACAATCAGCATCTTCTGACAACGTTTATAAAGTCATCTATCTACATTGTAGGTGGATGTCTTGTAACACACTTACCGGAGCTTTAAGGTCCCGGCGGCCATCTGTTTCTGCCCGTTATGTGGCTTGCCCACTCCCGATTCAACTTGCCAATCTGTTGGACTTTACTGGATACTAGACTGACGAAAGTCTACGAATATCCTACATCTGACATGATGATGATAAATAACAAAACAAACAACAAAAGCGTTTGATGTTTCTCAGATTCATCAATAAGTTTATGGAAGATCAGAAACTTTTTTTCAAATACAAGGAGCAGCGGCGCGAACTCATTCGCACCACGGCCAAGGACATGCTGGTCAACATGGTTAAAGTGATGGACGCCGGGTTTTGTGAACTGGACAAGAGGTATACTATGATACAACAGATCTTGTTAGAGTGGTAATTCACAGTGGCTTGAAACCCAACTTCATAGGTTATAGGCTTTTTTTCATAGGACCGGTTCAAAGTGGCCTTCTATCTACCTTGTGGGTAGTAGACTTTCGCTGCTCTTGCCGATCCGTGATCTCCACAGCAATACGTTAGGCTCCAGCAGCCATCTGTTCTGCACGCTACTTGACCAATTACATCAAATTGAATTAGAAATTCGTGTTCATGGTGACCAGTTGAAGTGAGCACTTCAGAGAGTGCGCACGTTTTTACGTTTCTATGATCCATTCGGTCAAGGGAGTGTGGCTAAGTTCATACAAATCTTCTTTATTAGGTTATAGAACTTACAGTAAGGCATGGCCCTATTTAAGGATTGGTCTTGGGCCATCGTGGCGATCCAGCGACTTCCTGCGACTTTATTCTCCCTTGAAATAACATACTTAACCTTTGGTTGAAAATAAATTAGAAAGGCGTGATAAAGTAACCACTTTCGAATGCTATGGTACGGTTTTGACGTTTCTTTGGTGTTATCGGCCAAGCGGATTAGGCTTAAGCGATGCACAATTATAAGTCACTATTTTATTACCATAAATACACTATTGTGCTTCAGAAGAAGAGAGTTTACCTATTCTTAACGACATGGAACACTTAGAAGTAAACCGCAATTGCTGGTATTTCACGACTACACATCTCCAGAAATAAGAACAATTAGGTTTCTATTAGACACGCGGCATATCCAAAGGAACTACGTTTGTGAATGCTGTAGTTTATTGGTGACTTCTCTCAAAGCTTGTCGTGGGGGTCCTCAGGGTAACAAAGCTACACAGATATTCCGTGTAGCTTCTAGTGTGGCATCATCATCATTTCAACCGTAACACAATCAGACCCAGCGGTGGACCAGATCGTGGTGCACGTAATTATTTACTGTCACGTATATGGAGTGCTTAGAGTGGCTTATGATATGGAAATGGGTAAAAGCTCGGCTCGCAGCAGTATCGCTTCCCTTTTACAGGAGGAGAGTCGCCATACCTTCTTGTAGTTTTGGTGAAATGCTATGAGAATGATAGAAAATATGAAGGATAAAAGAGGGAAGAAATAGAGAAATTGTGAGGATGCGAAAGAGAGGATGAAAATAGGAAAGTTAATATATATCCCTGTCCCAAAAATAAGATGGGAGAAAGAGTAATATAAATAAAAACCGTACACTTCTACTGCTGGATCTTCCTTATACATTTCAAGTAAGACTTATTAGAGGCGGCCTGCATTAACCGTCTATCGACAAATTTATTGAGATCGTCTTTCAACCCTGTGGGTAAACGTCTATCGCTGCGCTTGCCGGTTAGTGGTGTCCACTCTAAAACCTTGTGGCGCTGGACCTTGGGCCGCCTGTTCTGCGCGTCCACTGCCACTTTTCTTCACCATTTTGCTGGTTACTTTGTCATTTCATTACTTATTCGATATTATAGCATAAACCGAGCAAATACCTATCGATACCTCGTTGAGCCACTATGAGTCACACAGAGTAATATTAAATTATTGGGTGGTACCGTACCACCAATAAGCCAGAGGATGGATATCACTTAATATCGCTATTCAGATTCCAGGAAACGGACGACAAGCTTATATCGGATCTGAAGAATCACACCTATAACGTTATCCGGGAAGACCGCAGGCAGAAGCGAGCTGTGGTTACCATTCTTCGGGAGGACATACAGGCAGCTATAGACTTTATGAATAAGAAGAAGTAGATTTGATGTTTTGTGAATTTGCGTATTCCATATTCTTTTTGCATGAACCGTTTTGATTTATTTGAGAATGTGTAATTGACATTCTCTGTGCAATGATTGTTTTAGTGTATATAGACCAGCGTCAATACACTACATATGGCTTAAAAACTACTGAGTTTTCCTATATTCATTATTGAAACATTTAAAGTTGTAAAATAAATAAATTCTTTTTATTTTTTTTTTTCAAAAATTTATAAAGTAATATTGGTACCTTTCTCTCAGCAGGCCGCAAATGTAATCAGCAAAGCCAACTTACTCAAATTTTGTGTGCTCCTATTTTTTAATCGAAACAAGTTAATTTTAGCAAATATTTTATTGTAATAAGATTTTGAATGATTTAGTTCCTGAGTAACGGAAGGGTACCGAAATATTAACATTACGCATTTTAAGTATTATATAGGTCGTAAATATATTAAAGATAATATGTTTTGTGCTAGTTTTTGTTTTAACTTTCCTTAAATATAACATGGACGTTCAGAGGTCTAATAGGGTCTCGTAGTCTTGCTGTTTTGTCATTGAGCCTGGCCGGCTTAGTGCTGCAGGTTATGCCTTTAAGATAATAAAACTTTGCACAGATATTGATACCGCTAGGACAGTGTATTTTAGTAATTTCCACAGCATTATATCCCATCGATTCATTGGGATAGAGGAATATTGAGATTGTTTGTTTTGCAAAAAAATGTACGGCTTAGGACCGCGGATCCTTTTGAGAAAACAGTAGATAGAAATTAATATTCTTACATTGGTCTTATAATATAGTTATGGCAATATTTTATATGTGTACAATAGTTAAATTAAAAAAAAATAGGGGAAGTCTATAATGTAATTACAAGGTACCGCAAAAAACTGTACCAGGATTTCGTTTGCAGAAAATCTGTTAGACAATCAGATTTTTTAGTGAAATTCCGCAAAATGTTTTTAAATTACTATTGATTAAATTCAAGATATACACAAAAAAATAATCGACAAAAAGGTACATTCAATAAATGAATATTTAAATGACTAATCCAATGTTCAGTAATACACATATTTTTTCCTATGGTGTACCAAAAGCGTAAATAAATAAATAATACTAATGATCTCCAAGTCCAAAGGTTAGACTTGAAGTTAGGGATGGGGAGGAGACCAGACCTCGGTACGCAACCGTAGGTTCTCTCTAACGAGAAGCTTAGGTCGTCATTCTTAACCCCATTAAAAAAATTGTATAAGGGACTCCTTTTACCCCGGCACAGTACAGGTACAAGCTGCGATTGAACCGGTGCCGTAATCAAACAAATAATACGTATGGTGCGAGTAAATTAGGATGAGACAATAAAATGTAAAAAAGAAACGTCGAGTCATCGTCCTCACTACAAGTCCTGGTAGAGATCTTCTAGTGCTCCCAGCCATGTCACCATTAGCCATTGACTTATTAATTTTATTCAAATGTTTGCTTTTAGGAAGCAAGGACTCTTTATTCTTAAGTTGTTTTTCATTTGTTTTATTTATTGCTTCACATTCAATCGGTTTGTCTGTAATTGTGACCATTTTTTGTTCCAAAATAAAATTACGACTAGATTCATTATTTACTTCCCGGAATATGAGAATTTATAGGGGATATCTATGTCTTTGCAGATTTTGTTGTTATTTTTTCACGTTCACCATCTTTGGTAGATGAAGCATCGATTTTACTCTTGGCGACATCTTGTGGGAGTATTACACAATGAGTTTTGAGATAAAAATTTTTTGGTCTCATAATACGTAATAAATCTTTATGATGACAATTATATCTTTAACTGGTAATCAGAATGAAAATATTTTTTCTATTTGAATCTGTCGAAAGGTTCTCGAGTGGCGGGCTTGATCAGCTAGACGTGGCGCGGGTAGGCCTCGCACTAGATGGATCGACGGCATTTTCAGGGTTGCATGTCGCAGGTCGGAAGTTGCTGGAAGCCAAGATCGGTTATCATGCCGACTTAAGTGCCTTGTAGTTGTCGTTGTGATGATGAACATTATTGCAATATGTGCAATAGAAAACGAAGTTTTAATATTCGTTTATTATTATATTAATACATTGAAATTGTAAATAAATTGATGTAAATGATGTGGGGATAGTTCAAAATAAAACTTAAAATCTGTTTCAACCATTTATTTGCTATGTAAAGTACCTTATATAAAAGTGGTCAAATAAAATTAAAACATCACATTCTATTCAATATTGCTTGCTTGCTTATTACGCAAATTTATATAATAGATCTACTGCTAAAAATCTTTGAGCAATTCATTAATTTTAAAATGAAATTCTGTGATACGTTTTACAGTCTTGCTTCTTATTGAGAAAATATCAAAAATCAACCCAGTATATACGGTTCGGTGTGATTACATTGACATAAATAAAATATTGCTTACGTTTTAATTTAAGTACATATAATCAAAGATAAACAAAACAAGTATTCTGATTTAGGTTACGTCTGATACAGTTTATCTAAGTCTTATGATTCGTGCTTTTACAAAATTGACACCTCTACTAACATATTTTTTTCTTGCACAGATAATACTTCAATTATATGACAAACTGTCAAACTATTAGTTGTCTGTAACAATACAATTTGGTAATATATTTAAAATAATAAATTACACATTAAACTCATATATTTTAGATTTATATAAAATTGTATTAATATATGCCAGCAATTTTTTAAATTTATCGTTAATAAATAACGTTTATTTTGAGTTACATGATAATGCTAACATTGATTTTAGTATTTTATAGTCTGTATCCACCATGTACATGCTAAGAATCAACTTGAATCTTTGTTCTTAAATATCAAACTTGTTATGACACTATCCTCTACCATTCCTCTACATTACTATGTATATTTCTAAATCGACAATAACGATATGAGCAATTTTCCTGATTCACCAGACATGCCAAACATCAGGTTTGTAAAGATTAAACTATGGCAGTTAATTATTCAAAATTCGTCCACTGTATATTTCTATAAATGTAGGAACATTACATAAACATCAATTCTAGAAAAAAAAATTATAGCAAATGGGTACAAGTATTCCTTTACATTCTAAGACAAGATAGTTCCTATAAAAAAATGAAGTATCGTGTTGTGTGTATATTTTAATATTTATTTCTAAACTATTTTCGTCTGTTTCGGGCTATATCCAACTACAGTTTATAATTGTCCGTATTGGCCGCATTTCATAACATTATCTTAAAAACTTTCATCTATATATATAAAAATGAATGTTCGTCTGTACGTCATTTACAGATTCGTAAATTATGCATTTGATCATGTGATGATCTTTAGCGAAGTTGTGCATGTGCCTTCGAAGGTTTCTAAGTTGGTGTGACCAATTTCCGACAGATGGCGCCACTGTCATACCAATGAATTTCATATACTGCCGTTACAGTTCACGCTGATTTGCATTGAAACGATTTGTCTTTAATTCAAATATTAGTTAGTCGGTGGCGTAACAACGCGGAAAGGTTAAAGCTAGTGAATACTTAAAACAAGCAATGGTCATGGTAAAACATCAGAAATCTATTGCGTGCAAATGTGTCAGGTGTCTTTAAATTAAATTTTAAAATTAATAAACTAAAAACTTGTAGAAAAATCCTATTATAATGTGAAGGATTTTTAAATGGTAATAGAGTTTGAGTATGAATTGATCTATAATATTAAGGATGTTGTAAATGTTGCGTCTATATTTGTAATAGGCTGTTCTCAGATCAATGAGCGAAACTCTCGTAACTTTAAATTGAGAGATGCCTTACAGTGCAGTTTAATCTGATGCCACATTAGGTTGCTTTGCCTTTCTTCTCATGACGTACAGTGGTCCCTTGAAATAGTTCTACGTTGATAACGTGTAAATAAATAAGTAGCAGAATTTATAGAATATATTAAAAACGTGTAAATTTCGTAAGACAATAGTACAAGCTTTTAGCTAAAAATACTTAAACCGTAAAAATTAAACCAGAATTTTTAGACATTGGTTAATCTTTAAAATTTCTACATTATTTTCAATCTGTAATAAAAGCAATTGACTTTTTGTCCTTTTAATTTTTCTAAAGTTTCACTAAATAATATCAACCTATAATGTATGACATCTGTTGTAAAAATAATGCCTTTGTTTTTATTTTACACAAATTAAATTTTGTGTAATCTAATAAAATATATAACTAGATATTATCAATGACTAGAAAAAATAACACAGTGAATCGTTGTTGTCTAGTCTATAATTTGGGTAAAAAATGTTCAAGAACAAGAAGTGTCAAAGATTTCCAGGCACATTGGTCAGAAATTTTACAAAGTTAAAAGCCCTGTTATGGGCCGACACTTGCTAAACCAACTATACTTTTTTAATGAATGCGTATGAACTTTCCTTTTAACAATACGGAAAAGAAAGATCTATAGGAATTAATGCGTTAAAATCATGTTCTAAGACGAACGCGCTTACAGTAAAACTAATAAATAGTGATAATTGTAATATGGCTAAAGTTAATTTTGTTGAGAACTGAGAAAACTGAATGATTTATTAATTAAATATAAACAATAACTTGAATTTATTAATCGCATATTGCTTAATTTTGTTTAATTAATTTAAATTATGACAGCATCACTGCTGTCATCACAAACTGCCGTCATGAAAAACATCAGATTTTGACATTAAGGCAATATGTGTAATATTGCTTTATCTGTATAACTCTATTGGTAAGCTTTTAATGTTATTCATGTCTTTTGGATTGAAGTAAGTGTATGTTTATGTTGTAAACAGTTTTTATTTTATATCACAAAATAAATCTCATCTAGTCTAATTACAAGCATGTCTAGAATCATGTATGAGTTGTAAATGTAATAATAATTGAATTAAAATGTGTGTATGTGTAAAATATTCCACTAACGAGTCATTTAATTTCAAAGGAAAGATCATTTCATTCCCTATACAGTTTTGTGCTGTCATATTTATGAAGAATTAGATATCGATGAAGATGAATAAATTGCGGGCATAAGTGCTATTGATACCACTGTACCAGGTCTTAAGCAAGCGCGGTGAGGTGGGAGCAGAGTTAAATTGGACATGAGCGCCGCCATCACTAGTGTTAACAGAGGAATGAATGATCCGCCCGATACTCCCCCCGTCTCGCCGCATGCGTACATAAGGCACGGTATAGCGGTTTCGGTAGCACTAATATACACACGGATCTGTCAGGAAGATTTTATATCTAATCGAATCTTAATTTCAGAATTAAATTTCAGTTATCACAAAATCTAACGTGCCTGTGATTTATAAAATATTAACAAAGAATTTTGTTGCATATCTAGTCTCTCTAATTTTTACCAAAATTATAGTCTCTTTATTTTCCTATTCTACTTTAACTATTAAAAATATCCATTACGTAAAGCCAAATGATATTTGCGTTCAAATCAAATCAATACTTTGTAAGATAATTTTATGCGACACGATTCTAAGCCTTCTAAATATCATTGATATCAATTTTCCCAACTACATACAAAAGCAAAATCAAAAATTACAAAAATCTCATGCTACCCTCAGAAATGAGATTCAACCTTGTGTGATTTTCGACCTCATCGTATGCTAGTACGGAGGTCCATCAGCGCACTCGCAGTTATAACTCCATGTCTCTGATTAAGGCTCCTTCCAATATAATCAGCGTCTCCTCCAATAGTGATGGTCGAGAAGGACGTAGAGTTCCTCCTCTGTTGCACCGTCTTCTTACCGCCGCTCACAAAACTATCCGTCTGGTTGTGCCTGGCAGGCAAATAATCTCCATGACAGTTTGTCTCCCAATCGTGACTTCTACTCTCGAAGAGTTTTGTCGCTCTCATCGGCTTAGATATAGTCTGGTCCGATCTGTACTCTTTCACCGGTCTCTCGGATCCTTTTACAATCTTCGGCCTGGTCTTTAGGTCGGCGGACACGCTAAGCTGTTTTGGTTTGTGCGAGCGGGAGATTTCCGAAGTTTCATGGAAACTTTTGCTGGTTTTCGTGGTTCCATGGGCCGTTGGTTGGATGAAATGGGTTTTGCTAATAGAAAAATGGGAACGAAATAAAATAAATAGACATTTTAGTGTTGTAAGGCCTAAATTCTAGAAAAAACTTGTAGACATTCTTTCTTGCTATCACAGGTTAATAATCTATTATATATATTTAAACTATTATTAATGATTGCCGTTGGCGCCGAAAGGTTCTCAAGAGGCGACTAAGAGCTGGCAGACGCGGCATGGATAGCCGAACTGGTTTGACCGCCGATATAGTTACGGTCGCGGGAAGTCGCTGGATGCGGACAGCGCAGGACCGGTCATCGTGACGACATTTTGTTGAAAAGAAGAAGAATAATCCGGCCCAAAGAGCCCTATCATTTTATACAAATAATAATTCAACGCCTGTTTTACAAAGTGGTTTTTTATACCAATTTCATAACTATCAATTAAATTTTGGGTGAAACTTCATTTTTCTTCCTCTAGAGGTCAAATTAACCACTTCGGTACGGTGCTCGTCGGACACAAAACTTTACCCACAGGCAAGACGGCTGTAATATAAACGCGCACAGCCGGGAGTCGACTAGTCGTCAACCTAAAGACTTTATTTAACCTACCTCTGCAATTACAGTTTATTATAATTACATTAGGTGAACGTCATGCGTCGTATCAGGATGTGTTTATTTGGTGTAATATCAAAAATAATATTTACCGAAATAATCTAAAACTTGCAATATAAGTAATATAAAACAATTTATGAAAGTTTAATTTTCAAATTCTTCGTTTATAGCAATAAAACTCAACATAGTGAAATACTGAAAAAAAAAAAACAAACGCTGCCTGAATTACAAATATAATATCCGCATGTAATGTAAAACACTCATCACACATATGTTAAAGCGCAAGACGGGTTCAGTGTCGCGGCAGGTAAGTGCCGGCTGTGCGCATTCACCTGTGCCCGTAGAGTATAGTCGACGCTTGCACCGATGTGGTTAATATTATGATATTAAAAATCGTGACACTTTGAATTTCTTCGGATGGATATTTCCACTTACCTGGACTGACTCTTCCTCGAGTGACCATTACTACCATACGAGCCTTTAGCCATGATGCTGTACAGTTTGTTCCTGTAGTCATCTACCGACATCTGCTTATCATCTCTTAGAGGCAGTAGTACGTCAGACGGGAGTGCCGGCTCGTCACGCTCCCGATGAAACCTTAAATACCGTTTCTCTTAGAACTGAATAAATTATTTATAAAGATTTACTAAATGTTATGCGGACTGCTTAAAGTACTATTATATTAATAACAATGCTTGCAACAGACAGACGTTGGGGCCGAAAGATCATTATGTGACGGAGCAGTAGATGCTACGCGGGTAAGCCCTCAGGTCTACTAACGATATAGGGTCGCAGAAAGTCAATGGATGCGGGTAGTCCACGATATGCCTTGCAGTGAACCTATATCAGCTGACCTAATGATAATGAAAAATTTAGCAATAGTAAGCCAATGTCAACTAATATTTAATGTAATCAGGCGTTACTTAACGTTAATGTCAACTAATTTAAAAATATTCAAGTTTGAAGACGCTGGATGTGGGCAACTTTTAACCGATGTCATTGGAAATCTATGAGGGAGGGTTTTGTCCACCTGTGGACGTCCCACACCTGAAATGATGATGAAGATATTACATACATACTATTCGATATCATTATCATCATAACAGCCAACAGACACTCACTGCAAGGCATAGGCCTCCACTCAAAGATTGCCTTGATGAGCGGTCTCGCGCACCCCGCATGCAGTAACTTCCCGCGACATTGACTACTCGGTCAGTCCATCTGGTGGAGTCAGGGATGATGATACATATTAATTTAAAATATATGTTTATGACGCAGTCATAATAATGCCTGCCAGCTGATATCATAAAGAGCTATTAAGGGCCAGATGGTTACCTTTGTCGGTATATATATACAGGGTTCCCATTAATTAACCTCAAGCCGAAGTCATAATGCAGGTAGTGGTTTGTTCAAGAATGTCATCGTGTGAGCTGATCGCTCACTGCAGCAACTTTCAGGTACCCAATGTCATCGGTCCACCTAGGGAAGGGCGAGAGGGCACCCATGCCGTGTCTACCGGCTTGTGGTGGCTACCCGAGAAAATTTCGGCACCAACGGCCGTCAACTGCTCCATATGTACAATACCAAATAAAACTTAATTGAAGTTACTAACTTGGCAACGTATTCATGATCCAAAGCGCTTTCAGCACTGAGCCGCTTGGCCGGATTGAACACTAACAGGCGGTGGACAAGATCCGCCGCATCGCGTGGAGCACAGGAGAGTAAAGACACCAAAGACGCCCCACCACTGTTAGAGGCCGCCTGCTCGCGGATCAAAGATGATCCATAACCACTGCACACTGAAGTAATATCTGAAAAATTTTAGGTGCTTAAAAATCTCTCTAGATATTACAAAATATCTCTTCCTGAGATTGATTGGAAAAGAATGCATAGACATTAATACCTTACTAACACTTACATAGTATAATATATAGTATATTTAAGGGTTTGTAATGTAAACATCTTAAAATCCTATCCATTCGTGACAATTTTGAACATGCATAAAACTTTTGGTCGAGTTTTATAACATTGAGATACAGATTAAAAATAAGAGTTAAAAAAACATGTGTCAATTTGATCTCTACTCGGCTAAAAGAATATTTATACCAAAATTTAAGCCTCTAAGACTCTTACGGATATCGTGATGAATAAGGTAAGGTATATATGTGTACATAAGATATCCACCTATCTAACATATGTCTTCTTTTTCTTTTTTTCAGTCGATAGACGCCGGCTAAAGGGCATAGAATTACCTCAAAGGTCGTCACTATGACAGCGACATCCCCAAACCTTAACCATGTTGTCGGTCCACCTGATCTAGCTTTACCCATGCCACCTCTACCGGCTTCTTGTCGCCATTCGAGAATCTTTCGGCCGCAACGGCCATCTGTTGCACGAGCTATGTGCCTCGCCCACTGCCACTTGAGACGAGCAATTCTTCGAACAGCAATCAAACTCCGTGCATAGTTTTCTCTCCATTCTCATTGGTAGAGACCAATCCAGAGGGACGAGCTCAAGCCTTCTTCTAAGACACTCCGTGAGCGACCATGTCTTGGATCCGTAAGTAATCACCGGCAACACATACAGGTCATAATTGAAAAATTGAAAAAAAAAATCCCATTCGATTTTGTCATGTGGCGTGTTTCTAGGTATAAGGGAGCTCAATTTGATTCTAGTAACATTAGTATCAAATAAAAATCAGATTCTTCAGGAATTCTTATCATGATCTATAACTATAAACGATTGTAAAATGAATAATAACAAGCGTAAATAATTGAATAAAAAGTCACAATGCTGAAACAATACAAGTCCTATAATAATTTTAAAATATATCCGTACCTTCTGACGAAGGTTTTGGTAAAGCAGACATGATCCTTTCGATCTGGTTGACGGTGGAGGTGCCAGGAAAGAGTGGACTCCCTGTCAGCATCTCGCCGAGGATGCAGCCCAGCGACCACATATCGATTCCTTTGGTGTAGCTGTGGGTGAAACACATTTGTAGTATTTTCACTCTACCAACACTACGTCCAATACGATTTAAATTTTAGTCAACTAAGAGGACTACACCTTCAAATACTATCCAAAGAATCGAATCGATCACTCTAGGCGTGATTTTCACACCTTCCACCAATCAAATCGTTCTTAATAAGGAAGTCTATTCACACAGACCAATTAAAGCATGATTGCACAGACTTATTAAGATTAGGAGCCACCCGGGCAAATCATGAACTGATGGCGGGTCGGCCGCCAGAAGTATAGGTAATTAATTTTTTTTTGATTTATTCTGGAATAGAATTCAATATATTTCGAATGTACTAGAGTATTATTTTTGCTGTCGGCGGGCCACCAGTATTTGACCAGCGGGCCGCGGTCTGTGCATCCATGATATAAAGGCAAATCCAGGGTGATTGGTTATAGGTGTAAAAGCTTAAAAGGGTGAATGTATCGTTCATTTGCTGTCAATTAATATATATTACAGCCAATCTAAAAACAGATTGTTACAAAAATAATAAATAAAATGATAATAGGAAGAAACGTTACCAAAATTCAGAATAATACATATTAAAATTAATTATTGTTTACTATCTGTCCCTGCAGACTGCACTATCTATAAGAAGAACTACACTAACTATAAGAAGTTAAGAAGCTGGCACATGTCAATGGAAAAAATAAATTAATGTAATATTTCGAAATAATTACTTTATATTGGACTAACTGTGGCAAATCAATAATAATTAACAATATACAAAAAATAGTATGGGTTCGCAGGAAGTTGCCGGATACAGGCAGCTTGAGATTGGTCCTCGCTGCTATCTTTGAGGGAGGCCCACGGATGGCATCTCTTGTCTGATATGATGGTAATTGGAAATACGGGTGCTTCAAAGCCTTTTGCAAAAGGCTAAAGGCTAAAGTATACGACACAAACCCGCGGTCAATTGAGGCCCTAAAAGAAAACATCCGCAGAGAAATGACAAGCATTTCAGCAGTGACGTGCTGCGCAGTCATCGACAATTTTAGACGTCGTTTGCAAGAGTGCCGTGATCGCAACGGATTACATTTAGAAGATGTTATTTTCAAAAAATAATTCCCGTTTTTAAGCTTTTTTTGTAAATAAAAATTTAATTCATAATGTAATTAGTTTTATTTAAATAATTTTTTTTTCATATCAAAGGTCTTATGGGCCACCCTGTAGTAATTACAATAAAAACATTGTGTAAAGCAGTATATGCAATACTCACTTCTTGCTAGCAATCAATATCTCCGGCGCCCGGTACCACCGTGTGGCGACGTAGTCAGTCAGACAAGGGTCCGCGCCTTCCTCGCCGCTCGAGTACACGCTGGACACGGACCGAGCGAGCCCAAAATCTGCTATTTTTACCCTACACAATATATTTCTTAATAATTTTTCACAAAAAACATGGTTTTTAAGTATTGCACCATATAAATTAATTGTTTGTCACTAAACTAAATCAAATTATTACGTTTTATGTATCATATAGCACTAACATAGAGTGATGGTTAATTTAATGTAAACGCTAAATAAATACATATTAACAAACATAGAAACATCGTACTCAAGTTGAAACCTTATAGCATTATTTACGAAGAACAGTTTATTAAAATCTGGAGTACACGCCCACCCAAAAAGTGGACCTTTTTAAGTCGTAAAACGCTGATAGATTCTTACTGGTTCTATTGGGAGCTTATGGGAAAGGCCCATCTCCAGCAGTGGACGTGTTAAAGCTGAAATGATGATGATGGGGGTATAAATACTATGAAAAGTAAAATTTAAGTTATTTTGACCACATCGCCCGCATACAATCAGATAACTCCAACAAACTAATGATTGTAGGAAAAGTAAACGGTAAAAGACCACGAGGGCGAACCATATAGCCGCTGATCTGATCAAGTCAAATCCAAAACTGGATTATCCGTTACCTCCGCGCTAAGGAAAGCAGAAGATAGGATATTATCGTAAGAGTTTGTCATCGATCCCGTCAAGGGGTTTCTAGATGAACACGACCTTAAAAATTTAAAGACACGTCTGAAAAATTTAGTTACTTATTTGTTTAGCTACACATAAGTTAATAATATAATAATGGTTGACGTATAAATAATGGTAAAAAAAAACAAACATTTGAAAAGAAAACAATCAAAAACGACGAGAAAAGTCGTTGCACGTAAGAGATAATATCTGACTTCGACTTTAAACACCTAATAACTCTTAATGTGAAAATGTTTTCACCAGCGTGTAATTTTTTAAAGAAATGTGCTTAAAATAATCAATTATAATGTATATATATAATGTATATATATATATATATATATATATATGATTGATGTATATTCTGAGACGTGACCCAAATAAATTTAAAAAAATCTAATTTGATATTTGTATATAGTTAACTACCTAAACCTATGAATTACAATGATTTTGACAAACCAGGATTATACCTAAGTTTAGTACTAACCTGCAAGCGCTGTCGATAAGCACGTTACTAGGCTTCTGGTCCCTGTGTATCACGTTGCCAGAGTGTATATACTTCGTGGCCTTCAGCATCTGGTACATGATGTAGCGCTTGTGTATATCCTTGAGGATGTTGCCGCGCTTGATCACGTTGTGGAGGTCCGTTTCCATATATTCGAAGCCGAGGTAGATGTCGCGGTTGTTTAGGGCCCTGTAATAGTATTATTGAGGGGAATCTGGGCATACCAACCACATAGCTCGCAGGCAACTAGAGTTTCCATAAGCTGATTGCTTTAGGAAAAGTAGAAGGAAAAATACCATTAGGGTGATCACCGATCCCCTACGACCGGAATGCACCCAGAAAAGCAGGTCATAGAGACCGGTGGAGGCAACTCATTAAATCCTCGAACAAGGCTTTTCAGGAAGAGCGCACCTTTCAACAGTGAAGATAAACGACCAGGAAGAAAGAATACCAATTTATGGTAGGTTTCCTATTTATTAAAAGGCCCTCACTGGTGGTTCTCAGTAAATTGGACGGACTACTCAAACTCCTACGGAATGTAGCAGTTCCTGTACATACTATGCTGGTAAGATAGCACAACTTCCAGCACTTTTGTGGAAATACAGAAACACGAGATTGTGTGTGTTGATGAGATTTTGGAGTTGACTTTTATGAACAGAAACCTAATGCTGAAGCACCGTTTAGTTTCTAAACGTCAGACGTTATTCTATAGATGAGATACCTTAGACTTAATGCCAAATTTCGATAATGGTTTCAATGACCTTTATTACATTTGCAATTTTTCCGAAAATGAATATAGGAAGTATTAAGTAGATAAACAGACGCATACTGACGACAAGTGAACACAACAGCTTGTAAACATGCATACGTAATAGATTGAAAATTAAATTTAAAACTTTTGTTACAGAGACATCGACTTTTTACCTAAAAAAACAATCTGCATTGGACTAATTTGTTGTTACGCCCAAATGTTTTTTGGCATCTCTTTCTAACAGGATGTTTATGGTCTAGCTATGGCAACATTACAAGTGTAATCAAGATTGTACCAATAATACTATTGATTCAATCGAAACCAAAAGTTACGTTCAGAAATGTAAGCAATATCTAAAAGTACACTGCAGAAATATTCTATGTGTCTTTAAAACAGCCAATAAATGTTGCTAGAAAAAAAAGTTATTTCATTAATATTTTTTAAAATTTCTACTAGCAGAAAAATATAATAAATAAATAAATAATTTTGATTATTTATTTAGCATTTTATTCACAAAAAATTAAAAAAGAAATAAATTTTGAAAAAAAAATGACTAGTGAGGGTGGAATAAAATCCTATAGGTGATTCTATTGTATAAGCTTCCTCTCAGAATGAGCATATGAATCTTAATCCTTTAAATTTAGTCACTACTTGTTAGTGATTTCCTTCTACCATCTGGTCGTAGAATATGCAAAAGTACAAAAGAAGAAATGAAGCTTGCAAACTACAATTATTAATCAATGGCAACCACTGCTATTTGTTACTTTTTCAACAGGGTTCTTGCATATATATATTAAGAAAAACTGAGAAACAAAACATCAAATTGCCACAGCTTAACTCAGAGAAATAAAATAGAATATCTGAGGATATAGCAGTGATGTCTTCTAGACCAGACTTATTTATATTATCAAGAACATTGAAACTTGTTTTACTGATAAAACTTATAGTTGCCTGGGAAACAAATATATTAAAAGACAACACCACTAAGATGAACAAGTACTTAGTTAATGAAATAAATAGGATTGATTCCTATTAATTAAATTCTTACTGAATTTAGCAAAATTCCTATGTAACTTGCTTTTGCAAGATTATTTAAGATGTAGTTAGACAAAGAAAAGTTGCTGGGTTCATGAAGGTAACATTAATTCCTTGCAAGGATGCCCTTTCAAATATGGTATATGAAATGCCAGTCTCAAACACCATACCCCACCAGTGCCCCACTTCCAACAACTCAATGGACCAATATGGTATATCCATTATGTCTAAGCTCAAAATATTACAAACTTGATTAATACATAATTATTGGAGACATAAAATATGTGTAACATTATAATAGGCAAGCTAACTTACTTGTGTATACTATGTAATTTGACAATGTTAGGATGGTTACGGAATGACTGCAAAAATATAATTTCTCTGAAAGTTCTTTGGGCATCAGTCTGATTCCGGAATGCATCAAATATCTTCTTAATAGCCACTACGTCTTTAGTCTTCCTATCTATTGCCTTCCATACAATGCCATAAGCACCTTTCCCAAGCCGCTTTTTTATTTCGAATCTTTTCAGAATATGTTCATCAATTTCAGACATATTTTTCTCGGGACTTTTTTTCTGTGTTTGTTTCTGAACATCTTTCTTTTTCTGGTCATCTTTCTTAATATTCTGGTTTTGATTCATGTCTAAACTGCTTACTTGCGTAACGTTAAAATCAATTCTAAAAACGAAATATGCGACTTGAAAGTACATATAATACGCAACGCTGTAAAGACAAGCATGAATTTAAATTAGGTCCCCGATAATAGCAGCTAATTTGAATATAGGACTGATGCTTGACAACTGTTATTTTCAATAAATATTGATTATATTGCCCACCCCAAGCAACCGTAATTAGTGCTTTTTTAAGACTTTCGCGCTAGCTTTTTATTTTTAAAAATAATTGAGAAGTATTAATACTTACAAAACATGAAAACACTTCCACAATTGCCATTTTTAAGTGAAATCACACCGCGGAATGATATTTTATTTACATGACATTTGTTACGATCTTTTTGCGTTTTATCAATCGACATTCATTTGTTTACGCTTCCCAAACATTGCCGCCAATCGCCATGGCAACCTACTCTGTCAACTGTACTCCTGCCTACATCTATCGCATAGATATGGTATTAATTAATCGATTTTCATTGTAGGTATTAAAGCATTTAGGTCAAATATAATTACGAACAATCATATCGTATTTAAAAACTATCACTCTTTTTTATTACATATTTCTATCAAAAAATGAGGTTAACTTTTATTTATTCTATATTGTTTTTATTTCTCATAATGATTTTATTGCTACATGCTTTCCGGTTGATGAATGTTTTTATATCAAAGCCTAAATAAAAGTAAAATAATTGCAAAAATGTTTTTATAATTAACTTTATTTAAGTTAAACAGTTGTACACAAGTCATCATCGATGATATAAGTGGTCGTCCAGGATAAATTCTCACGGAAACAGCATTCCATGAGCTCAACTTTGACGAAACTGCACAAAGCCAAAATCGGCTAGCAGCATCACATCAATCACATTAAATATACATAACTTGTTAATGTTAACCTTCGTGATATAAATCAAAGATACTATTTTAAAAATTTAATTATAGATGATGATCATCATAGTTAGCCTTTACTCGTCATACTTAAGACTTTGAACTAGAAATATGTATTTTATAGGAATCCTTTATTAAACAGCATTAAGACTTACTTTTAATGAATATATCACAAACAATAATTATTAAATATTATAATTTATTCTTAATTGACGTATGATTAACTGTTAAACACCTTAGGCGTCTATTAAAAAGCTGTGCTATTATGTAAAGATTTCAAGACATTAACAATTATTACTATATAGTAATTATTATATAAACCACACTAAAATGTAATATACGTATTTACGCAATGTCTTATAAAAAATTTAAAGCATTTTAAGGTAATAAAGCGCTAACTTATTAAAATTGATAACTTACATACAAGTTTCTCATAAATAAACGTCAAGCAAAATTAATTTTCCTAGTGTTACTATTCAGTTTTATCAACTGGTTTTGGCTTATGGTTGATTTATGGGATTCACTGTTTTCTCTTTAACCACTTAAAACTAATATATTCTCTTTCATGATGTAATAAATTAACATTCTTAAAAACTTAAAAATACAATACATTTAAACATAACATCAAAAATATATAGAAATAAAACATAAATGTTTAATAGCAACAATTCCTTATATAGTACTTAAAATTATATTAAATATTTTTCTAGCAATAAAACATTTGCAATTATTAGGCCTTAAAATTAAGGCACGGAACAACTGGCTTACTGTACATAATTTAAGGTAAAGGCGGATGAATTTTCTTCTTTTCTTCAGCATCCAAACGGCCTTGATCGACAGAAGAAGGCGAAGGTAGACCGCACGGTAACTCCAACATGTCTGACTCGTGAGACATTATATGTTCTGCTTCCACTGTAACAAAACAAATCAATCATTTAAATGGGTGCTGATGTTATTTGAGAAAGATATAAACAAGATTTTACATGTTTTTACATGTACTATTGGCCTAATTAACAAATACAGTTTCCTCCGATAAAAGATGGCAGAACCTTGAGTGTGCTCCTTCAAAGCCTTTCATATAGTAACTGACTTCTATACCATAAAACTTGCACATTTAAGATGTCACCAAGCCTTCGAAGCAAAGCAAAGCCTTCATCCAAAAGGGCATTTAAGAAGGAACTTTGGTTGGATCTCTCAATATGAGTAGCATTCTGATTAATGGGTGTCTGAGGAGCGATGAAAATCAGCTCATCATCATTATCATATCAGCCGATAGATGCTCACTGCAAGATGAAGATCTGCTCAAAGATTGGCATTGTGACTGGTCTTGCACCAGCTTCTCGCCCATCCAGCTTCCCACTGCCTTAATTGTGTTGCCTGTCCACCTCTGCACAATTGATTGTAATTGTAGGATTAAAATAATCCTTCAAAATCTTTTCATTTTTATTTATCAATTCAAAATCTGTAAATGTTTTGGTATATGAAATAATTTACAACACCTAATCTTATTCTTTTACACCAAGTCAAAAAAATAAATACCCAAAGTACAAACTTAAAATCTTTTCTAGGAGCCCATTAACTTTGTCTTTGTTGTTTGTGAGCAAGCATGAGTCGTGATTCAAGATGGAGTTTACAAAATAAGTTACTATAAAGAATTTGTGCAAAGGATTTTTTACAGTAACTTATTAATATTTAAACTTGGCCACCTTTACTCTAATAAACTTGTAGAAGCCGGCTTGAGGTTAACAGTTTTTGTTTTAGTTTACATATTAAAAATTTAGGAGTTTTATTAATATCCTGTGTATTTAGTGATAGGAAGCACCACCCTAGTGGGACATGTAAGTAGTAAATATTCAATTCAAGAGAACTTACTTCTAATCCTGTGCAATTTGTTTCCATATGCAAGATCCCAATAGTACAAGTTCACAAATGTTAATGGTACAAGAGGTGCCAACAGGTAAGTACGCTTTGTCCTTCTGAAACTGTAAAATAATTTTGCATGAATAAATAATTTTGTTATTCTTTTTATTAGCTTTTAACAACTTTAATAATATTTTCAGTAGCATATATTGCCAAGAACTACTGTTAACATACTTAAACTCTTATTTTTGAGGAAGTTGTAATATCTATGTTTATATTTTTAGGTATAAGTGATATAGGTGTAAAGAAATTAGCTTGCTGTTTTATAACATAAATATAGCCACACATTTAGTTCACTGGGTGATAGTCATCAGCAAGACAACCAGTAGGATGGATACCATCATTAGGTGATGGATACTTGTGTTTTAATATAATTATAATTAATACTAGGACCTTGTAAGAAAATACATTTTTATTATATATATTATAATGTATTATTATATAAATGAATATTTTACCTCCACCTACCCTTTGTTATTTTACTCTTTCTCTCTCTCTTTCTTTTTTTTGAACAAATATAATTGGGCATAATGGGGAACTATATTTTCAATTAAGATACAATAATATTTTTTTCTTAAAAATTAGTGAGACTATAATATTTTCAGCAAGCACTGCACAGAATGTCCAGCCAGAAGAGGGACAGGTGACTTCAGAAAATGCTGGTTGGTTTCAAGCCACTTTTAACTTATTTAGTTAGAAATCTAAAGGGTGCATGCAGTGAACATTGTTTAGCTAAAGTGATGATAATAATATTGCCCTCATTAAGTACTAACATTATTATAAAAGTTTTTCGCCAACAGATTTTATTTATTGTTTAATAAAAGTGTGTCTAACAAATAATTTAGGAAATAAGTAACATACCCAGTAAGTAAACCTCCAGCCGCTGTAAAATTGAATGCAGTAAACCATAGAAATATATCGCGACTTGTTGCAATTTGAAGTGCTTTTTGCCTTTCTTGCATTTGAAATTGCAATTGAATTTGTCTTTCCATCTGAAAGTTAGGATGCATTATTCAAAAGTTTCTATTGATTAACATAACAGAATACTGCCAATACCTACCGCAATCTCATTGAGACTTTGTAGAAATTTTTCATTTTTTCTGTAGTTTTCTTCTACGTTTATAGAAATGAATCCACCCATTTTTATTTATTAATGTCTTGATAAAAGTACAAACACAAACAGTAGTCAGTTACAGAAGCTAATCTTTATCTAAGCTTAGGGATTATTTTATATTAATGTCGTTAATTTTAGGTCAAATATAACTGATTAATAAATAGATTATTCCTGAAAATAGTTTTTGTTTACTTTTCTATAGTTTTTAGATATATACAGTGAATATAAAGAGATGATTAATAGTAAGACAGGGACAGAAATATTGATTTTATACGTCATGTGGTAATTTATTGTTTGCATCTGGGTTTTCAGTTTTGAAGCAATTTAATATCACAAAATTTATTACATATATCAATATATATAAGATTACTTATATTACAATAACATACTATATTTTGTAATCGTCCTTGTAATATTGGCTAGAAATTTTAGGCCAATCACAAAATAAATTAGACTAATTCAAGTTGAGGGCAAGAGAGATGTTTTACGTTATAAAATGTATTTAAAGTTAAAAATAAACAAAAACGTTTTTGCTTTTGTAAAATATATTCTTGTATAAATTTTTATTTATGGTAACACTTAATCGTTTCCATAATCCGATCTTGTCAAAATACGCGCCAAGAAATTCCAGCCGGTTTTAATAAAAGAAAACAAATTTACTATCACTTCAAATCGCCAAAGATGGGTATTTTAGGTTTATCAAAATTAATTGCAGATATAGCACCACAAGCTGTAAAGGAAATGGAAATAAAAAATTACTTCGGTAAACACATTGTTTAAGTCTATGCCACAGTTTGGAAATTGGATTATTTGTTAAATATATTTATTATTTACAGGTCGTAAAGTGGCTATCGATGCGTCTATGAGTTTGTACCAATTCTTAATAGCTGTACGAAGTGAAGGTATGACTTAAAATAAGTGACGACGTATGTTTAAAATTGTTTAAAATTTCCATTACGATCTTGAACGTTTACGTCTTTTGTGTTTCTATCCGTCCTATCGTACTTTAATTATTATTCAACAGGAGCACAATTAACATCAGTTGATGGTGAGACCACTTCACATCTAATGGGAACGTTTTACCGTACAATCAGACTCGTAGAGAATGGGATTAAACCGGTATACGTTTTCGATGGAAAACCACCAGACATGAAGTCACATCAACTGAACAAGAGAGCAGAAAGACGAGAGGAAGCAGAAAAAGAATTGCAAAAGGCTACAGATGCTGGTGTGTTGATAGTTTTACTAAAGCTTAAGAAATGTTAATTTTACGATTTATTTATGATTTTCATGCTGTAACATGCATCAATAATTGAGGACATGGACATTTACAATTTTTCTTTATTATGAGGCCATTGAATTTCTAATTTTACCTTTTGGTTCTAAAAAGGTTGTTCAAATCAACTTAAAAGTAAAAAGACAGTTAAAGTAAAGCTTTGTCATCATAGTAATGAAAAGAAAATCACAGAGTACCTAATTGAGTACAATTTCAGTAGAATGATTATGATTTAATTAAATGTAATGGTTTTTTATTTTTTGGTATTACATTACCTGCCTTATCAATGTTGATTTATAGAATATTATGTATACTAGTAATTTTTATGGAATTTGGGTGAAAATTGTTACAACCAAGAGAACCAGATGACTTAGTGGTCAGGAGCTTACATACATGTTTCCTCTGTAAGATGATAGATAATGATGTCACATGCAAATACTGCCGATTTTTCATGCAAATGTCTTGAGATTCATTTTGAAATAAGTAAAACTTCATAGGTGACCAAGCATCAATTGAGAAGTTTAACCGTCGCTTAGTAAAGGTAACGAAACAGCATGGTGAAGAGGCAAGGGAGCTTCTTAAGCTGATGGGTATACCTGTTGTAGAGGCGCCTTGTGAAGCAGAGGCCCAGTGTGCAGCTCTAGTTAGTATGCTTTACTATACCTTTTGTCAGTCATTTTAATTCTGGACTATAATTAAATTGAGTCTTTGGCAAGATTCTGGGAATCATGTACCTTGTGTAATTTAATTATTAATAATACAGGTGATTGATTATAGGTTCAAAAGTTTAAAAGGAAAATGTGTAGCTCATTGCCAATAAAAGGTTTAAAGCATAAAATTTTAAAGCAATCATCATCATGTCTACAAGCTCTAGGTAACAATCAGCCTTCCATTTGCAACTATGAATCAAATCCATAAGTTATCTCTGGCAACACACACTGGTCTTAGACCAGTGTCTTCAGGTTTTGTGGTATTTTGGTTCAATTGCAACCATATCTATAATGTATATTTTTAAGTCTAGGGCATGAATAATAATTTAAGAGGCCATTGCCTTTTAGTGGGGGCCTTTCGACTGTAATAAATGATATACCTATAGGTTTCACTGATATCAACTGAAAAATATATTTTACAGGTGAAATCTGGTAAAGTCTATGCAACTGCAACTGAAGATATGGACGCACTAACATTTGGTGCTAATGTACTGCTTCGTCATCTCACTTTTTCAGAGGCAAGGAAAATGCCTGTACAGGAATTCCATCTGGACCAGGTGCTTAAAGGACTTGAACTTAATCACAATGAGGTATTATATCTGCTACTTAATTTTAATTAATCTGTGTTTGTTTTATCATATTTTGTTTTGATGTAGGAATTTATTTTTACTTTTTTTGTTATTGGGCTATGTGGAGACTCTTTTGGCTTAATTTACCGATCATACCTCTCTCCATTTTTATGCACACAGATAAAGCATGGGGCAAGGAAGAATTGTGTACTTGTGTACTACTATTAAAATTACACTATTATTAATAATTGCAATATAACTAATAACAATCTTTTCAAATTTATGCACTATATTTGAAATGTTCTTTGAAAATCATAATTCCCCACCAAGCAATCCTCTACTAGCCCTTGGACTGCCTTAAATACACTTGATTCTGACTTCTTAGTGTTGTTATATATTTTCCCAAAGTGCCTACATATGTGTAATTGTGTGTGCGTCATTGTGATGTGAAATAAATATTTATCTTATATTTTTCAGAATGTAGTGTCTACCCATAACATAAAATGCTATTTGTTTAAATCACATTAATTTGTAAATTTTAAGCTTTAAATTAGATTTGTAATTTTAATAGGTTTCAATTGAAACAATTCAAAATTTTATATAACAAACTAAGAGTATTAAAAAAGTAATTATTTCAGTAGTTGTGCAACCTATCCAGCCACTATTGCATGTTTACAATCACATTTTTAAGGACCCATCCAACTTGTAACAAATTAATAAAAAAATATTTAATTTTTCAGTTCATAGACCTTTGCATCTTATTGGGCTGTGATTACTGCGGTTCAATCCGTGGTATTGGACCCAAGAGAGCGATAGAACTCATAAGGCAACACCGATCAGTTGAGGAAGTGCTCCGTAACATTGACACTAACAAGTACCAGCCACCTGAAAGCTGGGACTTTGAGAATGCGAGAAGACTTTTTATTGAACCTGAAGTGAAAGATCCAAAGGATATTGAAGTAGGTTTTTATAAAATTTCTGACCAACCTCTCTTTTTTCAGCCAATAGATGCTCACTACAAGGCACAGGCCCCCCTAAAGATCGCCATGATGACAGGTCATATGCTGCCTGTGTCCAGCGATTTTCTTAATTGTCATTGGTGCACCTAGTAAAGGCCTGTCTACGGCGCGTCTACCGGCTCGTGGTGGCCACTTGAGAACCTTCCGTTCACTCCGGCATCGGTTCGGTCCAGCATCGGCACGAGCGAAGTGCTACCACAGCCCAGGCCCACAGCCACTTCAGATGAGCAAATTCTTCAAGCTACCTGTGTGACCTGTGTTCTTCTGTAGATCTTCATTTATGATTCGATCTCGCAATGACAATGCTAGAATAGTCCTTTCCGGACCTTGAATCTTATGAGGACCATTGTAAGCGACCACATGTCGGAATCGTCACATATGACTATTATATCTTTTATAGATTTCTTAAAATATATTTTGAAAATCTGTCATTATTAAATATTTATGTATTGCACAAATTCAACGAATACAAGTATATGTCAAATAGTGACATTTTATAGAGAATTCAGTGGCTATGAACCAGTTCTCATTAATAGTCTGCAAGCCTTAGTAACCAGCTTTCCGACATGCTGGATTTTATAACAAAACTCTTCGGTTTCCTTATTTTACGTCGTGATTGTTGTGCAAATTTTTGAAAATCAGCAAAGGCTTTATTACACAAAGTATTTGCTCAAGATAATCTGTCAATATAAAAATAAAATGTCAATATCCAGTAGTGCAAAGACATAATATTGAAAAAATTAAATTTCATTATGATTTAAATAATAATAGAAATTAAATTTGGTGTTTTTGACTATCAGATTAAATGGACCGACCCTGATGAAGATGGCCTTGTCAAGTTTCTATGTGGAGATAAACAGTTTAATGAAGACCGCGTGCGGAATGGTGCGAAGAAACTTATGAAGGCCAGGACTGGCACCACGCAAGGAAGGCTCGACGGTTTCTTTAAGGTATTAAACACATTATTAGATATCTATACTTTTCATGATTCTACATCATCATCATTAAACCCATAGATGCCTGCTCCAAGCTATAGGCCTCCCCCAAAGGCCATATTCGCATCCAGCGCCTTCCATTGACCTTGACTATATCGTTGGTCTACCTGTTCCCTACTTAACCGCGCCGCATATACCGGCTCGTAGTTACCACTCCAGAACATATTGGTTCCAATATTGGGAAGTCGCTGATGATTCTACATAGTAGGTACCCCTACTATTATGATATAAGAATATTAATATTACTACTTGCTTATTCTGTACCTCTGAATACAGGGCTTAATCATTATTAACTGTGCAGGTGTTATCTACTACGCCAAATCCTAAAAGAAAAGCGGAAGAGGACAAGAAAAATGCAGCAAATAAAAAGGCAAAGACTGGTGGTGGTAGAGGGAGGAAGCCGAAATGAACAGAAAAGCTATAAAATATTGTAAACAAGTTATGAAATATTGATTAAGTTTTTCTAAGTATATATGCAGCTGGACTGAATTTCTCATTAAATATTCATATATAGGCTAACTATAAATAGAGTATGTAATAATGCTGTGATCAAAAAGTAAGATGAATTTGGTTAAAAAAAGTAAATTCCGTTTATTCCTATAAAACGCACTTTTGCTAAAGCTTTTTCCAGTCCTAGGTACAGTCGGAATATTCCTTTTCTTTGTCTTCAAGAACTTCGATTCTGTTTTTATCTACGCATTGTGTCAAAACTGCGTCCCTGAATTTGTCTTTTTTCAGAATACCTAGAAGTCGCATGGAACCAAATCAGGCGAATACAGTGGTTGTGTAACAATATAAGTTGAGTTTTTAGCAAAAAAGTTGCAAAGAACCGAAAAAAAATTAAAAACCAAATGAGACTTGAAATGTTTCAGCCACAAAACATTATTTAAAATCGTTTGGACTGAAATGATATTCCAACTTTTGACAGACACTTGGTAAATTTTATAGAAAGTTCTTCCAACTTAGGAAAAAATATTACCTGCCTTCGTAATGTCCAGGAGTGTTAAATGACAATTTTACACACCTTTTGATCACAGTGTAAATATATATTTCATTAATGTTTTCGTTAATAAAATATGGACACGGCTTCATGTTATTAATAAGTTGAATAAAGGTACTATTTCTGTGACCTTGTGAAATATGTTTGTAGTTAGATGTGTCGTGCCCGTTCGCAATTCAGGACTTTCATTACAGAAATGCTTTCCATTATAAGCAAACTTTTTAATTATAAATGAAAATGCAACTAAAGATTGGATCTATGTTTATAACTGACATTGTACTTATCTAATGTTTTAAGATCAATGAATAGTTTTTGCCATCATTCTGTGAATTATGGACTCATAAATGAGGACATTAAGATATTAAAAATTAGACATTTTTAAATTGTTACAAGATGGTTAACTATGGCAAAATATTTTATTGTACACTTACAAAGGGGCCGGATAAGAAAGCTTGGATAATAAAAATTGTTGCTGTAGATTCATTTGACTATACCTTCTGACAGAAATGTATATTTCGATTATATTAATTCATGAATTTGTTTTTTTTTTCGAACCTAAAATTGATCGTACAAGGTCGTAAAAGAAGTTATGCTATATGGGTATCTCTTTGAATCCCAGTTCTGGGCAGTTGGCAGGCAAGGATGTTAAGCGCCTTTGCAAAAATGAATAATAAAAGACTTTGTTTGGCACTAATCGGTGTAACATTACTCCTGAGGATGCCCCGTGGAGGGGTGAAACTCGTGTCGAGTGTTTTAACGCTGGTAGTGGTGTAATTCGCATTATTTGCCGCATGCGCATTTATCTGTGGGCTGGCGGGCGGTGCACTTTATTGCACGTCTACTGCTACATAGCGGAAGTAGCTGTACATTAGTCCTTTTCTTAGGATGGACTTCCGCAAAGTAACGCCTGAATCTATTAGAAATTTAATTTTTATGATTAAAGAAAGTGGAGTGACAATGTTGGCGCCAAACATATTTATTAATGATATTTTTTGAATCACAATTTTTACATTGCTTCCAAAGAAACTTAGAAAATTCTGCACTTTTGAGGGCGTTCCACTTAACCCATAAATGCATGACTTTTATTTAAACTTAAAAAATATATATGTCATACAGATAAGTACACTACAATGTAGGGAAAATAGAAATATATATAAATATTTTTATATTAATTGAAAAACTTTGTGTTGCACTTATAAAACGCTATACATGTACTGCTACATATGCCGTTTAAGTGGTATGTTGCAGGTTTTCATCATTTTGCATTTAAGGATTAAGACCTCATTGCATGCCCGACAGTTTGAATGGCGCCATGTACCCACAGTTGTTATCATTTGTCGAATTTACACGAAGACCTGCTTAATTTAATATCAAACATGATTTACCGGAAAGATGTATACCCGGCTCACTATTCGTCCAATGTAAAACAATATTTAAATGCCAATTAAAAAAAATAGATGGATTGGATGAAATCGGCCTTTCCAATGGCCCGTCAGATTTGCTGATTTGACTGCCCTGGACTTTTATGTGTGGGGTAGATTGAAAGAATTCGTCTATGATAAAAAAAACTATCAATAATAGAGACCAATTGATAAATAATTATAAAAGTTAAAATATAACTCTGTGTTACCACAACCGAGGTAAGGCGTGCGCGAGAATATGTTCGTAATCATTTTAATTATCAGTGAGAATAAGCAAATAAATTGTTAACAAAATTAACTTTGGTTTAAGCTTTACGAATTCCTGTATTTCGTCATATAACTATCTATCAGACTTTTCGGCATTTTAATTCTGTAAGTTATAGGTGTATCATGTTTCATACGTTAAAAGAAAGGGAAGAAGACGAACTACTTTTCAAAATAATTTGAATTATTTTTCAAAAGCACGTTTTTTTGTAAAGACGCACTGAAATTTATAAAACAATAAGAATTTTTTTTGTATTGTTTCTTTTGCTTAGAACACGATTGTTTTTGTTATTAGATAAGTTAAATCATTTTGATTCTATTACGGATTATGTGCCTATTTAAGGAATAATAAAAAAGTATATATATTACAAAAAAAAAGCAATTTTGCAGAAATCCGGTTTTGTCAATATAATTAAAAAACTAAAACGTATCAGACCATGGTACACTAAAAAATATTTGTGTAGACTTATTCTATCCACCTGCAAAACATGTACTCTTCTATGTAACACCCTGTATATATAAACTACATTTATAATTACTTATAAACGCACTTAAACAGAAGGGTATAGTATAGACGTAAATGTTATATTTCGTTATTTGAGAGTTATGTCGATCTCGAACCTTCTTTTTAAAACATATACTGGTTTTCTGACTCTTCATTTCCAAGGAGAAGTGCATCCCAAAGCAGAACGATTGGTCAAGAAAAGAAAAATGAACGAAATCAGATTTATGCGAAGAACAAAGTAATAAAAGATTATTTGACAACCGTAAGTTTCTGTTATGGTTCAAATCAAGAAATTGCAAGCATGGAGTTAAGATAACCACTTGAAATCCAATCGACGAGCAGAGACGTGATTGTATTTCAGTAGGATAATAACGAATTGATTGCATTTGTTGAGAATACGGCCTAGTTCTAGTATCTACATTCAGGTCGAAATACACACCAGTATCGTCGATAACATGTAAGAATAAGTTATTTCACGAGCGCCGTTTTGGTCTTGATTGAAAGGAAAAAATATTTATTAAGTGATATCGATCTCTGGCTTATTACCATACACCCAATAATGTAATATTGCTTTGTCTGCTTAACTTATCGGAAAGCTCAGAGTCAGTGAATGAGTCAGGGCCTCTCCGTCCTTAGGACTTCTATATATTTAATAATGAATGAGGAGATCTGTAGACGAACATCTGTAGCCCAACTAGTTAGCAAGTTGAAGTGGTAGTGAACAGGTCACAGCGCCGACTGATGGCCGTAGTCGTTATAAGGTTTTTTAATGAAGACCAGGAACCAGGAAACGCAGAGAAAGACGTTAACCACAGGGTGAACAGGCATCCTTATAGAACCGTCGGAAAATGCATAGAGGAACTATACCTAATAGGTTCCCTATGGAAATCTATGCGTAAAAACTATATACAGAAATGGATTTCTTGCGGTTAAAATAATGATGAGACAATTATTTGCCGTGTAGATCTTAGTTCAATTGTTCGACATGAACGCGACTTTCTGATTTACTATGACATAATTAAATGACAGGCTATATAGAAAACAAAAGATGGCTGTTGGGGCTTTAAGGTGGAGACTGCAGACCACGAACCGGCGAGCACAGCGTAGGACTATTACGCACAAGGTGTATAGCTGACTTTGTTAAAATTATAGCAAGACGCTAGACGCGTGCTGCTTCCGACCAGTTCTACTTGAAATTTATGGGAGAGGCCTGAGTGCCGCATTGCACGTTAATAATAAGGCGAACGGTTTTTCTTTAATTTATTAAAATTAACGTAAAGGTAAAACCGTACGCACAAAATATATGAAGATGTCTAGCAGCGGTTGTCAAACGGCTGGAACGATGATGACGATTGATCTAATGACGTCAGATCGAGTGTCAAGAATGAGACACTATTTTCTTACTTGCACTTTATTAGTCTATGAAGCAATCGAGTTTTATGCCATCGTCAATGTTACTGACTTACGAAGAGATCTTTTGGGTTATAGTAAGATAGTATACCTCCATAGATAGTATACCTCCTTGTCCAGATCGATAAATCTGGTGTCCATCAACTTGACCATGTTAACCAGCATGTCCCTGACCATGCTGCGGGTCTCCTCGCGCCACTGCTTCTTGCTCTCGCAAAGAAGTTTCTGGGCTACCAGCTATAAGTGACAAAATAATCAATAAATTAAAATTATCATCATCATTTTAGCTGTGAAACATAATTTTATCCGTAAACCAACGACAATTGGCGACATAGCTCAATGGATGTGCAAGTGAAAATGACAGTGAGCATACCATATATCGAGCAAAATTTGCGAACATTTTGTTTCATCCCGAATTACACTATTTACGTACTAAAGGTTTAGAAGCGGCCACACAGCGCAGTGGCGGCAGTTATTAAACGCGAGCGGCCCATGGACGGCTTCTTTTGCGAACATTTTGTTTCATCTTGAATAAACCTAATTCACGTATTTAAAGTTTAGAAACGGCCAGACAGCGCAGTGGCGGCAGTTATTAATGGCTACCAGCTATAAGTGACAAAATAATCAATAAATTTGATTTATCATCATCATTTTAGCTGTGAACCATGCTTTTATCCGTAAACCAACGACAATTGGCGACATAGCTCAATGGATGTGCAAGTGAAAATGACAGTGGGCATACCATATGTCGAGCAAAACAGATGGCCGTTGGAGTTTTAAGGATTTAGAGTGAAGACTACAGTCCGGCAAGTGCTTAGTTCGAAATCGATCCATGAGGTAGATAGGTGACTGTGTTAAAGTTGCCGGTAGGTGACGGTTGCAAGCCACTTTTGTCAGTCCTATAGAAATCTATAGCCTAGGGTCTTCCACATAGCTTTCTAATAATAATGTTTTAGGGCGGACTTCATTCAGCGTCTTCCAAAGGTTTACCGTCTGTCCACAGACCCGTAAATCCTTAAGGTGCTTAAGGTGTGCTTTTCGGCCGATGGTTGTCATCCCAGAACCATAAGGGCGCTGTGAATATATGAAGACAAAATAATATTGATAGATTAATTATTAAGCTTAAAACCGATATGCGTTACTTAGTTTTTGTGTCAAAATGAATTTTCTCAATTGTAATATCCGATTTAGCCCATAATATTCAATACATTTTCTTTAAAATAAACGCAGGATTTAGCGATAATAAATTATATGTATTTGTTACAAATAACTTGAAAGATTGACAATTCATTGACTTTAGGAATACAGTGATTATCATTTGCCCTTTGACTAAAAGAAATCGAATCGAAATTACCGTGACCAGTCGAAGCATTTGCCTCTTGCACTGTTTTTTTTTTTAACTAACATTAGAGTTAAAAAGTTTTTGATAGTAGATAGCTAAAAATTAATAATATTGTTTAAATATGCTTTGAAAGTACGGCTAAAGCGACAGAGACTAATAAACATGATATGATAGGCTTATTAGGAACGACTTGCAATTAAGTGAACCAATTACAGGGCGATTCTTGACTCCGACTATGATGGTTATCGCGAAACTTGTAAACGCGAAGAGGGGCGTATAAAAGATTAGATTCCCTTTACTTGTAGTCGACATTGTGCTCAGACCACTGCCTGATGCCACATGAGAGGAACTAAGCCTCTCTAGTCTCCTCTTTTTAAAGTTCACGGAGGAATGTGAACGGGTGTTGTATTTTCTCTTGACTGATGTGTCCGGATCACTTGGCACAATTTTCTTAGAGGATGTGCTTTGCGATCGTACTCCCGAAGGCTTATCTTCAGCAAGTACAGTTGCCGCATGTGACGGCGTTCTTTTCGTTAACAGACTTCGGTAATGCTTATCAATATCATCGGAAGATTGCGAAGAAATGGAATATCGCCTCTCCATTGGTTTGTCCTCGAACATCTTTATGGGTGATATCTCTGATATGAAGGGACGTTTCTTTGGAGATGTTCTTGGAGATGCTTTTGACGCAGATTTTATAATCCTTCTATCAAAGTTCGCTTCGGAAGTGCAACCCTTTGACTTATTGGAACAACTGCGACGTGAAATAAAAAGTCCCTGACTGGAAACGCGACGAGTTAGACATTGTTTATAATCGCCAAATTTATTCATACCTTCCAACAATTAGTACATAGTGTTTAACAATTAGTTTCGTTTATTATGTAGGTAATTTTTAATTATATTTTGTTTACATTCTTGTGGTTAATTTCTTCTTTTTTATTTATTTATTCAATTGTTTTTTTATTTAAAAATAATACCCTGTTTGTCATTATTACGTTGAGCACACTAAAGAATAATTAAAAATTTGTCAGATATTACAAGGACCGACATTATCTCCACATATGTAAGAATAATTTTTTATTTAACATCACGTTAACTGTGGAATTGTACAAATTAGTTTTAATCCAAAAACGTACAGAATTATTGAATTGGATAAATTCAAGGAGTCATTATTTAATAATATATGTTTGTGTATCTACTTGTTTTTCCGCGTCGCTAAGGCTTCACTGGATGTGAAATACACACGTTGTGCTGCTAAATATAACAGAACTAAATGTCTATTGTCAAGTAGCAATTATTTTATTACAATTACCCACATTTAAATTTAATTTCACTTTTAATGTATTGGGTAAGTAGTCGAAATAAAACAATGCTTTTAAATATTCTTATGTCATAAAGTTTTTAAAATTAATGTTTTGTAACGAATTCATATTAAATTTTACTTTTATACGTGCGTATACATAGCACATATTATTATTGAAAAATAGAACAGGCACCATAATTTTTTACAACAGATAAATATTTTCTGTGCCATTTTCATGATTGATGAAGCAATTAATGATACATACCGAGTTTTTGACCTGTATGTCCAATTTTTCTCGCGGAGAGTTTGAGATGGAATTATCCACGTCATCTACGATCTATTATATTCAATTTGAAGCGTAAAAGGTTTTACAAACTTTTTAATCACATAATTATCGTTAATCCGACTCGACACCTTAATTTTAGTTAATTTCATTGCATTTCGTTTTACTGATTATTTTACACAAGAGTTGTGCGAACTATCTTTAATGTAAAAGAAAATTGCTATTCATACAGTTGCTTCTCAATGGCATGATGTCTAATAATTTATTAATAATTTAAATACTCGCATGAAAAATAGTGACAGACACATGATAAATTCCACAGATAAAAGTAAGCTCTTAACACCTAAATTTTGTGTAATTTAAGACATCCTTATTGAGTTGCACTATCGCCACCCTAATGGAAGGAAATGAGCAGGTCGGGTAATAATAAGGACAAGATAATAAAATGTAAATTAGAATAAATAAAATATAGAAATAATATATATCAAAAATTAAACAAAATTGTGCTTAAAATGAGATAAAACGCAATAAAAAAGTATTAAATAAAAATCTAAATTGAAACTGTACTGTGATACATCAAAAGCGTGTGGCGAAGGAAGGGAGGCGAGGTGTGAATGGACCTGAATAAGTGGTAAGAGAATGGATAAAAAATGTAAAAAATAGAAGATAAGCAATAGAGATAGTAAACAGACAGAGTAAAGTGATAGTAAAACATAAAGTAGTAAAAATATTCCAAACAAAAGGGTCTATGTCCTCAATATGATGGGGAGTACGAAAGGCCCCAAAAACTGGAGCATAAAACAAAAAAAACACTCCAATCGAGAAGGCTCCAAGTCATAATTAAAACTTTACTATAGCTAAATTTAAATTATTTTAAATATTAATACTTTGGACTTATTAAAAACAATATAAAAATTTGTAAATATTATTTAAATAAAAATGTAACTGTAATGCAATGTTGTATGAAATGTGAAGAATGTAAGGCGATGCACGGAATTAATGTATACAATGTATAATTACATACGATAAGTTAGATAATGTAAAGGACTGGAGAATAAAAGGAATGAAATAAATTGAGAACAATGAAAGAGTAGTATACAAACAAAAAAGTCAGAATCAATGAAGTAGAAGTTCCTGTCCTAAAAAATGCTATGAACAGGATTGGCCAAATAATCCGCGGAATCTGCCATTTGGGCAGCAGTGATAGTGTGATACCAAAAACGGTACTATAAAACTATTTTATCTGTAGTCGATTAATATGTTATTTCATAATACAGGCTCTGCCTAACTCGTGGGCCTCTAGTAACTGGTGTTTATGCATTTCTTAAATTTCAATAAAGATTTTAATTTTTTTTTAGAGGTTGTAGTAAATTATAAATGTACCCCGCTAGGAGTAAAACACTGATTAACATCGGGTGGGTAAAACTTCTTAGTATTAGTGATTATACCAGTATTTTTGCGTATCTGTTAAAAATCAATTTTGCACATATTTCTTTCTTTTTCTTTGGCTTCGAAATAAAAATCAGTTGTGATCTATATCACATATATATTGAAGATAATATTTACATAAATAACTGACAAGACGATAATGGCAGCGACGATTCGTCGGTCAGATCCCGAGAAGTAATTACAAGAAAAATTATAACCTAAATTAGTAACCATTTAAATGTAAGGTAATTTGTAAGGAATAAAAAGTAACATAGGCAAATAGTATATTGGCCATGGTAGCAAAATAAATAGTGAAGCGATTAGTGATAAGAAAAATAGGTAAATAAATAACTTATTTAAGCCGGTAGTTTAATTATATAAGTGCATTAACCTCAAATTTTTTCATGGATCAAATCGACGTCGAAGCATGATCGATACGAGGCGAACATGCAGTTCCGTTGCTAACAACTAATAAGCAACGGGAATCAAAAACCGAAAAACCTAAAACGCAAGGTTCCGTTTGCATAAACAACACAGCTCAGTCGAGCGCGCATCGCGACGTCGTATTGACGTTTCCTCGCTTTCCCGCCATTTTCTGCGTCAAACATCGAAATACGATGTCGTGTTGTGTTAATTTTAGTTGAGTGATTAGTGATGTGCTTTGGAAACTATACCTCGAGTAACGCAGGTGGGCTAATTGTTTTTGTCATTATTCCATTAGTATTTGTACAATTATGATAAAATACCAATCCACTTGCGACATAATCAGGTACGCGTTAGTTCTACGTGCTCTATCAACTTCATTGTTGTCCATTTGTTAGACGTTACTTAGATCCGATGTAAACAAGATCATTGGCAATTAGTTCGCATATTTCTCGAACTAACGGAGCGTTTGTAAACATTCTTTTGCTGTTTAATAGTTACATTACTTGTTTGCAATGTGTCAGCAGCGTTTAACGTGATTAGCAAATAAAAAAATATTTTTAATGTACGAATGGCAAGTAGTACAGTTTAAAAAAATATAAAAAAACTCCAATCGGTACCCAAAATATAAAGTAGGTAGAAGGTAGAAACGTAATAAATCATATTGGTACCTATTGTAATGTTTTGAAAAATAATATGAACTACAAATTTTGACATTATTTGCATAAAGTTTAAGAGCTTTTGGTGAGAAGACATGTATGAAACCTGAATAGCTATTTCTTAAATTAGTGGTTTTAATACAGTTTTTAAAATGACTTGCATATGATTTTATTTAAAGACGATATATGAGAATATTTAGTTTATTTCAATTTACGGCATATGAATACCCATATCGACTTAATTTATGGTGAATGTAAAACTAACGCAAATGCTTCTTTAGCCATTTATATAGAGAAAGAGAACCTGCGCTGTTTAGATCGGATTTTGTAGCGAAATCGCGAATCTTCATTCGGCGTGCCCTTACGAAAACAAACAAGGCACTTTTATGACAAGGTAAGCAGCCTTTGAGAAAGCCCACAAATATATATAGTTTCAGGATAGAAAAGTTATGGTGGTCATTAAAAATCTGTCTGATATTAATAATCGCAATAGTTTTTTAATGATATGTTCCAAATATATATGTCTTCTATAAGCACTGGTCATATATATAAAAAAAAATTATTGGATATTCTAAATACGAATAAGATCGATAGATAAAGACTAGTTTTATTTTATATCCCTGACTTCGAAAAATATGTATGAAATGTAATTTTTAACAGTTCTGAACAACACAGAAATTTCTTTTTTAACCCTACATAAGTTTACATTAGTTTTAATCGTGTAACTAGATCTTTAACGTTATCTAATCTTGTTTCAGTATTGTCTAACACTGCACACTGGTCTAAAATTTTACTCCATGATACAGGCAGTGTCTAGTGTTTAATTAAACTGCTAGATTTATTGTAACTCTTATATTATGGAAATAAAGAATTAGTAATACATAACATAAATGTAAGGATGTACACAACTATCTGTATGTAAATCTATAATTTGACGCTTGGCATTAAATTGAACTTTTCCTCTTATAGTTGGCAATTACTTGAACGATTTAAACAATTTTCTAAGATCACTATACAGAAATATCTATAGAAATACATACAATATTTAAATTGGCGATAAACGGGTTAATTAGTATAAATTATTACTAAAGAGACATTAATTAGCCTGATCCTAGGTTAATAGCGGATTTTATCCTCATCATTAAAGCCGTAGGTCATCCACTGGATATAGGACTTCTTGATACATTTCCAATAGTCGAAGTCTTCTTGTGGAGTCGTCCCTTGAGCCTAGTCAATCCATGGAGCGTTCATCGAATCTCGTTATGACGTTAAATAGTAGTACGTAGTGGCCCGAATCGAGGCTCCTCCGGGATCCCTCGAGCTATTCTACTTTAAAATAGGTCATAAGCGCCCTCCGCGCGTTATTACATTAAACCCGCGAAACCTGCAAATGTCATTTGGCCAGTAGTAACTGTCCTGCCCAAAAAATATATTCTCAATATGACCTGTTGGAAACGGCTTGCTAAAGCGTCTTCTGGCCTTAACAATGTAATTTGCCCACCGTGAAATTTGATTCAGTTAATTTCGTATCAAGTAAAATAATAAAACACTAGACTGGGGTTAATTTTTTCATAACTAAAAGAAATACAACCAGAAGTTACATAAGTATGTTTAATGTAGCGACTATTTCTTATTTTAAACGTTTCTTCTCAGTCGCCTCTTTATTTCTAGAGCTCGTGCACGTCTCGAAAGGCCTCGTCGAAACCGATGACAAGCTCTGTGCATACTATCCAATCTTTTGCTTTCCTCGAAACAGTAATAAGTTATTCATTTGACTTGATCAGACTAGCCAGTAGCACCTGCGAGTTTGTCGAAGTTATGTGGTTGAATGCAGGCAAAATTAAAAAAGTTTTATGGGATAGAGTCAAAAATAAAATAGATTGAAATGATAAGTTGACAATGAATAAGTAATCTTTTTATTTTAACACAAATTGTACGATTTTGATTAGAGCGATTCTGTGAAGGAATTTTACACTTCATTGCAAAGCTGTCCGATATCTCGACTTTGTTCCATCCACTTTACGTCGGATATTTGGGATAATACAATAATAAATTTTCCCCAGCGCGTTTCAAATAAGACGTTCGCGAACGAAGTGCGCAGATCTCGGTACAGCGAGGCGGAACGCGCGACCTCGACAACGATTCTTGTTCACTTGAATCGTTAATAATTCACATTACCGTATGTTAATTACGTTTTTGTCGTACGCTGTCTCGTTATTTAGTTGCGCCATTATTACATCATCCTATTATTATTATTCGCTTCTATCGAAGTAGAAATGAGGTCCGCAGAAGAATTAAAATCATTGAGGTAGCCGGAAAAATCTCTGAAGTAGCTGGCTATATTCGAATGTTGATGCGCGCTGTTAGCCGATTTGGTTTTTAAAGCTTCATCGGACTTAAGGCTCGCGGATTCGAAATCTCTGAAGTAGCAATGAGAGGAACACATAGCTAGTGTTACCACTGAACAAAAGGTTTTCGTGTAGCTACCGTGAGCCGATAGACGAAGCGATGTGGGTAGGCCACACAACAGGTGGGCCCTCGACAAAATTATGATCGCGGGTAGTCGTTGGATACGGGCAGCGCAAGGCTGGCTAATTATAAATGATATATATTTTTATTTTTAATTAACTAAAAAAACTGGAGAAAAACTTTATACTTAAAATGTTAAATTTGACATTAACGATAAATAAACAAGACATTATGTGTAGCAATTGTCACAGGTCACAACCTTCTAAATCAGATGTTCCCAATTTTTTTTCTCGTAGACTTACAGTTTTAAAATTTAGCTAGATCCGGTGGATCCCCCTGCAGCATTTCTAATTATCCTATAACTTAAAATAGATCTAACTTTGGAAATTTCCATTACATCCAAGTTCAAACCACGAATTATTACTTATCGAAAAAGAATCGAAAATTGATTGGTTAATTACATCATCGATGGTGCTGCGGGTGGACGTAAAAATAATAAAGTTGGTCAAATAAAAAGCTCCATCTAAATCTATTTTCTTTATATGTTGTACTAAATCAGCCATTTATTTTGAAAGTGGCTTAAATTACTTTTTCCAAAAATCGAGTTAATGGCAACACTAAATACAATAGATCGGTGTCTTTTCATTTAAAAAAAAAATCTCTTTATTTAAAATAAAGTGACTTTCAAAATAAACGGTTTAAATATCGAATATGCCAGTTTTACAAGCAACATTGGTTGAGCTTCTAAAAATATTATCTGTCTACATCGAAATGTGAAGTCAAGCTAACATTTTAGTTCTTCACTGACGAAATCAAATAAATACAATACAATTGAAAATATCTCTTAGTAGATATATTCATGACACAGTTTGTCTTCGTAGTAATTTTAAATTTAGATGAAGTACCTTCAAACATATTTTCATGTATAAATCGGGAGTTAGCTTGAAACCTGATGATTACTACGAATTGTTAAATATTAAAATTAATTATTATTTACTATCTGTCACTATAGACTTTGTACTATCAGAAATTATAAGTCTGTTGCATTCCAATTATTTCATTTATACAGGGTCATTGGAAATATGTGTTAAGGCATTAAAAGTTTTAACTGACTATTGTGTCATAAATTCACACCTTTAAAGTTCTAACCCACGTAACCAATTATACCATGTCTTATCAGCAGCTGGAAGAAGAAAGATCCGTATCAATAGCGGCAACCCTCTCCCACTGTCTGCGTTTAGTTAAAGCGAAAAATAAACATTGTAAAAAAAAAACCAATAGCTATAAAAATCAGAATTAATATTAAAAAAAAAACTATATCTTATCAGGGTTCCCAAACCACTGAAACATTTTTAAACTATATTGAAGCAATAATAAGATTTGAAATTTAAGAAAACTTCGAACTAATAATCCTTTGATTCTTAAAGTCTGCCGATAGACGCCTATTACAAGGCATAGGCATTGTCAATTATCGCCACGATGATCAATCTTACACTACCCGTGTCCAGTAAATTTTCATGACCTTGACTTTGTCCACATCGATTGATTATTCAATTAGAAATATTAACAAATAATTAAATTAAGAATAAAACTGTTACGCATTTTTAATTAATTTTAACATAGTTTCGTAATGAATTTTATTATTTTTATTATATTATCTTCTTATTAGCGGGTGCTATGTCACATTATGCAAAAGTATTTTTTATCTGTGCCGCCGTAATGGCGGGAGAATTCTTGTCGCTGCGAGACGGGAAGTGTTTCACTCGGTCTTCGGTTCATTGTTAAGAATGGAAATCTTATTTCTCTATTATTCAACTGTCGAATTAATGATGAAAAAAAACCTTATTGTTTATATGAATAAGTTTGATTTTAAGAATTAATTGAATACTTTATTAACATGGTGATTAGTTGTTAAAATCTTAAAAAAAGTTAAATTTTTAGGTTATTTTTCAGCAAATAGCTTTTGAAACTATTGTCAATTGCCCTATATAAAGTGACCATTCTGAAATATATTACGTTATTTATTTTATTGGAATGCGACAGGTTTATAACTTCTAACAGTACGATGTCTGCAAGGAGAGATAGTAAAAAAATATTAATTTTAAAATGTATCCGAATTAAAATACGATTTTTCTTATTATATTTTTGAAAATAATTTAACAAACATAATTGGCCAAACCTTTAAAGCTCTTACACCTATTTCCTTCCATCCTAAATATTAAACTTGTTGCCAATACAATAAAAAAACCTAAAATGAAAATCGTTGGATTTTGCTTAGTTACTTTTTGAGTTGGTTTAAAGTTCTTGTAGAAAGAAATTGTAAATCATATGCGGATAGTAAAAAAAAACAACTTTACTTACCTCAACCAAATCTTAGGATAATTTAAAAGAAGCTGAAAGACATTCGACGTCCATTAAAATAAAAACGTCAGTGATAGACACCCATTTCAAGGGATAGACCATCAACTTGTCTTGATGTATGTATATACAAAAAATGTGCATCCTTAAGCATTATAATAAAAACGTAATGACATAATAAATTCGAAAAATAATGGACTAAGAAACTCGCAAAAAGGTTTTATATAATAACTCAATGTACATAGCTCTATGCACATAACTGAAGTTGGAGTGACACTGGTGATATAATAATTTTATCATAGCATCTTGCTTTTGCAATTAGCAGTTACATGTATGAGAATAAAAAACACGAGCAAAGTAACTTAAAGGATGTCACTAATTAGCGGTATTCTGCTAAACACGAAGGAGCTTACCTACCATAAACAAGCTATTTATATATTTACATATATCCGTACATTTATTTAAATGTTACGTAGGGGATCTTAAGAAATTATAACAAAAATTTTGTTGCTGTTTTCGAAGTCAAAATACTGATCATTATTACCATCACATCAGCCAATAGACAATCGCAATGAATTGTCCATCCCCCAAAGATCACGACGTTGTCCGGCTTTCGCTGCCCCTATGTAGCCAGTTTCCGTTACGTTACTTTGTCGTCGGTAAACCTAATAGGAACTGGAAAACTTTATATTTATATTTTACTTTATATTTATATATATATATATATATGTATATATATATATATATATATAAGAGATGTATAGAATATCGATGTACAAAGTATATTAGTTGTGTAAATCTAAAGGATAACAAAGCAACGTCATGGCCAAATAAAGACATGAAAAAGTAAATCGTTAATTCTGTGGGTAGAATTAAAAAATAACCAAATTTTAATTTACTTCAGTTGTGTATTATCAAGTATACATCGACGGTAAGGTGATTTGTGAATACATTAGCAAACTCCTTTTTTATCAATCATTACTATGCAAATTTAAACGTAACCGAAGTAAAACATTGTCTTTTTGTCTTTTTTAAATTTATGTTTTATACGTATAGTCGCTTTCAAAGCATTGTTTTTTCACAAACTTCAGTACCATCACTTTCAACACTATTTCGACCATAGGCAGTTTTCTACTGGATATGGGTCTCCCCCATAGGTTTGTAATAATCCCGATAGAAGGAAGCAGACGATTTTAACTACGTCGCCTTTCGACGCACAATCGACAGGATGTCCACTTACCGGTCCGTGATCCAGAACCTCAAGACCACATTCTTTGCTTTTGAATTCCCCAAAAATCACTACGACTATGACGGGACTTGCTGCTCGCATCCAACGACTTCCCACGACCTTTGTCGTGGATCCACCTAGTGGGGCACTAGAGAAACTTTCGACCCCAACGACCGAATGACACGCGAGCGATGTGCCATGTCCACTGTCCACTGCTACAGACGAGCAATTCTTTGACCTACATTGGTTATTACTCTATTTCTCTCGCTAAATATACGAACGAAATAAATATCGCTAAATATCCGAACGGAATAAATATACGAATCAGGCGTTACCTTGCGGAAGTCAGTCATAAGTAAGAAAAGGACCAATATTTAGCCACTTCCGCACATGCAGTGGTAGTCGTGCAACAAAGTGCACCGCCCGCCAGCCCGCTGACAAATGCGTATGCGGCAAACGATGCGAATCACACAACCGCCACCGCCAAATTACTCAACACGTGTTTCACCCCTCCACGGGGCATCCTCAGGAGCTACGTTACACCGATTAGTGCCAAACACAGAGTGAGCTCAGTCCAGTATAAATAACAAGCGGCAACGGACTGACGAATTTTTCAGTTCTAAAAACTTTCACTGTCGCCAAAATACATCAGTATATTATTGTCAGCACATTTATGAGACAACAACTCCGAATGGACGTTTCAGATATTTTAATACCTTCCTTTACTACGAGCTAATTTTCAAACATTGTGTTCGGATCATCGGTTCAATCAGTCTTAACTAGATTCGAACTCACGACCGCGGCGCATATCGTGCGTCCATAGTTTAATAGACACGTGCGTGGCCTACCAATCGATCAAATCCATCCGCTGTCACGCGTTTGACGCGTGAGAATGAAAACTTGTAAAGTTTCCTTATCATAACTTTACCTTGTTGATGGTAAGACAAGAGGTCGACCATATCTACCATGAAGTCTTAATTTACCGCAAAAAAATTGTCTACAGAAGTTTCTGGATGCGGTCATCAAGGCAATTAATGGGGAAGCCTGTTCTCGCAATATGCGTCTATCTGTTGATTGATATAATGATGATGAGACTGTATAATAAGAATCAACGAATATTTTTCGATAATATTTTCTTTTTCTGTTTAATTTTATTTAACCTTAAAAAAGTGCAAGTAAAATTGCCAAACTGTTGACGAAAATACGTGACCTATAAAAGATGCCTAACGGCAACATAATTACAATATAAATACAAGTATTTACATATTTATAAAAGAGAATGTCATCTTGTACAGAAAAAGTGTTTTTCAGAACTGTTTACTTTAGATGACATGTATTAGAAGGACTATTTATTTAAATATTACGAGTGTCATTCAGTCATTATTTTTATTCAAGGTAGTTAAGAAAATTATTATTATCTAACCTACTTTGTACAGAAACCGTAATTACCATAATATCTAGTCATGAAAATTAACAAGAGACAGATAATTAAAATGGTGCAATAACGGAAAAAATCCCTGTTCGTTTCCAGACTATGAAATTTATGTTTTAGATATTTACACTTTTATAAAAGAAATTCTATTATAGAAAATTCTAGAATTAATGGAAGGAAAAATCGCAGGACGAAAGATTTAGGAACTTCGATGATCGATAGTATAAATTGACGAAATGAAAATCGAGCGAGGTTTCTCGAAGAACACCCATTAAAGTCGACAAACAAGCAAGCTTGGCTTGCGATCTAGAGCCGGCAGTTGGCTTATTCGGCCGCTTATTGAGGCTGTTAATAATTAACTCTAACCGTGTAACCAATTTTTTCTATAATTGATAAAACAATTTGAAGATGAATTGCTCTAAATACTGTATATCGTTAACAAGGTCCAGAAAGGACAGATGTTTCCTGTTAAGTGCGTTCACTTTTCTCTTAGTATTTGGTGTCATTATTTATAACGTTGTAAACAGTAAAATGTAAATCTTGTCTCCTATAAAAGAACATATAATAGAGCTATTATTTATGCGGCAACTTGTGTTATATTTTTTTATAACTTTTATATTACTATATAATTTATTACACCTACCTACATTGTTATATTTTATTATTACCTACATTATAATATGTACTATCAAGGTTATCATTATTATACGTAAATAAAAAAAAATATTAATTATTATCTTACTTTAAATTGTGGAGTTTCTGACAGGCTCTTCTCAGCAGATCATCATTCCGAACCGGTTCTAGCTTATAATGTTAAAATAATTAATAATTCAAAAGTTCCTGTAAACACTTACTTGTATAAAGATAATTTAAATTTAACTTTGAATTACAAGAGATCAATTTTATTCTGGTATTTATCTAATTAGGCTCTTTTGGCATATTTCTCTTGATGTAAATATGCGATCACTATACATAAACCAAAAGAGAAAATAAAATGTTTAAAATTAATGAAATATTGAACACGATGTAGGTTTTTCGTCCGTCAAACCAATTTCCTTCACAACCTTGTTCTAACAACCTTGACTCGATAACACAGCGCGGCAAATAGCCCATTTCCGCCAACGAGGAGCGACCGGAAGTACCTGATTACCTATAATTTTATACGTAATTTTTACTTACAATACGCTATTATGTAATGGTTGTTGCATAGGTAAAAGGCAAGAGATTTAACCCATTCAGGATTTCCTTACCTACAAAAAATTAGATACATCGGTAGTCGACCGATGTATTTGAAAGACATAGATGTAAGTAATAAAAAATAAGCACACATATTGTGCGCTCCATATAACTGTTTAAACACACACCTTAAAAACAAATGAAGTAATCTCCTGAACAGAAAGTGAACGAGAAGATATGCTATATATTGGGCTATTGATTAGAGGTGTGAAAGGTTTAAAGAAGTGAAATGGTACAATGTACGTACGTAACGATTATGTATTAAGAAAAAGTGTTTTTAAATTTCGGACCATTACATATTAAAATTAATTATAGTTTATTGTCTGAAGTTATTACACTCTCGTATTTTCAGTAGAAAAAATTATTATTATAACATATTTCAAAGTCCACATTTTATACTGCTTTATTGGAAATAGGTATTGGTGATAAATGAGATATACATTAAGAACTTAAAAGACTTCACACCTGTAACCGATTAATCTTTATACAGATAGAAAAGTTACACTAACAAGATTAGTAAATATTGAAGAAGTAATACTCGCAATGTTTTTTAGATATCGAAAAACATCGTATGTTTTAAACACAAGTTACAAATGATAATCATTATTACAGCTGCAGAATGCCCACAGCTGGACATAAGACTCCAACAAAGATTTTCAATAAGACCGGTAGAAAGCGGTCTGTATCTAACGTCTTCCGACGACTTTAATAAGGCCGTCTGTTTACCTAGTCACTAGTCCATCAGGTGGGACGCCCTACAGTTTGCTTGTCGATCCGTGGTGACCAGAATCTTAAGACTTCAGCGGACATCTGTTCATTACACCCTGTGGCCTGACCGCTAACTAATACAACGATGAAATTAAAGCCTTATTACTCAAGTTAATAGGTTCAAAGTTCAGTGTTGAGTCGCCCAGACGTCGCGGTCGAATGCAACTCTGTGACCTTTCGATGACCTTCAGTTTCAAGTAAAAAACGCGGCTTTCCGGTGTGATGTTAATGTATTTTCGCGAAGTTCGGTTCTTATTTAATTAACTTATTACATGTCGGTGTAATCTCAAGTAACGCAAAGAAAAACGTCGAGTAATTAAAATGAAGATGGTGCATCCAAATTCAAACCTGCTGTACCTGCTGGACTAGCATTATTGATTTTAAATGTGTTACAGAACGATCCAGAAACTATTAGCTGGGATTTTGATAAGTTTTATAAAGTATTTACGATTATATACAATCATAAAAGAAAACAATTCTATTAACGTAACTGCCGTTAGATCCCCGTGTCCTCTTTGAGCTTTTTTCAGCAAGTCTTCCTTGATAGTTTCCATAGACTCCATCGGTAAAAACGATTTCGGATCTGTTTTTGATTCAATGACTTCTAGAATATTCCCCGTCACATCACCATCTCCTTTAACCGCAAATAATACACGTATATCAAAGTAACCTATTTCACATGATTTCATATGAACGTAGATTACATTCTGATAGGAACATACTGGATCTATACCAGGTGATAAGAAACAAGATGGCTGTCGCGTCCCACTAACCCATTTATTTCTTTAACCCAGATAAGCCTACTGTCCTATATTTAGGACAGTTGAAATAAAAAAAAATATCAGAATACCCTCTTTATCTAAGATTATTTAGTCTTATGATTTGCAGTAAGAAACGTGTCAGCTTTATTAGAAAAAATAAAAAGACAGTTATTTTAACAGTTTTTACCTTATATTTTACCTTATAAGTGTGTAATAAAAGTGCGTTGCAGACATGGCAAATGACAGGTATGTATAAAAAGTTATATTTTACTCGTGAGTTGTTTTTTTCTGTGTTAATATCTAGTTGATAACCTTAACTTTTGTACTAAATAAATATTCTAGCAAAATAATATAAATAAATTACGTATAACTTGTTAAAAATACTAGCGTACTATATATAGGACAGTAGGATAATATACATGATTTTAGTACAATAATACAACTTTTTCTTTACAGACCGTTAGCTGCGCATGAAATTTTAGATGCTTTAGAAAATGTTTCTGATAATGAAGATTATAGAGAACGACTGATATGTATTCTACCTCCTCCTGTTGATCCTGACTATCTCACTGACGAAGATTCGGGTGAAGAAGATAATGTAACTTTGAATAATTTGCCACGCAACATTCTGCTTCAACCGGCTGAAGTAATGATTCAAGGGCAGATTATGGTGAGTGATACAGAAGAAGAACCTTCTGATTCTACAGGTCGAACTAAACGTAGGCGTACCTACGCATGGAGAAAACGGGACTTGGCAAAAAATCCCGTGAATTGGCCAGATGTTCAAGGCGCTTGCCAAGATAAGCGCCCAATTGAGTGGTTTGAAAACTTCTTAGATGAAGATGTTATTTCGTTGTTGGTGTCAGAGAGCAATAAATATGCTGGGACAGTTCGAGAAAACAGGACATCTAGTTGTCCTCTGATTACATCGAAGTTACTGAAAAAAAAGGAACGTGGTGCTGTCGATTACAGAACGACACATGACAACACGTTCATTATTGCTAAATGGCATGACAATAATATATTCAGTATTGCTTCTAATGCTGTAGGAATAAATCCTAAACAATCTGCCAAACGCTTCTCACAAAGTGAAAAGAGAAACATTGTCATAGAAGAACCACATATGGTGTCCATTTATAACAAATATATGGGAGGAGTGGATCGGTCTGATGAAAATATTTCACATTACCGAATTGGTATACGAGGTAAGAAATGGTACATGGCGTTGCTCACACACATGATTGATCTTGCCGAACATAATGCATGGCAGTTTGTAAAATAAATCATGGAAAACTGGATCATCTTGGCTTTCGCAGAAGGGTAGCAATTGCTTTGATTGAATCAAACAGAAAAAATGCCAAAAGAGGGCCTAGCCGACCCTCCCATCATGAACATGCTGATAGCCGTAAAGACCAAATGAATCATCTGGTTATTCCTCAATCGAAGCAAACACACTGTCGTCAATGTCACAAAAAATGTTTGACACGTTGCAAGAAATGTGATGTTGGAGTGTGTGTCAAGTGTTTTGAAACATATCATTCATAAATAGTGTTAATCTAGTAAATTACATATAACAATGGGTAATATAATCAATAGTTATCTAATAAACTACACTTTTTGATTACATTCTGTTTTGTCATAAATGGTCTTTTATTTCCTCGTATTATCCTACTGTCCTACATATAGGATGGCTGTTTCCCTGAAAGCCTTACACTTAATTTTTTTTTCATAATTTTTTTTATATTGCATAAGATCTAATAAACTAAATAATGTAACTTTTTTCAAAATTTTCAGAAAATTTTAGTTTCAGGCTTATCTGGGTTAAGTGCAGACGTCTTTGATCATAGCAACTATCGTACAGCGTTCAACTACAGCTTTAACGCTAGCGGTACTGATATACCAAGCTGCTTCTTTTTTGTTAAATTTTCTTTTTACATCTTCTCCTCTTTTCTCATTGTTCTCTTTTGGTTATTTGTCATAATTTTTATCATTGTCGATATTTCTGTATCAATTATTATCAGATTTTGGCAATATCGGGTTTATTTCGTTACCCGCGTTACGTATTTAAAGCTGTGATGGATTCTATTTGCTTTTGTATTTCACAACGGAATAATATATGTGATGTTGTGCCTCGATACTGATGTTCATATAATCAAAAGAGTGTAAATATTTGTAAGGGCATAAATAACGACGTATTGAACTTCAAACAGAACGGTTATCACTTCGATCTTTCCAGACGTTTTTTGGTCTAATGTAAGAAAATTCTTCGAAATTGTATTGTGTGTTTATCTAAATTGAATTGTTAATTCTTATTTTTCTATTTTTCATGATAAATTAAACTCTGGAGCCTTTAAGACTAGAGTGAACAGGTTTCTTTTGGATGGGCGTGTATCACCTTCGTCTTCATCTACACTTTCAATCAGGTTCGATGGAAGACAAACGCCTATTCCATTACAACTATATAAAAAAATATTAATGATATCTGTAAAGCTGACATCGCGTACATGTTTTATGCTTGATGTACATACCTCCTAAAATTAATGGCTTTTTCATGGGTTTGGTGAACGCTCATGAAATGTCTCGAAATTATCTTGTAATAAATTTAAGAACTTTATAAAAAAAACTTATATAAATTCTATTATAGTGTGCTAAGCTTGGGAATGAATTGAGAATTACTATTACAACTAAATTGTGGTTAATTGATATCGAATATATGATATTGTAAAAATGCTTACTTCAACACGTCTTAGTTTGTTGTCTGTTAGATCAGTGCTAGTTTGGAACTTTCGTAGCTTTAACCTAAGGATGCCTTATAGGGAACTGAAATCTGATTCTAGTTTGCATCAAATTGGGCTCTTTTATTCTTCTCATTCCATATACAAGTGGATATTTTAAATCCTATGTGGACAGTGACCGAATTAAACAAATATTAAACAGGGATATTGGTAGGATATAACACGTGAGATGATAAATTTACAATTAATTTCATCGTACATATGAGTGAATGTGTTAACACTAATCCAGTGTATTTATCATCATCAGGTCAGCCGGTAGCCCCAATGCAAGGCATAGACCTTTCAGTAGATCGCCACAACGTTTAGTCATAAGCTCCACGTATCCAGAAAACTCTCGCAACTTTGTCGTTGATCCACTTAGTGGAGGGCCAAACTAGAACTTTCATTTCCATTGACGGGCAGATACACGAGGGATATGCGCCGCCCACTACCATTTCATACTAACAATTCTTCTTGCTACGTCGATGACTTTTGTTCTTCTGTGTCATTAATTCTACTTTTAAATAGATTTGTGACTTGTGTTTGTGTGTGTTGTTGTTGACGTGCGATAACCCTATATTAATGTGCGTTTGAACAGATCATGTGCTGACGATCTCCTTTTTCGACTGACGAAATGTTGCCTTTAATTGGAGTCCTTACGACATTAACACGAGGCCATCCTGCCTATTGTTTAACAGCAATTCCAACGCTCAACGCGTACGCAGCAAGGACTCCCTTGCTTGTCCATATCGATGTATTAAGTTGACCATATAGGAAATAATTTATTTGTAACATACAGTGAGCAAGATCACCTGAAAGAAAGTAACATGTTTAATTCTATAACATTAAATGATCCTTTCCTCGTATCCTTTGCTTCTGAGGATCATAACCCTTTTTGGACAGATTGTCGCACTCTATGTTACACTGTTTGTGTTGGTTTCGAGCGGTTTGTTTAACTTCTGCTATTGTGGTATCGAACGTCGTTCGGCTCTGTTCGTACCAGCACATGGAGCTACTGCTGATGGTCGCCATCCATCCACTAAGAATAGTAGTAGATGGATGGCGACCGCGAAGCGATAAATTTTTTTTTAAGCCGCTAACAGTTTTTACCGAAACTTATTGTATTGATATCTAGACTATTAAATTTAGAAGTTCGTTTGTGAAAAATCCTATAATTTTACAATAACCTTCTTTGTAATGCTTTAGAATCATGCAAGGTACATGAAACTGAATAGTAAAGAAACATTTACTGTAATGGTTGTGTATTGTTAACTGATATTACTTACTAAATATACAAAAATAATCTAACAGACTTTGATGAATCTTCCTAAAGTGCATTGGGTGCATTTTAAGTTGAAGGATACCATTAAAGTGAAACTCAATTTGATTTTGGTTCAAATTAATCGTAACTGAAATTATTGATGATCATTATTTTTAATATTCATCATAACACTTGTACGTTTACAATAATTATAATAAATTCAAAAAAATAAGGGATGTCCATATATTATTTATAAGGCACCGAGAAAAACTGGCTGTGCTAAAGTTTTGACTGCAAAATCGGAATCAGATTTTTTAAAGAAAATTCTGCGAAACATTATTGTGCAACCCTTTACAAAATTCAAAACGCATATTAAAGATAAATTGACAGAAAAGGCTTATAAATTAATAAACGAATATTTAAATGACAAGAATCATTGACAATGATGTCGCTTGATTATTTTTATTTAATTTAGGTTATATCTGACAAAGTGGGTATGTATAAAACTGTATTGTTAAACTTGATTAAAACATGTGTTGTTGTGGAGTTTCTACCTGCTTATTATCCACAATTATATCATATTGCGAACCGGAGTACAGTCAAAAATAAAATAGATTAAAAATGTAATAAATAATGAATTGACGATCATTAAGAGTTGTGTTAAAAGTTCCAATGCTGAATAAATTAGTCTTATCTTTTATCAGGTTGTGGAGTGATATGTCTATTTTGAAATTTATGAGGGAGACTCATGTCCATCTGTGGACGTCCCATAGCTGTAGCGGTGATAATTAATCTTGCTATGACATACACAAGTAATGACAATAAATAAAATAAGTGATCCGAAGCTAATAAAAATATGAACGTATGCATGTTTTGATAATCCAAGAGAATAGATCCAAAAGTAAAGTAAATACCACCTTCCTTATGCAGGATGTAAATATGTTGTTGTAATTTATTAAAATGTCTTAGTTTGTTGTCTCTTAGATCAGGGCTAGTTTGGAACTTTCGTAGCTTTAACCTAAGGATGCCTTATGGGGAACAGGAATCTTATTCTAGTTTTTGGGCTCTTTTATTCTTCTTATGACGTATACAATTGAACATTTTAAATCGTATGTAGATAGTAACCAGATTAAATATTAAACAGGGATATTGGTAGGATATAACACGTGAGATGATAAATTTAAAATAAATTTTATCGTACATATGTGTGAATGTATTAACACTAACCCAGTGTATTTATCATCATCAGGTCAGCCGGTAGCCCCAGGCCCATGCAGGATGTAAATATGTTGTTGTAATTTATTAAAATAAAAATTCTAGAACGACAAATTATTTTTTACTATCGTCAGTTGATTAATATCACACTTCGTAAATTGCTTTGGTCATAAAGTCTCCGCGGGGCGTGTAATTAAAGATTGAAGGCGAATGGATCTTTTAGGTTATATGAGAATGTCTCACAGCGATAGACTAAAACACTTTAAGAACTTCAATGGGCTTTAATAAAATAGTTTTTATATAAACAGCTAAAACATCGTCATCAGTATTTTAGTCGTAAGAAGTTCACAGCTGGACAAAGGTCTCATAGATTTATAATTGAACTGGTTGGAAGGGACTTGCCTAGTGCGACCGTGTCCGACGACATCAACAAGATCGTCTGTCCACCTTGTGTATAAACGTCCTGCACTCAGCTTGGTCGTCCATCGCCACTACATCAAAACCTTAAAACAATGATAAAAGAGTCCAATTTATCGAAGAGTGATAACCCAAGGTCCTCTCCAGGGGGCCCTTGAACTGAGTCACTGCAACGTCCGCCTAAGACATAACAGCTTGGCGGCCTCTTTCGCCCGATCTAAGGCTTTGCAGAGAGCCTTCGAGTTTCGCTACCTTAAAAAGAGGTTTTAGGCTAAACGCCCTTTGCGCCCTGACCTATGGAACCCGCGGAATTAGCAAATGTTACTTAGATAGCTGTGTTAGTCAAGTCAAATATACTCCTAGATTTTAAAATAAATAACACTTATACTAAGGGAAACAAAAAATAGTAAGTACCCTTAGGAATCAATGTAAATATATGAAATATTAACAATCCACTTTATAACGTAACATTGAACGAGTCCCGTCCGTATATGATATTTTTATATGAGCTCTCCATACCATAAAAAGAAACTTAGCGGTGATAATAAAACCTTCCAAAAGCAGCAAACAAATTGCACCGCTCGCTGGAAACATTTTCATCAATAATTCATGGCGATATTGAATTTCTTTTTAATAAAGCTCAAGGGGTCAATAGAGTCTCCCTGGCCGAGCGGACTTACAAGGATGACATATCAATGCAGGAAGTAAAATGCAGTGCGCGTGTGTTGACGTGAACGTGTGTGTTTGACGGCGTGCGTGTGTGCGTGCGATGCGTCATGCACTATCAAGTAAAATCCAGGGCTGCCACTTAGAACTATCATCTTTGCCCGGGGATTCTTTAAAATAATATAACAAGCTTATTAACCAAATTTTATTGTAAAAGGTTTACGCTTCTGTAATAAAATTCCCTCCGAAAAAAATATATTAAGTAAAGATTGACCAATGAAGCATACTATAGTATTAAATTATGTAGAAGATAAACATGTCTGATATTAGTATTACGAAGATCACGTGAAAAAAAGGTGATTTATAATATGAAAATTTTTTAAAATTGGCCTCAAAATATCTATTGAGTTTCTTAACAGGTTCTAGATAGAATAGACATACCGAACCAGAATATACATCTATATACATATGGGTGTCCAGTTTTTGTACCATTCTTAGGGTGGGACGGGTTTTCAAAAACTCGACCAAACTAAGACTACACATAACCTTTGGCGTACTAGAATTTTTTCATCCAATACTTTGCATGTGACAACTCGATGCGCAGATGTCTCGAAAGTGCTCTTTTAGAGAACTTTACTTGCCCAAAATAGATTCATTTGGGATTTACAAAGGCCAGCAAAAAAACCCAGTGTTAGAAGACTGAATTTTGCGATCGCAGGTCACGGGTTCGATTCCTGGGATACAATCTTGTATTATTCACAATTTGTGTATTAATTATTTTGGATTGCTACTGATCACAAATAAGTTTTCAGAGTATGTACTACTAATACCACACTCCGATCGCCAGCGTGCCTGCCAAAGCTGGCGATAATGACACACTCCCCGTTAGATATCTCAGGAAGGCCTATGGATGGATATAAGTGGATGTCTGTGAGCTCAGATGACGACAATCAACAAGATATATTTGTACATACATATACAAACTTTCTTTTTACCAATGTCTACTTTTTGTAGATACTTAGTGACGGCAATAAAAAAATATTTCAATAGAATACCCACAAAATCATTTATCGTTATAAAAGCAATAAACTATATTGATTGAAAAAAAATTAAGTAGTTTACTAGCCGGATTGCCGTATTAGAAGACTGCTTTATGGCACTATGTCTACTATACAATGAACTCTTAGCTGGTTAGCAAATATATTACATATATGTATATCGTCGGAGTTATTTTTTGTTTCTCAAGGAAGTTAATTACATATTTTAAAGTTATACTGTTCGCTCATTGCATAAGGCGTGATTTGATGTATAGATACAATGCAATTAAAACCTTTTTGTGAAAAATGTAAATCTTCGTACAAGATATAGGACGAAGAAAAAAGTAAAGATTAGTTTAAAAAGTAAAGATGCAATAACTAATTTTTTGGGGATTACACAATGTTAAAAGTTCTTTAAAAGAGGTAACGAGATGTTTGGAATCGACTTTTTTTTAAAAAGGCACGTAAAGGTGAGGGGAATCACAAAAGCTAGACAAAGTTTAAGTTTAAAGGTTAGGGAAAGTTAAGGAGACGAGAAAAGTTGGGGAAACAATAGGAGCCGAGAAGGCGAGGAAGGCTATGAAGAAGGCGTGGTAACGTACATTGTATTTGAGTAAAAGATTACAAAAACAAAATCTTTTTTGTACAACCCTAAGCGTCTTCACACTCCACTTACCCGCGAACAAATTGATGGGTGCGCTGTCCTCCTCTCACCCACTATGCTGGCCAACCCTCCCTTTCGCACCTAACTGCACCCGTACAGTTACACGCCATGGGCCGTGATCAATACAACTCGAAGAAAACGCAGTTGGATTTAACTAATAAAATTATTTTATTAAGTTTAAAAAAAGTAGCTGTGGCCACGTCTGGTATTCGTGAGATTAGATGGGAAAAGAAATTCTTTGAGCCGAGGCTGCGTATGAGACGGGAGTAGGGCGCCCTCGTTCCACACGACCTACGATCTCTGAACAGCTGTATAGTTGGGTTCAAAGAGCGGAATATCGTGTAGTAATAAAAATATCGCAAAGTCTAAAGACGAAGGTCTTTGACAAATATTTGTTGCAAGTGATGATCTAATGATGAGACTTGATAGATCACGATAGGCCCCTTAAAAAGGCTTCAAGTCACCCATAGAATAATGTTTGCACGAAGTTTTATGGCGAGAAAGTTTCAGATATGAGGAGATCCGTAAAGGAACCAAAGTTGAACGATGTAGCTTCAAAAATTGTTCATCTGTAGCGGCAGTAGGCGTAGCACATCCATCGTGCAGCTGATGGCTTAGAGGCCGAAAGCATCTCGAATGGCGACTACGAGACGGGAGAAACCGTCGGCATCTATCGCCTTCCAATGATTTTAGCGAGGTGGTCTGTAGACTACTTGGAAGGACCTTCTACGCTGTGCTTGCTGATCCTTAATCTACATTCTAAAATCTGAAGAAACCTACGTTAGTTCACACTGTAGCCGAGTATATTTCAGCCAATCAATAAATTATAAACATTGCTCTATTCATATCATCATAAATTGAACTTGTTCAAAACCCGGGCATTATTCCTATGACAGTGTCAAAAACTCATATTTCAAATTCTTCTGTAAAATCTTTAGACTTCTCATTGGGTGTCATCACTGCTGACCACGAGAAACTAAATACCCCCCACTAGATGGATCATCGATCGCGGGTAGTCACTAAATGCGGAAAGCATAAAACCAGCTTTCGTGCCATATATTTGACGGAGGTCTAAGCCCGAGTTCCCCAAGCTTTTTTGTGTCGTAGACCCCTTGCCATGTTTTTCCGTGTTGGGTAGACCCCCTACTTACCTGATATTGATTTCCTGTAAATTTCTAACTGTTGTGAAGTTTAGTGTTAAAAACTTAAAGTAAAAACACATGTTAATTTATACATTTATTAATTGAATTTAAATTAAATCTACTCAAATACTACTTTTAGATACTTTTATAAATAATGTAAATGTTTTGATATTATAAGATAGTATGATTTAAGTAAATAGGTACTATCTGTGTATGTGTTGAGATCCACTATCGTGGACCCCCATTTTCATTTCATGGACCCTCAAATTTTTTTTCGCTGACGTAGACCCCTTGCAGGTTGTCATAGACCCCTAGGGGTCGACAATGATTACTTTGGGAATCACTGGTCTAAGCCATGCAGTGGGTGTTTATCAGCTTACGTGATGATGATAATGATTCCTTTCTCCATAAAGTACAAAAAATATCACCTTATCCATAAACGAATACTGCGATATCTATGGGACACGTGTTAAGAATTATATTTGATAAATCCTAGAACTACCTGCGCCAAAATGAGGTTAAGGTTGTTTATACCATTGCAGCGATTATCAAATGAAGTACTAAACCGGAGAGAATCGGCACGTCCTACTGACTCCAATGAGCACGCGATTATGAACCTTATTTAATCAAACGATTTACGTGCATAATTCTTGAAACTGGTCACTTAGTCTTGTTAATTTAATTGACATACTACGTTATCTGTACTTCAGTGATAATTTTCCAGTTTAAACTGTTAAATGGTAAAGAAAATAAATACAATGATCGTTAAATTTACAGCCAAAAATGTGGCAGAAAATCTTAATGTACTTTATTATTTAAAAGGCGAATGAAGGTAGCGCAATTAAAAAGTTTTTACAGAACTGTTAAAAAATAACACCTACTTTTTTATTCTATCCTTTAATGCTTTTATTAAAACTATGTGTCAAATATTACATTTGTTATTAAAGTTTAAATCTGTCACCAGACACCCTGTACATATATAAAGTATCCCGCATAATTATAACTCACATTCTGTTAGATTGCCACATTTCGCTAAGTACTAGACATACTTGACTCATCATATGATTATATTCCTAATTGACTTTATTCACCCATAAATAAAAAAATAAACCACATTATATGATCATAATTACAGAGCAATAGCAATAAATAAATGATTATATGCTGTAAACGTTCTTTTATTTTCTTGGCGGCGCTGATAATTATTCTTTCTGCTGTTTGAAGGTCTTACTGAGTTGTCCAAAGATGACATCATCCTTTACACTTGTCGCTACACATATTAATAAAAGAAGTTTCCTGACATTATTTTGGTAGTTTGAGCCCATATATTCCTACTGCAAGGACTCCCCCAAAGATATCTATGGGGATATACCATAATCGCCACCATTGGCAGGCGGGTTGACGATCGCAGTGTGCTATTATGGTACGCATATGACACTGCTGCCCATCCTCTTGAAACTTATTAGTGATCAGGTGGTGCAAAGATAATGTCATAATTTGAACGTGCCTTAATTTTTACAAATGGCGCCAAATGTCACTTCGCTTTGACATTTATGATATAAATATATAGATAATTAGTTGTAAATAATCCATGGAGTATATTTATATACGTAAAACACAAATTACAAAGCGCAATGAGATTTGACGGTATTTGGTGAAATTAAGCACTTTCACATTATGACGATACTTTTGCACCATCTGTTATATAAAACTGTATCCCGGGTACATCAGGCGATGTGACGCCTGAATCCATTAAATATTTACATCAGTCCTCTATAGTGATAGTCCAGTGGGACTACTACTGCTCGCATTACGTATTTTATTTTATTTCATTTTATAATTTTAGGAAGCTAATGGACTAAAAAAAATTTTTAACTTAAATAGATTTCAAGTTCGCTGGCAACAATATCCTACTTATTCTTATGTAATCACGTACCCCTAAAAATTATAAAATATCAATTAAAACTTAAATATCAACATGAGAGTACATTATGAGTTCTATATAGTGTTTACTTGCAAAATGTGATTCCGAAAATTAGAATTAAGACTTTTTGCGTCTCGCTGCAACACTGCAAATCGATATATCTTTATATATATATATACTACAGTGATATACAATTGCTATAAAAACTATTACTAAGCTGGCAATCATTTAATTTATTTGTATACAATGTAAACTAACGTAGACAGTAAGTATCCTCACGCAAAGCTAATTACAACGATGGAATGCATTTTAGAATAATCACTACCCACTAAGCCTCTAAGAGGATGAAGAATAGTAATACAATTACACGCACTTCATGGAATACTTAATAAGACAATTATACCGGTAAAGCCTTAGAGCGAGTACTTTCTGAAATTTATTATACGGGTATTGGACTATGTAATTAGGTAACTGCCCTATGGATATTATTAGGTAGCAGTAGAGGTGGTGGTGGTGGTGGCGGCTGTAGAGGCAGTTTTGGTAGTAGCAGTGCTTTTGTTGGTAGTGGCGATTATGTTGGTGGTAGTGGTTGTGGCGGCAGTTTTGATAATAGTAGTGAAAGTAGTAGTGGTGTTTGCGGTGGTAGTGAAAGTGATGTTGGTTGCGGTGGCAATTGTGGTATTGGTCGTGGTGATTGCAGTGGTAGTGGTAGTTATTGTTGTTTTACTGCTGGTGGTAATAGTGGTGGTATTGATCGTAGCTGTTGTGTCAGCTGTGACCGTGATGGTAGCGATCGTAGTGGTAGTAGTGGTGGTATTGATGATGGTTTTTGTGACAGCTGTGGTAGTGGTGGTGGTTTTGGTGGTAGATGCGGTTATGGTTGTGGTGCTGGATCTGGTGACAGAGGTGTTAGTGTAGTACTATCGAAGTGTTAGAATGGGTTGGAATCGGATTTCTATATACATATAAATTAAAATGCCCACTATTTATCACTTGGAAATACAAAATTGCATTTTTTTAATAAGTTGAGGCTTTCGTTCCTAAAGTAGTTCAAGTGGACTCCTGGGGTCCATGGGAAACTCGACGCGGGTCTTAATTAGCGTGGGAAAAAATGGGGATTCACAATTTGGAATCTGGGTTCAACGAAAATACATATTTTTTTATTATTCATAAGTCTATCGTAACGCAAATTTCCATAGGTAAATCTAATCATTATATTTATTGTCAAATTTTGTGAATATGGTAAAAATATAGCTGCAGGGGTTCTACCGGAACCAGTTGAATTTTAAAAGTGATACATGAGAATAAATCTCTTGGAACTCTCTGATTTAAAATATCTTTTGAAATGTACACATCTAAGTTGACGATAGGTCTTATGCAATGTTGATATGGTTGGTTGGTATACATAGGAGCGATCTGCCTGTCATTCACCCTTACCATACTTGGAGTCGTTTCCTGTTTATAGCACTGACCCCGGCTGCGTAGCTTGCAGACGTGAAGTAAGAAATTTTAAATCTTAACGTTTACCTTTATTTTTATACGACATTACTTTCTTGATTTAATAAGACGAATTCAGGGGTGCTCAACTTCAGATTTATTTTGATTTAGAAACTTATTTTTACCATCGATTGCGATCCTAACTAATATTAATTGAATGTAGAAATGTGTAGTGTCTGTTAATAGCAATACTCTATTTACTCCCTTGAAGCTATGGACATGGTATTTACATTAAAATATTCCACATAAATCATTCCACTCTGTTGCTACGCAGAGTGGTTGGTTATGGGAGTAAAAACATTCAGGTGTGTCGATTAATGTATGCTATACACTATTCTATGATCGTAGATTATTTAAAAAAATAATGAATAGCGTAATGATAAAACAATAAGAAATTTCGATTTCAAACTTTGAATTTCTTCTTACTAAATTTAATTACATTTTACTATCTGTTCTTATTGAATTTGTACTGCTAGAATTTATTGGCCCGACGTGTTCTAATGGAATAATAAATTAGCTTAAGATGTTCTAGAATGGTCACTATATACAGAGTGATTGGCACTAATCGGTGCAACATAACTCCTGAAGATGCCCCGTGGAAGGGTGAAATACGTGTTGAGTGATTTGACGGTGGCAGTTGTGTAATTCGCATTGCTTGCCGCATACGCATTTATCAGCGGGCTGACGGGCGGTGCACTTTGTTGCACGACTACCACTGCATTTTCGGAAGTGGCTAAATATTGGTCCTTTTCTTACTTAGGATGGACTTCCGCAAGGTAACGCCTGATTCCATTAAAACATTTTTAATGAAAAAATCACACTGGTAGACGAGTCGCGGTACTAATACTTGACCATTTTTGTCGCCGTTTACTGGCAACACTGGTCGCAGGATTTTTTTCAATCGAGAGCTTCACCCGAGTCTCACTCCCGGAAGGTGGGAGATAAATATTTACAATGTATGAGACATTTTTTTAAAAATATCTTAGTGTATTCTAAAAATATAAGACCTCTGATGAATTCAAGATGGCGGCCGCGCTGCATATATTTATTTTTTTTACAATACGATCAATTTTTAAAAAGATGAGAAAAGCAAGATGGCCGCCGAGATATTTGAGTTTGAAGTTTCTTAATTTCGGAGGTGGCTTTCTGGGCTCAAATTGGGGTAGGCTTTAAACCGAATTTAAAATTATCTCTTTTATTCCCTTACACTTCCTGAATCTTGAATTTTAAAGGTTGCAAAGGATTTTTTTTTTCAAAAATGATTCGAGGTACCAGAATGATTCGTATGGAACCTATATAAAAATTGCACTTTTCGAAGTGAAATATCTCTGTGTTTTAGACGGAGCCAGTTGCTTTGTACGGAGCGGCTATGAAGATACTGGAGTAGTATTGCCGCGTGTACTTTCTTTCTATTCATACAAATTTTTGGACTTTTAATTCAAAAATATAAAAAGTAGACGCGGCAAAATTTTTATAAAACTTTTGCAACGAATAAAGTAACTTAATAATAGCAATTACATTTGACCCGTTTCATCGCTAAAGACTGGCAGCACCGGAAAGAAGATTTTTTTTAGACTGTCGATACCTACAGCCGAAAATATAAGTTGCTTCAATTTGAATAGTGATTAAAAGAAAATTACGAAAGGTAGATATTGCCATACGAAAAAAAAACTTTATTTTTGTAACAAAATTATCTATATAATATTATGTTGTCGTTGTTTCGCGAGTATATTATTTATTACAAAATTCTCGACACTTATAAGTAGTATACGATGGTAAAAAAATTGTACAGCCATATGAAAAAAAACAAAACTAGAAGGAAACATATTTTCAATGAAAACATTATACCGGGCTACGTACTACAGTCGAAGTAATGACATTTGCTGCTAGCAACTTGCAGCACCGGTCGCAGGATCGGTTTTTCTCTTCTTCACATTTCGAAGCCCACAGCTGAAAACATAAGTGAGAAGTTAATATAATGTATGAAAAAAGTTTATTAGCTTATTACGAGGACTATATGATAATTATGAAAGTTGGGTATTGCCATACGAAAAAAAAAATTTTTGTGTCAAAAATTTCGTTTAAGGTATCATTTGACGTATAGAAAATGTACAGAAAGTTTATAGGCGTTTATAAATTGTAGCTAAAACTAGAAAAAAATAGCTGTTATCATACAAAAACAAAACATTTATTTAAAAACAAGGATGAGAAACTTTTCTGATAAAATAAACATACAGGTATATATTTCGCGGTCGTGGTGATCACACTAACTTATTTATATCGATGTCGAGTGGTAACATTGGCTGTGGCGATTTTTTCCGCTCATTCCACAATTTTGATAGCAAAGCCGAAAGTAAACGTGTTAAATAATAACGAAATATGTAAAAAGTTTGCGCAATTATATGCTGATTATAAGAAAGGCCCTAAAAAAAAATAATAACAATTTTATTTGCACAAACGTCTCTTTGTTTTGTCTATTTCAGGCTGTTGTATACGATTGATATTTATAATGTAATAACACTTGTAGATACAGAGTGATTATATTGAAGTAAAAATCTTTAATTGATATAATATCGAGTATTATGTTAATTGTCAATAACAGATGGCGTTGTCTTAATTGTGCGTAAAATAATAATTTCCAGAATACTTTAAAAGTAAAGTCATCAACAAAACTGTAAAATTACAAGATTACCCTTACCGCCATTTAACTATATAAAAAGAGTTACAAACATAACTGTATCAGTCATTTTTGTAGAATCCAAAGAACCAGTTAGAATTTTTTTGATTATATTGAAAATTAGCTAAAATATACTAAAATAATTTGAATATGCAAATAACACTAAATAAAAAAGGATTGATTAATTTTGCAAATCGATTATTCAAAATGAAAAATTTTAACGACATCTATCGATTGTTTTCTTAGTTAACATTTATAAAAATACTAAATAAACTATATTCTTTATTGCGTTTGCTTGTAACAATACCTTACCTATATCTTTATAGCCAAATCAATATTATCGATGTTTCGTTAATTTTGTGCACAGGAGAACTACATCTTCATTAATGTCAAAATGCTGAAGTATAAAAAAATATACGCTTATTTGGTAATTTTATTTAAAGTTATATTTATTAAAAATAAACATATTTATGTGTGTACATGTTGTGGCGGTTGGGAGTTGTGTAAATAGTATAAGTTTTACAACAACTATGATTTATATCATTAATTCATCTATCAAATAAGCGTCACTATGGCAACGTTCGAGAGAGTATTCTCTGTCGTGACGTTATTTTATATAAATATCTTATTTATTAATTTCAAACAGGTAACTAACAACAACACATAAGTTTATATTAGTTTCATTTAACAAAATTCAAAATTGCATATGTTTTCCTCTTAAAGACCTGCACATCTGGGGTCATAATTGAGTTACCTTCCAAACGTTAATAACTGAATAATCCAGAGAACAATACTAAACGGCTTTTTAAATAATAACAAAACAAAACACGAACAATTTTTATGTTCAATTTATTATAGCCAGAATTTCATACTTTTGTTACGACGATGTCATGGGGAAAAAAAAAGAAAATAACTCCAAGAGTCTCCAAGAATTTTCTGCTTTGATATTAATTAGTTATTTGCGGCCCGCAAGTTGGACTCGCCTGACCACATTACAGAGTTGTAGAAAGTAGCCTACGCAGTTTACTGCACCGCTTATTAATATAACAGTCCGCGTCTCGGTTGCTATCTTCATCGGATAAACACTTTTAATCATCCTACATTCCCACTGTTGGGATGTGATATCTACCCATCAAATTATACACGCGCCAGATTTCTTGCGATTTGTAACAGTTACAATGAACCTTTAATGGAAGATCGATTAATATAATATAAAATATTAATCGATCTTTCAACCTTTAGTCGTAAATATATCGACATAAATTCTTCTGGTGTTCATACGTTCGTTATTATACAGGATGATTAGTTATAGATATAAAAGCTTTGTGGTAAATGCATGGCTTGTTGGCCAGAGTAAAGTTTTATAGCTTTTACAAACGTTTTCAATCATCGTGGATAAAGTGATTAATTATTTTTTGCAATTCAAATGCGACTGGCTAATAACTTCTGACAGTAAAATGTATACAGTAACAGACATTAAACAATAATCATTTGTGACTCTGTGTTTGGCACTAATCGGTGAAACATAACTCCTGAAGATTCTTCGTGGAGGGGTGAAACACGTGTTTAGTGATTTGGCGGTGGCAGTTGTGTGATTCGCATTGTTTGCTGCATACGCATTTATCAGCGGACTGGCGGGCGGTGCACTTAGTTGCACGACTACCACTGCATGTGCGGAAGTGGCTAAATATTGGTCTTTTTCTTGCTTAGAATGGACTTCCGAAAGGTAACGCCTGTTTCCATAAAAAATTTTTTTGTACACTAATCTGAATTTAAAAGGCATCATCTTTACGTTATTTATAATCTCTGAAAATGTTGATTTTTAAATAGGATATACTTTACAATAATAGACAGGAAACGAGGTATGTATTGATCTTTATAAAGCTTCAAAATATATTTTCAATCGTTCTGTATGAAGCTGAAAGTTCTAGTTTCTAGCCCTCATAGACTACCACTAACATCTATTAGTACTGAAAGGTTATAGAGTGGCGCGTGTTCGCCACGTGGTCGGTGGCAGACGCGGCGTGGGTACACTCCCTGTTCAGTGAACAGATGACATAGTCAAGGTCGCGGTCGCTGGATACGGGCACCTATAACGGTCATCGTGGTGATCTTTGAGGAAGCCCTGAACCTGACAGTAGGTGATGATTGGTGTGATGATTTGTTCCTTCGTTACACGTAACACTCTCGTCCGGTGCGATCATCGCCAAATCTAAAAAAGGCGTTCTACCCTGCACATTTATGTACTCCAAATGAAAAAAAACATGCAGAAATTTTGAGGTTAGTCAAGTGCATAGAATTGATCTTTGGATAATCGAGATAGCTGATTGGGTATCAATATATCACATTTTTAATACAAGCGTTTTTACACACTAGCAATATGAAACGTCTGCCCTGACCGCAACGCGGCACGCTCTGTTTAACCCACATTGGTAGGCGAGGCCGGCCACCCGCCGCCGGTTCAAGGAGAGACGATTATAACTTATTGCACAGGGAACTTAGTTCCTCGTCACTTAATACAACTTAGACTGGTTTTTCACTCTAAGCTGCATGGGAAAACTTTTAGTGTCTCAACAGGCCATGGAAAGAGCTAAAAACGGGATTTCTCCACCTGATTGTGCCAGATAGAACTAATGGCTGCTGGGGTCTTAAATTTTTGGATTAAAGACCACAGATCGGTAAGCAAAGCGCAGGGCGTCCATTCTGAACCTGAACAGACGACCTAGTTAAGGTTGTCGCAAGGCTGAATGTTTAACAGGTTTCCTTGGAAATCCATCAATGAGGCCTATTTCTAGCAGTGAATATCCTATGGTTGAAATGATGATGGAAGCTAGACTTCTATAACACGCTTTACTACTTAATACCAATGAGTTGTCAGACGTTAACTAAATAGTACTAAACCTTTCTTACGCTAAATTTTTTTCCTCATTGGGAAGTCTTGCAGGGAGCACAATGTGTCAGAATCCTGCAAGCTATAGTGATATAGTGGTGAGGTCTATACACCTATATGATATAAGGGCAAGATTTAAGATAGCTATAGAGCTATCTTAAATCTTGCCTTGCTCGCCGCCTCGAGCGTGGTTGATCCTCCCATGTCCCCCAGAGAGTCCAGAGAGAGTTTCACGCGTGAACCTGTAAGTCAAACTTTCCACAGCGGGGCGCAGTCCGAGGAAACTGTAAGAGCCAGAAAGGCTAACAGCGGTATAACATATCCAATAGGCTAAAACATCGCGGTTTTCATATGAGATCTGTTGCGAAAATTATGCTACGGTACAAAACGAAAATTCTTTTTCGGTCTTGTGCCTCAATATAATATAATAAAGGTGAAATTTCAGTTTCCGAACTAGCTATTTGCTTATCCTTGTAGAGTGGTCCGGTAACCTCGGCTTTGTTATTCAAAGTGAAGCTAAGACAGGCCTAAGGTGACACTATCTAGCAGTTTTTTAGTTTCACAAAAGGAACGGCGTCACAGAAGAGGAGTATTGCGATGGTTTTCCTACCTTCCGCGTAGTCACTCTTTGCCTCTCAGCCCTTTCACTCGCGACACAAGACAATTTGTAAAAGTTATTACAAACTCCGCCTAAATTTATTTCGAGTTCTAAGATTACTGTGCTATTGAAGTCCCTCTGTAAGCTCACTATTTTAATTTAGAAGATGCCATTATGACAGAGCTCATTATGATTCTTCTTCGTATCCAATTAAAAAAAAAAACTGTTCTCGCATTCTTCTCCTGACGTATACACGTGATCCATATGAACGTTAAAAATAATTTAAATTAATGATACATAACGAAAAGTAGATGTAGTGTGATGACGATCTAGAATTAGTCATTAATTTAAAAAACGATTAAGAATTAATTAGCATTAAGGTCACCTTTATAGTTTTAATCTTTAATTAATACAGCCAAGCTAATGACACACTGGTTTTATCAAATAGTAAACTCGAGGCACTCGAATGATATCATTATTAGCAGACATTACTCATTATCACGGGTGGCGTAATTTCATTCTGCTAACGACTCGGTTTTTTTTTTTTCAGAATTTTGCTGCGAAAGTGTATAGAAACCCGTACTGATAACACCCAAATCGTCGAATCGGAGTGCGTTCTTAATTTGAATGTTGTAACAGCTAGTCGCGGATTAGAATCGATCGTGTTCTAATTTCGAATATTCTAGCTTTACGTTCAGTGGAATACAACCGAAAGTGAATTCTATTTTTAAAAATAGTGCCTAATATTCGAAGGAGAGTGATGTGGTTCGCTTGAGGAACAAGTTAAGTGATATTTCGTTGAACACGTTAGTGTTTCGGTGTATACTCGAATCAGTTCGTGTATAATGAGTTCGGAGTATGGGTGACCCGCAGACCGTACACAAGACCTGCGTGCGGGTCAACTCCGCGGACGACGACGAGTCCAGGGACGAGGTGGACAATGCTCTGCCAAAGAAGAACCCTTTTATACGGGTAAGTAATATATATATATATTAATTAGGACATAAATTCTTTTATACCAGTTCGTATAACGATTCTTATAAAGCTATATGGCATTGCACCTGTCGTTGGAACATAAAAATAGACATAGTGTATTGAATTGTCATCGACTAAAAAGGGATAACGTTTCTAGTACTACCTTGTATACATTATAACAATTTAATAAGAAATATATAGAGCTTACAATGTTGCAGTAAGAGTCTACGGATAGGGAAAATTTCAGAACAATTAATTATATATTTAATGAATACACTTGTAACTTTTGTATCATTTTACTTAAATATAATAAAAATCCAATCACCACCATCATCACATCATGACTTCCACTGTAAGGCATAGGGCCCGCCTCCAAAGATAGCATCAAAAGACCGGTCTTGACGACCTTGACAATGTCATGGGTCCAACTAGTGGGGGCCTACCCACGTAAGTCAAACCTGTCGGCTGTATGAGCAAAGTATCCCGCTCGTTGCCACTTCGAACGAGCAATTCTTCTTCTACTTCAAGCTACGTCGATAACTTTGTTTCCTAATTTCTGATTGGATCTCGCTGCGATCTCCTAAGCCTGACGTGTGACCTTGACCTTAAAAATATATTTAAGTACTTTATTCTAATAATAAGGTTGTATATGTATTTACATTACACACAAGCTTATTTAGTTATAGTTTGTTGATTGGATTTGATTCAAACTGGACAAACTAGGGCTCAGTTTTTGACATACATCTTTTATGTTAAATGAAATTAAAGAAATGATTATTTAGTTTTCATTTGAGTCAACGTTGATCAAATTTATAAAAGACGTGTAGATTATAAAATTGTATTCGTACATTGCTCATGTAATCGACAGCCCCAAGTTTCTCGAGTGACGCCCACGAACCTGTAGATACAGGCGTGGGTAAAACCCCATTATGTGGACAGACAATATAGGGTAGCGAGAAGTTGTTGCAGTTGGCGATCAATTCATGAATTCCGCTTGACGTTTATTAAAGGGAACTCTGTATATATATAGATACTAGCTGATCCCGCAAACGTTGTTTTCCAAAAAAAATAAAGTTTTTAATTAACAAATGTAAGATAAGGGTTGATCGTAGAGGGGTGAAAATTTAGGTTTGTATGTATTTTAGTATCCTGTATCATAATAAAATAAAAACCAAAAAAATTGTCAAAAAATTAAAAATAAAATTTAGGGGTGGACCACCCTTATCACTTTGGGGTATGGAAAATAGATAGTAGCCGATTCTCAGACATACTGAATACGCATGTAAAATTTGGTAAAAATCGGTCAAGCCGTTTCGGAGGAGTTCAAGTTCGAACACCGGGACACGAGAATTTTATATATTAGATAACCGACAAAGGTAGCCATCTCACACTTAATAATATTAGATAATTAAATTAGGTGAAGTATGGTCGATTTGTAACATATTCCAGTACGACAGTCGCAATTGTTTGCACACCAGTGTGTCAACAAAAACACTATGTGGAACAATAACCTGCGCGGCGGGTTGTTATATTGTCGCTCACTTTATCGGCCGAGATTTCACACCTCTATTGACTTAGATACGAACTTACCACGACTGATTGTGTTTCTGCTTATGTGTACATACACACACACATATACATACATATGTATATATATGTATACACACATATAAAACATCATTTCAGACATCCATTTCTGGATAAAAGCCTCTCCCAGAGATTTTCCATGGGACCGGTAAGAAGCGGACTGCATCCAGCGTCTTCGGACCTGTAATAATAATATCACCAACAGTTATTTACATTAGTCACCAATTGACACAAATGTTCTGTCAGATGATATTAGCGTCTCAATCTAATATTTAAAATAAATTAATGAAACATATTTCAGTATTTCTACAGAGTGATTGTGAATAGGAATGAAAGCATTGAAACTTTTTGCTGAAAAATAAGCTATATATTCATATCTTTAAAGCCTTTACACCTATTACCAACAATCCTGTCTATAATATTCAAAAATGTATTATATCAGCTAGGATCTAGTAGGAAAAAGGTGACGCGTATTTGAGAAAATGAAAATTAATTAGAAACTCTTAAATAAATTAATAACGAGATAATCAGTTGACAAGGCTAGCCCTCAAGATGATTTCTAATGAATAAATTTATAATTTACTTATCAAAAAATACGCATTATATATTTTCAGATAATTTAATGGAAAACATTGTAGAAAAACTTATTTACTCAGGTAACATCTACAGGATGGATCGTTTAAATACTACGTGTCAAGAATAATAATTAAAAAAAAAAAACAAATGTCATTAAATCGTCAGTTGAATAATAGAGAAATAAAATTTCCATTAACAATGAACCGAAGACCGAGTGAAATAGTTCCCGTCTCGCAGCGAAAAGAATTCTCCCGTCATTACGGCGGCACAGATAAAAAATACTTTTGCATAATGTGACATAGTACTGACGAGATCATAATGTAATTATAATAATTTTATCGTACCTTATATTTAAATTAAAAACTATTAATTATAACGCTTTATTTAGTTAAGAAAGTAACTAATATCCAGCTACTTCCGCTATGCAGCAGTAGTCATGCAATATATCAGTAGTAATGCTGATAAAGAGTTGACTCGATATTGACTCGATGATGACTCGATGTTTGGTACTGGTCGGTATAACATCTCCTGAGGATGTGGAGGGGTGAAACACGTGTAGAGTAGATTAACGGTGGTAGTTGTACTTCTCATTGTTTACCGCACGCGCATTTATCAGCGGGCGGGTGGGCGGTGCACTTCATTGCATGACTACTGCTGCATAGCGGAAGTAGTTAGATATTAGTTCCTTTCTTAATTAGGATGGACTTCCGCAAGGTAACGCCTGATTCTATTTGATACTTTATTTAGTTGTCAGTGATATGAATCTGAGACGTAGTTGTTTTCGATGGGATTTATATGGAGGATCAAGATCTGAGAACATCGGAAAGGTCTATGTATGGAACTTCGCCGCGAGATCGAATCTGAAATAAGGAGTTTTTAAGTAGAATGTCATCAGCGTAGCTCAAAGGATTGCCCATTAAAGTAGCCGTGGGCGGCGCACATTTCTTATTTTCTCATTCTCGTGCTTCATGCAGTCGTATATTTTTGAGTGGCCACTAAGAGCTGGCTAAGAGTAAGCCATTGAACATTAAATTGTACATTAAAGACATTGTCAATGTCACGTGAAGTTGCTGGATGTAAGTAGACCCATGTTTTGTTATAGGTGTCTAGCGGCTGACATGATGCTGAAGACTTGAATGTAACTATATGACCAAACTGCTAAAAGTTTTTGACTACGTTTACAAATTGTATCTTAAGAAAAACTCTGGGCACATTCTTTTTGTACTTATCCTATCTAAAAACGTCGATTTACATTTTTTCCTCGTTGTAGAAAAGGTCGAGACTTTCAGCATATCGCAAAACTTGATAAAAAATACGTTATCAAGAGTGATCAGGTGTTCTTATTTATTCTGTGGTTTGCGGAGTAAAAGAAAAGTGTGTTTACTTCAACTATTTTTTCAATGTCTTTAAAAAAAAGTAGCGGAATCGGTTGTGTTGTTGACAAATTTTGCTCTGAGTTTAGGGATTTATTTTTATTTACATAAGTATGTAATTACTAGCTGTAATGCAAAATTATTAACGTAGGTTGTTATTGTATTAAACCGTGGGTGAAAAACGCATGGAATGATAATGAATAATTTTGATTAACATAGTCTGAATCAATGTAACGCGGCTCAATTGTGGGCGAACAAATATTTGCGGCTCTGGGAGAACGTATCGTACAAGGTCGACAAGCTTAATGACAACATCACAATAGAAGTTTTGCTAATGCTAAGAAGGTTGTTGAAGATGGTTTGATCACTCTTTTTTAATATAGGTATATTGTTAGGTAACAGAAACTAATAGAATGAGACCAGACTTGTGTTTTCTTATTGACTAGGACTTACAGAGGTATGCTCTGATATTACGGCACCAGTGACTTCATTGCGCTCGATCTCAAAGTCAAAACCAGGCTTTCTACCATCTGTCTACGCCGAGTACTAAGTTTTAAGGTCAATAGGAAGAGCAGTCAGAACTTTGAATAACTGATAGCGATTAAGAAAGACGTAGTTCGATTAGTTGATCGGCACAAATTCGCTAGAGGGTTCAAACATAACTAATAGGCTTCCGAGTGCAAGGAAGCTAAACATAGTAATAGCACATTGAAGACGAAGTTAACGCCGTGTCCATAAGTCATGACTTTCAGCAATAAAGATAACTGCGTTAAAGGGAGGAAGAAAGGAAATGAGTGATGTGGCTACTGTGTATAGTATGTCTTTTCCATTCTCACCACGTTCTTATTGACCAGAATAACCAGTTTCCTCCAACCGTGGGTAGTTGTGACTAGCAGAAAAAGAACGACAGATGTGTGACAGAATGTGATCAACGAACTGCAATTGTAAAGAACGAAGAAACAGATTCACTTGCTTTTAAACCATGAAGAAAGCGCTTGGCGACCTGATCAAAATAATAATTCTTGCAGATGTTAATTTAACCATCTAGGCTTCCCTAGTCCTACGTAGTTTTCCAAGAGACAATTTATAATGAATTGTGATAGGCTAGAGATTGACATTCGCTGGATGCGGGTAGAACAAGATCAGTTATTAGAAGGTTCTTTGAGGAAATCAGTGCCCTGCAGTGGGCGTCTATCGACCGACATGATGGTAAAAAGGTAGACAGCAAGTAAAGCTACATTATAGGTCAGATGATAAATTAGATCTACAAACCATGGAATATCATGATACGAACAACCCATTTGCTACACTATATTTAGTATCTTTTTATTCTTTACATAGAAAACGAATGATATTAGGAATTGTTTGAAAGCCTCCAGTAAAACATACAAGCAAATATTACAACGAATAGATCTATTCATATCACCTAGATTTTAGTCTTCTTTGTATATCTCTGAGTTAATAAGAATGGTTTGGATATATCCTTTGCGATATATCCAAACCTATATATAAAGATTATTCAATAGTTTGCAAAAGCTTTAATACGAGCGTATTTAAGCTTTAGACAAAGGTCCAGCTTATCTTTCAGTTTTCTCTGTTGAAAAAGTGTATCTCATACAGCATTCTTCTTTCAAAAAGAAAGAAAGGGGTAAACGAGCGCTTAGGTATTAAATCATTAAACAATCCTAACTTTAAGATTGTTCTCTGTTTTATAAATTTTGAGTGCTACTAAATATTCTATTATAAAATACAATAACATGTGTATATATTTAATGAATGTAAAACATCCAGACAATTACAGTCAGCTCTAATAATTACCAGCCAGTCTTCCCTTTAATGTCATACGCTTTGAAAAAAGTAGTTTAAGAAACGCGGAGGAAATGTTCACAGGTTACACATAGCAATGCACTTGTTGTAGATAACTTTTACTTGGTCTTTTTATCAGATAATTTTTACTGGGAACTCTAATTCTAAGGCTTTGAAATCACCTGTACGATAACTAATAGAAATGTATTAATTAAAATCTACGCTGCTATTTTTATAACAATGTAATTGAATTTCCCTTCGGACTGGTGAAATTGTTGTGGCGAAGTTGTTTTTACATAGTTGCCGTGGCCTAGTTAACCTTAGCGAAGCCTGGTTCCAAAATTTAGGAGGACTGGCCCAATGAGACCGCTCTAGTCTGAGTAAGTCGATTATGGTAGGAGAGGAGGAGTCCCGAACTAACAGGAATAATTATCTACCACGGCCGAATAATTATTAACGGTGGAGCTAAACACCGATACAGGAGGCTAAGAGAAACCTGTACTTGTGTGGTTTATTTGTTGATTGCATGTGGGTGCTATGTGCTTTCCAGTTGGTTAAAAGTAAATATGTAAACTCTCAAGGTCTCAAAACGTAGTTATATGACTTTACCAGCTATACTGTCATTGTGTGGTCACTTACGACGTAGCTCATATGAGGGCTCAGGTTCACGCGGAGAGCAATGGAGAAAGCTATGCTCAGGAGTTTCGTTGCTAGATCAAATCAGAAATGAGATCTACAGAAGAACGAAGATCACCGACGTAGTTCAAAGAATTGCTTGCGGGGCACATGACTCATGCAATCAAAGGCCGTTGAGGTCGCAAGTTTCTCAAGTGGCGACCACGAGCCAGTATGCGGAGGTAGGTCCCTCACTAGGTAGGGCCAAGGGAAGTCGTTGAATGCAGGCAGATCAGGAACGGTCTTCGTGGCGATCTTTGAGGGAGGCCTATGTCTTGCAGAAGGCGTCCATCGGCTGAAAAGAAGAAAAAGAACTATGTATCCTAACTAAGCTAGGCATCGGTCGTATAGACAGTAAATAATAGGCACTTAGCAGATAAAATGTAAATTAAAGCTAAAATGAAAAAAAAATGTTAAACCCAATACAAAGGTTTTCAGATTGCAAACAAAAAATAGCCTGATACTAAGTTGCAAATACACATGTATCTTTTATCTAAATTGTTACAATTTCACCATCCCTAGATTGAACAAAAAAAAAGTATCGAACAATCTAGACCATAGGCTGTCTTGGCACAATCATATAGATATTTAACTTTTTTGTTCATTTTTATAACGTTGAATTTTTTATGACCTCACATTTGCAAACGCCACTTGGATTAGTGTTTCAGAATTTCGTGGATGTGATCATTGAAAAAGAGCAGAATATTCTAATACAAGTTCTATTGTGATATTTTTGGGTAGTAAAAAAAACAATTTGATTATTAATCATTTTGTTAACCTAGAGTTGGTCCATTCAGTTCATAATATTCGTAACATTTAACTTACAATACATTTCAAAAGTTTCAACCCTTTTCCTGTGAGCGCGAATTGAAAATGAATTATAGACGATCGATAAAACCAGCGTTGTCTAGAACCTCGTTTTGGTTGCGATGGATTTATTTCCGTCTTCCAATGGTTTTTACTTTATTGGTTATATAAATGGAGTTTACAGCTCTGCTTGATTTTGAACCTGTCGGCACGGCACAGGTTTTCGACGTATGCGCACTTTTACTTTAAACTAATAGTGATGTATGATAATGATAAATAAAATATCGATTTATCTTAAATACTACATATTTTTTTCTGTAATGTTTACGGTCGGTTTTTTAACATACAGGGCTTTTTATTTATAAATGTTATTTATTACTTGAGTTATATGTAATTTATTTCCACCGTTTCATATGACAAAATAAGAGTAGTTTATTAGTTAAATGTTGTTATAGTGCTATCAAAACTGTACCGTGCCTTAGGTATGCATGCGGCGAGGCGGGGGGTAGTATCGGCAGCTCCGTCTCCCGCGGCCGCCCCGTCCCGCCTTCCATACGCGCGGTACAACGGTTTCGGTAGCCTTAGTAATTTGTGTTTGTTTAATGTTAATATTATTAGTAACTTTTTGCTATACATTTGGACTCCTCTTCCTAACCTTATTCTGTATGATATCATTATGTTTACACTTCGTCAACTTACTATAAGCCATGGCAGATTACGAATTGTAGTCCGTTGCGCGTACATATTCGTTTTTAAGAATTTCATTCAGATTTCTTGTTAGCTTTATTTTTCGGTTTTAACTATTTGATTCTTTACATATTTGTTGTTCAGCCAAATCATTATAGTTATTTGTTTATACCTCGTATTATTTTCTACCTAAATACTTTCACCTAAACCTGCCTCTCAGCAATACAGATGTAACTTTTATATCTCCGATCACAAATCACAAAATTAATATAGCAAATTTGGCTTTTTATTTAGGTAAATGTAAAAATGTAAATATAATTGTAAATAAATAAATTTAGGTAAATGTATAATAATATGTATAATCAAATTATTTTTTCAAATGTTGGTTAACAGAATATCATTATTTTTTAAATATAGAAAAAATATCGATATATCAATAAATGTACATCATTAGTCGACAATTCTTACTGCGAAGAGGAAATATGGAAACGTATATGGCACCTCGCCGACAACTTTCAGTTTCACATCCAGTCTCACTTCCCGCTGCAATGGCCTAAGGTATGAGGATATATTTCACAGTCGATGTCCAGTTTTTATATCGAAATTTTTCATCGGGAAATTCATTACTGGAGTGTTTGCAATGTTGTTTTATTTAATTAATGTTGGGTGCAGGCTAGATTCGTTGTTTCAGCCTATACATGCCTTCTGCAAAGTATAGGCCTCCCCCATAGATATCTGTGAAGGGATATGTCATAAACCCCACTCGTGGCAGGAGGGTAGGCGATCGCAGTGTAGTATTTTGGAACCCAGAGGACGCTGCTGCCCATCATCTAGAAACTTTTATGAGCAGTGGCATTCCTATATAATTAATGCATAAAGTGTAAATTATACAACTTTGCATCCCAGGAATCTAACTCGTGACCTTTGATCGCAATTCTCAGTCCTTACCTTGTAGGGTAGGTTGATAAAATAATATTAATTATGACAAAACCTAAAATTATTTTATATATAGTCTTAATTAAACTACTCAAAACAAAATAGGGCCCACCGCAACTTTGTCTCTAATCGTGTTTATAAATAACTCATATACTAATCATTGACAATATGAAGCACTACCACTTCTAGCACACATGTTTATTAGTTCATAATGATGTTTTAAAAGTTAAATTTTTTGTTGATTTCAAGTGGGTAGACAAAAAAGTAAAGTGCTTAAATTTATCCATTTCTTAAATTTTCAATCGTTTGTGTTCCCAGTCTTGCTTTAAGCGCAATACTTTGATCACACTTTGTTTAGCTGTGTTTTTTTCGTTTCGGCATTATTCCCGATTACAATGCCAGGTTCTCGTCGTCATATGGATGTGGAAACTTCAACAAGGGCAGTTCTTTTGCTTCAAGAGGGAGAATCTCAAAGATCGGTTGCATCTCGCCTTGGTGTGTCACGGCGAGCTATTGAGCTATTCGAAACGTATGGGAGCGGTTCCAGATGACAGGTAGTGTGGCTAGAAGACCTGGATCAGGAAGGAGTCGAGCCACAACTGCTCGAGAAGACCGGTACATTCGACTGACTGCACGCCGGGACCGCACGACAACCGCCCGGACCTTGCAATCCCGGCTAAGGCACACGCGTTAGTGGTCAAACCATTCGGAATCGACTCCACGAGGACGGGCAACATTCTAGGATGCCTGTTATTCATTTAAAATTAACAAGGGCTCACCGGGCAACACGTTTGAGGTTTGCACGTGAGCATTTGGACTGGACCATGGACAATTAGAGGACAGTACTCTCTCAGACGAGTGTAAAGTTAAGTTTTTTAGCGATGACAGACGTTTACGTGTGTGGAGAAGAGAAGGAGAACGTTTTACTGAACCATGCATGCACGGTACTGATCGTTTTGGGGGCCCGAGTGTAATAATATGGGGTGGTATAAGCTTGTTAGGCAAAACAGAGCTGGTGATCTTGAACGAAGGGACGGTCACTGCAGCCAGTTACGTCGAGCAAGTAATCCGACCTTATATCATCCCATATTCACAAAGAGTAGGTGATAATTTTGTGTTTATGCGAGACAACGCTCGTGCGCATACAGCTAGGGTCACTCAGAGGGCACTTTCTGATGCCAATATCTCGGTTTTACCTTGGCCAGCAATGAGTCCCGATCTCAACCCGATTGAGCATTTATGGAATCAATTGAAAAGAAGTCTTAAAGAGACCCATAGCCACGTTAACAGCCAACAGGACCTCATAAACTTGCTGAAACTCTGTTGAGAACGAATACCCGACCAAAACATCACTCATCTGATTGAGAGTGTTCCAGATAGGCTAAGAGAGTGCATACGGAGCAAAGGAGGTCCTACTCGATACTAAAGAAAAGCTCCCGGCAAGTTTATTAAAAACAAACAGAGACTATAAAAGTTTTTATTGACAGTCTACTTAGTGCTCAATTTCTCTAAAAATGTGTATTTGAGTGTATTGCGATAAAATTAAACAATTCAAACGTTATTTTGCGTTTACTTAATGTGTAAAAAAACTCTGATTCAACATCGACTAATTGTAAAAATTTAATAATCATGTATGCACATAAATTAAGGGGCAAAATGATGGTGGGCCCTATTTTGTTTTGAGTAGTATATATATATGTAAAGTCTTTCCTCTTAAACTAAGAAAAACATGTATATTAACATATATTATAGCTAATTTCACACAATTTTTTAATATTGTGTTAAAAAATGTTACTTGGTTATTGTAGCATAGATATATAATAACACCTGTTATTAAAAAGTAATTGATTTAGGTACTTTAATAAAAAATAATTTAACTTGTTCATTGGTAAAAACGCTTGCGACGCGATTCGAAACATTTTTACACTGTCGATTGAATATAAGATCGTTTCAAATTGTATTGTATTTATTATGTTGTATTATTAAAAACGTATAGTGATAAGCAAAATACTGTTGAGGTTGGAAAAACTGAGATCGAACGTTCGTCATATTATACATGTAATTTCATTGTTATATGTAATACTATGTAGTTTATTTACGTTTCGATAGACATATTTTTTAACTTATTAAATGTATTGACCATTGTTAATGGAATTTAAACAGATTTCATTCGATATTTGAAAAGAGACCTTCAAAGCGGATCCGTAGATATAGCTCAACATAATTATTCAGCTGACCACCGCTTAAAACAATCGTTGGGAAAGCGCCGGCCCACGGAGCTCCTCTGGGGTTGCATTGTTTACCCACACAGCGACCGGCCGGCTCCCATGGTAACGTAACACTCGTTGTTTACTAAATAACCTTGCGACTTAGTCGTAAGTCGCTTTCTACGCGGATATTTGCAGTTAACTAGATCACATGCCGCTATTTTGAAGAGTGGAGAGATTTCTTCTGTACAAATACCTTGCCCTTTAAAGTTTTAGCCATATTCATGGGGATTTTCTAGAACTATAGCTATGACCCATCTAGTTTAATAAATTTTTCCTCTTACTTAAATCGTATCACTGACTGTGATACATTTTTTGGAAAGTTTTTTGCGCATGGTAAGCCATCTATCCCAATCCGCGACGCTGAGTATTGCTTCGACTACTATGGTATCGTTTGAACATGATCGCACCTGTTCGTGGTCATCATCTTTCCAGCGTACGTGGCCGGAAAATTAAAAAATCAGCTTCGTGCGAATGGAAAGGCGAGTGGACACTCCGAAATTTGCGTCTGTTTTACGAGCAGTTTACGAAATGAGTAACATTCAGATGATTTAAAATCTTGTTCAATCATGGAACTCAGGTTCCGCTCGTCCTGTACTGTGGTAGGTTCCTATACACCAAAAAGTTTTCAACTCTTGCTGTGATGGGAGAGGTACAGGTTTTCGTATAAAAGATGCCGGGAGCCTTGTACATGATACAACAGTATCATCACGGAATGAGTATGTTGACGCATCGTCTACCTGAGTCTCTTTATAAGAGTTCATGATTCCCTTATCGCCTTGGACTCCGAAGGCCTTCTTTCGAATTTGATTTCCACATATTAAAACCTTTTGCGCTACCGACGCATGTTACTATATTGTTTTTATTTTTAATACCGCTTAGAGTGAGCGTCGAAGACTCAGCGTGTAACCAGTATTACTCACCATCCTTCTCCTGGGGTGTCCGCAAATCAAGTCTTTTCAAATAAAAAAAGTAAAACAATCTCCATCACTGAAAATTTAATCCCCTTACAAAATCATTGTTATTTTAATTTTACAATAATTAATAACGTGACCTATTGATAAAAGATTTATTTAAATATTTGAGTAATAATAATTGCAATAGTACGCCGAATTTTTAATTTCTTGAACTATATTACGAAATAAGGTGATATTCACGTGTAATGTCTCCGGTGTTCATTTAATTGACTGAATGACACGTAAATATGTTTTATTAGTACTTTGGCCAATATAAAAGGTTTAATATTTGACCATAACAGTAGGTAGATGCGGCGAGGGTTGGTCGTACACTGGATGGACTGACGACATAGCTAAGGTCGTGAGAAGTCATTGAATGGGGGTAAAGCAAAATTACGTCAATATGATGATAAATATTTTGATGACACTCAACGATCCAGACCAATTGCCGCACTGTTCTCAGAATAAACACTTCAATTAGATTTTGAACAACACCAGCGCCACTACGATAATCATCAAAAAATCCAAGATCAGCTACACCACCATGATCACTGCACGATGACTACACCACATTGAGATTATTTCGACCATCATCACACCGCTACTTTTATTACACTCGCATCCCCATGACATTTTCAAATACACCATCGTCTCCACAACTTGATCCATAGTTACCATAACTACTGACTTTACCACCACCAAGTCCACTATCAACAACTTTATTTATTAACTATTTAGACATAATTTATCACCAGGCATACGTACCTTATACTAATCAAAATGTTTATAAATTTCCTTTGAATATTAGAAAAATAAATACATTTAAAAAACTTTTAAGTTAAACGGTTTTTTGATACCCATATTGTGGTGGTTGTGGAAAAATATGTACCTAGTCCGCCATATTAAAACGGCATCCATCTTGAATTTTAAATTTTGACATAATCATCGTGTTTTACTAGTGTAGCCCTTTCATTTGATACCCATATTGGGGGGTTAAGGAAAAATACGTAATCCGCCATTTTGTATCGGCGGCCATCTTAGATTTATAATGTTATTGATTTTATTATATTGTATTGTCATCTAAATTAAATCTGTGTACCAAATTTCAGATCAATCTGACAACGGGAAGGTGCTTAAATTTCAATTTCTAATTTTGATCCAAATAAATTCCGTACGGGTCGAACTAAATAAAACCGTTTAATAATTAAAATTTATTTATTAATCGAATGAAGTTAATATTCGAGATTCGCTCTTAATACAAAAAATCATTTTATACGGAGCGCCGGAGGATGAATAACTAACCCGAAAATGAGTAAAGCAAAAAATTCTCTATGAAAATTAAGTTATATTCAATTCGATACAAATCTATACGCGATTGATGCGTCTCAGTTTAATACCGTAGGTTTTTGTGTCGCACGGCGTGGTCTATGGCCTAGTAAATGGCTGGTTGATGCCACTTTTGACCGACTGTTGCCATTTTCGGCACCTACTTCTATATCTAATAAGATTAGATCTAGGCGCAAAAGCTTTAAAAGGCTCAATGTATATCTCATTTGCTGTCAATTAATGTACACCCTACCCGAAATTCAATCGTTTCTGAAATAGCCCATAAAGCCCACTGCATGGAAAAGGACTCCTCCAAAGATATCTATGAGGGAATATTCCATAATCGCTGCGCTTGGTAGGCGGGTTGACGATCGCAGTGTGATAATATGGTAAGCAGATAACACTGCTGCCTGTTCTCTGGAAACTTGTTTGTGAGCAGTGGCAATCCTATATAATTAATGCACCAAGTGTGAGTTACATAAAATGTTATCTCAGAAATCGAACCAGCAACCTACGATCGCATGTCTCAGTCCTCTACCACTGGGCTACCACTGCTTAAATGTGAAATTGTAAATAATGTATAAATAATATAGTGAGAAAAGCATATTAAAATTATTTTTTACACGATGGAGTTCCCTTGGAGACGTACTAATCTTTTCGATCTTACGTTTCTGGTCCGCACAACCCGTGTATGGAACAATTTGCCGGCTTCTTTATTTCCTGAGAAATATAGCCCAGGTCTCTTCAATGTTAGAGTAAACAGGTATTTACTGAGTCTGCTTGCTTCATCTTCGACCGTCGTAAGCAATAAAAAAATTGAAACTGGAGAATTTGTATTACCAGAAGATGTTGGTGTGTCATATTTAAATAGAAAAAATACATTTACGTAATATACTTCAGAGTGATCATTTTATTCAATTTAATTTGTTATAGGTGTAAAAGCTTTAAAGTTTTTTGGTGACAAATAAGCTATACAATACCGGGCGATATATATTGCAAATCGACCTTTAGAAAGAGACAATCGCCTAATTTCGGCTTCGTAGAGCGTTATCTCTGTCGCACGAAATACAACGACTGTCAAAAGTCATAAAGGTAGTGTGAAATTAGCCGATTGTCTCTTTCCAAAGGTCGATTCGCAATATTTATTGCCGGGTATTATACATTCACGGCAATAACACTGTATGTAGCAAGAATAACAATAGAGATATCAAAAATTCTTTCAATGACCTCTCACAGTGTTAGAATGTAAATTGTAGACATTTTTCTTCTAAATGTTCTCTTAATATCAAGTATCGACATGCCAAAATATTTCTTTTAGCGATTAATGTACACTATATTATTGTTACCGCAATCTTTAATATTAATTTCTGTTCAATAAAGTAATCATTCAATAAAAAGTATGCAAAGCATAATATATATTATGACAAGTACGTTATTCCGTATATTATTTGGGTAAAATTCGAGATATTCCATATTCTCCTAATTATAATAGACATTATTTTTATAAATCAGATAATGTATTAATTAATATATACGTAATGGGTGTGAATGTAATGCCTAATAATTATTATACACAGCTACGGGAAGTCATTAATAAAATAATGCTTGGTATGACGAATTGCTTGTATAAGATTGAGTGAAAATAAATAAAAAAATCTCGTAAATCTATAAACGTGAATTATCGGAAGTAAAGCGGTCCCGCGCTGTGGGTGCAAGTGGAACGCGCCTCTATTGTCATCCAACTACTTCCTCGTACTGTAAGCGAGCATGCCTTTTTATGCGCCGTCCACAGATAATTGTCGCGCTCTGTGCCCGACGACGAGCGTACAGAGCAGCCTTGTCCAGAGCTCGCAGATATCTTAAATTCAGAGTCTGAGATGTATCATGAGATTTTAATCACTCTACGTTTTTCTGATGCCTATGTAGAAACAAAGGCAATATTTCTGTTGCATGTGTTTCAATTGCATGTATCTCCTTTGAATGTGTTCCCGTTGCATCTGTTTCCAAAATATGTATCTCTGTTGCATTTATTTTTGTTGTATTTTTCCGCAGCATGTGATTTAATGCTTACGTTACTATTGCCTGTGTTTTGATGCATAAGATTTAATGTAGGTTTCCATTGCATATATCTCCGTAGCATTTATTTACGTTGCACGTTTCCGTATCATTAATGCTTATATTACTATGGCCTGTGTTTTGATTCATAAGATTCGGTGCATGTGTTTCTATTGTATGTATCTCCGTTGCATGTATTTCTATTGCATATGTTTTCGTAGTATATTTTTTAATGTTTGTTTCTGTTGCATGTGTTGGGGACACATGCAACAGTGCATATGTTTCTATTACGTTATTTTCATTTACAGTATTTTTAGTTATTTTTATATTCGATATCAGTGAAAACAAGCTTTATTTGAAAATACTGACAAGTATAATAAAGCTTGCTTGCTTTAAAAATTCAGTCCCTCTGATTAATATCTATCGTAATTCTTGTCAGGATATTATAGTTTTACAACTTTGTGCAAAATGTGGCATGATATGTTATAACAGAGATAATTTTTAGATCTTTAGGTCAGTTAACTTAGCATCAAATTCAGATTTTAATCTTAATATAAAATAAATAGGTGCAAATGCTTTAAAAAATTTTGTTGACAAAGTTGAGCTAAACACTGACCTCTTTAAAGCTATTACCCATGTTATGTAAATGTAGATTTTATTAATCCTATAGAAAAGACTGTTATTTTGTGCAATTATATTACATAAGAAATTTTCTTATGATTGCAAGTCGTCGACGTGCCGTGTAAAGGTATTTTTTTAAGTTAGTATAGTAGTGACTCTGAGGTCTCATTACACTGTGCCTGCGCGAGATCAACTCATTCAAGTTGCAAACTTATTTATTTATATGTTGACCCCAATCGGCTTTTGCAATAGCCGAACCCACCTCGCCATTACCCGCACCAAAACGATTTAACCACCGTATTACTATACAACGTACTTTTATCTTTAACCTTTTAATCATAAGAGTTAATTTAGCGGAGCATATGTCAATTACTGAAACTGTTTTGAATATGCGACGATTTTTTAAGGCGGGACCACATTCATGCTATTTTTCTGCGATTCCGCTCGCTGGGGTCATTAACCTGTTACGGAATTTGAACTATTTTTCATCTAAGCTAACTGATACTTAGACTTTACAGTGTAAGTGAAGAGAGAGAGAAGCCAATTGGACATTTGTCTGATTATTTGTACACCGTTTTTGTTTTTAAGTAAGGCTGGATATTCTCTTAGATGGAAACTTTTATATCCACTCTGTTAAGACTTTTATGATCACTTTACCTTTTATGTCCATTTTGTAAAAACTTTTGTCCACACTGAAAAGACTTTCGTACACCATACAAAGACTTATGAATCCACTCTTTATAAACTTTCATGTGCACTTTACTAAGACTTAAGTTCATTTTACAAATGCTTTTATGCCCAAACTATAGATACCTTTATATAAATTAGAAAAATATTTTATAATTGTCTCTGTGTCCTAAAAATTTCCAGAATTGTCAGCATGTAGTAATAAAACCCTTTCTTATACCTAAGACTTGACTCAAGTTTGCAATGAGGAGTGATTTGAATCCCCCGTATCTTCTAGAATACCTCGTGCAAGAGATAACTTAAATCTATCATTAATGATTTAAATTACAAAGCAATATATTTTTAATATTCCATCATGATAGTGATTCAGTGCCCCCTTAATATCAAAAATAGAATTTATTATTATTGTATATTGTCTGTAGGAATAAATAATATTTGTATGAATTCACAGTTTGTTAAAGGCTTGTATCTTTTGTTTATATTGTTAATGAAGATGTTAATGCTGTTAGCCCTAAGACTTTTACAGCTTCATCGGTACTGAGTTCACGGAGCGGAAGGGTCCATGAACTAGATTAAAGGCTTGTAGGAATACATCAAGGCTATACATAAAAAGGGATAGCATAACCTATTGATAATAATGAACTATTTTACAGGCGTAAAAACATGTTTGGTATAAATGTTGGTCTGGTAAAAATGAAAGATATAATATTAATAAAAAAATCTTATGGTACAATAGGCGTAATATATAGAATTGCTCGTCTGTAGTGGCAGTAAGCGGAGCACATTTCTCGTAAACCCCCCCCCCCCTCCCCTCCCCGCCTCCACTAGATGGACTGACGACATAATCTAGATTGCAGAAAGTCCGTGACGATCTTTGGGGAAGGGTAGCTTTGCAGTAGGCGTCTATGAGCTGATATGATGATGTTCAACCAGACAAAATAAAAAGGAATGAATGTTAGTTTATTGAAAAAAATATAGAAGTATACGAGAACGGGCCCTAGGCATAACAGTAAAATAATAAAGTATTAGCGACTTACGATAGTTTGAACGCGCCCTTAAGACAAAGTCTTCGTCGCCTTCACTGGAAGGCGAACCGGTCCGAGGTATTAAGTAACCAAGTTCAGCGCACTTAATTCCGATGCTATAACTTAACCAGTGTGTCGACTTTAAACAATTTTACTCTGCTGATATTCAATTCGGTATTTTGGTCAAGTTGTATTAAGAAAACATTCGAAATTTAAACCTTTTTACTCGTTTTATTTTTTATTTACACTATTGTGCACCAAAAAACTATGACATAGATTATAACTAAAAATAAGAAATAATTTACATTAAGGTACAACAGGCGGTCTTATCGCTCGAGGCGATCTCTACCAGATGACCTTTGAATAGAGACTTGAAGGAGAATGCATTTTAAGGTGTATAAAAAAAACCTTAAAAAATAGTACTCGTTTTAGAGCAGAGTTCCCCGAACTTTTTGTGTCGTAGACCCCTTCCCATATTTTTCCGTGTTGGATAGAGCCCCTACTTACCTGATATTGATTTCCTGTAAATTTCTAACTGTAGTGAAGTTTAGTGTTAAAAACTTAAAGTAAAAACATATGTTAATTTATTCATTTATTAATTGAATTTAAATTAAAACTCCTCAAAATAAAATTTTGTATCTGTTATTTAGAATATATGTAACATTAAATAAACATAAAATAAACTATAAATAAAATAACATAAGCAACAAGTCAATATTTTTAGTAAGAAGGATGAACCTGATGCTTTAATAATAAATTATCAACATTTGGCGTCAATTTTGTAAGGGTTAATCTTAAATCTCCTCGGCTAATGATGTCCAGTCTGTGGACCCCCATTTTCATTTCATGGACTCCCAAATTGTTTTTTCGCTGGCGTAGACCCCTTGCAGGTTGTCATCGACCCCTAGGGGTCGATATAGACCACTTTGGGAATCACTGTTTTAGAGTATATAAACTTGCACATATACTTAAATATTGACATACATACAAATATTATACGTCAGAAAAGAAATATAGATACGTAACAATTACATATAAAAAGTACAAAGGTCATACCACTAAAGGCAATTACCTACAGACAACATAGTGTCCTTCTATATCCATACTATGGTTATAGAACAAGTAATGGGTTGTCGACGAGTACATACAAAGATATATAAACTTACATACATCTATGCTCATCTACTTTACTATAATCTCCTTTTTTTGTGTCGAGGGGGAAATGTTCTGGATAGACAATTTATTCTGACATTTAGAGGAACGACACAATTACGTGTAACTACTATGCACTAAAACTCCCTTGGTTTTCGTCCTCCATAGCTTTGGAGGGCCGCTGAATCTCCTACGGAACTTGCAGATTTTCCAATACTATACCAATGCACATTCTAAAGGAAAACCAATTCTCCCCCGACTTCCATGCTGTTCCACAGCAAACTGCGACCATTTCTCGTTGCTGCGAACCCGCGACCCACGATCACATGCCTCTGACCTCTACCGCTGAGCTACTCTAGCTGCTTTATTGAATAATCGAGTATCCCCGATATAGGAGCGTATTGAAAAATCGTACACAGCTGCTCACAAATGAGTTACAAATGTTCGGGCAGCTTAGTTTTTTTTTTTAATTTTTATGTTTCTTGTTTTTGGCGGCCTTTCGTTCTCCCCTTCTCTTGGCTACACTACACACTATTTTTAAAAAATATTTTTTTTACAATTATATTATTTGCGTTCACATCTTATTTTTTCCTTCTTAACGCCATTTATTCATATTATATCATCCATCTTTTATTCTTCACAAATTCTTTAATTTCTTTCACTTTTTCTTAATCCTTTCATTTATCACCGTCGTCACCTTTCATCGCCTTCCCGCCAGAATTCCACAGGTTTACATTTTGTTCTGTTTTGTTGCATTTATATTTATTTATTCTTACATTTACATACCTTCGTAATTTAATTTTTACTTTCCTATTTTCGCACGACATTTATCACAGATTTTAGTATTTAGTGAGACCTAATGAAAGATATATCTTTATTTTTAGCGCCAACCGTGTATCGGAAATTTTCTTGTATTAATTTATATTCATATATGGCAGTGGCCGCTGATGTCTTAAAGTCTGGAGTGGAGACCACGGACCGGCAAACGAAGCGAATTATGTCCACCCACAATGTGGGCTGATGATTTTGTTAAAGTCGTCGAAAGTCATGGAGGATCTATGATGGTCTATGTCTAGCAGTGGTAATCTCACAACTTTTTTTCTATGGCCCCCGCTATTGGGGGCCTCTCGTACCCCCTATCTGTTGTGGGACAGGGACTTTTTGTCCAAATTTGTTTAATTTTTCACAGATTTTTTTTTATTTTCGTTTCTTCTTTCGCACGTCACATTATCTTTCAGTCGTTTCTTTCATTCCACAATTCTACTGTCTTTCCCTTTCGCTCTGTATCGCTTTTCATTCATTCCTCATTGCTTTTTACATTTTCTTAATTTCTATTGTTATTGTATATCACATTTTTACTTAGGTACTATAATTATTCTAAATCACAGTATTATTATATTATTTTGCTTAATCTAACGATTGAAATGATTAAAATATATTCATAGACAATATTATAATTCAGGAGACCTAATAATATATGTTTCCTTAAGGATCCCGCTTTGGAAATATTGCTTGTTGAAAACCACTACGTATCGGTTATAATAGAAGCGCCTACCAAAATAAATTAGCACAAACTACAGTAATATTATTTGCCTTAATTCATAGAAACACAACTCAGACCTTCGTTAGGCGGGGTGCAACGTCTTCAATTTTGTTTTATTTTCTATAGAGATTATTTAAAAGTTGAAAGGCTTTATATTGAATGTATGGCATTTTAGCTGTAATTTAATCGTACCCAAAAATCATAAATAAAAAATAATGTAATGAGAACATGGCAACAAAAATCGATGAAAGAATTCGGATTACTATGCATTAAAATTAATAATTATTTACAATCTTGCTTACTTAAGAATATTATCCATGTAAGGCCACTTAATGCGTAGAACAGATGGCTGCTGGGGCCTAAAGGTTTCGAAGTAGATACCGCTGACCCACAATGGCAATGTAGAACGTCTCACAAGGTAGACAAACGGCCTCGTTAAGATCGTTCGAAACCGTTTGAAGCAGGCCGCTTGCAAACGATATCAGAAAATATACTAAACAGATTTATCGGGGAGGATAATGTTGATGTTGACAGTTGATACTGTTTCATAATTTAGCAGATTAAGATAATGTTTACTCAGATAAGCGTCTTATGAAGATGCATTCACAGGCATAGGTAATAAAATTCTTATAGCATTAATAATTATATTCTTCTAATTCTCTATTTTATTTGGAAATTTTTGACTTAATTGTTCGAGTGTAAATGTGTTTAAATTGATAAGTTATCAGTGGTAAAGTACGCTTACGCCTAGCTTAATAAACAGTAATTTAACTTACGATGCGCACGAGTCTAAATATTGCTATTTTTTTCAACAAGGCGTTAGTAAAAAAACACATTAAAGAAATTCATTTCATATTCATATTGAAACTCAATTTATAAAAAAGGAAAAAAATAATATCACCGTTTCAGATAGTTTACTTGCTGGACATAGCCTCTCACATAAATTTTAATTTGCAGTTGCCGACTCGAGGATTTCATTCCACAATTTTAAGCCATCTGTTCTATGCGCTATGCGGCCTGCCCCCTGCCACTTTAACATACCAATCCGCTATAGTAGACGTCGTATGAAATGATATATTTTTTTCGAGATTTTTTGATTTGATTTTAATAATAATTACTAACATGGACATAATACGAATACTCGTATAATGTTATGGGACAATAAAATTTATAAGACTCTAGTTAATCCCGCAAAGGTTATTTTGCGATGTATGTTATTTCTAGAAAACATTAAAAAACAAATAAAAAATAAGGGTTGATCGTAGAGAGATGAAAATTTAGTGTTGTATGTATTTTTGTATACCGTATCATAAAAAAAAAACAAAAAATTTTGTCTAAAAAATATTTAGGGGTGGACAACACTTAACATTTAGGAGGATGAAAAATAGATGTTATCCGATTCTCCACCCTGGCCGAAATGCACGCTAAGATTAAGAAAATCGGTCGAGCCGTTTCGGAGTTCAATCACGCACAAGAGAATTTTATATATGTCTTTTTTATAGCCGCCGTTTTTGGGGGCCTTTCGTTCTCCCTATCATAATCTCGGGATAGGAACTTTATATTTTCAGGTATAATAATTTTTTTCATTTATTTCTTTATTTACACTTCCTATTTCTTCCTTCACAGTATCTTTCGTTCTTTTTCTTCCTCTCTATCCGTCATAAAATCTTCCACACCTTTAGCATTCTTGTCATCCTTTCGCCTATAGCCTCTCATCTCTCTACCCCGTTACCAAAATATTACAGTTTTTATACTAATTTTATTTCCACAGTTACTTATTTCCTATATATTGGTTTTCATCTCATAAAAATTAAGTTTTATTGTACATAACTATAGGTAACTTTAAAGACGTAAACTTTTTTTATCCGAGTTTACACTCTTGATCAAGTGGAACTGCATATTTCGCTGGTGCGAGGGGTCAGTACACTGAGGGGTCTCAGTCTAAAAGCTCTTTTAGCATAGCAAGGTGGAAGAGAGTTTAACGAATTGGGTGGCCGCCGAGCTCTTTTATCGCTCAGGTAAAAGCTCCGTGAAATGACTAGACTCAAGTCCTAAACGAGGGAACACAATCGCAACAAAATTGTTTACAGAGCGTTTTAAATAAGACAAACAAAAACATTCCGTGTCATTATAAATCACCAAAAAACCCCGAAAACAAACATATCGTGCTATATTTCGTTCAACTAGTCCGACGGGGTCGTATTAAGGGTCATTAAGATGGTATGCGAGTTCACGCTGTCGGCGCCCACTGCGGCACAGCAAAGCCTGCTTGCACTTCCGCATTTAGACGCCATTGCACGAACTGAACTTATCGTTAAGGGGAAGTTGTTACACAAATATTTACTTTTTTCGTAAAAAAAAAATAACGTTAATAAAACACATCAAGGTAACAAATTTCAAAATGATTATTTTATTTTTTGATTAATTATGAAGTAAATTGCAGTTCAAAAACAAAGTTAGAAAAACAAAATGCAATTGTTAAATAATGTAATCGACCGGTCAAACAAACAAAGTTCAAACCGCCTGGTCAAACGAGCGAAGTTCAACCCGAACTGTCAAATATGCAGTTTCAATAGGCATTATATTATAAAATTGCTGGCGTTTGCATTTTCATGATGATGGTGCATTCAAAACCAGAATGAAGCTATATATAAGAGTTCAGGCCATTTGTATATAATTTTAAATTCGGTAATTTGTTACTAGATAAGAATTAATGTTATATAAAAAGCTTCATACAATTATAGTGACTATCCAAAGACATTTTAAGCATACCATGCTTCATTTTAAATAATACAAATACAATAAACATTTAATCAAACTTCAACAATCATATAAATTAAAAAGTGATTAATTTGAAACATAGCAATCATTTCTATAACATTAGCTACTTGCGGACAATTGAAAATACCACAGATTCATTACACTGACATGCATTTCCGAAATAGAAATCGTATATTGAATAGCAATTTAATAAAGATGTTTTATAATAAACAATGTTTATTAACAAACTTAAATAAAAAACGCATTTGTCAATCAGCACTGTTACGCTTAAAAGGGATGAGTATATTGCTAATTTGCTGTTAATGTATGATCACCATATCCAAAAAACAATGGTTTCAGAGTGGAATATCAATTTAGTTAAACATGTACGGAAATTAAAATTAATAATAAATAAAAAAGCAAGTTTTCGATTGACCAAAAATAAACTAAACGAGTGCTTCGCCTTGACTAATTCAACAGTACTGCCATACCATTTCTCCGAGTCGCGGCTCGTCTACTGCGCATGCGCGCATTCTCCCGCTAACTCCGTGCTGAGCGTTCGCTTTTGACGCCATTTTTAAATTAACGATACAATATTAAATTAATATTTGTGCAGTTGAAAGTGTCTTGTGACAAAAAATGTGACATTATTAATTGAATTATAATATTATTTTTACAATTGTGATTGTGTTGTGCCACTTGAAATGAGGACCGTGGAGATATTGGAGGTAAATATATTAATATATTTTATCCCTCAATCTTTCTTTTTAATAAAAGTCTATGTTTGTGTATATACAGAGAGGCGATTTACAAAATTTACATTTTATATGTTTTTTATTTAAATTTTAAAAAGTTAAATTGTGTACCGATGTTAGGCAGTGGAATATCTTAGACGCTATAGAATTTATAAAATCCATTATATCATAAAACTTGTTATGTCTTATTTTGTGAGTAACCAATCTCTGTTTGTATATACCAATATCCGCTATTTTAAAAATTAAGCTATTTTGACTATTAAATCGAATTGACTTTTTATATTTTTGTTTGTAGTGCTATGTAACTGGCCATTATACAATGAATTGTTTCTTAAAAATATTTCATTAATCGTTTTTATTTATATTTGTTTATATTGATATAAAAAAGATGATTTTTATTTTATTCGTTAACTTATATAAGAAGTTTAACTTGATTGTTATGTTTTCGTATCATAGTTACCATGCAAAGAATTTTAAAACTACAAGGAAAAAGTGATAATGTAGCATTTTAATTTAGGTATTTAAAAATGGATCGAATAAAATGTGCAATTTGATAAAAGCCAGCATAATTATGGCGAGGGATGTGTATGTCTACAATAGGAAAACTTTTTTAATTTTGTACTTAGTCTTTTTAAAACGAAACTATTGTAAACCTATGTAGGTTTTGACTGAGTTTCCTGTAGGCTCAGAAGAGCCTATGAGAACGTATAAAAGCACTTTTGGGACCGAAGTAACTATGTTTAAAGTTAAAGATAGAACGGAAGTGGTTGTTGCTGTGTTTTGTTAGGTATATAAATAATACCGCGGACTCTATATCAGGCAAGATTAACGAAGAAAAGTAGTCTCTTTGGATTAGCGTTTGAGGGCTGTTTTACTTTATGATAAGTGGTTGTGCCAAGTGTTGCTCGTCTGAAATGGCAGTGAGCAAGGTACATGCAAGCGAGCTCTTGCAGCCCACGACTATTGAGGACGAAAGGTTCTCGAGTGACGACCACGAGCTGGTAGACGCGGCGCGGGTAGGCCCTACTAGGTGAAGTGGAGTCTGGAGGTGAAGTCTTAGTGGCAGTCTTTTTGAAAGTCCTATTTTTTGCAATGGGTGTCCATTGGTTAACATGATGACGAAGTGGTGATGCCTTGTTGCTTTAACGTTTCGTTTTCGTTTTTGATTGATGTCATTATAGAAAAGCTCATTTTCACGCTAAATAGAACTGGACACATATGGCTGCCGTCCTTAACTTACTTAGGCGATCATCTGTAGTATTTCTGCTGTAGAACTTCTAACATCAAATTGTATGATTTGATTACTACATACACTTACTACACTACATACTTTACACGCACACTTCATACTCGTGTACTCGTTTACTACGATCGGATTTTCTAACGGCTCTTTTCACTTCAACTTTCGGTCTTTTGGCCTCCCTCTTGGAAACACTATAAGAAATTAAGAGGAGATTCGGGGTGGGGCCTTAGCGAACTTCTACTTCAGTGTGTCTTTCGTTCCTATAACGTGACTATATTATTATAAAATTCGAGAGGGAATTATTGGTGAAGCGTTGTTTGATCCTCGATCCTGAGTTGCTCCTGGAGAACAGAGACTTCATTGCGAACCGTAGTATTGCATTCTTGTCCAACTTTATATTTTGCTTTGGGGTAAATGTGATACAACTAATACACAAGCTAGTTAGCTTCATTACGATCACATTTAACTAAGAAATAAAAAAATTAAAGGACATTGGGTCTCAATGAGAGTAGGAATAGATAAAAATAATTTAGGCCTGTCCTTGTCGCTTTAATAATGTTACGAACTTTTCATATCCTGAATATTTTATTAATAATCGTATGAAGTTAGATCCCGGGTTCGATGGCCGGTTTAATAGATATACGTACAGGGTGTGATCGCGGGTTGGCAGTCGCGTGTGGGATTGCGTTATTTCCTGCTGATAATAAATATAGCCTATGTAGAAATCGCACAGCGAAATATATGGAGTCGCTTAATATTATTAATGCCTTTTTTGTGTACTGGGTGATTGATTATACGTAAAAAAGCTTCAAAAAGGAGAAAGTTAAAGTGATGACTTTAAAATAATTAATTCTCTCCGTTAGAATACGGCAGACCTATAGTAATCAATAATTAATTTTAATATCTCGTAATTAGAATTTTTAAAAACGTTTTTCTTGCTGTGTTGTCACTACGTTATTTATTATTTTTTAAACATATTTTTGGAAAGGGTGTTTTAGATAAGTTTTTACACCTATAACCAATCACTCTGTATGTACTACATACATGATTGAAGGCGGAGTGCATTACGTAGAATAAATTATACGCTTTTATAAAATAAGTACAGATATAACTGTATACTTATAAGAATGATTGCTTGTACTGTAGTTAAAACACTAAATCAAATGAGTTACAGTTGAGTACGTTTTAATGCGTGTAGCCACACTATCAAATTTAGTGTTGTTTTGCTATATCCATCTCAATACTTACAAAAAACCGTTATGGGCTACCAAGCAAAAAACAATTTTGCACAGACAACTTTAATTTATAACTTTAATTATTGTAAGCATAATTATTACTATAACTTTGATTAATATAAAGACGTAACGTTGCTACCGCTGTCAGAAAACCAGTTCCTCTACCAGCGCTCCGAATTAATGTATTTAATTTGATTGTCATTCGTGGCTATATTTATAAATTATCTTGAAGTACCGTCTATATTTTGCCAAATTACCTACACACGTATCCGGTACGTATAAATAGTAGTATATATACGTACATATATAATAGGTAGTATAAATGTACGTAGGTACTCTTGAATTGTATTGATTATATTGTCTATAAATATTTATACACGTTAAATGTTGTTGCGTGAAGGCGTACTGCTCCATCAAGCACATCCTGTTATATTTTAACATTATTATTCAGAGAAAGTTATTTTTATTTAGTCTTTTAACTGTTTTCTTCGGTTTATTTTCATTTTTAAATCTATAAAAATAACATGCAAAAAAATTAAAGGTAAACTTCTTCTTAATAATAAATGTAATCGCCTGATAAAGACGGCTCCATGGCAGTGCTGTGCCTGAGGTCGTCGTCCATCGGTTGCATAATAAGGAGCAGTGGCTTCAGTCATTGGCTTCCCTTCGATTAATACCTAGGGTAGGTACCTGTTTACTTTGCGTGCGATTGTAAATATGACTTTCCATAACGAAAGGCTCTTTCTAACAAATAAAGTGTAAATATTTACAGACGTTGATTTGTGTGTTCCATATAAATGAGTAGTAATATATATAAACACACACATATATATATATATATATATATATATATATATATATATATATATATATACACATACTGTTACCGAATTTTATTTATAATTTTAAAAAATATGGAATACAGGCTCTTTATTCGATTTTAAAAAAAAGCGACCGAACTCTTATGTTTAAAAAAAATTAGCCACGATTTTTTGATAACATGGAGAAATGTAATCTTGATATGAATTTTATTGGATACTGGAACAAATTTGACTGCAAGATGCAGCGTAAACATAAAAGAATCACTGAAAGAACTGCAACTACACACATTGAAGTCATACTGGAAAAATTTTAGCCTGCTCTTACTGCGGAAAATGACCAAGAATCTGTGCAAATTAAAACTTTAATCGTAAACTGCAAACATAGTCGTAATTGCGAAAGAAAAAGGACGGGATGGGTTCGAACAGATAGAAATAAGTGACATTCAGGAATTGCTTGAATCGTAACATGATTTGACTGAAACTGACTTAAAGCAAATGTTAAATTCACAGCCCATTGAACAAGAGGCTTCAACAAGCGCTGGAAACGTGACATTTAATTTTTAAAATCTCAGTGAAGGTTTTGGGAATGGCAATTGAGCTTTCGAATTTCTTTGTGAACATTGATCCGTCTGTGGAACGAAGTCTTATTTTTAAGACAAATTGCTGCTAATGCGACTGCTGCAAATTAGTCCGAATCGAAGGAGCTTTCAAGACTGCCAAGTAAGAGGAAATTACAAAATTCTTCAAACATTTTTTTAAGCCTTAAGATAATTGATCAAAATGTTGAAAAACTTGAACTAAACTGATATTTTTTTTTTGTTTTTTTTATTTGTCATCTAAGAGCGAACCTCCTATAACCCCATATAAACTACCATTCCGTATTCATGGTTTCTGTATTCACGGCATATTTATGGAACATATATCCAGCGAATAAAAAGCTTTAATTGTACCAAAATTTTATCATCATCATCACAATATCAGCGGATAGAAGCCCACAGCAAGGTACAGGCTTCCCCTAAAGACCGCCATGGTAACCGAATTTGCGCTGCCAGCATCCAGCGACTCTCCGCATTCTTGACTATGTCATCTGTCCATCTAGTAGGAGGCTTATTCATGCCGCGGTTACTGGCTCAACGGCCGTTGGTTAAGCGAATGACATGCCACATCCACTGCGCCATCCAGTGGAGCCCCCCAGCATTATGGTTCGGGTGTGAAGACCACAGTTCGATATGCAGAGAAGAACTTCAGTCCTATATAATAAGTTTCATTTACTTATTTCTAGTAAAATTCATAAATGCAGATATAAATATAATTGAATATTGATGAGCTTGGTTGGTGTAAATGTTTCAATAAAGAGAACGTCACAGCGGCGGCGCGTCGTATGATACAAATGTTATTCGAGAATTTATTATTAACTTTCACTCGACAAGCTCCGATAGGTGATTACTTGTAGGTTTTTTTTTTTAAATATTTTTTACTACTTAATACAACACACCTATAATATTTATACTATGCATACACTTCACCTTTTTACGCGGTTGATACATTCCTTAGACCGTGCAAAAGAAATGGTAATGAAATTCATATATAATAAAGTCAAGTATTTATAATACATTAACCGTTAATTTTTTTTAACAAAAAACATAATCAGTGTACAGGTAAAATTCTAACCACATTAAGTACAAGACGTATTTAAACACAAAAATTATTTTGTAACCATACATTGCTACTTCATAACAAGCGTACACATTTTTATAGACTGTACTAAAACGATGAGTTATGGTACTCCCCCAATTGTATTTTGTTAAAGTATAGATAAGTTTCTGTAAGCATTATCATAATTTGGAATAAAAAATTTTTTGTAAAAAAGTTTGTGTTCTTTTAGGTGCACCGTGTTATTTCAAAATCTGGTAAAAAAAGAGTTAACTTTGTCATTTTATGCTCCTGTACAAGGTAGTGAGAAATCGTTGAGGAGCACTGCTTTTATAGATGCGTGTTTAATAGATTTGCACTTAGGATTTAATATCGATATTCCAGAATTCCACACAACACTAACGATACTAAAATATCTATGCTATGTACGATTGGCCTGCAGCGTTTGCTTTCTTAGACGATTTGTGTGGAGGCTTTCACCGAGTTTAATTATGTTTGGTTTCTACTTGAGATCTATTATTTTCTACATTGCTATGTGGACAGTTTATTACGACCACTATATAGCTTACTGTGCCTCGGTATATACTCGTATATATACCATCGGTTGGTAACCGGCGGGCGCGAGCCACATTGTGCAGAGTAGGTTAGAAAAAAAAATGCTTGTAAAAGCAGTAAGTATTAAGCTTAGTTTGTTGTACGTATTGAATGTATCTGAAAAAGTATTAAAGGATATATATATATATATATATATATATATATATATATAAATATATATATATATATATATATATATATATATATATATATATATATATATATATATAAATATATATATATATATATAGGATAAAAATGGAGACTCAACGGGTCATGGAAAGGGCTACGCTTGGGATTTCTTTGCGAGATTGAATTAGAAATTAGATCTGTAAAATAAAGGAAGTATAGAATAACCCAGTGGATTAGCATGTTGAAGTGGTAGGCAATATAGCCCGCAGATCTGACGGCTGCCGGCGCCTTGAGGTTTTGAAGTGATCACGGTGGATAGACAAGATGGACAGATGATCGTGTTGAGTTTGACGGCAGACATTAGTTGCCGACCGCTTTCAGTCGGTCTTTTTGGAAATCTATGGAGGAGACCGATGTTCAGCAGTAGACGTAATACGTTGTAAATGATAGTGATGATGATGTCGAAAATGTGTAAAATATAAACCGATTTGATATAACAATGACCAAAGAGGAACTAGACAGGTTCAGGCTGAACGCTTCCAGCGTTCCACAAACTAAAACCCGGTGAAACTGTAAATGCTAACTGGCAGACATATTTATGTTTATCCATGTTAAACTAAATGTATTTAGTAAAATGTCATAAAATTTAATATTTGTGAAAAATGCGGCGAAGAATGGAAGGCGATATAAAATATAATAAAAGGAAATGTAAAGGAAGGAAGGAGGGAGAATGCCAGATATTGTGATGGACGAAAGAAAAATAAATAAAACTATATTGAAAAACTTAGTGAGATCAAAGTTGCTGTCCAAATGGTAGGGAGACGACAGGTCGTCAAACCCGAGGCCATCAAAAGAAAAAAAAATGTATTTAGTAAATATTCTGTATGAGCCCATTGGATATTTAATCATATTGTGTCGTATCCCTCACGGATGAGGATCGTGACTCTTTTTGTAATGTTCGATGCAAACTATGTCACGCCATCTGTGCCGGTCTTCGCCGGTGTGTATTGCTTCGGTTACTTTGATCTTGCGCGTGGTTCAAACCTGATCGAACCAGACTAGCGCATAGGACTGCGACCTTTAGGACTCCATGCATCTACTTTATATATAAGATATTTACTGCGCTACTTTGTACTAACTTTTTATAATATCTCTGAAACCATAAGACAAAGACTTGAAATTTTGTTAGGAACATTATTTTAGCTGGGTAGAAGTCAGGTAAGAATGAATTTTATAAAACAAAAACAAAACACCTGGGTTGAGGTGGCATAAATAAAAAAATGCATGCAATGCAGAGCATATATATGTTATTAAAAATATTGCATTTCATTAAATTACACCCACACAAGACGGTATAGCCCACACGAAGCCATTAGCGGAGAGTAGGATAAGCGGAGCTAGTAGATAATATATATTTCCGAAAAATAACCTTTTTTTCTGTTTTTTGTTTTAACTCTGTGATTTCTGGACAAACTTCTGATACAACATATTTATTTTAGACAATTTTATATTACACCAAATCAACGGAGTTCAAATATTCGTCTACCCTCAGCAATTAATTTTAAAAAATCAAGCTATTTTACAATGCGCTTATGCCGTCAACTAAATATATTAGTTAACAAACTAATAAAGAGATATTAGTTTGTTAACTAATATATTTACTAAACTTTAATTATTTCAATGATTTTTTTGAATTTTTTTTCCAAAAGTAAGTTTTTCGTATATTGTAAAAGTGATCACAAAAAACCGTGCGATTTTTTTGTGGGCTCTTTTTAGATCAAGGTGCGTTTGGAACGCTTGTTGCATTAATTTGATGAATGACTTATCCTCTATTAATTCAATCTGATTCTAGTTTTGTAAATGTAAACGATCTCGTGTGGTATAATATAGTGGGTGAATAAATGAATAACACTTATTAATGATGATGAATACGCCTTCCGACGGTATTCCAATTAAAAAATTACTAATGTTATTATCTAATTAAGATTAGTTCATTTACCGGCATTATAAATTCAAAAAAAAAATAAAGATTGTAATTTGAATTGCAAGAGGCTTGTACAAATGCCGGCGCCCGCTGACCCAAATTGGAGGCGCCGGAAAACGTCGTCCGTTACACGAACACGTGAGTGCAGTGCGGTACATAGAAATGTAAATACGAAACACTTAATATAACAAATAACTGCGAAACTGTATACAGGCTAACAATACACTTTTCAGCTTGTTATGACGTATTGCATCAAATTTGTGGCAGTTAAAGTAAGACTGTTCTAAATCCAGAAACAGCGTAAAGCATGGTTGCACAGACTTATTAAGACTAGGGGCCACTCGTGCAAATCATGAACTGATGGCGGGCCGGCCGCCAGAAGTATAGGTAATTATTTTTTTTTTTGGTTTTATTCTGGAATAGAATTCAATATTTTTTTACGAAAGTATTAGTTTAGTCGGCGGGCCGCCAGCATTCGACCGGCGAGCCGCGGTATGTGCATCCATGGCGTAAAGAGTCTTCGTAAGATGAATGCTCAAGAAACTATTTAGATTCCCTAAAGACTTGCTGTATAAGAACACAAAAGTGTTACGCGTTCGTCAGCTTTACATTGTGTCTGCTTGTTCATAAACACAAATCAGATTACCTATTTAACCATCGCAATAAACTTATTTTCCGATTGCCTATTCTTACCATTAAATCAAAATTCGCCTAGAAATTGCTCGGGATTGGCAAATTTGCCGTCTATAGCTATGTGGCTAGAATATGTAATTTTAAAAAGTGTACAGTTAGAAAACCAAAAACGAACATATATATATATATAATGTATATCCCAATCAGAAAATAAATTTTATTAATAAAATTGGATTCCACACAGGCTCCGTCTAATTTGGAGACATCTAGGAGCTTTAATGTACATTTCTTCATTGTAATAGAAATGTATTATAGATTAAAACATTATTTAATGTCGCTATTACCCTTCGCTTCTCAAAGCTAAAAGGCATAATAAGCATTTATAATCCGAACAGAAGATAGACTTTCAACTTGAAGTCAAGAAGAAATGAAATCCATAGTATGTTGAATAAAGTCGATTTTAGATTTTGAATTTCAGCCATTCGTTAAATTTGCAAGTGGTTTGTCACACAAAACCACTCGACATTACGCTGTAACCTGACACGGACCGCGAACCGGTCAGTTATGAATGACGTCCACCTTAACGGTTATATCGATGGCCTTGTTAAATTTATAAATCGTTTTTTTACACTTTCCCAGAGATGAGTAGCTTGAATTTTAGAGATTTCTTGACAAAATACTCTAAATAAATTACCGGTATTACTAAATAAATATAGAAATTTGTAACGCATTCGGGGTGATTAGTCAAAGGTGTAAAAGCTATAAAAGAGTAAATAGCTCATTTGCTGACAATTAATGTCTAGTACATCCGATCCAAAAATCAAAGGTTTCAGAAATTATAAGAATAAGAAAAAGCATTTGCGAAATCCCAATTACCAAATTTTAAAATTAACCATTGTTTACTATCTCTCCCTGCACTTTGTATTACCAAGTTATTCGCTAGTCGCATCATAGAAAAAAGAAATAATAATATTTTTCAGAGCGACCACTTTGATAGTTTTTAAAAGGTAATAGGTATTCTAATTTTTCACGTAGTATAAATCATTCTGTGTTATTAAAAAATTTAGCTAGTACGATTTTAAGGTACCATTGCGCCGTGCCTGTAATTAGTTTTTAGTGATCCCTTCGGGTGAAAATTTCTCGCGTATCACGCGATCCACATGTAGTCAAGGTCGCGGAAAGTTTCCGGCAGCGGACAGCGCGAGAACGTTTATCGTGACGATCTTTGAGGGAGCCCACCCATGATGATTATTATTCACTCCACGTTATCTTCTAAACATGTTTCTATTATTGGTCACATTCTCTTCTATTCCTTTCCATACTTTATTTTCCTTTCTCACGTCACCTTCGCCTTCACCTCCAGAGTAGTACTTATACATTTTTTATTAATTTACTTTTGTTTATTGGAACATTTTACATTCCAAATTTTTAATTTACATCCTTCTTTTTCCTTTGTTAAATTAATACGACAATTTGTTTTCTCATTCTAGTTTTACCCGACTAGGATTTGTTCCTTTTAATTACCCTACTTATTATCATTTTGCAATATTCTAAGAAGATTTGGCGCGTTTCTTTTTCTTTTAGGTTACATGTTAGCCCGAAGAATAGATGACCAAAGGACCAATGCGCCTTAAATTTCTTAAGTTGAGTCTAGATTTTAGCTAAGTCGTCGAAAGACGTTGCATGCTGGCTGCTTCCAACTGGTTCTTTTGGAAATATATAGCGTAGGTATCCAGTTGTGGACGTCCTATGGCTGATGATGACTAAACATGTAAGTTTTATAATTTAAAACAGTTTCATCAACTAACAAAGATTTTTATTGATAAAACGTACTTGTTCAGTAAAATCCTTCTTTACAAGTCTTTACAGGCAGGTCACCTCGACTTCCTCATGGTCACAACGCTCCAGTTGCAGTAATTACGCATAATAAGATTACATCACATGAATTTCAACACTTCCTACGAATTATAATTTTTATGGGTAGTTTACGGTTATGATTCTAAAGTATAACTCGATTTGTGACCCTTATTTTAAATTGTTAATGATGAGATAGATATAAGATCGTTTAGATAACTTCTTCGAGTGAAAGTAGGACAACCATATTTTTCATTTTATGGATATTCTCAAAATGTTTTCGTGTAATTGATATTCTCGTTTTTAGGTTATCGAGCTTAACAAATGTATGAAATAAGACTAGATAATATTAATATTTACTTGAGAATATAATATTTTTGTATAATATATATATATATATATATATATATATATATATATATATATATATATATATATATATATATATATATATAATTATACAGAAACCAGCTGAAATTCGATTAAAATACTTTTTATTTGTGTGTATTACAATATATGTCTCTTGACATCGATAGAGAGTTCTGGAAGATGAAGGTAGATAATTTTTATTCAAAATCGAATAAAAGTGCTTATTATTTATATACTACAGCAAAAATTACTTGTATCAGGTGTTTGACATTTGATGGTGGGTATGATATACGAAAATACGTTAGAAAAAATATTTTTACAAGTAAATTTAGATTTGGACAGAAATCAGTCGGTGTTACGTAAAATATAAAATGTCGGCGGCTACATTTCGCTTGTCCATAGGACATCTATAGAACTTTCGACATTGTCCTTAAAAGGCAATTAAAATCATGGCGACCCCATCGTGATTTTTACATTATTACAAAACATCAAAACTCTCTCTCATTTAACGACAACATTACTAAGAAACCACAAGCGATACCGAATAAAAATATCAGCAGTATTAACATAGCGATAGATGAGCATTAGAAATTTCACCCGGCATCCGTAACCGATTGTGCAATTTCATTGCTATGCGACAATAAAAGAAAGTTTACGTAATGCGATAACGGCGAGGCAATGGTTAACGAGTTAACAAGTTACGGCGTTCATTTTGAAGAATATTCGAAATACTTTTATTCAAGTAGGGATTTACACGCATCAATCGTCAATATTTTCAACATAAGTAGTATGCTACCACCGTCTCGGAATGCTGATCTATTGAGAAGAGTCGAACAGAAGCTTAACAGATGATCTTTTAAATTAAATTTAACAAAGTTAGTTTTATACATTATAATAACAACATGAACTTTAACTAAAGACTCTTCAATAAGATTTATTTAGTAAAAACTTTTAAATTTTTAAATACTATAAAAAGGAATGTGTTAGATTTCTTAAGGAACTTTATTGTAAATGCGTACATTCAGATCCTTGAGAAGCAATTGACAGAATACAAATTTTATTAAAAAAAACTTCAGGAAATCTAGAGCATTCTCGAGTGGCGATTGGTGGCCAGTAGACGGGAAGTCGCTGGGTGCGTGAAGCTCAGGAAATGACCGGGCATTTTGACGATGCGGTGGAGACTATGCCTTGTGGGTGTCTATTGACTGACATTATGATGACACAAAATACTATCTGTGGTTACCAACATACACTTAGACATAATAAAAAATTATATGTACCTAATGTATTTATTAATCATGTATCGAAATAACACACTCACGTATAAAAGCCTTAATGCAGACGCTTGCGAAAGCAAAGGTCAATGTGTCGCTGTAGTGAATGTCACTTCGGGGCTACGAGATCGATGATTATTTTGACCTTTGAGCAAGTGCAGGCTTGAACTTTTGGAGACGCTCTGGCTGCAGTAATCATAAACATAAGAGCCTTACGTAATGTTTTCAAAATATTTTAATAGAGAACTTAATTGTTGTGTTCTTTAACCGGGAATGGAACACTATTGCGTAAGGTAAGCCGCATAACTGTTATATACGAAGAAGAATGAAGAATCCTTATATTGACAGACTTACTTTGCTGTTTAAACACCTGCAGAAATAATTTCATAAAGTGTTCCCATAGTCACGCGGCGTATGAGTGCCTCTTTGTGGCGACGTATGTTTGCAGGATCATTTTGAACTTAAAGCGTTATTCAACGTACGTTTTCTGTCAATATACTACTCTATGTTAATACTGAATATACACTTTTTATCTAACTACACTTCAAAAGCTTCACACTGCTTCAGCCAAGTTATTGCTTAAAGAAAAATAGCGATATGCGTAAAGTTAGCACGAGAAATAAAGATAAGTTTGTTATAAATTTTTCTAGGTTTTATAAAATAAAAATTTTTGTTACACCGATAGTGTATTACTACACACTTTCATGTAATGTCCCTAAATTATTTGTAATAAATTTAATAAGTTCATTTAACAATAATAGTATGAAAATAAACCCGTATACACACTATGTAAAGGATTTTTTAAGTAATAGAGCTTGAGAATGAATAATCCAGAATAACCCCGTCTAAGTTTAGTTAGGTTTCTTTCAGATCAAAACGCGTGTGGAATCCTAGTAGTTTTACGATTGGATGCCATTATAGGAATTTAATCTGAATTTATTTTCTATCAAATTGAGTTCTTGGCATTCCACGTGATGTGCACAAGTGACCTATGATCATTAAAATGACCATGTGTGGATGATAATATAAATAAATTTTTAATGCAGAACAAGTGAATGAATCCGCGCACGTCACCTTCAAATTTCCGTCAGTAATTTGCTTATCGAAGATCTTACGAAGGATCTACGAGTCAGTGGTTTATTTCAACACGCGTACTATACAGCTTAATGGAACTGTGACCTCCAGAGATAATTTGTTTATAATTTTCTGGCCTTTATTGCGTAAAATGGAATAAAAGGTTACAGTCACTACGGCATCATCGAGTAAACAAGAAACGGACTGACAGTCTAACGGCCTAAGAAGACGTTTATTTATATACCTCCTAATCAGATAAAGTAATATTCGAGCCAAGGGAGTCCTTAAGTACCTATATAAACCGTCTCTTTCTCTCAGTAGTCAGTGCCCAAAAGAACACCACCTTCATCATGTCGAAGTTGTCATAATAACATTTTCGTTGACAACCGGTCCAAGAACTGGGCCAGACCCGCCGTGACATGCAGATCGCTGACTAACTGTCGGCGCGGACAAACAAACCACTACGCGCCTCAGAGAGAGCCGGCCTCTTTCGGGCGTACGAATTCCGACCGTTTTTAACAGAGCGAGACCGTATTGAATCATTACTCTGTTACTTCTGAAATATAAATTAACTGTGACCAATGATCGGATAACGAAAAAAAAAATATCGACGTAGCTCGAAAAATTGTTTGTCTGAAGTGGCAGTGGGTGTGGCTAAATCGGTCGTCTAACCAACTCTTACTAGGAAAGCCGACGGCATCGTCAACATTGCAAGAAGTCGTTGAAAGCGCAAGATCGGTCATCAAGGCGATCTTTCAGGAAGCCCTGTACATAGCAGACGGCATCTGTCGCATGATATGATGATGAAAAATCTTAACCGTAAAAATCGGGTCGGAAAACTAAGAAACATTTTCATGTACAAGATCCCTCAGTGCGTACAGACGAAAGTCTACGACCAATATATTGCCAGTAAAGACTCACAGCATAGAAACGTCGTATCTCACTATAAGGTCCGTTTAACCCTTAATAACCTAGAGTTTCAATTTTGATACCAATCTTTTAAACCGAATGTTCACATTACTATTAGTTTTTTTATAGGTTGGCTGTACGTATTTTACTGTTGTATAATATTCTTTCCAACGAAATTAAAAAAAAATCTATTTTTCCCTTTATCTAGACCCTCAAGCAAACACAGTAATATTAAAAAAAATCACTTCCGTAAATCAGGCTACTAAGGGTTAAAGTCACGCAGCGATTAATGGAGAGGGCTGTGCTCGGGATTTCTTTATAAGATCGAATCAAAAAAGACGAGATCGGTAAACGAATGAAAGTGACCGATTCATAGCCCAGCAAAATGAAGCGGCAGTATTCTGGAGTTGATACCATGGACTGGCAAGCGCAGTGTAGTCCGCCCACTAGGTGGACAACTATGTTAAGATAGTTGCAAGAAGCTGGATGTAGACCGCTTCGAACCAGCCCTTTTTGAAATATATGGAGGAGGTTTATGTTCAGCAGTGAACATCCTTCGGCTAATGACGATGCATAATCGATTTTGGAGAGAAAGTAAATCGTACCAGATTATAATATTTCCTCTAGGATTCCAAAATTTTAAAATCTATCTATTATGTTTTTGTCCATCCAATATCTGTTATTTTATTAAAATTCCTCAATTTGACTGTCATGACCAGGTTCCTAATAAAATTTTTGTATATTTTCTCTTTCTCTTTCATCCTCTCTTAATATACAAATTTTCTTATGTAACTAGTCATTGTGTGTCGGTCAGTGAATATTTTTGATACTGGTCAGTTCAAAATTAATATTAAAATTCGAAATTAGAACACTCTACTAATGATTTTACGTGTATGAAGCGATTCCAACTATTTTCACTAATGGTGGCTACTAAAAATTTACGTTTCAACATTGTTGTAATTATTAAAATCATCATAAGCGTCTACCTCTTTAAAGAAATAAACACTTATGTATGCAAATATATTAATATTTCATAATTATATTTTTAGCTCATGTATTCACCTTTTGTTCAAGAGTCTTTTAATTTCAATGAAAGATTTATTTTTATGTCACTCTTTTTCAATTATGTGTTTAGGACAAACATATATTAAATATTTATTCTTCATCATCATTTCAGCCGTAGGATGTCCACCGTTGGGCAAAGAGCTGTCATAGATTTTCTGTATGACTAATCGGAAGCATGTCTCCATTATAGAACCTTAAGGCGCTGGAGGCCGTCTGTTCTGCGCGTTACGTAGCCTACCCACTACCACTATAACTTGCCAATTTGCTGGGCAATGTCGGTTACTTTGCTTCGTCGTCGGATCCCTTCACTCCTGAGCGTGAGATTAAAATGTCATTGTGATTATCTACATTGGATGTAATGATAACCTTTATAAAGAATAAGAAATGGAATCCAAAGGTTTCTATTGCTTTACTAGTGTTTTTTTTTTAATATCCTCCGTTTTTGAGGGCCTCTCGACCCTCTACTTTGTGAGTGACAGGGATGTTAGTTTCTGGTTAAAAAAATTTTATGAATTTTGTATATATATATATATTTTAACCTTTCTCTTTTCTTTATTTTATTAGCATTTAAAGATTCCGCAAAATTTAGTGTGAGTGTGTCACTTGTTGTGACGACGATGGTCACCGCGATGTCCTGTTACGCTTTAGGCGTTACTCAAAGTATATACGTGGTCTGCCAACAAGATGATTGTTTTCTGTTAACTTAAAGTGTATCGTTGGTTAGGACTCTCGAATTCAATTATCTATTCATATTAACCGATAGATGTCCACTACATGGTATAAGCCTTCCACAAAGGTGAATGACCTCGTGCTGCCTCGATCCAGCGACTTCCTGCGTCCTACCTACGCCGCGTCTATAGGCTCGTGGTCGCCGCTCGAGAACCTTCGAAATCAAGAGTTAATTAAATATAATTGCAAACTAAAAACTAGCGATTGAATAATTTCCGTGTTTTAAAAAAATGTTGTCAATTGGACATATAAAAAATATATGTCTATATATTCCGTGTAACATCTATACAAATTTGTCATTATTCGTGTCTGTAAAAAGCTGCGTAATGACAAATACGTACGGTGAAGGAAGAAATTAACACTCGCAGAAAAAATTCTAGACCTTCCCCATATAATTACGCTGGGACTGAAAGAATGTCCCCGGCAGAGATGCTGTCTGTAACGAAAATCCCCCAAGATATGCTGCAATTTTAAAAGCGCATCAATAAATAATTGGAACGGAATAGTTGTCGGTGCTCATATTCAGGACATTGTACAACTATATACATGCCGCTCAATGTACCTTATGAAGTAACAGGTCGCAGTATACATAAATTAAAAAATATATTTTTCGATCACTGAATATAACACAGTTTCACAAGCCTGTCGTGTTCGATTCGAACTAATAAGGATCGCGTGGTAAACAAACATATCACAGTTTGCACGCATTCAAATAAACACGACGCTCTTATTTATATTGCAATAAGTTACAGAATCGATTGCAAGTCATCGTCGAAATCGGATGTCGCGCTACATTTTTGACACATTATGAAATATAACCAGGTGCACCAGGCAAATAGTGATGTTGAGTAAGAAATGTATGCCGCGTGCCGTTTTCGCACTTAATTGAAGGTTATAAGAGCGATTAATGCATGACGTTTCGTAACCGCATGCCGTCCGCTGCGCGTTCCAACGCAATAAGAATGTGATAATAGCGAACAATTAGCATTAATTATAAATGCATCAATTCGATCCGATGTACAAACTGCTTCGAATTACTCTACATACCTTAGGCAAACAAACCGAATCGTCGAACATACGAATGTGGTTAACTAAATAATATTATGATCTATTTTCTTTGGTCGGCCAACTACAGTATGCGGGGAAACCACTGAAATTCTGCAATAAAAATTATGAGTAAAAATCTCAAGCGACCCTGTTGGCTAATAGTATTGCATTTACTATCGGTCTATGGTATGAGTGAACAGAAATCTACCGCACGTTGCATGCTCGCTAACAACCATTGAACATTTTTAAAAACGCTTTTTACTATATTATTATTACGTTGTTTATTATTTCTGAAATCTTCAATTTTTGATAAGGTGTACTGTACATAAATTAACAGTAAATAAGCTTTACGTACATTCACCCCTTCTAAGCTTTTATAATTATAATCAATCACCCTTATCGACAACACAGAATTATTCAAATATGTTTAATAGGTGAACGCTTAGAACTAACCACATACACCTATAACCAATCCTGTATATGAAATGTAGTCCTCACATGCATTTTCCCGTGCGTTCAATGGTCAAGAGTTACAGTGCACCTCTGTTCATTGCGAAAGAAATTTCGCCGACTTTATGGTTCGAGTGAAAGGAGGTACTTTCGAAAATAAATTACAAATGTAAGTTTTAAAATCGCAGGTCTTTACTTACGAGTACGGAGATAAACCTTAATATTTATATATAGGAGCGTTGCTAGAGTTTCTTCCGCCACTTCTACTCCCACCGTTAATGCTATTCGAAGTGGTATTGAAGTTAGCTAGGCAATAGCTGTCGATCAAAACGAGATTCATAAGTTGAGGGCCTTTTAAAAGGACTCTTGACCTTAATCACAACATAGAGTGCTAAATATGTGTCGAGTACCAGCTCAAACTGAGACCTCTCGTGGGTTCCGGCGCCATTTATCTCTGTGGAGCGACCGCACAAGTGATCTAGCATCTCTGCGGCATTCTAATACGGCATTAACGGCCCGAGCCGGGGTTCCAATAAGCTTGAATATAATTTATTCATTATACAAAGAAAGAAAATTTAAACTTCTTTAAAATATAACCTTTTTAATGTCAACAATGCATTCGGAGGTTTCTGCTGCGATTCCGTGCTTCTTGCTAGGATAAAAAAATAGTGAGGATAGAATCGCCTCACTGATAAACAGTGACGAAGACATGCCTGCGTTTCTTAAATGTTACAGAGCGATAATTGCGGACGTAATTAATAGGAATAAAGGTGAAAATAGTACAGGTCGGTTAAGAAATTAAAGGAATAGGAAAAAAACACTAATGTGAAATAATTAAAGCGAAAGAAACAAAACAGAAACTTACACAAGTTTAATATAATAAGCAAAAACTGTGTAATTGTGAAATTAAATAAGTATTTTATTATTAAATAATAACTTTTTAAGATATTATATATTAGAAATAAGATTGTAATGCCCAGTCCCATAAATGCGATAGGTGAGAGCGAAAGGCCCTCAATAACGGCGGCCATGAAATAAAAATGTCAACGATACCAGCCAGATACACACCGTACAGCCAAAGATATGTTATTACAAGTTTGTACATACTATTTGTGAAAATATTTCCTTCCCGACTACTTATCACTGTTTCAGCATCTGCGATTACTACAAGCGTCGTATGTATACGCACGATCGTTGCAGCTGTCCCCGATATCGACTTTCGTCATTTCCTACTTCGTATTATTAATCTACACGACGTAATATTGTAATGTATACCATTTTATGACTTGTTGGTAACTGAATTATGTCATCGATAATGTAAATGCGTTCCGTCTATACCATAGGCCTCCAAAGTGGTCCAGGTAGACGCCCATGAGTATACGGGAGACACGACAGGGAGTCTACGTTGGCGTGTCAAAAAAATGGACGAAAACCATTACCTCCTTTTGTTGAGATTCATTCGCAACGCAAATTTTCATAGTCGAATCTAATCTTCAAATATTTTGTTAGGTTTCGGGCAAATAGTTATGACATATGGATCCGAAAGGTGGTCACTTACGATGGGCCTTATGAGAAGGATCAATGTCACCCAAAGATCAATCAATGGAGAGGTATGCTGCGATATCGAAATCAGAAATTCCGAAGATCCGAAGAATGACCTGTCACCGACATGGATCGATGGATTGATCGTCTGAAGTGGCAGTGGGCGAGGCACATCGTTCCTGCAACCGATGGTCGTTTGGGCCGATAAGTTCTCAAGCACGATCACGAGTCGGTATACCTGGCGAGGGTATGCCCGCTTTCTAGATGGACAAACGACATAATAAAAGTCGCGGGAAGTCGATAAATGCGCAAGACTAGGTATTGTGACGATCTTTTCGGGGGAACTATGTCTTGCAGTGGGCGTCTGTCGGATGACATGAATGAATGTCTAAAACACACATTTAAAAAAAAAACCCAGATTAGGAGAAGATAAATAAATATCTTTTACTGGGTAATTATATAATGTATACGCTTAATTTTACAGCCGATGTTTTCTTTTAATGTTATGTTTGAACTGCGTGCATATTGTACTCCAAGGCGTGTAGGTATGAATTGCCTTCCAACCGATAGATGCCCACTGCAAGATACAGACCTTACCCAAAGACTGCTATGTCGTCAGTGCACTTGTAGGGGAACACACCCACGCCATTTCTATGGGCTCGAAGTCACCTCTCGAGAACCTTTCAACCCCAACGGCTGTCTATCACATGAACAACATGCCCCGCCTACTACCAATTTAGAGGACCAATTCTTCAAGCTACATAGGAGGCCTTAATTCTTCTGCGGATCTCATTCCTGATTCTTCCATTTCCTTTAAAATATCTCCGTCACGCTTGCTTCCACTCCATCGCAACTTGCACTAAATATCCGTCGAGATTGATACGATAAGAGTGTTCACAATTAACAAACTTAATTGTACCACGTAGCGAAAGTGATGGAGAAATTGCCATGGTCGAAAATACCCCGCCGGCGTACGCGCATGGTGTAACCGACTTTCTAAAGAATTGCTTAAATGCTCCGGATTACGGCGCGTAATTAAAGGGTTAACCTGCTGTTAATATATTCATGCTGCCAACAGGTTTCACTTACGACCCAACCAGCATAATTGGTTACAGATGCAAAATCTTAAAGAGGAGAATTTAAGCTCATTTGCTATCGATTACTGTATAGTATACCCTATCTAAAAATCAATACGATCAGAAAAATCGTTTTCAAAATTGAATTATTACGTATTAAAATCAATTATTGCTTACTATCTTTATCTAAATACTTTGTACTGCTATAAGTTATGGGCCTGTCGAATTTTATAAGAAAAAATAAAATAATTCAAAACGATCACTTTATTTATTCACTTCATCACTTGACCAAATGTGAAAAAATAGGTTAATGTTATGTTTACCATTTATCGAGTAGCAATATTTATTAATCGAGGAAGCTCTTAAACGACACTATATATTTTTTTGGTGTAAATAGCTCACAGTTGGGAAACGATCTACGGATAGGGCTGTACTCGCGATTTTTCTACGAGTTCGATTGAGAAGGTCCGAAGACGAACGAAACTAATTGACACAACCCAGGGGATTGTAAAGTTGAAGTCCCAGTGGACAGGCCATATAGCGCGCAGAGCCGGTCCCTGCCAGGGTCTTAAATGGAGACCATCTCCCGACAACCACAGCGTAGATCCACTTCATCAAAGTGGTCGAAAGACCCTGGAGGGAAGCCTCCTCCAAATGGTTCAATTGGAAACCTATGCGGAACACCTATGTTCAGTAGCCGACATCTTATAGCTGAAACAAAGATGAAACATATTTCCTTCCTTCTTTCAAATATGGCCTGCTTTGTGGTTTCAACAGTTTCGCTGAACCGCTGTTATAAACATGACTACATTCGGTTCAACCAGAATGCATCTTACCTAATATAATCAACTACCAAATGATATCACGAAAACAATCTAACAATTTATACTTTGAATGACTTTAAACAAACAAAACAAAGCAACAAAAACAAACTACAATAACGAAACATTTTGTCTGAACAATAGAATTGCACAGGTATGCTTGTGATTCAGCAATTGATCCAGCGTGCGTCTTTACCGGTGGGTAGATCTGTAAAATTTTATTTGCCTATTCGCAATTATAGCTTTACAAAGAATTTCAGTCTCTCTATCCTAGTAAACCTCTTTACAGTAAATATTTGTAATACTGCACTACAAAACCTTCAGGCTCCACCGGCTATCTTGATCGGTCTCGTAAAGAAATCCCGAGAAACAGTGTGTATGAAATGTCAATAGAAGGATTTATAGTCGAAAGACACCCACTGTAAGGCAAAGGCATCTCTTGCATTGAGCGACTTACTAACTTTAACTATGTCGTCAGTACAACTAGTGGGGGCCTACCCACTTCGTGACTCATAAAAAACAATAAAAAAAGGAACAATTTGTATACTTACTGAAGTATAAATTACGTTTTATTTTTTTTTTGTCGAATCCTTTCGCAACAGATTCTTCGTATCACAGGGATCACTTATCCCCGTTCATCTTAGATAGAAGCGTTGTTTTCTTCAGCCACTTCTTTCAGAGCTAAAGTTTTTCGAAGTGTTAGATTGTTCGCCAGGTAAGTCGCGGTTTGATCCTCGAGTGTTCTTGAGTCAAAATGCTGAACTCGTTTTATCAACGAGTGATATCCCTAGTCGAGGACCTTGGGAGTACTTTCGCCAAGTCATTCTGTGGAGCGTCCGCCTAAATGATCTAAAAGCTCTACCTCTCAATCCGGTGAAACTGTTGTATGTAACCCGAGCCACGGCTTAAAAATAGTTCGGAACTAAGTACCATCAAGGTTTTGTCTACTGTACCTACAGATTCTGTAAATGCTGGGTCCAATAATAAATTAACATTAACGCCAATCGACACATAAACAAGAATTACTCAATTTTATTTAAAAGTTCTTGGATGATCCATGTACGTAAAAAACCCCGATTACAAATAATATTGAAACATTTTACAAACCGACTAAAACGTATTGGATACTCGCAGTTATGAGAAATACTACGCAATAGCCTTAGCTTTGCAATATATCTTTACTGTGGTTACTCAACCAACGTTTGCATTATATCACGACAGTAACCGTAAATATGTTTTGTAACCTACGTCTGAACTGTTTACAGTTGGCATCTTCGTTTTAGAACTATTCAGGTTATACAGTGTGATTGTTATACGTGAAATTAAGTCTTTAATCAGCAAAAACCTTTTAAGTTACGTCAATTACGAATAACACTATGTAAATTGATAACTCTGAAATGTAACATTATTTTTTTCTCAGGCATAATTAATTTTAATATGTTTGCTACATATCCTAATTTTTTATTTTACTAATATCATTAGGACTTCTGAAATTATTGATTTTGTGATAGGATTTACCGTACGTTTTAAAAGCTTTTATACCGATATCCAGTCAATCTGAATAAGTGTGAACACCCGGGCAAAAGCGGCTGGTGATGGGTCATATGAGTACAAGGTTATTTGAAAGAAACAGTGCGAATTTATTAATATGCAGTAAATATAGGTTTTTAGAGAACTCTATAGCGGACAGTAATTTAAGGTGATGTAACTATTGACTAAGTCGATACACCGCTAGCTAACAGGCTCTCTCTTTTCTAATAATATACTTTGTTGGAGAAACATTGATATGACTAGTTTAAATATTAACTATCTGTTCACGAACTAGTTCTGCCAATGATATTTTGAATTTATTTATTAAATAATAAATAAATTGTATAACGTACAGATCTGAGGATAGGCATAACAAACTTACGATTTTTTTGTGATCACTTTTTCAATATCCTTAATCCATTGTAAATTCGTATATCGGCAAGTGTTAGCAATGCGGCCAGTTAAAAATTTAAGCATGCAAAGCAATGATAAGCAGGTATATCAGTAAATAGTAAAGAACAAAAAAATTAAAGTATTTTTTTACTGTCTTACACTGCTGTCCAATTGGCATTTACTAAGTCCACGGGAGCAATATGGCAGGGCGCTTGGCCGGAAATTTTTAAATAATTGAAAAAAACACGGGAGTATATTGTGGAACCGTACACAGTGGCCCACAAGTGAATTACTAATTTTATGAAGCCCGGCCCAGCCCGTATTGAGTAACCTTATTACTTTTCACCAAATAATCGTTGTTTAAAAAATTAGTCACAAAGTTCATTTGGATCTCGGTGCCCCGACAGCGGAAGTATCGCGCGATTGACCGGGCCACTGGGCTGGATCGTAACAGCTGTCATCGACGATTCGCTGCGTTTGCGCAACCGATGCCAACTATCGATTGCATAATAATCGATTAGACATGTGAAAAAAAATATATATCCCAGGTGAGTTTCTTGAACCTGTTCGTCTCAGGTCTGCGCCATTTCATCCGAACATGTGGAAAACTACTTGACGTCAACAAAAGATGTAATCCATCGTATGTTGAATAAAGAATTTTTGAATTTGAAACAGAATTTAACATCACTGGCACCATTTACACTGAAGCGACCCTCAGATCGTTGAGATTCAATTTAAAAGTTGATAAAATGTAACTATTCATCTTGTTGATACATCTAATATTAATAACTAATACAAATAACATACTAATACATCTAATCTGATGGATCATGCTGTTAACAATTATTTAGAAATATAATGTATCATCATCATCATCTGATTGATAGACATGGGCCTAAGTGATCGCAAAAGATCGTACCGATCAATAGGGGATTGACATATCAAGCGACTTTTCATTGGACCTAGTTGGGGCCTTCGTACGCCAAATCTACTAGCTAGTGGTCGCCTCTAGAGCACGTGCCCCGCCTTCAGCGACTTCAGACGAGCAATTCCTCGAGCTACGTCGGTCATCTTCGTCCGTCTGCGGATCTCGTCATTGTTGTGATATTAATTATATTTCACTATTATATGCGCAGAACGGCTATTTTATGTCTAAAGTATGTGAGCGGTAAAGAAAATATTGTAAAATAAAGATTTAGTGCATAAGACAATTCCTAGTGCGCGCGGACTAGCGGGGCCACAGTTTTGTGAGTAAGTATTGTGTTCAGTATCATCGTCATATATCAATCGTCATGTCAGTCGATAGATGCTCACTGCAAAAGCCTCCTTCGAAAAGTGTAGTAATGTATAAAAAAGCACAACCCAAAGAAACCTGTGATTAAAAAATAGAGTATGTAATTAATAAAATAAAGAATTTAAAAATATGTACCTAGCCACCTAAGAGTAATAAGATGATGGAAGGAAGGCGATGAAAGCAAGAAGATTGTGATGGAAATAAGGTAAGAATGAAAGAAATTGAGAAGTATGACAGTGAGTGAAAAATAAAGATAAAAAATCTGAAAAACTTATTTGTGAATAAAGACTCTGATCCCAACTACTTAGAGGTACGAGAGGCCTCCAATAGCGGGGCCATAAAAAAGCCTCCTTGAAAGATCGCCGCATTGACCGGCAAATGTATTTATAAACAAATTTAAAAAATATCGTGGCTAGGAAGTACCAGTTATGCACAACAACCCGTTAGATCACGGACTCGAATTATAGCTAATTGCATTGCATCGAGGCGAATAGTATGCAAGCGACCGGCCGGGTATCGAACCTGCCGGCTAACGGTACGCCGCAGTCCCCTACAATTCACCACCGTTAACATTCACGGAGACACTGTGATAAGAACAAATATACCAAAAGTGTTCCACGTCAATAGTCATCATTAGGTCAATAATTCCTGCAGGAAATAGACTATCCGTTTACCTTCCAATTTATAAGTTTCTCGGTAATCATCCACTAGAATCGTCCACTATATTTGTATTATTTTCCACTTTGAATCTTTCACACTGATCATTCGTGTACTTGGAAAAGCCCAATTCGATTTAATCTAGAATGAAATTAAGCTTTCCTATTATAAATATCTTCGCCTTCAAATAAAGCTACGAAGGTTCCAAACACTTCGCGTCCTAACATCCTGAAACAAAATCAATTCAGGTTTTTGCTTTCGTATATTTTCACCTTAACACAGTTGTTAACCCTACTCTATACTTTTATTTAAAATTGAGCGTCTTATGGCTTTAAGAAATTAATGTTTATTTAGATATTACCGCCACATTGCGCTACAGATAATAAAATAAGGTTTTAATAAAAAAATTGAATGTCAATAATATTTGCATAAATATATAATTTATTATACGCAACGGAAATGGACTAGTTGCAAAACGCATGCAAATAAATTTATTACATGTATAAGACTGTATCATAGATAAACAAATTAGGGTTCCGTAACATATTCTTTTTATTAAATCAGATTTTTTTAAGAAATATATGTTGGCACGACCGCATTGGAAAATCGTGTAATTTTTGAAAATAGGTCATTATTGTTTATCGAAGTGGCAGTAAACACGTCACACACGTAGAACTAATAGCTGCTGCTGGGGCCTTATGGTCCTGGAGAGGGAGCATGGTTCAGCATGACCATTAAAAGCAGCGTATATATACCCACAAGATGGTCCTATCTGAAATATATGAAGTGGACGTTCTACGGCTGAAATTATGATGATGATATATAAATAGATTCAATATTTTTTTTTGAAAATAACACCTAGCCTTTTACAAGCAGCTAGGTTGTGTCTCTGGTGTTTGTGAAGGTTGTTAGCAGCAACAGGTGTTGCTCTTGGTGCTTCGCATTCGCCGGTCAATGCGGTGTCCAACTTCAACATAGTTCACTTGTCTTTGTAGTCTTTGACGGAGTTCAGTGACCGCTTTTATTGTATTGTATTTAATTATTTATATATACAATAACATTTATTCGATCTAGACCTTACTAGAATTATCTTTAAAACTTTAAATGCCTAAAATTTTTGGCGATTGAACGGTGTATTTTTGGTGCACGTTTGGATTTTTTTTACTAATGTGCAGTTCGATCGATTTTCTGACTTTTTCTAATTCCTAAAATTTCTAGTTCCTTGCAAAATTTTTGCGGCTTATATGGATATACCTAGCTGATGTCTAAAAAGCCAGACAACATCATCTTATCTTATCATTACGTCGGTGTACCTATCAAAGTGCCAATCCACAGCGCGTCTGCCATACTGAGACAAATTACAAGTAAAACAAGGCAAATAGTTTATACGGAACGCCAACGTGAACCATAGTCAGGTACAGTCCGTTTCGTCGCGCGCTAATGCCTCCAAGTACAGTAATTGCTAATGCTCGCTTGCCCCATTCGATTCTCGCACAGTCTCTTGCATTATTCAACGAAACACCATGGTCGGGGCTTAACATTCCGTCCGTACAACGCTTTTCTAAGTGAAACGAAGAGAAAATTATTTCGTTTACGCCTGCTTGCATTTTGATATGTTATTTACTTAATAAATTGTCACGTACATATTATTATTAACATTCTAAAACATTATTTTATATCAATCGTTGTGCTAAGACGCAGCGTGGGTAGAGAACTTCCACTGGACCGACCACATGGTCATAGTTGTGGTAAGTCGCCAGATGCAGGCAGCGCAAGTGGAGGCCTATACTTGGCATTCATCGGTTGACATGAAGAACATGATTTAAGATGTGTAAATTTCCAAAGCCCTTGCACCCATTTTTTTCAGTTTGGTTGCTGGGTTACGAGGAAAATGAAAGCCAGTTGTGACATATGTAGCGTGTATATTGAGACATATACAGTGTATGTGTTATGTAATGAAAGCGACTATCTCACTGCATCGTCCCAATTCAAATCGGTGTTCGATATAACGACAGTAATAAATTAACAAGCATTGATGTCATTGGCAAGTACATGGGCGCGTTCTCTTGAACGTTTCATAATAAACATTACACTTCATGCCTTAAGTTACTAACTACAGGGTGTTACTTACCTGAATCACCGTGTACACAAATTACTCGCCAATAAAATATAAAGTTGACCACGCCGGCGTTAAACAGGTTAATTAATCTGTGGCCATTTATTTCCCGCGCGCCGCCATTTTCTATGCAATCAAAAATGGCCGACCGTCAGCGGGAACTATGTTACGCAACATCTCGTTAAATACACGTAATAAATCTCCCGGTAAAACCGGAATGCAGCCGTATTTAAGTAATTTATTCCTACCGACAGAGGAAATGGTTTGTGTGTGGAATTTTTATATTCTCTAATCACTTTTTTATAACTCTCGCTAATGGTGTGGGACGTTCGCCTGGTATGTGATAATAGTGAGGCATAACAACCAGGTGTTATGGATTAGCGAACTTAGCGATTGTTATCAGTTTTTAACAGCCACGATGGACTTTACTGGTAAAGTTACTGGCCTGACGCAGTCTAGTTATATATAATAAACAACAAAGGTAAAGGCTTTCTCTAGATCATTCCAGATTTGTGTGTCTTTGCTGAACCTGATGAACCCAGCAGTTGTGACAATGTTTTCCACCCATGGTTTAATTGGATTGCCGACTCTTCAATTTTCTACTAGCCCAATTTTCAATTTGTTGTAGTTGATGATCCATCTTTTATTTGTCATTCAGCTAATGTGTCTGACGTAGTGCTTCGATTATAACACCTGAAAGTTTTGTTTATATTATTTTGACTTTGATTTGTTTATACCTGTCAATTGTTCGAGAATAAGTTATAATTTTTAATTTCGCTTTTCTAGTAAACACAAAACACAAACATTTGTTTGACTATCGTAGAGCAAACGGAAGGTCTCGGACACAGTCTTCCTTAATTTTAAAAGAAATTCCTATCTTGTATGCTCTATTTAAAATTTCTATATAACTGTCCAGTCCAATACGTAAATAAAACGTGTCTTTAATGAACACTTCATGAATTTAATGTTCTATGTCGTATATACGAGTTGTGATTATATTTTTATTATTTTTATAATTTATTTTATTCATAAATTAATTATCATTAAGCATTACATTATTGGAAATCAAATCGTATCAACTCGAATCAAACTCCAATCAAATTTCTGTGTTTGTTGTCTAAAGTCGTTGGTCATATGTTTACTCTTAGGTGCGATCACTTTTCTCTCAGATTTTTTTATTTTTGAATTTGATGTGTTCTGGTCTTTTTTCTACAATGTTGTATAGAGTAAAATTTAATTGCTGTATCACCTGTAAAGGAACACATTACAGAACCATTACTTATTCGGCAACTGCTATTGTAGTTTTAACTTATGGTGTGTGTAAATTCCATTAACCATTCTAACAAAATCGCGTTAAACCAATTATTTTAATGAATGACCATATTACATAACAACGTCAGACTCCACAATGTATCGATAAGAATATTCCAACTACCCTCTATTGTGTCAGCGATCATAAACAGTCGCTAACAATAGGGTTATATGAAGCGTGGAAATCAGATCAGGATGTTTCCGCAAATCCGCCGCTGTGATGTTGAAATATATCAAATTGTCCCATTGTTTCGTTGTTGTCCAAACGTAATATACACTCAGTTGATCAAACTAATGGATCGAGGAAGGAATCAATTGACACGAAATTTGATAACTGACAATACGCTTTTATACTTGACTTTTTGATGTTGACAAACAAACATACGTTTGCAGAAGTATTATTAGTTAAATTGTGTTGTACTTACGTTGTAAGAAATCAAATAAAAATTTATGAACGTTTTAATTCTCCTGCTACGACACAACCCTTGACTCATAAAGGCGCCGAGCTTTCTGAACTGCATGAGACCATCTTTTGTACAGATTGATTGTTTATTAGTATATAAACTTTAAAGTGGTGAATTTATAGCTTATCTGTTTTAAATTAATGTGAGGTACACCCTATTCAAAAGTCAAGAGTTCCATAAATAATAAATAGCGTAAAGCTAAGTTAAGAAAAAGAGTTTTCCAAATATGGATTACTGCATATTAAAATTAATTATTGTTTACAGTCGATCCCTCCAGACTTTTTACTGTTATACCAGAACTTATTGATCCATTGCATTCGTGTAGAAAAAATAAAAACGCTTCTTACAACGGTTTAGCTTTTAAGACTAGTTTGTTAATTAACAATGTCAGGAAATTATGCCTTTTACATCAAAATCTGCTTTGGAGATAGACAGCATCTAACGAGCCGCAGTTACAGTATTATGACGTCGACTTATTTAAAGATTGAAATCGCATTTTAATTGAACTGGCTAGATCAGTGCAATACACCATGTTCAATTAAAAACTTTTTGATGGTAAAATTTAAAATTGAAAGTTGCGGAATGCAGTGTAATTTTAAATTATACCCTAAAAATATTATAATTCGCGTCACGTGGACAGTGACGCCTATTTAAAACCACATCACATCAGCACATTGTTATTCTTAAAACGCTTTGTAGGCGTGAAGAAAATTGATTGTACGAGTATTAGAGTTTGCCGAGTAGCTTATTTGATGAACTCGTACTTATTGCTTATATTGTATTTCGTTTCCGAGTTGATTGCACGTTAAATTAATCGTAAATTTTTTGTTTTTTAAATCTATTCAAAACTGTTCATACTGGCTGGTTAAGTAGTGGACCGACATTTTATTCAAGGTCGAGGGAATTCGCTGAATGCGGGCAGCGCAATACCGCTCATCGTGGCGATCTTTGGGGAATGCCTATGCTTTTTCTATCGGCCGACATGATGATGGGACTGTAAATGGGTTTTCAGTTATTATAATGGCCTCTGATACTTGATTGGAAATATTACTCAAACTTACAAATAATAACTTCAAATTAACCCTTAACTTGGCAGATTTTTTTTTAATATTACATTAATATTCATACCACTTGACTTTTAAGACCAAAGGATGCCTTCAGAAAAAACTGAACAAGCGTTCGAAAATTAAGAAATAACCTAAACATTCACATACAAATGATTACTTTGCGTTCAAAATTGATGCCGCAATTTTTTATTTAATTCTGATGTATACTACAGATACATTAAGAAAAGGGTTAAAAAAGAGAACTATTGTTATATCCCAGTTTTCAAAATCCTTGAAGCTTATTGGAAAAATATTTATTTATGTATGTTTTTATTTCGCTCAAGAACCTAAAAACTATACTTAGTCACTCATAGCATGGTATAAGGGTCGGTTTTTTAATTTGAAAATAGGCTGCTCGTGGATCCGGAGGGAACTCGAGCCACTACTTGTTTTCACTACATTTAGACCTGGCGATCTCAAACGACAGCTGTCAAAGTCGCTTGATGCCGGCAACGCAAGGCTTTGTCTTATCTTTAGGAAGGCTTTTATCTTGCAGTGGGCGTCTGTCGGCTGACGCGTGGGCGTCTGTCAGGCTGTCATGTGGGCGTCTGTCAATGTGGTTGCACCTATCCAAAAATCAATGGTTTCAAAAATAATAAATACCGGAATTATAAAATAGTAAGAAAAAGCGTTTCTAAACTTCATATTAAATTTTATTATTATTTACTCTCTTTTACACCTATTACCAATCAACCTGTATACAGTATTTTCGTTCCCACGATTTAAATAGGTCCTTGATCAGTACGGAGGCGAAGATGTTATCTCCTGTTTAGGATACAGTTCGCGTGTGCACGGTCGCAGCCGCGTCCGGTCTCCGAGACGCACATCTAACCAATGCTGTGTTCCACTTCTGAACTTGATAGTGGATTCGCTTGAAATTGTTATACCTAATAATAATAAGTATCAAACTTTGCAGAGGCTGTGTTATCAAGTGTTAATCTAATATTTTATTTGTTTATTTTCTGTATGTCTGTTTGCCAGTTGGGAAAGGCCTCCTCTATTCTTTTCCGTTACTTTCTATTTCTGCCATACTATGCCACATCTTTCCCGTCACCTAAGCTTTAAAAAAAACTTTGGTCCGCAGCTTTAAATAAAATATAAGAAACGCAGAGAACTTAATTATGGCCATATAATATTTTTCATATATATACATAAATTTTATTTTCACTTGTGAATACGTAAGCACTTAACCGTACTTACTGATACCCATAAGAAAAATTGTATACATAGCGGCAATGCCTCTCCCAACTATCTGCGCTCAGTTGACGCAACGAAAAAACAATACATAATATATTATAAAATTAATAAAAAAAAATAGTACGATAGATAGAAATATACACAAACTTACATCGTACCAGATGTATTTAATGTTTATATATAAAATTTAATTTATCTACAGGTTACCAAAAGACTACACATTATTGAGTTGTAAATCTTTTTATTGGTAAAATGACTTAAAATATATTATGTATCCAAAAACCTCCAAAAGAATTTCGGAGGAAGTGTGATATACATAATATATATATATATATATATATATATATATATATTATAGTGATGTAAATATAAAATGTCAAGGTACTTTTTCAGGACATGTTATGTTGTTACTCAGAAGTATTTGGCTAAAATTGTCATGGCTGGCCACGTTCAGTGATTACGACACGGGAGTTATGTTGTATGTATACCAACTAGGAGCAAAAACAAGTTATGTGTACCTGAAACTCGACTTTATCGAGTTAGCAAATCCTTCAATTGACAATGTATAAGCTTTTATAATAGGATCCCGGATATTGTTCAAAAATCTATTACTAGACTTCAAAATAATGTCAAAAATTGTGTGCTAGGGATTCTTCTTTTCAGCCGATAAGACGCACACTGCAAGTCATAGGTCTCCCCCATTGATCTTCACGGATTAGCGCTGCCGGCTTCCAGTGACTTCCTGCAATGGGTTAATACATTGTAAATGACTTCCTAAAAGATAGTCCACTTTAGGAATGATATTTTTGGCTCCAGATTATATTTATTCTTTTTTAATCATACAAATTTAATCGTTCATATTCTTTTTAAAAAAAATGTATAGTCATGCTGACTTCGTTTTGCCCGTTGTTAGGTCTGGAGCATTTGTCTTCTGAATAGGTAGACTCAACTTGACGTCAACAACAGATATAATTCATTATATGAACAAAGAACTTTTAAATTTTGAATAAGCTTTCACACACACACATATTCACACTTATGAGTTCATTAATTTATATTATAACTTATTTTGTTTAAGTTTTAATTATGCCCACCGCTGTATAAATGGTCTTAACACTACTATAGCTATACTTAAAAGTGGACACCAAAACCTATTGTTATAATAATTCATTATTTACATTATAAGTAAATAGTACATTATATTTACTTAGCGAAATAAAAATATTTATAATTGGAAACAGTTGATTGCTTGTAGGAATTAACCATCGTCATAATTACCATATATCGCTTCACATATGACATTTTTCCAATGACGTACATAATTCATTATTTTAACTTTAGGACGTCAACAGCTAGATACGACTCTCCTAATTTCCATTTGGAACGTCTTCCAACGTAAATTTAATATGTCGCCTGTCCTCACTTTGGGTAGACAGTTCAGTCCGCTTGCCCGACGGTCGTATCCACTCCAGAACCTTAAAGACCTGTGGCCATCTGTTCTGGGTGTTATGTAGTCTGCACACTTTCACTTTAAATTGCCAATACGCTGGTCTATATCGATAACTTAATAATTTCAAATAGATTCGAATCTCGCAAATGCCCATTTTAGGCAGCACCGCAAAGATTTCGCTTGCCGCACGCACTGGACTGTCGCAGTGCGTCAATCGCTTTCACCCGCCGATAGAAATGATTGCGTGTCAGCTTTAACGCCCTCGTATACAATTTAATTAATATTACTTCAGTATCTTAGATAATAAGAACATATCGTTGTTTTTTTTTGTACCTGCATTTTACTGCTGCGAGTTGAACAGGTCAGGGGTCAGATGGCGATTAGCCTAAACCTTCTGAAGTCTCCCTGAGCTCGGGCCGACTATTCAATTCCTCACTACTCACTAGATCGCACTTATCGCAGCTGTGAAATGACTTGGTTATTGGATTATAAATATGACACCAGGGGTATTTACATATAATCTTCTTAAGTAGAATAATTAATAAACAGGTACATGAAGAGCTATATAAACAAAAAAAAAACTGTAGAAATAGAAATCATTTGTAAATCTTTTTTTACAGATTTAGTTTGAAATTGGCTTAGTTCGAAGTGAATAAATTTTTTTTTTCATTTCTTAGTTCTATTACACAAGAAATAATAAAAGTTAACATTGAAAATACAGTATAGAACTAAGTGTATGTTAAATTTTAAAAGACGGAATGCATTGCATTAAAAAATAGAAAGTAAAAAATAAAAATCAAAAATATTTTTTTGATACAAAACAAAATAAATACTACTTTTCATAACGAATCCAGGGCCACGTACGGCATACAATAGTTCATTTAATACAATATTTAATTTTGTATTATGTCAAATGAAAACAATTTAAACTTCGGTATTGCTGTGGGCGTGCATATTTTAAATAAATATCGAATTGTTTAAATTTTGCTAAATTATTTCACATGGCAACACCATACGACTTATGAGAACTCAATAAGAAACATCATTAGTAATGGATGCGATAACTCAATCGACACCGCATTCATACAGCTAACGTTACGTGGCCGAATGATACGTTTTGCGACACCCGCCTCGCGTAACATGGCTGCTATAATTGTATGTGCATTGATTAATATTCATCATTAGTTTTCATGCAATAACGGGAATAGAAGAAATGATATCAACGCAATAGAATAGCTTGACAATAGCAAATGTTAAGTCTAGTTTCAGCCTTCTCGCGTTTCTGGCGCTTATTCATGGAGCGTTCGCCAAAGCTATCGCTATCTAAGTACTCATCTACCTCGCAATCCGATAATAAATATATATTACACCCGTGCATACTCCCGAGGGAGCTGTAGAACTTTTTCACTAAAAATACTTTCAAGATAAGTACACTAGGGGCAACGGAATTAAACTATTGCACATCTAACCTTATATAGATTGATTGGAAAAAGAAATTCTTATAATTTTTTTTGTACTGCCGAAGCAAGACCAAAAAAATCATGACAGATAGTAAGAAATATTTAATTAATATGTAGCAATTCTATATATATAAAAGGGTTAATACTAATAAAGAAAACATGTTAGCAACCATTATACTTATGTTCCTATGTTGTTTCAGGGTTCCGACCCCCGCGTGGCGACGTGCCGAGGACGGTTGCAGACGCGCCGCTGTCAGCTTAACCAGGAGATCAACAAGGAACTGCGTCTCCGAGCTGGTGCGGAGAACTTGTTCAAGGTGATGCCAAAAACCTCTTCATTTCTGAAGGCATTGCATGTCACCTTTAATAAATAAATCATCAACATGTCAGACGCCCACTGCAAGGCGTGTAGACCATAGATCGCTACGATAACCGGTCTTGCGCCCGGCCTGCCTAAGCCACGTCCACCGTGTTCGCCTTCTGCCATTTCAAATGAGCAATTCTTCGCGCTAAGTAGTGTCCCTAGTTCTTCCGCGGATATCTTCATTCATGAATAAATAAATAAAGTATAAACAAAATGAATTGTAATTGTCCTGATCTCTGCGATACGGGTCTGCGTGCCTAGTGCAACAGCAGTAATGACATATTTAAAAATCTCAATTATTTGCAACATTTAGTTGATACTGTTGATTTGTTCTTTGTTAAATCACACCTTAAAACTCGAGTTCTCGTACCCACAAGGTTAAAAGTTCGAACACCGCAAGACAGGGGCGTTTCGGTTCGCTGACCGAGTTCGCTTTGTTTGTTTGGTTTTTGTTCACTCGCATCGGGCCCCAAAGTCAACGTACGCGAAGAAGTCTTTGTTTTGACCGGAAACACTTTGAAATCGTGTTCGCACCGTAATCTTCGAGAATTTCCATTATGCTAAGATCATTAAAGAAACCTATTAGGTCTCGTAAGATCATGTACATTATTTTACTTATTATTTTTAAAGTTAACTGAGTAAAGCGCTTTGGTTCGATCACCCGCATCAAACTTAAGTGCGGGGCAATCGATTGCCAGCGCTATCTATTGATACAAAATTAAAACATTACGAACTTTTTCTCGTTACATGTATCATATTAAGGTAACTGAAACAATTATTTCACATCACAATGACACGTATACTAGTCAGTTATATTTATTTATTACATTAAAACATGTATATAGTATGGCACTGATAAAAAGGCTAAAAGAAAATGAATATTTCTTGGTATATCATGTCTATTATAATCGAATATACCTTACATGACAGGCCACGACGAACAGAAAACTACGCGAAACGGTTGCACTGGAGCTCAGCTTCGTGAACTCCAACCTGCAACTTCTGAAGGAGCAGCTGGCGGAATTGAACTCTTCAGTGGAACTCTACCAGAGCGACAGGTAAGTTCTTACCTCTTTTCTCTTTATTCACTGGAACACTGTTCTCTAGGAAAGCGACCATCGTATAGACTTTTTATAACCATTTTTTATATTATAAAATGCGAAAGTTTTTGATGCAAAACATTGTTAATTTTTATTTTGATGCGTCAATAAATAATGATGGCACTTGGTTTAATGCCACAAACCAGAAACAAGGGCTCTTGTGATTGATTTATTGACTCTGCAAATGCAAGTTGCACTAGATTATTTCCCAGCTTTTCTCAAGTGTAACTAGATAAATACAAATGCGCGATCAAAAGGAAAATACAAATGAAGGTCTCGATGGTAATGTGTTACAAAAGTGACGTTTTCACTATATTTAGTCCTTTATATACCTTTATATATACCTTTTTGTATGATATAATCCTTTATTTACCTTTTTGTGTGATTCATACTGTATTCAGTATTATTCACAATAAGGTATATAAAGGATTACCTTATAGGTATGTATTCATTCCGCATTCTCGAGGGAGCAGGACGAAGAAAACGCTGAGCTTTGTTGAAGTTTACATGTCCAGGTATACCGTACTAGCTGAAAAGAAATAAGCTGAAAAAAAATTGAATTTGAGGGTACGACATACGAACAGGGTTGCCAAGGTTACTTTGTATTTGTTATTGTTTGATAGGAACAATTCAAAAGAAATTATAGACAGGAGTAATAGTATCAAAAGAAGACTCTAATTTATAGTAATTGTATTTATAGATTAACAATGTAAATATTTAAGAAATGCTAGTATCTTTACAAAGACGAGAATTTAACGCATTTCTTGAGGCCCACTATTCAAAAAGCCTTAACCAATTTTTAATTGGTAAATAATCTCCATACCTCCCTTGGAAGTGAAGCTGCGAACGGACGTGTCGAGATTGTAGTCGTTACAAATTATAAACGGAATTGACTTTATGAAACGTTTTCCTCGACAAAGTCATAAGCGACCAACCAGTTAAGATTCCTAAGAGTCCGAGATCAATGGCCTTCGACGCCTGGTCATCTCTAACAAAAAAATTAATTATCAATCTCAAAACCATATTTACAATACTTTCCTCCAAATACAAGACATTGTGTAGGTATGTGAAAGATGATCTATTGCACTGGAGTACAGTACTTTGCGTTTTTTATGCATTCATCTGATAGATGGAACCGGGAAGAAAAACCTATCAATTAATAATTAGTCATGTTACTTACTAAAGAACATTTACAGAGATCACTTGTATACATCACGAAGATGTCAAGTGCTGGAAATGGGAGAAAAACTTTACTCAAACTAAGTGGTTGTTTGGAAGAATTGCCTCGAATGATAAGACCGCCTATCCTAGTTTTTTAAAAAGCATATTAACTAACTAAGTAGGGACTTAGAGACATTAGATATCACAAAAGTTCTAAACGTATTTGTTCCAAACATTTCCTTCAAGTAAAGAAAATATTTGTGCAAATATTTGTCGACGATTCATTTTCAGAACTACACAAAAGCGAAAACCGGCCACACTTAGGTTTAATTCATTCATGTCATACGATAGACGACCACTGCAAGGTAAAGGCCTCCCCCTTAGATCGCCACGATGACCGGTCTTGCGCCCGCATCACATAATTATAATAATTCTGCGCAAAAACTGATCCACAAAGAGAAACTCGCCGTGGGGTTATTAAAGCCAGATCGGATAATTTTCTAGCGCGTTAATATGTTATTTTATTTCACCAAGTCACCGACGTTTCAAGATGACTTTCGCTTATAATAATCAAATACATATAACACAGACATTATCTAGTGGTAGATGATATGCTACACTTTGCTTAGTTGGTACCTCAGTAAATATAACTACCAGCAGATAGTGATTTGGTGTTACAGTTTTACATAAATGCTGTTCTAAGATCATTTTATGTCTCAAGTGCTTCATCATCATATAGAGCAAAGGACAAATATCTGTTTGGGATCAAAGATTCTTGAATGGAGACCACGAACCAGCACGCGCAGGTGTACGTTCTACATCTGCATGGTGCACAGGCGGCCTTATTAAAGTCGTCGCAAGATGCTGGATGCGGGCCGCTTCCAACCAGTCTGTGTACTTCCTACGACTGAAATAAGGGTGATAATGTGTTGAAAGCGGCCTGCATTCAGCGTTTTCCAACGACTTCACGTCTTACGCTGCGCTTATCGGTTGGTGATCTCCATTTTAGAACCTTCAGGTCCAAAGCTGGCATCCACTCTGCGGCGCTACGTGACCTGTCCACTTTAACTCGCCAACTTATTACTGAAAAAAACGTATATCACGTCATGACTTCACTTTCGCTACATTATGCAAAAAATAACATCGCGTTTCATTAGTGACTGTATGCTAAAATATTTTTTTCATTCCTGAAACTTATATTTGTTAATAAACATGAATTTTGCAATACAAAATAAAATGGTCCTGGAATAATATTGAAAATGGTATAGATAAATTTTCCCATTTAGATATCGAATTAAAAAGAAACTCCAATAATAGTACATTGGAATTATTTAGTGGGAACAGTAATATATAAATTGAAGCAGAGGGCTGTTTTTGCTTTGTAGTAAACGAAAATGAAACACCTAACGTGTTTTTAAACTCAAATTTTCGACTCGATCAATTCGGCTTTAGATATTATATTTTATATTTCTTTTCGTTACGACACGTGAAAAGTTGTAAAAGTAGTACTTCTGTTATGCAAACTATAGAGTAAACTAAACACCTGCGCATCAAACATCTGAAGTCAACCAAAACTAAACAAAGCACATTAGGACATAATTATAATCGCTTTATTAAAATAATTACTTATTTCGAACAGGCACACCAACAACAATACATGTGTTTACAGTTTAATTAAACATGTTTGCCTATTGTAGGCATACCACAGTCGGCCCACATTACTTAATAACAAATAAATAAATTGATTAGTGAAACACGTTTTAATTATTTTTTTTTGTATCGTACTGCGATAGACCTATAACTTTTCACTATAACTTTTACCGGTTAGAACTGACGACCCTGATTGAGCATATCCGAAGAAAGTTGCCAAGTGTGGTCATCTGTGCTCGGGATCACTCTCCATCCAAACAAGGAGCTGTTGTTCAAGTCACGACTTGAACTTGTGCAGTTTCACTTCAACGGTGTGTAGGAAAGGGCCAGTTGAAACCTAATTTAGCTAACGTCTGTTTACTTCGATTCACTGAACATATTTAGGTATATATTTAAACGTGGTCTCTTATTTGGAGCCTCATTGCCAAGCTTTCAGTCGCTTAACTAGCCATAACCATAGATAGCGCTGTGCTCGGGATTTCTCTAGGAGATCGAATCAGGAATGAGGAAATATATAGGCAAACTAAAGTAGCCGATACAGTCTAACGGATTGGCTAGTTGAAATGGCAGCGGATGTGCCACTTAGCGTACAGAATGGCCGCTGAATCTTAATTTCTGTAGTGGATAAGATAGATTGGTTAGCGCAGCGTCGGACGTCCACAAACTTAACAGGCGACTTTGTTAAGGACATCGGAAGAAGTTAGATGTAAGCTGCATCCTAGCAGTTATTAAAAATCTATAGAGGAGGTCTATGGTCCATGGAGGACACCCTGCAGTGAACGTAGCGCTGAAATGACAATGATAATTTATATATATGGAGTATGATACTATTTTATTTTAAGCAAGGTTTGAACGTTTCCCATAAATCAACGTCAAGACAAAATCTAGTCGAGGAGCAAGGTAACCCTCGAGCTATTCACTAAACCACTTCATTTGAATGGGTTATCCGCTATCCTAGTTTCTCTTTGTCCTTGCGATAAAATACTCTGCACTTTGGTATAAACTTTTGCAATTGCAAAGGAAGTAGGTCGGTTTCGTAAAATCCTATATTACCCAAAACTACATTTTGTCGTGAGCTAAATTAACGTACACACTTATTAGGGTTAGCACTACTTACATTATCAATCTGTTTTTGTTTTTTAATCGTGGTATCCTATTTTATATGATATAAGCTTCAACTCCAGCCGGTTGAAACCTCACATATTTCAAAGCCTATTGTCAAAACTGCGGAAGCATATCCTTTATAACGACGAGACTAATATACCTACGACCGATCACCGTCAAGTCGCTTATGATTATGCCTCGAAAGTTTGATGTGAAAACGGTACATTTTCTCCCGAAGCTCCAGCTGTGTCTTCTTACGTTGAGTTCCAATGATCTCTCAAACTTTTGCAATAATTTAACAATTCATACAGATCGTATCCAAACGTACGTCTAGCTTAATGGTTAAATCGCTTTGTTCACGCTGTAAAAAATGTTTTGGGTTAAAAAATAAGGACAAGTTATTGTAAACAATTGCCATCCTCCTTACGTCGTATCCCTCACTACTGAGGATCGTGGCCCTTTGGGAAAGTTTGTACAAGAGAGGCGGTTCCCTCTTATTTGAGAGCCATAAATATAAACTATAAAGTTGGGCGGACCATAGATATTTGTAAATGTACAGAGGTTCTCATTAATAAGTCAACTATATAAGATAATCATAAAATATGTTAATTCAACATAGGAACTTTTTTTTAATCTATTTTTGACTCTACTCTATTTTTACTCTTTGATTTACACGGTGATTGGTTATAGGTGTAAAATCTTTAATGCGGTGAATATAAAGCTCATTTGTCAGTAAAATTCAGCAAAAGGCGTTTTCATTTCCAATCAACTAGTATAAAGTATTCATTCGGCAACTTTATTGATATCTACAATCCATTAACAGCAGTCAAAGCAGTACAAAGTCTGCAAATTTATATATATATAAATATATGTCTATATATATATATATATATATATATATATATATATATATATATATATATATATAGTAAGAATTTCCAATATTCAGAATATCCATTAAATTTTTTCTTACTTTATTATCATTACATTGTTATTTCAAAGACCATTCATATTTGGATTAGGTGAACCATACATTAACAACAAATGAGCTATACATTAAACCCTTAAAAATTTTAAACCTATAACCAATCACTACAATATTTCATTTAGAATTACTCAATTACAAATATAATTGAATTGCTTAATATACTTGTTATACATTAAGTAACCAAAAAAATAAATGTGTGACAGCCCTAGTCATGTAATAGTGCACAACCTCACGTGTGAATAAGATTATCGCCCCGTAGGTGTCACGCGGAAGCCTTTCATTATACTTGATGTTCCACTGAAAGAGATGCTATAAATTTTTATAAATATATTTTTACTCGTCATACATTTTGTTACAGATCGACAACCTTATGAACATAACTAAGCATAACTTTCTTTTTGGATTACATGAAATTACCGGCCTTGTGTAATCCTTAACATTTCGACAATAAGATGTCCACTGTTACACATAGACCTCACAGCCTTCCCCCACAAGGCTTTATTAAAGTCATACGTCCAGTTTGTGATCGCATGTCCTACGCTGCGTTTGATAGTCGTGGTCTCCTCTCCAAAACCTTAAGGCCCAAATGGCAATTTGTACTGCACGCTGTGTGGTCTGCTGACTGCTACTTTAATTTGCCAATCCGCTGGGCTATATCGACGCCTTCTGCTAGGCATAGGCCAATGATCGTCGCGGTGACTCCCCGCAACATCAACTATGACGATCCACCTAGAGGGGGATCCCACGCCGCGTCATTCAGCTCGCGGTTGCCATTAGAGAACCTCTCGGCCCCAAAGGCTAACGGTTACACGAGTGATGTGCTCCACCCACTGCCACTTCAGATTTGCAATTCCTCTTTTTATTATCTACGTATAATTCATATAAACATATCATTCATATTCATATGACACATCTAATACTATATAGCATCATACGCTTACATTAGCAATTTTATATAATGTTAAAATTAAAAAATCGTATGCAATATTGTAACATATTTTCGAATTATAAATAAAATAGTAAATTGCTTCTGTCCGTGACTCTTTTACGGATTACAAAATATAATTGCAGCCTAGCTATCGTTGTAAATCAACCCGTAATCACACATATATAGTACAATGGGCCGCTATTTCACATACTGCAACACTAACTGGACAGGTGAAAATAATACACACGTACGTTTTCTCGAGCAATGGTTGCTTGGTGAATGGGACTGTAGCCTTAGATGTAAGATTACGTCATACCTGTACATTGTAAGGCGTTCCCATTTTACATTTTTAATCATTTATAATGACCATTTGTGACATCATGAGGATTTGATTAAAACTAAAATTAAACTGAACTCCCACATAATTAAAGCTTTTATTTTAAAATAAGCTGCGAAGTTTACAAATGCGTCCCGACTTGAGAATAATCAACAACATTCTGAGTAAGTTTTTTTCTATTCCTATCTTTAATATATTTATATATCATCATCATCATGTTAGCTGATAGACGTTCAGTTCAAAGCATTGGGCCTTCTCAAAGATCGCCACGACGACTAGTCTTGCGCTGCCTACATTAAGCGACTTGCCGCGACCTTAGTTCCACCCACTCGAAACCACTCTATACAGCTATGTACGGGCTCCGTTTTGAACAGTGTATGCAACGCGACGAACGCGCACTCGGATGATATCTTTTTTAATAAATTAAATCCGCATTTCTTTTCAATCGTTCTTATGCTTTTATTAATGTTACGTGTCAAAAATTACATATTTAATTAAGGCTTCAAAACATAAATCAACCACCGGACCACCTGTATAACAGATTAATTATCATCATTATTATACGTATTTTAAATAGCCTTTCCGGTTATTTCGTTATTTAAATATGATAACTTTAAAAGAATTATTGCTTTAAAAACTCTTTAAATTTAGAACCGTCTGTAACAGCGGGAAAAGCGATAAATCCGATGGACGAGATAATTAGGATTTTTCCGCTGCAATTAGAAAGCGTCGAGCACACTTTCCCACCGCGTCGGCAGCTGTCGAATCACTTACTTTTAAGCGTAAAGCCTATTAAAGTATAACAGAAACAATTAACCATACATAAACCGATTCATTTGTCATCAACAAAACAAAAAAACCTTTAAGTATTTAATGTCTAATCTTACTTGTATTATTCAACTGCCATTATCATAACCACATCAAATAAATAAAAAATATTTCTGTCAAAACATTTAAACTCCTAACTTACTACATAAATAGTCAAAGAAACAGATTGTATTGTATTTGTCAATCGCGCGCTTTAATTACATAAAATAAAAATAATAATATTCCTGCCTGTTCTTCTCCTAGAGTATTTTCCTGCTTCTTCTCCACGAATATTTATTTACTTTATTTTACATAAAGCTCACTGACAAATAACAAATTTTAAGATACGACAATTGTTTGTGACAATTGCTAACTACAAATATGACACCTAGCAAAGCAGAGTAGATTTAAAAATAAAACAAATTAAAAATTAAATAAAAAAATAGGTTGACAATCAATGAGAGTTCTGTTAAAAGTTCCAATGTTGAATAAATGAATTTTATCATTATTTTACCTTATATAGTTCACTTATATTTTAACATACATCTCCATATCTACATATAATATCCATATCGGCGTGACCAACTTCATCATTTGAATCGAAGGATGTCTAATGCTGGATATGTCCAGACCTCCCATAGATTTTCAATAGGAAGTAGATGATACAACGAGTAAATTTTTTTACCGTATTCTCCGTATCCTTGCGTCATATCCCTACAGAGAATCATTTCCGTTTTTTTTTTAAATGTTAGAGACTATGCGCCTGCAACTATGTGACTATGTTACGTTACCATTGCGAGTCCTTGGCGGTGTGTATTGCTTTAGCTATTAATGATGATTTCAGGATTGTCATCATCTTTCCTATGTGACCGAAAAACTCACAAATGTGCTTTAAGCACATAGTGAAAAGACAAGTGAAAACTTCGAATTCCATATTTTTTTCTTAAAGACCAAGTCTCAGGACCATATAACAATATGTAGAAGACTAGCGTGGTTATGTTTTTTTTATCCACAATCGATGCAGCCGAGACATTGTATTTTTTTTGTTTAGATGTTAATAAAATAATTAAAATCTGGCAGTAAGGAGTTAGTGGGTAGGGGTGTAGCGGAGCGGGGACCCCCACTACACGGTTGGACCGACGACATAGGGTCGCGGGAAGCCGCCGGATACGGCAGCGCCAGACCGGTCATCGTTGCGTTCTTTGCCTATGCCTTGCACCGGGCGTATATCCTCTGACGTGATGAAGCAGTTCGTGCTCCAGTTAACACGGAACGTGACTGGGTCATTGAGAGCACACGAAAGGTTAAGCTAATATTTAACCTTCCATGTGGTTGTTATGAAGTCCAATCATTTCCCTATAGTTTAATATGCATTTGTCTTACAAAAAATAATAATGTATCAATAATAATCGAAAAAAAAATAGGGGTCCATGAAGTCTGTCCAGCCAAGCCGATCAAAATTGGCCGCGAGAGATAAGGTATTTATTAGTCAAAGCAATGTTAAGTTAGCCTATCGGTTAGCTTAAATCAGCCCGCGAAGACCACTGCCTATAGAGCTTAGCGTGGGACGTCTGACCACGAGGTGGACAGGAAACCTCGTTAAATTCTCGGGAAGACACAGAATCCGGATTATTTAACCGGTGCTATTAGAAACCTATGGGGAGGACATATTTGTCGACTCTCGAATATATATAGGTATATATCTATGTTTGTTCGTTAGCAGACGTCCATCAGATGAAATTTACATCGAAGGAAATTTAACATTATTACACATTTTAATATTTCACACGATCACATGGTAGGTACACACACCATTATACCACAATGGACTATATACACATACACATAGTTCTTTCCACTGATCAACCGGTGGCTGTCTGCAAACTCATGATTCAAAATCAGTGTTTCGGCCACGAGGATAAACGATTTTTAAATTTTTTATAAGCTTGCCGTGTTCGTCCTGACACTCTGTGCTCGTATAGAAAAAAATGTTATTTGTTTGTTCCGATCAAGAAATCACTGACTCATTCTACCGGTTAAAATAACTGTAACATAAATATATAATGACATAATTTCACATGAGGCGAAACAGTTAAAAGATCAAAATCCTGTTAACGACTTAAAGTAGAGAATAATGAATTCACTCGCTAATATAATTCAGAAAGAGCGTTCATAATCAGTTTCCGGCTTTGACGAGAATTCCCGCGCAAATGCGGCCGCCATTTTGTGTAATTAAAATGTAGGTAGATTATGGTTTACGGCTCAATAAAAATTGTTTGCACTTTTAAAGACGTTTAGTGCAATAGAACTGTGGAATACAATAAAAACAAAAAACACTCCCCACGCGAGTCTTTTTCTCGTGTTTAAATATTTGTTCATGTGTTTTAATATTTAATTGAGTACAATATCAACTCGATTAGGAGATCCGCAAAAAAACCGACGTAACCGACGTGACTAGAAGAACTTCCCGTCTGAAATGGCATTTCGCGGGGCACAAGAGGCCACGTACCGGTAAACAGGGCGTGAATAGGCCCCTAGTAAGTGAACCTACGGCATTGTCAAGGGTGAGGAAAGTCGCTAGATGCGGGTGGCGCAAGACCCGTCATCGTGGTGGGAGGAGACCTATTCTTCGCAGTAAGCGTTTACCGGTTGACAAAATGATGATGAAGATGAATACCAACTTATCACCAGTTGTAGCTTAGTATTGATCAATGACTTGCGTTCTTAGCTCCGGGTTTGATCCCAGCAGATAATACAATTTTTAAACTTAATATTATAGTCATATCTAACAAACGGGGAAAAAAATATTGCAAAGAAATTATTATGTCTTATAACGACCTTAAATCATATCATCCATCCACCTTGTGAACAGAAGACCCTGGCAGTGCTTGCTGCTGCGCGATCTGCACTTGGATTACTTAAGGCCCCAGCGGCCATTTTGCATTTCATAGAACCTTCTGCAATTTTACCTTACATGGATTAAAATTAAATAAAAAATTAGATAATTTCTTAGAGAAGGAATTTTTTTCACCAGTCGAGAACGGATTGAAAGACTAAACTCTATTTTATTAATTATCCGTACCACCATTCGTAAAGAACAATTAATATTTATCACTCAAAAGGCAGACGGAGACGGAGAAGGTCAGACCTTGCTCTAAATTGACTCATTTCCCTGAACTAGCTTATCTTGGTTGAAGGTGAGTCGATAAATATATTCAATAGGGTAAACATATGTTACGCATTTGTAATGTTCCTAATTGGGATACCAACCACTTCCCACGGAGTGTTTCCTTTGTAATGTCTTAAAATTATAACGCAATAAACTAAAAACTATCAAATAATAAATAAATCTTACTACCGTGTAAACCAGTATTTTCCAACCTTTTTCGTGCCATGAACCACCTATTCTTTCTAAGAATTTTACGTCTTTCATATGGAACATAGATGATTGTTATATTAAAGCGATACGGTTACATGTATTGACGCCATTTTCTAATTGCCTCCGTTAATAATCAAATTGCCCCTTCTTGGGGCGTGAGCCTCACGTTGAGAAACACTGGAGTAAAGCTTTTATTACTTATAATTGAAATTGTATTATAAAATTGCTCAAGTTTATGAAAAACACTTGTGAATCTAATCACCAAAACAAAATTAGCCAAAGATTGTTGTCAGCAATTCTTAGATCAGATGTTTGAAACTCTTAGTGAGTTTCAAACATCCTGATTAGATTGAGATATATACAGGGTTAATATAACATTGTTGTTTTTTTTCGGTTATTGAATTAGGAATGAGGAGATCTGTTAACGAAATTCCGCGATATGGCCCAGCGGATTGATAAACTGTATTTGCAGTGCACAGGCCACATAGCGCACTGAACGGATGACCGCTGACTTTAAAGTAGGACATTCATATTAAGGTCGTCGGAAAACGCGCAGCTGAAATGATAAATGATAATATTGATGAACATAAAAAAATTGTTTAAAATTAAAATATCTTATTTCGTTGAATCGCGAAGATTCACCGCGTACCAACACGATTATCCCCGGGCGAGAAGTGAAATGTCTTTCGTACAAGGTGCGATTTTTTGTCGCAATGAATTACACATCCCGCTATTTCTTTGATAGATCGATGAGCGCCTGCCGCGCGGACGTGTGAAGCATAATTTTGTAAAGCTGCAACTATGTTCACAAGCGGTAGCGATTATTGTATATAATGATACTTTGAAAAAATTATTAATATGGCGAGAAATGACTAGCTATATGAGATGCAATTTAAGAGACTAGTGGTATTGGTCTGACAGCGCTAGTGATTATATTTGCAACAATTATCATAAGTTAAATTGCAATCTATGTATTTAAAGTTGAATGTTTGTCTGTATGTCCTTTATGGAATTGTAAATTATCCATTTGATCATATGATAATCTGTAGTAAAGTTGTTGTGCATGTACTCACGCAAGTTTTGGAGTTAGTAGTTTTGTTATTAAACATTAAAATAATTCAAAATGTATTGAATATTTGTGCAATGTCTTTCCTTGAAATTTATTTTAGTTTAGTTATTAATAAGAGTATAAAATTGACAGCAGGACATCACCAACAACTTAATAAGTTTTGGAGTGTGACTTTCATAAGTAAATGCACTGTACTGTAATATTAAACATCGCTGAACAAAGTGCGAAGTAACATAAAAATGTAAAAAAATAATGATTTTTTAAACGATGTATCCAAACACGTAAAGCATATACGCTTCTTGTTGTAGAATTTATTGTACTTAATATAATATCTCGACGAGATTGTGATGGTGAAGTAATAAGGAGAGCGCAAATTACTAAATCACACTGCACTAATTAGTCTATCTTCAAAACTTGACTATCCACACTTTGTTGTGTAGAATCTTCGAGAAGTTCAGAAAATCTGGACAAGCTTATAATTGTAGACAATATAAAATGACGATCAGAAACTCACTGGACTATCGTAGTTGCAAAAGAACACCACCGTGCACGACTCAATAAAGTTTTTCGAAAACGGAAAAGCCTTGGAGAAAATAATAGCGGAGATTTACATGTTTGGCCATAATACTCATTTTATATTATTTAATTTTGAAAATCTAATTCTTTCAAAGGACGTCTCCATACAATAAACTAAAGCACAAAATGCACAGCTATCTGTCACTTTAACAACGTATAGGTATCCTTATTCTAATTCAGAAATGGAAAAATTCTGAAGACATATCCACATTGACATGTACAGAGTGTTTGTTTTTAGGTATAAAAGTTTTAAAGCAATGAACGTATAGCTAATTTAATGACAATCAATGTACGGGACGTCCTGTCCAGTAATCAACGGTTTCAGAAATAATAGATAACGTATTGATAATATAATAAGAAAAATCGTTTTCATAATTCGAATTACTAAATGATTATTGTTTACTATTTGTCCTTGCAAGCTTTAAACCGCCAGAAATTTTTGGTCAGTCGCATTCCAATATAGTTTCAGAGTAATCAATTTATATCTAATAGATTCAGGCGTTATTTTGCGGAAGTCCATCCTTAGTAAGAAAAGGACTAATATATAGCTACTTCCGCTATGTAGCAGTAGTCGTGCAATAAAGTGCACCGCCCGCCAGCTCGCTGATAAATATGCGTGCGGCAGACAATGTTACACCGATTAGTCCACCGAGTGCACTAATCGGTGTAACATTACTCCTGATGATGTCCCGTGAAGGGGTGAAACACGTGTTGAGTGATTTAAGGGTGGTAGTTGTGTAATTCGCATTGTTTTCCGCACGCGCATTTATCGCGGGCTGGCGGACGTTGCACTTTATTGCACGACTACTGCTACATACTATGAAAATAGGTGTAAAAACTTTTTGCTGACAAATAATGTATATATTGGCTCCTTTAATGCTTTTACATCTTTTACCAATCACCCTGTATACTGTTTAATGTGTCATTGTAATCTGAAAATTACTTTTCGTTTTTCACTACGTACGAGGGTCAAACTGAAAGTTCTTAGAAAATCAAAAACTAAGCATTCTAGCAAGTTATTAGTTTTATTATAACTTTTCAAAATAGCGTCCATTTACATCAATACATCGCTGCATTCGATGGAACCATTGAGAAAAGCACCTTGCCCACTCGGCCTTAGGGGTCTCTTCGACGGCGTTTTGAAACGCAGCCACTGCTTCTTCGGCGTCCATAAAATGTTTTCCTCGAAGTTTTTCTTTTATTTTCGGGAATAAATAAAAATCGCAGGGTGCGAGGTCGGGGCTATACGGCGGGTGACCCAGTAATTCCACGTCTGAGGTCGCCAAATAGTCGATCGTTTGCCTGGCGGTGTGCGACGAGGCATTGTCGTGATGAAGGAGGATCCTGCTGCGAGGTCGTTTCTCTCGAACTTTTTCCAAGACAAGTGGCAAACAGTTGTTAGTGTACCACTCTGCATTAACCGTTTTCTGATCCTCTAAGACAACTGTCGCGTAATGACCTGTCTTTCCGAAGAACGAGGCCACCATCTTTTTTCCAACACTTCGACCTCTCTTCACTTTAGTTGGCAACTCTTCGGAAGGAAACACCCACTGAGCAGACTGTCTTTTGGTTTCCGGATCATAACAGTAAATCCAGCTTTCGTCACCCGTTAGTATGTCGAACACAGCATTTGAGTCACCTCCGTTAAATTTTTGGATCATTTCTCGGCACCAATCAACACGGCGGAGTTTTTGAGCCTCGGTCAAATTATGCGGTATCCAGCGGGCACAAAGCTTCCTGACCGCTAAATGTCCATGGAGGATTTTGTGCACTTGACTCATACCTATGCCTAGACTTGTCCGAATCTGCTGATAGGTCACTCTTTTGTCAGTCTCTATCATACGCCGCACAACACTGATATTGTCTTCAGTCGTCGCTGTTGAAGGCCGTCCCTCACGCAAATCATCGGTGAGATTAGTTCGACCACGTTTGAATTCATTAAACCAGTTGTAAACTGTGGCACGAGATGGGGCTTCATCGTGAAAAGCCAATCGAAGTCTATCATAACTTTCTTGTTGACTTATATGACATCGAAAGTCATAAAAAATCATTGCACGAAAATTTTCTCGGCTTAAATTCATTCTGACGTGCACAGACAATTTTCAATTTGCCGCCAAATCGTAAAACAAATGACAAATGAATGAAATGTATACTCAATATTATTGGTAAAGAGTTCTATTTTCAAAATTTAAACTTATTTTTTTAATATAATGCTTTTAAGTTGCCAGTTCTAAAAACTTTCAGTTTGGCCCTCGTACGCTTTATAAACAATGCCTTTCGTAGTAATATTTATTTGTAAGTAGAATACTTTAATAGAATATTCGTACGTCGCTCTCGCTTTACATTATAACCTCTTACTGAATTCTCTGTAATCACCTAGACGATACTCGCGTAGTTTTTTGTACACATCTATTATATACATTAATAACCCTTGTTACCACGTACTAAGATCTAATTTGTTGCAACAAATAATTCGACGCAACCATGTTTAATGTATAATTAGATATCTACGATACATAAAGCTTTACATTTATATATCGATACACATTAATTATTGGAAGCAGACATAACTTGCAAAATTATTTTACGTAAAATAAAGAATTACTTTTTAATTAAAAAATATTTATTTTAAATATATTTGTAGGTATTCTATTTTTAAACCTGAATATTTGAAAACACATTTATCAATGCAAAGATGTAAAGATAAGCTTGTTATACCTTTCTCTAGGATCCGTAAAGTTGATTACTTATTTGTGTGCCATATGTATGTATGCCGTATGACAATATTAATAATAAAGGTTTCTAATTATTTTGGAAGTACATTAAACTAAAAACTTGGTAAAATATATTTCATAATAAGCTTTAGGCTAACCATCTTAAGATACAAGTTATATCAAATGTACGATTATTCTACCAGATTCGACGTTTTTATAAATGAAAAATAATTATGCAGTACGTACTGCTTAGCAGAAAGAGAGCGTTTTGTAGAAGAAACATTCATATAATTTCTTTAGCGCTTTGACGGTTGTATGATAACATCTACGTTACACTAATTCAGCATCATTTCAGCCATACGTTGTTCACTACTGGACGAAAGACTCATAGATTTCCAGTAGAGCCGATAGGAAGCGGCCTGACCAAGCATCTTCCAACCACCTTAACAGAATCGTCTGCCAACGTTACGGTTTCTAGTCCATGGTCATTCCAGAACTTTAAAATGCCAGCGGCCATTTGTTCTGCGCGCTAAGTGGCCTGCCTATTGCTACTACAACTTGCCAATACATACTACATTATTCTTATTGTCTCCAGCAAAGAATGCTTAATGCCGATGATCCCGTTGGGGCTGAAGGAGACAAAAGAAGTTGACTTCAGGGAGCCTTTTAAGGACTTCATCCTGGAACACTACAGCGAGGATGCCGCGGCGTACGAAGACGCCATCTCCGACTTCATGGATATGAGACAGGTATGACACCTGTTTAGTCGCGACATCCCGGGCAAAGAAACAGCTTCTTGAGTATTTGGTTAAGCTAAGCGGCTTTGGTGTCAATTTATATGGCGTGTGTTTCCATAACCTAACGAAGTAACAAATATACAATGTGCTAGAATAAATCTATTTATTGCAGGCCATGCGGACGCCGATTCGTTCAGCAGTGGGCGTGGCGCTACTCTTCAAGTACTACAACCAGCTGTACTACATCGAGCGCCGTTTCTTCCCACCCGACCGCTCGCTCGGCGTCTATTTCGAATGGTTCGACTCATTGACAGGTATCTACATATCCTGTTCCTCCAACAACCAGAAGGTAGAACGCAAACTGAGTTTGGAATGGCATCGTAGCTGATAAAATATTCGACGAAGAGCTTAAGACACTGTGTTGATTTAGAGAAGATTATAGGAAATGAGCAGACTTTTGTATTTAAGTATATAATTCTTAATAAAAATTATAACTCTTTATTACGTAAATTATCGGGACTTGAATGTTGCAGAGAACCGTTTTTTAGTTAAAGCTTTGTGTAAAAAGTATTTTGAATATTTGTTTTTAATAACATAATATACTTTATATTATATATAATATATTATATATTTCATACTTTCTAATACCTTGAAATCCTTTATTATTCTTATTTAATTACTAATATCTAATTATGTTTTAAATAATGCATATTCTCGAGTGGCGGCCACGAGCCAGTAGACGCACCGTGGGTTGGTTCCAATAGATGGACCAATGACATAATCAATGTCACGAGAAGCTAGTTGAATGAGGGCAGCCCAAAACCGGCTACCGTGGCGATTTTTGGTGGAGGCTCGTATTATAAAATTAGCGACTATTGACTGACATGATCATAGAAATGATGACTGCTTGTAATGTAGTAAGCTCTGTATATTTTTAATAGAACAAACTAAACATTTTAATTTAGAGAATATTTAATTCGAATTTATCATATTATTGTCGCCAACGTATCTAATTGATCCTATAGTAATATATAAATGACAAAACCTTTAACTTTCAGGAGTACCCTCGTGCCAGCGTACTGTTGCATTCGAGAAGGCGTGCGTGCTTTTCAATATGGCCGGCATCTACACACAGATTGGCGCTAGGCAGGTATAGACATCACTTGTAACTCTTCACGTTGCAATTGCTTAATGCTATCTGTTAAATAATGATACACTCTAAAACAGAAAAGAATATTCTGAGACTAAGTTTTGCACAATAAGTGAAGGGCACATTGCCCATCGTCGGGCGACCGAGCCAGTAGACGCAGTGTTGGTAGGAGTCCCCTCTAAGTGAACCGACGACCGATATAGTTATTATCGCAGTAAGTCACTGAATGCGAGCTGCGTAATACGGGTTATCGTGGCAATCTTTGGAAGAGGCCTATTGCTTGCAGTGGGCGTCTATCGGCTGATATGATGATGATGAAGTGTTGCACAGGGCAGGTGATTTACCTTCTGTTTTTATCGCTAAGTTTCTATGTCAGTGTTGTTTGTTTTACGTTATGCAATATTCACGAAAATTACAATAATATTATAAGTAATAATCCTGCATTATTAAATGAATAAATTTGAGAGAAATCTTTACATCAAAACTATGATTAGTTTAAAATTTTCCCTGTATTAAATTTAGTAAAGGCTGGATAACCAGAGAATTTGTCTAATTTTGATCTTATCTCGCTACAATATATGAAGTCTATAAAGAGGTGAATATTAGCCCCCATTAGTTCGACAAAATGACATCCAAAACTTATTCTATTCACTAACCTAGCTACCAGTTCGAAGAACCTCTATTTTAACATGTGAGAATTTTGTACACGTACATTATATCACATACTCTACAACTGCAAATGTAAAGATGTTGTTTTGTAATATTTTACTCTGTGGCTATAATTAAGTAGTGTATTACATTTATTGTTACTGAGTTTTTTTTTTGTAAAACTTGAAGACCTTATTTATATCTTCGTAATATTTTTTTGTTAGTCTGCTTCATCATTCTTGGATATGGCATCGTGGTAGGTCTGTTGTGGCCATGTGACTTAATGGGAGTGAGAATAAAAGCTGGTCATGTCCATAGGAGCGCAAGACGTGCGCGGGGCTGGACGGTGCTGTGGATGCCTTGCTGCGAGCCGCCGGCACGCTGCGCTACATCCACGAGAACTTCACCAACGCACCTTCTGTCGACCTTGCCGCAGATACGCTTCTCGTGCTCGGCGCGCTCATGACGGTGGGTACTTCCACAGTTTGACACTCACACACCATAGTTTCTTCTACGCATATACATAAACTGAATAGACATAAGGGAAAAAATTCAGACGCAGTATTTATAAACAACAACGAGTGAGCCTGCTTCTCTAACAACGCATGACCTTGTCAATAACTACACACTTTGAATACAAAACAATTCCAAACAATCATCTTAGATTAGACATAGTAACAAGGTCTTGAGACGCCTCGCAACTATCACCGAAGCGAACTAAGAGCTTAGCGGCCTCCCAATCCGGTGAGATTGTAGTATGTAGCAGCTCGAACCGAGACTTCCCAGGGAGCACTTGAGCTATGACACCCTTAATGAGGTGTTAGGCTAGGCCCTCAACGCCCTACCCTCTCGTATCCGCGAAATCTGCAAAGGCCATTTAGGCAGCAGAACAAGGCAAATAAAAAAACTGATTCTGTGCCGTCGGCTATAAATTATACCAACACAGTGTTTAACGTTTGAACTTAAAAATGATGTTTCAGGACAAACGTGATGTTTTCAGATTATTTAAAATATTGAAATTGAATTACTTCACTAATATTGTCACTACGAATTTTATTTTATATTAACTTGAATTTTCATTTCCAAACAGGCGCAAGCCCGCGAATGCCTGTTTGAGAAGTTGCAGCTGCAGGCGCGCGAGGCGTGTGGCGGTCGCGAGCAACAGCTGCACGCAGACCTGGACATGTGCCTCGACCTGGCGCAAGAGAGTGCACAGCTTGCACACGTCTATGGACAGCTTTACGAAAAGGTGACCACGACTATACATCTAGAGACACGAGCACTGCAACTGTATTTCAAGTTCTTAAATGAATAATATGTTCATGTAGTATATATGTGTTAACGAGCCATTGCCGACTAAATAAAAATTTATGGGCTGGCCTATGTCCAATGTCAGACGTTCGTCATATCGGTGAAATAATGAAAGTTACATGATTTTGAATGTTGTCATTTCGTTTCAGATGCAGACAGAGGGCGTGTTCAACTACGTAACATACTCGTGGGTTTCTCTGGTCCACGTCAAGACTGAGTTTTATAAAGGTAAAGATTATAATTTTTATTGGTTTAAACACCATAGCTACTAATAGCTATGGGTTTACTATGGTTTATCTTAGAGGTTACCAGAGTTTTTTTCTCATAAACCTCTTTCAAAGCTTGCACCACTCGACCTCTTGCTGCTACATTTCTACCACATTCCTAAAACTCGCCTCTACCCATAGTAAAATGGTATAAGCAAGTTACAAAGTACACTTTACACTGAAATTAGATTACTTCTCAAAATCGTTTGTAATTATCAAAAATTTTGTTTCGAATCCCAGCGCTGGCTCATCAGTATTGTGGGGTGGCGCTAGTGCATTCGCCGGGCGGACCACGCGCCGCCGAGCGTCTGGCCTCCCTGCACGCGCCCGATCGCACCAATGGTGAGACAAATCACAAAACCCCATTTCCATCTCCACTATTCCTCTTGCCTCCACTATACCTCACTGCCAACAACGCCTATTTGTCATCTCCCTATGAAACCCATCTATCACCCTCCTCCAAATTTTTATCGTACCTCTCAGGCAATCACCACACTTCAAGCAAGCCCTAATACCTATTATGTACATTTACGTATAAAAGTACATGCAATTAAAAATATCAAAAGAAAAGAAGTAACAAAAAGTGCGATCTGTTCCCTTTCGTTTAATGTAAAGGGAATTAAAAGAGCAAAATCAAATAAAACCCAACAGTGCATGGCTGTTAAGCCACTTAAAGAATACAGTTCCTTGACAACTTTGTTATTTTAGACAGGCGCAACGTCTTGAGAAATTCGAATGTATCAACGGTGTTTGTGTCCCTGGTGCAGAATTATATATACTCGATAGGGCCCAAGGACTCGCAAGGGGATACTAGAAATGTGTTTAACATTCTGGGATGACTGCCCAGGACGACCAATACTACATATGTAAAAAACAGTTTCATTAATAATTCTGTTTTGTATTGAGCCGCCCTTAATGTCGGTAAAGCAGTCGCTGTTTGACATTTACACTTCATAGATGGCGCTGTTAATAATAGTGTTACGATGGCGCCCATTGCAGTCGCCGGTCAGCAAAGCAGTTGGTATTTGAGATGTTTAACTAATAATTTAAAATATTTCAGAATAGACTTTTAAAAGCAATAGACAATAATAACTTTAAATAAGGCACTTTCTCTCGACTATGTAGGTATATACTTCAAAAAAACAATAAAGCATTATTCTGAAAACAGAAAAACGCATTATTATTTTTTTGAAACATAAAAGAGTAACAAATATCTTCAAATGACATGAAGTTCTTCTCTTCTACAATAATATTACATAATTGGCGCCAGTATTATACAACGCGCTATCGTTTGACAGATATTGATATATATTCCGTTCATATGGACATTAGGGGTTCATTTTACTACTCCCTCTTATTAGGACCTCGCATAAACCACACTACGGGGTCATTATCCTTTCTAAGGCAAGTGCGATCCAAATCAGTTTTTATTATTGTCTTACATTTATAATGTGTATTATACCGTAATATGTATTGCAACTTATTTTGTTATAAGTATATATAATATTCACAAGAGTATGTATGTTTACATTTGTATGAATGTATGTTTTGTATACGTTAACTACCCATTATTTTTTTATTTACTTCTACCATTTCCATTCTATGGCTGTCTGTAAGATATTGCCTCGTGTGATAAAAACGCGCATTCTACTCTATTGTTTATTATTACAAAACTATGTAAATGTATTCTAGCGTGTCCAATAAAGAATATTAAATAAAAAAAGAAGTACCTACCTGTTTGTACACACTAATTGTATCAAATAAATCACTTCCCTAGTATCTGTGACTGTTGTGTCTTCATGCTGTCACCTATTCCTCTTACAAAAGTGATTATTTATCAATTATAGGTCCAGGATCCGGTACCGGGTTCACGGAGGTGGAACCGATGGCTCTTGGCCGCGCGCACCTGGCGGAGGCGCTGGCACTCTACGAGGAAGCCCTCCGGCTACAAAGAATGTGTCGGTAAGCTACGCATCACATTATTTTTATACAATATTAACAATTACAGGTTTTTGAATGGCAGCTACGAGCCGGTTGATGTAGCATGGGTGGGCCTGCAACTAGGTGGACCGACGATATGATTAAGGGCGCAGGAAGTCGACGGATTTGCACATCGACCTGTGATCGTGGCGATGTTTGAGGAGTCTTATGCCTTGCGTGTATAGGGTGACATGATAAAGATAATACGTGTCGGCAGGGAGCTTCGCGGCAAGGAGGCGCTGGCGCGAGCGGTGCAAACGCAGAGAGAGAGAGCGGCACGCGAGCGTGGCGGCCGCACCGAGGAGCCCGACTTCGCGGACATCATCGACGCCCCCGCCATATTACGTAACTACTATCCCTCCATTTTTTCTAACATTTAGGAAGCAAATCTTCTGGGTAGACACAAAAGGATACCTGAGGGAAGTATAATGTTACGAGATTCCTACTCACTAAATCGTCGATGGTCGTTCACGTAAAAAAATCTAGCGTAGTTTAATTCTAATCCAATCGAAGTTTTAAGTAGAACGCCACAAAAAACCCACTAAAACTACTGGTAAATGTTATATTCTTACCTGATGATAATTCCGTGTTTATTAAATAATGAACAAATATTTATGTTTTCTCTAAGTTTTTCTCGCACCTTCGAAATGTCAAGGCAATTGATAATGTACAAGTAATTGTATTTGAAAAAGTGTTATGGATCCCGTTTCTCCATAATCTGCTACTGGGTTGGGAATTTTCATTCTTTAAAAAAATCTGTGCCAGAATTTGGATAGTTAGTCTCTAAATGCTAATATTACAATTTGTTGATGTCATTAATCTTGCATTTATTATGTTCAAATTAGCATAATATATATAATCCATTGGACAGCTTCATCCAAGTTCGAGCTGGCACTGACACTGCCTGATTTCGCCCAGCACCGCGTGGAGGACCTATTCAAATCGCTCGGCCCCATCGCCGTGTTCTCAGCGAAGCGCCACTGGAGCGCCCCACGCCTGGTGCAGCTACACAAGAACGGCGACAAGAGGAGGGAGGCGCGCCGTGAGCGTCGCAACGGCAGGACGGATGACGACGCCAAACGAGACCACTCTGAAGACAACAGCGGTTACTACAAGGATAAGAGGGTGACCAAGCAGAATGGCGTCTACATCACCAGCTACAACTATGACTACCACCCGAAGGTGATTGATTACGACCGCTACGAGTACAGGAGCGACGCGGAGGAGGGTAAACTGAACGGAAGGGAGAGGAAAAGGGAGTTACGGAGGGCCGCAAGCGAGCACAGCGTGGCGGGTGCCGACAACGATGACGGCTTTGGATTCGCGGTGCGCGGCGATGCCCCCGTCGTCATCGCGGCCGTCGAACCCAACTCCCTCGCCGACGTGAGTACTCCTGGCACATTTTCTCAATTATTCATTTGCTTTAGAAGACTTCAACGCAAATAAAATAAATCATTGGGAAAAATGTAAGCAGAAAATATTTTAAGAAGCGACTGTTACTATAAAAAACTTGCGTATTCCTTATTTAGTGCAAAGCCTATACTGCGTTTATCGTTCCGTGGTCTCCATTCCGAAACCTTAAGGCCCCAGCGGCTGTCTTTTCTTAGCGCTGCCGTCTGTAAGTTTGCTAGGGGCCCAGAGTTTTATACGGCGTTTAAATGCCGTTAGTTATAAATGGTAACACATTGTGATCACTGCTGTGAAAAATCACACGATAACTGCATACGTTAAAAAATATATTTAAACGGTTGAAGTATGCAATTACATCAAATAAAACGGAACATGGACGGTAAGAATTCGAAATTCGTAATTCTTATGCACAGCCCCCCATAACTGAGGATCGAGACTCCCTCAGTCCTATGACTGCGACTTTTGTTCATGTCACAACCTGATGTTATTCCAGAGGCAAAAAGATACAATTTTGTCCCTCACACTAACTTTAAACGCATCTGCCTTTAACCACCATCTATTAATAAAGGCTACTGTCAAATTCCTCTGCAAAAATCCATAAACTGAGATATGAACTACTACCCTGTCCAACATTTCTCCACATTTAGGCCCCTGTAATTATTTTCTTTTTCTAAAACTTCTTAAGTAATGACGAAAACCTATTATTTTAATGTAACCAAAAAATATACTATAGCACGAAGATTATCTCAAAAAAAAAAACACTTGTGATTCGAAAAAAAAACATTTAGTCACGGAGTTCTCAAACAGCACTCGTTGTCCAATGGTTCCGATAAACAACCATCACGCTTTCAGATTGGTGGCATGAGGGAGGGCGACTTCATAATATCAATCGGCGACCAGGACGTGAAGTGGAGCTCTCACGAGGAGGTGGTACGGCTGATACAGCGCGCTGGGCCCGCGCTGACGTTGCGCCTTGCCACGCCCATGGACGGCACCACCACCAAGGTATTCACAACCAGACCTCACGACTTGTCCAACAATCCATTACACGTTTACGAACACCTGAAACCTCACTTCTCTAACATATCCCTGACACCCCTCACAACATGCAACACCTCGCACTCTCCACTCTTTTCTTGCCCCCTCCAGCACTAGATATTACACGTTCCCTGCACTCCTCAATTCTTATCTCCAACACTACATGATCCCAATGCCCTTAAATTCATGTCCCAAGTTAAAAAAAATAGTCTCATAAAAACCTATGACTACTACACATATAATTCGCAACATATAGTCTTATTAGACTAATTTGATACGCAATAGCGTTAGGATTACAATTAGGATATTTTACGTAAATCATCTAGTGTCTTAAGAACTTTAGGGTTCTTTATGTCTTTAATTAAATTTAAAAAGTATATAATGAAGCGTACTTTATCAACAAGTGATTAAATCGGTACATATTTTTTTGTAAGGATCGCTTATATTATCAATTACCAAAATAAGTGATACGATTTGTAATTTCAGTTGTAATAATTAACCATATTCACGCTTTCAACTGAATCAATGAAACTGCAGTCTGACTCCAGGAATGTTATCTACAGGCTCGTGAGGAGAATGGGCACACGCCGGGTGGTCCGGGCCGCGGCTCGCAGCAGGGCTCCGTGTCGGGGGCCTCTAGCGCTTCCAGCGGTTCCACCGCCAACACGACGCGATCGCCTCGCCGCGCTCCCTCTTGGAACCCGTTCCGCCGCGCGCAGCAACCCACGCACGCGACTCACGCCCACAGATAACCCTTATGCGTGGACACATCTTCTATTTGACACACCGTCTTATTATTACACAGGGTGAAAACATTTTATTCGCTGTTAAAGAACTCGTTGGATTTTTTACACATCGCGAAACATTATTGGAAACAGATTCTGTTTTTACAGGAGTCAAAATTATCCATTTTCTACCCCACCCTGTAAATCAACTCGCATGAGACCACGAAATTTTTTTCAATCATACATAAGTAGATGGATTACATAAATTTTCGAAGATATAACAATGAAAAACAAATGTCACAAAAAAGCGCGTAAAATATTTCTTTATATTTTGACATTTGTTTTTTTTTTTTTCACTGGTATCTAAAGTCAATTTGACATAAAACCACTTAAATGTTTTATTATATATTGCGGTCAATGTTGTGATTATGTTGATATCGGTATCGGTTATATTAGGTATTCGGAATTTAAAACTGTTATGTATTTAGCTATCTAAATACGTAATTAGAATTCTGGCTATGAACGTCCAAAGGAAAGAATTTATTTTTGTTCTCTATATTTTTTAAATTATAAAATTATATTCTATAGTTTAGTCATTTTATTTATCTGTTATTAGATATTTCGGAACGTACTTCATTAACGCCAATACACGGCAAATTGTAAGTTACTATAATTTTAAATGTCTTATGTATAACTGCTTATGGTGGTTGTCAACTGGCACATCTTTTTTCACTCAAGATGTGCCCAGTTAAGTCATTAACTTCGAAGTTATGTTCTTTGTTACACCTTTAATTACTGCATCTATAAATAGAAGTCTGTTCTTTATAAACAATATGTAGGGTAGATGTAAAAATAACTTTGACCATAATCATTTCCATTGTATAGTATTTTTATTGTGGATATACCTTGTCATGGGATACTGGAAATATGAGGATATTGAGGCGGCTTGAAAATCTGTATGAAGAGTAAAGAGAATTTTATCATATCAAGAGTTAACATTAAAACCAAGACAACTGACAATTGATTTATTCACGTAAAATTCCAGCTACATCTACATTTCTTTATTCTAAATATTGTTTAATACAAAAAAGGAATGACATATCCATGCTAAGACATCGTGGTGCGAATAATAGAAATAGCTGTCATCTCATTGTAAATGTTTTAAGATTTTTTTTTATTTCCTCAATTTTCTGTATCATAGAAATATTAATTACAAGTTTTGGTACATACAAAAAGATTTTTCTTTGTAAATAATAGAAATAAACTTTAGATAACATATAAAAATATAATCAACAAACACCTTTACCCACTAATTTTGACTAAGGAAGTCACTGGTTATGTAGTATTTGATATATCGGTGTATTCGTCGTCATGAAATGTACTTAAATATTTAAAGTATAAGAAAAATTGTGGTGTTTTTTGATAAGAAATAGTGACTCATTGTTGACAACCATAGCCTTTTATCAAAAATAAAATAGACAACACTGATTCGCGCTTTACTTTTTGAAGGTGTTATTAGAACTGGTTAATATGAACATGACTTTCCAATTTATTATATTGTTTATAGTGTGACGAGCTCCCCAAAATTAATATGACAATTGAGTAAGTTTGAACACGTTACAGTTGTTACGGTTTTTTTATGTTTATATGAAATACTTTAGATAGTAAAAAAAATTTATATAATAAAAATAAAAGACATGATCAAATTGTTTAAAGTAAAGCAATATAATAACACAACAATTAGAAATAAGGAGATCCGAAGACAGAAACGCTCAGCGGGGTGGCAAAGAGGCAGTGAGCAAGCTATATACCCTCGGGGACTTTAATGATGTGGAATAAAGACCACAGATCAGCAAGCGCAGCACAAGACCCACAAGGACAAGCCGCTTTCAACCAGTCCTAATATAAATCTATGGAGTAGATCCTATGCCTGCATAATTTATAAGAAAAGCCCCAAAGATACAAGATGTTATAATTCTAGCGATTTAGTGAAATCTTCATTTATTTATGTTAACAATAATAATACAACTACTAAGTAATAATCGGTATCAGTTTTAAAATCGATTTAATAGCATCGATTTTAAATCGATATGAATGTAATCTGAGAATATATTTCTCACAGAAAACACATACGTGGAATATTTGGTATGCTGATCTAATGAGTCACTATTTTCTTTACGTGAATACAGCTCTGTGAGGAATTATAAAATGAAGCGCGTCTTCGTGTACGGCACATGTATACAGGCTGAATAAAGTAGTGTGTAATTTTGGTTGTGATCGATCAAAACCAATCTGGTTACATTGATCGCGACCGAAAAGGTCAGTCATCCATATGCTGTCTAGTTTATAATGTATATCGGTGTAAAAATTCGGTAGTAAGTGTTAATTGTAACGACAAGTTGTAAAGATTGTATTTTTTTTGTCGATATTATACTTTATTTAACATAACCGTGTTCTTTATTTTAACATTTTTACCATTAGTATAAGTGTCTCAGAATAAAGTTTATATTTTGTTTGTCCGAAAGATATTCCATCTTAACTATGAATAATCAGTTAGGAATTTTCGTTTGTTTGTAGTTTCGTTAGTTTGAATTTATCCTAATAAGTTTTGAAATATTGTCTTATAAATATATATAAAAAAATAATCTAAACAATGTAATAAAAATCAACATTTATTCATGTTAACAATAAAATTGAATTCAACTATAAAACAACTAGAATTACCAGGTATCAATCGATATCACAGTTTTAAAATCGATTTAATCGCGTCGATTTTAATCCGACACTAATGTTATCTGAGTAAATATTTCTCGAATAATTTCTTCGAGTCTTCGTAAACGCCGAAGAAGACGAAACCGCCGATAGTGAAGGCGGTCATCCGGGGTACCATACCAGCGAATAGACCTCTGAAACCTGACTCTAGGTAGATTGCGGTGAGAACAGGTCTGATGCGAAGTTTCCTGGTCGCGGCGTAGTCTTCAGCCAGCATTATCCTGGTCTTGGCCAGATCCAGCGGCGTGGTTACCGCAGCGGTAAACCCTCCGGCGACGGATCCACAAAATGCACTCTAAGGACAAACAAACCATTAATACGAAAAATTATTTATATATGTGATATGTATATACACAATCATCACTTCAGCCATAGGAAGTCCGGTGCTAGACATAGATATCCATGACCAGTTGAAAGTGGCCAGCCTCTAGCCTCTTCCAACGACCTTAACAAGGTCTGTCCATCTTGTAGGTGAACGTCCTTCGCTGCACTTGCCGGTCCGTGGATAATTGATCATTGTTAAGATATATCAACTTCATGTAAGTAATAATTAAGATTAATTAGCAGGTGACAATAAACATTTGAAGTTGCCTTGCTTTAAAATATATATTGAAGCTATCATCTATTAATTTACTATAGTACCCGGCAATTTATTTGACACAAAAGATAAATGGGAATCACTTTCAAAGATCGGCTGGGATTGGTTTTGTAAAGCGTTGTCTATACAGTAGTGCTTTGAAAGGTTTTTTTTTTTGTTTAATGTGCCAAAGCAAACGCCGTGTACTATACTACAATTAATTAAGATTATAATTTTAAAAAATTGTCTAAAAAAGAAAAAGTATCCTCGATATGTTCAAATTTAAAGTATCTTTATTCAAGAAGACGCACTTTTGAATCGTTAATTATTTTTATATTATATAATATAAGCTACCACCGGATCGGAATGCAGATCTGCCGAGAACAGCCGATTCAACTTTATTTGAAATAAACATTAAAATCATGAAAACATAATTTAAAATTTCAAAACAATTATTAAATTAAAAATATATTTTATTTAGATATGAAAAGCACTATTTGCAATTACCTGGAGTCCACTAATTTCACCATTGTTTCTTTCCTTCACCATTGTCTTCAGCAGTTCCCAAATCGGCAGTTCTATAAGACTGAATGGTATATCCCTGGCTACGGTGGAGAAGAATCCTCGGTAAAGACCATTCCGGAGTCCCTCTGCTTTGTACGCGTCCATCAGGATTGAAATCGAACTAAGTTTCTTCATTCCAACATATGTTTGTTTCCTTTGCTTTGCTATCTCCGTTGGCACTCTTATAAGGCACGCTAACTGGAAAATTTTAATGAAATTTATTACAGAAATAAAAATAAATTTTAAATTAGAATGTATTTAGGATTACATAAAACAAATATGTATTTATTCTTTATAAAAGACTGCCGTCTTCAAAAAGTTAAAACATTGATATTATGTACATTTAAATATGTAATTATACATAGTATTATTTGTCCAACTTTCTCCTTATACTACTATTGTCAAGTTTAGAAAATTGATATCTAACAAACAGAACCTGGCGAGTAATTTGACTGCAACTCTTTAAACACCGATCTTACAATTTTTTCCTGTTATTAATATTCTTTTTGTCACATGGGAGTCATCATATCAGCAATAGACTCCCACTGAGGCATAGGCTTCTCCCAAAGACGATCATGTTGACCAGACCTTGAATATATCCTAGGTCTATGTAGTGAAGAGCCTACCCACACCGCGTCTACCGTGGTCACTACTCGAGAATCTTTTGGTCCCAATGGCCATCAATTACATGTGCAATGCGCTTCACCTACTTCCATTTTAGATAAGCAATACTTTGAGCTATGTCGGTGAGCTTAGATCTCCTCATTTCTGACGCAATCCCTCAGTGAAACATCGAGCATAGCTAATTGTAAATGATCACGCTTCCAATACATAAGTCATCACCAACTAAGCTCACCGATCAAAGACCTTCGTCTCCAAACACTATGCTGTTTTGAAGCTTTCCAAAAACTAACCATATTAAATGGTTGGTTGGATGGGATGAATGGTTATGTATCAAGATAGGGCTCCAATTAAAATGCCACTTGTATTGAAAAGACGTGTTTACTATGGTGCCTAAGTAACAATTTGGTAGTTGTGACATTATATTTATAGAGATTCCTTCTGTAAAACATTCAGTAATATACAACCAAGTTTTAAAGTACTTGTAAACTGTTTTTAAGAGGTATAAAATAATATTTGCCTACATTTAATGACTGATTAAACATTATATGGCCCACTCACCACCTCACCGATGCTGGCAGAAAACATGTTAACTAATGGAGCATACTGCGGTAACACTAACGGCTGGACCAGGTTCTTAGTAGCCTCATAACTTACAAAGAACAGTGCTGTTGTTGGCATAGAAGTGGCTGCCACAGTTGCCAAGCCTAAACAATCAATTAAAATTTTATTACTAATTATTAAACCAAAGTTACAAACATTAATCATTATTGAATATCTATGGGGGGAGGGCCTATGACAAATAGAGCAATCCTATGGCTGAAATGGTGACAATGATGATGAAATACTTACGAAGATCTCTTTACAGATCACTACAAAGTTACAAACTTTTTCAAGAGGAGTTTTTATCTAAAAATATACTAATCTATTTTAACCATACTAAATTGCATCATTAAATAATTTCATTATTAAGAATTGGTAGTCACTATGCCACTGGTTTTATAAACAGAACATGTTAAAAAAACAAAGTTAATTACTAAAAATTACATCCACTGTGTACTTTTGTATAGATCTTTGCAACAATTTATTTCACAGATGACAATTAGAACATATTTATTGCATAATCATTTGAAATACCATCTCAATACAATATATGCACCATACCTCTGTAAACTCCTCTGAAACCTCCTGCATTCTGAAAACCTTTTTCACTCTGCAAACGAGTCTTCAAAGTATCCAATGGGTAAAGAGTCAAATCTACTGATATGCCAGCAAGTGCACCTGCCTACAAAAAAAGCAAAGAAACCTGTCACTACTACAAACTTGTATTAATCTACATATAAATATTTATATTCAAATAAACCCCACAAATTTTATTTTAAAATATCTTTAATCTAATGGGCATTGTGTCAGAATGCTGGTCTGCCCACATGAGCTCAACAAAAACTTAACAGTTGATTTTTAAAATGAAATTTAACAATCTTTGAGATGAGCTTTATTATAAGAACCATGTCAATGAGTCAACAAACCAAGGTCCTCATATTTTAATCACATAAAAATTCTTCAATGCTTCAATGAGATTCATTAAGTAACATACTTTTAAATTTTACTGAGAAAAGGTAAGTTTAAGATCTTGTGGAATAAATTTCCATTTATATATACATAAACTTAAGAGTCATAAAAGATTTGTTCAACTTTCTTCCCAAGAAAAGGTTAAAGGAAGAAAGGCTCACTATATAAGTGATAAGGAACCATGGTAAGCGATTGCTTGTGTATAGTTGATGTAAAACAGAAATTTGACAAAATATCCTCAAATATAAAGTCCATCTCTAATACAAATACAGTTAATTTTATTAACAAAAATGTAGTACTGATGAGAAGCTGATTCAGTAAAATCCAAGTGGAACATGAGAAAAGGTTTAATTGTTTTCTTTTAAATTTAATTGTTAAAATAAAATGAACTTACAAACAGTGGTGCAATATATGAATTAGGCTTTGTCTTATCCCTGGAATCCATAGTTATTTATACACTTCGAGATATTTCAATTTTAGTTTTAAAACTTTTATAACCTCTTACATAATAAGATATGAAACTATTTGGATATTTTCTTAGCATTAGCAGATATTAATTACGTAACAAGCGACTATGTTTTTATTTACATAAAGTAATTAAAATAATAATTTTAAAAATAATAGTTCGCCGCCTTATCAACATGGTCGCTATCAGTAGCACGATACTGTGACACTTCAGATCTGTGTGACCATAAGTAAATATTAAATATTCATCGAACAAAGTAAATTATTTTATATGCTATTGTCAAAACAAATTAAGCATGCGCTTATACCCACTTATCTTTATTCTTTTGTGGTAATTGTTTCTCCTAAATAACATTTTGTAGTGTCATCTATTTGGCCTTCAGTAGGCCTTGATACTAAATGTTTTTTTGAACAATCAAAACCCTTTAACAAAGAAATTTAGATAGTATTTTTCGTCATGTCAAAGGTCATTTATGTATTAAAAAAGTGTAAACACATCTTTACAATAGTTGACTTCATCTCTATCTTTCCTTGCTTATAGGAGTGTAGTAAATGAGAACTTTATTAACTGTGGAGACAAAAATATGTAATATTATTCATTTTCCTGCGTATATGTGAATTTAAGTTTCCTTCAACCTTAAAGGTTTCGTGACTTCGCCTGCCCAAGGACATTACATATACATATTGTTATTGCTACCATTTCGAGAAACTACTAAACGCCTTTTCGTCCAAAATACCGCATTGCTTGAAGATGGAATGTCTTTCACCAGTGTATGTTGCCGGTAAAGACTTATGGGTCCGAGAAGTGGTCGCTTACAGTGGCTCTATAAGAAAGTTCATGTAGAAAAACCGAGAGAGCTATGCACGGAGTTTCACAGCTAGATCGAAACAAAAATAAGGAGATCCTCAGAAGGACCATGGTTATCGACGCAGCTCGCAGGATTGCACACATCGCTCGTGCAACCGATGGCAGTTGCAGCCGAAAAGTTCCCGAGTGGCGACCTCGAGCCGGTAGATGCAACGTGGTGGTGTGGGCAAACTGACGACATAGGTCAAAGTCGCAGCAAGTCGCTAGATGCAGGCAGAGCCCTGCAGCGGGCGTCTACCTTACATGATGATGATGATGATTTCATCACACAGATGGAGCTAAGCATTATTATGTTTCATTATTAATTAAATTAAAATATTTGAACATTATTTTAGACGCTCTATTAATAATTTGAGAAAGTAACATCTTATTTACAAACTCTATAAATATATTTAACAATCTATTAGTAGAAACATAGTCTCAAATAAAATTGAGGTTGCTAAGCGACGGTAACAAAGTGATCGCTAATTTTTACCAGTTACACAGTTTTTTTATAAAAATCTTTATAATTAACACGTCATGCCTAAAGTGTTGAAAGATCCCCACGAGGGCATCAAATACCATAACATAAGAAAAGGCAGCGAGCCGGGTTGCTACCAACTGCATAGGTATGAAAACGGGGAATCATAATTTTCTCTTTTACAAGATCTAATAGCAGCTACATCATGATTATGGAGTTTATATATTTAGCTGCCACTTAAACCTTCATATTTTATTGGCCGCTTGCAAACCGAGCTCGACCGATGCCAAAATAAGACGATAGGTTTCGAGCAATGGCTAAAGTGCAACAGGACTATCACACGTGAAACCTATATCTAGTATTGAATTTATTTTTATATTAATGTATATCAATGAAATCAATTCAATTTAAAATATCTTCATTCAAGAACGCATTTACGTGCGCTTTTGAATATTATTATATTTTTTCTTCTGTCTGCTATCTTCTTTTTACATTATCACCCACCGCAAGAAACGGTACGTTATGTAATAGATAAATGACAATTGATTGCTAGCCGTCTAAATAAAAGATATTTCTCCCTTAGACCTTCAGAATGTCGTCTAAAATTCCCAATCACCAAGAGACCAATTCACAAATGCGAAGTTCCGAAGAGAGAGTTCACTCTGGTGCCGCAGATCGGAGGCTGGAGGCCTCTTCTTGTGCCGAAAACCGAGCCCAATTTCTATCCTGCTGTTATGCAACGGAAAGAATATGAGAGACTGAAGAAACAAGCTAAGGTCAGACATTTTGTTTCCCCTAACTGATTGTGTTCCTAGAATTCTTTTTTTTTTCATTAACACATAAACTGTCAATTATTACTAAAGTGAAACATTATATTTCGTGGGTCACTTTCATGGGTTGGTATTGGAAACGTTGATTACTTGCAACATTAGATCCGATAGTGTTACCTGTTGAATAGATATAAGATAGATATAGTATAAGACCGATACACGGGTCAACAAAATAAGACATACGAGCTGGTTGAATTTGGTCTTTGTCACATAGTGTTTCCACAAATATAATCCTTTAGTTTCATTTTCATTCTTATTTGTGAAGTGCCAAGACAAAAGCCGGGTATTTTACGAAGTTTATTTCATATATAAAATACAATCCACGATATTTCAGGTAATAATAAAATAAACAGTAAAACTAATAAAATAGTATTATTTTGTTGAGGAGTACGCTACCCTTACCAGTGGTCCGTAAAAATACAACGTGTTGATAAGGTTCTCTGTCCATCTTGTGGGACATACTGCTTTGCGTTTGCCGATGCGCGGTCATCGCTCTAGAACTTTAAAAATCCAATGGCCATCTATTCTGTACGCTATATCACCTAACGCAGCATGTAAATAGGACTCAACCCATCTATCAGATAGTGAGTCAAGAGGAGGTGTTACAAGCGATGCACGAGCAAGAGGCAGCGATACAAAAAGCAGCCAAGGAGTCGGAGCAGCGTAAGGAGATGCTGAAGCAGAAGTTGCTGCCGCAGCCGGGCGCTGAGGCTGCTTCTGGAGACGCAGACGCCGAGCTACAGGGCCCGGACCAGGCAGCGCACACCTTGTCCAGAGCGGAGAGTGAGTGAATAATCATCATATCAGCCGATACACGCTCATTGCAAAGTATAGGCCTCCATACATCGCCACGAAGACTGGTAATGCGCTACCCTCATTCAGCGACTTTCTGCGACCTTAACTATGTCGTGACCACCAAGTAAGGGGCCTACCCAAGCCGCGACTGAAAATAAGTGGAACAAAGCAAAAGAAAGAAAACTAAAAATATAACCCAACCAACTAAGGTAATAATTAAATAACTAAACTAAGAATAAACATCGGCGTCCACACTCTAGATAATTAGTTCGCAAAGTGAACCAGGTTTGGCACTAATCGGTGTAACGTTACTCCTGAGGATGTCCCGTGGAGGGATGAAACACGTGTTGAGTAATTTAAACGGTGGTAGTTGTGTAATTCGCATTGTTTTCCGCATGCTCATTTATCAACGGGCTGGCGGGCGGTGCATTTATTGCACGACTACTGCTACATAGCGGAAGTAGCTATATATTAGTCCTTTTCTTACTTGACTTGGGGGTCTACGTTGGATGACAAAAATATTTATACATTCGCGGGATAGGAACGGCACGTTCTGTTGCGACAAAAGTCGGTAGTATGTTTTGGCGCTATGTTTCTAAAGGCGCATCGCATGACAACAAGACAGTTCTCTCTTTCCTCAAAGCGTGCCATCAAGATTCGCAGGTTCAAAATAGCAGGATTCGCGATTGTTTCTAGCTTCGCAGCAACAATTCCATTTATTATACAAAAATAATCTTTATCTCTATAAACTATGAACTTCTATGCAGTTCTCCTGGCGGACAACATGCAGGGACCCCGCTTGTGCAACCGCATCATCCTTGCCTCCAAGTGTCACGCCATACGAGACGCGCAGATTGCCGAGAAGGAGCTCATCAAGAAGGAGTTAACAGAAGAAGAAAGAAGGTATTTTTTATTTTTGTTATAAAACATATATAGCTATAATCTATGCATCATAGTGACGTAGTGAAGTCAAAGTTGTAGTTGCCATTTTTTCTTCTTTTCGGCCGATGGACGCCTACTGCAAGGCATGGGCCTCCCCCAAGGATCGTCACGATGATCAGTTTTACGATGCTTATCTATGTACTCGGTCCACCTAGTGGAAGCCTTACCCACACCGCGTCTACCGGCTTGTGGGCGCACTCAGGAATCTTTCGGCCCTTATTATGTTATTTACTGGGTGGATATTATATGATATTAAATGACAATATTTCCCCAGGTTGGATGCGATTATGGAAGAGAACCGTCAAGCGGCCGTTAAGAGAGCAGAGGATGAAGAAGATCGCCGCCACCAGCTGCGCCTCCAGAACCTAGCTGCCTTAAAGGAGCAGATACAAGCTCATGATACTGCTAAGGTTACTATTGCCCCGCCTACTGCCACTTCAGATCAGCAATTCTTTGGGCTATTTCAGTGACCTTAGTTGTTCTGCGTATCCCCTCATTAAAATACCAAACATAAAATATTTCAATTCTCAAAGAAGCGTTTAATAATCGCGGTTTAATGTATTCGTCATTGGAACATATTTCTGTATACCTTTTGCTACGTACTCTAAATACTTTGGTATTAAGTAACTTATATACACATTCTAGATAATGGAAGCAGAGCGTATAGAAGAAGAAAGCATAAGAGTGAACCAAGCCAACATTGCCATGAGAATCGATGAAGCGCAAAAGCTGAAGGAGAAACAGGAGAGGCAAGCTAAACTCAAGCAGATCCTGGATCAGGGTAAAGTTTACGACGATTAAAATTAATAATTAGGTATAGTAACTCAATAGATTTCCTTACTTCGTACTGCTGTCCTCAAAAACATTTGGAGAAGCCGCTGTCTAACCTAACGACTGTGTCAATGGCAGTGCTTCATTTCAGCCACAGGAATACTACTGCTGGACATAGGAGAGATTATATATACAGTATGTGACATATATGTAGTAAACCACGCAAAATGGCAAGTATTTTTGGCTTTGTGCAGCTTCATCGAAATCAGCTAAAACGAATTATACACTCGAGGGGTGTATAATTCGTACAACCTGCTTATTTTTTGCTTATTTTAATACAATAAAGTAAATAAAGTTATGACACGATTGATCTGCTTATTGATGAGCTAGTCTGATGACAAAATCCGCTTCCTACTCTCTTTCTCCAGTTGGCTTTTTCCTGAAAATATTCGTTTGAAATACCAGAACTTTCCATGTTTACTACATCATCATCATCACGTCAGTTTATTGCAAGACATAAACCTCCCAGAAAGACCGCCACAGCGAGTAATTTACATATACTTTCTTTTAAGATCCAAAGGTTGTCTTAAGGGCCCGAAAGGTTCACGAGTGACGACAAGAGTCGATAGACGCGTGGGTAGCGCCGTCCATCGGCTGGAAAGAATAAGAAAGTCTAAAGAAAACTAAATCGCAGGTAATGCGGAACTTCTATACTTTAAGCAACTGCAGAATGAAGAAGAGAGAATCATGAACCTCCGCATCGCCAACTTCCTGAAACAGAAGCAGGAGAGAGAGTCACGCGCGAGGGCGGAGGCGGAGGCCGTGAAGGCTGCCAAGCAGAAAGGCATCGACCACATCGCCAAAGCTCAGAAGGTACACTTGCAAAGCATAGATTCAATCAAAATATGATTTATAAAAATGTATAGAAGACGAGAAGAATGTCCACCAGACTCTCTTTGTCATATCACATAAGTGCTGTCACATGCAAGGAAAAGCTTTGTGTCGTTTCCCCAATGTTGGGGCTCGTGACCTCAGTCGTATGGTTCTTTCTTTTTTTGCGCAGTGCGAGAGCATTTAATAATCAAAAGATGACTCTTAGCAGAATTCTTTGAAAATGACCAACGATTTCCCGCGACCTTGACTCGGTAGTCGGTTCTCCTAGCTGGGCGTCTATCAATTCGCGGAATCAAATTATTTTCGCTTACACACAGGCGGAACAAGAGCTAAAAGAGGAATTGGAGAGGATCCGTAACCTTAAGATCCAGGAGGACGTTGAGCGTGAGTACCGTCGCAAGGAGCGCGAGGCTGCCATCAAGAGGAATCGCGAGATGAAGCAATTGCACGAGGCCAGGGTCAATCAGGTTGGTGGTCTACTGTACACTTAGGTAAATCCACCGCTAGACGTAGGCCTCCATTCTTCAACTAAAATTTTCTAGTCTTTCATTCATAAAGACATTCGAACGTTATATTTATGTTGTCGTCAATTTTAAAAAATAAAAAGTGAAACAGAATCAAATAATGTACGTGGAAAGATAAAAAATGAGTACCATTTTAAATTTTAAGGCCAGTAATATAAACTTTCAATGTCACCAACGTATTAACATATCATCGCAAATCGTAGACAATTATTACCAGTGTTGCTTGTAAAAAATAAATAATAATAAATCGGTCCAGATCCACGACATCCACCGCCTGATAGCGCGGGAGATTGCTAAGGACGAGCAGAGCTTCAATAACGCAGCGCGACAGAACGAAGAGTTCCTCATGAAGGAAAAATTGGTAAGAGAGTGACGCTTTCTCACTAAAGTCACGTGTGACGTCACTCAAATGTCAAGTAATAAATTTAGAAAAATCATTAAATAAAGTATCAAAATATTTTCTCTGACAAAATAGCCTGGAAATTAAGCGACTTTTTAGCGGACAACTAAATACTATTTTACAATAAACTCACGTCTAATTTCTCTGAATTATCATGTGAAGTCATTCTGAACTAATCGAATATTTAAAAAATCTCAATTTCTCTAACATCCACTGATAGGATAATAGAATGGATAGACAGAGATACTCCACCGGTAGTGTGCGAGTCGTGTATGTTGAAACAGGTCTTAGTGCATTTATAATTAAATTAATCTACATGAAAAGGTTTGTTTTTTAACTTATTCAAAATACAGTACAGGCAGGGGCAGCTTAACCTATAGTGCAGGGTGTGCAATACACATGGGCGCCGCCGTAGCCACATAGTTGTAAGTTCTATGGGCAGCGAAACAGAAATTCGAAACATTTCGCTGTACATAAAACTTAAAGCACAAAACGAAACATTAACTATCGCGGTTCGCCGTTTAGTTTCGCAACAGAGATGTGCTACAGGCATAAAAACAATGAGTGTTATTCTGCCGGCATAAGAAGAAAGGCTGTTACTAATACCATACTGTAAGCTATACCTACATATAAAATAGCTTGTTGGAATATGAAAAAACTTTCTTGTTACGACGGTAAAATTAATAGTTATAGCCGCGGGCCAGGCCTAGGGGGCGCCAGGGTTTCAGTGCACGAACTAGAGCCGCCCCTGCGTACAGGATACTGATAGGTCGTAAGAGTGATTTGTAGATGTATATGAATACTAAAGACTACATGCGTATATAGTCATTCATACCAATCAATGACCACGTGCTAACTGAAATAAGTCTCGATAAGAACTCACTGTAAGAATGATTCTAAGTCTGAGTGAATGAAGTTAATTTTAAAATTGTATGAGGTACCTTCAACGATGACAGCGATTTAAATCGAATTTTGCATATTAAAAAGTTTCGTTTATTCTTAATGTAAGTTATTTATCTAAGTTTCTAAATTTCAATTTTAAAAAAAACTGTACTGCCAAAACTATATATTATTAGATGCACGTGTTAGGTACAAGTTTTTAAGTATTTTACATATGATTCTCATTTATCAAATACTCTAGTTATAAATGTATTCCTTTCCTATACCATATTCCTTCGGGTGCCTAATAATAATTTAGTCTTCAACTATTTTTGGCTGAATGAATGTAAATATTAATATTGTTCTTGTTCCGTGCAAAGCTGGAGGAGAAACACAAAGCACAAGTCGAGCATCACCGCCAGGAGATTATGAGGCAAATCAACGACAAGGAACGCGCCAGGTAAGCGGTTAAATTAGTTGTATTACCTAAGTCATCTGTTAATATTACCGTCCTTGGTGATAAATTTAACTTGGGAGTGTCATCATCAGGTCAGCCGATAGACGCCCACTGCATGTCATAAGCCTACACCAAAGATCGCCGCAGTGACTCGTATTCCACTGACCGCATCCAGCTACTTCTCACTATAATGACTACTGTTTAATGGCTCGTATCGGCAGAAGCATAGTAGCTACAAGGTCACAAACGTAGCACCAAAACGGATCAAACAAGTTTACGAGTGGAGACCACGAGCCGGTAGACACGGAGTGGGCAAGCCCTCCACAAGGTGGACCAACGACATAGCCAAGATCGCGGGGATTCCCTGGTAAGACCGGCCATTGTGACTATCTTTGAGAATGGTTTATGCCTTGCAATGGGCTGGTAATATGATGTTGATTCTAAGTGATCTAATTTTGTCTGCAATGGTATTGTAGCCAAAGTTAAAATTCACTAAAGTTTTACTTTATCCAAAATCATAAGTTGAATATACAACAGAATATTTCTGGTACAGAGCGGAGTTGAGGGAGAAGATACACAACGAGGGGGTCGCGCTGCGCATGGAGCAGGAGCAACAAGAGAAATATGAGAGGAAGATAATTAAATACAAGGTGAATTCGTTGTTAGAAATATTAGAAACTTTACAAGGCAATTTCAACCCGGCAGGGAAAACTCGAATGTGCCTAAGAACATATTAAAAATAGCGATGTCCCTTAGGTAGAAACTAAAAGGTAAAGGTAAGCTTAATATACCTTTAGGAGTCGTACAATTAGTAACTTTGTAGCTGCTACTAGAACCATCATATTTCATCGTCTGCTTGCTGGCGTGCGAGTCCAGACCGACGCAAAAATAATAGTTTGTTAATGGACAGACTTCCATCAGTTGAAGAGCCATAACTTAGCGCAACTGTGGAAACTTTTCATGACAATACTCCCGCAAGCGTATAAATAACAATGGAGCTTTAGCCTATATATAAATTGCGTAATGGCGTTCCGTATAGAACAGTCGTGGTGTTTACTTCGCATCTTTAATTTAAATTAGATTAGACGATCTCTCTCTCTCTTAGGTGTAAAGTTCTCGACTCCTCTTAACTTTTATGCGCAGTGTACACTATTACAATACTTCTTCTTCGTCATCCTTCGGTCGAGGATTTAAGTTACCTCAACAGGTCTTTTCGAACTGTTTTTTGAGAGTTCAAATGAAGAATAACTCAAAACAAAATTTTACTGACTTATTGATTTTTATAAATTTTAATCTTTTTAATGGCATCAAAACCAGCCAGATACAAATAGAGCAGCAAAAATATACAAGTATATAAGACTTTTTCGCCAAACTAATATTTTCGAATTCTGCTTTCTTATTTTTGAGTTATGACAAGTAATTGTGTTTGCCCGTTACCTCAAGCATATAATGTATGTTAAATATCTTCAACAATTTAGCCGGACCGGACTTCTGGGCATGGTCAGTAGTTTACATCCAGTGTCTTCCGATGAAGCTTACAAGGTTTTCTGACCACCTTGAGGTTGACGTCCTTCGCTACGTTTACCAGTCCGTGGTCTCCTCTCCAGAATTTCAATGTCCTAGCGGGCATCGTTCATTTCGTTCGTCAATGGATTTCATTACTGATTCATTCTCCTAGAGAAATCCTGAGAATAGTTCTGGCCATGGCTCATAGAGCAACTGAGACCACGTTACAGAACCGTTCATTGGTAACAATTATTCGACATTTAAATGCTATTAACTTATGCCTCTATCACATCCTTATATCGCTTTTTATTTATTTTAAACACTCTTTCCCCCATCTTATATCTATTTTCCCCATCTATTTTCGGAAAAAGGACATACACCCTCCTACTTTCACCTTCCCTCTTTTATCCTTCCCAATTTCTATCATCCAGCATACATTCAACATACAGTATTCACTCACATTACATTTACGCATCGCCTCTCGTTGCTCAACACTTTCTGTTACACGATTTTGTTTTGCCTAGTTATATCACCCATAACCCTGCAACAAAACTGTAAGAAAATGTGGCGGCGTTCCTCCTCTTCCAAAAGGAAAGCGATGTTACCTGAAGTAATGCTCCTGCCCATTTCTATATCAATATCGGTTGTAATAATTCCACAGGTGAACGCCATGCGCCAGCAAAAGGTGAACGAGAAGTATGTGAAGGAAGTAGAGCAAACGCTCGGCAAGCACGGGTATCAGTAAACCAGGATGTGATTCTAACATTTCTGTACCTACCCACATTTTGGACTTAAAATAAATTAAATTGGATTTATTGCATATTTTATTTCATTATCGAACCATGTTAAAATATGATATGTATTTATTACGAGGCATATTCATTTTACAAAAGAGCTATGCGGGCTATTTAAGCTTGAGATTCCCTGAAAATGATTTCATAAAAATTCTCGAAAGATATATGGTTTATACGTCAAAATGGATATACTTTTATAAAAAAAAAATAATAAAAAATGCTCCTTTGGGTGTGTACGCGTATAAGGTTCCACAAGAGATCTTCAACTTTTATTAGTTTTAAATTTAAAATTAAAGGTATCAAATAAATCTTATTATAACATTCTTTTGCAGACAGGTACACTTGCTGGCATATCAGTTGATTTACTTTTTTACCCCCATTGGATACTTTATGGATTCGTTTGCAGAGAAAAAGGCTTTTAGAATTCTGTTTCCATTAAGTTTAACGATTCATATCTCGAATTTATTATATTATGTATTCAGGTAAAGGTATTTCAGGTAAATATGTAATAAATAGAAAGCAATTATCATTTGAAAAATAATTTTTTCCTAAGATCTGTTTAAAATATATACAACTATAGTTTCTGTCCCCCTCTTTCTTTGCAGATCAGCATTTTGAGCTAGTGGTAGCCGTTATCTTAAAATTATTGACGATTCAATAGCTCATGTAATGGCCTATTCGAATATTTCTTTAATATATTCGAATAAAGATATTGAATTTGTAGCAGATCTAAATGCTCCGGTTTTTGCTAAAGTTTACAAAACCAACTAATACAATATTCAAGGTTTGTTTCTCTAGGGACATGTACATCGTAAGCTTTCTAATGTACCTTTGAATGTTACTTTTAAGCTTTGTTTATACAAAATTTAATTATAATTCTGTTAGATATGCAAGCTCATTGTACTGATCTATCGGAGATAAAACATCATCGCTACGCTAGGCAGATTGGCGATGGTAGTGTAGTATAACGGTACGCAGAGCATGCTGCTCCCCATCCTCTGGAAAAAGGTTTGTGAGCAGCAGCAATCCTATGTAATTAATGTACAATGTGTGAATTATTATATAACATTGCATCCCAGGATTCGACCCCACGACCAAAAATCGCAATACTACCCCTGGGTTACAACCAACCCTTGGACTGCCATAAATACACCTTGTGGGCACAACCCCACATATTGTCCTATAAATATATGAGTAATACGAATGACATAAGAACGTCAGTGCAACGACATAAGCTTCGGTCGAATTAATTGAGTTTTGCGAATATTAATTGGAGCACACCATTTTCACTACAACCTAATCATTAGTCGCAATCACGATAAATTTCCAAGTGTTTCAATATTTTTTCGAAGCGCTTCAAAATGTTATAAAGTTATTAAGTTTTTTATTATTTTTATTAGAGATTTATTAGTTTACACTTTTCATTAAAAAAAAATATAAAAGACTGCATCCAACATCAGATATTGGGTGGCAAGCCTCAAAAACTTAGGACATTTTAATTAAAAAACTACAAAAAGCCAAAGAACAAATCGCAAGTTTTTTTTTAAATTGATATTTATTATTTTAATTTAAATCACATTTACCTGAAGGAAATCTTAAAATGACAAGTCTTAAAACTTGTAATTATAAAGATTCTCTTATGTGGGAATATAAGCTCTCTTTAGAAGAGCGGGACAACAATATAGAGAAGATGGGACAAGGACAGAGAGGAGAAAGCACGAGGATTGAGAGGACAGGGGACAAGGATAGAGAGTAGGAATCGTAATCCAACATGGGAATCTGGCTCCTAATTTCTCAAAATTCATGGTATTTAAAAACCTCTCAATCTCTGTACCCAAACCAGGGTCTTGTTTTATTTCAGTTAGTTTCAACAATTCCTCATCTTAATACCGTTTAAATCTAAACGTATGTTTATCAAAACGCTTATCAAGCCAATATATTAAGATATATATTATTAGTTTCCTATGGCTTTTTCTCCGAGCTCAACAACCTTGTCAAGGTTATCCTTGAGCGTCTTTAGCTGGTGCAGCACATTGGAGTCCATGAGGGAGAAGGGAATATAGGCTTGCGACTTGCGGAGCTGCTTTGGTTGCAATGACAGCATTGTTCCGTCTTGAAGCAGTATGTTGCAGTTTGCCTTCTCATCCGGTTGCATTCTGGAATTGATACATTGTGTGATCATCATCATGTCAGCATATAGATGCCCACTGCAAGGCATAGACCTCTTCCAAAGATCCATCCAGCGACTTCCGGGGACCTTAACGGTGCCGGCCACCGTATAGAGGGCCTACCCACGCCGCGTCTGTCGACTCGTGGTCGAGTCGACTATGACTCGACTACAACCTTTCGGCTCCAAGGACCATCGAACTACGTCAGCGACTTCGGTTCTTCTGCAGATAAGAGCCGGAAGACGCGGCGTGGGTAGCGTCCCTCTCCCCCTCCCCTCCCAGGCGAACCGAAGACATAGTTAAGGACGCGAGAAGTCGCGGGATGCGTTTAGCGCAAGATTGGTCATTGTGGCGATCTTTTGGGTACGCCTATACCTTGCATTCGGCTTCTTTATAAAGGCATTATTTAGTATAAGTATTTAGTATGCGAACTTACGCGTAACATGACGGCACCATTACGGGGGAGCCGGACATGGACAACACCATCTCCCCCTGACGCGGCTGCCGCAGCACTGTCAACGGCGTATGTGGGGTCACCTGGAAGCAGAAAGATTAACAAATAAATAACAACATTCAATACAATGGGTCATAGGTGTAAGATTCAATTTTAATTTCTATGGAATGCGACAGGCCTATTCCTTCTTGCAGTAAAATCTCTACAGGGAAAGAAAGTAAACAGAGTAAACAATAACTAATTTTAAAATGTACTGTAATTTTGAAAAACCTTTTTCTAAGAATATTATCATTACGTTATTTATTATTTCTGAAACGATTGATTTTTGGATAGCATATACCAGGCCAGGTGGCCAAGCTCCTTTATAGTGCAAGCCATTGTGTGAATTTTAAAATTTTGTTTTGCTATTATTATATTTATTGAAATTTATACGTCATAAGTACAAAATTTGTGTATTGAAGTTAGATATAATGGCACACGTATATGACAGCACTCCTAATAATACTTAAGATGCCGGTTAGTTATTTATGATCGGTGCTTGGATTTCGCTAATTTTATGGTGGAATAATAATGATTATTCACACCAATAATTTGTTTCGACTTTCCAGGAGCTGACATAGGTTATACAAATTTAAATATTAAAATAATTCGACAATCAATCGGAGCCAAAATTAATCGTCCAAAGAGCCGCAGTTTGGCCAACCCTGACATATACCATACATTAATTGAACGTTAATGAACTATATATTCACCTGTTTAACTCTTCTACATCATAGTAAATATCCCTGTATATTGACTATATATTTTTGATTCCCAAATCTTTTCTCTGAGAGATAATCATTTAAGTTAAATAGTGAACTTTGAGTCTCCCAAGGAATGTTTATATTAATACTAGCTGATCCCGCAAACATTGTTTTGCAAAAAAATTAAAGTTTTTAATTAACAAATGTAAGATAAGGGTTGATCGTAGAGGGGTGAAAATTTAGTTTTGTATGTATTTTTGTATGCTGTATCATAATAAAATAAAAACCAAAAAAATTGTCTAAAAAATTAAAAATATGATTTAGGGGTGGACCACTCTTATCACTTAGGGGTATGGAAAATAGATAGTAGCCGATTCTCAGACATACTGAATACGCGTGTAAAATATGGTAAAAATCGGTCAAGCCGTTTCGGAGGAGTTCAAGTTCGAACACCGTGACACGAAAATTTTATATATTAGATCTCTTTTATTTTAAATATGATAGCAGGAAATATGATAGGGTACCTTAGGCGTTATGACGGGGTAGTTGTACACTGCGTTCTTGTTGTAAGCGGGCGTGCGGTAGACGGATTGCGAGCGGCGTTGCCGCTGCGGCTTGCTGGCGGTGCGCATGCGGCTCGCGTCGGCCGAGCGGGACCGGCGCGTGCTTCGCCCACCCGTGCTCGGAGGAGGCCCTAGACATTCAAAATATTTACGCATATTCAAATTTAAAATATCTTTATAGCTAAGCATTTACACGCGCTTTTGAATCGCAGGTTATTGTTACACTATTTTACATATAAGTTTTTAAATTATGGCGCATCATATATAAGTTATTGCGTAGCAACCGTTAGAATGTTTGTTTTTTAAAAAAACATATGTCAGGGAATTTCTAGCTTTTAAATTACATATAGACCGTACAACTTTTCTGTAAAATAAATACAAAATTAATATTGGCCGCACTGTCCTATAATAAAATACAGTAAGAGAGAACGCTATGAAAATAACTAAAATATACGAGTCGTTATAACATATATTACTGTTACGTTTGGGTAAGTAGATTAGCTGTTGAACACGGTTCAATGTCATGTTAACGCAGTATTCAAACTATTTATTCACTTTACATATATATTCGCAAAAGTCCTTCTTCTTATGGTTGGTTGAAATTCGCTTCCAAAATGTCCTCTTCGTATCGTTTCAAATACATCTGTTCGCGCAGGCCGCAACAAGTTTATATTAAACGAATCAATTTTCAGAAATTTCTTGCCTTTTATGAATGGACCAATGGTTAATATCTGCCAATAAAAGTCCGACGCTTTTAAATTCCGTAAAAAAATTCCGGACACCTAGTGACCAACATTATTATTTACTAAGGATCATTCTCCTAAACTGAACTGACTTGATTATTATTTCAGGCATAGGACATCCAATTACGAACACACACCAACCATACATTTTAAATAAGACCATTTGGAAGTCGGCATCCATCCAGACCCTACTAACGACCTTTGACGTCCACGTATAATGTGGACACATACATTATAGGTGGACGTCAATGTCTCCGCCTTGAGACCCAAGCGGCCATCGGTGCTATGCGGTCTCTGCCTACTGCCAATTCATCGTGCGTTCGTTCGTATGATCTCGTAGATAAATCCCAAGCACATTTCTCAATGGCACATTGAGCGACTGTGAAACCAATGAGACTGAAGTAAGTCTTCTTACGGGCCTGACTTGCATAACATATTTTTTATCTGCTTCTTAGCGGTCTTTGAATTTGCACAATAAGCCCTTCCGCTGGGACAATGTCGATTTTGGTTTTGAAGTATCAGAAAGAATATATGTTTATATTCCTATCATTATATCGAATCTCACAGCTGTTGGTACACTCTGCCGTTTTAGTCAGGAACATGTAACACTCTCTATGCCAAATTTCTGCTGAGTTTTATGATCTCCTGTTTCAGGGTATCATTATGTACTCATTAATATACTAATTTTTCACACATAGCTGGGCATATTCAGCAGGACTATGACAGTTTTTGTCTAAAATATCTCCAGCATTTCAATACTGCTGTTGCAACCTGTATCCCAAAGTTGGATACCATAGGTCCTGGTTAATTCCAGGGTTGTTTTGTAGATGGATAACTTGATTCCAGGTGCTAATTTTGACTTGTGTCTCACTAGCTAGTACCTGGATCTGAGTTTTGTGTCCAACTGTTTTGTTTTGGTCCAAATGTGCTTTTTCCAAGTCCGTCTTCTATCCAAGTACATTCCTGGGTATTTCGCATCTTCAGCTTGGGGTATATTTCTTCGTTGTGCAGTTTTATGTGAGGATATGTCCGTTATCTAAACGTGTATGTTAAATGTACCGATTTACTTTGACTGGCTTCAACATATCATGTATAGCCATTTTTCCTCTCCATATATATGGATTTTTAGTTTTGCTGACGCGCTATCTGGATCATTATGTGTGATAAAAAGGCAGTATCACCTATGTACGTGGGCGTCAATGTGTCAAGAATATTTTGGGAGATCTGCAGTGAAGATAAAATACGTTATGGGAGCCAATATACTCCCCTATGGCACTCCTGAGATGATTGCATACAAGGGGGAGGTCCCGTTGTTTATTAGCACCTAGAAAAGCCTCTTGTCTAGACAAGATCGTATCCAATACAAATATGTATTATGACCACTAAATATGTATGAAAAATCGACCAGATAGAGATGACAAAGTAAAGTTGAAGGTGGAAGCAAAGGAAGCACTTACCCAACGTCTTGTGAGTCCCCCTGCCGCCGGAGCCGTTGGATGAGTTCTCGGTGAGGTAGCCTGCCCCAAAAAGCCCCGTTAGTCAGAAACTGTAGCGCTATGGCCTTGTTAGTTGTGTGAGAGTGCACAAGTGAAATGTGGTAATGATATCATAAAAAAGGTGCCTTTACAAATTAAACCATATTATTTATACACTATTATATATGAACTGAGTGATCCCAATATGTCTTGAGGCTACTTTGACATAAATATGTCAGGGGTGGCAAACCTGCGGCTCGCAATCAGAATGCGGAACTTTGAACGATTGTTTTTGACTCCATTATATTCAAATTATTTCAATATTTAAGTTTGTATTAGAAATCGAAATAGAGTACTACTACGTCTGAATATTTTTATTCTACCGTAAAATTAGTGAAATCCTAACTAACCGGCATTTGAAATAATTACTGAGGAGTGCCGTCGTCACCATTTATCAAATTTAATATAATTATCCGAGTCACTTTTACATGTCTAAATGTAATACACGTACTTTATACTTAACTTTACATATTTTTAATAATCATGATTTCTGTAAAAGAATTATACCATTTTGCATTAAAAGATGAATGCATAATGCATATTTATTTGTCGCTCGCGAAAACTTTAAAATTTCGAAAAATAACTCCAACTGTCAAAGTACCTCACCACCCCTGATATATATACACACACATAAGTTAAAATCAAGTTATTGTAACAACTTTATCAGCTTTTCAGGTAACAAAAAGTCTTATATGTTAAAAATCTGAGAGACATGACATACACACAACTGCACTCCAAATAGATTTGTTATGACTACCCTCAGATTTATTGGCATGGCCAGCTTTAAAAGTACAGACCGCTATAGAAGCTCTATACCAGCTAAGTATACATTAGTAACAGGTTTTGTGTTGGATGGATTAGGTGTGGACACTTACAGGATCAAGCCAGATTGTGTGTACACAAGAGACAAAGTGTATTGTAATGCCCAGTAGTTACTTAATTGCTAAAAGCCTTAAAGCTATATATTAAAGGAAAGTATATCAACATTCTAGATAACTTTTACAAAATATTATCTATCTATGTATTGAAAGAGTTTACTAGACTTTTTTTATAGACCACTCAAAATTTTACTGGTTCCAGTGGATCCCCTGCAGCTATATTTCTATCACATTCTGAAAACTTGACCAAACATATAAAATTAGATATAACTTTCCAAATTTGGATTGCTGCTGTGTTTATAAATCATTAATTAATGGTTTACCAAAAAATTTGAATTGATTTTTTGGTTTGAATTGATAGATCTACATACATTAGTTGGTGAAGTGAAGCTTACATTTTAGTTCTTCACTATCGAAAATAAATTATCGAGGACCGAAACTGCTTGAAAATTGTGAACCCACATTTTTGTCACACAAATTTAGACCCCTCGAGCGTCCCTGTTAACAACTTGGACTTAGCTGATCCAACATTTTTTTACAAGCAAGAAGTAATTTATGTTACCAACCTTTAAAGAACCCGAAAACTGTGTTTCGTAGCGAAAACTTTAGAAAGACATAATTTATTTTTATCTGTAGTTTTGTACTTAAGCTAAATTCGTAAATTTAACCTAAATTCCAGAAATATATATATATATATATATATATATATATATATATATATATATATATATATATATATATATATAAAGCTATAATTAGAGCAATTCATAGCCAATCTTTATAATCATTTAAAATTTGTCTACACTGTAAAAAGATTTATTCATGATTTTTTAACAAGCGTTATTAATTTACTGTATTCTAATTTATTACACGTGAGTGTATTGTAAAAGTTGTATTAGCCGTTGCTCAAATCACTAATATCATTGAGCGTAGAGAAAGATTATTTTTACCACATTTCTATTGCTAACCAGTAGGCTAGTACTACTACATAAGTACAAAACCATTTTTCTATTATTTCTCACAAGGTTATACATAAATTGACAATGTATTGTCACAAGCCTAAATGTTTTATTTCAACAATTAAAAAGACTGAAATGTCTAATAGTAAAGCAAATAAAAGTTTACATTATTAAAACAAACTCATAAAGAATGAATAATAATTATTAGCATTATGTTAATAATTAAATGGTACGCATGTTTTTTTTTTAAATAAGTGATTATTATTCTTTTTGGTATACCAAATTCTGGGTACTATATATGCATCATGACATTCTTATTATAAACATGTGAGGTAAGTATTGCAGGTTCTTGTATTTACTCAGTTGGGTAAATATAGTCAAACACACCAAAAAGATCAAACATACCATCGTCATGTAAAGCAGATATACTGGACTTTGGAGTGGTCTTGCTTGTTGTATTGCTCACCTCCTTGAAATGCAGCTCGGCTTTCTGGAACCATGTATGCATCATATAAAGTATGTTTCTATAATAAAATCCTTAAAGCAAATTTACAAAAAGCTTTTTTTAGGAAAGATCAATCAATAAAGCATATTATCATATTAAAGATTAAGAGACAAAAATGCCTTTGTAATCACAGGTGTTGGACTTTAATTTTGAAATAGATTTGTAATATAAAATTGACACAAAATAGTAAAATTAACAATAAAAAAGTAACTATCAAGTTTCTTGACAGAATCTTTTCAAATAAAATCAACATTCCAAACCTGGCGGTAGCATATGAAGATAATTGGAAACAATTATACTACATTTAAATAAATACTTGAATGCACATTGTCCATGTCTGGAAATTTCAAAGGTGCTTAGCAAAACCCATTCATTAGAATAAATTCAGTGAACAAATTTTATTTGTTTCATATTTGTTCACTGATATCTCACTAATCTTAAATTAACATGAGACAATAAAGCATTATAATAATGGAACATAACAAGATGAATGAGCTCTAGGCACTACATCTAGTTCCAGCAAGATGTCAGTGGCCAAAGAAGTTTCCGGAAAAGCTGTTTCTCAGGAGAGGCGACATACCATGACCACTAAGGAGCCTTCTTTTTGGTTCATTTAAAAAGTTATGTCTGCATCCAAAAATTTAATACGCAACGTCAACATTCATTCATCTTTTCTGAACATTTTCATTGCAAGGCATAGGCCTTCCCCAAAAGACCGCCAAGCTGGCAACATGAACTTTGTTGTTCGTCCACCTAGGACCACATGGGCAGGCCCCCCACGTCTTTCGGCTTGTGGTTGCCACTTGAGCACTTTCCGGCCTTCAGTTGCCAAAGCAAGGTGTCCCAACCACCGCCACTTCAGACAAGCAATTCTTTGAGGCGACCTTAGTTCTTCTGCGAATTTTCCTCATTTCTGACACAATCTCACTGTAAGCCTTTGAGGATAGCTCTCCCCATTTTCTATATTGATAGTTACCATAAGCATAAAAAAAGATAGTTAATTAAAATATACTTACCAACTGTCCTACTGTTTTTTGCAAATGTGTTTTGCTAATGGATCCCAAAAGTATCTTGAAAGCCAATTCCACATTTCTCATTTCCATCTGAGCGCGTGAGTCTAGTTTTTTTTTGTTATCTGCAACTGTGTATAAAAATATAATGTTACACTCAATTTTCATACAAATACAGAAGGCCTCAAAATAATAATACAATACATGAAAAACACGATAGAATTCCTGATGCTGGGGTAAATTCGTACCTACTTCAGCATTACTAACAAAAATGGAATGAAATAAATTCTGAGTGCAACAAATCAATGTTTTCTTCAATACAGATAAAAATCAATAAATAATAACAGTATTTTCAATTAATACATTTATATAAGTAAGGACTATGACTTATGAAGTTATGAAATTCACTTAAGACTGCATACAGTTTTGTATTTCAAAATCTGGGATTATCTATTTAGTTATCAGCAACAATTTTTGACTACTGGGTAAATATCTATACATTTTTGATTTACCATCATCATCATTACAGCCATAGAACGTCAACTGCTGGATGCTTTCCGATAGTACTGATTGGAAGGAACCTGCATCCAAGGTCTCAATTATCATAACAAGGCCGTCTGTACTCTCTGTGGGTGGACATCCTTTGCTGCGGTTGCATATTTGTGGTCCCCACTCCAGAACCATAATGTCCTAGCAATCATTTATTCTGCATGCTATGTGGTCTGTTCACCAATACTTTAACTTGCCAATGCACTGGACTACGTTGGACACTTTTGTGTTCATGTAAAGATTTTGTGTTAAATTTTTTTTTATTAATATTAAGATTAGTCTATTGTCCCAAATGATGGCATCCAGGGCTGCTTTACACAAACTAGGTCCTGATTAATTACTTCTCAAGCTATCTCTATTGACCACATGTTATAAGTGCATGCTATGAAGTTAATATATGTAACTAATAAAACTTTATAATATTTTTTTTTATTTAACTGCAAGACCTTAAAGTACCCTTATTAATGTTAATTGGTGTAGATCAGCCGACTTACATAACTCTTAATGTATTTTATTTTAAAATATCTGAGTTAAGATAGCACCTAAGTTCTTCCTATGATCATAGATGTTGTAAAATATTTTAAATAGTTGTGATTTAAAAATATATTACAACATTATTTATTAAAATTTATTTTTATTTCTACAAGGCATCTTCCAAACTATACAAGCCACATTTAAATTTTACCCTATTTGAAGACTTAGAATATTATATACGAAGTATTTTGTGTTTTATAATACTTTTTTCATATATTTTATGTGGAAGTCCATATGCAAGTTATATTTTTAAAAAAAAATTATGTGATTTTATTTAGAAACATCAGTGTATTATGCATTCAAAGCATTGGGCAAAAATTGGCAGTCAATCTCTAGAGATTAATCTTTAAATATAGATTAATCTTTAAATAATTTTAAAATCTAATAATCAGAAGAAATTTTGGAAACTATAGCCCACCCTGTTACTTTTTTATTATTTTTTACCAAATGAGCTGGGCCTATTGAAGCCATAACAGAATCCGAAGTTAAAATAGCAATACTAAAGATGAAGAACAAGAAGGCTACAGGGCCAGATCAGATACCTACGGAGATATGGAAGCGTGGAGGAATGGTAGCTAGAAAGTGGCTTACGAAACTCCTAAATCTTGTCCTCACGTCCGGTACAATGCCAAACTCCTGGCGGAAGAGCTACTTGATACCATTTTACAAGCATAAAGGAGACGTTTCACTTTGTGGAAATTACAGGGGATAAAATTAACATCACACACTTTTAAACTCTGGAAGAATTCTTGATAATAGACTGCAGCTGCTAACAACGGTCACGGAAAACCAATTCGACTTCACTGCTGGTAAATCAACATTGGACACAATTCAAGCCATGAGAATTATTATGGAGAAACATAGATACAATAAAGAAGATTTATATTGTCTTCATTGACCTGGAAAAAGCCTTCAATAGTGTCAAGAGAACTTGAATGGCAAGCTCTCAGGTCTTAGGGCCTCTCCGAAAAGTATGTCTCCATGGTAAAAGACATGTACTACAACTGCGTGACCCAGGTGAGGAGCCCAGCAGGACTCAGTGACCCATTCAAAGTAACAGTTGGCGTTCATCAGGGATCCGCACTTAGCCAATTATTATTTAACTGCATCATGCATTACCTCACAAAGGATATACAGAATGCCTTACCATGGTGCCTTCTATATGCAGACGATATTGTTCTTGCAAACAAATCAGCAAATGATTTGCAGAGAGACCTCAACCTATAGATTAGAGAACTAGAATACAACCGCCTTTGTATAAATAGATCTAAAATGGAACACATGCACTGCATTTGCACCAACACCAACACAAGGCCAAAGCAATCTGAACATCAGTGGTATTTCAATACCATCCATCACTGAGTTCAGGTACCTAGGGTCGACCTTAAGTACCAATGCAGACTCAACCGCTGATGTCAAGAACAGGATACAAACTACATGGATGAAGTGGAGGGAAGTGTCAGGCGTTCTATGTGATCACCGTATGCCCATTCAGACCAAGGGTAAATTCTACAAAGCCGTTGTCAGACCAGCTTTGCTTTATGGCTCGGAATGCTGGACTGTAAGTCAGAGAGACGAGCAAACACTTCATGTCAATGAGATGAAGATGCTTAGATGGTCAGGTGGCGTCACTAGAATGGACAGAATACGGAACGAATATATCAGAAGTTTGTTTAAGGTAGCTCCGATCCTCAGCAAATTACAGGAAAATAGATTGCGATGGTATGACCACATTCAAAGAAAACAAGATGACCACATGGTAAAACTGCGGTTTAACCTCCCAGAATTCCCAAGAAGGCGTCCAAAAGCTATGAGGAGGTCTAATATCGGAAAGGAACTGGAAACCCTTCAACTTGATGCAGAGACAACCCAGGATAGAGTGGCCTGGCGCAAATTGATAAGGAGACCCGTCCCCAAATAAAGGGAATAGGGAAGGAAGAAGAGACCAAATGAGCTGGGTTTTCAACTTTGTGCAACCAGATTTACTATAGTTATTAATATTAAACAGAGCCATAGAGCAAATCCAAATATATAAAATTGTAGATAGAACTTTTATGTCAACTGACAACTGTTAATTATCGAAAATCTAAACCAAAGATTTCATGATAGAAGCGATCTATTTAACCTAAGCATCAATGGAATGAACGGAATTTATATATCCTATTCTATATAATATTTATTTCATGACGAAACATCAATTAGCCTAGATGGCACATTTACCTAGGGTCAAAAACTTGAAAGTTTGGGGAGGACTATAAATACGCGTTTCACATACCCGTTGAAGGGTGCCCGATAAGTGAATATAGGTTCGATCAGTTGCTATTGTGGAGAATGTCTTATTAATTATACAAACAATAAAAAGGCGTTCACTTACCCAATTTCTCCAATTTTTTCATAACGTCATCGACTTCAGCAGCTTTCTCGGACTTTTTAACAGGTCTTTTAGTTCTCGGCATCTTTATTAACTATTAAAAAATGCAATAAAATATATACTAACTAAAAATAACGAATTGTTTACTTATTCTTGTGTATGATAAACTTCGTGTATTATTTAGTTTCAAACAAAACACTATTTGATTAAACGGACATTTTTGAACTTCTCGTTCTGATACACTGTCTAAAGTTTTAAAGTTTTGTAATAAACGTAAATATTTAGTTAAAATTATCCCCTTTTAATATCTTTTAACATTGTCCATAATATTTCTAAATATTAAATTTATTTATATTAATTGAAAAAGAAAATAAAAGTAATAAGTAAATTTACTAATACTTAAACAAAACCCTAATTCTTAGTTTTTAAATTGTTTAAGAATTTTGGTTAAGAAATATAAAATTTAAATTAAAATAGTGAATAAAACAAATACAATAATTATATACATAATATTATGATTAAACAAAATAATTATAGGTATGTATGTATATGCTTAACATCACTACGAATTGTTATGATGAATGAAGAATGGCGGACACTGTCATAGTGCGATATTTGTTCACATTTTTATTAATAAATGCTTCATATGGTAAGTAATAGTACAGATTTTTACTTCAGATATTCATTAACATTGTAATACGTATTATGTGTAAAAACGAATGTTGAAAACACATCCTATTAATAAATAGCGTAATGGCATCTTCATGTAGCTTCAAATCCTTTATTTTATTATTGTTTTTCAATGAAACGCATAATTTAAATATCCCAGTCGGTTTATTTATAAGTAGGTACGTGATAGATGTATCTAGAATATATATAAACGATACAATATAGACCTCAAATAAATATACAAGTGAAAAAATCCCCGATGAATTAGAATCAAAACATTGGTGACCTCCAAACAAAGCTGCATATATCATTGAAATGAACCAAATTATAGATTATTTTTAAGACTACCAAGGTCTTGTGTCTAATAAACGTGTTTTTATTTAAAAATATGAGATTTCGTCGCGACCTGTTACAAGTTTTCATACGTAAACATTACATTTCGCATAAATAATGACTCCATATGTATAGAGAATTGTTTTTACTTACTACTGCCCATGCACGCGGTCTCGGCAATGTTTATTATAAAATAGATAATATTAACTTTTACAATAAAGTAGGCTTTGGAAATCTGTGTTTATTTCTGACCCACTGATATTCTCATTTCTGTTTATAAATTTTAAAAACTTTATTATGTTCCTAATGAGTTTCAAACACACACAACGATCATTAGGTGAGATTTGAGATACTTATTTCAAAAATATGTCATATTAAGGCAAATAGTTGAATAAAGAGCATTTCTTAATGAAACTAACAATAAATCAAGCTTTTTAGCTTAATTTGAAGAAGTTCTATGCTAAGTATCTTCAGTATTTTGCCACAAGACCTGAAAAAGTCATTCATAAAAATTTCAAAGGTCAGCATCAAACAGCATGTGTCAAAATTAAGTTAAAGATCTCAACACCTAAAGATGAAAGTCTATAACCAATATTTGTTACCAGTGATGACCTGTGAAACATGGTTGTTTACTTCTGGGCTCATTGGCAAGCACACAGTTGCTCTATGAGCCATGGTGAGGGCTATGTTTGGAATTTATCTATAAAAGTGAATTAGTGGTTGTGACATCTTTAGATGAACAAGTATAGCCCAAGAGATTAGCAAGTTGAAGTTGTAGTGGACGGGTCATATAGCCACTGGAGCCTTAAGGGTCTGGTGTAGACCACAAACCAGCAGATGCAGAGAAAGATTTTTACCCATATAGTAGACAAATGACCTTGGCTAAAGTCAGCAGAAAAAGCTCAAGGTGGTTTTCTAGTAGATCCTGTTGATCGGCGATCTCTATGTGGCCTCCAGTGAATATAGACGGATAGCTTTGCAGGATGTTACCCCCATGTGCTGACAAAGTACTTGAACAGCTGTCTCCTCTTCCAAGCATGTCCTACACAGACAACTGCCTATAATACTTAAAGCAAACAGATGTTTATTAAGAAGGATCTAAAGGTCCATCTACTTTCGGAGTTATAATAGAAAATCCTTAAAAAAACTCGATGGAAACCATCAAAACAGAATGTGAAATATGTATTGAGTGACATCTAAAGCAAAGGTCCTCTCTAGTATCCAGTAAACATTGCTGTGGAGGCTCTCAAGGATAGTGACAAAATAAAATTCTGGCCAACTTCCTTAACACTGCACTTTCCAATTAGCAGAAACTAAATGAAAATATGACAAATGTTGACATTATATTATGTAAAAAATCAGAAAATAAAGGATTTGGTTAAACATTATACACAATTGTTTATTTTTCACAGCAGGACTCCCAGGCTTGGACAATTCCGACCCAGATGGCTCCCCGAGCTCTCAATCAAACAATCATCTTAAAGAAGATCCATCATCCATTGAAAAGATGATGGTACAGCATCCCAGGTATATAATATATTAAACCTACAATGTTTGCTAATTAGTTAATTTTACACTTACATAATATTTTTTTATGAACTAGGCATCATTGAAATTACTGGGCGTAAAACATTTCACAGACATTATTAATTAAGTAAAATGTGTCATAAGTTGGTACATCGTCACTACCGTTTCAGAAATAATAAATTACATACTGATAATATTGTAAGAAAAAGTGGTTTCAAAATTTTAATCATATTGATCACTTTATACAGAGTGATGGGAAATATCTGTAAAGGATTTTGGCTTATCAATGAACTATGTATTCATCACCTTTAAAACTTTTACACATGTCACCACTCAGGCTACAGGGTGATTGATCATCTATAGATGGCAAAAGTGTCAATTTTTTACACATGAAACTGATGTAGACTCATGTAAACAATTTAAATCTTATTAATTGATGTAATATTCTAAACTTTATGCACTTTTTGTTCCTGCTTTACCTAGGAGAAGGAAATTTGAAAAAAGGTACAAATTTATACTATTTTAATTTTTTATTAAAGAATTGTAATAATACAAAAAAATGTACAATATGGTATCTATTATGTTTTTATAATATTTTTCCAATAGTTTATACCTTCATATACTTTTTGATCAAATACTAACAGTTTGACAGAGATACTAAAAGTTATTGCTTGTTTGCTCTATTGTTATAAGGCCCTACAAAGACATAAATAATCAAATGACTTTCGGTGCAGCTTGTTACATTGTAACTTAATTTACAACAATTAATCATTGTCTTATAATTATTCTTAAAATTTTTAAAGTTAAATATTAACTGCTTAAAATTTTAAGGGATAGGCAATTCACTTATTGTTGCGGTATATATACAAGCATGTTATACATAGTTTTTTTCTACTTGTGGAAAATACCAGGTTGAAATAATAATTTCCTTCAATATTAAATGAAATGTAAAGTACTACTACATTCACATCTGTACACATATATATATATACATATTTATACTTGAGATTTAATTACAAGAAATAACTTCAATACAATTTTTCCATTATATACACTTGAAGACAAGCAATATTGCAAATAATATTAAATGAAAATAATTCTAACACACCTATGACGGTTTTGATTATTATTAAACATCTTGCAACTGAGCAATAATTGTAATTTATTTTGTTTTGTGGTATTTATAGGAAAATATTTTCACCTTAAGAACCTTTCTGGTGCCTCATTAAAAGTTGGTTAGTTCTGATTTTGTACCTTACAAATACGAATAAGTAGGAAACTCTAAAATAATAACTGAAATTAATGTATGATACTTAATAAAAAAATTGCAATTTCAGATATAAATGCCATTTATGTGAGCCTCCTGATTGTGGACCGGAGGCTGATTCCACCGGCGTCTGCAGGGATGCTCTCTACTGCTACAAGTCATCAGTGAGGGCTTCAGATGGAACACTCCAACATTCACGGGGATGTTCCACCAGGAGGGACCATGCACAGTTTACTTGTCGAACCAATCAACCTCCCTTAGGGTAAGATTTGACTTTCTATTTTTATTAAACCATAGGCGAAACTAATTAAAAATTATGATATAATTTTTTATTTGGACCAAATTAATATAGCACTCTTGCACCAACACTTATTTAAGGAAGTAAAAGGGACAGGTGATTATAGTTGGCAACAAAATTTAGGAAGTAATATAAAAAAGGCTTGTGTAATTAATAATCAATGGATATTAATTTTTTTCCTTGTCTTTTTGGTTGATAAAATATCACATTCTTTTGGAAGTTAAATATTCTGATTTATATAGTAAAAGCTTCTTTTTCGCCTTTTTACTATTTGTAAATTAAATATTTATTCGCGCAATGAATAAGTACATAAATAATATTAAAAGGATTCCGATAGATATCATACCCAATATTCCTTGTTTATGCCGTCAAATGGACTAATTAAAAAGTAAAATAGATGTTATTACAACTTTGTCTAAAGTATTTTCTTAAAATATAACGCCGAGGGCTTCATTCAATGGGTTCAAACAGATAAAACTAAGTAAAAGACAGATAAATGTAAACACGTGTATAACTCATTATGACTAACTAATGAGATAAATTTTAGTTGGTATTAACTTGAATCAAGTATAATACTCATAAATAGTAGTCAAGTACATACCATTTCCATCTAGTCCTATAAGAAATTTGTGGTATATATCCATCAGTAGATATCTTAAGGCTGGAATGATGAGAATGATGATTTTGAAAGCACTTTCATCATTACTAATGTATTTTTAATCTATCCACAACACTTTCAGAGTTATCTGAGATTGTGAATCACATTGTTATAGGATTAAGGTTTCATTGTTGGCATTTGTACAGGCTTCGCAAGCGACATGCTGGTCAGCTGAACATCACATGCTGTCAGGGGGACATGTGCAACGATGGCAACTTTCCGGACCTCCTGCCTGCAGCTGACACAGCTATACAGCCCTTGCCATCCAATACTTGGAAGCTGTGGGCCAGTGTCACTGCCTCAGTGCTTATTGTTAGTGCTATTGGGGCCATGGCTATATTTGTACTACGGAGAAGTCATCGGTGAGTACAACAATGTATATAATATTTTTTTTTGTGGTTTATTATAGAAATATAGGTTAGGTTTAGTAAGCCATGTGGATCTAGTAAAAAAGTATATAACTGGGACTAACCTTAGCTAGATAATTCTAACTTGAGAGATCCAGAATCCAACTCTGATGGGCAGTGTTTCTAAAGCACGGAAACAGTTTCTCGTCAAAATACCACTATAAATGAAGATGAAAGTCTTTGATCGGTGTGTGTTCGGTCATCATGGCAATCTTTGGAGAAGGCTTGTGCCTTGCAATGGGAGTGTATTGGCTGAAATGATGATGAGAAGTCTATGTTTGAAAACAACATTATGGTGCACTGATACATTTTGCAGTATAGACAAACACTGAGAATTGATATATGTAGAAATTGCTAAATACCTAAATACTAGTGTTATAATTCTCTCTCCTCTTTGAAGAAGAAGTATTCCATGTTTATAATCTTCAACTTACATCAATTAAAATTTTGGGTTAGGTTAAGAAGCAAAATTACATATGCACATTTCCAACTTCCTACTCCAGAAACTTAAGGCTCTATCGTCTATCTTTACAGTGTGCTATGTGGTCTGCTAGTTGTCAATTCAAATTACCAATATGCTGAGATAAGTTTTTTACTTTTGTTCATCTACCAATTTTTGTAGTAAATATCAGTCTATTGTCCCACAGGCTGAGGGTCTCCAGGGCTGCTTTACATAAACTGGGCCCTGACTCTAACTACTTCTCAAGCAATCTCTATGGACCTCATGTTACAAGCGCCTGCTATGAAGGTAATATAAATGTAACTAATAAAAATTTATAGTTTTTTTTTTCATTTATTTATTCAATTAGTTACACCAGAAGTGAAAGAATTTGTGAAGAATAAAAATTGTTTGAATAAATGATAATGGACAAAAAAGAAAAAAGATGAGAACACATATAATATGATGAAAAAAGAAGTATAAATATATAATATAATATATATTATGTAAAAGGGTCCATGTATCAAAGACAGGAAGTACAGTGCTAGGCCTAAATCTTGGTTTTGCATAATATTATTCTAACCTAAAAGAATGCTTGTGTCCTATGTTAGATAAGCGAGTAGATGGTCAACTATATGGTACTTCACATTATCTTTTTGTCCATAGGTGATTTCACCAAAATTACTTATGACTCATTGGTAACATATTGCGGAGAGCTTGGTCTTAATCTCAATTAAGAATTCAATTCTTGCGCTGGTCGCGGAAGGCGTAGTTTTTACCTCCAACACCACATTTGAAATACATTTTATAACTACCCATATATATGTATATATATATATATTTCACTAAATTAATACGTCCATTTGTGAATTATACACTAAAACATTGACAGGTCTGGAGGGCTCACAGAACGGCGGTGGGTTGAAAGCGGTGGCAGCTGGAGACTCCACCCTGAGGGAATACCTAGAGTGCTCGGTGACCAGTGGATCAGGGTCAGGACTGCCACTGATGGTCCAACGCACACTGGCCAAGCAGGTCACACTTATCGACTGCGTTGGCAAGGTATGCAGTTCAATATCACAAAGAATTCTTATAAATGAGTAAAATGGATAAGCTCCATGTCACTATTTACACTCCAACTTACTTTACCATAGGGCTATGTTTGAATTGTTGACCTGTAAATTCCAACAATTATTAATTGATTATTAATTGGGAGATTGAGTCTGATTAATGTAGACTATAAGTTGAAGGGATCGTGGGAGAAAGAGACGCAACTCGGCCTTCCGTGGATTTATTGTTCGGGTATTGGGTACATTGCATTTTAGGGAGAAGACTGGTTATGGTGCTTGGGATCGATGACGATGATGGAAAGAACAGGTAAAAGAAATGTTTTATGTGTTCCCATTTCTGCTATCTCTGATGAAGTATTTAGTGTAGAGAACGATGGACTTTGCACACAAATATTCTTTGACAATTTTTTTTTAATCTCACAATGGATGCTTTCTGAACTTAGTAATCTTTAGATTTCACTGGAACTGGAACTTTATATGTACATACTTGTATTTGTGGTAACTAATATACAAATTTTTATTTCCAGGGCCGGTACGGCGAGGTGTGGCGCGGTTCATGGTGTGCGGACAGCGTGGCGGTGAAGATATTCTTCTCCAGAGACGAGGCCTCCTGGCGCCGTGAGACCGAGGTTTACAGCACGGTGCTGCTTCGACACGAGAACATCCTTGCGTACATCGGCAGCGATATGACCAGCCGGAACAGCTGCACCCAGGTACCTTCATGCATTCATCCTTACCTATAAAAGTCATCACTGATAGCAATATCCTGTATGTACTCTATCCTAATATATACCTGGAACGAACTGTCCAGTGTGGTGTGTCCAACTTCGAGAAAGATATCACTCGCCGAATCCAACTCGAGTGGGCAACGTTCAAAAAGCTTCGAAACATGTTCATGTTCATTAAAAATACTGCAAGGTCTAAAGAAGGTCTTTGACCAATGTGTCTTGCCAGACATGTAGATCCGTGACGTGGTCGCTTACTGTGAGCCTTATAAGAAGACTCAAGATCGCCCAGAGAGCTATGCTAGGAGTTTCGCACGAGTAGGCGACGGGCGGTGGGGCCAAAACGTTCTCGAGTGGGGACTGGTAGATGCGGCGTGGGTGGGTAGTGGGCATCCTTCCGCTGAGTGAACCGACAACCGGTTATCGTGACGATTTTTGGTGGAGGCCAATGCCTTGGATGGTTTTACTAGTTTACTAGAAATATATTTTTATTTACAGTTGTGGCTGATCACACACTTCCACCCCTTGGGATCTCTGTACGAGCACCTGAACCGGACGACACTCACTCGCCACCAAATGATGGTGGTCTGCCTATCCACCGTGAATGGGTTGCTGCATCTTCACACTGACATACACGGCACACAGGTGACATGATAGAGAACATCATATAGTAGACTATTGGTTTACCTATGTCAAGGTTGCTTTTCAAAGTTTTATATGTAGTAATAAGGGCTAAGAAGGAAATGTCTGAGGCTAAAGCACCTAGAAAATAAGGGCTCCATCCTCAATATAATAGAATGCTTAAACACTACTTGTCAATTTACTTTACATTTTTCCAATAATATTACTGTAATGATAGGTCGAAATTTAGGATAACCTATTGTTTGAAAGTCCTCTTTAAGATGTAATCAGGAATGAGAAGATCTATAGATTAAAATAAGTTACCAATAAAACACAATGGAATGGTAAGCGCACTGTATACATGCCACTTTTTACAAGTACTGTTGGAAAACTATGGAGGAGGCCGTGTCCAGCTTTAGATGTCCTATAGCTGAAATGATGATGATCAACGCATGTTACCAGTAATGACTTACGGCACAGACACTTAGTCCTTCACTCCGAACCTCAAGCTCACAGTCTCATTAGGCCATGGAAAAGGTTATATCCGGGTTGTCACTACGAGATCGAGTCCGAAATGAGATGTGAAGAGCAGCTGTGTTACTCCAAACTGAAGAAATACTTAAAGTCCTAAAGAGGTCATGATGTGTAATAAATATTAATCAAATAAATTTGGAATTTGCTTTATTAACGAATGAAAGTAACCAGGCCAGATAGCATGCCATAAGAGATGACCGCTGGGTTCTGTTGAAAAATTATGATGGAGTCCTATCACCAGAAAAGTATGTTATATGGCTGAAATGATTTTGAATGTGTTGAAATAATGGTATTGGTTTGGGTTTTCAGGGTAAGCCAGCAATAGCGCATCGTGACATCAAGAGCAAAAACATCCTGGTAAAAACGAACGGAGAGTGCTGCATCGCAGACTTCGGGCTGGCCGTGACGCGTCAGCACGTGGGCGAGCACGCACCGCACAATCCGCGCCAGGGTACCAAGCGCTACATGAGCCCCGAGATGCTCGATCAGAGGTGACTATGACTTGTGCCTCGATATGGATTCCGAAATTTTGTCAAATTTGAGAATTAGCTCGGACTATCAAGAATTGGTAATCCACCATCTGCAATGATGGATGTTGCAATTAGTGTGGTACGTAACAAGTGCCGTCAGCGTAGGCGCTTGCAATGCGTGCAGGTCTGACGTGAGAAGACATTCTTTGCCTCCATTAAATGTCACAGTCTCGTGTCATCGCGTGAACACGAAGATTTTTATCTGGGACGACAAAACGTACTTTTCAGAGCTTTTCTTGAAAGGTATCGATACTAAAACATCCCGCAACTGTCGGCAGCTATAGATGTTGTATCCGGGTACAGGATAATAAGATTCTTTTAATAGTGTACCGAAAGATGGCGCTAGTAGTAGATTGCCTCGCGTGATAATTTTGTCACGGATGGTCGCATATAAGGGCACGGCACGTGTGTGCCGGTGCTTAAAGTTCACGGACCCTTCCGTTCCGTGAACTCATATCGATGAAGCTGTAAAAGCCGCAAGGTTAACAGCAAACACTTCAACAGAAACAGTACAGTAGTGTGCCGGTGTTCGCTTTGAGAACTCCTTTGTGACACCATTAGTTTCTGGCAGTACTGGAGAAATTTAATGCGCCCGTCAGTGCTGCCACCAGACCACCACCCATTGCTCGTTATTGTGGTTCCCAATCATTATCTGGTAAATCCCTTACGCCGGCATGAATTAACCTCGTAGTTGGTGATTCAATATTGATTATATCCTTCTCTTTTGCCTTAACTCAAACAAGTGGATATAGGCAGCGCAAGTCCGGTAATGGTGTAGATCTTTTTCGAGGCTTCTAATGCCATACAGTGGGTGTCTATTGGCTGACATGATGAATATTGTACATTATAGACAATAAATTATGGTAATAATTAGAAAAGTGTATTGGAACTTTTAGCTTGCAAATATTTAAAAACGCGGTAAAATGATAACGACGATTCTCATTTTATTCGGTAGGGTAGGGGTATATATGATATTTATTAATGTATTAGTTTCATTTGTTACATAAATGTTGTCAAAAAAATTGTTAATTTAATTTGCAGTATGAACGTGAAATGTTTCGACGCGTATCGGAAGTGCGATGTGTACGCGTTGGCGTTGGTGTTATGGGAGGTCTGTCGTAGTGCCACCGGCTGGGATTACCGGCCCCCCTTCCATGAGCTTGCGCCCAGCGACCCCAGCTTCGACGAGATGCGCAAAGTTGTCTGCGTGGATGGAGCGAGGCCTGAACCTCCTTCAGACCCTCATCCGGTTAGTATTCTGCACATCACTTCCCCAATAGAGAAAGTAATTTGATGTTACATATTTTAGAGTCATCACTTCATACAGGTTATGTATTGTGCTAGCAGGGAAGCCAATTTCTTCATTATAATAAAGAAACTAAATGATGCATAGTAGTTTACTGGACTGACTTTGAATCATTGAAACTAATAATAATAAAAAAAATATTGGTTACTAAAACCCAGAATGTCCCATAAATCAACGTCAAGTCGAAAACTTTGTAGGATAGGTACTATTTGTTGCTAGTTTTTCTAAGATTAGCTCGCGTATAGAACTCTCTTAGATGTTAGATAGAGGATGTTAATATAGGTAAGTCCAATTTGATTCTAGTTTTTGTCAAAGTGGACTCTTATGGAATATTTCCTATGTTAAGTGTTCACTATAAATGGTCCTATTTGGAAAATACGAATAAATAAATAATTCCTAACACGATTAAAATATTGTCATTCATAAAAACAATTTTGGTTCAATCTTCTGGTTCTAATATTGGCTGTAAATAAAATTTGGCCTAGCTTAAGCTAACTTATTCAACATATACTTTTTGATGTCTTGTCTAATGATGCTTTTACTAATAAATTCCTTGATTATATTCCCTACTTACTAATTAAAGTCAGAAAAATAAAAAATTTCTTTCAAAATCAGGCCAGAGCAACATGAGCTATTGATAATGAATTATATACAAATTATTGTGAATGACAGAATACATTTATAATGTTGGAAATCTACATGTTATAGGAGGTAAACAATTGTTATAAAGGGAATGTATAATTGCATAATACGTTCTATGAAAGTGCTGTGGTATATAAGTGATCATTGTATTTAAATCAAATACATATATATGTTAATTAATTAGGTTAGTACATTACCCAGCGATAAATATTGCATATCAACCTTTGGAAAGAGATATTTGGCGAATTTTCGGCTTCGTAAAGCATTATCTCTGTCGCACGAAATACAATGACTGACAAAACATCAAATAGGTGTGGGACAGAGATAGTGCTCTACGAAGCCGAAATTAGCAGATTGTTTTTATCCAAAGGCTAATGTGCAATATTTATTGCTGGGTACTGTATGTATATATTACTTGTGCAATTGACTTCGGTCAGTCCATCATAGATGTGTAATTCAAGTTGAAGTATAAATAAGTAACATTTTTATCTCCAGACAATGGTAGGCATGGCGAACTTAATGCGGGAGTGCTGGCATCAAAATCCTTCAGTGCGACTCCCAGCTCTCCGGATAAAGAAGACTCTTTTGAAGCTTGCAGCAAACGACAACTGCATACATCTCAACGAGGATAATGAAGTGTCTGTATAAAGTGACAGTGTTATAGTGCCATAGTGACCTAAGTGATCAATACCTAAGTGAACTCTGATTAACCTAAGTAAGTTAACATTTGTTATGTACAGTCAATATAATAATGTATATGGTAGTTGTAATTTTAAATAGATATATGTTTGACTAGATGTTTCAAGTTCGAATACAGTATTGGTTTATGTTGGTGTTCTCGGAATGGGTCTTTAACCAGGTGTACAGGAGCTGGATTAAATGCTAAGGATTGATTTAGATATATACTTGAGGAGGTCACTGTCCAGCATTAAATAGAGATAAGATAATTCTTAGTGATGAAGTTTTTTAAGCACTTGGTTTATTTAAATAAACGAGTACCAAAAATTGTTTCCCAAATTTAAAATATTGAAGAAACTTTATGGTACTCACAAAAGAGAGAATCATTTGTTGGGTAGAAGACTTAAGAAGTGAAGTTGAGAAGTGAATTGAGTTTGAGGAGTGTCAGCTAACTTAAAATGATGATTGAAAATGTTCTGTTTTGTAGCCGCAAGTGCCACCCATATGTTGGATAAATGACCTTAAGGTCACTTCAACTAGTTCTATTCGAAATGGAGACCTATGCTGTGTTTGTCTTATGTATTTGTTTGAAATTAGTTTAAAAACTATAATGGCATTTATACATAAATATAAGTTTGTTACAATGATTTAGGTCCAAAAACTCATATTTAAATTTGTGTTGTAGTCATCTGCAATAAAGTTTGTGTTATTAACTCCACATGTGGAAATACTGCCGATTTAAGAAATATGTTGCAAGAAAGGTGTTGAAAGTAAAAAGAGAACTTGAGTGAGAAGTCAAAATTTATATCCTACTTCTTAGACCCTAACCTACTAAAATCTTTGCATTAATTTGATTAGAAAAACCCAGTAAAATATTTACTGAAGGCATGGTAAAAGTTAATTTTCTATTTTAAAGGTATTTATATATATGCCGGTGACCAATCCTATAAACATTATTTTTAATTATGAAGGTACATATTGTGATACATACTGAGAATTAAATTTGACCCAACCATTCAATATAATTTGTTCAATGATTAGCGGTATATGCTAACATTCAAGTGTTACACATCCCTTGTGTACGTACTTACCTGCCCATGTTATGTCCAATTGTGGGTCACCCGCCATACCCGCAAAATGTTGGGATAATTAAAAACCTCTGGTGATACTACTCGATGAGCTCTGAAGTGTAGTCTACCAGTGGTATATAAGGAATAAATATGTAAGCATATTAGATACTTAGAGACAAAGTGCCGATTAGTACTGTAATTTACACTTAAGACATAATGTACATACTAACTTAGTGACATGTAAGTAAATGTATGATGTTTATGTATGACACATATAATATATATTTGCATTTTAATTACATTTGTTATTAGTATAAATATATTATGCTGTACAAAAGGTCTATTGCAGGTAACACTGACTATTTCGAAGTTTGTAAATTTTAAATATGCTTTCAACATTTTAATAGGAAAAAGCCAGAAAGTTTTTATACCAATTTCCTGTTAACTGGTATACATTAATCGCTGAAATATGTAACATTTTTTTTTTCTTTGCGCAAATGTAAGCCCTATAACTTCTGGCAGTGAAAAATGTAAAGGGACAGGTAGTAAACAATAATAAATTTTAACATATAGGTATCCGAATTTTGAAAATACCCTTAATATACTAGTTATGGATAAAACATACCATAAATGAGGTATTTATTCACAAATAAACAATCATTCTGTATATAATAGACCTCTTGTTCAGTGTGTATCAATTAAAAAATTATATCTATGTACTATTTAAAATATATGAAGTGACAAAGATACCAGCATAGTTTAGTTATATATGTTAAATTTTGACCTGAAGACAGCAATATAGATAACTTGGAAGTAGCTGCACTATTATTTCATTATACAATGATATCTCAAAACAATACTCAGATAAATAATAGAAATATATGAAATAGTTAAATGCCATCATTGTCATAATATGGATATGCCCTTTTATCAGCTGACAAATTATTATTTTTATTTAACAAGTTGACAAGTAATTTGTATTGTCTCTTAAGCATATTATCATTTCTGTAAATTATGGTATTTTTACATTGTACCAACATACATGTGCTGACAGATGATGCAAGATTAATATGACATCATAATGTCATTTGAACATTGCAGACACAGAATTTCAAGTCAAAAAATACAAGAACATCAATAATGATAATACTGATACATGGTTTATAGCCTTTTGCACTGAAAAAACCTCATTTCGGTGTGACTCTTGGTAAAGCCTCCTCTATGAATTCCACTGTAGTCTTGTCTATGCTGCTCTATCTTACAGTTGTCAGTTTGATATCATCTCTCCTGCTTATCTTCGTTCTTCATTCGTCTCTCTCGACCTCTATGACCGACTTTCGACTATTATTCATTCACTGCCATTTTTCTTAGGTATCTTACTTCATGTGACCTGATCACCTCTATAAACCTTGTTATTTTCTCTCGATCAACAATATTGTTTTCTGTAAGGGAATATTAGTTTCTGTATTTTTTAATTATTTTAAAGTTATCAGAGAGGCATGTCCATATTAACATATATGTATGTAAAAGAATTTCAACTGCTTCACGTATTTCTATTAATATTAACAATACTAAACATTTTTTTAAACACAACGAATTAAAACATCTGTTTTGCTGTCTTGTATACATTTAGACAATGATTAATTGAAGCTGTATAATGTAAGTAACATATATTACCAGTTTATCTATATATAAAAGATGGTGTAAGTCAGATTATCCGAAATATTACTGCAGTGTTTTGTTATTGAATTTAAATACGAAATTATACATCGATAATTGATGCCGATTTAGCATATGGTAAAAAGTTTTTTTAGTAATTTCTTGGAAAGTTTAAATATAAGTTGAACTTCATATGGCAGTTTGAAGGTATTGGTAAAAGTACACTCGTTGAAGAAGCACTTGTATATATGTAGTGTAGATCTGTTATCATGACGGCTGTCATTTCGCATTTAGCTCCGAATGACTTTGATGATAATTTTGTGAGACAATAAATTGTTTAGTGGATGCAGGTCTGCGCTCTGAGATGCACATTTTCACTTTAACTGCGCCGACAGATGGCATTAGAAGTAAATTGCGATACCATTTGTCGCGGGGTAGTCTTGGAAAATGGAAATAATTAACAAAATACCCTATATACATATATAACAGGTATTTCTTAATTGATTATTTGGCCAATTGTTATCATACCAAAGTTTTGGAATCTGTCATTAGTGTCAAATATATAAATTATAACACTTGTTATAATTTTCACTTATAAAACAAATTATACATGCCCAGAGTTCATTGTAGTAAATTTTATAAATAAAATATTCAGTTACTTTTTTGTGTTAAAAATGTTGCATGTTAAATTTAATTTAAAAGAAATAACTATGTACTTATTGATTTTTAAAAATAACTTATAACATGTATACACTTTACAAGTTTTTTTTCTTTTTTAAGAAGTATACTGATTAGAACAGTTGATTTAAATTTACAAAATAAATGATTGAGTAGCTTTTATATGTTACGTAAATCGTCGTAATCATTGCATATGGTCCTTACAAGAAGCCCCTTCAAGTTTCCATTTTGGTTGTACGAGTGTACATACTTCTTATATCACATGTGTTGTAAAGGCATCTATGGATAAAACTACAAAGAATCATATTGTATAAACTTTTTCTATATAGTTTTATGTATGATATTAATTTAATAACATTTGGGTTAAAACATATTCAAACAAATCAGATCCTTTGTATACAATATATTTGTAAGACATTGTTAATATACGACTCTTCAACCGCTCTTGTAAACGAAAGAGATAAAAGATGTAATGGGAGTTAACAATAGAAAAAAATATAGATGCGTCTACATGTGGCTGTTTTTAGGTAACAATTTACGTGTTAAAATTTAATTTGTAACAAGAATCAATACAAGAACACATCCAGTTGCAGCTAAAATAGAAATGTATTTATTGATAAAGAGTGCAATTATTTAAATCATATCAGCCGATAGACGCCCAGTGCAAAGCCAAGCCCTAAAGATAGCAACAATAACCAGTCACTTCCAACGACTTCAAGCGACCTTGACAATGTCGTCGGACCAACTAGTGGGGAACCTACCCAAAAGCCTACCAACTCTTGATTGCTAATCGAGAACGTTTTGAAGAAATTCATGCATTCAAATAAACCTATATATTCACATCACATACATATACATCAATTGTGAACAGTAAAACGTTATAAGACAAGTAATTTATAATATAAAACAACAATGAAATTGAATAGGGTTAGGTCTAACAATTATATATTGAAAGAAATTAGTGCAAAAAGACTATAAGTCGTAGAGTTGGTTGACCAATCCATATATGAGCGATGATCTATATCATTGCTCTAGTCGTCCATTAAATATTTTTTAAGAATAAGTTTTAACATTGTACACGACCCACGATAGCAATTTTTAAATATACGACAATTCATATAAATTTCACCCGAAGAACTAAGTTTCTTTGAAGAAACCCCATACTTATGTAAAAACAACAGAATGTTTACTGACATTTTACCCTCATGTATACGCATTTCTAATCTATCAATGAGATGACATGTACATTGTATTGTAAAAATTCTGTTTGGCGAAAACAATATAAGTAATTGCATTTTAACTCATCTGCACACCATTTGAGCAATAGTATTAATTGTTTAAATTCTATACATTGCACATGTGGTGTTCAATTTTGTATATATATGAAAATAAATGACAAAATGAAGAGTTCATGTTACCAATGCCTAGAGACCGTTAATTATATTTTTCAAACCAATATTTGCTATGTACGAGAGATTGATAAAAACTTTCTTTGTTTATTAAAAATTATACTGTAGAATTATAGGTTCCCAACTTTTTACGGACTACCCACATGATACTTTTTGTTTTGCTAAATAGACAATTGTATTGACTGTTTCAACTATTCTAAAATTAATTATGTTTTTAATCGTGCTTATTATTTGATATATAACTGCGATTCTTAATTAATACATAACGTACTAGAGAGGAACTGAAGAATTATATAATGTCCTCATTTGTTTTGTTCCCTTTAACGATTATGGAGCCTCTGGTCCGTCAGATCTAAGAGCTCGATGTTCTCCCAATCCTGAAATTGTGGAAGCCCTAGCAGCGGCCCCCCATGGAGCCCTCAAGTTTAAAAGACATTTTAAACTAAGTGCCCTCAGCGCCCTGCCACAAGGCAAATTCTCTAAAATAGTATCTGTGTGTATTGGGTGTCCCATGTCTAGTTAGGAACCTATGGTCTAAGGATATTGGTTTGACAATGATCTGTTAGCTTTTGTTCCTCAGTGGAAATCTTTTATAAGTGAAAGTGTTGTAAGCTGCTCTCTGCCAGTCCTGTATCCGTGCAGTTGTACATATACCTTGGTCTTTGTGTTCAAGTGTTTATGGCTCGGCTGAACGAGTCGCATTTGTTTGAACAGAATAAAGTATTTGTCTATTACCGGCTTTGTTTTGTGAGTACTAACTGATTCAATATTAGATTTAAGAAAATATTAATAGTAATTTTAATTATTAATAAAATAATGGGCTTGTAAGATGGTTCAAGATCTACCATAGAACAATAGAGAGCGATATATTGATGTTAGAAAGAGAGATATGTTCGGATTTGCTGAGATACTATCAGAAATGAGGAGATCGGCAGACGAACCAACATCGACGTAACTCGAAGAATTTCTCGTCTGTAGTGGCAAAGGGCGGGGCATATCGCTTGTGCAACTGACGTCCGTTGAGGCCGAAAGGTTCAAGACGCAGCGTGGGTTAGCCCGCTATTATCTGGACCGTCCACACCGTCAAAGTCACGGGGAGCAGCTGGATGCGGGTAGAGTAATACAGGTCATAATAGTTATCTTTGGTGGAGGCCTATGTCCTTCAGTGGGCGTCTATCGGCTGGCTGATGGTGGTGTTCAATTTTGTATTATGAATGCATCCAAAAAATCAACCTGTGGATAATATAACCGCACTTATAACAGAGTAGGCAAATTCCCACTCTGTTATTGGGCGCCAGTCTTGTAAAAGTGATAGGTTTACAAGAAAAGCAACACTACTGCAACTGTTATCCATAATGATATTTAATATTATTTGATAACACTACAGTAGATAGCTCAATAGTATATGCTCAGTTGAAATTTAATTTATTAACTGCATCATATGAACTGTTTTTTAAAGGTGGTCCGTTTACAAGTGTAAAAACTTAAAAGGATAAACTGTACATTTGCAGTCAATTAATCTATGGTACACCCTATCCAAAATAAATTTGTTTCAGAAATAAACACGTAATGATAATATAGTAAGAAAATTATTTTTCAAAATTTGGATGCAGCATATTAAAATTTATTGTTTAATGTATTTACAGAGTGAACGACCAGAAGCCAGTCTGTCGCATTTCCCAAAAAAAAAATGTAAATAGAAATAAAACCGTTACAGGCTGACAAATGAGCTGTCTATTGATCTCTTTAAAGCTCTTTACGCTATTAAATCATAGTAAATAAGCCAGGTTCACATTCACCAGATGAAAGTAATACTTTCATTAAGTGTGGGTGCTTCTTGTTATTTTTAAAAATGTCATCAATTTAGCCGCCGAACGTCCACGCTAGTCGCTTTTTATTTCATATGCCCATTTCATCATTTTTCTAATGATATGATATACCTCAGCTAGATATAATAAAGCTCAGACAATCTTTAATGTCAATTGAAACCCAAAAAATATGATAAAAACATTTAATTATAAATTAATACATAAAAGAAGTTATGACGTTACAATAACTTATCACTAAGAAATGCAAGGATTGGTACGTTTCTTAATTCCCGACGTAAAAGAGTAAAATTCGCATAATTATAGAAAATGTAATTTTTTTTCGTTCACACTCCGAGGATGCGTCAAGCGTATTGACGGATCGTAGTGCGGCCTCTACGCGGTATAAATAAAGAATAAATGATATTTGAAAAAGATATCGTCCACGCGTAATTTAGTCGTTGTGCTCGTCTTGCGCCAGCTCCTCCATTTCCTCCTGATCGAACTCCGTGTCGTCCTCCGCCGTGGCTTCCTGGTACTGCTGGTACTCCGATACCAGGTCGTTGACGTTACTCTCAGCCTCGTTGAACTCCATCTCGTCCATGCCCTCGCCGGTGTACCAGTGCAAGAAGGCTTTGCGCCTGAACATAGCGGTGAACTGCTCGGATATCCTCTTGAACAGCTCCTGGATGGCTGTGGTGTTACCGATGAAGGTGGACGACATCTTCAGACCTTTCGGCGGGATGTCGCACACGGCTGTCTTCACGTTGTTCGGGATCCATTCGACGAAGAAGCTGCTGTTTTTGTTCTGAATGGAGAGCATCTGTTCGTCGACCTCCTTCATGGACATGCGGCCGCGGAAGATGGCGGCGACGGTGAGGTAGCGGCCGTGGCGCGGGTCGCAGGCAGCCATCATGTTCTTGGCGTCAAACATTTGTTGCGTGAGCTCGGGCACGGTGAGGGCGCGGTACTGCTGGCTGCCGCGCGAAGTAAGCGGCGCGAACCCGGGCATGAAGAAGTGCAGACGAGGGAACGGCACCATGTTCACGGCCAGCTTGCGGAGGTCCGCATTCAGCTGACCGGGGAATCTGAGGCAGGTGGTGACACCTGACATGGTGAGCGACACGAGGTGATTGAGGTCGCCGTATGTCGGATTGGGTACTTTGAGTGTCCTGTAGCAGATGTCGTAGAGTGCCTCGTTATCTATGCAGTAAGTTTCGTCAGTGTTCTCCACGAGCTGGTGAATGGACAGCACGGCGTTGTAAGGTTCTACCACGGTGTCGGATACTTTGGGTGAGGGCACAACCGAGTACGTGTTCATGATCCTGTCGGGGTACTCTTCCCTGATCTTGGAGATGAGTAGCGTGCCCATGCCGGAGCCGGTACCGCCGCCGAGGGAGTGCGTGAGCTGGAAGCCCTGAAGGCAGTCGCAGTTCTCGCACTCCTTGCGCACGACGTCGAGGACGGCGTCTACCAGCTCTGCACCTTCTGTGTAGTGGCCCTTGGCCCAGTTGTTGCCGGCGCCGGACTGGCCGAATACGAAATTATCCGGACGGAAGAGCTGCCCGTAGCCACCGGACCGGACGGCGTCCATCGTCCCCGGTTCGAGGTCGAGAAGGATGGCTCTGGGCACATATTTTCCTCCATTCTCCGCCGTCGCAACTGAAAACAGAAACTAGGATTTAGTCCGAGTGACAGGTGGCGGCCATCGACCACAACGTCTGCAAAACTAATATCGTACTCCCTAACGCAGGATATTATCGCGACGATAAGTAAATTCAACCTTAGACACATTACTAATAATTTGGAACACTAATTGCTGGTAGAAATCTGGAGTGTCTTATTTGTCTTATCGATGTCAATTAAGTCTCTTGTCGCGTAAGTTAATGAAAGATCATACAAAAAGAATAACGTGAATTGTACAATAATAACAGTTTAATTTGCCCTATGGCATTTCATCTGAAAGGTCAGTTAAAATCGATAACCATTTCCATTCCATATTAACTTTCCCATGTTGAGGTATAGCTGCGTTGTGGTTCATATGAATAGAAAGATTGAAAGTGCTATAATTTTAATTACGTATTATTAGAAAATACAATTTTTACATTTAATATTAAAGTTGTGTTGTTTGAGTGGTTACGTAGAGAAATAATATTTTTGCAATGTACACTCTCAATTTAAGATAAATTAATATTTTATAGTTTTAATTTCTCTGATCCTAATATTATTCTAAAATCGCCAATGCCAAACAAATATTTTTTCGTTTAAAGACATGAAAAACATTAAAAGTAAACCAATCTTTTCTATAGAAATGTTCTTAAAATGTCGAAAGCCCTCTTCAAAGATTTATAAAATTTTACAGAACATTAGAGATGAGGAAAAGTGTGATACTACGAGAATTTCAGACGCATCCCACAATAAACGCATTCTTTTTTATCGGTATTTACAGAATCCTTGTATTTGAGAACGAAGCGCAGAAGGCGCTTAACTTAAATAAGTTTCAAATTAAAAATAGTTTATTCAACACATAATAGATTATATCTCTTGTTGACTTCAAGTTGAGTCTACCAGCCAGACAGAACAGTCAAACTACTTTAGACTTGAGAAGAACAAGCGAAAGAAAATAAGAGGGACTATGTATTTTTTATATAACATATAATTACAAAATTCCCAAGATGTGCTATATTCTAATCAATCATTACATTGTAGTAACCTGTTAACTCGCAAAATCTTTGACAATTTGAAATTCTTCGAAGAATCTTTTAAGCTTTTTGATCATTTACGTAACTTAACTCAAGACTTCGGGGCCCTTATATCACTTAGCACGCGTTTAATAGTGACCTGGCAAAATGGTCTCTGCGACCCTAGCTTTGGCTCTCATTTAATAATATATGTTCATGGCATAATGTCTTTCATGTCCAAAGCTGTTTTATCTTATATATATATATATATATATATATATATATATATATATATATATACATAAATGTTTTAATTTTTTGATGGCTTCGTTCCTTAATAGGTATAATTTGTTGAAATAAGTTCAAGTTTCAAAGCGTGGTGAGCGACGGTCAGATGACCTCGGCGGACGGTCAGCTCAGACTCGCTACGAGACTCCGGCATAATTATAACAAGCGAGAGCAATCATTAGAACAATGCAGATAACAAGGTCATTGAACCTTGCCTCTCCGTGTCCGACCACGTTTCTTGCGAGTTTCTGGAAATTTAATTACTATATCCAGGAAATAAAATAGAAGGAATAAAATTATTTTTAGAATCGTTTCTTAGTCTACTAAACCTTTAGGGCTGTAAATGCTCGCGGTATGGGGACGGAATACCTTTATTTAAATGAAACTAAGTATTAAATGTGCAAACAGTAATAAAACACAGTGATCTTTGTGGACGAAGTTGAATAATTAAAGTAGTTAAGTAATATATATTATTTATTATAGACTACAGTATATATATATATATATTTATATATATATAGACTACAGTATATATATATATATATTTATATATATATATATATATATATATATATATCTCTAAGTGTGTGTGTATATATATGACACACACACACATATATATATATATATATATATAGCAATTTTCGAATTACATTTCCCTAATATCTTATCCTTAGTGGTACCGCAAAGTAATGTTGTTTCTGCGCTTGTCGATATTTGAATGTCATTTGGCAGCTCATTGCGTACTTGAAAGACGTTATATAACTAGATGGCAAAAGGTTGTTGATAACAAAGATGAATATATTGTTGATTAGAAATAAAAACTTGTTAAACATGTAGTCGTGTGAATTTAACTCCTTTATTACTGAAGTTTTACAATGTGTAAGTATAGATAAGTTTTGTTTGTTAATGTTTACTTTTTTTATTAATAACACATTTATTTAATAAATTAAGCTATCTTTCTGAAGTACGTTTAAATTGTAGATTTTTTTTTCTGTTTATCTACGACATGCCGATAACTTTTCATAGTATAAGGTAAAAAAATTGTTTAAACTTATTCCACACATAATTTATAATAAGCAGTAAATTGTTTTCGACAGTTAAATATAAAAAAATATCCACGCCTGCCAACCCTCGTTAGATCTGACTACCGTGAAGTGAAGCAACAATTTAATTGAATGGTTAACTGGGGTCAACGGACTCCTAACTGCATGAAGGCGGTCCGTTCCTTAATTACCTAGGCGTGGTAACTTCAACAATTGCTACTTTGGGGTCGGAAGGTGGTCAGCGACCACAAATGGTGATTTAATGACCACAAGGAAGGGAGAGGCGGCGTCGGTTGTGGTCGACGGAAGATTTTCTATTTGTTAATAAGAATTTTCAGCCGCATTGAATATAACAACGCCGCTGAATGCTTAGTGCATTTCTTACAAATCTTTTGATTCAGAGTTAATATAAAAAAAAAATTAACCCCAATATGCCATGAGATGGGACAATAAATTTGTTATGAGATACTGACCAGAGGCCTCATTGTAGTAGACTGATATCCTCTCCAGTTGCAGGTCGCTGGTGCCGCGGTACACGCCCGTAGGGTCGATGCCGTGTTCTTCCGAAATGATCTCCCAGAACTGTTGACAATGATAATTGATAATTAGTTTTGTTGAATCATTATTCTACAGGTCATGCCATCATTTACTTCTTTCATCATTGATTTGTTTCTTATTGACATGACCTTAAACTAAGATGTCAGGCGATAGTCGACCATTGCCAAAAATTTCGTCATAATTTTAGGGTAATTGAGGGTATATGAATATTTCGACATGTTGTGACGCGCCGGCGCACAAAGTAGTTATTGACTAAAACGCCGAACTGTTCGTAACTCTGAAGACGTCGCTATTGCTGTTACATGAATAAAAAATTCAAAAAGACAAAATTATAACACGTAATTATCAAGCATTTGATGTAAATAAAAACTAAGCCAAATTTGGACTCTCCTAATTGAAATTTGAGATAGAATCCAAAATATTAAGTGAAAAAGATAGATTAGGGAATTGACATCGTAAAGGGATAAAGAACCAAAAGTACTTACACCCGACTACTGTCGACTTCAGTGGGCGAATGACAAATACAAGCCATATAAAGAAATGTGACGGTGCTGGACTGTATGGAAACTGCGCTTGCGCACGCCGAACTGGGCGAATGACGTAAATGGGTACGGAAAAGGCTTGTGACTCAATAACTTAATCAGTTTGAAATTGCAGAGGAACAATTTCAATTTTCGAGAATTACGTATAAAAGAATCGCTTATCATCAGAAATAAAATTTGGAGAATAACTTCTTATACATGTGTATAGACTACACGTGTACATGTGTAGATACTTGTTAAAATATAGAAAACAAAATGAATATTATTTTTAATAATGAGAAGAAACATGTAAACTACATAATGCGATTTTACTAATAAAATATTATTTTTGAGTAGAACTGTTATTTGTATCATATATATATATATATGTATATATCATTTATATTTTTTCTAATAAATAAATAATTAAATTATCATCGTATAAATTTTGATCGTATGATACACTCATTGCCGACTACTACTACCGACTACTACTACTTTTATCTTAGCAAAAAAAAAACTCCTTACTAGCTATATCCCAAATTTTTATAAAAAATTAAAACTTAAGTAGAAAAAAAGAAAGACGTTTTTTTTAAATTTTTATAGTACATATTATTCGCAGATTTATTTGCGCCTGGCAATTTGTACCAATATTGTTTTTTTTACGAATTATTTTACTGATACTTAATCTGAAAGAGAATTCTAAAATAGTATACCGATTTCTATTGTTCGTATTCTAGCAATGTGTCGCGCGAAGGGTGACAGGAACGTGTCGGCGGTGGACGTGACTTGTCGCCACATGTTCTTAATAATAATACGACCTTAGTGTGTGAGGTCAATTGTACTCAACCTTTTATCGTTCCCGTACTATTTTATAAAACTTAACATGAATGAATACCTTATCAAATCCAATACACGCCTACAGCCCTTATAGGCCTCCCCCAAAGATCGCTATGATGACCGGTCTTACCCTGCGCGCGCGCATCCAACGACTTTAACCGTGACATTGGCCCACCTAGTGAATGGCCTATTCTCGCTACGTCTACCGGCTCGTGGTCGTCTCTAGAAAACCTTTCGGTCATCGGTTGCACGAGCAATGTGCCACGCCCACTGCCACTTCAGACAAACAATACGTACGGATCTCTTCCTTTTTGGTCCGATTTCTCGATTCTCTCAACTGCTCTCTGTTGACTTGTACCTTGACCCCGCTTTCCTATCACAGACAGGTAAATCTTCGATTCGTAAGTTTTCACTGGAAACACACAAATGTCAAAGACCTTCCGTCTTCAGATTCAGTCGCTCTGAGAACTCATACTAATAAAATGTAGCATTCTTCAAAATTATCATTTCAACCGTATCAAGTCATCTGACATAGGACCGGTTGGAAGAAGCCTGCATACAGTGTCTCCGACGACCTTAAAAAAGTCCATCTGTCTTACGCTGTTACCCTAGTTCTTAATATCTCTCGAAACTTATAATCTATACAGTTGCAATAGCAGTACATTTATGTGCATTAAAATATTTAAATCTTTTGTCATTAAATTCTTTATCTGTTATATCTTCTTTTCAACGATAAAATATAACAGTTAGTGAACATTGCTTTGTTGACGACAGTATTGTAATGCCTCTGAATAATCATGTAAAAAAGTTAAGTTTATTAAAACCAAAGAGAATCTTTTTATTGATATTATATTTATGTATCTAAGGCATCGATGCACAGACCGCGGCTGGCCACTCGAATGCTGGTGGCCCGCCGACAGCAAAAATAATACTCTCGTACATTCGAAAAATATTGAATTCTATTCCAGAATAAAACCAAAAAAAATTATTAACTATACTTCTGGCGGCCGGCCCGCCATCAGTTCATGATTTTCCCGAGTGGCCCCTAGTCTTAATAAGTCTGTGCAACCATGATCTAAGGGTATTTATGTGAGTTTGTTATGGACTCTTCAAATTTAGTCGCATTTGGAACCCTCATAACTTTAAATTGGAGCGTGCCATATTAGGGGAGATCAATTTTATTCTAACTTTCATCAAATTGGGCTCTCACGCCCCTTACTTTGATGACATACCCGAGTGATCATTAGCACAATAGTTGTTCAAATAAAATCTAATTTTTCGATAGGACTTTATTTTTTGCTTATTTCATCTGTTTCCTTTTAATGTTTCGTTAACGTCTTTAGTATACGTGAAGAAATAAATAAATGACCCATAGCGAACCAATATTTGGACAATGCCTTCAAAGGATATTTATTTGTTAGTTTTATATAAGCTAATTGTTATAGATATAAAAGCTTTTAAAAGTAAGGATGTGTAGCTCATTTTCTACTAATTAAATATACGGTACGCTCTATCCAATAATCAACGGTTTCAACTTATGACGTAAAAATATATTAAGAAGCGTTTGCAAAATTCAAATTACTACTTATTGAAATTAATTATTTTACACTATCTATCCCAGAAGACTACTGCTAGAAATGATTAGAAAAAAATTAATGTGTCATATTAGTACATAGTGACATAGTGACAATACAGGGTAATTGGAAAAGCTATAAAAACTTTAAAGTTTTGTCATCTACAACTAATCACCCAAGTGTATTTATTTATTCTTATTTTTATGGTACCAAACATGCCATGGCCTGCCGTGAATGACCTAAAACAGTGTCACCATGCATTATTAACTAAAATTCCTGTACAGTTGTTTATATATGGCAGTGCGACAATGTTGTACTCCAGTGTGGCGTTGCGTGCGCTGTGAATATGGCTAGGGTGACCATTCGCAAACATTTAGCGAGGCTGATATAATAAAAATATTGGTTAACATATGTACAAAACAGAGTTCTAATTAATCAAGGAAACATTAGATTATAAATAGAAACTGAAGTAAATTTATACCGACACCTTCTTCTTCACCTTCGAACAGTGATCGAAAATGGATCTGTTTTGCTGCCTAAAGAGACCTAAAATGATTGCTCGCTCGCACAATATAACTTTTTTTTTATCTATAGTTGATGTTTTAGGTACAAAGTTAGATAGAAAGTTAGGTATAGGTAAATTCAACGCACGCGCAACAGACGGCTGTTGGCGCTGGAAAGTTCTCGAATAGTGACCACGAGCTTTGGAAGCTCTGCCACTTGGTGGACCAATAACAGTTAAGATAGCGCGAAGTTGCTTAATGCGCAAGATTGGTCATTGTGTTGCGATCTTTGTGGGATGATATGCCTTGCAGTGTGCTTCTATTGACTTAAATGAAGAATCAATTGATTAAATTACATCGGATGACATTTCATTGAAATTTATTTTAGGTTAAACTTTTTTTAACTTGACGTTCTTCAAGACATTTTCTACTAATCAATCTACAGTGTTGCAGAATTAAATAGTTAATACAAAACATATAAGTAAGCGCTGGTCTAACCAAATCTGCACCATTCTCAACTAAAGGGGCCATACACGTCGCGGAGAGCCAGAACAGGTGAAGGAGTTCAGGATCCCTAGTCTTGGGATGGTGATGTTCATAGACTACCAGTACGACTTGTTCCCAAACATGGAAAATATTTTAATACCAAATAATATGCATTATGGTCACACTAATGAATTGTAAATAAAACTTAATCACAAAAGGGAGCGTTGACTGAAAAGGTTCCTACATAACTGGTGGCAACATCGATCTAATTGGTCGGAATCGGGTCGAACCGGTGTTGCTATAGTCAGTTAACACGACACACTTCCATTAATTAACCAATTTAAGTGTTGCCTTTTTATTAATTTTAACTTTAACATTTTAGCGATGATACAATTATTTTCTTTTTCTTTTATTGTTGTTATTTTAGCACTGTAAAGTGACAACCATTGTGAAACTTCCTTTGCGTGTTCGTAATGACATTTTTATTTTATTGAATTATTAAAAGTTATACCGTAAAGTTAATTAAATAATAATTCTCTAATGTACTCCTTGAAAGGTGGACAATATTCAAAATATACTAAAAAAAAATCAAATACCGAGAGAAAAGTGATCGTGATAGGAAAATCTATCTTACAGCTTTAGACAGCTTTTCACCTGATGGGCCGCCCATTGAAAGGCGTAAGCCTCCTAGAAAGATCGCCACGATGACCGGTCCTGCGCTGCCCGCATCTAGCGACTTTCCTGAACTTAACTATGTCGTTGATCCACCTAGTGCGCGGCCTGCCCACGCGTTTACCAGCTCGTGGTTGCCACTTGAGAACCTTTTAGCCCCAAAGACTTTCGCTGCCACTTCAGATGAGCAATTCTTTGTTCTACGTCGGTGATCGATATCGTAGCAAAACTCCTAGCATAGCACTCTCCATTACTCTCTGGGTGACCCATTAAGAGTTCTTAATTTTATTCTCCGGCGCGCGATATTTTTAAATGAAAGTATTAAAAATGTATATAGAAGTAACTTTCAAATACTCGTTCTTATAATTTGACGAATAAATTATAAATGTTACACTATTACTACTAATACTATAAGTCAATCTTTATTTTTATCGAAAGAGTCTTTAAATTATAAACAAACAACATACGCGTGCCAATGCATGTTTTAATATGTAATACAATCAGTGTGTCCTCGGCTATAAGGTACTAAAGCCTTATGGTTCATCATCGTACATCGTCTCTGACTTTACTAACAAATTCAGTAGTAGACTCGGGGTTTACTTACAATTGATGATGGATTTTCAAGTGCCAGTAGGCAGAACACAGCGCATAAAACGGATTGTCTCGTCCTATCGTTTATTTAAGAAAATTAACGGGAACAGCCTATGTCCAACAGTAAATGTCTTACGGTTGATGACTTATTTATCTGTGTTATTGCCCATAATATTCAATTTAAATTGTAAATCACCTCATTAGCTACAGTATATTTGTTTATCTCTTCATCTCTAGCTATAAATTGACTTATTTTTTTTTATGGCCCCCGCTATTGGGAGCCTCTCGTACCGGTGTTTTGTTTGGGAAAGGGACTTTATTTACAAATAATTTTTTCATGGTTTTATCTTTATTCTACACTCACTTTCATTCATCTCAATTTCTTTTATTCTTTCCTTTTATCCTTCACAATATCTTGCAAATTTTTTTTTGTTCTTTCATTCCTTCTTGCTTTCATCAAGACTTGTTATTTATTGGTAACCAGTCAGCTAGCTTACGAGTTAAATTTTTTTATTGAGGTATTCCATATTTTAAATGAATATATATTAACCGGACAAAGTCAGGAGGTGAAGCTATGTAAACATATCATCCGTATTATCCTTTCAATGAGTCGAAGTCCAGAAGGATAATTCAATTTAGATCAATTTGAGTACTCGGCGGTCCATTAGGGCTGCGGCTTGATCTCAATTGCTTTATGAGATCCAAGGGATTTATTGCAATGTACTGTACCGCTTAATAACTGTCACTTAGGACACATGAAACATGATAAAGGACACATGATTTGATTATTTAATGGAATCAGGCGTTACCTTGCGGAAATCCATCCTAAGTAAGAAAAGGACCAATATTTAGCCACTTCCGCACATGCAGTGGTAGTCGTGCAACAAAGTGCACCGCCCGCCAGCCCGCTTATAAATGCGTATGCGGCAAAAAATGTGAATCACACAACCGCCACCGCCAAATTACTCAACACGTGTTACACCTCTCCACGGGGTATCTTCAGTAGTTGTTACACCGATTAGTGCCAAAGAAAAAGTTTTTATCAGCGGGCTGGCGGGCGGTACACTTTGTTGCACGACTACCACTGCATGTGCGGAAGTGGCTAAATATTGGTCCTTTTCTTACATGATTTGATTGTTTTATACATATTTATTTAAGTAACACAAATAATTTAAAGCGGTGGTCCTTATAAGAAAGTTCAAGGTCTGTGAGATCGAATCAAAAATGTGGAGGTCAGAAGAATCAAGATCACCGACGTAGCTCGAAGAATTATTAGTTTTAAGTGGCAGTGGGCGAAGGACATCGCTCCTTTAACAATTATGATTAAAAGGTTTTGGAGTGGCGATCACAAGCTAGTAGGCGCGGCGGGGGTTCCCCATTAGATAGACCGACGACATAGTCAGTCACGGTAAATCACTGCGAAATAGTACTTTCGAAAATAATATGGATTTTAAGTGGTTTGCTTTTTTTAGTTTTATTATACAACTAATAAACATTCCATGAGTGTGACCTATGATAAACTATAAGTTTTATAGTGGTTGGTGATGATGATATAAGTGGTACACTGTGCAATATTTACGTGCCGATATTTTTCAAAATGGGAAATTTAAATTTTGATAAAGGATTACTGCAATTAAAGTTAATTACATGGTATATAGAAGTGAGTGAAACAAATAAACAAAGGGCATAAAACATATTGTATAAATTGACGGCTATAAAAACTAGTAGTTGACTAACAAATTTCCGTAGCAATTTCCCGAGAACCGTTTTCCCCGGTTCATAACTAATGCAGACAACACGGCGTTCGCTGCCCGGCAGGCGACGCCGTGGCGCCGGGTCTGGTAAGCCCGGTACAGTCATTTGTAAATCGATTTCTTATTGACATATATTTTCCAGGAAAATTTACGCGCAGAGAAATAAAAAAAACATCGTCGTTGTAAAATTATTCATACATGCTCTCAAGCCTGTATTTTTTTTTAATTTATAAAATTTCATTCAAATTGGAAAATAATTGATAGTCATCAATTTAAAAAATTTAAGGTTCTTATATCTGGCAACCGAGACATAGTCCAGCATAACTAAAACTAATTACAGATTACAACTGAAAAATGTCAACGCTAAACTATTGGGAGGTAGTCTTCAAGCAAAGAAATTCATATATTTGCCAAGTTACGAAGGATAATGGATATACGTTTTAGCAATTCTTAGTTTTTTTTTCATAAAAACCTTCTAGAAAGTGTAAGGTACATCGGTGAAGTCCTTTTCCTGTAATGGCGTGGCGAAGGGAAAGAGGGATTAAAAAATACGAAGTCAAAACGACCCCCACTCACAAAGAGGTCTTACAACTGGCGACATTGTCCGGGAAACCCCCCAAGTGTCCACTCGATTCCGGGAAATGGTTCCCGGTTGGTATGGTAATCGATTTATAATTGCGAAGGGTGTAATTAAACCCTGGGTGATTCATAACATGATTCTAGTGTTAGGGATATCCAGTGTAATGCTAGAAATGGTGAAACATTGGTGTGCTAATGTTTCAGCACTATAAGCTAACGCCTTGTCTAAGAGCCTAACTGAAGGAGCCTCCAAACTTTGTCACTAATAACGTTTATTTATTGACCGGTTTTGGCGAATTAAATAAATTCAAATGATGGTGACAATTTAAGTATAATTTTACAAAACTAGATAAGAGTAAATTGACGCGTAATAATAGACTGACCCAAACAAAAGCACATGTAAGGACCGCCTAGCGACACAAACTGTCAAATAAAAGAAGTATAAAAGAAATAAAAATATAAAAAAAGGTTTTAAGCGGCCCAATCAGTCGCTAACACCCGGACTGTCGCTGCTGCACAAATGTATTTTTCAGATTCCGCGCGGTAGGGTGCAAAGGGCGCCTAGCCTAAGAAGTCTTAAGGTAGCGAAGCTCTATCTATAACTACTGGCCGCCGAAGCCATTACACGAGCTCTAGCTTTCATCGCATCAAAAACCAACAATAAAAAGCAGTTTATACATTTTTTTACCCACAATTAAATTTCAGGTGTTACCCGTAACATAACTGTAGCGGTAATTAAGCTTGCGGCGCGTCTACAGTTCGCTCTTGATTCGCCGGAAGTACCGTAATAGAAAATGGCGGCAAGACGGACACGTAATGGCCGACGCGGCTTACGGGACCGAATTAATTCTTAACGCCGTGACGGTTATAACTTGAATGATGGCCGGATTGCATTTTTGAACGCTACAAAGATGGCTATGCTTTATGTAGCCAGGTTTAAAGAGCCTAGCGATGACAGTAACACAAAAGATTTAATGGTGCTATTGCACGATGAAGCCAGGTTTAACTTCTCTCGGAAATTAAAACTGACACCGACATACCGTTTTATTTTACTTCATCATAACCACATTAGTCAATAGACAATTACTGCAAGGCATAGGCCTCCCTCAAAAATCGCCACAATGACTGGTCTTCCACGACTTCCACGACCTAGACTATGCCTTCGGTCCACCTAGTGGTGGGTTCAACGCCGCGTCTACCGTCTAGTGGTCGAAATTAATAACCTTTCGGCCTTATCGGTCGTTGGTTACAAAAACTATGTACCTCGCTCTTTACCATGACAGACGAGCAATTCTTCAAGCAACGACGGTAATTTTGGTATCAATGTTTATTATTTTACCTAATTTAGTACAATACGTAGGTGTTTCGACTGTATTAAGAATATGTGTGTTATTGGTCAATAAGTCCTGACAAATTCGTAGGCGCTTTTCAGTCAGGACACGGTTTAAGATTTTCTAGTTTTACTTGAATAAAGCCAACACGGATACCACTTTTTGTCAAATCAGGCTCCAGATTTATCATAATGTCAAATGTATGCAATCATTAAACTTAAATGGCTAAGTGTGGGTAGTGATTGTTAGGAGCTTCTTGTAAATATTTCATTTTAAAAGTTACTAATTTGCGTGATAATCTCAATTAATTATTTGGGATAAAAATTTAAAACACGAGCAGTACATAGTAATAAATAATATTTTATCAGCGCGTCTCGCTCTCTTGTTTCGTGTTTATGGGTACTTTGCACTCGCTACGGTGTCTGGACTCAGCTGATATAACAACGGGCCTTTCTCTTCGCGCCATCTATTTGAAAACGACCAATGTCTTCTACGCTAAATGAAATTAAACAATCAACTCTGTTCGAGATCTACCTCATAATAACTATGACATATGGTAAACCAACAAAGTTTTACTAGACTAGAGATTCCCGAGATATTTTTCTCAGAGACCACTTTTAAATTTGAGCTGGTTCCGATGGAACTCCTTGCTACATTTGAACCATATTCCAAAACTTTGCGTTGAGGCCAAGTGAGAATGATTGGTTAACTCATTGAATGCGCTGGTAATAGAGTTTTAAAAAGTAAAGTTGGATGTAATATTTTTTGATTGGCCATTTTTGCTTCATTTAAAACTGCCAGTTTGGATTTGAATGCAAGGATATATGCAAGTTTTTACTATAATCAGTTTTGTACGTGACCATGGATGTTAGAAAGCAATCGATACTCGTACATCAAGAATGTAAAAATAAAATAATTGCTACGTGATGAGTAACGATTGGTTTTATTTCATGAATTTCTAAACTGATAATTTTTTGTTAAAAAATTCACATCTGGAATAAGTAACACAAGTGTATATATAAGCAATATAAATAGTGTTAACAAAAGTGGTCACATCAGACCTTGGCAGTGTTCGGAGGTGCGCATTGAACCACAACGCTTTACTTTCGGAGCGCCGAATGATTCGCCTCGTTTTTTTTCCGTCATCTAAACTCCGCCATCTTGTGAGCAACTGTCCGTTCAGGGTTACTGTTCGGAAATTTTCTTGTCGTATTCATGTCTGTTATGTGAATAGTTCGTTTATAATATTTTAAAATATATTCAGCGAATATTGATTTTAAGATATCGAAGTTTACCGTACATAGTTTATGATATCTGTTATTTATATTTTTTAAGGTTTAATTGTAGCTGCCTAACTAAATCACAATTAACAATTAAAAATGTATGTAGAAGAACTTCCTACACCGTCTTTCGGATTATGTGGTGGAATAACTATTGTTTTTTTTAGTTAGAATAGAATACGACGTAAAATAACATATATAATACTGCATACGACAGTGATCTTATTTAGAATGGTTCTAAAATTATGGCGACACTGCACCGGCCGCCATCTTGAAGACGATCTCCACTGCAATTTGAAAATAGAATGAAGACTTTTTCTTATTGCATCGCGTGGTGGCCGTTGACATCGGCTGCATTATTTTCGTCTCCCGCGATGTTGCCATGTCTCGACCAAATCCCATGTAATTTGATATTGCTCAAACGGATGCTAAGATGTTTCGGTTGTTATAAGACGCTCGTGAGATGTTATTTAAACTTCAATCCATATGTATAATATAACGGTAACATAATACTACTGAAAAATGTATAACAAATCAATTTAGAAACAAAATTCACATGGTCTTTTTTAATTTTGAAGACTTCACTGATATTTAAACATGATTAAGTTGGCCATATAATATTGTAATAGGGCATTAAAAAAACTGTCGACAATAATGTGCATATATTATCTAGGTTAACTTGATAAAACATAATCAAAACTGTCACAATAAGTCAGTAAATAAATCCTCTATCTCTCTCTGTCAAACACCGAGCTAAGAGGCGACGCATAGCAGGGAAAACACCAGAACCGACCGTGAGAGAACTAAGGTTGAGAAGGTTAGCATGTTAAAATTTACTCTCCTATAATAGTATCCTTCTGCTTAAAGCTAGGAGGTTTTCAAACAACCATTGGATGGACTTTGTTTACCAAAGAAAAAAATAGTTGCCTTACATCAAGTAATATACCTGGCTATACTTATAAAAGAGATTTCCACTAATAAGGTGTCCATAAGGCATAGAAAAATTTATTACATGCTTTACTAGAGTTTTAAAAATATTTGTACTTCATGTGAAATGTTTGCACACGCAAAGAAAATAATTTCACAAACTACTTGCACAATAACTTTATTGCATATAATACAGTCAAAACGTATTAATGTTTCATAGAAACCGGCGATCGTAATTATCTAAAAGGCTTTAAATAAACTTAGTAGACTTTGTACCTTCTTTTTACGACCTGGATCCAAAATTCAACAGACACTAGAAGATTCGTCGCAATCTTTGGATTATTTTGTATTGCTTGTGGTTTAACCAGGGGTCACTTAAGCCAACTTATTTAACATCAACTTAGCCATGCTATGATTAATGATAATGTAACTTGGTAAATTCATTGTTCACACCGGAGACCAACTTAGAACAGCTTTACTGGACTGATTAAGTCTAGCTTACTGACTTGAGAAGTATACAATTTTATCGTATTGGGAGGCTGCCGAACTGTTCGATTGCTTAGGTATTCATCCCAAAGAGTAACTTGGCGCAAGAGCCTTCTGGACTTAGATACTTTCACCCAATAAGCCAACCGTTATATATTAAAACAGACGATACTAATTTTAAAAACATTTGTTTAACTTAACTGACAGCTTAAACTCAAAATATATACGTTACACTCGTGTTAATAAAACATCTCTTCCGGTGGCCATATTTTAAAAACATCAAAGCGAGGAGGGGGGGTGGTGAAAAAAGAGAAAACAAGCAACGTGCCGGTGCTTGTTGAAATAAACCAAGTGGTTTATTGTAAACATTCGCCACTTATCGAGAGTGGAGTTAAAAAAAAAACATAACCGATGAAAACTTAACCGCTGTTGGGGTTCTGTATGGTTGCTTCCTACTAGCTTCCCCTTTTACATTAAAGCCACCGCAGAACGTTAGAACGTTCTAGAGCAGGAATCTTTAAATTAGTCGATATCCCTATACTTGCGAACAGCCCAGAACAAACTCGGAAGGGTTTTTTTATCATTTACAATGTCTTTAATACAGTAGTAGAGCAAATAATTCCAAAGCGTTTTTTATCAATTAAAAATCATTTACAGTGTAATTGGATATTTAATAGTTTTAGACTGTACTGTAATTCCATACAAAGTTATACACAAAAGAATTGCTATGAAGCCTAGAGAAAGGTACATCCGTATCTTCATTTATAGTGCTAAACTTGATTTTCATCGCTATTTTTAAACCTTATATAATATATAAACCTTTTTAATTTTTATAAATATCAAAGGTTATATTTAAATTTAGAATACAAACAGAACAACATTTTACACGTCAAACGGAAGCGAAGTTATTTCGAAAAAGACAAAAAAGTGTACGCCGTGCAATCAAAAAAGAGTTCAGTTTTTGTCCATGACTCATTGCACGAGTTACCCTCAACCTGCCGACAGTTTTTAAAATATGTTGTAACGCTGTTACTTTGGTAGGCGCCGGTAGATGGCGCTGGCAGTAGATTGCCTCGCGCTATTGTTTAACGTCAAATAGACGCATGAGAGAGCACGGCTCGATTTTTTTTAAATTATTACTTTAATCCGCATTCGCGAGACTCGAGTGAGGCGAAGTTTTTAAAGTCAGAATGGCTGATGGCGCCCAATAATCGAATTAAATAATCTAATATAATAATAAAGGCTAGTGTTGAAATTTATATACAAAAAATTATTTTTATGCAGTATTTTTTTATTATTAGTAGTTTTATTGTTTAGACTGTAAATCTTTCTTAAAGTAATTAGATGTTTGCCTTTTTAATATAAAAACTTGTGCAGTAATTATGCGCACAGCTGGGAAAAGTATGAAATACGGGCATTACTTTGTAAAAAATGTATATTTAAAACCAAATATAGTATAGGCGCACAAAACAAATACGTTGTAAGTAATAATATTTATATTATTTGTTGCCTATGCATACACAAACGTCTCGTGCGGAAATATTCAAAACAAAGTTGTAAAAACAAACAGATTCACCTGTGAAACTGCCTTGTCGTCTTTTTATAATCTTGTTATGAATTTATGGGAGCATAACATATGTTTATACATTTATTTACAAAAAGTACAATACACGTAAAATACTCGACAACTAAAATAATTTGAAAAATTTTAGATCATTTATCTTGCATGATTACTATAAATTAAAAATTCAATTCAAAGTTGTGTTATCACTTAAAACATTTTATTGTAATTTTTTTAATACATAGTTCTTGTTTGAACCTAAGGCTTGCTTAGTACTCCAAAGGCTCTAAATAATTCTTACACATAGTCATCGATTACAGGTGTAAAAGATTAAGAAAGGTTGAATATATATATATATATATATATATATATATATATTCAACATATATATATATAGCTCATTCGGTGTTTGCTCAGTGTATAGCACGTTCTCTTCAAAATTTAATGGTTTTAGAAATAATAAGTAACATATTAGATAACACAGTAAGAAGATGTGTTGAAAACGATCGTATTACTAATAATGAAAATTAATTATTGTTCACTAACTGCAGCGGTAGACGACGTACGTACATACCTGCGTACCTGTAGAATTTATTGGCCTGTTGTATTACTGGGTTTTATAGTAATCACTTACATAGTAATTGGAAATATATGTAAAAGCTTTAAATTTTTTAGTCGACAAATTAGCTATACGTTAAACCCTTTAAACATTCGTATAGTATAACAAATCATCCTGTACAAGTAAGAACAGGATGATTAGTTGTACACCGTCTACGAACAGACGAGAACGAATGTTTATGGGTATATCGACCCTGTGATAAAACCACAATAGTGTAACCATATTAACGGTATGTCCAGGATAAAACATTTTTAAAAAGTTATATTCACAGGTCGCATAGTGGACTGAACTGATAGTTGTTGGGCCTCATGGTTCTGGATTGGACACCACGGGTCAGCAAGCATTGGATATCCTACAATAAAGTGGAAGCGTCGTCGAAAGAATTGGATGTAGACTTCCAATCAGTTCTATTAGAACTCTACGAGGGAGATCTATGTAACAGTGAATTTTGCCAGGCTGAATGATGATGACTTCGCCTACTTGTAGCCTAGATTTCGTCAGTGGAAATTTAACATGGTTTAAGATACACGACTTTTAGTATTGATATCTATAAATAAATATGATTATGGTTTACGTACATTCATCTTTATAGCGCGGGTGGACCGAACCAACTAAGTAGATCGAAGACATAGTTGAGGTCTGGAAGTCGCTGAACACAGGCAGGGCAAGCCTGATCATCGTGGCGATCTTTCAGTGAGGTCTATGCGTTGCAGTGAGCGTATATCGACAGACAAGATGATAATGATGATACATCTTTCAATTTATATATGTTACTTGAATAAATGAATTATGTCAGTAATATTAGAATAAATTATAAATTACGATGGACCCAAAAAGAATCTGCAGCAGTGGCTGAAAATGACATATTTATGCAAAACGCACAGAGTATAAAAATATGTATTAGGGAGACCTCAAAGTAATGTCGCTTTCTTAAGTTAAATTCGCACGACTACATTTTTAGCAAGTTTTTATTTCTAATCAACAATATATTATACCTTCGTTATCAAGGTATACAAATTCAATGCCGGAGCGGTAAAAATCAATAAGTTTTTCTGTAAAATAAGTCGACAGAAACGACATTACTTTCCGGTCCCCCTAATATATCATCGTAACATACGATCAGTGAGCATCCATCTTTTAAGTTAAATGCAGCGACAGTCCTGGCAAATATAAGGAAATCCCGCAAACGCATAGTAAATTTGGTCACCGTATTAACAGATGTGATAAAATATTACACAGTAATTAAGGCAACTGACGTCAATGCAGCTAATTTCGACGTATCTTGTTCTTATAAAAGCATTGAAAATAATTGTTTTTTAATATGTTCTGTTATTTATTTCCCACAATCGTAAAATATATATGTAAATGAGGAAAATGTAAAAATTTACAAAAAGTTAACAATTAAAAAAAATTATGACTAACTTTTATATGTTAAAAAATTCATAAACAGTGATTGTTTATAAGCGTAAAATCTTAAAATGGGTACATACATATATATACATAGTTCATTTGTTAGCAGAAAGCTTCTGCACCTATTTTCAATCGCTCTGAATAAAGTGATATATTTGTAACTCTCTTTGAATGCAACAGGCGAAAACCTTTATTCGTAAAAAGACTGCAGGGATATATAATAAAAAATAATTTATTGTAATATTTAGTAATCCGAATTTTGAACTCTTTCTTACCGTATTATCATTCCGTTATTTATTATTTCTGAAACTATTTACCTTTGGATGCGCTATATATTCATCCCTTTAAAGAATTGATTATCTAATATTTAAAATTCTCGTGTCACGGTGTTCGAACTTGAACTCCTCTGAAACGGCTCGACCGATTTTTACCAAATTTTACATGCGTATTCAGTATGTCTGAGAATCGGCTACTATCTATTTTCCATACCCCTAAGTGATAAGGGTGGTCCACCCCTAAATATTATTTTTAATTTTTTAGAGAATTTTTATGGTTTTTATTTTAATATGATACAGCATACAAAAATACATACAAACCTAAATTTTCACCCCTCTACGACCAACCCTTATCTTACATTTGTTAATTAAAAACTTTAATTTTTTTTGCAAAACAACTTTGCGGGATGAGCTAGTAACTTTATAAAACATATAACTGCGTATAAATTGATCCAGTAATATTATTTTTTTAATGTCGTTCCCGCCAAAATAACAAGTAGAAAACAAATACTCACTAATTAATTCGACTGCAATTCTATTTACAATCCTTGCAACCACAAGACACCAGTTACGACTAAACACGGGCGGCAGACAAATTAAAATCACACTAATTATTGTCGTTAACCACACTTGAGTCACAGATAATTCTAAACCACAGAGTAAATATATTTTAAAATATGTCAAATTTGACAGCTATGTTTTTTAAAATTAATGTTCTGTCTTAATAAGTTTATATTTATTAAAATATTTATTTGTATATTTAAATTTAGCACTACGTCTTTGTTTTTAAGACGTACGTGTTTGAATGTATTACTAGTTGGTATCCCTATATCGACTGTCTTATATGCCTTCCAAAGCATACGTAATTTTCCTTCCTCGTACAATTAATTACGAATTCAAAAACCGATTGACGCTTCGAATAACAATATTTATTTATAGTTTCTGAAACCTAGGTCGCATGTTGTAAACATTACCGGTTCTGAATGTTTTGTGTATTCAAATAAGTTTGCTAACGTGTTTACAATAATAAAATTAGATTTATCGGACTTTTTAATATAATTATCTATGATTGAAACGAATCATAACACCAATATCATCATATAAGCTGAACGCTTACTGCAAGCATACGACCTCCTTCAAAATTCGCCGCGATGACCTGTCTTACGCTGTTCGCAACCTGCGACTTCCAGCGATTTTAAGTATATTTGTCGCTCCACCTAATTGCAATAAATAAAATAAAAATATTTAAAAAAATCTTTAACAACCAATTTCTATTTAGTCTCTAAGATTTTTCACATCCATGTTTAAACATATCGTTTATTTATGTATATAAATATACTCTAATGTCTAGTGGTCCAATTTGGTCCAAGATGAAAAGACGATAGATGCAGAAGAGCTTCCAACCGGTCTTATTGCAAATCTATGGCGAAGGTCTATGTCTAGCAAAGAATATCCTAGGTTTGTCTAAAAAAGATTTTCTTAGGCAATAGAGCTTACAAAAATAATCATAGGGTAAGCGCAGAATAAGGAGTCCGCCCATAGGGTGGTTGGATGACATCAACAAGGTCGTTGAAAGGCGACTAGCCCTTCCATCGGGCCCTATGTGACCCTAATCTTTAGGCAGAGTTCCGAAAGAGGCCGTCCAGAAGTTGTAATGATATTGATGATGAATCTATTTTGAAATGCTTGTGTAGACAAAGAAGTTTTTATATCCCATCCTGACCTAAAAAATTCCTTTGACGGACGGCTGAATGAGAGAAAAGTATAAATTGTTTTTTATTTTTAATGCTAATCTTGTATACTTGCTGTTATTATTCTAACACTTATCACTAATAATAAATATTCTTTTTGTATTCAAATCGATTAGGTATTGTAATGATATTTAAGTCCTAGGCAATAATTAGAGATATAATTGATAATGTAAAAGTATCGTGCGGTGGCCCTGGCCGTGGCAGCCAAAGAACGGCCATGACCGGCCCAGACCAATGCACGCGAGTTATATTGTAATGCAACTAAAAACGCGGCGTCTACAGCCAGGGCTTTTGAAACTAAGGGTCGATGTTACTTTCATATTCAGTTATACGAATTATAACTAAATTTAAAAATAATAATAGTTCTGAGGAACCTGCTCAATTAACGTATGTACAGCATTAATAATATTTATGATATACAACAGCAAATAAACAATAAAAGTAGGTTAAAATAAAAAAAGTAAACCTAAAGCGTATATACATGTGCACCACATATTACAAAAAAAAATACTTTTAACTACACGAATATGGTTTTCGCCCGAAGACGCGGCCTAGATAGGCCCACCTCCAGAATGAACAGACGACGTAGTCAAGATCGCGAGAAGTCTCTGGATGAGAACAGTGCGAGACCGATCATCGTGGCGATCTTTAAGGAGTATACCTTGGACATCCATCGGTTGACATGATGATAATGATTGTATATCGTTAGTTATGCCTATAGATGTAAGGCCGGTTTAAAACGAATTAAACCAATCGGTTTAAAACGAAAAAAACCGTTTAAAACCGAAAAAACCCATTTTTTCTATTTTAAACGTTTAGTGTTGACGACTATGTTTTTCTTAAATATGAACACTATCTATTCCAAGCGTAGACATTACCTGGCTAAGTTGAAAAACTATTACCTAGTTAACTATATTGGTTATTTTGAAAAGATTTATCAATCAGTTTCATTCGGTTTATCTTACACAGTCCACTCGACAACATGATGATCATACAGTCAAGAAAGTCATGAAAATTTATGAGGCGCCACACTGACATTTCTGTCCTAAAATTAAATATGGCAACACTTTATTTCTTTTTATGACTTTCTTGACAGAATGTAACTGGCCTGCCTACCTACCTTGTGACGTTAACAGGGTAAAGGGACTTTATTGTCGATTTTGAGATATCAGTATTTTCGAATTCTACACGTGATTCTCCATTGAATTGTGTACTTTTCAATACACATTGTATTAGCGACAATAAAGTCCCTTCGCCCTGATAACGTCACATTTAATAAGACACTACTACAAATAGGTTATAAAGTTGTAAACAAGTGCCCAAGCTATAAAATAATTATGTTTGTTAAGTCTAGGATTACTAAGTTTGTTTAGGAAAGTTCCAGATGCTTTAATTTAAACCTGTATTTAAGCGAGAGGATCTAAGGCGTCATCGGCGTCGAGAGGATCTGCAGCGTATGGTCGATAATGATGTATAAAAACACTGTTCTTATATTTTAGTAGGCGAGTTTTAAACCGTTTAAAAAAATTTATTTGGGGTTTTAAACCGCCACTTTTGGTTTTAAATGTTTTAAATCGGCTTTTTTACATCTATAGTTATGCCTCTGTAAGTAAAGACTTCGTTAAAATATTTTTAACGTAAATTTACTGATTAAATTGATTTGGTTCTTGAAGAAAATGACAGATATAAATTATCACACCTTGATTAGCCTATGTATATTAACATATTTTTAATATTGCTTACTGCTAACTTGAAATTAAGACGGGTAATTGTAATGCTTTAACCGTATAATGACTCAAGCTTTTTGAATTAAGTAATTTTAATAATGTTGAAATAAATTTAACAGTTAAAAAAGGTTGAGCGCCCCTGGATTTTGCTGTCGGCACGTTTTACATCTGTACGCCTTGTAGCTTACCGAGGCCGGCGAAGCAAGACAACGTCCGTATACTCTCTTGGTAGATTTATTCAACGATATCTCAATATCAGAGTTTTCTATTCTACGAGAATGTTCTATTGATGCAAATTTCATGCTTTCCGGTTATATTTTCTATTTTTACCTTAGTTTTATTAAGTACTCTAGCATCAAAATTGTTTTTTAGGACCGGAATTTTGCAGTCCAAGTTGCATTTGCATATTGTGCGGATTCGTGGTGACAACGAGCCAAGTGCGTCTAGTTTACCACCTGTTTTAAGGTAGTTAACCACGAAGGTTACAGCCATTCGGAACGATACATACTACTAATTCAGCCGGATCGGGAGGCAGCCGAGTTCTTACATGACTTCAGCACACTCCATGGAGTGACCAGGCTCAAAGGCCCTTATGAAAGAACCTTGGCTTTGGTCGTCTCTCGTTATTATTACCAATAACCAAGATCGCAGGTAATATATGTAAGAAAAATAGCGATGAGTGTATAAGAGATTAGCACTAAAAATAAAGATAAGATATGGACTTGACCGTATTGTATCTCCTGCCTGTCGTAAGAGGTTGCTAAAAGGGCATCGAGTTTGTTGTTTGTTGAGGGTGGGGGCCTTCATTGTCCACTCAATGCAAACTTGAAGGGCGGCAACGCGAAGTGATTTCGTGTTGCTGCGGTACAGCAAGGATTCAGGGGAAGGCACAGCTTGCTCCAGGGATGTGTCTTGGCATAGTACTAATGGGGCAGCTACGAGTTCCGTTCGAGATGCGGCTCATCCAAAGGGTACCGAAGTCGACCATGTAGTGGGTTTTAGTAGGTAAGGATCCCACATATAGGTTCATCACCCAGAGGGCAAAGTAGGCTATGGCCATCCATCCAGAAGTTTTCTCCTCCGATACCAAAAAACAAATATGGTCTTCATCCATTCATTCCAGTGTGCAAAAATTAAAAAAAAATACTATTACTGAAAAGGATATTTTAATTCACAATCGAGCCGCAGAATGTCTGGCATTGTTCTATACGAGTAAATGAATAAAAATAATTGATTTCAGAAGAACCAGTATTAACGTGTAACTTCGGACAGTTTTATTGTGATTATTTTCAAAAACTTAAACACTGTAGATAGAGCAACTGTTTTATTTTACAGTACACTTTGATGTTACACAAACTAATTTGCCACTTATGTATAGCAGGCCAGTAATTAATGTATCGAGCTGGACAACTTCAAAACCCAGGCTAGCCAACGAGTTCAAGCAACAAAGAAGTTGCTATTCCTCCTATTGTTAGTCGAGTTTGAATGAGTATATTTACTGACGCACCACACTGAGGGTACTTTTAAAAATAAAATACGAAAATGCGTTGCGAGTTAATTTTATTTGTCGTCAATATAAATTACCCTCTGTCCGTCTGTCGGGATGTCAAGGAGGTTATTTCGAGAAATCTTTGTCTCCCAGCGCCCAAGGGTACCTTTGAAACTCGGCAGGAGAAGAATTTTAAATATAAGAAATGCATTCAATGCGTGTGTCAAGTTATTTATACATGGTGATTGGTTACCTATATCCAAATTTAACGATCTGAATGCATTCATCATATTTAAGCAACATTTCTTCAAGCTTTTATATCTATTTACAAATAAATAGTGATCACTCTGAAATATGTAATATTATTTAATGCGAGAGGCTAATAATTTTGGACAGTAGAAAGCCGTTGAAAGGTAGAAGTCTTACCGGTTGGTCAGATAAAATCTGCTATACTCTTGACACCAAACGGTCTACGATGCCAAAGACAAGATAACTTCGTTTTGACTGAATCACGACCGTCAGCAACGAAAGAGACGATGTAAGGATGTGGGGTTGTAATAGAACATCCATCGCATTACAAATTTTTCGTTCATTACGTTTTTATTTGTTTTCTTTGCTTAGATATATGCAATACATTATTTTTATTTGATAAATAATACACTCCAAATCCAATTTAGTTTGCTGAAATACTTATTCATAAATATATATATTCAATCCGATACTCGAATTTGGTGCAGATAAAAAATCCAATTTATTTATTTAACTTGTCAGATTTTTTACGTCGATAACTTCCTTATTTTTTTTATTCTTTTAATTACATCAAGAACAATGGCGTCGATACGATCGCGGGCGCGGCACAATGTTACCAAAGCTAATTATTGGTTAAATCGATTTGTTGTAAAATCACGGATCATATTTTGCGTTGTAGGAGTTTGCATGAGTGCGTCACATATGAATGACGGTGGAATATTCACTGTTTATTGTTCCGTCCGAACAATACAGAAAGCGAAGGAAAAAAATACCCCGATTTATTTTACCTTGGGGTTGTCGGTGCAAATAAAGAAAGACCGCTACTATCGTCCAAAACATTACAAAGTGAAATTTGACTTATGTTTTTATATGCTACTGTTAAATAGACATGGTGTTACCATTATGTAAATCAAGGCTTCGGTAAACCATCGTCATTAAGAAAATACAATAGTGTATCAGTTGGAACGAACAAAGGTTCAGTCCTCGCTGCGAGGTCAGTTAGGAACAAGATATTACCCCGTCTACCCTGGCCAGAATTGTTGGACTTTCCACCACTTCTTCCAGGGCTAACGCTTTCCTAAGTGGTAGTAAAGTTAGCCAGGCAACAGCAGCCGATTAAGTGGAGGTTCTGCCTTCTTAAACGCCCATGTTGGGATATTAAATTATCATATTGCGTGACCAACCTATTGTTCCCACTCGCGGCACCTTTGCACCAGGTCCGAATTAAGAACTCGGTCTACTAATCCGGTACGGATGTAGCAGTACGAGAGGCTCCAGAGACACTTTTTTTTAAATAATATTGTTATCTGTCATTTAATTTTATTACGTTCATTATCATTACACTTCTTACAAGAAATAAAAAAATAGATAAGTATTCCTCGAACATTAAAATCAAACAGTTAAAGAAATATAATAAATAAACAATAATAGTTCAAAAAGAGAACCATTATTTTCAGCCGATTGAGGCCCACTGCAAGGCGTAAGCCTTTGCTAAAGATCGCCACGATGACCGGTATTCCGCACCTTACGACTTCCCGCGACTTTAACTGTCTTCGGTCCCCTAGAAAAGGCCCACCCTTGCCGCGTCTACTAGCGTGTTATCGCCACTCTAGAACTTTCAACACCAACAGCCATCGGTTGCACGAGCGATGTGCCTCCCACAATGACACTTCAGACTTCACATTGGTTACTATAAATTAATTCGTTTATTATTTTTGATACGTAAGACATAATAGTTTTTCTTTCGTTACCTTATTTATGCAGTGCTCTTATACGTACATTGATGTATCTCAGTCACAAAGACGCCATGATCGTTTTTATACGTGTTGTAAAATAAATAAATAATGGAGCGTTCGCCTCGTTTGTCTTTTTATAAATGCATGTAAATGAAGACTCCGAATTAAATCGTCGGAGCGTGATTCACGCGGGGAAGTGGCGTCGCGTGTCCCGAATGTGACATTAGGCGTTAATGGAGTCGGTCGCCATCTTGAAACCATTGTCCCATACCGCGCAGCTGACGAATTTCCGGCCATACACCCGCTTATTTGGCTAGTTGACGTTCTTAATTGGTACTCTGTTGGCACTTTGAATTGGAGTAACTCTAATGTTTATTACATAGGTTCTACAGGAACGCACGAATTTATTTTCATTGTACCTACATTAAAAACATTATTCAAAAAAGACATTTCATGATATATAGCCCGCACTTTAATGAAATCTAATGGAAATTTGCAATAAGGAAAGGTGCCTACAACAATATTTTACAACATATACAACATATTTTAGTATAAGCCATCTTTTTTTTAAATTCGTGTGATTTCCGTCTAAAATGATTTAGAACTCTGCGGTCTCCCTCTCAATCCGGCAAAATTGTAATAGTGTGCGGAGCCGAAGTTCCTCGAGGAACCTTCGAGCTTCGCGAACTTAGGAGGTTTACTGCAAAATCAAACTTTCAGCAAAAATCGGTAATGTAAAATTTTCATAATCTTTTTACTTAAGTGCAACTATTATAATAATTAAAATTGTTTCCTTTTTTTTCTAATTTTATAGTTGATGGTACTACTGGATACGAACAGCGCCAAGCTGATTTGTTGAGGCGGATCTTTGAATGACTCTATGATGGTAAAATTATTCTCTTTAAAATTCTTTACGATTCAAAAAAAATTATTTATCAACTTCTGCATTTTTAGTTTTTATAGTATTATAAATAAAACAAAAATTATTGTAGGCATTTATCAGTTACACGTTGTATCGACAACGCAATAAATTTTCCAAAAATAGCATTAAAATCTAGATAAAATAATTGGTAGCACTATTTTTAACATTCACATATATATTGCTTCTTTATTCAAATATCTCATAGTATATAATTCCCGAAGCAAAGCGCATTGCACGCTTTAAGCAACTCAAACAATGGGTAGGTACTTCCTCGAGGAAATCGATCACTCCGCTGTCTAGACAGACGAAAATATCTACACATGTATGTACACAGTTTGTACGGACACAGTATTACCTCTCAGGGACTTTGAGATCCATTATGCATTAATTATTTTGGTGACTTTTAATAAACTAATCGTTCTATACGACTAGTGAATAACTATATTTAATATATTATTTATGTTTATATGAGATATCACCTATCAAACAATTCATCACTGTATCTCTAGAACAAAAAGGCATAGAGACTTGAAATTTGAAAGGAATATTTATTTTGTCGAGTTGTTAGCTAAGATTTAGGATTATACGAAATTTCACCCGCAAAGTGTCAAGGATCAAATGCCTATTTTCAAGCTCTGTCTTGCATAGGTATAAAAATTGGACAGAATGTATTTATGCCATGCAAAAAATTACACGAAGCGAGCAGGAAATGGCTAGTGTATATATAGGACGTAACATGATCAGTGGGTCAAACATGACCCAGGAGTGGGAGACCTTAATACCTATCTATATTTCCGCCATATGTACAAGTTTAGAAATTTTAGATGTTTCGACAAAAAATTAGTATATTTGGGAAAATATCGGATTCTTTTAGAGAAATTACTACAATGTAAGTTTTATACTCACGCTCGTGATTTTCTGCCTCTAATTAAGTACTAGGCCTTCTGTGTAATGCAATCGTAGGTAATCATTTCCGTTAAAAATTATCATGAATGGATTTTATGAAATTGCATCTAGATAATGTAGTGCAGGCTACACGAAGTGGGAAGGAGGTAGCTATTATATATTTTTATATATAAGCCATCTATATATATTATACATAAGTTTAAAATATAATTCATTTTAGAGATGAAATTTTTTTAAGTGAATACGGCTTGACCACAATTGTGGTCATCCAATTTTCGACACAAAAGTGCAATCTATGACAAGCGAACTCTATAATTAAGAAAATATAAAAAATGTACTTATATTCATTTAAATAACTTTTATTTATTCCCAATGTAATATTATTTACGATAGAATTTTATATGATCATAAAGATATAAATGGATTAACTTTATTGGAGTAATTGAAGCTGTTATGTATCGGGAATCGAGCCACGTTCATTATTGATAGTTAGACGCCATATTTGAAAGTAATGATAATATAATAACGGAGCATAGCGGTTGAATCCGTCGGTCCAGCGTATCGGCTATACTTATCGACTGTAGGGTTACGCATTCGTTAAATAGTACAGTATCCGGCGATAAATATTGCACATCGACCTTTGGAAAGAGACAATTGGCTAATTTCGGCTTCGTAGAGCGCTATCTCTTTCCCACACTACCTATGTGACGTTTTGTCAGTCGTATTTCGTGCGACGGAGATAGCGATGTGCAATATATATCGCCAAGAACTGTACGTATGATTTATATTATTGTTGAAGTTGCGACATTCATCATCATGTCATCATAAACCGATGGATGTCCATTGCAAGGCATAGGCCTTACCTAAAGAACGCCACTTGACTTATCTTCGCTGCCCGCATCCAGTGACTTCCCGCCACCTTGATAATGTCTAATAAAATAAAATACTTGATTGTAAGTTACAATTGATACAGTGCTATAGCTCAATGAGCAATGAAAAGGGTTATGCTCGGGATTTCTCTATAAGATCGTATCAGGAATGAGGAACATAGATGAACCAAAGTAACAGTCAAGTTAAAGTGGCAGTTATTAAGCCACATAGCGCTGAACAAATGACAGCTGTGGCTTGTTTCAGTAGTGGATGCCATGGACTGGAAAGCGCACCATGACGTCCACCCACAAATTGTACTGATATCCTAAATAAATTCTTCAGAAGTTTCTAGATACAGCCAACCTTATTGGAAATCAGTGGTGAAGAACTGTGTGCTTGTGGATTTTATACTGAAACCACTGTACCGCGCCTTAGGCATACACCGGGGGAGGGGAGGGGGCAGTTTTGTTCTACCGATTCACCGTTGAAGCTCGCGGCGCAAGTTGTTGCTCATGTTGTTTTAGAAATAAAATAGTATAACCAAAAAACTATGCTAACCTCTTTCTAAATTTTCATTTAAGAAACTGATTCACATCTTTTATACTAGGAAATTTACTATCGTATGACAAACAAATGATGTTTCATTTGAGATTCCAGAGAAATAATAAAACAGTCATGATATCTCATGGTTACGAAGATAATTTTATGAATGTTCGTTGTTGTATCATTCACTTTAATAGATTAGTTATTTAGTAGGAACAGAACAAAAGTAGTTTTATTTTAATACTTTTTAAGTACCAAATCGCATTACAAATATAGTCAATATCAAAATAGCTTAATTAAATGAGATCAATACTATCATTTATAATTGTCAGCTTAAAATTTAAGTTTATGTAAGTTCGTAATGCGCAACCTTTGTAGAAAGAAGTAACAACAGTTTTTTTGGATAATTTATTTAACATTTTTTTTCCTTAAAAATAGAACTACTTATTTCAAAAAAATCCTTATTGTATACAAATCTCTAAAATAGAATATAATAATATGCTTTTTATCAAAGCCTCTGCTTGATAAATTTAAAAGAAACCCTAGAATTTAAAAAAAATATATACATACAAAAAAATTTATTAAGTCGTACACATGTAGTAAGCCGTATATTATTTACTTTATTCGTATTATTATTAGAATTGTATTTCAAGAAGACCTTTAATAAACAAGTTCTGTTTTTATGTACAGAACCATTTGCAATTCGAGTCGTCACGCTTGACCACATTTGTATGAAAAAAGGTTTTCTATTCACCGTTTAGCTGTCCGCTGTTCGCCAATTCCGAACGATGCAGACAATCTATTTTATGAGTCCGCTTTCATTTGCCTATTGTTAAATGATTTCAATGTTAGAAACGGTTTTCTTGGAACACGTAAATCTATATTGATAAAAATGAATTTGAATGCTAAGCACTACTCAAAAACGGCTTATTTTTCATTTTCTTTAAGAAAAATTATTATTATAGATAAAAAGTTTAAAGGAAAAATAATATAAACAACATTTATACACAAACCACAGACAATTAAAAAAACCTCTACCCAACAGTCAAAGAGATTAATCAAAACCGTCGCGTTAATATGCGATTCATTAGTTCCCAAAGTAGTCAAGGCAGACCTCCGGGAGTTCACGGCAGTCTATGAGAAACTTGACGGACTCTTCGTTGGCGTGTCAAAAAAATAGGTGTTCACAATTCGTAAGAAGGGATTCTTGAAAATTTATAAGCTTTCGATGGTAATGACCTAAAATTTTGGCTTAACTGTACCTATCAATGTAGGTAGATATTTCAAGAAGCTCAGCTACTGTTGTAAAACCTTGCATATTCCATATTCAGTACAAAGCGCCGCTACTGTCGACTTGTTCAGACATGCAGAGGGACGAAATAAGACAGGAATTGACTGAACTCGTTTGACTTTGTGTTTTACGAAAATAAACTTTTAAAGCAAGAAGTTTTAAGTATTTTTATGTGAGTTTTTAGAACGTTAACAAAAATGGCATTTATCTAAATATCCGCAAATTTACTCATTTTAATCAAATATGTAAGAACCTTAAGTCATCAACAGAGAACAAAATATAAATGATGCTTACATAATCTTATGTCTTTATAATAAATATATTTCATGGCGCAATAATACTAAAAGCATTTTTAATGTTCTTGCGAAAAGGTAACTTAGGTTATACTACATCTGAACAAGGTAATAAAAAGCCCAAAAGCCATAAAACTTTTATACAACATTTGTAAAAGCTTCTCTAGTAAATTAAAAATAGTGAAAACGAAAACACATTAAACATACATGCTTAAAGTCGTTAATATGATTTAATTAACAATTGTATAATTACTAATATCGTAGACAAAAATTTTAAATAAATAATATATTCCTGTTTCCGTTATACGAAATTTAAATGATTTAAAATGGGATATACGAAATGTCATATTAACAACAATTTAAAAAATGACCGACGGACTCAGTGGTATAGACTACAAAAATTAATAAAAACCAAGACGGAATAACACTATACTTATAAATTTATAGATGTTTACTTTAGTTAACTTTCGTACAAATATTAACATATATTATAAAGTATTTAAATTATTATTATAAGTGTAATAAAAAACTGGTTAGTTGTAACAAAACAACTTAATTATAGAGGGTAAAAATACAGTAATAATGTTTCAAGTTCAAGTATTCTAATAATAACGGTTATTTGTCGTCAAAATATCACTCCGAAGATATCTTTCTAATTAATATGTTATTGATTATAATACCTATGAGCGAAATCCGGCAATAATATGTTTGAAAATAACTGAATTTATAAGTTCTTAACCTAATCGTACTAATGAGCGTTGTTAAAATTACAAGAAGATTGTAACTATGGATGTACTCACTTTAGCTCCAATCTGGTTCCCGCATTGACCGGCTTGTAGGTGCACTATTTCCCTCATTTTAGTTTTTTAATTTATTTACTAAGATGTCTAGAAGTTAGCGGGCGATTCTGAGGCGGCGTTCGTTTCCGCGAACACGCAACCAACTGACGGACGACTGAAGTGAATAAGGAACGGTAGAACTTTACGGGAGCGAATGACCGTACGGGGTGCGAATGTGGCAAGTGTAAAAAATTCTACTCATTTGGTAGTTTTTTTTCAATGGGCATATTATTGTTTAATATCATAGTAAATTTTTTTTACAGGTAAGTAATTCTATGTTGGTAATTAAACCATTAATTAATAAAATATGTACTTTTTAAATTAAATTACCGGCCTCACAAATTTTATTGTATGTTATGAATTAATAATGTAATGAAACTATATTTGAAATATTTTAGTAATTTGGGTTTCATAATCAGATAAGTTTTATCAATCAATAGTGCATATTTAGATTATAGTATAGTAATACACAATATTTTGAAATGAAAACAAATGTAGCATTCAATATTATTTAGTTAAAGATCAATCATACATAAGTCATTTTTATATTTAAATTAACAAATGCAAACACATCTTGTTCATGTTTTAAAGGGATTTATTTTTATTTTATAACACAGTAACAATAACGACAACAGTAATAATACCAACACGAATAAACTTTTATCACAAAATTAAAGTGATGCACTGGTATCCCTAACAGGCGATGATTCATGAAGTAAGCGCACCGTATAACCACAAATTAATTCAAGGATCCCTAATTACATTCTTTGTCTACATAAAATCTACAATTGATATGTTTGAAAATTGATAATCAAAAATCGGATACTTTTATCTACCAAATGTTGCAGTTTTGTTTTCGTAAAATAGCTACATTTATACGATATTAACATTATACTTTATCGGTAACTGAAAATTCAATTAATATGATGGGCGGTAATAAAAATTATTTTGTAAAATCGATTTAGTATTTCTAATTTTTTTTATTCATGTTTCGTGATGTTGTGACGCTCATAAGAATACATTTTTTTCAGGCTGGAAATCAAATCTAAAATTTATAAGATGATTTAAAAATGTAAATTTTTAAGAAATACTTCTATATATATATATATATATATATATATATATATATATATATAGTTTTATTTATTATTAATAGCTAATGGTAGCATCAATCTGGTAATGCGTCATACTTTGCGAACTGCAACACAAACTTTGAAATAATTTCCTAAGAACATATTTTAATGTTACTTTCGGACCAAAAGATGCATCCAAAATTTGATTAAATGCTTCTTTGTCAAAATATTAATGCATTGCAAAATAACTTTAGGCCGTTTAGTAAATGTAAAAGCAAATCTACAAGATAGTAGTTATACCTTGGCCATAAATATTCTTATAATTAAAAATAAACAAATGATTACTTTTAAATATGGAATCTGTAATTTTTATGTGATTGTTCATGGTTTTTCTTATTTCCGCGACAATATATTGTAGAATTTTGCACCAAAATTTTCTGATAATAAAATGCAGTGGGGTGATAAAGAGAACCAAATCGCTGTGATTGATAAAGTAGTTATGGTGGTAAGTACAATTTTTAATATCCTGCATACGCTTTAGATTAGTCGAATATTTTTGTACCGGACTATTGACAGGTACAATGAAACCTCCTCTGTTGGTAGTGTTCGAACGGAAACAAAATAATTTTTCTCGGGAGATGAAGATAACACCTGGAATCATACCGAGTATTTTAAAAGATGACTTAGGACATGCAGCGCGTCGCATTGGTAATTTCTTACCTGGTAATTTAAAAGAAAAGAGTAGGATGGTAAAATCAAAACAACTAAAGCGATACGCAAATGGAGATCACTGAAAAAAAAATTTTACGTAAAAGAAAATTATTACAATTGATGCAAATACTGAAAGCTCTAAAGAAGCTTTTTATTAGTACAACAGAGTATAACTTTAATATTATCGGACTTCAGTAATGGCTTAGTGTAATGTTAGCTATGAAGAAGTAACTGAGGCATATTTTTTTGCAAAAAAAGGTGTCAAAACATCGGATATGGATATAAAAAAATCATTTTTAAGAAGTTAAGACCCATAACGAAACCATGGTAAATAACCAAGAATGGTTCTTTTAGCAAAATTCGGCGCCGGATCATAAAGCTATCTACTCAATATTGGTTAGAAACGAACGTTCCGGACTTTATTACTGAAGACTGTCCGTCATCCAGTTTTGATCTTAATCCCCTGGATAATGATTTACGGTCAGTTTTTGAAAATAAAACTTGCACCTAACGCCATGATAATTAGGAGTTCCTAAAACAATCCATACAGCGGCAGAGAAGAATTTTTGCGTAGAAAGTGTGCGTGCTGCTATTGATAACTGCTCTCACGTTTAAAGGACTGTATTGCGGCCTACGAAGACCTCTTCGAATAAGCTTTGAATATTTTAATTGTTTTATATTAATGTAATAATAAATTACACATTGTAATAAGGTACAAGAAAAAATGTTGTTTTTCTTAGTAACAATATTTATAGCAAGACAGTATATGATTCACTCCTCTCAGATTTTCTTGAAATTGTTACAGATTGATTTGTGTGTATTGTTTAACATATATGTCGGAGAAGTAGACTAGGTAGAATTTTAGAAACATCAGCTTTGTCGTGTTGAGTGTTTTGACGGTGGCAGTTGTGTAATTCGCATTGTTTGCCGCATACGCATTTATCAGCGGGTTGGCGGGCGGTGCACTTTGTTGCACGACTACCACTGCATGTGCGGAAGTGGCAAAATATCGGTCCCTTTCTTACTTAGGATGGGCTTCCGCAAGGTAACGCCTGATTCATTTAAATCTTTGTCGATATCTTATGATCTGAAAGAAAGAGTTGAGCCTCGAACAGCTGGTGCGTCCGGATCTTTCAAGACGTTGTTATACAGTTAGTCCATTATAAAATCTTCCGGAATATTGTCATATTGTAAGATTTTTGAAGTCGCCAAAATATTTAAGAGGTTTGCACTGCTTTTAATTCTATATATGAATATGATATCGAGAAACGTGTATCAATCGGCAAGGTCATCTCATGTTACAATTATATTTTGCTACGTAATCTCAAATCTATTGTTAACGCTTGTTTCAAAACGTATCATATTTATGTTTGAATGTAACCTGATTTCGGTGACAGCGTATCTTAGTGGAATTGTTTGCATACTTATTAAACTAATGCAGACAACAGTAAAATAAAACGGCTGTGATGTTTTAAATAAATTATCATCATCATCGCCATCAACACTCACTGTAAGACATTGCCTTCCTCCAAAGATGATCACTATGTTTGGTCTTACGCTGCCGCATCCAGCGACTTCTACCTACCCCGCCTACTGCTATTTCAGACGAGCAATTCTTCGTGCTACGTAGATCATCTCGATTCTTAGGCGGATTTCCTCATATATCATTCGGTCTCGCATCGAAACTTCTAGCGCATTCCTCTTTCCGTCGTCTATGAGTGACCTTGTGCCTTCTTAAAGTCCCACCGTAAGCGATCACGTCTAGAGTCCGTAAGTCATAACCACTAGTAATCAAAGACTTTCGTCTTCATACATTGAAGTATTTTGAATGAGAAGATGTTTCGAAGCATACCGAATGTTGCACATCTGAATTCGGCGAATTACTGCGCTGCGTGTGCTGCGTGTGTGTATTAGACATTTCTAGGAATCGTTATGACTCCGAGTCGTTATTAATTTTTGGCGTCAATTTTTGAAATAACGCGTATAATATATACTTTTTATCCCTCGCGAAACTGTTACACCCAACTTAATCCCTTTATTTATTAATTAATCGCTTCTGTTTTAACTGTACGTAGTTAAGAACACTAGATTTCTTTCAATTTAAGTAAAACTACTTATAATGTTTGTAGTAACATCGAAGCTATCAATGACGCTCAGCAGATGGGGCGCCATGACAGTTTGGATACTTCCTGTTTCCGTGTGGCCACAAACACAGATGTATGTTCTGTATTTATTTATTAGTTTATTTCAAATAGGCACTCTAACAGCAACATATAAAACAATTTTTTATTAGTTTCATTTAACAAAATACGAAATTAAATATGTTTGCCTATTGTAGAAGTATACAGCCCTGGCCATACGCTAGCTTATATCTAAACGTTAATAACACAATAAACCAGAAAACAAAGACGGGGGCAATCTATTGTTTGCTAAATTAATTATACCCAAGATTTTGTACTTTAGTTAAAGTTAAATAAATAAGGAAAGGTAAAGTAAGATTTACGAACAGTGTTTAAGAAATCTCTCTCTAAAAGCACTTACAGAGTCCGCAAAAATGTCCCTGATATCTCCGTATTAAATTGATAGTGTTTCACATTCGTAGTCTGAGGTTAGTGTTGTGGCGCGGAAGATATATATATTCTTTAACTGAAATGTTTCCGTATTCTTTCCCATCCTTTGATGTTCTGTGTAGTTTGCTTATATTATTGAACCTTATTCGGAGGTTTAAATAAACATATTAATCGTTTAATTTTTGTTTGATTAAGATAATATGTTATCATGAAAATATAAAAGAGTGTACAGAATAGGTAATTTAAAATGTGGCAATCTCTTGTTTGTGATAGCTTTTTTTTATATTATTATTACGTTATTTTTTATTTCTGAATTCATTGATTTTTGGATAAGGTGTCTCAATTAACAGAAAGCAAAAGACCTATATCTATTGATATAATAATATTAAAAATATATGAAGCTTATTCAAAATTGGAATTATTAGGTATCTCCATTTAGATTCATACTACGCATGCAGCCAGTTATCAAACGAGTCACGTATTCAGGGGAAAATTCTTAGCTGCCAATATTTTAGATTGTTTCAAGAATTATAAATGAACACTATTGAATGGTGGGTCTACTTTCATTTCTCAAAAATTACACATTTTTTATCTTTTAATAAAGTTACTATAAATTTGACACATCAGTCAATACTACACCATATTTTACAACAATGACAACTATGTAGTTAATCTGGCAACTCAGTCAATGTTCCATTTTTAAATTCAATTCTTTTATTTAGCCAGTACGATGTATCTGGATTTGTAAACTTCTACAAACATGACGTTTGGGGAATGCTTATGATCCTGCCAATGCTGCTTTTGAAGCGCGTTCCGAAAATGGGCTTTCGCTCTTAGCAAGTCTAAATAATTTAGCAGGTTATTAGGTTACTATCAAGTATATATATGCTGTTATACCTCTTGACTTATTTACCTCGACGTTTTGGTGTACAAGTCAGAGTATTTCATCACTTTAGTTCTTTTTTTGTTCCTAAGGAACAGTAAGTAAAATAAGTTCTCTAAATCTAATCTTAAAAAAGTTGGAACGAAAACGATCCAAGAATAACTGTATAACATAAACTATAAAATTTTGTTACATTTTCCTCATCAATACTAACACATGACTCACACCGTCGCCATGTTGGATTATTATTCATTTTTAATACTCGCCATGACGGGATAGGGTTGTGAAAAAGCAGGAACATATTTTAATGTAATTTAATTCAAGAAATTTCTTAGTTTATTGAATATATTACTATTATAAATCCGTTGTACATACCTGGTTTTTTTAATTATGAAATAACGAGAATTAGTTTAATTTTTATACGCAATTTCGTTTTATAAATATAAAAACGCGTTAACTTATTTGTACAGAATTATTATGTATGCTGCAACTCTGCAACGAATCGGCGGTGTCAAATTGTCAGTAAAAATGGCGCAATTCAGTTCCCCGCCATTGTTTGACAGCCATTAGCTGGTTTTACGAGTTATTACGTTGAAGTTAGACCCCATCGACTCGAAGATTTGCTAATATTGTATACATATAGAGAACATATGTTATATGTTACTCTATACCATATAATTAATACAATATAATAGAAAATTATAAAAATACCTTTACTCAACTGTGTAATTACATGAACTCATGAAAAAATAACTCAGGATATATTAAGATTTATTTATTAACTAATACTATTTTAAATTTTAGAATTAAAACTGATAAAAAAGGTCTTAGTTATCTCTTGCAAATTTATTGTACATGCGTACACACAAACTCATCATGGATTTGTAATCTTTTTGAAGACGATACATAGGCGTTACGAGCTTATTTTTAATTTCAATTATTAAATAAATATATATGCACGTTATAGATCTAGATGATGATTTAGACTACAGAGCTTTGGATGACTGAGTGAAAACAAATAAAAACCATATTTTTAGCAAATATGTACATTTAAAGCACCTTATATAAAATAACCCCAGATTTTCCAGAACCCAACTGGACCCCGAGGAGAGTACGACTACCACCGACTAAAAGAATCAAATTTGGAGAAAAAAATTATAGAAAATTCTACGGTAGGTCTTAGTTCAAAGCTAATTCGACGCTTTAGATTAGATTTCGGGTTTCAGTATATCAGCAGCGGGCAACCAAATAGCAAGCGCAGCGTCGAATGTCTACCTATAAAGTGCACAGATGACTTTGTTAAGGTCGTCGGAAGGCGCGGGGGGCGAGTTGTTTCTAAATGGTCCTCCATTGGATTTTACGGCTGAAATGATAATGTAAAGTCGTAAAATAAAAAATATCTATAGAAGTAATAGATTATATAAACAAAAGGATAAAAATATAAATAAATAAAAAAGTATAATGGGCGGTCATCACTAAACGCAATTTCTTACAGACAACCATAGTCTGGAAATAAAAGCGGGACAAGTAGTGTGTAGTCAATGTGTACATACAAACATACATGTATACGTAATTAAAATATATATTTATTTATTTGGCTTGTTTATTAGATAACATAAAGATAAGTAATGACAATGTTTTAAATTTACAACGTAGCAAGAATCAAAATAACTCCTGGTCGCCATATTAATAATATTAACCGCCAATTTCACATAATTTAATATAATAAAAACATAATTTTATTATGTTCGAATTACTTCAAATCAAAGAAAAACACTTTAAAATAAATTATATAATTATACTTATAATTAAGAAAATAACAAAAACACAGATTTGTTAAAATATGGTAACATTTAAAGTGAATTTTGTGTTCGTTTTTATAATTTGGCTATGTAATATAGATATATTCTGTGTAGTCTGGAACAAATGTCATCAAAGTTTATTTAAATATACAGCTTTAAATAATTGCGTTTACTTTTTTATATATATAAATATTTTCCAAAATTATTCCTTTAATATTAGATACCAAATAAGATTAACATTTTGCCAAAAGAAACAACAAAGTAAGTAACAGGAATCTAATTTCGAACAAGTAGCTAGATTTAATCTGGCCCGACGCCAAAAATGTCATTGACCCCTTAATGGCTGCCACGTCATACTAAGCGCGGTAAACACGAGACATGTTGAATTTATCTCTTCTTAAGTAATAAACAGATTTTATATTGTCTAGAACAGTGTTTCCCAACGCAGGGCTCACGCCCCAAAGGGGGGAATTTGATTATTAAGGGAGGCAATTCGAAAGTGTACTCGACACGGTTTGGTATAAAAAATATATATGTTACAACGCCTAGAACCTATCTTTATTTATTTTAGGACATAAGTATGATATTACACATCGCCTGCGGGGACGTGGATCATCCGGTTTTGTTTTTCAGCAGTTCTGTACATCAAATATGTTTATTCGATAAGACATTTACACGCATTTTTATACAGTAAATTGTTTTAAAATGATAATTAATTAGCTTCTACCTGCTCAGAATGTTAATTAGAAGATCAACGGTTGCTCTTTTCAAACAAAATTTAACAATGTTTGATGTATATGTCTTAAAACGTTGAAATTAATTTCAACCATGTAAATGAACCAACAAACCCAGTTTTACGTAGGTTGATCTAATTAATAACTGCTGTATGCTAATATTAAATTAATGTGATAATATATTTGTAATATTAATTTTAGAATAAGGTGATGGAAGGAAACTTTATTATGTAGGCATTCACTCAGACTCGGGATGACCATTCCATCCATTCAACCTCTTAAATAATACACATACGCAAAACATGTAAATAAAATTTATCACATGTTATTATTAATTATAATAGATAAGTATACATTTCTCTTAGCGTCGTTTCTCCAATGACCATGTTGTGATCTTAACACGCAGAGACCAGTAATAAAACTCAGTTACGCAAAACAGAGTCGGATAAGAACTCAAAAGGTCTTTACTAAAGAGAACAAAATAAATACAAAATATGGGACGTAAGTCATAAACCAGTAACTAAGTCTGTGATAGCATGGTAATATGATAAATAAAACAAATCTGTGATATCTTGGGAGTGCAAGAAAGAGATGTAAGAGGAAGTCTGAACGAAATGCAAAGAATGTAAAGAGTGACAGATAATGTGAAAGAAATGATAACGAACAAAAGAAAAAGTGAAGAACTATAAAAATCAGTAGGGGTGAACGAGAGATACCCAAAAACGGGGGCCAAAACACGCAGTGATCCTATCTCTTGCAATGTTTCTCCATCTATAACAGTTTTACTAGACGTGTACTGCCTCAGAAACATTTATAATGAGAGTGGTGGGTATTCGGTCAGACCAGCGCATAGGGCTACGCCTTCTCGGTCTTTTACTGTCGATTTTGCTGATGACAATGAGTTTTTGGAGTTCGTCACAAGGTTTTCGTGCTACGTGTCCGAAGATCTAGAAGATCCTCCCCAGGTCAATATCTGAGATAACACAATGCTGTTCTAAATATTAGTCATCATTACGGTTTACATGCATTCGTAACAAAACATTTATTAAGATTATATCAGCTGATAGACATCAACTGCAATGCACTGGCATTCCTATTATAAATACATTATAAATATTTACGACGTATGAAGATAATTTTTTTAAATAGTTTCTTAATAATTTTGTGCAGTATGGTTATGTTTGAAACGCATAAGGTCACTTCATAATTGTAACGCGAATAAATACTGTCCGCTGAAGAGAAAAGACGAAGTCACTGACGAAGCTTGAAGTATTACTCGTTTAAAGTGGCAGTAGATGGGGCACATCATTCTAGCAACTGACGGAGGTTCTCGAGTGTCGAGCCGATAGAGGCAGCTTAGGTAGACCGATGAAATAGTTAAGGTGGGAAATCGGTGATATATAAGCAGCGCAAGATCAATCATCGTGGTAACCATCTATCGGCTTATGTGATGATGATAAATAGAAAGAATATCACAGGATGCATTACATTCATTTACTTTTATAAATCGCAGTAATTTATTTAAAGAAGTGTGTTGATACACACAGAAAAATTATCAAAAAAAACTAAAATTTTTTTTACTTAATTTTCTGTAATCACTACAGACACACCTTATTTGAGCAGATTACACTGTATTTCAATGGAAATATAAAAAACAATATATGAACAGCTGCCTTTAGTAACAAGCTGAACGATACGTATGTACAATGTTAACCCTTTCACGACCACGGGGACGCCGGTGTCCCAAGCAAAAATCATGGATTAATTAAATATTTACGTAGCCAATGTAAATTATTTTTTTGTTTTAATATTTAGGAAAGTATCTTTTTATTATTTTTTACTAGCAATATAGGATAACTAACACCGTTTGTTGTTTATCGTCATCGGAACGTTAGAGTTCTTTTGGCGCGAATGATCTGCTGTTTGGAATAAATAATTGATATTGTAAAAGTGCTTTTCAAGTTTTTAAAGTGTCAAATTATCATTACCTGGTAAGTAAATTGTTATTCTAAATATTCAGTATTAATGTATTTATGTTGTATTCTGTGATAAATCGTTATAAAGATTATGGGACACGGATGTCCCTGTCGGCGTAAAAGGATTCTTTTCATAGGGAATTTCTTAACTTTTGGCCTGGTGATATACCAAAACGCTATCATTTTCTTATTCATATTTTTCTCAGAATATATTTCGTAAGGGACGTGGAGTTTTTGAACTTCGAAAAAACAAAATTCTTTAAATTTTTGTGGGCGACAATAGCGATGAGGAAGATGACTTAGTGCTTGATGACGAAGACCAAAGACTTCTAGTACAGGATGATGACCAAGGGATATTTGATGTCGAGGTTGAAGAGACGACGACTCTCCAACGGCAAGAATCACCTGAACCTTCAACGTCTCAAAAAAACAATCCATCTAATCATTAACCAATCATCTAACAACAGGAATTGTTTCGCCGAGTACCACAAATAACTTGCCCTATTATATTTATATTATTCATAAACAAGTAAAAAAAAGTACACTAAGTAACAAATGTACATTATTTACAACAAAACAGACTTACTAACAAGTAAACCAAAATTTAGAGTTTAAGTAGAAAGTAACCCTTAGCGACCACAGGGACATATATGTCCCATAAATTTCCAAAAAAAATGTAAAACTTTTTTGAATTTTTAGTATAAATTATGTTTTTAGGATGCCTATTAATTCATTACATCTAGCTAAATTAATTAAATAAGGTACCGTAACCTTATGGTCCTGAAAGGGTTAAAGCTTTATAAACGTTAAAAAAAATTACATTCAATAGATTGTTCATGTCTTGCTTTTATATTAATTAAAGGATCGTTAAATATTTTTTTCTATTTTATTCAGTTCTTAACGTTTAAATATCGTCATTTTAGCCTATAGACGCCCACTGCAAGATATAGACCTCCACCAAGACATATAGTTAGTTATCGCAGTGTAATATTATGGTACGCAGAAGACACCGCGGCCCGTACTCTGAAAACTTGTTTTTGAGCAGTGCCAATCCTATATAACTATTGCACAAAGTGTGAATTATATGTGATTGAATCTGAGAAATCAAACCTGCGACCTATGATCCCAAGTCGCAGTTCTCTACCGCTGTGCTACCACTGCTCAACGTTTAGACATAAGCTAGTATAATTTTGGCCAGAGTAACCATGTAAACTTACATGTATGTAACTATGTAAATATATCTCGTACATAGTTACATGGATATATATCTATATCCATGTAACTATGTATTGCTATTGGTGTGCCTATTTCAAGTAAATAAACAATTAAAAAATAAACAAATGTTGCCAGTAACATAGACCAAAAAGATAAGTAATTTCTTTTTTTTTTATTTATGGCCTTCGCTATTGGGAGCCACTCGTATCCCTATTTTGTTTTGGACAGGGACTTTATTTACAAATAATTTTTTCAGGGTTTTATCTTTATTCTAGATATTTAATTTCAGAACTGCTATCACAAATCTAGAAATTACGTTAAATATTTAACAATTAAATAAGCCGATTTGGCGTGACGTTGTTTTATGGCAAACTTTATATATCGATGATCAAAACATCAATAGGTTTCTAACCCCTCTGACGCACGGGTGGGTTTACGACGTATGTATTGCCGGAAGCCAACGTTAGCGAACACTGAAACCGGACGCAGTGACCACTAAATCATCCGATGTCAATAAACACACAGCAAATCTGCCGAGGTGATCGCACTTTTTGCGTAGACTACATTTTATTGCACTACTATAGTTTCCACGCAGGTTTACCTATTAATTTTTACAAAACGCACAGATTTGTATATCGGATTCTTTTGTAATCAATTTAACAAATATCCTTAACATCATCATCATATCAGCAGTCCCGGAGGCCGTCTCAGCCTATAGAATGCTTCGCTGGATCGAGCTGGAGACTATGCTGGTCCAAATGTTCACGGGACAGGAGTACACCTGAGTACTTATATAGGTATTTAATGGAATCAGGCGTTATTTTGCGGAAGTCCATCCTAAGTATGAAAAGGACCAATATTTAGCCACTTCCGCACATGTAGTGGTAGCCCGCTGATAAATGCGCATGCGGCAAACAAAGCGAATTACACAACTGTCACCGTTAAATCACTCAACACGTGTTTCACCCCTCCACGGGGCATCTTCAGGAGCTATGTTACACCGATTAGTGCCAAACACAGAGTGACACACAGAGTGAAACGCCCTGTGTTTGATGTGCCGGGCTACCACTGCATGTGCGGAAGTGGCTAAATATTGGTCCTTTACTTACTTACTTTTACAGGGTTAAACTGAAGGAGAGTGTCTCCAGAGCATGGTGTAAGTAATCATAAGCTGTCCCGTCTTTGGGTTATTAAAAATGGAATGCTAGTCTAGGTTAACACAGAGACTGGCAGATAAAATTATAATTGTAAAAAAGACCTTGTCACACATGGGGCCTCACGTACTCTCCGTACGTGAGGCCCCAAAAAGAACAAAAAAAACATCATATCAGTTGATAAACAACCACAGCAAGTTACTTGCATCCCCCAAAGCTACCGCCACCTTCCTTTATATATCAATGTAATTCATTTCCAAGCTTCACTCATCACGATCATCATTTTTACAATAAGACGTCCAGTGCTGGACATAGGCTTCCTAAGTAGATTTTCAAAAGGATCGGTTTGGGCACGAGGGATTCACTGACCACCTGCATAGGCTTAAACTCGGGGAGAATCTTTCGTGTACCTGTGACCCTGCGGTGGATCCTAGTACACCTGATAGGTAGCTGTCCCGTATCCGGAGGACTTCGGTTTGACTCCGGATTCCGGTTTGGTAAAAAAAATTGTGAGGACAGCATCGCCTCATCATAACTAATCATGATCAGCACAGGCCAGCATTCCTCAAATGCTGCAGGGCAATAATTGAGGAAAGAATTAAAAAAAAAACGATAAATCAAACAAGTTGGGTGAGTAATTAAATAAATAGGACGTAATCAAAACAAAAAAAAATATGAATCACAAATAAAAAGGGAGATAAAAATAAAATATAATATATATAATATACATACATAATGTAAACAAATTAAAAATTGTAACTGTAATAAAATGTGGTATTAAATAAGTATAAGAAATAAGAATACAAAATAGTATATCATAAGAAATAAAGCTCAAAGCGAAAAATTGTCATAAGTACCTAACCTAACCTGTGATATTTGAGGAACAAGGTGAAAGAAGACAGGCGATGCATGAAAGGAAATTAGTACTTAGAGAGAAGAAGATATTTAGATCATATAACGAATAAAAGAACAGTAAAGAAATAAAAAAGATGTGAAAAAAATTACTAAAAATGTGAATGCCCTGTCCCAAAATCAGATAGGGGAGTACAAGAAGTTTCCAACAGCGGGGGCCAATAAAAGAATAGGATCGGCTGCAAGACGATTAAGCGGATAACTGGCTACTGCGTTTAAAAGATTGTTACAGCGATTGGAGGCCGTTTCGAATAAGTTTTCTATATTTTTATGGGTTTTAAATTAATATATTAAACTAACACACTGTAATAGTATAATAAATGTTATGTACAGTGTAAAATAGTTTTTTTTTCCTTCGTAACAATATTTATGACGATACTAAGTATATTTATAAATTCATCCATATTTCTCTTGGTCACGCCATAGGTTGAGAACGGCTTTAAAGATTTTATTTCACCTTATTTTAAAGTCTTCTACTACATCGTGTAAGGACAGCAATTAGAAATTTCATAGAAACTTGAAAAAGTACAGTTGCTATTGAAACTGCGCATTTAACAGTTCATTATGAAGGTCATGCATTTGACAATTCGCTTTGGCATTTCACGAGACGCAAACGTGTATTGCAGCATCGGTCAATATTTATTGATACAAAAATTATTTTATTTATTTCATATTTATTCAATATACAGAGTGTACACTGTGAAATAAGTCGTTGTCATTTCAGCCTATAAACGCTCACTGCAAAGCATAGGCCTCGCTCAAAGATAAATATGGGGGACATATAATCGCTACTTATGGCAGGCCGGTTAGCAATTATAATACAAATCGATCGATTTGACCTTTTGCCCTGTCATAAAACCTAAAGGGGAATGATCAAAGTATTATTTTACTAAAAAACCGTAAAATTAAAATCTTAAAACTTTGTAATAACTTTTTCGAGCCAGGCAGTGTTCCAATTCGATAAAATAAATCCTATAATGCCGCTTTCTTAAGTGCAAATTTGAAAATTATCATAGATTAATTAGTTGGGTATATTTCATATAAATTAATACAAACATATTGCTATTATTATACATGTGTCTTCTTTGATTATTATGAGTCAATTAACACAGGCAGGCTATATTCAATTTGTGCTGGACTCTGTTAGCCCTTTATAGCTTTTAGAGCTTTGGATTCTGCGAAGACTAAGCGGTACTATAATTTCTGATGAAGTTGATGAAAGATGAAGAGTTCACGAAACGGAAGGGTCTGTAAATTATTTAATAACTCAGCGGTTTTAAGCACCTGCTTAAATTAATCCCATCAGAGTTATTACCGCGGGTCAATCTACTACTAGTGCCATCTATCGGCGATAATCGGAATAACTGCGTTCCTATAATAATGTTCCATAGAATATAATCAAGTCATACGATAATTCATCTATTCTGTACTAGGTGGCGCTAATTCTAGTTCACGTTTAGTATTATGGGCCTGGCGTAATAACCACACTTTAAGTGGAAGGTTTAATTAAAAGATCAAATTGAAAGGGGAATCTTATGCTATGTAGTTCCAGTACGAAAATATTATCACTCTCCTGGCATCCTGTAAATCAACGTTTAAAAACTGTAAAGAAATATATGTATTATAAAACTTATGAAAACAAAATTTCAAATTTTGTATTGTCTTTGAAACTTTTAAATGTTCATTTCATATTTATTAACACTTTTTACATCTTTTGTAATGGCGGAACTAACAGTGCCTTACAGCCATTCTCTACCAGTAAACTTAATGTGTACAGATACCTAGTAGGTACATACAGCGGACATAGCTTTTAAGAAAGCGGGCTATGATCGTAAGATGTTTTATTTCGAAAACGAAAAATTATTACGAGACTTCATTGGAATCACAGGGTCGGAGTATCGGAATGATGTGTATTTAATGGAATCAGGCGTTTTGACTCTGTGTTTGGCATTAATCGGTGTAACATAACTCCTGAAGATGCCCCGTGGAGGGGCGAAGCACGTGTTGAGTGATTTGAAGGTGGCGGTTGTGTAATTCGCATTGTTTGCCACATACGCATTTATCAGCGGGCTGGCGGGCGGTGCACTTTGTTGCACGACAACCACTGCATGTGCGGAAGTGGCTAAATATTGGTCCTTTTTTTACTAACGATGGACTTCCGCAAGATAACGCCTGATTCCATTAAATAAAAATGTATTTAAAATCTTTAACGGTCGAAGCCCAGTGATATTAGGTCCACCTAGGGCATAATTTGATCGTCCTCATCGTTTCAGTAAGACATTCACTGCTAAACATAGCCTTCAAGCAGCTTGTATTTAGCGTATTCCAAAATCTTAACAGAGTCATCTGTACACTTTCCAAGCCGTGATTATATTTCGTCTTAATTAGGCGCTGTTACCATTTCTGGAATTTAAAGCTTCAACAGATTCTGCGTTGACTAAATAAAAAAAAAAAAAACCTATGCCAAATATGACGCCTGTTTTATTGTTTTGACTAATTAACGAGGCGAAGGCGAAATGCGTGATGCTCTTCTCCAATGACTTTTGATGAATCGATATCTGAGACGGTGGTCCATGGTTTTCACTCCAGAACTTTAAGGCTCTAACTATAAGTGCCGTGTGACCATTATCTTACCCGCATCCCTCGGACCTCATCTATGTTCACTTCAACTGGCCATACTATGTTAGTTACTTAGCCAGCTTAAGTTACATAGCCCTTTGCGTGTTCATCGAGTTACTGTGACCTTACTATAAGACCCAAAGTAAGTGACCATGTTTCACTGCCCTTAGTCGACATTCGGTAACTATAAATTCAAGGTGACTTATTTTAATTACGAACGACACGATATTTATTTTTCATAATCACGTTATGTAAATTCAGCCTTGTCCTGTTTCTCTTATACCCTACGGTTTGCAGCACAATTAAGTTTCTGAACAAACTCTCGTGTTGTATAATCTGTCCTATTTACATTTCTCGTTAATTATCTGTTGTCAGGCATCTTCTTTTTTTATATTTACACTATTACAAATTGTCCCGATCGCCTTTAGATATTGGACCAGTAGCATTCCATTTAATAAACGCTTTATTTAATTATTAAATATGAAGTAAATAAATTATTCTGTGAACAGTAAATACTGTCATACGCGCGATGTTCAAAGCGAACTGTCAAATGTACTTTTATTAGTCATTATTTTACGAAGAGTTTCTACGCATTTTGTTATGTTTTTTATTTAAAAACTTTTCTCAAGATTTTTGTATATTTTGATATACTTATAAAAAAGATGAATTAAATCTGGAACGTTTTTGTCAAGTTATGGCGTCAATGTTGAAGAGATACGTATTCTGAAAGTTATTTTCTTTCTGCTAACTAACATTCCTAAATCGAAATGAAGAAATTGTCTAAAATGTATTAGGTTTACCGTTTTAAAATGTATCAAATCAGTAAATAAAAGAGTATAAATTTAATCCTTATGTTTAAGATTACAACCGCAAACTTAACAGACAGAAATGCGTGCTACAACTAGTATGTAATTATGTTCCAGGGGATACAAACCTGCGGTCCGGGAGGCGAATACGACTCTTTATAGGATTGTCGATAAATGTTCCTAAGTTCCCATTCTAATTTTTTTGTTTTTACATCTTGAACAAATATATTGGTACTGTATTTGTTTTAAAAAGTTTTTTTTTTAAAAATTCATCGTCATCATGTCAACCAAGAGACGCCTGCTGCAAGGCGTACGCCTCCTCAAAGATTACCATGACTTGCGCTGCTCGCATCCGGCTTCACGCGATCTTAACTGTCGTCGATTGACCTAATAATGGGTCTATCCAAAGCGCATTTACCAAATTGTTGTCGCCCTTGAGAACCTTTCGGCACCAACAGCCGTCGCTTTCATAAGCGATAATTCCCGTCAACAACCACTACAGACGATCCATTCTTCGAGCGACATCGGAGACCTTAGCTCTTCTATGGACTTCTTTATTTCTGATCTCGCAGCGAACTTTGTTAGTGGGAAGCCTACTCACGCCACGTCTACCGACTCGTGGTACTTCTTTTAAATTACTGACAACAAATATGTAAAGTTGTAACAAATTAGATTTCTAATATAATGATAATCCAAAAAGCATGTAAAGAATTAGAATGAAGGTAGGTGCGTAAAGATCAAGCACTACAATTATAATATAAGTCGAAGCCGATTCATGAAATTTAGAAAAGTCGAAATATACTGAACCGTTATGTTATGTGAACCATTTTTAACTAATTTGCGTCTTAAAGAATTACTGAGAAATGTCATTAATTATTTAAGAAATTTTAAAGAATTATTCAGAGATATGAATATAATGTGTGTAATATTTTTATTTAAATTTAATACACGTATTAAGCATATTCAATTTGTGGCGCGGATAGGCACCCCACTACGTGGACCGAAGAGTCGCACGAAGTCGTTCGAGGCGATTTTCGGAATAGACCTTGCAATGGACATTATCGACTGACATGAATAAAAGAATGAATTTCGCACTTTTACATTTTTATTTATTACAAAAATTATATGTATTCTATTTTCAAATATTCAAGTACGAAAATAATTACATCTCGCGATTTTTTTTTTAAATGGCCCGGACTAACGAGGAGCTTGGTCACCCCCGTTGATATCAGTATCGAGATTCGTTCACACGTATATCGAATGAATATTGCTGATGAAATGTTGCCGCAGTAAAAATAACATAATAATAAAACGAAATACGTGCGAGCAATATGGACAAAAATCCGTGGCGCAGATAATTTTAAGGTGCTACGATATAGAAAATAATATATTCATAATTATACCAGCCTTTACACACTCATTACAAGGTATAGAGACATCTCGCAAAGATCGCCATGATGACCGATCTACTTAATACAGTGGAACAATTTATTTCCAACCTTTGTATGCATTTAAAGATTTTTACACAAACAAGCTTTTTAAAATTAATTACCATTTAAATATTCCAATTGATTAACGGTTATTTTATTATTCTTTCGTCTAGACTTTGCAAAGCACTTTCGTTAAGACATTATTCTACATTTAAATATTCATTCGTAAAATGAACTTTTGTTCTTGAATAATGGTGGCTACATGTCGTTTGTCCACCTTGTGGGCGAATACACGAACCGCATCTTCTGGTTTTTGATTTCTACTCGAAGACCTTAGTATATATATTTTAAAGGCAAAACTTTTACTGTTTATTATTATATATGGTAATGATGATGAATAAATGAATTAAAAGAAAGATACGTTGGTTCCACGAAAGTCGTGATCTGAAGAAGAAGCTCACAATAAACTTAGGTGGATTATTTCATTACCATGCTGCATAAAAAATCACTAAGTATTGGATAATCTTACGTTTAGTTGAAATTACCCGATATACCGGGTAAGTTTATAAGCTGGCAACCCCGCCAATCTGACCACAGGGATATCGTCGGATAACTTTCATTGCCACTGCATTATTGACTCGAGAGAGGATCTGTCGGCTCGTTTGTGCGCTGAGAGACGCAATACACGAAACACTGGTGCAATATTTCATACCATGGACGTCTACAGTGCCGTGAACTAATCAATTGTTATTATAAGTGTCAGAGATTGATGACCCACGCTTGAAAACGAAAGTGAGTCACTATATTGTTTATTTTTTAACAGATTACACTACCTTTACGCAGTTTGAACTTACTTTATTGCTGATTATTTTATAATCTGTCATATTTCGGGGATAGTATCAGCTCTATAGTACATTTATATGGATACATTTACACTTCACATTTACCGAAAATTCCGTCAACAAGTATCTTTTTGAGGATATCCATAATTGGCAGCTCATGCCGAGGTCCCCTTTTGGGGGCCTTTTAACCTAGTCCCTCCATGAATATCCGTAAAAGCTTCACGTTCCTCACATTGCTTAATAGCGGGAGTTAAATGTCTCTGTCGAAAACAGTAAGCAAGCCTGGGCTAATCCGTCATTTACAGACTCTAGGTTGAACAGAATTTATGCGTATGGCAGCGGTCGCGCCGTGGTACGTACGCAATAAATAGCTGGAACTGCCAACATTCAGCCAGATCTTAAAACGGACATCAATTCAGCATTTTGACTCGTACGTTCAACACATAAATTCATTGATTATATGTGCCGCAAACTACAATACATTCACACCCGGTACATTCAAACGCCGAATTATCTTGTGTCCTTTTTTTTTCGCTGACGTAGACCCCTTGCAGGTTGTCATAGACCCCTAAGGGTCGATATAGACCACTTTGGGAATCACTGCTCTACACCGTCATCGTCGCCTTTCGATAACCATCCAGTATCGGAAACAAGGCCGGAGCGCACATCGCAGAGGACGTCCGATGACATTAAATAGAAGCGTTGCAGGAATTTCTTCCGCCGTTTCTTCTCCTAGCGCTAACGCTTTCCGAAGCGATAGTAGTGATATTGGCCAGGCAATAGCAACCGACCAAACTTTAGTTCTGCCCTCTCGGGCGCCTTTGTATCGGAATGGTAAGCGGGTATTATCGACAAGTTACAACAAAAGTCAAGGATCCCTTGTGGGGGTTATTAAGTTTAGTCGATCTAAGGTGCGTCCCAAGCAAACGCTTCCCTGGAAGCCTTCGAGATACCTTATCAGCACTCAGCGCCTTCACGTCTCGAATCAAAGAGTCTGCAAATGACATTTGGATAAAAGTAAGAGTAAAAAAAAACTCTAGAATTACACTGTTGTTACGCGTCTTCTATTCCTATTTGATTTTAATTTTTGGTTTTTCTTCTTACCTATTCCTAAAATTGCAAATTGTTAAAAAAAGTCCTGTACTCACAAAAATAAATAAAAACTTAAATGTGATTAAATAGAAAATAAGAATCAAAACATGGTTCAAACATATTGCAACATTACAGAAAATGTGGCATAGGAAGAGAGACGATGGGCAAAAGGATTGTAAATAAATAAATGTATGAAGAATGGAAGATAATGTGTAGAATAAAGGTAAAAGAATGGCAGAAGATATGGCGATTGAAAGTAGAGTATACTAATAAATATTTAAAAAAAAGTAATAAAAAAATGACTGAAATAGACGTCCATGACAAACTAGGACAGGAAGAATGGCAGACCACAAAAACGAGGCCAAAAAACCTTCCAATCAAAACTGTTTAAAAGAAGCACCACCTATGCGTAATAGAGTCACAATTATTTAATGTAACCACGTCAACATTTTTAATTATACATTCAAATATATTTTATCTGTCTATATCGTATCTTTATACGTATATTTCTTTAAATACAATAATCATTTTAAAGGCTTTTGATTGCTTAACAGTCAATGATTAGGGTCATGTTCAAGATTTCTCTAAGAGATCGAATGCAGAATGTTACGTAGACGAACGTAAATAATTAATGCAACTTAGAAGCCATATACAGTGTAGAATTGATGACCGCTGGGGCCTGATTGTTCTGGAATGAAGAACAGGACGGCAAGCTCAGCGTAGAACATGCACCCACAAGGTGGACAGATCAATTTTTTAAATCCTCGGCAAAAGTACATCCTACAGCTAATATGATATTTTTTTAATTACATAACTATAAAACTTATATTTCTAATTATTTTTTTTTAATTAGTTATACCATAAATCAATAAATATTTTGATCGCTCTAAGGTATATGTAGTTTTTATATATTGTTACACGAATTATTGACCGTGCGTCGTATTCCTCTCTATTGAGGATCGTGATTCTTTTTTAAAAGTTTTACCGCGCACAATATCTTTGTCGGATATGATAATGTACAGGTATCGACAGCATACAGATAGCAACAGACGTATAAAAGTAAAAAATAGCAAACCTAACCAATAAATATATAATATATAAATAAAAACACGTTACGAAATACTATTAATAACATATTTAATGGTATAGGTTGTGACAATCGGCAAAGAGACTCGTCGGTTTCTCAGTAAAAACCGGTTATTGTTTTAAGTTATTAACTTATTTATTTATATTTATATTTTAAGTATATAATTATATTATTAACAGTGAACAAAATGTCACAAGCGCTTTTGGTGCACTGTGTATATTAATATTTTTTCTTGACTTTTAAAAGACTGGCATTAACTTTCTCGTTAAAATCCTTTCGCTAACCACTCTTACGTATTTTATCGTGACAATATCTTGTTATTATCAAACCGGGAATTATGGTTTTTATTGGGGCGGTTTTGGTTTGTATTGTGAGAAAATGATCATTTTATTTTTATTTTAATCGATTATTTCCAATCGATTTATTAAAAAGGAATGAAAGTATTATTTTTAATTTATGCACTACTTACTAGGGGGAGTTTTTTTCACAGTATTGTCTACTGTAAGGTTTACGCCTTCTCCAAAGATAACTATGGGCCATACGATAATCCCCACGCTTGGTAGGTGGGTTAGTGATGGTAGTGTGGTATTATTGTACGCAAAAGACACTGCTGCCTATCATCTGGAATCTCATTTGTAATCAGAGGTAATCCTGTACAATTAATTCATAAAGTATGAATTATATGTGATTGTATCCCAGGAATTGAATCCGCAACCTACAATCGCAAGCATCTGTCCTCTACCGCTAGGCTATCATTAAGACGTACTGGCATTTAAATATTCCGTGAAAAGTTAAACTTAACAAATTAAAACTTTAAAAAAGGAACAGTGTTTCATGCATCAATATTACAAAGATATGCAAGAATAATATCTAGAGACGGTAACATTTATTTTATTAATTTTACTAGCTGTATCCTGCGCGCGGTGTTACGTCACAAGTTAAAATTAATTTTGAATGAAAGCATTACACAAAGGTTCAATTCATTTTGTGTCATTTTATTTATTTCGTTTCAATTCAATATTTAATGAACTGCAATAATAATTAGATAAATGGTCATTTATATTATTCATTTTATTATCCACACAGGAACACTTAAAGTGACCACTTTTGTAGGTTATAGTAAAAGATCAGAAGAACCCATATTTGATACAAACTAGAATCAAAGTAACTACACTACAAGGCATTATTAAAACTACAAGGTTTCTTAAAGTATTTTGATCTAAGAGTCCACGACAAACTCAGACGGGTTTTTGTCACAGTTACAGTCACAGTCACTCTTAATTTAGAGCAACACATTCTCAAGCTGTATTGTTACTTAAATAACTTTATACTATAATAAGATTCTTAGAGGCATTAAATAGTAGAGTATTGTAATTTTTTTTATATTCCTTGTTATTAGAGCCTGTCGTTTCTCTATCTTGTGGAATGACAGGGTCATTTCTTTTCGTTTAATAATCTTTTCATATCTTATTTTATTTCCGTACTATTCATCCATTCATCTTAAGTTCTTTCATTCTTTTTCTTACTTTCCACATTTCGTCTATCTTACCCTTTCATTGCATTTCCCTCTTTTCCAATTCCTTTACCTCATTACTTAGTTTTACAATTATTATTTATATTTTTTCTTTAAATTTACATTTTTTTTGTTTTACAGTTATTATTTTGTTTATAGTTAATTTTTATTTGGTTTTACGGTATTATAATATTAAACACGGTTGCTCACAATTAACATTTTTTATTTTTATGAAGCCTTAAAAAAGTATTGAGGGTCAAGTTGTAATATTAGGTCTGTTGTAACACACCTCATTACTCGCACCTCAGTAAAGACCAAGAGAAGTCTTAAAGACGTTCTCCTCACGCTCATCAGAGGGTTCCCACAGAACACTCGCCACACCGCACCCCCTGCAGACACTCGCAACACTGCAAGCGCAAACCACTCAACATCATCAGCAACCACTGCACCTGCAACACTTTACACAGATCGTCGCGTTCTACATAACAAAACAAAAACATCAACCACCACGCCACAACACACGTTTTTAGTGAGCGGCCGCCCGCTCGCTAACCGCGAACAGCGTGAGCAAACCGTGATTGGATCCAGATCCCACTGGCTCGCCTGTGGTCCACTCTGCCGCAAGCACACACCAGCAATACACCCCGTCAAAGCTCTATCGCGAAGAGCCTTAACAACGTGCGAACATCCCCGTGCAACTGGTAGGCGCTCTACAAGCTTTTAGTTTCTAGTTTTAAATCTAGTTCACGGGCCCTTCCGCTCGGTGCACTCAGTACCGATGAAGCTATAAAAGCCTTTAGGCTAACTACATTAACATCTTCAGAAACAATACAATACACCTCATTAACTTAAATATTATTAGCTGTGGCCTCCGCAAACCGGAAATCTACATTACGATCGACATTATTTATTCAAAAGATTATCTACTTCGGAATATTGGATTAATAGTAATTTAAAATGTTAGATAATAATTTCCATAATTTATAATAAATTTGTATGGTCCCTTACGGGATAAAAGCCTCCTCTAAAACTTTCCACTTTTTTTATATAACTTTGCCAAATTGGAGTAACCCGCGATCTGCTGTACCCAGGATCTCGTCAGCTATCTGGCATCAGGTCTGCCTCTCGACCTGGTACGTTGTGGTACACTTTCTTCGGAAAGAATATATATGTGCATATGTTATATACATTTTTTTTCTGGATAGCTATGATCCTTATCGAATAAATATCTCCCGCATCTATTTTTTATGATATCCATAAATGTCTTGGTGGAAATTAAAAACTTCGCGATATACCAACTTCATTTGCTCTTTCTTGACCGTTGCAATTTGTATGCTTACCGACATAAAACCACCAAATTAATGGTATGGTTTGTTAAAAACAGCATACAGTGAACCTTTTCGATCCTATTATCTACAGTAAAACCTTGTTTTAGTTAATATTTGCTTTTGAATTGGTTTGCGACGCGATTTTTTTCTACAGACTACAGATTGTTGTATACAATCCACTTTGCAAATCCTCTAATGACTTATTTCAAAGAGGAATCGAAAACATTGACTTGATTTTGTTTTTTTATATTGATTATGTCAGTTGATAGACTCCTATTACAAGACATAGACCCTCAAAGATCGCCACGGCCAGTCTTGCGCTGCCCGCATCATGTGTCGTCCGGTCTATCTATAAGGGGACGTTTCCAAGCCGAGTCTACTGGCTTGTTGCCTCCACTCTAGAACGTTTTTCTTACCACAAATAATCTAATTAAGTTCTCTCGTATCGATAATTCAACATAAAATAAAACTATGAAGGTATCAAAGGTCATGACACTTTATAACAAGGTGCTCAATCGTGTATTTAACATAAATATTACTTCAAAAATTAAAAGCTAAGACGCCTTATCTTTATTTAATACAGCCAACTTATAAATATTCAAATGAAGATCTTAGATATAAATAATCGGCTTTAAACTAGATTATAAAGAATTTAAGACGGTTGTTTCTATATTGGAGATCATAGACCTGCAAGCGGAGCGTAGGTGTTCCATTCACAAACTAGAAAAATGACCTAGGTTACGTCATCAGAAGATTCTAGATGCAGGCTGCTTTCACCCGATACCACTGGGTATCTATAAGGGTAGCCTGTGTCCATCAAGCAGTGATGATCAGACTGCGAGAGAATCTATATTAATAATTGCGCGTATCATTCTAGGTCATGACCTCGGACACGTTGGAGGAGCTGGCTGTGCAGCTGTTCGACGCTGGAGCTGTGCGCCTGGGGGACATCGAGGCGAAGATTGGGCGTCGGACGCCCATCTACTTCGACCTGAGGGTCGTGGTATCGCATCCTAGACTTATGGTCAGATATTACTTTTATTCTTATTATTTATTTACCCTTTTCATTCATTGAAGCATTCACAGCCAGTCATCCCAAGGTGGCAGAGATAATTAGAAGTCATATATGTGTGTGTGTGCTGTGTACATAATTCGTTATTAAAGAAAGTTATGACAATTCTGCGGCGAATAGGTCTCGAACCTGCTTTTTGAACATGTCATAGTTTGCGGACTCTATAGTTCCGAGGGGAAGTTACTTCCAAAAAAGATGTATTAGTGGTAGGTTTGACTGTACTTAGTTATGTAAATCATTGTACATTAAGAATACAATTGGGTAATGATAATAATGAAGGAAAAAATCAGTACTTGTGTAGTTAGCGGTGAGAAAAAAATTAAAGATGTAAAGTAATTGTAGCTATAGTACCTCTTAAGACTTAATTTTCTCTTATCATTACTCAGGTAATTCTATAATTATTAATATTAAAGTTGTAAGAAGCTTCGTTTCATAAGATCCCAACTCGAACGCGTAAGTTTACTGTAAAACTAAAAATAATTGCAAAACAGACTCTTAAAACTAAATTTCCTCTTATCATTACTTAATTAATTCGTACGTCACAAAACGGCAATGACGTAAAAATGAACGATGTTACAAGCTTCAATTTCTAATAAGAATCTTAGAATATTTCTTCTCAAAAAAAAAAATAACAAGAAAATCTGGACAGAAGGAAGTAAACATTACATTGGATTCATCGTTATAATCATTAATCAAATAAGATAGAGGAAGAAGGTCCCCAATAGCGGAGGCCATAAAACAAAATTAAAAACTGATCATCCTGTATATGAGAGATTACCACCTATGTACTAAATTATCACGATATCTATGGAACCATAAGGAGACTTAAAATTTGTTAGGAATATTCCACCGAGGTAAGAGCGGAATTAACAAAATTATAATCACTAGTGGGTTGACAGGAAGTTCAAAAAATAGATTTATGTGTTATCTATATTCATAGATATATTTGTAAATTTAAATAAAACAATTTAATAAGTTTTTTTGGCATGTTTGAAAATAATCGAAAGTGGATTTGAAATTACACTCACCAAAGGCAATTCTGGCCACAGGCAACGAACACGCTAGCATATTTCAATATTATAATGTATATTATAGTTACTAATAGTTACTAACTCAAGCTTCACCTGACGAATAATACAAAACCTTGAAATTCTCTCAGACATTAAGATCAGTCCATGTGTTTCTATGATGATCGATAACGTGTCGCATAACTAATAGGGCTTGAGAATAACATATATTACCTGTTATTCTGAGCACATGTTAATATCAGTGATCGGAATATTTTGACAATACGTATGTCCAAATTGTACATCGAGTGTTCTAATAGAGGATTTATAGTTATTAAAATAAATTAAATTTCGTATAATTTTAAAACCATATTTAATCTATGTCTATAATGAAAGTCCAAAAAAAAGTTTTCTTGTCATTTTTCTTTATGAAGAGGTTATAACCTGGAAAATTACAAAATAAATAGGCGAGATCCATTATAAAGTATCTTGTATATTTTTTGTCTCAATTTTTTTTAATTTCGTAATTTTTTTTTATCTATGCGTTTATAGACATGCTATGACAAGGAGATCTTACTTTTGTCGAACAAATAAAATGATTATAAAAATTTTGTAAGTTATGTAACAGCTTCATTGCAATATTATTACAGTATTTAACGGTGAAATCATCACCATTGCTTCAAGCAAATGATACATTTATAGTTTTGTACAAACTTTTGTTATACTGAACAATATCAATGAATAATATCAAAAGTAAAATCTTCTTACTTGTTTGTCAAACATTTACTGAATTAAGCTTTCATTTTCATTTTGGATATAAAACAGTTCTTAATCTTATTTAGATATAGCGATTTAAAAATGTTTTAGTATTTATAGTCAAATTTGATTTTACGTTTACTCCATTATGTGGCGTCCTCATCATAAATACTAGTCATAGAATATACTGAAAAGTAGTTTTTACACGAGATATTCCTTAGAAAAGCGTTCAAAAATCTATTGAATTTGTGGATAATGTACGGCAATTTTAAAAATCGTGTGAGATGAAAAAAGTTAATTATTTTCCTAAAAACCGTGCTAAATAAATAATAACGAAATCTATATGGGATAAGTATCTATAAAGCGCAAAGAATTCATTTTATGTGTACAAAACATAAAAATACAAATAAAAATTAAATTTGCCACTATGTATTGGTTTAATAACAAGTATGTTTGTTTATTACGGACAGAACTAAACCAGAATAATTCCACTGTTAGTGTTTTGTTATTGTATAGATAAATTCCTGTATTATCAAAAGAAATTCTAGTCAGACTAGTTTTTTTTTAAGAAATATAGAAACATTATAAAACCAATGATAATTATAAAACAGATAATAATATTGAATATTGTATACAATTTTACTATTTATAAAATTAATAACAAAATTAAATTTACTAAATTAAGATGCAGCTAATTTTAATCTTCAATAAAAATGGGCTTATTAGCGCTTTATAAGATTTATTCTTATGTGTAATGTGTGAATTATCAAAGGTGCAGGTCATCGGATAATTATTTTATTGCTCAACAATTAACGCTTGTTTTATTATCCCAGATGTCGGTGTCGCGACAGCTTCAGTCGCTGGCGGAGGGCGCTCCACACGAGCTGCTCTGCGGGGTACCCTACGCAGCGCTACCCTTCGCAGCCGTCATGTCTGTCAACTCTAACACTCCCATGATCATGAAAAGAAAAGAGACGAAACTGTACGCGACAAAGAAAATTCTAGAAGGAGTTTTCGAGAAGGGACAAACGTGTTTAGTGGTTGAAGATGTAGTGACATCTGGCGGCAGTCTTTTAGAAACTGTAACAACTCTACGAGAAGAAGGTTTGAAAGTATCGCATGCCGTAGTAGTTCTCGATCGCGAACAGGGTGGCGTTAAGGTGCTGAAATCGCACGGCGTAGAAATACTGTCGGTATATACAATGACCAATTTAGTTGAAATACTTCACAATGCCGGTCGGATAAGCTACGAAACAGCCGAAATTGTGTCCGACCACATCAAGGAATGCCAATTTAGTCAAGCTAACTAGTATTATATAATAAAGTTGCATAAAATGAAATATAATGACTTGTCCCTCGCACCATTTTAAATTTGTTACAGAACATAATCAATTTCTCTCTTATCAGAAAGCTAGATTTGGAGAATTATGTATTTAAATGTTACGTTTGTACTATATCGATCGCAGGAAAGTACATAGGAACTTCAAGCCAATTATTTTTGCACAAATAAGGTTATCAACGCTGAATGTGTTCGATCGAAAATAAATATTTTTTTTGATAATAAACATCTGACATTACAGTGGAAAAAATCCAGAGTATTAACATTTTATAATAATTGTGTAAAACCTGTAATACAATTATTATCAATGGTTATTTCGACAAAAATATACAAACAGAAATATCACGGAAAACTAAAGTCTCAAAATGGCCGCCATTTTTAACTAAATGCGTTGTCATGTAAAATTGCGATATTGCAGTAGACTGTTCCGACTTTTTGGCGTTAATGTGAGTTCTATCTATAAAGGTTTCAATTATCATATATTCTGAACCTATTTTTCAGTGTATAATTTTATTAATATTGTATTAGTTAATTTATTAATATTTAATGACATAATTTAAATAAAAAAGTAATTTTTAACAATGTATTATTTATGGTTTTTATATTACCCGACATTTAATTTGGCACAGCGGTAATAAATTCGGTCGAAAATATTTATAAATATGCATACACACATCACCGATTGTGTTTACAAAAGATTAAAAATTAGTATATTTATAGACCAAAAATATTTCCGGTGTGACGAATCAGATATCGGATACTATATCTAAGAATATCCATAATATGTTTGTGTTAAGTAGATAATATAAAGATATTTCTTATTTATTTAAAAAACAATTGTAGAGCACATACAAGTTTTATTTAATATCAAAATTTATATTTTAAAATTATATTCTTAATGGTGAAGTTAATTATAAGATCATTTTAAATGGTTTTATTTTCAATTTATATTTATACCGTAATATTGTTAATTTAATAAAAACAATTGAGTATTTTGAAGGGAATTTTTTTAACAACATATGGATAAAGGCAAAAACATAGAGTAACTATACTACGCCAAAGTTGTCAATGGATATGACAAGGAACTCTGTTAAGTTCTAAGTAAAAATTTATATATATATATAACGTTATTTGTTAATGTATATTTTTTATATTTTGATTTATAATAATAGAAATAGAGTTGAAATACGAAAAAAGCGTCGACATAACACTTATAGAGTTTTGTACCATAAAATGGTAAGAAATGTTAATTTAAACGGGCATTACATGCTGTAAACAGTAAAAAATGTTAGGAAATTAGTAATAATATATAAAGAATATTTATATACAGAGTTAACTCAGTAAGTCAACGTCCAGCCAAAATTAGTGGCCAACCCCAGAAAATTAACTAAAAATTTTATAAATATGTCACATATTGCTAAAACAATTGCCATTCATAGATTAGTAAATTCATTTTATATACCCAGTGATATTCTTTCTATTAATATGACAACATCTCTTTACTTCTCCATATTTTTTTTTAATTTCTTATATGTTTCATTTTATTGTCGTGATTAACCCGCCGTCATCGTTTATTAGCCCATAGATGCTTCTGCAAGGTATAGGCCTCCCCCACATTGCTAAGGGGGATATACAGTAATTAATATACTAAATACGAAGAGAACGCTGCTGCCCTTTCTCTGGGAACTGTATCTCGGAAACCGAACCCGGGTCCTGCTATCGCAAATCTCAGTTCCTTACAGCTTGGCTATCATTGCTCCTTCTCCTTTAACATTACCCTTCTGTAAAGGAGGCAAATTCACACTGCAATTACGTGATTTTAAAAGAAAAAAGCAGTTTTTGTCTAACAATATAGGTTAATATTGCTTCCAATACTTAAAAACATATGTAATGTTGATTTATAAAATTAGTTTTCTTTAGTTAGCCATTTATTTACGCTTGACATTGATTAATGGGACGTCCTTTATACATATAAAATGTTTGATGAGGTCTGCAGAATTTAACCACTTTTATTTAATTATCCACTTTATACTTATCTAGACGAAACTATCTACCGTAGCAAAAATAACCATGCACATCGGACGTTCTTAAAGAATTTATGTGAGGTGGCACAAATTGAAAAACTAACTGGCCACTTTCGGTCATAAATTGTCATGCCAAAGCCAATTCCAACATCTAAAGATCTGTGTTCATCGAAAAATTAATAGTGTCTTTTGATTCAGACAGTAATATTCAAACTCAAATTTAAAATATATTACTTCAAGCAGGCATTTTCACGCGATTTTGAGTAATTAAATATTTTAACATTATAAGTAGTAACCTACCACGGGTTAAGGTGAGCACCTGAGAAGAGCCGGCCAGAAACTCAACAGTTGCTATTTTAAAAATAAGTAAATAAAATAAAAAAGCTTATGAGTCAACAAACAAAATTCCACACATTTCCATCAACTTAAAACTCAAAATCCTATAACATTTATTTAATAATACACTTTCATTTTTACATTTTAAAACTGACAAAAGGATGGTCTAAAATATGTTGTGGAACTGTCTGATTGCGTACACTAAAAACATGCAGGAATTGTTAACTTTTTGAAAACATTTCGGCGTTAAAAATTTATTTTTCTTTCTTGTATTTAACATGCGTCTGTCACAATTTTGACATAAGTATTTAAAATATAGAAAATTATAATTGATATAAACCGAAATAATATAAGCACCGATTTTTCAAACGCGTCAAAGCAATTTCTGACATCTATAAAAGAAATGTTTATCGAAAATTTTATTAGCATCTATTGATTTAAATAGTAAAATACCAATAATGTTTGCAACCAGTATTGTTGTACGTGTTTAAATAGAGTAGTCATTGACCGCAAGTATCAGATACGAAGATGCGGGTGTTTTAAATAGAAAGCGAACTACTTTGCTATTAACATTTCGAATTCATAAATTCACACCTTCACGCCTGTTATATGAAACGGGGCTGGCAGAGCATTGAAAATATGATTAAACAACCCATTGGTAGATCAGCTTAATTTAACTTTGATTATGATAGGCCTTGTGATTATTGGCCTATTTATTGTTAATGACTCTAAAACTATCTTTTTTCTTATCGTGAATTAGTGTTGGGTATAAATTAACACGCCATTTGACCTTATTTTGAACAATAACAATTTAAAAAACGTGTACACATCTTATATAAGCAGGTGCATCAGAATTTTATTTGTTAGGAGTATAAAACTTAATAATACAATTTTAATGTATCTGCCTTTATAATAATATAATAGATAAATAAACAATTAATTGATAATAAATGAATAGTGAAATTGTCTTATTTTTGAATGACATTTAAGTACAGGTGGCCAGTACGACAACAATGATTTAATAACATAAAACTAATGTTAAATTTTTCTTGCGCGTTCGATCTGATGAATCGAAGCTAGGATCTAACATAGTTCCAGTTCAGTCTTACAAAAAACCTTTAAAAACTTTAGATATATACGTGCGAAACCACGTATATGTAAGGTCTTAGGGTTAAATTTAGGTTTTATTTTATTTAGGTAAGATTTAGGAAGTGCGATGCTAAAAAAGGGTTATGGGGTATATCGCCGGAGCAGGATGTTTGACCATGATAAGAAACAAGGGTAGGACTAACCACTACTGGTTAGTATCAGGTCCAGCCACGTATCATCACCATTTTTGTTATGATGGGTAGCTTGCAAATCTGAAGTATGTAATATGATTGACTTAATCAAACAATAGAGTTTTAGGGTTGTGGAGAACAGTGGGTGGTGTGATCAGTGCTAAAATCGGTCTCCAATGCTGGAGAAATAGTCCACGTAGGGGGGATAGTAGGTAACACCTAGTAAGATATTTACGCCTGTGACAGAAACCTCAAAGAAGATATACTCTGCACTTGCAGAATAGGTGGGAGAAGAAGAAGCAATAATCTTATAGCCGATATGATTATGAAGATATATAGCTACACCACTTCTCCTTTGAATGCGGTCGTTCCGTTATAAAACCAATTCTGAGAGAGGTTAAGAGTAAGACTAAGAGGAAAGATGGCGTTAGAATTACCATTTGGAGATGAAAGTCGCATGCACGTTGACGTTGTTGAAAGTTGCAAGAAGACCAGAGTAATGTCTGGGAACGTTCTGTGCATTGTGGCAATTGGCAATATGTTGAAAAGTTGGTCATACTTTGTATCAAACGGCTGCCACATTAAATCACCGACATCACCTGTAGCAGAACTAAAACCGTTGTTGACAGAAGACATGTTGAATTATACTATATTGACAAATTAATAAATATGATTGTATGATTTACAAAATATATATCTACGTATAAAATAACCGGTGTATGTTAAGGTACTAATACTTATGTCCAAATCCTTAAATATAACACTATAATACATGATAATTGAAGATAAAATCGAAATGATTTTGAAAAAATTTAAAAATAACGAACAGACCCAACAAAAACGGCATCAGTGTCGATGGAACGAATTTGTAATTCATTGCCAGTTTCCTGGCATTATACATCTAAGTGACATTACGAGAATAAATAAAATTTCCACCCACACTTTGTAATGCATGAAAAGTATTTACAATATGTAAATATACCGACTGTTAAAACAACAACAAACCTGACGACACCGATAAACAGATACTAGATTTAACAATTAGATGCGTGTACTTGTAACAATTGAAGTAATTAAAAATATTAGGTGAATTGCTTGTTACGTGATTGTAAAAGTTCCGTTGTTCCTGTGCTTCCGGATACCACCTTTTGCTAATCGAGAAACTTTCTTGTGCCTTCGCATATTTTTCCATTAGTGAAGTTAGCTCCTCCGTGGTGTTAACTTTATGGCGAGTTCTGTCGGCTGCCTTGATGAAGATGATGCCGTCCTGTGGGCCCTGGCGAACGCAGCCTGTCACTTTCTTGATAAAAACTCCCTCAGTGACATCGGAGATCCTTACAATTTGGACTTAGATTCCAAACAGCATATCAGAGATCTACATTAGTAAAGGAAACGCCGAAGATGATCTTCATTTGAAGCTTCAATAGGATGACTTAACTTGATGCATAAAGCAGGGATGACGGTTAACCCCATCGACCTGTGTATAATATTCGAGATGACAACGGGGCAGTCTTCCTTTTCGATGTCAGAGACCCCGAAGAAAAAAAGAGCTTTTCACCTGTGCTTCATTTCACTTGCATCCACCATATTCGCAAGTTCCGCTATTTATTGACGAAACAGCTGTAGCATATTTACCTTTCAAAAGTTAAGAAACTCCTCAGGCACTCGAGCAACAGCTTCTTTTGTTGCTCTTCCAGTTCCGCCACCGTTTTGAGGTGTGACAATTGGTGAAATAATTTCAAATGTTCTAATAAGATGTGAAGTTGAGTGTTTTGCTGGTAAGCGATGACTGAAGCGGTTCTGGTTAATTACATATGATCCCACAAATGTAAGTTAATTAGTTTTATTATAAAAATGTAAAATTCGGACGTTATTTTACTTCCAAACTATTTTAATGGAATTTAGGCCGACAACATTGTTAAAGTCGCAGGTTGTCGCTGGATGTGCGATGTGCAGGAATGGACATCCTGGAGATATTTGGCGGAAGCCTAATGTCTTGCAGTGAGTGTCTTTCAGTTAATAAGAAAAAGATTTTTTTTTTCCATTTGAATTTGACAGACCGAATAACCTATATGAGTGTAAAGTCTATAAAACATTAACTAATTTAAATATGTAGTAATCCAAATTTTTAAAACGCTTCTCTTACTATATTATAAGAAATCATTGATTTTAGGATAGACTGTAAAATATATCAATTAAAGTTTTGTCAACCAGCCTGTATACCTATATTCTACAGTAAATCGAATATTGTATGACCTGAAATTACAACACGTACTTACCAGTACTTATCGGAACAAGTTATCGAATACCATAACTGTCCTCGCGTAAAACAGGACCTCGGGCAAGCAATCTAAATAAATTAAAAGGGCTTAAGTCCCGTTGCCGTATCCCGTTATTCCTTACCGAATATACACCGGCCGGAACGGAATAGCCCGATACAATTTAACTTATATTAATTTTTGTGTTTATATTGTTTTGAATAATTAAATAAATAAATATTTCATACTATTGTTTAATTACAATTGAATAAATTTCCACCGCTATAAAAAGTTAAAACTAAATATTTGCATACGGCGCGGTTTTTAATAGCATGTGTGAAAAAATGGCGGATACATCTTCTGCAGCGCATGTGAATAACCAACTAACGAGTTGTTTTAATTAATGCACGTGCAAACGCGTTCATTTTTAACAATTTTATTAAATTCTGGATAATTATAAAAAATGGCTGACGTGCGTTTTATTTTTACATAATTAATTATCGTAGTAGTTTCTTATTAACACGTACATAGTTGCTTAACGGTCCATGGAGAGGGCTATATAGATCTTTATATGAACGAAAGCTACCGACATAGTCCAGCGTATTGGCAGTTTTAAGTGGCAGCAGGCCACAAAGCCCGCAGAACAGATAGCTGCTGAGTCTTTAAGGTTTTGTAGTGAGGATCACAGACAAGCAAACGCAGCGTAGAACGTCCAACAAGGTGGACAGACGATTTTGTTAAAATCGTGGAAAGATGCTAGATGTAGACTTTCAATGGGTCCTATTAGAAATCCAAGGATGAGGCCTAGGTCTAGTAGTAAACGTTTTACGGCTGAAATGATAATGACGTGTCTTCAGCGCCCTACCAATGAACGGAAAATCAAATCAATGATCATAGACAAGCAGCTTTATCAATGATAACAAAAGAGTATCAAAATTAGAAATTAAGAATAAATCACGATATGATTTAATGGTATATTTCAACTACCGTAATGTTTAACGAACAAACAGTTAGTTCATTTATATCGAACAACGATAATCTCTCGTTCATTCACCTTTAGTGAGCCTAATTTTAATTTAACCTAATAAACTTAATGCCAACGCCTGTAGTCCGCAGCCATTGATCCATTATACTATTTTTATTAACCAGGTATGTTCCAGCTGCTGGAATATAACCATCTTCTTAAAAAAGGTACGGATCGGAATTTAATTACTATTGTTTTATATGTAGACACAAACATTTAAGTATAAAAATAATTTATAACACAAACTTAGCCAGTGATGATGTGTGATAAGGGTGTGCGTGATTAATTATGGGTGTAAAAGGTTTAACAATTTTACACATAACCAATCACCTATATAAAATGATCACTCTGAGATAGGTTAAGATATCTTTCTAAAATATTTTTTTTTCTATTGCAATGCTAGTTCTTTAACTTCAGGTAGTAGTACAATCTGCAAAAAGTAAACAATATTTAATTTTAATATATAGAAAAACAAATTTTTAAAAACGCTTTTCTTAATATATTATCATTACGTTTTTTATTTCTGAAACCATGAGTTTTGGATGGCGTGTACCGTAGAATTGACAGCCAGTGAGGTGTTCATTTTCTTCCTCAAAGCTCTTACACATATAAGCAATTACCATTTATGTAGATAATAGATATATACAAAGACAAACATTGATTTTAAGAATAAATATAAAACTTTTTATATCTCTTCATCTGCTTACATGATACAAATACATCACGTTATATCTATGAGATTGATCGATGTTATATAACTTTTGGATTTTTAATATTAACCCTTGGACAATGACAATGGCAATTTTCTGAAACACGTCATCTTCACAAAGGCAATTAGATGTTCAGGTTAAGAAATTCCATCGTCTTCTATATCTAACAAGCGAACATATTGTAATTGCCTGGGTTGTGCCCGCAAAAAAGCAATTCTTACGCAAACATACCGGTGAGGTACATCATTAAGATTTCTGGATTGAATTCACAGATTGTAAGAAATTAAAAAAAAAATGCACCTTTGTTTTAAATTTTAAAATACTCTGACAGTATTTTAAATTAAAAAAAAAACTGTCACAAATTGAACGATGACACATCGAATTTGACAGAATAGAAAATCAAAATCATAAAATTAATAATAATTTACAATAAAGAATACTCGATGCGTAGATGGTTGTTGCCGCTATAAAATAATCTATTCACGTCGTAATGGCGCATTGACCGTGCAGCGCCGGGTCGACTATTGATTCCTCTATTATAAACGTATGTATATTGCGAGTATATATTTCTATCTCTGAATCACTTGATGAATGGCAGCTTTGATTACTAGATCCTTATAGAATAAATAGCTGTTCAAAGTTTCATTTTACAAGTCATATCCACTGGCTTAGTTACACAGAAGGCAGTGGTAGGCTAGCTTGACATTAAAAATAATTAAATACCAATATTTTTGGGATACATTTACGTAGGTACTTTCCCTAGCTTGTCTCAAATAAATAGTCGATTTTTCTCGATACATTGAAATACCAAAATGGCACGAATATTTTTTTGTTTACTAAGGCATTCAAAATTAATCAAAAAACCACACCGAAGTCAGTTTACCAAAGCTTGCTCTAATGGGATTTAAAAAAAAACAACTAATTGGAAATGCTAGTTCATGGCTTCTTAAATCTAGCTTTGTGCATTATAGCTAAAACATTAAAAAGCCTTTCACTGTCATTTCTTGTACATAATGCAATTAAAAACCGGATACTGTAAATGTCACGTTAACTTTAGATTAATTGACATATCTTAATTCCTGTCGAAAAAGGGACACAAATTTATAGGCAACTCGTCTTTTTAAATTAATATTGTAATTTGCTTCAAGGAAATGGGACAACGAAGCGTTTATTTTTGTTCTAAACTTATATCTGTTACTTATGTCGATACGAATTAGAAACGACTTTGTTGGATGATAAAAATAAAACATCAAAACATAAAATCTTCAAATTTTATTATTGACCAGCTAGAATATAATAATTAAAAAGATTGATCGACTTCCAAAAATTGTACGACATTAAGTTGGGCTCTGTCCGAAAAAAGCCAACTAAAAAAAAATAAAAATTCGTATCACTGGTGTTCACGAAGAATAAAAATTAAACTTAGGTATTAAAAAAATCAAGTTCAGCCTTATCAAACAAAAGATCTTTTTCCTTTTGTGTCATCAGCGAGTCCACAGCACCGGGGTGTTGGGTGGTGGGGCGAAGGGGCCGCGTCGTGGGGTTGACTGTTTACTTCCGTAAACATCCGAGAGGGCGCCCTTCGAACAAGGAAAATACTGGGAATGTATACACTACGCGACGCCGCGCGCTCGGCACGGCGAGATACGATCCGAACTTACGAACATGTACAAAACTACAGAAGCAAACAATGCTGGCGTTCGTGGGGTTAGGGAGGGTAACAGGGAGGGGTGGTGGTGACGCGGGCGGGGAGAGGTGTTTAGTTGTCTTCGATCTCCTGCTCCTGCTCTTCATCGAACTCTGCGTCCTCGTCGGCGGTGGCCTCCTGGTATTGCTGGTACTCTGACACCAGGTCGTTCATGTTGCTCTCGGCCTCCGTGAACTCCATCTCGTCCATGCCCTCGCCGGTGTACCAATGCAAGAAGGCCTTGCGCCTGAACATGGCGGTGAACTGCTCCGAGATGCGCTTGAACAGTTCCTGGATAGCGGTGGAGTTGCCGATGAAGGTGGCCGCCATCTTGAGGCCTCTGGGTGGGATGTCGCACACGGCTGTCTTCACGTTGTTGGGGATCCATTCCACAAAGTAGGACGAGTTCTTGTTCTGGATGTTGAGCATCTGTTCGTCGACCTCCTTCATGGACATGCGGCCACGGAAGATGGCGGCGACGGTGAGGTAGCGGCCGTGGCGCGGGTCGCAGGCAGCCATCATGTTCTTGGCGTCGAACATTTGCTGCGTGAGCTCGGGCACGGTGAGAGCGCGGTACTGCTGGCTGCCGCGTGAGGTGAGCGGCGCGAACCCAGGCATGAAGAAGTGCAGACGAGGGAATGGCACCATGTTCACAGCCAGCTTGCGGAGGTCCGCATTCAGCTGACCGGGGAACCTAAGGCAGGTGGTGACGCCGGACATGGTGAGCGACACAAGGTGGTTGAGGTCGCCGTACGTGGGTGTGGACAGCTTGAGCGTGCGGAAGCAGATGTCGTACAGAGCCTCGTTGTCGATACAGTAGGTTTCGTCTGTGTTTTCTACTAGCTGGTGGACTGAGAGAGTGGCGTTGTATGGTTCTACTACTGTGTCTGACACTTTGGGTGAGGGTACGACTGAGTATGTGTTCATGATCCTGTCGGGGTATTCTTCTCTGATTTTAGAAATAAGGAGGGTTCCCATGCCGGAGCCGGTGCCACCGCCGAGGGAGTGTGTGAGTTGGAAGCCTTGGAGGCAATCGCAGGACTCCGCCTCTTTGCGAACGACATCCAGGACAGAGTCTACGAGTTCAGCGCCTTCGGTGTAGTGTCCCTTGGCCCAGTTGTTACCAGCACCGGACTGGCCAAACACGAAGTTGTCGGGGCGGAAGATCTGCCCGAAGGGTCCGGAGCGCACAGAGTCCATGGTGCCGGGCTCCAGGTCCACTAGGATGGCGCGAGGCACGTACTTGCCGCCGGAGGCCTCGTTGTAGTAAACGTTGATGCGCTCCAACTGCAGGTCCGAGTCGCCATGGTAGGCGCCGGTGGGGTCGATGCCATGCTCGTCAGAGATGATCTCCCAGAACTGCAAAAAGAAGTACAGGTTAGTACAAACGCAAGACCTTTCCAGAACACTGGTTTTAAATTACGTACATGTGTCACTAACACATGAATCATAGTGGTAACCTTAGCTACAGTTATCGAAAACATGAACATTTGCATATTTAAGTCCCCTATTCGCTATCGATCCGCGTCAATGATTCATGCACCTTTTAGAGTGGTGTGAATAACAATCGGCACGTGCCAGTCTTGCTGTACATAACAGCGCCATATAAGGGTCCGCATTCAGAAACTCGTCTGTCATACTGTTCGCGACAATTCGTCGATCTTTAACCAAGAATGGTATTGTCAGCAGATGGCGAAGTCCTGTATGCTTCATTAAATATTATATTGTGTCGACGTCAATTTTAAAGGATGGTTGCAATAGTTCAATTATTTCTCCGCTATTTTTGTACCACGATGCTATCTTTTAGCAGCAATTAATTGGTCGAAGTCGCGATAAATTTTATCGATGCAAGATACCCCCGCACACAATACTGATCATTGTCGCGTTTCGTTGCCGACGAGTTGTATCTGACGATCAAGTATGATTTTAATTTTCTTCGTAATTTATCTTCATTTTTATTAATAGCCGTCATTTACTATCTAAAACTAAGGAAATCTCAATAGATTTTTATTGAGATTTCCTTAGTTTTATTACTTATTGTAAAATAAAATATGGAAGGTAATTTTATTATCCAATGTCGACACAAATGGTTACTGTAGCGCTTTGTGTACAGTGTCAGAGCGAATCTTTACAATCACACTAACTTTACGACTACGTTTTAACTTTTTAACTGTTCATTACACTTTAAATTATTTAGACATAGATGCATGCATATAAGCATAAAATACGCCAAAATTTTGAGAAATTGATAGCATAAGAAATTTAAAGTAAAAAAGTTTCTATTATAGTTAAAATAAATAAAATAAATTTAGCTTAACTAATAATTATTCGTCAGATTTTACGTTACTCAATAACATATTAATATTATTTTATTATACTTTATAAGTGGAATGTGTCGCTATCATCTGAATGCTTTTCGAAAAAGGAAATTATTCAGAGAATTATTAATAAATCCAAAAATAATCAACGACTGCATTCTTTATAACCGAGTAGGATTTAGTGAGAAACATTTTGGATTGCACGAACGTGATTCGCGTCAAATCGTCTCGTTTCATCGCGAACCGTTTCAACCTCTGGCTCTGAGCCAAACCCGGAGATAGTCATACCTCTGCTTTAGGTTTACTAGACTTATGACCTGTAAAACTTATTGCTAATTGATGTCTAGACATACAGAATCGTTTGTGTGTTGATCTTCGACATATGTTTGCAAAGCCATCTGGAATGTGTGCTATCTATACATGTTTAGGTTTGTATGAAAAGAGTGGCATATAATTTAGGACATTTGCAAGTTCCAGATTGAAGCATTAAGTGTATTTAGGTCATATTATATTATTTTTCAGTTTTGAAATTTCTAACGGCCTTTATTGTATTTGTAATGTGGTGTATATACATTTTATTTTACCGACAAAAGTGTATAGTGAACGTAATCCAAAACTACTTTGTGGTTAACGACCATTTGTCGCGGCTGGTTTCTTGGATCACAACGTTGTCGTAATGTAATGTGAGAACATGTAATTTAGAATGTAAAATACCATTAGTTTTTTTTTTCTTGAAGCGCGTAGTCGCATACATAGGTGTAATTTCTGGCAACAATTATATGCATTTGTGTAAGCAAGTAAAATCGCAATATTCGGTAGATATCTGAAGAGATGTTAAGGTTCAATGAGGGTCGATGAAATCTAAAAATTGTTTAACCATGTTTTCGTCTGAAGGACCACGACACAAATAAAAGCTTGGAGAGGCGTACCATGACATGTTTTCGGTTTTTATTACTCTCGTGCAACTAAAAATTGTCTGAATCTTTTTATTATAAGATTCCACAAAAAAGTAAACAGGAATGAACAACGGTGAACTTGTATGTTATATAACATTAAATTTGAAGAGTAAAAGTGTGATTACATATTAATTTTATCGTGACGTCGGCGTGTGAACAAATTAAAAATTAATTATATAGTATTATAAAGCCATCATCTAGCCAAGGCCTTTGTTTAAACTACGCTTTTTGAAAAGTATGTTTAGTGGCAGTAGTTGTAGTAGTAGAACCAATCGCAGCGAAACCATTGTACAAATCTTATTAAAGTCGTCGGAAAAAGCTGGATGAAAATCGCTTGCAAACAGTTTTATTATATCTTATAGCGGAGGCCCGTGTCCAATAGTGAACATCCTATGGTAATAATAATGATTAAAAAATTTTAATACAACCGACCGACGAAGATAATCAAAATAGAGAACACTTTTTTAATTATCTTCCTTTATTGCAAAAGTACGTATATTTTAAAATTCAATATCCATATTGCAAAATTCAATATCCAATACAATGGACTATTGGATCGATATGCTTCTAGACTTAAATTGATCATTTTAAAGAGAAAATTTTTCTTATATTTGAGAAAAATACCTTTTCAATTAAAAAAATTGTATATCTTAGACAAAATTTATTATTTTTCTATTTGGATCAATAAATTTCCTTTATAATAACTCATGTCTATAAAAAAGAACTTTGAATGCCTTGAAAGCATTATCTCAAGATAATTGTGGATCCCGTTTCTTGAAAGTGAAAGCGTAAGCTCATGTTAAATTTTAGAAAGTTTCATTTCAAGTCCATTGTGGTGCCAGCGACTTCAATACTCAGATAGATATACATAATTTTTAATATGGTCATTTTTTTTTTAATTAACGCAACTAGCCGTTATTTTTAGCATTCATCAAAATTACTTTTTTTAATGTGTGGTTGTATATTCATTGCTTTCAAATATGCTACGTACAATTCTACCGCTATTATAAATTTCAGATTCTGCATCCCGCGATAATGTGCATTTAATTTAAAACTAGATGAAAAGTTTTTACAGGTCCAGGTGGTACACTCGCTGTCAGACGTTCAAAATAGTTTACAAATACCCCACATTTCGCCGACGATAAACGACTGTCAGTCGTAAAGCTTCAGAGGTTTCGTCATAAAACGTCCAGTTTCCGAGTATAACACGGGCTTATTTTAGCCAATGCGGAAGAAAATTGCGGTCATTGAACCTCACTCGTCGGCAACTCTTCCTTCCTCTCCAATGTTATTAACATAATCTACATACTTCTATGAACGCAGTTATTTTTCCCGTTTCAAATTTCAAATTACGAACGTATAAAATTTGCCACCTCTTTTAAAACTACAAAATACGAAAGCATAAAATTTTTATGCGTTAAAACTTTGTACAAATTGAAAATATAAATAAGCATAGCATGTTCTTTGAAAAACATCAGTTTGTTTCAGATAATTTACTATTCAATGTTATTAATATAACCTACATATTTCTATAATCGCAGTATTATTTCTCTTTTTAAATTTCAAAATACGAACATATGTAATTTTTCATCTTTGAGTTATAACTTTATACAAGTTTAGCTTGTTCTATGAAAAAGGTTACAGTCGGACGGTTTGAGATAATTTACGATTCATGTTATTAATATAATGTACATTACTTATAAAATCAATATTTTTTTTTTCATATTTCAAAATACGAACGTACAAGAACCAAATCGTTAAAACTTTGTAAAAAATGCAAATATAAGTAACGTCAGATTATTCATTGAAAAACGTTTCAATCGGACGGTTTTAGATAATTTACGATTCAACGGATAAATTTATCCTATCACTTGTAATCTCGATTAAAGAAGCTAGAAAAAGTAAAAAATTGATGTAAAAAGTTACACAACAAGTTGTACAACATGAATGATGATTTATTTTAAATTTTAAGATGTTTACTTTTAAAAAAAGTAGAGCCAATTCTTTTTTTACCATTAACAAAGCTTTCTACTTGTTAATATAAAAACTTTAAATCTTGATCCTTTTTCATAAATTTATAATGATGCCTCCACGTAAATACAGGTTAGGTTAACATCGTAAAGACGCAAAATAATTTGCGCATGTTATGGTATTAGCTTTGATTGATACGATGTTAGATACGTAAAATGTTGTGCGTTTTGAATAAAAATTCTTAAGTTTTTAAACGATATTATATGTTGCGGCGTATACTTTGATTTCATAAAATAATGAGTCTAAAAAGTTATCAACTATGTCGACATAACCACGAAAAATTTTTAACTATTTTTCTTTCATGGCCATAGGAGCCAATTAAATTGCGATATTAATTCAAAGTAACATCGCTATATAGCAATGCTATTCAAAATGAACTTTCGGTTATGAATCATTGAAGTAACAAAGACGTTTTTTTTTTACCGCGGCGTCTTCCCCATACGGCCCTATTTGATTATGTTTTTCCCTCTATTCGAATTTCGAACGTTACAGAACACGGCTTGTGATTGGTCGGCCCTTATCAGGGGACGCCAGCCGGTGGGTCTTTGATTTAAATATCGAAGGCCATGGTATAACGGTCATTTTAACAAAGTTTTAACATTCATAATTTTATAATAACATAGTGCGATAGAAACATTGGTTAAGTAATTAATATAGAATTCCTGTAGTGGTGTAGAGTAGGATAATTGGGAACGGGATATTAAACTAACGCCATATTCACATTACAAAAATGCGGACGGAAATGTGAAATTAGGTCCGCGGATTGGCAAATGGCGACAAAACACGTGGAACTAAGCGGTACGAGAAGAGTCTCGTTCGATCGATAACTAGGCGGGGCCGGCAACGCCACATTCTTTGTTAACTAAAATACATTTATTTCACATTAAACAATGTAAAATATTTAAATAACATGCTTTTTTTAAACAGTAAAAAAGTTTTGAACATTAAAATTAACCAAAATTAACATAATACATCACAAGAGTATTTTGTCGATGTACGATAGTTATGCCAAAATTAAAACGCAAAAGTATTAGTGTTAAAATAACAAAAGAGAACTTAAAATGGTTTAAATCCGGCGAGTGTTTCGTTGTGGCTCTCTGGCGTCACAAGATGCCGGCCGCAAATTCCCAGACGGGCGTGAAAAGAAAAACGGTTAAATAAAACAAAAGATGAACGGTGATTACCTTAGCGCCGATCTGGTTACCGCACTGGCCAGCCTGGATGTGTACAATTTCCCTCATTTTGTATATGAACTTAATAAATTACTTAACACTAAGATTTTTTCTGCTCCGCTCGCACCACGTACTTTCGTGGCTGCTTGAAGAATAATCTTGGTCCGCTTCGACCCAACGACGAAAGCAACGGATAGGCTAGTGACGTGCCAACTGCGCTTCTACGATATCGATGAATTTTGTCGCATTGCGACACAACATATGGCAAGTTCGCATCGTGTTTTTAATAAATAAATATTATTTGATTAATATACGGCTTAGTAAATTAATAATTAAATAACTTGATTATTAAAAAATTGTTGTGTCCATATCAGTTAGTGTGTTTAAGTGACTGTTACATGTAAAAGATTTGTCAACTTAGAACAACTGGTAAAATTATGTCAATATGGTTTTCCAACAATTTCTAGTTTTTTACGGAATTTGCAAACTTACATTTAAATATGTGCTTATAACTTGTACATATTTAATATTTATTCGGAGAGTTTGAAGAACTATAACTTTAAGGCTACTTTTGATTTTTAAGGTTTTTTACGAGTCAAACAACTTTCAAATAAGACTTTAAACTTTTTAAATTTAAGTAGATGTGGTGTATTTATATATACAACATCTACTGTTTATTTATCTGGATAGAGAAAACATTTAAGTCTGTCGGAAATAAAATATTTAGAATTAACATACGTACATTAACGTACGTTTTTAAAGGCCTAATTGTAAACACAAGATTTCATTAAATATGTAATAATGCCTCCGCCCTTGCGGTCTCATATATTATTGTACATAATTCTACAAATAAAAAGCTTACATATCAAAATAGTCAATGTTAGGTGGTTCTATAGAAAGTAGTTATAATTAATATGTAATTTTTGACAAAGTTGAACCGATATTAATTTGACCACCTGGTGGTTATGTTTATATAGTATCCGGTGAAAAATATTGCACATTGACCTTTGGAAAGAGACAATCGGCTAATTTCGGCTTTTTTAATTTCGCACACTACTTATGTGACCTTTTGTCAGTCACGCGACAGAGATAACGCTCTATGAAGCCGAAATTAGCCGTTTGTCTCTTACCTAAGGCCGACGTGCAATATTTATCGCCAGGTACTGTTCATTCTTGACAACAAGCAATTATCTGGCAATGTCTTGTCTGTTTACTTATTTAGAAGTCCATTAATCTGGGCCGAGCTTATGTGTATTGCTACTAGTAGCTCATATTTTAAAGTAAATGTGTATGACAAAAGTAAACAAAAATAATACAGAAAAGTAATTTAACATTTTGTTTAATAATATCATGAAAAGTTGCAAAGAAAACATATCAACACATCAGTAGTGTGAAATGATAAGACGTATCGTAATTTAAAAAAATATATAGCTAAATCTTTCCTTATCTGCTTTTGCCCCCGTCGCAGAAACAAAAAAATTTTGTTTCTAGTATAATATAGAATATATTCAAAAATAGATTTATTTAATTTATTATAAACGTATGCTCCTAACAAACAAATACAAAATAATATGAATTTCTTTAATATATCGACATACACATATACATCACTCTATGTTGCTGCCCGTCTCTGATTGGTTGGCGTCGATATACTTTCTACAGTATCGCCAACTTAATAAATCAATAAAATTGGCGTCGTCATTTCATACCATATTTATTTTTTTAAGGCAAATTATTTAAAATAACATTGAAATTGTATTTATAAAATAGTATTTCTGTTACCAGTCATAAGATTACTAGAAATAAAAATGTATTAACTACGTAAATTCTTTTGATAAGTCCAGGTGTGGTGAAGCCGTAATGTTGGTAGTGGCAGCCGGCCGGCATTGAGCGTATATGGGTGGGGTAGCAATACGCGCTATGTATAATAAAATACAGAGCCATGATTGGAATTCATGCTTGTATTAATCGAAATTAATTCTTTTCTTCATACTTTTTGTAGCTTAATAATTTTAAAAGGTTTTCTTTCTTTCTTAATTAATTATAACATTAACACGAAACTAGTCATTTTTAATGAAAAATACACATATATATATTTCAATTCATAATAATAAAATGGCTACCAACAATGTAATCAATATTATATGACAGAGTACTTATATTTAGACTAAACGAAACTTCCAGCTATGAACGAAAGATTATCTTCAACCCAAAGTGCAATGTATATTTCGAGGAAATCAAAAACCATTTAAAACTATACACGGCTAGGAAAGTGTATTCCCAAATGGAAACGACACATTCTTCGTAATAAAACGACATTAACTGAAAATATTAAAATTTATTAGGATATGACTTCGACCTAAAGGCAGCCTACTTAGTTTTTAAGAGAACAACTTAACAGTAGAACAAAGATGGAGAGAAAATCTAAATTAATCTAATCTAGTTATAATTGAACAAAACAAACATACATAAACTACTCGATTTCGTTTGAGGAATTTCGTTGAAGGAGTACAGTTGTGAAATAGATTAACTTACCCAATGATTTGAAGTGAAGATTGTCACATAAAAAAAAACATGTGTGCCTGTCTCGGTTATAAAAATATTTAAAATATAGAATATAATTTCTCATTTTAAATAATTATGCATAAGTTTTATGAGATTAAAATTATTTAAGCCCGAATAGAAAAATTAATTGAAGTCATTGCTTCGTCGTAAGGTAAATTGCAAGCTTTTTAATAATACTCTTGTCTTTTTAGTTTAGACAATGACAGATATTGAATATTTACAGTAAAACGACATAATTTTACAAATTGCTACAATTCGCGATTCGACTATTTCGAACGAAATTCCAATGAGAGATTCCATCTTTGATATAACGGTTATTCTGAATTGTTCGGTATAAACATAGCTGTTTTTAACTGTCTTATATCACGTTTACTAATGGTGGGTTTCTAAGTGTCCGTCTGAACACCATTGTATCTTTATTCCTATTGTTAAAGTAATGGTTTATTATTATGAATAGTGTTTATATCTTAAAGTCGCAAAGTCGCGAATGAATGTGTACTGTATTTTGTATTACAAAAAAAAAATGCAATATTGTAAAATGCTCCAAAAATCAGAAAAAAATTTATGAGGCGTTCTCTGTGTTTTTTGTGTCTGCTTTTAGGACGATTGTATAATGAACTAATATGATTATAATTTATTAATGTGTATTTTTTTAAAATGGCTGCCGCGGACATTGTACCCTTAAATATAGAAAAGTTGTAGCAGCACACCATTTGTAGGTAAGCAACTTCTGTTAAGATTATCACATTTAAATGTTATAATAAAATTTTAATTTTCTTATAGAATGTACAACATTCAATCTATATATTTTTTTAGGTTATGAGGATATTTACTAGCTCTTTTGAAGTATAGGAAAGTAGTTTACAACTTGAATTTTTAAATGCTCATCGTGTGTTTTGAAAGGAATTTTTTGTTACAACTATACCATGGAAACATCTGTGGACGGGTGTGCGCGCGAACGAATTTGTACCAGATATTAGGGTCTTGTTTCATAATATGTATATATTGTTTATTGCTGTAGTGATATTACTAAAATGATACATTTAGTTAAAATATTTTTAGTAATGGCAGCTTACTCATCTTGTAACATTTCGTGACTAGCCTGTGCTAGTTAGAGATATTTATAGTTACATTTAACTGTATTTAATCGCATTTGTTCGTTTGCCCTGTGCGTGCGGGCCGAGTACTCGCTGTGGGCCATTTTGTAGCTGTAGTTTCGGAGGCCCTGCCGATCAATACGGGATTCGACAGTGGGTAAGTATGGAGGCGAACTTTTCATTTTGTTTTTCATAACCTTGTTTTTATTTCTAATCTTTGTTTTCATATAAGGAATCGTTCAATGTATGTTAATGATATTACAAGCAATGTTCCACATGGTTACTACCTAGTCTAGACATAAATTCTGTTATTGGCTGTTTACATACATTTTAAAAAAACATTAATTTGAATTTCGAACATTAGCTTCTACGATTTAAAATATACTTCTTTCCCGCCATTATCGTACGTGTTTTGTTTTGAAAATGGAGTTGGGTGCTAAAGATATTAGGATTGCAGTAATTGCTCTGTACAAAGTAGGCAAGGAGCCAGCCGACATTTTTGATACATTGAAAAAGCTATGGATTAGCCGAACGTTTGTGTATCGTGCTATCAAAAGGTACACTGAAACCCGCTGTTGATGACCGTGAGTGATTCTGCCGACCGCGGTCTATTCGAACAAGCAGCCAAGAGGGCCGAACCTTGGACTGCTACTGATTGGCTAACAATATTACTACTTCAGAAAATGTTAGCACTGAGAGAAGAAATTCTGGAAGAAACTCTGGAAACTCTTCAATGTAATATGATTGGAGGTTTTTGAACCCTATAGTTTACGAGCAATATGCAACAATATGCGACCAATGCGTCTTGAGTTATTTAGCCACATCGCCTACAGACAACCAGATAATTTCGACTGCTGGTTATAGAGAAAGTAGACACTAAAAGACCATGTGGAGGATCACCTACCCGCTGGTCGGATCAAATCAATGATTGGACTCTCCATTAGTTCTGCCCTGAGATATGCAGAAAAAAAATATTATAGAAAGAGCTTATCATTGATTCCGTCAAGGCGTTTTAAAATGATCTTCATAAACGAAGAGACTATTGGAAAGAAGAAGGTTCACGAGTTGATCTCGCTGTTCAGGGCGTCATGATTTTGAATGGTTCCAATGTCCAAGTAGTCAGGTATGGGCTATAATGAAATGAAATATTAAATAAATAATTCTTTAAAAAATGTCTTAATTATTTTTTTTTTGCTGCGAGAGACGAAGAGATCCGAATTGATAGGTTGACTTAATGATGATGAATCTTCTTTCATCAAATGAAGTTTCTATTTTTTTAGAGGCGATTAGTGTAAATCCTCTTTTGAGGTAGAAACTCGAGGGCTCCCTGGGAAGCCTTCGCCCGGGCCGCTTCAAGGTACTGTTTTACCAGATTGGAAGACCGCAAAGTTCTAGATCTTTCTGTAACTGTTTTTATCAAAAGCACGTTCACATATGATTATTTATATTCAAGGAATAATGTACAGTGCTGACCGTGTTTGAGCTTATGTCATCCGATGTTCATACGCGTACAAGGTAAATGAATAATTACATATGATTACTTGTGTAAAGTAATAGCAGTTACAATAATGTTCAATTAACAAACTCGTTTGCGATATCGGGTCCATATTGCAGCAATTATTTTAAATTATAAACCATTAATTTAAGGCATTCATCCATACCACCTACATCTCTTTTTTCTATTGATTCAGTACAGCCAGTAGTTATTGTCCTCTATATATATGTATATATATGTCCTATATATATAATAACAGGCAAGAATAAGTTAATGTTACATATTTCAGAGTGACCTCTTATACAGGGTGACTGGTAATATGGGTTATCTGCTGACAATTAATGTTAAAAATTAAGGGTGAGTTAATTGAAGTAAAGAAGTCATTACACTTTACCCATGCTTCCATTGATCAACTAACTTAAACCTAGGAATGGGGAAGTTGAAATTGTAAATTAAGTGTATCAAAGAATGTGGCGAAGGAAGAGAGGCGAAGCGAGTAAGAATTGAGAATGAAAGAAGATAGGAAAAGAAGATGCGATGAATGAAAGAGGATGTAGCAACAGAAATTGTGGAGGATGAGATAAAAGAACAAAAATGAAATAGTAACAATGAAAAAAAGCAGAGATATTGAAGCTGGAACAGAGGATGGGTTGATTTGAGATTGCTTTGCGTGAAAATGAGCAAAGATCTTCACTGAATAATACAAAAATAAACGGTGTGCCTGTTACATCGTCCGAAGACAAATTATATATATTCTTTGTTATTAGCAAAAAAAAGTAATTTGTGAAGTCGCAATAGATCAAATCATTTTTATTGCTAGAGTTCCTGAATGTAACGATGAGGATAACAAGTATATCATTGTGTCTTTCCATAGCAGATATTTACTTAATGACTTCGTATCTGCCGCTAAGGAGGTCAAAACATTGTCGACCTCCGACCAAGGTTTTTGTGGCTGTAGAATATATGTTAATGAATGAATGATAATGAAACGGATGACAAACAGTTGCTGAATAGGACTAAAAATTTTTATCATAGAAAAAGGTTTGTAATTTATCTGGATAAAAAATTTTGTTTTTCTGGAGCGGGCTAACTCTGGTTTTGTTGATTTCTTTATTAGATGCAATGTGTGTTACCAAAGAATACTTACGGCTCCGGAATGTAGTCTTTCACTCTGAACCCTGTGAGGTTCAGAAAGTAAGCTGACAGTCGCTTAACGGCTCACGTAGTGGAGGAATATGTTTGGAATTTCTTTTCGAGATCGCATCAGAAATAAGGACATTCTTAGACATACGAAAGTAACCGACATAGTTAAATTGGCAAGTAGTAGTGGGCAGGGGTTATATTGCGCTCAGAACAGATGATCGCTGAGGTTTTAAGTTTCCATTGATAAGACGTGGGTGACGAACTTAAGGTCGTTGGAAAAACCTGCATGTAGCTTCCAATAGGCCTTATTGAAAATCTATGACTAAGGCCAGTTCTACAAATACAGTAAATAATAGGGTATTCATTTTCGAACTAAAGATACTCAGTTCGTATTGGAAACAATTCCGCTGGTTATCTTATTCTTTAATGAACTAACTATATTCAGTCTGATGGTGATAAGTGTTCTTTTGCATTTGATGTGTTTGAAGTTGTGCTGCTAGCTGATTTAGGCTTTCTACAGCTTTATCGAAATTGAGTCCTTGGAAACAGGAGGTCCACGAACTAAATATTTGCACTGAGTGATCGTATCCCAGTTACAAATAAAAGCACGCAAGAGGGGGGACTATACTCGTGTAGGTGTATAGTGTAGTGAATGAAGTTACCTGTAAGTTATGCGAAACGAGGAATTCGACCTGACCGCCCTCGCTTGAACGCGGGATAATCAATGTTCTAGCAAAACTGCGCCGTCAGATTGGTCATCTACCTACTGTAAGCCATTTTTACAAAAAAACCTCCTATATAGTAGGACAAATAGGCGTTTCAATATCATTAACATTGACGTCATTTCAAGCAATATGTATGTATTATCAATATATGATAATGTCGATACAACGGCCGCTGGATAAGAGATATGAACAATCGTACGTGCACTATTGCACATTATGCTTTACCTGGAAAGGTAGATACTCCACCAACGTCCTCGAGTAGCGACTTCGAGCCAGCAGACGCGGCGTGGGTAGGCCCCCACTAGATGGATCGAGGACTTAGTCAAGGTCGTGGGAGGTCGCTGGATACAGGCAGCGCGTTTGCCTTGTGGGCGTTTACAGGGTGACATGATGATAGCACTGTTTCCTTTATATGCTGCTAATCACTAACATGTCGTCATCATCTTTGTTAGTTTAAATTATGGATTACCATTCGTAAATATTCAAACTACTTAGATGAAATACAGGGAACGTATTAAAAACATTAACAAAATTAATTATTTATTCTTTTTTACAACAGAAAAAATAGGAGAATGGAACTTTTACGAACTATCATTAGGATTATTTAGGATTTGATCAGGTAGGGATAGGAATGTAGTCGGCGAAGGTAGTTCCTATTAGTAATACGTATATCCAACAGTAAATGATCTATGTCCGAATAATAATGATGATGGTGACGCAGTAATAGATACTGCAAGAAAGAGTCTTGATTATCAAGCGTCACGGAAACAGAAGAAGAAAATTTTAAAGATAATTCCGCAGATAGGTAGATTTTGATGAAACAGGAAAAGAAAATGTACCAGGATGACACTAAATAGGTGAAAATACAACAGCATAGACAAGCATCTGTCAAAAGTATAAAAAGACCAAAATAATTATTAGATCTGTGTTATATCATAAATATTGTTAATTTTATACACGCTATATAAGCAGGCGCATCAGAATTTTGAATTGTTACAATGTTAAATTGTACCATTTTAATTCATCTGCTTCTGGTGTGCTTTACTAGATTTTATTTCAAAAACTTTTTTTAAAAAAAGATATAAAATGACAACAAAATTAGGACTAAATAAATGCAATAAAATAATTATGAGATACTTTTTAAGACAAGTGAAGAATGACTCACTAAAAAAGGAAAATCCTAATTTCGCTGATAAAAGATAACCTATATTTAGTTTAAATAAAGAATAACATCTTTAACTTCAGACTGATATGACGTTTGTGTAAATATTACAGAAGAAATAAAAATTAAAAAGAAACAGTGAATCAAAAAATTTATTTATGGTAGAACTGTAACTATATATTTCATTTTATATTACCGTTATTTATATTATGAATAGATTTTATAACATAAACAAGATTCATTCAGTTCAGTCAATAATTATTTCTACAAGGAATTGGCCTCCCCAAAGATCGTCACGATTAGCGGTCTTGCTATGCCCGTAATCAGATACTTTCCGCGGCCTTGACCACGTCTTTCGGCCTCTTCACCTCTTGAGAACCTTTTGGCCCAAACCGCCGTCAGTTGCACATGTGTACCGTCCATGTCACTTCAACTCTCCGAGCCGCGTCGGTAAATTTGGTACTTATGTGAATCTTTTTATTTATGGTTTTATCTCGCAGTGAAGCTCCGAGCATGGTCCTCACACAATAACAAACACACTGGTCAAATACCTGCGTCTTCCGATATTGTGGTATTTTATATATACAATGGTATTTACTATAGAATAAACGCAATTAAATAAATACTCTGTGGACAGTTGTGTAAATATGCTTTAAAGCCTCCTCTATAGTTAGCGATCACGGGTCTGCGGTCCTAAAGTCCGCATTTTCCCGGGCGTGTCTCACACCGCATCGGCGCCTGGGCGATGCTGTATCGCTCGATTTATCCGGGTCACTCGACGTTTTTTATGAAACGTGTAGGTAGATTGAAAGTGGACAGTTGGCCAAAACTGGCGGGTTGTTTACTCTGTCGCAATCAACATATGCGACACGGCAGATGTGAATTGCATTGAATTCGCGACTCATTGTAAATAAATTGGGACAATTTTATTTGTACTTAAACCTTGCATAAAGTCAGACTTCTTATAAATCGGAAACGATATTGATTTCTTAATTTTAAGCCGTTATTACCAATAAATAAAATTAAATCCTCATTACTTCTGCGTCATCAACAACAATTAAATAGTTCATTTCAATCGTAGGGCGTATATTGTGGGAAATAGACAATATATATTATTTATATCTATATTTCCAAAAGAACCGGTTGGAAGCAAGAACATCTTCTTCCACTTTGGTTACGCTACACCTGGCGATCCGTGGTCTCTACTCCAGAACGTTAAGACAATCGGTTCTCTGCGCCATGTGGCCTTCGCACTGTCTCTTCAATTTGCCAACTTGGGTTATTTCGGTTACATTCACAGCCATCTGCATTGTCCGCTAAGAAATTACCAAGCAGTTGGATCACTGACTTTATAATATATAATAAACTTTGACAAATTCTGTTGTAATGTTTTGCCCAATGAGCTAAATCAAAAGCCGAGTACTGTAACATAATAAGCAGGCAAAAAAATGCTTCTGCTATTAATGGGATATTGTGAGGTATTTTGTGGAAGGAAGAAAGTATATTTAGCCATTTCCACACATGCAGTGGTAGTCGTGTGATGGTAGTCAGTGATTTAACGGTGGCAGTTGTGTAATTCGCATTGTTTGCCGCATGCGCATTTATCAGCGGGCTGGCGGGCGGTGCACTTTGTTGCACGACTTCCACTGCATGTGCGGAAGTGGCTAAATGTTAGTCCTTTTTTACTTGGGTTCTAGTGTCTCGAGTTAAATCCAGTCTGGCCAAGCTGATCTAAATTGGCGACATGAGCAATAAAAACAAGATGTACTTAGTTTTAGTTTTGACTTATTACATCACAGTTTTTTTTTTCATTTCAGTGCACTCTTCTTTATTTTGCCTGGATCTTTAACAGCTATACTTAAGTTAACACTGTGGTGCATGGCGACTAAATAGACTATTAAGAAATAAAAAAAACTAAAACACTTGCTCTACTACTAAATAATATACTTATAACAAATCCTTTGAATCTTTTACATCTGTTATCATCTCTTTGTATACTCAATTAGTTTTTAAAGTAATGTATCTCTATATTTTTATAAGTACACACCTTACAAAGGAGAAATAAATTATTAGTTACACAGATAAACACTTTATAAACTCGCAGGAATGTATTATTAACCCAGAAACAGGATATATTACAAATGAGCTGTAAATCTTCTGACACTGTAAATGGGTCGACAGAGTCGTTACCCCAGAGTAAGGAAGTTATAAATGGTTGTTACATCATTGTCTAATCTTATGTCATGCGGACGCCATCTTGATAAGGTGAGATGGAGGGTATATTTAGAAATAACAGGTGCAAATTATTATGTGATCAAGTTTGTACAAATGCTTATAGAAGTAGAGAGAAATTTGGAGATCCGCAGAAGAATCAAGGTGATAAACGTAGCTCGGATAGTTGTTCGTCTGAAATGGCAGTGGTCGGTAGCATATCGCAAAAGATTCTCGAGTAGCGACCACGAATTGGTAGACGCGGCACCGAAGTCAAGGTCGCGGTAATTCGATGGAAGCGGGCAGCGTAAGACTGGTCAACATATTTAATGGGATCAGGCGTTTGTCTCTTTGTTTGTATGTCTCTGTGTTTGGCACTAGTCGGTGTAACATAACTCCTGAAGATGCCCCGTGGAGGGGTGAAACACGTGTTAAGTGATTTGACGGTTGCAGTAGTGAAGTTCGCATTATTTGCCGCATACGCATTTATCAACGGGCTGGCGGGCGGTGCACTTTGTTGCACGACTACCACTGCATGTGCGGAAGTGGCTAAATATTGGTCTTTTTTCTTACTTAGACTGGTCAACATTTCGATCTTTAAACCTATGCCTTGCAGTAGACTTATAGATAAATATAATTATTTCTTTACTATGACATGCATTTAAATTTGATGTAGAAGTGAGAATGTAACACTTAACTCAATGTCAGTAATTTTTCGTGTCTTACACGTTCACAGAGTAGTATTGAATTAATTAAAAGTGGATTATTGTTAATACCTTTCAGAAATGTGCCGCGTGATTGCATGTTACATACTTTTCTAATCTAAGTTATTTAACTATAACTTAGACTAAGTTAAGTTTTCACGCGACGTTTCGCTTTTGCCCTTTGCGAGCAATGTTTTTATTATCCTTAACAATATTATTATCTATAATCTGTTCTTATAACATCATGCAATGTTATAAAATTCATATTGTACAATTTTTAATTAATATTATGATTTAATATTTATTTATTTATATAATTTTCAGCTGTAAAATATGAACAAATGTAACATCAAGTATTTGGCAATTTATGTTTTTCTTTTTTGGCGCCATCTTACTACAAAATTTAATTTCTTATATAACTTTATTTTAATAATAAAGATAGTCACCCATGGAGTACAAAATGTGCAGCGTTCTAGAAATTATAATTACAATTACAAATGAAATTATAATTACAATATTTCTCGATTTACGACCAATGTTCGTTACCAGTGACGACTTAGGCTGTTGAAACTTGGTCTCCGACTCTGTGGTCTTCTGGTTAGCTTTCAATCGCTCCACGACTCAGGAAACTCAAGGAGACCGAATCAGGAAATCAGGAATGGCCAAACCAGTAGAGTGGTAAGTTGTAGTGGGAGTGGGCAGGCCACATAGCGTGCAAAACGGACAGCCGCTAGAGCCTTAAGTTGGGGATTACGGTCCAGAAAATGCAGTATAGTACACCCACAAGGTTCATAGACGATCTTTTTAAGGCCCTCGAAAGAAGCGAAATGTGGGCCGCTTTCAACCGGTCTTGTTAAAATCTAGGATGGAAGACTATGTCCAGCCGTGGACGTCTTATGGATGAATTGATGATGGTAATGAAATATTACGTAATCATATATTCAGATCAAAACACGCATCAAATAAACTCCGAAAGCCGTTGGGTTCAAAAGGTTCTTGAATAGTTACTTTGGGACATTCTTTTTAGTAGTTGACTTTTTATAGCTGAAATGAGGGTGCTTATTACGTATGTTGTTTGTTTAAGATTTTAGTATTAATTTAAATAAATAATAGTATTATGAATTTAAATATTTACTTCATAATGTATAGATATAGATATGTTTTGTACGTAAAAGGCGTTTATTTTTTATGTTTTATACCTGTCGACATTTTATCACTTATCTAAAAATGTCGATCAAAAATATCTCTGCATAATATTTCGCTCTGTTTTCACAACGTTTGTTTAGAGGTGAACGTACTGTATCTAAAATCAACATATTAATGCATTTGACACAAAAAAACTAGTCACGCATGTTGTTATTAATAAATTTGTCAAACCGTACGAATTTTTGTTTTTACAAATCTTTATATTTATTTCATCATATGCCATATGATCACGAATCAGAAAAAAAGAGATCTGAAGATCTAAGGTCACCGTTGTAGCTTGAAGAATTGCTTGTGTAAAGTGGCAGCGGGCGGGGTACGTCACTCGTGCAACCGACAGCCGTTGGTGGTCGTGGCCGACCGGAAGGTGCTCGAGTGGCGATCACGAGAAGGTAGACGCGTCGCGGGTAGGCCTTCCACCAGATGGACCGACGATATAGTTAAGACCAGTCATCGTGGCGACCAGTCAGCAGCCAACATGATGATCATGATAATAATGAAGTGTAGAACTACATTCCAAAGCGATGAAAAAGTTAAACAGCGGCTTAACCGAGGTTCCCAAGAGAGAACTCTAGTTAGGTTACAAAAAGCGAGATGAAATCCAAGTGTCAGCAATGCTAAAAATTGCAAAATTGTAATACACGAAAAAATTTAAGCCTATCGCGTGGAGCGCCAAGTTCAGCTGGACACAATCTTGACACGTTCACGAGGCTCGGGGGGTTCTTCGAATATCTCCACAGATTTAAACTCAAGAGGAGCCTCTCGTGTATCTGTGACCCGGAAGTGGACCAGACCACGGTGCACCTGGTCATCTGCTCACCCATGGTCGAAAAATTGAGATACGATTGCCAGATAGAGATAGCACTAAGAGGGGAGCAATCGCTATAGCCTTTCTAATGGTTGAGGACGAGCGTCGGCCCGTTGTTTTGAGATATGCTAAGAAGATAGTCAAAGACGTTATTGACATACAACGGAAAAGTTTAAGTAAAATAAGATAACATGAGCATTAAATAAACCCAAGAAAATTGACTTAAGATTTGAATTGTTTAACAAAATAATAGTTATTAAAATGAGATTTAAAAGACAAAACATGCAAAAAAATAAGACTAAAAATGTATAACGGAACAAAACTAGTTAAACATTGTAATCTGTCATAACTCATGAGATGTGGTGAAGAACGAGAGGTGATGAAAGAAAGCAATGTATTGAAAGTAAAATAAAGGTATCATTTGTGAAAAATAAGGAAGGAAAGAAATATAAAAAATTAAATAGGTTTTTTTTTTCAAATAAAGTCTCTGTCCAATCTAAAATAGTGAAACAACGGGTCCCAAAAACGGACCTAAAAATATTAGAAAATCGCTTTGGCTTGTAAATAAAACTGGCTGCACCGGACCGATAGATAGTTCTACAAAATAACAAATCTAAATATAATCTAAATAACATTTAGATTGGATGTTTAAAAATAAATCGAAATCAATCAATTTTTTTATTCATTACACAGCAATGTAACCCTATTGTATATGGAAATAAATAATTTAGACGTTTACAAATATCTACACATAAACAAAATATTTTAGAAGATATTGAGAATAAATAAATATTTAATAAATTGTTAATTATAGAAAAATTACCTACTATTTTTTTAAGATAAATTTAAGGACAATAAATACATACATAGGATCAGTGGTAACGGACTGAGATAGCGACGCGGGTTCCATTCCTGTGATACGATACAATCTTATAACCACCTACAAAAATAATGTATACTAAGAATTTATTTTAAGCTGAGGATAAAACTGATGGATAATGATAGCAGAAAAGATGAGCAGTGATAGCCGATCGGTAGAGGACTGAGATTTGCGATAGTAGGTCGCGTGTTCGATTTTCGGTACTGAGTATTATAATTCACATTTTGTAAATTTATTATAAGGATTGCTGCTCTGCTCACAAAAAAAGTTTTTAGACGATATCTAGCAGGACATCAGGTAACATAATACCACATTGTGATCGCCAACCTGCCTGGTAAGCGTGGCGATTATGGTATATCCCCTATAGATATCTTTGGGGGAGGCATAAGTCATGCAGTGGACTTTTATGTGCTGAAACGTCGATGTAGTTAGTCGGGGTTATTGTGCATTTTTTGGTTGTCAGTAATAGAAACAAAGCATTTATAACAATTATTTGTGCTGTATTTTTTAAATTGATTTATAATAGTTAATAATATTAAGAATTATGTTGGCAATCTTTAATAAATAAAATAAAATACGCAATATAATATAAAGTTAAATGACAGTGACTACAGATTAACACGCGTTGATAACTATTGTTGTTAGATGCGTAGGCGAGGCGGTCTTAGGAAAGTGTCGTTCTCAATTTATTGAAGGTTCTTCCTCAATGCCGACCAGATGCTACAATAATTTTGATTGACGTCTATTATATTAAAAGAAATCACTGCTGATTGGTGCTAGCTGCCTTTTTATGCTGCACGTTGTGTGGGCAAAGTTATGATCCAAGATCGAAAATTATTACTTGTTATATCTTTTTTTTAATAGCAGAGATTATTATTTTTAGATTTATATGTATTAATATTATATTTACGCATAAAAAATTATAAAAATTGGAGACATTTTTCTTTGTTCCCCATCTTCACATCAGCCATCGCCAGGATGATCGGTCTTTGTGCTACCCGCATCTAGCAACATCGTGCGACTTTTACCATGTCGGTCCTAGTGATGTACCTTCGCCATGACTGCCGGCTCGTGGTAACCACTCAAGGCTACTGTCGGGGTTTATTTCGTTAGATGCGTCTTTTAATCCGAAGATATGATTATGTAAAAAATCATCGTCATCATCATTTTAGTCGTGAGACGTCCACGGCTGGAAATAAGCTACCCCCAGATATGCCCAGCGTCTTCCGATGACTTTAGCACGGTTACCTGTCCACCTTGTGGGTAGAACAAGTATGCTGGGCCTGTTGCACTCTAAAATTAAAAAAGAAATTGTTTTTTTTTCAATTTAGTTTCATAATTAAGGTCTTTTACTTATAAAATGAAATGAATAGTTTAAATAATATTACAATAATTCTGCCCATAACATCCATGGTTTTTTTTTACTGAAGGACACAACTATGGTCCCTTTGTAATAATCATAAAAGTTTTAAGGATGAGAATAAACAATACCTTTTGTTTAGTTCCACGGCTTACTTTTGACAGTACGGTACTATAAAGAGTACTGTATAATATCCGTTACTTGTATAATTTATTGACTTAATTGTCACATACATAGTTTAAGCTCTTACGGATTTTTTTAATTTTTCATGATTATAATTTTGAGAAAGAAAAGTAAAATTATTCGTTAAAATTTCTTTTTAAATATTCTCCATTTGTATTATCTTTATAAATATTCTTAAAACGAATTTAAGATATGTTTAACAGTTAAATAACAAAGTTAAGCAAACGTTTATTTCAAGTCGACATTTTAAATAGTGTTTTACATTTGTCAAACATGAATTAAATATTACTACTTGACTTTGTAGATTAACATAACCTTGAAAAATTCTTAGCAAAAATAATAACCTGAATCATATTTTTTCACACATTTTTTTTTTAATTTACATCATAATTAACACATTGTGTTATAATATGGGAATATAACGGCATCGAAAATAATATTAAATTAACGTTTTGTTTAGTTTTTATTTTATAAATGCAAAGAGTAAGTATATATTTAAATAGTTACTTTGAAAAACAAATATGTGCTGTTATGTTAGCCGCCAAAAAGAGACCGCCATTTTGAAATTATGCACGAACAAATGACAGCGCTCCTCGTGATCCAAATAGTCGAAACACGCGTATGACATAAGCGTTTGTTTACGAGAATTGAGAACCTGACATCACCCGGTTATCATACAACCAATTTGTTTTGACCCTCTCCGGCCTCTCTTCTATTGGCAATTTACAACTCACAATAGAGTTATTGTGCGTGCACGGAGGTCATTTATAACTGGTTGTTAATAGTAAGTGCATTTCTATATATAGATACAAGGTAAGCAATGTTTCTTGTCCATGGTCGACGTATGGTCAAATGTTAGACTAAATATGTAATTGTAGCATAATATATACCATATATTCGGGCTTCATTGGCATAGTCGCTCAACGATCAATGGAGTGGGCTATGCTCAGGATATCTTTATGACGACAAACGCCAACGACATAGTTTTCTGACCGGCTCTTCTCAGCAGATCAGCATTAAGAGCCGATAACTTACTTTTTATAATGCCAAAATAATTGACTTTTTCGAATAGCCTGTAAAGGCCAGATAAAGATATTTTGAATTTGAATAGCTCAGCGGATTGGTAAGGTGATAAATGTTTGCTGGAGCCTAAAGGTTCTGAAGTAGATACTACAGGCCATAAAACCCAGCGTAGGATGTCTACCAATAAGGTGTACAGACGACTTTGTTAGGATCGTCGGAAGATATATATATATATATATATATATATATATATATATATATATATATATAGAAGAGGCCAATTTCCAGCTGTGTTAGGCTGAAATGATGACATAATATAACTTTGATATATTTCATGAAGACGTTATGTTATATTTAAAACATTGGGAATGCACAATTAGCAATCACAAGTAATAGTATGCAATCACATAGTAACCATTTTTTAAGAAAATTTATAAACGAATTTAGTAAACAAGTCATAATTAAGTAGATATCTTAATACGTAAAAAAACTATATAGCAATGTCAGTTTTACAAATGTTATGAATTAGATAGTTAAATATAATATAACCTCAATATGTTTTAATTGTAAATTTTCAATTTCACACGAACAAGTTTTACCTTAGTTGTTATCTCTCATGATTGCGACGAAAACGAAATGTTTTTTGTTTTAAAACGTTGATAACCAAGGTTGTTTAAATACAATAGTTGCTACCTACGTTTTGAATTAAGTGAAAACACTTTTGATTATTGTCGACAGTTTTGAGGTTATGTTTGTGCATTTATTTGTACATGCTTTTTGTTTCTTGTTAAAAAAATATATCGGAGCTGGTGTATAAATCAAAGACATGTTTGTTTTTAATAAATAAAATTCTTTATTAAATTATTAACGAAAAGAGTGTGACTGGAATCGTATAATTGCATTTAGAGCACCACGATTGGGATCGTATTAAAAGGAATTTTGCCGCGAGGTGACTATTTATGTCCTGGCAACATATTTTTTGGAAATAAAATCCCATTTTCGCTTTGCGACATATAAAATAACACCGTACACACTCTTCCCAAACAACTTTGCTTTCATTAAATTATTGGTCAAAACAATTATAATACATAATAAAACTTCCGTTATTGAAGCCGACATCTACCGTTTGGCGATCTACGTCAAAACGTTATAAATAAAGGTCTAGTTTAGATCAGCCTTTAAAAAATTCAGATCTAGCTCTCAAAGGGGCTGTGGAATCACGAGGAATGTATCATCGAATACAAACGCTATCAATTTAATTTAAAATATAGTAAAACGGTTTTAGTTAAATTGTGCATCTGTTAATAGTTATAAAGCGGATTCCGAACAGAACTTAGCGGCCGGTTGCTCTGTAACGCGCGCGGCGAGGTCTACATGTTCTGTGTTTAGTGCTCATCCACTTCCTGCTCCTGCTCCTCGTCGAACTCGGCGTCCTCGTCGGCGGTGGCCTCCTGGTACTGCTGGTACTCGGACACCAAGTCATTCATGTTGCTCTCGGCTTCGGTGAATTCCATCTCATCCATGCCCTCTCCAGTGTACCAGTGCAAGAAGGCCTTGCGCCTGAACATAGCGGTGAACTGCTCCGAGATGCGCTTGAACAGTTCCTGGATAGCGGTGGAGTTGCCAATGAAGGTGGCCGCCATCTTGAGGCCTCTGGGCGGGATGTCGCACACGGCTGTCTTTACGTTGTTGGGGATCCATTCCACGAAGTAGGACGAGTTCTTGTTCTGGATGTTGAGCATCTGTTCGTCGACCTCCTTCATGGACATGCGGCCACGGAAGATGGCGGCGACGGTGAGGTAGCGGCCGTGGCGCGGGTCGCAGGCAGCCATCATGTTCTTGGCGTCGAACATCTGCTGCGTGAGCTCTGGCACGGTGAGAGCGCGGTACTGTCTGCTGCCTCGTGATGTGAGAGGAGCGAAACCAGGCATGAAGAAGTGGAGACGAGGGAACGGAACCATATTGACAGCCAGTTTACGGAGGTCAGCGTTCAGCTGACCGGGGAACCTGAGGCAAGTAGTGACGCCGGACATGGTGAGAGATACCAAATGGTTTAGGTCACCGTAGGTGGGTGTGGATAATTTCAATGTGCGGAAACAGATGTCGTATAAGGCTTCATTATCGATACAGTAGGTTTCGTCTGTGTTTTCTACGAGCTGGTGGACCGAGAGAGTGGCGTTGTATGGTTCTACTACTGTGTCTGACACTTTGGGTGAGGGTACGACTGAGTATGTGTTCATGATCCTGTCGGGGTATTCTTCTCTGATTTTCGAGATGAGAAGTGTTCCCATTCCAGAGCCAGTGCCGCCGCCGAGTGAGTGTGTGAGTTGGAAGCCTTGAAGACAATCGCAAGATTCGGATTCTTTTCGTACTACATCCAGGACAGAGTCTACGAGTTCGGCGCCTTCGGTGTAGTGTCCCTTGGCCCAGTTATTGCCAGCGCCGGACTGACCGAACACAAAGTTGTCGGGGCGGAAAATCTGTCCGAAGGGTCCGGAGCGCACCGAGTCCATGGTGCCGGGCTCCAGGTCCACTAGGATGGCGCGAGGCACGTACTTGCCGCCGGAGGCCTCGTTGTAGTAAACGTTGATGCGCTCCAACTGCAGGTCCGAGTCGCCATGGTAGGCGCCGGTGGGGTCGATGCCATGCTCGTCCGAGATTATCTCCCAGAACTGCAAAAAAGTTTTATTGTTAATTTTCACTTTCGAAATATTCAAATACAAGAAAGTCAAGAAAGCTCATTACTTTCTCGTTGTATACAAAGGTTGCTTTCAAAGTATTTCAAGGAAATTCATGTCATATTCTGTTTACAAAGCGATTCTTGTTTCGTAGTATTATCCATCACTGTATATATTACGTATACAAAGTGGAAGATCTGAAACGGATACGCAATGAACCGAAGAAAGCCCAATGAACCGTTAAAGACAGATGGGATGTATATTTAACAGCTTGAGAGAAACGCAAGGCGCGCACTGTTGCCTTGGAGACGGGCGACGCCCACGTAAGTACACTCACATACGCCGCAATGTATACCTACTTAGCATAAAAGTTCACGGTTCGTCGCAAACATCAAGACATCGACCATATGGTCAGTTATTCGAATGCCGTTTCGATTTACATGATAAAAATCGATGCTAATTGCGATAATCGATCTCAAAAAAACTCGATACGTGACAACATTGACTGGTTTACGTAATAAATATAAAACACTCGAGCCTTCGAACGTTTGCGAGCTAGCGTTCGGAGCATTAAAATTCATTTGGTACTCATGGAGCGACGGCATGATGTCATCCTTCTGTAGGCGAGTTGCGTGGGTACAGTCGCCTTATACGACTAAATGACTAATATAGTCTTGCGCTTTTAGTTCAGGGTTTCGTTATATAAAATTTTATAATTCGATCGTACAGCTGACATGATTGAGTACTCAAAATGTACAACGTAATGATTTTAATAAAGAAAAGTGAAAGGCGTTGGTGGCGAGAAAGGTGACTTTCTTAGTAACTAGATGAAACTCAGACATGAAAGTCGCGTGAGAAACATCATTGACAATGGATCAGGTGAAACCATAGATTATCTTGTAACCTATGGTTTCACTTGCTTCAATAGGCACGTATGCACTTTGGACTCTATGTTTGTTTATCATTAAAAATAGAAATAACTTATATATTAGAGTCGTTCATGTTTTACTGTAAAATATATCTAGTATGGATATGAAAATATTACGTTTTAAAATGAAATAAGTTCATTATGCGTATGTGGATTGCAGATTCCACGAGTTAGAGAAGGCAGGACACATAGCCTACATACATCTAGTTCCCTGGATTAAGATGCTGCTGAGCTCTTTCATAGCTTACGCGGAGATTCCATGGAGTGACCAGGTTCTAGGGCTCCCACGAAGGGAATGCTATGTAATACTGCGTTGTAAATTCATAATTGATTATTGTAAACGTATCTCGTAAATAGCTGAATATTAAAAAATTATTGCAAAAGTCATAGCAAAAACTGATGGATGCTGGGGCATTATGAATCTGGAGTGGTGACCACGAACCGGCCAAGGCATCGTAGGACTTCCGTGTACAAGGTGTACAGGGTTCTTGTTAATGTCGTTGGATGACCTTTAATACAGACCGCCTCCAACTGGTCCTATTGGATAAAATATAGAGGACAAAGATCATCACGATTATATATAAATGGACCATATGGGCATAATTAGTTATAATTCAGAAGTATACGGGCTAATACTTCAGATCCGGTATGCATTTCTGAACAGTTCTTTAAATAAGACACTCTTGAAAGTTCCACTTAGCTGTGTGGTATGGTTGTTAATTATATCCGACGGACGACGACCGGCAGTTCAATGACCTTTCTAATCTATCCCTTTACTCGGTTTCTATCGGTTCAAAACGATAACAAAAACGTTATGATGTCAAACAAAATATTAGTCAAACATTAAATTCGCGGGTAAAATCAACAGAGTATAACATGGGGTCACCGGTTTTTATTGTTTCGACGGCAATCATACGGTGAAATTGGCCATGTCAACTTTCAGTTCGCTGTCCTCTAAAATTGTATTTTATAGTAAAACGAAGTTGCGTAATCGTCTGAAAAAAGACAACATATCACGGAATTCTCAATAAATGCATTTTGCATCTCTCTCGAACATTCCAATGCTGTTAGACATGTGAGTCACGTTTTGAGGGTCTTTGCAGTGATTTGCATACCTACCTATTATGTTTCCTACATACGAGACGCTTTACTGTTACCATGTTCTTTATTCAAAACATTAACTATTAATACTACATTAAATTATATTAGTCTTTATAACGTGTTAATTGTATTCGTAAAACAATATAACTTTATATGGATCTCATAAACTGGAACGATGAATCGTAAAGATAATAAAAGCGTAATTAAATCTTTTCAGATCTGTATCTCGTCAATAGACCGGACGATAGAAACTGCATGTAATTTCTCCACAAGGTCTGATGGGAAAGTCGATAATTATTCAGCTTCTAGAACTGGGGCGAAGTCGTTTCGGAGAGAAAACTTCAATACTCGACTTGCTTGAAACGTGAATACTTGACAATATAAATTCGCCATTAAAACGTTTTTCAAATAGTTTAGAGTAACTAGTCGGTTATTTTAATAATATTATACATAGATTAAGTAAAAAAATATATCGCATCATTTTTCTATAATTAGAAATGATGTCATATGTAATCGAGTTGGTTTGTTTTTATCAGCAAGGCGTGGAAATCAAGGGACGGCCGGCCCTATGTCACGCGACCGTTGCCTTTCGGCGCGGACGTGAATAAAAAAATATTCGACTTCTATTTTTAAATTTTGGACGACTTTATGCAACAGTGAAGTGGGATTCATATTTAATTTTTTTATAGTAATAATGTACATATATACCGATATGTTACGAATGTATATGTACATATTAGTAAATGTATGTGGAGTATATACTTACTTTAGCTCCAATCTGGTTGCCACATTGGCCGGCTTGTATGTGCACGATTTCCCTCATTTTCGCTTTGTAATATTAAGTTTAATATTCTCTAAATCACTAGACGCGCGTCTCTCTGCGCTCCGTTCGTAGCTCTGTCCGCTCGGCCTCTGCGGTGGGGTGTTTTGATGTCTCCGGCACCTTCGCACGGAGGCAGCTTCGCGATCCCTGATTGGTCGATCTGCTGCCAACTTCGCGGCATTACGAATGCGGCTTATCACACTAAAATGGAGAGATTTCAGTTCCTTTATATGGATATGTGTTACTACTGCATTATTATTTTTATCCCCGCCTTTAATGCGGTTTGCAGATTTTTTTTCTGTACTGTGTTTTTAGCTGCGTTTCATCATTTCAACTCTAGGACATCCACTACTGGATATATGGCTCCAATATACAAGGTTATGGATGTGAATGTATAGGTCATTTGCTGCTAATTAATATGCCAGTCCGCGGTCATCGGAAGACGCTGGTCATAGGTTCTCTTCCGTCTTTTTGAAAATTTACGGGGGAGGACTGTGGATGTCACAAAGTCCACAGTGATCATTCCCCAAAAATATCAAAGTATATGTATTATATCATCCCGATCGTTTCTTAATTACTGAAAATCATGACGGTCTTAAGGATTTCACATAATCGACGATGAACTGTTTTCATGTCATCCTTTTACCATTTCTGACATCTTCAGCGTAGTAGTAATAGGAAGTCCAGTTATTGACTTGAGTTAATGAGACTAGCGGATAGGTGGTCTTCCACATAGTTTTTACCGTCCAATAGTTTTCGAAGTTATCTCTTGTGATGTTGAAAAAATTACTTAAATCTTTTTGGTTATATGTTTATTGTGAAGAATCTAGTTTTGATCTTGAGGTGCATTTTAATTAATATTAAAAATACTAAAATAACAAAGTTATGTGATACAAGCTAACCATAATTAATTATCTATGCATTAATTAACTCATATTTTTTCCACATTAGATCTTGTATGCACTTTGCCTTATTTATTTATTTATTTGATATAGGCACGCAAACAGTAACACCTAATACATGGTTTAGATTAGTTTCATTTATCATAATACAAAATTATACAAGTTTGCCTAATGTAGGCGTGTTCGGCCCTGACCATAATTATGCTAACACATATCTAAACGTTAATAACTAAATAAAAGAGAAAGCAGTTTGTAAATCTCACATAACAACAATAAACAAAACACTAGTAATCTATTATAATAGACATATCTTCTTTTACTTCTTTTCAGACATGCACGCCAACTGCAAGGGTCTTCCCCGAAGGTCATAACAATGCCTGGTCTTGTGCTGCCCGCTTCCAGCGACTTCCTGCGACCTTCACTATGTCATCGGTCCACCTGGTGGGAGGCTTACACACGCCGCTAATAAGCATAGACCATTTTGTTCCAGCGATATTATAGAAAAAAAAAAGAAAAGCAAATGAATTACGAGAATTGTTTAAACAGTCTATCCCTAAAAGCACTTTCAGTTTCCAAAAATGTCCAACTCAGTCAGAGCCGTCAATAATTAGAGAAAAATGCTAGTCTTGGGCATTTAAACGCTACAACTTGCAAAATAAAATAAATTCATATCCCTGCCAAATAAGACCGCTAAAGTTAACCTGACGAGCATAGTTGAACCACATACACCATACACCGGTTTACTCTAAACATAAATAAAAAATTGACGCCTATAGTGGGTGGAGGTGAGTTACCACCTGAGCTGCTGTCAAAAGCAGGATCGAGGTGGCATACATATGTACAAAGACAATTTACAATGTCAAATCAAATGAAATATCATTGACGGCGTTCGAAATAAAATCGACGTTCAAATTTGAAATCGAACGCTCAAGCATGATTTAACACGTGAAGCTACTGGATTGTTTTTCGTTACCTTTTTCACCTTTAGACTTTCCGAATCCAGTAATAGTAGCCTGATGACGGCAACAGATTAATTCTAAATTGGACTCCCTCTGACAAATTTAAGTAGAAATGATACATACTGAGACATTCAAGCTATGGTCCTCCTTGGGGGCCTTTGCGCCAACTCTAAGTGAACTTAGAAGTTCGACTTACCATGTTTTGAAAAATCTATGTAGACGACTCTGGCCTAGGTACTCGAGGAAGCGATCAACTTAGTATCATTGAAAAATCAACCGGCCTCATAGGAATTGAGGTCGTGTCATGGGTAGCCAACTCTCTATCATTCTAGATACGTTGCAGGAGTTTCTTTCGTAACTTCTTTTAGCGGAAAAGCTTTTCGTAGTAATGTTAGCCGGGTTAGAGCCGCTCTAGGTTGCCGAGGTCCCTTTGAATGGGCCCCTGAGACTAGTGGTCCGTCTAAGCTAATTAACAGCTTTGACCTTAAACGACCCGAGCCAATGCTCACCAAGGAACCCTCGAACTTCGATACCTATACAGAGATGTTATGCAAAGTGACCTCTGCGTTTTGACCTCTCGAATCCGCAGTGTATGACGGGTGAAAAATAATTGAGACTAGTTTCTAAAACTCAGGTTTTGATTAGGCACTTATACCTCTGGACAATGGAGCCACAAGCTGCTTCCTGTTCATCCTTGTGACGTAAAAATATTGACAAATCTACCGCATCTAGTTACGTAATCCAGGATGTTAAGGCGCCGTAGATCTAGGGCGAGCTATGCAGTTTCCGCATTGCAGCTGTTCTCTAATAGATTGCGGTTCCAAAAGAGTTGAATTTTTTTATGTTTCTGCTATCAATAAGGATTGTTAGTTTGTTGAGTTGTATATTCATATAATTTTCTCTTGACTCTCGCGAGCGACTTGCGACTCTTTGGATGTGAAGCTGCAGCTCTTTAACTTGGTTAATAAAATTTGTTTATTATTATTTACGCCACCCTCACCGAATAGAGTCTGAAAATGCAACTCTCCAGGAGAAACGAAAAATATTGGTATAGCTCAAAAATTGAAACACTTAAAATTTTCTTTCTTTTTTTGTAAGCTAATTCTTAGCATGCCGTATAGTAGTAAAGTTTTTACTTATACAGTATAATCTTTTGTATACTTCTTTGTACTTAACCTTGTTTACTTAGAGTAAAAAATGGGCTATCTCCGCCTTTCTCAGCCAAAAAATTATGGAAAAAATTGACAAGGTGTATTGTAACTCGTTGATTGATAATATTAAAAACCCCCCATAAAACAGATAATAATAGAGCGGCAACAGAAAATATTATAAAAATGATTAATTTCAGAATAGTTTATACTAAGTTCTATATGTATATAGTAAGTTCTTTAATAATTGATGTGAGTTTTTGTTTACAAAAATTCGCCTTTTATGAATTGTGTCTGGAGTTACAATTGTCGATCGTTTTTTTTTGGCGATGAATAAATTAATATATATAAATATATATAAATTAGGCGTTCTCTTACATGAATACAAGAGTACTCTAATAATAATAAGAAACCCCCCACTATGATCATCATCTGCAAGCTCAACGGGATATAGACAGAGTTCCGCTCGGGATTTACGAGATAGAAATCCGAAGACAAACGAAAGTACATAGTCTAACGGATTCGCAAGTTGAAATAGCAGTATGGTGGCCACATAGTACACAAAACTGATGATCGCTGCGTTCTTAAGATTCTGAAGTTTAGACTACAAATCAGCAAGCGCAGTGTAACACCCAAGAGATGGACAGACCGCCTTGTTAAGGTAGTCGAAATACGCTAAGACGCTTCTAACCAGTTCTAGAGAATTTTTTTTGATGAGTCCTCTGTCTAGATGTAGACATTTTATAGCTGAAATTATGATAATAGTGATTTTGTTAAAACTATTTTCATTCTTTAAAAATATAAAAATTATAAATCACGAAAGCTCTGACAAAGGTACCGTTATAGGCAAGGCGAGTCTCGAGTTTAAGATTAAAAAGATAACCTAGAGATATCTTTTCGTAATAAACGTCAATCATTAATAACAATGCTAATAAAACAAATTATATTTGTCATTAATTTCAACCAAGTTTGATGACAATTAATTGAGTTATTTAAATAAATATTTCCGAGTAATAAAATTGTCTTTTAATTGTCTTTTACCCCTTATTGTACCAGTCACTATAGTTCTAAATGGCCTTCCCCCTGACCCTTCAAAATATTTCTCACAGATGTTGAATCCAACTACAAATTTTCATACAGATAGGTATTCAAAAGAATTTCCTGTAATTAATTCAAAATTGCACCAAATTATTTAAGTAACTATAAGGATCTTTGGTGGCGACCAAAAGCCGGTAGACACATCCTCGGTTAGCCCTAATGGGAAGGTGGGCTCAAATTATCGCAGCAATTGGAATTCAAAATTCTTTTACTCAACATACGTTGCTGTACATCTCATATTGCCATCAAGACCTGAGAAGAAAAGATGATGCTTACACAGCAAGGCTACTAGGTACTATTAATATTTTTTTTTTAAATAAAACAAAATTACATCTATTTTATAACCATTCAATAGCCCAGTGGCACTCCTAGGGCGTATTATATGCTAAGTAGTCTAACTTTTAACACACAAATGTTCTTTCACATTTTTTTTAAATCTGGCAATGAAAGGTTTCTCGGAATATTACCTAGAATTGACTTAGATCAAATTTTCCGTTAGCCAGGCGCACGGAAAAAATCGCCTAATGTAATTCCTCTAAATATCGTATAGTCCGAATCAAAATGTTTGTTTGGGGCAACATGTTCTATTTTCGCAACTGATTTGAACAAAGTAAGTTTTCCTTATTTTTTGAGCGGGTATTATGCGAGCCCTTATCCAGCAATATACCGCCATCTTGACCACGTCGTCGGTTATGGTGGCTTACCCATACCGCATCTTGTCTTTGATTGAAGTTGTCACTCGAGGACCTTCTGGCCCCAATGGCAAGGTTTGCACGGGCGATGTACCTCACCCACTGCCACTTCAGACCATCAATTCTGGTAACTACGTCAGTGACTTTGGTTCTTCTGCCGATCTCCTTATTTTTGACATAATCTCGCAGCGAAACTCCGAGTTTAGTATTCTCCAATAGTCCTTCGTTGACCTTGAGCTTTCTTATAAGGCCCATCATTAACAACCATATGTCATAGCTAGTAACAAACAGTGGTCAAAGACCTTCTTCTTCGGACTTTGCGGTATTTTGGACAAGAACAAGTTTCAGAGCTTCTTGAACGTTGCCCTTCCGAGTTTGATTTGGCGAGTGATCTTCTTGTACTTAGACTTATCTATTTGCACGGTTTGTCCTAGGTATAAATAATAGACTACAACTTCGTGCGTAGCACCTCCGATAACTACTTTAGTATTTGCAATGATAAAATGAAACAGTTTAACCCTAAAAACAATGATCATTAAAACTAACCAAAAAAACAACACGCCTGACTACGAAAAAAATTCTACTGATTATATAGAAATCTCTTTAAAATGCGACTAGTAAATACTAATAATGAAAGTACTTATGTTAAAAAAATGCGTCACCATGTTATATTAAAAATATTATCATCATCACCAGTGCAAGGTCTTCACCAAAGATCGCAACGACTTTAAAAAATATACATTTTTACCACGACAGTAAACAATAACTAAATCATTTTAATCTATACGTCCGTTTTGTTTATCTAAATTTATTCAAATGACGCCATTTTGCGCGCGCTTTTTTGACATTTGTTTTTTTTCTCATATCTCACACGGATATTGATTGCGTACAGATAAAGGTAATCATTACTGGTATGTATTACTCAGGTGTTTACTTAAAACGATATTATAAACATGTTATTTTTAATATCAATTAGTGATAACTGACATATATTTTATTTTACAGATAAAAACCTTTTTATAGAAATAGTTTTAGACAATTTGATTTTTAATAACAATATTTAGGAGAAAAATCATCGTCATCGATTTATGATGTAAATAAACATTTTATTGATGGACTTAATTCTTAAAATGATTATGTTTTAATTCATTCTCATAGTCTCAGTCAATAAAACCTTTGAGTGCTTACCAACCTATTTTCACATTTAAATAATAAAATTAAATAAAAAAAATAGTAAAATAAAATTGATAAATGAATCTTATATCTCCAGAACTACTAATAAAACATATATATCGTATCTCTTGGGCTTTATTTATTGTAAGATTTTTGAGTTATTCCTAATATTATCTCTAGAAACGTGTTATATACAGGGCAGTTGGTTCTAGGCGTAGTTTTGATCATTTGTCAGCAAAAGAGATAGACGTTCAATTAATCAAACCACGTATAAAGTGATCACTCTGAAATATGTCATATTAATTTATTTTTTTTCTTTTGAAATGCGACAGTACAAAGTCCGTAAGAGCAACTTGTAGATAGAAAAAAAGATGTCAAACATAAACAGATAGTAAAAAATTATTAATTATAATACGTAGTTATCGGAATTCTAAAAACGCTTTTGCTATATTATCATAATGTTACTAATTATTTCAGAAACATGATTTTAGGATATGCGTACGAAATAATTAATTAGCAACATGCAGCAATTGAAGCTAATTGTTGTGAATTAATTCGTTTCTTGAGCTTGTCGTTGGAGAACGCAAAGAAAGCCTTGAAAAACGCTAACAGCTTTTATTCCTAATTCCAATCACCTGTTTAAATAGCTTAAAAAATGACATGCCAAGCAAATTTCCGATACTGTGTCAAACATCTTATTATGCCCTTAAAATGCTCTTTACACAAGTGTTGCCTAAAAGCAGCTTGCATTGAAAAACAAAAGATTTCAGCTCGTAAATATTGATGGTGTATGAGTCAGAAGTTCGTCGTGGTCGGCAAGCGTCGGCACAGCTGTAGATCAAAATGATTCAATGGGGTAAATATCTTCAAATGAATTTTAACTTTACACCTTTAAAATACAGTTGTAATTTAATTAACAACACTACAATACTAGCCTATTATGGAAATGTTACTCATCGCAAGTAGATGTGTTGCCAGTTAATGGTCTCCTAATACCAGAACGGATAACCGTAATTATTTTTACGATTAACTTTGTTGTATTACAGATTATATCGCTAAGCATTGTTTTTTTTTCGTTATTATTTATCTGTTTAAGATGATTAAAACAGATTATTTCTCTAGTAGACATTTAGATTTTTAAACAAAATCATTTTTCTGTAAAACATCCATTGCCAAAGGCACATTACGATAGGACTAGTAGGAAAGGGCCTGCATCTAGCGTGTGCCTTTGGTCTTAAGATTGTATGTCCTACTTTCGGATGGATATCCTATTCTGCGCTTGCTGCTCCTTGGTTTTAAAGCAACATTGGCTACATACTATAGCCAAAGTTGTTTTTTTTAAATAAAGATAAAATACGTTTAGTCAACATAGAAACTTTTATCAGACTCTTATTGATCGTTAACTAATTATGTATTCATTTTTTAATTCATTTTATTTTTGACTCTACTCTGCTTCGCAAGGTTATAGTTGTGAAGCAGCAGGAAGAAACTCCACAAGAACAAATCTATTAAATAAGATTAACACAAATTTATATATATATATATATATATATATACATCACTGACAAGGGTTCTTATCATTTAAATATTCGTTTATTGAATAATACGTTTTTCCGTCAGTTTCAATAATGTTCCATTGGCAACTATGTGGGGAGATGAACTTCGAACGAAGTCATTGGAGGATGTTAAATGATAGAAGTTAATATCCAGCTGTGGATATCAGGTGCCTGAAATGATAATGATGTCTATGATTTGAGTTTTAATCTACGAATGTGTGGACCTTTTTTTTGTTTACGTGGATGATATGCCTGCGCGTACTCGCCCTTGCAGATGCGTGAATGGGTTTTGTCGAAAGCCTGATTCTCAGCCACCTATGCTTAATCTCCGGGTTATATGATCTCTCTTTCTCATCCCTAGTAAAGGCGCTCTAACGAGACTAATAGACTCCCATGATTCTACGTCACTCGACGCCAAAAGATGGAGTACCAGTGGCGTACCTAGAACTTTTGCCGCCCGGGGCGATCTACAGTTTGCCGCCCTTTCTATTATATGTCAATCAAATAGTGGTTTTTGATAAAAAAAATATTGATATATCACTTCAAAGTAATCATATAAACTTTTCAAAAGAAATGACATTTATAAACTGACATCAAAAAATTTTAGTTAGGAAAAATTGCCGAACAAAGTCGTAAAGATCCTTTTACGAATTCAACAAATTTTAATGAATACAATAAAATAAAATTATTATCTTGTCCTTGAATTAGAATCCAAAATTTACACTAAAATGCTTTTATATACACCGAGGAATAATATTCGAAATCATAAAGTTAATCATAATTTATATAAATCAAAAATTAAACTTATAATAATCATATATTATTCAAGAAAGAAAATAAATTTGAAATGAAAAAGTTGCTTTTTACAACTATGAGTAAATATAAAAAATGCCGCCCCAAGGGAAGTGCCGCCCGGTGCGGACCGCACCCACCGCCCCCCCCTAGGTACGCCACTGTGGAGTACCCATTATAGACCCGTCCAACTGTCTGCGGCGAGTTTGGTTAGTTAATAAGTAATTTGTTAAATCGTTCTGTAGTTATAGCGTTACTAAAAGGAAATAAAAACACATTTCTAAATATAACCATTCTTTTAACACAACAAGGAAAAGTAAGCTTGTAACACGAAGATTTCGTTGACATAAAGTTTATATATCATTCTTTTTGAGACTATATTAAAATCCATTGAGTTATTTTAAATTTATCCGCGGTAAAATTAAAAGCTTATGTTAAAGCAAGATTGATAAATAAAGCATATTATCGTATTTAATATTATATAGGAGATAAACATACTCGGAATTAGTTTCATGCTGATTTACACGTGTCATAATAAGAAAAATAATTTAAATTCGCATTTGGAGAGTAACTATCGAGTTTTATGCCTGGTTCCTCTCGTTGCAATCAACATTCTTATCGGCAGTAGTCTATGTATAAAGAAAAAAGAAATATTTGTTACATTGTTTCGTTATATATAAATAGACGGATCAGATCCAACCATATTTAATACCACAATAGCAGAAGCAATAATTAGTAACATAGCGCGGCACAAACTTTCCAAAACGGATCACATTCCTCAGTAGTGGGGATTTCGACACAAGGAGGAGAAAATATATAAATTGGTATACCTTGGTTGTGTTAAGAATTATATTTCCCATTATCATGCTTCGTGTTTCGTTACTGGCAACACCAAGGTTTATTTCTGAATAAGAAGATGTTGTGAGAAATGACTGCGACGAGTGTTCCAAGTAGAAGTGTGGGTCAGTCAAGATAAAGTTATTTTTGTTTAACTGAATTCAAATGAACAACGCTTAAGGAGGATAATACTGAAATTTCTTATTAAATTTAGTATGCTTACTATCCACAAACATACCCACATATCAAACATCCACAGTTTGTTTTCGACGATGCCCTAACACCTTAGCCTAATTGCACGAAGGAACTCCAAAAATCTAGAAAAGTTTATAGTTCTCGAGAATGTAGAAGGTAACACGCCTACAGAACCATCACCTAGTGGTGATACCAACTGGACTAACACAGTTACAAAATCGTACGTGTTGCTTGTGTGCTCGCTTCCTCCATAAAACTTTTTGAAAAGAGAAAATCCTGGGGAAAACTGGTAGCAGAGACTGATATAATTGAATAAAGAAGTGGCCTTCAGTTATGAGAAATTGAATAAGAAGAAAAAAATATTCGTCTACGCCTTCGCTGGAATCTTCGGATTCTATCTTTATTATTGGAAACGATGAGATTCACAGAAGAACCAAAGTCACCAACGTATCTCGAAGAATTAGTCATCTGAAATGGCAGTGGAAGATGCACGTCGCTCGTGCAGCCAACTATCGTTGAGGCCGAGAGGTTCTCTAGTGGCGACCACGAGCCGATTAACGCGGCGTTGGTATGCCCCCCACTAAGTGGGATCATCTTTGGGGGAATCCTATGCCTTTCAGTGGTCGCTCAACGGCTGACATAAATAATTGAATACAGGTCTCTCAATTTAGGCCTCATAGCTCATCATAGCACAAGCCAAGACGATGGTTATGCCCAGAATTTCCGTAAGAAATCAAATTAGAAATGAGGAGGTCCGTAGATAAAAAAAAGTAACTGTCATAGCCTCACAGACACCACGTACCAGCAAGCGTAGCGAAGGTCATCCACCCATAAGGTGAATAGATGATTTTGTTAAGGTTGTCAGAAAACGTCGAATGCAGTCTGATGCAGATCGATCCTAAAGGAATTCCATGAAAGAGGCTCTGTGGACCCCTTACGTTTACAATGATGTTCTTTCCTTAACAACCATTTCCGCTTTCTGACACGCCCGTTATGTTCATGATCGTTACAGAATCTTAAATTAGGAATTCTCAAGCATGCAATTAATTTCTTAGAAGTTTCACTACCTATCACTATACTATAGTTCTGTTTATCAACGGATATACGGATAAATTGTATTTTATCTGGGTAGTTTAATGATATAATAGATATTATATATTAGTACGCTGTATTATGGCTATATCACTTTAATATGTATGTACATCGGATTTACAACTCCTTATATAAAAATTAATAAATTGGCAACAATTCTTTAGCTTTATTTTTAACTGTAAGTCGGATAATGGTTACCGCAATGCATGAATAACTTCTCGATTACCTCACAATACCGCCATATTGTTTCGTAATATTTAAATGTAATGGCGGCAAAAAGTCGCCCCCGGTTGGCGCCTTTTTCGGTGTCGCATACAATAGCGGCAATGGTAATGTACACATACAGCCACAGGTTCCGTATAGTTTTAATTGTTTTATTATTAACTACATTGTCTTACAGATTTTGTTCTGACAAAAATTATTGGTCTGTCACAGTTCCATAGGAAAAACTTATTTCATAAAACGTATTTTGTAATATATTTTATGCAATTATTTTAATAATATTAATAGTATTTGATTACTTTACACTATATAGTTTATAAAGTTATTAAGAAAAATAAGTAAGTAAAACTTTAATAATGATGTGATTAACGACGTTGTATGGAAAAAGGATTGTTTTTACCAATTTCCCAACAATTTAGTAATTTTTTGTACACGTAAAATTTAAACACCTGATTATGAAAGATCGTCGTCGTCGTTTCACCTCATAGCCACTGCCAGGTATAGATCTCCCACAAAAATATTTATGGTGGAATATATCATAATCGCCACTTGCAATACATCGCCTTGGCAGTCGGTTTGGCAGTGTGGTATTATGGTACGCAAAGGTCGCTGCTGCCATTCCTCTAAAAACTTATTTGTGAGCAATGGCAATCATATAATTATTGCACAAAGTGTGAATTATATAGGACTGAATCGAACCTGTAACCTATGATCGCAAGTCTCACTCCTCTACCGCTAGGCTACTACTTCTTTTTTCGCTCTACGCAAAATATCGAAACGTAAATATTGAATGTTCATCAACTATTATTTACTAACTTTTTTTTTAAATTTGATACATAATTTTCGATTTTTATTTTTAATAAATTTGTTTTTTAATCTTTTACAGTTACTAACACTTAAAGATCATTTATTTTAGGTGTCTCTTTAGATTTAAGATATAAATTATTTTGTATCGTTTTTACAAAGTTAACTTATATCTCTAGTACCTGTATTTCTTGTGTACATTTTTCTTTCCATGAGAAACATTCTCGACCCTCAACAAAAATTTAAAAAAAAAACGAAATAGGTCGAGCCGTTCTTCGTTTAGCAACAAATTCAACATTTTTTTAAATAGCTCAAATATAGTAATACAGTTTTGATTATTATAACATTCCAAATTTGACTTCTTCAATAATGTACCTACCTCCACGTAGTCGTAATTTTTTAAATCGGTTTGGGGTTACCGAGAGGGTTACACCGGATATGGATTTGTAAACTTTGGGGCTCCGCCACCCACCGCTTGTAACAGGCACTACCAGTTGTCCAGTCAGCTGTTTACCAGGTAATTGTTAATTCAAAAAAAAATGTTACATATATCGTGGTATGAATAAGAATCTTTTTCTTTTTTCGTACATAAAAAGATAAGTAAAGAAAGCTTAGTTGTTTTGCAATTTTCTTGTTGGTGTGCTGTAAAATTAATCACCATTTTCACTTTTTCAGCTAAATGTCGACCGCAGCTGGACCTGGCCTCTTCAATAAATAGATAAACACCAAATTAATTAAATAAAATTATTTTTAGTGTTTATTTTTAAGTTCCATCTTGTATTGCGATATGCGAGCAGTGGAGATCGACCACAAATATACACAAAACTGGGTCCCTCAGTTAAAATCAGGGCTGTAGTACGGGTGAAGCTATACTTCAGTATATATCTGAGTAAGGATTCCCACTGTTGGTAACCTTATAACATCTTGCCAGTATTAAACTTATAAATTATAAGACTGAGATGTAGTGCCTCAGTTCGGGCCTTTCCTTATGGGGATTTTCTTACGAGATCGAATCAGGAATTAGGATATCTGTAGACAATCGAATGTAACCGACATAGCCCAGCGGATTGAAAAGTTGAAAAGGAAATAGGCAGGCTATATAACGTGCAGGATAAATCACCAACAAGTATAGCATAGGAAGTCCACCCATAAGGTAGGCAGAAGGAATTTAAGATCATCGCAAGACGCTGAATTCAGGACGTTTCAAACAGGTCCTATTGAAAATCTATGGTAGAGGTCAAAGTCAATCTGTGGACTTCTTGCGGGTAAAACGATAAACTAAAATGATAAAGAGCAAAGAAGAAAGGAAAGAAGTGCAAAGAACTCGTCATCAAGTTTTAAGACGAAAAAATTTTAATTAATAAACGATTTCTTTTTATTAATTCTGATTTGTATCACAAGGGTGTTTTTTGGGTTAGAAAGTTTGCTGCAATTTTATATGGATCTTTCTTTTTCCAGCCCAGTCTCGACAGCATTTTATTTTACATATTTTTTTCCAATTGGTAAATACGGTTAAAATTTATATGTATAGAAATATAATATATGACTATATACATTAACTTTTATGTATCAATTACACAATTATTTCTATATTTTTATTTGAATTCGCTGCCAAAGCGCTACAGACCGTTAAATGCTTTGAGGTTTAAGACCAGGTCCAGGTGGTGGTCTCATCAAAAAATTCTGTCAGTAGATATTTTGTTGAGAAGGCCCGGTAAAGGAAGAGTAACTCATTTAAACCATACTCAAACCATTTGTATAATTTGTTAGTCGAATCATTGACTAGGTAATAATTTGAAATCAGAGGTTCCCAGACTTTTTTTATATAGACCACTTTCAAAATTTAACTGGTTCCAATGGACCCCTGCAACCACATTTCTGCTATACTTCCAAAACTTACAAGTAATATGAAAGTATTTACAAATAACAGTCGCTGAGCTTCTGAAAACATTGACAGGAGAGGTCAAGACAACATTTTAGTTCTTCACTAACGAAAGCAAATAAATTTTCGTAGACCCGTTAATAGTTGCGATCCCTAATTTTTTGAGACACGCAAACATAGATCCCCTCACGTTTCTCAAGGACTCCTGGGGATACTTTGGGAATTAAGACTTTCATGGTAATGACATATTAAAAACATTTATACTGATAAAACGATTTCAAATATAAGTTATATCTTAAATAAAAATTACACCAACCGACATATCAATTTTATACACATGCATTCGAATAACTCTTGACATAAATTAAACATTTAATAAATTCAATGACGTTTCAAACTTTTTTAATACATTTGTCAAAAACATTCACGTCAATTATATACATAAAAAATATTTCTGTAATAAAATTAATCCGATACATACTTAGTTATCAATTACAATATAATTTTGTCTATGTTACCGTTTTACTTTTTTTAAATTACGCGAATCTCTTTGTAAATGTAATCTTAAAGATAAAAAAAATGTTTGCCCAAAACGGAAAGGCCTTAAGTGCTTTAAGGGTAAACTTTTCGATTCGAAAGAGACAAAGCAAGTTTGCCGCAGCGTACACGAACGTTCATGCGAATATAGTTACTAAAACAGTATAAATAAAGAACATAATTTCATTCAGATAAGCAGTTTTCACTGACAAACCTTGTACGCCGCCTGTCTGTGCAAGCTACCGCATAAGGCGAAGAAATCAGAGGTATTAAGGTTACAGCCGTTCTCAGAAATCTTTAAACGTATAACCTAGTGTGCCTAAATAAGAATGTAAATGTTCGGTTGTTTTCAATCGAATATAAAAAAGTAATACGTTTTGTGTACATATATTTATTTATATTATAATCCAGAGGCCATTTGAGCTGGTAGTTTGTCGTGATTGGTTCTCCCGCTAGGGGGAACACAGAAGTAGCCTAGTCAGGGCCGTGGAAGTCGCTGATCTTTCATGGGAGGCCTAAACCTTGCAGCAGGCGTTTATCAGTAGACAAGACGATAACCATATTGATAGAAATTAGTATCTTGAATTCTCCTTTAATGATAGCTTTCAACTTAGTTATGAGAGTTATGAGAGTTTCGAGCGATCCCTGATCTTAGAAAAGGTCACACCCAAACTCAGACGGGTATTTTTTGTAGTCACTTCCACACACACATTACACATTTTTTCACACATTTTGTCCACATACACATTTTTAGATATACAACTACTACTCAAAACAAAACATACTATATATTACACGGGTTTGTATTGTATTATATTGTATTAGTGGAACCGGAAAGTAATGTCGCTATCTTAATTTAAATTCACACGATCACATTTTTAACAAATTTTTATTTCTTATCAACAATATATTCACCTTTGATATCAAGAACCTTTTCCCATCTAGTATACATCGTCTTCCAAGAGCTGTCAAATGACAAACAAATATCGTTATGCACAGAAACGACTTTACTTTCCCGTCCCCATAATATTTTTCTTTAATATAATGACAGGAGGGTTCTCTGATCGGAGAAGAGACATATTTATTTGTATTTATGGTTACCTACCCGATTGCAATATTATCTAATAACACTCAGGGCGATTGTTTGTAGGTACAAAAGTTTTAACTCCAATCACTTTGTATAAAGTGATCACTTTGATGCTCTATTGGAATACGACAATACAAAGTCTTCAGGAATAGATTGTAAATAATGATTCGAATTATGAAAACGCTTTTTGTTACTATATTATCATTACATCATTTAATTATTTCTGACAATAATGATTTTTGGGTGCGTGTAATATACATTAGAAAGCAAATTGGCTTGGATACACACCTTTAAAACATTTACAAACACCATATATATATACTGTATAGCAGGTATTGTCGATCGATATAAGTAAATGACATTTGCACTTTAGTAACGGATATCAAAATACAAACAATCTTTACATCGATTTCAACGTGCGTTCAACTTAGATTGCTTTTGCTTCAATTGAAGTCGTCACTATCCATTGTACTTATAAGAATTGTAATATAGTATATTAAGTGTATATATGCTATATTAAGTTGAAATGTCTGTGGACATAGCGTGCAGAACAGATGGAGAGAAATCACGGATCGGCAAGCGAAGCCTAGGATGACCACTCAAGGGGGATCTTACTGTGTCGTCGGAAAAAGCTAGATGCTGCTGATTACAATGAATATCATCGAAAATCTTCTTGGAAGCCTTATATCTGGTTATAGATATCCCACGTCTGCAATACGATGATGGAAAGAAACTAGAAGATTAGACTGACTCGGCGTCCTCTTAGTCCGGTGAACTAGCAGTATGTAGCAGCCGAGTCTATCGAAGGAGCCATCAAGCTTCGCTTCGAAACTGCAAAACGTAAGACACACTGTACTTTCGAATCCGACGACTTCACTTCAGAACCTTAGGGCCCCAGCGGCCATCTGTTTTAGTCTGCAGTTGCAGCACTTCAGATACTTCTCACATGTGTGGAATCCCAATTACAAATTTTTATATTGAACCTTTTAAAAGTATTCTAAAGTAGTTCATATGATTTATTCAATATCGCACAATGACATACATTTCAATTTATTTAAGACGCTATATACATTTTTTATGGCCCCCGCTATTGGAGGCCTCTCGTACCCCTAATTTGTTGGGATCAGGGTCTTTGTTTTTCAAATTTTAATTTTTATTCTTCCCTCACTTTCATTCCTCTCAATTTCTTTTATTCTTACCTTTTTTTCTTCTCAATATCTTTCATTTTGTTCTTTCATTCCTTCTTGCTTTCATCGCCTTCCTTCCATCAACTTATTATTCTCAGGTGGCTAGGTACATTTCTTTTATTCTTTATTTTATTACTTATCCTATTTTTTATATCACAGTTTTGTTTTTTTTGGGTATGACTTTTTTAATACAATACTACTTTCTACTACTATACCATACTATCTCGAGTCGGTAGACACAAGGTGGGTTGGCTTCCCACTAGGTGGACTTGCTTAATCTGGTGGGCTACATCGGTTACTTTTGTTCGTCTACTGGATTTCCTCGTTGAAGATTCAACGTCTTAGATCATAATCTTCATTTTAGCCATAGGACATATGCTGATAGACAGGCATTCACCACAGAGCGTCTAGCGTCTCGTGACATTAACAAACACATCCTTCCACATTTGTGTCTATACAAAATAACATAATCTCGTTATTGCTAATAATTATGTTATACGAACGTCGTAATAAGTTCAGTGCGGTTCGTTTACCTACCCCGACAGGGTGCGGCGGTGACGTCACCGTCCTGGGGGGAACCGATCAATTGCCCGACCCCACCTAACGCCCCAGTTTATAAGGATTCCCAAAAGTACCGAAATTTTGGCCGCGTGGTTATAATGTGTAAGATATCTATATCATACTCGTTAACTAGCTTTGTACATAGTCTAGCCATTAATTAGTTCTACTACAAAGAAAATATCCGATAATCACTAAAAAAATTATTATATCTTTTATATGTGATTATATAGAGTGAAAAAGATATATTAACGTACTAAACTAGCTATTCGAAGTGTCCACCCTTAGTTTTAACGCACGCTTTTAAACGGTCGCGTCATTCGGTAGATTTACGAACGGTTTCCATTGGAAACTTGGTCACTGCTGTCTCCGAAGATTTCTCGAGCTAATCTTTGGGTGACGCTTAGAGCAGGCCATGTCTAGCACAGTCCACAATTGTTCAAAGGGTTTAAGTCCGGACGAAAGCCAATCATCAGCCTTTATGAAGTCTAAAACATTTTGCTCAAGCCAAATTTGGGTAGGGCGCGCATTATGACCCGGGCTGAATACTGTTGAAATGTCTACACTTCGTATTTAAATAAGGTGTTGTTGAGAGGTTTAACTACCGCTTAACACGGTATCTTAATACACTTTTTGCTGAAGTTTTCATTCCTTTTTTGCAAAAATGGAGTTTTGAAACTGCTTGGTAGGAGACACCCCACCAAACCATGATGTATGCTGGATAATGGCCTCGCTGAACTTTGGCCACTACTTCAGAAGCTTCTTTAGAGCTCTGTATATACACTCGATCATTTTGTTTGTTGTAGTGTTCCTGTAGTAAAAATTATTTCATCGTTCATCGTTTTCATCTAAATAACAGCTGTTTTGATCTTTCGACTCTCTTTTGTTTCAGTGCCTGATTTAAGATATGTCCTGTATAATTCCGGTAAGCCACTAGACCTAAGTTTTGTTTGATAATACGAGAAAGTACCCTCGGTGGGATTCTCACTTCTATGGAAAGGATTTTCTGCTTCCTTGTGGGATTTCGACGAATTCTGGCGTTGACTGCATTAACGGCCTGGTTTGTTCGAATAGATAGGTCGGCCGGATCTCTCACAGTCATCAACAGACATGGTTTCAATAAACCTTTGGATGGTACGATACACAAACATTCGGCTAATCCCTAGCTATCAAAGTATCAAAATGTCGGGTGGCTCCTTACCTACTTTGTACAGTTCAATTACTGCAATCCTATTTTCTTTATTGCCCCGCTCTATTTTCAAAACAAATTATTTCTAAACAAAAAACGTACAATAATGCCGGGAAACATGTCTATTTTTATCGTGGAAGCTTATGTTCGAAATTCAAATTATTATTTTTTAAAATTTATATAAGCAACCAGTAACAGAATTTATGGCCAGACTAGGTATATTAACTGCTAATCATTAATTTATTATAATGCTTGTATTGCCTTCAGAAATATAACCATTGACTTGAAATCTTATCTGTATAAAGATGATTACTTATAAGCTTTAAAACAGTGAATGTATAGTTCAATTAATGTAAGGTATACCTTATCCGAAAATCAATGGTTCCAGTAATAACGCAATAATGATATAGTAACAAAAAAGCGTTTTAAAATTCGGTTTACTATATATATGTATTAATAATTATTAATATCTGATCCTGAAGACTTTATTTGTCTGAAGTTATTGACTCATTCCAATAGAAAAAAATTAATTAATGTAACGTATTACATTGACACTGTAAACAAGATGTTTGAAAATAAGTTAAAAGGCTTTAAAGATTTTTCGCCTAGATCCAAATAACCTGTATATATAAAAAAATCATTCATGTTTATTTTCATTATGCCATAAATTGATAACGACTTTACAGATTTTGTACCCTTTTTTTTTACGTTTTTTTTAATACGTTATTTAAGATAATAAAATAACCATCAGTTTTTACTTATATACTTTATTTTAGGCTCAAGTGACTAGACTTATCAGTACACCGGACAGTACAGTCTTCGAGGTATCCTAATTCAGTAAAAATATTTGTTTGACGTCCCCATACTGAGGCTCCTTAAGAAATCTCACGTACTAACTCAAAAAGAAATATCATATCAGCATTAAGACCTTCACTGCTGTACATAGGTCACTCTAGAACATTTTAAAAAGGACTACATGCCGACAGCAACACATAGGCCTGATGAATAGTATTACGTTAGTATCCAGCGACTACTCGCGAATTAATTTAAATAATTAAATTATTTTTTTAGTAGGATTTTTGAGAATCTAAAAACCTTTCTAACCTAATTCTAACACTCTTTGTGTCAGCACAAACACGAGTGCTCGTGTTCTCGTGGCAACGGCACTCAGAAATTTGCTCACTTTGTTATTCGTAGCTAGTGTGACCAAGCTTTCATTTTATATCGGATTTCCAACTAATACATAAGTAATTATAAGAAACTGTCAATCGTTGTCATCATCATTTTAGCAATAATAGAACTAGTTTCTTCACATATATTCTCATTCAAAGTGGGACAGGGACTGTAAATTTACAATATATTCTTCTTCTTCTCAGCTGATAGTCGCCCTCTGAAGGCACATACCCCCCCCCCCCCCAAAAAAGATAACCACAACAATAAATAAAAAGTAAACTCTACAATATACATATTTCATTCGTATAATAATCATTTACATACGATCGCCACAATTCTCAAACTATTACAAATACAGTACAACATTGAGTCTTAATTTTTGTTTTATGTCTGTCCATTTTGAATCGATTAATTTTTATACTTTTTGTACCACTTGGGCGGTCTGCTTTCAACGTCTTTCGACGATATAATGTAATTACTATTATTCTAAAAATTTTAATCTGAAGATTCTCTAGTGCAGGGAAATAATAAAATAACAAACATTTTTTAAATGTATTCTTATGAAAAAAACTGGTAATGATGTGTTGATGATTGAAAAATGACCCTACATGGTCATTGTTTGGATCATCGCCAGTTTTTTTGATTATTTAACAGTTTATTTTTTCCTGACCTGTTCTTGGTTACCCTAATAACTCTTTAGTGGTATACGGAGAGGTTCTTTTCATGTTTGCTTAGTTTACAAACTTGGTTGAAGGCTTACATTCAATAGAACGTCGAGACGAAAATGTTTTGGTTGAATAATTAGTATTTACGTCATTACGTCATAACATTAAATCAACATAAGTTTTGTACGTCATTTGTTATTATATTTAATACTCACACAAAGTTTAAGGATAAATTATTTTTCTTACATATTTACTTCATTTAAAATAAACGAAAAAAGTTGATTTATTTAATCATTAATAATAAATAATCATTTGGCAGAGTGAACGAAAGTTCACGAAAAGAACGAAAAGTTCGTTTAATAAGGAATGATATAATTTGTAATAAAAATGTCAAGAAAAATGCAACGAAAATTAGTAAATACTACAAGCAAAACTTTTTCAAACAAATAATGTTTTTATTGTAATTCTTATTTATTATTAGGCAGAATCAACGCATCTGCTTTTGTCAAAAATTGTACTATTAAACATGCAAATGTCATAAAAACGCGGCAAAAATTGAGAACTAAGCATTATAATGTACAAGACGGTTGGTTATTGGTACAAAAGGTTTAAAAGGTTTACAGTTTTTGCTGTCATTTAATGTATTGTCATTTAATGCATTGAACAAATTTTAATAAAGTAAGAAAAAATTTGTTCAAAATTCAAATTACTACACATTAAAATTAATTGTTGTTTATTATCTTTCCCAGCAGACTGTACTGACAGAAGTTATTGGCTTGTCGCATTCTAATAATAAAAAAAAAACAAAATAAGTGACATAGGGAAATAGGCGTAAAAGCTTTAAAGGAGGAATTTAAAAACAATCACCTTGTATTTAAACATAGCGTTATTAATATGAACGAAATTGCATTAAAATGAATGACTTTAATACGACATATTTGGTGTATGTTTGAACCAGTTGGTGTCTGCCAAAGTTAATATTGAGTTTGTAGGCGTGGTGAGTCAGGCGTGTAGGTGCCGATTTGCCCAGCGGAGTCATCTTGGTGGGCTTGAAAGGCGCTCAAGGCGAACTGAGTTATGAATGGAGGCCTATATCGCCTGATTTGGTCATCGCGATTCTGACGTGATGTTAAATAACTTTGTATTAGTGCATATGTTTATACAGCCATTTAATTATTAATTGCATCATGCTATAGAGAAAGAAGATTTCATGTCTCATTAATAAACAAAGATTTATAGTACAAGCTTACTTCCGTAATATATGCAATTAAAAACATCGACAAATGTCATATTTAGAATTTGACATAACACGTTTGGTCTAGGAAATTTATATATTAGTTTTATGTTTTACGAGTTACTAATATGGGAGTAACATTGCTGTTCTCCATACAATTTTTGAAAAGAATTAGAAGACTAAACGAACAGTTCCTTAGTGTAATTAATACAATAACAGCTAGATAATCTGTTAAAGAAAAATTTTGTGAACAAATTATATATCGGTTTATGTACATAAAAATATCAAACTATTCTTTATTGCTCGAACTACAAATGTGCACGTTATGCTATTCCATGTGTTTCATACCTATCTAATTATAATAATACCATAGGTACTACAGTAATAATTATAGTGTTATTTTTCTGGTACAGCCCAGTAGTAAAGAATTTGCGCGTAGGTCGCGGGTTCGATTACCAGAATATATTCTTATACAATTCAAACTTTGTGAATTAGTTTTGTGCATTAATTGCCACTGCTCACATATAAGTTTTCAAAGCATAGGCATCAGCGTCCTTTTCGTACAATAATACCACGCGATCGCCAACCCGCTTACTAAACGTGGCGATTATGGTATATCCATTCCATAGATATCTTTAGGTGAGATCAATGCCTCGCTGAGGCCGTCTATATGCTGAAGCGAGGTGGTATTGTCTAAATAATTTTTTACAAAGTCCTTGTTTCGTTATTTTGATTTCATCCTTTTTTAAAATACTATTTTATTTGCAGTAAACTTGTATATTCTTGTATGAAAAGTTGCAAAAATTTTGTTTTCCCCGTAGCGATATAAATCATGTACGTAATAACCGGCGCTGATAATATGTCGATTCTTATTAGGTGAAATAAAACAAAATTAAATATATCTCTAGATTTATTACAATTTAACGTGGTCGGAAAAGACCTTGTGTCGTTTATTTACCAATTATACAATCACTGGAGTCAACTATCACCATCCATTTTGTTTTGCGGCGTGGGTTGGTGCACAGACTATATACGGCATAGAGCAGGCGGGGTCATAGATAATTAATTATTTACGTTATTTTTGATAGCGGAAAAGCGTACAAAATTATCATTGTGGGAGAGTTTTAATAGAAATCTCTCTGTAATCGGCTGAAGCTTAAGTCTCATTGTTATTTTGTTCACTAGTGGTCACTTTAAATGATCCTTTGCGGATGAAAATAAGAAGAAATAAAGAATTTATTCGTGTCAAGAGCAAAGATCAGCTCATTTCTGGTAAGGATTTTTAGTGAGGTAGAGGGAGTCTAGTTGATGAAGGTGAACATTAATTCAATTGCAAACAAACCTGCAAAACGAGTCATCAGCCCCAAGCATCTTACACAGCCTACTCTTCCTATAATCTTTTGAATCTGGCATACATATAGTAATAAATAAGATAAAAATAAATAATTAAATTATCTAGTACGGGTACTGACCTTTAAAAATAAAATGTAGTCCTGTGCAATTAATAATATTTTAAAAGATAAAGATGAAATCGGTAATGTCCTTCACACGTTGTGGCCAAGGGGATAAAGATTCAATTAGAAAGATCATGTATATATATAAAAATTAAAAATTGAAAAAAAAAAAGTATAACAACCTCTGTACTGTACTAATCTATTATACGTAGGCGTACATCGTCGGCAATTTTGCCTACTGCCGAAAAACGACAATGTTTCCCCCGGGGCAGTTAAAATAAGTCGTATACAGACCGAACGCAAGTTTCCTTTGCCCCGAAAGCCATAAAAGTCACTTATTACTGTCGTATATCTTAATTTACGTCTCTGTATGCTATCTGATCTAATCGGTGATCCACGGTTATATTATCTGTGTTCTGCGAATAGATGTCGCTTCAAAGGCAGAATTAAAATTATGTACTTGAGCCCACTGTATTTTCTGTGATAGAACAAAAAAACATGCATGTCACAGTAGGGAAGATATTTCGTGTAAGTTGTTACAATTTTGGTTTAAGATTCAGACGTTTTTGACACTTCTAAAGTGACAGATAAAATATGACCTTATCCTTTTTTATTTAATCTGTCAAATTGTTTAAGGTACATAGATGTAATAGGAATTAAAACAAATATTACAAAAAATAAAATATGTAAACACTAATTATATTATCGTAAGAAATACAAGAGAACTTCTTTCTTGAAGTTTTAAATATGTTTTGCTTATTAGGAGTGCATTACAGGCTACTATTAATTATAAATTTAAACTTTTCACCGAAATTTATCATCTGTCTATAAGTCCAATCCATTTTAGTCACAGTCTCTGAAAACATGGAGGCTGCTTCGAAAATTGTATTGTCAATCTACCGCAGAAAAAAGATCAGGGGGAATAAGCCACACCGAAATAACACTTAACCCGTACACAGAAGACCGAAGTTATATTTCACCAACAGGCAGAAGACCGAAATAATATTTAGCCGATAGACATAACACCGAAATATCATATGGCCTGCAAACACAAGATTAAATTACCTTTGGTATTTAGAAAAATACATTAGAACACATTTAATTTCACAGTGACTAGTTGCGGGTATGCTTTCGAATAAACGGTTAATTACCAATTACTCTAATAATTCACTGCATTTATACTGCAAAAGAATTGCTGTTGATTTCATTCGTAGCGTATCAAGTAATTTTATTTTTTTAAATTGAAATATTAACCAGGGACAGGCCGAAATGTATCAAATTATCCACTACCATGATATTATGATTAATTCATGAACGATCAGACAGTATATGACAGGATAAAAGAACACTTGAATTATAAATATTATGTCAGAGAATAGCGTAGACGAAATCAATTCCGCTGAGCCAGATTCTGTAGGACACTTCGGGTTTCCATGGCAACCGCCTCACTCGATCCCATGCCATTACTCTAAAAGAAAGAGATGGCGTCAGCCGTCTCCCATAAGTGCGTCTCGTTCAATCGCACTTAACGATCGCACCGGAGCCCGAGAGACTTGGAGCTCCGCCCCCGGACTAGCTCAAAGCCTGGATCTAGGTATGCGGTATCGCTGTTAACAGGTCGGTTCCACTGATCAACGATTTCCTAGTTTAATCTACGGTTTATTTGGCAAAAGTCGTTTGAATGTCATTTAACCTCATTTATTTATAGATTGCTTTTCTCTACGAAACGTTAAATATATACTGTGACCAGTTGCAGTGTGAGATTGTAACATTTAGATAACTGCTTTTTACTAAATATACTATGTATACTACATAAACATGAATATATATACGGTACATATACCAAAATTACATTCTCTCTGTCTGTTTATTCCAGCTAATCTCTGAAATGGCTCGACCGAATTTAACTGAACTTATACTGGAAGGTAGATGATGTAATAAGTAACTTAGGCTACTTTTATTTAAGAAATATTCTTAAACGAAAAAAAAAATGATATTTTTTTGTTACATTCCACGCGAACGACGTCACGGGCACAGCTAGTATATATGTAAAGTGGTGAATTTATAACTCATATATCAGCAAAGTTAAAGCCTTTAGACCTATTTCCAATCTCACTGTACTATATAAAGTGATCACTCTGAAATATGTTGTGTTACATTATTTTATTTTTTCTATTGAATTGTGTCAGGCTAATAATTTACAAACAGGCGGTAAAAAGTCAGCTGATACAGATAGTAAACAACAATTATTTGTTATGTGTAGAATCCCAAATTCGAATTTTTAAAACTCTTTTTCTAACTTATTAACATTACGGTAATTATTCTTTTTAAAACAATTAATTTTTGGATAGGCTGTGCTATAAATTAAATTATAGCAAAAGTTACTTACATTCACATCTTTGAAGCTTTTACAATTCCGTATATGTACTGTGTACAAGACTTCATAGATTGGTAAAGTCAATGACCTTTGCCCTATAGCAACTGATATTAAAATGAAAGTAAACCATATTTATTTCGATATCAACTTTCGTTACATTCTATTTATCGGTACAGTTAAATAAAAAATGTCACATTATTAATAAAATGTTGCGTGGTACGAAATGGAAAACTTATTTACAATATTAGTTTATTAACATTACTTTATATTATATAATACATAAGTGATTTAATTTATTGATTTTGAAGTTATCTGGATCCATACGAAAAACCGGAAATAAACTTTTGGATTGTTGCAAAGCACTAAATGCAGGCCGCTTACCATCGGTCTTATTGGAAAGACCCATGGGTCTTCAGAGATAGGTAGATTTTGAGATTTAGCACCTCCACAGCTGGACTTATCCTGTAGAGGTGCTAAATCTGAAATATTCACAAATTAAATAAATAATTACATGAATATGAGTTAAAACAATTACGATTTAGAGCCTTCCCCTATTTTTAAGGTTTCCTGCTCAAAAATATTATATATATATATATATATATATATATATATATATACGACAAGGCAATTACTTTTGATAATAAAAAGTTACGAGTAGAGACTACGATGCAGTTGACACAGTGTTTATTGGCCCCAACTGACGACATAGTCTAGGTCGCGGGAAGTCGTTGGATGCAGGCAGCGTAAGACCGGTTACCGTGGCGACCTTTGGGAAAGGCCTAGGCCTTGTAAAAACGTCTTTTGATTGACTAGATGGCGATGACAAGTTTTACGTATTATAAATACCAAACACCCAAAAACACAAACGGAATGTTAAACTACGATTAAGACTTTCGTGAGTCAGCCCTCTGGGTATAGTCCGTATCGATCCGGGAACGTTGACCCGACTCACCCATCCTACCTTCTACCTACATCATAAAAGTTGGATTGAATTTCAAAAGAAGCTTTTTCATATTATTTCGTCTGGTAAAATTGAAATGGATTTAAAATGTATGATGTTTTTCGTGATAAATTTTCGTGAAACAACAAATATGAAAATGGGAAAGTCCATATTATATCATCTCAAATCGATGGAAAATGTAATTGATATTATTTATTTATTGTGTTCACACATAGTGACTCAAAACCGGAAGGAGTGGAAGCATTTGGAGAGGACCTTAGCCGACAGGCAAACAGACCTAAAAAAACATGATATTATGGGTTTTAATTTTAGTTATTTAGCTCGAGAAATATTACTTTATGAAAGACCTGAATAAAGGACTTTATTATTATTATTATTTATATTTATTTATGTCTTACGAAAAGCACACCAGAGCCAGATGTTGATGAGAAGCAATTTGTACAATACTCATTATATTTATCATATACAACAGTAAATAAGTTAAAAAGTGGGTCTAAATTAATTGCAATATTTTATTTATTTAAACACTTCTCATATAATGTTTAGGCGAACTTAATACCGAACGTATTTTCTTGGCATTAGACGGTGCAGAGATAAATTAACACTGGTGGAATGATTGAATGGAAATAATATCTCTTTGAATAAACCCAGATTTTGTATATTTATAATAATTATATTGACAAGAACATCTCCACCAAGACAAAAAATGAATAAGTAATCCCCTTCATCACGTCTTAACTTGAGAACAATCTTAACGATTTTATTCAATGCTAAATAATTTTGTAAATTAAAAACGTACTCAAGAAAATATGATGACACTTGAATTTTTACGCATTTGACAGTTCACTTTGAACTTCGCCCTTTGGACAGTTTGCGCGCTGCAAACTTATATCGTTATAGAATAGCTCTATCGGTCAATATTTAGCGATCACTACATTTATTAATTCATTTCTCATTTAATTATTAAATTTAAATTCCATTAGAATACGAAATGCCAATAACTTCTAGCAGTACAAAGTTACACAGATAGAGGGCCAGATGATGTCTTTTATTTTTTTTACTAGTAGTTGTAAAGAAAAAATGTGAAATCAAAAACATGGATTATTATAAAGAAAAATGTAAAAATGATGGTACCAAAAATATCCAATTAATAAATCCAATATTAAATTTAAAAATATAGTAACAACAGATATAGATACAATATATTTTGCTTATAGGTTAAATACTTAAATAAACTTCCGTTTTAGGTTATAAAAAAGACGACAAGATTAGCCTCAGATACATCAGATAAATAAAGGATTGTCCTTAATGTTCAAATAAGCGGAAACAGATCTTTAATATGCTTTAAGATCATTTTTTAATTTAGTTTATAATACCTATCAATTGTGTGGGTACCTTATAACATAAAAATAAACGGCGGCCATATTTCACCCGATTGTCTATGCCCAATCGCCCATGGCGCCGCCCTGAGACAAGCCGCATTTATTTTTTTTAAAACAACGACATAGATTACATCATGCCACTTAAAACCATTCGGTTGTAAAGTATTAAGGTATTGTTGATTCTCTAAAAAAAGGTGCGTATTTATGATCCTGCGATACATCCAGAGCAAGCGATTTTAAACTGTATTTTGAAAAATCGATATAATGTAGCGTACTTTATTTCGGGCAGATCTAACCCGGCCGCATCCGGGGAGTTCGAACAGATATGTCCATAGACAATTGACAGGTTATTAAACGTAAGCTCTGTCAAACTTCGTATTCAACATCATCGTGTCAGACGCCCACTGCAAGGCATATGCCTCCTCCAAAGATCGCCATAATCGCCGGTCTTGCGCTGCCCGCTATCTTGGCTATGTCTTTGGTCAACCTAGTGGAAGGCCTACCCACGCCGCGTCTACCGGCTTCTGATCGCCCCTCGAGAAGTTTTCGCTCCAACGACCGTCGATTGGAAGAGCGATGTGCCCCGGGCACTCCCACTACAGACGAGCAATTTAGCCCTTTAAAATGATCGCAGCATTGTCGATCGCATAGTTCATGCGAGTAGATCATATAATTATAATTGAATAATTGCTTCGCTACAATCAACCAATTACATTGTTTTAGTTGCATTGTTCTTCTACGACAGGTTAAATGAAGGGAAAAACAAACGTGTCCTCAATACGTTAAAACAACTAACACATCTGAATCTATTTTATTACTACAATTTGGACTGTTAAGTGTAATAGTTTTGAAAAGATAAATTTATAGATCATTCGTCATAGAAAAATCTTACATACTTTTTCCACTCTAATCAACATGTGTAAAGTCAAAACTGTGATTTTTTTTATTTGAATGCGATAGACCAATAAATTCTGACAGTAGATTTTAGGTTATCATTACTTTGTTTATTATTTCTGAATCCAATGATTTTTTTATTGATACTACATTAACTGACAGCAAATGCTATAAATTTAACTAATCACTTTATATGGGTTAATATAATGTTAAAAAGATAAAAAACGCGAATGTTTTCATACAAATTTACGTAGATTATAATTTAGATTTTTTTTCTTAATTTTCTAATTCATACAAATAAATTTCCGCTTTTTTTCTACCAGCATATAAATACATGTATTGTACATAAGCCAAACAGCCAGCGGAGGACAGGTGGTATTAGAATATAATGAGTATTAAAACGTCGCGCATTTAATATTTCGCCTGAACTTCGCTTGTTGGTAAGTTTCCTTGGGGATTTGAATTGATTATTCATTGCTAGCAAGACAACCTCTTTCGGGCCAGTTGGAGTAATTTTTTTTATGAAACAATTTTTTTGCGCATGACTTTCATTTAACTCACAGGTATATTTCGTGAAAAAAAAAATTATAAACGTTACATATTTTTTTTTAAATAGCTATATTAAAGTTATTTTCACGTTTATCAATAAAATAGTTAAATAATAGATCTAACTATTAAAATTTTATTGCTCTTTTTGCGTAACGTGTACGAAAAAAATGGTTAGTTGTCTCTTCAGTTACTTGTATAGTACCTAAGGACTGAGGAACAGTTACTGGCCTCAGCAAAGAGAAATAAAAAATCCTTTGCCTTAAGTGGACGCTCCCTAGCAGTCGGTTGACCATGTTCTTTTAAGCTAGACTATTTTTTTTGGGGAGCCACAAGAAAAGCGAGAGGCCGTGTCGCATGGAGACAACGCAACATTCAAAGGATAGTACTAATCACATTTATTATTTACTAGAGTACCTCATCTAGGTAGTAATCACATGAAAAGCTATAATTAATACATAAAGAAACAATAATCACAAAATAAAGTAATAATAAACAATGATTGCACAATTTAAAAATAAATTCGTATACACGCAAGCACGCGACTTCGCGCCAAAACATTCGATACAGATAAAAAATTCAATGACATACGGCAACGTTTCGTATTTGTTATGAAAACTTTTATGCTTTCCTTTCTTTTTAACTTGCTTTCTGTTTATATTTCAAGCTAGTGTTTTTAGTTGCGTGTTTAGATATAATTCAGAAAACATGCAACGTTACAAACGATGGAAAACGGTGTTTTAGGGTCATTAGCGAAGTTTTTTAAATAAAATCGTGCACAAAAAACCTAGTTCTAAAGTTGACACAAAATTTCGTAATAATGTATAATTATAAAAATATTTTAATGACATGCTATAATTTTAAAGCAATTATGATTATTTAAAACACTGGGTGCTGATTCTTAATTAACTGTTGGCGCTGTTTAATTTTTATCTTTCCGGCTTTATTTAGGTTTTTTAAGATTGACTGCGCACTTTTTAAAGGAACGTCTAAAAGACTTTTATATTTTTTCAAAACAGGTTTGAGGGTTAATTAATGCTAAAATCTACAGTACAATCTACCAATTAAGGATAATTGGTCCAACTTAGCTCAAATTGTTTACAATTTGTTATTGTTATTAAATTTAATAACAAAAGGTCTATTACAACATTTTTGCTCTTTATGTTTTTGAGATATTTACTGATAGTAGTCTTCTGCAATAAGAGATGGTTTTGGCATCATTGCGCCAATACCGTGTATTTATATATGTGAAAACATTAATGGAATGCTTTAATATATAACTATTACTCAACTATCAAAAATCAAGTATCAGAAATAAAAAATAGCGTGTCAAAATTCGCATTACTATAAATATAATAATATATTAAAATAATTATTGTTCACTACTTGCTTTACAAACTTTGTACTGCCAGAAGTTATTGGCTTGTCGGATTCTAACTTAATACAGGAAATTGATTTAAAAGCTTTTTGTTAACAAATGACCTATTATTCACACCTGTATAGTTTTTACATGATATGTAACTAATCAACTTGTATATGGTTTAATGAGAAATACTGTCTCATATTGTTAACTGTATTGATAAGGCACTTTTATGTTTTTATTTACATAAAACTAAAAACATTATACCAGTTATATCACAATGATAAATTCTTCTAATATCAGGTTTTAATCTACGATATGACTGACGATCGAGTTTGTAACCCATTTCAGTTGTTTAGTAATAAAACTGCTATTTAGTTAAATCACCTAGATGAAAACACACTGCACAAACAAAGTTACATAAAGTGCCAAAAAAGTTAAAATGTTTGGTTGCAGCTGTGAATGGTCCTCGGCATTGAAACCAGTAATAAAATAAAGATATTGTGATCATTGTTTCATTTTACTGTTGATATTATGATCACAAAACAATTTATAAAGTGAATAGAATTTTTGTAATGTTTTTATGAAAGTATTATAGAAATTTTGAAAAGCCATCTGCTTCTGGACTGACATGCAGACAGACAGTACAGAAATTAAAAAAAAATAAACACCTATGATGAAGCTTTTAATAAAATATCAGTTTAAAAAAAAAACAATTTAGCAGTTCATTTGTGAAGGTATTTTTAGTGATGTAATAATTAATGCTTTAAATATTAAGAAAGGCAAGCCTCTTTGTAAGAAATAAGCTTTTAGTAAAATATTTTAGCAAAGAATACTTTTGGATCTTAATAAAACAGCTTATACTCAAAATAGAGATTTATTTTGGCAGTTGTGCCTACGCGTCGGCGATGGTAACCTCCACCTCGACACCAGGCTCAATGTTGATGGATGTGATCTGCTTCACAATCTCTGAGGGTGAGTGCAGGTCAATCACCCTCTTGTGGATTCTCATCTGGAAACGGTCCCAGGTTTTGGAACCTTCACCGCAAGGAGTCTTACGGGTGGTGATACGGAGGACCTTGGTTGGCATGCGGACTGGGCCCTGCAATCAAGTGACATATAATAAATAAATTGATTAAGTTTTTAATTACTTACTAAAAATTAATAGAAATTTGTGTAATAGATATCACCATTGTATATAATAAGTCATTTGACATCATCAGAACAACATTACTTTAACCTGTTATTATTTTGCAATTAGCTCGATCAAAAGAATTATTATATGAAGTGTGGATAAAGGTGATACTAAAAAGCTAGGAATTTTGTCGCAATCCTATGAGCAGTGTGTGGTATACATTGACACACACACTGCACTTTGAACTGCGATTCTGTTGCGCCTAACAGTGAACACAGCACTACGGACATGCTATGTCTTCATCAAGGCGCAAATTAATTGCATCAGTAAATTTTTAATTATCTCATATCTCTTAAATTAGTAGAATTGTTACTTTTTCTAAGAATTTAACTGTTATCTAAGCCCCCTGAATTTAGTAACTCTTATAGACAACTGTACACAGTTTACCAATGAAATTACATGTTATGTTCATGGGTCATCCGGTCACTAATTAAAGTTTATTGAACAAATACTTATAAAAAGACCTATTAAAAAGCTACTAACTTTTCTCTACATATAAACATTTGTTTTATGATACACCCAACCAGGCATGGGCCTTCTCAATGGATTTCTTAAGACTGGTAGAAAGTGACTTGTTCTTGTTTCTGACAAATTTAACAGACATCTTTTTCTGCACTTACCTGTCACTGCATATATTAACATTTGCATGATTTAATTGAATCCAGTCTATGATGATTATTGAATTTATTTAATCAGTTAACCAGATGTAATAGTCAAAATATGGAAATATTTCAGCTATTACATCTGATATACTAACTTTTGTGTTTTACAAATACCAAGTTTTGCAATAAAAATATATGATTAACATAATTCTTTGTAAATAAATATTCTATTATAAGGATAAACATAAAATTATTTATTTATTTAGCTACAATACCTTGACACGCAGCTTTTGCTTCTTGGCGCCATTGATGAGGTCAGCACAGACCTTCTCCAATGAGCGCACATTGCGGGAAGTTAGTGTGATGCGGATGCGATGAATGGGTGAAATCTCTGCCTGGGGCTTCTCAATGTCCTTGCCTGACACGACAGCGGCTGCCTGAAAGAACATGAAACATACATTCATTTACTCAATTTTGATGCATGTAAAAATTATTACCTACTGAACATACACAAAACACATGTGTAAATGGTTTACCTTTTCATGTACCAGATCAAAAATTTTCGTTGCATTTTTTTAAAATGTTTATAGCCTTGAGGGTTACGGTATAAAGACTACCTAAATATTATCCATAGATTAGAAATTTATGCAATATTCACAAATGAAATACTATTTTTTCAACATACAATATATTAAAATCCATTGACGTCAAGTTCACTCCACCACTTGTTCGAATGATAAATGTTTCAGACTTTAAAAGAACAGGTGTATGATATTATACTGGACTATACTTTGGTTTAAAGTAATCTAAAATTGCATATTTAATAATCTAGAAGTGAACTCATCTTTAGGTGTGTTATATTCAACAAAGTGTAATAATTCTTACTCAGAAAGTTTTCTGAACATAATCTGTTATCCTACTGTAAAAGCGTATACATAGAAAGATATAAGAACTCGCTGAAGTAGTTTTAATCGAAGGAATCATAATAACGATTAGTTGGCTGCATGGTTAAGTTATACAAATATGTTATTTATGTTTTTAAAGCTTATATACACCTACACAAACAAATAACACTATATTTTAAAACAACTGCATGATATTTTGTTTCTAGTAAATGTTAGGCACACGTGCTAACCTAACCTAAAAAAAATTGTTGATTATTGTTAAAAGCACCATTATGGATACTTAAAATAAACAAAAGAATTATAACGCTTACCATTTTGTTGCGGTTTCCCGGTCGAGTTAAACAATTTCAGAGTTAAAAAATTGCTCAGCGCTGAACCGGAGTACTGCTTGACTTCTCACGTCATAGAGAAAGAATTTCCCTCGTTCCAAGTACAAACAGGTTTCTTTGTCTATGAACGAATGTAGATTAAAATAATTGGAAATTCTTACCTTTATATCATCGATTAAATTCGCCAACATATAAACGGATAAATCTAATTTATAATGAAATTTAACTTGACATAATTTTTAAAATTTATCAGTCAAATATATTATTTTAATTACATACATCATTGTTACCTTTTCGATTGACTACATGAATAAAAATATGTTGAAAATCGCTCTATTTAATTTTATATTGACAATATATTATTATGAGGGTATTACATTACAGTACTGTATTAAAGCGAATAGAGATTATGCTAGAATTTTAACTTATGTGAGTGATAACGACTAAGCGTGCGTTTACATGAGAGTACAAGATGTACTTGACTTAAATCAAATTTAATTGATGTTTCATCGCCCAAATAAAAAATAAACTACCTATAACTAAATTAAACTCAACCAAATATTTTAAGAAATAAAGTTTACGATTTTTTTAGAGGACTGATGAAACGTAAGCAGTTAAAGGAACTAGACTTCACCCAATCGATTCCATTGAGCCAATAGAGACAGATGGTTATGTTCTAAAATATAAGCAATAACATTTAAATAAACGTGTTTCATAAATTTTTATTTTCAATTAAATGCCATGAAGCATATCAAATATCATTTTGCCTGTAACTAATAATAAATCAGGTAATCAAAAAAATATATTATGTTAAAAAATTGTTTCTTAAGCAACATTTCACAAAATTTTCATGTGTCTTTCAAAGGCCTTTCAATAATAATATTTTTACTTGCTAACTACAGTGCGCTTGAAAGAGCGTTGTAAAGAGTCCCTCCTGCGGTGTAGTATTTGTTAATTATAGAAAATCTATCTTTCGTTTCGACTTCTATCTATTATTTAAAATAAAAAAACTAAAGAATTGGAATGATTTAATGATAATTAAAATATACTATAGAACCTAATAAGAGAACCTTATTACATAAATCGATAACAATACTTTATTGTTCAAATTATACCATACATTTTTCTATAGAAGAAATTTAAAATCAAAGATAAAGAATCTGCTTCAAAGAATTTTCTAAAGAACCAAAAATCTAGACATTGTTGAGCAAAAGATTTTTCACTTGCTTGTCGAATTTTCTGAAAAGAAAAAAAATGTTTTAAAACGAAATAGTTTAAAAAGGTGTTGAATTTAGACATTTTTTCAATAACAAAAGCTATTAAATTCTTTAGAAAGACATTTCATTGAGTGACCGTGTGAAAAGGCTCTAGTTAGAGCTGTCGCTAGAATTCCGATTAAAAGGTGCCCAAGAGATTCAAACCCAGAACCGATTGGGCTCAATAATCGATTTTTATGAATTAATTTATGAATATATTAAATATAGTATTAAAAACAATGTCTTGTTGCTGTTAGCTTACGATGAAGTAATCTGGTCCCCGGGCAAGTGGAACGGATTGCAGATAGCATCAGCATACAGAGCGTGAAGTCGCCGCAATGCTGTCCTCACTTCAGCGTCCCTGATGTTGCTTCCGCTTGGTGATGTGGAACTTGTCACAAGAACAAGTTTAATCCTTGTATTCGTTACATATCCATAGCTGAAATAAAAATTATTGTTTATGGTCAAATCACAGCTTGCATCGTGTATTTCGCAGGTTTCGTGGGATATTACGAATACCTTACCAACTTATTTTGTTACGTAATAACCGGTATGTAACTTAATATATTGTAGGACACACTGTAGTAGATAAAAACAATTATATGTACATCGAATGTTTTTTAAGATTGTGTATGATTTTTCTATTTAATATCTCAAAGTTATAAACTTTCAATCGATAGCTTGATAAAGTTAATATTTCTAGCTTACTTAAAGCAATGTACATACATAACATTAATTTTATTATATTGATCATTAAAAATATGAGTTTGGAATTTGACGTCAACACCGATTAAACAATACTTACATTTTATGAGTATCAGTTGAATAGAGTAATCCGAGATACAAATCCCTTAAATCAGTACGAGAGGAGTTTGCTGCAGAATTTGCGGTGGAGTTGGTAGTAGTTGCCAAACGCTCCTCCAAGGCGTCTAGGGCTGTATGCACCAACCACTGTCGAGAGAGTTCATTGTCCGTATTGGTATCACTGCCCACTCCTCCGATATACAACGGAGAATTCTGAAACATGGCAACAAATCAATAGTTGTCACTGGTTAATAATAAAAATGACGTGTAAGTATACATATCATGTTAATGTTTGCTGTTTTCTTGTCAATTGTTTAGTAATGGTTACAGCTTATTTATTAATTTCAAAGACGTTTAATAAAGCGACTGTTTGATGGTGAGATATAGTGCCAAAATATGTAGAATAAACTCACATCTTTCCCGATAACAGCGACGCAAACAGCCATCGTGGAAGGGCGGCGGAAGTGTTATGGTTCTGCCAACATGATCAACGTTTGTTTGTGGCGGGATATCTTAAATAATACAGACGTCTGACGTCCAGATGAATTTATCAAATTAAATATAATAACCGAGTGTAACGATCATTAGATAAGTACAGTATTTTAAAGACAATAATGGCGGAGAATGGGGAAGGCGATTTATTATACGAAATCGACGAAACTGGACAAAGGGTGTTGGTCAGATCGAAGGAGTCGATTCAGAGAGCCTATTTACGCTTCACGAATCGAACCACGCGTCCTATAGACGTATGGTGGCGAGACTTTGAAGGGGCAAAGCGCCACTACGTGCGGCTGGAAGCGGGAACATATTTCGATATAAATACATTTATAACTCATCCGTGGGAGTTCACAGATGTTACGACCAAGGAACGGTATGTTATAAACAATAAACCTATTTACCGAGCGCCGGCGAATGTCGGCGGGATGATGTATAGAACAAACTGGAATATAACTATAAGTGTTAGGTCCCTTCGTAGAACTGTGCTCCTATTTCTAGCTCTACAGTTATCAGACGCAATAGAAGTGGAGTCTCTCGGGCTCCCTAGGGTTCTCGCTGACGAGTTGGAGGATTTAATAGAGGTGTTTCACCATGAACCCCCTCTTCGCTTGAGTACTTGACAACAGGTTATCTTTCTATTCCTGACCTTTGTTATGGTTATTTTCTACTTTATACTATTCATAGCATTTTTTTACTTTGCAGATTTCTCTCCTATATACTCCATGTTTAGTTTTTAACATTTTATATTTGTTTATTACTGTGATAGCTGTAATTCGTAATTGAATTTTCCTTATATTTTACCATTTATTAGAATTTTAAGTACATTGTTATAACCATACTTATCTAAAATTGATTTAACAAAAGTTATTTCTGAACTATTTAGTGTTTTACTTTGTAACATCATTTATTCTTTTCATAGTAATTAAAATGTGATAGGTTCAAGTAGTTACATTAATCTTGATTAAGACAGAGAGAGAGCACTGGAATGTTTAAAATTTAACATATCTATCAAGGCCAAATGTATTTTTAATTGTTGACTGTATGAACTTTTTAATCACATTTAATGGGTAATGCTAACGGAACTTGGTTATCAGTTTGACCATTTGCAACATGTATATGTAATTAGGGACACATAGATATCATATGTTGAAATTTTCTGTATAATATATAAATGTAACCAATTTTTGTTAATTTATTTTCAATAAATATTTTGTGCTATACATCATTATTGTACACTGCCAATGTCTTATTTATTTAGAAAATAACATCAGAATCAGATGCATTAAAATGGTACAAGTATGTATTATTACAATTGAAAATTATGAATCACCTTCTTATTGCGTAAGTTGTGTTAGTACTAGGGAATATAATTAAATTTACTGTCAATTCACCCTGTGGGTGCAAAATTCATTGTATTTTAGGGAAAGCGGGCTATGTATGTTGCTAGGGGCTGATGACTTGTGTTGCAAGATTATCAGCAATTGCATTGGCATTCACCTTAAACCAACCAGGCTCCCTTATTAACCAGATATCAATTAATCCACCTAATGCTGCTTTAGAAGCTTATTCCAGAAATAATTTGACTTCTGTTCTTGACTGGCCTAAATTCCTCTGTTATAGAGAGATCTATCTGTAACATATATAAATCACTATGATTTCATTCATAGTTATTTGTTTGATTAGGTTATAATCTACACAACCATGGTGAATGAGTATTACAGTATCTCAATAATTAAAGAAAGATGTGTGTAGTAAGTACACTTGAAAAATTTGGAAAGATGTGCAATTAATATATTTTTTAAAAATACAGTAAATCTTCACCATATTTGTGACATTGAGCATTGTACCCAGGTCTTACCCATTTTGACATGTTATTAGAAAACTAAAGGTGAATGATATACTTTCTATTCATGTATATGTACACCAAAATATTTTTTTTACAAATATTTCTACATATTTTTTAAGATAGTTTATTTTCTATGATATGTTGTTTTTATTTGTTTCATAAAAACATTCAGCAAAAGGTCATAAATTTATTAAATTGTCATGCAGGTTGATCAGTCCATAGAAACATGCCCTGTCATACAAGTGCTCAGAGAAGTACTAGTTTAATGGATCTAATGAGGACTTCTTTTTAGGCTTCGGAACATAAATTATCTCACAATATGTCAGCCTCTACTTTGTGTGCTTGTTATGACTGCTCTTGAATATTTTTTATTGTCATTTTTATTTCATCTTTGTCTGGTGTTATATAAGTTTATGATGTAACTGATTATTTTTTATATACCAAAGGGCATTTGTAGGTATATATTAATTCATTTTATATTCATTTACTTAATAATATTTTAATAATCACATGTTAGTATAGATGTTTAGTTTAGGAATATGTGCCATATTAGATAATTATTAATGATAGACTATATTTATACTTAGTAATAAGTATATCTAGCTGCACAATAAGGCTTATTAAAGTGTTTAGTCATGGGGACATACAGCTGTGATAGTGTATGGCTGAAGGTCACCATGTTTGTCAACGATATATCTTATGGAAAAATATGTTGTCGCTATGATATGTCGTCTTATATATATAGTGTATAAGATATTTCACTAGTTAAGTATTTTATGGTTATAGTTGAATAAAAAATATTTTTTTTGTACAAAATCATGTTTAAGCATACCTATGTTCCTTGCACAGAGTAAATATCTCTTCTTTTAAATACACTAAAGTGTTTTTTAAGTTTTAAATACAATACAAGTAATCTTGGCATAGTGAGACTCAATAATTTAAGAAATATGCGTCTACACGTGATTACTTTTTTAAAAGACGCACAATTAATATTTTTTTATAATCTAAAAATTTGTCATCTGGAAGAACGAGTTTCTGTTTTATTTATTTATTTAATAATAAAAGATAAAGCTAGAACAAATAACATAACGGAATAAAAACATGAGAAATTTTAACTCATAGGGGAGAGGAAACGAAGTTAAGATGTCGGTATAAATAATATGTAGTTTTAATTAATCGGTATATTTAAAAAAACAATTAACGATGATTTGTCAATTTGAACAGGGAATCAAAATTTTCCAATAAATACAAAATAATTAATTTTTCCTTAATAATATAATTTTAACACTTGTTTCCACGGCTTTTATAAATATATTTTAATTACAAGTTAAGTAAAAATCAATCTAAAATACGCAAGTTGTAGGTTAAATAGGAAAAATCGTAGCAGAGGTATCGAACGCATCTTCACTATGCAAAAGACCGATATATACTTACATTTTGCTTCAATGTAAATGTATTCTTAGCTTGTTAACATTTACCAATGTGATGGGTTCTGCATTTTCTGGCACTTACACAGTTTAGCAAATATAGTATACAGGTGATTGGTTATAGATATTATAAACTGTTAAAGGGCATGAATATGAAGTTCATTTGTCAGCAAATACTACAATTTCCAATCACTCAATGTTACAATAATTTATTAAATATTTGGGGACAAGTTATTAAACAACAATTAATTTTAATATGCAGTAAATGGAATTTCTTACTTTAATATCATAACATTATTTTTACTTTAGAAACCATTGAATTTTGGAGAGGGTAGACAATACGTCACATATAATCAGTTGACAGCTATACATTCACCATTTTAAAGCTCTTACACCTATAAATAATCACTCTGTATTAGTATCATTTGCTTTTTGAGAGTTAATCAATGTATTAAATTTATAATAATTTATTTTGTACATAGACACACTTCAATTTCAGATATTTATACCTTAAGTATGTATCTTGACTGTAAAACTAACATTGTAAATTAATAAATTGTAAAGAAATTAGTAACAGATTAATTTTTGTAATATGTTGTGTGCTGTTATTTATTTCATAAATTGGGTATTGTAAGACATAAAACAAGCTATAATTTCTTGACTTATTTTTCTAGACAGTTTTTTTTACATAGATGTTTTAAATACTGAACCAAACACTGAATTTTATGTAAATGTGCACATTAAAGATTCTAGAGTGAAGGAGAACCATGATCCGCCAAACGTTGTGTGTACCGTAGGGTACCTTTTACCAACAGTGGGGGACTTATGTCTTTGTTAAGGTCCAAAATACAATGCCTTAGAGCAGAGTAGGACCGTAACTCAGAAGGTGAAGATAACGAACCAACGATAACATTATCTAGTTCCCAATGGGTCCAGTTGGTTATCTAGGGAGGATGTCTATGTCTAACATTGAAACACCTATGGCTGAAATAATGATCTAATTATTTTATTATTATAGTTAAAACAATGCATAGATCTTTGAAAATATTAGCAGAATTACAGACGAAACTTTGTTTTAATATATTTTAAATGTTTATATATATCCAAAACTGCTTTAGTCGAGGGTAGATATAGTTTAAGTGTACATATAGTCTAGAAATTAGCACAGATCAAGTGATATGTTTGTATTCACATTTTGGCAGTGATAAAATCGCTGGTGATTGCTTGGGATAGTCAGATAGACCTATGTGGTGCTAACATAATGCCTAGAAAGAAACCGTAGGAGGTATTTAAGGCAACTAAATGTACAAATGTCTATAACAATAATGTTTTGCATTGAAATATATAAATCATTTTAGTTTGGAGTTTTATTGTAATTAGTACCTAAACATATCATCACGTGTGGAATGGATTCAACGTAACGTTGATCTCCACAGCGACCTCAACCTATCAACGGTCCAGAAATTCTTCCGGGCCTGCTCAAGGAAATACTTTTATACAGCCTCGATACCTAAAATCGTGATCCGTTCGCTACGGGGGTTTTGGGTACTATACTATAATTCCCCCTTCTTTCTCCAAGACTTAAAAAGGCGTCTTAAGAACGTCCTAACTGATCCCATCTGTTTCAACAACCCACTTATCACACCACATCTTCCTCTGGCACTCGGAACACTACATGCGCAGACCTCATGACAACTCCACCTGTGACATCATTTAAACGAAATAGAATATGATGGACTAAAGTCTAGCATCAGACAGTTCACAAACCACTGTACTTCCTGGAACAGCCGCCTGCCTCCGCGCAGCGAGGGCGAGCCGAGGCAGGACCCGTATATCACCTTTGTTAGCAGAGTACTCCTTGCTTTCATCTTACATGTTACACTTACACTATATATTCACGCGTGTACAGCTTACCTTCGTGTTAAGGTCTACGTTTATTTATCGAAATCGGGATGTTTTCATTTTATTAAGTTCATGGACCCATCTGCTCCGCGAACTCAATTCTGCTGAAGCTACAAAAACCTCTGGGCAAGCAGTATTAACATCAACAGGTGCAATATGATATTATTGGCACCTTATGTTCTCTAAAACGATGAGGTTAAAAAGAATCAACCATGTTAGCTACTGGGACTTTCGAAATAAAATATTGAAGAAAACCTTCCTAGGTCTAGTAGTCATTGATTTACGTAAATTTTTGACATGGATTGCTCTATCCGTCATACGCCTGAAGCATACAGGTAATTTGGAATACTAGCTATGATATGTCCTGAAAAACGAAGGATGCCCTACTTTGGATATTGTTTCTCTAAATATCATGCCAAAATTGATTACGAAGTAAATAAAATTGCAGGGCATGGTAGTATTATAATAAAAATATAACGGTGGGGTATAAAAAAATAATTTATTATAAAAAAATTAAGTATAGAAAAAATCACATGTTTCACTGAGTAAGTTGCTCATTCGGGCGTTGTCTTCATTTGCTTGTGGATGTCGGCCACCAGAGCCAGGGCTCCTCCGGGGATGAACCGTATGAAGTTGTCTCCTGTCAGAGGTCCAAGAGCGTAGATACCTTTGGGCGCGTTGAGTAGCTCGTGGGTGCTTTTGTCGATGGCCACTGGGTTGGATCTGCCGTCTACAGGTTTGTTTGGATCAACTCCGAAGCCCAGCCCACCTGTGTATGGGTTCACTGGCTGGCACTGGCAGACTTTGTCCTCCAACCCTGTATATGGAGTCATTTCGCATTTGCACTCCTCCATACAAGCTTCAGTTTTCCCCCCCATCTCTGTATAGTTGAGATACCTGGACTTGCAGCTCTGTATGCTCTGCCCGAGCACCGACTTGAAGTAATGCCAGTGGTTCTTAAAGAAGCACTTCCTCTCGTTCTCAATCTTTCTCTTCTCGTTACATTTGATGCAGTCTTTTTTAACGTCAATATCGCTCAGGCTAAAGTTAGTCTGGAGGAAGAACAGGTCGGGTCTGGAGCCGATTAAGACCACAATTAGAGAAACCTCGACCTCAATGGTTTCGTTTGTGACTAGATTTAAGAGTTTGACTCTTTTGAGGCAGTATTTGTTGTCTTTGATCTTTTCGTCGCTTTGGAGTGGCGTGACGTCGATGACCACGTGGTCGGGATACGGCGTGTAGTTGGAGTGATTACCCGTTGGGCCGTCGAGCATCATCTTATAGACCTGCGCAAATCAATATATTAAAATGGCGACATCAACTACTGGTTACTTTGTTAAGTTGTCCCGGTTGTTTGTGAATGTGGGTACACTAATAAATAAAGATAGGATAGTTATACATTATACCAGGATTCTTAAAAGTAACTCTGGCGGGCAGCCTGTGAAAAAATCTAAATATAGAATAGGAGTGAATTGCAAATTGTGGGTTCTCCTCGCATTAAGAACATCTTGAAAAAAATTTGTAACCACCTCAATCGCTCAACGGGTTATGGAGTGGGCTATGGTATTTCTCTATGAGATAGAATCAGGAATGAGGGATCCGTAGACGAACGAAAATAACAGACACAGCACAGTGGATTGGTAAGTTTAAGTGACAATGGGTCTCATAACACATAGAACCCATGGCTGCTGGGGCTTTAAGGTCATGGAGTGGAGACCACGAACCGGAAAACGCTGCGTAGGACTTCCGTCCAGGAGGTGGATAGACGACTTTGTGAATATTATCGGAAGACGATGGATACTGGCCGCTTACAACTGGTCCTATTGGAAATCTATGGGGAAAGGCTGAAATGATGATGATGAAAGAAGTTCAGAGTGGATTACGAGGAAAAATAAAATGAAGGTATAGGGTACCTGCCAATAGTCCGGGTAGGCGATTGGAGGCAAGCGAGAGAGAGCTGCAGGAGGCTCTCGATGGACGTGCAGGACGCGGCGACGAGCTCGCAGTGCCCTGACTGCGTCTGCCGCACTTAGACCAGAACCCACCACCAGCGCTGGCGATGACCCATTCGCCACTTCTGTGAGATGACATCAGTAGTCAATCAACTACACTAGTCCTTTAACGACTTCTATATCTCTAGCAAGATGCAATTGGTACGGTGCCATTTATTCTTACTTCTTTACGGTCTAGAGTTATGAACATTACATTACATTTAAAGTCATCATCCATTTAGTATAATTTTAATTTGTATATTTAACTAAGTTTTAAATGGCATGGAGGCAGTTAGTATGTGTGTTAAAGATTACCACACTTTATTTCACGTTATCAACGGATTTCTTCGTAATAACTAATGTTCAAGAGAAAATAAAAATGTATGTGTCGAGTCTTTATATTTGTTTGTATACTGACCAGCAGGTAGGTGGTGTAGCGCGGCCAGGTCCTGCAGTGCGTGGGACGCCAACCGGGCCGGTGGTGCGTTGGGTACATCGGCGGCACCACACGCTACCACCACACGCCCACAAACGTACCGCACGCAGCGTGCCTCGCGTGCATCATACCTACACATAAATTTAAATTTGAACAAAATTTGATAACTGGAAAAGTGAATGAATGGTGACCACAAAGCCGCAGCTCCATGCGCTGGTCGGATTGGATCCGAACCACTCTCGATACCACAGCAGCTGTAGCAAATCAAAAACATTCCAAAAAGGGTCCTGACGATCAGTAACGAGGGATACGACGCATAGAGAAGGTGCACCCGCATCCAGCCTTTTTCGACCTTATGGGTGAAGGTCCTTTAACAGTTGCCAGTCTGTTGTGTCCATGCTAAAACCGTCAGGACCCAACAGCTGTTTTACATACTAAGTGGTCTGCCCACTGCCACTTTAACTTGCCAATTAATGCGCACACACACATATGTATATATATATACCTGGACATGGGTATATATATACATATCCCAGAAATTTCCAAAAGAACTGATTAGAAGAGCCCAGCACCCAGCATTTTGCAATGAACTTAACAAGTTTGTCTGTTCATCAAGTGGACGTCTTTCGCTGAAAAATCTCGAGTATAGCCCTCATATTCATCCCAACAATGGGATCCATTTAAAATCAATCATAACTCTAGCGTATCCTTATATTTTCCTAAATATTGTGATGTATCGTTGTCAGTCTTACCCGGACACACAAAAGGCGGCGGCCCGGGGACAGCTGGGGCTGCTGCAGGGAGGGCCTATAGTCCTGGCGCTTCGGGTTACACTGGTCACAATTACGCCAGATCTGAAGAATCTCTGGAAGTCAGAACTTTTATTACCACATTGAATATATTATTTTTGTTTAATAATGATAGTATAGCAGTAATTTAAAAAAAAAAGGAATTAGCGATGACATATTTACTGACATCACTAGATATTTTCTGGCAAGTATTTAGTTATTATGGATCTACCTTATATTAATCATTTAATAATGGAAAGAAAGAGAGTGTATTTACGCCAAGGACACATAATGGTTTTTTTTCACAGACAGCTGTCCATCTTCCAGTGGTAGTTTGAATATAACCTGATGATGTATCTCACCTGCAAGTTGCAGACCCGCACGTACCGCCTGCAGTACTGTGCGAGTGCTCTAGCCGTGAGGCGCGCGTGAGGGTTTTGTGGTGATTGTGGTGCATGCGCTGACCGGTGCGGTGGCAATGCCAACCACCCCGCTGGTGAAAGCGTCCTCAGGGACGGAGGAAACGTGTTCCACGATCCTCCGGGCGGTCCCCGGCCAAGCACCACGTGTTCTACCTAAAACGTTTGAAATTAAACTTATATACCATTTATCGTTACTTCAGCTATAGAATGTCTTAATACTAAATTAACTACCTTTATACTAGATATTAAGGAAAACTAATTATAATTAAAGATTCGTTGATTTGTTTTACATATTTCGTATTTTGATACAGGAATTCAAGTATGTTGAAACGCTGTTACTTTCGACGGCGCCGATAGATGGCGCTAATAGTCTATTGTATCGCGCTATCGTTTGTCGTCAGGTAGCCGCAAAAATGGCACCGCTTGGCTGAATCGAGGGTTGAACGAGAAAGAATGTATAACTAGTAACTTAAGAACTTCGTATCGATGAAGTTATAATTGAGCCGCTTAGGAACGTCGTTCGAAAAAACATACAATAAGTAAACATAATGAAATATATTTAAAAGTTTATAATATGTCTTCTTTTTGAAGTCCATAATTATTAACGTAAGTAGTACAATTATTTATCAACTTTGGTAATTAGTGACAAAAATGTATACACGAATTTTCTTTTTTTAAAATTTTTATGAATTTTTGAAATTGAGTGTTCTCAAAAATAACAAGTATATATATTGTTTCAGCCACTAGTTTCAATCTGGATAGTAAGTACTAATAATCTTAGTCAACTACCAGCAGAATACTACAACATAAGATTGAGGGCAGAGTGATATTTTTGGTGTCATAAAATAATGAAGGTACCTGTTTCTCGACGTCGTATTTCCATTCCACCAGTGAGTCTGCATGGAGTCCAAGGTCAGCACAAGGCCGCAGCAGGTTATCCATCTGCAAACATATCAATATCATCGTTTCAGCCATAACATGTCCACAGCTGGACGCAGTTCTCCAACAGATTTCCAATAGGACTGATTGGAAGCGGGTTGCAACTAGCGCTTTCTGACAAACATGAAGTTGTCTATCCGTCTTATGAGTGGTCCTGCGCTGTGCTTGCCAGTATATGGTCTCCGCTCCAGAACCTTGAGACGCAAGCGACCATCTGTTCCGCATGGTAAGTATCTTGCCCTCTTCCACCTTAACTTAGCAATCAGTTGGGCCATGTATGTTACTTTCTAGGGTTTAAGGATCTCCTTATCAAGTCACGACTTAACTTGTGTTTTTAAGTCTGATTGTTGCTGACCGGCCACGAGTAAACTCGTGATGGGTTTTATTTTTGCATCACTGTGTTAATCTCTGTTAACAACTATACAGTGCAGTTGTTCGTTAGTATAATACAAGCTGTTTCTCTCGCTCAAAAGAACCGCAAAATTTTTGTTGTAAAAGAATCTTTCAATAAATTATACGCGGAGCTTTATCTGATTGTCCGAATGACTATCAATCAAATTGTGATAACTGTGAAAATGATACTGCATTAGAAGAGAGCGCCTCTGATATTAGGCCACCGAAGTATCAAAAAAGAAATATTATAGCAACTGATAATAACGACGATTTGAAAGAAGAGTGGAACGAACATGATATTACACCAAACTTACAAAATTACTTAAATATTCCTGATGCAACTATTAAACTTGGTAATGCTCCTGCTATAAGTAGGGTAACGGTAGGCTTTAGTTTTTAATTTAGTCGTTATAGAGACCACAATAATAATACGGAAGATCTTTAAAGATTCTGAATAAAGCGGAAAAATTAAAAAACTTGACTGAAACCATGGGTTTAGTAGGGTTTGTGTCCCTGTATATTGGTACTGCTCGGCAACATTCATGACAAAAAGAAGGAACAAAAATACGGAGAAGTATAATTTAAAATGTTAACTCATGTTTATCAATATGTGCAAGAAAGTATATTGTACTTCTATTATAACATTACAGATTTTCCCTGGAAGTGTTCTATAAGTAATGTAAATATCAAAAATAAAAACAACCTTTGTGTTCCATATTTTTCTATAGGCAATGTATACGCTTCAACGATAAGATTACAGATAATGCTAAAAAAGCTTCCATTGCTAGATTAAAAAAAATATATATATGTCAAAAACATTTGTGTGCTAAAGATTGTGCTGTGTGCTGTGTTCTCTCCAGGCTATTTCAATGTATTATTTAATACGTACTTTTATATATTTTAAATATAATATATATATGATCTCGCTGACTTTCTTTCTCTTGTTCTTTTCGAATAAAACAGGAGGTTTATCATAGATCCTGATGTAACAGTTGACAGCAATATAATATGTAATCCATTGCATGTTCAATAAAGAAGTTTTGATTTTGGAATGTACAAAGAATTTTATTTAAAAAGCCGTTGATGCGATCGTTACCCCTTCACTACTCATATTTAATTTCACGTTACGGGTTTCTTCACTGTAAAATAATGCTCAAGGGAAAATGTAATAGTATTAGTGTCGAGCCTTAACAAGATATAGCTGCCATGTCATTTGTGATATACAAGCCGATTTGTTATAGCTATGAAAGATTTAAAAAGTTGAATATATACTTCATTTTCTGTTAATTTAATATATGGTACATTCTATCCAAAAAACAATGATATCTGAAATAATAAATAACGTAATCATATCATAGTAATAAAATAGTTTTTATAATTCGAAAAACACTTGAAATACACTTTCAAACACGAATTGAGAAGCAGCAGTCAATATATTTTATTTATTTAAATGTTTTTCTTAGCTACTTGACAACCGAAAATATAAATAGCACGCATGTATGCGTTATACTTTGATTTTAATTTAATAAGAATGGTGTATACTAAGTTTGTAATACTTCATACAAGATGGCGTTTCGGACGCTGTGATTTCTAACGACGTCAATAGATGGCGTTAAAGTTTTGTTGTTTTCCTACGGTCATAAGCCTTCTGCAGTTGATTTACAAGATGAACAAATGACATCCAGGACTCACCAGTAAAGGCAAAGGGTTTTGACTTCTGCCCTCCAGACCTTCCGCCAGCTGCAACAGGTCCGTCTCCAGGAGGCTTTGCCCCGGTGTAAGATTTGATAATCTGCAAATACAGTGTTTATACATTATAGTTGCTGTCCAGGACTTTGTATTAAAAAAAACTTTATATACCCTTGTTTTGTTTTTGTCTGATGTCTATTCTGGTCGATGTTTTCATGTAAGGTAAGATGAATATCAAATTTAATAGTCTTTCCTATGATATCGATGATAGCTACCGTAGAAGTAATTCCTGTCGTGCATCCTGTTGGATCTCCCCTGCGTAATTGTGTTTCAAAACTCATTCACTAGTAGACCACAGTTCAGAGACAGATCACTTCGAACACGCTAACAACGCTTAACTTAGCAGCTTGCTCTAACTTAGTTTATTCATTAATTCATATTATCACCCACATAAGATCATTTACTCTGACAAGTAGTATACGTAATAACAAGAATATCTCATAAATCCTTAATACAATAGTAGAGCAATTCTCTCCTTAGCTTTATTATTGTCAGCAGTTTGGCCCGAGAAGTTCTCGGCAGCGACAATGAGCCGCAATGTGTGTATGATACCTTTCTCTGGATAAACGACGATATAATCCTGTTTGCAAGAATTTTCTGGATACGATTAGCACAAGACTGATCATTGTGGCGACCGAGCCTGCAGAAGCTGATTATCACGTGCAAAGTAAAAGCTCTAAAAAGTTCATGTAACACTTGATAGCTATAAAGTATTTCGATTTCCAGGTGGCCAATAATAAGGATCCATGACGTAATATTGTAGTAACTGACGAGAAGAAAGTACAACCCTTAGAATTGAGAAGAAAGTAAAGACATAGAAAATAATGAAAGCGTAATCTACCTGGCCCTCAGCATTTCGTCGATGGGCAAATCTTCTGGTATCTCCTTCTTCAAGTAAGGCACATTTCCGGCGAGCATGTAAGATGTGACCAGACCGCTTGGTCCATTTCCTGGTTAAAATAAAAACTATGTTATTGATTTGATGTCAGACCTGCCGACCAATGCTGAGTCAGAAATATTTGCGTTGTTATAGTAGCTTTGATGTTCCGTATGAATGTACAGCTCACAGCTCAAACCCGATAAAAAATTCAAGAAGTTCAGAAATGATATAGTTAGAAAAAGCGTTTAAAAACTCAGTTTACTGTATGGTTATATTAATAATTGTTGACTATCTTTACTTTCTGACTTGTATTTCCAGAAGTTATTGGCCTTCCGAACCGCTATAGAAAAAAATTGAAACATTGGAAATAGATGCATAAGCTTTAAAATTAGTTTTTTTGATTGATAAATGAGCCATATATTCACCCCTTTAAACCTTTTACGTTTATAACCAATAACTTTGTTTAGCGGTAATGTGAAAGTTGAATATGATGACGTAATACACAATAAATCCACATCAGAACAACTGATGTCAAAGCCACGTTACCATGCTCCGAGTGTCATGTCGACCCTCGTGTCTAGAGTCAATTGAATGATCAGTATCTACTTGAACTAACATGTATGCGTTACGAGACAGCCAGACGATCCTAATTGTCGGAATTAAACTAAATTAGCATTCATTGTAGTTCCTTAACGTCGTATAATGCTTTTAAAGTGTAATATACCTTATTGCTATATATTTACTGCCATGTAGTGTAGCACCGACAGTCGTTAGGGTCAAAAAGTTTTTTTAGTGGCCAGACTCCATACTAGGGGGACCGTTAACATAGTCAAAGTCGCGAGGAGTTGCTGAATGCGGGAAGCGCAAGACCGGCAAAAGTCCGGACCGGACGATCTTTGGGAGAGACTATATCTGCCATTGTATATATCGGCTGATACGATGGTGATATGGAAATTGTAAAAAGAATTTAATTGAATATACATTTATGGGCCGATGATTCTCATATCTCATACATAGAAGCTTCTAGAACAGCGTTCTCCAACCTTTTTTGTATTATACCCTACCCTTCTCTTATGGCCCCTATGTAACACATATCATTTTATACTAAATGGAAAGGATTAAATTCATGTCGAGTCCATTTTTGATTTGACACTTGACGCTGTGCGGCGTTGGCCCCACGTTGGGGAATACTGTTATATGACAACTTCTATCATCATCACCATTTTAGTCGAGGGTAGTGGATTTCCAATAAGCGGCCTGCAACCAGCGTCTCCCAATGGTCTTAGTTTTAATCTTGTGGGTGACCGTCTTACCGCGCTTGCTGATCCGTCTCCACTCCAGAACCATAAGGCCAAAATTGCCATCTGTTTTGCACCTTGACATGCGTATTGTCTGTTTAACTTGCCAATTCGCGGGATATCAGATACTTTTGCTTGTCCACGGATCTCCTATCTCGTGTTTCGAGCACGTAGAGAAATACCGAGCATAGCTTTCTCCATGGTTTGATGTGCAACTGTGAGCTTGCTAATATGGCCCGAAGGGAGTCATCAATAATATTACATTTTAGTCGTATACTTTTATTTTTAGTCAGTGGGTGCTATCGGACGACACGTTTTGTAGTTTCCCGAACGGTGCCCAACGGAATTGGATTCGACGATTGAACTCTTTCACGAATTTACCTACTTTGACTCTTACCGGGGTATTCGTACGAGTCAATAGCTTCAAGAACCGATTGCAACTAACATTCTAGTGGCCACGACATTGATGTCTGTCGTACTCTTGAACTTATCAATGTCTCGTTTTAAAACCACCTGTAATCTTCTACCGCCAATTATTAGATACCTTCTATATTGGTCACATTTATTATCATTTCTATTTTTCACATTTCTTACTTAAAGTAAATTAATTTTTTCATATATACGACCGGTACCTATTTATTACTTCCTTATTATTTTCCTGTTTGCTTATTGCTAAATATTTTCTACTTACTGACTTGTTCGTGATATTCATTTCCTGTTCCATGTTTGCCTTAAATTATCTACTTTGTTAATACATGATAATTTTAAGGCACACACGTTACGAAATTCGATTGAGATGTTTATTCGTTCGAGTTGATATCGTAATGCCTTAGTAGACGATTTATAAATCCATAAATACATAGGCATATAAAAACACAGGAAACGAAAAGTACACTCACCGATCACGACGACCTCCTTGTAAATCACGTCATCTGATAGCGTATGCTGGCAAGGTTGCATGTTGTCTCTCATTTTCAAATTATATGTTATCTACACAGCGTTCTTTGGGAATCCCCGTTTTGTTGTCGACTTTCAATGTACACGTTGATTTTCGACGCTATCGAATTTACAATTCACCACGTTCGAATTTCGAGTTTAATAAATTAAAAAAAAAGAATAAATTATATCACAGGCAGTTTAGAGTCGTGCGGACTTGTCTACTCGTTATTAATTTTTTTTCGTCGTCGCCTCAGTCGTAAGTAATACAGGTCAATGGCGGCCGTTTTCTTTGGAGTATACAGGATGGCTTCTTTTGTTATCTGTAACAAAATATTTATATATTTTAATGACACTTATTGCAAAAATTAATAATAGAACATGATTAGTAGGTGGAGGTAAATTACGACCTGTGCCATTTAATTTTCAAATTCAACCCAAATGACTAGTGACATAACTGGCGGCTTCTGAATTCAAATCGGCATTCGAATTTGAATTCGAACGCAAAATAATGATTTAAAACAAAAGCTGTCAAAATGGCTATTAATACCAGGCTTTCTGCGACCGATAAATATATTTAAACATAGTATTTGATACTAGTAAGATCACATTTTATAGATAACTAGCTGTCAAGATAGACCACTGCCAGGTGATATCGGACTGTGGCGTTCCAATTGAAAAAAATAAATTAATGTAACAAATTTCAGAATGATTATTTTATTTATTGTTAAATGTGAAGAATATAAATTAATTTCTTGATTCATAAATACCGACAATGCTTTTAAATGAAAATATAAAGTTGCAACGCTTGAAGTTCAAAAGCAACTGTCAAACGCACGACAGATAAAATAAACTGTCAAACGCACGGAGTTCGAAACGAATTGGCAATCACAGGAAATTCCGGATAATGTTTTATAAGAACTTTATACAGAGTATTGGGAAAATTGTTAAGAAAAATGAACGAATTGATAAAGTTGTTCTTCACTTATATCCTGTTACATAGAGTGAGAGATAGAGAAAGAGATAGGGAAAGAGAGAAAAAACAAATTAAGGGAGAGGTAAATTTACGAGTAATAAAAATGTATATCTGAAACAAACAGGTCTTTACATATTTTGAAATCAGATATACCGCTCTAAAGGTTCAAGAGTGACCACCACGACCCGGCTGTAGCGGCATGGGTAGACACCCTCACTAGGTGGACTGAAGACATAGTCCAAAGTGGCGGGAAGTCGCTGGAAGCGGGCGATGCAAGATCGGTCATTGTGTCTATTGGTTGACATGATGATGTAATACATTGTATATCCACAGAAAGAGAAAGGTATAACAAGCTTATCTGTACTTCTAGTGCTATTGTAATATGTTCTTATAGCACGATTATGCGTTTTGTCATGGTGACGCGGTACTTATTACCAGATTGTACGCGTAAAACTTTTAACCTACAGATGTATGTACCCAACTGACATCAGCTATCTAATCAGAACAATTTCCCATTCATCATATCTCTAGTGTTTAAGACGGACATGAGTTTGAATAATTTTTATCGATGCAATTGAAGGTGCAACACTTGTATTATTTAATCGATATCGATGTTTTGCAACCGGTGTAAAGATCGTATCAGGGAATACTAAACTGCGGCTCGCGTGTCTCATGAAGCCTTTGAAAGATTACTTGTGGTTTTCGATAAATTCACATGAGTCGCCTTTTCATTTTTGTATTATTTTATTTAATATAATAATTATTCGTTGAATATGTTGAAAAATATCTTTATAATTCACGCTGCAATGTGCTCTTGTTACATTGCAAGAATTTTTTTTGAATATATAATCATTGTATATCACTAAGATATTAAATCGATTAATAAAGTGATCACTCTAAAGTCATCATCAACATGTCAGCAGCCAAAGATTGGCTAGATAGTGTCCAACGACTTCTTGCGCCCTTCTCTTTGTCGTTGGTCCACCTAGTGGGGGGTAGGCCAAGCGGCGCCTACGATCTATTCTGTCCACTACCACTACATACGAGCAATTCTTCGAGAACGTCGATGACGTAGATGACTTTGGTTGTTCTGCGGATATCCTCATTTATGATTTGATCTCAGAGCGAACTTTTCACTTAGTGGGCCTTCCAAAACAAATTAGTGCCTAAACACGATAGTCTACGACCAAAGAGAGTTACCAATAAAGACTCCTGAATAAAGTGGTCTCTCGCTTTGTGTTTCATTAGCCTTTCCATAGTCTCTCAGCGGACCATGGAGGGGGCTATGTTCCCTAAGAGTTTGGCAATGGATCGATAATTATACTAGTCGATTTTTAGACCTCATTGATTATGAAAGCATTGTTTTTTTTTGTACATCAAAATACAATAGCGTATTTACAAAGGCAATTGTGTTGAAATACCCATACAATTGTATATAAATTAAAAAACGTCACCAAATTGTCGTTAACCCCCCTTAAACTCGTGAACGTCACGGCAATCGATTAATAAATTTGTTATTTCATATTTTCATTAACACCCAATAAAAATAAGAATATCAATACTTCTTTCCTCATACAAATCTTGCTTATTCTTGATTGAAGTTGATGCTGTTAGCCCTAGGGTTTTTAAAGCTTCGAAATCGAAATTGAGTTCACGGTGCGGGAGGTTCCGTGAACTTAAAAATAAAACAAAAGCTGGACAGACGCGTTCCAGTTGCACGAAGTCGTTCGCGTGTAGTAAACCGCTCTATCCGAATAGAGGTGTGTAGTGTTGGTGTTGTGTATGGGGCTTAGGGCGACAGCATAGACTATATGCAAGCCAAGGGGGGATCCGGATCCAACCTTGGTTCGCCCACGCTGTTCACGTTTTTCGAGCGGGCGGCAACCTCCTAAAAACGGGTGTTATGGATCATAGATTAAATCTGGAAATGGGCTTCCCCAACATATTTCCAATAAGACCGGTTGAGAGCAACCTGTATCCAGCGTTCACGATCTTAACAAGGTCGCCTGTCACTGATTTATAAAATAAAAAAAGCTTTTTTTTAAAGTAATCAGACTACAACACCGTAACAACAGCCTATTAATATCCTTACCGACTGTACAACATGCACACGAGTGTGTGTGTCACTTTACAATGTAATAAAAAAAAAAACAATTCTTAAATAAATTCATAGTGCTAATTTGAATTGCAAAGTTATAAATTTTACAGTAACATCGAATTCATTTAAATGTATCTACGAACTGGTTTGATAGTCGACGAATGTACTTTCAATATTTCAATCGATACGATTTTTTTTTGTACACATACATTACTAATACATCACTGTTATTGTGCCATCAGTAACTACGTATCTAAATTTATCCATATAATTTGTAACTAGATTGAATAAAAACATGAAAAAACTTGTCACCAGAAAAGTGGATGGATGGCGACCACAAGACCGCAGCCCCGTTCACTGGTCCAATCAGGTCCGTACTCGATACCACAGAAACCGAAGCAATGCACGAGTAAGAACGGCACAAATGGCGTAGTATTGTGGGAGACAAAAATTTCAAAACGGGTCGAACCTCAAAAGGGACAAGGGACATTACGCAAGGTGGAGAAGGATCTGTTTAGGTTATTCCTAGAGTTTGTCTATGAATATTTATTTTACAACTAATACAAATATCATTACAACATGGTTCCTAAAGAATTGTTGCAAATCAAATTTCCTAACGTATATTTCATTTACTTTTTAAGCCTAGTGTCTCCCTCATTTCTCTCTACTTCTTCCTGTTTTATCAATGAGTGTCTAATTGCTGCCTCTCTTACTGATGTGATCCATCACAATTTCCTTCCTAGTGATTTCTGATTACATGGTCTCCATTCTAGCAGGCTTTGGACCATTATTTCTGTTATTAATGGGACCGACCCAATTGTGACTTGCTAGTAAAACCTGTAGCTCTGACTGCTCTAATTTCTGACCCACTTGTTTGTCTGTCTGCCCTATATTTATATAAATATCCACATAGAACCATTTGTGTAGGTAGTGAAAAGAATGCCATAAGAGCCCAATTTAATACGCTAGTATCAGATTAATCTTTTCCTTAAAACCGAACCATAAACTTAAAGTTATACAGTACCGCAGTGCCGTTTGGCTGCAGAAACCAGCCCGCAAAGACAAGACAGTAGTAGAGATTCCAAGCTTTATTATCGCAAAAAATAATTCACACTATGATAGAATATTTTTAGGTATTTCTTTAATGAACTTCCTAAATGTATTACTCGATAAGTACACTCTTGTAATATTGTGTAATGTTGTCGCTATTTTAATTTTAAATTGTTCGTATGCTTCTTTGATAACACGTTCCAAAGATGAAATTTCGCTCTTTCACCTACCTCCATATTAAGTCATCTGTCGCCGAATTAAGTTTATAGTCATTACGTAAATGAATTTCGATTTATATTTTAGCGATTCTATTTTATTTGTATTTTACATATAGCAGTATTCTGTGCTCATAGCGATTGTGACTCTACGGGATTCCCCGAGGACAAACATGTTACTACCTTCGAATACATTTAAGACGATTAGATTTCACGCGAGTATGTGTTTTCCCAATACCATACTATGGTCAATTACACTTTCACTTTACCTTGTTTGATTCGTGATAGTATATATATAATTCTATCTTACAGATATATTACCAGTATCAGGAAACATCTACCTAGTGAACACCACTGCAAAGTATAGGCCTCTTCCAATTAGTTACTGTCACAATGATTAGTTTTACGCTACCCGCATTTATCAACTTCTCTTGATATTGAGTATGTCGATGATCCCCCTAGAGCACGGTCTACTTACGTCACGTCTATCACTCGAGAACCTTTAGGCCTATCGATCGAAGGTCACCTTCAGACGAGCTATTCTTCGAGCTACCCAGGTCTTGGTTTTTCTGCAGATCTCATTTCTAATTCGATCTAACAGCGAAGCACCTCTCTATTACTATCTGGTTGGAGAACGAGATATGGAGTAATAAGGCCCTTCATAAACGTTTCATTAGATCCATAGGTTATAGTCGGCAACACGCATTAGTCAAAGCACTACGTGTTCAGAGACATTGTGGTATTTAATTATACGAATAGATAGATCTATTTACGGAAGATAAAATAAAACAGACATACGGACAAGGCACTGGAATTTCAAAAGTTTCAAATATTATTTTTGATTGTATATATATAATTTCCCTATCAGACTTTATAATGCTATGGATTGCCGTTAGTTGAAATCGTGTCACCAACTATAATTAGTATTAATTTTATTGACCTTGTCACGTTTCTTTGAATAATTTATTTATTTATTAATAATCGTTTTGAATTGTTTAGACTTGTAACATTATTGAGAAAGGTCAGAGCGTCCAACCGTGATTTTAAACCATTTGATGGCTTTTTATTCATAATCCAATAAATTCATCCATGATCGACAGAGGTAAAAAAAAACCGACATAGCCCACGGATTGGCAACTTCAAGTGGCAGAGGCAGGTTACATAGCGCATAGAACTGATGGTCGTTGAGACCTAAAGGTTCTAGAGGGACCTGCAAGCGCAAGCGCAGATAGAGAAACCTTTTTAAGGTCGTCGGAAAACATTGGATACAAACCACTTCCCACTGATCTTGTTAAAAATCTAGGAAAGAGGTGTTTACATTTTTTAAGAAATCGTGAACTCGCCGAACTTTCAGGTTACTTGGGATGACACTTCTTGAAGTTATTATTACAAAAGTTTTTTAGCGATATTGTAATGTTGCTGTGTATATATATATTTAATTCTTCTCCTTCTTTTCAGCCGATAGAGGCCCACTGCAAGGAATAGGCTTCCAGCAATGATCGCCACGATTACTGGTTTTGCGCTGCCCGCTTCCAGCGATTTACCGCGACCATTAACTATGTCATCGGTCACCAAGTGGGGGGCTCACTCACGCCGCGTCTACTGGCTCCTGGTTACCATTCGAGAACCGTGAATTTTGATTTTATTAGACGTATAAAATATAAATAAGCGTTTAATTTTCCCAAGAGTTTTATTGTATAAATATAGTTTTACCGGGAAAAAAATATTCACGTTTGTTGAGTATAGTATGTTCTTGGTAAGCCGATGTTTATTATAACTGGTTGACTCATTCAACGTTCAATACATTGTTTCTCGTAGATAATTGATTATTTCATATACTAATTTAAATATACTAAAATAACTTCCATGAATGGCACGAAACTATAGGAAGTTGAACGTAAAACCAGAGCTTGTAAATATAGATAGACATTAGTGTATCTAAATCATCATTAAAGTAAGAAAAGGACCACTATTTAGCCACTTCCACTTTGCATGTGCGAAAGTGGCTAAATATTGGTCCTTTTCTTACTTAGGATGGACTTTCGCAAGGTAACGCCTAATTCCATTATATAATCATCATTAAGCTGCATTACGTCCACTACTGGACATAGGCCTAGGTCTATGGTCTCCACCCCGGAGCCTTATGGCCCCAACGCCCATTTGTACTATGTCGCTAACAATAATTATTTTTTGTATGTAGTTATCCTATTTTTTGGATAAGGTATCTTCTTCTTCTTTTCAGCCGATGGTAGCCCCCTGCAAGGCTTAGGCCTCCATAAAGGGTCGCTACGATGACTGGTCCTGCGCTGCACACATTCAGTGGCTTCTTGCGACTTTAATTATGTCGTCGGTCAACCTATTGGGTTGACCTACCCACGCCGCGTCTACCGACTAGTGGTCGCCACTCGAGGACCTGTCACTTCAGACGAACAATTCTCGCTACGTCGGTGTTCTTGATTCTTCTGCGGATATTTTCATTTCTCATTCGATCTCGCAGTGATAGGAATACTTTACATTATTTGACAGTAACTTAAATATAAATTTAGCCCTTTAAAGCTTTTATACTTATAACCAATCATCTTGCACACAATAAAATTATAGATAAGCCTGTAAACTCTCTTCTATGTTTCATAAAATTAGTAACATTTTTTTCGCGCTTTGTGCGGTGTTACAATACATTTAATGTATATTAATTATCGCGTTATAAATTTAAAACGTATAATAAACGATTAAAAATATATTCTATTACAGTGTGGACGACTTTTTAGACAATAATACAATTTAGAATTAATTGTCCTTTCGTATTAAAAATATTTGTGAATGATATTTAAATAAAATAAGTTCGAATTTGTTGTTGGCTTTTATTAATGATGCCTTTGGGTCCTTTGTAGCTTTATTTTAAGTTGAATGATACAATTATAGGGGAGCGCGATTTGATTCTAGTTTCTATCAAATTAAACTCTTTTAGGATTCTTCTCTTGACGTTCACGAGTAATATAGAATCTCTTTCTATGGATATAGATTAATGTATAGACTTTTATAACTGGATCCCATAATTTCACAACCCCTAATTTTTAATATTAAAAAATTAAAGAATATTCATGTACTAAGCTGGTTATGTGTTACATTGTAAATCAATTTAAAAATATTCTTTAATCGAACAGGCTGTTTCAAGCACTTACGAATCCTCAATCAACATATGATGTTGGTATTGTTAGCTATAGGAAGCTACTAGCAGCTCGGAAGGCAGTTCTGCTGTGCAGAGCCGATGACAAACTCAACACTTGCCCTTTACAAATATAGTTTTACAAGTCCATAACAATAATTAGTTTCCTGAGTGAGTATCAACAAAATTTATTACCACGCATTAATATCAGTATAGTATTTTTGTATAGAATAATATAGTTTTTTCATTTAGAATTTTATTGTACATACGTATACTTTTATGCCTTAAATTATTTATTTAAATTTTGAATACGAAAGCATATATTAAACATATACTAGGAGCAAAATACAAATACTATATACATACAAATACTAGGAGCATACGGATTTTATACTAACACTGATTTTTTTTTAAATAATTTTGGACGTTTTTGCGGACAAACAAAACATTTTCATACATATATTGTGACGCAACTGTAAGAGTGCCAGCTTTATTAAGAACTTCTCGGAAAGAATCAATGACTTCATAGAAGATAATACATCTTTGGAATGTTAAATCGCTTCCAGGCTATTTCAATGTTTACTAAATATTTAATTTTATACTATTTATACAAACCTATAGTTCCAATCAGTTTATTTCGTAAGTTCTTTTCCGTTCTGAGGCAAATATCCGAACAGGTGCTAGACCCAACTTGAAATCGAAAGACATATAATAATTATGTTGAATTAAGGATTTTTACTTTTGATTGCCCGTATAAAACTTGTTAGAGGTTCACTAATTTAATCAAAAAGAAGCGCCTCGAGACGGAGGTACGGAGAATGGTGATCTACCACTAACAGTGTCTTCAGAGGAGGAGCGTTCAGGTCAAGACCGTTTCTTACTGGCTTCAACAATTCTGATGCGGACGGTGGATCGACGTGTCCATCAACAGAAAACGACCACTCAGCTGATTTTACTAATCCAACATAAACCTGTTCATCCACATGCATATCTTGTACGTAACCAAAGATTTTTGTCAAGAAAAAAATCACTCCACTCTTTATTCATAACTTTACCAACTTACAGTACAATTATGTACGTCATAGAACTAAACCAGAAGAGTCCAATTTGATAGAAGCTAGAAGTCCTCTTACATGGCATCTTGCAACTTAAAGCTAGGGAGTTACAAATGCGCCCCGATCAGAGTAGTAAAGCAATTTATTCCCAGGATTTTTCACTTAAAAACTTCGTGTTAATTTTGAGACATTAAATATCTCCTAAGAGTTACTAATCATAAAGCTATAAAAGACGTATAAGCTTATCTTTATTTCTATTGCTAACCTTATATTAACCTTTTATTCTAATGCGCACAGACAAAATTGTCATTTATATATAGACTATGTATACCATATTTTCTTCAATAAACTTTTCTCTAAAAGTGTTTCTATATCTCATATTTTACGAAGAAAGGAACAAAATGAATCCACGAAAAGCTTTTTTTTGTAACACAATAGTTGTTTTGTTTCGTTTAATAGTTGTTCGGCAGCGGTATATACAAGTAACCTGAAGGACAAGATGCTGTGAAACTGAACGAAATCAAACACATTGTTCTGTATCTAACAAGTACGTTACAGTCATAAGCTACAATAATTAACCACGAAATCTCAATTGATATTGTCTATACGAATATACTAAGCTTCCTGTACAACCGGGATCACAACAGAATTTCCTGTATACATCATTAAATAACAAAATACATCCGAGAATATTCTATAAGTCATTATAAAACACATATAATATACATGAGATGAAACCTCTATTTAACACAGCACGAGACCCATGTCTGGTTTGAGCATCATTAACCATAAAAAATAAACAGTTAGAAAAAAAACTATGATACAAAACCGCGAGTACAGGCCCAAAATAACCATCATGCACCATGAAAAAACCGGTATCACAATAAAAAAAAGAAAATCTAAAACCCACCACGATTAGAACGCATGGCCAGAAAGCTGAATCAAAGCATGATTCAGATTTCTTTCAGCTGATAAACGTAACACTAAATTAATATCAATAAATTTTTAAATTACAGTTTAAAACATAACTAACATACTAACGATTTTATAATAAACATCACAAAAATCCGGCTATGATTTAAAATTAATAAAACTTACATTTAACACTGCAACGCGAAACTGTTAGAGCTATAAAAATATTTCGCTTCACAAGCGTCTCACAACACAACCGTTCAGTGCGGCGTCCGCGACGCGACTGAAGACGGGTCCGTTCGGAAATTAAAACACAATAGGCATTCGACACACGTGTTTATAAAACATTCAACGTTATCTGATAAAAATATATTACGGTTACACGTAATTATTTAATCGTCATCACAGGATTACGGTCGAGCCCGTAATATTGTCTGCGATTTAAATCGCATGATATTACTTCTTTGCAAAGATATTGGTGAGGCTTAACAAAATGGTATCTCTCTTTGGGAATTTTCTTTTTTGGTTTGGGGGAAATCTGTGAACATATCAGATTATATTGGAATGGTCACCAGATCTCCCACGAAACTGTGCCAAGGCACATCCAGGGAGGAGGGTGTATCTTTCACGGCATCGGAACCTATCACAAGTGAATGGGAAAATACAACGATGAAAATGAAATATACTCAACGCCGCGAACGATTTAAGTATAGTCTTCTATGGGGTGTCGAGCACCATGATTGCCATACTATTGAAAAGTTGTAAATTTCTTAGATAAATGTGATTTACACCTGAAAGTTTCAATATGTAATATGTACACACGTCCCTCACATAAGAATCTTCGATGGCTTGTCGTGTACAATCAGTGGTACACAATTGAAATTTTTTAAAGGCGATGTGACCCCTGGTGGCCTATCTTTGAAAGTTACAATAAGTAATTTGTACTATTTATTCGTAATGATCTATGTATTCACATCGATTTGGAATCAAACTGTAATCTTACAATTGTACTCGAACACGACAGCCTTGATTTGTACTTTCTTCGGTATAGTATCCTAGGCTAGTGACGAAATGTATATGATTTTTTTTATATAGCCAAGGGCGTTTAAATATGGTGTAAAACAAAACATACGTTGATAATTTATCTGTTGCTATATCACTTGCAAAACCGTAACGTATTGCTACACACAAAAAATTAAGTTTTTTTTATTTATGATTTATCTAAATCAAAACCTCGGATTTCTTATGACATGGTTAGAATGCAAGATAAGATTAATAGGAGCTAGAATAAAATTGAGCCGCTAGAAAATCACATTCACAGTGAAATCATCATTTATAAACGAGATTTTCTAACTCTAGGGCTAATTAGGAACAGTTTGTTGTGGTTGGTCTGGTCACATAGCCAGGCATTATGGCGACAATTTAAAAAAATCTCTTAATAACTAGAAAGGTAGATAGAAGGACGGCGATCAAGAAGTCGCAGCCCCATGAGGTGCTTCGATAAGGTCCGAACCGCATTAGGGGAAGCCATACACGCTGACGACTGGCACAGATGGCGTAAATCTGTAGTAAGAGATATGAAGCAAGGAGATTACATGTTAGTTGTGAGGCGATGCTTGTACCAACACAGTGCTCGGATCTTTGAAGATGTTTTTATGATGTTTTGATAAAGTGTGTTGTAACCAACGAAATCATGTTAGTAACGTCGGCAAAACTTACACCGCACATTATCTTTAAAAATCACTATGTCTGCTATTTTCCTCCGACTTATAAATAATGTACAACTTAAATGTTTCCACCGAGCGAATTACGTTCGAACGATTGTGTAATTATGCTTCGTGGCCACAGTCGCCGACATCTGAATTCAACCGTGGAGATCAAGGTCTATGGTACCAAGATAAATTATTTTTAAACTTGTTTTTTACCGCGGCTTTGTATAGGATTATGTTACTGTGAATATATATTACGACATACTTATATACGAGTATATAGCAAATAGGCAAGTTGAAGGCAGAAAGCAAGCCATATTGTCCACAGAACTATGCCACTGTCTTAATGTTCTATAAGTGTCTGAATTTCTGAAGGACCTACACTTGGTGGTGGTGAAGGACAGTCGAAGGATCTACCTAGAATACTGCGGAATGGTTATAGAAATAAGTATAAAGATAAACAACTATGTTAAGTATAACAAAAATAATATATATGAACGAAACGTGTACCTGTTCGTCGAGGGAAGGCGACGTGAGTAAGGCGAGGTATGAAAGAACAAACGAAATCGAATGCAAGAATTTGTAACGAGCAAAAGAATAATTAATGGATGTCATCAAAACGTAAGATAGAAGAATACGAAAAAGAAAACAATCGAAGAATGTCTACTGCTCGTCATGGGCCTTCTATATTGATTTACAATAAAACCAGTTGAGGCATCCAACGTCTTCTGATGAACTTAACAAGGCCGTTGGATTAAGGTCTTTCGGATGTCACACGTAACGTTTATATATTCATAGACACCATTCAAAGCCTTAAGCTACCTGTTGAGCGCTATGTGGCGTATCCATTCATTTCAACTTATAAATTCAGTGAGGTATGTTGCGATACGGTCTTGTTCGGAAATCCCGAATATAGTCCTTCAATATGGCTGAAAGACTGTTAGTTTGCCATTAAGGTCCGAAAAGTTACCATGTTTTCCATGCTGTGTAAACGACTGTAACCAGTCAATTTCTTTTACTATTTCTATTTCTTTCTATCTTTAACGGAAAAATTATTTAGTTTATCACAGTACGCAAAGGTTAAGAGTTGTCAAATGTGATTGGAATTTTGTTTCGATGCGAGATAACTCAAGCGCCAGGCGTGCTTAGCGTGCCAAGTGTTACTATAGTATCAATACGAGGTGCATGTTTTCATTGACACAATGAATCGATATGAAAGTTATGTAACTTTTAATTGTTACTTGCAACCTTGAGTTTCACTGATGATATCAGAGTCCATTTTTACAATTTGGTTATAGGTGTGAAAGCTGAATATGATGAAAACATAGCTTTATTTATATAACGTAATAAATAGTACAAATAGGTCTTCATATTAGGATAAATAAATATTCAAATTAATAACTGTCTTTCTGATCACTTAATACTGACAGAAATTATTGGTCTGTAGCATTTCTTTAGAAAAAATAAATTAATGTATCATATTTCAGAGTGATCATTTTATACATGGTGGTTGGAAATAGGTTAGATATATATAAAACGCATTCCGATTGAATAAATAAATAAACTAAATGAAAATCATAGTGCACACTTCATTTGTATAATTAATACGTTAATAATAAAAACACGATTGCTTACAATATTAAGTTCGTTTTTTATTTTTAAACACTGAAAATTTAATAATGTGATTATATTATGCGTTCACGATATTTTTTGTTTTAATTGACGTCAAAAATTCGACAGCTAGGGATGGTTGTTATATTTTCTCTGTGGTATGTATAGGAAAAGAAGTGCTGATTTTATATTGCATTTTTCTCTTTATAAGAACCTGCCTGTTTTTTGCATTTTATAGCCTGCACAGTAATACAGCCCTGCTTAGTAATAGTAATCAATAGTCGTGTCTTCGTTGTCTTATTTGTTACTTATTCTCGACACAAACGAGTCCTTTTATGCGACTACCCGACGTGAAACCAAGCGCGAGGCAATTGCCTACTAGCGCCAAGCACTAAAACCGTCAGAAGTAACAGCGTATTTAATGGAATCAAGCGTTACCTCGCGGAAGTCCATCCTAAGTAAGAAAAGGACCAATATTTAGCCACTTCCTCACATGCAGTGGTAGTCGTGCAACAAAGTACACCGCCCGCCAGCCCGCTGATAAATGCGTATGCGGCAAACAATGCGAATCACACAACCGCCACCGCCAAATTACTCAACACGTGTTTCACCCCTCCACGGGGCATCTTCAGGAGTTATGTTACACCGATTAGTGCCAAACACAGAGACTCTGTGTGGAAGTGGCTAAATATTGGTCCTTTTCTTACTTTTATCCTAAAAATTGTGTATATTAGATAATATGTAGCCCGTAAGAACTCACCGCAACATTTGCAGCCCGCACATATAAAAAGGTTGCCGACCCTTGCTCTTTAAAAACAAATTGATTTTTACATAAATATCTACATTCATTTCCACAGTTGAACTTTATATCCGCTTTCGTATTTAAATTATCTCACCGAGATACCAGAAATAGTGCCCGTTCTTGTTAAGGCCAATAGACAGTTGTACAGAATTGATAAACCTGACTTAAGGTTAATTACAAAATAGTTCGAAGCACAATGTCACTTTATATTGATAAACGAAAATAACGTGTGATTGTGCGACAATCGATTACATTGTGCTGGGTGCTTAGTTAAAATATTTACATCTACCCGCGGTTTCACTTGTCCCAAAATCTTATATTTCTCAATGTACCCCCATATTTTAATTCGTCATGTTTTCATTAAACTTAAGGTCAATGAACTTATGCATTATATTGCTATTATCTACAATGACGTTTTATTCATTCAAGTCAGCTGATAGTCACTCATTTTAAATCACAAGTCTTCCCTAAATATTGCCTCAATGACCCGGCTTCCGCTGCTCGTATCCTATGACTTCCCGGGTCCTTGATCATGTCCTAGGCTCTAATGGCTTACTTACATCTCACCCCTGTTGACGCTTAGTTATAAAGAAATATATTTTAACCCTTATCGGTCGCAAGTCACCTCTGATGTAAGAGCAGTAGTTTTCTGCAGCGGTAGTATAGCTCGGGTGAGGTGACAAGTTGGATCATGTTGAAACATGCTGCCCGATAAATGTTCATACGACTGTCTTTTCAGTTTATTATTACCAAGAGCATTTACTTTATGCAGTGAAATTTAAGTCATTTTTTATTGTTCGAATTAATTTTTTATTTAAAAAATGATAATTAAATATTAGATAGTGAGGAGAGATCGGATGGGAAACTTCCAAAACTATTGCAAACTGTTTTAATGGTAAGTTACCTGAAGGAAGCAAAATAACACTATAATATTGTGAAACGTGCAAAAATACCAAGCATACAAACATAAATTAATGTAGTACTTTATCAGAAAATAAATATTTTTTTAGGAATATTATTAAATCGAAATTATTTTTTTAGTATTTCGTACGTATTCCAAATACCGTTGATGACTCCAGATCCAGCCATGCTCTGCATATTAGGTGTTATGACTTCATCCACCGTAAACATGAAGCAATCGACGTCGATGAAGACATTGTCTCTTACATAACCACGGTAAACAATAACGTTATGGAATTCCCGAACAATCCCTAATAGTAGTTTCGTAACGTGCAGACAATTGAAAATTGTGTTGATGCAATAGATTATGAACAACTTCCGTAATCATTTTTTTATACAAAAGACTATTACGTCATTTATTCTATTGATGTTAAATGCCGGATATATTCTTCTTTTCAGCCGATAGATGACTACTGCGAAGCATAGGTTCGTCCTGAAGATTGCTACAAAGACCGGTCCAATTTTTGTGCATTTAGTAGGTGATGACGGTGATCCATCGCAATTTTTTTTATTATGGCACCTATTTTGATTTGGTATTTAAAATACATAGAACTATTAATTTTTATCTTTTAACAACTCAGCTGCCGGTCTCGAGCCGGTGCGAGATGTCTACCAACCAACTTTTATGAGCCAGTATAGCGCCGGCATCACACGAAGTAACAAACTAACGTGTCTGCACTGCGCTTGAACATTCTAACTTTCTTAGCAAACTGTTGGTTTTTGGTTATTTTTTATAAAAAAAAAATTATTGCTTCTGCAAATATTACTACGAGAAAGGGTTCGATACGCGGGACCAGGCAGTGATATAGAGAATTTCATTCGCAATGCCGGTTTCGCTCCAGTACGTGTTTTTATATATATCTTTTTGTTTTAATTACCATATATATGCAGATAGTACTTATTTAATAATATTTATATCCTTTTTAAATAAATAAGCGTCAAAAAAGAAAGTTGGCTTCTGTCTGACTTCCATGTTCAAGACACAGTGAAGCTGTTAATTATAAATCTACATTTTTACAAAGTAGTAGGCGGGGTACATCGCTCGTGTAAGTGACTGCTGTTGGGGCTAAAAGGTTCTGGATTCCGGTAGACGTGGCGTGGGGGTAGGCTCTACCGATTACGATATAGTCAAGGTAGACGAAAGTCGCTGGATCAGCGTAATAGACGTATATATTTATAACTTAGGTCGTAAAGTAGTAGCTTATAACTTATGTAATCCAATAGGCAATATGTATATGGGATAAACCCGGCGGACAGACGACTTAGTTAAGGTCGTCCTGGATCCGGGCAGTGAAAATCCGTTCATCGTGACGATCTTCGGTAGAGGCGTATGCTTGGCTTGTGTCTATCGACAGAAGTGATATCGTCGACGATGTCTATACATTGCACGAACAGTACAAAACAAAAATTGTATTTTATTTCAGCAACATTACCTCATCAGTTTCTATTATTTAACTATTAATTTATATCTCAGTAGTACAACGATCTTTTCACATATAAAAGTTCATAATGATATATATTTAAACTCAAGTATCATGTATACTGTTAAAGTTATCTGTCAGGTCACACGCCGTCGGTGTTTGGCCGCGGTGTACGCACCCCTGTGATAGCGTTATCACTTGCGTGATAATGATGTTATCACAAAATTGAAACAAGTGAAATTATGATACGTGTGATATGCGGTTTAGTAGGTGAGCTGTAACAGTTGACAGTCAATGCTAGTTTTTAACGAGGTACCTTACACAAGTGGTCTAAACTTGGGTCGGCGACCGGTCCTATATACAGGATGATTGATACAGGTGTAAAATCTAAAGGGTGGAATATATATCTCTTTTAACGTCTGGTTATATTCTGTGCAAATGCGTTTTCAAAATTCATATTCAAATTAATAAATTTTTACTATAAGTCCCTGCAGACACTATGGACAGAAGTGATTGGTCTGTTGTATTTAGAGAGTAACGTATTTTAAGGTCACTGATGAGCTTTTTGCTGACAATAAAGCATGACACATTAAAATTTTTAAAGCTTATAAACCTATAATCACAATGCATAGAAAATTATTATTCAAGGTTTGTATGTAGTGTCTGTAACCATGGCGATGTGATATAAAATACCCCAAGGACGTATTGGTAATTCTATCAATCGTTTCATATATCTGATAACACAATGTTAGACTGCTACATGAATATTTATAATTAAAAATGTGTCAGCTGAATTGGCAAAGGTTAAATTAATGAATAGGTGATTTTAAAAGTTCTTTAATTTACCTGATTTTTTTTTAATTAGAGAATAAAATATATTAGTAGATCGTAGACTTATGAATATATTTTTAATATGTTGTTGCTATCTGTTGTGCAATCGATAACCGTTGTGACAGTAAGGTTTTTGAGTGGCAGCCACGTGCCGGTTGACGCGGCATGGCGCCCCCTTGGAAAGGAAGTAAGACCATCGTTGTTTCACCTGATGGTGAACCCACGAGATTGGCGTTGTCAGGAAGTCTAATGTAAATTGTACAATGTTACTAAGATTATTTGTCCAGTAAACACGCGCACATATATAATGTATATACTTAGTCTAGCCATTAATTCTGTTATAGTTTAAAATATTCAAAATATTACTTTTGAATTTGGAATCTGTCATTTTTCTATAACCGTTCATTGTATTTGTTATTTACGCGCCAATACATTGTAAAATATTTTGTGATATTAAAATGGAGTGGGGCGATAAAGAGAATCGAATCGCTGCGATTTCATTACATAAAGTATGTACGGTGTCAAATACAAGTTTCAAAATCCGCTATACGCTTAGTATTAGCACGCGATCTGGTCGTCAATGTAGTGTTCGCATAAAAAGACGATCAAAGCAGTTAGTGCAAAAATTCGGAAACAGCATCTAGCACCATGTTGCGTATTATAAAAGATGACTTAGGACTTGCAGACTATAAGAGACGCGCTGGTCATTTTTTAATTGGAACTTAAAAAAGAATAGGGTTGTTCGCTCAAACCAACTACTTAAGCGGAAAGCAAAGGGAGGTCAGAGAAAAGTTTTGTTTACAAATGATTTTTTTTACAATTGAGTAAAAATGAAACAAATTAAAGGAACGTATTTATGCTGAAAGTTTAAAAGAAGCTTCTCAATTATTTAACAAAGTACAACATTGACATATCCTATGAAGAAGTGACTGTGCCATATTTTTCTGAAACAGTGTGAAAACACCGGCACAATTGTATCAAGGTACGATTCTTGAGAAAGTAGTTAAGTCCCTTAACAACACCATGTTCAATAATCAAGAACGATCCTTTCAGCAAGACAGCTCCAAGTCATAAAGTTTAATCCACCCAATCTCGGTTAGAAACAAACGTTCGGATTTCATCAGAGCTGAAGACTGGTCATCAAGTTCTTATCTTTATCATAATGATTTATGGTTAATTTTAGAGAGCAAGGCTTGCTCTAAACGCCCTGATAATGTAGTCTAAAACAATCCATACAATTGACAGTGAAGAATTTTTCTATACAAAGAGTGTGTACTACTATTGGTAATTGGCCACAACATTTAAAGGTCTGACACTTAGAATAAGTTTTGTATATTTTTAATGTTTTCATATTAATTCATTAAAATAACACACAGTAATAATAGATGTTACGTACAATAAAATGTTATTTTTTGTTACAATATTTATGGCAAAGATTATATATATATATAAATAAAAATATTATAATGAATGTGCTGATTTTAGGCGATGCTAGTGAAGGATAAACCTGTCAGGATATTAACAAGTTTAAGTATCTCCCTCTCTTTCTCAAACAGGTTAGACTAACGGGTAAAAGTATATTTATTCTATTACGTAATATTTAACATCTGGTCCATTCCCAAGGTCTACACAGGTCAATGACGTATATTCACCCATATGTTTACACGTAATTTATTCCGATCGTATTAAGTATCGCAGGCTATCGATCCGGTTTGCGATAAGTTATCAGCTTATCATGATTTGTTGGATATCCGTTGTTAGAAAGAAGTTCGTTCGATTAAACTCAACAATAATAGAACAAAAATAGAAAATAGTAGAAATTTAAGCTTGTTATACCGATGGCCTTTGCAGCCGAAAGGTTCTCGAGTGGCAACCATGACATTGTAGAGGCCTCCCACTAAGTAAGAAAAGGATCAATATATAGCCCACTAAGTGAACGTTGGTTCCCACAAGGTGAACCGACGATATAGTTAAAATCGCTAGATGCGGGCAGCGCAAGACCGGTCATCGTGACGATCTTTGGAGGAAGTCTAAGCCTTGCAGTGGACGTCCATCGGCTGAAAAGAAGAAGATACCTTTTTCGCCTACCCCCTATCCCCCCATCCCCTTCGTCTTTAAATTCTGCAGACGGATCATGCAGGTTTCAAATAAAAGAAATAAAATAGTAAGAGTCGGGTAAGACTGAAAATTTGTAATATGTAAATATAAGTATTAGTAGAATATTAAAAGACATTTAAATAGATTATATAGACAAGGAGGTAAATAACCAAAAGCCTAAAAATAAAATTTTATTGTGATATAAAGAAAACCTACTGTGATATTTTAGGAGAAAAAGGGAAGAAAAGAGGGTGTGTAGAAGAAGACTAGTAAGCCAGACGAAATATATACAGAAAAAAATAAAGGAACGAATGATTGAAATTGTGACAAAAGAAAAGGTAGAATGTGAAAAAAACGAAAATGAAAAAAATATTCAACTATAAAAGTCCCTGCCCTTTTCACGATAGGGATGAACGGGAGGTCCCCAAATACGGGAGCTATAAAAAAAATTAGTGAAGATAGTGACTCTTTTTGGAAAGTAATGACAACTAAGAAAGGGACTAATATATAGCTACTTCTGCTATGCAGCAGTAGTCGTGCAATAAAGTGCACCGCCTGCCAGCCCGCCGATAAATGCGCATGCGGCAAACAATGCGAATTACACAACTACCACCGTTAAATCGCTAAACAAGTGTTTCACCCCTCCACAGGGCATCCTCATGTTACACCGATTAGTGCCAAACACAGAGTTTATCCAGCATTATGTTACGCGATTTGTGCCTTTCTTTGGTGTGTATTGTTTAAGTTACTTTGCTACCGACCGTGATTCGGAGCAGCGGATTGGGTTTCGGCCTCATGCCGTTCTACCTTTCTAGTGATGACAAATATCTTTTCTCTAAGCCTCATAAAATCAGTAACTCCTTTGCAGGCAACTGTGTACGGTAATAAAACATCCTCGCATGCAACTTATTAAACAAACCTAATATAGAGTGAAGAACTCTACCGATGTATTAAGTAAGCATAAAAAAAGACGTGAGTTTGTTCTGGACTCTTTTCAAATCAGGACGCGTTTGGAACTACACAGGCCCTACAAGCACAGCGTCCGATCAAGGACAATCTAGTCAACGTGAAAAACGCTGGATGCATGCCGCTTCCAACCACTTTTATTGGAATTCTACGGTAAAAGCACACGATGATGATAGTAATTTATATGCGCCGGATTCGAACCCTATACAATGTAACTCATACTCGGAACGCGCATTTGGCACAGATCCATCGCAGTCACTACACGCTATACTGTGACAAATATTATTATAAATGTAATGGTACCAATGTTAGATTTAGAATAACCTTTTCCTTTCTTCGGGCCTTTTTTTTGGAGCATCGCATTTCCCCTACGTGTGGTAAAGAGATTTTTTTGCTTCAAATTTCATACTTCTTAATCTCTTATATTATTCTACTGTCTTCTCTCAGAATATCTTTCATTCTAATGCTCTTGGCATACCTTCCAAGTACTTTCTTTCATACGCCGGATACAGTGCTTCTTATACGTTCGACGACCTCTTACTCAACGACCACTATAGGGGAGCTCTATTTCATTCTAGTTTCTACCAAAATTGGGCTCTTCGGGCGTTTTCATGGCGTAGAAAAGTCACTATGAAGAATCCCAGTGGATAAATGTTAGGATAAATAAGTATCAAGAACATTCCTCCCCTGCACCAGATTTTCAATGTTGAAAACGCACCAATGTGCATTTTAAGTCTTGATCAAACCTTTTAAGCGCCAACGTCATAGTGTGGTAGCGACCTAATTAGATTTATTTTTTTATCGTTCTACAATATGCGGTCGATATCAACTGATGTCCTTGTATGGTGTTTATGCGGTTACAAGTCATTTGTTTGCTGTCAGAAACAGTAAAGTCATGTAGTTACTAGTAATAATAATTACATGAATCGATTTTAGTATGTGAGATATGGAGAGGAACACGATTACCAAAACACAAATGAGGCATTTGTTTACAGACGGATTAACTTCTGTCTGCATCAATCATATTAGCGCTTACATACCTCAAATGACTATAGTTTGTGTAGAAGTGATTTACAAGACGCAAATGAGATATTTAAGAACAGACAGTTTGATGTATATCTTACCCGCCCTGGCGATGATATAACTCAGGTGAGTATAATGTGCTAGTTATCGCTTTAGATATGTCAGATAACAAAGGTGCGATTAACGCACACGAGATATACACAAACCGCTTGTCGTCTGTCTACCTCAATTGTCCTGACGTTCACACACCACAGGCAGCTATTGTGTGCCTGGAAGTGGTAGGGAGCGATGGCGGACATCTACATGACATACATGTGTGTCTACCTCAATCCTCCCGCCCCTAACATACCTGAGATGACTAGATTGTGTGGGATTGCAAGTCGCCACTTGAGCTATATGCGCGATGGTGGAAACTGACAAGATGCATAAGAGATAACTAAGAACAGATAGCTTGACGTTTGTTGTAGGCGGAGACTGATAAGACAAACAACAGATATTTGAAAACAGTCGGCTTGAAGATTGTCTACCTTCCAGTCCCGCTCACGGACTCGATAAGATTATTGTGCGCCAGAAAGCGCTACTTTTACCTGAGATATGTGAGCGATGAGTAAGGGCACAATTTATAAAACACACACGAGATATTTGAGAACAGTCGGCTTGAAATTTGTCTAGCTTACTGTCACACACACGAATTTGAGGAAAATATTGTGCGCGAGAAAGAGCTACTTTTACCTAAGGTAGGTAAGCGTAAATCGCCCCTTCCTCATGAAGGGCGCGATTTACAAGGTGCACACGAGATATTTGAGAACAGGCGACTTGACGTGACTTTCTCGTGCCTAGTAGACACATGGTAGATAGTGCGTAAAAATGAATATGAACATGCCCTTAGAGACGCACGTACGAACACGTGTTTCTATTTGCGGAATCTATTCTCGTGTAGTAGTGTAGCTCTCGTGTCGGAGTCGCGCTAGTCTGCGACACGTTTTTGATCGACTTATATCTAGACTAGTCACTTTTTAAAGCCTTAGACATGAGATTATCCAGAACCTTGATTGAGGACCACTCCTAGTTATAGGCGTAAAAACTTTATAGGTAAAGCGCATTTGTAAGCAAATAGCTTTGAAGTTTTCAGATATTCCCAATTACCCTACATAAAGTGACCACTCTGAAATTCTATTGGAATGTAACTATACCTTCGGGAGTATAGTCTGTAGGAACAGATAGTAAACAATCTATAATTTTAATATGAAGTAATTAGAATTTTGGAAACACTTTTTCTTACTTTATTATTATTAAGATGTTTAAAATTTCTGTAGCCATTTGTTTTAGGATAGGATGTACCATACATTGACTGACAGTAAATAAGTTACACATTTCCTCACTTTAAACTTTTATACCTATTTCAAATCATCATCGTCCTTTCAGCTCAAACATGTCTACTGCAAGGCATAGGCCTTGTCCAAAAAGGGGATAGTCACCATGCTTGGCAGGCTGATTGGCGATGGTTGGTATTATGGTATGCAGATCACGCTACTGTCAATTTTCTGGAAACTTGTTTGTGAGCAATGGCAATCCTATATAATTAATGTACAGAGTGTGAAATATTGTATGACAGTGTATCTAGGGAATCGAACCCGCGACTTACGAATGCAAATCTCAGTTCTCTACCACAAGGCTACTTCTAATTTTAAATAACCCTGTACAATATTTGACGAGAAACTTTTATGTTAAAAAATGTTTTAGAGCAGTTGAACTAGTTGTTTTACCAAAACTATTATAGTGAATCAAATTTTGATTACCTGTTCATTATTGTTTCTTTATGTACAATATGTTTTTTTTTAATAAGTTAACGGTTTCTTATTGAAATTATTTAACAGGCTCAATTTAATTTAAAGGGGTTTTATTAAAGAAAGAAAAACAATGTTAAAATTCTTTTACTAAGTGGAGGATTCTTTATTCTATTAAATTATTCTTATATCGCTTGGGATGTAATAGCATTAAATACTGGATTATGATCATTTTGCAAAGTGATTACAAAAAGAAACACCCTTTGATTGTGTTATAGTCCCAGGATGCATTAGGCATAAAGCATCCACAACCGTCGTCGAAGCCACACATTTTAAATTGAAAGACTCCACTATACGGAAGCTAAATATGATTCTTGTCTTTATCAAATTGGACGGATATGATGACTACAAAATATCATCATCAAGAACCGGCTGGAAGCAACCAACGTCTTCCGGGGACATTAATCTAAGGAATATCCACCAAGTAGACCAAAGTACTCAGTGTCCTAATTCGGTAAAAAGATTTATTTAACGTTTCCAGCCAAGGCTCGTAAAGAAACCTCTCATACCTACTTACAAAATATCATATCAGTCGTAGGAAGTCCTAGACAACCTAGTGCTAGACAAACCTCTCTAAAGATTTCCAATAGAAACCTTAGGAAGCGGTCTGAATCTAGCGTCTTTCTAATACTCTAAGGCATGGTTGCACAGACTTATTAATACTAGGGGCCACTCGGGCAAATCATGAAATGATGGCGGGCCGGCCGCCAGAAGTATAGGTAATTAAATTTTTTTGGTTATATTCTGGAATAGAATTTAATATTTTTCGAATGTACGAGAGTATTATTTTTGCTGTCAGCGTGCCACCAGTATTCGACCGACGGGCTGCATGCGGCCCGCAGGCCGCGGTCTATGCATCCATGCTATAAGGAATATTCGACCAAGAGACGTAAGCATACAGCGGCATCCTAATTCGGTAAAAATATTTATTTTCACACCTCACCCCTTGCGGAGTCTCTTAAAGAAACCTCCCATAACTATTCAAAAAATATTGTCATATTATCCTTAGGACGTCAACTGCTTAACATAAGCTCTAGACTTGTTAGCCTATGGGATGTCTTACACTGCTTTTACCGATCAGTGGTGTTTTGCGCGTTGTGGTCGGCAAAGTAATATGACGTTTTTAAACCATGCCTTTATGGTACACCTTATGGATCCCACGGTCATATGTTCTTCATGCTATATCGACTACTCCAGTGGATAGTGAATAAATAAATTTTCTCTATCCCCTCGCAATGTTTTATAAAACATTTCTGTTGATGTATTATGTCATTAGCGTTTCCATGTCTCGATCAAACTTGATGGAAAAACTACAACGCTGAGCTCTACTCAATGATAATAACTGTTATCTATTATTTGCACGTAATATTGCTGTGTCACTATTAACCCTAGCATTGAGCGAGGTCGCCACGCCCAAGTCATTTTATTTTGACGTCATTACTATTGCATAATGTTTTGTAATAGTACTTCCATAGTTTACTTGAGGGCGCGCATTCTTTCAATCTTTTATCTTATTGAAAATTATCAAATGTCAATTTACCTAAGATTTTTAAGTACACTAATACCTCGCTTTGCGTCGGTTCGATTTGCGTTTTTTTCGAAGTTGCGTCGCTGCTTAATTAGTACTTATTTCCACTGTGCGTCGTTAGATTTTCGAGATTACGTTGTATTGGGTTCGAGTCTTTAATTTTTTTTTAAATTTTCTCTTTTTTCTAAAAGGCAACACTTTTGTTTCTAATTGCGCCATGCCATCGAAACTCGGAGATTCCCTTTCTAACTAAAAATTCAGTTTCATTTTCACTTTGTTTTGCTAATTTTGGAGTTCAGTTTCAATTACGTAGTGTGTCGTGCTTTTTTTAAAAGAGAATAATAAATTTATGTAATTTTTAACGTGTTGTTACAAAAAAGATATATGTTTTTCCAATTTATTTATTGGCAGAGTTATATTATTTTTGTTTTTAAATTGTTTACTTTGTTTAATTTTCTTTTTAAAAAGTAGTATTTTCGTGACCCTGGAACCTATCTTGGATCTTTAAATGGTTTGCTAAAGATAATCTTAATTCAATTTACGGCGTTTCAATTTGCGTCGTGTTTTTTTTGAACGTTACCACGACGCAAAGTGAGGTATTGGTGTACTGTACACTATTGATTTTAAGACCGATCATTGTGGCGATCTTTGGAGGAAGTCTTTTGCTTGCAGCGGACATCTATCGGCTGAAATTATGACGATTTATTTTAACCCTTTTCTTACCGCAGTACGTTCCGCCGAAGTGACGCTACAGAACCGGGCATAAGCGCCGCGAAGTGTGCACATTGCATGGCGGTAACCTGATGTTTGAATTCTCTCATTTGTGTTACATATTTAAAGGTATTACCAGTTCATATACATATTCATTTATTTTCGCATTAGAATTGTGAGCTATTTACTTTTTTTTTTACCTGGATTACATTGCTGTCCAGTGGCATTTGTGGATTTAGGAGATTTGAGGGGGTAGGGCTCTTAGCCTCTTTTAAGGTAAAGAAGCTGAAGGTCTACATGAGGAACCTTGGCCCGTGCCGCTACATACTACAGTTTCATCGGATTTAAAGTTTTAATTCAATAATAACTACTAACTTAGGCTTCACTTATTTTAACATGGTTTAGAATATACAATTCTCCTCTAGATACCTTGGTATCCTCTATTATTATTAGCCCACCAATAAACGAATTGACGAAATACTCCGATACTCTCCCCGCCTCGTCGCGCGTATACCCAACGCGCGGTACTGAGGTTACGGTAGCTCTAAATTTCCATATAAAATTATTGGCTATAATTCATTTAACATTGACTGCATGTGTCCGGTTTTATTATTATTTAGAGAGTCGTTTAACATTGTTTATTTTTTAATTCATTTATTAACGTTTTGATATAAGTTAACCATCTGACTGTTTACTTCTGCAATAAGCAAACGTATTTAATTTTGTATTTTTTTAAATATATTAAATTATGACATCTAAAAGAGTAAACGACTTGAGCTTTAAACGAAACTAGTTTCTTTTTTAATAGATGAGTAAGATCAGTCGTTCGAAGTTGACAGACACAAGTCTTCATTTAAATTTTATGGCACGAATCCAAGAAGTATTTAGTGCAACAACCGATGTAGCTGTTGATATGAAATATACTCTTGCATATATATACACAGTAGACAGACTACAGACTGAAATATTGAATTTTCGCCGCATACACTAATCGTACAACAACCTCGACACAGACAGATACTAAACGAATAAAATAACAACTAGGGTACGTGCAGTTTCGAGAAAGATCTATGACTTAAGTCAAAAGCTTACGACCAATATGTGTTAATAGTGGAGAATTACGGTTTACGACACGTGATTCTTCACTTTTTTATTAGCTCTGCTGTTAGGGACCTTTCGTACAACCAGTTAGGTGTTCACAGGTTCAGTTTTTACTTAATCATTGATTCACGTTCGCTTTTTATAATGTCATTCTTCTTATATCCTTCTTAGTATCTTTCACTCATTCTTCTCTTATCCGTCATAATCTCTTTCATTCTTATCTATACCTTTAGTTCTTTACTTCTGGTTTCATGGGTAAGTATACGGACGTTCAACGAGCCACGGAGATGGTTATGCACGGGATTTCAAATCAAGAATGACGATATCTGTAGATTAAAGAAAGTAACCGACATAGCCTAGAAGACTGATGTGGATGTGGCAGCTTTTCTTTTTTTTATTGCTCCCGTTTTTGGGAGTCCACACGTCGCCCTATCTCTTATAAGATGACGGGTATTTGTATTTCTAATAACATATAATAAATATTTTTTTCAGTTTTTTCCTTATTTTGCATTCTCCTTTTCTTATCTATCCATTTGAGCCATTTTTCTCAATTTCACTCCATCTCAAACTCAACTGCGCTCATTTTGCGGCAGGGTTAGCTTCTCCAGAAATCTCAGCAGATCCTTGATGTCGCCTGTGATCTCGGGGAAGATCCTCGGTGAACCTAGGGTACTCCCCAAGTTTACCGAGGTATACCTAAGTGGTACGTTCCAGCAGCCTCGTCCTCTATCAAGCATCCTACAGAAGACTGCCCGTAACACCTAAAGTAAACAGATGTTTATTAAAAAGACCATAATCAGTTAAGATTCTTGCATAAAAGACGTAGGTTGCCGGATATAAAAGAGCCGGCAGTATATGGTAGGCATTGCCTATATTGTCTATTGCTCACTATGTGACTTCTAGTACGCTCCGATACGTGAGATCTGACTGTCGCCTTTTTCATGAGTCGTTGAGCGGCTGAGAGTTTGCCAATGAGGTCAGAAGTAACAGCATACGTTCAATGACATAAGTTATCATATTCTTACAACCGTTTGGAACTGCTTACAGTAATCACAGAGGTTCTCGTCTGTTATAATTACATAATAATGTTATCATAACAAGCATTGTCTCATTATACTCCGAGATATGAGAGAAACGGTTCTGTAAAGAAAAACATTCACCAGATATGTATACTCTAAAATACTTGCAGCATTCTGTTAATGATATAACAGTATCTTTTAAATAATATTCATTATAAGATTTCATCAAATTTGAAGAAATCTTCACGTAAAAATCTCGGAAACCTTTGCTTGGGCTCTCATTTAAACCGCGTATAGCAAAAAGGCGCCAGAGAGAGCTGAACCTTGATTAGGTCGGTTGCTATTATCTGGATGACCCTTTTACCACTTAGAAAGCTTTAACGCTTGGAGATGTGGCGTAAGAAACTAGCAAAGCTTCTATAAATACCAGAATCACTACATATTACGATTTATTTTAATAATGTGCCAGAGAGACGCAACCTTTTAGTCAAAGTATTGGCCTCGTTATTTAAGCTGTATATCGTCAACTGTTGAACATAAGTATCCCCCATATTATTCCAATAAGATCGGTCGGAAAAGGCTTGTATCTCCTCTTCCGATGACATTAACAAGATCGTCTTTCCACTTTGTGGATGGACTTTTCGCGCTTGCGGTACCAAAGTATTCACTCGAGAACCTAGCAGTCATTTATTTCGCGCGTTATATAGCCTGCCCATTGCGTATGCGAAGTAATATTCTTTATTTCTTTGACCCTGCCCATTCATTCACGGTACATTAACATTTGTATAGTACATTATAATTAATTTAATGCGTACATAAAAAGTTGTTTTATTTATTATAACGTGTACATATAAAAACATTCATTTATTATAACACCTGATTACATAAAAAATGACATTAAATAAATTGAAACCTTGAATTTATTTAAATTAATAATCAAGACAACAACGTAATACATTTCGATATGAATGTAACTATTTTATCGTTAGAATAATGAACTTTCACAGTACGTGGGGTGAAATCAGACTGACAATCGAATACAGGAACAAGGCTGGCTTTCCTTACACCTCCAACAACACATATGCGCCCTTAAATAATAGTCTCACATCTGCAAAGTTTCTTAAACACCAGGTGTTATAAATGCCTCTTTTGTTCAAAACTAGTGTTCTCACATGTGGACATAACACAAAGATACTTCACACCTACTACGCCAACACCCGCCTCATTCGCAGCCTTCCGTGACAACTCTTAGGAAGAAAAGGCTGAATAACCTCAAAGCCTTCACCTTCTCAACCATCGTATTGCTGCACATGTGGAAAAATTCCTGAGATGAGAAGTCAACTTGTGTACGCATCCTTCCGTGACAACACTTAGGAAGAAAAGGCTAAATAACCTCAAAGCCTTCACCTTCTCAACCATCGTATTGCTTCACATGTGGAAAAATTCCTCTCTGCTGAGATGAGAAGTCAACTAGTGTACGCGATGGGTTTTTTTTGATGCGGTATTACCCCTGGAGTCAAGCTGGGCCCAATGATCAAGATCATTGGTTACCGAAAGTGGGTACGGATTGCTCTTCATGACAGAGTACGACTTTCACTGGTCCGTAAAATACATTAAATCTACCAGATTGATTTATGTTGATGATTATAACATTAAGAAAAGGACCAATATGTAGCTACTTCTGCCAATGCAGTAGTAGTCGTGCAATAAAGTGCACCGCCCGCCAGCTTGCTGATAAATGCGCATACGACAAACAACTGTGTTTGGCACTAATCGGTGTAAAATTACTCCTCAGGATGCCCAGTGGGGGGATGAAACACGTGTTGAGTGAATTAGCGGTGGTAGTTGTGTAATTCGCATTGTTTGCCACATGCACATTTATCTCTATCTATTGCACGACTACTGCTGCAATGCGAAAGTAGCTATAAATTGGTCCTTTTCTTACTTAAGACGGACTTCCGCAAAATAACGCCTGAATCCATTAGAGGTTTATTTAAGTCAACATCTTTACCATATCTGTGTACCTAAAGACCAGAAGTTTCTAGATTCTTTTAACTTACACAAAATTTGACAACCAACAGCTACACTTCTACCATATTTCCAAAACATGATAAAAAAATGTGAAGGTTTCGCTGATTTGTTGCGGACGAGTCTGAACAACAAATTAATAGTTTAAGAAAAAAAGTGTGGATTGGTTAATTATTTCATTTATTAACGTCTGAACAAACGTTGATGGCGGAACTTAACAACAGTTGACACGTTTTTTTATTCTCCTTCCTCCTGCTTTGTTTAGGGCAATGACGATACAATGCGTGTGTAAATATTTTTTAATTTTTAATTTTTGTTACACTTTCTCCTCACAAATTCTTTAACTCTTTTCCTCACGTCCTTCCCAAAATCTTTCATTTCTTCACGTCCTGATTTTTCACACGTCGCCTGTCTTTTCTCATCTACGTTACTAATTACATTGGTTCTTATTTCGCAGCATATATTTATTTGTTTTCTTCATTTACAATTCTTACTGTCGACGTGTTGTACTGAATATGGAATATGCAAATTTTTACAACAGTCGTCGAGCTACTTAAAATATTATTAGCCTAAATTGATAGGTGAAGTAATACCAACATTTAGTTCTTCATCGAAAGCTGAAATATTTTGGTGGTCTCCAGTTTTTTTTAAGACCCTCCGTCAAATTTATTTTGGACCCCCAGGGATGCTCCTGAACCACTTTGGGAAACGTTTTTCTTCGTTTCAGCACATAGACGCCCAATTCGAGGCATAGGCTTCCCCCAAAAATATCTATGGGGGATATACCATAATCATTTCGCCTGGTAGGCGGTCGTCCGAATAGTCCAATTATGATTGGTACGCAGAGGACGCTGTTGCCCATGCACTGGAAACTTGATTGTGAGCAATGGCAATCCTATATAATTAATGAATAAAGTGAGAATCATTTATAAGACTATCCCGTATCGAAATCACGACCTACGATCGCATGTCAGTTACCGCTGCTCGAAAAATTGGGATAATTGAGAATCATTGCAATAGACATGTCATAGTTAGATGACTTGCAGCAGTGAAATGTGGTCTCGCACTACGAGCCGCGTTGATAAACTCGACAAGACAAGCTTAATAAGAGCGTTTGTTCGGGATCTGTTTACAAGAACTTGGAATGAGGAAGCCCGTAGTTGAACGAAAGTAGGATAACCCAGCGACTTGACTTTGCAGTACAGTTCACGAACCGACATGGGCGAGGGACGTCCTCTCATAAGGAGTCGATGCAGGCCTCCTCTAACTGATTCTTTTAGTATTTAGGACGCACGGTTGCAATGATGATGATGAGGTTTGGTTAGGAAGGGAGTTGTCAATCCTGAGTACCGTTCCTGGCCCCTTTCTATACAATGCATTGCACCCAGCACTCAGAATCCATGAAGTAATTAGAAGTTACTTTTAAGTACAGTCAAAGTTAAAGTAGCTATAAAATCATTACAATTATCTGTAATCTTCCGATTAAAATTATTTTTACTTTAGTTCATAATGTACCAGTAACTGAGAAGAACTAACAAGAAACTCAGTGAGGTTTGTAATTTTTTGTAGGCTGAAGCAGCTCGAGAGCAGGGAGCGCCGTTAGTTTAGATTCTACCTCATTGACCGTAGGTTATTTTTAGTATGAAACTCGCATACCTTTGGGATGCGAGGCAATATAAAGGTTGTGGCGTGAATTTAAAGATGCTCCGAGAATCAAAAGAAGCAAGACGAGAATTTACAACGTAAATTTGTAACGTGAATTCGAATTGGCTCGGCGCATGAGACGTCACGTAGCTGGTGAACGCAAACGACACAAAGAGAGTGAGTCGGTGCGTGAGACGTCACCTAGCTAGTGAAAACGACCGAGGCCATGGTCCTTCTCCCGGGCAATGGATGTAAACTGCTGTGGCTGGTGCACGGGTTCATTGGAATATTTGCTATAAAAACAAAGGTCCGCTGAACCAATAGCACGCTTCCACTATCCCACGCCACTTGAGATGTACCGTTCCCCGCTAAGGGTTCAACAATTTTTTGCCGTATTGCGATTTATGTGACGTTCATCGTGCTTATATTTTTTGATTGAAATTTTAACTAAGCTGTATGGGACATTAACATGCAACGTTACAGTATAACAAAAAAGTATTTCCATTTAAATTAGAACAATTAAAAGTACAAAGTAACTATTCAGTTAAATAAGTGAAGATAATCCATTTATTTGTCCACCTAGGATCATTTATGGTGACATGGTGAGAAGAATGCCAGAAGAAACCCATTTGACAGACACTAGAATCAGATATTTGCAATTGATTGCCAAGATTTTTTGTAACTAAAAGGATTTTTAATTTAGATTTGGGTCTTGCTGATAAATTGTTCACTTAATACGAAGGACCAAAGAATATAAGTGTAAATGTAAATATAGCTTCTGTTCCTATAACAATATTTTCTATTGTGAACTTCATATAACGATTTACCTTTGTCTAGGATCCAGAAGTTATTCACTCTATGGTAGGCAACTGTGTTATGGTATTACAATATATAATATTGTAATCTCCCTGAACTATCATGTAATACATTTTATAAATTTATTAAATAAAAACTTGTAAGAAAAATTTATTATAGCGTGAAAGAAGAAGGAAAGAAGTTCTTTTAAGGACATTTGTGAAAAAGAAAATGTTGTCAATTTCTGAGTTCATGGCTCTTCTTAAATCAGGGTGTGTTTGAACTGCTTGTGCATTAAGTTGAAAGAAGCCAATACCAGGGAGTTCAAACTGATTCAAATTTCTATCAAATAGAGTTCTACTGGAATGTCATTAGAGTTGTAATATTATATGCATTATTAATAGATTCATAGGTTGTCAAGCTCTAATCACAGGTATTCTATAGTGTGACCTAACACAAAGTGCCTTGAGATGGGACCTCTTCTTTGAATGTCACTCCATACTCATTTAGCATTTCACCTCAGGGGTTCCTGCAATTGCTGACCATATACTTAGTTGGTTTCTATTGCCTATCTGACATTGATTGTAATATTCAGTAATACTATCTCTTATTAGATTTTGTGTATCCCCTAAGATTTCTTGTTAGTTTTTGTGCATATAGAATAAAAATGTCTTATTAGATTTTGGGTGTCAATAGTAGATACCTACTGTTGACATAAACAATCTGACAAGATATAATACATATTTGTTTGCCAATTGTATATATTGGCCATAATTATACATTATTGTAAGAATAAAACAGAAAAACATTTTTAATAAGGTACTCTAAACAATAATAAAATATCACACTAATAACACGTGTTAAATAAAATGCAGAGAAATTATTATATTTTCATTAGTGATTTTATGGAAAAAAAAATTATGAAGCCTTTGGGTATCCCATCTTTGAAAGATTTATATGTTCATTAATGAAATATTGCTCATTTTAAGGTCAACTGAAAATGATATTTTGGAATGACCATCCATAAATTTACTGGCTACTAAACATAATTACTTAGGTTTATATTTATTCCCTTATAAGTTTACCAGTTCATGAATAGTTAATTAAAGGCATTAATTATAATATTAATGTTTGTTATAGTATAAAATAAATGTTCAGTCTCTGATTAGATTATATATATCTATAATATATTAGAGGGATATTAGTTGTTATGTAAAATATTTAGAATATGCTTTTTTATAGGTTTATAATCTGTCTACCTATACTATAACACAAACATTTACTTTAATACAGTAAAAAAACGTGCCTTAACACATTAGATATGTTATGTATGACATAAACATGTGTCAACCTTGTTTCTTTTACATGATCTTACTTGAGCTACACATTTCATTGTTGGACGCTTATTTCCAAGTATAATCGTGTTGAAGAAACAATCGGATTTCGTAGAATTCATGACAATCGTAGTTGTTGCAGCTAAATACAATCTATAGCAAAAGATAGGTAACCGTTTAAAATAAAATATTTTTTAATGATATTAAATGAAAGAAATATAATTCAAATAAGGGTAAACTAATTCTAATTCAGACAAAAAATATGTAATTCACTTCGCAAATCCAAACATCGATTTAAATGAATCGTTAACATTATATCTAGAAAATTCCCTCGTAATAAATTGCGCAATGATCCTGCAATGACAATTAATTTTAATTCAAGCTATGGTAAAAGGTGTGAACTTTAAAATAAAATCCAAAACTCACCTAAAAATTCGATGAAAATATACCGTAACGAAACAGGCACTCAATATTTTAAGCACAATATACTTGTCACTAAATTACGGATTAATTATTTATATAGCCAGAAAACAAAGCAATCATGTGAAAAGTTCATATAGAAAACACGAGAAATATGCTATCAAGTCATAACCTTCTCAATAATTTTTTTCAACTCTCCGCACCTAAGTACTTGTGTTTCGAATATTTAAGTTTCTTGTATATGTCAAATCTCTGGCGCTACTATCGTTTTATGACTTATAAGTAAACACGTTTATTTTCAAGCAATAATAATTAAAAAACATACTCTACTTTTTGTAAATCAATTTATCAATTCCATTTAATTTATAACATGTGCTATTTTTAAGAACATAAGATTAAATATAAAGAATATTATATCATAGAATATTTACTTGCAGGAAATTTTAGAGAGAAAGTTTTATAAACAGTTGGCTGCACGTAAGAATATTTCATACACTGTTGAAAAATTAAAAGCTTAATAATCATATTTTTAACGTGATTTAGGCGGTAACGTTGAAAGTTATAAATTTAATTATAATTTGTTTTATTAAATATACCTCGTTGATATTTGAGTGTATTGTATTATTAAAAATGTCGGGTGCGCGCACTGTGAGGCTCGATCGCGAGATCAAAAATTTCGAAACAAAGTCGCCTTGGGGGATAAAGTGTATGCCTGAGAAAGAAGATATATATGACGTCCTTATTGTACATATGCAGGGTCCAAAAGGTTCCCCGTATGAGAAAGGCACCTTTAAATTGTCTATAACGATCCCTAAACGATACCCATTCGAACCTCCATTAGTAAAGTTTGAAACACCAGTTTACCATCCAAATATTGACAAAGGTAATTGCATTTATACGTTTATGTGTTTATAGCTGTTAATATGTAATAATGCTCTATTTTGTCAGTATTCATTAATATTATTAACATTTACATAGGATATTTTTACGGGATCGAATTGGAAATGAAAAGATTTTGACAAATAAACATAATCAACATTAACAGATTGGCAATCTTAAGTGGTAACGAACGGGACACGGGGGCACTAAAGTTTTGGAGTAAAAACCACAGACCGGGAAGCGTAGCATACGATATTCACCCATTAGGTAGATATACAACCATGTAGATGTGTGAATAAATGGCTGAAATTGTTTCATTTCCAGGAAAGATATTTATAACCCATACTTATGCCTTCAGCGACTTTGTTGTGTAATACTTGGTTCTAATTTAATGAAGTAATTTTATTATATTTGCAGAAGGTCGTATTTGCATGGACATGTTAAAAATGCCACCAAAAGGCGCCTGGCTCCCGACTATTACATTGGAGACATTGCTAGTGTCTCTACAAACCTTGCTTGCAAACCCAAATCCCCATGATCCACTTATGATGGACATAGCGAGTGAATACAAGTTTGACATTGAAAGGTTTAAACAGAATGCAAAGGAATATACAGAGAAGTATGCAAGTGGGGTTCAAGTGTGAGAAAGGTAAAATGATATAAACATGTTTGAACATTGACTGTCCAATAACATCACCTTTTCTACAAAAAGCTGTCTCTATATTGTCATGATCTCAGCTTGTTCAAAGGATTTGTTATATTAATAAATTGTAATACAGTATTTGTTAAAATAAAGTTGTTCACAGAGATCAGGCGATGATGCCAATTTTCCTATAATTTTTATGTTAATTACTTATAATTAACAACAGGAAATGTTTTCTGGAATTTTTGCTCACAAGCAGGTGTCATTTTTTTATCACTTGAACAAAAAAACCTATCATCACTCATTGCAGAATACTGTTTAGAAAACAAGCTTTTATGGCTTGTTTTAGTTCTGCTCTTAAATATCTAGTTACTATGGAAGAGGTTGAGTTCATTATTAAAAAAAAAAACAAATTCTTTTACTTTTGTTGTATAAAAACAATTTTTTTTAGTTTAATGGCCATATACTACTGTGATCAAAAACTAAGGTGAAAATGTCATTTAACCACTTTGGTCTTAAAATCGATGGCCACAGGTGAATGTGCATAGCCAGTTCTTACCTGCTGAGTGTTGCTTTGCACTGCAAATAGCCCATCTTGCTTTTTACACACTTGTGATTTCAGTGTTTTACATTACAAGAGAATATTACTTGTAATATAATTATGATTATGCCTATGATTTTAATTTAGTATTTCAATATTTTAAATTTTATTTTTAAAATCCAAAATTTGAAGATTTAACTCAAAGTAATTTGTTATTTTTTGATATCATACCAAACATTTGGTCTGAGGCATGACGTTCACCTAATGTTATTATAATAAGGTATTTTGAGAGGTTAAAATTTTTTAGTTAATGACCTAAGTTGACGCTCGTCTGTGCGCATCCATATTAAGGCCGTCGACAACTCGACGCTCCGCTGTGAGTACGGTTTCGTGAACACAGTACCGAAGCCGATAAAACTTTAGGATATTAGAAAGACAGGTAAAAAAGAAAAAGATTATTTTAACAGTTTTGGCGACTGGAAAAACAGTTGAAAAAATAACTTTTAGTGGACAGGATTACTTTAAAGGAGATGAAATTGATTTGGAAAAATAAGCAACTTTCGTTTTATAAACAAATTCACCTAACTTTTTGATCACAGTATTAGCACACCCAGTTTTTTAAATAAAAAATATAAATATTAACAATTGAGTTATTTATTACACTACTACAGACCTCTTAAACCAAAAAAAAAAATTTCTACCTACAAACAGTTTGAATTATTTTAGGCTTTACAAAAAACTTGACCAGTGGAGATGATTAATATTGAATGTTTTGATAATGGTAAACCATTCTGTATCTTTAAGATCTTTTAAGATTCCTAAGTGTTCCAGAATCCGCTAATTATCTTTAGAGGGCTTAAGAAACAAATTCAGTCACTAAATGTGTCATGGAGAGGTTGTTGACTGTATGGGATTTCTTTATGAGATCAAATTAGTAATGAAGAGATTCATGAACAAACAACGACCTTGCTAAGGTTGTCTTTCCAGTAGAAGACACTGGATGCAGGCTTCTTCAACAGGTTTTATTGGATATCTATTGGTTAGGCCCATGTCAAGCAATGGAACTCTGAAATGATTAGCAAATGAAGCAGAAAGAAAAAAAATGTGAATTTACTATTTCGAAGCACTTGAAACTAACTTCCTACCATTCAATGTAAATCTTTGGGAGACCCCATGTCCACGACGGCTAAAATGATGAGAATGTTCAAGGAACTATAATAAAACAAAAAAAAGTTGAAATCAATTATTTTATTTTTTCATATTATTTCTATTGATTATAACTTGAATTGACTACTATGTATACATATTGGTCTTTGTTGTGTCCCCCAATTACTTTCCGAATCAAGCCTGGCTGTTACGATTATTCTCGTCAAGTAATAGCGCAGTACAATCTACAACCAACGCCATCTATCAATGCTTTTCAAAGTTATAGCATTCCGAAACATTATTTTAATTTAGCTTAAGATGTAAAATTATTTAGGCATTTTTTACACAATTGACTAATTCAAAAAGTCAAAATTAATAAATATTTATTACAATTGTTATATTCTAAAATTTATCACATTTAAATAACTTAGTAAATTTATTGGACAAAGTTAATATAAACTCTTTCAATCGTACTGGTAAATGAGTGAAAGGAGATAGCAGAACAGATGTTAGCAGTAGGCATCAATAATTATAAAGAAATGTAAAGATCATTTTACACATGACTAGTTTTTCAAGTGTACCAGTAACTATTTCACTAAACCCAAAAATTCGTATTATCAGATTCCCTAATAATATCAGAGTAATAAATTTTAATAAAGTTTTCTCTTTTTCTTTAACAAAAATCAATAGTTTCGAAAGTAATACATAATGTAATAAAAATAAAACAAAAAAGGCATTCTTAAAATTTGGATTACTACATACAAAAGTTAATTATTGTTGATTATCTGCCTTTGTAGACTTTGTAGTCAGAAATTATCGGCTTATTGCTTTACTATAGAAAAACTAAACTATTGTTATATATTTCAGAGTTATCATTAATTTGGTGATTGGACATTGATGTAAAAGCTTATTTCTGACTAACACATTACAAATTGTATGTGTAATATATTCACCCCTTAAAATCTTTATACTAATCATTCAATATGTATAGGCTATTTTTCCACATGTAAACACATCCTTACATAGTTACCTCCATTAACTTTAAATGAACATTGTTTGCTATTAACTCTGTCCAGCGAATACTGTATTCGTTGTTTTAACCAAATGCAAAAACACAAAAAATTGTTGCCTCGTGTTAATAGACAACTGAATTATTATCGAACAAGTATTCCGTTAGAAGGAATAACATAATTTTTTATTGTTGATTATAACTCCTATGTATACTTGATATTCCAAGCTAGGTAAGTTAAACTATCCATCCACACATGAGATATATATTGGGTTTCAATTTAACCAATGCTCAAATGAAATTGTCAACCAGTGTCTGTACTAGTGTCATCACCAGAGCTCGCACTTTCCGTCTCCGAAGAGCTACTGGTTCTTTTGACTTTTTTCTCTACCCTCAAGAATATTCCTGATGTATCAAAACCTTCATGACTGCTTGGTGTCTCTGTGTTATTATTTGTCTGATTCTGTTTAGTTTCTTTCTTAGATCTCTTTCCATCTTTGCTTGTTGTGGGTTTCAAAGTTTCTGTTGATACAGTGGCAACCATTTTCGATTGTACTCTGGTTTCAGAGGGTCCGAAATCCTCGTCTTCATCCTCATCCATGGGTTTCTTGCTCGTTATAGATGCGGCAACTGCTAATTTGTAGGCATCAGGATATTGCTGACTGAAAGAGTAGAAAGATTGTTACATGAACACTACTTCTTTGTTTCTAAACACTAACTTTGTTTTAATGGAAACTAAGTATGGGGTAAGTAAGGTTTATACTAAGTAGGATCCTGACTACTTACAGGTAGTAAGCAATGGTTCATAACTAATAGATGATTACTGAACAAGCTGGGGCTTTACGATTCCGGAAGCAGAGCTGTGGACTGGCAAGTGCAGCATAGGACATGCATCTATATGATGAATAGACTACTACTAGTGGCTGAGAATTTAGAGTAATGGTTACATTATCATTATTGAAGCAGAATTACACACATATAAATTATTATTAGTTATAAACAACATTTTAAATTTTCCAATAGTTTTTCCTATTTGAATCTATAAGCTAACTAACAGGAAAGAAAACAAACAATGGTATAAGCATAAGTAATCAAAGGGTAATTGGTAATTAGGTTAAATGAGTCCTTAACCTGTAGAACCACAAGCAATATCATCTGTTATTTTAATTCCAGGTTAGGGATACCTAAACCATTTTGGACACTAGCGATTCTTGTATTATGGTAAACAATGATCTATTAGTAAAGTGATCTATAAACAGCTATGATGTGAAATGTAAAATGGCCATATCAAGGGCAATACCTTCTACTGATGTAATCTATCTAAATCAAACCAATTCCCTAACAAATTATTCAACTACACACAGTGACTTACAAAAGTAGCCAATATAGCCACAAAAGAAACTAACATAGCCCAGCAAGTTATTGAAGCAGTCAGCAGGCCACATTTGGAAGAACAGATGGCTGCTGGTATGTTCTGTAAGGTACTTGTGTAGAGATCACGTTCCAGGTCACGGTAATATAAGATGTATAAATGACTTTGTTAAGGTGGTCGAAAGGCGCTCGATGTAGACCGCTTCAAACCGGTCATACAGGAAATCTATGTGAGAGGCCTAGGTCTAGCAGTGGATATTCTACAGCTAAAATGATGATGATAGTACCTTAACTTTGTCTTCATTGCACGAATCTTCTTAAAAATGAACTCTAGGTCTTTCCGCATGTCCAGTAAGAGTTGTGTGTGTTTTTTAAATTCTGTTGATGCAGCTCGAAGACGGCTAGCGGATAATTGATTGCAATTTGTCAACATTTCTGTTGTCTTCTCGAAACGCTGCAACCTGTAGTACACAGGGTGATTGGTCATAAGTGTAAAAGATTACACATTAGCTCGAGAATTAGTTTAATTTGACTTACATTACTTTTTGAGCTCGAATAATAGTTTCGACGTCTGTCTGGTCGACCATTCCTGCGAGGCCTTGAACAAATACTTCCGGTGCCGTGTAGTTTTGAAAACATTCTATTGAGAAGTCACTTTCCGGGGTATCGTTGGCCATTTTAATTGAATAGTTTTTGGAAGTTCGTCGAGAGTAAATCAAAAGTGACTTCAAATTTGCAAATGACAGTAACTAGGGAAGAGCAAAAATTATCGATATATAAAAACAATGACAGTATTTTTATCGACGATAATTTTACCCTCGAATTAAGGTTGTTCGATATTTATTTTTGAATATCACATTCGATTAATTTTAAGCGGCTTACTTAATTTTATTTAGATAAATTATTTACTATTGTAAAATAATACATGCCTAAACGCAGAATATCTTTGTATTTTGTATCGTAACCAAATAATTTAATATATATGAATGGATTTTTGGGGTCTGTGACAGCGGTAGTACTGACATGATCATATCTGGAAAGAAAGAACGTGAAGTTTTGATGCGATTCTCGGAAACCTTTATGATATCATTCCAGCTGGTGTATGAATAGACAAGTTTACTTCACACACAGTGTTTTATTTCAGTTCAGATAGAGAACCTTCTTTTTCTTTTAAAGTTCTCTAATTATTTATCAATAAATAAAGAAATAGTACAAAATCTCAACGAACTCAAGCCCATCTCTAACTTAAATGTCACATATGAACATTGTTGCTACCCTTAGGATAAATATCGTCATGGAGAGAAAGAGTATTTTTTTTTCTAATTTTCTACTTTATTTTATGAGAATATTGTATTTAAGCAATATATTATCCGTTTAAGTTTGTAATCCGATTCCTACCAGTCATATTGGAAATCTATAGGGAAAGCTCACAACGACCAACGGACGTTCTAATAAAAGTTTTCACCGACAAATTTTCATTATTACACCTCTATATACCTGTTAACATATAAAAATAATAAAAATAAAATTCGGACAGGCATATGTCTATATATTTGCTCGTTATACTGGTAGCGTTAGCTAAATATTAGTAACAATAATTTAATGTCAGATAAATAAAATTGAATTAGATTGTTTATTTTTATTACATCTTTTCTTATGTCCAAAATCGATAGAATGTTTATAAAATATTTTAGTGCAACATTATTGTAAATAGATATATAGTTTAAGTGACATCTTTATTTGACTAATTGAATTATAAGAGTATTATCGTTAGAAAGCATATGGTTTATCCCCTTTTGCATATAGATGTCAGTAGCAGTACTTTCACATATATATTTTCTGCACTTTACTTTTACAATTGTTATTTTTGTATTTACTACAATCAAAAATCTTCTGTTTTAAATAAATTATTAAAAGTATCGACTATCAAATATTGATATTACTAGTAATAGTTAACCGAAATAGATGTTTTAATAATAACTTTGAAAGTAAATATTAATGAATCTGTTGCGTAATTTCATTAAATAATATTAATAAATTGTGATTTGTTAATATTATATGATTAACATAACTTGGACGATTTATTTGGTAAATTAAGAAGTTATATTTTGATAAGTTACTATATTTACTATGTCTATATGGTTAATTTTTAACATTAAATTAAAAATAAATAAACCCTTTAAATTATAACCGTTTATTATATCACCATTTAATGTTTGAATGTAACACTGTATGAGGCTTATTAGTCTTTATACTGTGCCAAACCCTGGATTGCAACTTTAAAATTCCATCCGGAATCATCAGTGTTTCGTCTCAAATTCTGTCGCCACATTCTGCTAACAAGTGGTCCATGAGTGTTTATATTCTTGTTAAGTATACGTTCTTTTTGCTTTATGGTAAGAGGTAGTATTCTCTTCGATGACCTTAGAATATTTGGTTTGTTGTTTACGACCTGTTTATATATCCATTTAGGTACTACAATGTTGTTAGTGCTGACTTTCGAAGGTACAAATTTGATTTTACTATTCTTTCCGAACAGTATATTATTTATTTCTCTTGTTACATCACTTTTGGTCAGTCTCTCTTTGTTGGCTCGCATTTTACCTTTCAGAACTCTTATTTTTTGTTTCTGTGTGTTCGTGAGTGCTGATAGGTTTGGTTTTCTAACGTTTTTATGTGTAACGAAATCGACGAGGTTGTTTATAAGTTTTTCTTTAAGCGTGTGGAAATTTTGAAAAAAGTCTACTGGATATGAATACTCTTTGCTTTCTGAGCGATGTGGTAGCTCAATGTTTTTAGCGCTTAATACAGAATCGTTGTAGAACTTGCTTAGATCTACTATCACTGCTTTTACATTTTTGTTATTGTTTTTATGTCGCACACCTCGGTTGTACTGTTCTGCAGAGTCCAGATTGATTAGATCATTGGTATTGTCCCTAATCAATAAGTTATGTGTTAGCAAATCCACTATATCTGACAAATCGTTTACTATTACTAAATCTAAGTTGTCTGGTCGTGAAAGTTTTTTATCATCTAGATCATCATGATATTCTATTTCTTTACCAATATCAACTCTGGTTTTATCCAAATGATCATTAACAGTGCTATAATCGTATCTGTAGTTTTCATCGTATGCGTCTTTGTCATTATCATCTCTATCTAACCTGATTTCTAGGTCTTTAATTAGGTTTTGCACATCGTCTACTGTTTGCTGATTGGTTACTGTAGACTTACCACACCTGCCTCCTCCACAGCCACATCTGCCAGTTTTACGACATAAGTTATCCTTTGCGTTTCTAAGAAATCTATTATAGTCATCATCATTAAACTGGTCTTTGTTGTCATCATCAATAACGCTTGTAATGAACGACCTTAGAGCATCCACGTTCATACGATCGTCACCTCTATAGGCATCTTGATTGTCCGTTCCTCTGAGATGTGGTGTGTTATCCCGGTCGTCCATTTTTTCCACGGATTTTATAATCTTTTCAATATCCTTCAGAGTTCTTAAATCGAGATTTGTTTCCCATGTACCTTTAAGTAGGCCGATAAGTATTGCAATTTGAATAATACTCGCAGACATTTTAATTATTTTTTAGGTTATGAAGAGGCACAAATCATGCTCGATTCGAACAAAAAAAGAGTTATTTGACTCTGTCGTCTTTAAACCTGGCTAAATGTTTGTTGCAAATTGTGCATGTAATTAAAATTGATGTAATCAAAAATACACATTGGATTTTAATTATATCTTGTTTTATTACTGGCCAGCTGTCCCACTCACGCTTGACGTTGCTTTGCTTTTTTCTAGTGTAATCAAGTTTTATAACTATGAGAGTTATAGCTTAAAAATACATTTTTAACGAACCTCTAAAACTGGTTGAATTTAGAGGGAAAAAGAAAAAAAATATTATTAAAAAAAATATTTCTACCAAATTTTATATCTCTAAGCCATATGATTCCAGAAATATCGCGATTAATCAGTATATGTCATAAAAGGTCACAGGAAAGAGTTTCTTCGCATTTTATATGGAACACATATTTTCTCAAGTTGATGTACATTTATTTATCGTATATAGGTAAGAAAAGGACCAATATTTAGCCACTTCCGCACATGCAGTGGTAGTCGTACAATAAATTGCACCGCCCGCCAGCCCGCTGATAAATAGTAGTGCCAAACACAGAGTTGACTCTGTGTTTGGCACTAATCGGTGTAACATAACTCCTGAAGATGCCCCGTGGAAGGGTGAAACACGTGTTGAGTAATTTGGCGGTGGCGATTGTGTGATTCGCATTGTTTGCCGCATACGCATTTATCAGCGGGCTGGCGGGCGGTGCATTTTATTGCACGACTAACACTGCATGTGCGGAAGTGGCTAAATATTGGTCCTTTTCTTACTTAGGATGGACTTCCGCGAGGTAACGCCTGATTCCATTAAATATCGTATATAGGTGTCATTTTATTAAGGATTAAATGCCGTTGGTGTTAGAAAAAAAAACGCGCACACATCTTGGCACATCCTTTACGTCTACTTTTTTATTTCGCTGTTAGATGGTCAATGCGCAAAGGTTGGATGAATTTGTATTACATTTAATTTGTCGGATGTTGTATTATAATGAAAAAATATCATTATAATACAACATCGTAATAGGTAGTTTCTCGTCAAGAGAATTCTAATATTATAAATAATGCCTTGTGATATAAACCATATTGTTTTTTCTACTTAAAGGGTACTTGCTAGCTTTGAAATAAATGTTACTCTATTAAAAAAAAAAAACTAGTTTATATGATCGTATTTATTAAGACAACTTATGGTGGCAATAAATAACCTTCAAATTCAACTTGGATCGGAAACGCATAATTAAAAATGGCGTCTCTATTATCTTCAACGTTGTTTCCGTTCTTTCTTCTATAAGATCCTCGTTTGCCAAGGTTTATGAAAATATTGTCCATTGATTTTTTAGTTAAGAATTCATCTTCGTCGATTTCATTTTGAATATTATCATTTACATCGTTTGTGCGTCTAAAGGCATTAATTATTTTAGATATTTTATCTAGCTCGTGTTTTACGTTCTTTTTAATTTCTTTCAACATTTCTTTTGTGTTTGAATCTTTAGCTTTTAATGTCTTCCATTTTCGCCTATAGTCTTCGTTGTGTCTTCTTCTAATCTCGTATTGTTGGTTTGAATGTTTATTTTGTAAGTTAATCAACGATTTGATATCGAATCTGTCATTATTCTCATCAAATGTTATATCTGGTTTGAATAATGGTAAAGAAAGATATTGACACTCAGCAGCGGCGAAAAGTAGAAGGAAAAAGATTCCGATCTGAAATAAAGAATAACTTTAATATCTGATGACTCCTCAATCCTTATCGTTTCAGCCATAGAACAGCAGCCGAGCATAAGTCTTCCCTATATGTTTCCAATAGGACCTGTCGGAAGCTGCCTCCTTCCAGCGTCTTCCAACCAACCTGGACTAGGTCGTTAGTTCACATTGAGGCGGACATCCTTTACTGTGACAATATATAGTCATTATATTTATGAAAAGATTGTTTGTGTAATAAAGATAAAATATATGGATGCACATAAGTTTAGCAAGTACCAATTAGTAGTTTTTTAAAAACTAAAACTTGTTGCAACACCACTATGTATATTGCAATTTATTAGTAACTTCTATGTAGATAATTGTAAACGTTTATAATAAACTCAATTGCAATGCCTCAGAGTTATACGTAAGGATTGGAAATAGGTGAATAAGTTTTTAAAAGTTGAAAGATTACCTAATTTGTCAGTAAGAAAAGGACCAATATTTAGCCACTTTCGCAGATGCAGTGGTAGTCGTGCAATAAAGTGCACCGTCGCCAGCCCGCTGATAAATGCGTATGCGGCAAACAATGCGAATCACACAACCGCCACCGCCAAATTACTCAACACGTGTTTCACCCCTTCACGGGGCATCTTCAGGAGTTACGTTACACCGATTAGTGTCAAACACAGAACTAAATAACTAATTTGTCAGCAAAAAGTTTTACGAGCTTTTACACTTATTTCGAATTATCCTAAACTGATCACTCTAAAATATGTTACAATACCCGGCGATAAATATTGCACATCGACCTTTGGAAAGAGACAATCTGTTAATTTCGGCTTCGTAGAGCTTTATCTCTGTCGCACGTCTGACTAAACGTCACATAGGTAGTGTGGGATATTTGTCGCCGGGTACTGTACATTATTTTTTTATTAGAATGTGATAGGACATTAATTTCTGGTAGTTCAACGTCTGCAAGGATAAATTAATTGGTAATAATCAGAATTCTTATAACGACTATAATTCATCATCAAGTGTATAATTTTATTATCATCACCATCAACATTTTAGAACGTTCTCTGCTGGAGTCCAGCCTCTTAATAAGTTCAACAACAATGGCTGGAAGGATTGCATTAAGTAAATACTTACCATTATGTAATTGCTTGGAAAAAAGTATCACTTTTAATATATTCGCAACATAATTTAATTTTTCAATTTGATTCTGAATAAATTTACTTTATAGTCTTTCATATAAATACACGAATCATAAATAGCTTTTTAATTATAATTTTTTCATTAGAACAAAGATTACTTGGAGTTAATTAATTTTAAGGTTAATCGAATTTGATTATTTTAATAGATTTTAGTTTTTGTAAAAGTTATTCTGTTTTTAGAGTCAAATGGATAAACATTTAATGGAATTAGGCGTTACCTTGCGGAAGTCCATCCTAAGTAAGAAAAGGACCAATATTTAGACCACAGAGTACTCTGTGTTTGGCACTAATCGGTGTAACATAATTCCTGAAGATGCCCCGTGGACGGGTGAAACACGTGTTGAGTGATTTGACGGTGGCAGTTGTGTAGTTCGCATTATTTGCCGCATGCGCATTTGTCAGCGGATTGGCGGGCGGTGCACTTTGTTGCACGACTACCACTGCATGTGCGGAAGTGGCTAAATATTGGTCCTTTTCTTAAATGGATTAACGGAATTGGAATAAGTAGGGGGATCTTTGGTGAGCGACTGTGTACGGTACTACAATGCAGTTCCAAGTAATGCCTCCAAATTATCCCTGAAATAAAGGACTGAGACTTGCGATCGCAGGTGTGGTTTCGATTCCCGAAATACAATCTTGTAATTCAAACTTTGTGCATTAATTATATGTGATGCCACTGCTTAGAAACGAGTTTGTAAAGGTTGGGCAGCAGCGTCCTCTGCGTACCATAATACTACACTGCGGACGCCAACCCGCCTGCCAAGCGAGGCGATTATATGATATATCCCTCCATAGATATTTTTAGAGGCTGCTAGTGTCTTGCATTCGGGATCTATGGGCAAAACGACGAAATTAGAGCAAGGAGAAAGGTATACAAAGCTATTCTTTATTTCTGTATATATCGAATATACGTCACAATATTTTATCCTCAAATCTTTTATAACTATTTTTATACAGTCAACTTGTTAAGCCTTTGTTAACGACGAAGCTGTAACAGCCCCTCAAGGCTAATAGCAGCGACTGTAATCTGAAATCTTAGGATGATTAGGTGTGTGACCAAAATCGTATAGTGGTTTTATTCTAGTAATAAAGATTCCTCTACCTTATTAAGTTTTTTTTTTGATTTATTCATGCTTATAATGATCATTTCAGCTTATCTGATCTTAGGAATATACCTATTAGAATAAGACTTCTATACATCTTCAAAATAATCTAGGTATTCGGTTGGAAATAGCTTGCATTCATGCTGATTAGATTTTCATATCACCCGATAGAAGCCTACAGCAAATCCCTCCACCTACAAAGACCGGTTTTGTGCTGCCCGCATTCAGCGATCATCCCGCGACCTTGATTACGTCGTTGGTCTATCCATGTCGCCGCTTGAGAATATTTATTCATTTCTGATTTAATCTTGCAGCGAAGCTTCGGCCATAGCCCTCTTCGTTGCTCTCTGGGTGAACTTGAGCCTTCTTGTAATGCCCACCGTAAGCGACCACATCTCAGATCCATGATGATATACTACGCAAAATATTATCGAGAGAAACCAATGTGTTAAACACAAAACGAAATTAAATCCACGTTAAAATCGTATGCGATGCTATACCCGCATTAGTTCGGAGGCGTATTTCGCAACGCGCCACAAACTCGCGGTCGGAAAAAATGCAAATGGCGCCTCGTGACGTCACGTCCGCCGCAGACGGCGCGTGTGCTGATGCCGCTTTAATTGCAGGCCGCCATGTTTTATTCGGTTCGCGCGCTTTTCACCGGATGTGACGCCTTCATGGTGCTCCATTGCAAATGAATCGCGATTTTCATCAAAACATTTCTAAGAATTCAGAAAAGCAATAGATCAATAATGTTTCAGGAATTTTTAGATACTTCAGAATATCACGAATCAAATTAGTTTTCAAATTTCAATTATCTTCAATTAAATAGATATTGGCACGCATTTTGGAACTTTAATTATTTTAACATTAAAAGTATAAAGCTAAATAATGAAAATGAGTCAATAAACCAAGTTTCACATATTTTGATGAAGTAAATGGTTTTATTTGATTTGTAGCTTTTTACAGGTGAAATTACATTTAAAATTTTTTAATTACAACTATTGAATGCTATTTAATAAGATTTATTTAATAATGTACTATTAATTTAGGTATAAATTTATAACATATGCGTACACTATTATCATGAAGGATTTGTTAACTTTTTCAAGCAAAATTTAGGCGTTACGAGCCTATTTTAATTTTTAATATCTATAACTAGCTGGCCTGCGACTTCGTCCGCGTGGAATTTAACAAATAAAAATTTAGTATTTTTACTTTTTTTATATATTTAAATAAAGGCAGCCTAAGTTACTCTATTTTAGCTACCTGGCAGTATAAGCCCGTCAAAATCGGTCCAGGAATTAAAAAAAAACATGTATTTTGATATATGTACCTTATATATATTCATTTACGTGTACGTACTTCGATGTTATTTATTTGTATAGATGTATAGAGTTAGGCGTCTTATTAAAAGACGTTTGTAACACTTTATCAATTTATTTAACATACGAACAAATTTTTATTAGCGCTTGAGGGCGAGCAAAAAGGACGTGCATTCGTCGTAGGACTCTGGGGCACAATGTGCTCTGCGACCGAGTGAAAGCGGGCAATAGAACAAAGGCGCAAAAGAAACAAAAGAAACAAAAGTAACAAAAGGTCTGCGCCCGCGTCACCGGTGCGTGCATGTGCCCGCTGCACTAATTCGGCACACTAAGTTCGCCCGTCGGCTACGCTCGCCCACAAAATCTTACACCTATTATTCATTCAGACATCACATCAGTATATATACGACTCCCACAGATGTGTCTGTCACTATTATTTATGTAAGTATTTTTTAAGTAAGAAAAGGACCAATATATTACTACTTCTACTACGGCTACTTCCGCCAATGCAGCAGTAGCCGTGCAATAAAGTGTACCGCCCGCCAGCCCGCTGATAAATGTGCATGCGGCAAACAATGCGAATTACACAACTACCACCGTTAAATCACTATACACACAAAAATATCAAAGAAGGTTTTTGTGCTAAGTGTTACTACACTGTAACTGACGTTATAGAAGACAGGCAGACCTTACACTCGATATAATAACGTATAGTGCAAAAGTAATGTCGTAATTTAAACCGGCAGCCATTTCGTAATAAATTAAAAAAAGGAGCTCTTTCGTTAAAAAGCATATTTGAAATTATAAGATTGATGAAATTGATTGATAAAAATGAGATTGTTTAAGTCGAGTTGATGCAAAATTACGTTCTTTTTGCGACATTTTTAATTGTTGCTCCAAATCTATATCTTTTTCAATATTAGTTTTCAATCCTTAGCGTGCGTGGCTGTCGATGTAAACGAGAGATTTGTAAAAAACCTTTATAAGAAGAAATTTGGTGAAGTGAGATCTGGCGCTCTGGAGAGCCAGTTAAAATCTTCAAAACAGAAAATCATTACACTTAGAAATTGGTGTCACGAAATTTCCTTTGTTGTCTAAGCTCGCTATTACTTTGAAACTAATTCTTTATATACCTATATCATAAACCTTAAAGCACGGTGATGTTGGGCGCCATTAGTAAAAGTTAAAGCCAGTTTACATTATGGCATGACTTTTGCGCCATCTTATATATTCGACTCTAGGCTATTTCGATGTTTATTAAATTATTTCGTTTAGAAAAAACTTTGTAACTGACATTTGATATGACACATAAAGATAAAGAGTAAGAATTACTGCCTAATTCGATTAGGTTCGAATTTTTAGAGTGGAACTTTTATGGCATTATCCAAATGGACCTTTACGTGCAATAATAATTCCAAAAAATAAATTATCTCATCGAGTGGAGACGATGACCATAAATTGAGAGGAATTACGCAAGACGGCTTTTGTCCCGCGTTTCTACAACAGCGTGGTAATTGCTAATGATAAAGACGACACTTCGTAAAACCGAACCTATCCGAGTATCTCCCTCTTATTATTAATGTACCAAATCTCGGTACTACACTATGACTTCTCGTCAAAATATTAAAGCTTCTAGAATAAGGCAATAGACTAAATATAAAACACTCAATGATATACATTGTGTTTGTTGTATGTCTAAAAGTGGTGAATGTATACATATATAACTGTCGTCAACTTTCATACAATATAATTTGTACTCCTAAATATTTCTAATCATACTGTATAAAGTGAACACTGAAGAATGGAACACTAATTTATTTTTTCTGTTATAATGCGACATATCAATAACTTCTAGCAGTATGAAGTCTACAGGGACAGACAGTAAACAGTAATAAATTTTAATATGTAGTAATACGAATTTACAAAAACGCCTTTTCTTGGTACATTTTCATTATGTTATTTATTATTTCTGAAATAATTGATTTTTTAGTTAGGTGTGCGATTAATTGACAGTTAAGACCGGTCATCGTGGCGATTTTAGAAGAACATCTATTGCCGGCCTGTAATATAAAGTATTTTACGTGTGTAAGTATATTAAAAATATCAGAATAGTACCACAAGATATATAAGCCTGTTATATCCTTCAGAGTTCATAAAACTGAAAGCATATTTGTGGGGAACTGTATACAGTTTTACAAAACGGTTTCCTGTAATGCCTCCGATCTATACATACATATATACATACATAAGTATATATGTATAAATACATACATATTATTTTACAGTTTTTACTGTAAAATAAATCGTATTAAATAATATCTATGTAATACGGTTATATATGTTGACATATATAAAACAATGCCATATTAGTAACACCATTTATAACTCAAAAACTGGTCTTATTTCTTACGATTTTTTGGGGATTTTACAGAATAATAATGATAATAGCAATAAGAATCAATTGTTACATATTTATTGCGCAAAAACGGAAATATGTCCGTGTACGTGTAATTTTGTGGTTATGTGTTCAAATGGAACAAGTACAAGTATTGAAATACGATATTCATTATTATAAAACATAAGATCATTTGGCTTAAATGGTAAAAAAAGCTAAACTGACAGCTGACGTAATGTTTTCTGTGCAATTGTTCTGAAAATATTTCAAAATATTTAAATAAATGATGACCGCTCGATGTGGTTGAGTATTATGTAAATCTTATTTCCGATAAATTTAATTTAATAATTACTTGTAGTTTGTTAACTCAGTGGTAGCTGAGCGGCAGTGGACTGAGTTTCGTAGAACGCAGGTTCGATTTTCGGGATACAATCTTTTATAATTCACAATGTGTGTTAATTATGTCAGATTGCCTATGTTCACATACAAGTTTTCAGAGGATGATGGCAGCAGCGTTCTCTGCGTACTATAATACTAGACTACGATCGCTGACCCCCCTGCCTAGCGTGGTGAATATGATATTTCTCCCCGTTAAAATCTCTGGGGATGGCCTTGCGGTTGGCATCTATCAGCTGAAAAGATACGTAAAAATCATTTTATATTAAAAGATTTTTAAGTGATAATAAATCTTTGGAGGTACTCTTATCACTGTATTAAGGATGATTGTCAGTCATCTTAAAAAAGTCGATTAACTTAATTGTGGGCTTTTCGCAGATCGTTCGGAATTCTCGTGGGAGCGAAATTTAATTCTAGTTTTAAAATTGTACGCTTTTCGTATTCTTCCCATGACTTATTTTTAAATGATCTATATAAATTATCTGAAGTGGATAAAATAAAGTAAAACTAATTATTTTATTATTTTACAAATTTTATGTTTCTACTATTAAATGTCCATGTGTAATTACAGATCGACCTTTCTAAGAACGATGTCTTATAGGCTTATTTTAAAACGAAACATTTATTGCAGATTTTTTAAATATCCTTCCATCCTTCCCCTCACAGTGTCGCTTAATTATCATATAACACATTTAAAGTGTTCATTAAACTAAAAAATTACAAAAATCCTATTAACCTGCTCGTTGCGTCAACATTTAGAAAGTACTATATTTTGTATGTCGACAAAAGTCTAGGGGTCTTTCAGATCTCCTAATGCAATGAATTTGTTAAATTGTAAAAGATATAGTGATAATATAGCTTGGGAATTGATTGGTACACTATTGTAAAAGTTACAAAAAAACACACTTGTCTGAGTTTTTCGTTACCTTTTTTTAGATCACGGCGCATTGGGACTTTCGTTCCACTTACCTTCGTACTTTCAAGTTCAAGTATGCCATTATAGGGGATCACAGTCTGACTCTAGTTGCAATATATTTAGGATGTGGCATTTTTCTAGTGATGTGTACAAGTGGCCTGTGTAAATGAATCTATGTGTATTATATAAATTGAATAAAATCACCAGTGTTCAAGCGCAAGTAAGGAATTTCATAACCCGCATCTCATACGCTATTGATTGAAGCTAGCATGAGGGCACAGATAAACATGGCACATAATGCCTTGGACGCCGAAACGTCACATGCGGGTCACTCCTAAATATATTGAAATTAATGTCAGTGTCTCAAAATAAAGTTTATATTTCTTACACTCGTAGCTTAATCTTACTTATGTCTACTGGTTCAGTAGACATGGTGAGTATTTTTCACCTCTCGGTGTGCAAACGTGATCTATCATACGATATTTGCCGATATTAACATCAAGTTGATATAAGTATAAACATTAAGTTGAAATCATAGTAACAGGTTAAAGCAGAAAAGAGAAATGTAAAAGAGACCACGATGACTAAGACCCTAGCGTTGCGCAGATCTAGTTCTTGATTTGTTTGTATTTTTACGAAACTCGCAGAAGACCATAGCTCAATAAGCAAAAAAGAAAAAAAAACACTTTCATTGAAAGTAGAGGTAATTATTCTCATCTGTGATCGATGAAAGGAAAAGAAAAAAGGAAAACTATAGAGGAAAACAGAAAAGAGAAAAGAAAGAAGAAGTCATGGGAAAAAACTGATGAAGAAAAATAAACGAATAATGTTGGTAGAAGAAAATAAAGGAAGAGGAAATCGCGAAAGAGAAGAGAGGAGAGGAGAAGAGGGTACTGTTGTTACGTAATACTCTTGTTGTTACAAAATTTCTTACTATAAAATAATAAAAAGAATGTCATAGCTTAAATCGAAATAATTATCATATATTTCTGATGTTTTTTGTTTATTCCGCTAAATGTTTTGTTTTAAAGAAAGTATTCGATCGCGTACATATTGGCGCGTACATGAGTCGACACTCATAAACAATTCAAGCGATAATCATTGTTTACAGTTGTCTGTGGCCATTAACTTCTGCCCTGTCATTTGAAAGCTATTATATGTAGTGGATTTAACGTTCGAAAAAAATGATAATTATTGTAATTAATACGGTTTGTGTCGATTGAAGATTCTGACGATTTGGTGTCACACGAAAACTTTTGTATATTGAAGAAAATGTGTTTACAAAATTGCGGCTGATGACAAATAAAATTGATTTACTTTTTAATTTGCCATTATTAATAATCTAATAGTTTACTGTTCTTCTAGTAGTTTACTGTTCTGTTCTCTTTTGTTTTGATGCATAGCATCTGGTATGAACTGAATTATTAATTAAATTTATTTTTTATTAACTGTTACTTTTAGCTTTTAATATCGTCTTTATGTATCTTATAGTCATTACTATTGTTATTTTTCTTTGTTTTTGCTTATTTGTTCAAAAGGATTTTTTTATTCTGCAAGGCATAGGTTTACATCTAGTTAATAATAAATATGTTATGCATCTTTATTATTAACTAGATGTCTATCGTCTGCTTCGCGAAGCCCGCGCTGCGTTTTGTGGGTGTTATTATAATTATCATATCAAGCGAATATAGACCTCGATAAGGTTTCTATTCTAGCCGCTTTACCCCGCAAAGCTTTCGGTCTATCGAAGCACTCTCTAAATAGGGCTACATAGGGCGCTTCTCGCCTCTCTTAAAATGAAATTTAAATAATTTCCCTTTGTCATCTGAACGATATGATATTTACGCACAGCGGGCCCCTATCGGGCGTGATGTACTGAACAAGTATCATACTAATACTCAAGACACCGTCCGTAGCGTCCGCCTTGCCCGCGACCAAGCGAGGGCGGTCAGAGTCGGTCCGTGTCGCTCCCGGCCGCCGAGTAGCTCTCGCTTCGTACAACTTACACTACACTACAGTCACAACATTATACACCTACACGGGTATAGTCTAATTTCTTCGTTATAACTGGAGCATAAAATTTTGAGTAAGAAAGGACCAATATTTAGCCACTTCCGCACATGCAGTGGTAGTCGTGCAACAAAGTGCACCGCCCGCCAGCCCGCTGATGAATTCGCATGCGGCCAATAATGCGAATTACACAACTACCACCGTTAATCACTTAACACGTATTTCACCCCTCAACGGGGCATCTTCATGAGTTATGTTACACCGATTAGTATCACTCTGTGTTTGGTGTTTGCACTTTGTTGCACGACTACCACTGTGTGCGGAAGCGGCTAAATATTGGTCCTTTTCTTACTTAGGATGGACTTCCGCAAAATAACGCCTGATTCCATTAAATATAAAATTCTGAGCTCGTGGACTTCCTGTTTCCGCGAGCTCAATTCAATGAAGCTGTACAAAACCTAAATCGGCTAGGAGCGAAACTTCAATCATATCAAATGCAATTTTGGGTTTGATTTATAAAAATCAACGTAGATACGACTTTTATAGATTATCTGTTTTAATTTATATTTAAAATATCTTTATTCAAATAGGCATTTACACACTTTTTAATCGTTGATTATTTTAAATTTACTAGTATTAAGCTGCTACCACCGGCTCAGAAAGTTGATCTGCTGAGAATGGCTGCATAGAAACTCGACAGTGGCTATATAAGAAAAAAATAAAAAAGTTTGATGTATCCAACATAATAATTACCATAAAATAAGTCAACAAATCAAGTTGCGCACATTTAGACAAACCAAAAACTCATTGAATGCTATAAAAAGATTTTTTTACAGTATACTTTTATTTTTAGATTTGATATAAAGAATATAAGTGTAACATATGCTGTGGAACTTTATTATTTATGCGTTCAGTGAGACACTTGAAGGATTTGTGAAACTTTTAAACGCGAAATTCAGGTCTTGCGAGTTTATTTTTATTTCTTGTATTTACCATCTCTAGATAAGTTAGATGTGCATACTAGTTTCAAAGATTAGCCGCATTGTTATTATATATTATTATGATTATGTACTTGTTTAGTAAAAAAAAAATTCTTTTTTTAATATTGTAAGGAAAGTACATAATCTTTGCTGTAATTAATTTACATTGTTAGTTCGGGTGTGTTTTTATTAATATTTAGATAGCCGATTAATATATTCAACTGATTTTGATTTTCGATTAATACATTTTTTGAAAATTATACTTTTAATAATTTTCACAGAAACTTATCTGTCGAGAAACAAAATAAAATTGAGGGAAGCTTTTTAATTCTAACCTTTGTGGATCTCTTTGGTTTCGGTTGAAATTGATGCTGTTAGCTCAGGGTCTTTTACAGCTTCATCGGAACTGAGTTCAAGGAGCGGAATGGTCCCTGAACTTAAAAATAAAAAAGAAGCTGGACAGACGCGTTCCAGTTGTACGATGAATCGCACGTAGTAAACCGCTCTACCCGAGTAGAGCTGTGTAGTGTTGATATTGTGTATGCGGCTTGGAACGGCAGCGTGGACCACAGGCGAGCCAACGATAAATCTGGAACTAACCTCGTTTCGCCCACGCTGTTCGCGGTTAGGGAACGGGCGGCCGCCCCCTAAGAACGAGTGTTGTGGCGAGGCGAGTAGTGTTTTGTTCTATTGTGAATGACGCAATGTCCTGTGCGGCGTATTGCTAATGCTGTATGGTTAGCGCTTGCAGTGTTGTGAGTGTCTGCAGCGGGTGTGGTGTGGTACTTGTTCGGTGGGAGCCTTGTGATGAGCGTGAGGAGGCGATGTCTCTTGGCCTTTGCTGAGGTTCGGGGAGGATTAGCGAGAACCAATCCATATAAGAGGGTTTGGGTAAGAAGAATCCGACTCAAAATAAGTCTCTGAGCAAGCCATAAAGAATTTTTAGTTGTGTATCTGCATATCTAATGTACCTACTAATGCTGATAGCATACGTGGACGTTGGCTTATTAAGTAGAGAGGAATTTTCAAAATTGTTTTTTATTTATAATTTTAATGTCTTTTTATTATATTTTGTATTAAATTTTGACTCTACACTAATTGTTTTTGTAGGAACAGTAATTATAAGTACTTACGAAATATGGATTCCATTAATATTTCTTTTATAAGGTTCTTTGGGATAATATTTAGCTTTTACACCTTACATTATTTAAGGATTTTTAAATATTGTCAAATTAATCATAAGTTACATATGTTTTACACGATTTATTTTTACACGCTTTTCTTAGGAACCTATATATCATGTAAGAAAGAACTGGTTATACTGTTTTTCCGTTTTATTATTTTTTAAGGATGAGATATAACCTAGCATTGTAATGGACAGGGTTGTGTAATGTATGCTTATAATTGACAAACATATTTAAATTTGTACTTTGTTATTTGAAACTAATTCAAACTTATGTTATATTTTACTTTAGGCGTACTTATTGATAATAAATTAATTAAAAAGTAAATACATTAAAAAACTTTTAAGTTAAACGGTTTTTTGATACCCATGTTGTGGTAATTGTGGAAAAATTTGTAACTAGTCCGCCAAATTGGAACGGCGTCCATCTTGAATTTTAAATTTTGACATAATCATCGTGTTTTACTAGTGTAGCTCTTTCATTTGATACCCATATTGAGGGTGTTAAGGAAAAATATGTAATCCGCCATTTTGTATCAGCGGCCATCTTATATTTATAATGTTATTGATTTTATAACATTGTATTGCCATCTAAATTAAATGTGTGTACCAAATTTCAGATCAATCTGACAACGGGAAGGTGCTTAAATTTCTAATTTTGACCCAAATAAATTCCGTACGGGTCGAACTAAATAAAACCGTTTAATAAATGTTGATGTTTCATTTATCTATAATTATATAAAATTTAGCATAAGCCGGGTAATAAAGGCGATATTACATAAAAATCGTATGAGTTTCCCGGTATCTCCAATTTCTTCAGTCCCAATTTATATAACTGTGTACCACCTGTGCACAAGTGCCCACCTGTGTAAAGTCGGCGCTGTGCGGCGTTTGCACAAGTGTTACCATCATCCAGACGCACGCTCGCCGTGTAATTGTAAGTAAACATTTACCGGCGCAACAAACTCTATGAATCTTGCTAATAGTGAAAAATTATCCTAAATAATTTATCAGTTCTTCTTAAGGCTTCTTTTAAGTTCATACACTTCACCTGAAAACATCATCATCATCATATCAGCCCATAGACCCTCACTGCAAGGCTTCTCCCAGAGGTCGATCCGATGATCGTTCTTGCGCTGCCCGCATATAGCGACTTCCCGCAAACATGGCGACGACCTATAAAAACTCGTCCCCGAAAACGTTGACTAGGTTTAGGATAGAACGTGAGATTTCTTATGAGGTAGATAAACCTCTTCGGAAGCTTCGGTAAAATTTTCATACTCTCCAACCCGGTAACTGTACAACGTCGATGGTTATTATGATCGTCTAACATAGTCGCATTATCATTATTGAATAATCTTTTTAACATCTGGCATCATGGCAATGTTTCTCATTTCGTTTACGTTGGTAGGTAGGTTACAGCCCTCAGCAATGGCGAAGTGACATAAGTAAAAGTAGCGGCTCCAGGGAGTGCCTTCCACTTTACGCATTGTATTGAAAGTCTTAATATCTAAGATCGAAGATATTGTGAAGGACAGAAGAAAACTATAATATATATATATGAGGTTGTGACGAATAAAAGTATAAAGTTACAAAAAATACCCGAGTTGTAACGTTTTTGCCCCACATATGGCAGAGGGAACGTGGGATCCTCAAAAAAGGGGGCAAAAAAATATCTAAGCCCAATGTGTGACATGATGGCATAGGTCGATCTTAGCTCAGCGCAGGGACGCGCTTCGCGACGGCCCTTCGGTGAATGGTGCTCTCCTACCATAAACGGGGCCTTCGGAGTTGCGGGAGTTTAGGGTGGGGGCCCTAAACTCCCACTAGCTTCGGCGACTCTGAGGCGGACGATGTTTCGACGTGGTTTCGAACCATCGTGATAGCACCACAAGGGTTTCAGGGGTAGCGTATACACGCATATCCCGGGACGGGCTATTGAAAATAACACGGTGCGAGGGAAGACCGCGTGGTGATCTCTGACCGGGAGTTACTGCGGTCCTCCGTCCCGCAGAGGGCGATCACCGGGGGTGCCCTCCCCCCCTGAAACCATAAAAAAGGTCGATCTTAGCTAGGTCATCTGTTCACCTTATAAGTGTACGTCTGACACTTGATGGTCTATAGCCTTGACTAAAGGACTGTAAGGACTATGGTTCTGCGCGCTATGTGGCCCGTGCAATGCCATTTCAAGTTACTCATCCGCTAGATGATACCAGTTACTTTCTTTCCTCCATAAATCTCCACATTCCTGATGCGATCTCTTAGACAATTTGCGAGCATAACTGTTGGCGAGCATGTGGACTCTTTAATAGGTTAAATAAATGAAATTGGTGGTGGATATTTTAATCATGTATTAACAAGGTAACAGTCGATTATTACGTAATAGTAAACTGACACAGAACAAATGAAAATGCAAACTGTCAAACGACACTGTCAATGTAAAGAGTATAAAAAACATATAAAAATATAAAGAGATTCGGAACGCGTCAATCAGTCGCCAACATTAACCTTATTTAACAGTTTATACCACTTTAAAGGAGTTAAACTTAATGATAACGTATATCCGGTTCTTTTGCAGGTTTAAAGATTATTATCACTTTTACTTCGTCACTACGTAACTTATGACCATAAATTTGTAGCGTATAAGTCAGGGTATAACATCGATCAAGCAACACTTGCGAGAGTGTGTAATATGGGATTCACAAATTTAATGTGCCACCTGAGCCAATACCGACGTATTGTCGGTCCTAAAAAATGGTTCACCGCCGTCTTGAAACCGCCCTGATTTATATTCTTTATATGCAACTTTACATCAATACAGCATGTGCGTCCACACTATTTTTAAATTATCTAAAGATTTAAGACAATTAAAAAGCATTTTCATAATTTGTACAGTTATTTTGGAATGTATTAACAGTTTTATGATCATGATTCAACATTGATTTTATCTCCGATAGGAACATCCTGTATCATTATAATGTCGGTCATAGATTGTGTAGTAGTAAACTTAGATCTCTCACGTAGATTTCTCATTGGAATGATATGGAACGACCAGCATACAGTGTCAATCAACAACTTTAATAAGGTCGTCTTCTCCTTGTGGATGGATGTCCAATCCAGAAACTTATATTTAATAACCTATGGTATTGTCTAATAATAACTTAATAATGACAGACACAAGATAAATATAACAAATAAAGATAAACATTTTAATTTTTATTTAATTTTTGATTTACAAAATCCCTTATGTTTTATTTACGTCGTTCAAATATACAACCAAGGGCCTTGAAGAGGCCCTTTGTAGTACGAAATATTTATCAATACTTGAAATTTTCGCGAGTCTCAATTAAACACGTATTCAAAAAATCGCCATTTTCTTAAAAGGTGTTAAATTCAACTTTTACAGAGTTTATATTTTTAAAACACATAAAAAAGTGCAAAATGCAAAATTAAATTTAAATATTAAAGTTTAAATACGTTTATTTTTCTTATCTACACTTTAAAATTTTATAAATAATATTTTCTTTCATCTTTCTGATGTTGGTTAATTAATATTGATCGATGTTGTACATGTATTCTACGAATTTTAAAATGAAACCAAATGTTTTAAATATTGATATAGTATCGAGAGTTATAAATAATCCTTTATAAAGTCGCATATGGCTCGCGAGCCGGAGTTTGGCCCCTTCTGTTATATAGGATTGTTTGAGAGGGACCCTATGGTGTCTTAATGTATGTTATTATTCTTCCCATTCGATTTATTTTAAAATAACGATTTGTTACACTTTTAACATATTGTGCAATGGCGGACATACTGCCAATAGGCATTCTCGGGTAGTGGTCACGAGTTGGTAGATGCCGCGTAGTTTTTTTTTTTGAGAAGCTTGTTTTTAGGAACCTTTAGTATACTCCCAGCTTATTGTGGGAAAGGTGCTATTACATTGCAAATAAATTTTTCACGTATCTTTTAATTTTCAGTCTTCATTCATTCATTCTTTTAACAAATATCACATAATAATGCGGCTTAGTAAGGCCTTTCACTAAGTGGACCTTCATAGTTAAGTTTGCTGAAAGTCGGTGTATGTTGGCAGCGCTGGACCAGACCGAGCAATTTTTAGGAGAGGCCTTGCACTGGTCATCTGTCGGCTAATATAAGGATGATGAGGCATTATGTTCTATTGTCTCATTGCTCTGCCGGTCGATTCAGAGTAGTACAGAGAGTAACCAGTGTACAGGTGTGTAAGTGTAGAGATATAAAAATCATAAAAGAACTATAAGTTACTATTACAATGGTGTTAGGAATAATAGGCTACGCGTCAAGTTGGAATCGTTTATTTTAAAAAGTAAATAATTCGCACAGCTTGACGTAATACTGACATTGTAAAGTATAGTCTCTTCTTAAATGAAAATTATATAAAATCCCGATGACATGTCATTGCATTTCGATTTACAACCTTATTTACTAATATTTAATTAAATGTGTCAATGTTATACCTATAATGCTATTAATATAATATTAAAATAATATATTATAAATTGTTGCTTCCTTTGGGAATCTGTGTGGTCTTTTAATTTGAATAAAACCCGTATAATGCTTAATTTTGCATTTCTCTTTAACGATTTTACAATAGGTCTTTAGTCGGTGAGTTCCGACGAGAAGTGATGTTTACCCACGCGTTTTCAATAATATCAGTGGCCGCAACATCTTCTGCCGTTGAAAGCACTAGTTTTCAGTAGTGTTTTGAAGTTCTTCCGCGGTTGGAAGTGGACAGAGTCGCGCCAAAGGACGTCGAATGCAGCCATGCGCAGTGCTGACATCAGTGACGCGGGGGATCCTGTCGGCACCCTGGAATAGTTTCGCTACTCTCCCGAGTTTCCAACAGAGCGGAGGAGTGTTGTCTTTTCGAATGATGACTAAATCTCCAATGTTTGAGTTTGATTTATTTGTATACCATTTTCTACGTTTTTGTAGCTCTCCTATGTATTTCCGTGTAGTAAGTGTCGGTAGATTTGTTGTAGCCTCTAGAAGCGTCAATCCGGGGATCTATCACTTTCTTGAGCAGCTGGAGCCGGGAGCGCCACGAGTGGTCTTCCGATCAGATAGTGCCCTGGGGAGAGGGAAAGGAAGTCGATAGGAGATGAGGATAATGCTCACAGGGGACGACTATTCCATACAGCCTCCACTTGTGCAAACAATGTAGATATTTCTTTAAACGTTAAATGTGCGTTTCCTATGACGCGTTTAATGTGAAATTTTCTGATTTTACTCCGGCTTCCCATATTCCGCCGAAATGAGGAGAGTAAGCAGGTGAGGAATTGAATTTAATGGAATTTTGGCTTGCAAATTCATTAATTGAAATTTTTAAAAAATTATTGATTTCCTTTTCAGCAGCAACTAAATTTCTACCATTGTCGCAGAAGATTTCTATAGGTTTGCCTCGGCGGGATATGAACCGCTCTAATGTCATAATGAATGCCTCTTTTGATAGATCACTTATAGATTCCAAGTATAAACATCTACAGCGAAAACAAACAAATAAACATAAATAACTTTTTAATAACTTTGACCCTCGATCTTTACGATTTAAAGTGAAAAATAGTCCGGTGAAATCTATACCTACTGAACTGAAAGGAAAATCAGGCGTAATTCGCTGGTATGGTAGTTCACCTATTTTTGGTTGTAAGGTTTTCCTTTCTTTTTTGGCCTTTCATGCGCCTACATGTAATACAATTACTAACAGTACGCTATTTCTCTGATGATGAATAATAATCACTGAGGGCCGGCATGCAAGTGTTTTAGATGCATTTGCTGACACCATAATTTTATAAAGTAATGTGATAAATCTAAAACTATTAGATGTTTTTTATCATAAGAATATTTAGAATTATTTATTTGTCCACCTACTTTTATCGGATTATAATCATCAATGAAAGGAGATAAGCATAATAGTTTCGATTTAGTACCAACAAGTTTATTACAACAATTTAACAGGGATGCACTGGATTCAGCACTGCTTATATCTACCCTCTAGTTAAAAGTGTTAAAGAATGCCAACTGTTACTTGATTGACGATAACTAAGTATTTAGGTATATTTTATAGAATTTCGCAATAATTAGTTGCGTTTTGCTCTTAATTTGGCGTAGTTTAATGCACTTTCACCGTAAAATAGCAATATCAAAATAACACGAACAACTAACAATTGTAAAAAACGGTAGAATGGAAGTGTAATCACTAAAATTGTAATTTTGCGACTTTAATCACAGGAATTTAGATTTAATGTATTGTTCACACAAACGAACAGTGAAAGAGATTCAATTAGTAAAGATTGAATGGTTATTTTGTGGAAGAACGGATTGTAGTTATCGAGAGGTAGGTTTTGCAAAATAGGTAATTAGGTGAAGCAGGTGGGCACCTATCTGTATTTAGACGATGCTCGATGATGACCCAGCGATGATTGAGAGTCCACCACGTTCTTCACCCATGAACGAGCTTGACTCCTATTTCGGAATTTTCTTGCGAATCTCGTAAATCAGACGTGGTCCTGACACGGTCGGCAATGTTGGTTCCTTTGGGAACTTATGTGGTCTTTAAATTTGAATAAAAACCCAGATAATGCTTAATTTTATATTTCTCTAGAATCGATTTTACAAAGGTCTTTAGTCGGTGAATGCCAAACGAGAAGTGGCGTTTTACCCTCGCGTTTTCAATAATGTAAGTGGCCGCAACATTTATATATATATATATATATATATATATATATATTTATATATATACATACATATATATATATATATGTGTACTCTGTATCTATATATATATACATTGTAATAGATAAAGGTAGTAATAGGTTTTTGACAAGCAAAAGGAAAAGGAGAATAAACAAAGTCAGTTTTTTAAGAAGGACAATGTAGTAAAAGGTTTTCTACTAATCACACTGTTTACAAGGTAAAGAAAGATAGTTAATATGGATAGCGCGTGTCTAAGAGAGGGTCATAGATGTACCTTAAACAATCTTAGCTTTATAGCTTTTACGCCTGTTTTCGATCACCCTTTATTAAGTGATAACTCTGAATCAAAATAATTTATTTTTATATTCGATTGCACTAGCTAATTTCTGGTAGTAAGTCTGCAGGGACATATTAATATATAATTAATTTTATTATTTAGTAAAGCGAATTTTGAAATTGCTTTTTTCTTACTACTTTTTCTATTATAAGTATGCTATTTATTACTGATGAAATCATTGATTTTGGACAGTGTACCATACATTAATTGGTAGAGAATAGCTTTATGTATATCTATTTAAAGATTTTACAACCAAATCAATCATACTGTGTAACAAAACATTGTGTATAGTAGTTTATAATGAATGGTTTATATCTATCCTTATTTCTTTTAAGCTTAACTTGTACGTAATGTCTCTAGGCGTTCATGTACTTGTGTACAATACTCTGCGGTTTGTATTTCGAAAAGAAAAAGTTGTTAGTTTACAGATAATAATAAATATTTCAGCAACTGTACTAATAATTAGGTACTTTAGAATGCTTAAGGCGTGAGTGATTATATTAGAAACAACAATCAGGCAGGTTGACGTGTGAAAGGGGTTTAAAAGCAAAATTTTGCACCCTGTAAACGCTATAAAAGCGAAAAACGAGCCCGGCGTATCAACGCCTTTCCTACGAAAGCTCCCGCCCTCAGTCTCTTGTTAGACGCGTATCAGAACGCATGCCGGCCGAGCGGTAGAGACGTCACGATCCTTTACGCGAAAAAAAAAACAGAAAAAGCGCGGGCTTTTATTTTGACGTCTGTCAGCGCTAAAATAAAATATACAATTTTTTTTAACAATCTTAGCATTTAACCGAGAGATATTTGAAGATTTATTATAAATAAATAAAATTGAATTATAGCTTTTGTGTGTGTATTATTTTGGCAGTGATTAATTTTTGTTGTGCGTGTGTTTTGTGGGGCTGCGGTGTGAGCTGATACCTCCGATCGTCAGGTGTCCGAGTTGTTGAGGTCAGTATTGGTATGAATTATTACTGCGGTAAATTGTAAATAAACATATATCAGGAAATTTTTTTTTATTCGTACATTTGTTGCAGAATTTTATGTTACTAGATGATTTATGTGTGATGATGTAAACATTAAAATTTAACAACATTTTACAGTAAAACTATAATTTATTCCTTTATTTTTCATCATGTAAATAAAATTGATAATAAAGTAAATAAAAACGCTATAGATTAAAAATATTACTGCTGCATTTTTTTCTTAGTAATTTAAAAAATAAACAAAAATAATTAACAAAATAGAATGATTTAATATTTCTATATTTTCGTGTTTTAGATATTGAATAGTCTGGTTCGCATAACATCGTTCCCTGAAAAAGAAAAAAAGATACAGTATTTTTTTAAAAAAGATTAACTTATGTGTACAGATACATTATTAGCAATATACAGTTACAAATATTTTACTTATCATCAATATATAATAATAAACGTGAAAGTTATGAAGGGATGAATAAACAGCGCTTTTTCGGCGAAAAGCTTTAAAACTTTTACATCTGTTTCCAACCAGCCTGTATAAAAGAATTACACTGGAATAAGTTTTATTATTTTTTTTTATTACAATCTTTAAAATAGGTAGTAAATAATAATTCATTTTTATGTTTATATTTAGTAATCCGAATTTGGATTAATTATGTTACAATTACGTTGTTTATTATTTATTATGATATTTGAAACCATTGATTTTCGGAAAGGCTGTATTATATATTTACCTACGGCAAAGAAGTTATGTATTCACCTATTTAAAGCATTTACACCTATATTTAATCACATCGTATAAATTGTAAGATTCGAAGTTCAAATTACTATAAAAACGGAACTATGTTCTTGATTTTTTTTAAAATTTTTGAAATAAAAAACTTTTACGAATCGATTTTATTATTATCTGTATTTTAGATTTAAACCGTGTAATTCGGAATGTATGAATGCATGAATATTTCAATATCTGTACACAAGCGAGCCTCGGAGGAGAAGTATTAAAAAAAGCAGATGGCACCCACGCCCTCTATCGGAGGGAATAAATAAAATGTTATTAGATTTCATAAAGCGGCACCTGGGCGCGGACTGCCACAGCTGCCACAACCAATATAGAGTCATTAAACCCTTCGACGCCGAGGCGCCATTTTGGATACTTTTTCTTGTTTTCCCGCCCTTTTCTTATTTATGCTCTGTTCAGTTTCGTATAATTATTGTTATTGCTGATCTGCCCTCCTTGAGAAAACATTATTCAAGACCGTCTAATATCAAAGAACTAAGCCTTCAAGGACGAAATCGAATCGGAAATATGGATATCCGTGAACCAATTTAAATAACCATCATAGCGGATTCGTAAGTTGAAGTGCCTATGGGTAGAATAGACTTCCGCTGGGGACTTAGAGTTCTGGAGTGGAGACCACATACCGTCAAGCGCAGCTTAGGACGTCCACCAACAAGAAGGACAAACAACATTGTTCAATTCGCCAAGCGGTTTCAACCGGTTCTATTGGAAGTTTATGGTGGAGATCTATGTCTCATAGACTAAAGAAACCCTCCTACAAATGCACTTTTAATGCGATATGATATTTAAGACCAAATTACGTTTAACTAAAGTCATCAGAATGCGCGAAAGAAAGATTTTTAATTTTCCAAAGCCCCTATTGACATCAGTCAGGTGGGTTATGTATTGTGACGTAATTGGCGGGAACGGTTTACCAGTTGTTACGTAAAACAAATCATTTGAATTACTTTCGCAAAAATAAAATAAAAATCTATTTAAAATCTTATGTAATATTAAATAATTTAAATAGTGTTATAATAATAACGTTGGATATTCATATCTATTTTTATTACATAATGTATTCTCTGTCTCAAATTCAAAATAGAAAGGTTTGTTAGTTAAATATTATTAATTTCTGCTCCGCACTTTCACATTTTTTATTCACGGCTTTGTATTTAAAAATCAATTACAACCCTTGCGTGTTTATTTACGAATATGGATGGATTTATTTCTAGTTTATATAAAAATACACTTCATTTTTTTCTACCTCTTCATGTGAATTATTGATAAATAGGGGGACCGGAAAGTAAAGTCGTTCCCCTAATATAAGATATATAGTTGATTATAGTGTTTAACCTGGTTGCTCTTTACTATATCCTGTACTACTTACTTTAAGGATGACAGGACATTACTATAAACTGAAGGTTCCTGTAGATAAAGCCTTTGTCATAAATGTATTTATAGTGTTACGTGGTAAAATATATAATCTCAGGCTCTTAAAAGTTGGAAGGTTTTTTTCATAGCCTCCGTTTTTGGAGGCCTCTCGTACTTCCTTTATGGTACACATGGACAAATAAAATTAAAAAAAAATATTTAAAAAAATTTTACAAAATATTTTTTTCACAGATTTTATTATTTGCGTTCTATTTTTTCTCTTTCTCAATCTCATTTATTCATTTATCTTTTATTCTTCACAAACTCTTTAATTTGTTTAATTTTATCTTAAAATCCTTTTATTCATCATTTCACTTTCGTGGCCTTCCCATTTTGTATTACATTTTGTTCTGTTTTGCTTTATTTTCATTTGTTCCAATTTTTTTGCATTTAAATTCCTTTATGACTTTTACTTTCCTATTTTCTATTAATTTATCATATTAAGATTTAAGTTTCTATCTCGACTAGTTTCATACACTTTTGTTATTCCCTAAATTGTTCCTTTTAATAATCTCTTATATGACTTTTCTGCAATTCTCTAGAAAAGTCCAGCGACTATCCTCGTTGAGAAGAAAGTTGAAGTGACATTTTGTCGACTTGTTAATATTTAAAATCCAAGACTCTTATAAGCAGCATGGTGGTATCTCATTGATGCGTGTGAGACGGTAGAGATCATTGTCCTCGGTACCTTGAACTCTTACCAACCGCTGACGTGACGTATGATCTACGTGGTGTCTAACATGGTTGATTTGTTTCCATGTATCTTGTATTTTATCTGTACTTAGAATGTAGTAAAACTTTAGTTCATTATTAACATTGTTATATCAGCCGACAGACTCCCTCTGTAAGTCAAGGGCCTCTCTCAAAGATCGTCACGATATTTAATTGAATCAGGCGTTACCTCGCGGAAGTCTATGCTAAGTAAGAAAAAGACCAATATTTAGCCACTTCCGCACATGCAGAGGTAGTCGTGCAATAAAGTGCACCGCCTGCGAGCCCGCTGATAAATGCGTATGCGGCAAACAATGCGAATCACACAACCGCCACCGCCAAATTACTCAACACGTGTTACACCCCTCCACGGGGCATCTTCAGGAGTTATGTTACACCGATTAGTGTCAAACACAGAGTGAAGACTGAAGAAACAAGACTCTGTGTTTGTCTCTCTGTGATCGTCACGATGACCGGTATTATGCTTATAAAGTATTTCACTTTATACAGGATGATTGGAAATAAGTGTAAAGGGTACAAAACGTTTTTTATGAAAAATGTTATATACATGTATTACACTCATTTAACGCTTTTACATCTAAAACCAATCATGTATATAAAGTATTCCAAAGGCGTCGTCAAGTTACGTAATAGTACATATTAAAATTTGTCCGTAAATCTTTCCGGCGATTTGGTTGGCGTTCCCGCTGGCGGTCGGCGCAGGTGTGGAGTACCGGCACCTGAGCTAATTGCAGTTTTGCGGGTAGTTAGCGAAGTAGTGCGCCCAGACGTGTCTCAAATGCTGAAACAAGTCGCTCTAATGTGGTAATCAGAAATAGCTAGCTCTTTAGCACATGTTCAGTTTTTTTATTTATGTTTAGTGCTTTTGCTGCATAAAGGACATCGAGCAGTACTTATGAAGACCTAGTGTCTTGAACAGGACCACTGTTCCGTTCGAATTTACATGCTTTTATGTGTAATGACCATAAGTAGAACAGTGGTAGAGTACTGAGACTTGTAATCACGGATCACGGGTTTAATTCCCGGCATACCATCTTATAGGATTCACAGTTAGTGCATTTATTGTATAGGATTGTCACTGGTCAAAAAAAAAAAACTGATTTCACCACACAGTCATCGCTAACTCGATTAAGGTATATAGCTCCATAGATATCTTTGATTCAAGTAGTGGAAGTGTATAAGTTGAAACGATGAAGATGAATAGTTTTATAATCGAATTGTTATTACAAAAATTATTAAAGATTTAAATAATAAGTGGACGCAGTCCACCACTGTATGGAAACCCAATAAAATAAGGAAACGAGGCAGATTCTGATGATCTTAAAAGAGCTGTAGGGCTATTGTGGACACTTTTGGCTTTAAAGAGGGACAGATGCAAGCAATTGGGGAAAGCTTACGCGACTGCATGATCCAGTATGTAAAACAAAATTTACATGAAATTGATAATGACTACAGTATATCTTAAGGGATTTTTTTCACTTTTCTGCGCCCACGCTGACTGAAACACGACATGCATTTTTCACATAGTAAATAAGTTCCTTAGAAAAAGCGTGCAAAAAGCGTGCAAAAAGCGTGCATAGAGCGTGCAAAAAAAAATCGTTTAAAATATTCATGTGATTTTAGAGATATGTTCCGCAACTTTAAAAAATCGTGTAAGTTAAAAAAAAAACTTCTAATATTTTTTTTTCAAGACATGGTGAAAAAGTAATCATAATTAAATCCATATTAAATACTCAAATATTTCTAAAACGAAAACAATTTGTTTTTATTACGAAATAAATTAAAATAAGTTTACAGACAAATTTCAATCCGTAAGAACGAAACATAAAAATTGAAATTACATAAAGTACAAATTGAAATTAATATTAAAAATCCATATTGTTATTAATTTTCGCTACTTTATAACACGCGTGCAAGTTAATTACTGTCTTGACCATAAAACATAATTTTTGGAGTTGGAAAACTTAGTATTCTTCCAATACTATTTTGTTACTCTATGAATAAGTTTATGCAACACCGCAAAATTTAAAACTTTTCAAAGTTTTTATATTTTTTTCTAAATTTCATACCTATGTACCAAAGATGTCGGGACAAGGCGACATAGCTTTGAGATCAACACACCTTCATCATACAATCCGAATAAGTATATATTTATGTATAAATGTTATTGACGAAAGCAAGAAGTGTCATAGCAACATGGCGTAGACGGACACTCTGTGCCTTTTTTTAGGCCCCTACAGAGATTTAATGGAATCAGGCGTTATCTTGCGAAAGTCCATCCTAAGTAAGAAAAGGACCAATATTTAGCCACTTCCGCACATGCAGTGGTAGTCGTGCAACAAAGTGCACCTCCCGCCAGCCCGCTGATAAATGCGTATGCGGCAAACAATGCGAATCACACAACCGCCACTGCCAAATTACTCAACACGTGTTTCACCCCTCCACGGGGCATCTTCAGGAGTTATGTTACACCGATTAATCACATTCTGTGTTTGGCACTACCTACAGTGATATCATCTTAAAGCCACATCATGATTTGCCTATTACAAACGACTAATAGTCATTTACTCTTCGCATAACATTGTTGGTTAGTGGTATTCTTCTTAATACGTCACATCAGTACGTACGGTAAATGAGGAATTGAATTAATGTTATATCTCTTCTCTCTGCCTACCGCCATCTCTTTCTTACATAATTACTCCGTACAAAGATTCAAAGGCAGTTTCATTGTAAAAGACTTCTAGATGTAGAGCCATTCACTCACTCTACTTGACCACAAATCTTTACGAGAGTCGTTACTTGAATTTAAGTTTCTATAGAGCGCAGTCTAAAATTATTAACAATTTTAAATAATTAGTTATTTACACAGACGAAATGAATGTTATGTAAATCTAAAAAAAAAAAAACGGATTGGGTGAATTAAGATTAAACGGAGGGATATTGGGGAAATGGATTCCGTTTGTTGTAACTTGGAATGCGGGCGAGATACGGGCGACAAGCTGCGGGATGTATTTTGTTTAAAAAAAGAAATTTTCACTTTTAAGAATAAGCTGGTAAAGAGTGTCTCTTTTGGTAATACGGAACGTAAATATGCTGGTACCATGTTATATTTGTCGTAAAACGGAACACGCTTTACGTAACGCATATATGTAACCAGTAGTGTTTATAAAGGATTATACTGCTGATTTTAATTCAATTTTTGTGCTACAGAAAAGAATTTTATACGCAATCTATAATATGAGACAGACTTGCTCAGATAAAAGTTTCGTTGAAAAATAATAAGAGTACATATTGCATATATTCATATATACATAGGGAGGGGAGATGAATATGTATGAGTATCATGCTGATTTTTACGTGAGATATAGATAATTTATCATAAGAATAAAAATGTAAAAATGACCTTAAAGGTATTTTCATCAGTAAGAATACCATTATAGATGAGTTCAGTTTAATTCTAGGATTTACTAACCATAGCTTTTTAAGCATTCTTCTCATATATGTAAGCACCCAATATATGTGATCGTTAAATTCAAAATAAAATGAATAAATGAAAAACGTTCATAGTTCGTTAAGCGTGAGATAAAAATTGCATGGTTACTTCGTTAATGTATTAATTATTTTGGTTGAATGAACTATAGAGAAGTTTTAAAAAATTTGTTTGTGTATTATTCAAGCATAAACACATACAGCGATACGCAATGCTTATATATTTATACAAAAGTTCCTCAATATATTTTAGGCCTTCGTTTACTTAGTTTCAAATCTAAAATTAATAGCATATTATTAAATAAATATTATTACAGCATTTAAGAGTTCTAGGTTAGAATTTGGCTGGTTGACTTATATACATGGTTGTTATTATAATGTACATATCAAACAATGTCAAATTTTATTTAAATAACAACTGTTGGGTTTCTGGTCGGTTTTTCTCAGCAATCGAGCCGCTGGTAGCTTACTATATATAATGTTAAAATAATCGATGATTAAAAAAGTGCTTGTAAATTTCGGAACTGGTTTACACTGCTGCTCCAGTGGCATTTGAGAATTTTATGATTGCGAGGGGATAGAACGCAGAAGGCGCTTATCCTAATCGACTGAAGGTAGCGAAGCGCAAGGGTTCCCTGATAAGCCTTGGCACAGGTTGCTATGATAGGCTAGTATTTCTCAAATCGTTTTATGCCCAAGGACAGCTGATGCCGCCCCCTACTTCTGCACCCAGCAAGGGTGGTTTAAGGTTCCGTACTCCCCCTTTACCGCCGCGTAAATCTAGTTCAACATATTAACATTCTTTATTTAACAAATACACTAGTTTTACAATTTCCTCGCCATTACCTAAATACTTGTATCTGATACGGGATCTTTGGTCATTTGTTTTGAAGTAGTAGTAGTAGGTTCCTTGACCATGTCATTGGAACAGCTAGCGGGGGCCTATCCACACCACGTCTATAGGTTTATGGTGGCACTCGAGAACTTTTTTGTTCTAACACGCTGTCATTTCAGACAAATTACATTGGTGACTTCGGTTTGTCGGCTAATTTCGCAACGAATCTCCGCACATAGAGTTATCGCTCTCAGGGTGACCTTGAGCTTTCTTGTAAAGCCCGCCGTAAATAGTATATTTTTTTAATATATATCTTTTATTATAATGAACAAACTAACATTTTTGCCTTGTGATTAATTTAAAGTTAAGAACAATACGGAAAGTTTTCTTTGACTTACATCGGTACAAGACTGGTGATGTACATGCGTTCCGGCTGGCATGATGATGATGATAGCTGACGGACCCCGGATTATCATCAACAGACACAATATAGGCTAGAGTGGAAACTTATTAAACTTTTAATTCCACTTTTTAATAATGATACCAACTGTAAAGTAATTAATATGGAGTAACGAAAGTGTTGTCGTGAAAAATAGTGTTAATATATCGGATGGTGGTTTCCCTATACATCGTGTAACGCACCTGTGGCCAAGGTACTATACTTAACATGCATACGTGGGAGAGTTGTTCAGCGATTTTTACTTAAACGTTACATTGTATAGAATTCGTAGGTATATTACATAATTCACAGTTTGTTATTCGAATCGATTGTTTGATTTGTCGTTCAAGTTTTGAAAGGTTACGTAGAAGAGGCGTACCTTTTAATATTTAAAATAATTAAGAACGCAATTGCCGGAATTATTAGATTAAAAGTAAATATAAGTAATAATAATTGTCAAATATGTTGCTAAAAAGTAGAGAACATCTCTACTGATTCGCCTATTTATGTCTTATTTTCGTAACGAAACGAAGGTTCTTAAAGAGGAAAAGAAATGTAAAAAAACGCAAGGAAATCTGTAAAAATAACGCTTTTAAATTTCAATGCAAACCGCGGAATAAGTTAAAACATCTGTCCGCAGCTGTCAAACATTTGACGTTTATCAAAACAAAAGACGTGCCGGAGTTATTTTTGGTTAATTACATTGTTAGTAACGTTGAAATAGAAAATTTATTTTGTACGTAATAGTTGTTTATTATATAAAACAATAAATATATAATGTGATCATTCTGAATTATGAATGTGTTGCCGGTGATGACATACGAATTCGAGACGCGGTCTCCCAGAAAGGAATAGAGAGAGCTATGCTCTGAGAAGATCCGTAGAAGAATCAAGATCGCTGACAAAATTTGAGGAATTGCTCGTCAGCGGCAGTGGGCGTGGCTCATTGCTTGTGCAACATATGCCATCAGGGCCGAAAGGTTCTCCACCACGAGCCGGTAGACGCGGCGTGGATAAGTGGACCTTCACTTGGTGGATCGACAACATAGATCGCGGGAAGTCGCGGGACGCCGAATGCGCAAGACTTGTTATCATGAAGATCTTGGGAGGAGATCTATGCCTTGCAGTGAGCCTCCAACATCTTAAAATAAGAAGATCATTCTGACATACTTTTATATTTATTATTTATGGGACTACTGCTACTACTAGGTTAATAACTGTTGTCATTATCGACATAGCATGAGTTCTAATCTACTATAAAGGGTATTTGATTATAGGTGTTAATACTTTGAAGTGATGCATGTATAATTTATTCACTGTTAGTAATATAGTAAATTCAAAAATCAAATGTTTCATAAATAATAACATAATGATAAAACAGTTACCAAAAATATTTTTAAAACTCGGGTTGCTACGTACTAAAATTGTTTACTAGCTACTCTTGCAGGTTGCCAGGAGTATTAGGCCTGTGAAACTAAAATTAAAAAACAAATTAATGTAACATATTTCAGTGTGATCACTTTATATAGAATGATTGGTTTTATGTGAAAGCTTTAAAGCTGCGAATGTACTTTCAAAATTTAATGGTTTAAAATAAGAACGTAATGATAATAGAATAGTAAAAAGCGTTTGCAAAATTTTGATTATTACATATTAAAATTTATCATTGTATTATTTACCGTCAGATTTCGTACTGTAAGTTATTGGCCTGTAACATTTAATTTAAAAAGTCAATTAATGTAACATATTTCAGAGTAATTACATACACGGAGAGATTGAAAATATGTGTTACAGCCTTTAAACTTTTTGCTGACATATAAGCTCTACATTTAAATCTTTTACACATATATAACAACCTATTTAATATAAATCTAGTATAGTATTATTATAAGATACTGTAAGCACGAAAGGAGAAAAATCGATGACATATATCTAAAATAAAAAAGTGAAAACAATACTGTGTCAAGATCAAGGAGACTGTAGACCCTGGTAGGCCTCTGGTATACGTTGAGAAACAAAGGCGGTGCCATCTGAGGAAACAAGCAAACATAAGAATAGCACGCGTCGAAGTTAGCTCAGGTGTTACTGCAACTACGTTCTGTATAAACACGCCGTGAATTTTAATTGCGTTGGTAATTGTTACGTTTTTGTGTTAAAAACATTATTTCTTAATTTGAATATCGAAATGGAGATCATTATTATTTCAGCCGTACAATATTCATTGCTGGATATAAATCTATGGTGGAGAAGGTTTTTTTTTAATATGAAGCCTCCGCTATTGGGACCTCTCCTTCCACCCCTATTTTGTTGGGAACAGGGTTTTTTATTTCTTAACAATTTTTTCACATGAATTTTTTATTTTCGTCCTCGTCTTCCATAATTCACAATATCTTTTTTTCTTCCTTCTATCATTCCATAATTCCATCTTCCTTTCTCAATTATTCCATTCCGGTGGAGAAGGTTTAACGTCTTTTGATGAACTTAAAATGGTTATCTTGTCAAGGTCCCACCAGGGTTGTGGGGTGGAGATCACGGACTAGTAAGCGCAGCACAGGAAGTCCAACCACGAGGACAAATGGCATTGTCTGTGTGGAATGTCTTGTCGTGGAATGATGTTTATTATTTATTTATTTATAATAAAAATAAAATAAATGGAAATTTTGGATACTATTTAATAGTTTGTATATTATCATCACACTGAACTACATATATAAATATCTTAGTGATTTTATTTATGAGCATTAATCTACAACGAGGAATATAGGAATTAGTGGATCTTTATCGAGTTTTTGCACTGTCTTTCTAAAAGCACAAACATAGAATTAATAAACTAGAAAATACGTAAAATAAAATAATCTAAATATATAGAGTTTTTGCATAAATAAACGCTTCGATGTCGGCAAAGTGGTGACACAACTCTCTGAAATCTCACAACCTCCAATTCACTTTACTTCGGAGGTTGTTGGGGGAAAAAGTTTATTTTTAACACGCCGTCCTCTCTGAAAATACACGGCGCTCGGTAAATCCGCGTGACAAATTAAGAAGAAATTTATTTTCATAATAGCCTTAATTGAAAGATGTTGACCGGTCATAGCTATGAACAATCAACATGTAATCTGATAAACAATAAAAATGTTATTTTGTATAGTGTTTTAAGTGTGAAGTTAACAATGGACTAATTCTTGGTTAATAAATCAAACAAAAAAGATCGATAGATAGAAGATAAATATACGCTTAATATACTGCGTTCATAATAGAATAATACATGGGGACGTCGCTTAAAAACGAAGGAGTTAGTGTTGTATAGACACCAATCAACGATATCCGTGAGGCGTGCGCTCCTATATTGTTATCCTGTTTAGAAAACAGTGTATTGAGTATTTATTGACTTTGAATTATTAACTAAGAACGCAGCCTTAATAGTTAGTTTCTTAAAATTGTTATTGTGTTGTATACTTTTCAAGCAAAACATTGTTACTTTTAATTTCCGGTGCACAGATAACGTTGATTTTTTTTCAACTTTACAACAGACGACGTACAATTCAGTCACAAACTCAAACACTACATTTTTAAATATATCGACATTGAAAAAGTAAGCCGAATCAAAATACTGGATATTTTGAATATATCCATAGAATCTCCAAAAAGTCTTAGAGAATTATAAAAGAAAATAAATGAAATCGGTACAATTACCAGTAAAATATATGTTATATGAGTTACGCACCCAAGAAAAATAGAGATATAAACACGCACACGCACATGCGCGCGCATATGCACACGCACGCGCATACGGACACGCACACACTCTCACACACGCACACATAGGTACATAAATTTTATGTCATGTTTAGGTATTAAATACTGTAACAATTTACTTACTTACAGTAACAGTGCAACTGACGTCGTCAATTTTTTTTTGATTTGACTATCACTGTTGTCCAAATGGCATTTGTAGATTCTCCAGATCCCAGGTGGCTGGGCGTAGAAGCCTTCCGGGGGAGCCTCGGCTCTGGTTGCTACATACAATTATTTCACAAGAGATATACTATAGCAATGCTAATTGGTTGTGGTGTGAAAATCAGCCCACTGAGATAAGAAAATTCTTGTCTTTGACTTGTCTTGCACGAGAGTTGGCAGGTTAATTGTCGACTTAACTAAATGTCAAACACTAACGTTTTACATTACTAGCACAATCTATCGAAGTTGTAGTCGTTCAGCAATATATAATATAATTATTTCGACAGACAGATACACGGGATCCATTGGCCCTGGGAATGTAGCAAGCTACATTAAGGAAACAATAGCTGGTAGATGTGTTCCTTTAAAACAGAACGGTGGGAGATTTTTAGTTTGTACTATCGTATTTAATATCTTATAAATAAATATGAAAATCATAATAGTCTGGTAAAGAATCTATTTAATATTTTATGCCGAAAATATCAGCTTAGTCAATTATTCACTCCCCCAAAAACCGCCAGCATCTCCCCGTCGTGACCATGAACTATCATCTTAACTTAACATCAGTATACCTAGTAGAAGTTACTCGAGTCAATATTTACATTAAAAACATTATCGAAGAAACAAAAGTAAAATTTCAATTAGAGAGTAAAGATAGTTTAGAAATGATCGTTGAAGATCTTGTATTAAAAATGATTTACCATGAGATTGGTCACATCAACAAAAATGTTCGTTAGATTACTCATACTTTTAATACTATGGTTGTCTGTCTAAGATTGCCTTGTGTGATAAGACCGCCCTTTGTAATTTTTTGTATATTATTATGAAACTTTTAAAAATGTATCTCACCGTGTACAATAAAGAACATTAAAAATATATATATTTTTGTAGACAGCTCTATTTCACTAAAAATAATTATGAAAAAGGATATTATATTTATAATTAATAATAATAAAATTTAGTTTAACAACAGTTACCAATCGTACGACTTGTAGTGACCTTGACTATATCGGTCCATCTGGTAGGATGTCTTCGTTATCGTCGTTGTGATTTCAGCCCATAGATACTCAATGCTGAGCAAAAGCATGGCTCAAAGCTAAAATTATTATGATTAAAAATATTACCTCATCTTTGACACCTAACCTAACATTGACATCCATATTGTACAAAAATTTATACACATGAAATATTCAAACTTAAAACACACACACGCACATATATCACACATTTAACATATACAGTTTACTGTATTGTCGTAACATAAACAGTATTTAATTTTAAATTTTAATAATTTGTTTATACCATCGTTTCAGTACATAGACACCCACTGGAATAAGCCTTGTTCAAAGATATCTATAGAAGGATATGCTATTAGGAAGATCGGAAAGTAATGTCGCTTTCTTAAGTTAAATCCACACGACTACATTTTTAAAATTTTTTATTTCTAATCAACAATATATTCTCTTTCGTTATCAATAATCTTTTGCCATCTGGTAAACAAATTGTCAATGCCGGAACGGTAAATTTCAATCGGTTTTTCTGTAAAATATGTTGACAGAAACGACATTACTTTCCAATCTCCCTAATACAATCGTCACGTTTGGTAAGCGGGTTGGCAATGGCGGTGTGGTATTATGGTACGCAGAGGACGCTGTCCATTCCCTGGAAACTTGTTTGTGAGCTCAATCTTATATAATGAATGCACAACGTGTTAATTACATAAGATTGTATCCCGGGAATAGAACCCGGAACCCACGATAACCACTGCTTATACAACAAATAAGTTTGTATATATACGTCGACTGTCCGCTACTTGTCATTCTTCTATATTCGTACCGCTTCACTAATACTGCTGTTGTAGGAGGCCTACCCAAGTTAATAATTATGTTAATGAGATGTTTATTTCACTATGACAATTTTTTTATTAAAACAAATAATTCCTGCAGCTATTTTCGTATATACAACGTTAGATAACTTTAGTCGTTTTGCAAAGAGAGTATACATGCATTCTAAACTTTCAAAAGTTTAAACACATAGGTCGCATGTGGTGCGTCCTGAAGTGGGTCACAGCTCAGACGGCGTGATGGATTCGAAGCTCGGAGTGGGTCATCAGTCACATGCGGCCAATAAGCCGACCAGCACGCCGGCTCCGGGTATTAATTATCCAGCACTTTGTACACAATTTATCGGCGCGTGCGGGCGAGGTGAGCGATCGTCGGCCCTCCGCCCGCACCACTGTACCGTCGCCCTAACAAACCCTCTCATATTCATCAATTACAGACTCATTAATTATTCATTTATTTGCGAAATATTGATTCTATGTTCATTAATTTGTGGCTTTTTAATTTTACATTTATCAATAGATTACCCATTACTTCTGTATTCATAATTAGTGACGCATTTATATAACATGCATTAATTCGTGACAAGTAGATTCAATATTAATCTGTGAAATATTAATTCTATATATATTTGAAGATTCTATATCGAATTTTAGATACAAAAATGGATATTGCGTATTACAAATTTAACACGGCAAAGCCTTACCATATGCATAAATATTATCTAACAAGATAGAACATCGCTGAAAATTTCAGTATTTCTACTTTGTTGATTTTTGTTACAAGGGTCTGTATGTGCAATGTCTTTCTTTTATCAAATAAATCTAAATCATACTTCATACAGAAGGGTCTTAAAAAGGCAAATCCTTCAACCTATTGCTAATTTTAAATCTAAAATTAAAAGTGTATTATAAAATATATCTTATTATAGCATTCATGAGTTTTTACTTGTTCATAATGTGCGGAATTTGGTTTATTGATTCATTTACATGATTGATATTATAATATATATATGCCAAACATTGTTAAATTATATTTAAAATGATGCAATTTTCATGTGTTGAACTTGAATAAAAATATTTTGGTTTTAAATTAAAACAATTCTATAGTTCGTAAAGAAGTTAATAAGTTTTTACCATAACGACAAATAATTTATATTTTTGATTTATCTGTGCTTCATTTTATTATATATCATCTGTTGCGTAAAAATAAATCATATATGAACTTGGAAAAAGCTGAAGTTTCAAATACGAAATCTTATGATACGTATAAAATACTGGATAGTACATTAACTATACAGATAAAATATAATATAATTAATAATTGGTTATATCTATAAAAGCTATATAGCAGTGTGTATATAACTCAATTGTTAGGAAAAAGCTTTATAGATTTACATATATTTCTAATAACCTAGTAAAAAGTAATCTCGGAAGTATTTTATATTAATTTACTTTTTTCTTTAGGTGTGCGATAGGCCAATAAATTCTAGCAGTTCAATCCGCACAAACATAAAGTAAACAATAATGATTATTTTATTTTCTAATTCCTCTGACTCAGGGTCAAAGCCTTTGTTATATCTTAATTAACTCTTTCATTCCATTTCCACCACTTATAATTAATACTTTATCTTTCTTTCATTCGTTCATTCGTTTCATTCGTTCTCTTGTTTTCTTTTACCGATGGGATTCCGGTCTACCACTACTACTTATTGTTATATTTTCTTTAGGTATGGTAGGGTATACATTAAACAGTTACGTTTTCACAGTTCATAACCGCTCTACCCGAGTAGAGCTGTGGTGTTGATGTTGTATATGTGGCCTGGGACGGCAGCGTGGACCAGAGGCGAGAAAGAAGGGATCCAGATCTAACCTCTGTTAGCCCACGCTGTTCGCGGTTAGAAGGCGTGCGGCCGTCTCAGAAATAAGGAAGCAAATACATGCACAGGCGCTCGATCATTCGGATTTATGCGACATGTAGACAGCTATTGAGGTCTTTGTTGGAGTGGAGATTACTGGCAAACATATCTTCATCCACAAAGTGGACGGATACGTTGTTTGTAAAATGCTGGACGCAGACCGCTTCCATCAGAACTTGTTCGATATCTAGGGAGGCTTATACACAGCAGTGGATTTCCTATGGCTGAAATAATGATGATATAGTAGATAATATTGGACAGACAGACGCGCATCTCTTGTTTCTGTATCATGGTGTCTAGAAGTTGTAAGCCAGATGTGTCCTCTTACGTGCGTTCACATTTCTCTTGAATCTTTTTTTTATTTGATGTAGTTTCATCTTTCTATAATATTGTATATAGAGAATTTATAATGTAGTGTCACCTATAAAGGAACACACAACAGTATCATTATTTGTACTGTAACTTTTAATGTACTTTCAACTGATGTGTACTGCTGGTGTATCTAAATAAATAAATAAATAAAATGTTGCAGTAGCAAACGCTGTGATTTGAAATTTACGTTCTGTTAGTTTTTCAGACATTTCTGGTTTCATAAAACTGGGTTTAGGGATGGTTTTTTTTTAAATGAAACAATGAAAGAAATAGCGCTTTCGAAACGTCAATATTTTGATGCAATGTGTGTCTAAATATGTATTTATATATAGAATATTGCCAGATTCGGTATGTTGATTTTATCCAGAAGAATCTGGTAAGAAGGTGGAAGAAACAATTTTATAATTACGAAAGATTGATATTAAGCTTATATTCTCATGGGAAAGACAATATAATAAATAATCAATTTAAATGTTTAACGAACTTTCTCTGCTGTCGTTACTTGCCCGCATCGCCGGCATACAGGCTGTGTCCCCCGGCGTTGTTTGGGATAATTTTATCTCCGTTTACACACATTGAGGCGCCGCTATCTGCCGCGCCGGCTGCCCCGCGATGCTACCCTGCGGGTAGTGGATAGCTTTTGTGCCCAATGTTTACGGACAAACAGTTTTTACGCGATACGGATGCGTCGCGGTCTTTCCAGAAACTTCTTGACGAAAATATTACCTATGATGTATTCTATTTATTCACTTTATTATCTACATGGGTAGGCCTCCGCCTATATAGATAGACGACATAGTGAAGGTCGCGGAAAGTTACTTTGAAGTACTCCTATAACTTGCAGTTGGCACCTACTGGCTGACGTGTTGATAATAATTTTCCATAACCAATCATAAGTTAGTATTTAGGTTACTAAGAAAATGTCTATAATATGAAAATTTGCACAAGTATCAACATCCAAATGATTTATTCAGTGTGACGTTTTAAGCACTAGAAAAGCAACGTCTGAGATGGTTTTATTGACTGTAATAAACTTCAGTAAGTAGTGGTAGCACAGCGGTATGGGGAGCGAAACTTGCGATCGTAGTTCAAGGTTTAGATTCCCGGGATACAATGTTATATAATTCACACTTTGCATTGATTATAGAGTATTGCTACTGCTCACAAATAAGTTTCCAGAGGATGGACAGCAACCTTCTGCCGAGCGTAGCGGTTATGGTAAATCCTCTCATAGATATCTTTGGTCTAGGTCATCATGGCCTTATGAAATTAATGCATGAATTTTTATTTATAACAGGTTGTCAAATATCTCCCTTCCGCTTTTATGCTCTTTATTCAATGCTTTATAAAAAGTGTTACAGTGATCGGATTTAGTTCAAATATGCGCCGTTTTGTTCGATAATCTGTTTCCATCTAGACGGCAACTTCATAATACCTCCCTCGTAGAAGCCCCCCTCCTTATTTGCGAAGAATTTTTCACAGCCACTTTTCACAAACCTCTTTTGAGTTCAACTTTACACCACCAAGGGCGTTCGCCATGGAACAGGTGGTAATCACTTGGCGCTATGTCCGGGCTATATGGTGGATGTGATAAAACCTCCCATCCGAGCTCCCGTAGCTTCTGACGAGTCATCAACGAAGTGTGTGGTCTGGCGTTGTCCTGGTGGAACACTACACCCTTCCTGTTGGCCAATTCTGGACGCTTCTGGTCGATCGCCTGCTTCAAGCGGTCCAGTTGTTCGCAGTAGATGGTAGAATTAAGCGTCTGGCCATATGGGAGCAGCTCATAGTGGATGATTCCCTTCCAATCCCACCAAACACACAGCAAAACCTTCCTGGCCGTCAATCCCGGCTTGGCCACTGTTTGGGACGATTCACCGGCCTTCGACCACGACCGTTTTCGCTTGATATTGTCGTATGTGATCCATTTTTCGTCGCCAGTCACCATCCGCTTCAAGAATGGGTTGAGTTCGTTCCGTTTCAGCAGCATATCGCAGGCGTTGATTCGGTCCAGAAGGTTTTTTTGCGTCAAAACATGCGGCACCCAAACATCAAGCTTTTTTTTGTATCCAGCCTTCTGCAGATGGTTTAAAATGGTTTGATGACTAACTCCCATCTCCTGGGCGATGTCACGAGATGCCACATGCCGGTCTAACTCGATGTAGTCCATGATTTGATCGGTATTTGTCGTCATAGGTCTTCCGCCGGCTGGCTTATCCATGGTGTCGTTTTCGCCGGCTCTGAATCGTCGAAACCATTCCTCCGCAGTTCGAAGTGATAGAGTACCATCCCCCAAAACACCATTAATCTCACGGAACGTTTCTCTAGCGGATTTGCCTTTAACGAAGGAAAACTTTAAAATAGCGCGAATTTCGGCGTTAGTGAACTCCATGTTTACACGTCTATAACTGTTGAACGCAATATCCAAACTAATCATGCATAGCGTCGTTTTGTAGGTTATGTCAAGACCTTTCAAATTATGTATAGTATTGCCAGATACGAGCTCTGTAGCGCTTTGTACATAGCCGCGAAATGCAAAAGACAAAAAGGCGGAAGGGAGATATTTGACAACCTATTATAAGATTGTATCCCGGAAATCAAACCCGCGATCTATTTTCGCAAGTTTCGGTTCTAACAGCAGGACTACTACTACTCTATATTTTACTATGTAGCTATTCAAATTTTGAAAATGATTTTTATTACTATATTATCATTATCTGATTATTTTTGATAAGGTTGAATAAACATTGACCGCTAATGAACTGTACATTCACGACTTTAAAACTTTTACTCCTATAACCATACTCCTTGTATATAGTTAACTGTGTTTAATAAGCGTTGAGGTTATGTTAAGAATATAGTTTTTAAATAAATGATCAACGACATCCCATCTCAGTAATGCAAGTCAAATGATGCAACTCAGAGCAAGGCCGGAGTGATGAGGGCGCCCGCATGCATTTCTGAACTACTTACCCGAGTATGCGGCCGTTGGCCTCGGTGTATCGCATGCTGGTCTTTTAGCGATGCAACTGTAATATATTTATATACCATAATTCACGAAATAATTTTTACTTACTGTTTATTCGACTAACATAAGTCGCGGATTCATGTCTTGTTAAAAATGAGGAGAGTTAAGATACAATTGTTATTAATAAAAGTCGAAGCACTTTCTATATTTTTTATCGTTACAAAATAGGGGGTGGAATGAGAGCTCTCCAATAGAGGGGCTATTAGGGAGCTCTTGTCTTACCCCCTATTTTATTCGGAACAGGGATTTGCTTAGGCAATAATTAATGTCGTGGGAAGCCACTGGCAGCACAAGTTACTGTCACTGTCACTGGTCATCTACTGTCGTGGCTATCTTTAAAGGAGGTCCTTGATTTGCAGTGGGGGAAGGAAATTATTATGAATAATACTATGTATAAATACATATTTATGTATTCATTATATCTTGATTTATTAAAGTCTTTTGCAAAGCGTAAATATAAGAATAAATATATGTTTCATTGTTTCATTAAATGAGACCTTGAATCTTTAAGTTCGTTTATTGAAACTGTAAATGTTAGAAAAGCTAATAGAACTAAAAATTCAAATTACGGCATTTGCTGCTAAAACATTTATATATTTATGTATATCAGCACGTATACATCAGACAAAAATACGTTAAAAGTTACAGTACAAATGATGGTACTATTTGTGTTTCTTTATAATTGACACAACATAAAAAATTTACTATATACATTGTATAAAGATCACTTCATCAAATTATAAAACAAAGATTGAAGAGAAATGTAATAGCGCGTAAAGGGAAACATCTGGCTTCTTTCTATCTTTTCTAAAATTATATAATAAAATTAACTCTATAATACTCTTTAGGAAATAATGACATACGGAGGCTTTTCCTAAATATATGTTATTTAATTATTGGTTCCTATGCCCTTTCTATGAGGGCGTACTAATCATGAGTAAACAGTGTTAATTATGCTACACCTGGCGACCTCATCAAAGAGGGTTCAGTTCGGTGTCAAGTTTCACACGAAGAAATGAACGTATTTACTATCTTTTTACCTCTAAACTATCAATTTTATTTCTTTTATTTTTTATTGCGAGGTGTATTCTCTGACAATAGGTTATGGTAAACTTAAAACTGAAAAACTTAAAGATAATGCAGGTAAAAGTCTGTAATAATATAACAATTTTACAAATAACACTAACTAGGACGATAGGCTGTTAAAGCAAGGTAAAGTTTGCTTGCGCGGGAGTGGGCTATCGAGTAATCAGGTATGGGGCTGTCCTTCTAAACTCTCCTAGCGACACTGACATCTATTTCTTAAACAGAAGTCGTGTAGGGACTATCCCACATCAGGTAGTCTAGATAATAACATGCATCCTATAGATTTTATTATATACTAGCGAACAATTCTTCAAGCTACGTCGATAACCTTAGTTCTTCTTAGGTTAATAAAATAAAGAGCAAGATATTGTGATAAAGAAGCAAAGAATGAAATTAGAATTAAGAATAAATGAGAAAGAACGATTTTTTAATGTATGATACAAAATAAACGAACGAAGAACGACAGAAGTGAATGACAATAAAAAGAAATGTGAAAAAATTATTAAAGGCAAAAACTTCTATTCCAAAAAATAAGACTAGGTGTACGGGATCTCCTCAATAACGGGGGTCTTTAAAAAAAATTTAGTTCATCTACGGATCTCTACATTTCTAAAATGATCTCGCAGGAAAGGTCCGAGCAATGCTCTGTGCTTTGCATTTTGTGTGACTTTGATATATTAGCTACGAATATTCAATTATACCATAAATAAATAAAAATAAACTTATTTTAATAATACCGTGTTCATTGTTATTCCTTTTTATTATTTTTAGATCTATTTATTTCGTAAATAAACAATGTCGATGCATTTCCGACACGGGCACAGTCTACGATTTTTAAACGGTTTTATTTAGTTCGACCCGTACGGAGTTTATTATTTGGGCCAAAATTAGAAATTGAAATTCGCACATTCGCATAAGCACCTTCCCGTTGTCAGATTGATCTGAAATTTGGTACACACTTTAATTTAGATGACAATACAATATAATAAAATCAATAACATTATAAAACTAAGATAGGCGCCGATACAAAATAGCGGATTACATATTTTTCCTTTACCCCCTCAATATGGGTATCAAATGAAAGAGCTACTCTAGTAAAACACGATGATTATGTCAAAATTTAAAATTCAAGATGGACGCCGTTCCAATATGGCGGACTAGGTACATATTTTTCTACAACCACCACAATATGGGTATCAAAAAACTGTTTAACTTAAAAGTTTTTTTAAATGTATTTATCTTTAATGCAAATGAAAGCTCTTTTTTATCTAGTTTACATTGCTGCCTAAGAGGCGTTTGCAGTTTGTGCGGGTTTGAGCCTGCTGAGCGTAGAGAGCGTTTATCCTAAACCTCTGGTAAAGAAGCGAAACAAGAGGTTACCTTGCGGAACCGCGGCTTGGGACTGGAAAGCTCTTAGATCACTTAAGCGAACTTAAATTGGAAGAATAAGTTTAGGAAGCTCCTCGAGGGACTTCAGCGCAAAATGAGCTGAAAACTGGTACTTTTTTTTTATAAAACCTTCGAGAATTAGAATATTTATATATAATAAAGGTGAACAAAGTTCTTCTCAAGTTATGGCGTGATCAAAGAAGAACCTACTTATTTGTTAATTGGAATATACAAGAATGTTTATATGAATCGCCAATCAGTGTATTTTCAAATACAATCACATAGAGGAAAGTTATATAAACAGCTTTTATTGTCTATAATGCTGTTTCAATTTTACTTCTCTTTTCTTTTTAACACGTTCACTGCGGGCCAAATTTTGAAGAACTTTCAGCTGGTGCGGCTGAGGTCGAATCAGCCTCAAGCTGAACTTCCTAGTAGTGCGGTTGAGGCCTTTTCTGCCTCATGTTCATCAATATTTTTTACAATATTGAGTCAATGCTTCGCAGACATAAAGAAAGCTATATTTGTCTTTGTCATACCTCATACGGTTGAGTGTAAACAGCCGCCGCACTAGAAAGAAAACACGAGTTTTACGCGCCGCACCAGTGCAAAGTTTACCATGAGGCTGAATCGACCTCAAGCCGCAGTGAACGTGTTAAACTTCAAGTTGTCTAACGCTACGCCAATTTAAACATGTAATTTCAAACGCTTATATATAATTCACTCTACGTGACAGCATTTGCTTAGTGTAGAGGGTTTTTTAAGCTGTGGATTTTAATGTAATTTCGTATGTTAAGGAAATAAAAGCATGTTATATTATCATTGTAATCGGCAACTATTATATAATTATTTAAAGAATTTATATCAGAAAAGATATGGAACTGTTACGATGGTTTAAATAAGTTGCTTATATTTAATCCTTTTCAGTTATAGTAACTTATAAGGTTACTTATGTTTACTTTTGTTTTCTGTAGCCTCGCTTTGAAGAAATAAAACGTTACATAAATATTAATAAAAGCGAGCTTAGTACAGTCTTAAAGTATAAATGTAAAATCGCAGAGAATTATTGATTTAATTTGATCATATTTTAATTTAATTCTTGTACATAGAATAACGTGACCGCGGCCGACCAATGGAAGGACTCAGAATGCGATCGCATGTTTCGGGCTTAATTCCCGAAACACTGTCTAATATAATTTACATTTTGTGCAGTAATTATATAGGATTATTACTGATCATAAACAAGTTTTCATAAAGCGATCGCTAACTCGTCTGGCGATTATGGTATACCATTGCCTAGTAGTATGCTTCTTTGGATTGAAATCACAACGACGTAGACTAATATTTTATGACTATAGCGATCATTGAGCGCAATTTTTGAAGACGAAAGTCTTCGAGGAGTCTGTATTGCGAGCAATAACATATGGATCTGTTACGATGACCATAGCCCTAAAAATATGGGCGACATCGGCTTACTCGATGATGAAGGTTACAGCGATCTATTCGTAGTAATAATACTTCAGGAGCACACAATTAAGGTAACGTACTAGGACCTAGTTAACAAAATAGATAGGAATAAATTTAAAGAAGTTTAACATCGAAATCTGTCTGTAACTCGAAGGATTAAGCTCTGGTAAGAACAGACATCATCTCGTTTCTGAAATTGATTACCATTGTAACATTGTTAGGATCATTTGAAATTTGATTACGTTGGTAGAGTGTGGACGGTGAAGGTGAACGATAATACATTACAACGAGGCTTATTAAGCGTCGTACCATCTACGATCCGGCATTCGAATGGTGATCGACGGAAAAATTATGTCTTTAAAAAAACTCTTAACCTTTATCATCATCATTACAGTCATAGGACGCCCACAGCTGGACATAGATCTTTCAACTGGACCAGTGGATGGCGACCAGCATCCAAAGTCTTCGAAGGTTTTGTTAAGTTTTTAATAAAAAAAATACTTGTTCGCAGTGATATAAATATTTCAAAAAAAAATATTTGCTCGATACGCGACGACGACGCAATATTCTCTCCTGCGCCAGATTTACAAGATGTTGCGTTTTTTTATCGTTTACAATTCTGTGCGGTTAGTTAACATAACTGTCAAAAAGTGTGCTACTGGATTAAAAGGAGGTTACATGACGATAATATGCTCAGGACTTTAACAAACAGGACAACACTACAAGGCGATGTATTCAGGTATATGCTATAAAAACATCTAATAACCGGTGACGTTTTAATGAGACATGACCTCCGCTACCCCATTTCGCTACCTCACTCCCCGCTACCCGTCCCAGCTACCCGTCCCCACCTGTGAATTTCTCACGGCACATTATCTGGGCGCGGACGTGGCAGTTTAGTTGATTGGATTGCTTTTAATCAAAGTTTTGCTCGACGCCGCAGTGCTTCTGACAGCTCGATTATGGAGCCGAGCCGCGATTCTGCGCAGCACACTCGCTTATGTGCAAAAACTGTGTTGCCTGTGTGAACCACACGAGCCGGCATAATATGTTGAAAATAGAAAATTAAAAAAAAAATACACAACGTGACAGTTGAGCGAGTTTGCGTAGAAGAAACAACAAACTTGGAATTTATTTCGAAAATGTTTTTAAAATATTCCGAGATCAAAAAAATTTGATTTTCTATTGAAATAACTTTATTATATACGCCAAAGATATATAACTAAAACTTTATAAAAGTCTATTTATTTAGCTCTTTAACATATGTGAAGTCACGGGAAAAGAGAATAAATTATATGAAAAAGAAAAAAGCACAAATTAGGGTCTTATCGTAAACGGTTCTTTTTTCAAGACAACCATCGGAAGGCTCTTTTTGCCGAGGCTACATAGAAAGTGGTCATTAAGTGATAAAAAACGTTCGAAATTCGATATTACATACATTTTAAACCACAGAGCATACAAATGCATATATCTACTAACTAAATATATTATACGTGGAGGTCCACAGAAGCACCAAGACTACGTAATAGAAGAATTGCTCGTCTGAAATGACGATGGGCGAGGTACTTCAACAACCGACGAATCACAGACGTTAGAGCCGAAAGCTTCTCGAGCGACAACCGAGATCAGGTGGTTACAGCGAGGGTAATGTCTTCCACTGGGAGGAACGAAGATAAAACCAAGGTCAAAGGAAGTCCTTGGTTATCCCGTCCCGGGGTATCCACGGATACCCCGGGACGGGCTATCGAAACATAGCAAGGCGCGAGGGAAGACCGCGAGGCGATCCCTGACCGGGAGATACCGCGGTCCCCCGTTTAGCGCAGAGGGCGACCACCGGGGGGGGGGGGGGTTTAGTGGGTAGGAATCCCACATACCCCTGTCCTCCCCCCAGAGGCAGGGCATCTAGAATACCAGAAGATTTCCCCCACCGAAAAAAAAAAGTCCTTGGTTACGGGCAGCGCAAGACTGGTCATCGAGACAATCCTTAGGCTTATGCCTTGTACTGAACATAAAGAATAGAAACGAATGAACTACATACAATAAATAAATAATAAAAAAATCACTTCGGAAAGTGTTAGTGCTGGCTGAAGTAGAGACATAGCATCCCACTAGTTGGACCGACGACACAATCAAGGTGGCAGGATGTAGCACGATAGTGACGCCTCTGGTAGAGTAACGCGGATAGCACCTGGCGTTTCCGCGACTTGTATATTTGGAATCAGGTTGTATAGACGTTAATGCTACACAAGCGGAATTCGTATATGGCTATCTACGATCGCTATTTTTCTACGGCCACGCAAAACGGATGGCAGCTAGCTAGTTGTTATTACTATTTAATCGTTTTTATTTTTAATTTGCGTCTCAATTTTGACTTTAGTACTAAAATGACCTTATTTATATATTTATATCCTTCAGTCTAAGGAACATTAAATGTGTTTATTACATAGTACCTTTTTATTATGTACGCTTAAAACCAGGAATGTCAAACTCGCGAGCCGCGGCTTGTCAATATATCAATAAAATATTGGATCAATTTTGCAACTAGTTTCGGTCAATAAAGTTCATCACAAAGTAGAAAAGATATACGTAAACAATAATTTAACTGTATTTACATGGTTACTAAAATGTATATGTAAAAATAATAAATATTTCTTTACATATATAAATTGATTTTTTACGGCCCTTCGTAAATTAAGCATTGTATTTTTGGTCACAGCTTTTGAGTTTAACACCCCTGCTAAAAACTGTCTTTTCTTACATGCCTATTGTCTCTATCTAAAGGCTTTGGTAGAGATCGCTTCCAACGATATGACCGCCTTTTGTACCACCACTGCATTAATACATTGTTCAAATTTTTGTAGTAATGTGTTGTGTTGTAGTTTTGTGTAATTTGTGCTATATATCCTATCAGATGTATTTTTACGACAAAATATATTGCAACCCTTCTAGGGACGGGTAGAGCATTGATTATGTGAAATAAATACCAGGAGAAATAATTAAATTTAAAGTGATCTAATTTAATATTAAAGTCTTGCATATATTTGCAATAACTAATAATACCTTAGTATTTGTAATATTATACTTTGAATCGTAAGTAAGAAGTGCAATATGAACGCTAGCGGACAATTGAATGAATGTAGCAAAGAACAGTAAATTGACCAAAGAGTTTCATTTCTTTTAGAATCACATTAGAATGTACCTACTCGCTGAATTGAGACAGTTTTAAAAGCTTACAACACCATAGTGTACAGCACTTTAAAATTTTCAAAAAATAGCCTAGCCTGGAAAAAAATTAGAGGAGAGACTAAGATTAACTCTTAGTTATGGGAGAGCAAGAGAAAGAAGTAAAAGAAAGTATAAATAAATATATAAATATAAAATAAATGTCTGCGATATGTTCGTACAACAAATTAAAATTTGCCGTACCCTTTGACGTCGCGCCATCAATTCTCCTTTGATATAACAAAACGCGTGCTACGGATGGCGACCTGTACGCTCCCGAGCCTGCAGCGCCGGGTGTCGAGAGCGGGAATGCGACTGACAGCTCGATTACCCCTCCCGCGCACCTCCAACACCCCCTCACACCACCTCACACCCCCTCGCACCGCCGGGATCTCCGCAAAACCGGTTTCGGCTAAACATTTGCGCTCACCGGCATTTCCAAGTCGGATGACAGATATTTTGGCGGGAAATCGTTTGTAAAATGGCGGTTAGTTTGCTTTTTAATTGAACATCGATAACTTTTGTACATGTGGTCGGATATTTCCCGTTCATTTTATAAATTACATTTTGAATTATTAATCGAAATTACTCTCTTCGCATAATTGAAATCACGTTTCTCAATAGTGCAATAATGATACCAAGGACTCCTTGTCTCGTTCACTCACAAATTTAAAAATACTTGACCACGATATGCGACAGTAGAGTAAATGACTTCAGATCTAGAGGTCGTTTGTGATGGAATTGCCTTTGAATCTGTTAGGTGGGAAGAGATGGCGATAGACTGTATGTATATATATATGTATATATATATATATACATATATATATATATATATATACATATATAAAATATGTATATATATATATATGTACATCTTTTCAGAGTTTTTTATTGTTACTTTATTCCTTAGTTTTCCTTCTGTACAAGCTTTATTACTAAGAAATCCATAAAAGGTTTTCCATCGATGAATTTTTTTAACTCCTTTTACACAGTTGCCTACAAAATAGTTACGTAAAAAATGGTATAGTATATCCAGTTAAAGAATATCGTATTTCCAGAAGCATATTGTACACCTTTAAAATAACACCATTTCTCTATTAAATACTGCTCCTAAAAACTGCAATAAACTCAAATCGTAAATACACAGTATAAAATTTACCGGCCGCCATTTTGAATATCTGAAACTTGAAAATCGAACATGGTAAGAAAATAAAAAGTTTTACTATAATCGCAACAGAGGATGTTAAAAAATTTTAAATATAATTATAAATATGAAATATTATATGGCATAAGCATATTCCTTTTAAAAATAAAAATTTTAAAACATTTATTTACGATATAAATAATTCAAATATAGATTCACAAGACGTGCCTAAATATATATTGTATATCTACAAAAACATTTTCATATTTCCTCCCTGGAAGTGTTTCAATGTAAATATATAACTTTATTTTCATTTAATTGCGGTAAAAGAAACAAACAGTAATCTACGCAGTAATATATATATATATATATATATATAAATATATATATATATATATTTATATAAATATATTTATATATATATATACATATGAAAAACGTGTGTATAACTCAGGAAGCTAATTATTGGACTCCTTGTAAGACTATGTTAGTTAAGAGCAACCGTTGAGTTCCTCGGCAAATCTTTTCAATAGAACTGCCTTCCGAGCCGGTGGTAGATTCCTGCAAGACTGTAATTATTGACATTATATGTTGATTAACAATCCGAAAAAAAATTCATTTTTATGTAATTATTATTCTGTAATGTATATTAAAAATTATATGTAATGTAATGTCTAATTAAATAATTATTCTACTTTAGTAAATAATATCTCACAGAACTTTCTTTTGAGATGCACCAAACCGAGTAAATTATATATGTATCTTTTTAATTTGTTCTACAAAGGATTACATCGATCTTTGCCGGGGGGCTATTCTATCTTCTTTGCGTTGCGTTTACGTTTCTTTGATACGATACGTAGGTTGCTTTCATGGTTATTCGATCTATTTACCATACGAGGTCGTTTTCATTTATTTATTCATGTACGCTGATAGTCGCCCTCTGCATGGCATAAGTCTTCCATAATGACGGGTTTTACGGTGCCTGTAGTGACCTTTTGCAACAGTCTATGTCCTCGGTACATTTTATCTTATTAATAAAGATATTTAAAAATATCCAAAGTGATTTAAACTTTAACATTATTCTAATTTCTCTGGTTAGAGTTAGTTAAAAATAATTTTACAAGCGAACAGCATCGAAACTAACAGCTTTTGTTGAAGGATGATGTTAAAGGGAAGTTAAACCTGATTCTAGTGTCTGTCAAATTAAACTCTTCTGGCATTCTCATGACGTATCCAGATCATCACTAAAAATGTTTGTAAGGTGATATTTAGTAATTAAAATAATATAAAAAATATTTAATGGAATCAGGCGTTACCTTGCGGAAGTCCATCCTAATTAAGAAAAGGACCAATATTTAGCCACTTCCGTACATGCAGTTGTAGTCGTGCAACAAAGTGCACCGCCCGCCAGCCCGCTGATAAATGCGTATGCGGCAAACAATGCGAATTACACAACTGTCACCGTCAAATCACTCAACACGTGTTTCACCCCTCCACGAGGCATCTTCAGAAGTTATGTTACACCGATTAGTGCCAAACACAGGGTCATAAAAAGAAAAACATATAACAATATTAAAAAAACAACGTTTGCAGTGTATAGGATTTTTTAAGAGTTATTATTGAATCATGATCATTTCAGTCATAAGATGTTCATTGCTGGACGTTATGTTCTTACCTTAGCTCTTACAGTAACCATAGAAAAGGACGTGGGCTATATTTTGCGCCGAAACCACTACGGTAAAAATATATACTATGTTCGAAATCCCCACAAAAGAGAAAATTGCTTTAATAATAGTTGTCAAAATTTTTTTGGACAGAAATTGTGGCGCATAACATTTTTAACTGTGTATTGTTTTACAATACGCTCCTGTGTAATGTCGCTGAACTTTATTAAATAAAAACTCAAAAAAAATCCTATACACGAAAACGTTTTTTAATTATTTGTTTATATTATTATCCACAAAGGATTATTTCATTTTTATGGCCCCTGACATCTCTTTCACCCCTTTCTTGACATAACAGGGACTATTATTTCGTAATAATTTTATTAATCTATATTTTATTGACACTCTCTTCTCTTATCCTTTGCAAATAATATTTTTCTACCTTCTTTCGTCTTTCACATTATCTTACGGTCTCTTTTTGTTTATTCACACATCGCCTTTCTTTCTTTGCCACAATCTTAAAAATCACTGTACACTATTTACAATTTTTGTTTCCTATAACTCGTTTCTATCTTTATTTTACTTATGTTTTAAGCTTTATTATAACCTGCCTCATAATTTTGTGATAATATTTCAAAAACACATGTCAGCTTTCTTTATCTCTCGTTATAGAGACAATGGTATCACTCTCCATCCTTCTCTCCAACTCCAATTGATAATCCGACCTTTCCTTCCGAAACTGGGGCAGTTAGTTATTACGTGCACCACGGTCTGCTTCATCTCAAGGTCACAGATGCACGAGAGACTCCTTGTGTTTAAACTTATGCAAGTACTCAGTGAGTCCCCCGTGCTCCGTGAACATTTCGGCCAGAGCCGTGTCTTGGTTGATTTTTCTGGATTTCATTAGATTGAAAACAAATGACCATTGGGGCCTTAAAGTTAATAACATGCAATCATAAGGTCATATGTCCATCTAAGATCCCCGAAAAACCATCAATGCAGGCTGCTTTTACCAGTCTTATTGTAAAGTTATGGGGGAGAGAAATGTTTATAAGTGAAAGTAATGCAAGTGAAATGATGAAACGAATACTTCCAAATCTTATGTGGCTGTTGAATATAAATATGTATCCAGTCAGGTAGGCGGCAGCTTAAGCTGGAAGCCTCTAGAGAACCTCCCTGTTTTGTTTTCTCAAAAAAGTTTAGGCTAAGCGCCATCTGCGCCCTGCCCATCCAAACCCGCGGCAACTATAAATGACTTAGGGGTACAGTGAGGCGAGGAAAATGAAATACAGGTGTAATTGAGGTGATGTATGTTCCATATATACCGGGTGTGATCGATGCGGCTTATGTTCAATATAAAGGAACTATTTACCCAAACACAGTCACTATGACAATGATGACGTCAAATCAGTGTACGAATTTGAATTCTAAAGATGGTAAGGAAAATAAAAATCACGTGTGATCGCTGCAATGTATATTTCATATGTATATACATTGACTCAAACACAACAACAACAACTATCTCAATGACGGCGTCGGAATTCATATCAGTGTTCGAATTTTAAACGTACCAAAGTTATTTTAATTTAAAAAGTGTTGTAGCCGTAGTGGCCAGTAATACACAGCGTTCTCAAGTGACCGCTAAGAGCCCTAAGACCTACCACCAAAGGTCACAGAAGTTGTTGCAAGTGTGAGGCTTTTTCTCAAACATCGATAATTGTAATCCTTTCCCCCCGCTGGGGTGGTGTGTGGGGGTGTTTGGGGGCGACGGGGGCCGGGGCTGGCAACATCTGCGCCGGCAATCCCTCGCAGCCGGCCTGTCAACCGCAGCCTCCGGACTTCGTTTTATTTATCTGTAGCCGCCAAATTGATTCGTTTGATATATTCCACAGTAATTTCGCCTCTGAACGTTCAGTTTTCAGGTTTAGCGCGCGCTTTGTTGCTATGCTTTGCTCTTATAAAACCGACGAACCGGAAAACTGCGCGGTAGATTCATATCTCAGGGTTTGTTTTTATTTATTTATTTCACAGACGGGCTAACAATTGCCTACTTTTGAGTAATTCATATAACCTAATCAGGTTACATACATTTATATAGGCGTAACGGCAAAGGCCCTAGAAGTCAATTATTCTGCGTGGTATGTCACCAGTCCACTGACGCTGGAATTTGCCAATCCGCTGGATTATAGATTTATTTTAAAGTATGTTATTAAATAAATCTTTTAAAAGCATTCATGAATTAAAACTTATATGATATCTCGTGGAACTTTGTTATATCTATATACACTTAGTTCCGTGAAGCATTTGTTATCTTTTTGATGATGAAATTTAGGGAGTTACGAGTTTAACAAGGTGTTAAGATCTTTGAGCAAGATGCTTTGCAACGGACGTCTATTTGCTGACATGATGATTTTGATGATGAATATAGAGTCATCACTTTATTAATCAATCTAATGTCTTGATAATAAACAATGATTACATACTAAACAATATTTCTTTTTCGTATACTGAAAGTCTAGTGCAATCGTATGTCACCAGTTTCATTGCATGTTGTGGTCTGCGCTAATTTAGAAACAGGTCGCGGTGTGTTTTTAAAAAGGGTGATATTTATTGATTGATATTTATTCATTGTTTGTCACGTATCTCTCGAGGGTTGTTCTTGAATAAATATATAGATACATAAACTGTATTTTAATTTATTTCAAATAAAAATATTAAATGTCGCTTTCCAAAATGTTTATGAAAATATATAGTATGTCTACAAAAATATTACCGATTTACTCAAGAAGCGTAATAAACACATTGCAAATATCAAAAGAAAAAATTAAATTTTGTGTGTCGAAGGCAAGGAAATATCTCTTTTAGAATTTGATCCCAGATAATGTAAAAAGTTTTGGTAGCTAGATTTAAAAATAAAATGTCAAGGAACGAATGTGTGCCAAAGGCTGCTACACAGTAAGTGACTTCATAATTCATTGTTAATTAAATATGTAATTTTAAATGATTTTTTAAATGAAAAAAAAAACAGTTTTGAGTTCTTTCCACCGTTTTTCGTTTTTTTTTGAGATGTGATACATAGCATATTGAAAAACTAAATGTTGAATAGGAATTTGAACTTGACAAATAAATATAATTATTTTATCATATTTCCATAAAAATCTACTAGATGGCGCTAGTCAATAAGCCTCATAAACGTGGTACTGATTTACCGACGAAAGCACTTCTTAAAACCATTCTGTAATGTGTAATACGTGCTCCACAAAATAAATAATTTTATAGATCCAAGAAATTGTGTTTCTGTCTTCCTGGATGTTAAAGAGCAGCCTACCATTGTCTGCAGAACTGTTATGCTTCTGATACTCTAGGGATAGAAAACCTCTCTGCGTTTTTAGTTTTAAAAAAAGTAGTGTACCATAACTTTATTTTATTGTTTTACTAACTCTTTGTTTTTTGTAGGAAAATAAAAGAATTTTTCTCTGATATTTTCACCACATTTTTAATATTTACTCTAAATTATAACTTTTAGAAATAGAAAGGTAAAAGCTTAGATGAAGTTCTGTATTCTAAATGAAATAAAATACTAGTATGATCACAACATGTCTCATCCATATGAAATGCTTGTATTGATAGAATTACACCTGTGTGAATACTAACATGAAGGGTTCATACGACGTACGAGTGGCTAGTTCTGGCGGCGTTTATCAACGAGGTGTCCCAATGCACTTTATGTGTTATACTAAGTTGTTAATAAGACGATTATTCACCCTTCATTTAAAGTATATCGTCGATCGGGACTCAATTGTGGAAGCTACCAATTTTTGCCATAACGAAAATATAAAAAAACGTCGAATTCGTCGAGCCGTTCTTGTTTTTGCGTTTAGTAACACGATTATCATTTATATACAGATAATATAATAGTTACTGAATGATGTCTAACATTTGACAGCTGAGGAGATGTGCTACAATTAATTCTTTCTCTTTTTAATGTATCACGATTAGCTTGGCCTATGAGTATAGAATAATATATGTAGGTTTAACTATTATGTGGGTAACTTTTTATTTACGTTGACAACATCACGGAATGTTGGTTTTAACGAATGTCGCCTGTGAGCTGCACAAAGGTCGTTACGCGGGCAATTTAAAAAAATTAAGCATAAAAATTCACATTAACGACGGGCTAAACGCCATTATATTATACGATTTCCTAAATGAAAATCCATATAACACTCCGGTCGGTGGCATATGGCGCCCGACGCCGAGAAACGCTCGCTGGAAGCGGCCCGGCGTGGGCGACTCGAGGCATCTACATTTACTAAAAGTTTTAACACAAATATATACGCGTTATGCGGGGGTGTGGTACCATCTGTGCACATATTCATTCCTTAAAATCAAGGTTCGTTTATTCCTTAATTTGTAATGGCAGCTACCATATTACTGACGGCGTATTAGACAAATCGACGTTCGGATGAGAATTGAAACGCGCAAGAATTATTTAATATTAAAAAGTATAATATGCGGCCAGTAACAAAAAAATAAAAAAATCGTTCGCAATTGAAACTCATTCGTTTTATATCATCATTTTTATATTCAACGGTATATTGTTTCTTGTATACTTTTTATCCTAATTTAAATTCAGAATTTATTAGTTCAATATTCACAGGGGAAGTTTATTGCAATTCTTATATAACAGTAAGTAATTTAATGAAACTTAGAGAAAGGTATAACAATTTTGTGTTTATTTCCAACACACCGTGGACATTATAAATGAGAGTAAAAAATTACAATTTAAATCATTCTTTATTCAACATATAAAGGTTAACATCTTTTGATGACGTCAACTTCTGTCTTCCACTTGTTCAAATGAAATGCATCAGATTTAAGAGCAACCGGCGAAAGGTACTCGGCGGAACTATATACGAAATATTTTAATTAATTGTATTATAATAATATATATACCTATCAGTGATAGGCCAGCGGTAGAGGACTAAGACTTGCGAATGAAGGTCTCGTGTTCGATTCCCAGTATACAATCTTATATAACTCATACTTTGTACATAAATTACATAGAATTGCCTCTGCTCACAAATAAGTTTCCAGAGGGTGGAGTTTCCAGGGAGTGGAGGCTTAATACTATACTGCAGCCGCCAACCTGCCTGCCAGGCGTGGTGATTAAGGTATTTCCTCTTATAGATATTTTTGGGGCAGGCCCATGCCTTGCAGTCAGTGTCTATGGGCTGATACAACCAAGTCTCGTAAGCATTCACACGATCTTGAAGGTCCACGTTTCAGACACGTTGCTGATTCAATGTCGTTACTCTTGCTAAATATAGTTGTACTAATCTAAATTTAACCCGGCATCACACTGATGCTATTTAAAAAAAAAAATCTTGATATTCTGTCTTAAGACGTCCATTATTGGATATAGGCCTTACCTGGAGATTTTCTTCTGAAATGGTTCGAAGTGGCTTATCTAATTAATGTACATCCTCGTATAGAAGTGATCACTGTGAATATCCTTACCTGATAATGATACGAATAAATAAATGTTTCAAATAAAATCCTACCATACAATGAGACGAGCGTACTTGTGCCAGCCTCCACGTCCACAGGCCACTTCCCGCATTCATGTATCCGCGGCGACATTCATTAAAATTTGCGCCGCCCGCCGCCCGTCGGCCACACCTGCTGCCCTGGCGCGCGACCAACGCGCGCATTGTTTGCTCCGAATACATTGCCGCGTTGCAACTCGCGCCGCTCGCCCGATTACCGCCAAAACTACTTATGTATATTGCGTAAACAGTTATACACGCCTACACTACAATCGACAGAGACGCGGATTCGGGGCATACCGATTTTAGAACTGAAAGAAGTGAATGTGTTCCTAGAAGTGACTGATACTGCTAGGTCCCAAGTCGTCGTCTGGCTTCTGTTTTAACACATTCCCTTTGTTACTTATATCTGGGTGACAGATTATTTCCACGGAGGTCTCCGTCACCTGAATAAAGGTATTCTTAGTCGGGTGCTCTTCGCATTCATTTTTGTTTTTTTTGCTCGATTGCCTTATAAATTAGACAGAAACTTTGGTAACAATCACTTTTCCTCAGCACGACGACTTGAAACTTTCGCCACAGCTGTCAAAATTTTTCAGACAGTTTTGGATGATACATTTTAATTTCCTTTTGTATATACATGAGTCAACTTATTACATCAATCATCACCATTTTTACTTCCAGACACCCACTGTAAGGTACAGGTTTTTCCCGAAGATCGCCACAATGTCCGATCTTGCGCTGCTCGCATACAGCGACTTCCCGTGACCTTGAATATGTCCTCGTCCCACCTAGTGGGTAGGTTACCCCAGTCTAATTATAGCAATAATTCAAAATCAAAATGTTCTTTATAAGAATAGGCTGTTATAAGTACTTTCGACCTCTAATGGATTCAGGCGTTACTTTGCGGAAGTCCCTCCTAAGTAAGAAAAGGACAAATAGTCGTGCAATAAAGTGCACCGTGCACATGCGGCAAACAATGCGAATTACACAACTACCACCTCTAAATCACAATGACAATGACTCTGTGTTTGGCACTAATCGGTATAACATTACTTCTGAGGATGCCCCGTGGAGGGGTGAACGGTGAACACGTGTTGAGTGATCTAGCGGTGGTAGTTGTGTAATTCGCATTATTTGCCGCATGTGCATTTATCAGCGGGCTGGCGGGTGGTGCACTTTATTGCACGACTACTGCTACATAGCGGAAGTAGCTATATAATAGTCCTTTTCTTACTAAGTATTATACTTTCGAGTCTTCGAAAAAAAATCTGCATTGTTAGGACTACAGGACGCTACTACCGGCTCGAAAGACAGTTTTGTAGAGAGCCGGCGAGAAACTCAACAGTTGCTCTTTATAAATATAGTTTTATAAAGAGTGCGCGACAATAATCAGTTTCCTGAGTGAGCATCAACAACATTTAATGCCACGCATCAATATCAGTATAGTATTCTTGTATCCAATAATATAGTTTTTTAAATAATTTTTTTTTAATATTGGTTTTAAATCTCTCCAGTGGCAGATCTGAAATTGTTTGTGCTTTTTATTGTATTATACATATGTATACCTTGTGTCATAAATGATTTATTTTATAAGACGAAAAGTAGGAGTGTAAACTTTTATTTTCATGTTCTTGTTTAGTCCAATAATTCACACTTCTATTACACATTTTTTTTAAATAATTTATGCACTAAAATTAATATTTTTCTATAACTGCTTTGGAAAGAAAACTAAATTGTTTTGTTACATTTTATTTATTAAATAGTGATCACTATAGAATAAGTTATATTAATTTTATTTTGTTCTTGAAATGCGAAATGCCAATAATTTCTTGTAGGACAAAGTATGTTACGACAGCTAGTTGTTTGACAATAATGATTGAAAAGATATTAATAATAATTAAATATGACTTAAGTATAAATTCTGTTATTTAAAATGATTTTTTTTGAAATAAGTACTTGTATTGTCATTGTAATGGTTCAAGATACATGGTAATTTTTCTTTTATCAAATTATACCACGCCGTTCAATGTCAAGTATTTGACAGTTAGAAGGAGGCTTTTATTTTATTATTTGGTTTGTATAGCATCATATATGAATTATTATCAGTAAATAATATATTTTTAAATTTTTTCTTGTCTCTTTGTAGTAATTTGCCCAAAGCCTTGAAAACATGAATTAAATGAACTAGCCTTATTGATGAGGGCGCCTTACATATATATATATATATATATATATATATATACAAAAAGAAAATAAAGTAAAATTTACTATGAAAATAATAATGTAGTCTTCACTTAATTGACTTTTGTTTCTATTTCCCCCAGGTTTTTTTAAACTCTATCCATGTTTTTTTTTCTCTTTCTTTCTCAGTACAACCATGTTTGCACTTTCCTTGGGGATTGAAATCAACTTTTCTTGTTATATGGTGGGTGTCCCTTCTGAGCATGTGGCTTATCCAATTCCATTTGAACTGTTGCGTTAAATCTCGTTGCATTTTTCTCATAAATCAGTATTGGTAATATTCTTGGTCCAGCCATCGTCGTCAATTCAGCCAATAGACTCCAAATGCTAAGTATAAACTCCTCCTAAAGATTGCAACGATGGTCACTGGTCTTGCGTAGGCCGCATCGGGGCTACAGGCCAATATCGGAAAATTCAACGGAGGCAGTGTTTGAAAACTTGATGATCATTGTAACACGAAATTTTTATATTTTGATTGACGTAAGGAAAGAAAGTTTAACAGCTAGGGTTTTTTCTCAGCCTTAGAACACTACATCGTGTTTTAACGTAAATTCAAAAATAAATTAGTACAGTCATTTCAAAATTTTTCGTTTAGTGCTGCGTTAAGTTTATTTAAATTTCATATACAGGTTATTTGATAATAAAAGAAAAGACTTTAAAGAGATGTGAATATAAGGTACATTAGTAACTAAATAGCTTTAATACTTTGGCAACTATTTTTAATTACCCTGTATTAATTGATCAATCTGAAATACGTTACATTAATTTGTTTTTATTTTAGAATGACAATGAATTCTTTAATGGAATCAGGCGTTAGAGCCTTCTTGCGGAAGTCCATCCTAAGTAAGAAAAGGACCAATATTTAGCCACTTCCGTGTAGTAGTAGTATTCTGTGTTTGGCACTAATCGGTGTAACATAACTCCTGAAGATGCCTCGTGGAGGGGTGAAACACGTGTTGGGTGATTTGGCGATGGCGGTTGTGTGATTCGCATTGTTTGCCGCATACGCATTTATCAGCGGGCTGGCGGGCGGTGCACTTTGTTGCACGGCTACTACTGCATGTGCGGAAGTGGCTAAATATTGGTCCTTTTCTTACTTAATATTTTATATTAGTATAAATATTGACAGTACAGTGTGCAGCGACAGATAATTAAAACGTATTAGTTTTAATATGTAGTATTAATACGTCGAAAACGCTTTATCTCACTTCATGATACAAGACTTAAGAGGCCGCCCAATGATACGGGTGGATAAATCAAAAGCCCTCTTAGACCTGACTCTGTGCGTGAAGTGTCTGAGCAAGAGATGAATTCTGGCAGTACATTCTGTAGAAGCAGATAATAAACAATTATTGATTTAAATATGTAGTATTGTGAATTTTTAAATGCTCTTTCTTTATTACGTTATTTATTATTTCTGATTTCTATTTGTATTATGGATACGATGATCATACATAATGGATAGCAAATGAACGACACATTCAGCCGTTTAAAGCTTTTATACTGATAACCAATCACCCTGTATAGATGTTTCGATTGTTTTAATTGAACCATAGGTTAGCCTATGTTTTATGTATGGGGCTACAAAAACTTCCAATATCGTATACGCGTAAATCCGGGCGTAAAACTAGTGGCAGTGGTGGACTTGGGGGGATGGGAGTGGGAGTGGGAATAAGGTGTGGGGCGTCGTTATGCAACGCACGTGTCGCCGCGGCGTAAACACTTCCGACACATTAACCGTTATACGATGTAAGGAATGAAAATTTTCTTAGTTTTACTTTTTCGACTTTTTACTTACTTTATTACCTGGAATTGACGATTCTTATACATTATCAAAGAAAGTGAAACAAAATAATAAAAAACGGGTGAAAAACAATTGTTTTTAAATACCTATTGTATTAAATATATAATCGAATTCAGGCAGTTCAAGAGAGTCGCCAAAGACATAGTTAAAATAAATAAATTTAAAATAAATAAAATTAAAAAATAAATTAGAATGTAGCGTTATTATTTATTTATTTTATTTATTTAATATTCTTTATTGTACGTACACGTTAAGATACGTTTAACAAGTTTTACAAAAAAAAAGTACAATAGGCGGTCTTATCAGACAAGGCAATATCTTTCAGACAACCTTAGTATGGAAAAGGTAAAAGTACTAATAATGGGTAGTTTACGTGTATAAAAAATACATATTTAAAAACAAACGAACATAAACATACGTAGCAATACATACATATGTATATAACATATATACTTATAATAAATAAGGTTTAATACATATTATAAATATAATACAGTAATAAATAAAAAAATATTATTTTATATTATTAAATTTTGAACATTTAAATTTAGTTTGTCGTGGTAACATCATCAGGATTCATTTAGAAACCTATTTGTTACCTAATATATTTTAGTTTAAACTTTTGTATTTGTAATATCATTGAATTATTTATGGAATATCAGTAAAAAAATTAATGTGTGAAGGATTTTCTAAGTCACACCAAAGCTGGGAATGAAATTATGTACGAAATCGTAATATGTTAATAGTAAAGACTTTTTCTAAACCAAGGCGATTTGGAACCGTCATAGCTTTAAATTTAAGAATGCCAATATGGAGGAAGGATCAATTTGATTGTATATTTTAAATTGGTCTCTTCTGTCTTTCTTCTTATGATATATTTGTGGTCACTGTAGTATTTTCAAAGTGGACTATATAGACTATTTATGGAATAAGGAGAGTGATGTAATTTGAGTATATAATAATAAAGACGTGAATAATTTATGTTGAACCGCGACGACCTTTCCTGTATGAGCAAATGAATTATGCGTCTTTTCATTAGCAGTTCAGCTGTACAACGTCCACAGCTGGACTAATGCTTGCAGATTTCCAATAGAACCAGTTGAGAGCAGACCACATACAGTGTTTTGCGATAATTTCATCAGGGATGTCTGTATATTTTGTACTCTATACTACGCTGCTATCGCCGCTCCGACCAGAACCTTAAGGCACCGGCTTGCATGGTTTTTGGATGCTGTGTCCTGCTCACTAACACTTCATCTTACCAGTCTGCTGGAATACGTGGGCTTCTTTCAGGTGTCCAGAATACAGACCACGCAATGCCTAGCCCAGCGTAGGTCTACCACCCTCAAGTTGGATAGACCAGCTTGTTAAGATCGTGGGAAGATGCAGGCCGGTCTTAATCGGCACTATTAGAAATTTATGGGGTGGCCAATGTCCAGCAGTGGACCTCTCGTCACTGAATATAATTATTTTATTTTACAAATAGAAATGATCTAAAGTATAGCCTGTAACATAAATATATAGTTAATAATCTAAATTTTCTGTAATAAATATATACTCAAAGTCGATTTGTTAGTCATTAGAAATATAAAAAGTAAATTATTAATGAAAAAGTAATGTATTGTATATGGTTCTTATAATAATATTAAATATAGTAATGGTTTATAGTAATACACCTTCTTAGAGATTTCTTAGACTCGCCAATGTATAATGAGAATGCTATTAAATATTTTGTAACGATCAATCTTACGGCATTCATCTAACGGTCTTGTATATCTAACAGGAGTGACAGATGTGTGTTCCCACGCGGGGATTTCGATATGCAAATGCTGTTTCCACATTATCTCCCCCCCTTTCTCTCCATAGTATCTGTGTCCAACATCGCAAACCGAGACACGGGAAATTCTACTCAACGTTGTAGACATAAGACGCATTTTTGAATACGTTCTCAATCATCTTATTGCAAGCATATGGCAAATTTCCCGGGCTGATGGAGCTTCTGTTGTGTTAGGGCTGCCCGGGGTTTCTCTTAATAGAAGCGGGACGGTCTGTGAAATATATTTAAGAATACAAAAATAAATTAAATTATTTTATCTTTATCAACCCTGTCAGTTGATATTTCTGGTCTATACCGCATATGAACGCATTCGACAACTTCAGAACGGCTTGATTACGCAGATAAAAAATGAAAAATGATAGGAAAAATGAAAAATGTTAAAAAAGTGTAAAGCCTAACCACCTTTTCTTTTTCTTAATCAACTGCTGGGAAAATAAAATACATGTGAAACATTTTTCGACAATCCAAAAAAAAAAATGGCAGTAAAAATATCCAAACTAAAAATGTCGAGTACCATTATATGTAATAAGCCGGGGAAAAATGTTTTTACGCAAATAGTATGTAATGTAAAAAGTTCTCGATTCTTCTTTTTTTTTTCAGCCGATAGAGCCCACTGCGAGGCATAGGTCTTTCACAAAGATCGCCACGATGAAATCTCTGTTGGTAAAATATTCATATCCAGAGCTGATCAATTAATTTTTAAAAATAAAATGTCGATATAAAGAAAGTCAGTAATTTTTGTGTAAATAGAATACACAGGTCGACAAAAAGTCAAAGTAAAATGTGCTATTTTACATTATTATTTACAATTCCTGTCGCATTTTTAAACGCATTTTTTTCTTTTGAAACAAAAATTTACAACGCAAGCCGCCGAAAACTTTATGACGTTTACGTAACTAATTAAGATTCGGACTCAAAAAAAGTTGTTTTAAGCGTTTACAATTAGGAAATTTTGATGCCAAAAATGTACTTCGCTTTAGTTGCCTAGTTTTGGATAAAATGGACCTTTTTGGAAAATTCAAAAGTAAAAAAGAACAACTAAAACCTTTTTCTGTCCTCGTACCATATTTTCATTGTACGCTTACCATTGTAGTTTGTCAGATGCGTTCATTAACGCAACAAACTATAGAATCTCTAAGGATATGGTGGTACCGTCGTCTAGCGTCGGATATATTACTATTTTCAAGAACATTGAAGAGTGTTAAAACACTAGCATACTAACATTACACTCGGAATATATTTAGCAAACCTAATGTATGTACATAAAAATCACAATAAATTTAAGACATTTTATGATTTCCAGCAATGTAATATATGGAACAAAAATAAACGAATGAATACGATTTTATAATGAACTACCAAACGACGTGGTAAATTTATTTCTTAGTTAATTCAAAAAAATTATTAAGCATAGGTTATGTCAAATGTCATATTAGTCTATTTCAGAGTATGTTCACGATTACAATGTTTGGAAATAATAAAATCATCAAAGAATTTTACAAATACCACTGAGGTACCTATTATTGCAAACAAATCCTTCATGTCTGAGTGTACGCATATATAATAAAGTTCCACGATTTATATTAAATTTTAATTATCTCAATTGTAAATCTAAATAAAAAAATGTACTAAAAATAGAACTGAATTAAATGAATCTTATAATAACATTCAATGGTTTTTAATTAATCGAAATGTATGGAACTTGGTTCGTTGACTCATTTATATGGTTGAGATAATTATTTACTTATTGAGTTTCTGGTCTGCTCTTAACACCATACCAACGTTCCGAGCTGTTTGCAGTTTACTGTTATATTATTAAAATAATCAACGACTCAAAAGCGCTTCTAAATGACAACTTGAATAGTTATTTTGAATTTAAATATGAAATAAGTAAAATGAACTTCTTAAACTCGCTACGCGCGGTGAATCCGTCGTCTACGCCTCACTATAGCTAAAGGTTCTACGATAGCAGCTACGGTAGCTGTCTCGTAGCAAGGGCTAAAGCTCGCCCGCTACGTGAGGTACGCGTAGCACTGTAGCGATGTTCTACGCAATATCGTTGTTACGATTCTTTTTTATTTGACATTATTATTGTTTTTATTTGCAAAAAATATTAATATTGACTATAATATTTCCCTACATTTACACAAATCATGTACTCCTATGTACATTTTTTCCTTTTTCATTCTTAATTTTGGTTCATCATCATGACAAGTGATAGGCGCCTTCTGTAAGACTTAGGCCTTTCACAATGATCGCCACTATGACCAGTCAGGTCTTGCGTTACCCACCTTCAGCGACTACTCTCTATATTGACCAACAATCGTTCACACTTAAATTTGAAATACTTTGGTGACGTTACGAAAAGTAGAGACGACGTGGAGAGACTTGTCCAGAGTAGAGTTATTAGCTTAAGAGCTGATGGTTGACCAGATTGATTAATGGATCAGGTATTGCTTTAGAGACGAAAAGAGGGCGAGAAATTGTTAGGAGGGTTTATGACGAGTGCTCTACCATGAGCAAATAATTCCAACTACTTCCTTCGACCTGGACCTAGTGGAAGCTTATCACCGCTGCGTCTACCGACACATGGTCGACTCTCGTAAACCTTCCGGATATCCGTGTCATAAGCTATATGCCTCGCTCATAGCAAAGACATCAAACAGTTTTATATTTAAATTTGGGTTATTGATTGTGAATTGTAAATGCTTATAGTATTATTATAAGTCTCAGATGTCAACATGATGGTTATTAGCAAAGAGATGAAGGTGTACTTGGTTATGCAAAAGAATTTTCAATTAATAAACGCCTGATTAGTCGCCTCTAGTTTTAATCTTACCTTCTCAAATAAATTTGTAGATTTGTGAACAATTTTTCAGTTTGCATTGCATCCAATTAGTGCTTTTCAGATAAGCTTATCCAAGTTAAATGCAGGTAATTGGTGCAGGTGACGTCAGAGCTGTGCCGGCATGTCGCGTTAGGATTTAAAACGCTCTCCGGTCAGGACAAACAACAAACACGACGGGCCCAGCTGGGGCCGCCGCTGTCCAAACACGGACGAAACGGCACGTATATCAGGATAACTTTGGATTTTCACTTGCAATAATTCTGTTTGCATTCGTATATAATCTTTAATTACAACAAAATCCTTTCGCACATTTATATAAAGCGATTTTAAACCTTATGCTTTAACTTATAAGATTTAAATACAAAACATAGGTTACCTACGTAAGATTTTGTGCGTTCTATGCCTTCTTTGTGTACAAAGAAGGTTAAATATATTTTACAAGTGTTAATATAAGTTTTAGAAATAAATGAAACAAGTTATGTACATAATATTTAAGCAAATTAAACTTTATTAGTGAGGTGCATAAAGTAAATATTTTGATATAAGTATTAATAAATAACAATCTCAAAAGTATACAGGAGGATCAGTTATATAGTAAGAAAATATGTTTTGCAAAACACGGATTACTACATATTACAGAAATTTATACCTGCTGACTTTATATTGACAAAAGAAATTAACATGTCGTATTCACCTACAAAAAAAAACAAATAAATGTAATAATACAGTTTTAAAAGATTCAAAGGTTTTTGCTGAAAATTTTTATATTCACTGAAAACTTTAAAGCTTGTCAAAAGTCAAATAAGTTATATACGCAAAATTTTAAAATAACAAAACATTTTAACAATTAAAGTTGGTGTAAAAGTTAAAATAAACAAATGAGTTATGTACATAACATTTAAAGTATTTTAAATCTTATTTGCATGCGCAAATAGAACAAATTAATCATTTTTAGTAAGACGTATGAAAAAGATATTTTAAAGTAATTGCATATAAATCAATAGTAATTCGTAAACTTCACTACACATAGTGCACACATAACAATTAAATAAAAAATACAATTTATGTGTGTGTATGTATCTGTGTATAATTTAAAGCAAATTAAACCTAATCCATCTCTGTAACAAGTCTCTGCTACGTTTAAACCGTTTGAAACCTTAAGAGTGTTACTTTAAGGTCTAAATTTAAATAGGAGTTATATAAATAAAATTTAAAGTATTTTTTTTAAACCTGATTTGTATGCGGTAAAGGCATTATATAAATCATAAGAACTATTTTAACTTTATACATGAAAAATAAGAAATATATGTAGTATTCAAAGTAATTTAAAACCTATTGTTATATATGATAAACTTGCTATTTAAAACAATTATGTACCTTGATATATTACCAATAATATTTTAATTCAAAATGCGAGTAGGTTTAAGGAATTTTAAATCTTTTTCCGATAGAAATGGAGTTTAAGCTTCGGGTAATTATATTATTAATAATAATTTTGGTAGGTTTAGAATATTGTGATATTTCATGCTTTGTTCGTGGTCCGGTCGGTTGTTTTGGGCCTAAGACTTAATTTTGGACAGAAGATTTGTGCCCGTGTGAGTGACCGTGAGGGGTTCTGGCGGCATCTGGCGGCACATTGCGCCCCGAATCTTTTCAGTATTAACGTCGACAGTTGGACGACTACTCCGAATATCATTTGCGAACACGCAATAGTATATATATATGTATATATAAATGCAGTATGTTTATATATACATGTAGTATGTATGTATGTATATAAATGTGTGTGAGTAGTAAATCGAGATTGAAACTAAAGACTACTAATGGGCCTTCACCTTGTTACTTCTTTTTGACAGATGACAGTGATTGCTACTTAGCATAAAAAAAACGCTTAATGCTTATGTTCAACGTACGATAGATTACATCTCTTATTGACTTCAAGTTGTTCAAGTGGATACCTTAGACCTGAAAATAAAAGAAAGAAACTTAGCGGGACAGTGAACACATGATTCCTAAGGAGTAGATCACAGAATTTTTTAAAATTTTTAGTCGATAGAAGTTTTGAGAACATTATTTTTAATCCGATTGTAAAAATGTATAATACTTCTATATGTATATCAATATATATATATATATATTTATACATATACATACATTCTCTATATGTATATAAATATTCATATATATATATATATATATATATATATATATATATATACATATAGAGAATGTGTATGTCTTTGATAGAATTGTAAACTATGCATTGGATCATACGATGATCTTTAAAGAAGTTGTTAGGCAAGAACCCACGAAGGTTTAAAAATTAACTGATGGCACCACATTCATTCTAATGAATTTTGGTATATTGCCGTGCTGTGCTTGAGAATTTACTATACATGCCGAATTGAAATGAAACTAAAACAGCGCATTTTTGTTTCGACAATAATTTTTAACGTTAAAAAAGGTCAATGTCAGTTCGAGAGTAAGCAACTGGCTGGCAATACTAATCGGGAAATAAATTCAGAATTCATTTGGTCTTATTTAATTGAAATTCAATAATAATCATCCGTCTGTACATTACTGTAATTCACCACTCAAGTTCCACACATTATGTTTAACTTATAATTTTTGCATGCTAAATGCTACCAAATAAATCTTATTTATTTAGTATTAGTGTTAGGTTTAAAACTAAGAAAAGAAAGCTCTAAGATATCTTGTGGAACTTTATTGCACATGCGAACACTCAAACCTATAAAGAATTTTTTAGTTTTAGAAGAGTAAAAGTTTGGTTATGGGTTCATTTTAATTTATTGTATTTATAATGTGTCTTTGCATTGTTTTCTATAGACTTTTCAAATTTCACCAGTTGAATATCAATTTCTTTCAAAACACCTCTCAAGCTATTTTAGCTAAGTTATAAATAGCTTGGACAGCTCTTTTTTTGTAAAACATATATAGAATTCATTTCAACGACACTGTCCTGTTTTAAAGCATCGTAAGCCAAAATGCTATGGAAATAAGTAGAATATACAAGTCTGGCTGTATTAACGTCCCTTAATTGTCTTAATTTTTTAATTACAAAGATGACAGAGATGGACCTATGAGCTTTGAGAGATGTGAGTTCCTAGAGCTTTTAACTAAAGTTATTCTGTACATAATATTTAAATCAATCAGTGCAGTGAAGGATTGTGAATGAAAGAAGATTATACAAGAAAATGTAAAGAATGAAAGGAGATATAGTATAAGAATTTATGAAGGATTTCAGGAGGTAACGCTAATAAAAAATGTACTGATAATTATTTGAAACAAAAGTTCTGTTATAGTTTTAAGATAAGCGAACAAAATTTGAAGAAAAAAGAAGAAATTAGTTAGTGCAAATACTTCATGAAAAGCAATTTACGATTAGGCGATTCATATATATTCCTGTAGATGATACATATAATTGTGGAGGAGATCAAATCAGGAATGAAAAGATATAAGAGAAACGAAAGTTAAGCTCTGTGAATTGAAAACTTGTAGTGACCGTGGGCAGACCGAATTGCGCAGAACACACGGGGTCTTTAAGTTCTGGAGCGTAGACCACGGAATAGTAATCTCAGTAAAGTATGTCCACCCACAAGGATACACGACCTTATTAATATCGTCCAAAGACTTTAGATATAGGCCACTTTCAAGCAGTTTTATTCGAAATCTCAAATGGAAATATTAAATCTCTATACAATTGCTCAAGAAATGAAATAGAATATATATTTAAAATCAGGACGCATCAATCTGAAAAGGGACTGTTATATTCACTTATCCTAAATAGTTTCTGTAACTAAATATAAGAGAATTGAAAACGATGTCCCAGCAGGCGAGAAACACTACGAAAGTTGAAGCGAAATTGATTATTTTAATCATATTTGCCCAGTGGATGGTAGACATTGTTCATCAACATGAAGTAGGCATTTCGTTTAGTTGTGTTGAATGTTGAAATTTCGCTGCTTCTTCACTCAATTATATGTTTACAACATGTAGTGCTAGTATTTCTAGACAGATTAAATTTTCAAGAATTATTTTACATGAAACCTAGTAGTTTTTTAAATAGGTTATGTGATTTGTTACACCACAGCCTTTAAAATTAAGGCCAATAAACTCTTAATTTATACTTTATTAAAATATATTCAACTTAATGATATTAAAAATTTTATATAGTTTCGATTAAATGCGGTTACATGATACAAATAGTATATAATATAATATAATATTCAGTTAGTTTGAGACAAAAAATCACGAGCGTAGATCAAACCGTTACATCGTTTCGTTATGTTTTTAAAGGAACCGTATATTTAAAAAATAAAGGAATTGTCAAAAATCAGCTGAACCATTAAAAATAGCTGAACATAGGGTAAAATGGATAGGTATTGATGTCACGACCCCTGGTTATATTTGATTCACTGATCGTATTACAACCAGCAATTTATCGTGATATTCATTAAATTTTTCTTTAATAGAGTTTCTAGCTCTCATATTATAATATACGAATGACTCTCTTTTCTTTTCACTTCTTTTTCTAACTAAAGTCGTGCCAGAATCTAATGCACTTTCTTTTCCGCTTCTCTATCTAAAAGCAGAAACGGAGTTCTCGCAATCCAAGTGCTCAAAAGTAAAGCTATGCATACATTCCTTTAATTTTTTTTATATCTTATCACTCCGTATATGTATATATACATTTACTCTATCACCGCATTTAGAAGGTAAATATACACCCATAAGAAGCGACAGAAAACTCTACACTTATTCTTTTCAAAATACAATTAACAAAGTGATTATTTTTATTGGAATACATATCTCGTAAATAGAATAAAGCCGATTGTCTCTGAGTATCTTTGTTATTTAAACATTTTGCAATTGTCTAATAAATGTAAGCGAGGTTTTTGACAACATTTTTAAACCTATTTAGTGGAAAGTTTTAAATAGGATTCTCTTTTTAGAAAGCAGAGAATGATATACTAATTTTCAATATCAGGTTTATTATATCTCGTAAGAAGCGGAGCCCATGGTACCCTAGAACCCTTGTCTATTAAACTATTCCTCAAGAATCACCTGAGGAGTTGGAGACACTGGTCGTAACCTTGGCGCACCGGAAGTGATCTGGTGCGGTCGGATGTGACGCAAACGCGGCACGTGCGGGCCATATGGCGCGGGGGCGCGGGCTATTTATGTGTTTTCCTACTTCGGCTGCTCACATCTGGACTACTCGCATTATCGGGATGATAAATAATTAATTCTTTTGAAAAATTCTCTGCAAAACTTTTATAAATAAGTCTCGATTTTTTCGATTAAGCAATATCTATGGGCAATGTATGATCATCACCATGTCGGCTGATAGACGCGTAGTTCTCTGCTACTCACATCCGATAATTTTTAGAGACTGTCACTATATATTCGGATCACGTAGTACTGCGTCTATCGGCTTTTCGTTGCTACTCTTGAAACTTTCGGAGCCCACAGCTGACTGTTGCAGGAGTAGTGTGCCCTCTGCCACATCAGTTCTTGATAGAGGCCTATGCCAGCAGTGTTATGAGTGAAATGTTGATGATGACTGCTTGGCATCCTTTATTATATCTAGTTCCTTATGAATGATAATTCCGGGGCGAATTTTGGGGATGCCATGGGTTCAGCTCAACACTAATATGTTTATTTAGGGTGAGACTCACTAACAATCATCGCCTATTACAGGTTTAGACCTCTCCCAAAGGTGAACACGACGGCTGGTCTAGCGCTGCTCGCATCTTGTTACTTCTCTCTACATTGACCAACAATCGTTCACACTACAATTCTAAAATAAGAGTAATAGAGAAGAATTCATTGCATTAAGTTGTGAATAAAGTCAATACTATGAAAAAAAATGGAGCTCGATAAAAACAAGTGTTTTACCAAAAATGTTAAAAATATAAAAGCCGTGTATGTGAATTGTCCCTCAAGCTGCAACGCCTCGGTCGTCAGTCAGGAATCCGCGTGGCAGCTGCACACGCGTTATTCTCCAGCTTGCTCCAGATACTTTCAAGCTGGTCTGAAACTATTTTTTTGGCACAAGTTTTCAAGCTATCTAATTTATAAGCAGATCTCTCTATACCTTAAAAACCAACTAATATAGTTTTTTCATATAGTCTGAGAAAAACTGCGTTTGCATTTTCAAAATATTCCAATTAAGAATGATCACAAAATAATATGTTATAAGGGCAATAACGATCCCATTTAGAACATGAAGCATTTAATTCTTTCCAGAATTATTTACAAAACACATTTCATGGTAGTTCTTTTATAAATTAACATTGATATATTATATTATACGGGAGAGCATTTATATTTCATATTCCGTAGCGAATAGAATTAGAGAACATTGGTTGGAGAAAAGAGATCGAACACAGAGTTAATAAAAGTGTAAAAAAACACATAACCGAAACGTTATTGATTTGGCAACATTGAATGTATTTTTAAATTATGTGTACTGCTGGTGTACTTAAATAAATAAATACATAATAGACTTTGGTCATTAAGAAAACAGAGCATTATTTGATATTTCCAATATCAAGTAAAATCATCAAGTAATTGGAAGAAACAAGTGAAAATTTCAAGGACATAATAATGCTTGTAAGTAGGATGGCAAGTCATATATTCATAAAAATTTAAAAAAAGTAACAACAATGTAGTTATTAATTTACATTCATTTTAAATGGAAAAAAATGTAATAGAAAGTTACATACTGAAAGAAACAAGGAGATAAAAATGAATATTTATATACATGTCAGTTTATGTTCGTTAAATAAGTGAAAACTTTAAAAAAGTAAAATGCATATAATATAATATATTTATCAAAATAAAGAAACAAAGATAAAAAATATTTTCTATCTTAAGTCCGATGAAACGACGAGGAATGTCATGGAAAGTCGCATGAAAAAAAAATATAAATATATATAAGGTCACATAACTCGTGCTCATTTTATATCTATAAGACCAGATGTTATTCTACCTACTTTCACTACTACCTTAAAAAAACTGACTTATCAGGTTTCGACGCGTGGACTTCTACAACGAACGCATCGATACGATACGATGATGGAACTCAAAGTTTTTACTCGGTTAACTATAGGCTCAAGGAGGAATTTTGAGTTTCAATTATATAGCAAGGAAAAGCGGTGATAATTTTGAAAAAAATGATGAGAGGTTGATGGACCTTGACGACGAAGCGGCAGCTTCATGTGCTGATTCGATAGGTCCACACCACGTTCGATAACGCAGTGGCAAAGGGGAAGCAAGACCGGCACAGAAGGCGGTGTAACAAAGAGACGAAATTTCTAAAAAGGGTGGCAGTCTTCAATGACACGACGCAAGACTAAACTAGAGTGAGCAGAGATACACCAGCACCGTCAACCTATCACCGTACGAAAGAATTATTGAATAAGCTAAAGCCATAACCGACACTGGTTCGATGCAATTACGTGTGAAAGTAAAAATTGTGCTCGGGTAGCAGCTGGTCCGCGCACCTGTTCTAACGAGCCCCCGTCGGGGCCTCCCCAACCCTCCGCCCACACCCGACTACCCCTTTTGTTCCCGATAACTTAAGCTCCGATACTCCGGGGAATTAAAAACGAAATTATAAGGATAAAAGAAGGATAGCCCATTTGTTATCTCAATGCAGAAATGTGAACAGATAATTTAAAATACCACTGTGAAAGATATGCTTGGGATTTTTCTACGTGATCGAAGATAATGAGAGAATTGATAAACAAACGCAAGTAACCGGCACAGCTCAGTAGGTGGAAAAGTTGAAGTGGTAGCAACACACCACATAGCACACAGAACTGATGATGGTTGAGATCTTCAGGTTCTGGAGAGGAGACCATGGACTGGCGAACGCGACGTAGGACGTTGTGGATGACAAGAAGATCCTGCCTACGGTTGATTACGGTCGGTTATTTCTCAGACATCTAAATATTTATTGAAACTTGTTAAAAAATAACACAATAACGTTTTTCCATATTAATAAGTCAACTCTTCTTTACACTTAATTCTACGGAGAATAAATAATATACTGGAAAATTCGTTCTTTATTTAAAAATGATATGTTCTTAATGGTATCAAAATCTGCTGCGTTCAAATATAAAAATTACAACCTTAAATATTTTATTGAAACTATTCAGTTATGACAAATGAAAAACCTTATTTTTCGTCCTATGTGTGTATATTTAAATGTGTTTAATGGAATCAGGCGTTACCTTGCGGAAGTCCATCCTAAGTAAGAAAATGGCCACATGCTGCACATGCATGTGCGGAAGTGGCTAAATATTGGTCCTTTTCTTATTTAAATGTACATAAATGTAACATAAAGTCGTCGAAAGAAACTAGATGTATGTCGCTAACAACAGTTTATACTGGATATCTACAGGAGGGGCATAAGTCGACCAGTCAACTGTCTTACGCCTGAAATTATGAAGATAAATAATATATATAAGAAAAATACAAGTCTGTATGTAAGGATTGTACATACTTATACACAAGACATAGACAAAAACCTGCTAGAATCTATAATGTGAGTTGAAGTCCAAATGTTGATGCATGTCTAATGTGTGTTGTATCTCCAATTAGATTGATAGATTGATAGATGCTATGGATTAAATGTTTATGAATTCACTGTTCGTTTTTTTCGTTTAATCTCATAGCAGCCTAAGACAACGGTGACGCCTAAATTTCGTTTTAAAAAAGTTATAAAAATCCTTAATGGGTATAGTTGTATACATATATAATAAAGTTCCACAATATACCTCAGATCTCCCGTTTCTTAGCTTTAAATCTATTATGACTATAATTAAAATCGTAGAACTTGGTTTGTTGGGCCTTTTAAATGATTGATATTATAATGTACACATGAAAAAAATTGTTAGAATTCATTTAAAAGAGTAACGGTTGAGTTTCTGGCCGGCTCTTCCTAGCAGATTAGCGTTCTAAATCGGTGGTAGCTTACTACATATACTGTTAAAATAATGAACATTCAAAAGTACGTGTTTATGCCTATTTAAATAAAGATATATTGAATTCTTCTATTCTTCTATTGGCATGGCATAGGCCTTCCTTAAATATATATATGGGGAGATTTACCATAATCGCCACGCTTGGCAGGCAAGTTGGCGATCGCAATGTGGTATTATGTTACGCAGAGGACGCTGTTGCCCTTCTTCTGGAAAATTGATTATGAGCAGTCGCATTCTTATATAATTAATGCAAAGAGAGTGAATTATATAAGATTGTATCCCCGGAATCGAACCAGCGACCTACTATCACAAGTTTCAAACTTCTACCACTGTGTTACGACAACTCAATTTCTATATCGTACACATAAAATTCTTTTCTTGATAATAAATAACTATAAGATGGTTTTTGTTGACATTTATTACCGTTTATTTATATTATAGTCCAGTTCGAATCGTTTATAATATTTATGAACGGCTTCATACCATAAGAGTCCGATTTAATAAAGTAGTATCAAATTCTCAAAAGAAATGTACTTAAATGTAATTGGTATTATATAGAGTTATAACTTATAAATGCTAAAGATTTAAAAGAGTGCATGTGTAGTTCATTTGTCAGCAAAAATCTTTTGAGCTTTTAAACCTATTTCAAATCAACCTCTTTAAAGTACGTTACATAGTATTTTTATTACATTTGTAATAATTATTATCAAAATTAATGATTATTTACTATCTGTCTCTGTAGATCATGGTTGCACAGACTTATTAAGACTAGGGGCAATTCGGGTAAATCATGAACTGAAGGCGGGCCGGCCGCCAGAAGTATAGATAATTAATTTTTTTCATTTTATTCTGGAATAGAATTCAATATTTTTCGAATGTACGAGAGTATCATTTTTGCTGTCGGCGGGCCACCAGTATTCGACTGGCGGACCGCATGCAACCCGCGGGCCGCTGTCTGTGCATCCATGCTGTAGACTCTTTATTGCCAGAAGTATTTGTCCTGTTGCATTCTAATATCAAAAGTAAATTTATCAGAATCATCACTGAGTACGGGTTGATCGGTAATATGTGGGAAAGCCTTAAAGCTTTTTTAAACAACTTGTATATTTTTTTATATAAAAAATGTAAAGTTTGTGTTATATTTACTAAATTTGAAGGTTCTAGCATTTCAAATCGGGACGCTACTTAAGTTAAATCACAAAATTGACTCATGAACAATAACATTTTAAGAAATTAGTCAATAAGTATTTCCTTGACAATTGATTATGTTTCCATTAAGTTATTCGTTTTCTTTCGTTTCCTTTTTTCTATCTAACTGAAGTGCGTAAATCTAGATAGAAGATTAGTATCTGGCAGTACGATGCCGTAATTAGCCAATTGTCTCTTTCCAATGGTCGATGTGCAATATTTATCGCAGGGTACTGTAAGTAAATATATATATGTGTGTGTGTGTTTGTAGGTTAAATCTACGTTTTTATTTCATTTCGATAAATAGTATTAAATAAAATTGTTGTACCACTTGGTTTATCTCAAGTATTCGTGTATTTATTAAGGTAAAGACTGTAAAGTGTAAGGGGCAGGTATAAAGCGGCTCTGCTGAAAGTCTAGACTCAAGACGCACTTGACCGCACCAGCTGCCCTCAGTTGACTAGCGTGACGCCGACCAGACGCATCGCCGGTCTGCATAGAGTAATCAAAGCACAGACACTACGTTTATATTTAATCTTCACACAATAATAGAATAAACTACATTTCCCATATATCAGCGTCAAGATGAATTAATTAAAAATATCTATGCCAAATATTTATGATAAGTCGCAGTTACGAGAGTAAAAAAGTTATATTTTTCTCTCAAATCTGCCATTGCGATATGATTTTTAGTTGAAGGAATACTCGTGACACTATGATTATTACAAAGAAAATAAACAGGTATTTTAATCACTGAAATAATTTTATTTAACCATAGTAATAACTTATGCACATTTTTTGTGATTTGTGTTCACTGATATGCTGATCATGATCCAATTTTGCAAAAATGGCGTCCATTTTATTCGTAACTGGATGACCAGAGCGCGGTACGTTATTGACATCATGTTTACCGGATTAAAAACGCTTAAATAAACTATTATGTTTTACTCTTACTAATGCTGCTTTTGTTAAATTAACAGCGCAATTATTTTTCCCAACATGCGTGCATGCATTCTTTTAATGTTTAAAATGTATCGAATTAATTCTTTAGATTTACTTATTTTGTCATTAAAAAATTAATATAAAATGGCCCCAAAAATAATTTAGGTAACCCATTTCTTTTTTTGAAAAGTAACCTTTTTAATTTAATCAAAACCAACCAGACACATGTAATATAGTCATGCGAAAAAACTTTTTAAAACTTAACATTTCCTTGCTTAGGTACAGCGTTTTAAAGAGGTGTTAAAAAATTATGATCCACGCTACTAAGCGTTTGTGATTAGACGATAGGTTTCGAAAGAAGTTCATGTTCATCCTAACCATTTGAAGGTCTCTCAAACGACGAGGAAGCGATTCGTTAGTTTTTTTTAAATATATCCCGCTCATGGTAATAGACTGCTTTCCATATAACAAGTCACTAATATAAGAATGCTCTAAAAATTACATACATTAAATTATTAGTTTCCAAAATGGTCCAGGTGGACCCCTAAAGGTCCACCGGAGATTTGATGCATTCACAATTTGTAAGCGGAGGTCCAAAAAGATTTATCTGCTCTCGATATTAAAGAATTAAAATGTTAACTTCACTTCACATGCTAATGTAGACATATAATATTTATAGAAGCTCAGCACCTTGTAAAAACTTCAAGTTTTTTTGAGAATTGCGAAGCGCAGCCGTTGCGCTCAAATTTCCATAGTTAGATCTATTCTTTAAAATATTTGTCAAGTTATATTAATATGGTAGAAATGTAGCTGTATTTAGTCCACCGGAACTAGCAAAATTTTGAAAATTGTCTATAAATAAATTCTGGAAAACTCTAATCTAGAGAAAAATATATATATAGTTGGGAAATAAGAATACGTGTTTTAAAATAACTTCACATATATTGCAGAGTAATAAATTTGTCTTTCTAATTTTAGATAATTCATTTTGGTTTTCTTAAGTCGACGTCGTCTCTGACGCGCGATGCTCTGCGCTGGCCTGGCTCGTGTTATCGCGTCCTCCATTAAAATATTTTACAAGGCGCCCGGCTACACTGTTCAGTTTCAATCTTTTCCATAACACTACTGTCAGTACGCATCCTACAGTTACACGACGCAACCCATTCGTACGCGCCGCCATCTGTGTGAAAACATCATCTACACACAGAAACTTTTTACTAGAATACTAGCTGATCCCGCAAACGTTGTTTTGCAAAAAAAAAATTGATATTTTAATTTACAAATAAAAAATAAGGGTTGATCGTAGAGGGGTGAAAATTTATGGTTGTATGTATTCTTGTATGCTGTATCATAAAAAAAATAAAAACAAAAAATTTCGTTAAAAAAATTAAAAAAAATTTTTAAGTGTGAACAACCTTTATCACTTAGGGGTATAGAAAATAGATAGTAGCCGATTCTCAGACCTACTGAATACGCATATTAAATTTGGTAAAAATCAGTCAAGCCGTTTCAGAGGAGTTCAAGTTCGAACACCGTGACACGAGAATTTTATGTATTAAATTAAATTCATCATCATTCCAGCCAAAAGACGTTCACTGCCTCGACTTCTTAACCGCCTGTATCCAGCATCTTTCAGCGACCTCATCACGATCGTCCATTTTGTGGGTAGACGTTCTTATGCTGCGCTTTTTTATGTCCCTACCATTGGGGATCTCCCGTACAACCCCTGTCTTAGTTTCACAAAGATTGTTTCGCTTAATCATTTATTCGTATTCTTTTTTAATTTCTCACTCTTCTTACTTCCTTCTTAATAACTCTCACTCTATCTTCTTTTATCCGTCACATTATTTTCCATTACTATCCATTTCATTACCTTTTATACCTTGCCTCTTATCTTTCAAAGGTCTTCCTGGGTCGCTACTTTATAATTCCAATTCATTTATTCATTTAATTTATTTTACATTTAGTCTAATTTCTTATTTTAATTGATCTAACTTTTCTTTGTCTCAGTATTATTATTTAGTTTCTTTATTACCATTTTTTTTTCAATTACTACTGCGTTTTATTACTCTATTTACTAACTTCTGGCAGTAATCCAAAAAGGTCTGGCGGCCTTTCTTTTTACATATCAACATACCACTTTTTTACTTTTTACATATCAACGTAACATACAGGAAAGAAAAGAAAAAAGGAACGTTGCCTTCTTTTTTTCTCTTCTTTCCTGTAACCGAAACTGGGATTCAAACCTATGCTGCGCTTGGCCATTCGTTAATGTGCCTGTCGTTTTAATTGTTATCTGTTAACTGTCTGTCGACATTATTTCCAGTTGAGAGATTCGCATTTAAATGTTATTCTACACAGACGCACACAAGCCGTTCTGCGCACAAATCAGTTAAACGAAAGTACGTAAATACAAATATAAATTTACGTGGGCCGAAACGTAAAGAATGGACAGGAGACGAAAGATTGAAACTGAATGTACACGAAATGTTTTCGCACGCGTTGTACCCAGATAGCGCAGTGGTTAAACCGCCTTGTATATGTCTGAACTAAGTGTCGATATCTTCACGAGAAATAAAATCATATAAAAGGGATAAAATTATTAGTTTTGTTTTGAGTAATTTGTTAAATGAACTGACAAGCAACTGAAGGCTTCTGGGGCCGAAAGGTTTTCGTATAGCGACCACGAGCCGGTGTTAGGTGTAAAGATATTGGTGAAGTCGTCGCCAAGTGATGGCGTTACCAAGTGAAACAGGGTTCAGGTGAATTTATTAAGTGTAGAATAAAGACTTCTATACGTCAATCGAAAAATGCCAGAAGAGTCTATTTTTATAGAAACTAAAATCAAATCACGCACTCCTACAATGACATCCCTGAAATAAAAATATGCCTAGGCGTTTATCGGCTGCTATGATGATGAAACATTCTAGATGTTCTCACAGTAAGAACATGTCTACTCTTCCTGTTTCAGCGGGCTGGTTTCCGCAACATTGCGATCGTTTTGCGTCGTAGTTGGTCTTAATCAATCCAACCCAACTCCTCGAGAAATCCCAGCAGACCCTTGATGTTTCCGGCGATCTCGGAGAGGAACCTCGGCTGTTCGATATTGGTAGCTCTTTATGCTACTACTCCTGTAGACCGGAGTAACACGTGAGCAGCAGTCTCGTCATCCACCAGACGCGCCCTGCACAAAGAATTATCCATAACGCCTAATATAAATGGATGTTCGTTAAAAAGATCATGACTGGTAAAGGTCCCTGCGACCAAACGCAATCGTGATCGCGTCAGCCAGAGCAGGGCGTTAGTGACCTGGCAGCTTATGATGAGCTTTGCCTCTTTTGCTTGCAGTAAGAATATATTATATAAAATTAAAGTACAACATTAGTGTCATATCAGAAATATCAATGTTTAACAAGTACATTTGTTTACAGATGGAAGCAAAAGTCAAAGAGGAAGTACCCGATAAAGACTACAGTCAGCCAACGTCCACAGAGAGGCGGAAATGTGAGTTAATACATAGTTGAATCATTATTCATAAAAAATAGTAAAAAATATAAGATAATAATAATTAACGAAAAATTGTGATGTACCTTTTTAATAAGGATATATATGTTTTTTTTTTTTTTTTTTTTTAAATTATACAATGCAAAAGTACCTCTAACATGGTCAAAGCCTTTTTATTCTAGTTTACAATTTCTAGGCGGCGGGGGGAAATCCTCGAATGGACGTCTGGGAATGGAGGGCCCAGACAGTGTCAGACTCTTACTGACTAAAACCCCCCACCGCCGGCTCTGTTTTATCATTTATCTATCTTAATTTTATACATTTAATATTAATATATCTATTGTTGCTTACGCTTATAGTATGGTTATTTTTGTTTTTACATCGCTATTTATTTATTCCTTATGCTAATTACAATATTTCACTTAGTCTATGCTTAAATAATATTTCTTATTTCTATACTTATGTTTGTTCCTATCTATGTTTACCTTATATTTACAATGCATTTCGAATTTTAACCATTTTTCTTATTTTCTACTTGCTCTATTTATTTTACAGCGGTTTATACTTATTTGTCGGGTAATATCTGTTTCCTATTTACGTTTAATTTTTGTTACTGACTGACTTTATTTTCTTTTGTGGCTTTTTTAATTATTTTTGCTGCAAATTCGAGAAATACGGGACGGCTCTGGGCGTCGTCTATGATAGAGGAGATAGTGTTCCTCTGTATATCAACGCCCATTGTCATTTCGCAGTCATACCTCAATCTGCCATACCTCGGGCAACAGGTGATTAGATGCAACACAGTCTGGTCCACCGCAGGATCACAAAGGCAGGAAGGACTCTCTTTGAGTTTGAACCTGTGCAGGTACTCGGAGAATCCCCCGTGCCCCGTGAACATTTGCACCAAGACTGTGTCCATCTGAATCTCTCGTAGAACGCGATACGCTACATTTACGTCCGGGAAAAATATCCGCGTTGTCGAAGCCGTACATCCTTGCGCATACCTCCTATCCCATTCGCCAAGCGTGTCCAGCCTAAGCTGTCGCTTGACAAATGAGATGGGGCATCTCTCGTATTCTGGTCTCTTTTTACTTTTCAGGGCTGCATCCTTAGCCAGCTGGTCCGCCCTCTCGTTGCCCTCTGTCCCTGCGTGCGCTTTCAACCAGTACAGTTTCACTTCCTTTCCTTTCTTTCTCGCATCCATCACATTCTCTTTTATACTGCACGCTAAGGGATGGAGGGTGTCAGATTTTGCGACCGTTTCTAGGGCGGACCGTGAGTCGCTGAAGATCGCTACTTTTTCCTGCGGCCCGCTGGCTGCATGCCCTGTAGCATACATCAATGCCAGCAGCTCTGCCTGGTATACTGGGATATATATGTTAAAGCTATTATTCCAGCCTTCCATTTGTGGCAGGCCAACAGATTTACAGTTATAGTTCTATTTTTAAAACTCCGATGTTGGTATTGGATCTCACAGGTCCAGAAGACAGCTTTTGGGGTCCCCATCTCTCGTCTACCCTCCTGCCCGTGACCTACCACTGCGTTTACAGTAGAACATTGAAGCAATTTATCAGGTCTGCCAGGGCAGCCATGGATCTTATAGATCCACCACGCCATAATGAAATGTTACTGGTCTACGAAAGTTAATGAGACTCGTTTTACAACAATTTTGTTATGTTTAACAAAGAATAGGTTAACTCCCAGAAATCATATACTTACAATCTATATACCCACTTATAATCTGGTATATGTGTAAATGATGCTATACGTTCCTTCTAACATAATATAATGAAATTCCTAACCTTCCTAAGACAACACTTTTCAGGTGAAATATGATAAAATTATAGGTATGGACCACACATTCAATGATAAGATTCATTTTACTTTTAAGATTGTTAAACGGTTAATAGACAGTAAACCTTGTAAAATGTACATACGCAGTCTCAGCCTCAGAACGCCGATTTGAATTCGAACGCCATCAGTGTCCCTGCTATTTCCTTAGGGTGGAAATTGTGAACAGTTTCTGTAAATATGTAACATATACAACCTCGAGTATTACTGGATCTCGTTTTCCTCGCAATTAAAAGAAACAGACATATTTTCAGGTTGTAACTAACATTCGCTATGCCTCTGTACAAGTTATTAAATGATCACAATAGTATGTAATAAGTTGCGTCGTAGGCAATTGACTATCCGTACAGTTCGTCGCATCGACTATTTGACTTTTAATTAATTTCAAATATGTTTAATATTGGTCGAAATTAGGGTGCTAGATTAAAACAAATGCGCGTGACGTCATAATTGAAAACGTTGATGGCAAATTGAAAATTCAATTCGGTATTGTTAATTTAAATACGTTGTTATTACAATTGTATTTTAGCTGGCCCGATTTGCTTCCTACTAAAACATATTTCATGTCTTGTTACTTACAATTATATTTGATTTAATTCAATTAATATTAATTTTATCAGCTTATCTCTGTTCTGTGAATGTCGTACAAGCTTGTAAAAGATTGCTGCGCTTATGTAAATGTATGTGTGACTTACGATATAGACTCTCAAATAATTTTTTTACTACTTATTCTCCACATATTTAGCTGAGAAAAAAGTACATGGAAAATCCCTAAACTGCAAACGTTTGTTGATGAAAACTAGGTGCTTTTGTATATCATTATTACTAAAACGAAGATACATATGAGTGTTACACTAACATACAGTTATTTAACAAGAGAAAGATTCAATTTATTTACATCATACTTTCTCTGCTCGAGTCCGAGTTGGTAGACGCGGCGAGGATAGGCATGCCACTAGATGGATCGATGATATAGTTAAAGCCGCCGGAAGTCGCTGTTTGCGGGTACCGCAGGACCGGTCATCTTTGATTGAGGTCTATGGCTTGCAGTGAACGTCCATCTTAAAAAGAACAAGTAGGAGAAACATTAAATAAATACATAAAAATTGTGTACATGAGTGAACACTACAAATTGTAAAATTAAATTAATATAAAACAACTCAGCTGTACCGAAGCTCAAGGGTAGAGGCATTGAAGGATGCCTTCAGGATCGCGGACGAGGCGTAGGATATAATCGTTCGCATGGGTGTAATGTGAAAAGTGGGTAGGCAGAAGCGCTCGTGGGAAAGACGGCAACTGTCGACCGATCGTAATCTAGCGATAGCGGACCTCGGCACGGAGCCGTACGAACCACTGACATAGAGTCGACGGAAGTGGCTTTCAAAAAATATATTTAGGTTCCCCTACGGGCCTGTCTTTGAAGTGGCCGTGGCTTGGTCAACCATTCATTCATTCGTGTCAGCCGATAGACGACCACTACAAGGTCGTCTCCCAATTATAGCTACGTTAAAAGTAAATTGACGGAAAAACATTATTAACTAAACGAATACTTAATTGATAAAAGTTCTTAGCAGTGATGCCGCTTGATTATTTTGATTTCTAATAAAGTGTATATGTGTAAACCTGTGTTGAACTTTATTAAAAGATGTGTTAGTGTTGAGTTTCTACCTGCTTCTTCTCCGCAACTAAAATATTTTACAAAGCAGAGTGAAGACAAACAAAAATATATAAAAAATCATCAAGAGTTCTGTTCAAAGTTAAATAAAAAAAAAACATCTTAATCTGGAACAAATCTTTGGGGTGGATGATTTGAAAATATCACGCAAAAAGGAAACTCCTAATTGATTGTGCATACCACTAGTTCAAAATATACTTCTAGTATCTCTGTTTTATTAACGCGTATCTTCTAACGCCGTCGTCTTCGTCTAGGAACATCCATGTCAATTTGATCCCTGTTACTCGATGCGTCTGATCTGGAATGTTCCGTGCCACATCCAGATATCCCAATTCCGTGTCGGTAACCATTTCTACAAAGAGCGCTGTATTTGCGCCGAATGAGCGCTCGTCCCAGGAACATTGTATTAAGGGTTGTTTATTATGTTTCTATTTATTTTATTTACTGTAGGTATATTTATAAATCGATTAATTATGTGCTTCCGATTGTTATAATTGATAGCAACTGTGTGGCCTTCTACAATAAACTCTTTAGTTATTAATACCATCACGTCAGCTGATAGACGCCCATTCAAACGCACAGGCCTGGCCTAAAAGACGCCACGGTGGTCTGGCGTTGCCCGCATCAAGAAACTTTCCGCGACCTTGACCATGTCTTACCTCTCTATTCTATATTCTCTCACGCCTACTCTCTTGTAATGTAATAAATTAAAAAAGTTCATCAAACAAAATGTACCAAAAAATCCATTAACTATTGTAACACGGTACCTAATGTACCTAATGTAACTAATGTACTGTAATAACCAAAAAAAAAAGAAACAATTTGTATAGAGGTACAAGAGGCGGTCTTTTCGCTCGATCTCTACCAGACAACCTTTGGATGGAGATGAGAGACACGAGGGACAGGGCAGTTGAGGGTGTACATACATACAAATACATACATTACCTTACACATACATAAATACAAACATACTTATATTAAAATATAAACATACTTAATAAATTATGTACAAACTATTAAGAATTTCTCCTTTGACTGTTTTTTTTTAAATAATCCAACCCTGAAGTGTTATAATGCCATGTCCCAAAAGTGAGAATATTCACCAACGCGTTTAAAGAGGAAATCAGTGAAGACTAACTCGTTATGCAGCTAAGTGTCCCTAAGAAAAATGCAAATGTTACTTTTGTTACCGACAGCATACCAACGAAAGCTACATAAACCACTGGCGCCATCTAGTGCCGAATAGATAAACTTCATATGTCATATCATGTCAATTGTTATACGATTTAATATTCGTTTATAATGTCAAAGCGAGATATAAATGTTAAAGTAAGAATAGTCAGAGGATAGAGGACTGATAGAAATATTACTATAAGCGATTCAACTGGATTATAATGTGCATAAATGGTAATAAATGACAATAAAAACACCTTACGGTTATTTATTATCAAGAAAAGAATTTTATGTGTACGATATAGAAATTGAGTAGTCGTAACCCAGTGGTAGATGTTTGAAACTTGTGATCATAGGTCACCGGTTGGATTCCCGGGATACAATCCTATATAATTCACACTTTGTGCATTAATTATATAAGAATGCGTATGCTCATAAACAAGTTTCCAGAGGAAGGGCAGCGGCATCCTCTGCGTAACATAATACGACACTGCGACCGCCAACTCGCCTGCCAAGCGTGGCGATTATGGTCTCAGTGTCTAGTGTATCTCCCCATAGATATATTTGGGAGAAGCCGAACGAAGATAAATGAATAAATAATTAAGGCGTATAAATGTTATATTAAATATCATTATTTACCGCCGTACCACTTTAAAGCCCAATCAAAACAATAACAAAGTACTAAAACCAGCTATAAATGTAGGGTAGCAAAGCGCTCCGTCTCACTGCAGCACCGGCTAGTTCCCACATTCTATTATTCACGGTGTTTGTTCTCGCGGACCTCCCTTATCGTCATCGATTAGCGGTCGCGCAGTGTAGTTAACGTTTGAACGGTAAAGTATAGTTTAGAGAAGTACACGTGTATATGGATAAATGATATGTTTCTACATATACAAGAATATGTATCATCATTTTAATCGTGGGAAGCCCACAGCTGAACAAGTCTCGCTCCACAGATTTCCAATAAGATTTTAACAATCTCGTATGTCTAACTTGCCAATCCGCTAATAAATTGTGACGTTTATGGAGCCAATGCAATGTCAGTTAAAAAAGCTTAAAGTTGGTTGATTGACAAGCGTTTACAATCCGGGAATTTTTACGTCGCTCCGATCACTCAGTTAGTGATAAAATGGACGCCATTTTTAAAAAAAGTTTTGAGTTTGGAATACCGGTAGTTACGACATTAAGTTTAAGCAGTCTGTATGAAAAGCAACTTTGTTCTCGTCACTCCCATGTAAATAATAATATGAATAAAGAAATAAAGAAAAACAAAATCAAAAAATGGATATTGAAATGTATTTATTGGAATCAGGTGTTATCTTACGGAAGTACATCCTAAGTAAGAAAAGGACCAATATTTAGCCACTTCCGCACATGCGGCGGTAGTCGTGCAACAAAGTGCGCCGCCCACCAGCCCTCTGATAAATGCGTATGCGGCAAACAATGCGAGTTACACAACCGCCACCGCCAAACCACTCAACACGTGTTTTACCCCTCCACTGGGCATCTTCAGGAGTTTTGTTACACCGATTAGTGAGAAACACAGAGTGTTGAAATGTAATCACGGTTTAACATGTATAAGACTGTATTTGTATGTTATATTGTTAATTTATTTGACAATCCTAGTTGGCTTACGCCTCCCCCAAAGATATCTATAGGGGACATACCATGTTCGCCACACTTGGTAGGCGGGTTTGCGACCGCAGTGTGGTACTATGGCACACAGAGGGCGCTGCCGCCCATACCCTGAAAAGTTTCTTTTAGAGCAGTGGCAATCTAATATAATGCAAAAATTGTGAAATATATAAGGTTGTAACCCGGAAATCGAATCCGCGACCTACAATCGCGAGTCTCAGTCCTTTACCACTGGGCTACAACTGTTTCGCTGCTAACTTTAAAGGGGTCAACCAGTTCATTTGCCAGCAATTAGCTTTAAAGTTTTTACACCTATTTCCAATCACCCTGTATGAAGTGATTACTCTGAAATATGCTACATTAGTTTATTTTATCTAAGCAACAAGCCAATAACTTCTTTCAGTTCAAAATCTACAGGAGTAGATAGTAAACATTAATTAATTTAACATATACTACTACTACTACTCCGCTGGCTCAGTGACCCAAAGTGGGTCTTGGCCTCCGAAGCGAGAGACTTCCACTTTCCTCTATCTTGCGCCATCGTCTGCTATTGGCTGACATTCAATTCGTGTAGTAGTTCATAATTACATTAAGTTGTATCCCGGGAATTGAACCCGTGACCTACCATAGGAAGTCTCAGTCTTCACCGCTGGGCTACCATTGCTCAATTAAATATCAAATAATAAAATTATTAATATCGTGTATCGCATTGTAAAGCTTTACGTTGCAATAACAATAAGATTATTATTCAAATCTTACAAAATAGAAAGCATTTTATTAAATATCTATTAATAATAAAACATTAAATATATAATAACTTTATGACATTGAAATATGTTTTATTTATTTATATTCTATATTAGACTAGGTCGTGACAATCATTTTTGAGTGTACCAACTCGGGTGATATAAAATTATTTTAACAAAATTAAAACGCAGTTGAACGCTATTCTATCGTCATTAAAAAATATATATCGTATGGTCTATGGCGTGTTTGTCTATGACTTGCATTTGAATAATGAATGCGGTATGGACTCACCTTATTATTAACGTATCCATTATGTTCACTACATTATTTTCAAACTTGATTCGTGACTTTAATTCACTTCCATCATGGGTAGTATTATAAAAAAGCATATCATAGTTGTTTAAATGACATCTGTTATAGTACTTTGATGTTATTTAACCAAATTTTTGCATGATCTAAACATTTCTTCTGTGGTTAATAAAATATTATGCAAATAGATATTTTAATATTTTTAGTAGAGGGCTAGTACGAGATTTCTTTACGAGATCGAATTAAAAAATGAGGAAATCTGTAAACAAAAGAAAGCAGGATACATAAAACAACGGATTGGCTGAAGTAGCAGTACCCAGGCCATATATCGTGTAAATCAGTTCGCCGCTGGGGCCTAAGACGATTTTGTTAACAACGACGACGGAAGTCACTGAATTCTAGAAGCTTCCAACAAGTCGTATTAAAATAATCAAGAGTAATGAAAATAATAAACAATAGTTATAAAACAGCTGATAAAAAATGTAAATTAGGTATGATATACATAGTAAAAAAATAAAGAAGAATTAAGAATAAATATAAACATAGTTAAAGCAATTGATTAAAATTAATATTAAATTGAAGAACTCCGGAGGGAAGGCAAAAGAAGTGAGGCAATATATGGAATGATGGAAAGGAATGAAAGATACTATGAAAGAAATTAGCGGAAATAATGTAAATGAAGACACAGTCCACCCCACCATCACTGTCTCACTGTGGTAGGAGTTGATCGGGAGATCCCAAAAACGATACCATTAAAAAAAACCAGACCTATTATAAATCTACTGGGAAGACTATGTCATGTCCAACAGTGGACATCCTGTGGCTAAAAGGATGATGATATTGTAAATGTTGTTAAAGAAGCAAAGTTAGATCCTGATTTCTTTTAAATTTTTTTTAATAATATTTTTATATTGGAGAGAAACGGTTGACTGGTAAAAAGTCTAATGGATTAAATCAGTTCTTTTTAATAATCGTCATCTGCTGGATATAGGCCTCTTCTGTAAATTTCCAATAGGGTCGGTTGGAAGCGACCACATCCAGCGTCTTCTGATGACCTTGACGAGGTCCTATATACACCTCGTGGGTGAACGAAAAACGGTCTCAATCATCATCACCGTGTCAACAAATAGACGCCCACTGCATGGCATAAATAAGACATACTGAGGATCGTGACGCTAATGCAAAAGTTCGTAGAGCACTATGTAACGCCCTCTGTGCTGGTGGAATGGACGCCGTCCATTCTATCTAAGTTATCAACATCTTTCTAGCTAATGTGAACAAAAAACTTGAAAATCATCTTTGTACATCTAGTTGATTGATAAGTAGACAGCCTGAGTTCAATTAGTATGGAAACGTTTGCTCTACGACCACTTTTCGGGATTTTTCTTATTTAACGTATCAAATAAACTAAGTGTTGTTTAATAATGTTTAATAATCGTGTCAGTCTTGAAAGCGAGCGTGCTTTTTAAGAGGATGTTAATTAAGATAAACTATTAAAGCTGCTACGTGTTACAATGAAAAGATGCTGTCTATTTCTGATGAAGTTAATGCTGTTAGCCCTAAGGCTTTTATAGCTTCATCTGACATGGGTTCAAGAAACAGAAGAGTCTGTGAACTATATGAAAGAGTACAAAATAACGTCTGTTGAAGTCTTACTGGCTGTGTTCAAACTACAGCGCGATGTTTGAAGCAATCAGCGCCATCTACCTCTGAAGAAAAGTACCTCTTTATAAAATATTCAAGGTGTAATTCATATCGGTTTGGTAGTTATTTTCTCGGCATAAAGTAAGAAGAAATAAAATACCGAGATGTCTGTAGACGAAGTTATTTGATCAGTGTGATTTGTTGATGACTTATTGATCCAGGATGTCAATGTTTACGATGGGCCTTGGAAGAAGGTTTAAAGTCTCCCAGGTAGCAATGGTGAAGTCTGTACTTGGAGCTTTGCTGCGTGATAGAACTAGAAATGAGGAAATCCACAGAAGAATCCATGTTATAGATGTAGATCGAAGAATTGCTCATTTTAATGGACCGTGAGAGAGGCACAACGTTCGTGTAGTCGAAGGCTGTTTTCGCCGAAAGGTTCTCGACTGGCGGCCTGGAACAGGTGGACGTGGATAGGTGCCCATTAATTTGACCGACTACATGCAATGCAGACAGAGCGAGATAGATAATCGTATAGATATTTGAGAGTGACCTATGCTTTCCAGGTTGCGATATCGTGCGTTGAAATAAATGAATGAAGGTAGGAAGCAATATCTACTCAGACGATTTCTTCTCAGACCAAAATATTTATGAGTTGTTAGCTTGTCCAAGGAACGTGTAGAGTATGGTCCAGTATATTTCATAAGTCATTCGGCACCCTCGGTGTCCCCTCGGTTCAAGTGGTCACCCATCATACTGTCAGCCGCCAACGGTCCTTCATGTCGGACAACAGAAATCCATTAATAATATTCTAGCCTGTTTTTTAATTTCACATTATTATTCCTCTTTTATATTTATATAAACTTCACATATATATAAGCTTATAATCTAATCAATTATTGTACTCGTAATATATTTTCAATGAAATAAATTGTTTAATAATACCTTTTTGATTTTCTTTTGAAATTAGATAATATTAATTAAAAATGTTTATCTGTTCTGTTTTAGCTTTTTATCTGTATTCTGTGAATATAGAACAAGCCTGCGAGAGTTTGTTGCGCTTATGTAAATGTATATAACCAGAAAAAATGCCTAAAAATAATAAACTATAGTGTAATCTTAGTTTGTATATTAATAGAATAAAATCAAAAATACTTAATGTTCATTCAAAATTCTTAATATCGGGCTTAATACAATCCTTTAAACGCTATAGCCGGATATTCATAGTCTCGCACTGCTTCTATGGTTAAATTATAAAGAATAAAATACATAATAACATGCAGTAAATATGGATACATGAATGAGAAAATTCTAAATTCAAATGTTATTTCACTCTTTTTTACAACGGTTTTTTTGGCCAGAGTTTGTATGTGACTTCCAAAATTATGTATAGTTTTGTAACTTTAGCTATATATATATAGGTACATATATTCATCACTAAGCAATGGTAGCCTAGTCGTAGAGGAATGATACTTGAGGTCGTAGATCACTGGTTTGATTCCTGGACAGTCTTAAATGTCATTCACACTTTGTGCACTAATTATATAGGATTGCCACTGCTCATAAACAAGCTATCTCTGCATACCATAATGCCACACCACAATCGCCAACCTGCCTGCCAAACACCATTTCAGTTTTAGGTGATTCATTGATCGAAATGCTTCCAATAAGACCGGTTGGACCAGGTCTACCTCCAGCGTCTTCTGACGACCTTTCCAACGTCCTTCGTTGTGCTTGCAAATCAGCGGCATCTACTCCAGAACTTTAAGGTCTCTGTCATTTGGTCTGCGTGATATGTGGTCTGCCATATATAATTTAATATATAATATACTGATATCGTATCTAACCATATATATTCCTTAGCTTTGTTGTCACTTCAAACTATTTATAATAGGATTTCTTTTACAAGATTTTGTTCAATGAACTTTTTAAATTTATGGCATGATAATGTATAGACATTAAATAGATGTGTATAGTAACACTCTACATAGTTGTCTACGAAATAATTATTAATTTTATGAAGTGAAAAAGTTATTAATTATTAATAATAAATTCTGTATTGTACGTTATTTTTTGGATTCTTGGTAATCTAATATATAAAATTCTCGTGTCACGGTGCTCGAACTTGAACTCCTCTGAAACGGCTTGACTGATTTTTACCAAATTTAATATGCGTATTCAGTAGGTCTGAGAATCGGCTACTATCTATTTTCTATACCCCTAAGTGATAAAGGTTGTTCACACTAAAAAAAAAATTATTTTTTTATGATACAGCATACAAGAATACATACAACCATTAATTTTCACCCCTCTACGATTAACCCTTATTTTTTATTTGTAAATAAAAATATCAATTTTTTTTGAAAAACAACGTTTGCGGGATCAGCTAGTTTTGATATATAATATATACAGCGGCTATCTGTTTTCTACATATGTGTTGCACATAAATAGAATAACAGTTAAGGGGAATCAAACAGCTTTGCAATCGACGTATGCTGTGAAGAATCGAGTATAAATCTACATGTGCGAAGTATCTTGGGAAAAGTGATAGTTGACTGAAAGTAAAGACGATTATTAGAGATTTGCAAACAGCGCACGACTAAGAAGAAGAGGTAGAGGTAGCAATCACTACATGTCTTGCACAATGGACCGTATCATTAACAATATTTCGCAAGTAATTGCAAAGGCAAGATGAAAGCCGGCCCCGGGCGAGGTGTCGACTGTCGCGCGCAGCGCACTCCATAACGAATAGTGATGTACATTGCCTGCCTAACATCAGTATCGATAAATTTACTTATACATATGTCGATAACACAGATACTGACTCCGGCTCGAATTAGAGTGCCGGTCTGGCGTAAAAATCAGGCAGGAGTCAATAGCCTACCTAATAAACGAAAAAGAGACCAAAAATTCATTCATCACCTTCTGTAAAAAAATTATAAATAATGCTATAGAAAGAAATAAAAAGTAAATATTGCAATAAAAAGATAATAAAGACAAAATAAAAGCAAAATAATATGTAATACGTTGATATAAAATAATTATAGAATCTAAGTAATAAAAATGTGATATAAAATAACAATGTAATTTAAGAAAATGTAAAAAGAAATGAGTAATGAATGAAAGGTGATACAGAGCAAAAGGAAAAGACAGTAGAATTGTGGAATGAAAGAATAGACCGAAAGACAATGTGAAGTATGAAAGAAGAGAAAGAAAATAATAAAAAAAAAATCTGTGAAAAATTAAATAAATTTGCCCAAAAAGTCCCTGTCCCACAAAAGATAGGGGGTACGAGAGGCCCCCAATAGCGGAGGCCATTAAAAAAAAACACAGATACTAACTTAAGAATATTTAAATACATATACTCATATTGCTAGTGACACTGCAAACAGATACTTATACTCTTTAACTCATTTCCATCATCATCATCACTATCATGCCAGCCTATAGACGCGGACTACTAGGTGAAGGCCACCTCTAAATATCGACTATGGCCAGTCTTTCATTACCCGCATCCAGTAACTTCTAGCGGGCTCAAACTATGCTGGCGTTCTATCGATTGGAGGTCTACCCACGCTGCTTCAACAAGCTCGAACACCTCTCAAAATTTGGAAAGTCACCAAAATTAGTCGTATAAAGACGGACTAGATACACCAAGGTAAGAATGTCGCTCGAAAAAGACTGGCAACTATAAGAATCCATCAAGAGCTCCAGAAGAAGCAACGAATGAGAGCAGTAGCAACGTTCCGAGGTCTTCTTGCTAAACAATTAGCGGATAAACTATGGGTCCAAGCGTGATACAGAACACCCAAGTAGCGCAATAAAACATCAGAATAAATTACACAGTACAGTACGAAGGTTTATTTTTAAGTCGTAACAACCCCTCAAGGCTAAGAGCGTTGACAACAACCAGAAACCTATTGACCACAAAGCCGATTCGTTATTAATTTATTTGTTATATATTGTATTTATTTTATTGCCATAGTTTAACTAATTTCACAATTAATTTTTTTATCCAAAACTTTGTTAGCTAGAATATAAATTTAAGTGTTTTATTGTGTGTATATCTTCAATCCAAAATTGTATCTCTTATTTATAATGAAAAATAAATGAAAATATTCAATATTGTTATATGATACTTTCTAAAATAATCTACATAGTAATGCACGTAATATGTACGCTTTTTCCACTTTATATTTCATTTTACACAATTATTTATAGTGATGATGTGCGAAGAGATTACCAAAATAACCCAATTTGAATAAATTTATCTTATATTACTATGCGCCGAACAATAGAGCTATGAGGGTTCAAGCCAAAAATACTTTGCAAAATATATATACTTTTTATTATTTTCTATATATATGATAGGATAAATTTCATATTAAATACTTTTATAATAAGACATTTAATCCATATAGATGGAGATACCATTTTTCTGTATGATGTAAATAAATTAAAACTTTCACTTAATATTTGTGTGTACTTTTTTGTCAAATGAATGTGCGAAAAAATGTCGGTGTCATCGGAAATGTCTGTTCGGGTGATAAAGGCCTCAGACCTCAGAAGAACTTATGAAAATGTTTATTAAATAAACCTTGAAATAGGCTAACATATCGTTAAAAAGGCGCGCTATATTCTATGAAGTCATTTACAACTGTCGAAACCCTTGGTACACAAATGTCCTCTGACATTTTTTAGCAAGTAACAAACAGTTGTTTTAGGGATCCTTTTGTAAAAAAGTAGATGGTCAATACCAGATGATTGCAACTGTATCGATAGAAACAAGCGTGGCACATCACTAGAGGTCTGCAGAGGGCGCGTGTCACCGGCACGCGGGCCTCTCTTGGCACACCACTAGTATTTCGACCAAACTTTTATTTATTCTGTCGAGCGCAGAACGCCACTTTATATATTGTACGTGGAAAATACATCAAAGGCAAGACCCCTGTTCTTAAATCATTAGGAAATATTAAATATTTGATTTTATTTTTTATTTAGAAAAGCACTTTAGAAGCAGATGCTTTAATATGGTATATATTATGTATATTAAAACATAAATAAAATGATTATTAAACTTTATCCAAAAAATTTCTTTTCGGAACTTGCATGACGATGTACGATATAGAGACGAGGCAACTTGGCAGTGAGATCATTGTACATTCTACACATTTTATTAGGAGAATTTAAACATTATTGTTTAAAGCAGTTGATTCTCAAAGCCGACTTGCATCGCTTAAAATTTTTTTCCACTTTGATACCAAATTCTATAAAATTCGTAAATATGGTTAAGGATTTTTAAACCTGTATTAATGATTGATGTTTATTTAAAATCAATGGAATTTATTATAGTCGTTATTTATAAATACGTAATGTATTATCTGTAATCATGGCGGACATCGTAATTATAGTAGAATTTCATGTAATAATTCTTTTTTTTATAATTTAATTTTAAATTTTTATTTACACTCCTATTTTATTTAAATGTTAGTAATAATGATCTTTATTTTTATAAATGTTAGCGCAGTGAATAAAGTTTTTAAGGTCCTGGTTTTTTAACTGTTGTTACAGATAATAATAATTCTAATGCCTGTGAATAGGAAATAGTTTCAGACACTTTAGTTTCTTAATTTTATTTATTAATTTATTAAAGATTACCAACAATGTTTACAATGTTACTTACAAATATAAATGTCTGTTTTTGTGCTATGTTTTCGTTCGATGTTAAAAATTTTCAATTACATTTGAACATAATTAGTTAACAAAAAAAAATATTGGATAGAACCTTGTGTATCTTGCTAATTATGTAAGCATGTGTGCAAGCGTGTAGTGAAACGACAATTGTAGCATAATCTGAAGTCCGAATATAAGGTAACTGTAAAGATGTCAACTCAACGAGTGATTTTTTTTTAGTGATGTAAACTATTTTGGATCAGTTTATCACAAGAAAGTTCTCATATTGTCAGACTATGAAGGATACAGTTACACAATCTAACAATTTCTGGTTATTTCGTAAGGATTTGAGTTAGAGATGGACTTCTTCGGTAATAACTGTATAAAATTTAACCGCTGGACATTTGGTTGACTGGTAGTCGAAGATCAAGACCGAAGTGATATTTCTAGTTTGATTTTCAACGCATGTTTAGAATTTTCAATAGAGGTTGTATGATAATTTGTAAAGAACTACCATTGATAATTAAAAATATAAGTTGGAATGCTGTTAATTCGGAAGCCATCAATAGATGGCGCGAGTAGTTTGTTGCCTCGCGTTATACATCGTTTGACTTAGGTTAATAGGATAACAACCGGCCAAGTCCCATCGAGAAGACACTTGATCGAAATTTAAAGCTTGGCAGCCTCCCAATCCAGTGAAATAATAGTAGAGAGCCGAGACGCTGCCGGAAGGCTTCGATTTTCGCTACCTTAAAAAGAGGTCTGTGACTAAGTACCCTTTGCGCCCTGCCACCTTGAACCCGAAAAATTTGCAAATGTTACTTGCCTAACATTGTAAATCCGATCTAAAAATGTGTTGCAATTAACTAATAAGAATCAACGAAGACTTAAAAGTGATAATAATGATCAATTAATTGGGTAATATAATACACACAGACGCGTTAATGAACAAAATTTGCTTGTTTGTGTAAACCAAAACTAAACCGCATAAATTGTGCGGCCATGAAACAAGTATAATTAATATATATTATTAATGTTTACATAGTGAATCATGACTTTAAAATTGACTATTTTGGGGTCGACGCGATTTTTTTTTTAAATTTTAATGGCCCCCGCTATTGGGAGCCTCTCTTACCCTCTATCTGGGGTGGGACAGGGACTTTTTGTTTTAATTTATTTAGTTATTCACAATTTTTCTTATTTTCTTACTCTTCATTTATACATCTTAAGATCTTTCATTCGGTTTTCTTCCACATTTCTCTCTCTTTCATTCTCTTTCGCTCTGTGACCTTTCATTCCTCCCTCGTTACACATTAACATTTTGAAATTTTATTTCTGTTTATTTACATTGTTTTTTTGCTTAACATTAATATCACATTATATATATCACATTATATATATCACATTATATCGGTCGACGCTATTTGTAAACACCTGATTTATCAACATCTCCATCTCAGTGAAAAGACCATGTCTGTTGCAAAAAGGCCATGCGGAGATTCATAGGCGAATGAAAGTGGACAGAACCTTGTGGATTGGCACGTTGAAGTGGTGCCCACTGCCACTTCAAATTGCTACATAGAGAGTTGAACAGGTTTAAGGTTCTGAAGTGAAGAGCAAAGATCGGCTCAGCGTTGTATGTCCACCTACATGGTGCACAGACAACCTTGTTAAGATTGAAAGAGGCTGGATGGAGGGGGGAGGCCTATGTCCAGTAGTATACGTGTTAAGGTTTAAACGACGACAAGGACACTTACAGCTTGAGATTGAATTTCTCTATTTGTTCTAATACGGTCAATGGCAGGATTAGGGTGCTTTCAGAGTCCTCGTAGCCTGGTATTAAAAATTTATAGATGCCATTATAGGGACGCTCAATCTGATTCTGGTTTCTATTAAATTGGGATCTACTCGCATTTTAATTTAACAATACTATGCCTTCATCTTTATGGCTTCTGTTTATTGTAATTAATACAAAGTATAACCGGAAGCTTATTTGATATTTTATTTTTAAAGTACATATAAAAAAATATTTAGGTTAACACTGAAAAACGCTGTTTTCATGGCCCCACGGCGCGCAGCCCGGCCTGAGCAAACACGCTGCGATCAGAGCGCGGACATGCACGACCGGAGCTTTGTAAATAGCATTTCGCGGTCTAGGATTTGCATATAAACTAGAGATTTGTTAGCTACATCACAGTTAAGCGATAACCATTGGTTAGTTGTCAGATTCTACAGCCGTGTAGCAAGAATAAGAAATATTGTGGCTACTTGGATTGAACCTTCACTGATATCTATATAAAAAAGAGTCTCTAGGTATGTCTCTAAGTGTAAAACTCGAATACGTCTCTACCAATCCGGTGTATTTTTAAATATCTTCGTTAAATCATGCGGAAGATTTTAAATAATATATAAGACTCACATACAAACCAAATAGAGTATATTAAATCACCTACCCATTTCTGACAAACATTAGTTTTAATCAAAAATCAAAATTTTTAACTGCTCGATTTCTCAAAATTCGATCGTTCCTTTAACTCGTTTCACTTCCGTTCTTAGCTGATCTCTACGCGGAAAAAACATTATTCTTACTTAATTTCAAGCAAATTAAGAAATATTTTTTATAAGTTATTATAGTGGTATAAACATATACAGATTGTTCGCGAGTAGCTTAGAAGAACATAGAAAGAAATCATTAAATAAAAACTGTTTTTTTTCTGTATAGTCGTTTAGGCTATAGACACCCCCTGCATAGCGTTCCGAAAGATACCTATGGGGCATTGGCAGACAGATTGGAGATCGCAGTATGGTATTTTCGCACGCGGAGAACGCTGCTACCCTTCTCAGGAAACTTTCTTGTGAGCAGTGCAGCAATCCTGTTTAATTATTGCACAAAATGTAAATTATATAAGACTTTACCCCTGGAATCCAATCCATAACCTACGAACGCAAGTCTCAGTCCTCTATCATTAAGTTACCAGTGCTCCTTTTCGTACAATATTTATTTATTCCTAAGTTTGTTTCGAATTTTGTATACATTTCACACAGGTTGAAAAAAACTGTCATCGGTGAATCTTGTAATTTAAAAAATTATAGATAATTTATCGTAATATCAATATACTTAAAATACGTATCAATCTCAATTTTTGACAAATCGCTTCCGCTCATGTAAACGCTATTCTCCTGGCCCGCCGTAAGTAGAGCCGGCTGGTGTGCTGAGCAAACGCGGGCCGATGGGTTCCGTGCGCAGGCATACGGCCCGCTGTTTATACAATCTTCGATTCTCCAGCACTGTAAACGGAGTAATCGATATATGCAGATGGTTCTAGAACCCTGAAATAATAACTTTAATAAAACTCACTTTTGTTCCAATCTTATTGTATTATAATAATAATAATAATAACGAGTATCAAAAATAAAAAAGAATAATTATTAATTTCAGCTAGTTTAAATTCTAGATAACAAGAGATAGTCATAAAGAAACAATACATATAAAGGTATCATAAATGCAATTCCACTTTCTACATATCTTTTGACAATTTCTAAAAAAATACAAAGTGAAAGTTTACTACTGATAAAAGTAAACATAAATGTAGTTTGGACGTGAAAGATTGTTTTACCCATGAAATATATATATATATATATATATATATATAAATATATATATATCTATCATGGCTTAAATTTTCTAGCGCTGACTTAGGAATTATGACATAAAACATATTTATAATATTTCATGGGTAAAACAATCTTTCACGTCCAAACTACATTGTGTATATATAATGATATTTCCTGTGTGTATAAAGTTAAACAATCGATAGCAGCCGACAGGGCAAGATTCGGCCCGTTTGGGCGCCTTTTAATCGAAATACTAACACAAGTAGTAGTAAAAAATTCTACTATAGCAGGTTTCGCAGTATTAAGGACCTTTGTGATGAGATCATAAAAGAGGCCGAGTGAGTTTTCTGTGGACTCTGGGGATCAAGAAGCGGAAAAATAACCAATCACTTCTGTTGCAGCGAACGGGAGCAATAAAGAGAGACGATCACCGGAACAGGAGGAGACTAGGACATCCCCAACACCTGGACCACCCAGCCCACAGAACAACGGCGCTGCTGGTACGTTATTAAGAGTTCTTATCCAATTTAAACACACTATTAATAACTAGTTTAAATTTAATGTTACTTATAGTGACCTCAATGAAGTAAACATTGTAACTTTTTAGATTTGTCATTATTTAATAATAATAGTAAAAAAATTGTAAAAATTAATAACAGTACATTTAAATCCATCATACTTTATTTTGGTAGTCTAAATCTCTTGGTTACTTTAGTAATTGTTAAAAATTGTTTGCGCATGCACTTCTTCTCCCAGCATAATCCTCGTTGCTGACAATCGTGATCCCTTAGACATGGAGCCACCTTCTGTTTCTATCTTTGGCACCGTGAAACGCAACATGAAGCTTAGTCAAGTGTTAAGCGGATTTAATTCGACTACGTTATGATAATGACCTCTCAAGTGCTTACTCTTTGCTCTTTCATATATCTCTAGTAATAGCCACACAGGCTAGTTAAGGTTACATGAACGAGCTAAGGCCACGCAGGCTTATTAGTGTCACACATGCTCGTCAGTGCCACACAGACTAATCTGTGCCACGTAGGCTCATCATTGCAATACAGGTTATCTAAGGCAATAAAGGCTGACTAAAGCCATGCACATTACTAAGACCATGCTCGCCAACAATGGCCTCCCGTGCTAATTAAAGCAACACAAGCTAGTTAAGGTAACATAGGCTAACTTTGGCCACACAGTGCCACACAGACTCTTCGTACATTATTGACTGAAATATATGTCATAGGTATCGATGGCAAAATAGTCAGGGTAATGTGTTTAAAAAGAACGTGCGACGTTCGCTTTGCCGTCATTACCGACATAATGTTGTTAATTACAAAACACTTCTATAGGACAACAACGTCTTGAGAGACCCTTACGTTCTGGCATTTCAAGCAACAACAAAGTCTAAAGGAACTTCAATGCATGATATAGCAATGGAGTAACTGATACACAGTATAAGCAAAATTAAAGGCGACTTTGTGAAAGCAAAGCATAATTCAATAGAATTTCATTTTGTACATGAAATTAACATGATTCCTGTTCTACAGCCAGAAAAACATTGCAAAAATATCTGTGTATTTGATTTTTAAATAAGCTACCGTTAAATCACTCAACACGTGTTTTACCCCTCCACGGGGCATTTTCAAGAGTTTTGTTACACCGATTAGTGCCAAACACAGAGTCACTCTGTGGCAGTTGTGTAATTCGCATTGTTTGCCGCATGCGCATTTATCAGGGGGCTGGCGGGCGGTGCACTTTGTTGCACGACTACTACTGCATATGCGGAAGTGGCTAAATATTGATTCTTTTCTTACTTAGGATGGACTTCCGCAAAATAACGCCTGATTCCATTAAATACTATGGATAATAAGTAATATTATGATTTAACTATACTATTAACTATAATGTTTTCATATCTCATTGTCTACGTTCTTACGAGTATATCTAGATGACGGACGGACGTCGGGCCACAAATTTATGTTTTCAAACTTAAATAAAAAATATATACTTGGCACGTGAGTTTTAATAAAAGCATTGAATAACAAAAAAGAAACCCGGATTTAATTTTTTTAATGAGTATGTCATCCAACTGTCTTCCGTCAAATTGAACACACTAATCAAAACGGAGCTTTGTGTTCTGTGTCATAAGCTCTATAATACTTGCTTCATTTAAACTGATTTCTTGATGAATATCTCCTTTTAAATTCACAAGAGTTCGGGTAATATTATTGTAAATTCTCTCGTGAAGTGGTTTCATGAAAAATCAATTGAAGTTAAGTCGGACTACTTCAGGAAATGTATTTGCTATGTTTATATTTAACTTTTAGTGTTTATTTTGCTATTCTATATGATATTAATTGTATTACTTCGCTTCTTATTTTTTGATTGACGTTTTTAATAGAAATTGTATGATTACTTGTGAAATTTTATGCTAATTTCTAACATAATATTGTTTTTAGCTTACTTTGATACATTTTTAGTTATATTTCTTTTACCACTTAAATTCTATATTTATACATGTTCTCATTTGCATATTATAGCGTATTTATCAAATATTCTCAGTAGATCAGTATCTTGAGCCGGCGGTAGCTTACTACTTATAATGTTTAAAATAATTGACAATTTAAAAGTCCGTGTAAATGCTTACCTGAATAATATTTTGTATTTGACTATTCAAATTCAGTTTTTCTTCCAGCGAATCTATCATCCACTGAATCGCTGTCACCTCCTCTGCCGGAGGGTTCGAAGGCTGCACCTGCTCTTCAGCGTCTCCGAAGGTTCCTTTCCGCTCTGCAGCAGTTCGCACCAGAAGGCAGCGCTGACACGGGAGAGAGGGTCCGACAGCTTATATTCAACTTGGTGGTAAGTACACTACTAGCGATCATCATGTCAGTCATTTACAATATAACAATACACGCCCATTACAATTGCCCGTATCAAGCGACAAACATGATACTTATTAATAAATACATTTAAAAGACTTTTATTGTCTCATATTTTGGTGGTTGTGGAAAAATATGTACCTAGTCCGCCATATTGGAACGGCGTCCATCTTGAATTTTATATTTTGACATAATCATCGTTGATTTACTAGTGTAGCCCTTTCATTTGATACCCATATTGAGGTGGTTAAGGAAAAATATGTAATCCGACATTTTGTATCGGCGGCCATCTTAGATTTATAATGTTATTGATTTTATTATATTGTATTGTCATCTAAATTAAATGTGTGTACAAAATTTAGATCAATCTGACAACGGGAAGGTGCTTAAATTTCAATTTCTAATTTTGACCTAAATAAATAAACAAATTCCGTACGAGTCGAACTAAGTAAAACCGTTTAAAAACTTTTCTATATCACCCTTTTAATTATCTCCACAGCTGAACTTCAATCATACATTTCCAGTAGGACCTGTTATAAATGGCCTTCATCCAGCTTTTACCAACTTTACCAAGGTCATCTGTGTGTCTTTGTGGGTGGATGTCATCATAATATGTTTTGTTATAATAAATCCTCATTTATGGCGTCAAAATATTTCTTTGGTGGGATTTAAAAATAACTTGTTTACAGGCGGGTACAATGAGTATAGAGGAGTTCCAAGCGGGAGTACAGGAGTGCACGAATTACCCTCTACGTGCCTCCGTACCTGGCTTCCTTCGTGCCCTCCTCCCGCTGGCGCAGAGGGACCTTCACGCCCGTGCTAGAAGAGCTAAACAAGTAATTATATTTGATGAATACGTTTACTTTTATATTTACTGTAAAGGATCTTGGATAGTGTACATTTACCTTTATATTTATAATATTCTCACATACAAAGGTAATTCCTAAGCCGAGTTTAATTCTCGCTTCGCACATCTTATGCTACATTACATTCATAACACTATACACGTACACGGTATAGTCTCCTTTCGTGCGGATATCTTCGATGTAACTGGGTGTAAATTTTTGACGGCGGACCACCTGTACTCGCTAGTTAAATGTCGATAAAACTGCACAAAGCCTAAGCCGTCTACCAGTATAATAAGATCATAACAAGTACATGCATACATACATACTTTCAACTTCAACTGCCAACGGTTCCACGAGCGATATACTCCGTCCCCTGCCACTTCAATACTACAATTGAATAAACTATATCCCTTCATTAAAAACTTTTTGGTTATCAGACACCTCTCCAATACATAAGGAGCCACGAGCATCTGGTGTTGGAAGTTGGGGGCGAAGGAGGAGACATCTTCGCTCAGCATCACCCCATGGAGCCCATTAAAAGACGTGCCAGTGATCCGTAAGTTTTTTACTGTATTCCATATATAACAATTGACAAATATAAAAATGGTCTAAAAATTACACTTTAGTTTCGTCAGAGATCGACGGGAAGCTTGACGGGGGACGATAGTGTGGGAAAAATAGGGATGGACAAAATAGGAACAATGTAATATGTTCTGCCTTAGTCCTTGAAATAGTCCAGGTCCAATGAGCTATACAGGAGTCTCGGTAAGGGTCTACGTTAATGTGATAAAAAAATTGAGGTCCATATTCCGTTAGCGTTCAGTCGCAACGCATCTATTGTATTAGACATAATTTTTATATTTTATTAGCTACACGGTCCACCAGTAACAGCTAAATTTTAAAAGTGATTTATAAACAAATTGGAAACTTTTGGATTAAATCTTTTCAATTATCTCTTCATTACCCTTCATTACGTTGTATCGTATTTACATAAGAATTCATGACATGTGATATTTAAAACATGTCTATCCGCATATACGTTAATATAAGTCACTAAATCCATAATTCCGTTTTTGTTTTTATTTATTTAAATCAAATGTTACGAAATGGAAAAATAGAATGTAACATAAAACCTAGAACTGAATCAATGACAGTAATTTAGAAATTAGAATAATAGTATAAATCTGGTCATAAAAAATGTCGAGTAATTTTATAAAGTAAGTATTATTTGAAATTAGAATTTCAAATCAACGTTCTCAATTCAAATATATTTCATAATTATAATATTACCGTGTCAGAACTACTCGTAAGATTGAAAGATATGTAAATTAAAAAAAAAATAGTTATATTTATTTATCTATAATTATGACATCACTAGAAAAACTGCGATATCGAATTAAAATTAAGGAGGTCAGCAAAAGAATCAAGGTGACCTACGTATCTCGAACAATTAAATAAAAACGCCTTTGAAATCTTTGTGGTTTTATTTCAAGATGACGAATATAAATCTTTAAGAAGCTTCTTTTGATTATAGTTTCTATAAAATTTTCTCTTCGGGCATTTTTATAACTTACCGGAATGATCACAAAATATATAAATAATCCTCAGTGTAAAATTGTGTGAATGATAATAATATTTATTAATTGCACAAAATACAAAACATAAAATTGAAGTCAAATGAAAATAAAACAAAACGTTGTGATCGCCACTCGAGAATATTTCGGCCCCATCGCACATCGATTGAACGAGCGATATTCCCGTCCACTACCAAGCTACGCTAAGCTACGCTACGCTAAAGCAGTTTTTCGAGCTACGACTTTGGTTCTGCTACGGATCTCCTTACTTTTGATTCAACCTCGTCAAGTCAAATTCAGTATATAGTTCTTAAATGCTCTCGGTACTTACGTACTAAAGTAGCATTTAAATAATCAAATGGCATAGGCCTCCCTCAAAGATCTATGGGGGTACCATAATGGCCACGCTGGGCAGGTGGGTTGGATTGATTAACGCGCAAAGAGTTAATTACTTAGTCTGGTCATAAAGACAGTTATAATTAAAAAAAAATAAAATATGACTTTTGAATTTGGAATCTGTCATTTTTATATGATTGTTTATTGTTTTATTTTCGCGCCAATATAGTGTAAATTTTTTGTGATATTAAAACGGAGTGGGATTATATAAAGAACCGAATTAATATTATTTGCATTATATAAATTAGGTAAGTGCCGAATATAATTTTTTAAATCCTCCATTTCTTTGATATTAGACAAATGTTTGTGTACCGAACTATTGATAGGTACGATGAAACCTTTTCTGTTTGTGACAGAAAAAGGTCTCGCAGATCATGTAGTGTTCGCACGAAAAAAGCAGACAAAGCAGTAAGGGAAATAATTTAAAGAAATCCTGTCCGAAAGCAAAAGATTTCATCTCGGGAGTTGAAGATAGCACCTAGGACCACACATCGTATTTTAAAAGATGACTTATTACTTGCAGCCTATGCATATATACGCACTGGACATTTCATTGCTAATAATTTAAAAAAAAAAAGAGTAAGCTAGTAAAATCGAAACATCTACTTAAGCAGTACGCAGAGGTCCTAGGAAATTTTTGTTTACGGATGAGAAAATATTTACAATTTAGCATTATTTTATCTAATTGATTCAGCCTTTACTTCACGGAAGTCCATCCTAACTAAGAAAGGGACTAATATATAGTTACTTCCTCTATGCAGCAGTAGTCGTGCAACGAAGTGCACCGCCCGCGCAATGAAGTCACTTGGTGGCACTGGTCGGTCTAACATCTCCTGAGGTTGCCCCGTGGAAGGGTGAAACACTTGGAGAGATAAACAGTGGTAGTTGTGTTTCGCATTGTTTACCGCACGCGCATTTATCAGCGAGCTGGCGGGCGGTGCACTTCATTGCACGACTACTGCTGCATAGCGGAAGTAGCTATATATTAGTCCCTTTCTTAGTTATCATTATTTTAGCAAATAAAATGGCTATACACCAATACCTCTCTTTTTGCGTTGTTTCGTTTTGCGTTTTTTTCGAAGTTGCGTCGCTGCTTAATTAATACTATTTTTCACTGTGCGTCGTTAGATTTTCGAGGTTGCGTTGTTTTGGATTCGAGTCTTTAATTTTTTTTAATTTTCTTTTTTTTCCAAATAATGGCAACACTTTTGTTTCTAATCGCGCCATGCCATCAAAACTCGGGGATTCCCTTTCTAACTAAAATTTTAATACAATTTCATTTCACTTTGTTTTGCTAATTTTGGAGTTCAGTTTCAATTACGTAGTGTGTTGCAATGTAGTGTTGTTATTTTTTCAAAGAAAATAATAAATTTATATAAATTTTATCGTGTTGTTTCTTATTACAAAAAAGGTATATATTTTTTCAATTTATTTATTGGCAGAGTTATATTATTTTTGTTTTTTAAATGTTTACTTTGTTCAATTTTATTTTTAAAAAGTTGTATTTTGGTAACCTTTGGTAAATTTTGGTGGTTTGGTAGGTTCCAGACCTATCTTGTCCTATCCTATTCTTTACATGCTTTGCTATAGAAAATCTTAATTCACTTTGCGCCTGTTTCAATTTGCGTCGTGTTTTTTTGGAACGTAACCACGACGCAACGTGAGGTATTGGTGTGTTTCTGCTGAAGTGAGTACAACGTAGGCTTTATTTGACTTCACTGATGGTTTGGTGGGGTGTTAGCTATGAAGGTGTGACTGAACCATATTTTTGTGAAAACGGTATCAAAACATCGGCACAAGTATACCATTCTTGAGACGGTAGTTTAAGACTCGGCGCCGGTTCCTAAAGCTCGATTCACCCAATCTTGGTTAAAAACGAACTTCATCACAGCTAAAAACTGATCATCATCTAGTATTCATATTAATAGACTGTATTGTGATTTATGGTCAGTTTTAAAAAATAAAGCTTGCTCTAAACGCTATGATAATTTGGTGTCCCTAAAATCTAATATATAAAATTCTCGTGTCACGGTGTTCGAACTTGAACTCCTCTGAAACGGCTTGACCGATTTTTACCAAATTTTATATGCGTATTTAGTAGGTCTGAGAATCGGCTACTATCTATTTTTCATACCCCTAAGTGATAAGGGTTGTTCACCCTTAAAAAAAATTTTTTATTTTTTTGACGAAATTTTTTGTTTTTATATTTTATGATACAACATACAAAAATACATACAACCCTAAATTTTCACCCCTCTACGATCAACCCTTATTTTTAAATTGAAAATTAAAAATATTTTTTTTGCAAAACAACGTTTGCGGGATCAGCTAGTAATCTATAAGGATCGCAGTGAAGAATTTTCCCATAGAAAGAGTGCGTACTGTATAAATAACTGGCCACAACCTTTAAAAGATTGTATATATAGACCACTTTGAATAAGCTTTGTTTATTGTTATTGGTTCCATTAATATATTAAACTGACAACTGACATAGTAATAAATGTAGCATACAATAATAAAATCGTTTTTCATTGTAATAATATTTGTGGCAAGATTAAGTATGCAACATTGTATATCGGGATATGAACCTGTGATCCTCGATCGCTAAAGTCTAAGTTCTCGGCCGGGTTAGCTGCTCTAATTGTGCAATATACAATATGTGCAATTGTATAACAATAATTAAGCTAATCAGTGTGTGTGCCTTACACCATTACGCATAAAGTTCATAAACAATGGCTGTTGCGATAGGTTAGAAGTTTAAGTTAGGTAGGTTAAAACGTATATCTTCTTCTAATATATAAAATTCTCGTGTCACGGTGTTCGAACTTGAACTCCTCTGAAACGGCTTGATCGACTTTTACAAAATTTTATATGCGTATTCAGTAGGTCTGAGAATCGGCTACTATCTATTTTCCGTACCCCTAAGTGTTAAATTTTGTGTTTTTATTTTTTAGCCTATTTTTTTTGGTTTTTATTTTATTATGATACAGCATACAAAAATACATACAACCCTAAATTTTCACCCCTGTATGATCAACCCTTATTTTTATTTGGTTAATAAAAACTTAATTTTTTTTGGCAAAACAACGTTTGCGGGATCAGCTAGTAAAAAATAAGTCAATTTCTAAATATTTTATTCGATTCTAAATTAAATAGTAAAATTCAGATCAACCTATATATATCGCTATAGTAACGAAAGTTAGACTATGTTAGTTGTCAAAACTTGATGTTGATTAAAGTTGATCCTATTACTAAAGGTCCGGTTGGTTTAAAAACACGTCAAGCAAAAATCAAAGTGAGGCCCGGACAATAATCGTCGGGCGCAGGTGAGTGCCCCGGACAGGCAATTTGTCCCGCGGGAGCCCGCGCCTCCCGAACCCTCTTCCCTTCCACCTCACATAGGGAGGGGACTTAAAACACATAACTCACTAACCGCTATTTGGTGATTTAATTTTTATGATTTATTTCTTTACGTTGGAGGTTCACAGACTGTTTTTCTAATAGACGGCATTCAAAATTTAGCTGATTGACCATATTTCTACACAAGAAAAAAAATATAAAGATTTAATTTAACTGTGGATATTTTCGTGGCGAATAACTTTTAACTACGAATTAATAGTTTTAGAAAAAAAAAGTGGGAACCAATTGAAACCCACTTTTTTCCTCACTTTTTTTAAGTTTATACAAGTGACAGTCGAAGTTTTTAAAATGTTATCATGATATCGGCAAGTCGAGCCAACATTTTAGTTTTTCACTTCACACACTTGTGGAATGTGAACCTCCAATTTTTATAACGCTGATATAGACCCCCGTGGAGCCCAGAGGACCTGGACTTTAAGGATTAAGACAGGACTAAAACAGAATATCTTACATTGTTATTTTATGATTACTAATTATCTAAAGATAACAACATTACTCTTGAAATATACTCCTTATAATAGAATCATCGTTGTACGTTTCTGCATATTTAACAGAGAATAGTAGAAATTTAACTAACAGTACAAAAAATTCTGACAATCATTTAGCATTCTTGTTGAAAATAAATGTTTATACCAATTCTCTTTTGTATACGAGGTGATAAAATAAAAAGACTAAAAGATGATCTATGCTTAATAGCTAATTTGTCAGCAAATACCTTTGACATGATACCTTTGACTTTACATTATCTTCAAAGCTATTTTCAATAAATCTGTATAAAGTGATCACTCTGAAATATATTTCATTAATTTATTTATTCTATTATAATGTGACAGTGAGAAATCAAGTGTTTCCGGTAGTACATAGTCAGCATAGACGATAATAAACAATGATTAACTTTAATATATAGTAATCCGAATTTTTAAAACGTTTTTATTTATGTTATTGTCATTACGTTGTTTATTATTTCTGGAACCATTGATACGGAGTAAATATACAGTTAATATTCCAATTTTATAGTTTATAGTTATTTTCATAATATTTGTATTAATATTACTTTGTATTTTAATATTAACATGCGTCGTATTTCCAGCCGAATACCGCTCAAAGATGGCCCATTCTTTCTGGTAGAATCGTCGTTTGCGATAAGACTGTTATTCTCACTTCTACTTTTATTTTGAATGATTTCTCCGTATCTTAACGTAAAGTGAATAAATAAATAATTTAATAATTATTATTTAATAACGCCAAAAGCGTGTTGCTTTTACAGATTTGTAATAGCAGTTGTAAAACGGTGTAGCATATAGCAGTGCTAATTTAAATAGCGCGACAGTCCCATCCCTAGCTGTCACGCGCACGAGCGGTCGACAAAGTTTTTGCGGTGCGCTATGACGTGAGGGCTATGCGGCGATTGTGCCGAAATTGCCGCCGCGACAAGTGACAAGTGACAAGTGGCAGCACTTCGACAATCGTACAGTTTAATTATAAACGGGGTGGGGTAGCTGGACTTAGTATTTGTGGTACTTGCTTTGATTGATTTGTTATAAAAGAATGTTTATATTTTCCTTAGTTCCTTAATTGGGTTGATTCTTATGGATAAAAAATATAATATTACGCACAACAAAACTGCGTATTGGATAATTTTCTTTGAAATATGCGCGTTTTACAATATACTGTGAGCTTCGCGCGTTTGACAGTTCGCTTCGAACTTTTGACAGTTGACGCGCCAATTTATATTATCGTATAACTGTCGTAACAGTGGATATCTATGACAAAATTAATTTATTTTTTTTACATTTATCGATAAATAATTAAAGTAAGAATGGGCAGCAGTGTCCTCTGCGTACCATAATACCACAATGAGATCGCCAACCCCCCTTTCAAGAGTTGCGATTATAGTATATCGCCCATAGATATCTTTGAAGAAAGCCTTTATCTTGCTGTAGGCGTCTATGGGTTGAAACAACGACCTCTAAATAAAATGATTACTTTAAAACATTCCATATTAGTTTATTTTCCCTTTGGATGGCTTCGGGCCCATAACTTGTTACAAATAATTCTGTCGGGACAGCTAGTTACGTATGCTAGTATTTTTAACTTAACGGCTAGTAACGAAGTTTGGTTACTATCAAATGAAAACCATGTGGTGGATAAACTTATCGCACTGCAATGTACAACGCGTATGGTGACAGATTTATGTAATCAAAGCTATTAAAATGTAATATCTATTTAACTTTTAACCTCTGCTGAAGGAAATGCTTCTCATTGCAAACTGTTATTGACGTAAACGCGATTAGCGGGCGGGAGTTACCGCCCGAGCACGTATCCGATCTTCTTTCGATGAAGTACACGCGTTTATGATAGCCAAGAGTAATCCAAATGCTTTATTAATAAATGTACAAGGAGTATTTATAATTAACACGACCGTAACGCAAAATTGAAATCCACTTTCGTATTATAATTCGAACGCGCAAGAATTATTCATCATAAAAAGGTTGTCACCGTTATGGCCAGGATACGGAGCGTGAACGCTACATGGAATTTTATTCTTAATTAATCCTCGGTGTAAAGATTTTTTTTTGTTGTTGATGTGTTGATGGAATGTACCAAGAATCGAATTAAGAGAGAATAGTGACTCTCTCTTAATTCGATTCTTGGTACATCTTGGTACTCGGCACATGGTTAATAACCTCGAGGCTTTTGACATTTTGCCTGTACGGTTTTGGTGCCACACAAACTATATTGTTGCAAACAAAGTCAAAAGCGACTAGATTATTTTGCAGGTTGGCGTTTCCATCATAATTGCATGGTTTAATGGTTCATTTATTATAATAGCTACCCTAATGGTTGACATATCACATGTAAAAACCCCAAATTAAAAATAAAGGTTAAAAGATTTTGTACTCTAAAATTAACAAATAAATTTTAAGAAGTGTATACCAACGAAACTATCCCAACGCCTGTCGTTTTAGTAACAGCAATTACTAAGGAAGTTTAATTGTGAAATGTTGCCGTGAGGTTGATGGCAGGCGCATGCTTTGCCCCAGGCATAACCACACACACGCCAAGGCTCCGAGACACGAAAGTTCCAACCAGGCATAATTAGCGATAAGCATTAGCGTTCACCGCAAACTATTCAAAGTTTATAATTGAAATGGTATAAAAATAAATCTTTTTAAATTTTGTGGAATTTATAACATTTACCAATAATTCTATCATTATCAGTTCAACACAGATAGCTTAGTTGATAAGTTTTTATAATTATAATACTAGACGAATTCAAATTCAAATTTTCAATTAAGATGGAATACATATCTTACTGCCGCTAAGTTCAGTTTACTAGCTGTTCTGATGATAAATGCTTCAGACCTGGGAAGAACAGGCGAAAGAAACGTAACAAGACTATTTTTTTTAATAATATACATTTGGTTATTGAATAAACATTGATATGGCCTGATGTACTGACTTCTATAAAGTCATTTAGAGAGTTTTTTGACATTTTTTTAATGCTCGATGAAAGTTTTTTGAACATTCTTTGAGATCCTATTGCAAAAGGGCATATACATTGCTCATAGAAAGATATTCTAGTTCGATAAAGTCGAGTTATTGTATGTATAACATATATAACACGTCCTGGGAAAATCGGTGTTTAGTATCCATAAAATAATTTTACTGTACATTTTCAAATCGATCAATCGGTAGAAATAAGTAGTGTTATGGTCTATTTTATCTATTCCAGGCAGACTACCTGGTCCGCTTTCATTTTGCCAAGTAGATACCTTTTAGATTCATTATTACTTGGTCGAATACCCAGGCCGTGGTTACTGAATCCCTTCGCCATGACCAATTAACTTGTTTAAGCGATTATTACTTCTTTATTGTGTAATCAAGAGTAAGTAGATTTTATTTCTTTCAAAACTTCTATGTACTAAAAAATGTGTTATTTTTTACTGCTCAGATTTTACAAGAAATTTTTTAATCTTCAGAAAACATTTTTTATTTGTAAATTCGTCATACTGATTATCACCAATTTACCATAAGTCCACTAGATATGGTTACGGGATTGGCTACGACCAATAATATACAGCGTGTTAAGATATTCAACGTTTTTTCTTTAATAATTTTAGAACCTCTGCACGGGTAGATATTTTTAAATTTATTAATTTAGAAATAACAGCAACCATTATATCAGTCTTTGAAACAAAATGGCTGTCGCTTCATTTTGACATGAAGAATAAAACTTAAGAGCATGTCGATAAGATTGATTTTAGGAATATACAGAGTCACTGGTTGTCAGTATAAAGGCTTTATCATAAAACTAAATAAATTGAGGTTAAATTTTCAAATGTAAAAAGTCAAAAATGTAGCTAACTTATTAATAATTAATTTTAAGAACTAACTAACGCAAAAAAATTCCAAAACTTGAAATCCCAATCTCTCAACACTCGCAGAAAACTCAGCTCGGGCGGTCTTTGCAATTAAAAAAGTAAGAGATTTAACGGACGTTAATACGACTCGACTCGTTTATTTTAGTTATTTCCACAGCTTTACGCCTTATGTTGTTTTATTGTGGGGCACGGCCGCGGTAATTAGTTCTATATTTATTTTACAAAATGGGCGGGCTATTTATAACCTAAAAACTAGACATTACCTATGATTTTTTTATTTGGTACTGTGACGGTTCCTCTCTATACACATTAAACACGTTTGTTTATGCGCTAAAAATTAAATATTTATATAAACTATATTGACAGATACATGATAAATACGTTCAATGAAAATAAACTCGATAAGCCTAAATTAACTAACCCTTCATGGGTCATAATAAAGTTCCACGACATATCTTCGATCTTCCTTTTGTGTGTTTTAAATCTAAAATAATGAAATTAAATTAATTGTTAAATAAATCTTACCATGGCATTTAAGAGTTTTTAGTTGATCGAAATTTGTGGATCTTGGTTTTGTAGATTCATTTACATGGTATATAATATTATTATGTAATTTTTTATTAAAAAGGGCAACTGTTGAGCTTCTGGGAGGCTATTCTTCGCAGATCAGCATTACGAGACGATGGTAGCTTACTATAATAATCTTGAAATAATTGACAATAGACATAAGTACTTGTAGTTATAGATGCCCACTTGAAACGTGATCACAGCGACTCTGAAAAAATTCTTCTATCGAAATTGTTATAATAAAGGTCAGTGTTCATACTGCAGATAGTAAAACGGTTTCAAAGCGTATTACGAAAAAAAATGTACAAAAACGAAGCTTTTATAAATAAGGCTGTAGTTTTGTCCCGGCAGCTGACTTATAGAGGCACAATTTGGCAGCGCCGGGGTGGCCCTACATCGTGCCCGGGCCGCACTCGTTGGTCCCACGTGCGCGGGAGTTATGGACCCGCAAATTATTAGAACAAGGGGTGGACCGGAGCCTCAACTATGCCAAGCGATCGCGGGTGCACAATACTGTTTTTCGATCTTTACACATCTAACCGTACATATACAGGGTGATTGTAAGAGAATGAACGTATAGCTCATTTGCTGGCAATTAATTATGTTTGACATAATATGAAATATGTTATAAATATATATTTTTTTATATAATTATACGTCAAATGCATGTACACCAGACGGAAATAGATTTTTTATTTTATTTCAAATGCGACAGGCAATTGATTTTTGTTTAGCAGTATGTAAATCTGTCTGAGAAGTATAAAATTAAATTATGAGAATAAATACAAAGGGTAAATTACAGGGTGATCAAAAATATGTTCTTTTCTTCCTGAAACTAATAACCTACAAATCCTTTTAGGCAACTGTTTAATGAATTGAAAATTATGACAACACTAATAGATGGGTTTTTATCCAATTGACCCAATTGTATAGTTAATTTTTTTTGTCGAGACTAAATAAAAAGCTAATATAGTTTTTTTTCTAAGTAAAGAAAAGTTTAAATTATATTATTAAGTAAAAGGCACATGACACACGTGCTTTTACAAAACGATGGCGCCTGTAAGTTAAATAGCGGCAATTATTACAGTTCGTAAACTCCAATCATCTGCTAATTACGATCTAGCAGGCGTTAGCAGAGAAACTACTGTTTTAAATTTTTGTTATTTTTAGTTTTACTATAACCTATAATTAACATAATAACTTTGCATTAATTAAATGGTAGACGGAAATACATCTATGATGTAATATCGATAATTGATGAAAAAAAACAAATTTAAATTCAAAAACTATGCAACATGGGATGGATTAAATCTTTGAGGAATTTACCAACGGTTCGTATGATTAATTTCTCAGACCTAAGAAGGATAGACATAGGAACTCAATTGGAATACGTTTTTATGAAAGATATATATTATTATATATTTAACATTGAGTAGCGTTGAGTAAGAGGGCGAACATGTCTTTCGCAAGTTGTGCAATCTTTTTATTAAATTTATCATTTACAGTGTAGACACTCTTAGCTCAGAACCATCTTTTGATATAGTTTTTTTAATGTAATAGAAGTTATGTGAATATTATTTGTGATCCTATTGTCAGCATACATAGCCAAAGAAAAATTTGCGGACTCAGTGAAACGAGTCTTACGTATATAAAATATGTTTTCGACTATGGTGTATCTATATTGTATATACCCTACACATACAATACATTTTTATACGAGCGACAGTCAATATTCCAATTTTTTGCTTCTAAAAAAATTTACGACTCCTTTTATAAATACACGAAAACTGTTAAACAATGAAACAAGCCAAACATTATTTTTTTCTCTGCAGAATAAGCTGTCAAAAGTTAATGGCCTGTCGCATTTCAATTGAAAAAATAAATCGATGTAATTTTTAAAGGAGTCACCGACAAATGAGCTAAATATTGAAATAATAAAATAAATATTTTTTCACTCGAGTAAGCATTTCTAAGCGTATGTATGTCAAAATGTATGTCAAAATATTAGGCGAACTGGAAAATGACGTCGTTTCTGTCGATATATTTTACAAAAAAACCGATTAACTTCTACGGCGACGGCATTGAAAATTCGTATACAAGATGGCAAAATGTTGTTAAACGGAGATGAATATATTGTTGATTAGAAATAAAAACTCGATAAAAATGTAGATGTGTAAATTTAACTTAATAAAGCGACATTACTTTCCGGTCTCTCTAATATAATACATATTTATACATGTACCACTGTAAGGTACGGAGTATTGATTTTTAAGAGAAGAATACGCCTAGAAACTCGACAGTTAGATTAAAATCCAATTTTACAATTTTTTTTTCGTATTTGTTACGTAAAAATCAGCATGGCGTTATTTACGAACATGTTTAATAATTAATTCATTTAATTAATTTTGCTTTAACATACCAATACATAATTTCCTCTAAAATTTCATCAACGTACGTGGGGTGGGACGTTAATAGGGTAGTTGGAACAAGCCCGAACTCATTATGAATTGAACGGATTCCAAAAGCGATCTGTTAGTGGCTATAGATCACTATCGCAGTTCAAACGCAGTGCCCCGAGCAAACAATGCGTGCCGATCGGCGGCACTACATTGTCCTTGGCCCAAGTTACAAGCGACCAGCGGGTATATAGTAAGACCAAAATTAATTCGATCATATTTGACTTAACAACAAGACTTAATAACAAGTTAAGACCACACAACAAAGATGAACAAGACGTGAACGTTAAATCATCACCAGAAGCTAATACTGAATATGTCAAAAGAACATATATAACGTATATACTACTAACGTTTATAATACCACAACTCATAAATAATCTGCTTAGGCACAAAAGGGAATTTATTATGGGGTCGTAAACAGTTTCCTCAAAACAAATAATTGATTAAAAACTAAAAATAAAGTATTGTAATTTAAATTGGTAAACATTTTGAATTTTCTTTTGTTTGTATGTATTAGAGAAACGTAAATTAATAAATGAACTTCGCGTTTTTTCATAACTTGGACCGCAAACCTTAATTCTAATCCACAAAACATTTACCAGCGAGTTTTGCTTTGTTTCGCGGCTTCCTTGCACAATGAACTTTTACAAAGATAATTCAATTGACGACAACTCTTTTTGTCCTAAAAGAGCTTTATTCAGTAAAGTTCCTCCTTTATCTGGTTTAAAAAACTTTCCGTATTGCTGTAGACGTTAAATTTATTACAAGGCAAATACTTTTGTTTGTTCCTGATTAAAAGAGTATATAATGGGATTGGAAAAAGGTGTGAAAGTTTTAAAGGGTTGAATGTATAGGTCTTTTGCTGTAGATAAATGTATGGAACAACTTATCCAAGATCAATTATATAAGAAATAATAAATAATGTTATGATGATGTAATAAGAAAAAGCGATTTAACTTGGCAAAAGTTGGATGCTTCTTCTTCTTTTCAGCCGATGGACTCTCACTGCAAAGCATAGGGAGACCAAAGTTAGCCACGATGACCTGTCCTGCTCAGCGACTTCCCTCGACTCTAACTATGTCATAAGTCACCTATTGGGGGGAGGGGGGGCTACCTACCCTGCGTCTACCAGCTCGTGGTCGCCACTCGCATACCTTTCAGCAGAAATTATTACATATATGCAAACTTTTTACTGTTTAAAGTTATTGGCCAGTCTCATTCAAATAGAAAAAATTAATCAATGTGGTATATTTCAGTGAGACCACTTTATAATGTTCGGAAGAAATTATCTTGAGTGATGAGACGGCCAATTTTACTATTTTTATCTTATGCAAGTCTTTAAATATTTTCAAATGTAAATAATAGAGAGTATTAAATAAAATTATTAAAAAATAAATGATATAATGTTGTCAAAAAGTAAGGTGTATTTGTTGATAAAATGTAAAATATTTATTAATTATTCTAAATCAATTTCATTTCCTTCAAAGTAATCCTCGTCTGAAAGCTTTTTCCAGTCGAAACAGTCGACGTAGTCTTTTTCCGGTATAGCTTTCAAGAACTCCTTCGATTTGGTTTTTATCATCTCAATTGTATGAAAACGGCGTCCCTGCATTGACCCTTGGAGTTTTCTGAAAAGCTACAAGTAGCTTGCAGCCAAATCAGGTGAATATGGCGATTGGGGGACAATATGTGTCAAGCTTTTGATGTTTTTTCCAATAAATTGAACGATTTTGACACCAATTAAGACGTGACGCGTTTGACAAAAACACGTGTAGCTCGGAGACAATTAACCCTTTTGATAAACAGACGCTTGAAAATGGCATAGACAATTCTAGCAACATAGGAAAAAAAATTACGTGCCTTCTTAAACCCCGGGTGTTTTAAATGACAATTTCACCTTCCTTTTTGATTACAGTATATTTCAAATAGTTTGACTGCGGTGAATTACTTAATTTTTTGCACAAAATTAAAATCCTTTTTCCTTCAGGTTTTACGATGCATCGCAATCCAACGGTTCCCATGAGGACTACCCTCCGCAAGCTAAGAGGGCAGCGTCGGGGCTGCTTATCAATCCCTCACCTTTCCTCTGCCCTCTGCCCAGCAACGCCAACCTGTTCGACTACGGACATCCTTACCCACCATATCACAGTGGACAGGGAGACGCTGCCTTTGAAAGAAGGGATGGTAAGCATTAAAAATTAATATACCAACTAGCCATCAACATATCAACTTTTACTAAATATTTTGAATTAGAAGATATGGACCTCCCACCGCAATAAAGGTTGTTCACCGACAAGACGCCGGATAAAGGCTGCTTCTAACAAGTTCTATTGGAAATCTGTGAAAGAGGTCTGTACCAGTGGACGTCCTGTGGCTGAAATGATAATGATGAACCTGCAAATACATGCAAAGCCTCATCCGATTTTGTATATCAAAAATATGTTAAGTTTCTTGCAAGTTGCGCTTGAATTTGGCAATGTTGGTAATGAAATTCAAACTAGGTTTTGTGATACAGTTTTTTTTCCTTTATGTGTAAAGTGCACAGACATTATACAAAAATATAATCTCAACAGGTGGTATATCGGTGCGTGATGTGTCCTCAATGAACGCGTCGCTGTCAGAACCACGAGGAGTTGGGTCTTTCAAGAGTGATGACGAGTGGAGAAATATCAACACCATGCTGAACTGCATTCTCAGCATGGTGGAGAAGACAAAGCGAGCGCTGGCCATCCTACAACAGAGAGGTAAGACACGATCTAGTACCAAAAACGGTGTGGGAGGTACATAGCTACTCCGTAAGGTGGCACTGATAAGGATCCGGTCTAGGTCCTTATCGACGATGATAAAAGAGAATTCAGTGAAGAAAATAACTCAAAAAACCCACAATGATTTTAGTCAAGTATGATCTTCCAATGCCACTACAATGTATTCGCTTTTTTAAATGTTTCTTCCCAAGGCTGTATTTAAGGCAGGTTTTTTCCTCTTTCTTTCGTCACAAATTTCTTCCCTCCGTTCTGCACATCCTTCACAAAATCTTTCATTTCTTCGCTTTATAATTTTCTTTCATACGCCGCCTTTCTTTCCTCATCCACATTCCTGATTAAACTGGTTCTTATTTTGCAGCATATATTTCCTTGTTTTTTTTTTTTTTTTTTGTTTAAAATGTTTCTCCTGGCCCTTTGTTTTAAAATGTATTCGCCTTAGGAGTCGCTCATCGATGTGGATCAACTTAGCTTCGCCCTATCATAGATTAGAAAGCTGTATTCACCTTCTTGAAGACGGTTATGCCCGGAATTACTGTACGAGATAAGATAATCAATAAAAAGATCCGTAGAGTAATGAATGTAACTGACATAGTCCAGCAAATTGGCAAGTTAAAATGACAGTTGGTAGGTTACATAGCGCGTAAAACAGATTGCATCTAGAGCCTTAAGGTTCTGGAGAAGAGACCATGAACCAACAAGCTTAGGACGTCCAACGGCAAAGTGGACAGACAGCCTTGCTAAGGTTATAGGATAATTTTATGAAGGAAGCATTATTCAGTAGTGGAAGTCCTGCGGTTGAAATAATGAGGATAATTGACTGGTATATATAACGAAAATATGTAAAAAGAAATATTATGATTCATTCAAATTGGTTGCATCGACATTGAGTTCAACGCTTAACGTCATATTTTGTTACAAATTATTTATTTATTTAGATTTAGTTAAAAAAAGCAAATACCAGAGATTTAACGAGACAAAGGAGCCATATTTATAAAGTTTCGATTCAAATAAATGTTTACGTACGTTAACCCTTTTCTCGACAATGTATCTGTAGAAATACATTAGAATTAAAAAAAAATAGTGTCATCAATTTTGAACGCAAAGTAATCATTTGTATGTGAATGTTTAGGTAATTTCTTAATTTTCGAACGCTTATTCAGTTTTTTTTCTGTTGGCATCCTTGGGTCTTAAAAGTCAAGTGCTATGAATATTAATGTAATATTTAAAAAATCTGCCAGGTTATGGGTTAATGTATATGTATAAACATCTCTTAGTATTACGTCTTTGTTGAATTTTTGACTAAATCTCTTTCTTTTAAAGGAGTTGAGACGACGGAGAGCAATGAAATAAAGCGAGCCGCAAGTGAGATCATGGCGTCTGCTGTGCGGCAGACCGAAGAACGCGTAGCAGAAGTCAGGCGACGAGCTGAAGATGCTGTCAACCAGGTAAAAAGCAAGACAATTGAACCCGTATAAAAACATTACAGAAGAACTTAATTTGTTAGAATTTAGAATCATTTTAAACTTTCCTATAATGCCATTCTTCAGCTTGAAAACTACACGTATTTCAAACGCACCCTGATCTGTAATAAATTGAGCATTTTCTTCCCAAGCTTTATTATAATTTAATAAATCCATCACATTACAATATGGTTTTGTTTATAAGTTTTTATTTAACGATCTTCACAAATCAATCGATTTGAATTGAGTTTGAGGAACTTAAATATACTTCCAGTTATGTTTTGTTGCAGTGTAGCTAAGTTTCTGTAAACACTGTCAAAATTAAATATTAAAAAAATTGCAGGATTTATTCTTATCAGTACATCGCTTTATTTCAAAATGTAAAAAGACCGTGTAAAAAAAGAGATGGGTGTACTACTATCTATAAATATATATTTAAATGCGTAAAATGAAAAATACTTAGCATAGACTATTGAAATAAATATTCGTTTAATTGCTTCATAAGGATATTTATTCGCAGGTGAAACGCCAGGCACTGTTAGAGCTGCAACGCGCTGTGGGTGCAGCAGAGTGCAAAGCACTGGAGCTGGTGGCGGCCGAGCGCGGCAAGGAACGCCGCCACACGCCTCCACCCCACGAGCCCACAGCCACTCCCCAACAGAACGTAAGCACTAAACCATAATCTTAAGGTCCATTAAAATAAGACTTTCAAGAAGTTTGAATGCCTTCTAAATTTGGCGCTTGGCGGTCCGTGGTTTTCCACTACATAACACCAAAGCTCCAGCCGATGATGCCGTAAATTCTTGGAATCGAGACCATGGATGTCTTGACGAACTTATTAAGAACCATCTCAAGCTACTAGATGCAGGCCTTTTTGAAAAAAGTGTTATTGGAAATCTAGCAAAGATTCTGTTAAAAAACACCACTAAGAAGGAAAAATAAAAACACATTTTAACTTGCAGTGCTGTTGGAACTGTGGTCGTAAGGCCCAGGAGACGTGCTCCGGGTGCAACGCGGCACGTTACTGCGGTGCCTTCTGCCAGCACAAAGACTGGGAACACCACCACCAGGTAACACGAATTACGGCGCCAACGGATCCAAGCATTAATATCTTGCCTTGACTCGCTCGTCTTCTTTCGTTTTCGCAATCTAGTAGCAATGCGCTCAATTTGCATAGTTGTCAACTCCGACTTTAATTTGGCCTACCCAATTCTTCATGCAATCGCTGTAAACCTGTGAGGTCGCTGGTGATCTCAGGCAGGTACCTCGGTGATCCAAGGTAAAGGTAACTACTGAAGGTGTTACCTTTACCATGGATCACCGAGTCGCCCCAATACGCCGGAGCAGCATGTGAGCATCAGCCTCGGACTCTTCACACATGCCCTGCACAGAGGACTGTGCAGAATACCTAAAGTAAATAGATTTTTGTTAAAAAGACCGTGACCAGTCGAGACCCCGGAAATCTATTGAGTGTTACTTGTTTATAAAAGAATTTTTAGACTCACACCGTCTTTTGGGACAATTAAATTTAACTACATACACAATAACTGCATTCGTTTCGCTTTTAATCTTTCGGAAATACTACTACGTCTTTCTATTTCTTACTTATGACTAACACATAGCTACTAAACCTCATATGACTTAGATTATAAGAAGAATCTACAGTCAAGTACTCTTTTAAGACTTTTTCGTTCTTAAAATCAGTCTTGGTTCATTCTTCTTTTTTGTCCAAAGCGTTCTGCTTTGAAATAAACTTCTCAGAATTAGAAAGTCAGTTTTTATTAAATGCTTAAAAGGAACATTGGAAACTTATTGCGGTAAAATCGTCATAATTTCTCTCTTATCGAGTTATACAGTATATGTGTATATTATATCCTCTTGTATAAGTATGTGTTTATTAGTTATTAGACAATAATACTATACTTATTTGTCATATACATATACAGCACATAGTATTAAAGTAAAATATTTTTTTAAAATTTTAAAATTAAAAATGTACACTTTTAAATTTACACAATTTACACGCCTGCCTATTTGTTATCTGTGCTCAGCCGCTATTTACGAGTACTTTATTTGTTTTTTCACTAAGTGATATTATATCCACATGATGGATCGTTTAGAGTGACCACTAGTCATGATAAGAATATCAGAAGAGACCAACTTGATTGAAACTAGAATTAGATTGAACTCCATTATATCCATCCTTTAACTAAACATGAATAACCTTAACTTGTATACAATGAACGTAATAGTTAAATAATAAATAAATTGACAGGTATGCAGTGGCAGAGAGCAGAAACCAACTGCACTTCTCCGGAATTCCCCGCCTACGACGCAGAGCGTTTCCCACGCGAAAGTTCTCCCACGCGCGCCAACCCCAATAGCACCCAGCGCTACGCCCAGCCCCGCAACCAGCTCCGAGCCACGTCTGTCCCTCACCAACCTAAACTCTGCTGAGAGGTTGCTCAACCAGGATCGCAGTCTGCCCACCAGCACCGACCGGCTAGCTTTAGCCACACTCACTACCGCTCAGGGCCTCATAGGCGGCATCGGAGGGAAGAAATGACGCATTAACAAGGACATATTGACCACAAGCGTCAGATTCCCAAGAAAAGTTAGAAGATAAATCTAGTAAAGATATAACAAAATGATATATCTGTAATAAAAATTATGGCGAAAATACAGGATGATTGGTTATAGGTGTAAAATCTTTAAAGAGGTGAATATACTCGTATTCTTCTCCATAGAATCAACATTCCAAACGCGGTAGTCTATATATAAACACATGTTTAAATTTACAAAGCGTCAATGTCTTGCTATCTATTTAATGGAATCAGGCGTTACTTTGCGGAAGTCCATCCTAAGTAAGAAAAGGACCAATATTTAGCCACTTTCGCACATGCAGTGGTAGTCGTGCAACAAAGTGCACCGCCCGCCAGCCTGCTGATAAATGCGTGTGCGGCAAACAATACGAATCACACAACCGCCACCGTCAAATTACTCAACACGTGTTTCGCCCCTCCACGGGGCATCTTCAGGAACCAACTCTGTGTTTGGCACTAATCGGTGTAACATAACTCCTATAAACATTGGTTCTTTTCTTACTTAATTTCTTGCTATTTTTTTAAAAAAACTTGCAAATATTTTTAATTGGCTAAGCAAAGCCTATTCTAAACTATCAATATTTCTTTCATTATTTCAATTTATAACTTCTTTGTCAATGATCACTCGATAATGTGATAATTTTTTTTTATTCACATGTAACAGGCCAATATCGTTGACAACGCAGACTGCGATAATAAATCAATACATCGTTTTTTTATAAAGTGTACTGACAGAAAAATACAATTACCCGTTTAAAATTTTGTATCTTTAAACCTTCTACGCTTATAATCAATCACCCTTTACATAAAAACGTTAATAAGTGACAGTCTTACTGGTTAAACTTTTGCAACACTTCTCTTTTGTATATAGCACCAATATATTGTACATTGTTCTCTAAACGTACCGTTTCAAACATAAAATTTTTGTTAAAATTTTCTTGCATTAAAACCTATTTGACTTCTAAAATTGATTGTGCTACAAAAATTTGATCTTTATATACTATAATCTCTGCTTAAATTACAGTTTACATGAATAGTATATTAAGAAGATAATCTGATTAACTATAAATTAAGATCAAGTGATTTAATTCCACGAAATAAAAATAAATCACAGTGACATTTATATTGGCGGGAAACACAACTGTCATCCGTCAATTACGCATTTAGTTTACTTAAAACATTCTTTATTTGGAGCAGTGGTAGAGGACTCAAACTTGCGACCCACGTCGCGGGTTCGATCCCCGGGATATAGTCTTATATAATTCACACTTTGTGCACTAAATATACCGGATTGGTGCTGCTCAGCTTCTAAATGATCTGTAGCAGCGTCCTATACTTACCATAATAACACACTGCGATCGCCAACCCGCCTGCCAAGCGTGGGGAGAAAGATATATCCACCTATAGATGCATTTGGGGAGACCTATACCTTGCAGTGAGCTAGGCCGAAACTGCGATCTTTGTTTTATATATTTAGGCTTATCTAACGATTATTATTACAATAATTGTTTTAATAGGATAAAAAATACCATCACGATTTAACTATAATTTTTAAGTATATGTAATTTGTAAATATCATCAGTGCCATAGATTAAATAATATATTCTGTATAGAGTATAAATAATTGTGTGAAGGTTAACGGTCAAGGAAAATATATAGAAATGGTAACCATAATAATGGCTGCAATAGGATTTAATATCAACTGATATTTAGAATATAATTTGTAAATGTTTACATCACGATTACAGTTTGTAAATAGCTTTTAAAAATAAATTTATCTTCAATTATACATTAAAGTTATAACGCTTTTTCCTTATTCATATTTATATCAACTTATTGTAATATATTTAGGTTAGTGCATAATATTGATTGTAAATATATCAGATTTAATATGTATAGATGGCGTTACAGTCTAAGATTTATGATTATAGTTCCATTTGGTGTGGTGCAATATTAAAATGATTTATAATTATATTGTGATGAATTATAATGTATAACGTCTCAGTGTAAATTTTTGAATTTAACAATCAATTGTTTTAAAAAAATTGTTCATTCCCAACGTTTTTCGCGTTTGTGTCACGAATAAATGCTGAATAGTAACCTGTTGTATTTTTTAACTACCTTATCCTACTACTAGAGCCATTGGTACGACAAAGCTTGCACCTTTGTTGCTATATCTGAAATGAGATCCGTACAAGAACAAGATTACTGACATAACTAACTAGTGATGGCCACTGGGGCTGAAAGGTTTCTGAGTAGTGATCAAGAACCGGTAGAGGTGGCGTGTGTAGGCCCCCACTAGGTAAGTCGAAGTCATAGGCAAGGATGCTGAATACGGAGACCAAGACAAGTCATCATCCCGGTCTTTGAAGAGCCCTGTAAATGAAAAGGACTGTGACCTGCGATCAAAGTTCGCGCATCGATCGGTCGATCACAGGGATACAGTGTTATATGTAACTTACAATTTATGCATTAATTATATGAGATTGCCACTGCTCACAAACAAGTTTCTAGAGGATGGGCAGCAGCGTCGTCTGCGCTCCATAATACCAAACTGCGAAAGTCAACCCTCCTGTGAAATGCGGTAATTACTGTATATCTCCCTATAGATATATTTAGGAGAGGCCACCAATAATTTGCAGAGGGTTGCTATGAATAGAAATGGCGAAGTGAGTAACAACTATATAAAGAAAATTTGTCACAACCAAAAAAAGCTATCGAGATTCTTGTGAGCTTTCTCAAATCTTGATACATGCCCTTGTTACGTATTTAAATTAAGTAAGATTCAAGATAGGAGACCATGAAGCGGCAAGCGCATTTTAGGACATCCGCCCGCAGGGTGACCAGACTACCTTGTTAAGGCGTTCGGATAAAGCTGAAAGCAGGCCGCATCTTACTTGTCCTATTCAAAATCTGCGGAAGAATCCTATGTCCAGCTGTGTACGCTGAAATAGTAAATGTAGTAACTGGCAGTTTAATTAAGAGTATATGTTATAATAAAAAAAAACAGTCTTTTTTCGGCGTGAGTAGTAAATGTTGAAACCACGTATTGTTTATTAATTTACTTTTGATTGACGTCAAATGTTTTACAGCTAGAGTGGTGTTTTAATCTATTATTAGTTTGAATGGAAAAAGAAGTTTTAATTGTTTTGCTGCATATTTTTATATAACTCTCCATAAAAACAATCCTCGTACCTTGATAAAGATATAAAAAGATTTATTTTATATATCAAAGCAGTGACCTCCAACATACTACTTATCCACTATTCAATTATTATTTATATAGACACTATATCATCTTTAATAACATATAACATCCATAAAGGCGTTCCGAATCGTGTCTTACTAAATTACAAGTCGATATAAAACCTGCATACAATTTTTTCAACTATGTGTAATTCACAAATGAGTTTCTCTAAGAATATTATTATTTTTGTGTTACTAAATGAACAAAATTAATCTGTTTAAACACAGAACAAGTTTCTCTGTTTGCTATATTCCGTGTACAACACATCATATAGTACTCGGAAAATAAATTACTCAGTGATTAGTCATGTTTGGTGTTTCGAAAACACGTTTGCCATTTATTTAAACAATACTTCAGTATAATGCTATTTTATGGCATATATTTATAAGTTGAATAACATATCGTTTCTAATCACCATTAATCTTATTTTCAGCCGGTGAAAGCCCACCTTAAGGGGCACACCTAGTGTGAAATTTTCAAAAAATCGATTTTTTTTATATATTATACCTTTATAGAGATTTTAGATATTTTTTATACCTTTAAAAATAACATACTAAAATTTTGGATCGATATCTTAAATAGTTTTTGAGTTACAGCCGTTTCAAAGAGTAGCCGCTCGGCAGTTAGGTAGTTGCATTGGCTACGGGACATACCTGAGCTATAGTTCGGAGTCTACCGTCTTTTCCAACCTTTGCAAAAAGGATTCCGGTTTCTATTGTGAGCCTCCAAGTATACAAAAATATTTAAATATAATTATTTCGGTATATTTTTCGTTTACTCACGTTTTTTCGGAGCCAAATACATTTAGTTTTATTCTGACCGTTGTATCGAGTACTTCGTAAGCTCATTTTATTTAATTTAAAATGAGTAAACAATAAAAGTAAAAAATCAAAAGGGAACTCACGATGTTCCCCGATACCGATCAAAAACAAAAAAAAGAAAATTTACTGGAAATCAACATACATTTGGGCAATCTACGGCATACAAGTACGTCCGCAGAGAAACTATTGCATAATAATGATGAGAATATTGTGATTGACCCATCCCATGGATATTGTATACTAGTTTGTCTCAGTTTTTAGTGCAATCAGCAATTTAGTGATGTGCAAACTTGTCACAAGGAAATTACTTTTAATCAAGCAAGTCCAAGAGACCTGGGGTTTAAAATAGCTGTCATTTGTGAATGTGGTAATTCGTACATTAATTCTGGACCGATGATCGATAATGCATTTGAAATAAATAGACGTCAATGATGTCATCAATAGATGTCAATGATGGGATCAATCTTTTTTGCGGACTAATGGATCTAGCAAGATCATCGCCAACGGGCTTCTTCAAAAGAGGGTCGATCATCTCGAAGAAAAGCTTCTTCAGCTTAACAAGCCCTTTTTGAGGAAGAGGAAGGTGAATTATATGGGCCTGGAATAGCAGATTAGCTGTAAGTATGACTTTAATCCATTTATAACAGTGAAAACGATCATTTTATCTTTAAACGCGTTTTTCTCGAAACAGCATTTTTCGAATTTGCTGGAGTGATTACTCGGAGACAAATGATCCGATCGCTATCAAATTTTTTTCACATCTTCTCTATAAAGTTCTCCATACGATGACCCTCCAGTTTTTTGATCTGATCAAAAATCGGATTTTGGTAGGCCAAAAACGACCAAAATTTTGGGTAAAATTTAACTTTTTTTTTTCAAAATGCCGCCATTTTGTCAATTTTTGATTTTTTGGTTCGCCCGAGGGTCATCGTACAGACAATATGTCTTTGTTTAACGAGAATTTTTTTTTTAGGTTTTATCAACGGAGAAGGCTGCAATCACTCCAGCAGTGGAGGACCTTTTTTTTTTGGCGCCGCCGGAGATCGCGTGTTATTTTAAAAATATTTAATATATTATTCCAAAAAATTTACTGTGTATTCTCAAAACATGTATAAACATACTCTCAAAATTTTAAAATGATTGATTGACTAGTTTTTTTTTTATTAATTCCCAAAAATCGCCTTTTGTTTTGGCTGTCACACTAGGTGTGCCCCTTAATGCCCCCGACCTGTGACGTCAACTAAGTCGTCGTATGCCTAATGGGACGTCTATCCTTGCCGCATCTACCGGTTCGTGGTCTCCACTCGAAAACCTTTTGGAACATTAATCATCATTTCGGCCGCAGAATGTCCACATCTGGACATATCTACCCCCATAGATTTACAATAAGACCGGTTTGAAGCCTTCATTCTGCGTCTTCCGATGTCCAACAAAGTCTTATCCACCCTTTAGTCTGACCCTTCAGTTTTGGGTGGACGTCCTATGTTGCGTTTGCTGTTTCGTGATCTCTACTCCAGAGCATTATAGCCCAACTGCCATCCATTTTACCCACTACAGCATAGATCATCTTCATCCACTGCCGAACATGGGCCTTCATTTACAATATGAACGGTTGGAAGCGTTCTGCAACCAGTAATAGTATAGACTTGTTTTTATTAAGTCAACTTAAATCTTCTGCCACCAAATGGCAAAAACGTTTTGTTTATAGTAAATTATTTTTGGATTTAGCTTTATATTATTACAACATTTTTCCTAGATTGCTTATCTAACTATCTATCTAGAATAGATATTAAATATTTTTAAAGGTTTATCGAAATCAATTATTATATATGACAGAGATTTAGCCTGCAAGTTTTTCAAACGTGTGCGGTCAATTTTGCCTACATAACTAATATAATTTATTTGTGTATTAGTACATTATAAAATGAATCAAAATAGTTTCAAAGAATCTATATATATTAAACAAACAGCGTATTAACATTTACAGATCCTTTGGACTTGAAAGGGCAGAGCGTAAAGCGCATAACATGAACCTTTTTTACGCCAGACTCGAAGGTTCCCTTGGAGACTTTGGATCGAAACACTACAGCTACAAACTACATTTTCTCCGAAAGGGGAGGCCTCAAGCCTGCCTTAGGCCAGCCTGCCTTAGGCTGAGCCTTATTTTATAATGTACAAATAATACACAAATAAATTATATTAGTTATGTAGGCAAAGTTGACCGCAAAGTTTAGAAAAACTTATGTCTGTCATATATAATAATTGATTTCGCTAAACCTTTAAAAATGATGGCATCAGCAGACGCGCCATGGAGTGACTCGGCCCAAGGGCCTCCACGACAGGATTTTGACTTTGGCTGTCACTCTTGATTATACCGGTTTAGCATTCAGAGTAAAGTGCGTTTGAGAAAGGTGAACATGTACTTTATTGCTTGGAGCTTGGCTAACATTACAATTACTTCGCAAAACGTTAGCTGCGCGAAGAAGTTACAGAAAACCTTCAAAGGTCAATGGTAAACTTCGTAATTTATTTATATTAGTCCACCTTCAACAATTAATCTTCAAGCAATCCGGTGCTTACAATATATCTAACCTATAATGATACGCTTTCTGCTCTACAATTATGAATTACACGGAGCGCTATGCGGTAACGCCGATATGTATTTATCAATTTGCTTGAAATATAAATAATATTCTCGCAAATCACTGGTAAGATCGAATCAGAAATGATCTGCAGAAGAACTAAGATCACGGACATGGCTCAAAGAATTTTGCTTCTGAAGTGTCTGGACGGGGAAATTTCGAGCGATCAATAGCAGTTAGGATTCCATGCTAAAACATTTGGGTACTGCTGGAGTAGTCAACCTCGAGACAGTAGAAGTGGAATAGGAAACCCTACCACCAGGTGAACTGACGGTATAGTTCAAATCGCAGGAAGTCGCTGCAGCTTATCTGATCATTACAGCGATCTCAGGAGATGTTTATCCCCTGCTCGTGTATATCTACTGATATGATAATTCGTTATCACCACTGAGTTGAAAATATAATATTTAATTATAATATATTTGGCTCTATGGATTGCCCTGAACTCTGAGTGTTATAAGATTTAGTACTAAAACAAATATCTATTTTAACTGTTGTCAAGTTATGATCTATAGATATGTTGCAAAACAATTTTAGAGAAAAATATTATTTGATAAGAATCTGCAGCTTTTTCTATTTACTTAAAAGGTTTCCACATATATTCTGACATGTCACGATATCTCTGGAACCAAAAGGATTGGAGACTTGGAATTTGGTAGGAATATTCGAAGGTGGACCAACGACATTGTCAAGGTCGCGTGAAGTCTCGATGCGGGAAGCGCAAGACTGATCAACGTAGCGATCTTTGGGAGAGGCATATACTTTGCTATGCGCATCTATCGGCTTAGACATTACGATGATTACGAAAAAAAAAATAGAAATTTGGATAGAATTTTTAAAATGATTTTTATTTTTATACTGATGCATAGAACGTCTATACATAAGATGAACAGCTCTTATTAATGTCATTGAAGGCGCTGGATGCGGACGAATTCCAACCGATCTTTTGGGAAATCTAGACGTTATACGACTGAAATGATAAAACACTCTTTGAACTTTTTTATTAAATCTAGCAAGGAAGTCTTTGTGAACATTATCGGGTACCTTATTGTACATTCGTACACATTGTCCATAGAAAGATTTACTAACTCGATAAAGTGGAATCTTAGGTATGCAAAAATGTTTTTGCTTTTGATATTTACATTTTTACGCAGAACTAATGGCTAGTGGATCGAAGACCGTAAGAGTCTTGGTCGTAGATGTAATCTGGCAGCAAAAGCTTACCTCAAGGTGGACAGACGTCTTTTGTAAAGCTAGATGCAGTCCTTTTTCAACCGTTTTTATCAAGTCTAAAGTAAAGGTAGGGTTTATGTCCAGGGGTGAACGTCCTATTAAAGCAATAAATGCCAACAGGTAAACAATATTTCTTTTCGAATGAAAAAACGAGAGTATATAAACAAAAATACTATAATACTAATGAAACCGAAGTGAGATAGGAGGAGTATCGGCCGGTCCGTTCCATCAGTCTGCCGTCAACACTCGCGCCTTTTTTTTTTCGACCCCCGCCACACCGCGCTTTCCTAAGACGCGGTATAGCAGTTTCAGTAGCATTATGTGATTTCACGAGACATTAATTAAATAATTACTCAAAAGATTTTGTAATTACTAGCTGTAACAGATGTCAAAACCATTTGACAGATCTTTTTTAAATAGAATTTCAAAAATTAAAAAAGGTTGCCTAGGCTGAAATCCTTAATTAACTTCAGTGCATCCACGTCGGGACAGCGAACTCTCCATGGCAAACTACCGAATCGAACTGTCACTTATGACGTGAGATGATTAAACCGGACCCGTGAGTGGGAGGCTTTACGGCTCGAGCACTTGTTGGGGCGTGTATGGCCGCGACATGTTAGTGTAGGGTGTCAACTAAATACAGAGTTTGAGGATTGTGCGTAATTGTTATATCGAAACAACTGCTTGTATTTAAATTTGTAATATCGTATATTGATATTTAACTTAAAGATAATTGGTATGTCATATAACAGAGAGACAGTGGACGACTTATTAAATATTGAGATTATTGTTTTGTACAAGGTTTTTTTAATGGTATAAAGTATTCACTCTGAAAATTAATGTAGCATTAATTGATTTTTTAGTAATCGAATACTACAGATAATTAACAAAAATTAATTTTAATATGTAGTAATTAGAATTACAAACACTTTTTATTTCTATATTATCATGAGATTATTTATTATTTCTGAAAAAATAATTTTTATGTATAGTGTAAAATACAGCAAATGTGCTATATATTCACTCCTTTAAAGTTTTTTTACCTCCATAAAGTATACGTATATAAGGAAACCCTAGAAAATCAAAATTCGTGGCCACACTAGTTTTTATTCCTCTCCGCGTCAGAGTGGTGTTGGACAGCGAGTCCGCTCGAGCCGGCCGGCTTAATTACCCGCCATCTTGTCCAGCGCGGGAATAGGCAAACGACAATTTAAACATGCAGCCCATCTGTAACGACCTTTACGTAATCCATATTTAAAAAAAAAAAAACATATTTATTGTTACACTAAACATATTTTTATAAAATATTTGTTTATTTTTATTACATAAAGATATATATCTTTTCTTTCATTTGCAATTCTTTATTCTTAATTGTCAATGATTTCAGTAACTGTCCAAAATTATTTCCAAGTGTTAGTCACTCTTGTTTACGTGAGTTATGGGTTATTAATTTACCGAGGCCGTGACAATGATGTAGATGAATTTGTTTTGGTAACAAAGTATTTGGTTTTATAATGCGACATTCTAATATCTTCGCTGAAAATGAAATATTTAAAGTTTTACTGAACTTATGTTTTAAACTCCCAATACGCGTTGCATTTTTGTCCTAAAAACATAAGTTAATTTACCACTTGTTTTCGCTTCAATACATTCTACATCTGTAGCAGTTACCTTAAATTCTTATATATATGCCTTACTCGTTGAAACTAACCATAAATGATAATCCAGTGGATTAAGATCACGTCTATATGGAACGTTTGTTTCTAACTGAGATTGGGAGAATCGAGCTTTATGACTCAAATCTTGCTGAAAGAAATCTTTTTGGTCAATGGAATGGTATCTTGAAGCACTTGTAGCGAAGTTTTAATACTTTACACCTCCCCAAACCGTCACTGAAGTCGGATAATGCCCATGTTGATCTCTTTTGACTAATTGGAAAAGTTTCTTATATATATAGATATGAATACAGACCGCTTCTAAATGGTCTTATTGAAAATTTCAGAAAGCCCTGTGTACAAAGTCTGTGGACGTCTTACGTTTAAAAGATGATGAAGTACTCTTCGAATTAATGACGATGAATTAAATTATTTTTTAGAAACTTTTCATTTCAAGTTTAACTTCCTTAAGTAAAATATATTTTCTTTTAGAGACCAAGCAAATTTTACAAATTTCGCTGTTAACATTTGTGTACAGTACAAAAGAAACTTTAGTCTTTTGATTGATTAAAACACTACTTCCCAAACCTTATTCATTCCCAAATCAAATTAATTTTTTTATACATTTCATTTAATTCAAAATAAATGCTTAATGCATTCTCCGCCAGTAAATCTTTAGGTAAATGCCGAGATATGCTTAGGGAACAGAAGTCGGCTCCATTAGGGACTTATTAAATGCAGCCCCAAATGATATTTATTGTCAATCCAACTTGACCCCGCGAACCACAAACGCATCACGCATCAGTCATTATATACATTTATTTACATTGTCGCAATGGTTTAACTTAACCATTTGATTGTTACGCAATTTTTGCAAGATCGCAAGTTGCAGGACTTATTTTGACTTGATATTGGCAAGTAAACACTCTTGTGTAAATAAACAATTTTAATCTTTTTTTTTAACGATTTTTTCTTGCTATGCTTTTACCTTATTCTCGTTCCCCTGCTTTGCTTGGGGCAAGCACATTACAATACAAGTGCCAAATTTTTTTTCATTTTATATTTTTATTGCTATAAAAATTTAAATGTGTGTCATCGATAAGCGACGCACATCTAGGTCTACAAAGACATATTGAAACTTGCAGCGCAAAAGCGCAAGTCGTCACGGTTTTCGAGACAAAATAACATACGGTTAATCCAACATGAATAAATACACACTTCTTCTTCTTCCTTCCCTTTTCCCTTTATTTGGGGTCGGGTCTCCTTATCAATTTGCGCCAGGCCACTCTATCCTGGGTTGTCTCTGCATCAAGTTGAAGGGTTTCCAGTTCCTTTACGATATTAGACCACCACGTAGCTTTTAAACGCCCTCTCCCTCTTGGGAATTCTGGTAGGCTTAAGGCAGTTTTTACCACGTGGTCATCTGGTTTTCGTTGAATGTGGCCATACCATCGCAATCTATTTTCCTGTAATTTGCTGGGGATCGGAGCTACCTTAAACGAACCTCTGATATATTCGTTCCGTATTTTGTCCATTCTAGTGACGCCACGCGACCATCTAAGCATCTTCATCTCATTGACATGAAGTGTTTGCTCGTTGTCTCTGACTTACAGTCCAGCATTCCGAGCCGTAGAGCATAGCTGGTCTGACAACGGCTTTGTAGACTTTACCCTTGATCTTAAACTATTTTTACTTATTAATGTTTCCTGTATTACCAATATACTTTTCAGGTATGGCTGCGAATGCGAGTGGTGCCACAGTTTGAGAATCGCTGACGCAGACGATACAAAGGCATGACACTTTACCAACCGACTGTACCTCCGAGCGACCGTTCAGAAGTCACCGGTTAACTGACAAACAGCTTTGTAGTCACCGCCTGGCATCTACAAAGGGAGCAAATGTCTCGTAGCCAACCTTTCTACCGACTTATACCTCCAGGCGGTTCTTCTCAAGATATATTTAAATTATTAAAGAGGATTATAACAGACATGTGCCTCCTACAGATACAGGTTGATTCACTATAAGTATGATAACTTAAGAGAATTGTATATATAGCTTTATTTCTTTCAATTAATGTACGTACAATATATTCAAAAATCAACAGTTCCCGAATTAAAAAAAAAGAAAAAAGATTTCAAAATTCGAATTAATACATATTAAAATTAATTATTGTTTACTATCTGTTACTTCAGACTTTATACTGCCAGAATTTATTGGCCTCGTCACATGCCAATGTAAAAAAATATTATTTTGTCATTGGAAATAAATGTAAAGGCTATAATTTTTTTTGCTTACAAATGATGTATTTCACCACTTCCAATTTTTACATATATAGCCAATTATCTTGTTTAAGTTTGTCGACTCTTTTTTCTATAATAATAAAACATATTTCACGAGTGATTAGTTCATATTTTGTTTTAATATATTTATTATTAACAACAATTAATTGTAATGATACGTATTTTTTTACGTACATCACGACGTATGTCCATAGCTGAACATAGGTCCCCACCATAGATTTCCCATAATTTCTGACTGACACTGCCTGTGGCCACCCGATTTCCGAACTAAAGAAGGTCATCTGTTCACCTCATTGGTGGACGTCTTACACTGCACTTATCGGTCCGTGGCCTACAATCCAGAACCTCATGATCCTAGCAGACATTTATTTTTTACGCTATTTAGTCCATCCATTGCCACTTTACCCACTGCCACTTCGTCCACTACCACTGGCAAATCCGCTGGGCTACGTTTATTACTTTCATTCGTCTACGAATCTCCTCAACCCTAATTAGATCTCCTTGAGAAATCGTGATCATATCCCTCTCCGTGGCTCGCTGAGCGACTGTAAGGTATGCTTACGAGGTCCAAACACATTTTTGTACCCTAGATAATTTCTTGTAACTTTTTGCCTTTAGGTACAAAGGAATGTTAGACGATAAAACTTAATATTGTAATACAGTTACATAAAACAATTTTGTTTAAAATTAATAAACAAAAACAATTACTAAACAATATTATTAATATAAGATGAATGAAGTTTCTTTGTTCTTAAAATCCTTCATGTCGAGATCAAAGGAACGCCTCGGGCGGGATTGCCGCAAATAGAAACATTTTTGACAAGGCACCTCTTTATCAGATTTTGTTAGAAAGAATATAATCACTAAACATAAATTGGAGCTATAGCTAGGAATTAATTTATATACAGGGTGATTAGTTTCCCTTTTCATGCTTCAACACAGAACTTTGAAGGTTTCTAACGTGTCTTGATCCTTATTATACAACCTATGGTTGTAGGATCAGAAGAGTTTTTTGTGACCGCTTTCACATTACCTTATTTTTTTCACTCGTTGAGAAAATTTAAAGCTAGTTACTTGATGGGTGGTGAGTAATGCTGTTAAAAGAATTAAAACAGAAAAGACAATAAGCAAATATGAAATTCACGGCACAAATAATAGAACTAGTCAAATAATAATAGAATAGACAAGTAAGTGTAGTAATGTATTAAAAAAGTAAAACCCAAAAAAACAAAACTGTGATATAAGAAATAGGATAAGTAATAAAATAAAGAATAAATATTGTACCTAGCCCCCTAAGAGTAATACGATGATGGAAGGAAGGCGATGAAAGTAAGAAGGAATGAAAAAACAAAATGAAAGATATTGTGAAGGAAAAAAGGTAAGAATAATAGACATTGTGAAATATGAAAGAGAGTGAAGAATAAAGATAAAAATTTGAAAAACTTATTTGTAAACAAAGACCCTGATCCCAACAAATTTTGGGTACGAGAGGCCTCCAATAGCGGGGTCCAAAAAAAACATTGTTACATGATGGTAGATGATATACATAAAGGGTACAACAAGTTTTTACCTTTAGCTAGATTTAGATAGTTTAGACGTTCAAACTGGACGTACAGAAAGATAAAACACCACAAAGGGACATGAAAAAGTTACTTAAATGTTCCTATATCTTTACTATATTAGTAGAGCAATAATTCGCTTAAAAAATAATTTTGAATAGTGGTAGTCGAGTGATAGAGGACTGAGAATAGCGATCGTAGGTCGTTAGTTCAATTCCCGTGATGTAATATTCGCACTTTGTGTATTAAGTATATAAGACTGCCACTGCTCACAAACGAGTTTCCAAAGGATCGGCAGCAGCGTTCTCTGCGTACCATAATACCACATTGCGATCGCACAATTCACCTGTCAAGCGTGGCGATTATGGTATATCCCACATTAATATCTTAAGCAGATGCCTGTGCGATGCAGTGAGCGTTTATTGGCTGAAAAAACACGACAAAAATTTTAAAAATATAGTTGATGTTTATAGTTGAAGGTATTCTTTGATTTAAAATTACATCTAATATTCCTAATTTAAATAAATTAAACCAGACGTCGTTTTTATTAACTGCAAGTCTATAATCATTTGAAAAAATTATCAGCAGATAAAACAGCTTTCTCTCATTTTCAAAATTCGATCTAATATATGTATACATTTTTTTCTAACCATTAAATTATTTTTCGATCATTAACAGCCAGTAATTGGAATTTTTTTTTAAATAATTACAGACGTGATATATTATAATCATAACTTTTAATTCTAATGGAGCATTAATGTATTCTAAGAACATAAAAATAATTTAATTTTGTTGTAAACATATTTTGCGGTAAAGTTGAACATATCAAGGCTATTATTAGAATATACACAACTCAAAACTAAGGTGACCATGATTTATTATTTACTTCATTCTATTATTCATATCTGCTGATAGACGCCCTCTGCACAGCGCCCTCCACGACGCCCGCTGGACGGCAGAAGCCAATCTCAGAGATCACAACAACGACTTGGTCTTGCACTATCTGCATCTAGCAACTTCCCGCCATTTGGATTACATTTAGGTCCACCAAGCGGAGGGGCTTGGGTCCGCATTCACTGGCTTATGGCATTCGACACTATGGTTCCAGCAGCCGTCAGCTGCACAAGCGATTCTTCGCGCTACCTCGGTGACCTTGATTCTTCTGCAGGTTCCCTCATTCCTGATTTGATCTCGCAGCAAAGCTCAATCATAGCCCTTTCCACTACTCTCTGGGCGACGTTGAGCGTTTTATAAGGTCCAGCGGGAGTGATATCTCTATTACTAGTACGTTTTGTTACTGGTATTGATGTAGTAGAAATAAAAAAGCTGTACAACCGCTGTACCGCGTCTTAGAAGAGCGCGTTAAGGCGGGGACCGAGATAGAGATACCATGAGCACCCGCCGCCGCGAATGCACGGCCGATACTAACACCGTTTCAAAGGATGTAGTCGGAAGGAATAAAGGAGGACAACATCACCATGCTGATAGAGGATGAAGAAAGACGCCACATCTTCTTAGATTACAGCAAAAAAGTTATAAGTAACGTAATTAAAAGAAATAAGTCCTAGTTTCCTAGTTAAGAGTATAATGAATTACAAATTGTAATACTATGGAATATAGAACTAAATAAAACAAAATAGGAAAAATGAAAAGTTTTTCTTTTTTTATTAGAATGCAAAAGTAAGCAAAATTAAATATAAAGATAAAACAAAAATAAAAATATAAAATGTAGCATTGATGAGGTGAAGGCGAAGTAAGGAAAGCGATGTAAGAGATGAAAACAAAGTATGGAAAGAAATAATAGATTACGTGACGAATTAAAGGAAATTGTGAGGAAGATATTGAGAAGTACGAAATATGAGGATGGAAATAAAATTATAAAGTAAGAACCTTATAAAAATAAACAATTTAATTATCTATTTTTATAAGGTTTTTATATTAGAAAAGTTATTTCCCGAAGTACCCAAGACAGGTGATAGATGAGAAGTCGGGGAATAGCGGGGGTCATGGTTAAGAATAAATACGTGCTCCGTGTTCTCCAGTTCAGAAACCAAAGACCCCGGCGACCATCAGTACATGAGAGTATATAGTAAATATTGGAATACTGTCCGGATTTTTAATGAAGGTATTTGGTCACCCTACATAACAAGTTCCATTCGAGGCGTTCGAGACAGGAACACTTGTTCGTCAGTCAGATAGACGCCGACGGCGAGTTCACTATGCGGCTAACGGTGAGTAGAATTGCGCACAGAGCTTTGTTTACTAACATTCATTGTTTGAAAACGACACTAATCACAACATTAGATCATTGTTAGGCATTTTTAAAGGCATTTGTAATAATTATATAAGATTTTATTATATTATTTATTAATCCGGATTGTAAAAGAAATTCCTGAAATGATAATCATGAATAACATCCTCTTCTTGACCTCATTAACAAGTTCAAAGTTATTCAACGAGCCTTGTACAGGGCTATGTAAAGGATTTCTTCATGAGATCAGATCAGGAATGTGGAAATCCGTACCAGGCTGATCTATGATACCGCAGACCAAGCGCAGCACAGGACGTCTACCCGCAAGGTGGATAGTCGATCTTAATGTCGCTAAAAACTTTGGTTTTAGCCATTTTAAACCGGTACTCCCTTAAAAAAAACCTATGGAGGAAGCCGATGTCCAGCTGTGGACGGCTGAAATGATGAATGTAAACCAACTCTTCGTCGCTTCCGTAATGGGAGCATCAAAGGTATCAAAACCATGTTATATGGTCCGTTGTAAATTGTGTTGTTGCAATAAAGTTTACATAGCTCTTTCCTTAATTCCTCTCTAAATTTGGCTTTATAAACAGGGTGATTGTAAATTGTTATAAAAGCTTTAAAGGGGTAAAAGTGTCAGCAAAAAGCCTTTAAAGCTGTACTTTCCAACCTTTGTGCCATGCTTCACCTTAGCCTTACAAAAATTCTCTCGCCTTACGTAACATATATAATTTTTATATTAGCAAAAGGATTAAACACGTGTTGAGTCAATTTTCAAATAATTGTTTTAAAGCATTTATACCTATTTTAAATAACCCTATATAAAGTGATCACTCTGAAATATCTTACATTAATTTATTTTACGGGTCATCGTGGCAGTATTTAGGTAGGCTATATCTTCCAATGGCCGTCTATGGCCTGATATGATGATGATAATGTTTTTTTTTTCAATTGGAACACTGCAGGCCTAAATTCTGACTGTACAAAATTTACGAGAACATTCATTTGTAAATTAATAAATAAATGTAAATAACAGAATCAAAAATTATTTTTGTACGCCATGAATTATTTTTTTTAGATTGGAATCTGCACCCTAAATGGCATTTGCAGATTCCGCGGGAATAACGTGGCAGGACGCAGATTGCGCCTAGCCTAAGACCTCTTTTAAAGTAAAAGCTCCAGGTCTCCCGTGGGAGCATCAGCTTGGGCCGCTTCATGTCACTATTTAACCAGATTGGAAAGCTGCAGAGCATTTAGATCGCTTCAGTGAACGTTCCATGAAGTGACTAAACTAAAGAGTCTCCAAAAGGGTACCTTGGTTTGGGCTGTCACTAGTCAATTATACCTGCTTAGCATTTCGACACAAGGGCCAAGAGGGCTACGACTCACACGGGTTGGCGGATTGCTATTACCTGGCTAATATCACCACTACTACTTCGGAAAACAAAGCTTCTATTTAATATGAACGGAGGTTGACGTCCCCTGTAATTTATAATCCGACAGACCGGTTTGTTATGGAATGGCAACTTCACAGAGTTAATAAATAATTCTATGAGGATACATACGTACACAACACTTTTATAATAGTGTTCCAGATAATATTTAAAATGATCCTATTAATAGATTTAAAAAAGAATCAATCAAAATAAGCGTTACTACAATGTAAATAATTCATAAGATAGCGTACTTTTAAAATAATTTGTTTGGTTCCAGGCTATATCAATGGTAAATATGTTATTATATTTTTTCGACTGTTCTTTTCAAGTCTGTAGCATTAATTTTACCAAAAAAAAAAACTGTAGAATCATCTTGTAGTTAATAAGGGATGAAATCCATCGTAAGTTGAATAAACATTTATTTAATTATTAAGAAAAGGACTAATATATAGCTACTTCCGCTATGTAGCAGTAGTCGTGCAATGCACGTATATATATTAGTACTATATTAGTCCTTTTCTTACATAGGATGGACTTCCGCAAAGTAACGCCTTAATCTATAACATTTTTTTAATTAGACTATCAAATTTTCAAATACCATTAAATGTCCGTCTAAGACATAAATGCCTGATGGCTAGCAAGCCACATACTTTCGTTTCATACGCAAATATTATTTATTTTATTAAAAAAATGAACATGAGAAACCTCAAAGCTTTAAGTTGAAGGATGCTATTACAGGAGAGTTGTTGTAAAATCGGTGAAACACTGACCGATCAATAGGATGAAGTACTTCTTAAGTAAAGCGTCCCTGCTTTAGGAAGAATATCCGAAACAGAGAAAAACCCTGTACTTGACAAGGCGATAAAAACATCTCATTAGCCAATGCACCGAGGTAGGTTCAAGGATGCTTACCATCCACGAGGCTTAGGGGCTAAAGAGCAAGGCGGTCATCCTTGACCGTCAGACACCCTCGGGCTGTATAACAGTGTCAATCATACGGTAGTTGCTATATCACGTTACATGAGCTCATGAGTTTTTTTACGCGAATGAGACTGGCTGAGAATGTGCCGAAATCGGCAAAGATCGCAAAGATACTTGCGTACATACTGCGGATGGCAATATGTAGTAGGTATTAGGAAGTGGTCGCACGAAACGTATTGTTAAAAACCATTAAATATTTTTTAAAAAAATTTAAAGGCCCAAAAAAAATAAAAACTAGTTTATTTTAATTTAGACAAAAATAGTTTAGGAAGATACTAGATAAACTTAGCTTAGTAAACACTGTGACAAGCAGAAACGTGAGCCAAAAAAAAAATTAAAACATTAACCTTTATTCTGAATATTTAATAACAGATGTTAATGTCTGTGGTAAATAGATTAATAAATTAAAAAAAAATAGGGGAGTTCAATCTGATTCTATTTTCAAATCTTTTTGAGCTCTCTGGCATTCTTCTCATAACGTACATAAGTAGACACCGTAAATGGTCATGGATATTATTAACAAAAACAGGTCATTGACCTTTAAAATGCACGATCCAAGTAAAATAAACGTGAAGTCTGTGTCATGTGATGGCGTCACGTTTGCATGTAACGCAGGGTCACGTAAACATGACGTACTTATGACTGTATCCATGAATGATTCCATTTGCTTTGATCATGAAATAAATTTTCCAGAACTTGAAGAAAATTTATCGAACATTAGGCACAAAAATCATAATCCATACCTATATGTCGCCGTCATTGATATAAATCCACACTTTCCTAATAAATCACTGTCTAAATTGGACAAAACACGACAAAAATGTGAGGATTAGATATATTTATGGAAATATGGGTTGCGCCTGAGTTAAAACCAAGAATCAATAGATTTCGAAAAGGAAGGCGCCAATTGGTTAAACATAAAAAACGTTGCATGTATATATATATATTTAGATTCTACCAAACACAAAAACTCACAAACAAAGAAACAAAAACAAATATATCACATATAAAATAAAATTTAATTTATGCATTAAATATATCTAAATTTTATACACTAATATTCAAATCATTGTTAATCATCAACGTCATTTCAGCCGTAGGGCGTGTACTGTTTCCCATAAGCCGCGCACACTGATTTCCAAGAAGACCAGTTGGAAGCAGCCTTCACCCAAAATGCAACGAAGCAATATAGCCTGTACACGTTGTACATGAACGCCCTGCGCCACACTTGCTGGTCCCTATTCCAGAAACTTAAGGTTCCAGTGGCCATCTTTTCTGCGTACTATGTTGCCTGCTCACTGCTACTTAAACTTGCAAATCCGCTAACTATGTCGGTTACTTTTATTTGTCTACGGATCTCCTAATTTCTCACCATAGTCATTTTTTCAACAGACAGTCGTCTACAGCTGCAAAAAAGCCTTCCTCATATTTCCACAATAAGACCAGTTTTTTTAATACATTTTCCCTCATTTTATTTTCGGAACAGGGACATATACCTTCCTACTTTCATGTTCCCTCTCTCATCCTTCAAAATTTCTATCATTCAGCATACATTCAACATATAACATTCACCCACATTCACGCATCGCCTCCCATCTCTCGCTACATTTCATGTTACACGGTTTTGCTTTGCCTAGTTACATCACCCACCACCCTGCAATAAAACTGCAAGAAAGTGTGGCGGCTCTCCTTCGCTTCCAAAAGGGAAACGATGTTGCCGAAAGTAATGCTACTACCCATTTCCACTTCGCAAGTCACTCTAAGCATTCCATATGTGGAACGGCAAGTAATTGCGTGCACCACGGTTGGTCCACCGCTGGGTCACAGATGCACGAGGGACTGCCTTTGAACTTAAACCTATACTCTCTGAGTATTCCAGTGCCCCGTGAACATTTGGGTCAGACACGTGTCCAACTCCACTGTAATAAGACCAGTTGGAAACGGAGTGCATCCAGATTTTCCCAATATTATTAATTAGGTCATGTCCACCTTATGGCTGGACGTCAAACCGCTGGTCAATACCCAATCTCTGATAATAATATACTATACAGATACTATTGGCGATTATGGCGATGGTTGCGTGGGTGGGTGCTTCGCCTGTGAAGTCGAGCCACTCGAGGAATCCCATAGAGCGAAGCCTCATTGAAGAGCGTCTGCATCGCGAATCAAGCCTTCAGGACGTAAAGGGGAGGAAGACCGTGCACAAACACCACAATACTCAAGGTATAAACATTATTCTGCTATTGTAAGTTGTCCAACTGTTTACAACCTTCGTACGAAATGATGCGAGAGAAGTTTTATATTTACCCGCTGCTCAATATGAGTATAGCTTCAATTACTGAATCGACTGTATACAGAATGATTGATTACATATGAAAAAGTTTGAAAATAGTGAATGTATAACTAATTTTTAGCACTAAATATTATAGCTTTTATAATTTAGAGAAAAGTTTATTGAATGAGATATTTACGGTACATAAAAACGATAATGAATATATCAGAAATAGTAATGTACATTAGGTCTGCACTACAATAAATAGTCATAGACATAAACTTTTTGTACGTTTCTCTATTATAGATAAAATTAGTAACTATTTTGGAAAGTTGTATATGGTATTACAATACATTCATATGTAATGCCTTTGAATAATCATGTAATAAAATTAAGGATTTCAAAAAAAAGTTGTTTCAGTAATATTCTTGGCAAACTCCTTCTCTTCTGCCAATGGGCGCCCACTGCCTCCTCAACGCAACCTAGTGGGAGCTTGAGTATGAATTATTCTAAGTACTGTATCAAGAATATTGTGAAAATGAACACAAAAAGTTCGTCTTAATTTATAGTGGGATGTACTCAGATCAGGGCATGTGGAATCATGAAAGCCTAAGTGGATGCCATTAAAAGAGAATTAAGTCTGATTCTAGTTCTTATTAAACTGTTCTGGCATTTTCCTCGTTACTTATACAAATATAAATGATAGGATCATTGCGAATTATATGAATAAATTAATAAATATTTTTCAGCGACTGCGAACCCGGAATTTAACCTACGTAAAGGGGAATATATGTGCGGAAACAGAGTGTGCAAGTTGCTGCCTGGTGAAGTACCTGCGGGCTGCAATGGCGTATGCCAACACCGTGTTTGAGTTATTAAAATATTTTTAATTTACTATTATTTTTATTTCAACGTTGACTTAAATGGCACTAAAAATAATGGTTCTAAATCATCTCGTGTGCGTCTTGCGTATCGCAGAAGTATACAATCAAGCCATCTAGATTATCGATTGTCCACTTCCATGTCGCTCGCATACCTCAATAGGTGATTAACATTTACGAACACACTATACCATTAAGAAAGAATTCTGTGTATTCTTTTGTTCGCATTAACTTTGAATCATTTATAGTCATAAGTGCGCGTCATGAGATAAACTCTTTTTTCACGTCTCATTTAAATATCGTTGCCCCTACCGAAGTATAATCGTAATCGCAAAAATAAAATTTACAGGAGAAACAAACAATTTTTTTCATAACTTCCGTTATATTCAACCTACAAGGATAATATAAGTTTATATAACGAAGCAAAGCTATTTTTTTCTGCGTCCATTTATTTAATTTCTATTTATATATACCGTAAAATTAATACGGAAATTAACACGGAATTATAACGAAAAATAAAATTTACTGGAATTGAAATTAAACGTTTTCGTCGTTCGAAATTTGGTATTGACCATGATCATTAAGATTGCAATACAATGTTATTCATGTGTTTATCATATTTCTGTCAACTTTTTAACAGCAATAGTTTTTTTTTTTCGATTCTTTAAATTAGATTATTATAATAAGACATGTCCGTCAATATATACATTAAAAAAAGTACAAAAGTAGCCATTAATACCAATTACTAAAAACTTATCGAACATTTTTCCTGCGAATAATACCCGTACCCGCTTTTACGATAATTTCGTTTCGTTTATTTTACATAAGAAAAACATTAAAAAAAATCACATTCATCACAATCAATCACATACTACCTGTAGATACAAAATTTGAGAGAAGCAAAATAAACCCGAATAAATATAATACGGTTTTATTCGGTGGAGCGACGATATATACTCTAATTCACCTGAGTTCCCCAAACATATGTACGAATATCGATTGATTTGGTATGTACCCACAACATACACTTGAGTTTCTTTGTAATAATTTTCCAAAATATCCTCAATCCAAATCAAAAGTTTAATTATAAAGTTTTACCATCACATAAAAATCCTTTAAACTGTATTAGCAATTAAGATAAAAGTTATCTTAACCCTTTCCTTACCGCAGTACGTTCCGCCGAAGTGACGCTACTGAACCGGGCAAACCGCAAAGTGTGCACATTGCATGGCGATAGTCTAATGTTCGAATTTTACTCGACAGTACATATTTAAATATTTTACCGGTATGTTAATTAAAAATATAAGTTAGGATACTACTTAGTAATTTATTTTGCTGCGATAAATCTTAAAACAGGGATCTACACATAAGCCCTTATCACAAGGCGGATGCCGTCTAACTCCGGCGCTGGTAACGAAAGGGTTAATATTTTTCGCTCAAACTAACCAAAGACATCTTCAAGTACATAGTTATATAAATGCCATTCTTATGGTAATTACGAAGATTAGGCTGAAAGAAACTGCTTATGGTCCATCCTCTAGAAGGAATCGAGAATATGTGCTTGCTTACATGAACATTTATTAGTATAATTAAATAAATCATTTTCTTAAAAACGGACTTTAATTAAGTCCTAGAATAGAACCTACGCCTAATGTTTTTAAGTCCAAATATACGTTCAGGTATCGATGGTACAAAATAAAACAAAGATTATATTAAAGTTTATTTATTACCTTTATTTCGACTCTTCTCCCACGCTTTCTGTGACAGCTTGAAGGTCGCCAAGTCGAACTTGGTGGCGATAATCCGACCGTATTGCGAACCGTTCAGCAACTTGCTCTTGTCGGACAGTTCCTCCATGATGGCCACGCGTTGCTCTGGAGACGCGGCTTCGAAGATCTCCTCGATGGCTCGAGAGCCGTGCTGGGAGAGTGCCAGCTTCTGATACTGACCCTGGAGATGGTGGTTAAGGAGAAAGTTAAAACATATTATAAGGATATTGTAAGGATCTATTGAAGGCCAGTGCACTAATATTGAAAAAATTACAAAAAAAGCAAAGTATTAAATTTTATTGTGGAGCCGGTGACTTTAAAGTCTCTGTTCATATTAGATGTAGTTTTTGTATATAAAATAAATATGAATAAACAAATTTACCATAATATAGCGAATTTTTGTGTCACGAAGTTAAAATAACTACAACTTCATCACTTTACCATTCCTAAAACCAAAATAAAGTATAAACGTAATATAGTAGGCTGATTGGAAATAGGTAAGAAAAGGACCAATATTTAGCCACTTCCGCACATGCAGTGGTAGTCGTGCAACAAAGTGCACCGCCAGCCCGCTGATAAATGCGCATGCGGCAAACAATGCGAATTACACAACCACCTCCGTCAAATCACTCAACACTTGATTCACCCCTCCACGGGGCATCTTCAGGAGTTATGTTACACCGATTAGTGCCAAACACAGTCCTTTTAGCTTACTACTATACTTAATGGAATATTTGGAAATAGGTAGTAAAAGCTTTAAGTGTCTCCTAGCCTAAGACCTCTTTTAATACAGCGAAGGTCAAGCGGTTCCGGAGATAGCCACCAAGCTTTTAGATAGCCTTAGTGGAAGCTTCATGGATTACGCTTAAGGGTCCTCACGAGGAAACCTCAGCTCATTGATAATATTCACAGAACATTCCGACACAAGGGCGTCTGCAAAGCATTAGTGCTGAGAAGAAGAATTGGAAGAAGTAACTCAAGCAACACTTCTATTTAGTATAATTGGAGGTTGGCTTCTCCTGTGATATATGATGCAGTCTCGTTTGCGACGAGACCATCTGGAAAAAAAATCCTAGTTTAATTAACTTAGCCCTTCACGTCTGATACCTTGAGTTTCTTCACAAGCTTGTCCCGCGACTTCACGCCAACGCACTGCCCCTTGCAGAACGCGTCTGCCACGTGGCAGCCTTTAGCATCACACAGTATGACCATCAACTCGTCAGCACTCAGCTCCAGAAGGCTAGAGACTGCTTTGGCTGGGCGCTGGAAATCAAAGTGATAGTATGACATACATGGTTCTGTTAATAAAAAAAATTATTGAAACGTGTTTTCGTTTTGGCATTTTTTCGTGGGTTATATCAAATTCCCTTATGTTTCATCACAATCAGAAGACAGAAGCTCAGAAAGCACAAGTTGGGGAGAGTTGTGGCTTGTAAGCTTCTGTCAGCTGGGCCGATGATAAAAGCCTACTGCCAGACATAGGTCTTCCCCAAAGGTCAAGTTAACTATGTCGTCGGTCCCCTTAGTGGGGGGTTTACCCACGCAGTGTCCACTCATGGTCGCCACTCGAGAATCATTCGGCCCTCATGGCGCTTATGTTTACTATATTATAATTATAAATTTACTTCCCAAAACTTTGTTTATTTTCTATGACTTTTTGAAATCCACTGAACTTAGTGGCACACCTGTATCATAAATTCAATTATTTAATATCAACCGACCTGGAAATCAAGAATAGTCTGCAAGATAATGGATCCGTGGATGTTGATGAAATAGTCCTCCGCCAACTTGGTAACATCCACCCTGTCCAGGGGTAGAAGTCGCAAACACAAAACAGAGAAGTACTTCTGCTCTTTCTCCTCATTGCACTTCAGCGCTGCCTCTAGACTCTGAAATAATAACAATAATTACAGATCCTCTGTTACTTATTAGACTTTAGGCGAATTCATATTATCAGTAATTACCAGTAATTTGATGATATATTTACACAGGAAGTGTATTGGTGTATTGGTGAAACACTGTTACTGGTTATTCAACTTGTTACCAGTTTTGATTAAGTTACATCCGTTTTTAGAAAGAATATGTCTATGGGACATGACACTAGTGTTATAGTTTTTCTAAATGTTTAGAAATATCCATAGGAAAAACCATGTCCATTACCGGTAACATACTGATACACATATACTACAATAAACAAAAACATATTTTTTTGTATTTTTTCTCCCTAGAGTATATCTACTAAAGTATAAACTTTCCAGTTCTATCCCTGGCGAGTTTCATCGTTTACCAATATTACTAGTAATTCTGTAAATTACCACAAATGACAAACATATTTGCTTCAATTTCAGTAAAAGATATTTTCCTGCCACTCCGTTTGCACCTTAAATGCGCCATTACTGGTAATGAACTTGATACCGGTATATATAGTGTTGGTAATTGATACAATTCTTAGTAATATACAGTAATTGTAAGAATCGCCGATAATATTTAAACATATACATTAACTATGTACTTAAATATATCGTAACGCCTATATGTTACACCTGTTACCGGTAATTGAATCGTACATTAGCCTCTTTTTTATAATACAATCGACAGGTCAGTACACATATGAACGGTTTTTCTAAATCCTCGGGGAAATCTACAATATAGAAAAAATTTAAACTATGCTTTCAATATTACTAGTAATTCTAATAAGCTAGTAGTTTCCCACATATTTACTAAAACCAAAATTAATCTTAATTAATCGGTTCTTACTCTTGTTACCAGTAATTTGATATTATGGTTAATCTGCACCCATTTTTAACTGACTTAGGTGTAAGTTTTTTTTTTTTAATTTTTGGTGATATCAAAGAAAAAAAAGATGTATGTTACCGGTATTATACCTGTACATATGTACCATAACTATAATAAGAGATATTTTGTTTTCCCATTGGAATACATTTAAAACAACCCGTTAATAGTTATTACACTTGTTACTAGTAATTTGAATGCAAAGAAGAAATTCTACTAAATATGACACTATGGGAAAGTCAAGCAAGTAAATAGTAATTTTCTAAATTACATGCTATAAAGAGTGAACCATATTAGACTCAGGTGTCAAAAGTCTATCTTCATTCTTTACTTTACCTATTTTCGATATCTAATTTTTTGTTCACACACACACTAATACACTTTTATATACACACACCCACACATCAACGGACACTAATCTGTTGCAGACAACTAAAGAATGTTTACATAAATTCCTTATTTAAAAAAAAAACTATGTGTATTAATTATTATTGTACTGCTGCATGTCTGCTTTCATCATGTCTTAAATATTTATAATTGTATTGTGTGCAATAAATATGTTATTATACAGTACCTGAACAAACTGTGTTTGCTTGGCCTTTATCCTGAGACAGGCTTTAGCCAACGCCACCAGAACACCAGTGTTTCCGCAAGCGAGTAGAGCATTAAACTGACCACTCAACTCGTCAAACATAGGTTCAAACTGTAATAGAAAAATTATTTAAATTAACAAAAATAATGTGCAATATATTTATTTTATTATTTTTAATACTTTACTACAATTATTGCCATCTATTTAATCAGAATAAATTTGGAGGGTTCATTTACTTTTTTTTCTTCAACTTACAATTCTTCTAAATATTAAATTATTTATGAATAAACAATAATGAGCTTGTATACATTTTTTATATTACATTTTTTTCTTATTGAATTAATGTCATGATTTTGGCTAGGCCCAAATAATGTATGTTGAGAGTATATTGGGCCCACTTGTGGGTCATAAAGCATAGAATATGTATGAATTTATGTATATTATTTGCACATAACAGATATTAGTTTGATAACAAAGATATAATGGTTTTTAATACTGAATCGCAGCATAATCTTACCTCCTCTTTGATTTGACAGTTGTCTATCAATCTCTGCACCGTGAAGTTTAGCATGGGCATGGTGGCCAACTGTCCCAAGCGGTTGATGAAGCACTTGGCATAGATCTGTGTGTACATTTTCTTTTTGGCCACAAACAATGCCGCTTCTAATAACCTATTGGTTTAAAGAAATAAATAAACACTGTAGACTTGTTAAGGTATTAAGAATTACAAAATCTCTTAAAAAAGACATAACAAAGAAAAAGTAAATGGTTTAGATTGTGCTGATGAAGATGGTTCTTTCCAGCACTGGATTCTACCCTTTACCGCTACCTAATGTCATCTGCCTCTAATGTACATATGTGTATTTGTGAATATGCTTGTAGATTATGTACAGGCCTGCATGTGCATGTTTGGACAAATAAGAATGTTTGTGTATATGTTTCAAAACTTCTTAATTCTCCTATAGATTTAAATAGATGCATTTCATTGGTTATTTATGTTAATTTTGTTATAGAGTAAAGACCATGGTGCTGCAAGCACAGCTAATTAACCTTCAAGGTGAGCAGATAACTCCAAGATTGTCAGATGATACCAGACACAGCCCACCTCCAACTGGTCCTATAGGAAATCTATTCAGGAAGCTTATGTTCAAATGTGGATGTCTTAAAGCTGAAATAATAATAAGGACTAACCATTATGTAAATGTCAGACATAAGTTTATACTACAATGAGCTGAATTTGAAAAAATATAGCTCTTTTTATCAAATCATATACTGAAAATATATTAGTAACGAAATTAAAAAAAATCAATCTGGTTCCATAACAATTTTTTTATTAAATGTTCTCACCTTACAGGTGCTTCTGATGTGAAAACTGGTGGCAAGCTGGTACCAACTACCTCTTCATCTTCAGTTTTATTTTCCTCATTTTTATTTTCATCATTTTTATTCTCTTCGTTTTTCTTACCATCTGCACCATCCCCAATCCAGTCTTCTGGCACAAAACTCTCATTAAGCAACCTCTTTATCAGATTCTTTGTAACATTTTTATCAGCATTTTTCACTGCAAATAACAGCACTTGTAGTAAAGCTGATGTCATATTCTCGTAAGGTAGGTCCTTAAACTGAGGCCAGAGAGAAAGACGGTTGGCAAACTCTTTAACAACCTCTTTAAAATCTTCTGGCACAATTCTATATGCTATCTTTGTTTGGTGTGGGGGAATCCCTTTACTAACTGATAGTGGTTCTTTAAATAAATTCACCTTTGGCTTCTCGCCTGGTAGAAGATTTATTCCACTCAGCGTTTTTAATGCAGTTCTTACTATATGATTAGCATTTGGATCCCAAACAAAATCTTCTAAATTGTTCAATACATATTTAGATAACTTTATTGTAAATTCATGGCATGCTTTAATGTGTTCTTCGGTGTATCCTGTTTCTTTTTCAACTTTGCGTTTCTTTTTAGGGGTTTCTTCTACATCAGATGCTTCATCAGTCTCTCCAGTTTGCAGATGCTCAGTGGCTCTATTACCGCACTCTGTGAGAAGAGCCTTCAGGACATAATTTGAAAAATTATCAGAGCAAAGCCTTCGTAAATCTGGTGTGACAACCTCAATGTAGCATTCCAGATCCTCAGGAGTTGCATAGGGTATTAGCAGTTCTATAACTCTGCAGCCAAGTTGGTTTCCTATAATGTTCAACTCTTCACCTTTAGTTCTCTGTAGCACATTGTTGACAAGAGCCTCTGAAAATCAAAATATCTGAATTAAAATTTGTGTAATACCTAGGGAAATAGAACAGATACATTACATCTTCCATAAATCTAAGCCAAGCCAAAATAAGGTTTATGGGTTGGTAGCATCTTTTTTCATCCGCAGGTCTGGGAGGGTCCACTACTGGACATTGGCCTCTTTTGTAGAATTTCAATAAGACCAGTGAGAAATGACCTGCATCCAACATGTTTCCACTACCTTAATTATTTAAGGGACCAGAAAGTAATGTCACTTTCTTGAGTTAGATTAATACAACTACATTTTTAACAAGTTATTTTATTTCTAATCAACAACATATTCACCAATGTTATCAGAGGTAAAAATCAATTGGTTTTTATATAAAATATGTCAACAGAAACAATATTACTTTCCTATTCATCATGACATCCCATGTTGTGCTTGCTGGCCTATAATGTCCTCTTTGGACCACCAAAACAGACCATTTCTGTATGAATTTCTATAGTAGCCAGTACCAACATAATCACCAATTTTTTATATGTTGATTTATTGGACAGAATGTCCAAATGATACAAGTAGTCAGAAAAAAGTCTTAGAAGTATTGACCTTAGGTATTGACCACACTTATTCATATACTGGGATATGGGATTTATATAAAAATAGATAGAGATATATAAGGATGATGAGGTAAGAAGTTAAAATTATATAGGATAGAATTCATAGCTTTTTTAGGAGATGTATTACATATTGCACATATACAATTTGAAACTTTCTGAGCTTGAGAGTACATAGATTTGAAATGGACACTCATAGTGAGAACCAATCATTAGTGGGGTTACACTTAGAGTACAGTGTACTGGACATATGGGTACCATGCAGGGTAGGAGAGCGTGTAATAATCAAAGATTGTTTGGCTTTATGAAGTATAATACTTGATACAGCCAGTATCAGCACACATGTTGCTTTGTTTTTAAACTTTAAGTAACATAAAAAGATGGATTGTAAAATATGTTATTTTTTAACTATATTTATATGAGATTATACTTACGTTTCTGCTCAGCATCTTCAATTCCTTGTTTGATGGCTTCCAGTATACCAACGAAATACTGATATAATTCTTCGGGCATTTGAGTACCGCGACCCATTTGGCCCTTCTTGGCGTACTTTTTTGCATTAGATAAGAAGTTCTTTCGTTTTTTACGCCACTTTCGCTTGTTAGGATTATTTTCATCTTGACTTTGTTTAGATTCCGGTACTTCAACGTTTTCTTCACTCATTTTTTTAAAATAAAACAGTTTAATTTAAAACAAACGTAAAAGTAACAATCTTATTTCATTCAGTATCACAAAAAATTGACACGAAAATCAGAAATACTCCAACGATGTTATTAAAAGTTTAAATGAACTGTATTTTCTGTAAATACGCTAGGTTATATGTCAATGTCATAAACATGCTGTATTTCATGTTTATTTATTTTTCATTTCACGCATGTATACTTTGTACTTATAAATAGTATGTGGGATATTATTTTTTTATTTTACAGTTATTATACATATTAATTGCGAATTTATAAAACCTTAAAAAATACTATAATTTTATACAGATAATAGTTAATGTTAAATGAAGCATTGGGTGCGACATCTAGTAACAACAGTATGTAATTAGATATAGAAGTAAATTTGATACGTTTCATCAACAAACCTATCTATGCACTTTGATTTTGTTAACATTTTTAAAACCAGTTCAATTTTCTAATTAAGATGCAAAATTTGTAATGATACTATAAAATTATTAAACAGGGCGATAATATATTCTAATTTAACCGTAAATTAAGTATCAAAGTAGACGTAAATGAGCTTGGATCCAAGCCCTTTCTTAGGAGCGGCTAGAATCTTATTCGTTTACTAAAGCCGTTAATAGGTAATATTTTTATTTAATTCTATTAAAAAGTTCCACCATTTAACACAATTTCAAATAAACATGCTTTTTAATAGTTTCATTTAAATGGTACTAATATTTATACAGATGCTAACCGCATTAAAAATACACAGAAATTTGCTATTTTGATATAAGTTTTAGAAAATTTATTACATAAACATATTTTTGTATTACAGATAAAAATTGAAAGAAACGAACAAAAATCATTAATAATATAAACAGTGCAACCAAAAACTCTTATAAATATAAATGTAATTTATGTATAATAATCCGAACTTGATCAATTTTTGACCATGGTTTTTAAATATGTATAACTGATCAGAACATACGTTTTTGATATTTTGAATGTTACTGGTAATTACTGAAGTTAGAGCATTTTATATATCAATTTATTGATTCAGAATATTAAACACTTAGGATATCTCATGATGACCACTTGTTTACTTTAAAATAACGCGGGAACCCAATTCTATTGAAACTAGAAAGAAATTTAAATAAACAAAGGGATTCTTGCATTAAAAATTGCGAAGCCCCAACCGCGTCCTGTACCAATAAGAACTCATAACAGAGTTTGTTTTTTGTTTGTAATTACGTTCATTAATTAGAGAAAAAACACCTCACTACAATTGTAAGGTAAAATACAGCTGCAGCAAATTATCCCTCTGAATAATTCAAAGGAAGTAATGAAGCCGTATGTGAATAAATCAATGAGGTGTAATAATTACCGGTAATATAATATGTCTCAAAACTATTTATTAAATTACATTATGTATGCTAAATATAGGGTATTATCTGTTTTAAATTTTCTGATAGAATTTTACTGCCCGAAGTAATAGGAGTGTAATATAAAAAAAATATATATCATATTTCGGAATGGTCACGGTTTTAATGGGTTGAATATGTAATAAATAAATATTTTAAATAATAATGATAAATACTGACTGGTGTAGTTGTTAAACAACAATGTAAATTTGCAGCACATGAACTGTCAAACGCGCGAAATACAAAGCGATCGATCGAGTAAAATACCCATAGATACAATATATAGGTATATTTCTGAAATTTTGGTGCAATTTTCCTTTTTTTCATGAGATGGTTTTAAAAAAGTAACAGGGAACAAAAAAAATAATAATGAAATCAGTGAAGTCGTTTAATATCTCGTATTATATAGTTAGAGTTAGATTTTTGCGGAAGGAATTATAATTTTCTTGCATTTACAATGTCGATAGATAATTTTCAAGGGTAGTCGTCAATAAATCTTGAAAATTTAGATTTTTCATATAGCGAATTCTTTTCCCACGTGTACAACGTGGTAGTTATTTATTTACGCAACAGGAAATTATATGTCATAACTAAACTTGTGTATCAAAAAGTATTACAATGAAAACTAAGCGTTTGAAACAATTTCGTAAATTAGTAATGTTCAGTAATCATTAAGACTTGATTCATTTATAATAGAAATTGTTTTTTTTTTTCATTTAAAAAATTTAATAAAAATATCCAAATTTATAAATATAGATACATACAATTACTATTGATTTTACCTCTATCTGAATTACATCTATATTCACAATAACATCAATGATTTCGATAAAAACAGCCACAGAAAGTGCACCGCGTTGACATACGTCGGCTAAACAAACCACTCAAGTGCCATAAAACCCTTTTTGTTATCATTCCCGCGATGAATAAATAACTATGTAAGTTTCTCTCTATAAGAACGACATATCGCCCACATATTCGCATATAATACAACAAAATCAAGCATTACACGTCACAAAATACGATACTCTTTCTGGTGCGGCCGCCTGCACTCCCCGCCGCGTACAGCGCGGTACAGAGTGGTCTTCGCTGCCATCTCAAGCCGCACTCTCATCACTCTTTACACTCACACGTGTACAGTTGATACCTTCATGTGAACCTCATCATGCAACTGGAATGCGATAGACCCAGTACATTATACGTTAAGTTCAGGGAGCCTTCCGTTCCGTGAAATCATCTCCAATGATGCTGTAATGCCATTTAGACTAACACCGTAAGCATCTTCGGAAACAATATAACAATATGAACATTGCGTAAAAGTGTTCTGTATGTAACAACTATGCTAGTTACTACCTCTTTGTTTTATTTAATTTATGATATAGAACCCTCTACGTCGAAAGTTATCGACTCATAAAAATAGATAAGCGTATTCCTCGGCCTGCTTCCTCAAGCTAATAAGGCAACAGTGCAGATAGAAACCGAGAAAACAAAGAACCGCTGGAACGTCCGGATCTCTCAAAACATTGTTACGCTGTTAATCATAAAGATTACATTGTTTTTATTATAACAAGAATTATTAAAAGATTAATGATTACTCAGCTAATTGATAAGTACAATTGGTGGAGGATAGGCCATATGGTATGCAGAACAGATGTCAGCTGAAGCTCTAAGGTTCTGGAACGGAGACCAGGCAGTGACAGTTGTACAGGACAGTGTAGCCAGCTTCCAACTGATACCATTAGTAATCTATAGGGAACTTCCTCCGGCTAAAATGATGAGTAGATGCATGAAAAGATACATTTTTGCATACCTTACGGCTGAAATAAGAATGATGTTGAATCATAAAATAATCTTAACGATGTCTGTTAAAATGTCGAATAATTTTTTCTCAGAGATCATTTTAATAGACAATTGGAACACTCGCTTATAATTAATTATTAGGACAGTGCGTCGTAAAAAATATTTTACGACTTCGCGTTGAGACTTCTGAAAAGTCAGCTTCGTATTGTGTAAACAATTTTTTACGACTACTCTATTAAAACTGTTATATATACGTTTCAAAATATCTTTGTCAAACCAATATCACGAGTTACAGAACCATCTAAACAATAAACACGGAAATCAAGGAATGCTGTAAACACGCGTAACCCTGAAGTTCTTTATAGATTTTTGTGTACGGTTCTCGGAAATTCTTACCGTATACTATCTCGAACTTACTAAAACCTTATCCGTAGTATAAATAGGTGTACTCCCCATGTCGACAGTTCGGTGTTGTTTTTGAGTTATAAAATTGAGATCTACGATTAGTAACATAAAGTGAATAGTCACTTTTGGTTGTTGGTAAGTTTTTTGGAAAGTGATTTCTTAAGCGATTTGGAAGCGAAGTTTGGACTAAGTGAATGTATACTTTGTGTTATAGTAGGGTGACCATCTGATTTGTGAATAAAAGACTCCTTGTGAACCATTGGTTTTTCATTCCGAGTCAGAACATCAGTACATAACAATATATAGATTTTGAGTTCGCCGTCTTATGTACTATTACTGTTATGTTTTTTTTGTTTAGTGATATTTAGAACTGTAGCTGCCACTTGAACCTTCATATTTTATTGCTGCTTACTAACTGATTCCCGAGTGCCGCCAAAATAATCCCCTTGACTGACTCTGGACTAAAGTGCAATCGGACTATAATCTGTTCGCCGTGCGACTGTGGGAATATCCTATGATATTATTCCCTCTGGAATATAAATAGATTTGTTACTTTGACAAATACATTCCGCAATTGGGTTCCGTATGGAATATTGATAGGGTATACTTCACACAATAGTTTTTCATTTCAATTAGAATAGGCAACCTCTTGTTATGGTTATTCACTACTCCTGAAGAATCTTCATGGTCAAATGAACATCTTACTTTGATCATAATATAGTTTTACCTATATAGTTTCATCTCCTGAACTTTGTAAACTGAAAACAATTAGGGAGGTTCCTCCAAGTGGCACGCTTAATACGTAATGTTACAGAGAAAGACGTTCGAGAGTTTGCCCATCCGTCCGCGCAAATTCGTTTCAGCCCTAACACTTTCCGATGTGGCAGTAGTGTTATTAGCCAAACAATAGCATCCAACCAAGAAATGATTCGGCTCTCTACATCAAGAGAACTAAACAAAAATAACGCGCGGATATTAAATATACTACATTTTAATAGATTAATGAAACGAAGGTTTTACACAGATAAATATATAGCTAATTTGCTGTAAATCAATGTATGGTACACCCTATCCATTAATCAATAATTTCAGAAATAATAACGTAATGTTAACATACTAAGAAAAAGCTTTTCATAATTCGGAATACTCAATATTATTTATTATTGTTTATTATCTGTTTCCACAGACTTTATACTGCCAGGTGTTATTGGCTCGTTGAATTTCAGTAGAAAAATAATTATTACAGAGAAATCACTTCTTGCATGGTGATTGGAATAAGTGTAAAAATTTTAAAGATTTTAGCTGCCATATGATCTTAATGTCCCCCGCATTTAAAGCTTTTACATTGATAACAAATCAGGCTGTATATTACTCACGATGAATTTTAAATTGTATTGAAGTAATGAATTATATTTTCTGAACAACAACGAGCCGCAATGTCTGAAGACGAAGGTCTTCGACCAGTGTGTGTTCCCGGTGATGACTTACGGATCTAAGACGTATTCGTTAACAATAAAGAGCGACAGAGAGCCGTGCTCGGAGGAGATTAAGTAGAAATGAGAAGGTCCGCAGAACCAAAGTCACCGACTTAGCACGAAGAATTACTCATCTGAAATGACAGAGGGCGGGCCAAGCGCTTGTGGAACTGACAGCTGTCAGGGCCAAAAGGTTTTCAAGCTGTGACCACGACTCGGTAAACGAGACATGAGTACGCTTCCCAGCAGGTAGTCCAATAACTTACTTAAGAGCATCCATCGGCTGATATGATTATAATGATGATGAAACAACAAGTCGTTAATCGCATTTTCAGCCCATAGACAAAAATATCTATGGGGTGATATACCATAACCATTACGTTTAGCAGACAGGATGGCGATTACAGTGTTATGGTACCAGAGGTCGGTGCTGCCCATCTTCTAGAAACTTGTTAGTGAGCAGCGGCAATCCTATATAATTAAAGCACAAAGTGTGAATTATTTAAGATTGTATTCCGGGAACGGGGCCCGCGACCTACAATCTCAAGTCTCATACCTTTACCGCTGCGCTACCACCGCTTAACAACAAGAGTACTTCGTTATTCATCATCGCGTAACATTATGGTCTAGTTTGCTCGTGTGTCGCCGAGGCCGCGAGCTTTAAGTTTGCTATCTTTATAAGTCCGAACGTATGTCACCAGTATTAGATGCGTATTGTGTATAATCCAAGCTCAGGTCCCCTCATGGGAACCGTGCAGCATAAAGCTAAGCGATTTAATAGTTCCACGACTCTGATATCCATTAAATAATGTTGTCTTGCCCCGATTTTTCATAAGCTTGAATAGGTAATGTAATAACTAAATAAATAATGTAAAGTCCTTAGTTTTACGTCTCAAAGTAAAAACTTAAATGATACTTTACTTTTAATATTAATCAATGTTCTTTATAATTAGTCCCGTCATCCAATAACAATAGTTTTTAATATTCCACGGCGCAAAACCAACCTCGGTCGGCGACCACGGGGCAATACCATTCGATTCCTAGATAGTGCAACACTTAAAATCAATTTAATACTTACTATACTACTACATTGAGTTAGATATTTTTAAACACTGAAAATGCAAAGAATGCTTAAAAATTTCCTAAATTATTTCCTTTTTTATAATATCACTGTAATTTAATGTTTAAAATGTAGAGTAATTAACTTAACATAGACTGTCGATATCTTTTTTGATTATCATTTTAAGCATCATGCCATGTTATTCTTTGTTTTATTCACTTATTAACGTTCAGAAATAGGTTAGTCTAATTAAGGCCAGGGTTGTTTACGCCTTCTATAGGCATTATTAAATTTGTAGTGTTATACAAAATCTATGTAAATTTGTATTATAATTTGCAGTTGTAGAGCAAATTTAAAATAAATAGACACAGTAGATAACAATTAAAAAAATAATATTATGCATTTAAAATAACCAGTTCGTTAATATTCGTTTCAAAATGGCGCCATGGTTCGATTGTATTAATATTAGTTCCATTAATGGCGAAGTATTGTTGGTTGTAAACGAGAATGGGTAACGTCTGTGGAATATTGAGTCCGACGACTTCAATGAAGCATTATGAATAACGCGAGAGCCCTCAAGAATTTTTTCAAGCTAGCGTGCGAGAGACGGTTCTTGTCGTCCCGTTCACGCATTAAATGAATTTAACGAATGCGAGACGGGAGTTATGTGACCAAACTAGTTGGCTTTCGCCTTCCACGAGTATGCTTGTGTGACCGTCAAAATTTTAAAAATGTCTTAAAGTTTATTGACATCAAGCTGAATTGATTTACAAAAATTATTTAACTCATTATTGTGTTGTGGACTTACATATTAGTGTCAGTGATCGTTAACTTTTTTTAATTAAAAAAACAAAGCGGGGAAACTAGTTATTGTGGCGGGAAATTGATACAAAATTGCATTGAATTTTTTAAAGGTGAGAAAGAAGTTTTGAATTATTAATGCTACAGTTTAGAAAATCTTACACACAAATTGTGTGATAGGTTTGCGTTAAGATATTGTAAACAAATAAGCTCGAAGTTACTCGCATGGTTTTCTTGTTTTTTTTTTTAAACAACTTGACAAAGATTTCTGTTACGATCTGATTAAGCCTTTATAAATAGACTATATAATAAACTAAATATACAATTAATATACAGTCTAATGGTAAATCTAAATTCAAAATTTATAAATTTTAGATATAATAAATAACGTTACGATTATGTAATAAGAAAAAGCGTTTTCAAAATTCAAATTTACTATCTGTCTTCGAAAAATGTGTACTGCCACAAGGACCTGTTGCATTTTAATCAAAAATAAAAATATTTCAGATTGATCACTTTATATATGGTGATTGGGAATAGGCGTAAAAGTTTTAAAGCTATTGGTTGACAAATAAGCTATTTACTCATTCCTTTGAAACTTGTACACCTATAAACAATGTCCCTGTATGTTAAACTAAATATATATTAGTCACACTGAATATACTAATCCAAAATTGTAAATAGCAAGAAAAAAGTTAAAGTTATAAAATTATAAGGAAGATGAGGCAGTTAAGCTGAGTTCCTCCATCCCTTAATCGATATTCTTGTCTGGAAGTGTACTTGCAACATTTTAAAAATTTGCGGTGGAAACTTTAGTGTGAAAACAATTTTAATGTCATGGAATGTTCAAATTTCCTGATGACTGTGTCATCAACATCGTTTCCGCTATAGGACGCCCACTGTTGGACATAGGCCCCCTCCATAGATTTACAAAAGGACCGGTTGGAAGTTGCCTGGTTCTAACGTCTTCGACGATCCTAACAAGTTCATCTGTGCACCATTTAGATGGACTTCATACGCTGCGATTGCCTGACGGTGGTCTAGAACCTTAAGGCCGCAGCAACCATCAGCTCTATACGATATGTGGTCTTCCCACTTCTACTTCAACTTGCTAATCCGCTGGGCTATCTAAGTTACTTTTGCTCGTATACGGATCTCCTCATTCCTGATTAGATTTCCCCTCAGGATCGTCCATACAAATAGTGACTAGGAATTGTACAATAGAATCCCACGTGTAAGACGCTGTAAGACGTCTACTGCATAGGCCTCAGTCAGTACACCCATAGCATACAGAACAGATGGCCGTTGGGACCTTAAAAAAGCTAGGCTGTAATTGAGACCTCAGACCGGCAAATTAACCTAGGACGTCCTCCCTCAAAGTGAATGTATGGTATTGTAAAATAATATTATGCATTTGCAATAACATAACATCGCATAATTAATATAAAAAATTATAAATACGAAGTAAAGTCGCTTCTTTGTTTTTAAAGCAACACTATTTATCAGTGTTATTTGATTTCTTGACCTTTCAAAGAAAACATCTTATGCTTTTATCTGTATTAATAAAAATGAGTCGCATAATACGTGACTACACGCAATTTTTAAGAAACAGCAAAATCTTTCTTTATTTGAAATTATTTTTTAAAATAAAAGTACGTTTTAAATCTATACTTCCACCCGGAACTTAGATTGAAAACCTTTATTATTTAAAAAAAAATATTGCTAAGAAAAAGAAGTTTTTTTAATGTTTTCTTATCTTAAAATGAATAATGGTAACCCACAAATATAACTAATCCCGTACCAAAGAAATGATTTTTAGTAAGGGTTCCGGCGATCTCGATATTTCGAATTTAGAATAAATTTGACTTCTCATTAAAAATTGTTTGACAGCAATCTTTTAATTACTTCTTCGTATCATTTTCCTCGTTTTACTACAATTTTTCTCCATGGTTTTCCGTTTTTTTAAAGTTTTATAGAGTCATGCATACATACATACAAACGTAACAAATTATTTTTACAGCTTGCGATGCATTCATTTGATTCACTGATTTTGACATTAAAAAAAAAACAAATAAAAACTATTTCGAAATAAAATTTTACTTATTTGTTTCCTTTTTTAAATTATACTTTTTAATGTCGTCAATACCAACCAGGTACAAATAGTACAACCAAAGATTTTTTTTATCAACATTAAAGCCGTTTCCACCGGTCCTTTTGGAAATCTATAAACGAGGCACATGTTTAGCAATAGACGTCCTAGGTTGAAATTATGATGATTATACGTACTATTTACGAAAAGAATTTTAACCTGACTTTATTATAAATGTTGTAAAAGTCTTACACGCCTGAAGAGAACAAAATTTAAAATTGTTTACGCCTTTAAATGCACGTGTTTACTAAACGAAAGAAATTGTAGATAAGACTGTAGAAATGTATACATAAATAATCTAAGTAAAAATGTAATTCATTGTAACAATAAAATAGACCTAGACTGTCGTGACTGAGGATAGGATGGAAGGTGAGCGAAAGAAGAGAAAGGAAACTGTAAAATAAAAAGAGAACTGAAAAAGTTATTGCCCCAAGAAAATAGGAGATGGAACGAGAGATCCTCAATAGCAGTTACCACAAAAAAAGAAAGCGTTTTTGTTGTGCATTTTCTAAATTAGTCAATGAATCACCTTCTACATATCGAGAAATACAAATTTATAATCGAGGAAAAGGTTTGCACGTTTCAAATTAAACTAATTTATTCGGGTCACGTTGTCTATCTAAAACAACTTGCGGCTTCCCCCATCGTCCCACCGGGATTCAATTTCTTAATAGACCGACCCGTACTACCAATCTGCCTTACGTGACCCGATAAGACCATCTTTTGCATTTAAGTGATTAAGGTCAATACATACCTACCTATAAACAAGTTGAAGGTATGCCAATTATGTTTATCTCTTCCTTGCGTCGTATTTGGTTTTATTTTCTATCTCATTCTAGTCTTCTGGAATTATTCTTCATAAGTGATTACTGTACATGACCATAAATGAAATATAATAATAAAAATGGTGGCGACTATAATAAGAATCCAGTTATTAGATGCATCTTCATTAAGTTAAGCTGATGTTAAAAAAGTTAAGAAAAATAAGACACGCGTTAACCAAGAGCGATATCGGAACCGGAAGACACCGCCATGATAGTTTAATTTGAATAGTTTTATTATATGCCCTCCATTTTTGGGAATCTCTCGTTCACCATGTGAGGAGTACAGTTAGAGTCAGACAGGGACGTTACAACTCGGTATTTTTTTTATTTTATTCTTTTATTTTAATTTCTTATTTATCCTTCACATTATCTTCTATAACAATTTCCTTCCGTTCTACTAAATCTCTGTCTTTCTTTATATCATCTCCCGTGCATCACCTTTCTTACCCCAGCTTCTTTCTCAGAATACAGTTTGCTACATTATAACAGTTTTGACTAAAACTTCGATTTTATTTACATTTTACCATTTGAGTAGTTATAGCAATTCATTTCCGAACTATAATAATAAAAATATATCAATAGACTACTGTAGTTTTTTAATTTCATCATCATGACGGCCAATAGACGTCTGTAAAAAGGCCTAGGCTCCCCCCAAAGATCATCACGACGATAAAGAGAAGAAAGCGAACAAAGCATTTGACCTCTGACTCATCTGATGTTAAGCGATGTATAGGTCTATGAGGGTACATGCTCGCCTAGAAGATGCCTATTCACTCTTGACTTGAAGACTTAGCAGAAGTTATAGCTTCTTCTTCTTAGAAGAAGAAGTTATAGCTAGCTGAAAACAACAACGTCGGTAAGTTGTTCCATTTCTTGGCTGTTCTTACAATAAAAGTATTAGCAAAACTTTTAGCATTTGGCGATCTAGACTACGTCGTTAGTCCACCTAGTGGGTTGGCAGGAATACTGTGTATACTGGTTCGTGGTACACAAGAACCTCAAGGCTCAAACGACCGGATCTACATTCCAGATTTAAAATAAAGCTTCGAGCTTCTAAATAAAAAACTAAGTTGTTATGCTATAGTTGTCGTTGTTATGCAACATAAAGAATGTTATGTTAATATCTTTTTAAATATTCTGAGCCAAAAACTGTATGCAAAATAAAATAAAAGTCAATACCTGTTGATCTTCTACGAACCGAACGAGCAACATTCCCGGATATGAGTCATGTGTTGAGGTCCCGTAATAATAATCACGTAGAGACCTCAATTAACAAACGACCTCTACGGTCAGTTTATAAGCATATCCTTAAATATAATCAAACTTCAGAACGACACGAACAATGCTATTGTTTACAGTGTCCACAGGAAACACATAGTTGCATATTTTGAATTAAAAAAACTGGAACGCGTCCAAAGATTCGATGTGTCTAGTTCATAAAAGTGACGTCAGCAAACACAGTGCTGCAAATTTAAAATTTTGTATAGAATAATGCTGTAGCACGATCAAAGAGTCAAATAATCTTGTTCATAAAAGTGTCGACAGCAAACAGTGTTGAAAATGTGGAATTTTAGTATGAAAAAGCTTGTATCTGAATTTTGTATTAAAAAAGCTTGAATGGCGGGGAATGAGTAGAATTATTTTATATGTGAAAGTCATTACAGTAATCACAGTATCGCAAATAATAAATTTTGAATTCAAACATTATGAATAACAGCTAATGAGTAGCACTTTCTTATTAATAAAAGTGTTAACAGCAAACACAATGTCGTAAATTTATAATTTTGCATTTAAAAAGCACGAATAGTCGCTTTTCAGTCCAACTATCGCATCTGTAGAAGTGACGACAGCGAACATGGTGTTGCGAAAATGGTATTTTTCATTTTAAAAAACATAAATGGCTGCTAATGAGTACGTACTATCTCACTTATAAAAATTTATAAGTTACAGCAGTAAACACAGGGTCGTTAATTTGTTAATTTTAATTTGAACAGCCTTAGGGGTTAACGTTACGCCTTAAGGTTACCTTACTTTCTTGCTTTATCTAACGTTACCTACGACCTTCTTCTAGTGCATCACTTAGATGTCAAGAGGAGCAAAGAGCGACTACCCTCTCTGCGGCTTTTCTGGTATTTGGTTTCGCCTATGAGCTCTAGCTGGATCGTGGAGGATTATTCGCATCCCTCTCATTTCCCCTTGGTAGGAAGAGCAGCACATCGTAATACCGACACTCCTCTCCCTCTGCAAGCTCGAAGCATTCTTAGCTTCACCATGGGTGAAGGCCACGTTTACTGAGCCCCTGTAACGACAAGACAAGAACAAGTTATAAGAAAACGTTTGCAATTGTTGTAACCACTGAGCTATCACTGCTTTACAAAATACTGTCCACATATCGGCTTACAATTGCGGTTAACCCGACCCTTATATTGATAACTTAAAACCAAATTATTGTAAGACTATGTATCTCTTTAGAAACAAAATGTCGCAGTTGTAGTGATTATGACTAATTCCATCTGTCGTCTTGGACTAAAAATAACGCAATCCGCTGCTGGGAAAGACTATCACACAACTGCAAACGCTGCGTCCACTACACCAACATCCACACTACTTGCGTTAAATCGCACACAAAATCACCTTCGACACAACAGAGTCAGTTATCACACATCATACTATCTGAACCGTTTCCGGTGGCGATGTCCCGCCCCCTGAAGCCGCGAAAAACATTGGCGATCAGTACCTTTCCTTAAAATTCCGAGTGGTCTACGATGCCATCACAAGCTAAACACACATAACTCTATACACGTGTAGAACCTTCGTGTGAGTTTCAAATAATATATAATAAATATATTAGATAAGTTTTGACAGAAAGAATAAAGAGAAAGAGAAAGAAGAAGAAATGAATTAACGGATAAATAATCTAGTAAATAGTTCTTACAGGAGTACGTCTATCTAGTACATTTTTTTGAAGTTCACGAATCGTTCCGTAACGTGAGCTTAACTCCGATGAAGCTGTTAAAGACTGTAGGTGAACAGGGAAAACATTTTCAGAAACAATAGTAGTGGGGAGGACTCATTGTGTTGTAGACCGTTGCGGTGTGTAGACGTGTTAAAGTAAGCGAGCCGATATAAAGACTTTAATGTACAGTACAGTAGTTTGACAGATATAGGTTGATTGTTATGGTAATACAACCTTTATAAATTTTAGTGGACATGGTGATTAAAGAAATAATGTATAGCTAACTACACAGCCATTTACATTCATCCCTGTATAAACAGATGACTTCGGAATATGTTACATTAATTTATTTATTCTATTATAATGCAACAGGCCAATAATTTCCATTAGTACAAAGTCTCCAAGAACTGTTTTCCGCTTTCCTTACTATTTTAAATTTAGGTTACTCATTATTTCTGAAACCTTTTATCTTTTGATAGATCTGTATATCTATCAACACACTATACACACTATATATTTATTTACAGCAAATGAAGTATACATTCGCCACAATAACCTTTTACAGCTGCAACCAATCATCCTGTTTTAAATTTACTAACAGAACATAAAATGTAAATCAAAATAAACAGCGTCTTGTTGCAGACCGTAGATTGATTGCATGTCTGTTTCATAGCCACTTCCGAAAGATCGTTCCGGAAAATTACACTAAAGTAACCAAAATAGAATTTTTTTACGAGATCGCGTTGTAAAACCTCTCGTTTGTTAATAAAATTCTAAGTGAATGAATCATATAAACACTTTATCGTTAAAAATTATTTGCTGTGGGTAGATCAATATTTGTAAGTCTTATTGGAGATATAGATGTTAGTTATTGTGAAAAAATACTATAGAAAAGATGTTCATTTACGAAAATAGTCTCTGTTGTTGTCTTGTGTTGCCTATTTAGTTAATTAATGTAGGGTAAACAGATCCTAACACCTGTTTGTATGTATATATATAAATATACATATATATATATATATATATATATATATATATATATATATTTATATACATACATATACTATCACTACGGCATGGAGTAAAAAAGAATAAGTCTGATTGCAGTGGAACTAGGAGTATGGGTATATGTATAGTTAGTAATTAAGTTTGAGTCTAAACTTATGTTGGGTTAAAGCATGGTTGCACAGACTTGTTAAGACTAGGTCGGTCGCCAGAAGTATAGGTAATTAATTTTTTTGGGTTTTATTCTGGAATAGAATTAAATATTTTTCAAATGTACGAGAGTATTATTTTTGCTGTCGGCGGGCCACCAGTATTTGACCAACGGTCCGCGGTCTGTGCATCCATGGGTTAAACTAACCCGCAAGTTTGTAGGTAGTTTGTTAACAAGTCTCGATAGAAGAAGGCGGTACGTTTGCCTTTGTTGTTCAAAAGCGACGTCACCAAAATTATTTTTAACTCACATTTTAAAAACTGTAATTATATTTTAATTATGTTATTTGTAAAGGTATACATATATAACATACCTTTACAAACAACTACGTTACAAAATAACGCAGTTCTAAATTCGAATGGTCATTTGGCATTTGAAATTAGGTTCTCCGTGAACTAAGTAACGGTCATAACTTGCAAGAATAGCTGGATATAAAGATATACGTGCGATTGACGACATGCCAGGCCGTTTACTGTTCACCCTTACTAGCGGAACTCGCTATAAACTCGCATATACGACTTCAAAATCTCTGGTTGTAGCTCTTTGTGATTGGTTTTACTTTAGATTTGTATGTTTTCACAGCTAGGACTTCTCTTTGATATTAATCGATATATCATCATCATTGCAGCTACAGGACGTACGTTACTAGATGTATGTCTTCACCTATAGATTTAACTTTGTTAGGGCCGAAAGGTTCTCTAGTGGTGACTCTAAGCCTGGGTCGTTTGCGGTCATTTGGGTCTTCTAATAGGAGGACCGGCGATGTAGTCAAAGCCGCGGGCTCAGATACGGGCCCCTCATTACCGATCATCGAAGCCATCTTTGAGGTAGCTTTGTAACGGGTGCCTATCTAACATGATAATGAAAGTTAAATTTAAAAAAATAAGTTTTTGCTGTATACTTTCTCAGTTTTATTGTAATAAAACGCATAATTTATTCGTGACACAATTCTTTAGTTATATGTAGATCATTTATAAATAACGCGTGATACGGGATCATTCGTTCGCGTTATAGGGGGTATTTTATTTTCACTCTTTATGTAGACCTTTAATGTATAATAAAGTTTGTATTCTGTTAAATACACAACTAAAAATATAACCAGAGTCGATAGAAGACGCCGAAGAATAGGACCAGTGTCCTAAGACATTTTATATTTCGATGGTAGAAATTAATTTCTTATGTACAAAAGTATTCTTAATATATAAATTCATAAACAGTGAGATATGTTCTAGTTCGAGAGCCGATAGTAGTGGAATATAGTCGTGGGCAAAGAGCCAGTTTACGTAAGCCCACTCCAGCATCTGTTAAACTTTTGATGGGAACCGTGTGATCTGATTCAATCAAGGTCTATTGGTTTGGCATTGCCCTGCATTCGTTTTTTGAAAGTTCTTTCCTAATGCTTAGAAACGAATTGCTGCACTACGTAGATCGTCGATATAATCCAGTCCGTGAGAAGTCGCTACATGCAGTTTCATTTTGTATTATTGTTTTCACTTGGTCTTAATTTTGTTACGTTTATACCAACTCTTTAATTTAAACTTAACAAAAATTTCTCCTTAGATGAATGTAATAAAGCAATCGAAGTTGATTTAACAGTTGAACCGTATCGATTGAACTTCTCGGTGACGCGCGACTGATTACCGGTAACTGTAAAGGTCTGTTGACCCTCTTTTCAACATCCGCTCCTTGTTTGTTCTTCTTCAAAAGTAACTTCATATATTTGTATCATCGTTGTGTTAGCAATCATTTTTCATCATTCATTTTCATCATTAAGTGGTTATGTGAGGGTACTTTTGCTAGTGACTCATTCTTGTATTGTTGTTTTAAATTCAATTTGATGTCAATAAGAGTTGAAATCCATCATGTTTTAAAAAATATAGCGTTCTGGTTATGTATTGCTGGCCACTAAGAACACTTAACTTTTGTTAAATCACTCTTGTGCGTTTGAATTGAAATTCGAACGTCATCAGTGATCTGATCGCTGCCATTGTATTAGAATCGTGTAAATTGCAAATACTCTTTGCACATATATGAATACACCATCTTGATCAATCAATTTCCATTCCAGCGTTCTCTGTTGGTAAATCACTTTTATCCACTAAACGCGTATATTTCTTTGAAGGAAGAGCAGATACGTGCTCGAGCGGTAACATCTAACCTAACCTAACTCTCGTAACCTAACCTAACTCTCCTGGGCTATCCGGCCGCTAATCGCGTATAAATTTTTGAATTAGAATTCACTCTATGCTATGATAGTAGAGAACTGTTGTAAGAAAAATATTAATGAGGACAGTATCGCCTCACTAATAAATGTCGATAAAGATAGACCTGCGTTTCTAAAACACTGCAGAGCTATAGTTCAGGACGTGATTAAAAAAAACATTACCAAAAAATAACAAAATATGAAGATAGTAATAAAATATAAATAAAACATTTTAAATCTTGCAGTGAACAAAAATGATGATGATTATAAAATAAGGAAATAAATAGCATATTAAAAATGTAAATCTCTGTCCAAAACTAGATAGGGGTGTAGAGTTCATAAAAAAACTGTTGTCAGGCTTTATGTCCACGATGTTCTGATATACAGGTATAATGCGTGAGAGCCTACGGCGCCTGGCAGGCTCGGGGTCTACCTCAGATGAAGGCATGGCACGCCGTGGTAGCAAACGAGTGCGCGTCGAGCTAATGGATGAAGAGCATATCAGCGTGGATGTTGACGTATGTACCAAATTTCATAAGTGATATTCGGTCTATTACAGGACTTAATTAAAACCCATTTTTAAAAAAGAAAACCAATCATTTTTATGTACGGTGTACCATACACTAATTAACATGTGGTCACTTCCAGAGGAAAGCTCGAGGATCAGATCTGCTAGACCAAGTGTGCGATAACCTAGACTTAACAGAGAAGGACTTCTTTGGGCTACTGCATACGCAGCGTGGAGACTCCAGGACTTGGGTGGACCTGGGAAGGCGTCTCTCCAAGACTTTTAGAAGTAAGTAATTCTCCAAATATACTATTTACTTCTTTATGTTTACTTTGAGGTCTGTAAACATAACGTAGAATCGAAATTTTTTTATGCGTCTTATATAGCTGCCCAAATGGCAATTGCCGATTTCGCTGATTCAAGGGCGAATGACGCAAAGGGCGCTTAGCTAAAACCTCTTTTAAGGTAGCGAAACTCGATGGCTCTCTGGGGATCATTGACTCGGGCCGCTTTGTAGTACAGTTTCCCTTGATTGGGAGGTCGCTGAGTTATATCTGTCATATATAGTTATATCTCTCAGGCGGATGCTCCAGGGAGTGACTATGAATAAGGGCCCCCAGGGCTGTCACTCAATACCGTTAAGCATTCCCATTCAAGGATGCGCGAGATGGCTGAACCTCGACCTGGTTGGTTGCCATTTCCTGGCTATCATAAGTATCACTTAGTTAACGCAGGGAAAAGTGCAAGAAAAAACTCCAGCACCATTTCTATCTAGAATGATCGAGGGTGGCAATTTTTTTTGGGACAAGGAGCTGAATCGATTCCCGACAAGCGCGTAAGTATAAATAAAAATTCTCATTTTTCGCGGATAACGATGCTTATTCAGCCTCATAAAGAAAACTTTATCGTCATCATGACAAACTTAAACCATCTTATTCTTTAATGACTCGTAAAGATGTGTGGCTTTAAAATGATGAAAAACCACAATATTTGTTTCTTTTTTTAATGTCTTCAAAACTAACTGGTTACAAAGGGTACAGTCAAAGAGGTTTTTATAACTACTTTTTTTATATTGGCTCCCTTTTTTAGGGGCCTCTCGTTCCTCTATCACACACTGACATTTTGCATTCTCCTTCTTATATCCATCTTTTCCATTTTCCCCTCTCTCTTCTTGCATCCTTCATTAATTCATTCACTCTCGCGTCTTTTATTTACAATTCATTCTCACATCGCCTCCTATCCATCGCACATATTTCTCACTATTTTACAGTGTTCTATTCGATTTCTTTGTTTATCATTTTATTTATTTTTATCATTATGCCGTTCAACTTTCAGATGAGCCATGGGAGGTGCGTTTTGTGGTGAAGTTCTACCCACCAGAGCCATCGGAGCTGAAAGACGATAACACCAGGTACCAGCTGGGATTGGCGGTGCGCCGCGACTTGAAGGAAGGTAGGCTATGGTGAAGAGCACCCAAATAACACCAACATGGTAGTCTCCTAGTTCCGATATTGCTATTGGCTCATATAACTTATTTAACATCAACTTCATGAAGATTCAACTAATGATAGGATTATCACATTGTTGTTCCCGGAGCCAGCTTAGGTGACCTTTGATTGATTTACACGAAAACACTACGACCACAAAAATTGTTCCAATTAGAGAAGTCAAAATGTTGTAGACGTGAATATATATCATATTTGCTGTCAATAAATATATGGTAAACTTTATCAAAAAAATAATGGTCACAGAAATAATAACGTAATTATAATATTGTAAAAACAAACAAAGCGCTTTTGATATCCAAATAACTACATATTAAAATTAGTTATCGTTTATTATCTGTCGCTGCAGGTTTTGTACTGCCAAATTAATGGTCTGTTGTATACCAATAGAAAAAAAAATAATGTAACTTATTTTAGATTGATAATTTCATATACACTTTAAACCTCTTTGCTGAAAAGAAACCATGAAAGAATTCCTCAGTTATTGCAAAAGAATTATACAATATGCAATAGAAAAAAATTAAAGTTAGGCATCAACAAACAAAAACAAAAAAGATATGTAAAAATAAATAATTTTAAACTGTGATAAAGATAAAGATAAAAATGTGATACAACAAAACTAGAAATTAAGATAATGTAAAATGAAAAGAGGATGAAAGAATGGTTAAACAGAGCAAAAGGGAAAGAAAGCAGAATTGTGGTATAAAAGAACAGAATGAAAGATTATGTGAAGAATGAGCGAGAAGAGAATGAAAATAAAATATTTAAGTAAATTAAATGCTAATAAAGTCCCTATTCCATCCCCCATAAATAGGGGTACGGGGGGCCCCCAATAGCGGGGGTCATAAAAAAAAACCTCTTTGCTAGCTAATGTGCTAGACTTTCACACTTTTAAAGGTTTTATGTCTGTTACCATTCACTCCAAATGATTTCCACATATATATGTTTGAACGATACCTCTGGAACCATAGGTGGAAGAGAGTTTAAACTTGGTAGGAATATTCTTTTTATTCTCAACTAAAAACGGATTTATAAAATTACAGTCGCATGCGTTTACGGCAATAAACACGTTTGAGAGCTTCATTAAAACATATTTATTATGAAACTATTAATTTTTTTGATAAGTTAAAATAAGCAGACAGCTGACTCTAGATGCGGGTTGCTTTCAACCGGTCTTATTGGAAATCAATGCAAAAGCCTATGTCAGTAGTGAAGGTCTTATGGCTGATGATGAAAGTGGAGAAGGACGCAGGTGCCTTGAGATTCTAGAGTAGTGATCATGGCCCGACGCGCAGATGATCTTGTTATGATCTGTGGGTGGGTGGCAGATGTACTTAACCTCAAACTCCTCGCAGGTCGGCTGACGTGCTCATCCATAACTCACGCCCTGCTGACTTCATACGTGCTCCAGGCGGAGCTGGGAGACCGGGAGGGTGCAGTCACGTTCGCCCAGTTAACGGCGCATAGGCCTACGCCCTCGCTTGCACTCACCGAGGATCTGAAGAACAAGGTCGACGAGCTGTATAGGAAACATAAGTAATTGAGTAGCTTTTATATCTGCTTGTTAAAATTATATCTTCTTTAAAATAGGTTGTATCCATACCATCACAACCATACTTTATTTTGAGTCCATTAAAAAAGTACTCTCCCCTTACTGTCCTAGAAGGAGTGATACTTTACTTAAATATAAAAAAGTATTTCCATTTTCTGGTTTCACATAAATAGCTGTTATTAACTTTTCATTCTTGTATCTGTCTAGTGCTGTTTTGAGTCCTGTTAAGTTTTAGTGTATGATCAAAAAGTAAGGTGCAATTGTCATTTAAAACTCTCGAACATTAGAAAGGCAGGTAATTTTTTGCCTGTGTTCATAGGACTATCTATAGTAGAGCATCCACAGTAGGCAATACAGAGAATCCTTCAAAAAAAATATTTAAAAGATGTTATGAAAGATGATGGGAGAATGTTGGTGGTGATGATTCGATGATCATTTGAATTATTCCAGAGGTCAAACACCAGCAGAAGCTGAGTTGAACTACCTCGAGAACGCTAAGAAGTTGGCTCTATACGGAGCTGAGTTGCACCAGGCGAAGGATTCCGAGGATGTGGACATCACACTCGCGGTGTGTTCGCGTGGAGTCTCCGTGCTTCGAGACGGGTGAGGTTTCTTATGTTATACACAAAAAAAAATAAAGATTCTAAATTTAAATTCATAAAAAGAAATAAAAATAAAGTCAACAGCAAATCCTTCATGGGTCTGAGTGTACGCATATATAATAAAGTTCCGAAAAATATCTTAGACTTCTTTTATCTTCTTTTATCAGTTTTAAATCTAAAATTAAAAGTACATTATTCAACAAATCTTATTATAGCATTCAAGAGTTCTTAAATAGTCGAATAGTGTAAAAATTGGTTTGTTGACTCATTTTCATCGTTAATATTATAATGTATACATCAAATATTATTACATTTCATTTAAAAACATCAACCGTTTAGTTTCCGGTTGGTAGCTAACTACTTATAATGTTAAAATAATTTTCGATTTAAAACTCCACGTAAAGCGACTTGAATAAAACAATTTTGTATTTTAAATATTCACACTTTTTTCATTAGCTTGGCAACCCTATATTTATCATTCCTGCTGTAGAAAATCCACTAGGCATATTCCTGTCCATAAATTCCAAAAGGACAGGTAGCAACCGGTCTTCATTCAGCTTCTTTTGACGATCTGGACCAGGTCGTTTAAGCCACGTATAATACCATAGCCGAAGCAATACACACCGCTGAAGACCGGTGTAAAAGGCTTAATATAGTTTGTGGTACGCTAGTTGCAAATACCCATAGACAAGATTATACACTGTCCTTAAAACCGCTACTATTTATTTCTTATCATCCTGTATATACAATACAATGTATTGTAATTTTTTTACGGCACTGTTCTCTTTTAGAGTTTTTAGGTCTAATGGCATTTTTCTCATGTATCCAAGTAATATACAATATATAGTCGTTTTAAAACGACCATGTTATCCGCCTTGTTATGATAGATCAGCAAACCACCATCGTCTCCTTCCAGGGTACTGATGAACAGATTCCCCTGGACGATGATAATCAAGATAAGCTACAACAAACGAGTCTTCACCCTGAAGCTGCGAGCCAGTGAGTTCGAGGAGTTTGAAACGCACCTGAGCTTCCACTTGCCTTCAACCAGAGCTTGCAAGAAGCTGTGGAGGAGCAGTGTTGAACACCACATGTTCTTTAGGTAAGTTTTCATTTTTTTTTTTATTTAATAATCTTTATTGTACACGCTAGGATACATTTAAATAGTTTCATAATGATAAACAAAAGAGTGCAAGGGGCGGTCTTATCATACTAGGCAATCTCTTACAGACCACTATAGTATGGAAAAGGTGTGATGATGATGTGATGAGCAGTTACCGTTATAAATAGTGGGCGTATACCGTGTACAAAACATACAAATATTTGTATATATCACAGCTATTTATAACTATTATCTGACCTTAGGTGTTGTTCATATTTATAACTTTATTTGTGACCTCCTCGCAGTATTCAGTAATGACGTTGCAGTGGTCGTGATAGACTGACGTCATAATCAAGGTCAAGAGCAGAATAAGACCGGTCATTGTAGCGGTCTCTATGGGAGGCTTACCACAATGGGCATCTATAGGCTGACATGATGATAAGGAATAGATACTTTTATTTCCTAAATAATTATGTTTGTGTTCCTCAGGCGGGAGGGTCCGGTGAAGGTGGAACGAATATCCGGGTTCCCACGTTTGGGCTCGCGCCGTATCAGTTGTCGTCGAACGCTGCGGCAATTGAGGGCCGAGCGTGGGCCCCCAGAACTCGTGGCCTGACCAACGCTCACCACATGAATAGTTTCACAATCAAATTAAATATAGTTTCAAAAGGCATCTTTATTGGGAGAATGAAGTAGAAGAAGTAGTTTATTAACTAGAGAGAAAAAGATATGAACCAAGAAATCCATCTGGATAAAGAACTGACTTTGTTATTTAATCTTCTCAGATATTAATGCGTTTGAAACCTCGTAGCTTTAATTTGAAGGTTGCCTACAGGTTAGTTCCATGGTTTGTATGAAATTGAACTCTGGTGAACATTCTTCTCACAACATAAACAAGTAATCAATGTAAATAATCTCATTTGGGTAATAATATAAATAAAAGAAAGAAGAAAGAACGAAAGACATTTAAAATTTCTACAATGAAACTAATATGCATTATTTTGAAAAGGCTTTGATAAACACCTATGAAACATATAACTCTCTCTCTCTCTACATATATATAAATATATATGTAGAGAGAGAGAGAGAGAGAGAGAGAGAATATGTATAGAAAGTCGGGAAAAAGCTTGTGGAGGTTTTTACCCGAAAAGGGGACTCATCTACGGTACTAAAGAAATAGAAATAAAGATAGCTATATAATAACAATAAAAAACATAAGTTAAAAATGTTATTACATTTACTAAGTTATTTAATTGTAAAATATTTTATATCACACGCAAAAAAATCTCGTACATCGGAAACTAAACAGGTTTTATTCTAATTGTATTACAAAAACTAATTCAAATAAAATCAGGTCTTATAAGAAGAAAAGTAAAAAGAAAAATCGAAAGAAGATTTCTGAATTAAACAGAAAATTAAAAGAACTTAATACAAGGATATTGTTGTACAAGTACAAAAGCGAAGGTGGGGTCAAAAGACGATAGGTTGTCACTAATTACTACAAACTGGATTCCTTTTTAAAAGAAAATAACAAGAGGTAGACTGGCCAAAAGATGGAGTGATGACATCACGTTGCGGGAAATTCATGGTCAAGGTCCGCTAGAGATATAGAACTAGATATGATGATGGTGATGACATACAGATCCAAGTCGTGGTCGTGGTAATGGTCACCCATAGAGCAATGAAGAGGGCTATGCTCGGAGTTTCGTTGCAAAATCGAATCAGAAATAAGATTGTCAAAAGAACCAGGATCACCGACGTAGCTCGAAGAATTGCTCGTGTGAGAGGCACATCGCTCATGCAACTGATGGCTGTTGAAACCTAAAGGTTCCTGAGTAGCGAAATGGTTAAGGTCGCAGGAAGTCGCTGGATGTGAGCAGCACAGGACCGATCATCGTGGTGATCTTTTTGGGTGACCTATGCTTCGCTGTGGGCGTCCATCGGCTAAAAAGAAGAAGATAGAAATTAAGAACCCAAAGTAGGAATCTTATGTCGTTTTAGGCGACCCTTACGTTAGCAAATATACATTTTTATTGGTCCCAATTTTCTCCATATACAATAGCATAGAATAAACATTTCGGTTGACTCTAATAGAAGGACAGGGAAAGAAACACTTAGTTATCTAGTTTTAAATACAAATAAATTCTCCTCCATGTAATAATAGAGATGTTTCAGAGCATTAAAAGATGCCAAAATAAAGAGTCATTGCCAATGAGAGTAGAACATATTTATACATAAAAATCTAATTAAATATAAATAGTTAGTAGTTTATATATTAGAAAGAAAGGCCGACAGAAGACTTGGTAAAGGTCATCGAAAGACTCTACATGTAGGTCATTTTCCACTTACAATTGGAAATCTATGGAAAAGGCAGTTCAGTAGTGGACGTTCTGTGTCTAAAATGATGACGGAAGTACCAGTATTCAATATTAATAAAATAAAAAAAACATTTTTTACCATAACTCATGTGCCTTAAGGAAAAGAAAATCAAAGCTTATAATAAAACCCTTCTTACCTATACTATGTATTAAAAAGGATTTTTAAGGTTTTTAATTTGTTAGTGTATTGCCACTAATGACCCTGCGGTAGGGGATTGAGACTTCCGATAGTGGGTCACGGCTTCGATTCCCGTTATACAATCTTATGTAATTCATACTTTACGCATTAATTACATAGAATTGCCACTGCACATAACAAGTTTCCAGAGGATGAGCAACAGCGTCCAGCGTCAGCGTTTGGGGTATAGGCCTACCCCAATAGGCAAAGCCTTGTAGGGGGCGTCTATATACTAAATCGACGACGATTGACAAAGTAATTATGATATTTTATTACAAATATTTTAGTATATATATATTTTTTTAATTTACTTCCATGTTGTTTTAACCTTTAACAGCTGCATGGGTCAAATTATTAATTTATTTATTTCATATATAATCAACATTGATCACTCTGAAATATGTTACATATATTTTATTTTTCTATGAAATCGAGTCTGTATGAATAGACAGTTATACATAAAAAATGCGATATACATAATCAAAATTAATTCACATTTATAACCTTCCCTAGTTATTTTTATACGAAGTGAAATTTTATTTTGTTTGGATTTGAGAGTGGGAGTGGCAATAGGCAGACCACAGCACTCAGAACATATGAACGCTGAGAGCCTATAATTTTTAAGTGTATACCACGGACCAGCAATCAGGACGTACCAAAAGGTCGATTGATACCAGCTTCCAAATGGTATTATTGGGAATCTATGGGGGCAGGAGAAATGGGGACTTGCACCAACAGTTGATGACTGAAATAATGATGATGATAAAACACGATACAAAGTTAATGTTCACTACCTCTTGTAGGTGATTTCGATAGCTATACATAGAGTGTGTGTAGTTAAGCAATCACTTAACTCAGCTTAACTGTAACACCAATGGACGTTCTGAGGTAAAAATAATGATGATATAGTTTGTAAATCATATCTTACGTTTTTTAGTATGTGCCATTTGTAGAATTTTTTCAAATGTATGGAAAAGTGATTGTATAATATACTCATTTGTAGCAAATAAATATTATACATTGATTAATAAATGTTGTTTTAATTTCTTTAACCTTATGGATATCAACACTGAATCATCGACTGACTATGCTTAATTACATAAGATCTTACAATCGCCCATGATCGTAAGCTTAAAATTAAGTTAGTACTTAGCGCGCCATCTAGTGAGAAGAATTAGCGACAAACATAGTGGGATTTGTAATTTTTTCCGTATCTTGACCGTACTTCCTAAATTCGCAGCTTGGGGATCCAATGCGTTGTAATCCGTGGAAATTTTAATTCCTGGTAGTCTCTAGTGGGAGTCCACGGAGGAAAACCATTGGAAGGAGTTGGCGGGGTATTTTAACCAACGTCAAATTAGGGGTTGTCGACTCTATGCTAGTAGGGTTGACATCACAATTAAGTTTAAGTTAGTACGTAACGCGCCATCTAGTGAGAAGAATTAGCGACAAACATAGTGGGATTTGTAATTTTTTCCGTATCTTGACCGTACTTCCTATATTCGCAGCTTGGGGCTCAAATGCGCTGTGATCGATGAAGATTTTAATTCCTGGCAGTCTAGTGGGAGTCCACGGAGAAAAACAATTGCGGGGTACTTTGACCAACGTCAATTAAGGAGTTAAAGACTATGCTAGCAGGGTTGACATCACAGTGTGCAGTGAAGTGCTCAGTCAAGGATGTAATCCTGAGAAGTGGATCCTGATATTTTCAGAAGTTAAAATTAGTCTCCGAGTTGAGCGAGCCCCAACGTCTATGCCGTCGTCGCACACGCGTGAACATACCACTTAAACCAGTTTGAACAGCTCCTATTCCACGTAAACACTGTTTCGGCAGCCACGGCTCTGGGGAAAGTGTAAATGCAGGTCCAGCAATATACGGATGTCTACGAGATAGCGATCCCTAAGATCAGTCATCAATTTGGTTCACCATGGTGGCATCCGGAGCCTCAAGAGTTGGAGAGGGCCACCGACTGCGTCAAACGGCGAATGAGGCGCGCAGTCACCTCAAGGAAGGACTTCGTCGTCAACTTGGAAACATTTCTGCACGAACCAGACTCGGGAAAGTCCGTGGGTAATGCGCCAAAAATCTAAGTAGTAACAATATCGCTTACTTGTGAGGAATGGTGTCAGCTTATCTCAGCCCGTCACTCAACAGAGCTCCTGAGCACCTTTTTCCTCTACCACAGGAAGGTGAATGACTCCCGAAGCATTGAAGCATGCTCGGGGGATGATCCTCCGTTCACTTTAACTGAATTGTGGGAAGCCGCTCAGTCCCTTAATCCTCGGAAACCTCCATTATCTAATGCGTTTACAGCGGATATTTGCGCTGCCTCTGTATCGGTAGGACACAACTTCTATTAGTGATTGCCAACAGGTGTTTGGTTTTGAGCTATTTCCCTACATCACAGAAGAGTGTAACGTTGGCAATTCTACCAAACCCTGGAAAATCGGACTACTATTATCCCAAGTCTTGCCGTCTGATAGGTCTCCTTTATTAAGTTTTTATTATTTAAATTATAATGTTTGAAATAGTATAATATAACATAAACAAATAAATTAGTATGTAAGATATGAAGCTAATGTTAATTGTATGTAAAATAAGATAAACGAAACAAAAAATAAACAAACAAGCTATATCGTTATATTAAATGCAAATTATTAGAATAATAGACGGCACGCTTGTATAATTGTGACCATTAAATTAAGATTCACGTAAAACAATAATAAGAAATGGAATTAAGTAATTTTACATTTTTAAGTATGAATTGACATTATAAAAGTATCTCTGCCGTTTTAAGATAGAGTTATATGACGACTATTAATAATAAAATTCCTGGATTAAGAAGTTGGACATATCCACGATTTGATGTCGTTTAGAAATCCCGAGCATTACCCTCTCCATGGTGTGTTGAGTAAATGTGAGCTAATAATCATCTCATAATGGCTAGTCAAACATCTTCACGTGATATATCTTCGTTTCAGTCCATAGACCCCAACTGCAGGACATAGGCCTCCTAAAAAAGAGATCTATTCATTTACCATGGTCGCCAAGCTTGTCGGACGAATTGGCGATCGCAGTATTATACTATAGTACACATAGAACGTGCTGTCCGTTTGGGAAATTGTTTTTTAGCAGTAGAAAGTCTGTAATATATGCATTAAGTGTGAATTATAAGATTTTATCCGAAATCGAACCCGAGATCTAAGATCGCAAATCTCAAACCTTTACTGCTGAGCTACCACAGCTCGTTTGATATTATGTAGATGTTACCTATTTGTCACCGGAAACGCCGCATTCTCCACAGAAGACATCACGTTTAAAAAAAGATGGTATGACGGAATTGAATTTGCAATAATCTAGATTGTTAAGAACATTATACACCTTATAGAATACTAATTGAGATATGACTGGAAATAGTTATTTACGAACTGATTTATTACAAATAGGTAATCAAGCACCGTGTTAGACAATTCATAAAATAATTATCAAGATAAAGAAGCGTTTATTTATAAATAAGAAGTGAATAAATAGTGATTATTATAAAAGAACATAACAAAATGATTTTCACACAAAGAGGCTTTCCACAAAGATCGCCCAACAGCAGCTTAGGCTGGGAACACTAGACGAATGGTATAGTGGTACATGAAAGGAACAACAAAAAACGAAATTCTTCCCGGTCGCAGTCTCAGCTTACGGCGCGCTACGTATCATCTAGTTGGACACGGTCTTAGTCTAAATGCTCACGGGGCATGGGGGATTCTCAGAGTACCTTCATAGTTCTAAACTCAGGAAGAGGTTCGTCGTGCTTCTATGAGCCGGGGGTGGACCAGTGGTGCACCTGGTGACCAACTGTCCAACTTCTGGATACTCTGATGCGATTTTAAACACCTTAAAGGAAAGAATATAACAAACAGTGACGAAGACAGGCCTGCGTTCCTCAAAATTTGCAGAACGATAATTGAGTACGTAATTAATAGGAATAAAGGTTAAAACAGTACAGGTCGGGTAAGAAATTAAAGGAGTAGGAGAAACAATAAAAAACTAATGTGAAATAAAAAAAGAGAAAATAAATAAAACAAAAAGTTGAGACAATGATCGGTCGTTCGCTTAACCCATACAGCGACTACCTGTGATCTATGACCTATGTCGTCGATCCCCCTAGTGGGAGGCCTATCCACGCCGCGTCTACTGCGTCATTGCCACTCGAGAACTTTTCTGCTTAAACATTCGTCATATATATTAGTTATTTAGTTAATATTCTTTATTGTACACTCTAGAAAACATATACATAGTTAGATCATAGTAAAGAAAAAAGTACAAGGGGCGGTCTTATCACACTAGGCAATTTCTTCCAGACAACCATAGTGTGGAAACAGTACGACAAATAACTGGACTGGACTGCCTGTGAACTATAACTTGAACATATAGACAAAACATATATATATATATATATATAGGTATGTATAAAGCATATACACTTTGAATAAATACGGTGTAATACTTAAGTATAATTATAAACATCAAAATGACTCGCATCGCACTTGTCTTAGAAGGGATAAAGAAACAGATAAAGAAAAAAATGAATTTAAGGATAAATAATTATAAATCTAGTAAATATTTCGTAATTTTATTAAAAATAGGCAGTGACTTATATATTATTTACTCACTCCATAACAGGGTCCTATTAATGTGCTAGTCTTCTGCCAAAAAGAATATTTTGTATTTATCCACGCAAGGCTAATGTGGGTTGATGGACATAAACCCTTTTAGTTACCTCAAGGAGCGCCGTCGTTCTCCTATCGCTATTTGTGAATAAATACATTTATAAAACTTTTAACTTAAACGGTTTTTTGATACCCATATTGTGGTGGTTGTAGAAAAATATGTACCTTGTCCGCCATAATGGAACGGCGTCCATCTTGAATTTTAAATTTTGACATAATCATCGTGTTTTACTAGTGTAGCCCTTTCATTTGATACGCATATTGAGGGGGTTAAGGAAAAATATGTAATCCATTTTGTATCGGCGGCCATCTTAGATTTATAATGTTATTGATTTTATTATATTGTATTGTCATCTAAATTAAATGTGTTTACCAAATTTCAGATCAATCTGACAACGGGAAGGTGCTTAAATTTCAATTTCTAATTTTGATAAATATATAAGTAATAAACAAATATAAGAAATAAACAAATTTCGTACGGGTCGAACTAAATAAAACCGTTTAAAAAGCTGGCGTCACGGTAGCACTCCTTTTGACAGATCAGTTTTGGCGCGCGCCGGTGTGTAAAAAAGGACTGCACGTGTGTGTGTAGGGGAACACGTTTGTAAATAGATCTTGTGCATTTTCAATATACTTTTTTATAATTTTCAAGGCAATAAATCATTAGTAAAGAAATCACTTTTTGTGTTTTTATATTCATACCACAGGATCTCCTGAAAGGAATGTTAAAAAAATTATGAATATTGGTGTATTATAATGGAAATGGTGGATATTTCTCTTGTTACAATAAATTATCTATAAAATGCACTTTATCACTGGCATTTTCAGCATACATTGGTAAAATATGTTTGGCACTAAAATGGTTAAACTATTTCTCTAGAAAAGGCAACAGAGACTTTAAAGGTTGTGTGGAGGCTAGATCATCAACGATAATTACTTTATAAGTAATTTATTATAAAAAAAATCCTTGCCAGTTACCTTGCTTGTAGCTATTTGTTCTAATAATATAATAGTTATTTTGGTAGACAGTGAGTGGAAATGGCTTTTCAAGTTTATATTACTTGGATTTTTTTTTATTTAGATCATCGACCGTTACACATACTCGTATAATATAAAATCATCATCATTATTGCAGCCATAAGACGTCCACTGCTGAATAAGGTTCTCTCCCTTAGATTTCCAATAGGAACGGTTGTGATAGGCCTGCGTACAGCGTCTTCGTACAATTTGGTAGACTAGGAAGACGACGAAGAAGCGAACGATCTATGCCTGCTAATCTGTGGTCTTCACTTCAGAACTATGAGGCCCCGGTGGCTATCGATTCTGCGCGCTGTGACTTGCCCACTGGCCCTCCAACTTGCCAATTCCCTGGGATATGTTGGTGACATTCGAGTCTCTACATTCCTAATTCGATATCGTATAGAAGGCCCAAGCTTTGGCTTCTCTATCACGACTCGTTGAGTGACGGTGAGCTTGGCTTGGGACTCCAATTTTTTTAAAAACACATTTTAATACAACCATCACTGATAAAACTTATTGGTCGTTTACTTTCATTTTAACCTAACGATGCCCTGAAGAGTGTCGAATAAAGATAAAACTCTGAAAAAATTATGTGTAAATAAAGTCCCTGTCCCAAACTAGATAGGGGGTACGAGAGGCTCCCAATAGCGGGAGCCATAAAAAAAAAACCAACGATGCCGTGCCGACTTGGATTCGACAATCGACCTCTTTATTTCACATAGTATAAAATTTTCGATGTTCAAGTAGGGCCAATTTTATTATCATCAAATCAACCGATAGAGGGCAAGACCTCTCCCGAAAGCCGAAAGCCTCTCCCGAAGATAGTCACCATGACCCGTCTTTCTCTACCTTTCGTCGCCTTAATGTCGTTGGTCCACATATGACCAGTTTTTAAAATCTTTAACTATTGGAATTTTATCATCCCAAAACTTAAAGAAGTAAATTTTACGAATTTATTAAAGCTGAAACTTCGATCGGAAAATGTAAGATATATTGGTTTTATTTTCTTGAATTGTCTGTAAATGAGATTAGGTTGTAACTTCGATTTTTGGTATTAAAATTCGCAACATATTTAATGGATTCGGGCGTTATTTTGCGTAAGTCCATCCTAAGTAAGAAAAAGAAATTATCCAATATTTAGCCACTTCAGCACATGCAGAAGTAGTCGTGCATCAAAGTGCACCGCCCACCTGCCCGCTGATAATTACGCATGCGGCAAACAATGCGAATTACACAACTACCACCGCTAAATCACTTAACACGTGTTTCACCCCTCCACGGGGCATCTTCAGGAGTTATGCTACACCGATTAGTGCCAAACACAGAGTTTTACTTTTCTTACTCGTGACTTATTTTTCTTCGTTAATCATGTATAAATATATAAAGATTTAATCGAGCTTCCACATCAATTTATAACAAAAAAAAACTTTTTGAATTTTTATTATGGTTGTATCCTGTTCTGTTTTACTTGAAAGTGAAGAAAATTATTTAGAAAAAAACCGCCATTTCTATACCAATCTTCAGCAAAACCTTACAATAACGCGCTTATGTTATCCCGTTTAAAACGTTATGTAAAATGATCCAAGTTTAACTTTCCTCGTTAAAGGAATTTTAATAATATTATGTCCAAATTTATATATTCAAAGTAAGAAAAGTATACAGCAGAAATTTTATTAAAGTTACTATAATTTTCTTAATGATATCTGCCCATATATGCCCGCTGCAAGACACGGGCCTTTTCCAAAGATCGCCACGATCACCGGTCTCAACGCTACCCGTATAAAGCGACTTCCCGCGACATTCAGTCCACTTAGTGGGGGACCTAACCTAACTACGTCTGCCAGCTCGTGATCGCCACTAGAGAACTCTTCAGCCCCGATAGCCGTCGGTCGCACGTGCCATGTGCCTCCACCGCTGCCATCGTACGACGCAAGTTGTCACTGTAAGGTATCCTCTGTGGATAATAATATAAATAGAACATTAAATGAAACATTCATTCTTGTGTTCGTCATCTATATGTTTTTGTACGAGAACCGTTCGTCTATAATATCTTGAACCTCTTGCGAAATATAAACGTGTTAAGTTAGCCCAAATTTTCCATTGACGCTACGAATCAAGGTTATTCGTATTTAATAACAGGAAGTTAAAAGATTATAAGTAATTATTACCAAGGTAACAAATAGGAAAACATAATTACAAGCGGCAGTTCATGGTTTTCGTCGTTGTAATTAGATCAGACATCTTAAATGTTAATGTGTTTGTTCATTTGTATTTGTATCAACTTTATATCATTTGCTATGATCAATAATTTACTTCGAAATGAGATCCCCAGAAGAGTCCAATTTGATAGAAGATTCATAATCATGTCAACCGATAAGGGCCTTCTGCATAAATCTCCCTCAATAATTGCTAAGATGATCAGTTTCTCGCTGTCCGCATGCAGCAACTTCAGCGACTTTCATTAGCAGAGGGCTTACCCACCCGTACTGGCTTTAGGTAGTCACTCGAGAACCTTTCGGCCCAAACATCCATCAATGGCACTAGTGACGTGCCCCGCTAACTGCCACTTGAGACAAGTTTTTATATATATTGATGATATAAGTTTACGTGTAAAAAATATTAGATATTAGATTATTAGAGAGAGAGATTTTATTTTTTTCTTTTTGTGGGGAAATACAGCTTGGGATATTCGTCCGCTGCGGGGGCAACGAAAGGGTTGTGACGTCATACCTGCTAAAACCCTACGGTATTCTTTAACGCCTTTAGTAAAAACTAGGGGGGCGCCTTCGAATACCACCGTAGTTTCAACGGCAGTGACCTAGTGCCTTAACTCCTTAGAATACAGCTGCAGCCTCCCTCCTGTCATAAATACATAACCTAGAAATGTGTAAAATGTCATGTTCGTTTCTAACATTGTGTACATGGAAATTTTTATAAGAGTGGCCATTAAAAATGTTCACTTCTGTAACTTATATAAAATAGATACATGTTGTGCTATAGCACTTTGCATATCAATTCATTGAAGGAAGGTAAATTATTTTTTGAAAATTACATCATCTGGGTGTTGTCTAGACCTGTAGGACCAACATTGAATGTTTTCAAAATAATTTCTGCAAGTTTATTGTATAGGACTGCCGTCATTTTTTCTTGAATGTTTCGCTTTAATTCAACTCAGCATTGTTTATGTTTTAAGTTTGTGCTGCTAGCCATATTGGCTTCGTGCAAGTTCATCTGTATTAAAGCCGCGGGTACAGGAGGTCCACTAGTTAAAAAAAATATTCTGAATGATCGTATCCCAGTTTCATCGAAAACGTTTCAACGAAGAGGGACTATACTGGTGTAGATGTATAGTGTTGTGACAGTTGTGTAGTGTAAGTTTGTGAAGTGAGGACTACACGGCAGTCGAAAGCGACACGTACCGATCCTGATCGTCCTCGCTTAAACACGGGGAGCACACGCCGACACCGGTGTCGTGGGTATTTGTGTGATACGGTGCATCGCTCCCGAAGGAGACCCGATGTGCGGTGTATGGCCTGGTATTGAGATGACGAGAGGAATTTATTTAAATTCCTCTTTAAGACCGGCGAGGAAAATTCAACGCGTATTTTCGGAGAGTTATATAAAACTGCCTTTGAGATGTCCCCTCAATATAATGACAAGGCGACAAATCATGGTGGCCGCTCAATGTCATCCCTCTTCGATATATTTTTTTTAGGGCCCCGTCTAGCAGTAACGTAAAATCATGGAGTTGTACCCATTGAGCAAGGTTTCATTGTAAGTATTAATTAAAAAACAAAAATGAATTTAATACTACATATAATACCTACGACAAATGTAAATATATCTATATACTCGTATATGTATATATATGTGGACTTAGCAAGGAGAGCGGATATCCGTGTGGATTTATCTTGACGTCGGAATCATTCAGATAACTATGACGTCATTCCAATTGATTACACTTGATCTCGATTAAGTCGTCCTTGATAATTATTACTTTGTTTTTTTTTTTACCATTACTCATACACTTTGATAGATTGTTGTGCTGAGCTCTTTGCAATTTATGTTAGAATTGTTGTTATTATACTGTAATTAGAATTCGTTAGACGTTACACGGAAAAGTATAAATGTTAATGTGGACATGATTATGAATTCAGAATTGTAAAATGTAATTCCGAAAACACGAAATTATTACGTTGCAAAACACTCCTTTTTTCTTTTTAACAAATAGAAGGAAAATAAGCTACAAATTATTGATTTTTCAAAATAAATCCTAACTACTTGGTTTCATTGCTCCAATAGACCCAATGTTCTTATGAGGTCTCTTTCAGAATATTTTTTCTTTGGAGTCTCAGTGCAGATTCAAAATTTAAATGAGTAATTTAAAAATTCCAGATCGGTCATTGTCAAGAACTCGCTTACACCTTGACCCAATTCTCTGATACGTTGTCCTTATGAAGAAGTATTCTATTTCGTGGACATAATTCTCGGATTTAATACAAAACATGCAAATAAGTACTACTGTAACACTTTGCTTTTACTGTTTTTTTTTATTCGATAACAAAATAACTGTCCCATCGAAGAATGACGCGATCATATGTATATACGAAAATTTCAATTTTAATTTTTGCATGCGATTTTTTTTGGAGGTTTTACTTACTGTTAAGATTTTCTATTAGTTTCATCATAATAATAAATTAAAGCTTCACACCTCCTTTTGAAAATAAATGATTTCTTTACTTTTAAAATGTCTAAGGGTTTCGTAAATATTATACATATCTGTAATGTTTTAACATTTAACTTATAACAATATATATAACATTCAACTTATTAAAATATGTTAACAATGATACGTTTTATTAGACCCCGTTAGTTCCTCGCTGTCATCTACAGTACTACACTAAACGAACCCTTCTCCCATAATTTTAGCAAACATAGTTGTATGAACTGTCCCTACTGAAGCCGAAAGGAAACAGCTAAAAGCGACCTGTATCCCGCGTCTTCCGATGATATCAACAAGGTCGTCTGTTTTCTAAGCTGTGCTTTTCAATCTGTAGTCAGAGAGGTAGAGAAATCCTGGGTGTGCACTACCCTATAATAGCATTCTTCAATATTAAATACATGGCTACGTGAGTTTAAACATGTCTTAATTTAAAAAGACTCCAAGATCGACCGTCTATCTACATATAAAAACACTAAAACAAATATAAACGCAGAATTACGTTAGACAATCTTGCTAATTCATTATTCATAAGATACGTCTATTAACCCTTTATTCTAATTAACTGTAATAAAACTAAATACATTTTATATCCTATTAACCTTATCTACAATTTTAGTGTTCATTTAAAAAAAAACGTGTCATTCTATTTTTACTGTTAATTTTTACTGTTATTTGTAGTTGAATAGCTTCGACTTTTAAAATGTAACGTTTTAATAATGTCCTGCAAATGGGAGACTCTAGACAAAACGTAAGTGTCAGAAAGGTTTTAGGACAGGCTAGTTAAAATAAACGTTTTAAATTCGAATTCAGAACTCTTTAGTTATCTTTTCACATACCTACATCATTCTATCATTTATTTTGACAGACTGGGGTAAATTTAAAATTAACGTTTCATTGTCGTAATGGATTTAGAATGTGAAACTTTTTGATGGATGATTTTTAACGAGAGGTCTAAGAAAACTTAAGTATATATTACAATGAAAGTTATAGAAATCCCAAAATGTTCACTTAGCCCTTGGACATGTTAAAAATAAAGAAGTTGTTATTTTTTTTATTTCATATGTTTATTTAATCTATTTAAATTTTGTTATTATTAAAATCTAAACTTTTCTTAAATACTCAATTATTTTCAAGTAAATGACGTAATATTTCCAAGGAGGGTCGCAGAATGTGTAACTTTATATGACAACGAGGCAAAAGTATAGTTCACGGACCCTTCCGCTCCGTGAACTCATGTCAGATGAAGTTGCAAAAACCTTAGGGCTTCGAAACGGAACTGTACAGTGCGAGGCAGGGAGGGATTTAGAAAAAGGGAATTTCGAATGACATATTTTACGAACAACCCATTATGAATTCAACAAATCAAAATATTCATTGAATGATTTTTTATTTATTCGCGGTTTCAGTCATCAAAAAAGCAACGATAGCTTTTTATTTTGAAGCTTTATACTGTGCTGCTATTTACTACTGGTGTAACACGTTCGCACTTGTTGTTTCGATAAGAATACCGCAGAATTAAATTTTCCTATACCGCGTATATGACTTGATAAATCCCTTATATTATATTATGCCATCGAATTAAATTCAATCATACGCAAGGAACATTAAACATGTCTTCTGCGTTAAAGTGTAACTATTATGTTTGTAGCATAAAACAAGAATTGAGGTATCTTTTAGATCTCCTAATGCAATGAACATGTTAATAATTTCAATGTTGTACTAACCTCAGTGACAGTCCGCGTGAGGGACCTCCAACAACAGCGACAACTAAAACTACTGCATACTGTGACTTAGATTCTTCAACAGTAGTAATTTGTAAGACAATTATTAGTAGATATTTTGTTTAATTTTTGATATTTAAAATTTTCAGTATCTGTATTACAAATAGCTGCTTCCACCTGATTTGAAGCTATATACAATCGTCTAATTGTTAGCCCGTGACGTCACTCTGTTGGATATAGTTTTCCCTCATGCACTTCTAAATAGATCAACAGGAATGAATGTAGTATCTCCTGATAGTTTTAGCGAGGTCATCTATTTACCTTGAATAGATATTTTTTTACTTTATTAATATTATAAATAACGTGTATAAATAGAAAATTAATGTGTCACTATTTTATTGAATGTAATTGTTTTTTAAAGTGATAAACTTAATGAAAGAATGTTATACTTTATAACTTACGAGATGTTTCCGTTCACGCGTTGCTGTGTTATGAAATCCAATCAAAATATGAATAAAAAAGGCAGTTTTTATACTTCAAACATAAACTGACGAAGGTTTTTTTTTTAGAAATCTCCCTTTTGTGTACCCATTCATTTACCGATTTTTTATGGCGACTGGGTCTATGGTTTTTAATCGAGTAAAGATAAATACACATTCATTTTTATATTATAAAGAATCCATCAGGAGCAATACGAAAATAAAAGAAAATTGTTCAATTCTTTAGTCATATCCGTGTTGAGCTACGGGTCAGGGAAGTTGACTTTGAATAAGGCTGATTAGGATCGCACTAACATTCCAAAAATGTGGTGCTGAAGGAAGATGGTAACTGTAGGAATGCCGGCGTCTTCCAAGGACACTAACAAATGAAGTATCAAAATGAGGCCATGAAATAAAAAGCAAAAGAAAACAATGTACTGTGATAAATGTAACATGTGTGTTAGAAATAAAAAAAAGTAAATCGTTAGAATAAGAAATATTGTGATGATGATGTTTTAAAAACCCTGTACTGTGGTAATTGAGGAAAGGATGAAAGGCGAATCATAGTAGGAAATTAAGAATAAATAAGAATGTAAATAAGATTTTGTAACGTATGAAAGAAAATAAACGAATGAAAATGAATGATCGAGAGAAGTGAATGACAATAAAAAGAAATGTGAAAATAATTATTAGAGACCTAAAAGTATTATTCCATAAAATAAAATACGTACGTACGTACGTAAAAAAAAAACAAAGTAATCTCATTATAAATGGACATCATGTACCTATCTATATCTATGACATCGTGATTCGGAACATTATGTTAAGTATGGAGAATTTAGTCTCGATGTTTACACTTGAATTTTCCAGTCATCATCAGATGAACGAAATTATATCCTTCACAGTTATATAACAAACAAGCCTGGTTTTGATATTGAGATCGCGTGAATTGGAATCGAGAACTTCTTTTGCAAGCACCACATCTCCAAAGCATCTAAACGACCTCAACAGCCATCTTCAAGGTCCACGTTTCTGGTCCGTAGCTAAATATGGAGAAGACTTTATAATTGACCAGTTTTAATTTTGGTTTTTCTCTTCAATGAGAATAAAATGAGTCATAAATTATAAGATTCTTTAATTAAAATTTGTAACTTTAAATAAACAATAGCATTAACTTTAAAAAGTAATATTAATTAGTTTAGTATTTATACACAGTTATTTACAGTGACGTTATACGACGTTCGATATGAAAAGAATTTAGTAATAGGTCAAGGCAGACAGATAACTTTATTAAAGTGGTTGCCTATTGGATAACACTGGGTTTAGTGGAGGATCGGTGACTTTATTGTTGATTTTATTTTAGTTTTTATTTAATTATTATCAGATTATATGCAGATTACTTATATACTTTATTTACAAGCTATAGCGATAAATTACCCTTCCACACTGTGACGTTCCCTTTCTTGAGGATCACGATCGTTCTTGTAAAGTTTGAGACACATTATCTCGTGCCACATGTGACGGTTTTCAAAATGTGCATTGTTTCAGCCGTTGTATTGCTGAGTGTGGTTTGGACTTGATCAGATCAGCGCATGGTGCTGTGAAAAATAATTATTTATTAAAAAAATCTCTAGTTGCTAATAGGATACAAAAATAGATATCTATACAAGCACTTATGCAAGTGAAACCACAAACTACACCTGCTTGTGTGCTGGTATACATTACGAAAATAATACCTGTATGTTAATTTATATAAAAATTGCTCGTTGAAGCCGCTTCTATATTTTTTTACCACAAAAAAAAATTATGTAAATATCTGTTAACGTATGATCTGTGATTATTTAAGAGTTTTATCAATATAGTTGATAAATTTGTTTAAAATCCTTCAAAATTACAGTTTGATAGTAGCAGTTTTTTTCCTGTTTTTCACGTGATTTTTAAAAGATTATTTTACTAAGAGGGTTTTAGTTGTTCTGGTCATTTTGGATACGGGAGGCAAAGGCAGAAGATCTCCCTTCCAGGAACTACCTTATCATCATTATTTCAGCCGATGAATGCCCGCTGCAAGGTGTATACTTCTCCCAAAGATCGACAAGATGTCTAGTATTACGCTACCCGCATTATGAGACTTCCCTTACTTATACTTGACTATATAACTCTTCATCATCAAGATTTCAGCCGTAAGACGTCCACAGCTGGATATAAACCACCTCCATGGATTACCAAAAGGTCTGGTTTAAATCGGTCTATATCTAGTGTCTTCCGAGTACATAACTCAGTTTATATATTTAAATAAAAACCGCATTGGTTATGTTTTAGTGTAAGATGAGTTGTTGTGACGGACGGATATCTTAATCAGTTAATAGTGTAGTTACAGTGTTAATTCTAAAACTGCCTCGTGATATATGATAACGTGAGTTTTAATTAAAATGTTAATTTTCATTTTATCAACTAAATTATGGTTAATTTAAAATTTAACTTCATGTTTCGAATTTAATTCAAGACCACATCTATATTATCCTAATTTTTCTTTAGTAATTGAAATGAGATGTAATAAATATTATTGATATTTTTCTTGGACTAAAGTTAAATTCAAAGTTACAATTCTTACTCTCTCTCATATATTAGGTTTATCAAACAAGTTAAATGAATAAATGAATAAAGCATAAATGAATAAAAAAATACATTCACAATATTGTTAGTAATGTTCAGTATTTCCTTAAAGTTAGTTTTTAGTATTGTTGTAAATTTCTATTACTTTGATTTGACCCGAAGTCTGCTCCAGCGTAATCCGTGTATCCCCGTCTTTTGCCTTGTTCCGCAATATATGCACAGATTAAAAAATCTGTTCTTTGACAGATAACACAGCACGATCAATCAATTTTATTTTTTTTGACAGCATTGTTTTTTTTTTTGGACCGGACTATCGCCCTTAAATGGCATTTGCAGATTTTGCCGATTCTAAGTGGCAGGGCACATAGGGCGCCTAGATTAATATCTTTTTAAAGTAGAGAAAATCCAGGGTTCCCGGGGGAGTCTGCGCGGGTCGCTTCATATTACAATTTTATCGGATTGGGGCATTATGTCCTACGGGTCACTTGTATGGGGTATGGCTGCTTATATTGGTGTAATTTTAGTAATATAAAAGAGAGCTGTTCGTACAATCTATGTTATGAGAGCTCTGGCTCTCTTAGACGAAATATCAGTGAAAATATTACGATGGTATATATAACAATATGGTCTATGTGAATAACGATATATGTTTAAATATAGTCTTCATAAAATTAGTAAAATCTATGTGGGCAACTGTGTAAATTTTTATGATCAAATTACTTATGATGTCTCTGAATTATCAGGAAATTATTTTACTAAGCAAGTATCAGTAAAGGATTTTTTAAATTGCCTACAAAAAGTTAAACTAATCGTTCACGGGTCTGAGTGTACTCATATATAATAAAGCTCTACAGCATACCTTAAACATTCCTTTTCGCAGTTTTAAATCTTAAATTACAAGAATATTATTAAATAAATCTTATTCTAGCATTAGAAGAGTTTTTAGTAAATTTAAATATGTAGAATTTGGTTTTGTTGACTGATTTACATGGTTGATGTTAATGTTCACATAAAAAATATTTTAAATGAGAAACTGTTGAATTTAAGGTTTGATCATCTTAGGAGATTAGCATTGCGAGTGGGCGATAGATTACTACTTGTAATGTTAAAATAATCGACGATCCAAAAGCGTACGTAAATAACTACTTTTTTGCTTCACTAATATAAATAAAATACTTGCAAAAAAGATGTGAAAAAACACGATTAAGTTTACTGTGGTCTCTCCTCAGATAATGGCGCATATAGAACTCTTGTAGCTTGAAAGATTTTATTATATACTACTCAAAACAAAATAGGGCCCACCATCATTTTGCCCCTTAATTTATGTGCATACATGATTATTAAATTTTTACAATTAGTCGATGTTGAATTAGGGTTTTACACATTAAGTAAACACAAAATAACGTTTGAATTGTTTAATTTTATCTCAAAACACTCAAATACACATTTTAAGAGAAAACGAGCACTAAGTAGACTGTCAATAAAAAGTGAAGTTTCCATTAAATTGTGCTCTACGCCTTCTTCCTCGGATGTACATAATTGATTACAATGGAATCCAAGAATATAATGATAAACTTTATTTGACCATATATATGACTATATATAAAAACTTATATATATGTACACTTTGCCTCCTTGAAAGAAACATACACGTTGCTGCAAGATATTAAATAATACGTAATAAAAATTATGATGTGAATCTTAAACTCTGGGCTACTGCAACTTATCTTACAGGGTAAGACTTATGAAAAGCGAAGTGGGAGAACTCTTATGTCAAATTAAGATTGCCCTTATGATCACCGACATTATTAAAAAGATGACATTTTAAGAAAGAGAAAAAAACATCATATAAAAAACTTAAGATAAGAAAGAGAAAAACAAAAAATGAAAAGTACAAAATAATTCACATTTCGTCATAATCTTTAATAAACACAGCTCTCTCATCATCATAAATTCAGTGGTAGAAGGTCCACTGTTTTACACAGGCCCTCTCCCATTGGTTTCTAATAATACCGATTGGTCTGCCAACCTTGTTACAATGTTACAAACATGCTGGTCAGTGGTTTCCAATCCAGGTCCAATTGGTCATCAGTTCTGCACCCTTTACAGCCTGCCTATTGCCTCTTCAACTTGCCTATTTCATTCATCTACGATTCTCATTCCTAATTCCCCCTGCATAGACCTCACCGTGGCTCGTGGAGTAACACTGTAAGGCCCAGAGATCACGTTTCAAAGCCGCAAGTCATCACAGGTAACACAACGCTTGTGTGTATTTTGTTTTTTCTCGATTTAATTATTAATTTGATTACAGCAAAACAATGCTAGCGTTTTTCTAACGAGAAATCGCTAATTACACTCACAAAGGACATGAACAGGGAAATCATGCAAAAACTAAAATAAACGGTACTATTCTTCGTCTTCCTAAAGAAAAAGTTATATTTGTTTTTAGAAACAAAGAAAAAATCACTTGTATATAAAACAGTAATGCACATTTTGCTAGTAAGTTCAATTGTTTTTAACTTTAAATAATTTATGTTGATCATTTTAACTCAAGAGAAAAACACCATACGACTACACTCTGATAGAACCTAGATCTAAATAGAGCTTTCTATATAAGACGTTTAATCCTTCAACTTAAAACGTAACTTTGAAATTAAAAATGAAGGTTTCTGGGTTTCCAACTCGTCGTGGTCTCAATAAAGCTCAAAACTAACATCAATATTTTTTGTATCTTCCTCTTTTGACCTAAAAGAACGCATAGGTTTCCACCAAATATCGCCACAATGACCGGCCTTGTGCTGCCCCCCCCCCCCTCCCGGACCTTAATTATGTCGAAGGTCCAACTAGTAGAGGGCCTAGCCACGTCGAGTCTACCGTCTAATAGTCGCCACTGCCACTTAAAACGAACAGTTCTTCGACCTACGTCAGCTGTCACTGTCACAAATATTCTTAGTTCAGTTGTTTGTGCAATTAATTTTCAAGCTGCATTATCATTTATACTGTAATTAAATGTAACAAGACATCACACAGTTGTATATATCGTACACAGTTGTCCAAAATGAAGTAACTAACTTTGCAAAACCTAAGGAAAATCTTTTTTCATGGTAACTTTACGTATATCGCTATTTTCTTATATTCATTGATATTTTTAAAAACAGTCTACTCGATACTACGACGGTGAATGCACGCTTGACCATCAGACTATTTTCCCGCGATTTACGTACGCTTTGTGACAGAATTTTGTAGTGTATTTCCATTTTATGGTTTGGACTAATTCACTGCATCTATATCTTTCTTGCTGTATCCTCTCAGTGCTGTTTTGTCTGCTGTTAACTTCATGTGCACGTATATATTTTTGTTCAAAATCTTGGCGGCCTTTTTTTGCTCACGTTTTTGCATGTCACAGTATTTACTAAGCTAAGTTATTCTAGTCTCTTCTTAAACTATTCCTAAGTTAACCTTAATCATAACTTAACCTTAATGGATTTTAAGCTAAATTATACTAAACTGTGTTTTTAACACGTCATAAAACATCACTTCCTCGTTCCTACTGCATAGTGACATCCTTAGAATGTACGTTCTTGTAGAACATTATATTTAATAATATGTTAAATGCATCCATAAGAGTGAATGAAATCGATAAAGCAGTCCGTCGTATATATATGTAAATACTACATCAATAAAAATGTATTTATACAAATAAATAATAATAATAACTTGTGAATAATGACTCTGTGTGGGTAACCTCCCTCCTCCCCCAGGTAGATAGACGATACAGACAAGGTCTGGCTGGAAGTCGCAAATTCAGGCAGCGCAAGACCGCTCATCGTGGAAATATCTAGGAGAAACCTAGGCCTTGCAGATGGCGTCTATCAGCTGACATGGCGATATTGAAAAATGACTATATACACCAGGGGTGGCCAAGCTCTTTGATAGTGCAAGCCATTTTTATAAATTTGAATAAATTTGCGTGTCGCAATTGTATACGCATTTCAAATATACAAAAGAATGTTTTTTTCTAAAATCATATTTATAGAAATTATTTAAACTAACGTACAAAATATGTGTATTGAAGTTAGATATAATGGCAAACGTATATGACAGCACTCATAATAATACTTAAGATGCCGGTTAGTTAATTATGATTGGTGTATGGATATCGCTAATTTTATGGTGGAATAAAAATTATAATTATTCGCACCAGTAATTTGTTTCGATTTCCCAGGAGCTGAGAAAAGTTGTATAAATTTAATTATTGACATAATTCGACAATAAATCGGACCCAAAAATACGATTATTTTTAGACCTCTTCTCTCTCAATCCCGCATGTGGCTCGCGAGCCGCAATTTGGCCACCCCTGATATATATATTAGACACAAGTTCCTTCGCAATAATGTAACATATTCTTATGTGAGCGTCCAATGCATATTACTATTCGAATTATAAATGTCTCAATTCTATTATTTACACAATTAACTTATAAAATTTTATATATTCGATTGCATGAACGGCAACGAGATTTTTAACCTCAATGTCTCCAAACAATAATGATTTACAGCTGAGTCATCAGCCGCACCTCTTGACTTTTCCCAACATGGCGACGAGTTTACCATGTCGAAGTTGAAATAATAATTCTCATATCACAGTGTAAATCGATTTTTGCTATAATCAGTTACAAAAAAACGATTTACGGAAAACTATGTATAACATATATATAACATTTTAGACATTCCTTCGGATATAAACTATAAATTCTAAATATATAAAAATATATGACAGGTGAAAGCTATTCTTATTCCTGTTTATGTATTAATGGACTTAGACCGGAAGAGTGAAAAAATGGCCACCATTTTTTGTAATGTACTTACCGGCCAACCATCATCATATCAGCCGTAAAACATCCGTTGCTAGACATATGCCTTCATGAAGGAGATCAGTAGAACTGGATGGAAGCGGACTACGCCCAGCGCCTTGGGACGATATTAAAATAAAAGGTCATAAATCCCCCTTATATGCTACGCATGCCAGTCAGTGGTTTCTTCTCCAGAACAAGACCTTAAGGTCTGTCTTATTAGCCCAGCGGATTGGCAATTTTAATTAGGAGTGTGAAGGCAATATTGCACACAGAACAGATGTCCGTTGAGGTATTAAGGTACTCGAATGGAGACCACAGAACAGCAAGAGAAGCATAACTTACAAAGTGGTCAAACGTTTTTGTTAAGTTCGTCAAAAGACGCTGGATGTTGACGATTTCCAATCTTTTTGGAAATATGTAATAGGCCATGTCCAGCAGTGGACATTCTATAATTGTAATGATGATGAAGATGCAACAAGGATTTAGAGGCCAACAGTCTACGTTCACTCTAATAAATCACCCTTGAAACTGTCCCAAAACAATTTCTTACGAAACGATTTTTTATTTTATTCCAATGATAGTTAATCTATTTTTAAAAATACTATTTTAATAGCTGTTATTTTAGAACATAATTCTTTTAACCAAGCGTAACTGTGTTTAGACCCGTAAAATAAACAACAAAACAAAACAAAGTGATGCTTGGCTTTCCTGATTAAATTACTTAATATATAAGACCTCACATATGAGTTAAGTTTTGCATATTCGTCTATCAAAGGACTTCTCACGGCTGAAATAATGTCGATGACTATTTTAGTCCCTCTTTCTTCCGTCAGGGTCGCTTCACCTTCATTAACTCTTTAAAATTTTAAACGCCTTGCGATATATTTGACCATAATTTTGTTGTTTGATAGATACCTCGTTACACCTCGTTTCAACCTAAAGCATGGTTTAAGCCTTCCCAAAGATATCTTTAGGGGGATATAATATGGCGGTCACGGTGTGGTATTATGGTACGCAGAGGACGCTGCTGTCCATCCTCAGGGAACTTGTTTATGAGCAGAGGTAATCACATATAATTTACGGACCCAAGACCAAAGATCACACGTGTCAGTCCTGATCTACCGGGATACCACTACTCACCTCGCCTTGTACATGATACTTCATAATTTAATATTGAAGCGTCTTTCGTCAATATTATAAGAGTGTAGATGGCCACGAGAGTTTATCGTCTGCCGAGCATGACGTAGCTCTAAATTGGTTACCTTGTCACAGTTTGAGTTCCCTTTCGTCGTTCGATGTAATTTAATATAATTAAACTCCTATAAAATGCCGTTCATAGATAAGACTACTGTTTTTACGCGATTAAACGTTCCCAACTCTTCATTTATAAACGAACTCTCAAATGTGAAGGACTGTTTTCGGTTTATAAAGGTGATACATTTACATTTACTTTTAAAATGAAAATTCTGAGGTACGACGTAAGATAAATAAAAAGGAGGGTGAATAAGGTGACCTGCCATCGAACAGTCCCTTCTGTGTTCAAAATCAAGGAGACTCAGTGCGCTTGTAAATTTCACGACACTCTTGAAGTTCAATGTGCGTTATTGAGTGAAAAAAATTGTTTAAATATTTCGTAAATCTTTGGGAGATTTCTTCAAATATTTGATAAAGGTTATCATAGTGTCCATTACAAATTCATGCGCAAGTTTGTTCTTAGCCAAAGGTAGGGATACAAAAACATGTAAACGTGTTTCTAAAATTCAACTTTTATTTTGCCATATAACAAACTCACAATCGTCCAACAAAGAATGAAAAGATTTCTCTATAAAATCGAATTAGGAATAAGGAGATTTGTAGTCGAACGAAAATGACCAACACAGTGCGAGGAAAAGATAGCCGCTAGTGCCTTAAGGTTGTGCAGTTGAGGCCATTGACCGGTAAACGCAGTGTAAAACTTCAAGCTATATGGTTAACAGACAACCTAGTTAAGTTCTTCGGAGAGTACTGGATGCAGACCGCTTCCTACTGGACTCTTAATGGAATTCTAAACAGATGGCTGCAGGGTTCTTACTGATATAGAATAGGGACCATTGACCAGTAAGCGAGGTGTAGTATGTCCAGCCACAAAGTGAACAGACTACCTAATTAAGTTCATAGACCTGTGCTCTACTATGACCGTCTTTCGTCTTATATGATGATGATAATATACAAAGATTTATAGACCAATGTAGGCAAAACTCGTTCCATTAAAACATCGCAAAAACTGTTCCGTAACCTTTTTGTTTCATAACAACAATAGGTAATCAAACAAAACAATTTTGCAAAAAACTGTTTTATTCATTCCAGTGGATTTAGCCGGCGGTACAGTCTGACAGTATTTTGATTCTTCGAAATTACTGATTGAATTACTCAGATTAAAAGACCTCACGTATGAGCTAAGTATATTGCATATCCGTTAAAAGTTCAGGGCGATTGCATTTAATGTTATAAGTTAAGGTAAACGGATCTATTACCGCGGCATGCAAGATCGTGTTATTTACGTACGTATTTATTTGTACTATTGACTAATAAAAAGGGGGCAAGGTTTGACCCTTCACTAGTTAGACCTATATATTGAAGGTAGTAGCGCAATACTGGTCATTTTGGCGATCTTTAAGAAAGGCCTATGCTTGCAGTGAGCTTAGGCTGGTGTGAATAAATTAATGAATGAATAAAAAATGTGTTATATTTCGGATAAGATTTACGTTATCTTGTAATAAAATAGATATTGCTAATAGTTTGTACAAGTTGTTCGTAATCACTGTCAGTGAATTGGATATATTTGATAACAGCTGATCATCATCAACGTCATCATCACTATTTTCCATTGCTAGACGCCACTGCCACTCCTATAGTTTTACAAAAGGACCCGTTGAAAGCGGTTGCATTCAGTGTCTTCCAACCTTAACTAAGGCATTTGTCTACCTTGTGAACATCCCACGCTGCGCTAGCGTATCCGTATTGTCCACACCAGAATCTTTAGCCTTTAGCTATCATTAGTTTCGCGTTATGTGACCCACCCTTCCACTTCAACGTGCCTATCTGCTGTATTATGTCTGTTAATTTCGTGCGCTTATAAATCTCCTCATTTCTGACTCGTTCTGGATCGTTAAGCGACCGACTTAGCAATGAATACCGAAGTCATAACTGCTTAAACACACACATAAAGCATTTATAAAACGTACAATTACAGCAATCTAAATATTTGATATTATGAACAGGTTAGAGACGGGTATCTCACGAGATGAAGACAAGAAAGATACATACATATCTTTGCAAAAGATCACTCAATAAGTAATAATCACTCTCTAAGCTTGCATGTTTCAATTATATCTCTACTATATCTTACCTATAAGTCAATTTTCGTGATGAATTACGGCTCGTTCAGAGTAAGACAGAATGAGACGAATAGCTATTGCATGTTTGTATTAAAAATAAATATTTTTACACGTTTTATTCTACTAAGTTCTGAGTCTTAGTTAAAAGAGCTGAAGATATCTCTCCAAGCCGTACTGAGCTAAATGAGTTAAAGATATACAAGAGTAATATATGTCCCAAGATCGAAAAGATTTAAATCACTCTTTTCTTGTCAGGGATACATTTTGCCTATCTCTAGAACAGATATGACTTCTAATAAGTTTGTTTAAACATCTCAGATAAAGATTAACATCTACCTGATTGTTAATAGGTGTAAAGGGGTGAATGTACAGCTCATTTGCCGCCAACTAATGTATGAAAACTAATAGTTAATAACGAGATAGCAATACAGATATATTGTTATAAATTATTGTATAATATCTTTCCCTGTAGACTGTACTAACAGAAGTAGTAAACCTGTCGCATTTAACTAAAAAAAATTGTAACATATTTCAGAGTGCTCATTTTATATAGGTTGACTGGAAATTGTTGTAAAAGCTCTAAATCTTTAATGACAAATGAATTATAAATTCACAAGTTAAAATCTTTTACACCAATAACCGATCATCCTGTATATCCAAATGTATTTCGTATACAAATAATTATTAACAAATTTCAGCTCAAAATGGACGTTCTCGCCGAAGATGTTTACGATTTGGCTTACAAAAGTCTGTTTAGCGGCGTGAGTTGTGTTCAGTTCGCACCTGTGTTATTGTCTTGAGTTTTGCTTATTTGCACCACTAATTGTGATGCTTTGATTTTTGAGTTCGCACTAAATATAGCTTTAATGCTTCTTCTTAGATGCTCTAGGCAGGAATATTATTATCGAGATCACAACGACCTCCTTGCAATCCTACATCATTTCTCCTGGTTCGTTCGTATAATTCAAAAGGCAAAGTCTATAGTTTGTGTCGTTAACTCAACTCTGTTATATATTACTTTAATAATAAATTTTAAATAATCTGCAATTAAATACTACAAAAGCCAGTAGACAAATAATCAGGAGATCCGTAGAATAAATAAATCCGCTATCCATTCTCTTCCATCTGATAACAAGACGCACGGATTCACGACATCCGTACGTTTGAAATTCCTTCCACCCGCACTATGAGTTTTGCTAGTATTTTATAGTGCGAACAGCCAAGGAGTGAAACAACCTACCAGCGTCATTGTTTCCAGACAATTATATTTTTTATGAACTCCGTTAATTGGGGTCCTCTATTACTTACCTTGTCTTGGGTACACAGGGATATTATAACAATAATAAATTCTTCACAAAAACCTATCGTTTACATCCTGGTCATTCTTCCACCAATTGTGATTTGAAAGTCTTCAAGACAAGAGCAAATAGGTTTCTTCAAGGGAAGTATCGTAGAACTCGTCATCGCTTAAAATCAGGCGAAATAGAGGTCAAATGTTTCGCTTATAGAAAAGGCAAACCAAAATAATTGACGCAAACCAAATAGATTTGCAACTTGAAGTGTCAATGGTCAGGTTAAATTGCGCGCAGATGACCACTTGGAGTCTTACGATTTTGGAGTGGAAATCACAGACCGGTAAGCACAGCATGACACTAGAGTTAGACTGCCATTTGAACCATCCAGCCATTACCAGATCCCATTAGAAATCATTAAAGGATGCATATATCCAGCAGTCGACCTCCTGTAGCTGAGATGATGGCGGAGATATCTATGAAATTTATAAAATCAACTGCGGGTGTACCGCAAGGGTCTGTTCTGGGAACTATGTTATTATCTTTTTGTAAATATCGGCTCATTTTTATTTAAAAGTGTAAACAAAAAACATCGACATGTGTTTTGTCGTGCGTATGTGTGCGCCTTTCTTATTTCCGTTTAGTTAATTATCATTAAAAACTATACGTTTAGCAATAAAAGCAAATGGACAATTTGCCATTTATAGGCGCATAAAGCAACTGCTTATCGGTGATAGTAATTAAGTGCTCGATTTTTAATTACACTTGCTTTATATTGGGGTTTTTGTTTTGTTAACATTAAAAGCGTATGTAATCAAAAAAACTGGGATAAATCTTACAATATTAATGATCTTGAAAAACAAGTCATCTTGTTGCAATTGACATGTTTAAAAATCGTCGTCATCATATCAAGACGCCCATTGGCGGACATAGTCCTCTCCTATAGATTTAAAGAACTGGTTGGAAGATGCCTATATCTAGCCTCTTTCGACGATCTGTCCTAGGTCATTTGTCGACTTTGTGACTGTTTGTTCATCCACTTTGTGACTGTTTGTCTGTCCATTATATAAGTGGTTGTCTGTCGGCTTCATAAGTACGTCAACCTTGTTTTTGTCCATTAAATTTATGACTGTCTGTGCGTTCGTTTTGTTAGTTTATTTCTGCCAACTTTGTGACTGTTTGTCTGTTTACTTTATGAGTATTTGTCTGTCCGTTTTGTGAGTGTTTGTCTGTCCGCTTTTGTGAGTGTTTGTCTGTCCGCTTCTTGGATGTTTGTCCGTCAACTTTGTCAATGTTTGTCCGTTAACTTTGTGACTGTTTGTGTGTCAATTTCGTTAGTTTTTTTCTGTCAACTTTGTGACTGTTTGTTTATCCACTTTGTGAGCTTTTGTATGTCAACTTTGTGACTATGTGTCTGTCAACTTTATGAGTGCTTGCCTGTCAACTTTGTGAATGTTTGTCTGTCAACTTTATGAGTGTTTATCTGTCTACTTTGTGATTGTTTGTGTGTTTTGTCCGTAATCACCACTCTACGACCTCAAGGCCCCGGATAGAATATGTTTTGCTCGCTATGTGATCTGCCCTCTGACATTTCAATTGCCATTCCGCTGAGCTACGACGGTTACTTCCGATTATCTACCGATTCGACGTGCAAACATTTTTTCAATTTTCTCTTACAAAATCGTATATAATAGTCATTATAGTTCATTGTATAAAAAGGCACAACCACATTATGAACTCTTTGCATAATAAAAGAGAGTCAAGGTAAATATGTATTTTTTTTGCTTCATACTTTACGTTACGCGTTTCAGTGTCAAAAATATCAGTAAATAAATTATTGCAAGCTCTAATACAGAGTATAAGGAATGACAGAATTTAGTACAAATAAGGTTTGAATACACTGCAGTTTTCATTTTTTGTTTGTCTTGCACCAATTTTTTTAATTTGAGATGTACAACGTAAATGTTATTTACGATTTAAACAATGACTTTTCTAATGATTATAATGATAATCTAATGATTTTCCTAATTCTTATTTGTTTGTTCGCAGGTTGTGTCTAGTCTGAGTAATTTAGCGGTCAGTAACTTTTTTTTAATCATTACCCTCATCTAGCATCCAGCTTCTTTCATCCATTTAAAAGATATTATCTTTTATGGAATCAGGCGTTACCTCGCGGAAGTCCATCCTAAGTAAGAAAAGGACCAATATTTAGCCCCTTCCGTACATGCAGTGGTAGTCGTGCAATAAAGTGCACCGCCCGGCAGCCCGCTGATAAATGCGTATGCGGCAAACAATTCGAATCACACAACCGCCAAACTCTAAAGTAACTCTGTGTTTGGCACTAATCAATGTAATATAACTGCTAAAGATGCCCCGTGGAGGGGTGAAACACGTGTTGAGTAATTTGGCGGTGGCGGTTGTGTGATTCGCATTGTTTGCCATATTTGCATTTATGTGCGGAAGGGGCTAAATATTGGTCCTTTTCTTACTAAAGATATTATCGTTTATGTATCATAAACTTTAACTATACATTTGATTTTTTCCTTGTTTGCGCATTTGTTTTTAGAATCAAAATTATTCAATCTGTATACATCTATATGTTATATATCATATATTTTATTTATAAATTGTGATTGGCCATATATAGGTGTAATCTTAAAAGGGGTGAATATATAGGTTATTTTCCGTCAAGTAATGTATGGCATTATGTAATATAGAGTGTACTTATTTAGAAATAAAAATGAATAAAGTGCAGATAATAAATGCATAGCATTTTCAAAATTAGAATTACTATATGTTAGAATTAATTTTTGCTTACTGCTTGACATTGCATACTTTGTAATGCCAAAATTATCTGCCATTGGCAATCTAATAGAAAAAAAAAATTATGTAACAGAGTGATCATTCTATTTATTGATTAAATGTGAAATTAGTTTATTTACTTTATTATGGTTAAGTACTGACCGAAGTTTCAAGTGGCAGCGAGCGGGGAACATCGCTCCCGTGACTGATAGCCGTTGGGTTCGAAAGGTTTGTGGCGTCATCGTCCACCTAGTGGGAAGCGTTTCCCACTAGTGGACGATGACGTAGTTAAGGTAGCTTGATGCGGGCAGCACAAGACCGGTCATCGTGACGATCTTTGCGTTCCTATGCCTAGCGCTTGGAGTCCATCGGCTGAAAAGAAGTAGTTCTGATCGGCGCAGCTATTACAAGACAATACATTCTGCAGCGCGTTTTCTTTTTTTTTTTAGTTTCAATTTTTTTCCCTCCACTTATTAGGAAAGATATTTAAAAAATATGTTAATTAAATTACTACAGACGTTCTCAAGTTATGACATTTATGTAGCAAGGCAAAAATTGATTCATTTTTACGTACAAAATTTTTATGTATAGGAAAACATAGTTAAATATTTCATCTAGGCCATTAAAATCATACTAATAAGATTTATAATTGCAAATTACTTAAACATAATCTTGATTTAGGGATTAAGTTATGGCAGTAGAAAGTGTTAAAAATCATTCAATATTGAAGTAGAAAAACTGTATCATACAGTCGCAACGGTATGAACGTTAATCCGCATAACAGTGAGGTTGATGTCATTCGATCACTTAAATAAAGATTGTCAATATGTCACACTTAATTAAATCCGTTTGCTTTATCAAGCGAGCAAAGGATTTTCCAGATATAACTTATTCCTAGAAGAAAATGATACTTTAACATTTTGCAAACAATATATTTACATAATGCTAAAGATGGTAACGCCATCTAACGTGTAAGATAGAAAAACAACATTAATATTATAAATTATAAATGTAAAGGATAAAAAACTTAAAAGCCCTGAAAAGTTAGCATTCATGTTATATTTAGAATAAAATACTTGGAATTCGTCATCATTTGATCAGACGACAACAAGATCTTTTATCCACTTACCGGTCCGTGGTTTTCACTTCAGCACCGTAAGGCCCCACCTGCCACCTCGTCAGTCCACTTCAACTTCTCATCAACTAAGCTAGGTTATTTTTGTTCGTCTATGTATCTCCTAAGTAAGAAAAGGACCAATATTTAGCCGCCAGCCCGCAACACAGAATCTCTATGTTTGGCACTAATCTGTGTTACATAACTCCTGAAGATGCCCCGTGGAGGGGTGAAACACGTGTTGAGTGATTTGACGGTGGCAGTTGTGTAATTCGCATTGTTTGCCGCATACGCATTTATTAGCGGGCTGGCGGGCGGTGCACTTTGTTGCACGACTACCACTGCATGTGCGTTGGCTAAATATTGGTCCTTTTCTTACTTAGGATGGACTTCCGCAAGGTAACGCCTGATTCCATTAAATATGTATCTCCCCTCACGTAAACACCATAGGTTTTATCAATAATAGCGATATCTTACAGACAGCTTTTAGGTGGCTTGATTTCCGGCAGCGCGTCCCTATATATACCCATAAACATGTATGACAAATATTGACTTACATATACCATAAGTACACATAAAAATAAAAATTATTATAAAATTATTTTTTTCTTTAAAATGTTAATTGTAGTGAAGTCGATCAAAAGTTGCCGCAGATTATTAAAAGCGCGTCGACGTAGCTCTTAAAGCTTCAAACTTTTACATCTGTTTTCAATCACAGTTTATAAAGTGATCACTCTAAAACATTCTTTTTTTCCATTATGGCAAGCGCATTACTCCTGGAAGTATAGTTTCCTAATTTTGAAAATTATTTTTCTTACTTTAATATCATTACGTTTATTGACAGCAAACGAGTTTTTCATCCCTTTAAAACTTTTATATCTATAACTAATAATCCTGTATTATTTACATTTATCTGCAAAACTTTCATAGCTTACATTGGCCTATCGATTGGTTTTAGAAATAATAAATAACGTTATGAAAATATAGTAAAAAAAGTTTTCAAAATTTGTACCACAAAATTAAAAAAAATATATTATTGTTTACTATCTATCTCTACAGACTTTGTACTGTCTTAGGATACTGGCTTGTCGTAATTCAATAGAAAATAATAATGTAATGTATTCCAGAGTGTTCACTTTATACAGGTGATTGAAAATTGTTGTAAATGCTTTTACAAGTATAAGCAATCACCCTGTATTAGTCATCACTACTTTTTAAACTCTTAACAGACAACCTGATCTTGCAGAGCTGGTTCGACATGAGCCACTTGGCGAGCCTTTTGGTTGCGTACATGGCGCTGGTCGCAGCCTCCGGTCAGCAGCTCTTCGATGTCCTGGGAGAAGGTCTCCAGCAGCAGATCAAACCAATCAAGCACCCCATCGACGAGACCATCGCATACATCGGCTCCGCTCAGTGTGAGTCCACGTGTTCCGCTTTCATTTTTTTATTAATAGTTATCACACTGAGATACTTGCAGAATATCTTTGTCACTCAAGAAAATATTTCTAACCTTTTTAGTGCAGAGTCATATGAATATGTTACTATGAATTTTTTATAAGAAATTTTGAATTTGGAATGACATTTTACTTATTTTTTTTATTTCGGCTCCCTTTGTTGTAAATGTTTACTTTAGTAACTGTTAATTAAAAAAAAATAGTCGCTTTACAGTTTCATTGGTTACATGTGGCTAATGTATTGTACAAATTATCCAAAAATCAATGGTTTCTGTAATTATAATTAAATTAATAATAATATAGTAAAAAAGCGCTCTTAAAAATTCGGATTACTACGTAATAATCCACACGTTCCGAAGGGACCCTGATCACATACCGAGGCAAGCCCTAGAATAGAATCCTCGAGGCGAGCGAAAACGTGGCCGCCCAAAGCAAACCTGGCGGCGGACGATCACTGCAGAAGTGAAGGCAGTTGGAATGACGTGGAGCGAAGTAAAACGCGAGGCTCAAGACCGCTCGCACTGTGGATGCCCTCTGCCCCATCTTGGGGACATAAGATTAAATGAATGACGTTTGAAAATTAAATTTGTGTATTATCTGTCCCCACAGACTTTGTACAACCAGTAATTAGAGGTCAGTCGCATTCCAATGAAAAAAAAATTCAGAGTGGTCTCTTTATACAGTGATTCGAATTACCCCAGGGCCTAGTTACAGAATCACTATTTTTGTAATTTTCATCATTTTTCACAGACCCATCCGCTCCATGAACTCATATCCGATGAAGCTGAAAAGGCTTAACGCTAGCAGCAATAACTTGATCGAAACAATAGAATAGTGTTCCGAAATAAGTGTTAAAACTTTAAAGTTTTTTGCTTACAAACTATCTATGCAACGAATATGTATTGATGTGTTTTTTTCATCAAATTATAAATAAAAAACTAGTCTTTTCCGTTGCAAAATAAGTAATTGAAACACTTTTAGTATCCCGATTCAAGGGTTCCAAAGAAGGAAGATCACGGCTCGAATTAATCGCTAATTTCTGTCCATAGGTGCTCATGTAAAGAAACTGTTTGGAGTTGCATATGAACAAATGGAGGGAGTCCGCGAGCCTGATTTAAATTCCCTCACCCTCTGGTACAAGACACGGTAAGCTTCTCTTGACATCATCATTACAGTCGTAATAAGTGCACTGCTGAATAAAAGCCTCTCCTATATAATAAAAAAGATTCCATATAGGAGAACCTCCTTGGAAGAAATGACGCTGTTTTTAAATTGGGAACACAATGTATTTACATAATTCTCAAGACATTAACGCCATCTAGCGTATAGGTTAGATATGTTATTATTTTACATGAAAAACAAAGCAATTTTTATTATTTATTTAATGAAAATAAACGATAATTTTCTTCTTTATTTATACATAATAATAAAAAAACTGAATAACATTGAAAAGTTATTTTTCTTGTTATTTATCATCGTTATCATTTCAGACGTATGATTTCTACAGCTGGACATCTCCCAAATAGATTTCCATAACGACTGGTAGGAAGTGGCCGATAACCAGTTGTGAAATTTTGAACCTTAAGGCTGTATACACAAGTATTTATACAATCAATCGCGTACAATTGTGTCAAAGGATCTATCTCTTAACTAATTTTTTCTTAAATATAGTGCCTCGACGTTGGGTATAAACGTATTCTGTGCAGCTTTTGACAGCTCTCACATTTTGGTTAGGAATTTTTTTGAATACTGTAGTCGGATGGATTGATACATTGTTAAATTATAAAGCAACTGTTTATTTTCTGGCCGGCCAATAATTAAAGAATCAAAAGTGCGTATAAACGCCTACTTGAATTAAGACATTCTGAATTTGAATGTTGATGCCAGGAAGAGGTGTGAGATGGTTAGTGAGAAGTAAGTTCTGTTTTAGACCGACTGGGTACTCTACTATGAAGCTATACTCCACAGGACCAGCAGTAAGGTGTACAACATAAGTGAGGCGGCCGCCACCATCACACAAGCGCGAGCGTTCGAGCCGGATCACAAGCTGATCATGTTTATCCACGGCTTCACCGACGACCCTTCAAAAGGCAGCTTCACTAACATCAGCGAAGCTCTCCTTAGGAGTGGTAACAACTTTTTGTTTTTACTTCGTCGTCCACAGCAAAATTTAGAACTTTTCATTTCAAAAAAATCGGTCAGAAATTGCATCCAATGTCTTCCGATGGTCCACCGTGGTTCGACTCCAATGTGGGTTCATCTTGCCAACTCAAAACAGTCGTTGAACTTATCCTAGACCTATAGCCGAATTTATTTAATACCCTGAAGTAACAGGCCACCGCTAAGCGGCAACCACTAGGAAGAGAAACTGAAACAATTTTTGGGTTCGAGATGAAATTTTTATATACAAAATACCGTTTTCCTTTGTGGGATGGAAATGGTTATATTGGATTCCTGTTCACTTAAACTACCTCGTTAGTAGATCTTTACTACTTTAAAGTGGCGCCTGGATCTCTTATAACCAAGTGCTCCCCAGAATTGTACAAAAGCACAACGCTCCGGGGAGAAGCTCAGGAACTCCCTCGGGATTTCACTGAGGTAATCAAACCACCTAATATTAACACCTTTGGTAGATATATGAACTTCTTTTCAAATCACACAGTCAGACACAGAGCACCTCAACAACCCTTCCAAGACCGTTACAAGATTGGTATACTTATTTCGAATAGGTATCATTTAATAATTATTATTGCTTATTTATAAACGTTAAAAATTCAATAATAGAGAAAAGAATATTAAACTATTTACCAAGTAATAGTGAAACAAGACACGAACAATCTTATGTATTTTGAACTAAACCCAAGACCGATAAAAATGTTTATAAAGATTCAACATCTCTATTCTTTTGATTGTTGATATTTTGTCGTTCTACAGGGGAGACAAGCGTGATCGCTCTGGACGGCAGCCCCCTCATCCGCTGGCTGTACTTGCGGGCCACCAGCTACGTGCGCTTTATGGGACAACGACTGGGTGAAGTGCTGGCGGCAATGGTTCATGGTAAGACAGCGCACATGGAAAACGGTGAAGTGTTTAATACTCCTGTTCCATCTTACATTATTTTGTGCCGTTATAAAGAAAAATATGTATTTATATTTAAATGGGTAGTAATGTTGGCAACGAAAAGGCACAAGAAGAAAAGTATGTATATATTACTTACTACTTGACGTACCGTTACCCGCTAAGGGTTGAACAATTTTTTGCTGTATTGCGATTTATGTGACGTTTCTCGTGATTATATTTTTTTGGTTAAAATTTTAACTAAGATTTATGGGACGTTAACTTGCAACGTTACAATTTATCTATCTTCAGGTCTGTATTTCATTACATGCCATAAAATTACGAATCTTTGATTCAATAAAAAAATATATTATTTTATACTTGAAATTTTAGAAGTTGAGCTTTAGGAGTAACCACTATTTAGTTGGTCGAAATGTGTGAAATCTGTTTTATTCACTCATTTACATGAATGATATAATGTACAAGTTTCTGGCCGCCATTTTTCTACAGATCAGCGTTCCGAACCCATAGCTTACTGCTTGCAGTGTTAAAATAATCAAATATTCAAAAGCACATGTAAATGCCTATTTCAATAAAGATATTATGAATTTAAATTTGAGATACATGTTCTCTATTCTAACCGAAATGAAACATTATTGTGCGTAGTACACTGAATAACTGTGAAACTTTCGCTATCGTAATTTATAGACCGTTTTAAAATTAGAATTAATCTATTATAGTCTTCATCATTTCAGCCGTAGGCCTTTCAATTCTAGACATAGTTCTTTCCCATAGATTTCTAATAAAACCAACGGGATCGGCTAATAAACTGTATTAAATACAATCAATGATGTTTGGAAATGAATTGTTCTAATTTTAAGGTAAAAAAATAATTTATTATGTTAATTTTGTTTATTTTTTGTTCTTAGTAGGTGATGCGTTAGGAATTAACGTAAATTTAACTAAATCTGACGGTTATAAGCGATGGTAATGATCTTATATAATAAAGATATTTTAATTTTGACCTTATTTTAAATATAGGTCAGAGTAAGATCCTTTTTCATTCGTGAGTTGGTTCATCAGGCTTGCTTTACCAAAGAGGTTATTTTATTTGCAGGTGGTACTGATCCTGCGTCTATCCACATTATCGGGCACAGTCTTGGCTCCCACATCGGCGGTTTCACCGGCAAGAGGTTCCATAAGCTCACAGGACATCAGATAGGGCGTATATCCGCCCTGGACCCAGCGGGGCCCTGCTTCACGCACGTGGAACCCGATTTGCGTATTCAGGATACCGATGCGGTATTCGTGGACGCTATTCACACGGACGCCGGCGTGTATGGTCTGGCGGAAGCTATTGGTGAGATTTATTTATATATATACAGAGAACCTTCTACCTTATAAGCTTGCCAAAGGCCACTAGAGTCTAAGGCTTTAGAGAAGGACATCCAACAAGGTTGTGTCAGATGTTCCAGTTTAGGCCGTCGGATAACGCTAGATTTTTCCCTAAGGCCGCTTCCAACCGGTCTTATAGAAAATCTATGGAGGTCTGGGTCTGACAGTAGCTATCGGCTGTAGTGATGATAGCATAAATTTCCATCTATTCTCTAAATTATATTATGGAAGAAATTGGACCAATAAGTACTAAGTTCTGTAACCACACTTGACCAGGTCATATGGACTACTATCCGAATAGTGGCGCCCAACAACCGGGCTGCTTGCTTCAGACCTGTGACCACACTCGCTCGTGGCTGTACTTCGCTGAGTCAGTGCTGGAACCCAGCGCGTTCGCTTCCGTCCTTTGTGAAGACTGGGAAACCTTCAAGAAGGGCAATTGCGACAAGGAAATCAGGTGAGTTAATAAATCCTTTCCAAATGAGAAGATAATTTTCGAAATGTGTTGACAGTGATGACATATAGCATAGCAATGTTGTCTCTCACTTTAGGCCTCATTGGATAGCCCACAGTCATTCAAATCATCATTTCTCTGCAAAGTTGAATGTTGGTTTATCTATGTGTTTTTATTAAGAAAAATCAAACACACACGAACGTGTATGAACGTGTATAAGAGCTATCGAGACAAAATTGGATTTATATCGACTATATTCCTTTACGGGATCGAATCGAAAATGGGAAGATCAGTAGGCGGACGAAATATACATATGTAGTCCAGCGAATTGATTTAGTGGCATTGGACAGAACACAAGACGCATAGCATAGCCGTTTATGTCTTAAAGTTCTAAAACTGAAACCACGGCACGGTGAGCGCAGAATACGACTTTCACCAACAGATGACCTTTTTAAAGTCGTCAGAAAAAGTCTTGCACTGGACATACTACAGCTGAAATGATGATGAATGTGATATAAACGTAACATTTAAGTAAAATTCGTTGATGATTATCACTAAGTTATCTTAAAATTGTAGTGCAAGAAGCATGGTATCATTATCTCTATAAGAAGTAGAGCAAAGTACGACTCTACAGTTTAAGGAACAGGTGTTAGTGTTGTTTTCGGCGTTAAGAAAAGTACGGGACAACTGGCCGCACTTGACTACGAGTCCGATTAGGCCTCGTGTACCGCGAACATTACCAGTTTAAACGCGTCGCAGGTTTTTTTATCGACTGGACATTTACTGCTGCTTTTATCATTTGCATATTCCGCTGGTTTGTAACGGAAAGGCACAGAGTGTGCCTAGTCTAAGACCTCTTAGGTAGCAACATACTACTATTTCACCGGATTGGGAGGCCTCCGAACACCTAAATCGCGCTCGGACGCTCCTTGGCGTGACTTCACTGAAGAGATCCCACAAGGGGATCTCAATTTGAGCTGCCACTTATCAATAATACCCGATTAACCTTCCGATATAAAAGCGCATCTGATAGCTATAACTCGACTTAACCAGATGCTATTACTTGATTAATAACACTAGAAGAAGTGGCAGAAGAAACTCCAGCAACGCTTCTATCTAGTTTGCTCGGAAGTTGGTGTGTCATGTGATAAATGATCCGGCTTCATTTCTAACAGACGGACAGACCGGTTGGTTCGTATGGAATCGAATGCATCATATTAATTTTGTTAGAATATATTACTAAAACCGGCTTCACAATATACACGAAATACTTTATATTGTAGTCTGAACTTGAACTTTTAAATCAATTGTATGTCTGTAAATTTTTCAGTTACATGGGATACGGAGCGAAGCCTGGGATAAAAGGCCGATATTACCTTCAGACCGGGTCGGTCTTTCCATACGGACGCGGCGCAGACGGTCTCGTCTACAGAGAACCTCCTGGTCTAATTCAAGCTGTCTCCAACGTCGTACTTGGCTAGCCACATTAGTCTTTCAGATTTTTCTCCACTCTTTACAATGTTACGCAGTTTATCACGAATCTTATCAATTTAGATACGCTAGGGTTTTCACTCTAGAGCAGTTCATAAATACATTAGGAGGCTAACAATAAAATATACAAAAAAACATACAGAGTGATTGGTAATAGCTGCAAAAGCTCCAGAAGAACAAAGGTAAAGCTTTTTTGCTGATAATATATGTTAATAACTATTCCAGAAATCAATGGTTTCGAATAGTTGTTTTTAAAATTCGTATAACTATATATAAAAAATAATATTTATTTACTGTATATCCCAGCAGACAATACTGCCGAAAGATACTGGTCTGTCGCATTGCAATAGAAAAATAAAACAAATGTAACATATTTCAGACGGATCGTATTTAAACATTCTTTTAGGACTCTATATGACCATTGGTTATATGTATAAGAGCTTTAAAAGAGTTAATGTACAGCTTATGACTGCGTTGTTTTGTGCTACAGCTCACAAACAAGTTTCCAGAGAACGGACAGCAGCGCCCTCTTCGTAGCTTTATACCAGACTGTGACCGCCAACCCGTCTGCCTGGCGTGGCGATTATGGTATATCCCCCCATAGATATCTTTGAGGGAGGCCTAAGCTTTAAGTTAGGCGTCTAAGGGCTAAAACAAACGACGATAGTTTTTTTTATGATAACAAATTAAGATGTTGTTATATATTTTTAATCACCGTATACACATTTTTTAGACGGTAATTGTAGAAGTTTTAATATCCGTCTCCAATTGTTACAATGATGTAGAAAAATAACCTGTCTCTATTTCATATTCATTTAAAAAAGACAAAGAAATACATTCGACCTACAAATTGCGTCGAAATAAATTCTAAAATATAGCATTTGCGTAATGGATCATTATGCAAAAATTAGGGTTGTTTTAGGGGTCAAAAAAGTAATGTCGCTTTCTTAAGTTAAATTCACACGACTATATTTAACAAGTTTTTATTTTCTATCAAGAATATATTCACCTTCGTTATCAACAATTTTGCCATCTAGTATACAAAGCCTTCAGACTACTAATAAGCTACTAAATGACAATCAAAAATCGACATGCGCAGAAACGACGTTATTTTCCGGTCTCCCTAATATTATATTAATATATCAAATGTTTAAATAATATCTTTGTTATTTAGACGTCCAAGTATTTAAATATTTTGAGATATCTATAATCAGTATTGAAGTAACGATTTAGTTCGTCCACATTTTCTTACACCTCTAGTCCACCCTTGTCACACTAAGATCCCACCCCCCACCACCTTTAAGAACAAACTTAATTTAAGAACGGCTCTTAAAAAATCAGTCTTTATGTCAGTCGTACATATCTCGGAAAGACCGAGGTCAGTGAACAAACATACTGTTAAATATCTAGATTTAGGAATTCATGTATAGTATATATACATTGATAAAATCAAAGAATTGCTCGGCTTAAGTGGCAGGAGGCGGAACGTGCGTTATTCGTGCAAATGTCAGCAGGTGAGGCCGAATGGTTGTCAAGCGCCAACCACTAGCCGATGCGAGACCACATAGTCTAGGACGCGAGAAGTTGCTAAATACGCCTAGTGAAAGACAGGTCATTGTGACCATCCATTTGTGGGAAATGAAACCTGTCTTAGTGGGCGTCTACGGGCCTGACGTGTTACTGACAAAAATGACCACTTTTTACATAATTCTCTAGTTGACATAAGCCGTCATATAATTAACAGATGTTATTTTCCAGTTTAGTTCATAAGCATAAAAATAAAAGGATGAAATAAAACATTTGTAAATAAAACAAAGCATTTTATTGTAATTTTCATGTCGCACGACGTCATGCTGCTTGTAATATCGAACGGGGTCTCTTACAAAAATAAACATCTTCAATAAATACAAAATTAACGTAAAACGGACTTGTTGCGGTTGAAATATATACCTTAACACGCATTACACAAGGTTCAAATATGTGTGACATAGTTGAAAAAAGTTTTTTTTACACCTCAACCGAAAATGTGGGTAGATTAATAATCACCACAAAACAGTCCTTATTTCCAGAGCGATATAGCTCATGGTCGATAAAAATAAAATGTGAAAATTATAAAATATATGTATTTGAATAAAGAAAAAATCTTTAAAATGTACACCCGATTCACAATCAGAGTAAACTTTATTACGAAAACCAACGGCGTAAAAAATGAAAACAATACATCTAGCGCGTTATAAGAAATATATTAGTTATATAATTAATCATTTTACAATATGTACGACTAAGCTTCGGATAGGGGGGAGGTCTGGGAGGCGTCAGTCGCGAGCTTATATTGCATCTAGCCCCAAGTTTTCACTTAAATACTCAACGTACAGGTATAAGAAACTATAGCACAAAGATTATGATTCTCTTTTACAAACAAACAATACTCCCCAGGGTTGCCAGTCAATGTTTGTCCAACACCCCAGTTTTTATGTAGTGACACCCCTAGGTCCCTCCCCCAAATCCGTATAACGTGTCTAAACCGTAATTAAACATAAAAGTACGTAGAGAGTAAACACTTTGTGTCGTCATGGCATACACTATAATGGAATGTCCAGTTCTGAATAGAATATGTTCTGTAAGCGATGCGCAGTGCTCCTGGCCGAGCGGGGAACCCCCGGTAAATATCAGCACTCCTAACCAATGGTAGATGAGTAGTAACCCAGGAATAAACGAAAGAAACTAGTAAGTCGGTAAATATACCTCATGGCACTACCTTACCCCCTAAAGGGGAAAGTATATATGAAGGTTATATCAATAATCTGATAAGGGAAGATGAGATAAACAGAGATTTGAGTGATCTTGCCCCTTTGAGGAGGGTTGATATTAATCAGAATTTGTGCAAGCTTATCCTGTCAAAGACAGATGATAGTAGATTTCCTTGAACATGGGAGAGATGATTTTAATTTAAAATACTTGTCACTTATGGGGGGATTATATTAATTAAGTAAAGTGAGCTTGCCACATGAGGGAGAGAATAAAAACTAAGCAAAGTGGCTTACCAATAAGAGATTGATATTTAAAAATAAAAGAGTTGTTAAATAAAGAGTTTAAGAATTTTTTAATTCAAGATTCTCGGCCATGTTTGCGGATAATATTTACCTAGTCGCACGCGGGGAAAGCATTTTAATTTTAATATGAATAGAATATTGCGGCTTCTTGTATCAACGACATATAAATCTTGATTCCGTATAACAATAGTTTAAGATAAATTGTGCATTTAAATTTAATCAACATTTACCCTATACACCGATCAAGCGTTTTCAATATATCGATCTTTCTCTGGTCGGTACATGGATGGGGTATTGAAGTCAAAAATTGTTTGAAATAGTTCCAATGGGCTTGGTATTGGGGTATAGCAATTCCCCAGCCAATTTGCAACCGACCGTTCGTTCAGAGGTCTATATCGCACATCAATCGTTCCATTAGCAGAAGCTCTACTTTCCCATAAGATTCACACGAGACATTCGCTTAAATAATAGCACCTAATGGTGGAATATATTAGAAATACATTATAGCAACGTTTTTTTTATAAATATACTTTCTTAACTACCTCCGTAACGCTCGTGACATTTTTTTTTATTTGTCGCTTAAGGCAAAGGTCAGTCGAGCTGCGTCGCTGCTTTGAAAAGAGAATAAGAAGTTTTTTTTTATTTTTTTTTTATTCTAAACCGGTGGTCATTATCGTGGAGATGTTTAAAGCTATCCCATTAAAAAAACAATTTAATATTACAGACACGAACACTTTTTCACTATGGCAACGTTAACTTTAGAAGCGGGATCTCTTAACCTAGGTTTATTATTTTTAAAAATCCGACCGCCTTGTTTGGAAATATAACCTCGCGTGCGTTTGTCCACAACATCAATATAGATTAATTAACTCGAGAATTAACCAACCATTTAACGTTATAGCTAACTTAAATAATATTCGCAGTGCTGTTGTTACGGCTAGCTGTATGTAAACACCATACGTCAATATTCGCCATCTTGTTTTAATGTCAACGAATTGCGTCTGCTATATATATAACAATACGATTTTTGGTCGATTTATTGTTCAAAATAAATACAGTTGTGATTGAACCGCCATTTTGTGGACGGTAAAACAAGATGGCGGCACTCCGTCAGAGAATTAAGGCTGCGTGCTCTGTTGTTGTATCTCGATCTTCTCCACCGTCATATCGGGGTTCATCGCCGTGGCTTCCTGTAGGAATTAAAATATTCATTTATATATTAATATCTATTCATGATAATTTGTAATGAATACTTGTTTATTCCGTGAGAAGAAAAAGAGTCTAATTAGATAGGAACTAGAATTGATTTGAGATCCCTTGTCACATCAAACAGAATTGCTCGTCTGTAGTGACAGATGGCGGGACACATCGCTGGTTTAATGTTGGAGCCGGTAAACGAGGCGCGGGTGAACCCTCCAACGATATGGTTAAGGTCGCGGAAAGTATTCTTAATATCTAGATGTCCCTGTGTAGGTACACTGAATAACTGAATCAAAATTTGTTATATTGCTTAAATACCAGGTAGTATCCGATATAAAACGCGCCATCTAGTACTAAATAGGGGAAACTCTAATGTCTTATACTAACAAACTAACAAGGTACGTGATATTTTACGTGATTTTTATTTCATTTTCTGGAGTAAGTCATCCAAGGTCCATTTGATTTCATGACGAACTTTTTTTTATCGGTTAAACTTTAAAATGATTTTTCGTATTCATTTGAAATAGACACATTTTCATATGTTACTTACAGAAGGATGCACGCACATCCTTGTGTAAGTTGTTAGTGTGTTGTAGTGTTTTGTATACCTGTATGGCCTCGGCGAGCGCGCGGTCGTGGTCAATGGGGTCCCCGTCGGACTGTATGGTGATCTTCTGCTCCACGCGCGTCTCTACGACGCCGTTGCGCTCAGTTTTGTACTGAAATCAGAAGAATAACGTTAACTTATTATCCTAATACAATTTCTAAGAATTTCTCAATATTAATATACAAATACATATATCATATATGAATGATTATCATTATGATTTCAACCAAAGGGCGTCCCCCTTAGGTTGAAATGATGATGATGATATCAGTGTCTTTCGTCAAATCCAGTATCATGAACGGCTTCGATAAACACTCACAGTGATGGTCTCCACGGTTCGGGTCTTGGAGCTGATTGTCTGCGAGGAGACCACCTCGCCATCCGCTACACCCTCAACCTTCGTCTCGGTTATCTGCGGACCCGTGCTGGTCTGAAAATTAAAAAAAAATGGTAATATTCATTTGTATATGTCATAAATGGCTATATTCATTTGAGAAAGTGATCACATAAAACTTCGTGACTGAATTTCTTGTAGGTCTTTGAAGATTAGGGAACGTTTATAGCATAGATTTTTTATGCTTTCGTGCTTCGATAAATATAATAAGATTATCAAGAGAAGGTAGTAGGAGTCGGTAAATGTGAACGCGAATGTATTGCAAGGTTATCCAAAACCAGCTGTGGCCCCTGTTTCTACAACGCGATGGACTTGGCACACGCCTGATGAATCGATAGAATGGTTTAATTTTCTCACCCGTGCAGTTGCTCCATGCACCATGCTTCCAAATGGTGCGTTGCCCATCACCGTGCTTGTCGTCGTTGTCTTATACGAGCCGGGCTCCTGGTGTAACACAAATCATGTATATAATATTAACTTATTCATGAAAGACCTTTAAAGGGCTAAATGTAAAGCTCATTTGCTAGCATTTACTGATGTTATTTCAGTAATAAAAAGTACCGAAACATTACTTATTAAAATTATTATTATTTTGTTTACTGTCCTTGCAGATTTTGTTCTGCCAGAAGATATTGGCCTGGCAATATTTTAAAAAATAAGTTAATATAACATATTTTTGAGTGATCACTTATATAAGTGAAAATAGGTGTCAAAATGCATACAAACTTTACTGTTTTGCACAGTGGCCGGTCTATATATAAAACTATATTTGTAAGGAGCAACTGTTGAGTTTCTCGTTGGCTCTTCTCAGCAGAACTGCCTGCCGAGCCGGTGGTAGAGAAGAAGTAAGAAACGTTGTCGCCGATATTTTATGTTGATTGACAGTTACAAAATGCTTGGAATGGCCTTTTCCAATAAAGAATATTTCTATCTTTATTTAAATATTTTTGACCCAAAATATTCCTTTTCAATCCCTTTAAAAAAATTGATCGCCCATTGTCAAAATTAGAAAACGGGTCTCTATTCTTCTATTTTTTTTTTCATACATTCGTCTAAGCACCAGAAAGATTCTTATCAACATAGATTTACACATTACATATAAATATATAATATAAATGTATGCCTGTCTGTCTATACTCAATAGATTCTAAAACCATACATTCAATCGATCGCCTTAAAAATTTGGTATATCCCCGGAAAAGTTTTTGAAAAATAATTTTTTATCAGATATGTTTGAGGTACACTGACTTTTTAACAACAGCAACACCTTAGTAGTCACATGTTGAAAAACCAAAGTTTAAACATGAAATAGACACAAGTTGTAAGAAAAATATGGTTAAATATCAATTTGTTTTACCTTAACACGGAGGAGTCGATTTAGAATATCTATATTAGTCCAAGGGAATGTAATCAATTGCACACAAATAAAATAAAAACTTTATTTTATACACGATGCAAAATAAATTCTCTTTCGTATTGTTGCATGCAAATGTAATATGCGTCATCCAATTCAAAAAGCTGCGTTCAATTTAGTCATTAGCACTTTATAAATACTTTTAACGCTGCTTTTTAAACAGATGGAATGCAACTTTAGTGTTTGTCGTTAAATAAATGAAGTTATTAAAAATTCTATTTAACCAAAAACCTAATTGTTAAATAAAATAAAATTAAAATTATATTTAATATTAAATAAAATTAAATATTTCTTAACATTCAATTTTGAAATTACGATATGTAATTTATACGACTAACACTAAAATCGTATACAACTAAAACTAAAGTCAGACATTCAAAATCTAAGTCATGCCACGTACACGACACAAATCATTCAATTTATAATTTTCAACTCACTTCGTAATATTTATTCGTTGTGGACGTTTTCATGTCTGAACATATGCTTCATTATAATACAAATTAAATAATGGGATCTATCTCTGAATGTTTATTTAACTTTGTAAATTACAGCAAATATTGTAAAAAATATTTACGTGTTGTAATAAAAAGTGCGATCGCGTTAAGATCGTAGGACAAAAGTATGTCTTCAAATAGTTACGCCGATTAGTTTTCACCGAGGATAAATCACAGAACAATCATGAATGCAGTGAGCGTTCTTGACGCGAACGAACTATTTAAGGGAAAAAAAATAAACAACCTTATTGCGTTATGTATCAGAGATATATCCCTCCCACGAGTACTCACGGTGACGTAATAGACGCCCTCGCCGCCCTCCTCGAAGTCAATGGGAGTGCCGGAGTCGCCGCTGCTTAAGGAGCTCTCGGAGCCGCGCCTGGTCAACTGCGCGTTCGCGGGTGGGAAAGTGGATATGCACCCAGATTATTTCAAACACAACAGGTTACATGACACATGAGGTGCTAAGTTAGAACAAAATAGACTTTATTCCATTTGAAATATCGTTAAAATTTAAGTGAATTAAAAACAAAGGGACCGTATGACTGGTACCCGGATGCATGGATGATGCCGGTGTTCCAGGCAATTCGAGCCATGCCGAAGCACTAAAATCACGGAGACTTTAGCGGCAAACGGAATTCACATGCGAGCTGGCTGCGGAACCCAGCGCGATGCATAATGTACTGTCATGCTGATGGTAGATGATTGCGGTTTACCTGGTCGCCGGTGGTCACCATTGTTTTGACCTGCTGCGTCAACACACGCTGCTCCTGCCTCGTCGCAGAGGAAGTGAGCGTGTGCGCCACGGTCTTCTCCTCCATCTGCTGTGTCTTCGCTTTCGTGTCGAGATCGTGATGGGTGGTCGCCGTCCGGGTGGTCACCGCTCGCGCAGTTACGTACGGACTCTTTCCCTCGGGCTCTAGGCTTTCCGCCTACGGTTAGGGGTTAAACTAGCATGCTTTTACTATGTACACGTGTGACTAAGGAACGTCTATTTGAAACTACGTTAGCTTTGACAAAAACAACAACAAAAAAAAATTAGGCCACTCGATGAATGAACGAAAAGAAATTAATCAAAAACAACATTTAAAAAATGTAGGATGTAATTAATTTGATTGATACAGGAAACATAAGTAGAGAGTAAACGAACCTTGTTGGTGTGGGTCGAGAAGGTGACTTCGCCGGTGCCGAGGTTCTCGACCTCCTGCTCGACGTTATGGGTCACCCCCTCCTCGTTCTTAGTGAGAAGTTGCTTGGTGGTGGTTTTGACAACCACGGGTGGGGTGGGGGTTTTCTTAGATCGCTGTGAAACCGGGATCTTAGAGGACAGGGGGGTGCTGGATGACACGTATCCCTGGTGCCGGATGTGCTCGCTGGTGGTGTATTCGGTGAAGGTCTTGGGCTCGTCGCCGCGCGCTGGGCTTTCGTCTTTGCCGAAGGTTGAGAATTTGTGCGTATTGACGGTCTGGATGTCGATATTCGCAGGCAGATCCTGCGTTTCCTTCTCGATTGTGTAGTTGCCACTCTTATCTTGGAAGTGGGAGGGGTCTATTTGCGAATAGTGCAGAATGAGCTGTCCCGTGACGGGGTCCCTGACAGCTGTACTGGGATCGATGTCGCCTGTGTCGGGATCTATGTCGCCGTACTCAGTCTTTATTCTACCAGTGATAGGGTCGATTTTGCCGGATAGTGTCATTGTTTGTGTGACGGTCGTTCGAGCGCCCTTGAGCCGCGGATCATCAGGATCCACGTCTATGGTTTCTCCGGTTATCGGGTCTATGATCTGATACAGGTAGACCGTCTTCGTAGTTATTATCCTGCCAGTGATCTCGTCTATCGTGCATTCGCGCGGGTCTACTTCCTTCACGCGACCCTTCTCATCTTTTTGCGTTATAACAAAGATCTTGATTATAATCAGTCTGCCCGTTTTAGGATCGATTTTGCCCAATTTAGTGTAAATTTCTCCGGAGCCAGGATCCACTTGCGACGCGGAATAGAGCGGTTGATTATCTTCATCCACTTCACCGGTAGCTGTGTAAATCTGTCCGTTTATTGGATCGACCTTGATCAACGTTTTGTCGATCACCGTTGTCCTGATAATTGTTCCCGTTTTCGGATCGAGACGCCCATAAATGGTGATAATGTAACCGGTGACGGGATCGATTTGTCCGGCGGTGTAAAGAACCTCGCCGGTTGATGGATCTTTAGGTCCGGCAATCCAAATCTGATTAGTTTTCGGATCGACTTTTACATTCCTGGGATCGTTGGACACGATTTGTTTGCCAGATACCGGATCAACTTTATTTCGAATGATTCTCAGACAAATCAACCGACCGATATCCTTATCCGGTTTACCAGATTTGGGATTAATTTGGCCGCTTCTGAGCAGAAACTGTCCGGTAACTGGATCAATATTTAGTTCTTTGCTTTCGAATTTGCCGGTCTTCGGGTCGTTGTAAGTAACGGTTCCTTTCAGCAAATCGATTTGACCGTACTTTGTATCGATCTTGTTGTTATCCGGATTAAATTGGCCGGTCGTGCTTTCAATGACGGAATGTTTAGGTTCTATTATTCCTTTCTTTGAATCGACTTTTCCGACAAATGTGGTAACTTCAACGACGGGGTCGATGTGCGTGCCCACGACTAATACTTGACCGAGGTTTGGATCAAGTCTTCCTGTTTTAGGATCTACAACTCCTGTGATCGTAATTTGTCCATTATTTTCATCAATGTTTACTGGTTTAGTGTCCTGAGCACCTGACGTGTCAGTAACAAAGATTACTCCGTTCGAAGGATCAATGACGCCATACTTAGTAGAAATGTGACCAGTTTCCGCATCGACTTTTCCTTTAGTGTGCTCTACTGAACCATTTGCAATGTCAACTTTGCCAGTTCTAGGGTCGATCGGCCCTGTTATAGTTGTTATTTCGACAAGAGGATCATCTTGCTTAGCTACACTTAAAATCATACCTAAGTTTGGATCGGCTTTACCAGTCTTGGGATCCACTGCACCCGAAGGAATAAATATTTGTCCAGTTTCAGGGAACACGACACCGTCCTTAGTCTTTCGCTGGCCGGCAGTATCTGTTATAATCAAGTTTCCACTATTTGAATCAAGAACACCGTATTTAGTTTCAATCTGACCGTTCGGATCTAAAATACCAGTTATATGTTCGACTTCTGCTGTACTTAAATCCGGTTTTTTGGTTTTAGGATCAACTCTCGTAAATATAACCATAATTTTAACAATCTTTCTCTTAGGTGGAGCAGGGGGCGCACTTGTAGGTTTAACTGGCGGTGTTTTTGGAACTGGCGATACAGATGTTATTGGCGAAGCTTTTTGAGCTTGGCTACTTATGGGTGGTGTAGTTCTAACAGGCGATTTCAACGGCGCCTGAATAGGTGTTTGAGTGGGAACTTTCACAGGAGATATAATTTGTTTGGCCGGAGACACACTAACTCTTTGTGTCGTAGGTGCTGCTTTGGACAATATATTTGATTTGTCAACAATAGCTAATTGTTGAGCGTATGATGGCTCCAGTTTCCCAGTCGATGGGTCTACAACTGCAGTAGTCACTATAAAGTTTCCGGTTTGGGGATCGATTTCAGCTTGTTTTAATTCCTGTTTGCCTGTAATGGGATCCTTGTACAATATTTGTCCTGATCTTGGATCAATGATGCCAAAATCTGTATGTATTTTACCATCTTCAACGCTCACATAGCCTTTAGAGGCATCTACGTAACCTGCACCAGCATCTACAGATTTCGTTCGTGGATCATATCTACCGGTTATTATGACAAGACGAATTTCGCCCTTAGAAACTGGTTTGGTATGCGGAACAACCTTTTTGCTTACAATACTGTACTGCTGGGCCAGTGTTGGATCTAGTTTGCCAGTTCTTGGATCAACAACTTGACTTGTTATCAACATATGTCCAGTGGCTGGGTCAATGTTAGCTTTTTTAACGTCTTTTCTGCCTGTTATTGGGTCAATAAACGTTATTTCACCGGTAGATGTGTCAATTGTACCAAGATCTGATATAATTTTACCGTCCGGTGACACAACTGCATTAACAGTATCAACAAATCCTTGATTGGGGTCGATTTTCTTTGTTCGTGGGTCATATTTCGTAGTAATTATAACCAAATGAATTTCTCTTTGCAACGGTTTAACATCTTTATCGACAACACTTAGCTGTTGCGCAAGCGTTGAGTCAACTTTACCGGTATTAGGATCTATAACACCTGACGTAAGAATTAAATAACCAGTCTTAGGATCAGTGATAGCATTTTTGACTTCAACTTTTCCGGTTTTGGGATCAGCTTGTTCAACTTTACCTGTTTTAGGATCCAGAATACCGAAATTAGTGTGCACCCTCCCATCAGCTGCTATAACACCCTTTGACGTTTCAACATGTCCATTAGGATTATCTAATCTTTTATTCTTCGAATCATACTTGCTTGTGATCACCACTAATTGTATTTCTCTACCAGGAACAGCCGAAAAGGTATCTTGAGATTTTTCAACGACACTTAATTGCTGTCCTAGAGTAGGATCTATAGCACCAGTGAGAGGGTCAGAAACGCCCGATGTAAGCAATAAATTGCCAGTTTTGGGGTCTACGGAAGCCTTTTTCACATCCTGTTTTTTTGTGATAGGATCAATGTAAGTAACCTGTCCACTAATTGGATCAATTACTCCTATGTCTGTATAAACGTTGCCATCAGCACCTATTGTACCTGAGATGGTGTCAACATGTGGGTTAGAAAGATCTAATTTCTTATTCTTCAGATCATATTTTGATGTAACTATAACCAGATTCACATATCTGCCCGGAGCACGTTTTGATAAATCTTTATCAACAATACACCATTGCTGTCCAAGACCCGAATCAATTTTTCCAGTTTTAGGATCTGTTACGCCAGATGAAAGGATAAGGTATCCTGTTTTCTTATCAACAATAGCCTGTAATACTTCGTGTTTTCCAGTTTGTGGATCAGTATGTTCAATTTTGCCTGTTTTAGGATCTAGCGCAACATTGCTTGAGTATATTTTGCCATCGTTTGAAATAATAGCGGGTAAAGTTTGAACATGGCCATTAGGATTGTCCAGTTTTTTATTACGAGTGTCATATTTACTTGTAATAACCACAAGTTGTATTTCTCGGCCTGACACTGCGGGCAACTTATCAGCTTCTTTATTTACAATAGATAGTTGTTGAGCAAAGTCAGGATTGACTTTTCCTGTGTGCGGATCGACCACACCTGACGTCAATAAAAGATTACCAGTTTTGCCGTCAACAGCTGCCTTTTTCACTTCCTGTTTACCTGTTGTTAGATCTACAGTAGTTATTTCACCCGTACTGGGGTCAACCGTACCAAACTCTGTATAAACTTTACCATCATCCTTCATTATTCCATATATAGAATCTACGTGAGCATTCGTAAGATCGAGCTTTTTATTCTTAGGATCATATTTTGAGGTAACAATCACTAAGTTGACTTGCTTCTCTGGAGTTCCTTTAAGTGTATCTTTATCTACTATCGTCCATTGTTGCGCAAGCGAAGAATCTGTTTTACCACTCTTCGGGTCAATGACTCCAGTAGAAAGAATAAAATGACCGGTTTTCGGATCCGCAGTGGTTTGTTTGATTTCTTGCCTTCCTGTTATCGCATCATAGTGTTCCACTTTTCCCGTTTTTGGGTCTAAAATGCCGAAATTAGAATGTACTTTCCCATCTGAAGACACAATGGCTCTAGAAGTATCGACGTGTCCATTAGGGTTATCCAATCTTTTATTTTTAGGGTCGTATTTACTTGTAATAACTACCAATTGCACCTCTTTGCCAGGAACGACAGCGAATGTGTCTTTTGGAGTATTTACAATGCTAATTTGCTGGCCTAGAGTATTGTCAACTTTTCCGCTTCGTGGGTCAAGTACACCGGAAGTTAACAATAGATTACCAGACTTGTTATCAACAACAGCTTTCTTTATTTCTTGTTTGCCTGTAACAGGATCTGTCACAGTAATCTGACCGGTGCCAGGTTCAATTATGCCAAATTCTGTGTGGACTTTATCATCGTTGTCTACTGTACCAGGGTACGAGCTCACATGGGAAGTTGAAAGGTCTAGCTTTTTCGCTTTCGGGTCATACTTGGCTGTCACTACAACTAAGGTAATTCGTCTTTCCGGAATTCCTTTTGGTGCATCTTTATCCACTACACTCAACTGTTGAGCAAGAGAGGAATCAACTTTACCCGTCTTAGGATCAATTACTCCGGAAGTTAAAATGAAACTGCCTGTCTTTGGATCAATAGAAGCTTGTTTAGAATCCCGTTTCCCCGTCTTTGCGTCCGTAAAATGAATCTTTCCTGTATTAGGATCTAAAATACCAAAGTTCGAGTGAACTTTGCTGTCTTTATCGCTAATGGTACCCTGAGATATCTCAACGAATCCATTGGGTGAATCCAATTTTTTATTTTTCGTGTCATATTTGCCAGTAATTGCTACAACTTGAACGTCTTTTCCTGTTACAGAAGCAAACGTAGAAATGGGTTTGTCCACGATACTGTATTGTTGTCCTAGGGTCGTATCAAGATTACCGGTTCGAGGATCAATAACACCGGAGAGTAAAAGGATATTGCCTGTTTTAGGATCAACGGTAGCGTGTTTAATTTCTTGTTTGCCTGTCTTCGAATCAGTTACTTGAATGTCACCAGTTCTAGGATCTATAATACCATATTCCGAATAAATTTTGCCATCGGCTCCACTTAAAACTCCTTTAATACAATCAACATGTGTAAATATTGGGTCTAGTTTTTTGTTTTTGAGGTCATATTTACTCGTTACTACAACCAATCTGACTTCTCTATTGGCCTTTGTTGCATCTTTCTCAACAATACTGAACTGTTGACCAAGTGATGAATCAACTTTTCCTGATTTTGGATCAATAACACCTGTAGTAACCAAAAGGTTTCCGGTTTTTTGGTCAACGTATGCTTGTTTAGGATCCAGTTTACCTGTTTTAGGATCAACATAATCTATTTTACCTGTTCTTGGATCGATAAGGCCATAATTCGAATGAACCGTACCATCAGCAGAGACAATAGCTTTAGATACGTCGACGTGACCATGTGTTGGATCGAGTTTCTTATGTTTGCCATCGTACTTGCTAGTTATAACGACCAAATCGACTTCCCTGCCGGGTTTAGCTCCGACTTTATCACTAGACTTTTCAACGAAGCAGTATTGCTGCGCCAACGTAGGATCGATCTTACCCGTTTTAGGGTCAACCACACCAGATGTAAACAATATGTGACCTGATTTCGAATCCACATGGCCATTCTTCACTTCTTGTTTACCCGTGGCCAGATCGGTGTAATTTACCTGACCCGACTTCGTGTTTATTAACTCGGTCTCCGTCTGAATCTTTCCGTTAGACTTATTTAACGTTCCTTTTGTAACAAGAATCGTTCCATTCGCATCATCGAGCTTCTTTGTTTTAGGATTATATCGTCCTGTTATAATTACGATCTGAACTTCATTTTCTTTTTTGGTGATGGGCACTGCGGCAGCCACCGGTGCTTCGTGGTGTGCTCTCTCCGAATCCAATAATGCTAATGTTGGATCGATGAGATGTTTAGGTCCTTTCGCTTGCTCTTTTAAAGCTGCAGATTGTACGTAATCAATTCCAGGCGTCTTTAATTTATTGGGATCTTCGGGCGTCTTGCGTTTTTCTGCGCTTTCTGCTACCTTCTTATCTTCACCTGGAGCATAATTAAAAGCAAGTCCAGCTTTTCTAGTAGTTGGACTCTGACTTTCGTCAGGATTCCTTTGCTTCTCATCAGAAATGGGCTCCTTTTCATAACTGAAAGCGCCTTGAATGAAGGGCTTGTTGCGCGTCGGACTCTTCTCTGTATCAGTGTATTCGTAAGGCTTGGTAAAGCTCGGCTTTCCGTCTTTCGTTGGGCTTTTATCGACGGAACTGTCCAGATTTGAACTGTCATTAGACGTGTCGAGTACGGCGACTTTTGCTTTCTGATCTTTTAGTTTCTTATCTTTATCTTTAGGCGATTTGTCTTTCGGCGATTTGTCCCTAGATTTTGGCGACTTGTCTTTCGGTGATTTATCCCTAGATTTCGGCGATTTGTCTTTCGGTGATTTCTCCTCTTTTGGAGATTTCTCTTTTCTGGCACCAAATAGCCCGAAACCACCGGACTATTTACGATCGGATCGAAGGGTTTGGGTAGAGGGAAAAAAAAAACAAATACAATGATAAAATAATCGTATAAATTATACTAATAAAGTGTATAACTAGACATTAACACACATATAAATTGAAAGTTTTAAAAACTTAAGTGTGACTGTAGAAAAATGTAATTTAAGGCATGCACGCTATTTGCGTCTAACATTTATATTTACAGAGACATTGTATAATACAAGTACACATACAAAACTACTGTTTAAGACATCGCACGGTCACGTGCAGTGAACGTAGTGAGGTAACGCCTGCGTCCGTCTACCATTCTTGCCGATTGCTTTGTACAAAATGCATGAACAACTCTTATATAAACTGTAGGAAATAATTTACCCTACTCACCTTAGACTTCTTGGGAGTTTCCAAATTGTTTGTAATGCCGGGGTCGCTAGTTGTGTCTGTGCCTGGAATTTAAAACGAAAGAGTTTTTAACACTATTTCCGTCACATCACATCATCAACAATTTTATACATCGCTCGTGAAACCGACGACAGTTGTTGCTGAAAGACTCTCAAGTGGCAATTTCATAGACACAGCTGGACCGACGACATAGTCAAAGTCGAGGAAAGTCGCATTATCGTGGTAATCTTTGAGGACAGTCCTATGCCTTGTTGTCTGTCAGCTGACATAACAAGGACGAAAATTATCAATTTTTACCTAGAGTCTATTATTTCCTTTGTTTATCTTGTACATTTAAATGTATATTTCGCTACGTAATAAGGAGTGAGCTTCTCCTTAAATAGCGAAATCTCCTTAAATGACGGCTAGCTTTAACGAATTTTACAACTTGTACAGCTGCCAACAATATATTAGGATTGTAAATAGTGTAATTGTAAGTAAGAAATAAACAAAATAAAATACTTGCACTGCTGGACATAGGCCTTTTAATAAAGATAGGATTCATATATCCAACATTGGAACTTTTTAAAAGAGCTCTTACAGCTCATAAACTTATTATTTTATTAATCTTTTTTACTTTTGACTCTACTCTGCTCCGCAACGTGTTATAGTTGTGTAAAATAAGCAGAAAGAAACTCCGTAACGACACATCTTTTAATAAAGTTCAACAATACAGATTTATAAGTATACACTTTAACAGATATAGCCTAAATGAAATTAAAATAATCAAGCGACATCATTGCCGATGATTCTTGTCATTTAAATATTCGTTTATTGAATAATTTCTTTCGGAAATTTAAATTAATTATGCGTTTTGAATTTTGTAAATCGCAGTCGAATAATATTTTGCAGAATTTTATTAAAAAGTTTAATTCCGTTTATTACAAATGAATTAGAGACTTTTTGCAGTTGAAACTTTGATATACTTTGACATAGATTTCCATAGATTGGAAACGAATGCAGTTTGCAGGCCACATAGCGCCCCAAACAGATGGTGGGGCCCTAAAAGTTCTTAATTGGAAACCACAGATACGCAAGCACAGCGCAAGACGTCCTATAAGACGATCTATAAGATAGACAAACTACATTGGTACGGCCATTGGAAGACGTTGGATGCCGCTTCTGACCAATGTTTTTGGAGATGCCCTTATCTACTAATATATACATATATACATATACATATATATACATATACATATATATACATATATATATATATATATATTCTACGACTGAAATAATGATAACGCTTTTGGGTGAAAACTCCGACACAGCAGAATATTACAATTAACTTTTGCTCACCATTTTCGGCTGGTTTCCTTTCGACAAGTTTCTTCTCATCTCTCTTCTCTGGTGGTGCAGTAGGCATAACCTTTACGGCCCCTGGAGGTGGCTTCTGAAAATTTACAACACAACCTTTATATAGAATTACTACAGTTTTGAAATTGATCTTGTAATTATAATTAGTTATTACTCCAAAATATTGATAGTAGTTTGAAATAAAATATATTAGTTACAATTTTTTTTTTCACCCAATCAAGTACATATATATAACATATTTTAAACAAAATTCTCTTCAGCTAATATCGATACTAGTAATAACTCGAAATAACAAAATTTAAACAATGTTTCAGAATAAATACTGCATCAGATATAGGTGCATTAATCAAACAACTTGTCAAATAATTCCTCTACACTAAAGTGCATCACCACATCTACGTTTACCCATGCCTCAGCCAAAACGAAATGAACAGTTCACAAGCACTAAGAGGATCTTCAGTCTAACTTCTAGTCTGTGTACCATGTTACTGATATATGATCGAATTATGGAACCTTCGAGAACGTTTTGACGTGACAGCGCAATTTACAACATGCATAGTCAGTCCATTATTTATATATCAGGATTGAGATGAACCTTTGTTTAATTTCGCTACAAAGATTTTACATACTTTTATATGTGGACAACCCCACAGGTACAATGATCGAATTTTTAATCAAAATCATTCATGTTATTAATCTAAACTAATCGTTAAAAATTTAAATCAATCTGTTAATCTTATATCTACAAATATACATACACATACATACGCTCGCACTCACTTTCGTACGCATGAATGCGCACACGCACTCACACATTCACACGCACACACACGAACTTATGCATTTATGTAAGCACACGTTGACGCTCGCACTCTTGAATGTATACAATAACGCACGCACACATCTTGCTACACGCAAAAACATACATGCACACATAATACGCATTCATCTATACGCACTTCATCCTTATACTCTTGCAGTGATATTCACACTAGTTCTATTTAAACGCTTTCCCCACTAAAAAATGCCAGGAAGACTATGCACGCCACACGATCTCTGGTGATATTGAAAGAAACGCAGACGGGGGCACCTTCTCCAAGCGCTCGGCGAGGTATTCTCCCTCGAGGGAGCTGGCCGAGGAGGCGCTCGCCGTCCCTCCGGAGCGACGACGCAGCTGGTCCAGGCAGCGTGAGGGTGGACAAGGGTTAATGGGCCGTCGGGGTCGCAATGCCAAGTGCCGATAGTTACGCGAACTCATGAGTTCCGTTCCAATATTTCAAGTCAAAGGGTAGAACCAATTAATGGAAAATTATTTCGAAATTTAAAATTATAATAATATTAAGTATCCATATTCTTTAATACTCCTAATGAACTGCTTTCAGAATGTCATATCATCAGCATGTTAGCCAATAGACGACCAAATGGGCCTCCTCCAAACATCGCCTCTTGGGTCTGGGCTGCCTGTATTCAGGAATTTTCTGTATATAATATACCTTACCTGCACAGTAACATTCTAAATATATCCTAGCCGTATTATTTTGTAGGCCCATAGTTGCTCGTCAAGCCACTGAGAATACTATCTTTGGGATTTCTTTACGAGATCGAATAAGGAATAAGATGATTCGTAGACAAACGAAAGAAATCGACCGATTCCAGCGCGTAGAACAGAAGGCCGCAAGGGGCTTAGAATTAGTTGAGAGCACGGTAAAGCAAGCGCATCGAAGAACGTAAACAAGGTAGACAGATGATCTTGTTAGGGTCGGCGGAAAACGTTGGATGCGTGTTGCTTCCAACTGGTCTCATTAGAAATCTATAAAGGATAGCTATGTCCAGGATTAAATGTCTTAGAACTGAAATATGATGATCATCATGCATAGTAAAAACTACACATCTATTGCAATAGTGTTCCGTGGTCCCAGCGGCACGCTCTAAATAAAATTAGCTTCCTTTGAACAACCGTTTTGTTATAAATGTGACTTGGCTTCAAGAACATCACAATTTTAAATAACGCCGCAACAACAGAATGACATCAAACATCGCAACAACAATCGGCATGCCTTTCGATACGCCGCGCGACTGTCGGAACGTTTTGTCTTTATTCCCGAGGATGTATATAGACATGTAATTTTATTTTAAAGCATGAAATCTTTTTTTACCGCCAGTATATCATTTACACTTTTTAAAAAGTAGCTCTAACCTCCGACGCGATTACTCTTTTTAAATTGTGGAGAACACATTTTATTTAACATTCAAAAAGACGTTATTTATACATCAACAAGAATATGGATACTATACAGTTGTCGTTGAAAAATAAAAGTCGTCGAAAAATAAAAAAGATTTAATTTAAAAATTGAACTACCCTCTAGAAATGTTTGTCATCTATAGATTACGTCAGAGAAATGAAGTAGGCCACGTTTTATTACGTTCAGCACGGCAGTACGACCTGGCGACGACTAAAAAGCGTTACGTGGGATACGGCGATATCATCACATGATAACGTAGACGTTAATGTTACGAACGCCTTACGTGATACGTATGATCTACGTTTTGTTTGTCATGTCCCTTGTGAAGATCGCTTTTCATTCAAATCAACATAAAAAAGATATCAGAGGTGGTCAACCTTTTCCAAAGTTTGCTGTGCAATGACGAATTTGTACAACGCGTTTTAAACATATTTTTTTCTTCTTAATTGCGTAAGGGATATAGTAAAAATATTCGTATGTTAACGTTACAATGATATAAAAACATGGCGTACATTCACTATGATTTGTAAAAGTATATAATTTTTATTTCTGAAAATCTTTTAGCGAGTGCTTCGCATGTCAATGTAGGGGCACTCCGGCGTTCGTTTGGCCGCCAATGTCTTATAGCATTGTCTCAGTTTTTTATTGTCAAAAAGGTTGAAAACCTCTGCTTCAAGATGAATATTTCGAAAGAGATTCGTTAAAACAATACTTTACAGGAGTAACAAACATTTGGTATATTTTAGACGCATAATAAATTTATAATATTTTCATGTGAACATTATGTAGCGCAAATGTTTGTTAAAAATTGAATGAAATCTACGGATTATTAACAGGATAACATGATTAAGCGGTTAAATAGATGGATTGGTTAAAATTATCAGAATGTTCCATGACAGTTACAATTAGAACAATACATTATTAGCAACTTAAAATTAATTTTCAGCGCAATTAAACATTTTAATTTCAGCATATAAAAATGGATTATGAATGCTGGGAATATATGTAACTCAAACTGTTTTTGTGCGGTATATGAAATTTTTTTATAGTTATTTGGAAAAATTTTATGCGATTCCTAAATTCCGCACAAAACCAGGTTTAAGTGTGGAGTTAAATAATTTCTAGAATGAGATCTAAATTTAATCAAAATTGTATATAAATTGGGATAATATACCTTGTCTTTAATAGTGGGTCGTGGAGCTGGCTGTGGCGGCATGGTATGCCTCTTGGCTGCGTCTGGTGGCATTGACTCATCTTTGTCGCCTCCTGCTAGAGCTGTGAATATAAAAAACATTGTTAATACACCACATCGCGTATATACTACTCTATAAATTACAATGTGGACATAATTACAGCCGTGGGACCTCCACTATTGGACCCAGGCCTCCCCTATATTTCCAACAGGACCGATAAAGTGGCCTTTCGAAGGTCTAAATAAGATCGTCTATCCAAATAGTGAACCATCACCAAACCACGCTGGTGTCGTAAATTAAGGTCAGATTTTACGAGCTCTTAGTCTACTACAGTGGTCATTATCATTTTAGTAGTAGAACGTCCAGTGCTAGAAATAGGCCTCCCCATGAATTTCTGAGTAATTTGTCCATTCCTAGGTCAACCTGCCCGTCCCCTGGGCTCTGTCTGTTACTTTCGCATACTTTAGCGTAACCATCTCTGAACCTGCCAATGAGGTCCATAATCTGAGACCATGTTTCATTTCCATAAGTCACATAATAGTCACATTAGTCATAGGACATCAACTTTAGGGCATATTTGAAGAGAAGATGTTTCACAGTATACTTAATGCTGCCCTATTCAGTTAAATACAACGGTACAATCGATAACCCCAAGTATTTTGTGAGAAATATCGAATGACTCATTTGAATCCTAATAAACCTTGTGTCCCCTTTGCATACAAAGTTATCGGTGGATGGTAAAACTACTGGACAATGTAGAAATGACCACAAAAAACCCGTCTGAGTTTGTTGTGTGTTTTTTTTTCAATTCTAGCGTTTGAAACCCAAGTAGTTTCAAGTTGAAGTATGCTAAGCTATGCTATAAGTTGAAGTATAAAGGAGCTTAACCTGATTCTTGTTCTTATCAGATTTGGACTCTTTTATTATTATAAATCGACAACAATATGAATAAATGAATGAAAGGTATCCAGTGGGCGGACTATGGCGATGATGCAACGTGGTATTGTCTTGCGGTTCACCACTGGAATCGATATCGCACGCGAAATATGAGGCCTGACAGGCTGTGTTCTTTGGAAACGATTGTTGACTCGAATATTTACACTATCTGCACGAAATTACTGGCCACTAATTTTTAGAGTCAATCTTGCGCGTTCGAAATCAAATTTCAACGCCGATTTGAATACAGACAGACACCAACAGTGATGTAATAGTTGCCATTGCGTTGGAGTCGAAATTGTAAATAATACACGAACGTTACTAGTCTTTATAACATACAACATCTCAATTACTCCCGGCCCGCATTTTCGTCGCCATGAAGAAGAAACAGATATATGCGCGAATGGCAACTCACCTCCACCCGCGTATATCTAAACCAACATACAAATATATCATAGATAGACTTTCCACTAGATAGACCGTCGACTTAGTCAAGATCGCGAAAATTTGCGGTAAGTCTTTGGAAGCGGGGTGTGAATGACCAATCACTGTGGCGATATTTGGAGGAAGCCTGTGCAGTCAGAGCTTCTATCAACGGATTTGATGAAGATATTGCATTGAAATTGTAGAAAATGCGATGAGCAATGAACCAATAATTCTTATTTTTGGGGTTATAATAGAAATATTCAATATACTATTTTGTTTAATTATAATAAATCTAATTTTTGTTTTCTTTATAACAACTACATTCCATATAATCAAGCAGGAAACAAAGTCGGGTCATTTGACCATGGTAGAAATAGGTACCTAGTAAGTGTTGGTATGATTAGTGTTAATATTAAGATGTTATAAATTGCACGCGCAAAAAAATACTACTGATTTTCCCACGCGATTCAAAAACTAGAACCAAAAACAAATGTATACCTAACACTTGACTTCACCGTGTTATCAAACCTTTCCAGTGGCAATAAATACGCTTTTACAAAAGAATTCCAGATATTGTTCAAAAAACTTTCAATTATAAATATCAAAGAACTTTTGTATGGTAAGGGTTACTACACTGTAAATGACTTTATAGAAAATAGCACACCTTGGGATTGGTGTGCGCATCCCTCTCATATAAATGTTTATTAGAGTTCTGGTGTCTTTTGCCTGTTCGTCCCGACTCGATAAATTATGTCACCCATCGTATATTCATAAACAAAATTTAAAATTCGAACTCCTTGAGAGTGGAAACTAGCTTTCTCTCCCGGCACTAAATTTCGACACCTAATGCACCGACTCTTTCTCTCTCTTTAACACCCACGTTACTATGCCGTTACGCACAAGTAAACAATATACACAGCGCATATTTACAGTCAGTAACGAACTGTAATCATTGTTGCCTAATTACGTCAGACTAACATATTACATTATAAATAAATAATTACGTAAATTGGATCGTATAATTTCAACAAAACAGTTTGCGTTCTTTAATAAGTGCCTTAATTTTTTAACCCTTAGTAGCCTGATTTACGAAGGGTCTAGATGAAGGGAAAAATAGATTTTTTTTTAATTTCGTTGGAAAGAATATTGTACAGCAACGTATAAATACGTACAGCCAACCCATAAAAATACTAATAGTAATGTGAACATTCGGTTTAAAAGATTGGTATCAAAATTGAAGCTCTAGGCTTTTAAGGGTTAAGGCTTGCAGAGGTGGAGATGTTGTGATATGCAATAGATAATCCTGGCGGATCAAATATTCTTTTTCAGATGCAATTAATCTAATACTTTCACAGATAAAACGAGCGTTACCAGAGATAGGAATATTTGAACGCAGAGCAAACGTGTATGGTGCGTATTTTCAAACGTTACTTCAATTGGCTTTAATTAATTCGGATCATATAATCCAGGGGTGACCAAGCTCCGTGATACTCAAGGACATTTTTCAAATTTGAATATTATTACACGCTGCAATTGAAGATATTTTTAAAAAATAAACCAAAAAGATATTATTTATAAAGCCACCTTGACAGAGGCCTTTTGTATTATTTACATTTATTGTCATTTCTACTTCTTATAAATTTTCCCATATGGCCCATACGTAACTATTACTTCTTGATTATTTTCCGAAATACCTAAACAGGTTTTATCTATTATCTATTTTTACAGAATTTATTTTAATAGAAAATATTTAAATGTATAAAGTAAACACATTACTCCACAATACTCTTGATAATCCTAATAATAATCCTAATTGAAAAGTTTCTCAATGAATTATGGTAGCACTTCACAATAATTCTTTCATATGTTAGTTAGTTAACACTGATCAGTGTTTGAATTTCACGAGAATATTAAAGAGGAATAAAATAATTCACAAGAACAAATAATCTAAGTTAAACATAATCCCTAAAATACACAGGTTGGCGCCCTCTCGTATAATCTAACACCAGTTTGTACGGAATAAATACGCTATCACTAGGAAATTTGCACACAGCTGCGCTACGGAATACTACAGCTTTTGCATCTATTTCCAATTACCCTTTACAAAGTAATCTGTCTGAAATACATTACATTAATTTATTTTGTTATTGGAATACGATAGGATAATTAGTTTATAAACAATATTTAAATCAGATATGTAGTAATAGACGCCGTTTCTCACTACATTATTATTACGCTATAATTTCTAAAACCATTGATTTTTGGATAGGGTGTACCATACTCCAATTGTCAGCAAATAAGCTATACCTTTAAAGATATAGATTATAAACAATCATCCTGTATAATAAAAAAAACAGAAATCAAACCTGGTCGGAACGCACAATTCAAAACCACTGATCTACCGCGGCATCGGGCAAACATTACGAAAATCTATTTTGACCGATCTCATCACGCCGTACTGTCTCTTTAAAAACGATGACATTGAAGATGATTCACTTGATATAGCTTATATTGGTAGAATGCGGTTTTCAACAGATGCATTTTTAACGTGAAAAATCTCAGGAAAAATTCACATTGCTACATTAAAACAATATCTGCCTTGTTTGACATGTAAAAGATGGTGCAAAACTATGTTATAATGTGAACGCGCCTTAATTTTTACAAATGGCACCAAATGTCACTGTGATTTGACATTTATGGTGTAGATATATAGAGAATTAGTTGTCAACAAGCTATAGGATATGTCAGCATGAATTTTAAAAATAAAGACGCGTTCACAATATGACATTACTTTTGTATCTTTTATAATTCGGAATAGACAAAAATAAATTATCTATACTATGTTAATTTCTTATAATACACTTTCCTTTTCAATTATATATATACCGCGCACCACTTGTCGCGGTACATCACTATCAATAACAATTTCTCTGAATCTGGATTATCCTAAGACGTCATTAACCATCAAGTGTTGATTTTCAGTTGCTTCATTATAATATATTAATCTGTTCATAATTTATATATCCATTAATTAAATAATCAATAACTTGTCTATGAATAAGCTAATTTGAGTCAACCCATAAGCTAAACGACAGTCTGTTTGTGTTGGTCGAGTAAAGATAAGTAAGAAAGTTAATTTCAGCCGTCCATCTAACGCCCTGCTTCATTAAGTATAACTTTTACATATTTTACAAACTATTTTTTTTTAACTTTTAACAGCCAAGAAGGAAACGCTTTTGAGAACTACGAAACATCTCGCCCAATGTCACCCAGTACCTTAAGACGAAAGTCTCCAATGTGGGTTTTACCAATTATGACCTTTTTTATATATCCCACATTTTTGGGGAACTCTTTTACTTTACTAGTTTATCAGTACAGCTTTTTTATTTTTTTTTTCGTCCGTCACTATATCTTCTTGCTTCCTTCACATTTTCTTTCATTATTATTGCTATTATTTACATAACTACCAATAATGACTCATAGTCTACCTTAAGGCCTCATTGGCAAACTCACAGCTAAACAACGAGTAATGGATAGGGATATGCTCGGAATAGAGATTACGAGGTAAGTAGACGAAGAACAGTAACTGACATAGCCCAGCAAATTGACAAGTTGAAGTGGTGTAAAGCCTTCATAACGCAGTGGTTACCGTGACTTTAAGGTTTTGGAGTGGAGACCACGGACCAGTAAGCATAGAGTAGGATGTCAGGATGCAAGACACTCCAACCCGTCGCAATGGAAATCTATAGGGGAGTTCTTTTTCTTTTCAGCCTGATGAAGATCACCTAGATGACCAGTACCACGCTGCCCGCATCCAGCATCAAAGAGTCTACCAACGCCGCGTATACCTGCTCGTGGTTGCCACTCAAGAACCTTCCGACCCCAACGGCCATCGATCTATGTATATGAATCAGACCACCCAACAATATTACATTACACTAAAGTCTATCACTTTATTTCATCTAATTCCATCACAATCACTCGATTGTTAGTAAACAAACCCACTAACTTACGTATTTATTTACTATAATACACATATGATAAAATCTCAAAGATTAGGCACTGGTAAACAGGTGTTTTATAAATTCTGTTACTAACATGCACAGCTGGGGCTCCAGCAGTCGTTAAACACCATCACTGATACGACTAACCGCTGCGACTGACAAATAATGACTAATGACTAGCTACTACAGTGCAGTGGCGACGCAGCGTTGTTTGGGCCGCGGCGTCGGTCACTCGTATTTATATCGCCTACATAATACGCGAGTGAATGGACGGCGTTATGCGAGACGTAAGGTATTTCTGGCGGTGACCGTACGATAGAAAAGACGCGACTTGACAGCTCCAGCTGACTCCGTTAGCGACGGAGTTCGATTCCGAGTTGGCTATTTAATATAAACTGCATCGTATATTACTGTAACATATAGGTAATACTAATAATATTATACGGGTTTTTAAATTCACAGATCCTACCGCTCCGTGAACTCAGCTTCGATAAAACTATAAAAGCCTTCGGGCCAACAGCAAAAACATAAACAAAGAATACGTATTCGGGCTGTAGGTGCAAAAGGTTAAAAGAGTGAATAGTTTAACTCATTTGTCGGAAAAAATCTTCAAAGCTATTCCCAATCAACCCGTACCAAGTGATCACTATAATGTTACATTTACATATTTCTTCTATTGGAATCCAACAGGATAATAATTTCAGGAAGTACAAAAACTATTCCTTATTTATCCCCCTTTTGTTTCCACACTATGGAATAAATTGCCCCGTGTGATAAAACCACCCATTGTACTTTTTTCTTTACTGTTATGCAACTATGCATATATATTCTAACGTGTACAATAAATAATAAAAATGAAATCAACAGGAACAGACAATTAATAATTAATTTTAATATTTAATAATCTGAATTTTGCAAAGGCTTTTTCTTACTATTTTATCATTACGTTATTTATTATTTCTGAAATTAATGATTTTTGGTTAAGGTTACATTAAATGACGTCAAATGACCTATACATTCATCCCTTTAAAGCTTTTACATATATAATCAATTATTCCATAGTCTATTTATACTATATCAACCTGTATTTCGTATGTAAGTAAATCAATAAACATTATAATAGCTAAAAATAGCAGAATATTTTAAATGCGTCAAAACTAAACAAATAAAAAAATATTAGCTAGTATTAATTAAGAAAATTCATTAAATTAAAAAAAAGACACAAAACGAATGTCAAAACTTATGTGAGAAACATATCCGGAAATTAAAAACCAGACAAAGACCGAAATACTCTTAATAACAATGAGCAATTGATGATTTCACGCGGTGTTGATTTTTGTCTAGTTTTTGGCTGAATCTCCGGATGACGTCAGCGTTGCATGAAACGGCATGTTCTCTGGCTGCATCTATATAGACTCAACAAAATCGGACGCTGCCATGACATCAGCGATGCGCAAACTTTTTATATACGTAATGATAATAATGAACCGAGGTAGTAGTATATTCTTTAAAAGCGAACGTACCATGTTAGCTTTGCAGACTACACGCATATGAATTTAATTACAACAAACTTTCCTTGTTAATTAAAATATTGTTAGGCGTTTAAAAAGTTGATAAGCTTTAATAAATAGATTTTGGAAAATATCGGTAGATTCTGTTAGCTTATACTCCTGATTTTTAAATTTAGATTTAAGAGAGATATTCATTTTTAGACATTCCATTTTTAATTTAATAATCAAAAATCAACAGTTAAATTTTTTACTTTAAAAACTTTTATCTATAAAGAAATTCTAAATAATATATTACAAAAAAATTGCGAGAAGTTCTCTTAATTTTAATAAATAACCAAACAATGTGTATGAAGGAAAGTTTATCGGATGATGGTGATAAAGGAAAACTTTCAGAAGTACTAATTTTTTTGGAAACCAAAATACGCCTAGAAAAATATTTTTATCTTAAAAATCGACTGACAGCGTTACATCGAGTAGATCCGAACGCTACGACGGTTCAAGCAACAACTCACAACTTAGTACACAACACAGTCAAGTGTCAACATCCACCGATAAACAAGTTATAACAAAGTTACTTTTTATTTGTCTATACACAATAATTATTTTATAACAATCGGATATTATTATCTACGTCCTATCATCATGACACTGCAAGATACAGGCCTCCCCCAAAAATTACCATGACGGTCATGCTGCCCGCATCCATCCACTTCCTACCACCTTAACAATGTCGACCCGCAAACTTAATTACGCACGATAATTAAATAACGAGTCAATAAAATTACGTATTGCTACTTTATTTTTAATCTAAAAACAAATAGTCACTATAATTATCTTCGTAATACTGAATATTTGAATGACGCACATGAGATATTTAAAAAAAAGACGATTTGACGAATGTGGAGATAGTCCACATTCTCGAACTTCACATGTCTCAAATGACTATAGTAATCACGTGCTAGTCACCGGCTGAGCTACGTGAATCGGGGTAACACGATTGACAAGCAGCACACGAGATATTTAAGAACAAATGTCCTGACGTCAGTCAATCTACCCTTGCCCAGTGTTATATAGCTTTGCTTAAAAATCCTTGTAATATCAACTCTAACAATAAGTATAAACATATCCTCTAATAACTATATCTTACTCTTCATCATCACCGCAGCTTAAGCATCCCCCCTCATAGTCATTCAATGAACCCGGTTGAAGGCTGCCTGCATTCAGAATTTTCCGAAGACTTTAACTAGGTTATCAGTCCATCTTATGTGTGGACGTCTTACACTTTGCTTGCCGTGGTGCCCACTGCGGAACCTAAAACCCCAGCGGCCATGATTTCTACACGCCATGTGGCCTGTCACCTACCACTTCTGCTTAACAATCCGCTGAACTATATCAGTTACTTACATCTTGTCTCTTTCGATATCTCGAACATAGCCCACTCTATAGCTCATTTAGCGCCTGCCAGCTTGTTAGTTTTAGCATGCAGTAATTTTATATATAATCATTATAAGGCGGTGTACACATGTGAAAATTAATTAAATTTTTTTACGAAGATTGAGAACCTCTGGCAAAGGGTGTATACAACATAAACTATATGATGCAATTTACCTCAATCGTCTATGCGTAGAACATATTTCCTATTGACCTAAATATTGTTTAATACTCTTCTATTTCATCGAAATTTATGTCTATGATTGCATGCTATATTTAGATATATCTGGCAGACCGATGAAACAGTGTGCGTTCGATTGGTAATGCTTTATTAATATCCAGAGTCAGTTGATCAATATTAAAACGTAAAATAGGTTTGAGAAAAGGTATTTTCGTAAATAGTCCTTATACTAATAAAATCTCTGGCTGTATCTGGCTGGTTTTGATGACATTAAAGTGGTTACTTTAAAAAAATATATTTACAAAATGATTATTTAAGCAAATTCGATACATTTTAATATTTCACTTCAAACAAGTAAAAAATGTGACTCAAGCCGCAAAAAAAACTTTTATCTGGACCTACAGCACAGTCAGTAAGAGAAGGAAAGGTTATAGTTTTTATTATAGAAATTTTTAGGTCAAAAATTCACCTCTCTGTCATTATCTATTTACGAATAACCAATATTTTAAAAAGTAAATTAAGACTCCAAAGCTTTTCTAAGCCATTTGCGAACAGGTATAATTATTCAAAAAAAGCTCAATGTTTGGATACTACAAAATCTCATTGTAAGAAATATTATTAACCGTGTACTTATTTGTGATTTCTTATTGAGATGTAATGAAATAGAACCGTTAAGTCACTAAAGATTTGATCGGTCAGGCTTCACAGACTATGTCTAAACCCAAGTTCACTCCCGGATTTTAAGATCCCGGGATTAAAAAAGCTTATTTGTCGTCGGCTCGTGCCGCCGAGCAAGACCATCGATTCCGATTTCTCTACTGCCAACCGCAGATAAGATAAAAACAAGAAATTTGAAGAAACGAACTCGAATAAATGAATAGAAGGAATGTGGTTTTATGTGGTAAAGTTTGAAAAAATATGTTTCAAATTTTCATATAAAATGTTTTCCTCAACGATTTACATATGTAACAAAATCATGTTAATTACACATTCATAACTCAAGAACGGCAAGACCAATTATGATGACTTTGTTTATTTAAACTTGTTTTCATTCAAAATATGATATTAATGATTTTAAAAATTATCTTTAAAAAACATCAGTCAAGACATCTAGCTGTGCAAAAAATCATAGTGTTTTCACGGGTATATGTACTTAGGTACAGCATACGTTTAGATGCACTTATACTTGTGTGTGTGTGTGCTTACATATAGTTCACATTTATTTTTAACTGGACTCTCATTGATGCCTAAATGGTATTTGCAGATTCCGTGAGTACAAAGCGGCAGGGGGCGGAAGACCTTAATTCTAAGATCCCTTTTAAAGTACCGAAGCTCGAGGGCTCCTGAGGACCTTGAATCTTGGCATGGATCGCTATAAACTCTTAAATGTTCCATGGAGTGTCTAGGTTTAAATGACTTCCAGAGGAGACCTTGGTTTGAGCTGTCATTCGTCACACCCGCGAACATTTGGATACAAGGGCGTAAGAGAGGTTCGTACCTCGATATCTAGGAGTACATGTGTGTGCTCGCATATCGTCAACAGTGCACGTTAGGTTAGGTTAGGTTAGATTAGGTTAGGTTAGGTTAGGTTAGTGTGTATGTATGTATGCGCGTACCGTCCATGCTGCGCGAGGAGAGCTTGCGCGAGGAGAGCGTGCGCGCGAAGTGCGGCGGCGCGCGCTGCGGCGGCTGTGCGCGCGACTCGTAGTGCGTGCGCCCGCTGTACCGGAAGCGCGAGCCCAGCCGTGGGAACAGAGCGCCGCGCGGCGCCGGCTCCGGGCTCATCAGCCTGCACACACAAACACACAATACAACATACAACCCTATTAGTTGAAAAGACTCTTAAAAAATATTTTATCCTAGTTTTAACTGTACTGTACCCCTACACAAGAATATGTTCTAAATTAGATTGTCTTTATCTACAACACACAGTGACACATTTTAATCCTTAATAAAGTACATCAATGCTATTTAGTATATCAAGCTTCAGATAATTGTTAAAAAAGCATAGAAGCTACCCACTGGTAGACCCAGGTATCGCTGGATCGATCGCGTTAAGGCAGACTTGCGCGAATTGAATGTCAACCAATGGCAGACGATGGCGCAAGATAAAGTGGAAGTCTCTCGCTTCGGAGGCCAAGACCCACTTTGGGTCACTGAACCAGCGGAGTAAGTAAGTATAGAAGCTGATGGCTAAGCTTTTTGACACCCAGTTATCATTTACATAGATTTTTGGGACAAGATAAAAGCTTCTATAATAAAATCTCAAAAGCAATTCGCAATGCAAGCAATCATTAAAGCTTTCGTCAAGATTTTTGAAATAATATAGGACATCAACATGTCAGGTTTGTTTAAAAGAATAACTATCAATAGAATCAACTTGGCGATTACTGGGCAGTAGTACATGAAGAAATTTCAAACTAATAATACTACGTATGAATATATAATTAAATGTACTTTACATCAATGTCTTAACTTTTATAAAGGCATTTAACAAGGTCTTTTTTAAAAAAAAATATTTATTTTCTTTTTTATAGCACAGGGCAAACACATGTGCAAGCCTCTCAAGGAAACGAATGAAGTCAGAACAATGGGAAGGTACCTAAAGAAGGTGTGATGTTCAACACAGGTCTTCCAAAGCTTCTTGGCGGCGCGGTGGTTGGCGAGCTTAAAGCCGACCGTGGACTCGAACTGCTCGAACTCGCCTGGACGCAGCTTCACGTAGAAGTTGTGACGTTTGTAGCTGATCTTCAGGATCTTCGGCCACGCGAACCGGTTGATGCGTAACCTGGGGACGGATTTTATTATTTTATAATTTTACGAAACCTGAGACTAATAATAAATATTTAAGCTTTAGTAGGCTATAAGTTTGCTGATAAGAAGCTTCCTGTTATCTATATAAGCATGTACCCATAAAAAATGCTAAGAATTATTTTAAATTAGATAAGTGTACAAGATGCAATAGAAAAAATAAATGTAGACTTAAGAGAGGAAGATAGGAAGACAGATTGAGCACAACAGTGTCATTTCGCTGTATACCCACATTCTAATGTAATTTAATTCACGGAAACATACTCAAACAGACAAATTCCGACATACTTTGGTAGATGATATTAAATTATTAAAAAATACTACGTTGCTTGATAATAAAGTATACATTGTGATTGTACCAATCAATATGATCCATTCGAAGGTAAAAACGCATTAACAAAATATCTTATATTATGAATATTAAATTAAAAACTATTAAAACAGAACGCTGTTACTTCACACAGATAGATGGCGCTGGCATAGTCTCTCGTTCGACGTGGTTATTCGTATGTCGACACCAGTCGGTAAATTAGCAATTAGTTAATAAACAAGAATCAATGAAGACCCAACGTATAAATATATCTATACATAAATTGCAGATGCTTTGAATGTCTTAACAAATTATTGAATGAATATTGCAGTCGTATTCATATAATAATTGTCGGCACGTGTTTATAATTGACAACACTATTAGTCCTATTTCAATTAACAAATAAACTACATGAATCTTGTTTATGACATACACAAGTGATAAGTGTCTATAAAATAAAATATAAATTAATGTAAGGTACAGAGACTTACTTCTCCCTATGCACCAGGAGACCTGATGAGCACACCCCCAGCGTAATGTCCACGTTTTCAGAGTCCTTGGCGGGGTGGAGATCCACACCGTACATTGCCAACTTCTTAGCATTCTCCAGATAGTTCAGCTCAGCTTCGGCTGGAGTTTGGCCACTGCAAAGGAATTTAGCATGAGTCGCATTCTAATCACACTTGCTATGTGGTCACACTACTACTTGACGTAGTCTATTCAACCCATAGACGCCCTCTGCAAGGCATAGGTCTCCCGCAAAAATATCTATGGAAAGATATACCATGATCGCCACCCTTGGCAGGAGGGTTGACAATCGCAGTGTAGTATTACGTTACACAGAAGACGCTGCTTTCCATTCTATGAAAATTTTTTTGTGAGCAATGGCAGTCATATATAATTAATTCATAAAGATGACTTATTTAAGTTTGTTTCTCGTGAATCGAACCTGCAACATACGATCACAAGTCTCAGTTCTCTACCACTCTTCTACAGCTACTTGACACCCTGAGAAATGGTATGTACTCATTATAAGAGTGACATCTGAATTTAAATTGAAAAAGTTGCTTTCAAATAAAATGTCAATAACTTATAAGCCCAAGTATGGTTTTTAAAGTCTGTTGTCAGCAACTCTGACATAACCAAAAATCATTCGGTGACAATAAACCCCCTTTCGGAGATTCTTCTTATCTAACTATATTTATTTGTTTGTATGGAGACTAACAGCTGAAGGTAATTATACAGAACAATAGGGCAGTTAAACTAACTTTTAATTACCAAGTCTTTATTTACACTAATATATTGTCTAACTTTACTTATTTTTAAGTAAAAGGACAACAATGTATTTAACATATAAATTACAATAAACAATTTTCAACAAGCTAGAAATTTAACAATGCAGTCATTATTTAATGTAATGATGTTATTTTATGATCAAATAATAATCATTTGGAATCATTATCATAATTTATGCCGCATGTCATCCATTATTAAATATAGACATTGATAATATAATTACAATAGGACCAGTAGGAAGCGGTCTACATCTATTGTCTTCCCATGACCTTAACAAGTTCGTGTCCACCTTGTGGATGAACATCCTACGTGGCACTTGCTGATCCTTAATCTCGATGGTGACCATCTTTTCTGCATGCCTTCGACTCGCAAACCACTGTGCTATGTAAGTCAACACAATTTGTAACGACGGCTATAGAATAGCGGTAGAGTAAATGGCCCAAAAATTTGAGGTGGCTAAGCTTTGCCATGGACGAACCTTGTGAATGCCCTCTTGAACTCACCCCAGTTTATGCACGTGCAAAGCGCCTGGACAAGGTGGTCATTGCGGGGTACATTGGAAAAGTTGTACATTTGCCATTATCATGAGTCACACAAATAAAAAGATCATGCATATGTACCGGTGTGTTCTGTGCAGCTCGACCACCTTCTCCTCAAGCTCAGGTGTGCAAGCGCTGGGCGGCACAAGCTTCAGCTGCTGACATAGCGCGGCACCCGACTCCGTGTCCTCGTAGTCGCCAAGCTCCGACTGCAGTAGATAGCTGGCCAGAAGTGCATGCGTTACCGCCGAGCAAGGAAGACGCCCTGAGAAGAATAAATTTTCAGTAACATATATTTACTGGGGTACTGGGGTACTCTAGGGTAATTAATTATCTAAGAGCGTATTAGTACATAGTACATATTCATTCTTTCTTCGATGGCGGAGAAAATGATAGCCACGATCACTCCTGATGTATATCATGTGGTGTATGTTACATATGTACAAAGACTCCACCACATTCTTGCACAGTTTCCATCCGAACATATTGATAGCGACTATCTTACTCATGGCGCCCAAATTCAAATAGCATTCGAATTAGAATTCAGAGACGCCAGGATAATTTAAGACAAAAGTATTATGGCTGTAATGGCCAGTAATTCGAAGTCCTCACTTGAAAATTACTAAGAATCCCTAGTGTTTCATCAATTGTTCACTTAGAACATTTAATATACTTTCGCACGTGTGCGAAAAGTCGATGCTAAAGATAGGTCCTACAAATGGCTCCATATCCAGAGGTCACATAGCTTTACGATGTGAAAACCAAGATATCAAGCCCACATTAACAAGACTGCTCTACCAAAAACTCACGCTTGATGTTTCAATCTTTCCACGTTATGCAGATCTTGAGAACATATAAAAAATCAGTAACGAGGTTGCAAAGTTTCCACCACTCAGATGAAAGGTTCTTCAAAAATACTCACCTTCGAGTAGATCTCTCCTAACAGCCAGGACGAGCTGGTACCTGGTGAGTTCTTCCTGCAGTTGCGCAGGCTCCGGGGGATAGAACTTCACCGCGAACCTGATTTCCCAAGGCTCTCCTGGGGAACACAATACACTTATTCTTTATGGATACTCTGAGAAACCAATGAAGTAATGAAGGAGAGAGAACGCTGTGATATGGTATGGACGAAAGTGGTAGTTTGGGATGCCGTCTTGGTGTACTAAAAATACTGGTAGTTTGAAGGTCTATGGTAGTGTATGGAGAAAACAGTGGTTAAGGGGTCTAATTTTTTTTTTAAATATAACATTATTATCTTCATATTTTGTTTACACTTCTTCTTTTACTTTTATTTTCCTCTTGATTTTACATTCTTACCCGACCTGTTTTATTTTTCGGTACTATTTCTTTTGATCACGTCCTTAACTTCGTCCCTGAAGTATTTGAGAAGCGCAACCCTATCTTTATCGTCATTTATTAGTGAGGCGATACTGTCCTCGCTAATCATTTTTTGAGGGGAAGGTGTGACTGTACGCTGGGGATAAGGAAAGTATGGGTGTGATAGTGTACTGTGAATAATACCAGTTTAGTGGCCTGTGATAATGTAGTGAGAAAGTAGTAGTTTGGAAGTAAGTTACTGAACGTATTTTGAGGATAGTGGAGGTTTAATCACCAGTGACAGTATGCTGGGGATAGTGGCAGTTTATTTGGCTCAATACTTACGTTTGATCATTTTGGAAACGCGTTTCTCAAGGTCTATCCAGACACGCGGGTCGCCGCGGTCCTCGTATAGGAGCCCGAAGTAGTCCTTCTCCACCAGATTGAGGCTGTCGCATACCTTGGCGAGTAGCTCGTGGCCACGGATCTTCCTCTGAAATGGGATGTCTTATTTTAAAAAACTTCAATAAATTTTTAAAAAATTGAATTAGTAACAGGATTAGACAATTCGAAAACAAACAACACATTTTCTTATCATTTATGTAAATCAGCTTTAGGTAATTTTACATAACTTTAAAAATATTCGTATGCAGTCCCGTTGTGTTTCTTCCGCCCGTTCTTCTCGGGTCTGAGATATTTAACATCCGAACCGGCAGTAGACTCAACTTGATGTCGATAAGAGATGTAATTCATCGTACGTTAAATTAAGAATTTTTGAATTTCATTTATATTAGTTTTTAAAATACCCTCAATAAATTTTCTCAATAGATTTAATTGTGGCTATCTTTGGGAGAGGCTTATGCCCGGCATTAGACGTCTATTAGCGGACAAGATAAATCATGAGTAAATTTAAAACTGTGAAAGCTGTTTTTTGCCCAGAGATTCTTAATTTAAAAAAAAAACAAAGCTATTTCTTACCGCCACCATATAAATACAGGCGATACTTGAACTAGAACATAAACATGTCTCAACATGTTGTTATAAGAATACATTGTAACTTATTAGGATTTTTATACTCTGAAAGTATCGTACCACGTACAGAATGAAAGAGATTTTAACGTGATTTTTTACAATTCTGGTATCAATTTAAAAAGCATATGAGAAAATAAAAATTAAAAAATGAGCAGGTGAGTTTGAAGCTACAAAAAAAGAACGTCCGGGGTGTGAATGCTACTATAAACTCTTAATGCCGGGCTTATCTTCAGCCTATCAACTGCGTTCGTGTCTAACGAAGTGAACATTAGGCGACTTGGGAATAATAACACTTATTAACTTACATCAACATCCAATTCCATCTTGGAGCCATCGAGGAGTTCCACATTGACCCTGGTGGTGTTTCCAGTGGGCCGGCGGCGCGGCGACAGCTCCTTGCCTTTGCTCTTCGACTTTCCATCCTCCTTGGCTTCCTTGGCCTCCTTGGCCACGCCCTCCGGCATTATGCCGCACTTCCTTCAGCACCTAGAATAAAAAAAATAACTTTTTAATCTTTTATTTAAAAAGCATCGCATGAAAATTTTCTATAATACTTTTACACGATACCATTCTAATATATTACATTTAACGGGTAGTACACATAATGTAACTATTCAACGCACGGGAATGTCATTTGCTATCTATCGCTCGCACCGTGCGGACGCGTACGTTACTCTGTTCTTGCTTGCGCAAAATATACAATTTAAATTTACAATTATTTTTATTACTTTATTGGCGCACTGGACACTGAATGTTATATAATGATTAATCATACGCAAATGGCTTTAACCACCAAACGTTTTATTGGCGTTTAATACCTCGAAACCCTGAATGACCAACAGATCAAACGCCGGAAATGGCGATAGATAGACCGGCCACACACTCCGAAAACTCTCCTACTACATCCCGAGACAACTAGACTGGAAATCCGCAGGAAAATGTTGAGGCGGTACAAATATATAAGACATGGTGCGAGTTAAAAACACGAGGCTCAAAATCAGCCGGGAACGTGACCCATTTTGGACACTTTCTGCCTCACCATAGAGACATAAGAACACAATTTAGCCCATAAAAGGAGAGATCAGTCAGTGTTTCTTACAGTGTGAGACGATCCGTTATATGAAACAAATTAGATATTTCAAAGGCAATTCTCTCAAGCCCAGCAGTGGGGCGCGTGCTATTATTATACAAAAGGAACTCATTAGGCATTTACCGCATTCGCGACAAGAGCCACACAATAACAACGAGCACGATAAAAATATAACGGGGGACTGTTTAAGAGCAGGTCAAGTACCAAAACCTCCGCAGTGTCGACGAGGCCATAATTCCATTCATTCGCACTCCATTCCCCGCTTTGAATTGCGGAGCCGCGCGGCCGACCCGTTGATAGCGTAATGGATTTTTAACAAAGCTGTAATTTACCGGTTCTTTGCGGGCGAATCGTTGTACCGGTTGAGATGTATTAAGAGTTTGGCCCACTAACCTGACATTTATGTACTGAACGATTCAATAGGAACTCTGTAGCAATTTGTTAACGACTTTATGTTTTTAGTAAAATTTTAACATGCGTATTCGTTTCGATACGTTAATAATAATTCTTGCCAATATGTAACAGAGTAAAAGCTTTTCGCTATAAACTAAAAAAGTGTATGTAAAACGTCATAAGATCTTTTTTATAAAAGGCTTCTTAGCGGTGGTATAAGAGACAATAAGATAGTCCATAACTTTTTTATCACGAGAAATCATGCCTTAGTTTTAAAGAAAACCAACAATTTTTTGTTACACAAAACATTTATTACTATTATAATATGTTAGTTTAATACATTAATATAAAATCATGAAAATATATAAAGCTTATTCAAAGTGGTCTCAATGGACTGCAATACAACTTAAACATTAAGGGTAGTTATCAATAGCATGCACTCTTCCCATGGAAAAATTCTTGACTGCCAATCGCATGGATCGTTTTAGATACTCTAAATCATCATGGCCTCTAGAGCAAGCTTTATCCTCTTAAACTATATAATATCAGAACTTATAGATCAGAACGTCCGGAACGATTGTTTCTTTTTAAGATTGGATGGATCGAGCTTTATTTACGAGCCGGTGCAGTCTTGCTAAAGGGACCATTGTTTGTTATTAAATATGGTGTTTATGCAGGTAGACGCGCTTCTAATACTGAAAATCTATAATGGAGGCTTGTCTATTGCATCACATCCTACGGATAAAATGATGATGATAAAGACGAAGCATAAAACTTATACCGTTACGTACTTTATACCATATAATATTTTGTCAAACACTAAAGCCTACTATAGGCTTCTGTCCCAAACAGTGGGAATCCAACATGACTAATTACTACTGCATTCAACGGTCGTGGGAACGGCCTTGTGCCTCGAAGCGACACATATAACCTCCGCTATTGTATACAAATGATTGCTGACACTTGCTTGAGTTCACTGCAAGGTCTTACAGTTGTCTGTATGACTTCACTATAGTCTGGCGATGAAACAATTACCGTTATTAAAACTTACAATTTGCAAAATTTAGGTGAAAATAAATAATTATATAAATAAATATAAAAAACTGCGATAACATAAAGTTTAGCACTAGGAATAAAGATAAGCTTGTTATGAATTTCCCTAAGCTTCATATATTAGTAAGTCTGTGGGCAACTGTGTACAGTATTACAATACATCCCCACATGACATCGTTTCAGCACATACACGCCTACTGAAAGGCAATGGCCTCCCTGAAAGGTGTCTAGGGGGGTTGGCGATTGCAGTATAGTACAATGACTTTATTTGTGAGCAGTGACAATCCTATATATAATTAATACACAAAGTGTGAACTTTACGAGATTATATCGAACCGAACCCGCAACCTTCGATCGCAAGTCTCGGTCCTCTGCCGCTGGGCTACCTACCATTCCTGCACATTTCCATGTAATCTCATGCAATAAATTAAAAAAGTTTCCCAAACAAAAATTTCTAAAAAAATCTATAATATTTAAAAAAAAATTATATGACAAAAATAAATGCAAAAAATACATGATTTCCAAATCTGCAACCAGTGGTTTCCGATTATCTTAATAAAGTTGTCTATCCTCCTTGTGTGTACATATCCCGCCCAAGTTTCAACCGAGTAATATATATATATACACACATATGTATGTATGTATGTGTATATATATATATATATATATATATATATAATATATATATTTTTATATATAAACGTGCTAATCTGGACGCAGTGATTGAAATTTAGTCTTTTGTCGGATCACAAACAGTTATTTAAATAAGAAATCGTAATCAGAACTCCGCACACTCCACCTTTCAACCGTCCTCTATCTCCCTCTCTCTCTCTTACGTATGCTCTTATGTTTCATTCCACAAAAATATACATCGTACGGACATTCTAATACTTGATACAAGATGGCGTTCGGAACGCCTAAACTTCGGACATCACCGAAAGATGGTGCTGGCCGACGGTCGTATCTCTATCCCTCAACTCAGTCCACTTTATAATTACCTACTACGGTACACTTTTCAAGCGATCCCTATTAACCGCAAAAAAATACTACTATTAAATTGTATGGCGAAAACTCGTTTTTTCAAACGGTTTGGGTTTATTATAAAAGCTTCAAATGTATGGTGCTGCTGGTGCACCAATTAAATAAATTATAAATGATTCGACTGCACGAAAGTCACGTCACCGTGCGTCTAACTGGCTGCTGAAAGGCATTCGTTACAACACTTGCATCGGACGCGGTGCCGTGGAACATTTGATAAGGTCCGATAACAGTTGATAAAAGTTTATCAGTAAATTCAATGCCTCGATCACATTCACGTAATAAACACAATATTGTTTAGTTTGACACAAGATCAAGTTAATGCCATAAATGTGTCCTTCACTACAATTCTATCTGTTCCACTGACACAGACCTTGATGAGGTCATCGGTAGACATGTAGGTGGTTTGCGTCCAATTGGCTCTTTTGAAACTCTTTGGGAGAAGCCTTTGTCCAACTGTAAACGTCTTCACGTTGAAATGATTACGATAACAGTAGTGTAATAAAAAATAAATCCAGTTTTTTCAGAGTAATGGTAACACATACCCTGCGGAATATACGTCATCTCAAAATGTCTAATAACCCTTAAATGCATAATGATGTAAATGTAAATGCATAGTGTTGTATGTCTGCTACATAAGGTCGTTTAATAAATTAGTATAGCAAATATTATATATATATTTCTCTCCACTGTAGTGTACTTATCTGCAAGATATATATTTTTATGAAGTATAAATAAAAGTCATGCATTTAAGGGATAAGATTGGTCGAAAATGACGCCATATGACTACCTCAATAAGGTGGTCTCGCTGGTACTCGCTGGTCCGTGGTCTCCACTCCAGAACCTTAAGCTCTGAACTGTCACTCTGGATAATTCGATCATAGTTTTAGAAAGCCGTGTTCACCTGAGACAGACGGAACTATTCCTTTAGAATTTGCAGTTGCGACCTTTACGTGTCTAGAGTGAGTTAATATTACCTTAGCGTGAATGAACTTTAGTTATTATAAAGGAAATGTCGAATTATTAAAATAGTTTATACAGGTGATTGATTGATATTATGAATGTATAGCTTATTTCCCGTCGATTAATGTATCCAAATGAAAAATGTTTCAGAAATGATAAATAACTTAATGGTAATACATAACATATAAAAGAAACCTTTTACAAATTTAATTATTTTTTACTCTCCCTGCAGACCTGTGGCATTGCAAGTTTCATAGTGATCACTTTATATAGAATGAATGAAAGATGAAGAAAGAGGTGCAAAGTTTTTAAAACTTTTTGTTGCCAAATGTTCTATACATTCATCCCAACAATTTTCTCGCCTGTAGCCAATCACATGTGCTATGGCAACATCGATATTGTATCTGTCATCACGTCTAATATAAGGATACTGATTCACTCGCGGTGTCCCTGGAGGCCCGGTCAGTGTGTCCTGCCTGTAATTCGTGTCAATTAACGTCGAGGGCAAAGTGTCACGGCGACGCGCATGGTGGGTTTCGTCACCGCTATTTGTGGGATGAGGCTAGATCGTGTCAACTTCGCGGACAACGCTAGGTTACCTTCGTTTTAATGAGAAAAACTATATCATTATCATTTGATCATTTTATTATATATTTGGATTAATTATAGTAATCATTTGTGTCCCGGAGGGAATGTCAGAAGAGCACAACATGATAGAAACTGGTATCACACACGTATTACACGGATATGTATTGTCCTTTATGAAAGTTACAGAAACTTCCACTGATATTCTCGTAGTTATTAATATTCTAATGCACATAGACAAGGTTGTCTATCATATCAATGTTGACGTTCCTTAAAATAAAACTACGATGTTTCCAAAATCATTCCAATCCAGATCTTTCACAATCGCACTTACTATGTTGTAAATACGAGTAACATTCCAGTGGCGACCATGAGCCGGTATACACGCACGCTGTCAGTAGGCCCCCCCACTATGGGGAGCGACGAATTAGTCAAGGCCGCTAGAAGTCGCTGAATGAGAGCAGTGCATTGTAGCGATAGCTGTAAAGACTGCCTTGCAGTGCGAGTATATCAGCTGAATTGTTAGAATAATAAATTATATAAAAAAGGTATATTCGGCGTGCTAAGTTTTGAAAAGAAATTCTCAACATTCCAAAGTCTCACGTTCGCATAAAAGCCGCAGTATCTCGCGTGAATTATGTCAGGGTCGGATGCTGTTGGATTTGTTCTGTGGGGTGGTCCAATAAACACGACATTTGTACTGCATAATAAAGCTACTTGAGAGAGAATATTAAAAGAAATTAAAATATTTACATTTGCTTCTTTCTTAATATTGTATGAAAAATGTGTATATGTCCAAAAAACATTACCTATTTTCACAGGTAGTGCGAAAAACAATTATGTGTATCTAAGACTAGATTTATTATATATATAATAAGCAATTCTCTCTACAGGCAGTGTAGACGCTTTTACAGCAGGATCCCAGTATGAGAATGGAATGAAAAAATTCAGAAAGCTTTTATTAAAAAAAAAAAAAACAATTACAATAGCTTTGTGCGCTCCTTAACTCCATACATAGAACACAGAACTCCTTGTGAATGATGTGCGCGACTACAGGCTATTCCAATATTTATTAAATTCATTTAAAATGTATATAATTTCAAACAATAGCTCTTGTAAACATTAAACTTTTCCACAGTGTTTTTTGACATCTTAATAATTAACAAGAATAGATTTTATAATATTACACCTAAAAAAGTTAGATACGAGCCTCGCGAAGCGGGCGAGAAATAGTATGATATATACAGGGTAATTGGTTACAGATTTAAAAACTTTAAAAGAATGAATAGCTCATTTGTCTATCAAAATCTTTAAAGCCTTTACACGTATTTCCAATTACCCTTCATAAAGTGACCACTGTAAATGCGACAAAAATTTATTTTAATATAAAGTATACCGAGTTTTTCTTACTAAATATCATTATGTAACGCAGTTTATTCGTATAAAAAAATTTTGGATAGGATATACCGTACATTAATTAACGGCAAATGAATTATACATTCATTCATTTTTTAAAGCTTTTACTTCAATAACCAATCCTCTTGTACATAGGTAAATGTTCAAGTGGCAGGGGTACGTAACAAAGACACCGCAGGATCTGCCAAGCCCCTCAGCCAGCACCCTAAGCTGAAACTAGAGAAGTGTAAGGGGAAAGGCACACACTTGTCCGTCTTTACCTTCAAGTATCATTACTATTATGTATAAAAGAGACTCGTATACTCAATGACATGATAATTTGTTAAGTGTACCTTTACTCAACCTGTTCTTGTGCGGCGGATAGGGACCAAATTGAAAAAAAATTACAACTTTAAAAATTATTTCGTCAGCAGAATATTTTTTATGCGGTGAATAGAGACCGATTAAAGAAAATCTCATGTAGAAAATAACTCAAATCATTACGAAAATGTAACTATTAGCCTACGTAAACTAACAGTATGCGAACTGATTCAAAATAACTTTCATCTCTTGCCGAGTCGACTTTTTTCAGTTATCATATAGTCAATGAACAGTTTTGCGTCGGCGTTTTTTCACTAGACACATGTATATCTCAGTCATCATACATCATATATACTTCCTAATACCTTCTCATTTTTTTATGGATAACATCGTGTACTATACTCCAATTTGATTGAAACTTTCTGATACCACACAAAAAAGTGTACATCGCTCGGTAGAAATCTAATAGTCTTTAACTATATTTGTATGAATATTACCCTCTCGCAATATACAAACAAATATTTGTAAGACGGAGACAATATCTAAGCGCATTTTGGTGCAGACTCCAGACCAAATGGAGAGGTACCTCACAGACGAGACAAAGTCACATTTCATAGTTTACGATTTACTTTTTCTAACAACAAAACTACTAATAATTTATTAAACAAGGATTAATAAAGGTTATTACATTTTTTTAAAAGGGGGAAGATCTAGATGTTAAGATCAACAACAAACCTAACCTAACCTTAACTAAAGGTTAGGTTAGTTTAAGAACAAAATGATTGACAAAGTGAAAATGCGTTAGGTTATAGCTACGATGACTGTAACTATTTGCAACTGACTGGGCCGCTTAAAACCTTTTTATGTTTTTTATTTTTTATACTTTTTATGTTTGACAGCTTGTGTCGCTTAGCGTCCTACATGTGCTTATGTTTCGGGCAGTCTACTGTTACGCTTCAATTTACTTTTACCTAATTTCGTGAAATTATAATTAAATTACCACCAACATTTGAATTTATTTAATCCGTTTAAACAGTCCATACGCTCGCCAACAGTAACTATATTGAATAGATACAACAAGCATTCTGGCATATGTTATGACATATTAGTCAACGGATTATTTTTTGGACTGGATCTACGTTATTGCCTTATTGTCGACGTTTACACATTCGTCGACAAAAGGACGCTTATCCAAAATCTCGCTGTAAGAAATTAAACTCTGTCTTCGGGAGACTAGAATGAGCCAAATTATTACCAACTTGGTAGACTGCCGAGCTATCAGATTTTTTTGGGTGGGCGCACTATGAAATGACCTGGTGCAAAGTTTCTCCAAAGTGTTGAGCCTCGACTTTGTCTGTTGCTAAGGTCTATCAATTGTCCTACGGTTGGATAAGGTAAGTAAAAGCTCCGTGACTATATTTTTGAAAATAAACTAATCAAGTCGCTCTACGACTACATTGCTCTGTGCGTGTCTATCAAACAGCAATAAATACGTCAAAATAGGAAGATCGATGTACTCTCTTCGTAAAGCTCAGATGTTGAATCAGCTTGGAACCGCGCCAGTGCCAGTGGCCGATACCCTCGGCGTCGAGTACCGTGTATTATTAGCAATGAAACACTTAACAAATAAGTATCTTAAACTGTATTCCTGCACTTTGCATGTAAACCTTTTATAAAACTGCCATTAAAGCTTTCATATACTGACTGAATAGTTTATGAAAATATGTATCTAGTGGTAACGCACACCTTTATTTTTCCATCAAATCCTTTTACAGTTTTCCTGTTGTTAAGTGTTTTTATATTACTGAATTGAAACTGCAGAATTAAAACTTCGGAAATGATCGCTCACAACAAATCGATTAAAACATGAATTATTTATTAATTTATCCACAAAGGCATGACAAGAATAGCAAGATAACCCAATTTGACAGTAATTAGAATTAAATTAATGCTACAAGGGTTCTAAACGCACCCTGATCTGGGAAAAATCTATAACAAATTCAGGCTTTTGTAAACGCTTTCAAAAAGATATGGTTAAAGTCGTCGCTTTTGCTCGCGATCCAGTCTAGCAGTGTGACCCCAAGCCGCAATTCCATGCGCTGGTTCGATCAGAACCGAACACTCGATACTATAGTAGCCGAAGCAATAGGCATCGAGCACCGACGGGGGCGGCCGCCCGATCCTTAACCGCGAACAGCGTGGGCGAACCGAGTTTGGCTCGCCTGTGGTCCACGCTGCCGTCCCAATCATACAAAACAAAAACACTTCACAGCTCTACTCGGATAGAGCGGTTTACTACCTGCGAGCGTCATCGTGCAATTGTAATACGTCTGTCCAGCAAGTTCATGAACCCTTTCATTCCGGGAACTCATTTCCGATGAAGCTGTAACAACCCACCGGCCAACCGAGAATATGCAAGCGAGGACCGACACAAATATCGTAACATATTGCACGACAACCAATCCAAAAAGATTCACCATCAGTAGTAGTGTGTGATAAAACGCAAGGACTAGATTGTCAAATACCCCAACGCCTCCTTGATTTAAGAGTATAAATCGTTACATGACCTTACGCGACGTAACCCTGATCTCATCTGCAACGCACTATCGCTTCGTGAATAATTCAAAGCCGATTACTTACTATCCGTTAACTTCTATAATTAGCAATTACAACTGCTATGTTAATTGTAAGCTAACCAACTTAATCCGTGTACACACGGCTCATTCATTCGATAAATGCTTGTTAATTAATTGGAATTAAAACTTAATATTGTACACGGTTAATTGTTTATTTATTTAATATCATAGAACACATCAAAATATTATTAAACGTAAAGAACATTACATGGTACTACGTTGTATCTATTAGGGATACAGGAAAGTAATGTCGATTCTGTCGATATATTTTACAGATAAAAACAATTGATTTTTATCGCTCTGACGTTGAAAATTTGTGTACTATATGACAAAGGGTTGTTGATAACGATCGTGAATATATTGTTGATTAGAAATAAAAACTTGTTAAACATGTAGTCGTGTGAATTTAACTTAAGAAAGCGACATTACTTTCTGCTCCCCCTAATAGATGGAATATGAGATTAATCCGTCAGTTTCCTCGTAATTCTGACTCAATAACTAAACATTTAATCATAATTATTAATTTATGAGAGGGAAAGAGCTCTGGAGCTGTGATATGGTCAGTCGCGATTAAACCAAGACGAACTTACTTCTTCGGCTCGATTAGGCCACTTTGGAAACGAGATGATTTTATTTATTCCAATACCACTCTCTTTACCCTTCACAACTATCATGACATGGGGGTTAATCTTGTTCTACTGCCGAAAGACCGATGGTAGAGCCAAAAGACTTGATTCGACACTGAAGGCTGAAAAGTAACTGAATTTATGGGTACTAGCTCTCTTGGCCTCTATGTAATAAATCTACTACTTCCCTTGGTCTCTTTGTAACGGACTCGTAGAGAGTGCGTTATCGACGTTCGTATCCTTCCTTAGAAGAAGGTGAAACTTGTCCTCCGAGATAGTACTATGTCGACCTAACCATTTCAACATAAAAGGTAGTTATAAGGCATTTAGATTTTAATGTTGCTTTTCTTTAGCTTAATCTTTTTAATTTTCTTGTATGTTTGATTGCGTGTGTCATTGTGGTGTTCAATGCTTATCTGATTTCTCAACAAAATAAAATTCAAAATAAGGAATGTCATTAGACTAAGTATCGTCCTTATTAACGTCTTCCGTCCCATTTAATGCGCGCAGGCAGTGACGTCACGTAACGGAAGCTAGCCGAGCAGAGGCGGCCAGTTGGCCGACCCGTGCCGCGTCACGCATCGAATTTACGAAAGGACCACTTTGTCGGCCGACTGTTCGATTCCTTGTGTGAGCTTTGAATACCTTATTACTAGCGTTTAACGATAAACTTGTTAGCAGGCGATTTAACATTCCTTGTGCTATGGGGCATGGGTGATGAACTTAAGGCCCGCAAGTATAGTATTTATTATTTATAACAAAAAAAATTACTTTTTTAATATTACACCAAATTAACTAGCCAATTCGTGATTGCCACTTCAGAACCTTGAAGCCCGCTGCCACTCTAACTTTCCAATTCGCGGGTCTTTGCCCGTTACACCGCTGAGGCATGCGAGTCGCAGGACACATGTTCTGTAAAATCTCATGTGCGTCTTACTCTACCTTAGATAGTGACTAGAGCTTCCCAACACATTGTAACAAAATAATTTTACGAAGTTCATAATGATTTTATTCATATTCACTCATGCACGGGGCTGCAAACCTTTACATCTAAATCTTAGTCAAACAATAGCTTGCAGTACTCTTTCACCTTATATTTAATATAATAATTAAGTCATAAACCAGACGTTTCTTCTTACCGCTGATGACTTTTTTCTTCATTTTTTTTATTTGATATGATCTGACCTTTCTTTTTACAATGTTGCATATAGTACATTTTTAATGTTGTGCCAAATATAAAAGAACACATAACAGTGATGTGCTTTTAACTCATGTGTACTGCTAAACAAATACCTCAAACCAATTACTGTATAGTAAAGACAAATGTACATCTATAGTCGGCCTAGTACTAAAACACTACAAATTGTGTAAAAAATAAGTGGAATTAATTTTAATACGGTTGTTAAAGGTTGGGCACCCCTGGCCATGCTTTATATAAATTCATTGTATCTATATGGCAACGCCTCTATAAAATGTCGTCTCAACGCACAGTAAGCGCCGGAAGTAATTTCTTACTGCCTCTGGATTAGTAAGAACTTCAACAAGCGTTTTTTTAATTTGAATTTATAGCTTTGTAAGTGGCCAATAATTGTTTGTAATGCTCTCGGTGTTTAGGCTATATCTACGTGACCAACGAATCAAATTCGCATTTTTTGTTTATTATAAATAAAAATAAATTATTGAATATGTTGCTTAGCTTAAAACGGCTCCACCAACTAACTCTTGACACGAGGAAAGTTGTTGAGGAAAAAAATTTCGTAAGAGAATATAAACTGCAAGGAAAACAGTCAATATAATACATTTCAGCTTACATACGAGCTGTTAAACATTACATATATTATTATAAAATAAATATATTTCTACCTACTTAATTTGGCTGTGGCTTTGCGATTGGATCCAGTATTCTCCTATTTTTGTTCCCCCGCCATGTGTTGGGCAGCAACGTTACATTTCTGATATATAAATATTTTTCTATTTTTTTCATCTTAGGATGAGAATCTGATTTTTTTGGATCCATTCTTTAGATAAACCTGGACGAGGATTGTAAGACATGATGTCAAAATCACCTTGTATGATGATAAAAATAAAATTAGGTCAAGGTGGAAGCCACGGTGAAGACCGGCTGGTGAACCTTTGGACGTTTATTTACCTTTTTAAAGTTTTCGGAAAACACTGAATGCAGGTAGCTTTCAACCCATCCTACTGGATACCTATGTAGGAGGTCCATGTTATAGCTCAAATAATAATAATGAAGTAAAAATAAAAATCAAAAATAATTCTAATTATCCTATTTGTAATGTAAAGCATAATCTTATCGTCGAGTATCTCGGTGTAAGTCTAGTCTGGCAAAACTGATCTAAGTTGACCTTTAAATGATCACAAGCGATACCAGTCAGTTTCCAGGTTGAGTTTAGTTACTAGATTTAGTTAAATTAGTCACAATCATAGTTAATAATTTCTCGAAAACACTCTGAATATGGCCAACGCAGAACAAGTCAACGCGGCTATCTTTAAGGGAGGCCTTCGCTTTGTTATGGGCCGTCCATGGGCCGATATAATGAATTACGAAAATTGTTAAATTTACCATTTATTATTAAAGTTAATACGTTGAAATTAAAACATTAAGAGCGGGCATCGCCGAGTAGAGCTGTATGACGTCATCACGACGGCTGACCACAAGGTACGCACGTACTCGAAGGAATTGGCTCTTAATACTCGTACAATTATAACTAATATCCAAAAAAGTGTTGTTTTTATTTAAATTGTCATAAAGACGAATAAATAATTATTTTATATAACGAACGTGATTTTATTTTGGAATTCCGCAACCATATCTACAATGAAGGAACATAGCCCGCTCCGCTTTAGTACGCTTTCTGCCACTTTTCATTTATCCATATATATACACATATACATATATATGTATATATGTGCATATATGTATGTATAGATATATATTTAAAATAAACAAATCTGATTATGGTAATGAATGAAAACTATTAAGAATTAGAGCAGTAGATAAAGAACATAAAACTGAGGCATTTCTGTAAGTAGCGTATTCTCTCGGTGGTAGCTTACTACTACTTATAATGTTAAAATAATCGACGATTCAAAAGCGCATGTTAATGTCTTAAATAAACATTTTTCGAATATTGAAAGTATCTGTACGTGAACACAGGAGGCGATGTGACCTCACCCTCACAATATCCACGGGGACCTATTCACCGGAAACGAAGGCGTAATGTAATTGACACATATCTCGCGACACTGCAGATCGATTTGGCGCCGGCGCTCTCAGACCACACGCTGGACCCCGGGAATTGTGTTGTACGGTCTGAATTCTACCACAATAAATGATATTCCTGTCATATGTTTGTAGCATAGTGGTAACACGCACTACTGCGACCAAAAAGAAAGGTGAAATTATCATGTACTCGTATATCTCCCGGGCATTAGGAAGGCAGGTAATTTTTTTCTAAGTTGGTAGGACTAGCTATAACATTTGCCAAGCGTCTGTTTGTCCAAATGTTTAATTATCCCGAGTGAGTATTTTTCTCGGTTTAAATTTTATGAAACGCTTCAAGTGTCCATTGGTGCCAAAATCGCTTAATTTTTTTTTTTTTTAAAGAAACATCAGAAACTCGACTCGACTGATATCGTTCCGCAACCACCGTATGTACCTTTTTTGGTTCCTGAGCAACTTCTGGCTGTCCAGAAAACTCAAAAGGCCATATAGATAAAAATCAAAACGAAGGTTCTGAAAGTCATACCAGAAAATAAGCATTCCGACTGTTTCGAAGTCTGCAAAGTATGTTTCTTTGGACGGACTTTAGTTTTAAGGGATAATGGATTTGAAAGAATAAAATAACAATATAACATTTTATGAACAAGTTCACCTTAATCTTTGATCACAGTAATATGTATACAGGTTGTAATGGTTAAAGCTGTAAAGTTTTAAGAGGGGTCAATGCTTAACCTTTTTCTCAGCAGAAACTTTTAAAGATCTACATCTATTTCTAATCTTTAATTTTTGCATTGGTATACGGCAAGGCAACAACTTTTGGCAATACAGTCTGCACGGACAGATAGTAAATAATAATTAATATTATGTAGTAATTATAATTTTTCAAACGATTTCTCTTATTAATCAACCAATCATGATTGATTTTTGAATAGGGTGTTTCATACTTTAATTCACATCTAATGAGGTACACATATATTTTTAAATTTTTGCACATATATAATAACCAATCGCCCTGTATATTTTAGCTAATCATTTTTATTCCCACTTTACAATTACCACTAATTCAGGCTACAGGTATACTAACTTGCTTTTGATAATCTTCAATGTAACACGCACGTGATATTACAGTTACTCATTAAACATGATTTATATTCCATCGCCAATTGTTACCTGTAACAAATAGAAAAATATATTATACAAAAATGTACAATTTGTATTATTTTGGAATAACCTATACCATCGACTAGAAGCCTTTTCAAAGCGTCATCCTTTCGCATCTTTGTAGAATACAGCATATGCTATAACAAAATTTTAAAAAAAGTGCGACACTATTTTTATATTAATGCATAAAAAACTCCGATTAAGTCACTAATAATAAAGTAAAGGAACGTAGGTGTTTTACCCTTTCAACGGGGTCACCGGGGGAGTTAGACGGTGGCGCCGGGACGCACCGGGACAGACGGCGCCACGAGTTCAACGGCCGCAGTTTTGAGGTAATGGTGTTGCAACAACGGAAGCATTCCACGTGTTAATGCATCGAGTATAATGCGGTCTTTAATAGCACGCGATGTTGCGATATCGAAATACCTTTTTAACTGCATTTTATGTTGGCGACCCTTTTTTTAGTGGTTTATCACGTGATCGTCCACACGCTGGTGCAATTCCACCCCGACGTTACCACGCACCGTTTTCATTGTAAATTTTCTAGTTTTCTGTTATTAGTCGCTAAATTTTTGACATGCCAACATAATTGTTGGGAATTGTAAGTTGCTTGTTTTTTTGTTTAAATAACGGCATATCATTTATGAGAGAAGAGTAGTCGCTTAAACCGCAGGAGCGTTCAGATCACTTAATACGTTGTCAATCGAAAAAATTATTGAACACTTTAATTTAATAATTGATAAAAAATCATTGAAGAGTTGACGGTATTCATCATACCGCTCCTAGAGCGACCACTGAGAGTTTTTGTGGGTAGGAGTTCGACGTAACACTGTTCTCCCCACAGAGGCGAGGTAACTCTAGAGGATGATGTCTCCGAAACAAACAAACATGTAAACTCTAACAACTTGTGAAAATAGGAATGGTAATTGAAAAGAAAAGTCTAAGCTGTGTAACATGACATAGTGGACAGGGTTCCGTAATGCAAATTCTATCAAAAATAAGTAGAGCTTATTAAGTCAAAACTAGCAAAAATAGCTTATTTTTATACAACGAAGTATAATACAGGAAAATATGCGATGACTTCATTGTAGTATCAACATTATCAGCCATAGTGATGCCGACTGCAAAGCAGGCCTTCCATAAAGATTGCTACGATGACCGGTTTTGCGCTGCCCGTATTCAGCGATTACCGCCACCTTGACCATGACGTCGGTCTACCTAGTGGCTCATGGGCGCCACTCGAAAACTTGCAGGAGTACCCCGATGTGTCCTACCCTCTACTTTTTTTAATTAATTCTTATTTGTATCGCTAGCGTTTTTTTACAATATTTATTTTTCGCTTAAACTAAACGCAGACAGTTGGGAGAGGGTTGCCGCTATTTGATACGGATCTTTCTTCTCCCAGCTGCGAGGCACGACAGCGTTTTATAATTTTTTACAATTTTTCTTACACAATTTTCTCTTATGGATAAATACAGCTAAAATTCAATACAATTTGGAATACTCAATTACATATTAGTTGCTACATTATTTTATTTCAAGTCGCTGCCCAAACGCTACAGACCGTCCTACCCTCTACTACTTCACACGAGCTATGCTTCAAGCTTCGTCGATGACTCTGTTTCTTTTTGGGTCTCTATTTCTGTTACGTATTCGCAGCGAAGTTTCGAGCATAGAATTATACGTAATAGTATAGAAATACCTAATTAATCCATATTTAGGCATGGCACAAGGTCATAGTTTGCGTTTACGCAAACATAACATACACAAGCGCGCTTTAAGTTTAATTAACGAAAGGTAATTAACACATAACACACCCGGTGACCCATTTCGCAAGCGGCCCGCCATTTAACAAATGACTGTCCGACTTAATTAAAATCCGTCATAATTAACTATATATAGACTATAGGACTTACATTTGTGAAAGATATCACAGTAAAAAAAACCTCACACAGTCGAGACTGTTTGTGTGACTTTTCACAGATCTATTTTTATTTTAAATTGAATGATGTCATTGACATAAATGTTAAATGTTGTCAAATTCTAATTTTATATTGTTACATAAATTACCACCTAATTGCTAACACATGAATCCCGACGGAATTCAAGCGAAAACAAGTCGGCGAGAACAAATTCAAGAGAGAACAAAATCGTTTTGTTTACAGACGATGTACTTGTCTCGTGAATCGATGTCGACTATATTATAGAAATTTTTTTTAATATTTATGTTATTAGTTATTTAAGATTTGAGAGTTATTTTTACTTTAAATATTGGGTATTTTAATAACAACATTGCAGGATGTGTGGTATTGTCTGTGAGTGGCGAGGTTCGCTGATAACAGGTGGACACAATGTGTTATAAAATGGACGGGACCACGAGGTACCCGAGCGAGAGACAGACCTAATACCAGATGGGCTGACCAGATCGTAGCTATGGCAGATCACGGGTGGCTCCAAGTTGCCAAAGATAGAGTAAAATGGAAAGCTTTGAAGAAGGCTTTTACTTTGAGAAGGTCCAAACAAATTTAGTGTAACATTATTAAAACTATTATCTAAATTACCAATTTTGAGTCATTCGTATGGAATGAAATAAAGCTTTATTATTATTGTTGTCTGTGGGATAGAAGTGGGAGTCGCTACACAGAGAGCACACCGCAAAGATAACATTATTTTAACGAGCACGCATCACAGAACAGTGTTATTAATAAAATAATTAGATTCATGAATAAGTTTATTACATGGATGGTTTAGTTATATATTTAAATAAATCCAACCGTGAGAAGACTACATTTATTTTCGATAATACCTTCTGCATTGTAACGTAAACATTGCTTATTTCAAGGAAAACTAATTGATGAAATGAAAACAACAATAAGAGACAATACGATGAGAAAAATGTGGGTATAAATAGAAATGAGTCAGTGCGGCGGTGGGCGGCAAAACAAGGCAATAAATTATTTATTTAGAGGCCGGTATCGTTGTGCCGGTCGAGGGTAATGCCGTCACGATGCAGAGATGTTTTAAAGGCAAGATCGATAGTTCTCTATGATTTCCTTTTAAAGTTGCCATCAAACTGTACAATTTCATCATAGACTTCTACAGCTAGGGTCCAAGTTTGCAAGACGCTGATAGCGCTTAGCTGGATACATAAAAAGAAAAGGACTCATTCACAAATTAATATCTTTATCTACATTGGATTATTTATAGAGACCACTTGCGTAAGTCATGAGAAGAATTCCAGAACATTCCAAATTATAAGAAACTAGAATTAAACACAGAATTAAAATCTATAACGATCGTCATCATTACTAAACATAAGCTTCTATGGATATCCGATAGGAGCAAATGGAAGCAGTCTTCATCCAACATCTTCCGACGTCCACTCTGATTACGACGTTGACATGGGGAAGAGGATCGAAGAAGGCAGCGTCACCACCCCACATAGGCGACGACATATGTCGCCTTATATTCCTAGATATACAGTAGAAAAAAATAAGGACTCGGAACTCAGTCAAAAAGGGTCGAGCAAAACCCTGATCTAATCATGAATAATGCTATATAGATTTAGTAAATAGAAAAGGTAATAAAATAGATATAATTGTATAAAAATTACAACAAATTGTAAAATGTAAACAAAATTGAAAAATTGAGTCAAACCTGTGATTCCATTAAAAAAAATATATAACTATAATAATGTAACAAAATGTGATCCAGGAACGAAGATAATAGAAGAAAGGTGATGCACAGTAGATATAAATGTAAAGAAAACTAGAGATTGTTAAAGACAGAAGGAAATTGTAATGTAAGAGATTGTAAAGAATGAAAGGAGAAAATGATATGACAGGGGTGACGAGAGGTTGCCAAAAAGGAGGCTAAATAGAAAAAAAATCATCTTCCGACGACAGTGCGGATGAATGTTTTACTCAACTTACGGGTCAGACGCCCCGAATCTAGAATCAGGTAATAACTTCAGCGGCTACCTATTCTGTATGCTATAACTTGCCAATTTGCTTAACTATGTCGACTAGTTTTGGACGGATCTCCTCATTTCTGTTACGATCCAATGGTTAACCTAGCGAGTTCGTCGACCCATAACATACTATCTCACTTCCTATGCAACAAAACAACCGTTGAGAACTATAATTAGATTCGAACCTGCAACAACGTGGCACGTGTGTAAACAACCTCTTGTACCATTGAGATTTCTCTTAGAACAGCTAAAGCTCTAATCGTATCTACCCTGTTTAACAACAGCGTAAATATACTTCACGGAAGACTAAGATGTTTCCATTGAACTAGATATTGAGTAGAAACTACACGCCAATCGCGATTACAAATTTACACCTGGATGGGTTAGCGACCTCCGCACAGAGTAGCTACGCGTAGAGACATCATTTACACAAGGTTTTTCACGAATTTTTCCGTAGTATCTAGTTCTGCAATAGAATAAATGACATAATTATTCTACCTTCTTATAATAATTAAATATAAATTCGAAAAAGAAAAATCTTTGGTTTGTTCAAATTCTTCGTACAGTTTGTTTAAGTGACAAAAATGTAGGTAGGTCAAAAATGTAAGTACAGTATGTTTGGTGGGAGATTGATTCAAACATTTAAACAACACAACTCTTTTGAAAATACATTGTTAAACACACATACTTGGACCAGAGCTTTGTTCAAGTAAATCTATTTATTTTTTATATATGCGTATTGTCATATGCGTAGTGATGGTTTATAAGTGTTTTTAAAGAATTAATGTACAGCTCATCTGTAAACAAAGTTTTACAACTTTTTATACTTTTACTCAATCACCTTGTATAAAATGATCACTGAAATATGCTACATTAACTATTTTTTTCATTAGAATGCAACAGGCGTACAACTTCTGGCAATGCAAAGTACTCACTGGAACGATTTTATTATATAGTAGCTCGAATTACTTATCTATTATTTTTTTTAAAAATATGGATTTGTAGATAGGATGTTTCTTTACAGTAATTACCAACAAATAAACTAAACATTCACCTCTTTAAGGCTTTTACACCTATTGTCAATCATCCTTTATATAAAAGTGTAGACCAGGATTAGTTTCATAATATAATTATTAAACAATGACTGTTGTATATTTTAAGTTTTATACTTTTTTTTGTTTATGTGTTAATGTTTTTTTGGGTTCTAATAAAAAAATCAATACTATTCACAAAAAACGTCATATTTTTTATTTTATTTTAATTAACAATTGCTAGTTTGCAGACTCTGTGATGTTATACTCTGTGCAGCGGGGCGACGAATAGTTTCGTCATCGATGAGGTCGCAGGGCGGCTCGGCTGTTAGCAATGCCAATTCGCGGCGCAACGAGCAACTGACTACAGCCCGCGACGCGATGATGCAACACGTTGCTGTCTACACTTGCACTATTAAATTGTGATGCATTTTGTAGAGGTTATATTTTTTTTTAAAGAGAAAATTCAACGAAACTTCGAAAGCTAGAATATAGTACAGGCTGACCGCGGGGACCTTTTTAATATTACAGGAACACTTCCTCTACAAGCTTGGCCTTTTTACTCGACTATGTAAAACACTACATATCTGCAATCATAATAAAATGCGAATAGAATCTTTTTTGGCGTCATCACCAGGCCGTTACTGATAGATTTGATTTCTAACCACGGTGAGGGAGATAGGTACCTCGATACTCTCTCGAAGGACATATAGTCAACAGGCACAAGACTGGAGAAACATTTACATGATAGACTTAACTTAGTAAGAAAAGGACCAATATTTAGCCACTTCCGCACATGCAGTGGTAGTCGTGCAATGAAATGCACCGCCCGCCAGCCCGCTGATAAATGCACATGCGGCAAACAATGCGAATCACACAACCGCCACCACCAAATCACTCAACACGTGTTTCACCCCTCCACGGGGCATCTTCAGAAGCTATGTTACACCGTATTAGTGCCAAACACAGATTTAACTTAGTCGATAAATACGCGTATTTATGTAGATTAGGTTGTTTTATTATTGACCCAGTAGATGCGGCGGGGGTAACCCACCATTAAGTGGACCGAGTGGTAAGTCGCGGAAAGTCCCTGCACGCGGGCAGCGCAGCACCAGTCATCGTGACGAACTTTGAGCGATGCCTACGTCTTGCGGTAAGCGTCTATAAGCTAAAGAAGAAAAAGATGCCTTCATTGTACTAATTAATTATCGCTTATTATATCATATATTGAGACCACTAACCTAATTTATAAAATGTCAGTTAATTTTCTCTTCGGTATTTCTTTACGTCAAATGTCACGTCTCTATTGTGTCTGTCAATCTAAAATCCCTTCGCGTTTGTGTCTATCGACTAAACAATGTGCTTGTCCAATGAAAGCCAAATGTTGTTTCATCGTAGTGTTTGATATTCAAATGCCTCAAACTTGTGCTAGTTGGTCTGTCACGTCTTTCTTTCTTGCGTCTACCTTGTGGACTACCACGTCTTTCGTACGTTTGTCTACCAAATATCCCACCTGCCTGGAGTCCCACCCAAATGCCACCCGCATCCTTGTATCAGCCAGCCAACTGTCACGTATGCTTAGTCTGACAGTTAAATGTCATCGCAGCCACGTGTCTATCCGCCAATGTTGTTTTTTGGCCAGAAATACTGCTATCCTTGAGTATGTCGGTCACGGATTACGAACGTTAACTTAATTTTAAACTGAGATCACCATCAAAATCATAATAAATGATTTTGATGGTGATCTCATGTAGTTAAGGCCAAATGCGATGATGCTGTCTTCTTATGTCTATCTGGCAAATGTCGGCCGTTTTAGATCAGTCTACGTTAGTCCCGTGTATGTAACGCGACAAGCATTCCTCAACAAATCATATCTAATGTTTTGCTTCAAGCAGAGAAGGGAATCGCGGGGAAGTTTCTCTCGTATTAACACACAATGGTACGTCGGGCGGCTTATGTATTGTATTGTTGTCGATGCGGCGAACATTGCATACATTGAATTTTTTGCTTCTATCGTTACTTCTTTTAGGTCAACAGCCACATACAGTTTCACGTTACCTGCATTGCAATGACTGATAGGGATACGAAGGTAACCCTCTAACTAGCGGGACCCAATATTTTACGAGTCATATATTTTTTCCCAAATTACCACAAACACAATTCTACTGCCAGAAGTAATTGGCGTTCTAATAGGAAAAAATAATCACGTTTCAGAGTGATCACAGGATGTTGATTCAAAAAAGGTGTAAAAACTTTTTGTTGACAAATACATTTGCCAAAAAAAAAACATACTCCTATTTTAAAGCTTTTACACCTATAACCATCTTTATTTATAGATTACTCGTAATATTCGAGTCTGTAATCAAAACTTCGATTTTCGAAATAAGTCTAGACGACACAGATTCTGCACGCAATGCGTCTAGTCGGGGAAGTCCTTTTGCCAAATTGTTAATAAATGTTGCCCACTTCACAACGAACTCAGAGTAAAATTACGGTCGTTTATAATCTTTGAGTCAAACCCCCTTACTTTACACTAGACAGACGTAATACAGAGGCAATATTGTCTCGATGATAAAAATGTAAATTTTTAGGGTATATAGGGTAATATCTTTTTAATAGCAAGTTATTATTATATAGCTTAAACCTTGCGGTCTTCAAATGTCTAAATATATTCGACTCATACTTAAAAAGACGGCACCGCTGTGCCTCTATATTTTTCAATGAAATGCTCATAATTCTTACACTTCGCCGTACGCCTATAACAACAATAATACGTGTGTAGTACAACAAACAAAGTTCACTAACTTTTATTTTATTTATAACTACAAACCATACTTGTTGATCACGAAATTCAAGTGTTAATTGTCTTCTCCCGAAAATATGGTTTGATTGTTATATTTGTCACGTCAAAAATATGAGTACACTTAAATCAATTAAGGATGTTCTAAATTCGTGACGTCACCGCTTAACACGTCCACTGTTGGACTTAGGCCTCCACAGATTTTCAAAAGAACCGGTTGGAAGCGACCTATATTTAGCGTCTTCTGACAATTTTAACAAGGCTCTCTTGCAAGTGGATGTCCGACGCTGCGCTTTCTGGTCTGTGGTCTCTATTCCAGAACTTTAAGACCCCAGCGGCCACATATTTTGAGCCCTAAGAGGCTTGTTCATTGCTACTTTAACTTGCTAGTTATTTTCGATTCGATTTTACAGAGAAATGTCGAGCATAATCCTATCTTATCACCGGTAAACACACCGATTGATGACTTAAAATTCGTCAAAATCCGTGACGAATTGGTTAACTAAATTTAGCCAGCAATCCGTGAAAACATGAATGAATATTTTGGTAAAAGAATCCACTTCTGTATTAACTTAGCCGCAGACGTCCTTTCCGAAATGATGTTTGATAATTACCGAATCTTATACTTTTTAATACAATAAAATGTTTGAATGGTTTTTATATAAATTATTTAGTGCTTTGTAATTCACTACGACCCGGCAGACGCTGCGTGGTTAGGGTCCCACAAAGTAGGCAGACAACATAATTAGTTTCACAGAAAGTGGTTGGATATGGGTTACCCACAACACCACCGATTTCTGTGGCCATCTTTGGGGGAGGAATATGACTTGTAGTGAATGTTTATCAGCTAATATGATGATAAAATGAAAAATCAAGGTTGTTGTAGAAAAGCTCCGATGTTATGTTTCAATACCTTGATAAATACGGAATACGGAACGAATATATCAGAGGTTCATTTAAGGTAGCTCCGATCCCCAGCAAATTACAGGAAAATAGATTGCGATGGTATGGCCACATTCAACGAAAACCAGATGACCACGTGGTAAAAATTGTCTTAAGCCTCCCAGAATTCCCAAGAGGGAGAGGGCGTCCAAAAGCTACGTGGTGGTCTAATATCAGAAAGGAACTGAAAACCCTTCAACTTGATGCAGAGACAACCCAGGATAGAGTGGCCTGGCGCAAATTGATAAGGAGACCCGACCCCAAATAAAGGGAAAAGGGAAGGAAGAAGAAGAAGTTATGTTTCAATATCTTGACTTCATCGTGTACGTGTGCTTCCGTATTACCAGACGCCGGTCGGTCTGGAGCGATGCCAGCCACTTGAGTTGTAATTACCGAGTTCACTGGCACGTCACGCCCTACCTGTTGTACGCTTCACTGTATTTTTTTACCATTGCCTATCGTGCATCCGACCTCAGAAGCACCCTCGAATATGAAACAAAATTCAGGTTCCTACTAGTATGCACACATCGTAATAACAAGTTACGGAATGACTTAGGTAGCTACTTATGAAAATTAATTAATAATGGTAGAAAAATGTTTGTACACGCTCAATTTTCCTTTTTAAATTTATTTAAGAAAATCTTTTAATGTTTCAACAAGACCGCTATGTCGTGTAATAGTTGAAATTTGATTTTTTCGTGGCCTGTTTTTGAAGACCGTACTCCGCCATATTGGGGTAGACAAAGACAATATTTTTCTTAATAGTTTTTTTTTCTTGGTCATCTTTTGTCCTTCTCAATGTCTTCCGCTCGTTTTTCTGTTATTCGTTACATTTTCTATCATTCCTTTCCATACATAATTTTCGTTTCTTACATCACCTTCCTTATTTCGCCTTCACTTCCAAAGTACTAATATTTTATTTTTATTTCTTCACTTTTGTTTTAATAAACATTCCTTTTCAGATTATTGCAGAGAAAGACATAAAAGAAGAAGAACCAAAGTCGCAAGTAGCTCGAAGAAATGCTTGTCCGAAGTGTCAATAGGCGAGGCACATCGCTCCAACAGGTGTCGGCCGTTGGATCCCAAAGTTTTTCAAGTGGCGATCACGAGTTGGTAAATGCAGAGTAGATAGACCCACTCGTTGGATCGAAGATATAATCAAGGCAGCGTCAAGTCCCTGGATGAGCGCAGCCCAAGTCATTGTGGGGATCTTAGAAGGCCTGTGCCTTGAATTTAGGGTTTATCGGCTAATATGCTGCTTGTTCGAGAGCATGAATAATGATGCACTAGCGGACTAAATTGCGCTTGTACCGCGATAGCTTACGGATCTGTCAAGATACTACGCTGTTAGTCGTAAAACTATTTTAGTGACGTGAAAGCAAACATTACTAGTATTAAAAACATTACTGGTGCTATTTCTTCGTCACATACATGTGCACACTACTTACACCGCGAGCAAATTGATTTATCGAGACGCCGGCACACCCCCGCACACCCGCCCGCAATCTCTTCCTATTATTAGAATACTATTGTGTACAGGCGGCAGAATGCATGTCTGTAGACGGTGGCGATATTGCTAACAATGCATCTAGACTTGCATTTTACTGCCGAGCCGAATAAGCGTAGTAGATTACGTTTTTTTATACCGTGGGAATATATTCTGGTGCACCATTCAGCAACAAAATTTATTGCCAATCTACCGGCTACAAATCCACGGTTTTTTATTTCAATACTTTTGGCCTGTTGGAAGAGGTATGCATTTAACATCTTCCAATGACATCAATATGTTCACCTACTGAGTGGACAGACGAATTACGATAGTAATCCGCTGCGCTAGACATCTGTAGTCTCCAGTCTGGAACTATTCTTCAGACAATTCGGTTTCGGCCTGCTCACCGCCACTATTTGCCAATCCGCCCGCTAACCAGAAACGGTTAATTGAGTTCGTCTACGAATCTCCCCATTTCTGATTAAATTTTCTAGAGATCCCAAGCAAAAGACATTTTTGCCTTTGCCTTGGCTCGTTGAGCGACTTTGAGAGCATTCCAATAAGGTCCAAGAGAAACCACTTTTCAGAGCAATAATTCATCCCTGGTAACGCGCATTGGTTCTAGACTTTCGTCTTAAGGCACTGAGGGATATTTTTTAATGTCCCCGCTGTGGGGGACCTCTCGTTCCCGCGATCTTGTTTAGGCCAGTGTTTTTATTCCTCTTTCATTAATTTTCTCACATCCTTTTTTATTTTTATGCTCTTCTGTTATTACTCTTAGGATCTATCTTTCCTCTACTTTCATGCTACAACTTTCTTTCGTTCTTTTCCATACTTATTCATATCGTTCATTGATCGCCTCGTTGCACAGATATCACAGAATTATGACATTTATATTTTTATTTATGCTATTTTGCATTTTTATACTCCTTATGGAATGCTTTTTATCACAGATTACCGTTTTTTTGTTTTGTGTTGTTTCTTAAACGTTTAATTCTACCTCCTGTCTACTTGATGGCTTACCCGATCTGTATTTGTTTTATTTATTTTTGTCACATCCTTCACTATCCTCTCGCAGAACTCGCAGAAATCTGGCCTGTCGTTGTTACCTCCCATTAGTGAAAAGATGTGTTCCTCGCATATTTTTTTACTTGACTGAGGGATATTAGAGAACGATTACAGACTGAAAACATTCACGCCCATAATACAAGTTTAATCTTACCTTCGATATCACTATCAAATTAAGCATAGCTTTAGGATTTAATATAACCATCAAAAACTCAGTTGATAAATATGTAAAATATGGTTACATGATAATAACCAATGAATATATAAGAAATAATTTTGTCAGCAGCCCGCTAACTGGGCGTCACGCCAAGAGTATGAAGAGCTATGCTCTGCATCATAAAAAGCTCTTGTTATCTCCAGTTGACATCGACTACCTCGTGCTACGTATAAACACAAGTTTCAGCGCAGCGGAATAAATAAAGTGAAATCTAGGTCACATACACGGCCCATGCAGAAACCATCGGCGGACGTACGCGCCCACGTGTCTTCCTGCTTGCAGTTGCTACACATTCAATTATATTAAGAACTCATTCTCTAGGAATTTAAATTGACAAAATATATCTGCCCTCTCCTTCATGTCTCTCATCTTTATCCGAAAGTTGTCTAGTAGAAATCGCCTCCAGAGATAAGACCGCCTCTTGTACCATATGAATGATTTCTTTGCTTTTCCTCTATTTATTGTCTATCGTGTACAAAAAAGTGTTAATAATAATGATTAAATAAATAAAATATCTGAATCCTATGGACGATACTACTATGTTATTTGAAGGCATAACTTCCCAGCATAACTTAGCTAGGTTCGTCGATATTGAGCTCGCGAAAACAGAAGGTCTGCAAGCTAAAAAAAATAACGCTGGGTGATAGTACTCCAGTTACAAGAAAGACATTCGCAAGAAGACAAAGTATACCCATGTAGGTGTATAGTTTAGTAACTGTAGGGCAGTGTAAGTGTTGCGAAGCGAGGACTACTCCGCAGTCGGGAGTGACGTAGGCCGCCCCTGACCGCCCTCGTATGCACACGGACCAGCGCACGCGGCCGGTTTCTTGAGTGTTTGTGTGGTGCGTGTTCGATGCATCGCGACGGAGGCCCGATATGCGATATGAAAGACATGAAGTGAAAATCTTGCACGTTCATCATTTTCATTTAACAACAAGGAGCCTATTTTATCAGCTATCCATCGAACGCTTGCCGCATTTTGTCATAAAATTCTAGGTAAATTTGAAATCGTCAAAGACTAACGAGATACGCCAAAAAAATTTAAGTTTGCAAGCCGTATGATTCCTGAAATACCATGATAAGTCAGTACCATCATATTCCAGTCGTAACACTATTGGACATAGGCCTCCTTGAATTATTTCCATTAAGTTCGCTTGTAAGCGGCCTGTATCATTTTTGCGTCGACTTTAACAAGGTTATTTCTCCTTGTGAGTGAACTTTCGTACGATGAGCCTGCCCGTCCGAAGTGTCAACTGCAGAAGACAAAGATACATAGATTTTTAATTACTCACACCAGCAGCAATACATAATATACGTTTAACATTAGTTTCGTATAACGATGAACAAATATAAACGCGTTCGACAACCCAACCCCTTGCTCCCCTATTTCCGCAGCGGTGACGTCAGGCATGACGATCTAGCAAGTCGTTTAAGGGTCGACGGAGCGTCTAGTCGGCTCCTACATCGATCAAACTAGTTTTGATGTTTATCGTTTGATGTTCCCCTCTTTTGCGAGTCGCAGTTATGTTTTGATTATAACGATATCTTATAATCCTCAGTGCTGCTTTGCCTAAATTATATATATTATTATCAATTTGTTTTTTGCTATGAAATCTGCAATACATTTACGAACAATATACGGTCGCGTAAATCTCGTGGATATTAAAGTTTTGAAATTGAAACCATAGAGTACTTTTGTGGGATCATTATTCAAATAAAAAAATATTAGTTAAAACGTACTAAACGATATCCTTAAGGTTCTGGAGTGGAGACCAATCACGAGATGGACAGACAACCTCGTCAGGGTCGTCGGAAGCCGTAGAATACAGGCCGGTTCAGCTCACTGTTGCTGATCTGACCGCTCATTGCAAGGTATGCCTTGGGCCGCGCCCCAAAACATCGCCAGGATTACGGGTCTAGCGCAGCCTGCATCTAGAGACCCCCCGCGACCTTAATTATGTCGTCTGTCCACCAAGATCGGGTCCGCCGCGTCCACCAACTCGTGGTGGCCACTCGAAAATCTTTCATAACTTATATTAATGTTAAAGAAACATCATTCATTGATTATTAGGTGTTCCAATTTCAACATAAATTTAGAGTAGAGAAATATTACGTCAATACACCTATGCCCCGATTTACACGGTACTTGTTTTACATGTTTTCGCTTTTACACGGTTTTTCAAATAAGTTTTTTTTTTGTTTTAATAATCGATTTTATTACCATCTCTCATAATGTAAATATTTCTGCTTCAAACATCGAATCGGCACAAATAATACTTCGAGTGATGATAGTGAATTCAAACCTTCGATTCCGAAAAAAAGAATGTGAGTAATTTCTGACAGCGATAAAGGATAATAAAACACCTTTTGGTTTTATTTTTTGTTCTTATCTTTAATGTTTTTGTTCTTATTTTAAATTAAAATAAAAAAAAAACAGTTTCTCCGTAATATATTAAATATTTGAACTTGTCAATGCATTTTATTTTTATTTCTGTGTACCCCTAAAAATATTGAAAAAATCACAACTGTTAAATAGCAAAATTATGTATTTTCTGTAAGTTTTTCGATTTACACGGTTTTGACTTGAAATTTTTTAATTTTCGATTTACACGTTTTTCTCAGGAACGTATCTACCGTGTAAATCGGGGGATAGGTGTACTGATTTACCTTCTTTTTATTTCAAAATATCTGGATATTGAAATGTTACGTACGAGATTAATGTAATGATCTCCCTCTGATCTGAACAGAAATCTTTACGTTATATATTTTATACCTTTTTTCCGTGAAAAAAACGTATAATTTCAAAAGTACTCAATGTACGTCCCGTGAAAAGCCCGGCAGTATTACGTGAAACTTCAAACCGCTGTATCTCCCTTTATTACACCCTGTTCACCCCCCTTGTGTGCAGCGGTTGAGGTAAATTATTTTTCAGATACCTGCAAAGGATTTTAAACCTTATGCCAGTGATGCAGAGGAGATTTTTCATTGTTGAGATATTTTCATGGCTTTGCATTTTATAGCGGTGATTAGTGGGGGGAAACTTTCGGTGTTGTCTGGGAGAATGCGATACGGGTTGGCGGAGTACAGTGAATATATTTCTAAGATCTGTAGTACAGATCTGTATAGTTTACGTGAGATGGAAAATTTCTAAACAATTCTAATATTAAAAATTAATTTTCCTGGCAATGTAGAAACTATTTGTGGAACTTGTGTGAAATACATCAACTTGTAATATTGTATGAAAGCTATCCCTACTGACTTTGTAATGTCAGAAGTTATCGGTCTGTTGAATTCGTATTTGTCAAATTTGTTTAGATCATAGAGGTTTACTGCAAGGCATTGACCTCGAACTAGACGAGAACCACAAAAATGCATAAAAACGGCTGTGAATCGCTAGTTAAACAGATATTACATATGACCCAAAGTAAGCGGAAGCTCTGCTTGAAAATTTTGTTAAATAATTAATGTCATTCAGTTATGTTCCAATGTCGAGACCCATCACACTTATCACCATATCAATTGTGTATAACATACTTTTCGCTACGACCTTGTGCAGAGATCGTATCCTGTAAAAACCTTTTATCTGCTTTTTATAATTTAATAAACGTTATGAATTTCCTTTTATATTGATGTACTAATTTTCAACACAGCCGTGTAGTCTCGTGGGCGTGAGAATATCCGGCACATGTCGGCCGTGACGACGTGTTACGAGCAGATAGAAGGGAATATGTACTACTACTTTTCATTCGCCGGACTGAGCTCATAACAGAAAACCAGCAACTTTTTTCATTGGTAAAAGGATGCCAAGAATAATACTCTTTCTCTTCCAACGATTTTTTCCAAACAGAAGTTTTTCACATATCATACAACAAGACAAGTAATGTATTTTGAATGTATTATTAACATTTATATTGTAATACTTTATGGTAGGCCCCCCTTGTTAAAACTTTAGAGCCATGAAAGGAGGCCGGTGGTGAGGTCCAGACAGAGAGAGAAAGTACATCTGTGCTCCTCATCCAAAACCGGAAACCCGGATGACGGAGGTTAAATCTCGCCCCACACTCAGGTTTACATATGTCGCACATGTTCGCTCGCGTCTCTATGATAACAGGTAGAGGCTGCAGGTCTACTCTGAGCTAGTGAAGCATAAGGCCGCCGCCGTTAAAACTTCGGTAGTTTGCGAAGGTTTTCCAGTTGTTTCAACAAAGGCCTTAAAGAAGACGGTAGGGTTTCAGACGGCAAGAGTCCAGCTTAACACTCTCTTTGCGCCCGCAACGGGAGGGTTTCTCTTGTAGAACTAGGAATAAGGTGGCCAACCTGGGCCAAGCGAAGCACATGCAGGTTCTATAAAGCGTTATTTGTGGCTTTCGATAAAGGTACCAGAATTCCCTTATTATTTTAGTATCATATTTAAAAAATATTATCTTGAAATCAAATCCTTCTAGTTTTTTTATATAATTATAATATCTCGTAGAGTGACGTTAAAAATCAAAATGGTCTCATTATAATTATAGACTGACTACACTAGTATTGATTGAGAGCTGTCGTCCATCCTTCCACCTTTTGAACAGTCAAGATAACAACTACTAAGACCAGAAGAGCGGCCGTCTGCTCCCTTACCGCAAAAAGCGTGGGCGAATCGAGGTTGGATCCAGATTCATCCTTGGCTCGCCTGTGGTCCACGCTGCCGTCCCAAGCCACATACACAACATCAACATTACATAAGTCTACTTAGGTAGAGCTGTTTACTATGTGCGAACGTCATCGTACATCTGAAATACATTTGTCCTGCTTCTGTTTTATTTTTAAGTTCACAGACCCTTCTGCTTCATGAACTCAGTTCCGATGAAGTTATAGAAGCTCCCGGGCTAACTGAATCTACTTCAACCGAATCCAAGTAAGCAATAAGACCAGAAGTTCATAACGTAAATAATAATACATCATCATCATCACTTGAGCAGTATGACGTTCACAACTGGTCATAGGTCTTTTTAGGACCGGTTGAATGCGGTCTGCATCTAACGTCTTTCGATTACTTTAATAAGTTATCTGACAACCTTCCGGCAAATTTTATATTTGATTATAGTTAATGAAAAGCGTCATGTTTATTTATATATTAAACTGTATCTTGTCAAACAGTTCCATTATTTTCACGGCAGTTGACATGTCAATACAATTTCTATTTTTGATAAATTCATTCACTATTATTATCTTCGAACAATAGCCGCAAACTTGTCGTTCGGAGAGGTCATTTCGACCCTGACTTTGACAGCGGCGAAGTGCACTGATAACGGCGGGGCGTTGACTGATAACGTGTCATTATTCATTACCGTAGTTCTAATGTTAATGTAACTTACACTTAATAACTGAGTATTTTTGGTACATTACTGTACCATCGACTTAAACCGAATCCATCTGTGTACCACTCTATACTAATGCGGGTATTTCCCTATTTCTATTCTGTGAAAGCTCATCAATGAAGGATATGACGCAAATAGGAGGTTAATATAGTCGGAAGACGTTGTATAGAAGCCGCTGCCAACAGGTTCTATTGAAAGTTTGTAGGGAGACTCATGTCCAGCCGTGGGTGCCTTACGGCATAAATTTGTATGGTATCTATACTATACATCTTGTGATGTAAAAAGAAATCAGATGAAATAAGCAAACGAGGTACAGCAAGTGGTCTTATAGCAACAGGCGATTTCTCCCAGACAACCATTGGTCTTAGTTAATAAGGAAAAAAAGCGTCTGTCACTAAGTGACAGCAATATCCCCTGTATTTCAATCAGGCAAATTCAATGTTGATTAACCCTTAATTAGGCGCATTGAGAAAATCACTCAATTAGGCGCATGGGGTCTTAAATGACCCCAAAAAAATATTGAGAAAAAAGTATCAAAAAGGAATAAAACTTAATGGATTTCTTTAGTAATTAATAAAGTACTTTAATATACTTAACTTTAAGAAACAAATACTTACTATGACATAAAAATATTAAAAAAAAAAACAAAAACAGTAAACCTCTCTTTAAACTAATTTTTTTGGCATAGCCAAGATCAACTTAAGAAATAAAGTTTATTCAGCCTCATCAGCGGAATCTTCTGTTCTGCATCCGACGCAGTAAATCCTTGAGTGTTGCTGACAAATAAATTTACGACACTTGAAACATTTTGGTGGCACTTTTTTGTCGTCCTTTCTAGGACATGATGAACAGCGCCCGCGCTTAGCTGTCGATTGATAAACCGCCTTGTTCACATTATAAACTTCATGGAGCCGTCTTTTTGTTGTCGCTGGTACAGCATGTAGTTGTATGCGACGTTTTTGGTGATCTTCCACAAGTGCCGCAGCTATTTTCTTCAAGAAAATCCGTCTTGTATATGTCAAAGTCTTCTCAGTATTCGCTTTGTGTATGACAAATGGGTTGATTCCAGATATGTTTATACTCCAGGTAAATGTAAAATAATACTTCGTGCTCGGGTCCTTACTGCGTTCGATGGTGGTACTTTACACCATTTCACTTTCGGGCCATTTCTCTAAGTATGTCGAGATAAAAAATAATTATCTTCCGTCGATACAGGGATGTCTTGGATATGTTCAGACTCCTCAATTTCGCTTTCTGAATTATGAGCACTATCAATGACAGCATCGTTTAAAGTTTCGTCTTGCGAATCCGAACCAGCAACATCTTGCTCTTCATCAAGCACTTCATCCAGCCATTGCAATATTTGTATGTCGTTAGGCATTTCAATTCAAAAAAAAGAAAAAGCATAGAAAAAAACTCAAAAATACATAAAGAAATTATACCGTATCAAAATACATACATACAAAGATAAACAGTAAACAATATACTAATATAAACACGAAAAAAATCACAAAAGTAAAAACTTACCTTTGCCAAAAAATAGAACGTAACTGGGCGCATGGGGTCAGCTCTCTAAAGGACAGCGATGTGTGTGCAATAGTTAATGTTCTGGATGCGACTAATTTGCGTACCCCGAGGGGAATGAGGAAGCTAGAAAGAGCGTTAGTACGCTCTGAAGACTGTAAGCCATTATTTTTTGAATTTTAAGCGGCCCTGACCCCATGCGCCTAATTAAGGGTTAAATATGTAATTTTAAAAATATACGTGGTCACGTGTAGTTTTTTGGCTATTATTAGCAGGTCTAAAGCATTTTGCCAACACTAGGTAGACTTATTTGATGTCAATAACACATGTAAATCCGTCCAATGTCGAGCAAATAATTTTTGAATCTAAATATTAAAAGGTTAGAACATAACTTACACCATCTATTAAACTTTCTTACCACACCCACATCACATGAGAACCTAGTTACATAGCCAGTTGTGTTACCTGTAATAAATACAAAAAATATATTAGATACAAATGTCAATTTCAAGCAGCCTCCACAAAGCACATATATATAATATAACAAGCGGCAAAAAAAACTCGACGCGTTTCCAAAACAGCTCTTCTCAAAAATCCAAGAACATTATTTCCTTCGTTTTATTTACAAGACGTATTATATCTCGATGGAAACGGTGCCGTATGTCCCCAATAATTTTTTCGCAATAGATCTTAATTAGTTAATAATACATACACGTCAAAATATACAATATGACAATATACATATTTAATGGAATCAGGCGTTACCTCGCGGAAGTCCATCTTAAGTAAGAAAAGGACCAATATTTAGCCACTTCCGCACACGCAGTGGTAGTCGTGCAACGAAATGCACCGCCCGCCAGCCCGCTGATACCACTGCATGTGCGGAAGTGGCTAAATATTGGTCCTTTTCTTACTTAATGAAAATATACACACAAACGGTTGCCGCGTAATACGCTGGGAGTCGTGTCGGACGCAAGCGGCGGTGGCGGCCACCCTATCTCCTTTACTAGTGACCTCATTTCACTTTAAAAGAAAAAAAGTTCTAAAGAAACTTGAAAGAATATAAAAGATCTCATTAAACTTACTCCGTGACTTTTACAACTCCCGAGCGTGACCGCCATAAGTAGATGAAAACAAAATAAGAAATGAAATTGTACATTTTACACTAATGCTCACTGTTTGCTTTAGTGGCAAATAATTTCGGTAGGTTAGTGGTGGTGGAGCGCTAAAAAATCTGTAGAAGAACGAAAGTACCCTACTTAGCCCACTGAATTGGTAACTCAGCAGCGGGCAGATCACACAGCACGAATAACAGATGACCACTGGTTTAAAGGTTCCTATTCTTCTCTTCTTCTTAAACAATCGGCTTTTTAATAACATGTCGCAAAACGTTATTGGATTACTATTTACAAAATTCAAAACGCGTATTTACGCGTACAAAATTGACGGAAAAAGCTTATTGTTCAATAAACGAATATTTAGATGATAAATATCTTCGGCAGTGATGTAGCCTGAATATTTTGATTTCATTTAGGCTATATCTGATAAAGTGTATGTGTATTAAACTTTAATTTAACTTTTTATTTAAAGATGTGTTGTTGTGGACTTTCTTCCTGCTTCTTCGTCACAAAATACCTTGTGATGCAGACTCAAAAATAACAGTTTAAAAATAATTGACAATCAATGAGAGTTGTGTTAAAAATTCCAGAAATTTAGGAATATCTTCTTTATTTAGAGCGGAGACCACGGAACGACAAGCGAAGCGTAGGACATCCACTCACATAGTATAGAGATGTGCTTTTGAAGATCGTAGAAAGGCGCTTGATCTACGCTTTTTTTTTAAGGCTATAGGAAGTTTCACGTTCTGTCACTTTCAAAAAATCGTGAAATACCATAGAACTGATAGTCCAGTCCTATAAAGCAAGGTTTTTTTTTAGAACCTCACATATATAAATTGTATTAAGTTCATTATAAAAGCATTTGCTTCCTTTACTACCACCAACATACTAAATAGTTAATTTATTTTTCTTATAATTATTATATTTAATTTCTTATAATAATTATTATGTCACGTAAATGTGTAAACCTATAATTGGCCATTTTTCCTATTTTCCAAATGATTAAGATGTATGTTAGCTATTTACGATTGCCAACAAATATGTTACTGATTTTAAAAAGTTTAGAAATTACTTTGCTAGAGTTGCCATAAAGGACTGAACATGGACGTTATTTTTTTTAATTGAATGACTATTGACATGATAATAACAAATTGTATGTATACTCGACATGGTGTAATACTTCTTTTTGCGGAAAATAAAACATGAAAGATTTTTGTTACTAAAATGTTTGGATCACGAATGAATGAAACATATTCTAGAATCGCAAGATACTATAATTCAATTAAATTTTATCGATGCTACATAACAGCCTTGGAGTGGAAAGGGTTAATAATTATGATCTTTTACCGATAACTAATTAATCTCAATTAATGGAATAAATATCAGAATTTTATGTTATTAGGGTCGATTAGCCGAAATACATCGCGGCAAAAAGCACGTGGACTCACAACTTTGTGAATTATCACCCACAATGAAGTCATCGCTTCCCCCTCTCGCGCCCTCTCTGCCCCCTGCGACGCCGGCATACTCCAAATTTATATTACGTAACACACGGGTAACGTAATTGTACGTGAATTATTCTTTACTGGTGCGCGCTCGCCCTACATAATACGGTTACCAGGAATCGTTGCAATATTTACAACGAAAGTTCAAATGATGTTTCTTGGCAAGCTGACAGAGTCATCACAAGCACAATTTTTTTATGGCCCCCGTTATTGGAGTCCTCTCGCTCCCCCAATCGTATTTGGTACAGGGAATTTATTTAGCAATAAGGTTTTCATTACCATTTCATTTTCGTTGCCCTCTCTCATCCTTCACAGTTTCTATCGCTAAATCTTCTTTCTTTTGTTCTCTTCCTTTCATTTACAATCCTTACGCATCGCCTCTCTTCTTTTACAATAATTTTTGATATCATTTAGTTTAAAATTTCAAATTCCATATTTCAGTTTTTTTATATTTATTTTACATTTTTTTCTCTTATTATACCTGGCCTTATATATCTTTATTTTTGTTTATAACCTCCTTGACAACTTTCAAGGTCTCAATTGATTGGTCCCTATAAGTCGGTTGAAAGCTGTCTGCATCGGGCATCTTCGGTCGACTTCCTGATCGTACGTCTTTACCCATAAAGTGGACAGATGACCCTTGTATGGTCGTAGAAAGAAGCTAGATCTAAGCCATTTCAATCCGTACCTATTGGATATCGATAGCGAAGTCCATGTGCAGCTTTGGACGTCTTACGGCAGAAGCAATGAGAAGGAATTTAAATACAATAAAATATTGTTAAGATATTTTATATGTTCAAATTTTGTTAAGGTGCGACAATAGAAAACACAATTTAAAACAAAAACAGTATGTGTTACATTTGATTCACATTGGTTTGTCTGATTTTCGCGCTAATTCCTAATAAACATAATTGGATATTAAAATGAGAAATTGTGTGGATGATAAAGAGGAACGAATTTCTATTATAGCATTATATAAAGTCTGTATGGAACCAAAAGCAATTTTTAACACTTCAAGCGTTTGCTATTATTCCTATATTTGAGTACTCAGGCTATTGATAGGCACAATAAAACCTCATCTATTTCTAACAGAAAAAGACCTGCGTAGTATATGTACAGAAAAGGCGATCAAGACTGCGATTATTAATTAATATAATTAATATTAATGTAACATTTGTTCGGCATATTTCTTTGAAAAAGTAGTTGAAATTTCGTAATGAATGTCGTGTCCTAAGTAAATATTTCATAATATCGTACATGAATAATTCTTATTCTTAAAACGGAATTTTAATTGTATTGCGATAAGCAAGTAATTATATTAATTGTTCAGCCATCAAAATTCTATCGAAGCAAATTAACTTTAATGGTTCAATTTTTAATGTTTATACCACTTACACTTCTGTGTAAGATTTCAACGTTTTCACTGTTTTGACTAGTTTACTAAATACATTTTCACAAAAGAATTTTATATGTTGTACATATGCAACGTAATAATTGTGACTTTAGTAACTTTAGGTATCACGCCAGGCCGCAGCTAGGACCTCTCTTTTTTAAAACTGAATAACGAACGTTAACAGTACCGCAGACAAAACACAAACCGGTATCGTGAGTACGTACCATTTGAACAGCCAACCGTCGAAATTCAAAGCCGCGCCGAAAACGATCGATAAAATACGTCCAATTCAAAAAGTAACAACGTACAAAGCTTGTACATGTAGAGAGGAGAACATTTTTAAATAGCAGCGCATTCGGTGACATCATGGTTGAGAAAAATACGCGCACAACCGGTCGGAGAGGCTTTAGCGAACAAAGAACCTTGGAGCGTGCAATTAAGAAGCAACTGATAATAATCGGAGATGCATTCACGCGACCGCTCGCGCCCGAGTCAGCGATCGCGAGCTTTTATCTCGAGTGGGTACGTGAGTGAAAGTTTACTGCGTTACTCTGCGGTCATGCTGCTTGACTTTAAAGCTTCGGATAAATTAAAAAAATATTTGACATTTTTATTTATTAATGATAATAATGTAAGCTGGGTCATGCCAAACGACCAAGTCGAGATTCGGTCCTCTTGGGTGTCTTTTATCAACGCGAGATAGTCCAAGCTGAAGTCCCCTCGCGATAGTCTATGAACCTAGTCACATGGAGCGTCCGCCCAGGCCATCTACGAGTTTGGCAGCGTCATAATACGCTGAAAATGCAGTATAAAGATCTTAGCTATCTTAAAAGAGGTTTTAGGTTAATCTCCTTCTACGCCATGTCGCATTTAGACAACGGAGTAAGTCAGGTCAAAAGAATCAAGAAACGTCACAAACTTTCTCGTAAATACAAACGCAGCAACCTTTGTGGGAGCGATTTCATAAAATCCATTCTTGGTGATTTTTAACAGGTCAAGAAATAATTTGTCCAAATTTTATATAAATATAAATGAACACCCCCTCATCCTACATTGCGTGTGGAATTTGGTAACATTCGTTCGTAGCCAATCACAATTCGCGACAGTGATATTCCTATTAAATTTAGCCTTTATTAAGCCTTCATGGCTCCAAAGATATCTTTGAGCCAGTGCTTAAAATCTCTTAAATATAAATATAGATTATACTATATTAAATAAATATACACCTATCTCATTGGTAACTAAAATCGTATACATGGATCCAAAATATAAGTATAATGATGTTCACGAACACGTTACTACCCTTATTAGCTCTTCGACTTGCCATGTTTAAGACTAATTTATATTTAACTTGTGATTTAAAGTGTTCCCCAAATTGATCATTCTAATCAATAAATTCAAAATATTTATTTGCAAATATCAACAAAAGATATATTTTGTATTTGTTTTTAATTTATAGATATTTTGACGAGAATTATAACACAAGTTTCTTCAGGGTCAAAGTGAATAGGTACCTACTGGTGTTCAGACTTAGATCTGCAAGCTTCATCTTGGATCACCTCATCGCTTTCAGGCGAGTCGGTGGTCAAAGGAGGTCGCCTTATCGTTCACACATCTAATTTCTTCACAAAACACTACGATTTTTTGTCTCCTTCGCGTGTACATCAGTGCGTTTAAAATTGCGCTATATTAAATTCAAACAGTGTAGTGTACTAATAATACTATCTTAAAAATCTTTAAATATATAAAATCTTTTATCAGTCATGAGTAGGTGAAGAGATCTTACGAGATATACCGCAGTTACATTTTGTTAATGTTTCAGAATTGTCTTGCAAATACAATATATTTTCAGTAACATCTCTCGCGTGATACGAAACCGTGTAAGCAGCAAGGATATAAAAACGTTCACTATGACATCACCCTCGAAACGGCCGACCCGACCGGTTCCCTTCGCTACGTGCTCGTGGACTTACACCGCTACCTCTTCGCAATGCTAACCGTCGACTAGTTTCAAATATTTTAATGCAACTAGTACACGGGTATGATTATAGATGTAAAAATTGATTAATGTACTCGTTTTTCAGCAAAAAGATTTTACATCTTTCAGCCTAAAATATTAAGCACCCCTATATAACACGTACACCTCAAAATTTTTTACAGAAATTACTTAATTTGATATATTTTTTAAATAAAAATTGTTTAACCATTAATTTTGGCAACGTCTATCAATCGACAATTGTAATGTTTATAACCAAACATAATATGTGAAGACTTGTATATCTTAGTTTACCTACCCTATTGCTTTATATTAATACAGCCGTTGGTCTTTCAAATAATTAAATAAATAATTAATGTACTCGGAAATAGATACTGTAGCGCCATGAAATCACATTTCCTTAAGACAGTAGACATACTGTCTAGACTTAATGTAATTGTAGCACTATGAGGGGGGTGTTTACGACTTCATTTATCCGCTTAATGCCCTCCCATGCCTGCCCTCACACCCTCCCATACTCCGTCACAGAACGAGAATCTCGACTCTGCAGTCATACCTCTCGGAAATATGTTTTTATGTAGCAATTGTTATCGTATCATATTACGTATGTAGAGTTGATGGTAAGAAACAGTGGGTTGTGATGAATAAATTGCAGTCTGTATTCATGTTCATTTTGACCTGTACTTCCAAGCAGGGATACTGTGTGGGTGAACACATTACATTCTATAAAATGTATGTTTCATCTTTAATTTTATTGTTTAATTAGAGGTAATACGACGTAACGAGCGTAATATGTTGAGAAAGATATTTAAATCATCGATAAATTATGTTAGTCTTGGTACGCCTTCACCAACAAGTTGGAGAAATAACATTGTCCAGGTCGCTTTCAACAGGTTATATAAGAAATCTACGTGAGGCGCCTAATACTCTGATCCAACAGTAAGGCGAACTTGTTTATGCAATTAAACTCTTATTTATTCTTTCAAATCAATTTCATCTCATTCAAAGTAATTTCCTTCCGATAAAACGCACTTTAGTGAACGCTTTTTCCAGTCTTCGGAACACTCAGAATAGTCTTTTTCCGGTTTAGCTTTGAAGACCTTTGATTCTGTTTTTATCTCCTCAATCGTGTCAAAACTACGTCCCCGTATTGCCCTTCTGAGTTAGCCTGAATAACCAGAATTCGCGCGAAAAGCAATCGGACCAATACGGTGGTTGCGGAACGATGTTGGTAGAGTTTTATACGTTATTTTCTTTTTTAAAATAAAAATGAAAGATTTTGGCACCAATCGACACTTAACGCGATTGAGACAGACGCTTGGCAAATGTTATGGCTAGTTCTACCAACCTAGGAAAAAAAATTACCTGTCTTCTCGATGCCCGGGAGTTCTAAATGACAATTTCAGAATACTTTTTGATCACAGTACTTTAGTCTATCAGTAAAAATCTTACGGCTGAAATGACAATAATGATACTATATGCAATTCTGAACGTTATGACTAAAGTTTGACTAACAGTCTTGTAAAAATAATATATCTTGCATCTTGGATGCACAGACCGCGACCCGACGGTAGAATACTGGTGGCCCGCCGACAGCAAAAATAATACTCTCGTACATTGGACAAATATTGAATTTTAATTATTATCAATTCTTTATTGTCTTTAATTACCTATACTTCTGGCGGCCAACCCGCCATTAGTTCATGATTTGCCCGAGTGGCCCCTAGTCTTAATAAGTCTGTGCAACCATGCTCAAGGGTCTGTAGGATTTAAAATAACCTCATTCATAATACTTTTAAAAAACAGAATATTAAAGTCCTAATGCGTTAGCTTCTTTTCACATAACGTGTACGAATATGTTAGAACTTAATAAAGCATGTACTATATTGGTGTTAATAACTTTAGTTTGTTTGAACAATTTGTTGTCATAATTTTTAACTTCGACTTTAGTTCATCAATCATATTTATTTGTTAATAACGATTATCGCATATTAATTGATTGTATCCTCTTCCAAGTATATTATAATTAGAAAAAGTTTCACCAATACAGCAAAGTCGATTTGGCAGCGGACTACATGTTGTAACTTCGTTACCAGTAATTCAATATCCGGGGCCCGTGCTCCGCCATAACTCTTAATATAGCTACGTCATAGAATACGCTATTTGTAATAATTAAAATTATAAAGAATATTTCACAGCTGTTAAAGCAAGAACCCATGATCTTTCTAGATCACTGTTTCCCAACTTGGGCCCCACGCCCCACAGCAGGGCAATTTGATTATGATATGCTTTTATATAAAAACTATGTATATTATAGGGGGACGTAAGAATTTTAGAAAGGCAAAGGTGCAAAAAAAGGTTGGGTAACACAGTTCTAGATAGAATCGTTGCTAGAGTTTCTCCACCACTTCTTGCAACAACGCCAACGCATTCCGAAGTGGCAGTAATGTTACCCTGGTAATGGGAATTGTCCAAGTCGACATTCGGCCACTCCAGGAAATGTTCACTTAAGCAAATCAAAAGGTTTGTGGGCTCCTATACGGTGACATTATAGGCTGTCCGGGCAAAGGTTACTCAGGGTGCCGTTGAGTTTCAGTGCGTCAACATAGGTTTTAGGCTAAGCAACTTACATTTTCAAACCCATAGAATCCAGAAATGCCACTTGAGCAGTCGTGTAAACCGGGTAAAAGAATTATCAATTCAATACTAACGTACAAAACAAATATATAGTCACAAAATATACAAAGTGTTGTGCGCAAACGTATAGGTTTCAAATGGCAGCCCGGGCAGAACTTCGCCAACTGGCAACCCTAGCGCCACGCGAAAGGTTCATTGACACAAGCGATTACCGGCGACACTCGGCGACAAAAACCGGTAGTGTGCGCACGCCTTAACGCGAGCATAGTTCTCGCGTGAGCGTGTGTGGAAGAGAGAAGGAAAAGCAATGATACCACCGCCTTATTGTTATCAATGAACTAGATCATACAAAAATGTATTACCAGTTACACTTCGTATGTTTTTATATTTTCAATAAGTCAACTTACAGCTTAATGTTTTAAAACCTGCCTATCATAAGCTGCCGGTACTCTAACACCTGCTCCAACTGTCGCGATCCCGATTGGTTTTTTGGCAGGGATCTTATCTGGTTATGGTGTTTTTAACAAACATCTGTTTACTTCAGGTGTTTCGGACAGTTCTTTATCATCATGCCTGGAAGAGGAGACTGCTGCTCACGTACTACTGCAATGCACGGGGCATACAAGCTCACCCGTCTTGGTTTACCTTGCCTTGATCGCTGAACATCATTGGTTTTCTGGACACGGGGAACTGGGTCAGCTAGACTAGCTGTTGAGACCAGACAAGGCAAAATTTAACAATAACCATATATGGTCATTCGATAGCCGGTTCACAGTAAACATACAAGATGTAATAGGAGATGATGATGAGATGTAGTGGGAATACTTGACGTTCACGGCACGCGGGTCGTGCCGGATTGACTGTCGGCAGAGTGGGGTAAGGTACTGTAATTCCCTTCAGAGCGACCTATCTAACAACAGCTTTTTAAACGTCTAGATTGATTATATAATCATACTTTAGTTACTAGGTAGTCGCGGCAAAAGAAATATTAAATAATTAATCCGCCAATGATCAAGGGTAAGAGTACATAACATTATCGACTTGAATAGATTTTTACAAGAACATAGCAGAAAACCTTCCATTAGATATTCAAACCTCAAATTAAATATATACTAAATACAAATTATATGGACGCCTTAGAATAATTCTATGCTGCTTATTTCTATATCCGACAGACAACATCCGTGCCATTTTTTAAAAATTAAATTAAATTAGATGTTTCATATTTTTTGGCTCGCATTTCTGCATGTCACAGTGTTTACTAAGTCTCTTAAACTATCTTCTAAACTAAATCTCTAACTCAAATCATTGGTTTCTTGCTTGTTTCTTCACGACGCTCTAACAAGGTCTAGTTTTTAACATTACGAATAATTCTATGCTATGGTACATACATAGCATTATTAATTACATAATATTAAATTATCCGGACTTTGTGAACGCTAAAACCCAATATCTTCATTCTTTTTAGCCATAAATAACCTATGTGAATGGACTCTGTGTTTGGCACTAATCGGTGTAACATAACTCCTGAAGATGCCCCGTGGAGGGGTGAAACACGTTGAGTGATTTGACGGTGGCAGTTGTGTGATTCGCATTGTTTGCCGCATACGCATTTATCAGCGGGCTGGCGGGCGGTGCACTTTGTTGCACGACTACCACTGCATGTGCGGAAGTGGCTAAATATTACTAGAAAATAGATACACACTATAGCGCCATGAAATAACATTTCCTGAAGACAGTAGACACACTGTCTAGACTTAATGTAATTGTAGCACTATGAGGGGGGTGTTTACGACTTCATTTATCCGCTTAATGCCCTCCCATGCCTGCCCTCACACCCTCCCATACTCCGTCACAGAACGAGAATCTCGACTCTGCAGTAATATCTCTCGGAAATGTGTTTTTATGTAGCAATTGTTATCGTATCATATTACGTATATAGAGTTGATGGTAAGAAACAGTGGGCTGTGATGAATAAATTGCAGTCTGTATTCATGTTCATTTTGACCTGTACTTCCAAGCAGGGATACTGTGTGGGTGAACACATTACATTCTATAAAATGTATGTTTCATCTTTAATTTTATTGTTTAATTAGAGGTAATACGACGTAACGAGCGTAATATGTTGAGAAAGATATTTAAACCATCGATAAATTATGTTAGTCCGTTGATATTAGCGCCTTCACCAACAAAGTGGAGAAATAGCATTGTCCCGGTCGCTTTCAATAAGTTATATAAGAAAGCTTGTGAGGCGCCTAATACTCTGGTCCAACAGTAAGACGAACTTGTTTATGCAATTAAACTCTTTATTTATTCTTTCAAATCAATTTCATCTCATTCAAAGTACTTTAAACTCTCTCTTTAGTAAACGCTTTTTCCAGTCTTCGGAACACTCAGAATAGTCTTTTTCCGGTTAAGCCTTGAAGACATTTAGTTCTGTTTTGTATCTCCTCAATCGTGTCAAAATTACGTCCCCGTATTGCCCTTTTGAGTTAGCTGAATAACCAGAATTCACACGAAAAGCAATCAGACGAATACGGTGGTTGCGGAACGATGTTGGTAAAGTTTTATACGTTATTTTCTTTTATCTAATAAAATTTAGAGATTTTGGCACCAATCGACACTTAACGGGATTGAGACAGACGCTTGGCAAATGTTATAGCTAGTTCTACCAACCTAGGAAAAAAAATTACCCGCCTTCCTGATGCCCGAGAGTTATAAATGACAATTTCAGAATACTTTTTGATCACAGTACTTTGGTCTATTAGTGAAAATCTTACGACTGAAATAACAATGATGATACTATATGCAATTCTGAACGTTATGACTAAAGTCTGACTAACAGTCTTGTAAAAATTATATATCTTTTTGCATTCCTCAAGAGCATGGATGCACAGACCGCGGCCCGCCGGTAGAATACTGGTGGCCCGCCGACAGCAAAAATAATACTCTCGTACATTCGAAAAATATTGAATTCTATTCCAGAATAAAACGAAAAAAAATTTAATTACCTATACTTCTGGCGGCCGGCCCGCCATCAGTTCATGATTTGCCCGAGTGGCCCCTAGTCTTAATAAATCTGTGCAACCATGCTCTAGAGTCTGTAGGATTTATTACAACCTCATTCATGATACTTTAAAAAAAAAGCATTAAAGTCCTATTGCGTTAGCTTCTTTTCACATAACGAGTACGAGTATGTTAGAACTTAATAGGACATGTACTATATTGATGTTAATAACTTTAGTTTGAATAATTTGTGGTCATAATTTTTTAACTTCGATTTTTAGTCCGTGTAAGTTCATAATGTTATTATCACTCATATTTATTTGTTAACAATGATTATCACGTTTTAATTGATTGTATCCTATTTCAAGTGAATTATAATTAGAAAAAGATTCACCAATACAGCAAAGCCGATGTGGCAGCGGACTGCATGTTGTAACTTCGTTACCAGTACTTCAATATCCGGGGCCCATGCTCCGCCATAATTCTTAATATAGGTACGTCATAGAATACGCTATTTGTAATAATTAAAATTATAAAGAATATTTCACAGCTGTTAAAGCAAACGGCCTGGTCGGAACCGAGGTCGGCTTGTGTGTCATAGGAATAGCCAACCCGCGATCTTTCTAGATCACTTATTGCCAACTTGGGCCCCACGCCCTATAGGAGGACAATTTGATTATGATATGCTTTTATATAAAAATTATGTATATTATAGGGGGACGTAAGAATTTCAGAAAGGCTAAGGTACAAAAAGGTTGGGTAACACAGTTCTAGATAGAATCGTTACTAAAGTTTCTCTGGTACTTCTTGCAAAGCTAACGCTTACCGAAGAGGCATTAATGTTACCCAGGTAATGGGAATTGTCCAAGTCGACATTTGGCCACTCTAGGAAATGTCCGCTTAGCAAACTAAAAGGTTTGTGGTCTCCTATACGGCGGCATTATAGGCGATCCGGTCGAAGGTTACCCAGGGTGCCATTGAGCTTCAGTGCATCAACATAGCTAAAACCTATGCAACTTGCACTTTCGTGTAAACCGGGTAAAAGAATTATCAAATTAATACTTTACCGTTCAAAAATAATATTCAAACAATTATATTAGTCACAAAATATACAAAGTGTTGCGCGCAAACGTATAGGTTTGAAATTGCAGCCCGGGCAGAACTTCGCCAACTGGCAACCCTAACGCCACGCGAAAGGTTCATTGACACAAGCGATTACCGGCGACACTCGGCGACAAAAACCGGTAGTGTGCGCACGCCTTAACACGAGCATAGTTCTTGCGTGAGCGTGTGTGGAAGAGAGAAGGAAAAACAATGATAAGACCGCCTTATTGTTATCAATGAACTAGATCATACAAAAATGTATTACCAGTTACACTTCGTATGTTTTTATATTTTCAATAAGTCAACTTACAGCTTAATGTTTTAAAACCTGCCTATCATAAGCTAGCGGTACTCTAACACCTGCTCCGACTGTCGCGATCCCGATTGGGTCTTTTGGCGGGTATCTTATCTGGTCATGATGTTGTTAACAAAAATCTGTTTACTTCAGGTGTTTCGGACAGTTCTTTATCATCATGCCTGGAAGAGGAGACTGTTGCTCACGTACTACACCAATGCACGGGGCATACAAGCTCATCCGTCTTGGTTTACCTTGCCTTGATCGCTGAACATCATTGGTTTTCTGGACACGGGGAACTGGGTCAGCTAGACAAACTGTTGAGACCAGACAAGGCAATATTTAAAAATAACCATATATAGCTATTCGATAGTGGGTTCACAGTAAACATACCAGATGTAATACGTGGTAGTGGGAATAATTGACGTTCAAGGCACGCGGGTCGTGCCGGATTGACTGTCGGCAGAGTGGGGTAAGGTACTGTAATTCCCTTCAGAGCGACCTATCTAACAACAGCTTTTTAAACGTCTAGATTGATTAGATAATCATACTTGAATTACTAGGTAGTCGCGGCAAAAGAAATATTAATTAATAAATCCGCCAATGATCAAGGGTAAGAGTACATAACATTATCGACTTGAATAGATTTTTACAAGAACATAGCAGAAAATCTTCAATTAGAAATTCAAACCTCAAATAAGATATATACTTAATACAAATTTTATGGACGCCTTAGAATAATTCTATGCTTCCTATTTCTATATCCCACAGACAACATCCGTGCCATTTTTTAACAATTAAATTTAATGTTTCATATTTTTTGGCTCGCATTTCTGCATGTCACAGTGTTTACTAAGTCTCTTAAACTATCTTCTAAACTAAATCTCTAACTTAAATCATTGGTGTCTTGTTTGTTTTTTCACAAAGCTCTAACAATGTGTAGTATTTAACATTACGAATAATTCTATGTTATGGTACATATATAGCATTATTAAATATATAATATTAAATTAATCGGACTTTGTGAACGCTAAAACCCAATATTTTCATTCTTTTTAGCCATAAATAACCTATGTGAATGGACTCTGTGTTTGGCACTAATCGGTGTAACATAGCTCCTGAAGATGCCCCGTGGAGGGGTGATACACGTGTTGAGTGATTTGACGGTGGTAGTTGTATAATTCGCATTGTTTGCCGCATACGCATTTATCAGCGGGCTGGCGGGCGGTGCACTTTGTTGCACGACTACCCCTGCATGTGCGGAAGTGGCTAAATATTGGACCTTTTCTTTCTTAGGATGGACTTCCGCAAGGTAACGCCTGATTCCATTAAATATAAATAACCTCGTATTTGGTCTCTAAGTTATCATTAAAAATCCTACTATACTGTAAAGGATTTTTAAGTTACAAAGCTTGGCTCTGAGTTGTGAGCTTTTTTCAGACCAGGTTGCATTTAAAATCCTCGTTGCTTAAAATTAAAATATGCCATTATATAGGAGTTCTGTCTAAACCTAATTTCTATCATGACGTATACAAGTCATTGTAAATGATCCTATGTAATAACATGATTGAATGAATATACAAATTAACAGTACGGCAACTTCCACTAGAACCTTGACTCCGTTGATATTTAGGTTACCGGAAAAATTTGTGTCTAAAATCTTTCAATGCATCGAGATACCGGCTGGCTCAAGTCGTGGGCGACCATTTCTGCCACTTCGCAGGATGTGACCTAATTCCAACGTTTTTTAGGCATGAGACGACGACAGGAGACTAGACTTCTAAATTTATTGCTTCTTGTTGCAATTTATCCATTAAAAATATTCTACATCTTTTTGCTTTGCTATATTCATATCAAATGAAAAAATTGAAAGTCAAGTTTATTTCAATATATCGTTATTTTCATCGTCAACATTATCATTTTAGACATGGGCCGTCCAATGATGGACACAGGCCTCCGCTATAGATTTCCGGAAGGTGAACCGACCACAAATTTAGGATCACGAAAAATCGCTGAATATGGGCAGCGATATACCGGTCATTGTAGCCTATGCTTTACATTGGGCGTCTATCAGCTGACATGATGATGATAACGTCCACTGGTATACATAGATCAGCTCCAAGTTTTTGAATATGACTGGTTGGAAGCGACATGCAACAAGAGTCTTCCTACAACCTTAATAAGACCGACTATCTTCACTGGATGGACACGTCCGCTGCGCTCTTCAGTCCATGCTCTACACTCTAGAAACTAAAGGTCCCAACTGCCATCTGTTCTACGCAGTATGCGACCTGCTTATTGTCGCTTCAACTTGCCAATCCAATATTGGTGGTTACTTTCTTTCATCTATAGAAATCATTCCTGATTTAATCTCGTAAACACCAAGCATAAAACTATAAAAAAGGTAATTGAGAGAAATAAAAATTAGATCATAACTATTAAAAATAACAAAGGGTCGGGGGTACGACCTAAGGAATATAAAAATATTTAAGAATAGATAAAAAAAGTACTAAAGATGAATAATAATAAATTACTTGTGGAATACGAAATGCAAGATAATGTATGATAAATGTAAGATAATATGTAAGACGTGGAAATGTAAGATACAACAGTCATAACAGAAAATTAGGAAACAATAATGTAATAAATAATCTATGATACTTTGGGAATGGAGAAAGATGGAGGGCAATGGTTGAATGATAATAATGCTTATGGAGTGAAAGATTTTATGAGGGATGAAAGAAAAGGAAAGCATGAAAGATACTGTGAAGGTAGAAAGAAGACAAATGTTCATAAATATATATCTGAAAAACTTATGACCCGAAATTTTAACTTTCTTGTCCTAGACCAAAAAGGGAGTACATTAAAAAAAAAAACAACACCAAGCATAGCCATGCTATGGATAGGCTTATAGGCTGTGAATTTACTGACGAGGCTCAGAGAAATTTATTTGTAAACATTATTTTCTAGAAACTGTCTATATTTCGTATAGATACATATACAAGATCACGTTTTTATATTTAGCTTTTGAAATTTCGAACGCTCCACATGAAGCACCCTATAATATCTATAATCATTAATTTTCGTATTACACTAATCATAAAGTGTTTTTATAGCTTTTTTCACTGTGATTGAGTCATAAGTGACGCATGTTAGCCGCTGAGTCACAAGTTAGTGTATCAGCTTCCGATAGTGTCACGTCTAATGACTCTAGAAGAGTGCGTTTATGTAAACAATCAATTACATATTGTCGTTTATTTACCAAAAGCAAACTGATAGCGGACTGTGTATTTGATAAGTTTAGCGCCCTTTCGATGTCATTGTGATACGAGACTATGATTAATTTTGGTCATTGACAAATTCTATTTTTTCATATTTCATTTCAACTGGCATTAAAACACGGTGTCGTATGATTTGTTTAGTTTTAAATTCCAATTTTATACACATTTTCTATTCATTTCATGATCTTCCTTACTTCTACTTTTACATCATATCTTTAGTAGTATTTTTATTCTACTACAATCATTCATTTCCTTTCATTCGTTTTTTATCAATGTAATTTATATTTTCTACTGTTATTTCGCATATCTCACATTGTTTTTTTTTTTAAGTTTTATCTACGGTAACCTAACTTCGATTATATTTACTTCGCTACATTACAATAATAAATTCCTAAATACAATAAAGTTACGGGTTTTGTACTTTTTTATACATTTTTCTGCTACAAGTCACAAATTTCTCACTTTGTTTCTTCATATTGGTTTCCTCTTGGTAGATCAATTATTACAGTTCAACAATTTCTTCCTCTACGAGTCAATACATCATCATTTCAGTCATAGGACGGTCACAGCTGTACATAGACCTCGCCCATAAATTGCCAATAAGACCCTCTGAACAAGTTGCATCTAAATGTCCTAGCGACCATCAGTTCTGCGTGCTATATGACCTGCCCACCTCCGCTACAATTTGAGGCACTCGCATTGGAAAGAACAAGCGATTTTGTAAGAGCGAAATTACCTCTAGATCTTGAGGTATTCTATCTACGCGCTCTTATGTGAATAATCTATCACAAACCCTGTTAAGTCCTTCAATCTACCCTGGAAACAAGTTCATAAAATCAAACTATGAAGTAGATAATAAGGCGATTTTTATTTTTTAATTATGTTTACTAAACTATTAGTATATATAGTATACTACAGGCTAAAAATAACGAATACATGAAAAGTAAACCTGGTATAGGAATTTCCGGAAGAAACTACATACCAGAAATTCGTACACCTGGTACATCTAATATATAAAATTCTCGTGTCACGGTGATCGAACTTGAACTCCTCTGAAACGGCTTGACTGATTTTTACCAAATGTAATATGCGTATTCAGTAGGTCTGAGAATCGGCTACTATCTATTTTCTATACCCCTAAGTGATAAAGGTTGTTCACACTTAAAAATTTTTTTTATTTTTTTAACGAAATTTTTTGCTTTTATTTTTTTATGATACAGCATACAAAAATACATACAACCATAAATTTTCACCCCTCTACGATCAACCCTTATTTTTTATTTGTAAATTAAAATATCAGTTTTTTTTTTTTGCAAAACAACGTTTGCGGGATCAGCTAGTTTTATTATATAAAATGAAAACTGACAACTTCTTATTTTATTATACTGTTTTTATATTATTACTTCGCCGTGCATGCAAGTCGAAAATGACCCCGTTATTCTGACTATTGGAAGAAGACACAGGAAAAATCATTTGCAAATCAGGACTGTCAATGTTACTGTTTACTAATTTTTGTAGAAAAATCGCATCTGCCACTTAGCGTTTACTTTCGAGAATGTAATTGAAAATCAACAAAGCTATTCTTGAAACAGTGTAAACAATCACAGAGACCATTCACATATGACAAGTGTATATATAAACCTTTTCTGGATTTTCTCCAACCTTTGAATATATATAGTATATGATAGACCCCATATAGTAGAGCTATATTTAAGAACAGATTGTACACAACATCTATAAAGTTCAGCAGCGATTACGAAATCTCTTAAGAATTTAGTTTGTCGTATTACAAAACAAATTAGACATGCTACTTTCTTTATTTTATCTACCTTTATGAACCATAAGGGCTACGAGAGTACGAGAACATTGTGTTGAACTTTCAACGTTTTAGTCTGTATCTGTCCGCATGCAGCCGCCGTAGAGTTGAGACTACATTTGGGAAGCTTATCAAAGTCGGAGGGCACAACAACACGTGAGTCAGCGGTGAGGCAATCATACCGAGGCCGGCCGCCACAATGTCGCGGTTATCGCGTTATGCTCACGCGCTATTTCTGGAGAGCTAATCTTCTTGTCACTTACTTCAATTTTTATGATTATTTTCAGAAAATTTATAGATATGTTAATTAATAATAACAAAACATAAATATGAGAAGACAATTCACAAGTTTACGTAATTTAATATATACATATATATATATATATATATATATATATATATATCACAGGTTGTCAAATATCTCCCTTCCGCTTTTTTGCTCTTTATTCAATGCTTTATAAAAAGTGTTACAGTGATCGGATTTACTTCAAATATGCGCCGTTTTGTTCGATAATCTGTTTCCATCTAGACGGCAACTTCATAATACCTCCCTCGTAGAAGCCCCCCTCCTTATTTGCGAAGAACTCTTTTGAGTTCAACTTTACACCACCAAGGGCGTTCGCCATGGACAGGAACAGGTGGTAATCACTTGGCGCTATGTCCGGGCTATTTGGTGGATGTGATAAAACCTCCCATCCGAGCTCCCGTAGCTTCTGACGAGTCATCAACGAAGTGCGTGGTCTGGCGTTGTCCTGGTGGAACACTACACCCTTCCTGTTGGCCAATTCTGGACGCTTCTGGTCGATCGCCTGCTTCAAACGGTCCAGTTGTTCGCAGTAGATGGTAGAATTAAGCGTCTGGCCATATGGGAGCAGCTCATAGTGGATGATTCCCTTCCAATCCCACCAAACACACAGCAAAACCTTCCTGGCCGTCAATCCTGGCTTGGCCACTGTTTGGGACGATTCACCGGCCTTCGACCACGACCGTTTTCGCTTGATATTGTCGTATGTGATCCATTTTTCGACGCAAGTCACCATCCGCTTCAAGAATGGGTCGAGTTCGTTCCGTTTCAGCAGCATATCGCAAGCGTTGATTCGGTCCAGAAGGTTTTTTTGCGTCAAATCATGCGGCACCCAAACATCAAGCTTTTTTTTGTATCCAGCCTTCTGCAGATGGTTTAAAATGGTTTGGTGACTAACTCCCATCTCCTGGGCGATGTCACGAGATGCAACATGCCGGTCTAACTCGATGTAGTCCATGATTTGATCGGTATTTGTCGTCACAGGTCTTCCGCCGGCTGGCTTTTCCATGGTGTCGTTTTCGCCGGCTCTGAATCGTCAAAACCATTCCTCCGCGGTTCGAAGTGATAGAGTACCATCCCCCAAAACACCATTAATCTCACGGAACGTTTCTCTAGCGGATTTGCCTTTAACGAAGGAAAACTTTAAAATAGCGCGAATTTCGGCGTTAGTGAACTCCATGTTTACACGTCTATAACTGTTGAACGCAATATCCAAACTAATCATGCATAGCGTCGTTTTGTAGGTTATGTCAAGACCTTTCAAATTATGTATAGTATTGCCAGATACGAGCTCTGTAGCGCTTTGTACAAAGCCGCGAAATTCAAAAGACAAAAAGGCGGAAGGGAGATATTTGACAACCTAATATATAATTCCATTTATGCCTGACTCGTCGCGATACCTCTACACCTATAAGGTTAAGAGACTAAAATTTAGTAGGTATATTTCTTTCTCCGAGTAGAGTTCAACCACGTATCGAGGAGGCGTTCATAACAAAATGGATACATTTAAGCTGTAACTCTCATACGAAAAGTCAATATGGAAGTATAAGAATGGTTCTGACTTTTAACACGTTCGCGCGCTGTAATGCATGACAAAATTTGGCATTTTGACACACGTTTTTTCCATACTAAGTCCATAGGCGTACTTGCGTAGGTCCGCTTACCAATACCATACCAAATGACAGAACGTTTTCAGGCGTCGCACGTCCTAGGGCGTTCTGGCAGATTTCTTTCTATCATAATAGGAAACAATACCGCCCGTCGACGTACGGTGGATTACTAGATTTCAAACTTGAACGCCTGTCGACGTAGTGTCGCGTTAGTTTTTTATCTTCTATCGCCCACCGACGTACCGCGCGCGAACGTGTTAAGAAAGTGCCTCCTCTAATGCAATTTATTCAACTCTGACATGTTTGTAGATGCTTCTTTCTAGATATATAACGCGTTCCATAGAATATATATCGCACTATGTATTTCGAGTTTCCAAGCATACAAACTCTATTGTGACCGACTGTCGGGCTGAAGATAGCATATTGGTAGTGATTGGTGAAGTAGGTGAGAGTATCGAGAGGGTTGTGGTGGCGGTTACACCTTTCTCTAGGCTTTAATTAGTAATTGTTTTGTAATGCAATCTTTTACTATATACATAAATTTAAAAAAAAGTTGTTCTAGCTAGGTTAACTTCAAATTCATTTTCTTCTGTCTTCAAATACTTTATTAAAATATTATTTATCGGATAATGGTGCTGATTTTATTAATTGTTCATTATCCAAAATAATATAAAATCAACAACAACTCAATCGCACAACAGGACAACTCTCTCTCTCTCTCTTGTCGTTATCGTTTCAGCAGTCAGACGTCCACTTCTGGGCGTCCAATTATAGACATCCTGTAGATTTTTAATAAGACCGGCTGACAACGACTTGCTTTAACAAGGTCGCCTGTCCGGATGGTACTAAAACTTGTGGATACGTTGCCTTAGTTATAACTTTCTTTGTAAGCGATCGCAACTAGACGGCGCCAGATGAAAGAGCTTGTTACGTTCCTGGCAATTTGTCTACTAAATTTTGTTAGTTAAAACTTGATAATTTAATTACTACGAACAAAGTACGTGTAGTGCTTTGTTCGTAACAATTACTTACAATGTTTATAGTACGAAACAACGATTGTTTATTTATGTAAAAATTTTAAAAAGGTAAATTTATGGCTCATTCGTTAGCAAAAAGTTTTAAAACTTTTCCACCTATTTCCAATCACCTGTATAAAGTGATCAATCTGAAAAAAAATTCTACTGGACCAATAACATCAGAACAAAATCTGCAGAGACAAATAGTAAACAATATACCATACATTCATTGACAGCGAATAAGCTATACATTCACCACTTTAAAGTTGTTATAACTACAGTAATACCCCGCTTTACGCGACCCCGTTATACGCGGTTTCACTATAACGCGAATTGAAAATTTCGCGCTGAAATGCCTCGAATTACGCGAAAGAGTGCGTATAAATATAATGAGTCATCAACTTCTCTATGGTGTCTTAACCATCTGTCAAACAATTAAAAACAGTGTTGGGTGTTATGAACGTATTTTACAAGAACGTAAACAAAACGTTACCCAAAAGACAATAGATGTATTTTTCCGTAAAAAAATAAGAGTATGTATTGCATAAAGTATTCCTAGAATTAAAGTGATTGATTTAAATGATATGTATTTTTTTGTAATAATTTTTGACTATGTTTAATCATAAACCTCGATATACGCAAAATTCAGTTAACGCAATTTTTTTGGAACGTATCCCCTGCGTAAAGCGGGGTATTACTGTATATGCAAGTTTATTTAGGAAATTTTATTTTTCTTATGGTATTATATTCCGATCTTTGACAACGTAATGTAAAAAGTTATTCAGTCATTTACATTACTGTCGTTGTAGAATCTTTTAGAACGTATATACAAGCTATTATGCCACGAAGAACATGTCAATTGAAACTAAACGATTTCAACATTACTGTAGTTGAATCATTTCATCTAAGGTCTATTAAAATTACATTACGATCGACTATCAAATGACGACGTCGCCGCTTCGAGTCATGATTGATGCAAATGTTTCCTCGGTCGCTGTCGATCTAAATTAAATTCAGTCAATAGCAGAAAGTGCACAATTTATTTCATTAATAATCAGGTACAACGAGGACTATGAACTCATAGAGTTGCGTTGGTGCATGGACACTGACAAAAATCGAAGTGTCCGACTCGCCTTTCCGCTATATGTATACCACGGATTTATGATTTTTCCGGTCATATTGCTCAGAAATACGGAAACATAGTTCTAAAAAAGGTAAACTTTTGATACGGAAAAAATGGTCGACAGCTGCAAGAACACAGTCCCTTGTAGTGTTCCGATCAGGTCCGTACGCACGGATACTTCACTAGCCGAAGCAATGCGCACCGTAAACCGGCCCAGACGGTGTAACATGTGCGCAAAAAACTTTAAAAAAGGGCCATGATCCTAACTCGTGAGGGGGGGGAGGGGTAGACCAGACTGTAGCGCACCGGCTGTTCCATATATGATGCGCTAAGAACATCGCATCACATATGGACAACGAGGAGAGTCGCGGGATCTTTCTAGAGTAACGCAAAAAGGTTATAAGAGACACCATTAAAAGAGACAATTTGGCAAAAAAAAAAAACTAAAGTGTATAAGACCAGTCAATAAATAGTTATATCTGGGATAAATAAGTGAAAATAGGAAAAAAAAAAATTATACAGGAATGTAAATGTAAAAATAAAGCATATAAAGGAAAACAATAAAATGAAAACCTGTAGTAATCTGGTGGGAAGGCGACAAAAGTCAAGTAATGAATAAAATAATGAAATAATAAATGAATGTCACTGAGACAGAAAAAAGATGAGAACGCAAATAATATTAAAAAGATATATATTTCCTAAAATTAGTCCACGTGTACCCAAGGAAGGGAAAGAACGAGAGGCCCTCAAAAACGGGGGTTCTTAAGAAAAGTAGTGAGGAATACGACGCAAGTAGAAGCTAAGGATGCGTATACATGGTGGAAAAATATCATTCTGCATCTGTTGTTTTTGGACGTAATATTTCCAGAACGACAGGTGACGAGGAGTGACAACGAGGAAGAGGTGGTCTGATCTTTCCTTTGAGAAAGTGAAGGAGTATATTTAACCCCAGTCCTGCCCTAAGAACTTCGCAAACGTCGTTGTAACTATGCCAGTATACAAGAGCGTCACAGGCGTCAAAGAAGAAAGTAGTGTTTTGGTTCAGAGTTCATAATCTTTGTTGATATCCTTCCATTGACATCCTTGCAATGGAAGGGTTGGCAATGTAGAAATTTTCTACAATTCAATTTTTACTTCAGTACCAGAATACGTGACCTAGATTGCCATGAATTAAAAATTGTATCATTAGAAAATACTTAATAAGTGCCATGAAGACACTTGTACAGAAAGTAAGGCGCCGGCACCGGTCCAGCCCGCTTTCTGAACAAACCAGCCACCGGTCCCTCCATATACGCACCTAACACGTTTCATTCATCACGCCTACATCCATGGTAGATGTAGGTTTATCTAATGTGAGTTGAGGGCGCATCATCTGGTAGGATATCTATCCGGATTTTAATATACATTTTGATGTTTGTTTTTGAAATGCCACCTATTCATAATTTTAGTTACAAATGTAGTCCGAGTAGACCCCCAGGGGTCCAGAAGTCGACGGGGCTCTAAATTAGCGTGACAGAATAAAAGGGCCTTACAATTTGTAAACAAGGGTCCATGCAAAGTTTATCTGCTTTTAATAATGAAGAACTAAAATGCTCCATTTCACCAAATAATAGCAGGTAATATGTTAGAAAAGTTCAGCAACTGTTATCAAATCTTGCATATTCTAAATTTATTACATCTGATTAGATTATAAGATTTTGTAGTTGAGAGGATATGTTAGACATTTAGCTGCAGGAGGTCCACCAGATCTAGCTAATTTTAAGTAGTGATCTATTGATGATAAAATTTGGGAAGCTCTGATATAAAACATTTTTCTGTCTTCTCAGAGACATTGTTTTAACAATTAGAAGTTGGTCTGTCCACCGCTTGGCTATGTGTATTTAATTTTATTTTTGTTGCACTTATATATTACTTCATTAAATTAGTAACTCGTTCGTGGACAAGTGGGTACAGTTTTACTGTGCACTCTCACGTAATTTTTCTAAATTGTCACTCATTAAATATAAAAAGTTTATTAGACAAAAACTCAGCAATACTACACTGGGGTGGACAGGATTTTTAACAGATAATAAAATTTTGGAATATCATTTCGGTCATACTATTAAACCTCTTACTAGTGGATAAAGGATGTTAGAGAAAATCACCAAAAAAGTGCTTGAATTTAAAAGCTCCTTCTCAGGACAGGGCGCCTTTGGCACTTACGCAGCCTTAAAGTTAAAGGATTTCATTATAACAATAATAAAAAAAAAACCTTTATTCTATTCATTATCACTTACTTATTGTTACATTTAAATTTTGTTAGTTATTTCTTCATGCATTTCTATTGGTATGGTCAGCCAATTATGTTCTGCAATATGATCTCGGTCAGTGGAAAGGCCTCATCCATCTGCTCATCCAATTCATTTTGCAGTTTGGACTATCCTAGCAGTTCATGGTTTTTATGGCCTTCTTTCATTCCTTGTATCAGATACTGGTCTTTTCAATCGTGTAATTATTTTTGATCATCATTTGTCTTGATAACGAAGGATGTGTTCTGCCTATTTCTGCCTACTTCTTTCATTTTTTTGTCATTATGCTATTCCTGATTTTCTGTTGTTTATATATCTTTATGTTATTATAAAGGACCTTAATTAGATTCTAGTTTCTATGAAATTGGGTTCTTCTAGCATTCTCATGGCGTACACAAGTGATTAATTAAACGAATTATAAAATGAAATGACAAAAAGTAACTCCTCGTAAATGCTCCATAAAAATTTTTACTATACAAATTCCACAGCAAATTCAACTTAAATGACGTCACCCCCCGTGTAATTAACCCGATTCGTTTCCGACGAAGTCGTCGCATATTTTTTTTTTCAAACAAAAAAGTTGAGGGAGCACTTGGCTTCCGACCAAATGCATTTTACAATTATATTTTCATTTCCTAAATATGAGCGGGGTTGATGAGTCCTTTGGATTATTTGCTGCGAATGCAACGAGAGATGTATAACGCGAAATATATTTACAGCGCTAACGAGGTATCGTTTCAGTTCACGATTCACATTTCATTAAAGATTTTTTATATACCTCTATTATCTTCGGAGACACGATTTATCGCGTTTGCTTTTAAAATACAGAATTAATTCACGTAATTTATTCATTCGCATATAAACTAATACTGCGTCGTGAGTAAGCCCCAAATAGAGTAGACTGATGACATAGTTTATGTCGCAAGAAATCGTCGATCATCTTGGTGATGCTTGAAGAAGACATAAGCCTTGCACTGCGTTCAGCTAATTTCACATACAATTTCCACATTACCATGTTAATGGATTGTTTTGGTCATCTTTGGGGGGAGACCTTTACTTTGCAATGCACGCCTCACATACACCTATCCCCCGATTTACACGGTACTTGTTTTACACGTTTTTCCAAATAAGTTTTTTTTTGTATTAATAACCGATTTTATTACCATCTCTCATAATGTAAATATTTCTGCTTCAAACATCGAATCTACACAAATAACTTGGAGCGATGAAAGTGAATTCGAACCTTTGATTCCGAAAAAAAGAATGATAGTAATTTCTTTTTTGTTCTTCTGTTTAATGTATTGTAATTTATTAAATAAAAAAAATAGTTTTTCCGTAATATATTAAATATTTTAACTTGTCAATGCTTTTTTTATTATCTGTGTACACCTTAAATTATTGAAAAAAATCACAACTTAAATAGCAGAATCATGCATTTTCTGCAAGTTTTTCGATTTACACGGTTTTGACTTGAAAATTTTTAATTTTCGATTTACACGTTTTTCTCAGGAACGTATCTACCGTATAAATTGGGAGATAGGTGTATTTAAGAATTAAATATTCTAATGATTTTAGATGATACGTACCGTCGTGGTTACGTAAAGCGGCGTGGAAAACCACTAGAAGCTTGACAATAGCGTAATAAGTGACCATTGTTGTCGTAAATACTTAACGGTCACCGTTTCCGGATCGCTCGGCGCTGCGGACCGGCAGTGAACTGTCATCTTACCATCAATAACTCTACGACCACTCAATGGTTACAATATTATCATTACCACTATTCTTTCGCTGAGTTACTGACTTCACTTTGTTATTTAAAATACCTCTTCATAGACCATCCGACAGCTAAAGATTTGATCTCAAGTTAAAACTTTCCAAATATGCCGATTACCATTTTAGTCACTCATCGAACTCAAAAGAAAGTTATATTGAATGTATTTACAAATTTCTCTACGAAATCGATTAAGAAATAAAGAGATCTGAAGACGACAGAAAGGAACTGTCACAGCTCAGGGGTTTTGCAAACTGAAGTGACAGTGTGGAGGCCACATAGCGCGCAGATTTGCTGCCCACTGGGTCCTTAAGGTTTTGAAATAGACTACGGACCAGTATACAGAGTGTTGAACTTCCCACAAGGTGAACAGGCGAAGAAAATAGATGCAAGTGTCTTCCAACCAGTCCTAGCGTAAGTATGGGGGACGCCCTTGCACATCAATGGACGTTTCGTAAACGATTCATTTACTGTATACTGTTCGTTAGTGGAATGAAGGAAGATCAAAAGCGCTTTGGGCTTTTATATGGCTTCTACAGCTGCATCATATGTCACTGGCTAAGAATTGTATTATTCCTTTTTATATTATACAAGTACAAATCCATTTTTTGGTTTTTATTTATTATATATTTAGTCAACAGTATATCTAAGAATAAATTACTAGTGAATTTGTATGCACTGGAAGTTAGTACGTGAGGTATAACAGCGTAAACTCTATAACAAGCTATAGGAGACATGCCTGTCAAGAGCGAACATAAACTAATTTCTAACACCCTCATTCAAATCAGCTTATTTGGTTAGTGCAAACACTGGTTGCTCTTCGAGATCCAGGAAGATAGAAACACAATTTTTGTGATATTTAATATTTCTTTTTTGGAGCACGTATTACACGCATAGATTTAAAAAAAAGAAAACAAAACGTCGGTTAATCAGTACTAAATCTATGATGCTAACTGGCTAGCGCCATCTATTAGGATTTTAGAAAACAATATGATAAAACAGTTCTGTATGGCGATGATAAAACGCGGGACGTCAGTCTCGAGCATTGTAACCGGACTTTCTCGATACAAAGCGATGGTGGAACTGGTTCCAGGACCAGTATGCTCAGTTCCAAGGGTACTAAAAATTTACCGTTCCTTATCACACAATTTAAAAACTACACTAATTTTTTTAAAATATGAAGTGTAACTGTATGTAGCCAAAATACATTTAAGTAATCTTCATTTTTGTGTGCATTTTAACAACGAATGTCAACGGATAAAATGATTTCTAATCTACATCGTCATCATTTTAGCCATAAGACATCCACTGCTGGGCATAGTTCTGTATCCAGAGTCTTCCTTGATGACCTTAACAATATCTTCTGTCTAATATTCTGGGCGGTCGTCCTATACAAAAATAACTATTATCCGAGTTTAAAAAATTTCAAAGCATTACATCACTTCCCAAGCGGTACAGTGTATAAATATAGTATTACTAAACAATTTCGTTGGAATTATCGCCATTGATAATTCATTGCTCGGAATTCGTGTAAGAAATAACTTTTTCGATCGCAAGTGGTGTATTCTCAGAGGCGTGAATCAGCAACGAAGCGGGCGGCCACCTATTTATCTCGTTGCGGGCGGTTTCACAACCTTTAACTCGGTTTATAACTCACGCTTGTTTTTAGCAGAACGATATTAAACGTCGTCGCGTGGTCAATGCGGTTGTTATTACGAAAATGATTGCAGAGAGCAGATTAAATAAATAAATCGGCATCATCATCACCATAATCATCTCAGCCGTATGACGTCCATTGCTAGGTATAGGCCTCCCCTAGATATTTCCTATAGGACCGGTAGGAAGCGACATCTATTCAGCATCTTCCGACAACCTTAGACCTCAAACTTCCTCCTGGCTTTGTATCTCTCATTAATGAGAATCGTGGCCATTTTTGGAAAGTTATCACTCACTATAACGCCATCTGTGACCTCGTGGTCGCCTTGCGTCCACTTTTCTTTCCATTTTCATTTCCATCACTTCTGACCGAATGTTTATCCATGTCACCTTTTTTCTTAACTATGAGTTTAGAAAATCGATTGTCGAAATACCCTCAATTACTTCTAATCTCAGCAGTGAAGCTTTCTGAAATGATAGTAATGTTAACCAGGCCACAGTAAACGGTACTAAGGGACGCCCTTGGGTTAGAATTCTAAACGCGGTCTCAATGAGTCAGAGGCCCTTGTGCCAGGTCATGGAACGTCCACTCATGCGACCTAAGAGTTTGACATCATCCCAATGGAACTTTCACGCATAGTTACTGTAAGAGCTATAGGTTTAGTCTGTTGAATCCAATGATGTAAATTCAGAGCAAACAGCATTTGTCGGCAAATAAAATCTCTCGTCGTGTACTAGTTTTAAGGTTATAGGAATATGAAGTTCATTTGCTGTGAATTAATGTATTAAGATTTCAGAAATAATAAACAACGTAGATATGTATTAAAATTACGTCAATATTAATTAAAACGTTTACAAAGTTGACATAACTTTATTTTAAAATTAATTTTTGTTTACTATCTTTGCCTGCAGACATTGTACCGCCAGAAGTAATAGCCTATCGCGTTTCAGAATTCGTACATTGTTCATCTGAAATGACAGTGCTCGTATGGAGCACATCGCTCGTGTATCCGACGACCGTTGGGCCGGAGAGGTTCTCGAGCGGCTATCGGGAACTGTAGCGTGGGCACGCCCCCCACTAGGTCGACCACATAATCATGATCGCGGGGAGTCGCTGTACGCATACAGCCTGCAGGCAGCTTAAGACCGGCCGTAGTGGAGATCTTTAGCGGAGCCCTATCAGCTGAACGAACAGTAAATTATTAAGACGGTTTCTGAAGACACTAAGACCGGGAAAGTTATCGATGTCAGTCAATCGTTCAAGTCGATTATGAGAGCTGCACATTCGTAAGATGAATAAAAGGAAGTTCTGAGGACTGTTTTAAAATAGATTTGATTGTTATTTCACTTCGTTTATAGCTAGAATGGTTAGAAAAGCAGTCGGCAGTGCGCCCAACGAGCCATCTGGTTCGACCTATGATGCTTTCAACAATACCCTGCACTAAATGAACACAAAGTTTCCAGATGTTTCTATTCGGTTCTTTTCTATCATATCGCACAGGTCACTAATATTGTTTTTTTTTTTTATAAATGAACAGGAGGGCGCGCAGGGCGAGGAGTGCGTTGACGTCATCGGGGCGGCGCATGTCACGCAGTCGCTTAACGCTGCACGCTGATGTCATACCCAGACGTCCAACAATGAGAGGTTGAGGTCATCCGCCCAAGGTCCGGAACAATTTGTGGCAGGTCTCCATCGCTCGCATGCAATACAACCAGTAAAGTTCGCGTAACAGATATCAAGTGGTTTAACCCTCAAATGCATAATGATGTAAAACTGCAACATGCCACTTAAACGTAAAATGAGTACTACACTTGAAAGTAAATTCATAATTTTGTTTATCTGCAACATAATTTGCAGTAAATTCTGCAATTTTTTAAAATAAGTATAATAAATATTATGTACATTTTTTTTTCAATTTTTCCCTGAATTTTAGTGTATTTATCTGCAAGATATATATATTTTTAAAGTATAAATAAAAGTCATGCATTAAAGGGTTAATCGAATTTTAAAAATGACTCTTTAAATACTGTTTTAGACAGAAATTATAGCGATCTTAACTTTATGATGTAGGAGAGTGATACCTGTACGACACGGTAATTTTATAACGCATTTTCATATTACGCGATTTCACGTTACATGCAACATTGTATCGAGTATACTCGAAAGGTAAATGGCCATTACTAAGCCAATTACAGACCTTAAAATAGACCTCAAGGCACTGTTAAAAAATAAAAATAAAAAGTTTTCTAAGTAATAGACAAAATTTAAAATTATATAGTCAATAAGTAAGAATGTTTAATTTACGACTATATCAAGAAAAATGCTAGTGTCCTCTCCTTGAAAGCACTTATAGCACACCTTTAGCTTGAGAGCATTAAAAATCTCCAAATGGTATATTTTTAAATTGAATTGACAGCATTAGTGGAACATTAAGCTTCTGGAATAAAGACCATGGGCTTGCAAGCACAGTGTTGGACATCCACATCCCACAAGGTGAACAGACAACATTAATAAAGCCATTGGAACACACTAGTTGGTGGCTTACATCTGACTGGTCTTATTGGAAATTTTTAGGAAAGGTCTTTATCCAGCAAAGCAACATTCTGGCAATTGAGTGGTTTAGTCTGAGGTTGGCATTATGTTGTAGCATATTAATATACATTGGATGATGGAAGTCAATATAGGGCATGCACACCTGCTTAGTTATTCTCAAGTATACATATAGAACATAGCACGTTACAAGTATTTCAGCAATATTTCTCATTTTGCTATGCTGTAGGGCACAAGACAACACTAAAGCCTACTGGCATTGCATACAGAAGCACCAGTTTTGACTGTAGATTTCTCTACCAGGGTGGCCATAGAAATACTAGATCACATTTAGACAATATTGAGTGACCAGGCTCAAAAGCCTGCAAATGGTCCTCGGCATGAGCTATCAATCATTATGTATATAGTATTCTATTGAATGGGTAAGTGTTAAACCCATGACTCAATCATTTATTTATTTATCCATTTAGGAAAGCTTATATTACCTGTGTATGTGACGAAAATACATATGAACACACTTTAAAAAAATTATATCAAATTCTTATATGTCATTTTACTATTGTTCTGCTTAAAATAGAGCAACTAACAAGCTTGCTTTGCGAAAAGCCCATAACAAACTCAGATTTCAAGTGAAAATTTTAATAGAAGTAGGTTGGTGTTGTCCACCTAACATTACCACCACTGTAACTCTTTGATACAGTATGGTCAGGCATTGTCCCATAAATAGAAACTCAATGTCAATTGTTTTCAAATTTATGCTAAGCCACATACAATGTATGGTTTAATATTATTCAATGTTGTAAATAAATACAAAACAAGCAACAGCAAGCTTAAATACAAAACTGTTAAGAAGAATTTGGATCATATGTTGATGGAATGTGCCAAGAATCAAAAGAAGCAGAATTACTGTCAAGGCAATTAAAATTTAATTTGCACAATGTCAGCATTTGTCAGAACCTAAGCAGGAGATAAACAATAATAATAATATAAACATAAATTTTACAGATTGGCGTCTTGTCACTACAATAATTTTTAAATGATAAGGAACATTAATGATGGTCACAATAGGGATGACATACCCAAAATAGGATAAAACCCCAAGCTAAAGTTAAACATTATATAAAAAAAAAAAATACTAAACATAACAGAATAGTAATATGGTTAGAATTAATAGAGAATATCTCTAGGCTTTAAGTCATTGAAATTTCATTCAATGAATTGAGTCAATGAAAATTCAAAATAAATTTATGTTAATAAAAAAATATATCGTAATTAATATGTGCTTAATGTGTCTAGTGGTCTGTGTTCATTTAACAACTTATGTAAATTTCAGAACAATTTTAGATATATGATAAGAAAAATAAGGTGGTAATTTTAAATGCAATAAACTAAAGAATTGTAGCATACGCGAAATAATTATATACAGACGAAAAAATCGTACATAATAATATTGTGGTTTTATTAAAGGTTAAAACGTAGGCGATTTACATATTTCTTGTGTAGAACTCAACATGTCTTAACGGATTGTTATTTTTTATCATTTTTATGCAGCAAATAGTGTAAGTTGACTTAAAAATGCTGTAAATGTGTGCGCAAAAGCAAGGTTTGTTGCCATACGTTCAATGTAGCCCAGGTTTATCAAAAGTGGGGCACACGCCGCGCCCAAGCCTCGCCCGTACGCGACGCATTCCAACAAGAAAAAAATAATAAACAATTCGTGTACCGTGTCGGCTATTAATAGCGGTAAAATAAGATAAGAATTGTAGAAATATCAATACAGTACAATATGTTCTGTTACATAGAATATGAAAACCTATCGCAATAAGACTCCAGCACAGGTTACACTGACCTGGTATTCAACAAGATCCCATAAAGATGAATTGGAAGCCCGGGGACTGGAAAAACGAAACGTTTAGTTTTCACCACGAAAACATAGGTCGCAGTTCACAGTGTCGTTACAACTGGTTTATCACACACAATAAATACACCAAGAAGATCACAAACTAATCGAGTTCAAATAAGTTTTTGTGAATAAACGACGCAGCGGAGTACAATTCGGTTATTATTTTCATTCATCGCACGGTGAAATCGTTACATACAAGTGGCGACCGAACAACCGTCCGGCGAAACTACGGCACGCGGGGCGCGGGCGGGGTAAGGCTTCACTCGCGTCATCCGCCATATTGGTTGATTACGTCATCGCTCCTCTATCAAACTTTGTAGTTGCTAACAATAATAAATCTTTTTTTAAATTATGATTCATCTAAAGTTCATTATAAACTATTATATCGAATTCCTAATAAGCAATGTGTTTAATAAAATATATGGTAAATTTTATTTATGTTTTGTCATCGTAGTGATCTTATGGGAAGGTCAGTGCCATGCAGCTATTATGTTGACGATAATGAAATGCTATTTTATTATAGGTAACGATACATTTTACACATTTAATCAATATATGGCTAAGACACAACAAATTTTTATTTTAAAACACAAATTTGTCATTAATCATAAACCTAATAATTTTTACAGCTATACTAACGCCCTCTAAGCTTAACATAGTAATTGATTAATATTATTGTTGAACGACGCATAAAAATATGTTTTAGATATCGAATTCGGATCTTGCCTGCCAATATTAACAATTAATCAAATCGAGGTTTTTAGTGATAGATATGAGGTCACAAAGACATTTGTTTTCAATAACTATTTGAAACATTTATCCAATTGAGGAGAAAAGAGCGATCAAAACCTTAAAGAAATCGAACACGATTTTGAAAACATTAATATTTTGATATTAAAGTATGACGATATTTAACGAACTTTTTTCCTAAAACAATATCGATATTTTTACACATCGATAGTTTTTTTGCTCTTCCCTGTATGAAAGTGTACTTCTGACATTGTATATGATTTAGATACAAAATTTCCTCTTTATCTTATTCTTTGAAGGGTGTTAAACTTTTGGTAAATACACCGAAATTAAATATACTATGCAAGGTAAATTAGGAAGTAAAGTAAAGTAGATTTGAAATATTAATCACTCCTGGGTTATTTGTCTTGTGTTATTGTCGAAAATTTTTAACAAAAAAATATAAATATATTACAGACACAAGGCCAGAATTATATGAAGAGGTGAAACTTTACAGAAATGCAAGGGAACGTGAAAAGTGAGTTAAATAATATTTAATGTAATTAATAAAGTAGTTAAATAAAATTTTCGCTATGTTCTTTGCCGTCGTGAGTCACTCTGGTGTAATAATCATTAGTGTTCTTCATCGTTTCTTATTCAGTTGTTTATTCTACTATAATAATTTTTAAAACTAATGTTTGTGTTGACAACTCGTACATTCATCGAGAGCCACAAATAATTCTTCAAGAGCCGGCTTGTGACTTACGAATCGAGTGGTCCCTCTGATATTATTCCCATTTATTTAAATTTTTCCGTAAAAGTAAAAATAATTACCTTTTGCCTTTAGAAATAATGATGAAACTATGTGAAAAGGTAAGAAAAAAGGATGTAAATATATTAATAATATTTATTTCCTATAAAGTTAAAGATATAGCTTTTAATTTATTTTTTACAATACTAGGCAACCTATGAGAGTGGTGAAAGATGATCTTTTTATCATATTTGAATCATGCAGAATTGGCACCTTAAAACCCTTGTAGTTTTGTGTTGAAGGAGGACATAGGGAAGCTCAATCTGATTATAGTTTGCATTAAATTAAGCACTTCTAGCATTCCTCTCATGACAAAGTCAAGTGATTTCTGTGAATGTTCCAATTTAAATAACAATATAAATTAATGTACAATATTTTTTATAGACATGACAATATGGCAGAACTGTATGCTGTGGTCAGTACACTGCAGCATTTGGAGAAGGCATACATGAGAGACTGTGTCAGAGCACAGGAGTACATGGCTGCCTGTAGCCGCCTCCTCGTTCAGTACAGAGTCGCATTCAAACAGGTGCAGGGGGATGAGTTCCCAACTATAGAGGCTTTTGTAACTAAGTTTCGGGTAAGTATATGCTTTAATAATACTATGGTAATCCCTGCAATATCACTGAAAATTTATCATCATAATTTCAGTCATAGGACCTCCAATGCTGGACATGGGTGTTATACATAGTTTTCCAATAGGATTCCTACAGGTGTTCAGACATTTTATACAAATGATAATGAATACATTGTGCTTGCCATGCTTGATGCAGTCTCAACACCATAGGCCTCAAAAGCATATTGTTGTACAAGGCATATGGAGAAGTCCCAACCTAACTATCACCTTAGCTTGTTCAGAAACTGGAAATTTGCCAGTAAATCCCAAAGTAAGAGACACAAAAGATTAGCTCTGAATAATAGGAAAATGTATTGTTCTAGCATTCTCTTATAATAATCTCTAATGTCACACTATCTAAATGATTCAAGTTAAACATCTTAAAGATAGTTTAAATAGAATATTATATATGGTTTTATAAGAATCCAAATTGTACATAAAGTATGCAAAATTAATTATGAACTAAAAATTTATATAAATTTACAGAAATAAAAAAGGGAAATTCTGTTTTATATGAGAGATAAGAAATTAAGTACAGTATAGTCGATTTTATTGTATTCAATGTCAAATTCTTTAATCAAAATTCAAGGAATAATAACTTCATGACATCAAGTTGACCCTCCTACTTGTTAAGTTGATAAATGCTTCAGACATGAGAAGGTGCCATAAACCCAGCTTGACTACACACTTAATATTTTTGTCTTTATCATTTTGGTCATTTACATAGTTGATATTATGATATAAACTTCAAACATAATCAAATTTAATTAAAAAATTGCATCTGTTGAGTTTCTGGTCGATTCTCCCAGCAGATTGGCATTAAAAGCTGGTGGTAGTTTACTTTTTTTAATGTTAATATGATTGGCAATTCATAAATGCTCAATTTCTACTTATATAAATATTTTTGAATTTAAATGGTATAATATTGCATGTTTAATAAAGATTGAAATACCAAGGAGGTGAAACCATATAATGCTTATTATAGCTCAAAATAAATTTTTGTTTTTCCATTAAATTCGTGTTAATTTTTTACAGCTGGATTGTCCAGCCGCATTGGAAAGGATAAGAGAGAACAGGCCTAACCTTATAAAAGATGACAAAGGCAATACTAATAAGTATATTGCTGAAATTGTGTCTGTGAGTTTTTAAATTTTTAATTATTAATATTTAATTTATTTTTTGAGGTTTTTAATATTTGAAAGTATTAGTTTAAATGAATGGAACATTTTTAATTAGTAAAATGGAAAATTATTCAGTTTTTTTTTCAGTTAAAGCTTACGGACCAGTAATAATAAGTATGTCAGTGAAATTAGTAGGGATTTAAAAAAAAGTTTATGGTATCTTTGCCGACAACACTAAAAATCTCAATAAATACAACACATTTCCAATATGGTCTCGGAGAGCCCTCTTGTAATGAATAAATAGTAACAATGTCTTAACGAGATCCTAATGCTTTATGGTTACAACTCAGATCCCTTTCTGCAGTCAGTACGTTTTTGCACCCACCAACAATACAAATATTTGTCTGCCATCAACAATAACTTTTTTACAATCGGTAGAGACAAGTATTTAAACTTGAGTATGCTACAATACCTCGGAACGCAGTATCTTCGGTCAGCGCCGATAGATGGTGCTAGTAATTGATCGGTAGATTTAACAGCTCCAAATCGATACCAGACTGTTTGTATTTCGTGCGACAGAGATAACGCTCTACGAAGCCGATATTAGCCGATTGTCTTATTCCAGATGTCGATGTGCAATATTTATCGCCGGGTACTGTACCTCATAGTAAACAATTAATTTAAATTTGTAGTTATTAAAAACGCTTTTTCTTACTACATTATCACAACGTTCTTTATTATTTCTGAAACCAATAATTTTAAGTTAGGTTGTACCATACAATAACTATTTCCGACCACTCTATATAAGGATGTACCCACCAAAATAGCATCTATACTACAAAATTTTAAAGTATTATTATAGGCATAATAAACAAAGCGCGATGGTAACAATCCACCATATATTTGTTCAAAACTTAGACAATCAGATTATATGTAAATATGTATTACAGTTGTTTATAACATTGATGGACAAACTGCGCCTTGAACTCCGGGCTATGGATATGATTCAGCCCGAGCTGCGTGACCTGAGAGACACAATGGACCATCTGAGTATGCTGCCAGAAGACTTTGAGGGGAAATTAAAGGTAAGTTGATATAAAAATGTCTACTTCTCGTAAACAACCTTACTAGCTGTTCCCAAAAACTTTTATTTTGCCACAAGTTACTAGCTTTTCGCATTTAATAGAAAATTAAAAAAATTGATATTTTTTATATCATATTCATATTCATACTGATCACTTAATTTATTAACTATATAGCTGTAACGACAATATAAATTAGCAGCACGTAAACTGTCAGACTCTCGAAGAGAAGCGAAATGTCAAAAGCGCCACTTCACTGTATATAATAATTGTGAAAGTAATTATATAAAAATATGTTTTTGAGTTTTTTGTGGGTAATTCTTAGATCATGGTGATTTGGAAACTTCTAGTTTTATGTCGAAGGATCCCACTATAGGAGAGCCCCTTTTGATTCTAATCTAAACAATTGGGCTCTTGGAATTCTCATGTCATACACAAGTGTCCACTGTAAATGATCCTGAGTGGAAAATAATATGCACAATTTAAATTGCTTAGTTAGTAGATTCATTTACCAAAACCAGGTAAAAAATACTGTTATAGTACATAGATTTCTTTAAATGATAATAGAGCTTGAGAATGAATTACTCTGGCTATTGCATTAAGAACGTTTGAAAACATTGCAATGAAGATCTTCATTAAATTTGTGTTGTGAACTCGTTTGGAACCCCCACATTTATGTAAAAGTGCTAGATGCAATTACAGGGAAATCTGTGCTAAATAAAAGGTACGGACTGGATATAAAATATCTGTCGCAACTTAGTTGATTCTTATTAGTAAATAATTATATTTAAAGCGATATAATCTACTACCAGCGCCATCTGTCGGCACTATTTGAAAGTAACAGCGTTTTGATATATAGATGAATGAAATGAAGTTCCAAGGGGTTTTTATTTTAATGCCTTTTAAGTGTAATTTTTCTTGTGTTCCCAGGTGCAAGAGTGGTTAGACAAGCTGTCAGAGATGTCGGCATCGGACGAGCTCTCCGAGAGCCAGGTGCGTCAGCTGGTGTTCGACCTGGAGACATCTTATGGTGCCTTCAATAAGTTCCTGCACTAGATCTGATAATGAACACATTGTAAGTTTCTATGGTTTATATGTGGTTCTGGTTTACAATATCTAACGGGTTGCCTTAATGGGTTGAAGTCATCGAAAAATCCTGCACACCCTTATGTCGCCAGCGATCTTGCGTAAATCCCCCGGTGAATTACAGTGGGTGGCCCTGATTACCTATACGCTATCTTAGGCATTACCTGTTGAGATAACTAACGCTTCATGTCTGTAGTTGGATGCTGGGTTCCAAGCTTAGGATTTGACAACAATTTTGACTTTAACACTAAGTAATTAAGGTCGACATAGAGCATTACATGTTAATCGGAAAAACATTGGCTTCTTTCTTTCTTCTTGGCGTTCCAAAATTGTTCAAATGATTATTATTTTGTTACAGATATTCAAGAACTGAATTACTCAACATTGTTGTAAAAGTAGCGAAACATCGCAATCATTCTACACACAATATATAATTGTGGGTAGAATGAAATGTCAGTAGATTTTGTAAAATCTTAATAAAATGATTGTTTCTGTACAGTGGACCGATTATTCATATATCTGTATTATCTATATATGCATTATAGATTAAAGCAAACAAAAACTTTATAGCTTTATTTCAATTGAAAGTTGTGATTTATAGGAAAGCTTGTTTTATAATGGTTTCTATCAAATTGAGTTCTAGCATTCGCTTGAGTATGTCAAGCGACCACTATTATAAATAAAGTAATGAAAATATAACCTTTAGTATATTTGACATTTACTATACCAGTATACCTCTCAATATTCTAAAATGCTTTAGATATTTTATAATTTTCCACTTGGTAAGGACAATATGTGGTCAACATTATTATTGGCAAGTTTATGTGGCAGTGGGCAGACTGAACGCGTAGACGGATAGATCTTAATGGTCATCTGCAGATGGGTGAAGAAGGCCGCTTTTAATCGGTCCTATTGGAAATTTTTGGAAGAGGCTTATGTCCAGCCGTGGATGTCCTATGCTTAAATGATGATAACTGAATTAGTTCAAGGGTTCAGACCTTACCCTGTGAAGCTGTTAGTTCCTCAGGATATACTCCCAACGACAGCTTCTAACCAATGGCTTAGTATAAGTTAATATGCTATTGGACATCAACTTCCCCAATAGATTTCCAATAGGACCGGTTCGATCCAACGTCCTCCGAAGACTTTAATAAAGACATTTGTTCACCTTGTGGGTGAACATCTTGCGTTGCGCTCGCCAGTCCGTGGTCTGCACTCCTGATCCTGGTCCTGTCTACAGATCTCATTCCTAATTCTATGCATGGACGGTTCTATGGTATCTTGAACTACAACCTAATGAGTCTACGGGCGAGCGTACCCGCGTCGATGTATCAGTTTATATGCGAATGAATAAATTGCGTGAATTAATTATGTATTTTGGAAGTAAACGTGATAAAGTCATGTCACGGAAGATAGAAGCGGTGTTTAAAAATCTTTGCAATCAAATGAATCGTGAGACTCAAAAGGCATAGCGTTAGTGATTTAAATATATTTCAGAGAATTCATAACAAATAATGCAAAATTTCCACCCGTCTATAGCTATGTCGTTAGTCCAAATAGTAGCGGATTTATAGGGATTTATAATCAAAATTAAGTATAATTATTCGCATTATTTTACCTATGTTAGCATAAAGTGTATTTTATTGGAAATTAAAATATTCATTTTCATTATTTGTTTTATTTTCACTCTAGTTTTAATTCTTCATTATTTTTTAGTTAGAATTTACATTATACAGATATAGCGTCCGTGTCTTTGTTTTTACTATCACAACTAATATTTCCAAGAAAAAAAATTTTGTATACGTTTTTGTTTCTTTAACTATTTCCTAGCTTGAAAAATTGAAGTCAACTAATTATTTTTATTAAATCATTGGTGTCTTATTCATTTATAATGACGCCCTAACAGTGCCCACTTTTTTTAAATTACGATTCGTACCACTTCCTCATCCCTATTCCATATTGCCATCCTCAGATTGTATGCCAACATCCCTCATTATTTTCGTGTAACTAGCTGACCTGCTAGACGTATGATTAGTTATATACGCAAAACCTTCAAAAGGAGTGCATTTTATAGCTTATTTAAGAGGAAAGTTTTTACACCTATTTCCTATAAACTTGCATAAAGTGATTACTGTGAAATACGTTGAGTTAATTTATTTTGAGTGAGTATCGCATCCCAGTCAAAATAAATGCCTGCCAATGTCTTCTGCCAGTACCAACAGAGAAGAAAAAACGTCTTATTGACAGACAAAGTACTTCGAGTAACGCTCAAAGTGCATGGGAACACCGCGTTATCACCTTTATGATGATTTCCGCGGTCGTTAAATTATTTATGTAATTTAGTAAAAAAAAACAAGCATTCAGTAATAGTATTCTGTATAAAAATTCACACAGCAGTCTTATTGCATTTACAATAGAGAAGCTTTTTACTCCTGAAGTGATCTATCGCTGTGCTTTGTGAAGTACTCTAGTATCTCTAAGTCAATGTTCACCCGCAGTTCCTCGTGTTAAGCTATTCCAGATAGCCTGTCCTAGGGTGTGTTGTTGACAAGCAAGGAAAGGTCTGTCCGATCTCGTCCACCAAGCCGAGCCAATTGCTTCGTCGGATATTCGGAGCGTGTGCGAGGCGGTATCCTAAACCTGTCATTCCATTGGAAACAGTTCGCCATTGCTTTGAGTCTAATCCAACACAGGTAACTACTGAAGCCATCGTACCCGGTGATCAACTGGCAAGTCTAAAGGTGAGCCTTCGTACAAAGTACCACGTTCTTTAGCGAGCTTTGTGCATCGCGAACGCACTGTGCCATTCCCGCCTTCTGACTGCCTCGAGTTCGATTCTATCCTACTTGATACCGACATCTTGTCAAATGACCTGCCTTTTTACCCACACGGGAGTATAAGATTCCAGATCGTACCACCCCAGGATAGAGGCGAAATATTTCCTCTCCAGGTCCCCGAGATAAGGCAAAGGTCTAAGCATGGCACCCGCTATTCTCTTGATTCGGGGGGCGAAGCGATTGAAGCTCCAGTGACTGTCCAAAGTGTGTCCCAGGTTCTTCATGTACCGCCACGCTGTGACATCGTGCCCACCAAAGCGAATGCGCGTGTCGGACGGTTCCTTCGTACGCAATAACCTGTTAAACTATAGCGCGTCGATTTTGTGGTTCTATTTTCAACCCAAACTCGCGTATGGAGACGACGATCTCCATTTCTAACTTGGCAAGCTTCTTAGCCATCCAAAGTTGTTCATCCTGGGGACCATCAGATTTTTAGTTTCTCAGGAGTGGTCCTAATCCAATATATAAGACGCTGCTGCATCTCCCTCCGGATCCTTGTTCCAAGTTGGTCCATGTACACGACGTACCTATCTATCAAGAAGTCCTCAATGATGCTTTGCAAAGAAGATCAAGCAGTCTATGATAATTGTTAAAAGTGGAAGTAAGTCGAATTTAATTATCCTTCTAACCGCACAATCTACTAAAGCAAAACCTGAATCACTTAAATACACGTGTTAGGATCACGTGTGGAGAACACGTGTATCGCCGGACGCATTAAGAAGATGCAATAAAAACTTACATTTCGTCGTAAAACAATAAAATCAACATTACTCACGCAATTGTTTATAACACGCACGAGTGGCGGGAAAATAGGCCACAGATCACACAAAACGTCCAAGTTTTTTTTTTTTAATTTTGTACATTAGTATCAAATATCACAAGACGTTGCCCTTTCGAATTATTATTTTTAATTATAATATGTATGAATGAAAAATGAAATGAATTATTTAATGAAAATTTGCGATGTCATAATTATTTTTTTGACACTCCTGTATTTGAAAGAGGTAAGATAAATGTTCTTAATTTTTTGTTATGCATTACACTATTATCATTCCTATAAGTATCCTGTATACTTCGTTCGAAATGGTTGAATGTACGCTCCATGGGATTCTGTTATTAAACTTAAGAGAGAAATTCTGAAGCTAACATTAATACCGCTTCGAAAAACATTATCGTAGGGATAAAAGCCGGGCGATACTCAAAACCTGCCAAATACGTGACATTTAAAGGCACGTGAAGGAACAGATTGGGATTGAGGCGGCCGAGTAATGAACACATGAAACTTCAATCACTACAATTAACGCTTAAATTATTATAATCAGTCAACTCGTCATAATATAAAGTCATTATATTAAGTTGAACGGAATTTAAAAGTCATAGAATTAAAAACTACAAAGTTTAGGAAAAAAAAATGTATACTATGAAAATTTCTAACACAAGGAATTTTTTCATTAAAAATGACATTACTTATGTGTGCTCTCTTAACGTAGACACTTGTAGAATACTGGCCGTAAATTCGTAAAAACCAGCTGGCATATCCCTCGTAAAAAAGCGGATATTTCTTCACAAATATGTTTTTGTCACTGGCAATCGATTGTCGGTTTATTAAAGAAAACGCAGTTCTGAAAATGCCTTAGAGAACAAACATTCAATGGCATAAGATCTGATCAGTGTTCTATTAAAAATTTCGTTTACAACTGCTAAAGAATCATTGGATATAAGACATGTAGTGCCATCTTGATCGAACTAAATGCTTCGATAATAAGCTTTAAAATTTAGCATTGCCAATAAAAGTACTCTATACAATTTTTATCTCCATACTGGACCACGTAACCATTGAGGGAGAGAAGGAAGAAATTAGTAGTAGTAGTAGTATCTACGTACTCTCCCTCTCTACCTGTTCGGCGACAAGTAGCTGCGGCTGGTGGTCTTGTCAACATATGAAGTCAGACGACACAACTGTTAGGTAGCGTTCAGTCATAAGCGGAGCGATCAGCATAGCGGGGGTTGCTTTAAGATTTTAGTTCGCTCAGGTCCACGGAAGGACGTCTACTTTTTCGGGCTATCACAAATCGCCTTCAAAACTACCTTTCAAACATGCTGGATGCTAACAACTCGTAAAATCTGTCACTTTTCTATCTTAACCTGTATAAAAAGTAATTTAGGAACAAAGAAATTTAAATATAAGTAAAAATAAAATATTGTCGTGTAAAGTGAAAAGCTCCTTATGAAACACTATTAAGAAATGCTTATCTTACAGAATGTACTGTACTGTTAGCCCTAAGGCTTTTACAGCTTCGTCAGAAATGAGTTCACGGAGCGGAAGGGTCCGTGAATTATACTAGTCTTCGAGAAAGTTAAATGGTTATTTATACATCTGCGAGAACAATATCATAAAAGATTCTTCTATGTTGTACTTTAAATGTTACGAATTCCGTCATCTGTTAACAATGATTATTAATTATGCTCTTTTAAGTAAAGTGGTGGTGGTCTTTTGGGATTCGCCAGCAAATGGGCGATAATATATGAAGCATCACGTGTGGCAGCTACAAAATATTGTTTATATGTTAATAAGTATTAAATTGTTTGTATCCTGAATAAAATTCTTCAGGTTAAGTTACTATAAGTTTTTTCCTGAGACTAAGTAAGGATGACATATGACATCGGTCGGGACACGCGGGTCAGGTGACGGCTACAGTATGTAAATATTCAAATAAAATGCTATTCGATTTTAGTGTACAAACAACGTTTTCCGTAACATCGACGAGCGACACCACCTGGTCTCCGAGGCTTACACCATCACCAAGAAGCTGTTCGTCCAGGGGCGCGACAGCTACAACGCTCTGAAAAACAGATCCCTGGTCGTCATGGACACGTTCCTGGACCTGGTGCACATCATGAACGACGAGATGGCGCGCGAGTTGCGTAGCGCCATTGTCAAGTTCTACAAAATCAAGTATTTTCACGACTTCACCAACTACGTCATACCTATCGAAGAGGTGCTTTTTATTTAATCATTTAAGTCTACAATAAACACGCACAATAAATAAAACGATATGATTAGCTATTTGAGATCGAATCGAAAATCCGTACAAGAATCTGGGTCAGGGATGAGCAACCCGCAGCCTGCGGGCCGCATGCGACCCTCGAGGCAAGTAAATTTTAATTTATTTTTGTATTTTTTAAAAAAAAATGCTGGAATCAAAGCTTTAAAGATAGCGGTTGATTACGAACATAAACTACGTTTAGAACATGTTTTGAACTTTGAATATATACTTTTTTTTTTCATGGCCCACTGTTTTTGAAACTGCGGCCCTCCGACCAAAAAAGTTTGCTCACCCCTGATCTAGGTCGTCAAGAATTGCTCGTCTGAACTGGCACTCGGCGATGCATATTACTCTTGCAACCGATGCCTGTTAAGTCGAAACATTCTTAAGTAGCGACTACGAGCCAGCAGTCACAGCGTGGGTAAATCTGGTAAATATGAATGCGGGCAACGTAAGGCCGATCATCATGGCGCTCTTTGGGGAACGCCTATACCTCGAAGTAGGCATCTATAGGTTAATATGGTAATGACGAAATTATTACCGTTGTGTACTTCTTATTCTATTATTAATATTTCTGACAGTTATTCAAATTAGGAGAATATAAATTATATTTATGTAAATTTTATGACTTACTGTAATATAATCTCGTTCTAAAATATATAAATTGATGTATGTCTATGTGAACGTGTTGAACAATCGCATATATACAAGGCAACAAGAAAAGGACTTGAACCGCCGGACCATTCATCACATTGTTTTAAAAATATTCCTGAAGCTCCAACATATATTTTACGTATATCACTACAGTTTCAATTGAAGGCATAACAACGTGGACAGAGATCTGGAGGCTCATATAGTTCAAAGGACATCAAAATATCTTCTCTTCACTCCTGGATAACCTTAATTACTGCTCTACGGTTTATGATAAGCGCATCCTGTACTCTACCACCTTTGAGGTGCTTTAAATTCCATAAAGCAAACACAAGGACTTTGGAAGACAGTGCACGACGCTTCCAACTTATTAAAGATCTTTTTAGGAAACCTATCTCTAGCAGTGGTTGATCTTCAACTTAAATTATGATAATAAAACAACATTCTATCCATCCTCACAGACGGTTGACATAATCGAGCACTGCCTCAAGGATCCTCTGGAGAAGCTGGATCAAATACGGAGCCAGTTCCACGATGTGATCAAGAACTTCCAAGACTCGCGGAGTTTCGACGTAGTGGACCGCTGCTACAACGAGCTGCCGGACGAGGTCGCTGCAGCTCACTGCCTGCTGCACCAGGCTGTTCTGTAAGTAAAGCCACTTACCTGTTATTGAAGTACATCACAAGTCTATTTTGCCAAATGAAAAATAAAATGAGTGTGAGACATGTTGTCTTGTATAGTAATTGTTGTTTTTGCTACAACATTACCAACAGCGTATTATTTTTATCCACATAAGATCTGTAGCCACACAGTCTATACAGTTTGCAATAAAACCTTTTTGATGAATTTAATAAAAAAAAAAATTAAAACACGTCAAATGTCGTTGCAAAATTATGAGAAATAAAAAGCAATCGACACACGATTTTCGCCTGCCGCGCGACACACTGCTATACATATATATGTACACTAGCTGATCTCACAAACGTTGTTTTGCAAAAAAGTTTTTAATTAACAAATGTAAGATAAGGTTTGATCGTAGAGGGGTGAAAATTTAGGTTTGTATGTATTTTTGTATGCTGTATCATAATAAAATAAAAACCAAAAAAATTGTCTAAAAAATTAAAAATAAAATTTAGGGGTGGACCACCCTTATCACTTAGGGGTATGGAAAATAGATAGTAGCCGATTCTCAGACATACTGAATACGCACGTAAAATTTGGTAAAAATCGGTCAAGCCGTTTCGGAGGAGTTCAAGTTCGAACACCGTGACACGAGAATTTTATATATTAGATAATAGGTAGCTATTTATGTACATATAATGTAATAGCGAAATCAAACACAGTGCGCTAAAGAACTTTATAATGTTCAATTGATTACTTCATTGCCAGAAGTACAGTTTGACAGAAACTAGAATAAAATTGTGTCCTTCAACATAAGGCTAAGAGATTTCAAACGCACACGTAATAACATCGTAAGGACTGTGCAAGATTTGGGTAAAAAAAGTCTAGGAACTCTGTTTAAGTTTTATTCCAGTTTTCTTTAAGAAATTTTACTTTCTTAATAATTCGACACGACATCTATAATATCTCCTGTTTCTCAATTATTTTCTTTCTATAAATTTATAGTTTGATATCTTAATTTTTGTGTAAATATGTGAGAGAATACCTACATAGTTGCTTTTAGTTCCTACATTTAATTTCGTATCTTTTCAATGTTCATATGTGGTAATAATTATTAATATTTGTTAAAACTGTAAATATGTGTCGAGCTGTCAGAAAGAAAGATGAGAGTTTTATGCTAACTACTTCCTAAAAATGGAACTATAATTTGTTACAAATCATCAAGCTCCTATACGATCCAACTTACATGATCAGTGTGGCCATAAATACTGTTATAATTAAAAATAAACAAAATATGACTTTCGAATTTGGAATCTGTCACATTTATATAACTGTTCATTGTGTTGTCTTATTTTCGCGCCAATGTATCGTTAAATATTTTGTGATATTAAAATGGAGTGGGTAGATAAAAAAGAAAACCAAATCAAGGTATAGTGTCAAATATTATTTTTAAAATCCTTTAAACGCTTGGTATTATTAGTCAAATGTTTGTGTACCGGACTATTAACAGGTACAATAAAACCTCCTCTGTTTTTAATAGAGAAAGATCTGGCAGTAAGGAAAGAATTCGAAGAATTTCTTTCCGAAAACAAAAGATTTTATCTTGAGATATGAAGATAGCACTAAGAACCATGTCGCGTTTAAAAGTTGACTTAAAACTTGCAGCCTATAAGAGGCGCACTGATCATTTCTCAACTGATAATTTAAATAAGAATAAGGTGGTAAAATCAAAACTACTACTTAGCGTCATGTAAACAAAGAACAAGGAAAACTTTTGTCTGCGTATGAGAATTTTTTTAAATTAAGCAATATTTTACAAACAAAATGACCGTATTTATACTGAAAACTCAAAAGAAGCTTCCCAATTAGTATATAGAGTACAACATTGGCATTATCCGATTTCAATGATGCTTGAATTTTTGTGAAAATGTTATCAAAACATCCGCACAAGTCTATATGATTCTTCAGAAAGTAGTTAGGCCCCTTAGCAACGGCATGTTCAATAACCAAAAAAGGTCCTATGTAATTTTTGGCACCGAGTCGTAACACTCGATCCGTCCAATCTTGGCTAGAAACGAACTTTCCAAACTTATCAAAGCCGAAAACTGACCGACACCTAGTCATGATTATAATACACTTGACTATGATTTATGGCCAATTTTAGAGATTAAGGCTTGCTCTAAACGCCATGATAATTTGAAATATCTAAAACAATCTATATGATTCGTATTTAAGAATTTTCCCATAGTAACTGTGCATGCTGTTATTGACAACTAGTCTAAATGTTTAAAGCCAATTTTCTTTTTTTCTTTCAGCTTTATTTATCATAAATAGTTTTATATTGATGAAATAAACTAAACTACTGTAATAGTAATAAATATTACGTACAATAATGTTTAAGACAATATTTATGGAAAGACTAAGTATGTGGATGTACTAAGTTATGAACACGTATATTTCATGATCATAAATACAGTCTTAAGATGTTCACAGCTGGACATAAGCATTGAATTCCAATAAGATCAGTAAGAAATCTTTCCGCCTTGTGGGTGTACCCACTGGAAATGACAATGTAATGTATAGAAAATTATTCCTTCAGCTTCCTACATTTTTCATTATACGTCACTATAGGTTTTAGTTAAGTGTTTGATACGTGTTATTTAAAAACAAATTCGGTGCAAAAGCTATACTAGTATCCTCATTTTTGTTATTGTCATTGTCTCCTGTCTGTTCCATAAGTCATCATCTGTCAATGTTATTTATAGGCAACAGTCAAGTCTATTCATCCACGCATATTTATTTAACCTGTGTACAACAGTAAGTTATCTTTAATTTTACATTTTTATTTCATTAATCAATTTATTTTGGTAAAATTTTAACAAAATTAAAAAAAAAAATTAAAAACACTGAACCATTTTACGACCCAATTTTTTTAAGGATGTAAGAATGTAAAATCTTGTATATAAACTTAATAGTGTTTTTGAACTAGCGCCAAAAGAAATCTCGTTCGCATTTCTATTCGTTCCATTCCCTTCCCGGGCGCCAAGACCGGAAGAGAATCACTGGCGTTTCGTTCTGCCATTTCTAACTGTCCTTGTCTAACTTTACACAATATCCGGCTTTACTAACAGCATACACTTGTCTCTTGTTTCCTGAAATTTTACGTTTCTCTAGAAAATTCTATTATCCATTTTGATATCTCGCTAATAAATTTATTCATTTTAATGATATGTATTCCTAAAATTGGTAGAATAAAGAGAGGAAATACGCAGAAGGCATTAAAAAAATCCGTAAATATATCACTAAAGAAAAATTGTTCTTTTATTTTAGTACCGGTAGTGAATACGTCTGAAAAAACGATACATTTAGGACGTCACAGTCGACCTACGAGGGTCAAACTGAAAGTTCTTAGAAAATCAAAAACTAAGCATTCTAGCAAGTTATTAGTTTTATTATAACTTTTCAAAATAGCGTCCATTTACATCAATACATCGCTGCATTCGATGGAACCATTGAGAAAAGCACCTTTCCCACTCGGCCTTAGGGGTCTCTTCGACGGCGTTTTGAAACGCAGCCACTGCTTCTTCGGCGTCCATAAAATGTTTTCCTCGAAGTTTTTCTTTTATTTTCGGGAATAAATAAAAATCGCAGGGTGCGAGGTCGGGGCTATACGGCGGGTGACCCAGTAATTCCACGTCTGAGGTCGCCAAATAGTCGATCGTTTGCCTGGCGGTGTGCGACGAGGCATTGTCGTGATGAAGGAGGATCCTGCTGCGAGGTCGTTTCTCTCGAACTTTTTCCAAGACAAGTGGCAAACAGTTGTTAGTGTACCACTCTGCATTAACCGTTTTCTGATCCTCTAAGACAACTGTCGCGTAATGACCTGTCTTTCCGAAGAACGAGGCCACCATCTTTTTTCCAACACTTCGACCTCTCTTCACTTTAGTTGGCAACTCTTCGGAAGGAAACACCCACTGAGCAGACTGTCTTTTGGTTTCCGGATCATAACAGTAAATCCAGCTTTCGTCACCCGTTAGTATGTCGAACACAGCATTTAAGTCACCTCCGTTAAATTTTTGGATCATTTCTCGGCACCAATCAACACGGCGGAGTTTTTGAGCCTCGGTCAAATTATGCGGTATCCAGCGGGCACAAAGCTTCCTGTCCGCTAAATGTTCATGGAGGATTTTGTGCACTTGACTCATACCTATGCCTGGACTTGTCCGAATCTGCTGATAGGTCACTCTTTTGTCAGTCTCTATCGTACGCCGCACAACACTGATATTGTCTTCAGTCGTCGCTGTAGAAGGCCGTCCCTCACGCAAATCATCGGTGAGATTAGTTCGACCACGTTTGAATTCATTAAACCAGTTGTAAACTGTGGCACGAGATGGGGCTTCATCGTGAAAAGCCAATCGAAGTCTATCATAACTTTCTTGTTGACTTATATGACATCGAAGGTCATAAAAAATCATTGCACGAAAATTTTCTCGGCTTAAATTCATTCTGACGTGCACAGACAATTTTCAATTTGCCGCCAAATCGTAAAACAAATGACAAATGAATGAAATGTATACTCAATATTATTGGTAAAGAGTTCTATTTTCAAAATTTAAACTTATTTTTTTAATATAATGCTTTTAAGTTGCCAGTTCTAAAAACTTTCAGTTTGGCCCTCGTATAAAGGTTAAAAAATAGCGCAATTAGATATAAACGTCAATAGTACTCCAGCATTTTTATTGTGGTAGTTCTCTTATTATTTTATATATACCATTGTGACCAACCAGTTGAGCTACCAACCGAGTACTTATCTGTTCTTTCTTGGTGACGAGGAAGATGAAAGCTAGGGTAGAAACGGGACGGTATATTTACGTATATACAAAGATTATTTACAATTTCCACCCTAATGCAATGGTAGCCGATACATCACTGACGGCGTTCGAATTTCAGTTTGACAGCGCAAGAATGTTTTAACATAAAAGTATTAAAAATTAAAAACGAGAACATAAAAGTATCATGATCTAGTGTCCGGCAATATGGAACGTGATAAACCACAGTATATTTCGTTTAAAAACAAAGACATCTTATCATTACATGTATCCACCGTGAAGGTGAAGGATACATCGCGTTGTAGGGTGAGAGGCTCGGCATGGTGCTTGTGGCTGACGACCCGTGTAGCAGGCTTAAACATGCTTCCTTGCATTGGCATTTATCTTCACCGACCAGACTCCTCTCCGTTCCTAACCAAGTTTTAGATTGATGTTGCTTTAAAAACCATTAGGTGATGTCTGCTTTTGATAGGCCAAAATACACCAACAAGTTTTAATCAGATTTCGCTTTAATAACAGTCTCTCGTACCTTTCCTGAATTTAAATATGATATACAAATATAAATTACAATCACGTGTCATTCTTATCAATATTTCAACAGTGGAACCTCCACTACTAGACTTAGCCTTCTTCTTCAGATTTCCAATAGGATTAACTGTTCGTCATGTGAGTGGACGTCCAGCGCTGTGCTTGGTGGTCCGGTCAATCATGAGTCATTATCATTATATCAACCGATAAACACCAAATGTAAGGCATAAACAATGCCTGTAGGCCGATCTTGCGCAGCCCACATAAAGCGATTACCTACGACATGAACTCCCTCATCGTTCTACCTTGTGAATACCTACCCTTGCCTGGTTTACCGGCTTGTGGTCGTCACATGAGTAATATTCTTATATTTAAGATGTCCTTTTATATACCTATACCTTTTATATATATATTGACCCAACATCCTTTTCGGTAGCTTCAACGAGACGATGCAAGCCAGTCTCATCGCCATCGTCGAGATCAAGAGCCGGCAGCATGCTCAAGACGTGAACGCGACGCTCTTCGGCGTCAGCAAGTGCCTCAGTGACTTCGTTCCCAACTTCTTCGAGCAGGTGCTAGTGGACGCGTACACTAACAGCTGTGGCTTCCTTAAGGTCGTCAATGCGTCCGTGTTAGATCTCGCCGGGGACCGATGGAGGAAGTTCCATGAAACCAAGTTCCCGAAGAAATGGAGCCCGCTGGTGAATCTTTTGAAAGAAAAGTAAGCAAAAACTTTAAAGTCCGCTCACAAAAAACAACTCTCCTGATTACACTATATACTATTATACAAAGTATAGATCACAATAGGCTTATAATAATAAGGAAGGTGGTTTCCAACTTCATCAGAACACGTATACATTTGTATGAAAATAATTATACATGAATGTATTTGAAAGGACATCATTGGTTGCAGATCGAGATCCAACGACCAGAATACGAAGGAGCCACTATTCCTGACCCTCATCGCCGCGAATCTCACGCCACACGACATCATCACCACGCTATATTCCTGAACGCAGCACACGACATTGACAAAAAACTTTAGCATAAGAATTATGTACATAGAGTAAATAACTTATAGATCAAAACTGTAACTTGCTATAGTAAAAAACATGCCATAGACAATTATAACTTTTTTATTTCTTTATTGTCTCTGATATATATTCTTTGTCATCAGCTTAAGCTGAAGAAGGACTTATTATTTCTTCTAATATTGCGAAGGCTTTTGATGGGGTCTAGCAAGATAGCCTGACCAGCAAGCTTCCTTAGCATGGATATCAGACCTTCTGAGAAATCGATTGATAGGAATAGTTAGTGAAGGCTGTTCGTCAAATAAATTAGCAATCAATGCCGGAGTCCCACAGGGGTCGGTTGCAACCTAATTCCTGCTGCGTAAGGATCTGTAAAAGCCCAATATTCTTAGGTACACAGACGACAGCGCGGCGACATAAAGATACAAATCTGATCCATAAGTTTGAGGAGCACATTCAGGGTCAGATGAAAGTCCTAGTTGACCGCGTAAACTTTTCCTTGCCGGCAGTCTCCGATTAGATCAAGTCTAATCTGGTCAGGTTTAATAATGGCAAGACCCAGGCGAGCATAATCATCGCCAAACGGAGGCTATTTTAACTGTGATCATCTCGAAATTCTCAAGATGATCTGATCTATAACATCAGATCTCAACTGTGAATCGTTTATTGAATCCAAAGCTAAGTTAGCTGCCAAAAAGCTGAGTATTCTGGAAAAGGTATTATTTTACACTAGGACTGTTCTAAAGTATGTATGTAACACAAGTCCGGTCAGGTGTATTTTATAGACTGGAGAGAGTGCTTCTGAATTACACCAAATAATTCCACCATCTCCTTTCTTCTATCCTAAAACAAGATGCACGGATTGACGACATACGTGCACGGTTGAAATCCTTTCCAGCTTGTACTGCGTTTCTTAATATCAGGCGAGACATAAGTAAAATGACCGATCGACCGACATCTTCCCGTTCCTCCGCGACGAATTCACTGCGAAAGCAAAGACAGGTGCAATCTATTAATTGAACTACAAAGGACTAACTGAGCCTATTAATTCTTGAAATGTAATAATTTATGTCCTAGTCCTAATATTATGTCGTAGCCTAGCACTTACCCCATTATCTGAAAATGACGAATACAAACAGTACGACTATTGACATCTATCGGCTTACTCCGAAATTGTAGCGTCCCGAACGCCATCTATTATCAATCATTAGAACCTTCTTATGCTTTTACATTTATACAGATAAATGAATTCCTATATCGTACCACTGCCAATTTTATTTTGTTTTAATACCATTCCTAATACTTTATAGAAAGTTACTATGAAAATTCTATTTTATTTGCGTAGTAATTTTATTTATATTACATTATAACTACATGCAAACAAATAAAGAAAATTACGTAAAATTTGAACATTTTCGTAAAGTATACTGCCAATTTAAACTGCGAATTTGAAAAATCTGAAGTTCCTGCTTAAACTTCATGCGTTTGACAGCTCAAGCGTTAAAAACAAAATTTTCATTTAACAGAAGTTTCAGTCAATGTTTAACCAACATAATATTAATTTATCCCAAATTAAAACAAAAATTCAAGTAATTATTCAGAAAAAATCAATTTTTTTAAAAATGCTTATGGTCAATAAACTCTGGCAATACTGTCTGTTGGTACAAATTATATATTGATCTCTCTGTACTAAATTTATAGTACCCGGCGATAAATATTGCACATCGACCTTTGGAAAGAGACAATCGGCTAATTTCGGTTTCATAAGCGTTATCTCTGTCGCACGAAATACAAACAGTCCGATATCTATTAGGAGCTGTTAAAACAAGTATCATTTTTCTTTTGACAATTATTTTTGTTTTTGTGTAAAATACACCAATTTTTCTATAATTGACCTCTTTGGGAGCACAGATAGTGAAATTGAAGTAACTGAGAATTAGAATTATTAATATTTTTATTACAATATCTCTTTTTAACAATAGGTATAACGGTGTTTATTATGTATAGTTGTAATTATCCTTAATAATTAAATACGTAAATATAGCGCTCTACGAAGCCGAAATTAGCCGATTGTCTCTTTCCAAAGGTCGATGTGCAGTATTTATCGCCGGGTACTCTAATGTTTGCTATAATTAACTTCAATAACATCGAAGTGCTTTCATTTATATACACTCGAAAATAGATCACACATATTCATTGATGATTCAAAATATATTTTGTGTTCAGCGTTACGTAATTAATGGAATTATAATTAAACACGGGTGTATTAAAAGTAAATTTATTAAAAAAATTACAAAAATAATTTTGGCAATTTTATTTGAGATTCACATATATCACATAGCATGACATAAATCTTAACATATAAATTGTTAAAACTTTATAAAGACAGTCTTCGCTGGGTCCTATATATAGGAACATGGATACAAATAACATAAGACTTATTTAGCATTATCAATTATTCTACTTTCAAATTACAATACAATTATTTTAAATTTTTAATTAATCCTTCCTTTTATTTAGTTTGTACATTAATCTTAAGTAAAAAAAAGAAAATTTGTTCAATTTCTTCATTTGAGCCTTAAAAAAAATACATTACCATTTAAAACGCAATGAAGAAGGACCTTCACAAATCATTTCCTATAATATATATTCAAATACTGTCAAATATGTACAGCAAAGAAGAAAATTCATTGGATGTTTTAATACAGGCGATATCAAGCTATGATTATAGGTATGAAAGGTTTAAAGATTAATAACTCATTTGCCAGCAAGATGCTTCAAGTTTTTACACTTATTTCCAAACATCCTATATATCATTATCACTGTGATATTACTTATACATATATAACATTAATTCATTTTTCTATTGAAATGCAACTGGCTAATAAGTTTGGCGGTAAAAAGTCTACAGGGACCGATTGTAAACTAAACCCTACTAAAGCCTTTATATCTATTCCCAATCACTCTATAGATATATTTATAACATGTCAAAAATCACACTTGTTTTAATTGACATATTATCTCTCACTGGTGTTATTATAATAACTGGATGTTTTTTTATGGAACATCATGTAAATATAGTACAATAAAAATAGCTAATGTACACAATACTTTTTACTATAATTAACCTATTTGCTACACAAGCATATATATACACTTATTTTTTCTGGTATATATCACCAGAGCGTATTTATATGTGGCAGCTTTTGGAATTGAAATAAGATATTTAAGTAATAACAATACAGTCCTTAAAAGTATAAGATCAAATAGACAAGCGTTGGTAACTGTTACAATACATTGCTTGGATTTGATTATGTTTTAATACTATGTTCCACTTTGTAATCTAAAATAAAAAGAGGGAAACCATTTTAAGTGGGTAAAAATTGTGACACATTTCAAATATTACCATACTGTAAAAATACTTATAAATAATGCTGAAACATCTATATTTTACATCATGTTAGCCAATAGACACTTATTACAAGGCATTAACTAGCCCAAAGGTTGCCATGATGACTTATGGTCTTATTACCCCCTTCCAGTGATTTCCTGCGACCATTCACATATTTTTACTAATATAAAAGACTTTATAATTCTCATATGTTGCAAATAAACTTACAATTATATAGGTAACTAAGTTATTTTAGGCACACAATAAGTATAGTAACTCTTAGTCCATACATTATTCTTAAAAGAGTATATATGTATCAAATATAAATGAATTTTACAATCTATGATCACATAATAAGAGATAGTCCCCCTTATAACACAGTACTTTTATAACAAGATTTCATATAAAGATGAACACCTATAACATAGGAATGTAAAATTTACAAAAAATAGCTAATCTAAGTTTATTGAAGACTTTTATCAGATGAAAGTGTGTTGTACACTTAAGTTCAAGAATGCATTACGGGGAAGTTCAGTCTATTTCATACAAATATATCACGGACACCATTAATATAATTTAGATACAATGAATAAATTAAATAAGTAAAAATGTTAATCTCCAGAAACATCTTTTAACTTGAGTATTTTGAATTTCCCTTAAATTTTAATACATATGCTAAAATTTACGTATGTAACTTTAAACTTATAACAGTCTCATTTGAAAAATGCCAAATACCTAGACGGCACACATAATTTTCAAAAAATTTATTATATTCTTGCCTTTGTTATTACTTAAAAATTGAACTTTGTCATAGCTCACTCTAAGTAATTTTCTAAGAAGAACTTTATTATGGCTTATCCTTTATAAAAGATGAATTTTACTAATAAACGAAGGACTGGTATTCAGTCTCTTGTGCTATAAGAGGTTGATGCTATAGTTGAACATCAGACATTGGTTCGTGACTTTTAAATACCGCGACATCTTTGTAACATTTTGGATGAAAAAACGTATAATACGCCACCATCAATAATAACCCTATCACATAAGGTACACAACTTAAAAATACAACCGGATAGAAATATATAGAATCCCTCATGGCGTCATCCACAAAGAAATACCAAATAAAACAACACGTTACATTTTGTATGAAACATATAGTATAGTACACTGTATACCGGTATCTAGTCCTACCTTCAGTAGGTAGGATGTATGTGAAGAGGTAGACGCCGCCGAGGGCGAAAGAGAAAGCTATCTCCCCCATTTTGTTGTGCGCACAAAATGGCGACCGGTCGAAGAGTTGGAGCCACGTTGACATTATGATGACATGCACGCTGCAAGCCAGCACCGTCCAGTATGGATAAAGGTAGGCGATTATAGATAGCGATATCACTCGACTCACTGTAAAAGATATTATTAAAATAAGATAATAAATTTAAGAAGCAAAACTAGAACTATTACTTTCTATATGCTTCATAAAATTAGTTATTCTTTTGTATGTAACTGTATACTACTTTGTTTCGGTTGAAGTTGATGCCGTCAATCTAGCGCCTTTTACAGCTTCTTTGGAACTGAGTTCACGGAGCGGAAGAATGCCTGAACTTAAAGTAACTGTGTTCTATTACAATACACTATCGTGTAATATCCACCATTTTTTAAAATTAATTTATTAAATTCATTAATCAAATACATGTACAAAAATTCTATTATATTGTGAAGGATTTTATATAATATAATAATAATTTTATCATCAATTATCATCGTTCAAATTATCTATCACTATCATGGCTTTCACTTAAATAAACCATCGCTTCTCCCATTTTTCGTCACATATCTCGCAATCTTCATTTTTTATGTTTTTACATTTTTATTTCTAATTTTCATTTAACTTTTTATATCCAACTTTATTCTATTTAAATGTGCTTTTCGCTGTAAATAATTCTAATTCGATAATAAACTGAATAAACATCCATTCTTATGGCTATTTTTAAAAACATTGAAATGTGTGGCACTAATAGAAATTTAAGTTTCTTGAGAAAGAAACACACATAAATATCACATAACTAAAGTGAACAAGGCCTATAACTTATTAAATGAAATAACAAGAAATTTGTATGTAAGTTTGTATGTGGTGGAGGTAGAACACGAGAATTTAAGCAAAATCTATAGAACCAGCTGAAAGATTAAGTTCTTGGAATAGATTTGTAAAGTTGCAGTGGTCGTTCCTGAAATTTACATTCCGTCACATTATTTTTCATGATTTTATAAGAAAAAAAAAGAGTTTAGCGTTTGTGACAATCATGGATAACTTACACGTAACGAAGAAATGCCAGAGTGTCTGCAGTATGGTACCGCACCAGGTCATATTGGACTTGTCCTGCTGAGCAAAACGAACAGCACGCTGGTATGCAGCCAAGCACCACCCCATTCCCACCACCGATGAGCAGATAGACAGGATCTGGTGAACTAGGAGATAATTACATAGTTAATAGTATGATTAACGAAAATACAATTTAGATTGGGAACAATACTTTCTCCATTCACAATCATCAACTATTCATTAAGAAAGTTGTTAATCCACAGGATTGAACGAGTAACCAGATTGGGAAGTCTTAAGTTGTTTATACAAAGTCATAAGGGATCCTTGGTTTAAACCAGTGATTCCCAAAGTGGTCTATATCGACCCCTAGGGGTCTACAACAACCTGCAAGGGGTCTACGTCAGCGAAAATAATTTATTATATATTTAGGGGTCCATGAAATGAACATGGGGGTCCACAATAGTGGATTTCAACACATACACTGATAGTACCTATTAACTTACATCATAGTATTTTATAATATCAAAACATTTACACTATTTACAAAAGTACCTATGAAGTAAAAAAATTATTACATATGTTTATAAAATTGTGTAAGTTGTTGGATGTTGGTATTCGCTTTGTGGTCGCAATACATTTTGAACTTGTAAAAACCTAAGAGGCGCAGTCTCAGAGCTTCGCTACCTTGCACTGACTTGTTCCTTTCGTCACTCTATAAATACGAATGTGGGACAAATACGTTTATTAGTTTTCTGAATCTTGAAAAGGAAAGTGCTAAGAAAATATTTTAAAAAATATGAACTGATAGTATATCACACAAATTATAGTTAATTATAGTCTTGTTTGACAGTGCTGGAGAAAAGTGAGTATATTTTATTTTTTATTAAATTTTAGTTTTGTACTCATAGTTAGCAAAGAAAGATAAATCACGCCAATCATGACTTTAGTTATTAGTAGTTTAATGTTCAATCATGCAAAATTACATGAGTACTCCTCAATAGTTTCTTTTTGAAAGTTTTAGATTTTGGTATTATAATTACAGTGCAATCTCATTAATTCGAGCTAATTGTTGCAAGAAGATGTACGAATTATGGAATGTTTTGGAAAAAATAAAAAAAAATTAATATACAGCTGCTGGATTTTCTGTCTTATTTAAATAATTTATATTTGCCCACAGATGACTGATGCCATATCCGAATCTAAAAAGAAATGTAGACAGTACAGTGTTAACTATTTGAAATATTTCTTCATTCCATCATTGCCGGACAAACAATTGCCTATGTGCCTTTTATGCAACAAAGTTTTGGGCAATGACGATATGAAACCATTTAAACTGCAAAATCATCTGAGAAGATGCCACCTTGATAAAACAGAGAAAGTTTTGAAATACTTTCAAACACTCAAAGATAAACTACAGAAGAGACCTACACTGGACAGAATGTTCGCTTCGACGTCACAAAGAAATGATGATGGTTTGTTTGTTTGATACTATAGGAGAGAAGTTAATTTTGCCAGCCATTGAAGAGGTTTTAAAAACTTTTTCACACAAACCTGCATCTGATATCATTAAAAGAATTTCCTTAAGCAACAATACTGTTGAAAGACGTATTGATGAAATGAGTTCTGATATTAAAAGTTTCTCATGTAGTTATTAGCAAACGACCCATTTCTCTATACAACTAGACGAGTCAACTTTACCTGATAATGCAGTATTATTCTTGGCATATGTTCATTTTATTATGAATCAAGAAATCTACGAAGAACTGCTCTTCGCAAGAACTTTGATAACCGACAGTAAATGTGAATCAATATTTCATGTGTTAAAGGATTGCTTCATTGAAAAAGCAATTCCTTTATCAAATATAATATCAGTAGCTACAGATGGAGCACCTGCCATGGTTGGACGTTATCGTGGATTTATAAGCTACTAGCTGATCCCGCAAACGTTGTTTCGCAAAAAAAATATTTTTAATTTTCAATTTAAAAATAAGGGTTGATCGTAGAGGGGTGAAAATTTAGGGTTGTATGTATTTTTGTATGATGTATCATAAAAAAATAAAAACAAAAAATTTCGTCAAAAAAATAAAAAAAAATTTTAAGGGTGAACAACCCTTATCACTTAGGGGTATGAAAAATAGATAGTAGCCGATTATCAGACCTACTAAATACGCATATAAAATTTGGTAAAAATCGGTCAAGCCGTTTCAGAGGAGTTCAAGTTCGAACACCGTGACACGAGAATTTTATATATTAGATTTAAAACAAAATGTGTCAGCGGTGTTAGCAATACATTGCGTCATCCATCGACAACATTTAGTTGCTAAAAATTTGAGTGTTAGATTGCATGAATCACTTCATTTAGTCATTGATGCAGTAAACCGAATCCGAAGCAACGAGTTGAATATGCGGTTATTTGCGCAGTTTTGTGAAGAAAATAACGAACACTCATCAATTACTCCTTCACACTGAAGTACGCTGGCTGTCGAAAGGCTTATGTTTGATAAGATTTTTTGAGACTATTTTAGAATTTCTGGATACTAAAGATAAAATTTTAGAAGATAATTTAATGAAGAGGAAAACAGACATCGCCTATTTAACAGATTTGTTTACATAATTTAATATGGTTAATTTGCAATTACAAGGCGACAGTTTAAATTTGATTAAAACAAAGTCCATTTTATCAGCGTTTCTTGCCAGAGTTAAACTAATGGAGCAAAATATTGGACGGGGCGAAATTTCTCAGTTCCCCAATTTGTCATAGACAAGCTGCCAGGAAGACGATGTTTCAACTTACGTTCAACATTTAAATGCCCTCTATTCAGATTTTGAATCTAGGTTTGAGGATATTTTGACTATAGTAAATGCCACCGCAGATAATTAATCCATATGGTGACATAGAAGAAATGAATGTCATAATATAAGAGGAACTGACTGAACTAAGTACAAACGAAAAACTTAAGGTTCAGTTTAAAAACGGATATCAGAAATTCTGGCTGCAAAACAACATACCCGTTACTTATCCCATATTATGGAATATAGCGAGTTTTTAATTTCCTTTCCATCGTCATACCTAGGGAAAAGGGGGTTCAGCGCTGTTACCAATCTCCTAACGAAAAAAAGAAACAGACTGGACATCATTAGCCAAGGAGATTTAAGATTAACCCTTACAAAATTGAGGCAAAATGTTGATAATTTATTCTTAAAGCATCAGGTTCATCCTTCCCACTAAAAATATTGACTTATTGCTTATGTTATTTTATTAATAGTTTATTTTATGTTTATTTAATGTTACATATATTTTACATAACAGATACAAAATTTTATTTAGAGTAGCTTTAATTTAAATTCAATTAATAAATGTATAAATTAACATGTGTTTTTACTTTAAGTTTTTAACACTAAACTTCACTACAGTTAGAAATTTACAGGAAATCAATATCAGGTGTGCAGGGGGTCTACCCAACATGGAAAAACATGGCAAGAGGTCTACAACACAAAAAAGTTGGGGGAACTCTAGCTTGAACAATCAAAATTTAAAAATGGAATAAAATTCATAATTAGGCATCACTTACGGGTACTTATAAAACATCAATTATCTATTCTGGTGATTGTGATCCACGAATAACTCGATCTAAGAATATAGCATTTTGCAAAAAATAATACAAATAACTAATGCAAATAACTCACTCTTGCATCAGACGTGCCAAATCAAATGCTGGGTATTTTACTATTTTATCGTTATTATTTCATCCGTCAAATGTTCACTGCAGGATATATCCATCTCCCACAAATTTCCCATAAAACCAGTTGCAAGCTGACTGCATCCAGCATCTTCCATAGATCTTGACAAAGTTGACTGTTGACCTTGTGGGTGGAGGTTGTATGCTGCGCTTGCCGATCTGCGGTTTCATCTCCAGAGGCCAACAAGACCCACTGCTTTTTTGTGTTATTTATGCCTAATTTTTTGTCATATCATGACTTAATTTCTTTTAACAATGGATCTGTCCATTCCTAATACGGTTCCATAGAGAAAATCTCGAGCAGAGCTCCCTGGTTATTTTCAGCTTGCCATTTATTACTACTATATCATCATCATATCAACCAATAGACGCCTATTGCAAGGTACAGGCCTTTCCCAAAGATCACCACGATAAACGGTTTCACATTACCAGCATTCAATGACTTCCTACAACCTTGACTACCTCGTCAGTTCATCTAGTCAGATTACCTATGCTGCATTTACAAGTTTGTCGCCACTTGAAAACCTTTCGGTTTCAATTGCCTCCTCCAAATAATTTTGAAATTAAAAACTAAGTAAGACTCACCAGCTAACTGATCATATGCTCTGAACAACAAACTGGTCTGCAGTACTTGCTGGGGTGCTGCTTCCAAGAAGCACTCAAACACCCTCAAGAGCGCTGCATCTGAGTCCTCCTTCAACATCAGCCCATAGTACATTCTCTGTGATGCCGGATCATGATTACGTTCAGCTCTTCTTGACTTTATGGCGTAACTGAAAGACAATTTGTTTCTATTTTCCATAACCTTAACAATAAATAACATATAAAACAATAGATTGTATGTGATGCTAGTACAATTACAATATTAAATAAAGTGAATAAATAATCTATGGGTTTTTATCCAGTGCTTAAAAAATACAATCTATCTTAAATTTTAAATAGTTATAAAATCCTTACATCAGAGCATCTGTGAATCTAAGTATTGGTGCAAGCTGGAGCACCAATATGAAGATTCGTAGCCAGTGTCGCCTTGTGAACTCATTGGTTACGGAGTCTTGCTGTTTATCCTGGGCATACCTGAAATTTTATAACAGTAAGATTTGTGAATAAAATAATGTTTTACTGACCTATAATAACAATATGCAATATTATACACAAGTTAATTTTAAAGTTAATGTGTAAATTTAATAGTGTATTTTAAGAAATAAATACATTAAATTGAACAGCTCTCATAAAGGCTGGTTGATATCTAGTGTATAACGAAGTAAAGTTTAGTTAGATTAAGTAACACACGTGGGAAATATTATTCTTATCGAGTTTTAAGTGTATGAAAAATCGTATATAAAAAGCGTTTAATTAAAAACTTGAATTATATCTTTGGTAAGGTGATGACTAAATACATCACAAAATTAAAATTCAGTTGAGTTTTATGTAAGCAATAACTTTATAAGTAAAGGATTTAACTTACATTCGTATTGATACCGCAGTGTTAACAAACGCCGGCAGAAGAATAAAGGTCAGGGTCCAACCGAACTCCATCATCTTTTGAACCAGAAAATATCTAACGGCCACGTTGATATCCAAGCCCAGGTCCACCAGGTGCCCCACAATGGCCACCACATACATAAAGATTTCGAAGTTCTTTATTTTAATGTTATTCGGTATTCGGTCGGGCTCGTCTTGCGAATACCCATTTTCAAGCATTTTACGTATCGCTTTAGGCATTTTTAGTATGTTTGTACAATTTATATTCACATTTTCAAAGTAAACAGGCAAAATATCAACTGTAAACACTACCGCGCGCCATTTTTTTGACAATTGGTCACAGATTACAAATTGTGCTGTAAAAGCCATAATTTTTAATTCTGACAGTCACTACTTGCATCGAACGGTTTATACCATTCTAGATCAAATGCCATGTTATTGATCATTTTATAAATAGGAAACGTTCAATTTATATTATTTAAAATAAAGTAGATTTCTTAGTATTTATACCCTAGTATTACTTACCAAAAGTATACTAAAGGGATAACAATTGCTATGAATTAAGTTTTAGCTGAAAATGTTAATATGTATTATAAAAAAGTTTAATACCTACCACTCTATTATACAGGTAGGATACAGGTATTACATGAGGCACGTCTTTTTATAAAACACAAAATAAATTGAAACATTTGCAATGAAAAAATATATTTTTCAATTATTTATCCGTAGTAATGTACTTTAAAATCATTGTTAGGTATTAATCCAGTTATACTTTAAGGTCAAATGAATTAACAAATAAGTGATAAATATTCACACACAAAAAAATTATGGAAACATCTTTGTTGCACCCCTTGAAAACAGAGATACACCTTTAATATCTCGGATAATGAGACAATAAAAGTACAGATAAAATAACTTAGCAGCTCTCACTATAATCTGTGCTAGAAAGATTTTCTCATATTAATAACATTATTAATGGATTTTTTTTCTTTTACCATTTTTTTCCCAGCGTCATAGCTTTGGTAGCAAAGACAGCAGTAGAATTTCTGCCTGTAATATTATAATCACAACAAAGGCCTACAGGACAGGCCCCATGGAAATCTACAAATCAGCAGGCTAAATGTAATATATTTTGAGAGACAGATCAAACCAAGGTGCACCCTGGGAACCTTGCTCAGTCAACCCATAGACTGCTTAAACAACTAGAGTTTAACATTTCATTTCAGTGGAATACGGCCCAAGCTAATACTGTAGGCTTCATGCTTAGTTACTTAAGCGCTCATAGGGCTCTACCGTGTGGAATCCAGTGCAGCTGAAAATGGGTAGACTATTAGTTTCCAAAAAAAAAACATTTCATTGTTTTAAGTAGAATATTTTATTATATATAGTTCTCTTTTTGTGTGTGCAAAATAATGGCAAAACAGTATGACATTTAGGGTAGTTATTACTGGTACTAATTGTATACAATGATTGAATAAAATAAACCAAACATTTATATCATATGAAATATAATTAGTTTATTTTTTTATTTTCAAATACTATTTTGTTAACAATAGTGTTTAAATGCAAAAGTATTATTAGTTTTTTTCAGGGACTTAAAATGTTATAGGCTGCTATATTAAATACTATCACCAAATAAAAGGGGCCCTTTCTCTCAGTATTTTCAAACCAAATTTATTCCATTCACTTTGGTTGATCCATAACTCAATTGCTGATTCTAGACAGGACATCACTGCTGCTCCTTTCCAAACGGTGCTTGCTGGGTCAATATCTTTTGGGGAAGTAACTATCTCCAGCTGTTCAGTTTTGTAAGCATAGGGTATTTGAAGAGCTAGCCGGTTTTGCAACCATACATTTAGACCCTGTACTTTAACTCCACCTCCAATTATAAGAATACTGCTGTACATTTTCCTCTTTAATTCTTCACTTGAACATCTATCTATACTCTGTAGTATAGCTGCATCAAGTCCTAAAACCTGGCCAGGTGCTAAAGAAACAATATCTCCAGGACCCCCTTCTAAAGTATCCACTACAATGTCCTCGTCAGCATTTGCTGTTGGCTGTACTTCGTTTACTGACTCAAACTGTTGGTTCTCATTTGCAGATGGATCAGCAGGTTCACGCTTTCTTCCAGTTTCCCTAAGAAATTCTGCATCAAAAGGATCTTCAGGGTCACTAGGTTGCCGATTTTGAATTTTAGTTGTTTTAGGACCTGTTATTTTTAATAAATCGGTGTAGAAAAGTGATAAAGGTGAAGTAATACATTCATCTCCAACTTGCAGAGTGTATTTGTTGACAGCATCTCCTGGGTGGTCAACAAGGAATGTCTTTTCTTGTGGGCCACATACATCAAGATTAACATGACAAAAATCTTCATAAAGGTTTCGCATTAACATAACATCTCTTGGCATATTTTCATTCCAGTTTGTATAAGGAAATGCACTTTTATGGAACATCCAAGACAATGTTTGGCAGACATCACCTGCTCCATAATCCATTCTTAACCTTGTGGTTTTATGTGAAATGCCATCTTCAACACAGGATATTGCAGTCTTCTGATCTCCTATATCTACAACACATGCAGACCCTATGCCTGCACCAAAAGTTGCACCAACACTCTCCTGGACTAGAAAACAGTGTCCAAAACCTAGGTCTCGGAGTAAAAGTGACATAAGGCATTTTAAATGGCTTCTTGAATATATATCAGGTATTAGCAATACACATCTATATTTTACTAGTTCTATAAGAGGTATACCGAGTTTATATTCTATTATTGAGCTCCAAATAGTATACAAATCATTTAAAACTGAAGATATTGATCCTCCGATTTCTGAATGTATATTAAAATCACCTCTCTTGTATGGGAAATGTAAGTTGTATCCAAGTTCAGGATCGACGTCCAAGACTAGATCACCGACAACGATATCACATTCTACTTCTGGCCACGGCTCTCCGTCAAGAATTAACTCTGGAAGAGATCTTCGATTGAAAGCAGCTATTTGTTGTGGAGGTGTAGCGTACCTTCTCGAACCGTTTGACTGCATACATGACTGAAGAGTGTGCGATATTTGAAGCCGACATTCCTCCAATTCCTCGATGAGTTCCTTTGTTTTCGGTATGCTAGGCGGTATTAAAGGGTCACGATAAATTTTACCACCCGGTTTCCGTTTTCTTGCGATGCAATGCAATTGTTTGACTGGAAGAAGATCAGATGCTCTGCCTATTCTTACGTAAAGCGAACCGGGATGTATAACAATAATTCTGTTAGGAGGGAACTGCTGAAATTGTTCTGAACCAGCATCATATGCCGGTGCACTCATTTGTACAATTTAATATGCACCAAAGTATTAAAAAATTATATTATAATTTAAATTATATTAATTCACGTTTTCAGTTTAATAGATAAACTAGTAAAATGATTATACACTTTTACTGTCTATGCGTTAATATAAATTTTAGTCGTGAATTGTAAACATGACCAACAAAACCTTGCAGATAAAAAGGTTTTGAGTGTTGCTATTCGGTTAAAAACAGATAATCAAATCATAACAGTTTGAAAGTCACAGCCTTAACAATCATTATGATAAATGAATATAAAATACTTGAAATAAAATTATATTAACAAAGGGGTTATTTACATTACTTATTTTGTTTAATCTAATATGAATCATTGTAAATAATTCTCAAATTCTATTAACAAACGCTGATTTGAAACGTCATTTTGGTTATGACAATTAAAATGTCAATTTGTTTTTGATGCTATGTCGTTTAGTTAAAAGCTAGTAGATTACAAATAAATGCTTTTTGTTTATAAGATTACAACAGGAAATTGATAAAATGGTGTCCCGCAGTGTCACGGAGGTGTTTGTGTTAATGCGCAACAATGCTGTGCACAGTCGGCAAATATTTTCGGAGGTAATGATGCAATATAACTTAACAAGTATTTTTGAACTTACACGAAACTCCCTTAGCTTACACATAGTGCATACAAACAGCTTAACAAAATTAAGGGAGTTTTTTCACATTGGCTTAGTTAAGGTTAAATTTACCGCTAATATAAACGGAGAGTGTGTGCATTCTTTGAACTATTCCATCAGCTATATAGACCTTTTACGTGATCGAATCTTATAATAAAAAATACAATATACCAATGAAGTACAAAAAATATGTAGTTTGCCACACTTGAAGCTACATACAATGCTTTATTATTAAATTGTGATTATCAACCACTTTAAACCAAGAGGTAACGATCGTCTTGTTGATAGACAACATAAGGGTTGCCAAATATTGCCAGAATTAGTTACCCAAAACCTGCTTAACTTGGGTCATCTACAATAAAAGCAATATTAACATAAAATGAGCTCAATGTTGAAGATGTTTGGCACATTGCACAACTATGGGAACCATTTGCAATATAATTCTCTCAGGTAACACTGTCAATACAAGCATTTAATAAAGGTTTTTTTTATCGAATAGCTATACCATTTACTTCACACAACTGTGTTTTATTTAAGTTAGAGAACACTCTTTACTCCTAAGCATTAAGTAATATTTATTCCACCAACAAAAAAATCATTAACAGTTAACCTTTTTGGTTTCTTATTTTAAACATAATATTGTATATTAGTAGACAGTGGTCTTATTATCCATATTAAATTGTTTACAATGATCTATGCAGTGATAGATGAATTAATAAACTTAAAGGAAAGTATGTATGTACATGTGTGTATTTTCATAAGAGGACTATGACAAGAAATGTACTTATATATTAATATTTAATCACACCAATAGTATAATCATATATGTATTTAAAGGTTCTATATACTATTGTACAATTATAATTTTTAATATATGCCCATATGATCAATTAGCCATATTTATGTTAGGAGATATCTTAAACTATACATCATCATAATGTCAAGTGTAAAATGTTCACTGCAGGACTTGCTTCTCCACTGCAGATTTCTCACAAGTCCAGTTTAAAGCAGCCCATATCCAGTGTCTTTTGATAACCTTAACAAGGTTGTCTGTCCACGTTCAGAATACACATCCCTTGCTGTGCTAGCCATTCCATTCTCCATTCGAGAACCTTAAAACCCTAGCAGACATCTCATCACAGTCTATCTATCACATTTGTTAGTGTAGCGATCTCCACAGAAATACATTGTACTTGTGTAATTTTTGTTAGTAACAAGTTATTTATATGAAAATTTTAAATTGTTTGCTAAAATTTCATTTACATTTGGCTATAATGTATAATGACTTGCCATTTTGAGATAGTGTAACAATGTTGCTGCTATTGAAATTTTAGGATTCTGTTAAGTAACAAATATTTTTGGAAGTCCTCTCTTGATGTTTACCTTACATTACCTTAAGAATTTGAACAGATTGAAACCTAAAACAGGTGGAAATCTAAATGCGTAAAATCAAGGCTAGGCAAATTGTTTTACGGCTTGTAGTGCATTTTTTAAATTTTTAAGTAATTCTTTAATATATTGAATTTCTATATTAGATTCACTCAATTTGACAAAAAAAAATGGAAATAGTAAAGTAGAAGATGTTTTAGTACTTTTCCACCAGTTTAATGTTATGTCATCCTTTTAAACTATATTTATTTACAATTAAATAATACTGTAAAATTCTCATTTTTCTACCTCAGTATTCACATACCTGCCCTACTGGGTACATGTTACCTTTGAATCACTCTGGGTTGACTGGTAGAGAATACTGCTAAGTCTTTACATCTGCTATAACAAAATGTGTTATAGTGTGAAAACAAATATGTATTTGATTTACAATTAAGTAGATAATTGGTAAGGACAAATGTTTGCAGGCCAATGACACAGAGCGAGTTCGTCTGATGAGATCGAACTCTCGGGACCTGGAAGGCGGAATAGAGTCTCGCCCAGAGTCCCATGCGCCGCCCCCGTGGACCGACGCTTTGGAAGAAGCACATTATGTCATTACAAGGTATCGTGAGACTTGTACACTACAAACATGTTAGTAACTTTTGGTAACGGCACATATACTATTATTTATCTAAGATAGATAAACAAATTATTAGATGTATTGCATTAGTTTTTTAATATTTCCACAGAGATAATAAGATGGATGAAATAATGTTTTAATTCATTTAACAGCAGAGACCAAATGTCTGTCTTTTATTGACAAACTAGTAAAGAACTATCTAAGCATTTAGAAAATTCTAATAACTATATATTAATTTTACTAATTATTAAAAAGCAAACTTTATTCTGCCAGAAATTATTAACCTGTCGTATTCCAATAGAAAAGATTGATTTTATTATGTAGAACCTGGTAAAAACTGATACTTGTGAATGTCTTTTAGATGCTAATTATATAATTTTATTCTGTACAAATACAAATCCCAGGCATGTTTATCTCCTATATAATCTTACATATGTTTTATAGATTTTTTTGCCTTGCCTTAACAAATGCTTGTAATTTTTTTGCAGTTAAATTTAATATTACTTCAGGTATTTTATTACAGAAGCGTATATCATGACAAAAAAGTTCTAACACAGGGTGTTTTAGGTTTTTGTTTTCATCTTATATTAAATGAATTTATAGCGCTGTGGTAGAGAACTAATACTTACCGGGTAAATGCAGTATTATAATTCAAATTTTGTGCATTAATTATATAGGATTGCCACTATTCACAAATTTCCAGCGCTAACACCGTCCTATAAACTTCGTAAAAACCACACTGTAATCGCCAACCCGCCTACCAAGCGTGGCGATTATGATAATTCCCCTTCATATATATATTTGTCTCATTCAAAGATAATAAGTCTATGCCTTGCAGTGGGCGTCTATCGACTGAAAAGAGATATTACATATACCTGATATTATTACAAATATATTATGATGCGAATATTATTCACGCACTTGTGGAGGGGATAGCCCTGACTATATGTTTTGAATCATCTGATGACGTATGGCAGGTTGCGTACCAAGTTGGCTGAACTACAAGCGAGGCACGAGCGACAGATCCGGCGTCCGGCGCTGGACGACAGTTCCGAGCAGCAGTACATCGGCAAGCTGACTGCTGAGATAGGGCGTCATTTCACTCATGGCCACACCCACCTGTCCGCCATCAAGGCTCAAGCTTTACATGGTTAGTGACCTTTATACAGATTTCAACCGTAGCACCTCCATTACTGGATATAGGTCCTCAATAGATCCTCCATAGATTTCCAATTTGACAGATTGAAAGTGGTTTCCCCCATGGTTTTCACACCAGAACCTGTCAGTGATATCTCAATTCATATGAAAGATTTACAAATAACACAACAAAACTGGAACCAATAAACCATAGAAGTTTACTTCGTAGGTTTATAAACGCAACTAAATGTAAACAAGATAAGATTGTAACAAACTAAATATTATGAAAAATCTATAATGCCGAGAATACTAATATCACAAACCTTTAAGAAAATTGACAGATGTTACTTCTTAAAAACATATTTTGTTTATTTTCTTATGTATCCTGTAAGGATCATTTACAGTGATCACTTGTGTATGCCATGAAAAGAATTCCTGATGAGCCCTATTAAATTGTAACGACAACTTGACCTCCCTTGTAATGGTACTTTTAAAATTAATATGAATCAATGAGAGTTTTAAACTTGTCCTGATCAAAGAGCCCACAAGAGACTTGGATGGGATTTTTGGTGGTAACTTTTACAGCATCCTTAATATGGTAGTAGAGTGATTCATTTCCAAGCTTTATTATCACTTAAAAATTCATATGTACTGTGTGGGGGGGTAGTAGGCAGATGTTCTTTATTTATGTGTGTATGTGTATATGTATATATATGTGTAATAAAATATTTACATTATACCACCTTTTGAACTTTCCAGGTAACAAAACAGAGCAGAAGTTAGCTAACAATGTGGTGTTAGCATTAGTGACAATCCTACAGGATCTCAGTGTAACGTTTCGCACAGCCCAGTCAAACTACTTGAAGTCCCTCACATCTCGTGAAGAGCGATCCAAGGCCTACTTTGATCTACCTAACTTTGAGGAGTTGAGTTTAGGTGACAGTGACCTGCTACCTGGTCTCTCGAACAATCAAACCGACCTACTGTTCTCTCTACCAAGCACATCAACAGCATACTACGATGACGAAAAGGAATTAGACGGAATGTTCCAGAAACCAGCACTCAGTCAAAAGCAAATGCTTCTTATCCAGGAGGAGAACACACAAGCAGTAGCGGAAAGAGAAGAAGAAGTTAATAAAATAGTACGGTCAATAGTAGACTTGAATGATATCTTTAAAGACCTGGCTCATATGGTTCATGAACAAGGGACAGTTCTGGACCGTATAGATTACAATATAGAACAAACTCAGGTTCAAGTTCATGAAGGATATAAGCAGTTGCAAAAGGCTGAACGCTACCAAAGAAACAACAGAAAGATGCACTGTATACTTATATTAGCTGTGACCTTGATCATCATGGTTATACTACTAATCATTGTTAAAAGTTAGTTTTGGATGTCCTTGAAGTTCCTAATTCATAGCTAACATAGTTTATGTCTCGAATGGTGTGGAATACAGCTGAGTGCTTCCATGGACCAAAGTATTTGCCAATCATTGCTTTGTGACACAAAAACATTTAAACCACATTGCTGAGATTGTAGCCAATAGTTGTTATATCTAGTAATATACAGATAAATAATCAAATTTTGTTATTGGTAAAGATTATCATTATAAATATATAGAAAGATTTTTTTACAAATAATTTTAGACATATATAGTGCTCAGATATCTGTTGGCAGATTTTAAATATGAATTTTATAATAAGAAATAATGATTTTCTTGTCTATTTAAATGATTGAGGTAAATAAGTATTTTGCAGATGTATAAACATGAAATTATTTATCAGCCTAGAGTTAATGGTCAGAGATTGATTATTCTGATTTATCTAATATTTTATTGTTTGCTTATTTTATTTATTGACATTATTATCCATTTACGATCATTTACATTGATCATTGATGTACGTCATGAGAAGAATTCTAGAAGTGATACACTTAAAGATTATGAAGGTTCCAAACACACTGATCTAAGCCCACAACAAACTCAAATAATTTTATTTTTGTGATTAACTCCACGAATATTCTTAATACAGTAGTTAGAGCAATTCATTTGCATTTCTTTTACAAGTTTTTGTTTATTGAACTACTATAATTTTTCATAATTTAGATACATTACATGAAGCCTAGAGAAAGAATATAACATGCTTGTATTTACTTCAAGCACTAACACTGTGTATTAAATATTCCTATTTCTAAGTGAAAGTATTTGTCTTTTTATCCTTACTGTGGTCATCAAAGGGATTCAGTATTCTTCTTTTGTCACTTCACTCTTCGCAACCAAAGTTTTTTTTTCTATGAGGTAAGCTACTCAATGAACTCTCCTCTTTTATCTGGGCTTGGAACCGGAAGTGTGAGTTAATTATCATATAAATATATTATTTATTGCCCTATATTACTTTATCTTTTTCGGAACATTTCTATAAAAGGGTTTTTAGGTGTCATAAAGATTTGCCTAAAAGTTTAATTTAATTGAGCACGACCAATATATGTCTATTTTTATTTACGGTTTTGATTCATGGAAAGCATTTTTCTATTTTAAAAATCCCTCCATGGTAATGCAAGGTAGATGGATGGACACTTGCATATGCAACTAAAATGGCGAACTGCATATGTTGTATGCAGATGAATGAAAAATTATTTGTTTATTTATATATGAGTATACATTGAATATATCGTCATAATTTATTACTCACAATATTCCAATATAAATTTACTCACATAAAAAAAAAAATATTTTATATGTCAGTAAATAGCATTGGATTATGATAATGCGTGAATGAAGGCTTATGTTCAGAAATGGGCGTCTTACGGCTGAAATAATGACAGTCATCCATCGGAATATGCAATCTCTGGTCATTAATTTATATTACAAAGGTTTTAAATAAATTTAGTTAGACAAAAATAAAAAAAATATTAAATACTTAAACTACATTCCTTATGAATATGCTATTTACTTTATTTAATAAATTATTTTGTAAGATAGTATGCATGAATGATTAATTTGTAATTTTTTTTATTTTTCATTCTGGAAATTGTAATTTAAATATGACATATGTGTGATTGTAATAGTATATAATTAATGAGTTTGCTAGTGGAATGGTATTTACCGAAATAAAAAATGTATTTATTATCTGTGCATAAACTTGCTTACTTATATACATTATTTCTAGTCCTGTGTTTATTTATAAATGCTTAATTAATTATAAGTTCATGTCACTTATTTAATAAATTTTTGCTATACAAGTGATTAAATTTTTGAATTCATTTGAAAATTGCGTGTTTGTAAAATAAATAATATGAATGGAATAAAAAGATTTCGATAAAAAAACGAAAAAGTATGTTATTGTTCAGCCAATATTTGCCATGCACGAAAAATAAAAATAATTCTGATGCATATAATTCTCTTAAAGACCACCATTTTACATGGCCGTATTTTTATACAGAGAAAATTCAGTTAATAAATTAATCACATTGTTTAAACCTAAAAGTCTATATGACTAATATCGGGTTCACATCTAGGTATTAACTCCATTGTTTTTAAGGTAATGTGTTAGTGGTAATTTTGTATGTGAATATTTATGTGTGGTTGAATGTATGTTAATAATATAAGGACAATTGTGATATAGTAACCGGTATATGATTCGGCACATCAGGCAAAAATAAGTAAGCATACATACAACCTTTGTCTTTCAGGGTTAGATTTGCAGTGCAGCCAAAGATTGTGCAATCAAATGCTGAGTGCTATAATTTCAATGGGATGAGATGTAATTTTTGCATATAATTGCACGTGTGAATTTAAATGTTATTGCATATCGAAAAATTAAAATAGATTCGCCAAATTCCTTCAAATTTTGCATATACATGAGATGAACTGATTTAAAAAAAACGCATAATTTCAAATATAAAAAAGCATTAAACTTTAGCAGAAGATAAAAAATAATAATTTATATAATACAACGGGTTTCTTTAATAAAAATTGAGGAATCATTATGTGATTGTTAAAAAATTCGTTACCTTCATGTTTAGTAAAAAAAAGAGAAGATAATTTTGGCGGGAATTTATGACCCATATGGCTAATGTCAAATGTAACTAAATTATATATTGCTTTTATTTATATATAAATAATCGTGTTTATACTTATGTTAATGTGTGTTAAATTTCAATAAATTTGTACAAAGGATATTTCGTATATTTTACGGAAAATTATACACTTATTTGATAGAAAAAGGAGGAAGTTATTAATATTCTGTTCAATTTGTGAAATATGGAAAACGATTTTTAGCCAAAACTAAACACAAAGTTATATAGCTAACTTTAATGTCTGTATATTTATTTGCTTGGTTTAAATAATATTCTGAATTTATTACTTGTATATAGTGGATAGATTAAAATATATTCGTTGTTATCACTGTTGAATGATAAACAGAAAATTACACAGAGTTACGATGAGTTTGTTTTATTTTTAAATTTTAAGTGTTGCCAGCTGCATTACAACTCATTTCAGAATACGATCTTACCTAATGCAGTAAATTGGAGCCTATAAAGGTTCGTAGACACTTAGCTCTTAATGTTAAATTAGTCTTATTGATCCAGAAAAATAATGGTCTGGCGAATATATATATATATATATATATATATTTAATAGTTGTAAAAGCCAAAGTTTATTAATACAAATATAATATTTGACCGATTATAGTTAGAGGCACACATGTCACTAGTCTGTCAAAAGCCTACTAACATCTATGGCCAATAGGCAAGGGTGACAAGGACCATACGACATTTGAATCCGGAGATCATCAGGACCATATATGTTGATGTGGCCAAGCCGATAGTACTATAACGCGGCTAATGTGCTGGGTTCAACTACAGAGCGCATGCTCTACACGATCTTCTCTATTTAGACCTCATGTGTCGTCCCGAGATCTTCAGCGACTTAGCCTATGACCCATTCGCATACAAAGCGCCTGCTTTACCGGTACACTGGGGCATTGGCAGAAATATTACTCGAAAGGCGAAACCGTACTTTGGCGTACTTTCGACACTCAGGTGACTGTGTGGTGGAGGAGTGACCGCTTTACTTATCCCTGGGCTGTACGAAGTACAGGCGGCATAGCGCCGATTTGGAGTCAGAGATAGGTCAGAGATCATTTTCGATAAGACAGACCGTCCCTTCTCGCTTTTATAGCGCAAGTAATATTGATGCGGGTGGTGACCTGAAGAGCGTAGTCTTTTGCAGCGGCGTTTTTAAAGGAGAGTCGCATGTATACAAGACGATTGTTTTCCTTTCGCTGAGTGTCCCGCTGGTCCTTACTTGAACCTTCATACCTTGAGAACTTGGTGTTGAGCCCGGCATTTGATTTAGCACGTGGAAAAAGACATACAGATCTCTCAGAACCTTAAAAACTCAGCAGCCATCTACATACCCTGTCCATTACTACTTCAACTAGTCTATCCGTCAATTACTTTTGCTTAGTTCCTAATTCGACCTAGTACATAAATCCCGAGCATAGCCATGTATTCATGGCTTGTTAAGCAATAGTGCCAAAGAAGCCTGAAGCTAGATATTCTTTTTCTGGTCCTTAGGTCCATCACTGGTAATAAACATCCTTTAGACACCAAAATTTTTGGGACGAGATGTTTAATGCTTTCCAAAACCTTGTCCAGCTGAGTTGAGTGTGAACATTGACTTCTCTTTCGAAGGACTTACCTGGTTTGACTGTTTATCCCAGGAACACATACAAGTTGGAATTTGGTACAACATGAGTGTTCAACTAAGTTTTAGTCTTATACATGTTTATTTAAGGCCTACTCATTGCCAAACTCAATTAAAGAGCATGTTCAGTTCCACAATAAAAGCATTCTTAGTATTTGAAGAATTGTGGGCACATCACACGTGCAACCGACAGCAGCATGAGTACGACCCCCACTAGAATGACCAACTATATAATTAAAGTCAAAAGTAGCCTGATATGGGCAGCACTGAATCAGTCATTGTGGCAATTATCAGGGGAGGCTTATATGCTTTGCAGTGGGAGTCTATAAGCCTATATGATGATAATGGATCCATGTGAAAGGGTTCTATAATGAATAAAACAAGATATTGCATTGCACTAATGAAATGTAATGTTAGTGATTTCTTATAATACATAAAAGATCTGTCCGTTAATCACCTATGTGTAGCTTTAACAGTATATAGTAATTTTTTTTGTCACAAACAATATTACAGACTTCTATTCCAAATCAAAATTTTCTATAAACAGAATAACTTAAAAATAATTTTGAATTCACATTTGGTCTTGATTTACCATTATAATCTATATGTTTCAAAAGATTTTAAGAAAATTTATTTAAAGTTTATACATAGAATTTTAATGTTCAGAGATCTCTGGTATACATTAAACAAACATCATTAAGAAATATTTAACCAAATAATATTCAGTTATTTGGAGAAATCTTTCTTGTGCTGTGTGCATATACCTTCGTTAAACACAAAATAATTAAAAAAGAATGGTAAGCATTCAATTTACTATCTCATAACAAGCAGACCAGACAAAACTAAACTTCGAACGCAACCCAAAACATTATTTCACACTAACCTAACTATGAGTCTCTGTGTTTATTATAAAATTCATCTAAATACTTCTTATAGGCAGGCTGGTTGGGCCAGAGATATGACGCTTGCTGGTTAAGAGGACTCTGAGTGTTTGGCTCGCCTAGTAGACTTTGGATAGAAAGTAAGACTGTACGGACATCATATAATGCTGTCCACTTATCTTTTAAAATGTCCAGACATATTAAACCACATGTATCTACATTAGGGTGGAAACAAGGGGTTAGAAATTTGACTACGGGAGGCGCATATGGATATGAATTGGGGAATTCCAATGAGAGTTTGTACTTGTGGCCGGCATAGACAGTTTCTTGAGGTCCATTTATTGTGCCTATCCATTTGAACAGGTTTTCACTTTCTGGAAAAGCCGATATTCCTTTGTCTGCACAACGCATCAACTCCATTAGCTCCTTCTGCAGTCTGTAAAAAAAAATCAGAATTTAGTCTTACACTAAAGGCGTTTTGAATGATTTTTTAGTTATACACAAAGAGGGTTGATCGTAAAAATTTTCACGTCATGTTACTTGAAATCTCTTTTATTGATATAAATCGAGGTGGTGTAAACTATATGTTATTAACTCCTATGTACATTGTATTGTATATTACTCGATAAAAGTAAAAAAAAACACTAGGTTAAAACTGTCTCTCGGAAATCGTTAAATCGATTTGTAATGCATCTTAGTTACTAATAACATCAAAATCGGCCACTATCTCTCCACAAATATATAAGTTACAGATCCACCTTGGCGCTAAGTTATATGTGAAATATCCGTTAAAGCAGTTGGTACTTACCGTTTGCTAACAGCATGATTGTCTTTCAATTTAATCGTGTCCTCGTTTTGTTTGGCGGGATTCGACGAGGACGCGTAATGCGGATTGATATTCTGGGCCATAATAAAACGGTCGGTCGTAGTGAGATATCGCCAAGTGTCTGTTGAGGGAGCGACTTCTGTTAATTTTAAAAAGCTCCAATTTTATTGGACATCCCATCCGTTTGACAGCAAGGCTGGGATAATGGCGTCACACAACGTCACGGACGAGCGCCATCTGCTCGATATATTGTCGGTTGGTGTTTCAACTTAAGAATAAAACTTCATAATTAATAATATTTAGTATAATTACATTTAAAAAGTCATTAGTATGGTAAATAATGTATAATATAAGTACTAATATTTTATACTAACAATAAAATTCACTACATTAATATTTTTTTGGATTTTGCATTTTAATAAAGTAAATCAGAGCATTAAATTCTTTAGAACTCGATAAATCGCCATCACTTCAACCCTCTTTAATATAATACAATTCATTAGCTGATATAATTACACGGTAACGGTAATAAATAAAAGAAATTATGTACAACAGATTTCTACTTTCACTTTTCTACTTTTATTATTTTTAGCGTTAACTTAAGCGTGAAATTAGTTACTTTAGTATTGCTTACAATAAAATGAACAAGAAAGAAAATAAATTAGTATAGGTTATTTAAATCGCAGCTTGTGGACGTAATGTTTAGTTGTTTTACGAATTTAATCCCGAAATATAGAATAAATTTCTCTGGTTTTCACTTCACAATGTTCACAGTAAGTTTCTTTTAAAGTTATTTATCTTGAATATTCTTACGTGTATATGCACATTGTAAATCTTGCTTTTTTACTATATATTGTAAATTAAAAGGAGTGTGTATTAATATAAACAATTATTTTTTTACAAATTCAAAATTTTAGTTAAACTCATCTCGTTGAAAACTCTTCCTGTTAGGACTGAGTACAAAATTTGAAATTTAACTCGGTGTAATTTTTTTTGGAAAATTTAACCTTTTTAACAGTTTTTCTTTTTTATAATCTGTGTAATTTTTGTTTTGACGTCTTAATTTTTTGATACTAAGAAATATGGCGTGTTAATATTTCATCAGTTTATAACAGTAAGAAATCGTGTGATTTTCCTAAAATTTATTATAAATCGTTTACATATCGCAGAGATATTACTAAATTTGCCATATTCACAATGTCGTACCAAATATACTTTAATAATCATTTAGTACTGGAATCTGAATGTTTAAATCCGTCAGATGTGCGTAGTAAAATTTCACAAAAGTTCGGTTTACCTGAAGAGGACTTGTACGTGACCGTCAATGGGAAATCTGTGTCAAACGAAATATGTTTGGTTAAAGAACATAATGTAGTCCGAGTGCATACTAGGCTTGTTGGCGGAAAGGGTGGTTTCGGATCCATGTTACGAGCGATTGGCGCGCAAATCGAGAAGACTACTAATCGCGAAGCCTGCAGAGACCTATCTGGTCGTCGATTACGTGATATAAACGAGGAAAAGCGACTAAGGAAGTGGCTGGAAGGGCAGGAGGATCGAGAACGGGAGGCCGCGGAGAGAAAACAAAAGAAGATTGAAAGGTTGATGGCCGAACCAAAAATCGAAGTAAACCTAAATGCTGATTACGAAAAAGTACGCCAAGAACTCCCTGAACGGGTCAGCGCAGCGATTGACGCTGGCTGGGAGGCAGCTGGTACATCCAAAGACTGCGGAACTAAACGGAAAGCTGAAGACAGTAAAGCGAAAGGAAAGAAAAAAGCTAAGTTATGGATCGACGCCGAATTGTCTGACTGCTCATCACTGAGTGAAGATGAAGAGGAAGAGACTAAAATGAGTCCAGATCAGACTGTTTCAACAGACAGTGGCAATGAGTCAGACAGAGCTTCGGAAGCAAGTAGTAAAGTTTAGGAATGAAGACCTAGTTTACTTTGACATATTACTTATTTCATGATTACTATTTAAAGGTCATTTTGACCCATATGATGACTTGAATGTGACATATTCAGGGGGCGAAGGCTTAAAGTGGCCTTCAACTATGACTGGTTTGCATAGAATTGGACTTCCCGATTACTATTAGATTACTACTACACATGACTACTGTTAATTATTTAGTGCCCATTATATCTAAAGAATAAAGGTAAATATCTTGCTTCCATCTTGAGGATAAACACAGATAGTAAGGGGCTAAAAAAAGCTGGATTCTCGTGGAAACCTGCCCACCTTCATTAAAAAATTCAAGTATTCATTTATAAATTATCCAAGATATCCGTGTTTGGGTGTAGAGCCTATTTATGTTCAAACTTAAGATATTTTAAAATTATTTTTGAATTACCTATTATGTCTATCCATTATTATTCAAAATATGTAAGATTGTATACAATATGTAGAAATGTATTAGTTCTTAAATTATTTGGAATAAATTTAGTTAAGGTGAGAATGTTTTTTATTGTTTTAAATGGTATAATAATGGTTTAAATTATCATTACATATTTAGTCCTGCTTTTGAGATGTCAGTCATGCACAAATTAGCAAACTGAAAGATTTTACCACTAGAAAGATTTTTATTTATCAACTTTATCACGCCCATGTATATGGGGGGCATATACAACCCACGCTGTACTTTCCGTTCAGGTCATTTGCAGTTCTCATTTTAAAAACAAAAGGATTCTTAAAAATGAATTGCAGGGTCAAATATAGATAACTTTATGTCACATGTGCATATGTAATGCATATTAAAATCAATAACTTTTTCCTGCTAATTATAGCTTTGCAGTATTGAAAATGTATATGACCCAAGCGGCCTGAATGGAAAATCTTCAAAAATTGCTGTGGCATGGAATGTGTTAACATCCTTAATCATATTGGTTCTTTGGCTTATAGCCATAAAAATTTTATGCGGTATCAAGCATTTGATATGGTACATAAGATATAATATTAATTAATAAAGATTATTTGTTTTATATGCTGGAGATGGCCAAGCTCCTTAATAGTTTGAGCCACTGTTTGAAATTTGAAAGTTTTTGTGAGCTCCTATTTAATATGACTTTAAAACATGCAACTGAATATTATTATTGGAAAAATTATATTTATTGAAATTGTCTGACTAAATTGCAAAATATGTTTATTGAAGTTAGATATATAATGGTACATGTATATGACAGCACTCCTAAGAATACTTAAGGTGCTGGCCAGTTTAATATGATCGGTGTTTGGATTTTGTTGATTTTATGGTGGAATAATAATAATTATTCACATTAGTAATTTGTTTTGATTTCCCAGGAGCTGACACAGGTTATATAAATTTAAATATTGAAATATTTCAACAATCAATAGGAGCCAAATATAAAAGTGCGAAAACCACATGAGGCTTGCAAGCTGCAGTTTGGCCACTCCCGCTATATACATGTATAGTATATGAATGTATAGTGTTTAGTTATAGGTGGAATAAGCTTCAAAGGTGTAAATGTATAGTTCATTTTGTCAGCTAAAAACTTCACAGCTTCGACATCTATTTCCAATCATCCTTTTAAAAGTGATCACTCTGTAATATAAGATTTATTGATTTTTCTATTGGAATTTGCCAGGCCAGTAACTTCTAGTAGTACAGTCTGCAGGGACAAATAAAGAACAATAATTATTTTAATATCCAGTAATCTAAATTTTATAAATGCTTTTGTTACTATATTATGATTACATTATTTATTATTTCTGAAACCATTTATTTTTGGATAGGGTACACTCTTTATTAATTGACAGCAAAACATTCACTCATTTAAAGAATTTAAGTCTATAAACAATAACCTTATCTAAGTAGTCTTTAAAACCAATTTTGTCAACCAAAAAATAATATTTCAGATTAGTTATATCCAAATAATTTTAAGTAAGAAACTCCTTTTTTAATATGAACTATAAGCTATAGACCCCATAGTCAAATTATTTTAAAAATTCAACCTGCAGTTTTTTTCCTATTGGTACATACAGTCGCAAGTCACGTGTTAGCTAGCGGCCCATGACATATGAAGGTTCAAGTGGCAGCTGCAAATCTTTCATCGCTTTTTTATCCATCATTTACATACCAAACTGTCAGAGCACTATGATGACTACAAGTTATTAATATTTCGTCTATGCATATTATTTACTTTCATTCTGAAACCATAGACAATCAAAACAAATCAACAAAATAATAGTTTTCTTTTTTAGTCTGCGCCAATCAGTTGCGCGGGAATTGAAAAAAAAAACTGATGTTCCGGCTCGCTCGTTTATTTTAGATTTACATTCTCTTTTATAATGAATTTGTTTTTGTCGAAGCATTTAAAACAGCCACGTCAAATGTATACCCTAGTTTTTTAATGGATTCCAAATAACGGTGTTTTATATTGGACAACTGTTTGTCCAAGTATTCTTGTTTTTTCGATATAGACATTAGGAGCAGAGATGTTCTCTATTTTAAATAAAATTAAATACTGTCGTGTGTAGTAAACTGTGTGATTGTTCCATACGGAACGGTATTACGGAATGCTTGTACTGACAGTTATATAGCTAGCTGCGAAAATAAGTTCATGAAGGGTTCCCAAAGTCGCGCGGCGGATGGGTGGCGATGTTTGTCCTAAACGGCAGGGCGCAGGGAGCGTCCAGCATCAGACTAATTTAAAGGTAGCGGACCTCGAGGGCTCCTAGGGAAGTCTCGGTACTTATCGATACATTAGAATGCTGGGCGGCTTCCCAATCCGGTGAAATAGTGTGTGTGTTGATAATACCAGTTTAGCATTCCGATGCGAGGTGCGCCAGAAGGCCAGTCCTCGTTTTGGTTAGTTCCTATCGCCTACCACGACTACCACTACAAAAAACGTTAACGCTGGGAGAAGTGAACGGAAGCAACAGCAATCTTTCTATGTAGAATGTTCGGATTTTTTTTCATATTACTTAACATTTCAGTTTATTCCTTATATTTCATTGGTTTACAATAAGAAAAAGAGTATATAAGTTATATTTTTAATTTCAGAGAAACTTCTTCAAACTTATTATTGTTCTTGCGCTGATGGCGTTGGTTGTTGCCAGGCCGCGAGAATTCGATGACGAGGACCACGACGATGGGCATTCGATTGGCGATCGTAAAGGTGAGGTATTTGCGAGGACAATTCGGCGCAATCATTATCAGCATTTCAGCCGAGTGCTGTTCATGCTTGCTTGTTTTCCGTTTTCACTCCAGAACCTTAGGGCCATCAGCGGCTATGTGGTCTGCCCATTGCTATCTTAACTTGGCAGTCCGCTGGGCTATGTTGGTTACTTGTTTTACTGTAGAGATCTACCCATTCCTCATTCGATTTCTAAGGGAATTCATGAGAATAGTTCTCATCGGGACTGAAAACAGACAGTATCTTGACATTGACACCTTGCATAGTACATATATCTAGTACGTGTTTTACCGATGAAATGTTCCAGTGAGCATTACTTATATACTTTGACTCATAGCTTGTCGAAGGATGTCATTCTTAGAGAATTCAAACGGATTCTAGTTTTTGTCAAGTTGGGCTCTTGTGGCACTAAAGGAGAATATGAATATGTACCCAAATTGACCTTATATGTATCTTAGACTACTCTGTCTATATAAACTGTGTAACAAGGTTTCTTGTTATGCAAATGCCAGTTTAACAGTAAAAGAGATAAGGGTATTTTTTGCATGCACTAAATTTTATTTCGTTATTTCATTGCAGATGATGTCGCCCGTGTTCAGATTAAGGTCTACCGCGGTCCAACCAAACACGACGGTTACGCGCCATGGGGCTTTTGGGTCAAACAGCCGTCCGACGACCAGTAGACAATAGAGCATCTACTCTAGTATTTAAGCGTAGATGTAACATTTGTTTTAGTGTATGCCTAGACGTGTAGATGGCGCTTTTATAAAATAAAACCAAAGACTGCCTTTTGTTTTTTATTTTTATTCCTTTTTTAAATATATGACAGACGATGAAAATGACATTTCAATCGTAAAGAATATTTTATTGCTGCAAGTGTTTTTCATCACCATATCAGCTGATATACGTCTAATGCAAGGCGAAGGTCTGTCTCAAAGGCTTTTTTTTGCCTCAAAGGTTACCTCGATGACCAGTCTAGCGCTGCCAGAATCCAGTGACTTCCCGCGATCTCCATTGAGTGATCGGTCTACTAGGTGAAAGCTTAACCACCTCTGTGCGTTTACTGACTCATGGTCTCGTCTCGAACTACGACGGTGACCAGTGTTTCATAAATATTGACGAGGGAACTAAAAAAATTGTTTGCCTTGTTTAGATGACACTTAACCGATGCACCAATTCCGTGGGACTTCACCAAAAGTTAAATATGAAACTACTGTTATGACAACAACTTTTTTCAACCATAACGGTAAACGATTAGTACTAAAATGGCGCACACATCTTACTTTTAATTTAATTGAAACTATAATTTAACTTAAATTTAAAAACATTAACCAGTTACTAAATTTTGGTTATAAATTTGTAAATATTATTTTTATAGCTTCCATGCATACAAACCGCAATGTTTGAAGACGAAGGTCTTAATCCAGTGTGTGTTGCTAGTGATGACTTATGGATCTCAAACGTGAAAGCTAAGCCTGACGCTGCGAGATCGGAGCAGAATCAGGAATATGCGCAGAATAACCGAGGTCAACGAAGTAGCTCAAAGAACTGCTTATCTGTGGTGGTAGTGGACGGAGTACGTCGCTCTTACAACTGACGGCCATTGGGACTAAAAGGAGTGACGTCCACGAGTGGGTAGACGCAGCGTGGATAGGTAAATCTAGTAGACCGACGATAAATTAAACGTAGTAGGAAATCGCTGGATAGTGGCGATTTTTAGGGGGAGGGGGTTGTCTTGCAATGACCATAGATCATTTTCACAGAAAGAAGGTCATTTTCGCACTACATCTAGTCGCTTAAGATAACATTTCGACTATTAATTAATTATTTCTGTCAATTTTAGATACATTCTTCAATGTAAATACAAAATAGAATTTTTTATTACACTTTAAAAAATAAGTACAATAATAATAACATAAAAGACTACAACTTGTGGTCCTATTATTCGAGGCAAATTCTACAGGCACCATAGCATTTTTAATTTACTAACTGATTAAAAAATACTCTTTAAAGATTTTCTTAAAAATTGCTGCAATTTCGCAATTCTTAAGGTAACCATTCCGATTAAAGATTACTTGCAGCATTTTAGAACCGCTCTGTATAATATTCAACCGACGAGTTTAAATAACGACCTGAAATTTGTTTCCTTTCTTTACATCGATAGCTTGTTTTCTGTGAAACAGTAGCTTCAGTTATGTTGAAATAAAAATTTGAAACTATCTGAATAAACACGTAAAGGAGTATTTTAGAGTGGAGAGAGAAAGAGGTTAATCTCGTCAAGAACAAAGAAGTAAAGAGAATTGGTAGATATCTATATGTATAGATACTAAAGTTAAGTAACAACAGAAGATAAAATGATCCTCTAATGTTATCATATTTTAATGTTCCAAATGTAGTGTACATGACAATGTTTAAATTAGCGAAGTGACAAATATGGTTGGAGACCTCAATCGAGTTTCGCAACGGGTGGAGTTTAAAATGAACATGAATACGTCAAACACTCATGTCATAGCCACCTCAATGCCACACCCAGGCTACAGCTTTGAGCTATTTATTATTATACTTAAGCTAAACAGTTAAGTAGTTAAGTAAAAATTCCTAGAGATCCATCGTCAAATCAAACACAGCTGCCGCGTACGGGAAATAATGAAATATCTCGTCCAGTATCTCCCAGTGCCTAAAGACCAAAATCATCAACCAATGTGTTACCAGTGATGACTTACGGGATCGAAACGTGGTCCCTTATTCTGACAAGCTCACAGAGAGACATGGAGAAGACTATGTTCGGGATTATTTTACGGAATCGAAACATGAATTGTAGGATTCGTAGATAAACGAAAGCGAATATAACCCAACGGATTGGAAACTGGAAGTGACAGTAGGTCGATCAAATAACGCGCTAAACATGTGGCCGCTAGTCTTAAGGTTTTGGAAGTGGAGACCTCAGAAAGGCAAGCGCAACATAGGATGTCTACTTACAAGGTGGACAGACGTACTTGTTAAGGTCGTCAGAAAATCTTGGATGTCGGCAACTTCGTACCGGTTCAATTGGAAATATATGTTGTAGGCTTACGTCCAGCTATGGTCCCACGGCAGAAATGATGATGACGACGGTTAAATTCATGATAGGGTAACTATAAACAATTACAGTTCTTAATGCACAATTTACACACAGATTAAAAAATCTTATAATTTTGACATCTGTCAACTGTCACAGAAGTTGTGGGTGGAGTTTAACAGGTTAGGTAGGCAATGTTAGAGATATCACCTAACGAGCTGGAGCACAAAAATAAAACGCTCGCATAAAAGATAGATATAGTTTATTTTAAAAGTCATCCTAAGTAAGAAAAGGACCAATATTTAGCCACTTCCAGCCCGTTGATATGGTGCCAAACACAGAGTCTCTCACTAATCGGTGTAACATAACTCCTGAAGATGCCCCGTGGAGGGGTGAAACACGTGTTGAGTAATTTGGCGGTGGCGGTTGTGTGATTTGCATTGTTTGCCGCATACGCATTTATCAGCGGGTTGGCGGTGCACTTTGTTGCACGACTACTACTGCATGTGCGGAAGTGGCTAAATATTGGTCCTTTTCTTACTTAGGATGGATTTCCACAAGGCAACGCCTGATTCCATTAAATAAAAGTCATCCGCCTACAACTTCAGATACACCAACGTCGTAATAAATCATTTGTCATGCGAATGAAATAATTTTTAAATAAAACTTTCACGACTCATTTGTAAATATTAAACATCGATTCAAAATTGATATAAGATTGTATTTAATTCCATATTCCATCACAGCACTTAAGATTTAATACGAATTCACAAACAATAACACATATCTCATTTGACGCCGTTCGCCATTATTATATTTCACAATATTTTTCGGCGTGAGACGTGGTTTTGACAACTCTCTACAAATCATACGCCGCACGTCCTTACATTTTGCGCATGCGTAGACCCATGGATTGACGGATAAGCGAAAGTATTTTGACAACTGTGATTATTTCGGGATAAATAATGTCATTAGTTTTACATTAACATTGTGTGAAAACTATTTCATGTTACGCGAGTACGCGAAATGAGAGACAAGTTGAAAGTGAAAATGTGTTGTAACTTAAACTAAAAGGAAGAAAGTCGACCGATGTGGATGTTGCCCAGTCAGTGGGTCGTGTGCTGGGCGACAAAAATACTCGCAATTAGAATGGGTGAGTTTTTTATATTAAATGTACATAGAATTAACGACGTAACTCAAAGGAATGTTGAATATACCCCTACCTGATCCGTCTATCCATCTATCTTTTCATTGTAAAGAAAGCTATAAGTTACTTTGCTTTTTGAGCTGGTCTAAGGGGCATGAATATATATACTGATGGGCTTTAGTACTTAAGTGTAAAATGCAAAGCATTATCATCTCTTCTTTGTTTGTTTCTGTTGAGGAGGAAGCTCTTTATAACAATTCCAGGTTCTGTACTTTGTTACGGATTATATGTAGTATACATACAACTGAATTTTAAGTAGAGAATGATGTACGGGGTTCGTCTTCACTCTTCTGCTTGTGGTGATGGTAAGAGAAAAAAAATTGGCTCGACGTATATCGGTTAATTATGTACTTACATTATATACTTTGTAGCGAGAGTTTTGAGTAGAGAGTGATTATTAGAGTCACTTCTCCACTCCTTTACTGCTGGTGGTGATAGTAAGAGAAGAAAAATGATATTTAATTCTGGGTCTCGCTGTATGTCGGTACGGATCATAGGTCATATAGGACTAGTTAGAGTTTGAAGTAGAGAGTGATTTACGGGGTCATATGTCGCATCTTCACTTCTCTACTGCTTACGTTGAGAGGAAGAACCAAGGATCTGGTTCTAAACAATACCAAATATTACATATTTATCTGATTTGCAGTTCGTCGGAAAAATGTGGTGCTTTTGGTTCTGGTGATGTTGGCCATTCTCGCGGCCCTGCCTGGTTGTTGGTGGCTGGCCAGTGTGGTGGGGCGGAGTCTACTGCCGCCCGCACCGCCCGACCGCGACTTTCGCCACTTCCTGCACACTAGGAGTCTTCGGCATTATTTGAGTAACATGTTAGTTATATGTCCAGGGTAGAGTAAATGTGTAAAGATACAGAGGGTGCTCTCGGAATGCCCCTGAATCTATGCGTGCGAGACGGAAAAATTGCAGGGGGCTGTGAAAAAGGTTGCTTAACTCCTTCATGATTACGACAGTTCTGCTAAGATCACATGTGTCATAAGAAGATATTATACGTGATGTTACGTAACATTCACGTGGATTAGCCACAGCGTAGGAGGTCTCTGCGGAATCGGGATCGGAAGCAGGGCATTCCTATTGGAAAGCAATAGGATCACCACACATTTTTACACCACAACAGGAATCAGCAACAACAGAAACCGCATGTTTGAAATGATGATAATGACATTGTTCTTGATTTTTACACTAGAGAGTCTGGAATTTTTCGGGTAAGGAATTACATTAATTCGTACGAATAAAGTCCAGATCCGTGGCCTTAAAGCTAATTTTGTTACTAATAATATTCATGAAAGTGATCACAAAGAAAAAAGTGCCGACCAAGTTTGTTGCGTGACAATGCAGTTCATGGCGCCTTGACCGCCTTAGTGGTCGTAACCACGTGTTTTAAGTTGAAGGATGGCACTATAGGCGAGCAGTGGTAGCCGAGCGGCAGAGTATTAAGACTTGCGATGGGTCGCAAGTTCGAGTCCCGGGATGCAGTAATATATAGTTTAAACTTTGTACATATAGGATTGACTCTGCTAACAAACAAGTTTTCAGAGGATGTTCAGAAGCGTCCTCTGAGTACTATAATACTACACTATAAACGCATACCCGTCTCGATTATGGTATATCCCGATTTAGATATCTCCGGGAGAGATCTATACCTTGCAGTGGTTTATAAGCTAAACAACTATAGAGGATCTTAATTTGATTCTAATTTCAATCATTAAAAACACATTACAAATAAATTACTTTTTCTGCCATAAAAAGATTAAGATCTTTTAATGGCAGAAAAAGTAATGTATAAACAAATCTTAACTTACTTTATCTAAGAATATTTCTATGATTCTTATCTTTTGACCTTTTGTTTATTTTTTTGACCTTTTGTTGTTTGTTTTCTTCGTAATGCGAATAATATTGTTGAAAACCTGTAGACTGTTAATTCGTTTTAATATTCTATTTGGTATAACACAGTTTTACTATACGCTCTACGCTAAAATTTGCTAAAATTGTAGACTCCTTTCACCGTAGTTCACCGTAGTGCGATGATCGACGGTAGAGATACGCTGTAATAAATATCGCAGTTAAATTTTGCGTATTGTGAATACTGTTATGCTTATAGTGACATCTTGATCGAGCCAACCACCACGCCCTGCGATACCCTATCCAGTATCTCAGTGCTTATCCTGGTCTCCAGCGCTCCTGGGCACTACAAATACCGGGACACGATCAGGAGTACCTGGGCAAAGTACCAGCCAACACTCTTCGTCATGGGCTTGCAGAGAACGTCAAGTGATTCAATTTTGGTAATCGTTGGAGATACTTTTTATTAATTTTAGCTAAAGGAGTTCTATTGTAGAAGATTGTTTAGATGAAAATATTTCCCTTGTGAAAACACGGGTAAAAAAAATTGTCAGGTGTACATTTCTACATTTTGTAAGAGAAAGTAAAATAAGCAGAAGAATGCCTTGTATATTTATCAAAATTCTCGTCTGTAAACGATGGACATATATTTAAATTTTTCCTCTTTTTGTGTAATCCTTTTTGTGCTGGTTTTTTATGTACGATAATTTCAAATTCAAATTTAAAATATCTTTATTCAAGTAAACAAGCGCTTTTGAATTGTCGATTATTTTAACATTATACGTACTACGGCTCGGAATGCTGACCTGTTGAGAAGACCTGGTCAGATTTTATACCAGTTGCTATTAAAATTTTAACAATTTTCGGTGGAGTTATCAAGCTCAAAAAGTGGTAGGTAAGATATTATATATCTAGGCTAGTAAGATATACAAGGGTCTAATGAAACCACAGTCGTCTCAGAATTCGATTACAGACTATATGGTTACTAAAAAGTCAATTCTAAATGAGTAAGTGTTAGTAGTAGTGACGTAAGCCACTAGAAAAAGTTATGTTATGTTACGTTTTAGAAATTACTAGTTTTTTCGTAAGCTTTTGAGTTATTTTCCTTGATTTTTTATGCGGTTACTATCCACTACCTAAAGATATATATTTTTAATTGTGTTGTTATTACTATTTTTTAAAACCACTCGTGAAGTTCTTTGGCAAATTTTTGTGATTTTTTTTACCCAGCGTACAAAAATACATTTAAGTGTATAGGGGCGCAAAATATAGGAAACACACTAAATGGACTTCGTAGAAAGTTTTAGTGAGGATATAAAGTTTTTTACCCAAAGGGCTTGTACGTATAATCCCGATAAAAAGTTTCAAGTCAATCGTCCATTCGAAAAGTTGCATAAAGAAGAAATATTTACACAAATTATATTATTTACATTGTAGTTGCTTTAATTATCTATATTTAATGGAATATAACACCTACAGATTGAATCAAAAAAGTCTTACGAGGCGTATTTCATTCGAAACTCATAACTCGTCAAAATAACTATATAGCGCATTTAACATTTTTCGCATAAACACATTAGCTTATAGACTAAAAATAGCTGACTTAATGCTATTTTATAAGTTAGTAAATAGCGTTGTTAACAGTGACGTTATTAATCTGATGTATCTATCAGTATCACACGGATTGTTCAGATATTCACCATACCGTGTGTCTGTATAAATACAGGTCTAAACTTTCTCATATAAAATGCAGAATATACGTCTTTGGTAGACTGCCATGCTAGTTCCAAAAATAGTCATTGAAATATTTGCTAAATAAAGTTGCTCTGTTTTGTAATGTATATGGTTATACATATTTTCTGTTACATCCTAAATATTGCAAATACTTTAAATTGTACCATTTTAATTCATCTGCGTCTGGTGTGGTTTTCTAAATAAATGAATGAATTGAATATGTTTAGTGTGGTCAATTTGTCGAGAATATCTGCGGTAATATCAAAGGACACTGCGATGTCATTTTAGAGTTTTTACGCTTGCACGAATTCCAATTCATGAAGCCTTTGGAACCTGCGCGGTACGGGTTCACATAATTTGACTTCTATTTCAGAGCGGTAACTACATGGAGTCGAAGCAGTTTAAAGACTTGCTCGTGTTCGACTTCCACGATCACTACGAGAATCTGACACTGAAGACAGCCCTCATGCTGCAGTGGGCGGTCCAGAAGTGTCCGCAAGTGAAGTTTCTTTTCAAAACAGATGATGATGTTTTGGTAAATCCGTGGACACTGCAAAAGGTCTTGCGTGAACACCCTAACGCGCAATTGCTTGGTAAGTTTCTTTTATATATAAAAGGGAGATTAATAAACAAATGAAAACATTGACAGCCTATATCTGAAAATGGTATAGGGAGGCGAAAAGGGGGCGCAGAAGTTGGGCGCAATTAACCAATCCGGTGTCTATGTTAGGACAGAAGAGTAATTTATAATTTATTGTATCTCTTTGAAAGTAAAATGATTAAATCGCTTTTGAAGTAGGCAATTGGCGTAATTAAAAAGTTGAAATGTCGCTGCTCCTTCACACGAAAATTTTAAAATGTAATATTGCCAGCTAAATTAAAAATACGAGGAATATTTAATACGAGCCTTAGTAGTTTTTAAGATAGATTTGAGAAAAATATTTTCGGTGATTTTGTTTTATTTTACAGACAGTCGAAATTAATGTTTTTGAACTTTGTTAAAAAATGTTCATGTGAATGTTTTTTCAAATTTTATTTAGCGATAATTTACTGCGATGACATGATATAGATATATTATTTAGCTGGTTAGAGACAATAAATATCACGATCGTAGGCCTAACAATTACATTGTATCTTTAAGAATATTCATAATCGTATATTGTTTAAAAAAGTTTAAATTCTCAAAAATTAGCCGAATTATTGTAATTTGTTGAACATAGACAAGATTAAAATGGATAGGTACTGAGAATTCCTCACAGTAGGGCCACGTTTAAACCACCGATCAACTTTAATCCTGTATGAATGAATTGGTAATGAATTTATTGCGCTGTTATCACAGGATACAGTATAAACAACACCAAACTGCACAGAGACGAATACAACAAGTACTTCGTGCCACGTTGGTTGTGTCGGGACGATGTGGTGCCCCAGTATCTGTCCGGTACTGGGTATTTAATCAACGGTAAGTCATAGTACAAGAGGCGTATCAAAGTTATTTACCAGTCGCATTCTTATATAATAATAAATTAATAAAAGATTATTTCGGAATAAATATGAAATGAAAATTAATTGATTTTTTGATCGATATACATGGTAGAAGACAATACAAATTAGCAGCGTGTGAACTGTCAAACGAGTGAAGAAAGCGAGCAGTCAAGTAAGAGATGTTGAAGAAACTGCCAAACGCACGAAGTTCCCATCCAACTGTCAAACGCACGAAGTCAAATAAAAATATCAAACGTACAATGTTCAAATCGAACTGTCAAATTCGCGAACTTTAGGTTAGCTGTCAAACGCGCGAAGTTTAAAGCGAACTGTTTTATGCGCAAATCTTTGATATTTATTACATTTTCTCTCGTTTTTTTGAAGATCTGCGCAGTTATCTAAAATTCTTTTACAATATAAACCTTTAACATAATATTAGGGAACTTATATAATAGATGAATGTTGAATAGTTAAGTCGTATCAATTTGTGCCGCGACTACGAGGAATAAGAATTTTTTTATTGAGATTTTTACTATGATTTAAATACTATTTATTTTTTAATTCCATCAGTTTTGCGCCTAAGATACATTATTCACGAACTGTGCAAAATAAAGGAAACCGAACGTCTTTCAGGTGCCTACCTGAAAAAAATCTTGCATACTTCTTACATGGTACCTCTTGTGAACGTGGAAGATGTCTACATCACCTATCTGGTGGCCAGGAAGAGCTTGAACCTGACCTTGACTCACGACAGAAGGCTCAGCCCCAAGCGGCCATGGATCCCACTCGCCTGTCTCTACTGGCACTTGGCTGCTGTCCACAGCCTGACGCCGCTGGAGATCTCCAAGGTCTGGCCAAAGCTCAGGCTTATCGCAACCGATCACAAGAGAAAGAAGACAGTCTGTTACGGTTATAACTTTTTTAATAAAGATATGTTTTTATACTGAAAATTTGGTTTTATTTTTTGACATTAAACTGGCTATGTGTTCGCTTGGACAGACTATGGTCTTTAAGAGACCGATAATTTAAGGCTTTTCATATCATGATATTAAAATAGATTTTATAATATTATTCCTATTATGTATGGCAGTGGTAGTCCAGTGGTAGAGAACTGAGACTTGCGATCGGAGGTTGCGGTTTCAATTCCCGTGACAGAAACTTATAATTTGCACTTTGGACATTAATTGTACAGGATTGCCTCTCCTCACAAACTCGTATCTAGAGGATAGGCAACAGCGTCCTCAGCGTACCATAATACCACAAAGTGATCGCCAGCTCGTACCAAGCGTGGCGATTATGATATATAATCCCATAGATATCTATAGGGGGGAGGAGGGGGGGCAGCCTTGTAGTGGGCGTCTATGTGTTGAAACGATTTATGTTAATAGATTGTTTTAATTTTGCTTACTACAACGGGTGTTATGACTATGATTTTTGCGTATGGAGTGCTGGGGTCCAGAACACGAATATGAAGGAAATAAAATTCTATTCTGAAGCAGGCCATAAGCCATGGAACCATAATAGTACACCGAAATGTTTTGATAGAAAACGGTGAAGTGGAGCCTGGAGAAATAAAGAAGTAAAAGCTTTTCGTTGCCCCATATAACGGAGGAGCCGTAAAAATGTCGACTAGAAAATAAAAAATTTCTTTAAGTTCGGGAGTTCTTTTTTAAGTGCCAGAAGTCCATTTAATCAACATTTTAGCCGTAAGACCTTTACAGCTGGACATGGGCCTCCCGCATAGATTTCCAACAGCATCAGTTGGAAGCGGCCTGCATCCAGTGTCCTCTGAAGACCTCAGCTAATTTCGACCACACTGTAAGTGGAAGTCTGGCGTTGTGCTTTCTGGACCATGGTCCCTACTTAATATCCTTAAGACCGAAGCAGCCTTCAATGTGACACAATATACATTCTGTCACATAGTGCCAGATGCCTTCGCGCAGGTGTGTTCATACGATAACGTTTATGGCATGCTCGTCTTATTGGAAAACAACTAACATTGTGAGATTAACATTAGCGCAGGGACGGAGTCAGAATTCACGTAAATATTTTTTTATTCTTGACTACTTACTTGAACTTTTTTCATTACGTATTAATTTTTAATAGTTCCATGGTAACTTACCCAAGTAAAATAGAATAATTATAAACTCTATAGTTTAAAAAATGTCGTACAAATATTCCCTAAAATATTTTTTTCAAAATAGGGTGACGTATTTAATTCAGACATTACTAAAGTAATTATAGCGATAGAAAATGCCTTTTAGTGCAACACAGTTTCTAAAAATCGCCTAAAGGCATCACAGCGAGATCCGGATTTTCTTTAAGCGTCTTTTCTCTCTTTCTGTGCCTTCGGTTTTAACCTATTCACAAGATTTAAAAATACCGTTCTAAATTCAAATCGATTATTAGTATTTAAAATCACAAGTTTCATTCATTATAATTGAATAATATTTATCTTCAATCTATTCTATCTCAAAAATAATTTGTTTCTCATAACATTACTACAATAATTATTGAGAAAAACATAATAGGTTGTCAAATATCTCCCTTCCGCTTTTTTGCTCTTTATTCAATGCTTTATAAAAAGTGTTACAGTGATCGGATTTAGTTCAAATATGCGCCGTTTTGTTCGATAATCTGTTTCCATCTAGACGGCAACTTCATAATACCTCCCTCGTAGAAGCCCCCCTCCTTATTTGCGAAGAACTCGGACAGCCACTTTTCACAAACCTCTTTTGAGTTCAACTTTACACCACCAAGGGCGTTCGCCATGGACAGGAACAGGTGGTAATCACTTGGCGCTATGTCCGGGCTATATGGTGGATGTGATAAAACCTCCCATCCGAGCTCCCGTAGCTTCTGACGAGTCATCAACGAAGTGTGTGGTCTGGCGTTGTCCTGGTGGAACACTACACCCTTCCTGTTGGCCAATTCTGGACGCTTCTGGTCGATCGCCTGCTTCAAGCGGTCCAGTTGTTCGCAGTAGATGGTAGAATTAAGCGTCTGGCCATGGGGAGCAGCTCATAGTGGATGATTCCCTACCAATCCCACCAAACACACAGCAAAACCTTCCTGGCCGTCAATCCCAGCTTGGCCACTGTTTGGGACGATTCACCGGCCTTCGACCATGACCGTTTTCACTTGATATTGTCGTATGTGATCCATTTTTCGTCGCCAGTCACCATCCGCTTCAAGAATGGGTCGAGTTCGTTCCGTTTCAGCAGCATATCGCAGGCGTTGAATCGGTCCAGAAGGTTTTTTTGCGTCAAATCATGCGGCACCCAAACATCAAGCTTTTTTTGTATCCAGCCTTTTGCAGATGGTTTAAAATGGTTTGATAACTAACTCCCATCTCCTGGGCGATGTCACGAGATGCCACATGCCGGTCTAACTCGATGTAGTCCATGATTTGATCGGTATTTGTCGTCCCAGGTCTTCCGCCGGCTGGCTTATCCATGGTGTCGTTTTCGCCGGCTCTGAATCGTCGAAACCATTCCTCCGCGGTTCGAAGTGATAGAGTACCATCCCCCAAAACACCATTAATCTCACGGAACGTTTCTCTAGCGGATTTGCCTTTAACGAAGGAAAACTTTAAAATAGCGCGAATTTCGGCGTTAGTGAACTCCATGTTTACACGTCTATAACTGTTGAACGCAATATCCAAACTAATCATGCATAGCGTCGATTTGTAGGTTATGTCAAGACCTTTCAAATTATGTATAGTATTGCCAGATACGAGCTCTGTAGCGCTTTGTACATAGCCGCGAAATTCAAAAGACAAAAAGGCGGAAGGGAGATATTTGACAACCTATTATTAACATATGTAAGCTGTTTTATACAAGAAATTGGCATGGTGTAGAGGTAGTGGTCAGGCTTCATGGCTTGTAGAATTGATTGCCTCTGGGCGTTACTATTTTTTAGTGTAGTGAGCCCAGCGTTGGACGTATGCTCTCTAGTTGGAGCAGCTTCCTACCGTTATTTTTGGAAGTCCATAAGAGAGACAACCCAGCAGTGGACATAAGACTAAATTGATGATGATGATGATGATTACTATTATTAATATTTAATAGAAAAGAATAATACGCGTAATTTATATATTATTTCTACCCAAATCCGGCCCATCGTTCTGCAACAATGAGTATAGATTCGTATGATTTGAGAAGTCATATAAATCTCTGTTCGTGGTTGCAAAGATATAACGAATAAAGATAGATTTGCACAATGGACGCGAAGTTGGTGATACTTTTGATCGCTTTGTTGGTGTTGGTGCAGAAACCGGCTGAAGCGGGTAAGTTATTATAAATATCTCCTTCTTACATGCTCTAGGAGCAATTGTGATCATGAAAGACCAGCTCTTCTGACTGTTCACCATCATCTTCTGGAATATGTATAAACATGCAGGAGGATTGGTTATGGGTGTAAAATATTTAAAAGTGTGAATGTATAGCTATTTAAAATTTAGGAAAAAAATAACGTAATGATAAATAAGTAAGAATTATATAATAATTAAATAAGTAATAATTCAAAATTCAGATTGCTAAATATTAAAATGAATTATTGTTATTATCTGGCCATTCATAATTTGTACTGCCAGAATTTATAAGCTTATCGCATTCTAATAGATAAAATAAATTATTGTAACTTATTTAAGTAACATCATTTTATATAGATGATTTGAAATAGAGGTAAAGGCTTGAATTTAAAGCATTTTGCGGACAAATGAACAATACATTCATCCCTTTGAAGTGATTATATCTATAACCAATTACCCTGTATAGGTAGTCCAAACAAACGCTACCCGAAAAACCTTAACAAGGTCAGAGTGTAAGTTCAGAGGGGGTTAAGTAAGAGGGAAAAAATAACAAAATCACGAAGGTTTAACGAAGGCTCTACGAAGTAATAAAGTAGTAAAGACGTGTTTGAGAAAGTTAACATAAAAAGATTCCGACTGAAAATCTTTTCAAATTAAAACCCGTTTGGAGCCACTAGGGTTGGTCATGTATTTTAAGTTGAATGATGCCATTATAAAGGAAGTCGATTTGGTTAAAATTTCTTTTGAATTGGGTTCTTTACGCATTTCACTCATGAACGAGTAATCTTTATATATAATCCAAAGTATGTATAGATATATATATATATATATATATATATATATATATATATATATATAATAACATCAAGAAAAACTTGGGATGTCCCAAAAAACGACAGTGTTTATTGACAATATTTTTTAAATAAACCGTTGTTGTACAATATGATAGACTACATAGGAGTATCATTCCCGTAGATTTCTTATACAATAGGGTAACACCGAAAGAGAAAGAGAGTTTATCCGCTCTGGGGCTGGAGTGTATGCCTGGACGTACGGTCATAAAAGTGGAGTCACTCGCCGATAAGAAACAGGTGAACGAAAACGAAGAGGAAGATGACGATGCTACAGACGCGAGAAGGACCCACATGAAGTTTCAACCGAAAGATGAGACTTGCAAGATATGTGTGTGTTCAGTGGAAGGAAAAGATGAATATTGTAGCAGGAGGCCAGCGAGGAACGTTAACGAGTGTATCAGGATGGGATCCATTACTGAAAAGTTCAAAAAGAATCTTCCATTCGAACATGAGAGGTCGCTGTCTTTCAGGATAAGAAGAGGTTTGTCAATCAGGTCGGGGCAGTTGATAGAATCGTATAATTTCCTCATTCGTGTTAGATCTTTTAAAGTTTTACCTTCTATTTGGACAAAAGCAATGATTAGAGCTTAATTTGTAACAAATATGGTTTATTTTATAAATTGTACAATTAGAAGTAGAGTGTCTTAGTAGAAAGAGGTTATAAAGACTTGTTGGAAGTAACACGTATGACTATTGAATAATATCTAGAAGGGTTCCCACAGCCTCTGTTGTTCGTTATGGCGACGTTTCTCAATGTCTCATGTGTAGTATTGCACTTTAAGCGTTACTTGTACGTAGTTAGTCAAGAAGATGATTATTTTCTCTTTACCTGAAGTGTGCTTTTCCGCTGGGACTCGCAAGTTAGCAATTGAGCCAAAACATATATAGGTTCAATTGTGGCATTTACATTCCTTCTTAATTTAAATCTGCGCGAAACAGAATAGCTTATAAAATAGACACCATATTGGTATCCAAGTTGTAAGTGTTTATATTTAAATCGCAGATTACCTCTGGCATAAAGACGAGATTCCTTACTCTTCGAGTGACTACTGCTATCGTGGCGTGTCATACTATACTAACAACGAAAAAGCAAACGAAACAACACTGGCCAAGCAAATGAGAGTCATATCCCAGTTAGAGTACGCATCGCGGGACGTGTGCTACTTCTGCGTTTGTCCCACGTCGGGGAGTCCCCCTGGATGCATCCGTCGGAACCCCTGGTTCTGCGAATACTACCGGATCATCAGAAGACCCAATTATGCCAGAGATCGGTATAGATACTTATTCAAGGAAGATCGGCCTGCTTACTTCAGGCAATTGTCGTTCAGAATTAGGAGAACGATGGACGATGGTTTGCAGGAATTGCTCGAACACGGTATTGGTTTAGGATATACATGCATGAATGGTTTTACACTGCGTTTATTTGTGATTTTGCACAGTATCTATATTAATAACATTAAAGATGTTTTATCTTAATAATCAAATTTCCGCACGCCGTGTCGGCTTCTGCTACCAATCTAAATCAAAATAAACGATTTAAATATTTGAAAAACAAACAAACTGGTAGTCGAAATATGTCCGTGTGTTTTTGGATTTGTAAAAAAGAGATTGGTCGTTGCAGGAGGCGACACGCTGTGCTGTGGGCACCCGAACGGACATCGAAGAAATTTGCACGAAGGCGTGAGAAATAAACTCCGGCTTCTTCGACGGAAGGTGCCGAAAGAAAACATCTTGGCAGGAAGCCCTCTCGGAGACTACGTCGATTTTGTAGTGAACAATGATAAATAATTTCAAAGTCACGACGAAGATTAACCTCCTAATATAAAGCAAAACATAAAATTGGATGATAAAATAGCGAATAAATTTATAATTGTGAAAGTGGACGAATGTGACAATGTATAAAGTCAAAATATAATGTGAATTTTTGTATACTTTTATATTAAACTCACGAATATAATTATTTGAATGAATGAAGTGATTTAATTTAAATCAATATATTTTAAGTCGTAAATTTGCACCAAATTGCACTGTTTTTAATGCACGGTTTTTATTTATTTTTTAATGATTTACACGATTCTCTCAACTGCACCGACACAAAAGCAATACATACAGTTACGTGAAATTTATATATAACATATATTTCAGTTTCTTTAAAAACTAACTTCTTTCTGTTCTAACAATAGATTAAGTATTTATTTTTACTGATTAAAATCAAACGTAACAAACTTGCCTATAAATATGTTTGATAGATAGTAAATATTTGGTCAAGTTTGTAAAGATCTGAAATAAAATTCTTGGCGAATGAAACGATGTCATCAGCTACTTCTATTACTTGCGGTAAGATTCAAGCTACAGGTAAGTTTACTTGAGATATTAGGTTAAGTAAAAAGTTCTGTGCGTTTTTTTCTTTTTGACGACAAAGTTAAGAAATTTAGTTTATCATCTTCGTCGTCATAATTTCAGCCATTATTAACTTAGGTCTTTCCTGTAGATTTATATTTAGACCGGTGGGTACCTTACCATGGCTTTATTCGATTGATGCTGAATGTTAGCCGTTCTGGCTTGTAGAGCTTCTTCGGACTCGACGCTCGTTGATCCGAAATCCGCAAGCTACTATTAAATTAAAAAAATATCTACGTCAGGTGCGTCGCCTGAATTATTGTATTGACTAAATTATATCTATTCGGTTTTGGGAGAAAGATGCGATCTTTTACTCCGAAGACATTTTTAGTTGAATTGATATCAAATAAAATTTTACTTAGAAATTTGGCAACGTTTTTTCGATATAAGCGTAAATATACGTATCACTCAGTTTTGATCGATGGTTTTTATTAAATCTTTGGCCTATACGATTTTAGACAGTTTCGAGAGTTATAGTTAAAAAGAAAATCGGTCGCGCGCTGTGCCATTCTACTGTTCAACCGTGCACCTGAACTTACGCAAAATGGCTGTTGCATAACATAAATTTTTCAGTGTAACGAAAGGAATTGTTAAATAATAAAGTGTGCAATTTTATTAAATTGATCGGGCAACAAAAATAACTTTTTACTAAAAAAATAGCAATTTATAAAATAATACTTAGTTAATAAAATCTTTGGCCTATAACTACGAGTCAAACTTGTGGCTTTCAAACAGTGGAAGACTACGAAGGTCATAGGGTTTTTACAACTCTCCAAGCCGACTAACGACCCCTACAGTTTTTTCGAGATTTTTCGTAAGATTTACGAAAAATTATCCTCGCCTGTAACAGGAGATTAATGGAAGCGGAGAAACTTAATATTCCCGAACAAAACTGTTAAATCCCCTTAAAAAAACTGATCTATATGAACATGGGAACCCAGCAGTATTAATATTATTCAAAAGGTTCTGATTTTAGGAAAATGCCGCAAATAAGAGAGAGAGATAGTTAGATAAAATGTTTTGCATAATGCTCTTCTATTTATATTTGACTCGCTAGCGTCTGTATTAAATTTCCAAACCCCATTAGTGAAGCCATGTGGCTCCGTTTGGTGGAGATTTCTATATTATTTGTGCAAATAATTTACAAAATATGTACATGCGAAATTTATTTGTAGTTATTTTAAGTGCATAAATAATTGCAAATAATTTCCTCAGTCTCGTCATAATTCTCGTAAATATTGTTTAAATAATATATTAGTTTTACTTTATAGATCTTTAGATGTGACTACGTTTTGTCTATTACGAAAATATTGTAAATTATTAATCATGGCACACTAGAGCCATCTATCGTTAGATGCATAAAACTTTTCTTTACTCGTTATTTTTTTTATATTTTAATTTTGACAGCTTATTTGAAAAACGCAGTGATTTTTTATTTGACGAGTCAAACGCATAGCTAAGCAATCTATTATCTTTTAAGCCTTAAGGCGTCATTAAGTAGTATAGAATATGGCTCACTAGAGCCATCTAGCGAAAAACGCTCAAAATTTTTTACTTCTCCCAATATTTTTAATTTCCGCAAATAAATTTAGTATTCATCTCTCGTAATTTTTTAATTGTTTATTATAATTAAAAAAACGTTCATGTACATTCATTGGTTTAGCTTTTGACATAACTACGTCAAGGTTAAAATGAGTTTTTCTTCTGGTTTCTTTCAAATTGGGTTCTTCAGGCATTCTGATGTCGTACAAGTGATTACTATATTTACAGTTAATTATAATTTTACAGTGGGCGACAGTATTGAGAAAACGGAGTGCGTACCTTTCATGTCGGAGTATACAGACTGCACAGAAGGTAATTCAATTTGAAAATTAAACTACCCAGTAGGTGTGGATACATTTAAATGTTTCTGTTTATTGCTCATCAAACATTATTTACGTAATATGCATGAGGTATTAGATACAATAATATTGCTACCGATACCGCTGTACCGCGCCTTAGGTATCATCATCATCGTAAAACATCCACTGCTCTACGGCCTCCCTCATAGATTTTTAAAAGAACCGATTTTGAACGGCTTGCATTCGTTATCTTCTGGTAAATTTAATACAGCCGTCTATTCTCCTCATTCTTTACTGCTCTTGCCGGTTCATGAGTTCCACTTCAGAACCTCAAGGCCACAGTGGCCTTCTGTTCTTTGTGCTATATGTCCACTGCATGGATGCACAGACCGCGGCCCGCCCGTCGAATACTGGTGGCCCGCCGATAGCAAAAATAATACTCTCGTACATTGGAAAAATATTGAATTCTAATTATTATCAATTCTTTATTGTCTTTAATTACCTATACTTCTGGCGGCCAGCCCGCCGTTAGTTCATGATTTGCCCGAGTGGCCCCTAGTCTTAATAAGTCTTTGCAACCATGGTCTACTGCCACTTTGACTTTCAAATCCGCTGAGCTACGTCAGTTGGTTTCGCTTGTCTACGGATCTCATCATTTCTAATTTTGAGCATAACTCTATGATCTGCGAGTTTGCCAATAAAGCTCAGACTAAGAGAGAGCTATATCATAATTATAGCATATGTTAGAGTAAGTTAATGTGCCGGTTCACTTTGCGCACGTGGACGTCTTAGGCTGCGATTGTCTTAGATATAATTTTGTGTAATTAATGAAACAGGAACGAGAGAAATCCTTGTGATTTATTTATGGTAATTAATAATACAAGAAAATAGTACACTTAAAGTTAAATTTGAATTAAAAATATGAATGAAAATCTGCAGTCGTTCTCAAGTATTAACGAACATGGATTATAAATAATGAACTTACGACTAAATGATAATATTTTCGTGCTGTGAATATATTAATTATATTTTATTATTATTATAAGGGTTATATTCCCAAAAAATAGAGATAAACGCTTTTTTAATCAACGTTTAGTGAATCAAAATTTTTTCAACGTATTTCATCATAATAAACATCCAAGTGTTTTCTGGTGTCGAAAGGTTCTCGAGTGGCCACCATGAGCTGGTAGACGGGGCGTGGGCGTGTCCTACTAGGTGGTCCTATTACATAGTTCAGGTCGCGGAAGTCCCTGGATACCAGCAGCGCAGGACCCAGTCATCGTGACAATCTTTAAGGGGAGGCCTATATCTTGCAGCGGGCGTCCATCGACTGAAAAGAAGAACTATTTTCTGTGTCCCATTATTAATCTGTTTGCGACAGGAAATATTAGTATCGGTAGACTTAAATAATATTTCAATGTTTGTTCTTGTTGAATTTTTTGTCTGTAAAGTCAGGATTGTATTAAAGATTAATATAACCTTCATGTCATGTCCCCAGCTAACGTATGTTCAGGATGCAGTAGATGCACATGCACGGCAGATGGCACTTGGTCATGCAAGATCGTGCACGACTGCCCCAGTAACGGTGACGATGAACTGTTTGATGAAGATACCATCACAAATGCGTATGAAGTGTTGTTTAATGGTAAGTAAGCGTATGGCTCTAAAATGGAAAAAGGAATATGTGCAGGCAGGTGGAAAGATGGGAGAATGACCTACCTTGAGGAAAGTATTGAGAAGGCATAGGCCTAAGACATAGGTCTTAAAAATATCGTAACAAACAAAAAGTTGACGATAAAATGTAAATACAGCTGTTATTGTATAAAGTTTTTATTTTATTTTATTTATTTATTATGTCTGATATGGGTAGGTGAGGGGTGAACTTTCCGGCGGTGTAGGGCACATATTCGTCCAAGTCGTCGAGATAGTGCATTCCCCGAGTAGGCGTCTTTACTCTGGGAAAAATATCTTGGAAAAGAGAAATACCCTGTACCTAACTCACACCAGAGCCGATAAACAGGTTCTCGTTAGCCAAGGCTACGGTATAAAGACAGGTCCAAGGATGCTCACCATCCACGAGGCTCAGGAGCTAAAGTGCGAGGCAGTAATCGTTGTTCGGTGAAGAACAGACATCCTCAGGCTGTATAACAGTGTCCATCATGCGGTGGTAGCGATATCACGTCACACGAACTCGTGCGTGTATTACACGGACGAGACTCAAGATGCGATCGCAAGATTCATCGATGTGACGAATACGGCAACCGTTGCACAGATACTGGCGCACAACCTGAGGATGGCAATCTGGAGTAGGGATGAAAAAGTGGCCGCACGAACCTTATCTTAAAAGCGGACATTATAAGGGCGTCGTTAATAAACAAACAAGACACCAATGATTTTTAAAACATAATCTTATTAATTAGTTGACTTCAACTTAGTTATAAATAGTATAAGATTTAAGATAGTAAATAGTGTAAGAGCTTTAAACATTGAAACTTTCAAAAACGTGAGCAAAAAAATTATTTCGGAAATATTAAAAACGTAAATGTAAAAACTAAGGCACGGACGTTAATGTCTGTGGAATACAGATCGAAAATACAGATAAAAAAAACTCCGCCGTCAACCCTCATGCTCTGTTTTTTTCTCCCACTCCGCGGCGCTTCCCCACGACGCTATACAACGGTTTCGTTATTTAATGGAATCAGGCGGTAATTGCGGAAGTTCATCCTAAGTAAGAAAAGGACCAATATTTAGCCACTTCCGCACATGCAGTGGTAGTCGTGCAACAAAGCCAGCCCGCTGAATAATGCGCATGCGGCAAACAATGCGAACTTCACAACTGCCACCGTCAAATCACTCAACACGTGTTTTTCACCCCTCCACGGGGCATCTTCAGGAGTTATGTTACACCGATTAGTGTCAAACACAGAGTGAGCTCAGTCATGTGCGGAAGTGGCTAAATTTTGGTCGTTTTCTTACTTAGAACGGTTTCGTTATCACTATAGCGTACAATTTAAACATTACAGAACTGAAAAGTGTGGACAGCGCTGCCACGCCGTCGAATAAAGATGAAGGAAGTCGTTTACTAGGTAAAGAGACAGTTTACAGTCTATTTGCGAGTGTTTGTCACAATATTCTTCACATGTGCACCATTTTATTAAAATTCTTATTGTTGTTTGCAGGTTATTTGATAGCTATACCCTGATACCTATTGCACATCTAATAAATCTAGCACAGATTATCTATTTTTTATTTCATTCTTTTTCCTTTATGTAACATGAGTGTGAAGGTGGGTAAATAACTTGGTTGTTTGATTAAATTGATATAAATATTGAGCAGGTAATTATTTTAAGGTGCCGAAAAATATTTAGATGTGGAAGAACTTGGCGATTATCGTTTACGACCGATACGTTCTCTGAATCAGCGTTCCTTGAGTGATAATGTCAATGGATCCGTGAAATTCTATCACACTGTGGATGAACTAAACGAAGGTAATACATATCTGTCGCCGCTTTACGTTAACTGTTTTTGGTGGGAGTATTTTTTTTAACATTGTGTAGTTTTAGATGTAGCCATCAGTCCTGCGATCACAGACCCGGATGCACATCCGAGTATTATTGCCTTTAATTTAACAGAACTCTGTTTCTTTAGTCATAAAAAAATGTGTTGCATGCGAACATTTTTATCTAACGCGTCTATATAAGCCCGTACGATGCAGTACGTACAAATAATTATTTTTTTCATTTTTCGTTGAAGTGGTTTTAAATATAATGTTTAGGAAAAACTGTGTTATGAACAAGATAATTTACATTAAAATAAAATTAAATAAAAACATGTAAATGTCGGTTGCTTATTGATTCGTTTTAGTTAGTCAATTTCGACACAACCAATCGGCGCCCTTTTACGCGAATATATGACATCAGACAATAGCGCGACGCAACCAACTACTAGCGCCATCTATCCGTCCGGGAGTTAATAAAAGTGATCCCGAGAAAAACTCTTCGTTCGTTATGGACATCTCTCATTATACCTCGATTTAAAATTAAGGAATGTCATTGTACAGGAGCTTAAATTTTTATTAGTTTCAAATGAATTACGTTTTAGGACGATTTTTTTAAAATTCAATATAACAAATGGATTTCTCCACAAAATCTAAAAATGAGGGAATCCTTGGACGAAAGAAAGTAGGCAGGCCACGAAACGCACAAAAATAGCTGCTGCCGCTGTTAGGGTATTAGGGGACCAGTGTTATTAGATTAAAACATTGGGAGAGGCTTATGTCCAGCAGTTCTTTGGTTTATGATGATGACTGTAACAGATGTCATATGATAATCAGTTATCCGTAAATTAGCAAGTTTATAACTACGCATTAGAATTCTGCCTTATTAATTAGGTAAAATAAAGTTTAATTTTAATTTTCAGATACTCTACATAATACTAACGATTCTGGCACTATTGTAGCGAAAACAGTTAACGGTGTGAAAATACCAAAAATATCAAGGAGAACTAGTCCAATAAACAGCGAAAATATCACTGGCATTAGTGATTTACATATCGACTTTAATCAGCCGCGGGAGTACGACCACCACATTGTTGACAATAAAATTGATTCGACAGCGCACAGCGAACATAATCTAATGAACAGAGAAAATATAAAAGAGATCATAGGAAACTTTTCGCAAGCATCTAAAGACAAAGATTTATCAAAACTAGTCGTCAACGAACTTAAAAGAGGCTCCGAAGTCATCGGCGATAAGCTAGCTACACCCGTCTCGAATATTACCTTCACTCCTGAAAATGATACTCTGACCGCAATGGCGTTCATTGCTGGTAATCTTCTAAGCAAACTGTGGCAAATAGAAAAAGACTCAAGTCACGAATCAATAGAAACTGAAATGCTGAAACATGAAAAAATTTCCGACTTATTAGAATTGTTTAAAGAACCATTGACAATGAGGCAAGAAGTGTTTATAAAAAACGCTTTAGAAAGACTCTCGAAAGCAATCAACAAAGACAGTAAAATCAAAAATATTTCCTTATGCGAAGCACTCGTTCCCACGGAAGCTAATAACACAAGCAATGAAAATTTGTCGAGGACAGATAACAAATGTAAAGGCAAAATACTTGAAAAAAATAAGACTACTAATGCTAAAAAAGAAAATAGTACAATCCAAGCAATAACGAAAATAAATAGTGTGTTAAATTTGATAAACAAATATGAAAATATTCAAAAACATTTACATTTATTGAGAAGTAGTATTTTGTCTAGTTCAGACCGGGACCAAAATAGCAAAGAAAATGTTGATATGAATTTAAGTGATAACGAAAATAAATCTTTAAATGTTTTTGGTAATCTGTTAGAAAAAATAACCAAATTAATATTACCTAAAAAGAGTAAAAAAGCTAAAAGTTTAACCACACAAATAAGGCATTTAAATTTGTTTGGTAACTCGAAAGACATTCAAGACGAATTAAAAAATATTATTGGTATAGATGGAGATAACGTAACCTTAACTACGAAAGACAAACTAGTTATAGACTATCTTAACATATTTAAAACAAACCCCAGCTGTGCAATGAAAGAAACTTTACAAAATAAAGCAAATTCATTTCCTAATATCAGTGGCAACGTACTTGATAATATAACAAAACTATTGAAAATAAAATCGCTGAATGATCTTGCAGAACTAATGCCAAATACGTCCAAACAGAGTTTTGAACATCAATCTTTATTACACGCAAAAGAAAAAAGTCATACTACAGAACCAATTTATATTAAAAGTAACAAAACTGAAGAAGATCTACTCCTAAAAAATGCAAAAGATAAACTGAGAAACCATTTAAATGCAATATTAGACGATCTCGTCGAACTACAGAATTACAACGGGTTCCCAAATAAAGCGAACAATAAATCAATTGCCAACATTTTACCGTGTATATATAGTCTATTCAATTCTGACAATAATTCAAACGAAATATCACCTTCTAAAGAGTCAAGTTTTAAAAAGGTTATAGATATGTTTGATTCACTTAAAACAAGCCTAAAATATGGTCAAGTTTCGCGTAGAAGTGACTTCGATCAGGAAGAGACGCCTCAATCATCTAAAGTTTGGGAACGCATCATTAAAAATTTGAACAGTAGAAGTGCTCGTAGGAGTCACGTTGACGGTGTTCCAAAATCTTTTCAAAAGCTCAGAGAAATGTTCGACAGCGTTGATATATCATCTAATTCTTATAAAGATTATTTAAGTTTGTCAAGAGTACCAGCAGCTAGCCATTTAATCCTATTAAAAGTAGTCCAAGCTAGTGTTAATCAAATAACTAGCACTTTGGAGAAGATTAACCTTTATATGGGCTCTGCAGTTGACTTATCTAAAGGTGAAGAATTCGAAATACAAAGGTTCCTTGACAACGCAGCCTATAGTATCGATTTAAATAATAAAATTTTAGAAAAGTTGAAGACGTTCAAGACTAAAATGGACTTTGAAGACTCTAATAATCTCAAATTGGATAAATTTTCTGTTAACAAAGAGTTTATGCAAATGCCTGAATCAGATATATTGCAGAATCCATTACAAAAAATTCAAGCTGAAAAAATTTTGAGTACTGTTTCTGGGAATGTGGACGAATTATTACATAAAATACGTTCACAAAACTTCGGACATAGCGACAGTAAGAATGAAATGAAACCATTATCAAATTATAATAAAAATATGAAAAATTTGGAGGTTGTAAATCATCCGGAAAGTTTTAAATTAACAAGAGATCAAGTATTAAATCAGTTAATAAAGAATCGCTTACAATTATATTTGCAAATGAAAGAAGTTAAAATACCAAATTTAAATCAAGACGAAAATTATAACTTAGCAAGGAGGATCATGGTGCGATTAGAAAATGGAAATTACAGTTTAGCTAAAGAGTTGTTTAAGGCTTTCGTCGCGAATTCGGAGAGCGAAAATCTATATAGAACATTGAATAACTTTGAAGGTATAATTCAAGAGTTTAATACACTAACATTTCCTACTTAATTATCTTATTAATTGATATAGGCCATGGCTCCAGAATATGCAAATTATTATGTTTGCTGCAGTTTGAGGTGTTACAACTCAAAAATTTTCTCTTATGCTTTTAATGCTATTCATCTTCTTTAAATTTTATGACAATGATATAGTTAAAATTAGGTTTCTTTTTTTAAATTTAACACACTTTTACTTAATTTAAATTTGTCAAAGGCAGATCAAACTAAAAAATATTGGAATGATGTAGATTGTAGAGTAGATATACCTTCAATTATATATCCAGTAATCTAAGACTAAAGATAAGTAACTGATAAATCAAATCAAGTGAGAAATTATACAAAAAAACTTTTACCAACAAAGACTAAGATGTTTCTTCCAGTTGAATGTTTTAATTTCTATTTCTGATTATATTAGATTTATTAGAATAAGTGTATATTTAATGTTATTTTTTATAGTATCTTCTCTGAGGAATACAGAAGTAATGAATACGCCAGTACCTGATATAATACAGAGATCAAGAGTTAAACTAGAGGATTATCAGGAAGACAATTTGTTGAAACAATTAGTGAACTTGCAGACGATGAATGGATAACTCAATTATTGTAATTTTAAATTATCTTTTTGTATGATTTATAATAAAAGGTTTAACATAAACTATAATTTTATTGAGTAATTTTGATTCTTCCACAGGAACAAGCGCCTTCCCCCGAGGTATATATATTTATATATATATATATGTATATATGTATATATATATATATACATCGTACTTATATGCTTAGTCTTGGATCGTATCTTGCATGGATGATAAATTATTAAAACAATTTAAATATTATATAAGGATTCATGAAAAATAAGATCATATGTTTTTTAATACACATGGTGATTGATTGTTTTAAAAAGCTTTAAACATTTCAAATCTATTTTGAATCATTGGTTTATTTTTATATAAGATTGCGACAGGCCATTAACTTGTGGCAGTACATAGTACATATAGTAAATAATTATTAATTTTAATACGTAGTATTTATAATTTGAAATTGCTTTTACGTACTATTTAATCGTTATGTTATTCATTATTATTATTATCACCATATTTGGCTCCTATGGTAGTTTATAGTCCATCATCCATTCAGCACATAGACACCCACTACAGGGTATAGGCCTTCCCATCTATCTCTATGGGGGGGGATATGCCATATTCGCTAAATTCGATATCGCCACGCTTGGCAGGCGTGTTAGCGATCGCAGTGTGGTATTATTATATGTAAAGAACATTGCTGCCTTCATGGGCAGGAAACTTATTTGTGAGCAGTGAAAATCCTATTAAGTTAATGCACACAGTGAGAATTATATAAAGTTGTAATCCGGGAATTGAATACGACCGCAAGTCTCTTTTCTTACTGCTGGACTACCATGGATCTGGAGATCATGAGATAATGAAGATCATGTTAAAAGTCTGAACCAGAGATTCCCAATCTTTTTTGTGCCATGTCCCATCCTAGCCTGTCTAAAACTATTATTAAATTATATTTTAACAATTACTTTTAACATTTTAACAATAAATTATTATTGTTAAATTTTAACAATAACTTTGGACACAGGACACTGTCAGTATTTATGCTTTTTATGTAAATGTAGCGTATATGCTGCTTGTGAAGATTTATGATATATTCCGAGGTGAAATTAAAATTAAGAGAAATTTTATTCATTTTATTTCTATACTAAACAACACATGACAATAAAATATAACCCTATACAACAGAGGTATTCAACGTGATATATATATATATATATATATATATATATATATATATATATATATATATATATATATATATAACGTGTTCACAAATTTATGGACTATTTTATTATAATTTTGTTTACGGAAAGACGGATATAGAAATTCTCTTTTTACCCAAAAATTATGACATTTAGTTTTGAGTTCAACGGTAAAAGTTTCTGAAATTTTATACTAGCTTATCAATAAGATGTAAAGTAAAAAATATATTTCATAATTTTCTTGATATTACAACTTGCTCTTTGAAATTTTCGACTTCCCAGCCTTTCTGAATTTATCTCTTAGGTATCCTGGTATAATATTTTTTATCCGCATTATCGCTTTGTTAAAATCCGGTGCCGATCTTTTGTTTCTCTTTGAAACGCCGTCAAAATTATTCTGCCATTTGTGATCTTCTGTATATTGGATTGGATGACCTTGTGATGGATTAGCGTATTCCTTATCGGTGTGTTTACTTTTAAAAATGTTTCTTATCTCATGTTTCGATTGTTGTAGCAATTTCTTGACTTGATGTAAAAATGAATTTTTTTTTGTTACCAACTTTGGCGTAACTTCTGTGACATAGTTCCGTGTGTATTTGTCATTCTGTTGTTTTATAATCTCTTGAACTTTAGTGTTGATTATTTTTAAATCCTCTGAGATACGAGTTGCGTACTGATCGATCATTTCCCTGTCAGTTACTACAAAACGTCTGGTTTGAGCGAAAGTTATGGAAGCTGAAACGTCTTTGATTTTGCTTATACCCCTCATCAATTCAAGATGTAACAGTTTCATACTGAATAGACGATCAGATAAACGACTTGAGGCAACACTTCGAGTCATTTTATACCATTTAAATCCAACATCTTTCAAATTGTTTGAAATATTGTTTCGGATATGTAAGAATTTATTATTGGTGAAGTTTTCACGATAACCATTATTAATAACACGTTTTAATATTTTTTTAGAGCTCCTAGATAAAGGAGCCAAAGCATCAGTTTGGGGCATATCCCTATCAATGTCTTTAAGAATTTCTTTTATAATATCTGTTGGTGTTTTGTCAATAAATTCGTTGTCTATACTAAACTTCCTATTACTATTCCAACTGTTTTCTGTGATTTTCTTAATTTCTTCAACGATATGTAGTTTTCCCTGTTTGTGTATGTAGTATTTCATTGCTTGGATTAAAATATTAAGATCTTTTGGCAAGTCCTTGTTCTGTGAGGTTCTTTGTATTTCAACAATATCTCTGATAACTTCAAAAATGTCGTTTTGTAATTTAGATAAATACTCATTCATAGATGATGTTTTATCTATAACTAAATGATTTTCAATTTGTGGTATATATTCCATTTTGTATATCGTGAAATAGGATTTATTTAAATTAGCCAGTAAATTACGATTGTCATTTAAATTGGTTTCGTTTTTTATGTAATCTAATAAGTATACTTTTAAATTGTCTCTCATTTGTTCTAAATCTCTTATTTCGTTGCGTTTCATATTTATGATCGAGTTTAATGGATCAAATACGTTATTTTTCAGATCTTGAATAGAACGTCTAGAGCTATTTAGTGATTTACTAGCACTTTTATCTGTACTATCTATTTGCCTTTTCACTACACGTACGTATTGCCTATCGTAGATGTCATTTCCATTGAATCTTGGAGATATAAATCCTTTTCCATTAGTATCCATGTTGCTTAGATCTGTAAGAGGTAATACAATATATTAGAGGGCCTAATAATAAAGTTTTAGTTTATTGACAGAAAATAAGTTATCACCAGATTTTACAGTAGAAAATAAGCTTTATTGTAAATGTAGTAAAGATAATTCAATAAATTTATCATTGACCATTTACAAACCTTTAGGCCTGGCCTCGACTCTAAGTGCTATCAACGACTAAGAAAAGGACCAATATTTTTCCACTTTCGTACATGCAGTGGTAGTCGTGCAACAAAGTGCACCGCCCGCCAGCCCGCTGATAAATGCGTATGCGGCAAACAATGCGAATTACACAACTGCCACCGTCAAATCACTCAACACGTGTTTGACGTCAAATCACTCAACGACTGTTGAGTTATAATGACCTAATAGCACAAAACAAGATAGTTCCAACAAACTGTACAGGTTGTAGGGAATGGAGATGATAAAAGACCAATATAAGATCACCTACTCGCAAGTCTGATCAAGTCAAATTTATGACTCAACTTCCTATTAGCTCTGCTCTGGGAAAAGGATGGTATGGAAACAGATCGTCATTGATTACGACAAGGCATCTCAAGATGGACACGGCCTACAGCAATAAGATTGAAAAGAAAAAAATCATTTGTTTTTCTTCCTCTTGTAGGATTAACATTAGAATGCTCCGTATTACTGATCACTACTGCCACAAAACCTTGTAGAGTGAAAATATTATTGAACGCCAATTTATTTTTGTCGATTATTCGGAAGTTTGAAAGGTATATTCGCTGCCATTGTCACCTCGCCGTTGCTCAATATCACCTGTATAATACATGTACTTTTAAAGAAATTTATTGTTTGCATATAATTTATTATTATATATACGAACTGGATAGGTGACACTCTTCGAAGGGACACTGATCACACACCGTAGCAAGCCCTAGAATGGAATCCTCAAGTAAAGCGAAGATGTGGCCACTATAAGCAAACCTGGCGGTGGACAATCACTGCAGAAGTGAAGACAGTTGAAATGACGTGGAGCGAAGTAAAGCGCGAGGCTCAAGACGGTTTAGGATGGTCACATACTGTGGACGCCCTCTGCCCCATCTTGAGGACATAGGAATTAATGATGATACAATCTATTATATTTAGAGCTAATGTATTATAAATATATATAAAGATCTTTCAATGACCAACTAGACAATTTCCTTGTTGTAATTTTCAATTTGTTTTCCTCGCCTAAGAAGCTCACTAATCTGATGATGACTTAAATTAAAATGGATAATTTAAAATTGAGAGAATCGAAGCTCAAATACCTGATACATCCTTATTTAGGTTAGCATAGAATATCATTTTCTTTGCTTGCTCTTTATTCTCATTTCGTAAAGGTTTTTTTAAATAACGATCTTGTATTTCAAATATCTTGTCGACTGTACGTTTGAAATCGCTAGGTGTAGTATTGTCATCAGGTGTGTCCATATAGTCTGGATCTAAGATGTCTTCGGTGTGATTTTTTAACATAGGCAAATGTTGATTTGTATTGTTTGCACTTGTATTGAGATACGCGTGGAACAAGTCATCGAATTCCAAGTCAGAGTCTGTTACAGTATCATTTTCTTCGGTGGTATTAGAATCTGAAAATGTATTCGGTTAATAGAATTATAACGCCTTGTTTTTTTTATTTTAAACCTTATTTCAAGAGTTGATTTGTTCTGTTGTTGATGTACACTGTTGTATATTGGTCTGCATCCAGTGTCTTTCAAAGAATAACTACTTAAGAAGTTTATCTATTTACCTCAAGAGTGGACGCCCTACGCTGCGCTTGGGCTTTAGGATGTTGCAAGCTATGATTATATAATTATATTGCCGGGAATGGGATAATTCTTTTTTTTAATAATTATCTTATGAAACAAAAATCGTCGCAAAAACTGAAGATTGACTATATGGTCACTGAAAAAAAGAATCGTCTCTAAAGGAGTGTCAGGTGCCAAATCACGAAAGTGATTTTGAACATGCTTGTGCGCCACTGACACGACAGTTAGACTAAGTCATTTCCCTTAGTGCTACTTGAAATCAGGAGTGCATTTAAGATAATCACATCAGTCATGTTCTGCCGAACTTGCCTATAAAGAAACGCTGAGACTGCCAAAACAAAGCACCACGACAAATCTTGCAGATTTCGCTAGAGAATTAAGGAAACTAATACAGCAGTTGCGACAGGTGCTGATATCGAGGCATTGTAAAAGCAAAGTCTTCGTTTTTAATGATCTCGTATATACAAGTCTTTTTAAGAGATGCCATGGTACGAGCAGCTCCTCGTTCAGCATACTCCGGTCCACACTCTATAATCGAGAGGATAGAGAAAGTATTTAAGAGATAATGAGTAATGGAAAGCCCATTATTGTGTTCATAGAGCGCCTGTAATCGGCATACATCTTACAAGAAAGGAAAAATCCCACTAGTCACAACAGAAGTCCTGAAAAAGTTATACAATCTAAGAAAAAAGGAGATAAAATAGAGGAAGAAAAAAGAGAAAATAAAAGATGTAAGGAAAAAATTTCTTTCGCCCGTGAAACGGTGTTTGGAGAACAGTGAATTGAGCAGCCCTACATATGTAAATGATAAAAAACATCAATGCGACTAAAAAAAATTACATAATAAACATTTGTCGATTTGATTAATGAAACACACCACATGTTTAGCACAAGAAATATTGCGTATTGTCACACTACTGAGGACAATGTATTATACCTTTTAGCAGTCTGTCTGTGTCAGTCAATTATTTCGTTAGGTTTTGAATTATATTCTACATGAGACTTTATTATGTCGTGTATATTAACCGCATAAAATATTATAGCTGCCCGTGAAGTTTTTTTTTTCTGAACATTTTATGCGTCTTCTTTTATATGGTCCTTATTCATCGCATAAAAACAGTTTAAGCATATTCTATTACTCTATGTATACATCAGTGTAACATTGTACTTTATATATGAACAAAGAAGGGCAATTTTCAGGAAAATCTGGAGAAATCTTGTTTTATAACATTTGGACGTTTTCAAGAAAAGACACGATTTTAAGAATGGAATGTTTACATATCTACGTTCTCTGAGATAGAGGTTTGTTAAGTTGTGTATTGTTAAACAATTAATTGTATTTCTTTCAGTTTTTTTTTTATCTAGAATAGTAATGTATTAGATGAACTGACATATGATGTTCTATCTATGTATATCTATGAATATTCAAATTAAACCTTAAAACTAACTACAGAAAGAGCGAAGTTTATGGCGAGTTTGTTAAAAGCGCAAAGTTTTATTGGTCAGTAAATTTTACGTAAATTTTAAATTTAGCGAAATTAGCTCATTATTTTATTTATAAAAAATATCCATAAAGTTCAATGAAAATTATAGTGTAAAATAATATTATTAAGTACACAGAAATATAACATGACTCTATGAAAACAATGCAAAAAAAATACAATTTAATTTTCCTGTCAAAAAATAAAATTTAAAATTAAATGCCATTTTTTCAACCACGAGAGTTCTTCAAAAAAATTAAAAAACGAATATGTAATGTAGTAAAAAAAGAACATTCCAAATTCGGATTACTACATTTTAAAAATAATTATTATTTATTATCTGTTCCTGCAGACTTTCTACTTCCAGAAGTCATATTACAATACCAAAATAAATAATTGTAAGTTATTTCTCAGTTTCAGTAAATCATATAAAAGATATTTATTTTGCCTTATACATGTTTTCATATTTATTTATGAATTATTTTATTTCCTTGGTTTTTTTTAAAAAAATAATGATGTCAAAAAATGCTTGTCTTACTGGCCTGTCGTATTCAAAAATTAAATGATTAGTAAAACATTTAAAAACTTTTGTGCTTTTTGCTGATGTTGTACATTAAAAATAATTTTCAGAAACTTACGTATTGACTCAACGCTTTCAGTAGCAGCGTTCCATTCGTCGTTCAGAATGATTGTGTTAACATCAGCTTTGGCGGTTTTTCGAAGTCTTGTGCTATTAGCACCGTTTATAATTGATGATATCTCCTGCGATGTGAATCCTTCCTCTCTTTCGGTTTTTCTCATCTGAACTTTATTGTTAATTGAACGTTTTATTTTGAATTTGGTGTTAATTTTTGCTGTGAAAAAAATTTTTGGTGATAATTACTGCATTTTTTTTATAAAAAGTTTTACGTTCTAAAGTCTTGCGTATTATTACTGACTATATATCTTTCCTTATTCTTTTCAGCCGATAGACGATCACTGAAATCCATATACCTCTCCCAAAGAGCGCTATGATGACTGGTCATGCGTGCCATTGGAACCCAAAAGTTCTCTCCAGCGGCCATTGAACATGCGAATGATGTGCTTCGTCCATTGTCACTTCAAGCATGCACTTCTTCGAGCTACGTCGGAGGTCTTCATTTTTCTGCTTCCTTTATTCCTAGTGTAAATATGCATACTATGTATATTTACACTAGGAGTTTGATTTTAATCACGATAAGACTGGTTCCAAATCCACATGTCGCATCTTCCGATGACCATAACCTCGACTGTTCACTTTGTGATCGGACCTTCTGTCCTGCTAATGCCAGGCCGTGGTCACTACTCCAGAACCTTCACATCCCAGTGGTCATCTATTCTGTGCGATATATGGCCGGCCCAATGCCACACCAACCTGCCAATCTGCTGCGATATGCAGGTTACTTTCGTTCTGATTCAATATCAAAAAAAAAATTCTGACCTTCAATATCAAGGAAAATTCTGAGCCTGGAACATTCACTGCAGGTCATAACTCTCCCATAAATGATTGACAACAGAACATACGACCTAGTTATCGGAAGACGCTGGAAGCAGGCTGTTTGAAACCGGTACTATTAGTAATATATGAGGGTATTATTTATACCATAATAAGAGGAAGATAAAAAGTAATGTTTTACTAACATGTGTTCAAGTTCTCCATAACCTGTATGAGTACTCTGTGGTCGACGACCAGGGCAGCTTCAGCGCGACATCTTTGTGTCTGTTCACAGTTCCAAGTGCCCGTTGCGTCGCAGGAACATGTTATGCAGCCCAGACATAAGTTATCTGGAAAAAAGTAATAGTATGTGATTCATAGCTACGTACAGTTCAGTTCGTTTTTATTATTAGTTTAATTATGATTTCTTTATTGACCCAAGTTTTCTGCAGAAGGTAAAAAGGCATTGATAAAACTAAGCCTAATTCATATAAAAAAAGACAGAAAAGAAATGAAGAATTACTCGGTGTGAAATATTCTTACACATATGATCGCCTGTATATTTGTGGCATATGGCTGTATATTTATGGAACCCGAAATTCAAATTCACACAAAATTATTAACTTTTTTTTTACAACTAGATTGTTGTTTTTTAAAGTATTTTTTGATGAATATTAGCTTTAATTACTTTTTATCCTATGCAGGACGTAAGAGATTTGCAAAATTAAAAATCATAATAATTGGACCAGTTGTTCTTCAGTTATTAACGGCGTATTTAATACGACTTTTTAATATAAATTAAATATTTAATTAATATATAAATAAAATTAAATAACACCATTCCACCTATGATTTGTACCCAATTTTAGAAAGGCGAGTGAAGTTAGAAAGTGAGAAAACAGGCAGTGGTAACACAGCGGTAAAGGACTGAGACTTGCGATCGCAGGTCGCGAGTTCAATTCCTGGGATGCAAGCCTATGCAATCCACATTTTGTGCATTCATTACATAGAAATGCAACTGATCACAAACAAGTTTCAAGAGGATGTTCAGCAGTGTCCTCTGCGTACCATAATATCACACTGCGATCGTCAACCCGCCTGCCAAGCGTGGCGATTATCGTATATCCTCTCATAGATATCTTTGGGGAAAACCTTTGCCTTACAGTGGGCGTATATGAACTTAAACGACGCATGAGAAACGTGATAAAATGCGAATAAATAATATTTCTACTTACATTTATTACAAGTTGTGTAGTAGGAGATGTGCGGAATGCATTCGCGTTGACTCATTGACTCTGAAATGTTACATCTCACCTTAATAACAGTGACAATCAATTGTTAACAAAAGCTATGCTCGGAATTATTCTATGAGATCGAATCAGATATGAGGCGATCCGTAGACGAAATGTATCTAACATAGTCCATCAGATTGTAAAATTGAAGAAGCAGTAATTAAGATACTACATTAAGATACTATGGTGGAAGCCACAGACCAGCAAGCGCTGCATGAAGAGTCCATCTAAAAAGTGGACAGTGGACTCTGTTAAGGTCGTCGGAAGACGTTGGATGCAGGTCGCTTACAAACAGTCTTATTGTGGTGATTAATGCCATAGGTAAAAATAAAACACAATAATAGATTCAAATAGACTAGAATATGAATAAAAAAGTAAAGCAAACACTAAAATAAATAAAGTAGTACCAAAAACAGTGCAATAAACAGTATAATATAATATGATAATTCTAAAGAAAATATGTGTGAACAATAAATGTAATGTTGCAAAAAAAAATGTAGAATGTGGTATAAATAAAAATGTAAGGAAACCTAGAATGTAATGGTTGAGGATGGATGTATGGCTAATGGAATGAAAGAGAAAGACTGGGAAAATTGTAGAACGAAAGAAGCAGTACGACAGATAATATGATACATGAAAGAGGTAAATGATAATAATAAAAAATTATATGAATAAATTATTAGAAATAAAAGGTCCCTGTCCCACACGAGATAGGAGAACGAGAGGTCCCCAATAACGGGGACCATAAAAAAACAGTTCTATTGGAAATCTATTAAGCCTATGACCAGGAGCGGACGCTTTATGCCCTAAGGTTAGTGGAGAACCCGGACCAGCTAGCGCTGCGTGGGGAGTCGAGCTAAAAGGTACACAGAGTAACTTGTTAAGATCATAGGGAGACGCTAAATGCAGGTCACTTCGAACCGACCCTTTAGAAAATTCATGGGGTATGTCCAGCTGTGGAGGTTTTATACATTAAGGATCTGATGTATAGACCAAAAACCATTACGGGCAGCGTAGAATTTTGACTCACAATGAGGATAAACAACGCTAGGCCATTGGAAGATGCTGGATACACATAGCCAACTGGTCCTATTAAAATATAATCTATGGGGCGGATGTCTAGTGGACATTCTATGCGTTAAGGTTCTGAAGTGTAAGCCACAGACCAACACGTTCAACGTAGGGTTGCAAAGTGGATAGACGACGTTAGGTCTTTCGAAGACGGAAATAACAGGCTGCTTTCTACAGGTACTATTGGAAATTTGTCGGGCCCATGTCCAACTGTGGACGTTCTATAGCTGGTATGACAAAATTAATTGATAAATTTGCTATAGTAAAAGGAACTACACACACGCGCTTGTTCTAAATTTTAGTGGTAAGTTTAAATAAGAATTTGCAACAAATTTCACCTTTATCAACCAGGCTGAAGAGTTTAAAATCGACTGCTTCTCTCAAAGCATGGTTGGAGTTCATAGAATTATGATCTTCCTCTTCCATGATGAACTTAATCTCTCTGTAGTATTCGCATCTAACGTCGTTCATCTCGAGACAGTCTGCACCATCGCAAAGTTTGCAGTGGTAGCCGTTTGTTCGAGGGTAGAACGAGGGGACTGCTTTTGGGTAATGAAAGGCAGTCGAACTCGCTAACATTCCTGGAAGATTTTATATATTTAAATAAGTTGTAAACAGTGTAATTATCCTCCTATATGTCGCTACGTATTGATTGGTATAACTCTATTACCTTATTTTTTTTAAAAAACTAAAAAATGTTGGTTATTACAAACTTACAAAATAAGGTATGAAATATATTAATACACAAAAGGGTATAAGTTATTATTAATATCTAAAAGATTCTGGCGTTACCTCGCGGAAGTCCATCTTAACTAAGAAAGGGACTAATATATAGCTACTTCTGCTATATAGCAGTAGTTGTGTAATGTAGTGCACCGCCCGCCAGCCGAAAATATTAAATGTGTCTCTAAATTTTTTTAAATAAGATACGAACGATCTATTTTAAATTAATTATAGATAAGAATTTACTTTACTTTCGTTACAGTAGTCATAGAAAACAAAATCGGTCTTAAAAAGTGTCAAAAAACCGAATATTTCTGCATTAAATTGATTGTTAGTGTTGCATATTCTGGAAATCAGTTAGTATGAACCGAAGTCGGCATTGTAACGCGAGATATTAAAACTTTTATGGGTATAATCAAAAAGATAACTTAAGCAGTGGTTTTAAAAGCTATCTTATTCTAAATAGATAGATGTATTCGATGATTTTGACAAAGTCAATGATGCCATAGACAAAATTGAGCCAGACGATGTACCGTTGCTTAACATCGAAACATGAAGGATGGAATGTGAAAGAACAGAGGTCTCACCGAAAAGGGCGCCAATTAATAGGAAGACCGCCAAGTTGTACATAGCGGCGCGCTGGTGCGGGAACAATGGCGGATCAGATTTCGCAATAACTAGCCGTGTTTATGCAAACGTGATTTTCCGTAAGGGACGTACTTTAGAGGATTGGAAAGCACTATATTGACCTCATGATTACTTTTTGAAAATCTCACTACCACTCAACGAGCCATGGTTTCATTCGGAATATCTACAAGATCGAATTAGGAATAAGGTAATCCATCGGCTAAAGAAGATCGCGGAGATAATCCTGCAAATTATTAGGTTTAAATGGCAGTGCCGCATATTGTGACGAACAGATAGCCACTTGGGTCTTTAGATTCTAAAGTGGAGAGCGAAGCGTAGATATTAAGGAGGATACAAGATGAGAATGAAAATAAAAGATGACGTAAAAAAATTATAATTGTTAAAAAGACTCCTGGTCATGGTAGGGGAGTATAAGAGACTCCAAAACTGGGCATAAAAAAGCGGAGACCACGCACGATGACTTTATTCAGATCGTCGAAAGACTCATGTTGCAGACCGCTTACAACAGGTCTTATTTGAAATGTATGGAGAAAACCTATGTTAAGCAATAGATGTTATATGTTATGTAACAGCTAAAATAATGATAAAATTGATCATCAAAATTCATAGTAGATAATTTTCACTTTAAAGTCAGAAATTACCGATACAATAATGAATGAAAGTAAAATTCTATCTACTATAGTTTTACAAAGACATATCCTATCGTAAAATGACAAACAGGTTGATTGAATCTGTAACTTTGGCATCATCATTTCAGAAGTAAGATGTAAAATGCTGGATGTTAACCTCCCCATAGATTTCCAATAAGGCAGGTCGAAAGTGGCTTATGTAAAACATATTTGGACAATCTTAGCAGGTTTGACTGTCCACCTTATGGATGGAGCTCTTACGTTGCGCTTGTCGATGGTTCGTGGTTTACACTCCAAGCTTAAGGCATTAGTGGTCATTTGTTCTGCTCACGTGGCATGCACACTGCTTCTTAAATTTCCCAATTTTCTGAACTATAATAGTTATATTTGTTTGTCTAGGAATCAGCTTTATTAGCAGTAAATTTTCAGATGTTTTTTAGATTGTCGGAAGTTGATATAGCTAAACAAAACATGAAAATACGGCTTTAAATTTGATATTAACACTTGCTAAGGAATAGACATTGATTACAGGAGTATATAAAGTACATACAAGGACAAAAATTAACATAGCTTCCATATCTGCATCTCAATTAAATAACGCATGCATTAACCCCAGATGTTTTAGCTATAATGTTTTTATTTTGGGTTTACTATAAGCTGGCTCTATTTTATTAGCTTAGAATTATCATAAAATAAATTTTAAAAGTACGTCAAACAAAATTTAGTAACAAAACCCTTCTTATGTTATATGTGAGTCACCAGTGATGACTTACGGCACGGAAATGTGGTCTCTTACTTCTGATCTCTTCGGAAAACTCACAGTTACTGAAAGAGTAATGAAGAAGCTTGTGATTCTCTACAAGATAGAAATAAGGAGATCCGTACACGAACGAAAACATCCAACCAAGATATATTTTTAGTGAAACGAAAGTAACTGATTTAGATTATCGGATTAGCAATTTGAAGTAGCAGTGGGCAGACTACCACAAGGTGGACCTTGTTAAGGACATCTGTGGAAATCTATAGGCCTGGGTCCATAGAGATCGTCCAACGAAAAAGACTTGACTTGACTTGAAAAGACGATGGTCAAATTTCCAAGGCATCGACGCGCTTTCTTTCCATCTCTTCTATCTTGGACTATGTATTAAAGCTGTGTAAACTTCTCTGGATATTCCTCACTATTGAAGATCGTGGTTCTTTTTGTAAAATATTCGCCGCATTAGGTTGCACCATATATGTCAGACTTCGGTGGTTTGCATTCCTTCGGCCACTGTGATATCAAATATAGTTCGGACCTGATCGGACTAGCGCATAGGGCTGCAATATTGTGGTCGCCGTGAACCTTTCCAGTGATCAAAAGTTTTTCCAAGTTATCACCGATTTTTATGAATATTTAACCGAAAAATTAAAAAATCGCTTTGTTCATATAGTCGAAAGGATACAAGTAGACACAGTGTGTTGGTGATAGTCGAGAGGAAATATCTAAGTAAGAAAAGGACTAATATTTAGCCACTTCCGCACATGCAGCGGTAGTCACACCGATTAGTGCCAAACACAGAGTTCCTTAAGATGCCCCGTGGAGGGGTGAAACACGTGTTGAGTGATTTGGTGGTGGCGGTTGTGTGATTCGCATTGTTTGCCGCATGCGCATTTATCAGCGGGCTGGCGGGCGGTGCATTTCATTGCACGACTACCACTGCATGTGCGGAAGTGGCTAAATATTGGTCCTTTTCTTACTTAGGATGGACTTCCGCGAAGTAACGCCTGATTCCATTAAATAACGCCTGATTCCATTAAATGAGAGGAAATATCGTTCGGTGGGATCCGGCCCTGTCGTAGGAATGTGAGTTTCGCTCGTGTTTACAAACAAGCGCGCCCGAGCCGGCGGCGGTGACGCGCCGCGTAATGCGCCCCGGGCCGCGGCCGACAATGCTGCTCTTCGTTCTCCTGCTGCACAACGCCCTCGCTGATCGTAAGTTTCTCTGCTGCTTTTCTCTTTCTCTCTCTTAGCTGTCACAAAACTCCCTCGCTGATCTAAGAACCGACTCACTCAACTATTTTTTAAAACATAACATAACATAAAAAGCACCAAAGGAAACCTCATTTCCACACTTGCAGACAAGGTCAGATCGTCTGTTTTTGCGAAGAGTTGTTGATAAGAAAAGTGAAAGGGATGTTAATACAATTCGTTTATTTAAGTAATTTCAATATGTTTTTCTCGGTATTTTATTATGGGGCAGTTCCGTAAAAAAATATTCTACATTTATTTTTAAAAAGTGCTATGCGGGCTATTTATGGTTTAAATGACAGAAATTCCTGAAAGATATTTTTACATAAATTCGTACCCTGACGGCTGTTTTTAAATACATATTAAAATAAGGTATTGTTTATACGCAAACATTTAAATTGTTATATAAAAATAGTGAGCGATTCTTGATATATACATGCACAAGGAATAAAATCAAACTACTAACTTCTGAATATCAACTTCAAAATGTCAATAATATTACTACGTTTGAGTGTATGCATATGTAATAAAGTTCCACAATATATCTTAGATCATCTTCCTCGTAGTTTTAAATCTAAAACAAAAGTATATTTTTAAATAAATGTTACTATATAGCATTCAAGAGTTTTTAGTTGATCGAAATGAGTGGAAATTGGTTTGTTGACACGTTTGTATGGTTGATATTATAATCAACATATGAAAATTGTTAAATTTTATTTAAAATAGCATCTGTAGAGTTTTTGACCGCCTTACAGCAGATCAGCTTTCCGAGCGGTAGCTTACTACTTATAATGTTAAAATAATTGACCGTTCAAGACTGCATGTAAGTGCCTGCCTGAATAAATATGTTTTGAATTTTGAATTTGATCGAAAGAAAGTAACCTATCTATAAGATAGACAAGTGGCATTGAGCAGGTCATATGGTCTGCAGACGGGAATAGAGACCAAGGACCAGGAGTGCGCCCTTGTGTGGAAGACTTCCACCCAAAAAGTGAAAAGAAGATATGGTCAGGATGGTAGGTAATTTCTGGACGAAGGCTTCTTCAAATCCGACTTATTGGAAATTTATTAGGGTGGCCTATATCTAGTAGCGCCACGACTGAAATAATAATGATTTAATTTTTTTTATTTATGTGTATTTTATGTATAGGAGGAGGAGATTTTACATTTTGTAGTTTCTTTAAGAAAAAGCTACTAATTTTACGAAGCTTTGATAAAGGTACATACCACAAGCTTATAAAAATTTTAATGTTAACCTTAAGCATCACTATTTTTCCTATATTTATTAATATTTTTATAAACATAGTTCGGATTGTCATAAATAGGGTGATTAGTTATAGATGTAAAAACTTTAAGGGGTGACTGTATAGCTCGTCTACTGTCAATTAATTTGTGGGCACACTCTATCCAAAAATTAATAGTTTCAGAAATAGAAAATAATGTAAGGACAACACAGTAACATAAAGCATTTTCAAATACAGATATAATACTACATATTAAAATTAATAATTATTTACTTTATGTCTCTGAAGACTTTATACTGTCGAAAGTTATGGGTCTATCGCATTCTAATAGTAAAAATTAATTAATATGACATATATCAAAACAAAAAAAGTTATCACTGCATATGTGATGGAAATACGAGGGTAACCTTTAAACCATTTTGCTATATAATGAACTAATAATTCACCGCTTTAAAGCATTCACACTTTTAAACAATCATCCTGTATATCGTACATATGTACAACGTCATTTTTTTATTTATGCATGTTCTCTTTAATACAGTTTTTAGTCTCATATGTAGGATAGTCCATTATGATTTTATGATGGAGGGTTGTCGTTTTACTTTGAAAGAATATTTTTTTTTATTTCATCATCATCATCATATCCGCTGATAGACGTCATCTGCAAGGCAAAGTCTTTCTTAAAAAATGGCTACGAAGACCGGCCTAGCGTTTGTCCACCTTTTTTAATATATTAAATTTATTTTTAAATTGTTCTATGACATCGTATACGCATTCCTCTCTTTCTTTTGAAAGGAATTTCTAAACTATTCTTTTGTTTATTGTATTGATACAGTAAATGTATCACTCATCACATTTAACAATAAGTAAACCTACACTCCCACGATACAATGGTAGGAAAAATCTTTATTTGCATATTTGAAATTCTTGTCTCTGTAATGAATTTGTTTACTTTCTATTAGAAAATTTCAGAGGAATGAAATCATAATTGTTAGTTATTTCGTTTACAGATTTTCTAGACATAGGTTTCTCTCACAGATATCTGTCTGATGTAACAGGCGAGGTATATTGCTCTAATTGACAGCTATTGGAGTCGAAAGGTTCTCCAGTGGCGACCACAGGCCGGTAAACGTGACATGTGTAAGCACTCGGTGGACTTATGACATATTCAAGGTCACGAGAGCTGGATGCGGGCAGTGGAAGACCGGTCATTGTAGTGGTCTTTGGTGAAGGTCTTCGCCTTGCAGTGGGCGTCTATCAGCTGAGGTCTATCTGGACCACTTTATTAACTAAAGATTTAAAAAAAAACTTTTAAAATCTTTGTTGATTTTTGTTTTCAATCTTGTTGCTTCGTACGTTCATTAAAAGATATGGGCATAGCAAAGCTACTGGTTACTTTTATGGGATTATGTTCAAAAGTTTAGCTGTTGGCCTACCTATTCCGTCGTTTAATGAACACCAACTATAAGGCATAGACCTCACTCAAAGACAATTATGGGGGATATACTATAATAGCTACACTTGGTAGGGGGGTTGGCAAATGCGGTATGATATTTGGTACGCGGAGAACGCTTTGGCTATTACTCTGAAAACTTGTTTATAGAAGTTGCAATCCTTTATAATTAATGCATAAAGTGTAAATTATTTAAAATTGTGTCCCTGGTATAACTGTTCACCACACCTATTTAGAATATATATTTATCTAATATAAATTTTCCGTGTTACAATGTTAACTACCGTACTCCTCCGAAACGGCTTAACCGATTTTTACCAAATTTTATATGCGTATTCAGTAGATCTGAGAATCGGCTACTATCTATTTTCCATACCCCTAAGTGATAAGGGATGTTCATCCTTGAATTTTTTTTTAAATTTTTTGACGTAATTTTTTGTTTTTAATTTTCTGATACACCATATAAAAATACATGCAACTCTAAATTTTCACTCCTCTACGAGCAACCCCTATTTTTATTTGTTAAATATTTCTAAAAACTTATAAATATATATATATATATATATATATATATATATATATATATATATATATATATGTACATATGTATACTATCAACCACACTATAACTACAATCTTTGTACTATGGGAAAAGGTGGTCGCGCAAAGGCTAAAGACTATCTTATAGAAAAGTTTATGTGAATAAAATTAATATATAAGAAATATCGCAAAGTATATAGGATTGGCATTTGAAACATACGTGAGCTTGTTGTATCTTTCGCTAGGCTCTATAATATTAGCAACTCTTTCGTGAGCAACTTTTCGGTTTGACAATAAACTTTAGTGAGTCGTGATAACATGTTTAATTATCGTGTATTTTATTTGAAAACTTTACTAAACGAAGACTCGAAACAATACTAAAACATAGTAAAAGATTTTTAGAGTGCAAATTTATGAATGAATTGCTCTAAATACTGTATTATCGATATTTTTAAAATGAATCCTATGATTGAACATGTCCGTTGAGTTTGTTGCGGTCTGTGTTCAGATTTATAATTGGAACGTAATTGGAAGCCTCGTTGATGGTGTTCTATTTTTAATTAAAATATGGCGTCACAGGGGAGACATTTGATTTCTCTTCTCAAATTGCGCTCTTTTGGCATTTCCTTTCTTATGTATATATTTTACATAATTAAAAATTAGTAGGTTTACATTTACCATTATGTACAAGTCAAGTAAAAAATAGTTTTAGTTGAGTTAGAAAAGCAAACTTCTTTTAATTACTCATTGGTAGCTACCATCCGGCCAAACCATCATTGAAATTAGATAATTTATTTATTAACACTTTTTTTGGGTACAAATGTTGTACCATACACAATAAATAGTGGAAAAAAGGAAGAAAAAAGGAAACAATTCATATGGCAAAAGAGGCGATCTTATCGCTCGAGGAAATCTCTACCAGACAACCTTTGGATAGAGATGAGAGACATGAAGGAGGGGGGTAGTTAATGTTCGAATTGTACTTATTAACTGAGAATTATTGAGTTTAAACTGAATACAACTATAGTATAACTTCTGGCGGCCCTACAAGCAATTTTTCTACAATCTCCTTTTTGATTTAATTTTTTCCCCTCTTCATATATAAATTATAGGTAAAACAATGACTATAGATTATCAAGTGATAACAAAAAGCAGCCTTAAAGTCACTCAAAGAGCAATGACCACTCTATGCTACACATAGCTTCGCCGCGACATAAAATCATTCGAGTTCGAGTTTGTTGATTAGCCAGAAGTAGCACTGAGCCAAATCAAGCTAATAAGGTAGTTGCGGAACGATATCAGTCGAGTTTTTGACACTTGACGCTAAGAAAATTAAAACATTTAAAAAAAAGTGTAACTCTGAGATAACTAAATATCTTGACAAATAGGCATTTAGTAAAGATTTAGTATGTTAGATAGTCCTACCAAACAAGGAAAAAATATTCACCTGCCTTACTAATGTCCGGGAGTTTTGAATATCAATATAACTTTACTTTTTGGTCGCTGTAGTATATTGTATAAATTTACTTATATATGTATAAGTAAAATATCAGAAAGAAATTGTGATTAAATCTATTCCTAGTTTAAATATATGTAGTATGCATAGTAGAGATTGAATCAGAGATATGGAGATACGCAGTAAAATTAAGGTTATTGACGGAGAATTGTTCGTCTGAAATGACAGTGGGCGGACGTCGTCGAGCATATGACGGCTGTTGGGGTCAAAGGTTCTTGAGTGGTAACTTCGAGTAGATAGACACGGCATGGGTAGGCCCTCCATTAGGTGGACCAACCAATTTCTTTTATGGCTCCCCTTTTTTGGGGTTTCCTTGTTCCCCTATTTTAACTAACAGGAACGTATTATCAAATATTTCTTTAATCTCTTTCGTCATCAAAATTTCTTCTATTTTTTTTCTCATTGTCTGTCAATCTCATGGCACTATTACATTTCATTCACGCATGGCCTCCTATCATACGCAAGCTTTCTTATATGTTTAATTTTTACATTTTTCAATATTATTATATATAAATGAAAATAATATAATTTTCTTATATTATTTTCATTTATATCATACATTTCCTTTACTAATTAAAAATGTTTTATGCAATGTAATTTTACTTATAATTCATTTAAAATATTTCTTATTTTATATTTTACAACTTATTAGGTGCTTTCCCCTTTCTCTACCTGTGTTTTGATAGTCAAAGGTTTTGGGAAGACACTGAATGCAGGCTGTGGTCATCGTGTCGATCCTTGGGACAGGCTCACGTCTTGCTTTGGGCGTCAATCTCTTGACATAATGATGATTCAACAATAAAATGTTTTAAAGACCAATCGAAGGATATAAAATTGCCTTTTTCTTTCAGATTCTAAGAAGGAAACCACGTACACAGTGAAAAACGTTGAGTCATGCCCTGATGCGGGTTACTATTTCGAGAACGAGCTGTCATTAGGCGAGATGAAGCCGGGACTCTGTCATCTCTGTTTCTGCAGAAGGAAAGGCGACGCTGTCTGCTGGGAGAGACCCATTTCCGAGTGTTTGACAAAGGTCCACATTACCATTGAAAAAGGGTAAGGCTTGTTAGTTTTTAAATATTGTCACACACACGTACATACAAAGTGGATTTTTGTATTTTTCGGTCATATAGAAAAAGCGGTGATAACCTTTAATCATTAATGGTGGAGTTCTAAGAAGCTGCAACCCCATGCGCTGGATAGAACAGCTTTGAACCAGGTTCGATACCATAGTAGTCGTAACAATACAGCAATAAAGCGCCATGATTCTCAGGAGCGAGGAATACGATGCAAGCAGGAGGTTGTTTTAGACTAATTATAATTGTTACATTTCTATTTTTAATGTTAAGATCACCACGCCATTGCTTTTTACATATAAATGATTCTTTGTTAGGTAGTTGTTTATGTTAAACGCGTACCAAGTGAATTACTTGCGCCCAGACATTATGTATCGATTTCAAAATTCGAATCTCTGGCAATCCTCTCCTCAAGAGAAGTATTCAAAAGTGCTATTAACTTACGTGGGAAAGCATTCTCTTATACTTCGTCTGTCAGCTTTTTACAATCAGCTGTCTATGTAAATAAATAGTCTAAATGTGAATGAAAATGAAATATGGTCCGGAACATTCTAATAATAATATTTTATAAATAATTATAAATGTGTTACCATTGAACTCTTACGGTACAAAAACATGGTCTCTCTTTGTCAATGTGCAAGCACACAGTCGCTCTATGAGCCACAGAGAAGGCTATGCTCACCTTTCACTACAGGATCTAATCAGGAAGGGACGAGATCAGTAGCTATATTTATTTATTTAAGTACACCAGCAGTATACATAAGTTAAAAACATATTCAAAGTTACCGTAATAATAGTTTTATTAGGATTATTATTACATAAAACAGTGTAGAAAGAAAGATCAGACCATATAAAATAAAATAAAAAATCGTAGAGAAAAATGATCGGACGCAGGAGGAAACATCTTACGACTTTAGACACCAAAATAGCGCTTAATTAAAAGTGTTTCCTCCGGTGTGTAATATTCAAGGCTGTGTGAAAAAATAATAAATTAAAATTAAATTTTTATGGATACAGAGAATTCTTAATATTAGTAGATAAATGTAAGACAGTAAACTACATAGCTGAGCAGTTGGAGGAGTGAGCAGGACATATAGCGGGTAAAACATATGGCTGGTAAAGCCTTAAGGTTCTGCAGTGGAAACTACGGACCTGCAAGAGCAAAGAAGGATGTTACACAATGTGGATATAACCTTATTAACGTCGTTAGAAGATAGTGGATATAGGCCGTTTTAAGCCTGTATATGAAATCTATGAGATAGGCCTCTGTTGAATGGTTTCCACTTACGTACTTTAAGGCACCAGCGGCTATCTCTTCTCTATGTTATGTCACCTGTCTATAGCCTTTTAAATATGTCAATTTGATGAGATTTGTCGGTTATATTAGTTTTTTTACAGATCTCATTTTAAATTAATTTTATTTAAAAATTCCGAGCAAGCTCTTGATAAGCGTTCGTGTATCGGTCACAGTATTATGAATTTAACAATTTTTCAGTAATGTCGTCTACCATATCTTTTGTTTCAGAGAGACAAGATCCCGTCGAAGCCCACTTTCGAACGTCGCATTAAAATATATGAGCAAAGGCAGTAAGATTTTTAATTAGTTTCACTTGAAGCACATATGTAACTGTATGATATCATTAATGTGTAAAGATTAAGTACGAAAAGGACCAATATTTAGCCACTTCCGCACATGCAGTGGTAGTCGTGCAACAAAGCGCACCGCCCGCCAGCCCGCTGATAAATGCGTATGCGGCAAACAATGCGAATCACACAACCGCCACCGCTAAAAAACTCAATACGTGTTTCATCCCTCTACGGGGCATCTTCAGGAGTTATGTTACACCGATTAGTGCTTGACTCTGTGTTTGGCACTAATCGGCGGTGCACTTTGTTGCACGACTACCACTGCATGTGCGGAAGTGGCTAAATATAGGTTCTTTTCTTACTTAGGATGGACTTCCGCAAGGTAACCCCTGATTCCATTAAATATGTGTAAAGATTGTTCATTCTATCTCTTTCTTAAATTATATGTGTGGAAGAGAGAGCGAGAGGGACGTTATATATAGTGCAGATTGTTGGACCTTACCTCAGAAGACTATTCCAGAATTTATTTGCGAATATTTGTAAATAATTATCTCAATTTATATTCAAATTATTGCCCAATGCTGTAGTAAATTTATTTTTATTTGTTTATTAATAACTTCGTCGTTTCAGGACATACACGCTCACTGTAAGGCATAGACCTCCCCCAAAAATTTCTAATTGGGGGATGTACTATAATCAATACGCGTGGTAGTCGGATTGGCGATCGCAGTATGGCATTATAGTACGCAGAAGACACTGTTGCGTATCCTCTGAAGACATGTATGTGAGCATTGGCAATCCCATATAATTAATGTAAAAAGTGTGAATTATATAGGATTGTATCGTGGGATTCGAACCCGCGATCTACTTTCGCTAGTCACAGTCCTATCGCTAGGCTATCGCGGTTAGATTTTTTAAAACTATTTACTTATTTAATATCATTATGTACGTCAAAATATCATAATGAGTCGACAGTCGACTTATAAGTCGTTTTTGACGTGAATAATTTAAGTTATTAAAAATGTATCTTTGCACTAGGCACGCAGGCCTATATCGCGGTGACCTTGGTAGTTACAATTACGTTTGTTGTAATTAATTGAAGTATTTTTAATTCATACTCATATAATATATTGCACATAATAAATAATTACTGTGTATGTGAGCTAGTGTTGAGATTTGTGCATGTGTATATATGAGTGTGTGTGTATAGTGATCACTTGTGTGTGTTAAGAGAAGAATTCTAGAAGGACACAAACATATATTGAAATTTGTTATATTAGACCTTTTTTTCTGCTCTCTGTTGTTGTGAAAATTGTATCGTTCTAGTTCTAGAATATAATTTTTAGTTTCCAGCAAACAATCTACGTATAACTGCATGCCGCTCGGCTCCACGCTCAGCGAAGGATGCCCACCAGGTGAGGTATTTTTGGTTTATAAGAACATATTTTACAAATGAAATAGAAATATTTATGTGCTTTTCAATATACAGTGCTAGAAATCGTGTCTGACATTCGTATTTTTCACACTGGCACGGAGATCTGGTATCGTTTGATAGACTAATCAATCAAATAAAACATTCAATAATTCATTCATAGATTTATTAATAATTATTTCAGACATTAATTAATTAATATATTGATTAGTTAACGTATTCATATATAATATTAATAATTGAATAAATAATTAATTAAATGCTAGAAGAGTATAATTTCATAAAAACAACAATTAAGTTGAATTCCTCTATAATTGCAACCTCCAATTTAAAATGTGAACAGAACAGATGGCCACTAGTGCCTTAAGGTTCTGGAGGGAAGTCCACGGACCCGCTAGCAAAGCGTAATAAGGCTACTTTCATGGTTGACAGACAACCTTGTTAAGGACGTCAGATGACGCTGGATGTAGCCCGCTTCCAACCGGTCTTATTGTAAGGCTTAAGCCCAGCTGTGGATGTCTTACGACTTAAATGACGATGAAACTATTTAAAATCATTGCAAAATGTTTCAGAGTTGTTAAATGAATATATTTAGTTATCTAATCCTAAAGTAATTTTTATGTTTCACTGATCGTGCCTTTATTTGTTTCAATTATGGTTTTTATTTCCCTTTTTGGCTGTTTTTCTAAGTGCCTAAGTTACCCAAGTTCCTTCTTAAAATACATTATAAATTAACCTAAAATTCAAAATTAATAATTTCTTTGGGGCTTTTTAATTTTTGGTCTTTTTTTCTGGTTCGGGTGTATTGAATCTTTTTTTAACAACTATTTGTAAAAACTTGGGCTATTATTGTGTAGACTATATACATTTAATAATGTCTAGTTTTTTCGATTTCTAACAATAGCGTCTATACGACGACTTCCTCGTTCCAATTCCATATTGCCATCTTCAGGTTGTATGCCAGTATATGTGCGATGGTTGCCGTATTCGCCACAACTATGATCTTGCAATCGCTTCTTGGGTCTCGTCCGTGTGATACACGCACAAGTTCATGTGACGTGATATTGCGACCACTGCACGATGGACGCTATCATAAAGCCTGAGGATGTCTGTTGAATGACCAGCAACAATCACCGCCACGCTCTTATCCTTATGGATGGTGAATATGGTGGTCCATGACACTACCTTTGTATCTTGCCTAATGACCATTTGTTAAAATTATATCACCTTTTACCAATTTTCACGTTTCAGACGACTGGTGCCTCGGATGTACAATCTGCGATTGCGAAGCTTCAGGCCACTGGAACTGCCACATATTGAGTTTTTGCTCAGACAGTATGTATGGTTTTAATTAACGATCTATGACATCATGGCGATTAACTTAAGTTAGACAAGGTCATCAAAATGTTATTTTTTTACTTTTAATTACTGTATGTAAAAGTATTTTAATAGTTTAACGTACGTTAGACTAAAAAGGTGTGGCTGCTACACATGTAACTACTTAAGAAAAAACGATGACGTCCGTGCGTGTACACCGTCCGTCACTGCTAGTCTCCACCCCAGAACCTAAGGGTTAATGCGGTCATCTGTTCTGTTGTACATATATGAAACTTCTTAATGATGCACGAGTTGATATCTTAGGCATAAATAATTTTACTTTTAAGTTATTTGTTGGCAGGAAAGAGAATTTAAATAAAATTAACAAATTTAAGCTTAATTTAATATATTATATATCTTGTTATGTAAAAAACGGATCATCAATAATGATTGATAAAGATGATTAAACCAATTCATTTTGATCACTATATATCTTTCATTAAAAAACTTTTTTAAGGTATTTTGTAAATTTCAATAAAAATATTCATCATCATTAGGACTGTAGGAAGTCCACAGCTGGACGTGGGCCTGTCCCACAAGTTTCTAGTACGACCAATTAAAAGCGTCTTTTAACAACTTTGGCAAGGAAGCCTGTCCGCCTTGTAAACGGATGACCAACGCGCTTTCCGATCCATGGTCTTCACTGCAGAACCTTCATAAAAATAAATAACGCTGTGCATTTAAATTGACAGAGAAAGCAACAAAACACTTACAAACTCACAACAACACCCTGAAACGGAGAGCGGTGAAGATACATCCGAAGGCGGACAACCTCGTGAACACAACAAAGGTGCATAAATCAGCTAGGAAACTAAACGTCAGTCACAAATGCAACAGCATGACGCCTTGGTGCAACGAGTACACCTTAGCGAAAAGAAACTCCAATTTGCCGAAACACGACGACAAGGTGGTCGTATTCGAAAAGGACCTCGCCGGTCGGAAGCCAACGGAGATACAGGGTGTCCGAGTTAAAAAGATTCTGAACGAAAACAACACTAACGTTAGACTAGCGCAGAAAGTCCAGAGAGCAATGGCAGCCGTGCACAAGATCATCAGCATGAACGAGAGGAACTTCACCAATACCACTAAATACCTCAGAGTTATAAAGAAACGCTCGATGTCGCATCACGAAGATAAAATCAACTATCAAACGGCAAACAGTCCTCAGATGTACAAGAAGTCAAGCCCGAGAAGATTTAAGAAGAAAGTAGTGTTAAATAAAATTTCAGATGAAATGAACGGAAAGAAAAGAGTCAAGCGAGATGCTAGGCATCAAGGTAAACTTTATGATAATCATTTTCAATTATTTTTGAGTTCACACATATTTATTTTAAAATTTTTCCTATGATAAATTTTAAACAATTTTAGTATTTCGTATAACAATATTGAAAAACTTTTAAAATTATGCACAATTTGTCAACCAACAACCTGTGACTTTAGAAAACCAAATACATTTCAGTTTATATCTTCTTCGTGAAGGTTTTTGATTTAAGTACGTGTACGGTTAGGTATCTATAAGGATTATTTTTCTATATTTGTATTTTTTATATTACGTGACAGGATGCGTTCCGTAATGTTATTTGAGAAAATTTTATTTATGAATTATTATGTTAAAATGCTTCAAGAGTAGATAAAAATATTAACAGAAAATAATGATAACATTTTTCGTTTAGGTAATGACACACAAATATTGCAGTCTGCGACAGATGTTCACGATAATTTCACAGTAGATTCGTCGCAGAATGAAGTACAAAAATTGAAAATATTGGATTCAAAAGATCATGAATATTACAAATATAACGTGGTTACCGATAAAAGACTAGATAACAAAAAAGATTTGAAAGTTAAACATATGAGTTATAACTTCATTTTTGGAAACAAAACAGTTAACGTACATAAAACAATATCGCACAATCTGAGTGACACAAACATGCGAACGAGGTCTGACATATTCAACTTATCGATGTCCCACCATTCGAAAGATAAGAAACAAAACATCAAAAGCATAAACATAACCGACATTAAGTATCTTACAATTGCACCAGACATGAACAAGTCAATGGATTATAACGAACTCAAGATACAAAAAAATAACTTTGAAGTAATCCCCGTACAACGCAATGTATTCAAAGAAAACGTTATAAACACTTCGAATGAAACTGAAGATCTTAACTTAATAAACAATATGCTTAATAGTAAAGGAATTTTACAGCACGTTCTGAAAAGAAAATCTAAGATAGTACCTAAACATAGAAATGATTCAGACAGTCTGAGCTTTATAACGAATCTAAAACTTCTTTTTAATAAAATATTCTTTAACGGCAAGAATAAAAAAGATAGACTCAAAGTGCTCGATAAACAAAATTTATTCGATACGTTTTGTATTAAGAATGTGTCTTGCAAAGTGAATCCACGTGACGAAATAAAACTACAAATGAAAATCAATGAATTGAATGGAGAAATGTATAAAATAATAGAAACTATAAAAATAATTAAGAAATTACTAACGCAAATTTTTAACCATAATGAAGTAGACAGAACAGACACAAAACAAAATTTCGACAACAAAGAGAAAACATTTTCCGATGCAAAAAGTAATAATATTACAGATAACCAGAAACTACAACTGTTTTATATAAAAGATGGACTTAAAACATTTATTAAGTCCATCGGAAAATTTTCTTATATTCTTCAAGATATTATCCGCATTATGACCGATAAAGAAAATGTCAGACGCTCGCCGCATCGTCCGCTACGTTGCACCAGAACGAACGGGTTAAACAAGACCAGGACATTAACCGCCGAGCAAAGGTTCAAGAAACTCAAAACAGCGCTGATAAACTACAACCTGCTTCAGAACACGTTTATAAAGAGAATATATGAAATGTTGACTAAACTCGAAACAAACTTAACAAGCGCTGATAAGAAGAAAAAGAACAAGAGACCGGAGAGGGCTTATAACAAGGATATCAACAAGTCAGAGGCCGTTGAGAAGTTTACGAGGAATATAGTTGATAATCTCAGAAAGCTGAAGAACTTGGCTCTGAAATTAAGTTCGACAACGCATCGAAGAAAACGGAGCACGATGGGGGACGACGATGCGATCGAGTATTTGCTGATGCTGATGGAGTATCTACTAAAACAGAATTATCCGTTGGATGCTTCACCAGGTATTTCGTGGTTTCGGTTTTACATAAGCTGTCATTCTTTTTAATATTCGTCATTTCAACCCATAGACGCCCACTGCAACGCAAATCCTTCCCCAGAGATATCTATGGAGGAAAATACTGTAATCGCCATGCTTGGATTGCAGAGGATGCAGAGGACGCTAAACTTGTAAATCTTGGACGCGAAACTTGTTTGTGAGCAGTGGCAATCTTATATAATTAATGCACAAAGTCTGAATTATATTAAAATTGTATGTCGGGAACCGTACTCTGCGCCTACGATTGCAAGTCGTCTAAGTCATCTACCACTGGACTCTCACTATGCACACAAACAACGTATACAATATACATATATTGTATACGATGTTTGTACCAATTTACCTGTATATATACATAGGGCAAAGCTTTTTGCTGACAAATGTGCTATCTTCTTTAAATAGATATTTACACCTATACTCAATCGTCCTGTATGTGATAATCTGGCCTAGATAATCACCCTGAATAATTCAGAAAAAAAACCTACTGAGTAAATTTTTGGTAATTTAGGCAGATTTATAACAGAAGAAGAAATAAAATCCATAATTTTCGTGCCTTATTTGTTGTTTATATTTAACTAAAAATTAAATTGCCGAAATTTATATTGGTGGCCAATTATTATTTTATTACACGGAATTAAATCAGACGTTATTTTAAATTTAACATTTTTAAAACATTCTAATATTTAATAAAGAAAATTAATAATTCTTAATCTTATGTTAAAATATTATAAAGTTATTTACATTCGTATTGCATTTTGTGTTTCAGTTAACGATGGAATTGATTTATTAATAGACGCGATAAAGCATGCGCCCGATATCAAACCTATTAAAAAGAAGGTTTTGGACTATTCTACAACCACAGCAAGTGTTACTAGAACTTCGCCACCGGCTACAGAAGATACCTTCACATACACCGAGAACGACAACCAAGGAGACGGTTCAGAAAGGGAAGGTAATGATACCTCACGATCAGATGACAACCAAGTGGTTCCGAAGACAACTGATGAAGGGAATAACAAAATAGAGGACTTCCAAAAACTTATCCACGGCACCAAGAAGTTCAAGAACAGCTTCCGATTATCAAACTTCAATAGTATTCTTAAAAACGCCAAATTAAAACCTGTTACAACTACAGCGCCTATTATCACCACTACTCCAATAGTTCAATATGATTTTCTAAAATACAGTTTATCCGGCACCGCTGAAACTGAAAAATACGGAAAGCTTAGTTACACGGTCAGTACAGACGACAAGAATGAACTTAATGATAACTACAAGTACGCAAATGAGAACGACAGGAGCCAGGTCGAGAACGATGATTACCCTCCAAACTTATCCAAAGCTGTTCCCGAACCGGCCGTTAGCTTTCACGTCTCTGTACCAACTCGAACATCTCCCGCTGAAACAACCACCACTCGTAAATTTCACCACATGGTTCGCGAAAAATTCGAAAATCCTAATAAATTGATCAACAAGAAAAAGCATGCGAAGTCTAAATTTAATTGGGTCGACTACGACCAATCAGAAGACGGCGGCAAAAAGATCGAAAGGAAAACACTAACAAAATCGGACAAAGATTTTAAAGAGCTCAAGAAACAAATACTGAGGGCCTTCAACAAAAACGATGTCAGCGCCATCTCTAAAGAAATTATGGAAGATGATAAGAACACATACTTTGATAAACTCCTACCTAATGCTATATTTAAAAAAATGGAATCTGTTAATTCATTGGAATACGATGCTACTAAACCCGAAGTCGAGTCAGAATCTAAAGATTTAGAGCCCGAAGATACTTATGTGAATGATGTGTTTCCCTCTTACTTTGTATGAAACGTTAGAATTTGCAGATCAGTTTAGTTATGTTTTTATTTGTTAATTGTTTTTATTATTGAGTTTATATACGATGCATTAGATACACTATGGTGATGTTATAGTTAAAAATGATAATTTTACAGTAAACCTTATTTTTAATTCTTTACTTTTTGGCTAAATAATTGCTTGATTTCTTTACTTCATAACTTTGTAACTTTGAAGACAATATAGATGCTGTTACTACATAAGAATAAGTTAAAAAGCTTGTCGATAGATTATTAAAAATTAGAGAATTTTTACCTTATAATAACATTGAAACCATTATTGGTAATTTATCAGTGTTTTTGGTTTCGTTTATGATATTATTGAAGTATTATTTGGCTTAGATGAAGTATATCTTGTTTGTTATAGTTAGTTGATTAAATGATCGAACGTTTGTATTTTTTATTACACAAATTGAATTATATTTTTAAATATTTATAAGTTAGAGTCCTTGGTATGTTCAAGAGACTGCGGACCGGAAAGCACAGTGTAGGAACTTTACTTTTAACACAATGTGAAAAGATGTCGTACTATATAGGTCATAGAAAGGCGCTGTGTACAGGCCGCTTTCAACTGGAAATATATATGGGAGCCCATGTCGTATTAAATAATCAATGTATTATAGTCAAAATCAGATTCATACGATTCAATTTTTTTAACATTAAAAATACTTTACTCAATAGGCTCACTCTGTGTTTGGCATTAATCGGTGTAACATAACTCCTGAAGATGCCCCGTGGAGGGGTGAAACACGTGTTGAGTGATTTGACGGTGGTAGTTGTGTAATTCGCATTGTTTGCCGCATGCGCATTTATCAGCGGGCTGGCGGGCGGTGCACTTTGTTGCACGACTACCACTGCATGTGCGGAAGTGGTTAAGTATTGGTCCTTTTCTTAATTAAAAATATCAGCTGAACTATCAACTTGAGACAGAATTTAATGGATGGATGAAAACATTATAGGGACTCGAAAGTAATGTCGTTTCTGTCGACATATTTCACAGAAAAATCGATTGATTTTTACCGCTTTGGTATTGAAAATTTGTATACTAGATGGCAAAAAGTTGTTGATAATGAAGGTGAATATGTTGTTGATTAGAAATAAAAACTTGTTAAAAATGTAGTGTGAATTTAATTTAAGAAAACGACATTACTTTCCGGTTCCCCTAATTAGTGATAATTGGAGTATGAAATAGTTTATATATGTTTAAAAATATTTATTTATGCGTACTCGACTGACGATGTTGTTATGGTCGGACGACGTTAAACGCAGTCCGCTTCTAATCGTTCCTATTTGGGAAGCCTATGTCTAGCAGTGCACTTCTTACAGCTAGAATGTTGTTGATGACATGTACTTGTACATTGTAATAACTTGTACAAGTAATATGAGATAACACACCGTGAAAGGTGAGGAATGATGCAAAGTTTTAATGTGTTAAACCTTGATTGTGGCGTAAGTTTAAGTCTACAACTTCACTTCTAATTTGTTAAGTAAAGTGAGATAAACACATCGCTAAGTGTGATGAATGTCTTTGCTTTTTGTTTGGATATTTAAGAGATGTCGAATCTGACGACACAAATAATTATTGCACTAGATTTCCTGTGATTCTGATTCCTATGTGATATTGAGCTTAAAATTTATGAAAATAATTTAAGAGATATCGAATCTGACTTCCTGGCAGTGTTGTCATCAATTATGGTTATAAACTTCGATTTTTTTTCGGTGACAAGCTCTTCTGTACCGTCCCATCTTCTGCTTTTCTCATGTTAGTAATCGAACATCCAGTTCTTAACTTGATCAGATCACAAGGCTGTGTTTTACTACCTACTTTCCTTACAACCAGTAGCTTGACGAAGTTATCTATTTGTCTGGGATGTGACCAAGATAACTTAGGACTTCTTGGTTGTTTATTGTGAAGAACATGGTGTTAATCTTAACCTGGTAGAGAATGGATTATAATGTATCTACAAACTATTGTTGATCATAAAAAAAACAGATGTCGTTGTTGTCAATTGTCAGTAAAAAAATAATTTTCAAAATAGTTTAGATGAAAAAAGTTATGGGGCATTTTTATAACACCGTTACTTTTCGTTTTTTCTTTACAGTAACTTTAAATACAACACCTCTGCCGTCTACCACCGGTTACTAATTAGGCTACTGTCAAATTTTTAGCAAACTGCGTCATAAGTTTGTGTTTGACAAAGAAAAGGGAATATTGTGTGTTGATTATGCATTATTTTAGCGTAAAAAACCATCATTATCACTAAGCAAAGGCTTGATAAATAGCATGGAAATACTGCACAATGAATATCGTTAAGAAATGATTTAGTAAATCGATCTACAACTGACTTCGTATCGTCATCATCAACAATATGTTTACACACTTTTGTCTGTTGTTGGAAATAATAAAAGGAAAAAAGAGGCTGTACATAAGTTTGAACACTTGATTTTATTCCTAGATTTAAATGCTGACAATGTAATATATAAAGCAAATCATTTGCGAAACAAAATTGGAATGAAAAATTAATTATAACAGAGACCTTCCTAACCGGTATCAAATCCCTTCACTAGCGACACCGATAGAAACTCAAGTCATAAGAAACGTGAGGTAATATTTGTATTGATAAATAGTTTATAATTCCGTATAGAAATAATGTTGACTTATAAAGTCATAGTAAAATCACCTGCTTTTCATATTTTGTTTTCCATAAATTTAGTTGACAAAAACTGCTGAATTACAAAAGTTGACGAAAATAGGTGATTCTTATAAACTATTATTATTAGAACTAAGATACATTTATGTATTACACTACCATGCAGTTATATTATAAATGAATATTTTAATTATTTACATTAATACTTTATACGTAAAAAGTGTTTGATTGTGTTCAATATCTTTATTCACAATCTTTTTTTTTAAGGTTAGAATTTTGTAGTAAAAAAATGTATTATTGTAATATAGTTTGATTGTAAAAGCTTTAAAGTGTAGGTGTATAGCACATTTGCTGACAATTAGTGTATGTAATAATATATAACGTAATGGTAATAAAAAAATAAAATTAGCTTCCAAAATTCTAATTATAATATATTAAATTTAGTCATTGTTTAATATCTGTAAAGCTGTAATTAGTGGTTGTGATCTCCACTCCGGAATGTTAAGACACAAGTCTTTGAACGAATATATTAAACATATTAAATCTAATAAATCTAGTTTTAATCATTATCAGAATGTTGCTCAGGCAATAATATTGATGACTTTGGCCTTCCGCGTAGATTTCCACTAGGACCGGTTGTAAACGGCCTGCATCCAGCGTCTTCAACGACCTCTACAAGATCTATTCAAGGTCAAGGTGTACTTTTGTGGGTTCTATGCTGCATGCCGATCTTAACTTCAGAACCTGAAGGCGTCAGCTGCCGAGGTCTGTTTACTATCACTTCAACTAACTAATTATTTCAGATCCTTTCAATCTAAGGTTTACGGGTTATGAGATCTGTTTACTATCACTTCAACTAACTAATTATTTCGGATCCTTTCAATCTAAGGTCTACGCGTTATGTGGTCTGTTTACTATCACTTCAACTAACTAATTATTTCGGATCCTTTCAATCTAAGGTCTACGCGTTATGAGATCTGTTTACTATCACTTCAACTAACTAATTATTTCGGATCCTTTCAATCTAAGGTCTACGCGTTATGTGGTCTGTTTACTATCACTTCAACTAACTAATTATTTCGGATCCTTTCAATCTTAGGTCTAAGCTTTATGAGGTCTGTTTATTATCACTTCAACTTACTAATTATTTCGGATCCTCTCATTCTAAGGTCTACGCTTTATGAGGTCTGTTTACTATCACTTCAACTTACTAATTTACTGGGCTATGGTTACTTTCGTTCGTCTTCGGGTCCTTTCATTCCTGATACAGCCTTTTAAATCACTTTATTCTTCTTTTTAGCCGATGCACACCAACAAAAAGACATCGTAAGACCTGCCATCGTGAAGGCCTGCTCATCAAGCGACTTTCCGTGACGTCAACTATGTCGTCGGTGGGGATTGTGGCCATGCCGCGTCTACCGGCTCGTGTTCGCTACTCAATAATCTTCCATAGTAAATTACTTTAGTAGTAGCAAATTGTTTTGTTTAATTTTTGCCTCAGTTCTTAATTCTCGCTTTACCCTCGCACATTGCGGCAATGTGGCGGTGATTACGACATTGAAACGTTCCGGGCTGCGGCTTCCCGTTGCACTGACTGCAGTTCTGTACAACTTAATTGTTTCTCGACCTTCCTTTGTACCTCGATAAGCGTTTGTAATAGACAACAATTTGTATTTATTTACGTTTTCTGTGTGAAAACATTCGCGTAGTTTTTAGAGATTTCAAGTTTGTGGGATAACAAATTAAAAACATACCTGAATGAATGTCGGGTATGTGTTACCTATGACACATGTGCAATTGATTACATTAAATTTAATTACCAATCCGGTGCTTATGCTAGAATAACATAATGATATCTTATTTATTTCCCGTCTTAATATAAAATGATTTAATTACTGATAAGAATCGGAAACATACAGGTAATTTGTCGAATATAATACTTTTGAAGTGTGCAATTTGATTTGATTTGATAATATAAAATAATTAATTTTTATTCTACAGTCTCACAAAAGTATTATTCATATTGAAATTCGAAAACAATATATATTTCTTAATAATATTTAATGCAGCAATGATGAATTGCGGTTACGTGATACAGAAGACCAAGTACTCAGCTTGATGTAACAAATCAAGAGCCTAGGTTTAACAGTTAAATTTTATCATTACGTTTTCTAAAGGAATCGGATATTTACAAGAAAATCACAAATTCTCAAAAATCAGCCGACCTATTGAAAATTTCTGAGCATATATCGGAGTGAAATAGAGATCTCCCACCATTGAGTCAAATTAGATCCATCCGGTGCCGTTACGCCTTGTGTATAATCTGTTAATGCTTTGTCGTTCACACTAATATAAGGTTCATTCTTTCTTTCCTGTCCAAAGTTTAGGAGGCTTATAAATTAACTTCTGCAAATAGCAAGCCGTTATATTTTAAAAAAGAAAATTTGAGACATTCGCGGTCACTCTCTATTTAATAATGTGTTTCTTATTAATTAGATAATTAGAATGGTATTTATGATTAATATACTTAGCCTTGTTATAAATGTTATTACAAGGAAAACAACATTTTTCTAATGTACGTAACATTAACGACTATTACATTGTGTAAGTTGTATTGTACTTGCATTGATATAAAACCTTTAAAATATATAAGCTTATTCGAAATGGTCTCCAATGGTTGCAATACAGTCCTTTAAATATATAGGCCAGTTATCAAAACCAGCACGCACTTTTTTATGAAAAAATTCTTCATTTTTAGTGGTATGTATTATTTTAGGGTCATCTTATTACCTTGGTGTCTTTGAAAGTCTTACTCTTTTAAACTGACCATAAATAACATTAGTCCTGATATTAATCTACTGGAGATTAATATCAGGACTAGATGATGGCCAGTCTTCAGCTCAGAAGTCCAAAAGGTTCTTTAATGATCAAAATTGGGTGAATCGAGCTTTAAAACCCGATGTCGAGTCTTGATGAAAGGATTTTTCTTGGTTATTGAACATGGTGTCGTGAAGGGGATGGTAGTTATCTCAAGAATGGTATCTAGATGCACTTGTGCCGATGTTTTGATATTTTTATCCACAAAAATATGGCTCTGTAACTCCTTCACCTAATACGCCACCAAAACCATCACCGAAGTAGAATAATATCTAAATTGTATTGTTTTGGCTGATGTGGAATTTTTTTTTAGAGTTTTCAGCAAAAGCACGCTCATGTTGTTTATAAAAATATTGCTCAATTGTTAAAATTTTTTCATCAGTAAACAATTTTTTTCTGTGATCTTTCTTGACGTGCCGCTTAAGTCAAAAGTCATCACTCATTTTTTTTTAAATTATCATTTATGCAATGACCAGTGCCTCCCTAACAGGCTGTAAGTACAAAGTTATCTTTTAAAATACGCGACATGGTTCTAGGTGCTATCTTCACCTCCCGAGATAAAATATATTAACCTATCTCTTCAAATTATTTCCCTTGCTGCTTTGATTGCCTTTCTTGTACGAACACTATATGGATGGCCATATCTCTTTCTAGCACAAACGGGTTTTATTGTATGTATCAACAGCCCAGAACGCAAACATTTGACTAATATCAAGTTTATGAAGGCTTTTAAAAAATGTATTTGTTCACCTTACCTACTTAATTTATAACCCCTCTATTATATGACCCCACTTTCTTTTAATATCACAAATATGTTACACTATTTTGGCGGAAAAAAAAATAAAACAATGAACAATCATGTCAAAATGACAGATTCCAAATTCAAAAGTAATATTTTGTTTATTTTTTATTATAACAGTATTTATGGCCGGACTAAGTATAGCATATACCATAGAATTAAATAATTTACGAATTAAAATTACAAACCTGTTTACTACTTATCTCCAGGCTGTTATACCAGTCTAGTTTGACTAGTAGAGAATACCTATAAGGCATGAAGTTCGTCTTTGAACAACTTATCAAAAAAGGTAATATATGAATGAACAAAATTCTAAATAGATACATACATACAACTGCCCTTTAAGTTATAAAGAATTACATAATGATATGCAAAAATAAACTCAATATAAATTTTTACGTAATGATCTTTGTAATACAAACAGGTTTAAACAAATTGTAACATTATTAATAGCCGGTGTCGTATCCTTCCGGATTTGTTAATTGCGGAGCGGTATATTTAGAACGTAATGTGCATCGAAACTATACCGGTTTCGGACGGCCTTCGCTGTTTCATACACTCTAATAAAACTAACATAATTATGTTTCCTAGATTCTTCTACAATATACAAGATGATTGGTGTAAAATCCTTAAATAGTTGAATGTATAGCTTATTTGCTGTCAACTAATGTATGGTACACCCTATTCAAAAATATATGATTTTAGAAATAAGCAATGTAATTATAATAGAGTAAGGAAAAGCGTTTTCAAAACTCTTTTTACCACATATTAACCTTTTGCACTCGAAGCAATTTTAGTGAAAAGAATATTTTTACATGAAATACGCATTGAAAGAAAAGTCATCTTTGTATAATATTTTTTTTAATTGTTCATAAATACAAATGTTATGTTACATAAAAAACAAAAAATATATAACATTTTGTAATTGTTCTAAGTACGAAGCAATTGCCAATATTTAATCTTGGCTTTTCCAGACAGTTATCACAAAAATAATAGGTCTGCTGTCTTTCGGCCGGAATTTTTCTATTGGAACACACTTCACAATTTTTTATGGTTCCAGAACGTATGATGTGTAGTTGAGATTTTCTATTTTGTCCAAAATTCCTTATCAATTGCTCTACCAACAATTTTACCAACTTCAAATGTGACATTGGTTTTTCTTTATTTATTTTCGTATCAGTGTACAGTATGTGTGAATTTACTGTACACATTTTAATCCCCTAGAAAAATAATTTTCGTCGCTATTTCAGGGATTTACTCAAAAAAAAATTTATTCATCACTAATAGCGAAATATTTTTCAAATAGTTTTTACAATTTGTTCTTTTCCTTATATGTTAAAAATTGAAAAAAAATGTATTGTCTCCATAGTGGAACCCTGGAGTTTGAAGACGAATTTTAAAAAGCTCCGCTTCAGAGAACTTGAGTGCGAAGGGTTCAAATTTATTAATATATTGTTTATTATCTGCCCCTGCAGACTTTGCATAAAAGCTTTAAATTGACATATTCAAGAGCGATCACTTAGAGCTTTAAAGGTTTTGTGATTAAAATGAGTTTAACTCCTCTAATTTTTTTATTATTAATAATTACGACTTGTAATTCAAATATGTCGTTGGTAGTCTTACTAGTTGTGTGTATTAAAGCCGTAAACGTCTTTTTCCGTACTTATACGATATATTCAAAGGGAGCAGTGGTATCCCAGCGGTAGAGGACTAAGATTTGGGAACGAAAGTCGCGAGTTCGATTTCCGCGATACAGTGTATATATAATTAACAATTTTTAGCGTTAATTACATAGAGTTGCCACTACTTACATATAATTTTTCAGAGGATTGGTAGCAGCATCCTTTGCACACCATATTATTACATCGCTAATGCCAACCCGCCTGCCAAGCCTGTCGATTATCGTATATCCCCTTTTATCTTACTGATATCTTTGGGGAGGCCTGTACCATGCAGTGAGTGGGCTATTTGATACGGATCTTTCTTCTCCCAAATGCGAGTCACGCGACAGCCTTTTCTTTACATAATTTTTCTTATGGGTACAGTTGAAATTAATATTGTTAAAAATATAATATATAACTATTACTAAATTAAAAAAGTCGCTGTTCAAGCACTACAGACCGTTAAATGCCTTGAGGTTAAAAACAACGTGATAGGCCAGTTCAACGAAAGATATTGCAGTATATTTTTCTTGGAGAGATTAGGCAAGTTGACGGTGGTATGTCAAGGTTTTTTTAAAGGGCCAGGTGATTATATCTTTAGGATTACAATCGGGAAATGTCTAAGTAGGTGTTGAAAAGTCTTTACTGTGGAGCCGTCACATGAGCAAGCATCAGAGTTGATTATTTTAAAATAGTGCCCGTATAGCAATTGCGTGAGATGAAAAAATATTTTTATGAGTTTACGTAGTTTGGTTATATCAGCACTTAAGAGATACATATAAAAATATACATACAATAATCAATTTAATAATAGTTACGAACAATTTTTAAAAAGTAATCTAAATATGGAATAAAAAGTGTTTATTACTATTTATTATTTGTGAATAAACGACGATTAATAAAATGGTTTATAATTTAATTTGATCTGACGGACTGGCTGGTTACGAAGTGCTCCCCGCCATAGTCGCGCGGCCTCAAGCTCTTGCGTTCTTTTGACATTTCACTGCGTTTTGGCGCCAAAGCCGCCCGCGAACTGTCAATTATTTAGTTAAATAATAATCCAATTTCTTTTACGAATTTGTATTTTTAGTGTCATCAATTTAATTTTGTGTATTTGTGCTGTTTATGAATATATATATTTATAGTGAGTGTGTTATTTATCCAAAGGTTTGTACATTACAAATTAATACACTTAATATAATGTCTAATATTATATATTTAAATTAGGAATAAAGTGCCTTTAATATGAAAGAAACAATCTTTTCAATATTTTCAACTGTCTGTTTACTTCCACAATTATCATTATTTTTATCGCAAGTAATAAATTTTGAAAATAAGTATATTTCATCTTAAAGGCAAGATATTTCGAAAATACATTATGTGCATGGTAAATTGTTTTCCATATGATATAATAACATGAAATATAACTAATAGATTTAGGTTTACTATATGATATAATACATTTTAATAAATATCACTTTGTAATCGTGGAATAAATTATTTTTTTTTAAATTTCATCTCAAGGCGGTCAAAAGTAATATTATTCATTAAGCCAAGGTAAATAACTTTTTTATCTTGATTTAATCTTAGTTTGTGTTATTTTATGAGTAGAGGCCAAATTATCAAATTCTAAATTGTTTTTTAGTATCTGTTAAATAAGTATAATATGGTACGAGACAAAAATAATACATCGCCGTTTCCGCTCATATACGCATGCAAACCTCTCCCAAACACCATACCATACACCATACCATAAACGCCATGCTAGGGTTGGCCATCGCAGTTTGGTATTACGATACGCAGAGGACGCTGCTGCCAATCCTCTGGAAACTTGTCTGTGAGCAGTAGTACTTCTATATAATTATTACACAAAATGTGAATTATATCGCGGGAATTGAACCCGCAAACTATGATCGCAAGTCTCGGTCATCTTCTGTCAGGCTACCACTGCTCGATATACCATATACGATATATATTGTATATCATATTTTTATATAACGATTTTTTTGTAATACATTAAATTTTTAATTTTTCGATTTTTCATCGTATTCGTTTTGTAAGATATTCTGTTTAATTAAAATCGAAGTCTGAAATAAATATATAAATATATGCTTCTTCATTTCAAATGGGATCGGTTTGTTAGTCTGTACAGTAAGACGCTTTGTGGTCTGCTTATTTTCGACTTACACTTTATGTTTTGACCTTTATGTGATTAATTTATAAGGACATTGTCTTACATAATTCTAAACACAATAAATTTATGATATTTATTTGTCTGTGATTCTCAGCATCTAATTTACCACTTGTTAGTACTTTTGAAAAATATAGTCGAAGTTGATGTATTAAAATAAAATCTTAACGTCATAAATGTTAAAAATGCCGAAGCACTCTATTATTAGAGTATAACATTCACAATGCTTATGATTTACACATAAGTAAGAAAAGTGGGTTAAGATATAAAAATTATACACATGTATGTGTACACATATACCAAAGAGATAAGAAATGTGTAGTTTTTTGTTTTTCCACGGTTAAAGTACTTGTGCCTTATAGAAAAAATCTTACATAAATTCATCGTTATAAATTTAGCAGCAAGTCGTCCACCGCTGGACATGGCATCGCCTTTAAATTCTACACATTACATTTTATTCACTATGTCATTATTTTAAAAATACTCAACATTTTTTTATTATTTTTCTGGTTTCTGCCTTTACATTTCGCCCAATTTTAGGTTGACGTTGAATTATAGGACATTCTGTATAAATAGTAAAAAAATTATATAGAGTAATTATATTTAGAACTTTATGTACTGTATATCGATGTAGTAGGCTGGACTCTTGGGCTTTGTATATTATAATCATCATCTCAGCTTTAAGACGTCCACTGGTGAACTTATTTTTCTCCCAGAGATTTTCAAAACGGGTTGGTGCTCATGTCCGTCTGTTGTCTTCAAACTAAAACCATAAGGCGTACGGTCATCTGCGATAGCTGGTGGAAATGGACCTCTTCCAGCTATGTTCAATAGGACGGGTTGAAAGCGGCCTGTATCTTACACATTCCGATGACTTTACAAAGTCGTATGTCAACCTTGTGATTGGATGGCTTATGGTGCACTTGTCCGTCGATGGTCTCCAATTTACAATCTTAAACCTTAATAGCCTAGAGTTTCAATTTTGATACCAATCTTTTAAACCGAATGTTCACATTACTATTAGTTTTTTTATAGGTTGGCTGTATGTATTTTACTGTTGTATAATATTCTTTCCAACGAAATTTAAAAAAAAAATCTATTTTTCCCTTTATCTATACTCTCAAGTAAACACAGTTATATTAAAAAAAATCACTTTCGTAAATCAGGATATTAAGGGTTAAAACATTCGGTCATCTACGGCTCTGTAAAAACAATCAATATATTATTATCAAACCAAACAAATCAGTCATATTTCAATAATATAACTGTATTAATCGTGGTTAGATTTCAAAGTCAATCGTTGCATGTTCAGTGCAACTGATGCGTATGAATTAGTGCAACGATCATTAATGTAAATACTACAAGTAGAAAAAATTTCTTTGCGTCTAAGTCTCAAGTTCAAAACTATTCTAATAAAGATTAACACGTGTTGAGTGATTTGACGGTGGCAGTTGCGTAGTTCGCATTGTTTGCCGCATGCGCATTTGTCAGCGGGCTGGCGGGCGGTACACTTTGGTGCACGACTACCACTGCATGTGCGGAAGTGGCTAAATATTGGTCCTTTTACTTACTTAGGATGGACTTCCGCAAGGTAATGCCTGATTTCATTAAATAATAAAGATTAAATTAATTCATACAATATTGGAACTTTGAATAGGGCTCTGTCGTTTCAGCTCATAGACGCTCCTTGCAAGGCATAGTCCTCCAAAGATATATATGGGGAGATATACTATAATCGCCACGCTTGGCAGGCGGGTTAGCGATCGTAGTGTAGTATTATGGTACGCAAAGGACGCTGCTGCCCATCCTCTGAAAACTTATTTGTGAGCAGTGGCAATCCTATATAATTAATGCACATAGTGTGAATTATATGGAGTTTTTATTGGCCCCCGCTATTGGAGGCCTCTCGTACCCCTAATTTGTTGGGATCAGGGTCTTTGTTTAAAAATAAGTTTGTCAAATTTTATCTTTATTCTTTACTCAGGTGGTCGTCGCTCATCATTAAGGCGATGCTCTTATTATATGGGATTGAATTCCATTATTCGAACTCGTGACCTACGACTGTTAGTTTCAGTCCTTACTACTGAGCTTCCACTGCTTATTACACTACGGAACTCTTATTGATTGTGAACTCTCTTTTTTTTCGCAAGATGTTATAGTTGTGGAGAAGAAGTAGAAAGAAACACTGCAACCAAAAAGCTTATAAAAAAAATTAACTATACTACGTTATGGTTTATATTATAGAATTTATGTACATACACTTTCTGTCAGGTATAGAATAAATGAAAACAAAATATGAAGCGACATCGTTGATTCTTCTCATTTAAATATCTGTGTATTGATTAATATGCCTTTTTCGTCAATTTAATTTTAATATGAGTTATGGAATTTTTACAAATATGTTATATAATGTAATATTAACAATAATGTTATGTTTTGCAGATTTTTATTAAAAATCTGGTTCCGTTAATTTTTACAAAGAAATAATATCAGAGTGTCTGCTTGTAATGTTAAAATAAAAATAAAAAACCTATTCCACTACATTCATATGAATATATGTATATACGATACATATATCAAAATTATACTTTTTAAACATTTGTCTGTATGTCTGTCCGATTGTTCCGGGTTATTCCTGAAATGACTGTATCGATTTTGACGGGACTTATACTGGCAGGTAGCTGATGTTATAAGAAGTAACTTTGGTTACTTTTATTTTAGAAAAATTATTAAACAAAAAAACGACTTCAACCATATATATAAATATATATATATATATGAAGTCGTGGATTTATAGTTTTTTTTTGTTTTATGGCCCCCGCTATTGGAGGCCTCTCGTATCCCTAATTAGTTGGGAACAGGGTCTTTGTTTACAAATAAGTTTTTCAGATTTTTCATCTTTATTCTTCGCTCACTGTCATACTTCTCAATTTCTTTTATTCTTACCTTATTTCCATTATAATATCTTTCATTTTGTTCTTTCATTCCTTCTTGCTTTCATCGCCTTCTCTCCATCATCTTATTATTCTTAGGTGGCTAGGTACATTTTTTTATTCCTTATTTTATTATTGACAGTGGATTTATAGTTGTTGGCAATGGTAGAAGAGATTGAAGGAAGGTCACCTACGCGCTGTACTAACGCAATTATAAATACGTGTATACACCGTGTGCGACTTCGTAACACATTTTGAAAATAGAGAAAAACGGTAGCGGAGAATGACATGAGTGGCCACGACCCAAGGTTATGAGGAAACGACTAAAAATAACAAGTTTTACACCAGTGTTTCCTTATAAATGGCCCCCGTCCCACGGGTAGTAATTTGAGGATTAAAGGGGGCAATTCCAAAGTGGACTCGCTTTAACACAAAAATTACTTAAGACTATATATCTAGTGTGTATTTATAAATCTGTATTGTTAAACTTTATTAAAAGTTTTGTTATGTAGTTTCTTCCTCCTTCTCCACAACTTTAACATCTTGCGAAGGAGAGTTGAATGATAAAAAAATTGATTTAAAAAAGTTAAAAAGTCCTGTAGTTTAGTAAGCAGTGGTAGCCCAGAAGTAAGAACCGAGACTGGCGGTCGTAAATCACGGGTTCGATCCCGGAATGCAATCTTATATAATTCAGAATTCGTGCATTTGTCCCTTTTACAAGAAATATCTTACGCAAGAGAGTCGAGTCGAAAATAAACTAGTTTCGAAATAAAACACATGTTGATGACCAATAAGAGTTCTGTAGTGTAGTGAGCAGTGACAGCCCAAGTAAGACTTGAAACTTTCAATCCTAGGTCGCGGGTATGATTCCCGGCATGCAATTTTATACATTAATTACAATACTTTTTCACAACTAAAACACCTAGATAAGCAGAGTAAAGTCAAAATTAAAATTTCTGTTAAAAGTTCCAATGTTGAATAAATGAATTTTATATTTTATTACCTTCTCATAGTGAAACTAGATAATAAGTAACATGAATGTACGTATAAATAATAGCTTCGCAGAATGTCAAGGTCGGGTAGAAACCGGCGAGATACGTTGGGAAATATTGACGAAACATCTCTCAACAACTCAGGTAGCGATGGCCTTTGTGGATGGTAACGCGGGCTTGCCAATATTCGGAATATTATTCTGTGACCTTGAACTGTTATCACAGTCTTAAATGAATTGACTATGAATTTTGTTGAAAATTAAAATATATGTATATAGATCAGTGATTCCCAAAGTGGTCTATATCGACCCCTAGGGGTCTATGACAACCTGCAAGAGGTCTACGTCAGCGAAAAAAATTTGGGGGTCCATGAAATGAAAATGGGGGTCCACGATTGTGGATCTCAACACATACACTGATAGTACCTATTTACTTACATAATACTATCTTATAATATCAAAACATTTACATTATTATAGAAGTACCTATGAAGTAAAAAAATTATTATATATGTTTATAAAATTGTGTAAGTTGTAGGATGTTGGTATTCGCTTTGTGGTTTGTTGCGTATATTTTACATAACAGATACAAAATTTTATTTTGCGTACTTTTGATTTAAATTCAATTAATAAATGTATAAATTAACATGTGTTTTTAACTTTAAGGTTTTAACACTAAACTTCACTACAGTTAGAAATTTACAGTAAATCAATATCAGGTAAGTAGAGGGTCTACCCAACACGGAAAAACATGACAAGGGGTCTACGACACAAAAAAGTTTGGGGAACTCTGATATAGATTCTCATTTGCTACCTATAGCGCCATCTATCGACATATTTTCGCGGGAAGTCGCTGTATACGGACGGCGTAACGATCGGACATTGTGACGTTCTTTGTGGGAGACCTGTGCCACGGTATAGCAATATAGAAGGTTCTATCGACTAACATGATGATAATGGTGATAATGATGGAAGTTAAATCTGTATAAAGATAAAATTCTGAGTAATCCTTGGGGGAGGCCTACGTTTTGCAGTGGGAATAGGATTACTATATCGCAATATTACTTCATCGTTTCAGCCCACAGATTATGATGGTATATGCCATAATCGCCACACTTGGCAGGCGGGATTGCGATCGCAGTTTGATAGTATGGCATGCAGAAGACGCTGCTACACGTTCTCAGAAAACTTTTTTGTGAGCAGTGACAATCCTATATAATTAATGCACAAACTGTGAATTATAATTGTATCTCAGGAATCGAACCCGCGACCTACAATCGCACCACTGTTCAATGTTACTCACTAACTGTTAACCTTATACTGAACATTTTAATATACATAAAAATTGTCGTGTCAGTGTTACTAACTAAGCTTGATCTATTTTTATAATCTTTTCTGTTTTCTTAGTGGTCGATTATTCTTCGATCTATCAATCTATCAATATACTCTCTCTCTCTCTCTCTCTCAATATATATATATATATATATATATATGAGAAAAGTAACAATGCACATAAGGTTATCACAATAAGTAAGGAAAAGCTGATACATTCTTCTAGGTTAATTGTTTATAAGGCATTACATCAAATTCCATTATAATAATGTCTCTGAATTATTATGTAATCAATTTTAAAATTTAAACACAAATTTCCATAAAAATTCTGTCACGGCGATCAGGCTTTTTAATTGATAATAAAGTTTATTAAGTAATTGCCCTATTATCGCATTAAAGATATTGCAAAAGTGTCCACATAAAAAAACAATCTGAGTTTATTGTTGGCTATTCTCAAGTTAAGGCGTGTTTGGAACGGTGTTAGTTTTAAGTTGTACGTTCCATTACAACTTAATTCTAGGTTCTATCTAATTCTAGACTCTTGTACTCTTCTCATAGCGGATACAAATAAGCCTAAGTGGATGACATGAATAAATAAATAAAATAAAGTTTTATCCAAGTAGGCGGCGCTACAGAGGTTAACGAAATATAGCATAACGATCGGAACTTGTCAATTACCAACTTACACATACTGTAACAGTCGTTAGCTTACTTAACTTAGTGTTAACTTTAGTGGTAATAAATCATCAGCTGACCGCGTTGAACATGCGGTCAGTGTTAATGACCTACCAGCTCGGCGCTCTCACGCGATGTCGGCACGCGACTGCTGCCACTTTTTGCCACAGTTTTGTTTCTAAACGTTTCAATAACCGGCGAACAATTGGCAAAAGTAAAAGTGAACCAATCAGAAGGTTGTTCTTACGTTATTACTGAAACATAGGGACGGCTATTTGGTTCTTAATCGGAGCGTTTTCTGTTAAAGTTTAAATGTAAATTATTGTATTTGCACATCAAAAATTATAAAAAGTAAAATATTTTAAAACCAATTTTAATTACAAAATTCTTTATTCAAAATTTGATGGATTACATCTATCAGTGACGTCAAGTTGAGTCTAAAACCTTGCCGGATGATGCCTGATATATATATAATTAATATAATTTTAATTTTGCCAAGCAGAGGTGAAATAAGAACGGGATCAACGAAAATGCTAAAAATCAGCTTATCGCTTCTTGATCATTACCTTCGACGGGTGACAACCTTGGCCAAGTTCCCTTTGTGGGGACTTTAGACCTAGTCGTTCTATGTAGTATCTGCTGAAGCAATCTAAGAGCTCGACCAGTCCGGTGATAGTAGAATAGTAGCACCATGTACCGGCCAGGGCGGAGGCTTCCCTGCGAGCCCTTGACCTTCAAAGAGGTCTTGCGCTAGGCACTCTCCAAGCTCTGCCACTTTGAGCCCGTGGAATCTATAAATATCACTTGAGCAGTAGTGAAAGTCCGTTCAAAAAATCTTACTACCATATGACCACTAAACATGTTGTTCATGATATAAAGGTACAGGTATATTTACTTAAAACTGGAATTTCTTAGAGTGTCGTTAAAAGAGATTAAGAGATAGTGAACACTGTAACATAAATTGAAAATATTAAACGTAAATATAATAAATACATTTATAAAACTTTTAAGTTAAACGGTTTTTTAATACCCATATTGTGGTGGTTGTGGAAAAATATGAACCTAGTCCGCCATATTAGAACGGCGTCCATCTTGAATTTTAAATTTTGACATAATCATCGTGTTTTACTAGTGTAGCCAAATAAAAGCATTTGATACCCATATTGAGGGGGTTAGGGAAAAATATGTAATCCGCCATTTTTTATCAGCGGCCATCTTAGATTTATAATGTTATTGATTTTATTATATTGTATTGTCATCTAGATTAAATGTTTCTACCAAATTTCAGATCAATCTGACAACGGGAAGGTGCTTAAATTTCAATTTCTAATTTTGACCCAAATTAACAAATTCCGTATGGGTCGAACTAAATAAAACCGTTTAAAAACAAAGGCACGGATGCTAATGTCTGTAGGATATAGATTTTAATAATAAAAAGTATATTTGCTTTGGTGTCAAAGTAAGTGCATTACATAATATATATTGAAATAAAATAATTTGTGTTGCAATGATAACTAACGCTCGGTTTTCCGTCGCAATACAGACCCGTATGTTTCTCACAGCCGCACTCAATGGAACGTAACGAATTATGTGTCGCAAGCGGTCTTTGGCTCTTCGGCGCGGCTTGATCTTGAATCGTTCCAGTTTATTTTAACTGACTTTACTTTACTTATACTTGCACTGTGATTTGTACCTGTAGATAACTTTCACTCCATGATGTACTTGAAGCTAATAATATCTACCCAAGTACGTTTTATTAACCCTCTGCACAAGGACATTATTTTCACATTTCCTTCTTACAACTCGATATTAACATATATATTTTATTATGAAGTGTTGGATATATATATACTTTTTAGTTAATTATGAACCGGGCGTGGACCAGACCGTGGTCCACCTGATAGCCCACTGAATGCCGGTTAAACATGAAGATCTGCGAGGAGGTAATGGCCTCGCTAATAAAGGAGGACGAATGGAGACCAATATTCCCCGAAACTTTGCAGGAAAATTGCAGAAAAAAAATCAATAGAAATAAATGTTAAAAATAAGAATAAGAATAAGAATAAAAAGGAGATCTATATACAACAAAATGTATAAAATAAAGTAAAGAAATGTAGAGAAAGGCAAAAGAAATGCGGAAAGAAAAATGAAGTACGAAAGATTATAAGAAGAATACAAGGGCGCGTTGAGGTGAGTTGTGGAGAAGAAGCAGGAAGAAACTCCACAACTACAAATCTTTTAATAACGCTTAATACAGATTTACACATACACACTTTACCAGGTGTAGTCTAAATGAAATCAAAATAATCAGGCGTCATCACTGTCGAAGATACTTATCATAGAATAATATATTTTTCCCATCAGTTTATGAAAATGTGTCTATCGGCTCAGATGAAAATGTAAAAGAAACAGAGAATAAATATTCAGAGACTGCCAGTTGTTCAGTTTCAGTAACTATAATATATATGTACTATAGAAAATATTAACTTCGTATTAAAACTGTATTAAACAAGTTGGGACCTAGTTTAGTGCCCTTAAGTAACTCGCGGAGGTAGGAATGCGCCGTTCACTTACCACAAGTTCTTCGGCGCGTTGAATTTGTTACATTAAACTGGTTTATATACTTTATAATCAAAGGTACATTAAAATAAACTCATAAAGTACTAATCATCGTATTTTATTCATTGCTTTGCCATACCACCATTATGTCTGTTGTTACACGGTTAGCATTTATTTTTTTATAGACACTTTTAATTTTAAAAATATATAAATTGTTATCATCTTAATTATCAATGACCGGTTTTCTGTAGCTCTCATCTAGCATAGATGTCTCTCAGCTAAACATGATTCCAGTTTCCAATTTATTTTTAAGTAAAAAAGCAGTACAAATATCTAAAAAGTACATTAAAAGTTACTGTATTAATAATGGTTTTGTTGTATGTTTATTTATAAATGATTAAACATTTTTTCTTTAAATTTACTATGTACAACATTGTAACAAGATAAAAGTGGGCAAATATATGTATATATAATACTCTTTATTGTACACGCTGGAAAATATATACATGTTGCATAACAGTAAAGAAAAAGTACCATTGGCTCCAAAACCTCGTGTTATAACACGAGGCAATTTCTTCCAGACGATAGAAATATAGAAATAGTCTAAACATACATATAAACACACATAAATTTGTATAAATAAATAAAGTGATCGTACGTAAGAGAAAAGATTCTATCGATTGGACTCTGGCATTTTATATTAACGAACACCAGTGAACAGTAAATTTTCGTAAATGGATAATAAATTGAATATGGTATTGCATCTTCTACCATAACGTGTTAAATATAGTCTTGTTGTTACTGGCAAATAACAAAGAGTACTTGCGCATCTCCTGAATAATGTATAAATAATGTTAGATTGTTGTCTGGAACATTCCGTGGTTTACTGGAGCGTGGGATATCTTCACACAGTTTTATATACCACGCGATATAACATACAGTCATAGATCATATGATTAGATAGACAAGTCTTTGATATTATTGTTGGTGTGATTTGGTTTGTTGTTGGTGGATTGTTGGTGTATATTTACATTTAGGATAAGAAATTCCACTACGTGGGCCTAAGACATAGGTAAAGGTAGTGTCAGTTAGGTCATAGTGATATATAGAGAAGGTCTATGCTTTGCAGTGAGTGTCTGTCACCTTACATAATAGTGATGACGCATTTTTGTTCACTCCTCAATCACTTTAAATTCTAGAAACTTTGTTAATCGATAAAACACTGTTTCTAGGTGTCCTCGAGTTCTCGTTTTTTACCCCTGCAACCATATTTTACTTCTATCCATGTTCACCACATTATTCTACCACGTGATTTTAGTAATCACATTTAATTAGATATATAGACTTGTTATTTAAAACTAATAAACGAGGGTTCCTTACGCGGAGTTCGACGAAAATCTATCGACTGATATGATGAGGATGATGATATAAAAATAATATATTAATGAAATATAATTTGCCTCATTGTGAGCATTGTGCACGAACGAGATAACTAAGGCGTCGTTCAAACTAAACAACATTTAGTTCAACGACCTATGTTTATTTTTTTCTAGTTCTTCCCTGTTATTATATTAATATCTTTTATTTTACTTTAATCCTTCGCAATCTCTTATATTACAATTTTCAATCAAATTTTTGAATCAATTTTTCTATATTATTTGCTTTTTACTATTTGTTGTAATTTTTATTACTATAAAGTTACAGCTGTCTTATTATACACCAATACCTTGCTTTGCGTTGTTTCGTTTTGCGTTTTTTTCGAAATTGCGTCGTTGCTTAATTCGTACTAATTTTCACTGTGCGACGTTAGGTTTTCGAGGTTGCGTTGTTTTGGATGCGATTCTTTAATTTTTTTTTCATCAGAATCAGTGCAGCGTTGGGTCTCCAAACACAAGGTGGAAAATTTGTTAATAAAATTTATTAATAAAGAGAATAAAACAAACAAGATGCTGTAATAAGGAATATAGGTAAGGGAATTTTGGTGATGTGATAATTAAGATCAAAACGTGATGAATTAAAGAAATTGTGAATGATGTAAGGAAAGTGAAAAGAAAAATGTGAAGAATGAAAGGAGAAAGATAAATAAAAAATATGAATATAAAGATTATTTAACTCGATATTGTAACGTCCTTGCAAAAGGAGGGGAAACAAATAGAAAAAAAAAACATAAGGTTTACAGAGAATCTTATTAAAATCGGAAAATGAATGTTGGTCACCTATAAACGGGTCTTTTGGAAATTTCTAGAGCAAGTACATCAGTACATCAGCCTGTAATGATACACTGTACATAAAATATTAATTCTAATTCATATAAGGTGCTCATTACGGTATTTTAAGTACTTTTATATCCGTCTTTAGTATTCTTTGACAGATAAAACGGCACAAAACAGTTGGAAATCACACGGTTAATTATATGCGAGTGTGATTTTATCTCGCTTTACTTGTATCATTGCGTACCGGTTCGTGGTTGCCACGACTATGCACTATTATGATCGGGGAATACCCTTTTGGCTTTTAACTGGTGTAAGTGAATTTCTAGCGATGGATACCTTCTTGGTAGCATGTAACATTGTAACACATTGTTGACCGTACTCCGTGTATTCTCAACTAGAAGGATTGTTTAAAACTGCTGAAGTACGTGTGGCTATCAGACGTTTTAGCGACATATCTGTAACGATCTTGCTGCTTTAGACTTAGTCGCCACGTTCATATAACTCGAGGGCATACTTCTTTAATTCTTGATTAATCTTTAATAAGAGTTGTTGTTTACATTTTGTTCAACGACATTAAAAAAATTGGAAAATCCATAACCTAACCCGCGATATATGTTCGTAACTCTTAATTGTTTACTACTGGGCCATCACTGCTCGAATTTATAATAAAAAATCATTTTACATTCAAGCAATTACATGAAATGAATTACACGTTCAAAAAAGAAAAAAAATTCCTAACAAAATACACATATCATCATCGTTACAACAGGCGTTACAGGTTGAATACATCCAACCGGTACTTCTGTCAATTCTAAATTAATTAAATATCTTAAATATACACAGTGAATCGTTTTATGTGTAAAAACTTTGAGGGTTTGATTTATGGCCCCCGCTATTGGGGGCCTCTCGTACTCCTATCTTTGGTGGGACAGGGACTTTATTGGCAATTTAATTTTTTCACATAATTTTTTATTTTCTCTCTCTTTCATACTTTACTTTCTCTTTCGGTCTATTATCTATCTTTCATGCTACATTTCTGCTTTCTTTCCCTTTTGGTCTGTTCATCTATCATTCTTTCCCTTTTTCTTTTTACATTTTCAATTTACATTTTTATTTTACATTTTTATTACTTATCTCCTATAATTATTTTTCTATCACAATTTTATGTATTATTTTGGTTCTATTTTTTCTTTTTTATCTATTTATCTATTTCTTTGCTGTGTTTGCTTTTTGTTTATTTCTATCGCACTTTTTGCGATTTATTTGCAGAGGGATACGAATGACTGTTTATCTTTTCCGCCTATCAGGGAGGCTATTGACTCCTCCCTGATTTTAACGCCAGACTTTGAGGGTTTAAGATATAACTTATTTGCCGTCAATTATTCATTGGGACCGAAAGGTTTTCGGGTGATGATCACGAGTCGGCAGACGCGGTGCAGGTAATCCTCACTAAGTGGACCGAAGATATAGTGAAGTAGCTGGATGCGGGCAGCGCAGGACCTGTCGTCGTGGTGAATTACGAGGAAGACCCATGTCTTCCTCGAAATTCACCAGTTGTTGACTCTGTGTTTGGCACTAATCGGTGTAACATAGCTCCTGAAGATGCCCCGTGGAGGGGTGAAACACGTTTTGAGTGATTTGGTGGTGGCGGTTGTGTGATTCGCATTGTTTGCCGCATGCGCATTTATCAGCGGGCTGGCGGGCGGTGAATTTCATTGCACGACTACCACTGCATGTGCGGAAGTGGCTAAATATTGGTCCTTTTCTTACTTAGGATGGACTTCCGCGAAGTAACGCCTGATTCCATTAAAGACCCATGTCTGAAAAAAATAAACATTTACATATTTTATGAAAAAGCATTTTGAAAATTGTTATTACTATATATTAAAATTAATTATTGTTTACTATTTCTTACTGCAGACTTTGTACTGTCAGAACACATAGACCTGTCACATTAAAAAAAAAAACATATATACGAGCGATAATTGTTTTAAAGCTTTACATAATCATCCTTTTAAGGCTTTTATACCTATTTATAATCACTCTGTATATTAAACATCAGACCAAAGTGATAACGTGGTTCCATAATAAACAAGAAATTACGTCAACTCGACCAGACTGTATTTGGTAAAATTGTCACTAAGCCATATGTGCTCAGTTACGTATTTGCCACATATGGAGAATACTAGGACGAGGGTAATAGGTTCGAATACGGTATACGTAATTTAAACACCGATTATGTATACAAATATAGCTTTCTAGGTAAAGATTTAGATTTTTTGGTTAATGAAGCATTTGTGTTGTGACATTTTATAAAGGTACGTACTTTGCGTCCTTGTGTTACATTCAAACCTTAAATCTTTGCGGATTTCCAATTTATTTTAATTTATTTATATATGTTATTATCTGTATAGGACAGTGTCCAATTATATATGCTACAAGAAAAGCTGAATTTAATAGAAGCTAGTATCAGATTAAACACATACATAGAGGCATTTTTTTAGTACTAGGATTTATATTCCATTGATATTAAAGTCTGTGACCTTGATATTTTTAATTTTTTCGGCATTCTATATCTTAAAGCTGCGTGGGTTTCATACATGCCCGATCAAGAATCCATAACAAACTCAGACGAGTTTTTTTTTGCCTAAAACTTCAGTTTTTCTTTTTTGATGCTTTAAAAATTTTCTAAATATGAACTAGCACAAGCAAGTAACACAATAGTGTAGTATAAAAGCTTGTTATTTCAATCAAAAAAGAATGATTTTGAACCTAAAAATGAAGTAAATAAAATAGAGTTGCATTGAAAATTAATGTTGCTAAACCTAAAGATATATAAAGAGATTGCATATATCTGTGTATTGCATATCTCCAGTGTAATTTGAGTAAAAGCCCTGTGTATTTTAATGTATATGTACTTTGGATTAACAATCCCTTCTATTGTTTGATCCGCACCGGCTCAATTTTTCCAAAGTAAATAATTATTCAATGGTTATACAACCATTAAATCTTATCGCTATTAGCGATTACAAGCTGTATTTCTTGCTTTGTCTATTATCTATGATTTTTTCTTTCTTTTACTGTATCTAAATTTACAATAAAGAGTTAAATAGATTAATTGTTGTCTTAGTGTTTTTATTTGAACTTAAACACCTTTCTTGGTTACTAAACACTCTGAGTTTAATCACAGATATTCTACGATGAGTAAATATTTAGTTCCAATTTTATTTTTTCTTTATAGATATTCTTCATAGATAAAAAAATCATACTTTGCAATATCTCTTAAGGATTATCTAGACAAAGTCTATCTTGGTGAATCGACATAGAACTTTTGCTATGAATGCCATTATCAAAGATTTACATTAGCTGGACATAAGTCTCCCTCATAGATATTTAATAAGACCTTATTGAAACGACCTGCATTTAGCGTATTCCGATCGCAACTATGTCGTTTGTCCACCTTGCCAGTCTGTGGTCTCTACTAAATAATCTTCAGGCTTAAGTGGCCAGCTATTCTGCGTGTTTTGTTGCCTATTGCCACTTCTTACCACACCGCCAGGCAATGCCTGTTACTTTCGCTTAAGTACACTCAAATACGGTTTCGTATATATTACAGCAAATCCGTGATATGGTCAGATTTACGTCCAATTGCATTGATGTAGATATTTTAGTCAAATAGTTTAAAGCTTGCATTTGCTTTGCGAAACATGCGAGTCAACACGCACGCTTGCAATCAGGGAAACAAACATTGCTGCATCGGTTCGGAGCAATGTCGATATATAGACAGTTTGGTTTATTTTTCAATCACTTACATCTGTGGATAATTTAATATTTAATAGTGAAATAGTAGTCTCAGCTTATAAAATGTTACATTAGTCTAATAAAAATACTATAAGGATGGGTTGTTATTATATATAACAGGGGTAAGCAACCTTTTTAATCAACGGGCCAATTTAAATTTATAAATTTTTTAGAGCTGCCTATTATGCCTAATATATATTAATAATTTACAAAATCCAATTGATATTAAAGAATGTTATAAAAAAATAAAATTAAAAGAAATAGAGATTTCACGTACAAATTTTAATGTAAAATGTAAGTACAAACAAGAAAAGAACAGAAATACGAAAGTACTTGAGATGTTTAAAAAGAAGTTAGCCACAGTTTTTTCGATACAAGCTGATTCATATAAGACTTTATTGATGAGGTAGTTACATGTACGCAGTTTTCGTATCGTGTTTCACTTAGTGTTCATCGACGGTTATTTCTGATTAATTTTTTCGGTTTAGTATGTACTGACATTTGATTATAATTAATTAAAACAATATATTGATCAGAAAAAATCGTTAAAATAAATTTGATTTTAGAAATACTTAGCGGGTGGCATGAGCTTGTTTAACGGGTCACATGAGCCCTCGGGCCGCGTGTTGCTTATCCCTGATATATACCATTATCATCAACGAATTTTAGGCGAAATTAATTTCGATTCATACGTCTCCCACAAAGATAGGCACAATTACCGGCCAAGCGCTGTCCACATTCAGTAACTTCCCAAAATCTTAATTTTGTCGTCGTTCCATCTAGTGCATGGATGCACAGACCGCGGCCCGCCGGTCGTACACTAGTGGCCCGCCGACAGCTAAAATAATACTCTCGTACATTCGAAATAAATTGAATTCTATTCCAGAATAAAACCTACCTATAATTCTGACGGTTGGCCCGCCAACAGTTCATGGTTTGCCCGAGTGGCCCCTAGTCTTAATAAGTCTGTGCAAGCATGATCTAGTGCAGTGATTCCCAAAGTGGTCTATATCGACCCCTAGGGGTCTATGACAACTCGCAAGGAGTCTACGTCAGCGAAAAAAAATTTGGGGGTCCACGATAGTGGATCTCAACACGTACACTGATAGTACCAATTTACTTACATTATACTATCTAATAATATCAAAACATTTACATTATTTATAAAAGTACCTATGAGATTTAAGATTTACCCTTACAAAATTGACGCCAAATGTTGATAATTTATTATTAAAGCATCATATTCATCCTTCTCACTAAAAATATTGATTTATTGCTAATGTTATTTTATTCATAGTTTATTTTATGTTTATTTAATGTTACGTATATTTTACATAACAGATACAAAATTTTATTTTGAGTAGTTTTAATTTAAATTTAATTATTAAATATAAATATATTAACACGTGTTTTTACTTTAAGTTTTTAACACTAAACTTCACTACAGTTAGAAATTTACAGGAAATCAATATTAGGTAAGTAGGGCGTCTACCCAACACGGAAAAACATGGCAAGGGCTCTACGATACTAAAAAGTTTGGGGCACTCTGATCTAGTGGGTGGCCTACCCAAGAGTCTACCAAGTCGTGGTCGCCACTTGAGAGCCTCTCGGAACCAACAGCTATTGGTACGAGCCAGGTACCAGGCACATTGCCTATTCAGAAGAGCAATTCTTTAAGCTGCGTCAGTTTTTGTTTCGTCACAAACCTTGTTTCTTCATTTTGTTTGCGCAGCGCATTTAACAGTCGATACTCTAGATGGTAACTTATTTTATATAAGTACAAAGAATATAAAACAAAATTCTTTACAATAGATATTGATAGCACTGTTAAGATGACATAAGAGAAATCGAATCTTAGCTATGAATCAAGTTAGATCCGAGCGAACTTTGATTTTATTTTTTGTCTTATCTAAATTTTGCTAAATTTTAATTAGTCTATAAGCCTTTCTTAAAAATACACTAAGCGTTTGCACGCTTTTATCGTCTTTAGGAGTCTAGTAAACATGTTAAATTTATAGACTTCATCACATAGATATTTCTTGCCGAACATGAAAGAAACGCGACAATATTTCATTAAAATTTTTTAAAATTCGAATACGGAAATTTGTCGGTTGTCAGCTTTATAGAACTATGTAAACTTTTTGAAAGAGTTTTAAAACTATTGGAGTATAACCGGCAAAGGAAAATGCTTTTCCGTAAACTGTTATTCGTAACTATCTCTAAAATACAGAAGCCTTTGAATATTTCCAAACAAGAGATTTCTTGATAATGATTTTATTAATCTGAAGCTTATTAAATCTTACTATGTATTTATTTTAGAAATTAAACTACGACAAATCGTGAAAAATTGAGGCAGGTGTCTTGAAAATAAAGTTTGTATAAAAAGAAACATTACTCAACTTCACAAATTGCTAATATGAGCTCTCGGCATTATTTTAAGCAATTATGAACAGAATGAAATAAGTCTTTCAAGAAAATAAATGTTTGATGTTAAATTCTCGTGTGATTTATACGAAAATTATTACTTATGAAATGCAATTAAGTATTGTGTAAGGTATGATTAAAAGTAAACAATGTTTTGCAATACACAAGATTACATAATGCTATTAAAGTAACGGAGGTATTGTTAAATCGTGAAAATCCACTCTAAAACCTTCGGACGTCATTTTTATAACTATACAAAAAATGATTGTTAGTTATCTATTTTTTAGTTTTAACTTGTGTAATAGTGTCATAGATAATAACCATTAATATATCTATATATTAAACAATATCTTCGTTGTTTCAGATGAATGAATGACAATGTACCATCCAGTAAGGAGAAAAATGTGTGAACACATTGTAAGTGTAATTTTACTAGTTTGTATATCCACACAGGCGATAGCTCATCCGAGAGCGTTCGATGTTCAAGTTCAGGGAACTCAAAAGAACTTAGATGAAAGTTTTGACAATAACGTAATAGACTTTGATGATGAATATTCATTAAAATATAATAAGAAATTCGATACAGCCCCTTGGCAAAATAAAGATGACTTCAATAAAGATTCCTACCGATACACGATTGTTAAGAACAGAACAAATATAACTGATGAACACAATATTAGTAAAGCTAAAAATCATACAGTAAAAGCTATAGATGAATCTACAGAATCTCCAGAATTCAGTGTTATACCTTTAGAATTAGTTAGTACGACAGAGAATACGGCCATAAGTGTTGTGGAAAGTACTACAGAAGTAGATTTGACTGTGATACCATTATCTACAACAAGAAGAACTTTGCCCGACTTAGAGATTAATCAAACAGTCTTTTTGCCTGTTTCAACACAATCATCTGAAGACTACACTCCAACAACTGAAATCATCGACGTATCAACAAAGAGCATAACATATGCTGATAAAACAGACTCTACCATCTCTGACCCAATTGTCACCACTCCCAAAAGTGTAAGCAATGGGACGATTTCAGATGTCATAGCAGCTGAAACTATTCGCGAGAATAACACAAATCATGACATTGGTTCTTTAAATGGTAATAATAGAAGTATAACAGAAAAAAATGAAGGTACTACAACAGTTGCAACTGAGGTTTTGAAACTAAATTCGTCTGATGATATCAAAGAATCAGTTGAAAGTACTGAGTCTACTGAAGAAGAGGTACCAGTTTTTACTGAACTAGATACGGACGTTATAGGTGATACAGAAGTGCCAGAAGATTACTACGATTCTAAGGACATCGTGCCTACAACTGCACCAAAAACTGATGCACTGTCAGTAATATTCGGATTCGCAGGTAGTGTTGTTGAAAGTGTGGTAGAAACGGTAGCCGAAAGAGTAGTTCCTAACTGGATCTATGATATATACAAACGAATGCAAAGGCAAAGCGAAGCCTTGGAAGCAGAAAAGTTGAGAAGTAGAGAAGAAAATGGTGGATTAGGTACGTCATCCATGCTTTTACATTAAATAATCTTTCCCATGCTCTTATATTAAATAATTTGGAAGAACTAAGATACAATAAAACTTTTGTTCCTATTACAGGTCAATTTGGCCGAGGGATTCTCAAGACAATCTCTTCAGGGATCAGCAAGCCGTTTAGTCAGTTGATGGCGGGGGTGCGGGACATAGGGTCGTTGGACAGTGATCGAGGATTTATAAACAGCTTAGCGTCAGGTGTTACCAGCGTAGCAAACGTTGCCAACTCAGTCCTGGATACCTTCAAGGATAGAGTTCAGGCTATTTATCCTGGTAATATTATTTTTTACTCACGACTCTTTCTATGTTATATTTCAATTATTTCAGTGGTTTTTGGTGCCTGTTTTGTTGATAGGAAAGTGAGGGTGCGAGATGGTCAACATTGTGATTGTTGTTTCTAAATATATACTGGTTTGTATCTGTTTGTGTCTACAGTACAATGCATTAGATTTTGTATCATTATTGCAGCGCCCAGTTCTAGAAGTTGTCCAAAATTTGTCACCTGCACTATATTTTCAATTCTCATTAACTCATCCGTTACTGTAAGTAGCTTGATGTCTACCTTATAGAAAATCCTTGGATCTTCAGGTACGGTGTGGTGCGGTGACGGTCGCTCAGCCGCGGCGCGCTCTGGTGAGCTGGGCTTGTTCTTCTTCACGGACACCTGCTGCCGGCAGCACGACGCCTGCAAGATCTACATTAAGGCTGGCGAGACCAAATACGGACTCACTAATACTGGCCTGTTCACTAGGTAAGAGTCTATTCATATTTTTTTATGGTTCTCTAACATATTATATCATTATCTATAGTATCCTTCCTATCCTACATCCAAAGGTTGTCTAGTAGAGATCGCCTCAAGCAATAAGACCACCTCTTGTACCTGTGTGTTTTGTTAAATCTTCTTTATGAAGTATTTTTATAGTTTATGGTGTACAATAAAGTGTAAATAAATAAATAAAATAAAAACAAAATCGGTTTCATTTTTTAAAATGAATTGTTAATATGAAGTATTTTTATAGTTAATGGTGTACAATAAAGTGTAAATAAATAAATAAAATAAAAACAAAATCGGTTTCATACAGTAGTACAATGATTATTTAATTCATTTGTATACATTTTGTGTGCATCCGATAGAAAATGTTTATAATCATAATAAAACTCATAGATACCCACTGCAAGGCGTAAGCTTCACCCAAAGATATATATGGAGGATATACTATAATCGCCATGCTTGGCAGGCAGGCTAGCGATCTGAATATCATCGACTCATCCTCTAGAAACTTGCTTGTGAGCAGTGATAATCCTGTATAATTAATGCACGTGTGAATTTTAAGAATGTTTCCCGAAAATCGAAGCTGCAACCTAAGATCGCAAGTCTTAGTCGTCTACTTGTTGTAGTTGGGCTATAACTGCTCACCAATCACCTATTTAATGATTGTATACCGGGAATCGAATCCGTGTACGATAGCATGTCTCAGTCCATTACCGCTGGGATACCACTGCTCGTAAATGTTTTGAATTTATCATTTTAGATTATTGTCAAAGTTGAACTAAATTCTTTCAAAGTACGACGTTTTGAATAGAAAAGAAGAATGAACCAATAATTGTTTTTAGAACGTAGATAAGTTTAAGTAAATAATAAAGTTCAAATATTTATTTATAAACACTGGTTATACATACAATTTAAATTAATAAAGATAAAATAAGGAAGAAAGAAGTAGGTGAAATAATTAATTTTCATAAAAGATAAAAATAAATAAAAAATAAAAGAAACAAAATGGTTAATACCTGATATAAACATTTATATGTATTTTTTTAACTTACTTTAGTGTATACTACTATATATTTATTGTAATTTGCGTCAGTTTCCCATAACAATATCATATTTGACCTCAGTTTAGTCACGAAGTATTTAAAGGTGAAGTAATATCCAATATAAATAAGTACACTTTCGCAAGAACGACTTTGAAATGTTTATATAAACATTGATCTATTGCTGTTAAATCTAATACAAGGTTTATACTCATAGTATACTAGTAAACATAATAAATTGATTCCGGTATCATTCTAGAGGGTATATCTCGAATCTGTGAACTCAGGCCCCAGGTCAAGGCTGCTTAACGGTGATGTGAAACCATTTCGAAGTATAAAAGTGGCTCATGGGCTTAGGTGTGTCTTAAAATATTAAAGGTTCGATCGAAGTAGATAGGTTAAGAAATACTGACCAAACCCCGCCCTTAAAGAATGCTTTCGAAAATATTATTAATGACTTGTATTGTATGTTCACAATACGTAAACAAATTTTGCAAGAATTGCGATATCCACGATGTAAATGTCAGAAGCAAAAATAAGTAACATATCTAAGACCCACTTAGCAAAACTTACTTTGGATTATGGATCTCAGATGTTGTTCAGAAAGCTCCTATTATTTAGACAGAAACGTCAAAGTACATTTTTGTTGTAATGGTTACTACACTGCAAAGGATCTCATGAACTCTGATGGCTAGCGTTTAGGAAGCGCCGCAACCTGTTATTGTCTAAATAAAATACAACAATGTTTGAAGAAAAGGTTTTTGACCAATGCGCGTTGCTGGTGATGACATATGGATCCGAGATGTGGTTATTTACAACGGGCCTTATAAGAAAGCTCTAGGTCATCAGAGAGCAATGGAGAGGAAAAATGGAAAATTCTAGGAGTTACTCTGCGAGATCGACTCAGAAATGACGAGATCCTCAAAAGAACCAAGACAGTCCCTCAACGAGCGATTGAGAGGGCTGTATCCGGGATTTTCTCGGAACGAGGACATAGTCTACCAGATTGGCCTGTTAAAATGCTGAACAGACAATTGCTGAAGTCTTGGTGAGTTATTGGTTATTTAATGGAATCAGGCGTTACCTCGCGGAAGTCCATCCTATGTAAGAAAAGGACCAATATTTAGCCAAACAAAAAGTCTGTGTTTGGCACTAATTGGTGTAACATAACTCTTGAAGATGCCCCGTGGAGGGGTGAAACATGTGTTGAGTGGTTTGGTGGTGGCGGTTGTGATTCGCATTGTTTGCCGCATACGCATTTGTCAGCGGGCTGGCGGGCGGTGCATTTCGTTGCACGACTACCACTGCATGTGTGGAAGAGTTATTGGTTTTTAAGTGGAGACTACGGAGCGCCAAGCGCAGGACTTCCATCCATATGGTAGACAGAGGATCCTGTTAAAGTCATCGGAAGATGCCTGACGCAGGCCACTTCTAATCGGCACTATTGGAAAATCCATCAGTGAATTTATTGATGTTGAAGTGATGATGACGATTTACCATTACAACAAAAAAACTTTGTTACAGAAAAAAAACATTAGTTATTAAAAGGTTGAATTGATTATTCATAGCTAATACAGAAAAAATTTTGACGGGTAATTTAGTAATATATGTAAGCCTTAGTTGATATGTATAGATCTTCTCTTATACGTATGAAGCAAAGATTCTTAAAATTAACATAAGTACGCCCGTTACTAAAACGAATTGATACTTCAATCTTCCGTTGATAAGTTATAACTAGAAAGTAGTTTTTTGTTTATTTCATATTGAAATAAAATAATTACACAATTTAAAATATTTCCTCCAGTTAGAAGAATAAAATTGACATCATTTTCTAAAAAGACTACTGTTATTCAACAGCACAAAGAGGATATTTTACGTTTCAATAGTTATTCTTATAAAAGGTTGCGCATAAACTGTATAATAGGGGGTCAAGTACCTTGATTGTGCGAGCCATTTTTAAAACTATGAAAGTTTTCGCAAGCCATGACTGAATAAGCGTTAAAACGGTATAGAAAAGGCATAAATTAAAAGTTAAAAAAAAAAGTTCATTCAATTTAAAGAAATATTTTTTTGAAATTTGGGTGAACAATTGGTTCATTTCTATTTTTAAGAAGTTTCAAATTATTCTCGCCTGATGACAAACTACTTATGATATAGGGGAAGCAGACGCTAAAACATTTGGACGATCACCATCTCGCTGATCTAACCAAGTCATTAATCGAACTCTCTATTGACAATGCAGAAGACAGGGTTTTATATATATATATATATATATATATATATATATATATATGGGAATGGGGCTCAATTTGAGACACAACACAATTTTTAACAACGGAAAATGATTTATTTTCTTTGTACAAATAACATCACATCTGTCCCTCATCACATCGCGTATACACCTCACCTGACGTATATTATTGTTTGTCAGACGTAGGGATACCCCTCTCATAAGAATAAATCTAACTAATCTTTTACAAATAATGAACTTTAATATTCCCACATAAATACACACACACACACACACACATATATATAAAAAAAAATATTTATATACATATTATAATTATAGCAAGTTTATACATGTGAAATTTTTCGCATGATGAAATTGAACAAGCATGTAATAAACAGCAAAAGCAATGTATTTTTTTTCCTTTTCAAGAATTGATATTTATTGTAAGCATATAATTAAACCATGTAAATATGTTTTAACTTAAAGTAGTAATTTAAAAGACATTAAAACTTTTTTAACGATAATACCATTCCAAAAACAATCCCTCCCCGCTGTATTAAATGGATCGTGAAAGTTTCAACTTTCTTACAACTTGTGTTAATAACAGGGATCTTGTGTTATTGATAGGTATCTATTTTTAGATCCCTTTGAACTCCAATATTAGTATGTTGACTCCAGGATAATTAGCTTTAAAAGAATTTAACTCCACTTTGGTAATTCAAAGTATAGCCTTTTAAATAAAATTTTATTGTTTGTAATATAACCTTTGGTCCTCCGGAAATAATTAGTAACAAGTTCAACAATTAAAAATATAAAATATTTATAATCACATTTTATTATATTTAATTTTATTAAACAAATTATATATTTTAACTCTCCAGCTGACCCAATTGAAGATTTAAAATTGTATGTAATAAAAAAAGAAATGATTTCAAAAACATAAAGTATATAATTTTGGTTTCAACTGTATTTTGTTTGGAATGTGTTGACGATACTATAACAACAAGTTACTATGTATCTCCGAGATACGTGTTCCTTTTTTGATATAAAGTTCTCTTTTGGGTTGCGTAAATAATTGATGTAGATATTTTTCCAACACGGGAAGGGCGACATACAGTTGACCACATCAAGAACACGGATTTTGAAGATTGATGCAACGAACTCTCACAGATTGCACTTACAACTTATTTATTAACATTGTAAATGCAAAATCAACTGCAATTGTCCATCAAAATATTTCCCATTAGAACGTTGTAAAAAGTATAAAGAAATTATGAAAAAATATTTAAAATAAGGATGAAATTAATGAAGTCATTTTCAAGCTTTAGCTTTTTGTTTGTTTTATATAAATAAGGAAAACAAAGGATAGGATGATATGGAAAAAGCTTGCCTTATACACACACACACACATTTATCTATATATATACGAGTATATACAGTATATATACTGATGTACTGACTCATCAATCATACTCAATATATCTTTTTAACCAAAGGCAGGGTGACTTGCTTTAAATATTCCTATCGCCGAATAGACGTTATCTAAAAAGGGAATTTGAAAAAATTCTACCCATAAGGTAGGTTTAGGGTTCATCGTCGTCAGTTCAAACTTGGCTAAATCATTTTATTGTCAATTTATTAATTATCAATAATGAATCTCATGAAATCATTTAAAAACACTGCGGGCCACTCGAAGCAGCGAGTGATAGCTAGTACATAGGAATATATGTATACGATTTCGATGCCGTATTTTCGTTCCAATTAAAAACGCGAGTCAACTTTGGCGCGCTTTTGTAGCCGCCATTATATTCGTGCCACAGATTACGTAAAGATTACGCGCGAATTGTCGTTGGTCAAGAGGCCGGAGTGGTTTGAAAACGGATTTTATTACCATTGTTTCTATTCTGTGTGTTGTTTGCCTGAGAGATTATTTAGCGATTGTTTATGTTTTAACGCAACGTTCCACAATCTAAACGGCGATGTCGTCATCGGGGTTTTATTTTTTTTTGTTATGACAGATGTCACTGGCCAGTTACAATTTTTTATTTTAATTTCCTTTTTTTCTAGACGCGCTTTAGCTAGTAAATTTCTTGAATTAGGTTGCCTATTAGATAGGTTCAATGAAGATTAATAAATTATTGCTTGTAAATAAATATCATCTACATATGTGCAATGAAAATTTTGTAGGAGAGATACTATGGTTTAGGCTTCAGCAGTAGAGAACCTGTGAAGTACAGAGATATACTTGTGTGATAGGACGCTATTATAGTACTGAGATGTTTACACATTTCCAAGAATAATATCATGAAGGTTCCCCGACGCATGAGTTATAAATTACATTTTCGCTTGTAAATACGCGAGTGCTTAACTGTCTAGACATAAGAAAATATTGTATACAAATATCAAATAGCGGTAATCCCACTTCCACCTGTCTGCGCTCTGGTCGGTCATATTATCCTAACTTAGATCGGGACTCGCAGGTTACTATTGGGCGTTAACCTATCAAGGTTTAAATGCGGCACTTACAAACCTAATAGAAGTCGAGAAAAGATTGTTTAGCGGTTGTTAAGAAATGCAGCCATCTGAATTGTCTATGTTCGAACGAATATTTAAAAATAGAAAAGTATATATATATATACTAAATAAAAACATCAATAATAATAAATAAAAACATCATACTGATTTGAATAGCATTTGCCACAGAAAGAATAAAGAAAAAGAGATGAATAAACGGATAAATAATCGTAGGTCTAGTAAATAGTCATTTTTTCCTAAAAATCGGTAGTGAGTTAGTACTCGTATGTATTATATTCAGCGGTAAATCATTTCACAACCGTACGGCCTATCTGGTAAAAAATTTAGCCATGAACGGAGAAGAATGCGCCGGCATTTTTAATTTCAGATTCTATAATGATCTCAAAGACCTCTCATGTGTATCATGAAGAAATTGAAACCTTGATTTAAGATAAGATAGAGTGCGGCGGATTGAAAGGAATATTACAGAGTAGATAAATTAGTTCCTATTTTTGCAACTAATTTCGGACTATCAATAGAGTAATTTGCAATGTTAAATAGATAAGTTATATCATATGTAGTTCATGCTTCAGCGATAGAAAATGACATCTTTTACATTGGTGGAAGTAGTCTATTTAAGATTGACTTGATTCAGATTCAGATAGCGTAAATTTCTTCTGAATTCCTTCGATTCGGGATTCATAGACAAAGGAATTCAAGAGGCTCCTGTTGAAAAATCTATGTATGATTTTCAGTGGTTTACGAGAAGTAAAATAATCTTGGAACTCTGGGTGCAGTTTTAACAATATTCTATATGCAGATTGTAACCGTTTACTGTTTATCTTTGTAAATTAGTTGGTTATTAAGTTTAATTGCAAATTTATTATTAGAAAGATGTAATAGAAATTGACAAGATCGGTTTGTAATAAGCTATTAATTTTTAATTATAACGGTTATAAATATAGCAGAACAGGCCGCCTGTGTTACAGCAATACCGCTGACGTCACATCAAAATCTTACGTAAGTAGCGACTGCTGTACCTGTCTCGTAATTGGTCGTCACAGCTTTACTTGTTTCCGGTTTATCGCCGCTACGAAGTTGCATACTTTCTCGATGTACCCACGTTTTGGGACGTGTTCGTCATGATGTTTTGGTAGAGTAGGTGGATGGTTGAAGATTAGATCAGTGTTTCCTAACCTATTTTATGCTACATTTAATGGAATCAGGCGTTTCCTTGCAGAAGTCCATCCTAAGTAACAAAAGGACCAATATTTAGCCACTTCCGCACATGCTGTGGTAGTCGTGCAACAAAGTGCCAAATACAGAGTCACTCTGTGTTTGGCACTAATCGGTGTAACATAACTCCTGAAGATGCCCCGTGGAGGGGTGAAACACGTGTTGAGTAATTTGGCGGTGGCGGTTGTGTGATTCGCATTGTTTGCCGCATACGCATTTATCAGCGTGCTGGCGGGCGGTGCACTTTGTTGCACGACTACCACTGCATGTGCGGAAGTGGCTAAATATTGGTCTTTTTCTTACTTATTTTATGCTATGCCCTACCTTAGTCTATCTAAAATTCTGATTACCAGCCCCTCCTAACCTATGTAACATTTAATTATTTATTTAGACTACTAGGTAATAAAAAGGTAGTTATTTTTTTTCTTTGTTCTTAAGACTGTCTATAACATTTGTCAAGCTTCTGTTTGTCAAAATTTGGAATATGATTTGGCTCAGTTCTAATCATTTTGAAGGATATTTTGTGTTTCAAACGCGACAAGTTTTGATTAAGGTCGAAATCTTTTAATTTTTTTGGAAAAAAACATCAAAAACTCAACTCATATTCATCCTAAACCACGGTATTCGCCTGATTTGGCTTCGCGCAACTTCTGGTTATTCAGCAAACTGAATAGTCGAATGTGAGAACGCCATTTTGACACGATTGAGGGCTATATCGGGAAAAGTCTATTCCGATTGGAAAAAGCGTTAGCAAAAGTGCGTTTTATCGGAAGGGGATGGATCGGAAGAATAAATAAAGAATTTACATTTTAAATAAATTCACCTTACTTTTTGACCACGGCCATAATTTTTAGTTCTAAAAAATTTAATTGTTCACTTAAAAACTTAAATGTTAGGTTATAGGAAAATAAAATTAAGATATTTTAAATGAAACATATTAAGTAAATTTTAATTACGTATAGTGAAAAAATTAAATTTCAATTTCAAGTAATCTTAATAAAGATATATCTGTATTCATTTATTATTTTAATCTAGTAAGATCCTTGCATTTGATGCTTGCTGCATAGAGATTTTATTTCGCTAACCTGTATTTTTTATTAGTTTTTTTTTTACAGAACTATCATTTACAGCACTAAATCTAAATTAAGCAAAAAATGAGGATGAACACGGTGCTACCGTGTTCATCCTCATTTTTTAATAGCTTTATAATATTCTAATTTATAATAGCTTTCTTGGTTGAATTAGGTATTTAATTTCTTTCTCACAAAGCAATACCGTCAAACATAATTACACATAATAATTACTTACCGTAATTATTTAAGAATTTGCTCGTGTCTATTTTCAAATTGCCCCCTAACCATCGAATTTCTCCCTGAGGGGCGTGAACACCACGTGTGAATCACTAGACTTGGTTGTAAATTTTATGAGCTCGTTTACGAAAGTCTGTTTAAGATCTTTACTGTGAATTCAATAAAGTTATTTGTCGATTTTTAAAAGTATTACTGGATGCATTCTATACTATTGAAGTATTTAGTGGGTGCAAAGATAAATAAATAAAGATAGGTGGAATAAGTAAACATGAAAAAACAGAGAAAAATATTGCACATCGACCTTTGGAAAAAGACAATCGGCTAATTTCGAAGAGCATTATCTCTGTCTCACACTACCTATGTGACGTTTTGTCTGTCGTGCGTGTTTATATATATATGTATATATATATATATATATATATATATATATATATATATATATATATATAATATATATACACAAAAAATGTATTAAAAATTAAATATTAAAATAAATAGTAATACAGGATGTCCACTGCTGTATATAGCCTGGATATTGGATGATAAGACAAGGATGTCCATCCACAACTATGTTCTACTGAACAGATGACATGTTCAACTTGTGGATCCACATCCTACATTGCAATCACGGGTGCGTGGTTAGAACACCAGATTGAAGTCCCAGCGGTCATCTGTTCTGCGCTTTCGTTCTGTTCTTCCCTAATCAACTTGGTTGTAAAAATGGATACTTTCGTTCGTCTATGTATAATCTCTATATATGTTTACATATATACCCCCTTATCCACATATACAATCCATATGTATATAATAGAATTTAGAAATATAATAAATACTATATTCATTCATTCATGTCAACTGTTACACGTCAGATAGAAGAGTTATGATTACTTATATTATAATTTAATATCTTGCTATTGATTTGGCACATTATAAGGGTAAGACTTCCGTTAAATATTGGCTGGGTTTGGTTTTGTAGAGCATTGTCTTTATCACACAGTACTCCAACAGCTCGTTATACAGTTTAACCGATTTTTCTTATCAAATTTTTGCACCAAATTTATCGACGTGCCAAACCAAATGCCCTTATTATGAAATTTATAAATTAACAAAGAAAATATTTATCAAAGATATATAAACAAAAATAACACTATCTAAATTGAGTTTATGAAAAAGACAAGTTAATGTATATACAGCTGTCTGGATATAGATGTTAAAGGTTTTAAAGGAGTGAATGTATAAAGTAATTGCAGAAGGCAATATCTTGAGAAATTGAGAAGGAGCAGTAGAAATGGAGTGGTGACAGCAGGTTAGCAAACGTTGCATAGAATGTCCATCAATATGTTGGACAGACGATCTTGTTACAGCTGTCGTAAGTCGTTGAATACCGCATCTAACCAGTCCTATTGCAATTCCATGGGTGTGGTCTATGTCCAACAGTGGGCGTCCTAGGGCTGAAATGATTATTATTATGACATACAAACATTCTGATCATAAATCGTAACATTGTTTATAGTCTTTTTCTTAATAAACACGATATGTTTCGATTTAATTTTAAATTTATAATTTTAAATATTATATACATGATGTACTTATTAATTTTGCTAAGGTTGACTTGGGTTAAATACCGCTAGGTATGAAACCCATACTAAATGATTTTGTGCAATCTATAGATAAATAAATGATTACTTTAAACTCCACATTGGTACTTTGGTAGGTAAGGTAATAAAAAAAATATTTTATCTTTCGAGTAATGTGGTGTTTATGCAATGATTACATCACGTACTTGCGGCCGAGTCCCGCCGGGTGCACAGGTGAGACTAGTGAAAGCGAAGCGTGCCGCTCACCTAAGACGAATTTAACTAAATTATAAAAACGTGAAATTGATAATTTATTATCTGTATAATTAATTTAACAATGAAATAGGTAATAGATTACATTCGGTACTAACCTTGATGTAACAATGAAGTAAAGATTTATTCTTTCTAATAGGCTTTGCAAAGAACCTTCGCGAGCAGTAGTATCCCAGTGGTAGAGGACTGAGATACGCGATTGTATGTCGCGGGTTCGATTTCCAGGGTACAATTTTAAATATTTCATACTCTGTGCAACATATATAAGATTATATATATATATATAAGATACAATAGATATAAGATTATTTAAGATATTATATAAGATATTATATAAGATTGCCGCTGCTCATAAATAAGTTTTCAGAGGTTGCGAAGCAGTGTCCTCTGCGTACCATAATACCACAATGCGGTTGACAACCCGCTTACCTAGCTTGATGATTAAAGCTTATCCCCCCATAGGCCTTTTTCGTGCAGGAGACGTCTGTTGGCTGAAACAGCGAAACACCTTAAAAAGCCAAGAATTTTAGATAACTAACGTTTAAATATATAGTCAATTATTAAATACATAGTCTATTGTCAGGTTCGGAATGTTCATTATGTCGAGAAAAATCTGGTTAGACGCGATAGTTACTCTTTTAACCTGAACTTTACAATTTTTTCCTGTTGTAAATCGTTCGGAAAGGCAGTTTGGCATCCAGTTGCAGTTGAGATGTCACGTTCTACGTGTTTATTGTTATTTAGGTATAGAAAACCTTATGAGTAGAGAGGGAATCTATACCCTTAATGAAATTAGTATAGCTAATTCGTATGAAATGCTCTAGCAATATCTTTGTATTGATAAGGTTGCAAGGTTACATTATTAATAATGGAAAAAATGTCATGAAGGGTTCTCAAAGTTGTGCGGTGTGTGAGAGACTCGTCGTGGAGTTAGGAATTTCCTGTTGTATTTGAGGTTTTTCTTGAAGTCCGTCGACGGTCTACAAGATTATTATTTTCTATTCGCTTGATGTGTGTCATCAATTGGGACTTGCGGATTGGCAATTATTCGAAAACATGTGTAAAAATATAATTAAACATGCTGACCGCTATGTTGTGATCGACCTATCTTTAAGTTATTTTTATTTATTTCTCTTATTTAAGTTTAATATAAAATTTGCGGGCTTTATCAGGGTTGGAGTAAAGCACTGGTTTTAGTTGAATTACTTGTGTCATGACGTGTGAAGACAAAGATCTTTGACTAGAGTCTAGTCGTGTACGGTGCGCTTCATAAAAAGGCACAAGTTCATCTAGAGCATGGATGCACAGACTGCGGCCCTCCGGTCGAATACTGTTGGCCCGCCGACAGCAAAAATAATATTCTCGTACATTCGAAATATATTGAATTCTATTCCAGAATAAAACCAAAAAAATTTAATTACCTATACTTCAGGCGGCCGGCCTGCCATCAGTTTATGATTTGCCCGAGTGGCCCCTAGTCTTAATAAGTCTGTGCAATCATGATCTAGAGAGTAATGGTAAAGGAATTCGGTGTGCAGAAATGAGGAGATGCGCTGAAGAAGTAAGGTAACCGATGTAGCTGGAGGCAACGTTACGTTGCTGGTAAAGTGTCAGTACACGGGACACAAAGGTCGTGCAACCGAAGGCAGTAGAAACCAATGGGTTCTCGTCTGGCGACCACATGTGGATAAGCATTTCACTAGGTTGTTCGAGGATATAGTGAAGGGCATGGGTAGTCGCTTGTGGTGTTTGATTAGCTGGTATGATGATGACTGATTTTATTTTCATTTATTTTGTTTTAACTGTATTTTTGCTAACTACAATAAGTACATGTTAATTGTTAAATCTTGGGAATATTACTGATTTATAGATGATTTTCATTGAAACTTTTGTTTCTAGCTTGTCATTAGTTTTTACTGTATGACGTCACGATTTCGATTCTCGACTGTTGGCCAACTGTATGGCATTGGTCAAACAGATTTTTTTGTGCCTAGGCTTCCTTCATGTTCTGTTCTCCTTGATTCTGAAGGTCGTGACGTCCTCCCTTAACGTCTGCCGTATGAAGCACATCATCGATTCCGTCTATTGGCTAACTATATGGCCACGTGTCCTGTTTTGTTGTCCACAAAATTGTCCAATCCGTGTAGTCACGATCATTGACTTCTCATTAGCGTTCGCCGTATTTTGTCACCATCGATCCCAACTGTTTGTCAACAACGGCGTCGAAAGTTTTTAACTTATGCTGGTTTTACTGTAAGTAATTCCTTAAAAGGGCTTAAATATTACATCACGAATTGTTGTGACACACATACTTCTCGATGAATAATCGCAAAGGTCACATTCGCAACAATTTTATTTAAGAAACAATTCGCCGTATAAAATCCCACACTGCGCAAACGACCGTGTCAAGTGTGTTGCTCTCCATAATATGTAGGTAAATTAAAAAATAACATAAACAGTTAAAATTAAGGTCGACATTTCATACCATTTAACGCTTCTATCAAACCGGTTTGTTAGTCTTTTGATTACGACTCTAATGGAATTTTTTGTTTATTTGACGTAATTATAAAGTTTTGCAATAGTTTTAATTGCAATTGTCGAAATTATTAATGTTTACGACGAAATTTAATACTTAACTTTTGCGAATGAATGAATGCGAAATGAATGGCGTCGTTTAATACGATAAGTGACAGAGTTAGGTTATCCAGGTTTTTTATTTGATACTTTTTTAGTTTATTTTTGTAGTCATGACAGGTCTCTCACTAGTGGAATGATTCGAGAATTAAAAAAAAATACAAGAAATTTTAAGAGGAAAGTTGATAGTGTAACGCCTATTGAGATCGTATAGATATCTTCGATATAAGTTGCTGAAGTAAGATCCTGCGAACTCCGTGGACTGCATTTCGTACCAACCTGTGAATTTTGAACTATTTTAAAATTAAAGGCCATCTACCATCTTCTTTCTTCTTCTTTTAAGCCGATGGACGCCTATTGGAAGGCACTGGCCTCCCTTGCAGATCATCACGATGATAGGTCCTGCGCTGCCCGCATCTAACGATTTCCCTTGAACTTTACTATGTCTTGGGTCTATCTAGTAGGGGAACTACCCACGCCGCGTCTACTGGTTCGTGGTCGCCGATACTCGAGAAACTTTCAGCCCCAACGGCCATTGGTTGCATAAGCGTTGTTTCCGAACCCTTAGTCTAAAATCTTGGTTCTTCTACGTATCTTAGATCTCGCAGCAGAACTCTGAGCATTCCGTTCTCCATTGCTCTTTCGTCATTGCTCATCGGCCTGCGCAGAGTGCCGATTTTTTTAGGCAACATAGAACTATAAATATATCGAACTAAATTAAAGTAACGTATTTCAGAACGATATCTTTTTAAGGGTGATTGGAAATCGGTGTATTTTAAAATTTATTCTGACAGATGAGCTATACTTTTACCCTCTTGACACTTTTACATCTGTAACCGATCACTCTGTATAATCTAAAAATAAGAAACTCTGTTATTATTAGTGTAATTTGTTTTCTGAATTGAAATCGATTAATCCTTTGATGAATTTCCCAGGTCGCACTGCAGCTGCGATGCGCAGTTCCGCGAGTGCCTGCATAAAACCAACTCGCTGATCTCCGCTCAGATCGGCCTCACCTACTTCAACGTGCTGGGTCCGCAGTGCTTCCGCAAAGCGCATCCCATCGTCAAATGCGTGCGAAGGACCAGGCAAGTGTAATAGATGTCACGCAATCAGGCTTTCATAGAACAAAATCCTATCTAGTACCGCCTTTGTGCTTTTTTTACCACAACATAAATCTATTGTAGTAGCAGGTCCACATAATAACGAAAGTCAAAATTCACCGACTTAGCTTGAAGAATTGTTCGTTTGAAATGGCAGCAGGTGATGGATGTTCTTGCCAACGCGGAGTATAGAAAGTTGCTGGATGTAGGCAGAGATAGATCGGTCATGATGATAATCTTTGGGGGAGGTCCTCATTGAGGATAATGACATCATTAATCCACCAAAATGCTTCCTTACCTCCCTGACATAACATGATTGGATTTGACATTTGACATAATATGATACTTGATCTCGATCTTATTAACATTAACATTTGTTTCAGGATAACCGGCCAGAAGTGCGAGGAGTACGAGTTGGACTATACTAAACCGAAAATGTGGCAGTGGTTCGATACGGAAACCTTCTGATGCTCCAACTCCTGAAGGCTTATCGACTCATGTCAGCGGAAGATCGTTTTATGATGTAGATCTGCAATCTACAATCCTTTATTGTTGTATTTATTGGATTTATCAGTGCAGGTTTGATGCTGTAGGTTTACTTACGTAGGTTCACTGTCGGATAAAAGAAAATCTAACTAGATTTCCAGTAAGACCGATCTTCTTGACCGCCTCAATAATCGGCTGCCGATCAATAGTCGCATCATAAGCTTAAAGTCCCAGCGGTTATCACTGCTGTGCGCTGTGTGATATACCACTGCCATTTCAACCTGCCCAAATATTTATTCCCTTTCATCTATAGATCTCCCTATTCTTAATTTGCTCCTTGAACAAAAAACCCTTATCATTTTTGATGAGTACTCATATAACTTTTGTATTAACGAACCGATTTTCTATCGACGTTTTTCTACAAGGTTAATCATGAGTGGCTTCTTTTTGTTAATCATGTGATTCTAGTAAAATAGTCGCGATCAAGACGATCACCGCACGTTTCTTCTCACATTCTTCCTTCTTTCACAAATCCGCCATCCGTTTCTCTTCGAGACATTTAGCAAATATAGAGGGGCCATTGTTCTGATTCGCATATCCCAAAGCTATGCCATTCATTCTATCCTGGACAATTCTCTTTCGTATGCAAAGTGTCGCAGCAATGACATGTAATTTGAATAAAATTTTGTGAAGTGAATCGTGGTCTTGACCCTCAAGCTACGAGTACCAGCTACTTAGTTAGTACAACATTTTATTAACAAGCTATTAGACTAACATATGTTTGTAATGAACAAGGAAATTTAAAACAATTAAAATATAATCTGTGGTTTCTTGAAGTGCGAAGTGATTTTCAAAGACAGCATTGTTCTTATATTGTTTTTGACTTATTTATTAACCTTTAAACTAAGTCAACTTAACAATTGTAATACATAATTTAATTTTAAGTTTATTGTAAATATTTGTAAGTTTAATGTAAAGTTTGATAATAAATGTATGTAAATTACTTTCGTTTATTTTACTAATTGGCCTCTTGCAAAGATCGCTTCTATGTCGTCAGTCCATCTAGTGGGAGCCTGTCCACGCCGAGTCAATCGGCTATTTATCTTTAATCTGGAATCTTTTGGACCAACGGCAATCAGTTGCTTGAACAATTTGTCCTTGCAACTTCAGAAAAGCAATTCTAAACTACGTCGGCGATCTTGGTTCTTCCACGGATCTCCTCATTTTTGATCTAGCAGCGAAGCTACCAGCATATCTCTCATTATCGTTCCAAAAACATGTACATGTCGACTAATCCTTACTTATTCTATTACCATACTATGGTTGTCTGTACATTGACGGGTGAAATTCAACTTATATTTATGAAACAAAATCTATTTAGGACCTCCGCCCGCAAAGTTGCCAGACCTCGTTAAGGTCATCGGAAAACTCTGGGACCTGGGTAACTCCCAAACGTTCCTATCGGAAATATATGGAGAAGGCCCACGTCCAGCTGTGGACGTCTTTTGGCTGGAATCATTATAATAATCTTTTTTTAGTGTCAACCGTCGCATCGCATCAGTTCAATATATTTTGTTATAATAAATATCAATGCATGTATTGTTCATAAAACTTCTATTTTATAATAGGGTCTGTATCAGAAGTAATATTTACTCATAATTTCTCATTAATTAAAGACCATATACTCGTAAATAACAGTTTTGATATAGAATTGTAATTATTCATCTATGTTCGTTATCGTATATAAGATAGATAAAGTTTAAAGTTCGCAATAGATCAGGATCTTAACCCTGACTTAACGGATATGTATTTATATACACGCATAGAGCATAGTTTTACATATACAGTACAAGTATAAAAGATACAAAATAAAAGTAAAGAATAAAGAAGTATTTTTAAATTCATAATAAATTTTTGAATGCTTTTCACTAAATACTCTATTAAGCACTAGTGAAAAAAAAAAAATAGTTATTTATGGTGTACTCTTCTCGGGTGAGGAGTAAGAAACTGTGTTGCTAACTGGAAATTTCTATACGATAATCTTAATATATCATTTTTAAATTTAATCCTGCGAGGTTTCCCAATTAGTTCGTTCTTATCTAAGAAGAACTTGCAAGAAACTCAGACAGGTTTGCAGGTATACAGAGTGAAAGTTATAGGTTTAAAAGTTACAAAACTGTATTTATAGCTAATTTACTACCAATTAATGTATAACCCTAAAGTCAATGGCTTTAGAAATATTGAATAGCGTAATGATGATATACTGAGTTAGAAGAAGCTATTTCAAAATTTCTACATATGAAATATTGTTTAATATCTGTACCTGTAGACTTAGTTATGTTTAAAATTATTGACACATGGTTATAAGACGTAAAATCTTCAACAATTTTTGATGATAAGTGAGCTGTACATTCACACGTTTGAAGTTTTCACATCTATGACCGATCAACCTGTAGGAACGCTGTGGAAGGGTTCCTGTACTAATTGCTGTTCTTTAACTTACGATTTAGCTTGTTTTGTTTCAGCCAATAGACGCCTATAGCAAGGTATAGGCCTCCCCCAAAGATATCTATGGGGGACGTACCATAATCGACATGCCTGGAGTATAATAGTACTCAGAGAACGCTGCTGCCGATCCCCTGGAAACTTGTATGTGAGTAGTGGCACAAATTGTGAATTATATAAGATTGTATCCCGGGAATCGAACCTGTGACCTACGACCGTAAGTCTCAATCCTCAACCGCTGGGTAGAAACTGCTCGGTATGTTTATGAACTGTTTTTAAATAACAATGTCTTTCTTAGACAAAGATGTAAAAAACATCCAAAAATCCTGCCACGTCATTTTTTTTGCATCCGAGAAAAAAATATACATAATTTGATTTCGCATTTTTAAAAGTAAACGTGTAAATTCATTTTTAAGTTACTTATAAGCACCTCTCCCTTTCTCTTCCTGTTCAAAGATTTATTTATTAACCTTGCACACAGAAACCAAACCGGTGCTAGAAGAGTTGGTAAGAATTTAACAAAATTTATAAGGACTCTTAAGTACTGTTACTATCATCATTTCAGATATAGGAAGTCCACTGCTGGGAATAGTCCTCTCTCATAGTTCCAAAAGAACCGGTTGAAACCGATTTAAATCCAGTTCCAACTACTAAGGATTTCTAAGTACATGTATTTGGTTATTTCTATATGTTATATTGACTGGCAAAATACGTATCCATTACACGTATTTACGTCGAGTGAATAAATAATGATTTTAAAATAATTTAAAACACATAATAATTTAAATATAATTCATTAATAATTTACAAATGTTAAAGTATTACCACATAATACTAATATCACTTTGTGAGTATATATTAAATATTTTACAGTCTAAACACTTCATTTTGGATATGATCAATTTGGATTTGTTATTGTCTCTCCACGCATTTGCCTTGGACTTTTGCATAACCTGACGCGCATTGATCCCCTGCGAATGCCACTCGGTCTTCAAGATCTACTTCTGGAGTAGTTGTCTTCACATTGGTTTCTTTAGGTCTATCCGTTGGTTTATATAGAACACTGTCGTTATTCGTTGCTGAATAATTAGTATGGGGTGTAACACTGGGAGTTATGTTTGTGTCTGTACTTTTTGCTTGCGTTACGTTTGTTTTATGATCAGGACGTCTTTCGTTTGTAAAAGGTTCTTTATTATAGTTCACATTTTCATACACCACCGGTGAACCATCAAGTTTGTGATCTAAATTCACGATATCTTTTATTTTACTGTTGTAATTCTGTTTGAGATTAGTAAACACAGGTTTTTCTACTCGTTTTTGTTTCATTGTTCCATGATGAGAATGGTGTAGGTGGTCGCAATCGTGATGATAGGTCCAGTCTGTATCGTATCTTCCGTAGGCCTCAGTTGCAGTCTCCTGATCAGGAAGGTAGAAGACCTCCCGCGCTGTGACTATCGCGAACAGGCCAAGGGTCAGTACAGAGGAGAACATATCCACGTGCTCGTTAGCCGGACGGTAAACCCAAACTACTTGCCTCATAATATCGCCTAGTCGGACGGGTATAATATTCCACTGAGATGTCAAAGATAAACATTGTGACAGACGGGTGACTCGTTCTATTATGTTAATTAAATGTAAATATTTTCGTGTAAACACATAGACTACATTGTTTAACTAACTGTAAGCGTGTTTGTTTGTATGCAATGAAAATACATTGTGTATAATTCAATAGAGTAGACGTCACCATCGCATTTGCAACGCAGTGAAGAAACTATTTTGATTTTAAAGTATTACTTCAGACTATATTGTAGATTTTCTTCGTCTATTTCAAACATCAAGCGCCATTGCCAATACTACAATCATCACCATTATTTCAGCTGTAGGATATCCACAGCTGGACACAGGCCTCTCCATTTACAGTAGCACCGGTAAGGAACCTGGCTGTATTTATAGTGGCATTTTTTCTGATCATGGAGCATTTGAATTCTTCCTAGCCTTAAGTTGTATGATGCAAAATGTACCCTTTTAACACTGTAAGACGTACGCAAGTAAAAAGATGAAAGTGAAGTTTCTATAAAATGAACTTAAAGGTAGAAACTTGTCATCTTTCTTGAGGATAATCATTTGCATGCATTAGATGACTTTGTTTCTCTTTTAAAGTTTCAGCAAAAATTATCATTACAAAATATCGTTGTAATTTGTGAAATTTAATCTATCAAATGTAGCCAAAGCGAGTGGTCACTGTACATGAAACAAAGCAAAGAATAATATATGTACATAAATGGTCGCTGGAAAGTAATTGTAAATAGAATTAGGATTTGCTTATAAAAACACGAACATTTTTTATTACAGTGGCTCCTGTTAGAAACAGAATGAGACGAGGGAGAGAGAGAGAGAGAGAACGAAAAGATAGATTTCAGTGCCTATTGCGGACTTATGCGAGTCCTCATTTATTCTTATTAGTTATTTAATTCTTCCTATATATTTATATACAGGAAGGCGAGGTGGAAACTATAGGCGATAAATAATTAATTTATTAATCAAAAAGTCTTTTACAAAACAAAATGATTCTTCATATTTTTACTAATTCCTTGAGAATCTCTCATTGACATCTATTAAAAAAGCGTGCCACAAAGAAAAACACAGGAACCAGAACTTTTAGCCTCTTCCTACAAAAAAATATGTATACATTATTAGATTAATGTATGCTCTTTTTCTTCTCAGATGCTCAAGCAGCGTAAGCAACAAACTAAAGCACGTCTGTGTCAATCTTTCCTTACATAATCATCGGAAAGTTTTAAGACCTTGAATCTACCGAGCCATGTATGTCCGTAAGATTATAAACAGACCTTCGTAATTTTGTTAGTAAATCAATTTTCAACTTTATCTTCAAGCAATTAGTTCTATAACTGCTTGAGCGTAGAGGGAGGTTGTGCACCTTTGTCCTGGATCGAGTCCAGGAACGGTTTTTGCGACTTTCCTGCGAAATTCTTATTTTTCGCTAGTTAAGCAAAATAAATAATTTATGTTTGTTTTCATTTTTTAAGAGTTCTGTTACCGTTACTGATAATTTGATTGCCGTTATTGGCTTACATATATTTACGACTATATATATCTTGATTCTGACGTCAATATCAAGATTTTCTACTGTCATATTCCAATTTAAAAAGTAAATTTATGTTTTGATCGACGAATGGTGAAAGATGCAGCAGTTAAACGGAAATATTTTTTTTCCCATTTTAACACCCTCTTGCCTGCCTTTTACCTCCAACTCGCATGATAGAAAGGGAAGAAGTGGTTGTGTATGAATCACGAAGACCCAGTAACTACCTATTCACTCTGACCCTGAAGAGACCTGGGTTAAAGTTCTCGGAAAATTCGCGTGAACAAACCGCTTTCAACCAAAGTAACATAATAAAAGTAAATAAACCATAATAGTGGGAGAATTGTGGCGAAGGATGTGAGGTGATACATTGATGGTTCGTAAATTTGAGATAAAATGAGAAGAATTAAAGGGAAGAAAATTCTTTTATATCTAATGGAATCAGGCGTTATTTTGCGGAAGTCCATCTTAAGTAAGAAAAGGACCAATATATAGTTACTTCCGCCATGCAGCAGTAGTCGTGCAATAAAGTGCACCGCCCGTCAGCCCGCTGATAAATGCGCATGCGACAAACAATGCGAATTACACAACTGCCACCGTTAAATCACTCGCACAAGTGATCAAGTGATCATCAGACTTTTCTTACTTGTGAGAAAATTCGACAAAAATTTTAAATATCCAAAATTATTATAGAAATAAAAGTCGCTATTTTATCTACAACGGAGTTAAATTAACTAAAAAAAAACTTTCAACCTTTTCCTGAAAATACACGGAGGCTTACGACAAGCAGTGGACGTTATGTAGGAAGAATTAAATGAAGAACTGATTTGTAGTTATTCAATTAAGTCATCCCTGTAAGCTTATGCCGATTATGATAAACAAATCTTCGTTGGTTCTCCCAAACAATCGGTGTCCTTTCATACAACCATGTGCGGCAAACAATAGCGCTAGATAATCATAAGAGAAATAACAGCATTTCCACAAGTTCGTGTCGGTGAAATGCCAGAAACGATGAGAGAGAGAGAGAGAGATGCCAGCTTTACCGATATCAATAACAAAGTGTTGATAATTACAAAAAGTATTTGCAAAACAACAATGTTTCCGAGAATTGTCTTATATCGAACTTACGGCTTAAGAGAACAACGGAACAACTCTCTTTACAGTCAATAATTACTTTTTAATCATCAATATGTGGCCACCGTACAATTGTAAATTTTAAAAATTTACATCCGATTTATGAATTGAGTGAGCAGAGGTAGCTCAGCAGTAGAGGACTGGAACTTGCTATCGTAGGTCGTGGGTTCGATGACAGGGTATACAATCTTAAATAATTGACATTTTTGCATTAATAATATAATAGGCTATAATAGGCTAAATAGGATAGGCAGCAGTGTCTTCTGCGAATTATAACACCATACTGCGATCGCCAACCTAGTCAGGCGATTAAGTTAAAAACATATATGTACATATATATCTTTGGGGGAGGCTTGTATCTTGTAGTAGGCATCTAAGGGTCGATACCACGGTATAAATATAAAATTATTTAAAATAGATTTACATAGTATGGAAGGTTTCGAATTTCAAATATTAGAAAACGTACTGACACATTATAAATCGAATAATTGGTGACTCGGGGAAGAAAATTTTTATTTCTACAGTAAACTTATCTACATCTACAAGATGGCAAGTCATCGAACAAAATCGCATATATATACAATAAAAAAAAAACTTTATTAAAATTAATCCCGGATTTTCATATGAAATGCGATTTTTTCTTCAAAAAGGTTTACAACCACAATTTTACAACATTAAATTTGTTTATAAATAAAGACATCGTCAACCTTCATCTGTTTGCCTGTTGTTGGAAAAAGCCTCATTCCATTCCATTCTGTTTGTGTCAGTCTTAACCATTAACTTCCAGCTGTGATTTTTATTTCATCCTTCCATCGTCTAAATTGTGAGCCTCTGTTTCTATCTCCATTCCTGGGGTACCAAGACATGATTGTTCTACTTCATTTTTCTATGCCTCTGGGGTTAAGCCTTGTTCATCGCCATTAAAGTTTTTTTTACTTTTGTTGCGACTTTCGACTTTTTAGTATAAGTGATCACGAACCTTTTGTATTAAGCATAAGTTAATAAAGTAGACTTATAAAGTACTTATATGATATGTTTTAAATTTTACAGCCTACTACTGACAACTGCTAGGATCGAGAGTGTCCCACTAGGAGGATTGACGACTAAGTCAAGACCACAAGTGTCTGAATGCGGGCAGCAAAAAACCGGTTATTTTGGCGATCTTTGGATAAGGACTATGCCTATGCCTTCCTGTGGGCATCTATTCGCTGGTGAAGATGATGAAGCAATTACATTTTTTGAACAACACATCATTGTTCGACATCACATTACAGTGAGCGTTAGTCTGTCTGTATGTCGCCGACATGGAGATGATCCTGCGAGCTTAAACATCGCGTGCTTTAACTTCGCGATCTTTATTAGCACGTCTGTCACCGCTGTAACGGCACACGAGATAAAAAAGCGATACCAGATTCAAGTCACGCATTCGCTCGTAACGCAGCGCTATCGAATATTTTATGGCCTTTTAATACCAGATATTTCTAATCTTTATACATCAAAGCTTGAACTGTGTAACCTGTATTATTACTGGAAATTCCATAATTTATCATAGTTTTTATTGATAAAGCATATTAAAAATATTCTAGACCGACACTAGAATAATTGTTTTGTTGACTTTCGACTGTGGGAAACCTCCATGATATTATTCTAGCAGGTATGTAAATAACCAAGTAAGTTTGATAATACAAACATTGCGTAATAGCGTTCCGTGTACACAGTCACGCGATTTACAACAAGTCTTTTATTTCATTGAGAACACAGAACCTCTCTCTATTCTTAAGTTTCTCTATTCATAAAGCGGTGTCCCTGACGTGTTCGACAACAAACGAAGCAGTAACCTACAACATGATCTACGAAGGAATAAACGCCTAAGTTGATTATATAGTAGCTCATAACTGTATCAACGCTTCACAACCAGCAAACTTTTCGCCCGATCTTCTGTCCTCTATCAGTTTTGCCCACCTGATCAAGTCTCAATATAACCAGTCTGAGCAGAATAGTAATCTTGCTTAATAAAGAGAACAGAGGAGGAGAACATCTCCTCAGTGGTGAGCAAAGAGGAGTGTCGCCAGTCCTTTTTGGAGTCCTGCAAAAACTTTGCAATAAAAACGATTAAAAGCAATAAATATAAAGAGAACAAGAATACTGAAACTTACGAGAGTGAGAAAATAGCTGTGATCTTAAAAATGTCAATTAAGTACGGTATAAATAGTAAGAAAATAAGAATTAAAATTTGATAAATTGTGAAACGAATGATAAAAATAATAAAAGTAAAATTGCAGAACTCTGGATGGAAGGCGAAGAAAGTGATCCAATGCATGGAAAAAAAATGAGCAAGGGTATGAAAGATATTGCGAAGATAATTAGAGGAAAGAATGAAAGACATCAAGGGCGAAAGATGAGTATGAAAATTAATTAAAATTATGAGTAAAATTACAATGTAAAGACCCTTTCCACCTATGATAGTTGTAACAATAGATATCGTATAACCGGTACTGTACAAAAGAAGTACAGAACGTTACAAATCACTCAAGTCCACATCAAGATCAACAGCAGTACCGAAACTGTTTAACGAATATGTAAGACATCGTATTTAGCGAAAAAAAAAACATATGTAAGTTCCACACTAGTCACTATATACCATTGCATACTGCTCTTTGAACAACCGTTTTGTTTGACATGTGTGCTGCTTTCAAGAATGGTATTTTTATCTATCCTTTTCGAGGGACTATCGTTTCCCCCTACTTTGTGTGGTCAGGGAAGTAACAATATTAGGTTAAATGATTCTCTTAGTATTTTTTAATCTTCTCCTTACATTCTTCACAATTTCTTTTCCACTTTCTTTAGATCACTCACAATTTCTTTAATTCATCATATTTCGAATTTATTTTGCATGTCGTCGCTACCCGGCTCTTTATATTATTTCTGACTTTAGTTTCTACTGATGGTTTCCTGCACATGTTTGCAGAATTTTAGAAAAAAAAAACACTATTTTGACAAACGCCAAAAACATCAAACAGTGTGTTATTCATACGCTACATGACTTTCGATGTATTTTATATTGTTTTTCTCGTAGGTGTATAAATAACTATGATTTTCTTTTAATACAAGTGTTTTGCATGCAATAGTCATGCAGTTTACATCACACAACAGTGTTTCAGTTAAAACTGAGAATATCTATAGTTTTAAATATACATTCTGCAGAAAGTTAGGTAAGGTAATAAAAGATAACACAACTTAACAATCTTTGGAATTGTAAAAAATATAGCTGTTATACAAAATAAGTGATTAAAAATAGTGATATAGAAATAATATGAAAGAATAAAAAAAAACTATAAGCAGAATTATTAAAAATACATATAAACAAAATAGCAAAATAAAAAATAATAAAAAGCAGGGAAAAAAGGAGGGAATGGTGAAGAAAAATGTGATGCATGAAAGGTAAAGGAATGAAAAGAGATTATTTAGTAAGAAACTGTCTCTGTGAACCCAAGACAGGGGTTGTACGACAGGTCTACAATTGCAGGAGACATTAAAGAAATATATACATACAAATTAACAATAATAATCCTTATCAATGTATAAAATTGAATTATATTCAGGTCAATCACCTATGTAGCCGATGGCAAGTGCAATGGATTTGGGCAGGTCAGGTATCGCAGGGCAGATGGCTCCTGGTTCAGATTCCAGAGCGGAGACTGCAGACCAAGCGCAGCATAGGAAGTCCACCCACAAGGTGAAGAGACGACTTTCTTTCGATCTTCGAAAAACGCTCCAAAATACATTATCAATAAACCAAATATCTTACTTACTCGTTTGTAAATATATCGTAACACTACGCAATGGCAAAGTTTAAGTAGCATTAAAATCATCATTTGAGACGATGGTACTATTGTAGATAAACGCGCATTAAAAGCATTCAATAGTACAACGAACTGTGTTCATTCATAGACAGTTAGGCGCAACAAAGTTCGCAGTGTAGTCAGGTTCGTTGGATTGCTATTTATTTCTGACAGGCGTATAAAATTTTTTTTTTTTTGCTTGAGTTTTTCCTATTTATCTTTTTTCCTGTCTTCACTTTTTTAGTCATCAACTACACTAGCTTGAAAATAATACTTGAAATTTCCGCCGAAGCATGATACTGCCAAAATGCTAACCCGATACATTGAAGAATAAAGATCACTATAAATAAATTGTATTTAGTCTGTCTGTTATAATATCAGCTGGTTAAAAGTAACATAAAACTTAATACTGCTATTAAATACTCCCAGATAATTTCGCCAAGAACATGTTAAAGCTACGATAAACTTTTATGTCAGAAGCATACTGTGCGGTTGTTAGTTGTAAGAAATAATTTTCTTATATAAACACTACCAAGTACTTTTATTAGAGTAAGATACCAGAACACAGAGAGTTAAATAAACTAAAAGTAATTTTACTCGTGGAGCTCTGCGTTTGTAATAAAAATACAAAGTCAACGGCAATGAAAAATGCCGAAGTAGCATTGCTAATATTTTTTGCCAGGCGCTCGGAACGCTGCCCGCGTTCGTGGTATGTATTGCGAAAGTAATAAAAACACACTTTTTTCGCACTACAAAACCTTGGGTATTACAGTACAAACACAGTTTAAATTATTTTATGTAAGCTTACCCGAGTTATTTCATGTTTTTCATTATTGTTGTATTTATTAAGTATTTCAATGTTTTGTTAATGTATATAAGTAAATATATTATCATCATTATCATGATAGCCGATAGACAGCCACTGTAAGACACAGGCTTCCTCCAAAGAACACCACGATGTCCTGGTCACTTGGTCGACCTTGACAAAGTAGTCGGTCGACCAAGTATGAAGAAGTATCTATTGGATTCAGGCCTTATTTTGCGGAAGCCCATCCTAAGAAAGAAAAGGACCAATATAAAGCTACTTCCGCCATGCAGCAGTAGTCGTGCAATAAAGTGCACCGCCCGCCTGCCCGCTGATAAATGCGCATGCGGCAAACAATGCGAATAACACAACTACCACCGTTTAATCACTCAACACGTTTTTCACCCCTCCACGGGGCATCCTCAGGAGTAATGTTACACCGATTAGTTTGACTCTGTATTTGGCACTAATCGGTGTAACTAAGCGGTGCACTATATCGCACGACTACTGCTGCATGGCGGAAGTAGCTATATATTGGTCCTTTTCTTACTCAAGTGAAGAAGACTACCCATGTCTGTTCTATCGGCTTGTGGTCGTCACTGGAGACCAGGCCTAACAGCCACGACTTACACGACTGATGTATCGCGCTGACTGCCTTTTGAACGAGCAGTTCTTTGAGTTACGTTGAAGACCTTGGTTCATTTGCGGAAATCCTCATTTTTGATTCTATATCGCAGTGAAGCATCGAGTATATCTCTCTCTATTGCTTTAAATACCTGTACACGCAACTAACCCTTACTTATCCTCCTATTACCATACCATGGTTGTCTGTAAGAACTTACCTGGAGCAATAAAACCGTACGTTGTACTTTATATTTAGTTATTTTTTAATTTTGTTTTCTGAGGTGTACAATAAGGAATATTAAATAAATAAACACCTTTTAACCATGAAGCTATTTAAATATATTAATAATACTTTTTCTGTTACCAAGATCATGTTGGAGTCTTGAGTTAGAACTTTCCTAACATACCATACAGTTCTTCAACAAGTCATTTACTATATATTCTGCTTGCCTGTTAGGTAAATGTGAAGAGCCAAATATCTTTCGACTTTCCAAGGCATGTGACTCAGCATTATCTGTCATTGTCGTAATAATGTATTTTCCTGTTTCCTTGTCTGAAATAATTTTGGAATATCATTCTTATGTTTTATATATATCTTCTTTTTACTTGTTTATCTTTATTGCTGAAAGACGCGCTTTTCCTGGAAAGTCTTGGTCAGGAGTTGAGTTGCCTCCAAAAGCCTCTATATCCTGTTTTGTCGAGTACTTTGGTTATTGTAAGGCCCATCATCACCTGCACAGAGTCGGTCCATTTATTTAGTGATCGCGTGATATCTTTCCCTCTTCTTTTAATATGACAAACTTATCGAGATTCTCTGGTCACCATCGAACTATGTGGCCGAAGTAGCCCAGGACCAGTTTGTATCAGATTGAGTATAAATTTTTTGGTTCTCTTGGTAGTCGATATATAGTGTGTGCATATTATTGCGTATTTTATTTTTACTAAATATTTTGTGGAACTCCACTGTTTAAGGAACAAATGTCGGTGTCGCTAGGGGCGTCTAGAAAGGCAGTACTATAACTGATGTTACTCAATTGCCAGGCTCACTTGGGTTGGCGTATCGTAAATTTTATTATATTTTAACGGCCATGCATCACAGAACAGTATGTGTTATTTATAAAATAGTTTTATTAATATAAAAGTTTATTTATATTGTCTTCTTGGTTTTACACTTACTTAAATTCCACCGTAAGAGTGATTACAAGCATTTGTTTGCCGATATCTTTTCGTATTTAAATTATTAAGAAGTAATGAAACGGTAAAAAAGGTCATATTAAAAATATGTAAATGAAGACGTAGCCGAAAGTAAACACTAGTCTATTTCACGATAAAATCTACCGCAAGGTGAACAAGTGAATTAATATTGCATCGCTGAATATTCTAAACTCTAAACAAACGGCGTGTTGCGGTGCGGGAGACGGGAGGGAGACGTCACGTGGTATCGCCCGCGGCCGCCATGATGGATTTTATAATAATGGAGGGAATAATCTACATTTAAATAATAGACTAACAGCTTCTCTGTTTTAATTATATTATGATGTTAAACAAAATGAGTACCTGTTATTTATTTATTGTACATCAAGACCTGGAAATAAGTTTAAAAAAATTCTGTATTCAAAATACGATGGATGACATATCGCATATACCTGAAAAAAAAACGGACATATTCAGCGGAACTATGTATCCCTTTACTAACATAAAATTTAATTTATTAGGCACTGAAATATCTTGGAAGAATTATATTAAGAAAGAAATATTGAAGTAAAATAAATAAAACCAAGAATAATAATAATAATAAGTGGAAATGTAAATAATAAAAATCTCTAAACGTGGCGAAGGATGGGAGGCGATGTTTAAATGAATGCTGTGAGAATGAGAGGAAATGTGAAGAATGAAAGAGAGAGTAAATATTGATAATAATAGCCCTGTAGCTAAAATAAAATAGGGTAACGAGAGGTATAAAAAAATATCCTTTAGGCCATGGATGCGCAGACCGCGGCCCGCCGGTCGAATACTGGTGGCCTGTCGACAGCAAAAATAATACTCTCGTACATTCGAAAAATATTGAATTCTATTCCAGAATAAAACCAAAAAAAATATTAGTTCGAAAAGTAATTTGAATCTCGCGCGCGCGCTATTTGAATCTAGCGCCCAAAAATGCTAAGTCAAGTAATATCGTTTGCCGTCTTTATATAAAGTTCAAAATAGAGAAATCAAGAATTTTATAGCGAGGTGTGAGCAAGCGTAGGTAGATACACGAAGTTTCCAGAGTCGTATGCGTGGTTTAAAAGCCAGCTAACCGCAGCGATCGACACTTTAAAGTTCACGGACCCCTCCGTTCCGTGAACTCATACAGATGAAGCTGTAAAAGCCGCAAGGCTAACAGCATTAACCTCTTCAGAAACAGTACAGCGATCGACAGTTCGGTTTTAATTTGAGTGAAGTGTCAACAAAAAGAAATAGGCGCGAAAATACAAAGCGAAGTAATAAGTGATTGAGAATAAGTTCGTGCAAACAATTCCTTGATGATAACGAAAGCGAATACGGAGATTCACTGTATTATACAGAAGTAAGGTAGCTGAGTCGTGGATTGACACTGAAACGATTTCTAAATTTAATAGAAGAAATTGAAATATTTCTGGCGGAAAAGCAAAGGGATGTTCCGGGACTTTAAAATCCTGGAAAAATGAAAAAAGGAAATGTGTCCATTCCTTAGCGGCAATTTCTATGCATTATACAAAATCGCCATCATTGAAGGGGCGACTTCGCTTTATTCATTCCAGAAATTTCATAACTAACTTCTGTAGCTGTTTCTGAATCTTGAATAGGTTTTGTAAACATAGCTGGCTGACCAATAAGCTCCTGTTTTAAAGACAACATTTTTTGCTTTCTTAATTCGCCCGTAAACTTGGTAAAAGAAGGATGCTGCGTTTCATAGTGCCTTTTTACATTATATTCCTATGCAATCGCAACAGAATTCTTGCAAATTAAACAAACGACTTTGTTATGTGACCATACATAAAAGTATTTCTCAGTCCAAATTTCTTAAAACTGCCGATTTTCATCTTTAACCTTACGTTTTTTACTAGGCCCTGGCTTCTCCATGTTGCGTTCTAATCCTGGCTACGATTAACACAGCAACTAAAAACAATTACAGTACCTACTTAAATTACCCATCCTTTTTTAAATTATCAAAAATAATTGATTAAATATTATTCCTCAGAAATGTTAAGATATTTACACAGATTTTATATCTGAAATAATGACGTAATTATTACAGATAGAGAAATTCTGATAAAAATATAGTAATTTATTTGTTTTATTTTAATATTTGGCCAACATAAAAGCTAAATTTGATTAAAATTGATTAAATAGGTAGGGGAACACTTATTAATGACAGAGTTTTACTTACGTATTAATCGTATACATATAAAATCAAATCAATAAGTACAATTATCGCGTTCTTAATTCATGGTATCTACCGGATTTACTAAAAAAATAATTAGCGATCTGTAGATAGAAACTTTTGTCGAGCAAACAATTTGTAGCGAGGCTTTAGTTTTGAACGGATTCGTTCAGTTTACATCGCTAACTTCGCTCGTTAGGAATGCAGGCGGGACCCAGTTAAAACACTTTTAATTGGATAACTCTTTTCACAGGTTGTAACCGGTAAAAACTGGTAACGATTGAATTTTATCATAATTAATTATTGTGTGAATACACACATACTCACACACTGATTTGACTCGAAGCAGTTGCAATCATAGTTCGAAGGTTTTATTGCCCTATATATTTACACTTTTTGCATTGATTATTTACGATCGATCATTGGTCACCAATAATTTTACAAAGAATGGGTAGCAGTGTCTTCTGCGTACCATAATACCACACTATAAATGCCAACCCGCCTGTAAAGCGTGGCGATAATGATATATCCCTGGATAGACATGGGGGTGGAATACGCCTTGCAGCTTGCAGTGGGCGGCTATGGGCCGAAACGTAGACGGTTATTATTACGTATCATTGAAAATTATATTGCGAACATGTATAAAGAAACTTTCTGATCACATCATAACGCTAGAATACACTTTAACGACTATTTTTATGAGAGACGTCATAAAGCTCGCTCTATGCCACATGCTTGCGATAGAGAGAAAGAGATGGAAGTGAACTTTTATAGTTTATTGTCAATAACTAGATATGCATTCATTTTACGCAGAAATGAAATAGATTAAAACCTGATATTTTACGACTTTGTACAAGTTTTAAAATTAAAAAAAATGCACAAATTTGAAATTGGCGACAGCAGTCATCAAATAAATATGTTTATACAGTTTGTAACATGACAAATTCAATATTGCAGTGAAACTTCTAGCATACTTTAAAGATACTAATAAACTGTTTTTACTTTATAGGTACTATCAAGAAGTGCGGAGCTCTTTCAAAAGGAAACGAACTGAACAGGTGGTGCGCAAAGGCGTTTTATTTAAAATGAACTTAGCCGCGGCTAATGGAAGCCACTTTCTTCCATTACGCGCGAACGAAAGCCTTATTGAGTTAAAGTGACTGCATCTGTAGCTCTGCGCTTTCAAGGCTTCGTATAATACTCGATGCCTTTGTTCTATTCTCGTTGATAATTACTTGTTAAGTGCAATGCAAAAGTAAGTCAATGATCACTTTATGAGTGTCGTATTTAATTTTTCATTATTTTACAAAGTATGTAAATCATAGCATAATCATAATAATGGTCATGCCATCTCCAATTCTTGAGCCTTGTGACAAGCGAAGCTGTAACAGTTCCACAAGGCTAAAGGCTAACAGAGTCGACATCTAACAGAAACTAGAGAAGTCATGCTAATTCTCATAGAGCTCCAATTAGACCACGAAAGACTGGAAAAGAAGTCTACGACGGCGAGACAACAACGGAGGGTTCATAATTCGTAAGGGGTCCACGATCAGTTTTTTTCAACCTTTATTGGCGAAGTATTAGACCTCTATCTCACCTGATATTAAGTGTTGACGAGGTCTTCGACGATACATGCTTGCCTACAAGAAACCCATTCACTCTTGTCTTGAAGACTCCTAGGTTATAATTGTCACATTTCTTAGCTGTTCACACTTAAACACTTAATGATGGCGGAAGTAACATATTTACAGCCGTGTATGTCGTGAATCCGTACGTCTTGTTGTCTGATGAAAGTAACAAAATGTGGAAATTATTTGATGTTCTTCGACAGTAAAGAATTAATGTTGGATTAAATTTAGGCAGATAATATTTTAAGAAGATCAACGACTTTTAAAAACTTGTGTATAACCATATTCATTGTCAATACTTGCAAAGCGCTGCTGCCGTCCGCATCTATTGTTCACAAGTTTATTAACTCTAATATAATATACACATTTTTTCTTGAGCTCTGGGAATTTGACAGAACTTTAGCGCATCGAGTTGTATACGACATGATGAGAATACCAGAAGCGTACAATTTCTTAGAAAGCAGAATTAAACTAAGCTTCATGTAGTGACATCCTTCGAATTAATATCCAAGGATTTCAAATGCATTGCCTCTCTTTCCAAAACAAACTCAGTCGGTTTTTTTAAATATATTTTTACAAATGTCCTTACCTAGGTTGCTTCTACTAGAACTTCGTTTGCAATCGGTATTCAAGTTTTACAAAATAGGTGTTAGTATTAAAAAAATACAGTATTGTCTTTGACAAAGAGAGCAACATGTTCAATGTAAACACATTTCAGAACGAACAACGGATTCATATTCTTTGAAAGAAGTCCGGTCTAGAATGTCAACGGCGTAATACCAGGTATAATAATTAAAATTATACTAAATTTTAAGTTAATTTATTACAAGTTTAGAATAAATTAATATTATATATTTAATTTAAATATGAATTCTTGAAAAATTGCTCAATAATGTATACTAGCATTTTTATTACTATTTGAAAATTTTATGTACTTTTTTATTACATTATTTATTATTTATTAAATATTTTTTCTATGTTAATGTGTATTTATTTCATTCCTAAATAACAACTTTAATTACGAGTGCCAGTAATAACGACCGGCCATAAAAATATAAAAATCATATAACTGGGTACCATACTGAAGACCAAGGCTGTAATGCACGTTATCTGTACTGCAAGTAGCTGAGCTGCAAGTAGTAAGGATTACGATTGTTGGAAATATTACATATAAATAATATGCTTGCTCTAAATCAAAAGTCAAGTATCAAGTATATATTTTTTGTTATAATTTAAATTTAAGCCAAAAATTAACTTACTTTCTTACAAGTATTTGTTTAATAGGAAAATTAATGTAAGATATCTGGTAACATTGTATCATAAAATATTAACATCTAAGACATTTAGTTTAAGATATAAGCATATTATTAATTAAATCTTATTCTTATTATTATTTTAGCGTTCAAGATGTTTTAGTTAATTGAAATGCGTGGAACATAATAAATTCAAGACACAAAAATAAATTCGTAACGCCTAAATTTTTTAAAAAGTTAATAAACCTTCATGAGTGTACACATATAATAAAGATTCACAAGATCTATGAGATACTTTCCTTTTCTTATTTTGAAATCTAAAATTAAAAGTACATTATTAAATAAATATTAATAAAACATTAGGTTTATTGACTCATTTATATGATTGTTATTATAATGTACACAAGAAAAAAAAATGTCATTTAAAAGAGCACCTGTTGATTTTCTGGCCGGCTCTCCTTAACGGATCTGTGTTCCGTGTCGGTGGTAGCTTACTACTTATAATGTTAAAATAATCGACGATTAAAAAGCGCATGTAAATACCTACTTGAATAAAGATATTTTGAATTTGAATGTATGTTATAATAATTTATTTAATAAGAGTCTAGTATCATATTAAAAAAAATATCCCTTCATATCTCTATCGTTGCGTCTTGTCGGTATTTAATGTTATTTCACTTGAGAGGACGTCAGATATGAGAAATGTTCCGCGTAGGAATTCTAATATTGGTTCAGGACCTCCCTTTTCTCCACCTCCCTTATCGCGCCCGCATATTTCAGCTGCTGTCCACGACCCACCGGTGGGGTTGTCCGTTATTTAGATTTCGTACGATTACTTCGATAAATAATTATTAAATTTATATTTATTTTTCACAGAAATGTACTATCTCACTGTAGTTCAACAAGCCATGCAGAGTGTATAGAATTTGTCTCCGGAATCCAACCAGGAATGAGGAGATCCGTAGACGGACCAAAATGACTGACATAATCCAGAGTATTGGCAATTTGAAATTACAGTGGGCACTGGTAGTTGAAGGCTCTTTTTTATTTGTTACTCCTTCCCCCATCTTATTTCTGGGACAGGGATATATACCTTGATTCTTCACATTTTCTATCATTCTCACAGCATTCACCCACAGTACATTCACGCATCACCTCCCATCCCTCGCCACATTTATTGTTCATATACACGGTTTTGTTATGCTTAATAACATCCCTTTGCAAGAAAACAGCAAGAAAGTGTATCAGTTCTCTTCTTCCTTTAAAAGGGATATGATGCTGCTGCAAGCGATGCTTTTACACATTTCCACTTCACAAGCCACAGGGCTAAGGTTCTGGAGTCGAAGATCACCAATCAGCAACCGTCTATATAAGCTGGACACGTGACCTGGTTCTGATCGTTGGAAGACGTAGGATGCAGGTCTACGCGGTCTTGCTGAAAATCTATGGAGGAGGTCTGTCTAGCAGTCGATGTGCTACATCTATAGTGATAATAATGTTTTTCCTTAATCAGGGTTTTCTTATAAAGTTATAATATTACTTTTTAAATGAATCAATAATTTTAACTTTATTACTTACTAGCTATATGGAGACAGTTAAGTTTAAGATATATAAAATAATCTTAGCATATTGTGTTTAGTATTCATTGACGTCAAACGACATGGAATAAAAATAAAATGGAATAGCATTCGCAATAAATAAATGTGTTGTTTTAAGTTTTTTTCTTGTTAAATGTGTTGTTCATTTTTAATCTATTTTCTCACTTAGAACTTTACTCGTTCCTTAATGAAAGTAAAAAAAATGGTTCGACGAATTGGTCGCTCCGGTTCCATATCTTGAGTTTATTTGAAAATTAATTATTATTAACATTGATAATACATTTATTTTATGGCTTTCGTTTTTTGGAATCCCAGGTTCATTCCCGTTTTGGGAGAGACAGAGTCTATTTTATTCTTTTTTAATTTTTTCACATTCATTTGGTATTATTAAATAATAAATTAGTATTTATTATATAATTATTCTTCACAACATTTTGAATTTATACGGCTTACTATTCTTGTTCTACATTTTACCTTCCTTTCTTATAGATAACACTTATTCAGACCTGTAATGTGATTATTATTTTGCCGCCAATATTGCGCGCTTGACCAAGATGGCGGCCGTGGCGGGAATACATGATACGTTGTATACACGTCGCAGTGAACGACGCACGCTCTCATTAATTACATTTAAATTCAACCTTATCTTTGCTTGATTCTTAAGTGATTTTCTAAAAGAATTTATGAATATAAACAAGCTTTATAAGCTCTAGGCTTTTAGAACTGTTAAATGTATTCGCGACTGGAAAGTAATTTATTTATGAGTAAAAGAACGGAATACTTTTTACGACGTTTTTGACATATTAACTGTCCTGACTTAGTACGATCAAATGTAATTGACCTGTCGCAGCCCAATAAAAAATAAATTAATGTAATATATTTCAGAGTGATACTCTTAATATTAGATGTGAATTACATATTTTGATTCACAAACTGACCGTTGCAGCTTTTAGAACAGAATATAAATTGGCATAACGTGAACTGTCATATTTCCAAGATTCTACTTCATTTCCTATACGTTTAAAAAAATGATGTCCGTAATGTCGCCAATATATATATATATATATATATATATAAATATGTTCTTTACTTAACATACCTCATTGAATTTCTGTTAATATCAGATTCAACATTGACTTTAGAATAAATTTTATCGAACAAATGTGTATATTGCTTATTCCCTGTACAAGGTAAATATTGACAAAGGTTCAAGCAATAACAGTTTATGTTTATACAGGGTGATTAGTTACACGTGCAAAAATTTTAAAGGGATGTATGTATAGCTTATTTATCTGTAATAACCTTTTAAGCTTTCTCCAATCATACTGTATTAAGTCACTCTGAAAAAGGAACTTCCATTAATTGTTTTAATACAAGCAGCTGGATTTGCCTCGAAGAACGCCGTCTCAAAGAACATTGCACAAAGAACGCCTCTGGTTTTTGAAGCGCACCGATGTTTTCCACGTCTGTAGGTACGGCCAGTTACGAGGTAGGTATGAAACATCTAAAGAGGTAGTTATATCAACAATAAATAAATATCATGATCACGATCTTTTTGTAAATTGCAAAGGGGTTGAGTGTTGATACTCGATACGTTTGTCATGTGGGTTGGCAAGCTTTTTTTTTATTTTAAATATATTTAGAAAATTATACAGCCCATCGTCCACGAATATAAATTTTTTAGTCGGCTCTTTCGGCTACAACAGAAGTAGTGTGGGGACTGCGTTGGTACCATCACCGCACGCCATCGTCGCCTGAACTAGCCAAGAAAAGGATATTTGAATCTTCAAAATTGTCACTTCCTAAAATTTATAATAAAGATATTGGAGCCATGTGCATTGACTAGTTTTAAATGCTCCTAACAGATATCTACGGATGTGGCTTATGCCCAGCCGTTGACGTTTTATAGTTGAGATGATGATGGTTATCAACAATTCCTTATATATTGATGTATATGACACCAGTCTAAAGATATCCTAAAAGGATCATGTTCTTATCAGGATATTGTAGCTTCTCCATGAAATTGTATTCGATATTCCATAACCAAAATTGAATGAAATTCTTCTCCTTATCCGTTATCTATTCGTTTGCTCTTAGGCGGATTAAAATAAGAATTTCAAATACTTCGTTTATGATATTTCCGCTTTCGAAGCCAACGAACGGATGTAATGATCTGGAAATTTCTCCAATCTCCTTAATGGAGAAATACGCGTATAAATTTGAAGGAGGAAGGAATAAATGAAACAAAAATTTTATATTAGAAACATCAGAATTTATTCCAAAATGTTACATTTAAAAATACACAAGTCATTAAAATTTTAGTTGGTGTTACAAAAAAAAAAAACATATACAAACAAAATGTAAAAACTAAAATCTACTTGTGCGCCAAAAGTCTGGTTACAAATTTTGTGTAAATTTCAGATATGTCGGTACAGATTTATGATGAAATGATATTTCAGCACACGGGCTGTCTGCAAAAACACTATTTATGCCTATAATGATTATTGAACACTAAATATTTGAATGAGTTACTTTAAAGTTATATTGTAAGCGAAATATTATGTTCAAATGTATTAAGAATGCTATTTATATTTAAATCTCAATGACTTTTACACAGTTTTACATTTATAAATACTGCTAAACTGTATAAATGTCATAAATAGTTATCTATAAATGTACGCGATTATCTATGGTATTGTATTATTATTTATTTGTATATTTGTGTTATAAATTTTAAAAATGTAAACGAATCTTATACATAAATTATTCTACTAATGAAAAATACTAGTATAATACCCGGCTATAAATATTGCACATCGACCTTTTGAAAGAGACAATCGGTTAATTTCGGCTTCGTAGAGCGTTATCTCTGTCGCACGACTGAAAAATTGTCATATAGGTAGTGCCGATTGTCTCTTTCCAAACGTCGATGTGCAATGTTTATCGCCGGGCACTGTACATGAAGTTATAAATAATTGAATGGTTAAATAAAGATCACAGTATCATATAAAAACGGCGACGATTATGCTTACATATATAATACGTTTACATCAATATTTATAATCATGGACACATCGACGTTATTCTAGCTCATAATATAAAACCTTATGTGCTGGTACGTAATTATATAAAAATCCAATGGCCTATCAAATATATATGTAAAGATATATTGCTTAACATGGTCCAATGGGATTATAATTAGGCTAACTAATTTTGGAATTGGGATTTAGGATATTAAATCTGAACCATGAAACTCGATTTATTTAGTGATGGGAGAGGATAGGAAGCAGCAGTAGATTCAGATCTCTTTCAACCCTACTTTCATTGCCATTTACAATTGCCAGCTAATTATTATTTTTTGCTTGCGTCTGTATTGTTGCTATAGTAACTTTCTCTAAGGCAAATCAGTTTGGAAACTTGAAAACTGATTACAGCTTGCTTCTGTTAAATCTCAACATAGATATTCCGGATATCTGCATTAGGCTTATGGAAATCATCAAATTTTATACAATTGACAATCATGAACATATTAATTATATGTAATATTTTAACATGAAGCGAATATACTGCGTTTTTTACATTCAAGAGTACCAGTAAATCTTACAGACTCCTTTAACCTATTTTTAATGCCTTATTGTCAAATCCCTGGATCCCTCGCTACATTTTCACAATTATAAACGGAGAATCTGATTCATTTAAAAAATTAACTTGCACTGTCTACAAATTCATACAAAAAAACCTATTTTTGGTTCAGACGAAATCATTAAAAGATCAATAGCTTCTAGAAATCGATGGCGAAGATGCCGAAATGTATCTGATTCTCCGTTTAGTTGCACTACTTGTTTAATCTACTGCCGAAGAACTAAACTGGTGTCGTGGTCAGTATTCAAACGATTGTAGCTACTTGCATGGTTTTCCACTAATGCAATCTTAGTTATAGTAGAGTCTTAAGTATATTGCCAGAGATAGATGGAGATGCCACATTGGTAGAGTAAATAATGGCACGGGTTCCGTTACCTTGTCTGCTACAATCGTTTGAAATATAATTTGAAATGGATCAGGGGAGCCCAAGGACAAGGGACGACATTGGTGTTTTCTTTGGACCCTGGGTTTGTAAGCTAATTTTAAATAAAACATGTCAAACGAAGTCTATTCGATTTGAATAGACATAATCTTAATTAGTGCTACATATTTATGTCTATTTACTATAAATGCTATTATAGTGGATAATAAAGATACGAAATCGATACGACTAAGTTTTAGTCACTAAGCGCATACTCTGGTTGTATTGATTTGATTATAGAAAAGAATAAAAATTTTATCGATAGAATTATTATTGTATATTGTCCACAAAGAACATTTATATTTAATACTAGCGTCGTACAAACTCGTGTTAAGACGAACAGCATTCCTAAATCAGAGATTGCATTCGTTACTCATAAATACAGCTTTGTACCCAAATTTAGAATTGAAATTAATTTTAATAGAGATGAAATTGTTAATTTGGCATCAGAAGAGAGCAGATTTAGAGTGCTCTATTAAAAATTATCCAAGAAAGGGTATGCGCTTAGTTTAAAAATTCGTACATACTTTACCAGCAAACGTGAATATACATTCTAATAAAATTTATGTACACAACTTTAAAATGTTGTGAATTTTAATATAATACTTCATTTCAGCAAATACCTATACGAATATAATATAATAATACCGCTAAAACTATCCTCTACGGTTCGTCATTTTTAAAAAAATGCCACTAAATAAATAAGGCAAATGGATCTCACGGAGGGAATAAATAAGTACATTTAACACTATATCAGGCACTCAAATCGAAATCATCCGCGTTTGAACCAATACTTATACAACTAGGGGCTGTCTGAAGCAACTCCGGGCCGTCAATCACTAAACTACACAACTACGCAACTACGGGATATCTACGGAACGACCACACGTAGCTCTAGGAACGTAATATGTTTTGTAGTTTTGGCAGAATGTTGACATTTGGATGGATTCATTTGTTGTGTTATTCTCATAGCATTTTTTTATTTCCAAGCTCGTTTTACATTGCCTTCATGTTTTTTATGACCATTCCACACGATTTTGCGAATTTCATTAACATTTCTATTCTAAATTGTTTTTCTGGAATACCAGATAGCCCCTATTTAATGTTTCATTCGTATAATTGCTCTGAAGAATTTAAAGTGTTAAACCTCGGTACAGGTAATGTTTTATCATCATTAACTTGGGGACTTCAAAACATATTTTGTGTTTGCGTTGATTCATCTAGTTAATTTATTCATATTTGGCTTACGGAACCGGATGGCTCGATTTCAATCTGTTCTATTGGAAATCAAAGGGAATTGTATCCAACAGTATGTTTGAATTTTGCCTCGATACCTGTATTTACGTGATTTATTACAATATTAGTTAATATGATGATCTTCATTCATTGTTTATCTTAATTTCTCTCTAAATCATATTCTAAATTTAAATTTTTCAAAATAATTATGTGTAAAAGGGTTGATTAAAAACTATTACTAATTCGATACGCTCAATTATTTAAGCTGTGGACCCATACGTTTGTTTTACGAAATGGATTTATTTAGAACAATTAATAAGGGATTGAATGGTATATACAAAATATTAGAGAGACGAAAATAGAGAAAATTTTAAGTTGATTTAAGTAATTTTGAATTTAGATACATTGAACAGAGACTAAAACTTTTAAATGCGTTTATATCAGCAAAGATATTTTTTTAATTTATTTCATCGCTTTCAGTGTTAATAGTTCAATAGTTTTATTAAGAATACATATATAAAACCTAATGTATGAATACCAAATACTATGTTAAGATTAAAGGCGGAAGACGCTAGATGCAGCCGCTTCCAACCGATCCTTTTGTAAATTAGTGGCATTATATTTATGGTCTATTTCCTTTCCTGCAGTGGATGTCCTGTGGCGGAAATAACGATGATTATATTAGAAAAAAAAAAAATCTTAACTTGTGTTTGAAATGGCATAAATTTGAAATAGCTATTTCGGTATTAGATAGAGAGGTAAAAACAACTTATGTAAAGGCACCTAATACCGCGGTGCTGATTCGGTAATACAACAATACCTCACTTTGTGTCGTAGTTAGGTTAAAAAAAAACACGACACAAATTGAAACGCCGCAAAGTGAATTAAGATTTTCTAAGGTAAACCATGTAAAGATCAAAGATAGGTTCCAGTATGACGAAAATACTACATTTTGTAAAGAAAATTGAAGAAAATTGGAGTAAAATTTACCTTTTTTGTAGCCAGAAACAACACGTAAAAATGTGTATAAATTTATTATTATCTTTTAAAAAAAGCACAACACACTACGTAATTGAAACTGAATTCTAAAATTAGCAAAACAAAGTGTATATTAATATGCGTTGTTTTTAGTTAGAAAGGGAATCCCCGAGTTTTGATGGCGTGGCGCAATTAGAAACAAAAGTGTTGCCATATTTTAGAAAAAAAAAGAAAATTTCAAAAAAAAATTAGTCTAACCCGCAACGCAACCTCGAAAATCTAACGACGCACAGTGAAAATTAGTACTAATTAAGCAGCGACGCAACTTCGAAAAAAATACAAAACGAAACGACGCAAAGCGAGGTATTGGTGTAATTCATTCACATCATACCAGTTTTTTACTGCAGTGGCTACGATCGAGTCAGAAATTGTCTCAAATATTGTTTTAATAAATTGATTTAAGGAATATAATAATAAGATATGCATACCGCTGTATTTACTTTAATTACTTTAATCATAGTGAATTTTTTGAAAAGTGATTGCATTTTTATTAATGTTGACAGTTTACATTGTTCTAGAAGACGTATGATGTAAATGATACAGTAGGTGCAGATGAATATTTATTTGTTTACATTGTTATAGATACGTGTGGCGATCAGAAGTCACTTGAAACTAGAAATTTTAATGGACTGTTCTCTAAAGTTATTAAAAAGTGAAATCTTTTGTTCTACGTAATATGTGGTTATGGCACAGTTTGTTTTGGTTCGATTTGGAATAAGTAAGATTCATTTTTAGCATTGTGTATTGGGGAGACCACGGCAATCGTAGCGTTGAATGTCCTCCCATAAGGAGGACTTACCATCTTGTTATGGTCGTCGTCAGACGCTGGATGCAAGCCGTTTAAAATCGGTCTTATTGAAAATCTATGGAGGAGATCTATGCCCAGCAGTGGACGTCATAAGGCTGAAGATTTGTTACTGTATTTTTCGAATATTTGTGTCTGTGATTATTTACAAAAGCAACACAAAAAGTTCTAGAACATCATGACGAAAGATTGACGTATATGTTAAAACTTAAAATTAGAATCAAGATTTAAAGAAAAAAAAAACTGTTGAAAAATTCTTTAAACTATAATATTTTACCCTCTTTCTGTATATAAATTGAGATGGTCAAAAATTCCTAAGCCAATTACTATTCTATATTAAAATTTAATACCTTTTTTATATTAATTATTATACTATTATAAATATGCATTTATACTCTGTACGTGTAATAAACATTTATATTGAGGAGACACAGTGGGATCACATTTATTTAATTACAACTACTTTCATTATGTCTACTAATACTTATTATTTCATATAAATTATTCATTTTTCAGAACCTTTCTTTTGAATCACTGGCACGATTTCATATCAATCCTCTTTAAGAGGAAATTTTAAAAGAAGAACATTGTCATAATGAGTTTCATTTACATTTTTGTGAACAGAGCCCACAAAGTAGATTTAAGACATATCGTTCTCTTATTAAGACATATAACAGAATATAGAAGTGTATATTTTCGATATAGGTGATATTTGATGCAAAAATCTAATAATTTAAATAAATAACTAAAGCGACGATAGATATAAACATACAGTAAGCGATTGAAAGATGAAATTAAAAAATCCTGCAAGTCTCGATATCCTAAAGAAAATTGAAATACAAGCAACTCATTTCCATAATTATGATTTGAAATGCAGTCTTTTGAATAGGTATGTAGAACAAACAAAACAGACGTTAGAAGGATAAAATTAACAAAGCTGTTAACCATCTTTAGATCTACATATCAACAAGCGATTATAATAAATCATTGATATAGTCAAAATTATATTTTGATACCAATGCAGTCTTTTAAAAAGACGCAAAGATCACAAGAAACCAGAAAGATACAATTAATAAAGCCTTTTTATGTAAAAATCTTACAGAAAATCATAGTGAAACATACTAATAGTCAAAAATATATTTTAATACTAATGCAGTCTTTTGAAAAGACGTAGATAATAAATACAGCAAAGATGTGAGAGAGACAAAATTTATGAGGCAGTTAACGACATCTAGATGTAAAGATCGCTAAGAAAATCATAATAAAAACATGAAAATGTTTAGATTTATATTTTGATAGAATGCAGTCTTTTGAAAAGACGCAAAGAATGAACATAACAAAGATGTGAGAATGACAAAATTAATGAAGCAGTTAAAGACATTTAGATGTAAAGATCGTTAAGAAAATCATAATAAAAACATAGAATTGTTTAGATTTATATTTTGATAGAATGCAGTCTTTTGAAAAGACACAAAGAATGAATATAGCAAAGATGTGAGAAAGAAAAAGTTAATGAAGCAGTTAAAGACTTTTAAATATAAAGATAGCCAAGAAAAATAGATAGAAATGCATAAAATTAAGACGTGAGAAAGTAAAAGATGAATAAATCATAATAAAACGTGAAAGTATTTATGGTGTTAAGAGACTTTTGTATTTAAATATAATTAAGTGTTGTCACTGTCCGAACAAATAGTGTTTAGTGTTTTTAATTATACACTCGAATTCATAGCAGTAATGCTTTTAAAGTTTCAAACATTTATGCAATGATTTATTTTCAAATTGACGCACGCCATTTTCAAGTACGTTACCTTGTCAAATAATTGATTGGTAGAAAATTTGTAAAGTACCGAGTCATGTTAATATCTATACTCATTAAATTTGTTATAATTTAATAATCACACGTTTAAAATACTTTCGTTTGTTATTACAGCTAATATATACGAAATTTGAAATTATTATCCGCCGAGCCCGTCATTTGTTGCTTTTATAATTAAGCAATTTCTTTTGTTATGTTTCAAACAATTACTCATTTTCAATACTGCGTTAATTTAATATGGTTCTGAAGAATGTTTCAATGTTATATTAAAAACGGCTGCCAAAGTAGGAGTATATTTAATTCAAATTTTAAAAGAAATTAAAACGAAGAAATTTATTATTTTAGATACCAGTAACATAATATTTATTTTATTGATAGACACAAATAAACAATAAGATTTGAGGTGATTTCCATCAAGTTCTTTTATACTTTAAGTTTTTCTCGATTAAGAGACAATATATTCGTATTTTGGCAGCAATTTCATAGCTACATTGGAATATCTATGGATGTATTTATAATAGGATTACTAAAGGGATACCTACAGGGATATATCGAAGTAAACACACTATAATTCACATAGGCTTAGATAAACAACTACATCAAAGAGAACTTCGAATTTTCTTATATAGTAATATCAAATTAAATCATACAAATATACGATTTTAAACTAATATTTCAATACGTCAATAGAATTAAAAAAAAAAACTAAAAAGTTTAGTCGGATATTACAAGTAAATTATTGTTTTGTGTAAAAACATATTTGATAAATTGAATATAGATTAAAAATTAGTATAGTAAAATAATATTACAAAATGTAGATATTAAAAAAATGTTTTATATAAAAGTTGAAGAACAATATGAATCCTGTTGATATCTCTCGTTCACCTTGTTGTAGTCCAAGAAGAGTTTTAAGAGTAATTTGCGGCGCAGTCGAAAAAGGAGAAGCAGGCAACGGGCGCGGCGGACGTGTGCTAGAGAACGTGCAGGTTTTCGCAGGACTTGGATTTGGAGTCACGCGCCCACACGCGCCCTAGCAGCCCACGGACCTGAGATCGGAGACAGAAGATTACACAATCTAATATATAAAATTTCTATGTCACAATGTTAGTTACCGTACTCCTCCGAAACGGCTTGACCGATTTTTACCAAATTTTATATGCGTATTCAGTAGGTCTGAGAATCGGCTACTATCTATTTTCCATACCCCTAAGTGATAAGGGTTGTTCACCCTTAATTTTTTTTTATTTTATGACAAAAATTTTTTGTTTTTATTTTTTTTATGATACAGCATACAAAAATACATACAACTCTAAATTGTTATCCCTCTATGATCAACCCTTATTTTTTATTTGTAAGTTAAAAACGTTATTTTTTTGCAAGACAACGTTTGCAGGATCAGCTAGTAATATTATAAAAAGACTTTACAAGTAGAGAACCTGAGAAGTTAAAACAGGTTCACTAACATGAATGAAACAAAAGACTTTTGTAAAGTGAAATGATTGGTCCAGATAGAATGCTTTTATCCAATGCTTCTATTTGTCAATTGTCAATTTACATGACTATTTATCCACCCGCTGGAATTACACCGTTAAGAACTCTCACAGAAGCGCTGGCGCAGATTTTACAATCCTGTTACAATATGGCGTTTGCTCGAAATCCATCGTTAGTCTACGAAATGATTATTCTGGCATCGATTGTAACTCTCGTGTTAGCAAGCGGCCTATGAAATTTACAGGTTCAAGTGGCAGCTACAAGATTTTGTTATGTAGCATGAAGATCAATTTTTAGATGATTCTTCATGTCTGTATAATAATAGCGCACTTAAATCTCTGTTTCGTATCGCTGCTGATTTTAACATATGTTTGATAGACTTAGATATATTTGCTATATCTATTAAGCAATCTAAATAAAAATTAAAACTAATAATAATGGATCCGACACTTACTGGTGTTTATATTTGTTATTTACAGCCTTTTTGTTTATTGAATAATTTTTGTAATTTACACATTTTTAGGCTTATGTTGCATTGCGACTACCTCATATTGTAGCATTTACAATCGCTTTTACATGTGGACCGAGCTGTAAGTTGGGCATTTAGTTTAACTTATCATACACTTATTTTTAGCAATACTTAATTTGTGTGCTAGTTGCTCTATTAAAAAAATAAAAATATATAAATAAATATGTACATATATTATAAAATCGATATTTTGGACAAGGATAAAAACTTTAATGATGTTCATACATTCAATTTCCAGTTTATAACACCAAAAAGTCTGCTTACTTGCAATAAATCATCGTATGTACTTCAACGGATTAAGGCAAGCGTGTATAACGCTTGTTAAACTGAGAGTTGTATTCTTGGGCAAATTGGTTGATGGAGTGAAATGTTTATTGTTACATAAGTTGTTAAAAATTGATACAGAGTGATGTAATACGGTTCTTTAATTTAAAAAAAACTTTGTTTTACTACAGATATTGATGTCGCTTTTGGCTTTACTGAGCCATTGCTAATTGTCACAGAGTCATTGAAACACTTTAATTATTGTTTTCTCTATATCAAATATTATTATAATAAAATATTTGATATAGAGAAAACAATAATAAATACAATAATAAAATATTATTATAATCCAATAACATTTATGTTAATACAATTAGAATGTTTATTTTGGGTCTATGTTGTAAATAGAATCTATATGGAGCCTATCAAATCTTTTGCAGCCTTAAAATGAAACATACAGAGTGGTGAACAACTTGATAGTTCCGTCGTTTGGACAGAACTGTGTTACATTTACATGCAAAGTGATAATTAAAATATTGATAAATCTTTAATTAATTAAAATTTTGATTCGTCTTGTTTAGCCTAAGTTTTAATTTTATTTTGATTAAAAAACAAAGTTCTTTATACAATGTTAGCTAACAGAGTTGTGTTCTACAGTACAATAGGTTATAGGTGTAAAATTTTAAAGAGGTGTGAAATGTAAAACTCAATTATCTCTTAAAAACCTACATCTATTTCCAATTTCCTTGTAAAAGGTCATCGCCCTGAAATAGATTTCATTAATTTATTTTTCCTATTTGAATGTAACTGCTGCCAATTCAAAATCCACAAAGATACGTAGCAATAACTGATTTTAATATGCAGTATTTAAATTTTTAAAAACGCTTATTCAATATATATTATAGGGTGTACCTCACATTAATGAACTACAAATAAAGTACTCATTTATCCATTTAAAACTTTTACACTTGTAACTAATCACCCTGTTTAGACGTCAATATCGTAAGAAAGAAATGAAATCACGTTTTTATTTGCATTAGATAGTTTATAGGATCTATTAGTACTATAAATTATTTTGAACTGCATCTCTTTTTTCATTTGTTTTATATTTTTGGAAAATTGACTAAATTTTCTTTATATTTACCTTCTATTTTGGAATGTCTTTTTACTTCATTCGTATTGTTGCAATAAATATAGGGTTTTTGAAAAATTTTCTCTGGTTTTATCTTTAAATTCATCCACTTCTGGAATAGCCTTTCCTAAAACCTTCAAGAGATATTCTAATTGTAGAAATTTGATTTGATCTAATAAAGGAACTGCTTGAATTTCAAGTCTAAGTACTTTATAAAAAGTAATAATTACAATTAGATACCTTTACACTGGCTGACAAACGCGTGCGTTTTCTCGGCGTGGAAGCCGCAGACGGGGGTTCCCCTTCAGCAGGCGATCGCGCCCGACCTCGAGGTTTGCGGGGCCCGCTGCGTTTTCTGCATTAATTGCATTTTTAATTCTTATTCTGTATGCATCGCTATTGTGGTATTTTTTTACCAATTATTTTATATTATTACATAAATTATTTCCTTAAAACATTTCACATAATTAATAACCCTTACAAATTTCATCATCATTTCATCTGGTAGACGGCCACTGGAAAGCAATGCTTCCCCTAAACATCGTCAAGATGACCGATCTTGCCATGCCCATGTCCAACGACTTTTACTATGTCCTCGGTCTCCCGTTGGGGGGCCTATCCATGCCGCGTTTACCAGTCCATAATCGCAGTTCGAGAATCTTTCAGCCCTGACGGATTTGGATTGCACAAGCGGCCCACTGCCATTTTAGACGTGCAATCGATGCTTTTTAATATATTTTTAAATTTATATTTTTTATATATTGCAATGAGACATTTATTAAAAAATTATATATAGTTGTCATCAAATGAGTTAATAATTTTAAGAATATTAGTAACAGTAGACTCGAATTTACCTCCCAGAATTCCCAAGAGGGAGAGGGCGTCCTAAAGCTACGTGGTGGTCTAATATCAGAAAGGAACTGGAAACCCTTCAACTTGATGCAGAGACAACCCAGGATAGAGTGGCTTGGCGCAAATTGATAAGGAGACCCGACCCCAAATAAAGGGAAAAGGGAAGGAAGAAGAAGAAGAGTAACAGTAAGAGTATCTTACCGCACTCTGTCCGCGTGCTGCTGCTTCAGTCGGATCTGGGTCAGCAGGCCAACCAGCAGTTCGTCCACGTTGTGGTTGATGCCCACTGACGTCTCGATGAACTTGCACTCGTACGATGTGGCCAGAGTCTTGCCCTCTGTCAACAAATACATTTGTAACACTTCAGGTACGATCGCAAATAAAATTTTATTGCTTTATAAATACACTCCGTACAACATACGGAGTCGACGGCTTCGAGTGCCGGTCTGGCGTTGAAATTAGGGAGGAGACAATACCCTCCCTGATAGGCGGAGATGACAAACAGGCATTCATATCCCTTTGTAAAGAGATCGCCAAAAGAGCGATAGAAAGAAATAAAGCAAACAGAGTATAAAAAGATAAATAGATTAAAAATGTAAATAGAAACAAAACTGTGATAGAAAAAAATTATAGAATAAGTAACAATGTAAAATAAAAATACAAATCGAAAAATGTAAAAAGAAAAAGGGAAGAATGATAGACGAACAGAGCAAAAGGGTAAGAAAGTAGAAATGTAGCATGAAAGATAGAAAACGGACCGAAAGAGAATGTGAAGAATGAAAGAAGAGAGAGAAAATAAAAGATAATGTGAAAAAATTAAATGCTAATAAAGTCCCTATCCCACCACAAATAGGGGTACGAGAGGCCCCCAATAGCGGGGGTCATAAAAAAAAACATACGGAGTCGAGTAAGTAAACACTCAAGTGAAGAAAGAAATTAAATCAAATTGTAAATAAAAATATTGCAACAAGTAGAACAAAAGATAGTGATAAATATGTGTAAATAATAGAATGTAAATCTGTTTAAAACTGAGATTTAAAGAAATTTGTAAATAAAGGTACCTCGAATGCAGTTGTTCAGTATGGATGTATGGCGAATAGAACAGAAGAGAAAGATTGACAAAATTATGGAATGAAAGAAGTAGAAAGATAGATTATGTGATGAATGAAAGAAGAGAAAGATAATAAAAAAGAACGTGAAAATATCAATGATGAAAGTAAACGATTCTCTCCTTTACAAAGACAGGGACCATTAAAAAATATACATGGTGTCAGCTGTCCCGTATTCGAAAGACAGAGATAGGAGAGTGAGGTAGATCTGGACTAAGTGTGAAAAGTGGCACCATCGCATCCCTAAGAGAAAATAATGAATACCGCCACAATTTCCTTAACCCTTAATAGCTTAGAGTTTCAATTTTGATACCAATCTTTTAAACCGAATGTTCACATTACTATTAGTTTTTTTTATAGGTTGGCTGTACGAATTTTACTGTTGTATAATATTCTTTCCAACGAAATTAAAAAAAATCTATTTTTCCCTTCATTTACACCCTCAAGCAAACACAGTAATATAAAAAAATCACTTTCGTAAATCAGGCTATGTAGGGTTAAGTACTGTAAAAGAATTATAAAGAAGGTTATAAAAAATATGAATTATGATTGTCTGGAAAAATAATTTGAAATTGTGACTAACTGTAATACCTAAGAATGTGGCGAAGGAAGAGAGAGAAGGTATGTATGTAAGCAAAGAAAAATAAAACAGATCGAGTAAGCAAGTAAAGACAGGAGGATGTGTAAATAAAAGTAAAACAAGAATTGTAAACAAAGTATGAAGATAATAATGAAGTAAATATTAGAAAAAACGTGATAAATTTAAAATGTTGCTATAGTAAAATGTGATAATGATTATAAAATAAAACAGCATTTAAAAAATGTAAAGCTCTGTCTAAAACCGGATATAATGTTAATTAAGAGACAAAAGGAGGAAATGTGATAAATTATAGAGATTTAGTAACAGGAAATATGATAAGTGAGAGAGGAGGGTGAAAATAAAAAATCTTAATGAAAAATAGAAAAAAAAACATGTATAATATTTGTATACTTAATAAAAACCTTATGTTGTAGATATACAACACTAAGCATTTGCTTTTAAGTACTCAATATTACTCATTTTACGTCTATGTGGTATGTTATAGTTTTTTATAATTAAGCATTTAAGGGTTAAAAAGGTTGCTCACCACTGTTTAAATTAGGAATTTTGAGAACATGATAGGAGGTCCACTGGTACCAGCAAAAATCTAGAAAAAAGTCAGGGAACCTCTAGTATAAAGGGATCAGGTGCTCACCGTCGGTGGGAATCGCACGAGACCGCGCCAAGTCTGCCTTATTGCCTACGAGGATGACGGCACGACGTGCAGTGTGACCTGCAGCCCACAGAGTCTGCAGCCGACGCTCCGCCTCCGAGAAGCTGCTGCGATCTGCTGTGGAGTACACCACGCAGTACCCATGCGCGCAGCCCTCCGACTGTAATTTAAAACAGGATCACAATCTGATCTAAATAGCCTCAAACTGATCACCATCATCATTTCAGCTGTAAGACGTCCACTGCTAGCATTATATTCATCATATACATAAGGAGCTCTATTTCCAATCACCCTGTATTACACAAGTCATTGTGGCTGTCTCCATATAGAGTTCTATACCTCCCCCAGAGGTTTCCAATAGGACTGATGGTCACCCAGCGTCTTTCTGGTCTGTTATGGAAGAAGAAGCCGTCAAAGAAGTTCTCTGATCGCAGGGAGGTGTGCTTTTTCAAGTTAGGTTTAGCAAAAATAAATAATTTATAGGTCTTATCAAAAATACATTTGACTTTTTCCAGTTCAATAAAATTAGAGCCCTTTGATTACACCTTTCAATACGGCATTACAGTTATCCTTTGAGACCTTTAGATCAATTTGGGTAGATACAGTGAAAATATATCGTACATTTTACATCAAAAACTTTCTTTCACAATCGTTAAACGGATTTCAGAACGTGTATGGCTTGAATTACGGAGAATTTTGCGCGGCAAATTGATTTTGCGTTCGAATTTACTGCTGTCGATCCCGTACAGTCGTGTTGTAACGCTTATTTGATACGCGCGATTACTGTCCGCGGAAAAAATCATTTGAAAAAGGAATATGATATAACCCTGATAATAGAAATATGATATAATCCTACTCGCAGATGCTGGGGTATCTTGACATACGTAAAATTGTCCTCTTTAAAATTAAAAAAGAAGGAGTGATTTGACAGATAACCTCAAAATCCATCCTAGACACCAGCCAGCAGTCTATGTGATCGCTTACTAGTGGTGTGAAATAGTTTGGATTGGAGAGGCAAGAGAAGGGTTGGTGTTCGCTTACCTATAATCCGAGCTGGTGATTACTTTTTTATTTTCATCACCATCAGCTAGGAGTAGATGTGGAACTCGTAAACCTTATCAAAGTGGTCCTGGTCTATCTGGTCAAATCTGGTTCGTTTTGGGAACGGTAGCCTTGACTTTGTTGACTGGGTCAAAAAGAGGCCAAATCAATGAAAATCCTCTATACACAAGCGGTAGGAGCAGTGGGAAGTAATTCACGGTTGGTGGAATTTTAACAGATACGAAAGGTCACTTAGTCACAGATCATAGAAAGATTGCAGAGTTTTGATCGTAACAAACTTAATTCTACAAGTGAAGGTAGGAAAGCTAGCGGAGAAGATTAGTGCTTTCAGAAAGCATGAGAACTCTTCAAGCAATCAGTTCTGCCGAAAGAGAGAGTCCGAGTGTCATCCATTTGACATGTCACTTGCCCTCGTACTGTAAGCGTCCAGATTTCGCACAAATAGAGAATTATACTACTACTACTACTCCGCTGGCTCAGTGACCCAAAGTGGGTCTTGGCCTCCGAAGCGAGAGACTTCCACTTTGCTCTATCTTGCGCCATCGTCTGCCATTGGTTGACATTCAATTCGCGCAAGTCTGCCTCAACGCGATCGATCCAGCGATACCTGGGTCTACCCACTGGTCTTCGACCCCTCGGTTTTTCCAGGTACGCTACCTTCACGCTCAGATCTTTTCCCATTCGCTCCAAGTGACCAAGCCAGCGGATTCGTTGAGCTTTAAATTCGCCAATGAGAATTATAGGTGAATTGAATTATTAATCATCGATTTATACTAAGATCTGCTATTAAAGCCAGGTTGTATATTAATTCAATCCGCACGAACTCCTGAAATTAAGGTAGCCCTTTGTTGTCATAACGAGATTTCAGCAAGTGCTTTAAAAGTATTAATGGGTTCACAGAGCTGTGTAAATGTTTTAACGACCCTTTATATTGTCGTCTTTGTAATCGGCTTTCGAGAAATTTCCACGTAGCGTAATTGAAGACGCTCTGTAAGGAATACACTTTGGACGACCGTATAAAGTTGATTGGTATGTTTCTCCTAGTAATTTTATTAATTCATTGACTCCTTTGTTTCTAGGATAACGATTTTTAATATTTTGTATGTCCATTACTTTTAATTTCATAATAAATGTATCTATAATATTAAATATCCAAATTGAATTTATCCTAAAAAATTCACTATTATACTCAATCTATATCATAAATAAAGAAAAGTTTCTTTACTTTTTATATGAATAATCATTACACTTTTTATTTCCTTCGAAGAATTTTTGCATTTTGAAGATAGTAAAACGATGCCATTACTATAGAAATTTGGGAACATTTGGACATATAGAAAAATAAATGTATAGTAAGGTTGTCAAATATCTCCCTTCCGCTTTTTTGCTCTTTATTCAATGCTTTATAAAAAGTATTACAGTGATCGGATTTAGTTCAAATATGCGCCGTTTTGTTCGATAATCTGTTTCCATTTAGACGGCAACTTCATAATCATTCTCCTTCGTAGAAGCCCCCCTCCTTATTTGCGAAGAACTCGGACAGCCACTTTTCACAAACCTCTTTTGAGTTCAACTTTACACCACCAAGCGCGTTCGCTATGGACAGGAACAGGTGGTAATCACTTGGCGCTATGTCCGGGCTTTATGGTGGATGTGATAAAACCTCCCATCCGAGCTCCCGTAGCTTCTGACGAGTCATCAACGAAGTGTGTGGTCTGGCGTTGTCCTGGTGGAACACTACACCCTTCCTGTTGGCCAATTTTGGACGCTTCTGGTCGATCGCCTGCTTCAAGCGGTCCAGTTGTTCGCAGTAGATGGTAGAATTAAGCGTCTGGCCATATGGGAGCAGCTCATAGTGGATGATTCCCTTCCAATCCCACCAAACACACAGGATAACCTTCCTGGCCGTCAATCCCGGCTTGGCCACTGTTTGGGACGATTCACCGGCCTTCGACCACGACCGTTTTCGCTTGATATTGTCGTATGTGATCCATTTTTCGTCGCCAGTCACCATCCGCTTCAAGAATGGGTCGAGTTCGTTCCATTTCAGCAGCATATCGCAGGCGTTGATTCGGTCCAGAAGGTTTTTTTGCGTCAAATCATGCGGCACCCAAACATCAAGCTTTTTTTTTGTATCCAGCCTTCTGCAGATGGTTTAAAATGGTTTGGTGACTAACTCCCATCTCCTGGGCGATGTCACGAGTTGCCACATGCCGGTCTAACTCGATTTCGGTCCATGATTTGATCGGTATTTGTCGTCACAGGTCTTCCGCCGGCTGGCTTATCCATGGTGTCGTTTTCGCCGGCTCTGAATCGTCGAAATCATTCCTCCGCGGTTCGAAGTGATAGAGATCCCCCAAAACACCATTAATCTCACGGAACGTTTCGATCGCAATGTCGATAAATAAATAGCATTGGCAGTCGAGGGGTATTTATGATATCAATCTTGAAACCCCATGTTTACACGGAGAAGAATATTTCGCCTGTTTTAAAACTAAAAATGTAACAGGTTAAAAATCATTAAACACTTCCGAACTGATCGTTCAAACTTCGAAGTAACGTCTGACGGGTGATGATATACATTTGGCGATAAAGAAAATTTAATTAATAAATCATTGTCTGGAGATATAGTTAGTTATACTTACAACCATGGGCTCTGGGGGTGAATCGAGGAATGTGATCTCCGATTCCTCGCCGGCTAGAAGCACGCAGACCGATCTCTCACCGGATTCATCATCTAAGTGCATATTTATTCTATTGGTTGAAACAATTCAAATTTAACATTTTTTTTTTAACATAGGGTAGATTACCAGCTACAAATCTATGGCATTTGTTATTCGAACACCTGAGAGATATAAAAGAACTCAGCAACGTATTTTTTAAATATGAAAATAATTTTCTAATTTTATTCGAAATGGTCTGGAGGCGAACATATCTTTACCAAGGTGTTATATCTTCTATAAAGTTATTTACATTCTTTGAAATTTTAATTACAAACAAGATTATTTGGCGGGCTAGTTACCTAAATTTTTTCTGGTATTTATATTGCGTGGGAAATCGATAGTGTTTTTGGGGGCATACATTTTCATATATGTATTGAGAAACAAATGAAGAAACAGTTATAAATACAAAACTTATTTTATTTAGTAACTATTTATTATCGCAGATTATTGTTTATTATTACACGATAAAACTAATGACAAATAATTAATTAATACTAATTTTATTTCTTCTATTGCCAATCAAACACAGGCCAAATCTAAGGCCTATCATTTTACAGTTACAAGTCTATGGAGGTAGTATATTATGAATATGAAAATGCTCACCGATGCTGGTGTCATATGCATGGAGGTATTCCGAGGTCATGAATTGTCCAATGAGACTGGACTTGCCAACACCCGGTGCCCCCAGTACTAGCACTCTGTACGAACTGAGTCCTGCTGATGAATCCCTGGATAGAAGTACAATACTATTGTAAAGTTAGGAAAGAGTTCATGTATCGTTTATGTATGTAATATCTTAATATACCAGAGATGACCTAAATATATCTCTATCAGGTGTATTGAAACTTGCTTTAAAGGTGCTAAAAGGGATATACACAATAGTGAAGCTATATAATGGAAAAGGATGCAAGAGAGTCCGTACTCAAATTCCTCATAAAAGTTGCACAATATGTTATTCATAGGAATAAAACATAGTTAAACATAAACTATTGTAAATCTTATTATATATTTAATCTTATTAAGATAGATTTATTGAAATTAAAATTAAAAATGTAAAATTGATGTACATGAGAAAAATAAATAAACTAAATAAAGTTGTGATACTGCAATAGAAAATACAACTGAAGTGTTTGAGGATGGATGAAAGGAATGGAATGAGAAAGGAAGATGGAATTATGGAATGATAGAAGGAAGAAAAAAAGATATTGTGTACTATAGAAGATGAGGATGAAAATAAATAATTCATGCGGAAAAAGTGTCAAGAAAGAAAAAACTAACCTAACAAAATAGGGGTGGAAGAAGAGGTCTCAATAGCGGAGGCCTCATAAAAAAATAGTGAAACTATGTACTTTACAGCGATAAACATTATAAAAAAATGAAAACAATGAAATCATGCAACAAATTTATAAAATAATAATGGTTGAACTGACGTTACAGGGATGAACATGAGTGTATGGACCATCCCACGTGTGCATATGACCCGGTGACGAACTAATTACCAATAAAGAGTTTATATTAGTGTGATCAAAAAGTAAGGTGAATTTATTTAGGTAATGTAATTTTTTTATTTAGTCTACCAAATCAATTTCATTCCCTTCTAAGTAATCCCACTTCGATAAAATAATCGGAATAAAAAAAACTCATAAATAGTCAGAATAGTCTTCAAGACCTTCTTTGATTTAGTTTTAAACTCCTTAGTCTATGAGTTTGCTGAATAGCCAGAACGCGTGCCAAATCAGGCGCATATGATGATTGCTAAACTATATGAGTGAACCTTACATTTTGATCACATAGTAGGTACATATATTAGATATAGTTAGGAAGCATCAAGTAGTTATAAAGTTAAACATATAAAAACATTATATATATAAGCTGTAAGATACAGAGAACTCAAAGTTTTATAATAAAGTTGTTGTGCAACTTGTTCCCAAGCTCATCAATCACTTAAAAATCCTTCGCTGCATTCCACGATTTATTTACATGTTTTTATTTTATAAACTTTTTAAATTTATTTCATAATAATTTTGACATATTCGAAAGCCTGCAAAAAGTTTTCGTTACTCAGAAATTAAATATGCGATATGCCAGTGTTCTTAAATTAAAATATATCGAACTCAATATAATTGTTTACTATTTATTTACAACACTAAATTAGATGAAAAAAAGTTAAATTAATCACCTGGAAGAAGCTAGAGAACATGGCGCAGAAGCTCTAGTAGCCGCTTCCGTGCTTGATGCGCTGGATGCCACTGACGTGTTGGACCTTGATCTTCTTGAGCGCAGGGAGTCTCCACGGTTGACCACTCCCTTGCCTACGACAGTGTGATATATGCAGTTGCTCGTTTGAAGTGATAGCCAATGGATGTTGGGGCCGCAAGGGCGGCTAGGCATCCCATTAGGTAGACCGATGCTATAGTTAAGATGGCAGGAGCTCGCTGGATGCTGGCAGAGCAACTGGTCATCATGGGGATCTTTAGAAGAAAAAGCCTAAGATTTTCAGTGGACGTCTATTGGCTGATATGATAATGGTGATGAAATTATGCAGCAACTTATATTTTTCGATATTCAAAAAGATGTTGCCATATATAAAATCGTTTAGTTCAACCCATTTGCAATGCGGTAATATAAAAAGTAGGCCAATGTAAAAAAAGAACTAATATACAGCTACGTCCGCTATGTAGCGGTAGTCGTGCAATAAAGTACACCGCCCGCCAGACCGTTAATAAATGCGCATGCGGCAAACAATGCGAATAACACAACTATAACCATTAAGTCACTCAACACGTGTTTCACCGAGTGACTCGGTGTTTGGCATTAATCGGTTTAATATTACTCCTGAGGATGCCCCGTGGAGGGGTGGCGGGCGGTGCATTTTATTGCACGACTACTGCTACATAGCGGAAGTAGCTATATATTAGTCCTTTTCTTACTTAGAATGGACTTTTGCAAAGTAACGCCTGAATCTATTAGATATGTAGGCCAATGTCACCTATATAATATAAATAAATTTAAAATTGAGTAAAGATAAAAAAATTGCATTATTTATTAGAAATTTTGTGTAAGACAAGGATCCATACTTTTTTATTATTCCATCGTACGGGTAAATAGTTTTCTTTGAGGTTATAATAGTTTATATATTTTTTAGGTTATAAAGTTAATTATATTTTATTTCTCTTAAATGTTATTTGCTTATTCACCCATTTTACTTTTTTCTTTGTAATGGCGGACTTAATATATTTATTATTAACATGATTTTATTATTGCAGCGAATGACAAAAATCTTATCTAAAATTACTTTTAATATAATTATCCTAGTATTTTGAACATTTAATATTGTTTTTCCTCTTTAATTCATTTATTAAAGTTTAATTGCAAGCTTGCATAATTATATACTGATACGCTATAATAGGCTATACTGTGGATGTCTACAATAGACAAAAACATTTAAATTTATACAGAAACAAGAGACTTATGCAAACGTGTATTACTTTTTGCTGTTCGCGTGCATGTTCAATATAGATTAATAAATTAATTCAATAACGAAACAAAGAGAAGCAAAAGCTTAACGCTGCCGCGAATATATACGCACCGATAGTGACCAGGGAAGTGGAACATACGCCCACGAGGCAAATAGGTGAAAATCTATTTACTGATCATCGTGATAACTAAAATGCATTAGTATTTTTTCTCTTAAAAGGTTTAAAATGCTTTCTTCATTTTTGTGACGGGTCAGTTGATTGCTTGCGAAATTCTATACCGCGATATATGTTTACAAAGAAGGTTTGTGTCCTCTTGGCTATATATATATTCGGACGGACGGACTATATATTATATATATATATATATATATATATATATATATACCATTTCCCATGTTAATACGGCCCATCAAGAATTTTTAAAATTGAATATCGACTTTTCCCATCGATGCAAATATTATTACGTGATTAATTAGTTCCAGAAGTCTTTTTATTGGAAGTGAGGAAATCGTCATGCCGAATACTGCCGATTTAATAATGTACTTTTTTCAATAAACATCTGAATTTTTTATAAAAATTAATAAAAATTCTGAGAAACTTCTGCTTTCGACGAAAAATGATGTCTCTTAGGAATAAGAAAAAATTTTTCCACCATGAAAGTAATCCAAAAATGACCACCGAACCCTACCTCCTTAATTCCGGCTAATATTGATTAGCTTGTGTCAAAAAAGCAGTACCGAATTTCTGATGAAAAATTTCGTTTCTCTATTCTTCTCTCTTTTATTATTTTCCATTAATATTTATGTTTTAATTCTTTATTTTGTTTCAATTTTTATATTTTTAATTTATTAATAAACGTGTAACATGCAGCATTTTTTAGTTAGCACGTTGATTGAGAAGGTTGCTCACCCCTGATCGCCTTCGTTACAATTTGGTACTTGTAGGACATTTGAAGTATTTTGTCTGTATATAATAATAATTTGAATTTATATGAGAATAACAATTTTAATTTTTTTTTTCTTTAACTTAATGTAAACTGGGATATCATAGATATGAATAGATATAGTTTTTTTCATCGGCTATAGACGAAGCATTTGACCTTGTCTCGCTGATGTTAAAAGGTGATGGGGTCAACGTTTATCTTACCAGTGATGCTGAAATGTCGGAGTCGATAGTATTCCTCTTCCACGCCGGTGTTGGGCATGGAAGCGACACGAGCTCGTTGCTGCGGCAGTCCTAGCAACTGGCGTTCCCCAGTCCGCGAGCGCGCTGCCTTCACCGACTGCGACCGGGAGTGGTGGGGGCTTCCATACCTGCCCCCAATAAACACGCTCTTACACTCACCATTGACATTGTGAAATGATTCTAACCTTATTTGGTCAAGGATTAGCACTAAAGCTAGTGCAATAAGTAAAAATAAAACGAACACTAAAATATAGAAATAAAAGGAATAATACGTGTTAAGTATTTGAACAATAAATAATGTTGCAAAATAAAATAAATTACTAGAATTAAAAAATCCCTGTCCCACACGAGATAGGGGAACGAGAGGTCCCCAACAGCGGGGACCATTTAAAAAAAAAAAGCTAGTACAGAGATTTTGAACTCGATTATAAAGTTTACTTGCAACATTTGCTTTCAATTATGGCGAATATTTTATATACTCTTCTTTTTCATTATCAAATGCTGTTTGCTCGTCGGTATTTACAGATTTAACTGGGTAGAAATGACTGAAATACTCCCAAATCAAAATCCTAGCGATAGCGCTTTATTAAAGTATGCATAAAATTGTAAAATATTGTGTTTGTAGTTTGTGTGGTGTGTTTAAACCGAGGTAAGTTCTCGATCTAACCTATTATTAATTTCTAGAATGTTTTAGCTGACTACTAATCCAGTGGGATATCTAACATAGTTCCGAGATAAGTCTTCCAGGGGAATCTTTGAGTGTAGATCCTAAAAAGGACGGTAAAGATAGGCGCCCTCATTGCGCTTCCACGTTTTTTTCTGAAATCTGTTATTGCCAGTAAAATAAAATTTCCTTAAGTCAAATCAAATCACATTAATAAATAACTTAGAAAAAATAACTAAAATAGTACAACAGGATCAACAAAGAATCAACAACAGAGGTGATACATTATTTTCCATATTATCGCAGTCTGTAATGAGTAACCATAGTATATGTATATTCGACATTGACAGGATGGTTGGATATTGGTGTAAAATATTAAAAAAGTAACCCTGCAAGGTACAGACCTACCCCAAAGATATCTATGTGGGGTATTTACCATAATCGCTACGCTTGGCGAGTGGGTTATCGATCTTATGGTATTATGGTACGCGGAGGACGATGCTGTCCATCCTCTGGAGCAGAGTTCCCCAAACTGTTTTGTGTCGTAGACCCCTTGCCATGTTTTTCCGTGTTGGGTGGACCCCCTATTTACCTGATATTGATTTCCTGTAAATTTCTTACTGAAGTGAAGTTTAGTGTTAAAAACTTAAATTAAAAACACCTATTAATTTATACATTCATTAATTGAATTTAAATTGAATCTACTCAAAATAAAATTATGTATCTGTTATGTAAAATATGCGTAACATTAAATAAACTGTAAATAAAATAACAAAGGCAATAATTCAATATTTTTAGTGAGAAGGATGAACCTGAAGCTTTACTAATAAATTATCAACATTTGGCGTCAATTTTGTAAGGGTTAATCTTAAATCTCCTCGGCTGATGATGTCCAGTCTGTGGACCCTCAAAATTTTTTTCGCTGACGTAGACCCCTTGCAGGTTGTCATAGACCCCTAGGGGTCGATATAGAACACTTTGGGAATCACTGCTCTGGAAAATTACTTGTGAGTAGTGGCAATCTAATATTCATTATGAACATAGTGTGCATTATATAAAATTGTATTCCGGAAATTGAATATGTGTGTGAATCTTCTATTCTATTATTTTGTGTCCTCTTATATTCACTTAGTGTATACCTTTTATCGAACTCGTGGAGATCCTCAGACGTGAACTGACTGGTGACGTCGAGGAGTTGCTGGATGTGGTCGCTGCAGACCCTGCTCTTCCGCCGGCCACCATCCTCGCCGTCGCGTACGAGTATCGTGGAGCACCCTCCGTAGTCCAGCGAAAGGGAAGGCTGCTGCACCACTATAGTGGTTCGTCCTGCCGGCATCGAGCTGGTGGCGGAGTCTAAGGGGTTCGCTGTCACGTGTACTTGTGCAGCTGCGGGGATAATCAAAAGGAAAGAGATTTTTTAACCAAAAAAATAATCCGCCTAGTTTTGTAACATTTTCTTTAAGGCTTTTAAAGAGAGGAAAAATATAAAACTTCTAGGAAAATTGTAAAGCATTACTTTCACTTTATGGTCGTCAATTATTTAACGTTAAGAAAGTTTAAAGTCATCCAGAAAGCGAGGGAAAGAGTTGTGCTCAGGGCTTCGCTGCGAGATCGAAGGAGATACGTAGAAGAACCAAAATTACCGACGTAGCACGAAGATATTTAATGTAATCAGGCGTTACCTTGCGAAAGTCCATCCTAAGTAAGAAAAGGACCAATATTTAGCCTCTTCCGTACATGCAGCGGTAGTCGTGCAATAAAGTGCACCGCCCGCCAGCCCGCTGACAAATGCGAACTACACAACTGCCACCGTCAAATCACTCAACACGTGTTTCACACCTCTACGGGGCATCTACAGGAGTTATGTTACACCGATTAGTTGACTCTGTGTTTGGTACTAATTGGTGTAACACGCATTGTTTGCCGCATGCGCATTTGTCAGCGGGCTGGCGGGCGGTGCACTTTGTTGCACGACTACCACTGCATGTGCGGAAGTGGCTAAATATTGGTCCTTTTCTTACGTAACACGAAGAATTACTGGTATGAAACATAAGTCGTTGAATGGACCAATCGCCGTCCTATTCTTGTGGGAGGCCCTTAATTTATATAGCAATCGGTTTTTATAGGTGTTCTATTACAGTGTACTTTTGATTTGTATTTACTATCGTACAGAAGGCATGTCGGGGCAAGGATGTTCTAGAAAGATCGTCTTGAAATTCCTAGAAGAGAAACTATATTGTAGCAACCAAGTACACATTTTGTTTTTAATTTTTAACATTTTGTCAATTATTGAAATAACCACAAACAAAATAAAACAATCTCATATTAAATCAAACCATTACGCTATATACATTATACTAAGTGGTCCTTGACATTTTTCATAGACCATTAAAAATAAATTTTGCAAGAGTATCACTCATATTTTTATGAAAAATAATTTTACGTTCGACGAATATAACGTGACAGGATTATTAACTTTATATCAATAGGATAAGATTGAAATTTGATTATAACTGTCTCATTTACTAAATTTGTACCTGAAATATAAAAGTTTATTCGTTTTTCGTCCAAGTCCTGTCTTCCAATTACTTTGGAGAACTGTTTAGTTATTGTCAAAGCATATCTGTCCATCTTAAATATATTTTTACTGACATTTATTCGAGAACAAGCTTAATAAAGGAATTTGAACTTTCCGTATGCACTCCAGCTATGGTTCAAAAATATTTAGTGTTGCCGCGTGCGAACAATACATACGTCGTATGACCTGGATGCAGCATTGACAGCTTAACAAACTACTAACAAGTTAATTAGATAACGCCAAGTTATATTTACAGAAACTTAAGTATGAAGGAGCAACATTACGTCATCATCAACGACGCATCCAAAAAGGGAATTCGCCAGAAATATAACCCTTTATATTTATCAGAATAAATATGGGAGAACCTCGGATGAATATACATGCTTCTACTTCGGAATTCCTGTTGTTATTACCTCCAAGACGTACCAGCTCCAGGATGAATCCCAAATTAGTGACCCCCGATGTGATAAGAACAATAAGTAATAATAATCCCACAAGTAAATTAACGAATGATGTGCCACTGAAAACATAGACTGGTCTTTTTTTATTCATGGACATAGTTTAACTTGATTTTTAAATGCTTTATTTATTTTTTATATAATCTCAACTATTTTAGCACAAATATAATTAGTGTTTTAATGTGCAAACATAGTTATATTTACAGCAATGTATTTTCAAAGATATTTTGGAATAATAAACCTTTAATATAGTTTCTCTATTGAAGGAGCAACACTTTAACTGATTGTTTCTATTTGACATTCGAAATTTTTTTTTTATAATTTCCACACATTAGACACATTATTTTTAAGCAAATTTTTAATTAATTACATGTTATTTTTTTAAAAACATAATAATTTTTCGCGGAAATGTCAAAAAATACTGGTTTACATATTATTTCGTCGCATTGTTTTTAATAAAACTGTTTCTAGATTTATATATTGTCAAAGCCTCGCTGTTTTAAAAGCCAAGTCCACATTCCAAATTCAAAATGGTTCTTCTAGCTTTTTAATATTTAAATGACGTTAATCCAAAGAGGTTAACAATTTCTTCGAGGTGATCGTTACAGAGATAATCATAACATTTTATCACAATAGCATGCTTGCGAACAATACTACTGGTAAATTATTAATTAAAAATATACTTAAATATTTAATGTAGTTACATGCGGGTATCCAACATTATCTAACGTATATATATATTTTCGATTTTAGTAAACACACTCTCACCTGTAGATTGTCTTCTAGAAGATGGCGGTGGTACCGAATGTTGGTGTGCCGACGACCTTCTGCGAGTCGTCGTGAACACCTCGGTGCCTTCCAATTGCTTTCTTAGCTTCGCCACCTCGTCTTTGTAGTACTCCTGCTTGTCTATCTTCTGTTTGTTCTTGACCCGTGGCTCGCTGCCTCTCCTTTTAGTTACCTCGGGCTCGAACTTGAAGTGCGTCTCGTATTTCGTTTGGCTTGCTTTGGGACTCTTCGGAGGCTCTAGGGTTGGGTCGAAAGGGATTTGTATGGAGGTAGATGGGCCGCCAGTTCGGCTTACGCGAGTCGTGTTTCTAGGCTTGGGTTCGGTTCTGCCCGGCTCGGGGAGAGGAACGTCGAAGACAAACCTTGCGGGGCCGGGACGAGGGGATTCTGCGACATCGGTGGCTGACTGGGGTTTTGTGAAGGCAGGGGAGTCGATGTCGCTGCTGTTTTGGTGACGATGATAGTGGGGTGGCGCTGTGCTGGGTGGATTGGGGTGAGGTAACGGCGGGACTGGGTCCGCGTCGATGAGACTAGGTGGCTGGGACGGTGCCTCCGGAGGTTCAGGCTCCGCGTCCATTGAATCATCGGTTCCGGTGACGGAGGTTAGCGCGGTCGCAGCCGAATCAGTGCTGGTATTGATGGTCTTGTCGGAGGTCGTGCTGCTACCCATCACCACCACCTGCTGAAGGAGGAAAACGAACGTTATATAAAAATAATATTGCTTGTAATAATACTATGGAGTCATGTATGAAACATGAGATGGTTTATTCCAATCATGGACGGTAATTGTGGATTCTACTTGGATTATTAAAAATGATCACTTAACTTGGAGTGTTTAAAATTCCCGTTAATAAGTCCATGTGAAATAACAAGTAATCACCATGCGTCGTCGTTTCAGTCTAAAGAAAAATACTCACTGCAAGACCTAGGTCTACCTCAAAGATTTCTGTGGGGGGGGATATACCATAAACGCTTGGCGCCTGGCGAGCGGGTTGACAATCGCAGTAACCGAATCCTCTGTTTGTGAGCAGTGGCAATTTTGCGCAATTAATGTACAATGTAAATTTTAGAAGATTCTTTCTCGGGAGTCGATCATTTGACCTAAGATGGCAAGTCTTTGTCTTCGTTGGGCTACCGCTACTCGACAAATGCCCTAATGACACGGTAATTTAGTTCCTTGTTATAGGTTGTACAATACTGTTATTGTGTTATAATAATTCTGTGGAATGCTGGTAGAACTAACGTATTGATACTGATAGATCTCGGAGGGTACACTCGCCTTATCACTATATACACAAATAGGATTTTTGAGATTTTCGGTCGCATAGCCAGGAAAAGTGGTGATAATTGGGAAAACTATTGATCTCCGGAAAAGCAACTAAGAGGCCGCAGCCTCATGTTCTGGTCTGACCATGTCCGAATCACGCCCGATACCACGGTAGCAATACACACTGCGGAAGACTGGTACTAACGTAACATGGTGAGTAGCAAACTTTCTAAGAAGGTCACGTAGTGGGGGTTTTCAATAGTGAGGGATACAATGCAAAGAGGAGGAGAATGTACTCTATTTTTTTTCGTTAATTTTATTACAACACAATTGGCACAAAATGCAGACGTACGAGTTATTGATTATGAACTGTACAAATCATTATAAATATCACTGTACAGATGAGAAATTCTCTTATTATAGAGAGAGTAACACTGGTTATACGAGAGAGATATAGGAGATATATTATTTCAAACATCCTTTATAAGTAGAGATCTTTAAAAGTAGAAAGAGTTATCCTAACTGAAATGAAACACTATTGTGTGAAGTAACCCTCATCGCTGTTCCATGCGGAATGATTGTATCGATAAAGTTACATGGCTATATATACACTCGCGGGAATGACGTCATAAAATGTTCCGATAGTCGCGCGGCTTATGAATGGGACGCTGTGGTGACATTTGTCAACGTATCTTTTTTTTAAATCGCGGCTTTTTTTGGCGCCACATTTAACAATCATATTTCTGAAACCAGAAATTTTTTGTTTCTCAATAATTTTTCCATTTTTTAATTATATTTTCCATTCTCTTCTTTCGTATTTTATATTATATCTCACTATCTTGTAAACCTTTCTTGCATTGCCTCCTATCCTTTGCCATATTTCTTACAATATTACAATACAATAATTAAAAAAAAAACAATTGAAATTGAAACAATTTGCCTTCTCTTTTGCGCGTACTTTGGAATTAAACTTATTTTTGAAATGCTCATAAAAAGTTACTCCACAAACATATCTATGACCCCCTTATTTAAAAAAAAATTGCCTCATTTATAATTTTCGTTATAAAATAATATAAAACAGTATATACTTTTAAAAAAAACTAAGTTTATAACTAAACATTTTATTGTTTATCTGTTAATATATTTTATCTATAATTTTTATTACACTGTTACTCGTATGTGAACATAAAGAAATCACTATATATATGTCTAGATAAATATTATGTACATTATACCACAAATATTTCAAATTAGATGTACTATTTTGGGACCGCAGCTGCTCATAAAAATGGTCCTGTAATGTATTTTGTTTGGTGCTCTTCAGCATGTGCTGTGTCAGCGCCTTTTAGTCGACAGTATTTTTTATTGTCAAAGTCCAATATCTAGTAGTTAATTTTATTACTTTATTACATGTATTTATTGTTATAAAATTCATAAATATTGTGTTGATTAAATAAAGATGTTTAATATTTATTATTATTATCAGCTTTCCCTTTTTTATTTTTATTTCTCATGTTTATAATTTTTACATTGTCAATATTATCATAATTTCAGCTGTTAGACTTTGGCTTCCAAATATTTTCAATAAGTCTGGTTGAAATCTGCCTGCATCTAGCGTCTTCCGATAACTTCAACAACTTCATCTGTCTACCGTCTTGGTGCAATTCCTACACAGCTTAGTGGTGCATAGGGTTTCAGTCCAGCCTTAGAATTTCAGCAGTCATCAGTTCTATGGATCTAAGTTTTATTAATACTCAATCGGAATAAATACCGCCTCACGTTCCAGAATTCTCGTCACATACTCCTTATAAATAAAATATACATGAAAGTTATAGTAAAGAGTTACATCAGTTCTATGAATCTAAGTTTTATTAATACTCAATCGGAATAAATACCGCCTCACGTTCCAGAATTCTCGTCACATACTCCTTATAAATAAAATATACATGAAAGTTATAGTAAAGAGTTACATCAGTTCTATGGATCTAAGTTTTATTAATACTCAATAGGAATAAATACCGCCTCACGTTCCAGAATTCTCGTCACATACTCCTTATAAATAAAATATACATGAAAGTTATAGTAAAGAGTTACATCAGTTCTATGGATCTAAGTTTTATTAATACTCAATCGGAATAAATACCGCCTCACGTTCCAGAATTCTCGTCACATAGTCCTTATAAATAAAATGTACATGAAAGTTATAGTAAAGAGTTACATCAGTTCTATGGATCTAAGTTTTATTAATACTCAATCGGAATAAATACCGCCTCACGTTCCAGAATTCTCGTCACATAGTCCTTATAAATAAAATGTACATGAAAGTTATAGTAAAGAGTTACATCAGTTCTATGGATCTAAGTTTTATTAATACTCAATCGGAACAAATACCGCCTCACGTTCCAGAATTCTCGTCACTTAAAGTCCTTATAAATAAAATGTACATGAAAGTTATAGTAAAGAGTTACATCAGTTCTATGGATCTAAGTTTTATTAATACTCAATCGGAATAAATACCGCCTCACGTTCCAGAATTCTCGTCACATAGTCCTTATAAATAAAATGTACATGAAAGTTATAGTAAAGAGTTACATCAGTTCTATGGATCTAAGTTTTATTAATACTCAATCGGAACAAATACCGCCTCACGTTCCAGAATTCTCGTCACTTAAAGTCCTTATAAATAAAATGTACATGAAAGTTATAGTAAAGAGTTACATCAGTTCTATGGATCTAAGTTTTATTAATACTCAATCGGAATAAATACCGCCTCACGTTCCAGAATTCTCGTCACATAGTCCTTATAAATAAAATGTACATGAAAGTTATAGTAAAGAGTTACATCAGTTCTATGGATCTAAGTTTTATTAATACTCAATCGGAATAAATACCGCCTCACGTTCCAGAATTCTCGTCACATAGTCCTTATAAATAAAATGTACATGAAAGTTATAGTAAAGAGTTACATCAGTTCTATGGATCTAAGTTTTATTAATACTCAATCGGAATAAATACCGCCTCACGTTCCAGAATTCTCGTCACATAGTCCTTATAAATAAAATGTACATGAAAGTTATAGTAAAGAGTTACATCAGTTCTATGGATCTAAGTTTTATTAATACTCAATCGGAACAAATACCGCCTCACGTTCCAGAATTCTCGTCACATAGTCCTTATAAATAAAATGTACATGAAAGTTATAGTAAAGAGTTACATCAGTTCTATGGATCTAAGTTTTATTAATACTCAATCGGAATAAATACCGCCTCACGTTCCAGAATTCTCGTCACATAGTCCTTATAAATAAAATGTACATGAAAGTTATAGTAAAGAGTTACATCAGTTCTATGGATCTAAGTTTTATTAATACTCAATCGGAACAAATACCGCCTCACGTTCCAGAATTCTCGTCACTTAAAGTCCTTATAAATAAAATGTACATGAAAGTTATAGTAAAGAGTTACATCAGTTCTATGGATCTAAGTTTTATTAATACTCAATCGGAATAAATACCGCCTCACGTTCCAGAATTCTCGTCACATAGTCCTTATAAATAAAATGTACATGAAAGTTATAGTAAAGAGTTACATCAGTTCTATGGATCTAAGTTTTATTAATACTCAATCGGAATAAATACCGCCTCACGTTCCAGAATTCTCGTCACATAGTCCTTATAAATAAAATGTACATGAAAGTTATAGTAAAGAGTTACATCAGTTCTATGGATCTAAGTTTTATTAATACTCAATCGGAATAAATACCGCCTCACGTTCCAGAATTCTCGTCACATAGTCCTTATAAATAAAATGTACATGAAAGTTATAGTAAAGAGTTACATCAGTTCTATGGATCTAAGTTTTATTAATACTCAATCGGAATAAATACCGCCTCACGTTCCAGAATTCTCGTCACATAGTCCTTATAAATAAAATGTACATGAAAGTTATAGTAAAGAGTTACATCAGTTCTATGGATCTAAGTTTTATTAATACTCAATCGGAATAAATACCGCCTCACGTTCCAGAATTCTCGTCACATAGTCCTTATAAATAAAATGTACATGAAAGTTATAGTAAAGAGTTACATCAGTTCTATGGATCTAAGTTTTATTAATACTCAATCGGAACAAATACCGCCTCACGTTCCAGAATTCTCGTCACTTAAAGTCCTTATAAATAAAATGTACATGAAAGTTATAGTAAAGAGTTACATCAGTTCTATGGATCTAAGTTTTATTAATACTCAATCGGAATAAATACCGCCTCACGTTCCAGAATTCTCGTCACATAGTCCTTATAAATAAAATGTACATGAAAGTTATAGTAAAGAGTTACATCAGTTCTATGGATCTAAGTTTTATTAATACTCAATCGGAATAAATACCGCCTCACGTTCCAGAATTCTCGTCACATAGTCCTTATAAATAAAATGTACATGAAAGTTATAGTAAAGAGTTACATCAGTTCTATGGATCTAAGTTTTATTAATACTCAATCGGAATAAATACCGCCTCACGTTCCAGAATTCTCGTCACATAGTCCTTATAAATAAAATGTACATGAAAGTTATAGTAAAGAGTTACATCAGTTCTATGGATCTAAGTTTTATTAATACTCAATCGGAATAAATACCGCCTCACGTTCCAGAATTCTCGTCACATAGTCCTTATAAATAAAATGTACATGAAAGTTATAGTAAAGAGTTACATCAGTTCTATGGATCTAAGTTTTATTAATACTCAATCGGAACAAATACCGCCTCACGTTCCAGAATTCTCGTCACTTAAAGTCCTTATAAATAAAATGTACATGAAAGTTATAGTAAAGAGTTACATCAGTTCTATGGATCTAAGTTTTATTAATACTCAATCGGAATAAATACCGCCTCACGTTCCAGAATTCTCGTCACATAGTCCTTATAAATAAAATGTACATGAAAGTTATAGTAAAGAGTTACATCAGTTCTATGGATCTAAGTTTTATTAATACTCAATCGGAATAAATACCGCCTCACGTTCCAGAATTCTCGTCACATAGTCCTTATAAATAAAATGTACATGAAAGTTATAGTAAAGAGTTACATCAGTTCTATGGATCTAAGTTTTATTAATACTCAATCGGAATAAATACCGCCTCACGTTCCAGAATTCTCGTCACATAGTCCTTATAAATAAAATGTACATGAAAGTTATAGTAAAGAGTTACATCAGTTCTATGGATCTAAGTTTTATTAATACTCAATCGGAATAAATACCGCCTCACGTTCCAGAATTCTCGTCACATAGTCCTTATAAATAAAATGTACATGAAAGTTATAGTAAAGAGTTACATCAGTTCTATGGATCTAAGTTTTATTAATACTCAATCGGAACAAATACCGCCTCACGTTCCAGAATTCTCGTCACTTAAAGTCCTTATAAATAAAATGTACATGAAAGTTATAGTAAAGAGTTACATCAGTTCTATGGATCTAAGTTTTATTAATACTCAATCGGAATAAATACCGCCTCACGTTCCAGAATTCTCGTCACTTAAAGTCCTTATAAATAAAATATACATGAAAGTTATAGTAAAGAGTTACATCAGTTCTATGGATCTAAGTTTTATTAATACTCAATCGGAATAAATACGGCCTCACGTTCCAGAATTCTCGTCACTTAAAGTCCTTATAAATAAAATATACATGAATAATAAATAGTAAAAGTTTATAGATTTTACGCACTTTTTACAATCTGATTTAATAGGATTGGATGGACCGTTTGGGAAGAGGTCGTTTGTAAGAGAGGCGGCGTGATTCTTGAAATATTTAAGAGATACCTCGGAGTAATCTTTTAAGTCGTCCCCTGAGCTTTCATATTTTATTGCAATGGAATTTCTCTATTTTATTTCTTGGCAAAGTTTATTTACGTTACGAATGTCATTTTCAAAAGAAAGATGAGAATGAAAATTAATTATTTATTATTTTATTTATAATTCATTATTTAAATACATTTTGAGAAGATTGAGAAAAGATCACAATTAAATAGAAACTAAAATATAAACACATTCGTAATAATATCTTTAAACATTATGCCTTAATATTTTTTTAAGAAAAATATGCGTAATATATTAATATATATTTTCCGATGGCGGAATAGTTGACTTTACTGTTCCAATCAGGAATTAAAAAATCCTCAAAAAGAACTATAATGACTGACATAATATTATACATAGAAAATATATACATAGTTTCATAATTGTAAAAATAAATGTACAATGGGCGGTCTTATCACACGGAGCTATTTCTTTCAGACAATCATAATGTGGACACAGTAAAAGTATAAATAGCGGGTGGTTAACGTGTACAAAACATATATACATATATATATAGCACATATATTTATAATAAATATGGTATAATACATGTATGTATATACATATTTATAAGTACATATATATATATGTGCGTGCGTCAGGCGCGCGCGCGTGTGTGTGTGCAGAATTAATGCATGACCACAAGTGGATAGATGTCCTTCTTCGTTCGAAGATGCAGACTTCCAGCAGATCTTAAATCTTTAGGTGAGGTTTAAGCCTTGCTAGGAACTTTCTACCTTTGAAATAATAATGATGACTTTGCTGAATGAAATACATTTTTACACAAATTAACATTTTAAGTTATACGACATTTTGTATAAAATTTAGCCATTCTGGAGTTCTTATTACGAATACATTAATGATCCAAAGTCGATATTTATTATATTCATTTAAATATATGATCCAAATGCTCGAGCGATGATACTTTTGTTCCACCCATGTACACATTGTTCAACTTTAATTATTTGTGTTATATATCTCGTAGATCAGTGTTTCCCAAGGTGAGGCCATGCTCAACAGGGTGGCAATTTGTTTATTAACGGGGGCAATTCGAAAGTGAATGAATTGTTACGATTTTAAACCTGACTAACCTTTTAATATAAAAAAATACTTGTTACATAGGGGAGCGTAAGGGTTTTAGAAAGACTAAGCGGCATGGAATATAAAAGGCTGAAAAATACTGTTGTAGATGTACAAAAATTTGGCAATAAATGATGTTAGAAACCGGAATCAAACACCGATATCCGAGAGTAAATATTGCAAGCGGTTTGTTTAGACAACAAAGGTTTTATCGTTTCTCTTTTACGGCGTAACAAAGCACCTTATTGCCACTACTCCAAGTTTACGATCCGTTCAAGTTAACCCAACTTAAGACCGCTTACTTAAGCGAAGTGAACATCTGAAGATATTTTGCTTTATAAAAGGTTAGAGTGAGGTTAGCTTTTAGTCATGTCCAGAGAGTGACCATGTAAGCTATATACTTGTTTAGTCGTGAAAATTCGACGGTTATTTCACTATGTAAGTACGACTATTGTACGACTGTATGAATTATTATGGAAGCTTGTTAACATCGACGCTTCCACAACACCGTGCCTGATTCTCGGCGAGCCGTATCTTTTTCTATTTTTTTCGAGTTAGTACGAATCAAGATTAGCTGATCAGTAGCTTAGCGCATAAAAATCAACCGAGCAGCACTTTGCCGTTGTCTCAACAGGTAGCTTTGCCTGTAGCGCCTGTTTTCTTCCGGATTTAATATTGGGAATTTGCTGGGGAACTACGATCTTATCCCACTGTCCCCTTTCTTCTATAAGACGAGTAGGAGGTAGGCCCACCACCATTCGCACATATTTGAGTTCCCTTGGAGGCGCACTGAGAGTATCGATTCGATATTTCTGATTCGCATAGCCTGAGTATATAACAATCTGCCGGTATCCGGAACGAGAAATATAACCCGAGTAACAAGGGCCAGAGTTGTCGCTTTCGCGTTGTCGTTGCTGGTGAAAGGCAGATTAGTAAGCGATAAAAAAAGAGATAAAAAAACTCCGGTCTAGTAAATTTAAAAATTATGATTGTCGAGTTTCCCTTAAATATTTCCAATAAGCGTTAAAAAACGGTTAAGAAGATTTTCTGTATGTTTGGACAACTTAAGCTGCGGTAACCACAACCTTAAGGTCCACAGCCGCTTCAATTTGCTAATATAGTAGGAGTATTAGTTACAGACTATATTCAATTGATGTTTAACGCTGTTAGCTTTTCTAGCTTTTATAGCTTCAACGGACTCATGGCTTGTAATTCCGCAATCTTCAGGCTAATTAAAAAAAAATTAACCCTTAAATGAACGATTTTTGTTTCACGTTTGAAAAAAATATATTTGTTAATAGACATGTATTACAGCCTAGGAAAAATGATTAAAAAAATTTAGACATGAATAAAATGACATTTAACATTAACTTATTTTCAATGCTTATAAACATTGGATAGTGCTAATATTAAAAAAATGTACAAAATTAGTTCAGAAATAAGAACTAGTTGTCAAAATTAATAGAAAATTAAAAGAAGGTCAATTTTATCTGTGGTTTTTAGTATGTTGTTTAAAAACAATAATGTCCATTTAAGGGTTAAAAAAAAACCTACGCCAAACATGATACCTAACGTATTGTATTGGTAGTATCTATTCAGTTGTCGGGTACATGAAGGCTAGTCCGGCGTGTTTCAAAATTCCTTCGAGAAATCTCAAGCATATTTTAATTGTAATTATCTCTTAAGTCATCGTCATCACCGTTTCAGCCGTAGAATGTCCACAGCTGGACATAAATCTTCTCAATAAATTTTAATATATCTAAAGCAAGTAACATCCAGTTTCTTTCAACCAACTTAACAAGGAATTTTCAAGTACCTTGTGGGTGAAGAGGGAACGTCCCACTTGATAGTGCATGTTATTTGATGCAAAACATTATACCAGAAGCGCATTAACCTTCTCGCTTGCTTTTAATTCCTTAGCCAACAACCCACTGCATTCAATTTAAAGTTTGAACGCTAGTTTTACACTTTAACGAGATCTTGCAGAATGTAGATAATCCTTCGGCACGTCGTCTGCATAAATTCTCTGGCGGGAAAAATGCTGTTACACGTAATATCAAAACCTTTCAACCCGTCAAAGTGACAACGAATTTGATTTTACAGTGTGTGTAAAATATGTGTACATTCCTGACTGTCGATGGTGAAAGATTCAAGATGAAACAGATTTTAATGCAGAATCTTTTATATATTCATATGTATGTAAAAATGAATGCTACTTATTGATATATTTTTAATTTGAGTCTTTCTTATTATTCACCGTTAATCTGGAAATTTAAGCAATTTAAAAAAGTAAATTAAAGAAATTATGTACAAAAATTCCAATAGGTCTAATTGGAAGCGGCCTGCACTCATCGTCTTTCAGCGACCACCTGCAAAGTTGTCTGATGACGTTCTTATGGTCATTTGAAGATCCAGAATGCAGGTCTTCCTACTAGTCCTATTGAAAATTTAAGGGGAAGCCATGTCCAGGTGATGATACTAGATTTTTTAGTTGATCAAACTCTAAACTTTTTGGTGAAGCAAATGATGTGTATTATGTCCACTTTGTCGTTTTATAGGAAAAAGAAGATTGTTTTTTTTTCTATTTTTGACAGTAACAACTTTTTTGTGACAACTAAAATATTAAAAAATATATCAGTCGAGTCTTTCTGGGCCTGTGAGCTTAATAACATATTTGGTGAATAATTAGATTTACGTAAATGTAAAAAAAAAATGTAATTACTCTTTTTTACATAACATTTTTTTGTTATTAAGCCATTTGAAATGCCCCTCCATCACTCGGAAGGTAATAAACTTCTACAATTATAACTCGAATTTTGTATAACAATTTTACAACACATAATACTACTAAAATTATATTTAAACCTAGAATTAAATATAGTATTGTATGCAAACAGTGATATTGTGTTAGGTAAATGATTCATAAACGCCATTGTAAGCAATGACAATTTGTTATTAAGTAGAAGAATTTACGGTAATTGAGTATATTGTTTATTTTACAATCGATCGGAATCATCATCAGGGCAGCCGATAGATGCTCACTGCAAGCCATAGGCCACCATCAAAGATTGATTCGAAGACCAACCTTGCTGCCAGCATTCAGAGACTTCCTGAAACATTGAATATGTCCTTGTTTCACCTATGGAAGATCTACCCACGCCGCGTCTACTTTATGGCCCCCGCTATTGGAGGCCTCTCGTACCCCTAATTTGTTAGGTTCAGGGACTTTATTTACTAAATGAGTTTTTCAATTATTTTACCTTTATTCTTCACTCACTTTTATACATCTCAATTTCTTTTGTTCTTACCTTTTATCCTTCACAATATCTTGCATTTTTTTTTGTTCTTTCATTCCTTCTTGCTTTCATCGCCTACCTTTCATCATCTTATTACTCTTAGGTGGCCAGGTATATTTCTTTTATTTTTTATTTTATTACCTATTCAATTTTTTATATCACAGTTTTCTTTTTTTTGGGTTTGACTTTTTTAATACATTACTACACTTTTCTTATTCTAATAATATATATAATATTAGTAATTTAGGACACATGATTTTGTCAACAATGTTGCTACCAGTTGTGGGCATTATAGCAACCCTATTATCAGGGGGGACAGAAGTAGGCGTAGCTAGAGGTGACAGCTCTATTTGCATGGGACTGAGTCTGATTTTACCTCGCTACCGCAAAGATTATGCTATTTTAACTACCACGTATTACAGTGCAGTTAGTGTTATGTGTAAAATAGTTATATTCATATCTACGTCTATTACATTTTTGTTTTGCTTATAGATTTATATACATTCAACATTTTAAATATCCTTTATTTGTTTCCAGGAAAAATAAAAATAATATCTAAGCTTAATAATTTGTAAGTATTAAAAGTATAAACTTTGTTTTTAGAATTATTTAATTCTCAATAAGTTTATATATATATATATATATATATATATATATATAAAAAGAATGAAAGTACAGTCTGGATCCAGTGATTTCAGACCAATGTAAAGAGGTATGTGTCCACCCACACAGTGACGTCTTATCTTGTTAAGGTCCAAGTCCTTCGTTGCGCTACCTTTTCGTGTTCTCCACTTCAGAACCGTACAGCCCCAGTGGGCATCTGTTCTGCGCACTAAGTAGCTTGCCCAATGCCACTTCAACTCATCAATCTGCTGGCCGATGCCGGTTACTTTTATTTTTCTACGAATCTCCTCATTCCTGATACGATCTCATATAGATATCGTTAAGAAATAGATTAAAAACCTCTCCATGGCTTGTTAAGCGACAAGACCTTCCCAATGATATTTAAAGGGAGGGACCAGATTTCTGTGCCGTGAGCTATCATTATTAACACACATAGTTGTAGACCATCGTTTTTTAGCACTGAGAAATATATAAAGAGATGTTTCGTAGTTTCTAGAATAATAGCAAACTTCACAGCAGCTGAAATACTATTTTATTCATTTCATAATTCTTGTTCAGCCAAGACAATTTATTTTTTTACTTTCTACAACTAGAAAAAACGCTCGCAACGAGGATCCTTGACTTCCTCAAAGCAACAAATGTTTATAAATCTATTTAAATATGTAGAAGGAACATGACTCAAAAAAACATCTCTCGAAGAACGTAATTATACCCCGTGTATTATAATATGAACTAAAATTAAATGTATTGCTAAATATACAAACACCTTGGTACGACTCAAAAGAAACTCCTCAGAGATTTTTTTTTATTTATAACGGAAGGCTTGGCCAAAGATAGTCTAAAATATAAATGTAACCTATTTTAATAACAATACTTAGGTAAGAAAAGGACCAATATATAGCTATTTCCATCATGCAGCATTAGTCGTGCAATAAAGTGGACCGCCCGCCAACCCGCTGATAAATGCGCACGCGGCAAACAATGCGAATTACACAACTACCACTGTTAAATCACTTAACACGTGTTTCACCTCTCCACGGGGCATCTTCAGATGTTATGTTACACCGATTAGTGCCAAACACAGAGCGTTTTTGACTCTTTATCAGCGGGCTGGCGGGCGGTGCATTTTGTTGCACGACTACGACTGCATGTGCGGAAGTGGCTAAATTTTGGTCCTTTTCTTACTTAGGATGGACTTCCGCAAGGTAACGCCTGATTGCATTAAATATTTAAGAACTTTTAAATATAATTCACGTTACGAAATATAAATCCACGTTCATTTTAAAATTGAAACCGTTTATTTAAATGAAACATTAAGTTATATTTTGTTACTAGACACATGTTTCTAGTCTATCCCAGACAGTTCCGAAGAAATTTGCGAAGTTAAAAAATTCTAACGGGTGTACGTTCAATTCAGTATCAAGGAGGACTTCCTGAAAAATAATGCCCGATTCCATTAAATAACAATACTTAAGATGAACGCCCATCTACGAAAACAAACTGTGTATAGTTTAGCAATTTTGTGTGTATATAGTTTTTTGTCAATTGTATAAAAAAATAGTGATCTCTATTCAGGGGGAAGCACAAAGTCCGTTTTAGTGCACCGCATTTCATTTAAAAACGCAATAACATTCACTAAGGTTATCTCCTAACGTTACGTACAATTGCAGACAATTTATGAGACGATTGTGGCGAGTTGCAACTGTGCAATTTAATTTAATCTCTTGCTATACTCCCATACCTCCGTACTCCGCCCTCTGGCCTCGCCCACGTTCGGACGTCTAGACACGGGTCGGGGTTAAGAGATTATTCCGTCTGCTAACGTCACGCAGCCTTATAAGGCTTAACGTGGATAACTGATGACTACTGTTTTAAGATATCCTTATGTGACCAAAACAAAACCTAGATTAGCTAATTGTGACCGGACAGGTGAATTACAAGCAGGAGCTGTTTAAATGAAATCTTCACACCAAAAACCATCACGCTGTAAAAAGCCACTTAGTTTTGCAATTGTTCACATTTTACATCAATGCTGTACAAAAATAACTAGTATTGTGACGACTGCCAAAATATTTGATGACAGGTGATCGCCGCGAACGAGCGAGTCGGGGCTGACGGCTAAACATAAAAAGGTGCAGATGGGGTAATTAAGGCAATAAGCTCTAGTAACGCTCTATTGTGCGTGAGATAAAGTAAGGACTACAATAGAAGCTCGTCCTGCAGGTAGATTTATTATTTCTTTACCTCACCTCCCCACGTAGCGTGCAACCATCTGGAAAACCTGCCTGCGATACTTAAAGACAGGTCTCGAAGAAGGTCGGGTGTTTTTCGTCTTGCGTCTCGGGACGACAACGAAATGATAGAAGTAGAGTTCCTGGCTAAATACTAAGGGTAGCATACATCTGTCGCCATTATCTTGGTGCCGTAGTACTTATGGTACATACAGTGTACATATCTTTTAAGTATACGTGGCATTTTAATTCAAGCTCTATCCTATACACGTAACAGTGTACCTACTGTAATAAGAATTTTGATGACTTTTTCACAGATTAAATTTATTCATTTTAAGTTAGCTAGATTATATCTTAGCTAATTGTAAAGTTATATTTATTATGTTTTGCTTTTTTAATTTATAATCTGTTTGCCAACCAATGTAAATGATTAGTTGACGTGCAATACATAAATACTCTGTATTTTTATGGCAATAGATTTAGAAAAAATAAAGATTAGATTCGAAACACGAAACGGCGGAGTATCGCCCTTTGTAGCGAACATTCGATCAGATTCGATTTCAAAAATTCTTTATTCAAAATACAATAGAATTCATTTCTTGTTGAAATCTTTCTTAGTCAGTCACATGCTTGAATGATAAATGCCTCAGAATTGAGAAGAACAGAAGACAGAGAATCAGATGGAGTAATTAAAACAATTAAATGTTATTATTTCAAAGCCTTTTACAATGTAGGTTTCTACACAGTACACGAACGTTATTTAACATTTTTTTAAATCTAGCTATAGAAGCTTTCAGAACGATATCAGGCATCCCATTATAAAAGTGTATACAATATCCAAAGAAAGATTTCATGAGACATAGAATTTGTTTTTGTTACGTTACCTTCATATTATTTTCTACGAGGGATCTTTTACAGCGATCACTTTTGATTTATTGAATAAAAAAAAGTTCACTATTCCTAAGTATATTCTCGAGGTGACATCACGTTATATTTTCCGCGAACTCTCTTGGTAACATTAGGTCACAGAAGGCTATTCCCCTCTTCATCTCCCAATAAAAATAATGAATAATAATAATCACGTAATATATAACAATTAAAGATTTTACATTTTTGTTTAGATATCCAAGATTCTTAATTTTTTTTAAATATCTATAATTGGCATTTATGTGTTTACGTTCTTAATGTGTTTTAAAAATTAAAAAAAATCCCGAAGAGCCGAACTGAGTTAAATATCAAACAAAAATTACAGAGATACACTCTATGAAGCCGAATTAGCCGATTGTCTCTCTGCAAAGGTCTATGTGCAATATCTTTACGCCGGGTACTGTAATCAAATTTAGCTTCGCTATGATAGATTGAATTAAATTAAGCTACAAGCGTACCAAATATGTACTAGAATAAATACAACCCACAAAAATATCAATCTAATTTATTTATATGATACAAATATTAATACAATATTTAGAGCTATACATTTCTAAGCTTATGACCTACAATAAAAGTATATTAACTTTGAGAAAGAGTAAGAGAGAAAGATAGAGACAAAAGAAAATGAGAGTGATTTCTCATTTTAACTCTTGTTAGATGAACTTCTAAATAAGAAAAGGACCAATATTTAGCCACTTCCGCACATACAGTGGTAGTCGTGCAACAAAGTGCACCGCCCGCCAGCCCGCTGATGAATGCGTATGCGGCAAATAATGCGAATCACACAACAGCCACCGCCAAATCACTCAACACGTGTTTCACCCCTCCACGGGGCATCTTCAGTAGTTATGTTAAACCGATTAGTGCCAAACACGAGTTGACTCTGTGTTGCTGGCAGGCGGTGCACTTTGTTGCACGACTACCACTGCATGTGCGGAAGTGGCTAAATATTGGTCCTTTTCTTACTTAGGATGGACTTCCGCAAGGTAACGCCTGATTCCATTAAATATTTAAGAACTTTTAAATATAATTCACGTTACGAAATATAAATCGACGTTCATTTTAAAATTGAAACCGTTTATTTAAATGAAACATTAAGTTATATCTTGTTACTAGACACATGTTTAGTCTATTCCAGTCAGTTTTGAAGAAATTTGTGAAGCTAAAAAATTCTAACGGCGTGTACGTTCAATTCAGTATCAAAAGAACCGATACCCATGAGACCGTGTGTCAATCTCCAGAATCCGATCGTGCTGGAAAAACTAAGCATCGCAGTTGACGTCACCACGGAAACCCTCACCCCTAGGGCGTTCTGCGGAGATTTCAGTGGAATATATCAAGGCGTAGCTTTTTAAAAATTGAGCTTTTGGCGCTGCTCCAAGCGGCGCTGTAGACGTGTAAACATTTCGGTGTGTTTTCTTTAACTTTTCCCGTATATTTAAACTGCTACGTTTAGCCAATGGTTTCTGTGTTAAAATCCATTAGTTTATCAGGTCTTGAATAATATATGAAGCGTAGTAGTCATATATTATGTCTATCTTAGAGAAAAGATTGGTAGAGTGAAGTAAATCTAAGTTGTGTTTACGATGAAAAATATTAGATTTTATAGCAATATACAAGAGAAAAGGCAGGTACTGGTAGTAAAGATAACTTTTGAACATTGAAGATGCGGACAAGAAGCATACAATACCAAATTCCGTGTATTACTCGTAGAACCAACGGATTGTTGTTAATGGCACTAGCGAATGTCCACACGCCTTTGTGCTATATCCACAAAGCGGAATTTTGAGTTTTTCAGTATGTGTTTACCGCAAGCGCATTTATCAGTGGGCAGGCGGGCGGTGCAATTTATTGCATGACTACTGCTGCATAGCGGAAGTAGATACTAGTTTCTTTCTTATTTCAAAAAAACCTCTGATCGCCGAAAACGTTTACTGACCTCGAGGCTGTAGTCCCATGGATCAGGTTCGAACTACACACAAGTGGCGTAATATAGCAAGTGACACTTTCCAAAAAGGATCCCAAATCACAGTAATGAGAGATACAACGCAAGGAAGAGGAGGCTACATAAAATTACTATCAATTCCCGACATATATTTTTATTATAATTTTTTGATCGAAATAGTGTCTTTCCACTAATATAAAGATTCGTTGTCGTCGTCGTTTTAACTCACCACATGGCATATGCTTCCCCCAGAGATATCCAAGGATGATATACCACAATCGCCTCGCTTGACAGGCGGGTTGGCAAATGCAGTTGGTATTGTGGTACGCGGAGGACGCTGCCGCTCATTATCGGTGTACATGTTTGAGTACATTGACAATCCTCTATACTGAAAGCACAAACTGTGAGTTATATATGAGACTGTGTCTCGGGAATTGAATCTGCGACCTACGACGCAAGTCTGAGTTTTCTACCGCTGGGCAACAATTCAAGTAGGTTATTACAAGAACTTTGGAATCGTCGATTATTTTAAAATTATAAGTAGTAAGCCTAAGTAGCATGTCAACTGCAACAATGAGAAATGGAGCGTAGCATGCTGAACAATAATAAAAATTCAAAGAATACGACACACAAAAGTTAGAGGAATTACAAACACTAAAGATGGGCTACACAGGCTACAAGATTTAACTTTTAAATGGAAATGGGTCAGTCACGTAGCACCTATGCAAGATCAGAGATTGACCAAAAAAGTTACAGCGTGGAAAGGCCCACTTGGTAAAAGAAAGACAGAGAGACCCTGCGCAAGATGAGAAAAAGACGTAATTAAAGTTGCCGGTGCGGATTTGTTCCAAAAAGCAAAATTTAGAGAAGATTAAGCATTCACCTGCAGAGGGGTTCTAGCAGAAGATTAAAAACCATACCGTAGATTATAGTCACTTTTTGATTTTATAATTTTCATATTTAATTTTTTATACTATGTAATTATATATACTATTTATTATACTATGTAATGTTCACGTTCTGTCTAGAAATAAAAGGCTTTTTAACTTTTTTTTATTTTAGTTATTTAAGTAGTAAGCTGCCACTGGTTTGGAATGCTGATTTGCTGAGAAGAGCGTGCTAGAAACTCAAAACATGTTTTTTATAAATAAAATTTTACATTATTTGACCTATTTATTATAATATCGACCGTGTAAATGAGACAAATAAGTTATGTTTTGCAGCGGGCGTATATCGCCTGGAAGAAAAAAAGAAAAGTGACAACAAATAGCTACGTCTCTCTTGCACATCTTTACCGCAGTCTTTTACAAAGTTCACGAAATAATAATCTATTTACTGTTTTAATAGCTTTCGTAATTTTAACAATTAACATTGTTTATTCGCGCCGTTCTCTGCTCACTATGTTCAAACAGAGAACAATCTAATTAAAATAATAATAGATTATGCCGACGCGCACAAACCTCTCTTACACAGACGCTCGGAACCCAATTTGTAATGTTAAAATTTGAGGTTAGAGCCCCTTCACACGCCCGACAAACCGTAAACCTATTGTATGGGAACGCTGAAATCTCATTTCAATATGCCAGGGTTTATTAAAATGTTATTTACTTTTATTATTGCTTACGAAGATTATTAATTAGTACAAATAGATATTACAAACTGTTAATTTTATTGTTTTGTCTTTATCTGGTCTTGTTTTAAGTAAGGAATTTTAAATTGCGATACGTAATTCCAGCATGTCGTTGGCAGCTGTCGTCGTCGTTGTTTTAGCCTGAACACGTTCACTGCAAGGCCAAAGGCTTTCCCCAGAGATATCCATAGGGAATATAGCACAATCGCCTAACTTGGCAGGCTAGTTGGCGATCACAGTGTGGTATTATGATGTGCAGAGGACGCTTCTGCCATTATTTGAAAACTTATTTGTGAGCAGTGAAAATCCTATATAATTAATGTATAAAGTGTGAATTATATAACATTGTATCTCGGGAATCGGATCCGCGACTTATTATCGCAAGTCTCAGCTGGGCTACAACTTAGATTGGTAGACGTAAGAGCTATAAATCATATTACAACTGTCAAACCTCCTTATATATCGAAAAAAATAAATAAACGAGACTTTCATATGTCATATACGACTAAAAATTAAATAAAAATGGTATAACCACATACGCAAAGTTTTGTTTGTGTTTGTGGGTTTAAGTGTAAAAAGAGTTAGACATTATTTACTGTGACATCATAATTTTTATTTAGAAGCCAGTATGAAGCTTTTAACTTACACTTATTTACGGTAATAGAAAATATTGACTTAATTATTTGCATTGTTATATATTAAGTTTCCAATAACGTAATATTGTCGGCAGACGAACATGACTTATGAGGTGATTAAAAAATAGTTATAAATAAAAGAGACAAGTATAATATAACTTCGTTGCAACTGAATTAGTCATCTAGATATCCCAGCTCGCGAACAGAAGTTTATTGACCCAAAGCAAGTGTCCTGCGACGTTAACAGTTGACGTGCGATGACCAATTAATAAGAACTGTTCGTAAATGGCGTTTGGTACAAGGTATGCGCGTCAAGCGGTCACCGAGGCAATATTAAATAGGTCTCTATTCGATAAATTTTCCATATTAACTATCATACCCTAAAAATAATATAAAATATACTGTACACAAACCTTCGACCTATTAGTTAGAAGTATGTAAAAATAATACACCATTTTACATGCCTATTAGAAAAATCAATAGACTTTCAATAAAGCTATAGGAAGCCGTCTATATCCAACGTCTTCCGATGATCTTGACAATATCTTTTGTCCACCTCGTGGATGGATGTCTTACGATGTACTTGGCGATCCGTGGTCATGACTTCAGAATTGAAAAGCCCCAGTTGCCATATATTTTGTGCATTATATCGCCTGTTCACTTTTATACCGGGCAAAAACACTTTGAAATTTTAAGTCTTTCGAAATATTATATTTATTGAGTATACGTTTTTTCTTCAATGTGTACTACAACTCATGAATAACAATATCGCGAGGTATTTTACTACCAGCACCATCTATCGGCGTCTTCCGAAGTAACATCGTCACGAACGCCATCTTTCTTCGTTGTGACTATTTTTTTTTTAAATTAGCTGTAGCAGGCTTTTATCAAAATATCTGTCACAGTCAAATAGATAAAAAAACGGGTTTTATAGTCATATATTTAGTAGTTGATTTATTACCTAAACAATAAAAAACGCAGAACTGCAAAAAAATTCTTACACGCATTTTTGGTAGCTAAGGCGGTGTTTTAATCTACTCTGTGGTTTGTACGGGAAAAGAAATATTTAGACGACTTGGTTGAACCGTTCTCGAAGCTTTACCTGAGCGACATATTTGTAGATTCACTTTTATTTATATACTATGTCAGAGCTATTTTAAAACGATGCCTATAGATGGCGCTAGATGCAATGCATTTAAAGGTATCTTCGTAAGGTTGTGACGGCATTAACTAATAAGAATTATAAAAGGCCCAGCATATACATAAATCGCTACCGCTTATGAATCTGCCCACTACAACGAGTTCGCGTGCGTCACGGACCGCGCAGGGCGTGAGCAAGTTTACCAAACGCGTCTGAACAGTTAATGGTTTAAATCGTACAAAGGGCTCTGGGAATATTCCCACTACTGGTAAAAATATGATCTCTCGTAGAGTGTAGCGTATAGATTTCATCAATACAAACTAGTAAAAATTTTCACGTTATATTACAGTTTAGAAATAAATTCTCCTACTGTGTTGACTATGTCCGTGGATGTCATCACAAACTAAACTCGATTGGATTTATTTCTCTGGTCTTCGCAGGTCAGGATGTATTTGGAACCATCGTAGCTTGATTTTAAATTGAAAGAAATCATTAAATTTATTTTTGTTTGTATCTAATTGGGCTTTTCGGGCAATCTTATGGTGTACACGCGTGGTGCACTTTACGAATGCAGTTTAATATCATCATCATCAGGACGTCTACTGCTGAAAATAAGCGTGTAACTTGCGTCTCCCAGTGACCTCAAGAAGGTCCTATGTCTACCCTATGAGAGAACGTCACAAATATTGTAGCTTTTCTTTTGATTTTATATAACACTTCTGTATTTTTCTTCACGCTTCTTAACACTGTTTTATTTTCAACTTTTTCTCTTCAGGATATCTTCAGTATTCTCCTATATACACACATTTCGAAGACTTCAATTTCTTGTTCATTGATTCTGTAAGTGTCCACGCTTCTATCTTGAACACGAGAACAAAAAAAAAACGTAACAGCGTACAACAGTAATTTTTAATAAAGATTTTATATCTAGGTGTATATTCTACGCTGTTCATATCGAGCCCTATTCTTCACTCCAGAAACTTAAGGCTATTAGTTAACATAAAAAGTGTTATTACCATAAATATTTATTGTAATACTATAGTTATAAATAAATAAAAAAAAAATATAAAAAAAATAATGAAACTCTTTTGAAGTCTTAATTAGTACAGGAATCAAGTACAATTTAAAAAGTATGATCTAATAAATTTGAGGAATTAGAGAACAGAATAAACAATAAAAATTACAATTGATCGTATCAATTGCTTAGAGCAGGGGTGAGCAACTTTTTTAATCCAGGGGATTATTTAATCTTTTGGCGTGCTGCACGTAAAGGCATGTTAATTATTTACAAATCTTAAAATTACAAATATTAGAATAAAAAAACAATGTTAAAAAAGTAAAGATTTCATGTACCAACTGTAATTCATAATGTAAATAACAAAAAGAAAAACTAAATTATTTGAAACACATAATGAAGAAGTTTGACACAGTTTTATCTGTACAACTTGATTATTATTAGTCGTAATGGAGGGGGTAACTACACGTATCGAGCTTAGTAATCTTGTATCCAAGTCTTGATCGACGGTTATTTTTGATTAATTTTTAAATTTTAATATGTGCTACCGTTTTATTATAATTGATTTTATATGATAAAATTAATGAGAGAAAATTTGTAAAATTAATTTAATTCTGGAAAAACATTGCGGGCCGCAAGTTTCTCATCCCTAGCTTAGAGGGTATTTAAGATTGACAGAACAGGACATTACATTACAATTGATCGACTGTCAATATCAATTCATTAACAGAGCCTGAACTTAATTCGGTTACTTATAGTGGTAATTGATCGATTCTCACTTATATTAGTCGCTTAAGTTAAGCATAAGTAACGGTTAAGTTTAAGGATGTCTTGGAAGCGGTCTACACACACTACCTTCCGATGAATTTAGTTTTGATAAAATGCTAAAAGTTAAGCAATTTAAACGCTATGCCACCGCAAACTCAGTGAGGCTATAAACACTCAACGGGGAACCAAATTTATTTGTGAAGAAAAAATCAAACTTTATACTAATACGTTATCATTCTACCTAGACAAGAATGGTACAGTTGGTTAAGGCATTATTACTTGACCACATTTAAAAAAAAGACACTAATACGCCTCGGGCTTGTACAGAAGGAATCAAAGTATTTATATTTGTTTATTAATTTATAAGGGTATCGAACGACCATTAATATATTTAAAATATATAAAGTTACATAGTATAAAAAGTTTATAGAGTACACTTGTCATTGACATTGTTATTTCAGCAACAGAATTGAAAATATTGGATGTACAAAATAAAATCTCATTCATATTTACAACATCGCATACATATAGAAAGCTTTTAAGCTAATACAAAAAGCTTTTATTGCGAAATCTGATAGCTCTGAGAGGCCTCCACTTTAACAAGCACAAAGAGAGGTTAACCGACCAATCTTTTCAATATCAAATATGAAATCACTTTTGACAATATATATTGTCTAATGAAGATTGTTGTAAAAATATTTCGCTATCTGGAAAATTTTGTTAGGAAAATATATTTAAACTAGCTGATCCCGCAAACGTTATTTTGCAAAAAAAAGTTTTTAATTAACAAATAAAAAATAAGGGTTGATCGTAGAGAGATGAAAATTTAGAGTTGTATGTATTTTTGTACGCTGTATCATAAAAAATAGAAACAAAAAATTTCGTCAAAAAATTAAGAAAAAAATTTCAAGGGTGAACAACCCTTATCACTTAGGAGTATGGAAAATAGATAATAGCCGATTCTCAGACCTACTGAATACGCATATAAAATTTGGTAAAAATCGGTCGAGCCGTTTCGGAGTTCAAGTTCGAACACCGTGACACGAGAATTTTATATATTAGATTAAATAATTTATTAACATATTTTACATAACTTCAAGGAGGTTGTTTAGGATATGGATCAATATAGATACAACGACCTGGACTTGTATTGAAAGATCAGTTTAAAACAGTGTCAATCTTAATTTATAAATATTAAAATGTATCACAAATACCGTTGATCACAAACTTTAAAAAAAAATAAGAATTACGCAAAAACTAAAGAGAATTCAGCAAATATAATCTGTATTGAAATTTGACATTTACATACACGTGTCGCAATATATTATTATTTAACAGATAACAAAATTTACTTAGTCATTTTACATTTAATCAATATGTTTTTCACATTCATGTAATTTTTCTATTGGAATGAGACATGTCTCATGGATTTCCAATAAGACCAACACAGAGCCTCTTCCGACGGTATTTGATCTTTCTGACATGCAGTGGACTATCAGCGGTAAAGGACTGAAACTTGGGATGATCGTGGATTCCAGTCTTCGATTTCTGGGACACAGTCTTGTATAATTAAATTTAATTTTCTTTCTCTGTTTCTTTATTCTTTCTGAGGTAAGTGCGATCCAAATATTATATGTACTGTAATATGCATTACACCATATTTATTATAAGTATATATGTTAAATACTCATTTATGTATGTTTGTATATTTGTATGTTTTGTACATGTTAACTACCCATTATCTTTACTTCTACCTTTTCCATTCTATGGTTGTCTGTAAGAAATTGCCTTGTGTGATAAGACCGCCTATTGTACTCTTTTGTTTATTATTATGAATCTATTTAAATGTATCTTAGCGTGCACAATAAATAAATATAAGTAAATTCACACTAATTTTTATTCACACATTAATTATAAAGAATTGCTATTGCTTACAAATAAGTTTTCTGATGATGGGTAGCAGCGTCCTCTGCGTACCATAAATCTTAACTGCGGTCCAATATTTAGCCACTTCCGAACATGCAGTGGTAGTCGTGCAACAAAGTGCACCGCCCGCCAGCCCGCTGATAAATGCGTATGCGGCAAACAATGCGAATCACAAAACCGCCACTGTCAAATAACTCAACACGTATTTCGCTTCTCCACGGGGCATCTTCAGGAGTTATGTTACACCGATTAGTGCTAAACACAGAGTCTCACTTCACTGCATGTGCGGAAGTGGCTAAATATTGGTCCTTTTCTTACTTAGGATGGACTTCCGCAAGGTAGCGCCTGATTCCATTAAATATTTAACTGCGGTGATTCACCCGCTTGCCAAGCATGGTGATTATGGTATATATCCCCGTAGATATCTGAGGGGGAAGGGGTGGTGCCTCGCACTGGAAGTCTATGAGCTGAAACAACTAGACTGCATATACACAAAGGTCACACCACGGTCACCTGGTTTTCATTTTCCTCGCCATCAATGAATGAACAGTTAACGTCCACGGGTTGTCTTTCAATGCCACCATAATGCGTTTATAGTCAAGGTTGCCAGATATTAATTGAAAATTAAAAACACAATTACCGTCACAAAAGTCTGTTCTTTCTCTCTTAATTGTAATAAGTGATAATTATCAAGACCGCGTTATTGTTTCGTTTCCGTTCCAATTTTAAAAATCGTCGCTTTCAGCAAAAAAACTATGTTTATGATAGCCTTATCTGAATGAAAATGTAGGCATAATTTGACTAAACATTTCCTTTTTACTACGACGTATAATAAAAAAGAGACTGATAAAAGTATTTAGGGTATGAAAAACTCGTATACTGACAGAAAGTTATTCAAATTTAGCCTTACGAGTATGCAATTTTTCTATCTTTTTTATTTACAGACAAACCCTGGTATAACCTTTATGGGTTGATAAAGACTTAGTTAATCATTTCGTAATTGCACCCCTAACACTATAAGACAAATGCCTTCATCACACGAGTTGGCGATCACAGTGTGGTATTATAGTAAGCAGTGTGGTAAAGTATAATGTAGATGCTGTAAAAATTTTATCTACAACTAACGGTCCTCGGTGCTTTCGAAAAAGCGAAACTTACTCTTGTCGCTTCGGGTAATAAGGTTTTAGATTGAGACAACGTTTCAAAATCGCTTTCGATAAAATATAATAATACTAATTACTGAGTACCATTCGTCGAAACAGACGGTAGTGAGTAATCATGTATCAAAAAACTAATGGCAATCTATTAATTAATTTAATTTAAATAAAAAAGTAGGCACATATTTCATTGTTTTTAACTTGTCTTAAACTTTGCTGTACTTTTGCAAATACTCGTTGATTTTGGGGAAAATTTGTTGCTTTGTATATCGACTGTAGGTGTTGTCCAAATGGTTCCATTCAGGTCTAGACACTTCGTAAGTTTCCAACACATTCGGAATTTGGGTCGACAGCAGCTTTACGTCTAATGGATTGACCACAAAGTCATTGTTTCCATATATTAAAACCACGGGCGTAGATATACGGTTCAGGTCATAGGGAGTTGGCTGAGCAGTCCCGTATATTTTCAAGTTTTCAGTAAGCCCATAGTCATATCTCTGAAATCTCCCAGAAATTATATTCTGACCGTATATAGCTAGTGTGGAGGCGGACGTGCCTGCTGGGAAGTGATCGTACAAAACACTCGCTGTCTCAGTGGTCACGGAACCCGGGTCGTAAGAATCTATTACGGTAAGGATCAATTTACACACTGTCGCTGCGAATAGAGTTTTCCTGCATAACGTAGACACTATTTTCTGGACCAAACCGCCTTTTGGTAAGACCTCAAGAGTAACAGGAGAACTCAAAGACGGAGCAATAACCGCGTAGCCCTCCACTAGGGCTCTCACAGAAATAGACCTTGTGTTCGTGACTATCGCTGCTGGCGCTATATGAATCGATATTCTGGCTTTATCACAATACCCGGATGTGTCAGAACACATGGTGAAGAATATTCTGCTGCCCTGTGAAAATCCCAGGTACATAAGATCATCAGACTTGGTGCGAGTCAACACGTAATCAAATATGGCCGGGAGGTCCAGTATTCCCATTTCGTGAGTAGAAAACTTCCAAAATTCCGCGTCCAAGTCCGGGTCGAGGCGGACGTGCCTCCGGCTGTAGTAGGTGCCCCGGACATTTCCGACCCAGAGGTCATAGCATGCGTCCGATATCAAGAAAGCTAAGCCAGACGACGGCCCGGCGTCCACCCAGGAGTCTGCAGACTGAAGCAGGCCGTGCATGAGCAGCACCGGTGGTGGCTTCATCGAGCTGCGACATGCCTTACCTCTCGGGATGCGAAACATCGTCAATATATATCCATCGTCAGTCATGACAGTGTGTTCTTCGGACACATATCCATATCTTGCCGCAATCGTGGTAAAATTGGAAGAGACGGCTCGCGCAAAGTTTCTATTTGTTCCATTTCCGGCTGTCGGTGTCTTCTCTCTGCATGCGGTGCTGAGCGAGATGAAGAAAAAAGTGCAACCAAACAAAATTTCGCTTCTCGAGGTTATCATGTCGTTGATGATGCTCCAAGTTTACCTCGGCGTATTGTATCGACGACGCATTCATTTATAAGTCACTATGATAGGGGGATATCGTAATGACTGCATCATTACCATTTTATTGCATCAAAACATTTAAAATAGTCTTAAAGAAAAAAAAATACTACTACTATGTATGTTTATATTGTTCTTCATAATGATATAAAGTTGTTATCGGTCTTAAATATAACAGTAATTTAATTCATTCAAGAAAGAAAACCGCTCCTTTATTCTTAAATGCATTGCTACACAAAACAGTAATTATAATAAAGGAATAAATAAATTATTAGGAAGGCAGAGCAGGGTTAAAGGTAGTAGTATTAAAAGGATGTTTCTGTAATGTAATTCAAAACCTCTTGTTGATTACTTTTTTAGTACTTTAATTATTTTACTTTTACTTTTTCATTCGGTTTAATTTAGTTTACTTTTTAAATTATCATTTAATTCTGCAATTACACTTTTCATTTAAATTTTTATTACGTAATATTTGGTTGTCAGATATCAAAGACTGACCTCGATACGCCGCTGAACAAATGTATTTACTACATGATCGACTCGAAAGTAATGGGGCTGTCTGGTCTGCTGTGTGGTCGTCAAATCTTAATTTCACAATTTTTGTACACTTCTGTGATCATATGCGTACATACTGGTATGTATATGTGTAGGATATAGTATGTGGCAAAATTACATACAACCTTACCTTAAAGTATCATACATTGCCGTAAAACAAGTGTACCCGCAAAACTTATTGCAAAAGTTACTTATCCGTTTAACAAAGGATAGGAGTTTTTAGAAATCAATACACATCTGGCCTGCAAAACGTGTTGCCCGCAGAAAGTACTACTTCTGCATCAACTCGTTGCTATTTCTCTTGCTTCCGCAGACATATCACGACGCGTTCACAGCTGGTAAGTTCTAGAGGGAATAGAGACGTTATTCGATTAAGCCATCAAACATTAATTTTAATGCTTCTAAATTCTCCAGACAGTTCGTGCGTTCATTGTTCTCGCAAAAGCTGCAGCATAATATCAACCATGAGATGAGCTGCGGGAGGTCTAAGAAAGGACGTGCTTATAGAGCCCATAAAAGGTCAGGAAAGAGTGGCTCCCACGGAAAGCAATGACTTAGAAATACAACGCCAGCATGCCCCGAGCCAAACCCAAACTTCCCAGGCAGCAGGTGTACTAGTGGATTCAAGAAAATGCAACTTTACGACACGAGTGGGTAAAAGCAAGACGCCAGTATATCTGCCATCGCAGATGACGTCCTCAGGAACCTGGGTCTTGAGAAGAAATATACAGCGTATTTAAAGAAAAGAAAAGAGTATTTACAAGTTCTCACAAAGAATTCCAAGATTCGATCGAGACAAGGGCTTTTGAAGTCACTCATTCGGGATCCATTGGGGCACCCATACACAGAGGTGAGAAGCATTCGTCCTTGAACGCCTCCGCTGGTGGAGACTCCTTAGCCAAGGTTTTTGGAGGAAATATTGAACATCTTATTTAGCTACTTAGTACTTGCAGTAGCGCCATTTCGCAATGATGAGGAACGCAATGTTTCTGATGAGATACCGTTGATACCAGAAGAAGATTTTTGATGAAATTCTTTGATTCAATATTGGAACTTTTGAGCATCCCCAAGCTATAATTTTTAATGTATTTTATTTTTACAGTGCTCTGCTTCGCAAGGTGTTATAGTTGTGGAGAAGAAGTAGGAAGAAACTGCATAACAACATATCTTTTAGTAAAGTTTAACAATGGGTTCGAGATAGAAATCTTTATCAACTATTATAAAATGCCTGATCTCTAACGCCAATTTGTGTAGAATTTTATGCTACGGAAACATGGGTAATTTATATATTTATTCTGGGTCAGGAGATTTTTTCTGCAGAAAATCATACGTCACACTACTGAACTTACTAAATATGTAAAAAACTTTGTTTGAAATATCTTGTTAAAAACATGTTTTAATTATTTCTGTACATTTGTAAGTACTCATTGATTTTTGGAAAAATCAGTTGCTCCGTGTACTGACTGAAAGTGTTGTCCAGGTGGTTCCATGTGAGTCTGGGTACCTCATAAAGTTCCAGTACATTTGGGATTTGAGTCGACAAAAATTTCACATTTGACTGATTGACCACGAAGTCCATATTGCCATAAATTAATACCACGGGTGCTGATGTGTGGTTGAGGTCGTAAACCGCCAGCCACCTCGGCTGAGCTGTTCCGTACTTATCAAGTTTTGTATAGGTCCGTAGTCATATTTCTGAAATTTCTCAGAGATGATACCTTGGCCGTATATTGCGGACGTGCCCGCCGGATAGTGGTCGTAAAGCACACGCGTTGTCTTAGTCGTCAAGGAACCCGAGTCAGAAGAAACGACTACGGCAAGGATCAATTTACACACGGTCGCCGCGAATATTGTGTTTCTGCATAATATAGACACTGCTTCCTGGATCACTCCGCCTTGTGACAAGACTTCTAGAGTGGCAGGGGACCATAAAAATGGTGCGATCACCGCATGGGTTTCCAAATAAAGCTTTAAGAAGATTGATCGGATGTGTGCTACCCTCGCTGCCGGCGCCAAGTTAATCGATACCCTAGCTCTATTGCAATACCCTGACCTGTCAAAACACATGGCGAAGAAAATTCTACTGCCCTGAGAGTACCCCACGTACATGAGGTCCTCTGAGTTAGTGTGGTTCAACACATAATCGAATATGACTGGAAGATCAAGCATTCCCATTTCGTTAGTGGAGAACTTCCAAAAGTCTGCATCCTGGTCCGGATCGAATAAGATGTGCCTCGGGCCGTAGGTGGAGCCTTGAACGTTACTGACCCAGAGGTCGTAGCATGCGTCGGATATCAGGAAAGCTAAGCCGGTCGATAACCCGGCATCCACTCAGGAGTTTGCGGACTGGAGCAAGCTGTGCATTAGCAGTACTGGGGGTAATTTTATCGAGCCACTACATTTCTTGCCCCCCATGATGCGGAAGAGCGTCAATATATATCTATCTTCAGTCACCACCGTGTGTTCACCAGACACGTTTCCGTAACTTGCTGCGATCTCGGTGAAATTTGAAACTGTTGTCCGCTTCTCTCCTCACGCAATCGTAAGCTTGGAAAGAAATAAGGAAAGGCAATGATAATGACACTTCTAGTATGTACCATTCTGACTGCGGGAATTTCGCTTCAAATGCCCTTGGGACATATTATTATAGCGACAACATTATACGGTTTTTTATCTAAACGACTATAAAAATTGCGTCATATGTAGTATTGATTGTGTAATGCGCGTGCATTGACGATTCGGAAGTATGAAAAGTCTCATTTTGTTTTGCGGAGATAACCTGTCACCGGCGGTGACAATTATCTCCGCAATGCATCTATGTTGTTTTGACATCTATATATGTATCAATTAATATAGTCATAATAAAGAGACAGATTAAATAAAATGATTTATAGTCATGAATTAATACGTCATACTTTTAAAAAGTTTTAATAATGATAAGTTATAATTTAAGTTTGTAAAGGACCAATATTTAGCCACTTCCGCACATGCAGTGGTAGTCGTGAAACAAAGTGCACCGCTCGCCCAATCAACCGCAACCGCACCAATATAACTCCTGAAGATGCCCCGTGGAGGGGTGAAACACGTGTTGAGTGATTTAACGGCGGCAGTTGTGTAATTCGCATTGTTTGCCGCATACGCATTTATAAGCGGGCTGGCGGGTGGTGCACTTTGTTGCACTACTGCCACTGCATGTGCGGAAGTGGCTAAATATTAGTCCTTTACTTACTTAGGATGGACTTACGCAAGGTAACGCCTGATTCGCAATCAAATAGTGCACAAACTAAAACATAATATATTAACAATTATTATTATTTACATATATAAGCTCTTTGCAGCCCAATATACTGTTCTTGATTTTGTCTATTTCCATACGCATATACAACGCGTGTGTGCAAGTAAGGAACCATTATGTACTACCGTTAATATATATATATATATATATATATATATATATATATATATATATACACATATTGTTTGATTAATAATTGTAATTTAAGTAAATAATAATTACCCTATTAGAACTTTGGACTTTCTTAAACATCCCTTGTCATCGGTAGCCATCTTTGTTGAATTTCTAAAAGTGTGGATATAAATTTTCCGAAAGTGTTCACACGTACATATAAACCATACAATTAAAGCCAACAACATATTACGTCTCAGCGTACGCCGCTGCAATTTGCCGCAAAGCGATAATTTTCAACAAAATCCACATTTATCAGCGACCAGAGCATTACTTTTATAATTTTCTATTAGTTTTAAGTCGATTACTCTATATACACTATTTTATGATACATATAATTAATTTGCAAGGCACATTGGATTTTCAAATATAAATAAAAAGGTTAATGTGTAATTTATGCATTTGGTGGTCAGATAACAAAAAGCGCGTGTAATTGATGTAAACAACTAAAATTATTAAAAATATTTTATCTTTTTAATTACTGGTGTTGGAAAAAAAAAATAAGTTAACTTACTTACTTGACTTCTACTTTAAAACGGCTAAAACTATATAGTTACTACCTCATTTATAGTGTTTTTTTTAATCTTAATCTCCTAGTACTTTCCTTAAGTAGTAAATATTAAATAACTTCTTAGTTCTTTACATCGTTTCATAAATCTTAATTTAAATATCATAATTACTAATGCGTGTCGCGACAGGAATAGGCGATTCACATCAGTCTGGAGCTCCAGCTTTGAATAATTTAGACCAGTGATTCCCAAAGTGGTCTATTTACCCCTAGGGGTCTATGACAACCTGCAAGGGATCTACGTCAGCGAAAAAAATTTGGCGGTCCATGAAATGATAATGGGGGTCCACGATAGTGAATCTCAACACATACACTGATAGTACCTATTTACTTACATCATACTATCTTATAATATCAAAACATTTACATTATTTATAAAAGTGCCTATGAAGTAAAAAAAATATTATATATGTTTATAAAATTGTATAAGTTGTAGGATGTTGATATTCGCTTTGTAGTCGCAATACATTTTGAATATACACTTAACTTCACTACAGTTAGAAATTTACAGGAAATCAATATCAGGTAAGTAAGGAGTCTACTCAACACGGAAAAACATGGCAAGGGGTCTACGACACACAAAAGTTTGGGGAACTCTGATTTAGACTGTATAAAGACAAAAGCGTTTATATCGACGTAAATCATTATAACAATTAATATTAGAAATTCTCGTGTAATATGAAAACACGCGGCCTAGTGAATATCCTGGTGAATATCCTGGAATTGTTCACAACAATCTATAGGTCGCAAGCAAGTGCGTTAATTTTATTACTAGCTACGTATTACGCCTGATTTAAAAAAAAGAATATTTTTACTATTTGTCAGGGTGGCCCAGAACCTATTATTAAAGATACACAAATAGTTATTATTTTATCCCTTAATATATGCAAGGAAACACACTAAAACATATGGTCGCTTGTTCTCTCTAATATTTTAAACACATGCGACCAAATAGTTTAAAGCTTTTGAAACTTGGTGAATTGTAAAGATACTATCATGTCAGATTTACAATAATCAGTAAATGTTAAATGACTGAATTTGGATTGCTAATTTGTGGTAGCAGACAGACCACGTAGTGTGCAGAACATAGCCACACGAGCCTTAAGGTTTTTGAGTGGATATGAATGGGCGGCGCCCACCCGCAGTGTGGGCAGATGACCATATTAAGAAAGACGGATGCAGGCACACAAGCAGGCTTCCAATCGATTCTGTTATAAATCTATAGTGAAGGCCTATGTCTAGCAATGGAGGTCTTTCATCTGATATGATCATAATATTAACTACTAGAAGAAATTTTATCTAAAACCATAGGTTCAACCAACGCTTTTGAAAAAGAAAAACTTTTGCTTCTGGTGATAAGGTTTTTGCCAGAGACAATATCCCAAAATCGCAAGTACAGATATAAATATAAATTTAAGCATCACTGCATCTACATTCGCACCCTGAAACTACAGAGCTTTTAACATCCTGAACGTATCCATATCTTGCCGAGATCGTGGTAAAATTGGAAGGCACGGTTCGGGCGAAGTTTCTATTTTTTCCATTTCCGGCTGCTGGTATCTTGTGCAAGTAAAAAAGATGACACTCCTCTAGATGTTCATTTCGTTTATGACGATCCAATTTTACCTCAGCGTATTGTATCGATGACGCGTTCATTTATAAGTCATTATGATAGGGGATATCGTAATGACTATGTATCATTAATAGTTGTATTTTTTGGCTTAAAAACTTTTTGACATATTTTTATAGAAAGAGAAACTATTACTATGTACGTATATATTATTCCTAATAATGATGGCAAAATGTATCTCTGACAAGGAAAGAGTAATTTATATCTTTTCGATCTTGGAATATATTATATATATACTTTTTATATCTTTAACTTATTTAGCTCAATACGGCTCAGAGATGGAATAAGGCAGATAAAACTAAAAATATATCCTTTATATCTTCGGCTCTTTTAGCTCAGACGTGAGTTCTCTCAGGCGGAATAAAACATGTGAAATATTCCTATTAAGCATTTTATGTCTTTGCCATAAAGCAAAAAAAAAAGCTAAACGCCCGCGCGTATGATGTCGTTGCAAAAATCCGTAGTTTTCTTTTTTAATACAAACATGCAATAGCTATCCGTCTTTGTCTTTTACGTGTAAATTACTGTATAAGTCCATCTCTTTCTCATCACGAAAATTAACTCTTAAGTGTCAAGATACAGAGATATAATTGAAACACATGCGAGTTGGACAGTGATTATATGTTTTGCAAAGATATATATCTTTCTTGTATTTAGCACGCGAGCTACCCATCTCTACGGCCCAGAGATAGTAGGATAAATCCAATATTAAAAAAGCTAAGCCGTATAATAGAGCATCCATCCAGTAGTCTATGGACTAGAGCAGGTCGTGCATGACTTGCATCGGGTGCAGCTTCCTTGTCTTGCTTCAGATATGTATTGGTAACTTGCTGTGATCTCCGTGAAAGTGGAATTTGCAGCTAAAGACTAGAGTTTGGATGGTCTCTCTTCAGCCGCCTGGGTCAGTTTATCTTCGCGTGCAGTGCTGAATGTAAGAAACAAATTCAGGCAATAAAGACTGAATTTCTTATAAGTCTTATTGTGACTTGAACTATACCTAGATTATACCGTCAGAGAGCCCTTGTTATCGCCTTTCTTGTCATAGAGATTATTATACTTATATTCAAACGTTCGTTAGTTGATCACATTAATGTAAGGTTATACTTTTTTACCAACGAAGTAATTGTAGCGTTCATGCTCCGTATTACTGGCCAGTACGGCCACAATACTTTTATGTTAAATCATTCTTTGTTTTTGAAATTCGAACGCCGATTTGAATTTGGACGCCACCAGTGATGTATTCGCAGCCGTTGTGTTATGGTCGTGTAATTTGTAAATACTCCCTTGCACATATGTGAGTTCACCATGTCGATATATCTTCGCTATAATTTTCGGCATGCTCGAGTGATAATTCCATTCGCTAATTGCGTACATAATTATTATTTTATATTAATCTCAAGTATGATTTCCGTGTTAAATCGCGTTTATAAACATCGTTTTTAATTATTTGAAACTGCAATTTTACAAAGAATATAAAAAATATATGTCGTGAGTTCTGTGAAAACATTGATTTTATGTAAATATTGAATATTTTCAATAAAGAAACCGTTGAATAATGTTTAAAAATAACACTGTACATATATTACAATAACATAACTTGCATGAGTCGTATATCATTGTCATATGATCAAATAGCGTCAGTGACAGTGACAGACCTCAGTGTTGCCATATAAAAAAATCTACAAATAACCTATCATTGTATGCAGATTATTCGCATTGTAAATAGAAGGCCAGAAAAAATAAAAACAAATGATAAAAATTCAATCACTTATAAGATGTCAGAAAAGGTAAATTAAAAAGATCCCATCATGACAGAAATAAAAATTAAATTAGAAATTTTGGTAAAATAATAGAAATCTTGGAAAGAGGAGATCAATTAAACAATAAAATAATTTCCAGAGTAGAAAAAGGCTTATAATCTACACACTTATACGAAATAGAGGATATATTCAAAAATGACCTAGACATGAATTTACGAAAACCTTGTTATACCTCCGTTCAACTTACTGGACCTTCTCAGGAGAAAATCTACCGCAGTCTTTTAATGAATTGACCCGGCACATTGTCCTAAACCTCAAGGCATTTAACTGTCCGTAGCGTTTGGGCAGCGACTTGAAATAATATAATGTACCAATTAATACATAATTGAGTAAAAGTTCTTAATTATATTATTTATATGTTTTAACCTTGGCTGTATTTACCTATGAGAAAATTTGTAAATAATAATAAACCACTGTCGCGACTCGCAGCATGGAATAAAAAGATCCGTATCAAATAGCGGCAATCCCTCTTGAAATTGCGCTTATTAAACGTGAAAAAAATATTGTGAACAAAACACGCAAGCGATACAAATTGGAATTATTAAAAAGGACATGAATTTCGAAGATTCTGAAGTAAACAAAATTCCGATAGTATCGGAAAAGAAAAGTTAAGATCTATTTTATTTTTCTTCGTGAAAGAATGGAAGAGAAATTAAATATAATCTTAAAGAAGGTTATACTTAAAAGTTTAGAAATAAAATGCTTTTACTAATGGAAGAAAGAAAGAAAGGCAACGTTGTATGCCTAAAATTAGATAAAATAACGAAATAAATGAGACGAACATTGAAAAAAGAAAAAGACGAATGTCAACTTAATCATAATACAAAAAATAACAGAAGAAAACAACAAACTATGATGCAGAACACCAAAAAACTAAAAACTTACGATGTAATGAGAATTAGATTAACTCTCTTTCCTCTGCTGTAGCAGCTAATAAATAATAACAATTAACTAAATTAAGAAGAAATGTAAACGCAACAATCACATAACATAACAACGAAATAATAAACCCGAATCGATTGGTCATTGTGAGGAAAATTTTCCTCTGAAGATAAAAAAGAACACTGACGTAAGAAATTAAACTAATTCCATAAAATGACTATCAAAAATCGATTTCTATGAACCCCTGAAAAACTGAGACTTAGAGATACCAGGAGAAACGAAAATAACATCATCGGGATAAGATAGAGAAGGAGAAATGGACAATAGTAACAACAATGGTATCCACGGGACAGCAAAAGAAGTAGAGGTAGATGTAATAAGAGACACAAGTAAAATACCGGATCCAATATGGATTCGTACAGCACAAGATAGAACTGACCGGAAAGCTTTAGTGATTTAGTGAAGGAGAAGAAGAAGAAACAAATTAACGACAGTTTGCAAATAAATAATGTGAACAAGAATGGAAAAAAATCCGTAATAGCATATACGATGACATACGTATACGATATAGTGATGTCATGTTGTTATAATTTAATGGGTGAAACATAATAATAATTTACAAGCAGCTGTGAACAAAACGTGTTGAACATAATCTCAATACAGTTTACACATGTTACCAAATGCTGAGAAACGTCAAAGAAGTGTATAGAATTTGGAATAAATGATCAACGTAGCAATTATAAAAACCGGATGAAATATACTGAAAAATATTGGGTCATTCGTTCAGTCGTTTTAGAAATCTACGGGGTAGGCCTACCCAACAAATGTCCTTGGAGCTGAAATGATAATATTAACTCGTAAACTGGTATATATAAACAATCTAAAATCATAAAAGAGACAACGCCCATAAGATAATGATATACACACCCGTGACACACGATAAAATCTCAACGATATAGTGACCATGTACTTTAACAATGAATTTTATCAAATAAGAACTAAAATATTTACATGAGTTGGTCGTCTAAAACTGGTTATTTATCTACGCTTGTTTCATTTACCTAAAAGTACCATGATCATAAAAAACATAATAATAAAAAACATATTTTTATAATAGTTACGATAAAAAAACGTTATAAAAAGATGATAATATAGTCAGGCCGTAGTTGAAGCACAAAACTTACAATGAGATTCTCGAGTACAGTCGTACTTATTATTTGGTCTTGTATGCTCAGCTCTGCAGGCGCAGGGAAACTGACTCGGACGGTAGAAAACAAATCGTCTAGACTCTTATCGCGGGCAGATTTAAATTTCACGGAGTTCGCGGCAAGTTACGGATACGTAACTGAAGAACACACTGTGGTGACTGACGATGGATATATATTGACACTGTTTCCGAGCTAAACTTGGAGCAATATAAACGAAATGATAACCTCGAGAAGTGTCATCTTTTTTGGTTGTACTTGTTTCTTCATCACGCTCAGCACCGCATGCAGAGAGGAGAAGACTCCGGCAGCCGGAATTGGAACAAATAGAAACTTCGCGCGAGCCATCTCTTCCAATTTTACCACGATTGCGGCAAGATATGGATATGTGTCCAAAGAACACACTGTGGTGACTGACGATGGATATATATTGACGCTGTTTCGCATCCCTAGAGGTAAGGCATGTCGCAGCTCGATGAAGCCACCACCGGTGCTGCTCATGCACGGCCTGCTTCAGTCTGCAGACTCCTGGGTGGACGCTGGGCCGTCGTCCGGCTTAGCTTTCCTGATATCGGACGCGTGCTACGACCTCTGGGCCGGAAATGTCCGGGGCACTTACTATGGCCGGAAGCACGTCCGCCTCGACCCGGACCTGGATGCGGAATTTTGGAAGTTTTCCACTCACGAAATGGGAATACTGGACCTCCCAGCCATATTTGATTACGTGTTGACTCGCACTAAGTCGAAGGACCTCATGTACGCGGGTTCTCCCAGGGCAGTACGATATTCTTTATCATGTGTTCCGAAATGTCCGAGTATTGTGATAAAGTCAGGGTTTCAATTCAAATTGCGCCGGCAGCGTTACTAGAGCACAGTAGATCGATACCCACACAGCTACTTTTTAAAATTTATGCGGTAATTGTACCGTTTTTAAATTCTCCTGTCACTCTAGAGGTTTTACTAAAGGGAGGGTTATCCCAGAAAGTAGCGTCCGTATTATCTAGAAACACTATATTCGCAGCGACTGTGTGTAAATTGATCCTTACCGTAATAGATTCTTACGACCCGGGCTCCGTGACGACTGAGACAGCGAGTGTTTTGTACGATCACTTCCCGGCGGGCACGTCCGCCTCCACACTAGCTATATACGGTCAGAATATGATTTTTGGAAGATTTCAAAAATATGATTACGGGATTGTTGAAAATTTGAAGAGATACGGTACCGTTCAGCCACCTCTGTATACCCTCAGCCGCACCTCTTCGCCCGTGGTGTTCATTTATGGTGAGAACGATTTCTTGATCAACCCAATTAATACAAAGAAACTGTCCTCACAATTACCGAATATACTCGAGAGTTATAAAGTTCCAAGGCCTGCGTGGAATCACTTAGACAATTGCTATAGTCAGTATACTAATAAACTGATTTTTCCGAAAATCAACGAGTACTTGCAGAAATATAGCAGAATTTAACCACATCTTCCAAATAAATGATGTTGATGAGTTTAGATGAGCCTAATAAATAGATTTTTTAACATTATGTTTATTTTTCACATTCGATACTGTATTATAAAGTATTTAATGGAATCAGACATCACCTTGCGGAAGTCCATCCTAAGCAAGAAAAGGACCAACATTTAGCCACTCCCGCACATGCAGTGGCAGTCGTGCAACAAAGTGCACCGCCCGCGAGCCCACTGTTAAATACGTATGCGGCAAACAATGCGAATCACACAACCGCCACCGTCAAATTACTCAACACGTGTTTCACCCCTCCACGGGGCATGTGTTATAAAGAACATGCCTGTCACGGACTGCATATTTGCTTCTTAGGTGAAGTTTATTACAGTTGAAACTAATCTTTAATTTGACTTCTACGTGGCCATGTACCAAAACTGTATTTCATAAATAAGATTGTAATATTTAACTAAGACAGTTACTTAAAAATGTTTATTTATATTATGTTATCAAACTCATTGCAACCAGTATCTAGTCGCAATCGTAGAGATAACAGTACATCATACATTTAGTTTTCGTTTGTATTTTAATATCTCTGAGCAGAAAATAGGAAGCACATACCACCAAATTAATACAGCTAATTCATTAGTTTATTTATTTATTAACACTTTTTTTGTACACGATAGACAAAAAATAGAGGAAAAACAAAGAAATCATTCATATGGTACAAGAGGCAGTCTTATCGCTCGAGGCGATCTCTACCAGACAGCCTTTGGATGGAGATGAGAGACATGAAGGAGAGAGCAGTTAATGGTATACTTACATACAAATACATACATGTATACAAACATACCAATACAAATATATATATATATATATATATATATATATATATATATATTTATATATATATTTGTGGGAAAGGGTACTACGTAAAGGGTATAAATACGAATAATTAAGAGATAAGACATCTCTTATCTCTTAATTATTCGTATCTTATCTCTTAATTATTATAGCATCCTATACAGTATACTATTTTAAAGGCAAAGGAAATGCTCTTTTAGCGCATCTAATTGGTTCAGGTAGGTCATTCCATAACCTGACAGGGATAAGAATGAAATATTTCTTCATAAACTTAGTAGAATAAGCAGGCATAGTCAATTACAAGTTCTCCGATGATCTAAGCAACATATCATGTAAGTTACGTAAGAAAGGAAATCTAGATTTATGATAAGACGGAGTAAGCGAGTTATACAAGATACTATAGAGAAGTCGAATCGACAGCCACTTGAGATTATTACGAAATTCAGAAGCATGTTCATATTTGCGCAGACCAAATATGAACCTAATTCAAAATTTCTGAAGGAACTTGAGATTATTAAGTTGTTCTTCAGTAATATGTATATAGCTGGCATCAGCATGCTTAAAGATAGGAAGGAAGTTCGTCTATTTAAAACTAATTAAAACACTCGATCATACACCCACTGTTAAATATTATGAAAATGATTTGTTGAAAAGATTGAAAAAGATCAATCTTAACAAGTCTAATGGCATTTAGTGGTTTGTGAAATTATCAGTCGATATTAACAGGCGTTCGCCAAGGATCTCTACTTGTACCGTTTATTTATATTCTGTACGGAGTAAATATTTTCAATGTTTTCAGCAGCTGAAAATATAATTTTCACGCTTATTCTATACCAGTGTTTACCAACCTTTTTTGTGTCATGCCTCACCTTAGCCTTTCTAAAATACTTATACCTCTCTGTGTAACATAAATAATTTTTTAAACTAAAAATTGAATTGTTCACTTCAGAAACTTAAATGAAAGGTTTTTTTTAGGAAGAAATCATTAGGTTATTATTAACGAAAGGTAGTAAATATATCATCAAAACTTAATATAAAACAGAATTCAATTTCTAAATAATTTTGTTAAATATTTTTCTATATTCAGTATAAATTAATATAGAAGACTTATATTAATTTATTATTATAATTAAATGAGATACTTGCGCTTGAAGTTCGCTGAATATATAGTTTATATTAGATTCCTATTTCGTAAGCCGATTTCTTTTTTATCAGCAAATTATTTACTGCACTAAATATAATTTTACCTAAAAACTAAGATGGAAACAGTTGGAATAGTTTTCTTGCGAGTTGAGTTGAAATTAGGTAATTTAAATTTGTTTCCTCACAAAGCCATGACTTCAAGCGACATCATACCTTATATATATATATAGCATTGCACTCAAATGGCCCGAGGCGAAAGGGTCTCTCTCGTCAAATTTCAAAATTCCCCCTACACAGAATTATGTACTAGTAATGCGCCTTTATGATTTTTAGTTGACAATAAAGTATTGAAATGTATAAATTTAATACATAAGTGATGAAGATTGCTTACAAGATATTTCTGTGCAATTTTTTTTAATTTATATTTTACTCGTTCAGGAAACTTTAAAACTTTGTTAAAACGTACATCTTAACAGGCAACTTATACCTCAAAGGATCATTACAAGTTTAAGCCTTCAGCATTATTTACATTGTAAGGACGTGTAAAAGGATCATTATCTTACATAGAAGAAAGTTACTCAATAAACTCTATAGTACAAATACAGGATGAGGAACAAAGCCTTACAAGAGACATATAAACATATACTCACACTTGCGTGTATACATATATGCATGTGCATATAGTATGTACACACACGTATACAATATATAAATAAATAAAAAAGTTGTTATTTTAAATTCGATATTCGAAATAAAATACGTCAGCCTTCAAGATAGGAAAAAACGTTTCGTAGGTTTTATTCTGTTCAAAGTAAGTTAACATACGTCACTGAAAAATAGCTGGAACACAACAAGACATATAGATAATTGTATAAAAATTTAAATTATAATATAAAAAGTCTACTATCTGAAATAATGTACATTTTAATTAAATTTTAATCAATTATTTCTTTAACTAGTTTAACAAGAACAATTACTCAGACATCTAGTTGTCTAATGTCGAGACTGCCTTACGGCACAAGGATAGATACAGATAGCACTTAGCATTTTTTGTGAAAAAATGCGTATTCTTCATCAAAAGCTAGTTCTAGGCTATGTAAGCACAGTCCTGAACGTGAAATATACGCATAGTGTTATAAAATACATTTATTGGATTATACATATATACATTTATTGGATTATACATATATACATTTACTATTTATTAAAGTACATTTAGATAATGTGGTTTAATTAACGCTGTACTTCAGTAAGTACTCGTTGATTTTAGGAAAAATAAATTTCTTCGTGTATTGACTGTAGCAGTTGTCGAAGTGGTTCCATTCCGGTCTAGGTACTTTATAACTTTCCAGAACATTCGGTACTTGAGACGAAATCTTCTTTATGTTCGAAGGGTTGGACAGGAAGTCGTTCTCTCCATAAATAAACACCACAGGCGAAGTGGTCCGATTGAGGTCATAAAGAGGTGGATGAACAGTTCCGTATCTTTTTAAATTTTCAATTGGTCCATAATCATAATGCTGATATTTCCCTGAATTTATATTCTGACCGTAAACAGCTAGTGTTTTCGCTGAAGCACCCCCCGGGAAGTGATCGAACAAAACACTCGCTGTCTCAGTGGTCACGGAGCCCGGGTCGTATGAATCTATCAAGCTCAAAATCAATTTACACACAGTCGCTGCGAATATAGGTTTGCTGCATAGCGCAGACCCTATTTTTTGGATTAAACCGCCTTTTGGCAAGACCTCAAGAGTAGCAGGGGAGCTCAAAAACGGAGTAATCGCTGCGTAGAAGTCCCCCAGGGCTGTTACAGGAACAGATCTAGTGTTTGCAATTATCGCTGCCTGCGCCATATGAATCGAAATTCTGGCTTTATCACAATACCCGGATGTGTCGGAACACATGGTGAAGAATATTCTGCTGCCTTGTGAGAATCCCAGGTACATAAGATCATCAGACTTGGTGCAAGTCAACACGTAATCAAATATGGCCGGGAGGTCCAGTATTCCCATTTCATGAGAGGAAAAATCCCAAAATTCCGCGTCCAGGTCCGGGTCGAGGCGGATGTGCTTCCGGCCGTAGTAGGAGCCGCGGACGTTTCCGGCCCATAGGTCATAGCACGCGTCCGATAACAGGAAAGCTAAGCCAGCCGATGGCCCGGAGTCTACCCAGGAGTCTGAGGACTGCAGCAGGCCGTGCATGATCAGCACCGGGGGCTGCTTGCGAGGTCCATGACAGCTTTTACCTTTCGGGATGCGGAACAACTTCAATATGTAACCGTCGCTAGTCACCACCGTGTGCTCTTCGGACACGTATCCATATCTTGACGCTATCTCGGTAAAATTTTCGTCTCGCGGGGAGAACCCGACCAGTCCATAGTCGGCTGCTGGGTTTTTCGCCTCTCCCTGCGCTGTGATGAGCGTGACAAATACACAAGAGCAAGCAATAAAGACAGCTCTCCTCGTGGGTTCCATTGTGACAGTGGGCTTCTAATCCGGCTAGACGATTTTATTATACTTCCAGCGTTATCGCGCTTCTTATCATAGTAATTATTTAAACGCTTATTCCGTTTTAGTTAATTGTTTCTTTTTAGTTTTAATGGCAACTTTGGAAATGAATAAATTTTTTAATTTTTGTTTTCAAATTTTGAATGTTCATTATTTTTATCATTTTTTCAATTCGAATTTATTGTTAATAACTTTAATTTCACTGTTTCCTTTACATTTGTATATCTTATACATTTAACTATTAATATTAATATTTCATTCTCATCATCGTACTGTCATATTTAAAATATTTTTTCTTACGTTTCTTACGATAAATTAAAAAACAGAAAAAAAAGTAATTTTTTTCGTGCAAAGAAGTGACTCGGTGTTTAGCACTGGTCGGTGTAACATCTCCTGAGGATGTCCCGTGGAGGGGTGAAACACGTGTTGAGTAAATTAACGGTGTTAGTTGTGTTTCGCAATATTTGTCGCATGCCCATTTATCAGCGGGCCGGCGGGCGGTGCACTTCATTGTATGACTAGCGCTGCCTAGCGGAAGTAGCTATATATTAGTCCCTTTCTTAGTAAGGATGGACTTCCGCAAGGTACCGCCTGAATCTATTAGATATAATGATTTTGGAAAGAGACAATCAGCTAATATTGGCTTCGTAGAGCACTATCACTGTCCTAGACTACTTATGTGACGTTTTGTCAGTGGTTGTACTTCGTGCAATAGAGATAACGCTCTACGAAGCCGAAACTAGCCGATTGTCTCTTTCCAAAGGTCGATGTGTATTTTTCGCCGGGTACGGTCATTTTATTGAGCCTAGATACAGTTACAAGAAGCATGTCTTAAGCAATTGTGCTAACAATTATTCTATTTACCATTATTCCAATATAATACGCATAGACAAATTTTTAACATATGTAATAACAAAAACAAATTGATTTTATTTGCAGGATGTCCAAAACTGTACACAGGTGTCTCATACAGATTTCTATAAGGAATGGTTTTTATTTAACATCAGGCGAGACAGGGTAGGGTAGGGTAAAAAGTTTTATCCTTTTTTTTAATGCAACTCTCTCAATACTTATCCTTAACAAGGAATACTTCATTGTTTTTTTGACTGTTCGACAGCTGTTTGTTTTAAATATTATACATCGATAGCAAAACAATGAGTATAAAACCTTAGCTAAGTTTAACAAGATGAATTTATAGCTCAACTGCTCTATACTCTATACCCTATTTCAAAAATAAAAGATTTCAGATGTAATAAATAACGTAATGGCAATACAGTAAGAAAGATCTTTTTCGATATCCCGAATTTCACTGCATATTAAAATGAATTATTGTTTACTTTCTGTATCTGCAGTTATTAAATTGTCGCATTTCAATAGAAATCAAAGTATTAATTTAACATATTTCAGAGTGATCACTTTGTACACGGTGATGGGAAATACATGTGAAAGCTTAATAGCTTTTTGACTCTGTGTTTGGCACTTATCGGGGTAACATAACTCCTGATGATGCCCCGTGGAAGGGCGAAACACGTGTTGAGTGATTTAACGGTGGCAGTTGTGTGATTCGCATTGTTTGTCGCATACGCATTTATCAGCGGGCTGGCGGGCGGTGCACTTTGCTGCACAACTACCACTGCATGTGCGGAAGTGGCTAAATATCGTTCCTTTTCTTAATAGCTTTTTGTTTACAAATGAGCTATATATTTAAGCTTTTACATCTAAAGCAATCACCTCCCAAGAAATAGTAATAATAAACCTAAGATTGTAGAATCCTTGGGAGAAAGCTATAAATAAGGCGATGTATGAAAGTAAAGTATGAAAAAGAACGAGAGAAATTGTGAAGGATATTAGAGTAAATAAAAAAAATATTTTAAAAAATAGTGCATACTAACACTCTCATGATAGGCGTTGAACGCGTGGCCCAAAAACGGGGTAATATAAAAAAAAAACAATCACCTTGTATTTTAATTTCTTAATAAAAATGTCTATATAATATTCATAGCATATATATATAATATATATGCTATGAACATATATATATATAATCTATAGCATTAATAAGACTGCACGTCTTATTAATGCTGTGTTATTTATATATTGTAGCTTTCCTGCGTGATGAGGATGTAAATCCAGAAATTACTGACTTACAGAATAAGTGCTTATAAGTAGGAAACCACGGTAGCATATTAGCATATTAGCATGTTCTTATTGCATATTTTTATTGTATGTAAAACGTAACAAAAACATATGATATCACGGAAATTTTTTTATAGATAACGATACCACACATCCAATAACTCTATTTAAATATTTTATTTCGGAACAAACAAGGACATGGCTTCAGGCAAGGTTTTTTTTAGAAAACAATGTTTTACGTCATTTTGCTTGATGATTTTAACTGATAGTACCAATCTTCTCTCAGGTCAAATGTCCGCTGTGACTGACATTTTAATTTACTATTATCATTCGAAACAACAGAGATTCAATTATCAACAACATTACTTATATAAACAATCCTTGTAGGATTGTAGAAAAACATCATTGTAAAACCGGTATATCCAAATACCAAACGCGGACAATGGAATACAGTTTTAATTTATATTACTATGTTATATTTCTATCTTATCAGGCAATAAATATATAATTTGTTTAACAAAGCCATGTTTAAATATCATTATATTGTGAAGTAAATAATCGATTTCTCTGATCGTAAACAAACCAAAAAAAATTCTGATAAGCTAAAAAGGCCTACCCTGCTCTGGTTCTGGCCACCCCAAACGCGTATAATAGCTGGAATCTTGACTTATTGTGCTTATTATGCATAATAAGTCTAGATAAGCTGTGCAGGCTATACTTGATAAAAGACGAGACATCTACTCATGTACACTACTCCAGTATACGGGCGAAGCCTCCTTCAAGGCAACCCGAGGTCGCCGACGACTTCAAAGTTCTGCTGGATTTTCTCAAGGAAATGCCAAATGACTAAAGTGCTGCTTAGTTGGAAAAACGAAATGGTCTTTTTTACCAACATCAGTTTATTATGATGTTACAAATAATCCTCTGTGTAGCGTATGCCTGGAAAAAGATGGGAATATTTCTCACGAAATACTCCAGTGTACAGAGGTAGCATCCTACAGGAGTAAGCATCTCGGATCACCGAGATCGCCGACAGGAGACACAAAAACATCAAGGGTCTGCCAGGATTTCTCGAGGAATTGGATTAGGTCTAATTAAACTTGTGGCGTTCATCAGAACGCACCCATATTTATTATCTATGAACGCATCTGTTTTTTGCATGCCCCTTCTTACAATCGATACAACTCGCTCTCTCTCTGACGCGCCGCGCTACCGAGCGGACGTGTCGCTTCAACCGGTGTTCAACAAAGGAAATACTTGTAACTCAGATTAAGATTTATTGTTCTGTGATATTATATAAGTTTAACCATCCGGCAAGTGTTTTTCTTTACATCGAATTATCTAATACGGGACGAGGGGCCCATACTAATGACCACCCCTCAAACTCAATTCCAATACAAATTCAGCAGTGTTGCTCGGTTGCGGAAACCTGCTGAGAAAAGATAGTAAAAGTGTACTTTATTATGGATATTATAAATATAAATGTTATTAGATCAGAACCCATTTGGAACTGTAGCGAAATAATCACATTTGTCAAAATGCTGTCGCTTATCTGTCAATCCGTCGGAGCATGCGCAAAAACTATGGACGCGCGGAGTATGATTTGTAGGCAGCTGTCAAAACCCGCGAGAAAAATAATATGAAATATAAAAATGACGAACGGCGTCAAGTGACATATATGTTGTTGTTTGTGAATTTGTATTAAATCTTTAATACATGATGGAATATTGAATTAAATACTATCTAATATCAATTTTGAATCAATTTTTAATATGTACAAATGAGTGGTGAAAATTTTATGTGAAAATTGTTTCATTCGCATGACAAACAATTTATTACGGCATTGGTGTGTCCGAAGTTGTAGGCGGATGACTTTTAAAAAAAACTGTCCATCTTTCATCCAAGCGTTTTAATTTTTGTGCTCCAGCTCGCTCGGTGTTGTCTCTAACATTACCTGTTAAACTCCACCACAGAACCTTTGTAGCTTTTAGTTAAAGTATTAAACGCACAATCTGTTTCTAGTTTGTATTAAATTTGTACCTTTTGACGTTCCACTCGTGGTATACACGAGGGATCTCCACAATTGTTTCTAAGTAAACAATAATACAAGTAAACGTAAGTACAATATAAAAGTAATGTGATTTCATCCAACATTGAGCCGGCATGGTAAATTGCGTTCAAAAACCAGTCTCTAAGAAGAGGTATGTCTTCTTGCTTACCTATACTCAGATACAAATGGAACTCACTTGATCTTGTTTACCTTTTACGTCTAATTGCGAACAGCATGGGTGATCTGAAAGAGGATCCGGATGCCTCAAATTGCCGAAAGGACCACGCTACCCTCTAAGCCGCACACACAACATTACACTACACTCTTCTGCAAGCGTGGAGCTACCACCTACGTGCGAACTTGATCTTGCAACTGGAGTACATCTACCCAGTAATTATTTTTTGCAAAGTTCACAGACCATACCGTTCCATGATCCAATTGAGATGGTGTTATAATAGCCCCCAGACCAACATCAACAATTTCAACAGAAACAAAAGCGTGTACCTTTTCATTTCCTCAAATACTCGTTGATATCAATGAAACTAAACCCATAAACGTACTCTGTATGCCGTGCGATGGTGAATAGCTAATTAATAATAAAAATTTATTGTCATGGCTTTCTTATACTATCCAAACAAAGACGTATATTAGCCAATTATTTCCTTTGTTAGGTTATCCACTTAAAACAACTGCTCACGATCAAAGATACTAGGATAATGGTTCTACCACGGTAGCTTTGTTCCGGTTGAAATGCTGACTGACAGTTTTGTATAATGGCCTACGTTTTTGAGGACCCATCGTTCCCCCTGAATTGTGTGGGGCCGGAACGTTACAGTTTCGGGTAAAGATATTTTTTTTTCCATTTTGTATATATTTTATTGAAATCCTTCTTTTTACTTTCCTTGCATCTTTCATATTTTGTTTCATTCATCTCTTCTTTTACACATCACCCCCTATCCCCTCAGCTACACTCCTGGTAACATTTGGTTTAACGGCTTCTTTTATTTTGCGTTCTTTAGTAACAATTTTAATTCACAATCTTATTTTTTTATTTTTCTTTATTTAATTATCAATTTTTAGCTTTTAGTTTTATTTCTGCTGATCACCGACTGACAGTTGACTTCACAATTTATGAACCTATTTGTAATAACAATGACAATGATCCTTCTTTGTCTTTCTGTCCAGATTTTGTACAACTTAACTAAAAAATAAGGAGGTTGAATTGTTTACCGAAAGCAAATTCTATGTTCCACTTTACTGTAGAAGAATACACTGTCATTATGAAATGAATTTATTAATTTAATCAAAACGCAGCCTCGTCATTTATTAGAAAGGAAATTTGGAAATAGTGGTTTAATATCGCTGTACTTCTGCAAGTACTCATAAATTTTTGGGAAAATCAGTTGCTTCGTGTACTGACTGTAGCAATTGTCGAAGTGGTTCCATGCCGGTCTAGGTACTTTATAAACCTCTAGCACATTCGGCATTTGAGACGAAATCTTCTTTATGTCGGAAGGGTGGATCAAGAAGTCGTTCTCGCCATAAATGAACACCACGGGTGACGAGGTGCGGTTAACGTCATACAGAGGTGGATGAGCTGTTCTGTATTTTTTCAAATTTTTAATAGGCCCATAGTCGTATTTTTGAAATCTCCCAGAAATTATATTCTGACCATAAATAGCTAGAGTGTTTGCAGAAGTCCCCCCCGGGAAGTGATCGTACAAAACACTCGCTGTCTTAGTCGACAAGGAGCCCGGGTCGTATGAATCGAGTATATTGAGGAACAATTTACACATAGTCGCTGCGATTATGGTGTTACTGCACATTGTGAATCCCATGTTTTGTAACAATCCGCCCTTCTGCATAACCTCTAAATCAACAGGGGAGTTCAAAAACGGTGAAATTACCGCATAATACTCGACCACGGCTTTAACAGGGATCGACCTGGTGTTCGCAATTAAAGCGGATGGTGCCATTTGAATCGAAACTCTGGCTTTATCGCAATACCCTTTCGTGTCAGAACACATGGTGAAAAAAATCCTGCCGCCTTGCGAGAACCCTACGTACATAAGGTCCTTTGATTTGGTGCGAGTCAACACGTAATCAAATATGGCCGGGAGGTCCAGTATTCCCATTTCGTGAGTAGAAAACTTCCAAAATTCCGCGTCCAAGTCCGGGTCGAGGCGGGCGTGCCTCCGGCCGTAGTAGGTGCCTCGAACGTTCCCGGCCCAGAGGTCGAAGCACGCGTCCGATATTAGGAAAGCTAAGCCGGACGACGGCCCTGCGTCCACCCAGGAATCTGCGGACAGAAGCAGGCCATGCATGAGCAGCACCGGGGGCTGTTTACGTAGACCATGACAGTTCTTGCCTCTCGGGATGCGGAACAATGTCAAGATATAACCGTCGACCGTCAAGACGGTGTGCTCTTCAGCAACATATCCGTAACTTGCCGCAATCTCGGTGTAATTTTTGGTTCGTGGAGAGAGTCTGGGTAGTATTTCTCCAACCGCCGCAGTGAGTATCCCACCATGCCCAGTGCCAAGCATAGCAAAGATGCAAGACCAAGCAAAATAGACGACACTTTCATTGGTTTCCATTTTAATTGTGAAGCTCTGACTTCACTTAAAACGTTTTATGCGCTGTCGTTATCGCATTTTTTATCGCAACGATTATTTAGACACGTTTTGAATTGTATGTCATATTTATTGTTACTTCTTTTTATGGCAATGGGAAATTAAAATGTTCCTCACGTTTTTGTTTTTCGATCGTCAAATATTCATTTATAACAAACATTTGTTTAAATTTTAATAGCACTTTATTGATTCTGATTGATTGTTTTACTTGAGAGATTTTTCTCGCTGTTTGATTTTCAGCTTTATCTATGTTCAAGCTTAATGTTGTAATTTAATTCTCGCATTCGTACCGTTGTATCTCCACGCTTGTCATCTTATTAGCTCAATTTTTAAAATCGTTTTGTTTATATATAAATGTTAGTTTTGTCGTCTCAGTTAGCAAGGCGAATGGAAGAGAGTGTTAATTCGTTGCTTGGTTGTCATATACTACGTGATAAGTGTGATCATCTTTTATTATTACGTTTACAATATCTAGAAACTATTTCACTTAATGAGTGTAATTCAAAGTTGATAGTGGGTAGAGTAGTTCGATGGCCAATAACAATTAACTTAACCTAAGTTTGACGTGTTATGCTGGGTATTGTAGTTGTCAAAGATTAAATTAGAATGGACAGAGAAGTATACGACCTTAATAATATCAGAACTTATTCATATTTATCGGCAGAGATTTTTCCTTATTTTTCTCGTAGAACCTCAAGCGTTATAAAATATAAAGATCTGAACAAATCATACAAGACAAATGGTGATACCATAAAACGTCTCAAACAATCTCCATCACCAATGCACCAGAACCGAATCCCTTGGAAAACCCACCAAACCTTTGGTAGCGATAAATTTTTTTTAATATCCACGAAGTAGCTTAAATATTATACGCAGAGAAGACCTGGGCCCTTTAATATCTGGAAAAACCATTATCCGACTCTGGGCGTGCTGGGTCGTGGTCTCCACTTGGTCAGCGTCCAGTAGGTCAGACGACCCCGAAAAACACTGACCACTTAAACCGCTCTCATTAGAAATATAAATAAGGGGGAAGCTCATGTTCAACAGTGCACATCCTACGAATGAAATGACCAAGGTGATGATACTGATTTTGATTTTTTTTCAATTTTTCAACTATTTGCCATAGATGTTTGTATTAATTTATTCATCTTGATCGTTTTCTTTTATCTTTGTTTATCAAATTGATTGTTTTTTTACCATCTGATTAATTATCATGTATATGGATTTTTATTAATGAAAGACACTTATTAAGGGTTTGGGTGAAGTTGTTTTTGTTAAACATCATTATTTTTATGTAAAGGTAGTCGATTCCTAGACTTTGAGGGTTTAATAACTTCTCACCGAAGGAATGGTGGTCAAAAATTAATGTCACGCTGCTTAAAATTACTATTATGATTACTGATCTAACAAATGACAAGAAAACTATTTTGCCGATAGTTAGTTGATGTATTAAGTACACATTCGGGTAGATTATATTAAAAAGTATTTCAAGGTATAGGTAGGTATTCGAATCATTGACTTGTTTTGCGAATCACTGACTTGTTATGAGAATCATTGACTTGTTTTGCGAATCATCGACTTGTTTCGCAAATCATCGGCTTGTTTTGCAAATCATTGACTTGTTTTGTGAATTAATAACTGGTTCTGCGAATCATTGACTTGTTTTGCGAATCAAATGGAAATCTGGTGATAGTAAAAAGATATTTAATAAATTGCCTGTGAACGTTTTCAATACGGTCTATGTAATTAAAAAAGAGTGAATTTTATATTGAAGATGCACAACTCTAAATAACTCTTTACATAAATACAATTAAGTATTTTAAGAGTTTTTGTTTCTAAGAAAACACTTTGGAATGCGCATGCGCAAACTAAATGATTTAGAAGCCTCAACTGTCAACATGCTTATTATGAAGAAGTATTCTGTTCTGAATAACACCGTGGTCTATTGCATAGCTTCATCGTGGTAGGATTGGACGTACCAATTTGTACTTCGAAATCATTTTCTAATTTTACACTAAAGGTAATTTTACACGATGATGTCTTTTAACCTTTAACTGTGGACGCGCGGTCTCACAGACCGCTTGCAGTTTGTAATTTTTGTGTTTACCCCTTTCCCCTTGCTCCCCGCATTTAATACTCTCAGTAGCTTCAGTTTTAGCGCCCAAACGTATGATGAGATAAGAGATTGTGTCGGCGGCCCCAAATTAGGTGAGTTATTTTACTTTATACTTTAACCGCGGTCTGTCGGACCGCACGTCCACGTTTCCTGCGTAAATAATATAAACGGTGAATTTGTTTAATTTAATTTTTTTATGTTATTTTCTTTCAAAATATCAAAGAATATTGAACTAGAAGATGGCCTTTGATTATTTTATATCGCATTCTTGACTTGTGTGGTATAAATGCTCATGTACTACACAATGAGCATCAGAGCAAAAAAATAAAAAGAGGAGTATTCCTAAAAAAATGGCACGATCTTTAGTCATATATGCATGTGGAACGAATAATAAAAGGAGACGAGCAATAAAATCAAATATATCAAACGAATTGAAAATGACAATGAGGCGAGTTTTAGGCGCAGATATGCTCGTAGATGAACCCTCTAGCCAGGAGAGTGATTCATTAAAACGAAAAACATGTCGTCTATGTCCACCAAAACCAAAGAGAAAGTCCAATTACACTTGTATAGATTGTAAGCAGGTCATATGTTTACAATGTTCCAAACCCTTGTGCAAGGACTGCCAATAATTTTAAACAATTGGACCAATGTCAAAATTTTTTTATTTGAATTTGAGAAGACTTTTATTCGTTTTTATTTTAGGTTAAACCTTAGATTTATAGTTTTGATTGTTATTTCTTCTAAAAAGTTTAATTCGTTCGAGTTTTTCGTCCTACAATTGATCTCTAGTAAATGTATGCCAAAAAGTGTCTTTAATTGTTATTATGCTTTATTTTATTTACAAATAAAGAAAGATTGATTAAAAGCATCGAAATTATTTAATTTTAATATACATAAAAAACATAAAATACAAAAGTGTACAAATAAAATAAATATTTACGTAATATTTGGACTTCAGAACATAGCGGTCCGAGAGACCGCGCGTCCATGGTAGTGTGACAAAAAAATGACGTCCATAGTTAAGGGTTAAAAACAAGGTCAATTTTCAAATTAAAAATAAACCAAAAAAAAAAACAAAAATTTCAACCTTTTTATTGTAAAAAATTCCTCTCTTTTCTCGCATCGTTATATTCATGTTGGGAGTCGTGACACTCTTCACGGATTACTTTCTCCTTAACTAACCGATTGAAATTATCAACTATGTGTATGTAGTCGTAATTTTTACCGTTTAAAATTGTACTGATTTGAAATTTCTAGTGCAATAAGCTTTTCTCCCGTAGTCTTTTAGCTTCGATCTTGTTTGTAAATTACTTTCTCGAGGGTTCATCTGTCTTTGCGAACAGATTGAACAAAATACTCAAGTAATCCTAGTAGAAAATTAGATGAAAGCGTCGTTGTTACTTATTTGAGTGAAAATCTTAACATCCAATTTACTTTAATGCCTAAAAACGCGGTGGTTTAGCGGTGATGATTTATGACATTGAAACGTGGGCTAGGGCATCTTCTGCAAGGTCTAATCAGAAACGAGGAAATTCGTAAATAAACGTATCTGAAATACTATAGAGTCCTAGATTGAAGACCTCTGAACAGCAAGTGCAGCGTAGGATTCCTACAAACAGAGTGAACTGACAATCTTGGCTTTTTCATCTGATTATTATAATCTATGGGCGAAGCCTATGTCCATCTGTAAGCGTCTTATGGCTGGAATGATATTATGATCACTTATACTTATGACCCAATATATACGTCCAAAATAATGACATCTCTTTCAAAAAGCATCTGATCTATATTTTAACACGTTCACTGCGGGCACAATTCTGAAGAACTTTCAGCTGGTGCGGCTGAGGTCGAATCAACCTCAAGCTGAACTTCCTAGTAGTGCGGTTGAGGCCTTTTCTGCCTCATGTTCATCAATATTTTTTTACAATATTGAGTCAATGCTTCGCAGACATAAAGAAAGCTATATTTGTCTTTGTTATACCTCATACGGTTGAGTGTAAACAGCCGCCGCACTAGAGAGAAAACACGAGTTTTACGCGCCGCACCAGTGTAAAGTTAACCATGAGGCTGAATCGACCTCAAGCCGCAGTGAACGTGTTAAAATAGTGTAACTTACCAACTAATTATAAGTTTATCATCAGTCTATTATCTATATCTTCCTATATAAATAAAGGTGTATATCCATATCGGTCTGTCTGTCACAAATCAATTGACAGCTAAAAGTCCATGTCCCTTTAAAGTTCATAAGTACAATATAGCTGGCTGTAGAAGTATTAACGCATAAGGTGTTTAAATCTTTTACCTCCGTTTTAAAATTTGCTTGCAGTTGCAAATTGTAAATATCAAGGTCAAAATGATTGAAGAGAATAGTGCAATGCACTTTGTTTTTGTTGTTTGTTTTAATTTGTTTCTTTAGCCTAAAGGTTACTATTTTATATTCTGTGATAGGCCTGCCTATTATCCCGTATTGTAAAAGAGTCCATCTTGAAGAATACCACCTCTTCCACTCTTTATGGCATGCTATAAAATGCGACTAAAAGGATAGTATCCTTCAATATGCAAATCTCATATCCGGATGCAAAATAAAAGATGGTTGGGAAACAGTTTATTCTACTACTTTGTCGTTATTCAAAACACGAAACAGCTGCAGAGGTCCAAAAAAGCTAAATGGTCCTAGAAGCCTGAGAGTGGAAGGATGCGGCAATTCACAGCATAATTAATTATTTCCCAAACAAACGACCTCTAGCGATCCTTACCAATGAGGAATACAAGCGCGGTAGAGGGTAGGCATACAATGTTTGTGTTAATATTTTTTCTATTTTATTTATATCTTAGGACTTTATTTGACTTTTCGTAGCGTGATAGTTTCATATGATATTTCTTATTTGCTCTTGTCCGCCCGCTTCGCAAACTCAAAGAACGCCCCCTCAATTCTTTACGAGTAAAGTTTTGTAAAAATCTTTTCTTAGCTGAGTTTTACATAGTATAATTAATTTGCTTGCCATATTTGAGATCTTCAAGTTTTATGGTTCCTGAGATATTGTGATGAGTAAGGACATAAGTGATGAATAAATTGAAAAATCAATTATCGCATTAATGTTCATGGTAAACCATGTTAGTAATAGTTTTTTAATCGAAACATTTACAATTCAATATATATTTAAAAACTAATTATTCTTCAAGGTAATGACTTGTCATCTTTTTTTAAATTGCTACAACTATCGTATTAAAAATAATAAAGTGCTATTTAGTCGTGACTCAATAAGATCTATGTGGAATTTTCATAGTAATGATAGAAAGTTAAAAATTGTAAGTAATTGAAAATAAGTTGACAAATTTGTTATAGGTAGCTGAATTTGATTCTGGTTTTTATTTAATTTGGATCATCTAGCATTCTCATCATCACTTGGATCACTGTAGATGACTCAAAGTTGAAAATAATACGAAAAAATTTATTATAAAGTGAAATACGAAAATTTAAAGAAAAATTACCACATTGTAAAAGACAACAATACATCGATGATGTCAAGTATTAAAAATTCAATATTGATATCACTTTGCGCTCACTGGTTATAAAATAAATGAAATATTTAACAAATGTATCAGCTTTGCCGACATAATTAACTACAATGAATATTTTATTACAATGCAATGTAATTACAATATATATTAATGTGAAATATAGCCTTTACGAGCACACTTGCATCTTTAATGTATTGTATTTAGTTAATGTGTGAAATAAACATATTAAAAATATGTCTGTCTGTTCGTGTTTTATATGTAGTCTAATGAAAACAAACGATTTTAGGGAAAACGTTCTATTTTCCATTGCTAATTATTTCCGTACAATTATTTATATAAGAATCATATTTCCATAAGGAGGATGGATGGATGACCTCGTTTAAGTCAGTTTGTATTTTTTTTTTGTTTTGACGCTGAATTTTCAAATGACAGAAGTCAAAATGATCAAAGATGAAGCACGCAGAGTCAGTGGGTACCTATTCAGACCATGAAGAGACCTGGATTATAATTCTCGGGTAATAAGGAAGATTGCTCAATACTAGAGTATTTCTGCGGAACAGAAAAGTTAAATCGATACACTTGGTACGTCGTTGATAGATTTCTTACTCGTCCTATAGAGAAAAGGGGATGGTAGGATAAGGTGAAGTTCCGGAGAGCAGCCTTGCTACTGGGCAGCGGTGTTCAAGACTAAGAAATTTCTTACAAAGTAATTGACGGGCATTTTAAATATTAGATGGAAGTCAAAATTCTGTACGATGAACAAACCTTTAAATGTTAAGTCGTACTCTTGCTTCAATCATCTAGTTAACGAAACAACTAAGGCTTGGCTTTCACAGCAATTTCGAAAAGACAAGACATTGATACAACTTAAATTTATATGAAAGAGCATGATTGTAATAGCATTTTACTTCTACATATACAAGAATATGTAATATAAAGAAGAACCTAACGGGAAACTCGATATAATTATTTTTATTTTTACGCTTACAAGTTTATGTATATACAAAACGGTGGGAGCTACCTTACCTTACCTGTTTGAGTTTAAATATGTTTTGTTTTTATTATTTCTTGATCTACTTTATTTATTTTTTATGTATTTTTGTTCCATTGTCGTCGTTTCAGGCCATAGGCGCCCAATACATGGCATTGGCCTACCCCAAAACTATTTATAGGGGATATTAAATAATTACCACGCGTAGCAGGCGGGTTGGTAATTGCAGTGTGATATTACAGCATTTTACTTGTATATATACGAATATGTAATATAGAGAAGAACCTAGCAGGAAACTAGATTTAATTATTTCTATACCATATGTAAAATAATCCTATATTTACGCAGAAACATTAGTCGAAAAATTTCCAGAACTAACTCCATTCATATTGACCCGGTCAGGTAAAATAGTATCTCTAAATATATTCAGACCGGCTACGGCCTCTTTTGTCTGGCTATATTCGTATATCAGTTCGTAAACTACTTATGGATACAGTTACGTCTTCTAGATCGGAATTATATCTATTTCCAAGAAAATTGAAACGAAAGACACTTTTAGAGGGATCGGAAAGTAATGTCGTTTCTGTCGACATATTTTACAGAAAAACTGATCGATCTTTACCGCTTCAGCATTGAAAATTTCTATACTAGAGCGCAAGAGGTTGTTGATAACGAAGATGAATATATTATATTAGAAATAAAAACTTGTTAATAATGTAAAGGTCTGAATTTAACTTAAGAAAGCGACATTTCTTTCCGGTTCTCCTCATACAATATAAGTATCTTACGACCACAAAAGTAAAACGAACACCTAGTCAATGAAATAACTAGAAATAAATTAACAGTAAATTTGTGTACAGCGGAGGTAAGAGCCAGAGATATAATAGCGAAATCACTTTAATCTGCTGATAGGTGTAAATCTATTAACAGCGAACATTAGCGTATTCTGGAAAGGGCTTCAAAAGCATCTTTGGTAGAATAATTTAAAATGATTAGGAAGGAAGTGGAGTCTTGTCAATAGACTTTTTCCGTCGCAGTTTCGCTTCAGAAATACTTCACCAGTATCTTGTATATTTCATTCATATATTTAATTCACAGCATGAAAAACTTACAGCCAATACAACCTTATTAATACCTGTCCAGTTGACTGACAGCCAATAAGAAGCGTTTATTTATAAAACTATTACAGCTATTAAAACTGAGCAAACAATTAAGGCTATACATCTTCTCCCTATTACCTTACTTCAATAATTAAATATAGTCCAAAAAAAAATATTTTCTTACTGCGGACACATTCGCTGTGAGCAGTCCAATATGCTTTTGGATAAACGTAAGAGTAGCGTAAAATGAATTGATTTGCATTGAACATTTATACATAGCTTAGCTAATAATTTTTTAGAATAAGAACATATTAGGATATCTCAAGATAAACTGGGAGCGGTAACAGATGACATTTTCGACTGAGTTAGAGGTATTTATCAGAATGACATAAAATTTTGTGGTGAAAATAGAGATAATTTATAAACATATTTTTTATATTACCAATACGATGAATGTATGATCCTTCTAGGGGGATCTATGATATTGTTAATATCGCCAAAGGCGATGGTTGTGGGCAGCAAAAGTCCAGCTACCGTGGCGAACTTTGCGGGAGCATTGGCAATGGCAATGGAAGTCCATCAGCTAAAAAGAGAAAGACGAAGAAGATTATTATATTTGTGTTAGCGTGGGTTCCAATTTCTATAATTTTAGTGGCTTTTTAAATATACAATACAATATTTTATAACTTTTAGTTTCTAATATCTAATCATAGCTATATTTTATTCAAAATGATAATGATTTATTTGTACAGACAACAAGACTACCCGCAGAATAGTGAGAATATTTTTATATCTAATAGATTCAGGCGTTACCTTGCGGAAGTCCATCCTTACTAAGAAAGGGACAAATATATAGCTACTTCCGCTATGCAACAGTTGTTGTACAATGAAGTGCACCGCCCGCCAGCCCACTGATAAATGCGCATGCGAAACACAACTGTGCCGGACGTGTCTCTCGACTTTCCTGCCTCCCGTATTGCTGTCTTGCAACTATGTTCGCTGCCTTGCACCCCGGTGCAAGGAATTTCTGCGCTCAGCGTTTGGAAGTGGTATTGTCTTCGGACATTCCCGCCGCCCTCTCTACTGTTGCTGTCCGTCAAATCCTGTGCCCCTACGCACTGATTCAATACGCTCGGTGTTTGTAGTGTCGGAAGTGTCTTCGGACTTTCCCACGTCTCGTAGTTGCCGACGTAGTGTCCGCTTTCTTGCACTTCACTGCAAGAAAACCCTGCGATCAGCTGGAGTGTCGGAAGTGTCTTCGGACTTCCCCGCCTACCTCAGTAGCTGACGCAGATTATTGTTTCTAACTGTTAAAGAACGTCTAAGGTCGTCCCTGAAAAACTAACAGTGAACACACGTTCAGTCGCAGTGAACGGTCGCAGACTGCGCTGCTCCTGTCGTTTCGGTCCGGACGGCCCCTTGGTCGTGCCAAGTCAAGAAGCAAGCCGCACCCGAGCCACGTGTCCGGTGTAAAATTACTCCTGAGGATGTCCCGTAAACACGTGTTGAGTGAATTAACGGTGGTAGTTGTTTTTCGCACGCGCATTTATCTGGCGGGTGATGCACTTCATTGCACAACTACTGCTGCATAGCAAAAGTAGCTATATATTAGTCCCTTTTTTACTTAGGAATATCTTTATGTTTTGATGGTGCTTTCGGTGGTCAGAATTTGTTTTCTCTTTAACCGGCGTATAGTCAGCTGCACGGCGAGTTTTTTTATTTTATTTATAATCGCCATACCTGTTCACTAAAACGGCAGAGACCTCGTACTTCCTCATTTACAGTTTTTTCTTTGTTAACTTCCTAATTTAAATATAAAATTATTTAATTCCAACTCTTATGATTATTTTATCATAAAATTAATTCTAATGTTATATAATTATGCACGAATACCATCTATTAGAATAATAGATGGCATTTATCATGACGGTACAACTTGTTTGCTTATTTTTTTTAGTTTCATTCGTTTATATGTAATAAAATATACTTCTAATTGATTTATTTAGTACGTATTGACCTAAACAATCACGTAAACAAAGGTGACGCGGTATCATATATGTAAGTAACAACTTTCTAGAATAAATGTATTATTGTATTAGAGAAAATACACTTTTTTTTAATAATACTGTTATTATTTTTGCATGAACACAAAAATTCTTTACCTTATTACATAAAATCAATTATAGATAATGGTTCTTTTTATATTAATTTTATTCAAATATTCTATATAGTTACCTACAAACATGAGTGACAATGCTACGTATTGTTAAAAAATAATGTTTTAGATTTTTATTTTTATACATTTTCAATAATTGAAAAGATCCTCATTCGAATCAAATGTCGGTTGTGATTTTTATTTCAATTTTCTTACTATTTTTGGTACAGCAGTAGCGAGTCTGTTACCAACAGGCCTTACTCTGCGAATTATATATTACTGATTCTGGTTACATTGATGGAAGGAAAATATTTTGACTAAATTGAAAACACTGGTATATTCAAGTACAAACTCACAAGTAAGATCATCATTCTATTTAGCATTGTGATTCACTTTGCGATCATGAACACCTACACACAACAACGACCACAGAAGAAAAGCGCCTTCATGTTTACCTATCTATACTTCACAGACATCGTAGATAGAAGCGTTGCTACAGATACTTCTGCAGCTTCTTCCACCACTAGCTTTCCGAAAGGGTAGAAATGAAAGCCCTGCAAAACGAATCAAGCCTTGATTTGTCCTCTTAAATGTACTAGAGTCCGAATGCTATAAATATAACAGAAAATGGAGCCATCGCCTCCCTCTTTCGCGACAATAAGTGTCAGGCACCATTTCTAAGGTATTGCAGGACAACTACAAAGAAACCAAAAAGAATAAATGTTATTGCAAGATCGGGTAAGACCACAGGAATGTAAAATATAAAACAGAATTAAAATTATATCATAAACTAGGCATATAATATAGTAAAAATTAGTAGACATAAATAAAGATATAGGAAATAAATAAAATGTGTAAAAATTAACAAATGTAAATAAGTTATAAATTACACATCTAAATATGTACATAAATTTACATGTATTAAAATATATACATATAAAACAGTAAGAGGGAAGTCTCGTCGATTCTACGAAGTTTGAGATGGTTTAAACGAATTTTGTTTGATTTTCGAACTTTGTTTTTAAACATATAACGGTTTGCTTTATCGCTAATTTTATATTATTTTTTTGAAACAGAATCGGTATATGTCAATAGTGAATTTGTAAGTAAAGATAAAGGAAGAGTTGAGAGCGAAACAAGGGGCAGCGATAGTCGTATAAACATTGATGCCTCGGCACGTGTAAACAAGGACATCTAGTATCAAGGCTATGGACCGAGTCTCGAAATATATTCAATTCAAGCCATATTTCCCAAAGATAAATGGTTTAATCGCGTCTTATTAATCACGCGTGTTCTTGTGTCCGTCCGTAGATAGAGATACATTATATTATTAATTGAAATCTATTACATAGTTATGAGATGTACAACTATTTTTGTAAAAGTTTTTAAGTGAAATTATCGGATACTTCATTATCTATTATAGTGGCAAATGATGAAATTGTCAGTGCTCAGTTTTCTACTGTGTGTCGTTGCTAAGATACCACGAGAAATCTATGGCGGAATCCGGTGGCGTGGAATAAACTTTACAGAAACAACTATACGAGACGGTTGGCTATTGGAGCCGCATAGAGTCGTCACCAATGATGGATACATCCTGACAATTTTTAGACTGCATCGAGGACAGAACTGCATACGTCTCCGCCAGCCTCCAGTACTGATCATGCACGGCTTGCTGCTTTCATCGGACTCCTGGTTAGACTCGGACGCCGGACTTGGGTACCTGATCTCCGACCAGTGTTACGACGTTTGGCTCGGCAATGTTCGAGGCAACTACTACTCCAGGAACCACCTAACACTGAACCCTGACATAGACCCAGAGTTCTGGCAGTTTTATTTAAACGACGTCGGCGTTTCTGACCTCCCGGCTATCATTGATTATATCTTGTACAGTACTCGGTCAGAGAGACTCAACTATATCGGATACTCGCAAAGTGGAGGCTCGTTGGTCATCATGTGCTCGGAGAGGCAGGAATATTGCGGCAAGGTCCGATCCGCTATGTTACTTAACCCGGCAACGAGGATGAAGTACACCAGCTCCCCTGCGTTTAGATTGTTGACCAAGTTTTACGAAACCTTCAGACCTCATTTATCTAGTGCACGAAATTTAGAAGTATTCCCAATTGGAGGTGTCATACAAACTACCATAGCGAGTTTGTGTGACAAAGAGAAAGATGCTGACGTCATATGTAGAGCAATATTGAACTTGATCGACTCCAGGCATTCCGGTTCAATCGTAGCAGAAACGATGAAAAAACTATCGAGACATTTTCCAGCTGGTACGTCGGCTAAATCATTGACGTGGTTCAGCCAAACCTTGAACGCAGATGATTTCAAGAAGTTTAACTATGGAGCATCAGAGAACTTGAAATTGTACGGAGACGTCGACCCTCCGCTCTACAACATGAATGCAACTACAGTGCCTGTCGTCATAATATACGGCAAGAACGATCGCATCGTTTCCTATAAGGATATTAAATGGTTAAAACTCCAACTACCAAATATACTAGAAGTATTTCAGATCGGTGACCCTTTATGGAATCATTTCGACACACCGTATAGTCAACATAACAATAAGATGATTATGCCGAAGATAAATGAATATTTGTTAAAATACAGTTACTAAATTTTGAGCAGATTTAGAAGGTAAATATTTTCTAAATTGATCCTAAAATTACTGCCATTTCACTGAGGATGTTTTTCAATATCACACGTGGTTTTTTAAAACAGTCAAAGGATACTTTTGTCGTGCCATTATATGTGAAGAATGGAAAAATCTAAAAAGCTCTTTCCATATCATCCTATCCTTTGTCTTCTTCAGGGCAATGAAAATCGAGAGTCCAGTTATGGACAACAACATGATCATACCGGTGGACATTGATCGTTCAAGTGGTACTTTACCATCTACTCTAAAAAAAAAAAATTATCAAAGTGATCCCAATACAGCTCCTTGTAGTAAACCCAAAAGTTGATACGATTTTTAAATAAACAAGGTAAAATGAAAACACAAAATAATTATAATTTATAGAAAAATAATATACAAGTACAAGTTGACGGCAAATTTTTAAAAAATCAGTCCAATACTGATTTCAATACTCCTGGCCATAAGAAATTGCATTGGCGTGTATTTAATTTTTTTTGTGTCTAAATTTAACAGGCGCAAAGTAAAGAAAATGAACATATCGTTGTCATATGTTATATCACAAAAACGTAAAACTGCGGAAGAAGTCAGATGAAGGACATAAATAACTATTGCATGAGGTCAAAACAACATATGATAAATAATTTATTTTCCTTTGTTAATGTTTTTTTATACTTTACGAAAATAATTTGTCAAACAGGTTATGTAAAGATAAATATGCAGTAAAAACTCACTTAAAATAATGTAATAGGCTTATTGATAAAAACGACTTTAACAAATATTTTATGATAGTGACCATTAAAAAGCTAGAATCAGGAGCTTTCAACTGTAGTTTCCGTCATAATAATCTCTTCTTGTTTTTTTTTAAGAAGACTAAAAATAATTAAAACTAAATGTTAATAGATTCTAAAATGTATTCTCTGCACGTGTTGCGAATGCTTATAAACAAGAAATTATAAAAACAATCACTTCCTTATCGCGTTGAACTTAACTATATATTCGTACTAACTAATAACAACTTTTATTTAATGGAATCAGGCGCTACCTCGCGGAAGTCCATCCTAAGTAAGAAAAGGACCAATATTTAGCCACTTCCGCACATGCAGTGGTAGTCGTGCAATAAAATGCACCGCCCGCCAGCCCGCTGATAAATGCGCATGCGGCAAACAATGCGAATCACACAACTCTGTGTTTGGCACTAATCGGTGTAACATAACTCCTGAAGATGCCCCGTGGAGGGGTGAAACACATGTAATTTGGCGGTGGCGGTGGCGGTAACCTGCTTTAATAGTTTAGAAGAAACGAAAGGAAGATGGTGTGTATAGTAAGATATTGTGACGAAAGATAAAAATAGGTACATGAAAAATTTATTTAACTGAATAAAAAGACTCTGCTTCTTCTAGATAGGGGTGTACGAGAGAGCCCCAATAGTGGGGTGCAAAAAAAACAAAACATGTTCTATTGGAAATCTTTAGGAGATGCTTGTATCCACCTGTGAATGTCCTAAGGCTGGTATTGATAATGAAGAGAAATGCTGATTGAGGAGATTCTACAATTACCAGGCAGAGTTTGCTAGGAGAATAATGTGTCACTTCGAGGAAATAAAATATTTATAAATAAAGACACCTGGGTGTATTATTAATATCTGGTTGGTTTTCATTACATTAAAAAGGTTACAAAAAAAAGAAAAAGAATTAAAGTTAAATTTACATTTGTTTTTTTTTATTTCTAAAAACCTAATGAATATTCTCACTCCTATACTCATTTTTGGTTCTTTGTTGAGACATCATGGAATGAAATTTTTTTGAAGAGATTGATAACTGGTGATGAAAATTTTATTACGTATGATAATAACCTGCGGAGATCGGATGCTCCTAGATTAGTAAAACCCATATTAACTCGTAATAAGGTCACGCTGTGCTTATGGTGGCATTATATGGACAATGTTTATAGCGAGCTTTTACGTCCGGGCATAATTGTCGATTCGGATTTCTAGCGCAAACATCTGATGAAATTAAGTCAAAAAGTTGAGAGAGAATGGCTAGGAATTATCAATAGAGGGAGTGTGGTATTGCAATATGATAGCTTATATCGTAACAAGATCATAGACATCTTTAGCCATTTAGAAAAAAATTAAGTTTCGCTGTCAGGTGATAACGCATCCGCCATATTGCACTGATCTTGCACCTTCAGATATCCAACTGTTTCGATCTTTTCAAAACTCTTCAGGCAATGTCAGGTTAACACCAAAGAGTACTACCAAAAATACTTGTTGCATTTATATCATAAGTCCCAAAATTACCCGTCACCACCAACAAACAGGCAAGTGGTGATCGATCAAAATAGAACCTATTCACACTTTTAAAAGTTTTGCCTGAAATTTTCATATAAAGTGCGAAAGAACTCTTTTCCGGATCTATTATTTACTCGCTAAGTTTAAACGACAGTTTGATGGAAAGTTCAACTATAGCCAACTAGTAGGGATTACATAAACTAAATATGACCTGGTTTCTGTGAACCGGGCGTGGACCAGACCGTGGTCCACTTGGTAGCCCACAGGCATTCGGAGGACTCCGGGTCGACCCCGAATACCGGTTAGACATAAAGATTGGCGAGGACTCTATGGCCTCGCTAATCAAAGACGACGAAGCAAAACCAACGTTCCTAAAAATGTGCAAAACGCTAAAATTAAAAATTGCAAATAAAAGTGTAAAAATACGTAAATAAATAAATAAGTAAAATAATATATATAAAAATGTATACCTAGAATAGATCAAAAATGTGATATAGAATAAGTACAAAGAAATGGTAATAGTTAAGGTATGTGGAGAAGAAAGAATTGTATCGAATAAAAGGAAAAATGGATATGAAAGAGAAAAACTGATGAATTGTAGAAAAAAATAAAGGAATGATAGATCATAGGAGGATCGATAGAAGAGCGCGAAAATAAAATTATTACATGAAAAAATTATTAAATAAGAACAAATTCTCTGTCCCACAATAGTTAGGGGTACGAGAGGTCCCATAGCGGGGGCAAGAAAAACATCTAAATATGACATCGTTACATGTTTTAAATGTAAGATAATAATTAAGAATCAATAATCTTTTTTATATTAATTATTAGTATGTGTAATGCTCTCACATGATAGTTTGAAGCTTATAAAGAATGCAAAACTACTCTTGTGATTATTTCAGGTACTACATGTATATTGTGTACTGTTTTAACAATGTACAAAAGACAATATAATGTAGTTAAACTGAAGGCAGTTCTCGCGGTACGCGGTGCTAAGTCAGATTGGCAGTCGAGTGCAAGTACAGGGCTGACCCTTAAATAAAAGTGTCTCAGATTTGTTGAGTTTTAAAACATCAAGCATGTGTATCTGTATTATTTCAGAGCATATTACATTTTCAAGTTATACGATTAAATAATCATGTAAAATGTGACTTATTCGCACAGTTGAGATGGCCATACCCTGCCACTATGTGTATATTTATTTTCTTATAGTCCAGTACTATTCTATGAATTTTATGAAAGATTTATATCGTGATGACCTTTTCTTGTGCGACCTAAATAGATAACGTCACATCTGTTGGTACAACTACAACGCAACTTAGTATACCACCTCTTAATCATTGTTACTGATGGTGCAGTGATCCAAAGAAAAAAAATAATATTTAATCAAACAAAATTCGCTTTTTGCCATATTTGTTAAAATTGACGACCCTGTCAAATACTAACTAAATGACGAAACTTCCTTGAAATTTGACCAAAAGTCAATAAATAGATTTTGGTTTGCAGCAGCAGTGTTGTATTTAAAGTTACTTAGACAAAAATTAAAAATGTTACGGAGTTATCAAAATGTCCTCGTACCAGTTGAAATAGGCTGTAGAAACTACATTTATAAAAAAAGAAATATAATTCTTTATATATAGGACGAAAGAGGGCGCTCTACAATACTTTTCGACTTGTGATTAGAAGAACATTTTTTTCATATATTTAAATCGGACTAAGCTGGATGAATATACACTAAGTTCCACGGATAATTATCCGCGGAACTTAGTGAGTTCAAAGAAGGAAATTTCCTTCTTTGAACTGAAACTACTGAGTTCAAATAAGGAAATTTCCTTCTTTGAACTGAAACTACTGAGTTCAAATAAGGAAATTTCCTTCTTTGAACTTAGTAGGTGAAGCTGTAAAAGCCCTCGGGCTAACAGCATTAACTTATACAGAAACAATTGTAGTAGTTGTAGTAGTAAATATACACACTTCTACTTCGGAATTCGTGTTTTTATTATACTCCTAGACGTACTAGATATATTAAGAATCCCACAAAGTTCTCTGCTACAGACCTACCATCACCACCACTTAGGTAATTTCTTGTAACGACGATTAGAATTTCACTAAGTAAACTAGTAAGCGACAAAAAACTCGTTCAAGCGACTGATATCAATTCGCATGACCTGAAAATTGACTTCAATTAATATGCCGTGTTTATAATCAATCGGTTGCTGACAAGACTAAGTGTTTTATATTTTGCCGATAGCATTGTATCTTACTCTAGTTTACGAACTGTGTACATAGGAGTGAAAATGTAATGAGTCAATTTAAGTATGTACTCTTCTATAGATAACATACATGATAATTGGTTAAAGATCTAAAACAGAATTTTTCGACCTATTTTGAGCCGAGTTCACTTTAAAATTGCTCTATTTAATAATTGAATTGTCAAACCTGTAGGGCGTGGGCCTGATGTTGGGAAACACTGATCTAAGATCATTAAAGAGGTGAATGTATAGATCTTTTGTCAACAAAAGGATTTAAATATATTACACCTTCTCCAATCCCTTTTGTATACAGAGATCACTTTAAAAATATTCTTTTATCTACTGGAATGTAATTAGCATTACAAAGTCTTCAGGAACATGTAGTAAATAATAATAAATTTTAATATGTAGTAATAGGCTTCTTGGTGGTACAACTATGTTTCATCTAAAAATAGATAACAAAACTTTGAGACACTGATTTAAAAATTATGAGATAAAACTTAGATATAATGAATATTATTATATCAAACTTAGATATAATAGTTGTTTTTTAATCTAAGCTATTTTTATTTTTTCGTTTTCTTTAATTGTTGACTAGACAGCGCTGATGGCATTTTTAAAAGATATGTAACAGAATTGTACATTTATGGTACCGACAGCATAACAATGTATTTTTATTTATTAATTTATTTTGAAAAATTTTTAATGTATTTATATTTAAGTTATATTTTAATCTACGTTTAAGTTTCCATAAAATAATAAATAGAATAAAATAATAGCCGGTAAATGCATTGTAGGTAGACCTACCACTACGTGAAATGACGACAGTCGCTATGGAAATGAAAAGAAAAAGAATAAATAAATAAATAAATTAAAAAGCTTTAAGGTACTGTTGCACAAAACATTTACCAAGTGATAAATGAAAAGTTTCGCCCAGAGAACTAGCAAGTAAACATGACAATTGTCAAGTGACATGACATGTATAAGATGGTCGCTGAAGCTTTAAGTGTTAGGAATGGGGACCACAGATCGGCACTAGACGATAGACAGTTCACCTTGTCGATATCTTCGGAAGATCATCATCATCCAAAGAACGTCGTCTTCTAGACATAGGCCTCCCCTGTAGATTTTGAATAATACCGGTTGTAAAAATCCGTCCGTCTTCCGACAGTCATTGTACCCAACTAGAATTTTCTCTGCAAAGTACACATAGCACCGTTAGATAGAGTAACAAATAGTGTTTGTTGTGAACTAGTGATTATTTATTCCAATGGTCTAATTAACTCAATAATTTTGCGCAGTTTATGTACATATATCACCATCTAAAGCATGCTATCTAAATTACTTTGTTTCTATACTATTTTTGCATCGACTGAAACTAAATATAGAGTTCTTTCAATTGCAGTTATCAGTGACGTTAATTGACTGATTACGTATTTAAATAATTAGATAAAGATGTTTTTAAATACTCTGCGCCCGCGAGTTGGTCTACATCCAAAATGTTTTCGACGGTGAAACTTTATCTTCCGTTTCTCATAGTTCTACTCGTTCAGTGCTCGCGAGCGCACATTGACAAGCTGCAACAATTCGGTTTAGGACATCCCGTGAATTCATTTCTTAACTTCACGGAGCTGGCGACGAAGTATGGCTACGTGTCGGAGCAGCATGACGTCACTACCGAGGATGGGTACATTCTGACCATGTTCAGAATTACCCGGGGTAGAAACTGCAACAAGCCCACGAACAAAATACCGGTGCTGCTCATGCACGGCCTCCTCATGAGCTCTGATTGTTGGTTAGATGCCGGCCCTGAAGCTGGTATCGCATACCTACTCTCTGACCTATGCTACGACTTATGGGTTCCGAATACACGTGGCAATTACTATTCGAAGAAACACATAAAGCTTAATCCCGAGAAGGATATCGATTTCTGGGACTTCAGCCCGTTCGAGTTCGGTTATTATGACCTGCCAGCGTTCATCAACTATATCCTGGATCATACCAGGTCCTCCAAAATTAACTTCGTGGGACACTCCCAGGGTTGCAGCTCCTTCGCCATAATGAACTCTGAGAGACCGGAATACAACAGCAAGATCGGTGTGAGCGTGTTAATGTCACCGGCTTCCAGACTCACCAACATGAGATCTTTGTTCTTTAGATACCTCAGCAATGGTTATCGAGTACTTATGCCTTTTCTCCATGCGATCGGAATTTACGAGGCGCTGCCCCTCGGCGGGCTGGTGCAGAGCACGGCTGCATACATCTGCAAGGAGCCTTTGTTAGCGGACACCGTATGCAGACTCGCGCTTGGCGTCATTGACTCGCTGCATCCGAAATCCATAGAACTGGAAACCATGATGTTGCTGGTCAGCCATTTTCCGGCTGGAACTTCGGTTAAGAACATGGCGTACTACGGTCAGAGCGTGAACGTGGATGATTTCCTCCACTACGACTATGGCATCATTAAGAACCTACAAATGTATGGAAGCGTGCAGCCTCCGCCTTATAACTTGAGCGCTGTGAACGTGCCTGCCGTCATCCTACAAGGCAGAAACGACTTCCTGAACTCGAAGGCAGACGTGGAGTGGTTTTCCAGCAAGATACCGAACGTGTTAGAGTTTTTCTACGTGGTAGAGCCGCTTTGGAATCACTTCGACTTCACTTACAGTCGACTGAGCAGTAAACTAGTGTTACCGAAGATAAACCAATACCTGCAGAAATATAGCTAGTACAGTCACAAACAAAATTTTATGCGTAATTATAAATTTGTAATGTGGTCTATTAGTTCCTTAAAATCTTTTGGAAAAATAGTGGCGAATGCATATTGTTAATCGAAGACAACATGATTTTTTTATTCAGCAGTTTACAAGTTTATGTTTTAGTGCGAATCGGTCATAAGTAAAGACGAACAAAATCAAATATTATATATTTATTTAATACGTATAATTTACAATCAATTCAAATAACGAGTTTTGTTTTATATTGGAGAAGAAAGAAACTTATAAGTTCATAGGTTTTTTTTTTGTTTCTAAACCGTAACCGTGTTCGGTGGTTTTGTTTCTTCTAGCAGGCATTCGCTTAATTTAACTTACCGTGCGAATTCCTGTCGTGAACTTATTGATCTATATTAATCTTCACTATTTTATTCCTGTTTTTTTTATTAATTATTATATTGAAATTAGAATCAAATCGATGTGAGCTCAAGTTTATTGAAATCCTGGATATCCTATATATATATATATATATATATATATATATATATATATATATATACATATGATGGTAGTAAGCGCGTCATAATCTGCAAAGCGCGAACTCTTGCTTTGTATGATCATTTTCATGTTGTGTTCATAAATACTGCTAATAAGCTATGTTATTACAAAAGCCCTACGCCGTAAAAAGGGTTATTTTAAAAGTTTAATTATGAACTTTTTAAATTAACTATATAATAATTGCAAACGTTGTAATATAAAAAGTATTTTTTGTAAGAACGCACGCAGTTACGTGAGGTTTTTTTTAGAATGTAAAGAAAGATCAATTCGTTTTCATTTATTTAGTTCTTTTTATTTGTGTATTACCTTTTTAATACAACCAACTATAATTTTTTTTTATTTTAAATACCGCGTTCATTAATAAAAAAAACTATTAGATAAGGATTTCTTGTTCGAAAAACAAATCCCTAAAATATATTTTAATTCTGCATGAAGCCTGCATTAAAATATTAACGTAATCTTAAGTTTATATAGCTGTACATCAAGCATTATATAAGCAATTCGATTAACCAAACGAGGGCACAGGCCTCCCCCAAACATATCCCCCCCCCATGGATAGCAAAAGCTTCGGCTATACCATAATCGCCGCGCTTGGCAGGCCTGTTGGCGATGGCAGTCTGGTATGTACAGAGCGCTCCTGTATATCCTCTGGAAACTTTTGTGTGGCAGAGGTAATCCTGTATAATTCATATATTAATATTTACGTCTTATTCATAATTAATGCACAAAATTATATATATATATATATATATATATATATATATATATATATATATATATAGTCTATTAACTTATATATATATATATATATATGTATATATGTATATATATATATGTATATATATATATATAAGTTAATAGACGTGTACGCTTGTTATCAAGTAGCGATGAATAGTTGCAAAACGGATTGTTATTCCTTATTAAATTTTTATTTATTTTTTTATATTCTGTAGCTTTTTATTGAATTTTAACTGTACACTAAAAAAATATAAATTGTTTTAGTCCAATAAATACTTACGTAACTCGGATTTCATATGAGTTTTTCACACCGTTTTTTTGGATTATAGTAAGTCTCTTTTATTTTATAAGATTTTATGTTTAAACTCGTAAACATAACCTCAAATACATTAAATGACCAATAAATTTTTTATGCGCTTTATTGCACGTTTTCTGAAAAACGTATGTAAAGGTGTGAAAAGAAAAAAAAACTAACTAGTTTTTTTTTTAACTTATTGATATTAAGAACTAACCGGCAATGAATTTTTCTATAAACTCTATGAATATGCCTACTTTTTAGTCGAATATAATAGATTTAAAAAAAATACTATAATCAACACAGTTTTTTTATAGTAATAATATATCAGGTAACTTACATTTTCACGTCTCTTTCATTTCTTATTAAAAATATGTTGCATTCACGCTCCGTATTGTTGGCCACTACAGCCGCAATAGTTTTATGTTAAATTATTGTTGGGCGTTCGAATTTCAAATTCTTATTTGTACTCCGTTGGCCATGTCGTCGTGCTAGGATCGTATAAAATCATATATGTTCGGGCGGTAACTCACCTCCCGCTAATTGGGTATAAATTCAATAAAAATGTACAGAATAAAATTAAAATAATCGTTAATATTAATTTTAAAGTAAACTTTTAACGAAGTTTTTAAGTCTTGTGTTATATAAAGCACTCGTTGAGATCAATGAATTCGAATACGGCGTAACTGTCGGTGTTTTAGCCTTTTTTCACAGCTGCCCAAAAAGTCAGTCACATTCAGTGAATACGTAAAACTGGCAGTTTTCGGACAGGTAAAACTACGAAAAATGCTCAAATTGCATTCAATTTTAATGCTTGCAACACGATATTCGTACGCAAAATTTTTACACCGATTTTTTGTTGTAAGGAATGTCTATGTCATTCGCATGAACGAGTATTTTATATTATTGCGCCTGTAGCTTAAAAATAGCAATTGTTCTAACATGTAAAATAGCTGCTATTATATCTGTTGATAGATTTAAATGGTCTAAATCTACAATTTGCTTCACGCTTAATAGAGTAAAGCACGAAAGGTACAGCCTAAACCCCGTTTACTTAACTTCCACAAAAACCTCCACCAGGGCCATTACATCGCATGCAATATTAATGGATTGGGAGGTCACCAGAGAAGTTAAATTCTGCCCATTACTAAATATATGTTAATCAATTTGTCATATACGCTTCATAATGAAATGGATTGGGAGGCAGCCGAGATTTTTAATTGCTTAGAGATTTTATATTGCGAAACGGGCAATCGATGACTACTGCCTGGCTAACAATACTATAATTTCAGTGCGCATCAGTGCTGGAAAAAGAAGTGTCGAAACAAACCTCATGCATAAACACCATAAATAAATAAGAAATTCTTCAGCTCTCATATTAAAAAGCAATATTTTGTATCAAAAATATTGTATTAAAATGAGCAGCATTACACCATGCATGTAATACATTCTTATAGATTACATATATGTATATATGTGTAGTCTATAGGCCATGATGCTAAAATAACTAAAATATAGAGAACTTATATGAAATAATAAACGCATGTCAGGGAGTCTTCGGAAAGAGACAGAAGTTATAAATGCTATAATGCTTGACATATAAGATAATAAATCAAGCATACAGAATGATTAGTTATAGATGTTTTTATTTTTAGATGATTGATGTTTCTTTAAAGCGGTGTACGTATAGCTCATATGTTAACAAAAAGTTTTAAAGATTTTACACGTTTTTCAACCATTCTGTATAAAGTGGTCGCTTTGAAATATGTTAAATTATTTTTTCTATCGCAATGCGAATGGCCAGTTCTGGACAGTTTTAGAAACTATGGATAGATAATAAATGATTATACGATATGTAATTTTGATTACAATTAGAATTTAAAAAAAAATTAAATCCGAATTTTTGAAACCGCATTTTCTTTATATAATTTCGGAAATCATTAAATTTTCTATAGCTTTCACAACACAAATATTATGAGCAAAAGGACACATTCACCCATTTGAGGATTTTTCATGAATCTCAAATCATTCTGTACGTGTATAGGAATGTCTGATCAAATAACAAGCCATTATTCAACATGACACATAAATTTTTTGAACGTTGAGTTGAATTTTTAATTGTAAAAACCTTTGCAAAGCTATTGTCGAATTTGACCGGAGCAGACGTGAGTGGATTGAAATAATTATTTATTTTCGTTTACAAATAGAGATGTGCTTCCAATTTTAAAATATTTTGTATTTTTAATACATAATATTATCATCATTTCAGCAGCTGGATGTCCGTATAGATCTTCAGAGGGTCGTCTGTTCATCTTGGGGGTGAGAGACATTCTAACCTTTTGTGGGTCCGCAATCTTCAGACCCTAAAGGTCCAGGAGCCGTCAGTAGTGCATGCTATTCGAATTTTAATATGAATATAAAATAATTGAAATTGAAATATGTACTTACTGGTATTTTTTTAAAGCCCTACCGATGTATAGTTTCAGAGATATTATAGATTTATTTCTATGAATAACCCCGTTTATTAAAATAAACAAATATTAAATAATAATTTGTTTGACTTGTATTAAAAATTTTCTCGTTTTGTATTGTTAAATAGTTGCTAAATTTTTATAAATTATTTGAACAAAAAATTATGTTTAATTCATTTGTTTACAAAGTTATTAAAAATATTATATTAAAAAAGGTGTAAAAATGTGTTCCTCATTCCGGAAGCTCGAAGGATTGCTCGTGCAAACAGCGACGGTTGGGGCCGGAAGGTTCTCGAAATGCGACCACAAGCTGGTAGACACAGCTTGGGTAAACCCTTTGGTACGTACAATCCATGACATGGTCAAGGTTGTGGGAAGTTCTTGGAAGCAGGCGACGTAAGACAGATTATCATGGTAATCTTTGGCCTTGCAGTGGGCATCCATCATTTGTTTTAATGAAATGGCTGATTCTGGTAGGTTATGTGACAGCATGGATAGCCCATAGGAGTCAGACCTTCGTTATTTTAAAAAAGGCTAAAGTTTCACATCACGTTCTCGCAACAGGTACAGCGATGTCGATTTCAAAAGTTTAATTCATGAAAAGCCCCCACAGAATCACTCGGAGAGTGAGCAATGGAACCCGTGTGATTACTACCTTTTACTACTGCACTAAGAAGGCTACATGACTAACATATAAATGGCATTTGATTTGGCACATCGGAAACGAGAGTAACATTTTGGCAAATATCGGCTATATTCGCTTTGTAGATCTTATAGAGAACCTTTGTTGCACATTACTCCGACAGCTATAAGTGTAGAGTAGTTAACACAGATAGTGTTTTGTTTAAAAAAACTCCGACGAAAGACATTTGCCGATGTGTCAAATCAATTGCCGCGTATACGAGTATAATCAAGCCGCGTTTTTCCGTCTATACAAGATTTTGCATGCTTGCTTTACAAACGAGTAATTTTTAATTCTTTGTTAAACCATTTTTAAAGCCCAGTTGGCTTTTAACATTGTTGGGTTAAAACATTAAATAAAGGCTGCATTTAACTGGTCTTTTCGGAAATCTATGAAGGTGATCTCTATTTAGCAGTGAACGTGTAATGGTTGAAAGATGATGATTTTCTTTCACCTGTTTTTCTCGACTTAACGTCAATAAGACATGAATGTAGAGTAGAGAAATTATGATTTTGAAATTCAAAATTTCCAATTATAAGGAGGTAACCCAATTTGTCACTTCACTGTGCTATATTAAAAAGTTTATCTATTCATTGCGCTGTTCGTTAACGGAAGTAAAAATTATGCATTGTATAAATAAAGGAAGATCGTAAATTAATAATTTTTGTTTACATTAAACGCGCTTATTTTGACCTTTAAATGTTTATATCAGTTACATATGTTCAAGGTTAGAATTTAAAACTGGATTTCTATATTCGGTTTCGCGTCGGTGTTTAAATGGTTTTAATAGGTGTGTTAAAAATTCGTGCAAATATTATACAAATATTAAAACAAGTCATAATAGTTCCAGTTCAATCTATATAAATCCTCAAAAAAAAGATGCACATATGACTTAATTTTCCATCAATAACACATATGACTTAATTTTCCATCCATCAAATATAGTAATATAATATGTTATATAATTAATATGACAACATATACTCATGTGCAGTAATAGCTGAGTGGTTGAGGAATGAGGCTTTTTTTATGACCCCCGCTATTGGGAGTCTCTCGTACCCCCTATCTTGTGTGAGACAGGGACTATTTTACATTATTTAATTTTTTTCACAATCTTTTTTATTTTCTCTCTCTTCATTTATGCTTCTTATGATCTTCCATTCGGTGTTTATTCCACATTTCTTCTTTCGTTCTCTTTCGCTCTATGACCTTCCATTCCTCTCTCATTACACATTAACATTTTATTTAATTTGTTTCTGTTTGTTTGACATCCTTTTTATTTTACATTTATTTCACATTAGTTTTATAATTTTATTTATTTACAATTTACTCACAATTATTACTATTATTACTTATTTTTTATTTAACTTGTTTAACTTTTGTTTTTGTAAATTGCTTTCGTAATTATTGCTCTACAAAATGAGAGGAAGTCATCCTTTGTTGTTTTTTCTCTTATCAGGGAGGCTATTGTTTCCTCCCTGATTTTTACTTACGCCCGACCGGCACTCGAAGTCGAACCGGAGTCCCCCGAATGTGGGACACTGGGCCACAAGGTGGATCACGGTCTTGTCCCACCCGGTTCACAGAAGCACGAGGGGTCCTCCTCAAGCTTGAACATGTGGAGGTACTCAGAGAACCCCCCGTGCCCCGTGAAGAGCTGGGCCAAGACCGCGTCCACCTCGACACACACACACAGGAATGAGGCTTGCTTTATTAGTTCTCGAATTCGATTCCCGGGAAACAGTTATATATAATTTGTGCATTAATTATATAGGTTTACCATTGCTTAAAAATAAGTTTCCAGAGCAGCAGCGTCCTTATCGTACCTTAATACCAAATTGTTATCGCCAATCCCCCCCCCCCCCCCAAACGTGGCTATTATGGTATTCATTATACATTCCCTCATATATATCTTTTGGCCTATGCCTTACAGTGTTCTATTGGCTGAAACGTAGGCGACTACAACATGTTTTTAATTGATCATAGTTGATATTGGTTAAAAGTAAAATCAAAATGTTTTTTGATTATTCTCCTGTGGTTTCTATGCTACATAAAAAAAAATAATATATTCTTAAAAATTTTCACAGAGTATTATGAAACTTATGAATTTAAAAATAATGATATCAGTAATGTTATTATCTATTTATGTCATGACAAAGTAAAGTGGTGATTTATTTATACGTATTTTAATACATTATTGGATATAGGTATAAAAGATTTATAAGGGTGAATAGCACATTTGTCAGCAAAAACCTTTTAGAACTTTTAAGCGTATCTCCAATAACCTCTATATAAATCACTCTGATACATGTTACACTAATTAATTTTTGATAATGACTTGATATTGAATAGACTTCGGTGTACAGGGACAGGTAGTAAAGGATAATTATTTTTAAAATGTCGTGATTGTAATTTGGAAAACAAATTTTCTTATTATGTAATCATTACGTCATTCATTATTTTTGAAAACATGTAAATGTGTGTTTTTTTTATTTTTGGATAGGATGCAATTTATTTTAATTCACAGAAAATGATTTACACATTCACATCTATACACTTATAGTTAATCATCCTATATAGATTTAGGTACACCTGCTGTATACATACATATTTATATATGTGTGCGGGGGGTGTGCGTGTGTGCGCGTGTGCGAGTGTGCGTATGCGTGTGCGTGTGCGTGGGCGTGCGTGTGCGTGTGCATGTGTGTGTGTGTGTGTGTATGTGTGTGTGTGCGAGCGTGCGTGGGCGTGTGCATGTATGTATGTGTGTGTTCATATTATCATCAGTTCTATATATAGTACAGTTTATTTAATTTGTATTTACATAGTAAGCATAAATTCCCATAGCTAGGTAAATGCCTGTCCCCAAGAAATCTATGGTGGAATATACCGTAATTGCCACGCTTGACAGACGGGTTGCCTATAGTGTGGTATAATGGTATGCCGAGGACGCTGCTGTCTCTCCTCTGAAGACTTGTTTGTGATCTGGGGTATTCCTACATAATTAATGCACAAAGTGTGAATAATACAAGCATCATGATTCAACGATCGCAGGTGTCTGTGTTTCATCGCTACCACTACTCCTGAACGTCTTACTATTTTTTTTATTTAGTTCACTTTATAAATACGTTATAAAAATAAACCATGTGTACGAACTTTCTAGAAGTGTATACTACATATATAAAATCTAGAATAATTTACACTGTAACCCTGTGTTGCCCATCGTGGGATCCACACCCCATACGGGGCAGTATAATTGTTGAGGGTGGCAATTTGAAAGTGGATTCGACACGAGTTTACCTCTTTTACTTTAATATAAAAAATATATATGTTATATTGGGGAGCGTAAAAATTTTAGATAGGTAGGTATAGCACGTAAATGGTTGAAAAATACTTCTGCAGACTTACCTATGACTTATGTTACACCAAAAGATCAAACATTAGTAGTAATACCCGTTTAATTAATTAGAGATTTTAACTTAAAAAGAATACAAAAAGACAACGGTAAATATTTATTTAAGAAACATTGTTTCTATTATATTGTCTAGATATTATTTAATATCTAGACAATATAATAGAAACAATATTTCTTCTGGCACTACAGCCTTGATTTATACAAGTGATGACTTTTATCAATTCTTCGGCAAATTAAGTAAACACTTCGCGGTATGGTATTTAAGTTATTTGCTTATTTTTCTTTTAAAATCAGTTACTATTAACTTAACTTTTGTTGAAATGTTGCATGTGAGTACCGAACTTGAAGTAGGTTTACCAGTGTGGTTCTTCTTATTGTAGAGTTCAAATTGATTCTAGTATATATCGAACGGGAGACTTTTAACATTCTAATAAGATAGACAAGTAAACTTGAGAATAACGTTTATGTTCCATAATTCACACAAAGTTTACATTACAATCCTTAGCCATAAAACATCAACGGTTTGCTTAATTTAATTTTCTTTTCTATTTACTCATCATTATGTCTTTATATATATATATATATATATATGCCTTCCAAAGACAGGCAGGTTGACTGCTACCCATCTTCTGGACACTTATTTGTGAGCAACAACAGTTCTATATAATGCAATGAGAATTATATAAGATTTTATCGCGGGAATCGAATCCGCTATCTTACGATCGCAAATCCCAATACTTTACCACTGCACTACCAGTGCTTCGATTATAACGCAATGGTTTTTAATAGATCTTGATCGATTCGAAATCATGATTTGAAAATTGTACCAAAAAGCCTTCAGTGTGAGTTTGACAGCGTAGTCCAGGGGCGGCTTAACCTATAGTGCAGGGTGTGCAATGCATACGAGCGCCGCGGCACCCCCTGAGACAACTAAGAGCATCGTCTTGGAATCTATAGCGGTTCACCGCTTAGTTTCGTAACAGAGATGTGCTACAGGCATAAAAACAATGAGTGTTATTCTGCTGTCATAAGAAGAAAGGCCGTAACTGTATTAGTTATATATTATACTGTAAGCTATACCTACTTATAACCTACATATAAAATAGCTTGTTGAGATATGAAAAAACTTTCTAGGTACGACGGTAAAGTTAATAGTTATAGCCGGGGGGGTGGATCAGGCCTAGGGGGTGCCAGGGTTTCATTACATACGAGCTAGAGCCGCCCCTGGCGTCGTCGTAAAACAAAAAATATGCGGATCATGATGAATGAAGGCAAATCAGGTAACGTCATATTCACGATATGATAAAGTCCCTCTAGCTGATTATACCCTATATCGGAATGAATAGACATAAACAAAAGACTTAATTAGCACAACACAAACAAACACTCACAGGGTGATTAATAATAAATGTAAAAGCTTTAGAGGTTTATAAAACAATTGTCAACAACAATACATAAAAAACCGTTTTGATATCACAATTGCACAAGCTTTTTTGTTAACTGTGATTGTAAATAGTTCATGGTCACTTAAATTTATTGATTTAAAATCGTCAGCAAAAAAAAAACAATGAGAATAATTATAAATATTGGTGAAGTAATTGATAAACATTTTTAAATAGTGAACCGAAGTTTCAAGCCCTGCAGAGCTCTGAAACATTTTACATAAAACTTAAATACAGAACATTAAAATAAATAAAATAAAAAATTACTTAATTTTTACTATGCCTCCCACTTTTGGGAGTTAACCGGGTATCGTTTGGCAGGGATATGGTTTACGAGATAGTTTTTTCAGTATTTTTATTTAGATATTTCAAAACATTACATAATTAATATACAAGAGGAATTCATTATGTAAACAGTCACTTTTTTGTTTACTATTTTAATATTAACGCGTTATGGTTGGTTGAATGTCTAAAGTTTTTTGTTTATACCTATCAATCATATCGTTTCAGATTTAACGTTACTAATAGCGAGTTTAGACAAATATTACAGATTATTATTATACTATCAACACGTAATTTTAAATTTACGATATATCTTAGTTTTTATGCGCATCCAACAATTATAAATTAATACGCATAAATCTAAAATTATATTACTATTGTATTCATATTATTCGTTTGAATTTTGTTTTTTGACAATTCGTTTTTGTTTCCGTGTTAATACTATGTTACGGGCAAGGTGACAAGATATTATTGCTTCGGTAATAACAGCTTTACTGCATAAACAATAAAGACAGATTTTGGTTAAAATAATTTAATGCGTAATAAACATATTATAATTTATTTAATGCATACAAATACGTAGATATTTAATACAGGAAATATATTTTTGAATATTATTCTCCGTACGTTCTTAATTCAAAATAATCTGATATTCCTCGTTAAATGAATGTTCTTTATTTAAATAGGATGTTACAAGCACTTTTAGTATCGTCGATCAACGTAAAATGTCTGTATTATCAGTCCTAAAGTTAGTCAGAGGCGTCATTTATTTAGATCAGAGTTCCCCAAACTTTTTTGTGTCGTAGATCCCTTGTCATGTTTTTCCGTGTTGGGTAGACCCCCTACTTACCTGATATCGATTTCCTGTAAATTTCTAACTGTAGTGAAGTTTAGTGTTAAAAACTTAAAATAAAAACACATGTTAATTTATACATTTATTAATTGAATTTAAATTAAAACTGCTCAAAATAAAATATTGTATCTGTTATGTAAAATATACGTAACGTTAAATAAACAATTTTCTTACTTCATAGGTAATTTTAAAAATAATGTAAATATTTTGATATTATAAGATAGTATGATGTAAGTAAATAGGTACTATCAGTGTATGTGTTGAGTTCCACTATCGTGGACCCCTATTTTCATTTCATGGACCCCCAAATTTTTTTTCGCTGACGTAGACCCCTTGCAGGTTGTCATAGACCCCTAGGGGTCGATATAGACCACTTTGGGAATCACTGATTTAGATGATAAAAGATAATTCTAGATTAAGTTGAACAGGATTTCTTTTTGGGCAAGCGTAGAATGTCCGTTTAAATGGTGGGCAAGCGACATCGATAAAGATCGTTGGAAGACGCTTGCAGGCCGCTTCCAACTGGACCTAATGTAATACACCTATCCCCCGATTTACACGGTAGATACGTTCCTGAGAAAAACGTGTAAATCGAAAATTGAAAATTTTCAAGTAAAAACCGTGTAAATCGAAAAACTTGCAGAAAATGCATAATTTTGCTATTTAACAGTTGTGATTTTTTTCAATATTTTTAGGTGTACACAGAAATAAAAATAAAATGCATTGACAAGTCAAAATATTTAATATATTACGGAAACACTGTTTTTTTGTTTAATTACAATAAATTGAACAGAAGAACAAAAAATAAAACCAAAGGTGTTTTATTATCCTTTATCACTGTCAGAAATTACTCTCATTCCTTTTTTCGGAATCGAAGGTTCGAATTCACTTTCATCACTCGAAGTTATTTGTGCCGATTCGATGTTTGAAGCAGAAATATTTACATTATGAGAGATGGTAATAAAATCGGTTATTAAAACAAAAAAAAAACTTATTTGGAAAACCGTGTAAAAGCGAAAACGTGTAAAACAAGTACCGTGTAAATCGAGGGATAGGTGTACTTGGGGAAGCCAAGCGGCTGATATGACTGCTACGCTTGTTCCCTGATCCTCGAAGCTCACTCGAAGAGAGAACAACTCGACGTAGACCTCTTACGTTTATATTGCCTCACCATTACGACTACTTAACGCTTCTCAAACTATTTGCCTATTTTCACCGCTTGACTGTTTAAACTACTTTCTTCAAAATGGATGAAGACGAATCGCATCACGAATTCTCCAATTTTTAACGCCGTCTAGAAAATATTTGACGGTTGCTTTCTAAATTTGACAGTGCCACAGCTCGGGACAATATTTATTTTAAAAATCTTACACCATCTACAATTTGTCTATATATTTAAATATTCATACTAAGGGTTGATAATAAAATTCATAATGTTACAAACAAAGCAATTAAAAATAATACAGGACTAATTGTAATTTATAACAGGCAACGACAATATGGGTTAGGTTAAAAAAAGGGCATCTGAGCTCCTCATCAGCAGTCGAAGACCTGGACGTTAGAGGAAGTTATAACGCGCCCTTCTCCAACTCCCATATCATGGTCTTGACGAGGGATTGGTGGTGATCCGCCGCACACATGTCACCCTGCTGTGACGCGAATGCTAAATGTCGTGTGTTTATGATAATGGGTAGGAGACTGCTCTATTCTAAAGAGTTGAGGCACTATGTCACCTGTGTTAAAACTACGGTAGCATTCGAAGGCGATCCTGTAGTTTAAACAAAAGCCTTCGATGAAGAGATATAACCCTTTTGATGCCCCCGCAGCGGAGGGATATCCTATGCACCAAAAAATATTTTTAAAAAATCATAATCAATAAGTTTATTTACTTAGTTGATTACATATATATATGGAATACATATATTAATTATTTGTTTATTTATTTATCATGTAAAATATTTTCTTAATTAAATAAATCTAAACGGAACTTTTTAATTAAAATAAATTAAGGGATCATGATAAATGTCTAAACTATTTATTATTATAGATCAGGGCTTCTTAAACTATAGGTCGCGACCTGCGTAGCAATATTCTGGGGTCGAGAAATTTTAATTTGAAATACTTATAAATAGCATTTTATAACATCACTAGAGTTGGCGGAATATAGTGGACTTACACTCACTTACTTACAGCGTCTAGACACGCGCATTTGTTGAAGGTTTTGAGCTATCATATGAGCTATGTATAAATGTACTTCTGCCATTCAACACCACATATTTATATTAAGTTTCTTTCTCTGCTTTAACACATTAAAATCCCAATATCGTTCCGCGTTACAAAATATTGAAGAGGTCTCACGTATAGCAGTTTCAAACATTCCACTAAGATTTGATTTGTTATGCAATAAGTAACAGGCACATCTATCGCATTAAATTTTTTACTTAAATTTTAATTTAATACTTACTATTCAACTACTTGAATTTATTCGAGCGAATTAAGACGGCAAGAATCCACTTTTATTTTTTAAACTATTGTGTATTTTTTGTGCAATTTTTAATTTTAGTTTTTTGTATGTTTCAAAACTAATTATAAAACTATATATTTTCATATGTATATGTATATTGTTACCTAATAAACGAATCATACAAAAATATTAATTTATTTTTCTTTTACATTTTTATGGGATCGTCAAGAAACTCGCAAACATAAATGGGGTCGTGAATGACAAAAGTTTAAGAAGCCCTGTTATAGAGTGTACCTTTATAATTATATATGTTTATATGAGGAAAGTTAGAGGTTAGTAAGCACGGGTAAGCGTAATGAGATGTAAATATAATCAAGTGCTATATTGAAGGGCCAACCTTCGAAAAGGTTACCTCGTCAATTTCTTCCGGTTGATAAAAAAGTCAATTCAACTTTACCTTTCAGTTGTATATATATAAAGACTACGTTGATCTTATTGCATTTACATGCGTGTATGTTCATGAATATTCTGAATGTTGTACAAACCTGCTGTACATAAGCAGGTTGCTGAATTTTTAATTGTTATAATTCTTCATTATCATCACCATATCAGCAGACCAGACCGGTCTTTCTAATTCTCGCGACATATCCACCTCGCATCAACCGACTTGTGGACGCTTTCGGCTCCTTTGGCCATCGGATCGATGTACCACGCCAAATTCTTTAGACGAACTATTCTTCGAGCTACATTGGTGATCTTGCATCTTCCACGAGTCTCAATATATCTCAATATCAAGTAATTGGTGACGAATAGAAGGCGATGTATGAACATGTAAATAAAAGTTATAGAATTAAAGATATTGTGAAAGAAGGAAAAAGATTGCAAGATTATGTGAAGGATGGAAGAAAAATTAAGAAATAAAATATTTCGTCAGTCAAGCCTGTCATAGATTAAGATGAAGAACGATAGGCTCCCAAAAAATCATATAATTGCAAAATGTTTTAAATAATAGAATCTAAGTATCTTGTACTTGGTACTTTAGCGAATAGTTATTATTATAACATACCAAAATTTAATATTTTTTCTGAGCATCCATAAATACATATTACATACATAAATATATATTTAGTGAATTTTCTGGACAATATTCAAACAAGGTAATACCTGTCTTTTTATTATCGCATGATGAATATTTGCAATAAATTTTTATAGCAGTATTGTTGTTTTGAGGCGTTTAATAAGGAAAAGCCGTGACGGTGTGACGTCACTGCAATACTAGACGCAAGTTTATCATGACGATCGACACTGACCTGTTAGATTCTCTTATTGATTCTCTACAACACTTTGTCATTGGGTAATCTCTTTAACTAAGATGTTCTTATTATTCTTGTATATGCTCATTTCAGTGAATTTCCATGAATTCGCAAAGTACAGAAGAATTGAAAACACATTATACAATGCCCTGATAGATATGGTGGAAGTATGAAAGTGGTTTATCTTGTGGCATGCGTGACAAACTTTAGATTCAGATGTTAATTCTTACAGCTGGTGCAAAAGTAATATCTTAATTTGAACCGGCATTCATTTTGTTATAAATATTAAATATGCTTTGTTGTTTAACATAAATTATCTGAAAGTTTAAGACTGATAATATTAATTGTAAAAAAATGTGTCACTCGAGAGGCCACTTCCCAAGTTGATGCATAATTGCACTGATTTTACAGCATTTTGAACTATTCCTCGCAAAACGTTTGACTCCAAATTGGCGATATATTTATCAATGTTAGCTTTTAAGGCTTGAGAGGTGCGTGGCTTGTTGCGGTTAACGCGAGAATTTAATGTACCCAGTTTTCACGAGGCGCTCGGCCAAACGCTTGATTGTGGAGCACAAGAAGGATGACGACGTGAAAAACGACAGAAAACACGCTGCGTTGAAACAACAGACTTAAAATTTATTAAATTAGCAATAACGATAACTCCACACTCTTGAGGTGTGTGTCTTACCATCGCATATTAACAATTAATTCTCAATATATCTACATCTTAAATGTCAAATCATAGTGAAATTTAGCGTCATTTGTAAAAATTAAGTTACATTCACATTATGACATTACTTTTGCGCCATTTGCTAGTAATACAATGAATACCAAAACTTTGGAAGGAATACACTATGCAGAAAAAGTATAAGGTTTGGATAATGATATAAAAGGTATGACCAAGTTTTCAGAAGATTACTTGTCAAAATCAACTCAACTGGCCGCATTGGGGAAAGTACGAAAATGTTTTCTTTCAACATTCCCTCAGTGCTTTAACTTGAATGTCTACACCAAGTGTGTTTTTAGTGATGAGTTTCGGTTATGCTTGGGATTTCTCTGCGAGATTGAATCAGTGATGAGGAGATCTGTAGACCATTCGTCGCCCAGTGGATTACTCAATTTCAGTGACAATTAAAATTACACATAGCTCGCCGAAATTAATTAGTTCTGCGCTGGTTTCCTTTTTGTATCCAATCCTGCAAATGGATAGGTTTGTACAAAAATGACATCAAGTTCAAACAAATACTGCTGTGTAATCTTTGAGTTATTTATCATGTCATTGCTAATGTTATTAAGAAAATTACAATATCTCCAACCTCGTATGACATCCGACATTTTTGGTGCGAGAACCCGGAAACTGTTGTATTATATGTATTTAATTATTTCTAATGACTAAAACTCGTTATAAAATTAATAGTATTATATGATGGAATCTATATGATACCAAAATCGGAATTACCAAGGCCACGTAGAAATAATGCATTAGACGGAAATAACACTCAAACGTGTCATTTAGAAGCAATCTCAAGTATGAATATTTTTATTATTCTTATGTATTTTAATAATATTATAACTTATCTTTTTTTAATCTAATATATAAAATTCTCGTGTCACGGTGTTCGAACTTGAACTCCTCTGAAACGGCTTGACTGATTTTTACCAAATTTAATATGCGTATTCAGTAGGTCTGAGAATCGGCTACTATCTATTTTCTATACCCCTAAGTGATAAAGGTTGTTCACACTTAAAAAAATTTTTTTATTTTTTTAACGAATTTTTTTTTATGATACAGCATACAAGAATACATACAACCATAAATTTTCACCCCTCTACGATCAACTCTTATTTTTTATTTGTAAATTAAAATATTTTTTTTTTGCAAGACAACGTTTGCGGGATCAGCTAGTAACTTATATATGATGACTTCGTTCAACTTAACCTGTCTATAACTTAACCATGGATTAGATCGAATCAAAAATAAAGAGATCCATTATCTATAAACGAAAGTAATTGGTAAAGCCTATCGGACTAGAAAGTGGTAGTTGTCTGGACAAACATTGCGCGGAACAGATGACCACTATAGTTTTGAGATGTTGATGCGGTGATCAAGTACCTGAAAACACAAGATAAGACATCCACCCACGGTGTGGACAGACGTAAATGCAGACCGCTTCCAACCGTTCCTATTGGAAGACTATGAGATTTAAAAGGAGTAGTGGACGTTCTAAACCAGTGGCTCTCAACCTTTTATGTACCATGCCCCACTTAAGTCTTGTTAAAATTCATACAGCCCTCCATGTAACATATATATTTTTTATATTAAAGCCAAAGGGTTAAAATCCAACTGCGTCTAGCCGGGCGTGGGTTCTACGTTGGGAAACATTGTCATAAACCGTAAATAATGACAATTAAAATAACCATCTTGCGTTTCGGCGGACGACCATCCTGTATTTATCAACACCTTTATATCCCTGTATGCCGTAATATTCTCTGATAGATTGACTAAAAAACTATTTTATTATTGTAAAATACAAATAAATGCACTTAACAGAGGCACGATTGTAAAAAAAAGACTAAATCTCTGAGTTTTCAAAAGGCAAAAAAAGCTTCACTTGGAACTGTAGTTTTGTACTTTTATCCTTATGACATATGTATATATTGTATTTTAATTTTATGTATAATATGTATGCAATTATTTTTATAATCACAGGCCGTTGTGACTGAAAGGTTGTGACAGGTGTTCTGGCTAATGGTCGTCATTCAAGACGACCACGAGCCAGAAGGACATGGAATGGGTTAATATCCTACAAGGTACATCGACGATATAGCTAAGGTCGCGAGATGTTGATAAACACAGGCATCGAAGACCAGTCATTTTGGCGAATTTTTTTTAAAAATTTCCCGTTTTTTAGGGGTGGTCTCGTAACCCCTTTCTTATTGTTAGGAAAGGGTAGTATTATAGAAATAATTTTTCATAATTATTTTTTTATTTTTATTTTCTTCATCATCCTTCACAATATCTTTATTCAAACTTCACAATTACTTACATTTCCTTTTTTTTATTCACAGACTTTATACTAGTTGCCTCTCTTTCTTCGTCACATTCTTTGATAACAAAGTTGATTACAATTATTCCTATACCTATTACAATGATTACAATTATTCCTATACCTATTACGATTATTACAATTATTCCTATACCTATTTCTATTTACCAAACTTATTATTACAGCGATCTATAAGGGAAGACTAAAACTTGCAATGTCAATCGGCTGAAATGTTGATGAATTTTAAAATATATGTATATATTATATATACGCACTATTGTAATTTTTATGTTCTAAGGATTTCGAAACCTTTCAATCACTTAATGACCGTCAGTTACACTTTTAGTTTGGTAACCAAGTCGTTCCAATGTTTGCCTGGAAGGTTTCGCTATTTGCTTATTTCTCATCTTTTTCTCTAGGACAAATAAATATCTACATATAGATATACACTAGTGTTAATGTATAGTGATGGTTAAAAAATTGAAATAAATAAAAATTTATTTCGTATTATTTTTACATTTACATTTTTTTTGGAAAAGAAAACCTTTTCCTTATAAAGATATCGGTAATGTATAATGTATCTCTACAACTCGACTATACTTAGTTACATACTTTTGAAAATATTCTACACTATGGATCATTTATAGTGATCATTTGAGTAGTGGTAGTCCAGCGGTAGAGGACGGAAACTTACGATCGTAGGTCGTGGGTTCAAATCCCGGAATACAATCTCATATGATTAATACTTTGTGCATTAATTATATGACTGCAACTGCTCACATACAAGTTTTCAGAGGATTGGCACCGTCCTCTGCGTACCATAATACCACACTACACTCCAAAACCCGTTTGCCAAGCGTGACAATAATGGTATTATTCCCCCATAAATATCTCTGGGGGGAGGCCTAGGCCTTGCATTGGGCGTCTATGGACGATTACTTTGTTAACTTCAACAATGGAATACCAAAAGAACTTAATATGTTAGAAGCTAGGATCAGACATCCATTATTAAGGCATCCTTCAACTTAAAGCTATGATGGTTTTAAACCTTTAAAAGTTTGTTAATCATCACTATTTCAGATAAAGGATGTTCACAGCTGGAAATAGGTCTCTTTCATTGACTTGGAATAAGACCTGCTTCCAGGTCTTCAGCGTCTTCCGATGACCTCAACAAGGCCTTTTGTCCAATTTGTAAGTGGACGCTGCGTTTTCCAGTCCATGGTCTATACTCCAGAATTTTAAAGCCCAAACAGCCTTACTTGAACTGGTCAATACGCTTATATAAGTTAGCTACTTTCTTTCTACTTTAGGTCTCCTTATTTCTGTAATCCTGAGCATGTCCCGTTGAGCAAATATAGACTAAGTAAAAATAATTTATATAAGCTTATAAATTTATATAATAAAAAAAAACATTTTTTTCAACCTTGTTTTTAAGTCTAATAATAATTTAAAGTTTTAAAACGATAACAATAATTGTTTCTTTCACAATATTTCATTAATAACTGAAAATACCTATTATAATAATTGATTCTCTTGTTTATTGTTATTATTATTTGATAGGAAAAGATATCATTACACGCTGTGTTTATCTTTGATTATAAATAAACATAGTTGTATTCCTTTGTTGTATTTGATTATGATTGAGTATGTACATTATGTTAATGGTCGTGATAAAATAACTATTGATTGAATTTTATGTTTAATGTTTTTACATATTTATATTTTTCCAAAGTGCGTTAGGAATTTACGTAACAAAATTTGAAAGAAAAATATTGGATTAATTATATTTCCTCATAGGTCGTTCTATTGTGAAATGATTTACCGCTAAATATAAGACGTGCTAAGTTACTACCAATTTATAAAAAAATGGTCAAGAACTTACTAGATCTATTATTTGTCCGTTAATTAATTTATTTTTCTTCCTCTGTTTCTTTATTCTGAGACAAGTGCGATCCAAATCAGTTTGATGTTTTTATTTATTATTGTATTATATTTATAATATGTATTATACCTTATTTATTATAAGTATATATGCTATATACATATATATGTATATTTGTGTATATTTTGTACACGTTAACTACCCGTTATTTATACTTCTACTGTTTACATACTATGGTTGTATATAAGATATTGCCTCGTGTGATAAGACCGCCCATTGTACTTTTTTGTTTATTATTATGAAACTATTAAAATGTATCCTAACGTGTACAATAAAGAACGTTAAATAAATAGATATTTACGTTGTTACTATTTCATTTCGATTTCGTATAGACAGACAATGTTATTATTTTTATTATGTTTCCTAATAAATGTCAGAGCGGTTGCAAAACAATTGTAGCGGTTGTTCATTGAGGCAAAAAGTTATTGAACAGAGAAAACTGTTCATTGGCGCAATGCACCGGATCTATATGTAGGTAATGAACAAAGCAATTATTACAATGTATGATAAAATAGCATATGTTATCGCGTTCGAGATACTTTGTTTGTATGCGGTACTGATTATCCCCATCCTATTGAAGAAATTAGTGAAACCCCATCAACTCCCTTCAACTATTTTTTTTTTATTTAATTTTTTAAAATAAAATTTAAAAAAAATAGAAATTTTAATTTTAATTTTTTTTAAATTAATAACTAATCTACTGAACATAAAAAATATTTTTTGCACAATTTTAAGTTTCTAAGTCTTATGGTTCCAGAGATAACGTGATGAGTCAGTACAAAGGCCATAAATAGATTATTACTTACCATTAAATAACTCATTGAGCCATGGATCGTGAACAAACAAGTTATACACTATTACAAATATATATTTTTTCTAACACCATTTGTAATTTATTCTTAAGTATATTTAAAATAGGATTGAACTGGTTATAAATATGTTGTTACTAGTTTTGAAGTATGCTTCAATCGCCGGTGTATTTAAGCAAGTATTCATTCATTTTGGGAAACAGAAGCTTTCTCGTCATCTGGCTGTATGTGACATCGAGATGGTTCCAGAGCGGGTCGTTGACCTTGACTGCCTCTAGAACGTTAGGCATCTGCGCCAACATCCAACGCACATCCCTTTCGTCCACCAGGAAGTCGTTCTCCCCGTAAAGTGCGACCACCGGCACCGTCACGGCACTGAGATTGAACGCCGGAGGCCGTTCGCTACCGTAGACCTCTAAGTTTCTCCGCTTTCCATAGTCGAACTTCTCAAAGTACTCGCTCTGCATACTCTGCCCGTAGCGTGCCATGTTGTGCACGGAGGTGCCAGCCGGGAAGTGGCCAAACAGAACCCGCAACGTCTCTGGATTTATAGACCCTGGGTGAAAAGAGTCAAACAGCGACTCTGCAGTGCCGCACACCCATTCCGATACCCAGTTAAAGTGACATAAGAACGCAAGGAACTCCTGGCTAAGCGCACCCTTGGAGAACACCTCCTGTATTCCAGCTGAATACAGTACGCTTTCCAATGCGTTAATACTCTCCGTGAGCGTTCGGTATGGTATCGACCTGGTATTTGTCTGCCGCGATGCCGGTGCTAGAGCAATAAGGACTTTAGTTTTATCACAGTAGCCGGGCCGCTCGGAGCACATGACGAGGAAGGCGCCTACGCCTTGCGAGAAACCGACGTAGCTGACGGCGTCAGCACGTGTTTGCTGCAGCACATGCTCTATGATAGCTGGTACGTCGTACATGCCGATCTCGTCGACGGAAAACTTCCAGTAGTCAGCGTGGGCATCTGGGTCTAGACGCGTGTGGGCACGTGAATAGTAGTTGCCACGGATATTGCCAACCCAGAGGTCATGCCCGGCGTCCGCTAGGAGATACGCTAGTCCCGCGCCTGGACCTGCGTCAAGCCAAGCATCAGAGCTTTGCAGTAGCCCGTGCATCAGTATAACAGGACGAGAGCTCCTCCTCCTATTCCTTCCAGGTTTAGCCATCCGGAACACTGTCAAAATATAACCATCTTCAGTCACAACTTTGTGCTCCTCGGAAGTGTAGCCGTACTGCGCGGTTAGTTCGGTAAAGTTGAGTAGCGAGTCTCCGGAATAACCGAGGGTCCGTTTGGTTTGCGTGTCGATGGTGAGCCTGGGCAGTTTGATCACGTTGGCGAACGACACGATGATCAGTACTAGCAGCGCATTCAGCGTGACGTTTACTTTCGACGCCATGTTATCGACTGACCGCGAGCGTTGGCCGCGCGTCGCCTCGCTGTGCAACACACAACACTGTATGTCTGTATGTTTGTACGTATATTACAGACAATATTCTACACTACTGAAATATTAAATTAAAACCATTTAGGGACACGCAATGAATAAAGAAAACGAACCTCGTGTTTTAAATGTATATATATATTCCTAATCATGCAAGAGCAAACATGCAAAAGCATTTTTTATTTCATGTAGAACTAAAAATCATTAGCTGGATGCGTCAGGTCTAATCATGCACATATATTAAAGTTCACTCTTGCTGCTAAACCCAATTGTGTTTTTCAGTCCTAAGGTGTGGTATTACTGCATTCAATAGCATTTATATTTACCAATACAATGCAATTATAGCAACGCATATCATGAAACCAACGCGTTTAATGCGTATATTTCATATTTATTTACATCACTTTGACGAATTGTTAAAACTGTTTCTTTGGTGGATTTTAAAATTAATTTTAAATTGCATAAAGAGATGTACTTTGAACTATTAAAATAAATAAAGAAGCTTTTGAGAAAATTATTAATTAAAAATAATTATATCCTGTTTCCTTTGCCTATTCTCATCAAGTCTGTTCCATTAATCTTTCGAAAAGATGGTAGACTAAACTTGAAATCAATAAGAAATTTAATTCATCCGTTGTTGAAAAAATAATTTTTGAATTTAGAATTAATATATTGGGAGGCAAATCCGCGGCGCGAGCACATGTTGGACACGCACGTTCCGCGTCGATTATTTACTTGTTGATAAAGAAAAAAAATAATATCGAACCGGACTGCGGCTCCTGGCGACCTTCACAAAGGTCGACCTTTGATTTTTTAATACTCGTCGTTTCCCTCGGCCGATTTCAACGGAATATAAGGGCAAGATCTTTGATTGTTTCAGCTCCGCATTTAACGTTCGACTGATATTAGCAATCGCACAATCATTTAACACACGGAGAGAACAATGCCCAGGATAACACTATGATTTAGATTCTCTAGAACTGTATTAGGATTACACTATGATATAAATTCTCTAGGAGATCAGTAGAAGAAGTAAAGTTACCATAAACATAGCTTATCAATTTCAAATGACAATGGGCAGGCTATACAGTGGACAGAATGGAGGGCATAGACCATAAAGTGATTTTATTACAGTCGTCGTAAAAATTTCAGGCCGCTCCCAATTGGTCTTGTTTGAAAAGTATGACGAGACTTATGCCCAGCTGTGTCCTAAAGTTGAATGATAATGAACATATTCATTTAATCTCCTTATAAGGGTATATATTTATAGTTATTTGGTACACCTGTGGCATTATATACTGTGTCCAGCTTGATGAGAAGCTCTAGTTTGACTTGAAAAAGCTCGATTTTCCAAATGCGAAGGACATGCTTTAACGATCCTCCGATTAGTATCTTAATGAAAATTTCTTTTTTTAGTTAGCCCACGTTTTCGAGAACCCCTCAAACTCCCCTGCCATGTGCAAGCGGGGACATTATTTACAATGAATTTTTCACAGATTTTTTTGTTATTTCCACGCTAGTCTTTTGTCTTTCTTAAGATTTTTCATTCATTTTTCTGCTGTTCCTGTCATTCTCTTTTGTTTCTTTCCATATTTTGTTAACTTTCACACATCGCCTCTCTCACTTCGCTCTACTTCGAGTATACTGTACCGATTGTAAATTTTTATTTTTGGTCTATATTTTTCAATTTATTTATTTAAGTTTCGTTTCGTATCCATTATTTTTATTACCTTTTACTAAACTCTGCATCACCATTTTATTTCTGTTTTACCACGGTGTGTTTAATTCTTTTATTCATTAAGGTTTTATTCCTTATTGTTACTGTTGTGAATATGTTAAGTTCACTTGCTTGCCGTGTTAGTTGCCTACTGCTTCCACTATTTAGATATCCTTATTTTTCTTTCTTCCGTCCAGGTTTTACGTCTCTATTTCATCTGACATCTTACCAAATTGTATTTTAGGTCATAGTGTAACGCGACAAAAAATTATGACGAATATGTAAAAATATGGCAAATGATATTTATAACAATTCTATCTACGTATTGACGCATCAAGATATCACTGACACCATAAGGCTCTTATTTTTTGTTTTTATATTTTACGTTCTCTTTCGTCCTTCACATTATCTTTTTCTCATTCCTTTTCCGCTCCATCTGATATGTCATTCTTCTTTTTTGCATCTCCTTCCTTTATCTGCATTCATGCATATCTGCATTGCATTTATATCACAGATTAATTTTTATCACAGACTTTTATTCAATTTATTTATATTTTTCTTTTGTTCTTCTATTATTAGGGAAAACAGAAAAGTAGTGTGGTTGATCTCGACATATTTTACAGAAAAACCGATTGATTTTTATCGCTCCGGAATTGAAAATTTGTATACTATATGGCAAAGGTTGTTGACAACAAAGTTAAATATATTGTTGATTAGAAATAAAAACTTGTTAAAAATGTAGTCGTGTAAGTTTAACTTAAGAAAGCGTCATTACTTTCCGGTCGCCCTAAGCGCTATGTTACTATTTCTTATTAAAACCTTACTCCTAATACTTTTTTGGTATGCTACTTCAAATTTGCTATGATCTGCTTTCGTAAACAAGTCAGCTGAGAGATTTTATGAAATTCTTTCTGCAACGGTTTATTAAAAATGGATATTTTAGAACTATATTTCATTTAGGTATATCACATGTTGAGAATATTTTTTGGAATACATAAAAAACACTAGGAGTGCATTTTATTAAACCATAGTTGTATAGGCCACTCGAAAGCGTGCTACTAAATGCATTTATCTCGAACAATTACCAACTAGAACATAATGTTGTGAAAGTAGAAAACAATATGAAATACTCGAGTCAAGGTCCTATTGAGTAAAGATATTTTCCCTTAAATAATTCAATAATTCGTATGCAACAGTATCTAAGATACCGGAAAGGCCTTAGAATATATTTTAATGGAATCAGGCGTTACCTTGCGGAAGTTCATCCTAAGTAAGAAAAGGACCAATATTTAGTCAACAAGACAACAAGACTCTGTGTTTGGCACTAATCGGTGTAAGATAACTCCTGAAGATGCCCCGTGAGAAGTGAAACGTGTTGAGTAATTTGGCGATGGCAGTTGTGTGATTCGCATTGCTTGCCGCATACGCATTTATCAGCGGGCTGGCGGACGGTGCATTTTGTTGCACGACTACCACTGCATGTGCGGATGTGGCTAAATATTGGTCCTTTCCTTACTTAATAATACAGTTGATGTGGTATAGGTTGAAAAGCTTGAAGGGTGAATGTATAGCTCATTTGTCAGCTAAACGCTTTTAATTACACCTATTATCAATTACCATGTTAACAGTGATCTCTCTGAAATTGTAACATACATTAACTTACTTAACTTCCTACAGTATAAAGCCTGCAGATGACAGAATATAATTGTTTTTAATATGTAGTAATTACAATTTTAATTTTTTTTATGTTAGTTATTAATTCGGATACTTTTCTCTTATGTACAGTGTACTTTACATTCATTGACGACAAATGAGCTGTGTCCATGGCTTTAAAGCACCTATAACGAATCTTCCTGTATATAGATATTTAATAAAATAAACATATTACATATTTACTGACTGAAGACAGCACAAATTATTGTTTGTAAAACATTAAGACATTGGTTTTGTATTGCAAAAATTTGGATATTCAAAAACACGGTTTTTGTCATACATAGCTTTACCTACCCGAGTTGAAATCCCTTTTTGGTAATCAAGAACGAGAGGTACCGCAAAGACCTTAACTTGGGACGATACGTTATTCACTTCATCGGATTCGGAGGCCGCTGACGTTAAGTCAGTTATTATGCTCCGGAGCTTAATACTAAAGCCTTTTTTTATTTTTGGATCCAACTCCAAGTTAGTAGTGTGTGACTAGTTGAATCTATTTACTTATTCATGTTATTATCTACTTACTTATGTTCGTCACGAGAATAATTCTAGAAAAGCCGAATTTAATAGAAACTACAAATAAGTTCATCTCTCCTCTGATTGCATCCTTTTACTTAAATCTAAAAGTTACTTTCTTACGCGCCCAGGTCCAAAAAATGCTCGAAATAAATACTTTTTTATGAGTGACCACTCACCTAAATATCTTCAATACAATAGTTACTTACTGTGATTAATTTCTAAGGTTTGAAATCAGTTGAAAATTTTTACATTATAATATAATACATTATGAGTTTTTGTTAAAAATAAGAACTTTTTTATAAGGATCTATATTCGACAGACATTAGCGTCCGTGCCTGTGTTTTTATATTAACGTTTTATATTTCCGAAAAAAAATTTTTCTTATGTTTTTGCAAGTTACAGATTTAATTGTCTCTTAAGTTATTTACTTAAATCGTAAACTATATAAAACAATGTTGAAATCATTATTATGACTATTTCTTTAATCATAAGTGTCTTGTTTGTTTTTAATTACAACCTAACATTTCAAAATTGACAGCAACATAAAACTATGCATTTTAAATGTATAATATTATCCAAGGACATTACACGATAATGTATTATTATTATAATATTTTAAATTATTTTTGTGGGCAACTGTTCCGTGTACAGTTGTCCACAAAAAGTTGTTTCTAGTGATATCATTATTAATGCGCATATATATGAACTGTGTATTGCCGTGTTTTTACTTGACGAAACTTTTTTCAGAGTCTTCAGCTTTTATATAGTAACCAACTAATATAATCTAAGCACACACAGACAGATATAACACCGGTGTCGGTTAGAAAAAAGACTAGAAGAAGAGAACATCGTCTCACTAGTGAGTAGTGGAGTATCACCAGACTTTTCTGGAGTTGTACAAATAGGTAATAAGAAAAAAAATGAAAAACAATACGTCAATAAATAAAAAGAATAACAATAATAAAAGTAATAAACAAGAGTGACGGTAAGAAAATAAATAGGAAGTAAAAATAAATAAGTTAAACAAATGATAATAATAATAAACGTAAAAACTGTAGAAGTCTGTATAGAAAGCGAAAGTGAAGCGATGTATGGAAGTAAAGTATAGAAAGAAATGAAAGACATTGTGGAGAAAACTAGAAGAATGAATAAAAGACATTGAAAGGAACGAAAGATGAGTATGAAAATTCGATAAAATAATTTGAAGGATTATAATGTAAAACACCCTGTGCACCCATGATAGAGATTGAAAGAGAGGCTTCAAAAAAGGATCTATCTAAAAAAAGGGACAGATGATTGTACGAATATTTATTTTGTTTCTCAGTATAACATATTCGAAGGTACTTTGTAAACAAAATATATACATTACTTTGTTATTAAACATAAAAACAGATATGTTCATTCGCAACTCGGTGCGAAAAATTATAAATTAAATAAAAAAAACAATTAGTGATTTAAAAGTAAACACGTTTTATGTCCGCATATTAAACAAGTTTTTCATTTGCGTTAGCATAACTAGTTTTATCGTTAATTATGGTAATATGTCGGATGATTTCAGTGTTGACAGAATTACCGTTTGTTCTTCTTCTTCAGTCCTGAATAGCTATCATCATCACAATAGAAGACTGCGTGAAAGTGTACATTTTACCTTACGTAATCCGTTTTATTATTTTCGGTAAGATACACAACCACTAACTTTTACATGTAGAAGTGTTGTGTTCCTGGTGTGTGTGTGCGTATGTGTGTGCGTGTGCGCGCGTGTGCGTGTGTGTGTGTGTCAATTTTTTCTTTTTTCTTTAAGAACCGAACTTTAACTGCTGCCCAGGTGACATTTGCAGGTTCGTGGGTTCGAGGCGGAAGCACTTAGGAGTTAACTTAAGATCTATTATAAGATAGCTTAACACTAGGGCTACCAGGAGAGCATCTTTCGCAACCTGAATCGCGGCTTCTCCGGCATATACCACCATTTCACAGGATTGAGACGCAGCCGAGATCTTAAACCGCTACTGCAGACGCTCCATGAAATCCGTCGTAGTGTCTGGTTAGTAAACCAAGTAAAAAAATTCAGACCTGAATTCTTCACTACACCGTCATATTACTTCATTTCATCGTATAACATTATCGGTACGGTTTCATATTTTCTGGTAACTGGCTATATAGCCTTGGTTGTATATAAAAATATAGTTTAGCGTTCGAAAGCAGTTTACATATAGTTGAATACCTATGAAGGTAATATACAATACAATACTACTGTGTTACAATTTGTGACCGTCAAAATAAATATATTAATAAGATACGAAAACATACAGGCTGATTAATTCTAGGTGTAACCTATAAAGCTTCAACACCTATATCCAATCATCCTGTATAAAGAAATTTCGGTAGATAGGCTTACTGTGGTATATGCCGACCTCCGGAAAGGAACGTGTATGAGAAATATTTATAATCGTTTAAAAATAACAATAGATTATAAATTAAAAATTCATAATGAAATGTATATATGTGACACATATAACTTCTAAGGCACGTTGTGTTCCAAATTCAAATTAAAATTCATAAATTCTATATTCAAAATACAATGATATTGACAGTTCAACGTTAGGTCTACATCCAGGCCTAACAAAGCAAAGGCGAACAGACGAAAGTCTGCAACAGGCGATGTTGCCTTTCCCCTGTTGTATGCCAAATTATTTTATATGTATATATAAATGTGTATAATAACATTATTAAATTTGGTGTATGCCAAATTTTTAAAAAATATTTCGGCGTTTAAGTGATGATGACACTCTGTGCTCGGCACTAATCGGTGTAACATAACTCCTGAAGATGCCCCGTGGAGGGGTGAAACACGTGTTGAGTGGTTTAACGGCGGCAGTTGTGTAATTCGCATTGTTTGCTGCACATGCATTCATCAGCGGGCTGGCGGGCGGTGCGCTTTGTTGCACGACTACAGTGTTACACCGATACCTACTGTTACACCGATTAGTGCCAAACACAGAGTCACTCTGACTGTGCTGAAGTGGCTAAATATTGGTCCTTTACTTACTTAGGAAAGACTTCCACAAGGTAACGCCTGATTCCATTAAATATCTATGAAGACATTTACAGTGTGGCAAACCCTTGGAACACAAGCATTCTTTGACAACTAGCTTTCTATATGTTATCTGTGATCCTTTCGTAAAACTATATACATTACCTATAAAAAGATTTGTTAACACTATAAAGTCCAGTATTAGGTATAAAAAATATTTTTGGTTGTGATATTTATATTCAGTACGTTACAGTTTCTAAAAGATATTTCATTGAGAGATAGTAACCAATAAATCAAATTTATAAATAAATCACACTGCAACCAGTGTTTTTTTATTTATATTTTTTATATTGAACTGTGCCAGAATAATATTTTTTTCTTAATAACTAACAACAGTTACTTACAAAAATAAATTTGATTTAATTCTAAAACTCCTTTGTTGTTTAGTTTGACAGTCAATCAGTTCAAAAAAAAATTCTCCAGCTTTTAACAATCTAACAAACAAAAACGACAAATCCCGAATCATTTCCCGTTCTCGGTTTATTACAGAACTAGACTCAATCAGCGATACTCGAGCGACAATGAACCCGCGACCTCGAGGTCAGCGTCGTCGGCACTGAACTTGCGACGCGTTACGTCCTCCCTCCACGCGCCCGCACAACCACAACAATATCCGCGTGGAGACGGCAATTTTTTTTTATTAAATTGTTTATTTAGAAATACATGTAATTGAGTATTAAATAGAATTATCACAATAATGTCAGCTGATAGACGCCCACTGGGCATAAGCCTTCTCTAAAAAATTGTCACAATGTCTGCAGCCCGCATTCAACAACCTCTCGCAATCTTGATTAAGTCATTGGTTCACCTAGCAGGGGACCTGCTGACGCTATGTCTGCTGACTCCTGGTCGTCGCTCTTGGTTCCGACGACGACGACAGTCGGACTGTTCTATTCTTCAGGCTACATTAGAAACCTTTTTCCTTTTTACAGATTTCCTCACTGCCAATTCGATCTCGTAGCAAATTTTCTAATACAATTGAATACAATATAAAATCTAATACAATAGAATACAATAAAAAGTTAAATTTACATTACAGAGAATTAGCAGAAAGGGCAACATAAGGCGTACGTCGTAGAAAAAAATATCATAAACATTTTATTCCGAAAACTGCTAGATATAACTCTCCCTCAAAGCTTTGCTAATAGCTGTTCTATTGGAAACTGAAAAAATATAAATGAAATTAAGTATAGATGTAAAATAATAAGTAAGCATTAAAAACTTTGGAGTGCTCGAAGGCTCTTTTCGAACTGATTGAGCCATCTCCGTACCTTTAACGGACTACTAGGCGCAGGCAAAAGTTTCATCCATACCCAAAAGTCGAACTAAACGACTTGACAGCTCGTTTTTGGTGAGAGTCACCAAGATTTGGAACGACCTGCCTGGGTCTATTTTTCCTGATGAGTTGAATGAACTCTGGAGCCTTTAAGAGTAGAGTGAACAGGTTTCTTTTGGATGGGCGTGTACAACTTTCGTCTTCATCTACACTATCCATCAGGTAAGATGGAAGACAAACGCCAATTCCAACTAAATAAAAAAATAATTACTTCTAGGGACAAGTGTTTTAATTTACTCTGTATTTTTCTTTTATAAGAAACGTTTAGCTCATTTCTTCTCTCTATATATCCTTATTCGTAGTTTAATTAAAATATGAAAAAATATGTTATCAGGATTAGTAGAGGCGGTCCCATTAATTTTCTTTATACACAATAGATATGAAAATGAAAAAAAGATTACGTGATGCGTAATCGTGGACATAAGTGGCCAGAACAAATGGGTACTAGTACGTGAAGGCTCTGGAGGACACGGAGACCACAGACCAGCAAGCACAGCGTAAGACGTTTACCAAAAAGGTGGACAGACGTCATTGTTAAGGAATGTCGGAAGACGCTCATCCTGTTAGATAACTATGGCAGCAGACTATGTCCACCACTAGACGTACGAAAATGAGGAACATTTATTGTATTATATTATACTTTAATTCAATAGTGTATACATTTTTGGTAAGTTATGTATTATAAGTATCTCTATCTAATTATATATGTGCATCGGTTTCCCAACCACTCCTATAATCTAGCTAGACTAGATTATTAGCTTAATGACTGTCAGTTTATTTTTCTTTGGTGCAGTCAAACGCTAAATGCAGACTGTTCCCAACCTATTCCATAATCTACCGCGCTGCTCTATATCCAGAATGGACATCTATATGGACGTCCTATTTCTAAAACGATAATAATGATGTTAAAAGACTTTTATATGTCGAACACATTGATATACCAAAGTAAACATTCTAAGATATGTAGTTTATATGTTATGTAACTTAGGCATTTTTGTAAATTATGTATTATATGTATCTGTATTTTTTTATATACGTGCTTCTGGTTTTCAACTGTTTATACCACTTATGATAATGAAGTCCATCCAATTGTAGATCGCGGTTGAACGTAAAATGCAGGCCGTTACTAACTATAATCTATGGGGAAGCTCTGTGTCTAGCATTAGACGTACCACTTCTACAACTATGATAATGAAGATGAAAGATATTTTTTATATCTGTAACACAATTGTAAACATTCAAAGACAATTTCACGAACTGCGGAAAAAAATGTAAATGTAAACACGCTACTGCATCGTAAACAACGCTATGAGTCAGCGAAGCCAAATTAAAACAAGTTCAGACACGCAATATCAGTTTGGAGGTCACGAGATATCGCAAATGTAACACTTATGTAACTTAGTGTAAAAAAGATGTTTTAAACGTCGATGTTTATCTCTGCTTTAATCACGTGGCTCTATTACCAGTAATTATTATAGCATCCCTCATTATGACAGCCGAAGACACTCACTGCAAGGTATAGGCTTCCCCAAAAGATGACCACGATGACGCTGCCCGCCTTCGTGTGACCCTAACTATGTAGACATCCCCACTAGAGGGGGCTTAGCGACACCGCATCGTGGTCCCCACTCAAAACTTGCTAATTGCATGCTGTTAATTTTTTCCAATACATACTTATGGAAAATGTGCCAAATTTTACCACGCCTAGCATAGGGGTTGTAGAGCGCAGTTTTCTTTCTACCTGTCGTCCGTGAACAGTTTTTCCTGGGTATCTAGGAGGAAGGGGAGGGGGTTACTCATATTTTTATCCACTTAGTACAACCTATAATGATCACCCGTCAATATCATGAGAAGAACGCTATAAGAAGAAAAGCGCACTTTGATAGAAGAATCAAACAGAGCTCCCCTATAGCAGGTACCAAACGAAGCCTGATTTCAAATCAAGAGTCCACAACAAACATAGACAGGTTTTTTTTTCTGATCACTTTCACGACATTCCTTACACAACAGTACATTAATACTACTTAGCTCTACTCGGGTAGAGCTGTTTACTACGTGTGATCGTCATCGTACAACTGGAAAGCATCTATCCAGATTCTGGTTTATTTTTAAGATCACGGACCCTTCCGCTCCGTGAACTCAGTTTCGAAGAAGCTGTAAAAACCTCCGGGCTAACAGCATCAACTTCAACCGAAATCAAGCAGCAAGTTGTGCAACAGTAGTATTTCGTTTCTTTGCTCTACCTTTAAAAAATCTTTAACACTCTACCAAGATTTTTACAAGTATTTATTTAATAATATCTAAAAAATTATTACAGTTACAGAGTAGGAGATTACATGATAAATGGGAAAATATTCTTATACCGTATAAATAAATATAAAAGGCATAAAAAATTACTAATTCCATCCAAAATATTTCACGATGTTATAGGTTTTTAAACAAGTATATATTTAATTTACTTTATAAAATTAAATCACATAAAATGAGTTGAAGATTACACGATAAATAATAGAGCATTATAATAAAATATAAAGTTTCTGTTGGATAGGAATTTTAACAAGCTTAGAGAAAGATATAACATGCTTAAGAGGCAAGTTAAAGACCGAAAACGATTCCCAGATTGCAAATGAAAAGGAAACTGCAGCGTCATTACCGTTATCTTTATTTCTATCGAAGTACACAAACGTCTTATCACCCCTCACCTGCCTCTTTCCTACACACACTTTGATTAGCAATAGAATAGAATTCCGATATAACGTCAACATCTTCCAGAAGCAAGTCATTCACTATGAGGATCAGTTTCCTTGTGATTCATTAAGTGTTCTCATCATAATGCTGATACGTTAGAAGAACGTCTTAGAGTACTAAAAGAGTACAGGAATTCCGGTGAGGATCAGGAAGATGTTCTCTGATCAGTCATAAGGTAATAGGCATTCCATGAAATAGAAAACTTGAATGGAGGAAAAAAATTTAAAAACCTCGATGTTCCAAGTTGTGGACAGACTAATTTGTAGACTATTTTGCGAAGCCAGTTGAAGAGCAGGCGACTGAGACATCGCGACAACTAATAGAAGAAATATCACAGTAATTAGTTCCACGCAAGGGAGGAGCTGAATGAAATGAAAAGGTGAGATCTTTCAAATGGATACTGTGATTTTATAGTCATCAAATACAAAACTCCTGAAAATTTCAAATAAAAAAAAATATGTTTTACACTACTCTACAACATTTTTTGTTTTCATCATAAACAATTTAGACATAGGCAAGTTTCAATAGTACCAACAAAAAGCGACAAATTAATAAGGTCGAAAGTTTCGTGGTCTTGTTATGGTTCTCTCAAATTCTGTTTTTATATATTTAATTGCATGCATTAAGTTAACCTTAACTAAGTTTGTCTTAAGTTACGTTTTGTCACAGATAAAAAATGTAATTGGTATATACATATATGGTAATTACAAGTAAATAAAAACAATATATTCAAGGTCGAGGGAGATATCTGGATACAAGCAGTGTAAGATCGGTCATTGTGGTGATTTTTGGGAGAGGTACATGCCTTGCAGTGGACATTTATCAGCTGATATAATGATGATGAAATGAAATATTAAAAAATAGGGAAGGCAAACCAGGCTTTGACGTTCTGGAGTACAGGAATATTGGCTGACTATTTCATATTCACTGAAAATTAAGCGCAATCGTCACAAGTCGTCCCGACCTCGGTCTTATATCTGAGACTTGTTTTTCCTGGACATCGCAGATTGTCGGCCTCAAATCAAGTAAAAACAATTACGTAATTACTTCACCCGCAACCTTTGTCAAGGTGAAGATCTGAGTTATCGGAAGGTTGAATAAGCAAGTGCGAGTTGTAAATAAAAATCAACTTTCCCAAGTTTATCCGCATCCTTATTTGGTAATTCGAAACAATTGCCGCCTGTGGATTGGTTAGTAAAGGCGTCGCAATTCGCTAAACCGTAATTGCCTGAAGATATTTCGCCATATCTAATTTTGATTTTCAATTTAATTCTCTTGTTTTAAATATAAATCTATAAAAACTTAGTTTACATGCATAAAGAAGTTTATGGCAGACAATCGTAGTATGTAGTAGTTGAAGAGTGGTCGTATCCCAGCGGTAGAGGAGTGGGACTTGCAAAACTAATCAGTCGCTTTGGGGATAGCCCGTGGCCAGTGTGATTACCCGACTGTTCAAAGTTTATTATGGTTTTTATCTCATAGAGAGAGTTTACAATAATTATTACCGAGCTCTTGTAAATTTAAAAATAAAATATTTATATAATTCAAAATGTTTTTTCATTAAAATATATATATTTATGAAGCTTCCATTTGCATTTCGAGCCGCAAGCCCAAGAAAAGTTCTGATACCTACTACATTTCGGTATCATCACCGTTATTCATTATATAAGATTTTAATTAAATAATTAGGTCAGTATAAAAAACGTTTTATTTATATATTCTTGTATACAATTGAAGATGCAGGAAGCTTCCAACCGGTACCACTGTAAATCTTTGGTAGTCTTATGTCCAACAGTGGACTTCATATACCTGAAATCTTGAGGATAATCTGAATCAGAGTCAGAGTCTAGAATCTAATTCAAAACAGTAATAAAATTCTGCAATATGGTTAGAAGTTAAAATAACTATGATATTTTATGCAGGCGCTCGGCTTACGTAAGCAATTATATTGTAAATTGTAATTTATTTATATGTATACATATACATATACATACATATGAAGCAGAACCACCTGAAATATTATCTTTGACTTTAATAGTAAGTTTTAACTGATAGCGTTCGATTTCGTTTTAGTAAGACTATCTTTTATCCCTGCGAGTGTAGAACAAGGTAGTATTTTATCTTCAATTCTCTTCTCATTATTTAAGAATGACAGTATAAGTATATGAAATAAAAAATATCTAAAAATACATCGAGAGATGTGCGGGAGGTAGCCATTTGAGAGACATATTTTTTCCAGTTAATATCCTCAATATTATACTTTCAAATAGTTTTTTTCCCAATAAAATTGCTCATTTTTCAATATTTAACAAAATGGCTGCCGATTTACATTTTGACATTACTTTTGCACCACCTGTTATATAACACGGTCTTAGAGCCTTTTTAAACGTACGGTATCCAGTTTTGGGAAGTCGCCAGCAAAAGCAATATTGCTTGCTAAAGATGCAAAATATCATTTTCAAGAACATTGCAAACGTTCCATGATTTACGAGGGACAACGAAGTACACGAGTACCTAAATATAACAACAGTTACTTAAGTATTTGAGCGATAAAAAAAAAACTATGCATAACGTTCCACCGAGTCCGCTCGCTTCTAGATTATTTAACGACTCCTATGTGATTAAAATATCAATTGCTTTAATAAGACAGTGACGCATTGTTCTCTATATATATAGAAACTTATTAACACATAATACATCTGATTATAGTTTTACCTCTGATAGCAGATGATAAAATGATATAAATCGTGAGAGACGCAGAGATATCTGAGGCAACTATCATATCATACTATAAATCCCGTAGCATGCGCTTCTCCTTTTTCTTTTGAGCCCATTGGCATTCTCTACAATTCATATGCCTCTCCCTTATATCTATGGGGGGACATACCATAATCGCCACGCTTGGCAGGAGAGTTTTATTTATTTATTTACTTCTTTGGAAATAAACAGTAACAAAAGGCAATAAGAAAGTACAAACTTAGAAGCTTTTAAATATAAAATTAGTTACAATTGTTACCTTATATATAACTTTCTCACTGAGAACATATAATGATTTATAGTCAAACAATGACAAAAATAAAAACATTACTAAACAGGGATAAAAGATCATGGTTTATATATTTATATTATGTTTGTTTATATATTCATATTATTGTTTAAATTGTATTGTATGTACTCAATAATTTCGGACGAAATTGTTTTTTTAAAGATACGAGAGAGCACGAGAATATATGAATATTACTAACATATGAAATGTGGAGGTCACACATTCTGTATAAGGGTGCACGTTTACCGATATTTGTCCCAGCCGTTGATAAAAAAGAGAGATCTAGAACGCTTTCTTGATGGTTAGTGATCATAATATAGTATTTTGATGCACAGAGAACGCTGCTGCCCATCATCTGAAAACATGTTAGCGAGCAGTAGCAATCTTATATGATTGATACATAAAGTGTGAGCTATATAAGATTGCATTCTGGAATCGAACCCGAGACTTACTCGGTTCTCTATCCACCATGCTGTAGCATACATTAGTGATTTAAAATCCATTAAACAAGTCGACTTTTACAATACGGCCTGATACACTCTTTCTGTTTACTACTATAGTCAAAAGTTAAAGTCTTATGTTTTATTTACTTTGGTTTGTTTTTGATCTAGGAGTAGAGATTTTCTAGATCTTCGACTCAGGGTAGGTCTCTAGAAAAACATAAGGTTATGCAGGATTTCAATTCACATAAACCACCTCAGAGGTATTCCTCTGATTTCGCGGTTTGTTGAACTCTGGTAATTCTATTAGGATTTAGTTAGTCACCTACTACATATAAACAATGACAAATAGTCATAGCGGCAGTGACTTGTGATGATTTTTTTATATGACCTCCTTTTTGGGGGCCTCCAGTTCCCCTATTTCAAATCTATGATAAAGACTTTTGTTTCAAATAATTTTCAGTACATTTTATAATAGCGTTCTCTTCTGTCATCCCTTATAAGTTATCTTACTATATCTTCTTTCATTCTTGACATTTTCTTTTATATTTTTTTCTTTCATCCTGTGATCTGGTCAAGCTGATAGTCACTCAATTGACCATGATCAAGGCTATGCTCGCGATTTTTCCAAAAGATCGTACCAAAAATTAGAAGATCCTCAGACAGAAAAGTAGGTAGGCATCATATTCCAATGGAAAGTTGAAAGATCAGATGGCATACGACATTCGACCCCAACATGGAAAGACACTGTTAAGATCAGATTTGAAAACTGGATAGATTGCTTCCAACCGTTCCTATTGGAAATATATAAAAGAGAACATCTTATGGTTGAAACGATAATAATAAAACTAACTACAGCTAAACAATAGAACTAGTTACTAACATTATATAAGTGTTACAAAGTCTTTGATCGTGTTAATAATTAAAGGTGATTTGTATTCGACATACGAACATAGAGAAGCGGTTGTGACACATATTAAGTAGAATCACGGAACGCATATATAAAAACAACGCAATAGAAAAAATTAAAATTTAACCGCCAACATTTTTTACCGACTGCCATCAAAGACAGGCCAATTCAGGCAACGCTGTTTTAAGATGTTTATACAAATGTAATTTTTTCTTTTGCTAAATTGTGAATCAAATATTAGAAAATGACTGTTCGATAATACACTGTGATTACGTATTCAAACTAAAATAGATTTATATTCCTCATTAGGTCCTTACATGTTTTGACGAATGTGTCACATATACTTATAAATCCTACTTATCTATACTCTATACTATCTCTCTCTCTTTTATTTTTCTCTCTCACTATCATATAGAGTGGCGAACTTTAGAAGTAAGAGTCGCTACTTATACCCACTCTCTCTCTCTCTCTCTCTCTTTAATTTTCATCTCTCTATATCCCATAGAGCAGCGAACTTTAGAAGGAAAAAGAGTCGCTACGTATACTCTCTCCCTCTCTCTCTCTCTTTTGTTTTTTATCTCTCTATCATATACAGTAGCGAACTTTAGAAGTAAAAAGAGTCGCTTTCAAAAATCTCATTTTAAACGTAAATTTTATTTTAAATTCACATTTAAATCATAACATGAGAAAATTACGTGATGACTTCGCAAAGTCGCGATCGCATTTGTTAAAGATGACTAATTTTGTCGAACATTTTAACTCGGTCGGACTTTAATCTTCTAAAGTATTACGTAATAAACCTATACTTATTTGAACATTACGGGGACCGGAAAGTAATTTCGTTTCTTTAGACATAATTTACAAAAAACCGATTGGTTTTTACCGCTCCGGCATGGAAAATTTGTATACTAGATGGCAAAAAGTTGTTGACAACGAAGATGAATATATTGTTGATAAGAAATAAAACTTGTTAAAATGTAGTTGTGTGAATTTAAGAAAGAGACATTACTTTCCGGTTCCCCTGATACAATACTGTGATGTATCAAGTCAGTCAAAGTTACATAGTGTTTTATACACCAGAGGGAAGTGTGAAGGTTTCGCACGGTCACGTGGGGTATTAGTTTAACAACAAAACTATTAATTTCTTTTAGGACTCGCGACTTAGTAATATGGCAACAAAATAAGAGGATTCGAATTAACAGCCATAAGTGTTTTAAATTTGTAATTTATGGTAATTGTTCGCCATGAACAACTAACTGAATCAAGCAGCTAGATTGTTCAGGTCATACCTTTAAAGTATATCATAATAACGACTTTGATAGAAAAGTAAGTAATAATAGAAAGACTTTTATATTTATATTTATTTACATTTAAGAAGACAATGAAAACTTTTCCTGGGCATCACAAACATCATTACAATGTCAGCAGATAGACACCCACTGCAAGGCATAGACCATTGCTCCGCAACCTGTGTGCTGTAGGATACAAGTGAGTCGCGGTAAAAATTAATTAATTGAAATTTCACAATTTTTCATTACACGTATTGTGTATTTGAAACACTGCGGCACGTCACGTTCACTCGTCTCTCGATTTTAGCTATCGGTGTGCCTTGAAATACTAGAAAAGATTTTAGCGTGCCATAGATGAGAAAAGGTTGAGGAACACTGGCGTAGATCATCCACGATGACATTCCGTTGCCCATGTGACGACTACACAGTACAGACGTTTCTCCACTTGCTCAGACACTGCTCCCGATTAGAATTCAAAAGACTGAACCACGTAAACTTATGTACCTTAATATACCTCCGTTAAACTTACTGGACCTCCTCAAGAAAAAATCTACGGCAAAATCTTTTGATGAGTTGGGCCGTTGGCCCGGCACATTGTCCTAAAACTTGTATTTAACGGTCGGTAGCGCTTGGGTAGCGAATTGAAATAATAAATTGTACCGATTGATGTATAATTGAGTAAAAGTTCCAATAGTATTGTTTATAAATATGTTTAAAGTTTAGGTGTATGTAGCGACAAATATTGCACATCGGCCTTTGGAAAGATACCATGCACTAATTTCGGCTTCGTAGAGCGTTATCTCTGTCCCACAATGCCAACATGTCGTTTTGTGCATGCGACAGAGATGACGCTCTACGAAGCCGAAATTAACCGATTGTCTCTTTCCAAAGGTCGTTGTGCATTATTTATCGCCGGGGTATTGTAAATCCTCTTACAATTTTAATCTCGTAGAATTTATTACAATTCAATTGAAATTTTTATTCATAACATAAAAAATCACAAAAACTTGTTTGAACATATATAAAAATTCTAAGTTTTTTAAAACCTAGTAAGAAGTTTTAAGTAATAATTAATAAAATATAATTAATAAATAATATATTAAACGATCTTTTCCTGTCAAACTAAAGTGTGAAATAAATAAGTAATTTGTATATGTACGCGCAAATATTTGTTTTGTTACTGTGATTTGTCGACGTTTTTCAGTATCTCATGATTATTTTAAAATATTATTCAAATTAGTTTTCATTGTTGAATATTTTTCTTTACTCTATAGCTGTGAGAGAATCGGTTACTCTGAAGGTCGTCCATAGAAATTTTTTATCAACACGAAGTAATTTATCAAAAAAGTGGCAAAGTTTTTTGCGTCATTATATAAACATAGATAACAAAAGATAATTTAAATACCCATACATATGCTATTTCGTTTTACAATTACTCAATTTAAGAGACTATGAAATATAATCAGCTGTCAAAGTCATAAAGAAAATAGGTAGGGGAGGTGTATCCAGTATATATTTTATCTACAAAAACCAAGATATATACATCTACCAAGATAGATACACCTGTGTCGCACTAGTCAACCACAGTGACTATATTAATAATTTATTATTAACAATTATTAATGAAATACATTTAAATATAGTTAGCTCTCCTTTTCTAAAGATTCAACACTTGTTCCAAGTACCTAATACTTGGAACACTGGTGTAAACGACATTTTTATTTTATTCCTGAATCCTTAAATATATATTCCTCGAAATTTTACAACGAATAGTTGAAGCAAATAAATCAGATTTTAATTGTACATCGGATGATCATTAACAAGTGAAAGGGTGTTACTCTGTAATAAACCTCTCTGTCTGAATAAAAAAATATTAATAATTGGGGTGTGAGATGAACTTTGCCATCCATCCTTCTCGAGTATTGAAAAACATTTCAGAATTTCGCATCAAATTTTATTCGGCTTTATTAAAATCTGTTGTAACACTAATTATCGGGTAAATAATGTCAATTAACAGTAATATGATTACAATTTTGTTACTCAATAATCATGCGTTAATCACTGTATTTAGCCAAATATTTCAAGATCTTCGGAACAACCAATTTACTATTATGCTTACTGTAAATAAAGTCAAAATGATTCCACTCGGGATACTCCATCACCACGTTCTCCAGCACGTTCGGCAGGCTGTTCACCAGCCAGGGCAAGTCCTCAACGTCCACCATAAGATCCATCTTACCGTGCATGACCACCGTGGGCGTGGTCATGGCGCTCAGATTGTAGGTCGGAGCATCCGCGCTTCCATATCGCCTGATGTTTTCAGTTTCCCCGAAGTCGTACTTTCTGAGAACGTCTGAGTACAACGCCTGTCCGTATCGCGCGAACATGCGGACCGACACGCCAGTCGGGAAGTGTCCAAAGAAGACTTTAAGTGTCTCTGGAGTGATGGAGCCCTCGTGGTCCGAGTCGAACATGACTCTGAACGCTTTGCAAACGTTATTCAAGAACGCATCGTGTGTGCAGGTGTAAGACAATGCTTTTTGCAGGAGGTTGCCTTTGGAGAAAAGCTCTTTGACCCCGACGGAGGCCAAGACGTTTTCCATAACCCTGAAGACGCTGGTGGAAACCCGAAGCCCGACAGATTTACTGTTGACCAGCCGCGAGGGGGGGGCGAGTGCAATCAGCAGCCGCGCCTTGGTGCAGTAGGCCGGCTTTTCCGAGCACATCATCATGAAGGTATTTGCGCCTTGCGAGTACCCGAGGTAGTTCACGCTCTCCGTGCCTGTCTGCTTCAGTACATAATCTATGGTGGCCGGAACGTCGTACAGAGCAACCTCGTCTGAAGAGAAGTCCCAGAACTCTGCATGAAGGTCGGGATCGAGGCGAAGGTGTCGCCGGCCGTAGTGCGTGCCGCGCGCGTTGGCCAGCCACAAGTCGACGCATGCGTCCGACAGCTGGTAGACCAAGCTCGCATTCCGTCCTGCATCCAGCCACGTGTCGGAACTCATGAGGAACCCGTGCATCATTATAAGAGGCGGGCCTATTTCTCGTCCAGCGCATCTTTTGCCGGGCAACATGTGGAAAATCGTTAACAGATAGCCATCCTCAGTGTTCACTGTGTGGACTTCGGTCGCGTACCTATTAATTGAACTGTGCTGGGTTACGTTCAGGAACATATCTTTATCTAAACCAAGGTACTTGTTCGCGTATCCACCGATGGATAGCGACGGTACATTGACGATGTTCCAATGTAACAAAAATATGTAGACGACCACGAACTGACGCAGAGCGTGCTTTATTTGTAACATCGCGTAATCTTTAGTGAGGACGGTTTAGATGAAAATTTATTCGCAGCACGAGTGCGATGTCCTCGGGCGAAGGCGGGCGCGCGTCGACTGGCTGGCGTTAGACGGACAACCGTTTGTAATAGAGTGGACACAAAAAAAAATTCAGAAACAAAATTAATGAGTTCTCTAATTTAAGTCACGAAATTTTAACATTACTATGTCTCGCATCTTTAGGTACATAGTAACAAAATTAGATAGGAATTAGGTTTTTTTTGATTGATCGTCTCCTCGGTTTTTTGAAAGTTATTATCTAACAAGAGATCATCGCGTAGCAAGGCAATTGATAGACCCTTTTGGAGACCATATCAGGCATAAAGGGCATCAAGAAGCCTTGTACCTCTGTGTTGAGTATATTACCTAACACCTGTTAGCTGTTAGTCTAAATTTTACAAACAAATTAAGATATATTTAAATTTTATTGGCAAGTTCCTAACGCTTTTATAACTTACTAATAAATAATTTTATGTGTATTTTTTAACTTCTTGTCTCATTTTGTCTCGGATGACAAATGTCAATGACAATAGTGTCAGTTGTTAATTTAGCTTCGTAAAGAACAACTATTTGCGTTGCATATATAAATGGTGCTATGAGGTAGAAAAAAACAGCACGAGAATTTTCCATCCCCAATATCATCTTGGCGATCTGACCTCATAGAAGTTGCTTTCTACCAAAAACGTCTCCTAAAGTATTTTCTGTGTCTTCAAGTGCCAATTGTTCTGAGGTGTGAATGTTTCACCAATTAGTTGAGCTGGTCGACTATTTCTGTCATCTAACGCTAAAGATGGAGAGGAAAGGATGTGTTCGAAATTTTTTTACGACATCAGAAATTATTAGGTTGGTGCACGAATAAAAATACCTGATAAAGCCCCGCAGATTGGCAAGTTAATATGGTATTTAATGGAATCAGGCGTTACTTCGCGGAAGTCCATCCTAAGTAAGAAAAGGACCAATATTTAGCCACTTCCGCACATGCAGTGGTAGTCGTGCAATAAGTGCACCGCCCGCCAGCCCGCTGATAAATGCGTAGGCGACAAACAATGCGAATCACACAACCGCCGCCGCCAAATTACTCAACACGTGTTTCACCCCTCCACGGGGCATCTTCAGGGGTTATGTTACACCGATTAGTGCCAAACACAGAGTCAAGTTAATAGAGTAAAGTTAATATGGTAGTACGCGGATCACGTATCGCGCGAAATAGAGCGCGCTAGGGTTTTAAAGTTCTGGAGAAGAGATGACGGAGCGTCAAGAGGACCTTAGGAAGTCCGCCCACAAAGTGAAGCTATTTTGTAAGGGACGTCGGAATACGCAGGGTTCTAATAGAAAAGAATTACAAACATGAAAATTTTAAAAAAAGAACAATGAAATCGGTAAAGTTAAATTCACATGTTAGCGTCTTAAAACAATTGCACTATAAAACGACATTTTAAATTGGGGCCATTCGCGAAACTACAATTTTTTACATCCATTATAGATCAAGCATTTGACCTCTAACTCAACTGAAGTCAAACGATGACGAGAACTACGATGGTATCTGCTTGCCCATATAAAACCTATTTCGTCTTGTCTTGAAGATTATAAGTTATAATTGGCTAGAAACAACGAATCCGGTAGATTGTTCCACTCCTTGGCTGTTCGCAATTATAAAAGTATTAGCAAAACACAGCGCACGTGGAAATAATTTCAATATATATAGTATATACTATAGTACAGTCACGCTGTTTTTTCTTGGTCTAGATGTTGTTGCGCTTACAAACCGTACAGTAATTTCAGTTGCATTTTTTTGGAATAAACGTTGATTCGGTGCGCTGTCAATAAAATTCTGAGCATCCGTCTCCAGCATCACATCTTCAGGCTATCAATGTTCCGACGTTCCAGAATTCCTCCAGAAATTAAATTAAAGATTCAGAAAAGTTCTCGACCGGCGGCAACGTGCCCGTAGACGTGGCGTGGGTAGGTGCCCTCTAGGTGAACCGATGATGTAATTAAGGTCGCTGGAACTCCCTGGATGCAGGCAGCGTAAGACTGGTAACCGTGGCGTTCTTTGGGAGAGGCCTAGACCTTGCAAATGGACTTTTATTGCAAGCAAGTATACATATATGTGTATGTGTGTGTGTAAGTGTGCGTGTGCGGGCGTGTGTGGGCATGTGCGTGTGTGTGCGTGCGCGTGTGTGCGTGCGCGTGTGTGTGTGCGTGTGCGTGTGCGTGTGCGTATGCGTGTGCGTGTGCGTGTTACCACTGATCACAAACAAATTTCCAGAGGATGGGCAGCAGCGCCCTCTGCATACAATAATAGCACACTGTGACATTTCTGGGTTGAAACGGCGACGACCAATTAGTACATTTGCTAGATATTACTATAATTCGAGAAGTGATGACATCATATTCTTGTGAGGAATTTATGTTTGTCTGCATCATTAAAGTGATAGGCTTTAGGCTAATTTTAGAGACCGCTCTAATTGATTTGATAAAACCAGATTGTATAGATTGCTGCAGAAAAAACGGAAGCCTCGTGACAGCTTAAGTCAGGAGATGATATGTTATGAATGGAAATCTAAAGAGTTTTAACCGTTAAAAGTAATAGTATTCTTACAACTGATAGTTGAACATTTTAATCCTTTAAAATTGTAGTGGGAACTTTACTTATAAACGACATTTATATCGGACAGACACTTCTTCCGACTCAGGACTCGTGGATCTGAAATCCACAACCTAATAAATTAAAAAAAATCTGCGTCTACTCTGTTGTAGGAGATAGGCGTGAACCTTTTCTCTGAAGATCTTAAGTTGAATCGATATCAAACGTGGAAGATGATCGTTGTGAGTCACCTAATCCGCGAACGTGAAGCCTCCAACACCAATCGAATATAGCCTGCAGAGCCTATTAATATTAGCCGCACACACTGCCATAATATAGTTTATAAAAAGTTTTACAACTAAAGCATCGTGTAATGGATTTTATTAAATAAGTAAAAATGTCAAATAGTGACCAAGGCACAGACGACCTTGTTAAATTCGTCGCAACGCTAGATGCAGGCCGTTTCTAACCTGTTCCATTCGATATCTATGAAGAAGGCCTGTCTGATAACATATTACTGCTGAGATGTTAATGTTGATGACCAATTTTATAAAAATATCTATTTATATATTTATATTCTTATCAATATAAACAAAAGAGTTAGTTAGTTTTATTATGCAAAATAATATATATATATATATAGAAATACATAATTGTGTACTTATGTGTGTGTGTGTGCCTTGTAATAGCGCTAATGACGGATTAAATGAGCTGCACGCAAGACAAATGTTTCTGTTTCACATATACTGCATATATATATTTATATATATATATATATATATATATATATATATATATATTTGTTATACATATAACATGCTTTGATATCTCACTGCACATACGTCCCGTGTTAAAACTATAATATTTTTCAATATACTAAAAATCGATTGATGATGATTGTGATCTTGTCCCATATTCTTCCTTATTTTCTATGGCATCTTAAAACCGACACTGATATAAAAATATTGTTTATGTGACAAAATTCGGCTCGTAATGCCATAATTTTGTTTTAAAATAATTAACAAGTTCTCTATAAAAATAATATTAAATAAATATTATTATAGCATTTAAGAGGTTTTAGTTCATTTAAATGTGCGGTACTTCGTTTGACTTGACTGATAATATATTGGGACGATCGCCGAAATATCTGACGCAAAAAAAAATATAAAAAAGGTGCAACTGGCCCTATTTTGTTTCGTGTCGTTTTATTGCATGTTTCACTGCAGCTAGTAGGCGATGAATTAAAAAACGGACTACAAAAGGTGGTCGTATTTTAGGGGTCTTTATCGTTTCTTTACTTAGTGAGGTTAGGTGAACGGTTCGACGCTGGGTGCGGAGGTGTTAGAAATTCTACCTGCGATACTTTAGGAGGCGTCTCGAGGAAGGCCTGGTAGTTTTTGACTGACGTCTAGACAACAAAGCGAAAGTCGGCACGTTACCATGGGTTGAAGTAGTTAGAGGCGCGTAAATACTAAGTATGATCGCAGAGTTATGGTTTAGTTAGAAAAGGACCAATACTTAGCCACTTCCGCACATGCAGTGGTAGTCGTGCAATGAAATGCACCGCCCGCCAGCCCGCTGATAAATGCGTATGCGGCAAACAATGCGAATCAAACAACCGCCACAACCAAATTACTCAACACGTGTTTCACCCCTCCACGGGACATCTTCAGGAGTTATGTTACACCGATTAGTGCCAAACACAGAGTCAAAGGCTCAAAGGCGGTGCATTTCATTGCACGACTACCACTGCATGTGCGGAAGTGGCTAAATATTGGTCCTTTTCTTACTTAAGATTGACTTCCGCGAGGTAACGCCTGATTCCATTAAATATTTATGGTTGAGTGTTCACATAGTTATGAAATTGTATCCGAATAGTGGCTATTGTTATCTCAGTGCCGTAATAAAAACATTTTTTAAATGCAGGCAGTATTTTAATTCAAGCTCCACCCTACATGTAATAATATGTAACACATTTAAAAAGAGCTACCGTTCATTCAGATTAGGATTTCGAATCGGTGATAGCTTACTAATAATGTTATAATAATTAACGTTTTAAAAGTGCGTGCAAATGTCCACTTGAATAAAATAACAAATTTAGTGGAATATATTATGAATATATAGCAGCATTAATACCGTAGCGTGCACTAGTTAGTTTCAATCCATTAAACACGTCGTCTTTGACGACACGGCGTAGCACGGCGTAACTGCTCTACAAGAAGGGTTCGTAGCCATCCTGCTGTGACCTGGATTCTACGTACCAAGACGTACTGCACCTTTTGAGCAATTTACTAAATTTACAAAAAAAATCACACAACATAATAATTTAAATCTGTGTGTGTTTTAGTTCCACAATCACTGAGTCCCCTAAAAAATCACACTCAACGAATATTATATTTTTTTTATAACTTTGTATATGTTTGTGTAAAACATAAATGAAATAACAATTGAATGACCGCAGTGATTGTGCATATAACACGCGTGTAAATGCATTTAAAGTACACATAGCATGCGGCTTGTGCATATATTATCACGCCATTATATAAAACAGGGTGGATAGGTACGCGGGTGTTGGTCGCCGTGATTAACGAGATACGTTCACGCTACCTACCACAGTAGAGTTAGTTATGTTACTTTTGCTTATATCTAAACGTCGTTAAATAAGTACAGTTAAATAATTTCGTTTAATATAAATATGGTAAGGATAAAATTAAATACAGCAAATTAAATATTATTCTTCAGCATCATTATTTCAGCTGAAGGATTTCTACTTCTAGATATTGACCTTATCCAAAGATTCCCAATAAGACCGCAGAAGCGGCGTAGATCCGACCTCAAGGTCGTCTGTTCTGACATACTTTTTTTTTATTTTTAACGATTCCAAATGTTTCACAGCCATGGTTATTGAATAAGAAAAGGACCAATATTTAGCCACTTCCGCACATGCAGTCGTAGTCGTGCAACAAAGTGCACCACCCGCCAATCCGCTGTTAAATGTGCCAAATACAGAGTCAACAACTCATCACAGAGTCAAGTCAAAAACTAATCGGTGTGACATGGCTCCCGAAGATGCCCCGTGGAGGAATGAAGCACGTGTTGAATAATTTAGCGGTGGTAGTTGTATAGTTCGCATTGTTTGCGAGCCCAGCGGGCTGGCGGGCGGTGCACTTTGTTGCACGACTACGACTGCATGTGCGGAAGTGGCTTAATATTGGTCCTTTTCTTACTTAGGATGGACTTCCGCAAAACAACGCCTGATTCCATTAAAAAAAGGTTATTGAATTTACTCTGTAGTTTGTTTGTAATGTTTATATTATTTTCTTAAGAATTTTTCTATTTCTTACTCAATAAGAATCTTCCATGTCTTAATGTAGATGGTAGAAATAAATCTATTCTTAATTTTTCCGTTTAATAACACATTTAGCTGTAGTAGGATGCATGAATTTTGTCAACATTGTAGCTGACAGATGTGGCATTATACTGACTATGTTGTCTGTGGGACAGAAGTGGGCGTGGTTAGAGGTGGATAGCTCTATCTGTACTGGATATATTCCGATTTCACCGCGCAAACCGCGAAATTTACATTATTTTAACGACCATGTATTACAGTGCAGCTATTGTTGTGTAAAATTGTTATATTCATATCTAAGTCTATCACATTGTTGTCTTATATATTATTGTTACATATTTATAATAATTTCAAAACTTTTATAAATTATATTAAATTCAAAACTTTTTGTTAACAACATTTAAAGTCGATTTTTAAATTAATGGAATAAACAATACCTATAGGGGGTAAAACTTCTGACGATCTTCTTTTTGAAACAAGGCATCACCGTTCTCCAAAGATATCTGTGGGTGGGTATATCATAATCGCCACGCCTGGCAAGCGAGTTTGTAATCGCAATGTGGTATTATAGTACGCAAAGGACGCTATCGCCCATCCTATGGAAACTTATTTGTGAGCAATGTCAAACCTATATAATTAATTCACAATGTGTGGATTACATAAGGTTGTATCCCGAAAATCAAACCTAAGACCTACAATAGAACGTCTCATTTCTCTACCAGAACCACTACTGAAATTTCACTTTTTACTATGCTTCAGAGTTAAGCATCATCTTGCCAGTGAATATCTTACGGCAACGGTAATGATGATGACACGTTAGGAGCCTGTGAGCCTGCTAATGATACCAGAAGAAAAGTGGAAAATCAATATGCAAGTGAAAGTCATCTAGAGATTGAGTTCAACACAATGAGAACTAAATTTTGATGTTTTATAGTGAAATTAATGGCACTGGATACGGACTACATTTAAATATTTATACAATAAAAGGTTCCAAGCACGCAACAGCGGTTGTACGGAAAAAGAATGGGTGAAGGTGTGTGAATAGACGGTTATCGCAGACGGCGTTTCCGGATTCATTAATAGTGACGTAATGCGAAGCCGGAGCAAAGCTTGACCCAGATGTGGGGATCGATGCGGGGTCGACGACCGCCCGCGGCACGGCCCTCCCACTGGGAAATCAACCGATCTTCACTGCACAATACATTTATTGCATCATAATACTCACTGAACATAGCTTCAGCCTCGGGGTAACCAGTACCGGATACATCTTGAGTACTATACACACCCTTAGGAATATGTTTCGCTTCGAAGCTATTAACGAATAATAAAATCATGACAAATAACTTAGTTTTAATAGATTATTTCGCGATTTTAATTTTATTTTTATTTTCGTGACGTTTCCAGTATTAGGTCAGAGATGAGTATTTATAATCACAAGATACTAATTGGGATTCTAAAATAAATTTATTTGTAGTTAAAAAGTCTGAGCAGTGGTAGCCCAGTGGTAGGGCCTGGGACTTGTGATCTTAAGTTGGAACAGTGATTCTCAAAGTGGTCTATATCGGCCCCTAGGGGTCCATGACAACCTGCAAGAGGTCTACGTCAGCGAAAAAAAATTTGGCGGTCCATGAAATGGAAACGGGAGTCCTCGATAGTGCATCTCAACACGTACACTGATAGTACCTATTTACTTACATCATACTATCTTATAATATCAAAACATTTACATTATTTATAAAAGTAACAAACACAATTAACAAACAAAATTGACGCCAAATGTTGATAATTTATTATTAAAGCATCAGGTTCATACTTCTCACTAAAAATATTGACTTATTGCTTATGTTATTTTATTTATAGTTTATTTTAGGTTTATTTAATGTTACGTATATTTTACATAACAGATACAAAATTTTATTTTGAGTATTTTTAATTTAAATTCAATTAATAAATGTATAAATTAACATGTATTTTTGCTTTAAGTTTTTAACACTAAATTTCACTACAGTTAGAAATTTACAGGAAATCAATTCTTGAATTATCTAAACCAATAGAAAATATCCATGAGGCCTGGGCCTCAGGGATTAAAGAGTGAAGAGAATAACGTTGACCGCTCGAGCTGTATAATAGTGTCCATCGTGCGATGGTAGCAATATCACATTACACGGACACCTGCCTATATTACACGGACGAGACCAAGATGCGATCGCAAGATTCATCGATGTGGCAAAAACGACCACCGCACAGATACCGGCGTACAACAGAATGGCAACATAGAGGTGAAGAACTAGTAACATGATTCGTAATTTTAAATCTGGTCTTTGTTATGGTGTAGCTAAAAACAAACAAAACAACTAGACACAAAAATAGTTCTCTTCAATTTAGTTTTTAATAGTTTAAGATTTAACATAGGAAATAGTTTAAGAGACGCAAAAACAATTTCTAATTCTTTCTTTGCTAATTTTTACAAATGTAATAGTAAAAACAAAGGCACGGACGCTAACGTCTGAGGAATATAGATTCTACTTTTAAAAAATATATCATCTTATCCACTGTACTCATTAAAACTCATATGAATGTACTTATTTTTTCAGCTAAGATTCAAATCTATCTCTTAGTGGTTTAATACTGAAGACTATACTTGACAAAATTACATAAATTCAATTAGTAGTAAAACACTAAGTAAAAGTCTCCAACAGCGCCGTTCCTCGCGTTCTCTAACTACACTATCTTCTTTTCTCCTCCTTCACCTTCAGTTCGTAACAAATACCCAAAAAAAAAACGCTCCTCAAGAAATTGTCTACATAACTGTTCCCCCTATAGTTAGTGACTTTACTCCTCTTTCTAAATACAATCTATTCTTGTCTTACTGTGATAAAAAAAATAGAATATGTAAATAATAAAATAAAGAATAAAAAAAATGTACCTAGCCACCTGAGTAATAAGATGATGGGAGGAAGGCGATGAAAGCAAGAAGGGATGAAAGAATGAAATGAAAGATATTGTGATGGAAATAAGGTAAAAATAGAAGAAATTGAGAAGTATGACAGTGAGTGAAGAATAAAGATGAAAAATCTGAAAAATTTATTTGTAAACAAAGACCCTGATCCCAACTAATTAGGGGTATGAGAGGCCTCCTCCTCGCGGGGGCCATAAAAAAATCTATTCTTCTCTGAAACGCGCTCTCTCTCTATATTAGGATAATGCGCATTCAAAACATATATTTAAAAAGCTGTTGTTTGATGGGTAGACAGAATCATCACGATAATTGTAATTTATTTCTTACTATATTTTATGAATAGTATATTTAAATATATGTGTTATATTATATTAATATACCTTTGTAGTTAGTAATCATCATTAGTATAATTGTGTTGTTATTTTTTTATCTTTTTTATTATTTGCCTTCTCATTTTGATTTTTTTCCCTTTTATGTTATTTACATATTTTGCCTATCATCATTCATATTTTTTGGTATCGTCTAAACGGTTAACTGGCAGGAAATGTCTTCAACATTAAGTTCTCGATTATTTATACATTATATAAGAATTATACGTTTAAATCAGTGATTCCCAAAGTTGTCTATATCGACCCCTAGGGGTCTATGACAACCTGCAAGGGGTCTACGTCAGCGAAAAAAAATTTGGGGAACCATGAAATGAAAATGGAGGTCCACGATAGTGGATCTCAACACATACACTGACTACTATTTACTTACATCATACTATCTTATAATATCAAAACATTTACATTATTTATAAAAGTACCTATGAAGTAAAAAAATTATTATATATGTTTATAAAATTGTGTAAGTTGTAGGATGTTGGTATTCGCTGTGGTACTACTCTACTTCTCTATAAATACGAATGTGGGACAAATACGTTTATTCGTTTCCTGAATCTTGAAAAGGAAAGTGTTAAGAAAATATTTAAAAAAAGTATAAATTAACATGTGTTTTTACTTTAAGTTTTTAACACTAAACTTCACTACAGTTAGAAAATTACAGGAAAGCAATTTCAGGTAAGTAGGGGTCTACCCAACACGAAAAAACATGGCAAGGGGCTACGACACAAAAAAGTTTGAGGAACTCTGGTTTAAATGAATAAAAGGCTGCTAAATATTCGTATCGGGCCATATCGCATTATTCAAGTTAATGTTTAATAAGCATCACAAGTTACTTTATTTTGTAAAGCTGACCTATGTAAGCCTGCTGAAAGATGCAAGCCTTTCTCAAAGATTTCCACGATGGTCGCTCTTGCTCTGACAGCGAATTCCCAGGACCTTGGTTAGATCATCGGTGATCTATTTCGAGACATGCACACGCGTCATATCAACTCGTACCAAATAATCTCTCATTTCACTAATTAAGCCCGGGTCATAATCCAGGTTACAGGCCGTAAAAAACGTGCTTTACTTTTCCATTTTCTTAATAAACTAAGTTTGTGTCGTAGTATTCGGACTAAAGATTTTTAATTTAATCATTTCAGTCATAGGCTTCAGCTAGACATAGGCTTTACTCAAAAAATTCCTATATAACCTGGCGAAAGCCGCCTGCACCCAGTACCTTCCGAGTATCTTAATATGTCGTTTCTAGTCGTCGATGCACGTTCGCAACTCCTTTGTTTTGCGCACTATTCTACTAGCCTGCTCACTACCACTAGCTTGCCAACCACCACTCACCTGCCAACTAGCACTAGCCTGCCCACTACCACTAGCCTGCCAACCACCGCTCACCTGCTAACTACCTCTAGCCTGCCAACCACCACTCGCCTGCCAACTAGCATTAGCCTGCCAACCACCACTCACCTGCCAACTAGCACTAGCCTGCCAACCACCACTCACCTGCCAACTAGCACTAGCCTGCCAACCACCGCTCACCTGCCTACTAGCACTAGCCTACCTGGTACCACTATCCTGCCCACTACCTCAAGCTTGCGAATCTTGCCAAACTTATGTTATCAGATAAATTCATTCACAAACCTTTTTTATCACAAAGTAACCAGAAACTACTTTACAGTACATAACGCGTTTTTCCAAGTTTTATTTTGAACAACTTTTTAAATTGATTACATGTTAATTTAAAGAAAGCAGCAATAGCCCAGGATGGGTAGCAGCGTCCTTTGAGCACCATAATACCACACTGCGATCAACAAATCGCCTGTCAAGCGAGGCGATTAGGGTATATACTCCCATAGATATGGTTGGGTGAGATTCTAATCGTTCCAGTGGGCGTCTATGGGCGGAAATAAATTCAGAGACAGAACACATATAACTGTGCGTGTTTCAGATTCGAACCCTGAATTAAGTATGGCAAAAAGAATGTTTAAGCAAGTCAGGAGAAATAAATACAATATTGGTTCTTATTTTTACCGTCGCCCATTGCAAGACAGAAGAAGAAGAGAAGAGAGGAGGGAAAAGAAGATAGAAGAAGAAAAGAAAATAAGAGAGACGAACAGAGAAAATAAGGGAGAAGAAGGCAAAATAAGAGATAAGAAGAAGATAAAAGAAAGGAGAAGAAGTAAAATAAGAGATAAGAGAGAAAAATAGAGAAGAAAAAGAGAGAAGAAGAAGAAGGTCCTGCGCTGTCCGCAACCAACAACTTCCAGCGAAATTAACTATGTAATCCGTCCACCTAGTGGGGAGCCTATCCACGCCGCGTCTACCGCCTCCTGGACACTACTCGAGAATCATATTGGTTACCAGTTGCCGATTTCATACATACACTAAGTTGGCTAATTATTTTTCTACACATCTCCGTAGAGAAATCCTGAGTACAACGCTATCCGTTGTTCGAGTGAATATGGACTCGCTAATAAGGTTAGAGAAGATTTTAAAGCTTAACTTAATTGAAGATATAATTTAGTAATTTTATTTACATCTGTAATTATACAGTTAAAAGATAATGATTATATAATTTTATAGTTTTATGTGTGTATTATTTGTTGATATCCGTTAATAAATAATACGATACGTGTAGTGGAACATAAATATTTCAAATGGAACAATAAAAATAAAGGCAAGCGATCAAAGTTTCTCTTGCGCGCAAAATACAACCTCCGCCCCCCATCTCTATTTGCCGTCCCGACCTGTTCAAATAGTTCCCGAGAGAATCGCCTCGGTAAACTTTAAATAGTTTTAAGATCAAATTGATTTTCTTGACCGAGTTATAGTTCTTTAAATATATAAGTATGAAAAGGTCTGATCTACGTATTATTGTACAATATGACATATATTTGTCGAAAAATTTTCTTTTATTACTACCAGAGAGAAAGTGGTCTCTAATGATGGACAATACTTTGAGTAATGTCATTGTAAGCATTGTATTTTAAATATATTTTTTTTTGAAAAAAAAAAAAACAGCGAGAATTTATTCAAGGTCCTAATATATTGATTTCTTTGAGGATCTTAGCGTTGGTTTGATGAACCGTCTATAAAATTTTGAGCATCTATTTCCACCACCACGTCTCCAGGTTGTCAATATTCCAACCATCCAGAATTCCCCTTTTTAATTTAATACATATAATTGAGAAAAATTCTCGAAAGGCGATCACATGCCGATAGACGCGACGTAGGTAGGCACGTGGGGTGCCTACCTACACCGCGTCATACGCCTACGCCATCATGGCATTCTTTGAGAGAAGCTTATGCCTTCCAGTGGGCTTCCACCGGCTTAAAAATAAAGAAATAATTCATAAATATTAGACATTTAACTGTATGCGTTCTAAATTTGAATTTGAAAGAATCACAAACCACATTCCTTTTTTTTATGGCCCCCGCTATTGGAGGCCTCTCGTGCCCCTAATTTGTTGGGGTCAGGGTCTTTGTTTACAAATAAGTTTTTCAAATTTTTATCTTTATTCTTCACTCACTTTAATTCTTCTCAATTTCTTTTGTTCTTACTTTTTTTCCTTCACAATATCTTTAATTTTGTTCTTTCATTCCTTCTTGCTTTCATCGCCTTCATTCCATCATCTTATTACTCTTAGGTGGCTAGGTACATTTCTTTTATTCTTTATTTTATTACTTATCCTATTTTTTTTATATCACAGTTTTCTTATTTTTGGGTTTGACTTTTTTAATACAATACTACTTTGTTCTTATTCCATTTTTAGTTTATTTTTCCTATTATTAATTGACTATTTAAACCACAATCCTTTAGCGCAACTGTGGTAATATTCGTTGCCAGTTGCCAATTTCAAGCAAAACAAACAATCAATTATTAATATGGGATGGACGAGCAAATAACGCCCCTGCTATTTTGAGGAAATTGAATAACTACGAAATTGAATAGCTACTAAAGCCGTTTTCCGGCGTTACAGTGTTTGGGCAAGAGTGAGACAGCGATACGCGTTTTGTTATTCTTATAACAGTTACGACGTTCGCTCTCTTAGCCTAGCGGTAGAGAACTGAAACTTGTTACTGTAGATCACTGGTTCGATTTACATAACACACATAATTTTAAATAATAAAAAAAATAATATCTTATATAAATCACACTTTGTGCATTAGTTATATAGGATTACAACTGTTCACAAATAAGTGTCCGGAATCAGCAGCGTCCTATACGTACCATAATATGTGTGTGTGTGTGTGTGTGTGTGTGTTGCGTGCGTGAGCGCATCTTAGTATTATTTTAATAATTTGTCTGTCCACCAAAGGCAAAACTTTTTCTTTGCTATACAAACTTATATTTACCAAAATATTAATAAATTAAACCGTAAAAAATATAAATTGGAAGAACTGTGGCGCATGGGAAGTGCAAGCCGTAAGAGTGATAGATAATGTGAAGAATGAGAAAAGAGATAATAGAAGAAATTGTGATGGATAAGAGATAGAGAATGATAATGAAACAAATTATGATATTTTTAAAGAAAAAGTCCCTGTCATAGAATAAGATACAGGTACAAAAGGCTGAAGAAAAGAGCTAACTGTTCAGCGGTTACCTATTCTGCGCGTTATACGGAGTGCCTGAAACTATTTCATTGTTATTAATGATTTATTAATATCAGTTCGTGGAAATTTATACGAACAAATTGAAGTTGTTCGAACAATAGTTAAGTTATTAAAACTTAAGGTGTCTTAACCGAATGGGAGAGTTCAGCGACCCCCAGACGAAGACCAAACCGCAACGTAAACGTTTGAAACAGGTCGTTAAACTGTCCTAAGGTTGCGCTCCAATTTCAGTAATGGCCGACTCACCCCATCCACCAATATCGTTATGAGCTAATGTTAAAAAAATATGAAGGTGTAAACACCTTCCTTACTCTATATATTGCCGATAACTAGAACAATGACGTCACATTCTGATCAGTGAGCATTGTCTCACCTATTATCAGATTGTCGATTTTATTATCATTTTTAATAAATCCTTAGAGTCATTGTTACGTCACAGTGCAAAAAAGGGTACAGTAATAGAGTTCTTATGGAGAAGAATACGTAAGAATAAGTATAATTAGTTATAGCTGCATTTAATAGTTTAAAAAATAATAACTAACGTGATGCTAATATTGCAACAAAAAGCGTTTTCAAAAATCGAATTAATAAGTCGTAAATCGAGTTAAGACTAAGTTAAAACAGAAAATGCTTTTTTCGATACAGTTCGTTGTTGTGAGACGGTAGTGAATGTATATTTAAAACTTTAATAGCGCCAGATAGATTTTTAACGGTAAAAGTTGAAAGATTGATAAAAGTTAACATAACTGTAATCCAATATTGCTGGCCTGAAAATCAATCAAACGTCTTCAGAAAGACAAGGGCAGCGCAAATCCTTATTGACTCATCTATAAAAGGTTCATACTTATTCGATATAGAACAAATCTCCAAGCCGAACAGATTATCGACATATCAAAGCAAACATGTAAAGCGTGAACTCCACTTTGAGTACTACGCTTCGACCTCGTAAATCGACACTGAGCCGATATAAATCCAACTGAACACACACTTAAGTGCGCGCTGAGCACACACTAAGCACCGGGCCGATAAATGAGGGGTCTAGTGTACCAAACATTTGATTACGCAGTTATAACTTATATAAACTAATCAATAGATAGAAACTTGTTAAACTAAATAGCTTTTGTAATATTAGTCCAAAAATTTAAAGTTAAATAACGGTTTAAATAAACGTACCTAAAGTATGGAAACCTCTCAATGCTTTAAAACGAAAGCCTACAACTAATATGTGTTTAAATGGCCCCCGCTATTGAGGGCCTTTCGTACCCCTAACTAGTTTGGTATAGGAAAAAAAAATGAGTAAATTACTAGAATTAAAACGTCCCTGTACCACACGAGATAGGGGAACGAGAGGTCCCCAACAGCGGGGACCATTAAAATAAAAAAAAATAAAAATAAAAAGTTTGGTATAGTATACTTTTATTTTTCTTTTAATTAACATTTTCACATGTATTATTTTATTTTCGCGCTTTTCTACGATGTGTCTTAAGATCTTTCATTCTTTTCCTTACTTCCCACATTTCATCTGTCTTACCCTTTCATTCCATTTTCCCTTTTTTTCGATGCCTTTCATCCATCAGCTCTTTCCTCAGGTTTTACAATATTTATTTTTATTTTATATTACAGAATTTAATTTATGTATATGTTACTATTATTTACAATTATTTCTATATTTTGTTTACATTTATAACTCTTATTTCTTTTTATAATTTATGTTACGATTGTTTGCATAGCCTAAGGAATTCAAGTCGCATTTCATAGTTCTCAATTAGCGAGGCTATTGAGTCCTCGCTGATCTTAGTGCCTAAACAGCATTCGGAGTCGACTCGGAATCCTCCGAATGCGGACAGTGGGTTACCAGGTGGACCACGGTCTGATCCACGACCGGTTCACAGAAGCACTAGAGGTCTCCCTTGAGCTCAAACCGGTGAAGGTACTCGGAGAACCCCTCGTGCCCCGTGAAGAGCTGCACGCGATAGGCTGTAACAGCTTCCGGGAAGAATTAATCAATATGTGTTATCAGTGATGAGTTATGGATCATAAACATAGTGTGTCACTAAGTAAGAAAAGGACCAATATTTGGCCACTTCCGCGCATGCAGTGGTAGTCGTACAACAAAGTGCACCGCCCTATTCAAGCAATAAGTATTCAAATAGTCTATTCAAGCAATTTTGTAAATAATTAGTAAAATGTGTTTTAAAATTTTAAATACTGCACATTAAAATGAATTATTGTTTACTGTCTGTCAGAAGTTATTTGCTCTATGTCTAACAGCAGATCTCCTGCGGCTGAAATTATGAAAAATTAATAAATAGGTGTTAGTGTCTTACACTTACGAACACGTTGTAACTGTAGAAATAGGCTTTAATAACTGTGGTTACTCGATTTTCTATCCTTGCCGGCTTTAAATTACCACAAAATTATTGGCCTATCGCATGCTAGTAGAAAAAAATAAAATATTTCAGAGTGATCACTTTATAGAGGGTGTTAGAGAGTGTATTGGTAATATATGTAAAAGCTTTAAAGCTTTTTGGTGATAAATGAACAGTTGTGGTTTCGTCTTCTTAGGGATGAATGTTGAGTGCGTGCATATCTCCCCACCCCTTCCAGAGGCGGTGGGGCCCCGAGGACGTCGTAGTTCTAAGTAAATAGAGAAAAGACTGTGCTGATAGATCTTAGAACGATACCCTTACTCGTGCAGACATCGACGGCCCAAGTGACCCCATCATTGCCTGGATAGGCCTAGTAGATGCGCCCCATGTGCCATTTAAGTGATAGCACATTGGGCTTCTTTAGAACCACCATATCTCCTTCTTACAATAGTGGTTGGTTCATACACCTTTTGTGCTATTTCTATTTCTGTAGCACGGCCAGCACTTCTGGAAACATTGGCACACTGACCTGACCTGTATTTTTTCACCCATTTAAATCCCTTTTTTTACACCTATAACAAATTAAACTGTATAAAACAAATCTATTTTCAATTAAGGACTTTCTCAATTTTTCCGACTTCGAGTACCAAGTATCATGAACCTGTTTAGCGTATATTGCAGCAATAATAATTACAGTTTGAAAGTATGTCGAAATAACATGAACATCCGGCAAGTGCAGCGTAGAACATCCAATCACAAGTTGAATTTAAAGTTAGCAGATTTTGTTCAGGCTGTCAAAAGATGCCGGAAAAAGGCTTTTCCTATTCTTACAATAAAATACCATTAGGGAAGGTCCATGTCCCAGTTGTGAACGGCCTGTAGCTGAAATGGTGATGATGATGAAAGAAGACCTGATCCTCAGTTCTTGCTGTGACCATGGGTGCAGAAAAGCATTCGAAATTGACTTATACAAATTTATTATTCATTTAAATGATAAGAATCCTTGGCAGTGACGTCCCCTGATTATTTTGATTTCATTTAGGCTATATCTGATAAAGTGTATATGTATAAATCTGTGTTAAATTTTATTAAAAGATGTGTCGTTGTGGAGTTTCTTCATGCTTCTTCTCCACAACTATAACACCTTACAAAGCAGAGTCAAAAATAAAATGTACTAAAAAATAAATGACGATCATTAAGATTTCTGTTAAAGTTTCCTATATTGAATAAACGTATTTTATCTTTTGAAAAACGACTATATACGATACTTTTAAAAAAGTTTATTTCCTTGGTAATATTCCTTTCTTAAAATAAAAAATGTTACAGAGAGAGTTTGTTATTTTAAACAGAAACTATATACCTGAAGATCTGTAAGTCCTTCTGTGTTGGTACCTCTAAAAGACTATGGAAAATTATCTGAAGAAATAAGTGACGTTAAAGTAGGAATTTTTTGCGTCAAATTCATTACAAACACGATGCACTGCACTAGTTGGTACTTTAAGATAGTTTATTTATAATCAACCGTTTTATATGTTTAATTAATTAAAAATTAGAGAGAATCTATTTTAAATTTTGAATAATAATAGATTATACTCGGACATTTTAAAAAAATAATATTTTCAACTGTTTATCTATCTTCAAAAGAGGAAAGTAGTCTATTGAAGTTTGGATAGCTATGTTGTAATGTATGAAATAAATTTGTCTGAGTATGTCGCAAGCTTTATGTTACAGCGAAGCGGGAGCGGGCGAGTAGTTTAGAGGCTTTATCGCGGCGCTCGAGGCTAGAGGGACGATCCCTCTTAAGCCTGTCCACTCCCTCCGAACCCATCGAAGTCGAATAAAATCAAACTAAATTACATTTACAGACATTTAATGGTAGTTGGGAACGAAACGATACTTTTACAAATCGTCTGTACATACCCTGGTGTATATCTATCTTCAAAATGTAATTCTCTAGCTTTTGTATAGAAATAGATACGGAATATAAATTAACACGTTCACTGCGGGCCCAATTTTGAAGAACTTTCAGCTGGTGCGGCTGAGGTCGAATTAGTCTCAAGCTGAACTTCCTAGTAGTGCGGTTGAGGCCTTTTCTGCCTCATGTTTCAATCATTTTTTTACAATATTGAGTCAATTCTTCGCAGACATAAAGAAAGCTATATTTGTGTTTGTCATACCTCATACGGTTGAGTGTAAACAGCCGCCGCACTAGAGAGAAAACACGAGTTTTATGCGCCGCACCAGTGCAAAGTCTACCATGAGGCTGAATCGGCCTCAAGCCGCAGTGAACGTGTTAAAAAGTAATCAAAATTTGATGAGAAAGGTCTTTCACCAGTGTGTGTTGTCAATGATGACATACGGATCATTTACGACGGGCCATATAAGATGTCTCAAGTTTACTCAGAAAGCAATTAGAGGGTTCCAAGTTTCGCTGCGAAATCAAATCAGAAATGAGTATGACAGATGAACCAATATCACTGACGTAGATTGAAGAATTGTTTGTCTCAAGTGGCAGTAAGCGAAGAGTGGGTATTACAATTTACACGACTAACGCAACGTCAGCGACCACATCATTAATGGCGTCCGAATTCAAGTTCGAGTGCCCAATAATGATCTTACATAAAGGTATGTGGTCATAGTGGTCAATCATACAAAGCGTGAAAACTACACATTCTACTCAAAAGTATATTATTTACAATAAGTATTTTAAATCTATGCAACAGAAAGAAAATTTTAGCAACGATTTTTTTACATTATTTTATTATAATACTAGAAAGCCCGGGAAGTAGCGTCGTTTCTGTCGACATATTTAACAGAAAAACCGATTAATTTTTACCGCTCTGGAATTTAAAATTACTAGATAGCAAAAGGTTGTTGATAACGAAGATGAATATATTGTTGATTATAATCAAAACTTTTTAAAAATGTAGTCGTGTGAATTTAACTTAAGCTACATTACTTTCCAATCCCACTAATACATATAATAATGTTTGTCCTCATAAACGTACGGGCGCAGAGATTACATTATAAACGGGAATGAATACTCGACCTCTATCAAAGGCCTCAAGTACGAGTGTAATAGATCGAATCCGTTCAACTTTAGCGCCGTGGGCCGCTTCAGTTGAACGCTTAAGTTAATTTTCCAACAAAATAAAGTTCGTATAACTACTCGCTCAAAGGACTCAGAATGCAAAACTTTCGACATGGTTTTCTTTGTAAAAAAGATTCAACGTTCAAGTGATCTTGCCAAAGAATTAACAACTTTTATCTACTTAAATTTTGATATTAAAAGTAATCAATCAAATGTATTCCTTATTACGATATTTGTTTTGCTCTTAGCATTATAATAAAAAGTTCAATATTTGAAACTTTCTTATAAAGAATATATTTTATTAATATCCTTTATATCAGTTTTTTTTTTAAATATCAAAAACCTTAAATAAATCCGAAAACTTTTTGATACTCTAGCTCTTCATTATTATGGCCACTATTTTAGCTATGACACGTCCACAGCTGGACATAGACTTTCTACAGGACTGGATGAAGCGGTTCCCACGATGTCAAAGATAAGAACGGCTGGCGCAGCATAATGAAGATAACTCCGTAAGAGAAGGATCAATATTTAGCCACTTCCGCACATGCAGTGGTAATCGTGCAAAAAGTGCACCGCCCGCCAGCCCGCTGATAAATGCGCATGCGGCAAACAGTGCGAATTACACAACTGCCACCATTACTCGTAAATCACTCAACACGTGTTTCACCCCTCCATGGGGCATCTTTAGGAGTTATGTTACACCGATGTGATTGGCACTACCACCACTGCATGTGCGGAAGTGGCTAAATATTGTTCTTTTTCTTACTTTGGATGGACTTCCGCAAAATAACGCCTGATTCTATTAAATATTGAAGATAACTCCGTATCAAGGAGATCAAGACAGTCGACATTGATAAGAATAATACGTCCAGAAGAAGAGGTGACATAACAGGCTTCGTAGTGTCATTTATTAATGTTAACAAACATTAAGATATCTAATAGATTCAGGCATTGCCTTGCGGAAGTCCATCCTAACTAAAGGGACTAATAAATAATGTAATTGCATTTATCAGCTGGCTGGCGGGCGGTGCACTTCATTGCACGACTATTGCTGCATAGCGGAAGTCGCTATGTATAAGTCACTTTCTTAGTAAACATTAAGGTATCAAAAACAATCCTAACAACTAAAAGTTTTGTTTAAACCATTTCGTTTCGCAATTATTCCTCACTCCTTCTTTTTGTTGACCCTATAACAAGCTGTCCTAATATATTTCGTAGTATTTTTGAGCGGTCCTAGTGCAATCATTATCATAATTTCAGCTAAATGACTTCAGCCAGATATAAACCTCTCTTTAAGATTATAAATAAGACCTATTAGAAACGGCCTCCGTCAAGTGTATTAAAAGTAATAAATAAATATTATCACCGTATTTATTGCTTTATAGTTTTTATAATAAATAATGATTACTTACGCAGATTAGTTTTCTTTTTCGAACAATAACATATTTATTGGAATCAGGCGTTACCTTGCGGAAGTCCATCTTAAGTAAGAAACGGACCAATATTTAGCCACTTCCGCACATGCAGTAGTAGTCGTGCAACAAAGTGCACCGCTCGCCAGCTCGCTGATAAATGCGTATGCGGCAAACAATGCGAATCACACAACTGCCACCGCCAAATCACTCAACACGTGTTTCACCCCTTCACGGGGTATCTTCAGGAGTTATGTTACACCGATTAGTGCCAAACACAGAGTCCTGACTCTGACGTGATTCTGTGAGCGGGCTGGCGGGCGGTGCACTTTGTTGCACGACTACTACTGCATGTGCGGAAGTGGCTAAATATTGGTCCTTTTCTTATCTAATAACATATTTGACAATTCGTTTTAATTTATTCAAATAAAGATTAAGTTTTATTAGCAAAGCTTACAACTCCTGCTAAGATCGTCACAATGTCCGTATGTCTTTTCCGCGACCTTGACTATCTCCAGTTAGTGGGGGGCCTATCCACGCCGCGTCTACTGGTTCCTTAAAGTTAGTTCAATTTCTTTTCAGCCGATGCACGGCCACTGGAAGGCACAGGCCTGTCCATCCTCGATGACCAGTCTTGTCCTGCTTGCATTCAACGACTCCCCGCAACCTAAACTATGTCCGTGGTCATAATATTATTATTTAACAAGATTAAATGTTAAAGAAAGTTATTTTATTATTTTAATCTGTATCTGGTTTAACATAAACCTCTTTCAGTGTCCACACTAATCAGGATTGTAACGAAATCTTCATATATTGTAGGCAAAACACTTAAACTTAAATCAAGCCTCCAGTAACTAAGAAACCTCTCCTTAACCCCTAAGTTTCTCCGCACAGAACTCGCCCCAATCATTCAAGGTGACGTACCCAATTATTTCTCCAATTACAGTCGCAGTGCAATAAAATCGTTCTAAAAGCTCGTGGAGTTTATTCAGCAGGAATCTTCAATTAACTTTGACCTCCTTAATTGAGTCGCTTATCGAGACCTCTGATCTTTCTATGATCAGTCGCCCGCCGATAAGCACGGGTCCAATTGAGTTCCATCGTAAGGATCTTGAGAAGGCTGTAGATTTTCGTTTCTAATTTAATTGTATGAATTCCTTTCTTGAGAAGTCTTTCGTAAAGGAGTTATTACGGCGCCTATATTTTTCAGTTCTATGCATTATAAATTAAAAGATACCTCCTTTCTTATTTTGAGTTTTTAGCGAATTTTCTACTTAATTCTCTGAATAACAACTTAGGTCTTTGTTAAACTAAAAAACAAAAAGTAAAATTTCTTTGTAGTCACATTCGATTAAAGGTCGCCTGTCTTCAGTGTGTGTGGACGTCCTATGTAGCTTCCACTCTAGAACCTTATGACCTCTAACCATGAATGCAAGCCTCTTATTTACGGCCCGGCACATTGTCTAAAACCTCAAGGCATTTAATGGTCTGTAGCGCTTGGGCTGCGACTTGAAATAATATAATGTACCAATTAATGTATAATTGAGTAAAAGTTCCAATAGTATTATATATATATATATATATATATATATATATATATATATATATGTAATACCCCGCTTTACTCGAGGGATACGTTCCAAAAAAAATCGCGTTAACTGCAATTCGCGTATAACGAGGTTTATGATTAAACATAGTCAAAAATTATTACAAAAAAATACAAATCATTTAAATCAATCACTTTAATTCTAGGAACACTTTATGCAATACATACTCTTATTTTTTACGGAAAAAGACATCTATTGTCTTTTGGGTAACGTTTTGTTTACGTTCTTGTAAAATACGTTCATAACACCCAACACTGTTTTTAATTGTTTGACAGATGGTCAAGACACGGTCATCATTATTTTCTTTACTCTGCAATATGTCCAAACCTGAATAAATTTTTGAAAGTGCATTTTGTATTCCCCCTGAAGATAAAACTTTCTCTTCTAATTGGTCTTCCTCATCGTAGATAGAATTATTCAGTAACTCGATCAGATCTTCATTGCTGAGAGGATCATCGTGCGTTGCTACAAGTTCTACGAGATCTTCTACCGCGACATCTTCAAGTTCAGACCCCTCAATAACCCCGTAGAATAAAGTCGAAGGACTGGGAATTCCCGATTCTTCAAAGAGAGGAAGCGCGGATCCCGCGATCATAGAGAAGTTGATGACTACATTATATTTATACGTAATCTTTCGCGTAATTCGAGGCATTTAAGCGCGAAATTTGCAATTCGCGTTATAGTGAAACCGTGTATAATTTATATATATGTTTTTTTTTTTTGGTTGCATGTGTATGTAGAAAATATATAAATAATGAGAAAACGCTGTCGTGACTCGCAGCTGGAAGAATAGAAAGAATATTATAAAAAAAACACTAGAGATACATATTAGAATTAATAAAAAAATTCTTTTATTTATAGTCTTATTAGACACCTATCGGAGATTTTTATATTCAACAGCTAATGCCCTATGGTAAAAAGGTTTATAAAACAACTCTTTGAAAACTTCTACAACAAGTTAACTGCAATGCATAGGTCCCCCCGAAAGATATATATGGGGATGGAAATACCGTAATCGACACGCTTGGTACGCAGAGAACTCTGTTTTCCATCATCAGGGAATTTGTTTGTAAGCAGTGGCATTCCCATGTAATAAATGCATAAAGTGTGAATTACATAAGTTTGTACCCGGAAATCGAACCCGGAAATTACAAGCCAAGCTGCTATTGCTCGATTATAAGTAATGAAATATTATGTTATAGTTACTATATATACCTTTCTCTAGGGTAAATAACTAAACATTATTTCATTCGCGTAGGAAAGTAATTTTTTTTTAATTTATTTTGCTTTATTTAATTAACTTTATTTAGCTACAAAATCAAGTTAAAATCAAGTTGTAATCTTTTGTGTAGATACAAGTACTATCACACTACCACACAAGCTTCAACGAATTTATTTCAACCTTAACTTCAAAGAAAAGAGTAAGCGGTAGAACACCTTTGTACTTCAACTTGAAATTTGTTTGTCTCCACAACTTTACTGTTAAATTATATATCAGGCGCCCGGATGCAAGAGATAGCTCAAGTTAGCCTGAACATACTTGTCACTTGAACAATGATGTCATATTAGACCGGTCCACATAACGCAGATCATCCAACCACAAAGTGGACAGACATGCTTGCTAATGTCGTTGAAAGTCGCCTGATACAGACCACTACGAAACAGAAATCTTGAGAAGCTCTAAAAAATCAAAAGTAGTAACTGCCGTATGTATCAGTGAATAATACTACGCTGCCGTCAGTGCCGATTGCCGACCACTTGTTTTCTCGTATGTTTCCACCTTCTTTATAACTTACCTCGTACCAACGCACTGAACACATTTTTGTTTTTCTTCTTTTCTTCTGATCGCAACTTTTTAACACTGGCATCAAAATAGAGTCCACTGAGCGATGCAACTAAAGCTGGTTATATCTTGAAAAGTTATCCATCATTCAAGGAACATCGATTTTAAATACACAAGGAAGTCGAGAATCGTGATTACAGTGGTACTGTCACAAACCGGAGAAATCCTAATTAGGATCCTGAGTAATTATTTACGAGTAAAACTTCAAATAGATAATTCTGAATAATGCAATAAATTCAGATTAAACTGTTGAAAAGTGAACTCTCGCGACACATGCCATAAAGTCAAAAATTGAGTAGACGTTTTCACACGGCTTGACCGGGACACTTCGATGTCCGAGGTCGCGACACCCTCGCGCCCTTCCGAAGCGAGAACACTGAGCCACGCGGTCGAACCACGTTCCCGGCGCCGGAAATGACGCGGGACTCGAAGAAAGAGTGATGTCAACTCATTAGCGGAGCGCCGCTGCACCGGAAATAGGCTCGCCGGGAAACCGGGGGAGTAGATAGCGGCAGGGAACTTGAACTACAGCGTCCCGGGTTCGAAACCAATGTTGTGTATTCAATATTTTTTTTTATAGAAGCCCACTGCAACGCTAAAGCCTGACCTCAAAACTGAACCTAGCTATTTCATCTCATCATAACCTTACTTATTTCATCGGTTCTCTTAGTGGAGAGCGTATATGCACATCGCGTCTTGTAATCACCGCTCGAGAACATTACAGCCCAACGGCCATCGTCGGCAAGTGATGTACTCCGCTAAATACCACTTCATACCAGTTATTCTTCGAGCTATTTCGGAGACCTTAATTCATGGTTGCACAGACTTATTAGGAATAAGAGCCACTCGAGCAAATCATGAACTAATGGCGGGCCGGCCGCCAGAAGCATTTTTTTTTTTGGTTTTATTCTAGAATAGAATTCAATATTTTTCGAATGTACGAGAGTATTATTTTTGCTGTCGGCGGGCCACCAGTATTCGACCGGCGGGCCGCGGTCTGTGCATCCGTGCCTTAATTCCTCTGCATATCTACTCACTTCTGATTTCTAATCAAGTAAGTCATCATCGGCAACACACAGTGGCATTTCGGTATTTTGATCGAGAAGATGTTTTGCTGTTTCCCGAACAATATGTTCTAAATAAGCGCATACGGAACCAAATATTTGGTATGAAGGATCACTTTAAAACCAGCTACCATTGTACATCGTAGACAAATATAATTAGCATTGGTGCAATCAATATTTCATTGCAACAAAACTTACGAAGTACGGTAACATTTAAAGTAGAACTGAAATCGACACATGATTTCTGTCCACATAGTCAACTTAAGTAAGTTTCGTCTGAAACTTTTGTCGCTGTGAGCAGTGGTAGACGAGCGGTAGAAGATTATGACTTGCGATCGGAGGTGGTAGGTGCGATTGGTGGTTGTAGGTTCGATTTCTGGGGTATTTTGTTAATTCACAATTTTTGCATTAATTATATGATATTGCCACTGCTCATAAACTAGTTTCTAGAGGATGGTCAGCAGCGTCCTCTGCGTACTATAATACCACTCTGTGATCGCCAACCCGCCTGCCAAGTGTGGCGATTATGTTATATCCTCCAAAGATATCTTTTGGGGATTCCCATGCCTTGCAGTGAGGCGCTTATAGGCTGAAACGACAATCTGAGACTAGTATTTAATTTATGGCAATTCTTTATTCACTTATATATTGCTAGAATAGTGATGTACAGAATCAGAAATGGTTGAAATGTAGTTTCATTTACATTAATAATAAAAGAAATAGTGTCATTTAAATTGTAAGAAGTATTGTCCCACAAGGTAGACCAGCGACGTAGTTAAAGATCGCGGGAAGTCAAGTCAGTGCAAGACTAGTAGATCGTCGGATCATCGGTCTTTGGAGGTACCTTTGGAGGTAACCTATACCTTTTTAGTGGGCATCTATCGAATGATATGATAATAAATAAAGAAATCATGAAGAATTTTATAAAACGTTCAAAATTACCAAAAAAAATGTATAATTCATTAATTAATATGGTTTTTAAGAAGTCCAGAGATTTTCAATCCTGTATAGATAAATAGTGTAAAGTAAACCGTATGATTTTACCTTAAGGTATATTTTTACTAAATGCTTTGCATTGCACGTTTATTAACGTAGTCTACTATTCCACTTCGGGCGTTACTCGAAGTGTATGTAAATGAAGCGATGGTTCACTCTTCATTTAAATTGTCGGAACAAAAAAGATCATTTTTATTATTAAAAATGTTCTTTTTTAACATCTGCATTTGCATAGTAAGATTCGTGTTATCTTCTGTATATCAACTTGTGAGTAATGTGTCGAAGATTTTGCACAGGCGATGTTATATAGGCATGGTTATGTTTATTGAAAGATTATCTAGCATCATCGGTAATAATTATTAATTATAAATAATATAGTATACCCATGGCTGCTTGCATCTAGAGTTATCCAACAAACTTATCATCACCATTTTTGGCGAGCGTGTGGACTGTATAAACGGATTAAATAAATTCAAATGATGATGGTAATTTAAATATAATTTCACTTAGTACGAAAAGGACCAATATTTAGCCACTTCCGCACGTGCAGTGGTAGTCGTGCAACAAAGTGCACCGCCCGCCAGCCCGCTGATAAATGCGTATGCGGCAAACAATGCGAGTTACACAACTGCCACCGTTAAATCACTTAACACGTGTTTCACCCCTCCACGGGGCATCTTCAGGAGTTGTTACACCGATTACTGCCAAACATAGAGTGCTAAGTGCGAAACTACGGAACAGTAAATTGACAAGTAAAAATAGAATACCCAAAACAAAAGCACATGTAAGATGCTTAGCGACCCAAACTGTCAAATATAAAAAAAGTATAAAAAAAACATAAAAATACAAAAAGGTTTTAAGGGGCCTATCGGTCTCTAATACTATCTGTCTACCTTGTGTGTAAAAGTCCTATGGTGTGCTTCCCCGTAGTCTCAAATGTAGATCACTGAACTGTATTGGTTTCTTTTGTTCGTATACGGATGCATAGCCCTTTCTGTGGCTTGAAGATATGTAAAATTGACGCTTTCAAATTGATGTTACCTATGTTGTGGGCTATGGCTATATTCGAAAGTTGATGGGCGCTGTTAGCCGTTTTGGCTTTCACAGCTTCACCGGACTCAGGGCTCGCGGATCCAAAATCCGCGAGCTTATAAACTGAAAAAAAAATCTACATCAGATGATTCACCTGACGTATTGTATTAGCTAATTGTTACCTAATCGGTTTTCGGAGAAAGGTGTGATCCCTTCCTCCGAAGAAGGTATTTTTAACATTGTTATAAAGCAGTTGAGTTTGATGACAAGTGGGTTACGGAGGGAGCATGGAATGCGGCCTCGTCAGTCAGCCTCGATCAGCTGTCTATCAACAAACACACTTTCCGCTTAACGCCTTCGTGGTTTCATTCGATGAATCTATACCCCTACTACACTATCTCACTCGATAATAAACATTCTTGTAAAAATTTTAGATACAAGTATTTAAAATAATGTATCTAGTAGTAAATAAGAATTTTAATTACAAATTATTTTATATTTATTGATCAACGCTAAACGTGTATAGACATCTATGTATCGATACAAATTATTCAAATTTTCGTCAAATATATTTGAGTTATTCTCAATAATTATAAATCCGTAACATGATATACATAACGAATTTATAATATCTTTATTATAGAGCGTAATAATATCTATCAGTAGCTCTGGCAACTCGAGGTCCAAGGAGGTCATTCTATTTATGGCCACAAATCTTTTACATGTTCCAAATTCAAACTATTTTTTTTAAATATTTTGAATCTGACATTGATTTTCACATTAACAATAGAATGAATAAAGCAATTACTACATACTTCGGTCAAACAAAAACTTAAATGTTATAATAGAAAATAACGCACACTGCAAGACTTTAATCACCATGCTTGACAGGTAGGTTGACAATTGCAGTGTGATATTATGGCATGCAGAAGATCTTGCTTCCCATCCTCTGAACACCTGTGAGCTGCGGCTATTGAATGTAATTAGTACGAGAAAGAAATATTAACAGAAACTCACTGCTAAGTCGAAGTTCGCGTTAATATAACTTCTAAAACCCGTAGTAAGGGCAAACAAATCAAGCCACCAGTGAACAATAAGGCGTGAAACCTACCACCGATGCTATTTGCTACGTGTTTCTATTTATATTTTCAACTCCATCCCTCCGCAAGACCTCCCACTCCCGACGCCTCGCTTCACGCACCGTATTATCGATTTCTAATCATCCACGGATATGTTACATTAATTTTCATGAAAAATAATTTTCCTCGTGACTCGACAATACGTGCGCTCTGGATACAACCAATGCTTCGACTAATTACTTACTCTCAGGGATAAAATGTTCATTTGTGATATCAGATTTAGGTTCTGAGATATATATATATTTGACATTTTGTGTGTGAAATTGAGCCACTATTTAGTAAACGATCCAACAAAGCCTTTCCACTAATTGCTTTAGCTTTCAATCTGAAATATATTTAATCATATTTCTGTTTGAAACGAATACATTTATTTATACAGGATGATTGTTTATAGGTGTAAAAACTTTAAAAGTGTAAATGTCTAAATAAATATATAAAATTTTGTCAACTTTCGTTACATTATTTATTATTTATGAAACCATTGATTTTTGGATATTGTGTACCATACATTAATTGATAGCAAATTAGCTATAGTAAATATATATGTATGTGTGTATACATATATATATGTGTATATATATGTGTGTATATATATGTGTGTATATATATATATACATATACTTATATTATATACATAGTAGCTGATCCCGCAAACGTTGCTTTGCAAAAAAAATTAAAGTTTTTAAATAACAAATGTAAGATAAGGGTTGATCGTAGAAGGGTGAAAATTTAGGTATGTATGTATTTTGGTATGCTGTATCATAATAAAATAAAAACCAAAAAAATTGTCTAAAAAATCAAAAATAAAATTTAGGGGTGGACCACCCTTATCACTTAGGGGTATGGAAAATAGATAGCAGCCGATTCTCAGATATACTGAATACGCATGTAAAATTTGGTAAAAATCGGTCAAGCCGTTTCGGAGGAGTTCAAGTTCGAACACCGTGACACGAGAATTTTATATATTAAAAATTAACGCTTTTATATCTACGATTCAAGACGGAATTCAGGTCAGTAATAATGAAAAAAAAACTTTTGAAATTAGAGTCATTATTTAAAAATGTTTATATTCTAAAATTGCCATCACATTTCTTTTAAAAAAGTTGTTGCGTTCATGTCTTTAAGAAACTGAAAAGGTACATAGCGTTCTTAAGCAGCTCTCTTGCAGACAACCGCACAATGGTTGACCCCTGACATATAACATGGCATTGCCTGAACACCATCAAAATGAAACGGCATAGTTAATGTGTTTTGCACACTGCGACCTCAATACCGACGTCACGGTGTACCTCAAAATTATTAACGGAACAGAACTAGTTGCTTGCGGCATTCCTCAATCATAACTAATGAAGTTACGCAGTTCGGGTTCATTATTAACTGCGTAAATTAATTAATAGGAACCCAACGCGGGACGGTTTAAGACGCCATGTTGTTTCTCTTCGTCGTTTAAAATTTCTGTTGTATAGAGCGAAACATTGTAGGAATTTTGTTAATTACACCGTCGTTATTTTCGTGTGGTACATACAGAATCAGGTGCCATTAATTAATAATTTACTTTACTTTTTTTACAACATTGAATTAAATTTGTTTATAAACAAAGGACTATTTTAGATCTCACTGTCGGAGAAGGACCTGTCTCGTAAATTATCAATGGAACTGGTTCGAGACAACTTGCCTCTTAGGGTCTTGTCTTGTTCGCCTCGAGAGCTGTTGTCCTACTGCACTTGTTGGGAAAAAAGTTAAAGCAACTGTCTGTACTGCACGCTATGTTGCCAACATATACTTCAGCTTGGCAATCTACTGAGCTATGTTAGTAGCTTTCACACTTCTTTGAATCTGCACAGTCATTATTTGATTTCATATATATATATATATATAATGAGAAAACGAGTCCACTCATTTAATATGGTTCTGAAGCCTTGTACTGGGACAGACCATGAACCGGCAAGTGCAGTGAAGGAAGACCACGATGATAATGGAATATGATGGATACAGACTGCTTTCAACTGATCCAAAGTTGTACAAAAGTATGAGGTAGTATTGATATAGCTCAGTGGACAAAGTTTACGACAAAAATAATGATCAGTTTTCATGTTTAATTTGTATTTAGTTTCAAGATCGGGAGTTACAGCAACATCGAACGTTCCCTTCGTAGTTTTTCATTTAAATAAAAAACAGATTTATAAATATATTTGATGGAGCCATGCTCGAAATCAGGCATGCTTGTACAAGCGTAGCAATTAGTAAAGCCATTATACTTGTATCCGTACTTAAATAGTCATTTTGCTTAATATTAAACATGATACATGAAATGTTCACAAGTAAATTATATCAGTATCATGTTAAAAGTTAATTTATCGTTTTTGTAATAAGGTTTTTACTTCCATAATTAAATCTCAGTAGCAATTTCATCATAATTATCATCACTTGACGACAAAAGCCTCCCCCGAAAATTGCCACGATGACATGTCTTGCACTACCTGTGTCTTAACTAACTTAACTTACTTAACTGTCATCTATTCAACTTGGTTCAAATGTTATATTTATCTTAAAAATTATAAAAGCAAGTTAAAGAAAAATAGCTCAATATAACATATTATTGTATTAAAGATATATATATCTATATATTATATATATATATATATCTATATATAAATATATATATAGGAGACAAACATCCTTTGAATTTTCGCGGCTCTTATAGTCTCTATAAACCATTTTAATAATTCACTGTATCTATAACAGATATTTAATTAAGTATTTTTAATCACACAGCTTTGAAGAAAATTAGGCACCGAAGGAAAAACTTTTAAATTAAGTGCTGTTTTGGAATCTAAATTCGTAAGCCAGATGTTACCTCTTACGTGCGATCACTTTTCCCTTTAATTTTTCTTATTCGATCTGGATCTTTCTTTCTACAATGTATATAGTAAATTATTAATGTTGTGTAACTTATAAAGAAACACATAACAGAACCATTATCAGCACTACGATATTCAATGTACTGTAAACCTATATGTACTACTGGTATACCTAAATAAATATATATACGTGGCAGGAATTAAAACACGAGAGAAATAATAAAATTTCATATAAAAAAGTGTAAATTTGGCTTTAATAATAGTAAGTATTAAGCTTCCAGCCATACTCTTTTTTTGAAAATTAAATCGATTAATATAACTAATACAAATAATTAGTTTTAAAATTTGTCCAGGTGGACCTGAAAATTCATGAAAAACCCAACGGGATGAAGCTCATGTTACCGTGACAAATGAAAGAGTTTAAAAATCATAGGCATTAGTTCTCCAAAAAAATTATGTTTCTTCGACCGTCAAGAACTAAAATATTGGCTTGAATTCGTCTATGAATGTAGATAGATAACACAATTATAAATATTTTAATTTTCACATTATGTTCAAGTTTTGGGGACATGGTTTTAATATGTAAGAAAAGGCAACTTTAGCCACTTCCGCACATGCAGTGGTAGTCGTGCAACAAAGTGCACCACCTGCCAACCCGCTGATAAATGCGCATGCGGCAAACAATGCGAATTACACAACTACCACCGTCAAATCACTCAACACGTGTTTTACCCCCCCACGGGTCAACTTCACTAGTTATATTACACCGATTAGTGCTAAACACAGAGATGGTTTTAATATACCGAACAGGCTAAATCATGTAATATTTAAAAACCTTGAAACTTTATTTAAATAACCATTACATCGATGTATTGAGTTTAGAAATAGCTAATTAAAGTGTATCCGAAATAATAAATATCCTTTCATTGTTACTTTCCTTCGACTACTTGACAATTCTGTTTAATACGGACGCTAGTTGTAGCTCCGTCTGGAATTCTGTTTGAATTTTGATTACAATGATTGTACGCAATCAAGGAGCAGTGTAACCTTGTATATACTTAATTCATTTCAATTATAAGGATATCTATATGCTAAAGCAAGGATTTAATTAACAAACACATTCATCATCTTCACTTCAGCTGACATGTCGTCTGCTGGACATAGACAGCTTAATACAACCTTAACAATATAGTCTGTCTACCTTACGAATGGACCTCTTACTCTAGTAAGAAAAGGACCAATATTTAGCCACTTCCGCACATGCATTAGTGCCAAACACAGAGGCACTATACTAAACGGTATAACATAACTTCTGAAGGTCCTCGTGGAGAGGTGAATCTCGTGTTGAGTGAATTAACGGTGGCAGTTATGTAATTCGCATTGTTTGCCGCATACGCATTTATCAGCGGGCTGACGGGCGGTGCACGTTGTTGCACGACTACCACTGCATGTGCGGAATTGGCTAAATATTGGTCATTTTCTTACTTAGGATGGACTTCTGCAAGGTAACGCCTGATTCCATTAAATATCTTACTCTGGTATCTACTCCAGAACCAGAGAAACCCAGTAGACATCTATCATACACTCTATGGCCTGTATAGTGCCACTTGAACCCGCGGGACCATTTCGGTTACTTACATTTGTGTACGGATCTTCTCTTTCGATCTCTTCATTAGCATAAATTTAAAAAAAAAACTTCTTTTTTTAATCATCCTTTATAACGTAATTACTCTGTAATATATTACATTAGTTTATTTTTCAATCACTCATTCCATAGGTCAATAACTTCTCACAGTACAAAGTTTCCAGACAGATAGTAAAAAATAAATAATTTCAATGTAGCGTAACCTATATATTGAAAACGATTTAATGTACTATATTATCATAATTTTATTTACATATTTTTAAACCATTGATTTTTAGATATCAAAAATAAAACCAATCACCTGTATAGTCATTTTCTACTCAATTAATTCTATAAATGTTTCTGTAATTTATTCGGTAGTAAACATACTGTGAAATAGCTAGAAAATTATTCGGAATTAATCATACAAATGCTTCATAGCATTGTTTACATATTTATTTTATTTGTTAACAAACATTTTACCTCTGATCCCGATCGCGGCTTTGATTGCGGCTTACACGCTATAATATTTCCGAACGGAATTACCTAAAGTCCGTAATCCGTAGCATAAAAAATTTGCTTGTACAAAATCAACTTAAATATAAAGCATTTAGATCTAATTTCCAACGGCGTAGTAAAACGACACGTTCGGTAAACGTTAGAGCATTATTCAATTTGCTCCGTGTCGGAATGTCGGGAGTTTGTTTTGTGTTTTCCGATACCGAGCGCGTGGAGCGTAAAAACGTAACGTATCGAAGTATTACGAGGTGCAAAATGTATTAAACATTTTACGGTTACCGCGGTTATCACGAAAGAAACCGCCCTCAACCTAGTTTGCGTACGAGGGCGGATAACTTGATCTACTACGAAGCGGTTTACCAATATTAAAAAAAGTTTTTTTTTTTAATTCCGACAATAAGCTTTCAAAATTTAGTAACATAATTTCAAACTAAGAAACATCTTATTTAATATACGTCAGTGTTCTAAGACGAAAGTCTACTCATTGGCGAGCATATATTCGTATTGAATTAGAAAAATGTAGATTCGTAAATGAACAAATATAACCAAGAATTACAAAATTGTATTGTTAATATGTATAAATTTTAGCTATATTTACGCATAAATGAAAATTGTGTAATAAAAATTGTAAATAATTATAAAACGCTGTCGTACCTTGCAGCTGGGAGAGGAAAGATCTGTATCAAATAGCGGCAACCTTCTCCCAACAGCGTTTAGTAATTGCGAAAAATATATTGTAAAAAAAACACTAGCGATAAAAATTAGAATAAAAAAAACAGACAGGCAACCTTATTAAGTCGAAAGATGGTGGATATTAAAGCCTGTACTTGTCTGCACAATGTAACTTATGCCTGTAATGACGAAGATGATTTAGGTAAACTCAGTGGCAACGAATGTATTGAATATACGGCTATATAAAGCATATCTTTAGAACAATCATTTTCATTACAGATAATAATTTAGGATAAAAACATAGTCAGCTATCTCACGAAAGACGACAAAATTGTAAGCTGTCGACATTTGGCCATCGTTTCAGCTCATATACTTCAACTACAAGTCAAAAGCCTCCCTCAAAGATCATCTATGGGGGGATATACTATAATCGCCACGCTTAGCAGACATGTTAGCGATCACAATAATATGAAAATGTATGAGCGTGTACTTTCTTATCTTCCTGTATTTTTATTATTAATATAACAAAATTGACTAGAATCAAACAGTAAAAGTTATTAGTACATATGTAGTATATTTTAGGTATCGTTACAAAACTTGACGGTAGATCTCTGGTTTGCGATGCCATTATTAAGGAAAGCATTAGTATTTCATTAGTAATATATAAGTTTTAACCTCGGCTTTGATTGTCATTCGTCAATAATAATCATTTAGCATTGATCATTTATTCCTATGTCCTCCAAGATGGGACAGAAGGCGTCTACGGTACGTTGCCATCCTGAGTGGTGGTTTAGCATTACCTTATTGTTAATGTATAGCTGAATTACTAAGAAAAAAAATTACAAACAGTAATATAAGACAAAGCAATATTATGGTGCGCAGATCACGCTGCTTGTCAGCAATGACAAACTATATTTAATGCATAAAGTGTCAATTATGTAACATTGTATCCCGGGAATCGAACCTGGGGCCCAAGATCGCAAATCTAAGTCCATTACCGTTAAGCTATCACTACTCAATTGTAAGCAGTAACAGATAATATTCTCGACAGAGTTCAAGTTAACTTTTAGAATGATTTGTAATTATCTGTTGTAAAAAAAATGTACCAAGCCACCTAAAAGTAATAAGATGATGACAGGAAGGCGATGAAAGCAATGAAGGAATGAAAGAACAAAATGAAAGATATTGTAATAGAAATAAGGTAAGAATAAAAGAAATTGAGAAGTATGACAGTGAGTGAAGAATAAAGATTAAAAATTCTGAAAAACTTATTTGTAAACAAAGACCCTGATCCCAACTAATTAGGGGTACGAGAGGCCTCCAATAGCGGGGGCCATTAAAAAAAATATCTGTTGAATATATATATATATATATATATATATTGATAAATTGTCAAATTTTATTGTTACTGTAAATAGAGTATACATAGTAAGATTGTTTTAATGCTATTCGTAAGATTAATGCCGAAAGTTTATTGAGGGGCAACTAGGAGTCAGTAATTACTGGCTATATTTGATAGGTGCTGAACGCTGTTAGCCGTTTCGGCTTTTACAACTTCACTGGATTTAGGGCTCGCGGATCCAGAATTCGAAGGCTCATAAAGGAGTCAGTAGAAGTAGAAGTCAAGTCATCGTAGCAATCGTTTCGGGAGACCTAAGCCGTTCATTGAGTCTATCGAAGTGATTCCTAAAGTGGTTTATATCGACTCCTAGGGATCTATGTATATAGGGGCCTGCAAGGGGTCTACGTCAGCGAAAGAAAATTTGGGGGTCCATGGAATAAAAATGGGGATCCGCGATAGTGGATCTCAACTGATAGTACCTATTTACTTACATCATACTATCTTATAATATCAAAACATTTACATTATTTATAAAAGTACCTATGAGGTAAAAAAATTATTATATATGTTTATAAAATTGTGTAAGTTGTAGTATATAGGTATTCGCTTTGTGGTCGCAATACATTTTGAACTTGTAAAAACACTTGTAAAGCATTAGGTTCATCCTTCTCACTAAAAATATTGACTTATTGCTTATGTTATTTTATTTATAGTTTATTTTATGTTTATTTGATGATACGTATATTTTAAATAACAGGTACAAAATATTATTTTGAGTAGTTTTAATTTAAATTCAATTAATAAATGTATAAATTTACATGTGTTTTTACTTTAAGTTTTTAACACTAAACTTCACTACAGTTAGAAATTTACAGGTAATCAATATCAGGTAAATAGGGGTCTACCCAACACGGAAAAACATGGCAAAGGGTCTGCGACACAAAAAAGTTTGAGTAACTCTGGTCTATCGGGTGACATAATGATTATGAACGGCATCCAAGTGAAGGAGATATTTTGCTAAATGAATTTTCGAGAGGTGCTACGACCGCGCCCATAGGAAAAGTTACTGAAACGATGAAATAATTAATGTCTCTGGAAGCGCTGTAACTAATGGCACCTAGAGCTTTATTTCACTCCAAAGCAATTAGCGCGGCGACGGAGCGAGCTTTTAAATCGTGCGGCGAGCCTTAACGGCCGAAGTTGAGGCTCTGACGGGAATGGTAATAAATGAACAATTGAACTGATAGATCCTGTACTGACAATACAGGGAGTTGTAATCCCAACCTTTCATTTTAAATGTACACTTTTTAAACGGTTTTATTTAGTTCGACCCGTACGGAATTTATTTGGATCAAAATTAGAAATTGAAATTTAAGCACCTTCCCGTTGTCAGATTGATCTGAAATTTGGTACACGCATTTAATTTAGATGACAATACAATATAATAAAATCAATCTAATATATAAAATCCTTCCCAAAAACTTGAACTCCTCTGAAACGGCTCGACCGATTTTTACCAAATTTTATATGCGTATTCAGTAGGTATGAGAATCGGCTACTATCTATTTTCCATACTCCTAAGTGATAAGGGTGGTCCACCCCTAATTTTTTTGTTTAAACTAATTTTTTGGTTTTTATTTTATTATGATACAGCATACCAAAATACATACAACCCTAAATTTTCACCCCTCTACGATTAACCCTTATTTTTTATTTGTTAATTAAAAACTTTAATTTTTTTTGCAAAACAACGTTTGCGGGATCAGCTAGTAACATTATAAATCTAAGATGGCCGCCGATACAAAATGGCGGATTACGTATTTTTTCTTAACCCCCTCAATATATGGGTAGGGTATCAAATGAAAGTGCTACACTAGTAAAACACGATGATTATGTCAAAATTTAAAATTCAAGATGGACGCCGTTCCAATATGGCGGACTAGTTATATATTTTTCCACAACCATCACAATATGGGTATCAAAAAACCGTTTAACTTAAAAGTTTTTTAAATTTATTTATTATTAAATATTTTAACGTATATACATGAAGTATTTTACCTCTATCTCCCTTACGTTAAGCAATGATAAGATCTAAGATTGTACATACATTCCTAGAAGATACCTATTCACTCTTGTCTTGTAGATTCCTAAGTTATAATTGTCTAGAAATAATGACACCGGTAAGTTGTTTCACTTCTTGGATGTTCGCACTATAAAAGTGTTAGCAAAACACTCAGTGCGGGTGGAAAGGATTTTCACTAGTGTACGGATGTCGTGAATCCGAACATCTTGTTGTCCAATGGAAGAAAAGAGATGGTGGAATTATTTAGTGTCATTCCGTAGCACACTCTTCAAAACGCAGTTTATAGAATACCGATAAACTAGAAAATTATTCTGTTTTGCAAAGTTTTCTAACACTACTAAAGTATGAACCTATCAATTAATTCAGAAGACTTACTAAGAAAATTATTACGGCAGCAAAGTTTAGTCTTTCATCTTGGACCACATTGGCAAACTTGACTGAATAAGCCATGGAAAATTTTACCCACAGATGAGGAAAAAACAGAACAGAAATGAGTTGATCCGTAACCCAAAAGATTAACAAATTGAAATGGAAGTAGACAGACCATATGTGGTATAGAACAGATATCCGCTGAAAACGTAAGAGGCTAGAGACAGTAGGAGCGTAGGACTCACAAAGTAGACAGATAACTTTGCGAAGGTCGCCAGAGGACGTTGGGTGGAGCCAGCTTCCAACAGGCTTTATTGGAAATTCTAGCATAGTTTGTTTGCATTTGCTTAAATAATCTATCTACGTATATATGTGTCTGTATTTATTATATATATTAATAGAACTCCGATCGTTGCTAAGCATCCACTAAAATAAATTTAAAAGAAAGAAAAGATATTGTTTCAGTTCAAATCAGCATGAACTATCATGGTAATATAAGAATTGATTGGAATGATAGTGGCGCCATCTGTCGAAAATTGTCCATACCAACTTGGAAACTTGGGCTCACGCACAAAAACTTTTCTAAAGATCATCATATCATATATATGTTTATGTTAATTTAAGTTTTTTTTTTTAAATTGATTAAAAGACTTCATTTTAAATTTTTATTATTATAACTAATGAGTAACATTAATAAAAATACAAATCATGCCGTCCCGATTCGATTTGCTTCTCTAGGCACTTTAAACTTACTTATTCATTTTCTTTATAATCAACAAGACACTTCTAAACTCAAAACAAGTTAACAACGGCTCTACCAATTCGGCTATTGTTTTATGTTAAAAAGAAATACAAATTATGACTCGAAAGTACATGTCAAATATATATATTTCAAACTAGGTATTCCGTGTAACAATGTAATTACAAAAGTTATTGACCTTTCGCAGTCCAAAAATGGTAATGATAAATAAATAATAAGTATTTCAAAGCCATAGCATAATACAGGATGATTAGTAATAAGTGTTGAAGGTTGAAATGGGTGAAATGACAGCATTGGTCAACAAAAAGCTTCACAGATTTTACACCTATTTACAATTATCCTGTATAAAGAGATAACTTGAAAATATGTTATATTTTTTCCGTTGGAATACTATAGGATTACTTAAGGCTCTATAAACTCTATAAGAACGATAGTAAACAATAATAAAATTTAATATGTAGTAATACGCTTTTTGAAGACAGTTGTTCTAGCAATATTATCATACACTATTTATTATTTCTGAAACCATTGTTTTTTGAATATGATGTATCATACATCAATTGATAGCTAATGAACATATGAATATACATTCACCTTTTAAAAGATTTCACTACAAAAAATCAATAACCATGTAGGTACTTTAATAGTTTCAATATACTACTGCAAAAAGGTGCTCTGTGCAGACATTTTCCAAGTGATGCCTGCAATATTAACTTAAGCACAGAGAATTGGCAATGAAGAGTGGCAATAGATCCAAAGGTTCGTGAACTTAACTATGTCGTTGGTCCATCTAGTGGGGGGCCTTCCCACGCCGCGTCTACGTTATTAGATCGTACAATAAATTACCCCGGTTTGTATCTTGCTAAGAAAGTTGACACTGAATAAAATACAAAATAATAATTCAGGATTCAAGATTCAGAATCATACAATTCGCGAAAAATCACTGGACGCGAGTAACCCAAGAGCTGTCATCGTGGTGATCTATGGACTGAAACGACGACTTGATCTATGTGATCACTACTTTAAAACTTTTACTCCTATAACACTTCACCGTGTATGCCTACTTAACACGTTCACTGCGGGCCCAATTTTGAAGAACTTTCAGCTGGTGCGGCTGAGGTCGAATCAGCCTCAAGCTGAACTTCCTAGTAGTGCGGTTGAGGCCTTTTCTGCCTCATGTTCATCAATATTTTTTTACAATATTGAGTCAATGCTTCGCAGACATAAAGAAAGCTATATTTGTCTTTGTCATACCTCATACGGTTGAGTGTAAACAGCCGCCGCACTAGAGAGAAAACACGAGTTTTACGCGCCGCACCAGTGCAAAGTCTACCATGAGGCTGAATCGACCTCAAGCCGCAGTGAACGTGTTAAATGTTATAAGTAGTGTTGGAATATTTTTCATTTGTGTTAGGTTCTATTAAAGTTAACTTTTGTGATGAACTTAGAAGTATAGTAGCTGGGGTCAGTGGGACTTACCTTGGCGGGGGCGGAGCCCGAGTGGTGGCGCGCGGCGGCGGAGTGCGCGCGGCGCGTGGCGCGGTAGTGCAGGCGTCGCAGCGCGCCGCCCAGCCGCTCGGGGGAGCCCTCGCCTCGTGCCACCGTCATGCTGCCGTCGGCTCCTGCAACAACCATTATTTTAAGATGTAGTAATCCGATTTTCCTATATTATTATTACGTTATTAATTTGTGAGACCTTTAATTTTTGGACGTGACGTGTGGACCAAAGGCAGTCATGATCGTAGGTAGCGTGAAGTAACATTGTCATCATCATCTTTGGGGGAAGCCTATCCCCTACAATGGGTGTGATGCTGGCCAATAGACATCATGATGGTGATAATAACATTTTAGTTTGGTAATGTTATTTACAAAGCTATTAATATTTTTTGTATTCCATTTGTATGAGAGTCATATTTACTTACATTGCTATCTACATAGGATTATTTACTCTGACCAAATATACATCTTAAGAATACCAGACTTATTAGATACAAACTAAAATCAGATTTATTTATTTAAAATTACTATTTAAAATATGATTTATTTAGTATATTTGTAGATTTATTTATTTAAAATACGATACATAAGGTATTCAATTGTCAACTGTACTAGTCAATATCTGCGTTAATTTGAACTCGCCTTTAATGCTATTCTTCAATTTATAGCTACTAACTAAAGTGAGCTGGTTTAAAAGTTTCCACAAATTCAAACCAGTTCTTTTGTGGTGACTTTTATAATATCCTAAATATAACAGAGTGATTCATTGCTAAGCTTTTATTTATAATCACTTAAAAAGCCTTCGCACTACTTAAGATTTTTACAAGTATTTGAAAAATTAAATAATGAATTTATTAAAAGATAATTTAGCGACATTACATAGGATTGTACCCATGTGATACCGCACACAGTCGCCCATGAAAATTTTTTTTATAGCACCGTTTTTGAAGTCTCTCGTTCAATCTCTATCATGGGTGAACATGGTCTTTATTTGTATTATAATTATTTTCTAATCTTATCTTTCGCCCTTACAATATCTTTCATTCTTTGCCATACTTTTTACTTGAAATATGTTTATGAGCAATGGCAATCCTATATAATAAATGCACATAAGATTGTATGTTGGAAATCAAACTCGCGACCATAAATCGCAAGTATCAGTTCTCTACTGTTGCGATTATAGGAGAGCTCAATTTGATTTTGAAGTTTTGTCAAAATTGTGCCTAAATTACCAGCTTTGCTTGACGTATTTAAGTGTTTATTATAAATAATCCGAGTTGAAAATAATACAGATAAATGCTTCTCCAGTACGAATTTTAAACGATTGTGACAGAACGCTTTTGATTTGTTATATCGTACGTCACATAGTAGACTGTTTTATAAATACATAAGAAAAAAGTTCCTTTTTTTTTGCTTTCGATGGGGGGTCGAAGATTTAGATCTGCGAATAATACTCTACCCTCTAGGCGTGGACAAAGTTATGTGGAATACATCTACTTGCAATAACAATAGTGGTCGTATATTATGGTGGTGATTTTGGGCAAATAATTTCAAATCGCACCATTGTTGTAGCTGTATATGAAATGTAAATTTCAGGGACATGTCTTATGTAAGTAGATGTTTTGGAAGTGCTACTTATGAAAATTTTACATGACGAAAATAGATTAATCGTACGCACCTTTAAATGTACAACATTTTCACTAAACAATTAACATCTTTTTATTTTTAATTATTAAAAGATTTAAGGTTGACGTGAGATTCTAAGGTTATTAAATCTATTATTAATTTCTATTATGTTTTTCTCAACCACTTGAAGACGAAATTAGACGTTACGCGTTTGTTTTTATTTCTTGTATTTATATGTCTGTACTATTTTTAGGTAAGTATTTTGTAAGTTTTAAGTATTTAGTAAAGTTTAGTAGATTGTTATTAAATATACATTGATAAACAACCTTCCGAATAATTATTTCTTTAAAAACATACCCATGCAAATCTCTAGCTAATAAGTTATTAAAAAAATGAATTCTACGATAGTATTAGAAGCAAAGTCAGAAACCTAGCTTAAAGAGTTGCTCGTCTGCAGTGGCAGTTAGCGGGGACAATTGCTCGTGCAACTGATGACCGTTGGGGCCGAAAGGTTTTCAGGTTGCTACCACGAGCCGGTCGACGTGGCGTGCGTAGACCCCTACTAGGTTAGAAAAGGACTAATATATAGCTACTTCCGCTATGTAGCAGTAGTCGTGCAATAAAGTGCACCGCTTGCCAGCCCGCTAGTGTCAAACACCGAGTGCTCTGGCACTAATCGGTGTAACATTACTCCTGAGGATGCCCCGTGGAGGGGTGAAACACTTGTTGAGTGATTTAACGGTCGTGGTTGTGTAATTCGCATTGTTTGCCGCACGCACATTTATCAGTGAGCTGGCGGATGGCGCACTTTATTGCACGACTATTGTTGCATAGCGGAAATAGCTACATATTAGTCCTTTTATTACTTAGGATGGACTTCCGCAAAGTAACGCCTGAATCCATTAAACCCTACTAGGTTGACCAGACATCGTAACTATCTTGGGGGGGAGGCCTATGCCTCAGATGAAAAGAAGAACCAAAAGTGAAAGAAGCAAAGGGCAGGGGTAGGCTCACCTGCGCCGAGTTCAGGAGAGGGTCGCGGTGGTTGGATGCCGGAAGGTTGGTGGCGCCCATCCGGCTGCAACAAAATAGATTTCCAGTCAATATGCATTCCCATTAATTTAATATTACTAACTTTTGATGTATAATCCAGGGGGAGATATATCATAATCGCTACGCTTGGTAGATGGGTTGGCGATGACAGTGTGATGTTACGGTACGCAGGGGACCCTGGCTGGACCGCTTATGTGGGCGTTCCATGTTGTGACCCAACGTAATAGGCTACTGAATGGAGATCACGGGGAGCTCACGCCTATTACGACACAAGGGTGCCTTGTCATGGTCAGATTTTATTACTACCACTTCAGAAAGCTTTAGTTGCTGGGAAAAGAAGTGGTCAAAAATACTCCAGAAATTATTCTATCTAATATGATTGGAGGTTGGCACCTTCGGTTATATTCTGTGTAAACAGTTTTCAAATCTATGCAAATTATTTTATAAAGGACTTAACATTTCAATTTGACACTTCAATTGACAGCTGTCAATTGTGTGTTCTGATGACGTCGCGTCAAAAATCAAATCATAGAAATTGGTTTCATACAATACAATACATACAAAAAACCTATTAATAGTTGTTTTTTTAACATGTATTTATGCTACGGAACATTTTTCTGTCCAATATCCTTCAGTACTTAAGGACGAAAGTCTATAGCCTAGTGTTACAAGTGATGGCATACGGCAAAAACGTGATCATTTCTGGCTTCATTGACAAAATTACTCAACTATAGAGACTGCTATGCTCGTGATTATACGAGATCGAATTAGCGCCTGGCGGATTGGCAAGATGAAACGGTAGTAAGCAGGCCTATTAGCACGCTGAACAGATGGCCGATAGAGCCTTAAAGTTCTGTATTGGAGCCTACGGACCGGCAAACGCAGCCTTTGTCCAACTGAGGTCTAACGTCTTACGACTTAGATAATGAATTTGATGCGTGCTTGTGTAGTTTTACCTGTACGTCACTAAAGTTACATTCGAGAAAGAAATAATGCTATATATGTTTTTTTTTTAATTAATGAAAATGACCCAGGTATCGACATCTCTTTTCTATCAGTATTTTTAAATGCTCTTTATTAATTTAATTTTTAATTATAAAAAAATTAATGTACTGACATATAATAAACTCCGATATTGATAGAATATTAATAAGTTTTTATTAAACATCAGATTCTAAATATGCATACGAAAATGATTTGTTAACGGAATTGAGAATTATATATAACATGCTATATACGAATCACCCGGCCGTATGTTTATGTGGTTTTTGTTTCAGTGGATTAATATAATATTAAATTATCCACCGCAGGCAAACTAATATTAAATCATAATTTGAGAGTAGATTCGATTCGATCTAGGCATTTGTACGCCAAAACAATATTTGGTGCACTTACATAAAAGAATACACGAATTTACTGTAAAAAAATGACAAAAATCAAAATTAGGCCATCATTTATTTTATTTAAAAAATACAACAGGTATATTATTAAAATATAGATTATATCGATGGCCCCACAGTCACCCGGCTTGCCCGATCCTTTCTGACACTTTAAAAGAGTTGTAACTAATTACAAAACGATAAAACAACATCGCATTTTGCTAATGCAAAAGGAAAAAAACTTGAAATGCGGTGAGTAGTGGAAAGAAACAAACAGGATCAGAAGATAAATGTCTCCAGAAGATGCCGCTGTCGCTGGTGAAGACGCGTCTAGTGACGGCCTTCCGGATAATAATTTTCTTCTACCGCAAACGCGATCTTCCACAGCTCCATAATCTCTTTTATGACAGCAGTCGAGAACCAGGTGTAGTAAGAACAATGCGAACATCTGATATTCGTTTTAAAAGCACAGCAGTATGGACACGGCGACGCGTTCCGAACAAACATACAAGATTTTCTGACCAGCTACACATTCTTTTTTTTTACATTAGTGTATGAAAATCGAAATAACTCTTTCTCCCTTTAACAATCGTATCTTCTGAAAATCCAGGAGTTACGATTCCATAAAAACAAAAGATAACCTACTACTATAAATGCAGCAAATAACAGTACAGTACTTTTGTACCGGTTTAATTCCATACATTAACATATAATTAACTAAGCTGTCATACATGTGAAATTAATAAATTTAAACATGAACACTAAAACGCTGTCAACTTCTATTCAATGCGGACAACCTCAACAAATTTAATCGTTTGCTTGATATGGTAAAGTTGAAAAGCGCATGTGACATATCGAGCAATAACGAACGCTTTACTCGTAATGACTTTGATCAACACTCCAGAACATTCAAGAACACTCTAGAACAGTTCCGAACAATCGGGAACAGTTTGCGTTCAATTAACGTGGAGCGCCGGCGACGGCAACTAGGTTTTCAGTTTGTCGCACAATCGCGCCGGTTTGAACTCGATGGAGTCCGTAATGGCCCGAGAACTTGAAACTTTATTAATCCGCGACCAAACTATATTTGATAAATCATTAAAACCTTTTAGATTGTAACCTATATATATATTATACATAAATTTATATATTATACATAAAATATTATTATTTATATATTATACATAAAATAGAGCTATCTGACTCCAGACCTCATTGGAAAATTCAACCAGCAATGAGAGAAGGCTATGCTCGGCACTTTGGCGAGGAAATTCATTGATGAACGAAATTTACCGACGTAGGATAGAGGATTTGCAGGTGCAGTGGACCTCTGGGGCTTTAAGGTTCTATAGTGGGAACCCCAGATTTTCGTTTCTTTCGTTCACAATGTCACAGATTACCTTTTTGTCATTTATGATGCAGAACGCATCCAGTGTCTTCACTTAACCATTTCTATTGATCTGTGATATTTAAAATGTAAACTAATTGTGAGAAAGTGAGCAAGAAAATAAATAAGAATTAATAATCAATAAATTGGTAAAAAAATGTATGAATGCTAAAAAAAGAATAAAGAAATAAAAATAATAAATTTAAAATCGTAGAACTTTGGAGGGAAAGCGATGTAAGTGAAAAGATATATGGAAGAAAATTATGTAACGGAATAAAAGATATTGTGAAGGAAATTAGAGAAAAGATTGAAAAACATTACGAATGACGAAAGATGAGTATGTAAATAAATAAAAATAAATAAAAATGATTATGTTAAAAAGACCTTTTCCACTCGTGATATAGGTTGAACGAAAGCTCTCAAAAATAGGGCCCTAAAAAAAAGTCCTATTGAAAATCTATGGACGATGCCTATGATATCCGGCAGCTAGGCGAACGCTGAAATGATAAAAAAATTATTACTGCTTAAATTTGACGTAGTCTTTCTTACTTTTGAAATTCAATATTAATAAGAATCAATACTACCACAACGACTGTTACACTGTACATCTAATATACCGTTTAAGAATGGATTGTAATTCTCTATTCATAACTAGAAAGCCAGATATTATCTGGGAGATATTTAAAAAAAATTATATTCTATCTGTTGTTTTGTAATACATTATTAATAGAAGTATTTATTGAGATCTTTTTAATCCTTTACCGCATATGGACTATGGTGTTGGGATTTTGATTCAATTTTATTTTCAAATTAAATATTAATAAATGAAAACTTTCATATTTTTGGCAAAATAACATTAAAAATATCTGTCCTTCTTTTCGAATTCACTTTCATAGATGCGAATAGAATATACTACTATTTCTCTCTAATATAAATTATTCGTAATACATTTTTAATAACATTATTTATGCGTTTAAAAACCTTATGAAAATGTCACTATTTAAGCGGGCTGGCGGGCGGTGCACTTTGTTGCACGACTACGACTGCATGTGCGGAAGTGGCTAAATATTGGTCCGTTTCTACCTTAGGATGGACTTTCGCAAGGTAACGCCTGATTCCATTAAATATTGGAAGACGGTATTTACTAGACGGCAAAAGGTTGTTGATAACGAAGGTATATTGTTGATTAGAAATAAAAACTTGTTAAAAGTGTAGTCGTGTAAATTTAACTTAAGAAAGCGACATTACTTTTCGATCCCCTTAATAAAAAGATGAATTAGATACAAAGAATATTCCACAGAAACGTCAGCATAATATAGCGTAATTTTTGTAAAACACATTAAAGACTAAATAAGCGGCCAAAGGAAAAAAATACAAAAAATATTATAAGCATCGATGCCTTTAAATATTAGATAAACACGATACGATTAACCTTTAGTTTAGAGGGCGGTGCCTAATCGTAGAACAGATACCCTTTTGCTAATGACAGGCCGCGAGTAACAAAAGATTCACCTTCGCACGGCGGGCGTACGGGAAACAAGATTTGGGTCATCGGAAATGACCACGCCGACGCCTTTGCAGACATTTGAAGTGTCTTATGCAAGAAAGAGCTATGAATTTTTTAATATTTGCTATCAATTCTGAACATTGAAAAGAACTATATTTGAAAGTCATTAGCTTTGTAATTAAAATGTAGATGATACTGGACTGGAGCCTTAAAGAGCTGAAGAGGAGATCATAGATTAGGGCAGCGTAGAAGTCCACCCAGAAGGTGAAAAGATCTTGTTGAGATCATCGGAAGACGCTGAATGCGAACCGCTTCCCACCGGTCCTATGTTCAACATTAGATGTATTACGAATTAAATAGTATAATGAAAGCGATAACCAATAATTTTAGATTTATAGGAATTTATTAAGAAGTATCTTCAGTTGACGCAAGGTTCCTCAGCGAAAGGTAAATTGATGTAATATTGCAGTAGGTTTTTTAATTGAATCAGGCGTTACCCTCTCTGTTATGTTATTCGCATTGTTTGCCGCATACGCATTTATCAGCGGGCTGGCGGGCGGTGCATTTTATTGCATGACTACCACTGCATGTGCGGAAGTGGCTAAATATTGGTCCTTTTCTTGATTGCAGTAGGTTGATGCATCGATGGCTCTATCGTGCTCTGCATCGATTACCTTCCTATCCCATCTTTAGATATATTATCTGTACGAAGTCTGTTAAAGCAAATACGTAAGCCTTTATAATCAAATGTTATTCATTTTACAAAGTATTTTTCTTCTGCTTCTTTTAAGTCAATATACGCCCACTGCAGGGCACATTCTTGCTGCAAAGATCATGATGATGACTGGTGCTACGCTGCCCGCATCTAGAGACTTCCCGCGAACGTAACTATGTCGTTGTCTCCACCTAGTAGGGCTACTACCCACGCCACTTCTATCGACTCTATTTATTTATCAAGTCTAGGGAAACATATTTAATCTAAATAATTTTAATTCTGAATAATTATCACCATGTTCACCGTCATTATTTCAGCTGTTTATACGTTACTGTAAGGCATTGAGCATAAATTTACTATGGGACAGTTTTATAACCGGTCTGCACATAGCATCTTCTTACGACTAAGTCGTCAGTCTACCTTTTTTTTTAAATGGGGGAGCCATCGCTGTTGTGGACTTCTTGTATCCCTAATTTATTTATGGGTTAGGAACCTTTTTTATTAATTTTTTCGTTTATATTTTTTTTGCGCACTTATATGTATCCTAAGATCTTTCATTCTTTCCTTACATTCTACTTCGCCTTTTCATTTTCTTTTCCCTCTTTTCCGATACCTTTAATCTATCACCTCGTTTCCCAGTTTTTTTACAATTATTTTGTATTTTTTTTTTACTCAATTTATTTATATATTTATTTTGCTTGCATTCGTTTTAATATTATTGACTCTTATTTCTTTTTATAACATTTATCACAATTATTCAACATATCCTAAGAAACTTCGGTCGCATCTCATCATTCTCGATAAGCGAGGATATAGCGTTCTCGCAAATCTTAGTGCCTAACCGGCATTCGGAGCCGTTTCAGAGTCCTCCGAACTCGGGACAGTTGGCAACAAAGTGGAGCACGGTCTGGTCCATGCCCGGCTTGCAGAAGCACGAGGGGTCTTCCTTGAGCTTAAACCGATGAAGGTACTGAAAGAACTCCCCGTGCCCCGTGAAGAGTTGGACTAATACCGCGTTCAACCCGACACTGCGAAGCACGCGGTAGCTTGAAATGGCGTCCGGGAAAAATTTCCACGTTGCGTGTCTATCTTGAACGATGCAGCGTTTGCCAGATAATCTTACACGCGCATTATGAGATGAAGCTTTTACTCGAAGAAGTAAACCAATTTACGGTACAGTTCAAGTCAATAATATTATTTTAGAGCATATAAAACAATTTAGATTAACTGGTAGAATATGTCTAAATGCATTAAGTCCGCCTTTGCAAAGTTTAAAAAAGGTAAATAAAATAATTATTATATGACTGTGTGATAAAAGTCATGCCACGATAAAGCAAAAAAAAGCACTGTAACAAAAACGATTTATGATCAAGCTATTTTATTTTTCAGCGGGCGTGTGCCACTATTAGAACGGTACAATTACCCCTTTAAAACTGATGGAAAAAAAAAACAAACTACTAGCTAATAGTAGCACGAAGCGAAATAGCTGATAACGGTATCGGAAACGAAGCTAACGCGCCTCGCGCACGCTATTTTGCGATATTTTAGCTTCAACTAGACACGTCAGTGTGACCAATATAATAATATTAATATTTTCTCTTGTATACGAGAAAAACGGTAGGCCAGCCCATTTTGAATTTAGAATCAGATTGAACTTTTCTATATATGGCAACCTTCACTTTAATACTACGAGAATTCCAAACACTCCTTGATCTCAGAAGAACCCATCACAAACGCAAGCAAGATTTATTTATGGTCACTTTTACAATATACTTAGTACAGTCGTTTTAGACCATACGCCACCATATGATATCTATTTTTTATTATTAATTCTAATTTGTATCGCTAGTGTTTCTTTACAATATTTATTATTCGCCTAAACTAAACGCAGACAGTTGGGAGAGGGTTGCCGCTATTTGGTACAGATCTTTCTTCTCCCAGCTGCGAGGCACGACAGCATTTTATAATTTTTTACAATTTTTCTTACACAATTTTCTCTTATGGGTAAAAACAGTTAAAATTTATATATTAACAAGGCGATTTGGAATACTCAATTACATTTTAGTTGCTACATTATTTTATTTCAAGTCGCTGCCCAAGCGCTACAGACCGTTAAATGCCTTGAGATTTAAGACAATGTGCCGGGCCAACTCATCAAAAGATTCTGCTGTAGATTTTTTCTTGAGAAGGTCCGGTAAGCTGAACGGAGGTATATTAAGGTTATTATCACATAAGGTCACGTGGTTACGTCTTTTGGATGCGAATCAGAAGCAGTGTCTGAGTGATCAAAAGTCTGTACTGTGGAGTCGTCGCATGGGCAAATCCTATTGTCGATATTTTAAATGTTTTGTTGTAATAATATATATTTTTTAATTGTTGTAATAATAAAAATATATATTGTTTGTATTTGATTATTTTAAATATCATATGGTATCTATTGGAGATATATACCGTAATCCAGTTGGCGATCGCAGTGTAGTATATTAATATACAGAGGATGCTCTTTCCCATCCTCTGGAAACTTGTATGTTAGCAGTGGACCTAAGATCACAAGTCTCAGTCCTTACAGCTAGGCTACAAAACCCTTTTAAATGCATAGAATTCTTAATGGAATGTACCATAATTGACAACATATTAGTAGTAAGAAAAGCCAAACACAAAGTGGCACTAATCGGTGTAACATAACTCCTGAAGATGCCCCGTGGAGGGGTGAAACACGTGTTGAGTAATTTGGCGGTGGCGGTTGTGTGATTTGCATTATTTGCCGCATACGCATTCATCAGCGGGCTGGCGGGCGGTGCATTTCATTGCACGACTACCACTGCATGTGCGGAAGTGGCTAAATATTGGTCCTTTTCTTACTTGGAATGGACTTCCGCGATGTAACGCCTGATTCCATTAAAAACATGTGAGTACATATGGTGAATGATTTTGAAACTTTTACGTTTATAATCAAACAATTCGTGTATTTCGTATAGGCCTAACTGAAAGATAACAAACTAAGCAATAGTATTATATAGAGAAGGCTTCGATAACACCGTATCGTTTACGCCACCCTATCACCCCTAAAACGCTTCCCGTGCACGACCCTCTAAAGTCCGCCGGGGTCAGGTCACAGGTCCACTATATCGGGTGGTTTTACAATCGCTCCTTTGTCTCGCGCAAATGTGATTATATGAAAAAGCTTTCAATGTCCTTTGTCTTTAAATAATGTGATATTGCTCGTGAAATCGACGAAGTTAGACCTTTGAGATTATCATTTATAAAATAAAATAGAGACCCTAGTACCGGTGTAATGTCCACGCTTAGTATTGCTGGCCAGTACGGCCGCAATACTTTTAATTTGAATCATTCTACCGCATTCGAATTAAAATTAGAACACCAATTTGAATTCGAATGTTGTTAGTGAAGTGATAGCTGCCAGTGGGTTCGGGACGAAATAATAAATTGTCGTAGTAAACATGTAATATAAAGAACCTTGGTCATATCTGACTCTCGTTTTACTCGCATTTAAGGAACAGAGATATAGATACGTGCTCAGGTAAATAACCTTCACCAGCTAAACGTATATATGCATATAAATATATATATATATATATATATACATATATATATGTATGTATATATATACATATATATGCATAAGTTTAGCAACAAAACCGCATAAATTTCTTTTTGACCATATTTTAGCTGAAAAATGTAAACATATACAAAGTATATTTACAAATAAATACAATTTAATTTTTACTAAATAAATTTATATATATATATATATATACTCCACTTTAAAAAGAAACGGATATATGCTCGGATGGTAACTCTCTACCAGACGAATGTAATGGTATAACTCTACGGGAATAGACATGACATTAATGATATCTATTTGTAATTAAGAATTCATGGTCGAAAAATTCCTAAAATTACCTGCTAATTACATGTCAGTAATTAACTTGAAACCAATTTCCTAAATTATTTTGAAATTTAGTTGGTAATTTGGGGCTCTAGACTTAATTAGTCTATCGCAGTGATTTGCGATCTTCATTTAGAGCAATTATAAGTTTGCGTTATGTTCTCTTGTTGATGAAGGGCATTTGCTATATACTTTTTTACCGGACTACACTGTTTCCCAAGTGACATATGCAGAGCCAAGGAAGAAGGGCCCGGATATCGCTTATCCTAATCCTACTTTATCGCTAATTAAGTTCGTGGATTCCTTCGGCAGCTTCCACTCGGGATCCTACATTCAACTGTATTACCGGATTAAAATGAGCCAAGCTAATAGTTAGCTTGAACGGATGCTCCCTTGACTTGAAATATATAATTAATATAATGAAACGATTTTTTTATGTAACAAATCAGTCATTAAACGTTAGTTTCTAGAAACGCTGTTAGATGGCACAAGTGGTACATTATCTATATGTAAATAAAATAAACGTTTGTCTGTATGGCCTTTATAGAAATGTAAACTATGCATTTCTCATGTGATGATCTTTAGTGAAGTTGTTGTACATGAGTCTATGAAGGTTTTTAAGTTGATACTAACAATTTCTGACAGATGGCGTCACTGTCATTCGAATGTTTTTCATATATTGCCGTGACAGTTCATGATGATTAGATCTAAAGGAAACCAGCGAAGGAATGATGACTTTTCGATCGATAGAAGGCGTATGATTCTTCGGTAGCAATGTCTAAAATATAAAGCCAGTTTTTTACGAAAAAAAAAAAGTGATCATTCTGATATTTACCACAATTTTTTATTACAGCGCATCTGTCCAATAATTTTTGACAGTTCAAAGTTTGAACGTACAGATAATAAATAATTTTTTTTATCCAGTGATACGAAGTTTGTTAAAAATTTCTCTTAGTATATTATCATTACGTTGTTTATTACATTTAAAACAATTGATTTTTGCATTTAACCGCTTGACTGCTACGCAATGTAAAAAATAGTTTTATTGTTATGTGTCCAAAAACCGCGGCGCAGCGTTTTTGCGCTGCAAGTTTCAGTGTGTCTTTGACGCTCCGTGACAGTGACTGTAGTCTGAGTTTTCTGGCTACATTTCCATAAATATTAATTTTCAAAGAATAAACAAATTATGTTTATTGTTTCTTTATAATACAAAAATAATTATAAAAAATATTTGATATTATAAATGAGACTGTTTTATTTGACATCAAGACAAAATATACCCGGCAGTTTTTGTGCGTTCATGCAAGAATCGCATAGCATTCAACCGATAAATCGACAGAAAATCATATATACGTACACGTATTCACACTTCGTTTGTCTGTCTACAAAATAAATAGAAGAAACAAAAGGTTTATATTTAACTGTACACAGAATAATTCACTCTACGAGAGTTTTGTGTGCTCTGTTGGCCCTCCGTCTACGGCCTCTCGTAGAGAAAGAGTAAATATTGTTCTCCGGACGTAATTCCCAGACAAAGATTTAATACAAAAGAATTAAAGCGAAGCGTAAATAAAATATAATTTCTTAGTAGCGCTAACTGTAACTTTTATCTTTTTTCATATATAACACACGCTAGCATTTGCATCGAGATGTGCCTGTCATAATAAACGAGATCAATAACTTGTAACGCAGTAAATAAGTCGAATTTTAAAAAAAGAATAACTTTATTTAAAATTAGAACACAGAATACATAATTATATATATAACAGGTTCAAAAGCTATTGCTCGACGAGCTGAAGGAATCGTTACGATAGTTAGATTTTTTATTTATAATGTTTATTTAAATAGTATATGTAGATTTTTATATATATATTTATATTCAGGGGATATTTATATTTATATATATGATGTATTAGCCATTAATATATTTATATAAGGTGATTTTATATTATTATTTTACTTCTCATTATAATTTTAGTTTTAGTGTTTTACCAACCTTACTAATCGACAACTTTATTTTGAATATGGGCAATCGTGTACAATGTGATTATGATTTCATTTATTTTGTATTCATTTTAAAATTAAACCGATAATAACTGAAAAGGAAAAAATCATGAATCGCTGTTTTTTTATAATTTTAGCGTAACTTTTAAAAAATGAATATTTTGCAGTTTAATTATAATTTTTAGTAATTTGAGCAGAGCTAATTATTTTGTATAAATTGAGTCGAAAAAAATAGCTTTTTTTAACATTTTTAAATTTCATTTTTTTTTTAAATAGGCCGGTGGTTTTATGTGAGAAGTTACGGTTCTAGGGAAACCATGGCCCGGCAAATTCACATTAGAACGTCCACACACAAGATGAACAGACAACCTTGTTAAAGATCAAAACATAAAAAATACATATGCATAAATTATATAATAATTAATGATATTTAATTATGATAATAATATTTAATGATCATTAATTTACTAATAAATCACCAAACAGTTTCAGAAAAAACATGAGATAAAGATAATATTCATTTATTCAACATTTAAACTAACAGGACACTTATTAATCGTGAACTTAATGCCTATTTATTTTGTTTTTAACTTTACTCTGCTTTGAAAGGTGTAATAATCGTGGATCTTTTAATAAAGTTAAACAATACAGATATATAGCCTAAATAAAATCAAAATAACCAAGCGATATCATAGCCAAGGATTCTTGTCATTTAAAAAATTATAATCCTTTTGCGTCAATTTACTTTCAACATGCATTTTAAATTGTATAAATGGTTTCCAATAATATTTTGCGGCATGAAAATCTGATTTCGTTTATTACAAATGAACTAAAGACTGCAGTCGGAACTTTGGTACAGACAGTTTTTCGGGGTGCCTTATAAATACACTATGGATGTTCCCTAATTTTTGATATTATTATCATTAATATAAAGGTACAAAAAATAAAGCCTCTTTAAGCTGCTTTCTCAAGGAGATCTGACGACTTTTTAATACTTAAATGTATATTGTTGTCAATTCTCTGATACTCAATCCAAATTAAATTGATCAAATCTAAATGTTGGCAATTTGCTACAATATTTCTTATTTAAGTCTATTTAAGTATATCTTTTTATTAACCCGTTTCACTGCAATTCTACTACGACTTTACAAATTCATGTAAGAACACAAATCTGCGGGACATATTTTGAGTTAATGTTGATAAAATAAAACACTCTCATTTGAGACAAATATCGATCAAATTTAATACTTATTTTCTTCGCTCCGCCACAACTGGTTTACTGAGTAGCTTTTTGACTCTCGGCAATATTGCATGTAATGTCCGATTCGAGGGAGCCTTTCAGGTTTAGGCTAAGTGCTTTTCACGTTCTGATTCCTCGAGCTCGCGGATTATACGTGTATATATATATATATATATATATATATATTTTCAATACTCTACTACCAAAGCGTCAATCAAAAGGGCAAAATGTTGTAGAAATCACTAAAATAAACTATCACAGCCGTATCAATATCAGCGTAACGTTTTATCTTCCTAACGGCATAAACTGCAGCACTAAGTATGACTGCGAGAGACTTAATTCTATTAGAGAGAGATTCATAATTCTGTAAGAGACTTTAGGTGACGCTGCCGCTTCTAATACTATTACAAATCTATGGGTGATGAATATATCCAACTGTGGACTTCCTGGAGCTGAAATGATGAAGCTAAATCTTATTACAAAATATTTCTTCTCGCACCTCGACAGCGTGTAACTATATCGCATGATGTCGTGCCACCGGATGGAACCTAAAAAACATTAACGGCTATCGCGCCGCAAACCATTAATCATAATCCAAAGCTGTCCGCAAAAGCAACCCAACCACCACCCCGCCGGCACCGCCGTGCATTGTACGACAAACACGCAACGAAACCGCGTAAATTGCTTTTTGACCATATTTTATCCGAAAAATATAAACATATAATAAAGCAAGAACAAAATATAAAAATCTTTAAATATATATATATATATATATATATATATATATATATATATATATATATATATATATATATATATATATATATATATATATATATATATGTGTGTGTGTGTGTGTGTGTATATTTATATATATATATATATATATATATTGTGTTTGTTCCGATTAATGTCTGAAATACCTGGACCTATTGATCGTTGAAATACGCTGGACGCAGGCGACTTACAACCGGTCCTGTTTCAAATCTATGAGAAAGGCTTAAGCCCAGCAGTGGGCATCGTGCGACTGAAATAATGATGAATACGCTAGTGATCTCTATAGATGTCTAAATGTCATCAGCTCAATGCGAATTCATGCTTGTTAATAATGTTAGCGCGATTCTAGATTACAGGCGAAGGGAGAAAGCGAGGAGGGCCCGTTCCCTCCCAGCAGATGTGCGAGTAGAGATTTAATTATAAACTCTGCTTTTAATGTAATTGAAGCGTGTTTTCAATAAGAGGAGGATAGCGTCCCTCTTCACTTTCCCCAGCACACGTCGGATAGGATACAATCAAAATTGATTAACTTGATATAAACTGGCCATCGTGTGAATAGATTTTAATTTTTTCACCTTTTCGTAGATGTAGAGTAAATAACAGATAAAAGAAAAATAAGTAAGATGTACCTAGAGTATCAGCATATACAATACATAATAAGAACGATTTCTTAATTTATCTATAAAATAAACGAATACAGTAAAGTAATAAATACGTAATGAAGATTAATAAAATAAATTTTATTATCCACTTATGATTATTAAGAGTGACCATTTGTATACGTCAAGTGAAAAATGCCGGAAGAGCTCAAATTGATAGAAACTAGAATCAGATTGAACTCCCCCATGATGGCATCCTTCAACTTAAAAGCTAGCTGCTATCGTGGCCTAATCTGAGAAGCGCCCACAACAAACTCAAGCGTGTTTTTTATGATCGTTGTTTCAACTCATAGACGCTCACTGCAAGGCATAGAGAGACACGTGAGGGGTAATGTGAAAAGAAATAAGAACGAGTGAAAGATATTAAGATGGATTTTAAAAGAGTGAGCAAATATAAAAGGAAAAATATTTGTAAATAAAGTCCCCGTCCCAAACAAAATAGGGGTACGAGAGGCTCCCAATAGCGGAGGCCATGAAAAAATAATATAAAAGATCGTGGAAAACTTAACCCAAAAATTCTCCTTGTGCACCCAAGACAGTGGAATGTATGCGAGGGCCTTAAAAACGGGAATAAAAGAATGCATAGGCCTCGACCAAAAATATCAATGGGAGGATATATACGCCACCATCGTCAGACGGCGATCGCCGTGTGCTATTATGGTATGCAGAGAACGCTGCTGCTTATCCTTATAAAACTGTTTTGAGCAATGGCAACCCTACATAATTAATACAGATATATAATAGAGAATATATCCCGAGAATCAAACCTGCAACCCACAATATAAGTCTCAGTCTTCTACCGTTGGGCTGCCATTATTCAACTACATTATTCTTTTGTTTGTGATAAAAGTAGAGCAAATAAGTCCCAATATTTATAAGTGTTAAATTTAATAAAATAGCGAGAGATCTTACCAATCGCTCACAAAAGAGTAAGTATATTGAAGCCTAATAAAGAGTAGAACCAGTATACATTCATATATAGGATGAATTACATCTCTTATATACTTAAAAATGACTCTACCACCAAAACACAAGAACAATTTAATAAAAACTAACAAAGGCTACATTTTTTTAAAATAAATTTAAAAGTATTCATTGGCTAGTTGAAGTGGCATTTAAAATATGTATTAATATTTTTTTGTTCAGTTTATTGCTATTATGTCTTATGTAGATTATTTTAGGCTGTTTTAATTTATATTTAATGAAATCAGGCGTTACCTTGCGGAAGTCCATCCTAAGTAAGAAAAGGACCAATATTTAGCCACTTCCGCACATACAGTGGTAGTCGTGCAACAAAGTGCACCGCCCGCCAGCCCGCTGATAAATGCGTATGCGGCAAACAATGCGAATTACGCAACCGCCACCGCTAAATCACTCAACACGTGTTTCACCCCTCCACGGGGCATCTTCAGGAGTTATGTTACACCGATTAGTGCCAATTAGTCACTCCGTACCGTAGTACCGATTAGTCACTCTGTGTTTGGTACGCATTTATCAGCAGACTAGCGGGCGGTGCACTTTGTTGCACGACTACCACTGCATGTGCGGAAGTGGCTAAATATTGGTCCTTTTATTACGCGAATTTATTTATTTTCTTTAGTTGAAGCGTCAACTATCAGGTCACATGAGTCGCAGAACAGAGAGTCGCTAGAACTTTAAGCTTCTACAGTGAAGACACACAAGCTACGTGGTGGTCTATTATCAGAAAGGAACTGGAAACCCTTCAACTTGATGCAGAGACAACCCAGGATAGAGTGGCCTGGCGCAAATTGATAAGGAGACCCGACCCCAAATAAAGGGAAAATGGAAGGAAGAAGAAGAAGAGTAAAGACCACACAAGCATACCGAAGGATATTCAATTACAAATATATATACATGATCTAGATGATGCTGGCCTCTTTCAACAGATCCTTTTGAAAATAACTAAGGCAGATCGATTCGTACGATAAACATATTTAAACTTCGATTTGGATATCAAAAATGTTTCTCAAATAACAAAGTTCCCTTGTATAAACTTGTTCCAAATTTTAATTACAAATATCCACTGTTTGCTCCAGTATCGAATGGTGACCCTAATAGCTGTCGCGGTCAGTCATCCGCGTGATCAAATTAGTGATGTGCCGTCGGCCTGCGCTGGTCGCTTCTATAGCCATTATCAACACGAACATCACTATTACCTACTAACTGTATACAGAGTGGATGGTTATAAGTGTAAAACTTTAAAGGAATGAACGTACAGCTTATTTGTTGTCAAAATACAGAAAAAGCTATCCAAAAATAATTGTTTCAGAAATTGTAAATAATATATTAGGGTGACCGGAAAGTAATGTTGCTTTCTTAAGTTAAATTCATACGATTACATTTTAACTAGTTATTATTTCTAATCAACGATATTTTCACCTTCGTTATCAACAACCTTTTGCCATCTAGTACACAAATTTACAATGCTGGAGCGGTAAAAATCAACTGGTTTTTCTTGTAAAGTATGTCGACAGAAACGATATTACTTTCCGGTCCACCTAACAATTATAACATTTTTTATTGTCAATTTGATATACAGTAGTGTTAATAAATAAATAATTTATTATTTTTTATAATTTATTATTCTTCACTTTTATACAACAATAAATAAATAAATAAATAATTTATAATTTATTTATTTATTGTTGTATAAAAGTGAAGAAAAAAGTACAATGGGTGGTCTAATCTCACGAGGCAATTTCTTACATAAAACTATAGTATGTAAACAGTAGAAGTATATATAATGGGTAGTTAACCTGTACATGTAGATAAAACATACATATATACAAACATATATACACAGAATTACATCGCAGAAATACTTATAATTAGTAAAGTAGTACATAATTATAAAATAATGATAGAATAATAGATCTTTGAGGTAGGCTTATGCCTTGTAAAGGCGGCTGTCAGCTGATATAATAATAATATAGTAAACAAAAGTGTCTTCAAAATTAGAATAATTACAAATTAAAGTTATTAATTGTTTACGTTATCTGTTCCTTTTGTACTGTCACGAGTTATTTTCCGGCTGGATTTCATTTTAGAGTGATTACTTTATACAGAATGATTTAAAATAAGTGTCAACGTTTTTCGGCACGCTAACTTTTAAGTGCCGAATAAGTAATCTATTTACAGACGACACTTGCTTTATTATTCTAGAATCGTTACCGACGCCATCATCAAACGCCTTCTGACTTCAACCAGTCTAGAATTAGAGAATAGTACAAAAAGCAGGCATCTTATTAGTGTAATATATTGACTTGTGGCATTCCTACATAAAAAAATACATTTAAAAAACTTTTAAGTTAAACGGTTTTTTGATACCCATATTGTCGTGGTTGTGGACAAATATGTACCTAGTCCGCCATATTGGAACGGCGTCCATCTTGAATATTAAATTTGACATAAGCATCATGTTTTACTAGTGTAGTCCTTTTATTTGATACCCATATTGAGGGGGTTAAGGAAAAATACGTAATCCGCCATTTTGTATCGGCGGCCATCTTAGATTTATAATGTTATTGATTTTATTATATTGTACTGTCATCTAAATTAAATGTGTGTACCAAATTTCAGATCAATCTGACAACGGGAAGGTGCTTCAATTTCAATTTCTAATTTTGATCTAAATAAATTCCGTACTGGTCGAACTAAATAAAACCGTTTAAAAATATAAATTAATTCAACTTATTGCAGAGTGATCATTTTATACAGGTTGTTTGTGAATATGTATAAAAGTTTTTCATCTATGATTAATCACGCTGTATATTGTCTAACTTTATTAAGTTCTCGAAAGAAATTTTAAGCAATCCCTTGTTTTAGTTATGTAATAAGTTAAATGTTAGGTCTATGAATTCATTCTCTGCCGGCTCCGAGTGGTGTACACGAGGTTAAAACGCAATTTGGCACGCGGCCTACGAAGCCGTGCCAGGCGCTGTCTGCACGCCGTGCCGACTACACCCCGGCTCTTTCGGCAGCCAGTTAATTTCGTGTAGCCTTAAATTATTTTCTACGAAAACCATACCATTGTATGTCTTTAAATTATGTTATACAGTTTGATTAGTAATAAAAGGTTTAAAATAGAATAAAGACAATATCAAAATGGTAAGAGCACTGAAATTAAACAAAATTGTAAAAAATCAAAATGTGACAAATTATTTAAATAAAAATAATAGAGTGATCGCGATTGTGAAAAATGAAAGAGGGACGTGGTAAAAAAAACAAAATGAAAAAATATTTAAAGTATAGTAGTCCTTGTTTTCGATATGATAGGGCATAGATGCATAAACCGCGGCCCGCCGGTCGAATACTGGTGGCCCGCCGACAGCAAAAATAATACTCTCGTACATTCGAATTATTATCAATTCTTTATTGTCTTTAATTACCTATACTTCTGGCGGCCGGCCCGCCATCAATTCTTGATTTGACCAAGTGGCCCCTAGTCTTAATAAGTCTGTGCAACCATGCGATAGGGGGTACGGGAGGTCCCAGAAATAGGGCCCAAATAAGGGGTGAATGTATAGCTCATTTGATAACAAAAAAATTTGGAAGTTTTTACATACTATTTCCAATCATCGTGTATAACGTGATCACACTAAAACATCATCAGCATCATATCAGCACATGGACGCCTACTATAAGACATGAACTTCCCCCAAAGATCGTCAAGAAGACCAATCTTACAGTCTCTGCACGCATCCAGCAACTTCCTGCGATTGTGAATATGACGACAAACTTTTGGTAGCTCTTAAAAAAGTTTCTGTAATTAATATTTTATATATTTAATGGAATCAGGCGTTACCTTGCGGAAGTCCATCCTAAGTAAGAAAAGGACCAATGTATAGCTACTTCCGCCATGCAGTGTCGTGCAATAAAGTGCACCGCCCGCTAGCCCGCTGATAATGCTTATGCGGCAAACAATGCGAATTACACAACCGCCACCGTTTAATCACTCAACACGTGTTTCACCCCTCCACGGGGCATCTTCAGAAGTTTTGTTACACCGATTAGTGCCAACACAGAGTGCTCATGCTCTAAGTATTGGTCCTATTCTTAATTGATATTTTATATAAGCATAAATACTGACAATACAGTGTGCAGCGACAGATAGTAAAAAGTTATTAGTTTTAATATGTAGTATTAATTCGAATTTCAAAAACGCTTTATCTCACTTCATGATACAAGACTTAGAGGCCGCCCAATGATACGGGTGGATAAATCAAAAGAGGGCCCTCTTAGACCTGACTCTGTGCGTGAAGTGTCTGAACAAGAGTGACATGGTGAAGAACTGTGAGAAAGGCAATGCGATGGCCAGGGTCTGCGTTCCTAGTTTCCAAGCACTGTATTTCGAGAGGACCTAGTTCTTCAAGGCAGCTACTGGTGGTGGTGTATACTCACGGGGCGTGCGGGGTGCGCTGTGGGGTGCGGGAGGGGGTGCGGGGGGCGGCGCAGGCGGGCCAGCGCGCTTAGCAGCCCGTCCGTTGTCACGCGCCTGCGCCCCTCATCTGTGGGCAAAACGAAAGAGTTACGCGTATATTTGACAAACACATACCTACACGAGAGTTGGTATCTTCAGACATATCCCCGGATATGTCCAGTCAGCGCCAGATAAAAGGGCGACCAAGCTGACCGGATAAAAAAATCACTCGTATGTTACGTCACTTGTAAGTACAGTCAGCTCTTTGAAATAACGCAGTTCGCCAATAGTAATAAATACACTATTTTGTAACTGTTTTTGGTCCTATCACGAATCTCTATAAAGGTTTCATAATTTTAATATTGAGTTCAGTATTTACTGCTAACTTCTCTATACAGCAACAATAATACGTAGTTCTTTAAACTCAACAATTGTGCTAGACATGTACAAATCTTACGTATATACTAGTTATAGCGTTTTTGGTACAGTCCGTAATAAACGTGTACGCTTTATATCAAGTATTTATAAATTGATTCTTATAGTTAATTTAAATTTGTATGTTTATATGTTTTGAACTTATGATTGGGTTCTGACTGTACACTTATACATTTTTTGTTACAAAAATTATTTTCGTTTCATAAACACTTACGTAATATGGATTACATTATCATTGCGTAGGCACGATTCATTGAGAAAATATTTAGTTTTTACATCTTTATTTTGATTATAGTTTCAATCAAATTGGGTTGTTTTAGCTGTTTCTGTCGACATATTTTACATGAAAAACCGATTGATTTTTACCGCTCCGGCACTGTATATTTGTATACTAGATGGCAAAATACAGTTGATAACGAAGGTGAAAATATTGTTGAAAACTTTTTAAAAATATAGTCGTGTGAATTTAACGTAAGAAAGCGACATTACTTTCCGGTCCCCCTAATACATTAACATCACCCACAAAGTAAAGAGTTTCGTTAAGATTGTCGACTTGTCAAATCAGAAAAATATCAGGAAACTATATGTCCAGCAGTTAATGTTCTACGGATGAAATGGTGATGATTATACCGTAATATAAACATAACGATATTACCCTCTACCAAGGAATTTAATGGAATCAGGCGTTTCCTTGTGGAAGTCCATCGTAAGTAAGAAAAGGACCAATATCTAACCACTTCCGCACATGCAGTGGTAGTCGCGCAACAAAGCGCACCGACCGCCAGTCCGCTGATAAATGCGTATGCGGCAAACAATGTACACAACTGCCACCGCCAAATCACTACACACGTGCTTCACCCCTCCACGGGGCATCTTCAGGAGCCATGTTACACCGATTAGTGCCAAACACACCGTGACACAAGTCACTCTGTTGTTCCTTTTCTTACTCTACCAAGGTGTGTTTTTGTTCATAACTTTAATAATATAAGTGTTTTTTAATCACATTTGCTTCTGATTGTCGTTAAATCGAAATTGTACCAGTAGAAAAGAATATTTATATTAAAAGGGTAGTGGCAGAAAGTCTGGTTTGATTTTACACCGCAGGTCAGTACTCCCCTGATGGTGGTGGTAAGCAGCCGTACGGTTTCCCAGAACTGGCCAGGCGGCCGGTCAAAGTGGCGATCACCGGTAGTACACAGGAAGAGTTAGGGCTGGTGCGAGCTATGAAGAAATTCCACCTCAGTGACTGAAGGTTGTTTTAATAATAAATCTCGTGCCCCATTCGGATGCGAGGCGATATAAAGATTGTGACGTGAATTTAAAAATGTTCCGAGGGTGAAGTTAAAGAGCCGAGATGAGAATTTATAATGTAAATACGATTTAGCCCCGGCGCGAGAGATGTCACATAGCTTGTAAACGCAACCCACACAGGGAGTGTGCGACCACGGCCAGGGTCCTTCTCCCGGGCAATGAATCTACACTCCTGTGTCTAGCGCGCGGGCGCATTGGATTGTCTGTTAAAAAAACGAAGGTCTGCTGAGCCTTGAAATGTACCGTGACCCTTCAAGTATACAAACATTTTTTACTGTATTACAAATTATGTGACATTTCTTGCGTTCATTTTTTTTTTGTTAAAATTTTATTTTGGACATATGGAACGGTAACATGCAACGTTACGATCTGTCATATTAAGTGACGATTAACACTCGTTAGTGACTCCGTTATCGCCACAGCAAACCGCAATACTTAACGACAATATAACACCTCGCCTCGTATGCATCGTTCCCCTTCAGTTGTGGCGCGCTCTCTATTGGCACTACATGCGTTTCTAAATGAAAACGAATTTACTAATAATCGTGACAATCATAATTGCCTACGCCAATGTTATCTGTGGACATGAGGACCCTACAATGGAAAATTACGAAGCCAACGAACTGCACAGAAGTGTTGGTGTAGTGGATGATCCGAGAGACAAAAAAGCTGTGGACCAGACGAAGCATGGACTTCAATTGAGAACTCATCACCACAAACACACTAGAGACAGACCGAAGCGACGTCGTCAAAAAGAAATAACAGAACGCTCACAATTACACCATGAGACATCAACTACTCTTTATATAGCCGAATCGACAGAAGCACAAAACAAGGCCGTAAAACGTAAGCCGTTGAATGTGGATGATTTCTATATATTTGGTGGAGAACAATGCCCGACCGGTATGGTGAAGGTTGGCGTGAAATGTGTAGACGAATACTAATCTTAGACTCAAATCAGGATGTACATATTCAGGAAGAAAACACACAGCAATAAAAAAAAATATCGTTAAAAGAAGCTTCAGTTTGTACGTATAGATCGCAGTATAATAGTGTGAAGCAGTTATATTAAAGTGTATTACTATTATCAATAACCATATTTAATTATTACGAATATAAAAATAAATCCTTTCGCCGTGACATAAATTTTTAAGTGTTTTGAAGACCTTTTTCTTTACACCTGGCTTACACTGCTCGAATATCATTTGCAGATTCCATGGGTTTGAGGGACCAGGACATAGAAAGCGCTTTGCCATAAACCTCTTTTAAGGTAGCTATTTATAACTTACAGCAAGAAATTAGTAATTTTTTAAATGAATTATTATACTTATACGTGTTCTAACAGTTGCTACGAAATACATTATTAATAACATATTATTTAGGCGCCATAATTCACAATCTTATATGAAAAATAGTGAAACACAGGTGTCAAATACGATAAATAAAAATGAACGTATACACATACATAATAAAATTTAAAAAAATAATAATCTTTCCTTTTCTTAGTTTTAAATCTAAAATTAAAAATATAAATAAATAAACCTTATTATTGCATTCAAAATTTCTTGGTTTTCCCAAATGTGTTGAACATGATTTATTGACTCATTTACATAATTGATTTATAATGTAAACATGAATTATTAAATTTCATTTAATAGAGCAGCTGTTGAGTTTCTAGCCGACGCTTTTCAACAGATCGTTCCAAACCGAAGATAGCTTAAAATAATGTTAAAATAATCGACAATACAAAGGCGCATGTGTATTTTGAATTATGATTTTTTAATTTTTTACCGGATTGCGAAGCCGCCGAACTCTTAGATAACTTAGCTGGGAGCTATCCTTATTCTTATATAAATTAGTTTTACACAATAATTTTAACGTTAAAATGTATGATCGAAAATGTATACATTGCATTGCGGTACCTCGGAAGTTCAATACTAAAACATTTACCATGAAATTTAAATTCAAAACGAAGTTACTTTGCAATTGAATAACGTAATTTTGAAAATAAATTATAATTCGTCAGGGATCCAAAGAACATATGTTTTTTTCGCTAACTTTATATGTGGCCAGGTAGAAACAAAATGGCGAAATGAAGACTAATTTATAAAAAAAATATGAATTGTCTGAAAAAATAGTTAATTAAAGGAGCAAGTGGGGCTGAACGGCGTGGGCGCGGCGGCGCGTGTGATCGCATTAGTGTCGCGCCGGCGCCCAGCGCTGGGAAATCTAGGTCATTATCGATAGAACCACACTACTTTTATGTACGAATTCTATCTATCTTTTCTATTGTAGGTAACGTTGCTGTTTTATCTACTCTTCAACTACATAGAACTTCCAGTTCCAACGTTTGAACAGACAGATGGAAGTAGTTCTCAGTCATCAAAGATTTTGTAGATCACTAATCTCCGACCGGGAAGAGAAATCTGTAAAAAAGATAAAGGGCGGGCAAGCTGACCGGATAAAAAAATTACACTCATATATTGCGTCACTTATAAGTACAGTCAGCACTTTGAAATAACGCGGTTCACCCATTACAATAATTACACTATCTTAAATCAGTTTTTTGTCCTAGCACGATTCTCTACAAAGGTTTTATAGTTCTAATATTGTGTCCAGTACTTACAATATCTCTATATAGCAATACGTAGTTCCTCAGACTCAACAGTTGTGCTAGGCATGTTCATATCTGACGTATTTATTGGCGATAGTATTTTTGGTACAGTCCGTAATAAACGTGTACGCTTATTACGAACTGTAGCGATGTATAGTTACAAAACTGAGTTTAATTTCTCGTTTTATAAATACTTATGTGATACGGATTGCATTATTACTTCTGCTGCGCGATTTTTAGTTATTTTAATTTGCATTTAATACGATTGTATGAAGTTATGGAATTTATTCCCAAATTAACCGCTTATAATTTTTTTACAATATATTTTATGACGAACTTATAAAGAAAATATCAATCGCGTAAAAATCATTGGGTGTATTTAATTATGATTTTGAGGCACTTTATAAAATGATTATTGAAAAATTAAACATGAATATCAACTTTGTGGAAAATGGTGCGAAAGTTAAAAGTTCGGAAGTTTCGTTGGAACTCGTAAAGAAAGATTACCATCTTAATTAATTTCATATTCAAAAACTTCAGTTCGTGGGCATATTCGAATTAAATAGCATCATTTTCTTTCTATATCCTGTCTCACTTGCTTGGTTTACCTTTCTTTGTCTATTTTATTAAACGAACACGATTTTGCAGCGAAGACCGACGGATTTACCCGTGCAGCAATTGACACAGCGGACGATTTCGACGACGACGATTTTTAATAAATATTATAACATTGTTTATAGCCTTCAATCAATCAATATTTTCATCATCATGTTGAATAGAAGCCTGATACAAGGCAAATGCTTCCCTCAAAGACCGCAATGTCCGATCTTGCGTTGCACGCAACCTTGACTTTGTCGTCAATCCAACTAGTGGAGAGTCAACCGCGTCTACTGGCTTGTGGTCGCGATTGGTCACCCTGATCAATACTTAAATATCTTTTAACATTTATTTTAATTTAATTAAAAATATAATAAAACTAAAATGATTAAAACGTAGTAATCTGCCTATATGTGTTTATAGAAATTACTTAAATGAATTGAAAATTCGAGCCTGGATTCGTTTTTCAACTATATATATTTTTCGAGTAGTTCATGTTAAGTGAGGAGGCACACGGATATTGTTTTTGCGTTGATATAGAGGATAATTTAAAAGTTTTAAAGGGGTGAATGTATCTCTTATTTATCAGCAAGACACTTTAAATCTTTTATGTCTTTTTCAATCACCGGCGGTGAACTTTATTGCACGACTACTGCTGCATAGCGGAAGTAGCTCTATATTAGTCCCTTTTGACTCTATGTCGTCGATTCACCTAGTGGCGGGTCTACCCATGTCTACCAACCCGTGATCGCCACTTCAGAAACTTTCAGTCCCAACTGCCACCGGCTGCCCGAGCGATGTGCCACGCCCACTGCCACTTTAGACATGCAATTCTTCGAGCTACGTCGTTGATATTTATTCTTCTACAGATCTCATTTCTGGTTCGTTCTCGCAGCCGTGTCCGTATGTCAACATCGACAACACACATTGGTCAAAGACCTTCGACAAAATGAGGCTTCGAACATTTTTATTACAATAACTGTTTTCAAAACAAGGCTTATAGATACTCTATAAACTATAGCATGCGCACATATGTTATTGTACAACTTTACTCCCTCAAACAATATAGTTTTCTATCCGTAGCTCATTCTGAAATTAATTTCAGCTTATATTTATATAAGAACTTACTTTATTATTACAACGCTATTTAAGAAACCATTGATATTTGATGTACCATACATTAAACATCAGCAAATGAGTTATTCGTTCATCCTGTGAAGCTTTTATCATTTTTCCCATCACCCTGTATAAACTATGAACGTTAGATAATGCGTACCCGAGTTGGCGATGGAAATTAATACCAGGGTCTTGTCTGTCGAGTCCCTTTTTAAAAGCCAATTAAAATGTTTTTAACTCGTCAGCGCCGTTGAAGGGTTCTTTTTATTTTAATAGGCTAATCAGAAGTTTGGAAAATTCCTTATCCTACGTTAAGCTTTTTACAATAATGTCAGAATGATGGCGTGCCCTTATTACCGCAGCTGGATGTAAGTTGAATATATTAGAACTAAGAAAGGGACTAATATATAGCTACTTCCCCTATGCAGCAGTAGTCATGCAATAAAGTGCACCGCGCGCCAGCCCGCTGATAAAACGTGAGTCAAACGACTCGGTATTTGGCACTGGTCGGTCTATCATCTCCTGATGATGCCCCGTGGAGGGGTGAAACACGTGTAGAGTAGATTAACGGTGGTAGTTGTGTTTCGCATTGTTTACCGCACGCGCATTTATCAGCGGGCTGGCGGGCGGTGCACTTCATTGCACGACTACTGCTGCATAGCGGAAGTAGCTCTATATTATTCCCTTTCTTAGCTAGGATTGACTTACGCAAGATAACGCCTGAATCTATTGAATATATGAGACCTATTTACCGTTTTATACATACAGAACTTTAGGAGTAAAGATGGTTCTCCATCTTAAATTAAATAAAGCACTATAGTGTGTAGACATTATTGTTATATATTAGATATATATCTTTATATGTGAGGTTGAGTCAAAAATGAGGAGATCCACAGAAGATCCAAGGTCACCGACGTAGCTCGAAGAATTGCTCGTCTGATGGACGTTGGGGCTGGAAGGTTCTAGATTGACAGATGCAGCATAGGCCCCCATACTAGGTGGATCGATGATATAGTGAAGGTTGTGGGAAGTCACTAGATATGGTCAGCGCAAAACCAGTCATTCTAGCGAATTTTTGAGTAGGCCTATGCCGTATTGTGGACGTCTATCGGCTCATATGATGATGATTGGCATCTAGTTAGCCTGGTTTATCCGGCTGTGATTGTGAATTGATTTAATTCATCGTACCCTGGTGAGAAAAGCCAGGCTTACGAAAAATCGCTTTCAACGTGTACGTAAAACTTGTCCGCATCGCCCACGAGGTGTTTATCCGGCCGCCCCCTGCTCGAATAATCCACTTACTTGTTTTTTTATTTTAAGCCAAATGCCTCGCCGCGGAGCGTTGTGATGCGGCTCCGTCATTTATAGACCGACAAAGCCTTTTATAAAATAATAAAATTACGTACATATTTTTTTCATATAAACTATCTTTATTTACTGAAATACTTATCTCCTAAGAAGGTAAATGTAATTTAACAACTTTTGATATATATATTACAATGTTAACCTTGCTAATCAATGATCCAAGTTCCGAATATTTCGAACAACAAGAAACTCTTGAATGCTATAATTAAGATTATTTAATAAAAATAATAAAATAAACGTGCTCACTCACTACCTATTTTCAAGAAAATGGTTAAGAACCATTTACTAGACTTATAATTATCTATCAATTCATTTCTTTTTCTTCTTCTGTTTTTTTATAGGCTAGTGCGATTGAACCAATACTGATCGCAGTCAGTTAGATGTTTTTATATATTATTGTATTATATTTATAATATGTATTAAACCTTATTTATTATAAGTATATATGTTATATACTCGTACGTGTGTATGTATGTATGTTTAAGTATGTATGTCTATGTATGTTTATGTATATTTATGTTCATTTGTTTGTGAATATGCATTTTTTGTATACGTAAACTACCCATTATTAGTACTTTTACCTTATCCGTACTATGGTTGTCTGTAAGAGATTGTGTGATAAGACCGCCTATTGTACTTTTTTGTAAATTATTGTAAAACTTATTAAATGTATCTTAACGTGTACAATAAAGAATATTAAATAAATAAAAATAAATGAAAAAAGCAATAAGCTTTTAATTTTAGATTTAAAACTAAGAAAAGAAAGTCTGAGATGTCTTGAACTTTGTTATATATGCGTACACTCAGACACATGAAAAAATTGTTAACTTTTTAAAAACGAAATTCAGGCGCTGCAAGATATTTTTATTTCTTGTATTTATCCTGTCTATCATTATTACTTTTTCGTCTTTGTTTATTGCTTTTGAAAGTGTTTTGTCGCGAAAATATACTTTATTACTATAGGTAAGAGCCAATGTGCAGTTCGCGAGCCATATGCCACTTTGAAAGTTTGTTTTTGGTTCGATTATTTGCCGAATTATTTCAATATTCGCAACAATATACTTACGTGTTATATTTCAGATTTAATAGAATGACAGAGTGTGGTATTGTGGTACGCAGGACCGCAGGATCCTGCTGCCAATCCTCTGGATACTTCTGTAGCAATCTACATAGGATTAATGCGCAAAACGTGAGTTATATAAGATTGTATCCCTGAAATCGAACCTTTGACCTGCAATCGTAAGTCTCAGTCCTCTGCCGCTGGGCTATCACTATAATATTGAAGAGTCCATCAATTATATTCGCAACAACGGTATAAACCATCGAACATTCCAGAATTTATCAAATGAATTTGCCTCAGAATATGAAGATATCATTTATTTCTCTGAAGTAAAATGGCTCAGCTGCCAAAAAGTTTTTAAGAGAATTTTTAAAGCTTATAGACAATATTGAAATGGTTTTGATAGAAAGAGGAAATATTACACAAGGATAATTTTTTTACTTTTCATAACGAACTTTTATAAATAAAATATAACACTAAAATGCAAAGGAAATTTAATCAACGAGTTATTTACGGAAATCATATTGCTAGTTTCAAATATAAGTGTTCATATTACAACTTGAAAAGTATAATTATTGTCATTTTTCACTTCGCTATCGGTTTTGAACCAGAAACAACAAACAATGTACTTTGAAGATTTTTATTGTCACTAAAAGTGCAGATTGCTAAAAATTTCGGAAGCGTTTTCAAGAATCTTATGCAAATGGATATATTATTATAAAAGTAAAAGAACCAGAAATAAATTCCGAGTATGAAAAAAAATTGCTAAATAAATGATTTATATTCTTACGAGCACCTATTCATTTGAACAGCCATTTTCAAAAATGAATTTAATAAAATCTAAATATAGAACGAGATTGACGAAAGAAAATTTATAAAACTTTTTGATGATCTCCGTATTCCAAACACAACCAGACTTAAATGAATTATCAAAGAATATTCAAGTACAAAAAGCGCTTTGAATTTTAATAGACGAATAAAACGAAAGGTAAACTAATTTTCCTTAATATTTACATATCTATACGTATGTTTTTGTAAATGATTTTTTTTTCCTTTTCCAATTTTGAAAAAAAAATTCTTTTCTGATATTATTGTTAATATAATTAAATAAAAGAAATATTCTTTCACAATTTATTTTTTAATAATATTTATGTATTTACACAATTTAAAAGCCATATTTAAGTTACATTAGAATGTGTGGCCCGCACATTTTTTTTTTTCAAAATGGCGTCCCGTTTGTTAAATACGTTTGCTAAACCCTGATTTATCTGCAGTATACATTACCTTGTAGTGTCACTGAATCATGTACTTAATAAATTTAAAAAGTCAACTTGTTTAAAATCCTATTATAGTGTGAAGAAGCTTTTAAATTATAATATATCTTCGGAATTAATCAATTTACTGCTATATTACGGATGTTATAAAAATTACAATATTAAATACGTCTGAGCTTGTTGTAGGCATATTTTCGAACAGCACGCTTTTGAATCCCTTTCTCTCGCTTTAAGTAAGAGAATGCCAACCCTTATAGCATTCAATCTTTAAATATACATAAATGTATATATATTTAAACATTATGTATATAGTCATTGTGAAACTATATTTGTAAAGAACAACTGTTGAGTTTCTTGCATTCTCTTCTCAGCAGAACTGCCTTGAGAGCCAGCTGTAGCTTCCTGGAGTGACAACAATGCCGACATTTTATGTTGATTGATGATCCGAAAGTGCTTGCAACAGACTATACGAATGAGGAATAATTTCACTTTGATTTTTGATTTAAAAAAAAATGAAATGTTAATTCGTAGACGCCTACACGCGTAGCTGTAGGCACCTCACAATTGCTAAAATGTCAGAGAATCCGAGCAAAAAGTATTCTTTCTTAATAAAAATCGAGGTCGCGTTCAATTTTGGAACCTTTATACAGGGTTGATGAGTTATGGGCGTAAAAATTTAAAGAATTTAGAAGCTTATTTGCTGTCAATTATTGTATGGTTGCATTGTAAAAATTAATGCTTTTAGAAATAATACGGAAAATACGTAATAATAATATAAAAAAGCGTTTTTAAAATTTTGATTCCTAGATATTAAAATGACCTATTGTTCTTAATATAAAAGTTAACTTATCTATCTCTATAGAATTTGTATTGTCAAAAGTTTTTTTTTCTGGTCACTGTTATTGGGGATCTCTCCCTACATTTGGAGGAAGAGGGTCTTTTTATTATATTGAATAATTTTTTCACATACTTATTTTTATTTCTCTTGCCCATCTTATATTCTTCACAATTTCTTTTATTCGTCATCTATTTTTCGTCCCATTATCTTAAACTCACCTAGCTTACTTGTCTTTTAGAATACTCCACCTTCCTTCCTTCTCTTTCGCCCCTAAAATATTACAGTAGGTTTCTTCATATTACAATACAGTTTTATTTTAAGTAAGAAAAGGACACTCTGTGTTGTTTCACATTGTGAATTACATAACTAGAGACTAGAGTCTCTGTCACACTCTGTGTTTGGCACTAATCGGTGTAGCATTACTCCTGAGGATGCCATGTGTAGGGGTGAAACACGTGTTGAATGATTTAACGGTGATACTTGTGTAATTCGCATTGTTTGCCGCACACGCATTTATCAGCGGCCTGGCGGGCGGTGCACTTTGTTGTACGACTACCACTGAATGTGCGGAAGTAGCTAAATAATAAAAGTCCTTTTCTTACTTAGGATGGACTTCCGCAAAATAACGCCTGATTCCATTAATAAAAAAAAGTTTTATTTTAGTTTAAAGTTTGGTATTTTTCCTCCTTTTTAACTATCTTAAATATTTTATTTACATACTTTTTATTTTTTATTACATTCCATTAGTTTCTAGTTCTTTAACATAAACTGTCAAAGATTATTAGCTTGTCATATACGTATAGATGCAGTGGCGTATCTATGGTATTTGGGGCCTGGATCAGATTGGGGCTTGGTGCCCCCCCCCCCCCCCTAAAGAGCAAATAATTTCAAAATTCAGGACGGAATGTTGTCAATATATATTTTTTGGGTTCTAAATAATAATAAATGTATATAAAATAACATTAGATCCTAAATTTAAAAACGAACATTCCTCGCTTTTTGGCCTGCAAAGTCATTAATCACATTTTCAAACCAATAGTGTCGACTAGTTTGAAACACAGATGTGTTTTTGTAATTTAGAGCCCTTTTAAAAAACACTATGTATTTTACGAATGAAAGGCTTAAACACTGTGTATAATTTGTAACGTTTACTTTTTTTAATGATCATGTTATTTAACAACTTTTTTAGCAAAAAAATAGTAAAATTCGATATTCTTTTTATGTTATTTACTTTAAATTATGGTTTTCATTTTTCTTTTAATATTTCATTGTTCATCAGTAAAAAAAAAAACAATTCAAAAAAATTATTTTCAACTTTGGTGCTCCTCCTGCTTGTGGTGCCTGGTGCGGCCGCCCCGCTCGCCACCCCCTAGCTACGCCACTGTATAGATGTGTAAAATATATGAATATTTGAGAATGATAATTTTAAACAGGACAATTGGAAATAGGTGTAAAAGCTTTAAATATTTTTACTAATAAATGAGCTGCATAGACATACTATGTTTTTATAGCAATAACAAATCATTCTGTATATAAAATTTAATTCCCATTTCACTTGGTCACGTTACAACTTGAGAACAACTTTACCAATTTCATTGTTCTTTTGCTTATCATTTTCTTAATACTTCGTAGAAAGTTTTTAAATAAAAAAAAATACAATTTACACGTCGTTTTACATTTACAACTACGATAAATGAACCATCTTATGTGTTTATGGTATGAATGATGAAAATCCATGTTTTCGAAGCGATCAATTTTACGTCCCTTGTTCTAGTGTTAAAAGTTTCACACACAAAAAAAAACACAACCAATAATGTTTTTGTGACTTTTTAATATTTTTTTTATTTATTCAACTTCGAATTTATTGTATATAAAATAAAGAACGTGTGGTAGTTAGTCACCGTTGTTTTTTATGCCCACTTCTAGACATTGGCCTTTTCCAAAGATATCTATGGGGGATGTACTGTAATCGCCACGATTGGCTGGCGGGTTAGCGATAGTGTGTGGTCACAAAACTTGTTTGTTAGCAGTTGTAATCCTATGTAATTAATAGACACAGTGTCAATTATATACAATTGTATCTAAGAAATCAAACCCGCGACCTGCGATTTCAAGACTTTGTTCTGCCACTGGCCTACCACTGCTCAGTCACGTCATCTAGCAATGCCATATGGTTCTTCATTTCAAAGCTCCTACCATTATACAAAGTACTTGTCAGACCTCGTGCCTTTACCATACCGTAGGACATAAACTGGACCTCCCCCATAGGTTTACCTGATTGAATCCGCCAGTATACACTGTGGTCTACCTTGTGGGTGGACATTCTACTTTGCGTTGACAGAACATGCCAATTTATACACTTACAAGAATAATATCATAAAGGATTCTCACAGTCGTAAGACGTATTAGTTACCTGTTGTGGAAAACTTTATTAATGAGTCCTGTTACACTTTAGGCGCATCTCGAAGTGTCGTTTAACTAGACCGCCTTTAACCAAATATCCTGTTGGAAAGCAACGATGTGGTCAAAGGTGAAGCACGGATGATGGAGTTCTACCTTTACTTAAAGTATATGGACTGGACTCATCACCCACTGCAAGACAGGCCTTTCTCAAAGATAGCTAAGATGATCGGTCTTATACCTCCAGCATCCAGAGACTTACCACAAGCCTTAACTATGTTGTCGGCACACCTAGTGGTGGGTGTACCTACATCTACCAACTCGTGGTCATCACTCGAAAACATTCTTTGAAGCCTTTTAGCAATAGCTATAAGACTATAAAACAAGCTGGTGGATGAATGGAAGGAACATAAATTCTTTACGTGGAATTATATAGGTTGGGAGTCGTTCAAGAATCGAAAGCGTGTTTTGTTTCATAACAAAGAACAGTGACACGTGGGCGTACATAAATACACGTGTGTTTGACGTGTCCTATGTATTTTTTGTATGGTTTTTCTATCTAAAATAAATGCTACCAATAAACCTATCTAAATGAGCTCGTTGGTAATTAGAAGAAAAACGGAACAGTTTAATCAGCGTCTGTACTAACAAAGGCAGGGCGTGCAACTGCCACAATACAAAAACGAACGCTATATTTTTGAACCATTAATGTTTGGGCGTCAAATTTAGCTTAATTATCATTTAAGACACAGACTGCTGAATATCAGCCTTCCCCAAAAATTTCCCCAATACAATAGCTTATTAATAAATAAACAAGTTGCGTAGATTAACATATATGTAGTCTTATTGCGTAGTCATTTCCAGGGGTGGTCAACTGGCGAGTTGCTTTAATCTATCTAGAATATTTACTTAAAACGCACGTGGACTCCACAGTCAAATGTATGGCAATTTTTGAATGAAAATGCTAAATGTTTTGAGAGACGCAGCTGTGCGTCGAGTTCTAAAATGTAGGTCGATGCCCAGCGGTGGGTTCCGTAATGGTTTATACTATAAATTTTGGGACATTTAGAATAAATAGTGCCCGTAGCCTTACCGTTAGAATCACTTCGAAATGCGTTCACTGATGAAAAGACCTAGGAACCGGCGTATCACATAGCACGCGCGATTGCGAGCGGTCGCTGGAGTCGCGGGCGGTCGCGAGCGGTCGCGGGCGGCTTCGGGCGGTTGCGGGCGAGGGTGCCGGCCGCGTGGGGCGCCGCTACTGCCGTCGTGTCCCGCACACCGTGTTTACTCGGCACGCGCATGCGCGCTGCGGCCACTCGCTCTAAGACCAGGGCTGCTCAAAGTACTACCCATTCACAAATAACAAATTTTTAATCCTCGAATAAATCTTCTGGTCTTTGAAAACAGTCGTGAAGATGATCAGAAAAATTGACCCAGTTTATTGCGGGATTCTCTCAAATAAAGGCGGTGTTTACACACAGGGAGACTCGATGTACTATATATTTAAGAATATATTCACTTAGAGTGGCCTAAAAACAAACTATGACCTAATTTGTTCACTAATTTTGTTTATATAATAAAAATTGAAATACTGAACAAAAAGCGTCCCTATCTTTAACTATATCAGCTGGTAGACGCCCACTGCAAAGTGTAGAACCTCCACAATGATCGCCACGATCACCGATCTTGTTGTTGACTTCTGTGAACTTGACAATGTCGTCAGTCCTCGTTGCAGCGATCCAACCCACTCCGTATCTATGACATGAATCTCTTGGCAATGATGTCGCTTATATCTGATAAAATGTGTAGTTATAAATATGTGTGGTTAATTTTTATTAAAAGATGTATTGTTGTGGAGTTTCTTCCTGCTTTTTCTCCAAAACTATAACACCTTGCGATGCAAAGTTAAAAATAGATTTAAAAAGTTAGGGTTCAATAATTATACGCCCTGTGGTTGTCATTATCAAATTATTCTGATTAAATTAAATATATAATAGAATTTAAATAACATACGTTTACGGGACATGAGTTCAGCACACCTGACTTAAAGTTTTACTCCATGAGTAATCAAAGCATTTTGGACTCTAATCCTTTGAGTTAAAGGTGTGAGCAGTCACGCGCGCGGAATTGTTTCGTACTGGTAGGTATAAGGCTGGCGCGCCCGCGGCTCCAGTAAGGAATTAATGTTTTCGTGAATAGAAATTGATCGCTTATAATGACAGCACGCAGCGGACGAAGCCCCCTACTTACACGTATCCGCTGTAGTGTGTGAGAGATGTTAATCCTACTTTTGTACCGGCCGATCGATGTTATTAAAAGATAAAGATAAAATTCATTTATTCAACATTGGAACCTTTACCCCGATTCTGATCGTCAACTTGTTTAATCTAATTTATTTTTTACTTTACTCTGCTTCTCAAGATGTTATAATTGTGGAGAAGAAGCAGGAAGAAACACCACAACAACAGCTATTCATAAAGTTTAATCTAACTTCTCATATAAATTAGCGAATATTTAGTTAAAAGGCACATGGATTCCACTGTCAAATGTAAGGCAATTATTGAATGATAATGCTGAATGTTTTGAGAGAGGCAGCTGTGCGTCTAGTTCTTAAATGTCAGTGGATACCCAGCTGTGGGTTCCGTAATGGTTTATGCAATAAATTTTGGGATATTTGAAATAAATAATGCCTGATCATAGCCTTACCGCTACAATTACTTCGAAATGCGTTCACTGATGCAAAGACCTAGGAGCTGGCGTATCACATAGCACACGCGGTCGCAGGCGGTCGCGGGCGGTCGCGGGCGGTCGCAGGCGGTCGCGGGCGGTCGCAGGCGGTCGCGGGCGGTCGCAGGCGGTCGCGGGCGGTCGCGAGTGGTCGCGGGCGATTGCAGGCGAGAGTGCCGGCCGCGTGCGCGCACAAAAATTTATACACATACTCATATTCAAATATAGCCTAAATGAAAACAAAATTATGAGGCGAATTTACCAAGGATTCTTATCATTTAAATATTCGTTTATTGAATAATAAGCTTTTTCCATTAATTTACTTTAAGTAGTCCAATAACTAAAAATGTGATTCCATTTATTACAAATAAATTAGAGATTTTTTGCAGCCGAAACTTTGGTGCGGTCAGTTTTTCACGGTGCCTTGAAAATACACTATGGACGTCCCCTATTTTATTTCATTCACTATAATTATTGTAAACGTAAAAATATTTTCAAAAAAAGTATATTGTGAGGCCGCTGTAAGGATATTGACCTCTTTAAACCGTATTTTCCAGGAAATTTGCGGCCCAGGACGTAAATAACTCGGACAGCTCTCTTTTGCAAAACATATAGAAAAATAAGAAAAGAACGACATATAGCTACTTCCGCTATGCAGCAGTAGTCGTGCAATAAAGTGCACCGCCCGCCTGCCCGCTGATAAATGCGCATGCGGCAAACAATGCGAATTACACAACTAGAGACTAGAGTCTGTCAGTGTGACAGACTTGGCACTAATCGGTGTAACATTACTCCTGAGGATGCCCCGTGTAGGGGTGAAACACGTGTTGAGTGTTAAAGTTATTTTAATACATTTTCTCGTTTACTAAACCTACATTGCTTTACTCATGATTAGCTCGGGATCTCGCTCGAAATTTTTTGACTTAATTCTGAGTATCTATATTTTCTATTATATATTGTAATAGTTATTTGGAGAATTCTAGGAATATAGGGAGACATTTATCGTGGCCCATATGGGAAGCGATGCTGCCTTCGATCCTTTTCTCACTCTGAACCACGAAATCAGAGCAAACCTTTATTCAAGTTATTTGTAAGAAAGACAACGCTTTGACGATGAGACTTGTGGTCCAGGAAAAGTGTATAAGTCATCCAAAGGTTGCTTAACAGGGCCGATTCTAGGGTTTTAAGCTCCGCGAGCCATACAAAGTTTAGCGCCATTACATACAAGTACATACAAATGTACTTAAAATGAAAAGAATAGTAAAAAAGGCGAAAATAAAATTTATACTATAAAGAATATTTTTTTTTTTTAAATTATACAAAATTTATTAACTTATTGTGATTTAGCATATGGAATAACATAACGGTGCATTTAAAAATATATTATGATATTATATATATAGATTTTATATAACGGTGTAGTGAAAAATATTTTTATCTCGCTCCCCCTCAACTTAGCGCTACGGACAATCCCAGCATGCCCTTCTTGTCTGTCGCTGCTCTGTCGTCTGGCTTTAGAATAAAAGGATCCTGTGAAGATCTTTACGGAATTACTTGTACATAGTGTACAATATCTCGGTGAAGAAAAAAAGGTAAGAAAACTGAAAAAGGTCATGTAGCGAAGACGCTCTGCCAAGAGCAAGCGAGTAGATAGAAGCGTAATTGAAGCTATAACTATAGAAATTTGTTGGACTAAAATGCTTTAACCTATTACAATTTTAACTTCCTCGATATAAGCTATCCTACCTATCGCATAACAATGCGAACGATGCATGATTTGAACTAAATTGAACTGTCTTTTAAGGATACCTTTGCTCTACAAAGGGTTAACAAACTTTACCACAACAAACGGCTTGTTCGTAAACCAAATAGCCTTGTCACGAACGAGGTAAACTATAATTATCAGAGCTGTCTTCAATCATTCTACTTCCGTGTTCCACATGGAATGCTTGTTTTGGTTAAATTACATGAGTATTTATACACCCGCGGCACTATTGTTTTTGGTATGGAGAACTTAAATAATTGTGATTCTATCAATGAAGTGAAACACTCTTGCGTAAATTAAACCACATATATGTTCTATATAGAATATTTTTATTCATGGCATTAAACAACTGTTTATACAATTACGAAAACAATATCATGAAGGGTTTTTACAATCGCCTGATGTTTATCAACACAGTGTTCCGTTGCACTATGATGTTACTCCAAGTGTCTCGTCTGTCTACCGGGCGATTGTTTTATTTTCGCTGAAAATGTATCTTAAGTCGGGACTTCACCTGTTCAAGCTCAAGGAGGAACCCTCGTGCTTCTGTGAACCGGGCGTGGACCAGACCATGGTCCATCTTGTGTCCCGCGTTTGCAGGACTTTGGTACGATTTCAAAAGCAGGTTGAGTAAAAAAATAAGTGAGGACACCATCGCCTCCAGGCGGCCAGTGTTCCTTGATTTTTTGACTATTTTGCAAAAAATAGCAAAACATGTTATAAATGTAAACAAAACTAATACAGGTACACCAATACCTCACATTGCGTTATGGTTACGTTCCAAAAAAAAACACGACGCAAATTGAAACACCGCAAAGTGAATTAAGATTTTCTATAGCAAACCATGTGAAGATCGAAGATATGTTCCAGGGATACGAAAACACAAATTTTTAAAAGAAAATTGAACGAAGTAAACATTTAAAAAACAAAAATGCTATAACTCTGCCAATAAATAAATTGGAAAAATATATACCTTTTTGTAACCAGAAACAACACGTTAAAATTTATATAAATTTATTAATTCTATTTTTTTTTTCTCTATTTCTATATTCTCTTTTTAAAAAAAGCACAACACACTACGTAATTGAAATTGATCTCCCAAATTAGCAAAACAAAGTGAAAATAAAACTGTATTAACATTGCGTTGATTTTTAGTTAGAAAGGGAATCCCCGAGTTTTGATGGCGTGGCTCTATTAAAAACAAAAGCGTTGCCATCTTTTAGAAAAGAAAAACAATTTCAAAAAAAAATTAAAGACTCGTACCCGAAACAACGCAACCTCGAAAATTTAACGACGAACAGTGAAAATAATACTAATTAAACAGCGACCTAACTTCGAAAAAAACGCAAAACGAAACGACGTAAATCCAATACCTCATTGGTGTAGTAGCTAAAAAAATATAGAAATAATTATAAAATAAATAAAACAAAAACTATGTTATCTGTGATAAAATGTAAAATACACAAAATATAAAATGTAAAATAAAAGATAGATGAACTAAAAATAATGTGATAATCAAAAGCTACGACAGTAAGAAACAAGGCGAAGGAAGTGAGGTAATGAATGAACAGTAGAAAGTAAATAAAAGTAAGATAGAAATTATAGAACGTAAGTAGAAGAAAGATAGATCATGTGAAGTATGAAAGAAGAGCATAAAAATTGAAAAAGAAAAGAAAGTGAATCGTTGAAAGACAAAAACGTCCCTGTCCCATAAATAAGATAGGGAAACGAAAGGCCCCTAATAGCGATGGCCATTAAAAAAAATTAGAATAACATAAAAAGTTCCCACAGTCATGTGGAAATTAACGTTAGTTGAACAGGTATGTAGAATCTATTGCAACAGCTACAGGAGTTATATTTTTAATACAGAAATACTGACAGTCGATTGAAAAGGTTTATATAAGTCATATAAGTGTATATGTCGGCTATAAATAGAGTTCAATCTGTAATTTCAGAATCCAATGGAGCTGAACGCAGCCCCCGCCTTGCGTCCACACCGGTCGCTATCTTTGTTACCAGTCGCAACCGCTCTCAACACACAGCTTCATTACGTACATATACACACACAGGAAATGAACGAGGGAACCTCACGACTAACAGACAGGCGGTCATACCCGTCTGCATTTCTATCAAATTTATATTACTTATTTATTATTAAGAAAGCTATTCAAGTTTCGTAAAGCCGAGACTATTTTTTATTAAGTTATAAAAGAATATATGTCTTATTCTTTTGTTTAACTTATATATTTAATGGAATCAGGCGTTAATTTGCGGAAGTCCATCCTAAGTAAGAGAAGGAGACAGTTGCATTTATATGCGGGCTGGCAGGCAGTGCACTTTGTTGCACGACTACGACTGCATGTGCGGAAGTGGCTAAATATTGGTCCTTTTCTTACTTGTTTAACTGATGTAAGAGTCGATTTGGTTACTCTGTTAGTCTGAACTAGTTCTCTGGTAGGCTATGACATCCGATGTCCCTCACGTTCTTAAGTTAAATTTCTCGGAAAGGACATCGGATGTTTACATGGTTTTGCAGACAGTTTATTTGACAAAGCAAAGTCTAGGAAATCGATGTAACTTCTTGCATAGTGTGCGTATTATTTGGTAATAATTCTGCTGGTGTTATAAATTACTTACAGGTTAATAACAAAAAATAAAAAAGAAATTGTAACAGATTGTATTCTATATACATATATATATATACATACATATATATACATACATATATATATATTTATACAATGTTATATATTTCACTTCATGAATTAATTACATAGGATTGCTTCTACCCACCAACATACTTTAAGAGGATGGGCAGCAGTGTCCTCCACTTCTCATAATACTCCAATGCGATTATCAACTCGCCTGCTAAGCGTGGTGTTCATGGTATATCTTCCCCGTAAATTATACCATGAAACGTATAAGTGCCTTGGAAATGTGGCGCTAGAGAAGAATGCTGCTAAATAAACGGAACGCGCTAACTTCTACATTCTCCAGAAGCTCGCGACCAAGAAACGCCTTCGGGCAATCGCCCACTCTAAAGTTTTATAATTACTTGGTCACGTTGTCTAAGGCGTATAGAAACAATAAGAAGTAGAAAAACAGAAGTTTAATCATAGAATTGTTTTAAGTAAAGGTTTATATTATACAATAAAGAAAGAAGTAAAAAAGCTTTTGGGCTTCTAATAAACAAGTATACAGGATGATTGGTAATAGACGTAAAAGCTTTAAAGAGGGTGAATGATAAACTCATTTGCTATCAATATAATGTATAATACATCCTATCTAAAAATGTTTTCAGAAATAAAAGGTTACGTAATGATATTCGCAGGTAATGTTTGACGGTAGCAGTTTAAAGTCATGTTTAAAGTTACTGCAAGTTAAATTAAAAAAAAAATCCTGTAGTTGAAAATTAATGGTGTAATTTCGATTACTACAGATAAAAAATATTTATTGTTTACTTTCTGTCCTTTTAGAATCTGTACTATTCGAAGTTATTGGTCAGAAGCATTCCAATAGAAAAAATATCACTTCGTACAAGATAATTGTAAATAGTTGTAAAAAAGATTTATAGCTTTCTGCTGACAAAGAAGCTATAAATTCACCAGTTTAAAGTTTTTACACCTATTACCATGTGTAGAAACTAGAGCTGAATATAAAAAAGTGTGTTCAAATTATAAATATGGTTACTATATTATCAAATAAGTGAAGAAGGGGCTTAAGTAACATAATCATTAAGTATGTTACGTTTGTAAGCACCGTATTCTGAAGGAGCGAAAAAAATGAACGAAGACGGGCAAAAAATAGATCATTAACAGACATGTTTTCGAAATAAACACAGAGGCTAGTAGCTTCGTAAAAGACCTAGGATATAGACGCAACAAAAAACCTGTTGAGTGTAAAACAAAACTCCAGTGTGTAATTAACTACAATATCAAGAGAGCCTAAAAATAACAGTAGGTTTTGTAGCTGCAACAGTATAAACTACCTCATCATTTTCATGTCTGACAATAGACGCCCATAGTAAGAAAAAAGCCTCCCCCGATTAATCTGAGACCGTAACTTCCCGCGAACGTCGTCTGTCTACCTACCGTGGTACTCGTGGTCGCCACTCAAACCTTTCGCCCCCCCACCCCCCAGCGATCGCCGACTGCACAAACTATATGCTCCACCCTTCTATAGTCTATAGTCTCGTGTGAAGTGTGTGCTGTTAGCCTTGCGGCTTTTACAGCTTCAACGGAAATGAGTTCACGGAACGGAGGGGTCCGTGAACTATACCAATAATTCTTCTTTATATAAAGAGGAACAATTCTTCTAGCTACGTCGATGTCCTTAGTGCGTACACCTTTTGCGGATATCACTATTTATAAATCGTACAAAAGCACAGTGCAATGTTAACCCGCTAGTCCCGACCTCCGATTCCCGCGAGTGTTAAAACAGTCATATAATATCTGCAATATGAGCATTCCATTAAAACATCTGAAATTCTCATTTATTCTGAATTTCCTTCTTTGCATCGCCTTTCATCCTCTCCTCAATTATCAGTCTAGATCTAGCCGTAACAATGTATCACAGTCTAATCCTATTTTATTAGACACTGAGTTATTTATTTGTTTTACAGATATAAAATAACTAGTACTACGTTTGTCGATCCATGACCTATACTCCAGAACCTTAAGTTACCAACAGCCATTTGTTCTATACGCTATATGACCTACTCAATGCTGGTTACTTTCGTTCGTCTTCGGATCTCCTCATTTCTCATTCGATCTCGAAGATAAATCCCTTGCCATGGCTTGTTGATGGGCCACAGTTTAAAATCATAGGTGGTAACACAGATTGTCGGTAGACTTTGACTTTTGGGCGCTAAGGGATATTTATGTTGACTTTCAGCGACTTCCAATATACTTATAAGCAGAGGCGTAGCTAGGGGGTGGCGAGCGGGGCGGCCGCACCAGGCACCACAAGTAGGGGGGGCAACAAAGTTAAAGATAATTTTTTTGAATTTTTTTTTATTATTTTGATTATTGATGATGAATAATGAAATGTTAAAAGAAAAATGAAAACCATAAATTAAAGTAAATAACATAAAAAGAATATCGAATTTTACTATTTTTATGCTAAAAAAGTTGTTAAATAATATGAATATTAAAAAAAATAAACGGTTACAAATTATAATATACACAGTGTTTAAGCCTTTTCATTCACAAAACACATTAATTTTTTTTAAAAGGGCCCTAAATGACAAAATAATAAATTATTACACTATTGCAAGATTATTTAATGATAAATAGATTAAATAATTTTACAATAATGTCAATAGAACATGAACTAGTCGACACTATTGATTTTGAAAATGTGATTAATGACTTAGCAGGCCAAAAAGCGAGGAATGTTCGTCTTTAAATTTTCCCAATAAATTTTATTAAGATCTAATGTTATTTTATATATTTATTATTATTTTGAACCAAAAAAAAATATATTTATTAACTACATTTTATGAATTTTGAAATTATTTAGACTCTTTAGAGGGGGGGGGGGGCACCAAGCCCCAATCTGCCACAGGTCCTAAATACCATAGCTACGCCACTGCTTATAAGTACTTGTACATCCATATGCGAATGCTTCTTACAATTATATGATTAACACAGGCCGCCTTTTGGATTCCGTCACGAGAAATCCAACGATCAAAATGTGTGAAACTTCGTTCCTTTTTTCTTGTTTAATGTTATAATATCGTTCGACGTCGGTTCAGGCCATAAACGTCTACAAGGTATAGGCCTCCCCCAAAGATATCCATGTATCTACATACCATTATACCCATGCTTGGCAGTCATATTAGCGATGGCATGGATTATGGTACTAAAAGGACGCTGCCACCCATCCTATGGAAACTTTTGAGAGCAATGGCGATCCTATATAGATAATACAATGTGAATTATATTATATTGTATCTCGGAGAGTCGAACCAAATCCTTACCGCTAGGCTACCACTTGTTCAATGTTACAACGGTCACGTTAAAAATTATCAATTTCGTTTTAAAAAAAAGGCCAACTGTCGAGTTTGTCTGCATTTTATTAGATGAGCATTCCGAGCAGACAGCAGCTTCCCGAGTAACTACACTTAAAATATCTTTATAGGCATTTATGCGCACTTTTGAATCGTCAATTATTTTATCAATTAGTAGGAGGCTACCACTGGCTCGGAATGTTGATGTACTAAACAATTCAATTACTAAATTTTTATTTTTTTTTTTCTAAATGGTAGTTGAACTCTGAGGAATATTCATCATCATGTCAGCAATACGATTTTTGCTGCTGCACATAGTTCTTCTCCAAAGATTTCTGTTAAGACCGGTAGGATGTCATCTGCATTCAAGCCTCTTCACCCTGACACGCAGCTGCATTTGTGGTCCACAGCGACCACTCTTTTAAGGCTGTAGCGGCCTTCTTCACTTTCATCATCATCATCATTTCAGCTATAGGAAGTCTACTGCTGGACATAGACCATCCTTATATTCTTTAATAGCCTCCGCTATTAAGGTCCTCTCGCTCTCTCTCTCTATCGTATATACTCGTATAAGTTTCTATTGTGTTTAATTTCTTTATTTCACATAAGTGTTTTGCTATTCCTCTTATTCCTTTAATTTCTAACCCAGCCTATTGTATTTTCCTCTTTATTCCTATTAAGTACGACCTCTATTATCGCTTTGCAGTTTGAGAAACGCATGCTTGTCTTGACTGTTTATCAGCGGGGCGATGCTGTCCTCCTCTGTTATCCTCCGAATCCGGGAGATCCCTATAGATTTGCAAAAGGGACGGTTAGAAGCGGGCTGCATCCAGTCTTCAGACCTTGACAAGGTTGTGCACCTAGTGGGTGCGTTAAGGAGAGAGAAATAAAAGACAAGATTGGTTTTCCACTTCATACTCACTGTATGTCTTTATTTAAATTTTATCTTTTTTTTGTGATTTTTTTTTATAAATTTATTTTATTTTAAAACTTTTCTTCAAAACAAACTTTATATTAATATTAAATATATTTTGAGTGTATTTACACGCTATGTACAGCCCGTTCTATGTACAAGTCGCCTTCGCTATGTACAAGTCCGGACGCCGGTGCGACCGCTCCTGCGATACCGGGGGACCTTTGGAGCTACCAGGGCATCGGCAAACATGAACATCTGTGGCTACTCAGTACGCATCGGATACGCAGCGAACACGCAGCGAGACGCTCCGGCCATTGCGACGCTCACAAATCCTCCGGTAAGCAGTGCAAAGTGCACGCGGCGCCAAGGCGGCCGGACGACGTGTTCACAGTAACTAACGATATCGAAGCGTACAGACTACGTGTTTAAATATATATTAGTATGATACAGGGTGAGTCTCGCCGTCCGGCCGCCATACCTTACGCTAGCTGTAAATTTATCCGCACACGTCATTTAATATCATTTTTAGTTTATTTTATATTTTCGTTAATCACTTAGCAAAAGTTCGAAGCGTCTCGCTCCGATCGCAGGGGGGTTATAATGAATGCATTGTCACGGGAGCGTCGACGCCGCGACCAATTTTGATACAAAAAAAATTGTTACAAACGTCCGGGTACAGGACGTGTCTCACCCCGCACCGCAGCGGCACGAGACGCGTCCAACGAACATGCCGTCCCTTTCCAACGGCACTTAAATAACTAAGAAAGATAACATTGAAAGGTACACTAATATCATTAGAGTAATGGCAAACGTGTAGTCCGATTACACTGCTTTATTTACAAAAAGAGACGGCATCTCGACTCGCGCACACGCAAACACGTAATCCTAAATTAACTCTAACAGGAAGTCACAGAGGCAGCGCCTCGTTTGTACTCGTAGTGCCGACACGCCCGCGCACACACGCGCACACACACGCACACACCGACGCATAGGTCATCCGAATTCAATGAGATCTATATTCGTGAAGTCTCCAATAGGAACCGAACCAATCAGGTCCTAACCTGACTCTCTTTGAAAAGGGTTTTAATCAAATTCTGACATGCCTATGCCCTACAATAAGGGCGGTATATGAATAAAAATCACTTAAAATTTATACTCCATTCGATAGTGGACCCTAATGGTATAAACTTAAAAAACAATTTAGAATATTACAAACATGTAATGTAACCGCATTTAAAATTAAATTGTATACCTTTACAATAAAGTTAATATTTCATTATTATTATAATGAAAATAAAAAATCACACTTAAAAATCTATAATAAAAAACGCTACGTAATGTACGCGATATCCAAACTTACGTGGATATATTAAGCAGTCATCGGAGACACATGGACTTGGAGATTTTCAAGAAAGAAGCTTATTTTGGGTGATTATTTCATTTTCAAAATAGCATTGGTGATTTGGGAAGATGCAGAATGCTCCATTATGCCCCAAATTACCTCAGGTTCACCTGTAGTTGATATATAGTTTGAGAGACTGGGTTTAAAAACTGGATTTACAGTACATGCACTCATGTACACATGGAAGGGAGAAACAAAAGGTTGTCCCACTTAAATGTTGATCACATCCGTATTATTATTGCTAATTGTTTTAGCTCGTCAATGGTGGCTCGACCGTATATTAAAAGAGGTATACTTTTGCATACCAATCATAATAAGTATAAAACGTTACGCCTCTAACAGATGTAGGGTTTAATAAAAAAATCAGATAACCATAGACATACAGATGTTTATCTATATTGGCCAAGCACCTGGCACCCTAGTTATGTTCGGACTAAGTTATATCACATCGGAAGCAAGTGTATGACACTAAAACAAATTCAATGGTAATATAATTAGATCATACTACTTCACGTGTGGGAAACTACATTGTGACGTAATAAATAACTTATGTAGTGTCGTGAAGACCAAAGGCCACGAACTAGATGTTATGTGGTTATACCCGCGAGCATGTGCATGCGTATGTTTGCATGCGTGTTTTCCTTCAAAAATGCATGCAATGCCCTCAGCTGTGTATAGATGTTAGCTGTCACTGCAGGCAGTGGCCACTGTAAACTGTTTATTCATGCGCCTACGCAACCGTGCACTTCACCGCGTACGATGCTGGTGATTGTTGACATATAGTTTGTATGTGTGCGTTTGTCGCGGCACACTAGTTGAGTCTGTTGCGCACCGTACGCCGGCTGCGTCAGAGCAGATTTCCGAATGTTGTTGTAACGCTACAGATAACTCTAGGGCCGGAGTACACTCAGAGGGCTATGAAACCGTTATGCATGTGTTTGTGTGCGTATGGCGAAATTATCTCGTCACCGGCTGTTTGCATCGGCGCGGGCGTCGTGGGCTATTGTCGCGCGCGCGGTGCGTCGCTGTGTAAGTCATGTGTGTTTGTGTAGGCGGTGGTGCGCGGGTATGTGCGCGTCGTCGTGGGCGTATCATCGCGGCGGCTGCGCGAACTGGCGGCGCTTCTTGTGGCGCGGCTCGGGCCTGCGCTGCGGAGGTGGCGACCCGGGACAGCGACGCTGTTTCCCGGTGAACGAACGCGGTCGGTTCTTGCCTTCGCCCGTGTTGGAGTAGCGTTGCTGCATCACGCCTGCAAACATTTTTTTAATTAAAACCTTCGCCGACAGACCTCAATAGTATGATGGGAAAGAAAAAAAGTCAACAAAGCCTTGACCGATGCCATTGCTTCATAAAGGACCAAGTAGAGCTATAACTCGGTAGTGAACGATACACAAAGTGCATATCTCATGTTAGTATGTTGCTACACGTTATAAAATTTACTCATGTCATAAGAAATATGATTTCTCTCAAAGGTAATCAAATAAATATTCATAATAAACAAATTCAACACTTAAATTATATAACACCTTGCAAGCAGATTACTATAACAGTACAGTCTGTCTTAATCACTCAGTTCAATCTAGCAAAACAATCTAAAAAAACATTACATCCACAGTCATCAGTCAGCGCCTAGCTGCCGACCCTATGGATGGTTCAGACTCCAGAAGAAAAAGCGTCATTTGTTCACTTTGATTGTCCTTTCCTCACGAATTGAATCAGTAATGGTTCTTGATGATGGAGACCAAAACTACCGTAAATAGATCCTCGCCTCATTGGTATAACCTGACGGATTAATGTCCATAATAATGTGTCCACCAAAATACAGATTAGGGGTCATATCCTCGCCATACCTGATGGAATATTGTTGAAGTCAGAATTGCTCGTGATGTGGTGTATGATCAGGCTCTGGTGCGCTGAGACCCGGCGCGGCGTCGGCGACGAGCACTGCAGCGCAGACAGCGGCGGCGGCGAACTACGCGCGCCCACGCCCACGCCTGCACCCGCCACGCTGTCCGACCACTCCTGTAAGTGACATTACTATAGGTTAAACCAAGGTATCACAAGCAAAATATATTAGATAATACAGCATGTTCACTAGGACTGTCCAAAAAAATTCCAGTGTTAAAATATTCTTTTTTTATCTCCCAAGTGGCATTTGCAAAATTCACTGGTTCGAAGGAGCACTGCGCAGAGGCGCTTAACCAAAAACCTCTGTAAAAGTAGGATGCTCGAGGGCTACTTGTGGTGCCGCTGCTCGGACTAATACATGCTAGTTTTACCTACACTTTATGGTCTATGATAGTTCTTCAACATTAAGAATCATGTGGGGTCTCTAAGTTCTGGAACAAAGATCACAGACCAATAACAAGGCGGGTATGAATGTCATGTAGTAGGTGGTACCTGGTCACTGTCGCTGGGCTCCTGCTCCAGCTCGTGTTCGGTATCGTGGCCGAAGTCAGGCTCGGGGTCACGGTGCGGCTCGCGATGCGCGTCCGGGTGAAGACGCGGGTGGCCGCGGGGCGGCGGGGGCGGTGCGCGTGGGAAGAAGTACGGCTGGAAGGTGTCGCGCACCCAGCGCCGGTACTGTAGCACGTGGTCGGTCACGCGCAGCACGCGCCCCAGAGCACTGTGTCGCGACACCAACGAGCCCTGCGCATGCGCGCCCACCGCCTGCTGCAGGATTATGTAGCCGTAATCGAACGCCTGCAAAAATACACGCACAGAATGAGAACACATTAAACATGACCAAAATAAATGTAGTTTCATACCTGAATGATGTACTACTACTGCCATCTAAGACCGTTATTTGGAACAAATGTTAAAAGACATTGCTTTATTAAGACATTTGATCGTCAATTTATTTCGACAAGAACACGCCGTCATTAATTTAATATGACTTGACAATCTTTTGATGTGAATCAAGTATTTTAATTTACTCTGTGGTTTGTGTAGGAGAATAAATATTGTTTTCACCATTTTTCTTGAATTTATGAAACTTTTTCAAGGAAGGAAAAACGTCCTTTGAGATGGGGTTCTTTTCATCTTTATTTAATTATTAAATAATTACTATATGAAATCGCCAAAGAATCTGCATGCAATTCGATGATTATGACTAATCAAGGTCTAAAAGGTCCTATTCTAAATATATGGGGAGGTCTGTATCCAGCAGTAGACACATCCTGTAAGTGTTCTGCCACAGGCACTCGCCCAAAGAGATGAGTCCTCACAAGTGTCTACATTCACTAGGAGCTCAAAATCAAATAGCACCTTTCGACAATCACCTTTAACATCATGTCAGGCAATGTAATCCCAATGCAAGACATCGGTTTCCCTCAAAGATTGCCAAAGAGTACTTGTTATCTAATAATGTCCAGCTTTATGATGGATGAACTAATTTAGAGTCTTCAAAAAATCTGGGGAATGACAGACCTTATTAGGAAGAAAGACTGAGACGTTACCTGCTTGACCTGCAACGCGCCATAACTAGATCGACCAATGTCATTGCCCGGTGTCAGAGGGTCTTCGATACACAGCAGCGACGGACGGTGACCGTCGTTCATCTCCTGCGGACAACGAGAACTTTATTACAACATTTAACTTTACAATTACAATATTCGATGGGCATGTACTGAAGCGAGGACACACTCAACATGCACCAGTAGCCTAATAGTTCCAGTACAAAAGACAACTCTAATATTTTCTGGAATTAACAATGTAAAGTCTAAATATTGTGGTATTAGTAAGGTAAGAGTAGAGAATGTTGTTGTCTATCCCTTATTAACCCTTAAATGCATGACTTTTATTTATACTTTAAAATATATATCTTGCTGATAAGTACACTACAATGCAGGGAAAAAAAGAAATATATATATATATATATATATATATATATATATATATATATATATATATTTATTTATGTAATGTTTTTTTATAGTTATTTATTAAAATCAACCTAATGTTGCAGATATACAACACTGCATTTACTTTTAAATGTAGTACTCATATTATGTTTGAGTGGTATATTGCAGTATTTCATCATTGTGAATTTAAGGGTTAAATGAAACTCCCCTGTGAAGAATAGAAATGGCTGTTTATTCATCAGCAGGAATAACATCATGAAAGGTTCCCAGAGTCACAGAAGTTACAAAATTTTAAAAAGGGACTTCTATGATAATGGCAGCAAGGGATCATGTCACAAAAACCAAGGAGATGGCTAGAAAACTTTGTGGGAAACCCCATAAATGTCATAAATTTAAAAATAGTAATATCAATATCATAATCAAAGTCATAATTTCTAACAAAATAGCATTTACATACTAGAATTAAATGTAGATAAACTTTAACAAAACAACATATAATGAATGTTCAAAACTAATATTTAGATCAGTGTTTCTCAATATGGGACCCATATCTCACAGGAGGCAATTTTATTGTTAAGGGGGCAATTTGAAAGTGGACTCGACAAGAGTGTAACCCTTTTGCTTTAATATAAAAATTGTGTATGTTACAAAGGGCGTAAGAATTTTAGGATGGTTAACGAGCATGGCACATAAAAGGTTGAAAAATTACTGATTTACATAGTTCAATCTGAAATTTGATATTTAATGAATAGAAGTCCACTGCGCTACTATAACAAATACTTGTAATTAAAAGTAAGTTAATGTCTAATTTTCAATATTCTTCTTATTCTTTCTTGGCTTTGCAGCACTTTAGAAAAATCAAGAGATTGCCACAAAATAAACTTTAATATTTATTTATACATAGACTATTACCATATTTAATATGTTGATACTATCTAGAACTTGGTAAAAAAAAACTCAATAGTTACTCTTTTGAAGATAGATTTAAATTTTTTCTTGTTATAAATTGAATTTTAGTGCATTTAATAATTTATTTAATGTAAATTTAATATACAGTTATACACGGTACTGTTGGTTCCAATTTTCTAAATATGTTACAGCAAGGTACTGAATATTTATTCCATCTAAAGTTAAAGTGAACAGCTTGGCAAGGAACTTTCATATAACTAGTCTTGTTTCTCATATGAAAAGTTGCAAGATTCTAATCCTAGGCAAATTTATCTCCTATATAACATTTAATACAATAAAAGGCTTTATATTTATCTTGCCTTAACATAAGCTTTGGATTTTGTCGCATAAGCTATTCATGGTTACCTTCTGTATTTCATCTTTGGAGACATAGGAGCCCCCATTCTTGACCCGTATGGCAGTCTTCACATAGTTAAACTTCCTGCCGTACAGCTCGAAGAACTCGATGAGGAGTACGCCCAGATTGTGCTGCTGTCGCAGACGCTCCGGGCGCGGGTGCAGCTGCAGGAAGCTGATACACATCAGGATGAGGGAGTACGATGAGATACCGCCAGTGAACACCTCATTGAGGTCCCGCTGGAGCAGGAACTGCTTCAGGACCATCACCAAGCGGGAGAGCACCGGGTACTTTTCCTGAAAGAAAAAAAATTGAAAATCAGTAGTGATCACTATGCTAAGTATATCATAAATTAAAAATATAAAAAATACCGATATTTACCTTTATGCAAAACTATACACATACATACGCTGGTGTGAAATCCCCCTGTAGCTTCAAAAGTAAATGATGGCCTTCCTTCTTCTTTTTAACGGATAAATATCCACTGCAAGGTATAGGGGTCACCAAATGACCGATTTTTCGCTGTCCGACATCGTCGTGGCGTCGACATGACGACGGTCTATCTAGTGGGCGGCATATCCACGCTGCGTCTACCGGTTCGTGGTCACTACTCGAAAACCTTTTAGGCTGCATGAGCGATGACACCGCCTAATGTCACTTTAGACCAGTGATTCCCAAAGTGGTCTCTATCGACCGCTCGGGGTCTATGACAACCTGCAAGGGGTCTACGTCACCGAAAAAAAATTTGGGGTTCATGAAATGAAAATGGGGGTCCACGATAGTGGATCTCAACACATACACTGATAGTACCTATTTACTTACATCATACTATCTTAGAATATCAAAACATTTACATTATTTATAAAAGTACCTATGAAGTAAAAAAATACTATATATGTTTATAAAATTGTGTAAGTTGTAGGATGTTGGTATTCGCTTTGTGGTCGCAATCCATTTTGAACTGATAAAAACCTGAGAGTCGAAGTATCAGAGCTTCGCTACCTTGCACTGACTTGTTCAATTCGTCACTGTATAAATACGAACGTGGGACAAATACGTTTATTCGTTTCCTGAATCTTGAAAAGGAAAGTGCTAAGAAGAAACGAATGTCATAATACAAGAGGAACTGACTGAACTAAGTAGAAACTACCCAACACGGAAAAACATGGCAAGGGGTCTACGACACAAAAAAGTTTGGTGAACTCTGCTTTAGACGAACAATTCTTCGAGCTACGTCAACAGCCTTACTTCTTGTGTGGATGCCCTTGTCGCAATTTGTCAAGACAACCATAGCATGTATAAGTATACGAAATAGCCATAAATATGATAAACAAATAACGTAATCCTTAGAAAATCAAGCCGAGAGCGTTACGTGAACTTACCTTGAACTGCTTGATGAGCTCTGCGCTCTTGACGCCGCTGCTCATGTTGAAGGAGATGTCCACCTGCAAGGGAGGCACCGGTTAACTCAATTCGATAGCAGCACACAATTTAGTCTACTGCACACTCTCTCCATACAACTATTAAATAGGTAGGTTCACTATTCAGAACCACAAAAGTGTCGCCAATTTCGCCCATCATTTCTCCCAGAGGTAACGCTTTCTAAAATGGTTATGTGAGATTCCTAGCTACTAAAACTCCTTCTTTGGTCACCGTCTATGTAAAGTGAGAGACTCCGGTAACTTCGCAGGACTAGGTGTTTAGTCTAAACACCTTTAGCGTTCTACTTGCTCAAACTCTATGAAGCTGTAAAGGCCAAATGCCAATCAAATAATATTTGTGATCCTAGATTAGTGAGGTGATCACCAAGAAGTTATACAGATCAACAAGCGACCGTCAAAAACAATTATCGCATCAACTTTTAAATATTTGCATCATTTTATTATAACACAATCACCATCACCATTTTAGCTGTAAGGCATCTATTGCTGGATCCAGGTCTCACCCATTGGTTATCAGTAGGACTGATTAGAAGCCTGCATTCAGCCTCTTCCGAGGACCTTGAATAATGGGTATTATTAATAATGGGTATATTATTATCGCAGAATAGCCGACCTTGACATCGGAGTACTTGTCTGTCATCTTGACGATGGGCACGGTGGCCTTCTCCAGCACCTTGATGCTCTCCTTCTCTGCAATGTCCTGAACCACTAGCTCGCGCTCCAGCGTCCACAGCGGCAGCTTCTCCCATTGACCTGAAATACGCATACTCTATAACTCGACATCTAATATTATTTTAATTTCCGTAGCTATCACACTTGAAGGTACATAAAACTGTGACCGAGTCATAAGGTAATTTTCTTTATAAAACGTAGATTCTTCATTTATCCTTCCAACTCAATTTCATTCCCTTTAAACTCAATTTAAATTTGTCAAGGCTTTTTCCAGTCCTCGAAACTTTTTTTACTTCGCCCACTTTTATTACCGTCAGTTATAAAACGTTGCGTATGTCAGACAAAGACGGACGGCGCGCGAGCGAGAGGGCACGGTTAGAGCGCCGCCTACTTCCTCATTCTTGCGCGAGCGCATGTTTACATCCGCATAGCGCGACATGCTCAGTTAGTAAAACAGATGGCCATCTGTGACCACGTGGCCACGTGGCGCCCTCTGTAACGGTATGACTCTTTCAGAAGATATAATCGCGAGAGAAAGAGATCAGAAGAGTATATCTTTTTCACAATCGTGATAATTGGCAGTACGCGGTCTTAACTCTTGAATCGTAGTTCTAGCAGCCATCTGTATATACACTGTCTTAAAAACTTATTATGTAATTAATACTTATGCTTTCCTTCTTTAAATAAAATACATTATGAAACATGACTGCAGAAAAATTTTAGAAATTTTAAAATTAACTTCTAGTCGCAACTTCTAGAAAGTTCAATGGAACTGTCTATTCTTTTTTGGACCAGGTTGTCTCCGTCAATGACTACCGGCGAGCTTAAGCTAGGGCCCGGTCGGGTCACAAAAGATGGACATATGGATGCTGATTGGTGCTATGGAAATCTATAGCAGAAGCCTATGTCAAGCAGTGAACATCCTAAGACAGAAATGATGCTAAAAGTAAAAAAAAACTATTGCGGTACTTAAGTGAAGGAGTCCCGTATATCTATTTTAAACCACCTGAATATCGGTCGTTGAGATTAAGTAGTCCTCAAAACGACGCGCGAAAATGGTAGATGCGGCCTGCTCAAGATTGATCATTGTGGCGATGTTAAAGGGAGACAGACCTATGTCTATCGTGCGACAACATGATGTGATAAGTACACGCGTAGGAACGCTTTTGCACCCGATGAGGTGGCAGCGAGCAAAATACACCCGAGCGTCATATCGTAAGACCGGCCTTGAGGACGCAATTACGTTATTGTTTGATTCATGCATGCGTCAGGTATTCTCAACCTTCAGCGCGCCGAGCTTTGTTTTTCGCCCATGAAATTTCATGACAATTTTTTTTAATTTTCATTTTTGATTATAAACTACGACAGAACAATCTTATTAAAACATTCCATGGCATGTGGGGCGTATACGTCCCCGCTGCACTTTCCGTTCAGGCCATTTGCAATTATCTTTAAAAACAAAAGATTCTTAAAACTGACTTGTAGGGTCGAATATAGACATATTCACATCGCGTATGCGCGTACGTGATGCTTTATAAATTTATAATTTTTTGCAGTTTTGAAAAAGTGTAAAGCATACATCTTAAACGACTTTTTTAAATCTTTAAAGTGTGGTTCGTATACGTCCCACGCGGCCTAAATGGAAAAATCTTCAAAAATTGCCGTGACACGGAACGTGTTAAGTTTCGGAAACGGTTGACACAAGTCTCTTCCACATAGTTCTTTTCGATAGGTATAGGGAGGTCAATGTGCAGTAGTAAACGTTCAACGGCTTACAATGATTATGAAACTGGGTCAATAATAAGCCCGACACAAGCATTTTATATAACAGTAAACAGGATATTTTTAATTAGATCACGGAACCATTTATGGAACTTATACTAAAAAGAAGTTAGTGATAATTTGGAGAGCGAGATCAAAAATAAATAGTAACTAACACTAGTTATCAACATACAATTGTAGCACTGCAATATCTTTGTTCAAAAAATAACTTACTATATTGTTAAAATAACACGTGTTCATGGAGCCTGTAAAAGTTTGAGCACAACTGGACATAGCGATGACATCAGCGACATTTACATCGCAGGATCGAATGCGTCATGCGTCGAGCCGGCCACCCCGCGCACGAGACGCGGTGGCGCTCTGCCCGGCCACGCGCCGGTCGCGTGACGATCCAGCGCTTGTTCGCTCAAGAAGCGCGAAACAATGACGCAAACGTCTATATTCATGTAGTTAGCTTGCTGACGTCTGTACATGACGACAGCACTACACAGAAAATCCAAGGAGAGCTTTCTTCAATAGTTGGTCCAAGCTCAGAGGTTTTATTCTTTACTCGAGTTGAACTGCATATGTGCGTAAAACATGTAGTTTATAATTACTTGTTACAACGTGCAAAAATATAATAAATTTTGCGTCGAACCCAATGCACCAAGTTTTCTATAAACCTTAACGGTTCTTGAAACATCCGAACCTAAATATAATCTGTTAATACAGAACTCCCCAATCCTTCAAAGGTCCGTCAAAGTGTCAAGTAAACCAGATCAGTCAAGCTGATCTAAGTTGGCTCTTGAACCATACACGCATATCCCGCGACGGGCTATCTAAAATAGTACAACGCGAGGGTAGACCGTGTGGTGATCCCTGACCGGGAGATACCGTGGTCCTCCGTATAGCGCATACGATCACCAGGAGGCTCTTTGTGGGTAGGAATCCCACATACCCTGTCCTCCCCCCAGATGCAAGGCATCTTGAACATCCAGAAGGTTTACCCCTAGAAAACAATTAAAAAAAAGTTTGATACCGGAGACAATAATTTGAGAATCCAATCATCAGTTATATCAATAAGTTGGTGTCAACACTTTACCCACAGGCCATCGATTATTCAAATTCTGATTTATGTTAGATTTGGTTATTCTGGCAAGCAGCAAGCATTTCGCATTCTTTATTCAAATTATCGTTGCTCTTCTCTAGGCTTTAGCTTTTAAAAATAGATCGGTAAAGTGTTAAACTAGCAAATATGAGCTGTGCCTAAACCAAAAGCAATTTTGGATCATATATGAGTCACAGAATGAAATAGGAATATTACTAGCCAGAACAGATGACAAAATCAATAACGCTACAGAATATATATTCTGTTTTATAATGTCATTCAACTTTTATATAGACGGTTGGATAACAGAAAAGAAATAAAGACTTGGCACGATCAACAATGAAAGTGAGTGGGTGAAAGTGAATCGGCATAATTTCGGATTTCATCTGAATTCTTGAATGCTGAAATTGATTGCGCAATAAAACGTTTCATTATAATGCTGTTGAAGTGGCTACACATCGCGAACTATGCTAGGTATTCTTTTTGTGATCTGATCCGGAGTGAGGAGATCCGAGGTCGAACTAAAGCAACGGACATAACTCGCTTGTAAGAAAGGGACTAATATATAGCTACTTCCTCTATGCAGCAGTAGTCGTGCAACCGACCAGTGCCAAACACTGTGGCTGGCGGGCGGTGCACTTCATTGCACGACTAATCGGTGTGAAATTACTCCTGAAGATGCCCCGTGGAGGGGTGAAACACGTGTAGAGTAGATTAACGGAGGTAGTTGTGTTTCGTATTGTTTACCGCATGCGTATTTATCAGCGGGCTGCGGGCGGTGCATTTTATTGCATGACTACTGCTACATATCGGAAGTAACTATATATTAGTCCTTTTCTTAAATACGTTTTATTATAATGCTATCGAAGCAGCTACATATCGCCAAAGCGAACTATGCTAGGGATTCCTTTGGGCGATCTGATCCGGAGTGAGGAGATCCGAGGTCGAACTAAAGCAATGGACATAACTCGGTTGATTGGCAAGTTGAAGTAGCAATATATAAATCACATAGAACAGGTAGTTTGGACCGACAAGTGAACCGTAGTGCATCTCATAAGGCGGACAAACAACTTTGTTAATGACGTCGGAACACGCTGGTTGAATGCCGCTTTCAACAGGTATTATATAGGGAAAGCCTATTGTCTAGCAGTGAATATGGGATGAGGCTGAATGTTCTGTTATCTTTGTCTTTTTTTTTTAATTTATATGCACTAGTTTATGTCAAATTTCAATTAGAGGTTGTCAAAGTAAAAAGCTGAAGACGCTTTTTGTTTTGTAAAAGAAATTTTAATAAATAAACGAATGTAAGTCGTATGTAGTATCAATCTAGTCTTCCCACCATATTATTCGGCGATACCGCATTGTAAGGTCGGGTAATTATTGAAAGCTAGTTGTGCTTGGCGAAATTTGTGCTCGTATGGGATTTTTGTGGGTGTCCTTTATTTATTCTAAGATAAAAGTCAATTAAGTTACTCCTTATTACATTAGTTACCTGCCAGTATAAGTCCAGTCAAAATAAATCCAGCCAGACATCAGTTTTAAAATATGTAATGTTGGTATATGTACCGTATATATTCATATGTATGTAGTAAAAAAACCGGTAATTTTATATATACATACAGACACTCCTATTACTGTGTAGATAAAGGACGAGCAACAAGCGGCCCTTTTAACATGCTATTGCGGCCCGCCAAGAGAGCATTTCGAAAATTTAATTTAATTTATCGACTCTCTCTCAACAACATATTGTTATAAAATTTATTATAATAAAATTGTAGTACATTATACTAAACCAAAATAATTTATTTTTGACGAGTTACTTTCAATGCGACTTGTTCAAACACGAAGTAACGCGACTCATGATTTTTTTGTGTTGAATATGTCTAGGAAAACTTCTAATTCAAAATTCTAATGCTTATAATAAATATAGTTTTGTGGACTATTAATTAGTGTTACTTTATACGCAGAACGCTAAACAATTTAAAAATTTAAATTGGCCCGTTCAGTAAAAAGGTTGCTGACCTCTGATATAGACAGATATTTTGTGAACACATGATTGTTAAAAAGTAATTGTTGAGAGAGTACGTATATCATTTATAATCTCTGTATAAATATCGACACGCTAACTGCACAATCATTCGGATGTCTGAAGGCGTTTTGCGCTGTTGGAAGATGTTTCTGCGTCTTTTTTTTGAACAATTTTTGTACAGTTTTTAATTCAATTTTTTGCAACATAATTATCGTAGTAAAAAATTAGTAGCTAGAATCTTGTATATCCAACTATAGATACGACAAGCGTCTAATAAAACACAAAAAAATGATTAAAAAAAACCACTTAGTGAAAACTAAGTGAAGAAATATATGATTCATACTTTGTCCAACCATATTGCCAGATTTGTTATTTTCTCTAAAATGGAGCCCTAGAAAGCAAATTCGTCTCGCTTCATCTTGCTGGATATGATAATAAAACATCCGAATCTGTTTTCCTAAAAGAGTTACTGTTCCTTTACATCATCATGTCAGCCTATGCACGCCCTTTACAAGACACAGCCCCCCCCCCCCTCCAGCAATGATCTCCTTGACTACGTCATCGGTCCACGTGGTTGAGGGTCTTACCAGTGTCTACAGTTTTTCTTCGTATACAAGAATTTAATTTAATTCACCGGGGGAGCAGCGGCCGCTAGCTGTGCTATCTATCCGGGCCTCTTATCGTGAGGGTCGCGCTCTGACCTCTTTCGAATAAACCGTGTGCCTCAGAACGCGCGCACGTGATACTATATCGGTGTATTAAATAAATTTTTATCAGTGACTTTTGGGTATTAAATTCATCGACCCGTTAATATTTATTCCGTTTCTCTTAAAAATTTCATAGCCCCAAATAAAAACAAGCACAGGACACACAGCGGGCGTTGGATCTATAGCCTTTTTTGTTTTAGGATATTTCGGAATGTTCACATAAAAACCTTGCCTCTGGGGGAAGCAGTGTTATAAAGTTAAACATGGTCTTCCGTACTGTTGCAGAGGTCGCTTAATCTCCTACGCTTCGACTACCGGGGTATCATGGTTCTCACCTGATCGGACCAGCGCATCGGGTTAGGGTCTCGTGATCGCCGTCCATCCATTTTTCCGATGATCAAAATTTTTCTCAATGATAATTAATATCACCAAAAATATATATATATATATTCTAAAAATTGTTTTGTACGTATTGTGGAAAGGCCAGTGAACACTCCATGTATGACCCACCCTTCCTTCAATAAATATTACAATAACATACAATGAGGCTTTAGCCTTTTGAATAGAGAAACTTCATCTTTCAATCTAACACACATCAACTCGTTCTACAAGAGCCTGAACATTAAAAGACTAATCTAGTAAATTAGTAGCATTATAAAATCTGCTAGAAAGGAAGATGATAACTCACCGATGACGACCAGGTCGATGTCGCTGGTGGGCAGGTAGAGGCCGGTGCGGAATGAGCCGAACACCTCGACGCGCGCCTGCGGCCACAGCGCGAGTATGGCGCCGCGGATGCGGGTGACCACCGTACTGCGCACCAGGTGCTCCGTCTCCGTTGGCGACATGTACAGGTAGAAGTGTTCGATCTCCTCGTGCAGCCTGCAGATAGACCATCCGTTTAGTACACGCACACAAGCGTTACACAGCTCTCCTGTGTCTGTTATAGGTGAAAAAACCTTTAAAGGTGTACCACAAAAAGCCAGTAAAATAAATTCTTGCATTATCAAGGATTGAAACAGCCCACACTATCAGAATGTATTTTATTTTATTGTGCCACATATAAACAAAGATATATAGACAAATAAATACGAAATTTTTTTCGAACACTACACACCAAACAATTTCCTCATCTCCATTCTTGCATCAGACAACAAGATGCACGGATTCGCGACATCCGTACAAGGTTAAATTTCCTTCAGCCCCCGCACTAAGGGTTTTGACAATACTTTTATAGTGCAAACGACCAAGGAAAGTGTAACAGCCTACCAGACAATTAGAACTTAGGATTCTTTGAGACAAGATTGAATAGTTTCTTCTAGGTAAGCATGTACCACCATAGAGCTCGTCATCGCTTAAAACCAAGCGAGGCAGAGGTCAAATGCTTCGCCTGATCACTGCATTTTCAATATCAATTTAAAATTTTTCTGTCAGTCTTTTGTTTATTAAAGATTGCACGGACAACTCGTTCTCCTAGCACAAAAATTTGTACCGATATCGGATGCATTATGCTATAAAAGTAACTCGTAAAACATGCTCCACTTATAGACGTGTCAATTGTCGGATTTTATAACTGTTTTTGACAAAATACAAGGCTTTTAAGATTCTTAGAGAATATTACATGTTACGTTAAAATATACAGATTTATAACAGCGCGTGTTTCTCCTGTTTCTTCTCCGAGATCACACACACAAAAATATCTAACTAAATAACTGAGGGCACATGGCACGGATCTGGGGCGGCAAATTTTTCACCTAAGTTAGGGCGTAACTCCAGACCTAGACTTTTATGTTTATAGGATAAATAGTTTTAAGTTGAGAAAAAATATTAATTTCTGAATAGTTTTGAATGGGGCGGCGAAATACCCATATTGGGCCCATGGTCGGCTTTGTAAATCCGACCCTGGACATGATCAATGTCTAGACAAGAAGAAGCCTTCGCGAGACAAGGGGGGCGGGGGGGTGCAGCGGAGGCGCGGCGGGGTCAAGGACCTGCCGCACGTGGCAGCCGACCCGGCATATTGACCCAATATCTACGCGCCGTCTCGCGGCCCCGAGACCGCCCGGCCCTCCCGTCGCGTGGGAGTACCGGGAGGCGCGCCGTTTCCTACCCTCCCGCCGCTTCCTAAATGAATATTTAAAAATCTTAACATACATCGTAAACAGCCACCGATACAAATTCAATTATTCTTTATTTACTTACTATGGATTACCTTTCTTGTTGACCTTAAATGCTTCAAACTCGCTAAGAATACATGAAAGAAATTCAGCAGGTATACATATTAAATTTAATTGTTTATTCTGTCCTTGAGGACTGCACTGCTAGAAGTTATTGGCTTGTCGCATTCCACTAGCTTTACAAAGTGATCAGTTTATACGGAGTGAAAGATGTAAAAATAAAAAGATTTGGCTGTATAGGATTGGTGCTGGACGCTGTTAGCCATTTTGGCTTTTACAGCTTCTTTCTTGATCAGCGAGCCCTGAGTTTCGGACTCATCCTAAATCCGTGAGGTAATAAACGAAAAATAAAATCAACGTCAGATGCGTCGCCTGACGTATTACATTGACTATATCTATTCGGTTTTCGGAGAAAAGTGTGATCCTTTCCTCCGAAGACATTTTAGCTAGGAGAGGAACTGTTTGAGTCGCCGGCGCGTGCGGTGCTGCATCGCGTACGGACACGAGGGCGGCACGATTTAAAACCGATTCGTTTGTCGTTCGCGCTCCGTAAGGCTTGCCGCGGGCGATATGAACATATGACGAACTCGGGTTGGGTTCGTTGCCAGCCGCGTTAACTACCAGCGGCTTCGAATGTATGGCCTCATCTAAATAAAGTGACAATGTTTCGCGAAAATAATCTGCGATGGTTGGTAGCTCGAGGTCACTGTGAAAGCCTTTTTTTGCTGACAAATGACCTATACATCCACTCTTAGCTTTTAAACCTAAAACCAATCACCGTGTATTTATGTTGGGCCATGTTTAAGCTATTTCCGACAAATGTAACACGCTATTTTGACGACTACGTGACCAATAGGATAAGTCACGTAAGCGTATTTAACTGCGGCCTTCACGAACCGGAAGACGTCAATATTAGGCGGGCTCACGTAAACGGTGCTTGTTTGCATTCCGTCACGCAAGTGTTGCGATATCACAAGCTCTGATAACTGCTCCGAGAGCGCCGGCGGCGCTTATGAAAGTTGCAACCGGTCGCACCGCGACGGCCTTGCCGCTCACCGCCGCGTGCGCCGCCCGCGTGCGCCCCTGTCCAAACTATATCTGCTGACTTTGAGATAATAAACGAAAACATTCTCCTGATATATTTCAAAAAGAATCGTGACAGCATATTTTAAGCGGCTAAAGTTTGTTAGAGAACTAATCACTAAAATCAATATCAGATATTGGCAAACGTTTTGTTAACCTTCTGACTGCCAAGCTGTTTTAGCCATGACTTCCCCAGGTGCCAAATGGAAATATCAAGTGTAGGCTTTCCTTATGTGAAAATTTGGGATCTTTACATTCTATGAATGAATATAACACATTATGTATATCATTATGTACTGAGACCGCATTCATGGCACTTAAAGGCAACAGAGTACTCGGTGTGCCATGAGGTCGCCGGCGGGTCACGTTTTTGTAAAACAGAAAGCACGATAGGTTTTCAAAGCCAGCTTTGAAATATGAATAAATTGTAAATTCAATACAAAGAAAGGTTTCTATATACATATTCTAATGTAAATTTTCTATAAAAAGTGAGGCCACCTGCGGTCTCATTGGCACCCATGGTAACCGCTTCTAAAACATGCTGCAAATCGTATACCATCCCGTGATCCAGTTGCAAGGTGCCTAATGAAGCTAATAATTACCGGAGAATCGGAAAAAAATAATATTCCTTAGATGTACAGATGAAAAATTGTGAGGTAGCCGGCGGCCCTCACGGCACCTATTGTTGGGTATCGTGAGGTAGCCGGCGGTCCTCATGGCACTTAAAAGGTTAAAGCCAAACGGTATAGTTTTTTTTTAAACAGTTTACCGGTGAGCAATCGCTCATTGAACCATTTAAACATTGAGGGTCACATATGAAACGCGTATAGGGTTTCATCGGAAGTTTCCCACAAGCCTATTGCAACTATCAAACACGAGGCAAAAGTGAGCCGCGTGACCCTGTTGCCCAACTTAACAACGTTGTTTTAGAATCCAAGAAAACTTTTAAACTTATTGCTATATCGCTAAAACTTGACCGCAGTCATTAGTTAATATTTTTACATTAACTCCCAATATATTAGAGGGACCGGAAAGAAAATTTGTTTCTGTCGACGTATGTCAAAGAAAAATCGATTGATTCGTTACCGCTCCGGCATTGATTTTGTATACTAGATGGCAAAAGTTTGTTGGTAACCAAGGTGAATTAATTTTTGATTAGAAATAAAAACTAGTTAGAAGTGTAGACGTGTAAATTTAACTTAAGAAAGCGACATTACTTTCTGGTCCCCCATATATATATATATATATATATATATATATATATATATGGGGGACATATTATCGGGAAAATCAAAGCCCAATTAGTATTAATTAGCCAGCGTCTGGAATAATTATTTGGATATGACGAAAGACTGATATTTTATTATAAATTATTTACCAAATTATTATTAATTATTAACATAAGTAAAATAATTGGGTTTAATTTTTAATATTTCAATATGGTAGAAATATTCTGTACTCATATTTATATGATAACAATAAATATATTTTGAGTAATTTGTAATACTTTTAGGATACCTTTAAATTGTATTAACACGTTAGCTGCCACTCCGGTCACCGGTGACCGGACCCCTACCTACATCTACGCGCCATTACGGTCACCGGTGACCGCAAGGCAAACCTGTTTTTGGAACGAATTTGTACGCCGGAGGATGCGTTTTTGATACATTTTCTGTACTGAAGTGGCCGGAGTGGCGCTGTAGAATACTTCTTTGGCGTGGTTCCTGCCTACCTACGTTTTTCGATTTTTTTTTCTTAAATTATAAACATAACAGTTTGTGATAAGTGAAGAGCAAGTTGTTTGTGCTCTTTGTTTGTATTTTTAATCAAATTTAGCATAGGAATAGCCTTAGCTTGGATTAAGAATAACATAATAGAAATATGCTATTTCAATCTCAAATGTTCTACACCTACATATATGAGAACCATAAGGGTTCAAAAAGTTTGTTGAAGGAAAAATAAAACAACTTTAGTATAAAAATCACAGCGCAATAATTATCCAAAAGTATCAATCAAAAATAACATTAACATGTCTAATTAAAAACTTAAAAATAACGATGAGATTGATTGAAACACGCCAAACAAAAATATGGTTCGTTTGGGCATTATTTGCAGTATGTTTGTAGCATACTGAACAGAAACGTCTTGTGTTTCTAACATTGCCCTCTCGCTTTTTCAACTGGTGCTTCAGCCGTTTTGGTCTTTCAGTATTTTTGGGTTTTTCACTATCCATTCCTGAATCTACCAGAAACTCTATTAACTGCCTTCTATACCCTACTATACTTTCTCTAACTTTTTTATTTTCAGTGTACATAATCCATTCATTTACAACAGCTGTATTTAAAATAACTTCGATTCCTAATGTTTTATAATTTAACTGTTTTTCTTAATGGCGACGAATATGCAGCCAGGAGAGGGTGACCGGAGTTGCGGTCACTCCGGCGCCTTCGTAACGTTTTTACATATTTTCGCTTCACAGCGCCACGTAGGTCACCGGTGACCTCGTCAGGTTTTTTGAAAATATTTTGAAAACTATCGAACCGATTTCACTTTAAGTTAGATATATTTTCATATCTTAACATTCCACACCAAATATCATTAAAAAGTTTTTCTAAAAAAATATATATTTCTTCTATGGCAGCTAACGTGTTAATTAAAGATTAATATATATATATATATATCCTCCATTGGGTGGACCGACAACATAGCGAAGGTCACGAGAAGTAGATGAATGCGGGCAGCGCAGGACCGGTCATCGTGATGATCTTTGGAGAAGGTATGTGCTTTGCAATGTGCATACATCGGCTAAAAAAGGTTCGCATTTTATGTACTCTAAAATGTAAATCTGAATTAATAAAAATAATTTAATTCTCGATTTCGGTTTGACCCGAATAAAATGGCACTCTAGTCTCACCGATGGGCTGTAAAGCATACCGTGTCAATTTAAAAAGAAAAATTTTTGAAGCAAATTTGGTTATAAGTTCTTTTCTACAAACCAATTTCGAACCTTCGTCATTTCACCACCAGACATTGATCTCGGAGACAAAGATCAATATGATCAAGGTAACACGATCGTTTTCCACATTGTGGATGAAAATCTTGACCTAAACTACGGTTCGCGGTCTGCATTCTCCACTTAAAAACCTCAATAACTCTGTTGACCTAAACATCTGTTCTACGAGCGACGTGACCCTACCACCTGCCACTACAACTTGCCACTCTGACCGATCGCCATACTGACACTTATGTAAACTTCCTATATTTTCTAGAATATATACTACAGATTGACAATGTTGTCAAATTGCTTAATAATTAATATAATGGTAATTTATAATATAAATTCACTCATTGAAAGCTTTTACACTTGCAACCAATCCCTATATACTCGTATAGATACTAGCTGATCCCGCAAACGTTGTTTTGCAAAAAAAATTAAAGTTTTTAATTAACAAATAAAAAATAAGGGTTAATCGTAGAGGGGTGAAAATTTAGGGTTGTATGTATTTTGGTATGCTGTATCATAATAAAATAAAAACCAACAAATTTGTTTAAAAAAAAATTAGGGTTGGACCACCCTTATCACTTAGGAGTATGGAAAATAGATAGTAGCCGATTCTCATACCTACTGAATACGCATATAAAATTTGGTAAAAATCGGTCGAGGCGTTTCAGAGGAGTTCAAGTTCGAACACCGTGACACGAGAATTTTATATATTAGATTTTATTGTCATTTACCTTAAAAGTCGAGTTATTTTTTGTTATAAATTTGCGCCTGCCAATCCAAAAAGCTACGGTACTTGGACAAGGCTGAACTACTCTGTAGGTCATTCGATTGGCGACACACGCAAAGTTCAAGGTCGCTTTCGGGCGAGCGGGTGGTGCGAGTCGAACTGGTTCTTACACTCGGAAACTAACGAGAGATAACGTTTTGAATACGCAATTTGGTCCGTACTACTCGATTTTTAAATATTTAAAAGTCTACTTTCCAGTTTAAACAGTTATTGGCCTAAACACCTTACATTTTGATAATATATCTCTACAGACTACTGTATAGCCTTCCGGAGATATCCAATAGTACCGTAATCCTTGGTGCAGTACCTAAGATTCCAATGGCCATATGTTCTTCAAGCTATATGGTATTTTTCATATTAATGATGATTAAATTTTATAATTCATTAATCATATTAATGGATTATTAGATTCTTTACTTTATTTTGAATAGAAGATCGGTGTAAATAATCAATATCAACGTACGTATGTACATCTATACCTCAGTTTGCAAAACGACAACGTAAAATCTTAAAGAAAATAAAAGGCAATGTAACAGATTTGTAAAAATATATATATTCCATTAATAATACAGTAACAAAGGGGATACATAGCAACGTACCACAGGGAGATAAGCTTCGACCGTTACTATAGACCTTATACCGGATTGACACGACGCTGAGGTCTCAGTTTGCACAACGCAAGGGCCCCAAGAGACCTCGGTTTTGACGTTTAGCAATCCGATCCGGCGCATCCTGCCGCTCCCGAATTGTATGATGTATTTAAAACGACACGGAAGTAGGCGGCACCATTACAAGCCGTGAGAATGGCAATTCGTCACATCCCTGTATGTAATATTGCTGCGGGAACCAGAGGATTCATGACGTCTCACATTGGTCCTTTTAATGCAAAAAGCTTTATTATAATTTTATTTTGTCAAATTCATTTATTGAACCTTTAAATATTTATCCACGTTAGGCTAAAAGCACCACAACCCTCAGGCAAGATAAGATCGAAACATTTATTTCACTTTTCTTAGAACATGATCCTGGAATTGTTGTTGGTAATTATTTAAGTCAGTGATTCTCAAAGTGGTCTATATCGACCCCTAGTCTATGAGACCCCTGGTCTATGACAACCTGCAAGGGGTCTACGTCAGCGAAAAAAAATTTAGGGGTCCATGAAATGAAAATGGGGGTCCACGATAGTGGATCTCAACACATACACTGATAGTACCTATTTACTTACATCATACTATCTTATAATATCAAAACATTTACATTATTTATAAAAGTACCTATGAAATAAAAAAATTATTATATATGTTTATAAAATTGTGTAAGTTGTAGGATTTTGGTATTCGCTTTGTGGTCGGACATTTTGAACTTGTAAAAACCTAGTGGAAAGGGGGTTCAGCGCTGTTACCAATCTACTAACGAAAAAAAGAAACAGACTGGACATCATTAGCCGAGGAGATTTAAGATTAACCCTAACAAAATTGACGCCAAATGTTGAGAGCTTATTATCAAAACATCAGGTTCATCCTTCTCACTAAAAATGTTGACTTATTTCTTATGTTATTATTAGTTTATTTTACGTTTATTTAATGTTACGTATATTTTACATAACAGATACAAAATTTTATTTTGAGTAGTTTTAATTTAAATTCAATTTATAAATGTATAAATTAACATGTAGTTTTACTTCAAGTTTTTAACACTAAACTTCAATACAGTTAGAAATTTACAGGAAATCAATATCAGGTAAGGGGTCTACGACACAAAAAAGTTTGGGGAACTCTGATTATGTAAGGGCGCATGCAACAGAATTAGCCATAGGCTGATATTATAGCCATAGGTGGCGATAGTGGAAAGTCCCGCGATGTGATGAAGGCTGTACACCAAACCACAGTTGCTATGTCGCCAAGTAATCTCAGTATAAAGTTATCTAAGAGATAAAAGTGAGGGAGGCCACCAAAATAACACAGTGGCACATTTCGCTCCGATGTAACAAACAATTCACGGAGCTGATAAAGCATTTCGCGGCCGCGTTTCGGTTTAATCTAATCACCTGAGCGGTGCAAGATTAGCAGCTGCTGTGGCGGTGTGCGTGTACGCCCGAAGGCCGCCGCCGTCTCAGGCGCGACAGAAGCCTCTCTAAGAGTATAGGGTCTCTATCCTAACTGAAATAAAACACCTTTGAATTAAGCCGCAAGTTTATTTCATAAGTAATATTAGTATTGACGAAATTACACGACTTTATACACTCGCGGGAATAATTCGTATTATTTTTATTTTCTTCTAAAATTCCCGACTTCATAGAGTTCAGACTATTACAATAGGGTTCCAGAAAACGTTCAGAAACATTCCATTGCTAGATTGTCCACTGTAAAATACTTTATGAATATGGCGCCTTGAAAATGACTTTTTAATTTTTTTTTATTGTACATTAAATATTTAATATTCTATATAAAAAAATACATAGTCGTAGGTTTGAGGCATTTTATCTAAACATGACGTTTATAATAAATGTAATCCACCGTATCTCAAATAAAGAATTGTTGAATTGGAAAAAATGACGCTGGGCGCACGGCGTATCGAATGGCACATCGTTTGACATCGCGTTGTCGCCGCAACAGTTCACGTTGAGTCACCTTCGTACAAAGCTTCCCCTTCGGAGCCCGGTGAACAATCATATAGCTTCTAATAAGACGTCTACGTCATGGATACCTAACTTAATAACTGTTTGAGTCCTAAATGGTATTGAAAAATAACTAGAAAAATCCCAAGCAGCGCTATCGCGTTTCCCCTATATATCTACGAATATACACACGAAGCGCGGTAGCGCTTATTTGATTTATTATCGAGAAACAGCAAGTATGTGTATCGCAGTTAACACTATGCCATCTGCACGATTCGTAAAAATGTATTCGCTTGGCGCCGGCAGCGCTAATTCGGATCACCTGACTTGACGGTTTGCTCAGAAGCAGGTACTTAGTGTTTTATCCACGAATCGCACGCCTTGAATAAAAAAAATCATGAAATCACCACTATGGTGTCGTCGGACGGCATAGTGTTGGCGCGCGACGTAGAAAATAAATTTATCCAGTGTATTTTGATAAACTCTAAGACTCTGTGTTTGGCACTAATCGGTGTAACATAACGCCTGAAGATGCCCCGTGGAGAGGTGAAACATGTGTTGAGTAATTTGGCGGTGGCGGTTGTGTGATTCGCATTGTTTGCCGCATACGCATTTATCAGCGGGCTGGCGGGCGGTGCACTTTGTTGCACGACTACCACTGCATGTGGGGAAGTGGCTAAATATTGGTCCTTTTCTTACTTAGGATGGACTTCCGCGAGGTAACGTCTGATTCCATTAAATATTTTGATAAACACCAATGCTACAAATGATTATTATTACCCTATATTTAAATTCTTTGTTAATTAAATTTCAAGTTTTTCCGATATTTTTTTCTTAAAAGGTAACAACAAAAATTAAACTTTATTTTGTTATGTATTAATATTTTTATAATACGATTCTATCTATTGTAAAATATAGTATTTACTACAAGAGGAACTGCGTCCGCAGTGCTCCAAATGTGCTGGGATTTCTCGACATAAAATCTAGACAGCGCGATCGCGCTGCTTGAGACTCATGGGATTAAATAAACGTTTGTGAGTTTATTCGAACAAATCACACGAAGCTGATATAACGCGACAGACTAAACCAGTGATTCCCAAAGTGGTCTATATCGACCTCTAGGGGTCTATGACAACCTGCAAAGGGTCTACGTCAGCGAAAAAAAAATTTGGGGGACCATGAAATAAAAATAGGGGTCCACGATAGTGGATCTCAACACATACACTGATAGTACCTATTTACTTACATCATACTATCTAATAATATCAAAACATTTACCTTATTTATAAAAGTAACTATGAGGTAAAAAAATTATTATATATGTTTATAAAATTGTGTAAGTTGTAGGATGTTGGTATTCGCTTTGTGGTCGCAATACTTTTTTAACTTGTAAAAACTTAATAAATGTGTAAATTAACATGTGTTTTTACTTTAAGTTTTTAACCTTTAACTGTGGACGCGCGGTCTCACAGACCGCTTGCAGTTTGTAATTTTTGTGTTTACCCCTTTCCCATTGCTCTCCGCGTTTAATGCTCTCAGTAGCTTCAGTTTTAGCGCCCAAACGTATGACGAGATAAGAGATTGTGTCGGCGGCCACAAATTAGGTGAGTTATTTTACTTTAAACTTTAACCGCGGTCTGTCGGACCGCACGTCCACGTTTCCTGCGTAAATAATATAAACGGTGACTTTGTTTAATTTGATTGTTTTATGTTATTTTCTTTCAAAATATCAAAGAATATTGAACTAGAAGATGGCCTTTGATCATTTTATATCGCATTCTTGACTTGTGTGGTATAAATGCTCATGTACTACACAATGAGCATCAGAGCAAAAAAATAAAAAGAGGAGTATTCCTAAAAAAATGGCACGATCTTTAGTCATATATGCACGCAGAACGAATAATAAAAGGAGACGAGCAATAAAATCAAATATATCAAACGAATCGAAAATGAAAATGAGGCGAGTTTTAGGCGCAGATATGCTCCTAGATGAACCCCCTAGCCAGGAGAGTGATTCATTAAAACGAAAAACATGTCGTCTTTGTCCACCAAAACCAAAGAGAAAGTCCAATTACACTTGTATAGATTGTTGGCAGGTCATATGTTTACAATGTTCCAAACCCTTGTGCAAGGACTGCCAATAATTTTAAACAATTGGACCAATGTCAAAATTTTTTTATTTGAATTTGAGAAGAATTTTTTTCGTTTTTATTTTAGGTTATACCTTAGATTTTTAGTTTTGATTGTTATTTCTTCTAAAAAGTTTAATTCGTTCGAGTTTTTCGTCCTACAATTGATCTCTAGTAAATGTATGCCAAAAAGTGTCTTTAATTGTTATTATGCTTTATTTTATTTACAAATAAAGAAAGATTGATTAAAAGCATGGAAATTATTTAATTTTAATATACATAAGAAACAAAAAATACAAAAGTGTACAAATAAAATTAATATTTACGTAATATTTGGACTTCAGAACATAGCGGTCCGAGAGACCGCGCGTCCATGGTAGTGTGACAAAAAAATGACGTCCATAGTTAAGGGTTAACACTACTAAACTTCACTACAGTTAGAAATTTACAGGAAATCAATATCTGATAAGTAGGGGGTCTACCCAACACGGAAAAATATGGCAAGGGGTCTACGACACAAAAAAGTTTGAGGAACTCTGGTCTAAATAATATCAATACGGAAATCCCACTCGGAAAATGACGGAGAATGCCGACGCGCTCTTGGGCGTTCGCCTATGACGTCATGGACAACCTGTGTCGTAAATATCAATTGTTTACGTTCCTAATTTAATACGCTCGCGTTCAGTTAGGATTATTGTCTACCTACAATATTAATTAAATTTGTTTTTTTTTTCGTTCTGTATCTACACTGGCATTTATAGCTGTGGAAGCTTGTTAAATCAAAATAAATAATCAAATTTAAAAATTTCGTATTCGAAAGGGCATTACAAGAACTTCCTAATCGTCAATCAATATAAAATGTCGGCGTTGTTGTCCTACAGGAACCTATTACCGTCTCAGAAGGCAGTTTTGCTGAGAAGAGCCGGCGAGGAACTCAACAGTAGTCAATAATTAGCTTCCTGAGTGAGACATTCAATTCCTTGTACTAACATCAGTATAGTATTCTTGGATAGAATGATATACTTTCCTCAATATTATTTTTGTTATTATTGGTTTTACGTATCTCTCCAGTGGTAGATCTGAAATTGATTACGGAATTTTATTGTACATACGTATACCTTGTGACGACGATTTATTCAACTTTTGAACACGATAACAAGGAGTACACAGATTATTTTTATTCCTTGCCCGTCACTGTGTCTATGAATGTTATATATTTATATGTGTATATATATATATTCCGCGGGCGCGAGAAATCAGAACGTGAAAAGCACTTAACCTAAACCTGAAAAGCTCCCTCGGATCGGACATTACATGCAATATTGCCGATGGGAGGCCTGGAGTCCGTTGCGGCGGAGCGGAGAAGATAATTATTAAATTTGATCGATATTTGTCTACAATGAAAGTGTTTTATTTTGACAACATTAACTCAAAATATGTCCCGCAGATTTGCGTTCTTACATGACTTTGTAAAGTCGTAGTAGAATTGCAGTGAAAAGGTTAATAAAGTGTCTATTTTATACGTCTGCAATCAAAAAATCAATTTAATACTAAAAACCGTCTTGGATTGAGTATCAGAGATTTGACAATAATATACATTTAAGGGTTAAAAGGTCGTCAGAAAAATGTTGATACAGGCCGCTTGTAACAGGTCGTATTGGTTATCTATTGGAGAGACCTATGTCAGTCAGTTATGTTTTGCGGCTGAAATGAAGATGAATTATAAAGTCATCACGTAATGGGATTGAACAGAGAGAACGTGCGCGTTGTAAGTATATAACCGGGGTGGGTGAGGTAGAAGAGAAGTCCCGTCGTTTCGCGGCGCTTTAGTTTTGTATAGACTCCAGTAAAACTATACAGCGCATTGTCCTGGACCGCCGAGTAAAGGTGTTTTCACACACTCGCGATTCATACGTGCGAACTTCCAGAACAGTTTTGGACCCTTATGAAAATTATATCTAATTCGATTCATCATGTCAACCATAGACCTCCCCAAAAATCGACACAATTACCGAGTCATGCTCTGTAGCGACTTCACGGGGTCTTAGCTGTCGTTGGTCCTATTAAGGGGGCTTACCCACACCGGGTCTTAAGAATCTTACGCCCCGAAATCCGTCAGTACATGTGCGATGTGTCAATTCAGATGACCAATACTAAATTTGTAATTAATGTTATATTACGTTAAACTATCGCAATCTGTTTTCAACGCCTATATACGAGGTGTGTTCAAAAAGCATCGCGAATTTTGAATTTTCGTGGGTTACGTATATTCGAATTTCGATTTTTTTTTGTGGCGTTATGTTGGTACATATGTCTCTCACTTATGCTGACCAGTTCGGCCATTTTGAATGTTCAGTTAATTGTTGACAGCTGCTTTGCTTGGACGTGTTTTGGTTCGTCTTCGATTTTTCTCGTAAATGTGGGAATGAGGCACAACACAATCTTTAACAACGGAAAATGCTGCAAGAAGAAAATCTTCTTACAAATAACATGACATCTGTCCTTCGTTACATCGCGCATACACCTCACCTGACGTACATCGTTTTTTGACAGTCGTAGAGATACCACTCTCATAAAAATAAATGTAACTAATTTATTATAAAATAATGAATTATAAACTTAAATATTCCCGCATATATATACATATATTCAATTTATTTATAAAACAAATAAAGAAAAAATGTCACACGAGCACAAAATTTTTCATTTAAGGTACACTGGTAAGTTTCCATAATAAGTAAACAGCCTTCCAAGGTCCGTTTTGAGATAATTTCCAAAATATACCGCGCCATAACCGGCAATAAGTCAAATAGATTATATATTTCATGTAAAGTTAAATCTGGGTACAAAAAAAATAGAATTTTCATTTGAGCACAAAACGCGCGGTTGTGTAGTTGTGTGGAGATGTCTTTACCTACGTGAGCTCGCGCCGCCCGCCTGCACTCATCTCTATTTCCTTTTATTCCATTTATAATTACTTTCACAAACGAGAAAAATTATCTCACACAATATTTTAAATATAAACGCGCGATGGTGAATGAATGGAGAGGTGTATGGCGACTATAAATAAAAAATAAGCATACACTCTAATTTAATAATAGTTTTACAAATTACAATCGTTTTGAAATCCTGCTTCGGTTAAAATAAATAAATTATACAACAAGACAACAGTTCCAATTTAGTGTATATCATGATATACTTTCTACTATACAGGGTGGTTGATTTTAAATGTAAAAGCTTTAAATGTTTGTATGTTTAGCTGTCAACTAATGTATTGTACACCTCATCCAAAAATCAATTGTTTCACAAAGGAAGGAATAATATATAAGGAAACATATTTTTAAATTTCGAATTATATTATAAGAAATTAATTTTAAATATAAAGACTGTACTAGCCAGAAGTTAAAGGTCTATTACTCGTAGTTATATAGTTAGGTATATATTTCAGAATGATCACTTTATACATGATGATTGATTGTAAGTGTTTTAATACTTTGCTGACAAATGAGCTAAACGTTAACTGCTTTTAAAGATTTTACACATACATCTAACAACCCTTTGTACACAGATTTGATTAAGACAGACGCGTAGTAATTCCGATACTAGACTTTGGTACGTGGACAGGCCCGTACTGACGATATACAACCTACCAAATGTGGCATACCCTCTGACATTTATTCTCCGTAGAATATTGTCCGGCATACGGTACGATTGCCAGAACAATAATTATGCGAAAATCTGGTATTTTTAAAGTCTAATAAAGGAGGTCGGTATCCTCTTTAGTGGCCCACCCACCTAGAACCTTAGACCATAGGTGGGCTCATAAAAAAGTTAAAGAGAGCGGTGTCAATATCAGATTTTATCCAAAAATTGTATGACGTCACAACGCGCGTGTGAGTTCCGGATGACATCCGTAACTTCGTCACACGTGAATAGATCCACTAGGTCCAGTTACGACTCCTGGATGCACACTTTTTATTTAGTTGGTGGCCTGTATCCACGGCTAAGCATTCGATTATATCAATAGCCACCCTGATTAGAGAAGAAAAAAACAAAGAAGAAAAATAATAAGCATAGTTTATATTAATTAACTAAGATAACACAAAATAAAGTGATAAAATTAAAAAAGGTGATATAGAATAATAATATATTAAAATAAAATGTAAAAAGTAATGAGGAATGAATGAAAGGCGATACAGAGCGAAATGGAAAGACAGAAGAATTGTGGTAAGAATGAAACGAACGAAAGATAATATGATGTACGAATGAAGAGAAATAAAATAAAAAAATGTAAGCTAGTCCCTGTCCCACACCAGATAGAGGGTACGAGAGGCTCCCAATAGCGCGGGCCATAGAAAAAACTAAAAAAAAAGCATTCGATTATTACTTCACACCTGTCTGTGATTTGCCCCATTCCTGCAAGTGTTATTTACGACAAAATCGAGTGAAAACTAAATAATGATAATATATTTATTTATTTTAAATAGTCACGCAATTTCGTATAAAATTCCACGCACAGATATAAATATGTTTGCCTATTGTTGACGTACATAGCCTTGGCCATAAATATGTTAGCTTATACCTTTACATAAATTAATGAATATAACATTAAAGAGGACTCTAAATAATAATAAAATACTGGACAACCTATGAAACGTAGTGGACTGTCATGTCGTCGTCCAGACCTACGCGGTATAAAAATGTTCACGATTTGATATCACACACTACACTCCAAGTCACCATTACCAGCTCCGAACTAACAAACGCAGAGTAAAATGAACAGCGTAAAGTGACCCCGTATAACGCGTAAGATAACTCATTAAAGTAGAGCGTAATATGAAACAGCGCTACACGATCTTAACATGTATATAATGGGGTTAGGGGAAGATACAAAATCGATTAGGTTGAACAAGACATTTATTTTTCACAACAATAAAACAATTTAAAAGAACATATTCATAGACGCCCAATGTAAGAATTTCCAAAAAATTGGTCTTGCGCTGCATGCATTCAGCGAATCTCCACGAGTTTAAAACATTCCATGTCACTTGGGGCGTATACGACCCCCGCCGTTGCACTTTCCGTTCAGATCATTTGAAGTGCTCATTGAAAAACAAAGGATCCTTAAACAAATAAATTGTAGGCTCGAATATAGATAACTTCACATCAGGTATGCGCGTACGTAATGCATATTAAAATATATAACTTCTTCCCGCTAATTACAGCTTTGTAGTATTGAAATAGTGTAAAACATACGTCTTAAAAGACTTTTTTAAATTTTTAAAATGTGGGTAGTATACGCCTCGGCACGGAACGTGTTAACTGTCCCCGATCGTCCTAGTAGGAAGCCCTACCGATGCCGTGAGGTCTTTATAATTTTGTCGAGTATAGTCGACGTCCGTAGTATGTACGCGCACGGCGGAACGTCGACTTTAGTCGTCAACCAAGAAATATTAACCTATCTCTACAATTAAAGCTCATTATAATAACATTATATGAACGTAATGTGTATCAGCTTGTAATGTAAAACACTATCATGACAAGTGTGTTAAAGAGCAAAACGAGCTCAGTGTTGCAGCAGGTAAGGGTGCGCTATGAGCATTCAGCTATGGACGTCGACTATAGTCGACGCTCGTACCGAAGTGGTTAAACCCATCAGAATTAGTGTGTGAAGTTGCCGCAGTGCATATATCATTACAAACCGAACAGTTCACAATGACTTGCTGATATTTATTTATATCAATTTGTTATGCACAAAACCGCAATCGCGAAAATAATTTTTTTCAAATTTCTTTTCTTCTTCGGCTTCTTTCGCCATAGTGGTATTATTCTGATAAACAAAATGTCAACAACGAACCTAGATTAACAAGGTACAGTACCCGGCAATAAATATTGCACATAGACCTTTGGAAAGAGGCAATCGGCTAACTTCGGCTTCGTAGAGCACTATCTCTGTCCCGCACTACGTATGTGATGCTTCGTCAATCGCTGTATTTCGTGCAAACGAGAAATCACGCTTACGAAGCCGAAATTAGCCGATTGTCTCTTTCCAAAGGTCGATGTGCAATATATATCGCCGGTTACTGTAATATTAAATGTGTTAAAAAAATTCACAGGGTGTATTCCCGACTAGTTTACGAAAATTACTTAATGAGAAAATATCACTATGACGATTGCGGTTTTGTTCCAGGCACCCGTCGATGTTATTTTTCCACATAAGATCATTTAATGACCACTTATGTACGTAATGAGAACAATGCCAGAAGAGATCGATTTGATACTTTAGGAGATAGGTAGTTGAGTAAAAGTTCGTCGAACGTATATGAAACACTATATTTAATACTGCTAGTCGATTTGGTTCTTGATTTTCTTCTGGCTTGTTCCTGCGCTTCTTTGTTTTTTGCTTCTATTGTTTCATTTCGCTTCTATTCTATACTTATTGTTTCGTGGTGTTATTGCTGTTAGCCTTAAGGCTTTTACGGCTTCGTTTGATATGTGTTAATAACTATACTAAAAAGTTAAGGATTCTTGTTTCAGAACCTACATTTGAAATTCCGATGGAAATTGAAGCAACGAAGACGATCACTGATCTCACCTGATCGTGTCGATGTTGAATTCGGCTTCTTTATTTTGCCGCTATATATATACATTTTGCGTAGTACAACTAGTGAGTGATTGAACCGGCATAGGTGTGCATGCGTTAACCCTTTCAGGACCATAAGGTTACGGAACCTTATTTAATTAATTTAGCTAGATGTAATGAATTAATAGGCATCCTAAAAACATAATTTATACTAAAAATTCAAAAAAGTTTTACATTTTTTTTGGAAATTTATGGGACAAATATGTCCCTATGGTCGCTAAGGGTTACTTTCTACTTAAACTCAAAATTTTGGTTTACTTGTTGGTAAGTCTGTTTTGTTGTAAATAATGTACATTTGTTACTTAGTGTACTTTTTTTTACTTGTTTATGAATAATATAAATATAATAGGGCAAGTTATTTGTGGTACTCGGCGAAACAATTCCTGTCGTTAGATGATTGGTTAATGATTAGATGGATTGTTTTTTTGAGACGTTGAAGGTTCAGGTGATTCTTGCCGTTGAAAAGTCGTCGTCTCCTCAACCTCGACATCAAATACCCCTTGGTCATCATCCTGTACTAGAAGTCTTTGGTCTTCGTCATCAAGCACTAAGTCATCTTCCTCATTGCTATTGTCGCCCACAAAAATTTGAAGAATTTTATTTTTTCGAAGTTCAAAAACTCCACGTCCCTTACGAAACATATTCTGAGAAAAATATGAATAAGAAAATGATAGCATTTTGGTATATCACCAGGCCAAAAGTTAAGAAATTCCGTATAAAAAGTATCCCTTTACGCCGACAGGGACATCCGTGTCCCATAATCTTTATAACGATTTATCACAGAATACAACATAAATACATTACTACTGAATATTTAGAATAACAATTTACTTACCATGTAATGATAATTTAACACTGTAGAAACTTGAAAAGCACTTTTACAATATCAATTATTTATTCCAAACAGCAGATCATTCGCGCCAAAAGAACTCTAACGTTCCGATGACGATAAACAACAAACGGTGTTAGTTATCCTATATTGCTAGTAAAAAATAATAAAAAGGTACTTTCCGAAATATTAAAACAAAAAAATAATTTACAATGGTTACGTAAATATTTAATTAATCCATGATTTTTGCTTGGGACACCGGCGTCCCCGTGGTCGTGAAAGGGTTAAGTACTGTGCGAGCGAGACAGCGCTAGGGATTAATGTTTTACGTACTATTGGTTGATTGGACGATCCCCGTAATACAAACTAGAATCGGATCAAACTTAACCTACAAGATATAATTCAACGCTTCCTAATTCGAAAAGAGCCCACAATCTATCATTCTAATTTTTATTTAAGTGGTCACTTTTACAATATCTTTTACGCGGTAGCAGAATAATTCATTCTCAAGCTATATCACTTAAAAATTCCTTCACACTTTACTGTGATTTTTTACAAGGTTATATATTTAACGAACTTAAATTTATAACAAGATAATTAAGACATTACATGTAATTGTATTGTTATACCGTAAATAGTTGCCAAAAAAAGAGTTACTTTTCAGTCTACAAGTATATAGGAAGATCAAAGACTCACTGAATTAAGGTCAAAGAGAGTCCCATCTGAGACCCTGCGGTGAACCAGACCGTGGTGCACGTAATCACTCGCTGTCCCGTATTTGCAAGTGCAAGAACAGACTGGTAGCTAGAGTTAAAAAGAAGAGTGGAGAGTGGTACTATCACCTCCATAGTAGAAGACAAAGAGTGTCGCCATATCTTTTTGAGGTATTGTAGAAAAATGATAAAAAAGGTAATAATTTAAATACAACATAGGTCTGGTAATAATAGGGACAAGTTAAAAAATTGTTAATTAGAAATAATGTGTCCTAAAATTAAACAAAACTGTAAAATCTGAAAATGTGATAACGAAAGAAAAAACATAGGCCAACATTTAAACTGTACTGTGATATACTACAAGAGTATAGCGAAGGAAGAGAAATGAGGTGTGAACGTGAAAAAAAGTGTGAAAATTGGAAGAAGAGTAATAGAAATTATAAAGAACGGAACAGAAGAGCTATAAGAAAACAAACTAAAAAAAAAAGTCCCTGTCCTCAATAGGATAGTTATACGATAGTTGTACAAAAGGCCATTTAAAAAAAAAAACGTGACATCGAGGTGTCGGTGTGTGCGGACATATTTCCTTAGCTAAACCAATAATTAATCCATCACGCAAACGACTAGGCCGCAGTCGGCATTAGTCTAAAATTAAATATGGCCGGCTGGCCAGTTAATTATTTTTTAATTGTTACAATGCCGGGTGATTGGCAGCTGGCCACGCCGCGTGAGACTGCAACGCCACAATATACTCCCGAGTTTACTTGCTGCATAAGTAATTATATACTAAGTAAATTGTCTGTCGATCTGAATCTAGATTTCAACAAACTCAACAACTGCATTCGATTCGTTTTTAACCTTCGATACGATCCCGTCTCTGCTCGTCGATTTGAATATCGCCATTCGAGTTACATTGGGTACTTCACATATACATATTAACATATCAAAGTTTTGCACCAAACACTGCTTTAAGTCATTTGACCCGTTTTGGGTCCATTAATACAGGAAGATAGTACTAGCGTGCCTATAATCACTACCTTACGTCTAGCACGTCGTCGTACTTAACCCCACATATGCAATTCTTTGACACAAACCATGAGAATGTAAGGGCATCAAATAATCTTTTACTAATTCATGCTTCTCACAAATCTGACTTAGCTCCTTCTTCTTTTACTGTCCGAAGGTTTCTGCTTTGTAATAAACTTATCCTCGGTATTAGTCTTCAAACCATTAATTTCTATATATATATATATATATATATTGTTACTTAATACATACAACATAACTAAGAGTATACCATATAACATTATACATTTAAATATTTTTATGACATTTACATCCCTCCCTCCTTGTTATTTCTGTCACACCTTGAGATGACTAGTAGAGAATGAAGACTTACTATATCAAACACATTCTCTACAAGTCAATCCACAGTGGTACAAAGATAACCAATAAGCAGGTACATAAATAAAGTGTTTCAAGAAGGAAAATGACAGAGGCGCCAACTAGAGGCTCGCCAGCCACGTGCTGTTTTTGAAATACTATATTTGGCTTCGATTATTTGTCGAATTAATTTAAATATTAGCCAATAACTAATCAACACCTGAAAAAATTGCTAAAAAGTGCTGACATCAATTTCTCTCCCAAATTTATTGTCGTCATCGTTTCAGCCCACAGATGCCCACTACATGGCATAGGTGTCCTGCTATTAATAGGGGAATATACCAAAATCTCAACGCTTCACAGGTTTGTTGACGATCACAGTGTGGTATATTTTGCAGAGATAACTTCTTTGTAAGCAGCAACGATCTTGTATAATTAATACACAAAGTATGAATTATAAAATATTATCCCAGGAATCGAACCCACTACTTACGATTGCAAGTATCAGTCCTCTACCCCTGAGCTACCACTGCTCAATTTTTGCAAAAGTAAAATAAATATGTTTTTTTTTAATTTAACTTCACTACACATATTTTATACTACTGTTTAAACTTTTTTCAATAAATATTATTTACTTGGAGAAATAAATGCATAAATCTTATAGCATTCTACCTGTTCCACCAGTTTTATTAATGTATCTTGCTTTATTTATTCATGCAACAATTGACAAAACTACATTGTATGTCAAAATGCTATACAATAAACACTTTGTTTTATAAGTATCTTGTTCAATTCATTATTCATAGCTAAGAGGGAACAATGTATGTCTGCAAGTGTATTATAAAATAGTACAGATGAATATTCAACTTTTTCTATTCTTTTTAAATAATATTTTGCAATGTCTAGTTTCAGGAGAGAATTTATACTAAATTAAGATGCTCTGGACCAGTATTTTTTAACCTTTTAAGTGTCATGCCTTAGCCTTATACCTTAGTCTCAAAAATTCTTACACTCCTCTAAGTACCATAAAATTTGTTTATATTTAAACAAAAGGGTTAAACTTGTGTTAAGTCTACTTTCCAATTGCCCCCTGTAGGCCATGGGCCCAATGATGGGAAACACAGCTCTGGACAGAGACAGAATAATGAGTGAAGTGGACTTAAGAAGGGCTATAATTTAACATGAGAAAACTATTTACTCTTTTAGAGCTATGGAGTGTTCTACACAGCATTACAGTGGAAAGAACACCTTAAATATATGTATTGGGCATTGAATAGACAGGATGATATAACAAACAAGTACACTGAACTTATATAAAAACATGTATATTAAAACCAGGACTTGTTTGCCTTTAGTATTTATTTATATTATTATCCATTTAGGATCATTTAAACATATAACTTATGTACATTATTAGTAGGAATGCTAGAAGAGACAAATTTTTGAACAAAATTGAACTCCCTATATTGGCATCTGTCAACTTGAATATAACTATGGTGATTCCAAATATGCACAGACGTATGAGACATAGTCTATTTAGTTTTAAAATTACATTGTCAAATATACTTGATCTGATGCACCTTGCCCTTTCTGCAATGAGATATGATATACTTCATGGAGTTGACTGTTTTGTTAAAAACAATATAATTTTCTTAATACATTAAAAACCAGAGCAATAATTAAATAATTTTTTTCTCAGACATCTTTTGACACAAATGTAAAGTAAAATATGCAAGCAAATTTTCCTGTCTACACTAAGTAGGTGGTTTGAAAAAAAAAGGCAGTCTTAATTATTGGTATGCTTTTGAAGAATCAAACAAACATGCTTAAATCTTACCTAAGTATTATGCTTAAAAAACAGCTTATAATTTATATGTGCGAGATATGATTACAAAAAATATGTCACTGTATTTATAAATACAAAAATTGACAGCATAAGTTAGCCATCATGGTTCAAACAGTGATAAAGTGTTAATTATTTGGATATACATTCTTATTACTCCAAAATAGTATTTCAATTATTAATTCTAGTGGAAGGGGTTTTAGTTTTAATTGGTCATGGTCTCTTTAACAAGCCTGTTAACTGTAGATACTACAGACAGTCTTCTGTGCAGATAATTCCTAAAAGATGGCGAGATTGGAGGAATCCATGTCAATATGGTGAGGTAGTGATTGTAGTATGAGTTAATTTAATTCAACTCTAGTAAAGTGCAGTATTTTTGGCACAAAAAAAATTACTGTATATATATTATTCAAATGTATAGGTAGCCTCCGACAGAGCCTTCCAATAGTTCATTGGGGTGCTCTCACAAAATAGCTAGCAACATTGTGTCCTCTGTCATTTTCAAGAAGTTAACTAAATTAAAAAATAGCCCCAATATCTAAAAAGAAAATATCTCATAGTTGCAAAACTCAGGCTATTATGAGAGTGAAAATTCCTTTATTATTCTATTTACACTGCAATATTTGAATAGTACAAAACACAAAGTTAAAATAAGCAGCCAATGATACACAAGCAACATAAGTAGCTTGTACTGTAACCATTGTACTGGCTATATCAGTTATTTTCATTTTAACATCTGATATTCAGGTTCCTGATGGTGATATATACAAGGACTATACAAACATTGACTGTATAGAACATTATTTAGTGTTTTATGCTCTATTACATGTGGGTAAACAAACATTATCTATTTCCTATAGATTTAAAGTTTCCAATAAAATTTTATTAATTTTTGTATGTCACATGTGTTTTTGTTAGGAACCTTAGTAATGACTAGCATGTGAGTAATTTTTTCATTACAAATAAAAACGCAATGTGTTTTGTATTGACAGTCATGTGGGTATATATATGTAGAAATATTAAAGTCATAACCTTTTAAACACAGATAACAGGAAAATGATAATTTAAAAAGATTTTATCATCTTGAATAGAAACGTAATTACGAATCTGTCCATAATAGGGTCGATGGTCACTCAACTGAACATTTAGGTTAAGTTACAACAATAATTATAACTATATATATATGCATATATCAAAAAAGTTGAAAAAATACGTAAGGTACATTCACTATAGGACAATTAATAAAATCAAATTATAGAAACACAGTTTTTAACGTAAATAACTTTTGTTTCGTGTATGTGGACGTAATAATTAATGCGCATTATTATCATAACCATCATAGCTTTTAAATGATAAATGATCTTAAAAGGTGCGAAAATCATGTTAGGACAACGTGTATGATAGTGCGGCCGCCCGCGCCGCCAGCATGCCGAGCGTTCGGCCAGCACACCTGCACCGAGGTCGTGCTGACATCGGACCGCACCACAGAAGCTACTTACCCTAAAACACCGGGCTTATAGTTGTAATTAGGCAGCCGCCAGGGACAGCCGCCGTATTCACCGATGAGCGCATCGTGGTTCTTGTTCAGGTTAAACGTAGATGCGCGATTATCGTTCGCTTTCCTCCGCGCGGGGTTAAAGTAGTTATTGTTCCTATTTTCACCATTAACATCGTTAATTGGTATAAAGTCCGGGGCTTTATTCACATTAGGGTTAGCGTTTTCTAAATTTTTTAAGTTCATTTTGTCTATTTCACTTTGAGTCTCCCAGATACGAAGCCAAAGGCGCTTCGCGGGTCCTTCCTGCTCGGGCTGGTACCACGCGACGGCGGGATCCATTCAGCCGGAGCAAGCTTCCACTATATGGGACAACACATGCTGTAGCATTTCACATTTATAATTATTATATTGAAAATTAACACAAAACAAAAATAAGTCACACCACATTCGGAACATGGACGACACGCGTATAGTTGACACTTGATTTACTAGAGGGCGCCATCTTAGCAAAATAAAGTTCTAGATTTCGATTCAATGCGGCCATAATCTCAATAAAAATAAGATCATTGACTGCTTAGAAAAATATATTTCTGTTTTATTTTGCTTCATTTCTTAAAATATTTTTGCGACATAATGTTCTAACACAAAAATAAAAATCTTTTAAATAATACATTTCACAATAACTTAATAAGAAATTAATTCTAACTTATCGTTATAGCAACATTTATATCAAGAATAATGTTATTAACAATTTTACGTTGGAATCAAGTGTGTTGAATAATATGTTACATGTATCTTAAGTGATTTTTGTAAAATCGTTCAATTATTTCTTTTATTTTCTTTCAGTATAATAACATCGTAAAATACGAAGGAATAAAATCAGTTGTGGATAATTGATATTGACTTCTTATAGTAATAATTTTAATTTCAAATTTGAATTAGTCTTTTGTCTTATAAATATTTTTCGGATATTAATAAATACGATGTGACGTGTTTAGCACGAAAAATAAATAACGTGGTTAACAAATCTTAACTGTTATCTATTTTGTTCTAAAACATGGATGTAATGATGATCAAAAGTCTGTCACTATTATTTTTTTATAATTTTATAATTATTATATCTTATAAAATCTTATTTTTTATTAATTATCGTATAATTAATCCAAAAAATGTGAAATTAATTATATAAAGAGCATTCTGTGCCATTGATCAATGGTATTGCTTTTCTATTCTTCTCAATTTTTTGCAATGAGTTATATAAATCAGCTAAATATATCCACCAATACAAGACAACATTAGTTTTTCAAAACCAAAACAAAACGTATATATAATGACAGCTGACGTTTAAGACATTTCATAGGGTTTGCCGGTTCGCGCCAAAAAGTGTCAACAAAAGTAGCAGGATCAGTTATTCTCAATAAATTAACAATTAAGTGATCATGCCGGTGATGTACTACTATACTTTAAGTCCGAAAATTTGCTTGTTACGTTGATTACTATATGAACATCCGCAAGTTGCTTGCAATTAGTAGAGTAGTTAATTGCGTATCACATAGCCCCCTTAATAAATATCGGCGGATATGGCTTATTAATAAAAATCAACCCTGTTATACACTTAATGCAAGAAACATGTCACAAAAGAGTATTACATCATTTTTTAAAATAACCCCTAAGAAAAGTAGCGATGGCGCCGTAGTAAGCTCAAAAGAAGTAAGTGTCAATTCTTGAAAATAATCATAATATTTTATATATATTTTTGCCCGGTTTGTATATAGGTCTATGTTTTGATATTCCATGAATACCTCTTGTAACTTCCTTGATGTCATGATTTATGATCTGCCAAGATTTTTAACCTTAACTTTTCTTCCGTCTTATTTAAAAAATAAGTATAACTATTGATTTATACAAAACAATTACAATTATGCTGAGGTTCTCTATGAATTATGGTACCACAGAAAATTGTTGTTGTGTTGAGTACATATAAACTATAATTGTAATTTTTCAAAAATACCTTGTGCACTCTTTCAACTCTTACCCGGAAAACTTGTAAATGTCAATAGGCAACAAGGACCTTGTAAACCTTGCTTTAGAAAAGATAGTAAAACTATAGTAAACATTTGAACTTGTATGTTACAGGACAAACTAAGTGCAAACAATTCAATCTCAGAAGAAAAATCCTCACCTGTGAATGGAAAAGTAAGAGATGCTTAATATATGTATTGAAATGTTGTTGTTATTTTTTTTGTCTTGCACTGTTGCACAAGTAAGCTTCCATGGGTACATGGTGGCAGGCGGTTCCTGGCGCTCGATTTGGACCTTCAGCAAACATTCCATAGAGTAACTACAATTTACGGTCTCCAAAAAGGGATCTCCACTTGGCTGTCACAGATACTACAGATGGATGTAGTACATAGTATTACTGGTATTGCTGCTTGACTATGGTATAGCAGCATCCTACATCTGCCATAAACAAGTACGGTCTATCAGATCCTACCATAGCATACATATTGTAGCAAAATAATTCTGGTTTACAAGTTATTTAGTCTACTTAATATACCAGTTGAATTGGTGTGCTCTTTTCTTGCTTTTTATAATTATATTACGTCCACCCACAAGATGAGCAGTTGACCTTATTAAAGTAGTCTGAAGATGTTGGAGACAGGCCTCTTCCAACTTGTGTATTTTAAATTTATGAAGGAGGAGTTGGGGTGGTAAAAATCTTATTGCCAAAATGATGATGATAGGTTGATCAAATTAATATTTATATTTTAATAGCTCTGTTTGATAGTCATGTTCAGAATGTTTTGTAACTTGTAGAGTTCATCCAAGAGAATTAGATCTGAAAGCATTGAAAATGTGTCACCAAAATCCGCCTCCAGATCACCTTCTCCAATCACTTCAAAACAGGTAAGTCTCCTGCATAATATTTAAAGATTTTATTAGATTTATGTGCGGTCATAATATATTATATATATTTATTGCATGTCCAGTATATAGCAAAAGAGATCTGTACTTTAAAATACACATTATGTCCTACTCTTTCATAGAATCTATATATAAAAATATGTATATTCCAACGTTGACCTGAATGCAATAGCAGCGCCACTGATAGCATCTGAACTAGTATTAATTTAATTAACTAACTAACTGTATAAAATAATTTGGCATTAGAAGCCAGTAATACGGGTAGTCTTACATGAACATTACACCTTTATAACCTATCACCTATAATATTTTGTAACTTGTTTGTAGAGAACATCCAAGAGATTAAGATCTGAAAGTGTTGAAGATGTGTCACCAAAATCCAAATCAAAATCCACTTCTGGATCACCTTCACCAGTCAGCTCCGAAAAGGTGAGTCTATTTAGTGTAAAGTATAGTCTCTGCAGAGGAATAGGTTTATTTGATTCACAGCTGGACTGTGGCCTTCCCTATAGATCCAATAAGACCGGTCGGAAGCAGCCAGCATCTACCATCTTCAGACTTTAACAATGTTGTCTGTTGTCTTGTAAGTCACCAGAACCTTAAGACTCCATTGGCTATCCATTTTGCGTACTGAGTAACCTGTCACTTTAATGTCATGTTAGTCTCTTTCTCATATACAAACCTCATATCTGATTTGATCTTGTAGATAATCATGAACATCATCTTCTATAGCTCTTTGAGCGACTGCAAGCTTGTCAGTGATGCCCGTAATGAAATATTATTGTATATTGCCATAGCAGGTATATATATACATTATTTACATTACATATATTATAGCATTCAAAAGTTTTTAGTTGATCGAAATGTGTGGAACATGGTCTGTAGATTCATGTGCAGGGTTGATATTATAATGTTTATATCAAACACAGTTCTTTCTGACCATCTCTTCCCAGCAGATCAGCATCCCGAGCTTGTACTGTTAAAATATTTGACCATTTAAAAGTTTGTGTCAAGGTCTATGTAAAAAAAGATATTTTGAACTTGTAGAATATATTTAAACCTTTTTATTTTTCAATATTTTGTGTTTACTTTATTTATATGCCTATACACACATTGTTATCAATCAAATTGTTTCTTATTAGAAAGTCTAGTGTCACAGTGATCAGTTAAATCAATACTTTTGAATGCAACAGTAACGCCCAAAGATATCATTTGTTAGGAAGACTATTGAATAAACCTAATGTGGTCTGGTTTTTACATTAAAAATATGTACCAATCCCATATAAAAATAAAATACCCTTCTCAGAAATTATAAGATAAGCTACTGGAAGATCATGATCATATTAAAGACCAGCCTAGCAGTCTTGGTGTAGGGTTTTGATAATATAGCTTGAAACAAACCGACATAGAGTGCAATTGTCTAAAGGCATTTCAACAAAGCCTTTCTTTAGTTGTAAAAATTTAAATATTCTAATATAAGATTGAAATGTAGCTACAGGGAATCTGTATCGTCAAAATTTTGAAAGTGGTCTAGAAACAAAAATGTCTAGGACATCTTATACAAACCAATGTGTTTAGTTTTTAATTTTTAACAATAATTGCATCTGGACAATATTGATTTACAATTGAACACTTTTATTATAAGGTCAGGATTGATTTTAATAGTATGTATATATTTTCAGAAAAAGAAAGTGAAAAGACAAAGAATTGAGAGTTCGGAGAGTGAAGCAGACACTAACAAACATTCTGAAGAGGAGTCAATACCAGTGAAAGTGGAGAAACGGCTCAAGACATATGATTCACCCAAAAGCAAGAAAACCAAACCTAAAGCTAAAAAAATAGACGAGACAAATGTCTCAAGTCCAGAAGACATTAAAAATTCCACAGATGCAGCTAGTCCTAAAGAATCTAAAAACATTAAAACACCCAAAGCAAAGAAAACACCAAAAACGAAATCAAAAAGTCAAGAAGAATCTAAAATCAAAATTGAAAAAGAATCTCCATCCCCAAAAACGAAAGATACAAGTGGAAAGGAAAGTAAAAATACAATGAGTGCTTTTCTAAAGAGAGAAAGTGCCACTCAAAAGGACATAGAAGTGAAGGAAGGGAAGGTAAAAAAAGAAAAAGCTAGTGACGAAGCAGATGATAAGACTGAGGATTCATTAGTGCCAGGTAACTATAATCTTAAATATAATTTTGTAATTTATATAAAGTTATGTACACAGCTGGGCATAAACCTTTTCCTTTATTTTAAAGTGCGTCATTGTGTACAGCTAAACGATTTTGATGGGCATTGTGCTTCCATAATGATTTTTTAACGGCCACAAAGGAGTTGATATGTCCAAATATGGATAAAATCTAAACATAAAATCAAAGATTAAAAAAATCATGAGTCCCTCTCAAAGATCTCCATGATGACCGGTATTTTGCAGCTTACTGACTTATGTTGCAGGTCCACCTAGTGGACATCTCGATCCCTTGTACCACGTAGATGTTAACCTTCACCACACAAATATTAATCCTTTAATTCATTTATTTTTCTTTCTCTGTGTCTTTATTCTTTCCGAAGCAAGTGCGATCGAAATCAGTTTGATGTTTTTATTTATTATTTCATTCTATTTATAATATGTGTTATTCTGTAAAATGTATTATATCTTATTTCCTATAAAACTAATAAGCTATATATATGTATGTATATTTATGTATGTCTGTATATGTGTGTTTTGTACTACTGTTTCCATACTATGGTTGTCTATAAGATATTGCCTCCTGCGATAAGACTGTCCATTGTAATTTTTTGTTTATTATAAAACCATTCAAATGTACCCTAGCCTGTATAATAAGGAATTTTAAATAAACAAACTACTTGATTACACATATTACAAACTATATTGTATACATATATGTATAAAAAGTAATATTGAGACTTAGTTACACTGTGATTAATAATAAAACATTATATATCTTCTTCTCTGCTGATAAACGGCCACTGCAAGAATTAGACTCCTCCCAAAAATCGTAAAGGTGTCCAGCCTTGTGCTACCCGTATCTAGACTTTCTCCGACCTTAATTATAAGGTACACTTTGCCCTGCTGTTATTGTCCTGGACCCTACCGTAACCAGAAACAGAGGGGTTTTTTGTTTGGTGTATATTCATTGGAAGGATATACCATAATTGCCACATTTTGTATTAGGGTTGGAGATCCCAGTGTGGTGTTATGGTAAGTTGTGTATGCTGCTGCCCTTTGGAAACTTATTCTACTGTCAGCTCGTACGACACTCATGGTAGAAATTAGCTTAGGCAAATTCCATAACGAGCCCACATGTAATTATTGTCACATTATGTATAGAAATAATTATTCATCAGGTATTGGAATACATAAGTCACTATGTTTAACAATATCTATCGCGCTTTATTATAATTGACAGTTAAAATTTTTTTTGCATAAATTTTATATAACTATTTCATTTGAGGTTGGTACAAATTGGTATGCATAACGACAAAGTCAAAAAGACCACTTCCAAAAATTTTAGCCCCCCCCTCCCTATAGCCGGAGCGTCACCAATTTCAATGGTTTCATATTAAATGAATTCTGTGAGTTAGCATCGTCGTGTTGGCATTTTATCGGCTTTTCGTAGGATACACTTTGGAGAGTGCTCAAAGGCTCTTTTCGAACTGATTGAGCCATCGCAATTTCTTTATCGGACGCAGGCAAAGGTTTCATCCTTACGTTGTTGACATATCAAAAAGTCGAACTAAACGGCTTGACAACTCGTTTTTGGTGGGAGCTGCCACGATTTGGAACGACCTTCCTGGGTCTATTTTTCCTGATGGGTTGGACTCTGGAGCCATTAAGAGTAGAGTGAACAGGTTTCTTTTGGATGGGCGTGTACCACCTTCGTCTTCGTCTACATTTTCCATTAGATGAGATGGAAGACCTACTCCATTACAACTATATAAGAAATATCATTTTTTTTCCACTCTTATTTCAAATCGTAGTCACTATCTGATGCTATAATATTTATTTTATGATATTTCGGTGGCGTAATATCAGTCTCTCTTCTGATGCAGTATCATTTTCACAGTTACTGTAATTTGATTCATAATCACTCTGATAATCAAATAAAGCATCCGCATATAATTTATTGAAAGATTCTTCATTACGTTCCATCATCATTTTTTATCTATTTTTTAATTATTATGTATTTTTATAACAAAAGGTTTGGGGGCTCTTATAAGAGAGGGAAAAAGCTTGTATTATACTGATCAATAATTGCACTGCATGGTTGCCAACATACATAACAACAGTGATGCAATAAAAATCTATCATGAGTTTACTTGTGACTCGTTAGGTCTTAAAAACACGAGTTAATTCCTGACCGATCAGCAATGTGTAATAGTAATTGTTTTATATGTATGTTATTTAATTTCAGAAGCCGACTACGATCCTGGAAAATCAAAGTATCACCCGATCAAAGATGCCTGTTGGAAAAAAGAACAGAAGGTACCATACCTGGCTCTAGCTAGGACATTGGAGATCATTGAAGCGACTTCAGCCAGACTGAAAATGGTTGAGATCCTGAGCAATTACTTCCGATCGGTGATTACCCTGACACCGGAAGATCTGCTGCCGAGTATCTATTTGTGTTTGAATCAGTTGGCTCCTGCATATGAGGGCTTGGAACTGGGTGAGTGGCATCTTAGGCCGTATTAAAGTTAATATTTTTAAATAATATAGAAAATACTTGTATATTGTTAAATATTTACTCTTTATTAAACCAAAAGAAGGAATTTAATAATTTTATACAAATAATATTATTAAAGTTTCCTTCTATTCTTAGAGAACATTGTTCCAATTGAAAATGAATGTTTTTTTTTAAAAAATCTCTGCAAGTTTAAGATATTGGGACCGCCGTTATTTCTACTTCTGACTGCTTTCTCTTGCTGACTTGATGTCCCCATAAAAAATCACAAGGACATTGACCAACATGAAGGTCAATGTTACTGCCTATTCAATATGGCTTCTTGGAAACATTTCTCGTACATACTATAAGCTGGCATTAGATGTGTGGCAAGTGGTCCCCCGTCTTATGACTTCGTTACGGAAATATACTCATAGAGCTGCTAAAACTTTTGTTACGTAAAGTTGTTAAAAACACAAGAGTGTGATTTATTATTCACACTAGTATAAAAATCCAAGTAAGTAATATTTTATATAAAATCCATACACTGAAATTGTGATGCTGTATCAGAAATAGAGACTTCATGTATCTCGGATCCAGATTAGAATGATATATTAAATATAATGTACCACAGATATTAAAACATTAGAAAAGAATTATGATAGAATTAAATTTGTAAGAGCTGCATTACGTCAAAATAAGCGACGCATCGAAAAGGGGAAACCTGCAGAAATATAATTACTTTTATAGATGTCCAAATATGAAATACACACTTTTACTTCTGGATGTGTTGGTATTACCTCCTAGACCTACCGGCTCCAGGAAGAATCCTATATTGGGATGTACGGCTGATAATGATGATGTGTGATGTAGCTCCTACAAACCTAAAAAAACTGAAACTTACAAAATCATGGAAGGCTATAAAATCTATCGTATTTGTATCTATACAATATCAATTATCTATTTGTCTGTGTTTATATTGTCAAAGTTACATGGCTATTTATACACCTGCGGCAATGATGTTATATATGGTTACTTCAATTATACCAAATGAGAATATGTATCTTCAAATGTGACAGAAATATGGTGAACTGAAAGTAACCAGTAAAAATTCCGCAGGAATTGCGGAGACGTATCTGATGAAGGCGGTGGGGCAGTGTACGGGGAGAACGCTAGCGCAGGTGAAGAGTGCAGCGCAGCGGTGTGGTGATCTGGGTCTGGCAGCGCAGCAAGCGCGCAGCACGCAGCGTACCATGTTCACGCCCGCGCCTCTGACTGTCGCACGTGTTTTCGCAGCGCTGCGGGAGGTCGCCGCCATGACCGGTACACCAACTCAATTATTCACCCTTTACTAACGCAATGGCGTCTAAATTGAGGCATTTTGAGAATTCAGGAGACATGTCAATGGCTACCTATCAGAATATTTTATAGTCTACATCATTGTATGAAGCTTTAGACATTTAACTTCTAAAATCTATTTTCTAAAAATTTCGTCACTATGTGGACACTTGACTAATCTGCAAACATCCTCAGTATTTACGCTACAATCTACTTCAACCCATGGTTGCCGTCCTGAGGCAACGGACAAAACACTCCAGACTTTCCCCAAGACACGTCTTTGTCTTAAGGCATGTAACTTCTAGATGGTTCGACGCACGGGGTGCTGATGAGGTAAAGAAACAAAGCCTCCTGACGGACGAGCTTCTGCTGTCTTATATTCCGTACTTTATCTAATCTCACCGCTTGTCAGCTGCAGTGAAAGATGCAATAAAGTGAAGGACGTTCCTTCTACACCTTTTAGTTCTCTAGCCGTCAGCCCCGATTGGATCGTTCGTAGATTTCATTCTTTGTTCCCAGCGGTCTCTTTTGTGTCAGATATTTAAGTGGTCATTACAATATGCTATGTTTCCTTGATCCTTGTTACCCTTACAATGTTACGTCCATAGCTTTGCTTATACAACTCAACTAACTGACGAGTCAGTATCCCATCAAAGTTTGTCGAAGGCTATACTAATATCAAGTGACAGTTCCTTTTTGAACTATCGTGGTTATTGAAGGATGCAATCATCATTTCACTGATGTCCACTGCTGGACTTAAGCCAACCTAAAAAATTTCCAATATACTGATTAACGGTGTCTGGTGTCTTCCAACAAACTTAACAGCATCATATGTCCAACTTTTGGAAAGATGTCCTAAGCTGTGATTGCTGATTTGCGATCTCTACTTTAGAACCTTAAAGTTCCAGTGGCCATGATGATGAAGATAAGATATTACAGTGAAAATTTACTAGCCTTTTAATAACTGAAGGAGGTTAACTAATTAGTAAGTTTATTTATTGATTATTTGTGCAGGTCAGGCGTCAGTGAATAAGAAGATAGGAAAGATCCAGTCGCTGTATGTTGCGTGCAGGCATTCAGAGTCCAAGTACTTGATAAGGTGAGTTTGCTTTAAATATTCTTCTCAGATGTAGAGTCTACAGGTAAAGGCATATTTGAGCTGTGGTAGCTCAGCGGTAGAGAACAGAGACTTGTGATACAATCTTTTATAATTCACACTTCGATGTTTCAATTATACAGGATTGCCACTGCTCACAGACAAGTCTCCAGAGAATCGGCAGCAATGTCCTTTGTGTACCATAATCATTCACAACAATCGCTATCCCGCCTACTAAGCGTGGCTATTATGGTATATCCCCCCATATATCTTTGTGATAGACATTAAAGGAGTATGTCTTGTTGTCTTGTAGACCTAAAACTGCGAAAACATATTAAACTATCGCTTACTTACAAAGTTTACCGCTTATTCTTCCTCACCAGGCATTTTATATTGTTATATACTAAACTCGTTTCAGTGGGAAGATTTTTTTCTATACCTCGCATGTCAATTTTGACATTTAAATCGTTTTTACATGTAGTTAATTACTTCAACATATTAAGTGTAAACACACATGTGCAGTTAGATGCAGGTATATTTTGATTAGGAAGTATTATTGATATGAGTTCTTGGCTTATAAGATTCAAGGCTGAGGAGCTACTTCGAGCTTCGCTGCTTCGAACAGAAATGAGGAGATCCGCATAAGAACCAAGATAACTGACGTAGCTCAAAGAATCGCTTGTCAAAAGTGGCAGTGGGCGGGGCCTACTGCTTGTACAACATAGTAGAAGTCACGAGAAGGCATTGAACACAGGCAGTGTAAAACAGATATTCGTGACGATCTTTGGGGAAGTCCTTGTAGTGAGCATCTTTCAGCTGGTATGATGAAGATGTGTTGGTGGCAGGTCTCTGGAGGGCAAGCTGCGTGTGGGCCTGGCAGAGCAGTCGCTGCTGCAGGCGCTGGCGCTGGCCGCGGCTGCCACGCCGCCTGCTGGACCACGCGCCGGTTGCCTGGACGTGGCCAAGCAGATGTCTCCTGAAGAATTCAAGGTACCTCACGTGCAACTTAGATGTACGATTTTTAAATTTATTCTTCACTTTCAATCATCTTAGATTCCTTCTTGTTTTATTATAATTTAGATTCTCGATTAATAAAGTTCACGTGTTTTATTTATTTATTAATGTTCAGGTATAAACTTGATTAATTGTGGCATAGTGGTGAATTAAATTGAAGAGCCTTGCTAAGTATTTAAAATTCTTTCTTTATATATGTATAAATAATTATTTTTAAGAATAATAAAATATCGGATGTGCAAATAAATTTTTGGCATAACTTCAAATATTTTTTGAGTAATATGGATTTTATAATTAAGTGCATTATATAAAATAAAAATTTATTAAATATCTTTGTTATCACCAAAAATCCTTTTTTAATAAATCCACCAATATGTTTGGCTAATACATTAACTAACCTGGCCTGAATTACTTTGAATGTGAACTAACGGGTGCTAAACAGCTGTGTTAAATCATTCCAGGCCCTCGTAGACGAGCACGCGATGTTGGTGAAGACGACGTACTGCGAGTGCCCCAACTACGAACTACTTGTGCCTGTGCTGCTGAAGGAAGGAGTGCGCGCGCTGCCGGACCACTGCCGCCTTACACCTGGTATTCCTCTGAAGCCTATGCTTGCGCACCCTACTAGAGGCGTGAACGAGATATTCACCAGGTGGGTAACGCCCTTTGCAAGTGTAGACAGAATTGTATTAAAGTATCGTAGGCACTTTTATATTTCTATAATAAATATCAGAGCTAGTAAAACCGATGCTTCGGCGCCTTAGGTCTCTTTTGCATGTTCTTCTCAGAAGTAACCTTCCATGTTGAAAGAAGAATCTGCTTAAAACACATGGTAGAGTAGAGCTTTACTGCCTGTATTTTCCTAACAAACTCGCTGTTAACTTGTTCTTATATATTACCACTTTTGGTAATTTGTGCAAAATGGTATACTTCTTGCTAGCTTGGAAGGTTTCTTTTGTAACAAGTAATGCGGTAAAATAAATAAAATATGCTTTTAAAAATATGGTAAAAGAACACGCATTTGTTATTTATTTATACACATATATATATCATACACTGCCCCTCTCCTTCATGTCTCTCATCTTCATCTTCATCCAAAATGTTGTCTGAAAAAGATCGCCTCTATCTATACAATTGCCTCTTGTACTTCTAAATAAAGTCAAGAAGAGTGTACAAAAAAGTATAAATAAATAATAAATAAATGATCAGGTTGTGCGCTGCTTTACTTTATGGCACTGTTGTTGGGGCCTTTCATTGGATGGACAGCCCTTGATTAACGTTTTATTTTGTTTCTCCTTTTTTATTTGTCACATTATTTTTCTTTTTCATTTAATATTTTTTGTGTTATGGGCAGGTTCGAGGGCGTGCAGTTCACGTGCGAATGGAAGTACGACGGCGAGCGCGCGCAGGTGCACGTGCCGGGCGCGCCGGACTCTGGCCCGAGCTTCCCTGACGCTCGCATCTTCAGCCGTAACCAGGAGGACAACACCAGGTGCGCCTAATATTTAGCTTTCTTCCAAGTTTCCTTCCTTTTTAGATAGATAAACATTTATTTCTAACCAAAATAACACGCAATATAATAAGAATACACCAATACCTCGCTTCGCGCTGTGGTTACCTTCCAAAAAAAACTCGACTCAAAGTAAATTAAGATTTTCAGGGTTACAAAAATACTAATTGATATAATACCTAATAAATTGGAAAAATATATGTCTCCTTTTCATGTCGTCTTTTGTAACCAGAAAAACACGTAAAAATTGATATAAATTAATTATACTCTTATAAAAAATGACGAAACACGCTACATTACAACACATTACGTAATTGAAACTGATCTATAAACTTAGCAAAACGAAATTAAAAGAAAAATCAAATGCATCTACTAAGTCCGTCTATCCTTTATATTACTGTTCTAAACCCCACCATGATTACCAAAAACCCAGTGTACGGCAAGTGATAAAGCACTAACAGGTGATGATGTTCGCAGTAAATACCCTGACGTGCTGGCGCGGCTGTCTACGCTACTGCAGCCCACTGTACACAGCTGCGTGTTGGACTGCGAGGCCGTGGCGTACGACCCAGTCGCCAAGCAGATACTGCCCTTCCAGGTCTGGCATGACTTTATGACATTTGAATACAGGAAATCAGTTCCTGATAAAATACAATTGACGTATCATACGCTATCTTAGAGCTATATATGTAAGAAAATTTCTATCTATTTAAAGTTTATTATTTAAATTGTCAATTCCTTTTAGAAGTTTCCTTTTAAAAGTTTATTCTGCAATATTTAAAATTATCACCTTGACATCTCAAATACCAACCGCTTTATCGATCGGTGACCACAATAGACGCCATTAGTAACAGCGCCATCTATGAAGTGTTGAAGTTAAACAGACACTGCTTTACCGACATATAAGCCCGGCACAGTATGAAATAGAATTATTAAAGAAACTAGTTGCTTTAAATGTATTTATTATCCTTCGGTGATGAACGACCAAAAGTCTACATCCAATGTGTGACCAGGGATTTCCACCACAGCACCTTAAGCTGAAACGTGGTCTCTCACTCTAACCGTCACTTAATAACCCAGGGATATATAGCCTATTCCTAGATTTATCACAAATCGCGAAAGAGATTGTTAAATGTTAAACCCTTGTGATTTTCAGTACATGTACCAAAATATATTTTTTAAATTTTTGTTTATTGTTCCGATTAATCCCTAAAATGGCTGTACCAACTTTGACGAGAATTATACTGGCAGACATGTGTAAAAAGGAGTAACTTAGGATTTAATTTATAAAAATGTTAAATGGAAAAATATGAAAAGTTTATTTTTTTCTTAAATTCCTTGCGTACGTTGTTGCATCAATGTGTTGGACTTGATTTGTTGACTTGTTTACATAGTTTCTATAATAATTTATACATCATTGTTAAATTTCATTAATTTAGAGCAACTGTTAAGTTCCTGACCGGCTATTCTCAGCAAAATTGCATTTCTGAACTGGTGGTAGCTTACTAATTATGTACTAATAAATTAAAATATATGAGAGCATATAAATGCATACTTAGATAAAGATATTTTTTTATGAATAATTGTGCGCAGGTGCTGTCAACGCGCAAACGCAAAGATGCAGAGGCGTCGCAGATCAAGGTCCAGGTGTGCGTGTTCGTGTTCGACCTGCTTCTGCTGAACGGTCGCGCGCTGGTCCGTGAGCCGTTAGCGGAGCGCCGCGCCCTACTCCGTGAACACTTCATAGAGACCCCAGGTGGGTTTACCGATGAATTTCGATATCATCACACATCACTCAAAGAAGTTTGAAAATACATGGTGTTCAGGGAACTAACATACCGAGCCTGTTTGATACATCTTTATTTCACTAAAGGACGTTGAAATGTATGCAGCAAAAAATGTCATAAATTCATAATTATCTAACGGAATCAGGCGTTACCTCGCGGAAGTCCATCGAAGTAAGAAAAGGACCAATATTTCTTATTAATAAATTATAATAGTATAATAAAATTTATAATAGTTAAATATTGGTCATTTTCTTACTTAGGATGGACTTCCGCGAGATAACGCCTGATTCCATTAAATATTTAAGATCAGCATGCCAAGCTGAACAGGCGCGTATATACATCAAATTAAAAAGACTCTGTGTTTGGCACTAATCGGTGTGACATAACTCCTGAAGATGCCCCATGGAGGGGTGAAACACGTGTTGAGTAATTTAACGGTGGCGGTTGTGTGATTCGCATTGTTTGCCGCATACGCATTTATCAGCGAGCTGGCGAGCGGTGCACTTTATTGCACGACTACCACTGCATGTGCGGAAGTGGCTAAATATTCATAATTATCAGCTGATAGAAGATCCACTACAAGGCTTCTCCCTAAATTTTCAACTTCTGTTAGAAGGGGCCTGCGTCCAGCGTCTTCCGTGACTTTAATTATGTCGTCGGTCTACTTAGTAGGGGGACTACTCACCTTGTATCTACCGGCTCGTGGTCGCCACTCGAGAACCTTCCGCCCACAACGGCCGTAGGTTGGGCTAGTTGTGCCTCGCCCACTGCTACTTCTTCGAGCCACTTCGGTGACTTTAATTTCTGAAATTCCTAGCATAACTATCTCCATTGTTCTCTGGGTGACCTTGAGCCTTCTTATATTGCTCATCGTAAGCGACTAGATCTTGGATCTGAAGGTCATCCACATAAATTGCAATAGTAAATATTAATTCCGTGGCAGCGAAAGTGGTTTCTCGAATCGGCACCGTCAAGCACAGTTAAGTGGAGGGGGTGGCGGTATCGACAGAGGAATATCCTCAGTACATTCTTGTCTGAGTAGGCCATCAGAACGCTACTGTTAGGATCCGTTGTGGATATCGTCATGTAATTAAGTACCGCGTGTTCAGGTGAGTGGCAGTTCGCTGAATCCCGCGACTGCAGCACGATGGAGGAGGTGCAGCAGTTCATGGAGGAATCAGTGCGCGGGTCCTGCGAGGGGCTAATGGTGAAGATGTTGCTCGGCGAGAACGCCAAGTACGACATCGCGCGACGCTCGCACAACTGGCTCAAGGTGAGCAGTCATCACAATGTGACATGTCCTATGGCTATAAGTTCATTTTCAATACAACCACGGGAAGTCATCATCATTATTTCTGCGGAATGCGTCCATTGCTGGACATAAGCCACCACCATATACAAACAAAATTGTTGGTTGTCTGTCTTCTACGTTTTTAGACTACCTTAACAATAATATTATTATAGGGGGTAATCCAAATTTTGAAGAGTTAATTTTTGGGTCATTCTTATGCACCCGATTTCTGTCACGAGAAGCATGAAGTGGAGAGATCGAGTGCAGTCGCCCATATCACAGTCATAACTTCAGCTGTAGGGCATTTACTGCTGGACATAGGCATTCACCATAGATTTCAAACCCAAACGACCAGCCTTCAGCATATTCCAAAGACCATAACGTCGTCTTTATTACAGAGCCTTGAGGACATACGTCTACTATTATGTGCGCTATGTGGGTTAAACGTATATATATATTCATCTACATTGTTCCCTGATACCACCAGGCATGTTAATTTGGCCATCTCCATTCTTAAGCCGAAAGACGGTAGTGATATATTTTATTTAAGCTATAAGACGAGTAATACGCTAGGGCCGCAGTAAATATGGGTCTTGTTGCAGCTGAAGAAGGACTACATGGAAGGTGTGGGCGATAGCGTAGACGCGGTGGTGCTGGGCGCGTACCGTGGGCGTGGGCGGCGCGGCGGACGCTACGGTGGCTTCCTGCTGGCCTGCTACGATCCCGCTTCCGAGCAGTACCAAACCCTGTGTAAACTGGGCACGGGCTTCTCTGACCAGGACCTGGACACACTTGGCGAGCAGCTTGACGCACACCGTATCGATGCTCCCAGGAACTATTATAGGTAAACCATACTGGTTCAAAATTAAAACCATATAGTTTATAGTTCAGTATATTTATTTTTAACAATATTATATCTGACATACAATGGCGTGGTACATTGGGTGGTAATAAATATGACTTATTTCCGTAAAGATTTATTCATGGTCTAATGGAATAATTTAGTTTATGTTCGTGAACAGTTACGAGGCGTCGTTGGCGCCGGACGTGTGGTTTGCGGCGGCGTGCGTGTGGGAGGTGCGCTGTGCCGATCTGTCTCTTTCGCCCGCGCATCGCGCAGCCCATGGACTTGTCGAGCCCGACAAGGGCATCTCGCTGCGCTTCCCACGGTACGACACATACATTAAACTTACAATTCAGAGAAACAAAAATTAGATCATAACTATTAAAACTAATAAGAGTGTGATAAGACCAAAGGAATGTAAAAATATTTAAGAATAGATAAGAAAGTACTAAAGATGAATAACAATAAATTAGTTCTAGAATATAATGAAATGTAAGATATAAAAGTCAAGGCACAAAATTAGGAAGCTATAATGCGATAAATAATCTATGATACTTAGGGAATGGAGAAGAACGTTGAAAGCCGATGCTTGAATGACGTTAGTGCTTATGGAGTGAAAGATTTTATGATGGTTGAAAGAGAAAGCATAAAAGATACCGTGAAAGAAGAAAGAAGACAAATTTTTATAAAAAAAATCTGAAAAACTATTATCTGAAAATTTAATGTCCATGTCCCACACCAAAAAAGGTTCAGTTTAAAAGATTTATGTTACTAAATAGTTTTTGACACTAATACAAGTAAATACTGTGTCATTTAAAAATAATATATATAATAATAATTCTGACTCAAAAGTCTTCTATGATAGGCTTGTAACGGAACGGTTTAGAATGTGTGTGTGTGTGTGTGCAGGTTCGTGCGTGTACGTGACGACAAGGCACCGGAACAGGCTACGTCCAGTGAGCAGGTAGCACAGCTGTACCTGGCGCAGGACCAGGTGCGCAACCAGACCAAGGCGCCGCGCGCCGATCACGAGGACTTCTACTGATGCCGGACTCCTTTGTAAATATATTTCTGTACACCGGTCATTGGTTTCACTGCACCCCCCTCCGCAACCCTTCCCCCTCCGCATTCCCTGCATCCCGCGCTCCTAACCGTCCTCGGTGCATCCTGTCTGCTGAGAAAGTCACTCCCGTACATTTCTATGGACGAAGCCTACGTTTAGTTTCTTCAGAAGACGTTAAGTTACTTTATCTACCTTCTTGAACATCCCATGTTGTACCAGTTCCGTGGGCCTTCACTCCAGACTCTTAAGGTTTTAGCAACTATTTATTTTGCGCACTATCTGTCCAATGCCAGTGCAACTTACCAATTCGCTTGGCTATGTTACTTAGATTCGTATACGGATCTCCTCATTAGATATCGCAAGGTAATTCAAAGAATAGTCCTCTCTGGCTCGTTGAGGAACGATAAACTTTAAAATGTGGCCCAGAGTTAGAAGATCACGTACAATGTTCATCGTTGGACCCTCACCTATGTTATCCTCCCCCCTTTGATTTTCAACAAGACTAGATGAAAGCGACCCTTTTTGTGGTGAAACCCTGCTTAAGGTATCCCTCCACTCAGGGGCCAACGAAAGGTTTATGCCGGACATCTACCGGCTAAAACCTCATGGTCTTCTTCGACGTCTTTTGTCATACCGGAAACGCTTTCTCATACTACTTTAGTTTAGACGAAAGCAACCCGATCCGTGCGATGACCCATCTTCTGATAGCAACAAGATCGTTGATCAACTATATGAGCGGACGTCTTATGTTGCGCCGGGTCGTGGTCTCTGAATTGAAGAACCTTAAAGGGATTTATGAAATGAAAGATAAAATATCGATGAATTCATTTATTCCATGTTTACAAATAATTATATCTATGATATAGTGCTTCGAGAGTGCCTCCGTCACCGGCGCAAACCAGTCGCATGTCCTTACATTATCTAATTAGACCATAACACAGTATCAGCTGCCTCAGCGCGGACCGGAGCTCTCGCTAGACTGGCCCACAGTAATTGTACTTAAAACAATTTTATCACTAACTTAATTATAAATTGTACAATACCAAAAAAGTATTTTGTCCTAAAAATCAAATACTGGCAATAAAATGTTAAGAAAAATAAAGTTCAAAAATCTATGGCACAATGCGTCCACGTTTTTGCTCCTAGATAATGTCCAACGACTCGATCGCGGGGTTTCTCATCGATGTACGTGGCCTAAGTCTACAGCCGTCAGCCCTGATACTATCGATCGTCAGGTTAAATCTTTAATAAATTTATTCTAATAAAATATCTTGGCATTGAGAAATGATCTACATAATTGTGCGAGAAACGGATGCAATTTGAGTATATTGCATAGAGAGCCGCATGTTACACGAACAGTCATCAACGAGATATTAAAAAATCTCTACAAACAAACACTTCGTACTACCCTCCAAATTCGATTATCTCATTTTATTAAACTACCTTACAATAACTAAACAATTTTTACAATTGTATACACAACGTTAAAAATTATGTTTTTTTAACGCCTCCATGATACAAGGGAATATATGCTCAAATAAGCCATGGGTAGGTCCCCCACTTGGTGAATGACATAGTCAAGGTCGCGGAAAGTCCAGATGTGGGCAGCGCAAGACATTGATCTTGCAATGAGATTCTGACGTATGACATCCTGATATGCATGAAACATTTGCATCGTCAAGTCTAGTTGATTTTGCGGCGTGTGCGCACGCTGTCCTACAGGCGCGCCGGTGAGCTCTCTTGCAGCAAATTGGCGCGTTCCTGCAACAATATTCATAAAGATTTGATAACCTCTATCGCCATTTACACTCTAACTTAATCAGACTTTTAAACTTTGTAAATTTGAAAAATATAGTCTATATATTTTTATTTTTATGTGTTATTAATGGTGAGATTTTCCTCCTTATCTAGGGCCTGATAAACCGTCGACATAAAAATAAATAAGGAGTTCAATGCCACAGGGTCAATTTAGGCCTCCGATATACAAATATTTCGCTTCTAAGTCGTCAAGTATGAGACTTATTGAAATCGATATAAAAAAAATTATAGATTTTTGACAAAAATCATTCATGTTACATGTATGCAATAGGAATAGTATAACTTGTAAGTATTATTTAAATAGATATTGTTTTTACACAGTACTTCATATATATTTTTTATTTGCAATAGATTTGTATGAAAAGGCGCTAATTTTTTTTAGTCCGAGTCGTACAAAGTTCTAGAACCATTCTAGTATGTCTATATTGCTTTGTATATTTATATACAGTTTTGTCAGTCGGAGTCACTGCGGACGGCGCCGATAGATGGCGCTAGTAGTACATTGCATCGCGCAATCGTTTTTCTTCGGTTAGGTAAGTATTTATAACATATACTTTAATGTTTGCTGCTTTGAAATTCGTATACATATGACAACCTATATGAGTATAATAAGTTGACAAATCAAATGACTTCGGATAAGGCTTTAATCAGATCTAACTTAGGTTTCGGGGGAGTCGCTGCTTGCCGAAGTACTTCATTACACTCACAGGGTCCAACTTGACTATTGTATAATTGCTATCCATAGTAAAAGAGCATATAAATAGGCTCTAATAATTTAGTTAAAGGTATTTAAATGTCATAAGTGTTTTATAAGAAAGATGTTCCTATCTGAATTTTTGACTAGTTAACAATTTTTAATCTATACATATATGGGATGTTTAATGGAAAAACACTCGAATTTACTTCTAAAACTAATACTTAACATTTGCTTCTAATCATAACAACTACAGTCATCTGTCAAAAGTTACAAAAAGTCCTACGATTACTTTATAGTTGCTATTAAAATTAAACACTCTCACAAATACATATATAAGCATAATAAGATCAATCTTATAATGATTATAGCAACCTCATGTTATAAAGAAATTTTGACAATGATTAATAAAAATAAGCACCGCATTAGAAACACGACTACACGTGGGAGAATGGAGGAATAAAGTTGCGGTACTGGTTCATACCTCAGTAGGATGTGCATCCTGCGGCGAGTACATGCTCTCGTATACCGGGTTCGCGAAGTGATTGCCCCCCGCCTGTGAACAAATACAGCATAGTGATATATATATTAAGATATTAAGATGACGTATATAAAGTAGACAGATAGCCGCTGGGGTAGTTAAGTAATACAGTGTAGACCACGGGTAGGACGCGACGTAGAACTTCCACACGGAAGGTTTAAAGAGGACCTGGAAGTCGTCGGAAGCTACTCGACGTAAACTGCTTCCAACTGGCTAGCTGGCTTATGTTCAGCAGTAGACGACCTAGGGCTGGATGTAAATTAGGCTACTAAAACATAGATTAATATGGAAATGTCAGCAGCTGAAGCCAGTTTATTTATAGAATGCTCGTCCTATGTTGTAGTCGAAGCGGTGAAAGGTCGTTTTATGCGCATGCGCCGGACACTGTTGGCGGGACAAATTGTGTTCGATTTTGTGTTTAAAAATCATTCAACTTTGAAGAATGATGAAAACTCTTTTTTATGTTATGTTAGTGTGAGTAGAGAATTAGGAATGGGATCTGAAGATGAATGAAAGTAATCGGACATTACCCAGTGAATTGGTGTTTTGACGTGGTAGTGGGTAGACTGCGTGCGAAACAGATTGAGAACACGGACTACCCACACAAGGTAGACGGGAGGCTTTGTTAAGGTCGTTTGAAGACTCTAGATATTGGCCGCTCTTAATCATTGATGATGAAACAAATTGTCTTTGTAGAATGCTTGAGTGTTAATTGGCCATCACCACAGGATACTGCGTGCCTTTAAACACGTATCTACTTTGGTCACTGTTTCAAATGTGGTTTCACTTATGTGCGTGTGTGTTGAGACGTCAGTACTTACGGGTGCGTCGGCGCGCGGCTCCAGATCATCCTCGCCGCCCAGGTACATGGGGTTGTTGATCTCCACGTTGTCGGCCAGCCGAGCGTGAAGAAACGCGCCGCTGTAAAAACACGAGATACGTGACGTCATCATCGAAGTACCCGGATATGAACTTCGATAGTATTAAAGTTGAGGGGTCTGGAGAAATGCTTCATGCGTTAGACAGATTAAAGAGAGGACACCTGCATCACTCAGAAATAGGTGGATTACCGACCTGGTTGGGTACAGAGGAGTAAGATTCAAAGACAATCCAGGCGGTCTGACCGCTGTAAATTAAATTATAATGCCTATTTTGTTCTTTTTTCAACTGTTCCTTCATTAAATAGCCACGGTGTAGTGTTACAAGTATCACTGTGGAACTTGTTTGATATAAATGAAGATCGATCATCTTTAAAGTAGAATCTTCTGTTACTGAAATGGAAGGTTCCAGTAGCGACATGCAGGTGTTTTTTTTTTTTAAATCATCAGTGATGTCTGGAAGACAATTTCCGAAAATCTGACAGACACTGACGATGTGATTTTAAAAAAAATCAATTATATTCCTTCCTCTGTTTTCACAACTTTGTGCGTGAACTATATTATTCGATCCTTTACTAACATTCCACTTATCTATTTATAAATATTCTTACGCGGGAGCCGATTGATTGAAACTCAAATAGATGCTGGGCAGGAGATATAATACTCACCGACGCCTCCTCCTGATCAGGTAGAGTACTGCCAATGCCAGGGACAGCAGTGTGAATAGTGCCAGCGATGCGCCAAGCCAGGCCGCCCCACCCCCGCTCGCCGCGTTACTTCCTTCGGAGACGCCAGAACGTGGCGCCTCGCACGTCGCACCGTCCAGACACGCGCAGTACGCTTCACCAGGACCCAGGGGATCATCTGCAACCACCAAATCGATTTCTTAAACTCAATGATAAGCTCACAATCGACTAATGTTTGGAGAGTGTATCAAGATCTTTGATGTATTCCAGTGGATTTGTAATCCAAAGTGGCAGTGGTCAACCACATAGCGCCTAGATCAGATGGCTGCAGGCCTTAAGGTTCTAGAGTGAAGACCATGGAACGACAAGCGTAAGGTAGGATATTCACCAACAAAGTGATCAGATGCAGGAGGCCGCTTTCGTCTAGTTTTTTTTGGAAATCTATGGGGGACACCTATATCGAGTAGTAGACGTGTTACTTGCCAATTAGCGGAACTATGTCGGTTTCTTTTGTATTGAGTTATGGTTCTTAAATAGTATATTGCAATAGAGCACACTACACGACGATTGTAGTTATTAAAAACATGTTCCTCTTCCATATATGATGTGAAGAACAAGTGTAGAATGGAACGTTGTAAGAATTAAATTACTTTATGAATGAGAATTACGATGAGAAGGAAGAGGAGAATTTTCTTTATCTGCTGTGGGGGTAGAAAACAGACAGTTTAAAGCACACGCACCGTCAGGTCGCCAGGCGCAGATCGCGGGCGGAGCGCAGGCTAGCGCGGCGCAGGCCGTGTCGTGGCCCACGTAGCGCTGGCAATGCGCGCCGCCGCGGCCCGGTGCGCACGCGCACACACCGCCGCCGGCCGCCACGCAGCGCCCGCCGTACTGGCAGCGTCCCGCGCACCGCAGCGCGCCGCCTGCACACACAAACACATACAAACCTTAACATAAATCCATACAAGGGAATTATTTGAACAATTTGTATACTTCAGGAGTTGTTCAGTTGTTCTCGCCAGAAAATTCTAATTAGAGAGAAACTAGAATCAGATTGAACTCCTATTAAAGATATACCTCAGCTTAAAGTGCAGGGTTCTGCGCGCCCAGATCTAAGAAGAGAACACAACAAACTCGGACAGGTTTTTATAGTTTCTTTTACAATACCCTTAATACAGTCGGGTCAGCCCAAAGACGCCCACTGCAAGGCATGGGTCTGTCCAAAGGATATCTTTGTGAATATACTTTCATCACAACGGGTTGGTGATCGCAGTAAGGTATGCTATGCTATGGATGCTGCTGCCCATTTTTCAGAAATTTGTTGTAATTAACGCACAAAATGTGTATATAAGATATTTTCCTGGGAATGGAACTAGGAAACTACGATCTCAGGTCTCATTCCTCAACCATTAGGGTATCATACAGTAGTAAAGCGATTCATTCTACAAACGTTATTTCATAAATGAATAAATCACTCCCACGCTATGTCACTTAAAACCCTTAAGATACAAATTCCAACTCGGGTCAAGGGCGCGTTGCGCGGCACAGTCAATATTGATCACCGACTACATAAGTCTAACTTTATCACTAAATTGCTTGGTATACGATATTTATCTAATGCCAGATAATTTGGATTGTTTAGTCGTACATTATTTATGCCAGCGGTACAACCATACTGGATAATGGTCACTCCTTAGATTTCCAAAAAAACCTTTTGGAATCTGTCTGCTACCAATGTCCTTCAACGTACACGATGAACGATTTACTAAAGTGATATGAAATGTTTAGTAACATTAGCTTCGTAAGGATAATTGGTCATATATTTAAGCAATTCCTATAAAACTCGCAAACGATTTAGCCACACGCGCATAACTGTCGAAGAAGTAACAGAGGTTTTTGAAGGTTTAGTTCACATGTGCAGGAAAATAGATTGCGATGGTATTACCACATTCAACGAAAACCAGATGACCACGTGGTAAAAACTGCCGTAAGCCTCCCAGAATTCCCAAGAGGGAGAAGTCGTCTAAAAGCTACGTGGTGGTCTAATATCGGAAAGGAACTGAAAACCCTTCAACTTGATGCAGAGACAACCCAGGATAGAGTTGCCTGGCGCAAATTGATAAGGAGATCCGACCCCAAATAAAGGCAAGGAAGAAGAAGAGAGAGAGTTCACAAGTACATGATCCTGAGAAAGGTTTTATTGATGTAGGGTTAGAGTGCAGGTATCGCCAGCCTGGAGGCTGTACTACAATTCCTTACAAGATTTCTTTACATTTTCGAAGTCTTCTATCATGGTCCAAGATAAAAGAGAGTGGACAACACCGACGCGCCGTCCTTGTCCTTCTAGCGTACGTCGCGTCGGCGCCTAATTGCAACAATTACGAGCATTTAATTACACTCGGCTCTTGAGGTCGGTTAATACATTAATAAAGTATAATTGAAGTAGTTTTGTAATAATTCAAAATATGAAGCCCAGGTATTGCCTCGTCGTTGACACGCGCCATCTTAAATCAATTCCTTCGCGTTTTCAAAGACAGTCAATAAACTAGAAGTATCAGAGGCTATATAACTTGACAACGGTGCTATTGTGTTCGAAGCTATAAAATCTAGAAAGGCTAAACAGTGCCCAATAACAATCGAATAGTCTCTCAGAAATACGTAAAACACCAGGACCACCAGCATTTAAAGATGAAGATACAGGAAGGAATTTTATATAACAGTACATGTACAAAAACTAGAAAGAAATTTTCTAAGGCAAGCATAAACACGATCATACCAAAATCAAATATAAAAAGTATATAAGAATTTTCCTAGCTTTTAAGCCGACGTCATTATAAATCTAACGATTCTTTCTAAAGATGTTCTAATTATATTTAGACGGCAGTGTGTGTGTGTGTGCCGTAAGGTAGAGTGAAGATTGCGGTACGTCAAACGCAAAACATTTACTTACAGGACAGACGGAGGACCTTGTTAATGTCAAGTAAGTAAAGGACTAATATTTAGTCACTTCCGCACATGCAGTGGTAGTCGTGCAACAAAGTGCACCGCCCGCCAGCCCGCTGATAAACGCGTATGCGGCAAACAATGCGAATCACACGCCACCGCCAAATTACTCAACACGTGTTTCACCCCTCCACGGGGCATCTTCAGGAGCTATGTTACATCGATTAGTGCCAAACAAAGACTCTGTGTTCACCACTGCATTTGCGGAAGTGGCTAAATGTTGGTCCTTTTCTTACTTAGGATGGACTTCCGCAAGATAACGCCTGATTCCATTAAATACTTGTTAATGTCGTCAAAAGAAACATAACACTTCTAACTGATCTTATTGTAAATATATAGCAGAGGCATACGTATATCTGTGGACGACCCACAGCTGAAGTGTAAGGATTATATTTTATGACACCACGCCGAAAACATTCGCTACAGATATCGTGATTTTTATAGAGGAAAGGGAGTACAAAATGGGGAAAGCGATGTCAAAAACCATGATTATCAGGTTATTGATCTCGCCTGATCTAGAGTAAAGCTTGACAACACTTCCGCGTGGTCAACCCTTCGTGTAAAACTTTAAACACAACGCCCGCGTGCCAAGTCACTGGCCGGCTGATGTTTCAACACTAACGCGGGTAGTTGAATAGCCGATAACAACGACCGATCCAGTTCTGGGTCGACCTTCTCACGCAAACGGAATGCTAAACATTTGCTGTGTGATGAACGAACAAGCCGATCTTCGCGATAGATCTAAGGGTTAAGCCTCTTTCTAATTTAGTTAAATAAGTAAAAATGCTAAAGCATCGTTAATGGAGCCCTTAGTCCTCTACCACACTTATTTACAGCTTGTCAGAGCATGAGCTGGAAATTCTAACCGCAAAAAGCATTGGCGAGTGTTAATGAAAACGAACTAAAAAGTTAGACAAGTTAAGCACACATAGCGGGTTACGAGAGGTTTCACCACTAAAAGTTGCGAATTTCCTTGTGAAAAAACACAAATTTAGTTTTTTTTTTATATCTATGGAAATTGTATTAGATTATGTCTAGTTCACAGGAACAGACGGACAAAGTAACCAGCTCTCCGAATCGCTTGTCAATTTTGTACCCCAAAACTGTGAGCTAAAATGTACACTAAAAACATCAAAAAGACCGAAAAAGCGCTTGAGTTAGCTGTCTATAAAAGAGGCTTTGACTAAACGTTATCCGAGTGCTACTCCTCAGAATCCGCGGTAATTGCAGATGACAGCAGTGGTCTCTATTCAAAACAAGTCAAAATCTTGACAAGTTAGTCAGCATGTATTGTATCATCAGCTACTGGTTGGCAGCATAGCCAACCTGGGATGATGGCAATTCTGACTGCGAAGTCCAACTTTTAACACAACGAATTTTTGTTGCCCCTAAATTTAAAACAAATCACTAGAAACGTTTTCAAAAATAAGATAGTTAAGTGCGGGAAGATCTAGCAGCACTCCGCTGCGTCGTTCGCGATAGTCTACTGCTGCTAGTCCAGGGATGGGCAGGGTATCTTACCCTCGCGTTTTCGACGTCTCCGTCCCATGGCAGACAAGTCACAAGACAATTTTCAGTCTACGGCCAGTATACAGCCGTCACTCCGCGCGCCACATCGTTTAACTCGCGCAATGTTAACACTCGCCGTACATACGGACACGTGCGAACCGCTCGGCGGCCCGCAGCTGACTGCCGGCGCGTAGCCACCACCGCCCCCGCCTCCCCGTCAAGTAACGTCAGCAAGGCTTAGGTCCGATCTTCGCTAATGCAGCCAAAATGAAGTCAAGTTGCACGGATGCACTCGTCGGAGCATTCACGCGTTTTGTCGCGACCGATCTTGATGCTTGCGGTAGACGAGGTCACAACGGTGACCATGAAGATTGCTTTCAGTATGTAAAATAAACTCTGCCGATGAGCGAAACAAAATAAAAAATCATACATAGCCGCTGCCTTGTCGCCGGCATCGACACCTTATTTTATTTGTAGAAATAGTCTCTCCGCGTTTTGAAAGCCTGCGAAGAATATACCCTGCTCTGTGTATGTGCACTGGTATTTCCATCGTTTGCAATAACTGCGTTTTGGGTACCTGGGTTTCACCATCACGTCTACCGATATATGTCCACTGCAAGTCATAGGCCTTCCTCAAAGTTCCTTGAAGAACAGTCTTGTGCTGCCTGTATCCAGCTATTTCCTGCGACATTTACTATGTCGTCGGTCTATTTAGTTAGCGGTCTACCCACTACTGACTTTTGGTCGCCACTCGAAAACTGACATTTGATCTACTGGGACACAATTGCAGAGGACTTTACCAGTGATGAGTTCTGATTTCTCGCGTACATACTGCAGCGTTCGGGCGATTTGTCAATACACCCCGCGACATCACGCCAAAGTATGCCTCCACTTATAATTAGCGATATTTTAGCTATTATATCGTGGGTTTAAATAAGTATTGCCGTGTCTTGAAAGTTTTAAAATTGTAGATTGTGGTTTGCACGTAGCGTTATATGCACCGGCTTTTGCTACTGTATAAGAGATATTGTAAAAGTGGCAACAAAAAAAAAAAACCGTCTGAATTAGCTGTGTGCTGTTCTTAAATTAGATCACACTTGAAATCCTTGGAGCCTAAAGATGAAGGAAATTAATATCATAATTATCATTAAACGTCCTTTGCTGTACACAGGCTAGGCCTCCCCATAGATGATGTATAGATATTAATAGGACTGCTTAAAAGAGACCTACATCTGGAGCTAGGTCTTTCGCTCACAAGGTGAACGGAATATTTTCGCTGCACTTGCTGGTCCGCTGTGATCATTCCGGAATCTTAAGTTTCCAATAGCCATCTGTTCTGTGAAAGACATGGCCTGCCTAAAGCAGCTCTAAGTTGCGAGTGCGCAGTTTACAGAACTTTGAGGTCAATCCATTTTCATACGTTTATAAAACTTCTCAAGCCGGTTACCTCTCGAGCTGAACGCACTCGGGCGGGACGTGCGGTCCCAAGGTGACCACGATCGCCATTGTTCCGCGTGCAAGAGAATCCCGCGCATGCGCACAAACCAAACACAAGTAAACGTTTTCGAATTAAAAGTGCGCACAAAAAAGTTGAGGAAAATCTTGAAGGTCTATTTTTTTGTACGAATCACTGACTGCTGTCGACGCGCGTCGTGGGAAACACGTGGGGGTGATACCACGCGTGTGATTGGCTCCAGTCTCCCATAGAGTCTCGGTCTTTTTACCACGATTGCTTGCTAACTCTTAAAGATCTTGATTTTTTCTTAATTGGGTAGCCGTAACGAGAAAAGTTAATAAAATTGTAGGGACTCATTTTGGTTTATAATTAAATTATATGAATTTGTCTTAGTATTGTTAAAGAAAAAAAATACTATATATTCATACATAGATACCCACATAGCCGGCAGACATGCAAAAAATTTTGAGGAATATAGTCCTCAGTATGAGATTGCGAGGACCATGTCCTACCCGCTAGTCTGATCTATAACAGGGGTGACCAACCTGCGGTGTGCAAGTCACATGCGGTTTTTTTAAAGGATTTTCTGTAGCGAGTGTGTGTTCGAGTTCCCTCTGCATTTTATGTCATTTAATATATATACACACACGCACACGCACACACACACACACACACACACAGACACACACATATATATATATATATATATATATAAAATCAAAGCCCAATTAGTATTAATTAGCGTCTGAAATAATTAATTACATATGACGAAAAACTGATAGCTTATTTTAAATAATTCACCAAATTATAATGAATTATTAACATAAGTAAAATAAATGGCTTTAATTTTTTTATTTCAATATAGTACAAAAATTCTGTACTTATATTTATATCATAACAATAAATGTATTTTACGTAATTTTTAATACTTTTAGGATACCATTTAATTGCGTCTAATTACTACTCGCGAAAAATTTTAAATTAAAAAAAAAATTACTCTTACTGTCGAGAAATTTGTACACCCATGTTCTATAACTAAGAAAAACATAGGAATGGGCTTGTTATCGATTCCATCAAAGTGTATAACGTCGAAAACTTTCATACGTGAATAGACAACTGAGCAGAAAATGGCAATAATTGCAAATATAACTTATGACAAGCCTGCTTTTCTATTCTACAAAGTTTTATGACTTAAGACCTATAACTTGCCAGCCGTTTTGGTATATTCAAAATAAAAAAAATATTTATATTTTATAGAAATAAGATTCAACTTCAAGTTGCTTGAGGACATTGTGCGATTTCTGATGTCAGAACGCTTTTACTCTAAGTAAGAAAAGGACCAATATTTAGCCACTTCCGTACATGCAGTGGTAGTCGTACAGCAAAGTGCACCGTCCGCCAGCCCGCTGATAAATGCGTATGCGGCAAATGTTAAACACAACTACCACCGTCAAACCACTCAACACGTGTTTCACCCCTCCACGGGGCATCTTTAGGAGTTATGTTACACCGATTAGTGTCAAACACAGAGACTTTGTTTGTCGAAGTTTGCGGAAGTGGCTAAATATTGTTCCTTTTCTAACTTAGGATGGACTTCCGCAAGGTGACGATTGATTCCATTAAATGCTTTTACTCTATGCAACTATAAATGCGGTGCATGAGAGGGTAAGCGCCCAATACTCCCCCCACCTTCCTACTGCGGTACAGCAGTTTCGGTAGAAATATAATCACCGTCGTAGTAACATGCTAATCTGTACATATTTCCATTTAAGTCCCAACTCATCAAGATATCTCCGTAACCATAATGCTCAGAAACTTGAAATTAAAATTCAATATAAATGTAATGAATATAAACCTTTCGCAAGAGGGTTGGAGGCGTATTCATTAACCCTTTTCTTGATAATGTATCTGTAGATAATGTACATCAGAATTAAAAAAAATAGTGGCATCAATTTTGAACGCAAAGTAATCATTTGTATGTGAATGTTTAGGTTATTTCTTAATTTTCGAACGCTTGTTCAGTTTTTTCTGTTGGCATCCTTGGGTCTTAAAAGTCAAGTGGTATGAATATTAATGTAATATAAAAAAAAATCTGCCAAGTTAAGGGTTAATTCCGTGCAACCGGTAGGGGACCACTAATAAGAGATTTCATGTAAACATAAAATTAGTATGTCATATAAAAATAAATATTATTAGAAACACTGTGATAGTACACTGTCTCACTCTGTCACGTTGTCGTAATGGCGGAGGATGACTTTTGCAATATTCGTGATTAGATTTCGCAAAAATAATATCAGCCTTTATAGTAAAGAGAATCGCGGGATTTCCCGGTGCTTGCGCAACACGGTATGTGTGATACAAAGCAGCGCAGCCTTCGTTACGTTAGTTCATTAGTCAAATATTCTTAGCACCCATGACACCACGTTGTCTAGAGTAGGGTGAACGGTCATTTCGGAATCGCCTCCTAATATGTGCGTGGGAAGTGCATGGAAAAAGGAATAGTGGGGAACTGTGAGATGGGTCGAACCAACTGCGACTTTTCGACCACAAGAGCACGACTCAGAAAATATAAGTGTTACCGTCTCCTGGTGGACAGTGTACCTTTTCATGTTAGTGTTATTAGCGATATACTTTGCAAATCATAATCTTTAAGCATTATTCCATTGGACGTTCACTACTAGACGTAGATTTTCTCCAAAAATCCCCAACAGAACTAGTTGAAAGCGGCTTGAATTGGGAAAAGGTGTTTTTTGCACCTTGTTGACGCACGTCTTTCGCTGCACTCACAGGTCCGTGGTCTCAACTCCAAAACATTAAATTCCCAGTTGCCAATTGTTCTGCGCGTTACATGCCTTTCGCATTGCCACTTCAATTGGCAAACAGAAATTGTGAAATAATAATGACGTCACAAATCAGGTTTCGAAGTTACGTCAACGTTGATCGATTTTTCAAAATGTATATTCCATTTGCGAGATTACGATGAGCTCGCCTATAAATATGATTCGAAATGGTGTTACGAGCGAACCGGTCCGCGCGGCGCCGGTCGACGCGGGCACGGGCTGCGCCGGCGCAAGGTCACGGCTCCGCCCGGGTCGCGGTTCAATTCTCAACAATGATGCTAAGTATTAAGTAACTTGCAGGTCTGCAAGCGTGTGACATGGAATGCCTTTTACAATGGTAAACTCGCTGCAAGTATGAGTTTTGAAAAGCTTCACTTTTAACTGGTAACTGTTGGAGCCGAAAGATTCTCGAGTGGCAACTACGAATCGGGAGATGCGGCGTGGGTAAGCCCTCCATTAGGTGGATCACAATAGCCAAGGTCGCGTGAAATCCGACGACAACTCAAGACCGATCCATCATGGTGATATCTGGGGGAAGCCTATACCTTTCAGGGCATCTACCGGCTATGATGATGAAAATTGAGTCATCGACAATCAATAGCGATGGTCAATTCTAAGCGGTACTATTAAAATCTATATGTAAAACTTCTGTCAAGCATTCTCTGGTTAAAATGCTGTTGAGTGCACTGTATGCGGGTAGGTGTAAATTTTGATTGCAGTTCTAAGACAACAGTGTCGCAAGTACGGATATTAAATTGAACAGGAAAAAGCGAGATATCTTCAATACAAACGAGGTTTTGTCAATTCGATGTTTGGGAAATCGTTCTTTCGTCACAAAAGAGGAAAAATTTTTTGAGAATTTTTTTTTTATTTTTTTTGTTTTTTGTTCCGAAATTAGTTTTGAAATACGGCGGTGAGCCTTAAGGCTGGTGGCAAAGCAAATATGCTTGGTATGTGGAGCGAACCTGGAAGTAGGCGCTTTTAAAAATATCTCATTTGAGTTTATTTTGCAATCTTCACAGGTGTCATTTGGGACTTTCGTAGTTTTAAGTGGAAGAATGCCTATAGGGAAGCTGAAATTGATTCATTTTTTATAAAATAGGCTCTTCTGGTACTTTACGTAACATGTTATAATTATAAACAACCTAACGTTGATTATATTAAAAAGGATGTGATTGTAATATGGTGTTGGTGAGGAATGCACGTTATGCTGAAGAAAGACGACGCTATTGAGACAGTAACTGGCACGTTGCGTGCGAAGAGTCTCTGTAACAGAGTGATGAAGAAGAACTGAAAAGGTCAACGATGACGAGTATTCCTTGTCTAAAAATTAAGGTGACAACGCTGCAATCGCGATACGAGAATCCAAGGTGTATGTCCTCAACCGGCAATCGCGCAGGGATTTCCCTAGCGGGGAAACCATAACAAATGCGCCCGCGCAGACGTACTTTCCTTGACATTAAAATCGAGTTTTGTATACTTAGAAAAAACTAAAGGACATTTCAACATGCACTGATGATGTAATAATAACACCGGACTGATTTATTTGAACAGTATCGACACGCGGCGCGAGTATATTTCTTATTTGCTCTTTTATTTTTAAGCAGTACTGGGTCACACCGGAATTTTTGTTATAGAACATCTGTCACAGAAAATTATGTACACTTACTTCTAAAACTAACTGCACGCAACGCTAATGCTTAAAGTTTTATCCGGGTAATAACAATCTACATACTCCATGTTCGGACCTCTCACGTAACCTTATGTAACAGTGCTAAATGATCATTGAGTGTTGACTCATGCGCAGATTTCCACTCCGTGGAGCGAACTTAGAATTCTGCAGTCTCTTAATTCGGTTATATATATACACATATATATATATACATATATATATACATATATATATATATACATATATATATACATACATATGTATGTAATTCACATCATACCAGTCCTGTCCAAAGACGCTTATTGCAAGGCGAAAGCTTCCAGCAACCAGCTATTTACCACAACCTTAATTATATCGGTGGTCTACCTAGTGGGCGATCTACCCACACCACATAGTGTCACGTGTAACAGTAACGTACCTTGCCCACTGCCACTTTAGACGACCAACCCTTTGACCTACATGGATGATCTTGATTACACTGCGGATATCTTCATTTCTGATTCGATCTCACAGCGAAACTTCGAGCATAGTCCTCTTCATTGCTCTTATTGCCTCTACATATATATATGTACATATACACACATATATATATATATGTATACATGTAATCTTTAAGTATTTGTCTCTGCTGACTTTGTACTGCCAGAAGTTAATAGCCTTGTGCATTCCAATGAAAAAAAAATATAAGAAACATTTTACAGAGTGATCATATTATACAGAATGATTAGTTATAGGTGGGTATATAGGTGTAATGTATGTGTGTGTATTAAAATAGTTTAATTTATTGCGCATTTGGCAGCAAAAATCAATCAATCAACCGGTACAATTATGATGCAAATATCGAAAGAAATAATCACAAAGAGACTATAGAAGATAAGCGACGCATAAAAACCGCCTAATACGCTCTAAGCGGTGTTAAGAGATAGGTAGTCGCCAATCATCGTTATAATTTCAACCGTGAACACGTCAATAACTCCGTCGAAGCCTTAGCGACCTTGTCAGTATCTAGTAAAATAACAGTGTGAGTATTTTGAATTGCGCTTCCGAGAACACGCGAAACCGTGGCCAACTCTGATAATGAACCGAGCAAACGTCTGCGCGGGGGCCGGGGGGCATACGAGACAGTTTTCCTCATATTTTTTTAATTTTATTTACAATCATAAGGAAGATTAATATATCGCATAAGGAAATGTTAAGTTAGAACTCAAGTTGAGATATGAAACAAAATTACCGATACCTTATACGTATTATCAAACATAATTTAATAATTTATAGCTTTAGTCGCTAGATGCGGGCAGCGCTTGACACGTCTTCGTGACGATCCTTAGGTGGCTATCGGCTGATGATGACAGACATGGTTCCCATGGTGATCCAGGAGACTTCCTAGGGCCCAAGCAAAACTTGGAGAAGTTTGGCTTATGCCTTGCAGTGGGCGTCTATCGCCTGATGATGACAGACATGGTTCCTATGGTGATCCAGGAGACTTCCTAGGGCCCAAGCAAAACTTGGAGAAGTTTGGCTTATGCCTTGCAGTGGGCGTCTATCGCCTGATGATGACAGACATGGTTCCTATGGTGATCCAGGAGACTTCCTAGGGCCCAAGCAAAACTTGGAGAAGTTTGGCTTATGCCTTGCAGTGGGCGTCTATCGCCTGATGATGATAGACATGGTTCTCATGGTGATCCAGGAGACTTCCTAGGGCCCAAGCAAAACTTGGAGAAGTTTGGCTTATGCCTTGCAGTGGGCGTCTATCGCCTGATGATGACAGACATGGTTCCTATGGTGATCCAGGAGACTTCCTAGGGCCCAAGCAAAACTTGGAGAAGTTTGGCTTATGCCTTGCAGTGGGCGTCTATCGCCTGATGATGATAGACATGGTTCTCATGGTGATCCAGGAGACCTATGGCCCAAGCAAAACTTGGAGAAGTTCGGCTTATGCCTTGCAGTGGGCATCTATCGGCTGATGATGATGACAGTCAGTTCCCATAGTGGTCCGGGAGACCTCCCAGTGGCCCAAGCAACACTTCTATCTTTCATTTTTAGCCAATATTGCTGGAAGATCAGCGACTGTTACTTGTAAAAACTTGCATATTTCATATTTAGTAAAACGAGACAGGTGTAACTGAGGTTCTATTATTCTTCATCGGAACTAGCTTAATTTTGAAGAGGTCTATGTGAAAAAATATCTAGAAAAATCTGATTTATAGTGATCACATCCACCAAGATCATAATTTCATAGTAACTGTTATCAGATTTAGGTCTCCTACAATCATTGTTATTTCAATCGTGACGTCCCACATCCACTACTAGACCTATGGCTCCCCAAAAGATGTCCAGAAAGATGAACAGGTCTGCATCAAGCCTCTTCCGTGAATCTTAACAAGGTCGTCTGTCTACCTTGTGGGGGGACGTCTAACGATGCCTTTGCCTAAACACCAGCACCGATCATCGCACACGCTCCCGTGTCGATAGGAAGCTGTAGTCAGTTACGCACAAATACGTTTGACCGATACAGAGTTGAGCTAGATTCTTGAGTTATAAATCGAAAAATTCACCAGGAACACGAAGATAAAGGGCCCAGGAAAATTCGTAAAACCTAGATTTTTAATGAACAAGTTTGTGAAATAAATTGCGAAAACCCGCGAATTGTATAGTACATATGACGCGTGAACTGCTTGCGTGTGCGCATTTATCTCGTTGCTTATTACATGATTATTCGGTGAAATTATACGAATGTATTGTTATGACGTAAAACCTTATTGAACGTCACGGATATCTAAAAACAATACAATGTGTTATGCGTTTTATTGCGCGTGAAAATCGACAGCAATGCTCGTCATACTATTTACTATGGTATTACCAAAACCGCTGTACCGTGCCTTAGGATAGTGCAACGAAGTGGGGGCCCAAAACATGACGCGGCTACAGCGGAAGAACGAAACGATGCGGTAGATACTACTACCCGTACCTTTGGCGCGGTACAGCTGTTTTGGTAGATATAGTTGATAAACAGGTGTGTTTATTAGTTTTAATTTCTTTAAAAGACTGAATAATCAAAGTTACTCTATTCATATTTTACTATGTAATATGTATATTATATTATACTTTGCACTTGTTAGGTCGGCTTTCGTAATGATATCTTTGAGTGCGTATAGTGTGTGTGTGTGTGTATATAATAAAGATTCGGTACCGCGCTGGTACTAACGTCGAGTCATGACAAAGTCCTTCGCGTGTCTGTTACTAGTAATTATCCATATTACCGATGCAAGACGATCCTATTAAAGTCGGATAAAGACGCTAGATGTCGCTTTTAAACGGTCTTATTGTAAATCTACTAGGAGTTCTACATCCAACAGCGAAGTTTCTTTGGCCTAAATGATAATGATTACTATGCAAATCTTGTATTCCAACAAAATGGTTTTATGTTAACTAAGATTTTTGAGAAGCTTCCCGATGAGCCCTTGAGCTTCTAAAAGAAGCTAAGCTAGCTCTTAAGCTTCTAAAAGAAGCTATCTAAAAGAGATTTAGATTAAGCGCCTTGCCGCCTGTAACCCTCGGAAATTGCAAATGTGGACAGCAGTGTACATCTGTCCAAAAACAACAGTTTTCTTACAACGATTTGTTCTGTGTTCAAAGACGCATAAAATATACACAAATATTAGCATAGTGCATTTTTTTAAGATTCAATCAGAATAACTTTAAGTCTTGGCAACGGGAGCTGTCAGTGCGGATTATTTACATTGTATCTAATATACAGGGTGACTGATTATAGGTAAAAAAGATTTAAAAGAGTGAATATAATAAAGAAAAGAAATAATTATATGCTGCGCAATATGTACCAATTTAATTAGGAATGTAGACATGGAAAGATAGAAGATGTATGAAAAAAGATCAGAAAGAAGATAAGAAAGATTTTGTGAAGGATGTGAAGAACAGAGGGAAGGAATTTGAATGAAAAGAGAGAGAGGGCAATAGAAATAATAAATGAAAAGATATTTGAAACTGCATTGTAACGTCCTTGTCCCAAACAAATCAGGGTACAAGTATGAAAAAAAAAGTGAATGTATTACGCATTTCATTCATTCATTCATTCAGTCAATTAATGTATGGTAAACCGTAACCAAAAATCATTATTTCCGAAATAATATACAACGTAATATAAGAAAAACCGTTGTCAAAATTAAAATAATTGCAAAACAAAAATATTTGTTGTTTACTATCTGTCCTTGCAGTCTTTGTTAAAAGTTATTTGCCAAAATGTAACACATTATATGCTGAATGTCAATGCAAGATGTCAAAATGTCAATATTTATGCAATATGCAAAATGAGAATGTCAAAGCGAGTGCCCAAATTAGCCGCGTCCCGGGAACGGCGAATAAAACCAAGAGGTCCAATCAAGGTCTAATTAAGCAGTAACTTATTTTAGTGCAGTCAAAAGTCAATGAACTTAATATATAGGTCGCGATGACGCGCGGGTTAAAAATTTTAAACTTTTGACTGACAAATGAGATATACAATAAAATGTAGACGAATCACTTACCGTGCGCATGGTGGCCTGGTACTGGGACCTGTGCATCTGGTGCGACTGCAGCGCACTCTGCATCCTCGCACGCCGGCCGCTGGCAGCGCTCGCCGCTCCAGCGCGCGCCGCAAACACACACCGCCCGCCCGGACGCCACGCTGCACGTGCCCTGCACCAAGTATATACTTACTTACTTACTCCGCTGGCTCAGTGACCCGTGGGTCTTGGCCTCCGAAGCGAGAGACTTCCACTTTCCTCTATCTTGCGCCATCGTCTGCCATTTGTTGACATTCAATTCGCGCAAGTCTGCCTCAACGCGATCGATCCAGACCTGGGTCTACCCACTGGTCTTCGACCCCTCGGTTTTTCCAGGTACGCTACCTTCACGCTCCGATTCGATACCATTCGCTCCAAGTGACCAAGCCAGCGGATTCGTTGAGCTTTTTATTCGCCAATGATATTTGGCTGTGCTACTAAAGTCTCAATTCCGACATTCTTTCGGCACCAAGTACATGGATAAATAAATTCAAAATCAAAATATCATTATTCAAGTAGACACTCCCCGCCTACTGCCACTTTAGACACCCTGACCATAGATTTTTTTAAAAAAACGATCCTTTTTTTTTCAATAAAAATATTCGATAAAGGCCAACATGTATTTTTTAATCTATTTTCAAAAGTGAAGTTTATTACAGCCTTCAGTTGTTTAAGCCGCAAATATTTCATATATTAATGACAATATTATATATTACTAGCTCATCCCGCAAACGTTATTTTGCAAAAAAAAAATTTTATTTAACAAATAAAAAATAAGGGTTGATCGTAGAGGGATGAAAATTTAGAGTTGTATGTATTTTTGTACGCAGTATCATAAAAAATAGAAACAAAAAATTATGTCGAAAATTAAAAAAAAAAGTTCAAGGGTGAACACCCCTTATCACTTAGGGGTATGGAAAATAGATAGTAGCCGATTCTCAGACATACTGAATACGTATATAAAATTTGGTAAAAATCGGTCGAGCCGTTTCGGAGGAGTTCAAGTTCGAACACCGTGACACGAGAATTTTATATATTAGATTAGGAAACATACCTCGTTGAAGCAGAAACCGTCGCAGAGCCCTTCCAGGCCGACGTCGGCGTTGCCTTCACCTCCCATGCCCCCCACCACTACGAAAGCGCACGTCTCGTCCATGCACTGTTCGCAGAACTTGCCTGTGCAGTGTTGATCATACATTAAACATTATATAGAAGATAGATATTTATAGGAGTAAAACATGGGTGAAACACAAAGCCATATCCGTTCAGTCCAAGTCGCCGAAATGAAGATGTTTCGGTGGATGTGCGAAGTAACGAGAGACGAGACGCAACGAGTACTTTCGAGGTTGCCTCGGGGTACGTGACATCGCTGATAAGCTACAAGAGAGTCGGCTTAGATGGTACGGACACGTAAAGAGGTGATCTCCTGAATACATCGGGAATGTCGCTATGGATCTAAACATTTCTGGGTCCAGAAGAAGAGGAAGATCGAAAACAAGATGGGCAGATACCATAGCGAAAGACATGACTGCTTGCAAAGTTTCCGCGAACGACGTGTTCAATCGCGCGAGGACGAGAAATAAGGTAAGGAAAGCTGACTTCATGATCAGTTGGTATTAATAATGCTCAGGAGAGAGAGAGAGATAGAAGACATAATTTCCGGATGTTAGAAATATTAGCCAGGTAATAGACATCGATCGAGTAGAGATTTTGTCTTATAGGGGTAATGTGGAAGAGTGACACCCACGCTGAAGTCTCCTAGTGGGTCCCTTGAGCCTAATTACTCCACGGAGCGTCCGGTTCAGTGTTTTAATGGCTACGTGGACGTATGTAATGTTTTAAGCACATGTACAAGTACGGATTCGAAATATTAGAGTAAAAGAAATCAATCTTTACTTTAAAATATGATCTAATATTGTTAATTATCAAACATAGATGGCGTTTATATTAATGTATGTAATATTGTATAAGTGTATAATATTGTGTAACGTGATGTGCCACCGTGTCTTAAACACAAAATATGTATAATGAAAAATTGTATAATTTCAATTTATTTATTTCTACCCCGGCACACCGGTTGCGAAGCCCTGTTGTATAGTAAAAATAATACAGTTTCACTGAATTAAAAAGCAGAGTGCTTAGATCGCTTAGGCGGACGCTTCATGAACTTACTCAAGGGTCCCATTTAGGGAACCTTGGCTGTCTACTTGCTGATAATACTCGCATAGAATTCCGACAAAAGCTCGCTCGAAAACCTCGTCTCGGTCGGACGGCTTATATTAGTCATAACAAGCTAACGAATGAATATCCAAGAACCCATATGTCTAGGATTAAAATATCTTTATTCGAGTAGGCACATATAGACACATTTGAACCGTCAATTATTTTAGCATTATCAGTAGTGAACTGCCACATAAATTGATGATAAAGGAGTCAAGGTCGATTTCCGACGAGGAGGGATGGTTTTTGCCTGGCTGTGAGAGTGAGAGATACGCACCAGTGTATCCTGGCGCGCAGAGGCAAGCGGGCGTGCGTCGCAGCGCGCGGCACGTGCCGCCGTTTGCGCAGTGCGTGCGCGCGCACACGTCGCCTGCTAACTCGCAGCGCGGCCCCGAGTACCCGGCGTTGCACGTGCACTGCACACACACACACATACAGTAGTACCCCGCTTTACGCGACCCCGTTATACGCGGTTTCACTATAACGCGAATTGCAAATTTCGCGCTCAAATGCCTCGAACTACACGAAAGAGTGCGTATAAATATAATGTAGTCATCAACTTCTCCATGGTGTCTTGACCATCTGTCAAACAATTAAAAACAGTGTTGGGTGTTATGAACGTATTTTACAAGAACGTAAACAAAACGTTACCCAAAAGACAATAGATGTATTTTTCCGTAAAAAAATAAGAGTATGTGTTGCATAAAGTGTTCCCAGAATTAAAGAAATTGATTAAAATGATTTGTATTTTTTTTGGTAATAATTTTTGACTATGTTTAATCATAAACCTCGTTATACGCGAATTTCAGTTAACGCGATTTTTTTTTTGGAACGTATCCCTCGCGTAAAGCGGGGTATTACTGTACTTATGTAATTACCTGCTAAAACCCTTTCATATGAGCCGTTTGTCCGAGATACCAGTTGTAGTTCGGAAAGAAAGTGGAGCAGAGACATTACCATCATTTCAGCTGCAGAACATCTACTGCCGGACATAAGTCTCCCGCATAGATTTCCAGTGTATAGCGATATTGATAGCAATAGGGAACTGAACCTGGTGTCATCTGAATAAGCTATATTGAAAAGAAGACCAGTATGGGGAGAGTGTGCACCTTCAGTGGCGGCAGGTCACCGGGGCTCGTCGGAGCGCTGGTGTCCAGCTCGCAGCGGCCGCGGCGATGGCAGTGTGCAGCGCAGCGGTAGTGCTGGCAGCGCTCGCCCGCGAACAGCGGCCCACAGCGACACGAAGCCCGCCCGTCGCTCAGCACGCACTCGCCCGCGCCGCAGCGCAGCGTGCACGCCTCCGCGCCCGCGCCCGCTCCCGCTCCCGCCTCACCCACCGCACTCGACACGATGACGCACTCACGTTTCTCCTAAACATCACAAGATAAATTACTTAATTGTTACGTAACACACCAAGTTAATTTTTTCATTTAATGGTACATTTTTATTAATTCCCAAGTGACATTTGCAGAGTCTGAGAGTTCAAGGTGGCATGACGCAGAGGGCGCTTAACTTATCAGCTGGTTTAAGTGTTAGAAGTTTGAGGGAAAAATCCTCATCTAAGGATTAATATATTGTGTCGATGACAATATTAAAATTCAAATTACGTAGTAAATTATTACAATATTAAAATTCAAATTACGTAGTAAATTATTATTATACATATATTAATAACAACGCCATCTATGTTTGATAATTAACAATAATCGACATTATTTTAAATTAAAGATTTATTTCTTTTACTCTGATATGTAGAATCTGTACTTGTATAAGTCAGCTGTTTTACCAGATTATGAGGTCAACGAGTTCTTAGATCACTACAGACACTTTACAGTGAATAGGTAAAGGATCCCCAGAAGTGGATCTTGCCTTATAATATTGTGCCACAAAATATGTAATCTTCATTAAAATAATTTCAGCCATATAAAGTCTATAGCTGGAAATAGACCGTATATTCTCCCCGCTCCATTATTTCTAATAGGACTGATTGGAATTGGCTTTTATTCAGCGTCTATTTATTTATTTACTTTATTGGAGATAAACAGTAACAAAAGAAAGTAAGAAAGTACAAACTAGAAGCTTAGACATATAAAATTAGTAACAATTGTTACCTTATAACTATCTCACTAAGAACATTTAATGAGTTATGGTCAAACAATGACAGAACAAATAAAAACATTAATAAACAGAGACCAAAGATTATTGTTTATATACTTATATTATATTTGTTTATATATTTATATCATATATTTATATGATTATTTAAATTGTATTGTATGTACTCAATAATTTCGAAATTGTCTTTTAAAAGACACGAGAGAGCACGAGAATATATCAATATCACTAACATCACGACATTCCACTGTTACATTCCTATCATATTTCTAATTACAGAAATTTACTATATAGCCGAGTCCTGCTGAATATAAAACATACAGAATTTTACAAGCAGTAACAACACCGAGGTTCTTTCCTGTCTACTAGGTGATAAAACTTCGTGGACCCTTGGGAATCTTCCTGGACTATTTTTGGAAGTAATGATATATAGGAACACAAGTAGGCATTTGATATTCATAAAAGATAATAGGGGTGAAACTGACCTCGAGGGCAGCTTCGTCGCGCGGCTTCAGTCCGTCTGGACAGAGACAGGCGCGGGCGCCCGCCCCACGCCTCACGCACAGCGCGCTCTCGTGGCACGCCGTGCTCGACGCACACGGATCCACGCCTGCAATACATACAGCTTAATACAATAAGCACAAAGATGAATGCACAATGACTGAGAAGATCGCTTTTACGCATTATTAGGATAAACAGTATTGACAAGTGCTGGTTTCTCGGGTTCCAAAAATCAGGATGCGGAAACACTTGTCGTCAAACATTTTTAAGATAGCAAATTTTCAAGACCAGCTTCGGTCTCCAGTCTCTGCATTCTATTTTATCATGGGATTACGAGACTGCAAAACTCTTACAGCGTATAGTCGAATGCTTCATAGAAGAACTACGCTCAAGGTACTCGCGATGATACCTCGATTTTGCCAGTTTCTTAATAAAACACGTTTAGCAATCCTATATAGGCGAGCCCGAGAAATCGCAACCGTTATTTGACACTTTGTTGTTGCCAGGCAAACACTACTATTACCTAAAATTAACATAAAGTTCATATTTTATTTTACTTTTATTCGTTCAGGAAACAAAAACTAGTAACATTACATTACAAGTTTCCATCTTTAGCCATAATTACATACGTTGTGAGGACGTGCAAAACGATCATAATTATACATAGAAAAAAGTTACTCAATAAACTCTATAGCACATACAGGATAAGGAACAGTCTTACGAGATACATATAAACATATAGTCATATACACATGCATGTATACATAGTGCATGTGCATGCACACACACATATGCATACAATGTATGAATAAATATAAAAAGTTATCATTTTAAATCAAAGATATCTTTTATGTATATAATACATCTTTGCATCTTAATGCACACAGTATATATATATATATATATATATATATATATATATATATATATATATATATAACTAACTTGATTGCGGCCTGTGTAAGCCTACAAGAGGCTAGCATATTTACATTCGTACTTGATTAAAACAAACTTAAGTAAACCTATATTATGTATTGCTGTTGGCGTGCTCATTTGTAATAAATAAACAGATGAAATTTCAAAAAGCGTATAGTATTTGCAAGAGATATCGGAAGAAACTCCATGAACAATGTTATTCTGATATGATCTGGGAATTCGCTGAGAAAGTTCGTCAAGTGACATTGAAACCCAATATTTACTGTTCATAGTACAGGACTGTTGTCGGTTTGTGAACGATACCAAAATACCAAGATTGAGGGTGTGCAGTACAGGGTGCAAGGAAATTGGGACGATCATTACTGGTCATTTGTCTCCCAGATAAAAATCATGCATAGTACTACATATAAGTGAAAGAAATTTTTAGGTCCATTATATATTTACACTGTTTTGTTGACTTGTTGCATCCGTGCAGTTTTGTGTGCTCGATTTAATTATTGACTAAGAAGCCAAAGATAAATAGAAACTGAGAAAATCAAATATAACAGATTGCTAGTAACAAGCTTCTACAGTTATATTATTTACGCATTAATTACACATGTGTGTTTAAAAGAAAATATAATAAAATTATACATAAAGTCATAGTTCAGACTAAACCCATCAAATAAATTATTTCGAAAGCAGTTTCGTTAGGATTTGTCTTACTGTGCAAGCTCTAATGTTAAATATGATAAGATCCAAGTGATCAAGAAGTTTCGTGAGAAGTTTTGTGGAGCGGGTACCTTCAGGGAACAGCGCGGGGTGTAGCACAGCCACGGCGCTGACACTGCGGCGTGCGCGCGGCGGATGCGCAGGCGGCGCTGGGCGCTGTGCGAGAGGCGGGCGGCGCGGCAGCCGAGCCAATCCGCGCGCCGTGCCGCACCACAGCGCCTCCTCCCACGCGGCCATGCGCGCGCACGCACGGGTCCACTGCGACACCGTCGCGCCCTCTGCATGCACCACACAATAACTCATCATTTCAGCCCTATCACCTCCATAGCTGGATCTACACCTTTCCCATACATTTACAATATGACAAGTTGAAAGGGGCTTGCATCAAGCGCCTTACTTAACAAAGTTAAATGCCCACCTTGTAGATGAACATCCTTAGCTATGCTTGCCAGTCTATGGTCTCCACTCTGGAACTTTCTAATAACACAGTACGCTTTTCCATGCGCGTGCGCATCTTGAAACAATCACATCCAAAACTACCAATTTTGATAGTGACTGTTTCATTGCGACCTTTAGAAGAGACGTAGGCCTTGCAGTGGGTGTCTATCAGCTGACTTGATAATGATGACGAAAATTTGTGGCGAAAGAGTTAAGAAGCCGTGCACGGTGATGTTTCATATTTGGAACTGCATCAGTTGAGCGAGTAAATGACCATTATTTAGGCTCTTTATCCTATACAAGGTCTTTTATCCTCTAAAAATCGAAGCTGATGAGAGACAGTTACCTGTGAGCGCAGCTGGTAGCGGTGGTGCGTCGAGCGGGCGCTGCGCGAAAACAACGTGCGTGGCAGCGTCAGTGCCGCGTAGCGACACGCTGCGCAGCACGTCGTAATATCCGTCCACGAAGTAGAGGCGGCGCGCGGCTGGCAGCAGCGCCAGCGCCGCGGGCCTGCGCACGCGCCGCCGGGCCAGCGCGCGCACGCCTGAACCGTCGAGCGCGCACGCCAACAGCGCCGGCTCCGCGCCGCGCTCCGACCATACCACCAGGCTGTACACAACGCATTATTTAGATTCAGAAGTCAGTTCAGTTATTCATTCATATTAGCTGATAGGCGCCCAATGCAAAGTCCAAGCCTCCCCTGAAATTCGTCACAATGACCGAACTTCCCGAATCCACCGACTTCTCCCAATATTGATTATGTCGTCGTTCCACGTAGTAGAGGGCCTATCCACAGCGTGATTGCCGCTCGAGAACCTTGCGGCCACAATGACTGTCCATTGCACGAGCAATATGCCCCCCCCCCCCCACTGCCACATTTAACGAGCAATTCTTTGAGATAAGTCAGTGACATTGGTTTTGCGGATCTTGTCATTTCACAAAATAGTTGCATAACTTAAATATATCAAATATTGAGTCTGATGTAAATACGTAAATAGAAAGTAAGCGACCTCGATGTAAATATAACACGTTGACAAATATGTGCAATAATATGATAAACTTAGTAATAATTGAAACAAAATATAAAAAAAAAACTTAATATGAACAGATTAATTTTTTTAACTTCGCAAATGAAAAACTAAAGATCGTTTTCATTGTTGCTATAAGAAAAGTGAGTGAGGGAGGGGAGTTTTCATTATAAACCTTTGTCAAAGTAGAAACGTTCAGGGACACCCTGGAGAGCTCGAATAGGGTCGCTGCATACAATTTCACCGTATTGGGAGGAGCGGAGATCTTACATCGCCTTAGACGGACGCTGGGAATGACGGCGGCTTGAGGGTCACATGTCCAAATAGAACAGAAGATACGCGCTATGTGAAGTCCGTGATACCCTTCGTCGTTGGCGATGAGCACGTCGTCTGGTTCAGCCCCTCGACGTCTCCATAACGTGACGCGACGGCGGCCATCCAGCGCGGCCACGTGCAGAGCGCCGTATTGGTCAGCCGGGCGTGCTCCTCCGCCAACTGCCTCCAGGGAAGTCCAGTATACGCGCCCCGACACCCAGTCCAGGGCTACGCCACGGACAGCTCCGCCCTGGGCCTAAAAAATAACTCCTTACATTTTAAAATCACATGTGACGAGAAAAATCGATTTTAATAAAAAGGATATCGATATATTCAGTTAATTTGAATCAAATAAACACAAGCGTAGACTATGTTCCATTGTATAGTTCTCTAAAACCGATTGTTAAATGCTATTTTAAAAAAAATACTAATTCTCAGATATCGATCGAAATATTGAAATTTGTTGAACTTACATGGTCGTGAAATGAATAAGTATTGAAGTACCTTCAAGTGTTACACTCTGTACAGGACGAGACATAGCTATATCTAAGTTAATTGTCAAAATGATTGAACTAAAATCAATATTAGTCGCAATATAGAAATAGATACTGAGTGGTATTGCTCGTAAAAAAACTCGTGGGGCCACCGGCAGGAGACAGTGTTGTGAGCAACTCTAACAATGATTTTTTTTATGGCCCCCGCTATAGGGGGCCTCTCGTACCCTCTATCTTTTGTGGGACAGGGACTTTTTGGGCAAATTTATTCAATTTTTCACAGAATTTTTTATTATTTTCTTTCTCTTCTTTCATACTTCACATTGTCTTTCGGTCTATTGTTTCATTCCACAATTCTACTGTCTTTCCCTTTTGCTCTGTATCACCTTTCATTCATTCACATCACATTGTTATTTTATATCACATTTTTATTACTTAGATTCTATAATTATTTTATATCACAGTATTATATATTATTTTGCTTTTATTTTTTCTTTATTATCTATTTATTTGCAATATTTACTTTTTATTTCTGTCTATAGCATTATTTATAATTTTTTTACAGAGGGTGATGAATGAATTTTTGGTCTCCTTTTCGCTTATCAGGGAAGCTATTGACTCCTCCCTGATTTTTACGCCAGACCGGCACTCGAATTCGAGCCGGAGTACAATGATTATATTATAGTAATTTCGTGAGGAACTAAATGCTGCTATATCTGGTCGCAAACGCACTATACTTTTAAACAGCTACCTAAGAGTAAAAGTACCCTTTGAAACTACCCACAGGAGTAATTAGTTCTTGAGATATCACTTGGATCTTAACATAATTAGTTCTAGATCGAAAATAGTAAGACACAACATAAGAAGTTTTCGTAAATAACTTATCCGATAGATGGCGCTCATACATAAATATTTTTATATTTTTGGGAAATTAATCTGTAGATACAGACACTTGTTATTATAATGTGTTTCTTAGCGTCAATTTATTATAAGACTGTATGCTTTCTTAATATTAAATATTTTTTATATTTGTTCGGTTTTCGAATGTAAATGTAAACTAACTGAAATGTAAACTAGCTGAGTGTAATTCAGAACCTATAAAATAATATGGGAGACGGTCTTTACCAGTGTTTCTGCAAGGTGCGCGGGAGGTAGACGCGTGGGCAGGGCGGACGCAACGCTGGGAAGTCGCACACGTCGCAGCCGACCACGCGCGTCACCCCAGTATGCCCACCAGGAGCCGTTGATGGGCGCTACCGCCACCGAGCTGATCTCGGCAGCGTCCGGCTCCTCAGGCGCTTCGGGCTCGTGCTCATGCTTGTGCATCTCCCACAGCTGCAGCGCGCCGCCCACTGCAACTACCAGCTTCGCCTTCTCACCTGTGCACACATGTGTCATCCTGTACCCTTGGTTTATTTTTAGCATTTAATTGCATTGATACAAGAATAAACCAATAAAGAAACATGCAGTTATCACAGGAATTAAAGGCTGAAAATAAATAGTAATGTTAGCATTTGATTTTTGGAATTAATAGTCAGACATGCGCAAGCGCATCGCTTTCGACGCCACCATGTAGACTGTACATAGCCGTCGCCGTTTTTGATTGCCAGTAACAAGAATTACTTTTTATGTACCCTATTGATTCTATCTATATATATACTGAACTATGTACTCACCGATCGCCTCACAGGTAAGCGTACCGTCTGCCAGCTGTCTCTGTCGGTAGCCAGCCGCGCATCTGATGGAAAAACCCAGCATATTATGACATGTCTTCGCTAGTGGATGCCCTGGGCATCGTAGGAACGTAACGTCAACATTTCAACTTTCAAGTCGACTACTAACTCTAGTTATAAATTAAATTCAATTAAAATAATAATTTCTTTTTTGCTAAATTTACGTTCACGAAACATCTTAGATACTAGATTAAAAAAGAAAATTATCTTTGACTGTCGGACAACTAATCCAAAACTATTTAGGTTTGAACATATCCTGTTTAATCTATTCCTAATTTATTGATTATCTTGTCTCCAAAGTTCCCAACCTATTATACCAACGGGTACAGCTGCCAATGGGCAGGGTCTCGTTCTCATTATCTCCGGGTTCAGACCCCAAAATACTTTTGCGTCCCTGGAACATCTGATAACATAGTCTCTGGGCGCCCCTGCTTACGTTCTTCACGTGAGTATTCAATGTGCCCATCGTTAACTATAGGGCCTAGCATCCGGACCCCCTAGTTTCACCAAGTGGCCCCTAGCTCACCTCCCATATTCAGTAATGGGTTGTCATACTTTAGGTTATAGAGCCATCAGCTTTGTCTTGTGACAGTCGAAGCTAAACTAGTTTTTGACTCCCCATTCGTGAACATGGGCGATGCCGGTGAGGTTTGAACAGTGGTAAGTCAACAAAGCAAAAGTTACTTACTTGCAGGTGTAGTTGTGTTCGTGTTTGGGCAAGCATAGCTGCGGACATACACGCCAGCTGCACGCTCCGGGCTCTGTACACCATGTATTAACTTAATCTCAGTGGCGGGCACAATGCGGTAAGTTATATAAATTAAAAACACACCCATTGCCAGACAAACTTCTGCTCTAATACCACGTGTTACGGATGAAAATAAAACGCTCTAGTGTTACGTACTTAACTACCGAGACTGCGTGGCATCACCTCGGGGCATTTAAACTACTAATGGATATCTCATCATCATCTCCAAAGATCGCCATGATCACCGGTCTTGTGCTGCACGCATCCAGCTACTCCTCGTGACCCTAAGTCTTCGGTCTACCTAGCAGGCGACTCATGGCCGCCACTTGAGAACCGAGTCCGTTCTTTGTGTATGCCGGAGTAATTTTCGACAGTCAGCGCCGGTGTATTGTCCGGTGCACTAGCTTATTACATACTCGAGGGAATAGCATTTTTTAGCCGCCGCAATTTGTAAACGCCCAATACTTGTAATAAATATATACAAACATAAAGAAGAATCGTTTATAAAACGGAAAAAAGTTGGGTTACACTCTATCTTACGAATGTTCAGCTCTCATAACTGAATATTTGAGCAATTGGCTGCCATCGATATCTTTCGCGACTCTTGTAGAATCTTCAGAAATCATTTTAAGATGTAATGAAATCAGGCGTTACCTCGCGGAAGTCCATCCTAAGTAAGAAAAGGACCAATATTTAGCCACTTCCGTACATGCAATTTGTGCAATGAAATGCACCGCCCGCCAGCCCGCTGATAAATGCGTATGCGGCAAACAATGCGAATCTCACAACCGCCACCACCAAATCACTCAACACGTGTTTCACCTCTCCACTGGGCATCTTCAGGAGTTATGTTACACCGATTAGTGCCAAACACAGAGTGCTTAGTCCGTCGCTGCTTGTTATTTATATGCCATAGTGGCATATAAATAACAAGCGGCGCATTTGGCGGTGGCGGTTGTGTGATTCGTATTGTTTGCCGCATACGCATTTATCAGCGGGCTGGCGGGCGGTGCATTTCATTGCACGACTACCGCTGCATGTGCGGAAGTGGCTAAATATTGGTCCTTTTCTTACCATTTTAAGAATTCACTGAATCCATAATATATTTATAATTAAGTATAAGTACACAGCCTTGAGAAAAATTGTGTGTCCACAACATTTTCAAATAAAGATCTCTTTTAGTGTAAGTCGTAAGCCAGATGTTTTCGCATACGTGCTATCTCTTTACTCTTCGTTTTTTTTTTTTACTTTACGTGGTCTGATCTTTCTGCAATACAACATTGTGATACAATAACACATTTTTAATGTAATGCCACCTATAAAGGAACATATAACAGAACCATTATTTATACGATAACTTATGTGCACTGCTGGTGTACTTAAATAAATAATGAGTAAAAAAATTAATGATGACAAGATGTGTGGGCATACCGGGGCAGGTGTCGCCGGCCGCACAGTGCCCATCAGCGCACAGCGCCTCGCCCGGCGCGCACTCCGCTGTGCCCACCGCGTGCCGACCTGTGGGCACACGCTCACACGTACAGGAAACTGTTTTTTTTTGGCCCCCGCGATTGGGGGCCTCTCGTACCCCTATCTTAGGTGGGACAGGGTCTCTATTGGCAATTTAATTGTTTTCACATAATTTTTTTAATTTTATAATTTTCATTTTCTACTTTCATTCTTCACATAATCTTTCATTCTATTCTTTTATGCCGCAAAATTCTTTCACTTTTGCTTTGTGTCCTTTCATTCCTTCCTCATTACTTGTTACATTTTATCTTTTTTCTTTCATTTACATTTTTATCACACTTTATATCACATTTGAGTTACATTGTATCACCTTTTTTCTTATTGTCTATTTAAATTTTTATTTTTTTTATACATTTTTTAATTATTTTCTTGCAGCATAAGAGGAATTCTTCCCTAGTTTCCTATCCGCCTATCAGGGAGGCTATTGTCTCCTCCCTGATTTTAACGCCAGACCGGCACTCGAATTCGAACAGGAAACTGTTACCATTGTGCTAAGTTTTAATAGCATTTATACTATACGCACATAATTGCAGGTTCTCGTCGCTGCCGTCCTTGCAGTCGTCGTAGCCGTCGCAAATAAGATTTTGCGGGATGCAAGTGTTGTCTCCGCATCTGTAGTAAAACATAATACTATATACTAAAGTAAGAAATAAGAAGATAAAGAAGGGATATATATCAGAGTATACCTCTCTCTAAGCTTCATAAAACTAATAATGTCTCTAAATAGTATTGCAATAAGTATCTCTCTCGTAAAAAAATTCATAAAGGGCTTTTTCAATTTAAGTTAGATTCAGGAAATTAATTGTTCTACTATTGCATAAAGGATATTGTAAAAGTACTCATGAAAAAAAAATTGAGTTTCTTGTGGGCTCTCCTCAGATTTACTTCTTAGAGGACCCGGGAACCCTCGTGGCTTTAAGTTGAAGAATGCCTTATAGGGGAGTTCAAATTGATTCTGGTTTGTATCGAATTTGTCTCTTCCAGCATTGTTCCCATGACGTGATCACTTTATGATCCTATGTGGATAATAATATAAATAAATGAATAGTTTTCTTAACTTAGGATTACATATAAACAATATTATATATATTAGAGTACCAAGTATGAGAATCTTTACTCGGCCACGAACTGCAGTACAATGTAGCCTGTACTACAGCGCTGGTTGTCAAGAAGGAACACAGTTACTTGTATAGCCGGTCGATACTGTTTTTTTTTTTAGTGTGAGCTGACCTGAGCATGGGCGGGTGGCAGGCGGTATGGGCGCACATATGCGGGTCCTCGTCGGAGCCGTCGGGGCAGTCCCGGCGCGCATCGCAGCGCCACGCGGCCGGGAGGCAGGTGCGCGCGCACCGAAGCCGAGCTCCGCACGGCCCGCCCACGCCTGCCGCAGCGCCCGCGCCCACTGCTGTGCCCACGCCCGCAGCCTCTCCCGCACGCGTCCCATTGCCACCAGCGTCGCACGAGGCCTCGTCCGACCCGTCGCCGCAATCCACCTCACCATCGCACCACCACTCGCTGCACACCACATGCCAATATTACTAAAGATATTTAATCATTTATTATTTTTAAACCATACAGAGTAACAGTATAATAACATTGAGAATATCAACGTGCGTTTAGTAAGAAATACGATAAAATAAGGCGAACATTTACAAAGAAAACCAAAAATAGAATGTCCCATTCTAAGCGCCACACCGAATTATTCATTTACAAATAATAGTTTTGCAAGAGTCATCTTACCGTGCCCGATCTAGTGTTAAATACGTCAAGATCGAAGTGATGAGGAAGTTCAAAGCCAAAGTCAAAATAGCTTTACTACGTTAGACCATTATAATCATTTATAGCCGTCAGCTGATAATTAAGTTTATGTTAGTTCGTAATGCGCCATCTAGTGAGAAAAAATTACAACATACAGCGTAGTTTGTCATTTTTTGGCAATAGGAATGGATTACTCATATAGTTGGTAGTCGCAAAGCGTGTGTTATGTATTGGTCGCGGCCTAAAACCAGTTAAAACAATCCGTAATCCTATTTCTGCAACTAATTCTGGACTATCAATAGAGCCATTTGCAATATTAATTAGAAAATTTATAACACTAATATGGCAGCTATGCTTCCGTGGCAGAAAATTATTATTTTTTAAAAGACATTCTCCTGAAAATTATATATACATATTATTGAATAAGTCTTGTTAAACCAAGAGCCAAATATAAATCTTTAGTTATAGCATTATTTGACATATAAAAAGTAAACTTAATTTATATGCAGCGTTGAACCCCTTTTCACAGTGAAAAGGATTATGCTGCCTACACAGAATATTGAAGTCATTGCTCACTCGCATAATATAAATATTCTGTCAGTGGCGTAGCTAAGGTATTTGGGGCCTGGGGCAGATTGGGGCTTGGTGCCCCCCCCCCCCAAGAATAAATTATTTTAAAATTCAAAACAGAATGTAGTTAATATATTATTTTTTTTTGGTTCAAAATAATAATAAATATATATAAAATAACATTAGATCTTATATATTATCGTGTTTTTGTGATTTAGGGCCCTTTTAAAAAACACTTTGTGTTTTGCGAATGAAAGGCTTAAACACTGTGTATATTATTTATAACCGTTTACTTTTTTTAATGTTCATATTATTTAACAACTTTTTTAGCACAAAAATAGTAAAATTCGATATTCTTTTTATGTTATTTACTTTAAATTATGGTTTTCATTTTTCTTTTAACATTTCATTATTCATCGTTCAAAAAAAAATTCAAAAAAATTATTTTCAATTTTGGTGCCCCTCCTGCTTGTGGTGCCTGGTGCGGCCGCCCCGCTCGCCACCCCCTAGCTACGCCACTGTATTCTGTGTGTAGATATTAAGTATAAATTTGGGTATATTACATCGGATGGCATTGCTAGGTACATTAAAGTGTATAATCTAAATACAGTTAGAGGGGGACGGAGAGTGTGGGCGCTCACCTTAGCACGCACTGTCGCGAATGGGCACATGGGCGCGCGTGCGGGCGGCAGTCCGGAGCGCAGCCCGACTCGTCGGAGCCGTCGGCGCACTCCACCGCCCCGGAGCAGCGCAGCGCGCCCCGGATGCACTCGCCGTTCGCGCACCTGCACATGACACCCATTCATTATTTTTCCTTTATTGAAAAAATCTACAACAATACAGAATTATAGTAAAACATCTAAGAATGGAACTAATATAACTAGCTACTTCCGCTATGCAGCAGTAGTCATGCAACGAAATGCACCGCCAGCTAGCCGCTTGAGCTAGACTCATTCGGTGTTTGGCACTAGTCGGTCTAACATCTGAGGATGCCACGTGGAGGGGTGAAACACGTGTAGAGTAGATTAACGGTGTTAGTTGTTTCGCATTGTTTACCGCACGCGCATTTATCAGCGGGTGGGCGGTGCACTTCATTGCACGACTACTGCTGCATAGCGGAAGTAGCTATATTTAGTTCCTTTCTTAGTTATGATGGACTTACGGAAGATAACGCCTGATTCTATTAGATATATAGTAAAACAAACACAAACTGAGTTTAGCGTATAGCTTTTACTTCGACACTTGATGTGTTCTATTCTCTTTTTTAATAACTTTGAATGTCGTTTCTCTGTTTTTATAACAACGCATTATTGTTTTTCGAAAGCATATACCTATATAGGCAAAAGAAATTTATATATCTATTACCTCGTATACGGATGACATAGTTAAGTTTGCGGGTAGAACGAAATCGATTATTGTGATGATTTTGAGGATACGCTTATGCTTTTTAATTATTGGTTGGTGGTACCTGAACTCAGACTCGGAGCAGTTTCGAGGAGTGCAGTTGATTTCGTCGGCGTTGTCCCCGCAGTCGTCTTCAAAGTCACAGCGCCAGCGGCCAGGGATGCAGCGCGAGTCGGGGCACCGGAAGTACGTGGGCTCACAGGGCGCCGCCGCCGCCGACGAGCACTCCGCCTCGTCCTCCCGCCCTGGGCAATCAGCCTACGCACGACAAACGCACGGCTCACTCTTATAGCCATTATAAAACCAATCGGACACATCCTAAAAGAGGGGGGTCGGCCATCATGCAAGACAAAGGGGAGAGAGTATGCTTCCTCAGCTACTGCAGGAGGGTGGTAATGGATGCAATAGGTAAAAATAAATAATGTTGCAAAATAGAATAGTGGGGAAACCTAGAATGTAGTGGTTGAGGATGAATGTATGGCTAATGGAATGAAATGAAATGGAAAAATTGTAGAATGAAAGAAATAGTACGACAGATAAGATGATACGAAAGAGAAGAATGATAATAATAAAAAAAAGAAATGAATAAATTACTAGAATTAAAAGGTCCCTGTCCCACACGAGATAGGGGAACGAGAGGTCACCAACAGCGGAGACCATATAAAAAAAAATAGAGGGGGTTAGTGTATTACACAATAGTGTAACCATCTCATCATTCTAGATGAAAAAGAAGCCTTGTTGAATTTTCTTCTGATAATTCCTTTTTTATTATAAGTATATATGTTAAATACGTATGTATGTATGTTAAAGTATTCATTGTTTGTGAATATGTATTTTTTTTTGTACACGTGAACTACACTTTATAAGTACTAATATGTTTTCCTTACTATGGTTGTCTGTAAGAGATTGCCTTGTGTGATAAGACCGCCCATTGTACTTTTCTGTATATTATTGTATCTGTATATTATGTATCTTATCATGTACAATAAAGAATATTAAATAAATAAATAAACTCACCCGAACGCTTTTAGAAATACTAGTAATATGAGTACCTGTAGTTTGAATTTAAATGCTAATCGGGTTTTATGAATGATTGACAGCCTTATTCGAACATTCGCCTAAGCGATGTGATCCGAGGCGAGGTTCCCCAAAGATCCCTCAAGCTACTTTAACTTAAAAGAGGCTTTAGGCTTAACACCGTTGGTGCCTTGCCTCCTCGCATCAGAATTTTCAAATGCCACCTACTGAAGTTCGCCTATTGTTCTAGACAGCACATTACTTCAGTACAATCAGTACAAAGTATGTAGATACTCTACGTAAATAGTTGTTGTTTGTATTGCAAAAGAACATCGCTAGGTGTAGAAATACTTTTATTTTAATATTCTTTATTGTACACGGTTGGTTAAATAGTTTCATAATAATGAATAAAAAAGTACAATGGGCGGTCTTATCACACGAGACAATCTATTACAGACAACCATAGTATGGAAACAGTAGAAGTATAAATAAGGGGCAGTTAACGTGTACAAAATATATAAATACATATGTATATAGCATATATATTTATTTTAGGTATAATACTTATTATAAATAAAAACATCAAACTTATTTAGATCGCACTTGACTCAAAAAGAATAATGAAACAGAGAAAGAAAGATAAATGAATTAACGGATAAATAATCATAGGTCTAGTAAATAGTTCTTAACCATTTTCTTGAAAATAGGTAGTGCAGGCACTTCCCATATTCAGCGGTAAATCATTCCACAATCGAACGGCCTGTGTAGTAAAAGATTTCGATAATTTCTATGTATAGGAGAACATGAAATGAATAAATTAAAGAGATGTGAGCTACATGAGTGATACAAGAACCAAATTAAACGAAGTATCCCGAAGAATCACTCCATTAAAGCGACAGTGGCCGGGGCAACCGAAGGCTGTTGAGGATGAAAGTTTTTTTTTTAATCGGTCCCCGCTGTTGGGGACCTCTCGTTCCCCTATCTCGTGTGGGACAGGGACTTTTTATTTGTAGTAGTTTATTCATATTTTTTATTATTATCATTCTTCTCTTTCTTCTGTATCATCTTATATGTCGTACTGTTTCTTTCATTCTACAATTTTCCCTGTCTTTCTCTTTAATTCCATTAGCCATACATCCATCCTCAACCACTACATTCTAGGTTTCCTTACTATTTTATTTTGACCAATAACAACATTAAACAACATTACATTTTTTGTTCAAATATTTAACACGTATTTTCTTTATAATTATCATCTTATATTATTCCGTTTATTGCACTATATTTAGTACTGCTATATTTCTTTTATTTCTATAGGACGAAAGGTTCTCGAGTGGCGATCACGATGAACCAATGACTTAGATAAGGTCGCTGGAGGTGGCAGTGAAGAATCGGTCATCGAAGCTATGGGAGGCCTATATTTTGCAATGGGCATCTATCAGCTGCTATAATAAAGAAGTGCTACCTCTGCATCGCAGAGCCACTCCCGCGGCACGCAGCGTCCTGACGCACAGCGGAACTCGTCTCGTGCGCAGCGACGCGACGCACACGCAGCGCCCTCGTCGGAACCGTCACCGCAGTCAGAGTCCTCGTCGCATACCCACACGGCGGGAACGCATGCGCCATTCGCGCATGTGAACTGTAAAAAACAACGAGGAATTAGAAATAAAGATTTACATTTACTATGTTATTTTACAGACTGCCATATAATAGTTTTTTTAAACGGTTTTATTTAGTTCGACCCGTACGGAATTTATTTGGATCAAAATTAGAAATTGAAATTTAAGCACCTTCCCGTTGTCAGATTGATCTTAAATTTGGTACACACATTTAATTTAGATGACAATACAATATAATAAAATCAATAACATTATAAATCTAAGATGGCTGCCGATACAAAATGGCGGACTAGGTACATATACATATATCCACAACCACCACAATATGGGTATCAAAAAACCGTTTAACTTAAGTTTTTTAAATGTATTTATTGTTAGTGAAATTGCGTTTTTTGGGCTGGCCTACATACTTCTACAATTGTGGCAAAGATCTTAAATCTATGGATTAAATATTTTTTCACTGGTGAGATTTAACTAATTTTTTTTTCGGCTTTCAACTGTGATCGTTTCTTTACTTCTTTCATTCATGACACAATGGCTGACCGACTTGCGTTGTCGTCACTCAAGAAGTGTTTTTACTTATTATTTATATTTTATTGATATATTTAAACTATATAATTATTTTCTTATTGTCTATTTTTTAATATCTATATCAGGGGTGACCAACCTGCGGCTCGCGAGCCACATGCGACTCTTTGAAAGATTATTTGTAGCTCGCTATAAATGTAACCGAGTACAAATTTCATTTTAATGTAACTATAAAAAAATGTTATCGTATCGTACGTTTCATTTCTTTTTTTAATTACTCTTTAAAATATTTAATTTCAATGCATATATTTTATACCCTTGTAAAAAAATAAAACATTTTTAAACGTCATTATTTGCAGATCGCCAAAAACTTTAAATTTCGAAAATTGGCTCGTGTTAACAAGATACTTGGCCAACGATGATCTATATATTAAGTTAACCATTAGAGTTTACTTAAGATAATTGTTTGAAATAAGCGCGTCTCAAAGTCCAAATTCTCAAAGTCCTAGGCTATATAAGGTCCTATTTCATTCTTCGTTTATGAACGACATGCCCTGTAAGGGCTATTCCTTACAATGTTAACGATAAATTTTTGATTTTTCAAATTAGTAATTTTTGTGGTATGTATATATATATACATATAAATATATATGTAACAAGTTAATGCAACTACACGAAACAAATATTATTATAGTGCAAAGGATTTTATAAAAGATAACAAAGTATGGGAATGAATTGTTTTCACTCTTTTTTAAGGATATATACAGAGTTTGTTGTGATCTATGTCTCAGATCGATGCATTGTAAACCCTCATAGCTGTAAATTGAAGAGTGCCTTATAGGAGCGCGAGATAAGATCGCTAAGAAAGAGATACCGCGGTCCCTCACATCGCGTAGAGGGCGATCAATGAGGGTGTTGTAGGAATCACAAATGACTCTGTCGTCCTCGCAAAAGCAGGATATCTTGAACATCCAGAATATTACCACCTCCCAAAAAGAGCATCATAGGGGAATTTCGTCTGATTTTAGGCGGTATAAAATTGTGGAAAAGACTCACGTAGTGCGGCGGGCAGGTGCGTGGAGGGCAGTCGCGCTCATCATCTCCGTCGGCGCAGTCATCGCGGCCGTCGCAGCGCGCAGCAGCGGGAAGGCAGCGCGGCGGGGCGCGTGCCGTGGCGTTACCACGACACTTAAACTGCCCGCCCAAACAGGCGAAGGAGTCGCAGGCGCGCTCGTCGGAGCCGTCGCGGCATTGCGGCGTGCCGTCGCATATGTGCGCCGGGTGGGCGCACTGCCCGCTGCCGCACTGGAACTGGCCGGGCGCGCAGCGGAACTGCGGGCACGTGGCCGGCTCGTCTGACCCGTCGCCGCAGTCGTCCTGCCGACATCCGTTAGCTGAGCGTGCACAGTGATGCGAGCATACGAGGGTCAAACTGAAAGTTCTTAAAAAATCAAAAACTAAGCATTCTAGCAAGTTATTAGTTTTATTATAACTTTTCAAAATAGCGTCCATTTACATCAATACATCGCTGCATTCGATGGAACCATTGAGAAAAGCACCTTGCCCACTCGGCCCTAGGGGTCTCTTCGACGGCGTTTTAAAACGCAGCCACTGCTTCTTCGGCGTCCATAAAATGTTTTCCTCGAAGTTTTTCTTTTATTTTCGGGAATAAATAAAAATCTCAGGGTGCGAGGTCGGGGCTATACGGCGGGTGACCCAGTAATTCCACGTCTGAGGTCGCCAAATAGTCGATCGTTTGCCTGGCGGTGTGCGACGAGGCATTGTCGTGATGAAGAAGGATCCTGCTGCGAGGTCGTTTCTCTCGAACTTTTTCCAAGACAAGTGGCAAACAGTTGTTAGTGTACCACTCTGCATTAACCGTTTTCTGATCCTCTAAGACAACTGTCGCGTAATGACCTGTCTTTCCGAAGAACGAGGCCACCATCTTTTTTCCAACACTTCGACCTCTCTTCACTTTAGTTGGCAACTCTTCGGAAGGAAACACCCACTGAGCAGACTGTCTTTTGGTTTCCGGATCATAACAGTAAATCCAGCTTTCGTCACCCGTTAGTATGTCGAACACAGCATTTGAGTCACCTCCGTTAAATTTTTGGATCATTTCTCGGCACCAATCAACACGGCGGAGTTTTTGAGCCTCGGTCAAATTATGCGGTATCCAGCGGGCACAAAGCTTCCTGACCGCTAAATGTTCATGGAGGATTTTGTGCACTTGACTCATACCTATGCCTAGACTTGTCCGAATCTGCTGATAGGTCACTCTTTTGTCAGTCTCTATCATACGCCGCACAACACTGATATTGTCTTCAGTCGTCGCTGTAGAAGGCCGTCCCTCACGCAAATCATCGGTGAGATTAGTTCGACCACGTTTGAATTCATTAAACCAGTTGTAAACTGTGGCACGAGATGGGGCTTCATCGTGAAAAGCCAATCGAAGTCTATCATAACTTTCTTGTTGACTTATATGACATCGAAAGTCATAAAAAATCATTGCACGAAAATTTTCTCGGCTTAAATTCATTCTGACGTGCACAGACAATTTTCAATTTGCCGCCAAATCGTAAAACAAATGACAAATGAATGAAATGTATACTCAATATTATTGGTAAAGAGTTCTATTTTAAAAATTTAAACTTATTTTTTTAATATAATGCTTTTAAGTTGCCAGTTCTCAAAACTTTCAGTTTGGCCCTCGTATTGTATATACAATTTTTTACGAAAGTATGATTAGTCAGCTCATCTGCCAAGCAGCTCAATTATTACGCGATAATATTTAATAGAAACAGGCGTTATTTTGCGGAAGTTCATCCTAAGTAAGAAAAGGACCAATATTTAATCACTTCCGCACATGCAGCAGTAGTCGTGTAATGAAGTGCACCGCCCGCCTGCTGATAAATACGCGTGCGGTAAACAATGCAAAACACAACTACCACCGTTAATCTACTCTCCACGTGCTTCACCCCTCCACGGGGCATCCTCAGGAGATGTTAGACCAGTGCCAAACACCGAGTGAGTGTAGCTCACGCGGCTGGTGCACTTCATTGCACGACTACTGCTGCATAGCGGAAGTAGCTATATATTAGTACCTTTCATAGTTAGGATGGACTTCCGAGAGGTAACGCCTGAATCTATTAGATATCAAAGTAATAGTAATATACGCAAGCAGATTGTGAACAGTCGGGTATTTATTCTAATCTCTGAGGTTAAACAAATTGGTGCGGAGATCAGGCTATGTGATTTTTAGTCGCACCTCAAATGAGTCTCTTTATCTAGACTAGTAAAATTAAATACCTGTGTATCACAGCGCCACCAGAAAGGAATGCATTTAAGCGTGTCTCTGCATACGAACTGCGCGGCGGTGCAGTTGGGGGTGCAGGAACGGCCGTCATCAGCCAGCACGAAGTGTTCAGGACACGCACAGCGCGCCGACGCCCATCCATCCGGCTCTGCAGCAGGCGTCAGCAGGCACAGCCCCGTGCAGTTCAGTCGCTCGCACAACGCTGTCAGCTCTGCACGACAAGAGAAGAGCGTTAGAGCATTCACCAGAATGCAATATTCTCTCATTCAAATAGGCATTACAATGTACATTTAAGTCATCAATTATTTTAACACTAGCCAGCGAGGAATTTTCAAAAAAAAAACTTTTTTTGTGGTTAAATGTTTTTTTTCATAAAATAAAAGTAAGTTACTCCTTGTTACATCAGCTATATGCCGGTATAAGTGGCGACAAAATAGATTTAACCACTTCAGAGATTAGCCGGAATATACAGACAGAATTTTTTTAATATATGTTTGTTATATATACCGTATATATATTCATATGCGTGTACTAAAAGTGATTATTTAAATATCACTAACAGACACTACTATTTTATTTATATGTATATGTAGTAAGCTACAATCGTCTCGCAATACTGATCTTAGAAGAGCCGGACAGAAACTTAACAATTGCTCTTTTTAGGGGGACCGGAAAGTAATGTCGTTTCTGTGTCGTAAATAGTCCGAACAGTTGTTTGACTGGCTTTGACCTATAATAAAATAATATGACGATAGAAGGTTGATACATACGCGGCATGGGCGGCTGGCGCGCAGGGTGGTACACGCGCAGGTCCATGGGCTTGTGCACCGTGTGTACCTCGGTACGGCAGCGCCACGCGCCGCCCTGCTCTGGCGACGAGTCGTTCGATTCCTAGAAAAACGATCACGAGTGAGTTCGCTGCGAGTACAGACGATCACAAGTGAGTCAGCTGGGAGTGCAGACGATCACAAGTGAGTCCGCTGCGAACTCGTGCGTACGTACCCGGTAGTGCGGGTCGGGGCGGCGGCGACAGCTCTCGAGCGCGCGCGTTTCCCAGTCGCTCCAGTACACGCGGCCCGCCCACACGCCCAGCGCGAACACGTGGTGCAACCGCAGCCACGGCATCTGTTCTGTAGTCCACAACGTACATGTCACTTACTTATGCTAAACAAATAGTATAATTTTATTGTTTAAAAAGATACTAAAATTCTTTAGTTCAGTCGGTGGACAACAGATGACGCTACTAGTTTTTTTCTTTTTTTTAATTTACGTAGCAGTATGTATTTTCTTTACTACGACTTATATGAGCAAATGGTTTTTTTGTTGCAATATAGTTATTTGACAGTGAAAAGTTTTGTTATTTACATATCCGAAGCGACAATTATCATTATTTCGATCTGTACATGTGTATACATATAATCCAAAATTTTGTCATTAATGTTCTTACTATAATAAATCCTATATGTAATATTATCTATATGGCAAATTTATAATGTCTTAACTCTAAACTATACAGCTATCTTTAAGTGAAAACTTTTATTGACCGTTTGCTGCTATTGTTATTAAAATAGGTACCAGCTGTAAATTTTCACATATTAAATAAAAATAAAATACCTACTTAATCTAATACTTATTATTAGTTAGTTTTATCAAACTTAGGCTCTTAAACCACTTAATATCAAGTGTCATTGTGGTCACGCCTCCGTATTCAAAATAATTTTAGGAGAGATGCCATTTTTAAATGCTTCGCTGTTTCGCAATTCGGTGAAATTAGTATGAATAAGTTTGGCCACATTGAAAGAGGTTTCAGATTAAGCGCTTTTATCGTATTGATCCTTCATATCTGTGGAACTTACAAATGGTAGGTCAGGTAAATAAAAACCTCTAGAGAATAATATTCGCATGTGGTTTCCGTCGAGGTCAGCGACCGCGATGAAGTCCTCCCGCGCGTCCGCGAAGTACAGCTCGTTGGCGGCGGGCAGGAGCGTGAGAGCGTTGGGCCAGCCCAGGCCTGCCTCGAGCAGCACGCGACGCTCGGAGCCGTCCATGCCGCAGCGGCCGATGTGTGCCCGCGCGCCCCAGTCTGACCAGTACAGCGTGCTGCAAGCAACATACAGCTGCACTTCGACTGTTACAACTCGCCTATGTCATCGATTTATTCAAACATTTAAAAAAAATGATTATTGAACTTCTTAATTTTTAGTCTATATCTTCTTTTAAGCCAATGGTCTGCCGTAGTCTACCTAGTAGCGCACTGTCCCGCATTCAGAGGACTCCGGGTCGACTCCGAATGCCGGTTGGGCGTAAAAATGAATGTTAGAAGATGCAAAAAGTAGGGAATCGTTTCTCAGTATTTGTAAAGTAATAGTTAAACATGTAACAAAAATAAACAAGTAAAACAGTGTAATAGAGTAAACAAAATTGTAAAAAAGAAATAATAAGGCGATGTATGAATGAGAATTAGAACTAAAGAGAAAGATAGAATGAATTGTGGAATGAAAGAATGGAACGATAGATTACGTGAAGAATGATAGTAGAGAACGAAAATGAAAAGGACAGTGAAAAAAAAAATTATAAGACAAAAAACGACCCCGTTCTTATCAAAAATAGGGGGATTATGGGAATGAGAATAAATAAATAAAAAAAAACCGATGGTCACCTACTGCCCTGTCCAGCGACTTAATCGTTGATCGACCTAGTGGCCACCCTACCCACGCGGGTCTACCTGCTCGTGGTCGCCAATCGAAAACCTTTCAGCCCCATCAGCCATCGGCTACAAGAGCGATGTGCCCTATCTACAAGCACTTCAAACGAGCAATTCTTCAAGTTACGTCGGTGATTACTATATTTTTGACGATATAATTTCTCTAAATTATCTTGTAATAAATTTATTAAATCGGAGTGTATAGTAAATCGTACATAGATGCCACGAAAGAGGTACTAAATTTACAAAGCCTAGAGAAAGGTGATTGTCATATATCGACTATTTTATTATTTGCTTCACTATAGCTTTCACGTTTGCATAAATGGAGTGAGCGTTCGTGTAACATATGTATGCCACGCACGCACACATGCACGCACTCACGCACGCACACATGCACGCACGCACATATGCACGCATGCACGCACACACACATTATATATACTTTCTACTCTGTGGTCTTTTGAAGCGAAACGCAACTTCATGTTATTTCGTATTTTGTTTTATTAACACATATAAAATGATGGACAGTCAGTGTTCTCCTGTTGGCAACCAGGAGTTTCCTTTACCTAATATTAGTAGAAAACCCTGGTCAATTTATATTTTTAAATATGAAGAGTATGCTATTCTAGCAATAATGGGAGTGATCGCGTGCTCACCCTGCGCGAGGATTCACTGCGAGTCCACGCGGCTCAGCCAGGCCTCCGCGCAGCAGCACGCGCCGATGGGCGCCGTCCAGCCGTGCCACCTCCACGGTGTCGGTGCCCTTGTCGCACCAGTACACGTTGCGCGCCACCCAGTCCACCGCAAGACCATCGGGGTTCTGCAGCGTCGCGCCCTGCACCAGCTGACAAACAAACAGTACTTAGCGCAAGCATAAATATTCTAGCACATGAATGATTTTTGATTGAACCTCCATCACCATCATCATATCAGCTGATAGACGACAATTTGAAGGCATCAAACAACGCCAAGGTTAACAAACAACGCCAATATTCTAGCACATGAATGATTTTTGATTGAACTTCCATCACCATTATCATATCAGCCGATAGACGACAATTTGAAGGCATCAAACAACGCCAAGGTGACCGGTCCTGCGCAGCTTGCGTCCAGCGATCTTAACTAAGTGGAAGGTCTAATTTTGCCGGGACAACCAGTTTTGATAACTTTCCGACCATAATGGACCTCGATGTTAATAGAGCCTATATATCTATACCAATAAATAAAACTGGAGTGTCTGTTTATAACGTTCAATTTAACGGTGCTTTAGCCAATTACGTTCGCACAACATATTTTGTCTGTAGTTGGAATTTATCGAAGGACCTTGCTATATGTGTGGCAGGTGTGTGCTATATGTGTGGTATAGCAGGCATGCCATATGCTCTTGGATTTATACTTCAACAAACAAGTTCACTTATTAATATTGTACTTGTGCGCTGGCTGGAGCGAAAGACAGTGCAGACGCCCACTTTCGGTGTGACGTCACGATGCGCATGCACCGATCCCCCGCCACCAGTGTGTTCCAAGTCTCATTTAATTATTCGTGTAAATATATGATCTATTACCCTTCTTATTATTACAACAAGTGTACCTACTTTGAATACAAAATTCAAAATGCATATTAGAAATAGATTGACAAAAAAGCTTTTTATTCAATAAATTAATATTTAACCATTAAATGAATTATGATGCAAATCTGCAACATACCAATTAAACGGTATAAGTAGCAGTAAATGCATAGTGTTGTATAGCTGCAGCATAAGGTTTTGAAAAAAAATTAAATAAAAATAGGAATATTATGCATATATATATATATATATATATATATATTTTCCTCTGCATTGTAGTGTATAAATAAAAGTCGTGCATTTAAGGGTTAAATGATAAGAATCTTTGGCAATGTCGCTTGGTAATTTTTATTTAATTTAGACTATCTCTAATAAATCAGTATTAAACTTCATTAAAATACGTGTTGTTATGGAGTTTCTTCCTGCTTATTCTCCACAACTAAACCCTTGCAAAGCATGGTAGAGTCAAAAAATAGATGGAAAAAAATTGATCAATATGAGTTTTGTTAAAAGTTTCTACGTTGAATAAGCGTATTTTACCTTTTTAGGTTATTTTTAGGTAACTATTAACCGCCGCACAGCACTCTACCGAAGAAGAGAACATAGAGAAGAGAGCATAACATAATGGAAAAGAAAGTGTTACCATACTCAGTAATGATGCTGCCCCAAGCTAGCATTCATCCAACTAAACGGTTTTTAATGTTACATTTATTTGTAACGTTTTACGTATTGATTTAAAAATTTGTGTGATAAATGGTCGCAACCTGGTAGTCGGAAGAAGAGAGCTCAAGCGAGCGGAGAGGATCACGTGGTCGTGGTGTATCCAGTGGCACCGGGCGCAGTGGACCAGCGCGACACACGCGCTTGATGGAGCTGCCGAGACGCGTCACGTCGCTCCAGTAGAGGCAGCCGCCCGCCCAGTCCATGTCCAACGCGACCGCGTTGGTGAGGTTGTGAACCAGCAGCGAGGTAGTGGCGCCCGAGTTAGAATTCTCCGCCACCACCGCCGTTTGTCGAATGTAGTAGCGGTTTGTGAATATCAGCGTCGCCTTAACAGCTGTAAGCATCAAAGTCATTCGTAACATATACATACTGTTCTGTTCACTAATCAGCCAATATCTGCAAGGTCACAATTCAGAATCAATATTTCACCCACTGGGTGACTAGTGTTACTCAATTTCATTTTTTTATGGTAAAATTTTTTGTCTAATTAAGAAAAGGACCAATATTTAGCCACTTCCGCACATGCAGTGGTAGTCATGCAACAAAGTGCACCGCCCGCCAGCCCGCTGATAAATGCGTATGCGGCAAACAATGCGAATCACACAACTGCCACCGCCAAACAACTCAACACGTGTTTCGCCCCTCCACGGGGCACATTCAGGAGTTATGTTACACCGATTAGTGCCAAACACAGAGTGTTTGAGACTACCACTGCATATGCGGAAGTGGCTAAATATTGGTCCTTTTCTTACTTAGGATGGACTTCCGCAAGGTAACGCCTGATTGCATTAAATTTTTTGTCTCGTTTTGTAATTGTTAAATACGTGTCATCATTTTGGTGTAATAAATGTTAATCTTATATTATTAAATAATAAATAAAAAAGATGTCATAAATGAACATTATAAATAGTATTGACTCTAGCAAAGACCCCTGCGAAACAACCTGCAATATACAATGCTCTTAGAGAATATTTAAAATAGCAATTCCACACCTTAACAAAAAAAAAAACCATTTGCATATATATAATGTCTTATACCCAGAGATCGTTGGCATTGCTATTACAGGTGCCTTATTAAAATCCGTCGATATTTATGGAACTTGGAATGACCACTCGCCATTTCCACTATAAGCAAAAAGCCGACTTTTAAACTACTCATAGCTATAAAAGATGTGAGGACTTGGAAAAACTTTTGATTGAAAAGGTAATAGTGACCACGTGGCCACAAGCCTATGCTATGGTCTGCCCATGCTTGATACCACAGGTGAAGACTCGCAGAGAGCATAACATAATGGAAAAGAAAGTGTCACCATACTCCGTAATGATACAGCCCCAAGCTAGCATTCATCCAACTAAACCGTTTTTAATGTTACATTTATTTATAACGTTTTACGTATTAGTTTAAAATTTTGTATGATGAACGGTTCAAAACAAGGATTTTAACGGACTCACATGAGATTGGCTCGCAGCTGATGCCGTCGGCCATCAGCCGGTACCCCTCGTGACAAGAGCATACGAAGCTGCCGACGGTGTTCCTGGAATAGCGCAAACATTATAATGGATTCTTCAAATGACGCCTTTATTCCGAAAAGTTCCCTAGTCTGAATAGCACACGCATAAAAATAAAACATCATTTACAATTTGTGGTATTCGTTTTTTTTAAGCTCATAAAAGTAGTTGCAACATAAAAAAAATATATAACAAAAAGTAGAGGTTGTAGATGGGAGCCCTGAGGAACACCAGGTTGGACGACTTTTGCTTCAGGTACAAAACTATTGATCACCGGATGTGGGCGTGGCTGGAGGGCGGAGGACGGACGTATGAAGGCAGCAGGTAATTAAATTGCACAATTGTGAATGAATGAATGAAGAAAATAAGGTCGTCGGTGGTCGGGGACGGAAGCTTTCCGTGTGTCTACCACGAGCCAGGCGACGCGACGTGGGTAGGCTTCCCCCTAGATCTGTTGCACTGACGGTCCCTCCAAATGTGCCCAAGGACGACAAGCATTTTGTGGGTAGAAATCGCATCTAACCCTGCTCTTATTCCAGAGGATAGGATATTTTATGTCTATTCAGAATATTTCCTCACTCGAACTATTAAAAACCACCCACTAAGTGGAAAACGACATACTGAAGGTAGTGGGAGGTGGCTGAATGTGGGCAGCGGAAGACTGGTCATCATGGCGACCTTTGGGAAAGGACTACTATGTCTTGCATTAAGAATGTGTGGCTGATGAAAATGATGAATAGCTTCTGGACTACTATGTCTTGCATTAGGAATGTGTCGCTGATGAAAATGATGAATAGCTATGTATAGTTGATGATGAATAGCTTCTGCATCGTATGGTACGCCAGAAAACCCACCGGCAGCGCTGGTCGCAGGGCTCGTCCTCAGCGCACTCGTCGACGTCGCGGCAAGCGCCCGCGCCCGCCCTACGCCAGCCGGCGCGGCACCAGCACGCGTGACCAGCTGCCAGGTCCGTGCAGTTGTGGGCGCACTCGCCGTTCTGCACCGCGCACTCATTCACATCTGCACAAACAAATAACTATAAAACATCATCCATGGGGATTTTCTTTCAAAATAACTTTATTCGAGTATTCATTTACATGCCACCTTTGAATCGTCGACATTATAAGTAGTTATTACCGGCTTGCAATACTGATCTGTTGAAAAGAACCGATTAGGAACGCAAGTTGCTCTTTTTAAATGAAGTTAACAATTTTTGATTTGTGAATTATTGTATCACAAATGTAAATGAGCCAACAAACCTAGTTTGACATATTTCGCACTTGAACGCTATAATAAGATTTATTTAATTTTAGATTTAATACTAATAAAAGTAATATCTAATGGATTCAGGCGTTATTTTGCGGAAGTCCATCCTGAGTAAGAAAAGGACCAATATATAGCTACTTCCGCCAATGCAGCAGCAGTCGTGCAATAAAGTGCACCGCCCGCCAGCCCGCTGATAAATGCGCATGCGGCAAACAATGCGAATTACACAACTACCACCGTTAAATCACTCGACACGTGTTTCACCCCTCCACGGGGCTTCTTAAGGAGTAATGTTACTATATTGATCCTTTTCTTACTTAATAAAAGTAACTTTAGTATATATGTGTACAAAGGCTTTATTTATTTTTTGCGAAAAATCTTGAAATTATTTGACCCCAGTGATATTTTAACAACAAACAACAACAACAAACAGTGATTTTTAACAAAATAGATTCCTTACAACATATGCTCTATGACTTTAACGTTACAACTATAAAGAACAATCTTTATTTCATTTATTATTAAGAATGCTTACAGATTTATTCAGTACTTGATTAAGCTACTTGCTACATCATATATTAGTCGCTGCCTAAACGCATTTGGATTACCATGTTATCCTATTTTTGTAACTACTTTGCACTTAATGGCGCCATTTGCAGTATTAAATAGATATGTAACACCAGAGGTGGTGGAGATAGAGGCACCTACTGCAGCGCCGCTCGTCGCTGTAGTCCCCGCAGTCGTCGCTGCCGTCGCACAGCGCGGTTGACGGCACGCAAGCTCCGTTCGCGCAGCGCCATTCTGCGCGCGCGCAGCCCCACAGCGCAGCGCCCGCAGCCTCCGAACTCGTTCCGAATGCGCGCGAGTACGACGCTGCAAATGTCATCACATAAAGAGGACATTTTTCCCGGACGCCATTTCAGCGTACCGCGTGCTCCGCAGTATCGTGGTGGACGCGGACTCGGCCCAGCTCTTCACGGGGCACGGGGGGTTCTCTAAGTACCTCCACAGGTTCAATCTCAAGGAAGACCCCTCGTGCTTCTGTGAACCGGGCGTGGACCAGACCGTGATCCACCTTGTGGCCCGGTGTCCCACATTCGGGGGACTCCGGCTCGAATTCGAGTGCCGGTCTGGCGTAAAAATCAGGGAGGAAACAATAGCCTCCCTGATATGAGACGAAAAAATCATAGAACAGTTCCTCATACTTTGCAAAAAAATAATGAAAAATGTAATAGAGAAAAATAAAACCCAATAAAATGTAAAAAACGAAAATCAAAAATTGCAAACAAATAAGACTGACAAAGAAAAGTAATAAAGTGATATAGAATAATACTACAATATAAGTAAAAAATGTGATATAGAATAATAATAGAACATAAGTTAAAAATGTGATATAGTATATAAGAAAATGTAAAAGTAATGAGGAACGAATGAAAGGCAATACAGAGCGAAAGGGAAAGACAGTGGATTTGTGGAAAGAAAGAAATGAACGAAAGATAATATAAAGTATGAAAGAAGAGAAAGAAAATAAAAAAAATGTATGTGAAAAAATTAAAAAAAATGTAAATAAAAAGTCCCTGCCCCACACCAGATAGGGGGTACGAGAGGCTACCAATAGCGGGGGCCATTAAAAAAAAATGTCATCACATATTCCATTGCTATACATGACTGCCTTTAGTGTCTATAGTTGGCATTGTATACTGTCTCGAGGTGTTACCAATGATGACTTAGGCTAATTAAACGGCTCTATCAAGTATATAATGTATCAAGTTTATACTCAACGTACAACATAGCCAGGGTATAAGCGAAAGAAATCACTAGATCTTGATTCAAGAATGACAAGATCCTTGAAAAAAGAAAAGTGATCAACATTGTTCATCGGATTTGGCTAACCACATTCTGGAGTAGAAATGTCTATCCAATAAGTAGACAGACAAACTAAAATTAAGGTGTTCGGAAAACTATGGCTGTATGCCGTTTTCAACCAGCCCTACTGAAAATCTTTAAGGAAATTATACGTTCAACAGTGAACTTACTCCAGCTGAAAAAAACGATGACAGTAGTAAAGTGCAGTAACAGTATGAAATGAATAGCGAAAATTAAAATAAAAACTACAGTATAGCCAGTTGTACTTTGATTAATTATGAAAATTTAGTATCAGCGCCATCTATTATCAAATTGTAGTAACTTTAATCTAAGTGGCAGTAAAAACGAATAGTGATTCCATTTTGAATCCGTGGACTCACAGCACATGAGCGGATCTTCATCAGAGCCGGCTCCAGCACCACCGCCGTCCAAGCAGTGGTCGCGGCCATCGCACACCAACGCCGCGTCCACGCAGCGCCCACGACAGCGCAGCGCGCCCGCCACACAGAGAGACTCCGCACTTGCCGGTACTACCCCTAATGGTATGGGAGGCGCTGTAGAAGTAAGCGGAGAGCCGGTGGTCACAGCCGCCACACAGCCTGCCGGCTCGTCGGATCCGTCGCTGCAGTCCAAATCACCGTCGCAATACAAAGCCTGCAATTTAATGTCGAACAAAAGTACAGATTGGTAAATTGAAGTGACAGTTGGAAGCAAAGGTTTAAAGTTCTAGATTCTAAACCAGGGAACGGCAAACGCAGCATAGAACGTCCACATACACGGTGAACATACGATATTGTTAAGGTCGTAGAAAGATGCCGGGTCTAGGTTGCTCCCAAAGGGTCCTTTTGAAAATCTATAACAGAGGCCAATATCTACCAGTGGACGTCCTATGGCTGAAATAATGATGATGACATTAATATAGTCATAAGATTCTAGATGGCGCTTTATCAAAGGAGAAGAATTAGTGAATGCGCTAACCGTGTCGAGACATAACGAGGAGGCGGGGCAGCGGAAGGTTCCAGCTGCGCAGGCGCAGGCTGCTTCGTCCTCAGCGTGCGGACAGTCCGCCTCACCATCGCACACGCCGGAGGCCGGGGCACACGCCCCTGAAACTGCGCACCGGTACATCCCCGGTCCGCAGCTCGTCGCATTGCTGGCGGCCGTCGTATGACCTGCGAACCAAAGTAATTCTCCTCTTTACTCTCTCCTCTCAAAGCGTCATTCCCGAAAGCCTAAAGGAAGTTATAACTTTAGGTCTTTTACTCACATCGTACTACGGAACTAAGTTTGTTCAATAAGTCAGACACGCGAGGACATTGCAATTTTGCATCTAAGATTTTACCAACAAAAACCGCACATGTATACATTGGTAATGTTTTAATATTTCGCAAAACGAACTTCACGCTATGGAGAGGTGTGTATGTAGAATGAATAGCTCAAGCCCAAGAGTTCGACCAAGTTTGTGTTAGCGTAATACCTTTGTGAGAGAGAAATAGAGGAAGCAGTAAATATGTTTCATATGATCATATTTGTTTTGCCACGGGTACATAGGAAGAGACATAAAATATTTTGGCGTTTTAGCTATAACGGTAACTAACGAGATATCGATCAGATTAAACACTGGAAAAGGAGCTGGATAGGTCACACTTTTTTTGTTTCGGTGGGGGAAATCTTCCGGTATTCAAGATGCCCTGCTTCTGGGGGGAGGACAGGGGTATGTGGCATTCCTACCCACTAACCCCCCCCCCCCCGTGGTCGCCCTCTGCGCTAAACGGTGGACCGCGGTATCTCCCGGTCAGGGATCGCCACGCGGTCTTCCCTCGCGCCGTGCTACTTTTCGATAGCCCGTCCAGAGGTATGCGTGGATACGCTACCCCCGAAACCCTCGTGGTGCTATCACGATGGTTCGAAACCACGTCGAACCATCGTTCGTCCCAGAGTCACCGAAGCTAGAGTCGTCAGGTCACACTCTCCGAAGGAGACATATGCAACATATACCGAGGGAAGCCCAGAGAGCGAAAACATGGTCGTCGTAAGCAATCCTAGCAATGGACGATAATTTTAAAGAGAACCGACCAGGGTTATGACATATTGTTGACGCCGTCTGTCAAACCCGTAACATAGGAATTAATGTTAAGGAAAGGAATTCGGTTACACGCATGACTAAACATAAATGTGACGCGCACCACAATGCAGGGTCTCGTCGGAGCCGTCGCTGCAGTCGGTCTGGCCGTCGCAGCGCCAGCGCAGCGGGATGCACTCCGCGTCCGCCCCGGGCATCCGGCCAGCACACTCGAACTGCTCCTCCCCGCACTCACCCGTGCCCTCCGCCATCGCCCCCTCAGTCGTCTCAGCGCTCTGGAGCGCATCTGTCGTATCTGGAAATGATAGCCAGCTGTCAACATGTACTTAAAGTAACGCTTGTCCTCGCAAAAGAAACTGATTCACCTCCATAACAATTAAGCTCATCGGCGCCATCAGGGCAGTCCGCGACGCTGTCGCAGCGCCAGGCGGGCAAGTAGCAGGCGCTACCGCCGGTGCAGCGCAGCGCGTGGGGGCCCAGTGCTGCGCAAGATGCGCGCGCACATCCCCGTTCATCTGACGCGTCCGCGCATTGCACGGCACCGTCGCACCGCGCCGACAGCTCCACGCACATTCCGTCATCGCACCTGAACAAAACAATCAACACCGTTGCTCTCAGAACTAATTTCTGCCTCGCATTTTGTCTGGTTGCACGCCATATATATAGTTTAACGATATTAAATATTTAATGGAATCAGGCGTTACCGCGCGGAAGAACATCCTAAGTAAGAAAAGTACCAATACTTAGCGACTTCCGCACATGCAGTGGTAGTCGTGCAATAAAATGCACCGCCCGCCGATTAGTGCCAAACACAGAGTCTCCGTAACATCGGTGTAACATAACTCCCGAAGATGCCCCGTGGAGGAGTGAAACACGTGTTGAGTGATTTGGCGGTGGCGGTTGTGTGATTCGCATTGTTTGCCGCATACGCATTTATCAGCGGGCTGGCGGGGTGTGCATTTTATTGCACGATTACCACTGCATGTGCGGAAGTGGCTAAATATTGGTCCTTTTCGTACTTTAACGATATTAATTTTGTCAGTTAGTTTGTTAGCGCTATCTAGTGAAAATTCTGTAATATTAAATACATACGGAGTTGCCATTTCGGCAAATACTGTATTAGACATAACTAAACGACATTTATGTAAACGAACAGAAAATAAACGAATTTCGTACAATGATCAAATACATTCATTCAAGATGGCAACATACCTCCACCTTAACAATATTGAACCTCGTTGATTCACTATTTTTTTATTTTATTTCCCTTATTGTGGTTAACAAAGGAGTTGTATCAATTAAATATAAATAATATTGATTTAACTTACATTATATAAACAAACAGACCTCTATCACTTTCTTACAAACAAAAGAAGATTTAAGAGTTCATGTGTAACAACAGTATGATAAATTTAATAATAGTTTTTGACTTCGCAAAGGAAACTAAAGTCTAGCCAAGTTGATATTAGACGAGAGGAAAGAGAAAATCTAATTATTAATTATTTTTTTATTAGTAGAAGCTTCTGGTAGTACCAAAATTTTCGATTGGTAAAAATTTTAATTTTTTGATTTAAATAGAATTTTTTTTTAATAAATTTCCGCAAAACATTATTGGATTACCGTTTATAAAAAACAAATAGCAATTAAAAAGTAAATTGATGAAAAAGGAATATTAAACAATAAACGAATATTTAAATGAAAAGAATTGTTGTCGACGATGTAGCAGGCTATATTTGGCATAAAGTGTATATACATAAATCTATACTGTGACACAATTTTAACACGTTGAACGCCAGACTAAAAACCATGTTTAGTTCAGTGGGCCGCGACGGACACCATGTGACTGCCATCATGTTGGGTCCAAGAGGCCGCGTCGGACACCATGTGTCCGCATGCCCTCGATCACTTCAACAGCCTCTAGGGAGAGCCAACGGACAGTGTTTCGACTGTTTTTACCAAGGCATGTGACCCGTGCGACCCCGTAGAAAAATAATGGGTAAATCGCTGTTACCGTAAGTCGCCCATTATTTTTAAGGGTTTTACTGACAATATTTGCAAAAAACACCTTGGCGATTTTTTGACGATTTTCGATTGAATGGTGTGGTCCCAGGGGACAGTATGCTGTCGGACACATGGCGTCCGCCATGGCGTTCAACGTGTTAAATGACGTGTTGTGGAGTTTCTTCCTGTTCTTTACAACTATAGCTCTTTGCGAAGCAGAGTAGAGTCAACAATAAGAGTGCTGTAAAAGCTACAATGTGAGTAGAGAAGAGTACATAGAGTTACACAGTACTTGATGTGCGCTGGCGGGCAGTCGCAGTCGCGCTCGTCTGTGCCGTCGTCGCAGTCCACGCGGCCGTCGCAGCGCGCGTCTGGTGCTGCACAGCGCCCACCTGCCCCGCAGCGCAGCCAGCCGACCGGACAAGCGCGGGACGCTGTTTCATATAACTTCATTATATTTACCAATAGATGGCGTTGCCGCCTAATTTGAATAACCAAATTTCGGTGTTAAAATGCACATGTTGAATATGATTTTCTAATAAGACAGGTAAATGAAACCCACATTGGGACTCTGACGCGATGCACTGGCACACACACACTACACCTGAGGCCTAGTGGAGATCCGCACCTACTCCTGACCATAGAGTAGTCCTCGCATGCATCACACGTACATTCATTAAAATATTCCGTTTACCTTCGAACGAACTTCTTCGAGGTACTGGTGAAACGATTTGGTCTTTTATTTCTAGCACCTACTCCTGACCGTTGAGTAGTCCTCGCATGCATCACACGTACATTCATTAAAATATTCCGTTTGCCTTCGAGCGAACTTCTTCGAGGTACTGATGAAACGATTTGGTCTTTTATTTTCAGCCCGCAGACATTTCAGTTCCACGGACTTATTTAGACAAAACTGTAAAAGCTCAACGGCTAAAAACAACATTATCATCATATCAAATGTAAAATTAAATTAGTATTTTAATGTTTGGGAATTATCTTCTAAGCTCAACTTTAACTTCAGTGTCGGTCAAACGATTAAACTTAATTATTAGAGGGATCAGAAAGTAATGACGTTTCTGTCGACATATTTTACAAAAAAAAACCGATTGATTTTTACCGCTCTGGCATTGAAAATTGATGATGAAAGGGTAAGCACTCACTGCAGTAGTAGAGATCCTCGTCGCTGGCGTCGAGCGAGTCGCCACAGTGCGGCACACCGTCGCACACGAGGTCGAGAGGAATACAGCCTCCCTCCGCGCATGCGAACTGCTCATGCTCGCAGGACGCACGCGCTGCAGCGCAGGACAGCCCGTCGCGCGCCAGCGTGCGACCCTCGCCGCATGCGCACTGCACGTGACCGTCCGACGACACCGCACACAGCTCCGCACAACCGCCGTTCAAGATGGAGCATGGATCTTTTTCACCTGGCCATCGAGCAAAGATATAGTACTCATTTATTGTGAATTTTATTTTCATCACCTTTCATCCTATCCTCAATTACTACAATCTAGGTCCATTTATTTATTATCTACATTAAGTCACAGTTTCTTCTTGTTTTGTTGTGCTCTCCTTCATCTTTTTTCCTAACCAACATTCAGAGTCGAGTCGAAGTCCTCCGAATGCGGGACAGTTGGCTATAATATGGATCACGGTCTAGTCCACACTCCAAAAAACCAAGAGGGACCCTTGAGCCTAAACCGGTTAAGGTAGTAGGAGAATCCCCCATGCCCCGTGATGAGCTTTACCAAGACCGCGTCCAACGTGATGCTGCGCCTGACCTTTGCGCCATCTAGCGCTGAATAGTAGAACGTTCATAACAAAAACGGTGTTGAAACATGATTAGCAATCGAATAAAGACACCGCATCATATGTACTTACTCTTAAATTTTTCCAACAGCCCCGTACGTATTCCAACAGTAGAGATAAGCTCTAAAAATTTGTATTACGATAAAATAAACAAAAATTTAGGATTAATGAATTGATGATTTAGGATTTAGGCCGAGAAAAACGAATATGAGCGTCACCGCCTGCAGCAACAAAAACATTCAACTATATTCCTGGTTTCCTGACTCGGGGATCAGTCACAGCCTCTCTGTTATTGGCCAGCGACCAAAAACTCTTCCACACGACGGTCAAATGGCATAACTAATTGTACTATTGTAATGTACTCGTATGAATGTATCTCTTTAAGGAGTGTCTTTTTAAATAAACAAATTACATTTATAATACTGTAACAAACATCAATTGTATCTTGTAAAGTTAAAGTTCTTATATGTTATATTATAATTTTAGTTATATTTATAATTTGTTCTTAGTGTAGGTTTTTGTATTTTTTATTGCTTTGTATAAGTATTTGTGTATGTGTCATTGTAATGTGTACAGAGGGCATATCTTTTTCATCCTAAATTTAAAGATATTATAAATACAATCACATTGATTGTTTCACCTGTAAGGTTATATTTATTGTTTAGTTTTAGCTTTAAGTAGAGATTAGTAGCAGGATGTGCTCACAAGTCTGATGCTGCGGCGCGACCACGATGAGCGACATGGGACGCGGCAAGTGGCGGCGTAGTGGGCGCACGCCACCAGCTCGCTTGTCCGCTCGCAGCACTGCGCGGGCCACCCAGTCCGACCAGAACACCCATCCACCGCCCACAGCCACAGCGAACGGGTGCTTCGCCCCCGACCTCGTTACCACCTGCGCAATTATTATATTGTTTGCCTTCATAAAATTAATAAATCTGTGGCGTGCATATCGCGCGCCACTCAAACGCGCGTTGCCTAGCAACGAGCTCTTACTCTCGCGTCCGAAAAATCGCGTATTTCGCGACACATACTGTAAATGAGTAATTCATTTTACTGATACAATAAATTTGCATCGAATTTTAATTTTAATTTAAATTTTACTGGTGACCCCGAGTAAGGACAACAAGAAGCTACAGAAGAACAAGAAGCTACAGTACTACGACCACTCCTACAAATCTTTTATGAAATTACAAATTACGCCCATGCAACCGATGCCAATTGAGACTGAAGATTCTTGAAAGTCGACCCCCTCCCCCCTCCACCAGGTGTCGCTGGCATCGCAAGACCTTCAAGAGTGCGTCTATCAGCTGATATGATGACGGTAAATAAATTTAAGAAGTTCATTTAATATAAACTTGTTTAGAATACTATAATAGTGCAAAGGATTTATTAATAATAGGGCTTGCAAATAAATTACTCTAACTATTGATGAAGTGACCACAAAATTGAACCTTCCGAGTTTGTTGTGGGCTCTTATAAGATCTGAGCGCGTTTGGAACATTTGTAGCTTTAGGTAGAGTCTAGTTTTTATCAAAGTGGTCTATTCTGGTATTGCTCTCTAAGTCAACGCTGTAGTCTTCTGATAGATGAGCTGGTGTCAATACTGGTGTTTATATGTGGGTAGTGTGAATAAATGAAGAGTTTTTGTAACAAGTTGCTTTAGTACACTCACGTGGCGATGCGATCCGTCGTAATGCGCGCGCTCTATCTTATCAAGTCTCGCGTCTGCCCAGTAGAGACGCCGCGCGCCGTGGTCCAGCGCCAATCCGTTGGGCATCAGGATGTCGGTGCCTATGACAGTCTGCAGCCCCAGTCCGCCCACCAGCGCACGCTGTATCGACGGATGCGACTGGTTCCAGTTCGTCCAGTACAACCGCCTGTGTACAACTGCCTCAGTGATTTTTTTAACATTAACACCAATAAGGCAATAAATAAAAATAAAACGAACACTAAAATATAGAAATAAAAGGAATAATACGTGTTAAATATTTGAACAATAAATAATGTTGCAAAATAAAATAAATTACTAGAATTAAAAAGTCTCTGTCCCACACGAGATAGGGGAACGAGAGGTCTCCAACAGCGGGGAACATTTAAAAAAAAAAAAACATTAACACCGCTCAACATATTATATTTACCATAAAGTAGTCAAAATTTCTTCGTCAGATTTTTATATAAAATATCTTCCTTTAAGTAAGAATTTTCAAACATCTTTGAAACTTCAAGAGCCGACTAGAAACTATTTTAAAATTAAATTTAACAATGTCTGATGTATTCATTATAATATCAACCATGTAAATGATGAATCAACAATTTTTTTTTTAAAAAAAAAGGTATTGAAATGCGAAGTCTTGTAAAATTATTTTGAGTTTAAAATATTTCAAATAAATGATTTTCTTTAACAAATAACATTAATCTTTCGGTCACCATAGATCTTGCTACAATATGCAGCGGAGTAATACTACTGAACGGTGGTCAATGTACACTACGCGTAAAATAAACTACTAGTAAGCTAGTACAGGTGTGGCCAATCTCCTTGATACCGGAGCCATTATTCTAAATTTGAAATTTTCGCGAGCCACAATTAAATGTGAATTAAAAAAATTATGCAAAAAAATAATGAACATGTAAATAAAATTATGAAATTTGAATATTAAAAATTAAACACCCTTGTTTTAATTCTCCTAATAATTCTGGCCATTCTTTTTTAAATTCGTAAATAATTCGTGATAGCGCTTCTCAATAATTAAATAATTATTAGACGCTAGTTAGTTAATACTTCGTATGTGTTTTAATTTCAATTTTTTTTAAGTAGAATAAAATGGTTAACCCAATACGAGTCGAAATGTAAATGCCTCTCATATAAATAACTCAATACAGTTTTACTTTTTATTTATCTATAATCGATCTATTCACGAGGTCAAAATTTTCATCATGACTCAGGCTCGTTGAAGACCCAAATGTAACTCTCGGGGTCTGGAATATAAGTTATGTGTGTACTGACTGTTCGCAGGGATCGAAGTCGAGACCGCGCGGGCGCTCGCCAGCCGGCAGTCGCAGCACGTCGCGCACGAGCTGCGCGCGCGCTGCCCGAGGAGCAGCTCGCACTAGCGACACGCGCGCCCCGCGCACGCCCGCCGCGCTCGTCCAGTACAACTCGCCCGTCGCACCCGCGTACACCATGCCTTCCACAGCGCCCACCTCTGTACGTACAAACAATATGTTTATTTATTTATATATGAGAGATGCCACACTTCCTTCTTTAAACTACATCCACGCGGCACGGGGGGTTCTCTGAGTACATCATAATAAATAGTCACTCTGTGTTTTGCACTAATCGGTGTAACATAACTCCTGAAGATGCCCCGTGGAGGGGTGAAACACGTGTTGAGTAATTTGGTGGTGGCGGTTGTGTGATTCGCATTGTTTGCCGCATACGCATTTATCAGCGGGCTGGCGGGCGGTGCATTTCATTGCACGACTACCACTGCATGTGCGGAAGTGGCTAAATATTGGTCACAGGTAGTCTTCGTATCGTGGTTTGCAGAGGGCGTGTATCTACATAAAATAAAATAATTATTAATGGATTTCTCATCAGCTGCAGCAATACTTACGTTCCAGTAGCACCTCGTGTCCGCTGCCGTTGAAGTGCACGGTATTGATGCAGCCGCGTTGAATGTCGGAGTAGAATAGGCGGGAATCGTCGTACTCGTACGCCAGCGCGATCACATTCCTCATCAGCTCCCTGCGACAGGACGTTAGTCTCTTATATTTTAAGATCTACATCATCGTCATTAACCTGTCAGTCATTCCAAGATATAGGCCATCTCCAAAGACCGGTTTTACCAGTTCCACCTGGTACATATATACAAGGGTAGCCGACAACGCAGCTTACAGTAAGCTTCCTTCTCTTTAACACTCTGTTCTGGATTACGCATCCCTCACTGGATTAATCTTAACTGGTCAGTCTTTTTAATAAATATCTGTTTACATTAGGTGCAAATAGTCCTCTGTGCAGGGTATGCATGGAAGAGCAAAAGACTGCAAAACCCTACATATACCCATCTTGAATCACCAAAATATCGCCGCCCACACCAAGGGTGTGCTGTGATTCCACGAAATAGGTTGGCTTGAGTAAGGCTAACCTCGACACAAAATGAGCGCAGTGTCGCTTGGTTGCGGAAACCAGCTGTTAGAGACAAGAGAAGGGTCTCCGATATAAGTCTCCTCCTCCCCGTTCTAGTAGCTTCTCTCAGACCTGGTATCATATTACGTCTTCAAGTTATATGATACCAGGTCCAAACTTCAGTGATATAGAATGCCGGGTCTTTGCCAGGGATCACTAGGAAACCTAATCCCGCTGATATTGCCCTGGCCGCTAACAGGAGCAGGAACAGGAGCCTTTTACTTATCCTCTAGAAACTGATCCCCATGTCGCATAGTACGACACCTATGAATGAAAAAGAGGAGGGCCTATGCTACACCGCGCCCACACGGCGAGGGTTTCTATACAAATAAATATATTTAATACAAGTCGTGTTCACGTCAAGTAGGTTGCTCACCTTGTTTTTACATACCTCAAGGTCAATATTATATATTTCAAGTATTGCAACAAATTAGTGAACTTACTAAAAATGTAAAAAATATAAAGTACTCTAGTAGACAAGTGTACCATGTGGTACAGATAGATGTAAAAATATTACGTACTTGTCTTCAATGGGAGGGTACGGCGAGTTCAGGTCGGTGTCGTTGTCGAGATGGATGCTATCGATCTTCGTCACTCTCGAGTACATTATGAAGGCCTTGTGTGCTGTAACAAAGACGCTGAAGTTTAAAAAAAACATGTGAACTAATAGCCATGTGCGGCCTTTTGGTTTTACCACATAACTACGAGTACATACATACATATATATATATATATATATATATATATATATATATATATATATATATATATAAATATATACATACTGCAGTAACAGCTGTGGAAGTAGAAGTTAGTAGATCTATAATTAACTGATGGGAGGAGTGGTGTATTTAAACAGTGTTGATGTGATGCTTTACTTTACCTTCATGATATAGGCCTTAACAAGGTTTAACGCTTGCTGATTCGTGGTATTCATTAATAAACATTAAGATTTCAGCAGCTATGTAATGGTGAAATTCGGACATAGCCTACTACATGGCTCGTCAATAACTGCTAATTAGTAAAAAAGATGCAGAGAGAGAAGGAGAAAGAGAGAGAAAGATAGAGTTCTCGTTTTTTTACCCTAAGTCATCACTGTTAACATATATTGATCGTAGAATTTCTTGTTACGGCACGGGATATTGGACGAGAAGATGCCTTAATACCTAATTAAATTTAATTACATTGTATACACAACAGTTTATTTATATATACGAGGGTGAATCAAAAAATTCTTGGAATCAATATTAAAAAATGCAAAGATTTAATAGGTATATTATATATAATATAATAATATTTTATTTTTCTACATAATCTCCCTCCAATGCAATGCATTTAGAATAACGCGTTTCTAACTTCCTTATTCCTCGTGAAAAAAATTATTTTCTTGACTCTCGAAAAAGTCCTCTACGGCAGCTATAACCGCGTCATTATCGTGAAATTTTGTTCCACGAATTTCCTCTTTTAATTTTGGAAATAAGTGAAAATCACTTGGGGCTAAGTCCAGAGAATATGGTGGGTGGTCAAGGAGATTGAAGCCAGCACAGCGGAATGCGTTGAGCGCAACTTCCGATCGATGAGCAGGAGCGTTATCTTGAAGGAACAACACGCCCAACGACAGTTTTCCACGACGTTTTTCTTTAATCGCTTCACGCACTTTCGGGATTAAATTTCCATAATAGGGTCCAGTAATCGTCTGGCCTTTTGGCATGTAATCAATAAAAATGATTCCTTCACTATCCCAGAACACAGAGGCCATAACTTTGCCAGCGGTAGGAGCAACTCGAAATTTCTTAATGGATGGAGAGGATAGTCGTTTCCAAGACATGCTTTGTCTTTTAGTTTCAGGATCAAAATGGTGGACCCGCGTTTCATCCATGGTGACAAGACGACGGCAAAAATTATCCGAATCACGCTGGAACATTTCGAGATTACGCTTGGAAATTTCCAAATGTCGCTTTTTGTTTTCGTCGGGTAACATTCGTGGCACCCACCTTGCAGACACTTTTTTGAACCCCAGTGAATCAATTAAAATGGATTGAACGCTACCAAAAGATATGTTTAGGATCTCAGCTATATGTTTTATAGTCATTCTTCTGTCTTCCAAAACCAGATTCTCAACCTTTTTGACATTTTCTTCTGTAAAGGCCGCCCAGAACGCGGGTCATCTTTACAGCTTGATCTACCTCTTTTAAATTCAACCACCCAGTACGCAACCGTAGAATAGGGTACAGCATTACCCCCTAATGTCTGCTGAATGTCCAAAAAAATTTCCTTCGTAGACATTTTTTTCAAACTGAGATATTTTATCACCGCACGTAACTCACTTTTATCCACAATTTTGACTTTTTAGCAACTCGTTGCACAAAAAAATTTATTACATGCGAACGAACAGACAAAAACAAGTGACAGTCTGCATAAATATAGTGTGATAGACACTCTTTAATTTGAATATCGAACTTGATCCAAAAAGATTTCATATATATGCACTTCTAAGAACTTTTTGATTCACCCTGGTAAATTATACGTACGTAGGCAGCCTTTGCCGTCGGGCGCGAGCTGACCGTGCGGACAAGCGCAGCGCGCACGATGCCCGTCCCACAGGCACAGCGCAGCACAGCCCGCACCGCCGGCGCATGGATTGGCACTCGGACCCGACTGCCGCGCCTTCGACCAAACCTATATCACACACGTCAATGATTATCCAAACTGTTGGGTGATTAGTTATAGGTATAAAGGCTTCGAAGATATGAATATATAACTTATTCACTTTCAATTAATGTATGATACATTCCCATACAATAGTAAATGATTTCAGAAATAATAAATATCGTCTACAGTAAGAAAAACCATTTAGGAAATTCCGATTGAAAGATAAATATTTATTACGCATTATGACACGCACAATTACACATAAAACAATTGAAAAAGAAAACAAATTAAGATAATACTAATAATGGGATATGATAAAAATTAATATTTATTGATAATAAGAATGTACACACACACGTGTGTGTGTGTACACACACACACTCACGCCACAGTCACTTCAGATAAGCAATTCTTCGAGCTACGCCGGTGATCTCGGTTCCTCTCCAGATCTCCTCATTTCTGATTCGATCTCGCAGCAAAACTCCGAGCGTAGCCCTCTTTATTGCTCTCTGGGTGACCTTGAGCTTTTTAAGGCCCGTCGTAATTAAAGATACTGATACAGTTAGTACGACATAATCAATTTTATTGTATATTTCAGTGATGCAACTGGTTTGTAAACCTAAAGATATTGGATAAAGGTAGTGGATATAGGCTCACCATCAAGTCGGTGCGGTGGTAGACGACGTCGTGACGCATAACGCGGTAGTCGCTGAGGTTTGCCAGCGGAGCGGTGACCACACTGCCGCGCTCCAGTGTCCTGTGAACAACCAATTAACTGTAAGAAGTAGTTAGTTGAATTAAAATTCGTCGAATGTATTGGAAACACTGTATTCAATATTGTTAGTCGATTTGGTTTTTCATTCTCTTCCGGCTTGTTTCTACTCTTTTTTGTGCTTCGCTTCTCTTGCTTCATTTGCCTTCTTTATTTTACCGCTATATTTACATCATTTGCGTAGTACAACTAGTGGGTGAGCGAACCGGCATAGGTCTGCGTGTGGTAGGTACAGTGCGAGCGAGACAGCACTAGGGACTAATGTTTGACATACTATTGGTTGATTGGGCGACCACTATATATCGGTTTATAAATCCGTGTACACTTTTTGATAGCATTCGCCACGAAGACCGTATTGCCTTATGGCAGCTTGAAGAGGTTTATGATTTAGCGTAAATAAATCCGATAAGAAGTATATATATAGTTTTATTAACTAATTCATACAGGATAATTTATATTGAAAATTTAAGTAAAATGAGATGAATTCAAAAAGACCCTAAAACTAGAATCAAAGTCCCCTATGGAATTCTTCGACCTAAAGCTTCAAGGGTGTCGGAAGTGCCCACAATAAACTGACAGACTGGGTTTTTTGTGGTCACTTTTACAATATTCATAAAACAGTAGTGGAACAATTTCTTTCCACACTTTATTACCGCTTAAAATAGGTCTTATTACAAATTATACTTGATATATTACTAGATGATTTGGATACATTATGTGGAAGTGTATTGCAGTGGTAGCTCAGCGGTACAAGACTGAGACTTGCGTTGTAGGCCACTAGTTCAAATCCTTGGATTCAATTTTATACATAATTCACACTTTTTATATTCATAATACTAAAAATAATATATTTTCAACTTCTATTAACACTTAAATAAAAAAATAAATCAAATAAAAAAAATCCTTCACAGAGGATTTTTTTTATTTTTGTATTAAGATAATTTGCCCAGCTGAAGTTTAGAAAGCAGTTATTGCAGTGAGTGATAAAAGGTTGTGGGTACTAACGTGTCGAGCCAGTATAGCCGATCGAGGTGTAGAGCAAGCGCGACGGGCCGATGAAAAGGCGCGCCTCGCGCCAGGCGCATGCGCTGCGCCCCGGAATACGTCATGCGCCACACACCCGCCTCTCCAGTCTCCGCCACCCAGTACACGTGCTGCCTCTGTAAAGTAACATCTGTTAGCGCACATTTAAAATTTTTAAGTGGCAGTAGTACGGGTCAACAAGAGCAATGGAAAAAGAACAAAAAAAATTGCAAGATATTGTGAAGGATAAAAGGAAATAATAAAAGAAATTGAGAAGAATGAAAGTGAGTGTAGAATAAAGATAAAACCATGAAAAAATGATTTGTAAATAAAGTCCCTGTCCCAAACAAAACAGGGGTACGAGAGGCTCCCAAAAGAGTGGGGAATTAAAAAAAAAAAGAGAGCTATGGAAAGAGCTGTGCTCGGAGTTTTGAACCAAAGTACATAAGCTTGAAGAATTGCTCGTTTCAAGTGACAGTGATAAGGGCACATCACTCATGCAATCGATGGTCGTTGGAGTAGGTAGAAGCAGCGTGGGTAGTCCCCACCAGGTAGACAGACGATAATGTCAAGGTCGCGGGAAAGCATTGGCAGCGCAAGACCTGTTGCCGTGGTGATCTTTGGCCCATGTTGACTGAAAAGAACAAAAAGTGCATGTCACAAACCTGCAAATCCAGGGTGATGTCTGCAACAGCGCTGCCGTTGTGAAGAAGTTCGCGCTGAGAACCGTCCGGCCGCACGCGCTGCACCCAGCCACCGCCGCACAGGAACAGCCAGCCGCGCTCAGGATCGATCGCCAGCCCTGTCACACGGTGTCATCACGTTGTGAACTCTTACATCTAACCCAGTTTACCAAGACCCCGCTCGCTAGCCACATGCCGCTTTGTGAAGGGTTATTTGCAGCTTTCGTTAAATGTAGCATAGCTAAAATTTATTTATTTATTTAAACAATTTTTAAAACTCATACAAGTTGCTTAAAATAAAACAAGTCACATTACATTAGTTATTTTTAAAATCGTACGGTTTTATTCTCTGTAGATAAAATAAAGCATACTTGTTTTTAAAGTTTGTATTCAAATATTTGAATGTTTTGCAATCGCCTATGTTTTGCAATGGGCGTCTATCGGCTGATATAAATGAATGAATGAATGATATATATAGTTCTATTTCCGTAGTTTGTTTGTGACATTAATTCAACTAGTAGAAAAAGGAACGGTTGGAAGCAGCCTGCATTTGTGTCTATTATAGCGCTTGCTGGTCCATGATCTCTTCTACAGAACCTTGAGATCCACTGGGCTACCTGTTTTGCGGGCTATGTGGCCTCTAATACCACTTTAACTTACCAATCCGCTGTACCATGTTGCTTCATTTCATTCGTTTATGGATCTTTTCACTCCTGATTCGATTTTGCGGAACAATCCATATTTCACTTATTCATCTTATTTAATCAATTGTAGTTTGTCTCGTTCTCAACCGAGACTCCTAACAGAACGATGCATGTTAACGATGCGTGGACTCACCGGAGACGGCGAAGGGATCGGTGTCGAGTAGTACGTAGGGGTGGTCACCATCGAGGCGAGCCACGTGCAGCAGTGCACGTCGCGGGTCTGCCCAGTAGATGTTCCCGGCGCGCCAGTCGACAGCCAGCGCTGCCAGCGCCGCCTGCCCGTCAGCGTCGGGGGCAGCGGCCACGCGTGCGCGCTGCCCACCGTCACGTCGCGCGCGCCACACGCACTCGCGCTCACCGTCCACCCAGTACAACCACTCGCCCTCTGCCGGACAACGTGATCACATATAAGGTTGATTTCTTCACGCCTGAACGTACCACATACATAATACGTCGCCTCACATTTAGAGAAGACTAAGTTATCATATATATTTACTTTTAACAAGATTTGGAAAGAACCAAGACAGATCAGCCTACATATATATGACAATATACTATGTACATGTGAATATTAATGAAGTTAAGAAAAAACAGGGTTGTACACAAGGTTAGCACCAAAAATAAAGAAAAGTTTTCTCTCTTCTTCCTTTCAGTTGATGGACGCCTATTTATTTCTTGTATTATTTAATATTCTTTATTGTACACGATAAAATACATTTAATAAATTTTACAATAATATACAGAAAAGTACAATGGGCGGTCTTATCACACAAGGCAATCTCTTACAGACAACCATAGTAAGGAAAAGATAATAGTACTTATAAAGGGTAGTTCACGTGTACAAATAAAATACATATTCACAAACAAATGAACATAAATATACATAAACATACATAGACATACATACTTAAACATAAATATATACCTAAATAACATGTATACTTATAATAAAAAGGTTTAATACATATTATAAATATAATACAATAATAAATAAAAACACCTAACTGACTTCGATCAGTATTGGTACCTACTGCAAGGTATAGGCCGAACCCAAAGAGAGCCATTACCACCGGTCCTGCATTGCCCACATCCAGCAACTTCCGGCAACCTTAAATATGACGTCGATCATTGACTCGTAATTAATTTAAGAAGTCCATAAAACAAAACCTTGAAAGATTTTTTAAGATGAAATAGAGTTTGGGAATAAACTAGTCTAACTTCTGTTTTAAGGATATTGTAAAAGTGACCACAAAAGCTTCAAGTTCAAGGATTCCTTTATAGTTCAATCTGATTGTAGTTTGTATCAAGTTGGGCTCTCCTAGCATTCTTCTCAAGATGTAGAAGATGTACAACTTACCGGCGTAGTAGTCGATAGCGGTTGCCATCGAGAGGCCGGGTATAGGCGGCAGTAGATTCGGTTCTGGGTTCTCGCTCGTGGCGTTCAAGTGTATTCCCTGCATGTCCGAGTCCAGTGGATAGATCAGGATTTCATCGATCGCTAGAAAGACAAGACGTCAGTATCATAATTTAAGATGTAAGACGTCTAAAGCTGGACATAGGCTTCTCCCAAAAATGTTTAATAAGAAAGATAGAAAGCAACTTGCATCCAGCGTCTTTCAAAGACCATAAAAAGGTCGCCAATCCACCTTGAGCGCGGAAATCTATTCCAAATTCTAAAGACCTCAACACTCAATACTGCGCACCGTGTGGCCTGGTCACTGTCACTTCAACTTACTAATTAGCTGGGCAAGGCTTAGGCTGGGCTTTTATTCGTCTATGGATCTCTTGATTTCTGGTTCCATCTCGTAGAAAAATTCCGAGCATAGCCTCCTTCATGCTCATTCAGTTCAGTGACTATAAGCTTTCCAATGAGGCCGAGAGTGAGAGAGCAGGTTTCAGTGAAGAGTGAATGAGAAAGTCGTCGACAGGGACAGATAGTATATGAGTAGCACTCACGGATGCACTCAGTGCCGTGGCGGCGGTAGCCGTCGGCGCAACGGCAGTCGCTGTGTGCGGGTCCCAACGGCACGCACACGTGGGCGCAACGTTCGTTCGTCGCCCGAACTGCGCACGCGCCGCCTCCTCGCTGCACCGCGCCGTCGTACACGCGCAGCGACAGCACGCCCTCTATCGCGACCATCGACAACACAAAATATACTTCATGTCAATTTATTGTTAATTTTTTTTATTTAATTCAAGATAATGATAATTTACTGCAATTAAAACTTAAACATGTCTTAACTAGTTGACTATAGCCAATAATTAGTTTTTAATTAGTAGTTTATAGAAGTTAATACTTAACCGCCTTCTTTATACGTACACATTATATTAAAGTTGGGTTACACAGATACCAAAATAAAATACTATAGTACTGTGTGCCCAACTATTTTGCCGACGATAAATAAGGAAGCCACTTTGGTAACGCATGCTTGCCAGGCGAAAAAAATCAAAACCTAATTTGTGTTTGTTACAGGGTGATGAATTATACCTGTGAAATCTTTTACATCTGTAAAGATGTATGACGATATGTAATATTTATGATTGAGAGAACATACCGGTGTTATTGCGCAGAATGTGCACGTGACCACATCGCGGTAGCTCACAAGCGCGAAGCGTGCCGTCCGCGTCGGCCCACAACGCGCGCCCACCGTGCACCTCCACAGCCACGGGCCGTGCTCCACCGCCCAGTGGCAACTATGAACATACACACCGCATTATGCCGATGGCATTATATGTATGTATATATCCAGGGATAGAACTCACGGTGGTGAGCTTCGCGGCCGCGATGTCGTACAGCTGAACAGTTGCGGTGCCAGAGTTGACCCACAGCAACCACTTTCCTTCCGCATCCACCACCAGGCCTATGAAAACAAATGGTGAAGATAAACCAAGTAGTAGAATTCTTAACTATGCCCATGTGACAGCTACACAGTACTGACATTTCAAGAGTTAGTCATACTCATTTCACGATACGAAAGCCTTTGCGAAAACCTTAATATACCACCGTTAAATGTGCCGGGTCTCTAATTTACTGCAAAATCTTTTCATGAGCTGGCCCACGCTTGGGCAAGGACTTCACGTTCAAGTTCTTCAAGCTGAATATAATAATGTCATATTGAACAGAACTCAGGTACAGTCATATAGATATAAATAATACATTTTATTTTAACTCATGAATATGCTAGCACTTAACTGTATGACATAAAAAGAAAAATCCGTGTCAAATAGCGGATATCTCTCAAAAATAAATTGTAGGCAAAACACCTTGATAGTAAAAATAAGATTAGAAACAAAATTCTCGAGTAAACTCTTCTGATAATACACGTGTGTACGTACTAGTGATGCCCGCGATGTCAGGATGTTCGCGCCCATGCAGCAGCACCTTCCGCGCCGAGCCGTCGCCGCGTGCACTCTCCAGCCGCTCACCGCCCGCTGCGCCTGCGCCCAGCGCCCAGTACAGCTGGCCCCTGGCCGCACGGGACAACAATATGACCATTAACTAGCACTCTTACAAAAATAAATATGTTTGTGTTTAGCCTTGCAACTAGCGATGTCTATGACCCATCATATGTTTTGTGATTACCACGGAACTGAATAGTTCATTATTTAATTTTATTCCTAAAGTTAGTATAATGTATGACATATATATAAAGGGGAAGACTTGGACAAAATGGATAACCCAGGTAAGGGGAATAGGTTGTTCTTTTCCTACCCTATAGACTACTTGTCTAATATTATTTTTATGCATACGGTGTGACAATATTATCATTGGATTTAAGTAAATAAATTTCAAGTCTTACTACACTAGATGGCGTTAGTAGTATATTGAATGGCAGCTATGAAGTGTTCTGTCTTATAGCATATAAGGTGAGGAATTTTTAACAATATTATTCGAGACCGACAGCTTACGTCTCCCTATGTAACATATATATTTTTTTTATATTGAAGCGGGCCCCACGTTGGGAAACACTGCTAATGACGGTATACGTCACAAGTCGCGATCACATTATGGTGATCTCGTGTAACTAAAGGTAATTATAAGTTCAATAGAAAATATTAACCAAAATTACATTGTGATTTTTTTAAATGTTTTCCTTAAAATATCCATCTTTTCATGGCTCTCCCCCACTAACAAATTTATGTCCTTTAGATAGTATGAACAAAAAGGATGAAATACTTCATAGGGACTTTGTAAAGTTACCTAACGGTTAACATAAAATATAGGATGTGTAACAAAGACTTACATACTAAAAAATTCCACAATTTTTAATACAAAAAATAAAGAAATCGTTCGAATATTTGGACTGTTTGTACATGGATACAGACAAATGTAAAATTAAATTTCTTTGGACCAATTCATTCAATTTACATGAAGCGCGAAATATAAAATTAGTTGTTCGGTAGTCATTAAAACTACAAGAATAATGACTCTATAGTAAGTAAAGAGAGAGAATTTAGTTTGTATTATGACCTTATAAATCATTCTGAGTAACATATAAGTGGTAATTTTAAATGATCGTTTATAATAACACAAGGCTTATGGCTTGTATAGGGCGTCTATCTGCTAAGATGCTGAACGTTGTAGTTTTGATATTGGATTCATCTGTAGTGGAATAAGTCGCTGATATAGTATATGAAAGATTGGTAGGGCACCTGATGGGGTCGACGGCTAATGCAGTGAGATGCAGCAAATCCGGATGTCGCAGCAAGTGCGTCGTACGCTCGCCGCCGTGTGCGGTTACTATCAAAGCGCCGCCAGCACTGTAGTACAACAGGCGCGCCGCCCAGTCCAGGGCGAAGCCTCGCGGAGCTGCAGATAGCCGCGCCGCAACAGTAGCTGTCGCTCCACCCGTCAACCGCGCACGTTTTATCTCATTCACCTACGTCAACATATGTCAAACATAATCTTTGCGTCAAGTATTTTAGACACTACGCGGTTTCGATGGAAGGAATTGAGTTCACGGAGCGGAAGAGTCCATGAACTTAAAAATAAATAAAAATCTGTAAAAAAAATTTTTAAGTTAAACGGTTTTATTTGATACCCATATTGTGGAGGTTGTGGTAAAATATGTACCTAGTCCGCCCGCCATATTGGAACGGCGTCCATCTTGAATTTTAAATTTTGACATAATCATCGTGTTTTACTAGTGTAGCCCTTTCATTTGGTACCCATATTGAGGGGGTTAAGGAAAAATTAATCCGCCATTTTGTATCGGCGGCCATCTTACATTTATAATGTTATTGATTTTATTATATTGTATTGTCATCTAAATTAAATCTATGCACCAAATTTCAGATTAATCTGACAATGGGAAGGTGCTTAAATTTCAGTTTCTAATTTTGACCCAAATAAATGAACAAATAAATTCCGTACGGGTCGAACTAAATAAAACCGTTTAAAAAGAAGCTGGACACACGCATTCCAGTTGTACGATAACTTTCGCACGTAGTAAACCGCTCTACCCGAGTAGAGCTGTGTAGTGTTGATGTTGTGTATGCGGCTTGGGACGGCAGCGTGGACCACATATGAGCTAAGGATGGATCCCCGGGTCCAACCTCGATTTGCCCACGCTGTTCGTGGTTAGGGAACAGGTGTTATTTAAAGACAGCCTTAATTAAATCAACAATATTATTCTTTGATGACATATACACCAAGCTGATCCCACCTTGATGATCGAATCCTTTAAAATGCTCTGTCATTATATTTACTGAGAAGCATGTGGGATTGACTCACATAACCTATGTGACGTTATGTCAATCGTTATATTTTGTGCGACAGAGTTAGTGCTCTACGAAATCTAAATTAGCCGATTGTCTCTTTCCAACGTCGATGTGCAATATTTATCGCCGGGTACTGTAATTGGCTTCTAGTTTATGTATATATAAATTAATATATGTCTTCTGTACATTGAAAAAAAAAATGGTGACGTATAGCCTATATACATATATATACCAATAGTCTATTTTCAAGGTACCATACAAAACTGGCTGTACCAGTTTCGAATGCAAAGTCTATTTCATTTGTAATTATGCAATCAGATGTTTTTAATAAAATGCCGCAAAACATTATTGGACTACCATTAGCAAATACTAAACGCACATTAAAAGCAAATTGACGTAAAAAAACTTATTACTCAATGAACGAATATTTAAATGACAAGAATTCTTGGCAACGATGCCGCTTGATTATTCCGATTTCATTTAAGCTATATCCGATAAAGTGTATATGTGTAAATTTATATTGTTAAACTTTATTAAAAGATTTGTTGTTGTGTAGTTTCTTCTTGCTTGTTCTCCACAAAAATACCACCTTGCGAAGCAGAGTTGAGTCAAAAATAAAATAAATTGACAATCAATAAGTGTTCTCTTAAAAGTTCCATTGTTTAAATATATGTATTTTATCTTTATCTTTTATCTTTACAAATAAATGAATAAAAATCAACGTACCTCAGTGTCGGCCCAGTAAACGGTGCGATCTGCGGCCAGATACTGAAGGTGGGCGGGCGCAGAGACATCAGGTCCTGCAACGGGAGGAACCAGTGCTTCCTGGGGCGCCGCCACGTCTACGCCGCGGATCTCGCCCTCGCGCCCAATTAGCAGCACCTGCTCGTGTGCTGGAACACGCACCAGCACCAATTTATAAACATTAATATTTATGTCTTTCAATAAACTTCATAACTTAGGTCTTGGCGTATTTAACACTAGAACGGGTAAGACGACTCAAATCATTCTTTGTAAATAAATAATTCCGCAGCTGGCACTAAGAATGTGACATTTTGTTTATGGTTTATTTTACTAATATTCAAATTTAAACTTGCTAGTGAAATTAGTGCGTAATAATTGTTATTCCTTTTTTCTTCGATATCATCGTATCGTCAGTCAGTATTCTTTCTTCATCACCATATCAACCGATAGACGCCCACTGCAAGACGTAGGTTTCCGCCAAGTCACGTCTACCAGTTCGTGGTCACTATTCTAGAACTTTTTGTCCCCAGAAGCCGTCAGTCGCTGAAGCTAAGTTGTTTCATAATCAGTCATAATAATTATTAAGTAAATTATCGACAAACACGAAGTGAATTCGCCGCATAGTTTCCATACCTTCGCAAGTTCGTTGGTCGGCAGCGAGGCGCATGAGATGCGGGCAGGCACACACGCGCTCTACCGGCGAGTCGATGAGACACAGGTGGGAACAGCCTCCGTTTTGCACGCCGCACGGGTTGCTCGCTGCTGGCGGCTGACGGCTCGGGTGGATCACCTGGATTCACCGCATCCTCAGTCACGTGATCACCACGAGGCTTTCCAGGGTAGAGTGAACAACACATACACCGGGAAAGGCTATCCTATATAGCCGCGAGGGATGGCGGGTGATCCTAAACTTGGATATCAAGGTCCTTCACACAGCGCTCAAGGCCACTAGGAGGTTTTAGTGGGAAATTCCACATAGCTCTATTTACTACTCGTTTTAAGTGACCACTTGTATACGTCGTTAGAAGAATGGTCAACGGTAAGGTCAAAGGTAATTGAAAAGGTAGACAAACTAGAATGAAATTGAATTTGATTGATTTAGAATCCTTCAACTTAAATTTAAGAGGGTTCCAAACGCACCCTGATTTGAGAAGAGCCCATAATCAACTCCAACGGGTTTTTTTGTGTGGCCACTTACAATATTCTTGAAGAAATCCTTCACACTAGCGTGTCCTCTCTCGAGAGATAGGGTGTCTTGGACATCAAGCCTACTCCCTCCCTCCCCCGAAACCTTAGTCTAAAAATTCTTGTGAGCGGTCCAGGTGCTTTGGACTGACCTTGACGTCGAAGGGCTGCGTGAGCGTCCGCTGCACGACGGTGACTCCTGAGCCGTCCCACTTGCTGGCGCGCAGCACGCAGTTGCTGCGCCAGTCGGTCCAGTACACGTGCGACTCGAACACGGTGATGGCGAAGGGGTGCGATAGCGCCGGGTGGCCACGTAGTACCTCGCGGTGTTCCGTGCCATCGTACGTTGTCGTGTGAATTGAGTCCGACCTAGTCACAGGCAATAACACCAGCAATGAAATAACTATCTAATATATAAAATTCTCGTGTCACGGTGTTCGAACTTGAACTCCTCTGAAACGGCTCGACCGATTTTTACCAAATATTATATGCGTATTTAGTAGGTCTGAGAATCGGCTACTATCTATTTTTCATACCCCTAAGTGATAAGGGTTGTTCACCCTTAAATTTTTTTTTATTTTTTTGACGACATTTTTTGTTTTTATTCTTTTATGATACAACATACAAAAATACATACAACCCTAAATTTTCACCGCTCTACGATCAACCCTTATTTTTAAATTGAAAATTAAAAATATTTTTTTTGCAAAACAACGTTTGCGGGATCAGCTAGTATCAGCTAGTCTATATATATATATATATATATATATATATATATATATATATATAGACTACCGCCAGGTTCGGAATGTTTATTCTATTGAAAAGAACCTGGCAAAAAACTCAATATTTACTATTTTAACATCAATATTACAATTAATAATACTGTTATACATCATCTTTTTATTATTATCATGATAAGGATCCTATACATTAAACCATAATTGCCACTCCACATAACTCCACATTCATTTATTCATATACACTTAGGATCACATAAACTGACCACTTCTTGCGTAAGAACAATGGCAGAAGACCACGGTTTAAAATAAACTAAAATCAGATTGCACTCTCCAACTTAGCATTTTTTTTTCATCTTTTAAGTTAAAGCCAGGATAGTTCCAAATTAACACTCATCTGAAAGAGCACACAACAATATTAGCCGGATTTACTTTAGTAGTCATTTTTACAATAATATTGACTCTTAATAACCTAGAGTTTCAATTTTGATACCAATCTTTTAAACCGAATGTTCACATTACTATTAGTTTTTTTTATAGGTTGGCTGTATGTATTTTACTGTTGTATAATATTCTATCCAACGAAATTAAAAAAAAATCTATTTTTCCCTTCATAGACCCTCAAGCAAACAAAGTAATATTAAAAAAAAATCACTTTCGTAAATCAGGCTATTAAGGGTTAAGATTCTTAATACAGTAGTTAGAACAGTCGCTGATACGGGCAGCGCAAGACATTGCAGTGGAGGGCAACCGTCCAAAAAAAGAAGTTGATAAGAGTACGGTACACGTACCTGGCGTCGATCCAATAGAGGCGTTCGGCGAGGTGATCAAGCGCAATGCCGTTGGGCCAGGCGCCGTCGCTGAGGGCGTCCACGCGCACCACGCTCGCGCGCCTTCGCCCCGCTAGAGACGCGCGCTCGATGCGCGGAGCCTCCGCCTCCCAGTCGCTCCAGAACAGGTACCCTGCGCGCATCGAACTCTTACAACCTTGTCCCTCTCAACTATTGCAAATAAGTAAGAAAAGGACCAATATTTTGCCACTTCCGCACATGGCTACGAACGGCGAATGGTGGATGGTCTAATTAAGAAGAAGGTAAACCAACGTGTGAGGGGTCTTTTATACCCAGCGACACCTGAACGCGGTATCCATAACTATAGATCTAGTTTATTATATTTAGGACCAATATCGGAAAAATTATGTAAAATATTAAGAAAAAACGGCGTTTATGTAAAAAAAAACATGTGCGGAAGTGGTTAAATATTGGTCCTTTTCTTACTTAGGATGGACTTCCGCGAAGTAACGCCTGATTCCATTAAATATTGCAAGTAAAGCAACACCTCAACACTTACCCTTTCTCGGGTCGACGGCGATCGCACGGGGACTCTCCATGTCCTCCGCTATCAGCGTGCGCCGGTACATCCCATCCGCGCGCGCCACCTATCGGCGGACCAAAGACACTATATGAAACATTAACAATTATTATATATCGCTTATATATATTGTGACGGCTGTCCAAATATCAAGGATAAGGGAGACAAATGAATATTATAAATAAATGAATAAAGAACGAACTCTACGAATTAACCTGTTACAGCTGACATCGCGATATCAAAAATGGGGAAGATAGGAAAATGAAATTGTTCTAGCTCTTTCGTAAGTCGATCGCTTTATTGTATTTTTTACTGGAGCTGGTAGACGATGATATAAGATAATAACAGACTACCCCCGTAAAATCCCCATCCCGAAAAATTGTCTAGTAATGACTTACCTGCGGTATTTAAATATATCTCCTTAACCCTTTCCTTACGGCAGTTCGTTACACCGAATTGACGCTACTGAACCGGGCATGTACGCCGAGAAGTGTGCACATTGTATGGCGGTAAGCTGATGTTCGAATTTTCTCATTTGTGTTACATATTTAAAGATTTGATTGGTATATTAATTAAAAATAGAAGTTAGGATAATTCTTAGTAATTTATTTGGCTGTGATAAATCTTAAAACACGGATCTACACATAAGCCCACATTACAAGGTCGATGCCGTCTAACTTCGGCGGTAGTACGCACGGGTCGTCCAGTGGACGCCAGCTAACTCCGGCGCTAGTAACGAAAGGGTTGATTATGGGTCCTGAAAGGAAGTTTTTCACCAAACGTCTCGGAGTTTCTCGAGAGGTGATGACGAACCAAACTAACCAGCTATTGTCGACACCTTACAGTGTCATGAACTCAAGTAGAGTTCGTGACGTGAATTCTTAGGGAGGGCTATTGCATGAACATCTACAAAGGGCATTTTATTTCGAGCCCCATCCTAACAAGTAACAACATTATACAGATATCTTCAAGATCCTTTTAAGGTAGCTTCCAACCGAACCTATTAGAAATCTATAAGGGTACCCTATGTCAAGCAGTGAACATACTATGGAATAATGTTAATGTTGATGGGACATAAAATTCTGTTCGATTCGGTGTAATAGCATCATACTAGCAATACCTATTGTTCTCTGAAATACATGACGATTTTTTCGAGATAAAATTTAATATGAATTTAAATATGCCACTATGTGGACTGAAGTTATAGTAGGTAGTAATAAAAAATATAAACAAAGTGGGTAGTACATGCATAGAACTATTTTATATTTCTCTAAAAACCTACTAGATGGCGCTAGTCAGAAAGCATAAAGAAATAAGATTTGAAACGTGGTACTAATTTACCGACGTTTTATTATCACAAAAACTACTCCGTATATATATATGCTCTAAAAGATTAATAATTATATATCTCAAAACTTGTTTCGTTTTCCAGGACCTTGAAAAGCAGCCTAATATCGTCTGCCGTGGATGTTTAACGACTGGCATGGTGATGAAAGTATACTGGCGTGTAGGAATTGCTACCTCGATCTGATGCAAACTGCTCTCCACCCAGTACAGGTTGCCAGCCACCCAGTCCACCGCCAAACCCTCGGCGGTAGAGAGTCCTTGCTGCACCACCACTTCTATGCCGCTAAGTGCTGTAAAAGCCACAATGTTAACAAACACGAGAGGGGGTCCTGCCTACAAGCCACACTCCTAGAGAAACATTCAGTGAAGTAACTATGTACATAAGAATATTAATACATTTTTAAGTGTTTTATTACGACATCGCATCGTATACGCTAACAAAGGGGAATTCCACAGAAATATCAAATAAATAATCTTCTATTATATAAAATTTCCATGTCACAATGTTAGTTACTGCACTCCTCCGAAACGGCTTGACCGATTTTTACCAAATTTTTTATGCTTATTCAGTAGGTCTGAGAATCGACTACTATCTATTTTTCATAGATCTAAGTAATAAGGGTAGTCCCACTAAATTTTTTATTTTAATTTTTTATGATACAGCATACAAAAATACAGACAATCCTTAATTTTCACCCCTCTACGATCAACCCTTATTTTTTATTTGTTATTTGTAACGTTTGCGGGATCAGCTAGTAATTATTTATAAATTGGGCGATAGATGGCGCTCTACAAAACTTTTCGACTCTGTGATTGGCTGACGGTTTTTATTGGTTGAACTTATAGTTTTAAAAATCGGCATATGGGGTAAATTTGAATGAATTTACACACTTCTTCACACTTCGTATTGTTATTACTTCCAAGACTTACTGACCCTAGGAAAAATCCTATAAATTTACGAAAAATATTGATGTACATAACGTTAACACGAGAAATAAAGATAAGCTCATTGTGCCTTTCTTTTAGCTTCATAAAATACGTCTTTTGTATATAATAATATCAATGTAGTAATGTCTCTAAAAGATGCTGTTAAATCCTATTACAGTATGAAGGATTTATATGATAGTAGAACGTGCAAATGAATTGCTTTAGTAACCACAATAATTAATCCGTCAGAGTTTGCCGTGGAATCTTTTACGTTCTGAACCCATTTCAAACCCTCGTTGATTTGGAGTTGAAGGTGAAGTAAGAGAGGCGACATTGGAAAGGAAAATAAAATATGAAAAGGACTCTTCCATTTCTTCCATCATTGTGGAAGATAAAATCTAAAGATTTGCAATATAACCTTTGTTATAAGGAAAAATATGTCTTATGGGGAAATTCAATCTTATTCTGGTTAGTGGTCACTATATATGGTTCTGTGTTGATAAAATGAAGGTGTTCTTGGGTGCAGGTTACCGTTGCCGGCGAGCGTGCCGCGGTAGATGTTGTCGTCCACGACATCGGTCCAGTAGAGCTGGGTGCTGTTGTCAGCCGGGTCGCGGCGCCAGTCCAGGGCGATGGTGTTCTTGAGCGAGGCGACCAGCGCGCGGGATGCCAGCGACGGCAGCTCCACGCCGCGAACCTCGTGCCGGTTGCTGAATACCAGCAACGGTGTCGTCCTCTCTTGAAAATTAACAAATCCTTCATACGTCTGACTGTACATTTTAAATAAGTCTTACAATAACATTCAAGTGTTTCTAGTTAATCTAAATTATAAAGTACACACCAAACATTGTTAGATTTCAATTAAAAAAGAGCAACTGTTGAGATTCAGGTCGGCTCTTCTAAACAGTTCAGCATACCAAGCCGGTGGTAGCTTACTACTTATAATGTTAATATAATCGAAGAGTCAAAAGTAAGAAGGTTCGAGAGCTGTTGCTTCACGGGCCGAAGGAATCAAGATAGCTGGATTTTATAATATATATATATATATATATATATTATACATATATATATATATATATATACATATATGTATACACACATATATATATATATGTGTGTCGGAGTTGAGGAGCGCCGAGCTTAACGAAACCCCGGGTGGTCGGCGAGGTAGTCGTGCTAGGGCAGCCATAGTATGCGCACGTCGCGCCGGGAACATCACGTTCACTCAAGTCCATTCTTTTATCTTAATCATTCTTTGTTAAGACGATTATTTGTAATAACAATTTGTTTATTTTCTTTTAATAATAGTAAGTGATCCGCTACAACTTGTGTTGAATTCGACAACCTACCTTGAGGGTAGCGATGACCAGAAGGATGTTTCTCACCCTCTTCCGCCAGATGTTCATATATGATGATATATATATTATATATATAAAAATATATAGAAAAAAGAATATATATAGAAAAAGTATGTGTATATATATATATATATAAATATATATATATACACATACTTTTTCTATATATAATTTGACTTTACTTTTTACATTTTCATTTTTGTGTTTTATGATATTAACTAGTTTCACCTATCTTTATTATTTTATCTGTACACCGCCCAGACAGCTAACTGGTAGAGAATACTTTTGACATTAAGGTCGCCGTTAAACATTGTACAAAAAAAGTACTTGTCTAATTGATTATACTTAGACACACTATGTTAGTGGTTGCATTATAGAGAGAGTCGGGAGAGGATTGGGAGGGGGGGAGCTGCAGTTTCTCACCTGTGCTCTTGCAAGTGAAGCCGTCGTCTGCAAGCCGGTATCCCTCGTAGCACGTGCACTTGTAGCGGTTCTTCTGCGGCTGACACGTCTGTGGTACAATATGGCCATGCGGTTTTTAATTATATTCACTAACTATTTTCGACATATGAAACTAGACAATATTGACTTTAAATTACGTAAAAATAAAGTGTGCAATCTGTTCAATGTGAACATGATTTACATTAAAGTTATAAAATATGTATATCTGTCACTCTCTGGCATCGAATCGGGTTAAGATTATAAGGATACGATAATTATGTTAAATTTAATATCATTACATGATCAAATCCATAGTTTACGATTCATTAAAGGACATACAGACAAACATTCATTTTTATATGTATATGGGAGATTAATCCCTATTTATTATTTTTTTAAATAATGAAATATCAAATGTATTTCTGTTACTGGCAAGTGGCAGTAAGAGTTTGTGTATAATTTCAGATAGTTTTTCTAATAATATGTAACTTTTTTTGGCAATCAATAAAAATTGAGAAATTTGTTATTTTGTTTATGTACCTGTGCATGTGCGGAAATGGCTTAATATTGGTCCTTTTCTTAATTAGGATGGACTTCCGCGAGGTAACGCCTGATTCCATTAAATAAATGATTCCAATAAATGTTTCTGTACCTGACTGCAGACGCCCCAGTCGGCGCAGGCGTGACGCAGCGCACACCGGACGCCATCGGGCTGCAGCTGTAGTGGCGCTGGGCACGTGCACACGGGTCCGCCCGGCGCCGGCCGGCACCCGTGCGAGCACGCTGCCACCTCGCACATAGGCTCACCTGTGGTAGCAGTGCCCTCGTTACTTCACGCAACTTATATATAATCAAAACTGTTTTTGTTTTTTGTTATTTAAAATTGGAATGTTATTGACGAAGTTAATTAAGAAAAATAAGTAAATTTAATTGCCCATCAGGCGCTCCGCAGCGAAAGGGTTAAAATACTGTTTTAATGCATCTATTGTGTTTTTTTAAATAAAAAAAAACTATTTTATAGCTTATAGTAATTTTTACGCTATTTTTATGCTGTCCCTATCTACCGTACAAATAGAGGTATGAGTGAAGAAGATAGTTGACGAAATCTCTAATGCAAATGTTTGAAGGAGGCACAGGTACCGCATCGATCAGCCTCGTCGGCGCCGTCCGCGCAGTCCGACACGCCATCGCACAGCTGCAGCAGCGGCACGCACCGTGCGCCTGCGTCGCATTGCAACGCGGGTGGAGCGCAAGCCGCCTCGGTGGTTCCTATGGCAGTGGGCGCCACGCTACTGGTGGGCATGGGCGTGCTGCGCGCTGGACTGCAATCTGCCTCATCTGACCCGTCAAGGCAGTCGACCCGTGAGTCGCAGCGGAATTCCTAAACATCGAAACATAAATCAACAATAAATAACAGACTAATTACATTACGCGTAGGTACGTATTTCAAGTACCTTGAAACAGGGGTAGCTCAGCGGTACCAAACTGGGATTACGGTCATTGGTTGCGAGTTCAATTCCAGGGGTACAATCTTTTAAAATTCACACTTTGTGAATTAATTACATAGGATTGTAAATTTCTCACAAACAAGTTATCAGAGGGTTGGCAGCAGCGTCTTTTTCATACCATAATACCATACTGGGATCGCCAACCCGCCTGCTAAGCGTGGCGATTATGTTATATCCCCACTAGATATCTTTGAGAGAGGCTTTTTTACAGCAATTATATATGTCAATAACATATAAAAGTACAAATATATTGAACATATTAATTTCCTCTTGTAAATACTTGAAAATTTTAAAATATATATAGCAATGTACACGAAACGACAATATTGTTTAAAAGATATAAACATATAAATAAACAGTTTTATTTATCTATCTTACTCCGTTTTAATATATTTACCAGAGAGCCAGAACTAATCTTTTCGAACTGCACACACCGGCTGCAGTTTTCTCATTGGTTTAGAGCGAGAGTTGAAGAGTTAGAGCGACCTCACCTGTCGGATGCACTCTCTGTTGTCACACTGGAACTCGTGTTCCTCGCACAGCCCGTGCCGCTGCGATTCGTTACGCGCCGGCCTGTGCACAACAAACTTTTTCTGTGTCAAATCAACCGCCAATTGCACATTCCATACAGTGAAAAAAAAAACACTGAAATCATTTTGTATATTTTAACCCATAGCGAACGAATACCGCTATACTCTCGACATTGCAAATATTCTAAAAAAAATCGAATGCCGCATGTATGGCGGCATCAGTTCACTAAGGGTTTATGCACTTTTAAAAATAAAGTACATAATTTATTAAAAATCCATAGACCAACTGGTCATCGTTCTACGAAAATGAGCACGTTCTTTAAAGGTTAAACTAAAGTTCTTTATTTAAATTAAATTCAAAACGTTCTACGCCTGCTGAACGTAGTCCGTAGTTTTAGTTTTATCTGTTGGAAGTGACCACTTTACTAATGTCGTCTGCCCATATTGTGAGAGAACGTGCTACACTGCCTTTGCTTTCGCGATCTCTACTCCAAAACCATAAGGTCCTATTGGCCATGTGTTCTGCCATCTATGTAGCCTGACCATGGCCACTTCAACTTCCCAATCTACTGGGCGATGTCTGTTTCTTTAGTTCATCTATGTATCACCATATAGCTGTTTCGATCTCGTATAGATATTTCGGGCATAACCCTGTCGTCTTATTTTAAATACAGCTAAAGAAAAAAATATAGTAATGTAACATATGTAAGTTATATTCACATTACATAAAGGTGTGCTGTGCGGCGTATAGCGATAGAGAAAAGTGGAATATATTTTATTTATTTATTTATTTACTTTATTGAAGATAGACAGTAACAAGAGACAGTAAAAAAGTACAAAGTAAGAAGCTTAGAAATAAAAAATTAGTTACAGTTGTTACCTTATAACTATCTCACTGAGAACATATAATGATTTATAGTCAAACAATGACAAAACAAATAAAAACATTACTAAACAGGGATCAAAGAGTCTATATATTTATATTATGTTTGTTTATATATTTATATTATTCATTAAATTGTATTGTATGTACTCAATAATTCCGGACGAAATTGTCTTTTAAAAGATTCGAGAGAGCACGAGAATATATCAATATCACTAATATTTGAATTGTGGAGGTCACACATTCTGTATAAGGGTGCACGTTTACCGATATTTGTCCTAGCCGTTAATAAAAAAGAGAGATCTAGAACGCGTTCTTGCTGCAGGAATTCGAAAGTTTACCTCGGAACCGTTCCGAACAGTTAACATGGCCACCACAAATATTTTTAAGTGTAGCGGCGTCCATTAGAGAACGTCGATCCTTCAATGATAACATTCGGTATCTGTTTAAAAACATTTTATAATAAACCCGGGCAATTGCATTATTTTATAAAACTACTGGTTTAAAGCAGCCTGTATTTTAATCGTTGTCACAATGTAGGTGAATAATGTGATACTGACCGGTCGGTGCGCGGTGTGGGCGGAGCTTCGCGACAGCCACGCTCGTCGCTGGCGTCTGCGCAGTCGGCACGGCCGTCGCAGTAGTACTCCCACGGAAGACACGCCCCGTTCGCGCATCGGAATTGTGCGCTACCACACTCCGGTCGCTCTGTGCAACACGTCACTTGCTCAGTACGAGAGAACTTAACAATAAAATGAATTTGAGAAAAAAAAACACTTAACAGATCACTAATAACAAGCTTCTGCAATAAAGCACTAATTTAACTTTAAATTGAAATATTACAAACCTGTTTATATATTTATAAAAAAAAAAACAAAAAGACAGTCTGAGCGCCATCTATCGAATCAATCATTTACAAAAACAATAAAATGACTTTGAGGAAAAAAAAACACAACAGATAACTTATAACAAGCTTCTGTAATAAAGCACTAATTAATCTTTAAAAGTAAATATTACAAACCTGTACAAATATTTATAAAACAAAAGAAAAAGTAACACTCTGAGCGCCATCTATCGAATTAGTCATTTACAAAGATGTTTTACTAAAAGTCATCTTACCGTACCTTTGTCAAGATCTAAATGTTGAAGAAGTTCATTGAATGCTTTGGCACTACATGTAGGAATTATTCCTGTAGTTGTAAAGATACATTAATTATTGATAGCTGCCTAAAAGCAGTAATAATAGTAATTATTGTAAACCTTATCCGGGAAGCTTACCGCAGTTGGCCTCGTCGCTGTCGTCGTGCAGGCCGCAGTCGTTTGCGCCGTCGCAGCGCCAGGCGGGCGGAAGGCAGCGCCGCGAGCGTACACATGTAAACTGCGTAGGGGGGCAGCCTGCGCGTGCGCAAGCACCCGCCGTTTCGTCCGCGCCGTCCGTGCAGTCTATAAACAAAGTACTGCTAACAGACCTGAACCACAGGGAAGGTCTGATCTTCGCAGGAGACATACCCGTCAATCTATGGCACCTAGCCTATGAATGATGATGAAAGTGAATGTACAGCTGCCAGCAAAAAGCTTCACCACCTATTTCCAATCATCTTGTTTAAAGTTATCACTTTGAAGCTATATGACTGTTTCGTCTTTCGAGTTGAATAGTGTAATATGTTCTAAATATATTATGTACGTTTAACTAATTATGTATTTAATGGTCGACCTATGCATTGGTTTATATTCATTTATTTATCCAGAATATTGTTAATTATGTATTTATTATTATAATACTTCTCCGTCCATATAAATCTAAAATGTAATATCATTTATATCACCAATTTATAATGTCTTAACTGTATAGTGTACTACCTGTTTAAGTAAAAACTTAATGGACAGTGTTAAAAAAAATTAAAAAAAATAATTAGAAATATGATACCAAACCTGTGTGTGTTGCCAGTGATGACATGGATCCGAGATATGGTCGCATATGTGTTATAAGGTTCACCCAAAGAATAATGGAGAGGGCTCTGCTAGAAGCTATGCATCGAGATCAAATCAGAAACGAGGAGATCCTTGGAAGAACGAAAGTCACCGACGTAGCTCGAAGAATTGCTTGTCCAGTGGCAGTGCATGGGGCACATCGCTATATATATGACAGGCTCTTTGGTGAGGACCACCTACCGGTAGAAGTGACATGAGTGAGCCCCCACTAGGAGAATTGAAGGCATGAATGAATGAATGAATGAACGAACGAATGAATGAATGAGTGATTAAGTGAGTGAACCTATTGAGCTGTCTTAGGAAGGTTTTAGAAGCGCTTACCTTTAAGACCGTCGCAGACCCAGGTCTTGGGTATGCAGCGGTTGGTGTCGCACTGCAGGGACCGGTCGCCGCTGCAGGTGACATTGGCGCAGGGTCCGGTGGGCGAGGAGTCTTCGTCGGAGCCGTCAGGGCAGTCCGCGTCGCCGTCGCAGGCCAGCGCCATCTCGATGCAGCGCCTGTGGCACACGCCCACCACCGTACACAAGGTGCTTTTATACAAGTTATTGGAGCTTTTAACTTATAAATGTACAAATAGCCTATCTTCATCATCATATTAGCCGATAGGTACCCACTGCAAGACACAGGCCTCTCCCAAAGATCTAAAGACCCTAAGACTTTAAGTACATTATCAATCCACTTAGTGAAGATCCTCTCCATGCCATATAGCTCATTTACTGTCAATTAATGTATTTTCAACCTTTTTCTTTATTTTATTTTTATGTTAACTCTTTGTGATTATTAGGCAGAACGAACACTACTGCTGTCAAGAAATATTATTAATTATGTAAATGTCACAAAAAGGCGGCAAAAATTGACAGACATGCATTATAATATATAAGAAGTTTCATTATAAAAGTAAAAACTTCAAAGCTACACTTCATTTGCTGTCTTTTAATGTGAAGATTGCTTAATAACAGTTTGCAGTCATGTTACGTGACGGAACAGCAATACCCTCTGAAAAACCCTGGGCTTCACCAGATAAAGTGCGTAGTAGTAATATATTCAGATGGCATATGTGGAATTGCCCGTAAACATATGGTATACGCTACTAAAAAATCAATGTAAAATCATTATATTTTATTATTAGAAATAAAATATACCGTAAACATAATATAATATGATGAATAAGCATTTTCAAAATTCGTATTAAAATTAATGTATGTTTACTATATATCTAATACTAGAAATTATTCTCCTATCGCATTCCAATAGAGCGATCAAGTCAAAAGACCAATAGAGCGTGTTTGGATGCCTTACCCGCGGCCGCAGTGGAAGTGTCCGTCGGGGCAGCGCGGTGTGGGCGGAGCGGAGCCTGCTGCGAGCGGGCCGCATGTGCGTCCATCTGCGTTTAACGCTCGTCCACCTGCGCACGCGCATACTCTCCCAGCGCCCATACCCATGCCCTTGCCCGTCGCCAGGCACAGCTCCGCGCACCCGCCGTTGTCGTGCGTGCATGCGTTGCTGCCCGCTGTGGATATATATTTTTTTTAACCTGCCTACACAACGTTTCCACGTGGCATTAATTGTTGAAAGAGTACAGGGCGTTGAGGGCGCTTAGTCTAAAACATCTTTAAGTTAGCAAAGCCCGCATTCGGACCACTTCAGTTTGAGTCCGAATGCCGGTTAGGCAGTAAGGTTAGCGAGGACTCCATGGCCTCGCTAATCAAAGACAAGGAAGCAAGACCTTTTCCTAAAAATGTGCAGAACGTTACCGGAAAACTTTATAAAAAGAAACAAGAGCTGAGCTAAAATTAAAAAATTGTAAATGTAAAAATAGAGTAAACAAAATAATATATATATAAATGTATACCTAGAATAGATCAAAAGTATGAGGTAGAATAAAAACAAAGAAATTGTAATAGTTAAGGTATGAGGAGAAAAAAGAATGGTATCGAATAAAAGGAAAAATGGATATGAAAGGGAAAGAAAGAAAATGAACGAATGAATGATCATAGGAGGAACAATAGAAGAGCGCGAAATTTTTTAAATAAAAACAAAGTCCCACAATAGATAGGGAGGTACGAGGGGTCCCTATAGAATGGGCCTTTTATAAAAAAGATAGCAAACCTCGTTGTATTTTATTGCTATAAATATACGTTCCTATAAACACTGTCAAAAATACAATTATAAAATATTGCAGGGATTTGTGTTACAATAAAAAAACCGTAAATGAATATTTATTGTTGTTGATAAAAAATGTTATTTTAAAATTGTGGAAATAAGGTCGTTTAAAAAAAAGTTTGAGCGTAAACAAATATTTAGACGGTATAATACAATGTAGTAATTCAATGTAGATTCCGCTTACCAGAGCCGGCCGTGTGCGATACGAGACGGATGTCATACAGCGGCGGCGCCATGCTGGCCAGCTGTGTCACTCGCCCCCCAGCCAGCCGCTTGATGCTGCCCGTGCCGTGCTCGCTCCAGTAAACAGCACCTGCGCACACGCATTCTTGTCTGTAGTGTCACTTGATCATATCAACCAATAGATGACCATTGCAAAGCATAGGCCTTCTCCAAGGATCGTTACAATGACAGCTCTTGCTAAGTGACCGCTAAACTAAGACAGGTGGAAAGACGATGTTGTTTCTTACAGTTATTACATGTATATATATATATATATATATACACACACAAAAACTACCGCCAGGTTCGGAATGTTCATTCTATCGAGAAGAACCTGGCAAAATACTCAATAGTTACTATTTTAACATCAATATTACAATTAATAATACAGTTATACATAGTCTTTTTATTATTGTCATTATAAGGATCCTATATATTAAAGCATAATTGCCAGTCCACATTCATTGATTCATATACAATCTACTTAGGATCATATAAACTGACCACTTCTTGCGTAAGTACAATGGCACAAGACCACAGTTTAAAATAAACTCGAATCAGATATATATATATATATATATATATATATATATATATATATATATATATATATATATATATATATATATATATATGTAGACAAATATAATAACTGTAAGATCATTCCCAAGGTATGCTGTAGGCTATGAAATCGTTTGAAGTGTAGAACACAGAAACATTACAATTTTATTTTAACAGTTTGAATGCCGTTCTCGCCTTAAATCGGGAAGAGAGAAAGCACGAGACGTCCATCTCGCCTTGAGGCGGGCTCGCGGCGTTGCGAGTTCTACGTTCTTGTTTGCTGTTGTTGATTTTGAATGTATATTTTATAATAAATAATTAAACTTTCATCACAGACGTCTTTTCGGCCCTAAGGCGCGAGAACTTTGTTTTATTTAAATTAATAAAAATCATAAAAATTAATGAAAGTACTTATTTTTGCATATTTTGTCAAAAAACAGACGAAAAGACAAAATAACTTGAACGGCTTTCAACCAGCGGATCCCCTCATCGGTGGACAAACAAACTGTTAATCTAGCAATCGAAGATTTCTGAACGCTATCTGGGATCTCATTGTAAAAGCACATGCCTTGCCTATATATAGAAAGGTATTTTTTTATGGACATATATGTCATGGATTAATGTTTCATTTGGACAATTGTTTTAATCTGTGATATCAAAAACTTGTTTATTCAAGTACATGGGTAAGATTGACACTTGTCTGCCTGTTTGACGGACTGACCCTCGTATAACGCGAGACCGTACGGTTTCTTCAGCGGCGCGCCGGGCTCGTCCCGTGCAACCAGCTCACGCACGTGCTGTCCGTCCGCACGCATGCGTAGACGCTCGATTTTATTCAGATACGTGTCACACCTGAAATGTCAACAAATACAATATCAGCATCAACGTTTTTAATACCGCTTATGGCTGCTTCGTGCGCATACACCGTTCACATAAAACAGAGCACCGTTTTCCTGCGAATGCGTGTTTTGTACGACACTTCCTTCTTATAGTGTGTGAGAGAGACGTGCGAGAGGGATGCCAGATAGAGCGCCATCATTCGCATGTATAAACAGGAACCATTTTTTGGAAATAATGATCACTCTTATTTGAATAGTCTTTTATTAAACACGCAACACTAAATGCTTGTTACTCAAAGATTGCTTAAATTGCCCTTCATTCATTCATTCGTTCATGTCAGTTAATAGACGGCAACTGCAAGGCATAGCCCGCTACATGATACTCCTTGGAGTGACTAGGCTCAAGGGCCTCCACGAGGGTAGCAAGGCTTCGGCAGTCATTCGTCGTTAACACCTGTTTGCATTCTGCCTCAAGGATGCCTGGGAGAGTGGAACCTCGACTTGGCTGATTGCTATCATCTGGCTAACGTTACTACCAGTTCTAAAAGCGTTAGCAATGGTAGAAGTGGCATATATTGAAAAATATAAGTAATTTATAAACAATACGGCGTATATTCTCAGAGTAAATATTACAAAATGACATCATAAACAATCTTTAATTATTCCCTACTTAATTAAAATGTATTAATTTGTGTCTAACTTGTATTAAATATAAAAATATGGGGGTACCCACCAGTAGAGAGTGTTGGTGGTAGAGTCGAGTGTGAGACCGTTGGGCCAGTGCAGATCATCGTCAAGTAACGCCCGCCGCTGAGTGCCGTCCATGAGCGCGCTCTCGATGCGACCACGCGCGGCCACAGCACTCGCCCACACCGACCAGTACATAACCCTGCGCATATAACATGTGATCAGCACGAGCTTCAACAACGAGCACATCTGATAGATCGTTCTGCATTCAAAAGACCTCGGTTTGACTCTGAATTCCGGTTGAAAAGAGAAATAGATGAGACTAGCATCGCCATAATAAAAGGTGAAGGATGCAGACTTACCGTCTTCAGCTATTGCGGGGAGGTTATTGAAAATGTAATTTAGAGAAATAAAAGCTATAATTAATATAGGGTCAGATAAGCAAATATACATAAAGAATTATAACTGTACGAGTAAGTATCAAAATAAGATAACAAAATAATACGCTAAAAAAACAATGTATTGTGATGAATGTAATATCTATGATAGAAATAAAGATTAAATCGTTAGAATAAGAAATATTGTGATAAACTATGATAAAACCCTGTACTGTGATAATAGAGAGGATAAATGGCGATGCAAAGAAGGAAATTAAGAATAAATGAGAATGAATGATAGAAAATGAATGAATGATAGGTCAGAATGGAAGGGTAGACGGTTATACACACCCGTTGGTGGGGTCCAGCGCGATGGCACGCGGGTTGTAGTTGTCCTCCTGCACGAGCACGCGACGCACACGTGCGTCGTCCAGCCGAGCCACGGACACGCGCCCCAGCGTGTCGTCGGTCCAGTACACGTTGCGTCCTATACGCCAATTTATTTAAAAGCCTACAATCTATACTTATATATGTTGACGTAGTAACTTAAGTAGACTTTATATGCACATTTATATAAATGCAACAATCTCTTAATTACTAGTTCAACAACCACAGAATACAGATAAAGAGAAAAAATAGAACGACGCAATTAAAAAAATATGTATCTAGTAAATTTGAACCTAATTAATTTTAAAAGTGAATTATTTTCATGGAACACGCTCCAAAATCGTTTTACGTAATTTTCCAATGTTGTTATAGCGCAAGTTTTGACGGAAATAAAGAAAGGGAGACGAGAATCTCCTTCCAGGATAGCGGGATGGAGCAGTAAACCTTATTAGAGCCAATTAGTTGAGGAAATGAATCATATTTTTGTTCTCAGCAATGTCTCTCTAATCCACAAACAAAAACTTTTCATATCTGTGTACACAATTATAAAGTACTCAAAGTGTGTATTCCCTGCACACTACAACTTAAGAGCAATACTTGGAACTATATCCGTGATCTTGATTCTTCTGCGGATCTCCGAAGAGATGCGATGCGTGTAAAGATTGTGAATGAAAGGTAGAAAACAAAAGAAAATATGATGAATGATATAGCAATAGAAATCTTGAAGGTTGAGAGATGAAAACTAAAATAAAATAGTAACAAAACATATTGCTAAATGAAATCCCTGTCCCAAATACGATAGGGGAATATGAAGGCTACAAAAACTGAAGCAAAAAAAATTACATAAACACCAGGGTTACATGCAGAACCTCTATGATTCCCATAACTCTGTGAAAGTTCTCGAAGACATGCCTAAAAGCGTCGTATTTTGATTTGTATAAGCCGGATTGTTGTCATAGGGTAAGCTAAATCTTGTGTCAGTACGTAGCGTTGATCGGAATAATAAACACAATTATTTATTATTTAATCCGAGTTGTTTTTACAAGAATATCTCTTCTCTCTTTATCTTAAAGTACCTAGCCTTGCCGGCTATTATAGCTTTTTCGAAATTGTTCCGCGAGATATAATAGTGTTACTGTAGAATATACTTATAGATAATTCTACAAGATTTTAATCATTGATTTTGTGTCCTCGTAATTAAATGTATCTTTGAATATATTTGTTATATTTACAAGACGATAGACGATATTGTATATACCAAGCTTTTACAGATATTTCCAATCACATGGTATAAGATGATTTTTAGAAAGTAAAGCAAAAATAATTTTTATATGTAGTAATTTTAATAACTATTTTAAACGCTTTTTCTTACTATATAAGCATTACCTATTTATTATATCTAAAACTATTATTCTTAACATGATAATACATTAAAAGACAGGAAACAACGAATATATTAATTATTTTAAAGCTATTTCACTTATAACTAATCACTTTGTAGATATTACATGTATATGGAAGATCTATTATACTATTACTATATAGGAATTTCACTGAAGAATATCGAGCATTTCCTATATTCCCATTAGGATTGGTTGGAAGTGGCCAGCTTAGCGACTTTCCATACAGTTATTGACCTATACATATATTAATTTTAAATTTTTCCTCTTATAATCAAACATCCTGTATATTAGTTAAAGTTGGATAGCTTACCGATGGGATCGATAGCGAGTCCTTCGCAGTTGTCGACGTCCTCGCTGAGAAACACCTCAGGCTCGCTTCCGTCTAGTCGCTGCCGGAATATTTCATACCTGCGAGCCAAAGCACAAGTTGCACAAGCTGCACAAATTACACAAGTTGCACAAGTCGAGTCATGAGTGTGTGGTGCACGTACCTATGCACGTCGCAGTAGTAGAGGCGAGCATCGGCGAGGTCAACGTCGGCGGCAGTGGGACGCGCGGCCCTCGTGGCCGGCACCAGCGGCTCCCAGCCCGCATGAGATGGGTTCAGCGCCAGCGCCTGCACCATTGCCGGCGCACCACGCGACACCACCAGGTAGCTGTCCAGCTCCGCGCCTGTTATCCGCAATGTACTCCAATCACACTATATATGTACACGTACACTGGAGGTACTTACAAATATACTATAGGAGTTTTGAATTTGGAGGCAAAAACTACACAAAGGCATCAAACTACAAAAATACATAGTCTTATCAGGCTATAAACCTCCCACAAAGGTAACTTTGTTGCTTACTAAAGTCGCTGCTGTAAATTTTTTTGGTAAAAATGAGCTCTACATTTCACCAATCACCCTGTATATCAGTATTTTCCAACCTTTTTGTTCCATGTCCCACCCTAAAATTCTTATGTCACCTTATGTAATATACAAAACTTTTATATTAATGCAAAAGGGTTAAACTCACGTAAAGTTCATGTTAGGATTGTCCCCCTGCGAAACGTGGGCCCCACTTTGGGAAACACAGCTGTATGTATACATTGATAAATTACTATATTTTTGTATTAAAAATTTAATATTGTTAAAAGCTTACACTAAGTAAGAAAAGGACCAATATTTAGTCACTTCCGCTCATGCAGTGGTAGTCGTGCAACAAAGTGCACCGCCCGCCAGTACGAGTCTTTATGACTCTGTGTTTGGCACTAATCGGTGTAATATAACTCCTGAAGATGCCCCGTGGTGGGGTGAAACACGTGTTGAGTGGTTTAACGGTGGCAGTTGTGTGATTCGCATTGTTTGCCGCATATGCATTTATCAGCGGGCTAGCGGGCGGTGCACTTTGTTGCACGACTACCATTGCATGTGCGGAAGTGGCTAAATATTGGTCACTTTCTTACTTAGGATGGACTTCCGCAAGGTAACACCTGATTCCATTAAAGCTTTTACACTATTTTACTTTCGCCAAATAAACAATAAAAATATATCAATTAGCAATTTAGAATTTACTAAGTGTTAACTAAGTAGGAGTGTACTCAATAAGTTACTCGGTGCAAGTTCAGTACTCACGCACGCAGGCTCGCGCGCCGGCCGCCCTGTAGCCGTGGGCGCACAGGCATCGCGCTACGCCCACCGCATCGCCAGTCACATTGCTCTGGTACTCCGTGATGCATATATGGGCGCAGCCGCCGTTGTCGCGCGCGCACGGATGGTCCACTGCGCAGATAATGGATTTTTATTTACGTAAAGTAGTTTCCTATAACTAACTATCTTAACCCTTTCGTTACCAGCGCCGGAGTTAGACGGCATCCACCTTGTAATGTGGGCTTATGTGTAGATCCGCGTTTTAAGATTTATTACAGCCAAATAAATTATTAAGAATTAACCTAACTTCTATTTTTAATTAATATACCAGTAAAATCTTTAAATATGTAACATATTTATGTTACATATTTAAAGATTTTACTGAAAAAAATATTGTAAAATATATACTGAGAAAATTCTAACATTAGCTTACCGCCATACAATGTGCGCACTTCGTTCAGTAGCGTCAATTCGGCGGATCGGACTGCCGTAAGGAAAGGGTTAATAGAATTGTATGGCTTACGAGCTAGAGTACGCAAGCAAGAAAGCATCTAATAATTTCAATACTTCCTCAGGTCGCCAGATACCAGTTTATCTCCCATATTACCCGGATATGGTTTCGGAATAATTCAATACTTATTTTCCGATTTACACTCGGCTGTGGTGGATAATAATAGCATATACATCTCGATGAACAGGCAAGTACCGGATATTCTGTAGTCTGCCCGTTGCCAGCCAGAAAGCTATCGCTAACATTTGCTCTTAACCGTGCGATTACACCATGCAGCCTGTTGAAGAAACTGGTGATGCTCAACCATACCAAACAGATGAATATGTCCGCTGTCTGGAGTTAACCAAATAGCCAGGAGACAGGCTACTAGTCACCAGTAGAACTATTAGTGAAATAAATAATAAGGATCTGTTACCGCGTGGTTGTGCCTGGCGGTGAAAGGCGATGGCAGCGCGCGGCGTGGAGGATAGTGGCAATAGCGCGGGCGCAGGGGATGCATGCGCACGCGCAGCTGCCACGCGCACCGCACGCAGCTCCCACGCGGGCAGGTACAGCGCGCCCGCTAGCAGAGCAATTCTCTGCAGCCTCTGGCTCTGCACACACACTTTTATTTATTCAAATTACTATCCACATAGGATCATTTAAAGTGATGTTTTCTAATGTGCACCAATTTGAATAAGGAGGGCAATTCGAATGTTATTCGACACGAGATAAACCTTTTCGCTTTAATATAAAAATTACATAGGAGGTGTAATATTTTTAGAAACGCCAAAGTGGACATGGTACAACAAAGGTTGTAAAAATACTGTATTAAAGTGGTCACTTGTATACATCTTGAGTATAATATGTACCAAGAGTCTAATTAGATAACTAGAATTAGATTGAACGATCCTATATATACTATCCTTCAACTTAAAGTTATTTGTTTTCAGAGAAACCCGCAACAAACTTAAAAGAGTTTTTGAGGTCACATTTATAATTCTCTTTAATACAGTAGTTAAATTAATTCATCGAAGTCCGAAATCTCTCACACCTAAACAGATTTTTTAATAACTTTTTTATTGAACTTGTTAAATTTATTACGAGATAGTATAGAGATATTTAGTGTTTTATAATACTATAAGTAATTTTACATGGTCCAGAGATAAATAAATAGAGTTCTCACAATATACTAACAGTGGCTTCACAATATATGTATAATAATATTTTGTATATTTAAAATAATTATAATGAATTCAAATAAACAAGGGACGTCCATAGTGTATTTATAAGGCACCGTGAAAAACCGACTGTACCAAAGTTTCGACTGCAAAAATTCTATAATTCATTTGTAATAAACTGAATCAGATTTTTTAATAAAATTCCGAAAAATATTATTGGACTACAATTAAAAAGAAAAATGCTTATTGTTCAATTAACAAATATTTAAATGATAAAAATAAAAAAAAGATTATTTTGATCACATTTAGGCTATATCTGGTAAAGTATGTATGTATAAATATGTATTGTTAAATTTTATTAAAAGATGTGTTGTTGTGGAGTTTCTTAGTTCTTCTTGTTCAAAACTATAACATCTTGCAAAGTATAATTAAATATGAAATAGATTTAAAAAAAGAAGAGTGCAAACAAGAGTTCTGTTAAAAAGTAACAATGTTTAATAAATGAATTATATTTTTATTTTTAATTACCGTTTTTATTCACAAAGGTTTTGCTAAGTATATGTATATGTAAGTGTATGTATATGTACTCGTAAGTATATGTATGATGGGTGTAGAGAGGCGTAGTACTCACGCTGTAGCCGCGTAGCACGGTGCTACGGTGCTTGCCTTCGTAGTCGGCGCGCTCTACGAACTCGAGGTACGCGTCGGGCCAGTAGACGTAGCGCGTGAGCAGGTCGAGCGCAGGCGGACCCGGGTACACCAGCTTGTGCGACACCAGCGCGCGGCGTTGCTCGCCCGCCAGCGAGCCGCGCATCACCGCCGGGGGCACCGCGCCCCACACCGACCAGAACATCAACCTGCGAACACGGCCGATGAGATTTGTGCGGCAAGAAGGTTATATACACGAATATATACGAGCTCTAGGCTAGCTCAAGGACCAATATATAGCCACTTCCGCACATGCAGTGGTAGTCGTGCAACAAAGTCCACCGCCCGCTAGCTCGCTGGTAAATGCGTATGTGGCAAACAATGCGAATCACACAACTGCCACCGCCAAACCACCCAACACGTGTTTCACTTCGTGGAGGGGTCCACGGGACATCTTCAGGAGTTATGTTACACCGATTAGTGCCAAACACAGAGTCACTACTCACTAATCTCACGCACTAATACTGCATGTGCTGAAGTTGCTAAATATTGGTCCTTTTCTTACTTAGGATGGACTTCCGCAAGGTAACGCCTGATTCCATTAAACATACGAACTCTGTCTACCAAAATAAATTTGAGAAAAAAAATCTAGTGTCAAAAAATTATTAAAGTGATATACTAAGTATAAGTAGACCAAAGAAATTTGAATAAGGCAAAATTGTAACTGCAATATTGTGGTAATTGTGGAGAGAGAGAGTGAGGTGATTTATGGAAAGGGGAAAAGAGTAAAAAAAAGTCTGAAAGAAAATGTGATGAAAGAGGAAGATTACTAAAAAGGTATAAATAATAAAATTATTAAGTTGATTAAACAAGTTCCAGTATCTTCCAAGATAGAGGTGAAAGAAAAGTGCCCAATGACGGGGACCACAAAAATAAGTTTTGTGAGAGGGGGGAGGCAGGCTCAGTAATGTGCATTTTGTATCGTAAATTATTTTATCATTACAAGTACAGTACCAGGCGATAAATATTGCACATCGACCTTTGGAAAGACAGGACTACCTATCTGACGTTTTGTCAGTAATGCTATAGAGATAACGCTCTACGAAGCCGAAATTAGCCGATTGTCTCTTTCCAAAGGCCGATGTGCAATATTTATCGCCGGGTACTGTAATAAGCTTTGCGCCTGTACGGAATGCTGATCTGCTGAGAACAGCCTGCCAGAAACTCAACAATTGCTCTTTTGAAATGCAATGTTTGAAGTATACATTATAATAAAAAAAATTCACATCAAGCAATAACTCTTAAATGTTATTATAAGATTTACTTAATAATATATTTTTAAATTTAGATTTAAAACTAATAAAAGACGGATCTAATATATCTAGTAGAACTTTACTATATATGTGTATACTCAGATTCATGATTTATAAAATTTTTGAAAACGCAATTTAGACGAGTTTATTTTTATTTCTTATATTTATCATCTGTCTGCCACTATTTTTATATAAGAATTTAAATACGTATAATTTGCCGCATAAATGACATACCATAATTATGATTACATTACTTTGAATAATGGCCGATAGGTAGATATATTTACTACATAAGGCAATGTACAAACTAAACATCGATATGGGTGGACCTGCGTAGGTGTTTTTTTTTCTTTATTGAAAATATATCGAACATTTTTTCCTTAATAACTAAATTTCCAGCTGTTGACATTCCTAATGGCGTACCGCAGGGGTCTCTGCTTGGTCTATTGTTATTTATATGTAAATGCAGCTTAATGTTTTGCTGATGATGTGAAAAAAAATCACTACCATATGAGGCCATAACAATATGGCGACAGCTTCAGGTTGCCCAATCGTGTCTAAAAGAGTATGATAGTAATAAACTTACCCATGCAGTGGGTCGAGCGCCAGACCATGCAGCTTGTTAAGGCCATCGAGCAGCAGCCGGCAGCGGCGCATGCCCTCCTCGCAGACATACAGCACCTCCCGAGCTTCGTCGTACAGATACCAGTTGCGTGAGACCCAGTCGATCGTCAATTGGCTCACCGCTGCAACAGACCTGGTGTTTATACAGCAATACCTGCTAATGCTTTCCGAAGATGTAGTAAATCATTATTTATACTTCTACTATTTCCATACTATGGTTGTCTATAAGATTGCCTTGTGTGATAAAACCGCTCTACTCTTTTGTTTATTTATTATGAAACTATTTAAATGTATCCTAGCTTAAGTAAGAAAGGGACCAATATTTAGCCACTTCCGCACATGCAATGGTAGTCGTGCAATGAAATGCACCGCCCGCCAGCCCGCTGATAAATGCGTATGCGGCAAACAATGCGAACCACACAACCGCCACCACCAAATCACTCAACACGTGTTTCACCCCTCCACGGGGCATCTTCAGGAGTTATGTTACACCGATTAGTGCCAAACACAGAGTCAAATTGCACGACTACCACTGCATGTGCGGAAGTGGCTAAATATTGGTCCCTTTCTTACTTAGGATGGACTTCCGCGAAGTAACGCCTGATTCCATTAAAAGTATCCTAGCTTGTAAAATAAATAACCAAATAAAAAATATGTTAGCCATGCTAGCATCTGGACAAGTCGAGTTTCGACACACTACCACACCTCTAGGAGTGATAGCCAAAGCTGAGGTCTTCTTGGAGACTTCAGTGCAGAGTCAGTTCATGTAGCATCCGTCTTTATGGAGTTCCCTGGAGACCTTGAGATTGTTAAACTCGTGCGATGATCGTATGGAATCTGCAAAGAAGTATAAGTCCAAAAAAATGATCGATCAGCCGGTACGTACAGTCCACGTCGGGGAATAGCGCAGGTATGGGTAACTGCAAACCAGGCTGCGTCATGTTGTCAGCTGGTACGCAGACCACACCAGCGCGGCTCACGTTGCTGTGCACGTAGCATACACTCCTGAACAAACACTTCGGGTCAGTACACTGGGCTCATGATATGGTGGGGAGAAGTGGGTGGGGGTTTACCTGTTGTCGTAGAGGAAGTCGATGGCGCGCACTGCGAGGGCGGCACGCGCCTCGCTTCTCGCCTCTCTTCCTGGCCACACACGCGTCACGCCGGCTGCAGTACCAACGAGTAATGACAGTGGCTCCTGGACTGGATCTGCACACATGATCAATACAGAACAACTTTTATTTTGTATTATTATTAATTTATAAATATTTACTAGCTGTAGGTTCTATATATATATTCTATAAAAACTTTTTTAAATAATATTGCTTGATATTTAAGGCTAAAACTGACCAGTAAGAATAATATTTAAAAAATAGTAAATAGATCTTTTTACTAATCACATCACTTATAGACAACAATGTAAAAATTACGATTCATTATTATATGTACAATGTGATTTTATTTGTATGAATTTATCCGATTTTTATTCCGGTCTGTGAAGAACAAAGGTACGGTTAACTTCGGTCGAGTTTTGTGGATTAAGTTCCATCTGGTACAACATAGTGATGAAATAATAGTCGACTTGTTTTTTTTTATACAGAGCACACTCAGTTAGTGAGTTGTTTGAAATTACTAAAATAACGTCTAGTTTAACGTTTAGGTTTAGCGTATTATTATATTATAACAATTAGTTTAACAACAAGGTAACTAATCTAAGTGAGGATCAACATCATCACCATTATTTCTATCCAATGCAGCGTCCAACAAAGTGGACAGCTGACCAATCATTCAAAAGATATTGGGGAAGTTCGTGTCGTCGTATGGCTTTAATTGTCATGAATGCTAGCCCGGCAATGACATGCAGCGCTATCTTATTGGAATTACGTGACAGTGATATTCAAGTCTATTGTTTGTGTTTATTTTTAATTCAATAAATATTACAATAATAAGCAAATATTTGTAAAATTAACTAAAAACCAAAACAGAGTCACAGTGTAAGCGCCATCTATCGAATAATTTTAGTAAAATTGTTTTACTATGAGCCGACTCACAATGCCCGTTTTAGTGTACAATACTGTGATAAAAAAGTAAGAGGAATTTGTTAATAAAATGTAAATTTTTTATTTAATCTTCCAGATCAATGTCAGCCCCTTCAAAGTAATCTTCGTACGACAAAAAGCACTTTTGCCTACGCCAGGGATGAGCAACCCGCGGCCCTCGAGGCAAGTAAATCTTAATTTATTTTTTAAAAAAATGCTAGAATCAAGGCTTTAAAGATAATAAAAGTGTCTAATTAGTTGTAAATCGGTTGATTGCGAACGTAAATAATGTTTAGAATATGGTTTGAACCTTGAATATATACTTTTTTTTTTCATGACCAAAAAAGGTTGCTCACCCCTGGCCTACGCTATTTCCTGTCCTCGAAACAACCGGAACAGTCTTTTAACGCTATAGTCTTCAGTACCTTCTTAAATTCTGTTTTCATCCTCACAATCGTGTCAAATGGTCTCCGCATTGGCAAATCGAGTTTGTTGAGTAGCCAAAAGTCGCACGGAGTCAAATCAGGCGAATACGGTAGTTGCGTAGAGTTTTTGGTACAAAAGTAGCGAAGAACCAATGCAGTAGGACATCGACCAATCGAAACATGACGCGTTTTAGACACAGAACAGTCATCAAAATGGTTTGTGTTGAGCAAAATGATATTACAACTTTTGACAAATAGACGCTTGGCAAATTGTGTATACTTGCCAATCTAGGAAAAAAGTACCAGCCTTTTTAATGCCCAACTTCTTCTTACTTTTTGATACACAGTAGTATATCAAGGTCCAGGAGGAAGTTCATTGAATGTTTTTGCAGTGCATAAGAATTAGTCCCTCTTTTGATTCATTCAACAAAAGGAAAAGTTAGCGATATAGACGTACCGTTGATGGCGCTGCAAGAAGAGCCGTCTGGATCCAGGGTGTAACCGGGTGCGCATGCGCATGTATATGACCCCGCCGTGTTGCTGCATAGCTGGGCGCACGTGTCCTCGCGCGCGCACTCGTCACTGTCTATCAATATATCAACGTTAAAGACATTTAGATTCAGCATATCTTTATTCAAGTAGACATTTCAATCAATTATTTTAATTTTATAAGTAGAGCAAGCTTTCTTCATAAAATGCTGATTTGTCGAGAAGAACCAGCCAAAAAACTCACCAATAGCTCTATGAAAATGAAATTTAACAACATTCGAAGTATACTTTATAACATTAATTATATAAATGAGTCAACAAACATAGGTCAATACGTTATGATCAAATAAAAGCTCTTAAATGTGATATGTATATATATGTATATAATATTGTGTCGTTTAATAATGTAGGTCCAAGATATATTGTAAAACTTTATCATATATGCATAAATTCGGTTCCCTACCGCTCAGCTGCCTAACTGAATAGGTGCATTTCATAAAATACATTCACTCAAAGCCGGTTCAAGGTTTTTGAACGCAGCGGGTAACATAAAATTTGTCGCCCTTTTAATATTACTTTCCATTTTGAATCATAATGTCAGTGCTGGTCAAATGGCATTTGTAGATTTAAGGGTTCGAAGAGGGAGGCCTCAGAGGTGACCTAGGCTCGGGCCGCTACCAGATGGAGTTCGGCGCGGGGTGGGACGTGGTACTCACCAACGCAGAGTCCATCGCGCGGCTCGTAACCCTCGGGGCAGTAGCAGGCCAGGCCACGATGCGTGGGACGGCAGCCGTGGTCGCAGCGCAGCCCCGAACATGACGCCCGTGTGACTGCAATAGCACACACACGCACGCGTTAGACAACCTCGTGAAGATGCTGTATGCTCTCGTCAATTGAAAACAAGTCTCTTTACCGTCGGTGGCCGTGGATCAACAGATAATTTTTAGTTTCAAGAAAATCTTCCGGATGTTCAAGATAACCTGTCTCTAGGGGAACAATGTGTTAATGAAAGTTATGTGGAATCCCTACCAAAAAAACTCCTGCGGTATATCCAAGTTAAGAATTACCCGAAGTCCATCTTGTAGTGCGTGAATAACCGTGGTGGTATTACGATGTTTAATTTCGGTTTAACCCTTTCCACTCCAATGTCGAATGTCACTCGACACTGATTATGTTCCACAAGCTCCACTGTCGAGTGATACTCGACATGGTGTAATACTTCTTTTTGTGCAAAATTTTAAAACAGGAAAGATTTTTGTTACTAAAATGTTTGAATCACGAATGAATGAAACATATTCTAGAATCGCAAGATACTATAATTTAATTAAATTTTATCGATGCTACATAACAGCCTTAGAGTGGAAAGGGTTAACTTTAATCCACTGTCCATCTCGGAGTTGCTAAAGCTAGTGGGAGTTAAAGAAGGTAAGAGAGTGGGAGATGGTTACGTACAGTTGTCGCAGATGTCCCACTCGTCACTGCCGTCGGCGCAGTCGCGGTGCGAGTCGCAGAAGGCTGCCACGGGCACACACAGAAACCGTCCGCCCAGCGGAGTCTCGCAGCGCGCCTCATTGCCAGGGCACCGGAACTCCTTCTCACCTGCGCACGCGCCATTAATTTATTCTATAGTTAGTGCTATACATTATCTGGGATCTTATTTTTAAGCGTATGCTTTACCCAGAGAAAAATTACAAACTCGATGAAGTACAGTGTTTTTTTTATTATAATTAGAATCCATATTCAACCTTATAAAATTTAGTGCCTTTGTCTTATTTAGATTTAATGTTTTCAAAAATATTTTTTTGCTCTAATTTTTGCTTGTTAGTGTTTATTAAGTCTCTTAATCTATTTTAACGACGTCCTCACTATATCCAGTTAATTAAATTATGTTTCCTGTGACCGCTTTGTCATTAGCATCCTCAGGTTGTACGCCAGTATCTGTTCTGCGATTGCCGTATTCGCCACATCGATGAACCTTGCGATCGCGTCTTCAGTCTCGTTCGTGTAATTCACACACGAGTTCGTTTGACGTGATATTGCTACCACCGCATAATGGACACTATTATACAGCCCGAGGGTGTCTGTTCTTCGAAGGACAATGACGACTACCTCGCTCTTTAGCCCCTGAGTCTCGCGAATGGAGAGCGATCTAGAACTTGTCTCTAGAAGTACAGTGTTAGAACTACATAGTAACGACATTTATTCAATTTGCATTCCTATGTGTACGTTCGGCTAGAGCAGTGATTCCCAAAGTGGTCTATATCGACCCCTGGGGGTCTATGACAACCTGCAAGGGGTCTACGTCAACGAAAAAAAATATGGGGGTCCATGAAATGAAAATGGGAGTCCACAGACTGGACATCATTAGCCGAGGAGATTTAAGATTAACTCTTACAAAATTGACGCAAAATGTTAATAATTTATTATTAAAGCACCCGGTTCAACCTTCTTACTAAAAATGTTGACTTATTGATTATGTTATTTCATTTATAGTTTATTTTATGTTTATTTAGTGTTACGTATATTTTACATAACAGATACAAAATTTTATTTTGAGTAGTTTTAATTTAAATTCAATAAATAAATGTATCAATTAACATGTGTTTTTACTTTAAGTTTTTAACACTAAACTTCACTACAGTTAGAAATTTACAAGAAATCAATATCAGGTAAGTAGAGGGTCTACCCAACACGGAAAAACATGGCAGGGGGTCTACGACACAAGAAAGTTTGGGGAACTCTGGGCTAAAGGTATGTGGTGTGCTTTGCAGGTACTCACACATGAAGGGGTCCTCGTCGGAGTCGTCGTGCGGGCCGCAGTCTGCGTCGCCGTCGCAGCGCCAGCCAGCCGCCACGCACTGACCACTGCGCGCGCACCGGAACTGCCCCGCACCGCACGTGCCGTTCCGCGCTGCAACCACGACCACTGGTCAGCAGGGGACGCGGTTTAAACCAGAGGTGTCAAACTCGTGGCCCGAATTTAACATTTTTGCAAAAACGAAAATCAGAAAATAAACCAAAAAATAAAACTGTAATATACTTTATTTATAAACCGCGGATCAATTTAAATTGAACGCAAGCAATTACTTTTTATTACAAATGCAAATATATCTCCTGATCAGATATAAATCAATAATGCTCACGTTGTAACAATTTTGAAAGGATTCTTTACCACTATAATTTCTACCAAAATAGGAAAGTTTGTATGAGATGTCAAATATCTGAACATAAACATTAATATAAATTTATGTATGTTCATTACAGAGTGAGAGAGTACAAAATGAAATTGTTTTTTTTTTTGTAGCCTACTCTAATGTTAACTATTGTTTAATTGGCCCCCTTTGGCATTGCAGTTTGACACCCCTGGTTTAAACAGTATCACAGTAAGTTAGTTACCGCAGTGTAACTCGTCGGAAGCGTCGGGGCAGTGAGCGCGCCCATCGCAGCGCCACGCGCTCGGCACGCAGCGTGACCCGTCCGCGCACGACCACTGCCCATCACCGCACGAGCTGGTCGCACCGACCACCACGCCCTCTCCCGGCACACCTATTAATTAAAAATCGTATTTATCTTTCATGAGTCTGAGTGACTTACAAGGATGCCCAAGTGGCATTGGAAGATCCTCGTTCATGATAGCAGAGCACGAGGTTCTCTGGAGAGCTTCGGTTCAGGCTACTATTTTACCATATTGAGAGGCTGTCGAGTGCTTCGAGTGCTTAGATCGCTTAGACGGACATTCCATAGAGTGACTAGATACAAGGACCCCCGAAGGTTAAGCTCAATATCTAAAATTAAAGTTGGCAATCAAGAGTTCTTTGATTCGAACTTAGTTTATTGACTCATATGCAAAATTGATATTGTATACATTGTTAAATTTCATTTGAAAAGAGCAACTGTTTAGTTTCTAGGCTACCCTTCTAAAGAGTTAACATTCTGAGTCTGTGGTAGCTTAGTTACGGAGTGACTTCACTGAACTTTTTATAATGTTAATAACGGATGAAAAATCATAATACCGAATGCTATACGCATTTCCATGTCAACACTTGGGTTCCTCTCAATGTATCCTGGTACCCACCTCGAGACCTAATCTACGTGGTCCGAACGCACCATGAGCTTCAGATCTATAAAGACCATTGTTCCTCTGAAACACTTTGTTTAATTGAGAAAAACGTAATTATTAATGATGAATAGGTCACTCCATTAGAATCGTATCTCGCCTCCAGTAGATATTCAATATCATGTTACTGACTAATACGTACAATATCTAACTGTACTTAGCTAATGCATCTGAAAATGGACTCATATGTGTCAGGCGCGGGAAGTGACCCGAGTTCTCTGTAACGTATCATCACGTCGGGGTCACCAGTGTAGGAGTGGTCGTAGTACTGTAGCTTCTTGTTAATGTTGACCACACCTCCGCTCGCAGTTATAATGAGCGCGGAGACTCTCAACAGCGCGATGCAAACTTTTGTTGCGTCTACCGTGGCGCCATCTATAATTTATACATTTCATTACGACGCTGCCGCGATGCGATCGACTGCGCGGACACGTGGGTATGAGCTCGTTGCTAGGCAACGCGTTTTTCGAGGCGCGGTCCAAAGGCGGAGCGGTTAGCGAGTGGCGCGCGGTATGCACGCCACAATATCAACTTAAGGATGCCCACTGTTGGGTTATAGGCCCAAAGATATCTATAGGGAGATATACCAAAATCGCTACACTTGGCAGGCGGGTTGGCGATCGCAGTATCGTATTATGGTACGCAGGGACTGCTGCCGCCCATCCTTTTGAATTTTGTTCGTGAGTCAGTGGCAATCCGAGTTACAGAACCCTCTAAACAATAAATACGGAACCCTAGGATCTAGAAGAGCCGTAAACACGCGTGACCATAAAGTTATATATAAATTTTTGTGTACGGTTCTCGAAAATTCTTACTGAGTACTATCTCGAAGTTACTAGAACCTTATCCGTAGTATAAATAAGTGTACTCGCCATGTCGACAGTTCAGTGTTGTTTTTCCAGTTATAAGATTAAGATCTACGATCAGTGATACAAAGAGACTATTTGGTAACTTGTTTGAACAGTGATATCTTGAGCGATTTGGAAGCGTAGTTTGAACTGAGCGAAAGTATACTTTGTGTTAAAGTAGGGTGACCATATGATTTTTGATTAAAAGACTCCATGTGGACCAGTGGTGATTCATTTCGTGTCAGAACCCACAGTACGTAACAATATTAATTAGTGGATATTGGTGCTGATTGTATGTTAATTAAGATTACAAATTTTCTAACACATTTGTTATTTACTCCAAATTAAATAAAAAATCGCATATCGTCAACGTACAAAGTGTGATATATTTTATTAGACTGTATCCCGGAAATTAAACCCGGGACTTACGATTGCATGTTCCTGTCACCTACCACTGGGCAACCACAGCCTCACATATAGATTTCCAATAAGAGCAGGAGGAAGCCACCAGGGTCTGGCGTCTTCCCAAAACCTTCACCAGTGACAATACAATGAGAGAATTTACTCACAGGTGCCATTATCAGAAGTTGAAACATTATCTAGCGCACAATCAGTTGAAACACAATTAAATTGATATTAAATAAATTAGCATAAATGAGTTATTGTCTTAATTACAAGCAATATTAGAATCGACAACAACAAGCCTGATAGTGTCGGTTTAGTAGCGAAAAAATATTTATTAATAAAGTCGTCTGTACACCATATGGCAGAACGTTCTCCTTTGCACTTGCTGGCCATCGGTTCTTTGAATCTGGTTTCACCACTACCATTTCACCTATCTAATCCGTTTACTTTTAGCCGTAGACTTTTCTGAAGCAGATATATACTTGTACATCTTTCATCTATTTATGCAGCGCACTTCTAGATTATACGTCTTTTTTATTTGGCCCATTCGTAAAATATTATTTAATGGAATCAGGCGTTACCTTGCGGAAGTCCATTCTAAGTAAGAAAAGGACCAATATTTAGCCACTTCCGCACACGCATTAGTGCCAAACACCGAGTGCTAATCAGTGTAACATAACTCCTGAAGATGCCCCGTGGAGGGGTGAAACACGTATTGAGTAATTTAACGGTGGCATTTGTGTAGTTCGCATTGTTTGCCGCATACTCATTTATGAGCGGGCTGGCGGGCGGTGCACTTTGTTGCACGACTACCACTGCATGTGCGAAAGTCGCTATATATTGGTCCTTTTCTTATGTAAAATTTTAGATAGATATTAATTTGTCATCAATATATCAGCAGATAGACGCCCACTGCTGAGTACTGACACGTTCTTCGACACCAACGATACAATCTCCTTCAACTTATCATGATGGAAAAGGTCGCTGGTAAAAGGAAGGTTGGTAGGAGAAAGAAGTCGTGGCTTCGTAACATTAAAGAGTGGACCGGAATCGCCAGCGCTGCTGAGCTATTACGCAGAACCAAAAATAAGGAAGAGAGCAGGAAGCTGATAGCCAACCTCCACTAGTTGGAGAGGCACTTCAAGAAGAAGAAAAAGCAGAGTACTGGCTTCCTTCCGGTCTAGCGCTACTCGTATAAAACAACTCTCCGCGACTTTATCCATGTCGTCGTTCCGTCTAATATCAATAAGTAGTACATAAAGAACACATTAATAATATACATCCGATGATAAATCGCAGCCGGGAGCTGGGCGGGGCACTGGAGGGCTCTCAACGCGCTCCCCTCGGAGACGCGTGCGCAGACTTCTTTCCAGTCGCGTATTCAGATGTCAAAATATATATAATCGCGCGTGGAATAATTTAAGGTAATTTAATTGAATTCATTATTGTTTGCAAATAATTACGACTTTTAATGTTATTACAGAATATTAAAATTAAAATCTAAGGTCACTGACATAGCTCGGAGAATTGCTTGTCTGAAATGGCAGTGAGCGGAGACTGAGTTCAACCGTAGCGAACGCGAGCCAGTAAACACGGCGTGGATAGGCCCCTGAATAGTTGGACCGACGATGTGGTCGAGATGGCAGGATGTCGTCGCAGCGTAAGAAGGATCATCGTGGCGATCTTTGAAGGAAGCGTTAAACAAAACACTGCCACAGCGCTGTTCTTCCATCAGAACCATTTTGAGGAGCGCCTGCGTATGCTACGTATTCTTTGAAAGAACTTTCATATTTGCAATAATAACAATATGTTTATTCCATACAATATAATTCTAATTATTTAAGTAAATAATTAGATAAAATCTATATTATTATTAAATATAGATATATATTATATAGATATATATTTAAAAAAAAAACGAAGGTATTAAGGTAAACATCTTAGCTGTACCGAAATCATTAGTATCCGTGTTCGTTTGTATGTTCTTGTATTATTTTCAGAGGTCTTTAAGTTATTCTACTATTGCATTTAAAAAAGCACACTCCTGCAGAGTGCAATTGAGAGAGGAGAACATAGTAAGCTTCAGGAGCATCAGAGGCTTCATAAACTGGAATAAGTTAGCGCTTTTCCCCAGACCCTCGTTTTCAGAAAAAGCTCTCGAAGCCTACCTAAATATTCCATCCATTGCTTTCTGATGATAGAGTCACTGCATCCTTTCAATATGTGCGTCGTACAGTTATGTTTGCTTAAACTATGTCTGGATGTTAAAAGTTCCTTCTTCTTCTCAATCCGGCTTGTTTTAAAACACCTTGACTGAATCTCTTACAGGCTCTATTCTAACCATTTTAATCTGACAGTAGTTATAAAGTCATTGCCTGCAAGATTTTTTCTACTTTCCATACAAGCAGTAGTTTGTCGAAGTTATCTTGTTTGCGATGTGTCCTAAATGACTTAGAGCTCGTGTAGCCTGGTTTTAGTTCAACATAGTATTTAGTAATTACCACCTAAAAGAACTAAGTCAATAGCATTGACGCTATTATATGTATGACGGTATACAAGTGTATAAACGGCATCAGATGAGACAAGTACTCTTAAGTCAATGTAATTGTAATTTAAGTTTCTTTCTTCGGTAAACTTCTAGGTTTATATATAAATGAACTATCATTAAATTTAACAAATATTGTTATACAAAATTCGAACTGTTATTGTAAAAGTTTTCAGTCAAAGGTCCCTTCCGAGTGATGGAAGTGGATATGAATTAGTTAAAAAAAAGCCTGGTTTTATTCTTGTACTTGTGCGTCTTACAGCTCATGGAATTCGTAACATTTTACATCTATACGAAAGGTGCAAATATAATTTCATAAAAAGAAAATCACTCAATTTCTGTGCGTTTAGGTTTACGTGTCTAAAACTAGAATGTAGAACAGAATATAACTGGCCGGAAGGCCACTGATCATCATAATTTAAATGTAGAATGCCCACTGCTAGATATAGGCCGCTCCTATAAATTTCCAAGAACACTGGTTGTATTCGGCCTGTATCTAAAGTATCGTATTTCGAGAAATTTACAAGGTCGTCTGTCACCCAGGTGAATGTTCTACGCTGAGCTTGCAGGTCCATGGTCTCCACTCTAGAACCTTAAGGCTGCCATCCTTATACAGAGCTACCAACCCCCTCAAATCCATGGAGAATAAAGCTAATAACAAAGATGTAGATTTAAACTAAAAATAAACTAATACTTCGTGATCCTGTAGTGTTTTTTTATTCGTTCCCTCCTGACATATTTAACTTTCTCCTTTCATCTTTTACAATCTTTTATATTACAGCTACCTTCTGTCTTTCACAATCTTTCTCTTTCTTCACGTTCAATTCGCCTTCTGTGCATCACCTTCCTTCCTACATCTTCGTTCGTAGACCACCGTTTGCTGCATTATCATAGTTTTTACTACTAGTTGTAATTTTAATTTCTAGTTATATTTTTATACAATTATAGCTATTTGATTATCTTTTCTTATTTACTAAACCTATATTGCTTTATTCAAGACTAGCTTGGGATCTTACTCTACCCTTTTTGACGTAGTTTTGATACTTATTGTTTTTTTTTTGTATTATATGTTATACTACTTTTTGGAGAATTTTAGAAATATAGGGTGACATTTATCGTCTCCCTTGTGTGAGACGATGCTGTCTTCTTCAATCCTCTTGGCTAACTCGACCTCGGAGTCAGAGAAGACGTGTTGTAGTGTTGGCATTTAACTACTATACCAACGAGAGGTATCAGCCAGCTATGGACGTTGCAATCCCGTGTAGCGAGCGCGTCTTAACTACGGAACCGATATTTAATAGAATCAGGCTTTATTTTGCGGAAGTGCATCATAAGTAAGAAAAGAACCGCTTATATAGTGCCAAACACATAGTCCGACTCTGTGACGTCGAACGAGACTACGTTCGTTAATATAGTGGTAACATAACTCCTGAAGATGCCCCGTGGAGGGGTGAAACACGTATTGAGCGATTTTACAGTGGCAGTTGTGTAATTCACATTGTTTGCCGCATGCGCATTTATCAGCGGGCTGGCGGGCGGTGCACTTTGTTGCACGACTACCACTGCATGTGCGGAAGTGGCCAAATATTGGTCATTTTCTTACTTACGGGACCAATGCCTAGACATACTACAGTACTATAGTACACTGTTAAGTGGACTTCGGCTGTCACCTTCAACACCTTCTCACTTCTCTGTACAAAGAAAACTTAACTTCTTCTGCGAAGCGGCTCAGTTCACGGCATGGCATGGCAATGGCATATAAATTGCTATTGCTTTGCCGCCGCACGTTGCTATTCGCTACTCTCGACGAACGAACATACAATTGACGGTTACACATCGCAGGGAAATGGCAGTACGCCACGGGTTAAGAACCTTTTAAAAATAAACCCAGTCAACTGTTCATCAAGTTTGCGAGCGCGGTAACTCGCAGCGCGGGCCCTCCGACACACGCAGGAGGCCGGAGCGAAACACTCGTGCGGGCGGCGACCTCGCGCCCTCCCCGACCCTCCCGCTGCGTCGCGACATAACTCCCGGCGGAGGCGTTGCCGTGTCCGAAGTATCAGGTATCCGAAACCCATTTATCAGATTCGCTGCAAACCAAATAAATCATCGCATTCAGCGAATAACACAAAGAGCAACTCATAGCGTTTAATGTTATTAATCTACGAGAAACGCCCGTTGATGAGCCATAAATATTTGATAGACATATCTCAAAATTCCGGTAACGCCGGCAGCATAATAGTAGTGCTGTGGTTCAGATAACTGGAACAATTTGTTGCTAAACGAAGGAACAATAAGAAACGAAAACAGGACAAAAGACTGCACTGTATGTAAAACCGCTATATATAAAAAGATCCCCGGGATGTCAAAACAATTCGAGAAAGACTAAAATTAGGGGATCTTTTAATCTTAATGTAATTATATATACTATGTGATATATTTGAAATTACCCAGCTTGACGTTTTGGCTTTGTGCAGCTTCATCGAAATTGTACCCGCACTTCCGTTTGGAAGGCATAAAATTTTTCTCTGGCAGATCGTATCTCAGTTACTACAATTGCAATAAGGGGAACTATACCTGTGTACGCACTGTATGCGCACGCGGCTGTCAGTGTCTTGAATGTCAGTGTGAGGCGTGTCCGGTGCATCTCGCAGATGCAAAGTGATTATCGTAGTTTTGGAATTAATGCAATTGCACATTAAACACTTGTGTGAATAAAGCAGTAAGGTTCGATTCGTAATGGAATTACACGAGTGCCTCACACCGCGCGGAGAACGACTAATGCGGTTTTAGTTAGAAACTCTGCATAACCTGTACTTCAACTCTGAACAGCTGCTTAATCTTTACACTGTCCAAGTTCGATCCTGCATGGAGTACTGCAGTCACCTCTTGAACGGTGCAGCCAAATATCATCTGGAAGCCTTTGACTCAGTTGACCGAAGAGCCTGAATAGAAGAGTACAAACCCTTGAGCATCGTCGTCGAGTTGCCAGCTTATCGGTTTTTTATAGAATACACTTTGGAGAGTGCTCGAAGGCTCTTTTCAAACTGATTAAGCCATCTCCATTCCTTTATCACACTACTAATCACAGGCAAAAGTTTCATCCATACGTTGTTGACATACCGAAAAGTCGAACTAAACGGTTTGACAGCTCATTTTTGGTGAGAGTCGCCAAAATTTGGAACGACCTGCCTGGGTCTATTTTTCCTGATGAGTTGAACTCTTTAAGAGTAGAGTGAACAGGTTTCTTTGGGTTAGGCGTGTACCACCTTCGTCTTCATCTACACATTCCATCAGGTGAGATGGAAGACAAACGTCTTTTCCATTATAACTATCTACAAAATAAATAAAAAATTAACCGTATACTCTCTTCAGTCAGGTCATATTGAACATTTAGAGGATTTTTGAAATAAAAAACCAGCGGTGCAGCTAGCGTAACATATTCCAAGTCCTTTGCTTAGCCGCCTGGAAACGAAAATGTTTAACTTGTTTGAAAACGTCAGCGCCCGACGCCGCTTAGGATATACACTCGGCTTTCCACAACTAATATAACTCGCGACGGTAATAAACAAGGGGGGAGCAGGGAATAGGATAACAGTACGGTATGCGATAGAAAGAAAAACTAACCATGCCTTTGAAAAGTGTCTGAAAAAATTCTGCGCTTCTACGAACTAAACAGCAGTACTGCATCTTACGCTTTGATCTTAGACACCGGGAGACCAGCAGACGTGAGTTGAACTGAACGCGCAGCTGTCACGTGGCGATGCTTTAAAGTAGCGACATTCATACGCGATAACCCGTGCCCCGAGCGATAACGACCTCAGATAATAATAAGATGTTCAATTATTATGCTTGTCTTACCACGCAGCTCTAACAGCTTGAATTGATGCCTCCATATGTATTGAAATCACTGATCGTCTTTATAAAACGCGGAATAATTACTGACAGCAAATTTAATTCCGTTCGCTGTTACTTCGTAAGATGCCAATAGATGGCGCTCGTAGTAGATTGATTCGAAATTTAAAATTAAAAAGTGTATTATTGAGTATTGTATTTAAATTGGTTTATTGGATCATATATTGTATATATAAAATATTCACAAATTTCATTTAACCCTTAATAGCCTGATTTACGAGTGATTTTTTTCTAATATTAATGTGTTTGCTTGAGGTTCTAGATGAAGGGAGAAATAGATTTTTTTTTAAATTTCGTTGAAATGAATATTATACAACAGTAAAATTCGTACAGCCAACCTATAAAAAAAACTAAAAGTAATGTGAACATTCGGTTTAAAAGATTGGTATCAAAATTCAAACTCTAGGCTGTTAAGGGTTAAAAAGAAAGAACTGTTGAGTTTCTGGCCGGCTCATCTTAACATATGTGCAATCCGAGACGATGTTAGCTATATATATGTAATGTTAAATTTATTGAGGATTTAAAAGTGCATGTAAATATCTACTTTAAAAAAGATATTTTGAATTTGAAATTACGAACATGTCGGTAGAGAAACAAGCTTCTACTCTTCAAGACTTCATGCAGACTCTGCCGGCTTTTGTGACTGTCGCCCCTCTTGTCACGTGACGCTTTTGTATAAGTTTTCATTCAACGATAAATTAGTTAAACGTATCAACGGATGCCCCAGCGGGGAGCGCGTGTGCGCCAACGAGTGTAGAATTGAACGGCGAGCGACGATCGACGTGCGGGAATTAAATGCGAGTTCCCGATCCGAGCACGTATAATATAACATTCCTATAATATAATATAACAGTCGTATAATATAATATCATTGGTATAATATAATATTATTCAACAACACCCTCACCCTCTGCAAAAAATTGCAAAGTGCCATTGAAATGAACAAAAAGCAAACACAGTAAATAAATAGATAAAAAATGATAAAATAGAACCAAAGTGATACATAAAATTGTGATAGAAAATAATTATAGGATATAAGTAATAAAAATGTAAATTGAAAATGTAAAAAGAAAAAAGGAAAGAATGATAGATGAACAGAGCAAAAGGGAAAGAAAGCAGAAATGTAGCATGAAAGATAGATGATAGACCGAAAGAGAAAGTAAAGTATGAAAGAAGAGAGAGAAAATTAAAAATTATGTGAAAAAATTAAATTGCCAATAAAGTCCCTGTCCCACCAAAGATAGGGGTACGAGAGGCCCCCAATAGCGGGGGCCATTAAAATAAAAACAACACCCTCAACATGCACTAGACATAAGTCATAGAATCAAAAAAACACTTGACTCTAATGCTATAATCTTTCGCAGTTGTTTTTACCTGTTACATATACGTTGTATTCAATTTTAATATATTTATTATTACATTGAACACTTTCATACGCCATATTAGTTCCAGGAAGCTCAGTTTAATAGAAATTAAAAACAGATTAATCTTACGTGTGATATCCTTCACGAGGATTTTGATGTGATCTGAGAAATACATTACGTAGATAGGAAAACTGATAGCGGCTGCGGTCGGTGTGGTGGAGGCTTGTGGTTTGGCGTCCGCTTGTAACCCTTCATTCATTTCCTTGACAAACTAGTGTTGAGGTTCAGGAGAAGTTACATCAGACGCAACACGTGTAGTTTCATGAGACTTGTGTACAAGTCAGTATATAGACATATATTGTCTATTACAATGATTCCCAAAGTAGTCTATATCGATCCCTAGGGGTTTATGACAACCTGCAGGGGGTCTATGTCAGCGAAAAAAAATTTGGGGGTCCATGAAATGAAAATGGGGTCCACGATAGTGTATCTCAACACATACACTGATAGTACCTATTTACTTACATCATACTATCTTATAATATCAAAACATTTACATTATTTATAAAAGTACCTATGAAGTAAAAAGTTTATTAAATATGTTTATAAAATTGTGTAAGTTGTAGGATGTTGGTATTCGTTTTGTGGTCGCAATATATTTTGAACTTGTAAAAACCTGAGAGTCGCAGTCTCTAGTCTCGTCATACCTAGAGGAAAGGGGGTTCAGCGCTGTTACCAATCTCCTAACGAAAAAAAGAAACAGACTGGACATCATTAGCCGAGGAGATTTAAGATTAACCCTTACACAATGGACGCCAAATGTTTTTAACACTAAACTTTACTGCAGTTAAAAATTTACAGGAAATCAATATCAGATAAGTAGGGGGTCTACCCAACACGGAAGAACATGGCAAGGGGTCTACGACACAAAAAAGTTCTGGGAACTCTGGTCTGTTATAAGTATATAAAGATATATACATAACACACACGGTACTCGAAGTAGACAGGGGAATGCTATAATAATGAAATAATACTAAATCATATATAAAATATATAGACTCTTTTCTCGTTGATCGTTTATTTATTATCTAGTTCACGGACCCTTCCGCTTCATGAACTTAGTACCGATGAAGCTGTAAAAGCCTTGGAGCTAACAGCATTAACATCTTCAGAAACAATAACAATATAATGATCGCTTATCGCACAAGGTATACGTATACACAATAAAATTCCACAATTAATTTTAGATCTGCCACTGGAGATATTTAAAATCAATAATAATTGAAAAAAGTATTTCATTATATCCAAGAATACTAAACTGATGTTAATGCGTGGAATTAAATATAAAACTATATTTGTAAAGAGCAACTGTTGAGTTTCGCGACGGTTTCTCAACAGAACTGCCTTCTGAGCCTGTGGTAGCTTTCATTGGAACAACAATGATGACATTTTATGTTGTTTGACGATTCGAAAGTGCTTGTAATAATCTATTTAAATAAAGAATACCATCATTTCAATATTTCTTCCTAACGTCTTATAGCATGGTCTGTGTTTATGATCTTTCGTCTCCTCCGGTCACCGTCTCGTTCGTATCTAAACCTTATGTCCTCCACACACAGCTCTCCAAGTCCTCCTTCATATCTGTTGTCTCTACGTCGTGTGCCCGTAATCAATGTTAAATGCAGAACGCAATGTGCAAGTGAAATGAAGCGAAATCTTTTTTTTTTGTTCTTTTTTCTCACTGCTGCCCAAATAACATTTGCAAATTCCGCAGGTATAGTGTGGCAGGTCGCTCAAACCTGGTGGGTTCACGTGGGATTTGAACCCAGGACTTTCAGCATGCGAAGCAGGCACACTACCACTGAGTCACCGCCTGATAAAGCGGAATCTTCATACCACCAGGCGCTACCAGGCATAGTAGTAACGATTGCCTATATTTTATTATATTTTTATTAACTATATCTAATATATAAAATTCTCGTGTCACGGTGTTCGAACTTGAACTCCTCCGAAAGGGCTTGACTGATTTTTACCAAATTTTATATTCGTATTCAGTAGGTCTGAGAATCGGCTACTATCTATTTTCCATACCTAAGTGATAAGGGTTGTTCACCCTAAAATTTTTTTTTAATTTGACAAAATTTTTTGTTTATTTTTTTTATGATATAGCATACAAAAATACATACAAATCTAAATTTTCACCTCTCTACAATCAACCCTTATTTTTTAACTGGAAACTAAACTTTTTTTTTGCAAACAACGTTTGCGGGATCAGCTAGTACCATATAAAACTATCATTAACATATCAGCTATAAAACATATACGTCTGGTCATAAGTCCTTTTTATATATTTCTAATAGAACCGGTTGTAACCGGTGCACATTTAGCGTCTTTCGACGACCTTGAAAAGGCCGTTTGTCTACCTCGTGATCCTATCTACTTGCTGGTCAGTGATATTCACTTTAAAAAACTTAAAGCCGCGCGACCATATATTTTAGGCAATGTGGCTTGACTACTGCCATTTCAAACTGCCTATTTCGCTGTGTCGGTTATTTTCGTTCTAGATGTCTTTTAAGTTATGGTTCTTATAAATAAATCTCAAGAACAGTTATCTCCATGGCTTGTTAAGCGAGTAACTTGGCAATGAAGCCACTTTGAATACAGTAAGTTTTTTTTTGTTGGCCCCCGCTATTGGAGGCCTCTCATACCCCTAATTAGTTGGGATCAGGGTCTTTGTTTACAATTAGGATTTTCAGATCTTTCATCTTTATTCTTAACTCACTGTCATTCTTCTCAATTTCTTTTATTCTTAACTTATTTTCATCACAATATCTTTCATTTTGTTCTTTCATTCCTTCTTGCTTTCGTCGCCTTCCTTTCATCATCTTATTACTCTTAGGTGGCTAGGTACATTTTTTTATTCTTTATTTTATTATTGACTTATTTTATTTCGAATACTGTAAATTACCGCTAGTAGCATATTAGTCGTATAAAATATAATATAAAAAAGTCGGTTGTGACCAAACCGAATTAATAGTGAAGTCAGCAGTATAAAATAAACTAGTTTGTTCTTATAATTTTATCAATATGTTGTTTAAAGGTTGCCAAGAATATAACCCAAACAACGCTAGGCAACAGGTATTGAAAGCTGCAACGAGAGACATCTTCGGAAAGTTGCAGAATGTACTTCCTATTTGATTCTTAATGTAGCACACTTTTTTGAACTATATTAACGGTAACACGATCTAATACACGATTACCATGGATGTAGACATAGTTGTATAAGAATTCTATGTCTAGTGGAGGCCCGGAGGAACTCGCGGAGAAAACAAGAGAGTAAAACAAATTCCCTGTGTACTAAATAGTTCTGGAGATATCAACTTTCAAGTTCCCGATGTAGATTTTCAACTCAGGTAAAAGTAATTCACACCCGTGTCTGAACATGAGTTTATTATTATAATGGTATGTAATATACGCTTAATTACTCAGTCAGAAATTTCAATTTAATCATAGGTTAAAAATATATTTTAATTACGTTATAGATTTACAATAAGATTTTTGAATAATTTCGATTAATTGTAAAAATGTGCGCCGACTGTGACAAGCGGTTAAAAAAATATATTATTTGAACGTTATAATACATGCAATGTTTTAATAGATACAGGATTGTAATTTTGAAAGGAATATTTGAAATAAAATTAGATGTTTTTCAAATACTTGTACACAAAGAGGCAAGCGCGAGGGATTGCTTACCAGGAGCGGGCGCGTCCGCGGTCGCCGGGCCCGTGCTGAGCAGCGCTAGCAACGCCAGCAGAGCGCCCGCTGACATCGAACCCATCGCGTGCACTTCAACGATGCAGCGCCATGCCGTGCACCTTGCACAAAGCTGCAACCCGCCGTACGGGCCCGCTCTCCGCACCCAGACGGCTATTTTTGTTTACAGCAAGTGATACACGCTTTTTACACTACAAAGCTCTACAGTTGTTACTGTGATTATAAATCACTAAAACTTAACGTTTGTTTATAAAACCAAAGTCCAGTGATCATTGGTAAAAACAAGTCAAATATCGAGTCAATATAACACAAAAGTCGATGTGAACATGTAAATAAAGCTTGAGCCGCTTCGCGCAGTAGAAGCGTCTCACGACAGTGCGACCGGAGCGCCTCGTCCCGTGCCGTAGATGCTCTAGCGGGTCGGTAGTGTTGTGCCCGCAGACGCACTCCTCTCACTGACATGCTCCATAACAATGTCTTTTACTAGTTCATTCAAGTAATCAAGTTTCGATTGTTTTAAATAATTTTACCATACAATATAAAATAGTGTGATATTGGATATGTGGTTTTAACCATGATTACATATAATTAGTTAAGTAAGAAATAACAATTAAATTGACCATAAACTTTCTAATACCTATCCGCATGTGTTTGCCAATAATTTGGTACATCAAATACTTAAGATATGGCGTGAACTTATAAATGACATTAATTAATCTACAATATTTTAAAAAAGCCAATTTATCCAATTTACACTGTCTTCTTTCGACTGTCACAGTGCAATTCGAACTCAGTCTATGACAGCTGTCAGAATTCGCAAAAGGATATTCTGTTTTTAACTCTGGTAAATATTGATAATTTTTCGAAATTAAAATCGCACTGTATCAATTAAATATACGCTTACTATTAAATATAGGTTAATTATGTGTGGTTACATTTTTTTGTGTTATGTAATATATTGTTAGGTTATTGTCGTTAACTATTTCAGAACTCTTGCACATAACCATGGGGCACGGAGGGCCTCCTTACGTCATCCCAGATTACAAACAGTTCCAGGTGAAAGGCATCACACAGCTGGAGGAGCTCCAGAAAGCGCTCGAGAAGAAAGGCCTGAAGGATCCGTGGATCAGGTAACGACTAAGTTATTAGTTTTTTTTTTAATTGCGCGTAGATAAAAAAATATTTGTGATCGCTCAATATTCAGTAACCTACATGTCTTACAACTTCTTTCTAATTTAAAGGGCAACATAGTTCTAGTAGGTTATGACTGTAATAAGTAGTAAAATTTTTCCTATTGATCCTAGGCTAAATTTTAGGAGATGAATATTAAACTAGCCGATTCCTAGGTAAAGTAGCATCTAGTACAGACTAATAATGGTAGTCACTGCAATCAGAAAGTATTATTGAACATTAACATCAGAAATTATTCAACATGGATGAATTACTTATTTCATTCACTTATTTTAAATATTGTTGGTTCAGATAATAATTATTTCAGATGTGAAAATAACAGATGGTAGAATATATATGACAATACATTACACTTACTATATGACAATATATTTTTCAAAAAAATGTAAAAACTACCTTTTTTAGAGATATTGTATAGCCCAAGGTGAGTTATCTTCTATTTAGCGATTTACAGTATAGCATACACAAACATTCTTTGTCTTTTTTAAATCTAACAATATATTTACACCTCTATTATGCTCTTATTTAATATGGTAACTGCGGCACTGTTAGCACGAGAGTTTCAGCTAGTGCATTGTGAGGTCATATAGAACCTAAGAAAACTTTTATTGTGACATGGTCATTTTTACCTACAGACACTGTCTAAATTAACTGTAAATCAATAATGCATTAAAATATCATTGTTTTTAATACAAAAATAACTTAATACCCATATATAAATATCTGTACTTGGATATGACTTTAAAATGTACAAAATATTTTTACACAAATTATACTGTAAAAGTGTTTTGTAAATCAATACAAAACATGTGGTTATTGTTATTAAATATTTAGTTTATATTTTATATATATTAAATATTTTACCATGTAGTTGGCATCCATCTGCTGATATAATGATGATAATTAAAAATTGAACCATTTTTACTTCTCCATATAGTTTTTTTTTTTTTTAATTTGATGAATAATTAATGACAGTATCTTTTAGAAACTTTTTTAGAAGTTGGTTAGTTATTAGTGATTGATGTTTTGATTTCTTAATTTTGAAAATGAAATAAATAGATTCACAGAAAGTGCTTGCCTACCCCCTTTTGTTTATATAGATCTGTAGACATTGACCAATAGACATTTTCCATTATTGTTAATTAGTTTAAAATTAAAATTTTATTTTTCTATTGTTCAAAAGTTAAGGATGTTCCTTTGCACACTTTGTTTTGAAAACCACATTTTACTGGTTTTTTGCTGAAATGTCAGTAACTGGTAAAGGATTCATTTGTGGATTAGTAAACAACCCATTTTAGGAGTAGTAAATTCCCCATCTCCAGCTTTTGTCCTTTTTCCTTTATGATATTGTTACATCAACTGTTAATAACAAGTAGGAATGGTGCATGAAGTTGCACTCTTTCTCCTAAAACTCTTTTTCTGTGGAAACTTTGAACACATTGTCTAATCTATTCACAGAGCGACTGGTTATAATTGTGAGTTTTATAGGGGTGGATGTATAGCTCACTTGTCATTATATAAAAATATAATTATTAATTTTGAAAGAATTTCGTTATATTTATTTTATATGCAAACACATCATTCCCCAGATGTGCTATTTTCTATGTGACTTAATATATTCTTCACGGTTTGGTAAACCGCAGCATGCAAACATTCTTTAACAATATAAACACAAAGAAATTGTTCTAGGTTAAGATTGTTTTTATATTAGTTTAAAAACTTCTGAGGTGTGCCAGGCCAATAACTTCTGACATTACAAAGACAATAGTCGCAAAAAATAATTTCAATATGCAAAATCTAAATTTGGAAAACAATTTTTCTTACTAATATTATCATTGTTATTTATAATGTCTAGCAACTTTTAACCACTAAAGTCTAACATTTTTGGATTAAGGACTAGCAAGACTGACAAATATATTGTTGGACATACACACATGGTGGACAGAGAACTTCAATATCTAATGGATTCAGGTGTTATTTTGCGGAAGTCCATCCTAAGTAAGAAAAGGACCAATATATAGCTACTTCCCCCAATGCAGTAGTAGTCGTATACTGATTAGTGTCAAACACAGAGTCATCTCTCTGTGTTTGGCACTAATTGGTGTAATATTACTCCTGGGGATGTCCCGTGGAGGGGTGAAGCATGTGTTGAGTGATTTAGCGGTGGTAGTTGTGTAATTTGCATTGTTTTCCGCACGCGCATTTATCAGCGGGCTGGCGGGCGGTGCACTTTATTGCACGACTACTACTGCATTGGCGAAAGTAGCTATATATTGGTTCTTTTCTGTCAGAGAAATGTGTTAAAGTACAGGCCTGCTTGCAATCGGTCCTATTGAAAATCAATGATGACGGCAGAGATGATGAAATGATATAAGTAAAACGGATAAATAATGTTACAGAAATGAAGCATGGAGATATCATCCAGGCTTCGGTACTCCTGGTGCCAGAGCAATGAAGTTTTTCTTCCGCGGATTTCCTCTGGGTTTGGCCCTGACCATAGCCACCGTCGCCATCACCAAGATGGCAGGCGGCGACGACGAGCACGGCCATGGCCACCACTGACACGGCTGGGAGCTGCCTGTGTCCTGTATGGTGCTGTGCGTAGATTCGCTTTGTGCCAGGGATTAGAGCATTGTTGTTATACATAATATAAACATTATCTTTCAGTTTAGTGATTAAAAAAAATTACTTACACTATCTTTTATTTGCATCAAACTGCCTAAGTTTTTTCTAATACACTACAAAAGTGTTTTGTAACATAATTTCTTTTAATTAGTGTCTAAAATAGTAACTATATTGAGTTTCTTGACAGGTTTTTAACGGAATTAATATTCCGAAATGGAGAAAATTGAAACCAATAATACTGTATATATTAAATACACATTAAATCAATGATTTTTTTGAAGGTGATGAAAAATATTTGTTTCATTGCTTTAAAATTGTAAAAGCAACTCTAGTGTGAGAAGATATGGAAACACATCTCTTAGGTTGGATACATGGGTCAGTGTTAAAAATCAAATAACTTATTAAGGTTGATCTTAATTCTTGATTTTAATATTACTATATCATAACAGCCGTGATGGTAGGCGTGTGGTGCTCACGTGGTGCGCGGCTTCAGGTCATCGTAACAGGGGCGCAGGAATATGAAGTTCTTTTTGGCCGGGTTGTAATGTTCATGACCCTGAAAAGCAGACACTGTGTTAAGTAACCAGATAATAAAACCATGGTATTGTTTATTCATTTACAATTTCACATTATGTCAAAATGAGGAAGCTAAAATCAGTATAGGTTGGTCACATATTGAAAGATGTAAATGACATTTGGACATAGTCCACCACTGTATGGACGCATAGAGACGACATAGTACGGAAAAGAGGTAGATGATGGTCTCATGATCTGAATAGAGTTGCCAATGTAAGTCCAGAAGCATTGGAGGGAGGCTTATTCAACTAAATTGATATATAAAACTACAATGTAAAAATAACATATATTAATATAGGCTACTTAAATAAGAAAATTTACAGACTATTAATAAAATACATTAACGTGACAGATTGCTAATAAACAAGTTTCAGGAAATAGCATAAAATTTATGCACTGATTTCAAATGTGTATAAAATTGAAAGTGTAATATGTCAAAAGTAAAAAAAAAGTTTAAGTGAGCTTATGCCATAGTAATAGATCTGATGGTGTCAGTGTGTTTAAATCTCTAGTATGATATTGATGCATATGTTAGGAATGTTAGGAAAGAAAAATATATTAGATGAATACATAGAATGCTTGTCACCTTAGACCAGTCATAGCCCACTGCATAGGCAAACACCTGCCCGCTGTGGTTGAAGGCGCACTTGGTGAGCGGCTGGTCGAGGGTCTCTGAGGATTTGAGCTTGGTGCGAGCGTCTTTGTCCCAGAAGGAAAAGGAACCGTCTGAGCCCACTGTGGCCAGCGTGCCGTGCGCCGGGTGGAACGCGATGTCGTTCACGGCGTAGATGTCCTACAAGAAAAATAGTCTTGGAATGATGGGTGCGCTATCATGGTAAAATCACAGTAGTATAAATACCAAGGAAAATTTCTGTTATTGTAAAACCTTCATCATATTAAAAATACCTACTGCAAGGCATAGGTCTCCCACAAAGATCACCACAATGAAGACTGTTGCGCTGCCTGCATTTGGCGACTTCCCGCGACCTTGACTTAAATATGTCGTCGATTCACCCACCTACTAGGAGGCTTACTCACGCCGCGTCCACAGGCATGTGGTCGTCACACGAGAACCTTCAGACAACAACGGCAGTTGGCTGCACGAGCGATGTTCTTCTTCCATTACCACTTCAGACGAGCAATTTTTCGAACAGCATCTGCGACCTTAGTTCTTTTTCAGATCTCCTCATCTTTGATTCGATCTCGCTGCGATGCCCTATCCCTTGCTCTCTGGATGACATCGAGCCTTGTTGTGAGATCCATAGTAAATGACGACAAACATAATACTTGATCTATTACAATTCCTTTGGGACAGTTGACACACAGAAGGTGGTCGTTACCTGGTAGCTGCCGGTGGTGCCGCCGCCAGCACGATGGCACTTGAACGTGAAGTTGTCTTTGGGGTTCGCCGGGTTCACGTACTGAATGGCAACGCGGCCCTCAACGCTGCCCAGCGCGAATCCCGTGGGCTGTTTGGTCTTCTTGTCCCGGAAGATGGCGATGCAGCGATGTTGGTACTTGAGCGGAGATTCTACCCGCTTGTATTCGGCTGGCTTGCCCTCCAGAGTGTAAAGACAGATGCCACGGTCAGCCGTGCCCACCACAGCCATCGGGTAGTCCTGTAGACGTGGGCTTCATTATATGAATAGTGTCATTAGTGACATAAATAGTTTTTTTTTAGTTGGAACATTTAGAAGTACTTTTATTGAACTCCGGTATGTAAATTTAGATTAAGTAATACTAGACTATGTGCATATCAAAAGCATAAATTCTCACCACGTCGGCACAGTAGCAGCGCTCCGAGAGGTTCATCGCCATCACCGGCACTGAGCTGCGTGTGTCCCAGAACTGCAGCAAAGTATAGTAAACATCTTAAGTAATATCATTAATACAAATAACTAATGCTGCGTTTAAAAATAAATTATGGTTACAGTAAAGACCCTTTAATGTAACCATAAATAATATTTATTGAGACTACTAAAATAATAGTTAAGTGACAGGTATACCTAATAAACTTATTTATAATTTTTTTACACAAAGTTTCTCATTACATTATTGAGAAGGTACGACATTTCTCAAACTAATTGAATTGGGAACAAGGAGATCAGTAGACAAACCAAATAAGCAACTTGGGCTACCATTACAGTGGCTGTTATTGTCTCAGCGGGCTGGTTTCCGCAATCATGCGGCATTACGCTCATTTTGCTTCGAGGTTGACCTTAACCAAACCAACCCAACTCCTTGAGAAATCCCGGCAGACTCTTGATGTTGCCGGCAATCTCAATAAGGCACCTCCGTGATCCGAGATGGATAGCCCTGTAGGGTACTACACCCGTACACCGAAGTAGTACATGAGCAGCAGTCTCATACTCTTCCAGGTACACTTTGCACAAAGTACTGTCTGTAACACCTAATGTAAATAGACATTTGTAAAAAGACTATGACCGGTTAAGATCCCTGCCACCAAGTGCAGTCAGGATCGCGACAGCCGTAGCAGAGATTTAAAGAGCCAGCAGCTTATGGCCACATAGCACTCAGAACAAATAGGCTTGTGGAGTATTAAGGTTCTTGAGTGGAGTCCACGGACTGGCAACTGCATTCTAGTACAATCACCAATAAGGCCACTTCCAACTGGTGTTATTGGAAATCTATAGCGGAGACCATGTCCAGCAGTAGATGCTCTATGGCTGAAACAATGATGATAATAGTATGTTATTAGATATGAAGATGTAAAAAACTTACTTTGAGTGTTTTGTCCCAAGAGGCTGTCATCAGGCAGTTGTAGTTGGGTGCTTTTACCCAGTGGCATGTCTTGACAGGAGCATCATGTGCTGCTACCTGAAGCAAAAAAAATGATCAATGTGTAGCAATAACATTAAGAGCTAACAAAGTACAAGGCATAACCAATTCATATAGTGGGGACAACAACTAATGTTTCATAATAATGGCAAACAAAAGCATTCATTATATTATATATCTTTTTAAACTTACATTAGATATGTTTTTTAAAATAAACATCATATAGACCTTGTTATATCAGGGTAGTGAAATTGCTGTGATACAAGTACATAGAATGGTCCCCACTCTCTTCACCCATAGTTGCTGTAATTGCCAAATAAGACAAAAATACTCAAAAATTATGGTTTGCAGGATCTCCCATATATACATGAATAATAATAAAATGACTATGTCATACTGCATCTGATTAGTCATCTTATCTCGTTTTGTCTCAGCAGGCTGATGCCTATAACCAAGCGGCACTTCACTCAATTTGCATGCCTTTAATCAAGTCAAACTTCTCTAAAAATCCCAGCAGACCCTTGACATTGCCGGCAATCTCAGAGATGCACCTCTGCAATCCAAGAGGGGATAGCCCTGTAGGGCACACCCAAATACCAATCTACTTAGATGGTCATGGTTTTTTAACAAACAACTGTATAATTTAGGTAGGTTATGGACAGTCCTCTGTGCAGGACATGTCTGAGAGACAATGAGATTGGGACTACTTCATTGTATGTCATTGCCCATCTTGGATAATTTACATACCTCCCTAAGATCACATAAATTATATCAAAATAGATAGAATACACAGCTAATGAGGAATTTTTGAAATGAAAGTTTAAAAACTGTTGTGATATTATTAATTACTAAACTTCATGTTTTGCTAATTAGCTCAAGATAAATGTAAGAGTTCTGATAGCCCCATACACCTATATTTCACAGCCTTGAGTTAACACACTTGAGTCTCATTTGTAAACTTTTATATAACATCGTGATCTTTTCATTTAAGAATGCTTGAAGGTAATTTTACATATATTATGAAATAATTGGACAAAATGGACCACCTGAACACACTGGTTGGCTGCAAGATCCCAGCACTTTACACTCTTGTCTGTTGATGCCATAAAAACCTTGGTGCCATCCTGCAAACAGAAAGCATCTTGATATATTGTGACAACATACCTAACCAATATAAGATTTCATAAAGCACCCACGTCATGCCACGCCACATCTAATACAGGTCCATCCATGGCTTGTGCCGCTTTAGGTACTGTTTTTCCAGAAGCTTCCACCTCCCAACATCGAACCTGCGAAATATCTTAATGTTTTGAAAACTTTTAATTTATAATTACAGAGGAAATACTTATAAGTTTGTTACAATAATGCAATTGCGCCATATTGCGCAATTAATCCGTAGTTGTTAAATACAACAGGCTTTACTACCAAATCTTACATCCGAAAAGTCAGTTTGAAAATCAATGCTAAAAAAAATAACGGCGGCACTCACCCGGCAATCCCAGCTGCCCGCCACAAGGAAAGTTTGTGGCACTGACGGAGGAGAGAACTCCAGCGACGACACCGCATCCTCGGGTGGCGACGTTACCTCCACATCCTTGTTGGGGTTGCTGGCGCCCGCGCCGAGTTGGTTGAACATTTTCGCGGTCTATTCACTTCGATATGATTTATTAATATTTTGCAGAGCACATCTAAATTCGTGAAATGTGTGATTTTAAGAAATGATAATTTTATATGTTATTAATCAAATACCTTTACATATAAAACAAAATCTCAATACGGATCATAACCAAGAAAATTATTTGATTCTTTAAATTTCTACGAATGACAACAAAACTGTGTTCATTCAAAAACAGTTTATACAGATTATATCTAAAAAGATCGTTATCGTTTTACACAAACATTAAATTAGCAGAAACGGGGAAGAATGATTTTATATAAATTTTATTCTGGAATATATTTATAACTTTTATTTAAAATAAATTATTTTCTTTTTTTTTCTAGAAATTTGATTGTGGCTCATACAAGTTCTGGTTCTTACATTAGTAATTACAAGAGTGTAGAACTTTTAGGTATTTAATTAGATATGAACAGTTAAATTTTTACTATTTTTTTTATTTATAGATTTAATATTTGTAATTATATTATATAATTTTTAATTTCAAGATATGGTTTAGGACATACTTTGTTTCGTAGACATTATAATATGGCAACAATAATCACTACAGCTGATTGCATTTAACTTTACACATCGTAATATGATTGATACTTGTCCTTATTTTATTATTACTCTTCCTTTGTTTTGCAATTACAATATTCAGATGCTTAAAATTACTACTAAGTAATTGTTAGCCTTTTTTTTTCAACTGAGTAAAGATGAGTACGACGGAGTACGTTCAAATAAAGGAGCTGAAGCCCGGCATGAAGAATATTAACTCTGTATTCATCGTGTTGGAGGTGGGGCCGCCGACACTGACGAAGGAGGCGCGCGAGGTGCGTACGCTGCGCGTCGCTGACGCTTCAGCCTCCGTGAACCTCTCCGTATGGGATGAGCCCGGCGCGCTTCTGCAGCCAGGTGACATCGTGCGCCTCACGCGCGGCTACGCTTCGCTGTGGCGATCGGCGCTAACTCTGTATTCCGGTAAATCGGGTGACATACAGAAGGTTGGAGAGTTCTGCATGCTCTTTAACGAGCAGGTAAATATGAGTGAACCACAGCCTGCGCCGCCGGCACCTCCGCCAGGCGCGCAACCTCCCGGTGATCGCAATGGTAACGGCGCCCACCAGGGACCGCGCTCGCTCATGAATGCACCAGCTAGTGGACAGGGCCCCCAACAAACCAATCAGAAGCAGGAGCGGTTTTCGAGTGGTTCACAGGAACATTCCAGTAAACATACACACAAGACTTATGTGAGAGGTAGGGGACATCAGCGCGGCAACAGCCGGCGGTAGTGGCGTCCTGACTGACAGTGCAATTTGTAGGCACTGCCTATTGCATGTGTGTACAGCTCTAAGTGAAACTAGTATAAATTAGAATATTATTATTTGCTATTTAGTACTGATTGTGTTTATATGCAGTTCAAATAAGAGGTGTACTTGAGAAGTGGTCAAGTAATAATGTTATAAACTTGACGAGCCAATTTTTACTTGTACAAACTTTAGTATTATTATGACATAAGATTGACTTGTTAATAATGATCTGGCCTAATCTTGTCTTCCAGTACATGCTCTGCTCTCTTGAAACATTGGTTGACTTTTTATTAATTTGGGTACTGTTCCAATGGATTTAACAGTAATGAAGTTGAAAAATCTGTTACCATTATCATTTCAGTTCTTTTTCCATAGGATCATGTATTTTTTAACTTGAATCAAAAATTTTAATTTGTTTTTTTTTTTTTAACATCAATTCAAAAAGTCTTGGCGTTGTTTTAAAATTGACAAATCATTAATTTATTTCTGTTATTGTTTCTGTCATGTTCAGCAATGTGATGAAGCAGTGTGACTTGATGTTGCCCAACTGTGGGTTGGGTTAATTATGTGCTAAGCTACATGTTGTAGTTTTGAATGGATCTGCTTATACAGTTTTGTTGCAGTGTGTAAGATGGTAATATTGTTGGTAAACACAAATTATTATATGACAAGGAACTGTTGGTTTTAAAGAAAATGTATGTGTTTTTAAAATATCAAGGAATGAAGTTATTTGTATGGAATTAAGAAAGAACCCAATGGATTTTCATAAACTGCAGTTTAATTTTCCTTCAGTTTCAGCTCTTACAATTTTATTATTTTAAATAATATATTTATTTGGAAGACTTACAGATGTGTATAATAATATATAGCAAGAATTTAAAATAAAAATTGTTAAATATTTTAACAGTGGCAGTAATCAAAATATGTTCCTATAATTATTAGCAAGATGAAATGCAGATAAATTTCTAATATAGTGAAGGATTTTTCTTCAAAACAGTAAATTTTTAGTATTGAAATGTTTTTTATCTCTGAGGATAAGTATCAAACTATAACTGTTATAAAATTGGGAACAGTATGAGGTCAAAGACGGTTGCGTGAAAGGCGAGTTCTACTCGGGGGGGTAAAGGATGGGGGGATACCTTAGCGATGGCGAACGATCTAAGAACATAGTTGCAGTGGTGATGGTGTGTGTAAACTAGGCTTGGATTGTCTAAATACACCTGTGGAAATTATATCGTAAAAAGATCCGTCAATATCGTTCTTCATAGCAGCGCTATTCTTGAATGCATGTCTTATGTCAAGCAAAACTGTTGTCCAAAACGAGACAACCAGAAAGTTATACATTTATTAACAACCGCACTATGTTACCGGAAAAAAAATCACTTAACGATATTTAAGGTTTGATTTTTCCGTGAAACCAATGTAACATTTAATTTGTTTGAATAGTCTATTTATTTACAACGTAAGGTCGTAAGTCGAGTGCTAATCTTCTCAACCGGATTTTAGAAGTCTTGATTTTCAAGTGCTTAGTGAACTTCTCAGAGTGCTTGTAAGTTTTTTTTTTTTTGCTCGGTGGAGTTCCGTGTGCCAGCACTTGACAGGACTTTGTTTTTGTAGTGACATAAAACTTTATTTTTTGCTCTCGAGCGCGGGTACTTTGAATGATTTGATATATACTGTTAGTAACTCACCTTCGATTTCACTCCTAAATTATCACTAGATGATATACTAACAGATTCTAGGATCGATAACAACAATGCTTTTTAGGTGCCCTTGCTTTAATTTAACTCCAAACCAAATTTAAATTTCTATCACGCGCCGCCTTTGGGGTTATTGACAAATTTTATTCTTCCAAACTAGTTCACTGCGCCTCCGGTGTGCATTGGCGCCATAGTTACTTGACGTAACCATGCGAAAGTCATTTTTTAATAAATTTAAATAATAATTTTTATATACAAAGAATAATCATTTTTATTTTAAATCAAGAGTAGTGCGCCATAGTTACTTGACGTAACCATGCGAAAGTCATTACATTTTTTAATAAATTTAAATAATAATTTTTATATACAAAGAATAAGCATTTTTATTTTAAATCAAGAGTAGTGATGGATACAGCTTATAGGAAATTAACATTCTAGTTTGAGAATATAAACGAATATTCCAATTAGTCAATACAGGTTTTATTTAATTCATAATAATGTCTAATATTATGAAATGAGGTTAATAAAATTAGATGTCGTTGTTATTAATTGTAAATAAAAAAGTAGTTTTTATTATAATTTTAAAGTAAAATAAAGTTGAAACAGATAAAACAACAGAATTCACGGAAAGTAGTATCCCGCGATTAGCTTTTTGTTTTTATTTTTAATAATTTTTATGTTGATTATAATATTGACGTATGTTAATTATATCTGTTGAATTTTATGTTTAGTAGTTATTTTTTATGTTTATTTCAATGTTGTATTTGACTTTGCGAATCTATTTTTAAAAGATTATATTTTACGGCACAGTACAAGAACATATGATCAATACGCGTATGTTTCAGTACGAATAGAAAAAGACAGGAGCTATTTCAATGTTAATTAAATAAGTAATGTTGTGTTATTAAAAAAAAAACAGCACAGCTGAGTTTATTTAGCCTGTTCTTCAGGTCTGTGGCATTTTATCAAACTCGACGTTAACAAGAGATGTAATCCATTTTATATTGAATGAAGAATTTATGAATTTGAATCGGTACATACGACTAAACGAATAAATATAAAAATAAACAGACGGCGTTTAATATTGTCTGTAATTTCCTGTTATAAGCTTTATGACTACATAAACATTATTTTCTTAATGTTTTATGTTTATTAACAAGGTACATCAAATGTCGAGGTTCCTATGTATTCGATTGTTTGTTAATTTGTTCGAGTAAATCGCGGAAACCGCTGAACAAAGTTTTGTAGAATTTTAATTGAAACGTGTTAGACGTTATTGTATCAGTCGTAGGACATTCTTTTGTGGATATGGCCTTTCTCCATTTAATACTAATAACACTGTTTTGTTATTGGTTCCGTTCTTTCTTTTGCCTCTCGTTCAAATCCTATCATGACTTGTCAGATTTTACGTTTTATATTTAAACAGAATTTCAAGTAAATTTCATACTCATCTTTCGTTCTTCACAATATCTTTCACTCCTTTCCATACATCGCTTCACTTTCTTCGCCTTTGCTCCAGAGTTCTACAATTTTACACGTTTATCACGTTTTTGACAATTATTTATTTTTTAATTCTTATTTTCTAACTATTTATATCGGACTTAATTTACATATCTAATATAACAGCGAATTCGTCCCTCCTGTTTATTTTTTTTTATTCTTGTTCTTTTATTTATTGCTTTTTATTATTTTTACTATTACCTTTTTGCAGAACTCCAAAAAGGTCTGGCAACAATCCTCTTCACTCACCAGTGAGGCGAGGTTCTTCTATTATCTCTGTTAACCTAGACTGGTTTTCTGAATAAGATCGGTTGGAGGCGGCCTGCATCCAGGGACCTTCGCTTAACTTCACAAAGTCGTCTGTTCACCTTATTTCACAGTCATAAGGGCTCTTTGATCATTTGCATGCTATTTGGCCTGCCTAACATCCCTTCAATTTGCCAGTCGGTTTGGCTATGTTATTTTCTTTCGTTTATTGATCTCCTCATTCTTGATTTTATCTCGAAGAGTTATTCCGAGCACAACCCCCTTCATGGCTTGTGGAGCGATAGTGAACTTGCCAATGAGTCCGTTGGAGACGACGTTTCTCTACCTTCTTTTCTAGTCTTTAGTTACTGAGGGTAGTCGTAGTCGTAGTCTTCTCTTTCCATAGGATTCGTGTATTATATTACCATAATGTATTGTTCGATCTTCGCCGAAACAAATTTATCATTTCTCACAGACGTCGAAGCCTACTATGGCACATAATATCGGACATAATTGAAATAAAAGATTATGAAGTTAACTGTATGGCTACATAGTTGCGGGATAAGTTATAGTCCTGTTGCATTTCAGCCGTTACTTGAAGTTAGTAAGCGAGCGATAAAATATAAAGTTTGAAGTGGCAGCTATAAAGTCTTAAAATTTGATTTGTCTTAGTGCACGTGCACTTAACATGCTCTTTAAAGTTGTGACGGAGTTGCGGCGTGCGTTTGGCGACCTCCCGGCGTGCGTTCCGAGAAATGTCTCCGCAAAAAGTTTGATCAAGGATACAGCGGGTGACGGAAGCGCTGCGGGCGCTAGGTTTTTGTTTTGTAATGCCAGCCAGCGAGGACCGCTGTCAGGCAACAAGGAAATTGCTGTGATTATTGAGCAGAGAGAGCGTATGTTTTATCAGATATAGAAGTTTTTTTTCCTGTATATCTATCAGATGTCCTTAGCGGCCAGAACGCTTATTAATTTGACATGAACGTGTTATTGTTCGTCTGACATTAAACAACAAACACAAGTCGAGTCCGTAAAAAGCTAGCGTTTTTTTTTTTATTTTTGTTTCCATTTCATTATAACAATTATTTTAGTTGGTATATGTAACTTGATTTATTGAATTTACATGGTTATTATTATGTATATATGTTCAGTTTCTTGCTGGATATTCCCAGCAGATCAGTATTCCGAGCCAGTGGTAGCATACTTATAATGTTAAAATATTAACTTTACATTTAAAAGTGCATATAAAAGCCTATTAAATATTGATAGTTTTAATTTATCAAATTTTAACTAGTGGATAATAAAGAACTTTGGTGTTACAAACATAATGATGAACTAGATCCATCAATTAAAACATATAGCACATGATTTCGACAGTTTAATCGTGATGATTTCAACGCAGTGAACGCTTAGATTAAGAAACTCTGTAAACCAACACCAACGTCAACAAATGATTAATTTAAATCAGAGTTCCCCAAACTTTTTTGTGTCGTAGACCCCTTGCCATGTTTTTCCGTGTTGGGTAAACCCCCTACTTACCTGATATTGATTTCCTGTAAATTTCTAAATGTAGTGAAGTTTAGTGTTAAAAACTTAAAGTTATTTAACTTTATTTAACATTAACTAAAAGTTATAAACTTAACACATGTTATGTTATGAAATTGTATTGCGACCACAAAGCGAATACCAACATCCTACAACTTACACAATTTTATAAACATACATAATATTTTTTTTACTTCATAGGTACTTTTATAAATAATGTAAATGTTTTGATATTATAAGATAGTATGATGTAAGTAAATAGATACTATCAGTGTATGTGTTGAGATCCACTATCGTGGACCCCCATTTTCAATTCATGAACCACCAAATTTTTTTTCGCTGACGTAGACCCCTTGCAGGTTGTTATAGACTCCTAGGGGTCGATATAGACCACTTTGGGAATCACTGATTTAAATCATGGATGCACAGACCGCGGCCCGTGGGCCGCATGTGGCCCGCCAACAGTATAAATAATACTCTCGTACATTTGACAAATATTGAATTCTATTTCAGAATAAAATTAAAAAAATTTAATTACCTCTACTTCTGGTGGCCGGCCCGCTATCAGTTCCTGATTTGCCCGAGTGGCCCCTAGTCTTAATAAGTCTGTGCAACCATGATTTAAATTATGTATTAATCGAACTTTGAACCCATTATACCAAGAGACATACATAGTAAGGTCATATGAAAATGCTCCGTCTTACACAGTAAAACCATTAAAAACAAAATCGTTTGGATGGGACATCCTGTTGCACCAACTGCCCAGACCTGGCACCATTTCACTATCACCTCTTCGTATTAATGGGATACTCATAGAGCAGTACTTCAGAAACTTCGTCGAAGTTGGACAATGAAATAAGTGAAAATGGTTGAAAAACGTTAAAAGATATATGGAGAGTAAAATTTAAAATTAAATTCTCCAAGCATTTTCTGCTTACATCACTTTAGGGATAGAATCATAGGATTAAAAGGAGGCATGATAATTCCTATGAATAATATTCCTATAGAATGATAATGTTTCATTCCTAATGGAATGAAACATTATCATTCTTACATCGCCTTTTTTTCACCATTCCCTTCTGTATAGTTTTTTTTTTCAATTTTTATTTCATTATTTTATCTGTATTTTTTAACATTTCTGCTATATAATTTTTATTTTCCTTTATTATTATAACTTATACCTATATTCTATAGTTAATTAATGTATTAGGTATACATATGCGTGGATTATTTCGCCATATGTATGAATAATTCCAGGAAATATATATTTTATAATTTATTTTAGGTAAGAGATGAGGGGAATTAATCTTTCTCTAAACATTAGCTATGTTTTTCTATTTACAGGTGCAAAGGATGTGGATGAAGGAGTTTCCCGCAATCGTGAGGCGTGTGGACAACAGTGGCAACATTTGTCAACGTTTTGGTGTTAATGTGTGTCTGCTGTTAACAAAACGATTATTCACTCTTTGGTTGAAGTGTCTTCGGTTGAAACTCGCGGTTTATATATAGAGCGATAATGTACGTAGCTTCAAGTGTGGCTGCTACACTTTATAGTAACAGATTAAACGGATTCACGCGGCGCCTTGACAATCAAACTATTCTTTATTCGAATAGGCTGGAAAAAATTGAATAGGCTGTTGAAATGTTGGCTTTGCTGTCCCTACAGGAAGCTCCCTCCGGCTCGTATTTTAATGTATACACGTATACCTTGTGCCATAAATGTCAATTAATAGATGCCTACTGCAAGACAAAAGCCTTATCCAACTATTCAGCGACTTCCCGATATCTTGGCTATGTCCTAGGTCCACCTAGAGGGGAGGATAAGGAGGAGGGGATGGAGGAATTAAGTTCAAATTAAGTAATTAGAGTTACATCAACCTTATCGTCGAATTGTCTCGTTCCACCGGTTTAGTTAGGGTCGCGTAGGTTGCTTCCCTCCCCCGCGCTCCTCCGCCGCGCTGACTTTGTCAACAAGTTGGGAAAGTAGTTTTATTAGGCAACGAATAAATTTTCCACATTGATTTATTTGATCAATTAAGATTATTTAACATGTGTGAGATTATTTAGCCGGTTGGTCGCAATCTAGCCGACCCGCCGCCGCTACGTTCGCTTCTCTTTTGTAACGTAACAAATCACCAATTGCATTACTTTTACTGGACATAGGACTCGCCCATTATATGATATTATCACCATCATTATTTCAGCCCTTTGCATGGTGTCATCATCACCTTTCAGAGCTAGGAGGTTCACTGCTGAACATAGGCCTCTAAATAATATTAAACTGTGATAAAGATAAAGATAAAAATGTGGTACAACAAAACTAGAAATTAAGAAAATGTAAAATGAAAAGAGGATGAAAGAATGGTAAAACAGAGCAAAAGGGAAAGAAAGCAGAATTGTGGTTTTTAAAGAACAGAATGAAAGATGATGTGAAGAATGAAAGAAAAGAGAATGAAAATAAAATAATTAAGTGAATAAATTAAATGCTAATAAAGTCCCTATCACACCATAAATAGGGGTATTAAAAAAAAAAGAATATAGGCCTCTCACATCGCATGACGTCATCATAACCATCATCATTTCTTTTTAACTTCCAGGTAAAGAATCTGACGTGTCTTTCGTCCGATTTGGTTTAAAAGCTCAAGAAACACAGTGCTTTATTGTTATAATATAACAATAAAAACATTTCTATAACCTAAAATATGTAACTTTCAATGGTAGTTCATTGAAATTTGGCTGTTTATCTGGTTGAATACCATTGGCTATAACGAAGTAGAATACTTACTTACTTACTCCGCTGGCTCAGTGACCCAAAGTGGGTCTTGGCCTCCGAAACAAGAGACTTCCACTTTCCTCTCCCCTCGGTTTTTCTAGGTACGCTACCTTCACGCTTCGATCCGAACCCATTTGCTCCAAGCGACCAAGCCAGCGGATTCGTTGAGCTTTATATTCGTCAATGATGACCAAGTAGAATCCATTGTACAAAACCACTATTATGTTAAATAGTTACTTACACGTTATATAGCTTAACCATCTATTTAGGTGTAATAATAATTTCAAAGACCTTTACAAACGAGTAAAGTATCGAAAAAGTAATACATTTTGAGGTTATGTATAAAGACTCCATGGATGTATAAAGATCTTTTTAATTTTCACAACCCACGTTTTTAAGGAGCAGCTGCCCGCTTCGTATCCGTGAACGCGGTGAGCGAACCGAGGTCGGATCTGGATCTCTCCTTGGCTCGCTTGTAGTCCATGCTGCCGTCCCAAGTCGCATATATACAACATCAACATTACATAGCTCTACTCAGGTAGAGCTATGCTTACGAACGACTTCGTGTAACTGGAACGCGTCTGTCCAGCTTTTGTTTTTTTTTAAGTTCACGTACCTTTCCGCTCTGTAAACTCTGTTCCGATGAAGCTATAAAAGTCCCCGGGTTAGTAGCATCAACATTAGCCGAGAATAAGTATTTTTAATTTTGTAAATAAAATCAATTCATATGGGGCAGCTAGGTGTAGCCAGTGTTTCATTTCAGTTAAATATTGGTTATTTATAAAGCTAAGAAAAGGACTAATATATAGCTACTTCCGCTATGCAGCAGTAGTCGTGCAATGAAATGCACCGCCCGCCAGCCCGCTGATAAATGCGCGTGCGGTAAACAATGCGAAACACAACTACCACCGTTAATCTACTTTACACGTGTTTCACCCTTTCACGGGGCATCCTCAGGAGATGTTAGACCAGAGCCAAACACCGAGTGAGTCCAGCTCACGCGGCTGGCGGGCGGTGCACTTCATTGCACGACTACTGCTGAATAGCAGAAGTAGCTATGTATTAGTCCTTTTCTTAGTTAGGATGGACTTCCGCGAGGTAATGCCTGAATCTATTAGATCTATTTATAAAGCACGAATACAGCGCATAGCCGGCCGGCATGCGACCTTCGGCCAAAACAACGCGAGACACGGCGACATGAAAGGTCACTGAATACAGTGAAACCAACAGGGACACAACACGCTCCGTCTCAACGACAGCGAAATAAAACGTCCAAAAAACTTTACACAAACTCGTCGCTCGCCGTTGATTCTCACATTTTTTTTTATATATTTAATCTTATAATTGATTGCATGTTATTCTCCAAGTAAATATATTACTTGAAAATGTTCAACGAGTTGAAACCAGATTCAAATGGCAGGTGTACGGAGTAATTTATTGTAGGTGTAAAAACTTTAAACTAGTTAATGTATTTAATGGAATCAGGCGTTATTTTGCGGAAGTTCATCCTAAGTAAGAAAAGGACCAATATTTAGCCACTTCCGACCATGCAGTGGTAGTCGTGCAACAAAGTGCACCGCCCGCCAGCCCGCTGATAAATGCGCATGCGGCAAACAATGGGAATTACGCCACTACCATCGTTAAGTCACTCAACACGTGTTTCACCCCTCCACGGGGCATCTTCAGGAGTTATGTTACACCGATTAGTGCTAAACACAGAGACTCTGAGAGTATATTACTTTTACTTTGATATCTAATAGATTCAGGTGTTACCTCGCGGAAGAACATCCTAACTAAGGAAGGGACTAATATATAGCTACTGCCGCTATTCAGCAGTAGTCGTACAATGAAATTTACCGCCCGCCAGCCGCGTGAGCTCGACTCACTCGGTGTTTGGCACTGGCCGGTCTAACATCTCAATCATAGCTCATCAATGTATAGCTAATTTATCAGCAAAGAGCTTTAAAGCTATTTCCAATTATTCTGTATGATATGATCACTCAAACTATATGGAATGCAATCGACCAATGACTTCTAGCATTACAGTCTAAATAGACACATAGTAAACAATAATTAATTTTAATATATAGTAATTTAGTATTGAAAATACTTTTTCTTAATATATTACCGTTCTTAGTATATTATATCATAACTGCAAGGTTTTCCTCAAAGATCGCAGTGATAATTAGTCCTGCCCTGCCTGCAACTAGCGACTTTCTTTGACCTGAACTATGTCGTCGCTCCAGCTGGTAAGGGGTCTACCTACGTCTACTGGCTCGTGGTCGCCACTTGAGCACTTTTCGGCCTTAATGGTCATCCCATCTACTGCCACTTAAGATGAGCAATTCTTCGAGCTATATCGGTGATATTGGTTCTTCTGCGGACCTCCTCATTTCTAATTCGATCTCGCAGCGAAACTTCGAGCATAACCTTCTCCTTTGCTCTCCGGTAAACCAATGATTTTGTATACCATAAATTAAATCGATAACAAATCAGCTATACATTCACGGTTTCAAAGTTTTTATTATAGGTAGCTTTTGTTATTCGATAACAAATCATGTATACCTGCCATTTGGATCCGGTTTTGATACGCTAAATATATTCAAGTAATATTTAAGATATAAAAATAACATGCAATCAATTATAATATTAAACAAATAAAAAAATGTAAATGCTAGAGTTGACTGTGGGCGACGAGTTTGTATAATTTTGTTTGGAGGTTTTGTTAAGCTATCGTTCTGTTATTGTATGTTGTTCTTGTATGGTCACACTATCTCATGTTGTCTATGGTTGTTTCTTTGGGAAACTTAAGCCGAGGGCCACTGTCGTTTCAGCCGACCTGCTACACACTGAATGATAAAGAAATAGAGTGGATTCTCTAACTTAGCGAAATTGTGCGTAGTCCGAAGTAGGCAGGCAACAGCAATCTGCCAGGCCTAGGTTCCACCCTCTCGGAAGCCATTGTGACCGAATGCCAAACCGAGATCCCCTTGTGAGGGCCTTTGTGGATAGTCACTCCATGGAACGTTTACTAAAGCAATCTAAAAGCTCGGCAACCTTCCAATCCGGTAAAATAATAACATGTCTAAGCGGTCTGACCCGAGGCTCCAACACAAGCCCTTGAGCTTTACTACTTTAAAAGACATCTTAAGATAGGCACAATCTGTATCCTGCCAACTAATACCCTCGGAACCTGCAAATGACATTTAGATAGCAGTGAGACTCCATTAAAAAGGAGTATAAATAGGTTTTCTAATTGATATAAGCTTTTATATCTACAACCAATCACTCTGTATGGATATCACGGAGCGCAAAGATTCTCTGAATATCTGAACAGATTTAAGCTTGAGAGAGAAGACTTCGTGTTTCTGTGATCTGGAAATGGACCACATTGTGGTGCACATTTGTGTCGGCTGTCCTGGACTCCGTTTGGACTTGAAGGTGGAAAGAGGTAGGAAGATAGAAGAGGGAAGTGTTCTGCAAAGAAGTGGTGCAGCAGGCCATAGGTAAAAACTAAAGTAAGGACTAAAATAAAGAATCGGGTTAAGACCGACCAGAAAAACACAAAATGTTATAAAATATTAAGTCACCAGTCGATGTAATTTACGAAACAATTAAAAAGTAAAATTCCCAATAAAAGGTAGTAAATTAAATATTGGTAATAAAATAAAAAAATGCTGTAATAAAACCCAAATGATAATGATGTGCGAGAGAAGACAAAAATGTAATAAATGAAAGAATTTATGATGGATGTGAGGAAAATGAAAAAGAAATTGCGAAGAATGAAAAGAAACGATAAATAAAAAAATATTAATACTGAAAAATTTACCTAATCCGTTATTGTAACATCCTTGCCATGGATCGAGCAGTTGGAACGAGAGATCCCAAAAAGGAGGTCCGTTTAAAAATAAATCACACTGTTTAGTTATTATTCATTAATCTATTTTAATTTTATAACAACCAATACATTTATGAGGTTTATTAAACTTGTTAAAAGTTCTATTGCTGTGTGAATTTTTAAATCATAATAAAACTTTAGAATTAATTGCTCTACTAGAGTATTAAGTGTAAAAGTGACCACGAAATAAAAACTTACATAGTTTTATCTGAGCTTTTTTTAGATTAGGTTTATAAAAGCGCATTGATCTGAAATGATAAAAACCTTCACAGCTTCATTTTAAGTTTAAGAATGCATGTTCATTATAGATGGTATCGCGTTAGTCATCGAAAGGTATATGTAAGCCGTAACCATGCGGATGTCGTACGGTTGAAATGATAATAATTTTTATAGGAAAGGTAAATTTCGTTCTAGTTCTCGTCAAATTGGTATTCTTATTAAACTTTCAAATGTGTTTGCTTTGAGTAATCATGTATATATATATATATATATATATATATATATATATATATATATATATATATATATATATATATATATATTAGGATAGCATATAGCTTAAATGACACACACACACATACACACATTTATATATATATATATATATATATATATATATATATGTCATTTAAGCTAATTTCGATTCACATTAGGTCCGCGGAATCGGAGGTAAATCGCGCTGATGTCACCGATTCGAAATCCAATAAAAGGTCAACTGTCAATTTTTTTTTAACATAACAAGTTCGTCTCCATTCATTTTGTTCTAATTATCAAGCAAACTAAGTGAATTTTATTTTAAAAAAGACTCATAAAAGTTTTTATTGGAGAGAATGTTAGTTTTTTAAAGTTCAAGGTCGCGTCACTTTTGAGAACTTTCTGGAAGATCGAATGGAATTAGACATCGTGTGTTAAATGATGCTTTCGACTTGCTGTTGTAGCATCTAGATCCTCCATATCCTCTTACCGTATGTTTGTAATGCAACCATTGGTTCACAGGTTTGCCGCGAGCCAGGCCCTCAAATCTAGGATTGTCAGAAAACGCAAAGAAACTTCTCGTTGCGGTGTTTAAAAAGTTTCTGTCTGTGTTATCTTTATTCGAACTATTATAACTACATCAAGTAAAGTTGTCATAATTGTTTCAGCCCTAGGAAGTTCACATGTGCCTCCACCATATACTTCCAATAGAACCGGTGTCGATAACGAGGAAGTTCTTCCCCGGCCTACCATGTACCACACACAGTGGAGCTGGACAGGTGTCTGGCCCAAATGTTCAGAGGGCACGGAGGCTTCTCAGAGAACCTGTATAGGTGTAAGCTTATAGGGAGACCCTCGTGCATTTGTGACCCAGCGGTGGACCAGACAGTGGTGCACTCTATTACTTGCAGTCCCGACAGAAAAATGAAAACTTTAATGTTGAAAACAAATATCCGGTCTACCGCGCCCGTAGTTCCTTTTCATTAATTTATTTTTTAAAATTTTACTTCGCAAGTGATTGTGCACTAGACGGTTTTAATTAATTTATTACTCACTTATCATCATTTAAAGTGACCATTTATCTAAATGAAAATGATAGTAAAATCCAACTTTAAAGACATTAGTATAAGAATTTGCTTCTCTATAATAGTATATTCCAACTTAAAGCTACGTGGCTTTCAAAAGCGACCTGATCAGAATAACCTAAAACAAACTCGTCGCAAGACCTGACCTCCATCCTTTAGCGTTAAAAATGAAAGAGAACATAATGAAAGTGAGAGAGAAAGGGAAGGAAATAAAGTTATATTGGTTGAAAGCGCGGGGCTGGAAGGGAACGAGAGGGCAGACGAAATGGCCAAGGACTCGGCCCTGAAGATTAAAATGAGCTGAATATGAGTATTGCCGTGCAATTACTCAGGGCTTAAGTCCGAAGAAGCTGTAAAAGCCAGAACGGCTAACAGCGTCCAGCGCCAATCGAATATACCCAGCAAATAAAAGAAGGAAGAGAATTCTTCCTCAAGTTCTGCAGGCTGGTGGCAAAAACTGTGATAAATAAAAATAAATAAGTAAAACAGGCAAGAAAAAATGAGAACTAAAATTAATTTTATTAGGAAAACTGAAAATGAAAGAAACAACAACACTGTAATCGTGATGAATGAAAAAAAACTCTGATATATACAATAAGAACTGTGATATAAAGAAAGTGAAAAATTTAATGTAAAAGATAAAATCCCTGTTCCCACTTAAATAGGGGTAGGACAAAAAGAAGAAGGACGAGAAGTTCCAAAAACGGGGGCCAAAAAAATCAAATATAGCAGATTGCCTGACTTTGTTAGTCAAACGACAGCTCATGCTGCACACGTGTGTCGGATAGAAGGATATATTTTTCACACACTTTAACAATACCCTTAATACAGTTGTAGGTTTTAAACTGTAACTTTTTAAGTTAGTTAACCTAGTTAAATTTATTTGATGGTAATTCATACACATATCTACAGGTAAGACCTATTGTAAGCATCCTTCAAGTTAAAGTTACTAGGGCCCCAAACGCAGCCTGATCACAAAAGACCCCACACTTTCATTGCTGCAACCTTATCTGTACTTTAATTTAACTGTTTTCGTAATGGAATGAATGTTTTAGCGGTTCAATAATTTGGAAGATGCTCCGAATTAGGTGAAGCCATTAAAAACACATCAGACGCGAGCCGTCCACGGCCTCGCGCGGTTTGCGTAACGCGATGACGTCAAGTGCGATCTCGCTGACCGCATCAGCTGTTCGATTACTATTGCGCGGCAAAATATTTGTAACAGAGAAATGGTAGCCACGTGGCACGCAAGTACTTGATTCACACGGTAGACACACTTAAAAAAAATTGCTATCCCTCGGGTAAGTAACGACACACTTTAATTGAAGATTCACTAAAATAATTACAAGAGCTAGTAGCTTCAAACAAAAAAATCTAAATCTGGCAGGACAGGGTCTGTTCCGTTAAGTTAGAAGTGTATGGCGACTTTAAATAGAAAAAAAAATTACACCGCGTCTACGGTGAACTAGACCGTGTTGCACTTGTTGTCCCGTATACGGAGAATGAATTAGATATGAATTAGAGATGAGAGAAAATGTCATTAGCGGCATGGGACCCGTCATTTTCCTGCCGTTCTACAAAGATGTATTATTAAATGTAATAAAGTCTAAAAAGGTCTTAAAAGATATTATACAGGAGAGAACGAGCAGGTCAAATATCGAAAAATAATTATTGGAAAATGAAATAAAAATGTAGAATTGCGGAAGGTGTGGCAAAGACACAACCATCGTTAATTATATTCACTACATACTCTTAAGATACGTTACGATAAACGTCAATTAAAAAGAATATACGAGGAGTAATAAAGTAATCAATTAATATGAATTACACGAGAGCAATGTCTTACGAAATGTACAGAATGAGTCTACATATATGTTGATAGAGTAACTACAAGAAATCAATAATTTAAACTAAAAATTAGACCGTGGAAAGTCCACATCTGGGCAAAGACTTCCAGCATAAATCTCCTATACGACCTGTTGGAAGCATCTTGAAACCAGCGCCTTTGATGACCATCGTGAAAGTCCTGATGATTGAAAATTCACTGCTGAAGAACAAGAGAACAAAGGTTTCATTCTGCGCTGTTTAGTTTGTACTCTTCACTTAAACCTAACCAAACCACCTGGACCTTAAAAGCCTTGTAAATTGTATTGTTTCTAAGATGTTAATGCTGTTAGCCCTAAGGCTTTTACAGCTTAGTCCGTACTGAGTTCACGGAGCGAAGGGTCCGTGAACTAGATTTAAAAGTAGAAACTAAAAGCTGGTGGGGCGCCTACCATTTGCACGGGGACGCTCGTACGTTGCTAAAGTCCTTCGCGGTAGAGCTTTGACGGGGTGTGTTGCTGGAGTCTGCTTGCGGGTTGGGACGGCAGTGTGGACCACAGGCGAGCCGAAGAGTGATCCGGAACCAACCAAGGTCTGCCCACGTTGTTCGCGGTTAGGGAGCAGGCGGCTGCTCACTAAAAACGGGTGCTTTGGCGTGGTGAGTGCTTGTTCTGTTGAGTAAATCGCGACGACCTGTGTAAAGTGTTGGAGGTGTAGTGGTTGCTGATGTTGCTGAGAAGTTTGCACTTGCAGTGTTGTGAGTGGGTGCGGTGTGGCTAGTGTTCTGTGGGAACTCTCTGATGAGCGTGAGGAGAACGTCTTTAAGACGTTTCTTAGTCTTTACTAAGGTGTGGGGGTAGTAGCGTGAGCCGCTAGCTATTATGGGATTGGAATGTGCGGAGGCCGACTCAAAGTAAGTTTTTGAGCAAGCCAGAAAGAACTCTTGGACCGTGGGGAGTTTGAGGTCGCTATGGAGGTCCACGTTGCGCTGGTACTAATCCGCCCCCGTTACTATCCGAGTGAAGAGATTTTGGAGCGTCTGTAGAGCGTTGATGTTGGATTGTAATGTGTGCGTGTTGCGCTATGTTTGGTATTTTATGTGAATTCTTTTCATGCCTTCTTACCTCTACTATCAAACGGGAGAGACTTTTATGTGTACTTTTCTATTTCTTGTTTTTCTAGACTGACCAGTTCTTTAGCTTTACTTTAATATTTTACATTACATCTTCTCTTTGTTTGATTTTGATTTCTTATTAGTATGTATTTGTGTCTATCTTATTTTCTATTTATCTTCTTCTTGTTTGCTTGCCACTCAATTGTACAATGTCATACGGCTTATATTTACTTTATTTTTTATATTAACTCATTCTATCTTTATCCAGAAAAATTTACTTATTCTATTACTATTTTATTCAATTCGTTTATTAATTCTCTATTGAAAATCAATAGGAAATAAAAATAAATAATATATATCATAGATAACGAGCTGTCATCAAGCGATAGATGCAAGAAGTTGGTGCATCATAAAATTACATATTATCAGACTTAAACTACAAAGTTAAAATACAATATATGCATATGTGACAAGCAATGGAGAGGTAAATGCTTGGAGTTTCGCTGAGAGATAGAATCACAAATATCACGGTCACCGACGTTGGTCTTGGAACTTGTCTGAAGTGGCAATGGGTGGAACACATCACTCGTTAGACATCACTCATTTATCATTAGACGAGTTGACGTTTTGTTTTATTTTTACTATAAATGTTGTAGTGGTATATAAAGGTTAAAACAACTAGTTACTTGAACAATATTATTTATTCATTTACGAAATAGTAGACACCATGAACACGATAGTTTTTAGTTACGTGTTGTCATGTTGAGCAGACTGCTTGTTAGCAGCCGGGGTGGACGCTGCAGGGGTTGCGTATCGCCAACGAAAGAGTGTATACATGAAAATTGCAAGTAAGAAAAGGACCAATATTTAGCCACTTCCGCACATGCAGTGGTAGTCGTGCAACAAAGTGCACCGCCCGCTAGCCCGCTGATAAATGCGTATTTGGCAAACAATGCGAATTACACAACCGCCACCGCCAAATTACTCAACACGTGTTTCACCCTTCCACGGGGCATCCTCAGGAGTTATGTTACACCGATTAGTTCCAAACACAGAATTTTCTTACTTATATAAGATTGTACCGCAAGAATCGAACACGCGACCTATGATCGCATGTTTCAGTCATCTACCGCTTGGCGACACTGACGTGACCTATAGTCAAATGTAAATAAACTCTGAAAAATATTGTCTCGAATTTTCATTTTTGCGAAGAAATTTTTTCCTAACATTCAATTTTTATTATAATATATGAAAAAAATATACGAGTCTTCTTTATACAGAATTAAATATTTATTCGTATGACGTCATCTCTGCGTAATATACCACGCAATCAACACCATTTAGAACTGCGTTGAACGACGATGAAGAGATATCATTTTAATTCAAAACTATAAAAAGGAATACTTGAAAAAATAAACAGAATTCTTGTCATACCTGATTCGCTACGTAAAGATCTTGATTTTATATGATTCGGTAGCCTCAATGAGTACAAAATTAAACTTATGTAAGCTCATTGTACTTTATACTTAAATAACTTGAAGGTATCTTAAGTACTGTTAAGGCAATAACATTATAAGTAATAATACGTTGTATCACATAAAGTAGATGGTAATTGTTAAACCAAGTTAAGATGTATTTGCTAACTAATTTTTTATTAATACATTTTGTTTTATAAATAGAAATAAATACTTGATTATTTGCGCAAAGGTAGCCCTGCTGTTTACAGATTTATATGATTCACACTCTGCGCATTAATTATATAGGATTGCCACTGCTCACAATCAAGTTTTGAAGAATAGGATCAGCAGCGTCATCTACGTACCATAATATCACACTGGGATCGCCAACTCATCTGCAAAGCGTGTCCTTTAATAGACATCTTTGGGGGTGGCATATGCCTTGTAGTGGGCACCTATAGACTGAAATGAATTGATATGTCTTAAAACTTTAAAGAGGTTAATGTATTACTTATTCGCTATGAATTTATTATCTCAGAGGTCATATGCTTCAGAAATAATAAGGCTACGATAGTGTAGTAAGAAAAAGCCTTTTCAAAATATACGTTATTGCTTTAATTATTATTTACTATCTGTCCTTGTTAAATTTATGCTCTCCGAGGTTATTAGTCCGTCGAATTTTGTTTAAATAAATTAATAAACGTTTTTCAGAGTGACACATTATAAAAGATTATTAGAAATAAGTGTGTAAACTGTGAAGCCTTTTGATGGTAAGATATATACACCTAATAAATTACAGAAGTTTAGTGAACTTGTAAAAAAAATAATACACTGTGAATGATTTTAAAGTTATTACAAAATGTAGGAATGAATTGCTCTGCTGGAAGTAAATAAGAATATTAAGTTATAAATAGGGGTACGGAAATTTCGTATTTACGAAATAGATGCGAATAAATGCGAAAATTACACATAAATGCGAATAAATGCGAAATGTATGGTAATGTTCGTATTGATTATTAAATTATTTATTAAATATTTATTAAATTATTATCGTATCGCCCGAGTCGCGACTCGTGTCAATTGCAGTTGCAAATTGCAGTTTTATATCTTAATGATTAATTGGATTACATACTTGACTTTTTTAATGAAGTGGAGAATCCAAATTCTAGTATTCTATTTTTGAAAAAATGTTACGTTGATATAACTTTTAAGCGAAAACTAAAATTTCAAATAACTTTTACCTCTGAGTTCTGCCCAAAAATAATGAAATTGACTGATGATTAAGAAGGGACAAGTTATACAATTGCACACCTGTTATGGAATAAATTAGAGGATTTAAAATCATCGCTTGAACGACACGTCAAGGTTATTTTGATGAAAAGACGTCACTATGTCTTAAGCAAGCGACAAACGTTTCAGTAAACTTTCTCTTCACATGAAATTAAATAAGACGAACGAGGCTTTCTTTCACATTGGCCAATTGTTTTCTCCATCTGTGGCTGCAAGTTCAACCACATTAAATATAAACGTGTTTCTGGAAAGCTTTTCGAAAATTCCTTTTTCCTAGGATTTCCTCAAATTGAGCTAATTGATGGGTATGCGCACTTTCATAGGTTAATTCTTCGGCCTATTAATATAAATGAAAACCCCAATGTAAGGGGCATATTGTTGGCTGTCAAAAGCAACTTCCCGTCCTTTGCTGAAGCAGCATTTGCAACAGAGTATTTGGAGTCCAACCAACAGCGTGGACGCTGAACGCTTCTTCAGCATATACAATGTTGTCCTAGCGGACCGAAAAACGACGCTTAAGGAGTCAAATGTTGAAATTTCTACAATGTTATCTTTTAATTAATTAAAATTGTTTAATGAAATTTTGTATTTTGTTAAATTTTACTTTCATATTTAGTAATAAAATTACTAAACACGTATTTTTGTTTAATAAATACCTAATTTACACCAATTTTATAATTTCAAAAATATAAATGCGAAATTTATGCGAAATTTTTAAATTTTGAAAAATATAATTGCGAAATTGGTGATTTTTTTTTGCGAAATTTCCGTACCTCTAGTTATAAATGATAGATACCGATCGAACACGGACATTAATAATAAAATAAGAGCTAATTGCAATAATAATTTCCCTTACATAAAAGATCTGTCATATGGTGGCAGAGAATTTTAGGTGATTTAATAAAAAATAATCCGAAAGGTACGCAGTGAAAGCCTGTTGATACTGCCTTTCCCAAAGATCGTCACAATCACCGGTATAGCACTTATACAGGGTAATTGAATAGGTGTATAAGATATAAAGCTTTTTACTAAAAACATGTATGTTGCACTCAGAGCTTTTAGACCAGAGTTCCCCAAACTTTTTTGTGTCGTAGACCCCTTGCCATGTTTTTCCGGTAGACCCCCTACTTACCTGATATTGTTTTCCTGTAAATTTCTAACTGTAGTGAAGTTTAGTGTTAAAAACTTAAAGTAAAAACATTTTAATTAACCTCCTACAAAACTAAAAACTACACAAAATAAAATTTTGTATCTGTTATGTAAAATATACGTAACATTAAATAAACATAAAATAAACTATAAATAAAATAACATAAAATATATACTTCATAGGTACTTTTATAAATAATGTAAATGTATTTATATTATAAGATAGTTGAGTTGTTGAGATCCACTATCGTGCAACCCCATTTTCATTTCATGGACCCCCAAATTTTTTTTCGCTGACGTAGACCTCTAGCAGGTTGTCATAGACCCCTAAGGGCCGATATAGACCACTTTGGGAATCACTGTTTTAGACTAATCATGTAATGATGTAGCTACGTGCCGTGATCAGGCGTGATGTTGGTCTACGCCCAGTGTTATCTAGACCCTCGGCTAGGATGCTCAGGGGTGGTGGAGGTGCAAGAGCAGGGCGGGCGGGGTTTGGGTATAAGCTCTGTTTCGCGCGCGCGTGCCTCAGTTACCACGATGCGTCGTCGCGCGCCGCGCTTTGCCGTGGTCGTCGCCGCACTTTGCCTTGTCGGTGAGTGGCGATTGTCCCGCGAAACCTTTGATTTTTGTTTTAGAATAAGTTTCCTATCGTTTTGACCTCGGAGTGCCTTCTGTTTGCAAACCAGTGGTTTCCTACAGCCCCTGGACTGAGGATGCCTGTCTGGACATTATCTCAAACCATTCGTGGGATTGCATATGTGTTTTAACAGCAAAGAAGAAGCCTCTTGTATTTATGGTTTAGAAGTCTTAGTTCATTATTTAATGGGCGTGCATATAATTCGTGTCCGACCTTCGGAAAGTGTGTTTTGGAAGTTTTCTCTGTTGTATCCCCACAGGCAGCGAACCAGTCCAAAGAGTTTTGCAAAGCTTCTCAGTTTAAAACCATTGAAAATTATCCAATTCGGTGAAATTACGGCACAAGTCGAAGTTACTCAGGGAGTTTTCAAGTTTTGTTACCTTAACATAGATTTTAGTCTAAGTGCCCTCTGCGCCCCGATGGAAAACAGGTGGAATCTGCTTATGCCAATTGGCCACCAATACAAGCTAAGTAAAATAGTGATTTAGCTACTAATAGGAACACTCAGTTCCCTGTTTGTCGGAGCCGAGGCTTCAGAAGCCCTTGTCGCGGTGGTGGCCCCGGGCTATGTCGACAACACTCAGATGACCTTGGCGTGAGCGGCGAGGTCGCTGGTCAAGCGGCAGCGGCCGCCAAACGCGCCCACAACAAACAATTTTAATATTAAAAACAAAACTCTTAACACATTAAATTACATCAGCATTTTTCGTCATCGGCAGAAATCCGAAGGAGATCATTGCGACGCAGAGGTATTCTTCTATTTACGCCGCTAGATACCTTTAAGCTCGCATATCCATGTCGTGCTATACGGACATGTTTCTATACTAGGGAATTCCCCGACATTCTTCGCGATGCGGATTAAATTTTACCCGTTTTTATTTCTAAGAAAAAGTCCAGACATTAGATAGTATTATACAGAGTGATTAGCTGCAGGTGTGAAATCTTTAAATGGTTCAATGCATAGTTTGTCAGCAAAAAGCTTTGAACTTTTTACATTTATTTCTAAATGCGTCGTATAAAGAGATCCTTCTCAAATATACTAAATTAAGTTATTATTTCTATTGGAATTGGACAGGTCAATAACTTCTGGCATTATAAAGTCAGCGAAGGAGATAGTAAATAATAAATAATTTTAATATGTCGGAATTCCATTTTTGAATACTCCTATTCTCACTATATATATATATATATATATATATATATATATATATATATATATGTATATATACATATATTTATTTATATATATATATATATATATATATAAATAAATATATGTATATATACATATGCAAAAAGGCTATACATTAGTCTCTAAAGCCTTTACACCTATAATTAATCATGTAAATGTCATTTTTATCAACATAACATTATTATTAAATATAAAAAATAGCGATCTACTTGTTAAACCTTTCCCAAGGCTTTATAAAATTAGTAATTCTTATATAGTACTTATAATATTATTATATGCTATAACAATATGTTTGTCTGTTTTTAATGTTGGCTCTTCACGTTTTAAACCTTCTTAGAGCCTTTAACTTGAAGTATTGTATTGTAGAGGAACTCAGTCTGTTCCTAGATTTTTCATTCATGGCATTTTATACATAACAGTACATAAATGGACACTAAGATATCGTATGTGGATAATTTGAAAAAATCAATGAACGATTTTTATTTACAAAACTTTTTCTTTTGTCGTTGTCGCAGTCGGTGTTGCCAAGAAACATCCGCGAGGTAACGCTCGCGTCAACATGTCGTTAAAATTGATGGTAATCCCGAGATAAACTAGTTAAACAAGTGACAATTCAATTAAATAATTAAAGGAAAATATTCATTTAAAAACGTTAGGTATAAATAGTAGTATTCGTATGAATACGATATACAGTGAGAGCGTTGAATTTAGAACCTTACAATGTAATGACGGAACAGGTTTTAGAGAAATATCTACCATCGGTGGCAACAAGGTCACGTGGGTTGAGGGGCGCGGGGCGGGGTCCGGTCAATCGAAGGGAATCCTCACTTGTCAGATTCACTAGGTACCTAAAAGTGGACCTCAGGCATAAGTGTGTCTATTGCGTAATATCGAAATTACTATATTGCGATATACAATATCGACGTGCACTGTTGGACATAAGCCTCTTGTATAGTTTCCCAATATCGCATTTTTAATGCTACTTGAAATCCCATTACTCGGAAGGGATTCCGGTTGGAAGCGGCCTATATATAGCGTCCTCCAATGACTTTTAAAAGGTCATTTGTTCACCCTGTGGGTGGACTACAGAACCTTAAGCAAGCGGCTGCTATGTGGCCACCTAAATAAGACTTCAACCTGCTGATGCACCAGACTATGTAACATTTACGAATTTCCTTATTTATGATTTGATCTCCTAGAGAAATCTCACGACAAGGAGCTTGTCAAAGAGGATCTGAGAGATACATTTAATTATCATTGGAAACACTTGTAGGCAATATGCATTAACCCTTTTTAATATGACATTAATATTTATACCACTTGACTTTTAATACCCAAGGATGCCAACAGAAAAAACTGAACAAGCGTTCGAAAATTAAGAAATTACCTAAAGATTCACATACAAATGATTACTTTGCGTTCAAAATTGATGCCACTATTTTTTTTTGATTCTGATGTATATCCACAGATACATTATCAAGAAAAGGGTTAATTGCTAAGTGCAGATACTAGACGATATTTTGTCCGAATTGTATGTATCTATAGCTAATATGATCTGTATGTGTCCACAGCCGCGGTGGCAGGGAGCCCCCTCGAGCACCAGTCGCGTTCAGCGCCATCCAACTGGCTGCAGCTCGTTACAGGTGCGAATCATTTCACCCCGAACACAAAAAACTAAACATTTGCGTCGAATAAATGTTCTAAAATAAAGGATTTTAAATAACCAAAACCTAACAACTGATAAAATAATATTTAATGGTATCAGGAGTTACCTTGCGGAAGTCCATCCTAAATAAGAATAGGATCAATATTTAGCCACTTCTGCACATGCAGTGGTAGTCGTGCAACAAAGTCCACCGCCTGCCAGCCCGCTGATAAATGCATATGCGGCAAACAATGCGAATCACACAACTGCCACCGCCAAATCACTCAACACGTGTTTCACCCTTACACGGGGCATCTTCAGGAGTTATGTTACACCGATTGGTTCCAAACAGAGTGACTCTCTGAACTCGCGCGCGGAAGTGGCTAAATATTGATCCTTTTCTTACTAAATGATAAAATAAGTATTGACTCACTTAATACCTTTTCTGTAAACAACAATGCTATAAAAGGAAAGTATAAAAAGACGATTTAAGATTTAAGTTGTTGGAATAAATTAGCTTACATTAAGAAAGAATCATTTACAGTGACCACTTGTGCACGTCATTAAAAGATTCAAATTTGATGGAAACTATAATCAAGTTGTACTAGGAGTATTAAATAAAACCATCCTTTTTTTTATTGGCGATAAACAGTAACAAAAGGCAGTAAGAAAGTACTAACTTAGAAACTTAGAAATATAACATTAGTTGCAATTGTTACCTTATAACTATCTCACTAAGAACATTTGATGATTTAAAGAGAAACAATGACAAAACAAAGGAAAACATTACTAAACAGGGATCAAAGATTCAGCGCATTCTGCATATCACACCGCAATAATTACGAGTCACAGTAAGCCGGCACGTTCCAATGAGGTTTAAATTGTATTGTGTGTATTCAATAATTTCGAACGAAATTGTCTTTTAAAAGATACGAGAGAGCACGGGAATATATCAATATCACTAATATATGAATTGTGGAGGTCACACATCGTGTATAAGGGTGCACGTTTACCGATATTTGTTTTAGCCGTTGATAAAAAGAAGAGAGATATAGAACGCGTTCTTGCTGCAGAAATTCGAAAGTTTACCTCGGACAACAGTTCCGAACAGTTAATATTTTTAAGTATAGTGGCGTCCATTAGAGAACGTCGATTCTTCAATGATAACATTCGGTATCTATTTAAAAAAATATATAAGATTCTGGGGGGCAATGCATTCGGTAGTTCAGAATACGAAAGATTTTTTTTGTACTACAATTTTATTTTCGTAGACTGCATACAGTGGATTCCAAACTTTAGGGGTCTTTCGTACGTTCCCCCTCTTGGGTACACACAGACAATTTTAGCTTCTCAAAGTGCACTCTTCTTATATCCATCTTAATATCTTTTGCTCATTCTTTTTTGCCCCTCACATTATTTGCCATTCCTTTTCATTCATTCCTTTCATACATCGTCTTTTTCCTTCACCATTCCTTCCATCCCGCGTTTTTACAATATATTTTTTTTAATTTATATAATATTTTAAAATTCTTTAATTTCTTATTTTTCTTTTATTATGTACGTCTTATATCTAAGTCATTATTTCTTTATAATTAACAATTTACCTCCTTTTTCTTTTCCTACTATTATCATGTTTTATCATTGATTACTTTCCCTATAATATAAAAGCTTCCTTTAACAAGTTTACTGCTGCATGCGGTTATATTGACCTACGCATTCCTTGCATCGTGTGCGAAGAGAAAATTAGCGATCTCTCCTTCACTACGGCAGCAATATCTCAGTGATTATTTTGAATTAAAAACAGATGACTATTCCATTTATTTACGTATTAAAAACAATGATTTTTCAATGCATTATTGATTGACAGTTAATTTAAACCGACAGTGTCTGTGGGCAAATATGACCTCACGTCGCAATGTAATAAAGCTCTCTTAGGGTCTATATGACCTCACAACGCACTAGTTGAAATTCGCGGGCAAACAGTACCACCAACAAACGTTAATTTAAAGCTATGAGAGTTCCAAACACACCCTGATTTAAGAAGATGCCACGGCTAACTCAGTAGGATTTATTTTTGTGGTCTCTTTTACAATATCCTAAAAAGTATAAAGCTATCATTATCAAGATATATTAGCACTAATAAATTACTTTAGATGTTTTTCGAAAGCTAAAACTCTATGTACTTTTTGTACTAATGTAAAGAATCATTAATAATATAAATCATGGATGTGGCATCTATTTTATACATTCATAGTCTGTACATAGAATATATAGCAAAGTGTTAAAAATAATTTATTATTTTGTTAGTATCAAAAAATTCCACACTCAAAATTATGCATAATTATGCAAAAACATCACTCGCTACCACTTGCAAATTATACAAATATAGCTGATATGTTATTATTCTTAAAAATAGATAAAAGATAGATTGATTCGCATCATCTTCTATCTAAAATAAATTTTAATGTACCTAGTAGCAATGCGCTTCGATATAATCAATCCATAACTCTTGCAAAATAGTTATTTTATGAGAGCGAGCAATAACTTTATTTATTTTTGTAGGAAGCATGGTAGATCCTTTTTCACCAAGTAAGACGTCCAACCTTAATTTATTTGATATTATTTTTAATATATTAGTATTAGTGTTGACTTCTAATTTTCTCCCAGTTTAACTACACTATTGATAAGGTAAAATACATTTATTCAAAATTTGAACTTTTAACAAACCTCTTATTGATCGTCAACTTATTATTCATATATTTTTAAATCTACTGTATCGACTCTATTCGCTTCGCAAAGTTGTGGAGAAGAAGCAGGAATAAACTTCACAGAGACATCATTTAATAAAGTTTAACACAACTGTGTAGATATATACCTACAACTGTATGGTTTACATACAAATAAATTAATAAACAATTTTTTATTAGTTCTGAATGCAGAATTATTTCCTTCAATGCCTTCTTTATTTTCGCGCCGGTGATGATGAAATTGATCACTGCAGATTACGCGCGCAGCAATGTGCAGTTCGCGGATGGCACCCCGCAGTGGGGTTTACCAGGCGCCGTTTCCTCCGCGCCCACCAGGCAGTACGCCACCGGGCAGTATGCGCCCACAGGACAGTACGCGCCATATGCACCCACCGTGCCGGGTGAGTTACTAACATTTATACAATAATACATTAGACTAATCAATATATAATACACACAATATTTGAATAATTGTCTGCGTTCGAAATCTTTCGTAATTCTTTAAAAACCATCTTAATGATTCACTGTATCCATAACAGATTTTTAATTGAGCATTTTTAAGCATCCAGCCTTGATCAAGATTGCGCGCCGGAGGAAACATTTTTAAATTATGAGTTGTTTTAGTGTCTAAAGTCGTAAGCCATATATTTCCTCTAACGTGCGATCATTTTTCTCTTCAATTTTTTATTTTATTATTTCATATGGTAATTTTTTTTCTACAATGGTCTACATAGTAAATTTTTAATGCAGTGTCACCTATAAGGGCAACTTTTAGTGTTATTCTAACTTATGTGTATTGCTGGTATACCTATATAAATTAATAAATACCCGCCGTCGAATTTGTAAAATGTTATATTTCGAATAAGACAAAAAAATAGAAGAAAGAACAAAAAACCCAAGGATACATTATGGTAATATAGAGAAGTAAATATTATCAAAGTGGTGAATATATTTGTAAATAAAAATAAGCCAAATATTGTATGGTGTGAAATAATAGGTAAACAACTAAATATAAGATGTAAAAGTAAAAGTAATAAAGATAAGGAAAGGACAGAAAACAAAATAGATAAATAAGAGAAAAGAAATCGAATGACATTGGGTTTCATTGCCAGTGGGGATAGACTAATCTAAATATATACGGTATAACATGGCGTAACATAGAAACATTTTTTTTATTTAAATGACCATTGTCGGGGGCCTATCGTTCCTCTATCTATTTTTGGGCCCATGATGTATTTTACAATTATTTTTTTTTTCAAAACTTTCCTATTTCACCCTCTCTCTATCGTCCTTCATAATTTCGCTATTTCTTCCTTTTTGCATTCTTCATATTTTATATCATACTCACAGCATTCATTTACATTATAATCACACCTCGTATTCCATCCCTCGCCATATTACTTACTTGTAATTTTAATTATTTACCTTTCCAATTAACCGTTTCATTTTTATCCCCTAAATTTTGTTACTTTATACAAACATAGTACGTTAGAATTTATAAAAAAGACTTACGAACCTTAGCAAGTGAGAAATGTGACACAAAAGAAGGACAGCAAACGAGAGTTTAACCCGTGACGGCATGTGATGCTCAGACAGTTGCCTTACTTCTTCTGTTACTAATGCATTGGTACACACTTTGTACTATGGCTTATGCGGTACGTCTCGCCGATGACCAGCGACATCTAGTGGACTTGAATAAACAAGGTTCCACAACCGAGTCACCCCGCCACCGAAACGCGTTCTTCCTTGTCGTACGATGATGCCCATATCAAAAGATATACGATAAAATTCGTTCATTCAACATTTGAACCATTTTTAATGGCACCCGTTATTGGGGACTCCCCAACTTATCTTGTTGGAGGACAGGCTATAACATTCTTTAATGAGCTTCTTTATTTCACTATCTTTTCCTTTTATTTCTGTACTCTTCTATCATTCTTCGTATAGTCTATCTTTTCTCTTCTTTACATTAGAATTTTAACAGAACTGTACTTGATCGTCAACTTGTCTATTTTTTTGGATCAGTTTTTTTCCTGACTCTGTTTCGCAAAGTGTTATGGTTTAGAGAAGAAGCAGGAAGAAACTCTACAACAACACATTTTTTAATAAAGCTCGACATAGATTTATACATATAAACGTTATATTATTTATTTTCTTGTTATCAGATATAGCCTAAATGAAATCAAAATAATCAGGCGACATCACTGGGAAGAATTCTTGTCATTTAAAAATTCGTTTATTGAATTATGAGCCTTTTTCGTCAACTTATTTTGAATTTAATCTTTTTAATGGTAGTCTAGTAATTTTTAATGCATTTGAAAAAAGAATTTGTCTTTGCGGTCGAAATTTGGTAAAGTCTGTTTATCACGGTTCCTTGTAAATACACTATTTATTTTTTATTTATTTATTTACTCTTTATGCACACAAAAAATGTATAATGGCGGACTTAACATCAAAGGCGTTCTCTAACAGTCTATCTTATGGCAGAGGAGCAATAATCGAGGCAGGTGCTTAAACTATAATAAAATAAAACATACCTACATGATACAATAACAATACATACATACATACCTCGTATAAATATTTATATACAATACATAAATAATATATACATATAATATAATACATATACTTCGTGTAGATAAATTTAAATAATAATAACTACTCTTGTGTAGATTCTGCTAATTTCTGTCTGGATATCCCCTATTTTTTAATTGTAAATGTACAAAATATTATCATAAATAAATATTGAGGCCACTGTATGAATATTGACCTCATTGAGCTGATATCAGCCGTAAATAGCTCTGATGGCTCTCTTTTGTAGGAAAAAAGGTATATGTTTAACATGCGTAGCTCTACCCCAGAGTATCAATCCATAGGATATAATCATTTACTTAAACAATGTCATCGAAGGTTTTATTATTTTAAGATTTAATGCCTACTTATACCTGTATAACACTCAAGGAAAACAAAAAATTACTGTTTGTTTTGCAATATTAAAAAATGATACTATATATTCCGTAATCTTTATTAATATTAACATCATTATTATTTAAATAAATTATTTATTTTCTTGTTTCTGGGGTTGTGATAGATTTCAATATTTTATACCCTTAATGCAAGTCGTGTACACATTGAGTAAATGACTGCCTTTGTTTTCCATGCATGAAACTCAATATTATTTTTTTTAGTGTTGCAATTTCAAAATAAAATAATAAAGATACTCAAATTACACTTTTAACCACTCGAATAAGTAAAGCTATCATTATAGTTGAGACATTGGGAGATCGCTGTAGTCTAGACACAGTTGTGGTTCTCTCATTCATATTATGATTATTTCTGCTTTCCTCATAAATTTATAATACAAGAGATGAACTACTAGAAATGAAGTACCTAGATGTACTGTACGTTTTCCGACAACTCTAACCAAATTGTCTTTTTACCTTTTGAGTGGACGTTGTGTTGTACAAAAGCGTCTTTACTGTGTACATTCTTATATATTTTAACATAATATTTATTTTTTTACTACCAGCGCAAGCAAGCCTGCAGCCCGCCATATTACCCCTTCTGGTACTGCCTATGCCTGTACAGCAAGAGCAGTCGCCTCCCCTAGGTATGTACATCTATACCCGTCTTTCTCAGAACGAAAATCTAACATCTAGTCCTGACACTTTTCTACCGTTACAGAATGCCCTGTTATCACGCAAACAAAACAACCAGATGCCAGTTTTAATCTATACCAAAACGACCAGCGTGGGCAGTACCACCATCCTAATAACAACCGCTTTGAGGTCGAATCAGCGCCTCCTCCTAGAAAAACACAGAGACCACCAGCGACGGCGCAGACCACGACGCCTGCAAGTGAATTCGTACCGGAGGTAGACTCAACGCCGGTTCCGAAGTTCGAAAAAGTTGGTACGTGCTGGAAATTTAATATAATTACGGAAAAGTCATATTCGATAACATTTCTTTGTATATTGGTTGAGGTGACGCTATGCGTCATCTATCTGGTCTGAGTTGTAATTAGGACCTGCGACCAAGGCACTTGGTCAGACAATGCAGCGGTAGGCTGATCCCGTGTGATGCATACACATCTCTTGCTCTGAGGTACATAAACAGACATTTGTTTGTCTGCGATACCTCGACTGAACTTTACCCTGTCAAGATATGCAACACTAGGCCGAGATCTTAAACCGCACAATGTACTCCGCAGTCTCATCACAGCAGCTAGTGCAGCTGTTCCGTGAGCAGACGCCTAGCGCGCCATACGACCCGCCAATCAAGCAGTCTGCGTACGACGGCAGCGAGCGCGCGCCACTCCTCATGCCCCTCGAGCCCGTCGCACCCCCTGCAGTCCCTGCACCTGCAGCAAGCCCCCCGCCTCCGGAACCGGCGCGCTACGGGCGGGAACGCAGCCTTCCGCATTCCACGCCACCACGCCCTAACTTCGACCGGCCGCTGCTGCTACGTGGGTTGCTGACCGTGCCCCGCGCCGACTACTCCGAGCCGTACACAGTCTGGTAGACCATTTTCTAACTGCAATTTCTTATGTTTTTAAGTAATCTTAACGTTAGTTTCATGTACTTTGAATTTCTAAAGATGTATTTCGAGCCACAACATGTATTTACCTCGTTGCTGTTTTTTTATACAAAATTAATGTGAATTAAAGTAAATTTATATGATTAATTATATCTATTTACAAATCCATTTTTTCAGAAATTTTTATCTCGAGACAGAATCAGGGGATACTCTGTGTTAAATTATTGATGGAAAAATCATTCCAATAATTCGTTACGTTTTTCAGTTTCTCAGTGAATTTGACTTTTTCCATTAACAATAATATGAACAAAAAGTAGTCACCCTCTTCGATCGACCAATCCCAAGTAAGAGTTGAAACCTTGGAGTCACTGTCGATACCAGTTCACATCTCACATTGAGAATTTGAGAAACAAGTTGTTGTTTGTCCTGCAAACTCGCTTTGAGACATTATATACAACCGTATAAAACCTGCTTATGCCAATAACAGTTTAGAGTCACCTTCACCCTCATCAATGAGGAAATCCAAATCGCCTGCAGGTTATTCAGAATTGCTTCGCCTGAAAAGCAACCCGAGCGGAACCATACCAGAGACATTCACAGCGATTTATATCTCCCGACAATATAGAAGTTTTTCGGAGAAGGTTCAAGAAGATATTTCATAGATCCCTTACATCATTCTAAACAATTAGTAGCCAAAGCAGTTAACTGCCTATCAGTTTGCTTTACCTGATTCAGATGCACCGATTTCGAAATGGATCAAAACACGCCTCCAAAAATTAGGGTGCCGTACAAAATGAGTCGTGAATACACGGACTAGATATGCCCAAGCAAGAGGACTGTCCGAACGAAAACTCACAAGAAAGAAGAGGAAGAACGAGAAGAACCCACCAAGAGTTTCAGAAGAAGAGATGACGAATTGCAGCAGAAGAAACGGATCGCTTTATTCCCCCAACAACATCTAGAGGAACAATGCACCACATAGATGCGCCTGTGAACCAAGAAGCTGTGACAGCCCGGCGAGCCTAACATCGACGAAAACAACCAGAAACTTGACTTGCTATATGAAAAACCGTAAATTGTCTAAAGAGTGGTAAAGATTTAGTTCATAAAGAGTGTAGTGGTTCAACGTGGGCAGAAATTACTTGTTGTGCACGGGGTCTTGGTTGATACTGATTGTTTGTTAGAAAAGTTGCCTTACTTAGCCAGGCAAAAGCAACCAACCAATTCTCGTTCTTGTGTCGGAATGCTAAGCGAGTATTATCGATGAGTTACAACCTAAGTAGAGGTCTCCTCCTGGGGCACCTTCAGCGGAGTCAGACCGTGCAGCGTGAGTCGAAATAATCTGAGTTTAATGGCCTTCCAATCCTGATGAAATAGCACTATGTAGCATCCTGGCTGTGGTTCCTCTGGAAGCCCTAATGCTTCGCTATCTTTAAAGGTCTTAGACTGAGCTGCCTTGAACCCACGGAATATGCAAATGCCATTTGAGCAGTAGTGAAAGTTCGGTCCAAAAAAAACACCTTAAACTATAAACTGTGTTATTTGAATCCATTGTTGTTAGTTCGTATGCTTTCGTGGTTGAATCCCAGAAAAGAATACTCATTTATTTTGGCGTAATTAAGAAACTCAACTGTATTTGACTTCTAGGTGTCAAAAAATAATTTATTTTCAAAAATGTCCTCTGTTTCGGAAAATATTCATCGCAAGCCTACACGGATTAGAACGAATGATGGTTAGCACTCTTTGAGAATATTTGCTCGTGTGTACAGGTGGGACCCGGCAAGTGGAGGAGCGAGGGTGGACTATCACGGCGGAGCGGCGTCCACCTTCCGTACGCTGTCTGACGGACTCGTCTTCAGATCGGAGGTGAGTAAACACGTTCGATAGCACAGTTTTAATCCAACTGTCTGCAATTAATTTCATGACTCTGTGTTTGGCACTAATCGGTGTAACATAACTCCTGAAGATGCCCCGTGGATGAGTGAAACACGGTGAGTGATTTGGCGGTGGCGGTTGTGTAATTCGCATTGTTTGCCGCATACGCATTTATCAGCGGGCTGGCGGACGGTGCACTTTGTTGCACGACTACTACTGTATGTGCGGAAGTGGCTAAATATTGGTCCTTTTCTTACTTAGGAAGGACTTCCGCAAGATAACGCCTGATTCTATTAAATATTGATTTTATACCGGCTTGTTGGTAGTCGCACGTGGACCGCAGCGGAGACCGGCCGGTGCGACGCTGCCGGGTGGGCTCGCCGCAGCGCGCTGTTCCAGCTGACAGGTCGCTTCCCGCATTGCCTGCTGAACTGGACCAGTTCTCTTTCGTCGGTGGGTTCGCTCGTATACTATTCTTTTTCCGACGACGGACGGTCGACGTTGCACCGCAGCGCCTCGGTTAATAAAATCAAGAATACAAATTATAAATTCTTTATTTGAAGAAGGCCTAGAGTATACCCATCGGTTGGGATTTTCCGGAATAACAAATCAACGGTTGTATATAGCTTCAATATGATTCTAGTTTCTATTAAATTGGGCCCGTCTGATAATCTTATTATGAGGTACATAATTAATAAGTACCAATAATAATATATTGTTACGCATTTTAATGAAAAACACAAAATTATGTGTAATTTGTACGTATGTGTATAAAACAATTAAAAAGATAAAATTAAAGACTAAAACGTGCACTTAAAATAGAATGTAAACAGATACAAATAAACATTTATTTTGAGTAAGAATTTTTTAGATGATGAGTGTAAATGATCATAATAAAAAATTTAAATGCTACCGGATTTCTCTCCAACAATTGCCTTCAGTTCTATCCTAAAAATTACTGCCGTCCACCGAATAAAATGATAAGTCCGAAAATGCAATTTTCCGGAAAGAGGATAATCTTATTTTGATAATTTCTCAAAAATTATGACTACATAAGGCAGTAAAAATATTTCTTAGAGTATTATTGTATCCATTATTAGCATGCCAAAAACGAGTAAAGATTTTGTTTATATCGTACAATATTTTTATTCTTATTTGTGCTTTATTTTGTGTATTTAGTGAAAAAAAGATTATTTTGCCTTTCTCCGCCATTTTTAGACAGAAAATTATGGATAAAATTGGCAAGGTTGCAAATATTAGGGGGACCGGAAAATAAAGTCGTTTCTGTCGACATATTTTAAAGAAAATACGATCAATTTTTACCGCTCCGGCATTGAAAATTTGTACACTAGACGGCAAAAGATTGTTGAAAACAAAAGTGAATATATTATTAATTAGAAATAATAAGTTGTTAAATATGTAGTCGAGCGAATTTAAAAAAAAAGGCGACATTACTTTCCGGTCCCTCTAACATTTAAAAACTCGAAAAAAAGGTTGCGTCGATTGTCATTTTATTGGGTGGGGACGACCACTTAATGGGTAGGAATATAACGGGGAATATGATTAGTTGTTATTCTATCAGTAAATTAATATTCCTTATATAAGTAATATTAATTGCACAGAGCTTCGTGGATATTTCCGAAGCTTTTTTCGGCTCTGATATCACAGGAATGTCAGTATACCCTGAAGTCACGTGGTCTGATGTGGTGGAGGGTAAAGGAAAGTGTATCTCGGTGACCTGAAGTAGCATGCAGATTAGTAAAAAAATATTTTTAAATTTGGAACAATATTTTCAGGTCACGTAGACAGCGCGCGGGGCGGTGCCGAGCTGTGGCGACGAGTGGTAACGGGACGAGCTGGAGAAGCAGGCGGCGCCAGGGGCGAAGCTTTAACCACGCAGCACGACCTGCTGATTGCACGCGTCGCCGAGCGTGCCATGCCACTCTCGTAAGTAACTTAAGTGCCGCTGCCATCACATGGCGCCACGTACTATGCTCGCCACCAGGTTGTGGCAACCTCATACTCACCAATAGAATAAGAGATTGATTTATAATAAAAAACCGGTTACACTATATATATATATATATATATATATATATATATATATATATATATATATATACACACACAATAAACTTGGCACAAAATCACACAGCAAAAAATCAGCCAGTGACGGCTTGCAGAGTCATTATTGAATATCAGTGTTTCGTCCACTGAGTGTTTGTTGATGAATCATGACCTGTTTCACACCACTGCGACACACCATAAATTAAAAATATATTTTTTTAATTGGAATTGTTTTTTATATTCTGTTTCGGTGTAGATTTTAGTCTTTTAGGTATTTTTTTGTAGACTTTCATCTGTTGGCGCTTGTATAAGGTATAGGTAACTAACAGACAATTAAATGCCTTCATTAATAGCATTAAATTATTTTACAAATATTCTTATAATAAATTAATAGACGGTGCTGAAAAATATTAGGATTAAACACTTTCTCACTGAATGAATTATTGAAATGAATTATTTCAATGCGTTAGGAGGTCTGAAAGACCCCTTGATTTTTGTTTATTGCGGCGAAAAAAATCATTTCACATTTTAAAGTTCGTTACGTATTATTATAATTGGTTCGATAGCATAATAAAGTAATATAGGAGACTTTTGGATCTCCTACGCAGTACAGGGAAATTAAGTTATAAGGTATTTTTCCTTAAACAAAGTTCTTTCAAAACGTTGACGCAGTGATCGTGTTAACATAGGATGAATTTATATAAGTTTGATAGGAATATTTCTTCAACTCTTACAGATAAACGGCAAAATATTTGAGGCGTGTTATAAAATAAAAAAAAAATGCTAAAAATAGATTTTAAGAAATTATACGGAACAATTAGTATATTTATAGCACTCTATATTTTTTAAACATTAAGGTTATTGTAACTGGCACGGCGTTGGATCCTCAGGTACACGGTGATGGTGAATAGCTCGGTGCTGGGCCCGAACTGCGACGGCTACAACCACGAGTACCTGGAGGTGGTCGAACAGAACCACGCCCCCACCGTCTTCACCCTAGACATAGGTAACTCCATCTTTTATTCATCCTATCCTAGTTTAGTCATACGAAAAACTTTTCAATTTTGAAATTTGGTTACAGAAATATTTGTGGAAAACGAATTTCGAACATTTGTTCATGTTATACTTAAAAATATATACTATAATTATACAAAGTGTACTTACGTTTTATTTAAATAAAATAAAATTAGAAGAGAATCATAGACAAATGAAACTAACTGACTCAGCCTGGCGGATTGACAAGTCAAATTGGCAGTGACCATGTCACATAGCGCGCAGAACAGACAGCCATGAGGGTCTTGAGATTTAGGAGTGGAGATCACAACTGTAGCTTTGAACTTTCACCCATAAAGCTCGCTAGAAGACGTTGGATACAGGTAGTACCCAAACGGTCTTATTGGAAATCTATGAAAGAAAATACTATCCTGCAGAGAGCGATCTTCCTATGTAATGAAATGATGATATGGAAGGGGTACTAAAGCATCACATACACTATATCTTCTTTTATTTAAATTCAACATACTTCCCAATAGTTAATGTGGATTCTTAAACTTTGAACGTCTGATTAAATAGCTGTCGATATGATCTCAAATGAGTGATCGACTTGAAGGTAGTCAATGTGCCTCGAATAGATATACACCAATACTTCGCTTTGCGTCGTTTCGTTTTGCGTTTTATTGGAAGTTGCGTCGCTGCTTGATTAGTACTAATTTTCACTGTGCGTCGTTAGATTTTCGAGGTTGCGTTGTTTTGGGTTCGAGTCTTTAATTTTTTTTTTAATTTTCATTTTTTTCTTAAACATGGCAATGCTTTTGTTTCTAATTGCGCCATGCCATCAAAACTCGGGAATTCCCTTTCTAACTAAAAACAACGCAATTTGAATAGTTTTATTTTCACTTCGTTTTGCTAATTTTGCAGTTCAGTTTCAATTACGTAGTGTTGTGCTTTTGTGTTACAGCTGTTTTTTTTTTCAAAAGAGAATAATAAATTTATATAATTTTTTACGTGCTGTTTCTGGTTACAAAAAAGGTAAATATTTTCCCAATTTATTTATTGGCAGAGTTATATTATTTTTGTTTTTTTTAATGTTTACTTTGTTCAGTTTTCTTTTTTAAAAATAGTATTTTCGTAACCCTGTTTACATGGTTTGCTGTAGAAAATCTTAATTCATTGTGCGGCTTTTCAATCTGCGTCGTGTTTTTTTGGAATGTAACCACGACGCAAAGTGAGGTATTGGTGTATTCAGATATTTACATTGCCGCTCTAAAAGAGTTGAACCTGTTGCCTGTGGGGGGTGAGGGTAACTTACTCTTTCTCTTTCTCTTTAGATACGGCGTGCGAGCGCGTGCAGTATGTGAACGGTTCTTCGGCGGAGGAGCTGGCAAACCTGGAGCCTCTACGAGAGTTCACTTTACCGCGCCGCGACCCTCGCTACGACGCCAAGCTGCAAGAGTATGCTTTTGTTTATTTAAAAGTAGAGATATTCGAAGCTTCATGGGTGGGCATCCCACCGACAACACCGATAAAGTGGTGGAATATTGGATACAGGCAGTGCAAGGTCGATTATTGCAATGTTTTTTTTATGGCCTTCGTTATTACAGACTCCTCGTTCCCCTATCTTGTGGAAGGACATCGTCATTTCTTTTCGTTTAATAATTTGTTTTACACATCTTATTTTCTTTCCGCACTCTATATCCATTCATCTTAAGTTCTTTCATTATTTTTCTTATTTTCAAATATTCCTCTGTCTTATCTTTTCTTTCCATTTCTCTTTTCTCCGATTCCTTTCTTCCGTCAACTAATTCCTTAGTTTTACAATTTATTATTATTGCAATGTTTCGTAGAGACATATGCATATGTGATATATCCTCTGCTGAAAAACTAAAATGAAACACTGTAATGCAACGTAAGCAGTAGGGCTTTTCCATTCGGAATGACAAAATATACTCTATTATACACTCTTTATACACCTGTAAGAATAATATAAGAAAGGATTCCTATAGTCACGTGGCGTATGAATCGCACTGCGGCATTTTTGAAGTTGAATTCGATGCTAAACAAAACTGTTGTTAAAAGGGCGGCTACATCCCTACTACTGGAAGACACCAAACGCCGACTTTTATAGGACTCGTGTCTTCTCTTATATTAGTTTCTCCAACGCATTAATTGAGGTAGTAGTGCACTGGTTAATCTACGCTAATGAAGAAGTAAGAAAAGGACCAATATTTAGCCACTTCCGCACATGCAGAGGTAGTCGTGCAACAAAGTGCACCGCCCGCCAGTCCGCTGATAAATGCGCATGCGGCAAACAATACGAATCACACAACTACCACCGTTAAATCACTCAACACGTGTTTCACTCCTCCACGGGGCATCTTAAGGAGTTAAGTTACACCGATTAGTGCCAAAAACAGAGACTCTGTGTTTGCGGAAGTGGCTAAATATCGGTCTTTTTCTTTCTTAGGGTGGACTTCCGCAAAATAACGCCAGATTCCATTAAATATCTTTGCTAATGACACTTAAATTAACCTTCACACAGTCTCGGGTTCAATTTCAGTCACAAGTCTAGGTCGCCACTATCCGTGCGAGAATATGGCCGTAGACTTGTCTCTACTGTTCAGTTTAACGACAATATTGTACTTTTTTTCTTGTGTCTATTTTGTATTTATTTATATATTCATTTCATATTTTGTGCAATAGCAAACTTCATGCTTTGTAATATACCTTATTAGACATATATGAAATCTAAAATGGACAAATAGAGTGCTCGAGAGGTGTTTGTGTCAAGCTGAATCAAAAATCTAAAAGTATTAGAGTGAGTTTTTTAATTATAACCTCAAAAATGATATAAAATTAAGATAATATAAGGATAAGGTAATCAAAGAATGGCAATAGATGACTATTACTCGGCAAAAATAAATAGTATAAGTAAAATAACGATTTTTATGGTATTAAGCTTGTTGAATAACTTTTTTTGATGTAGAATTTTGTTCTTTTTGTACGGTCACACAATCTAATTCGTGCTAAAGGCTGAAACTTGTGATTACTTCTTGTTGTGTAACTAGTTTTTAAGTTTCCTTGATAAGTAAAAATAAAATAAAGTAAATAGATTAACACGTAAAGATAGTATAATTCGAAGTAACATATTTGCATCATGGTTGCAGGTTCGTGCAAGAGTATGAGCGGCGGTACGCTGACGGCGCGGAGGAGGCGGTGCGTAAGAACGTACTGATGCAGTACCACCGCTTCGTCGCATCAGGTAACCGCGAAGGAGCCACCGTGCAGCTCGGCGTCAACTTCCTGTGCGACCGGCTGGATGCCGAGCTGGCTGAGCTGAGGGGTGTGGTGCCAGCGGCTGAGCTGCGTCGAGCCGAGCGCTTCCCACACGGCCCGCGCCAGCTCGCTGCTGCTGATGATGTGCTGCCTCGTCAGTTCGACTGGCGCTCACGTGGTGCTGTCTCCCCCGTACGCTGTAAGGACTTCAATTTCCATCAATGTTTCTTTTTAGCCGTTTCCTCATGATTGAGCATCGTAGCCATTCATTTTAGTTCACTGTAACTGCGACACTACGTAGTACATACCAATAATATGTACGATAAACACAGTAACAGCTTAGGACATTCGAATTGGACAGTCACCTTACTCTCTCGCTCTTTTACCTTCTACATTGTCTAAAACTATAAGCTTCTCTCAACTTTTGAGCTCTTCCGTGCAGGTCACCCACTAGTACTAACAACTTAGTAAAGGTCGCTGCAATTCGCCAGATATGGACAACGTAAGATTGTGACGATCTTTATACGAAGTCTAGATTTTGCAGTGGGCATTTACCGGCTGATATGATGATGAAGATAGAGAAACTAGTGTAGAACACTCTCCACAGCAGTTTTTGAACCACGCCCCATAGGGCAGCAATTCTAAAATGGACTCGATATGAGTTTAAACCTATAGTTTTAATATAATAAACATTATTACATAGGGGGACGTAAGTTATAGGTGTGGCGTGAAACAAAAATGGTTGGAAAATACTGGTCTTCAGGATTCTTGATATTCGGCATCCAGAATTAAAAGACTAGATTTCGCATGCGTAATATGGGTACGCATTACATTCTTCAATGTATACCAGAATTCTGCCTCTAAACTTTTGTCTTATTTGACGTTCACCTAGATATATTTTTATTTAATATTACGAAAGCTAACATACCTAACAAAATTACATGATAAAAACATATAGTACAAATATAACAGATTGCTAATAATACGCTACAACAGTTATATTATTTAAGCATTATCTCCACAATGTATAAAGTTAAAGACAGGAAATATAATACAACTGCAAATATTTATAAAACAAATAGTCATAATCTAAGTGCCATCTGTCGAGCCTATTGTCTCTATTGTCTGATGTGAAGTTTTTGCTGTTAGCCTTGTGGCTTTTACAGCTTCATCGGAAACAAGTTCGCGGAACGAAGGGATCCGTGAACTATATAAAATTACAGGATTCGAGTTTCCGAACCCGTATTAGTACTCGGCGGGGAGACGAGGAAGTTACAAAGGTAGTGGCCGCGAGATAGTAGCAGCGGTGCTCACCCAGCCAGCCTAGAGGACACAAATCCAGCGCGACCCAGTCGGCTGGGAACAGAACTTGCGGCTAGTGCGCATGTCTGATCACTAGGAGCCGTCTTATCGTGCTTATATAAAGTTAAATAAATTAAGATTTAAGTTACGAGGAAGTTTTACTCATAATCGACACTTAAAAGTGTATATAAATGTGTAGTTGAATAAACATATTTTGTATTAAATTTGTACGTTAAGCGTATGCTGTATGGAGATACAGTTGGCAAGTTGTTTCAGACCAGGGTTCGTGCATGTCGTGCTGGGCATTCGCTGTGGCCGGAGCTGTGGAAGGAGCTCTGTTCGTGCGCACGCGTCGCCTTGTGCCGCTCAGCGAAAAGTGCCTCGTCGACTGCGCCCACACGTGAGTACTTGTGTTGGATACTTAGCGGGTATCAGTGGCGTAGCTATGGTATTTGGGGCCTGGGGCAGATTGGGGGCTTGGTGCCCCCCACCCCCCTAAAGAATCTAAATAATTTCAAAATTCAGAACAGAATGTAGTTAATATATAATTTTTTTGGGTTCAAAATAATAATAAATATATATAAAATAACATTAGATCTTAATAAAATTTATTGGAAAAATTTAAAACGAACATTCCTCGCTTTTTGGCCTGCAAAGTCATTAATCACATTTTCAAAATCAATAGTGTCGACTACTTCATGTTCTATTGACATTATTGCAAGATTATTTAATCTATTTGTCATTAAATAATCTTGCAAAAATGTAATAATTTATTATTTTGTCATTTAGGGCCCTTTTAAAAAACACTTTATGTGTTTTGCGAATGAAAGGCTTATTAAACACTATGTATATTATAATTTGTAACCGTTTACTTTTTTTTAATGTTCATATTATTTAACAACTTTTTTAGCACAAAAATAGAAAAATTCGATATTCTTTTTATCTTATTTACTTTAAATTGTGGTTTTCATTTTTCTTTTATTTTCTTTTATTTTTCTTTTAACATTTTACTATTCATCATTCAAAAATAAAATTAAAAAAAATTATTTTCAACTTTGGTGCCCCCCCTGCTTGTGGTGCCTGGTGCGGCCGCCCCGCTCGCCACCCCCTAGCTACGCCACTGGCGGGTATTATCGAAGTGTGATAGCCAAAGCCAAGGTCTCTTTGTGGGGCCCTTGATCTTACTCACTCCATGGAACGTTCTCTGAAGCGATCTAAGGGCTCGGCGGCTTCTTAGTCCGGTGAAATAGTAACATGAAGCGTCACGAGCCGAGGTTCCTCCCGGAGCCCTGACCAGCCCAGCTTTGCTACTTTATATGTTTTCTTAAGTTAGGCGCACTCTGCGCCCTACCACCTCGTACCTACGGAATCTGCAAGTGCCATTTGAACAGCAGTGAGAGATCAATAAAAAAAAATAATGCTCATTTCCCTCACAGAAATTCTCTCCACGATCTTATAATGATGATCATCATTTCTGTCATTTCATGATCTCAATTTATTGGTAAAGAGGTTACATAGCTCCTTAATATACCGAGCAATTTTTCAAAATTTATTACAATTAAAAAGGTATTTAAATAAAAAATTAGAGATTATATATTATTAATAAATGAGTAGAATTTTTTAATGAATTATGATATTAACAATTAAAAACGTTTATTTTACTTCTGTTAGTAATCTTATAAAATTTTGTTACTAATTGATGACAACTTTTATTCATTCAGATGTTAATACTGATCGGTGTTTCGCACGAAAATATGATTTAAAATTATAATACAACAAGAATTAAACGGGAGCTCAGGTACATATATCGAGAACCAAAAATAATCTTTCATAGAAACCCATGTGGATCGCGGGCCGATGGTTGACCTCCTCTGCTAAATTACTGTTTATTTAATATGACACGACTGCACACACACACTCACACACAGATATGGATACTATTCCGTTCGGAAAAATTATATTATATGGCAGGGGTGGCCAAACTCTTTGATAGTGGAAGCTATTTTTCGAAATTTGAAATTTTTTGCAAGCTGCAATTTATATTTGAGATGCCGGTAAATTAATTATAATCGCTATTTGGATTTCGCTAATTTTATGACTGAATAATAATCATTTTTATTCACACCAGTAATTTTTTGCCAGGAGCTGACATAGGTAATATAAATGTAAATATTGAATTAATTCGACAATTAATTGGAGCCAAAAATAATCGTTTAAAGAGACGCGCATGGCTCGCGAGCCGCAGTTTGACCACCCCTGTTATATGGTATTCGCATATTAAAAAAATAGTGTGTCTATTTATTATGAGTATAGTTTTTAGTTTACTTAGTTAAATAAATTCAATTGTATTATTTCAGCTGTAAAACATCCACTGCTGAATATAACCTTCGCAAAGGTTTCGAACAGGTTTGGTTAAAAGCAGTTTGCATCTAGTGTCTTTCGATATATCTAACAAATTCGTCTGTGCATATGACGTCCAATATTAAGTTTGCTGGTTTGTGGTCTCTTCTTCAACCTTAAGGAATAAGCTGTCATCTGTTCTGAATTTTACGAGGTCATTTAATGATAATTGAATAAATTACACCATTAAAGTTAATACGCTTTAATGAAGATATGCTTTTCCACGGACAGGCATGGTGCCAACGGCTGCAAAGGTACCTGGCCGAGCCGCGCTTACGACTACATACAGGACCGCGGTCTCCCCGCCCTCGACGAATTCACTCCGTATGAACCGAAGGTATAAAATAATTACGGCTTCGCAATTAATGCATTCATGTCCTGATGTAATTGAATTGAATTGTCAATTGTCAGGTGGAGCCGTGCGCACGCGCAGCTCCTGTCACGCGCATCAGCGGACACGTTAATGTCACACAACACAGCGTGCCGGCCCTCAAGGTACATACTGCTTATCTTCTGTCTCCAGCTTAGTAAGAAGATATTTTGTTGTTATAAAACCTAACCTGTTACATTTATGCTCCGTTTTGTGGGTGACTACGGTCATAATGCTTTTATGCTGAATCATTCTTATGTGTTCGGAAGCCATCTGTGATGTGCTCGCAATAATCTTTATATATATGTAAATACATTCACCTTGGTCACGCCTCCATCAAAATAAAAGAGCATATACGTGCTCATGTGATAACCAATGCGGTTGGAGATAAACCACCCGTAAATGTATGTTCTCTGATGGCGAGGAAGAAAAGATCCAGCGCTGGCAGCACCGAGTAATCTGCAAACGTCGAGTACTTCAACTTCTTGGTATATTTTCCAGGTTGCAATCAGGCGTCACGCCCCTACTGTGGTCATTATCGACGCGAAGGCAAAGAGCTTTATAACCCATAAGAAGGGTGTACTATACGACGATCGCTGGTATGTGTAAACTATTTATACCTTTCAAGTAGATAAGCTTAGGTAACCATAGGTAAAAATACATTGAAGCAATACGGGAATGACAGAGATCCTTGTAGATGATCGGCACCACTTCCATCTACTTACTAGATATAATTATGTCTTGTCTTGTAGTAATGCTCTAGACTTTTTGAAAAAAGAAAGTGCCACGTTTACCTGTCTTCCAGAAGCGGGGAAGAAATTATATATATATATATATATATATATATATATATCTTTTTATTTCCAAAGCCATTGATTTTTGGACAGAGTTTACTGTGTATCTTAATTGACAGCAAATAACATATATGTACATTTACTATTTTAAAGCTTTTGTAATAGCAACATTATGTCACCGCCAGCCAGTCGCATCGAAAAGGGAAATTCCACAGAAATAAAATTGTTAATTTACTGAACTGAACTTGTAGGAATACGGGCGATGATGCACACTTCTACTTCAGAGTTTGTGTTATATATCCATACATATATATATATATATATATATATATATATATATATATATATATATATATATGTGTATACATATATATGTATGGATATATATATATATATTTATATCACATCAGCCGATAGACTTACAATGTAAGGCATAGGCCTACCCGAAAGGCCTTGCTCCCCCGTATCAAGCTATTTAGCCATCAGACCACGTTGCGGGGGAGAGGGGAGGCTACCCACTCCAGTAACTTAGGTCTACTTGTAAGAAATAATCTTGAATTTGTTAGAGACGTGAGTGGTTCGATCCGTGCTTCCTTATCTTTGCGACGCAATATTACGATTATTTGAGTAATAAAGCATGATATTCCAGCGGCAAGACACGCAAACAGTTGAATCACGCGGTGCTTGCGGTGGGGTGGGGAGAGCGACGTGGTGAGCCGCACTTCATCCTGAAGAATTCGTGGTCGGCCGCGTACGGAGAAGGCGGCTATGTGCGCGTGCAGGCGCGCGCCAACACCTGCGGCGTGCTCACCATGCCCTCCTACCCGCGGCTCGAGCGCGACGACGTGCTGCGAGAGCTGCCCGCGCCCGAGCTCTCACGTGACCCCACCTCCGACCAGCCAACCGAAACTGACTCCGGTACCGTCCGTCGCAACCGCGACTCGCCTTTCGAAGATTTAATAGATTGATTTTAAAGTGCCATCCACAAAAGTTATATATTATTAAACGTTATTAGTATTTAAAACGGTTTTTTTTTTCTCAATTTTACCTCAGGTTGAATGGGTGGTTTTGCGGACATAAGTTGTGTGCAATATTCTTTACTCACATCGAAATGGCGGCATTGTTATACAAACACTTCAACATGATGTACCGATAGTCAATACGGTTTATTATAATTGTTTGCTATTAAAATTGTACAGGCGTTAAAAGTTTCTCTAAAATTCTTTGTTATTACATCTTAACAGGTGCCTTTATGGTTTTATCACCTCCAAAACGATAATGTATAAACGGTATTTTTAATGATGCAAACATATATATGCACAATCTCGACGAGAGTGTTTTACCATATTTATTCCAGCCCGCTGATAAATGCGTATGCGGCAAACAATGCGAATCACACAACTGCCACCGCTAAATTACTCAACACATGTTTCACCCCTCCACGGGGCATCTTTAGGAGCTATGTTACACCGATTAATTCCAAACACAGAGTGGCTGGCGGGCGGTGCAATTTGTTGCACGAATTTTGCATGTGCGGAAGTGGCTAAATATTGGTCCTTTTCTTACTTAGGATGGACTTCCCCAAGGTAACGCCTGATTCCATTAAATATTTATTCATGTTATTAATCACGTAGTCATTTAAAGTGATTACTTTCGGACATAAAATACGACGTAGCTGCGTATATGTTAAAAAAATGAATTAATCCATAACTTAAACAACAAAAATAAATCTTGTATTTAAAATTATAAAATCAATATAAATTTCGTAGTTATTGATGTATTTCAGAAAGTTATAAAAACTACAAAAAGGTGGGGTTAAATAAAAAAAACTATGTGATATGTGAAATCGTTATATATTTTTTTATTTGGAGAGGGACATAGTTATATATCATTACTGCAACTTGTCACGAATATTGGGCTTCATATTCTTCAGCTTTTTAAGTATATTACGAAATGTATCCAGCTCGCGTGTTCAGCTATTTAATTGTAAAAGTGCTTTCACATATAAAAAAAATTCCATTAATGTATAAATTAGTTAATTCATAATTTTTAATTATAATGTGTAGTGAGTAATTGTAATACAACAGGATTAATTTGAAAATTATATTTAAAAATCCTAATTGTATTTTGCGTTAGGATAAAAAAAAATAGATCCGTTTAAAAAGAAAATTTGTACTGGGATTTTGTATTTCAGTTACATCGACTATTATGGTGTGACAGCTTACGCTATTTATCTACCATAAAAAACAATATAAATGTAGTTTAACTTAGGATTCATTGTATTGGCTACCGAAAGTCCAAGCCATCAGTAAATTTGGTAGCTTTGGTAGGATATTTATAAAATATATAGTGTGAAAGTACCTTTACTTCAATATATTATTAATAATTAAATATATATCATGCGAGTTGGAAATGAGAAGAATATTAATAATGATTAAAAAGTTTTCCAAACATTTGTGCGTTAGATGATATTTCGTTAAGGAGTCACTATTGATGTTACAGTGGTTAATTATAATTTAATTATTAATTACCTAAGAATTACAACTACTTATATTAATAAAATGGACTATTTATACTATCTTTGGCGAAGCGATACTTATTTACAATCTTAGGAAAATGCGAAAAGACATTTGTGTCAAATGTTAACTTTTTTTTATAATTGAGGTACAGATAAATATTTCTGAAGTCCATCAGATAAATATAGATACATCAAATCCATCGTCAATTAAGTACGTTTTCGTACTAACATATAAATCATAGAGTTTGTAACAGATTATGTAAGAACTGGTAATAAAATTTATAACTTTATAATTATTAAACTAAATTATTAACATGCTATTTAGAATAAAAAAACGTTATAAATATTGATTATAATTAAGTGTAATAGAACAATTTGAGCTTGTTTGTTGCATAATAATTTTAATAATTCCGCGATTGAATTTAAATGATAAATGAAATATTTTTAATGTCATATTCTTTGCAAATTAAACTTGTGAACTGACCTTGTATCGATTTACACGAATGATCATTAAAAAATTATCTATTTTAATAATGTTACTGGAATTATCTTTCCCAATCCCTCCGTAAAAGCCTGTTAACCCTGGAGATTCTGTTTTTGTATGTCTCAAGCGGTGCCCTGCGCAAAAGACGAGATGCCGCGACGCGTGTCATGGCCGCCTTGAAGCTCTCCGGCGTCAAGATGGCGGGCGCCACATGTGTGCGTAGGATGTCCGGCGCGGCGGCCTCGTCGGACAACATGGCGTCGATGTCACCGTTGAACATTGCGATTGTGTCCGCTGATGTGTAGTTCGCGATGGGCGTGCACAGCGGTATAGCGTTTGACCACTTTCTATTCCTGAAGAAAGATATTTTTTGTTAATAACATAATATTAATAATTATGAGACTTGAGCTTACTACTGCGGGTAGGTGTGGATTTACACCTCCTATTTCTAGGAAGATATATGGATCTTTTCAACAAGAACTTTGTTTTTCAGGTCTTAATAAAACTATATAGATTATGGAAATTATAAATTTCAAATGATGTTGAACAGTTATCCATCATGATCTTGCAAATCGACGATTCTCTTGTCTAAATTTTCAAATTCATTCAATTGTAAGTAATAATGATAAAAATTTAAAATAATAATTTTTGGTTGTTTGTAATACATTTAAAAAACAAGGTTTTCGTAAATAAGCTTTACAAATTAGTTTTTTGAAGGAAATAGAAAATTTTTAAGCGATGGAACTAAATGACTATTGAGGATGAAAGTTTCCGAAATGGTCATAATGAGTTGGAAGACATCGCGTGGTTCAGCGCAAGCAGGTCATCGTTGGACCTTTGAAGAAGATCTTGCAGTGGCGTCTATCAGCTGACTTGAATAATAACTTAGATGTTTCAACTTACTTGAGGCACCGCAACATTGGAGCACCCTTGATCCTATACCCGGGCTCGCAGGTGAAGGACACTGTCTCTCCGATCTTGTAGTAGAACTTCACGGACGACATGCGCCCTGATATGGTCGTTCCGGGATAAGTGCATGCTTGGGCACCTAGTTGTATGCAAGGGAAATTGATAGATTTAACTCAATTATAGGTAAGCCAATTTGATTCTAAATTTAAGTTAGTAAACAAATTGAAATTTTGCTCAGTCTTCGTGTTAATATTTTCTTTTATTATTGATAATTTTAAACTATCTTCAACTAGTAATTGGATTTTTTAAATAGAAATTCATATTACATTACAATGAAACTAGCGAATATAAATTTCAATTTAAAACTGTTGTTCTTACTTAGGGGATTCCCAATGTCGGGGCGATAAAATGTAACAGAAAAATAATAAAAAAATAAATAGAAATTTAATCATTAAAATGACGCTCATATTTTGTGAAACACGTTTATTCAGTCAAAGCAGCAGTGGTATTTACAATTGTCCTCTACTCACAAGTGGGCGGCTTATCACTCCACCGACCACTGTCCTGGCAGACCAGGATGGGTCTGCCGTGCAGGGTGTGCTCCGGGTTGCAATGGAACTGTAGTACGTCACCGGCACGGTACGGTGCTCGGCCGAGCACGTATCCAGATGCAGGCGGCGGTAGAGCTGGACAGGATACCTCTGCAAATTTTCAAAATCTTGGCAACAACTTACAGCTTGTTCGGTTGCAATTTTTTTGACTAGCATAAGGACCTCTGCAAATTATTGATATTTACAAATTATTCAACTATAAAAATTCTCGTCTAGACAAGATACTTCTGCAAATTAACAATAGTTTACATATTTCTTAGTTATTAAGTTGCTTGACTACACTTGACCTCCGCAAATTTGCACTAATTTACGCAACTATACAATTGCATGACTAGACTTGACTTCCGCAAATTGCAACAATATGTAGTTTACACACCTATAAAAAAGCTTGATCAAACAAGATACCTCTGCAAATTTTGCAATAGTTACAACTTTTTTTTATGGCCTCCGCTATTGGAGGTCTCCTGACCCCTAATTAGTTGGGATCAGGGTCTTTGTTTACAAATAAGTTTTTCAGATTTTTCATCTTTATTCTTCACTCACTGCCATACTTCTCAATTTCTTTTATTCTTACCTTATTTCTATCACAATATCTTTCATTTTGTTCTTTCATTCCTTCTCGCTTTCATCGCCTTCCTTCCATCATCTTATTACTCTTAGGTGGCTAGGTACATGTTTTTTTATTCTTTATTTTATTATTTACATATTCTATTTTTTTATCACAGTTTTCTTTGGGTTGTGCTTTCTTAATACATTACTACACTTTTCCTATTCTATTTTTCCTATTATTAATTGACTAGTAATTTATGTGCAGTTTATTAGGTACCTACTTATCTATACTGTTTTGTTTCTATTAACAGTGTCACTCACCACCCTACGAGCAAAAGTTACAACTTATTTGGTTACAAAATATTTGACATGTCCTGAGATTTCTGCAACTTTGCTGTAGTTCATACATTATCAGGATTAAAAATACATGGCTCGTTATATGACCTCTGCAAATTTAACAATAAGGTACAGCTTATTTAGCTAAAAATTTTTAAGCTTCACATATATCGATATTACTCTTAAAGATTATTATTAGTCATTGATTACTGACTGAATATCTCACCTCTGCAAATTGGGAAGGGCTTCGCCCAGTCTGCGGCAGGCAAGCAAACTGTCTCCGAGGCACCACTCAGCGCCCAGCCCGGGGGGCAGGAGAAGGCGGCGCGCCCTCCTACCCCCCTTGACACCACCGTCACTCGGGGACGCTTTTCTCCTTCGCCCAGAGGTCCATCATGCACCACGTCCCCACACTCCACGCCTCAGTTGAAAAGGGAATTTAATAAAAATCCTATACTGACTTTTCAGTAAAAACATTGTTAATCAAAACCAAATAAAAGGAAGTGCTTTCGTAAAAACTAGAATTTATGACTTATTCATTTCATTTTACTTATATGCGTACATGTGATAATTTTACTTTTTTAGATCAATATTAATCTATTTATTCATAATCATCATATCAGCCGATAAAAGCCCACTGTAAGGTATAGACATTCGACAAAGAACGTCACAATGACATGTTGTGTGTTCTGGTTTTCTGGTTCTGGTCTTGTACTGCTTTTATTCAGCGACTTCCCTTGAAGACGTCGTCATTCCACTTTGTAGGTATAATCTATTTATTACTTAGACATAATATATACAAAGATTCATAAAAAAGGCATTGTCGTAGTTTCATTCCGTAGACGCCCAATGCAACGCCAACCACAGGTCTACCAGTTAGGTATACCACAAAGGTGATTGGGAATATAATAATCGCCACGTTTTTCATGCGAGTTGGCGATTGCAGTATGGTATTATGGAATGTAGAGGATGCTGCTGCCCATCCTCTGGAAACTTGTTTGTGAATGATGGCTATCCCATGTATTAAGGAACAAAGTGTGAGTTCCTGGAATCGAACCCATGTCATCTACCGCTCGGTTAGCATTTTATTTGGATGTATTGGAACCTCTTTATTGACTTACAAATATTTATTGATGTATCCAAGTTCTATGTAAAATTTGTTTTATGTAAAAAGTTACTGTTTTTTTAATCAAAGTTGAAGAGATTTAGAATAAAAGTTTTATATACTTAAAAAGACGAACAAAAGTAGACATAGACGAGCTGACATAGACCAATGAATTGTCAAGTGAGCAGGCCACATAGCTCACGTTCCGAGCCAAGTTCTGATCACGAACAGACATCGTAGAATGTCCACCCTCACTTGATATAACTTAGGAGGAGAAGCTTACAGTGGACGTCCAACTGATGAAGATGATTTATTTTTGATAAACATGATCCAAAGGCATAAATTTGTCGAATACAAGAGAAGCTTAACGAAGCTGTTTCTAGACTAGTAATTGCAGCCATTAGTAAAACACTATACACGTGTATATGTAAGTACATATGTACATCACACGATGTAACCCAAAAATGTTTTTGATCCCAAAATGTTTCATTTTTTTTAAATTTGGATATTTATAAGGCATACATACTTTCACAGACCGGCAGTGGAGCACTCCAGTTGCCAGAGGCCCGGCAAATCAGCACTTGGGCACCGAGAAGAGCGTTGCCATTCGCGCAGGAGAACCTGATCTCGGTGCCAAGTCGAGTGCCAAGCCCACTGGCAACCAAACCTCTTCTGATGGGTAGCGGAGGGCAATGAACATCTGCGGAAGTTTTAGGTTATAGCAAATTGATACGAATTGTCATGACACTCTTCACGTGATTACAAGTGATATAATAGTAGATAATAATGTGAACAGATGAGAGACAGTGAGAGAAAGAAAGAGTGAGTGCATACATGTATAAAATACTAACTCATTACTAAGATAGACTTAAATTTTTAACTAACTAATATTTTATAGACTTATTGCGGTAAGAAATATAATGATATGTAAATACAGAGAGTGATTCTTACCCTCTACAATAATTTCCACCTGATGACTCTGTCTTGCGGGAGTTTCGCAGCGGTAGACACCGGAGTCTTCTTTTACGGCTCCCATAATGCTCAAACGATACTCCAACTGGCTGTCCCTTCCAGGATCCGTTGTCCAGCCTTCTTGATATTTGCGGTCAGGACTTAAAAATTAAAAAAAAAATTTGAAAATTACACATCTTTTTTGAGAATACGTATGAGGCAAAAAACTAAAATTTGGCAGAACCTATTTGCAGAAAAAATGCCGAACAATGTGCCAAATACGGTACAACTCTTCGTTTCCGCACGATCGTTTCGTCAATCATAGGACAAATTACTCGGATATATGTTCTTTGTACAACAGTATCTGACGTACGGTACTATATGACATGGTCGTCAAGAAAATCATTCCGTGAACATCTAGTATACGAATATTGGAATTACTCCTTCAAGTTAAATCAAAAATATGTGTTACTCGTGAAAACCATCCGTAAAGGCCGAACTATTCGCTGAAAACAACATTACAAGAGTATGCTGTGAAAGACAATAAATATTTACAATCAGTGATGACAGATAAACGAAAATAATAGAGGTTTTCAAAACCAACGTAAAGATTACTAATTGAAGAACAATATCAAAATAACACTCACTCTGGAAAATGATGAGTGACGTTCCACTTTGGGTTGCCGAACCTCCTCATCCAAAGACACTCCATGTGCAGTACCGTTCCTGGGTAAACAAGCAACTTGCCGTCGTTGGTTTGTGCAATCGGACCTTGTGAATGTCGGAACAGAATTGTCGGTGGTTTCTCCACTGAAAAGGAAAACAGGGATCACTGACTTTCCAAATTGTGAATCAATGACTATTTACACATTGACATAATAAAATCTAGCTACTCTGGTGGAGTCAGAAGTGTGCTTTATCATGACGCAGTCTTCCGGAGCCGAGATTTATTTATTTAGGTAAATAAATTAAAATTACGTTAATACCTACTGTATAAATAATAGTTCTGTTGTGTTCCTTTATAGGTGACACGACATTAAAAATATACTATACAACATTCTAGAAAGATCAGACCACATTAAATAAAAAAATGAAGAGAAACTGATCGCATGTAACAAGAAACATTTGGCAAACGATTTTAGACATCAAAAGAATTCTAAATTTGAAAATGTTTTCATTAGTGCACAATCTGCTTCAAGACTGTGTATAAATAAAAAAAAAACTTTTGTAAAATTAAGTATTTCTCTTATGGATACACGAACTATAAAGATGGTTTCTAAAGACTGAAAGAGTTTAATAAGAGGCAGCTAATTGTTCAAATATTCTATTATATGAACTGAAAATTCGTAAGATACGACACTGCAACTCAATGTTTGTCCGATAATGGCGCCCACGTAGCGATGCTTTCATGGGGGCGTCGTGGCAAATGCCGCGGAACCTACAGGTCAATAAACTCTAAAAGGTTCCCATAATAGCTTTGGAAATTTAATATTTAATGCAAAACTAGTAGATCATGTACTAAGCGACGGTATTCGAGAGAGAACACATGAAAGTGTGTATGGACACAACTCGATATTGCTTGTAGTTAAGGCTGTAGATCAATTAAGCCAACTTACTTAACATCAACTTGACTTAGATGTTTTAACTTATGAAGATGTTACTTATTGTTATATTCTTACATTATGGTATCCGGTAGCCGCCAGGTTAACTTGGCTGGACTGACTTACCTCATGACACTAAGACTCTCTAGCGCAATTATAAGAAAGTTTTTCACAGAGTGTGTTAAAGATTGATCGATTCGGCATCTATTAAGGCATTATATGAAGATACAAAAAGAGGTAGTACAGTAGGTAGAATTACTAGCATAATCATTCTCTTGGTTGAGCCCAAAGCAGGTAGGTTTAACGCCGTCCCAGGAACCGCCGATGCACTTCCGAGATTGGGAACCTGTCATAGCATACTTGCCGACATCGCTGCATCTGAAATTAAATATATCGTGTGTAATAGTATGTAAAATTAAGTAAATTGCACAGCTTTTTTGCCACTCTATGACAGGAGGTAATTGAAAATCCTCGGGATATGGCAATTGCAGCAACAGGAGTCGAGACACTTTGTACCCTAAGACGAATATATATTTGATGTGAGTTTTCAATATATAAGATCTTGTAAATTGGCTGGGGCTTCTAGAGTTATATTCTAGACTTTTTGTACCTTTCTTCACCAAAATAAGTAATTAAATTATGGTCAACTATGTACAGTATTAAAATATACTCGTGAGTAAAATCTATAAATCTTTATAATTAAATGAAATTTTGGTGCCTGTTTGTAATTTTAAAATAGTCGTTTCATATGCATATAGTGCATTTGAAAATATGTACATTACATACATCACTGATATGGCTGGATCGATAATATTTTTTTTGTAGCTGAAGAGCTGGAGTAATTTAAGTAACTTTTGTTTCAGAAAATTCTTGAACGAAATAAAACTAAATTAACAATTTTTTTTTCATTAAATTCCACGCGGACGAAATCGCTAACACAGTTAGTTATGTAATAAATTAAAAAAAAACTTATTAAATCAAAACACGCAAAAAGCGTTAATTCGAAACATAATATGTGTTTGTTGTATGCTCTTTTCAGGAGCATTTGAAACCTCTCATTATTTAAAATTTTTGTATAATGTTGGGCAACTGATATTTTTTTAAGGCCCTGTTTTCGGAATCTCTTGTACGTGAGAGGGACATTTTTTTTTGATCTATGTATAAGCCAATTTAGTTCAATCTAAGACTGAAATTGTAAATTAATAGGCTCTTGAAATATTTTATTTTAAAATGTCTTTTCCTATATAATGAACATGACGTATTGTGGTAAAATTTATTACCGAAATTTGATGCTGTAGAATGTATCAAAACAGTTCTACTGACAAAAGATTTCCTAAAAAAATGCTTTTCAAACATTACACAAGTGTGTAAGATTTGTCAAATTTCCCGTGCAATTATTTATTAACACTACAAAGTTGAATAGAATAGGAATACCTGGAAATAATGACTGCGCCCGGTGGAAAATCAACGGTCTCCGTTATCTCCAGGTCATTGAAGAACGAGACAACGTTTGGCTCCTCGTTTCTGAACGTGCAGCTGTTGTTGTTCAGCAGCTCTTCGCTCTGGGCCTCTAATTCCTCTGCAACAGTTGACAATTCTTTAACCTGATTTCATCATTTACCTCATTCTCACTGTGATAAAACAATCATCTAATGTACGGGGTCGGCAACCTGCGGCTCGCGAGCCACATGCGGGTCTTTGGATATGAATCTGCGGCTGTTTAGTTCCATACATAAATATTACTCATTTTAGAAAAAAAAACATACAAAAATTATTCTGAATCGACTAATGAGTATTGGGTACTATTTCTATCTCTCAGGCTATGTACTCGCTTTTCACCGCATCTCTCCCTCGTGATACGTGTCGTCACTGTCGTCAGTATATCAAAAATGCTATTTATTGTTGGAAAAAAAAATTGTAGCTCTTTAAAAACTGAAATTTTGTAAATTGTAATTTTTGGCTCTTCCTACTCAAAAGGTTGCCGATCTCTGATCTAGTGTGTGGATGTTATTACTTACCGAATTACTAATGTTAAAAAGGGATAAACATATGGTAATACTTATTTTAAATACAACACAGAAACAAAATAAAAAAATTTGAATCAGCATAACCTCTTTTTTAATATTATTATTTACGCCCTTAACTGTTCTTTTCTTCTGGTTGACATGTTCTCATCATCTTGTTGCATAAATTGTTTAACTGTTATTTATTACATGCTTTTTTGTGTTACATATCTAATTAGTCGTCTTTATGCATTATTAAGGCGTACAAAAAAATTTCTCAAAGATAAGACGTTTACTTCCATTTGTGTCTCTATCATTCTAGTCGCAGGGAGAGTATTAATGAGTGTAGGGTAAATAAGGCAAGTAAGTTAAGATTCATTGCCCTCAAACATGCGAAGCCATATGATGTTCATTATAATCAAACTAATGACGATAATGCTTAGATTATTGATGAAAAAAAAATGAAAACTTACCACAGTTAAAACTCTTTCCGACCCAATCGCCATGCTCGCAGATCAGTTTCCACGTCGTCTTCTCACCCATTATAGATGCTATACATCTAAAAGTTATTTCAGTTCCATGAGGATATCCCTCTAAACCTAAAGATCCTTCAACTTCAGCGCCGTCTCGGTAAATTAGCGTACCCTGGACCCTATCAATATTTAAGAAATTTTAAAACAACTTCTTCATTCATAACCTTTGCTATTTAAAGTTTGATACTATAATATTATCATTTTCGAAAGTTAAACAGATAATAGAAGATCAATCATGGAAAATGTTGCATGTTTCCATGATATTAACATGCACTAAGCGCAGACGAATCTCGAAAAAAACTGGCAAAACAACCCAAGCTCGGCCAAGACATAAATTAAAAAGCCAAATATACAGCCACTAACGCAGCTGCCTAAAGACGTTCTTAAAAATCTCTTATCGTTCAAAAAGTTTAAATACATTAACATTTTAGAACTAAGCCCTGCCATCCGAGGATTTCTAAGTAATTGTTACAAGTAGTATCATAATAAATTGTCGAGTACAATGTAAAAATACTGACTTTCGTTCAATGGCATGAAGGTTCTGAGTAAAGAATCATCAAATGACGTGTGTGGTGACGGTGACAATGTGACTAGCGACGATGATCAGAATGAAGAACAAGTTAAGTAAAAGTCCGAACCTAGAAGGCTCTCACCAGGGCTTGGCATCCCTGAACGCCTGGGTTCCCTTCAGTCTTTCCAGCCAGCAAATAAGAAACGCAGAGTCTTTGCAAAAAACATTACTTTTTACTTTGTCCATACCATTTTGAATTGGACGCGGCATAGTTGTTAAGAAGCAAGTTGCGCTCCGTAACTTATCACTCATATCTTCGAGTACAATTTGCTACTTAACTCATTTGACAGTAACAGTTTTAAAGCAAACTAAATAATAGAGAACTAAACGCGTCACAAGCATGATGTCGATGGACTTTTAACATTAAAAGCGTTGTTATTCAGAAGTCAATTTTGGAAATCATAAATTTTGTCAAATACTCTGCAAATCATATGTGTTTGAAGGCGAAAAGAAAAGTAATTATGATGACGAAATAATAACTTAAAAACAAAATGAAAACACATCAAAGCTACAATGAAAGCTTAGCTGTAATCGCAATGACGAAGTTTTTGTTACTATATGACGTTAAATTCTTTTCTTGTGATTTACAATTATAATTTAATTTAGTAATATAAACATTATTCCATTTTATTAAAAAAAATAACGTGGATTTAATGTCATATATATAAAATAAATAAAAATTGCTTTACACATATTTATTTTTAAAAGTTTTAGTGATGTACGTTGGAAAATGCATTACCTTGCAGGCGGTCCACATTCTAGAACAGGTTTCCCGTGCAGATCTGGTTCAAGCTCTGATATATCTTCACGGACAATGTCTGAACCACTTTGATACTCAGATGTGGGTCTTGGCCTGGTCAGATTTGCTGCAAGCAGCAGATATAAACCTTCTTTCATTATGGTGCTATAGTTAGATGTCTTATTAAAATTGTAATTTTCATTTCAAATATCGTAGAAAAGGTAAGTAAAAATTTAAATGACATGAACAAAATTATACCGATCTCATTGTTGTGAAGTTGAATCTACCATAACACATCATTCCCAATTTTTTTTTAAAGTCCCCGTTTTAGGTATCGCTCGTTCCCTATGCCATGTGTGAAGTAGTAACTTCCCATTTCAGGTAAAAGAGTTTTTCAGGTTTTTTTAAATTTTTATTCACATACTCCTTCCTTAATTCATAATATCTTTTATGTCTTCCCTGTGTCCTTCACATGTTATATCTTTCCTCATTTGCAAATCTTCTTCCATACATCGACTTTCTTCCCACATCTTTATTTCCTGGTCACATTTTTACATTACATATAACAAATTTTTATACCACCTTTTTATATAATACACATCATTTTTAGTTTTACAACCATTCCATTCCCAAGGTTTATTATATTCTATGAGATTATTTAAGATTTTTTGATAATTTTTTTTTAAATCCAGCTATAGAACTTTTATGAACATTATCCTATAGTAGAAGAGTGAATATTGCGTATAGAAAGATTTATTTACTCTTTGAAGTCGTGTCTTCGGTTTAGAATCGATAACATAATTAAAATATTTAGCATATAAAAAAATCAAACAGTAACCTTACCGAGAGGTCTACAAAAGTCGTGGACGGTTGGCTGAAGTCTACCTAAGTGGCAGTTCAAGGTAGCAGGCGGTGACCTCCCTGGCTCACAGGCGATGTCCACTGAAGATGCGTGAGCGACGGTAAGTCCAGCCCTGTAGCCGGCTTCGTATGTTGCTCCGTGAAGCAGAGGGAGTTCACATGGAGCTGGTTCGTAATGGTAGCATTGAAAAAACTTAATATACATTATCTACATAAAAGTGTACCATACATATGTATTTTATAATCAAAAACCTTATAGTTTATTAAAGTAGTGATAGCATACTGGTAAAACTTGAGATTTTAGATCGCGGGTTCTATTCCTGGGATATAGTCTTATATAATTCAAAGTTTGCGCATTAATTATATATGGTTGCCATTGCTCATAAATAAGTTTTCAGAGGAATAGCAGCAGTATCCTCTGTGGTACATAGTAACGCACTGCGATTGCCAATCCATCTGCCTATAGTGGCATTTATAGCATATACCCCCATAGATAACTTTGGAGAAGGCCTTGTTGTGAGTGTCTAAGATTTTATACCTAATAGTGGTTGATAAAGTCAACCTTTAAGTATATATTGTGTCAACTTAATGCGTGGGATTTTGTTTATAACTAGAATTGTAATAGGGTACAAAACGATGCCTAGTCTTGCAAAGCAGATGGATACTTCCAAAATTCAGTCACTGCTGTGGATTACCAAGTATTATTTTAGGTTACTGGAACTCGAGGGCGACAGGGTCGACATTGGAATATAAAGCTCAACGAACCCGCTGGCTTGGTCACTTGGAGCGATTGGGATCGGATCGGAGCGTGAAGGTAGCGTACCTGGAAAAACCGAGGGGTCGAAGACCAGTGGGTAGACCCAGGTATCACTGGATCGATCGCGTTGAGGCAGATTTGCTCGAATTGAATGTCAACCAATGGCAGACGATGGCGCAAGATAGAGGAAAGTGGAAGTCTCTCGCTTCGGAGGCCAAGACCCACTTTGGGTCACTGAGCCAGCGGAGTAAGTAAGTAAGTAGTGAGTAAGTGAAACTCGATGGGAACGTGGGTGGTTTGTATAAGCGCAATTATTACCAGTCTTAGATAAAATTACCAAAGATGTCTATTAATACAAAAGAGCATACGGAAATATCTTAGACTTTTTGGATAAATGATTGGAGCAAATATACAGCACATTTATTATGAAAAAGCTTCAACCCTTAATAGCCTGATTTACAAAAGTGATTTTTTTACATTACTGTGTTTGCTTGAGGGTCTAGATGAAGGGAAAAACAGATTTTTTTTTATTACGTTACAGAATATTATACAACAGTAAAATTCGTACAGCCAACTTATAAAAAAAAAACTAATAGTAATGTGAACATTCGGTTTAAAAGATAATCATCATCAAAATTGAAACTCTAGGCTATTAAGGGTTAAAACTTTTACAACTATTTTAATCATCCTGTATATAGTTGTCATTATGAAATATGTTATATTAAGTTATTTTTTCATTTGATTTATCATCTAGCAGTACAAACTCTAGAGAGACAGATAGTAAACAATAATTAATTTTAATTTATAGTTTAATCGTTACGTTATTTATAATTTCCGAAAATATTTACGGATAAGATGTTTCCATATATTAATTAACAGCAATTGAGATTTACATTTACCCCTTTTAAGTTTCTACACCAATAATCAATTATCTATTATCGAATAGGCTTGTTACAAGCACATAAATATATCGTTATTATCAGTCTTGCCTAATCTCGTCAGTTATTTAAAAGAGGAATAACAGGTTATGTACATACCAGCGACACATTCAGGCATACTCGTAACCGCCCACTCACCTAACCAGCATCTCAAATTGGTTGGACCCTGCACGTTGTACCTGGAGGTTTATAAAAGTTATTTTACGCGGAAGTACATTAAAGTCAGCAAGTATCTTTAACAATGATAAACTAAGGCTGCTTTCATAGACTATAGAATACCATCATCTAAAGATTTTTAAGTATTCTCCGATAATAATTATAGCTCGTATTGCAACCAAAATATGAGTGAAATTGGTATGTGGAATTATTTTAAAATTTATAACACAAGATGTGCACGTCTGCACAGCACGGACAGCGCCCGTGAAATGAAATTGCACTGTTTTATTCTATGAACTCATCAAAAAACTACAAAATTATTATTATTAACAAGCTACTTCTAGCGAGCACGATTATATCGTCGGTTCCCCTAGTTGGTGGTGAACACCATATTTGCCAGCTCATGGCCAATCAAAAACTTTAGGCCGCAACGGCCATCAGGCACAAGCTCACCGCCGTTTAAGACGAGCAATTCTTCGAGTTACGTCGGTGACTTTTATTATTCTACAGATTCTCCTCATTTTGATTGATATCGCATTATTCGGAGGCCTATGCCTTACAGTGGGCGCCTGTGGGCGCCTGTGGGCTGAGATGTTGATCATGATGATTAAAATGGTCATCGTAAGCTTGCCTGTCATTGGTCACCACTCCAAAACCCTAAAGAAGGAATCGTACCTTCCTAAGAGATAGAAATCCACATATCCACATATTTTTGAATAAAAAAAGAATCAACGTACCCATATTCGCAAGAGAAGTGTACAACTTGTCCGTTTGGAACAGGATCCGTTTCGTTCAACTCCTTCTCTTCTCCGTGATTGAGTCCTAAGTTTAGCTGTCCTGAAGGTTGGCCGTTCTCTGGCGCCATAGTGTAGATGCCGTATTCCGTTGATGGCACGTGGCATGGCACTGTTAAAGTTCTTGTCAAGGTTAATTAAAAATAGTCGGATTTATTTAAGTAATAATAATTGATTTTAAGACCATCTATATCTATCTATCTTTTCGTGACTAAACATATAAAAAATGTATAAAATCTAGTACTAAGCAAGCACATTCTATTAAAGACTCTAAGATGTTTCTCGGAAAAAAACCAAAGATTAAAGTGATGTGTATAAAATATGTTTTGTTTACAAATTTCAATTTATAAAAGTCAATAGAATCATAATTATCGTGTACTTGTAAACTTACGTATTTCACATTTAGGCTTGTCTGGTTTCCATCGACCTCTAACGCATTTAACCGTTACATTCACATCGAGGTTCAGGCCGTATCCTTTGCCGCAAGCGACTCTCACTATGGTCCCTGAAAATCAAAATAACCACTCTGAAATTGAATCATTGTTTCAGGCGTATGTCCTGGACATAGACCTGCTCAAGGGAAAAATTCCAATAGGACTGGTTGCATCTGTAACCCAGCGGTGGACCAGACTCCCTTATTCAGTGCTTTACGAAGAGATATGGAGATTGAGTTAGAAAGGAACGTAGGGAGTGGCAGCATGACCTCCCTGATAGGTGATGTAGGTTGCTACCATAGATTACAACAATATTGCGAAATCATAAATAAGTTATAACAATGAACAAAACCTAAGGTTGGGTAATAGTGATATGGTAACAAGAAAACAAATTTTAACAATTGAAACAAACTAATTTAATAAAAAATGCAAATAATACAAATGTAATATTGTAAGAAATGAGAAAAAAGTTGAAAGCGACGTATGAACAGAATGTAAAGTTATAAAGATATTGTTAACACGTTCACTGCGGGCCCAATTTTGAAGAACTTTCAGCTGGTGCGGCTGAGGTTGAATCAGCCTCAAGCTGAACTTCTTAGTAGTGCGGTTGAGGCCTTTTCTGCCTCATGTTCATCAATATTTTTTACAATATTGAGTCAATGCTTCGCAGACATAAAGAAAGCTATATTTGTCTTTGTCATACCTCATACGGTTGAGTGTAAACAGCCGCCGCACTAGAGAGAAAACACGAGTTTTACGCGCCGCACCAGTGCAAAGTTTACCATGACGCTGAATCGACCTCAAGCCGCAGTGAACGTGTTAAGGAAGGAAAAAGTGACAATACGAGATTATGTGAAGGGTGGAACAAGAAAAATGAAGAACAAAATACTCGAAAAAAATTATTTTGCTTATTCAAATCCTTGTCATAGATAAACAAGGAGTACGAGAGGCAAGAAAAAACCTGCGTCCACCGTTGTCTGTCCCTCGCAGTTGTTTTTCAATTTAAAGTACATATACTCAGAAGTATATTTTTTTTTAGAATGCATCAGGCCAATAATTTTTAACAATACAATATATGTGAGTATTACCTGAGCTAAATGTGTTATTGGGATCTCGACCATATTTTACAATTTCTATGTTCACGTAAGGTTCACTCTCTATAGGTTCACAAGGGCTCTTGGGTCGTCCCTTTTTACCTTTCTCTCCATTTTCAGTTTTGTTTCCACCTTCTGTGCCGTTTTTATATTCTGAGCTCGGCTCGCCTTCCGTTAAGCTTTCAGATTGTGTTCTTGTCCTCCCTCCTTTGCCCTCTCTACCACTGTAAAAAAGTAAAAGATTATAATTTGTATTTAATGGAATCAGGCGTTACCTTGCGGAAGTCCATGCTAAGTAAGAAAAGGGCCAATATTTAGCCTTCTGCACATGCAGTGGTAGTCGTGCAACAAAGTGCACCGCCCGCCAGCCCGCTGATAAATCAATCAATGAAGTCGTATTTTTTTTTATTTAATTAGTTTTAAGAATTATGAAATATTTGCTAATATAAGCTAGGTATTAACTTGTACATATATTGATAAAATTTATAATCTTATTTAAAATACGTATTTTACTTAAGTCATTATCATTATTTTCGTGTCAAACTATAAATAGCCATAGCAAGGTATAGGGTTCACCCAAAGATTCCTACGACGGACAGTCTGCCTGCATCCAGCGACCTGGACCAAGTTGGTCCACCTACAAGGAATCTCCCCACGCCGCGTTTACAGGCCAAGATAACCATAAGAGAACCTTTCGACCACGAAGCCCGCCGGTTCCAAAACCGATGTGCTCCACTATTACTTCAAACAGAACAATTCTTTTTGTAATCTTCTCATTTATAATTCGATTGCGTTTTAAATTACTAAAAACAATTACCAATAACAACAACTTACGTTTTCGGAACACTCGCAGTCGTTTGATTAAGCCTTTCTGTCTTTCTACTTGTCCTTTTCTCGCGTTTCTCGAAAATATTTGTGACGTCTGTTGAATTAGTTCTGCTGTTTTGTATCGGGATTACAGCAATTTCTTTTTCTGATGCCTCATTAGTTTCTGTCCTATGTTTGAGTGGAACTACTTTTAAAATATCAACAACTTCATGTAGCGCACCTGATGTTTTAGCTATAGGACTTACAGTGAAGATATCTGTTTCTGATTCCTCTACGTGTACACCGCGTTTAATTCTGGATGCTGTTTCCACTCGTTCAGTCGTTACATGCATATTACTCTCAGCTTTTTGCAAATCAATATCGACATCTGTTTTTCTATCTTCTGTGTTATTCAGACTTGAAAATCTTTTATGTCGTTTATCTACATATCTTTCGAAATATTGATGTTTCAATGCGTTAATACCGCTTGCAATTTCATCTTTAGTACCTAATTCGTGATCTGGAAATAGTCCTCCTTTGAGTACAGTGAATTGTGATGATGGTTCATCTTCAAATTCATCAGATTCCTCGTATTCAGAAATATCGTCATGATGAACTATGTCTTCTTCTTCAGGTTCATATACGGGTTGATAAGAATATAGTCTATGCCCGATTGGTTCTCCGTGCACATTGTATACAGTATATATAGCAGTCGGAAAGTTTCCTTCGTCGTTTTCAACATCCGATCCTACTAATTCATCTTCTTCTTCTAAATTGAGATCTAGTTTTTTCATTAGTTTAAAATTAGCGTGTCTCAATGTTGGTTTCTGAGTGTTATGATTGTATTTGTCATACAAATGGTTAAGATATTCCTGATTAGGATCAGTTTGTCGGTGAAGATTGTTGTAATATTGACGAAGGTAGGTTGACCTTCTGTGGCGTATTTCTGGATCTGAAATCGATCTTCTTCGTCGGCTCCATCGAATGCGAGGGTGTTGATATAGAGTACATCTGGAATTGTAATTGTTGAATTGTAAATGTTCTTACTCCTAATCACTAAGAAAAGGGTATGGGGCTTCTATTGGACTATTGGAATTGCTAGGTTTTTTTTGTATTTACAATGACTAACAGATTCAAATTAGTATTATTTTACTCTTATTAACAAGTTTATAATGATAAGTAAAGAATTATCTCTAGAAACTAAACGTAACCATATGCCAGGATCCGTCTGATGATACTTGAGTTATCACTTGAAGTATATCATAATAATTGCGACTACATTGGCCAATTTAAATCAGCTTGGCTAGTCTGATTTACCCCGAGATACTAGAATCTCTTATTTACTGTTTGTCCCATCGTGACATGCAGTCACATAGGATCTAAATTCTTGATCGTAGTTAAGTCTGGTATGACGTTATTCTATTCTTTGGGCATCTTAGCTTATGCTGATACTACACAATTTATTATTAAGGCTATTGTTAATTTAAGTAAATTTGTCACTTAAAATTCTTTGTGACCGAAAACCAATTGAATGTGAATTTAAATTATTGTCAATCAAGACAATCAAATCGTCAGTGTCTATGTAATTAGGCAATTCTTACTTTAACAATATATATATATATATACATATATATATATATATATATATATATATATATATATATATATATATATAGATATGTAGCCCATGTAAGAACACTTCGTACTGCTGGCCACTGTAGCGCAAAAAATATTTTTTTTTAATAATTCTTGCGTGTTCGAATTTATATTCGAATGAAGTTTTTGATTTGGGCTTCGCGAGTAATGCTTCCGTCTCTTTGCATTTGGGCTAATGTTTGAGAAGTAAATACATGCCCAGGCGGCTAAACACGTATACATACTTTGGCAATTCTCTCGGACTCCAATGACCACCAATGCAAGTGGCTCCAGGTGGTCCTTCTGACAATACGTAGCCTTTCTCACACTCGTACATGATCTGTTTGTTGTTCACCACCTAGAATTCACACCACGTAATGTATTTTTGGACAAAATCAAAGATATCTGGCAAACACTAGTTAGAGAATGTACTTTAAACAATAATTATTTTTTTATTAAATATATTACCAGAGTTTAATAGAATATTTAACTCTTAATAACCTAGAGTTTCAATGTTGATACAAATCTTTTAAACCCAGTGTTCACATTACTATTAGTTTTTTTTATAGGTTGGCTTTACGTATTTTACTGTTGTATAATATTCTTTTTCAACTAAATTAAAAAAAAAAATCTATTTTTCCTTCATCTAGACCCTCAAGCAAACACAGTAATATAAAAAAAATCACTTTCGTAAATCAAGTTACTAAGGGTTAACAATATTGGACAATAACATAACTTAGTTAAGATTTAATCAAGTTTACAACTTATCGCGTATCATTACAAACATGTAAAACAATAATCATACTAATCTGATTCGAGTTCAAAGTTCATGATTAAGAAAAATAATTTTAAAAAACAAATGACAAACAGTTTACAAATAGTAACGCACTGGTTTAAAAAAAGAACAAGGACTAACACTTTTTAATTTTTTAGATCAGTATCAGCTAATATCAAGATCTCTCTTTTATATTAGTATCTCTCTTTTGATATATATTGACAATAAAAAAATATTTTGAAACCATAGGTCTTGTAGATATAAAAATTACTCGTACTATATTTATGGCATTTTCAAAATGAACAAGGATAGATAGCTAGCAAACGGGGGAAAGGCAGTATGTATACATATCTCTTTCTACATAAATAAAATAATATTGATATTAGTACAAATATATAAAAAATATAGGTATGTAAACATTGGTTTATACGTATGTATGTATGTTAAAACTAGTCACCCAAAGTAATTAATAATTTTTCAGTGTCCCGGTATTAAAATGCCCAAAGCGAATGAAAAGACAATTTTAAATGTTAGCACAAGTAGTGGCGACATACTTGATTATGTATATAAGGCTAGGTTAGACTTAACTAAGTTGTTAGATAAGTTATCTTTACCTAAATATGAATATCGACCATGGGAGCAAATCACCTCAACTTAAATTGTAAGAGATGGTGTCATTGTTAATTTTATTTTAACACTTACCTTTTTAACATAAGGTCTATAATCGTACAACCCCATGTTGCCAACGAGAAATACTTTTCCGTTTTCAATATAACCAGGAAATGGACAAAATACTGTAACAAAAAGTGTTTATATTTTAATAATATATTTATGTATATGTGAATTTAAAATAACAACCTTTTTATTTACTTATACATTGTATGTGTGCATGTACATGAATATATGTATATATGTATGTGTATGTCATTATATGTTTATATGCGTATTGTAAGACATTGTTGCACACCCTGTATGTGCTGTAGAGTTTATTGAGAAACTTTCTTCCATGTAGGATTATGACCCCTTTGCACGTCCACACGATGTAAATAATGCTAAAGACGAAAACTTGTAATGACTCCTTGATGTATAAGTCTCCTGTTAAAGTGTAACTAGTGTTTATGTTTCCTGAACGAGTAAAAATAAAATAAAAAATGTATGATTTGTCAAAAAGAATTAGCTTTTTAGACAACTTTACTAACATAGTTTTCATATATGCGAACGAAAGCGTCTGGACTAGTTTCATATTGAAGACCACGTTTGGGTAAAACCAATGCAGGAGCTCTAGAGAAATGAAGTTACGGTCTATATAAGGAAGTTGGTAACGATAAGAAGTAGTTTATGTTTAGAAGTGGTTAGTAAAAAGATTGAATACATATACTATTTGTTACATGTGGAGTGGTGTTAAAACTTAAAACTAAATATAATCCAGTTATGCTTCAAGACTCATTTTGACTTGCAGCCCATTGACGTCCACTGCAAGGCAAGGCTTCTTCCAAAGATATCTATGAACGGATATTCTACAATCGCCACGCTTGGCAAGCGGGTTGGCGATCGCAGTGTGATAATATAGTACGCAGAAGATGCTGCTGCCCATCCTCTGTAAACTTCTTTATTAGCAGTGGTAATCCTATATAATTAATGCACAAATTTTGAATTATCTAAGATTGTCCTGAGAATCAAACCCGCGACCTGAGATCACATGGCTCAGTTCTCTACCGCTGGGATATCACTTGTCGACTTACTAGTTCTACAACAAAATCTGTCAAATGAAGAATGTAATATAAAATCCACTAAAAACCATATGAAACATTTTGGTGCTAATGTTGTAATGTAATCCTAAACATGAAAAATATATGGTCTGTGTAGTCAAACAAATCTCCAAGTCACAAAACAATTTATATCACAGATATTTTTCTAAACTAAAGGAAATCTAGGCGACGAATAAATTCTAATTATAAATAAATACATTTAAAAAACTTTTAAGTTAATCGGTTTTTTGATATCCATATTGTGGTGGTTGTGGAAAAATATATACCTAGCCCGCCATATTGGAACGGCGTCTATCTTGAATTTTAAATTTTGACATAGTCATCGTGTTTTACTAGTGTAGCCCTTTTATTTGATACCCATATTGAGGGGGTTAAGGAAAAATATTTAATCCATTTTGTATCGGCGGCCATCTTAGATTTATAATGTTATTAATTTTATTATATTGTATTGTCATCTAAATTAAATGTGTGTACCAAATTTCAGATCAATCTGACAACGGGAAGGTGCTTAAATTTCAATTTCTAATTTTGACCCAAAAAAACAAATTCCGTACGGGTCGAACTAAATAAAACCGTTTAAAAAACGGCTTAACTGGCATGGCAACTACAACAAAAAGACATATCAATACTACCTTCTTCACAGCGAGGCATCTCTCCACTCCAATTCCCAAAGGAACACACCACTATGGGATTCCCTTTGAGTTCATATCCATCCTTACAACGGAATCTCGCTTTCATGCCGTGTTCTGTCTTCGGTGCAATCACCATTCCGTTTCTAGGAAACTTCGGCATTTTCTTACATCTAGACATAAACATAATAAATTATCAAATTGGTCTTACAAAAATGTGATTCTCAAAAATTTTCAATGTGACCTGCAAAAAGAGGTCTGTTTCCGGCGTTTTCGACGACCTTATCTTAGTGATCATCTTTCGATATTGTGCGTGTGATTTTAATGATTTTGCAACAGGAATATGCGTTGTAAATGCCATGTGCAAAACATGGTTAGTCAAAATTGAAGACACATTCTCAACAATTTCCTTTTTCATTCATTTTGTCATATTGCAAATTGGACACTGGTCATAGTAATTTTAAAGATAAGGTAGGATATCTATAATAAAAGTAGAGAAAAAGATACACACATAGTAACTTAGTACCAACTTAATTTTTATTGCACTTAACGTTCATTTGTCATCTGATCAAGCAAACTTATATCTAGTTTAGCCTTTTCGTGTATACTATTAGTGATATGAAAGTAATGTCGCTTTTTTAACTTAAATTCACACGACTACACTTTTAACTAGTTTTTATTTCTAATCAACAATATATTCACCTTCGTTATCAACAACCTTTGGCCATCTAGTATACAAATCAATGCCGGAGCGGTAAAAATCAATCAATTTTTCTGTGAAATATTTCGACTGAATCGACATTACTTTCCGGTCCTCCTAATATATCTACAGCCTGTTGTTTATGTATTCATTTTTAGATGAAATAGAAAATTGTTCTAGAATTTTAGAGAAATAATTTGATTTTAAAAATACAGTTAAACACATACCTTGCGGGCTGACATCGTGGTATTTGGGTCCAAGTACCGTTGTTACAATTAACTGCCACGTTGTTAGATGGAAATTCGTAATTCTGCTCGCAGTCCACCATTATCACTTCACCTGCAACCATCATCGACAAGAGTTATCATTTTATCTTCCGAAGTATGCATAGTAACATACCGTCATTGGATTCAACAGTTGTAAATAGTACATATAAATGATTTCATCTAGGCAGCTAAAAGTTATTAGATACAGTTTATTGTGATTTCTGTTATACAAGATCATTGGTAAACGTAAAAGCTAAAGTGATGAATTTATAGCCTATTTGTCAGCAAAAAATTTTAAAACTTATCATATTTTTCTAATGATCTTATTTAAAATAAGTAAGAAAAGGACCAATATTTAGCCACATAACTCCTGAAGATGCTCCGTGGAGGGGTGGAACACGTGTTGAGTGAATTAACGGTGGCAGTTGTGTAATTCGCATCGTTTGCCGCATACGCATTTATCAGCGGGCTGGCAGGCAGTACACTTTGTTGGTGCATCTCTGCATATGCGGAAGTGGCTGAATATTGGTCCTTTTCTTACTTATATGAAAAATAATTCATACCGTGTTGGACCATAGTAGAGCTTCCGACGATCTGCGTGTATTCTTTGGCGGTGTTGTTGCCAGTTTTATTGTCGACCCGCACCACTCGACCTTGAGAGACGTGCGGTACGACGCACGGAGCTGGAGAAAAAAAGCATTAGGTTTTTTAACAGAAGGTCCTTACATTTGGCAAAGGTTAGATTATTATTATTGGTACGATAATAAGGTATTGTATAATCAGGTTTCATGATACCAGACAAATAAACCTTATGACATGGCAATTGTCAACTACATATAAAGTACCCGGCGAGAAATATTAATATTATTTATATTGCACATCGTCAATCACAGCCGAAATTAGCCGATTGTATCTTTCCAAAGGTTGCTGTGCAATATTTATCGCCGGGTACTATAACTCAGAAGTATTATAATAATTAATGTAACAAATTTGTGCGCATTTAACACAAAAGGCCTATGAAACACTATGGCGCCCCGAGTCGACCGTGGTGTACGGTACACTCGGACACTATGACGGTTGAAACAAAGCATTCAATTATAATATACTACTTTGATTCCTTCTTTTTTTAAAATTATCTGTACTCGAAGCGAATTTAACGCAATGCTGCTTTGAAAACCAGAACAGAGAAGAAAAATATCATTAGTACATTATTAATATAGGGTACAGTTCTATTTACTTTAATAAATGCAAAACTATTTGGCAAGTTGTACGTACCTATTCTACTTAAATTTTTCTATTTATACATCTGTTAATATAGTTATAAACGCTTGTTTTTTTTCTTATTTTGTATGCATTGTAATTCTGCGTGCAATGAATATGTAAAATTAATATTAACTACAAAATCTGAAAGTATTTTAGAAAAGTTGATTGGTCGTTCTTTTACCTTCTATAAAGGCTTTATACCCGAAGATAACAACAATGAAACTGATTGCCTCAGGCACATTTTACGTTGTTAAAGGAGGTTCCATAGAGGAAGAGAGAGAGAATATCAGAACTCCTCATCTACCACAGAAACTGGTCATTGGAGGATGTTATATCACGCTGTTCTCCAACCACCATAACAAGGCCTTGGTGTTTTCGAGGAGATTCGCTGCATGTGTTTTCTGGAACGGTTGTGACGGCCAAAGTAAGTCTGCTCCCTTGTTTATGATAACGGAAGAGGGTTTTCAGCTGTACAGTAAGATGTTTAGACAGCTGTTGAAACAATGGTAGTATGCGAAAGTGTTTCCGTAGTCTTGGCAAGAGACGTTAAAAGGAACATGGCGTGTCAGCCAGTAGGAGTCCGGTATATCCCTTTTATCACGCAAAAAGATGATTATCTCATTTTGAGTTTTTCACAAGACAAAAAAGAGCATACCTTCAGTCAAACTCAATTACTCTTAAGAGTAACAAAATATAAATGTTAATTTAAATGTAAAAAAAAAACACTAACCAAGGCATTTAGGCAGAGGATGACTCCAAGTACCATCGCTTTGGCATATCGCCGAACCGTTCCCCTCCATCCTCATGCCATCTTGACATCTGAAGATGATAGACGCTCCGAGTCCAGTTCCAGACGAAATGTTCTCCAACCATCCATTCCACAGTTGACCAGGATGTCCGCAGTTGATTTCTTAAACATAATTAAACACAATAATGATTAAATAACAAATCCCTTATTGATAAGTTCTTGTTTTTTTCAAGACGTTTAGTTTTCTAGTACAGCTGCTTTATTCATATAAATTTCTTTATATTGAAATCACGAACAATTTTCATTTTTGATGGTTCATATTTTAGTGGTGTCCACTATAGATTTTACATCTAGTGCACGGTTTGCTTTGAGCTCATCACTATAGAGAACGATACATTTTTCTTGTCTAATAAGTCTTCTGTTGATGCTATACTAATACGAAGTCTGAGTATTTAAACATAAAACGAATTTCTGTCTGTTGAATACAAATAAAAGACAAATTTTAATTGCTTCAATAAAAGTTTTGATAACTCAAAACCAAAGAAACTTTTATTATCTTTTATTTTATCTTTAATTAATATTAAAGTTTTTTAAAATACAGAACTAGCAAATTTTTACTGCAAAAAACATTTCTTAAGCTGGCCAGAGCGACGTTATGCATCTTCAAAACAATAATTAACCTAAAAAAATTCTTGTAGTCCTTCTATAAGTGAATTGATGAGGGAGCATATTTTCACCAAAAAATATAGAAATCCGGAACTTTTTGAATAAATGTCGTAGCAAGTCCTGCAATTTGAATTTATGAAAAACGTTTACGAACCTTTACACATCGGCTGCGTACCAGACCACTTCTTGTCCGCCCCGCAGCGTCTGGTCGCGTCGCCCACCAGTCTGTAGCCGTACTTGCATTCGTACGACACCACCGAGTTGTATGCGCATGAGGTGTACACCGCTTTCCCGTGGCGAGGAGCTTCGGGCGGCGGGCATTGCACCTGCGTGACCACTAGATGGCGACACATGTCGCTTTAAAGTGACTCGGGATTCGTCATAGATGGAATTGTTTCAAATAACAAATAAGCTTTTTACTGGTTATAATAAAAAAATATCAATATAAAAATAAAAAGGAACATTTAAATTTTGAATAATCATGCAAAATAGCAATACAATAGACATGCACGGTAAATGAAACAAAGATGTATTTTTACCTTTATTTTGCTACAGCATATTACAATGTAGATTTAAGAAGTCTTAAAAACAAATCGTTGCTCGTTCAACATCGAAGCCTCAACTACAATAATAATAATTTCTACATACACGTAGCTATAATTTAGGCTATAGGCAGTAAAAGGTTTTTTTTTTAACATTTTCAAATTTTACCATGGCCATAGAACATTTTGATATTCACGAAACTTGCAAAGTTCGTACTAATTTGATAGAATTTCAAACGTACTACAAACTCTATTTAACTGTAACAATTTTAAAACAATACGCAGTGTAATGACTGATTCAAACTGTCCCCTTCTCTCCTCCTTCTGTACAGCGGCAGGAAAGGAGAAAAAAGATGTTTTAAAATTCACAATTCACAAATGATTGTTAAATAGATGTCCCACTTGATTTAGGGAAACTTTGATTTTGGATTGTATAAAATCAAAACTTCCAATTTTTAATCAAAAGATATAATCGTCTGAAATAATACAGAAGATAATCCTAATGGAGATAAATGAGTAGATATATAATATACCAATTGAGTGGGAGATCCGGAAGATTGATTGCATCATGACAATGATATTGCTCTGAATGATAGCCATGATAATTCGTAAGATATCAAGCGACATGCCAACTATCCACCTCGAGAACACGCAGACGTTGTACCCACGATAACTCGTAAACCATGCAACATTCCAAAAATCAATAACGACACTGAAATCGGCAACTACATTGTCACGAAGCAATGCCAGAGATACGGCAAAGTTTTAATAGTGAAAACGTTTTAATGATGAGTCTGTGATCAATGACCTTATGACAACTATCCTACATTTGACTTTCGTGGATAATAAAGCCTTAAAAAGCTTCAAGACAAAACAAACGAAAGTTTTATACTATCATTTATCCTTTTTGTTACGATATTTAAAATCTAACATTTAGAATAGTGTCATCAATTGTAAATACAATACTTCTTACTTCATTAATGAGTTATACTTCATCAGACTCATCATTAAGTATATCAAAGGTAAGTTAAGTAAGACTACTTACGGACACACGTGGGTAGTTCTTTAGGCGCCCAGGCTCCGTCAGCCTGGCAGTAGCGCTCAGCCTTGCCGACCAGCTCGAAGCCCTGGCCGCATTGAACTACCGCGCGACATCCGAAGGTATGGCAATCAGCAGTCACCCATCCGTGGGGTACGTCACCAGGTTCGCCGCATGACCGAGCTGTGAAGGAACAAAGATATGATCAATAATTAGTTTATTGCCGAAGGCCACCGCAACATACAGCAAAACTTTTACCAGTATTTAACTTGCTTTTACAAGTATTTAACTTGTAAAAGTTTTGTTTACAAATATTTAACTTGTAAAAGATTTGTTGTATTTATTATGATATATGTAAAAGTTTTGCTGTATCTGTTCTGACTGAAACGGAATTTTAGGTTGTCGCCAATTTAAAAGAATAAATGACATAATAATAATAATTATTATTATTTTATTCCACAATAACTTACTGCTTAGAAACACTGCACTAGGCACAGCGTATCTTGTAGAGTAAATTACGTAAAAATAACATTTTGGACTGTTTTGACGTCATGCTGTTAGCTGGTCTAGCTGGTGCAGCTTCATCAATATTAAGTCCGCAGAACCTGGAGGTCCGCGGGCTAAAATTTACTCTGGGTGTTCGCATCCACGAAGAGCGCAAAGAGCTCGAAGAGGGACTATATCCGTGGAGGTGTTTGTAGTGAATGAGGTGTTATGCGAAGAGAGAACTACTAGGCAGGTCGAGTGACACAGGCCTTTCCTCACCGCCCTCGCTTGAACGAGTATTTGAACTGGTGTGGAGAATTAGATAGAAGATAGAGATAAAAAGAAAACCAAGCTATTTGATAATTATAGTTAGTAGCAGCTTTTTATATAATATTGGGTGTGAAAATTCGATAAAATATAATTTTATGCGAGATTTATTTTTTGAATTTACCAATAGTCGAGATTGTTAATATTCGAATTTTAAAAATAGATAAATTAACAATTTTGTTATTTAAATATTGTATTATTTTTAACTGACCAATTTTAATTTTTTTTAGTTTAAATGCGAAGATATTGATCTTTATTATTTCTGGTGTTCTAAAGAGTTTCAATGTCACTTCGGGCATTGTTTATTATTTTAGCATTAAGTCGTTTTGAGCATAAGTGGAAGAATAAAAGGAAGTCATTAATATATTGTCATCACGTTGTTGGGCATGATTTGTGATTCAGATTCATATATAAGAGAACAGAAGTCTTCACTTACGCTCGCAGCTGATGTCAGGTCCATACCAGGAGGCTTGGCCGTCGATGGCGAGACACTTGGCGCGAGGGAAGCCGTTGGTGACGTAGCCGGTGTGGCAGTTGTACTGGACTGTTGCATCCAGGTCAAAGGTGGCCTGCTCGGGCAGAGCAGAGTGTCTGGCGTGCTCGATGGTCGGCGGTTGAAGGCAGTAGACTGCGAAAGAAATTAATAATATTTATACCTAGTAAAAGAATAAAAAAAATTGTGCTAATTGAAAGAATAATAAATATATATTCCTTAGAATAGGATCTGAAGAATCAAGTCATTGATATACTAAACATTTAACTTATGGCTCGAAAATGGGGACTCAGCATTTTCGCGTTGTAAGTTACAGCGTTTCTTTATTGCCCCTAGATGTGTGCCTTCCTCTGATGCTACACGCCCATGACATATAGATACGGTTGAACCGGAATCCTTGTATAGGCTTAAAAATTTATAAAAATAACTTTTTTAACTTAATGTATTAAGATTAGGAAGTAAGAAATTAAAAAAAAATACATAGATTAGTTATTGGTGCACCAAAACATGCAATGCGAGTCTTTAATAATTTATTTGTATTTCATTTTGTTCTAATATATATATTATGAAATAAAATTAATATCGAAGTTTTAAATTCCGATATTGCTTTTGGTTAGGACATTGTTCATTTATGTTAATTTATTTTATACATAAACTAGCTGATCCCGCAAATGTTGTTTTGCCATGTATGTTATTCCTTGGAAACATTTTAGTTCAATCAAAATAACTATCATCTATAACTGTGCGGGGAAATATTTATAATCGAAAGCGTCATAAAGTGTAAAAGTATGTTTTATTTAGGTTAATAAATACATCTTTATTAGAGTAACGAAAAAGGGTTGATTGTAGAGGGGTGAAAATGAAGTTAGGGTTGTGTGTATTTTTATATGCTGTATCATAAAGAAATAAAAAATTTGTTTAAAAATTAAAAAAAATATTATGGGTGGACCACCCTTAACATATAAGGGGATGGAAAATAGATGTTATCCGATTCTTCGCCCTGGCCGAAATGCACGTTAAGATTCACGAAAATCGGTCGAGTCGTTTCGGAGGAGTTCAATCATGTACACCGTGGCACGAGAATTTTATATATTAGATATAGCTTAATGACGATATAACTATTAGATTTCCACGTCACTGTCATCATAATCGTAAACCCTAGATATCTATGGAGGAGAATACACCGTAATCACCACGCTTGGCAGGCGGTTTGGCAATCGCAGTGTGGTATTATGGTACGCAGAGAACGTTTCTGTCCATTCTTCTAGAAGCTTATCTGTAGCAATGGCAATCCTATATAATTAATACACGAAGTGTGAATTATTTTAGATTCTATCCCGGGAATTGAATCCGCGACCTAAGTTCGCTTTCAATCCTTTACCACTGGAATACCACTGCTTCATATACATTATTGTTATAGGTAGAAACCTTTATTATCTTGGTTGGACTATTTACCTCGAGATACAAGGAACCCACTAGGACTTAAAAAATCATTCTAATATTTTCTCCTTTTATAGTAGAACCTTTACTTTAGAATTTTGGAAGTAAATAATAAAAGTAAATTTAACCGTATCAAGAATCAGAGTTTCTCATATTCTTCTAGAAGTATAAACGAATGACTCACTGTTCTCCTTGCATGCTGGTGGTTGTCCAGCCCATTTGCCGTCAGCTTGGCAGCTTCTGCTCTGCAAACCCACGACGTGGTATCCGTGTGGACAAGAGTAAGTAGCCCTGGAACAAGAAGAGCGTATTTAATATACATGTACAATGTCAGAAATTAACAATCACCTCATATACCACTTTGTCCTCTTCGTAAACCTGACTTCTTTCATTTTTATTTTCTGGTCGTTCTGATTTAGAAAAGACTTTCTCTCGAATTTAAAGAGACAGGAAACTATTTATGTTCAAAAGCAGGTCCAAGACCTTTAAACGGAAGAATCGAACATTTACAATAATGCATACCATGTAGTAGATGTGTGTAATTTATATGTATATATATAGTTGAATCTATGAATGTGTTTATAATGAACAAAACATTTATCATCACCGAGTCGGTGCTTGGCACTGGTCGGTCTAACATCTCCTAAGGATGCCCCGTGGAGGGGTGAAACACGTGTAGAGTAGATTAACGGTGGTAGTTGTGTTTCGCAATGTTTACCGCACGCGCATTTGTCAACTGGCGGGCGTTACACTTCATTGCACGACTACTGCTGCATAGCGAAAGTAGCTATATATTAGTCCCTTTCTTATATTAAGCACTGATGATAGGGTTCATTTCGGAGACTTTAGATTTCTTAGAATCCGTAGAGTAAGATTCAATCAAGGTGATTAGGGGATGTCTCCCCTAATTGATTGATCACCCAGGACGAAATTCTTTTTGCTGACAACCAAAATGATTTTCCAGAGAAAAAAACACGAAGAGTCGGCATAATTTCTCTGGCCGTGTTAGAAACCACGTATGCTTTTTGACCAAGAGAAAATAGAGCGGGTGTTTATGAAGTGATTCCAAATTCCTATTTTAAAATTTAGCCATTGTCTTTGGACATTAATATATATCTTTTGATGCTATTTAGAACAGGAAGTTATATAGCGCGAAAGGAGGTCATAAAATGTGCGTAATTATTATTTTTTAAATTTTTATGGGAATCAATGTATTTATTTTTAAATTTTAATTTGAAATTCGAATTCTGCCATCGGACATCCTTTAATACCTTTAGATGGTTTTTTTTATTTGCGAGAAGTTATAATTTTATATAATTCACACAAAGTATTATAATCCAAATCGATTCGATGATCATAGATAGAAGGTTGCAGTACATAGCAAATAAACTAAGGCTATTCGTACATAGCTCCTGGTGTTTAAACCTTCTGCTTAAACTCATTAGATGCATGCGAAACTTACTTGTTTCCGAAAAGGCGCCCGGAGACAATCACCTTTCCTATTTCTGGTTGTTCCAGCTCAGGACATTCTCGATCTAAAACAGAAGAGATTTTAAGTTAAACATTTCATTTATCTATGTTTTAAAGCTGTCGTCTGTCAGTATTCTGTAACCAACTATTTATAAAAATAAATATTTTAGATATTTACCATGATAACTTATTTTCATTTTAAATAAAATATTTTAGAACACATGACATACGGTTATTTTTGCTTAATAAAGATGATTGCGTAATTCTTCCAAATTTGAAATAAGAACCAAACTGCGTTTTTTTTTAAATTATGATTGTTTACTGACAATTAACTGTATTTCTATTACAAACGACTGTGAGGAATAAAATCAAAACGAAATAAAAAAACGGTCTTGGTGTGCATAAAGGTACAATACGTACAGAAACTACATTTCGGGAACCGAAATAATTTTTTTTCTTATTTTGAGCGACCGATAGGTATACCATTTAACACTCCAGGATTATCCATTCATTACACCATGTATGTACAAACAAGTTCTGTTTATGGTTTAATTTTTTTTTTCATTTAAATACACATGCTTTGTTGTAATTTTACCAGCACCTTTGTTAAATGTAATTGTATACATTTTACATATTTAGTCTACATATTTATTAAATTATTTCGTCAATGCTGACTTATTAATAAAAAAAATAAAAGTACGAGACGGATTTTATTGTGGTCAGTTTTACAATATCCATGACTCAGTAGCATTGAAATTCATTCCCAAGCATTATTATCTCTTAAAATCCTTAAATTAGGATTATTTACAAGTTATATTCCTAAGTTTATTACAAGATAATTTACAGATATAACATGGAAGTGTGTAGCGCCGGTAGCTCAGCGGTGGACGACGAAACTTGCGATCGTAGGTTCGATCACCGGCACACATATTCATATATCATTCACACTTTGTGTATTAATCATATGGGACTGCCACTGTTGACAAATAATTTTCTAGATTATGGGCAGCAACATCCTCTGCATACCTCAATAGCACACTCCTATCGCCAAACCCGTCTGCCAAGCGTGGCGATTATAATATATCCTACATATATATTTTTGGGAAGGATATATGATAAAAGGATGACATGAAAGCCTATTGTAATACCATACACAGTTGCCCACAAGAGAGTTTTACGAATATATAAATGTAATATTTAAAATGAATATTACTCTTGAGTTATGATTTATGTTCGCAGATATCCAGTTAGTAAACAGCTGTCATATTTGACAGCTTACTAGTGTACTGGCGTCTGGGGACATCTTAGCAGCAAGCCGAGATCTGTATTCGGAATTATCACACACAAGGGTGACTATTACAGCGTATACTCTGGGGATATTTCCTTATAATATTAATATCTAGTGCCTTGTTTTACTATTTTATTTTTCTCATTACATAGCATTGCAGTTACTTCTATAAATGAGAAGTTTTAATATTTAGGACAATTTTTTTCATTGATATTTAAACTGTAGGGTATTCAGACTGATTGGAAAAGCCTTCCAGCTTCTTTTTATTAAGGCAAGGCTTTAAAGGGACGTTCCACCCTTTGCTTGCTTGTCAATGGTCACTCCAAAACCTTAAGGCTTCCACGTATCAGTTTACCATGAAATTTAAATAATGAACTAATGTCAATTTTAGCTGTGACCATAAATAAGCTAATTCGCGATTTATAATAAGTTGCAAAAATAGACAAGAAAAATGCAATTTAAATTAGTTAAACCTAAAATTTTGTAATATAGTTGCTGCGATATATTGTTGCGTGTCAGGGTGGTGCTCGAATAAAAATGCGACTCGAATTCAAAAAATATGTTACCTCGCAGCGACGAATTTAAAAATAGCTATGGAAAAATTCAAAAAAAATACTATTTACGCACAATTTTGTAACTACAAAAACTTTGTGAACTCCGAGAAGATATTGCATCATCCCTATCTCATCGGTATCGTTTTTTTTATCGGTTCGTATCCCTGACAAGACGACGGACGACAAAACTCAATTACTTTCTACGATATTGCTCCCTAAATTCCGCTGGCGGGTGATTTTTAGATGGTTCTACACCGGAGAGGAGAGGTAAAAAAACAATAAAGCCACTTGCAGGACGAGTCTCTACCGTAGTCCGTATTTTATTTAATATAACTGCCTGTCAGCTGCAGTGGAAGATGCAATAAACCGAGTGACATAAAGGAGAGCATAACCTTATTGTCTTAGTTAAAACACCAGCATCTTTTGATGTTTCGCCGTTAGCCCCGACTGGCTCATTCGTGAAAATTGTTCTTATTGAACGTCGGTCCCCTTTGGTTCATTATTTCGGATAGTTTTTCGGGTATGGATTTTTTGGGTGATAGCAAAGATTTTTGCTATGATTATAGTATGTAACAGCCTAAGCGGAGGCTTTCCAGGGAATTTCCGCGCTTCGCTACTTTAAAAGAGGTTTTAGGCTAAACGGCCGCAGTGTACTGTCCCTTCACAACCGTAAATGCCACTTGGACAGTAGTGTAAAACATGTTGTAAATATATAAACCCACAGCGGGCAGTGTCGCATGCATGCACTACAATAATTGTGCGGAACTGTGCCTGGCAAAGAGGGCGCACTACCTGTACTCTTTTGATGTCGTGCCGTCAGCCCCGACTGGCTCGTTCGCGGAAATCGACCTTTGTTCTCAGCGGTCTCCGGTATGTCGGATATGTACATGTATAAAGCAATAGCGAATTTCACAATAAATATTATTAATAAAGAACTGGTAAAGTTTAGTATAAACAGTTCAATCTCCGATTATATCTACTTAGCATTACAAGTATAATCTATTCCCCAAAGCTTTTCAAACTATACACTCGCTAGCTACTTTATAAATCACGCAATGGCAGGTTTTCTTTAAAAAACTTTGATATTGAACACACCTAACAATGTGTAAACAATGGCAAAAGTGTAGGTTAAACATTACCTATTTATTTCCCGAAGGAGAACTCGTTCGAGAAGTTTTTTAATAGTTCTAAACTTCAACAAATTGTTGGGATGATATCGCAGGTAAGCTTTTGTCTTTATATTAAAAACAAACATTAAATGGTAGATATTTTGACAGGAATACAACGCTAATTTATATTTATTTACACATTTAATAATAAAATAGGTATATATCATAACAGAGAAGAAAATGCTTAAGAAAAAAATCAGTCATAAATATATCAACGAATCTTATGATCGATAATGGTAAAATAGTATATATTTATATAAGCTATGGCTTAGTATATTTATGGACAATTATTGAACGGTACATGGATTTTGAAAATAAGTATAAATATAAATGATTTAAAGGGGTGAATGTATATTACATTTGCTGTCAATTATTAAGTTGTATATCCTATCCGAAAATTAATGGTTTTAAGAATAATATCTCACGTAATGTTAATTAAATAAAAAAAAGCTTCTTCAAAATTTGTTTAAATAAATATTAAAATTCATTATTGTTTTATGCCTAACAGAGCAGTACCTCAACGGTAAAGGGATACAATGTTCATTTACATGTTCAATATTCATTACAATGGTATGCTCCCCTATAATTAAATCTTTTTTCTTCTCGTACCCCCTATCTTGTGTGGAACAAGAACTATTTTACGTTATTTAATTTTTCACGTACATTTTTATTTTCTCACTCTTCTTTCGTGCATCGTATGATCTATCGTTCGTTTCGTTTCTGTCTTACCACAATTCTTCTGTCATTCACTTTCGCTCTGTGATGCCTTTCATTCATCCCTCATTACTATTTTACATTTTCTTTATTTTATATTTTTATTTTATTTCTTTGTAAGCTTATAACGTTATCACATTATTTTTATTAATTTTGGTCATTTACATTTTTAAAGGTTTTTATTTTTATCTATCACTATGCTTATTATTTTTCTACATAGTAGGAGGAACTCTTCTTTTGTATCTTCGTCTCTAATCAGGGAGGCTATTGATTCCTCCCTGATTTTTACATAATTATATCTTTGGGGGAGGTATATGCCTTGCAGTGGTCGTTTATGGATTGAATTGATATTGATCACTTTAAGGGTGTATTAAATAAATCAGGGTTTGTGGCATCATCCTATATTTCCACTGGTCGGAAGCGTCAACACCCAGCGTCTTCCGATTTGTTTGTGAGAACGTTGTTATATTAGGGAGTGTTTATATATAAATAAATAATATTTCTTCAGAAACATTCTTGTTTAAAGAATGTAAATTTAATATTTCACACACAAATAACTTTTTCTTTTCACGAACGAATGTTTAGAGCAACTTCGCCAAAACTCGAAGGTAAATTGGCTGGAATTTTTCAAAACGACGCCAAGGGGCTTTCGTTTCGAGCGGGCTATTAAAGTGAGATATTTTCTCGGATAATTCCCTCTGTTTGTACGTACTGTGTTAAACTGTATAAATGTGAAGCATGTTTGTATTTTTAGTGTTTGAAATGTATTGACTATGAGATTAGTTGAGTTTGTTGAATACGTGCCTGGTCTGTTAACCGTGGCGGTCTTTGGGTGCCCAATCCTTACAGTAAGCAGTTATCGGCTGACATAATGATGATAAGGATAGTTTTTAAAAGACATCATAGATGGCGTTATTTAAAATTTACATTGATCGGATTTGAAATTTTGTACTGCTAAAGTATGGTGACCAACAAGGTATTTCAGATCACTACCAACTGAATATGCTCTTGATCGAAGAGACTTTTTTAAGCTAAGGATTCGATTTGGTAAAAATAACAAATACAAAATTTGTTCATAACATAAAATAATTAAATTATTTAGGTTCTAATAGTAATTTATTCGGTAAAATATTATGTTATTCTGGCAACTTAGATACTAGCAGCAACACTGACAACTGTCACTTTTTCTTCTCTATTTTTGCAATGCGTGTCTTATTTTAATAAATATCTAATATATAAAATTCTCGTGTCACGGTGTTCGAACTTGAACTCCTCCGAAACGGCTTGACCGATTTTTACCAAATTTCACATGCGTATTCAGTATGTCTGAGAATCGGCTACTATCTATTTTCCATACCCCTAAATGATAAGGGTGGTCCACCCCTAAATTTTATTTTTAATTTTTTGACAATTTTTTTGGTTTTTATTTCATTATGATACAGCGTACAAAAATACATACAAACCTAAATTTTCACCCCTCTACGATCAACCCTTATCTTACATTTGTTAATTAAAAACTTTAATTTTTTTTGCAAAACAACGTTTGCGGGATCAGCTAGTATATTATAAAAGTGAATAGCAATTTTATTAAGCAAACTGGTTTGTTTGTTGAAACCTCTCCACAAATCAGCGCCTAAGGAAACATCTAGGTCTTAAGTTGAAAGATGCCATTACAAGAATACTCAATCTAATTTAAGTTATTCACCATTTGACTGATAAGCAATTTTTGCAAAAACGCATGAAAACTGCGGGACATATTTTGATTGAAAGTTGTCAAATAAAACACTCATTTAAAAAAATATCAATTAATTATAATAATTATTTTTATGATATTTTCCTTTACGATAGTTACAAGCAGATATGTGTTTAAAAATAAATTAAAATTTGTTATGAGTGTAGAGTGTAGTATCAGTTGTCAACGAAGACAGGTTGAAACTTGCAGTGAAACGGTTAAAATGGGCTCTAGTATTCTTATACTAAGAAAGGGAGTAATATATAGCTACTTCCGCTATGCAGCAGTGGTCGTGCAATAAAGTGCACCGCCGGCCAGCCCGCTGATAAATGCGCATGCGGCAAACAATGCGAATTACACAACTACCACTGTTAATTCACTCAACACGTGTTTCACCCCTCCACGGGCCATCCTCAGGAGTTATGTTACACCGAAAAGTGCCAAACATCATTCTTATAGTGTACGTAAGAGATCACTGTAAATTATTATTACTCAAAGTGGTCCAGGTAAGCCACCAGGAGTTTACGTTTAAGTTTTAGTTTTATGGGATGAGCAGCAGCTCTCCCCATAGATACCTTTAGGGGAAGTCTACGCTTTGTGTACGAAATACATAAATGTGCTCTCAAATATTGTTATTGGCTTTACTTACTATTAAATTATAGAAGCAATAGTAGCCTAGTGGTAGAGGACTGAGACGTCCGATTGTAGGTAGCGAGTTCGAATCTCGAGATAAAATCTTATATAATTAACACTTTGTGCATTAGTTACATAGAATTAATATTTAGCCACTTCCACACATGCAGTGGTAGTCGTGCAACGAAGTGCACCGCCCGCCAGCCCGCTGCTAAATGCGCATGCGCCAAACAATACGAATTACACAACTGCCACCGTTGAATCACTACAACACGTGTTTCACCCCAGTACCAAACACAGAGTGACACTCTTCGGCCTTCCGCAAAATAATGCTTGATTCCATTAAAAATTTCTTTTCTTTAATTTAGACGTTAAGATTTAGTAAATAATGACACGATTATATGTCGTTAATGATAAATACATTTGGATAATTACTTCGTCGAGCTATAACACCGACACTTAATAAAGAAAATTAACCACAAGATTGCGATCAAAGGAGGAAAATGTCCCGGATTCTCGGCGTCCCAAGACGGCAGTAAGGCTTCACGCATAGTTAGCGATATACTAATTGAAAACTGTTCGCAAGATCAACAAGGCCTGGGAATATGTCTAGTTAATAAAATTATCTGAAAATAGTTATTGATAATGTTAATAATATAAGTTTTAGTATCACAATTTTTTTATTTTTACTCGTTTAGAAAAATTAAAAACTAGTTACACTATATCAGGCAACTTACATAAGGGGCCAATACAAGTTTCCGCCTTTAGCATTAGTTACATTGTGAGGACGTGTAAAAAGATCATAGTCCTATATATACGGAAGCTACTCAATAAATTCTATAGCACATTCTAATTCACAGACCCTTCCGCTCCGTGAACTCAGTACCGATGAAGCTGTAAAAGCCTTAGGGCTAACAGCATTAACATCTTTAGAAACAATAGATATATAGCACATACGGGACGAGCAAAAAAGTCTTACAAGATACATATAAACATATACTCACATACACACGCATATATACATATATAGATATGCATGCACACACACATATACATACAATACATAAACGAATAAACAAGTTGTTAAATAAGTGTTGTTCTTAATTCAAATTCAAAAATTCTTTATTCAAATTGCGATAGATTACTTCTCATATGAGTCTAACAACTATTCGGATAATAAATTCCTCAGACCCGAGAATAGGCCATAGTTAAGCTGCGGAACTAAGAGTATACATATCATTGCGCCTCTGACCGTTTTCACTTTGCCATTTAGTGAACGGTATCGTGACACGTGGAATTAGCTCATGATAATAACGACGAAATTACTTTATTAACACCTTTAATACAAACTACGATAAAACGAATTAATACAAACTATGCTATGCTACTAGGCACCGTATCTGAGATGGTACACTAATCTCTATTTTCATATACTCGGTCCAGTGCGCTGGTGGAAGAGATAGTCATCTGGTTATTTTGGCGAATCTGTCAAGACGCGGGGTCGCGTTTGCCCGCTCAGTGCAACGCTAGCCGACCGTAACTCAAATATTTTAAATAATACAGAATTACATATATTAAATTAACATTAAAATAAGCGAGAGGCTAATACATTATTCTGATAGTGAGCTTTCTTCTACCAGGTCTTTTAGATTGTAGTAACTGTAAATATAGCAATGGAAGCTTTAAGAACACTATCTGCAATCCTATTGTAAAAGTGTATTGTCCATATAAAGATTTTCCTTCACGATGAAATCGAGTGGAGATAGAGTCGTCACATAGTCCCTCTCTTAGTCATCTACCAGATGTTCTTCACTAAGGATCATACGTTCAGGTATGGGTTCAGTGACAGATGTGGTCGCTTACGACTTTACCCGATGGGCTTTAGTAGAAGGCTTACGGTCAGGGATCAAAGGAGAGGCCTATATCCGAAGGTTCGCTTCGAGATCCTATCAGAAATGAGAAAATTTGTAGAAGAACCAAGATCACCGACGTAGATCTAAGAATTGCTCGTCTGAAGCATCAGTTTACCTGTTCATATCGCTCGAATAACCGTTGGCCTGAAGGTTCTCTAGTTGCGACCTCGAGCTTACGTGGTGCTTAGTTCGTGATCTTTACTATAGAACCTCATGACACCAGAGGCGATCTGTTCAGCGCCATGTGATCTGTCTATTGCCATTACTACCTGCCAATCCACTGGGCTATATTGATTACTTTCATTGTTCTACGGGTCGTCATTCATACGCTTTATTATTTTTCTTCTTTTCAGCTGATGGATGCCCACTGCAAGGTATAGGCTTCCCTAAAAGATTACCAAGATGTCTTGTGCTCCCTGCATCCAGGGACTTCACTTTACCAGGTAGCATGGTATTGGAGCATCCGACGATCTGTGTACTAGTATTATTTGGTAGTATTGTGACCTGTTCTACTCCCATAAGTCATTTTAAAACTGGAAAGATCCTTTACTATATTGTCAGAAGCAAATAATTATTACTAGTCTTATAATTTGTACCCTATAATGGAAGGGGATTCCTCTGAGAGAGTATGCGGTGGGTAATTCGTTAGCGGAATTAGTGAAGATTGATGCAGGTTATATATCTTTAGAAATTTCAGCAGGTACATCGGCTTTCTCACAATGTATTTCTTCTTAACAGTGGTAACAGACATCTGTAGGATGGATAAAGTTAATTATTATAGTTAATAAAGGTATACTCTAAGGCTCTTGCTTAAGTCCGTTCTTGTTAAGCCTGGTTAAGCCCGCTTTAAGACCTAGAAAGCGTACTGTACCCGGCGATAAATATTGCACATCGATCTTTGAATAGAAACAATCGGCTAATTTCGGCTTCGTAGAGCGTTATCTTTGTCGCACACTACCTATGTGACGTTTCGTCAGTCATGCAATATTTATTGACATGTACTGTACATGCGTATTAACTTTGTATATATACAGAGTGATTGAAAATAGGCGTAAAAATTTAAAAGTGGCAGCGGTCTCTACCGCTGCCACTTTTAAATTTTTACGTGTCCTCTTAAAAGTCCTCTGACTGAGATTGGTGATCATAGGTCGCGGGTTCAATTCCCAGGACACTTTCTTATATAATTCACACGTTGTGCATTAATTATTGCTACTACTCACAAACAAGTTTACAGAGGATGGCAGCAGCGCGTGTCAAGTGTGGTGATTATGGTATATCTCCCCAAAATATTTTTAAATGAGGCCTATACATTGCAGAAGGCATCTGTTGGTAGAAACTAATATACCATATCTAAAAATAATGGTAGCAAACATTAATGATAATAACGATTTTAAAATAAGGCTTACCATTATTATTTAATATTTGTATAACATATTAAAATTAATTAGTTCTTCCAGACTTTGACCTGCAAGAAGTTATTGGATTATCATATTCTAATATAAAAAATATGTTTAATGTATCATATTTCAGAATAACCACCTTATTCAGGGTGATTGAAAACAAGTGTTACAGTTTTAAAACTTTTATAACTTCATTAATCATCTTGTTTAGATGATTTCGCGTGACGATCAGAAGAAGAAAGAAAAATACAGAAGTATGGAAAGAAATAGACTGCACTGTGTTTGCTGCATGGTTTAATTGACGTTACCGGAGTTACTAGCAACACGCATGCATGTATGCTTGTAAAACTAAAGAGATTTATACAAACATCAAACATAAGCCATGACATTCCAAAGTGAAACATGACAAATTAGAAGGAAACTTTTGAGCACTGTTGTAGCGGCTGAGTTGAAGATATTAAAGTGGATGTTTTATTAATTTAATATTCTTTTTTGTACACGTTAAGATACATTTAAAATTTTTACAATAATATACAAAAAAGTACAATGCGCGGTCTTATCACCCAAGGCAATCTCTTACAGACAACCATAGTATGAAAAAGGCAAAAGTACTAATAAAGCGATGTTTCTTACCAGGATCAGAAAAGTTATAGTGATAGCTTGGGGAATATAGTCGACTAGCTTCAAGAAAACCTACTGCCATGATACTGGTACATTGAGTATAAGACTGCCAGAATATATTGTCACACAGCCTTGAAATGTCCAAAAAATTGTTGTAAGCGACTGTCTAAAGATAAGAAAAACTAAAGATTCTTTGACAAAGATGTCCAATATAGGTGACGGAGAGTAAGGAAAAGTACTCCATCAACAGATCGGAATAGCACTTATTAGAAGAAGATGTATGAGTGGCGAATAATCTCAAATAATTACCACAAAGTGTCGACCAGTGTATACTAAACCCGAAAATCCTCTATTGCGTTAAAAATGTAACGAATGAATGTGAAACATTACACCCTTGACATATTTCGATGTACATTGCTTTTAATTAAACAGCGCGTGAGATGTATCGCGCAATAAAACAAGCGATGTATGTCGTGCGCTGCGTACCCCACGCCCCGAACGTGCTGTTGCGGAGTAATTGCGACGATAAATTTCTGGAACGACTAAAGTGGTAGCTTGGCAGAGGTGACATTTAGTCGAAATAACACATTGTGGTCAGGGCGGGTATTAAATACGTCATTGTAGACTGATAGGTTATTTATTTAAATCCAAATCAGTGCTTCTGTGCACGACTTAAACAGAGGCTTTTTTTTCGTCTTTTTATTTTGTTCTGTATTATATATTTTAATAATTATGGCAAGAAGGAGCTAGAGATAAAATAAAAAGTTCCAATGTCCCAGTTTTTTGTGGATGTCGATTCACTAAACCAGTGTACACTCAAGTCGATAATAAGGGAAGAATTAGTAAAAAGAGATCCATTTTAAATCATCACAAATGTACTCGTAGCACGACACTGTTTTAAAATTGATACCACGAAGAGGTCTGCTCTGCTACATTAACTTGACAATTAGCTGGAATATGTGGGTTAACTTTCTTCTTTTTTTGGACTTAACATTCAATATTGTCCTAATGGCATTAGCAGATTCCGTGAGTTCAAGGTTTCAGGGCACAGAAGCCATCTAGTCTAAGACCCCTTTTTAGGTAGCAAAGTTCGAGGGCCCCTAGGAGACCTTCGGCTCTTGCCCCTAGGTTCTACTGTTTCACTTAGAGTTTTATTCGTATACTCTTTATTCTTGATTCGATGTTGAAGAGTAAAAAAGCGAGCTGGAATTTACCAATAACACCTGGAGTGAGAGATCATATGTCCAAAGTAATTACTGCATTACTAGGCTTCCGTTGAAGTTGATGCTGTAAGCCAGGGGGATTTTACAGCTTCATCGGAACTGAGTTAACGGATCGGAAGGGTCCGTGAACTTAAAAAATAAAACAGAAGCAAGACATACGCATATCAGTTGTACGATGACGTTCTCACGTAGTAAACCGCTCTACTCGGGTAGAGCTGTGTGGTGTTGGTGTTGTGTATGCAGTTTGGGACGACAGCGTGGACCACAGGAAAACCAAGGATGGATCTGGATCCAACCTTGGTTTGCCCACGCTGTTCGCGGTTAGGGATCGGGCAGCAACCCCCTTAGAACGGGTGCAGTGGTGCGTTGAGTAGTGTTTTGTTTTTTTGTGAATGACGTGATGTCCTGGGCGGAGTGTCGTAGGTGCAGTGGTTGCTGGTGTAGTGTTGTTAGTGATTGCAGTGTTGTCAGGTTTCGCAGTGAGTGTGCTGTGGTGTGTGTTCAGTGGGAACCCTATATATGGTAAGTGATTACTAGCAATACGTTGATTGTAGACGTTTTAAAACTCAAAAATGTCAGCCGGGATGTTCTGTGGTTTCGTGTTTTTGAACAGTAAAGAAAATAGTTTATTTCACAATTTCATTTATTATAATCGCTTCATAGAAACATGTTTATGATGCAACTATTCTTAGTAAAGTTTAATTCATAACAGAGTATTGTTTGCTGCAACATCTGGGTGGGGTGTAATTGTTTTCACAAACTTAGCGATGTCGGGCGGTTGTTTGTCTTGAGAGAACTGCACTTGGGCAAACAAAATCCCAGCTGCCGAGTCGATTGCAGTTTCATGGCAATTATATATAAAGCATGGGTCACACTGCAAGCTATAATATTGAACGAATTCTTAAATATCTTAAAGACTAGTAGATAGATGTTCTATTCTTAAACATAGGATATTTAAATTGAGCCCTTGCGTACCAATTTTGGGTTGGGACCTGATTATAACTTAAATAAATACATTTAAAAAACTTTTAAGTTAAACGGTTTTTTGATACCCATATTGTGGTGGTTGTGGAAAAATATGTACCTAGTCCGCCATATTGGAACGGCGTCCACCTTGAATTTTAAATTTTGACATAATCATTGTGTTTTACTAGTGTAGCCCTTTCATTTGATACCCATATTGAGGGGGTTAAGGAAAAATATCTAATCCGCCATTTTGTATCGGCGGCCATCTTAGATTTATAACGTTATTGATTTGATTATATTGTATTGTCATCTAAATTAAATGTGTGTACCAAATTTCAGATCAATCTGACAATGGGAAGGTGCTTAAATTTTAATTTCTAATTTTGACCCAAATATATTAAATAAACAAATTCCGTACGGGTCAAACTAAATAAAACCGTTTAATAAGTAACGAGAATTATTTTACTTAGAAATTGTGTTAAAAGTTATAGGTTCTACGATATTATTTTAAAATATATCGTAGTGTACCCTATCGTATTTTACAACAAATATGGGACTCCATTGTTTAAGCGACAGATGTAAGTATAGTGAGAGGTATAAAGAAAGCCCACCTAGTTCCTGCATATGATTGTCAATCCGACTTGATTCCGCGTCCCGCGAGGATTACCGAAATTTAAACACTCACAGTATCGTTTGCGTATGTTGTTAAAAACGGATCAAAATGTAAATTAAATACATATTTGTGTGAAAGTTTTATATTCGTTAAAAGTCAATGCGCACGCGCATAGTACGTAGCGTGGCTCGTACAGGCGCGGGAGTCGCGCGGGCAGGACTGTCGGTCAGGCGCCATAAACACACACAAGAAGACGAAACCGCAACATATAATAATTTAGAATAATAAATAAAAAATATATAAATATAGTTTATCTATATATTTGCCTAGATAAACTATAGTGTTATAGATTAAGCTATTATATTATAAACGTGTTGATGGTGGACTAATGGGGGACCCATTTATCCAAAGGTTCCGTCTTCCCCCCAATAAGTGGCAACCGTGACTAGACCAAGTGAGTACTATTCTACTGACTGATAAGGAGACTACAGTAGTATATATCTTTAAAATCAATGACTGAATAATTTGTCCAAAAAATATTGGTTCTATCGTATTGTTTGAAAATTTGTGAAAGTAGTATAATGTTTTAAATACAATGATTTTTTTTTATTAATTCTAATTTGTATCGCTAGTGTTTTTTCCGCTTTTACTAAACGCAGACAGTTGGGAAAAGGTTGTCGCTATTTGATACGGATCTTTCCCCTTCCAGCTGCGAGGCACGACAGCGTTTTATCATTATTTACAATTTTCTCTAATGGGTAAATACAGATAAAATTTATACGCATAAACAATTCAATTTGGAAGTTTTACTCAATTATGCATTAGTTGGTACATTATTTTATTTCAAATCGCTAACCAAGCGCTGCAGACCGTTAAATTCCTTGAGGCTTAGGACAACGTACTGGGTCAACTCATCAAAAGATTCTGCCGTAGATTTTTCCTTGAGGAGGTCCGGTAAGTTTACCGGAGATATATTAGGGTTTTCACATATGGTCACGTGGTTACATCTTTTGGATTCGAATCAGGAGCAGTGTCTGAGTAAGTGGTGAAGAGTCAAAGCGTTGCAGGTATTGCTTGCAGTACCCGTGCCCGCTTAGTACTTGTGTGAGTATATTTTATGACTTATGAATTATTGTTTTAAAATCATGATATTATTTAAAAATATCATCGATTATACTACAGTGTGATTTCATCTGCATTATTGTTACAAGAACGTGAAGAATATTACATGATTTCTGTTAAAAACATTTATTCTACGCTAACATAAAATAAGATCTTGTTATGCAATTGTAGCAATTAGTGAAATCTAGACTTGATGTCCGACTAAGTTAACAGGGGTAAGTGTTAATTGGGGGCGCTTCGTCGCTAGTAAATCCTCACTTAAGCCGCTCTAGAACTTTTCAAGTTGACACCGCTGTCTACGGACGGCGAATTATAACTTGAAACTAAGTTGTGTGAACATTCCTCGTCACAATTCTCAAGTTGGTATGTTACAATAACTATTTTTCTATTATTACTATTTTTATGTTAACACTATTTGTTGGTAGCTTATACCTGAATATGCTGAACATATTTACAAATTTATACATATACAGTCTGCTTCCAGATTACCGCAACCAACGTCTCATTGATGGCAGAGCAAGTCTTGCAATTCGGGCTTCAATTGCAAATGTCAATGAAGAAAGTGTTAAAACACTTGCTGTCAACGACGTTGGCCTGCACTTTTCCCGGATCCTATCCGAGTTCCCGGATGTGTCCAGACCGCCTGGCCTACCTAAAATCATGAAGCACACCACAGTCCATCACATCCTGACGACCACACTCTCGGCGTCGAATTCGAGAAAGCCTTTCAGATGTGCAAGAATCACCTAGCCAAGGCCACAAATTTAGTACATCCAGTCGCTGGAGCTGCTTTCGGTTTATTCACGGACGCGTCATCCACTCACTTTGGCTCATATCTACAACAACGAGTCAAGGATCTGTGGCAACCGCTAGCATTTTTCAGCTTTTTGCTGAAAAACCGCTAGCATTTTTCAGCAAAAAGCTGAAAAATGCTAGCGGCTAAAAAAGCTGAAAAATTATCTACAAATTTTTGTTTCTAACATGAATTGGATCATCGGGTTCAACAAGTTATATGAATAGGGGTACAGTACGGGATAAAGGAGGCTTTTTTACAATGCATTCCCGTTCACCTTGAGGCTTTTCTCTCTATCTAAACCAATTAAATGATCCTATTGAAACTACTTTAGAAGTCTATTCCAGAAATTAGCTAATCTTCGCTCTTAAAAGGCCTGAATCATTCAGCATATAGACAGCTGTTATTTTATGCTGCTAGCTCTACCGCATACAAATTCGTTATGAAGTTATTTCTAGTTATTTGTTGAGAAGGTCGTTTTAAATCTTAGTTCTAGAATGAACTGAATTGTAATCGCCATCGGATACACGAACGAAGTACTCCATCTACTTCCACTTCAGATGAGTAATTCTTCGAGCTAACGTCGCTGACCTTGGTTCTTATATAGATCTCCTAAGTGCAATAATTTAATATTCAATTATAATAAATTATTTGTAGTTTTTTTTGTTTGTTTAAAAAGACGATGGTAGGGGGCCTACCATCGTTTTTTTAATATCGATGAAGACGGAAAAACAATTTATGCGCTATATAATTATTTATTTTGTGGAACATGTAATTACACTCGTACAAAGCAGTTTTAAAAAGAATGTCGGTAAATCAGTACAACGTATGAGGTTTGTAGCGTATTGACTAGCGCCATCTGGTAGGTCATTAAAGAAATATTATAAAATAGTTCTATGTATTACCAAGTAATATATCAGTACGGTACCCGGTGATAAATATTGCACATCGAACTTTGGAAAGAGATAGTCGGCTAATTTCGACTTCGTAGTTATCTCTGTCCCCCACTACCTATGTGACGTTTTGTCAGTCGTTGTATTTCGTGCGACAGAGATAACGCTCTACGAAGCCGAAATTAGCCGATCATCTCTTTCCAAAGTTCGATGTGTAATATTTATCGCCGGGTATTGTAGTTAGTTACACCATATATAACAACAGAACGGTTGGACTCATTTTCATAGTTTTTATTAATTTGTTTATAATTATATTTACCATCTTAATATAGATTTGAACATAACAACAATGTTTAAATTTGAACATCCAAAATAAGCTCATTTGTTGAATTAAACAGAATGAAGTTTGCCGGGTAAGTAAATAAATAAAACCGTGGTCCTTCTTCCGTCCGGAACAAGTTGAAGTTTTAAAATAGTTGTAGCTGTGAAACATTGTCACAAATGCTCACGACACAAAAGCAGATTTAACGACGAAGGGATGTATTTGTCTTTATGTTAGTTTTTGCTGTACAAGTTTATTATGTACTTCATTTACGTTTTTAAACGAATTCACGTGACAATGTACCAGGCTAATAATATTACAGTATCTTAAAGGATTTTTAATTTGTTTCACAAAACTATTTATCTTTAAATTTAACTCTTTCCGAAAATCGCTTTAAGCTCAATTGGTTACCCATAAGGCTTCGCCGGAATGTTCACATCCTTTATCTACTCTACAATATTCATTGAATCCGATTTTATCCCAGATCAAGGTTTTAATTTCTTCACGATACACATTTGAGGTCTTTGAGATCATCAGAGAATCTAAAATTAAAAATGGCTGTGCATTCTTCTTCGTTTATGTCCAAATCTTTTACAACAGACCGTTCGATTGAACTATCTGAATGCGTAATTGCTAAATATAAGCTCTGCTTTGTCACTACCTATTTTTTTCAAATTTGTAAAGGATTTATAATGAACGGAACGACTTGGAAAAAAGTTCTTCAACAAAATTCACTAAGGCTTATTCTCAGATCAGGAATCACGTTTGGAATTCAAGTCTTCTTCTTCAAGAAGGCAAAGGCCTTAGCGGCCATCTGTTCTGCACGCTATTTGGTCTGTCTATAGCCATTTAAATTGCCCAATTCGAACTATGCCAGTTACTTTAGTACCTCAACGAATCTTCACAAGTCTGATAAGACCCTGTAAAGAATCCTATGACCCGTTAGTTACAATGCTGAGTTTGCCACTTCTAAACCTTATGGCTCACTTGGCCTTCAGTTCTGCCGACTGCCACTCCAAACTGTCAATTCGCTGCCACTATTTCGGTTACTCCATTTCGTCTACGAACCTCCTCATTCCTCATAAAACCTAGTAGAGATATGGCGTGTATACTACAGTCTGTAGTCTTCACTCCAAAATTCCGTTCACCATGACAATAAAATGATGATCTTCACATTTGGCTTTTTGTTTAATCTTAAATATTCCATATTAAAGTTTTAATTAATATAAAATCTAATACACACAAGAGATATCGATTCATTAGAAGAAAGATGTATGATCTGCTTGCTGGAATACTCTGATAAAGTTCAATGAGTTGTCGAAAACTTTGCGCAAGTTTAAATCTACAGACAATACCCATATTTGGTACGAATTTAGTTTGGTATGTCGTAGTACCCGTATCTCATCGAGAACTCGCAAACAATCATGCCGGCGTGTGCAAGACAGATAAGGCGTTCGACAGCGCGAATTATGTAATAGGAAACCATATTTGTACTTGAACTCTAATAGTCTAGTGTTAGAGGACTTGCGATTGTAGGTCGCGGGTTCGTTTCCTGCAGTACATTTTTATATAATTCACACTTTATTCTTTGATTATACATTAATGTCACTGCTCACAAGTTTTCCGAGGATGGGCAACAAATCCCTTAAAAAATTTTGGGGGAGGCATACGTCTTGCAATGGGCATCTAAGCACACAGACGAAAAGTGGAAGAATTGACTTAAGTTGGTGTTACTGTTTATTTATTGCAAATGATTTTAAACATCAGCAAATAAAAATATATACGGAATCGGCTATAATATTGTGTAAAAACTTTGCCATTTTTAAATATATATACAAAGATTTAAGACCAAAAGACTCTTTTCCGGTTTGATCTGAAAGCCGTTTTGTAGGCAACTTTCATAATTTTACAATACTCACCCTAATGTATCTATATTATTATTAATTTCATAATAAAAAATGTTTACCAAAACAAAAATTGTAAAAATTCCCTACTGAGTTGTAAAAAATAATGTGACCTCTTTTACAAAGATATCTATCGAGATTCCTAAATCTTTCATTCCTTTTAACTTAGATTCGACTCGTAATTTTAAGTTGTGACGTAATCCGCAACAATAACTTTAACGAACTTGTACGTTTTATTTTTTCGCAATTTCTTTTCTAAGCGGAACAGGATACAGATTATGTCTTATCTACCACCTTCAGACTCTTTGCTTCCTCTATTAATTCTACTCCGTGTACATTGCAAAGTGATTTATAATCGTAATCAACCCGAGCTGTACTCCGACCACGGAGCTAGTAATAAATTATAGAGGTTCTCCCTGCAATCTAATGGATGCACGACTAACATTTCTTGGAAGGTAACATTATCTAGTTAAGTGACTGGTGCCAAGGATATTTTTTATTGTGTCGGGCGAGAAATCTTTTATTTAGACTAACTAAAACCTGGAAATTCTGTAGTACTAAAACCAACTGGTGGTCATCCTCTGTACCTATGGAAGGGTCACTGGATCTCCCACGGAACTCAGAAATTCCGGTTAGGACAATATCGAGGCACACCTCGGGGAAAGTCGAACCTTCCTGGTATCCTCGCTGTGCTGCAGCAACACTGGATCACTTCGCATTACTGCTCTTCTCAGAGTCGCTTTGAGTAGATGATCAAACCCTGAAACTGTGAGGTCTGTGCTCCACATTAGGAAACACTAAAATTTGATAGGAAGGTTTTTCATGTCCTGAATGTTTTGTCAACGCAATCATCGTTTCAGCTATACGACGTCCACTGTTGGGCATAAGCTTCCACTATAGATTTTAAATAAGATGAGTTTTAAGCAGCCTGTGTCTAACTTCTACCTGAACAAGGTCATATGTCCACTTAGTGGACATCTTTCGCTGCGCTTGCCCATTCGTGGTCTCAACCAACTTGAAGTCCCAGCGGCCATCTTTTGTATATTTCTATTCAAAAATACAATGTTCTAAATTCAAATCTTCTTATGTTAATTAAAATTTCATGAATGATAAGTTTTGTAAAGAATTGTCGAGACAATTCTATTGATTTTCATTTACAAGTAAATTTATCAAAGCTCCAAGACTTATATTGATGAAGGTATAAAATAATTTTAATAAAAGACATTGCTGTATTAATTTTGTTATTAAAATTAAGCTGGATTGTTTTTGTTTTTGGCTAGATTCGAGACAGAATGGAGAATTATACGGGTAAACTGTTTTCGCAATAAATTTATATTTAAAATGGGTCCCCTTTTTGTTAAATAGTTTAATCTCTCTCGTCGTTTCAACCCATAGACGCCCATTGTAAGCTATAGGTCTCCCATGAGATATCTATGGGGATATAGCATAATCGCCACGCTTGGGAAGTAGGCGGGCGATCATAGTGTGGTATTATAGTACGCAGAGTACGTTGTTGCCCATCCTCTGGAAACTTGTTGGTGAACAGTGGCAATTAATGCACAAAGTGTGAACTATATAAGATTGTTTTCCAGGAATCGAACTCGCGGCCTTATGTTTGCAAGTCTCAGTTCCTCCAATGCTCAAATACTAATATGGATTCCTATTACATAATTGGCATTGTCGAACACCTTATCTGTCTTGAACACGCCGCGCTATCATTGCTAATCTCTCTTTGTACAGAGTATTTTTTTATGGCCCCCGCTATTGGAGGCCTCTCGTACCTCTTATTTGTTGATATCGGGGTCTTTGTTTACAAATAAGTTTTTAAAATTTTTATCTTTATTCTTCACTCACTTTCATTCTTCACAATTTCTTTTGTTCCAACCTTTTTTTCCTTCACAATATCTTCCATTTTGTTCATTCTTTCATTCCTTCTTGCTTTCACCGCCTTCCTTCCATCATCTAATTACTCTTAGGTGGCTAGGTACATTTGTACAGAGTATATACGATTTAAAGTTAGAATACTTGATAATGTTTAGAAAGCTTTTATTGCTAGATTTAAAAACGTTTAAAAATATTTATGGTTTATTAAAATTAGATTCAATACATAGTAAATTACTCCTTAAAACTGAACTTAAGAAAGATATGTTGGCTTTTAAGCTGTTTTAATGTTGATTGAGTAATGTGATTTCAAATTATTTAAAAAAATGTATAAGGGGATCGGAAAGTAGTAGTAGTTTCTGTCGACATATTTTACAGAAAAACCGATTGATTTTTTACGCTTCTGCATTAAAAATTTGTATTATATATAGCAAAAGGTTGTTAATAAAAATATAGTCGTGTGAATTTAACTTAAGAAAGCGACATTACTTTCCGGTCCCCCTATCCTTTGAGCTTCCTTCACAAGGATGAAGAATTAATAATCTACTAAATGTATGATATTAACATAAATATATATATATATATATATATATACACACACATATATATATATACATATATATATATACATATATATATATATATATATGTATGTATGTATACATACGCATTAATAAATATAATCATCTCATATTGATTAAAGAACTTTTACGTACGCCAATAAAGAATTTGAATTTTGATTATCATATCGTTCTAATAAAGCTGCCGTATTGGAAATATTACAAAATGTGAAACATTCACAACAAAATGTTAAACAATTATTTTATCAAATATGATTTTTAAAAGCAAGCCTTGTGAATTTTAACAAATATTGTTTTAAAGCAAAAATAAAACAAATAACTCGTATGATATAGAACCTATTTCACATATAATATATATTTTTTAAATGTTTCTTTGAATAGTTGTTTTCAAAAACATTAGGTAAAAACATGAACATTTTTAATCAAGCTTTAGTAAAATTTCGTATCAACCAAATTATCTATGTAGAGTTTGAAATAATTTTAATGAAACTCATTTATGGAAACTAGTTTGATAGTTTAGAATTACAACTTTCTCATGTGTATACAGTCTAATTAGAGCTCTACTTCGCGATTTGTACAGAAAAAAAAGACATTTTCGACTTTATCTCTTAATTGCGTAGGTGGGCGTATTATCAATACTTCATTAAGTTTACTAATCGTAAGAACTAAGTTTCAGAGATAAAGACAATTTTTCTGACGTTCTCAGTTCCCGAATCTGAAATGTTTGTATTAAACCCACCATGGGTTTAATACAAACATCTCTTCTGAAAAAAAAACTGATGTCATTGTTTGAAACAATTTTGTTCTTTTTTAAATATAATAAAAGCCAATTTTTGTGACGATTCTTTCATCTCTACCAAACAACAGCATTCCACTTTAACTTTGAATAACCAATGAGGTTCTTGTAAGGTTTTTAATATTCAACATTCCAAACCTGCCAGTATTTGGAGTTATTTGAGACAAAATATGTATGTATAAATACATAAATGTGTCTTCTATAAAGTGTCCGGTAGCAGAATTTGTATTTTAAATTATTTTTTTTTTCTATAAGCGTAAGATAAAAAAGGAAAAAAAGGAGCAGAAATAGATTTTATATTTTGAGATGTTTTTTCCAGGTTCTTCGTTAAGAGTAAGATAGATGAAATGCAGGAAGTAAGGAAAAGAATGAAAGATCTTAAGACGCGTGGTAGAAGAGCGCGAAAATATAATAATGCATGTGAAGAAATTAATTAAAAGAAAAATAAAAGTACCTTAAACTAGTTAGGGATACAAGAGGTCCCCAATATCGGAAGCCATTAAAAAATATGTTTTTTTGATAAAAACATCTGCCATAAAAAAAAACAAAATACAAGTTTTACTAGTAATAACGGTCAGTCTTGTTTATTTTAAAATGATTCTGGCACGTCGCCAAATATTTGTTTGAAAAAAGAAAATTATGAACAAAATCTGTAAATGACAGCCTGCTAAATATTAATATTCGCGCTCCGTATTATGATTCGTTGATGAATATTCACTGAATTAAACTATGAATATTTAATTAAAACGTGGCCGCGGAGGTGAAACTTTCGTTTTGTAATATTTAAAATTAGATCGGATTCATCTAAGTAAAAGGTTACATTTTTTGATCACAGTAATCTTTTATAATTAAGCTAAACATCATGAAACTCTGCAAATATTGTCATATTTCGAAAACTAGACAGTAGTTGTCAAGATTGCGGCTGAGTTCGTCAAATCAACATTTTACTTTATCTCTATAGAAATCACATAAACGGCGTTCTATCTCCTCTTCTATTTGCTATATTTATTAATACAATTTCCAAAATATTAGGTTCTACTTGCCATCTTTATGCAGATGATCTTCAAATTTATTCTCAAGCACCATTAGATAAGATTGCGGAAGCTATTGCCTGCATAAACTGTGATATGGACAGCATTTGCAAGTGGAGCAAGGCCTATGGATTAGCCGTCAATCCATCTAAAACGCAGGCCATTGTGTTCGGCAGCAGTAGAATGCTATCCAAACTAAACTGGGCGTTATCGCCATCCGTAGCTTGTAACGGCACTGTGATTCCTTTCAGTGAGGCAGTTAAAAACCTTGGCATTCATTTCGATAAACTGTTTTCATTTCACCTGTGGACCCCAGGTTCAGGAAATGAGCCGTGAACTATTTGCATCGGCAAGGTCTTTGCGACGTCTTAGCTACTTTTTACCTACTACTACTAAAATTTCTCTTGCATAGTCACTCCTTCTACCCATCCTTGATTACGCAGATGTCAGCTATCTAGACCTCATTGAAAACCAATTAAATAAACTTGAGCGCCTTCAAAACTTTTGTATTCGCTTCATATTTGGCCTCCGAAAATATGATCATGTTTCGGAATTTCGCACTAAGCTCATTTGGTTACCCATAAGGCTTCGCCGGAATGCTCACATACTTTATCTACTCTATAAACCTCTTTTCAATCTACTCACTCCCTCTTATCTCAAATCAAGGTTTCAATATACACATGAGAGGTCTTTGAGATCATCAAAGAATCTGGAATTAAAAATACCGGTGCATTCTTCCTCGTTTATGGCCAAATCTTTTACCACGCAGGCCGTTAGATTGTGAAATGATTTACCGCTGAATATAAGACGTGCTAACTCACTACCTATCTTCAAGAAAATGGTTAAGAACCATTTACTAGACCTATAATTATCTATCTGTTATTTCACTTCTTTTTCTTCTTCTGTTTCTTTTTGAGGCAATTGCAATCGAACCAATACTGATCGAAGTCAGTTAGATGTTTTTATTTATTATTATATTATATTTCTAATATGTATTAAACCTTATATTATTTTTATTATAAGTATATATGTTATATACATATGTATGTATGGTTTAGAGTGTATGTCTATGTGTGTTTATATTCGTTTGTTTGTAAATATGTATTTTTGTACACGTAAACTACCCATTATTAGTACTTTTACCTTTTCCATACTATGGTTGTCTGTAAGAGATTGTCTTGTGTGATAAGACCGCCCATTGTACCTTTTTGTATATTATTGTTAAACTTCTTAAATGTATCTTAACGTGTACAATAAAGAATATTAATAAATATTAATAAAATAAATTATCCTAGACCCGGATCGTGTATTTATAGCATATAGTGTATATCTATGTAATTATTTTTTATAACATTAAATTCATGCTTACTATTTATCTATGCATCACCAAAGGTTGATTGGTAGAGACAGTCCGCCATTACAAAAATAAAAATTTAATAAATGAAGAGATATGAAATCGATGACATAAGGAATTCATTTTATATAAAACTTTATAATGGTAACATTGTTTATCTTTCGATATCAATTAATAAAAAATAATACTACAAAATAATAAGAATAAACATTTTATAAATTAAGATACATTAAAATTAATAATTGTTTTTTTTTTACTTTTTATCCTTTTAGGCTCTGTACTACCAGAAGATATTGCCCTTATCACCTATCATATTATATTATATATTAAGAATTTAATTTAAATTATTTCAAAGCGATTTCTTTACATGGTGATTGGGAATAAGTGTATACGCATGAAAGCTGTTCAGTGAGCTATACATTCACCCCTTTAAGGCTTTTATACCTATAAACACGTGTATTGATTTTAAAAAATAACTAAATGTACACTTTGCAAAATTGTATTATTTATAGGGACATAAAGTATATTGATCTTCCGGTATAGCAGTTGAATTTACAGCGGGCGATCGCAGCGTTTCCGCAACGGTAGTATTGCGGACGATTTATGTTAAGGATTTAAGAGTACAAGTTTTATTTGACTTCCGGTACTGTTGGTTTTATTGTACGCTTCCGGCGGACAAATCGCCTTGAACGCGGCGGGGCCAGTTTGAACAACGCTTGCAACTGAACGACTTATTTTTAAAGTAAAGTAAGAGTTTAAATAGTTCAGTTAGAACAAATAAGCTTAGGAGTAAAGAAGCTTTTTGTTCTAAATGAAATGAAATACTTTTGTGTTAAGTAAGCCGCCTCACTGTTCCACACGGAACGAATTTATAGAATGCTTTGGTGACAAAGTTACAAAGTTATTTATACATTTCATCATCTTTATCGTGTTCATCATTATGTCAGTACATAGATGGCCACTGTAAAGCTTAAGCCTCCATTCATCCATCCAATCCAGTGAAGAAGCTTATTTTAAAAGGAGAGGATTTAAGCAGAGTAAAAGTGTGAGAGAGGTCGAAAAAAGCAAACAAAGGTCTGTTTCAATGACCGCCATAATAACCTATCTCGTGCTGAACAAATTCAACGACTTCTTGCAACTTGTGTTCGGTCCAGCTAGTGAAGGGTCTACCTACACGGTGTAACGGGTCGTGATTGCCACTAGAGATCCTTTCTGCCATCAAACGGGCGATTAGCCCCGTTCTCTGCCACTTCGAGTAATTCTTCTACCGACGTCGGTGATCTTTGTTCTACTGTTGATCTTCTCATTTCTTCTTGCAGCGAAACTCCAAGTATAGACCTTTCTATTGCTATCAGGGTGACATTGAACCTTCTTATAATACCGTTTGTAAGTAATGATAATAATAAATCTATTTATAGTCATTCAGGATGATATACATTTTTATAATGTTCTATAATAAATTTTGTAAGATATTCACATTATTTTTCACTACGAAATGTCTATATTGGACAACGACACGGTTAAGCGCAGAACTGTTAATAGGGACAATCCTTGGGAGGATGCCTTGCAGTATGCGTCCATCAGTTTAAAAGAAGATTATCATTACAATCGTAGAACATACACTGTTAAACATAAATCCTAGCCAATTAATATCCAAAAGAAGAGATTCATAGCGTTCTATATTCAGCGTTTTCTGTCGATCTTAACAAAGTCTTCTGCATTTGCTCTTTAATATACCAGCAGCTGATAATTCTGCACGCTATATGGCACACCACCACTTACACTAACCAGCTTAGATATGTCGGTTACTTTCGTTCTTCCACGGATGTTCCTGGTCATGATTCGATCTGGTAGGGAAATCTTAAACACATTCTTCTCCATGGTTCGTTGAGTGACTTTCTATGCACCAGTCGTTATTAGCAACATACGTTAAATGAAGAGATATAAAAAGATTTAATATAAAAATTATAAAGAATTCCAGACTTTGAAAAGAAAGACTAGAATTCGATTAATTCTGTGCTATCGCAAGCAAGGGGACGCGAGATCGTAATTCAGCTCCGTCGTGTCGTGTGATTTACTTGGATAATTAATTCGCCTCATTTGTTCCGAACTAGCGCTCGCCAATTGGAACATAACTCACGGTGTGTAGTTAAAATTAATAGATTATTAAAACGTCATGGTTTCTTTAGTATAATTTATCATTTATTCGATTAACTTACGAAGCAAAAGATCAGTAAACCATCTTTATTAAAAATGTTTTTATTTAACGAAGCTACTATTTTTGAAACACTTTTGATTGGTCGTAACTAACATGATTTTCCTTCTTATCGTACATTAAAACTTCATTGATATACGTGAGGCTTTACCAAGATATCTGCGGTACTGTTTGCACGCGAGTTTTAGCTAGAGGTCACATAGACCTAAAGGGAACTTTTTTCATTGCGATGTGAGGTCATATTTGCCCATAGACACTGTTGGTTTAAATTAACTGTCAATCAATAACGCATTGAGATATCATTTTATTTAATACACAAATACATATAAATGGAATAGTCATCTCTTTCTAGTTCAAAGTGATCACTGAGATTTTGGTCCTGCTTAAGGGAGAGAATGGTAATTTTCTTTACGCAAACGATGCAAGGTATGCACAGGTCAATATAACCTGGTACAACAGTAAACGACTTCAAAGGACGAATATAGCTCATTTACTATGAATTAACAAAAGAGTTTCAATTAAATACCTCCATTAAAAGAAGAAATATAATTATGTAAAATATATATTCATCCCTTGCTAAGGTTTTGGTTGAAGTTAATGCTGTCAGCTTCATCGGAACTGAGTTCACGGAGCGGAAGGGTCCATGAACTTAAAAGATACATCCCGGTATCCAAAACTTTGTAGACCAAGATTCTCTACAGTTTTTAGTGTATTTGCATACTTTTTGACATTTTTTCGGTTTTATATACAGAGTGATGAGGAATATCTGTGAAAGCTGTAGAAACTTGAATATATAGTGCTTTTGTTGTTAACTAGAATATGGTATAACGGAACCAAAAATCAATAGTTTGATGATATAATGAAAATGCATTTTCAAAATTCAGATTACTATGTATTAAAATTAATTATCGCTTGCTATCTTTTTTATTCTACCTGATGTTATTTATCTGTCGCATTCCAATTTAAAAATAAATAATTAATGTATCATATTTTATAATGATCACATTGTACACGGTGTGTAGAAATAAGCGTAAAAACTTTAAAGATTTTTGCTGACTGAGCGTTAAATTTGCCCCGGTAAAGCCTTATACATTCATAATCAACCATCCTGTATAGGCCATATCGCTTGAACGTAGAACTGATAGTAACATAACTAAGGGACAGCAAATACCAGGCTTCAAGCACCCTGCATTAATTGAAAAGATTTATCTTTCAAACATTTGCAACGATAAACTTGTACAAAATGTTTGTATATACAAAATTAAGCGCCAAGTTCTTTAACTAACAGCTTGCTTTAACGGCTCAATTAGCTTAAAGTAGCTTGAACTTTATCGCCTACGAGCTGACGGCTTCATTTATCGCGTCGCCACCTAGTAAAAGTTTGCGGAACTTTCTTAGATGCTGGAATGTTCCTAGCAATCTCTATTTAACAATAATAAATGAATACTGGATATGGCATACACAGATTGCTTGTTAAGGAAGACCAGGCCTTGTTGTATATTTTCACTTCTGTGTGCTTTATATCTTGTATTTTATGTCGCGTTTTATATTTATTTACTCCATAATATATATCAATAGATATAAAAAGAAATCATATATAATAAGCTAAAATAAAATGAACGATATCTTGCATTTTAATTATTTAATAAAAAAAAACCTTTTTTATGTATTAATTCATGGCTAAAATCGTATAGAAAAACTGTAAAGACAAATATGAGTAAAAGAATTGAGACAAAAAAGACCTTTTTTTGTTATAAGTAAACTTCTATAAAGATATATTAGGGGGACCGGAAAGTAATGTCTTTTCTGTCGACATATTTTAGAGAAAAGCCAATTGATTTGTTATCGCTCCGGCATCGATGTTGTATACTAGATGGCAAAAGGCTGTTGTTGATTGTTGATTAGAAATAACAACGTATGAATTTAACTTGAGAAAGCGACATTACTTTCTGTACCTTCTAATAATTGAGGTTATATATGTGTATTCGCTATCTTTGTTAAATATGTTTGCTATTCGACAATATAAAAAATGTATTATTAAAATTAGTTTATGTAAATGGACGATGTCCTCGCAAATTAAAAATTGTTTTAAATTATTAATTATTTACATATATAAATTACACTCTTCTTTGAACATAAATATATAAATATATTTGTAGCTAAATATTTTGTGCGTTTTATATATATATATATATATATATATATATATATATATATGTACATAGCGTATAATTAGCTATAAGAGAGAGTTACGACAATACTTCTCGAACCTTCTTTAAATTCAACATGTAATGGTTTGTTTACTCTTTCTCTTTTCACTTTGGACAGCAAAAGGAGAATGAACGAAGTCAGATTTATGACAAGGACAAAGTAGTAAAAGGTGAGAGTAAGATTGTATAGCACACGACCTATGATCACAAGTCTCAATATATATAAATTTATACATAGTTGCATAATAGTAAAGGAAAAAGTACAATAATAGGCGGTCTTATCATACGAGGCAATTTCTTACAGACAACCATAGTAAGATGTATCTGTTCCTTATCAATGGCGTCGCCACTACTATTCGAATTTACCTGGTAAAGGTGGGTTACCTCCCGAGCACGTATCTGTTCTTTCTTGATGACGAAGAAAATGTGAGCCAGGAATAACCGTGGCAATGTATTCACATATATATACAGAGACCATTTGCAAATTACAATTTCAACCGGGACAGAAGAAAATACATCATTGATAGTGTTTGAATTCAAATTGGCGTTCGAATTCGAACATGCAAGAATAGATTAGCATAAAGGTTTTATTGCTGTAGTGGCCTGTAATATGGAGCGTGAATGAAATACATTCATTGAAGTCGTCTCTATAACTTCTTAGCAAGAGAAAATTTTTATGTACATGTAAACATCTATTTTTGATAGGTAAATGAGACCTCTTGTTATTAAATATCGTTGGAAATTTAGCGTGTAGCCGTGAAAAATAGCTTAATTTGTAAGCTGTTATTAGCGTAAATGAGAGATACAAATTGTCGGTAACGGCTCCAAAAAGGGGCCATAAATCATTGCAACCTAAAAGGGACCGCGACCCACCGCGGGGCAAATGATGTTGTTATTGGATAAGGATTACAAATACCTTCCGGGTCGCTAATAAATCATATTGATAATTGAAATGTCATTTCTTACGTATTTAAATGGAAATGGAAATGAAAATTCTTTACACAACACACAATGGATTATATCTCTTGCTGACATCAAGTTGAGTATACTACCTGTTTGGATAAAATTACCTGAGAAGAAATGGCGGAAAAAACATAATAAACTTTTAAATAGCCTGAAGGCGAACTCATCATTCCCGAGGTGTACTTTTTTCTATGAAATCATTTACAATGTAGTAACCCTTATCACACAAATGAATTTTGTATTAAAAAATCATCGTAAAATTCCTTTGCTAAATGTATCGCATCGCTCTAACTTCATATGACGCAGATAGATGGAGCTAGTAGCGGGTTGCAACGCGCTATCGTAAGGAGCGAGTATTTTGACTACTAGTGTACTATTTAATGGAATCAGGCGTTACCTCGCGGAAGTCCATCCTAAGTATTCCATATCCATTGTTTGCCGCATACGTAATTATCAGCGGTCTGGCGGGCGGTGCATTTCATTGCACGACTACCACTGCATGTGCGGAAGTGGCTAAATATTGGTCTTTTTCTTACTTACTAGTGTACTAGTACAATAAATTATAACGGTGTACTGTTTTTAAAGTTATTATCTCACAGATTTTTGAGGCTAAAGCGCGACGAAGTAATAAAAGCCTGAAAAGCTAACAGCGCTCAACACTATTCGGATATGGTCAGTGTAGTGGCCCAATCCGAGGTTCTTGCGAAGTTTACTGTATATTAAAGAGATTGATATCATATATAAATTAGCGCCGCTGCTCTCTGGGTTCCACGTAAACTGTATATTCCACTTGAGCAACAGTGTATTATAGACAAAAAAAACATTTTGGTTTTATTTTGCGGTGAATTAAATCAGTAAAGTATAATCAATGAAGACCCGACTAATACATATTTACATATTTACATAGTCGTATATCTATGGATTTTAATTTTATTATTTTTAATTAAGATAAACAAAGCATTTTCTACAATTAACTTTCTTGTAATGTTTCAAAGTTGTCACGCTATAAACGGAAGAGGCCTGTGTGCCTAGCAGTGGTCATTCTATAGCTTGAATAATGATGATGATGGTTGTCTATAAAAGAATAAACTAAGACTTGAAGATAAATTAATGACCAATGTAAATGTTTCGCGTTGAAAAATAAATCGTTCTAACTTATTTAATACGCAAATCTCTACACTTAACTAACCGAAAGGAGAGAGAGAGTTGGTAAATCCCCGATATAAATCACTCGAGGAGTTTCAAGCTGGATTAATACCGAGTTGTAGGGGGTTAAGGGGATTCCCCGGACAGCGTAGCGTTTGGCGGTAAAGCGTAAGCTAATTCCGCCATTACCGGAAGTTAATTTTAAGGATCCCATGTTTATAATAAAGACACGAGGATGACATTTACGTAAGCAAATACCCGCGTAGAATTTCCGGACAAGTTATTCCGCGAAACTTTAATATTATTTCGTTTTATTATATTATTTATTTATATGCATAAATTCTTTGTCTAAATCAAAGTTCCCCAAACTTTTTTGTGTCGTAGACCCCTTGCCATGTTTTTCCGTGTTGGGTAGACCCCACTTAAAGTAAAAACACATGTTAATTATTTATACATTTATTAATTGATTTTAAATTAAAACTACTCAAAATAAAATTTTGTATCTGTTATGTAAAATATACGTAACATTAAATAAACATAACTATATGTCATTACATTATATATAACAGTAAGTATAACAATATGTCAATATTTTTAGTGAGAAGGATGAACCTGATGTTTTAATAATAAATTATCAACATTTGGTCGATTCAATCTGTTTTGATATTATAAGATAGTATGATGTAAGTAAATAGGTACTATCAGTGTATGTGTTGAGATCCACTATCGTGGACCCTCATTTCCATTTCAAGGACCCCCAATTTTTTTTTCGCTGACGTAGACCCCTTGCAGGTTGTCATAGACCCCTAGGGTTCGATATAGACCACTTTGGGAACCACTGGTCTAAATCATAGTCTTTTCCAAAAAAAGATGGTCTGTCTTTACTCGTATAAAAATGCGATGGTTGACTTCAAGAAATACATTACCATAGATTTCAATTATACAAAACCATAGATAATACACTTCCGTAAGTAAGTAGAATTTAGAGTAAGATAATCTTTAGAACGGAGAGAGCTATACTCGGAGGTTTGATGCGATATCGAATTAGATATGAGGAGATCCGTAAAAGAACAAAGGTTACCGATGTAGCTAGAACTGTACGTCTGAAGTGGCAGTGGTCTGCACTGCTGGGGACGTTCTCGAGTGGAAACAATGAGCCGGTAGACGCAGCGAAGGTCCCCGACAAGGTAGACTGAAGATATTGTGAAGGTTACTTGAAGTCAGAAAAGGACCAATATTTAGCCACTTCCGCACATGCAGTGGTAGTCGTGCAACAAAGTGCACCGCCCGAAAGCTTGCTGATAAATGCGTATACGACAAACAATGCGAATCACACAACCGCCACCACCAAATCACTCAACACGAGAGTGAACTCTGTGTTTGGCACTAATCGGTGTAACATAACTCGTGAAGATGCCCCGTGGAGGGATAAAACACGTTTTGGGAAATTTGACGGTGGCGGTTGTGTAATTCGCATTTAAATTTTATTTTATAGCGGAAGTGGCTAAATATTGGTCTTTTTTACTTTGAATAGACTTCCGCAAGGTAACGCCTGATTCCATTAAATATTACTTGAAGTCGTTGGATGCGAGGAGAGGATTCGATGATGAGTTGGATGGAAGGATGCGATGCCACGTAATATCACGCAATCACTGAACTTTATTACCAATCAGTACATTAACTTCTAATATTGAACTATGGCTCCAATGTTTTTTTTTATAAATAATAATTCTATTATATTTTCAGTGATGAAAGAATAGTGGACAGATAATAAAGCGCGCAGAACTGATGGCCGCTGGGATCTTAAGTTTCTGGAAAAGAGACCACTGGCAAGCACAGCTTAGGATGTCTAATCACAAAGTGGATATACGAGCGTGTTTAAATCGCCGGAAGACGTCGAAGGTTTCTTCCGACCCGTTCTATTGGAAAGCTATGGATTAGTATTATATCAATATACTAAACAAACTTGAGCGCCTTCAAAACTTCTGTATTCGTTTGATATTAGGGCTTCTAAAATATGAACATGTTTTGGAATTTCACCCACAAGGCTTCGCAGGAATGCTCACATCCTTTATCCACTCCGTAATATTCTTTTCAATCCGATTTTATCTCAAATCAAGATATCAATTTCTTCGTAATTCACATGAGAGGTCTTTGAGATCATCAGAGAATCTGAAATTAAAAATGCCGGAGCATTTATCTTCGTTTGTTGCCAAATCTTTTACCAAACAGGCCGTTCGATTGTGGAATGCGTGACCGCAAAATATAAGACGTGCTAACCCACTACCTATTTTTAAGAAAATGGTTAAGAAATATTTCCTAGATCTATGATTATTTGTCTTTATTCTTTCTAAGGCAAGAGCGATCCAAATCAGTTTCAAGTTTTTTTAGTTTTTATTTGTTATTGTATCATACATTTATATATATATTTTACCGTAATATATATTAAACCGTATTTATTACGAGTATATATATCATATACATATTTATATATAAATTATTATAGTTCAGCACGTAATCAAATATTTCACGTAAAAAAGAGTGGCGCAGTTTTTTTCGGCTGTTCTTCTCAGCCTATAGACTCATGTTAAAATTAACAACACATGTTATCCATCGTATTTTGCATTAAGAATATTTGAACATTTATATTGGAATAAATAAAAGAAATCAACTACACATGGTATGTCAAAATTAAATTCTTAAAATTGTAATTAAATAAAATCAGTTTAGTCTTTACTAGGTACGGTTAACAAACTAGTACGTCGACCCCGAAATGAAACAATGCACAATTCTCTATAAAAGCGGCTATGGGAACCATTGTATACCAAATATAGGCTTTGAAATTATTTCCTATTTTCAAGCCTATAAGTCATGCTGTCTCATATTTATCACTTCTAGAAAATACCTTTTAATTGAAGTGGTTCCTCCTAAACTTAATTTTTATAATTTCAATTTACTTTATTTTACATTTCGAAGAATTAACCTTAGAAGTGTTTTTTTTTTCAAAAGTGTTCAAGCCAGCTTGGCAGCAGGAGCGGTTGTCCAGGGGTAGAAGACTGAAACTTGCGATTGTAGGGTTCGATTCCCGGGATAAAGATTGTATCATAAATACATAAATATACAAACTGTCAATTATAAACGAATAAATACATTTTATTTCATAATTTTTTTTATATTTTTCATTAATAACACTAAAGATAAGGGGTGGTAAAACTGAGTACCGCGAGCCATAGACGGATCTTTGAACGATTTTTTTGGCTCCGATTGATTGTCGAATTATTTCTCCCTTTAAATTTATATAACCTATGTCAGCTTCTGAGATATAGAAATAAATTACCGGTGTAAATAATAATAATTATTATTCCACCATAAAATTAGCGAAATCCAAACACCGATCATAATTAACTAACGGGCATCTTAAGTATTATTAGGAGTGCTGTCATATACGTGTGACTGATATCTAACTTCAATACGCATATTTTGTACATTTGTCATATAATTTCAATAAATATAATTTTCGAAAATAAAATATTTGTTTGTGTGTTTTAAATGCATATTCAATTGCGACTCGCGAATTTTAAATTTCGAACATTGGCTCGAACTATCAAGGAGGTTGAACATCCCTGATATAGATCAATAAAGACATACTTGTGTCAACACGCGACCCCGTTTTTAACGACACGCATCTTCAAAGATAAGAAGATTCCTAATTCAAATATTTGTCTCTCATAACTGCCAGTGTTAATTAATAATAATACATTCAATTTACGTTAATATTGATTTATTATAAAAAGCAAACGATACAATAAAATTGCGCAACAAATATATATGTATACTAGCTGATCCCGCAATCGTTGTTTTGCAAAAAAAATTAAAGTTTTTAATTAACAAATAAAAAATAAGGGTTAATCGTAGAGGGGTGAAAATTTAGGGTTGTATGCATTTTTGTATGCTGTATCATAATAAAAGAAAAAAAACTAAAAAAAATTGTCTAAAATATAAAAAAACTTTAGGGGTGGACCACCCTTATCACTTAGGGGTATGGATAATAGATAGTAGCCGATTCTCAGACTTACTGAATACGCATATAAAATTTGGTAAAAATCGGTCAAGCCGTTTCGGAGGAGTTCAAGTTCGAACACCGTGACACGAGAATTTTATATATTAGATATATATTCATACATATATCTTTTTACATATATGTGAGCAGTGATCGTAGGCCGCTAGTTCAATTTCCGGGATACAATCATAAACAATTCACATTTTGTGCATTAATTACATAGCATTGCCACTGCTCACAAACAAGTGTCCAGAGGATGGGCAGCAGCTTTCTTTGCGTACCATAATACCACATTGTAATCGCCAACCCGCCTGCTAAGTGTGGCGATTATGGTATAGTATATGGTATAGAAGGCGTTCATAGGCTGAAACTACATTTAAAACAATCTTCTAATACACAGTTTCAGAGAATCATCTTGTATAATATCTTGAGTTTACGGTTCATCTATTATGACTAAACAATCTTCTATTATTTGATTCTGCGTTTCTGTCTTCTTTATCTTTGTCCTTGTTTATTACTTTAATTTCATTCTTTGCATCCTTATTTCATTTATTTTGATACGGGTATGCCTGTGAGGGTCAAATTTCGGTTCCACGGCCTGTTATTTTAACCTATCAACTATTCTAGGTTTTTATTTTAAAACAAACACACTTTCAAGTTTACATCTATACTATAGTAAAGTTTTAAAAACAAATATGACAAAATGCCCTCCTGTAATATTCCTCCGATGCTTCACCGCGACTTGAATTTAGAACGGTTTGTCTCCGCAATCCTTTACCCGCTCTATCTATGATAATGCCATTTTATATTCGTGCGTGGTACAAGCTGATAGCGGAAGCGGGTGTGGATATTTTTTATTTTATAAAATGGATCTCTATTTTCAATTTGCCGATTTACTACTAACTAAACTTCTCTATTTAATAAAAATTACAATTGTTTTTTTTATTAGGAAAACGTGTAAGGTGCGGTAATCATTAAGTTCTTCTTAATAATTTTATATAGACTCAATATTTAAATCTACATAAACAATAATGAACCGGTAAACGTATTGAGTAGTAGAAGATCAGTAGTGTACGACTGAGACTTGCGAATGTATGTCGCGGGTTCGATTCTCAGGATAAAATCTCATAAAATTCACGTTTTCTGCATTAATTATATAGGATTGCCACAGCTCACAAACAAGTTTTCGGAGGATGAGCAGCAGGTTTTTCTGCATATGATAATGCACTGCGATCGCCAACCCGCTTACCAAGTGTGGCTTTAATTGTATATCAACATAGATATTTAGTCTTTTTAAGGCTGGTAGGTCTTAGAGGTAATGACGATCCTACCTCGGTTCGCGGCGGCGGCGTGGGTAGGCCGACGCCGTTTACGTAACAGACGGTAGGAAGTGTGGTGAATTATCTTTGAGTATCGCACGCGTTTTTTCGTGCTGATGGTGAGTTATCGCTTGCAGTGTAGTGAGTATCTGAAAAGTGCGGTGTGTGGTGGGTGGATTGTTGGAACCCTGAGATAGGATCTGTAAGGACGTCTTTAGGACGCCTTAAGAGGTTTCTGAAAGAAGTGCCAGGGGAGTAGCGAGTGGAGTTCGCTATGAGGGGGTTGGTGTTCGAAGGCCTCCTTCCTCTTGGACGGTTTCTAGTTGGAGGTCACTGTGGAGATCGATGTTACGTTGGAATCACCTGGCGCCGGTTGAGAGCCGGGTGAAGCGGTTCAGTTGTACGTTGATCAAACTTAGTCCATATTTATACAGATTCTTAAAACTACGAACATATTCAACCAATAAAAAATGTCAGCCAATTACAAGAAGAGAAGTATTGTAGTGCGCTCTATTTTGCTCGACATATATATATATATATATATATATATATATATATATATATATATATATATATAGAGCGCACTGGCATCGGATTCCCCTATTCGATGCGTCTCTATAAAACTTTGGGTGAGCCTTGCAGTGGGAAACTATGGACTGAAATGACGTTAGTATGCATGGCGTTATTAATAATCTTTATCCTCTCTTTTATTTAATGATCTTTTCCTTATTCATTCTTTTATAATTTTACTGTAAATTATTCTTCATTTATATATCATCATCATCAGTGCAAATGATAATTTTTTTTTGTTAGCGATCGATAAATTGCAGTGGGCGTCTGTCATTTATATTTACATATTTAATAAACTTTACCGCTCGTCAATGCACCATAGCCGCAGCCTAACCTTTATCTATTTCAGGGAATATTTTAATATTTAAGGTACGTTGTAAAATGTATCTTATGTTTAAGAAAATAAAGTTCAGTTATCTTTTGTTTCAAGCAAGAAGCAATTTATCATTCCAAGCGTTATACAGCGCTTCAGCGATCATTTCTGAAGCGTTTATTATTTTATATTATTTTTCAGGGCGAACCAGGCGTTGAAATGTTATGATAGACGGAACTATTCCATCAATTCTCGATACATATTTATTACGTCACGCATAAGACATAGTTACGAGTAATATCGAATTTATTCAACTTTACCGATGACAAATTCATGTGTTAAACCATTTTCTTTGATGTCGATCTATAGCGCTGTGAAGGTATTGCAGTCAAACTATCATGCAAACTATATGGTGTTTATACATTAGGTGTATATGTGAATGTATGCTGTCAATGTTTGGTACACTTTATCATATTATTTATATTTATATTTTCATAATTTCAAAAACTAGATAAAGGTAAAGTTGAAATACCTTTAGACAATGTAGGAACTTTAAACTCTTATTGATCGTCAACTTATTATATATTTATTTTTTTATCTTTATTCTTGTCTCGACTCTGCTTTGAAAAGTTGTGAAACGAAGCATGAAGAAACTCCACAACAACACATCTTTTAACAAAGTACAGATTCATAAATATACACTTAGATATAGCCTAAATGAAATCAAAATAATCAAGCGACATCGCTGCCGAGTATTTTTGTCATTTAATTATTCGTTTTATGAATAATAAGCGTTTCCGGTAATTTACTTTTAATTTTTTTTAATTTTGTTAATGGTAGTCCAATAATGTTTTTCGGCATTTAAAAAAAATTCTGATTTCGTTTATAACAAATAAATTAGAGTCTTTGCAATCACACTTTGGTACAGCCAGTTTTTCACGGTGTATTATAAATACAATACTTACGTCACCTATTTTATACACAAACACACACACACACACACACACACACACACACATATATATATATATACACACACACATATATATATATATATATATATATATATATATATATATATATATATATATATACACATATATGTAAGAATATTGACCTCTTTAAATTGACTAAAAAATAAGTCAAACTTATATAAATACGAATACAAAATGAATAATTCAAAGTAATTATTTCCTCTTTACTTTGCTCTGTGCAAAGTCATTGAAGAAGACAGTAAATTGAATTTGAAACTTACACAACCCCCGCGCTAATGGATCTGTCGTGCTCTTAAAATAGATAAGAATCTTGAGAGAAAAGTTTTAAATTAAAATTGATTTCTTATTAATGTAATGATGTGAATTTATAATTAAATTAATGGTACCTCAGGAGTGAGAGGGAGTAAAATAGAGAACAAGAGATGGATAAAAGTTTTCCGAAGATAAGAATAAGAAATCTAAAGAGAAATTTGAAAAAAAACAAAACAAAGATTTTATTTACGGTGCTATTAGAAATGGTCTTTAAATGAAAACCAAAGACATTTAGAGACATTTCCCATATTTCGTCTTTTTCTCACATACTACTATACTACAATGCATAGGCTATCTCTAAAGATATCTATGGGGGATATACCATAAGTAAGAAAAGGACCAATATTTAGCCACTTCCGCACATGCAGTGGTAGTCGTGCAATAAAATGCACCGCCCGCCAGCCCGCTGATAAATGCGTATGCGGCAAACAATGCGAATCACACAACCGCCACCACCAAATTACTCAACACGTGTTTCACCCCTTCACGGGGCATCTTCAGGAGTTATGTTACACCGATTAGTGCCAAACACAGAGTCAAACAAAGTGTTTGACAACAAAGTGTTTTGCACGACTACCACTGCATGTGCGGAAGTGGCTAAATATTGGTCCTTTTCTTACTTAGGATGGACTTCCGCGAGGTAACGCCTGATTCCATTAAATGGATATACCATAATCGCCACGCTTGGCAGGCGGGTTGGCGATAGCAGCGTGGTATTATGGTACGTAGAAGTTGCAGTCCAATCTCTGGAAACTTGTTGGTGAAAAATGCTTTAAAGGGATTGCAAGGTTTTATAGGTCTCTTCCAAATATATCTATGGGAGGATATTCCATAATTGCAGTGTTTGGTAGATGCTGCTGCCCATCCAGAGGATGTGGAACTTGTTTGTGAGCAATAACAATCCTATATTATTGATGTATAAAAGTGAAATATATACATATAACCGGAATTAAAACTGTGACCTACGATCACTGCTCAAATATATCATTGACACATAATATAAGAAAATAACTAACATTTATAATTTAAAAAGTCATTTATTCAAAAAATTTCTTGCGCATTATTATTGCATGTGTACACATTTACTTTAAACAATACATCATTATTAACAAAAGTTTAATGTATTATTAAAAATTAACACTGAAAGTTATAAGAGACAAATATTTTAATTAGGAATTTTCTTATCTCTGAAATTGCGTCGCATTAAAAACGCGGTCGCTTATTAGTGCTGACACAAAGTCGCCTTTATTGATATATAGCATATATACATAAATATATATATACATACATATATATTACATTATTTTATATATATGTATATATAAATATACATATATATATATATATAAACGTTTTTTTCTTGCTCTCTTGAACATTGCGGATCATATGTATATGTATCTATTTATTATTACAGGGTGATGATATGGGCATAAAAGTTTTGAAATGACAAACGTCTAGCTTATTTGCAGTCAATTAATGTTGTAACATACATCTATCTAAAAATCATTGTTTCCAGAAATAATTAATAATGTAATTTGTCTTAACGAATTGTTATAGAAAAATTAATTAATGTTTCATATTTCAGAGTGATAATTTTATATATATATATATATGTATACATACAAAATTATATTATATTATATTACAGCATGTTTAATATTACAGGGGAGTACGTATCAGAGGTCTCTTTAAAGCTCAATGTATCAAAGTGTACGAAGCTTCCTTTGTTAGGCCATACAAAATCAATACACGATAACCTAATGACAAAGCTTCCTTGGGATTAATTAGTATACAGTACACACGACCGTTGCTTTGATCGATATGAGCAAAGCCTTCAGAGCTTTCAAAGCTACGTTGTGTACGAAATACATAAATGTGCTTTGATATATTATTATTGGTGTTATTTAGTATCAAATTAATATTTCATTAAATCAAATGCGAAGCCCGGGATACATATATATATATATATATAAATATATATATATATATATATATATTTTTTTTTTAATACACACTTTGTGCATTAGTTACATAGGATTACAACTTTTTGTAGAATGGGCAGCAGCGCTCCCCATAGATATCTTCAAGGGAAGTCTACACTATTTAATGGAATCAGGCGTTACCTTGCAGAAGTCCATCCTAAGTAAGAAAAGGGCCAATATTTAGACACTGCCTGACTCTGTGTTTGGCACTAATCGGTATAGCATGGCTCCTGAGGATGCCCCGTGGAGGGGTGAAGCACGTGTTAAGTGATTTGACGGTGGCAGTTGTATGGTTCGCACTGTTTGCCGCATGCGCATTTGTCGGCTGGCTGACGGGCGGTGCACTTTGTTGCAAGACTACCACTGCATGTGCGGAAGTGACTAAATATTGGTCCTTTTCTTACTTAGGAAGTCTACGCCTTGTGTACGAAATATATAAATGTGCTCTCACATATTGTTATTGACTTTACTTACTTATTTACTATTAAATTATAGGAGCAATAGTAGCCTGAGAGAAGACTGAGACGAGAGAGGACTGAGACGACCGATTGTAGGTAGCGAGTTCGAGTCTTGAGATAAAATCTTATATAATTCACACTTTGTGCATTAGTTAAATAGAATTGTCATTGTTCACAACAAATTTCCTAAGGATAGGCAGCAACGTTCTCTGCTTATCATATTACACTGCGACCGCTAGCTTGCCTGTCGAGCGTACCGACAATGGTAAATCCTCCCATAGATACGTTCAAGGGTTGCCTAAGTCTTGCAGTGGGCATTTATGTGCTGAAATGACCATAAAATTAGAAGTAAGCTCGTAGGAGAAATGGTACCTCCCATATAGATCTTCTCCAAAGATTTTCGATAACTGATTGGAATCATCCTGTATAGCATCTTTTTGAATTTGTAAAGGCCACCTGTCCACCTTGAGGGAACATATATACATTGCGCTTGTTAGTCCGTAGTATCTACGTCAGAACGTTTACGTCGAACAGCTACTTGTTCTACGCGTCCTGAAACTTTGGTTATAACTGTTTGAAAAACTTTTAATAAAATGCCGCAAAAATTATTAGACTACCATTGTGTATGTTAATAGTAAATTAACGGAAAAAAACTTATTATTCGATAAACGAATTTTTAAATGCTAATAATCTTTAGCAGTGATGTCGCTTGATTATTTTGTTTTTATTTAGACTATATCTGAGTGTATAGGTACTGTATTGTTAAACTTTATTAAAAGATGCGTTGTTTTGGAGTTTCTTCCTTTTTAAAACTTTACGAAGCAGAGTAGAGTAAAAATAAAATATATAAAAGAAAATTTAGAAGTTGACGATCAATAAGTGTCCTGTTAAAAGTTTCAATGTTGAATAAACGAATTTTGTATTTATCTTTGCACGACTAAAGTGACAGTGGGCAGGGAACATTACTCGTGTAATCAATGGGCGTTAGGGTCGAAATTCAACTGGCGACCACGTAGCAGAAGATGCGGCTTGGACAGACTCCCTATTATTTGGATCAAACATATTTTCAAGAGAAGTTACTGGATACGGGCAACGGAAAACCATAATGTTGGTGATCTTTGGGGAAGGCATATGCCTTGTAGTGTGAGTCTTTCGACTGACTTAATGTTAATGATAAATAATAATGACAATTGTGGAGATAATAATAGTGATAATAGTAGATAACGATAGCGATAATGACAATAATAGCGATTTTTATTTACCTACAACTTATTCGCTACCATCTCTTGTAAAGTCAGTATTAGATTTAAGTAATATTATACTTAATAAATACTCACATGCATTTATTTATGTGTTTATGTTTTATTAATTTAAATTACCGTAATTATTTCGTGCTGTAAATATATATTATCATTATAAACGTATATATACTTAAGTACAGAAATCATTAGGAACATCGCGACCGTTTATTTACAAAATGGCGTCGCATCGTTCAATTTCATTCACCATTCAATGCACGCGCTTAACAATGCTCGACGGTCTTTACGGATGTATTGCATTCACTCTGCATGCATTCGAATGCATACATTAAATAAATCTAAAATATCTGCATAGTTTACATAAACCTCCTTCTCTTTTGAAACATATTTGAGATATAAAATCAAAGAAAAGTTTGATGAACCAGTATTATTATTTTACTTTTTTTCTTCGCTTCAGTCATATGATTTCAGTCAGGTATAAGTATAGGCCTTCTCCAAAGTAGAGTATATATCATTATCGCCACGCTTAACAGGTGGATTGGCGATCGCAGTGTGGTATAAAAGAGACATTTTACTGGTGAATATTGTATAATCATGTACAGTTGCCTACTCAACAGTTTTCAGATCTTCTTTCCTTGGTCTTATGTCTTTGTAAATTTATTACATAATCGCAATATTTTGATTCGCTAGATCATAAAATCATTGACAAAAACAAACAGTATCAACAAGTTGAAATACAAATCCTCCTACTCCTCGTTCTTTCACCTCATAGACGCCCACTGCAAGGTATAGGCTTGTCCCAAAGATATCTATGGGAGGATATACCAAAATCGCAGCGCTTAATGGAATCAGGCGTTACCTTGCGGAAGTCCATCCTAAGTAAGAAAAGGGCCAATATTTAGCCACTTCCGCACATGCAGAGGTAGTCGTGCAACAAAGTGCACCGCCCGCCAGCCCGCTGACAAATGCGCATGCGGCAAACAATGCGAATTACACAACTGTTATAGTCAAATCACTCAACACGTGTTTCACGAATGGTGGATGGTCTAATTAAGAAGAAGGTTAACAAACAGGTGAGGATTACATTTCTTTATTAAATTTGTTAAAAAAAAAATTTTATAATCTGTGCGAATGTGTATTAATAGCCAGATTTATTTTGTAATACAATTTAAAAGCAAACACCCGGCTACATCATCGATCACGGACTCAATGGCGTGTCAAACGCGACCGGATATGTCGCAAATAAGCGGATATTACGCTCTATATCCGACCGTGGAATTGTAATGGGTGATATATTGAAGAATTATAGCTAAAGCTCTTAATAAAATATAAAAGGAAAGAATAAATAAAAACTGAATCTATTTTCAATCCTTTGCGTTTCTATATATATATTTAAATTTTATATGTACTTTTTTATGAGAATTTATAAATGTTGCGTTCATATAATTACAGTATCTGATATACATTTAAAACACAAAAGTACTTCTCACTAATGTAGATATACCTACATTAAACTTAATCAAGAATGTTACATTCAATGAGGTACAAATTATTTATTTATCCATAATATATTAATAAAATTTTTCAATTTATGTCATCTATGGACTTGTGTGCATCAACAGAAGATATACAGAAGAGAATAATTTGATAAAAAAGAGGCAAATCGGGCTCCCATATAAAGATGTCCTTTTTTAATGATATTTCAATATTTGATTTGTTTGTTTTTTATCTAATACTTGAAAAATGTAGTTTTCGCATTTTATGCCATCCTTATTGAAATTCCTTTCAGGAAAGCAATTTTGGTTTCGTACATAATAAAGCTTTCATTGGTTTGGCGTCTGGATTGTAATATAGAGGTCACGTAGCGTTCGTAGACGCTACGACGTGCTACGTAGAGATGTGTAGAAGGTACGTAAGATCTACGTCGTAGTATAATATAATGATTAACACGTTCACTGCGGGCCCAATTTTGAAGAACTTTCAGCTGGTGCGGCTGAGGTCGAATCAGCCTCAAGCTGAACTTCCTAGTAGTGCGGTTGAGGCCTTTTCTGCCTCATGTTCATCAATATTTTTTTACAATATTGAGTCAATGCTTCGCAGACATAAAGAAAGCTATATTTGTCTTTGTCATACCTCATACGGTTGAGTGTAAACAGCACAGCAGAGAAAACACGAGTTTTACGCGCCGCACCAGTGCAAAGTTTACCATGAGGCTGAATCGACCTCAAGCCGCAGTGAACGTGTTAATGAACATTATCATTATCCCTTCAAAGCCAATACCTTTGGGTCATAGACCTTCCTTTTTTGTCGTAATATATTCTCCTCTAGAATATTTTCAATCCGATTATTCTCTAGTACCTTCAATCTGGATTCCTATATATAGAGAACTCACACTATATCAGATTATAGTAGAACTTGAAATTAATAATATCTAGCTTTCACTGTTGACGCTGTAAGGTAATGGAATGAATTGCCAGAAGCAATAAGACACGGCGTCACCTTTATATATTAGTGGATTACATTATTATTAAGTTCTTCTCTTACTTCTTAAACGTACTTTATTTGTCACTTTTGTTTTCTTGACGTTTAACCATTTAGTCGATGTAATATCAAGAGGTATATAGAATGAATGGATTATTACGCTGCTAAGAGAATATATATATATATATATATATTTTTTTTTTTTCTTCTATATATCTTCTTCTAATATATTATTAATTCGACTAAATGGTCAAACGTCAAAAAAACAAGTGACAAATAAAGTACGTTTGTGAAGTTATAAGTAAATAAAAACTTAGCTTTATTTACTTGCTTAACTTTAACGTTAAAGTATATAGTAGTACATTAAAGTATATTCTCTAAAATATCCTTTCCTTCATTAATCTCATCACCGTCCAAAGCTTGTCTGGAAGAGATCACCTCGAACGATAAGACCGCCTTTTATACCATCTATGCATGTTTAACTTGTACATATTACACATAAATTTTTATGTGTTACGCATGCTATACATGTGCTTTTTTATATTATTGTTGATGTACAAGAAATTTAAAGTATATACATAAAATAAAATGTTATTTATTGTTTCTGATGAATCGAACGCTGTAAGCCTAAAGGCTTTTACGGCTTCATCTGACATTAGTTCACGGAACAAAAGGGTCCGTGAACTTGACTAAATTTAAATAAAGTCATCGCATTTTAAATTCCACAATGACGATCGCACGAAGGAAGCTTGCCTCGACGAGTCTGTGAGTAGAGTAGTGAGTGAAGTGTATGGCTTGGAGGGCAGCGTGGACCACTCGTTAATCTAAGGAAAGATCTTACCTCGGATCGTGTTTGCTGTTCGCGAAGGCTATAGCGGGCGGCCGCCCCTGTTTACACATCGGTTAGTATGCTGTTTTGTGGAGTACTTGTTCAAGCGGAGGGAATGGCGCTTACTGTGTTGTGATTGTCTGCAGCATGATAATTTGGTTTTGAAAACCCTCCAATGGATCTGTGAGGACATCTTTAGGACACCTAAAAGAGGTCTTGAGGAAGATGCGGGGGGTGTAGTGAGCTAGGCTCGCTATGAGGGGGTTAGGGCGTACCGAGGCGATTTACGGGTGGAGATAAAGTACTAAAAGGAATGGAAGAAGTAGAAGTTTGTGATAGACAAAAGAAGAATGTGAGACATTGAGACGGACAAAAGATGTGAGTGAAAATAAAAATTAATTTTGTCATAAAAGTTCCTCTGAATCATGACAGGATGTGAACGAGAGGAAAAAAAAACCTTGAACTTCTTAAAACTGAAATGATAATAGTGATGAAATCCCAGCATCTCTAGTTAAAATACTCCCTGTAGCAAAGAATCGTTTTTCATTTAATAGTCCAAATGTTTACGGCTGAAATTGCAATATATATATTTTATGTAAAAAAATAATGTTCACTCGATTGCAGCCATAATTTACCCCGCTGCGTGGACGTCGACGTGGTTTATTGCTTTCATATGAAATTGGATTAACCTCTGTGGATTTATTGGTTTGCGTTCAAAAGTTTACAGTTAAAAATAACAATGAAAACTTTATACGTTATTTTATTACGTTTTCGACGAATTTTTCTCGCGTGTAATATATTACTTTTATAATAATTGATATATTTGCTTTCATCTTCTTTATTATCATTTCAGTCGCACTATTCTATCGATTTTAAATAAGATCGATTGGAAGCGATCAGAGTCTTTCAGCGACCTTAACGCAGTGCCTGTCTAACTTATAAGTGAATGTCTTACTCTGTACTGCCAGTTCGTGGTCTCTCTTCCATAACCATCATCTTTTTCCCCTAATATACAAAGTCTTTTTTTTTAAAGCCTCGCGAAATCCCTTTTCATCACTCGGAATACCTTTTAAAACTTACAATTTCGAATTACGCGTTACATAATTTACTAAATTTAATACTACTTAAATTATATTTAAACTTAATATTATTTCGCGAATAAAAAGTAAAATGACTATTATATTAACTTAAGATTATTCGTCTAGATTTTGTGCGCTTATATATTGTTTAAGTTGCTTTAGATGATGATTACCAAGTGCTATGTTGAACTGACCACAACATAATTTGTAATGTTTTTTTCCGTACATAGCTTATACATGTATAGGTGTCATAATTGTATTGGCTCAACTTAAAGGCAATAATGAATTTTTTATTGTTTTTAACTTTCTGCGTTTTTTATGTTTGTGTATCAATGTGCGAAAACATGTAATTGGTGTACAGTTTTTATTTAGGTTTTTATTTGTAGTTATAAGACACTGTTTGTTTTCCGAATTAAATAAAATAAAAATAAAGAATTATGATGATCTATAGTAGTATTTTCCAACCTTTTTTGTTCCATGCCCCACTTTAACCTTTCCAAAATTATTACGCCGTCTTATGTAACATATATAATTTTTATATTCAAGCCAAAGGGTTAAACTCGTGTCGAGTCCACGTTCGACTTACCCCCATAACAATCAAATTGCCCACCTGTGAGGCTTGGACCCCGCGTTGGGAAACGCTGATTTAGAGTGTAAATGACTGCAATGATTTTAATATTAATATTAAACGAAATAGAATTATTGATTGTTGTTTATAAGTACGATAATATATAATATATATAATTCAATTTATTTTTATTAAATTTCTTTATTGTACACGTTAAGATACATTTAATAAGTTTTACAATAATATACAAAAAGTACAATGGGCGGTCCTATCACACGAGGCAATCTCTTACATACAACCATAGTATGGAAAAGGTAAAAGTACTAATAATGGGTAGTTTACGTGTACAAAAAATACATATTCACAAACAAACGAACATAAACATACATAGACATACATACATACGTATATAACATATGCTTATAATAAATAAGGTTTAATACATATTATAAATACAATACCAACATCTAACTAACTTCGATCAGTATTGGTTCGATCGCACTTGCCTCAGAAAGAAACAGAAGAAGAAAAAGAAATGAATTAACAGATAATTATATATTGTATAGCCAAAAAGGAATACGGATTTTCTATGCAAGTGAAATACACAATTTTAGAAAGTATATATATATTTATAGGAAGATAGGTTCTATAGATATATATAGGATATATATATTTATAGAAGGTATATATATATATATATATATATATATATATATATACCTTCCAAAAACCGCTGAGAAGCCGTCAATAAAAACAAAAATCACCTCAACACTAAAGATTGAGAGATGAGAAAGGGTCCGACTTCAGCAGAAAATAAATCACAAAGAAGTTATTGAGATCAAATTTCAAGTCGGGCAGATTGTTTCCGAAATGAAATTCCCGGGCGACGAGGTAGTGGGGTAGTTGAGCAACGAGGCTGTGGGGTATCGAGGTAGCGGAAGTGATTTCGTAAGATATAAACGAGAATATACGGCATACGAAAGGTTATATTCAGAAAAAAATTATTTTACTATTTTTAATATTATTTCTTACGAATACCATCGCTTAGTGAAACAAAAATTGTAAATACTTATATGACTTATCATTACATTTGTACACCTCCACTGATGTAGAGATCTTTATAAAGACCGGTGGGAAGTGTACTTTTGTCTTACTTTCCTTGACTTAAATAGTAGAACTAGTAGAGAGTAAAGTAAATAAATGATTAATTACCCTTGCAGAAAGGTTAATTATATCTCAAGTTTATAAAAGAGTAAATAAACAACCTTAAACCTTGTGCTATCTGTACATTATTTCAGTTTCAGAACCTCTACTGAAATAGGTAGGAAACAGCCTGCATCCAGTATCTTCCGAAGGCTTTAAGAAAGTCTTTCCATATTATGGACGTTATACATTGCGCTTGCCTGTCCACGGTTTTCCTTCCAGAACCTCAGGACCTTAGCGACTGTCTGGTATAGACAAACAGAACAAAGAATTTCAGTTCGCTTCTATGTGGATCGACGATATAGTTAATGTAAGGAAGTCGCTAGATGCGGGTTCGTAAGACTGGTCATAATGGTGATGTTTGAGGTTGCTTTTTTTTATAGCCCCCGCTATTGGGGGCCTCTCGTAGCCCTAACTATTTGGGATCAGGGACTACATAATATTTTTTTTTCAGTCTTTTCTTTATTTATCGCTCTCTTTCACGCGTCACAATATCTTTCATTCTTTACTTTTGTCCTTCACAATATCTTTCGTTTTGCTCTTTTATACCTTCTTTCTTTCCTCGCCTTTCTTCCATCATCTTCTTACTCCAAGGTGGCTAGGTACATTTTATTTATTTTTATTCTTTAATTTTATCTTACATTTAATTTATCTTTATTTACACATTTATTTTACTTTCTTAATTCTTTATTACACATTTCTTTTTCTATTTCTTTTTATTAGTTAACAATTTATTTTGTGCAGAGTTTATTAAGTTACCTTATTCTATATAGTTTTATTTTTTTCAAACGTATCACTCGCCACCCCACGAGCGAAAGATGGGAATGATGGGCAAAGGTTGTCGTCGCCTATCATAACGGCGATGCTCTCTATGTCTATCTTTAGCTTTGTTTCAGTCTCTAGGGCACTGCGAATCCGTGCACGTGCGGGACAGTAGGCTACAAGGTGGACCATGGTCTGGTCTACGCCCGGTTCGCAATTTGAGGTAGCTTGAGCGCTTATAGGCCATCATAGGCACCATGAAATGAGGCCACGAAAACATGTTTTGTTTTCATACGTATACTACTACTAAATAAAAACAAAATAATTAAAAATAAATAGCTTGTTATAAATGTGTATTAATACATATCTGTAATAAAGCACCGTAAACATCAAAGCATACCGCGCTATGTACAAATCATTCAGTACAAAGCCTGCCGCTGGCCTCGAAATACGGCTGCCATTTCCGCTGGAATAGGTCGTGGTATATTCACAAAGTACGGGAGCGTACGTGGCCTGAATTCCGATTATTTGCATGGTCCACTCTGCGTGTTAGTTACGTATTCCAAATCTGTTTACGAAACGGTTACCCGGACATGTGTATTTAGTTATTTGGTTTTAAATTTTCAATTAAATTCTAACTTCGAATATCAGATAAAGCTTAGCTTTAGTTTTAGCTTTGTTAGAGAACTTGCATCTAATTAAAGACCACACGATCTCGTTAGATCTTCATAGTTTAAGCCGGAGGACATTCACAGATGAATTGTTTTATTTTTCTGGTTGTTGGAGACCTCTCGTAAAACCCTTGGATTCATTGAGACAGTTTTTACTTAATCATTTATTCATATTCATTCTTTATTTTCTCTCTCTTTTTATGTCCTTCTTAATATCTCTTCCTCATTCTTCTTTTATCCGTCGCTATATCTTCCATCAGCAGGAAAGGTTTGAAGTGACCTGCATTCAGCTATTAACGTTCTTAACAAGGTCCTTAACAACCTTATGAATGGACTTCCTTCGTTATGCTTACCGATCCTTAGTCACGACTCCAGAACATTCCTAGGTCCTCCTTCCTAGGTCCTAGCAGCCTATGTACGAGTATGGTCGGATATATATATGTATATATGTCACTGTATAGCTTTGTAACGACTTTATCGATTTGCTTCACTTTTTTACGTAATATTTCGTTAAAGATTTTATTAAAAAATATAACCTACAATACCTATATTAAATATTCTCTTCACAAATACTTAACGGTATAGAATTTCTTCTGCGTCAAGTTGGTAGTTGTTCTTTGTATAAGAAGTCTGCATAAAAATAAATAAACAATAAGTTTGCACATTTGATAGTACGATACGAATTTGACAGTTCATTGTTTTCAAATTTGTATTATCTTTAAAAATAGCTACATATGTCAATATTTATTGATCAAAAAATTATATTAACAAAATGATCATTTTTAAACACATTGCATTAGGTACTAAGTCTGCAGAGACATATAGAAAATAATAATTAATTTTAACATGTAATAATTTGAATTTTGAAAACGATTTTTCCTTTTTAATTATCATTATCAACGATATTTATTATTTTTAAAACCATTGATTATTGGATCGGTTGTATCAAAAATTAACCTGTATATTCACACTTTACAAGCTTTTTTACAAATGAGTTTCCAGAGAATGGGCAGCATTGACTTTTGCGTACCATAATACCACACTGCGATGATCAACTCCCCTGCCAAGCATGGCGATTATGGTACATCCACCCATAGATATCTTTTGGAAAGGCCTATGCCACACAGTGGGTGCCTATAGACTGAAACGGCAGTGCCGATAACCATAAGAATGAATTAAATTAAAACATACTAGTAAAAAGTAAAAAAAAATAGCTAAAATATACTAGATATATGAAATAAAATAAATATATTTATACTACGCGAGATAATGAAGGATTTGAAAGAGGTTAATTAGTAAAACATTCATGCATGTACATTCTCATATGAAAGTGTTCCTTCTCTCTCACTCGATCGGGTATGAGTGAAACGGGTAGCTACGTGAAACACGGTCGAGTGACGCTGGACTTGAAGCGTACTACACATAAGTATTTGACTCCAACACGTTTTCGTGACATTTATTTTTGGCGGGAAAATTATATTTCGCAGAATTGCAAATGGCGTCGGTATTTCTGATGCAATTTTTAGAGGGAAACCACAATATTCAGTTGCAATGTTTACTTTATTTTTTGTTATCTATTAAATTAAAATATATACTTTAATTTTATTTAGCTGTATTGCCTTATTAGTAAGTATTTTTAACAATTTTAGTTTCGAACTGTCGCAAATTATTCAACTGTCACACTTCAATAGAAAAGTTAATTAAAAAAAAAACATTTCTCGGATAAATCACTGAAATTATTTCACAAGATATCTCAGATCTTACTTTTCTTATTTTGAAATATAAAGTAAAAAGATAATTGTAACATATTTTTTATTTTATTATGCTATTGAAAAGTTTTCAGTTGATAGAAATGTTTGGAAGATGGATTGTTGACTTTCCAGGGTTGTTAAATTTTATTTGAAAAAACCAATTGTTGAGTTTCTGGAAGGGTCTTCTCAGCAGATTAGCATTACGGGCCGGTGGTGTCTTACGAAAGCGCGTATATGCCTACATCAACATTTTTAGTTTTAATTATCTTAATAATAGGCAATGGTTATTTACAATAAAATATCTCTTTTTTTACATATCAAGACTGGTAATCATCACCATTATTATATCACCATCAGCCGACAGATGCCCACTGCAAGTCATTGGGGGAGGCCCAAAGATAGTCACGGTGATCGGTTTTGACATTAGCAATAATTTATTTCTATTTTCACCATCTGTCAACTGTCAACCATTTTGACTTCAAGCGGACAGCTAGAGACAGGTGTTTTAATTTAATCTGTGGTTTGTATGCAACATTTCAAATGGTTTTATAATTCGAGCGCAACGGTATCTTAACGAAAACATTAAAAATATAGCTCAATTAGTCTAGTGGTTTTCGAGTTCAGCACTTAGTGCAACATTTAGTGATTCATTAATTTTTTTTTTAAATATACAAAATAGAAATCAAATTAAAAGTTGTATAAATATCCTTCTGTATTTTGACGTTGTATCAAATATTTCTATGAGCTAATAAATTAAATATATTTATGTACAATAACGACTTAATAAATATATCACAACACATTCATAGATATAAAAGGCTATCACAAATGTTTACTTATATATTGGAAATCGAGAAATGTCTGAAGTGGTAGTGACGGCCATTGGGTCCGAAAAATTCTAGTACAGACCTTGAAGCCTTAGACGTGACGTAGCCCTCATTAGATGCAATGACAACATAGTCAAGGGCGCGAGAAATCGCTGGATGCAGGCGGTCATCGTGGCCATCTTTGAATGAGGAAATAGAAGAAATTTTATAGATGATGATTTGAAATAACAGTTTCGCTTAGATTCACGATAGCTTCACCATTCCAGCCCATAGACACCCATTGCAAGGTATTAGCCTCCCTCAAAGATATCTATGGAAGGATATACCATATTGCCACGGGTTGAAAACTTATCTGTGAGCAGTAAAAATTCTATATATTTAATCCGCAAAGTCTTATTTAAAAAAAATTATATCTCGGGAATCGAATCCGCGACATACCATTTCAAGCCTCAGTCTGCTACCGCTGGACTACCACTGTTTAAGGTAAGTAAGGTATCTATTTTTAAAGGCTGAATTTGCAGTTTTCATTGTCAGGAAAAACCTTGAAAACCTTTACTCATTTCAATCACCCAGAATAAAGTGATCACTCTGAAACTATATTTCAATACGACAGGCCAATTACTTCGGAGAGAGTAAACAATAATTAGTTTATATATACATATATGTATGCATGTTTAAATATGTATGTCTATGTATATCTTATACCTTTATTTGTAAATGAGTATATTTTGTACACTTCAACTACCTATTTATATATTATAATATAATATTTCTACCTTTTCCAAACTATAGTTATTTGTAAAACTGCCTTGTGTGATAAGACCGCCCTTTGTACTTCTTTGTATATTATCGTGAAACTATTTAAAAGTATCCTAACGTATACAATAAAGAATATTTAATAAAATACATAAATAAATAACAGCAAATGAGATATTGGGAATTAACCAGCCTGTATATTGACGTATCGTTTAGTATATAATATCACGTACAAAAAGGTAACATTATGATTGAAATTTTTGATTATATGCTACTAAAAGAAAAACAATGGCTGGAAATTAAAAAAAAAGTGTCAAAAAATGGACGGGTAGGCATTAGACGGGCGTGCTCCCTGCAGAGAGCTCACTCGACCCACTTTTGTATTTAACGGCTCTTCACTTAGCGTATTGCTTTGTTCTCTGTTCATTAGTAATAATAAAATGTAATGGCTTAATACAAATTTTTTTACACTATATTGCGTAAAAAATAAGCTTCGCTAACGATATTTTTGAAAAGGAGTATAAAAATGCGTTTAAAACTCTAGATTTATTTAAAGCCTCTTAATAGAATTTTCTCATATATATATTTTTTTAATATCTCTAATAATAATTAAAAAAATATAAATTCGACTGTCTTTTTTATGCTTCTATTTCTCAGATTGGATCGTATTTCAACCTTTATAACTACGTAAGTATTTTACATTTGATGTGATTTAAATTATGCTGCTAGCCGATTTAGACTTTTTTTTATTTTTAATGGTCCCCGCTGTTGGGGACCTCTCGTTCCCCTATCTCGTGTGGGACAGGGACTTTTTAATTCTAGCAATTTATTCATATTTTTTATTATTATCATTCTTTCTTTCATATATCATTTTATCTGTCGTACTGTTTCTTTCATTCTACAATTTTCCCAGTCTTTCTCTTTCATTCCATTAGCCATACATCCATCCTCAACTACTACATTCTAGGTTTCCTTATTATTTTATTTTGCAACATTATTTATTGTTCAAATATTTAACACGTATTTTCTTTGTAATTATCATCTTATATTATACTATTTATTACACTATTTTTGCTACTACTATATTCCTTTTATTCCTATATTTTAGTGTTCGTTTATTTTTACCTATTGCATTTATTACTACCTTCCTGCAGTAGCTGAGGAAGCATTCTCTCTCCCCTTCTTCTTGCATGATGGCCGAGATATTCCTTTTCTCTATCTTTTTGCCCATCAGACATTCGGAATCTGCGCGCAGTCTTCCGAACGCCGGACAGTGGGCCACAAGGTGGACCACGGTCTGGCCCACGCCCGGTTCACAGAAGCACGAGGGGTCCTCCTTGAGCTTAAACCGGTGAAGGTACTCAGTGAACCCCCCGTGACCCGTGATTTAGACTTTGTGCACCTTCATCTCAATCGAGCCCCCGAAAACAGAGGTCCGTGAGGTAAAAATTACTCTGGGAGATTGGGTTGCAGTTACATCGATGACATCCGCACGAAAAAGAACTATATCCGCGAAGGTTTATAATGTAGTTAATCAAGTTTTATATTGGTTAGCGAAGCAAGGACTACTCGGCGGTCAGGAGCGACGCCTGCCGACATTGACCGCCTTCGCTTGACTGCGGCTCCTGGTTTCGTGAGTACTAGTGTCGTGAGTGCGTGTCATATCGCTAGACGGGGGTTCGATATGAGACGAATATAGCGTATGTAAATGATGTAAATTGAAAGATGTGCTATGGCGATGAAATCTTGACAATAGTAGACAAGATTTCTTTTCAATATCGTATCAGGAATAAGAGGATTTCAACGAACACCGGTATAATCCAGCGAATTGACGATTTAAAATATCTATGGGTAGATCAGATACGTCATAGAACGGATGATCATGTCCTCACGGTTAAGGAGTGGACACCACAAGGTGAACTGTCGATATTGTTAGAGTCGCCGGAAAACTCTGGATGCAGCCTAGCTTCACCAAGTATTATAGTAAATGCCTATATCGGGAAGGAGTCTTACGACTAATACAGCTTCGGAATGAATTGATGACATAGTCTAGTGACTGGATACGACCAGCGCAAAACGGGTTTGAAGACGATCTTTGAGGAGGGCCATACTTCCAGTGGGTGTATTGCCTGATGTAATGATTTTGATTACGACTTGGAAATGATATTTAATGGAATTAGACGTTACCTTGCGGAAGTCCATTCTAAGTAAGAAAAGGACCAATATTTAGCCACTTCCGCATATGCAGTGGTAGTCATGCAATAAAGTGCACCGCCTGCCAGCCCGCTGATAAATGCGTATGCGGAAAACAATGCGAATCACACAACCGCCACTGCCAAATTACTCAACACGTGTTTCACCCCTCCACGGGGCATCTTCAGGAGCTATGTTACACCGATTAGCGCCAAACACAGAGTCAGTTGACTGATTGAGTTGATTTGTTGCACGACTACCACTGCATGTGCGGAAGTGGCTAAATATTGGTCCTTTTCTTACTTTGGAAATGATATTCATCAAATTCAGCATGATATTTTGACAGTTAAGAATGTTTGTCAAAGGTGTTAATGATGGTTCTCCTTAAATTAGGATGATTACTCGCAAAGCTTATATATAGAATATATTGAAGAATGCTAAGAAATCTTTCTGATTCAAGTTTCTACCGGCTGATGATTTTTTAACTATCATCTTCTACTTCTTTTCAGGCGATGGATGCCCACTGCAAGATATTGGCTTCCCCAGAGATCCTGACGAAGATCCAGCTACAGAGGGGGTCTACCCACACCGCGTCTGCCGGCTCGTGGTCGCCACTAGAGAATGGACATCAGTTGCACGAGCACGAGACATGACCCAACCTCTCTCACTTCAAACGTTCTTAGAGCTACGTCGGTGATGTTGGTTCTTTTACGGATTTCCTTATTCCTGATTCGTTCTCTCTCTCTCTCTCTCTCTCTCTCTATATATATATATATATATATATATATATGTGTGTATGTATGTATGTACATGACTCTAGCACAAGTGAATATGAATGCATCAATAAATGAAAGGAATAAACGTTAAAGATGTTTGTGAAAAGGCATTTAAAAAACTCTTACCGAGTTTGTGTTAAAGCTACAACAGTTTTAAACGCACTTGTGTAAAATATTGGTTCCAAAAATATATTAGTCCATGTCTAACTTAGTGAAATTACATTACCCTTATCTAAAAGTTAAGTAAAAGACTTGAGTAACTTAAACATTAATAAGTACACATGAACTCTGTGATACTCGAGTTTTGTAAAAGCCAAAACATTAGCGAACACGTGCAAAAGGGAACAAATAATTATATTTCAAAACAAACAAAGGTACGGACGTTAATGTCTGTTGGATATAGACTTGATAAAAAACCATGTACCTTTGTTTTGTTTTAAGAATTGAACTGGCAACCCATGTTCTCTAAGCAACACTCCCATCACTAGATAGATTAATAGATCTAGTTAACATAATAGTATTTCAGACAATATACTCGGTGACCCAAAAAACGCCAGATTTCTATAAGATTTCTATAACAAAGAGATTTTCTGCTTAATTAGACGGGAGATTAAATGAACTCCGGGATTCCCCTTCGGACATAAACCAGTAATAGACGATGGCAAATCCACACAGATTTTTTTTTATATGGCCCCCGCTATTGGGAGCCTCTCGTACCCCTATTTTGTTTGGGACAGGGACTTTATTTACATATAATTTTTTCAGGGTTTTATCTTTATTCTACACTCACTTTCATTCTTCTCAATTTCTTTTATTCTTTCCTTTTACCCCTCACAATATCTTGCAGTTTTTTTATTCTTTCATTCCTTCTTGCTTTCATCGCCTTCCTTTCCTCATCTTTTTTACTCTTAGGTGGCTAGGTACAATTTTATTTCTAATTTTTATTTTATTCTTACATTTTCTATCCTTATCTTTTAATATCACAGGTTTGTTTAGATTAGACTTTTTAGTATATTAGAGTTTTGTCTTACATTCTATTATTATTTAATAAGTTCTTATACATGTGCATGTAATTCATTTTGGTTCAAGTTTTCCTATTTGGTTTTGTTATTTTTTATTGCATTGCTTACTACCCTGCGAGCAAACGACAGAAATGATGGGCGAAGGTTGTCGTCGCCCATCATTAAGGCGATGCTTTCCGTATCTACTTTCATTTTAGTCAACGTTTCATCCACACAGATTATGTAGGTACCTTAATAAAGTTATATTTTATTTATATTATATATTTAATATATAATAAATTTTTTAAATTATTATAAAAATGATCACATATAAATATGAATGGAACGGTGGCAGTTCAGTGGTAGGGGATTGAAAATTGCGATCGTAAGTCGCGAGTTTGATGCTCGGAATACGATGGGGTACTGGAAAGTAGTGTCGTTTCTGTCAACTTATTTTACAGAAAAATCGATTGATTTTTACCGCTACGGCAATAAAAATTTGTACACCATATGGCAAAAGATTGTCGATAATGAGGGTGAATATATTGTATATTAAAAAAAAAACTTGTTAAAAATGAGGTCGTTTGAATTTAACTTAAGAAAGCGACATTACTCTCTCTCCCTAATAATTCATATTTTGTGCATTAATTGTAAATGATCATGACCAATGGCCAACGGAAGAGGAGATTTGCGATGGTAGGTCGCGTATTCGATTCTCTGAATACAGTATTATATATAATTCACAATTTTGCATTCACATTTTTGAGTCCATCCTAAGTAAGAAAAGGACCAATATTTAGCCACTTCCGCATATGCAGTGGTAGTCGTGCAACAAAGTGCACCGTCCGTTAGCCCGCTGATAAATGCGTACGCGGCAAACAATGCGAATCACACAACCGCCACCGCCAACTCACTCAACACGTGTTTCACCCCTCCACGGGGCATCTTCAGAAGTTATGTTACACCGACTAGTGACTCTGTATTTGGCACTAATCGGTGTAACATTGTTAAGTATTGCTTAATATACTTTTAAAAACGTTCTTTAACACTTAGTCAACTTTGATTTAACAGTTGAAGTATTTTATATAACATAGCTTTTTTCTTGGTCTTTTCAGCCTCTTAAAATCTCTGTCATTATAACTTACCAAATAGTCACTTTGTATCACTGATCGTAGATCTTATAACTCAAAAAACAACACTGAACTGTTGACATGGGGAGTACACCTATTTACACTATGAATAAGGTTCTATTAAGTTCAAGATAGTACTCGGTTAGAATTATCGAGAACCGTAAACAAAAATTTATAAATAACTTCAAGGTCACGCGTGTTTACAGCACTTCTTGATCTAACGGTTCCGTGTTTATTGTTTAGAGGGTTCTGTAACTCGTGATTTGTAACATTATTAATATACATTAATACCTCACTATGCGTCGTAGTTACGTTCCAAAAAACACGGCGCAAATTGGAACGCCGCAAAGTGAATTAAGATTTTCTATAGCAAACCATGTAAAGAACGAAGATCTTCCAGGATCGTTCCAGGGTCACGGAAATACTACTTTTTTAAAAAGAAAATAGAACAAAGTAAACATTAAAAAAATAAAAATATGTAAATATACAAATACTCTAATCAATAAATTGGAATAATATTTACCTTTTTTGTAATCAGAAACAACACGTAAAAATTTATCTAAATTTATTATTCTCTTTTAAAAAAAGCACAACACACTACATTACAACACACTACGTAATTGAAACTGAACTTTAAAATTAGCAAAACCAAGTGAAAATAAATCTGTATTAAAATTGCGTTGATATTTAGTTAGAAAGGGAATCCCCGAGTTTTGATAGCATGGCGCTTTTGAAAACAAAAGTGTTGCCAACTATTAGAAAAAAAAAGAAAATTTCCAAAAAAGATTAATGACTCGAACCCAAAACAACGCAACCTCGAAAATCTAACGACGCACAGTGAAAATTAGTATAAATTAAGCAGCGACGCAACTTCGAAAAAAAACGCAAAACGAAACGGCGCAAAGCGAGGTATTGGTGTATATACAAAAAGATTCATTAAATCGCTCATGAAAGTAAATGCAATATAGTGTATTACATTAAATAATTAATATACATTTAGTATGGGCTCTGTACGGCCTATTGGAGTGTTTGCATCATGAATAATGCAGCGGCCGATATGGCGAGCCAATTATTTGTCTACCCCATCAACATAATTAACTCGTTTGCTACAATGGAAGCTAATATAATTAATTAATTGAAATAATTAATACTATCTGCAATTATTAATTGGAAACGCTATTTTTAAATTACATTTCAATATAAAATTTCGACTGATAATTCTTTTATTTTTCCTCTTTTTAATCTAAAACAGTGTTACAGTTTTGAAATCAATAATGAATTTTTATTTTAGTTATTATTTAATATTCTATAAGTATATATAATCAAAACTAAGTGTAATACTTTCTAGAAGTGTAGTAAATGAAACGGAAAGTAAAATACGAACTAAATTACACTAGTTATTTGAAAATCGAACATTATTCATTGAAGTAATTATTACCAGCCCTTTACCGTATACCGGCTATGATATTATGCTTTTGTTTCACTTTTATTTAAAAATTAAATGTTAGTTAATAATGCATTACATCATAATTGATGTCAATGTTTCAGTTTGTGAACATAGCCCTTTATTTGTGAACTATCTTCTAAATTTCAAATACTTTTTTTATTTTTTTTTTTATTTTATTTTACAATGTTCATCAACATAATATAGTTGTTGTTTTAACCTATAGACGCCCAATGCAAGGCATAGTCCTGTTCCAATGATATCTATGGGGATAACTATACCATTTGTATCCATCCTTGGTGTACAAATGTGTAAATAAATAAAAATATAAAATTAAATAAAAATTATGCTCGTTTCCACAAAATGTAAATAGACTCAAATTGAGTTTGAGTATATAATATATTTGCACCTAACGAATGTTATAATATTTTTGTTATATCTGCAAAAATATGGAAAGGATCCCGACAATGTTATCATCAAAGAAACGAACAAAAAAATATGATCAAAAATTCCTTTGCACTGTTCAGATTGATTTGCAATGGTAATGTAATACAATGGTAATACATTGAATAGCAACAGTAGAGAGAGAAAATCAACTAGCTAAACATAGAGTAGTGTATGCAATCAGCATCGATCTTTTAAACTGACTTCGAAAGATAGATATTTTTGTAATAAATTACCTCGAGTCGCGGGTTCGATTCTATATAATTCACACTTTGAGTTTTAAATATACAGAATTGTCACTGCTCACAAAGGAACTACCTGGGGATGAGCGGCAGCAAACTGCGTACCAAAATACCACACTGAGATCGCCAACCCACCCGTCAAGAGTGGAGATTATATTATACTCCACCATAAACATCTTTGGAGATGCAATACCTTGCAGTGGCTCAAAAGTTTCTTGAGCGGTGACCACAAGTCGGTAGACGAGGCGTGGGTAAAGCCCAGATTAGGTAGACCAGCGACTTCGTTAGGGTTACAGGCAGCGCAGGACATCGAGGCGATTTTTAGGTGTGCATCTGCCTTATAGTGCTTTCTGAAGCTTGCAATGTAGGCATACATTGGTATCGTGTATAAAACTTAATGTAAGGTTAATAGTGTAAGTATATTTTACAAACGAAAGGTATTTCTATAAGAAATCTTTATTGAGGAGAGAGTCACGAGGCGACTCGATGCGTAACGATTCTCGTACTAAATACGTGATCACAGTGAAAGCGATGCTTTTGTTATGCGATCCCTTGCTATACTTTTTTCATTGAGATTTATATCTCGATATAAAGTTTCATTTTTCATTTTTGATACAATCAAGTGTATAAAAAATGGCAACACCGACGAAAAATTTTTTTTGGTGTGGTAACTTTAAACACATTAATTCTTAAAAATAATTATTTAATAGACGTTGTGTAGTTAGATAAAAAGATGTTTAATAAAGCTTTAAATAAAACATGAAATAATTATATAATTAACACTTTGATCGACGTGTTTTTGTTACAGTAACCAATTGTAAAACAATTACCTTTTGATTCGATGGTATAGATCATTGTTCCCCAACGTGGGGCCCACGCCCCACAGGGAAGCAATTTGATTATTAAAAGAAGCAATTCGAAAATGGACTTTACAACATTAATATAAAAATTATGTATGTTATAGGCTTTTAAGATGAACATGGCACGTCTAGATAATTGCTAAAATAAACACAGACATCTTTCACAGTAAGCAAAGTAAATTTAGATATCTGATTGTTAAGTATTTATCTATATCTATTGAATTGTTATTACAACGAATTTTATTTATATTTTTCACTATATTGATTATTTGATATATTTCGTTACATTATTTTAATTTTATTAAGATGTTATAATATCTTCGCCGTGGTCATCTATTTACACTTTCATACAATAACACTTTGCTTAACATTTATTTTGTTTATTGCATTTGTTTATACTTGTGTACATATGTTCGACGGTAGCCCAGCGATAGAGCACAGCATTGCGACCGTAGATTGCAGGTTCTATTCCCATGACACAATCTTATATAATTCACACTTTTTGCATTAATTATATAGGATTACCTCTGTTTAAAAACAAGGTTCAAGAGGATGGAAAGCAGTGTCGTCTGTTTACTATAATTCTACACTGCTATCATCAACACCTGCGAAGTGTGGCGATTATGGTATATCCCCCCTCAGATTTATTTAGTGGAGACCTACTTTTAATTGTGGGTATCTATAGGTTGAAAAGGCGATGACATTATGCTGATGATATTTGTAAAAAATATTTGATGACAAATTAAAATGAAGAACGTGTTTTGTTGATCATCTCTGCTCGATAGCATAGCATCCTGTGTACAGTGCGATTTATCGATACAAACAGTGTTATGCAATTAGTATTACACAAGCCGTTAGGTGCATCGAACGGTGCATCTTTCGACGTGGCATGGGAAATCATTAGTGATCGCAATTATTGGAACGTGAGGAAATATTTCAGAGTATTTGCTTACAATTTACCCTCTACTTTTCGCTAACTATAGCGCTATTAGCACACTTTTTTATTTCATCATCATTTCAAGCCATAAACACCTACTACAAGGCATAGGAACCCGGATATCTATAAGAGATATACTATAATCGCGATGCTTGGAAGGTGGATTCGCGATTGCAGTGATATGGTACGGTGAAGATGTTGCTATCCATCATCTGGAAACTACTTTGTAAGCGGTGGCAATCCTATATAATTAATGCACAAAGTGTGAATTATATATAATACTATATTCTGGGAATCGAATACGCTACCTTCGATCGCAAGTCTCTTCTACCGTTGAGATACCACTACTCGTAGTCCAATACATTATCGATTTATATATTTATTCATATAAAACACTTTTTATACGTTTTATGTTTAATGACGAACTTATTGCATGGCATTCTCTACCAGTTAACAGTTAAGCGGTGCAGAATAAAATTAATAAAGGTAAGTGAAACAAGTTAATATCATAAAAGACGATAAATAAAATAAAGTAAATTAAATCGAGAGGAAATATAATGTCATAAAAACATCTTATATAGATATACTAATGGTTACTTCTTAATATAATTACATTTATGTAAATATAATAATTAGTAAAATCTAAAATTTTCTTTATTGTATACTGCAAGACTGTGTGATTATTTTTCTCGTTTTAATTCTTAATGCTATAATTTTTTTTTGTTTCATTAAACCTTAACACCCTTCTTGTAGTTTTGATTACGTAAATATTTAATTGCAAGGTACAGCCTTTTAAATCAACTATGGATTTATAGGTACAGAAAAGAAAAACATAAAATTAATTTGATACATTCGTGACAAGGTGTAGTAGTGTTATATATATATATATTGACATACGGAACACGGCATGCCCTCACATATTTCGCAACGCTTTTCAAAAATATCACTGTGCTGACTATTCGGATAGCATGTCAGTAAAATATTCCATTAGTACGTTGAAAACATGATTCGATTTAGTTTTTATATGTTTATAATGGTTTATTACATTTGTGGAGTCAAACACAGTAATTATTTTTGAAATGAAAGAAACGACTTTCAAAACATTTAACTCAAATTATAGATAATTTAAATAATTTAATTATTATGGTAAGTATATTTTTCATATACATATTTCTATGAAATTATTAACCGAATGTAAAGGATAAAGAGTCACGAAGGTTTAATAGGAGTGTTGAAGATCGGTAGAAAAAAAATACTAGGAAAAATATAGTCAAAAATGAAAATAATCGAAATTTTAGAATTTCTATATGGATGAAGAAACTGAAAAATGAAACAGTGAAGCAGTAAAATTAGCCCAATAGCGGACGAAGCATTAGGTCAAGCAGGCGAACATCAGTTTCAGGTGGTTTTCAAGCGGCCGTTGAGAGGTTGCCATAAACCTGCATAACTCAACAGCCTCTTTACCCTCTCGTCATCTCAAGTCATACCAGAGAATACCTTTCACCATTTCCAAACAAGTACATAACGGCGTATTAAGCGCCTAGTGATCCGATAGCTGATATATTATGTTTGCAGTTATTTAAGATTTATATAAATTGTCTAAAATAATACATTATTAATAAAATATCAATGTTTGTTCATATTTAGACAAAATAAACGGTTTTATAAGAAAGTTTTAATTTTACACTGACCTGGTTTGATACAAGACATTCCACATGCGCCGTCGCAGAGGCACTTTTTCTTCTTACTTTTGCAGTCTTCGTCGGAGGAGCACTTGCGAAGACATTTTTGACCCTTTAAACAAACAGACTATTTAATTACAAGGTCAAAACGAATACACGAATACACAAAAAAAATATTTAAGTCATTCCTTCATTAGCTTTCAATATACTGATTATATATGATGATTATATATATATGACTGGTAACACTATATTGATAATATAGTGTGACCAGTCACAACTTAGTGTTGAAACATGGTCTCTAACACTGGGTGTCGTTAGGATGTAATGTTCTGGATTTATCTACGAAATTAAATAAGGACTGCAGAGATTTGTAGACAAAAGAAAGTAGCCAATACAGTCCTGCGATAATTCTAAAGTCAAATGTAAATAAAATTCGAAAAAAAATTTGTCAAGAATTTTTTCTAAACGAAGTTTTTCCCTAAGCTGTTAATAAATAACTTTTTATTTTTCTTAACTATAAATATAACATATGTGGTGATTTACAAGAACAATGTTCAAATAATAGTAATAGTGATTATATTTTTATTTATAAATTTAAGTATTAATATTTATAATTTTAGAAATTTAAGATATATGATAGGTTGTGAATTGATTTCTTATGGGATTTTATTGAGACTTTAAATTTGTTTATTAATAATTATAGCAAGAGAAAATTTAAATAAGATAGAATTTCATTCAAATTTTATTTATTTAATTTCTACTATTGACTTTTGAAAGGAGTCTGACGGGGACGTAAAACTGGTCTGAGTATATGCATATATAATAAAGTTATATAAGATATTTTAAACCTTCCATTTCTTAGTTTAAAAAAATAAATCTTACTACAGACTTTAAGAGTTTTTAAATTTGATCGAAGTGTCTAAAATTTGATTTGTTGACTAATTTAAACAATTGATACTATAATATTTACATGAAAAATTGTTGAATTTCATCTAAAAGAAAAACTGTTGAGTTTCTGGTCGGCTCTTTTCAACAAATCAACGTTCAGAGCCAGTGGTAGCTTATTACTTATAATGTTAAACTAATCGACGATACAAAAACACATTTTGAATTTGAATTTGCTCTTATATCAACCCCATCAGAGGAGCAAGTAACATTTCTTTGTTAATGGTTAGGTAACTACGAACTTAGACTTCAATATATAATAATATCACCTTTAAATATATACGACTTAAAAAACTAAATGATCATTAGGTTCGATATTCAGTTACCATACAAGAAATATATTTAATCGTATGACATCATTAAGTAAATCTATAATAACGGCTTCTTATTACTTTAAGTTACGTCATAGCTTGAGAACGACTTAATCGATTTCATTATTAAAGTTTCCTAATGCCAAGTAGCGGGATCGTATATAAAAAAGTGAAAATTGCGCAATAATTTTAAGATTTTTGCAAATATAACTTTTGATCGCAACATGATCTGTCAACTGCTGTAAACTACGTAGTTTTAAGGCACGTGCCTTTGACAGTTCTCTTTGAGGTTCTAATTGATTCATAGTTTTCATATCTGCCGATAGGCGCCCACTGATATGCATGGGCGTGATCGGTCAACGTATGACGAAGTTCAGCTAGTTGCATATGAAATTTTAATTACATTTTTAATTTTATTAATTGGCCTACTGAAAGATATATAAGAGATGTGACATAATTAAAAAGTTTATATTTCATATTATCATTCGATGATTCATACATATTTATAGGCGATATTTATTTATAAAAGTGTGTAATACAGTATATATCATGTTAAACGTACCATTATATGACAATTGTAAAAAATTACGAAATGGAGTTAAGACTATGATTGGTATTTATTGGAATCAGGCGTTACCTTGCGGAAGTCCATCCTAAGTAAGAAAAGGACCAATATTTAGCCACTTCCGCACATGTGCCAATATTGGACCTTTTCTTACTTAGGATGGACTTCCGCAAGGTAACACCTGATTCCATTAAATATTTAAGATCAGCATGCCTAGCTGAACAGGCGCGTTTTTACATCAAATTAATTAAATTACATCGGGTGGCAGCTCAAAACGTTTGGTTTAACCAACAATGCAAATAAAAAACATATGCGGAAGTGGCTAAATATTGGTCCTTTTCTTACTATGATTGGTTTTTTGGAAAGTCTCCATGTTTATTTGATTCATACTGAAATGTTTTTTTTAAGTTACCTTGTAATGCCCGCAATACTTACAAGTAGAGTAGCCTGCTCTTCGTCACGAGGACACTCAGCGGAAGGTGAATTACGAGGGTTCTTATAAACGCGGCCGTCGTCGTCGACCTCGGCGCGCACCTGCGGCGTCGTATCGTCGTCGTCGTCGTCGTCAGTCGTCGGGCTGGGCAGCGACGACACTGCGGAACAAGAACTATATTGTACCGACTAAACATAAACTTATTATTTATTTATTTATCATTATTACAACGTGTGTATCGCGGACTGTATGCTATATAAACATTCTCTACCAGTTAACCTTAATAGGTGCAGAGGAAATTAGTAGACATATAAAGGTAGTAGGTAGGTAGGTTTTTTTTTCTTTTTTATGGTCCCCGCTATTGGGGACCTCTCGTTCCCCTATCTCGTGTGGGACAGGGACTTTTTATTTTTTATAATTTATTCATATAATTTTTTATTATTATCATTTTTCTCTTTCATGTATCATATTATCTGTCGTACTATTTCTCATTCCATTAGCCATACATCCATCGTCAACCACTGCATTCTAGGTTTCCTTACTATTTTATTTTGCAACATTACATTTATTGTTCATACATTTAACACATATTTTCTTTATAATTATCATATTATATTATACTGTTTATTGCACTATTTTTGGTACTACTTTATTTATTTTATTTCTATATTTTAGTGTTTGCTTTACTTTTTTATTCGTATTCAAGTCTATTTGAATCTATTACTGTGTTTTATTTTTACCTACGGCTTTTATTACCACCTTCCTGCAGTAGCAGGTAGGTAGGTTGGCAGATAGTAGGTAGTGGTAGTAAGGCATATAGGTATATAAATGTATTATAATAAAAACGTTATTTAGTTATTTGATTATGACTTTATAAATACTATACTTATTATTTAATCAAATAAAAATCAAAACGTTCTTTATTCGAATATGTTGTTCCAAGCACTTAAAAACTGTCAATCAATATATAATGACGACTTTGTTAGTTCTACAGGAAGCCAACACCGACTCGGAAGGCAGTTCTATTCAAAAGAGCCTGTGAGAAACTTTACAGTTGCTCTTTACAAAGGAGAAAAGTGTATTTGACAATAATTAGCTTTCTGAGTGAGCATCGACCACATTTAATTTCACAAAATAAAATCAGTATATTATTCTTGGATAGAATGATATGCTTTTTTCAATTATATATTTTTAATATTGATTATAAATCTTTCTAATGGCAGATCTCAAATTGATTTTGGAACATAATTAAATAGAAGGATGCAATATAAACATAAATTACACATATACATATGATATTTAATTAAAAAATAGTAAATGTTTAGCCTGATTCGGAACGTTCCCTTGACTTATTATATTATATATATTTATAATGTTAAACTAATCGACGAAACAAAACACATTTTGAATTTGAATTTGTTCTTATATCAACTACATCAGAGGAACGAGCAACATTTCTTTGTAAGCGGTTAGGTAACTACGAACTTAGACGTCAATGTATTGAAAATATCACCTTTAAATATATATATACGACTTAAAAACTAAATGATCATTAGGTTCAATATTCAGTTACCTTACAAGAAATGTATGTAATCGTATAAATTTCACGATATTTAAACAAACTTTTGTAAATTTTAAGTAGTAAAGATAATTGTATCATAAATACAGATATTGTACAGGTTATATTTACTATACTTTCGTTCCCATTAAAAAAAATTTTTTTTCAAAGTAAATGCATGTATTTAATAATTAATATATGAATTATAGGGCTATGGTAGAGTTCTGATACTTGCAATAGTAGATAGAGTTTGAACATTAACTATATAAGATTGTCACTACTCATAAAAAAGTTTCCATACGATGGGCAGCATTGTTTCCTGCGTACCATAATATAACTGTGACCGCAAACGCGTCCGCCATGCCAGGCGATTATGCTATATTCCCCTATAGATATTTTTAAACCTATGACTTGCAGGCTTCTATGGGTTGAAACGATGACGAGGTTTTAATTATTCAGATCACAGTCACTTAAGTAATGAAGAAAAATTTAGTGATTTCTTTATGAAATCGAATTCAGCAAAAACTAGATTCGCAGACCAACAAAGGTAACTTATATAGCCTAGAGAATAAGAAAGTTCAAGTTTAGAAGGCAGAGAAGATAGCACGAAGATCGGATGGCTGGCTGCTTTAATGTTCTGGAGTGATCACCTCGGATTGGCAAGCGCATTATTAGACGTATATCTAGAAAGTAGAGACCTGGTTAAAGTTCTCGGAAAATTCTGGATGCAGGTCGCTTTCCAACGATTCTTTTGGAAGTATATGGGACAGGCCTATGGTACGTAGTGGACATCTTATATGATGATGATTTAATAATTAGTCATGTAATTTTGTGATATCTGCAGTAGGTATAAACTAAATTCATTTTTATAAATTTTTACGCTTCGCTATTTCACAAGTACATAGCAGATTTCACAACGCTTCTTTAGTATGTTTTCTATTTTGTTACAATGTAATTTCAATGAGCATATGTGAAAAGATTTCTACGGAAAATTCTCAGCGCGTTTTGAGTTGAAAAAAGGAGTTAATGTAACGCGATTTGCATGTGAGAACGGCGTGGATAGTCACGCTTCACGGCGTATATGAGCACGTCCACAGTCATAAGCGGAGCGGGTTCACCCGCTAAAGCTCTACCTTTAATCGCTCTAAAACATCTTTTACTTAGTTTTGGTAATATTTTATAATTTGGATTAAGACCGGATTCAAGTCTTCGTGAAAATCTAAAGCGTTGACCTCCTGGAGTAGATCCTCTAATGCAAGACCAATAGATGCGATGCAAGTAGAATTGAGTTTGCGACATGTTACGTATGGCTCCTGTCTATGTACCCGAGTAAACTATTGATACAAAGAAGAAAATAAGAAGGCTCGTGGTCACCTAGAGAGAAATGGAGATAACCCTCTCCTTCTCTCTCTCTCTCTCGCTCGGAGTTTCGCTGCGAGATCGGATCAAAAATGAGGAGATTCGCAAAAGAACCAGACGTAGACGAAGAATTGCTCATCGGAAGTGGCAGTTGGCTGGACACATCGCTCGTGCAACTGATGGCTTTGGGGCCGAAAGGTTTTCCGAAGACATAATAAAGGTCGCAGGTAGTCGCTAGACGCGGACAGCGCGAGACATCATCTTGGTGTTTTTTTGGGCGTCCATCTGCTGAAAATAAGAAGTAGAAGAAACGTAATCATCACGACCTAGTCATAATTCAATGTTCTGGCCGGCGATATATGTATCGTATTTTAAAATTTTAATCAATACATCAAAAATAATTTTTATTATGAATTTTCCGCTCCTCTTGTCACTATGTTTTTACTTCTCGTTAATCCCTGTTGCACTCGGCCGTTACGCGACCACTTTTACCGGAACGACATACGACGCCGTCCGCTTAAAAGCCGCCAAACGGTGACCGCACGTAAGGGACCCTGATGGATTTCTATTACATTTAGAATCTTATTATTTACATCGTTATTGATTATATGTGTAAATAAGAACAAGATAGTCAAGGTGGCAGGACGTTACTAGATGTATGCAGTAGTTAGAGTAATTCAAAATCCATTAAAGCAGAAGTGAGCAACATTTTTAATCAACGGGCCAATTTAAATATAAAACCTATTTTCTGTGCTGCACATAAAGTAAATTAATAATTAACAAAACATTATTTATAAAAAGCAGTAGAATAAAAACACATAGTTCAAAAAGATATAGATTTCATATTCAATGTAAAGCAAAATAAAAACGGACAAGAAAACAACACATGGTTTTTTTAAATTTTCAATAAAAAGTTTGGTAATGTTTTTTCGATATAAACTGATCAAAATGGAAATGATGAGGCAGCTACATATACGGAGTTTTGTAAACGTGTATCATTCGGTCTTGATAAGAGGTGATTTTTGATCATTTCCAGGTTCGAAAATAATTTTTCGCAAACACACATACGTCCGAACAGAGATTTGTAAAAATTTCCTACGTTTACTGACAAAAACATATATTTTTATCGTACCATCATTAAGTAAGTCGTCACAAAAAATTCTTTCGGTCTAGTATAAACAACCATTTTATTATAATTAATTTTATAAACATATCTTAATGGGAAAAAGTCGATAAAATAAATTAAATTTTGGAAATGCTTAGCGGGCCGCTTAAACATGTTTAATGGGTCGCGTGTGACTAACCCCTGCTTAGTAGTACAACTATAGTAAGATTTTTGACTCAGTTTCGTCCAGTGACACGTCTAATATATAAATAGTAAGTTGATAGTTGCCATTAAAGGGGAGCAGAATCTGATTCTATTTACTATCAAAATGACCTCTTCTGGTTTTCTTCTGTGACCAGTTATCACTATAAATGATTCTAAGTGGACAAAATAAACACGTACCTCACACTAAAAGAATTGATATAATTTTCCTTTTTATTAATAATAACAATTAACATATGTAAATATTTAATGGAATCAGGCGTTACCTCGCGGAAGTCCATTCTAAGTAAGAAAAGGACCAATATTTAGCCACTTCCTGAAGATGCCCCGTGGAGGGGTGAAACACGTGTTGAGTAATTTGGCGGTGGCGGTTGTGTGATTCGCATTCGCATACGCATTTATCAGCGGGCTGGCGGGCGGTGCATTTCGTTGCACGACTACCACTGCATGTATGGAAGTGGCTAAATATTGGTCCTTTTCTTACTTAACATATGTAAAACGTATATTACATATGCTTTGGGAAAGGCCTATGCCTTCCAGTGGTTTTTGGCTGCCATGTACAAATACGATTAACGTTATTCAAGCGTTTCAAAATTTACTAAAGAGTTACAAAACAAATTTCAATGTTTAATATATTATTTTCATATCAAATGGAAACAATATCCAGTCTTTATAAATGAAGCGGTTCAAAGATTAAAAGTTTTCATTTTCTACAACAAGTCAACGACATTTCAATAATTATTTCGGCGTAGAACAAAATTATGAAGAACAATAAGACTGGAAATTTATCGTGGCACGAACAGAACAATTGTTTAACTCGGCCAAGATATAAATCCGTCGAGTGGTTTCACCGTCATAGACAACCGTTTTTCTTTTCTCTTTGTTTTACTTTTTGTATCCTATCACTGTACACAGATCTATTGTAATTATTTTTAATTATCCATTTGATAATTAATTATTTTATTTCCTACTTTCAATTATAATTATCCCTGCACGTCTATGTATTTTAAAAGATGATCTATCTTTAAATACATATGACATATTTTAGTAAAGGCATGTATGTAAAAATTAACGTGAATTTTTATTTGACATGTCAAACATTACCCAAATCGGATGTTTAAAAATGATAAAAAATATATCTATATTTTATCAACATGTATATATATATATATATATATATATATATATATATATATATATGTGTGTGTGTATATATATCGAATATATTTAAGTGACACGTAGCGGGTAAGGAACAACCAGATATACTATATATCAAAATGGCCTCTTTGTGGACACTTATATATCTTAAGTATAAAACCTCCTTTAATCTGAACTCTTTGAAAGAATATAGAACTAATGCTTAGCCTGGTAAAGCCTGTTTGTCCTTCTTTTTACGTTGTATTCCTCACTGACGATCATGGCCGTTTTTATAAAGTACTTCGTAAACTCTGTTACACCATCTATGCGACAAGCACAGCGCGATTCGTTATCTTGGTTGGTTTAGACCTGATCACACCAGCACATGAAGTGAAATCTTTATATGTAAATAAAAACAAACAAAATAGTTTAACTGATATTATTGGTTATTTATTACATTTCTTTTTTGTTTTAACACGTTCATATGTACTATCTAATAATGCAGAAAAGAGATATTCGCGCTTTTTTTTATTTGGTTTACAACTCTGTATACACAACGATCTTACTTAATGCTTACGTAAGAAAAAATATGTAAATTCTAAAACATGTACTAAAATTAATTTTAACAAAGGTCAGAGAACCAAAAATTCATCAAAATTTGATCTCATTTCGTTACTGTAAGAGCAAAATCTAACGAGTATGTTGGTCCACTTTAATTCGACAAAATGGCGGCCAAAAATATTTACATTTCTCTATTTTATTATTCATAATTTGAGTCTCTATGAGAAATAAGTAAATAAATTAAAATATTGACTATCGCATTTATTCTCTCTATACATGTATTGCGTGTCCACAAAAACATTAGCGATTTTCTCAGGAAGTAATGTATATACAATGTAGATACCAGAAGCATTAATTGCGTATATCGAGGTCTCGAGTTGGTATGTCTGTTCACTGCTAATGTACATAGGCTTTTATAATAGGATCACAGAAATGTTAGAAAACAACAACAACAAATTGGTATAAAAATTGTAAGCGAACATTTCTGTCATCATCATGATCATAATTTTAGACATAAGTTGTCCAGAACTGGACACAGGCCTCCCCTATAGATTTCCAAGAGGACCGGTTGAAAGCGGGCTACATCCAGCGTCTTCAGACGAGATCAACAAGATCTCAATCCACTACATCACCAGCACATTCTTTACACGATATACTTACAAGGCTACCTCTGTGAGAAAGTCAAAGAACTAGTGCAACAGAGTGATTTTTTTTTTTTTATAGTTCGCAGACAACTTTTCACGAACTCACGACGATCGAGACCGAGTGCCGGTTAGGTGTAAGGATCCAGGAGACCACAGTCGCCTCCATTATGAAGGATAAGGAACTCAGAGGGTCTTCCCTCAAATTCTGCAGGGCAGTGGCAATAAATGCAATAAATCGGAACAAAACGTAGCCAGGCAATAAAATTATTGTAATTAAAATAAAATATAAATTACTTTAGTAATAAAACTAAACTGTGATAAAATTGTGATACATAACTGTAGAAGAAAGGTAAAACAATAATCTGTGATAAATAAAATAGTAATAGACATAACTGCAGTGTTTGAGAATGGAAGAATGGAACGGAATAGAAGAAAAAGATAGATGGAATAGAGTGAAAGAACAGAGAGAAATATAATATGAAGTATGGAAGAAGAGTATAGAAATAAAAAAACACATGTGAAAAAAAAGATTATGAATCCCTGTTCCCACATAAATATGGGTGGAACGAAAGGTCCACAATAACGGGGACCATTTAAAAAAAAGAACTCACGACGAAGCTATGAAAACTCGCAAGACTGTCACCGTCGACGTCAACAGGAAAATAGTGCAGGTTAGAGACCTCCCTTCCAAAGCCTGAAGGCTTTAGCTGCCATCTATTCGGCGCACTATATAGCCTGCGACTTTGAATTTCCAATTAGCTGCGCTATATCCTTTACTTTAGATCATCTACGGATTTTATTCCCGGTTCAATCTCGTGGAGAAATCCCAGCCATAGTTCTCTCCATGGTTCATCGAGCGACTGTAACATTGCGTATGAGACTCGAACTCTGTGTTGAAAAGGTGTAATAAATTACTAGAATATTATGATAATATTATTGAATGATTTCATATGTTTATCCTTCTATATATGTTTACTTGTAATTATATAATAGGTTTCATAATATAGTATTAATCTTTTAACTATATCATTATTCACATACATGCCTATATAGTTATTCATATATTTTGGTCTCGTGGGAAATTTATTCACTAGATACTGTTTGATTACATCGTATAAGAATGGTACCCCATGTATATACCAGGCTATTACAGGGTAAAACACAATAGTTTTCACGAACTTTTTCGCATAGTAACGTATTTTCAAAGGCTGTAGCTTTATACTAGAAGATCTCCTCCTCCTTCAGTCATAACTCCTACTACTGAGGAACGTGACACCTTTTTGGAAAATTTGTAGTATATTTTTCAGAACGTATTGCTTCAAAGGCTGTGGTTTTCAGGATATTTCGGATCTGATCGAACCAGCATGTGGGGCTACAACCTCGTGGGCGTCTTCTTAACTTTTATTTTAAGTTATCGCTTCTCCTGGCAACGTTACTGTAAAAACTCAGTAATCTGATTTGATATTTAGTGGAAAGGCATTTGTTTAATGGAATCAGACGTTACGTCGCGGAAGTCCATCCCAAGTAAGAAAAGGACCAATATTTAGCCACTTCCGCACATGCAATGGTAGTCGTGCAATAAAATGCACCGCCCGCCAGCCCGCTGATAAATGCGTATGCGGCAAACAATGCGAATCACACAACCGCCACCGCCAAATCACTCAACACGTGTTTCAACCCTTCCACGGCATCTTCAGGAGTTATGTTACAAACCAAACACAGAAAGGCATTTGGACAAAAAAAAATATAATATTTTTATTCACTAAAAATGCCTGTTATTTAATGTATATAGATAAAATAAATGTAAACATAGAGCATTAGAGTAATTAACGAACATCTAACATCTTTGTGAAATATTTTATTTTATTTTTAATAAATATCATTGAATCGCAGCTTACCGCCGTCAACGACCTTGATATAAATGAAACTCGTACCCTACATAACTAGATTCACCTTCCGACTACCCGCGGAGTCTTTCAACGCATTTATTAAATTAATGAAAGAAATTAAATTTTAACGGCCTTATTATAATGAAAGGAGGCTTTTAGGGAAAAGTAAATATGTATTTATTATATATTTCTCAACGTGAATAACTTACTTATTACATGCCAAAAAGTTTTACTATAAAAATTAATTAAATAAAAAATCCTAAAAATTAATTCGTTCTCATTGGACGGAGATAATTATAAATATGATATTGATTGCTTTTGCAGTGTTGTTTATTTATTTATATATGTATACTGATTAAGTTTCATTTTATGTGAAAAACCATGTTGGTAAATCCGGTTTGAAGGAACTTTGATATAAAGTTAAATAGTTTGCGATCTAAAAGTTACGAGTCCAGGAGGTCCTATGATCATTATGTGTTCCGTTATGTACTAAACCGAAACATAGTCTCCCATTTCAGGTTTCAGAAGCAAGCAACAGGCCGTGGTGCGGGCTATGTACAGGATTTCTCTACGAAATGAAACCAAAAGGAAATGCATGCGTAACATAATCCAGTTGATTGCCAGGGTGAAGTGGTATAAAGCAGGTCACATAGTTCGAAACGGATGGCCATTAGATTCTAGAACGGAAGCCACTGACGAAGAAAAAGAATAAGAGGAAATTAATTTATTTAACATTGGAACTTTTGACAACTACAGTAATACCCCGCTTTACGCGAGGGATACGTTCCATAAAAAATCGCGTTGATGATGATGATTAAACATAGTCAAAAATTATCACAAAAAATACAAATCATTTTAATCAATCACTTTAATTGTAGGAACACTTTATGCAACACATACTCTTATTTTTTACGGAGAAATACATCTATTGTCTTTTGGGTAACGTTTTGTTTACGTTCTTGTAAAATACGTTCATAACACCCAACACTGTTTTTAATTGTTTGACAGATGGTCAAAACACCATCGATTGATGACTACATTATATTTATACGCAATCTTTCGCGTAATTCGAGGCATTTGAACGCGAAATTTGCAATTCGCGTTATAGTGAAACCGCGTATAATGGGGTCGCGTAAAGCGGGGTATTACTGTATTATTTTTTTTAATCTATTCTATTTTAGACTGTACTTTGCTTTGCAAAGTGTTTTACATGAAACATTTTCAACGTCGATTTCCTTGAAGTTATATTTTTATATTGCTATATCTTCTAGTGAACCTTTATTTCATAAAATCTCTGTACACAGTATTTGATGTAAGATCACATTGTGTTCGTCTAATCTCTGTTGTAACAAAACACAGGCGCCTTTTGTGAAGCCGCCATTGTCAGCCATTATCCAGTTTGTTGTTCCATACAAAGGCCATTTTCAATTTCATTCGGATAACATCGCAATGCTGAATTTATACGGTTTTTTTTTTTTAATTGAAAACTCCGAAGACGTATTTTTTTTCATTTCTTCAGCATCATTACAGCCGCTAGCATCCATGGCTGGTTATGAACTTCCCTGAAAGACTTAGACGAGTTGGACGCGGTCTAACCAGCGTCTTGAAGGCTCTGCGGCCAACTAGTATTTGAAAATTTCAGTAGATATTATATATGTTATATATTACGGAATAGCGCAGCTATTAACACAAATATTCTAACATTAACTATTTTTTTAACTATTTGTATTCGTCTATTAATTATTTCTTTTAAAGACATAAATATATATGTATGTAATATATATGTATGTAATATATATATATACACACATATATATATATATATATATATATATATATATATATATATATATATATATATATATATATATATATGCGCTCTCTACAAAGCTTAGGCTTCCCCCAAAGATATCTATGGGGGATATAGCATAATCGCCACGCTTGGCAGGCGGGTTGGTATTCGAAATATGGTACTATGGTACACAGAGAACGCTACTACTCATCCTTTAGAAACTTGTTTGTGAGCAGTGGCAATCCTATATCATATATATAATCCTATACTAATGCACAAAGTGTGCATGTAATCTATATTATATATTTTACCTCGCTTTGCTCCGTCGTTTTGCATTTCTTTTTGCGTCGCTGCTTAATTAGTACTAGTTTTCACTATGCGTCGTTAGATTTTCGAGGTTGCGTTGTTTTGAGTTCGAGTCTAATTTTTCTTTTTTAATTTTCTTTTTTTTTTAAAGATGGCGACACTTTTGTTTCTAATTGCGCCAAGCCATCAAAACTCGGGGATTCTCTTTCTAACTAAAAATCAACGCAATTTGAATACAGTTTTATTTTCACTTTGTTTTGGTAATTTTAGAGGTCAGTTTCAATTACGTAGTGTGTTGTAATATAGTGTATTGTGGTTTTTTAAAAAGAGAATTAAAAATTTATATAAATTTTTACGAGTTATTTCTGGTTTCAAAAAACGTAAATAATATTCCAATTTATTTGTTGGCAGAGTAATATTATTTTTGTTTTTTAAATATTCACTTTGTTTAAATTTCTTTTTAAAAAGTAGTAATTTCGGACCCTGGAACCTATTTTTGATCTTTACATGGTTTGCTATAGAAAATCTTAATTCACTTTGCAGCGTTCAATTTGCGTCGTGTTTTTTTGGAACGTAACCACGACGCAAAGTGGTGGTTGGTGTATATACATCACTTATGTGATTTAAATTCAAATAAATTATGAAACTATAAAAACATTTAGTATTCTATAAAGTAGCTGTAAAAACTATTATTTCGTGTAAAGTTAAATCGTTTCAGTCTTTATCCCTTTGAAAATAATTACGGAACAAACAAATGACTTCCGGTTGTCGGTAAAACAAACGTACTTTAGTGCATAACAAAACAATTGTTCTACAAAAACAAAGCCGGATGCAATGTCTGTGGAATTTTGTCGACTATAAATAACATTATGGCGTGTCGCGTTTCTGAATAAAATTTGCGAGTTTTTAAAAACCTTTGTCCAAAATATGCATTGTTATAAATACACGTGCATTAATTTTACTAAATTGGACTCTAAATTATTAGACGAATAATCTTGTACCGAGTATCATTTAAAAAAAAGAATTTATATTCTAGCAGGCTTATAGATTATTGTATAATGAATACGAGATAAATCGTAGGATTTCTACTGTTACATACATGTCTTCTCTATATGATTCTAATAACATCAAGTTGTAAGCAATCATGACTATCCATTTAAGTAAGAAAAGAACCAAATTTTGGCAATTTCCGCACATGCAATGGTAGTCGTGCAACAAAGTGCACCGCTCGCCAGCCCGCTGATAAATGCTATGCGGCAAACAATGCGAATCACACAACCGCCACCGCCAAATTACTCAACACGTGTTTCACCCCTCCACAGGGTATCTTCAGGAGTTATGTTACACCGATTAGTGCCAAACACACAGTCCTAGCTGGCGGGCGGTGCACTTTGTTGCACGACTTCAATTGTACTTGTTTGCATATAATTTTAAACTTATTAAATGTATCTTAACATGTACAATAAAGAATATTAAATAAATAAATAAGACAATAAAAAGTATAGTAAGGAAATAAAAATAAAAGAGATTGAATAAATCATTTAGTAAAAAACTGTCTCTGTAAATAGATAGGTTATCAAGAGGTCCACAATACCAGGTGCCATAAAAAACAAAAGAGTCGTATTAAAAAGTAATTTTATTTATTATTGTTGCTATATATTTGAAACAAAACCAACGGTTACTTGATGCTCGTAAATAGGCCAAGGTCGAAGAGGGAGCGTTTCAACCTGACCTCATTCGTAACAGGCCGGCCAACGAGCAGATGTTTAAAACGAAAAAAACATCACAACTTTTGGTACACATTCGCCCAGTATGATCTGTTCGTATTAATTACTTTTTTCGTTAATAACTTTTTTATATGCAACCTTTTTTGCAATAAACTCTCTTGAAATTATTCTTAATTATATTGAATAGTTTATATATGTCATGATACCAAAGACTATGTATTCCATTTTTAAAATTCAAAAATTCTTTATTCGATCCGATTGGTTTACATCTGCGCTATAAATGCCGTGACCTGGAAAGAACAGATAAAAAAAAGAAATTAAGCGGTATTATTAATTTTTGAAATAATATAAAATAACACATAGACGTATTTTTATTGGGTTACTTGAGGTATTTTGTACATTCCCTTGTTTGGGAATGCAGGAACTTTATTTTTCTTAATAAATTTTAAAAATTTTATATCCATTCTCGTCTTTTGTGCTTCTCGATATCTTTCACGCTTCTTCCTTTTTGCTTTTCCATACTTTATTTTCCTTTCTTACATCGCTTTTACCTCCAGAAATTTTTTACATTTTTATACAATCATATTTAAAAAAAAACATTTAAATAGCCTGATCAAGACCTCTTCCAAAGTAGCGAGGGCTCCCGGAAGAAGCTCAGCTCGGGGTGCTGAATACTACTATTTAACTGCAACGGAAGACCACGAACTCCCAGATCGCTTCGGTGGACACTCCTTTAAGCAAATAGGCCCAGGAACCCCTAACGAGGGGACTTCGGATTGATCTTTCACTTCAATACCCGCTCAGCATTCCGAAACAAGATTGTAAGTGCTGGACCTCGGCTTGGTCGGTTGCTATTGCCACTTCGAAAAAAGGGTCTGGAAACGAACACATGTTTTTTCTGAGATGTATAACTTCTGTGAAGTCATATACTGCATAGTACACATTTCTAAACATTATCTGGAAAACAATTGTAAGATCGTATACATTGCCTACAGAAAGATTTACTACCCCGTTGACTCAGTGTTTTAAGTACATATAACTTGTTTTTGTTTCTGGTATTTTAATTGTGTAATATATTTCTGGGAAAATAGGTATTACTTTGTGGACATACAATATATTTTCACACGTTTTAAAAATACTAACCGATACGTATGTCCGCCCGCCCCTGCCACCGCTAACAGCGAAGGCAATCCGCGGTAGGATCAACATCATACCTTAGATTTCCTGGTAGTCCTCGCTTATCAACAAAGCGTATGGATTTCACATACTCACGTGTATTACACTACACATAAACACGTGTAGAACTACTACCTTCGTGCTATCTACATTGTCAAACTGAAATACTTATTTTAAATTTTTTTATAATTCACGGAAACTTCCTTTCCGTGATCTCATATCCCATAAAGCTGTAAAAGCCTTCAAGGTTAACATCGTTAACTTTATTCAAGAGAGTAGGACATATTGAAAAGCTACACTTAATATTTCATATAATAAGTTGCTTCACCAAATTCATGGTTTTTATACATATATAACTATTTTATTGCTGTACTTCTTTTTTCGTTACGATTATTGTATGACATGTGTATCAAGTGGTCGGTATTACAGTGCAAAATAGAAAAACGTTAGGGCATTAAATTTTACAAGTGATAACCGCGGATTAAGAAACGCTACTGTAAGACGTCCATTCACAAAGTTAGACAGATAATTTTTTATTGGAATCAGGCGTTACCTTGCGGAAGTCCATCCTAAGTAAGAAAAGGACCTCTGTTGAATAGAGACTCTGTGTTTGGCACTAATCGGTGTAACATAACTCCTGAAGATGCCCTGTGGAGGGGTGAAACACGTGTTGAGTGATTTGACGGTGGCAGTTGTGTAATTCGCATTGTTTGCCGCATACGCATTTATCAGTGGACTAACAGGCGGTGCACTTTGTTGCACGACTACCACTGCATGTGCGGAAGTGGCTAAATATTAGTCCTTTTCTTACTTAGATAGATAAGCTTGTTTAACTCGTCGGAAGAAAGATGTAAGCCACTTCAAATGTCGAATGCCTATATACAGCAGTCAAATTCCTGCAGCTGAAGTGATGATGAGATAAATACACTATAAATATTCACAGCGTATATTGAAGCAATTGGTGAAGCGGATTATGGGCGTCGAAGTTCGAATGTAAATCGACTAAAAAGGTTCAGTAATTTGCAAATTACTTTCGTAAGTGTTTTTTAAATTAATTTTCAATTATATTTGTTTATAAAAATCGTAATTTAAATTTGTAAAATCTTATACCGTTCGAAAAAATAGAAAATACACAGTTCCTTTAATAATATATGTATTCCTATAATATTCCTGTTATATAATAAACTTATACGTTATAAAACAATTATCTCTTTATACAAATGAACTTTATTTTCATAAGTGTTTTTTTTTAATTTATAATCAATTATATTTGTTTATAAAAATCATAATTTAAACTTGAAAAATCAGTTATCGTTCGAAAAAAAGAAAATACACAATTCCTGTTATAAAATATATATTCTTATAATCTATTCCTATAATATATTCTTATAATATATTCCTATAATAATATTTTCCTGTAATACTCCTATAATATAATAAAATTATACATTATAATACAATTATCTCTTTAAACAAATGAACAGTATTTTAATAAGTGTTTTTTTTTAATATATTCAATTATTTTTGCTTAAAAAATCATATTTTAAATTTGAAATCTGTTACCGTTCGAAAAGATATAAAATACATCATTCCTATAGTAAAATTATACATTATAATTCAATTATTTCTTTATACAAACGAACAGTAATGGAGGAAGTATCTGAAATTCTAAATTGAATTTTTTTTTCGTATTCAAACGATGTACGTGGAATAACTTTAACGTAGCAAGTTAAAGTTACCGAGCTGCGTTTAAGTTCATACAGATTTTTTCAAACGTATATTACTTAATGAGAACACTTGTTCCACTTTTAATGTTTATTACTTAACTGAAGAAGTAACTAGGTCTTAGCAGTGCATACTTAAGTTGAATTCGGCGAAGGTATAACCAAGTTATTATTCCAATTATCCTGATTTCAATTATTTTAGACATAGAATGAGTAGATCATTTGTCAGCAAAAAACCTTAAGCTTTATATATCTATTTCTAACCACTCTCTATAAATCACTCCGAAAATTTTTAAATTGGTTTATTTTTCTATCAGAATACGACTGGCCAATAACTTCTGGCAATACGAAATTTGCAGGGATAAAAACAATAAATAACTTTATTACATTAATTTTATTACACTCTGTGTTTGGCACTAATCGGTGTAGCATAACTCCTGAAGATGCCCCGTGGAGGGGTGAAACACGTGTTGAGTGATTTGGCGGTGGTAGTTGTGTAATTTGCATTGTTTACCGCATGCGCATTTATCAGCGGGCTGGCGGGCGATGCACTTTGTTGCACGACTACCACTGCATGTGCGGAAGTGGCTAAATATTGGTTCTTTTCTTACTTAGGATGTTCTTCCCCAAGGTAACGCCTGATTCCATTTAATATTTAAGGTCCATTGTCAGCAAAAAACCTTAAGCTTTTATATCTATTTATAACCATTCTCTATAAATCACTCTGAAAATTCTTAAATTGATTTATTTTTCTATCAGATTACGACTGGGCAATAACTTCTGGCAGTAAAAAATCTGCAGGGATAAAAACAATAAATAATTTTATTACACTCTGTGTTTGGCACTAATAGGTGTAACATAACTCCTGAAGATGCCCCGTGGAGGGATGAAACACGTGTTGAGTGATTTAACGGTGGTAGTTGTGTAATTCGCATTGTTTACCGCATGCGCATTTATCAGCGGGCTGGCGGGCGGTGCACTTTATTGCACTACTATTGCATGTGCGGAAGTGGCTAAATATTGGTCCTTTTCTTACTTAGGATGGACTTCCGCAAGGTAACGCCTGATTCTATTAAATATTTAAGATCATTTGTCAGCAAAAAACCTTAAGTTTTTATATCTATTTGTAACCATTCTCTATAAATCACTCTGCAAATTCTTAAATTGATTTATTTTTCTACCAGATTACGACTGGCCAATAACTTCTGGCAGTACAAAATCTGCAGGGATAAAAACAATAAATAATTTTAATATGTTACACTAATATATGTAGTATATTAATTGTAATATATATAATTACATTTGTATAACAAAAATAGTGAACAATAATATTATTCTAATTTCGAAAACGCTTTTTCATACTATGCTATCATTTTGTTATTTTATTATTTATGAAACCGATAATTTTATTTAATATTAATGTTTCGTTTTTTATTAACTAGCTCTTATCCTTTTGCTTATACTTTTATAGTATGAACAGCCAAGGAGTGGAACAACCTACCGGAGTCTCTGTTCACAGACAGTGACTCCGGTCAGATAAGTCAAGAATCTTCAGACAAGAATGAATGAATTTATTCCGGACAGGCATGTACCATGTTAGGCTTCATCATCGCTTAATATCAGGCGAGACAGAGGTCAAATGCTTCGTCTTTTAATAATAAAAATATAGGACTTAGGAAGTCATATTTTGAAATTCGCGACATGGTTCTATGGTTGCACAGACTCATTAAGACTAGGGGCCACTCGGACAAATCATGAACTGATGGCGGGCCGGCCGGCAGAAGTATATTAGGTAGGTAGCTAGGTATTTATTTTTTTGGTTTTATTCAGGAATAGAATTCAATATTTTTCGAATGTACGAGAGTATTATTTTTGCTATCGGCGGGCCACCAGTATTCGACCGGCGGGCCGCGGTCTGTGCATCCATGTCCTAGGTGCTATGCTCATCTCCCGAGTGAAAATCTTTAATTTGCGGCAGGATATCTTCGAATTCTTCACCTTACTGCTCAGATCGCCGTTTTAGTGCGAACAGTACGTAGATGGCAAGATTATTTCTGACACAAACAGAGGAGGTTTTATTGTAACTATCGATGGCAACGCTACACAAAGTTTGAAGCGTGTGGAGGATTTTGAAAATTGTATTTCGCGCCATACGTACTGTATGTAATACAATCGTAGTGATTCGATTCTCTTTATCATCCCACTCAATTTAAATATGACATAATATTTTTCAAAACATTGGCGCGAAAGTCGAAATACATAATGAATGATTTTATAAAAATGACAGAATCCAAATTCAAAAGTGACATTTTATTTATTTTTAATTATAACAATATTTATGGCCAGACTGTGTATACATGTATATATTAAGATATAAAATGGACGAATTTTAAGGAGAACATCAAAATTAATACGTTTCTTTTGCTATAAAAATCACAGAGTAAATTAAAACACGGTAGGTGAAAAATAGAAATGGTGTGTAACAATGTTATTGAATGAAAATAAAAATATAAAGTAATTACTAACATAGTGCAAAATCGATTGTTTTTATTAAGACATTTGATTAAGAAATGAAACGATAATATTATAATTTGTTTTATTTATGCACTATAACAGGTCAAAGTCTTTTGACAGCACAGAGACTGTAGGGCAGCTAGTATAGAACAATACACTACAAGTTTCTGTATTCATGACACCAAGTTTATCACCATTAAAAAGCTTCAGAGAGTCCTGTATCTAATAACAGGCAAGCAATACTCGTTTTGCTCTGAGCAGAGTACTTTCGAGTTGATTGTGAAAGGAAGAAATAATTGCTATAGGAGTCGTTTCATTTCACTGCTCCTTTTTATTAAATTTAACGGAGGGAACATCGAGCTTTTGTCCGTATTGTGAAGCTCTTTCGGCGTCTTCATTTGCATAAAATTTTGAATTTAGAAAAGATATGCTAAGATACAAATTGTGTGAATTTTAATAAGTTTGTTGTTTATGATTAAAAATAAATGCTTATATATTTGTATGATATCTGTATAAATATGTTTTACGTGCAAAACACAGAGTCACTAATCGGTGTAACATGGCCCCTGAGGATGCCCCGTGGAGGGGTGAAACACGTGTTGAGCGATTTAACGGTGGCGGTTGTGTAATTCGCATTGTTTGCCGCAAGCGCGTTTATCATCGAGCTGGCGGGCAGTGCACTTTGTTGCACGACTAACACTGCATGTGCGGAAGAGGCTAAATATTGGTCCTTTTCTTAATTTTAAACGATATATATAGTAATATTTAATTAGAGAAGTTAATTAATATGATATATTATAAACGTTACAAATAAATATACATAGTTGAATAATAATAACAATATATAATAAAAATAAAATAAAATAAAATATAATAATAAAAATAAAAACCGTAATGGGCAGCCTTACCACATGGGTTTCAGGCAATTTCTTACATACAACTATAGTATGGAAACAGTAGAAGTATAAATAACGGGTAGTTAACGTGTACACATAGACAAAACGTATTCATAAATATATATATAATTATACATATACATAATATATACAGTATATATATCTATAATAAAAACGGTATAACACATAATTATAAATACAATAATATTTTTTTTTACTTCAAACTGACTTTGATCGCACTTGCCTAAAAAAGAATAAATAAACAGAGAAATAAAAAAATAATTAAAGGATCAATAATCATAGGTCTAATAAATATTTCTTAACCATTTTTATTAGGTGCTTTTGTATAATTATTTTATATAACAGAAAGATATAAATGAAAAATCATAACAAACATCGCATATATGTAGAGACTTATAACATTTTCGTTTAACTTAAATCAATAAAGGTGAAAACATTTTTAATTGCTGAATCAACATACTGGAATCTGACCCATTTCGTTCAACCAAGTTAAAAACTCTATTAACCCGTTGAAGCGAACTTTAAATTGCGAGTACGCGATACCATAGAGCTTAATTCAAACAGCGCTTTGAATTGTGAAACTCTGTTGCGGTGATTGTGCTACTCTTTCGTAATTGTGAACATTGTTGAGCTTCAGCTACGGGGAACGTTGAAGGTTAGCTAGCTTCATGTTCGAATTTTAAATTTTTCGTCATCATACAGCATCAAGCCTGGACGTGAATATAACATATATTTATATTCGTATTACTATATCAAATAAAATGCCTTGAAAACCAAAAAAATCATTTTAATGGAATCAGGCGTTATATCGCGGAAGTCCACCCTAAGTAAGAAAAGGACCAATATATAGCTACTTCCGCACATGCAATGGTAGTCGTGCAATAAAGTGCACCGCCCGCCAGTCCGCTGATAAATGCGCATGCGGCATACACTGCAACACAGACTGACCTCTGTGTTTGGTACTAATTGGTGTAACATTACTTCTGAAGATGCCCCGTGGAGGGGTGAAACACGTGTTGAGTGATTAAGCGGTGGTTGTTGTGTAATTTGCATTGTTTGCCGCATGCGCATTTATCAGCGGGCTAGCGAACGGTGCACTTTATTGCACGACTACGACTGCATGTGCGGAAGTAGCTATATATTGGTCCTTTTCTTACTTAAATATCTTCAGAGTTCATCAACTTCGTAAATCTAGTGAAACTATGTTTAACTTTACAATAAATGTAGTGATTTACATATGTACTATATAAGTACGTAAATAAGTACAATATAATACACTTTACTTACGTATAATAATATTTATGTATTATGTAATAAATAAAAAGTTTATTAAATAAAAAACGTTCTGAAACTACAGGGGAGTTGAAAATTAATCTAGATTTTATGAAAGCAGGCACATTAAAAACCTTTTCGTGAAACTTAGTGATTCAGTTTAAATGATGACTACGACTGCATGTGCGGAAAAAAATCAAGTCTAGTTTTAAGCAAAATATTATATATACGCTCTTAATTTACTTAATTTATTACTACATATTACTGCCCTTATTTATTTATTTCAAATGGTTACTCCAATAGCAGTAAATAATAGTTTACTTGTTTTATTTAACAAAGACATACACACACTGTGTCATACAATTACGTTAGTTTATATCTGACCGCTTGTTTCACCCATAGACGCCCACAGCAAGATATTGGCTTCTCTGTTCGTATTGTGAACAAACTTTTAAAGTTTCTTCTTTGTCCTAAAATTACGTTTTTGTAAAATATATGTTAAGATATAAATTATGGGAATTAAACCATAGATACTCGTTTATATGTAAGGCATAGGTTTGTAACAAAGATATCTATAGGAAGAATATAACATAGTCACGACGTTGGGTACGTAGGTTGGCGATCGCAGTGTGGTATTAATACGCAAAGAACGCTGTTGCCCATCCTCTGGAACCTTATTTGTGAGCAGTAACAATTTGATGATATTAATGCATAAAGTATGAATTATATAAGATTGTATATCGAGGTATGAACCCACGACCTACACAAGTTTAAGTCTTTTATAGTAAGGCTACCACTGCTAAGACCATGGATACGTTGATAGCCAAATAAAACAAAATATAAAATTAAAATAATCTTCAATTAACAATTAAAAAAGAATCGAATAATCTGTATATATGTATGTATTATAATACTATATCATTATAATATAATACTATACATATAACACTATTCCTTAAAACACATGTATTTATAAACATACATAAATATTCTCATGAATTATATAATATGTATATCAAGTAATTCGTGTAATTTTTGAAAGTACGCAGTACGTTAATATAATATATACGTAAATATAATAACAGAAAGTTAATCTTATGATGTTCTGATTTCCGATTTGAATGTACACATGTTTTATTTTTCGAATAAAATAATTTAAAATACGAGAATCATATGGTAGCTTTAAAGTTAAAACTGAAGTTAGACTACAATTATATTAAATTTAGCGACTGTAAGCGCAGCATGTTCCGTTCTGCAATTACAAACCCATCAATCAGTTTGAAAATTCGTTTGAATTTCAGGTGTTCGAAAGTGCTACGACGTAGACAAATCGCTACGTTTTCAGTGCTCTACGACGCTACGAGCGCAATGTTTAATTCTTTTTATACGGCCGCAAAGCTTTGCAGTAGCGACGACCTTTTCAACCATTATCCCTAGAGTGCTTTCACGAAAAGAACGAATAGAATACTTCGAAAGCCATTTGCACAAAAGGCGACAATTTGTGGATGATCTTTGCGAACATAATGAAAAATAAATACTTATGTCTCGTAATAAACTAATTATAAAATAATGTATTATAATAGATACACTTCTGTTTTCATACATAAAATACAAGATAAATTAAAACAACTATATCTAGTTGTCAAAGATAACTAGAAATGTTTAAAAAAAAGAGATAAAAACTGTGGACTCTTTCTTAAACGAAGATGTCTAGAACATGCAGATCGAAGATTTGTATTTTTTTTATGTAAACCTGCCAGTATAAGTTCTGTCAAAATCGGCTCTGCCATTTTAGTGATTGGCCGTAACAAACAGACAAAATTTTGTAAAAAAAGTTGGTATATGTTATATTCATATCCATGTAAGCGGTTATTTTAAAGTTACAAACAGACACTCTATAAATTATTTGTGTGTATATGCAAAAAGTTTAAAACACTAAAATTACATTTACTGACTCTCTATAAATAAAAATACAAAATATGTATTGAATTGAAATATTAAAAATTAAAATACGTTTTATTTTAATTCTCTTTACAATTATTTGAATTTGATGAAAAGCTGGTGAGAGATCTACTTATCGACTTTGCAATTGCTCGATAATACAGTTTTAAACATAATAACATAAAAATGAAAATTTAACTCGTGTATATTTATAGAATGCTGCAAATAAGGCTTTAAAAGGCGATGGTTGCAACCTTCTGGTATATAAAATGAACAATTACACAACCAGCACCTTCACCCACTCCGTCTATACTTGGAAGAGATGGAGAGGGAGATTTTCATGAAAACATTTCCGGGGCATCCCCAAATAACGATGATGGAGGAACACCGCGGAGGCTTTCTTTATCGTATCGATACAAGTACGATTTAACCTATTCTTATAAGGCCGAGTGTACGAGGAGATTTTAAAACAGAAAATGTTCTTTAATTTATTTTTACTTCTTTATTGTGGTATGGGAAACAAATATATATATATATATATATATATATATATATATATATATATATATATATATATATATATATATATATATATATATATATATATATATATAATAACTGAGAAATAAAAGATCTTCTTGGTGGTGCACCTTGTCAGAGTGGTGGTGGTCATGCACCGGCAGATTCTGGTGCCCTCGCCACTTCAGCTATGCGTCACCGTGTAACTCACATTTGATGGAGTGAAAGTATTCATTTATTGAGTTTTTAAAAGTAATAATTATAAGATCTGACCATCGCGTTGATGAGCGTTGACAGGATCCTTTACTTTACACCACTAGACTTTCCATTGAATCCTAATTATGGGTGACATTACATTATATGTACATACATATACATATATGTATATATCTAGCTATATCTATTAAGGCAAGATATATTTATATAAACAGGTCAATGGCTTGCATTTCCAAGGCACATTTGCACTGAAAAGATAGCTATTTATACTTTGAAAAAAAAATGTGATTATATATATATGTGTGTGTGTACATATATATAGATAATGTGCATTTGCGGAAGTAGCTAAATATTGTTCCTTTTCTTACTTAGGATGGACTTCCTCGAGGTAACGCCTGATTTCATTAAATACATATATATATATTACATGGTAGCAATATAAAGAACCCTCTACACAGAATTGCGGCGCGTAGCCCTCGACCTTGCCCCCAATAGGCCTCTCGTGAGTCAATGCGCCGGTGTCTACAGATTGAAGTCGAACTCTTTCCTTTCATACGCTTCTTTTGACTTGCGTTCTATTCGAAGTGAAGTAAGTTTTAACTTAAAACATCTTTTAAACGTCACGTTATAATTCAAACGTATACGATATCAAATCTGAAAATCCTTTTTACAATATTCTTTTGTAAATATAACTAATTTTTAACAACCTTTGTGAACTATCGAAGCATTTATCGAGTTGTATAAAATAATATTAAATAATTTTATTTCCAACAACAAAGATCTATATACAAGTTAAAAACATGTGTAATTTAAGCGCAGTATTATAATTATAAATATTTTAGGAAAAATATCACATAATATTGCTATATTATGTGATGCTAAAATATCTATTTCCTAATATATTTACCGACAAACATTCAAAGTGAAAAGAAGTCAAACTTTGTGAAAAACACTGCTACCGTGCACCGGAAAACAACAGTTCAATTCACGATCACGAAGGTTGTTTTATGTTTAAAGATTCTATAGAAATTTCTAGAACATTCTACGTTGAATAGATAAGGTAAAACAATAAACAACAGGTCACGAAGATTTTTAGAAATTTTTATAGGAAAATTACAAGCGAAATTCAAATCGAAGTTTCTCGAATAGCTAACATCGGCCAGAGCCCGACAGACTGTGAAGACAAGACGGAAGCAACCTGGATAAAAAATAAGTTAAACAGTGAAGTAGCGAAAAATAGCAAAAAAGAGTGCGTATGTTTGTATGTTTGTGTATAAAAAACGCTTGGGTAACTCAAATAAAATGTGTCCGCTTGTTGTTTCACTAAACTCTTGCACGAATACATATAGTTTGTAGCTAGATAAAATATACTTTTATATATATACATATATATATATATACGTATATATAACAATATATATTTGTATATATATATATATATATATTATATACATATATATATATATATATATTTATTTATATATATATGTATATATATATACAAATATATATTGTTAAAATTTTTAACTCTCAATAAAACTTTTTACTTTACTATTTTCTCCCAATTCACCTGCTGGTAAACTATTTTTTTTAGAACTTACGACGCAAACAGAGTTCTTTATCCTTACTGTAATAAAACACTGAAGTGTGATGTAAGCGACCTCGTTATTCCATTCGGAATGCATGTATTGACAGAACAACAGAAAGTATTGGAAGCATAACAGTTCTGCATACGATGTTAAGCTGCTCTTAAAGTCCAGGATGACAGAAACCCAGTTTTTTGGATACATAATTATTTATTTTGTAAAGCACATATATACATACAGATGCAGAGTGGTTTTTAAAGAGAGCACGTCGGTAAAATTAGAAGTTCTTTTTACTCTTTTCTCTTACTTCACCTGCTTACATAACATCTCAATTCCAGTTCATAGGCAGAACACACGAAAAGCTTTTACTTTGCTCCACGAGCAATCGTCGTACTTAGATGTCCCCCCCCCCCTATGGTTTTACTCACTCCTTCGCAATACAACCTGTTCTTCTCTGGAACACGCTACCCCTCGATGTTATGATGATCAGGTATCATTGCGCATTTAAAGCGAAGGTTCAAGAGATGTTACTTGACAAGCTGACGGAATCATTACCATAGCTGAATTTTATTTTTTTTTTTCATATATAGTACATACATATATTTAAATATATATATTATGGTATATTTATATATTATTATATTATGTAGAAGCCATTAGTTACACTATTTACGTTCTTTAATTTAATTTTACTTTTTTATTTTATTTTTCGTCTTTTATAATATTAACTAGGTTTACCTACCTTTATTAATTTATCTCTGCATCGCCATGGTAAACTGGCAGAGAATGCAAGAGTAACGCCATTAGACAAAAAAATTTAAAAGGATTTTAAATAAATAACATGTTATAAATAAATATTAAGATCAGCCATTTTCACGAAAAATACACGAAAAATTTAAGTTATATAAATACACATACATACATGTTTAGTTTTATTTTTACTCTTCGAGGAAACTTAAGTGCTAGTTACACGAAAATAGGCGACACTTACAACAAGAGGTTTCTGCTTCAGCACGATTTACATTAGTGTGATCGAAATGGATAAAAGGAAATTACTCAACAAGCTTTACAGCAACATATAGGATGTATAATAAAATCTTACAATATTTATGTACAATGTATGCAATAAAAATTTCGTTATTTTAAATTTAGAATCAAATAAATCGTTCATGTATTCATGCTTGAATGCACACGAATTGACATTAAAAAGGTTAAATTCTAATTCACCGACCATTTCATTCAACCTGCACGGAGCACGCAACAGAAATAAGTTATTTCAATAATTACTGCGACCATTAGGAGCAGAAAGTGGCTTAGTATTTCTCTGCTAAAGATAAGACATATATAAATATAGAACTAATGAGCTCGGAATAATCGACAAAGCCATTTGAAATTATAGCTAAATATATAGTATCTGCCAAGTCTCTGCGCTTTATAAAACGCAATATATGGTGATGTCTACATAGATTGTGATTATATCTGTCATATATACCACATATACATTGAAGATAAAGTAGGAATATATACATATATATAAATAAATGTAGTCTAGTGGTAGAGGACTTGTGATCGCCAACCAAACGTAGCAATTGTGGTATATCTCTCATAAATATATTTGGGGAAGGTCTATGCCCAGCAGTGGGTATCTATGAGCAGAAATTACGACGACTATATTGATAATTAAAAATATAAACAATCTTTTTATTACTTTTCTTTCAATAACTCATTTACATTGTATTGACATTTTACGGTCTTTAGTTTTCGATTTTTAAAACACGTACAACATTATCCTTAAAGTTTGTATCTATGTATTACTTTGTCCACTCTGCGTATAAAATAACGTAAATTGGTTTAGATCTCCACCCTGTGTACAAATTGGGGTTGTACACTTTGGATCGACCACCCCAACCTCGATCGTATCTCCGTACCGTCGCTTGAAGTTATGGGACGTTTCCTTCCTAGTTTTTTTTACCTCGGGTAATGCTATGTTTTATTTATCGAAAATATATTAGGACGAGTAAATAGAATTTTTGCAAAAAATATATATGAACTTTTAATAAAATCTTTTTGACTTTACTATTTTTATCTGGCTGGTTTTGATTAATAATTATGTAAATGTAACATTATTTAAAATATATTGTAAAATAATATTACCAGCTGTTTTTACTTTCTTTTTCATTCTTTTAAAATAAGTAACTGTAGTGGAAATATTAATTACACATTAACACATTAAAAAATTATTTAAAAAAATGAATATATAACGCCGCGAAAAATTATTTATGGATCATGCATTGTTAAGAGTAACACAAAATTGGTTTAAAAATTTTAATTTTGTACTTTGATGTCGAAGATGTACTTAGCTTTGGTTACGAATAAAATGGAAGCAATATTTGAAAAACTGTATCAAGATCGAAACATTACAAAGGTTTAAAAATTGATCACAAACAAGTTACCTATTTAAAAAAAGCTGAGGATACAAAAACTTTGATATCTTGGTACGGTGGAAGCTTACTGAAAGAAACCGTAAAGTAATTTGTAAGATTTAATTGAAACGCAACGAAATCAAAACATTTTGAAAGCGCTGAAAACGTCATGGTTTTTGGTGGATGCTGTGAGCATTGTCAATGACGAGGTTTTCACGCCAGATAAAACCATTATTACGAATCTCTACGGACAACAACTGATGGGACTAAAGATATAAATGAGAGAAAATGAGCGTAAATAATCAATAGATGTCGTGTTGTCTTACATGACAACTATCGGAAACTTATCTTTAGCCACTCAACAAAAATTAAGAGAATTTAGGTAGCGGTTGATCACATATCCTCTATTCCTGTCCTCATCATAATTCTTTAGGCAGTATCAGATTAACATCAAGTGATGACTGCTGACTACTGGTTGAATATTTATGGTCAAAATTCTCTAAAGACGTATATACACTATATTTAAAAGTAAATTAACTTTGAAAAAATTTCTCTCAAAATTTGCATGTAAAATGTGAAGAAATTTTTTCTACAATCTATATCATTTAAACATTAAAGTTCGTGTAACTCAAAAAAATGTTAATTTCTTGATTATTTTAATTTCAACAATACAGTTTACGTATACACCAATTCCTCACTTTGCGTCGTGGTTACGTTCCAAAAAAACACGACGCAAATTGAAACGCCGCAAAGTGAATTAAGATTTTCTATAGCAAACTATGTAAAGATCGAAGATAGGTTTCAGGGTTACGAAAATACTACTTTTTTAAAAGAAAATTGAACAAAGTAAACATTTAAAAAAACAAAAATAATATAGCTCTCCCAATAAACAAATTTACCCTTTTTGTAACCAGAAACAACACGTAATAATTTAAATAAATTTATTATTCTCTTTTAAATAAAATACAACACGCTACATTACAACACACTTATTAATTGATACTGAACTCTTTTTCTATCTTTTAGAAAAAAAAGAAAATTAAAAAAAAAAATTAAAGACTCGAACCCAAAACAACGCAATCTCGAAAATCTAATGCACAGTGACGCGCAGTGAAAGTTAATACTAATTAAGCAACGACGCCAATTCGAAAAAAACGAAAAACGAAACGACGCAAAGCGAGGTATTGGTGTATATGGTATTGAATACTCAATACAATAAACTGAGCATTGGTTGATTAAGAGTGTATTTAAAATATAACATCAGCTAGCATAATTATGGCAAGGGATGGATTCTCCCACAAAAGGCAAACATTTTTAATTATTACTTTACTATATGAAAGTAATGTTAAATTGTATTATGTGTTTCTGATAACGTGCCTATTTGAAAAACATTGATATAAATAATAATAAATATAAATTGCACCTAAATATGAGAAAGTAAAACATAGTGTTTAATAATAAAAAGTAGTGTAAGCGATCTTATCTCTCGAGACTGTTATTTCTTATAGATAACCGTAGTGTGTAATCACCTTTATTTTGGTTTGAATAATACTATTAGCTGAACTTACACATCTTTTATGGATTCCATGGAATCCAATAGGAGTGGTTGCAAGCTGTCTGCTTACAGGATCATCTGTACACTTTGGTCTTGGTCTCCCTTCCAAATCCTTAAAGACATAGCAGCCAACTATTCTGGGCGCTCTGTGACCAAATTCAACTTTCTCCCAATTTCTAATTCTCTACTACTCAATTACATTATTATAAAATAATGGAAACAAAATATAACTAACTTCAATATAAAAATTGTAAAATAAGGATTCTAAATAAAAATTTAAAATTGTAGTATTGTTAAAGGTAGGCGAAGTAAAACAAGCAATATGTGATAGGTAATAAGGCATGGAAAAAAAGGAGAAGAGAATAAGAAGGACAAAAGAGAAATTGTAAAAACTTATTGTAGATAATGTCTTACACATAGTAAGGGAGCACGAGAGATCCCCAAAAGGGAGGATAAAACTAACTACATTAATATAACTACAAAAACAATTTTCCGTCTACCGTTTTCCGAGTTAACATTTTTTCAGTCACAAAAACGTACGTCTATTGAAATGAGAACTCAATTAAGAAGATCCGAACGCAAATTGTTCCGCCCGACTCTCAATTTAATTCGGAAACGTCGAACAGTGTAAAGTCGTTAAGCGAGTAATGGTGCGACGGTGCGGAGAATTACTCGCGGAACAGATTCTGACTATGTTCCGATGAATGACGCGGAACGAATTTCGACTGGAACAACTTCCGATTGAAAGCGCGTGAAGCAAGTTCGAACAGATGGTGCGAAGTGCTACGGGATTTAATTTGTTCCTTTTATTTATTTATTTTTTCTCACTGACAAATCGTACTATCTCGCTGACATTTAAATTAACTTCTAGATAGCAACCACCTTCTTAGGTACTCCTAATTATCATCATTATTTTTATCATTTCTCCTCAAGAGATTTTCAAAACAAAAAAGAAAAGCTTACAATTAGAGTACAACCTTGGTATCCACATGCCTCTATCACATGCCTTTGCTCTCCTCGTAGAATTTTCATGTTTGGCTTCCATTCTCCGATACTACGAATATGCAAATTTTCTATTGAATTCAATTATAATATTGACGTTAGGATCAGCCTAATTGGCCGCTGGTGCCTTAAGGTTTTTGAGTGGAGACCACGAACTAACAAGTGGAGAATGTCCTTCAAAGGGGACAGACTTTGAAAGAATCGTCGGTAGACGCTGGGTGCCAGCTACTTCCAACCCTGTGATAAATGTGAACAGCGGGCTGGCAGGCGGTGCAATTTGTTGCACGACTACCACTGCATGTGCGGAAGTGGCTAAATATTGGTCCTTTTCTTATTTGGAAAACCTTTCGTAAACCATAAAATTGTATAGAAAAATCATTTATGATTTTAGTTTTTTTTTTTAATTTTGATGTTAGTTGTACGTATAAAATAAAATTTAAGTTAAATCAAAATTTCCAATAGCGCATGAAGCACGGAATTGCCAATTTTAAAGTTGCATTGGCTTATAAAAATGTAAACCGGACGGGGCGACGCCAAATCCACTTCCGGGCTGATGCACACACATGCAGTCTACTGGCCAATGCGCACAATACAATTTTTGTAATAAAACTACATAATGCACCGACTTTGCTTTCTTTCCATTCTCTCATTTGGCAGATAAAAAGTTAATAGAATTACGACGGAATATCAATTTTAAATTTCATATTTCTTTTTTAAAATTTATCTTGTATTTATTATTATCCAAAACACATGTCAGTCAGATAGAAGATATTCAACGAAAGAGGTTTTACTACAACCTAAATTATTGCAAATTTTAATACCTAAATTATAAATTATATAAACCTAAATTATGGCAATTTTGACAAAATAATAGAAAGGACTTTTAAAGTAAATTCATAAAGATCGAGTGCTTTTTGAAACCATTATTAAGGAAAGCGATGGAGCGGAAAATAACGTTATAAATTCGTTTTATAGAAGCCTAGTACTGGAACAAAGAAATACATGGAGTAATACTAATTTTATAATAATTTCATACCCTACTATTATGATTACGACACAACATTTTAAGTGTAATTTAATTATATATATATATATATATATATATATATATATAATTATAAATAGTTTAAAATAATTGTATATAGTTTATTAAATTAATATTTTTTAATTGACACACGTCAAAACAAAGTCACCTTAAGATTTAAATTACAAAACTCGATGTATACTATATTGTAATTTTTAGATGCCATAATTTCTATATAAGTGTTCTCTGCTCATAACGTCGGATTAAAAAATATTTTGCTTAACAAACTATATGGTCATATCATGCTATAATTATAATTAAGTCAAAATGACTAACACAAATGAGAAGTTACGTAAAATTTGAAATTTCTAAAAACCAATGTTAACTGTATTACTATTGTCAGAACCTATCAACCTTTATATGCAAAATACTCTATTCCTCCCGTCATTTTCAGCCCATTGACGCCTACTGTAAGGTATAGGCCTCACCCTGAAAGATAAAACGAGCGAATTTACTATAAACACTGCTGCCCATCTCCTGGAAACTTATTTACGAGCTGTGGCAATACTGTGTATTTAATTCACAAAGTGTAAATTATGTGTATTCTATTTTTTCTGAAGATATTAATGCTATTAGCTCTAAGGCTTTTACAGCTTCATCGGTACTGAGTTTACGGAGCGGAAGGGTCCGTGAACTAGATTTAAACTAGAAACTAAAAGCTGGGGAGGCGCCAACCAGTTGCACGGGGAAGCTTGAACGTTGTTAAGGCTCTTCGCGGTAGAGCTTTGACGGGGTGTGTTGCTGGAGTGTGCTTGCGGGTTAGGACGGCAGCGTGGACCTCAGGCGAGCAGAAGAGGGATCCGGATCCAACCACGGTTCACCCAAGCTGTTCGCGGTTAGGGAGCGGGCGACCGCTCACTAAAAACGGGTGTTGTGGTGTGGTGGATGATGTTTTGTTTTGTTATGTAGAACGCGACGACCTGTGTAAAGTATTGAAGGTGCAGTGGTTGCGTAAATTATGTAATATCGTATACTTACTATCGCATGTCACTGAGTTACCACTGTTCCTCGCATGATACGATGAAAAAACTTTTTTTTTTCAAAACTTTTAATTCCATTTAACACGTTCACTACGGGCCCAATTTTGAAGAACTTTCAGCTGGTGCGGCTGAGGTCGAATCAGCCTCAAGCTGAACTTCCTAGTAGTGCTGTTGAGGCCTTTTCTGCCTCATGTTCATCAATATTTTTTACAATATTGAGTCAATGCTTCGCAGACATAAAGAAAACTATATTTGTCTTTGTCATACCTCATACGGTTGAGTGTAAACAGCCGCCGCACTAGAGAGAAAACACGAGTTTTACGCGCCGCACCAGTGCAAAGTCTACCATGAGGCTGAATCGACCTCAAGCCGCAGTGAACGTGTTAACATCTCAGATCATATAGTCATGATAATAAATGCAAAGATATGGAGAATTTTGATTTGCAACATCAACTGTTAGCTTTCTCTTTACTATTAGAGTCGTGTTCATTATCATCATTTTAGCCGTGGATTGTGCACTGGTGGAAAGAAGCCTCTCCCACAGATTTACGGTTAAAAAAGGTTGTCTACCCGCCTTACGCAATTGCTGGTCAATGGTTTCTACTGAAGAACCTTAAAGTCATTACTGCCATTTATTCACCACGCTATTTGGGCATTGCATAGATCTGATACTGTACTATCTATTACTCACCTCAAGTGAGTATCGATTATTTTATAATCCTATTATAATTTACCCTGCAATAACAAATCAAAGCTAAATATATCTATATGTACACCATAACATGAAATCTGAAAAGGAAATCGACAACGTATCGATATTCAAACATCCTGTGTAAACCAAATCAAACATATTTGCATTGCGTTTGCTTCTAAACTCAAAGCATACGCTCTGTATAAATCTCCGACATTTATTTATAGATTCGATTTGTTGATAAACTTTGCATATGGCATTAAATCTTTGATCTAATTTAATATTCTTTTATGTACATGTTAAAAAATAAAAATATAGTTGCATAATAACTAACAAAAAAAATGTGCTATTGACGGTCTCATCGCACAACAGAATTTTTTCCAGAAAATCATAATATAGAAGTAGAAGGAATTCAAATTCATTCATACATATATTTACATACATTTATTCCTATGTTAGTAATAAATATTTCATATAACAATGCAGCAATAATTAATAACATTAAATTTACTAGGATAAGTTGGCATTTAAACGGAGAAAGAAAATATAATACTAAATTAATGTATAAATAATCATAGGTCGAGTAAATTCTGAATCTAAACCGTTTCTTAAAAATTGGCAATGACAACACGTTCCACAACACATTCACAAGCTAATAGTCTGTATGGTAAAAGATTTGGCCATGTATGATTTAGAATGCAACGGCATTTTAATTTCAGATTATCTGATGATCTCAACTACCTTTATTTGATAATTTTACATTTATAATTGTAATGACACTTAGCTAGTATTAATATTTTGTTCAATCATGATTGTGAAAGTTAATGATCTAATCCTAAATAAATAAAAACGATCAGTTAAATAAATAGACAGAAGATATTTTAAAATAGATATCAGCACAGGTATTTCTCAATCGAAATAAGAGAGTTTAGGATAAAAATACTATCCTAAATAAATAAAAACGATTAGTTAAATAAATAGACAGAAGATATTCTAAAATAGAAATCTGCACAGGTATTTCTCAATTGAAATAAGAGAGTTTGAAATAAAAATACTACCCTAAATAAATAAAAACGATCAGTTAAATAAATAGACAGAAGATATTTTAAAATAGATATCAGCACAGGTATTTCTCAATCGAAATAAGAGAGTTTAGGATAAAATACTATCCTAAATAAATAAAAACGATTAGTTAAATAAATAGACAGAAGATGTTCTAAAATAGAAATCTGCACAGGTATTTCTCAATTGAAATAAGAGAGTTTGAAATAAAAATACTATCCTAAATAAATAAAAATAATTAGTTAAATAAATAGACAGAATATATCCTAAAATAAATATTTCCACAGGTATTTTTTAATCGATGCAAGAGAGTTTGGAATAAAAATATTATCCTAAATAAATAAAAACGATTAGTTAAATAAATCGACAGAAGCTACTCTAAAATGAATATCTACATAGGTATTCCTCTATTGATTCAAGAGAGTTTGGAATAAAAATACTAACCTAAATAAATAAAAACAATTAGTTAAATAAATCGACAGAAGCTACTCTAAAATGGATATCTACATAGGTATTCCTCTATTGATGCAAGAGAGTTTGGAATAAAAATACTATCCTAAATAAATAAAAACGATTAGTCAAATGAATCGACAGAAGCTACCCTAAAATGGATATCCACACAGGTTGTCCTCAATTGATGTAAGAGAGTATAGAATAAACGTACAATCCTAAATAAATAAAAACGATTAGTTAAATAAATCGAAAGAAGATATTCTAAAATAGATATTTCTACAGGTATTTCTCAATTGATACCAGAGAATTTGGGATAAGCATACCTTCAAAAGGAGAGATCAGGCTTTAATTACATCATAGGTATACCGGCTTCAATCAATCGGTAAGGAACGCGCATACCAGAGCGAGGCATTCCACATTCCGATACATCGGCGCTTGCCATCCAATCGTACGATCCCAAACGGGTCGGAATGTATTCATCAAATGATTCCGCGTAATTGAATACGCCAGTACTGTTACAAAGAATTTATTTCTGAACGCTTTTGTGAGATGTAGTGATACTACAGTAAAAAAGTTTCAAGCGTTGTCTTTAGCGACCCTAGCTAACATTATATTACAATATGTATTATATTATCATTATATAATAATAAAACCACACTCTGTTGCACATCTAAAACAGAGTACCCCAAACTTTTTTGTGTCGTAGACCCCTTGCCATGTTTTTCCGTGTTGGGTAGGCCCCCTACTTACCTTATATTGATTTCCAGTAAATTTCTAACTGTAGTGAAGTTTAGTGGTAAAAACTTAAAGTAAAAACACATATTAATTTATACATTTATTAATTGATTTAAATTAAAACTACTCAAAATAAAATTTTGTATCTACTATACCAACTAAACCAATCTATGATACCAACATTCTACAACTTACACAATTTTATAAACTTTAATAATTATTAATAATTTTTTTACTTCATAGATACTTTTATAAATAATGTAAATGTTTTGATATTATAAGATAGTAAGATGTAAGTAAATAGGTACTATCAATGTATGTGTTGAGATCCACTATCGTGGACTCCCATTTTCATTTCATGAACCCCCAAATTTTTGTCAGGTTGTCATAGACCCCTAGGGATATAGACCACTTTGGGAATCACTGATCTAAACAATGTCATATAATTGTGGTAGTGAGGAAATAGTTGAAAAGAGATTCAGAGGCAAGAAACTGTGACGAAAGAGCGTAATGGGATATATGGAACAGGTAAAGTAAATAAATCTACAAATTTCTGAAAAAATAAAAAAGGCCCCATTCTTCTCAAGATAGAGGTGAATGGGAGGTCCCCACAATAGGGATCACTAATAAAAAAACTACATCTAATAAAACACTATGGTTATGGTCTAACCGCAATCGCGATTTGCCATAAATAATTTTTAGATGGATGGAAAAATATTTATACTTTAATAAAACAGTGTCGAGTGATACGGTAAAAAACAGTAATTGTACAGAGAGATTGGTTATATATGTAAAAGCCTTACAACGTAAGTTTATTGGCGACTTACTGGATCATCTAAAACCTCTTTGTATTTTTATTTGTTTTTTTTATACTATTTGACAGTTTGTGTTGCGATGCAGTTTATGCTTGTTCGTTTGTTCTGTCAGTTTATTGTTATGTATTATTTTACTGTTAGTTTTGTAAAGTTATAATTAAATCACCGCCATCATTTTCATTTTATTTTTTTTAATATTTTCGTTCATTGGTCAATAAAAATTTTTTACACCTATTTAAAATCAATAAAGCGTTCGCTTAGAAGTTTCGTTACATTATAATTTTTCTATTGAAATTCGATATGCCTGAAACTTTTCAGTTCAAAGTCTGTACTGATAATAAAAAATGATTAATTTTAATATGTAATATAAAGAATTTTGAAAACGCTTTCCAACAGTACATTATCAATAGATAAAGATTTTTATTATACCTGTAACCATTGATTTTTGTATACGATGCACTATATACTCGTATTAAATAACAGCGAATGAATTATACTTTCATCCCTTTAATGATTTTACACCCATAACTAATCACCCTGTATAAATATTACATACCACACCAAAATACTCTAATCTCAGGCTTATATATCAATCGTTTATAAAAGGTGTATGGTGGCAGATTTATTTTACCAACGTAAATAAAAAATTTACTATTTGTCACATATCTTTAACAGCATCAGACGATAAAATAAAAAAGTGTATTTAATTTTGTCCAGTTGCACTGTCTCAAACGGAGTCCTGTGTTAAGCGCAAAACGCTGCCTTAAACTTGGTTCAAAGGACCACATTTCTGAACGAATATTTTCTTTTAAATTCACAAGAATTCAGAGATTGTTATTATAAGCTCTCTCTTTGAGATAGCTTTATAAAAAATCCTTTGGATTTAAGATGGGTGACGTCAGTTGCCCGAGGATATCACCTTTCTTTCAGTTCTTGAAGAATTAAAATTTTTGTGTAACTTCAACTTCTTTGAAGTTTCATGAATAATCGCTTTTAAAAGTCCCAGTGAGGTCAATCTTCTCTGTATTGAAAAGTCATGGATTTTAAAGTAAATATCTTTCAACCAGTTCAATATTTTTGAGAGTCCTAAAAGATCGACTGGGCCTTGACCTGGACATAGCCGGAGAGCAGTTGCTCGGAATCCCTGCATCCAAGATCGAATAAAATTAAAAATCCGTGTATTACTTATCCTTCGAATACACTTGAAGAGTCAAAAAATTTTTACACTGGTTTAATTTACACTGGTCACTTTTGTGTATAATAAGGAAAATTCTTAAGTGTCTAATTTAATAAAACTGGAAACAAATACATCTCTATAATGGCTTCCTTCAAGGTAAAGCTACGAAGTTATCAAAAGCGTCGTGATTTGTAAAGAGCCCACAAGAGAGCCTTCGTACTTCATCTTCAGCACCATAATTCCAGGGGACCAATCCGCTTCTGTTATCTCTCCTTTATCATCTATGATTCTGCTTCGTAAAACAAGACTGGAAACACACTCTCTTCGATTTGTATTTCGTCAAATGTTATTATTAATAATCAATTATTTTTATTGATGAATAACGCCTTGTTTCTCTTAGCTATTTCATTACTTGAGAACGACATTACCTATAATTTTTTCTATTTTGTTCCCTAGTACTTATGTAATAATGAAAAAAAAAGAAATACAATAACGGTTTATTCCTTTATTTCTTTTTGCTTCCTTTTGCAATGTCGATAAATAAAAAGCAAAGAATTTAGTTTAGTACGGGTGGAATTAATTTCGAAAATCCTTATTCTTCACGTAGCAAATTGTATCACATGTTCTCTTATTGAAATAACTTGGGCATTATTTATTTACGCATTATAAAATAGTACTAAAAACTTTGCCTATCTTCTAAGAGATCAAGAAGAGCTTGAAGATATTGTTCCTATGTTTTTTTATCTGATTTGTTCTGCTGCTGCGGCAGTTGCAGATTCTGAGATTACGAGAATGCAGTGCATTGAGACGGTTTAACCTAACACCTCTTTAAAGGTAATGCTCGAGGGCTCCCTGGAAAGCCCCGACTTGGGCCGCTACATACAATGAGCGAATTGATTTTCTCATTGCATACACATGTACAACCTAAATTATAATATTTAGTTATGTGATGTGGAAAAACGTTTATTGAATAATTAACATAATTTGTGCCCGGAAAATGAATAATGCGCCTACGAGCGGTTGCGCATCGTTTCCTAGTTCAAATCCGACTCCCCGAGAACTGCAACAGCCGCGGGCGCACCTGCTGCGCCTTGGATACCTGCCAAGGCGCAAGCAAGAGCGCGTATCGTGCACGCCGTGCGAGTGAGCGAGACGAGTGGACGAGACGAGCAAACGGTTGAGCGTTGTGACGACGTCCGCGGGAACTTTCACATATGGCGGCTTTTTATGTAGCAATATTATTACAGTTATTAATATCATTAGTAAATATATAAGTGAAAGTGAGATATGATCTGTCGAGTTAGTAAATTTTAAATAAAACAAATAATCAATAGATATAAAGCTGGACCATAACTAAATTACATGTGATAAACACTTGACATAAACATGTTTCACCCTGAGGGTGGGTCGGATCGCTAAGGGCGATTAGTCTCGAGAAGCGGCTGTGGTTAACAGCTCCCGTTTGCTTCGTTACGAACTTCATACGAAGGGTAAACGGTACGGTACAGGATTGTTACATATATCCTTTATTAGTCTATTTAAAAACATTCAGTTTTAAACATTCCTTCTTCTCCACAGTTTGTAGCTGTATATGAGACGGGTGGAGTTATAAAACAGATCTGGGAAGAATTGTGATCGCCTAATGCAGTGATTCCCAAAGTAGTCTATATCGACCCCTAGGGGTCTATGATAACCTGCAGGGGTCTACGTCAGCAAAAAAAAAATTTTGGGGGTCCATGAAATGAAAATGGGGGTCCACGATAGTGGATCTCAACAAATACTCTGATAGTACCTATTTACTTACATCATACTATCTTATAATATCAAAACGTTTACATTATTTATAAAAGTACCTATGAAGAAAAATAGAAACAGACTGGACATCATAAACCGAGGAGATTTAAGATTAACCCTTACAAAATTGACGCTAAATGTTGATAATTTATTATTAAAGCATCAGGTTCATCCTTCTCATTAAAAATATTGACTTATTGCTTATGTTATTTTATTTATAGTTTATTTTATGTTTATTTAATGTTACGTATATTTTACATAACAGATACAAAATTTTATTTTGAGTAGTTTTAATTTAAAATCAATTAATAAATGTATAAATTAATATGTGTTTTCACTTTAAGTTTTTAACACTAAACTTCACTACAGTTAGAAATTTACAGGAAATCAATATCAGGTAAATAGGGGATCTGCCCAACACGGAAAAACATGGCAAGGGGTCTACGACACAAAAAAGTTTAGGGAACTCTGGCCTAATGCTTCCATACGGTCCTAACTTACACTAATACCTTGGTGGAGTATTGCAGAATGGTCATAAAAGAGTGTATAAACAGGTTGGGTAAACAAATAAATACCATATAGAAATTAATAAAAACTGAATGAACGAAAACGTAAAATTTAAAATAAATGAATAATGTATAAGTAAAAACACAAAAATAAAGTAATATATAAAATGTAATATCTGTATAATTCCGTAAGGGAATTCTGCGAAAGTGTGATGAGGTATGAACGGAACAAAGGATAAAAAAGGAATGATAGAATATGTGAGGAATGAAACAAAAAAAAATAATTGACACAAAGATGGAAGAAAACGAGGATTATTGTTGTCACATCTCTGTGCACTCAAGAGAGAGGAAGTAAGAAAGGCCTCCACAAAGGCGAGCGAAAAAAAAACGATACTAATACACATGTGCATTTGTACGGCTGGATTGGACGTACGGATGGACTGCACTGGATCTTCTCATACAAGGATCCTGCGCTGATAGTTCGTTCACCACTATCTATCAGATTATTTAATTTTTTTTTAATTTACACCTCTTAAATGCGTTATAAACAATCTCCACCAGTTAGCTCAGAGTTATGCAGAAATGACAGGTGGGCAGATGTGTAAATGACATGCTTAAAGGAAGATAAATAAGACAATAAGACGTGCCAAGTCACTACCTATTTTTAAGAAAATGGTTTAAAAATTATTTATTAGATCTATGATTATTTATACATTTCATTTCAATTTATTCAATTTTTCATTTATACATTTCATTTCAATTTAGTCATTACTTTTTCTTCCTCTGTTTCTTTATTTTATCCGAGGCAAGTGCGATCCAAATCAATTTGATGTTTTTATTTATTATTGTAATATATTTATAATATGTATTACACCTTTTTTATTATAAGTATATATGTTATATACGTATGTATGTATGTTTAAGTATGTATGTCTATGTATGTTTTTGTATATTTATGTTCATTTGTTTGTGAATATGTATTTTTTTTGTACACGTGAACTACCCTTTATAGGTACTATTATCTTTTCCTTACTATGGTTGTCTGTAAGAGATTGCCTTGAGTGATAAGACCGCCCATTGTACTTTTCTGTATATTATTGTATCTGTATATTATGTATCTTATCGTTTACAATAAAGAATATGAAATAACTAAATTAAATGAAAAAATAACCAACTAGTGTACACATATAATAAAACATTACGTATTTTATAGTTACTCGTAAACACCAATAGAATAATATAATATAATACATATATAAAATTTACACATACATATATATGATACAAATTAAATAAAGTTCACGTAAACTTTTAAATTGAGAAGTCTCCAACGTTCTTTTAAAATTATAACGGTTTATTATCTCTTATTCCGAGTAGAAGTTTATTTAAAAGTAGAACGCTTTAGACAAGAAAATAAGAATGAAAAATTTCTAATTTGTGAAAAGGACAAAGTCGTTATAGTTCATTTTATAATTTTAAGTTTATCTCGTGGTTTATATTGAAGAATTACAAATATGGCATTAAATAAGAAGACGAAGTAATATACGTAAGGAACTCAATGTATATGTATGAGTTTTATGTAATTGTACGAAGACACGGACGCTAATGCCTGTGTGATATGAATTCTAAAAAAAAGCTCCAATAACTCTAGAAGAAAGAAGTTCTTTCATAACATGGTCAATATATATAATAAATTGTGAGCAATTTTTTAAAATATTTATTAGGGGGGCATCTTCAGGAGTTATGTTACACCGATTAGTGCCAAACACAGTCTCTGTGGCGGTTGTGTGATTCGCATTGTTTGCCGTATACGCATTTTTCAGCGGGCTGGCGGCACTTTATTGCACGACTACCACTGCATGTGCGGAAGTGGTTAAATATTGGTCCTTTACTTACTTAATTTTTTTTATTAGCCAGAGGCGTTGTATGATCTTCAGCTCGTGGAGAATGGCAACAATCGTCGTCATCATTTCAGCCCTACTACTTCCACTGCTGGACTTTCTTGCGTATAGATTTCCAATAAGACCGCTTGTACTCGGTCTGCGTCCGGTATTTCCTGGTGGCCTTAAAATGGTCCTGTCCGCTTTATGAATGGACTTTCTACGCTGTTTCCGTGGTCCAGAACTTTGAGGACCCTGTTGCCATGTTTTCTGCGCGCTATGTGGCTTACCTACTGCCACTATAACTTGCAAATACTCTGGTTTATGTCGGTTGCTTTCGTTCTTCTACGAATCTGTGGCAATATTTCAACACTGACTGCAAGTTATGAGTATCTTTGTTCACCAGCGCTACCTTTACCGTCCGTATATTATTGTTCTTCACATCTGAATTGTTTAGATATTAGCTTATGAACCAAGAAGTTTCACTCGTAAGAGGTTGACCTCAAAAAGTTTCGACTCACAAATGACCGCCAACGCGACGAAAAGACTCCGCAGTGAATATTCATAGAATTTAAGATGAGATGACTCCTCAACTGTTTGCTCACCTTGAGCTGAAAGCCGCGCCGTTTCAAGTTACGACCCGGTGTGTTTATTTACAACCGAATGTCAATTCCACGAACGTGTCGAGAACATTCCAGAAAAAAGTTTTTGTTATTTCATTGGAACGACTACAGAAGATCACATGATTTTTCTTTTTAAAGTTATTATGTACTTCAATTAAAACAATTATCATTACTGATTGAAAATTTAGGAGGAATTTGTGTATAAATAAATAGTCATACATTAAACAAAGTCGTACGCTGTAATTAAGCTAAGATTAAAAAGTAAAGTAAACTTGTCATTTAACTCCTTGATGTTAGGAAGGCAGGTAATTTTTTTCCCTAGGTTGGCAGGACTGTCTTTATTTGCCAAGCGTCTGTTTATCAAAAGTTGGCATTTCCTTTGAGTCATACCAAATAATTTTCGACTTTTTTGGCCAAAACTCGACTTATATCGTTCCGCAAACACGGTATTCACCTGATTTGGCTTCGTGCGACTTCTAGCTTACTCAGCAAATTTGATATGCCAATGCGGGGACACAGTTTTGACACGATTGATAAAAACGAGAGATAAAAACTGAATCGAAGATCTTGAAGGCATAAGAGAACAAGATTATTCCGACTGGTTCGAGGACTGGAAAAACTTTCTCTCTCTCTCTTTCACTCTCTCTATCTCTCTCTTTCATTCTTTCTCTCTCTTTCACTCTCTTTATCTCTCTCTCTTTCATTCTCTCTCTCTCACTCTCTTACTCCCTCTCTCTCTCTATGTATAACTGACAAGCCTGCAAGCTTCTTATAGGTCCTATTAGAAATCCGTGGGGATAGTTATGTCCAGCCGTGGTTATTGTGTTGACTGCAACGATGATGTCTCTTCTGTTTCAAACAGTAAAAACATTAAAATATGATATTAAAATGATGCAAGAAAAAAATTCTTCATTTTATTTACTCTTTCATTCGCCGCTGGTGTTTTTAATATATCTTGGAAGAAAATTGCGTTGCGTATCAACTTCAGCTGTCACATGCAGACATGAATTATGTTTCAGTATAATTTATATAAACACTACCGGACATGAAGCGAGCCCATTCATAATATATATGTCAGTTCTTTGAATATCGTTCGACCTTTGTACTAAACGATAGGAAAGTTTCTTGTGAATTTTTTGTACATATATACTTACAACTGTCATTGATATTCTTAGCTCAGCGGTTGAGAACTCCGGCTTACGATCGTTGGTCGCGAGTTCAATCCTCTATCATTTACAATTTGTTTAATGGAATCAGGCGTTACCTCGCGGAAGTCCATCCTAAGTAAGAAAAGGACCAATATTTAGCCACTTCCGCACATGCAGTGGTAGTCGTGCAATGAAATGCACCGCCCGCCACCACCAAATTACTCAACACGTGTTTCACCCCTCAACGGGGCATCTTCAGGAGTTATGTAACACCGATTAGTGCCAAACACAGAGACTCTGTGGCGGTTGTGTGATTCGCATTGTTTGCCGCATACGCATTTATTAGCGGGCTGGCGGGCGGTGCATTCCATTGCACGACTAATACTGCATGTGCGAAAGTGGCTAAATATTGGTCCTTTTCTTATTAACAATTTGTGTATTAATTATTTATAATTGCCACTATTCACAAACGAGTTTCAAGAAGACTGGCAGCAGCATCCTCTGCGTACTGTAATACCACATTGCGATCGCCAACCTGAGTACAAAGCGTGGCGATTATGGTACATCCCCCCCATAGATATCTTTGGTTGAGACCTATGGCTTGCAGTGGGCCTCTATGGGCTGAAACGATACATAAAACTTAAATTTATTACACTTAACTACCAAGTTAAAGTTCAAAAGTACCAATTTTACTAACTTATACAGAATGTGTGACCTCCACAATTCATATATTAGTGATATTGATATATTCTCGTGCTCTCTCGAATCTTTTAAAAGACAATTTCGTTCGAAATTATTGAGTACACAATACGATTTAAACTATAATATAAATATATGACATAGATATATAAACAAACATAATTTAAATATATAAACCATAATCTTTGATCCCTGTTTAGTAATGTTTTTACTTGTTCTGTCATTGTTTGACTATAAATCATTATATGTTCTCAGTGCGATAGTTATAAGGTAACAACTGTAACTAATTTTATATGTCTAAGCTTCTAAGTTTGTACTTTCTTACTGCCTTTTGTTACTGTTTATCTCCAATAAAGTAAATAAATAAATAAACTTGAAAATTTACTGATTTAGTAGTTATGGGTAAAAATCTTAAAAGTAACATATAGCTCATTTGTCAGTAAATAGTTTTAAAGATTTTACGATTATTTCCAATTATCGTGTGTAAAGTGACCATTCTGAAATATGTCACCTTATTTTTTTTCTATTTGAATTCAACAAACTAGTAACTTCTGACCGTGTAGTCTGCAGGAACAGATATTAAAAAAAATTAATTTGAAATTATTCCAATTTTTTAAACGCTATTTCTTACTTTATTATCATAACTTTATTGTTTCTGTAACTATTGATTTTTAGACAGGATGTACCTTACATTAAATTCGAAATAATGTTTAACAAACCCTGTCTGTATAGGATTGACAGCAAAAATCCATTCAGCATTCACCCCTCTAAAACTTTAGAATTTTTTTTTACATTTGACCTCTGTCTCGCCTGATGCGCTGACAAGGTCTACGATAGTACATGCTTGACTAGAGGAAACCTATTTACTCTTGTCTAGAAGACTCCATAGTTATAATTGTCTGAAAACAATTACGCCGATAGTTTGTTCCACTCCTTGGCTGTTTACACTATAAAAGTATTTACAAAACGCTCAATGCGAGCGGAAGTAATTCCAACCGTAGCATCGTGAATTCACATTTCTTGTAGTCCGATTGAAGAAAGGAGATGGAAGAATTGTTAGTTGTAATTCCAACGCACACTCTACGAAATGTAGTCTGTAGAATACTAGTATAATATATTAAATAAAATAATAATCAATCACCCTGTATGTTTGTTTAAGAATCGACAATTACAAACTTTTTATCACATGTAAAAAATGTTTTTATCGACCATAATAAGAATAACTTTGGCTCCATGTTAAAAATGCATTTGACAAACCCATTTTTAAAAAGTGAACGATGACGTTCCGTTACGTACTAGACAAGTTGACGTGTAATTTTCCCGCCAATTTCGACATGCTATTGAAGACTATCCGATGTCGGTCATTTCGATTACGTTATTTTAGTAAGGTTTTTTTCATTTAAAATTCTTATAATTATTTTATTCCTACACATATACAGCCGCAATGGTATTTCATTCCAATTCAATATTTTTATCCTAAGAGAGGAAACATTTTTATTATTTATTAATTTACACAATAACAGTTAATACATAAATATACTTAATTAACTTGTATTATGTTGAGGAACTAATCAACTCGACAATTGCATATGTAAAATAGTATTTCTATAAATAATAGAGATATCTGAAATCATTGTAAAGTATATATACTATAACATAGTACATATACCATAACGCTATCTCTAAAACTATAATACTTCAAATTTTCCTTTTGACAAAAGAAATAAATTAAATGTGCGTACCAAATTTCAGATCAATCTGACAACGGGAAGGTGCTTAAATTTCAATTTCTAATTTTGACCCAAATAAATAAACAAATAAATTCCGTACAGGTCGAACTAAATGAAGCCGTTTAAAAATAACACGAGTTTTACAAAATTGTTCAGGCGAATTTTCAAACAATAGCTCTTGTCTATAATATTGGTATATTAAAAATGACAAAGAATCGACTTTATTATGAAACAAAAGACAGCGTACCAAGTTCCACACGAACGGACAGCTGTTAAACAATTGAATGACGATTTATCTATTAATAAATTCGTTTAATAAGACAAAGTAATAAAACAAAAAAACTAAATTCATTTAATCGCCAGGCATAAATTTCATCATAAGAGCAACGTAAAGACAGCCGTTTACAATGAAATAATCATAATCGTATAAACACATAGCCTTCTACGTAACATCTTCAAGACATAACTAATGTAACCATGAATTATCACAATCCCGGGACTTATTATTGTGTTGGCTGATCCGAGAAACGTTATCTTCTACTTGCTATGAATAATCAATTGGAACGATATAATATTGATAAATAAATACAATAAAAAAACGTAGTGTTTATTGTATTGTAATGTATTAGTGAATCAAGACTTATCAAAAGTGTACATTAATTTAAGCCATAAATATAAAACGGATCTGTGTATAAATATACGCAATGATGTATTCTCAATGTCCTTATTAACAAATTTACTTGATGATGAAACGATTACACTGATTATATGTTATATATATGTGCAGCATATATATATATATATATGCAGGCCGCTTCCTACCGATCTTATTTGAAATCTATGGTAGGGGAACTCATGGACGCTCTAAGGCTGAAGATATGTTGATCTATCAAACGCGTGGTTTATATATACGTATATATATATATATATATATATATATATATATATATATATATACACACACATAATCACACTCACGACTTTATTAATACATAATAAGCTCTCGTGCAATAAATAAAAGAAAATTTAGAAAACATAATAACTATTGAAACCAGGCGTTTAACAGATCATCATATCTTCAGCCTTAGAGCGTCCACTACTGGGCATGAGATCTCCCCATAGATAGGTTCCCCCATAGGATCAGTTGGAAGTGGCCTGCATCCAGCGTCTTCCGATTTCCTTAACATTGTCGTCTGCTCATCTTGTAGGTGAATCTCCTACGCTGTGCCTTCCTGTCCATGGTCTCCAGTCCAGAACCTAAAAACCACGGTGATGGCAAAGAATAGTCATCATCCTTTCCTCTCGCGGTTACTACAGCATCTCCCGAATAAATTAGAAAAAAGAATTTGCGCTCGTCAATCCACATACCAAGCGTGGATAGATATCTCGCTGCAAAGACCGCCTCCAAAGATCAACATAATGACCGATCTTACGCTTCCCCCACATTCATTTACTTCCCGTCAAACACCTATTCTTTACTAACCGTGTCTCAATTTCATCAAACAAATCATGGTTACATCAACATATTTGCGATGCAAATGATCGCATGCTATAGTAAGTTCCTTGACCCCGCCGGAAGCGGAAGAGATGCGGCATGCCGTTGTACTAGCACCGAAGACCTTTCTATCACATTAATGTTAGTTTTCACTGCGGTAATATATTAAATACAATTATGACTGGAAATAAAAATAATTAGAGTACAATATATCTCGTAGTGGAAACGCACTGTAAACTAAGTGTACCATAAAATCTAGAAGATTCTATGATACTTATCACCTTGCGATGCATGTCGTCAATTATATAATACGTACAGGCAATACTAAGAAGAAAACACAAAAAAATTGTTACATATAAATGAATCAGTTATTCAGGGTTTTAGATATAGATGTAAAAGATTGGAAGAGGTGAATAATGTATTAGCTGTCAATTGACATATAGTAAACCGTATCCAAAAATCAATGATTTCATAAATAATTATATATATTGAACATAATGATTATAGTAATGTAACTTATTAAAACAAAAAACACAAACGCACAAAAACAAAAAAAAACTACACTTACTGATGAAAACATGAAAACATTTCTTAGTTTTTCCGAACGGAATCGTATCCGTGTTTGTGTATGTGTGTATACGTGTTGCGTTATGATCTGTGTGTGTGCTAACAAACTTTCGACACGGGACCATCGGCGAGTCGTAATGCTAGTCTTCCATAGATCCATGGTGTTTAGTGCATACGGTTGTGTCTCATTAAATATATGGCACATGGTAATAGTTTAGTAAATATATATATTGTAATAATTTTGCTACATAAAAAGTTCCCGCGGACGTCGTCACAACGCTCAACCGTTTGCTCGTCTCGCCCACTCGTCTCGCTCACTCGCACGGCGTGCACCTTACGCGCTCTTGCTTGCACCTTGGCAGGTAGCCAAGGCGCAGCACGTGCGCCCGCGACCGTTGCAGTTCTCGGGGAGTCGGATTTGAACTAGGGAACGATGCGCAACCGCTCGTAGGCGCATTATTCATTTTCCGGGCACAAATTATGTTAATTATTCAATAAACGTTTTTCCACATCACAATATATATAGCTATCACTGTTGTGGGGTAACTGAGTTTTGCGATCGTAGGTCGCGGCTCGATTCCTGGAATATAGTCTAATATAATTCACAATTAACAATATAAAATTGCCACTACATATGAACAATTTTACAGAAGATGAACAGCTGCGTATTATGCGTACCATAATATCAAAATGCGACCGCCAACCCGCCTGCCACCAATTATGGTATATTCCCCCATAGTTATCTTCGGGCATGCCTAAGTCTTGCAGTGCGAATGTACGTATATGTCACAACATGTATAGGTTTCCCCATAAATCAAGGTCAAGACAAAAAAATAAAAATCCAAATATACAATAAGAAATGTGATAAAACAAAACTCAAATGTGACATATAATGTATTATAGAAAATAAGTAAAAATGTAAAATAAAAATGTAAAATAAAAAAATGTAAAAATAAAAGAGGAAAGAATGATAGATGAACAGAGCAAAAGGGTAAGAAAGTAGAAATGTAGCATGAAAGATAGACAATAGACCGAAAGAGAAAGTAAAATATGAAAGAAGAGAGAGAAAATAAAAAATCATGTGAAAAATTAAATTGCAAATAAAGTCCCTGTCCCACCATAAATAGGGGTACGAGAGGCCCCCAATAGCGGGGGTAACAAAAAAAGAAAAAAAACAAAAGGTCAAGAAAAAATCAGTTCGCAAAGCTGATGGTAGCTTTCCGCGGAAAATTAAACAAATCTACGTCACATATCTTCATTAATTTACTTCGCTTACGTGTACCGTATGTATACTGTGATTTTTTACCATTTACACATGGCCACAAGATTTTTTTTGTATTATTTTTTATTCACTTTCATGTCACTGTGAATAAACCTTTTGTTAACAACAGACACGATCATACTGCGTCCGTCTGATTTAAAAAAAATTGCAGTTTTTGACAAAACCATGTACGCAAAATTATTGCGACATAAAACCTTTACCGACCTTGTTAAAAATATGTGCTATGCAATGCTGGCGAGTGACATTAAAAGATACAGCGTCGTTTTTTTTTAAATTTAAAACTGCTCTTTCGCGATTTTGTCTTTACGTTGATTTGTGGGACATCAAATAAAAGTCGTAAGGTTTGATTTTAGAAGCTATGTAAGTGCTTTTTTGTCATATTTAGTTTATGTATGTAATCTTTTAATCACTTATTTAAAAAAAATTAAAAAATACAACAGTAAACCCTTCAGTTATTTATTTAGAAACTACGGAATTTTTTAATCATCATACGAGTAAAAATGTTTTCACTAATAACTTTGTAGTATAAATGAATACATATGCTGTTGATTTACCATTAAAATAGAATGTTCATGAAGCGAAATGAAACATAGCGCCACATTTGTGCAGCACAAAACTGGTACAATAAAACCCGATCATTCCTTTTCTTTCTTCTCTTGTTTCTACTCTATTGCCTTATTGACCTTTACAGCTTCGGGCAAGAGAAGGCAGCGCAGGAAATGATCTTAGTCTAAACCCCTTTTCATAACTTACCCCTTTTTTACATAATCTACCAAAAGGCCTCAAAGAAACTTGCCTCAAGCTGTTACATCACATACAGTGTCACTAGTAAAGGAGGTCACCGTGTTCTTGGATAGCTATGTTTCTTGGGGCAAGGACCTGGAGTAGTAACCTCGGCTAGAGTTGTCACTCAATCAACATCATAATTTCAGCCATAGAAAGTACTGTTGGACATAGGCTTCACCAAAAGTTTTCCAAAAGGACCTATTAAAAATAGGCTGTATATATAATTTCGACGACTTTAACGAGGTCATCACATTGTGAGTGGACATCCTTCGCTGCTGTTGTCGGGACATGATCTCCATTCTATACTTCACCCAATACGCGTTAGAAATTCAGAATCAAATATGCTCGAAAAGTTTTTGGAGAAAGATTTGAACCTTCCGAGCAGATATCAATTAGTCTATACAATACATCAGGCGTCGCATGTTACGATTTTTTTTTTAATTTCGTATTTCGCGTATTTCAGATCTTGGAGCCCTGAGTCAGAAGAAGCTGTAAAAGCCAGAAAGACTAACAGCGTGCACTAGCTATCAAATATAGCCCTGTATAGTCTAGCCCGAAAAGTATTTAACTAGAGTTGATATGTTTCTATTTCCTGGCCAACAAGTTACTCAGAATGCGTTTAGAGATATCTGGTTTTAATAATATATAAGAATATAAATAATTTTATTCAAAATCAACCTCAGAAACATGTAACTATATTTTATTTCCATGATTTTCTAGTTTAATATTTTTTTTTTTATGTAATATACTATACTCTTTTCATTTGACTCGATGAACCTTGACTTTGTTTCAAGGTTCGATCAGCTCAAGTCCTCGGAACCCTTGCATGATATCTCTTCACGAACAGTCTGCTTAAACGGCTTTAAAGTCAGTGGTCAACTGATAATACAGTAGAATATAGGAACTCATACGAAGGCTCCGATCGGAGGCCTAGTGCTTTCTATAAAAGAACTTTAGCCTTAACTCTGAACCTGCGGTAACTACAAATGCCCCTTTGGTAGTTTGGTAGTTTGATATATATAATTTAAAAAATCGGCAATTAAGTAAACAAGATACAAAGAAGACCCGATGTAATATATTTCAAATAAAGCTTCATCTACAGTTGATGAAAATATTTCCCAAGAAACTCCAAAGCCGTTACGTATTTTCAAAGAAATTTGTTTAATTCGTATCTAAAAATAAAATGATCTCAACATGTAGTATTAACAGTAAGTACCTTTATAAGTGTATGGATTGGCTTAAAATATTTTCGTAAAAGTGTATTTCGCAAAACAAAAGAAGGAAAGTTTTTCACATTTTACATTATAAATATTAGATCTCTTCTAGTGTTAATACTAGAAAATGTTTAGATATTAAGTCCACTATAGTTACATTTTTAGACAAAGAAATTTTTAATGAATTTGTAAATATCATATAACGTAACCAATAGGGTCTTCGTTTATGAACAGTGAAAAAATATATTGCACAATTAATCCATGTAAAAAATCACATTATACCAAAATTTATATACATATAAATACGTCTATCTGTTTGATATATACATAAATAAATAAAAAATAATAATCAAATACTATTCTAGTATCATATTGAATACAAGATTGAAATGACAAGAATCCTTGACAATGACATCGCTTGATTTTTTTTTTTCAATTAGGCTATATTTAACACTGTGTATAAATATGTACTGTTAAACTTTTTTAAACTACGTGTTGTTGTGGAGTTTCTGCCTTTCTTCTCCACAACTATTACACATGACGAAGCAAAGTAGAAAAAATGGTGATTTAGACTCCAGTTTAGTCCCTATGATTAATAAATTAATTTTAACTTTTTTCTTTTTATATTTAGTACTACAAACCACAATTCACATATTTATCAGTATATAATCTTTTTAAATATACGCAAATTTAGTTACAATAATAGTGTTTTACTTAATATCGAAAAAATATAACAAAAATCATTCAGTGTTTCCGAATTCGTAATAATTTACATGTATTACAACGTAATAATTTACATGTATATTCATACACTAAAATCTATTTAATATACCCATAAATACACATAAAATAAATTACATACTGAACTGTTTAAAATATGAAAGCTATTAACACATTATAAAAACAAAATATAAATGTAAAATTAATCCGTAAATAATATTGCAGTTTTTCAGATTTATACATTTTTTATAAACCTTAATAAATTTAATAAATACATATATAAATAAAATGAAATTATTATTGCTCTTATAAAATGATAATTAATTCATTATTGCTCTTTGGTATTTGAATAAAACATGAAAATTAATTTGAACATAAATCCGTGAAAAACATCGCTGTTTTGTAATATATCTATGAATAAATGCATCCATAAATATATCAATGTTTTCAATGTATAAATAAATAAGTAATTTTGTTAAATACTTTACTATTTTGATATTACATGTCGACATATATAACAAAGAATAAAATTATCTTTAGAAGAGTGTATACGATGTTTTGATTGAAAATTATATTGAAATTTAATTATCCCAAAGCGACATACAGCACTGGAATATAGTGAAGGCTGATTGATTTGTATTTTGAAAATTATAACATAAGGGCCGTTTCAAACGCGGTGTTGGTGTCATGAAGGCTGTACTCACCGACAAGCCAGAGGGCCAGGGAGGTGGCGAGCAGAAAGAGGTACTTCATCTTCGATTTATCACTCAATACGAACAATGCATATTGCGGAGGGAGCGCACGTGTCTACCCGGCGCCTCTCACTCGCGGTCTGAATGACCAGACCTCCTCGGAGAGGGGAGGGCCCATCCCTCCATCGACCCCACCGCGCGGGGGATGAAGCCACGGTGTAGAGCTCGGGCATTATTGACTATTGTTATTTAGTTATCAATTATTATCCACCTAAAAGCTTTCCCGTCGTAATAGAGGAATAAGTGTATACTAACCACGAACAAGATATAATTGAATTTCAGCACCTTATATGTTCTTAATATAATGAAGCACCCAGCCCGCCTCATGTAATTATAAATGTCACTGATTTCATTTTTCAATCGATCTCATCACACTCTAGAATTGTGATTTGTATTATTGTCCAAATAACTGTTTTTTTTCTCCAGCCTTCCACATGATTCGTGTTATGGCCTAGCAAAAAGACATCTAGAGCAGCAAAGACAGAATCTTGCTTAGTAAGGTTTCATCATTATCTTCTCCTCTAGATTTCCATCTAAAACTGATAGAAGTCAGCCTGCACCTAGAGTTTCCGACGTCTTTAACATTGTTATTTATCCTAGAAGGTGGACATCCTATTCTTGGCTCGCTGGACTGATTTCCAGCGGCCATATAGTCTACGTATTACTTTCGTATGTCTGCAGAACTTCTCTTCAGCAAAAACCAAGAGATGTCCCAAGGACGTACTCCTCACGCCCATCACAGGGTTCCCGTAGAATACACACCATATCACACTATGAGGGATGTATGAAAGGCGTTACAGAGCGAAAGGGAAAGACAGAAGAATTGTGGCAAGAATGGAAAGAATGAATACGATGTATGGAAGACAATAATGAAAATAATAAAATAAGTGAAAAAGTTAAATAATGTTGAATAGTCCCTGTCCCACACAAGATAGGGGGTACGAAAGGCTCTCAATAGCCGGGGCCAAAAAAAAAAAAAAACAATAACCGCTTTACTTGCGACATTCCGCACAGGACATCGCGTCATTCATAATAAAACAAAACACTACTCACCACAACACAACACCCGTTTTAGAGAACGACCACCCGTTCCCTAACCGCAAACAGCGTGGGCGAACCGAAGTTGGATACTGATCCATTCATGGCTCACCTGTGGTCCACGCTGCCGTCCCAAGCTGCGTACATCAACACTACACAGCTCTACTCGGGTAGAGCGGTTTACTATTTACAAACGTCATCGTACAACTGGAATGCGCCAGTCCAGCTTCTGTTTTATTTTTAAGTTCACGGACCCTTCTGCTCCGTGACCTCAGTGCCGATAAGGCTGTAAAAGCCCCCGGGCTAACAGCATCAACTTCAACCGAAACCAAGCCAAGATCTTTTCTCTCCTTATTCGATCTCTTAGAGGAATACATCCATGGCACCTTGAGTAACTTTTGACCTGTCTGTGAGAGCTACTACGTTGTGACTTTATATAAAATAATACCTTAAAAATTACGTGTTTATCTTCAAGCTTTTTAATATTTATTAACACGTTCACTGCGGGCCCAATTTTGAAGAACTTTCAGCTGGTGCGGCTGAGGTCGAATCAGCCTCAAGCTGAACTTCCTAGTAGTGCGGTTGAGGCTTTTTCTGCCTCATGTTTCAATCATTTTTTTTACAATATTGAGTCAATGCTTCGCAGACATAAAGAGAGCTATGTTTGTCTTTGTCATACCTCATACGGTTGAGTGTAAACAGCCGCCGCACTAGAGAGAAAACACGAGTTTTACGCGCCGCACCAGTGCAAAGTCTACAATGAGGCTGAATCGACCTCAAGCCGCAGTGAACGTGTTAAATAAAGTAATTTTATTAGTACTTTTAAATTCTTTTTAAAATACATATAGTCTAGCTGTTTCTTTCACCTGATCCTCTCAAATTTGTGATAATTATAGGAATAGGTAGTTGACTCTTCAAGAATTTTTGATTTTGTATACAAATTGATGGCTATCATTTCGGTTATGCCAATTGGTTATATAATTGCGATTTGTGCGATAAATCTTTAATTAATGTTAGTATGTAACGCCATTATGAAAGATGGTTCATATCTGCCGTTTGCAGAAGATCTGTCCAAGCCAAGATAGACATGTAAGTATCAAAATGGGTAAGACATTATCTGAGAAAATATATTAGAGCTAGAACCAGATCTGCTGGGAAACCTGTCCTATATGGACCGCTTATTAGGTAATTCATTTTTCAACCTACATAACTAAAGCTTTTAAAATACTTTTTATTTATTTTATATAACACATAAAATCTACTTGATGTTAAAAAATTATAGAGGATTATTAAATAATTACTGATATAATAATTACTAAATTATACTCTGAATAAAAAAAAATTAACGTGCTATTTTATATTGCACAATTTTTGGCAGAGCTCGCGTATTAAGTTGCACTTATTTACAAAACTTCGTTTATAATAAACTTTAAAAGCCAAAAACTTAAATTTAAAAAAAAAGGCCTCGTATCCAAATTTTTATGTAAAATCAAATCATCAGGAAAAGAATAGTAAAACCAATTTATCAGAATTTTTAATGAGAATTGTGGTATGTTTTTTTCGACAAGATGATAAATATCAATCGAAATTGATGAGATAACTACATACGCAGCTTTCTAATAATAAATCAATCAGTTTTGATCGTTGGTTGTTTCTGATTAATTTCAGAGTAGAAAATAATTGTTCACTAACATATGTATAATGAAGACATCATTTGCTTTGCATTTTTTATCAAAAGCGCAAATATCTCAAAACTCACATAAACTTAATTAAAATTTCTATATTTACTTACAAAAACATATATTTTTAAATCGTAACACCTTACGAGAAACTCGTCAGAAAAAAAATATTTCAATTTAGTATGAACTATCATTTTACTATAATTAATTTTATATTAACATATTGACAGGAGAAAGTCAATATATGAAATTCAATTTTAGAAATGTAAAATAAACATGTTTAAACTACCGCGTGTTGAACACCCCTGAACTAAATTAATAAACTAATATAGTCTGTTAAATTACATTGGTCAGACGAAAACAATACATTTCAAGGTTTGTAATAAATACGAGGTTTTAAACACATAGTAACGATCTTCAATTACATTTACATTAAAAATTATAGTATCTTTTATTACACCATTTCTCCAGGCTTTATGAGTATTCTGTAGTTACTCATTCATGGGCTACTATTACATAATAAATTCAATAATATTATTAGTAAAGAAAACTTGTGAAAAAAAATCCTCTGAATTTGTTGTGGCCTATGGGAAACTGTAAAGCTGGAGAGATTTGATTCTAGGTTCTATAAAATTGGACTCTTAGCGGATGGTTACAAATACATAAATATTTTCACTAACAGCGCCTTCTAAACAAAGCAGTTCATTATGTAGCAACAGACAAATCTCATGGTAAGAGTACCGAAAAAAATCAGAGGAATTGACTTAAAAATAAATATATAATAGTAAACTTATATTATTAAACTTATATTTATCATTGACATAACAGAAATATTAGAATAACAAAGATTATTCGGAACATTTGGCTCCGGTTCCATCTGCACACGATATATAATATAGTTCTTGGATTTTTAAAAGAATAAAAAAGTGTCTAGTTTATTTATATTTATATATGTATTTACATATATATTTGTATATATATATATACATATATATATATATATATATATATATATATATATATATATGTATATATATATATACATATATATATATATATATATATATATATATATATATATATAACGCTTCGTAAACGTCTGTGATTTGGTCTTATTTAAAATAAAGAATTTTAATCTATTTTTATTTTTCCGTTTGCCATTTACAGCTTATCAATGCCTCTTATAGAATAACTAAGTTCAATAGCTCTCTCAGAAGCCTAAGCTAGGTTTATCATATTACTTCACTGGCATGGAAAATGTCCAGACTATTAAGTGGTTAAGACGAACGCTTTGTGGAAATCTATATCCTGGAAAGAAAACCACGTACCAGCGAACGCAGCGTAAAACGTCCACCCACATGGCGGACGGACAGCCTTCTTAAGGTTGTTAGAAGACACTGAATGCAGGTTTCTAACCGGTGCTTAAAAATATCAGAAGGAGGTCAGTGTTTAGCAATGCACATTATGGCTAAAACCTCAACATGGTTGTATGTTAAGGTGAAAGTCTTGCGATGCACTTGCTGGTCTGCAGTTTCTCCAGAAACTAAAGGCTCTATTGGTCATCTCTGTGTGACCTGCTAACTTGATAGTCCTACTGGACTATGTTAGGTCTCCTTCCTCTACTTCTTTTTAGCTGATGGACGCCCACTGCCAGGCAAAGGCTTCCCCCAAAGTTCGCCACGGTGACCAGTCTTGGGCTTCCTGCATTCAGCGACTTCCTACGACGTTAACTATGTCATTAGTTCACCTTGAAACCTGCCTACTCCACTCTGCCGTTCGTCTGTTTCGTTCTTGTAGAGAAATGTTGGGCACAGCTATGTACATGGCTCCATGACCAACTGTGATCGAAGAGAGTGTATATTTCAATAGTGAGAGGCCATATTTCAGTAACCCATCACCGATAACAGAAATTGGTAATAGACTTTCCTTTAAAGACATCTAGATATATTAGATATGAAGCTATTACTCTAGTTATTAATGGAAAAAGCTTTTTTGTATTTGTACTTTTATGTACACCATAGATAATAACTAAAAAAACAATTTATATAGAGTTACAAGAGGCGGTCTTATCGCTCGAGGCGATCTCTACCAGACAACCTTTTGATTGAGATGAGAGACATGAAGGAGATGGTAGTTCAGGGTGTACATACATACAAATACATACATTACATAAATAATAATAAAGAAAAAGTATTACATAAATACGAATAAATAACAGATGCTGTACAATATCCTATATTAGAGGCCAGGGTAGTGATCTATTACCATCTTTTTAAATGCTGCCAGCGATCGTATAAGTTCTTGTAACTCATTTCATAACCTGAAAACAACAGTGAAAGATTTCTCCAACTTTATTTAATATGTAAAAGATTACACTATAATTTGAAAACGCAGTTCTTACTTAAACGCAACCTTTATTTGCAAAAACACAAAATCAGTTACATTTCAGAGTTAAATCTGAACTGGAAGCTTATTTAAAATACGCAAGTGAAATGACCGTGAAGATAAAGTTATAGATAAATAAATAATTACTACATGTTGGTTGTCGATAACAAAATTAAACTATGTTTTTATTAATTGAATTAACACACTATTCGTATAAGGGTGTATGTTGATTAGTTAGACTAGATAACTTTGGTCGATTTATAATTAGGGATATAGTTTGAATAGTCATCAAATATTCATATAAAATTCTCGTGTCACGGTTTTCGAACTTGAACTCCTCCGAAACGGCTTGACCGATTTTTACCAAATTTTACATGCGTATTCAGTATGTCTGAGAATCGGCTACTATCTATTTTCCATACCCCTAAGTGATAAGGGTGGTCCACCCCTAAATTTTATTTTTAATTTTTTAGACATTTTTTTTGGTTTTTTTATGATACAGCATACAAAAATACATACAAACCTAAATTTTCACCCCTCTACGATCAACCCTTATCTTACATTTGTTAATTAAAAACTTTAATTTTTTTTTTTTGCAAAACAACGTTTGCGGGATCAGCTAGTATATAATATATTTATATGCTTCATATATGATATTACTATATAGTTGTCGTAATTATAGATGTAGAGAGCGGCCGCCCGTTTCCTAACCGCGTCGACGAACCGTGGTTAGATCCGGATCCCTCTTCGGCTCGCCTGTGGTCCACGCTGCCGTCATAACCCGCAAGCACACTCCAGCAACACACCCCGTCAAAGCTCTACCGCGAAGAGCCTTAACAACCTGCGAGCGTCCTCGTGCAACTGGTAGGCACCTCTCCTGCTTTTACTTTCTAGTTTAAATCTAGTCTACGGACCCTTCCGCTCCGTGAAATCAGTACCGATGAAGCTGTAAAAGCCTTAGGGTTAATAGCATTAATATCTTCAGAAACAATAGAATAGATGTAGCTCGAAGAATTGCTCGTTTAAAGTGGCATTGGGCAGGGCAAATCGCTCGTGCTGCCGAAGGCTGTAGAAGCCAGGAGGTGACCACGTGCCGGTAGACGCAGCGTGGGTAGGTGGCCCTCTAGTTGGACCGAAGACATTAATCAAAGTAGGTCGGAGATCGCTGAATGCGGGCAGTGCAGGAGCGGTCATTTTTATGATCTTAGGGGCTTCACCATGCCGTCAGCGTCAACTAACATGAATGAATGAATGAAATATATATTCTCTCAGAAATGAGTTTCGTAAATAGAATGTAATTAAATTTATACCCTTCTTATACTATATTTGTTACAACTGTGAACTGAATGTCGAAATGTTTTTTAACACTTAACCATTTGGGCGATGCAGATATAAATTAACGGTAGGTTAAATAAGTATATATAATAAAAGTGGAAATAAAATCTAAATTCAAGGGGAAATAATAAGTAAGTTAATAAATAAATATACTAACGACTGTAATAATGGATTTTTTATACATTTTAATATGTGTAATTAATAAATAACTGGTGGTGCAAATGTATGTATATATATATATGTACATACATACATATATGTATATATATATATATATAGAGAGAGAGAGAGAGAGAGATACTCAACCGCTTATTGTAAACTAATTCTTTATATATCTTTATTCTAAATGTCAAAACACAGTGAAATTTGGCGCCATTTGTAAAAATTAAGGCAGATTTACATTATGACATTACTTTTGCGCCAACTTTTTTGTTTAAATATTACAGTTAATAAAGGACTTTTAAATAATAATCCAGTATACGTGGATAAGAACATTAACAAATATGAAAAAATATAGATACATAGGGTTAAGTCTAGAAATAAAGAGAAGCATGTTCTTGTTTATTGTATAAATAATTTTAAATGATGATACACCTTGGAAATATAATTCATCTACTGTAATTAAGATATTTTAAAATTGACTACAAATAAATATTATTGCGAATCGCAATGCATTTGAAACTCTCGTATCTTCTAGTTGAAGTAATAGTAAAATACCTATAATTTTTCTCCACTGGCGTTCTTCTCATATAATGTATACAAAATGTCACTGTGATTGATTCTGTAAGTAAATTTATGAAAAAATGAATAAAATGGATGTTATATTTTTAATTAAGAAATTATTTACCGATTCCGAAAGAAAAAAAACTTTGCCCACAAAAATTAAAAAAAAATCAATTCACACGACTGAATTGAATCTTTTACACTCATAACGAATCATGCTGTATATGCAAAATAAATTTAAAAAATTGTGAATGTGAAATCAACTTTATACAAAGGTTATCGATATATGAATTTTGATAATTTGTGGTATAAAATGCGAGTCAAAACTTATTAGTTTATTCGTCAACATGGCGTCTAGAACATCGGCTGTGCTTTTCAAACTGATCACGGTCTCTTTCTTTTGTGGTATATTGAATCATGTGATAGGTAAGTGACAATATTTATTTATTTTATCATTCATTTTGGATCATTTATACTGAATCACTAAGTTTCACGAAAAGGCTTTTAATGTGCCTACTTTCATAAAATCTAGATTAATTTTCAACTCCCCTGTAGTTTCAGAACGTTTTTTATTTAATAAACTTTTTATTTATTACATAATAAATAAAAATTATTATAGGTAAGTAAAGTGTATTATATTGTACTTATTTACGTACTTATATAGTACATATGTAAATCACTACATTTATTGTAAAGTTAAACACAGTTTCACTAGATTTACGAAGTTGATAAACTCTGAAGATATTTAAATAAGAAAAGGACCGATATATATGTTAGCTACTTCCGCACATGCAGTCGTAGTCGTGCAATAAAATGCACCGTCCGCCAGCCCGCTGATAAATGCGCATCATAACATATATTATAGATATATATTATAGATCGAAATGTATCTTATTTATTTAATATAGAACGATTAATTCAGTAATCGAAAAATATTTTCTATATACGAGTAGATAACTTTCGTATTAAATTTGTTAAAAAAAAAACTAACAAAGTTTATTCGGTTTCGTGAATTTTGAAAATGGCCAAAAATCTCCATAGCTTTTGCGTTTTTCGATCCACCCATCTATATTACATACGTTTCATTTATCATTAACACTAATCATACCAACACTTACTAGGTTCTCTATTTCTACCATGGCGTGTCGAATGACCTGACTTTATATTTATTCATTGAATGTATAAACTAGGTTATTAGATAGGAAATTAAAATTAAATTTTAATAAATACTTTGAAAAAAAATAGTTATTACCTACCTATGTACAAAAGCAATAAAATGATACGTGCATATTATTTTTATTTAATATTCTCTATTATACACGCTGGAATACATTCAAATAGTTTCAAAATAAACAAAAAAGTACAAGCGGTGTTATCACACGAAGCAATCTCTTACAGACAACCATAGCATGGAAACAGTAGAAGTGAAAATAATGCGTAGTTAAATTGTATAAAACGTACATAAACATTCTTCCATATGTAAATAACAATCATAGGTCTAGTAAATAGTAGTTTACCATTTTTTTTTTAAATAGATCGTGAGTTAGCACGTATTATATTCAGCGATAAATCATTCTACAATCGCCTGTGTGGTAAAAGATTTGGCCATGAACAAAGAAGAATGCGCCTCGAGGAAGAATCTCAAAGACCTCTCATGTGTATCATGAAGAAATTCAAATGTGCATTTTCAATGCCTAACTCCAAAATGGGTAATTTGACCCATTGTTTAGTATTAACACCTAGTAAACCCTAAAACATTTTTTTATTTTAACTAGTGTGATGTTATTGATCAAGAGTCGCTACACTGAGTGGTAATGATAACTCGTCAGGTACTCTGAGTTCTGACTCTGAATGAAACACCACTGGTTCACAAGAAGTTCTTTATTAACAAATCAGATGGTCACCCTACTTAAACACAAAGTATACTTTCGCTTAGTCCATACTTCGCTTCCAAATCGCTTAAGAAATCACTGTCCAAACAACTTGCCAAACAATGACTTTGTATCACTAATTGTAGATCTTAATGTTATAACTTGAAAAACAACACTAAACTGTCGACATGGGGAGTACACCTATTTATACTAAGGATAAAGTTCTAGTAAGTTCGAGATAGTACTCCGTTAGAATTTCCGAGAACCGTACACAAAAAATTATAAATAACTTCAAGGTCATGCATGTTCACGGCACTTCTTTATCCTAGGGTTCCGTGTTTATTGTTTAGAGGGTTCTGTAACTCGTGCTTTGTAACATTATTAATATTATATTTTCAGTGAACCGCGAATTTAAAAAATTACAATGGCCAACAGAATATCACTATAAAGCGGAGAGAATTAATCTTAAAACCGGCATGAAGGAGCCATTTGAAGTATGGTAAGTTATACATGATAACTTTCATTTCAACTTTTTCTTCTTTGACATTTATCATCATTACCATTTCGGTCACGCTCTTCCTGGAAAGTCATAGTCGAAAATACGACGAGCTATTGCCACAGACATGTTTTTCAGAGTGCTTCCGTCATTACGAGGCTTGTCACCACCCTCATAGAGGTTTACACATTTTCTTTACACGTATTTAAATAATCAAAGCAGGAAAAGCGGTGACAACTTGCGGTGTTCCGATCTGAACTCGTTGAAATCACCGTAGTCAATATATATATATATATATATATGTATATATTGACATATATGTCATGCACTCTATATATATATATAAATATATATATATATATATATATATATATATATATATAGAGTGCATGACAAATTTTCCAAAAAGGATTACGATCCCACAAGTGTAGTACAGAAGAGATAAGATTTTTTAATTATTTTCGATAAAATAGTGTAAATCAATCCTTAAATAGAACCTTATTTTTCCTATGTATGTATGAAACACGAGTATATTGTACAAACATTTCTTTCACGTTTTTAATGAAAATCCATGCCATATTTTCAAAGTATATTTACATTTAATTACAGTACATAGTCGGTGTAGTACACGCCTCGCGCGAAAATATTCATAACAAATTAGTAAAAATGAACATATTCTCCCCACAATTGCGTCATTGATTACATACGGTTGCCACAGCTCACAAAAAAAATTTCAGAAGATGGACGGAAACGTCCTCTGGGAACTATAATATCACAGATATCTTGGGAAAGAGGTAACATCTACAGGTTCAAATGACTAGTTAAAATTTCTGAATCTATTTGTTTTACAATTCGCGTTGCTAAATGATGAAACCTTAAAGCTGAAAACGATCCAAAAGAATTTATTAAATATCTTTGCTATCACTATGAATTCCATAATATTCAAAAAACTATCCATAATTAGGCCAAAACTTTTAAATAAGCTATAAAACATATGGGAATATATTAAATTTAATTCCATATATAGATATATTATAACACTTTGATAAAAAATGTTATTGACTAAACCTATATCATAGTATCTACTGAATATCACAGAAAAAAGCTTTTTAGTGTCTTCCGTACTAAGCGAAATACTATAGTTAGAAAATAAATATGCATTTATAAATATTTCAATCTGCAGGTACGGTGGGGAGCAGAATCGTTCGCGAATTGACTACTATAATGGCACCGTGAAACGGTTCTACCATTTCGAACCCACAGAAGATACAGCAACGGTTTACCAGGTAACTACTCAGATTATTTTTTTATATTATTATTGTATAGCGTTAATTAGTACTAAAGAGGCGCATAATTACTTCACTATTACTTTAGAAATGATATTGGTATAAAAAAAGAACTTGTGATTATTGAAATAATGGTACACTGTACCACTGGTGTCTTTTGGTATATAAATTTATACCGGTAAAATGTAATTAAAAAAGTTTATCATTAAAAAAATGTACACCAATACCTTGCTTTGCGTCGTTTCGTTTTGCGTTTTTCTCGAAGTTGCGTCGCTGCTTAATTAGTACTAATTTTAACTGTGCGTCGTTAGATTTTAGAGGTTGCGTTGTTTTGGGTTCCAGCCCTTAATTTTTTTTTAAATTTTCTTTTTTTTTTATAAAAAATGGCAACACTTGTTTCTGATTGCACCATGCCACCAATACTCGGGGATTCCCTTTCTAACTAAAAATCAACGCATTTTAATACAATTTCATTTTCCCTTTGTTTTGCTAATTTTGGAGTTCAGTTTCAATCACGTAGTGTGTTGTGCTTTTTTTAAAAGAGAATAATAAATTTATGTAAATATTAACATGTTGTTTCTGGTTACAGAAAAGGTATATATTTTTCCAATTTATTTATTGGCAGAGTTACATTATTATTGTTTTTAAATTATTTACTCTGTTCAATTTTCTTTTTAAGAAGTAGTATTTTCGTGACCCTGGAATCTATCTTCGATCTTTACATGGTTTGCTATTGAAAATCTTAATTCACTTTGCGGCGTTTCAATTTGCGTCGTGCTTTTTTTGGAACGTAACCACGACGCAAGGTGAGGTATTGGTTTATATACATATATAATTATATCGAGAGAGCTATACTCGGAATTTCGCTACGAGATCGATAAAGAAATGATTAGATGAACCAGTTATTGACGTAGCTCGTAGAACTGCTATTCTGAAGTAGTAGAGGGCTGGGCGGATCGCTAGTTCCAATGACTGTTGGCAGTAGACGTGACGTGGGTAAGCCTCCCTCTAGAGGGACTGCCGACATCATCAAGGTTCCGGGAAGTTACAGATTGCGTGCTGACAGGTTATTGTGACAATCTAAGGAGAAGGCCTACGCTTTTCAGTGAACTTCTATCGGCTGACATAAATGGAGTATTTAAAATAAGAGAAATGAGCAGAGGTAGTTTTTATAAGGAACTTGTGATAATAGAATGTAAGACAACACTCTAATGTATTAAAAAGTTTAATCTAAACAAATCTGTAATATCAAAAGATAATGATAGAAAATGTAAGAATAAAATAAAATTGTACCTAGCCACCTAAGAGTAAAAAAGATGAGGAAAGGAAGGCGATGAAAGCAAGAAGGAATGAAAGAACAAAAGAAAGTTGCAAGATATTGTGAAGGATAAAAGGAAGGAATAAAAGAAATTGAGAAGAATGAAAGTGAGTGTAGAATAAAGATAAAACCCTGAAAAAATTATTTGTGAACAAAGTCCCTGTCCCAAACAAAATAGGGGTACGAGAGGCTCCCAATAGCGGGGGACAAAAGAAAAAAAAAGAAAAAAAATGTGATGTCAGCTTTAAAGATGATGACATGTCATCGTCGTCGTTTCAGTCATAGGACGTTTATTGTGATAATGGAATCTTTCATCCAGCGACTTCAGATGACCTCGAAAGAACTACTCTTTGCAAGATGCTTTGGAAGATGCTACATTTGCCGTTTCGAGGTTTTTACTCCTATATAATACATGATACATTGATGATGTTTAATGGAATCAGGCGTAACCTTGCGGAAGTCCATCCTAAGTAAGAAAAAGACCAATAAACACTGAGTCTACTCTGTGTTTGGCACTAATCGGTGTAACATAACTCCTGAAGATGCCCCGTGGCGGGGTGAAATACGTGTTGAGTGATTTGATGGTGGCAGTTGTGTAATTCGCATTGTTCGTCGCATACGCATTTATCAGCGGGCTGGCGGGCGGTGCACTGTTGCACGACTACCACTGCATGTGCGAAAGTGGCTAAATATTGGTCTTTTTCTTACATTGATGATGTGGCTAATGGCAACTATCAATTTCAAACTACGAGAGTTCCAAGCAACATGGTCTGAGATAACCCAACTTAATAGGATTTATTCTGAGATGTCAATTCATTCGCTATCTGTATTATCACCATACAAATTATCCTTGTTAGATGAGAAAACAATACTTATCTAACATTATTAATGACTACAGATCAATCCGGAGACCACTGACCAAGAGACCAACGAGATAGTCTGCCGAAAAATGGAGGACGAGGAAATTGTGAAATACCTACCGCAAGCCGACGAACTTATATATATAGGTAAATATTGAACAAATTTCAAGAGTATGCATTTTTATATATAACGTTGATTGGTTATTTGCTGTCTGCTAATTTACAATCTAGCTTTATAAATAATTAATAAATAAAGGATGATAAAATATAAATACATTTAAAAAACTTTTAAGTTAAACGTTTTTTTGATACCCATATTGTGGTGGTTGTGGAAAAATATGTACCTAGTCCACCATATTGGAAAGGGGTCCATCTTGAATTTTAAATTTTGACGTAATCATCGTGTTTTACTAGTGTAGCCCTTTCATTTGATACCCATATTGAGGGGGTCAAGGAAAAATATGTAATCCGCCATTTTGTATTGGCGGCCATCTTAGATCTATAATGTTATTGATTTTATTATATTGTATTATCATCTAAATTAAACGTGTGTACTAAATATCAGATCAATCTGACAACGGGAAGATTCTTAAATTTCAATTTCTAATTTTGACCCAAATAAATAAACAAATAAATTCCGTATGGGTCGAAATCAATAAAACCGTTTAAAAAAAAATTATTATTATTAAGTATTGTTTACTATCAATACTCTGCAGACTTTTTACTACTAGAAGTAATTGGCCAGTCGCATTTCAATATTTAAAAAAATATGTAACATATTTTAGAGTGATCACTTAAAAAAAAATGATTAAAAATAGGTGTTAAGATTTTTGATAACTAATTTACCCTTATATCTCTATACAATTAACATTAATAAATAAATAATAGCCTTTACATCTATCACCTATTGTCTTGTATATAGTCCAGTTATCATAAACCCTTTTATCACTTAATTCCGAGAAAAACTTTTAGAACATGAAGGTAAGAGACTCGAAGTAGAGGTTTCCTTTGATTATAATGTATTCATACATGATTCCTTACCAGGTCAACGGCTTTACGACGGCAAAACAGTGCAAGTGTGGAAATACGAAGAGAATGATGAACTGTCATACAAAACACAACGCACTGTTTACGCATACGCGAATGGAGATGATAGTATACCAGTCAGGTTTGTAAACCCTCTAATTTTCGAAATGTTAAGATAGTGGCCACCTAAACTACCACAACTTCAATTAATAATAATTACAATATTATTATTTATTGAGCAGTGGTAGGAGTCTGAGACTTCATATGATAGTTCGATAGTAGGTCGCGGGTTCAATTCCCAAGACACAATCTTATGTAATTCACATTTTGTTCACTAGTTATATAGGGTTTCCGCTGCCCACAAACAAAGTTTTCAGAGGATGGACAGCACCATCCTCTGTGTACGTCAATACCAAACTGCAATTGCCAACATGCCTGCCAATAGTGACAATTATTGTATATCCCTCGATAGAATTCTGTTCATTACAAAATTCCTCTAAATCAGAGTTCCTCAAACTTTTTTGTGTCGTAGACCTCTTGCCATGTTTTTCCGTGTTGGGTAGACCCCCTACTTACCTGATATTGATTTCCTGTAAATTTCTAACTGTAGTGAAGTTAAGTGTTAAAAACTTAAAGTAAAAACACATGTTAATTTATACATTTATTAAGTGAATTTAAATTAAAACTACTCAAAATAAAATTTTGTATCTGTTATGTAAAATATACGTAACATTAAATAAATGTAAAATAAACTATAAATAAAATAACATAAGCAATAAGTCAATATTTTTAGTGAATACCAACATCCTACAACTTACACAATTTTATAAACATACATAATATTTTTTTTTACTTCACAGGTACTTTTATAAATAATGTAAATGTTTTGATATTATAAGATAGTATGATGTAAGTAAATAGGTACTAACAATGTATGTGTTGAGATCCACTATCGTGGACCCCCAATTTCATTTCATGGACTCCAAATTTTTCGCTGACGTAGACCCCTTGCAGGTTGTCATAGACCCCTAGGCGTCGATATAGACCACTAAGAATCACTGCTCTAAATCTTAATCTAGTTCACGCTAAAAAACATATCTTAACAGAGTTAGTTTATTTTCTAACATTACGTGGTACATTTTAAAAATTGAGTCTGTACTATTACGGATAGGTTTCTCTCCTGCTTCATCTTCAGCTCCTAGAAAAATGAGACTTTAGTAACGCGTTTCCTTCTGTTCGTCGCAAAGCTAAACGAACTTTGTATATTTACTCATTTATTCTATTATAAACCACTCGTCTCCCATATTATTTCCAAGCCATTTCTGTATGCCTCATGGTAAAGTTTAAGCTTGTCAATATTAAAACAATAAACATGTCAAAGCTCACTTTATTTATGTATCACGTTTAATTTACATTATATACAAATTATACCGATACAAAAGATTAATGAAATCGATGAATTTCTTCTCAAGTTATGGCCTAAGCAAGGGAAAGAAGGTTTCATATATGTAATCATATCGTAGCCACCACAAAATAAACCCAAATTTGCGAATATCTAATTTTACAGGAGAACCAACAAAACAAAATTTCTTTAATAATTTTTAATTATATTCAACCTACAAGAGTTATTTATATACCAAATCATAGCTATTTTTTCTGTTTCCATGTAACAGAGAAAATGAATTTTACTTGAATTAATTATAAACGTTTTTATGAGTAATGTTTTTTATTATGTTATTCCTGTAAAAATTTTATATTGACCTTCATCAGTAATGTTGCATTATGAAATTATTTACGTGTACATTCGCTCTAAACTCTTTACTACAATAGTTTTTAATTAACTAAGTTTGTGATTGATTCTTTAAAAAAGATTATGATAATAAGTCCTTACCGTGAATAAATCCATAATAAATACATTTAAAAAACTTATAAGTTAAACGGTTTTTTGATACCCATATTTTGGTGGTTGTGGAAAAATATGTACCTAGTCCGCCATATTGGAACGGCGTCCATCTTGAAATTTGAATTTTGACATAATGTTTTACTAGTGTAGCCCTTTCATTTGATACTCATATTGAGGGGGTTAAGAAAAAATACGTAATCCGCCATTTTGTATCGGCGGCCATCTTAGATTTATAATGTTATTGATTCTATTATATTGTATTGTCATCTAAATTAAATGGAAGGTGCTTAAATTTCTATTTCTAATTTTGACCCAAACAAATTCCGTACGGGTCGAACTAAGTAAACCGTTTAAAAAGTACAAAAGTAGCCAGTAGCACCCATTACTGGAAACTTATCAAACATTTTTCCAGCAAAAGATATCGTAATCGGTCTTACTAATCTACTTGCAAGAATTTCGTTCCCATATCACATCGTAGTAGTGATTTACTGTTTGAACTTAATTCAACTATTTTATTAAAAGACTTACTACTTTTTTCGTGGAAAACTTTTTGGTGGAATCAACTGGTATAGCTTCATTTCACTTTAGGATAAATCCCAAAAAAATCACAAGGTGTAATACAGTGATTCCCAAAGTGGTCTATATCGACCCCTAGGGGTCTATGACGACCTGCAAGGCGTCTACGTCAGCGTAAAAAAAATTAGGGGTCCATGAAATGAAAATGGGGGTCCACGATAGTGGATCTCAACACATACACTGATAGTACCTATTTACTTACATCATACTATTTTACAATATCACAACATTTACATTATTTATAAAAGTACCTATGAAATAAAAAAAATATTGTATATGTTTATAAAATTGTGTAAGTTGTAGGATTATTAAATTAACATGTGTTTTTACTTTAAGTTTTAAACACTAAACTTCATTACAGTTAGAAATTTACAGGAAATCAATATCGGGTAAGTAGGGGGTCTACCCAGCACGGAAAAACATGGCAAGGGGTCTACGAACCAAAAAAGTTTGGGGAACTCTGGTGTAATACTACATGTAGATTTCGAATTTGACAGGAATGAAACAAGCCTGCATTAGCATAGTAAGGGTCTATTCGGTTGGGCCGACAATATTATCATAGTTATGTATGTATATATTACATACGTGAGGTAATACAGAACAATTTTAAAAGACTGTTAACCAATAGCTTTAACAGCTGAAGTATTTTCTGTAATCTGTTTCTTTTTCTTCTCTTTTTTAGCCAACTGACGCCCACTGCTGGGTATATTATATAGTACACTGGTAGGTCTTTAATGGAATCAGGCGATACCTTGCGGAAGTCCATCCTAAGTAAGAAAAGGACCAATATTTAGCCACTTCCGCACATGCAGTGGTAGTCGTGCAACAAAGTGCATTGTCCGCTAGCCCGCTGATAAATGCGTATGCAGCAAACAATGCGAATCACACGACTACTACTGCATGTGCCGAAGTGGCTAAATATTGGTCCTTTTCTTACTTGGGTATAGATCTCTTCCAAAGATCACCACGATCTTGCACAGCCCACACACAACGAATTCCTGTGATTTTAACTGTGTAGTCGATCCACACATATATATTATAATATATACTATTTGCTGCATACTTTATATTGTTCATAAACATAATAAGATTTATAATAGAACCCCTACATCACAAACACTCCGCTTTTAAAATACGAGTTTCATATCCTCTGTTATATTTTTATCCTAATTTAATTTTATACAAAATGTCGGCGGATTCACGGTCTCTTTGTCGACTAGTATTTGAAAATTTCTGAATTCGTTTAGAAGAGTGCAGAAATATAAATGGTTGTTCTTCTAGATAATAAAAGGACTAATATATAGCTACTTCCGCTATATAGCAGTAGTCGTGCAATGAAGTGCACTGCTGATGCCCCGTGGAGAGTTGAAACATGTGTTGAGTGAATTAACGGAGGTAGTTGTGTAATTCGCATTGTTTACCGCACGCGCATTTATCAGCGGGCTGGCGGGCGGTGTACTTTATTGCACGAATACTGCTGCATAGAGAAAGTAGCTATATAATATATTAGTCCCTTTCTTAGTTAGGATGTACTTCCGCGAGGTAACGCCTGAATCTATTAGTTCTGCTAGATATATTTACTATATATTTACAAAAAGTAAATTTTAACGAGTTTCCTCTCCTGTCAATAAATAAATTAATGGTTTCTTTATAAAAAATCAACAAATATTAACTAATTCATCGCCTTCTTTGTTTACTTCGTAATTTTCTAAGCGTATCTTTTATTGGTTATATTAAGTTATGTGTGAATTGTCAGCTGTGAAAGACCTAAATAAATAAAACTTTAAGTAATTTTTATTAACTACAGATCCGAAATCGTGAAGTACAAATCGTGGAACGGAGGTCTGGATTCTCATGTCATCACTAATTTCTATTTCTTCGAAGCAACCGTGGGTTCAATCGAGCTTGATGCTGAACATGGTAAGTGACTCTGGTAATATTTATTTTAAGTAAAATAACATCGAAATGTGTCTCCAAAATATATACTACTGTGAACAAAACGTAAGGTGAAATTTTCATTTAAAACTCCCGAAAAGGCAGGTATTTTTTTTGCCCAGTATCTATTTGTCGAAAATTGGAATAACATTACATAAATAGTTTTGAAGAATATTTGGTATCGAACGCATCAAGACTCGATTGGTGCATAAATGGCACATTTTTTTTAAGAAAAAAAGCAAAAGCTCAACACAAGTCGTTCCTCAACTGCAGTATTCACCTGATGTCGCCCCGTCCGACTTCTGGTTATTCAGCAAACTTAAAAGGCCAATGTGTAAATGCCGTTTTGACACGATTGAGGAGATAAGCCGAATCGAAAAAGGTCTGGAAAGCTTTCCCTGAAAAAGACTATTTAGACTGTTGTGCATTTTATCAGACGGGGATTGCTTTGAATAAATAATAAAATTTACATTTTATAAATAAATTCCGCTTACATTTTGATCACAGTATTAAATCATAAGTTAAAAAAAAATCATGGCTGAGGGAACGCTGGAGTTCAGATACTGAAAAGAGAGCTTTGTTCAGCTTTCAGTGCTTGGCCAACTCAAATAGTTAAGCAGTTCATTATAATTACTGCTGCATGTATGCCCTTCCTATAGATATCCAAAAGGACAGGTTTGACACGGTAATATATCAATTTTGTTTTGAAAGTCCTACGCTACGCTTTCCAGTCTCCACTACAGAACTTCTTTTTTCATTTCGGCTTCGAGTGCCGGTCTGGCGTTGAAATCAGGGAGGCGTCAATAGCCTCCCTGACAAGCGGAAAGGATACCAGGGAAGAATTCCTCTCTTATTGCAAAAGAATCATACAATATGCAATAGAAAGAAATAAAAGTTAGGCATAGACAACAAAAAAAAACTAACAAGACAAGTTAAAAAAAATAATATAAAACTGTGATATAGAATAGATAAAAAAGTGATACAATAAAAATAGAATTTAAGAAAATGTAAAATGAAAAGAGGATGAAAGAAAGGTAAATAGAGCAAAAGGGAAAGAAAGCAGAATTGTAGCATAAAAGAATAGGCTCCACTACAGAACCTAAAGGCTGCAAACAGGTATACGCTACATGGCCTGCCCGTTGCCAGTATCAATATATTATCCGCTGGGATATGATGTTTAATTTCGTCTATTTACGGATTTGCTCATTCCTTATTTAATTTAGCAGACAATGACTCATGGTGCAAATGTGATTGTGAACAATAATCAATTAAACAATATGTACATAAATATTTATGTATATATATTTATATGTATGCAATACAGTATTGACTTCAAAAATACATGTAATTAACTTTGGTAATTTACAGTTGAAGAATGCACGTACTTGGGCAAACTTGGGGAGAATTTCAAAGTCGACGTTCGCTTCTTACACCCCAGTTGTCCGAATGACGTCAATAAAGCTTTTCACAGGTAATAGATTCGAATAAAGAAATATTTTTATTGTGGTAGGCACTTACAATACCCGGCGATAAATAATGCACATCGACCTTTGGAAAGAGACAATCGGTTAATTTCGGCTTCGTAGAGCTTTATCTCTGTCGCACGTTCGACTAAACGTCACGTCACGTAGGTACTGTTTTTTCCATTTATCGCTAGTTACTGTACATGCACTTTTAAATCGTCGATTATTTTAACATTGCTGAGAAGTAGTACTAACCTAAAACTCAACAGTTACTCTTTCTAAATAAAATTTAACAATTTTTTATATGTTTATTGTAATATAAACTATGTAAATAAAACAAAATTTTACACACTGATCGACCAAAAACTCCTGAATCCTTCAAAAAGATTTATTTAATGGTATCCTTTATTTTAGATTTAAATCCAAAAAAAATAATGTGTAAGATATCTTGTGAAACTTTATTATATATGAGTACACTTAGAATCATGAAGGATTTGTTAACTGATGAAGGTTCCATATTGAGATATACCGTACTGGCTGAATAGAAGTTTAAATTTAAATGTAGAACTTGAAGAGGCTTGCCAAGGTTACATCTTTACAGTTGTTATTGTTTGAGAGCAACAGCGCGAAATTAATAATAGATAGATGTAATATGTATGTTTGTATTAACAGAAAAGGTTAATTTATAGTATATTTAATAAGAGATAAAAATAAAATTGCAAGTATTAAAAAATTATTAATACAACAATAGATTATATTCCATATCTTCATATCCACCATTCAACAAACTTATCATTTTTTTTACCTTTCATCGTTCTTAAGTTTAATTATATTCCGTTTTAACGCCTTTCAAATTTAAATAGCAATATACAATATGAACCTTTTGCTATTACAAATACACAGGAAGGTCATAAAAACATTAAATGATTTTATTTTTAAAAGTAACTCAGATACGCGTTGAAATCATCGTTGCTTTAATTTTATGTTGATAGGTATCATTATAGAGGCTAAGTTTAATTGTAGTTTATATCAAAGTAGACTTCTTTAAATATGACATAAAATAGTAAGTATTAAATATCTTAAAGTATAAAGTAATTTTTCTGGCTACATTGTCAATCATTGAGCCATGGAAAGCATTATGCTTCTTTCTTCTCTACGAACAAGAATAACGGGCGTTTGTTAAGCATATACAGGTTTATTTTATATTATATGTTACACATATACACTATATACATTTTAGTTTTTCGATGTGGCATTTCGATCCTATTGTACGTCCACACTACCTAAATTATTCTAAAGGCGAAAACTTATGACGATCTTTCGTTGTTGTAATAAAAATAAAAAATTAAATAGCCATCGGACTGACATTAACGAAGCAGTCTGCAGGCAACAAAACGCGCAGAATAGATGACCACTCTGGCCGCTGCACTGTTCACAACTAGAGAAACAATGCTAAATAACAAATAAATATTATTTGCAAATAGTTTTTTTAAACAAAATATTCATAAAGAATGATTGGTTAGTTTACAAGTTTAAATAGGTGGATGACTCATTTGGCAGCAAAAACCTAGAAAAATAGTGATCGCTCTGAAATATATTACCTTTAATATTTTTTTTCTTTTTAAATGCGTATGGTGGTGCACTTCATTACACAACTACTGCTGCATAGCGGAAGTAACTATATATTAGTACTTTTCTTAGTTAGGATAGACTTCCGCGAGGTAACGCCTGATTCTATTAGGTTTGTCTTAATTTATTACTTTATTTATCATTTGTGAAACCGTTGTTTTATAACAAATTAATTAATTATTTTAACCATTGATTTTATAACCAATCCCTCTGTATGATGTACACGAAATTAAAAAAAAGTTTTATTTCTTTTCAGTTACAAAAGACATTATAACAAGAAACACAGCAAAGCCGAACACGAGATAAGGAAGGACATCTTCGAAAAGAACTGGAGGTACCGTCATTTAGTAACCAAGTTATATTATGTTAACTATGTCATTTTTCTACAAAATCGTGTTTTCATACAAGCCTTCTCTCAAAGTAAGAGAATCCAGACCCAGCCCGGTTTAGGATCTTTGTCTTCTTGCACTGTTACGCTTACTGATAAGTTTTGATATCCTTCTTCGATTGATTGACCTTGAACTTTAACTTCATTACACTACGCAAAAAAAATTACGTAACATCGGTCACTGAGAGGCCGTCTGGTAGATCTGTTAGTTCACTTTTACCTAATTAACAAATTACCATTGACGAATTTAGCTATTATTTTTGAAAACTTACCTAGATATGTAACCTTTTAGCCCATCTGGAACATTTTCGTTTTATGTTTTATGTGTTTATTTACGTAACAAAAAAGTCAACGCAAGACATGACATATCCCTACTCCATACTAGATGGCGCTAGTTGAATTTTACATCGCGTAATTGTTACACTGTTAGGTACATACGCATTTCGTTTAGTAAAAATAGCAAAAGCTACATTGTTATTTTAATGAATAATAAAGTATATTATTTACAGGCGTGTTATCGAACATAATAAGAGAAACGCCGGTTATAAACTAGAGATCAACAAATTCGCGGACCAATCTGAAGAGGAACTCTCATACCTGACTGCCACCCGTCCATCTGGACCTGAAGAGAAGGGCACAATGGATTTTCCTTACACAGACGAAGAATTAAAGGCAATAGAAGACGAGCTGCCTTTGAACTACGACATGAGAATTGATGGTGTTATATCCCATGTTAAGAGTAAGTATTAAATATTGAACCGCAGTAATGAATTAATATCTAAGGTTTAAAAGGCACTTTAGGAGTAGAAAACCAGAGGAGTAGAGGAAGAGAGAGGTTCTCTGTTTTAATTAAAATTAAAGATTATAGTAGGAGTAAAGCGATTGACTCTTCTATACAGATCTCCATTACAGAATGCCTGTGTTTGACAAATTTCTTTAGCTATTTATGCACCTGGTGAAGTAATAATGTGGGGAGTCCCCACAGTTGAGCACACGGCGGTTCTTGCCTGTTGAACATCGGCTATTGCTGGAAATCCGCCATTGTCAACAAAACTATTATTTTGGCATCTGTCGAGTTCACACTTTGTGAATTTATTATGTAGAATTGTCACTGCTCATAAAGTTTCCAGAAGAAAGTGAGCAGCATCTTTTGCGTACTATCATACCACAGCGCGATCGCTAACCGGTGTTCTAAGCGTGGCAATTATGGCATATTCCGCCATAGATATATTTGGGGGAGTTCTATGCCTTGCAGTGCATGTATATGGGCTGAAGCGACGGTATGGTTTGCTAAATTTGTACCATCAGAAATTATTGCAATGTAATAAATAATAAATGAAAGTAACATATTTCGGAGTAACGAGTTACAACTGGGCGATTACATGTAGCTTCAAGTGTAAACTTACAAAGTTATGTAACTTCTACTACTTCGGCTATTATTCACTTCAATCTAGATATTTTTGGGCCACTTGCTAACCCGAGTATTTGGACAACTAGCGGCAACATAATAGTCTTGCTGATACACGGTCAAGAAACGGTTGAAGTGCAATAGGACGATAACTTGAGGGTTTTACATGCAAGAGTAATATTGTGGTACGTTTCCAGAGTTGCACAAATAAATTTGAGGTTTCCAACAGACCAAGGTGCTTGCGGTTCTTGCTGGGCGTTTTCTTCCACGGCAGCAGTAGAAGGTGCTCTTGCTAGAAGTAACGGTGGTAAAGTCTATGATCTCAGCGAACAGTCCCTGATTGACTGCGCTTGGGAGTGAGTAGCTGTTTTTACTTGTTCTACGTAAATTCTCCTTATTTCTCAATTTCAATTTCTCTTTATAATAACAGCAGACCAGTGCTGTTTACTATTGTGTTGGTGTAGATACGAAGCACACAAAGTGTTTTGTAAGGATCCAGAAAGAAAAGGTGGAAGCAAAAGACCTGAAGAAACCTCGTCATAAAATTACATTTTTAACTGAACTTTAGTGACAGTAATTTCTTTACTTAAGTCTAGATATTTAAGATAACCTGTCTTTGGAAAGAAGCTATGTTGGGTCTGTACAAACCAAAACCCCTTCGGTGGTAGCCCTCTGAGCAATGTGAGGGACTCTAATATCTCCATAAAGTTTTTTTTAATTACTACCACAGTCCCTCGCGTTGTGCTATTCTTTGTAGCCTGTCCTAGGAAACACGTTGTTCACACTAATCCTGTAAAGAAAAATTCTCTTTTTTTATTGTTTCGGGAGGGAGGGGAATCTTCCGGATGTTCAAGATACCCTGCCTCTGGGGAAGGATAGGCTTAATGATGATGGTTTCGTATGATGATGGATGATGAGGGATCACCCTGCGATCTTCCCACGCTCTTTGCTGCTTTAGGTAGCCCGTCCCGAGAAAGGAAAAGAATAATAATCTAAATATCTAATAGGTTCAGGCGTTACTTTGCGGAAGTCCATTCTAAGTAAGAAAAGGACTAATTTATAGCTACGTCCGCTATGTAGCAGTAGTCGTGCAATAAAGTGCACAACCCGCGAGCCTTCACTCTGTGTCTGGCACTAATCGGTGTAACAATACTCCTAAGGATGCCCTTTGGTGGGGTGAAACACGTGTTGAGTGATTTAACGGTGGTTGTTGTGTAATTCGCATTGTTTTACCGCAAGCGCATTTATCAGCGAGCTGGCATGCACTTTATTGCACCACTACTGCTACATAGCGGAAGTAGCTATATATTAGTCCTTTTCTTACTTAATAATCTAAACTAACTTGAACTTTTTTTTGGCATCGAGGGGAAATTTTCTGGATAGACTCAAGGTATCCTATCCTCCTGTGGAAGGACATGGTTATGAGGAATTCCTACCTAGCAAAACCCTTTCAATGTTCGTTTTTCATACCTTTGGAGGGGTCATTGGAAGTCCTCTGTAGCTCGAAGGTGCCGTAAATACTTTGCCAAGATACATCCTTGGAGTCGGAAAGGGATATGAGAGGCTGAACTGATTCGGCAAATAGTTATGAGTAGTTTGAAATACACCAATATCTCGCTTTGCGTCGTTTCGTTTAGCGTCTTACCAAAATTGCGTATTAGCATAGTTGCTTAGTTTGTCCTCATTTTCACTGTGTGTCGTTACGTTGTCGAGGATACGTTGTTTCGGATTTGAGTCTTTAAATGGCTTGCTATATAAAATCCTAATTCACTTTGCGTCGTTTCAATTTGCGTCGTGTTTTTTGGTACATAACCACGAGGTATTGGTGTAATTGTAAACAACTGTTTCGATACCAAATAAAGCAATTTCGTGGAGTACCCACGTATTAAAGCACCTTAAAAAAATTATTGAACTATGAATAAAACATATTTGTATGACAATTATTTAACCCATAATAGCTTGATTTACGAAAGTGTTTTTTTAATATTACTGTGTTTGCTTGAGGGTCTAGATGAAGGGAAAAAAAGCTTTTTTTTTTATTTCGTTGGAAAGAATATTATACAACAGTAAAATTCGTACAGCCAACCCATAAAAATAACTAATAGTAATGTGAACATTCGGTTTAAAAGATTGGTATCAAAATTTAAACTCTAGGCTATTAAGGGTTAAAAGGAGTTTTATATATAGCTCAATAGTTTAAAAAGTACATTAATTTATAACTCAGGAGTAATAACGGCTGCAATGGCGGTGACTTAGCGGGAACCTTTAAGTACATCGTTAACCACGGGATCCCATCTGAGTGGGCGTATGGACCTTATCTGGAGCAGGTATTTTATACTTTAATGTAATTACTACTCGATAAAATTACATTCAATTACTATTCAATTATCTCAAGCGAATACTTGTAGTGTTTAAACGTGGTCTCACACTTTGTGCTTCATCTCTCACAGTCTTCATCAGCTTCATCAGCTTAATCGGCTTCATCAGCTTCATCAGCTTCATCGGCTTCATCAGCTTCATCAGCTCGCGTTTGCTCAAGAAGCCGTGGTGTGGCTTTGATCGGAATATCTCTACGAATCAGGAATAAGGAAATTTAGGATTAAAAAAGCGAATTGGCAAGTTGAGGATGCAGACGCAGGCTACATGACAGCGCAGAACAAATGTACATTGAGCCTTATGTTTATGGAGCGAAGACCATATACCGGCACAAAGTGTACAAACGACATTATGTACTTCAGAAGACGTTGGATGCAGGCCACTTCTAACCGGTTCTCTTCTCCATCTTAACGAGAGGAATTAGTTGCTGGAGTTTCTCGTAAAGAGTTTTTATCTATTTTTCTCCCAATATTATATTTGGGACGAGGATATAAATCTTCCTATCTTACCCTCTCTCTCTAATCCGTCGCAATTTGTCTCTTTCTTCCTTTTTTCATCCTTCATGTTTTCTATCATTCTCACAACATTCATTCACATTACATTCACTACTCACCTTCCATTCCTCGCCACATTTCTTGTTACAAGGCTTGTTACTTGTAACAAAACCGCAAGACAGTGTAGCGACTCTCTTCTCCCTCCAAAGTTCCCGTAAAGAGATTGTCTACCTAATGTTTTTTTAACATTTCCAGGATGGTTTCTGTCACTTGGAGAATATGACCAAAATTAACTATGTGAAAGGCTTCGCGCGGGTGCCTGCATTGAGTGAGGTTGCACTTAAAGCTGCCTTGTACAAGTACGGTCCAGTGACAGTATCAATATACGCTACGGATAACATGAAACTATACTCAAGCGGGGTTTACTACGACTTAGACTGGTGAGTCTTTTCCTTTCAACGAACGGACGCCCACTGTATGGCATAGGCTTTTCCTAAAGATCGATGAAGACCAGACCTTCGCTGTGGCCTACTCGCTCGTGGTCGCCACTAGAGTACCTTTAGGCTCTAACGGCCATAGATTGCACTTACTCTTAGCAAAACAATTGTTTGAAAATTACTTTTTCTAATGGATTCAGTCGTTACTTTGCAGAAGTCCATCCTAAGTAAGAAAAGGACTAATATTTAGACTCGGTGTTTGGCACTAATCGGTGTAACAATATTCCTGAGGATGCCCCATGGGGGGGTGAAACATGTTGCCACTTGCGCATTTATCAGCGGGCTGGCGGGCGGTGCACTTTATTGCACGACTACTGCTACATAGCGGAAGTAGCTATATATTAGTCCTTTTCTTAATTACTTATTCGGTAGTTGGCGCCCAAACTGTGACTTTTTGTCATTTTTTTTTTTGTTATTGGTTTTCTTTCAAACAATTGCCTACTTTTTCATATTTCCTATTAAACACACATGTGAAAATAGTGCGTAAATAATTAAACTGTGGAAGCTTGTTACTAGCAAACTGTTATATAAGTTTTACTGTTTTATTTGTTAGTCTATGAGATTAATTATTAATTAACACATAGTAATTACCTCCACATTTTAACACGATATATTTTTACAATAGTAATACAAGTATCTTACTCTGGGTTTCATTAAAAAACTCGCACTTACTCAACGAGCCATGATTAGTTAAGATAAAAATAATTTATTCAATATTGGAACGCTAACAGAACTTTTATTGATAGTAAACTAAATACTTGTATTTTATTTTTTATCTGTTTTATTTTTGAATCTACACTGCTTTGCAAAGTGTTATTGTGGAGAAGAAACAAGAAGAAACTTTACGACACATCTTTTTATAAAGTTTAACATAGATTTATAAATACACACTCTATCAGATATAGTCTAAAAGAAATGAAATCAGGCACCATCACTGCCAAGGATTCTTATCATTTTAATATTGGTTTATTGAATAATAAGCTTTTTCTTTCAATTTACTGTTAATATGCGTTTTGAATTTTGTGTATGGTAGATCAATAATGTTTCGCGTCATTTTATTAAATAAAATCTGTAATTATAGAATGAACGCAAAGCCATTGTGTTGGAGTGTATTATAATAAAAGTACATTCACTATTGGAAATAAGCCTCCCCTATAGATTTCTTATATGACAGATTAGGAGCGCCATGACTCCAGCATCTTGCGACGAACTTAACAGTGGCATCTGCCTATATTTAAACGGTTTTATTTAGTTCGACCTGTACGGAATTTATTTGGATCAAAATTAGAAATTGAAATTTAAGCACCTTCCCGTTGTCAGATTAATCTGAAATTTGGTACACACATTTAATTTAGATGACAATACAATATAATAAAATCAATAACATTATAAATCTAAGATGGCCGCCGATACAAAATGGCGGATTACGTATTTTTCCTTAACTCCCTCAATATGGGTATCAAATGAAAGGGCTTCACTAGAAAAACACGATGATTATGTCAAAATTTAAAATTCAAGATGGACGCCGTTCTAATATGGCGGACTAGGTACATATTTTTCCACAACGACCACAATATGGGTATCAAAAAACCGTTTAACTTAAAAGTTTTTTAAATGTATTTATTTTGGTGAATATTTTACTTCGTTCTGAGTGCCATGTTGCCTGACCACAGACACTTGAAGTTCAACAATCCGCTGTGCTATGTAAATTAGGTTAGTTTGGTTTGTCTACGGATCACATTTCTGAATTGATCTCGTGTTAAATCCCAAGTGTAGGTTTCTCTGTGTGTTCTCCGTGAAAGTGAATTTTTCAATAATTAAATGTCTGATTATTTTACATTAGTACCGAGAACGAGGCTAACCACGGGGTCACAGTAGTTGGATACGGACAACGTGATGACGTGAATTACTGGATCGTGAAGAACTCCTGGGGCGAGGACTGGGGTGAAGATGGCTACATCCTCATGTCATCCGTGAATAATAACTGCAATCTTATGTCAGATGCATACTACCCAATAATATAATCTTAGTTTTATATTCTTTATACATAATTAAAATCCACGTTGCAATTTGAACTATTCAGTTTTATTTTATTACTTGTTTAAAAACTGTTGAAGCAGTAAATAAACTGTTTGGTGTCATGCCGCTCTCGGATTGGTAAGTGTCGATGACGTGCCGCTCCCGGATTGGTCAACAATAATTTACGGACCAATTGGAGAACTCTAATTTAAGTACGTCTAAATAAATAGATATTTCATAGGAGCTTTGTCTCCTGTCCACGTGGCAGTATCCGGAACAGATAACATATTTTATTAACACAACGCATAGTCCTGAATCTTTCCATTTTATTATTAATAAATAATATTTTTATTATTATTAGATCCGTATGTCTTTCGGAACTCTGTCTCTCCTGAGACGGTAATAATTCATGGTTACATTACCTACCATTTGAAGATACTGCGCAAAAAGTTATGTTTATATCTTCATTATTATTTATTCATAAATGACTGTCAATACGTCGATCTATTATCTATTTCCTATTAAAACCGACAGTCAAAAGCATTTAGTTGTTTTGTTATAAGCTTTTGTTGTAAAAGCTATTTGCTATTAGATATATTGTCATTATCTTCAAATATATATACATACCAACCGACATGGAATCATTTATAGCGATCACTTGCATTGGACATCAAAATAATACGAAATAAGCCCTTGCATTGGCATTCACTTCCGCCGAACAGACACCATACCTAACCAAACGCTGCTTTAAAAGCCGTACCTATATTTATATGTATACTCGTATGTGTATATATGTAAAGTAGAATATATATATATATTCTACTTTGTAAAGGAAATGAAATAAAAAACGAAATAATTTATCTCCTTTATTCCCATGCAACTATTTATTTTTAAACCGACATTGGAAATTAAAACACTTGTGCACTAAAATCGTATGTAGAAGATGAAGGATTGACAGAAAAAGAGAGAATAGAAGGAGATGTTTAGAAATTATGGGTCTTAGCCGGGTGGTGCCGTGGGCCTGGTCCAGGCGGCGCCGCACCAGTTCTTGGTACGCTTGCAGTGCCAGGACCTGACTTCCTCGAACTTTGGAGTGGTGGTGCTAGTGGTCTTAGGGGTAAGACGGCGGCGGCCTTCAGGCTGGCCTGCTGCTATTGCCAGCAAGGCTAGCAATGCCACCAACCAGCCGATTCTCAGGAAAATCATTTTGATTGTATCTGGAAGGAATTTGTGAGTCATTTGATATTGAAGAAAACTTAAATACGCATTAACAAAGCTTCAAGCGAGTAATTCGGAGATTTAAAATCGTCAGAGCTGTGTAAATCGCTAAAAATATTCTAATGTAAGTCCACTGCTGGGCATAGACCTCTAATATAGAATGGCTTACTTCCAGCGTCTTCCTATGAACTTAACAAAGTTGTCTATTCACTTTGTCTTATGCTGCAGCCGGTTTGTGGGCCTCACTTCAAGTACGTCAATTGTTAGAAGACGCAGGAGAAAAGCTGCTTCTATCCTTTTGGAAATCTATGAGGGTGGTTTATAGTAATCCACGTCTTTTTGCTGATATGATAATGCAGATGAAAATTGAGAAGGCAGCTGGCAAATCATGTGTGTTAAAATACAACCAGATTTCTTCCAATTCTAAATCTTGAGCACGTAATAATGTAAAAAAAAAATACTTACTTTATAATTCAACTCCTATGCACTTACCGAAAATCTTCTCCTTATATACCTGGTATCGTTCCATTTCAAACGAACCGTTGCAAATATTCAATCTTGAACTTGTTTTACGCTGAAATCGATTCAACGGACAAATGTGTTTATGTTGATTGAAATTTGAATTTTATTAATTGTGACTTCCGCAATATAGTTTAACCCACGGAAGTCTGGGAAGTACGTATCAACACGGGGTGTGTTATTGGCATAATATAAACTACTTAAAATTAATCAGGTACAAATACAAAGCCTGTCTCAGGATTTTACACTAACAGCATATATTCGGTTCTTGCAGCGGCTTAGATGATCTTTTGGAAATTTAAACCATTAAAAAATAACATATAAAAGAAAATATAACAATAAATAATAACAAAAAAAAACAATTTATACAAAAGTACAACAGGCGGTCTTATCGCTCGAGGCGATCTCTACAAGACAATCTTTGGATGGAGATTTGGATGGGTTCTGTATGTACATAATAAAAAATATACTAAATATTTCAGAGTATATTACTCTTACATTTAAATATATACACATAAACACGCATGCATAAATGAATTTTACTTGGAAAAGAAATTACATAAAAACTTATTATTTACAATACTCTTTTGTATCTTTTTGAAATCTGACAGCGATTTAGCGCGTCTTATGGCTTCTGGCAATTTATTCCAATGACCTGACAGCGACAACTTCAACTTGATGAAGAGCCAACCCAGGATAGAGTGGCCTGGCACAAATTGATAAGGAGACCCGACTCCAAATAAAGGGAAAAGAGAAGGAAGAAGAAGAAGATACCTGACAGCGACAACAGTGTAAGATTTCTCCATAAATATAGTAGAATACAGCCATAGTCAATTGTCGGTTTCGGGGCTGGCAGTACTGAATAGCATAAGGAAGTTTCTGAGCAGGATCGGGAGATGGTAAATCCTGCTAGAAGTAGCGATTGTATGAATGGTATCCAGTTGAAGTCTAACCCGTCAAACCCTTTAAAAGGGACATCACTTTGCGAAGAGTGAAGGACGAAACCTTTTATCGTACAGTAAAGACAACACAGTGGAGAGCAATACTCAAAACAAACTTATTCTCCCGGATTTTAAAATTAAGGAAATATACTAACAACTAGGCAACGGATATTTGTGAATGTGACCACAAAATGATGATCCGACTGAGTTTGATATGGCTCTACTTTGACCAGGGTGCGTTTAGAAACCAAATATTTTTATTGTAAAGATTTCATTACAGGGAATTCGAATTAGATTCTTGTTTCTATTTAATATTATATTGATATATTGGAATAATAAATTAGACAAATTAGAATCATATTGTAGGTTATTGAATATATTGGAATTCTTATCATTGCGTACCCTTTGTCAACATAATGAAATCTACCGGTAACTATAACTTTCCCTTCTTCCCTTGAAACCATTTAAAGAGTTACTACCTTTTTTTTTAATTTTTTACTGGGAAGCTCGTGCTGTCAGCATCTTAACATTACTATTGAGCAAAACAAGAGATCAAGGAGCGCTGAACATCTGCAAAAATGAGCTATCTAAAAGTGATTTCCTAAATGGGAGGGAGAGATAACATCAGAGCTGGTCCTCCGTAGCCAAAGATCTGGATATCGAAGCTACACCTCTTCCTCTTCCAACATTTATATAAATGTATTTATTTAGAACAATCACGCCAACGGAAAAAATAAAGTTTACATTATTTTTATATAAAAAAGTACATAATTAAATATATTTCCCTATCGTAATCGTACACAGTACTGGCTATTATTATGCTACCTTATAGTAATAACTGAATAAAAAGAAAAAAAAGATTAACACGTTCCATGCCGCGGCAATTTTTAAAGATTTTCCGTTCAGGCCACGTGGAGCGTGTACAATCCACACATTAAAAATTAAAAAACGTCGTTTAAAACGTATGCTTTACACTTTCAATACTACATAGTTGTGTAATAGTAAAAAAAGTACAATTCGGTTTTATAACACGAGGCAATTTCTTTCAGACTACGATAATATTGAAACAGTAGATGTATAAATAACATATAGTTAAGGAGTATTTAGACAGAACATATATATACAAGCATATATTCATATGTACATATAATAAATACGATACAAAAGTAATTATAAATAGTTATACTACTTATATTATAAATACATATATTGTGATTATAAGAGCAGCATTATACCAAGGTAGTATTCAATAATACACTGAGAAAGTAGCTGAAATAAACCACGTGAAATGTTTCAACATCCGCTACTGATTTCATCTTTTTTATTGCCAACGCTACCGAGCTTCAGTTTGTCTAAAATAGTGCCTTAAAGTAGAATTTCTTCAATGCATGTAATACATTTAAAAAGTTCGTACTATAAGAGGTAATACATCTTAGAATTGAATTGCTGTCAACATTGTATTGAAGACATTTGTTATGTCATAAGAAAACTAAATGATGGTCGCTGCTGTGCAAATGGCATTTCCAGATTTGGTGCAAAGTGTGCCGAGACTGGGACTTCAAAATAGCGAAGTTTGTGAACTGCCAGGAGAGCATCAGCCCGGGTCGCTATTTACTGCTATTTTACTGGATCGGGAGGCTGTCGAGCATTTATATCGCTTCAGCGAACGCTTCAGTGAAGTGGTTCAGCTCAAAGTCCTTCAAAAGCTCCCACGAGGAGAATTATGTAGTCATATTATTTATCATTACTGTCGGAACATCTATAATGATTACTTGTCTACGTCATAGAAAGAATATTGCTAGTACAACTTTATAGGAACTAGAATGAGATTATATATATATATATATGTATATATACAGCTTATAATACGTTTTTTCCAAACGCATCCTGGTCTGAGTAGAGACACGATAAACACCGTTGAGTTTTTATTTTCTAATTACATTTACAAATACATACACTGTTCCTTTATGTTTAGCACATGCAGTGGTAGTCGGAGTCACTCTGTGTTTAGCACTAATTGGTGTAATATAACTCCTGAAGATGCCCCGTGGAAACACGTGTTGAGTAATTCGGCGGTGGCGGTTGTGTAATTCGCATTGTTTGCCGCAAACGCATTTATCAGCGGGCGGTGCACTTTATTGCACGACTACCACTGCATGTACGGAAGTGGATAAATATTGGTCCTTTTCTTATCTTTATTATTGTATTGCTATATTTAATTTCAGAATAAAAATATATTTGAATATTAGTAATATTTTAATTTAAGCTCTATCCTAACACGTTACATTACTAACTCGTTTAATGCGATCCATGTAAAAGACAAGCTGAAAATCAAAATTAGAACGTAACATCATCACTTCACTTGTAACGTTCTTCTTATTGTTGAAGGTCGTGATACCTAGATCATATAATTTCTATTCTTGAAGGAAGATGGTAAGAGACGGGCAGATTTAATTTGACCAAAGGATATATAGTTACAATATATTGTAATCAACATATTAAATATTTGCACTCGACTTTGCCTGTTACCATCAGTTGCGCGAGGTTTCCAGAAGTCATGCGACTAAAAATTATACGCAGAATGTCTGGTTTTGATTTCGACATTGCGTTGTATGGACTCTTCAGAATGTAGTTCACAGGGTTTAGAACAACATCCTTCAGCACCACGTTTTGAAAGCTTCTATACGATCTCAATAGACCTTCTTATATTTCCACGTGTCTGACCCGTAGTTGAACATGTAATATAATTAAGGATTTCATAAGAATAAAACAAATGTTATGATTAATCTATTTATTTATTGGCACCAATATATTCCGGATAGTATGGTTATGGTCTACCTAGCCGGGGTAAGTGAAGCCACCACCACCTTGGAACATAGGCGGGGGATTGATGCTGCCGCACCAGTTGTTGCTCTTGTCGCACGGAACCTTGGACACTTCGGGTGAGGGTGGTGGTGCTGGCGTTTTTTCAGGCAACCTGCGCCGACCCTCTACGTCGTCATCTAAACAAGACCCCACGGCCAGGGCGACAAGCAGCACTACCACCTTCAGTGCCATTTTTATGATGTACCCTGGAACACAATTAAAAAGTTATAAGCAGTTATCTGTCACTTTTTTATATTATGGTACCCCTTATTGGCGACTTCTCATACATTCCGCTGGCTTAGTTAAATAGAGACAATATGTACTCTTCCATTCGTTGCCATACTCTATTTCCCTATCTTACGTCACCTTCTTTCACCTCCAGGCACTACTTTTACATTACCTGTCTCTATCATCATCATTATAACTTCTCTTAAAAACCGCCACAACTACCAGCGATTCCCAGTGACCTTGAGTAAGTATTCGGGACCACTATTAGGGGTTTTTAAATGTTAATACTATGTTCAAGGGCAAATATTAAAAAATGTAAAATTAAATTAATGGAAAAAAATCTTTGGGGAAGTTAAACCTTGCAGGCTGGAATGGCGTAGTGATTTAAATAAAAGAAAACATTTTCTTACCTCTCCAATAAACGTCTAAAATATGTTCTACCAAATACGTACCAGTTTTTATAACGATACCAATTAGATTCGGTAGAAAAAAACAATTGTTATAACATTGGTTCCTTGTTAAAATTTCTTTACGCGTCGAAAACTTAATGAAATTTTGATATCACTAGTATAAAGATGTAATATTGTTAACAACATGAAATCTAAAATCATTTCGATACAAAACTATGCTAGTATTATAAGTAAATCAAGTATAAATATTTATCTTTATGTAATTTATATAAATTATTTTAATAATATATGTACTTCAAATGCTTGGTATTTTAAACATTAAAAATTTCAAATCTTTTAAAAAGGCTTCACTAACCTTCGGTAAGTCAATATATTAATATAACCTGTTATAACAGGTTGTCAAATATCTCCCTTCCGCTTTTTTGCTCTTTATTCAATGCTTTATAAAAAGTGTTACAGTGATCGGATTTAGTTCAAATATGCGCCGTTTTGTTCGATAATCTGTTTCCATCTAGACGGCAACTTCATAATACCTCCCTCGTAGAAGCCCCCCTCCTTATTTGCGAAGAACTCGAACAGCCACTTTTCACAAACCTCTTTTGAGTTCAACTTTACACCACCAAGGACGTTCGCCATGGACAGGAACAGGTGGTAATCACTTGGCGCTTTGTCCGGGCTATATGGTGGATGTGATAAAACCTCCCATCCGAGCTCCCGTAGCTTCTGACGAGTCATCAACGAAGTGTGTGGTCTGGCGTTGTCCTGGTGGAACACTACACCCTTCCTGTTGGCCAATTCTGGACGCTTCTGGTCGCTCGCCTGCTTCAAGCGGTCCAGTTGTTCGCAGTAGATGGTAGAATTAAGCGTCTGGCCATATGGGAGCAGCTCATAGTGGATGATTCCCTTCCAATCCCACCAAAGACACAGCAAAACCTTCCTGGCCGTCAATCCCGGCTTGGCCACTGTTTGGGACGATTCACCGGCCTTCGACCACGACCGTTTTCGCTTGATATTGTCGTATGTGATCCATTTTTCGTCGCCAGTCACCATCCGCTTCAAGAATGGGTCGAGTTCGTTCCGTTTCAGCAGCATATCGCAGGCGTTGATTCGGTCCAGAAGGTTTTTTTGCGTCAAATCATGCAGCACCCAAATATCAAGCTTTTTTTGGTATCCAGCCTTCGCAGATGGTTTAAAATGGTTTGGTGACTAACTCCCATCTCCTGGGCGATGTCACGAGATGCCACATGCCGGTCTAATTCGATGTAGTCCATGATTTGATCGGTATTTGTCGTCACAGGTCTTCCGCCGGCTGGCTTATCCATGGTGTCGTTTTCGCCGGCTCTGAGTCGTCGAAACCATTCCTCCGCGGTTCGAAGTGATAGATTACCATCCCCCAAAACACCATTAATCTCACGGAACGTTTCTCTAGCGGATTTGCCTTTAACGAAGGAAAACTTTAAAATAGCGCGAATTTCGGCGTTAGTGAACTCCATGTTTACACGTCTATAACTGTTGAACGCAATATCCAAACTAATCATGCATAGCGTCGTTTTGTAGGTTATGTCAAGACCTTTCAAATTATGTATAGTATTGCCAGATACGAGCTCTGTAGCGCTTTCTACATAGCCGCGAAATTCAAAAGACAAAAAGGCGGAAGGGAGATATTTGACAACCTTTTATTTATATCTTATTTTATTTATCTATTTCTTTATATATTATATTACTTATCTTATTTATATACAAACAAATTCATACATTACTATACAAACATACATATATAGATAATACTTGTATATATATATATATATATATATATATATGTGTGTGTATATATATATATATATACTTTTGCTTTAATTATATAGGATTGTCACAGCTTACAAACAAATACATAGAGATATTAACCTTTATACTGATCACAATCTCTCATCACAATTTCTCTAACACTATTAAGCGAGTAAACTTAAAATTTTGCATATGTATATATATATATATATATATATATATATAGTAGTATATAGTATTTATATTTGCATACATATTTATTATGTTGACCATTATTCAGCTAAGAACAGATTTTATGAAATTTCACACACAGAGGTTAAAAGGACGTTGATAAAGTTCCTAATAACAAAATATCAAAGAATAAACATGCTGTATATGGATCTTAATTATCGTATATATCGAATAACCAATTCGCGCATTAACATTTTAAACTCATTAATTATATTATTTTTAAATTATTCTTATGTCTTTTAATATTTTTAAGCATTACTCTATATGTTATTGATAACCTTGCTATGTAAGAATCACAGAAATGATCGACGAAAATCGATATTCGATAATTCAAAGCAGTAAGTTTCTTCGTGTCCTCTCTGGAGTACTCTTTGAGTATGGCCGAGTAGTGCTTTCCCGATCTCGGCAAATAAACTCAATTTAACTTAATATTTTTTTTATAGGTTTTAGCGATCAACTTTCAATAACGAGAACTGCATTTATTTAAAATAATGCTTGCGAAATATTACCAAATCAGTTAGCATTATCGGGTAGGAATTGTATTTTATACGCTGACCCATAGGGTATATCTTTTACTTGATTCCACCACACTGGCAACGTTCAACGTATATTTCTGCTAAATATATCAAAAACCAAAGCTTACTTAAACCTGGTGGAGAATTTGACAGTCTTTATTAATTCAGTCCATAAAAGCCTTCAAGGCATAAGTTTCTCTTAAAGATACCTATGGGAGGATATACGATAATGGCCTTGGAAGGTGGATTGGCGATCGCAGTGTGGTATTATGGTACGCAGAGCACGCCACTGACCATGACACTTGTTTGTGAGCAGTGGCAATCCTATATGCACAAAGTGTTAATTATTTACGATTGTATTCCAGGAATCGAACCTATGATCGTAAGTATCTGTCCTCTACCGTTTTTTTTATATACCTCGTATCTTGTGTGGCGAATATAAAGCAAGGCTTGGTCACTTGGAGCGAATGGGATCGGATCGGAGCGTGAAGGTAGCGTATCTGGAAAAACCGAGGGGTCGAAGACCAGTGGGTAGACCCAGGTATCGCTGGATCGATCGCGGTGAGATAGACTTGCGCGAATTGAATTTCAACCAATGGCAGACGATGGCGCAAGATAGAGGAAAGTGGAAGTCTCTCGCTTCGGAGGCCAAGACCCACTTTGGCTCACTGAGCTAGCGGAGTAAGTAAGTATCTTGTGTGGGACAGGGACTATTTAACATTAATTAATTTTTCACACCCTTTTTTATTTTCTCTCTCTTCATTTATGCATCTTATGATCTTCCATTCGGTATTCATTTCACATTTCCTCTTTCATTCTCTTTCGCTCTATAACCTTTCATTCCCCTCTCCTTACACATTAGCATTTTATTTATTTTATTTCTGTTTATTAACATTATTTTTATTTTACATTTATTTCACATTAGCTTTACAATTTTATTTATTTACAATTTACTCACAGTTATTACTATTATTACTTATTCTTTATTTACAATTTTATTAATCTTATTTAGCTTTTATTTTTGTAAATTGCTTTTGTAATTATTGCTCTACAAAATGAGAGTTAGTCATACTTCGTCGTTTTTTCTCTTATCAGGGAGGCTATTGTTTCCTCCCTGATTTTTACGCCAGACCGGCGCTCGAAGTCGAACCGGAGTCCACCGAATGCGGGACACCGGGCCACAAGGTGGATCACGGTCTGGTCCACGCCCGGTTCACAGAAGCACGAGGGGTCCTCCTTGAGCTTGAGTCCTCTACCGTTGTGCTACCATCACTCCCTGCTACATTTTCCAGAGCATTTGCAGCATCATCCTCTGTGTACTATTATACCACAATACGACTGGCAATCCGTCTACCAGGTGTGGTGATTATGGTATATCCCCCATAGATATCTTTATAGGAAGCCTATGTCTTGCAGAATCGAAGGCGCGACCTACGATTGCAAAAATCATTCCTTTACCACTGAGCTACCACAAATTTAAAAATATCAGAACTATCTTGATATGTTTGTTTATTATACCTGTTTATGTCCAAATCCTCTATTTCTCACCATCGCTTGGAAGGTAGCTTTAAATTGAACTATACCACTATATGGTACCTCGGCTTGATTCCAGTTTATACTGAATTGGACGATGTAAATTGATAATTAATAAAAAATAATTATTACATATTACACTCCTAGAAATTCAAGGTTAAATTAGAACAAACGTTAATAAAGGTAAAATTAGTGGTAGTATATATTCCCAGAAGGAACCTTGATCACATACCGTGGCAAGCCCTAGAATCCTCAAGAAAAGCGAAGACGTGGCCGCCCAAAGCAAACCTGGCGGCGGACGATCACTGCAGAAGTGAAGGCAGTTGGAATGACGTGGAGTGAAGTAAAGCGCAAGGCTCGACGCCCTCTACCACATCTTGGGAACATAGGACTAAATGATGATGATTATTCCCAGATGTTGTCGGGAAAGTCCCGGGCGTGGTCAAAGTTATTCCCAGAACTTTACTAACAATTGGTCAAACTATCAATTGTCCCCTTCAATGAGGAAAAACACATGATATTATATTAATTCGCGGACGTCTTACCAATTTATAAAACGCAATCTATACATGCAGTGTGATTAAAAATTCGTGTAAAAAAGAGGTTTACTGCCAGTTAATGTATGGTACACCCTATCCCAGAAATAATAAATAAAGCAATATTATTATAATGAACTGTAACATTTTTAAAATTCGAATTATTATATATTAAAACTAATTATTGCTTATATGTCTCTATAGACTTTGTACTTCCAGAAGTTTTGGCTTGTCATATTTCAACCATCATCACCAAGTTGATCACCACGATGACATGTTATGCGCTGCGTTCAACCAGCGACCACTCGACATTTACTTTGTCGTCATCCACCAAGTGGGAGGCCTGCCCACGTCGATTCTTAGTCGCCACTGGAGAACCTTTCATTTATTTCACTGCCATTTCAGACGAGCAATTTCTCAAGTTACTTCAGAGACCTTAGTTCTTCCCATAGCTCCCTGGATGAACAGGAGCAATCTCATAAGGCCCATTTTAAACCAACACATCCTTATTTGAATATAGAATTTGTGAATTTCAATTTCAATTTGCTTTTATCAAACCTAAAAAATTACTAGAGTATACTTCACCTAATGCATTGCGGCACGATACATAATCCAGCGCAGTGCAGTATTGCGTTGGTTTTGTGGTTTTGCAATACGGAGTAAATTCTAACTCAGATATACCGAAAAGTGGTCGACCGCTCGAGTTTGAACTTAGTTTTCTGGCGTCAACATGAGCTAAAATTATTTTCTTGGTCCCGCAAGATATTTAAATCGATCACTACTAATTAAAGACTTCTTGTTCAAAACTTCAAAGGTACTTTATGAGCCAGGGGTGTCAAACTCGCGGTTCATGATGAACATTTCTGCGGCCCGATCATTATGTCCATTGGGTTAATTTTAGAAGTAGTTTCTGCCAATTAAAAAGAATCATAGTGTCAAAGAAAAGATGTCAAGTATCAGGATATAAACCATAATTTACTTTTTAAAAATATTGGTTTATATGGAAATATTTTTTAATCGGCCAACACAAAAATAATATTGTATATTTGGCTGTGCCATTAGTTATGACAAATAATATTATTTTGGTAGGAAGTACCTCTGCGGACCACAATACCACATTGCGATCGCCAACCCGCCTGCCAAGCATGGCGATTATAATATATTCTGCCATACATTTGGGAAAAGCTTATGCAGTGGCGTCCACGGGCAGAAAGACGACGAATCCTAGTCTTGAAAACGCTCTTTCTTACTTATTCACTTAGCTAACGGTAAAATTGATAAATTGGTAATGTAATAATATTGCTACATAAAAAACCGTCATATGTAAAAATTCCCGTGGACATCGTCACAACGCTCAACCTTTCACTCGTCTCGCCCACTCGTCTCGCTCACTCGCACGGCGTGCACTATACGCGCTCTTGCTTGCGCCTTGGCAGGTAGCCAAGGCGCAGCACGTGCGCGCGCGGCCGTTGCAGTTCTCGGGGAGTCGGATTTGAACTAGGAAACGATGCGCAACCGCTTGTAGGCATTATTCATTTTCCGGGCACAAATTATGTCAATTATTCAATAAACGTTTTTCCACATCACAATAGTTATTATACTACTTGAATCTGCATTAAGTAAATAAGCACTTGCGTCGCCGATACTTAAGGATTTGAACTAGGGAATGACTCGCAACCGTTCGTAGGCGCATTATTCATTTTCCGGGCACAAATTATGTTAATTATTTTTCCACATCACAGTAAGTATTTTGTATTAATAGTAATAAAAAATGGTAAACTTACTTAGACTTGCCCCTAAGATATCCATAGGGGATATATATCATAATCGGCACGCTTGGCTGGCAGGTTAGCGAAGGCAGTGTGGTATTATGGTACGCAGAGGACGCTGTTGCTTATCCTCTGGAAACTTATTTGTGTGCAATGCCAATCATATATTTATTTCACAAGATGTGAATTATATAAGACTGTATCCCTGGAATCGAACCAGGGGCCTATAATTGCAAGTCTAAGTCCTCGATCGCTGAGCTGCCACTGCTTATTATTCTTAAATCATAGGTCTCCATCAAAGAAGGTATATTTCCATAATGACAGGTAATTCTATACTGCTTATCCAGCGATCTCCAGCGACCTTGACTTCCTTCCTTCTTCTTCCTTCCTTCCCTTTTCCCTTTATTTGGGGTCGGGTCTCCTTATCAATTTGCGCCAGACCACTCTATCCTGGGTTGTCTCTGCATCAAGTTGAAGGGTTCCCAGTTCCTTTCCGATAATAGACCACCACGTAGCTTTTGGACGCCCTCTCCCTCTTTGGACGCCATCTCCCTCTTCTCCAGTGACCTTGTCTATGACACACAAAATTAATATTGTAATATATGTATTATCTACTTAATGGAATCAGGCGTTACCTTGCGAAAGTCCAATCTAAGTAAGAAAAGAACCAATATTTAGCCACTTCCGCACATACAGTGGTAGTCGGAGTCACTCTGTGTTTGGCCCCATGGAGGGGTTAAACACGTGTTGAGTGGTTTAACGGTGGCAGTTGTGTAATTCGCGTTGTTTGCCGCATACGCATTTATCAGCGGGCTGGCGGGCGGTGCACTTTGTTGCACGACTACCACTGACTTATACTGATCTTACATATGTATTATCTACTTATTTTCAGCCAATTGAAGCCTACTGCAAGGTATAAGTCTCCCTCAAAGGTCGCCACGATCACTGGCCCTGCATCGCCCACATCCAGCGATTTCCCCTGAGCTTCAAGCAGGCACGCAATCATGCAATGAATCAAATCTACTCATACGTATAAATAACGCTTAATAAGTTAGTTGTTTTTAGCGTAATAAATGTGACATACTAATTCAATTAACAAAACATTGATAGTCAGCTGTAAAAGTTGGTCAATGACCGGTGTCATCTTACAAGTCACTAATGACTCAGTCTGTTTTTTCATATTGATATTATTTTTCACTTTGAATCACTTATCATGTTCACTAATGTTCATATTAATGCCGATAGAGGTCAAATTTGAATAAACGAGAATCGAATTGAGCTTCCGTAACTTCCTCCATCTTAAAACTACGAAGGTTTCAAACGATACCTGATGAGAGGAGTCCACAACTCAATCTCTCTGCCCATAAACTGTAACAAGAGTTTTTTTTAATACATATATGTGATGTACTAAAATTTTATAACTGGCCAGTAAAAATGATATTTAAAAAAAAAAAACTAATTTTAAATTCCGTAATTGAAGTGTTCAATAATCATCTCACATACATTAGATTTAATAAAATTTATTTATTATAATATTATAGAATAATAAAAAATAAACTTTATAATTATTAATTTATTTATCTATTTTCACTTTATTGTACACTAAGTAACTAAACGTAACATAGATAATAACTAAAGAAAGAAACAATTTATAACGGGGTCCGGAAAGTAATGTTGCTTTTTTCTTTAAGTTTTTATATCTAATCAACAATATATTCACCTTCGTCATCAACAACCTTTTCCTGTCTAGTATACAACATCTTCCAAGTACGTAATGACCTACCAAATGACAATCAAATATCGACATGCGTGGAAACGACATTACTTTGCGGTCTCCCTAAAATATAAAGGTCGGCACAACAGGCGGTCTTATCGCTCTAGAAAATCTCTGCATTTTTATGATGAATCAAGTTTGACATTTAAAATCTATTTACGTTTAGATAAATACATAAATATATTAAGTATAGTAAAATTAGTTAAATTCTTTTAGCTTCTGGAACTTAAAACTTACCTTGTACCATTAAAAACTCTTTCGAAATGAAATATCTTACAAGAAACATAGAATTTAGCGCGCATTACCCATAATTCGTCGACCTTCACCCGCTACTGTTTACCTAAACTTTCGTCATGGCGTTGTTTAAACCGAGTTATTATTATATAGTTAGATAGATAACCGCCATCTTGCGACATATCGCTTCAATCGCTTGCTGTGTTGAGAAACTAACTGAACGTGTTATGAGTTTGATTGTACAAAAATAATGACCAATTATTATACAGTATGTTACTAATAAAATGCTAAAATCAATTTCAAACAATCTTGTGTAAGACTTTCAATCTTTTGATATGAACTGGTCTATGCTGCTTAATGGAATTTGCATTTCCGCTGATTCGAAACGACATGGCGCAGAGGGCGTCTAGCCTAAAACCTCTCTTAAGACAGCGGAGGCTTGAAGGCTTGCGGAAGAGCCTCAGGCGGCAATGACAACAACAACTCCATGACACATAATACTCAAACTCAAATAAAAGTTAAAAATAAGTGTAAAAAATAAAATAACAAATAAAGCAAAATAAAAATGAAATGTACTAAGAAATAAATGTATAAAATAAAATAAAGAAATGTAAATCTGAAGAATGAAGTGAGAAATGAACGATATCAAATGAAAGAGAAAGTCAGAAGAAATGTGGAAAGAAAGATGAAGTAGGAAAGATTATAAGAAGAATGCAAAAGCGCGCAAATAAAAGTATTGTGCAAAAATTTATTAAATAAAATAAAACTACCCTGTCCATTCCAAAGATAGGGGCACGAGAGGCCCGTAATAGCGGTGGCCATTGTAAAAAAACACTCAAACACGAGTACGATGCACCAAAAGCAAATTCACAAAACACTTCGCTTCCGTAAACAGCCGATTCCGCCTCCGCTCCTGCGCATAGTCATGGCGAATCGAAATAGGACCCGTATCTCACCTTCGATCTCCAAGTACTCCTATTTCATCTCATATTGTACACTTACAGGCGTGTAGTCTACCTTCGTCCAAACGTCTTCATTGAAGTGGCAAAATCGGGCTAGTTTGATTTTGTTCACCTGGACACTTCAGTTCATTGAACTCAGCTTCGATGAAGCTGCAAAAACCTCTAGTACTAGCAGCATTAACACCAACATATACAGTATATGTTGTATCGGAAGCCACTATCGCCTCCATTTTTATAGAGAAAGAAGACAGAAAAACCTTCCTCAACTTCTGCAGAACAGTAGCCAAAACAGTAATTAATAGAAACAAATGAATAAACAGTGCAATACAAAAATGTTTATTAGAACTAATAATAATAGAAATAAATTAAATATGTAAATACTAATATTGAATATAAAAGAAATAAGAGAACTGTGTTATAAAGGTATAAGATGTAAAATTAACTAAAAAAAACCTGTGATAAATATAAATTATAAAAATAAACTAACTAGCAGTAATGGAGGATGAATGAAAGGATATTAGTCATGTAAAAAAAAGTATATATTGTATCTATTGCTATTATTTCACCGGATTAGGAAGGTCGATGAACTCTCAAATTGCTTGGACGATCTACTTTCATTTCTCCTGTCAGTCTGATGACATTTGTGTCTCTTTTTTATTTGATTAAACCGCCATTTTTTATAATTGTTTCGCTAAATTAATGCATATACTATAACTCCCTAATTATACCAGATCAAACGACTTACTACATACACGCAATACGGTCATGTAACATTATAAATATAGATGAGATTATTATACCTTTTAGTTAAATAAAATTAGTAACACTTTTGTGGACAACTGTACACGATTTTATAATACTCTTAAAATGTTAAACGTAAACTATTGCTACTGTAATTTTTTCGTAAGAAATAGGTTACAATGTAATATTATACAAAAACATAGTAATTTTTTCCACGCATGTGTGTATATATGTACAGACATATACATATAATAATGATAAACGGTAGATTTCCATAAAGATTTTGAGCTTCTCTTCCATCAAAGTGACTTTTCAGTTCCTTGCTTAAAGGAGGTTAATTTGATTCTATTTCCTTCTTAGATCCTTCTTCTTTATAGTTTGTTGTTTATTTCTGAAAACGTACATCTTGAAAAGCCTTAATAGAATTGATGACGAGCTCTGTCTATATCATCTTGACTTCTGCTGTCTTCAGGGCAATTACTATTGCCAGAGAAAGAGTCAAGTTATCTACTTGACTTAATCATACCAGCGACTTCTTCTTTCCCTACAACCTGAAGTTTTTAAGTTATCTGGTTGTCTGGCAGCAATGTGGTCACAATAACACATGGGTAACTTAGTGTAGAGAACTTAATCTTGACTTTCAGTTGGTCGAAGACAAACTTGTTTCCGCATCTTTCTATTTATGGTATACATAATATGTTTTTGAGAATCTATCCTAAATGGTTAAAAATGTGAATTAAAATATTGGCGATGCGAAAGTTTCTTTCACATTTCACCATTTCCAGGCACTAACATTTACTTAAATGATCGTAATGTTTACTGTCTAAGTTCTATCGTTAATCCAATTAAAACGTAAAGAGTGATGGTTTCCTCCAGCTGGCCTTAAAGCATGATCATCATCAATTCATCCGAAGAGCATCCACTGGTGAACAATGTCATCTGTCCAACTGAGTGATCGTCGTACGTTGTATGTGGTTTCCACTGGAACCTTAGGCCCAAAGCATCTGTTATGTGCCCTATGCAACCTGCATACTGCCACTACAACCTTCCAATCCGCAGGCCTAAGTCGTTTACTTTCGTTCATCTACATCTATTGCAATACCTAATTTGATATCATTGCAACAAACATATCAAGTACACCAAAATATTGTTGTTGTTATATTTCTGCAGCTTTGTTTTTAAAGTGGTATAATCTTATATATTTAAATACAAAGAAAACATTTCGATAGAAAGTTCAAAATTAGTAATAAGTGTAAACAATAAAAAAGCAATATAAAAATGAAATGTATATAGAAAAAAATGTATAAAATGAAGAATGAGGTGAGGAATGAACGATATCGAGATAAAGTACGAAAAACTATAAAAAGAATGAAAGAAGAGCGCGCAAATAAAAGTAATGTGAAAAACTTAAATGAAATAAAACGACCCTCTCCTTCACAAAAAAATATTTATAAAGCGGTACAGTCTTAGATATTTAAATACAAAGAAAACATTTCGATAGATGATTAACTAAAGCTATTATATCGTTATTAAAAATTATTTTATTTAGATTTCGTTATTTATAAGCGAACCAAGGTTGTAAAGACAGTGAGCGAAACGAACCAGTAGTTTTTGTGTGGGTAATCGACCACTTGGTGGATGAACGACATAGTGAAGATCGGCTGATGATGACAATGATTTATAGCCTTCTAGACAACTTTACGTTTAACTGTCATTTTATTTAAATTTGGAACAATTCAAAAACTGTTTTTCCCCGGATTAATATTATCCGTGTATTAATTTAAACACGCCACGTGATTTGAACACAATTCATTTGACTTTGTGAGTCAGACGCGAAGATGTCGATCCAATAGGTAACAAAGTGCGCACAAGCTTAGCTCAGATAAAGTGGACTTTATTGGGGTTAATAACTGTACAACTGAAAAACAGTTGGCCGGGTGTTTATAAACCGAACGTTAGAAGACATTCGGTATATTCAACGTTCGTGTCATCATGAGAGGAATATTAGTGAGTATCCTGATTCGATATATACAGGGTGATTGATTGCACAAAATCTTTAAATATGAGAATGTAAAGGTTATTCGCTAATAACTGATATATATTATAATAATTAACGAAATGTTTAGCATGATAAAGCGTTTCAAAAATTTCTAAACACTATCCGACGATAAATATTGCACATCGATTTTTGGAAAGAGACCATCGGCTAATTTCGACTTAATAGAGCGTTATCTCTGTCCCACATTACCTATGTGACGTTTTGTATTTTTTTCCTAATAGATACCGGACTGTCTGTATTTCGTGGGACAGAGATAACGCTCTACGAAGCCGAAATTAGCCGATTGTCTCTTTCCAAAGGTCGATGTGCAATATTTATAGACGGGTACTATAATTACATTTTTATTTATAGACGGGTACTATAATTACATTTTAAATTTAAAACTATTCGCTGCAAAGTTTATACTACCAGAAGTCTGATGCATTCCAATAAAAAAGTAACATAACATTCATCATTGAATGCCTTCCGTAACTTTAATTGAGTCTTCGTGGTCAAAAATCTCTCACTGGCTCATTTTCATAAACAACTTTACTTTCAGATATACTTATCCATTATAACAGTCCTGGTGTCAGCTGCACCGAGAAATTCCCGATCGATTCAGGACCATGAAAATTATTTCCTGCAGAAGTTACACCAACCCTGGTATACCACCGAAGTACCACCCAAATATCCCAGAAAAGGAGAGTACCCGTGCAAAGGGGGTGTTTGCAAGGCGAGGAAACCTTGTGAAGATTGTCAGGAATCTGTTCCATTTGATATTGGGATGGACGAAATAAAAGTATTTTGATGATGTTTATTTTTATTTATTTTTCCACATTTTTGGTGTCCTGGTGGACAATTTTGACCACGTAAAGTGCATAAAAGATGACCACTGAGGTTCTGGAGAGGACACCACGAACCGGCAGGCACAGCGCCTGACGTTCACCCAGAAGGTGAAGAGACGATGTTAAGCACCTCAGAAGACGATGTACGCAGGTCCTGTTGGAGATCTATGAGGGTGGCCTATGTGACCAGTGGATATCCTGGTTCTGAAATAATAGTAATAATGGATCTACTATGTCATTGGCGGATTCAATGTATTATTACAAATTGCTTACAAACGAGATTCATTTCTTCACATTTTATAACATCATCTGCACTAAAGTTGTCCAACTTTCTATGCCTATTTTCTAATCTTGCACAAAGCAAACAATTTCAAACCACTAAATAAAATTTCTTTCTTGGGAAATGGACAAAAACGACACCATAATATTACTTAATAAAGCATTGAAATCTAACTAATGGCTTCGTATTGGATAGTTTAACTAATGGTTATGTATTGTTAAGATACATTGTAATTTAACTGCATACGCCTTATAATTTACGAGCATACTGAAGAAATGTTTGAATTAAGGTCATTGACCTTTTCACCAAGAATTATCTAAATAAACAAGATGATGATTTGAGGTATAATTTTATTTGATGATGATTTTTTTTTAATACGATACCAATGGCTGTAAAATTTTAAAACCTTTCATTAATATTATACAAACTTGAAAAAAGCGATTCGGAACTCTCGGGCCCCCTAATGCTTAGCGTAAGATGTTAGACAACTTAAGACTGTTGTGCCTAGTTACTACATAAACTAGCGTAAGTAACGTAACCCTTTTCTTGATATTGTATCTGTAGAGATACATCAGAATTTAAAAAAAATAGTGTCATCAATTTTGAACGCAAAGTAATCATTTGTATGTGAATGTTTAGGTAATTTCTTAATTTTCGAACGCTTGTTCAGTTTTTTCTGTTGGCATCCTTGTTTCTTAAAAATCAAGTGGTATGAATATTAATGTAATATTAAAAAAAATTCTGCCAGGTTAAGGGTTAACACCTTGGAGGCCTCGCAGTTTCATATATTAAAAAAAAGAGATCAGCTTGAGGTCCTTGAAGACGTCAATGAGCTTAGTTAATTTTAAAAAATTTAAAATACAAAAGTACATAAAAATACAGATAGAGTACCTTTCAAAATAAATCGCGGCCAATAACATTTGACAATATGCAGTTTGTAAATAAAAATTAAAAAAATAATTTAAACTTATCTAACATATAATAAATACATCTTTATAAAGAAATTATGATAACCTTATTATTATAAATTATAAATCCTTATTTTTTATTATTTACACTAAATTTCTATAAAAATGGTATGGAAAAGTATAAAATCCTAAGTAGTTATATAAATTTCTCACAGATCTAACTTAAGAGCATTAATATTGTGCAATTTAAACTGGTTAGTATACGCTAACATCACTGGAATTATGGTATAGATTACCTTAGTCGGCCAGAAGCGGTCGTTGCAAATGGCCACCGCGGGCGCCATTTTTAAAAAAAAAAATTCCCGCCATTAGTTCTATGTACGCGCGCTTTCCGCCATCACACATTCATTACAAAAAATGCGCGCGAAACGGTGTGTTGTGAATTTTAAATTGTCAAAAATATTTTTTCGATGATGAAAATAACCCCTGTATTCACTTAATATTATTATATTAACAGAAAATGTCAGTAATTTGGTGGTGTGTGATCGCAATGTATTTTTTATCTGTGAAAGGTGACAGACGATCTGAAGAAGGATATCCTAGAGGATTCATGTCAGTATGTATGTGTAAATATTTTATATTGAATATAACCAAAGTATTTATTCTAAAAATGAAGGCGTAAAATGAAATGCCGTTGAAGTGAAATTCTTTTCGCTGAAAAAATTTAACAACGAAAATATTAAAAATAAACTTTAAATTCGAATTATATTGAAAATCAAACTATATGTCATGTCAATTGATTCTTTCTTTATATTATTATCATATTAATTTTGCCACTCTATGCTCAAGCAGGCCTTCTATTGTATTGTTGTACGTATAATTATTGTTAAGACTAGTAATCAGAATACTGACAGCCAAATGAAAATAAGAAATGACAGCTATTTTTTTTAATCTCATATTTTCTATAAATCATAAATTATCTGTAACTCTACGATCCAACAGCCGACGATACTATTTAATACATATTATTCATAAACCACAAATCAGATTTCAAATCATGGTTATAATTTATATATATATATATTTATTATAATTTTTTAGAATTTAGAAGGTGAAGACAAAAGTTCGGAAGGAAACTGACTTCGCCTATAACACTCACGACGAACGTGAAACACACTTTCTAGGTGAAACGTATCTTCATACATAAAAAAATTCTTAATTCAAATATTTCGATCACTTAGCTGCCAGTATTGGTAATTATTAATTTCATACCCTAAGCAATAATTACAACTTTATTCGGAAACCAAAAATTGTGTATAATTGTATTAAAATTTACTTATGAATCAAAAAAAAAAAAACAAACATTGGCTTTTTTAATTTATATTTATGTTACTTAATATTTTATAATAAATATCAAGGAAATTTTCCAAACATATCTTTAAATGTAAATCAATGATATTATGACTAATTTTAATTGATGTATTAAATGGCAACAAAAAATAGAGTTACCAGCTCCTAAATTAAAAAAAAAATGTTTATTTATATTTTTATTAATATCTATAACTTTTTACTTTTTTGTAAGTCATATCTCGAGAATGATGTTTCGATTGTTAAAAATTGATTGTCATTCCTTGCGTAAAAGGTTCTCCATCACAGTTCTAAAACACAGAATATGAAGCGACATCTGAACTAGGCCTGCACAAAAAAAACTCCTTCTCTATGTGAGGAACACAGAAAACTTACAAGTCTAAAACAAATCAAATTAAAAATTTATAACGATGGTCGACCTAAAGGAAATTCTCGTCTTGTTTTACAATAACCTTTATACGACCTTTTAATCCACGTATAAACTCTTTCCTTATACATCTCACAATAGACAGAGCCTGTTTGGATTTTTAATTCAAAATGAATCGACGTGTGAAACCACTTCGAACTTCGGGTTGACATTGATTTATGGGAATACATTATGTATACCTTTTTCTTGTAATTTAAAAATAGAACATAACATAAGCAATTATATTTTAATTTATTTCTTGAATTCAGTTAATTCCTGCAACCATGATTTATTATGTCATCGGCACACCTAGTGGATTATTGATAATTAAATTATATATAAATTTATCTATTTATTATAAGTATATATGGACAAATGTACATATATATGTAGGTAAGTTTATTTATATATATCTATATGTACACGTTAACTACCCGCTAGTTTCCCTCTACTATTTCCATACTTTGGTTGTATAGAAAAAATTGCCTCGTGTAATAAGACCACTGTACTTTTTCTTTACTATTATACAACTACAAATATATTTTCAAGCGTATACAATAAACAATAAAGATTGTTAAATTAAATCAAATTAAAAATTAAACAGACAAGGATATGTGATAATTATATTTATCTTTTTATGGTAAATAGGCAAATAGAATGTGTTAATAACGGACATTAATTTTAAATATTAACTTATAAAACATTCTCGATCATAGATCGAACTAATATCACGTAATTAAAGTAGAAAATATCTAAAAGGGTTTTAAAACTTTCACCGCTTTCGTTGAGCGACGTAACTTCTCAGCATTCCATGTATTAAACATGCTGGTGCTGGTTCCATCGCGTTGTTGAGTTCACTTGTACCGAACAAACTCCTCTCTATAAATAACTTAAGTTAAAAAATAACGTTACAGAATCAAGTTGTTATTCTTTATATTTATTATTTGAAAATCTTTGCTTTATGACTTAATGTATTATACTGCATAAATGTACAGCCACGATCCTCAGTTTTGTAGTACTATATATTTTTAAGGCCCCCGCTATTGGAGGCCTCTCGTACCCCTAATTTATTGGGATTAGGATCTTTGTTTACAAATAAGTTTTTCAGATTTTTCATCTTTATTCTTCACTCACTTTCATTCTTCTCAATTTCTTTTGTTCTTACCTTTTTTCCTTCACAATATCTTTCATTTTGTTCTTTCATTCCTACTTGCTTTCATCGCCTACCTTCCATCATCTTATTACTCTTAGGTGGCTAGGTACATTTCTTTTATTCTTTATTTTATAACTAATCCATTTTTTTTATATTACAGTTTTCTTATTTTTGGGTTTGACTTTTTTAATACAATACTACTTTGTTCTTATTCTATTTTTAGTTTATTTTTCATATTATTAATTGACTATTTAAACCACAATCCTTTAGCGCAACTGTGGTAATATTGGTTGCCAGTTGTACTTATATTTATGAAGGAATCTTTCACTGTTATCGCTGTCAGATTATGGAATGAGTTACGAGAACCAATAAGATGCGCTAAATCGCTGCCGCGTTTAAAGAGATGGTTAAAGAGCATTTCCTTGGCCTCTAAAATAGATTATTGTGTAGCATTTGTTATTTATTCGTATTTTTGCAATCTCTTCTCCACGAAAATACTTGTTGTATTTAGTTTTATATATACATATATTTATATATATATTTATATATATATATATATATATATATATATATATATAATATATTTTATATATATATATAAAACTAAAATATTTATAAATATATATATATATATATAGTCAGTAAAAAGGAATAATTCTTATAGAGTTACAAGGGGTATTATCGCTCGAAGCGATCTCTACCAGAGAACCTTTGGATGGAGATGAGAGACATGAAGGAGAGGGCAGTTTGAGCTGTGCATACAGACACATAAATGACCATTAAATACTTAATATTAATACATAACATTACACATACATATACACATAAGTATGTATGTATGTATGAATGTATGAATTTAACTACTTTGTGGGTTGTCCACGCTGTGCTGTTCATATAACACAATAGATTTATTTACGTACAAATAAAAATATCTTAACAATTTTAAATAAATATTACATAGTTATTTACTATTAAACAATCTTTACATCTACACATATAAATGAAATTGTAATGTCTGTTTGTAATATTTAAATAACCGCTATTTACTACATGTATATGAATACGTATTCGATAGATAAACGAAAAGCATATTCATTTTTATTTTTGTCTGTCTGTCTTTTTATTCTGGTTAATCTCTGAAATCACTGAACTGATTTTAACAGGACTTATACTGGTAGATAGCTGATTTAATGAGGAGTAACTTTTTTCATTTTATAAAAACAAAATATGAAAAAAAAAATAAAACTAAATAAGCATTTTGTTAAATTCCAGGCGGATGTAGTCGTGTCAGTGTAATAAAATTGAAATATTTTGAAGATTCCCTTAGCTATTTTATCTGTTATTATCATGAATTAAATTTTATTATTTTTATTTTAACGTTCCAGACATTAAGAGTGATTTATAGCATGTATGTTGAATTACCTCCAAACTTGTTAATTCTGATTTTTACAAAATAAGCTCACAGTATTTTGAAATTACGTAGGAAATTTAATATTTCGTATTAGTAAGCGCTTACTGTTACTGCACCTTCAACGCCATCTATCGTCGAAACATACAAATTGTCTATGTATATGTATTGTAATATTTTGCTTTAAGAGTCTTTAAGTCTCATAAACAAACGGTATATCAGGACTCATATCTATAAAAACTAATAAAATAAATACTTCTATGTTATTCTAGGTCCTGGATCGACAAAACCCATCACAATACCTCGAAGCCAGTTAAAGCACCTGTTCTTTGTGGTGCAAGGCAAGGGTGGTAGAAAGCAAAAGTACACATATTGGAATGCGAAGAAAATCGCCACAGACCCGATGGTAGATTTTAGTAGGTGAGTGACCGCTTGTGATGTCTTTTATTGGTACCGTAACGTACGTAACGTACCGTTTCAGTAGCAATAATTTAAGAACTATAACGTCCGTGGTGGCAGCGTTCGTACTCTTTTTTCCTCAGCCCCCCACCTCGCTGTGCTTTCCTAAGGCGAGGTATAGCGGATTCGGTTATACTGTAACTTTTATAACATCATATTTGTTTTTATTATATGCTTAGGATTTTTTTATCTAGAACTTATTTCTCAAAACAAAATAAGGATAAAAGAAAATTTCTTAAAAAACACATTAACTAATATTGCAATGTATAAAAAGAAAAACTTATTGTTATGAGTAATCGTTTTTTTTATTATTTTAGAACTAAATAAATAAATAAAGTGATCACTCTGAAATACGATTTATTTTTATTTTTAATAAACTGCGACAAGCTAACAACATTTGATAGTATGACTCAAAGTGTATCATTAGTTTTTTTACAAGAAACTGTTGAAGATCGACAAACATAATTGAATTCCTTGTTAGTACTGTTACGTACTGTGGGTTCTGACTCGAAATGAAACACCACTGGTTCACGAGTTCTTTATTTGCAAATCAGATGGTCACCCTACTTTAACACAAAGTATACTTTCGTTTAGTCCAAACTACGATTACTATTTTCTTAAAAAAATGCTGTCCAAATAACTTACTAAATAGTCACTTTTATTTCTTCTTCTTCCTCTATATTTTGTATCTTCTTTATACCACGGAGAAGGTTCTAGTAAGTTCGCGATAGTACTCGGTAAGAATTTCCGAGAAACCGTACACAAATATCTAGAAATAACTTTAAGGTCTCGCGTGTTTACAGCACTTCTTGATCCTAGGCGGTTCCGTTTTTATTGTTTAGAGGGTTCTGTAACTCATGCTTTATAACAGTACCTATAAATACGATACACAAAAGAGTAGGAACTTGATACTAGAGCATCTAGAACTCTGAAACCATTGTTAAGCTATTACTCATATACAGGATGATAGCATTTATATAAAGCCATGAATATACATCTTTATTGTCAACAAAATGGTTTAAAGCATATAATAGCATATAAATGATAATATATAGATATATAGCATATAAATAAATATATAGCATATAATATTTATTTTCAATCACCCTTTATGTGATGTTATGATCACTCTGAGACATCACATTCTTATATTGCAATACGACATGCATGTTACTTCTGGCAATGCAAAGCCTGCAGGGATAATAAACAATATTTAATTTAAATATCTAGTAATATGAATTAGGAATACGGCTCTTCTTAAAATTATTGTGCTATTTATAATTTCTTTAGCCATTGATTTTTAGATAGTGTGTACATATTAATTGACAAACAGATGAGCTATCATGGTATTTTATATATCATGGTATTTTACACCTTTTAAAGCCTTCACACATATAAGCAATCATAGTGTATATATTTACAACATATAGTTATATATAAACATACTAATGCTATTTTCCGGTAAAGGCTTGCGTGCGTCGCGTGTGACAGAATTAATTACGTAATAAAAAGTTGCCCTGAACACCTCCGAGCATAATCACTAACGGAATGTAGTGGGAACATACAACATACAGTTTCATAACATACATATTCTATCTTCATATAAGAATTTGAAAAATTATTATCAATCAATTTGTACTAATTACATTAAGTCATGATCAGCGGCGCATTGAAAAGGGGAATTCCACAGAAATATAATCTTTTAGGTATAGAAAGAGAGCGCTATACAATACTTCTCTCCTTGTGTTTGGCTGACGGTTTTTATTAGTCAAACATTGTTTTTATAGTTTTAAATCGGTATAAATATGGGCTAAGCTAGATGAATATACACACTCTTATTTCAGACTTTGTGTTGTTATTAACTCAAAGACATATCAACCCTGGAAAGAATCCCACAAATTTGTAAAGTAAAGAAATGTAATTTCATAGGCCCACTGCAAGGTATGTATATGCTTCATCGATATCTTATATCTATGGGGGATATCCCATAATCGCCACGCTTGGCAAGCAGGTTAACGATCAAATTGTTGTATTATAGTAAAGCAAAGAACGCAGCTGCTCCTCCTCTGAAAACTTGAATACATATATCCCGGAAATCGAACCGAACGCTGGTCTGTCACTACTCATTGAATCATGTAATTAAATCAAATTTACTTACACGTGTTAATAAAGCTTAATAAGTTTATTGTTTATTACCTTATAAAGTGAAACGTACTAAATGGTACGTTGACATGACTGTTTTTTCAATTGAAATCAATCAACAAAACAGTCATGATCAGTGATCGGTGTCATGGTTCAAGTCACAAGTGACTGACGCAGCCTGTTTTTCATTTATTAATATTATTTTTCACTTTGAATCACTTTAAGTGTTGACTTATGTATGTAAAAAAATCGGGAATCAAACCCGCGACCTGCAATTGCAAGTCTCAGTCCTCTGCCGCTAGGTTACTGCTCAACTACACTATATTTAAATATTAAATATTAATTTAATATAATAGTGTAATAATAATGCTACATAAAAAGCCGCCATATGTGAAAGTTCCCGCGGACGTCGTCACAACGCTCAACCGTTTGCTCGTCTCGCCCACTCGTCTCGCTCACTCGCACGGCGTGCACTATACGCGCTCTTGCTTGCGCCTTGGCAGGTAGCCAAGGCGCAGCACGTGCGCCCGCGGCCGTTGCAGTTCTCGGGGAGTCGGATTTGAACTAGGGAACAATGCGCAACCGCTTGTAGGCGCATTATTCATTTTCCGGGCACAGATTATGTTAATTATTCAATAAACGTTTTTCCACATCACAATAGTTATTATACTACTTGAATGTGCATTAAGTAAATAAGCACTTGCGTCGCCAACACTTAAGTTATCTATAATCAATTTAATCAGATTCTAGTTTGAAATAGACTAAGGTTTCCATAAATTATTCATGAATTTCGATTAATATTTCGTGCGGATTCTATTGTAAAATAGTATAATAGTAGAAAAATTATTACTGAAGGGTTGAAATATGATTTTTAAAAAAATAATTGTTAAGAGTGGACAAATGTAAATTGCTTTTAAGTGAGCATGGACAACGATAATCTTTGAAGACGTGTTGTTACGTGTTGTGACTGTTATACATATACAACAATCTAGATCAGGGATGAACAACACGCGGCCTGCGGCCTGTTGGCGGGCTGTTTTTATTTTGTCGATCATGTAATGTTATTAAATTAATTATAATAAAATGATAATCACTACAGGTGTTTACGTGTAGGTACGTCGTCAATTGCAGCTAATATTAATAAGCTCATATCAAAAAAGCAGTGCCGTACTTCCTTCAATTAAAAATTTCTAATAATTTAGTTATTCTGTACTTTTCTTGTTAGTTTGTACATTTTGCATTAAAATTTGCACGTTAAATCTCTACTTATTTAAATACTAATCTTTAATGAAAATAAAGTTTTGTAAATTATTAATAAATTATACTTCATGTGCCGCAATAAAAAAAATAATTTAAATTAAACCTTTGATTGAAAAGGTTCCTCTCCCCTGCTCTAGACCAATGTTTCCCAACCGTTTCTGTCACGCCCCAGCTTAGACTTTCTAAAATTCTTAGCCCTTCTCCTGTATGTAACATAAACATTTTCGATATTTAAAACAACAAATTGTTTACTTAAGAAGCTCAATTTAACAATCAATTTGCTTACTATCCTTAACAATCAAATACTCCCACGGCGGGGCATGGGCCACACATTCGGAAGCAGTTATGTAGACTTTGTCGTATTTTAAGCATGTTGTAATTAAATGATTTTATTTTCAGAAAAACAATCATAGTGGCTATTGGATACCTGGACAGCACCAGCTTCCCCATCTCTGCCGTTTTCGCCAGGGAATACGAAGCAAGAAACTACAACGTCATTCTAGTGGACAATCAGAGATTTGCCACTGTACATTACTACCTGTGAGGTCATTTTGAAATTAATTCAGTTTCTAATCTCATCGGCTCCTTCCGGAGACTTTACTACTACGCTAGATTACGACCCTTGTTTATGCTTTACAGTCGTATTTAATTACGCCTTCGCAAGGATGAAATGCCTTCGCATACCTTTTCTTTAGTTTCGGAGGGAAGGGGGGAAATCTTCTGGACACCAGATGTCCTATGCCCTCTGGGTATAGGACAGGGTTAGGCATTAAATGAACGTCCTCGGCACCTTTGGACGGGCCTTCGGACCTTCTAAATCACTCGCAGTTGACTCTCAGTATTATATATAGCGCAAAGGCACATCCCCGGAGGAAGTTGAAACTCCCCCGGCATCCTTGTTGTACCGCAACAATACAAGATCTTCTCAAGTTTGCACTGAGTGAAATAGTATATAGATGTACCTCACCGATTGTTGACAGCTTATTATTTACATACACAGTGACATTTGGCGCCATTTGTAAAAATTAAGGCGCGTTCACATTATGGCATTACTTATGCGCCACCTGTTATTAAAGCGAAAGATTAAATAAATAGGTTATGCGAAATTTCCTTTCCTTAGACCTGCGTGTTGTATTATTTGCCTATCATGTTATTGCCTATATCTCTCTCCCTCTCTAACCTCTCACTTTTATGTCAACTGAAAGAATATTATAAAGCAATGTATCACTTGATTATTAAATGGCATTCAATTGTTTCAGAGCTTCTCGTCTGATGCGACCGGTTGGCTTTCATGTAGCCGAAGTTTTAGCCGATCTGACTCAATCCGGTCTCGACCCATCAAAACTTGAGATCCTGGGCTTCAGTCTCGGAGCTCACACCGCCAGTTACATCGCGAAAAACTACCAGATTTTAACGGGAAGAAATATATCCAGAATCTACGCCTTGGAACCTGCCGGTCCTTGCTTCCGGGACCTAGAAAAAGACGATAGACTGGATTCATCGAATGCAGACTTCGTTCAAGTTATACACACAAACATAGATACTTTCGGAATGGCGACTGCTATGGGTCATGTTGATTTCTACGTGAACGGTGGTGAATATCAACCGTCCGACATAAACCTGTTCCCTTGTACTGGAACATGTAGTCACTTCAAAGTGCTTACACTTTGGCTGTCCGCATTGAAGAATCCATCTAAATTTATTGCAATCAAATGCAACAGTATACAGCAAGCTAGAGACGCGAAGTGCTACGACAAGGTACCGATGGAGACGAATTTAATGGGACCAGATGTAGATGTATCAAAACCTGGTATCTACTATCTATCAACTAGCAAATACTACCCATATTACTTAGAAAAGAACGGTTTGAAAGAAGAGTACGTGTTCTGGCGTACGATAAGTGATATTAATGATTTAGTAGGAACAGAGGTTTATGTGTGATTTATAGTTTATTTTTATATATAGGTTATTTATTAAATTAATTGTGTTTTATTACAAATTCTCATACTTATTTCAATGTTAAATCACAACAATTGTAGCACACCTTTTCTATTTAATGGAATCACGCGTTATTTTGTGGAAGTCCATCCTAAGTAAGAAAAGGACCAATATTTAGGCTCTTCCGCACATGCAGTGGTAGTCGTCCAACAAAGTGCACCGCCCGCCAGCCCGCTGATAAATGCGCATGCGGCGAATAATGCGAATTACACAACTGCCACCGTTAAATAACTCAACACATGTTTCACCCATACACGGGGCATCTTCAGGAGTTATGTTACACCGATTAGTGCCAAACACAGAGACTCTGTATGCGCATGCGCATTTAGCAGCGGGCTAGCGGGCGGTGCCATTTGTGGCACGGCTACCACTGCATGTGCGGAAGTGGCTAAATATTGGTCCTTTTCTTACTTTTTCTATTGTCATAACAATCATCATGTCATCATTACTACAAGATATAGACCTTATCCATAAATCGCAACGATGACTAATCTAGCGCCCCCCGCATCCAGCGACTTTCTGCGACCGTGGCTGTCTTCGGTCCACCCAGTCGACTACGGTTCCTGGTCACCACTCAAGTACCCTTCGGCCCCTGATCTTACCTTACTCAAACATATACTACGTACTCCACATTCATCGAAGATACAAGATCATTTGTTGACAATAAAAGCATTGTCACACGACAAAAACATTCTATTATGTTATGTGATAGTATGAAAGAATTTTAAAAAAATTTAAAAGTTACTTTGTCAGTTAAAGGATAAAATTTTCTAACTATGGCAACATTAACAATGACATGTAATATTCGTTGATAAAAATGAAAACCAGTGCAACATTCTTGGCTAGATTGAGGACACGGTTTTGGTCCAGGTATTCGGAGCACGGGGTAATCGCTGAGTAACAGCATAGGTTTACACTTTTGTAAGGCCCCCGTTGTTGTGGCTTTCTCCTACTTCCCCTGTCTTCGGTACTAAGAGATTATTTTTACAAAAAAAAATTAACATAAGCTTAAAATCAAGATGAGTTCCTTGAGCACCTGTGAGCCTGCGGTGGACTAGACCGAGGCCATCTAATCACCGGCTATACAATATTTGGTACGATAAGAACAGGACACCAGTTTCTGTTGCAGGAAAGGGGAAAACTTAACCTTATTAGTGAACCAAGAGGGAAGCCATTAGATCTTCCTGAAGTACTGCCGGAAGGTGATAGAAAAAGTAATAAAAATTTGTAATGAAAGTAATTAAAATGGATAAGTATGTGATTTATATAATAATAGATATATATAATAAGAAAATCATAAAAAATTAGAGTATAGGACTTTGTTACTGGTACCAAATTTTATAATGCACAGAAAAATAAAAATTGTTAAATAGCAGTGTCCAGGAGAAATGAGGAAGGATGAATGGTAATAAATAAAGTGTAGCAAGGTATGAAAAGTAATAATAGAGAATGTGAAGAAAAAAAAGAAGAACCGGTGAAAAATATTGAGATGGATAAAATCAAAATTTTCATGTAAATAAATTATTAAGGAAATATTGTCCCTATCCGCCCATAAAGGTACGAGAAACGTCTAAAACGGGGCCATCAAGAAACATTAAATATACATACACAATTTCGAAAATTTACAACGAAGAGTACACTACTAAAATATCAATGTTATCTTTCTGGTATCAGGCGACGTCATTTCAAATTAAAAAGAGTTTTCTGACAATTTAGTATAAATTACATTTTCACCAAGGTTCTTACACGACCAAGTTACACTACTTGTATTTAAAATAATCTTTTAATCATAAACTGATCATGTTAACGCTCTTCCGTATGTATTTGTATACTGTAAGGTACTTTCATTATGTACTTAGAAAGTGCTGCAACCCAGGCTTTTGAGACAACAAACAAAATCACCTTTGCATTCGTAATTTTTTTAAAAATCACTTCAATGGTACTAATCTCACTAACTACTACGTACTTTAGAAAAGGGCACCTGTGGTGGTATTTACCCACATAGATTTCACTAGGGAATTATCATCCATATAATTTATTACAGTAAATAATATAAATGGCCAAAAATTCCCACTCATAAATTAAGATGAATAAGCCATTTGATGCAAATGGTATTGCACTCTTTAGCTTCATTTGTAGATAAATTCAAAGTATTGGCTTTAAATTCAACTCTTAAAGATAAGTAATAATGTTACAAAATACATTGTTGGATATTTTTAATAAATCACACAAAGCCAAAACTGATTGTATTCGCTTGGTGTGAATTATTGATTTTTAACTTACAGCTATTAATTTGAAAATACTAGCAATTGAGGTATGAGGTCAGGTACACAACACATATACCTTTTAAAAAAAGAAAATTCTGTTTTTGATGTATTGCAACAAAAATTAACCAATTAAATATAAAACGTCAAGAAGGAAAAAAATTTGTCGAGTAATTATTTACATCATCACTTAAAATTAATACTGATTCCTAAATAGTTTTTAAAACAGTAGTATGGATATTTACTGAGTAGGAATCGTGTGGATCACGTTAAGACTCATCAGGGTCTCGTGTTATCACTATAGAGGAGGCATTTATTATTTACTGTGTGTTTTAAGTAATTCCATCTGCTATATTAAAATATCTATTAAAATTTGAATTACACATACCTTCACTAGCTTTTCAATTAACAAAATTTTGTAGTTCGTTTAAACTAACAGAACTAACAATTATTAAACCTTATTTGTTAACTGGCAAAAACCTTTGTAGGTAAAGCTAAAGCTTAAAAAAACGCATATTGTCGCAATGACGCAAAGGCTGACATGAGCGAAAAAACCTTGACGATCTTTCTTCAATTCAATCTTTCAAAATGGTGCTTATTTCTCGCGGGTTTCTCTCTAAATCAAATCAATTATAACTAAAATGTCGTGTAATTAAAAAATCTGTCGCATATTTACTTTCGTATTGTGCTTAAAAATTCCGCGATCAACGTTTTCGTTTTGTGAATTTTTTAGTGATAAATCGACTACAATATCACGGAATAAATCAAGCAGCGATGTTCGAAATTTTGTTATTTAAAGCATATTACGTAAGTATTGCTATTATTTTGTTGTTAAACATGCTTATTAATTAATATTCGTCATTATAATATAACACATTGCATTGGAAATATTGGTTGGCATATTTTAAAGTCGCTCAGATTTGTACTGGTTATTATGATTTTAAACCATTTTCTACGGTAATTACGATAATTGACATTGTAGATTGTGCGCTTTAAAAACCTGTTCGTCGGGCATACGTCGTGATGTATATTTTATGATGTTTTACGTAGATAAAAAATGTTATGTTTATGTAGCTGTAGATCTGGTTATACATAAATCGCGTCGCACACGAATTTGGCAAACAAATCATCGGCGATGATACAACAAATATGACATTGAACAACATTCCTGTTTACCCAAACTTTCAAAAGAATTTTGTTGTAATTTAATAGACATTTTGTAGTGAAATTTAAAGAAGTGATTTATTACTAAAAATATATCAATAAAAAGGTTAATTCCTGATAGGTAGGTGGGTTGTTAAAGAATTGACTTATTATTGAAAGCACCTTTTATTTTAAAACAACTCTAGGATTTAAAAGCATTTTACATATGGCTAAGTGAGATAAGGAACTATACTATTAAATTTCAAATAAATAACATGGCTATGTAAAGTTTAACTACACATTACACTATTTATATTTAAATCTCATAGAATCATTTTGTTGCACAAGACACCATTTTTATAGCAATATGAATATGTTAAAATACTTAAATTTCAATGTTTAGTCATACCCAAGACCCAGGAAACTGGAATTAATTTTTAACCAATTATTGATAAATAATCTAGGAAACTGCTCATGAAAATTATGCAAATTCAAATTAACTGTTTGACAGCTATCCATCAAAATCCTCACATGTTCCAAAAGTACAATAGATTATTATGATGTCATTGTAAATGTATAAGAATTATTTTTAACTGCAGAAATTTGAAAAAAAATACAAAAAGATAAAAATTGAATACCACAGATTACACTTTTATTAGTGTTAAATTTATCTGATTATGATTCAATTTTTTTTATGAAAACTAATACAAAACACTATATGCTATGCACTACGCTATAGATACTACACTATACTATTAGAGCGGCAAAATATTTACTTAATTTGCTTAACTGAAATGTCATCATGATGCACTGTTTAGCTTGTTTGGTTAAAAGCTGACTTTATTGCCCGGTTTATGAATATTGGTTGGATCTTTCTAACTATAAGATAACATAGTTTGACAAATAGAACATTCAGTTAATAATAGGTTATATACATTATCTTTAACCATTATGCTTACCAAGACCTTCATTTATAAAATTACTATAAAACTTAACAGCATCTAGGTGATGCATTTCTCTTTATCATAATTTGTGTTCTGAAGTTGCCACTGTATGATATTTTCTTATCCTGATATTCTGTAGCATATCCTGGTACATCCTGGATTACATTCCATATTAACATTAAGATGAGTCTACCACCTGTTTGGATAAGAAATCAACATAGACCTATGAAGAACAGACAAAAGAAACTCAAAAAGGATATATATTTTTTTAATACTATAAAATAATCCACTTTGAATAGTCTGAAGTTGAATATATGATGACCAAAAGATATACTGTTTTCTCCCACTGGTCTTATTTGAAATCTATGTGGAAGTAATGGAATGGAAGGAATCTAAGTAGAAGTAATAATGATAACTATCTTTTCTGGTGATACACTATGGCTTATCTTATTTCTGGCCTAAATAGTTATATCGCCTTTAGTCTTTATAGAATAAGGATATATGTCTTAAATTACAGTGTAATCTTGTAATATCATGTATGTAACTGTTACATTTAACCTGAATACATAAATAAAAAAAAATTCTTATTTATACTTGTCACACCATAACTTAAGATTACCAATTTTTGTTCAATTTTGCATAAAATTCATATTACAATGTAGAAAGTACTGATAGAAAAATATTGGAATATTGTTCAGAAATAACCCATGTTTGACAATTTGGCATGAAATTTGCATTTCTAAGAATGCTTTTTTATTTGTGTCTTTGACAAATTACATGCTACTAATGTATATTGTCATTTAACATATAACTCAGCTGTTAAACTATATAACAAAATAGATCTTTAAATACTGTACAATCTCTTAGTGCTTTAAGTTGTTGTATTAGGGGGACTAAAGGAATGTTGCTTTCTTAAGTTAAATACACATGTCTACATTATTAACAAGTTTTTATTTCTAATCAACGATATATTCACCTTTGTTATCGACAACCTTTTGCTATCTAGTATACAAATTTTCCATGCTGAAGTGGTAAAAATCAATCAGTTTCTCTGAAATATGTCGACTGGAACAACATTAACCAATTATACCACATTTTAACCATAGAACACAGATCACAGATATTTCACTGTGATCTAGCTTAATATAGTTATTTCAGCCCATAGACACTCAATGCAAGGCTCAGGCCTCCCTCTAAGATATTTATGGGTGATATACCATAATGGCCATGATTGGCAGATGTGATGGCCATTGCAGTATAGTATTATGGTACAAAGAGTATGCTGCTGCCCATAATCTAGAAACTTGTTTGTGAGCAGTGGCAATCCTGTATAAGATTGTATCCTGAGAATCGAACCTGCAACTTGCAATATCTAGTCTCAGTCTTGGCAGGCTGGCACTGCTGAATTCTCTGGTTTTATATACAGACCAATATAAAAAATTGTTAACAATATATTTTAGAAAAATATTTTTTTTTCATCTTATTGAATTAAAATTGATGATTTATAGCTAAGACAGGACAGAATCTAGTAGATCATTTATAGTTAATAAATTTATGTGAAAACACACCTAAATATCTAAGTGATAATTTAGCACCGGTTTTAGTCTATACATTGGTATTGTCTTGTATGGTCTTGTCTAGTCTCAGCGGACTAGTTTCCGCAACTAAGCGGCAATGCGTTCGTTTTACGTCGTGGTTGGTCTTTATCAAACCAACTCAACCACCTGAGAAATTTCAGCAGAACCTTGATGATTCCGGCGATCTCGGAGAGGCACCTCGGCGATCTACCTGTAGGCTGCTACTTCCGTAAATCGAAGTAGTATATGAGCTGCAGTCTCATCCTGCTCCAGGCATGTTCTGCACAGAAGACTGTCTGTAACGCCTAATGTAAATAGATGTTTATTAAAAGACCATGACCAGTTAAAGTCCCTGCCACCAAACGCAGTCGGAGTCATGACAGCTGGAGCAGGGCATTAGAGAGCCAGCAGCTTATGATAGGCTACATTGGTATTTGTCAAATAAATTTTTAATATCTTTTGCATTAATAATGCAAATAAAAAATGCCATTAAATATTTATGAAGCAACAATTTTAACCAGTTTTTCAATATTACCATTGTCTGATAATTTTATCAATAGCCAAATGTTTTCTCTAATCTAAAAATAAATGCCCCGCTGAAGCAATTTTGTTGAATTACGTATCTGCAAGAAAACATTAGTTTGGTTGTTAAACCAACATATCTTAATTAACAAAACAGAAACAAGGGTATTTGGTATTCTAATTTATGTAAGCAGACTTTTAATCCTAAACTATAAAAAAACAAGAATTGTTTTCAAATGACTAATACGTTTTTTTTTATTTAAATAGCAGTCAAAGACAACATACATTAACAGGTGTAATGTCTGTTGTTTTGATAGAACAATTAATCTATACTCTTAAAATAATTTAGTGGGTGTTGCCAACAATGACCATTGTGGTATGTAGGAAGTAAGATTGAGTTACTGGCTGGCTGTGAACATGACATTGTTTATATTAAGAATAAAAAATTGCATGGACTTAATATTAATATTCACTCTTTAGCAGGTAATAATACATATGATACAATAACTACCCACTAAGTTGAGATTTGGCCTTCTTTGGTGTTTTAGTTGGAAGGTTAAATCGGGAATTATTGACGAGTAATAGTGTTAGCTTATGTCCACTCATAGAGGCTCAGAACATCCATCTAAGAGACCTTAGAGCTTAGTCGCCTCCTAATCCAGTTACATTGTAGTATGAAGCAGCCTGAGCCCTGGCTCTTCAAAGAGCTCATCTTTTTTACTAATTTAAAAAGGATTTTAGCAAAGCATACTCTGCACTCTCTACTTTTTGGGCAACAGTGCAAGCCAACAAGGTTAACAATATTATTAATTTTAAAATAAATTTTTAATGTCAATATTGGTTAAAAATAATTTTTTAAATTATTACTCTTCCCTTATGGGTAAAGACTTCCTCTAGATCAATCTAGATTTGTCTATTCCAGCCAAGCCTTATCCAGATTGTGCCAGCAGTTGCGGCATTATCATCTACTCATTGTTTTGTTAGTTTGGAGACTCTTCTTTTTCCTATTGGTCCTTTTCCGTTTGGTTAATGTCCACCTGATGTCAATGCAGTGTGGGTGGACCCCCCACTCACAAAATTAGGGTCGCAGAAAGTTGTTGGATGCAGGCAGTGCAAGACCATGGTGGAATGGTAGCGACTTTGGGGAGGCCTATGCCTTGTGGTAGGTGTTTATTGGCTGACAAGATAACTATGGATGTCCATATTTTATATGTCATTCGGCTAAAGTGGTTAGAGCATCCTGTAGTTTTGTTTCTTCTAATTTTTTGTTTTTTATTGTGAATATACTTCTCTGCATTGCATTCTGGCAGGTTGTAATTTTTGATTTTGCTTTTCCAATAAACACTGTTTGACTACCTTAAAGCAAGCAAAGATGCAGGTCTCAAATGTAATCTTCTTAAGGCTTATCTTATGTTTCCTTTGGAATTTCTTTGTGTAACTAAAACTTTTTTCAAGTGTTGTTTACACGTTTTTACTGTTTGGTTTAAAATATGGATCATTTGAAAGGATTTCTGTTTGGTCAAATATATAAAGTTATCGACAAGGTTAATAAGTATTCCTTTTGAGTCTTTGGTTGTTAAGTTGGCGTTTATCTGAAGATATTATGTTGGCTTTTTGTGGAACATGCTTGTGTGTCAATAAACACCGGGGATGCAATTGTGGAATCAGACACAACTAATCTATATTTATTTATTTATTCTAATTTCTTCAGTAGATTATACATCAAATTTACTTAAGTGAGACAGTGGATAGAGCTATTGACAAGACGCACACGAGATATTCGATAACAGGCGCTTGAAATTTATCTACCTTCCACAGTCCTGCCTCTCATATAACTCTTTTTTTTTAAATGGTCCCCGCTGTTGGGGACCTCTCGTTCCCCTATCTCGTGTGGGACAGGGACTTTTTAATTCTAGTAATTTATTTTATTTTGCAACATTATTTATTGTTCAAAGTGTTCGTTTTATTTTTACTTATTGCATTTATTACCACCTTCCTGCAGTAGCTGAGGAAGCATTCTCTCTCCCCTTCGTCTTGCATGATGGCCGAGACATTCCTTTCCTCTATCTTTTTGCCCATCCGGCATTCGGAATCTGCGCGCAGTCTTCCGAACGCCGGACAGTGGGCCACAAGGTGGACCACGGTCTGGCCCACGCCCGGTTCACAGAAACACGAGGGGTCCTCCTTGAGCTTGAACCTGTGAAGGTACTCTCATTTAACTCAGGCAATTATGGTGTGAAGACAAATGCAAGTTACCGTCTGAGGCATGTAGTTGATAAGACGGGAAGAGCGTTGGTCAGACGCACACGAGATATTTGAGAATTGGCGGCTTGAAATTTATCTACCTTCTACAGTCCTGCCTCTCATATAACTCATGCGATAATAGTGTGCACATAAGTATTGGCTACCATCTGAAGCATGTAGGCAATAAGACGGGAAGGGCGTGTTGGCCAGACGCACACGAGATATTGAAGAAAAGACAACTTGATATTTATCCACCTTCCCCTTCCAACTGTTCATATAACGTGTTCATAAGTGCAAGTTACCTTCTGAGGCATTTAGACGATAAGACGGGAAGGCCATGTAAACCAGACGCACACGAGATATTCGGCAACATGTGACTTGAAATTTTCTACCGTCTACAGTCCTGTCTGCCATATAACACAGGCGATTATGGTGTGCTAGACGAAAAGAACGTGTAGAACAGACGCACACGAGATACCTTCCCTGTCCTGCTTGTCGTAACACATATGTCCACTCGGTGACGTCGATATACATATGTGTGTGTGTATGTAAAAGTATTTTTTAAATTTATCAAAACTGTCGAGTCCGGCGCATTAGTCGACAGTGACATAAGTGGTGTTTCATATAGCCCTTAGTAAACAGATTACAATTACATATTTGTGTCTTCAATTAGAATTGCACACGCGTTTGATTTACAAGGTAACCGTAGGTGGGTGAGGCGAGAGGCCGTGACGTCATCGCGACGCGCTAGTGCCTGCGGTGTGAACACATCCAGTTTACACTTTGCTTTGTTTTCATGTAACGTGACGTCACGTTGTACAGGTTTTTTGAGATGCGAAATTCTTTCATTGGTACATACTTTTCGTATTTCTGCAATGACATCGTTGTTTTAATCCGATTTGGGATCTGTGTGTCGAGGTAAGTTAGTTCAGCCAAGAGTAAAAACGAGAGTAAATCTAATCATTATATGTAGTTAGTCATTAGACAAATATATATATATATATATATAGGCGTGCAACTAAATCTATGAAATGTACAAAGGGTTTTCTGAATATGTTCGGAATATGTTATGTATATAAAAAGTATATTTTCTGAAAGCCTTATTATTCAGCATAAAAATCATTCAATAAATTTATTTATGATCAAATGAAAATGCTATGAGAATAAAGTTATGAAAAGTGAAAATCAAATAAAACCAAAAGCACCACCTATATTATATATATAGTTCTAGTCTAGTGGTAATGTTCGGTTAAGAAGAAATCAAAAATTTAAATATTTTAGTACAGACATATAACGCGGGGAATCCCCGCGCTATACGAGGTACATGAATATGTACTTATGTGATATTAGGGTGAAAAATGACAAATGTCAATTTTACATGTAATGACCAATGAAAAGTCAATTTTGCGACTACCCTCAGAATAATTAGCATTCATTAACCTTCCGTTTATTTTATTGACGAACTTACCTGTGACAGAGAATAACACGCGAGCGAGAAAACAAACAATAATGAACTTAACTGCAACGAGTTTAGTAATATTTTCGAACGACATGGATATGTGAAACTACCAAATTACCCACAATTAACGTTTATAGGTATAATACTAATTGAAATTTGTATTGGGGGTAGTTAGATATCTCGCGCGAATATGATTGAAGTGATATATAAATTATTTTAATGTAAATCGCGCGTTTAAAAACTCCAAGTTCATGCTTTTGGCCACGGGCGCCATGGCGTGCTTATTGAAGAATCGCATATCTTCTGGAATTGCCAACGACCGTCTAATTCCAGAGACAAACATCGGTTCATTACTTTAACTGGCGCTCAACACATAAATAAATTGATTGTAGGTACTATGAAATATGCGCGTAGTAAATTCAAACGCAGAACCATTTAGTTACTTAGATACGTGGTCGAGTTTTCGGACGATGCGACTACAATAATACAAGCCACATACACTGCACATTGTCATCGTCGCTATTAGATGTCGTAGGAATCGAGGCCGCAATGTATATCTCAGTGGACACTTACCCCCGATCACACTAGATAGATGATAGTAGTAGTGATATTAGTCAGGCAATAGCAACCAAGTCGAGGTTCAGCCATCTCGGGTCTATAGTAATGCTTAACCTCATACCGAGTTCTCCTTGAGGGGGCCCTTGAACTTAGTCAATCCATAGAGCATCAGCGGAAGCGATCTAAGACATCACCAGTCTCAAAATCTGATGAAATAGTAATATACAGCGGTCAACAGAAGCATCTCCGGAAGTCTTCGTGCAACGCCATATTAAAAGACGACTCAGCTAGATGCCTTTGCCCTGTCGTCTTAAATTCGCGGAATCTATAAACGCTATGCATCAGTGAGATTCCGATCAAAAAAGTAAACAGAGCTGATCTTCATTTTTAAACTCAGTCGCTCAACGAGATTTCTCTGAGGTTAAATCCTGTATGAGGATACACGTGGAGGAACGAAACTAATTGTTATAGTCCAGCTGATTGGTAAGTTGAAACGGCATTGGACAGACTACATAGCGCGCAGAACAGATGGCTGCTGTGGGCTTACTATTCAAGACTGGTGTCCAGGGACGTGTAGTCCAGGATGTCTATCAACAAGATCGACACGAGCTTTCTTTTTGTTTATCTTTTCGAACAGGCTATTAAAGGCACTTTGAAATCAATCGACATAAAGGCATTGTTGTCTATACAAGAAGCTACCACCGGTTCAGAAGTCACTTCAGAGAGGTCGACGTGAAATTCAACAGTTGCTCTTTACAAATATAGTTTTATAGTGCGCGACAGTTATTAGCTTCCTGAGTGAGCATCAACAACATTTAATTCCACACAACACCAGCATAGTATTCTTGGATAGAATAATATACTTTTTTCAATAATATATTTTTATTATTAGTTTTAAATCTCTCCAGTGGCAGATTTTAAATTGTCTGTGGAACTTTATAGTACATACGGTATAAATTGTGCCATAAACCATTTATTTAATTTTTGAAGAAGAAAACTAGTAGTATAAATATTATTTTTATTTTTAGTGTATTATATTTCACTGTCTTTTAAATAATTTTGAATGTTTTTGAGGACAAACGAAACATTATTATAGATACATGGAAACACCACCTTCTAAGTGTCACCATCAAGTCTATAGTGGAGGCCTATGGCCAGCCGATGACGTGAATGATTGTGAATTCATTTACTATTTATTTGTGTTACGTAAAAATCAATTTTATATTCAACTATTTATTTTGAAACATCGCTAAAACTGAGTCACAAAAATCTAATGTAAGGGCATTTCGCCAATACTGCAATGCGAAAAATTCTCAATAATCTTGGACTGGGGATCATGTAACTATAATACGCTAGAGTGACAATATAGTACCGGGTTATTAGGACCCGGTATTAACTTTATTGTAGAAGAACAAAGACGGCTTCCGGACGCCGCCGCCGCGAACAGCGTGGGCGATCCGAGGTAGGATCAGTATCCTTCCTTAGATTGCCGAGTGGTCCACGCTGCCGTCAACACTTAACTCCTTACTCAGTACACTTTAGCAACACTGACCAGACATGCGCGCTAGTCGTAAGTTCTGCCGGCCAACTGGGTCGCGATGGGTTTGTGTCCTCGAGGGCTGGCTGGGTTGGCCCCGCTGCCTCTATCTCGCGGCCACTACCTTTGTGACTTCCTCGTCTCCCCGCCGAGTACTGATACAGGTTCGGAAACTCGAATCTTGTAATTTTAAGTGTAATTTTATATAGTTCACGGAACCCTCCGTTCCGTGAACTCATTTCCGATGAAGCTGTAAAAGCCGCAAGGCTAACAGCACAAACTTCACACGAGACTATAGACTATAGAACAAAGAATTAGTTTTCACTTTCAAAGCGGTGCTAAAAAGACGGTAGCGAAATGTGTTATTGTGCTACGATGACTCAGCAAAAATGTTTCTCTCTCATCAGAAAGTTACCAGGTCTTTATATAGTAAATTAGTGACCTAATTACTAAGCTAGATCTGAGTTCGTATCTATAAAGAGATACCTAACTCACACCCAAGCCTATAAACAAATTATCATTAGCCAAGGCTATGTAACAGAGGAAGGTTCTAGAATACTAATCATCCACGAGGTTCAGGGGTTAAAGAGCGAGGCGGTCGTCGATGTCCGTCTAACAACAGACACCCTTGGACTGTATAAGTGTCCATCATGCGGTGGTAGCAATATCACGTCCCACGAACTCGTGCGTGCATTACACGGACGAGACTCAAGATGCGATCGCAAGATTCAATGTGGTGAATACGGCAACCGCCGCGCAGATATTGGCGCACAACCTGAGGATGCCAATATGAAGTAGGGATGAGGCAGCGGTCGAATGAAACGTAATGTTAAAAACTGGACATTGTCTGCGCGTCGTTAAAAACGAACAAGACAACAATGATTTAAATATTTAATGGCATTAGGCGTTATTTGCGGAAGTCCATCCCAAGTAAGAAAAGGACCACTATTTAGCCACTTCCGCACATGAAGTGATAGTCGTGCAATAAAGTGCACCGCCCGCAGATAAATGCACCGATTAGTGCCAAACACAGAGCCTCTGTGTTTGGCACTAATCGGTGTAACATAACTCCTGAAGATGCCCCGTCGAGGAATGAAACACGTGTTGAGCGATTTAACAGTGGCAGTTGTGTAATTCGCATTGTTTGCCGCATGCGCAAATGTGCATAAATATCAGCGGGCTGGCGGGCGATGCATTTTGTTGCACGACTACCACTACATGTGCGGCAGTGGCTAACTATTGTTCCTTTTCTTACTTAACAGTGATTTAAATTACTTTTAATTAGTTTACGATTTAAGTTATGAAATAGTTTAAGAGGTTTAGAAAACACAATGACATGCAAAAACATGAGCAAATAGAAATGGAAATATTAAAAGTAAAAACCAAGAAATGAGCGCTAATATCTGTGGAATATTGACCCTAATAAAATAACTTGTAAAGTCCCCTTATCATACCCAAAGTCTCACTCGTGAACGTTTCATGCCTCAAAGATCCGATTTCATAGGGAATAGATACAAAATGAACTCACTTATATTAACTTCCTTTAACTTAAACCCTCGTAGGATCCAAACGCATCTGAACCTAAGAGAAACCCAACATACATTCTTAACCCTTTCAGGACCATAAGGTTACGGTACCTTATTTAATCAATTTAGCTAGACGTAATGAATTAATAGGCATCCTAAAAAAATTATTTATACAAAAAATTCAAAAAAGTTTTACATTTTTTTTGGAAATTTATGGGACAAATATGTCCCTATGGTCGCTAAGGGTTACTTTCTACTTAAACATCTAAATTTTGGTTTTCTTATTGGTAAGTCTGTTTTGTTGTAAATAATGTACATTTGTTACGTAGTGTACTTTTTTTTACTTGTTTATGAATAATATAAATATAATAGGGCAAGTTATTTGTGGTACTCTGCGAAACAATTCCTGTTGTTAGATGATTGGTTACTGATTAGATGGATTGTTTTTTTGAGATGTTGAAGATTCAGGTGATTCTTGCCGTTGAAGAGTCGTCGTTTCTTCAACCTCGACATCAAATACCCCTTGGTCATCACCTGTACTAGAAGTCTTTGGTCTTCGTCATCAAGCACTAAGTCATCTTCCTCATCGCTACTGTCACCCACAAAAATTTGAAGAATTTTATTTTTTCGAAGTTCAAAAACTTCACGTCCCTTACGAAACATATTCTGCGAAAAATATGAATAAGAAAATGATAGCATTTTGGTATATCACCAAGCGAAAAGTTAAGAAATTCCGTATAAAAAGTATCCCTTTACGCCGACAGGGACATCCGTGTCCCATAATCTTTATAACGATTTATCACAGAATACAACATAAATACATTACTACTGAATATTTAGAATAACAATTTACTTACCAGGTAATGATAATTTGACAAAGTAAAAATTTGAAAAGCACTTTTACAATATCAATTATTTATTCCAAACAGCAGATCACACGCGCCAAAAGAACTCTAACGTTCCGGTGACGATAGACAATAAACGGCGTTAGTTATCATGTATTTCCAGTAAAAAATAATAAAAAGGTACTTTCCGAAATGTTAAAACAAAGAAATAATTTACAATGGTTACGTAGATATTTAATTAATCCATGATTTTTGCTTGGGACACCGGCGTCCCCGTGGTCGTGAAAGGGTTAATACAGTAGTAGTAATAATTCATTCCGAACTTCATAGAAGATGTAGAAGAATAGATATTGTATTGCGAAGATAGAATGAGTGAAGACGGTACTACGGAAAGGGCATTTAAGTATACCATTGCTTGAGGGAAGGGTGTTTTGTGTACTGGCTAATAAATGGGATTGAGATGATAGTGAACAGGTGATGAGGGAGAAAAGTGTAAAGTATAGTTAGTGCACACAAAAAGCGGCGCTGTAGGATAGGCAGCCATTTTAGCTGAAAACGGTAAGAAGGTATATGGTTGAATCTAATGATCTATTTGTTGTATAATTTAACGACAGTATATGGGAGTATACATTGTATACGGTAGACCATGGTTGCACAGACTTATTAAGACTAGGGGCCAATCGGGCAAATCATGAACTGATGGCGGGCCGGCCGCCAGAAGTATACGTAATTAAAATTTTTTGGTTTTATTCTGGAATAGAATTCAATATTTTTCGAATGTACGAGAGCATTATTTTTGCTGTCGGCGGGCCATCAGTATTCGACCGGCCAGCCGCATGCGGCCCACGGGCTGCGGTTTGTGCATCCATGCAGTAGACTATGATATAGAAATTTTTGAAGACTAAAGAGCAATGCATGTGATACTAGTATAAACAGATTCATAGTAGTGGCGAATTTTGGGGCTGGACTATGTCTTGCAATCAGCAGACATGTTGATGATATACTGTAGAGTTCGTAGAAAAATCTAGATCACCAGAGTAACGACAGAGCTAATAAAGCAAAATTAGTAAAATTACGTCCAAAACCGAAGCCGATGACGTCACGCCTTGCAACCACAACCCGCGTTACCTCAGCGAGACTAATTAAATCTTATCTCGAGGCATCTGATGTAATGCTGGCCGGTGAATAATTCGTAACGAATCGCCATTAACAGGCTTCGTAGTTTTTAAATTTAGAACTGTGAACTATTTGGTGCATTTTATTTTTATATATTTAATAACAGTCAACCTGTATAAAGTTGACATACTGAAATAAATTACATTTTTTTTCTATTAGTATGCGATATGTCAATTACTTTTGGCAACAAAAAGTCAGCAGGGACTATAATATGTAGTAATACGAATTTTTAAAACACATTAAATTTCTAAGTAAGAAAAGGACCAATATTTAGCCACATCTGCACATGCAGTGGTAGTCGTTCAATAAAATGCAACGCCCGCCAGCCCGCTGATAAATGTGTCTGTATGCGGCAAACAATGCGAATCACACAACCGCCACCGCCAAATTACTCACCACGTGTTTCACCCCTCCACGGGGCATCTTCAGGAGTTATGTTACACCGATTAGTGCCAAACACAGAGTCAAACTCTAAATTGGTAGCTAGGCTGGCGGGCGGTGCATTTTATTGCACGACTACCACTGCATGTGCGGAAGTGGCAAAATATTGGTCCTTTCCTTACTTAGGATGGAATTCCGCGAGGTAACGCCTGATTCCATTAAACATTATATTTCGATAATGTGTATCACGCATTAACCCTTTCCTTACCGCAATAATTACCGCCGAAGTGACGCTACTGAACCGGGCACCGCGCCGTGAAGTGTGCACATTGCATGGTGGTAGGCTGATGTTCGAATTCTCTCATTTAAGTGTTACATATTTAAATATTTTACCGGTATATTAATAAAAAATAGAAGTTAGGATAATTCTTAGTAATTTATTTGGCTGTGAAAAATATTACAAGTATCTACACATATGTCCAGATTACAATTTTTGCGTTAATATTTAGATTCCCATCTTGGCATTTGCACTGCAAACAACGCACCTATTTCGATTTATTCCTACTGATTTATAAAATGAAAGTAAACTGTCTTTCGGCCAACCTTAGTAGTTTATTACTGAGGAGATACTTTGTTTATATCTTAAGTTTTAGATTCCAAATACATAGTACCCTTTCGAAGAATTGTTTTTGATTAAAGGCGCATTCAATAACATGATTGTACCCTTGGAGGAAACAATTCAATAACAATGCAATATTAGGGACGGCCAATGGATGCCGTGGAACTCCGGCCCTGGTACACAAGGGGCGGCCAGTGGATGCTGTCTAACCCTGGCGCTGGTATACACGGCGTGTCCTGTGGATGCCGTCTAACTCCGGCTCTGGTACATACGGGGCGTCCAGTGGATGCCGTCTAACTTCGGCTCTGGTACATACGGGGCGTCCAGTGGATGCCGTGTAATTCCGGCTCTGGTACATACGGGGCGTCCAGTGGATGCCGTCTAACTTCGGCTCTGATACATACGGGGCGTCCAGTTGATGCCGTCTAACTTCGGCTCTGGTACATACGGGGCGTCCTGTGGATGCCGTCTAACTCCGGCTCTGGTACCTACAGGGCGTCCAGTGGATGCCGTCTAACTCCGGCTCTGGTACCTACAGGGCGTCCTGTGGATGCCGTGTAATTCCGGCTCTGGTACATACGGGGCGTCCAGTGGATGCCGTGTAATTCCGGCTCTGGTACATACGGGGCGTCCAGTGGATGCCGTGTAATTCCGGCTCTGGTACATACGGGGCGTCCAGTGGATGCCGTCTAACTTCGGCTCTGGTACATACGGGGCGTCCAGTTGATGCCGTCTAACTTCGGCTCTGGTACATACGGGGCGTCCTGTGGATGCCGTCTAACTCCGGCTCTGGTACCTACAGGGCGTCCAGTGGATGCCGTGTAATTCCGGCTCTGGTACATACGGGGCGTCCAGTTGATGCCGTCTAACTCCGGCTCTGGTACATACGGGGCGTCCAGTGGATGCCGTGTAATTCCGGCTCTGGTACATACGGGGCGTCCAGTTGATGCCGTCTAACTCCGGCTCTGGTACATACGGGGCGTCCAGTGGATGCCGTGTAATTCCGGCTCTGGTACATACGGGGCGTCCAGTGGATGCCGTCTAACTTCGGCTCTGGTACATACGGGGCGTCCAGTTGATGCCGTCTAACTCCGGCTCTGGTACATACGGGGCGTCCAGTGGATGCCGTGTAACTCCTGTTCTGGTACACAGTGGGCATCTAGTGGATGCCGTGTAACTCCGGAGCTTGTTACAAAACGTTTAATTGGCAGCAAATGAGCTGTACATAGCTTGACAATAATGACTCGTAGCGTCTCGTCTGATAGCAAGTAACGCCCCATATGCGTCATGAAAGATAACGTAATCGCGTTAAAAACTTGTTACCAAAATGACTTGAACGTTTGTTCGAAAATTAACTGCGTTTAAGTTATATGTTATTAAACTAAACCTCGTCATTACCTGCAATGCGCCACATAGCCTCGGTAGCTAGAACTAACGGAAAATTAATGTTTCATTAATACGAGAGGTAAAATGAGTTCACGTTTCTAGAAACTTCTAATGTTTCCATCGAATGGCACGACAGATTATTTTTTGAACCGGATTTTCACTGTTGCATAAATGGCATTTGCAGATGCTGGAGCTTCGAGGTCTAATACTTTTGGCGCAGATTATTAGTATATATATGTGTGTATTCCCCCAGAAGTTAAGAAAGAATAAAAATTGAAAAACCTAAAATCGGGGTCATATATATGTGTGTATATTCATCTTACACCAAAAGTTACCATAATCAAAAATATGCTTAATTAAAATATAATCTAAACCACGTATATGCAACTATTTTCTTTCATTCTCATTGATCTCGTGTCGTGATCTCTTTAACATGGAGCACTTTTTTGCTTAAACTTTCATTTGCTTGTTATAATCCTTTCCTTACCGCAGTCCGTTCCACCGAACAGTGGATGCTAGCTAACTCTAGCGCTGGTAACGAAAGGGTTAAAGTTTTTTTCATTTACTGTTCTCACGCGTTGAACGTAACGTGACACGGAGGCAACCCTTATTATGTCATGGGTCCACCAAGTGTACCCTACTAGAGCATATCTGCACCGCATGTTCATTCATTATGAATTTATTCCTAGTTATTTCGTTCACTAGATCGCAGTTCTTGTTACCCACGGCTCTGTGGTCTTTTGGGGCTGCTGACGAACCTTCGGCGATTGTTGCCAAATCCCGTCTCCTTGGCAGTCGCTATTTACCATCAATTCGGCACAATATTCCGCTTAGACAGTAAGGGAATTATGACCCACATCTACCAAAACAACGGCATCATGATGATGCAAGCTGGTATACTTGTTAACCGAAGAAAAGATATTTTTAACATCCTATGTTTATATATTCTTGAAAAGGAATAACGCCGGTATATAACCGTCGGCCGTCGAAAGATATGGATCCTCGAAGATTCTATATTTTTTGTCATACGTGACGTGACCATGAGGTTTGTAATTTTGACGTGTGTCTGCCTCTCCCCTTTCACCACATATTAAACAAACATGAGACTACGTAACAACAATAATATTATACTCGGGAGAAATCGCGTGCGCGAGTTGGTTAGATGAAGAAGTACTAGATTAACCCAGTTAGTTAACGACTTCTAGAATACCTAACTGTAATTAATAATCTAGGTAAACGCGGTGTTTATAAGATTGACATATTTACGTCTTCGAGAATTTTTCAAAATGTTTTTCATTATTTAAGATGATTATCTTTCTTTCATTTAGTTTGGCTCAAATAAAGGTTAAGATTTGAGATTGAAAGAACGCTCTGAACTTATCTAAATAGATTTGATTTATCAAGACTACGGCAAATTGGCCAGCTTGCAATAGTCCTCTAGACCGTTTTTTTCACGGACGATGGGTAGCATCATCTCCTATATTCTAAAATAAAAAACTACACTCACGTCAACCCCCATTCCAAGTGTGGAATGTGCAAAAACCCTTCATATGGACAAAAATTAGAAGACCTGAGCCTCAGGCCCTAACAGCTACATTATTCCTGGCAGAAGTAGATGTCACGGTAATGGCCTATCATTGATTGACAGGCATGTTGCAGCCAAAGAAAGGTTAACAGCCAATTAGCTGGTTTATGTCAGTTATTTTCGTCTACGAATCTCTTTATTCCTGATGGGATCCCATAGAGAAATCCTGAGCATAGCACTCTCCGTAGCCTACTAGGCTACTATGATCTTGCTAATGAAGCCCATAGTAAAATACCACGTTTAAACACCGCACGCCATCTAGTCTCTAGCTGGTAATACATTGGTCAATTAAACAATATCTATAACACCTGTTTTAATTAAATATTGCCCAAGTTTTAAAGTCCGTCCTCAATGTCCAGAGAAAAATGACTCAATTAATCAGATCGCCGCAGTTCGAATTTTAAACTGATAACGCCCGTTATCGAAGTACTGATAAAACCCGCCAGTGTCTTCGGTGCAAGCGTTCAGTCCACGCGGCTTACTATGTCAAGGTGGCTAACGTGTGCTTTTTTTTTAATTTTTTTTTTTTGGTCGTGTCAAGGCAACACGCGTACAGCCTTATTATTTTTTAATTGTGTGAGAATGTGTTTAATGAATCGTTAAGATTTAAATTGCCGTTCAATGCATTCGTTGCACGTTGCAATTGATAATGCGTAGTATATTTTATAAATTAACTAGCGAATTAAGTGCTTGGTGAAGTGTTCTTTGTAAATAAATATGAAATTGAAGTCTCCTTACGAAGTGTTAAATATAGGTATGTCTCTTTTTGTATAATTATGGTTATCCATATGTCGTACTGTCAAAACGTAATGGCTTATCGCGGTTTAATAGAGAAAAAAAAACATTAATATAAGTGATTGCTTTATATTTTATCTTAATAATAAACAAAGATTCATCATTGTTATTATCATTTATGTCATATCGTCCACTACTGGACATAGGCCTTACACACACACACATATACACACGGTCTTATATATATATATATTTATATATATATAAGACCGGTCGGGAGGACCCTTGGGCCTGGTCATTCCATGGAGCGTTCTTATAGCTCATCGGCCTTTAAATTCGGTCCAGGTTCTCCTGAGAGCCCTCAAAATTCGCAACTTTAAAGAAGGTCTGGGGCGGCTTAACCTATAGTGCAGGGTGTGCAATGCACACGGGCGCCGTGGCGCTCCCTGAGACAGCTAAGAGCATCGTCTTGGACCATCATGGTACAACAATGATATGATAGAAGCGGCCAGCCAGCGCGGTGGAGGCAGTTATCAAACGCGAGCGCTTTATGGACGGCTTCTTTTTCGAACATTTTATTTCAAACCTTATTTCACGTATCGCTTTCGGTTCGCCACTTAATTTCGCAACAGAGATGTGCTACAGGCTTAAAAACAATGAATGTTATTCTGCCGTCATAAGAAGAAAGAGCCGTAAATAATACCATACTGTAAGCTATACCTGCTTATAAAATAGCTTGTTGGAATATGATAGAACTTTCTTGTTACGACGGCAAAGTTAATAGTTATAGCCGCGGGGGGGGGGGTCATTGCACACGGGCGCTACACGAGCTAGAGCCGCCCCTGAAGAAGGTTTTAGGCTAAGTGTACACCACGCCCGTCACCATAAATCCGCATAATCTGTAAATGGCTTTTGGACAACAATGACAGTCAGGTTCAATAAAAAAGAAACCGGTCGGAAGCTGCACGCATCCACCGTTTTCAGTCAACCGTGGTCTTGTATCTTGTGGGTGGAAGTAATACGCTGTCTTAACCTTAATAGCCCAGAGTTTCAATTTTGATACCAATCTTTTAAACCGAATGTTAACATTACTATTAGTTTTTTTTTTAATAGGTTGGCTGTACTAATTTTACTGTTGTATAATATTCTTTCCAACGAAATTAAATATCTATTTTTCCCTTCATCTAGACCCTCAAGCAAACACAGTAATATTTAAAAAAAAAAACTCTCGTAAATCAGGCTATTAAGGGTTAAGTCTTCGATCACCCAATACGCTGGGCTATGTCTGTTACTTCCATTGATTACATGAAAAATCTATTAATGTCATAATGTAAACATGTCCTAATTTTTATAAATGGCTCCTAATGTCACCGTGAATTGACATTTATAATGTAGGTATATAGAGAATTAGTTTACAACAAGCAATGGAGTGTATCTATACCCTATTGCTTTTATTTCTTATTTACAATATTGTAAAAATAAAGGCACCTTCACATTATGACATTACTTTTGCACCAGCTGTTTACATCGTAAAAAAAAATTATTACATAATATTTTAAGTTAATTTTAATCTAATAGTACGAAAATTCTATACATAGGTATTTAAGTATTGGTATTTAAGTATTTTTTAAGTCCTCGTCATAGTATATTGTAGGACCTTCCAACAATCGAACCAGGTTCTAATATTGCTTGTACTATGTGTAAAAAATAAATAATAATCATTTATAAATACAAATAAATAAAATCAAGGTTCACATTACAAATACTAACCCCACTAACATACTAATAAGTTACATTTATATGTTAAAATATAAATAAAAGCAGTCTAAATTTGTATGATCAAAGAAAGGAGAGGTTCATTTATTAATTTATTTATATATATATATGAACAAAGAATTGGGTGTATTTGTTTGTAACTTGCAAATTGTTTATTTATTCTTCCAAATTAGTTTCATCCCCTTCTAAGTAATCCTCGTCCAATAAAAGGCACTTTCCCAACAAAATTTTTCAGTCCTCGAAACAATCGGAATTGTCCTTTCCAAGTATAGCCTTCAAGACCTTCAATTCTATTGAAAAAAGAATCTCCACAATCGTGTCAAAACGGTGACCCCACATTGTCCTTTTAAATGTTTACTTCTAATGGATTCAGGCGTTACTTTGCGGAAGTCTACCCTAAGTAAAAAAAGGACTAATATATAGCTACTTCCGCTATGTAGCAGGAGTCGTGCAATACCGCACCGCCCGCCAGCCCGCTGATAAATGCGCATACGGTAAACAATGCAAATTACACAACTACCACCGTTAAATCACTCAACACGTATTTCACCCCTCCACGGGGCATCCTCAGGAGTAACGCTACACCGATTAGTGCCAAACACAGAGTCGAAAATGTTTACTTGCTGAAAATCGCACGGAGCCAAATCAGACGAATACAGTGCTTGTTGAACGATATCAGTCGAAAGTAAGAAAAGGACCAATATTTAGCCACTTCCGCACATGCAGTGGTAGTCGTGCAATAAAGTGAACCGCCCGCCAGCCCGCTGATAAATGCGCATGCAGCAAACAATGCGAATCACACAACCGCCACCATCAAATCACTCAACACGTGTTTCACCCATCCACGGGGCATCTTCAGGAGCTATGTTACACCGTATTAGTACCAAACACAGAGTTCTCTGTGATATCAGACGAGTTTTTAGTCAAAAAAGTCCCGAAAAACCATTGCAGTATGACATCATGCGAGGCTTGGTGCGTTTGAGAGACAAAACATCCTTCGAAATGTTTTAGGCTTAGCCAAATGGTATCACAACTTTCGACAAACATACGCTTGGCAAATGTTATAGACAGTCCTACCAACCTAGAAAAAACAATTACCTGCCTTCCTAATACTAGGAAGTTTCAATATCACAGTGGTGTATATTCATACATATATAAATTATTATATATGATCGTCTTTCTTGCAGGCACGATAAGATGGATGCTGCGAAGCTGTAACGGTAAGGACATGTCGAACCAGACGGGCCTGAAGCATGTGCCGACAGAACCGGCGCAGCTCGAGACCAAGCGTGAGTTGATTTTTTATTTAAACCCTTTCCTTACGGCAGTCCGTTCCGACTTTTGATCACTTACTCAGACACTGCTCCCGATTCGCATCCAAAAGACATAACATAATCTACAGCAGAATCTTTTGATGAGTTGGCCCGGCACATTGTCCTAAATCTCAAGGCATTTAACGGTCTGTAGCGCTTGGGCAGCGACTTAAATAAAATAATGTAGCAACTAATATATAATTGTGTATTCCAAATTGTATTGTTAATATGTATAAATTTTAGCTGTATTTACCCGTAAGTGAAAATTGCTTAAAAAAAAATTGTAAAAAAAAAATAATAATAATATAAAACGCTGTCGTGCCTCGCAGCTGGGAGAAGAAAGATCCGTATCAAATAGCGGCAACCCTCTCCCAACTGTCTGCGTTTAGTTAAAGCGAAAGATAAATACTGTAAAAAAAAAAACACCAGCGATACAAATTAGAATTAAAAAAAAAAAAGTCCGTTCCGCCGAATTGACGCTACTGAACCGGGCATGTGCGCCGCGAAGTGCGCACATTGCATGGCGGTAAGCTGATGTTCGAATTTTCTCATTTGTGTTACATATTTAAAGAATTTACTGGTATATTAATTAAAAATAGAAGTTAGGATAATTCTTAGTAATTTATTTGGCTGTGATAAATCTTAAAAGACGGATCTATACATAAGCCCACATTACAAGATGGATGCCGTCTAACTCCGGCGCTGGTACACACGGGTCGTCAGGAAGATTCAAAAAGCAATGTACTTTGGATGAAGTAGAGAACAAAACATTGACTAGTTTTTCTCTACGCATTAAAAATTATGTAAATGTAATACAAATAGTCATCTTTTCATCATAATTTTATATGGACTAATTATTATGAAGTATATTGGAAAACGGTTTGATAAGAGCCAAAAGCCCACAGCGAATAACGCCGCAGCTTGTATGTCGCTGGAGCGACAATCATCGTGTTTATGTTAGATTTAGATACCTCCATATTCGTACGTCTTCCACAGAGTTAAAATGAAAACCTATATTTTTAATTCTCTCATAATAAAATTTTTGTATGACCCCCGCTATTGGGAGCCTTTCGTACCCCTCTATTTTGTTTGGGACAAGGAATTTATTTACAAATAATTTTTTCAGGGTTTTATCTTTATTCTACACTCACTTTCATTCTTTTCAATTTCTTTTATTCTTTCTTTTTATCCTTCACAATATCTAGCAATTTTTTTTTGTTCTTTCATTCCTTCTTGCTTTCATCGCCTTCCTTTCCTCATCTTTTTTACTCTTAGGTGGCTAGGTACAATTTTATTTCTAATCTTTATTTTATTCTTACTTTTTCTATCATTATCTTTTGATATTACAGATTTGTTTAGATTAGACTTTTTAATACATTAGAGTCTTGTCTTACATTCTATTATTATTTAATAAGTTCTTTTACATGTGTTTTATATGTGCATTTTGGTTCAAGTTTTCCTATGCGAATAGTAAAGCGCTGCGTAGCGCGAGCCGATATATCGGCTCTGGCATTTCTCGCCAGTGTAGTAGAAGCTGATACATCGACTCCCGGCACTGAAAGGGTTAAAATATTGCTTGATTGTAAAAAAAATTCCCATCCGTGACCAAAATTTTTCTGTGACTTTACATCGCGTACCGCTTAGGTAGTTATTTTGATTTTACCACCTCCAATCCTTTTTAAAATATACGTTCAGAAATTACTGGTGCGACTATTATAGGCTTTTAGCAGATTTTAAGTGCTATCTTTATCTCCTGAGATAAAATCTTTTGCTTTCGGTCAGGGTTTCTTCGATTTCTTTCCCTTACTACTTTCATTAGACATTACGTGGGTGGTCAGATCTTTTTCTGTCACAGATGTGATTCCATTGTACCTATCAATAGTCCGGTGTGTACCGTAAACAATTGATTTTTTACCTAACAGAGGAATTTAAAATATGTATTTGACCTACTTTATGTAATGCAATCGTAGCGATTCGATTCTCTTTATTACACCACTCTGTTATATCACAAAATATTTCACAATATATATTGGCGCGGAAATAAGAATACACAATGAACAATAAAAATGATTCCAAATTCAAAAATAAATGCGGCGTTGGTATAGACCCACTACCAGGTCGAAGTCGCGGGAGTTTAAGGTGGGGGTCCTAAACTCCCACTAGCTTCGGCGACTCTGAGGCGGACGATGGTTCGATGTGGTCTCGTACCATCGTGATAGCACCACGAGGGTTTCGGGGGTAGCGTATACACGCATACCCCGGGACGGGCTATCGAAAAATAGCACGGCGCGGGGGAAGACCGCGTGGCTATCCTTAACCGGGAGATACCGCGGTCCCCCGTTTAGCGCAGATGGCGACCACCGGGGGGGGGGGGTAGTGTGTAGGAATCCCACATACCCCTGTCCTCCCCCCAAAGGCAGGGCATCTTGAACACCGGAAGATTTCCCACACCGAAACAAAAAAAAGACCCACTACCAGGGAAATCGCCGGGTTAGGACATCACAAGACCCGTCATTATGGCGATCGGGAAGCCATATACTTGTTTGTTATACGTAATATATATATATATATATATAATATAATATAAGTAAACTCGAGTCATGGAATAGACCCACACATTCGCTCCAGCGTGTGCGCCATCAGTAGAAACACTTTAAAACTAATTTCTCTTTCAATAAATTACGGAACGGACCTTTTCCTAACTGTACAACTAGAAGTCAATAGGAAGGATAACGATTGCGAATTAAGGAAATTAAACTTAATTACCATGCGGGACGGTACGTAATTGCGTAAGCGTTAACATTGACTTGAGTCGTGCTGAATGCTACTCTGTACGACCTCGTGTAAGGATAGAGCCACATTAGTCGGGTGATTAAAATTATTTATATATTAATTATTTACACATATTAATTATGTTTGTATATTATAAATATTAATGATGATATAAATTAGTAAATGGGAGAAATGGCTTACACTTACTATCATTTGATTAGATGTGTTAATATAAAGAAAAAAATAAAATAAAATAAAATTTTCACTGTTGTTTGTCAAGACGTGATCCAAAGTGTTTTGTACGTTGACTATAACTAATAAAACAAATTTTGTGTACCTAAGAATCAACTTCAACAAACAGAAAATGTTCAGAAAGTGTCTATTGTTACTTTTCAAAGAAACGTCAAACAAGGTTTGTGTACTAAGGGTAACTATACTGTAATTGATTTCATAAAAAACACGCCTTGGGAATGACGTGTTCGCCTCCATGCTATTTTAATATTCATTAAATATATAATAACATATTATTTAAAAATATATCTCCCGTTGAATTTCTTTCGACTAGTAATAGCCGAGCTTTTGAGGTCTGAAAATTACGATCGTAGGTCGCTAGCTTGTATTCCCTGGATACAACCATTCTAAATCCTATTACTATAGGGGTATAGCAGTTTCGGTAGCATTATGTCCAAAAGAGAAAGCTCCATGTAATGTGATATCATAACACAAGACAGATATTAAAATAATTCAATAATAATTGGTAAACTACACTGATATTACGTAATCACAATAATCCCATTTCAAAAAATAAAAGTGTCTTAATGCTTGTGCGCTGGGTTCGATTTCGGATTAAAATTAATAACCGTAAATGTTTAACCCTATTGTCGCAATGGGTGTGCCGAGCTGATGTTATTTGCTTGTCACGTATGTTCCACCTAATGTGACCTTAACATATATATTAGTCTGGAAACATCGATCGTATAGATTATATACTATAATGGAAGGTATCTCGTATTCGCCGAAGCTATCTACTCTGCCTGATCTGAAGCGTGCTTAACGAGAAATTTCCACATCATTAGAATGGAATAAAAAGCATCATGAAAACAGAGAATAAATCTCTTTCCATGGCATATATACCAATCCAGTGTTATTGTAGAATGTAACGGCCTGAGCCGAGTCTACCCTACCCATCCCTACCCATCTAAGGCTTCCCCTTAGATCTTAGCTACCTCACAGGTGTCTTAGGCCAGGCGCCCTCTGCGCCTCCTTGCATCTAATCCATGGAACCTGAAAATTGAGATACAATGAGTCAGCATTTTTTAAATATTTAAGTCATAAATTTCTTCGTCGTCCCCAGGATCCCGGCGACGTGCTGGAGGCAGGGCGGCGGCGCTTCGTAGAGCACCCTCGGACTCCGACTGCTCGGGTGAGACAGCCTCGCTGTCAGCCGACAGTGCTGAGCGAGCACCCAGGGTTCCACCACCACCCACACGGCAGACCAAGTCGAGAGGGTAAGTCTAAAATGATTTATGAAATTTGTTTCTGCTTGATACCTTTATTCGGTTCAAGTTAGTATAAGGATATACTACATCCTCAAAGAAAGTTTCCTTCTTCATATCTTTTCTAATGGTTCCCATCCAGGTAATAGGCAGACGTCCTGGTTTCCAAGCTCTCCTTATCAAATGATTGCCTTAGCAATTCCCATAAACTTTCCTGATCGCGTTTTTCAAAAGACTTATTCACAAAGTATATTTCCAAAGACTCTCCAGATCAAAATGTTGTCATAAATATGTCCAAAAGATTTCCAGGTCATATCCTTGTCTCATGTATTACCATAAACTCTCTTCATATGATGAACACTTCATATGAAGAATGATGGATTCCGTTCTGTTACTTTTAGCCGTCCCTGATTTAGAGGACTTCTCGTTTCTTGCCATGTGTGACGTAGGGACATACATTTCCGATCAATGATTTTTTAAGGGTTTTTTTTATTTTTTACGTACTCCTTCCTTTACAATATCTTACGCCTTTCTCTTGCCCTTCACATGTTCCACCTTTTTTCATTTGGAAATCTTCTATACCTCGCCATTCTTCCCTCATCTACATTCCCTTATCATAATTTTAAATAACATGCCACAGATTATAATGACTCATTTATTACAGCTTAGCTTGCGTTAAAAGTTAATTATTTATTATATGCTCATTATAAGTCATGCGCAAAAACAGAGCATTGATTTTTTATTTCAAAACCCTAGATAAGAAACATTTTATTTATTTTATAAAGCACAACAGATAAAAGTTTCCAATAGTAAAACTCTATCTTGCAGAAGTCGCCGCCGCGGTAGTGAATGGGAGGTGCTGGAAGGGTTGAAAGATGGCCAGCGATTCGAGAAGCGCCCGGAGGTCTTCAACGGATATCTGCACAAGAAGAGGAAATGGCCGCTGAAGGGATGGCACAAGGTATTTACTTAATCAATTATAAAAGTTCTCCAAATATACTGACAAATATTTTTTACACTTGTAGGTAACGACAACACGAAGCCCGAAGTAGAAGTGTGTATATTGATCAAACTTAGCCCTTATTTATACCTATTCTTAAAACTGAAAACAATATTCAACCAATAAAAACCGTCGGCCAATCACAAGGCTAGTATTGTAGTGCGCTCTCTTTCGCGCGACGTAAATATAGAGCGCTCTGATATGGGTATTCCCCTGTTCGATACCACGATGACTTAATGTAGCTTCTACGCTGTTAATCAATAATAAAAGTTCTCCAATTGTACTGACAAATATTTTTGGCACGCTGTTGTAGGATTCTTCCAAGGACCGGTAAGTCTTGGAGGTAATGATAACACAAAGGCCAAAGTAGAAGGGTGTATATTGATCAAACTTGGCCTATATTTATACCTATTCTTAAAACTGAAAACAATATTCAACCAATAAAAACTGTCAGCCAATCGCAAGGCTAGTATTGTATTGCGCTCTCTTTCGCTCGGCGTAAATATAGAGCGCTCTGATGAGGGTATTCCCCTGTTCGATGCGACGATGACGTAATGTATCTTCTAGACTGTAATATTTGTTGCTTTTTACACTATTCATCATCATGTCATGTGATGGACGTCCACTGCAAGGCTTAAGCCAGCTACTCCAGCTACTTTCCACGATCTTAAATGTGTCGTCGGTCGACGTAGTGGGCCTACTAATAGTTGCAACTCGAGTTTCCCCAACAGCCCTTGGTTCAAACGAGCAATTCTTCCAGCTACGTGAATGTTCTAACTCTATTATGATATTTAAATTAAAACTAAAGAGCACCTCGATATGAACCTCTAACGATCACAACACTTATTGCACTAACACTTCTATTATTCGCACTTTCACTACTTCAAGTTCTTTCTTTTCCAATCAATGAGACATGAATGAAAAACAGGAATAAGGAATGTAAATGAAAGGAGAGAAAAAATAAAATGTGATTAATGAAAGAGAATGTAGCGATAGAAATTGTGAAGGATGAGAGAGGGGAACGAATGTTAAATATTAGCAATGAAACAATTATTGCTAAATAAGGTCCCTGTCTTAAATACAATAGAGGGAATGAGAGGTCCCTATAATAACAAAGGCCATTAAAATAAAAGTCTAATTCCTATGAATAAACATGCAATAAATTTTGAAAATATATTAAGAACTCGTAAAACGATAGACAATGTAAAGGATTTTTGGGTGCTAAGTAATTAAATATGGATGATAGATATGTCATATTTCTGGAGCTGTCACAGAAAAAGAAACAAATTGCTTTGTTGTGAGCTCATCTTATAGCAAGGTGCATTTCTACTCTCGTAACCAGGAATGTTAAGTTAAAGGGTACTATTGTAGTTTCAACTAAATCATGCCCCTCTGGTATTCTTGTTATGTCGCGCACGAGTATTGCACTGCAAATGATGATACTATGTGTATAATATAAAATAATCCAATTTTAAATGAATATTGAAACTACGCTACGTTCTATGTAATAACCGTATGCCCATCAAGATTCCCAGCAAATTACAGGAAAATAGATTGCGATGGTATGACCACGTGGTAAAAACTGCCTTAAGCCTCCCAGAATTCCCAACAGGGAGAGGGCGTCCAAAAGCTACGTGGTGGTCTCATATCGGGAAGGAACTGGAAACCCTTCAACTTGATGCAGGGACAACCCAGGATAGAGTGGCCTGGCGCAAATTGATAAGGAGACCCGACCCCAAATAAAGGGAAAATGGAAGGAAGAAAAAGATTGAAACTACGCGAGGTTGACAGTTCACTTTGAACTTAACACGTTTGACAGTTTGCTCTGAACTTCGCGCGTACCCTAATAGGTAGGCCGACGATTAACTTGAGACAAGAAATTTGAGATATTTAAAAAAAAATTAGACATTTCTTAGAAAACAATCGATAGATGTCGTTAATGTATTACATTTTCAATTATCAATTGTCAATATGAAAATTTGGAAACTAATTCGAATATATAGTACATATAAACGTATCTAGAAACTTCACAATTGTGCATCTTGTCAGAGAGCCCGTGTTGAACTCGTTTAATGTCGCCATGTAGCTCGGTGTTTGACGTAATTAGAGCATTCATTTTTTTAGTTTTAAAAATTAAAAATAATAAAAAAGGTTCTATAGGATAAATGCACCCACATATTCAATTAACAGTGATTATTTTTAAAAAAACGAAACATGTTTGAAATTTACCATATATTTTTTCATATACAGACTGTCCTGATAAAGTTGGTACTGTCAAAAATTACTGACCTATAGTATTACAATAGAAAATTTAATTAATGTAGGATATTACATAGTGTTTGCTTTATTTATTGATTAAATTTGAAATATTTTTTTTTTGCCTTGGATGTCGCTAGATGCGGGTAGCGTATGACTGATCATTGTGGCAGTTTTTGGAGGAGGCTTTTGTCTTGGTGTGGGCGTCTATTAGCTGATATGATGATGATTATTAAACATGTCGAAGATACGTTTTGTTCACTTTAAAGTCACTTTTAGCGTTTCTTCGTGGTGGACGCTGGTATACTGGTGTACGCGCGATCACCGTCGGACGTGGCGCGCGGGCGGCTGCACGGCTCCGTGGACGTGGGACTCTCCGTCATCTCGGCCAAGGCGAGACGAAGGCGCATTGACATCGACGCGGACGAGTTCATATATCACCTCAGAGCTAAAACTCCCGACGTGTTCCGCACCTGGCTGAACGTGCTGAAGGCCCATCGGTGAGTGATCAAATTACTCCAATTATTTCATCACAGGAGAATCATGACTGTGTACAATGGCTGCGTCTTTTCCACGAGTTATCTCCATAAGTCACGGTCTTTTAATCTTCAGGGGACAAAAAGACGAGTGTTGCCCTGACCATCGCTTCATTTTGCATCCTGGTGACTCTCTCTCTCTCGTGCTGGAGCCTATTCAATCAGGGTTTATCTGGATATGTGTCGATTCGAATCGCATATTTTTACATGAAATTTGTTACGTGAAAGCTATATACAGTTTTACAGAGAAATATAAAGGAAGGATATAGGTCAACTCAAATTAAGTGGCTTCAAAGCTACTGTACCTATCAAAAGCAATTTAAAAGATAAGATTTCTTATGTTCCTATAGATAGAGATGCTCTTACACGCTAGTAGCGTAAGTACAATACTAATAAACGTCTGTTTAGTTAAACAAGAATATTTTTAGACCCTGTGTTTTGCACTAATCGGTGTAACATCACTCCTGAGGATGCCCCGTGGAGGGGTAAAACACGTGTTGAGTAATTTAACGGTGGCAGTTGTGTAATTCGCATTGTTTGTCGCATACGCATTTAGCAGCGGACTGGCGGGCGGTGCATTTTGTTACACGACTACCACTGCATGAGCGGAAATGGCTAAATATTAGTCCTTTTCTTACTTAGGATGTACAGGTAACGCCTGATTCCATTAAATGAAAATAGTAAAAGGAGTCAATAAAAGATAATATGAAGGACGAAAGAGAATGTGGAATGAAAACTGAAAAACCCATTTTATCTGAATTTGTAACGTCCTTGCCATAAGACGGGGGAACGAGGCCCCCAAAAGGGGGGGGTCATTTAATGAAAAAAAATATATATCCGTAGTTATTTGCATATTTATTAAAAAATTGAAATTCAGTGTTTTAATTATCAAACTCTATAGGCTGTATCGTCAACACCTGTTAACGTTCGGCGCAAGAGAGTCCGTACCAAAGATCCACGCGCCGTTGGAAGAAATCCCACCCACTGATACCTCATCACGTAAGTCCAAATATTTCGATTTTGTAATTTTGACTTTATGTGTGGAACCATAAGGTGTATATTTGGGGTAGAGGTTGTTGGCATGTGTGTGTCTTTTGCTTTACGATTATTTCTTTGGTATTATTAAATTTAGTTTTTTCTATATCTCCATAAATGCATTATTTACTTATAATTTTAGTGCACATATTTAAATGATTAATGCCAAAGAAATATTTCTATGTATCACATTTATACATTTACTAATGTTAGTAGATTTTAATTTTGATAATGGAATGCCAGTGATTAACTGTATCCCCTTTTGGTTATCAAAGGTGTATTTGAGCGTGTTTATTTAAAATAATTTCAAATGAAACTTTACATCATCACAATTCGGATACGTGTATACCTAAAGTGGAAATGTGGCTGGTGTTGGCTACTACAGAAAGCACTTTTATGTCGAAAAATATCGAGATTTAGTAGAGAGAATTTAATGTGATTTAATATACATATCGACTATTATATTTTAACGAATATATTTTTAGATTTCGTTTCCATAATTCAAAAATTTCAAACAAAACATTAAAACATGTATATTAGTTAGAAATTTAAAACCATTTCGGAATTAAAATTTGTTTTGACCGTGTACCTAAATAATAGTAAATTTTGAAATTCTTTCGAGTTGTGAGACTAAGAAATTTCCTTCATAATATTTTAGAAAGAAAATCTTTAGGAAAACATGTATCCGAATATGTTATATCTGTTTTCGTTCATATTAATTTAATATTAAACTAGTCCTTTAGATCCTTAACCAATCCATTACATCCCTGATCATGGTGTTTTTACAAATCACAGACCTATCAAGAACAAGAACGTGGACCGTCAGCTCAAGTGGCGGCGACCAGTTCGATTCATCACCATCTCCTCAATCCTTACTATCCGTCCTTTTCTCTCCTAGAGGATTGCACTCGACTTTTCCGTTCAGACATTACTCCGGTAAAAACTCTGATTATAAGAAATCGGTGCCTGTACAGATTAAACCTTGTGTTAGTAAACATGCGCCAATACTAAATAAAAATTTCTACAAATATGGAAGTTTATGTTCCATGAACTGTTTAGAGAAAGCTAATGATCTCGCTGAAAAAAGACGTAATAAGTATGGAGATAACTCAGATGGTAAGAAAGTCAAAGCTGGTAGAGAAATGCTTCTACATAGCACGAATTTAGACGTCACATTAGGATCGACATGCCTGGAATCTCTACTTTGCACACAATCACTGAATTCGCCAACAAAACAGTATTGTAATAAAGATGGTAAACTTGACGAGAAAACGCAAAACCAAGTAAATAAAAACAATAATCGAACAACAGTCACCCAAACTGAACCAGTGATCTTTTGTTTCACTCACAAAAACCGTTCCTGTAGCACTAACACCAAGATACCCCAAATGAAGCGAAGTAAAAAATCAACTAACATGGTTAAATATAGGAACTCGTTCGTGGAACCACCGCTTAAGCATCCGTTGAATAGATGTATGCTTCTTGGCAAATATAAACTAAAAATATCTCGCCAGTCCGACGCACGACCTGCGAAAATAATTCATTTAAATCGACATTTACTCGAAACACAAAAAGACACCTTGTTAAACTTTTCCTCCGAATATTTAACAGGATCAGAGTTCAATAGTATGACAAACAGACTTACTGAAACTGTATTTGAGAAGTGTAACAAATCTGATAATTATAAGTCTGATGATCATTTAAAAAGTTTCATTAATAAAATCATCACAGAGTTATATTGTTTTCGCTACACTCAAGAAGACGATCAGCCCGTGAAAACTCTTTTCAAATGTCTTCTAGATTACTGGATGAATAACACATTGTTCGGAAAATATAAAACAACGTTTCAAGTCAAAGCAATAGATAAACCGTCGAGTAGTTATTTCACGAAAGACGAAAACACATCTACATATCGTGTTCCAAATTTTAATGAAGAAACGCAATGTAGAAATAGCGATGTAACAAGAATAAGATCTAAAACATCATTTGCATCTAAACACCAATTAGGAACAGCAGTGAAAACAGAAAGTTACAGCAAAGAACGACAGATACAGGAATTAGAAAGGTTGCTCAAAAATACTGTGTACTACTGCGAAAATATAACCACTGTAAATAAAGATACACAATTATCTAAAACTGTAATAAAAAATATTGGTACAGATGTAAGAAGAGATTTGCCACAAGAACACGGTACCTCTTGTAGAATCAACGAAGTACAAAATGTCATCAATAGTTCATATGAAGCAACTACTCTGCCAGATAAAGATATCTACGAAAAATACATCAACATTCTTAAAGCTAATAATGTAGTTGAAACTTTTGACATCAATACCCGTTATTTAAATAAATGTGATACTTTCGTTGAATGCACAGAGAAAAAGACATCTCAAAGTAACGAGAGTAAAGATCCTGATGAAATATTTAAAAATAAACAGGAAAACGATTTCAATCAGTATCTTAATACGATACTGAATAAATATACTACAGAATCAGAAAATAAATATTTGGCAAGAAATCGTAAGAAAAATCTACGAACTGTTAAAAATACGGATCGCAAAATAGATGTCAAAGAAGAAATAGATGATGTAAATAAACGTGATAACATTGTCATATATCTTTCCAAATATAATCTACAGCACGTTTCAACGGATAGTGATCCGTTGATGAAAGGTATGATGTCCATTTCTATTAAATTAGATAACGAAGCAACGAGTAAAGCAATTACTGCAATTTCTAAACCTGACAACGCATTCCGTTGTAATGATGAAGTTTTAGAAACTATATCTGATGTACTGCTTTCGGACAAGGATGAATTTAAATCTGACTCTTTTTATATGTTTCATTCGAATTTCTTCAATCCGAATGCTAATTACAATAGAAATATGTATTTAGATTACAATTGTGATGTTGTTAATGAAGATTTTACAATCATCAAGCCGTTTTCAAGTAGCAGTGAAGGTACATCAAGAGAATATAACAGTAGATTTGATACAGAAAAAAATGTTGACAATACCTTTGTTTTAGGAAAAGTACCCAACACTTCCAAAGTCAAAGATACATCTAACGTTCGTCCAGAGAAAGGAATATCAATTAAAGATTCAAAGAGACAAATATCTCAAAATGCTAAACACGAGAATAAAACTAAAACATGTACACATGAAATTGATGAAGCATTCATACATTTACTTTTAAACATTTTAGACTCGCTCTCTAAATGTGTACCAATGCTACAGAGAAACATTAACAAATTATATCAGGAATTATTAAAGAAATATAGCGATTTAGATCAGACAAGTGAGATAAAACTTTGTGATACTGATATTAAAGAAAAGCTAAAGAAAGATATTGGTGTACAATTCAAAGAGAATGTCGATTCGAAACGTTATACCAAAGAAATTTCCAAACATAACGTTGCAGTGAATACGAAAAGCTTTACCGCGTTCCAACTGAGAAATATTAATATGCTTGATAAATGTCTAAACACTCAATATTTTAATAAAAACGAAGGAATACAAACAAACATAGATAATACTAAAAATACAAAAGCAAATAAACCAAATGAAAATACAAATAGACAAACAGTTAGAAGTAATACAAAAACAAATACACCAAAAGTGAAAGAATTGACGAACTATAACAGAGTAAATGTTCCGACACCGTTGAAGAAGTCGACAGTTGGAAACGTGTCTCGAAAAGACAGGCAATCTAAAACTAGAACGAATCAAATCAAAGATCTGCCATTGCTATGTTTAAAGACATCGCCAAAGAGCAATTTGCATTCCCTTAAAGATAAACTTTCAAAGGATTATAAAGTGTATCAACTCTTACTGAGCAACAAATTTAAAGTGAAGAATTCTAGATCCTTGATAGACTTAAATACGAAACTTATTAGTAGCGGGAATCTGAAAACTATATACCGGTGCGAAAGTGATCTTTCGTTTCACTCTGGTTAGTTATTTTCGTTTTATTTTTTATTAGATAATGTATCTGAAATATTTCTCTTCGTAGATTGCTCTCAATAGTACCATTTTGTAATACAGATAAATTACTTAGGATTCTCTTAGGACTTTTCACGAGGTCAGCGGCAGACATTGTTAAATTGGAAATATACCGAATACAGGCCGTTTGCTAACGGTCAACAAAATTAGTATCAACTTTATTTGTTCAAATAAGCATAAAATATTTAGTGTTTGTATAAAGGGAAAGTTGTCATAATATGAACCTTCCTTAATATTTACAACGGCTCCATTGCTTGATGATTAATTCTCTATTTATCTACATCATAAATGTCAAAGCGCAGTGACATTTGCCGCCATTTGTAAAAATTAAGTCGCGTTCACATTATGACATTACTTTTGCGCCACCTATTAATTATTAATACTAAATTCGTATCTATATAAAAAGTTTTTGGAGTTTGAATCAATTAAGCTAATACGTACTTGCTTTTACACGGTAAGTAATCTAGTGAAAATAATTTTCTAATTAATAAAAAAAATATCGACTATCTTTTTATTTCGATAGCCGACAATAAATATAATTTACATCTCTATCTGTCAATAGAAAACAACACGATTAAATATAAATGGCGGAGAACGGTAAAAAGGGTCACCTATATCCGTTCAAAAATTCCAATATCCCTGTCCAAAGTTCCATTATTACCTCAATTTAGTTTTGCATCTTACATCTAACCATGTATCAGCTATCACCGGGAGATAAATGTAAAGGGTGTTAGTCAAATGCATTCATTGTGAAACACCCTGTGCCTTTCAGGGCTTGTTAGCCCGACGGGCGCACCGCTGCGAGGCCCGCAAGCTGGCTTTGTGTCAGGAACACCTGGCGGACGGTTGGCGGGATGGATTATAGGTATGACGTCATCAAAAATGGCTTGTTTCCAGAAAATTCTCACTACATTTTACGTGTTTATATATTTTGTGACAGTCTCTGATGGGATTGAATAATGGGAGATAGAGAGAGATTCGTGGTTGTGGTAACATAGTGTATACAAATGAATCAAAACTTTTTTTTTCTTTTATTAAAATTTGTTTTAGCACGTCTTTGTATTTTGCATGAGGTTTCAATGTTTGAATATTATTGATGTGTATGTTAAAGATATTAAATCCTTATTGGAATATCTTCTAGCACGTGACTATGAAGCAGTGAATCAAAGTCTATTTATGTCCTTTCTTGGTCTTTTTATTCCTTAAATATAACGCTATCGAAACCTCTGTACCGCATATAGGGAAAACAAAAGGCCTCGCCATCAAGCGTTGACGGCGAACTGACAAAGCGGCCAGTACTCCCCCCTCACCTCTCGTTTACCTAAGGCGTGGTACAGCAGTTTCGGTAGCACTATAAAGTCAATATCTGTTGAGTATAAAATGTCTGTAATTCATACGTAATTTCTTTCTATAATAAGTTGAGAGAGGAGTCTGATTGGTGAAGGTAAACGTCTAAGTAAAAGTAAATGAACCGTGTTATACGGGGGATTGCTGTAATCGATGTTGTCGATCGGTTTGGTGGACTGAACGCAGTTTATTTACGTACACCAGCAGTATACATAAGTTGAAAGTACATTGAAAGGTACCGTGTTAATAATGGTTCTGTTATGTGTGCCTTTATGGTGACACAACATTAAAAAATTATATATACAAAATTGTAAAGAAATCATACCACATTAAATTAAAAGAAAGATTGAAGAGAAAAGTGATCGCACGTAACAGAAACATCTGACTTACGATTTTAGACACCAAAAGAGGTCTTTATTTGAAAATGTTTTCACTGGCCAGCATTCTTCTTCAAGTCTTTATGTTTAAAAATACTCAATTATAAATCTGTTATGGATACAGTGAATTATTAAGATGGTTTCTAAAGAAGCACTATAAGAGACGCATAATATATAGATGACAGGCAAAGGTTCAAATATTCTGTTATAGGAAATAAGAATAGTTTTAATGAAGAGCTGTTACATTTTACCTCTAAGGGTACTTTCTATTTCTAGAGTAGAATGCCAGTATGATAGAAATTCATAACCCATAAGAAGATTATTCTTTTTTTTTTGATGATCGTACTATGTTGTTGATACAATAGAAGCCTTAGTTTCTAAAGTAAAGAAGAGACCCGACAAGTGTATCCATTGGTAATTTGTAAGTCAGGGTCAACAAAAATGCATCCGTTTTGGATTTGAAGAAACTACAAAGTTGACTTGTGTGCATATACTCGTATCAATGAAAAAGGTTAATAATATTAAAAAAAAACTCAGCGGCGGGTACTTGTAAAAACTTGCACATTGCATATTAGAGTTTTACAAAAATGGAGGGTAGTCCACCAGAATCAGCCAAATTTTGATAGTTGTCTATGAGAAAAGAGTCTATGTACCTTGAATTTAGAGCAATTAATACCAGAAGTCTATATATATAATACTAGCTGATCCCGCAAACGTTGTTTTGCAAAAAAAAATTGATATTTTAATTTACAAATAAAAAATAAGGGTTGATCGTAGAGGGGTGAAAATTTATGGTTGTATGTATTCTTGTATGCTGTATCATAAAAAAAATAAAAACAAAAAATTTTGTTACAAAAATAAAAAAAATCTTTTAAGTGTGAACAACCTTTATCACTTAGGAGTATAGAAAATAGATAGTAGCCGATTCTCAGGCCTACTGAATACGCATATTAAATTTGGTAAAAATCAGTCAAGCCGTTTCAGAGGAGGTTAAGTTCGAACACCGTGACACGAGAATTTTATATATTAGATTATCTATTGTACACGTTAGAAAACATATAAATATTTTAATGATAATAAACAAAAAAAGTACAATGGGCGGTATTATCACTAGGTAATCTCTCACAGACAACCTTAATGTTGTATGCTTGTATATCTACTATATTTCGATCATCTGATTGGTGTGTTTTCGGATACAGACTCGGGGGGTCCCCTGGAGAATGCCTCTCGGGAGTTGGGTCAAGCGCAGCTGTCCGTCCAACAGCTGCAACGTCTGATAGACGCCCTGGAGATGCAGCAACAGGTTCATCATGATACAGACGTGAGTAATATGAATGATCACATACATACACAGGGGTGTAAAACTCAACAATACTTAACTTTTATTTATTAACTTTATTGGAGATAAACAGTAATAAAAGGCAGTAAGAAATTACACACTCAGAAATATAAAATTAATTACAATTATTACCTTATAACTGTCTCATTTAGTACATTTAATGAATCAAAGTCAAAAGTAATAAAACAAAACAAAAACATTACTAAACAGGGATCAATAATCCAGCGCATTCTGCAGAACAGACAGTAATAATTACAAGTCATAGCAAGCATTCACATTCCAATGAGGTTTTAATTGTGTTGTGCATATCCAATAATTTCGAATTGAATTGTCTTTTAAAAGATACAAGATCACTACTAAATGAACTGTGGAGGTCACACATCCTGTATAAGGATGAATAGATTCTCTTTTACGAAACTTATTCCACCGTTCCTGCGCCTTAATGACAAAACAGCCAAGAGGTGCAGACCAGGAATGGCACTTCCACATATCCTGGCAGTAACATGTTTTGCTCCAGCTGCAACCGAACCCATGTCGGATAGATTAGATAATTTTACATAAATGTAAATATTGTCTAATAAAGTAAACTAGTCGTTAGACAGCAAGTTAAAATATAGATAAGATAAAAAATGTATTCACTTAAAATGTTATCTAAGCGTATATGAAGGTATCTGCCAAATTTGCAGAATATTGAAAGGGGCTGATTTGAATTTTGGAAAAATGTTTTAAAATTGACTACTGACATTGTTACAACTATTTATAAGATTAAATTATCGTCCGCTATGCTCCCACAAGGTAGATGACGACGATGAAGACCTATGTTAACCCTTTCGTTATCAGCGCCGGAATTCGCCGGCATACACCCTGTAATGTGGGCATATGTGTAGATACTTTTAAGATTAATCACAGCCAAATAAATTACTAAGAATTATCCTAATTTCCATTTTTTATTAATATACTAGTAATATCTTTAAGTATGTAACACAAATGAGAAAATTCGAACATCACACTTCGCGGCTCGCTGCCCGGTTCAGTAGCGTCACTTCGGCGGTACGGACTGCGGTAAGGAAAGGGTTAAATGATTTTGAAAATTATTCATGTGCTATTTGATTATATTTTACTTTGAAAGTGTATTTAACGTGTCTTTTTCGGACGGCAAATAGTGTATTTATTTCGTCAAAAAAAGATAAGAAAATAAACAGTTTTATTCTGGTTGTGACCGCTGGTGTACAACGGGCTTATAAAGATAATAGTTAATACGTGTGAAACAAAGAAATGAAAATTTAAGCCAAGAAGTGATCCATGTTAGAGTCACTTCGGCGGAACATACTGCGGTGAGGAAAGGGTTAAAGTCATCAGATGTTAGATGCAGGCTGCTTCCAACAGGTCTTATTTGAAATCGTACGTCTTACGAATGAAATAATGGTGATAAAGTCGTAAGATATTCTGACGTGGCCGAAGAATCTATCACAGAATTAATAATAGGTGACTTTGTTTATCATTTACCATAAGTTTAGATTTGACCATATATCCGCAGGTGTCACTGGAGGGTGCCTCTCCGAATGTAAAGAAGGACCGTCGCAAGTTTGGCCTCAGGAAGAAGAAGTCGAACAGCAAATGCGCGTCTGTCGAACTCCAACCACCTCATATCGACCCGTCGAACTCCCATATGGTGAGTCCTCATGGCATTTTTTATGACCCCCGCCATTGGGGGGCCTATCTTACCCTTATCTTTGGGAAGGACAGGGTCGTTTTATTATAACTTTTTCTCACATTACTTTTATTTGCGCCCTCTTCTTCTTATAAGTAGGAAAAGGACCAATATTTAGCCACTTGCAGTGGTAAGGGTTAGTGCCAAACACAGAGTGGCAGTAATCGGTGTAACATAACTCCTGAAGATGCCCCGTGGAGGGGTGAAACACGTGTTGAGTGATTTAACGGTGGCAGTTGTATAATTCGCATTGTTTGTCGCATACGCATTTACCAGCGGGCTGGCGGGCGGTGCACTTTGTTGCACGACTGCCACTGCATGTGCGGAAGTGGCTAAATATTGGTCCTTTTCTTACTTATGATGGACTTGCGCAAGGTAACGCCTGATTCCATTAAATATTCTTCTTATAATCTTTCGTACTTCATCTTTCTTTCTACATTTCTTGGGCCTTTCTCTTTCATTCGATATCATTCATTCCTCTGTTTTACTTTTCTTTATTTTAATAACATTTTGTTCTAGGTCATGACTTTTTTTATATGTCCTCTTTTATGGGGTCCCCTCGTACCCCTTCCCTCCCCACCCATCTGTTGTGGGTCAGGGATGCTCGTGGCTTTATATACACAATGATTGGTTATAGGTATTAAAGCTTCAACCTTTCGTTCGCCGCAACATAGGCACCATATTGCAAACGGAGAGTCAATTTCAAGAAATAATGTTTTTCTTTTGTTTTTTAATGATAAATGAAATATTATTGTCTATGAACCTGTGGTCTCTAGTACATCCAGAGTAAGCGATTTCGAACTGTATTTTCAAGGTGATTCGATATAATGTAGCCTACTTCATTTCGGGCATATCTGACCCGCACAGGGAGAGTTTGGACAAATATGTCCATAGGCAGTTGACAGGTTAAATAGTGAACATATAACGGCTTTGACATCTATATCCAGTCATTTAGTATATAGTGATAGCTATGAAATATGTTATATTAAATAAAAATAATACAAATGTACATACTAACGTTATCTTAATCTCAATGGAATGATTTATGGAAGGTATTTAACGTTTTGTTACCCATATAAAATTTGTTATACAATTTTTTAAATTTTCCAGGCACTATCAGCTCTAACAGCTCCCCCTTCCCCAGGGGGTGGTGCGTCTTCCATTCCAAACTCAGCCGCATCATTGCCCATCGGTGAGTCTCACCATTTTATTCTGTGCCTGGTGTGTGTTAGATGCTTTACCGCTGTGGCCATATGCGTTCTATGAACTTTAATAGTCAAGCCCACGAAACGATATATAAGTTTTCAGTAATCTATTATACAAGTGGAGAATTCTTTAGTGCAAACAACACTAGTGTTTGGTAATCATAAACCTCGTAAAAGAAGAATATTGATGTATTGGAGAAACATGAGAAGAAGTAGGAAGCTCTATCTTAAGATGAAAAATGGCGTTGCATGGTGGGACTCTATGATAAACCTCACGTTTCACGGTACACAATCCCATGTGGGACTTCCCCACAAGTTAAAAAATGATAACAATAATCTATTAATAAAGGTAGAGTGTTCAATATCTCAATTTGTCCAAGTCTTACATGAAAGGAACTACGTTATTTCACTACAACGTTTCCATTATGACGAAAGGCTTTGATAGCTCGTGAGGTACTCGGTAGGAGTTAAGGATAAACCTTATCCTTCCAGGAACAGCAGATTCCATAGAAAACTCCACGACATATAAACATTAAAATAGTCATGAAATGTGTCGAGCTTAATCTTATGTATAGGTGCATTTTAGTAATTCTGACAAAAGCCTTTAAAAGATCAGGAGGGGTTAGATGGTGAGAAGCCAGGATAAACCTAATATTGTCCCCAGAGGTAGATGATCGCCTAGAAAATTCCATCACGATACTTAACTTCACCATCGCTAGAGTCACAAGGCCTGGTCAAAAGTGTTGCCGTCTATTTGACAAAAGCATTTGAAAGCTTAAAAAGATAATATAGTAAAATTTCCTTATAATAATAAAAAATATATTGGTCTATTGGAAGGAAACTTTTAAATATATAAATAACTTAAGGGCGTATCATCTTTTCTAAGGATATATACATCAATGTTTTGTATTTCAAATATAGTTATTTAGCGTTAATAATGCAGTTAATTGTTATTATCCGTCGGCCTAGCGATACCCCGTATATAATGAAATCTGCTGGTCACTGTGACCTTTAGTTTCTATTTACAAACGATTTGGTTCAATGCATTCTTAACGCGAATAAACTATATTTTGACGTGATAAACATGTGTACATACTTGTTTCCTTTGAATATAGAAATATATGTGATATATACTTATATATAAATAAAAGATACTTGACTATGTTTTACATTGAGCGCATATAGCCACAATAACCGTTTGTTTTTAGTGAACGTTTTGTGCTGTAAGAAGTTTAAAACACCTGCAAACGGCAGCCGCGTTCCTAGCTAACGGAACGCTGATGTTAACTTGTTTTTTTTTTTATCAAAACGTAGTTGCTATGTCTTAGATGAATCGTGTTATGTGCTCGAATTAAAAAATAAACAGTTTTATTATTTCAATATAGTTTTGTTCACATAGATATTAGTATTAAACGTTGTTTTCAACTATGTCTTATCGAGGATTCTACGAAATCGGTAAGTGATATGGGCGGCCGCCATCTTGTCGATGTCAATAAGATGGCGTCGTCTCTCACGTCTCTGTTACACATTGCACGATAGAGAGAGACGACTAGCATGTAATCGGCTCGATTTCGTTTAGCGTAGTGGTGTGTGGTAGACAATCTGCGGTATATACTGACAGGATCGGAGATCGGATATTCAGTGAGAAAAGGCTGACATAAGGCTTTACCGTAGATTTCTAATAAGACTGGTTTGACGACTTTAACAGTCCACTTTGTGGGCGGGCGCCCTAGGCCATTCCAGAGCCTGAGCCTATGTAGCCTGACTACTGCCTATTCAACTTGGCAACCAGCTTGGCTTATTTTCGTCTATAAAACTCATTTCTGATTGAATAACTACAAGATAAGTTAACTACTTTTGTCTCTCCATGTGCCAAACTATAAATATATAGTTGTCTCCCTCGCTCATTCACACCCCTTGATACAAAAGCGCTTTACATATTAAGCCAACACTTTATTTCTGTAAACGCCCGAATATCCGGTCTTTGAATTAAATAGTATTCATGCCTCATATTTTTCTTTTGATTTTAAAATAATTTTTGATTATTCATTGGATCATTAGATTTAATTATTAAAAATTGAAAATAATGCATGTGAAAAAAGTCGTTATTGTTGAAGTAATTGTTGAATTTGGAGATGATAGATAAAAAATGAGTTTATATATTTAAACTAGGTACAGGTTTTAGTTTTTTTATTTCCGTTGAATCTCCATTAGATTTTGGATATATTGAAAGGCATTATCATTAAAACATCGTGTAATTGAAAAAGAAACAGATTCTAATGAAAACTTTTCTCGTTTTGCCTTCCAGCGTTTCTTTCAACCTTTCTGGCCACCACTTTAGTTCGTAAGACTGATTTTTTTATTTTCTCTACGCATACCCCCACCACGAATCACGTATACGCGGTTTATATTATCTGTCACCACGTGCAAGCAAGAGTAAACCTTATTTTTACTTCTTAAAGTATAAAATTGCAGATGGTATAAGAGCGTTTTCATTTCTATCTATGTATAAAATGGACAAAATTTTTTTGACTACCCACATGGGAATGTATTAAAATTGTATTGACTTTGTCCACTTTATACATAAGTATTGTAGCATGTTTTTCATTTAGTATACTGCGCATATTTCAATCGTTTCGCTGAGAACTTTTTTAATCTGTAAAGCTATGAGAAATCAATATGCAATTGCTTTGTTTTACTATACACATTTTGTTTTAACTATATATAAATTATATTTTTATAGACAAACTATAATAATAATATGGTTTAAATATGTACACCACCTTAATTGCGATTCCTAAATTCGAAGGATCGACATTACAATTATATTATAAATTATATGCGCTACAAAATGGCGTTTTTTGGCGCGTGGCGGACTCATTTCTTATATTGCGACGCAACAAAAAAAATACAAAATATAACTAAAAACCAGTAGTTCGACAACGTAGAACATTCAAGCGCAGTGCAGACATGTTGCTATATTACTTCGTGATATGCCGGCGCCGTACTTACTCATAAAAGTTGGTCGGAAGGCATCACGCGCCGGCGCGAGACCGGCCTCTCACCGTGAATTATTAAAATCCCAGCGGCTAGCTGTTCTGTGCGCTATTCCACCTGTCTACAACTTTCCAATTCAGCTTATGTTTCTTAATTTAAAATAAATATCAAAGTCGTAAAAGTTTTTTTTTTAATGGCTATATTTGATTGGTGCTGGACGCTGTTAGCCGTTCTGGCTTTTACAGCTTCGGCGAGCTAATAAATTAAAAAAAAAATATGTCAGATGCTTCGGCTGACATATTGTATTGTATAATTGACATTTACTTGGTTTTCGGAGAACAGTGTCCGTCCTTCTTTCCTCCGAAGACATTTTAGCTGTATTTACATCCTGGGGTCCTAGTGTCTCAGGTTAAATCCAGTCGGACCAAGTTGATCTAAATTTGCATCATGTTCAATATAACAAGACTGATTAAACCGCTACAAAACTAGGAACGTACGTATTTATATACCTTTCTCCGTCGCACGCGTCTTCCGTCGCTTTCACACAAACGACACGTGTGATTGGTTGTAAAGTAAGGATTGTGATTGGCCTTTATTGAGTGGGTACTTTTTACAGGATGATTGAAAATATGCATAAGTTTTAAACGATTGTGCTGATAATTTTTTTAAACTTACTTACTATATCTTTACATGTACCATAAACCTAAGGATAATACTGTCGGTATTAACCAAAGTAATTGCTCTAGAAAATCTTTATAATGAGATATACATTAACGCTTTTATAAGACAACTATATATATGAGCTACTGCCTCGCTGCGTAATGTATAAAATGTCAGAGATACTTCATTTACACATCCGACCTTGATCACTTATCGCCCAGGATTTCCAGTTTATCGGAGATAACGGATTATCTCACATTAGATTGACTTGTTAAAACTCTCAAGCGATTCGAGTTATTTTGAACCGTAGTGCTATTGGAATACGACACATTTTTGTATTTATTATAATCTGATAATGAAGAATTGTTTATTCCATCGCTTGTGTTATTTGGCGCAAAACCGGTATATGTTAGTTTTTTAAAAAAAAAACAACTAGTGATTAACATTTTAGTGTCAGTGTTTTAACAATTCCGTATGTTAAAATGACATCTGACAGTGGTGGAATTCTAGTACCGATCGGTAAAATTATATGCAACTATGTGATAAAATTATTGAGGGAATGCGAAAATCAATCAATATGTAAGTATATTTTTTAATTTGTTATAAAAGAGATTAAATTAGAAATTAGTATTTTTAATTTCACTTTATTGAAGATAAAAAGTAACAAAAGGCAGTAAGAAATTACAAACTTAGAAATATAAAATTAGTTGCATTTGTTACATTGTAACTGTCTCACTGAGAACATTTAATGAATCAAAGTCAAAAAATAATAAAACAAAACAAAAACATCACCAAACAGGGATCAATAATCCAGCGCATTCTGCAGAACAGACAGTAATAATTGCGAGTCACAGCAAGCAGTCACATTCCAATGAGGTTTCAACTGTATTGTGTATATCCAATAATTACGAATGATATTGTCTTTTAAAGATACAAGAGAGCACTAGAATATATCAATATAACTAATATATGAATTATGGAGGTCACACATCCTGTATAAGAGTGCATGTTTATCGATATTTGTGTTGGCATTTGATAAAAAGAAGAGAGATTTAGAACGCGTTCTAGCTACAGGAATTCGAAAATTTACCTCAATTGATTTACTAATAAATAGGTAAATAATTTTTTATCACAAAGCAGCAAGAGAATAGAAGAAAGAAAAAGTGTACTGGAAAGAAATAAAATTATTCAACGATATATTAATGTTTATTCACGCTTTAAGACAGTCGATTTAAGATGACTATATAAAAAGTTACTTGAATATGTAAATATCAGGGGGATCAGAAAGTAATGTCGTTTCTGCATATATCGATATTTGATTTGGTAGCTCATTACGCACTTAGTTGTATACTAGATGGCAAAAGGTTGTTGATAACGAAGGCGAATATATTGTTGATTAGAAATAAAAACTTTTTAAAAATATAGTCGTGTGAATTTAACTTAAACGACATTACTTTCCGGTCACCCTAATATTTCGTTAGTGTTTCTAACGAAAAATTTAATACCTCCGTGAAACAATGACCTTTAATTAAATAACATTTTCAAAGTGATTATTTTTTACAAGGGGAATTGGAAAAGTTGTAAAATATTTAAATCCTTTTGTTGACATAGATCATTTGTTGACGCTGAAAGATAATGGTTATAAACAATGCCTAGTTATTTTTAAAAAGTTTTGAGGTATTTTCTACGTGGGAATATTTTTAGGCGGTCTAACACACAAAAAACAGTTTTCAGTATCGTCGTTTCAGCCCGTAAACGCCCACTCTATATCATATCTATGAAGGAAAATACCATAATCGCCATGCTTGGCGGGTTGGCATACAACCTTTAACTATACGGTAATTATACATTCACAATTCCCATTTCAAATAATAATTTGTAGCGCTACCTAAACAGCTGTACCGCGCCCTAGGAAAGTACGGCGAGGTGGGGGCTGAGGAAAAAGAGTACTAGAATCGCGAGCATTGACGTGGTCTGATGAGACAGAGCGTCCGATACCTTCCCCGCCCCCGTCTCACCGCTTGCACACCTAAGACGCGGTGTTTCTATTTCGATTAGAAATGTAATAATTATTATTTGTCAATATTTTTAATTAGTTTATTGCATTACACATAAGTACTTGATGTATTTAAACAGTTGCACAATTATGCCGTTTATATAGAAAGAAATTTGAAATAATATTTTTCTTACTATAACGTATTACTTTTTATAGCACTGTATTTGTTGCTTGCGCATTTTATATGCACTTTACTTATATAACTTAGACACTTATATAACTCTCTATTTATATAAATTAGCCGAACTGTTATTTTAAATTTGTTGATAAAATACTTTCAATACAACACATTTTAGGAGAATTTTCAACCGACAGCTCATGTTCAAGCATCTCTGAACTAAAAACGTACTGTATGTCGTCGGTGGATTCTTATTTAGACCCTTATACAAAAAAAATTATAACAAGATACTATTGCTGTTACCCTCAATAATAACTTACCAATAATCTGGTTTTACGTATCTACCCTACAATATTCAATCAAGTCAATACAATTATTATTCTATTTTTAAACAATTAGTCGCTAAATGTTTTAGCTATTTTAATATATATTGGATAATGTCTAGGTTGTTTTTTTACTTGTGTATTTATAAAATAGAATGTGCAAAATTTATGTATGATCGTAAAATACGGTGACTGAGTTTATTGCGAAATAATTGTTTAGTTTATATCAAATTTAAATTAATCTTCTGTAAAATACTCTTGATTAGCGATGCAATAATTCCAACATTGATTACACTATTGGAAGCACTTCTGAAATGTTTCAGAACGCCCTTTACCTTGTCTTTTGTACTACTTTCAATGTCGGGAAATCGTATGACTGTCATATTTTTTTCTGATAAAAACACTCAAAACATAGGCGATGTGTGATTGCATTGTCGTGATGGATTAGGAAGCGAGGAACATGTTACAATGCTTCACACGGACCTATACAAGATGTTGATACCAGGGCAAACTCTCGTCAATCGCCCGTTTGAAACATTTTCGCTACTCTGTGTGCGTTTTCTTCCTTTTTCAAGATCGAAGGACGCCCCGACCTTCACTCATCAACTAGAATTGTCCCAACCATTTGTAAATAGTCTTTAAAGTCATCACATTATCACCATACACTAATTTAAGAAAGGGACCAATATTTAGCCACTTCCGCACATGCAGTGGTAGTCGTGCAATAAAGTGCACCGCCCGTGCGTTTATCAGCGAGCTGGATTATTACTTTCTTACTTAGGATGGACTTCCGCGAGGTAACGCCTGATTCCAATAAATATACACTAATTTATTTATTTATTTACTTTATTGGAGATAAACAGTAACAAGAGGCAGTAAGAAAGTACAAACTTAAAAACTTAGGAATAAAAAAGTTAGTTACAATTGCTACCTTATAACTATCTCACTAATAACATTTAATGATTTATAGTCAAACAATGACAAAACATAGAAAAACTTTACTAAACAGGGATCAAAGATTCAGCGCATTCTGCAGATCACACCGCAATAATTACGAGTCACAGCAAGCCGTCACGTTCTAATGAGGTTTAAATTGTATTGTGTACTCAATAATTTCGAACGAAATTGTCTTTTAAAACATACGAGAGAGCACGAGAATATATCAATATCACTAATATATGAATTGTGGAGGACACACATTCTGTATAAGGGTAAGGGTGCACGTTTACCGATAATTGTCCTAGCCGTTGATAAACAGAAGAGAGATCTAGAACGCGTTCTTGCTGCAGGGATTCGAAAGTTTACCTACAACAACAACAGTTTCGAACAATATAATGTAAATAAAAAAAAATTATGTTAATGCGTTGTTTTGATCTAAAATGCGCGACAAATATACTGAACATGAGCTTACTCTTGTAGCTGTGGAAGGCTATAGACAAGTCGCAACTTGTTTAAATTCTCTACAGACTATCACAATGAACTAAGTATCGAACTTTTTCAAATGGACGTAGATCAGGGTCGGCTTAACCTATAGTGCAGGGTGTGCAATGCACACGGGCGCCGCAGTCCCTGAGACATGTTCTATGGACAGCGAAACAGAAATTCGATACATTCCGCTTCTATTTTTCTGTCTATAAAACTTAAAACACAAGACGAAACATGAACTACCACAGTTCGGTGCTTAGTTTCGCAACAGAGATGTGCTACAGGCATAAAAACAATGAGTGTTATTCATCCGTCATAAGAAGAAAGGCCGTAACTAATACCATACTGTAAGCCATACCTACTTATTAAAAAGCATGTTGGAATATGAAAAAACTTTCTTGTTACGACGGCAAAGTTAATAGTTATAGCCACGGGGGGGGGGGGGGGGGGGGGGCTAGGGGGCGCCAGGGTTTCATTGCACACGGGCGCTACACGAGCTAGAGTCGCTTCTGTCGTACATACAGTAGTTCCTGATATAAACATTAATTCGCATTTTTAATCACATCTTATACAATAACTTCATTGTTCAAGTTCATAGGGGCGCGTAAATAAATAAATTTATGGTATTCCAATATGTACTCCTGTATTGCAAGGCTACATGCAATTGACTTTTATTGTTTCAGCCCATAGAAGTCCACTGCAAGTCAAAAGTCTCCTGGTAAGATATATAATGGGGGATATATAATCGCTTCGCTTGGGAGGCGGGTTGGCGATTGCACTTGTTTATTATCAATGACAATCGTATATAATTAATGCACAAAGTGTGAATTATATAACAGTGTATCTCGGCAATCGAATCCGCGACCAATGATCGCAAGTCTTAATCCGCTGCCGCTAAGCTACCACTCTTTACAAATTTACATCCAAATGACCATGTAAAAAATATGGATATAATACGTAACACATAATAATATAACATATTGATGGATTTCAAGATTGATGTACACACAGCGACTGTCCATGCAAATTATTTATTGACATTTCAAATAAACGCCACAATGGAAAATGTAATTTTTTAATTATCTTACAGAGTTGCAAAAAAATACAAATGGAATTTGATGTCTTTTTTTAAATTAAGTCGTGATCAAAGAAAACGTGGATATGATTTTAAAAGCACAGGGTGATAAGTTTAAAGATAAATGTATAATTCATTTGTCAACAAAACGCTTTAAAGATTTCACACGTGTTCGCAATCATCCTGTATAATTTGATCACTCTAAAAATTTATTGAAATGCGAAAGGCGAATAACATCTGACAATACAAAGTGTACAGGGACAGATAGTAAATAATTATTCATTTTAATATGATGTAAAGAAGTTTATCAACGCCTTTTCATATGATATTATCATTACATTATTATTTCTGAAATCATTGATCTTTGGATATAATATACCATACATCAATTGACAGCAAATAAGCTATACATTCACCCTTTTACATATATATATAATCACATATTTTTACAAGCATACATACATTCATGTTTAATAGTAACAAAAACCATCGTTTCTTTTTAGTCATTGCAGTCACTCGTGAAAATCTTTAATGAAACAAAAGACTTATGCATACAATGCAATCAGTTCCAAATTTGTACGCTCGCTCTCTCTCTGTCTCTCTATCTCTCTCACTCTCTCTTTGTATATTTTCTCTTTTTTATTTCACTCATGTTAGAATTTAAAATAGACCAAGGACAGTTGTAGGTATAAATTTGAAAATTAAAAGCAGTTTATAAGTTTATCATAGATTCATAAATATATATACATTTATTTTACTAATCATTTTTGATATCGATTTTAATTGATTTAGACATCTAAATATACATGTTCAATATTATATCGATTATAAATATATCACGTATGTAGTCGAATTTTAAAAATCGAATGAATCGAATGTACACATTGTTTGCTCTCATTGTGTGGTCACCCTAAACGTCCCCATTTTTCCTCTTTAGCGTGTGCTGCGACTCGTCCGCAGTCACTCCCGGGGGCGGAGGCCCTGGGAGGTGCCACCGGCGGAGCGTCATTAGCAAGTCTGACCCCCGATCACCAGCTCAGGGAGGACTTCGCTGTTCTAGCGAAGGATCTCGTCGCGAGTCTTAAAGGAATTGTTGCGACGTTGGTAAGTATATATATGTGTGAATTTTTTGCTTATATTACATTGTCGAAACTTTATGGCTTGTTAAACCTAATATTCAAGCAGCGCTGGATATATAAGGAAACAAGTCGCGCGCTAAATTTTGACAGGCACCGATATATTTTTTTTTATTTTGTAAATTGTTACATATGTTGCATCACTTGGTAAGTAAATATATATTGTATTATTTGTTAAATAATTTGTTTCAGTTCTTTATTGTGGAATTTTTCATATTCGTCTGTCAGTCATTAAGAAGAACACTCACACTAACAGAACCTTATTTTTATTCTAAAAATTTTGTAAAATTTTTATCATTTGTCACTGATTTTTTTTGGTCAGGAATACTTTTGCCTCGGAGGCATTTATGAATTCCTCGATTTCACCTCGTAACCTAAACATAGCCTATGCTTGTTTTTAGTAAGGAACCTCCAGGACTCCCTCGGAAGCCTCAGCTCCATGTCACTGGTTTGAGTACATTTTTTTTTCACCGGCTTACACTGCTGATCCAAGTGACTTTGAGGTAGCGAAGGTCGAGTGTTCTCAGGGAAGCCTCGCTTTGGGCGAGTTCTTCGGGCGTTCTTCCGAGTTCTTAAATAGGTTAAATAGGTCCACACTAATCTAAAGAGATCATTTGAGTTGATTCAACTCAAGTTGTCTTTCGATTAACATTTTTAGCATTTCTACTGAAGAGTCCAACCTGATCGGTTGCTTTTGTCTAACATTACTTCCATTTGGATAAGCGTTAGCGCTGGTAGAAGAAGTGGTGGAATAAACTTCAGCAACATTTTTGTGATGCACAGACAGTTGGCTTTCGCATAATTATAACCGTTTGGAATACAATATAAAACTTTAAGTTCAATTACTCAGGCTTATAAAATTTTTAACGCGTATTTTTACGTACGTTGTATTTTTTGCAAGAAATATATATTATTGTTCTATGCGAAGCCAACAAAACAATAGTGTGATGTAAAATATTAGCAGCGCCATCTATGAGCCGTTAGGAAACTAATAACTAAATACTCCGTCTCTTACAATGCGATCGCGTTTCGCAGGTGTGCGAGAGAGGCAGACTGCGTGCGGTAGCTGAAGCGGGTGAAAGCGCGGGCGGAGCCACGCTGGCGGCGCTTCGCTCCAACCTTTCCACCGCCTTGCATCAAAACTCCGGTGAGCCGACACCCATACAAACTGGCTTTTTTACATCATAATATCTATCCCAAAGAAGCAAAATGATTATATCTTAATTCTGAATTGTACTAGAAATTCTCGTAAGGATTTTGCTCCGGGGCAAGCCACTGCCATTATGACCGTTGTAAGTTCCTCGCAGTCACCATCGCTTCCCCACCATGACAGAGGACGCTACACCATGTAGACTATGGTTGCACAGACTTATTAAGACTAGGGGCCACTCGGGCAAATTATGAACTGATGGCGGGCCTGCCGCCAGAAGTATAGGTAATTAATTTTTTTGGTTTTATTCTGGAATAGAATTGAATGTTTTTCGAATGTACCAGAGTATTATTTTTGCTGTCGGCAGGCCGCGGTCTGTGTATCCATGATATAGACGCTGCTTTATCTTAAGTTGTCGTCTTTCTTTGACATTATGTGGGTTCTTGTCCAAATGCATACTATTATATTTATACACTATTGTGATCAAAAAGTAAGGTGAAATTGTCATTCAAAACTCTCGGGCGTTAGGAAAGAAAGTACACCTATACCCCGATTTACACGGTAGATACGTTCCTGAGAAAAACGTGTTAATCGAAAATTTTAAATTTTCAAATCAAAACCGTGTAAATCGAAAAACTTGCAGAAAACGCATAATTTTGCTATTTAACAGTTGTGATTTTTTTCAACATTTTTTGGTGTACACAGGAATAAAAATAAAATGCATTGACAAGTTAAAATATTTAATATATTACGGAAACACTGTTTTTTATTTAATTATAATACATTAAACAAAAGAACAAACATTTTAACCAAAGATGTTTTATTATCCCTTATCACTGTCAGAAATTACTCTCATTCTTTTTTTCGGAATCGAAGGTTCGAATTCACTTTCATCACTCGAAGTAATTTGTGCCGATTCGATGTTTGAAGCAGAAATATTTACATTATGAGAGATGGTAATAAAATCGGTTATAGAAAATACCTATTTGGAAAACCGTGTAAAAGCGAAACCGTCTAAAACAAGTACCGTGTAAATCGGGGGATAGGTGTATTCTTTTTCCTAGATTGGTAAGACTTTAATAATAGCCAAGTGTCTGTTTGTCAAAAGTTGAAATATCATTTGGCTTAGCACATATCATTCTGAAGGATATTTTGTATCTTAAACGCTTAGTCTCGTTTGGTCGATGTCATACTGCATTGGTTCTTCTAGACTTTTTTTCCCGAAAATTCGATTAATATCGTATTGCTCTTGACTCTACGCGACTTCTAGCTAGTCAGCAAACACGAAAGACCAATGCGTGGACGCCGTTTTGACATGAATAAAAAGACAAAAATCGAATCCGAGAAATTCTTGTATGATATACCAAAAAAGTGACTGCAAAAAGCATTAGCGAATGTGCATTTTATCGGACGAGGATTATTTTGAAGGGAACGAAATTTATTTAAGAGAAAAAATGAAGAATTTTTATTTATACATAAATTCATCTTACTTTTCGATCACGGTATAATAATACTGGCAGATAAACAATAAAATAAGAAAAAATAAAGTGGTCACTCATAAATCAATATCATTACAGTAACACGTACATTACTGTAATGAGTCCTTCCGTATAGATTTCCAATATAGACGACCTTCACAAGGTGGACTTCCTACCCTTCACTTGCTGGTATCTGGTCTCTATAACCTCAAGACTCCAGCGGCTTCCTCTTACATCTTTAACTTCATAATTCGCTGAGCTATGTCAATTACATTCGTTCGTCTACGGATCTCCTTATTCCCGTTTCTATCTGTAGAGAAATCCAAGACTAAGCCCTTTCTATATCTCAATTTGAAATACTTATAATTTATTATCTATATTGAACTGTTTATACATTTTTAAAAAAATAATTAGGCACTAAATTAGGAAGTCAATAGAGTCCAAAGAGTCTGATCATAACAGCTAATTGAAAAGCACTCGATCCAACCGCCATCTGTTAGCCAGATATTAAAATAATGACTGGTGAAGTTTACAACGCAGAACTCCGTTCCCGACTGTCCCGGATACACGACGCTTCCGACCTGGCGGAGATATCTTCAATGGGGCCAAATTCAGATCAGGTTAGTGACCATAGACTATATCTAGATTTGTAATGACTCCAAAAGTTCCTGGTTAAATGTGGTATAAAAGAATGGAATGAAAGATCATGTGAAGAATGGAAGCAGAGAACGCAAATAAATAAAAAAAAAACTTCCAAAAAAGACCCTGTCCCACCACAAGATAGAGGTACGAGAGGCCTCCAATAGCGGGGGTCATAAAATAAATAAATAAAAAAGTTCCTGGTTTATTTAATTTGAATCCATATATTTATTAGGAAAATATTTTTTACTTGATATTCTATTGTAACCTTTTGGGCTTAACTTAGTTGGTTTATTATTATGTATGTGATTTAAGAATAGTGTTTTAATGCTAAGGACTTGGAAATCTTTAACCTTTTGGACTTTTAAAACTCGCAGCCAAAATAGTCCATTACGACGTTGCGTGGTTAGCCACAGACCTAGATCTGACGGTTACTACAATATCTTACAGGCCAGTTACACAAACACAGAATAAAGATAAATATTTAAAAATAGAACAACGCAATTAATATAATTCTTCTTTTCAGCTGATGAATGTCCACTACAAGGTATAGGCCTCCATCAAAGATCGCAATGATGGCCGATCCTGCGATGAAGCATCCAACGACTTCCCGTGATCTTAACTATGTCGTCGTACTACCTAGTGTGGGCTTTTTAAATCTGAAATGGGACTTCCCCCTTATAAAGACCATCCCCACTACTTTTCTTAAATAATCGCTATCTGCAACAGAACCGGCAGTTCCAGCAGTCGTTAAGCTACAGCTCGTCCTGTGTCTCCGCATCGGAGTTCTTCGACGCGGAGGAGCACGAAGGTGACCTGAAGCCACCACAGATCATCGACGCGAACGAGGTGAATACACTCAAATCTTACCATAAAACCCAGTTGTCACCAACCATGACAATCCCTTAGAAAATCGAAATTTACTTATTAGATAATAATTTTAGCCGTAAGTCTACTGGTGGACATAAGACTTCCATATTCCAATAAGACGTATAGTAAAAGAAAATATAAGGAAGGAATAAAAATACGTTATATTGCAAGAAAATGTTTGTAAATAAAAGCAATAACAATTAAAGAAAATGTGTAAGAAGGAAGAAGATATAATGCCAGATATAGTGACGAAAGAAAAAAGAAAAATAAATATTATCTATACTAAAATACTTAACTGAAATCAAAGTCCATGTCCTAAAAATGATACGGGTCCCAGGTCCCAAAAAACCAGGGCCATTTAAATAGACACATAAGAAAATTAATTTCACAGTGACCAGTGGAAATGATCCTTAGTGGATTTAAATGAATAAAGGCACCTGAGAACATCTCGGCTTGATCCAGTGGAACCTAGTGTAAAATGCAGTGAAGATATTCACAGATATGTCAATATTTCAGGCTGGTGTTATCGAGTTGGATGGGGACTCGTCTTCGGAGGCTGGATCCTTGAGCAGCGAAGAAGGATCAGCAAGTTCCGATAACTCGGAAGCAGCAAGTGAGTAATATAAAATCTCTTCAATATATTAATATATAAATATTTACATATATAGGTATAATTGTAAAAGAGTGAATGTATAGCTCGTTTATCTTTTATAATGCTTTAAAATATAAGCATTATATATATATATATATATATATATATATATATATAATGCATAATATATATATATATATATATATATATATATAATGCTTTAAAAAAAACACCGAATTCTAAAAACCCTGTATAAAGTTACTGTACCCGGCGATAAATATTGCGCATAGGCCTTTGGAAAGAGACAATCGGCCAATTTCGACTTCGTAGAGTGTTATGTCTGTCGCACTACTGACAAAACGTCACATAGGTGGTGTGATATTAATAATTTACTTTTTCTATCAGAATTCGACAGGCCATGAACTTCTAGCAGTACAAAGTATGCAGGGACAAATCATTATCATCTTCTCAGTCGATAAAAGCCTCTTGCCAGGCATTGGCATCCCCTCCTCACCCTTCTCTTATAGTTAACAATAATACATTTTAATATATAGTAATTTGAATAAAGGATGTACTGTATTTATAGCAAACAAGCGATACATTCACGCTTTTAACCCTTAGTAGTCTGATTTACGAAAGTGATTTTTTTTTTATATTACTGTGTTTGCTTGAGGGTCTAGATCAGTGGTTCTCAACCTTTTTTCACCTGCGGCACATTTTTAACTATTCTGAAATCTGGCGGCACATAAAGAAAAAAAACCAACAAGTTTTTTTGTTGGCATGACAAACTGAATAAAAAGAACCATAAAAATTGTATTATATGTAAATAATCTAAAAATACAACAAAATGGCCAGTTTTCTTAACGATATAAAATTAAAAGCTAATTAACTAAACTACTTTAATGAGAAATTTGAGCTTGATGTTTTTCGATAATTTCATTTATATTTGGTCGTAAAAATGACAATGCTACTCTCATATCGTCTTCTACATTTAACAACCTTGATCTTTTTTTAGTTTTAATATTGGCTAATGCTGAAAATCCGAATTCGCACAAATAAGATGTGGAAAATTGTAATAGAATATTTAAAGCTTTTCTAGATAAAAGTGGATAGATGCATCTGATTTTTATCCAAAATGTATTAAGTGATTCTTCAGAATGTTTTAAAATTAAATCTCGATTAGTTGAAAGCAAAATAAGCTCTTCTTCTTCATTTAAAGTTAACTCAAATACAGCAGTGTCCGTAATTAGAAATGGGTTACGAACCCAATCAAACTTATTAATATCCAATTCCGGGAAATAATAAACAATTCTCTCCTCTAATGTTGTCAAATGATCAAGAACAATTTGTTTAATAATTTTATACCCGTCTTTAGGAACTGATTCGAACTTTTCTAAATTACCTTCTTGGGCTTTCTTTTTCCATAAAGAAATTTGTCTTTTTAACCCCACCAACTTATCAGTTGAATTTAAAATATTTTCATTTGAACCTTGCATACTTGAATTAATACTGTTAAAAATGACAAAAATATCTGACAAATAAGCAAGTTTCGTTGTCCATGTTAAATCTTCTAATATTTCAACAAATTCAATATTATTATTTTGTTCAAAAAAAGCTTTCATTTCCTTTTTTAATTTTAAAACCCGAGATAAGACTTTTCCTCTGGATAGCCATCTTACTTCAGTATGGAGTAGCAAAGATTCATACTTGGACTCCATTGCTTTACATAGTTCCTTGAATAATCTGTTTTTCAATTGTCTTGATTTTATGTAATTTACCATTTTAACACATTGCTCCAAAACTATCTTTAAATCTGGTGACAGGAACTTTGTTATAAGAGCTTCTCTATGCAAAAAACAATGTGTAACTATTATATTTTGATTCAATTCTTTTACATAAGATACAAATCCTTTAATATGCCCGGTCATTGAGGGTGCACCATCTGTGCAAATTCCAATACAAAAATTCCAAGAGACATTTGTTTTTTCTAGATATGAATTAATTACTTCAAAAATATTTTTCCCGGTTGTAAAATTTGACAGCTCCCGACAACATAAAAATTGATTTATAATATCATCTTCATAGATAAATCTAACAAATGCAATTAACTGAGAATTTCCTGTGATGTCGGTGGTTTCATCTATTTGTATTGCAAAAAAGGAATTTTGAAGATTTTTTGTAGTATTCTGCTCGATATTTTCTGATAGATCTTTTATCCTGCGATGTATAGTGTCATTAGAAAGGGGTATTTTGGAAATTTCAACATCGGCTGATTCACCAATCATCGTTTTGACTATTTTACGGCAAGCAGGTAATATAATTTCTTCTGCTAAATTATGGGGCTTCAATTTTACTGCGATCAATTCCGCGATTTCATAAGAAGCAAACTGAGCTTTTTCGGACACACAAAATTGTTTTTTAAAATTTTTTCCTTGTTTAACTTTTGTTGAAAGATACGTTTTAAAATAGTTCTTATCTTTGGTTGATAAAGAGGGATGATTGGTAACCAAGTGACGAAGAAGTTTGCTAGGAACCATAGCACTATTTGATAATTTTAAATTGCATATAATACATTCTGGGACTACTATGTTATTTTCTAACGATGAGGTGAATCCAAATCTTAAAAAATTGTCGTTATATTTTCTAGGAATTATATACTTTTTTAAAATAGAACTATTTTCACTTAAAACAGAGGAACACTCATTACTTTGGTCGTATATGTCATCATTATTGTTACTTGCATCATCATCATCATTATTCTTTTTTTTCTTTATCCATTTGTCCATTTTTAAGGGGTCTGAAAAAAACAAAAAAATACTGTCAAAAAAATCGAAGAATATATAAATTTAAATTTATAAATATACAAATTCTGTAACCATTTGTAATTTATGAAAATGAAAAATATAACCCTTATGAAGTTATATAACTTTCACACAAATACAATTTTTAATGCATAAAATCGAATTTTATTTAAATAATTGCTGCCATTGTATTCGTGAAACAATTTAGCAGCAAACCTCGGGATTTTTTTAGATATAAACAGCAAACTTTTTTAATTACAAAAATATTCATCGAATGGAATAAAATCTGAAAAGTCTTAGATATTGTAAATCAAAGAATACGTGCATTGCAAAGTCAATATACCTCCTATTTTTTTATCGAAACTACATGCCAACAAATTAATAAGGATACGAATCAAATACTTTTCTAATTTTACAAAGGGTAGATTAGTATTACAATGGAAAATCATGTAAATTTAAAATATCACACAAACAACATGCTCATTTGGAAAAAGACAAGTGTGGTAGACTTGAGACAATTTTTAATACATAAACATGACTTTATCATAATTAGGGATTAAGAAAAGCGTTTTGTAAATTAAATATAATTAGCTGGTTCAATATATAAATATTTACGTTGAATATTTTTTTTTGTATATGTGTTATATATATTTTAAATTTTTCGCGGCACATTTTTAAAATCTCGCGGCACACAAAAGTGCCGCGGCACATGGGTTGAGAATCACTGGTCTAGATGAAGAGAAAAATAGATTTTTTTTTAATTTCGTTGGAAAGAATATTATACAACAGTAAAATACGTACAGCTAACCTATAAAAAAACTAATAGTAATGTGTACATTCGGTTTAAAAGATGGTATCAAAATTGAAACTCTAGGTTATTAAGGTTTAAAGGTTTTACTCCTATAATCAGTACTCTGCATCTTGATACTTAATATATAACACTGTTTATTCAAGTGGTGACGGCAGAGCCAGTAACGTTGCGGCTGTCTACCAATGGGTCGGTCAGTGCGCGTGGGCAGGAGGGCCCGCCCACGGGCAGCTGGTCGAGGCGTACCCGTTTGCCCAGCACTCGTCCCACACCTGGAGGTCCCAGCCTCTGGAATCTGCTGTACAAGAACATTGGAAAAGACCTCAGCCAAATCTCCATGCCGGTCACCATCAACGAGCCGCTGAACATGCTCCAGGTAATGAATTATGTTTGTGAAGGATAAAAGGAAAGAATAAAAGAAATTGAGAAGAATGAAAGTGAGTGTAGAATAAAGATAAAACCATGAAAAAAAATTATTTACAAATAAAGTCCCTGTCCCAAACAAAACAGGGGTACGAGAGGCTCCCAATAGCGGGGGCCATTACAAAAAAAAATGAATTAGGTTGGTGTCGTGCATGGCTTTTGAGACCATGTAACTACAGATGTCGCCAATAGATTTATGGATGCGTATTTTAACGAGGCAGCATAGGTAGACCCCCCCCCCTCCCACTAGGTGGACCAACGACCTGGTGCTAGATGCAGGTAGAAAACGGTCACGGGCCATCTTGTAACGCCCATGATGAGGCCTTCACCTTAATAGAAATTTATCGTGATCATCAGGGATCGCACGAGAGTGCCCACGTGTCCCCTCTGTTCTCGTACTCAGAGGCTGCGTAGCGTATTGTGCCGATAGATGGTAAGTGGAAATTAATTTAAAAGATGTGTCTTAAAAACTAGAAGGTCCTCCGTAGGTATATGTATATGAACCTTTTTATAGCCGACTTTTTATCATTACTCCATTCTTCGAGTATGCATGCATATGTTAGTCCTACGCACAGGACGCATAAGATCTTGTATATGTAACTACCGTACCATGTACAAGAATCTAGTAAAATCAGTCGTCACAAACAGTTTTCATAGTAAGTGAATAAAATTCAACTCTAAACAAAGTGTGACGTAATATCTTGTGACAAAAGTGATTTTGAACCATTTCTGAAGTTCGTTACTTTAACTTTTTTATGTGATCCCCTATATTCAACTCACAAAAATGATGTCCAAGATGTTCATGTCTAGTCTGTCCTATTAAAAGAGTTAGTTTTATTGTACTTAAAACATTTCTAATATAAAATTCCAGAGGCTCTGCGAAGAGCTGGAGTACTCGGAGTTACTGGATATGGCAGCAGCCAGTGGCAGTGGTATGGAGCGAATGGCGCTGGTGGCAGCGTTCGCGGTCAGCGCCTACTCTGCCTCCGCGCACCGAGCAGCTTCCAAACCCTTCAACCCTCTACTGGCGGAGACGTATGAGTGCGTGCGCGAGGACAAGGGCTTCCGTTTTATCGCAGAACAGGTATACCAACTGTGGCAATAATTTTGTGGCAGATGTGTGTATACATACGGACTGACTGCAATTAGTTATTATATTTCGAAATATTTTATTATTTATAGAGAGAGAGAATATTAAAAATATTCTATATATATATATATATATTAGTCAAAACTATATATGTATGTAACTTTTAGGAATAATTTAGGTCGAAATCTGTGAAGGTGAAAAACGTCGAAAACGGTGACAGATTTAGTTTTATATATATATATTATATATATATAAAACTAAATCTGTCAACAACAATTGTGCAACAGAAATGAACATAGTTAGGGTCCCGGGAAGTAACTGGATGCGAGCAGTGCAAGACCGTTGATCGTGGTGATCTTTGGGGTAAGTCTAAAGAGAGAACATAACAACTCACTTCCAGTGGAAACTTACACTTACATTTTCCAGGTGTCCCACCACCCTCCAATCTCGGCTTGCCACGCCGAGTCCCAGCACTGGAGCTTCTGGCAGGAGGCTCGCATCCGAACTAAGTTCTGGGGGAAGTCGATGGAGTTCCAGCCAGCGGGGCGTGTCCACGTACGCCTCAAACGCACCGGAGACCACTACAGCTGGAATAAGGTAACGCCTTCACTATTAACCCTTACTTAAAGATTGTATACAGGGTGATTAGATATAGGTGTATATATATGCTCCATCGATATATTATATGATATACAAAAACTTGAAGACAGATGGAGAAAGAAGTGTAAGAACTTAAGTAAGAAAAGGACCAATATTTAGCCAGCCAATTTTAGTGCCAAACACAGAGTGCTTACTAATCGGTGTAACGTAACTCGTATAGATGCCCCGTGGAGGGGTGAAACACGTGTTGAGTGGTTTGGCGGTGGCGGTTGTGTGATTCGCATTGTTTGCCGCATACGGATTTATCAGCGGACTGGCGGGCGGTGCACTTTGTTGCACGACTACCACTGCATGTGCGGAAGTGGCTAAATATTGATCCTTTTCTTACTTAGGATGGACTTCCGTAAGGTAACGCCTGATTCCATTAAATAGTGTAAGAACTTTTTAACAATTTGAGGAGTTTAAGTTTAACCTTGTGTATAAATAATAAAGTTTCGTAAAATATTTCACAACTTTCTTTTACTCATTTTAAATTTCGAATTAAAAGTATATTATTATATTAATATTATTATAACTCGAGAGTTTATACTTGAACGGAATGTGTGGAAGGCAGTTTGTCCAAAGCCAGTATTATATACACAGTTGTTAAACTTTGTTTAAAAAAAACATCTTGAGTTTCTAACATGCTCTTAATATAACCTAAATAGTTCAGCTTTCCGAGTCGGTGGTAGCTTGCTACTTCTAATTATAAATACCTACTTGAATGATAATATTTCTATTTTGTATTTCAAAATATGTTAACAGGTGACAACATGCGTGCACAACCTGTTCGGAGGGCAGCGATGGGTGGACCAGTATGGCGATATGCACATCGCCTGCCACGGCACCGACATCGCCTGCAAACTCAACTTCGTCAAGGTACGCCATGGCACCACATATCTGTAAAACATAGTTAATAATTTTACTGACTTTATTTATTATCAGCTATCTCTCCATATCCCATTGGCTATGTTCTACCACTATATATCAATAGAAAAATTATTTTTTAATTAAGGTAACATATTTCAGAGTTTCATGTGAAACATCAAACCTTAGCATAGTGCAAAGCAAACTAAATGCGCAGTTGTAATAATCATAATGTATTCAGAATTTTGTTATAATCCTTGGAAACATTTTCAATTATCTATCATAAAGAAATCGGTAAAGTCTTTAAGTTATGGCGTGACAAAATATTAAATAAAAAACAGGGGAAATTCTAAAATAAAAATAAACAATTCATTTAAGAGACTTGTTTAAATGTATAGTGAAACTTATAATTTATCTATATTTTAATTTGTTGAAGTAAGAAAAGGACCAATATTTAGCCACTTCCGCACATGCAGCGGTAGTCGTGCAACAAAGTGCACCGCCCGCCAGCCCGCTGATAAATGCGTATGCGGCAAACAATGCGAATTACACAACTACCACCGTTAAATCACTCAACACGTGTTTCACCCTTCCACGGGGCATTTTCAGGAGTTATGTTACACCGATTAGTGCCAAACACAGAGTCAAACACTTTAAACCTAAATCTCTTGATAGACGCGTCTTTGATGTATTTTCTTGCCAAGTTGACATTACTATGATCAGAGTTATAAGTGTCCACCTGTTGGGGGAGTACCCATGCCGCGTTCAAAGGTTGCTGGTCGCCACTTGAGAACCTTTCGGCTACAACAACTATCGGTTGCTCTAGCGATGAGCCCCGCCCACCGCCACTTCGGACGAGCAATCCTTTGAACTACGTCGGTGACCTTGGTTATTCACCTCATCTCATTTCTGATGCGACCTCGCAGTGAAACTTCGAGGTGATCTTGAACATTCTTATAAGGCCCCAATGTAGACAACCAGGTCTCATCCTGATTTTTTAATAACACTAAAACATCAGGCTCTTGTAGGTAACTGTAGAAATTTTGCCTACATAAAGCTTATTAGTTTTGAATGTAACATTCAGGCGAGTTCATGGTCGAGCGGACGGCACGAGGTACGCGGCGCGGTGAGCTCTGCCGGCGCCCGGCTGCGACTTGCCGGCCGCTGGTCCGAAGTCCTAACCGCTGGAGACCCACCCGCAGCGCGCTGCCTCTGGAGGCCCGGTGCCATGCCCCCCGACCATGACCTCTACTACGGCTTCACTCGCTTCGCAATGGAGTTGAATGAGCTGGAGCCCGGCATGCGGGAGCTCCTACCTCACACCGATACGCGGTTAAGGCCGGACCAGCGCGCCTTAGAGGAGGGAGACGTGGAGACAGCGGAGCGACTGAAGCATCAGCTCGAGCAGGCGCAGAGAGAGCGTCGACGAGAAGCCCCCGATCATAAACCTGCTTGGTTCCGGTAATGATCTAATAACACTACATCACCACTTTATCAATCATCCTCTGCGCGTTATTTGAGACTCCTACAATTTGACCGTTATTATTTATCCGTTATTTGACCTCCTCCATAAAAATATATAAAGAAGTGAAAAAAAAAATATTGTTAAAAAATACGGATGAACAGAAGGTACTCTAAAACGAGGGCTATAAAAAACATAAATAGATAAGAAAATCCACTTAGTGAAAGAGGACCTATGCACACCGCGTTTACCAAAAGGACTAGATCTACCCTAAAATAATTAAATTTCTACAATTACACAATTTTCATAGCGGATTATCATTATCGTCCACTGCTGCACATAGTGAAATAAATTTTTAATAGAACCTGTTGAAAGCGATTCACACCCGTACTTGAATATTTTTTTCTTCTTTCAGTAAAATGACAGAAGGTGGTGAGGAAATGTGGGTCTTCACGGGAGAGTATTGGAAGGCGCGCGAGGCAGGCTTCCCGGACCTGCAGGCCCCCGTCATATGGTGACCACGCCTCGCTATACACGTACGTGTATATATATCCAGTTCTTTTTGTTCCAAATAAAATTTATAGATACCTATGTATTGCCATGTTTACTCAAAAAAATATTTTTAAAAAAGCTATATAAGTAACATTTGCTATTTTTTCGGAAATTCTTTAATTTAATTCAATTTAATTATTTATTTAAATAATAATAAAGAATAATTTCTTCCATTTTTCCTCATAACACAATGTTGCCATTATGTTCTATAATTTTTAACGCATATACTTTTTTTATTTCATTATTACGGTTTCACTATTGAAGCTCGTAGAAGACCAGCTTGCTGTGGTCCCACGAAGAATAGATTCGCTTGCACACACATATACTCAGACACATATATGCACCCTTAGGAAAAACTAAATTATGTTTATTTCGTCGTTTTAAAAAGTGGGTGTATATACTTTGATTAGTAATTGTATTGTGTATAAATTCATTTTATTATTATTACCAAAAGCAAAAACAACAAAGATCGCATTCAGATACAAACGCGCCATTATTGAAGAGACTTGTGTAAAGTTGTAAGATACACCGCCATCTACCGAACGTTACTTCTACCTCCATTTCTTCCAAAGCTTTTCGAAGTAATACTAAAGTTAGGCAATAACAACTGAACAAGTCGTGTTTCGGCGCTCCTGAGTGCCTTGGAGTCTGAACACTGGAAGGGTATCGAGTGACAGCCCAACTCGAGGTCCACTTGTGGGGTTACTCCTAGTCATTTACTAGTGTCCGCAAAAGTGATCAAAAAGCTTGACAGCAACCCGGTAGCATACAGTATAATATATCAGGTATATTCTACCGTATTTTGGTAATATGGTAGAAACATTTCTACCGGAAATCTACCAAACAAATTTTGGAAGTGGTCTATGAGTCAAATGCCAAAAACTCCTCTTTAAATCACTCTTTCTTCTATTACAGCGTATCCCGACGTGCGAGGTGCTGTGCTAGAGGCAAGATGCTTTCAGCTGCTTCACGCGATTACAGCCTTTACTTGCAACGCTATTTACCTTGTTATTCTACTAAACCGGCCAGGCGGGTAAGGGCGAGAGTTCCACGAGCGTTATGTGATATGACCATAAACATGCAGTGTCCATACGATATCTGTACGGATTATTAATTAGTTTTGTTGTTACTAAATAATTATTTATATTATCGTCAATGTTCAGAATAAGTAGGAATATGTTTATGACTTTTTTATGGTAAATTCCGGTATTTATTGAAATCCATCAAGTATTATTGCGTTAATTATAACATACCACACAATGTACTTGTTTAAATAATTACTAAATGCGCAATTATTAGGTATAGAGACCTGAGAATTTTCAAATGCTCTTTACCTTAAGATTCTAGAGATATCGCGTAATATATATATATATATATATATATATATATATATATATATATAATTATATAGATATATATATATATATATAAATATATATATATATGAGATGTTTGTAAACAATATTCGCAGCAAATCTCATTAAAATATTTATTGAATAATCATCCGTAGACACAGACACACGTTAGACTTTTTTTACACTATGTTGCCATCTTCAATCAAAAGTTACAATAATAAAAAATAAACTTAACTAAAATAAAATCTAAACCACATTTACATATATATGTATATATATATATATATATATATATATATGTATGTATGTATTAATTCTTAAACAACGGTTATTCCAAATTATTATCCTAAAAAATGGCAACTAACTTTGGTTATCTCTACATATAAAAGGAACGGAGTAAAAAATCATGTAATTAAAATTAATTAACAATTTAGATGAAAGATTCATTTGCTTAAATTATTATTTTAATTTCGCAACTAATATTCAATATATAACCTTTATATGAATTCTACATTTTTGTAGAAATTTTTAAAAAATAATCAATTATGTTTTAATATAAATCAACGTTATACAAAAACCTGTTCATAATTTTATTATTTGATATCGTTTTCCTGTCTACCATGTAAAAGCAACGTAAAGTAAAATTTTTAATTGTATCAAAAAGTATTGACATTATTTTGACAAGTCAAGGCCTTGATTAATTTTAAAAGGTCATAAACTCTAAAAGAAGTAACTTAGAAAATAACTTTATATTATATAAGCCGAGTAGTCTTTCTCACTAACATAATGGTGATTATTCCACCAACTTCGAAAGTTACAAAACAGTATTTATGATATTTTTCAATCAATGTAACAACGTAAAAATAGAGGGCTGTATCGACAGTAATTCCTTTGCTTTGAAATAGAAATAAAGACATCGATATCATCTGGCATCATTTAGTTTTGATTTGTCAAATTAGATGATATAATTAAAAATTCTACTTTACACGTGATTATAATATTTCTGTAACTCCTTAACAAGTTATTTAATATTTTCTAGATTTGAACCTTTAAGACCTTTCACACGATATACGATCGGTTGATGGGTGTGAAAGTGTCTTAAAAGTTCTGTTTCCTTATTAACCTTCTTCCTAAAGGAGATGTATAATAGGTATCCATATTTTTACAAAGTTTCATATATACAGAGTGTTTGAATTTTGTGGCTGTGAAAAAGAAAATTTTTCCATTGTTGTCGTTTGTTTTTATTTGAATTATCTTGATTTTTTTTATGTTTTATTAACTTCGCTGTAAGTGTTTTATGTTTTTAATATGAAACTTTCGTAAGCTAGGCTAATATAAAAATAAAATTTTCGTATAAATTTAAAAATTACGAACCTCAAGACAATTGTTAATTATGAATAATCGTATTAATTTTCTCGTAATTTAAGACTTTATTACACGATTTCGCAACACGCTGTATAGTGTCAATTCGTAAGTTAATAAGTCAATGAATTCAAGTTATTAGCGTTGAAAGTGTTAAGAAGCCATATAAAGGTCGATAGAATCTATGACAGGCCATATATAAAAAACAAATTTCAATAAAGGGTGTTCCTAAAGCACCTATCACGTGGTATTCAAAATCGGCGCTATTCATTTTTTTTGCTGTTTAACCCTTAGTAGCCTGATTTACGAAAGTGATTTTTTTTTTAATATTACTGAGTTTGCTTGAGGGTCTAGATGAAGGGAAAAATCGATTTTTTTTTAAATTTCGTTGGAAAAAATATTATACAACAGTAAAATACGTACAGCCAACATATAAAAAAACTAATAGTAAAGTGAACATTCGATTTAAAAGATTGGTATCAAAGTTGAAACTAGGTTATTAAGGGTTAAAATCATTTATAATAATGACTTGTATACGTAAATAGAAGATTTCCAGAAATGTCCAAATTAGCAGAAGCTAAAATGAAATTAAGCTTCTCTGTAAAGACTTCTTTTAACAGATAATAAAGCTATGAGTGTTTCAAATTTTTTAAAACTTTTTTCCATCGGTAATAATGCCGATTCTGTGTACCATAATAATAGGTGCTTTTACATAATTAAAATGTTATTAATAGCACAAAAATCGTATCAGCATCTTGGAGACAGAAGAGTATTGTTAATGGAGCGGTATGGGACACCCGGTATTACGTATATACAGGGTGATCCTTGTGAATTTAAAAATTAACATTTTATTTTTTATTAATACGAATAGTTTTTAGGATGTTTGTGCTTTATAACAATTGCTATTTTGATAGAGATAGCTTTATCTATGAGTTTAAAATTTATCGAAATTGTTACCCATGACGTGAGTGCTGGTTGGGTGTTAAAATGGAGATATCTTCGTGGTTCTCTCAAGAATGTAACGCTTTTTTATATTAAGATAACTTTTCTCTATGTATAGAATTTATTCGATGTTGTTGCTAGTGGTAGGTTAGGGTGATTTGTATATAGAGTGTTGTATTTTTATTCACTTATGTGTGTTCGCTGTCAATTTATTATCAGCCCGTATAGTGCTTTGAAAGTTGTAACTGCTATAGTCTCTGACGGTCCAAATTTTCTCGCATCCAAAGACTTGGATATGTTGTGGGTCCACTTAGTGGGTTTAAATTACACAAAATAACACATGGTTACAATTTAAAGTGGTAACCAAAACACACGTCGTCTGCGATATGTAGTTCGTTCAAGGCTGACGGCCAGGCGAGTGCGGCTAGGTACGGGAGTTCCCCGCGTTACGACCATAGTTATGTGAACTTCTCGATAGAGCAGTGTTTCCCAACCTTTTTTGTGCCGTGCCCCAACTAAGCCATTCTAAAATTTTTGCGTCCCTTATATAACATACATCATTTCAATATTTAAGCGATAAAGTTAAGCTTGTGTCGAGTTCATTTTCGAATTGCCCCGCATTAAAACGCTCCCCTTTGGGGAGTGGGCACCACATTAGGAAACACTACTATAGAGGTTAGTTTAAATATATGTATTTTTCCCTTTTTTTATTTAAATTGTAAAAAAAAACTGTTTGAAGACGAAGGACTTTGCCAGTGTGAGTGTGGTAATGACTTAGGGCTTAAAGACGTGAAGGTTTATGATGGGCCTTATAAGAAGACTCAAAGTCACCAAGAGAGCAATTAATATACTATGCTCGGAGCTTGGCTGCGATATCGAATCAAACGTGATGAAATCTGCTGAAGTACGAAGGTCACAGCTGGAAGTAGACGGGGAAAATCGCTCGTGCTATTAAAGGCTGTTGGGGGCGGAAAGGCTCTTGAGTGGCGACCACGAGCCGTTAGACGCGGTTAGGCCTCCTACTAAGTGGACCAAAGACATGGTCAAGGCGTCACCTTATGCCTATATGTGTCGTCTGTGAATATCTATCCTATTAGTTATTTAATTAAACAAGCCACGATCTTCTATTAAAAATCATCGACTAGACAAGTGTTTCCCAACATGGTGCTTAGGCCCCCATAGGTGGGCAATATGATTTTTAGAGAGAGGGAATTCGAAAATATTCTCGTAACTAGTTTAAACCTTTCGCTCTGGCCCATTTAAATGCAACGCTTTATTGCGGTGCCGAAACGATAAAAGCAAATATGGGGGGGGGGCATAAGAATTTTATAAAGGCTCAATTGGGGCAAGGCACAAAAAAGTTGGGAAACACTGGACTAGGCCATATTCAATATAATAGACAAGTATCTATACAGGATGTATAAATAATTGACAGCGATGCATAGTTATTACCTTTTCCACACAAGTACGGGTTGTTTGGTTGTTTTTTTTTTTGTCTTACTCAGTATTGTGTTAGGCGACGTGTTACCTGCCAGCTTAGATTATGAATGTCATTCGAAATCGACAATAAGGATGTATTGTGCGTAATGTATACCTGTTGTTAATAATGTTACAGTTAAAGATATATTGAGGGCCGCTTGGAGTTTTTAAATAATTCTGTCACCTTTGGCCTAGTTTAAACAAATTTGTGTGATTGCTTGGGAAGGTATTTTTTTTAAATAAAGACAACGGCATTCTGCCTCGTTATAAATGTTAATGTGTTTTGCGTATTTGAGAATTTTTAATAAATTTTAATATTTAATAGGCTTATAAATCGCTTAAGCTGGAATGTTTTATTAAATTATGAAATATAATTAAGAGTTGACAATTTAATTTCATTGGCCTTATGTCTCGCGGTTCAGTGCCTGTCATGGAGCTTAAAAAAAAATATCCCGCCATTCGGTGATTAGGTTGTATTTATGAATCATTTGTAATCTTTATTTATTTATTTATTTATTTTAATATACACGAAATAATCTATGAAGTACTTAAAAATCTGTTGTTAATTTAATATTTAATAATTACTTTTTATTACATTTCTACAGGTGCGTAATTTTTTGCATTGATTGTACAAATCATTTTAGCAACGGATTCCATTTTTAAAATATTTAAAATGATGTTCAATAGTTTGTATGTATTAATAGTATATTAAATACAAATGTAATTTTAGTGAGAGGAATGTAATCGGTGATATTGTAATATCTAATGTTATACAGTACAAGTGCCTTTGTTTTGTTCAATGCGTTCAATTTATAGTTCTTGCTACAAAATTACCGGATATCTTAATATGTACAAGTGGGAAATGGGTCCCCGATCACGAGACACATACACACAAACTCTTAGTGCGACTGACATGACCCTTGAAATTAAACATAATATATTATCAATGTCTACATATGTATGTTTCCAAAATCTGCCTGTGGAATTTTGTCAATAAAAAAAGGTGAACTATAGTTCTGAACCTGCTAATAGTGCTAAGAACGGCAATGAGTCAAAAAAAAAACAAAAATAGTTCTCTTAGAAACTCAAGAATATTAAAAATAAACACATAATTTGTATATATATATATATAAATATATATATATATATATACATACATATATGTATATATATACATATAAATATATATGTATACATATATATATGTATATATATGTATATATGTATATACATATATATATGTATATACATAGAAACAATGTGATATGGTTAATATTTTCGACTTTACTATAATAAAACAGTAATATGTACTTTCCATGGAGTTTTTTAACTCAATATTCATTGCCTGTCTATGTTACTATAATAGAGTTCATATTTAAAATGTATAACAACTTACTAACTATACAAACATTTTATTTTATATTTTTTATATAAAATTCTTATGTTTGTCTATATGTTATATTAGCCCATGTACCTTGTAACCTCCATCATCATGTCAGCCGATAAAAACCCGTTACACACGTTACACGGTGACCAGAGGACCTTGCGTTGCCCACATGCAGCATCTTATCATGACCACGTCCATCTAGTGGGGGACCTACTCACCCCGCGACTACCGGCTAGCCTCAACAGCCGCCGGTTGCACTAGTTATATGTTCAGAAACCTTTTTCAGTTCTTAAATATTTAAAATGAGTCACAGTAAAAAAATAGGTAATATGATGGTACTTTTGTAGCAAGAACTTGATTGCATTGTGTGTAATAATTGATTTTATACTTTATTTTTAACAATATTTTAAATGTATTTGTATTAATACTTGGGTTTCAGATACAAACTAACAAAATATGGTTTGGTGATTATTTATTGTAGTATTACTATAACAATATACGTATTTGAAGAATCTAGATCAGGAGTTGGCAAACAGTGGCCCTTTGGTTACCTTTTGTGATGAATTTTTACAAGCTTACTTTATGAATGAAACGTAAAATGTTTTAAACATGGTCTTTTTATAAAAAAAAAAAAAAAAAACTACTCAATTGTAGTAATACACTCATTAAAGCTTTAAATTTTCAATATACTGAAATGTATTCAAAATTCTGACAGTTAAATTGACATGACATTTTCATTTTTTGTCTGTATTTTATTTGAAGATGTCTTGTGTTTTATTTTTTTCTAATAAAATTTAGTTATGTTAATTTTAGAGAAGAAATTTAATTTTATGGCGGGCGCTCTTTTGAAATTTTTATTAATACTTTATTGTACTAATCTTATTTAACATCACAGAAATGTGTTTTGAAGCTAATATTATTTACTAATCTATTATAAACACAATTTTTTAACAACACACCTGCCTCGTTAGGAATATTAATGTATTGCGTACTGGAGATTTTTTAATAAATTGTTATTTAATACGCTTATAAAATCGCTTAATATTGAATATTTTATAAATTATGAAATATAATTATGAATTTAAAAAAATATATATTTTATTGGCCTTATATCTGACGGTTCAGTGCCTGTTATGGATCTTAAAAAGTCCTTTTCCCGCCATTCGGTGATTAGTAAAAACAACACTATACAACCGGATCCAAACAACATTTGTGCTTCAATTCAATGTACCAAATCAAATGTCACATACAAAATTTAGTACAACATTAAAAAAGAACAAATATTTCTAGCAAAAACAAGCTGAATAATACTTGTAAGTAAAATTTTTAAAGTAACTTGCCTTAAATCACTTATTTTATTTATTACTTTGCCGACTCCTGGTCTGTTAAAATTAAAACTGTGGATGGAAGAATCACTATCATCCGGTAATGGGAATATTTATTACATTTGTAAACCTATCAGTGATATATTCAGACGGGATTACTTGTATAAATTCCGGAATCTATCTTTGACAACAACTGAATCCTGTATCCCATAGCTAAGACATTAGTTGAAACATGCACATGTAATATATTTACAAAGTAGTCTATATTGATTATAGACATAGTTGTCAAATTAATTAACAGTTATAAGCAACGTTTGGAGATTTTAACTGTGAATAGGTAACTAAACTTCCGTATAAAATGAACTATGTGTTTTTAATAAAAAGAATATATTATGTGCTTATTAAAGGTAAAAATAGTACATTGGAATATTTTAATTCAATTTCGTTTAGTTATATTTAAAGCACGTTGTAAATTTTGGTGCGACCACTATAAATTCCTTGAATGGTTAGTTATGAAAAGGTTTCATGCAGTCATCATGAGTAATTAAGATAGATTCCGGAATCTATACAATGCCTCTGACTCAACTTTTAACTTTTTTTTTATTTGATGTAAAAGCATTCGCTTTATTTAATATTTTAAAAAAGTTGTCACAAAATATTTATAAATATATGTTGAACAGAAAACTCATTTTCAATTTAGTGTTAATGAATGGCATGTAATAAGAAATATCACCTTTTTATCTATCAATACATTTCGCAATAAATTATTTTAGAATTAACTGAAAAATAGTATATTAAACTTATATTTTTATGATCATAGTTTTACATTAAACTTCAAAATATTTACCCGCCAAAAAATGACAATGTTTCTTTTTTAAAATCAAATGACAAGTGTCATTTATTAATACAGCCTGAAAACTAATTAATGAATTACTAAAATAATTTTAAGGAATATTTATGTACGAAAATGTCTATTGTATAAAATGCTTCTCGATAAGTAAATTTAAGCTAACGCGACAGCAAGGTTACCATGCTACGTTTCAAATTTTGTTATGTGATTTTGTTTAATAGCTGAATTTATGAAAATATTAAAGGGAAATTCGATTACATTGTCTTTTATTTAATTAATTTTTATCTAATATTGCTATAAATCCCTTTCCCCATTTTTATGCATGTGATTATTTTTTACAAGAAAGTTTGTTTGTACAAAAACTTATGAATAACATTTTCATTGCTTTTACTGTTTTATTAAACCTACAGTTTAAATAATTTATCACTCACATGCTTAATGTAATTAGCTACGATGAACATGTATTAAACCATTAAAGTTCAAGGTCCCTTCCGCTCTGTGACCTCCGCTCGGATGAAGCTGTAAAAGCCTTCGGGCTAACAGCACTTACATAAACTAAACATAAGTAATTATTAAACCAATTTGTTGAGAGAGCCATCTAGTCGTTTCTTTCGCAACTAAAGATCGTAGCTCCTCCGATTCCGTCAACTAGCTAAATCTGTAGGTCGTCAACCATTTTTAGTGTATTGAAACACTAAGTAACACAAGTTCCTAGTTTACATTTCCGACTACTTTTTAAAACTTCAGTCTCTCATATTCCTAGATCTTTCAGAGTAAGGGCATCAAATTAGCAGACTGGGTTATTTCATTGATAAGCGTCTTAGATCGCTGAAATATCAAAAGTGTTCTTGGCGGACATTGTGAGTAACAATATATCTTTGGCATTTTGGCACTTCAATCAAATTAAATATTTATATTTTTTTAAATGTTATTTTATACCTAGGAAATAAATATTTATAATTTATTTAGTTACAACTTTAAATAGCAATAAGCGGAACGTAACAGTCAGTTCAGAAATGTGCTGATTATTAAATTTTAAAATTAATAATTTTTATGTAAATCAGATATATCGAAGTTATTGCAGAGAATTTATTAAAAATCGTAAATTAGATAAATTGTATTTAAACTATTCTAAAGGATAAATTGTATGTGTCAGTTGACTTTGATATTTTTAAACTTTCCAAACGCATTTCAACAAACAATGATTTGGCAAGTTGATTAGAAATAAAGAAAGCTGTGCTTTACCTTTGTACGTTATTTCGTCGTATTTAAACATTCATATTTTATATTTTGTATAATAGCTATTCAATAATTTAAAGTGTAATTATTAAATGTTACATAATACAACGAATTCGTGAAACACTGTAAACAGGTAAACAGTTTAAACTTAGCGCTCTTGATTTCACGTTACTTTTATCTTATTTGTTTTGTATACTGTCTTTAATGCTTATGTAAGCTAGCATGTTAATATTAAATGTAATTCCTAAGTGCGTGGCTACCGTTAGGTATTGTCCGTTGAAGTATGCAGGTAATTGACCCTCTCAAATTTGTTACCCATTTATTGTTGTCGTTTATCGAATGACTTCGCGACCTCATTCATCAATCTGTTCAACACTGACCATGTGGTCGTGTCTAATAATCACATATGTTTGATAAATATATTTATTACCTTTAAAAATATCTGTAAAAGTGGTGATTCATTCTTGTAGGTTATATTTGTGTTGTAGAAATAACGGTAAGAATTTTTATAATTACTTTTTTAAGCGTTAACTTTTGATGCGATAACTATTTTTATAAACTCAATACTTATTTTCTCTTTAATATTGTTAAATTACCAACTTTTAAACCTCCTTTTACCATATGCTAAATTAAGAAATCGCACTACTACACACATTTTTAGAGGGCAACAGCCCGCTCCCTAGCCACGAACAGCGTGGACGAACCGAGATTGTATCCGTAGGGCTCGCTTGTAGCCTACACTGCCCTCCCAAGCTGCATATACACAACATCAACATTACACAGTTCTACTCAGATAAAGCGGTTTATTACATGCAAATGACTTCATACAAATAGAATGCATCTGTCCAGCTTTTGTTTCATTTTTAAGTTCACCAACCTTTCCACTTCATGAACTTAGTTCAGATAAAGCTGTAAAAGACACCGGGTTGACAACATCATCTTCAACTAAAACCAAGCAAACTCAATAATAACTTTTCAATTCAATCATCATCTTTTTAACCATATGACCTTCACTGTTGGACATGGGCCTCCCCAGTAGATTTAAGCTTATTAAGACAATTTATTTGTAAATATTGAGATTTATTTCAGGGAAATATCATATTCACACAAAGACAGAAGGTATTTCACAACTCAAACTGATACCAAATCAGTAGTTTATGCTGAGTCAAAGGCAAGAAATTTATTTAAAAAATCTTCAACATTCTAAAATTATGTCAAAAGAGTAAATGTACTTAACATATCTGATATATAATATATATGAGAGAGATTTTTTATATCAATACTTTTGGTTTAGACACAGGACTATTACATCTGATTTTGGCTTGATGCTGATTTATGAGAAATGGTATGATAATAGAAATGGTAATGGTATGTTGGTAAAAAAGACATTCTTCATAGAAAATATGTGGTTACCACACTCTATCTCACAACAAATCTGCTCATAGTCCAATCGCTAATTATATGACTTTGAGGTAAAATTAATCATTTACTGATGGCTGTTGGATGTTGAGTGTGGCGCTATGATCATTTTATATATCCACTAATTTATAAATAAGTCACATTAGTAAGATCACACATATTTCATACAATAGACACTAACAATCAGGTAAGTGACTGGTGAAGTAGGTATAGACTAGCTGAAATGAAACAATGAAGAGCGGAAGAGTGTTTGGTCCTCCAATGGGTAAAATATATATATTTGTAACACCACATTGTTAGGTGTAGTATTATTTTTTATCTTTATTTGAATCATAAAGCAATAAGAAAAAAAATCGTTATTTTACCTGTTATATATCACCAAAGATATGTAAAATTTTATCTCACTTTTTTAAAATCATTAATTTCAGGCGTTAATATATATCTTTATTGGTATTAACAAAGTAGATATTAAATTCAACACCACTTGTATTTTTCACAGTGTGCAGGATGTCGGGTGGTTCGGTGAATGTGAAATTCCGCTGGGGTCTATCAACTTCTGACCCTGAAACACAACCGGTACTTATTGTGGGACAGGCAGTACATCTGAACACATTTACCTGGCAAGATGTTCGGTGTAAACTTGAACCCAGAGTTAGCGAAGAGGTAATATTGCATCACCACCATCATATCAGCTATTGAACATTCCGTGGTAAATGTAGGCCTCTCACAAACATTTCCAATATGACTAATTAAATGGTTATTCTGAGTTAAAAGGTCATCTGTTCACTTTGTGGATATCCTATGCTGTGCATCCTGTGCTGTGCATACTGGTCGACAGTCTCTTGTATTTCTGTGCACTTTGTGACCTTCCCACTGCTCTTCAACTTGCCAATCCACTAGAATAAATCATTTAATGGAATCAAGTGTTATTTTGCGGAAGTCCAAAGTCTAAGTAAGAAAAAGCCCGACAGGCTCTGTGTTTAGCACTAATCAGTGTAACATTACTCCTGAAGATGCCCCATGGAGGGGTCAAACACGTGTTGAGTGATTTAGTGGTGGTAGTTGTGTAGTTCGCATTGTTTGCCGCACGCGCATTTATCAGCGGGCTGGCGGGCGGTGCACTTTGTTGCACGACTACCACTGCATGTGTGGAAGTGGTTAAATATTGGTCCTTTTCTTACTTAGAATAAGTCAGTTACTTATTTTATTTTCATGCAAAGTTAAAATTTGTCTATGAAATACAGATGTGATAAAACAATGTCATGATGGTTGTGGATCCAGTAATTAATGAATTTGTATTGTATAAATGTTGTTTTAATTATGTAATTGTTAAGTTTTATATCTCCTTAAAAACTTTCCTTGTGACTTAAAATGGTAGATTGACTGGTAGAGAATGATTATAAGGCATATGTCCTTCATTACACACAGTATAAAGAATAAATAAATTAAAGAATATATGAAAAGAAATATGGCGATATTGATTTTCATATTATTTTGTGCACCTGCAGTTAATTGAGATGTTTTCGAATTTTACGCTTAGCAAAGTATTTCAGCATGGAAAACTCAGAATCATATTGTGCATCAGACATAATTTTTGATTACATTTAAATAATACACCTAAAGTACACATTTTACAATTGTTGTTCCTTTATCAATCATGTATCTTACACTTTAATATAAAACAGCGCTTTATTATTATAATATTGTTTATATTGACATATTATCTTTAGGTGTGGCAAAGAGGCTTAAGTGTAGTGGCAGCAGGAGAAGCCTGCGAGCTGTGGCCCCGCGGGGCTTCGCTGGCCGCCTTACCCTCGCGCCGCTCCCGCCATGCAGCGCCTTCTAGGGCCCACGCCCTGTCCAAGATTGTCAAGGCTGCACAAAGGACATCCGCTACTGAAGAATTTATAGTGGTATGTTTAACTTTGTTTTTTTTTTTCTTTTATAAAGATTCTTCAGTATATCTAGTCAAGCCATAAAGAAAATATCTGATAATTAAAAAAATATATATATTTTAAAGTTTTGTATGTGATTCTGCAGAGTGAAAAAGATATATTAATGTACTAAACTAGTTATTCAATATGTCCAACCTCAGCTTTAACTCACGGTCTTAAACAGTCAGGCCATTCGTCGAAGGATTTACGAATGGTTTCCATTGGAAACTTGGTCACTGCTGTCTTCAAAGATTTCTTGAGCGGCTCAATATTTTGGTGACGCTTAGAGCAGGCCATGTCCTCTAGCACAGACACAATTTATTGTCCAAACTGTTTAAGTCCCGACTAGCTGAAGGCCAATCATCAGCCTTTATGAAGTCTGGAACATTTTGCTCAAGCCAAATTTGGATAGTGCACCTTGTAACCCTGGGCTAAATCCTGTTGGAATGTTCACACTTTGTTTTTGAATAAGGTGTTGTTGAGAGGTTTAACTACCGCTTTTATCACCTTGATATATTTTGGCTGAAGTTTTCACTCCATTTTCGCAATAATGGAGTTTTGTAACCCCTTTTTAGAAGACAGAAATTTTTTCATTGGTAAAGAGAATTTTTCTGTGTTTTACATGTGTATCGATGTAACAGCTGTTTTTATCTTTCGACTCTTGTTTACTTCGAGTTCATACTCAGAATCTATATCTTAAATCTATATTTTTTGCAGTTGGTATGCAAGAAGCAGGATGTGCTGGCCAGTGCAGTTGGAATAGCTCGTGCCGTGCCACAGTACAGCGCCCGCTCGGGCACCGCCCCGCTTGGTACTTCGCCCACGCCTCCAGCCCACAGAGACCTGACCGTGGAGATTGTGCTTGTAACTGATGAAAAACGAGGTAAATCAATGTAGATTATTTATAGAATGTCTCTTGTTTATAGCTCTATCATATAATGGCAAAGACATTGTCTTGTCTTTGAGATCTGGTTTCCGCAAGCAAGTGGCACTGCGCTTATTTTAAACCGGGGTTAGCTTTGATGAGGCCCATTGATGATCCAACATGGATAGTTCGGTATAATGGTATACACCAAAATAGTATTTGACCTTCAGCCTTGTCTTCTCCCAGGCAAGCCTTATACAGAGAACTGTATGTAATACTAAAAGTATAAATGTTTGTTAACTTCAAACATAGTTGATCATGTTATATGTAATCACAAAAGACCTTTTGCGGGGTGATTAGTTATAGGTGTAAAATCTTTGAAGAGCTTTGAATGAAAAGCTTATTTGATGTCAATTAATGTATGGTATATACTAACCAAAAATTAATTATTTCCGCAATAAAAAATAATGCAAATTGACCAGTCCTATTTAAATAACAAATTTAAATTAATTGAAAATTCAGAGTGATTATTACATTTTTTTTATAGGCTGTGCCATAGGGGCCGCATTACCCTTTTTTATTTATGGGACAGGGACGTCTTCTATTTTATTATAATTTTTTCATTCTCTTTTCTTTTTTATTTCTATACTCATCAGTCATTCTTTACATGATTCTTTCTTTTACTTACATTCTACAATTTCTATCTTTCTTTTACTTACTACTGTTCATTCATCACTTCACTTCCTTCGTCTATCACATTATTTTACTTTATCTTTTATTCTATTTTACATTTTATAATTTGATTATTTTACCATTTATCACAGTTTACATAGTTACTGTTTTATTTGTTTACAATTTTTTCTTATTGTTTAAGCTACTATATGTTTCACTTTTGTTTATATGTATTACATATTTTACTATTTCTTTGCAATATTCAAAAAACACTATCCTGTCGGTTTTTCTTCCTTAGTGAGGCAGTGGTGTTCTCACTTAAGAGTGATTAATTTATACAGGCTGATTGTAAATAGGTGTTAAAAGTTTTAAAACTTGCTGACAAATAAGTCAGACATTGATCACATATACAGCTCAATTTGGTGCTGGTTTCAAAGAGATCACTCTAATATCAATATTTTTTTTATTATATATTTCATCACCTTTACTGCAGTTGGCTGGCTACATTTGAGAATTTGTTACTCTTAATAGTATATTATTACATGTTATCAACAGAGGGCGATTCCGAGGACGAGGATACAGGGCCTGTAGAGTCGGTGCTGATGGAGAAGACGCTGTCTGACGACGAGCTGGGCACGATACAGCGAGTGGCGGATGCTACACGTCTAGCTGCTCGCATCACCGATACGCCGGCAAACCAGATGCACGTGCAGGACATCATTGAGGTATGCAAACATACTCGCACACACTTCGTCATGCAACTGGGTGCCGTAAAGGTTCTCCAGTTGCCACCAGGGGCTGGTACACTTCTCGTGGTCAGGCCCTCTGTCTAGGTGGACCTATGACGTAATGAAGTTCGTGGGAAAGTCATTCAATGTGGGCAACAAGAGACCCTTCATCTTGGTGATATTTACTGAAGAACACTGCATGGCACACGTCTATTGATTGACGTCATGATGATCATTTAATTTGACCGCATGAGAAGAATCCCAGAACACAATTTGATAGAAAATAACATGTTGACAAGTGAGATTCTGCTACCTTGGTAATTTCGTCGGTCTAACTAGTGGGGTACACCTGCACCACCATCTAGGTCAGAGTTCCCCAAACTTGCCCCCTTGCCATAATTTCCCGTGTTGGGTAGATCCCCTACTTACCTGATATTGATTTCCTGTAAATTTCTAACTGTAGTGAAGTTAAGTGTTAAAAACTTAAAGTAAAAACACATGTTAATTTATACATTTATGCTGCGAATCTCAGGTTTTTACAAGTTCAAAATGTATTGCGACCACAAAGCGAATACCAACATCCAACAACTTACACAATTTTATAAACATATATAATATTTTTTTTACTTCATAGGTGCTTTTATAAATAATGTAAATGTTTTGATATTATAAGATAGTATGATGTAAGTAAATAGGCACTACCAGTGTATGTGTTGAGATCCACTATCATGGACCCCCATTTTCATTTCATGGACCGCCAAATTTTTTTTCGCTGACGTAGACCCCTTGCAGGTTGTTATAGACCCCTAGGGGTCGATATAGACCACTTTGGAAATCACTGATCTGGGTAATAAGAAACTTAAGTCAATGACTTAAGTGACGTTCTGGACATTAAATAATCTCTCATAATTTTTTTGGATCTTTTTTATTAACTACATTTAAATTTTTGTAACTGGTATATGTAATTTCAATGTATGAGTATATGAGTAACTTATTTTTATGAGTTTTTGCACACACTGTGTTTTGTACCTATGACTTGATCCTTAACTACGGTTCATGAAAACTACTATATGAAGATATGATAGAAACAATTCAATATGTTTTTATTTTATAACAGGAAGCCTGTAAAGTGGCAAAGGAACTGAACATAGCGGAACCCACCATCATCCAGGGTGAGGAGCTTAGAGAGAGAGGAATGGGAGGTATCTATGGAGTCGGGAGAGCTGCCTCAAAACCTCCTGCGCTAGTGTCTCTAACATACAGGGCTCCGGGAGCCACGCAGTCTGTTGCCTGGGTCGGCAAGGGAATCGTCTATGACACTGGCGGCCTCAGTATTAAGGCAAGGGTAAGTTTTATTTATTATGGTTTGTAATATGCTAGTATTTAGTGCAACTATTAAAATTAAAAGTTTCACATAAAAACACATCAAAGTGTATCGAATATAACTTAACATTAGATTTTATGGTTTATGTGTAGACATAGTGGAAAAAGCTTATTCATATGATTATCACTTAAAATGAAGCTTGAATTAGATATAACTTCCCTAAAGGGAACTTAGAAAGGGATAGAGTCCAGATAATGAAGACTGTCGGAATTTTATATACAGAAAAAAAATAATTGTAACTTGTACAAGTTATAAAAAAGTTGCGATGTGTAAAAGCATCTTTATATTTCTTTACGAAAATTGACATCTACTGCAATAATCTGTCCCTTTTATTAATGTGTTGAAAGAGGACCATATTATATTATAATAAACTATACAGGATCTTAAAAATGAGCATTTATATATACCTTGAGAAGAATTCTAAAAAATCCCACTTTCAGGGAATCTAGAATCAAATTGCTCATTCCTATGCTGGCATCCTTCAAGTTAAAAATATGTTCCAAACATGCTTTAATATGAGAAGAGTTCATAACAAACATGACCAGTTTTTTGGTCAAAATATCCTTAACCCCTTGTAGTGCCATTTAGCTCAATGGTTCTTAGGCTCAAGAGTTACAAGTCAGCGTTTGGTAAACAGATCATACTGATGTGTGAGAAAGGTCACAATACGAGGTGAAATGTTAATGCCTCTAATATAGATACTTTTCGCTCGATAGTGATTTCGTGGAAATAAACTCTAATATTTTTTATATTTTTTATTTATCTATAATCGATCTGTTCACAAGCCTGGCTTGTTATATTCATATTTGGACCAAAATTTTCATCACAAGTCAGACTCATTATAACATGGGGTTAATGCAATATTTAGAGCAATTAATAGCGATGTACTTTATTTAATAATGAATGCTCCCACAGAGCTCCATGGTGGGTATGAAAGGAGACTGCGGTGGTGCGGCTGCAGTTCTGGGGGCTTTTGCTGCGTTCGTTGCCGAGCGTCCCACCATTGACGTCCACGCTGTGTTGTGTCTCGCAGAGAATGCAGTGGGACCAGATGCCACAAGGTATTTTTTTTACACTATCGACTCATAGAGACCAAATATAAAATATCATCTGAAATTGCAATTTTATTAACTTTCCTCTCTTTCTCACACGTCTTTTCGCTTTCTGCGACCACCCTTTCAAGGAGGGGGTCATACTTTCAATATTACATCAAAGCAAGAAAATGTCGGATAATGGTTGTTAAGAAAGGCAACCCCGACACAAACATTACCTAATTTTAACTGAAATGCACCGCAATATAGTTGGTATCCATTATGTTTTATTTACTAAATATAACTACATGTTTCAGAATTTATTTTCTATATGTGCCATTTCATTTGATCTCAATCTCATGTCTTGACGTTGATTTATGGGAAACCCAGTCACAGATTTGCCATAGACAAATACCTTAAATTAATTATGGCAATGTGTACTTCCAGACCTGATGATATCCACCAGCTGTATTCCGGACGCACTGTCGAGATCAACAACACTGATGCTGAAGGTGAGCTGGCGTTTCTAATATAAACACAGAGTAATAAGAGAACTCAAATATGAGTATGACTAATTCACACCAGGGACAGTCTTAAACAGTAGTTAGTAACCATAAATCTACTAAGGTTAATTAAACTTGTATAATATTTAAATATAGAATGATGTTATGTATTTATTGTACATTGTCTCTAAGACTGTACTGCCAGAAGTCATTGTTATTGATTCTTCCTTACCTTCTCCACAAAGTAATAGGAAAATTTACAAAAAAAAATCGAAATCGGTAAAGTTCTTCAATTCTCATAGTTATTCTGTGACAGAAGATATGTAAATTTACACATATTTGATTCGTTATGGGGTCTGTTATATTTTTACATATATATTAGAGGGACCAGAAAGTAATGTCGCTTTCTTGAGTTAAATTCATACGACAACAATATATTCACCTTCGTTATCAACTATCTTTTGCCGTCTAGTATACAAGTTTTTAATGCTGGAGTGGTGAAAATCAATCTGTTTTACCTGTAAAATATGTTGACAGAAACGACATTACTTTTCGGGTCCCCTTAATATATATATATATATATATATACATATATATGACTTACGTCCAGCCAAGTTGACAAGTTATAAATTGTTAATAAAGGTATCACTGATTCTTAGGATTCAATCTACATTAAGGTTCTAAATTTTAACTTATTACATTGAAAACTAGAAATAAATTTTGTAAAAAAAAAATGTAAAACACACATTTTCCTTTTCCACACTTAACTCACACAAATTGCAAAAGATGAAGGGAGAAAGACATACCCTTGAGATATATGTACAAATATAGATGTTTTTATTTTGTTCTTTTTATTCTTTAAATAATATGATCGATAAACGTGTACAGGTCGGCTGGTGTTAAGCGACGGCGTGGTGTACGCGCAGCGGGACCTGAAGGCGGACACCATCGTGGACGTGGCCACCCTCACCGGTGCACAGGTTGGTACATCACGAGAACTGCTAACTGTTGAATTAAACCGCTGGAACTTACCTACACACTGTCCATTAAAAAATAAAACTTCATCTAAAAATGATGCACATATGGTTTGCTATAGGAAAAAGATAATTTTGTATATAATGGTTGAATGTATCCTCCCACAAGGTGGACATATCAACTTAGTCATTGGCAGATGCTAAACGCTTACAATAAGTATTATTGTTAATCTATGGAGGAGGGCTGTGTCCAGCTGTTGACCAGCTATAATGATGATAATGAAAGAAAGATGTAACATTGTTATCCGTTATTGTAATACTAACTTTATGTACAAAAATATACTAATAATAGTGCGATCATGGAGCAATAATGTAAGAAATATTAAATAATTCAGACTTGTGGGTCTACGAAGGAAGGCTATGTCATCATGTATATGATATGATGATATGATTGAAGGTTTTTAAAAGTGGTTGAGATGGACACTTAGTAGGCAAGACAAGACAAGAGGAGGCAGGTCTATGTTGGCAAAATCAAAAATGGGAGTTCACAATTTGGAAGCAGGAGTCTGAATGTGTTAGACACTTTTGTATGGTCTATATCAGGGGTGGCCAAACTGCTTGATAGTGCGAGTCATTTTTCGAAATATGAAAATCTTTGCGAGCTGCAATTGAATAGGCATTTAAAACGAAAAAGAATGTTTTTTTATTTTTTTTCAAAAATCATTAATATTAGAATTATTTAAACGAAAGTACAGAATATGTTCGTCGAAGTTAGATATAAGGGTAAAGTTAATTATGATCGATGTTTGTATTTCGCTAATTTGTGGTGGAACAATAATGATTATTATTCACACCAGTAATTTGTTTCGTTTTCCCAGCAGCTGACATAGGTTATATAAATGTTAATATTGAAATAATTCGACAGTCAATCGGAGTCAAAAATAATTGTTCAAACAGCCGTTTTTCGCGAGCCGTAGTTGGTGACCCCCGGTTTATATTATCAAATTTATTAAATTTCATTTAAAATCAGCAACTGTTGAGTTTCCAGCCGGTTCTTAACAGACCGGTATTCCAAGCCAATGCTGACATATATACAATGTTAAAATAATTAACAATTTAAAAGCCCTTGTAAATGATAACTTAAATAAATATATTTTGAATTTGAAATAATGATCACATCACCAGGGAACGGCAACGGGTAAATACCACGCTGCAGTGCTGTCTAACTGTGGACGTCTGGAGCGGCGCTGCGTGACAGCTGGGCTCCGCAGCGGCGAGCTGGCGCACGCGGTGCCCTTCGCGCCCGAACTTCACTTCCCTGAGTTCAGTAGTGCAGTCGCTGACATGAAGAACAGCGTTGCGGTGAGTTTACATCTGAGTTTACATCCTGATCATTATCACCACCTATCCCTTTCACTCTTATCTCTTTCTTTTTCTCTCTATGTATCTTTGTTCGTCCCTTTATCTTTTTGCTTTTATTTAAAAGTTTCTTTTGAGTCTCAAGGTGTTGTCTGACTAAGCCGATCTAAATTGGCCTACATAAATACTTAAGAGAGACAAGACTGATATTCTAGATCATAACACTCGGCGGTAAATATGACACATCAACCTTTGGAAAGAGACAATCGGCTAATTTCGGCTTCGTAGAGTATTATCTCTGTCGCACGACTGACAAAACCTCACATAGGTAGTGAGGGACAGAGATAATGCTCTACAAAGCCGTTACTAGCCGATTGTCTCTTTCCAAAGATTAATGTGTAATATTTATCGCCAGGTACAGTAAGTTACTTTTTAGATTCAGTTCAACTAATCATTATCAAGAATGTGTAGTACAAAGAGAATACAAGACCTAATAAAACTGATGTCTTAAAGTGAAATATTTTATTTGATAACGATTTCTGTCATTTAAATGTTAATTCATTGTACAATAAGCCTTTGCCGTGAATTTACTTCTAATATGCATTTTGAATTTATAAATAATCTAATGTTATTTAGAATTTTTAAAAAAAAATTCATTATTTTCTTACAAAAGAAATAGAGTTTTTTATATAGAAAGTTCTTCGCAGTGGCTTGTAAATACACTATAGGGATACATCATAAAGTTTATTCTAAGGCCCCAGTAAGAACAATTTTTAAATGTTTTCTTCAAAGGAATCTATGCCTCTATAATATATATATATATATATATATATATATATATATATATATATATAATATTAGAGTGATGTTTTATATTCTCAATGGAATAAACTGCAGCACTAAGTTTGACAGCAAGAAACATTGAGTTTTGGCTTAGTTTGGTTTGGTAAATAATAGCTGTGATATTTCCATAATAAATAAAATAACGATTGTGATGGTGGTGCAGGATCGCAACAACGCGCAGCCGTCGTGTGCCGGCCTGTTCATCCTGGCGCACCTGGGCTTCGACTTCCGCGGCGCCTGGCTCCATGTGGACATGGCTGCACCAGCACACTCCGTAAGCATACCACCACTACTGCTTATAGATACATTCACTGAGAGAACGACAAAAACCACCGTCCAACGGGGAGAACCTAGAACATAGTTCTACAGAAGTACTAAAAGAGAACCCTGTGTCACCCTTTACTAGATGTCACTGTTAGAAATACAATAATTACTAATCTAATTATCAACATTTCACTTTTAAGATACTGCACATAAGTTTTCCCCAAAATATTTCCAATTCGGTTGAAATTGTCCAGCATGCAGTTTCTTGCAACCAAATTTCCCACTTTCCCAAAATATCCTAAAGGGGACGTCCCCACAGCTGGACATAGCAACAGTAAACACACAGGTAAAATTATTATGATTAAATAAAAAGGAAATGGATTATTGTCTATGTGAGGCCAATGTCCCCAGATTTTCAATCCTCATCTTCAGTATTTAAGGGTATTGTGGCGATTACAGGGTGAACGTGCAACTGGGTACGGAGTCGCTTTGCTGAACGTGCTGTTCGGGGCACAGAGCGGCAGTCGACTGCTGCGAGCGCTGGCCCCGCCCGCCCTGCACCAGCGCGCGCCCCTCCACACGCCCTAGCATCATCCCACCAGCCCCAAGCATCTCACCATCTTAACCAGCTCTACAGACCATCTTCGTCCGGCAAGCTCATCAGACCAGACTTATCCCATCTCCAATGGCGAAGGGGAAACTCTGGGTAACACCATCCGATGATTATTACTCGCCAGTTATAGATAAAAATTATAATTTATGTAATACCATTTTTAAGATAGATTTCTTTAAAGAATATATTTGAAAGACAGGCTACTTAATTTGATGGTAATGGGTACACCCATGGTGACACCATCAGAACAATCATAGAATACTAATAATTCTTCTAAATGCTTCTAGAAAAGGGCAAAATGATCCCACTGCTGGGCTTATTATTTTTATTTTCATTTAGTACAATAAGTTTTAAAGTTCAGTATACATTTAGATATTTAGTGCTAAAACTTAACAGTTGGGTCCGAGACAAGTTAATCCAATTAAAGCAATTTTGTCCACTTTTGGGCCATGTTGTACATCCTCAAATGTTAAATTCATATACAATAACAGCTCAAGCCGAGGTTCTAGAAAACAAGAAGGTTTGTTACCTAATCCAGTGAGATAAATAAAATGTGGGTGTAAATTTAGGCTCCTATGGTAACCCTTGAAGTTATCTAGTTATTACACTTCTTCAGTATCCTTCCACATTTTTAAAATTTCACAGTACCAGGCGTTAAATATTGCACATCGACCTTTGGAAAGAGACAAATGGCTAATTTCGGCTTGGTATAGCGTTATCTCTGTCGCACGAAATACAACGACTGACAAAACGTCACATAGCCGATTGTCTCTTTCCAAAGGTCGATGTGCAATATTTAACGCCGGGTAGTGTATTCTGCTTTCTGCAGGCTGGATTTTGGGATCTATTGCGTTTCATTTAAGCGAGGTATTTTTAACAATTATATATACAATCATACTGTGTACAATATAACAAAAAAACAAAATATTTTTATAAGCGTAATTAATATGTTAATATGACATATTAATTTATACATCAGTACAGTAAATATCGACATAATAAATACAGTGCCTCTATAACAAGCAATAAATAATTATACTATACCAAACAGTAGAATTAGTTTAGAATTTTAATCCCAAAGTACAAGACTATATAATGTAGCGTTCCAATTTTAAAAACTATAGGATATTCAATGAACCCAAATACTAGATTCTGATTTACATATTTACATTTGTATTTTGTACAAATTAATCTACCCGCATACAGTAAAAACATCAACTACCCTCAAATTAAAAATTATAATGAGTTGTCTTTATGAGGACTTCAAAATTCTTTTTTACTTACGTATTTAGTTATTTGAGATTTATTCTCATATATAAACCTGTGTATGACTTCGAAATATAGAATAATGAATTTAATTATGGTGAACTTTGGAGCTTTGGATGTCAAAATGTTTAAAAATGAAAACATTATTATTACTTATATTTATAATTTATATATCTATTTGTAAAATTGTAATAATAAATCATAAATTATGAAATCAATGATTTACGTATATATATTTATATGTATATTTATTACGTCATATTCATTTAATCATATGGGCTTATTTACAATGAACATTTGTATGTCATGATAATACTGCAAGAAAGGCTTTTTTTCGAGTACAATACACTTGTATACCCTTAATAATCATGTAATAAATTTAAGAAGGTAATTAAACAATAATTAAAACGTCTTATAACGTTTGAGTACATCATACGAATGAAAGCCTATTTTTCTTTAAACTACAATTAGATTGAATTTCCACGTAAAGACATCGTTCAAATTAAAAGCTACAGTCCATAACAAACTCAGATAGGTTTTTATATGGTCGCTTTCACAATATACTTATAGTACCCGGCGATAAATATTGCACATCGACTGCAGAGCATGCGGAGACTGCATCAACTTAACACTGCAGAGTAATTACTTCCTAGCTTTAGATAAACGTATTTTTAATAAATTTCAGTTTAATAAACTTCTTAAATTTATAACATGATAGTCCAGAGTTATTATTAGAACCTGAAAGTAATGTCGGTTTCTTAAGTTAAATTCACACGACTGCATTTAACAAGTTTTTATTTTTAATCAACAATATATTCACCTTCGTTATTAACAGCATTTTGCCACCTAATATATCAATGCTGGAGCGATAAAATCGGTTTTTCTGTAAAATATATCGACAGAAACTACATTACTTTCCGGACTCCCTAATAAATAGTGTATTGTACCAACATACACAGTTGATAACAAAATAGTTACTAATTTTATGAAGCCTTAATAACAGTTGAACTTTAGGTAAATATGCATTCATAGATCATAATAATTATTGCAAATAATGTTAAATTTATAATTGACTGTTTATTATATGTAATTGTATTGTCATGGTTTCAATTGAAGTACATTTTCATTTGTGAATAACACAACGTAGCAGTTATTTGAGACCCGCCATAGGGGAACACTTAGTTTGTAAGAATAAACTTACTGATATACAAACCCTTGTTGTTCAATTTGGTATTTGCTACATTTTTTTTTTTCAATCAAATATAATGTATTAATGCAAAAATGGTGTTTTTATTTTTTTGATAATATTTCAGTTGTGGAAATACAGGACATAGACCGTCTTTATGGTTTCCAATAGCCCTTAGATTTAGAGCATCTCTGGAGGTTAACAGGGTTTACTAGGTTGGAGACCACAAGGTGGACCACTGTACTCTTATCAGCAATCTACGTTTTACCTATTTTTATATTTTAATAATCTTGTTGCAAAGCAAATATCAAGAAATCAAAATTAATTGACATATACCGGGTTGTAGTAGCCCGGTAAAATGCCTATTTAAATGTTTTAGAGAATCTTACCCGGAAAATAAAATGCTATAAAAGTATGTTAATAATATTTGCCTTTGTGTTTTGTTTAAAAACTAATTTACATAATGTGACAAGCGAGGGCTTTGGCAGTTTCGGTAAAGTATATTCTATAGAATTAATCACCAGATCTCGGAAATAAGACCCGCAGAACCACTGACGTAGCTTGAAGAATAGCTCATCTGAAGTGGCAGTGAACGAGGCACATAGCTTGCGCGACCGATGGTGGTAGGAGACCAAACCTTCAGAGAATCATCTCGAGTGTCGAATGTGAGTGGTGTACCGACATGGTCAAGGTTGACAAAAGTCATCTTGATGATTTTTGAAGAAAGCTTTTGCCCTGCAGTCGTCTATCGGCTGATGTGATGATGAAAGGCACAACATACTAACCATAGAACTGTAACAATTATGTTTTCTAACCACTAAGTATATTGGTTACAAGAGAGTTGATATGCAACAAGACTGGTAAAGGTTTAAATAAAACAACGAACTTGGTTAATTGCGTTTATCGGTTCTTTCACCAATAATTACGTTGGATATTAACACTATTCAATGTATATAAAAGCAGATAAAATCCAAAGTCCTTTTGTATACAATACAATGTAAAATTTCGACTTGGTCATCAAAATTCGAGTAGACAAAAAATAAATGCACCTAACGCGCCTTATACATGGCAACACTAGACCTTTTTGGCAACAACCTCGGTACAAAGATGCAAATTGCACAACGCCTCTCGTTCAATGCATAATTTTCGCTGTTTAAAATTAATCGATAAATAAATTCGGTTCTCTCGATATTAAAAAAATAAATTAATCTCCGTTGTGACCAGGCATTACTTTAAACTATGACTCAATGATTACAGTATAAAAAAAGCACTACTTGTAAAAAAAGTTATCAATAATGACACATGTTCAATTTTCTTATTGCTCTAACACGAAAAAGACCAGCCATTTTCATGTGATATGTTATTAGAACGACAGTTAGCTGAACTAATGGGGGCATCGGCGAGTAAACTACAATTTACACACGTTAGTATACGCGCTCTTGACTTCGCTTCGCTACAAACAGTTGGCCGCACCGAGGACGCGTCGCGGGGCGCTTTCAGCCAGCGACACTTTAAAAATGAATAAGAAATAGTATTGTCTAAAATCGATTTATTGATGGTAAGGCGTGAGGTCTCGTTGTGCAATTCATAAATCTCTGACACCGGTGCCGTAGTTGGCGCCGCCCGCCCGGTTCAGCGCGTCCTTGAACTGGTCGATGTCGATCTCCGCTTGGCTCTCTAGTTGCAGCTCAACAGCGAAATTCTGAAGTGAAATAATTTACAATTGATTATTTAATTTAAACTGATTAAAACTTATTTATTATAAATCTATAAAATAATAAAAATTAACAAAACGATAAACCAAAATAAAACAAATACGAAAGTTTTATTAATTAATCATAGTTTTTTACTTAATAAATACACTTAGCAAATAATCGATAATTACAATCGATGCAGCTGCAAAACGGAACGTTCACTCAACTGTCACTGTCATTAAGTCAGACGGTTATGTTTATATTCAATGTGTTCAAACTGAAACGCTCGAAATGGAAGAATTATACAACAAAGCGCCCGGTAGGGAAAGCCAATTGAACACTTTACTAGACTTATTCGGTGACGACGATGAACCAATGCCAAAATCTTTATTTATAAGCGGAAGTATGGCGACTGGAAAAACTTTGTGTTTGACTACCGTGCTCAACTATCTTCGCTACAAATACGCTGTTATTGACTGCATTGAGTGCTACACGGCTAAAATCATGTTTGAATCGATAATAACGGAGCTACAAGACGACGAGTCCGATATAAAATGCGACAACTTATCCGATCTTATGAATTGTTTAAACAAATTAGGTGCCCAGAAGGATACATACGAACCAATTGTTGTGGTTTTCGATAGAGCAGAAAGGCTAAGAACAATGGATTCGAGCATCATGTGCGCGTTACTCCGGCTGCGAGAGTTCTGTAACCTCAATATATGCACTGTTTTTGTATCACATTTAGTATACGATAATTTTTACTTTAAAATGGGTGCTTTAGAACCTATAAAATTATTCTTCCCTAATTACACAAAGGAGGAACTGTTTAAAATTATATTTATGAACCAAAAAACGTTTGTGGAACAATTGTTAAATAATGAAGACTTAGATGATGCTATTAGAAATGAACTTTTGAAACCAGAATTGTTTGCAAACTTTTTAAATGCTTTCCTATCTGTATTTTACAGACCTTGCCGCGATCTTATTGAACTTCAATACATGGCACAAATAAATTTTGTAAAATACTGTGAACCAATTATAACAAAAGAAATAAAGTCCACTGACCTGAACAAACTTTGGCGCCATATATCACCTATACTCAAATCAAACTTGGAACTACTATACCTTAGAATTAGTGTCCCAAAACAAACCCTATCCCCAACCAAGGAAAATAAATTTGAAGCACAAATACCAAGTTTCGAAAATGCTTTGAAAGAAGAGCTAACATCCACAAAAAGCTTCGCTCAGAGTTTTGAATTACCTTATTATGCTAAGTTCCTTCTAATAGCCGCATACCTTGCTAGTTACAACCCACCAAAAGAAGACAAACGGTTATTCATGAAGAATCATGGCAAACAACGCAAACGGCTCCAACAAGTAAAGGCTAAAGCCAAGATCAGTGAGAAACTGAGCACACAACTAGGCCCCAAAGTTTTCACACTGGACAGGTTGCTGGCAATCTTCTATGCCATTCTAGAAGAGAAGATCGGTCTTACAAGTAACTTGCTAGCTCAAATAGCGACACTTGTAGAGTTGAAACTGATTGCTGGGAGTAAAGAGATAGATTTGGATGCGGCCAAATATAAATGCATTGTGGGCTATGATTTTATATCTGCTGTCGCTCAGACTGTAGACTTTAATGTTCGGAAATATTTGTATGATTTTATATAAACGCAGGCTTTTTATAAAATCAGCGGTAGTCGCCAATGTATCCAAACATATTTATTTTTTAAAAATTTTACCACAACTGGGAAGAATAAAATGTAACAATAATTATACACTACTATATTTTCTAAAAAATGTTGTTTTTTCTTTGATGTAATAACTAAACCAAAGATATTCATAGCAACATTTGGCAACATAATATCTGTTATGATTATAATTTAAAATACTTAACAATTATTATAAAACCTAAATCATTAGATAGATGGTTCTGCTTCAAACCTTTCAGGACAAATCCTGTATGAATAGACCTTATAAAAAATTTTAATATTATAATAATGCAACTTGAACAATGATTTTAGTTTCGTTTTCTCGTGTAATACATATCCACATGTGTTTGTGTAAAATTATAATATTTTTATCTACAAATTTTTTCTTATTTGCATATGTACACATAATTGTATCATTTTAATGCATCCGCTTCTGGTGAGTTTTTTGTTAAATAAATTGTGTTAAGATGCACTAAGTTTGATTCTTTCATCTCAAAACTTTTCAAACCTTGTTAAACAATAATCACATTCATCGTACGCTAATTGTAAATTCACAATAAAGATAAGACAAATGGCAAATGCAGCGAAGTACTTCCACACACGAGGTACACAAACAACCTTATTACCGTCGTTTAAAGACCCAGCCAAACGCACATTGAAATTGTATGAGAGAGTTTTTCGACCAGCAGTGAATGAATGATTAAAAATTATAATACTGATAACTTTTATCCAATTTGGACAGTTTAAAGTGATCACATGAAGTGAACAGACGACTTTTATTAAGATCGCCGGAAGACGCCAGAATCTAAGTGCTATACAGGCCTGCTTCCCACCGATCCCATGGGAAATCTCTGAGGTAGACCTTTGTCCAGCAGTAAACTACCTGCATCTGAAATGGGGTGATGATGAATTATGATTACTGCAAAAAGGATGTTAGATACATAAATACTTGTTTTTGGTAAAGTTACAGTGAGGATGTCTTTAATTTCGTTTCAAGAATAGGTTTGTTATTTAATGGAATCAGGCGTTACTTCGCGGAAGTCAATCCTAAGTAAGAAAAGGACCAATATTTAGCCACTTCCGCACATGCAGTGGTAATCGTGCAATGAAATGCACCGCCCGCCAGCCCGCTGATAAATGCGTATGCGGCAAACAATGTGAATCACACAACCGCCACCACCAAATCACTCAACACGTGTTTCACCCCTCCACGGGGCATCTTCAGGAGTTCTGTTACACCGATTAGTGCCAAACACAGAGTCTCTAGACCGCCGCATACGCATTTATCAGCGGGCTGGCGGGCGGTGCATTTCATTGCACGACTACCACTGCATGTGCGGAAGTGGCTAAATATTGGTCCTTTTCTTAAGTAGGTTTGTTATTTTGAGTAGATATATATTGTACTCACGGATATGATGTCCTTGACGATGGCTTTGTCGGTGGACATCTTGGCGCGGTTGATGACGGACACGTTGGGCCCCACCCACGTCACGAACAGGAACTTGCGTCGCTTCGACATTTCATCGCCCATCTGGAGCCTGCCACGCACAAAACCAAACAACATTTAGATTTTTTACCCCCGATAATTCTAGATAGAGGGCGTTGCTGAAGTTTCTTCTGCTACTTTTCCTATTACCAACGCTTTTCGAAGTGATATTAACCAGGCGATAGCAACCTATCAAGTTGAGGTTCAGTTTTCTCGGGCGCCCTTTCATTATCGGCGAGTAACAGGTCAAGTCGAGGTCCTCTCGTATAGTTCCTTAAGGCCTAAGCCCTAAAGACTTAAAATTTTATAATAATATTCCTTTCACCGAGTAGTGGTTTACTAAAAATTGATTTTTTGAAAAATCGAAAAGGGAGATTCGTTAAAAAAATGATATTTTAGAACTACAACTTTTAAAAGTATAAAAGTTAACCAGATTTTTTTTGTACTAAATAAACAAAAATGTATTTGATAAAATTACATCCTCAAATGCATGCAGGCCCACGCGAAATGGTTAGTTTAACAATAACAGACAGATGGATACAATATTTTGAACATCTAAATTTTGTCTTGAAAAAGTTGACAAATCCTTCATGGGTCTGAGTACGCATATATAATAAACTTCCACGAGATATCTTAGACTTTCCTTTTTCATAGTTTTTATAGCATTCACAAGTTTTTAGTTGAACGAAATGTCTGGAACTTGATTTCGTTAACTCATTTAATATGGATGATATTAAATTTTATACAATAAAAATTGTTAAATTTAATTTAAACAGAGTATCTTGAGTTTTTGGCGGCTCTTCTCAACATTTCAGCGTTCCAAGCCGGTGGTAGCTTACTACTTATAATGTTAAAACATTTAACGATTCAAAAGTGCATGCGAATTATTTGAATAAAGATATTTTGAATTTCAATAAAACGGTTCGGTATTTTCGCCATGAATATAACTCTCTCGTAGAATAAGATCTTATATATATGAGTTGTACACGGGTACATAACATATACAATATCCGGCGTTAAATATTGCACATCGACCTTTGGAATGAGACAATCGGCTAATTTCGGCTTCGTAGAGCGTTATCTCTGTCGTACGTAATACAACGATTGACAAATCGTCACATAGGTGAGAGAATATGAGACAGAGATAGTCCATTTTCTCTTTCCAAAGTTCGGTGTGCAATATGAATCGCCGGGTACTGTAGGACGCGTACTTTAATTTGGAAGTCGATGGTGTACAACAGAGATGCCAGTCAATATAAGTAGTCTCGGCCAATAAAACTTCTCTCAAAATTTGAAATTTATTATCAGAGAAGAGACGACAAGTATTCTAAACAATAATTTAACTTTACATACATTTATTATAATGTACTAGTCAAAATAAAAATACTTGCTTCCATGAACAGTGATTTTTTTGCGATGCCCATAACGTTAACCATTGTTAATTTGATCCAAGAGTTTCACACCCCTGGCGTACAGTATGGGTGACGTAAGTGTAATAGAAATCCTCTCACCTGAGGTATCCAAAGGCGCGCTCGTCGTCCGCGAACTGCTTGCGGAACTCCGTGAAGTCGCTGCCACGCGCCGAGCACACGATACGCGACCCTTCGAACTTGAACACCGCCCTGCCGCAAACACATTCAACTACATGCCACAATAACCATCAACATATCGCTGCCACAAAACCCTGGAGGCAAATCGCTTTCAACCAATGATAATGACTTATGGAAATAGGAAGATATAATGTACGGATTTGAGACGTCATCGCTTACGGGCCTTGTACAGAAGGTTCAAGAATAACCCCAAGAACAACGGAGAAAGCAAGGCTGAAGGGTTGTTGTGAGATCGAATCAAATATGACATCTGCAGAAGAATTGACGGATTTGAGACGTCATCGCTTACAGGCCTTGTAAAAAGGTTCAAGATCAACCCCAAGAGCAATGAAGAAAGCAAGGCTCGAGGCTTTGTTGTAAGATCGAATCATAAATGACATCTGCAGAAGTATTGATCGTCTAAAGTAGCAGCAGGCATGGAAGCATGCATGCATCATTCTCTGATGACAGTAATAACGCTGTCTATCAACCAAGTAGGGTAATCAAAGTTAACAAATTTAAATATGGTTAACAAATTCGTTGTAACATTACTTCTGAAGATGCCCCGTGGAGCGATGAAACACGTGTTGAGTGATTTAACGGTGACAGTTGTGTAATTCGCATTGTTTGCCGCATACGCATTTATCAGCGGGCTGGCGAGCGGTGCACTTTATTGCACGACTACCGCTACATGAAAGTAGCTATGTATTAGTCATTTTCTTACTAATGGCACTTTTCCCTGACCTTTATGTAGTAAAGAGAGTTCTATGGCTTCCCCAAAAGCCTCGGCTCATGCTACATCATCATCTTCATTACAGCTGATAGACGTCCACGGCAAGGCAAGCCTCCCCCGAAGATCGCGACCACAATGACCAATCTTACCCGTATCCAGCTACCCCCCGCGACGTTGACTATGCCGACGGTCTAGTGAGGAACCTACCCATGCCGCATCTACTGGCTCGAAGTTTACTCACCACGTACCATTTCATACATCATTACGAATGTAGGAACCCGTTATAATAATGTTCCCGATAAATATCCATGTAGATCTGACCGTACATGCATTCCGCATGGAACAGTGTTTCATTACAGTTAGGTTGGAGAACATTACTAATTCTAAATACCATAGTCATACTGGAACACAACAATATTTCCACAATACTGATTAGTAATGGATATATTTTCCGGAATGACGACAGCTTTTACCAGAATACCACCAGTAAAGTACAAAGTACAGCTACAAGGCATACCAAGTTCCACCACTTACCACTCTGTTGGTGTCCCGTCAGAGCGCACGTCTTCATATGCAGCCCGTATCGTGTCGCGGTCCAGACCGGTCGTCATGGCGACCTGTAAAAAACAACACACATTTAATTATATAATACTCTTTATTATTCACGACAAATAAATACAGAAATAAAAATAAATACAAGGGGGCGGTCTTATCACTCAAGGCGATGCCTTACAGACAACCACAGTATGGTAATACAAGACAGATAGAAGGTAGTACACCAATACCTCACTTTGCGACGTGGTTACGTTCCCAAAAAAACACGACGCAAATTGAAACGTCGCAAAGTGAATTAAAATTTTCTTTAGCAAACCATGTAAAGATCGGAGATAGGTTCCAGGGTTACGATAATACTACTTTTTAAAAAGAAAATATAACAAAGTAAACATAATAAATTGGAAAAATATATAACTTTTTGTAACCAGAAACAACACATTAAAATTTATACAAAATTATAATTCTCTTTTTAAAAAAGCACAACACTACGTAATTGAAACTGAACTCTAAAATTAGCAAAACAAAGTGAAAATAAAACTGTATTAAGATTGCGTTGATTTTTAGTTAGACGGGGAATCCACGAGTTTTGATGGCATGGCGCAATTAGAAAAAAATGTTGCCACCTTTTGGAAAAAAAAGACAATTTCAAAAAAAAAAACTAAAGACTCGAACCCAAAACAACGCAACCTCGAAAATCTAACGACGCACAGTGAAATTTAGTACTGATTAAGCAGCGACGCAACTTCGAAGAAAACGCAAAACGAAACGACGCAAAGCGAGGTATTGGTGTATATACAAACATACATATAGTATCTTTTTACAAGTAGCCACTAGTTTTACGAAACGTAAATTAACATTTCGTATATGTATCGTGTATTAGAGACATCGAAAAGTAATGTTCCTTTCTTAAGTTAAATTCACACGACTACATTTTTAACAAGTTTTTATTTCTAATCAATAATATATTCACCTTCGTTATCAACAACCTTTTGCCACCTAGTATACAAAATCAATGCCGGAGCGATAACAAATCAATCGGTTTTTCTTTAAAATATATCGACAAATACATTACTTTCCGATCCCCCTAATATATGTGATTTAGATATAAGTGTAAAAACTTTAAAGAATTGTATATATATTTTATATGTCAAAAATATTTTACAAATGTTTCTCAACCTGACCTCCATCATCACATGATCACTCTGAAACTCTTGGAATACCACAGGCTATAACTTCTGGCAATACAAACTCTGGAGTGACAATAAACCATAATTAATTTTTATATGTAGTAATTCAAATTTTAAAAATCTTTCTTAATTTTCTTTTCTTACTTTCTTACGTTGTTTATTATTTGTAAAGCCAGTAATTTTTTAAACTACGTGTTATACATTTACTGACAGCAAATGCTACACATTCAATCCTTAAGTAATAAATATTACCGTTTAGTCTTGAACTGTGTAGTAGTAGAAGTCAACACAATCTGTGGGTAGGTGAAACATTACATTGTAAGACGGAGCGGCGAGAAGACGAATGTGAAGTAACAAGCGTATAAATTATTATCTAAAGAATAAAAGAGTAGTAGGTGGGTAATAAATAAATAATGAACAAAGTTGTAGTTTGTACACAATCATTAATATAAGTGCAATGTTATATGAAATGTATGAAAATTGATGTTTATATTTCGCGGTTGATCTATCTCCTTTTGGTGTCCCTTGCGTTGAGTTTTCGCCTGAACCCTGAATTCCCAACAGTGTCCAATCCTCCAGGAGTCTCCAATGACTATACGAAGACCGTTGGCATGTTAAAAAAACCACAGGGTTCACAGTTCTAAAAGGTCCATAAATATTTATCTGCTTACGATAGTAAAGAACTAAATAATTGGCTCGACTTCATCTATTAATGTTGACAGAAATTAAAAAAAAAACTCAGTGCTATTGACAGTACTGTTAGTACTTATGCCAAGTTTCACAGACCTTATACAGTTCCTTAGAAGAATTTAAAAAAAAATCAGCACAAATTTCCCTTATTTTTTTTAAATGACCCCCGCTATTGGAGACCTCTCGTACCCCTAATTAGTCGAGATCAGGGTCTTTGTTTAGAAATAAGTTTTTCAGATTTTTCATCTTTATTCTTCACTCACTGTCATACTTCTCAATTTCTTTTATTCTTACCTTATTTCCATCATAATATCTTTCATTTTGTTTTATCATTCCTTCTTGCTTTCATCGCCTTCCTTCCATCATATTAGGTGGCTATGTACATTTTTTTTCCTTATTTTATTATTTACATATTCTATTTTTTTTATCACAGTTTTCTTTGGGTTGTGTTTTCTTAATACATTACTACACTTTTCCTATTCTATTTTTCCTATTATCAATTGACTAGTTATTTTATGTGCAGTTTATTAGGTACCTACATATCCTATACTGTTTTGTTTCTATTAACAGTGTCACTCACCGCCCTACGAGCAAACGATAGGAATAATGAGCGAAGGTTGTGGTCGCCCAAATTTCCCTTATCAGATATTGTATGATGCGTAATGTTTTAACACTTTACAAATGTAATACTCTATAGCGGGTAGATGTGGCTGTCGTTAGGGGCAGAAAGAGAAAGTCAATCCTGTACCGTTCAGTTCACCAGTTCGAACTTGGCCCCGTGTACTGCGAGCAATGATTTAACTGCATTATAGTATCTCTTGTGTAGATTTATCCAAAAGAGTCAACGTATTACTAGCACAACCATATTAAGTTTATCTTCACATTTAGTCTAGTTTTAAGAAAATTAAAAATATAGTTCTACCGGAACTTTTTAAAGTGATCTATTAGAAAACAGTAACCTCTGGTTTAAACTATCTAAAAACTTGACTTGAAATCTTTAGATGTTAAGATATGCACACTGTTCTGAAAGGTGTTCAAGTAACAATGATTTTTTTTATTTTTACAATAAGATAATAATGTTCCTGTACGACGGCAAATACCGCACTCATCATTATATTTCCGACACAACAAACACGATAAATCACAGGATAAATAAAAATTACGCAAACGGGTACATTCAAAATAAGAGTAAAAAAGGCGTACGACGTATGCAAGCAAAAGGTACATGTAAACGTATCTTAACTTCTGAATCTGTAATCTTTGCTGCCCAAATGACATTTATAGATTCCGCGGATTTTATGCTGCAGAACACTTAACCTAAGACCTCTTTTAAAAGCGAACTTCGAGGTGTTAAAAGGCAGGCTCCATTCTTAGCTATTCTTATTTAATCAGAGCAATAATGTGTATTCATTGTCATTTCAACTGTAAGACGTTCACTGCTAATCGTAGGCTTTCAGCATAAATCTCCAAGAGGACCGGTTGGAAGCGGCCTAGAAACAGAATCTTTCGACGTCTTTAACCCTTAAATGCATGACATTTATTTAAACTTTAAAAAAAAACGTCTTACAGATACGTACAGGGAAAAATAGAAAAAATATATACATTTATACAATATCTTTGATACTTATTTTATTAAAAAAAAACCTTAAGTTGCAGATATACAACGGTATGCATTTATTTTTTAATATAGTACTCATTTTAGGTTTAAGTGGTATGTTGCAGTTTTCAACATTATGCATTTAAGGGTTAAAGTCATTTATCCACCTGCATTATCTGTTATCAACTCCAAAATAGATATTGGGCCTAAATTATTTGACATAATTGCCACATCTGTAAAAAATAGAAGCCTTCCTAGTACTGGATCAACGACTGACTTTGTTCAAAATATTAAACACAGTTGTGTTGTTGATTATAAGGTTCTGGAGTGGAGAGTACGAACTGTCAAACGCACATGAGGACGTCAACCCACATAGCGGACAGACGACCTGGTTAAGACCGTAAGAAGACTCAGGAAATAGACCACGAAGGGTCCCTTCCCATTGAAGGTACTACGGTTGAAATTATGATGATGATTGGCATGGTACCTTAGAAGAGCAGGAGGCCTCGGAATGACAAGACTCAATGTCCTGGACATCGTCACTTGGACACGAAACATCCTCCTTTCCATCCTTGACAATGGAGTAGAGCTCTTCGATCCTTTTTTTCAGGATAACGACGTCACTCCTAATCCTCCTTCTGTCCGCTGACGACTCCTCCAGTGCGACAATTTTGTCGGAGAACTGGGACATGATGCTGCGAAGTTCCTCCACATTATTGGTAAGGACATCGAACTTTGTTATAATTGTGTTCTGATTATTAGTGAGCTTGACTATGTGATCCTGTATGGACTGTAAATTGCCTTCCATATGATCGGTCTCGTCCATCGGCATGTCTGTTTAATTTCACCGAAATCTTAGAAAAAATTCTTATGCTTTATTGCATATTGTAGATAAAAACTTTAGGAATAACCAGGTTTAAAGACACTAACTGTTTTATTATTTCATTGTTGAATTTGACGTTTATGGTGTTTTTTTTTAATTTCCTTTCTGTCAAAATCTCACCAGATTTTAATAGGATTTATTTGTCGGTAAAAAGGTTTTGAGTATGAAGTATCTATATTCATTAGAATTTTTGGGAGGAAACACAAATTCAAACATTAAAGTAGTATCTATCGGGTTTAATATTAATTTATTGGTGCATATACATGCACCGAACGATATAAGCTTTTGGTTGCATAAAACCTTGCATTTCTTAGGTCCTTATTTCTGAACAATCTAGTCCTACGTAGTTATCGCTATTGAACGAGTATTACATTTCCTGCGGCTTTAGTTTGCTACTTGACTACAATAAAAATGAATTATCAAAAATGTGGGTATGTGCAAAACTCAAGAATAACCTGACTAATTTGGCAAATTTTATTCATATTTTCATTAAAACGCGCGAAAAGTTAGGTTGTTATGGAAAGAAACAATGGAAAATTTATAAGCTCTTTCGCACGCAAACAATTATGACCATTTCAGCCGTTAGACTATTTCCTGGACATAGTCTTGCCTTACAAATATCCTATAGAACCGGTCTGAATCTAGTTTTATACCTTTAGTAGTAGACCTTGATAAGGTCGTCTGTCAATCCATCTTGCTGGTGAATGTCTTATGCCCAAGTAATAGTGTAAAACCATTCGTATCCAGGCAAAAAATTATAAAGGTGATTAAATTTAAAAAATTTCCGGTAGACGCAGCGTGGGTAGGCTTTTCTTTAGTGGACCGAAAGTCAAGGTCGCTGGATACGGGCAGAAGACTGATCATCATGGCGATCTTTGAGGAAGAGTGAGGATATGTTCCTTGGAGAGGGAGTCTATCGGCTGATATATTCAACAAGGTGTACAAAATATATCACCGTACATGAATAATTATAATAAATGTAATGATTAATAAGCCTAGCAGTGTGGACAACTTTTTGTGAATATTTATTATAAAGATATTAAATCAATAAATCAAGTGATAACTTCCTGGAGAAACTCGTTTTATTTAAATTTATCGACCATTCACTATTACTTCACTAATCTTAACCATACTCTACCATTGTTTCTGCAATGCCTATTTCATGAAAGAGTATTTAAACCAGTAAACCTATAAATTTTGTATAATCGAGTCATTTACCAAATAAACTTTTCTTTACTCTTTTTGGGCAATTGCGAAGTTGTACAAGGGGTGATAGGTTATGTGTAATATCTTAAAAGGGATGAACGTATATATGTTGTCAGCAAAAAAAATTAGACTATCCTATTTTCGATCAACCTATAAAAAGTAATTAGTCTGCAGTATGTAAGTATATAAGAATTTGACAGGCCTATAATTTCTGGAAGTACATTCTACAAAGTTAATAATTAAATATGTGTACTACATTATTTCTAAAACCGTTGATTTTTGTACAAGATATAAGATCCATTGTCAGAAAATGAGACATCTTATAAAGATTTTACATCCATAAATAATCACCTTTGCTGCCTGTAAAATTATTTTTTTTTAATCAATATAGGTAGAAATAACAACAATAAATAGGTAGTAAAATGAATGTATTATTTTCAAAAACTAATTCAAGTTTATAAACACTGAAAAACAAACACTTGTTACATGCTTGAAAACAAACTTATCAAGCTAGCATTGTCTTTTTTCATCATGCTAGTAAATTTTTTACAATGCTAATGTAGTTCAAGACCTTTGTAATGTATCAATCGTATCGACCCTAGGCCTTGTAGCTTTTATTTGTTCTATATTTTATAGCGTCTTTTCGAATAAATTTTATATGCATTGACTAGAGAAAAAAATAAAAAAACAGGATTATTGTAGGAAAAATTTAATAATAAATTTCCTGTCAGGCAAAAAATTTAAAACATAGCAATAATTATAAGTAAATAAAACAGTTTGGTGAGATCTAAAGCAGTTTATTTGTTTTCTACTACATCAAAGGAATGCAAGAAAGCGGAACCAATAATTCGCGTTTACATGCCCCCGCGCAGACGGAGTACCAGGTGGAGAGTGGACTCCTTCTGGATGTTGTAGTCCGAAAGTGTGCGTCCATCTTCCAGCTGTTTACCGGCGAAAATGAGACGCTGCTGGTCTGGGGGAATACCTTCCTTGTCCTGGATTTTGGCCTTGACATTTTCAATGGTGTCTGACGGTTCAACTTCTAAAGTGATTGTCTTACCAGTCAAGGTTTTTACGAAGATCTGCATACCACCACGGAGACGGAGTACCAAGTGAAGAGTGGACTCCTTTTGGATGTTGTAGTCCGAAAGTGTGCGTCCATCTTCCAGCTGTTTACCGGCGAAAATGAGACGCTGCTGGTCTGGGGGAATTCCCTCCTTGTCTTGGATTTTAGCTTTGACATTTTCAATTGTGTCCGATGGTTCAACTTCTAAAGTGATGGTTTTTCCAGTCAAGGTTTTTACGAAGATCTGCATGCCACCACGGAGACGGAGCACCAAGTGAAGAGTGGATTCCTTCTGGATGTTGTAGTCTGACAGGGTACGTCCGTCTTCCAGCTGTTTACCGGCGAAGATGAGACGCTGCTGGTCTGGGGGAATACCTTCCTTGTCCTGGATTTTGGCCTTGACATTTTCAATGGTGTCTGACGGTTCAACTTCTAATGTGATAGTCTTTCCAGTCAAGGTTTTTACGAAGATCTGCATACCACCACGGAGACGGAGTACCAAGTGAAGAGTGGACTCCTTCTGGATGTTGTAGTCCGAAAGTGTGCGTCCATCTTCCAGCTGTTTGCCGGCGAAGATGAGACGCTGCTGGTCTGGGGGAATTCCCTCCTTGTCCTGGATTTTAGCTTTGACATTTTCAATTGTGTCTGATGGTTCCACTTCTAAAGTGATTGTCTTACCAGTCAAGGTTTTTACGAAGATCTGCATGCCACCACGAAGACGGAGCACCAAGTGAAGAGTGGACTCCTTTTGGATATTGTAGTCTGACAGGGTACGTCCGTCTTCCAGCTGTTTACCGGCGAAGATGAGACGCTGCTGGTCTGGGGGAATACCTTCCTTGTCCTGGATTTTGGCCTTGACATTTTCAATGGTGTCTGACGGTTCAACTTCTAAAGTGATTGTCTTACCAGTCAAGGTTTTTACGAAGATCTGCATACCACCACGGAGACGGAGTACCAAGTGAAGAGTGGACTCCTTCTGGATGTTGTAGTCCGAAAGTGTGCGTCCATCTTCCAGCTGTTTACCGGCAAAGATGAGACGCTGCTGGTCTGGGGGAATTCCCTCCTTGTCCTGGATTTTAGCTTTGACATTTTCAATTGTGTCCGATGGTTCCACTTCTAAAGTGATTGTCTTACCAGTCAAGGTTTTTACGAAGATCTGCATGCCACCACGGAGACGGAGCACCAAGTGTAGAGTGGACTCCTTTTGGATATTGTAGTCTGACAGGGTACGTCCGTCTTCCAGCTGTTTACCGGCGAAGATGAGACGCTGCTGGTCTGGGGGAATTCCCTCCTTGTCCTGGATTTTAGCTTTGACATTTTCAATTGTGTCCGATGGTTCAACTTCCAATGTGATGGTTTTTCCAGTCAAGGTTTTTACAAAGATCTGCATACCACCACGGAGACGGAGCACTAGGTGAAGAGTGGACTCCTTCTGTATGTTGTAGTCCGACAGTGTACGTCCATCTTCAAGCTGTTTACCAGCAAAGATAAGACGTTGCTGATCTGGAGGAATACCCTCTTTATCTTGGATTTTAGCCTTAACATTTTCAATTGTGTCTGAGGGTTCAACTTCTAAGGTAATAGTTTTTCCTGTCAAGGTCTTGACAAAGATCTGCATGCCTCCTCTTAGACGAAGCACTAAGTGAAGTGTAGATTCTTTTTGGATATTGTAATCTGATAGTGTGCGCCCATCTTCAAGCTGTTTACCAGCAAAAATAAGACGTTGCTGATCTGGAGGAATACCCTCTTTATCTTGTATTTTGGCCTTAACATTTTCAATTGTGTCTGATGGTTCTACTTCCAATGTGATTGTCTTTCCAGTCAAAGTTTTAACAAAGATCTGCATACCACCACGGAGACGGAGCACTAAATGAAGAGTAGACTCCTTCTGGATGTTGTAATCTGAAAGTGTGCGTCCATCTTCCAGCTGCTTTCCGGCAAAGATCAACCTTTGCTGATCTGGGGGAATACCCTCCTTATCTTGAATTTTGGCCTTAACATTTTCAATTGTGTCCGAGGGTTCAACTTCCAATGTGATTGTCTTTCCAGTCAAGGTTTTTACGAAGATCTGCATACCACCACGGAGACGGAGCACTAAATGAAGAGTAGACTCCTTCTGGATGTTGTAGTCTGAAAGTGTGCGTCCATCTTCCAGCTGCTTTCCGGCAAAGATCAACCTCTGCTGGTCAGGAGGGATTCCTTCCTTATCTTGAATTTTAGCCTTAACATTTTCAATCGTATCAGAAGGCTCAACCTCTAAAGTGATGGTTTTACCCGTTAAAGTCTTCACGAAAATCTGCATTTTGTTCTGAAAGTAATGAAAAAATAATTAAGCAAGAGGAAATGATTAATACTAAAAACCTTCAATACAGCAGAATTTGCTTGCGCACAATAAGCGTTGTGCAATTGAATGAGTCATCTAAACCCTCGTTAAAAAATATTGCAATGCCTTGCAATAAATAATGCTCAAGTTAAATTATTAAATGAACAATTATTTCACAGATATATATATATACACATGTAAAAAAATTCAAATCTTCCAATAAGATGTTACATTTATGTGCATTTCAAACGAGACTCCATTCAACAAAAAGCTAAAAGAACTAGTAAATAGCAATGCAAGTTTACCTAATTTGTACTGCTATTGCATCAGCTATAAGATTTGTAGTAGTCCGGATATTTATTGCTTCTTCTGATGAAATTTATTTCAATTACGAGACGTAATGTTCGTTAATAATTTCGTATTTGTTTGTATTGTTTTTAATAATCCACTTTTCAACGTTTTAACGGAAGAAACTAATTAGATTTTAGAGACTTCAAACAAAGGACAAAAGAAAAATGGCGGAGCTCTTTGTTGTATAATATCGAGAATTCTGTAAACATTCACAGTATATTTGTATTAGTAACAAAGTTTTGAGAATAAAGTTAATAGAAAACTAATAAAGAATGAGATGATGAATTAAGATCTTATTCTTATACATACAGAAAATATTACTTTTTTAGGATAATTATTTCATGTAACTATAATTAATGTTATTATATATAAATAATTTTTCTCACGTCTTCAATAATTAATAAAAGAAAATTAAAACTTCATTAGAAAAAGCAATCAATATCACGGAACACGTCAGACAAGATGGCGTACGTTACTCTACTGCGCAGTTCGACGAAATGACCTCTTCTATTTGAAATATTAGAAAAAAAAAATAAAAAATAGATGAAAACTTACCACTTCACTAGAATTTATCCTTTAACTAGAATTTCTTTACAATCAGCAACTTTAAAATAATTATACAATGTTCACACACGAAGTCTGTCACACGTCTTATTCCTTTTTCAATTCTCTTGCGAATGCGAGTGCGGGAGGAGGGGACGTCGTTTTTATAACCGTCAAGTGAGTCGATCAATACGCGCAAACGATGAACCACGAAGCCGATGAACTCTATTCTCGTCTCCTTCCTTTATATTGTCCAGGAAAGGGACGGCGGCTATGGAACGTTCTAGAAACAATCCGAAGTTTTCTTTGTGACGTATCGACTGCCACAAGTAAAGCAAAATAAAAAACAAATGTATTATAAAAATACAATACTTCAATATAATGTATATTATGAAATGTTTTTAATAATATATAATTAATCATAAAACGATATATAAATAACGTATATTAATTTCATTTACATTTATAAATATCGTCTTAAGGTCATATTCTAAGTAATAACATTATTTAATTAGTAAACAGTATACGACCTAGTGCTTACTTAATTCTTAATTCCGACATATAACTAACAGTTATATGTTTTCATTTTAATGTCGTAAATTGGTCTTTTTACCTGTTATAAAACTAACGGCATTGTTAAGATTGTTATTTACCTACGAGTTTTAGAAAAAAATCTTATAAGAAATTTGACAGAGAAAAGTTACATAGTCTATCCACAAAATCAATACAACGCCATTCGAACAAAGAATACATAGGTTCTGATAAACATTATCTATGCATAAATGCATGGCTGATGTTTATCGAAAATAAATATTTTTGTTTTAAATTGTGTTTTGACCTTCACTTTTAATATTATGATAGTGAAACTACCGACACTTTATAATATTAATTATATTTATAATATTTATTTTGTCTGATGTATAAACATCGCTGTTGTTCACTCATACATGTAATAAAATTCTTGATTAATACTTATTCAGTTATAATAAACAGCTTTTGTAATTATAATTACTGTATTACTATACAATGAATTATTTAAGGAGAATGTTTTCTAGGTTCTAATTATGAACGTATTGAAATATTTATTTTTACGAAACATTCGAGATAAATACACGTGTATAAATAGGAATTCTCTTCAAATGGAACAAAGGTTTTTAGTTGTTTTGTTTCGGTACATGAACAGTTATTGTGAAAACATGACGTAGTTCCCAGTAGCCGTCGTGAGTTGCGAATTTCACGATAAGGAAAATAATAAACAAGAGGTTTGTTTTTAATCGAAATTCATTGTATTTATTTTTATTTCTATCATATTAATACACACAGGGATATAATATTAACCACATTTGTGAATGTGTGAAAAAAAACAAATAAAGTATATTTGTTTTTTTTTTCACATTTACCTTCGTTTTTTCGCATTTAAATGTTCTTATTTAACTTCCATTTACCTAAGAATAATACATCTATTGTTAATAAAGATACCGTCGTTTGAATTCAATGATATTTAATCTCGGTCGTAAAATATAGCGAAACAACGGATGGACTAAAAACCTATTAATACATTGTACTGAAAGAGAAATTTAGTATTCCAGGAAATGTTTTTGAGGTTACTGCTTACTGTTTATAAAACATATTTTTTAAAATCATTTAGGTTACTATTTACCAGGTTTATTAGGTTATAAATATGAATTTGCAGGAAAATATAACTTTTGATGTTATCATTGTATATTAGCTAATCATGAACGTGGTATTTCCTAAAGAATTAGTTTCTATTGATCTTTATTTAACGGTTCTTGAAAAGTGATGAGTTGTGTGATGAAGTGATGATTCACGGTGTGTTTTGGAAATAGGATTTACTACATTCATAAGCGATAATTGTGAATATAAACAGACTCGAATCTAAAATAAAACAAGAAAAACATGTTTGTTTTGCATTTGTAGAACAAATCACAAGTACATTTTATGCACGCGTTCAAATAGAGAAACGCAAAATATTTTTATTTACTCATCGTCGGCCATGTTAAAATTTCTGCGTATTTTCTACGCATTAAACTATAAATAAATGCATACATGTTTACATTTCTTCGTATTTACGCGTCACAATTATATTGATCTGTTATGTTTATTTATATGTTACATAACTTTACATGACTTAGTTTTTATTATTATAAATTTTATAGTCATTTGAATTAAAGAAAAATATAATTATTAAGTAAAAGTTTGTGGAAAAGTGTAAATTTAAAATTAAAACATAACCTGTTTTAATTTTAATATACATAATATGTTAACAAACATATATAATTTGTGTCTTATATTACAGCCGCCTTTTTCTAAATCGGTTGACATATGTTTACCACCTACCTGGTTATATTTTCAAGTAAATTATGTTTAAGATAAAAAAAAAAATATCTACCCTTATAAGAACCCATCTCTCTATATTCATTCCTTTATTCTCATTACATGATTTACTTTATTTATAATGATAAGTTCGAAGTTAGATAACAAAGAAGTAAAAGGCAACTTATCTCATATTTAAAAGAAAATGTTTACAAATTAAAATTTTATTAGATGTCGTAATTATTTATTTGGGATTTATGTTATCTACACATAAAGTAGGTTAAATAGATATCTAAAGTTTGTATATGTTTCCGTGTATTAATATTTTATCATTCATAGATAATAAATACACACAGTAACTGTCACATCAAAGGTAAATAGTTCTAGATAACAGAATAATCTAGATTTTTTTAAAAGTGTTCTAAACGCGAAGACATGGGTTTTTAACATTAGAGGAAATATATATTTTATGTTTTTATCAGTTTAAAATGGTTTCTATAAGAACAAATACTGAATTTAACTTAAAATAATAAAAAATATAACAAGTAAGATTTGTGTCACCATAATGTTATGTGATAATGCGCGAAGCGGAAGTTTATTATTATATGTATAAGTAGGTTAATCAATTCGACCTTATTGCAATTCGCCTAGATACAAGACGAAAAGTTCTAAATTTTGTAATCTATAAATATACAGCGTAAATAAGGCGAGGTTGAACAAAAAAGGAACTACTTTTACATTGACGCTCGTAGTAGTGTACAGCGTTACCGCAAGATGGCGTTAAAAAGTAAAATGAAGATAATTATTAAAGAGGTAATTTTATTTTTAAATTTGATTCTACTCTTAAGAAACATGAGGTAAAGATGCGAAATAAAATATGCTTAAACTGTTGTAATTCTGATTAATGACAAATTTATCGACAATATGCCGTTATTTAAAAAAAAAAATCAGTCATGAGAGCGCATTAAAAAATTATCCGCTTCACCGTATCCGAGGACCGTGAAGAATGAATTCTCTTTCTTGCTTCACTTTCTTTTCAGTGAAAAGAAATTAACATCAATTGTGGAATAACTGGACCGTGGCAAAGTCGTCGATTCATGAAGTTGGTTCTGTTTTTTTTTCTCCTAAATTAATTAGCGCCATCTTTCCATGTAAATTTACATCAATTTATACTAACACAGATAATGTTAACTATTATATATTATCGATGTATTTTATTAGGTGTACGTCAAATAATAAACATGGCTTTTTGGAACACATGTGGTCTTCTGACTTCTCGTCCAAAATAATTCAATTTCCAAAGATGGAGGTCTTTGACCAATGTGTGTTGATAGTGATGACTGATCAAAGACGAAGTCATTTACGCTGGGCCTTATAACACTCAAGTTCACCCAGAAAGATATGATCGGAGTTTCGATGCAAGATAACAGAAAAAACAAAAGTCGCTGACGTAGTTAGAACAATTGTTTGTGTGTTATTGGACGGGGCACATCTTTCATACAATCGATGGCCGTTAAGGAACGAAAGGTTCTCAAGTGTTGACTACGAACTGGTCGAGATGGCTTAGGTAGATCCCCTTTAAGTGGACCGAAGATCGCTGGATGCGGACAGTATAAGACCCGGCTTCGTGCATTCTTTGGAGAAGTCCTATGTGTATTGGGCAGTGGCGTAGCTAGGGGATGGCGAGCGGGGAGGCCGCACCAGGCACCACAAGCAGGGGGGCACCAAAGTTGAAAATGATTTTTTTTTTATTATTTTGAACCAAAAAAATTATATATTAACTATATTCTGTTCTGAATTTTGAAATTATTTAGACTCTTTAGGAGGGGGGGGGGGCACCATGCCCCAATCTGCCCCAGGCCCCAAATACCATAGCTACGCCACTGGTATTGGGTCTTACTTATTCTCTTTTTAAGTTGTAGCTGTTAACCTAAGGGCTTTTACAGCTTCATTGGAGGTGATTTCACTGAGCGGTAGGATCCGTTAGCTTAAATAGATTTTTACGGCTAAAAAGAAGAGTGTAAATGTCTTGTCACTGGTATATTCTACCGGTAGTTTTTTTTTGTTACAAAGGAAAACTGTTCCGCGAACTCTGTATCGATGAAACTGTATGAGCGGCATAGGCTAACGGCGCTTACTTTGTTCGAAACTAAATACAATACAAGCATTCCGTATGGAACAAACATGCGGGCTACTTCATACAACGGTTTTTTTTGAATTTCGAAACATTATTGCTTTACGCAATTTAGATTAGTTATTAGTTTGGGGGTAGCGTGAAACATACACGCATACCCCGGGACGGGCTATCCAGAATAGCACAGGGCGAGGGAAGATCACGCGGCGATCCCTGACCGGGCGATACCGCAGTACCCCGTATAGCGCAGAGGACGATCACAGGGGGGGGGGGTGTTAATGGTTAGGAATCCCACATACCCCCATCCTCCCTCCAGAGGCGAGGCATCTTGACGTTCGGAAGATTTCCCTCCCGAAACCAAAAAAAGTTATTAGCTTTTGCAATGTGTTATAGAATATATTGTTGTATAAATAAGTCCTCAGTCTATATTAAAGCCGAAACAATAGAATAGTCATAATGTATCGTTTAATTTGTTAAGGTCTTCAATTGAATTAAAAATTTCGACATACGCTTTCGCAAATTAAGTGTTTCCTCATTATGTAAATATTTTATTACACTTAAGTATATTCAATTCATTTTTGGTTAATTGACATTAATTATTAAGACGTAAATTTTAAGTATAATATGGATGAACCTTGCGGATGCAATATACACAATATTAGAATTGCTAAACACGGCGATCGGGGCTGACGGCTCGCGTACTAGGTTTAGGAGAAATGTGGAGATCCGCAAAAAACCAAGATCACCGGCGTAGCTCGAAGAATTCCTTGTCTGAAATAGCATTTTTATGTGACGCCAATTTTGGGACCTTTCGCTCGAGCTCATAGGTGGATAGAATCTTTATTTCCATACTCATTTTTCGTCTTTTATACAATATCTTTTGTTCCTTTTACATTCTTCGCCTTCCTTCCATAGTTCTACGATTTTACGTTTATTATCATTTGTTTAACAACCTATTTATTAATAATTTTTATATATTTTTCTTACTATCTATAAAGCATGACGGGGCACTTTACTCGTGCAACCGAAGACCGTTGGGTACAAAAGGTTATTAAGTGGCGAATACAAGCCAGTAGACGCGGTGTGGATAGTCCCCCCCACTAGAATCGACGACATAGTTAAAATAGGGAAGACGCTGGATGCGGACAGCGCATGACCAAGGCCTTGCCAAAATAGATTAAAAAAAAATATTTAAAAAAATCTGATTTGGTCGTCGACATGTCCATGCTTCAAGCTTTCGGCCCGCTACATTCCAGATCCGTTCCGACCACACATCCCGTCTCGTAAAAGCAATAACCGTAACCCGCGATATATAAATACCGGTAAAGCTTAGCTGTTTATTGCGTTTGTCGCCATTTTGAAGCTAACTTAGCCGGGGAAACATTTTAAACTACGTGATTCATGTGTCTATGGTATGCGCGGTTGACAGTTATTCTTGTGTTGTCGAGTTTGTTTTTTTTTCTGGTTTTTTGTTTTGTAGAAATCAATTTTACTTATTCTTCAGAATTGTGTAGCTAAAAATCAAATGGAAGAAATATAAAATTACACGATGATATAGTTGAAAAATACAGTAGAAAAAGCTTTATAAAAATTCAGATAACTATGTATTAAATTAAGTATTATTTACTATCTGTCCTTGCAAACTTTATAACGTAAGTTGTTTGCCTGGCGAAAAAAAAAAGTTACAATTTTTCAGTGCAATAACTTTATACAGAATGATTGGAAATAAGTAGTAAAAACTTTAAACGTGTAGTTTATGTCTAAATTAGTTTCATCTAATTTAATATCAACAAAAACTAGACAATAAGACGACACAATTATTAATTAATTATCCTAGTGATGATTAATTTATAGTGCAGAGGTAAATTAATGAATAATTAATCTATTTAATAATCATATCGAATAGAATGCTGTACGCGAGATTTTTAAAAAGAATTTAAGAATATACAATTTCTTTTTCTATATTGAATCATTGGCATCGTATGACAGTGACTTCGTGATTTAAAAAAAAAAAGTTTTGACATTTCTTTTGGCGCGGTCTCGGTGTTTGTTAAGGAAACATTCCGTTTCAATTGAATTGTCTCGTCCGAAGGCGGTTAGTAATAATTTATGACACACACAGGAATGATGGCGTTAGTTTAGTCATATAGTTACCAATTCGGGTTAATGCACACTCGTATCCTGTTTATCTTTATTGTGGCCCGGACTTTATAGACGACCACACGTACGGTAGAGAATACATTCATAAGCGGAGCGGGTGTAAGATTATTACGTCAGATATTTTTTAACCCATATTACTGTCACCAATCAGTATTAAGTAAGAAAAGGACCAATATTTAGCCAGTAGTCGTTAAGTGCTGAACACAGAGTGAGCTCTCAGTAGCTCACTCTGTGTTTGGCACTAATCGATGTAACATAACTCCTCAAGATGCCCCACGGAGGGGTGAAGCACGTGTTGAGTGATTTAACGGTGACAGTTGCGTAATTCGCATTGTTTGCCGCGTGCGCATTTATCAGCGGGCTGGCGGGCGTGCACTTTGTTGCACGACTACCACTGCATGTGCGGAAGTGGCTAAATATTGGTCTTTTTCTTACTTAGTAAAAAACAGTATTAAGCCTGCTTCTTCTCCATAACTAATATCTTGCGAAACAGAAAATAATCAAAAATGAAATATATTAAAAATATAAGGTAACGATCAATAAGAATTCTGTTAAAAGTTCCAATGTCGAATAAATGAATATTATCTTTGATATCCACCACTTTGACTACACCTAGTTTCAAACATCGTAATTTTTACAATAAGGTATAATGTTACTAACCTAACTTTCTTAACAAAGATTGAGTGTAATTTTTACAAAGTAAGCCGTGTTAGCAATAAATATGCTATGTATATCATTACTTCAGCAGAATATAAACTTCCTCTATAGATTTCTAACATGACGGATTTGAACTGGCATACTTCCAATGTCTTCCGAGGACCTACACAAGGTCGCCTGTTCACCTTGTGGCTGGACGTCCTAAGCTTCGCTGGCCAGGTAGTGGTTTTCGCCTCGAAAAAGGCCCCATCGCTAATGACTTCTGTGTATTATGGGACTTGACCACTGTCACTTACAATAAAAAAAAAATAAACCAGTTACTCACAGCCGTAGTCAAGCTTTCCAGCCCTAGTTTTTAATATACTAGTATCCTTGCTTTTGTATTTTATGACACGCCAACGGGAACCTCCGGAAGGCTCCTGTGGGCTCCTGGGGATCCATTTGAACCACATTAGGAATTAAGAATCAATAGAGTATAATTCTGGTAGAACATCTTTTCACATCTGTGATGAAGATATATCTCAGTTTGGTCCCCCCAATTTATCTTATTTTATTGTCAACGGCAAGTATAACAAGTCTCCTGTGAAGGAGTGTGGAACATTTGCCGTAAATAAAACCAAGATATCGTACACGCGAACTTTTAATTTAAAATTTTTCAACATTCTACGTTCCGTAACAACTCGCCAAATCGCCGTTACTATAGACATCGCCTTATATATAATGGCGGATGATTAAAAACGTATTTAATAATAAATATAAACGAACGCATCACGCGTGATTTAGTTTTGTTTAAGAAATTTCTTTAGTGCGCCGTTTTGGTATTGGTTAGGCGAAAGGCGTTCAACTCACAGAGTGCGTCATGCGTTTAAATTTATAAACGTGTATTGACCTTGCGGTGTTGCCAGTGCATGAGATTCTGCCCGATTTCGGGAGATGGGATGCAAAGTAAAAAGTTTATATACAGGCTGTTTGCTTATAGCTATTAATACTTTACACCTCTTATTATAGATTATTTTCTGTCAATTAATGTGCGGTAAAAATATACAATTTATTAGACCGGAAAGTAATGTCGCTTTCTTAAGTTAAATTCACACAACTACATTTTAAAAAAAATATTTCTGATTAACAATATATTCAACTTCATCATCAACAACCTTTTGCCATCTAATATACAAATTTTCAATACCAAGCGGTAAAAATCAATCGATTTTTTTGGATATGTCGATAAGCACATTACTTTCCAGTCCCCCTAATATATTTAGTTACAATATAAGAATAAATGTACAAAATATAAATATGAAAAATCAAATATATTTGTTTAGCCCTTCATAATAATTTTTTTTTTAAATTTGGTCAGTAATTTGTGACAAAACTTCGCTTTATTGGCGTTAGAATTTTACGTTAATATTAAAAAATAAAAATAAAAATGTAACTCGAATACATTTATCAACAGCGACAAATAATCCAACACAGACCTGAAGATTCTCATCCTCACCAAGACTATATAATTAAAAAAGATGTAATTTCTCACAAAAATCACACGCTTTAGATATAAATGGCCGTTATAAACCATAAACGAAAATTCTAAATTCAAAATTATAGACAGATTTACAATAAGGATTTAATCAGTTTCTTAATTTCAATTTAAACGTAAAACCTAGGGTAGACAGTAATATATCTCCAAATATTTACTGGTTCAATTTACCCACACAATTTATTAAATAAAACAAATCATTAAAAAAGTCGCAATATTTACTATTTATTATGCAAACAGCAAATTACTCGCATTGATCTTAAAGGAGGTTGTATTTAAAAATGATTAGTCGATAAAAAAAAATATTCAAATTATCAGGGAGTTGTCAAAAAGTACTCGTATAATCTCATTACATTTAAAGACAAAACTAATCTCTGTTACGAGGCCAATAGAAAGAAACTTTTTGGCAAATTGAATTAGTGATAATAAGATATATTTATGAATTATATTACCAAGTATTAGTACACTAATACCTCACTTTGTGTCGTGGTTACGTTCCAAGAAAACACGACGCAAATTAAAACCTCGCAAAGTAAATTAAGATTTTCTATAGCAAACCATGTTAAGATCGAAGATAGGTTCCAGGGTTACGAAAATACAATTTTTTAAAAAGAAAATTGAACAAAGTAAACATTTAAAAAACAGAAATAATATAACTCTGATAATAAATAAATTGGTAAAATATATACCTTTTTGTAACCAGAAACAACACGTTAAAATTTATATAAATTTATTGTCCTCTTTTAAAATAAGCACAACACATTTCGTAATTGAAACACCAAAATTAGAAAAACAAAGTGAAAATAAAACTATTAAAATTGCGTTGATTTTTATTTAGAAAAGGAATCCCCGAGTTTTGAGGGCATGGCGCAATTAGAAACAAGTGTTGTCATCTTTCGGAAAAAAAAGGAAATTTAAAAAAAAAAATTAAAGACTCGAACCCAAAACAACGCAACCTCGAAAATCTAGCGACGCACAGTGAAAATTAGTACTAACTAAGCAGCGACGCAACTTCGAAAAAAACTTTCGCAAAAAGAAACGACACAAATCGAGGTATATATTGGTGTATTTTAACGTTTCCAAAACCATTTACAAAAAGTTTCATTAACTTAGAATTACATATATATATATATATATATACATATTATACTCTTACCGACTTAGAATCATTTACAATGATATAACTTATGTATGTAACGAGAACAATGATAGAGTTAAAATATATAGAAACTAAAACCAGATTGAGCACCGTGGAGCATCTGATAACCGGCTGTCCAGTATTTGGCGTGATAAAAATAGAATATCAGTTTGCAGGAAAGAACAGAAGAAAACATCGCCTATTTGTGAAACCGAAGGGTAAACCGCCAAACCTTACTGCCGAAGGGAATGTTTGATAAAGTTAAAGTAACAAAACAAAATACTCGAGTAATAAAGAAGAAAACAATCTGTGATAAAAGTGATAAAAATAATAATAGATAGAAGAATGTAATAGATATGGATATAATAAGAGAAGCATAAAACTAAAAATTGGAGTGTAGAAAAATGTAACTGGTATCAAATTGTTAATGCAAAGAAAAATAAAATAAAATTTGTACAATAGCAGTGTCCAAGAGGAAATCAAAGGATAGAGAGAGAGGCAACATATAAAAGGTAACAAGGTATGAAAAGAAAAGAAAATGCGATGAAAAAAGAACTAGCGAAAGATATAGAGACGGATAAAAGAATTTGTGAATATTATTAATAAAATAAATAAGTAAAGAAAAGGACCAATATTTAGCCACTTCCGCACATGCAGTGGTAGTCGTGTAATCTATTTACTATTTTAGAGAGTATGAAGTCTTAATTACACCAAATAATTTGACATCTCCTTTCTTCCATCAGACAAAACGACGTGAGGATTCACGACATCCGTACACTGTTGAAATTCCATCCACCCACACTCAGCTTTATGCAGCTTTAATAGTGCGAACAGCCAGAGAGGAACAATCTACTGACGTCATTATCTCCAGTCAATTATAACTTAGAGGAGTCTTCAAGACAAGAGTGTATAGGTTTGTTCTAGGCAAGCATGTAGCATAGCAGATCTCGTCATTGCTTAACACGTTCACTGCGGGCCCAATTTTGAAGACCTTTCAGCTGGTGCGGCTGAGGTCGAATCAGCCTCAAGCTGAACTTCCTAGTAGTGCGGTTGAGGCCTTTTCTACCTCATGTTCATCAATATTTTTTTACAATATTGACTATTGCTTCGCAGACATAAAGAAAGCTATATTTGTCTTTGTCATACCTCATATGGTTGAGTGTAAACAGCCGCCGCACTAGAGAGAAAACACGAGTTTTACGCGCCGCACCAGTGCAAAGTTTACCATGAGGCTGAATCGACCTCAAGCCGCAGTGAACGTGTTAACATCAGGCGAGACAGAGGTCAAATATCTCGGTTAAACATGAAAAAAATATTAAAAATTACAAACTCAAATATTAACATTAGTGCTAAGTAGTCTGTAAGAGAATAGTTTCTTTAAAAAAATACGACAGTACGTATGGCTATGTTTATATACATATTATCGTCATATAAAGTCAGCACTTGAATGAAAAATAAGTTTTGGTCATTTTGACATAAACACGATGACAGCAACATTCTATTTTATTGTATAAATCCAAAGAGTTTTGATGGCCAGTATTAAGGAGCGTGTTCACTAGAACACTAAAAAGATCTACAATGCCTGTCTATCTGGTCATCCTTTCAAAAGAGGCTTTCATCGGTGAAACTAAGTCGATAACAACCTCGACTGCAAGTTGTAACGGCTTCCGTTTTACGAATCAAGTGCACAGTCACTCACGTTCCGTTAAATATCTGGTTAATCTCTAACGGAATATCCCGATGTTTTTTACGATATATGTGTTAGTAAATATATGAAATTATGCTGTATCATGTTTCACCATCACGATTTATAAGCAGTTCAGATATTTGATTTCAGTTTGTGTAGAAATAACAGTCATTGTCTGAGATACGTTAGTGGTGAGGAAGTTTTGCAAGGCGATTTATAAGACGTACACAATATATATTAAGTGGTGCATAAGTAATGTCATAACGTGAACCTGCATTAATTTTTAATATATATACGATACACTTAATCGCTTATTCACAAGTAATTTTCTGTATACCTAAATCATAAATGTGAAAGCGCAGGGATATTTGACACCATTTGTAAAAATTAAGGCAGGTTCACATTATGACATTACTTTTGCGCCACCTGTTAGATACAGTCGCGCACAGAATTTCTCCACAACGAATCAGGAATATAGATATGGTGTTTCAGTGTAAACAACTGCACTTTGGCAAAGGAGCATAGCATTCAAAATCAAAATATTCTTTATTCAAATAGGCCGTTACAAGCATTTACAAATTGTCAATCAAAATAAAATGTCGGCATTGTTAGACTTATAATAATTTACCTCTGGAGTAAGGTAGTTTAGCTGAGGATAGTTGCTCTTTAAAAATACAGTCTTACAAAGAGTGCTTGACAATAATTAGCTATCTTGGTAAGCATAAACAACATTTAATTCTACGCATTAACATCAGTATATATATAATATTATTGGATAGAATAATTAACTTTTTTTTAAACATTTTCTTAATATTAGTTTTAAATCTCTTCAGTGGAAGATCTGAAATTGATTGTGGAATTTTATTGTACATACTTATACCTTGTGGCGTAAATAGTTAAGAAATATGACTAGTAAATCAGACGTCATCTTGTTCGCTGTCTCTTGGCGAGAACGACAATCGAATTGATTTTAAAATGCACCCGGCTTTCAGAACTACCCTCATCCAATTCTGAAATCGATTCTGAATCGAATCGACCATGGTTTCTAATCATTACGGCGCGGAGAGCGCCCACCGGTCTCCTTACTCTCCAAGCGGAAAACGCATTGTGCCGAATTGATGGTAAATGGCGACTGCCAAGGAGACGGGATTGGGCAGCAGTCACCGGGGGCTCGACAGCTGCCCGATATAGAAGACGCTCGAGAGCGTCCCCTATTTCTAACTGAAAACACCAGCAATGAACTCGTGCCTCCTGGTCGGTAGGGAGAGTCGAAAGACCTCAGCCCGAGCTCATTAAAAGGGATTAGTCCACCGTTGGCGTACGCCCAACCCGAAGGCAACGGTTAGACTTGAGGGACACGTGTGCCCCCCCATCTGGGCTATCCGAGCATCTCAGCTCGAACCTGGCACAGGTCACGCCTCGCCGTGAAGCGAATCCGGCAGACCCGCTCACAAGCCTGACTAGCGCCGTAGGTCAGAGACAAACAGCACTAGTGGAAAGTGCGCTTCGTTCCTCGCATTGTATGGAGGTGCCAGTGAGAGGTAGTCCAAACAGCCACCACCAGGACTACTAATTTAGGTCCTCCCCCTCCCGGATCAGTCGAAAGCAGCGGCGCCACGTGCAGGCCCCGGATAGGCGTTGAGAGACGAACGTCCGGCCCCCGAGAGAGACGGACGCCCGAATCCCCGTTGCTAGCCCCGATACTGGTCGTTATACTAGCGATTTGAGACCGACATTCGAGCCCCGATCGACTACCGTCCCATGTATCGTGGACTAGGAGCAAAAATGTCGTCTCCGCTCGTTCGGGCCCTGGCGGTGAAGGGGGCGCCGGTTAAGAGAGTAATAGTTACTCCCGACACGATTCACACATTCCACAATCTGAGACTTGACAAAATTGAAACATTTAACAATAAATACATTTAAAAAACTTTTAAGTTAAACGGTTTTTTGATACCCATTATGTGGTGCTTGTGGAAAAATATGTACCTAGTCCGCCATATTGGAACGGCGTCCATGTTGAATTTTAAATTTTGACATAATCATGGTGTTTTACTAGTGAAGCCCTTTCATTTGATACCCATATTGAGGGGATTAAGGAAAAATATGTAATCCGCCATTTTGTATCGGCGGCCATCTTAGATTTATAATGTTATTGTATTTTTATTTTTTTTAATATTGTATTGTCATCTAAATTAAATATGTGTACCAAATATCAGATCAATCTGACAACGGGAAAGTGCTTAAATTTCATTTCCGTACGAGTCGAACTAAATAAAACCGTTTAAAAACGCATAACTCGGAGATAATTATTCTTATTACTCGGAAATTTTAAATGTCAAATCGCCTTACTTTTTGATAACAATAGTATATCACAATGTCATAAGTGTGCTAAAAATCGCCTGCATAATTTTCGTACCACAAAATATATTTAGGCACGCGTCACGTGATAATATTTTATGTAATTTCATTACTCACGTTCATACCGCAGTTAACCTTTCTCTGATTAAAATCGATATCTTTTTTTGGACAACCCAAGCGGGGCGGTATTGATCCGGTTTTTACGTAATAAATTTTATTTCACAACGCCTGTTACTTACCAAATGTCGCTTGTACAGGACTGTTCGTGTGGCGAAAAATCTTTGCTACTTACCTGAAAAAAAAAATAAAAAAAATTACTATGTTTATAGTTTGAAATGGAATTTATCTTCTGTTAGATTTATAGTACAATAAAGTAAAGAAGTAAAGTAATTTAGCCTAGAGGTTTTTTTTTTGTTTAAAATGGTCCCCGCTGCAATGGGACCTCTCGTTCCCCTGTCTCGTGTGGGACAGGGACTTTTCGTTTCTAGTAATTTATTCATATTTTTTATTATTATCATTCTTCTCTTTCATGTATCATCTTATCTGTCGTACTGTTTCTTTCATTCTACAATTTTCCCAGTCTTTCTCTTTCATTCCATTAGCCATACATTCATCCTCAACCACTACATTCTAGGTTTCCTTACTATTTTATTTTACAACATTACATTTATTGTTCAAATATTTAACACGTATTTTCTATAATAATAAAATCAATAAATAGTATAATATAAGATGATAATTACAAAATTATCATCTTATATTATACTATTCATTGCACTATTTTTTGTACTACTATATTCCTTTTATTTCTATATTTTTCGAGCCCAGAGGATTAGCAAGATGAAGTGGCAATAGGCGAGCCACTTAGCCCACATATTTCGTTGGAGACTTGAGGTTCTGGATGGGCTAGCACAGTCCATCCACAAGCTGGACAGATGATCTTGTGAATGTCGTCGAAAAAGGCACACAGGCCGCTTCCAGACGGTCTTATTGATGGAGGATAATGTGAAGACAAACATAATTAAAGTCGCGGGAGTTCGCTGGTTGCTGGCAGCGCAGGAACAGTCATCGTGGCGATTTTTGAGGAAGGCCCATGTCTTGCAGTGAGCGTCAGTCAGCTGTAAAGAAGAATGTGAAGACTGAAAGAGGATATAGTGGTAGAGACCGTGTAAGTTGAAAGAAGACAATACGAATTCGGAGGGATTCGAAGCCCAGGACATATGATACCAAGTCTGTCATCTACCGCTGGATTACCACTGAGTCATTTATTTCAACATGAGCTAAATAAATGACTTCAGGTACTTGTCCGATATAATGATATATCATATCTAATCCGTGATCCAATACTTGAAACACATGACGCCATTTCCGAATAGCCCACGTATTAATTGATAAAAATATATTTTTTCTGGAAATTTCTATTTATCTGTGCTGAAGATCACGTTAAAAGATATAAAAATATTCTGTTATTAAATTTTAAAGTTAATATCATAACTAGATATACTTTGTACTGTCAAAAATATATGCCTCAGTCTAGTAGAAAAAAAAAATAAAACGTATTTCAGTGTGATAACCTTTTTGCCTATATATCAGAGTGTATATATAGGAGCCATCTTGCAAAAGAGTGCATACATTGGAACCACTAGGATCTGGTATCCTTTACTGCATACATCAATATAATTTCATTATCGTTTTAGACTCAAATATCTAATAGATTCAGGCGTTACTTTGCGGAAATCCATCCTAAGTAAGAAAAGGACTAATATATAGCTACTTCCGCTATGTAGCAGTAGTCGTGCAATTAAGCGCACTGCCCGCCAGCCCGCTGATAAATGCGTGCAGCAAACAATGCGAATTACACAACTACCACCGTTAAATCACTCAACACGTGTTTCACCCCTCCACGGGGCATCCCCAGGAGTAATGTTACACCGATTAGTGCCAAACTAGATATACTATCCAGCCGCGTCTACCGGCTCGTGTTCGCCACTTCAGTACCTTTCAACTCCAAAGGCCAATGGTCGTATGAGTGACATCGATGATCTAGGTTCTTCTACGGATCTCCTCATCTCTGATGAGATCTCTCATCGAAACTTCTAGAATATCCCTCTCCATTGCTCTCTGGATGACCTAGAGCCTTCTTGTAATGATCATTGTAAGTGATCACCTCTTGGATCTATATATATATAGATTTACTTTCGAATTCCTTCAGCAAGAACGCGTTCTAGAACATTCTTCTTTTTATCAACGGCTAAGACAAATATCGGTAAACGTGCACCCTTATACAGGATGTGTGACCTCCACAATTCAAACATCAGTGATATTGCTATATTTTCGTGCTCTCTCGTATCTTTTAAAAGACAATTTCGTTCGAAATTATTGAGTACACACAATACAATTTAAACTTCATTGAAACGTGACGGCTTGCTGTGACTCGTAATTATTGCGGTGTGATCTGCAGAATGCGCTGGATCTTTGATCCCTGTTTAGTAATGTTTTTTCTTTGTTTTGTCATTGTTTGACATTAAATCATTAAATGTTCTCAGTGAAATAGTTATAAGGTAGCAATTGTAACAAATTTTATATTTCTAAGTTTCTAAGTTTGTATTTTCTTACTGCCTTTTGTTACTCTTTATCTCTAATAAAGTAAAGTAAAGTAAGTAAAATATCATCATTAGTAATATAATTTGGTCAAAGACCTTCGTCTTCATACACTGAAGTATTTTAGACGTGATGTTTCAGAGATTCCCCAATGCTCTTCATCCGAGTTGGGTTCGGCGAGTGATCTCATACTTGAAGTTGGACTTATCAATCTGGACAGTTTATCACAGGTATATATAGGGGCACTGGAATGTAATGTCGTTTCCGTCGACATATTTTACAGGAAAAACCGATTGATTTATCGCTCCGGCATTGGTTTTGTATACTAGATGGCAAAAGGTTGATTACGAAGGTGAATATATTGTTGATTAGAAATAAAAACTTGTTAAAAATACACACTACACACCCTTGAGCATCGTCGTCGAGTTGTCAGCTTATCGGTTTTTACAGGATACACTTTTGAAAGTGCTCTAAAGCTCTTTTCGAACTGATTGAGCCATCCCCATTCCTTTATCGGACTACTAGGCGCAGGCAAAAGTTTCATCCATACGTTGTTGACATACCCAAAAGTCGAACTAAACCATACGTTGTTGACATACCCAAAAAAAAACTAAACTCGAACTAAACGGTTTGACAGCTAGTTTTTGGTGAGAGTCGCCAAGATTTGGAACGACCTGCCTGGGTCCATCTTTCCTGATGAGTTCAACTGGAGCCTTTAAGAGCAGAGTGAACAGGTTTCTTTTGGATAAGCGTGTACCACCTTCGTCTTCATCTACACTTTCCATCAGATGAGATGGAAGACAAACGCCTATTCCATTACAACTATACAAAAAATAAATAAAAAAATAAACCGTGTCCTCTCCTCAGTCAGGTCATATTGAACATTTAGAGGATTTTTGAAATAAAAAACCAGCGATGCAGCTAGCGTACCGTATTTCAAGTCCTTTGCTTAGCCGTCTGCACTTTGCATCAGGTGAGATAGAAGACAAACGTTCCATTACAACTATATAAAAAATGTAGTCGTGTGAATTTAACTTAAGAAAGCGACATTACTTTCCGGTCCCCCTAATAAATCGTCTACAACTTCGAGCGTATCATCTCCGACAAAATACTTAAGTAGAAAACATGGACATTAGAGATCCAAATTCGTCTTATCCATTTTAAGGCTTAACTTGTTCGGAGGCTGTATTTGGATCATCGAGTATTATACCCAACTATTTATATGTACTATGCAAAAAACTGAAAAGTCGATAATTACGTATTTCATTTACGAAATATACGAAATGTTAGCAGACTTTTAAATTAAAAAAAAAGTAATTGAATTAATTCATTTCGCAAGATACGACTATATGCGAATAATTCAAGTGTGTTACCAAGTCAAGGCAGACCGCCTCCTGTACATTTTAAGACATTTTTGTGTTAAGGACGCAAAAACATATGCTTTTTAAAATGCATTTTTTGTATATCAATTACAGCTATCATCGTATATTTTCGCTTCTGAACTATATACAGGATGTTTTGTTACACATATAAAAGATTTAAAAAGGCTAATCTATTAGAGAGACCGGAAAGTAATGTCGCTTTCTTAAGTTAAATTCACGCGACTACATTTTTAACAAGTTTTTATTTCTAATCAACAATATATTCACCTTCGTTATCAACAACCTTTTGCTATCTAGAATTCAAATTTTCAATGCCGGAGCGGTAAAAATCAATCGGTTTTTCTGAAAAATATGTCGATATTTGTTTACTATATTTTCATTGTGTTATTTATAAAAACAACCACCTGTATCATATATTGATTAACATCAAATGAGATATATTAGGGGGACCAAAAAGTAATGTCGTTTCACTTATGATACAGGTGGTTGTTTTTATAAATAACACAATGAAAATATAGTAAACAAATACAATTTTTAAAATTCGAATTGCTTCATATTAAAAATAATTATTATTTACTATCTGCCTAGAAGGTATTGGCCGGTCGTACTCCAAATAAAAAATAATAATTTAACATAACTCATTGACCAGTTTATACAGGGTTATTGAAAATAGATATAAAATCTATAAATATTTTTACTGATAAATTAACTATACATTCACTCCTTAAAAGTTATCTCCCTGTATAAATATGATTTTATAAGTGGTTGACATCGGTTTCTCTAAGAAACTACAATTGTATCACATTTCAAGTCGCGTGATTAATTATCTGTGACATTTAAATCCATTAGATCAATAATTTAATCTGTTCAAACAATGGATGAAATTCCTCGTAAATTTAAAATACAAGATGGCCGCTTCACAGATCCTTTATAGTCTTTATACAATTATGAACCATATTACTATGAAGTGACGGTGTATATTCAATTGGATTTTGCTGATTAAATGAGTGACAATACTGGTCAGTTTGGTATTGCGCTTTCCAATGCTCTAATATTTTTTTTATTTCACGGCTGAGAAATGTCAGTTATAAAAACTGATATTAATTATATTACAACATTTATTACAATTTTAACGCTTTTCTTAAATTTCTTTATTTAGTGCTTTAGCGCTATTTATAATTTTATATAATTATCTCGTAATTAAAAAATTAAAAAGATTGACTTATTACTTCTTAATCATTATTGGATTGGATAAGGCATACCTTTGGACCTTCACATAGGCCGCTTGCCGTAAAAAAACTGTTTTGTAACCCCACAAAAATATCAGCGGTTTTCTCAGGATGTCTAATACGCAATATAAGACTAGACTTCATTGAATTTATAAAATAGAATAGGCAATATAAACGTGATTATTTTAAAAAAATATTTGTTTAGGATTACCATAATATAAATAATGATTTTATACGTATATATAACTAAGTTCCACAAGATATCTTAGAGCATGGTTGCACAGACTTATTAAGACTAGGGGCCACTCGGGCAAATCATGAACTGATGGCGGGCCGGCCGCCAGAAGTATAGGTAATAAATTTTTTTTGGTTTTATTCTGGAATAGAATTCAATATTTTTCTAATGTACGAGAGTATTATTTTTGCTGTCGGCGGGCCACCAGTATTCGACCGGCGGGCCGCTGTCTGTGCATCCATGTCTTAGACCTTCCTTTTCTTAGTTCTAAATTTAAAATTAAATGTATATTATTAAACAAATTTTATCATAGCATTCTAGAGTTAGTTCATCGAAATGTGTGGAACTTGGTTTGTTGACTCATTTATATGATAGATTTTATTATGTGCACATGATTTTTTTTAATTTCATTTGAAAGAGCAACTGTTGAGTTTTTCGCCGGCTCTTTTCTGGTACGATCTATAATATTAAAATAATCGATGATTCCGAAGCGTATGTTAATGCGTACTTGAATAAAGATATTTTGAATTTCGATTGTTTTCTTTTTGAATAGATAACACACTTTAGTGTAAACATTGTGAATGTCAGAGGCAAAAAAACTATTATGTCTTAAAATTCTATTTTTTCGAGTTTGAATTTTTCAAATGGACAATACATACGCTTTTAAAATAGAATCACAGATAATATCCAGAAAGCTGTTATACATAGATTAAAAATGGTTAAAGAATGTATGTGTTAAAAAAAAATTATGTCACCGTGAGTTTCTTTCGTCTGTTTTTTTAATTTATTTACTGCGTTAAACTTTGCTAATTTAAAGTATTTTTTTTATTTTAATTACGTTTCATATTTTGGTTCTACACAAATATTAATAAGGATACCTTTATTATGTATCACTTACATATAAATCATACTCAAACTAAGAACAGTCTAATATATCTGTTCAACCTGTACATAGATAGCTGATAATAGCATCTGATCGAGGCATGTTTACGTAGTTTCAGGTATTCTTGATACAAAATGCATAGCGTTTTGCATGCATGCATGCATTGAATGACAAGTTAAGCTGATGATCTTCCTCCGTAGCCTTCGCCAGACACTTCGTGGAACAGCATTAGTTATCCAAGAGTTCGGCGGTGTCCCAATCCAGTAAAAATGTAAGGGCTGGAGTCAAGTCCTAGCTAACTTAGTCACTAAAAACGGTCCAGCCTAACCACCCCCAATACCCCCTCCCCCCTAAGCACCTGACTCATCATTTATTTATTTATTAATTATATTATTCATATAGGATCATTCACAGTGACCACTTGTATACGTCATTATAATAATGCGAATAAAAATAAATAAAAACTAAAAAAGATGGAGCCCAATTTGATAAAAACTAGAATACGATTGAACTCCCCTATAAGGTATCTTTTAATTTAAAGCTACGAAGATTCCAAACGTGCCTTGATGTGAGAAGAACTAATTCGCAATGCTCTCAATGGAGACTGTAAATACCGCCATTAAAGAAGAAAAAAAAAGAAATAATGCTTGCAGAACTGTTACGGAATCCTAAATAATACCTTTTTAGAAATGGTACCATTCGCCACCAGACGAACGTTCTGCACGTGTATTCACTTAGTATATTAAAAAAAAACAGTTTATAACCGCGCCAAAACAAATCAAAGATGGCGCCGGTCGATGATTCAGCAATTTGTCACATTTGACAGACTGTTTATTAGCGTTGATTAATCATGTTTGATTTTAGTTGTTTTTTCTTTAATTGTATTACAATATACCTAAGCATCTGTTTATCCATAATAACTCAATGTCTGAAAACTTTAACAAGTGTGTGTTCCTGGTGATGTACAGATTCGAGGAACTTTAAATGAAAGGTTAAGGTGACCCAGAGAGCAACGGATAGGAGTGTGATTGGAGTTTATTCTCATTTTAGATGATTATGAGTTTTAGGAACGAGAACAGAAGAATAATATAAGACAGTTCGAGAAATTACTGGTCTAAAGCAGTGTTACGCAACCTTTTCTCAAATACACACTAAAATCTTTCTTAGAACATCGCGACACAACGAAAGCTAAATTCAAAAGACGAGTAAACATAACGTGCTATTGTGTATCAAATACAAAATATATGTAATGAAAAATAGTAACATTTCAATTTATTTATTTTTACCGCGGCATGCTAGTATCTTTAATGGAATCAGGCGTTATGTTGCGGAAGTCCATCCTAAGTAAGAAAAGGACCAATATTTAGCCACTTCCGCACATGCAGTGGTAGTCGTGCAACAAAGTGCACCGCCCGATTAGTGCTTGGTACTAATTGGTGTAACATAACTCCTGAAGATGCCCCGTGGAGGGGTGAAACACGTGTTGAGTGAATTAACGGTGGCAGTTGTGTAATTCGCATTGTTTGCCGCATACGTGTTTATCAGCGGGCTGGTGGACGGTGTACTTTGTTGCACGACTACCACTGCATGTGCGGATGTGGCCAAATATTGGTACTTTTCATACTAGTATCTTACCTACGGCACACAGATTGCGGAGCACTGGTTTAAAATGGCAGTCGCCTACTAAAACTTCTTATTAAGTAATAAATGGAAACGTTGTTATAAAAAATGGCGATGTGATGTTTAAATGAAGTGTCTATACTGGGCCGGAAGTAAATGCTTCCAGTTGTTCTCGAGGCAGCCGCCCCTTTGTTTATCTGGACAGTGAGCTCCTTGTGTAGCAGGATAATGACCCTTACAAGACGATATCATTTATACGAATGCATGTTTGTTTTGAATTTCGATTCTCTTCTGATAATTCGAAATTCAAAATTATTACAGTATAATAAATATTTTATTATATTAATACATTGACTATTCTGTTGATATAAAATTTATATAGCATTTCTTCAGTATGATTACGCGCATATAAACTTTTCGGTCTTTGATATCAAAAAAAAATTCAGATGACTTTTCACCATGTCATTTAAAAAGGTAAAACAATAATTTTGCGTTTAAAAAAAATGCAAATAATCTAATATATAAAATTTCCATGTCACAATGTTAGTTACCGTACTCCTCCGAAACGGCTTGACCGATTTTTACCAAATTTTATATGCTTATTCAGTAGATCTGAGAATCGGCTACTATCTATTTTTCATACCCCTAAATGATAAGGGATGTTCACCTTTAAATTTTTTGACGATATTTTTTGTTTTTATTTTTTTTATGTTACAGCATACAAAAATACATACAACCCTAAATTTTTACCTCTCTACGATCAACCCTTATTTTTTATTTGTTAATTTAATTTTTTTTTCGTAAAATAACGTTGGCGGGACCAGCTAGTAATTTATATAAGACAGTATGTTGTACTTCTAAATAAATTGTTCCTTTTTTAAAATATTACTTGTATTATTTCGTTACATTTCCTTTTTTAAGTTTTTTTTTTATAGTAAATAAACGTTACAATAATATTTTGGAACGTCTTGCTATATACGAATAACAGGGTAATGTTTTTTTTTCAGGGTTCAACTTGACAACACTTGTTTGTGCCGTCGATGCAGCCCTGTTTATGCTCACAAACAAGCAACATTATTGTTGGTCTACCCTCTGTAATTAACAATCATGTGTTCTTTTTTATTTTTTTTTAATAAAGTAACACTTGAAACAATGAGACCATTGACTAGTCATTCAGATTTTAATTTTAACACTCAACTCCTGTTTCTTTTGATCGCGTTTGCCGCAATCGTTCTGCACATTTTAAGGAACGGTTGGTCTTGCTTCTTGAACGTTGATTAGCGAGGCATTTTTTTTTATATGGTCCCCGCTGTTGGGGACCTCTCGTTCCCCTATCTCGTGTGGGACAGGGACTTTTTATTTCTAGTAATTTATTCATATTTTTTATTATTATCATTCTTCTCTTTCATGTATCATCTTATCTGTCGTACTGTTTCTTTCAGCCATAAATCCATCATCAACCACTACATTCTAGGTTTCCTTACTATTTTATTTTGCAACATTACATTTATTGTTCAAATATTTAACACGTATTTTCTTAATAATTATCATCTTATATTATACTGTTTATTGCGCTATTTTTGGTACTACTATATTTCTTTTGTTTCTATATTTTAGTGTTTGTTTTATTTTTGTTATATTGCATTTATCACCACCTTTCTGCAGTAGCTGAGGAAGCATTCTCTCTCCCCTTCGTCTTGCATGATGGCCGAGATATTCCTTTCCTCTATCTTTTTGCCCATCCGGCATTCGGAATCTGCGCGAAGTCTTCCGAACGCCGGACAGTGGGCCACAAGGTGGACCACGGTCTGGCCCACGCCCGGTTCACAGAAGCTAGCGAGGCATTAGACGTAAATTGACTAACCAAAGAAATATTATATTTTTTATATTTCTTTTTATTTTTTATATTACATGTCGAGTCTTAGGTTAAGCTGTATATATGATTTTAAAATACGTACAAAAATCTGTAAAAATTTTTGCTTTTATTGGACTGCGAAAGTACTGCTTTTGTAGTAGTAGTAGCAAAAAGTATTGCTTTTTCTATTCATCATATGACTTGTTTTGTGGCAACATATTTTTGTGATTCCATTTTTGGAGTTTCTCGGTACAGGGACGTTACAATCAGTAATTATTCTTTTATTATAGAAATTTTATACAAATTCAAATATTTATAGAATATGTATATATCCCGTACAATCACATTTTTTTTAACTAAGCTATTTTAAAACGACATCACGATGACATATACAGGTTGATTAGTTATAGTTGTAAAAGCTAGAAGATGGTGCATGACGCCCATTACAAGGCATATGTCTACCCCAAAAAATCATACAACTATAAACAACTTCCAGCGACCTTCCATCTAGTATATCTCATTAGTCATATAACCTTTCAATCTTTTACACCTATCAATCACCCTGTATAAAGTGATCAATCTGAAACTAAATTGGAATGCGACAATCCAATTACTTCTGACAGTGAAGTTTGAAGGGACAGATAGTATTTAATGGAATCAGGCGTTACCTTGCGGAAGTCCATCCTAGTGCCAAACACTAATCGGTGTAACATAACTCCTGAAGATGCCCCATAGAAGGGTGAAACACGTGTTGAGTGATTCGCATTGTTTGCCGCATACGCAGTTATCAGCGGGCTGGCGGGCGGTGCACTTTGTTGCATGACTACTATTGCATGTGCGGAAGTGGCTAAATATTGGTCCTTTTCTTACTTAGGACAGATAGTAAACAATAATTCATACCTATACGAGGGTAATCTGAATTTTTAATAAGTGATTTTTACTTTATTATTATTACGTGATAAATTTCTAAAACTGACGGCAAATGAGATATATATTTACCCTATTACATCACTCTGTCTGAATATTATGGAATGGTGGTTCTAGAATAAAAAACAAAAGAAACTAAAAGCAAAACAAATGTTATTACAAGTAAAAAAAAATGTTGTTCTTTCCGTGCGCGCCATTTTTTATCTGTCAATTTATCAAGGTTAAATATAAAACAGACACGCTCCCTTACTTTGGGGATGTTTATTCTAAATATATACGCGCGGCGACTGTGTGCAACGATTTCGCTTTTCTATAGGGTGGCAACACCTAAAATAGATGAGCAATGTTGCCAGGCGCGCTGCAGTCGGCGGGTCCGAGAACATAATTCTAATTCCGTACATTCCCCTCTGTAATAACGCGAAAATCCTATCCGTTCGGTAATGCGTCATTTGAATATTTTATTACATTTTATAAATATTTCAACAGTAGCTAAATATAGTCGGTGATTTGATTGACGTATAGCAAATACGTCGGATCATCACCATTTCAGCTATAGGACGATGATCAATTGTTGGAAATAGACTTCTCCCATCATCGTCTTCCGACGAATTCAATAGAGCCTTCTCTCAACCTTGTGTGTGGATGTGATCTATGAATGTAGATGAAGGAAGATGATGCTAGAATGGTGATCTGCAAGCGAAGAATGTCAGATCATGCGCAGAACGAAAGAGAATGTAGAATAGAATCAAAATAAAAACTGAAAAAACCATTTTATCCGAATTTGTACAAGACAGGGAGAACGAGAGGTACCCAGGTCATTTAAAAATCCTTGTGGACGCCCTGCGCCTGCCAGTTCGAACACAATGTACATTAGGAGATAAAATTTGTATCATTAGTTATGTAATTATTTCTTATAAATTATTAAAATCTATACTATCGGTATATAGATCTCAGTTGCAATATGATAATAGGTTGATCAACGAGCCATGGAAAGATATGACATGGACTTATCTACAAGATCCAATCAGATATAAGAATATCTATAGAAGAACGATGGTAACCAACAGACAAGAATTACAGATTAGACTGAACTTAATCAGGCTATATATCGCGCAGAACAGATAGCCATAGATGACTTGAGATTTTTAAGTAGTGATCACGTACCGGTAATTTCAATCTGTGACGATCTCCCAAAAAGTAATCTCATGTGAGATCTACGTCCATTAGTGGGCGTTTTACAAATGATTATTATGAACAAGTTGAAGTAGCAGTGGGCAGTCTATATAAAGCGCAGAACAGGTGGCCACTGTGGCAAACGTTGCATCGCGTCCCCACAAAGTAGAAAGATGATCTTGTTAAGTTCGTTGAAAGATGCAGAACGCTACCAACCAGTCCTTTAGTTAAAAATATGATGTTAATAAATTTCGAGTCGGTCTACTTCGCTTATCACACGAAGCACAACGACCACTGTAATTTAATAAGCGTGTTCTTAATATTAAGGATATTAAATCAGAAATGGATAAACACTTAGACAAATGACAGTAGACGTTACAGCCCAGGACATTGGAAAGTTGAAATGCCAATCTATGAAGGAGGCTTCTTACTTAGGATGGACTTCCGCGAGGTAACGCCTGATTCCATTAAATATGAAGGAGGTTTCTGTACAGCAGTTGAAGGAGTAGCAGCAGTTCCATTGGATATATAAAAAATTATATCTCCATTTGATTAAATTGGTCACTTGGAGCGAATGGGATCGGATCGGAGCGTAAAGGTAGCGTACCTGGAAAAACCAGTCGAAGACCAGTGGGTAGACCCAGGTATCGCTGGATCGATCGCGTTGAGGCAGACTTGCGCGAATTGAATGTCAGCCAATGGCAGACGATGGCGCAAGATAGAGAAAAGTGGAAGTCTCTCGCTTCGGAGGCCAAGACCCACTTTGGGTCACTGAGCTAGCGGAGTAGTAGTAGTAGTAGTATTTGATTAAATCGACGGTACACGAGTTGATTTTGCGCATATCTATAACAGGTACAGAGGTGCTTAGCGGTGCTTAGTAACTTAGCGTGTACAGAGGTACAACAGACTAAAAGAAAGGACTCTACCTACGAAACATTCTGTCCTCGGCACATTATAAACCGTGTGTACGCATTATAAAGTACTTAATTAATTCCGTGACCGTCTAGACGCTGTTCTCAACGCAAAAAAAGCATTTTCTAGAGAGAAAGCATTATGTTCACATTCTTTTTATCTTTGTTTAAAAGCATAAGTTCACTAACAGTAAATACACCTTATTCACGGTAATATTTTTTCTGTCATGTTTAATGTTGTTTAGCTTTTATATTTTATTTAGGTTTGACTTATTATAGCGAAGGTTTCCAGAGTTTTTTTTGTAACAAACTACTTTCAAAATTTAGCTGGTTTCAGTGGATCCCTTGCAGCCACCTTTTTTTGACGGCTCCGTTCTTAGTGTCTCTCGTTTGATCGTCATGGGTGGACAGGGTCTCAATGTCTTCTATTCTTTCATCTAATTTCCTTCACAATATCTTTCATCCCTCACTTCCCACTTCCTTCAACTTCTAATTCTACTTATACGCCATATTGAAATTAACTAGGAGTTCTACTAAATATGAAACATTTAAATTTTTACAACTAAAAATCGCCGAGCGGCTTATCATATCTGCTAACATTGTTAGAGATAGAAATCAAGCGAAATGTTTAATTCTTCACCATTAACAACAAATAAATATTGGAAGACAAAAGAAGAGAAATATGAATCCTCATTTTTTGTATTACCCACTTCGAACCATTCATGGTGAGGAATAGTGTACGAAATGAGAAGAATATGAAAGGAGTCCAATTTGATGGAATTAAGAAAAATGACTTGAAATAAATAAAGTTTTAACAGGATTCTTCAAACTACCTGATCGGAAGACCTAAGGACTTTCAGTGTCTAAAAGGTATTTGCAGATTCCGCTCAGAGGGCACTTAGATCTCTTTTAATGTAACGAAGACGAGGCCTCCTGAACGGGTCCACGTTCGAGCCGCAACATGCTATGATGCACTGAATTGTAAGGTTACCGAGCTCTTAGCTTCAGCTGACGCATCATAGACTGACTAGGATCTAGGATCCCCATGAAGGCACTCCAGTTTTGAGCTGTTACTCGTAAGGACCGCGCCTCAACTTGGTCGGTTGCTATTGCCTGGCTAATATCAATACTACTAATTAATTCTATATATATGTATATATATGTGTGTGTGTGTGTTTTTAACTTAGGTGTTAATATAGACGGATGTTACACAGCCCGATAGTTTTTTGGACTGGACTTTCACTACTGCCCAAATGGCATTTGCAGATTCTGCGGGTTCCAGGTGTCAGGGCGCAGAGCGAAGACGGAAGACATGCTTCAGGCGCATGCATGGCATGCATTCAGGTGACCTGGCTCAGGGGCCTCCATAAGGGGACCTTAGCTTGGAGTATCACTCATCGATCATAACCGCTTATATATGACGCTTATGAGCGGTGGTTAGTGGTTCGTTTCTGAAGAAACTGGTCCTTTATCGATTGGAGGATCGTTTCAAATAATTTTTTCATTTCAAATAATTTTATTTAAATATCATTGTGATCATTCGCAAGCATCCAATACATAGAGTAACGAAATAAAATTGATATACCGTAAAAAAATATTCTATTTGTTTATATGATAAAAAAGTCATATCTCCTATTAGGAAGTAAGTAATATTACCAATAGAGTTGTTTAACTGATTCCATATGTGGAAAGAAGTAATTTTAAAAGGTAACTAGATATATAATTGAAAATAAACTTTACTTGTATACAATACGATACACTTCTCATTGTGTATTGTATTAGATAAAAAAGAAATTCATCCAAATGCCATACTTAACCGTAAACCAATGTGACCAGAGATAATCCGCGAACAAGGTAAAATAGTGTCTATTGCATTGTAATAAGGTGCAACGATTATTTACAACTACCCGCATGAGCGTGGTAATTGATTTGATCTGTTTGAAGCCATCTCTAAAGTAAACTTCGTTCGTGTCGGGTGAGACGAGACGTTTGGAGACAGTTCCGTGAAAGAAGTATTTATTTCGATCGATATTATTCACCGGCGAACTATTTTTATTTTCTTATTTGACAGTTGTTTAAATTTAGAACGCTGTCAATAATTTATCTATGTTTTTTTTTTACACGGCACGCAGTCCTAGGGTCCTTTGATTTATTTTCTTTTTAACACGTTGACTGCCATGTCACCCATATATGAGTGATGGAAAATTTTCCGTTCAGGCCACCGTCACCTACTTTGCATGGGAATATATTTATTATATATAGGAAGGGGTAAGAAATTTTCAAAAAGATTTTTAAAAGGAAGTCGATAGATAATATTATTTTTATGTGTTAAAAACTATATTATTAAAGAATAAACTTTAAAGATAAAAATTTTACGTGTAATAACAAAAAACATAAATAATGAAATAAAAAAATTAAATTATGTTTATTATGACAAATCGTCTTATTTGCTTTTTTTAAAAAATTAATTGGTTATTTTTCATTTTTGAATTTTTATAAGTGGGTGACGTTGGCCTGAACGAGAAATTTTTAAAAATGACTCAGGCAGTCAACGTGTTAATCTAATATGTTATATAAAATTCTCGTGTCACGGTGTTCGAACTTGAACTCCGCTGAAACGGTTTGACCGATTTTTACCAAATTTAATATGCGTATTCAGTAGGTCTGAGAATCGGCTACTATCTATTTTCTATACCCCTAAGTGATAAAGGTTGTTCACACTTAAAAAAAAAAATTTATTTTTTTAACGAAATTTTTTGTTTTTATTTTTTTATGATACAGCATACAAGAATACATACAACAATAAATTTTCACCCCTCTACGATCAACCCTTATTTTATATTTGTAAATTAAAATAACAATTTTTTTTTGCAAAACAACGTTTGGGGATCAGCTAGTATTTTATATATTCATTTACATTTTATATTAAGTTTTATTTGTACTGTATTGTATTTGAGTGTCGACTACCAGCCGGTAGACGCGGCGTGGATGGCCTTTTCAAGATGTACCAGCAATATAATCAAGGTCACAGGTAGTTGCTTGATGCAGGAAGCGCAGGATCGGTCATTGTGATGATCTTCTATGGGACGCTACCCTTGACTCTACCCTTTGTGCTATCTCGACGATCCATCGTCCGCTTTAATGTCTCTGAAGTTAGAGAGAGTTTCAGGCCCCTACCCTAAATACCTCCTCGTTCTCTGGAAGACCATCTGTCTGTCCTCTGACGATCCTCCTCGGCCGACTTCTTGATCATAACGGCCTCACGAGAAGCACGATCCTCCACGCCAATGATGTGTTCAGCATCCGAGATGGAGATGCAGGCAAGGGATCGTAAGTTCTGGTTACCAAGCCAAGCACGAGCATTTGAAATGCCGAATATCGGTCAACCTGTTTCATCGCTACTTTTCTTTCAGTAACATAACTCCTAATTCAATAGTGATCAACAGATGACCATGTTAAAATTTTCAGAAGACGCAAACTGCTTTTAAATGGTCGTACTGGAAATCTATATGGGTCGCCTATGTCCAGTAGTGGACTTCTATATCTGTAATGACGAGTGTAGTTATAGGAGACATTTTAAATATCAATAATCAATAAATAAGACAGAAAAGGACCAATATTTAGCCACTCCTGCACATGCAGTGGTAGTCGTGAAACAAAGTGAACCACCCGCCAGCCCGCTGATAAATGCGTATGCGGCAAACAATGCGAATCACACAACCGCCACCACCAAATCACTCAACACGTGTTTCACCCCTCCACGGGGCATCTTCAGGAGTTATGTTACACCGATTAGTGCCTAACACATAGTGTTGACATTTATCAGCGGGCTGACGGCGGTGCACTTTGTTGCACGACTACCACTGCATGTATGGAAGTGGCTAAATATTAGTCCTTTTCTTACTTAAATAATAAATAAGTCATTACTTTGCAAGGCAGCTTTACTGATTGCACTCAGTTTAATTCAGATCAACGTCTGACATTGTACGCTAATCTCTAAAAGTAATTAAGATATATATTTATAACTAAGTCGATGATCCAGTTAAAAAACTAGTTTACTAACCACACGGTAATTAAATGCTCCTGCGACAAATTAGCGAAGGTTAAATTTATCAAGTACGCATAAGTTAAAAACATATTAAAAGTTACAGTATAAATAGTGACTCTGTTATGTGTTCCTTTATAGGTGATAGTACATTAAAAATTTACTTTATACAACATTGTAGAAAGATCAGACCATATTTAATAAAAAAAAACAAAAAAATTGAAGAGATAATTGATCTTTAATGGAATCAGGCGTTACCTTGCGGAAGTCCATCATAAGTAAGAAAAGGACCAATATTTCACGACTACCACTTCCGCACATGCAGTGGTAGTCGTGCAACAAAGTGTACCGCCCGCCAGCCCGCTGATAAATGCGCATGCGGCAAACAATGCGAATCACACAACTGCCACCGTCAACACACACACAGATAATTGATCGCGTGTAAAAGCAAACATCTAACTTATGATTTTAGACATCAAAACAGCTCTTAGTTTGAAATTGTTTCTTTAAGGCTGTGACTAAAAATACCGCGAAACATCGAGGCTTTAAATATTCTATTGGAATGACATTAAATAAGCTAATGCATGCGTTTTAAAGATATTTAAATAAACACGAAACATCTTCTTGTCTAATATTCCACAGTACTTGATGATGAAGGTCTAGAGACATATTGTATTAGACTTCCGACGACTATATGTCGTCAATCTACCTATAGGGAAGCCTACCTTTTTTTGAAAATTGGGGGGGGGGGTTTTCAGGATAAATACAAGATACCCTATTTAATGGAAGCAGGCATTATTTTGCGGAAGTCCATCCTAAGTAAGAAAAGGACCAATATTCAGCCACTCAAGCACATGCAGTGGTGGTCGTGCACCGATATATATTATATCATTGATGATTCTGTGTTTGGCACTGATCGGTGTAACATAACTCCTGAAGATGTCCCGTGGAGGGGTGAAACACGTGTTGAGTGATTTAACGGTGGCAGTTGTGTAATTTGCATTGTTTGCCGCACGCGCATTTATCAGCGGGCTGGCGGGCGCGGTGCACTTTGTTGCACGACTACCACTGCATGTGCGGAAGTGGCTAAATACTGGTTCTTTTCTTACAAGATACCCTGCTCCTTAGGGTAAAGACAAGGTTATGTGGGATTCCTACCCACTCAAAACCCGCTCGGTGGTAGTCTTCGGTACCATTGGGGAGCTGCCGTATCTACTATGGAACTCACATCTGTCCATCAGTACCACGCCAAGACAGATCCTTGAAGGAAGCTGTGCCAACCTAAATGCTCGCTAACCTGATGTCCACTTAGTCGCCTCATACGACAGGCAGGGGACACCTTAGCCATATCCTAGTGAATCCAAGATAAAACATTTATTGTCAGGCCCACATATCCCTAGGCTTGTCTACATTGCGTCTACCAGTTTGCGTTCGTAATACGAGAACAAGAAAGCATAGTTGAAACGTCATCATCTGTCCCTTTCATTTGCTTATTGACCGGTTGAAAGAGTGATAACATTGTAAGTAAAAGTAGAGAATGAAATGTATTTTTTCACATAAATCTAGTGAAAGTAAATTATTTTTTTCCCTGCGTTCACATCTCATATAAAGAGTTTAATTTCTATTGTTATTCATTGTTTCATGTTACATTGTGTAAAGTGTATTATTGTTTTATTGTTATACGATGTTCCAACTTTATCTTAAGGTTCGTTACTTAACATCTTAAATTATTTTATTTAACACAAATAATTCACATAAGGACGGGTTTAATCGGTGGTCGCTTCTGATGGAGATGTTCAAAGTCAACCAGAGAGCAATGGAGAGTGCTATGCTCTCTTTTTAAATAAGGAGATCTGAAGTAGAAATAACGTTACTGAAGTAACTCAAAGAGTTGCTCGTCTCGATGTGGCCGAAATACAACAAAATAATGTCTATTAATTTTGATCTATAAAAAAAAACAATATTGATTTCTTTTTTCAAAATTTCCTTTGCCCCCTCGCGTCCTCTGCGTAACGCAATGATAAAAAAACTGTTTTTTTTTTTACCACAGACTATTGATATCGGTTAAGATGTCAAATACATCGATAAAAAAATATTCATTAATTTTGATCTATTAAAAAAAACAATATTGATTTTATTTCTGAAATTTCCTTTGCCCCCTTGCGTTTGAATAACGCAATGATTTAAAAAAAAATGTCTGTTTTTACCACAGACTATTGATATCGGTTAAAATGTCAAATACATCGATAAAAAAATATTCATTTATTTTGATCTTTTAAAAAAAAAACAATATTGATTTCTTTTTTCAAAAATTTCCTTTGCCCCCTCGCGTTCTTTGCGTAACGCAATAATTAAAAAAATGTTTTTTTTTTTTACCACAGACTATTGATATCGGTTAAGATGTCACGGTATTGATAAAAAGCAAATATCTCACGCTTTTTTTTTGGTCTGTGGCGCGTCTCGGGACTGGCAGACGTATAGGTGCGGGTCATTGACCCCGCCGGTTGGATTTGGTTTAGTTGTTACTCGGCCGGGTCGCCGTCGGTCCATCCCGGAACTAGTTTTATCGATTTATATGATCAGTTTCGAATATTCAATGCTTTAGTTACCTTGGCTTTGCGATCGCATGACATCCATATCCAATTCAACGATGAACTGTCGATAGATTTTTTTTTAATATTTTACGTCAACAGAACATAACTAAATATGTTTGTCTATTATATCCTTACTGTCATGAATATCTCATCACCACTTCAGGACTAAGGATACAGGTGCCACCTGCACGTTACATGATCTGCACACTGTGACTTCAACTTGTCAATTTACATTTTTCAACTACCTGAATCTTTTAACGCATGAATCTTTCAACGAACTTAATCAAGTACCACCTTTCTCCGCGGCAAAAAGCGCAAAGAAGGAGGTCCAACTTATAAATGGACATCCTACCCTGCGCTTTTATCCTTCACAGGTGAAATGTTTGACTTCTGTCTTGTTAAGACGTACGATGGATGATGGTATATGCTTGCCCAGAAAAAACCCTTCCACTCTTATCATGAAGACTTCTAAGTTAAAATTCTAGTAAGGATATATATACCAGATATATTATAATTAATAATTTATTATAAAAATTGTATAAGAATGTAACTAGATAGACAATTAGTAGGTATAACACACCAAAGACAAGAACTAAATTATACTGTGAAGTTTTAAGAGCGAAGAAGAAGCAAAAAAGGTGATGTATAGAAGAACTAATAAATCAGAGGAACATGAGAAATTGTAATGAAAAATAAATGAATATATGACTGAGATTGTGACTTAAAATATGGAGAGTAAAATAAATATAAATAAAAGAAAGGTATAACACACCAAAGACAAGAACTAAATTATACTGTGATGTTTTAAGAGCGACGAAGAAGCAAAAAAGGTGATGTAAAGAAGAACTAATAAACCGGAGGAATGTGAGAAATTGTAAAGAAAAATAAAGGAATGTATGACTGAGATTGTGACGTAAAAAATACAGAGTAAAATAAATATAAATAAAGGTATAAATATTATTAAATTGTATAACATATCCTGTCCAAATATAAAGGTGAATAAGTAATAATTGTCTGGAAACAATGACGGCGGTAATTTGTTCCGCTACTTGACTGTTCGCACTATAAAAGTATTAGCAAAATGCTTTTTTTTTAAAACCCCCTTTTATTGGAGGCCTCTCGTGTTCCCCTAACATGGGTAAGGTTAAGGTTTTTAATATTTACAATAAGTTATTCACACTCTTAATTTATATCTTCTATCATACGTCACATTATCATTCATTCTCTCTACTGCCACACATCACAATGTCTTCCGCTCTTTATCATTTATCACATTCCTTTCTTCCGTCTTCTCTCATTCTTCACCTCAGTTCTTAATATTACAGCTATGTTAATTTACATTTGGTAGCAAAACGCTTAGTGCGGTTGGAAGTAATTTTAACCGTGTACGAATGTCGTAAATCGTTCGTCTTGTTGTTCGATGGAAGAAAGTGTGTGATTGGAATTATTTGGTGTAATTCCAACGCTGATACTTCATAATGCAGTCTTGTATACTGACTTACCGATCCATAGTGTATTCTCATGTCATTCGCGCTATGTGGTTACTTTCATTCATTCTCCATTCGATTTTAAATTAAGAACACTATCTTTAAATTATAATCTGTGGTATCTGTTTTTCTATGTGTTTTTTTATGGTAATTTATATTTTCAAAAAGACCCTCCGAAAGCTTCCTGAATCTTTGAACGACCTCAAGTTGACAGGTCCGTACTACAGAATTTTAAATTAAAATGTAACTGGCTGTAAACTGTCTACATATAAACAAATTAAATAAAGGATAATAATATAATAAAGAATGGTTTTCCTTATAACCATTTGGCTTGAATCTATTTTAAGAGAGGATAAAATAATTAATAATTCATTTCGTTATCTGTCCCATGTCGTCAAGCAGAAGCGAATAACAAAACAAAACCAATCGAACTTTTTAATAAAAACATATTTATTATATCGCAGTATGGCATAAGCGTATTGGCTGTAAGATTTTAAATATTAAAAAAAAACATTTCTCACACGATTATAATTATTATATGGCGTCTTAACAGCCAGACCTATGTCCATATCATAAATCATCAACATTAATTCAGCTGTAGGATGCCCACAGCTGGACATTTTCCAACGACCTTGACATCTGACATCTGTTAACCTTGTGGGTGAACTTCCTCGATGTAAAAGTTTATAGGCTTGAACGTATATCGCTTTTGTTGTAAATTAATATACAGTATATTTTATCCAAAAATAAATGGTTTCAGAAATAATAAATAATGTAATATTAATATAGTAAGAAATAGCATTAAAAAAATTCATATGACTACATATTAAAATTAATTATTTTTTAACCCTTAATAGCCTGATTTACGAAAGTGATTTTTTTTAATATTACTGTGTTTGCTAGAGGGTCTAGATGAAGGGAAAAATCGATTTTTTTTTAAATTTCGTTGGAAAGAATATTATACAACAGTAAAATTCGTACAGCCAACCTATAAAAAAAACTAATAGTAATGTGAACATTCGATTTAAAAGATTGGTATCAAAATTGAAAATCTAGGCTATTAAGGGTTAATATCTGTACCTGCAGACTTTGTACAGCCAGAAGTTATTGGCCTGCGGTATTTTAATTAAAAAAGTGTAACTTATTTCGGAATAATCACTATATACTTAACAGAGAACTAAAACTTGCGAACGTATGTCGCGGGTTTAATTCTCGGGAAACAATTTTATTTATTCATACTTTGTTCATTAATTATATAAGATTGCCATTATTCACAAACAAGTTTTTAAAAGATAGGCAGCATTATCCTCTGCGTACCATAATACCACAAGGTGATCTTCAACCCTGCCAAGCGTGATAGTAATGGTATATCCCCCCATAGATATCTTTGGGGGAAGCCTTGCAGTGTGTGTCTATAGGCAGAAACGACCGTAACTGAAGAGGGGTGTAAAAAATTTTGAGATTTTTGCAGCTATATGAGCTATTTATTCACCCCTTTAGAGCCTTTGGATATATATCAATCATCCTGTATAAACATCCACATCGGTTTATGTGTTATCAAATTATCCAGATAAGAAAGCAATAATATTCAATAAAAAAAATTCTATAAGATAAGTAATCATCCTGTATATGGCAGTTAGACATTAGATAGTCAGTAATTTTTTGACTGTTATTTTATTTTCTTCATTACAATTATTTTTCTACGCACGCCCATCCATAAAATTTATCGTGAGTTTTATACCATATTTATGTGTTCAATAAAATGCATATCGATGTTATTTAAACAGAAATGATTCTATATATACTCTGTACTTGGTTCAACATTCTATTAATAATCTGGAAGTAAACAATCTGACGTTTAGATAGCGCTCTTAGAAACCATTTACTTTTATAATGATTTACTGAACTGTAAACAATAGATACGTGGTACGTGCTTTTGGAGGGAAATTTGAATTAACACAATAGGTTAGTTTCTTTTATGATCTATATTATTATTTTAAATTGGCATCATATTTGAGAAAAAAATTCCTTTGAATTTTATATATTACTTGTATTTATGGGTCATTTATGGTAATTTATATTATATAAAGTTTATTTAATTGTTTTAATTAAAAATTAAATTACAATTAATATTACTACATTGTCATCGGTAGCCATCTTGGATTAGCTTGACTGGACTAATTTACATCGAGACACTGCCACGCAAACTGTCATAATAAAAAAATATAAAAAATCTAGACACATTTTTATACACAAGTTTAATTATATCTAATATATAAAATTCTCGTGTCACGGTGTTCGAACTTGAACTCCTCCGAAACGGCTTGACCGATTTTTACCAAATTTTACATGCGTATTCAGTATGTCTGAGAATCGGCTACTATCTATTTTAATATAAGGGTGGTCCACCCCTAAATTTTATTTTTAATTTTTTAGACAATTTTTTTGACCTAAATTTTCACCCCTCTACGTTCAACCCTTATCTTACATTTGTTAATTAAAAACTTTAATATTTTTTGTAAAACAACGTTTGCGGGATCAGCTAGTTTAACTATAGTATAAGTGCCATTTTGTTTGATGAATTTTTTTTACCTTGTATTTAGTATAATGATGTATGTGTAGTAGACATTTTGGGAATTCGAAATATTAAACGCGACAAATAATTTTGGCAAACCTTTCTCAGTGCTATCCTGGTAACGGCTGAAGAATTCTGAAGAGTCAGAAATTGGTGGATCCTCCTGTTTCTCCCCCCTACTAGCAGTATGTAGAAGCTTTTCTTCATTTTATTCTCTTATTTCACTATATCCTTTCATCTTTCACAATCTCCTATATTACAATTTGCTTCGGTTCTTCACAATATTTCTTCACCTTCAAATCGTCTACCGTGCATCATATTCTTTCTTCATCTTCGTTCATAGTTCGCAGTTTGCTACATTATCACAGTTTTTATTTCTAGTTTTAATTTTTTTACAGTCATAGCTATTTTAATAACTAAATTTATATTGCTTTATTAATTACTAGAGTGGGATCTTTCTTAACCTTTTTCAACTTAATACCGAGATTTATTCTAGTCTATTTTTTATTGTACTACTTTTTTACAGAATTCTAGAAATATAGGGCGACATTTGTCGTCGACAATTAGGTAGGCGTCACTGCCTTGAAGGAGTATGGTTAGGTCTGTTTTAAATATATTATTGAAATTAAAAAATACAGATAAAAAAATTAACAAACTAGTCTATTCTTATAAAGACGTCAAAACCAGCCAGACACAAACGTACTAATTGCGAAAATACTTTTTTCACCTATCTATATATATAAGTATGGTGTAATATATGCGTTAGTTTTATTTTTAATTTTAAGCATATTCTAATTTGAAACAAACATTATTTTTCTATTATCACATAATGACATGACAACACTTATAGCGGAGTTTGAAAGGTCGAATGACATTAGTCAATTGAGTGACGAGTTTAATAATATAAATATACTATCTATTTAAAATGATTTTTTTTAATTAAAAATTTGATAAAAGCTTTTAGTTATAATAAAGCTTAGGAATAAATAGCTCTGCTACTGTATTAATGATATTGTGAAGATGACCACAAAAAACACGTTTTGTTGTGGTCACTTCTCAGTTCAGGATGCGTTTGGAACCCTCGCAATTTAAAGTAATTTATACCATAGGGGAGTTCAATTGGGTACTTATTTCTTTCAAATTAGATTCTTCGGGCATTCATCTAATTGCGTATACCTGTGATCTTTCTAATAAATATGAAATTATCAATGAATAAATAAAAACCACATTCTAGAACCCACAATTTTATTCGAAAAAAGAAGTCTCAGTTAGACATGCTAGATTTTTTTACACATTGCGCAAAACAATAACGATATGTTTCGTATGTCAAACAAGGATATAAAAATACAGATACAAAAAAGGCGGCGGATGCCGAAACGTTAAAAATGCGCAGGTTTTTGTTTTTCATTAAAAAGGCTCGCTCAGGTATGAAAGAGTAAATGCAAAAGTATATAGCGCTTTCAAATTAGCCGTTTCGCATTTTATTTCGGGCTTTATGTTAAGGTGGCAGCTATGAAGAGAGATGTACACCATAACGTTGTTATAATACGCTTTTAGTTATTAAATACAATATCTCCTTTCATTTATGTAAAGCCCATAGTTACCTCTAGTGATCGACTTGATGATCAGTCTTGCGCTGCTTTCATCTAATGTGAGGTCTACCAACGCTGCGGATACCGGCACGTGGTCGGCACACGAGGACTTTTCAACCGGGTGAAGCGTCCCTAGCTACTTGAGATAAGCAATTCTTCTATCTATCTACGTGACCTAGGTTCTTGCATGCAGATCACCTATTTCAATCTCGAAGTGAATGCTCTGAGCTTAACCTTCTCCAACGCTCTCTTAGTGACTTTCTTCCAAGACCAAGCGTCAACGATCACGTCTCATATCCACAAGTGATAGCCGGCGAAATATACACCAATACCTCACTTTGCGTCGTGGAATAAATCAAAATAGGTATAGTATAAGACAAAAAAAAATATATATATACATATCATTCAACGGCGTATCGAAAAGGGAAATCCCAGAGAAATATAAACTTTTAGGTATAGAAAGAGAGCGCTATACAATACTTCTCTACCTGTAATGAACATTCTTTTTATAGTTTTTAATCTGTATAAATATAGGCTAAGCTTGCTGAATATACTTCCTTCCACATTGCCGAGTGGTCCACGCTGCCCTCTAATTTTCATTCCACAATTACTACACAAACAGCAACACGGATTCTACCAAGAAAGCCTCGCCTCTACTGCTTCATCCTCCATCAGACTAATGCAGGTTCGGAAACCCGAATGCTTTAGTTTATCATAGTTTACGAACTCTACCGTTCCGTGAACTCATTTCCGATGAAGCTTTAAAAGCCTTATGGCTAACACCAGAAATATCAAAGATACAATACATATGAATATACACACATTTACTTCGGACTTCGTGTTTTTACCTCCAAAACCTTCCGACCTTAGGATGAATTCCACAAAGGTATGAAGTGAAAGGTAACATTTCACAGAAGTTGATCCCGGGGTCATATCCCTGCTGCCATATGTCTACTACCTGGTGTTACCACTGCCCTTAACCGATATATTTGTTCCTAATATAAAATTCAAATATTACAATAACCAGTTAATGCATATAAAATACGTCACCTGAAATTTCACTTCACTAAACCACTCCTTCGTTATCACATTACGTTACACTTACCGCGCCACTCCCGTAAATATTACGTCATATAAGATGGAAAATAAACGACCAACAATTTTTTTTTAATAATAATGATATTTAAATGAATTAACATATATCTGTTATAATAATTTCTTTATTGATGAGATATCCAAATATTTTTTAAATATTCTGCGAAATTTATAATCATCATTTAAGTATCACAACGGTGATAGTCAGGTTTTCTTAGATCCCACTAACACCTTTAGTCGTACAAACTCCACCTACCTTCTTAGAGCAATTTTTATTATAGCGATCTTATTTAAACGACTCCATACATAGAAAATCGAGCAGTGATAACCTATTGGTAGAAGAGATTAGCGATCGTAAGTTCCAGGTTCAATTCTCGATATGTACTCACAAACAAGTTTCTACAGTAATCAGGCGTCATAATGGAATCAGGCGTTACCTTGCGGAAGTCCATCGTAAGTAAGAAAAGGACCAATATTTAGCCACTTCCGCACATGTGTGACTGAACTATATATTTTTCATGCGCTGTCTGTGAAGCGAAATCTCTTGCCTTGTGGTCTAAAAGGTCAAATTCTACATTATGTAAATTGAAAACTAGAATTTGACCACCACAAGGCAAGAGATTATATATAGTTCAGTCACACATGTGCGGAAGTGGCTAAATATTTATTTACTTTCTTAGAGATAGACAGTAACAATAGGCAGTAAGAAAGTACAAACTTAAAAGCTTAGAAATATAAAATTAGTTACAGTTGTTACCTTATAACTATCTCACTGAGAACATATAATGATTTATAGTCAAACAATGAAAAAACAAATAAAAATAAAAACATTATATATTGGTCCTTTTCTTACTTAAGTTTCTACAGGTTGGACAGCAGCGTCTTCTGCGTACAATAATACCACGACTAACCCAACTACCAAGCATGGCTATTATGGTACATCCCCCAATATCTCTGGGGAATGCAAATGTCTTGCAGTCTATACGCTGAAATGACGATACATTGAAATCTAATAAGTTATGCATAAGAGTATCTATAATATCGTTAAGGAATCCTGACAGTGTATCCATATCGAAGTTCTCAATTGTTAGACTGCGTTTCCACCAAGGTATCCAAGGGAGCCAGAGTTACGTAAACAAAGTTTACTATAAGTAAGGAAAGGACCAATATTTAGCCACTTCCACACATGCAGCGGTAGTTGTGCAACAAAGTGCACCGCCCGCTGATAAATTCGCATGCGGCAAACAATGCGAATCACACAACTACCACCGTTAAATCACTCAACACGTGTTTCACCCCTCCACGGGGCATCTTCAGGAGTTATGTTACACCGATTGGTGTCAAACACAAAGTTTACTCTAAGTGCCGTTTAGACTCTGCCTTCCCTTGTTGGCGGACTTCGTAATTGCCAATAAGTAAACATAAAAAACCAAGCCAGAAATAAAAATTACCGCACCGTTACAACCTCACGCACTTCGTATGAAACTAAAAGGTTTTTGATATGAGTTAGTTTAGTAATCTATTTTCTTCGTGAAACGAAATAACGGATATTTATTACTTGAAATTACTTTTTCCAAGCAACTTAGAAAAGTCAAGACATAAATATAATGTATTTTTAGATGTAATAAAGATAAAAGATAAAATTAATTTATTCAACATTGGAACTTTCAACAGAACTCTTGTCAACTGTCCACTTTTTTTTAATCTATTTTATTTTTCATTCTACTCTGCTTCGCAAGGTGTTATAGTTTTGAAGAAAAAGCAAGAAAAAACAAACTCCACAAAAAAACATACACTTTATCAGATATAGCCTAAATGAAATCAAGCGACATCACTGCTAAAGATTCTTATCATTTAAATATTCTCTTATTAAATAATAAGCCTTTTCCATCAATTTACTTTTAAAATGCGTATTGAATTTTGTAAATGGTAGTCCAATAATATTTTCAGAAAATTATAAAAAAAATCTAATTCCGTTTATTACAATGATTTAAAGATATTTTGCGGTCGAAACTTTGGTACAGCTGTTATAAAGTATATTATAATGTATGTTTTTATACATAGTGTTATTTGTCCCAATTTTTTTCTATATACTATTATTACATGGCTCGAATTTTGCTTCTATATATAAGAATATGATTTCAATACACAATAAAAACAAAACGTAAAAGTATTCGTATTACGTAATGTTAGGATGTAACGCAGTGTTTCTAAATAAAATATAATTGCGGTGTAGAAGCACCTTTATATTTATTACAGTATATGCCAGTCGTGAAATATTATTATTTCTATTTCGAGGAATAAATATAATGTCGTCAAAAACAGGGCAAATGGCATGTTTTATGAGATAAAAATGTGTACGTTCAAATATTCAAGACGATTCCGCTTAAAACGTTATGCCATCAACGATATGGCTTATAATGTACTTGTAAAGTCATAACCTAAATAAACTATTTTAATTTTTTTTATTAATCTAATATATAAAATTCTCGTGTCACGGTGTTCGAACTTGAACTCCTCCGAAACGGCTTGACCGATTTTTTACCAAATTTTACATGCGTATTCAGTATGTCCGAGAATCGGCTGCTATCTATTTTCCATACCCCTAAGTGATAAGGGTGGTCCACCCCTAAATTTTATTTTTAATTTTTTAGACAATTTTTTTGGTTTTTATTTTATTATGATACAGCATACAAACCTAAATTTTCACCCCTCTACGATCAACCCGTATTTTACATTTGTTAATTAAAAACTTTAATTTTTTTTGCAAAACAACGTTTGCGGGATCAGCTAGTAATTTATATATTCTTCTGCCAGACTAACATACATATTGTGAAATATTTTTATCGATATAAATTAAAAAAAAAACTAATATTTACATATAAAATATGATAAAGAAAAGATATTTCAAGGGAATAAATATTTTCTTCAATTTCTACTGATCTAAATTTAAATTTTTAACTTTTTCTATAAATAGTATTTCTTAAATATCATACTTTACAAGAATGTCGAATGAAAAATATACAAAGCTATTAAAAATACATCGTAATTAAAACGCTTTATCTTTTTTTAAAACAATTGATTTAAAAAAAATACATAAATCATTTATTTTATACTTATTGTTGTCTATTTATAATCTGTCATAAAAATAATCAGTCGAACAAAATGGCGGCATCTTAGATACGAGCAGAATTATACAACGCCGCCTTGATAATCTACATAAATCTGACTCTAATAAACGTGATTAGTAAATATAAAAGATTGTAAACGGTTGATTTTAGTTTTTCTAGATTTATATCACCGATGTCATTTATGGAAATTTACGCTGTTGTCTTTAACAATCCAGTAACTAGACATTCCTCTTCCTAATTTAAAAATGTGAAATTAAAACCCGATGATGGTTTTAATTTCATCATCATTATGTCGAGTCGATAGAAGCCCATCACAATTCATAGGTCTCCCCCAAAATTAGCCATGATCACCAGTCTTGCCTTGCCCGTATCCACCGTCTTCTGAGGACTTTGACTATGTCATCGATCCACCTAGTGGGATTTACGACGCGTCTGAAGGCTGGTGGCCGCCATTCGAGAACATTCCAGCCCCAACTGCCACTTTAGACAAGTAATGGCACTAGCTACATCGTAACCTAAGTTTTTTTCTGTGGTCCATTTCCGAATAAAAATATAATATTAAATAAATTTTAGTCTTATGTAAGCGTTCGAGTTTTTAGGGTGATCGAAATGTGAGGAACTTGGTTTCTGACCGGCTCTTCACAGAAGATCAGCATTCCGAGCAAATGTTAGCTTACTACTTATAATGTTAAATGATCAAGCAACATAATTGAATTTTTATTTTTATTAATTTAATTTTATTGTCATCGAATTATAGCTCTCAATTTTTAGTTACAGAAATTGATTATTATATAAGATGTATAAGCTTTTCATCAACTGGATAGGCCACACGCTCCGAAGTGACCCTGATCACATACCGAGGCAAGCCCTATAATGAAATCCTCAAGGAAAGCGAAGATGTGGCCGCCCAAAGCAAGCCTGGCGGTGGACTATCACTGCAGAAGTGAAGGCAGTTGGAATGACGTGCAGCGAAGTAAAGCGCGAGGCTCAAGACCGCTCGGGATGGCGACGTACTGTGAACGCCCTCTGCCCCATCTTGGGGACATACGAATAAATGATGAATGATGATAATTTTCATCATTGTAGTATTAAAATAATCACTATACGATATTTAAAAAAACATGCAATTACAATTGTCAAAATTGTTTTCCCGCACTTTAATATTGCCTATTGACAGAGCCCGTGACAGCGTCCGCGTGGAATTGCACAAAAAAAATTGTTTTATTTTCGTTTCAGGATTTTTTCTAAAATATAAGTAGCCTAAGTTACTCCTTTTTACATCAGCTACCTGATCAGCCAAAAAAAAACAGACAAATATAAAAATTTAAAAAAATAATTTTGGTAAATGTACCATTCACACGCATATAGTAAAAATAGATTATGTTAATATTAAAAATAGACGCTCAAAATTTTATTTATTTACATATATAGATGGTAAGATAAAAGTGCTGTTCGCTCAAATCGGTACAGCCATTTCAGAGATTAGCCGGTACAAACAAATAGATACAAAAATTAAAAAAAAATTGAATTTTGGCATATGTACATACAAACAGACATACCAATTTTATATATTTGTACAGATGGTCGAATAAAATCGCTGTTCGATTTTTAAAAACTGAGTCAACCTTGAAATTATATATATTTAAAAAAAACTTTTCTACATTACTCAGAATTAATTGTACGTAATAAATTAAATGTTACTTTTTTATAGCATTTAACGAGTTTAACGCCAGTGAAGTAGCGTGTAAAGGCGAATGTTAATTATATAGCTTAATTAATCATAGTTGATATTAACATAATTTTTACATTTCCGTCTTTCTTTAGCTGTTTATTCATTTATACATATCATTATCCGCACAGAACCACTTACAATGACCACTTCCCACATGGGAAGAATAACATAAGAACCAATTTCGACGCGAAAGAAGTGCTCTTTTACCACAATTGGTTCTGGAAGCTAATTCCATAACCTGAGAGCGACAACAGTGAAAGATTTCTCCATAAATATAGTAGAATGATCAAGCATAGTCAATTTGAAGTTCTCCGATGATCTAAGCAACTGATCATGTGAGTCACGTAAGAAAAGAAATCTCATTTATTATAAATTAGATTAAACTCAGAAGTATTTATTTTTGGGGTAAAATAAGTAAACTTAAATTATCTGTAACTACCAATCAATATGAAGGATCACAACCTGAAGGTTCCGCCATGACACTATCATTTGACAAATGTATTAACAATATTGCCATATAAAAAAATTGCTCTGTCATTATACCCAATAAACAGTTTTTTCTTTTTTTTATAATCAAAATTAGAGTAATAATTTGTGAAAGAAGGTAGCATAAGAAACAACTCAGATTATTATTTGTGAATACAAATTTGACATTAACACTTAATAGCCTGATTTACGAAAGTGATTTTTTTTAATATTACTGTGTTTGCTTGAGGGTCTAGATCAGTGATTCCCAAAGTGGTCTATATCGACCCCTAGGGATCTATGACAACCTGCAAGGGGTCTACGTCAGCGAAAAAAAAATTGGGGGTCCATGAAATGAAAATGGGGGTCCACGATAGTGGATCTCAACACATACACTGATAGTACCTATTTACTTACATCATACTATCTTATAATATCAAAACATTTACATTATTTATAAAAGTACCTATAAAGTAAAAAAATAGTAATATGTTACGTATATTTTACATAACAGATACAAAATTTTATTTTGAGTAGTTTTAATTTAAATTCAATAAATAAATGTATAAATTAACATGTGTTTTTACTTTAAGTTTTTAACATTAAGCTTCACTACAATTAGAAATTTACAGGAAATCAATATCAGGTAAGTATGGGGTCTACCCAACACGGAAAAACATGGCAAGAGGTTTACGACACAAAAAAGTTTGGAGAACTCTGGTCTAGATAAAGGGAAAAATAGATCTTTTTTAAATTTCGTTGGAAAGAATATTATACAACAGTAAAATTCGTACAGCCAACCTATTAAAAAAAACTAATAGTAATGTGAACATTCGCTTTAAAAGATTGGTATCAAAATTGAAACTCTAGGCTATTAAGGGTTAAATTATCCTCATGTCTGGTCTAGAACTACCTGCATTTAACAAATTCTCGCGACAGTGACGATGTCGTCGGTGTAACTAGTGGGAGGGTTACCCACGTTGCGTCACTGATCCGTGGTCGCCACTCGAGAACCTTTAGGTCAAAATAGCCATCAGCTGCACGAGCGATGGACCCCCCAAACAGGCACATTAGACAAGCAATTCTTCGACCTTCGTCGTCATCATTTTTTCGCATACTACAAGGCGTAGATCTACCCTAAAACATTGATATCTTAGCTCGGGGAGATGTACCATGATCGCTACGCTTGGCAGGCGGGTTGGCGATCGCAGTGTAATATGATGGTACGCAGAGGTCGCTGAAGACTTGTTTGTTTACAGTGGCAAGTATATATAATTAATGCACAGTGTTAATTACACAAGGTTTTATCCTGGAAATACTTACGGGGCCAAGTTTTAGTCTCTGGACTATCACTGCTGATAATTTTAACTGATGACATCGAATAAAAGAACAAAATAATCAAAAAATTCGTTTAACTATGGCAATGCGTATATGTATCTTATCTGTGGCCGTTAAAAATATTTTATATGCATTTGAAATGTTTTTATTCCATATTTAAAATTTTTACTTTTTGCACATTGCAAATATTAATTCACTGACATTATTTTTTTTAATATTAGTCCGTGTAAATTGTGTTAAAGATATTTTTACGACTTCACGCTATTGATTTTCACGCTAAAGCCAATACCGCTAATACCGCCAAAATATGACATTTGATGCCAAATACAAAAAACTCAGTTAAAATTCCTATTCGCAAAAATATATGAGCGAAATACAGACTCAGAGTAATAATTTTTGACAAAGATTTCCCGGTAAAGACATTGATTTATATGGTGACAAATATAAGGATATATTTGGAACAAATAAACTCAAGAAATATGGGGTAATCTAATCAAATTATTATTTAATAGTAGCCATTACTATAAAAGAAAGCAATAAAAAAGAATTATGGTTAATCGTATGATTAATTTTGGAAATCAAAAGAAATAGATGAGGTATAATAAAAACTTTAAAAAACTTTGACAGATAGATTACAGATAATAAATTATTTCGATAAATAACTCCATTTCGGACGACTGTGTGAAACTTTTCTCATTTTTCACTGTGCATTGAGATATTTCTACGGTGCAAGTACGTCTAGGAATGTGTTTATTAACACGCGATGTTCTCATGAATACAATGTAAGACCAAGTGAATTTTGGTATATGAGAAATAAATTCTCAGTGTAATAATGTAATTAAAGAGAAAGTGTGTTAAAATATTTTTATCGTGAGAGAACCTTAATTATGATTTCATTCATTTCAACATTACAAGAAAATGAACTAGTAAAATGTAAAAACTTGAATTACTACTTCGATTGTAGTTTGAATAATGAAGTGAATAATTAGAGACGTGAAGGTAATTAAATCGTATAGATAGGTTTGTTTTACACTAAAACATTCGTTTGTAACTAAAATCCAGACTGAAATCACATTAGCGCGTTTGACTCGCGTCTGTATATCTACGAAAATGCACCCAGACATTTCTATAGGACATTCCTCACCCTCCTTTACGTATCAATATATACGCACGCTTTAGGCATGTCTACACTATTTCACATTATTTTCCTTATTCATGAATGAATACATACTTAAATATTTTAAATTTAAATTGGCTCTTATCAAACATACATTCAGATATATTTTTAGATAAATATTTTGCTTTTTTATTTTAAAAAATAAATTAGCTTACTTTTTTAGGTCCGTTCTGCACGATGCTCTCGTATTCCAATCCCTCCATGGACATGTTTCTCACAATTAATAAAAACACGAACACTTGGAGATAAATGCAGTTCGTTTTTATTTATTATGCGATAAAATCGCGGCACAATGTTTAAATAGAGTCGTCGCGGAGCTGAGAGTCGCGACAGCACTGAATGGTTAATGTTTTGTGTAAATCACTGTAAGTATTTGGTGGGTTTGAGAGTTTGGTTAATGTGGTTCGGACGGCGCGGGTGCAACAACCAGTACCACACGCCCACAGCCTCCCTTGATCTCCTGCGAGTGAACACGACGAGCGACGACCGACATATACATACATACTCTTAGGATACCTACCATAATAAATGTAAGCTACAGTTCGTATACGTCGATTCAAGTTTCACTTAACATTCCGTTTCGTCTACGCTTATTTATAAACAATTTTTATTCATTATATACTTTTAGTTACACTCATTCAAAGCAATCCTCGCTGTGTTAAATTCATACATATTGCAATTACTTCATCCAATGTGTGTATATATGTAAATAACTCATAGCATATTAAAGTCTTGTTATAATAATACTCGCGTGTAACGTAACGTAATTGTAGCTTTGGGCGTGGTATTGCCTAAATTAGATTTTTATACCCTAATAAAGGGTAAAAGTTTGAAAAGGCATAATCAGGCTACTTATTATGAATTTAATTAATCTGAAGTAATGTAATTGTTACTCCTAAATCAAATTCAATTCTTTGTCGCGTTCAACTATCTACAATAGACATGTCATATTGCCCATGACTATATTTTTGTTTTATTTGCATAGTAATTTTTTCTCTTTAAAACATATAATTTATTAGTTTACATTGTTTGTAAATAAAGGTAACATATTTTAAATAAACTGTTTATTAATTTGTATGCCTTAGCAGTAAATCAGTGCTCCATTACTATAATGTGTTATTGGGTCCTATGTCTAACTTTGTCTCAACAAATAAGTTATTTACTAAAAAATTGACGTGTTTTATTCAAAATGTCGTTTTTGGTATTCTTCCAAGTATTAAATTGAGGAAATATTAGGCAGACAGAAAAATATGTCCCTTTTTTAAATTAAATTCACACGAGTACAGTTTTAACAAGTTTTTATTTCTAATCAACAATATATTCACTTTCGTTATCAACAACCTTTTAGCATCTAGTATACAAATGTTCAATGCCAGAGAGACTACTTTCTAGTCCCCCTAATAAAAATAAATGTCTACAATTGAATTGTAGCACAAATAACATATTTTTGATTGTATAAACCTTTTAATACAAAGTAAATTTCAAGTCAGTCATCAGTTCAAATTGAATTTCAAGGTAAAATAGTGGTCTATTAAAAAAATACCTGGCAACACTTGCATCACCAAATATTGATTAATAAGTCCATTTTTGACGTTTGTCAACAAATAGAAAATAAGTGTACGGTTAATATTTTTATATTAAAATTATTAAAACAATAAAAGAGAGCATTTATAAAAGTTGCATAAAAATGGCGGAGGATCTAAAGCTATTAAAGCAAGGGGCGGAAGCAAAGTTATATACATGCAATTATTTGGGTAAACCGACGTTGATCAAGGAGAGGTTTAAGAAAAACTATCGACATCCCGATCTAGATGAAACACTGACGAAAGAGAGAATTAAAAATGAAGCGCGATCTATTTTGCGATGCATTTTAGCGGACGTGAGAACGCCGGCGCTGTATTTAGTGGATTTCGAAAGACGTCGCATTTATATGCAACATTTCGAACACTGCATCACAGTGAAGGACTACATAATAAATATCGTGAAGAAAGAGAAAAACAGCGAGAAGTCATTAAACTTTATCGCTAAGGTAGTTGCTGAGGCTGTGCGGAAAATGCACGACAATAACATTATACACGGTGATCTAACCACTTCAAACATGTTGTTAATTGAGAAAACACCTACAAAAGCCCGTGGTGACGCCAAATGGACGAACCAAGACAACTTAGAACTAATTATGATCGACTTTGGTCTATCATACATTGAAACCAGTGCAGAAGATAAGGGGGTGGATCTATATGTGCTGGAAAGAGCTTTGATTAGCACACACAATGACTATCCAAAACTATTTGAACAATTCCTTGATTTTTATAAGGGCTTCAGCAAAAATAACATAAAGGAAATTCTGAGTAAATTTGATGAAGTCCGAGCCAGAGGACGGAAGAGAACCATGGTCGGATAAAAAAACAATTCCATGTTTTTAATATATAACCAATTGGTTCATATAGTACCCCTTCAAGTTGTAAACTACTGTTGCAACATATAAGACCCTGGGTCTCCGGGCTATAGTGGCTGGTTACCCACATAGCCTGTACACTATAGGTCATTACTTTTATTATGATATAAAAATGGTATACCAACATTTTATAGAAAATTTATCCTTTTGATGTGACATAAATACATTGTATAATAGAATTAAACAATTCTATTATACAATGTTAAATTTCTGTATTTTGATCTTGTATCGTTTGAAATATATACAGAGATTGAGTATTTAGTAGTATATCTAGAATGGTTATATTTTAAAAATCCGGTTTTAAATTGACATAAAAGAAGTACTTTATATGCAGATCATAATTTTCATTATTTCAGCTATATGGTGCCCACTATTGAAAAAAGACTTCTAAAGATTTCAAAAAAATTCAGTTGGATGTGGCCTGCATTCTGTTTTTTTGGTTGACCATAACATGGTCATCAATCAACTTTGTAGATGGACATCCTTTGTGATGCTTGTTAATCCAACAGGGACATCAAAAATAGTTTGATTTGTTACTATTCTTTTGGTAATATATCAAAGCCACCTCAATAATTTCTTAGCTATTACAATTTTGAATAAATATGCAAAAAAATATTCAATCTCTGTGTTACTATCATGGTCATAGACTAACTTAAATATGTAGTATTTAGAATAGACAGCAATGTAAGCACAAATTGATGCCCAAAAATAATTTTTCATGTATATGATTTTGACCAGTGTTTGCCCACAGATATTATAAATCCCACTGAAATATTTGATCTTAATATAATGGATAGATTTACTCAGCTCTGCATTTTTTTTAGTATTTATCAGATTGTTTTTAATATGATTTTTTAAGTATTTCAATAAGAAATATTTAATGTATCTTACTGAATATGGATAAAACGTATAAAATTTGGAAATCAAATTATTATATTTAATTTTATAAATACATGCAATATATATTTTAAATATTAAATTCAAATTATTCTTTAAACATATTAATAATATATGGTAACAGACACTTAACTATTTGTGAACCCAAAGATGTGTTAAAATAATGAATATCGCTAGGTTTAATGTATGCCACTCTTCACCATAAATGTTTAAAGTAAAAAGATTAATAAAATATAGAATGATAATGGATTTTTATTTTCCACTTTTTAATAAATCTGCATTGAAAAGAATTATTAAAGGCAAGATTGGTATATAAAATTTACATTCTAGTTTTAACCAAGCTATAAATAGTGAAATTTAGGATAGAGAAAATATACGCGTCTTGTAACAATGTGGGGAATAGATGTGCAGTGACATGACCATAGTATGGAAAAGGCACGCCATAGCCTCAAATGAATGGACACTTGTTACGTTAATTCGGTATTATGAAAAAAACTTGTGTAATAATAGTATGTTTAAACCAAATTAAGAGTCGTAAATGAATTATAAAATGCAACATGACGATTATAGCTATTATTTTGTGTAGTTTTGAATAGAGATGGCAAGCATGCCATATGTTATTAAAATTTAGGAGAATAGACACTAAATTGCAAACGCAATTTATTTTTTTTAAAACGTGAAAGTTTTAAAAAGTAAAATTATATAAAAAAAAAGAGATGCAATTAATAATGTATCAATAATAATCAATATATCAATAAAAAATATGATCACAGAACAATGACTATTTTTCTCAAATCAATTTTTTTAAAATCAGATAAACGTTATTAATTAATATTATAATATTTATATTTCATAAATTTAACATTTAATAGCTTGTACACTTAAAGTGCACAATACTTTTGCCGCTGGTTATATAAATAAGGTAAAAACTGTCACCTGTCATTCGCATAAAGCATAACCTTAAAAATTGTTTACATTTACTGTAAGAAACTTCAATAAGAAAATTTAATTATGAAGATACCTATAAATCAGCTGTCTCAGTTAATATTAAGAAGTAGTAGCATAAGGCCAACTTATTCTATTAGTAAGTTATTTCGATGACACTCAAGTGAGGATTTTTTTTTTAAATATGTTCTTAAGCTAGTTTTGCTCTTCTTGTTAAGGATGTCTAAGCATTCAGGAAGCAAAGGATCGTCGTCACCATCTTTTCACGTTAGAGAAGAAGAGACAGCTTGAGCAAGTTGGACGAATAGAGAAGATAGAAGTTAAATATAAAGGCATCCCCAAAGATTGCAGCTTGGTTATGAATAAAGACATATCTACGCCATATGATTGTGCAAGGCGTACGTATTAAATACTAATTAATTTAGTAGTTTTAGAAGAATGTAAAAAACCCATCTTCCATGAGTCTGAATTAACATTACGGCCCACTTTTTCAATAATGCATCATCAGCATATTTAACAGAATTTGCCAATTTCTGAAAGCCTTGTGATATGTTTGATGGTTAACGCAATCCACTACACTTCATATTTTATCAGTCTACAGGGTCCTGTCACAATATATATATAAAAGTAATGCTTAATTGGATAAAAATAATTTGTTATTCTACTCATTGTTACCATGTTTTAAACTTTAAAGTTGGTAATTGCTGTGCATTCTCTTAGATAGAACCAGCTTTTAAAAATAAGAAAAGTTTAGAGCTTGTTTTAATTACAGAAGGCAATCAGTTAAAAGTTAAATAGCTTTAAAAGTGTGCATGTAATGTTCATTGGTCAGCAAAAAGGTTTTTTAAATCTTTTTTAAACCATTTGCAATCACCCTTTATAAAGTGATCACGCTTTACTGCATTTACACTTGAATATGCTTTTTCTAACTATATCATTACATTATCACACTGGGGTCACCACTATGATTTAATGTTGCCTGGTTGTTCACTAACTTATTACAAAATGAGTTGCAAAATTAGTTGACAGAGAGAAGGGTGAGTGTTAGCCTACAAACTTAGATCCCAATGAATGCTCCGTAAGCTATAGTACCTGGCAATAAATATTGCACATTGACCTTTGGAAAGAGACAAATAAAGATAATGTTCTATGAAGCCAAAATTTGCCGATTGTGCAATATTTATCACCGGGTACTGTAGATGTGTTGTATAGTTAACAATAATGTTCTATAAGGTAGGTGCAATTTTATACTAAAGATCTACACACTATATTATAATTGAATCAGTAGTTTCAGATATCAATAGTTTTTAAAACTATTGATTTTTGAATAGGTACATTAAGAGAACCAGTTGCCCTGTATGTTGTAATCTTTTGTATTGAGTTTTGAATTTGTTTGGTAATTCTCACTATTTTAGATCTACTGCATGCTATAATTCTACTAATTCTTAGTGAAATAAAGGCAGGTATTTCTTTGTCAAGTTTTTTTTATGTTTACTTCTATGGACAGGGATTATCTTTGTATTTAATAATTTTTTCATGTAATATTTTTATTTTCGCGCTCTTCTATTGTTCCTCCTATGATCTTTTATTCCTTCATATCTTTCTTTCTGCAATTCTTCTTTCTTTCCCTTTCAAATCTGTTTTTCCTTTTATCCGATACCATTCTTTCTTCTACTCATACTTTAATTATTACAATTTCTCTGTGTCAAGGCTAATGTAGATAACATTAGCCTTGACACAGAAAAAAATGAAGCCTATTTTATTCTTTTACATCTCAGCATATTAATTACAAGTTGTTCTCTTTAAAATCAACATTCTGAAACCTGTCAGCAATACATGTATAAATAAATATATAAATATTTGTAATGTCAATGTCATGACTTTGAAATTGATTAGCTAAGAAATACTTGTTTCATTATAGACTTTGGTGAATGGCATATGGAGAGTAGTGCATTGGCGCTGGTGGACGGCAGCGTGTACTGGGATATGCACAGGCCGCTAACAGAGAACTGTACATTAGAGGTAAGTTAAGTTAAGATCTGTTCAAAAACGAAGGTTTGCTTGAAGAATTACTTGTCTAATTGCACTGGGCAGGACACATCATGTAACTGACAGATGTTGGGAAAGATTTTTGTGTGACAACCACAAGCTGGTAAAAGCTGCTTGAGTAGCCCTACCATTAGGTGGATCAACGACATATTCTAGGTCATCGTATTGTGTCATTGTGGTGATCTTTGCAGTGAACGTTTATTGGTTTCACTGGATTGGGAGGCAACCGTGCTTTTAGCTCTCTAAGGCGGATGCTCCATGGAGTGGTTTACAAACTTCAAAGACACTCACGAAGGGAGCTCAACTTGAGCTGACCCTAGTCAATGATAGCCATGTAGTGTTCCGACACCTAGGTGCCCAAATGGGCAGAGTGTACGTTTGTAATATGTAAAACTATGTTCTATTTTCAGTTTCAGACATTCAACATAGCGGAGCCTCAACAAGTGAACAAGGCATTCTGGAGAACATGTTCACTTGTTCTTGGTGCTTGTGCGTCTGTCGCCTTCAAGGATGACGTCACGGTCAAACTACACAGCTTTCCTGGACCCGATAGTTAGTATATTTCTTTAGTTCTTAAACACCTTAGTTCCCAAAATAGTCCCGGTGACCCCGGCAGGTCAATAGAAGTCTACATTGGCGTTGACAAAAAAAAATGAGGAATTAATTCATAAATGGGGTGTCTAGGAAAATTAATCTGTCTTCAATAGTGAAGAACTAAAATGTTGGCTTGACTTCACCTATCAATGCAAAGAGATAATATTATAAGAATCTAACTAACTGTTACTTGTAACAGCTTGCATATTCCATATATACATATGCATTCTAAATATGATTGTGGACAGTTCGCAGTGGTTCGTTCATATACGACGTAGATCTTCCAACATTGCCGGACTGGAAGCCCACGGCCCAGGAGCTGCACACCCTGAGCGCGGAGTTCGTGAAGTTGACGAGGAAGAATGACCTGATAGAGAGGCTCGAGGTGGGCGAAGCTCTGGCGCTGGAGATGTTCGTGGAGAACGAGCACAAGACCAGGCAGATACCTGACATTGTTCGAGCTAACGGTTAGTCTTACAGCTTACTTAGCTGTGAGTGTACGCACATATATATATATATATATATATTCATGTATATATATGTGTGTATATATATATATATATATATATATTTATTTATTAACACTTTTTACACCATACATAACAAATAGAGGAAAAAAGTAACAATTCATATGGTACAAGAGGCGGTCTTATCGCTTAAGGCAATTTCTACCAGACAACCTTTGGATGATGATGAGAAACACCAAGGACAGGGCAGTTCAGGGTGTATACAAATATATATATGTATATTATGACATGTCAAAGTACCTTATAATAATTCTTTTATTTTTCATTGCAAATTTGTTTTTCAGGTAAAGTCACACTATACAGGGTCGGCAGCCATGTGGACATATCGAAGGGTCCTCTTATAAGCAGCACCGGACAAATCGGAAAGGTCGTTGTCAGCTCGGTTCACAAACTATTAGGTGAGTTTCTATATTACAGATAATTGGCAAATTTTTTCTATTGGGGACCTCTCGTTTGTATTTAGCAATAATTTTTAATTGTTACTATTCTATTTACGTTCTCCTCTCAGTTTTACATTTTCTTTCTTTCATTTATTACAACTCTCTTCTTTCGCAAGATTCTTTGATATCATTTACTTTACTATTTTTTTTAATTTTTATTCCTTAAACCCTCAAATGCAGGCCTTCACCATGGCAATATCTACTTCCTATTTACTTAATTCTTAACGCAAAGGTAATCGTTTTTATTAACTTTGGTTTTGTTATTTGTGTTTGAAACACACTTTTTATTAAATTTAAATTATGAAATTTGGCAACCAAGCATATATGGTGATCACCCAATCAACCAATAGTACGTCAGACATCAATCCCTAGCGCTGTCTCACTCGCACAGTACCTATCGCACGCAGACCTATGCGAGCTCATACACCCACGAGTTGTTCTATGCAAAATGTATAGATATAGCGGCAAAATAAAGCAAGAGAAGCAAAGCACAAAGAAGCGAAGTAAGAGGATCCAGAACCAAATCGATTAGCAATATTGAATACAGTGTATTCTAATACGTTCGACGAACTTTTACTCAACTACATATCTCTTTCTTTTTCATGAAAATCGTCGTAGGGTCACTGTTTGATCGTTGTTTATATAAATGGTGAATATGTGAAGCGATCAGCTCATATGTGTACAAAAATCTATTATTATTTTATATTTTTTACTATATACGTAGCAATAAGAAATATATTGAATATCTAAAATATATGTAATGGACAACCATAGTATAGCCGATTCCAGTTCGTAGATGTGGCGTGGGTAAGCTCCCCAATAGGGGGATCAAGGTAAAATCTTTGGAGGAAGCCTATACCTTGAAGTGGGCGGCTACCATCTAATATGATCCCACCAATGGGCATATTATGAATATATTAAATTGGGTATTGTCCAACAGGGTCACCAGAGAGCGATGTGAGGCAGCTGTACAGGTTCCAGGGTGTGGCGCTACCGACCGGCGTGGTACTCAACCATTTCGCCTTCTCCATACTTACAGAGCGCGCGAAGAAATTGGTAAACATATACTTACCATATACATACACAAAACTACTTGTACATATATATATATATATATATATATATATATTTATGTATATCAATATGGGTGTGCAGAATAGACGGCTGTTGGGGTTTTAAGTTCTGGGTTGGAGACCGTTGACTAACTTCGAACTGGTCCTATTTGAAATCTATAGTGATGATATATTTATATACTAAACTTAAAATATATTTATATACATAAACCATTTTGCACACAACAGCAACATATCCTGACAATATGAACATGATATTCTTCCTTGTTTAATTTTAGCTTGACCAGAACTCACACAAGAGCAGTCACCATAGCTATCTCCGAGGAGACCTTTGCCTTGTACCACAGTCTTTCAGCTAATATAATGATAAGAGAGAAGACGTTGTTGGTTAAAACAAATTTAAATAAAAATAGCCATTGAAACACTTAGATTTATTCGACAAAACTCTTCAAACTTTTTTTATTCAGATATTTATAGGTGCAAGGGAAGTTAGATAGGAAATGTAGAATAAATATGAAAAAAACTAGGTAATCAATAGAAATAATAACAATACCATTTTAGCTGTGGTAGCCCAGCGATGGAAGACTGAGACTTGTGATCATAGGTCACGGGTTCGATTCTTCTTATAGAGTCTTATGTAGTACACACTTTGTGCATTAATTATAATGGATTGCCACTGCTTACAAAGAAGTATCCAGAGGATGGGCAGCAGTGACCATTGTGAACTTCACTGCCAAGTGTGGCGATTATGGTACATCCCCTTATAGATATCTGTGGGCGAAGGTCTATGTCTTCTACGGGATGAAACGACAATTGAAACTACATGATTATTTTTCTATATATACCACAGAGTATATTTATATCTAGCTGTAGAAAACAGTAACGATTTTCGTAAAGTTTAATTAAAACAAATTGGCCTCGCAGTGAACGAAGTTAAAAAATAATTTTATTAAGTTAGCTGGGGTTTTAAGATCCAAATATTGCTATGTTATGTGTCTTTATCTTATGTTGGTATATCTCTTTATAATACCAACAGCCAAGTTAGCTATATATAAACAATTTCCAAAGAAGTATATTTTTTTAAATCAAAACATGTACACTGTATGTACAATATAAATGTTTTGATATCAAAATATTGCAAATCGACCTTTGGAAAGAGATAATCGGCTAATTTCGGCTTCGTAGAGCATTATTTCTGTCCCACACTATCTATGTGAAGTTTTGTCACGTGCGACAGAGATAACGTTCTACGGAGCCGAAAATAGTCGATTGTCTCTTTCCGAAGGTCGATGTGCAATATTTATCGCCGAGTATTGTATACTTTATTGTCGAACGAAAGTGACATAGTTCAACTAATTGGTATTTTGAAGTATCAGTAGGCAGGCTATATAGCGCGTAAAAGAGACGCTGGGGTCTCAAAGACTTTGAACTAGCAAAGGAAAGTTAGGATGTTCCTCCACAAGGTGGACAAACAACTTTGTTAATGTTTTTGAAAGACGATGGTGTAGGTTTCTTCCAACTGGTCTTATTGAAAATTAATTGGGAGGCCTACGCCCAGCTGTGGACATACTAAGACTGAAATAGATGAATGATTCTGCGACTGGTTTATTAATAAACAAAAATTTTAAAATCTGTTATTTTCAAATATAAGGGGGACCGGAAAGTAGCTTTTTAAGTTAAATTTACACGACTACATTTATAACAAGTTTTTATTTCCAATCAACAATATATTCACCTTCATTATCAATGTTTTCCCATCAAGTATACAAAATCAATGCCGAAGCGATAAAAATCAATACGTTTTGCTGTAAAATATGTCGACAGGAACTACATTAATTTGTGGTATCCCTAATACAATTTATACACCATGCAATTTCGATATCAATCAAAATTTTTAATCTATTCAGCGAGTGAAATGAATGTAATATTTAATTAATATTGAACCTTACTGAAAAGTTAACTAGACTTTTACATTTTTGTCTCAGAGTCTAGTTCAAACTTGGTGTCAACTAGAAGATAAATATAAATCACTTATGTAATGTTTTGCAAGCCTATATAGTCATGATATTTTTTACAGAATTCAGCGAGATCACCAATAAACGTGGAGACGCGGGACTTCGCCCCTCAGAGTGTACAAGCTCAGGCTTAGACCATAGCATCGTCTGTATATAGAAATCATTTAAATATATGAACCTGTATGTTGAAGTCTCTTGAATATCTAGAATATGCAAACTGAACCTTAAATCTGAATTACTAAGACTCATTTTTATTAACTAACCCAACCTCAACTGTTCATTAAGTTTCAAGAATATAAATTGAAAATTGAACCTAATGCAGACATAATAAGGTTTATTTTATACTACCCATGTGAAACTAGCAATAAAATTATAAATTTTTTTTCTTTTAAAATTTTTTCTAAAATAAAGGTAGCCTTAGTTACTACTAATTACATGAGATACCAGCCAGTAAGTTCAATCAAAATCGGTCCAGAAATTTCAGAGGTTATCCAGAAAGAACACAGACAAAAATTTAAAAAATGTAATTTTGGTATATGTACCATATATGAATAATTCAAGTTCACGTAATAAAAAGCGATTATTTTTAATATTACAAACGGACACATCAATTTTATATATTTTATCTATATAAATGTTGTGTGTACAAATTATAATGAATTTTATTGCGCTGTCATTCAGAGATGTATACATTTCTCAGAAATTTCGGAATATGAAAGAAGTCTAATATTAATTAAAATAAAATCAGAAAATTATTAATAAGTTGGTTCTTGTATATATGGTATATGTTCCATTACCTACATGTCAACTGAAAAACAGTCGAACTCAAGTGCAAGGTAGGAGAATCTTATAATTTACTACAAAAATTAGCATATTTTCTCACGTAGAAGATAACAGTTACCGAAATTTACCAATTCCTAGTTATTTCGATTGTTTTTCAGTTATTTTATATATATTACAAAGCCTTTTAATACCTTGAACTATAAGATTTTCATTATTTTATGGGATTAAAGAATATTTATTTAGAATTTTACTTATTTTGATATAACAGGATTAATTACAAAACAAACATTAAAATGACTCTCCTTTGCAAGTATTACAAAATGTTACTACATTTTTCTTACGTTTTTGTCATAATATAGTTTATAGTACCTACTTTTGAGACTTTACCAGATTTTCTCTAAAGTTTGTGTTATTTTTTGGATCTTGTAATTTTGCTCAGTGATGTGTCCGTTTGTGTGAATGATTTCTTTCTAAAAATCAATTTCGGTAAAATCTTATCTAGAAGAAACATTGGTGTTACAGTACCAGCGCTGTGGCATGTGGTCTGATGGAGACTCCCTTAACTTTTTACCTTTAACCACCTAAAAATTCATGTTAAAACTGTTTTAATAGCTACTTGTAAAGTTTTCTTTGTTTTTATTTTTATTCAATCTCTATTCACCACACAAAAAAACTTACTTTTAAGTGAAACTGGAAATAATATTTTTAATTAAAACCAGTTTTATGTTTAAATTTGTTACAAAAGGACATATTAATATTGAATTTTTATGTTTTGTCAATACACAATATGAAAAGAAATACATGAAATGGGGTAGAAATAACTAGAATTAATAAAACAACTTTAAACTGTAGAATAAAAGTATTAGATTTAATATTTACATTTGTTTTATTTATTTGAAGAACATGAATATATTTAAACTTCGTGGTAACTTGGAGGTCTGCAGAAGAACCAAGGTCACCGACTGAAGTGGGCTTGGGATCCTCTTGGGAAACACTGAATTAGAACAATACATTCCCAAGCTCTACCGTCACTTGAAAAAATCTTTTTTTACAGCATAATATTGCAAGAATAAAACTATTGTTATGAAGTTTTCTGTTTCTTCGCATCTGTCGGACCTTCCTCATCACCATTCTGGAATATTGGTTTCGGTTGTGTCTTCTTATAAGCTGGTGCGACCCAGAACGGATTCTCCTCTGCCTCCTTGGCGTATTTAAGAATAGCCTCCCTCGGATCCTGTTCATCATCAACTCGTTTACTTAAACCCAAGTTTCTGATTACAAACGAGCTCAGAGTACTGCCAGACGCCGCTACCCGACCACCCTGACCAGATGTAATAGGTAGATCAGGTCGTCTAGATTTAACTGGATCCAATCTATCTTTCTCCATTCTCTTCTTGCTTGTTCTCAACTTCTCCTGTCTGAACAGAGGTAGAGCGTGAGGCGTTATGATCTGCTGAGTGCTGACAATCTCCACGGAGTCCTTCTTCCTGTGTGTCTTCACCATGCAGAGCTTTGCACCTCTTAAACTCTTCTTTTGGTCATAATAGCACTTTATTGTTCCATCACCGCATCCAACAAATATCTGATTCAACTTCGCATGCCATATTGATTTAATCACATGTGATTTACTGACTTCAATACTCTTTACTTGTTTATATGTCTTAGTGTCATAGAATAGAAGTCGTCCAGTGTCCTGGTTCCTCTGTAAGGATTCTCCGGTGAATATTATATTGTCATCTGGACTAAAACCGCAGTCAGTTTGATCATACCTTGAGAAGAGATTGGGAAAGACATTTAGAGGTTTCTTAAAGCTTCTCAAGTCCCAGAGCTTTAAAGTGTCGTCGTTACCCCGGCTGGCCAGCTGACTGCCAAGGTAGGAATAGGAGATGCTGGAGATCTCTGTTTGCTTCTGATGTGCGTCTCGGAGTAAAGCGGTCGTGTTAACGAAGTTCCTCCTGTGGTCCCACATTTGAATGGAGCCGTCGAAGCATGCGCAGGCTACAGTGTTACCATCTCTGGAGAAGCTACAGGCGGTGGGATTTGTCTTAAGTCCACCTTGCTGTCGAGGTTTAATGACAGCTTTATGCTGTTTTGGGTTCTCAGTTAACCAGAGACGGAGGGTACCGTCGTTGGAGCAGGTCATGAACTCCTCGCGGATGTTTGGATGCCAGCAGCCACTGTTCAGTGATGCGGTGTGGCCTTTTGTCCTGGAAGTGCAAAAGGTCACATGTATACATTTTATAAGTATCAAAAATATCACTTGGACATCTAAAAGCTTTCAGGGAATGGATGAGAAGCTAGTTTGGTATATTGCAATTCTAAATATATTTAAAAAATCTTAGTTGGAAGGCCCAAATTTTTAAATTACTTCATAAAAAATTAAACTTATAATATAAATGTTAATAAATTTTTTCCATGTATATCTAGATAGTACGTTGGTATACATAGACAAAAGAATAAAAAATAATGTTCCTGCAGTAAGAGTGAAAAATCAGTGCCATTATTTATATCCAAGCAAGGAAGATATAAATATAACAACAAAATTACTACTTCATATATAACAGTTCCTATAAGCTTGACCACATATGATCTAGGGAATATATGGCTAAATTCTTGAAATTTTTAGCCGAACTACTATTAAATATGTATTTTAATTTTTGTCCAGAGCACACTGATAAATCGTCCTTGCTATGAAATTTTAAGTTTAGCTAAGTTTTTTGTTCTATTGTATGTACGTTCACTTAGTTTTCGGTGACTCCTGTCATTCATCACAACCTAAGTGTTATGGGCAGTCCTCTGTGCAAGGCATGCCTGGAAGAAGACAAGACTGCTGCCCATGTTACTAATACGGTGCATGGACTTAGACCCTATAATTTACACTACTCATCACAGATACAGCCAAGCGCCTTCACGAGACCGCCAGTGACATCAAGGGTCTGCGGGGATTTGTCGAGTAGTTAGGTTAGTTTATGTGAGGCTGACCCCAATACAAAATTATCACAATGCCGTCTGATTGCATAAACCAGCCTGCAGTCAGCAGCGAACTACTGTCAGTAATCTTAAAGAACAAAATATAATCATTTAAGATATGATAACACAAATAATGAAAAGATAATTCAGATTCAGTCATGAGAACTGGAATGGAAAGTTGCCCATTTTCTCCATTAATAGATAATCGAGAAAATTTATTACAGTAATTACTAATCTGAGAGAACATAATGTGAAGTGTACGAGTATCTTATCTTATCTTGTATTGAAAAACGAGACTGCAAAATATATTAGGAGGACTGGATAGTAATGTCGCTTTCTTAAGTTAAATTCACACGACTACATTTTTTAAGTTTTCATTTCTAATCAACAATATATTCACCTTTTGCCATCTAGTACATAGCGTCTTCCAAGTAAATGATCTACCAAATGACAATCAAATATCGACATGTGTAGAAACAACATTATTGTCTGGTTCGCCTAATATTAAAACAAGTCTATCCCAATGCTTACATTAAAATTATTAAATAATATAACATACTTTGCCATATCCGTGATGTATTGATCACCTTTCACACACTCCAGGACTTCAAAGCCGTCTCTGTCCAGAACCTTGGCCTGTGCTGATCCGCTCACAACTAAAATGGAGTCTCCAGTTGCAGAATACTGCAGTGCCTTTATAGGATGATTTTCACAAGGCTGCAGCGTTCGGAATGAACGCATTGATGAGTCCATGCCTAAATGAAAAATATGTAACGTTTTATAATTAGCTGTCGAGGATTGACTTTTAGATTGAAATGGGTTTCAGCTCATATTGGAATATTAGAAGAAATTGCAAAGTCTGCAACAATAGAGGAAAACATCTATATTCTTTTGTCATAGCAAAGTTTTTATAAAATATAAGGAAAAATTTTGATTAGAGATTGTGCGACAAATGAATATGGTAAAGGTTTAGTTTTTCATGGTCAATGGTTTGGAGACATGCCAATCCCAAGAAAATACCTAGAAATAGCTTTTAGATTTCTTTCCTAATATTTTCCATTGGTGAAATTTGCATATCTCATAAGAAAAACCGTCCCTAACTTGTGAGGTATGTAGAATAATTGATGATGTGCAAAATTTATAAGTGGAGAATGAAAGGAGACAGATCCAAAAGAAGACTCTGTTGGTAGGTCTTGAGATGACTACAATCAAAGTCGTGGCTGGTCTAGGACATGCATGCATGGTCTCCCAGCAGCATACCTTATGTTTTTTGAAAAGAGATGTTTATGTCTCTATGGAGTTTGCATGTCTTTTAAAAATAAAAACCCTGCCAAAAATAAGTTTATAATGAAAAAATATTAGCTGTCCTGGCAGATGTTTCAATTTCTTTCTTATATAAAGTACATATGGTACATATGTAATTAGGTGTCCTATTTTTACTACATACAGGATGGCTGGTTATATGTAAAAACTTTAAACGGGTGAAAGTATAACTCGTTTCTTGTTAAATAGTGTAGTGATAGTAAAAAAGGTTTAAAAATTCTGATTACTATGTTTCAAATTTAATATTTGTTTACTCCCTGTTTCTACAGATTGTAGTGCCAAAAGTTATTGGCTTGTGGCATTTCAATAAAAAATTAATTAAATGATTAGCTTTGAATCATTTTTCTGACAAATGAGCTATACATACACCTAAAAAATTATTATTCAATTTTAATGTGCCAAACACAAACCAACCACTATAGCCTTTCCAAAATTTTTATTATGAAATAAAAAAAGCAAGAGTTTAACTCATATCAAGTCCACTTTAGAATTGTCCCACTTAACAATCAAATTGCCCTCTGTGGGGCAAAGGCCCAAGGTTGGGTCACAACTTTAAAATGTATATATCTATAACAGGGGTGGCCAAACTGCAGCTCTTTGAATGATTATTTTTGACTACCAATGATTGTCGAATTATTTCAATATTTAAATTTATATAATCTATGTCAGCTCTTGGGAAAACAAACCAAACTTATTACTCAATAAAATTAACGAAATCCAAACACCGATCATAATTAACTAACCAGCATCTAAGTATTGTTAGGAGTGCTGTCATATACCATGTGCCATTATATCTAACTTCAATTACACATATTTTGTACTTTTGTCAAATAATTTCATAAAATATGATTATTGTAAAGAAAATATTCGTTTGCGTTTTTTAAATGCATATTAAATGGCTTGAACTATCAAGCTTGGCCACCCCTGATCTATAAGAAATAATGTATATATAAAATTATGATTGTTTTGTTACAATGTTTTCCAATTTGGTCATCAAAGTCTATATAAGAAAATTCCATGTATTAATACTATTGCCTAGATTTATCTCAGCTTATCTAGATTATAAGAGTTAATTAAAATATTTACCGGCGAAGTCCCAGAATGATACATCGTAATCAATAGACCCTGTTGCTAATCGGGCTCCAGATGGATCCACAGCCAATGCTATGACAGCCTTCGTTCCATGAAGCATTTCTACCTGTAATAGAAAACGCATTTAAAATACACCATTAATATTATGCTAAGATCTAAATAAGATGTTCACAGATATATTTTCTCATAAATTACTTTCTTAATTTAACTGGTTCCAGTGGACTCCTACAACCACACGGAGCATATTCGCAAAACTCTATGAAAATTTGAAGATCAGATCTAACTATGGAAATTTTCATTGCAGTTGAGTTTTAACCACATATTAATAATAGTTTTCATTAAAAAAATAAACTGTGCATGTTTTACTGAAAATGTTTTTTTTAAAACACTCTTTACCCCCATCTTATTTTCAGGACAGGGACAAAAACTTTCCTACTGTCGCCTTCCTTTCATCCTTCACAATTTCTCTCTATATTCCCTCTTTCATCCTCATTCTCTCCTCCCTAGTCAGACCAAGCGTTTTACTCCCCATACTCAGTAGTGGGTTGTCATACTTCCACTTATTGTTTAGCACCATCACCTATATCTTGTGAGGAGCAAACCGAAGCTTGTTTCTGAGTTCTCAATTCTATCTATACATGAGCGAGAACCTTGTTAGCCTTATCTGAGGTTTCCCAAATCGTTCACCCCAAGAAGACTAGCACAATTTCATTTACAAACTGAATATGTAGTGCATATAAGTTTATTAAAATTTTAAAAAGGAAATAATGGTTCAGCTTCTTATTAACTGCCTACATTGAAAGGTTAAGTCAAGTCAACATTTTATTTTAACACTTACTAATTGCAAACCTATATTTTTTTTGTCATGATAACCATACTCTCGTCAAGTCTCCCGTGGTTGCCAGGTTGTCCACCAAGACCACTATTGGAATTAAGGATCTAAAGCTGTTAACAGGCATTTACACATTCACCAAGTTTGAAGTGGTGTAGAACACTAGGTGTTTAAATTTAATTTGTTTACTGTAACAAGACTTGAAGGCTCCCTCAAGCAACAAGAGGTCAGCAATTTAAATGGTGTTATTGTGATGCAACAAGATTAAATCTCTTGCAATGTATCTACACACTATCTGGTTTAGCCACTGCCTCTTCAATATTCAAATTTGTTATGTTGACTACTATTATACTTTAATAAAACTAAAACCTTGAGGGGGCTATCCCATATTGTACATACAACAAATACTCGCTCAGACAAAATTTATTAAAATGACTGCTTGAAAAGTGTACAGATTTGATTTTTTAACTTATTCATGCTAAGGACAGATATAATGTAAAATTACCTCATGAGTGTTAGGAATCTTCTTTTCAAAACTTGTTTCTTCATCATCAGATCCACTTAGCTCATCATAACTGTCTTCATCACTGTCTTCTTCATTTTCTTTTCTAGTAACTTTACTGGACCCTTCTAGCATTTGTTTTGGTATTGGAGGTCCAATTAGTTCTTCATTATCAGATTTTAATATATCTGGTGGCACAGGTGGGCCAATATTACTGTCTTCCTCATTCTCCGAGTTCGCTGACGAATCTTTAGCATCAGTTTCCGTTTTCTTTTTTGCGGCCTCTTGCGCAGTTTTTCTAGCTTGTTCCATCAACTCTTCTATGTCAAAGTTTTTCGCTTTCTTACCGAAGTTCTTTATACCCATAACTTGGTGCACATGCTGATTCTCTAAATCATCAGCTATTTCTTCTATTTCTTTCTGCTCTTGGATCGGCGTACGTCCAAATGTACCGAAACCTGATGCGTAAGAGTCGTCCGCCTTTTCAACCTTGTTTATATTAAAACTAATTTTGCCGAAGGATATCGGCTTTTTGTTCATTTTCAATTGATTTTTATAAGTACTAGATATGTTAAATAAACTTAATATTTAAGTTAAAAATACTTAATTAGAAATATCGGATTGTTATTGGTTAAGTTAATAAGACGATATATATTTTTAATCGTTTATATTGGTAACAATAATAAAAATTAAGACTTTTTAAGTTTGTTTAGTATTTCAAAAAGAATGATCGTGTAAAATAAACAATTCTATCGCAAATCAAGTTTACGAAAACAAAACTCTTATGACAGATATATTAGTGTTGTAACATTGATAAATATTCATATCGATTATTGTAAAATAATTAATCTTTCAAAATATATTTCTTAGGTACAAAGAGTAAAAATAAGAAAATAAATGTTGTTTAAAAATAAGGATGTACCAAAAATGATTTTAAAATAAATTTGCGCATGCTTATAAGTTATGATAAGAACCATCTTTGAGGAGAGTCAACGGTGGCTTTATTACAGGATTTGTAGTTTTCTTTATTTATTCAATCTAAAGTTTTAAATAAGGAACGCTACCTTTTACGTAGATTTGCGAAATTAAGGAAGGTGGTTTAATATTTTGATAAGTCCAATATTAGCTCTTACAAATGACCACAAAAGATCAAAATTAATAAAAATATTATTTGTCGAATAATATGGCAAATGTAATTATGGTTCATGATAACTGAACATAAGGAATGACAAATTTTAGGAACTTCTCAAATGAATTCAATACATTTATATTCAGTTCGATTTTGTTTACTTCTATAAGCCAATATTTTTTTTAATTGAAGTGAGAAAATCTACTTCATGTAAAAATGTAAATGGGAAAAACAAATTGATATTGTTCTTTTGCTACTTAAAATAAAATAAACAAGATTTCTTTACTAATCGATATTATACTGTATACATGTAACATCCTTACGATGTTTGTTAATAATGACATTTATTTGTTAACTTATTAATAAGTTTCCCGCTTGGGCAAGGATATTCAAATCTTACAGACTCTAGTAATTTTACTAATCGTTGCAGATATTTATGCGAAGAAATTTTGCTTGCATATTTAAAATACTCGATATACCGATTGATGAACTGCAAAACTTATGAATAAGGTTTTAAAATATACGGTTAGCATTTTTTAAATAATAAACGGAATAAAGTAATCGGCATAAAAATCTCACGACTCATTGTTATGTTCGTTATAACAGATATTATACTTCATTTTCCTCGTTGATTTTAACTATTAATCTTCAATTATATTAGATTTTAAATTTATGTGCGTCAGAATAAAAAAAAATGTTTTTGCGCTAAGTTTATACCTTGTCATGCAGTGAAATACGACATACGATAAAAAAGTAATTTCAGTTCAAAACAGAAATTCCCATAAGTATAATTACAAATATTCCAACGTTACTGAAATAGCTTCTTGTGCAATTACGGGAAAGCGATTAAGTTTTGCAGGTGCTCGGAATTCTTTTGTTTTTACAAGGGCCTAACGTTTTTTGTGCATTGTATTTAAAATTATTTATATCGACTTCATTGTGTTTAGAGCTGCGGTAGAAGCCGCGCGTCTGCGATGTTGTTCGGAGTACTTTTGTGCCTTTGCGCGGGCTCCGCTCTCGGATATGTGGATAAACGTATGTTATACCAACTCTTTTGTTCTTTATTACTTGTAATAAATGTGTAGCATTATTTAAATTTGATATGAAAAGGAAATTTTATAAAAAAAACATTAGCTTGTTTAAAAACACAATTTATAACGTAAAACATATTATAGTGTTTTTTTGCAATTCTTACTAACAAGTGATTAAGATGTTTATATTCAAATATTTTGTATTGTTAATGGAGTTCGTGAAATTAAGGTCAAAAGGACAATAAAAATGCTGAATTCTTTATAAATATAATTATGCTATGGAACAGGAATATTTGAATAAAAAAATTAAAAAGAATGTTTTAAAATTTGTAAATGGTATTTATTTTCATAGTGCTTTCCAATTAGACATTATAAACAATAAGTTATTAAAAATAATAAGATAATTAAATACAATTTCTAGGCTTAAGTTTCTATGTTAACAATAGGAAATGTAAATATTATACATTACATAGCTATATACTATTTACATGAAAAAATATCTCATTTAAAATATTGGCCATTTTTATTTCTTGTCAAGGGGTTGGAGAACCAATGAACTAGCTTAGAGGTTTCTAGACTTTCCTGAATTCTAGTGGACCCGCATAGCTATATATCTACCAAAATTTCAAATCTCCTAAATTTATCAAATTATTAATTTATTCTGGGTGTAAATATTGAAGAAGGTATTGCTTAAAAATTCTGAACCCCTTGTTTTTGACACACCAACTAGACTGCCATTGAGTTTTCCTGTACCCTTGGGGTCCACTTGGACCACTGAGAACTAAGGCACTAGAGGAGTGTTTCCCAACATGGGACCCATGCCTTACAAGGGCGCAACTCGAAAATAGATTCAACCAGAGGCGTAGCTAGGGGGTGGCGAGCGGGGCGGCCGCACCAGGCACCACAAGCAGGGGGGGCAGCAAAGTTGAAAATAATTTTTTTTAATTTTTTTTTTGAATGATGAATAATGAAATGTTAAAAGAAAAATGAAAACCATAATTTAAAGTAAATAACATAAAAGTTTTACTATTTTTGTGCTAAAAAAGTTGTTAAATAGTATGAACATTAAAAAAAAGTAAACGGTTACAAAAATATAATATACACAGTGTTTAATAAGCCTTTCATTCCCAAAACACATAAAGTGTTTTTTAAAAGGGCCCTAAATGACAAAATAATTAATTATTACATTATTGCAAGATTATTTAATGATAAATAGATTAAATAATCTTGCAATAATGTCAATAGAACATGAACTAGTCGACACTATTGATTTTGAAAATGTGATTAATGACTTTGCAGGTCAAAAAACGAGGATTGTTCGTTTTTAAATTTTCCTAATAAATTTTATTAAGATTTAATGTTATTTTATATAGATTTATTTTATATAGATATATATTTAATGTTATTTTATATAGATTTATTATTATTTAAAACCAAAAAATATATATTAACTACATTCTGTTCTAAATTTTGAAATTATTTAGACTCTTTAGGGGGGGGGGGGGGGGAACCAAGCCCCAATTTGCCCCGGGCCCCAAATACCATAGCTACGCCACTGGATTCAACACAAGTTTAATCATTTTTAATGGAATATAAAAATTATGTATGTTACATATGGGGGTGTAAGAAATTTAGAAAACTCTTCATGAGGCATAGATCAGAAAGGTTGGGAAACACTGCACTACAGAGATTATAAAGAAATTTATGTATATGTACATATATATATATATATACACACAAAATTTTACCTTTTTTATTTTCCTTTAAAAACAATATTTAACGCCGGGTCCTGTATTTCTTATTTCTGAAATTATTGATTTTTGAATAGTGTGTGTCATTCATTAATTGTCAGCAAATATGCTAAACATTCATCCGTTTAATGCTTTTATACTTTTTTCTAATCACCCTGTATATTAAAGAAGCATGTAAATTATATTTCTATTTTCTTTTTTTGTAGAGAATCCACCTCAATGGAGTGACGTGTACACAGTGAAAGGCCTTCTTAACATCCCTTATGCTGAACTGCATGAGCCATTCTATGCATGGTAAGACGAACATGTTACATTTTTGTTACACTTTCATTCGCGTTGTAATCAACAGTATCTCTTTTTCACATAAAGCAAGTGAACGGGACGAATTTAAAAATCAAATGCTTTCTACTAACAAGTCTAAAGATACATTTAGTCACTCAAAAGTGTGTGCATTATTATTCAGTGAGCAGAGGTAGTGCAGCAGTAGAGGTCTGAGACTTGCGTTCGTAGATAGCAAGTCCAATTCCCAGAATACGGTTTTAAACAACTAGGCACTGGGATATTGCATTATATGGGATTGCCCCTGTTTACAAATAAGTTTTCAAGGGATAGGCAGCAGCGACTGCTGTGTACCATAATACAACACTGCGATTGCCAACTTACCTGCCAAGCATAGCAATTATGGTATACAGAGATATATTTGGGGGAGGCCTTGCCTTGTCATGTGTGGTAAAGAATGGAAAGGAATGAAAGGTGATGTGGAGACAGAAGAACGGATGGAAGACTTTAAGAAGGATGTATGATGAGAATGAAAATGAAAGATTTTTGAAAGAATTATTATTGTTAAAAAGATCTCTGCTCACACATGATTGCAAAGTATGTAAAAAGGGGCTATATAAAAAATTCTTGCCACTCCACTGAGTTTATTTGGTTACTTTTGTTTCTTATGTTAGTCAAAAAGTTTTCAGTCATTGTATTGTCATAAAGGCAGGAAATGTCAATATAGCTGTCACACACAAAATGTCTAGAAAAAGTTCAACAGGTTGGTGTGACAAATCCATTACAAGGAGTATCCCAATTATAGTTTTGTTACGACTGCAGAGGTTTTACACTGGCTTGGCACAGCTGGCTTGCAAGAGAATTGACAATGCCATTTTCAAACGTTCAAATATCAAAATTATACATACTAGAGTGTCATTGACGACTATAAAAGCCAATATTGGGGGCATTCTAGATCAGTCTACATCCCGAAGAGAAGTGAAAAACAAGTAAACTCATGATAGTAAGAACAGTAAGGAAAGTACTGCTGTGGACAGAATCGCTGCCTGTTGCCCAAACTCTAGAACATAAAAAGGTGTATTTTTATTGACTCTGCGTTTCCCTAACCCCAACCCATGATCATACAGTATCTATGTCTTGTATTGAAGCAATCTTCGGGAGACGCCTATTGGATCCCAAATGGCATTTGTAGATTCTGTGGGTTTGATTTGAGAGGGTGTAGAAAGTGCCTAACCAACAACCTTATTTAAGGTAGTGAAGCCTTTTTTTGGTTTCAAAATGTATAAAATTCTTTTCTTAAACACTTGTAATAGGTCTATTTAATATTAAGGTGACAACAGTTTGACAATGTGAATTGTAGTTATGGTAGTGTCTATTTCTGAGTAAATCCAAACAATGCTATGTTATGTATCCGTCATCTTTTCTTGGTAACACCCCTGTTTAGTACTAACAAAGAAATTATGTGTATACCTTTTCTTAAGAAGTATATTTTTAATTTTAAAACATGTACACACATTTTAATGTTTTGCGACTTCTCCTTTGACCATAGGGTTTGACAGGGTGTTTATTTTCATAATTTTTTCACCTAATTTTTTATACATACTTATCTCTCGTTCTTCTCAATATATATAAAAGTATAGAAAGAAATGAAAGATATTGTGAAGGAAATTAGAGGAAAGAATGAAAGACTTCTTTCCTCTAATTTCCTTCACAATTTCTTTCATTTCTTTCTATACTTTTATTCCATTTTCCTGACTTTCTTCGCCTTCCCTCCAGAGTTCTACCATTTTATGTTTATTATTTTTATCATTTGTTTAACAATTTATTTATTTTTAATATTTATTTATTTACTATTTATATTATAATATACATTTTAATCTTGACCGAAAGCTGCCAATATGGTCACGCAAATTGAAATTTTGAAGAGGAGGTAAGAAGTATAGTACTATAAAGCCGCTAGGGTCCTAAATTTCTGGTGTGGGGACGTTGTACCGGCAAACGCAGGTCGTCACCAGGTGGTCAGTTGATCTTATCAGGGTGGATGGAGGATGCGGGATGCAGCCCGCTTTCAAACGGTGCTATTGGAATTTTTTTTTATTCTTTCGTCTAGCACTGGACGTATTGTGGCTGATGATGATGATGATGATATTGGTAAAGATATATATGTATATATATATATATTTATATATATATACATATATATATATATTTTAAAAATTGTATAATATAGCCATAATATTAAAAAGTAAATGATAACTTCTGATTTAAAACAAAACGTGTAAAAATTTTCTTCACGCCAATTAGATTAGATAGATATAGTTTTTGAAATCTATCGAGTACAGACAGACAGACAAAAATTCATTATATATATCTATAGATATACCTCTAATTTTAGATTTCTAACTAATAAAAAAACAGAATAAGATTAAATATTTATTTAGCTGCGTTGTTCATTTAGTCATGTACTCAATTAATTATCTTACTCATCGATTTTGAACGCATTATTTGTCGAAATTCTAAACGTTCGAGAAACATTCTTTTGTTATTTCAGCATATGTAATTAGATATGCCGGCCATATTGTAACAGTAGCTTTGTTTATTATTTGTTCTAGATAAAATTGATGCTTCATACATTTATTTGATGTCAATGAAATAAATATTTCTTTGACCTCAATTTCTATTTGTTTAATTTTATTGTGCAGTCTTAGATGTAAATAATCAACTTAAAAGTATTTTAGAGAAGAAAATGTTTTGTTTCTTAATACATAATATATAAGTTCTGCGATTGAAACGTCTTCTTTTGTTTCATTTATTCGAATTATCGAATAAAATATTGATTATATATTTAGGATTATTTACGGTGATCGTCTGTGTTCTTGAGAAAAATGCCAGAAGAGCCCAATTTGATGAACATCAAAGTGATCATCCCCTTTTTCATTTTTAAATAAATTTACATTTCATTATAAATTAATAATCTTCTTTGAAAGATTTGTTAAATATTTTTTCCATGTGTTTATTTTGAATTATAACTGGCCACTAGACCAGTGAATAGAGAAACGGTGATTTTAAAAAGATTCGAAATAAAGACACCGTTGATATACTACCTTGCAGGCTTACAATAAATAACTACTTTGTATTATTTTACAATGAACTCTCTCTTGTAATGTCTTTTAAAAGTTAACCGAAAAATAATAATAAAATAGACCGAACTTATAAAAAATTGACTTTTTATGTAGTTTAAGTCTAATACGGGAACGGGTAACATACAAAAACTTACAGTACCCGGCATTAAATATTGCACAACGACCTTTGGAAAGAGACGATCGGCTAATTTCGGCTTTGTAGAGCGTTATCTCTGTCGCACGGAATACAACGACTGACGAAACGTCACATAGATAGTGTGGGACAGAGATAGTGCTCTACGAAGCTGAAATTAGCAAACTATTTCTTTCTAAAGATCGATGTGCAGTATTTATCGCCGGGTACTGTATATGAAAAATTTAGATTTTTCAAGATTGATGCTTTAAATATTAGATGACTGCCCTAGCTATTTTTTATCTATATAACAAATGTATTCCTTACTAGAAATTGTTTTTTTTTAATTATAAAATTTTATAATTTTTTAATGTTTCCTAATATTTCGTATTTAATCGTATATTAGCGTGCAACCGTAATTCAATGACATCGGTCACATCACTAACGGCTTTCGAATTCAAATCGGTGTTCGAATTTCGAACGCGCGAAAATGATTTAAAACGAAATGTATTGCTGTAGTGGCTAGCAATACGAAGCGTTATTACATGAACGCTTGTGAGTTGTTTGTACAACTTGAACTTTATCGGAAACTTTGATAGCCTCCATGTCGTGTACATTCAGCGGTCAACATGACGCAGCCGATCTTTGACCCGGCTTTACTCGCCCCCATTTGTTTATTACTTGATTATTCGTTTATCTAAAACAAACGGACGGATCGTGGAATTCTAAATCAAAATTTTAATACATTGAGATGTTTAGTTTATTAATCCTTAATACGCACGCCAATGACAAAACAATGTACACCTATCCCCCGATTTACACGGTACTTGTTTTACACGTTTTCGCTTTTGCACGGTTTTCCAAATAAGTTTTTTTTTTGTTATAATAACCGATTCTATTACCATCTCTCATAATGTAAATATTTCTGCTTCAAATATCGAATCGGCACAAATAATTTCGAGTAATGAAAGTAAACTCGAACCTTCCATTCCGAAAAAAAGAATGAGAGCAATTCCTGACAGTGATAAAGGATAATAAAACACCTTTGGTTTTATTTTTAGTTCTTCTGTTTAATGTATTGTAAATAAATAAAAAAAACAGTGTTTTATATTAAATATTTTAACTTTGTCAATGCATTTTATTTTTATTTCTGTGTACACCTAAAAATATTGAAAAAAATCACAAGTGTTAAATAGCAAAATTATGCATTTTCTGCAAGCTTTTCGATTTACACGGTTATGACTGAAAATTTTTAATTTTCGATTTACACGTTTTTCTCAGGAACGTATCTACCGTGTAAATCGGGGGATAGGTGTACATTAACCCTTAATTAGGCGCATTAGAAAAATCACTCAATTAGGCGCATGGGGTCTTAAATGACCCCAAAAAAACATTGAGAAAAGAGTATCAAAAGGGAATAAAACTTAATGGATTTCTATAGTAATTAATAAAGTTCTTTAATATACTTAACTTTAAGAAACAAATAATTACTATGACATTAAAAATATTAAAAAAAAAAACAAAACAGTAAACCTCTCTTTAAACTAATTTTTTTGGCATAGCCGAGATCAACTTAAGAAATAATATTTATTCAGTCTCATCAGCGGAATCTTCTGTTCTGCATCCGACGCAGTAAGTCCTTGAGTGTTGCTGGCAAATAAATTTACGGCACTTGAAACATTTTGTTGGCACTTTTTTGTCGTCCTTTCTAGGACATGATGAACAGCGCCCGCGCTTAGCTGTCGATTGATAAACCGCCTTGTTCACATTATAAACTTCATGGAGCCGTTTTTTTGTTGTCGCTGGTACAGCACGTAGTTGTATGCGACGTTTTTGGTGATCTTCCACAAGTGCCGCAGCTATTTTCTTCAAGAAAATCCGTCTTGTATATGTCAAAGTCTTCTCTGTATTCGCTTTGTGTATGACAAATGCGTTGATGCCAGATATGTTTATACTCCAGGTAAACGTAAAATAATATTTTGTGCTCGGGTCCTTACTGCGTTCGATGGTGGTACTTTACACCATTTCACTTTCGGGCCATTTCTCTGAGTATGTCGAGATAAAAAATAATTATCTTCCGTTGATGCAGGGATGTCTTGGATATGTTCAGACTCCTCAATTTCGCTTTCTGAACTATGAGCACTATCAATGACAGCATCATTTAAAGTTTCGTCTTGCGAATCCGAACCAGCAACATCTTACTCTTCATCAAGCACTTCATCCAGCCATTGCAATACTTGTTTATCGTTAGGCATTTCAATTAAAAAAAAAAGAAAAAGCATAGAAAAAAACACAAAAATACATAAAGAAATCATACCGTATCAAAATAGACACATACAAAGATTAATAATAAACAATATACTAACATAAACACAAAAAAAATCACAAAAGTAAAAACTTACCTTCGCCAAAAAATGTAACGTAACTGGGCGCATGGGGTCAGCTCTCTAAAGGACAGCGATGTGTGCGCAAGAGTTAATGTTCTGGATGCGACTAATTTGTGTACCCCGGGGGGAATGAGGAAGCTAGAAAGAGCGTTAGTACGCTCTGAAGACTGTAAGCCAATATTTTTTGAATTTCAAGCGGCCCTGACCCCATGCGCCTAATTAAGGGTTAATTTAGTATAAAAAAATACAAAATTAAATATACTTGCCTATTGTACGGCACTGGTCATAGTTGCGCTGGCAACGCAGTGTTAAACTGGTGTAAATAAAGTAAATTTTTACATTCGTTACTGTAATATTATAGCAATGAAAAAAAAGTACTATGTAAGAGGGGGAAAGGGGGAGTAACCTGCGATTGGTCAGCCACATGTGCCTTTGAAGGTTTACTATTGGCTTTAATTATTCGTAGAATTATGAGCCAAGATAGAAAGAGCTGGATCTCTTCGAGGTGGAATTAGAGATGAGGAGATATATGGATAAAAGCAACCGCTATAATCTAGCCGAGAAACCTCAAGGTTCTGGAGTAGAAACCAGGGACCAATATCAGATGGGCCTTGTTAAAGTCATAGGAACCCTAGATGCAAACCGTTTCCAACGGGTCCTTTTGGAAATTCTTGGAGGTGTTCTATATCTAGTAGCAAACAAGTCATACTGATGATGATGTTTATGGTTATTCAGCTCTCCATTCCGGTCCGCACCGGGCGGCACTTACCTTGGGGCGGCATTTTTTATATTTACTTATACGCATGCAACTTTTTCACTTCAAATTTATTTTCTTCCTTGAATAATAAATGATTATTATAAGTTTAATATTTGATTTATATAAATTATGATTAAATTTATGATTTCGAATTAATATTATATAATATTAGGAATAATTTCCTCGGTGTATATAAATGCATTTTAGTGTAAATTTTGGATTCTAATTCAAGAACAAGATAATAATTTTATTTTATTGTATTCATTAAAATTCGTTGAATTCGTAAAAGGATCTTTACGACTTTGTTCGGCAATTTTTCCTAACTAAAATTTTTTGATGTCAGTTTATAAATGTCATTTCTTTTGAAAAGTTTATATGATTACTTTGAAGTAATATATCAATAATTTTTAAATCAAAAACCACTATTTGATTGACATATAATAGAAAGGGCGGCAAACTGGAGATCGCCCCGGGGGGCAAAAGTTCTAGGTACGCCACTGAGAAATCTTCAAGACTAGAGTGAATAGGTTTATTCTAGGTCATCATATACCATGTTAGACCTTGTCACCTGCTTCACAAATAAAAGATAAAAATATATATAAAAAAGAGAATCTCTTACTAAAACTCTTTTAGATCATCTCATGATGGTTCTCTTTCCAGGTACGATGGCAAGAACGGCAAGTCGCGCATCGATTATTACGGAACAATGGTCAGAACCTATCAAATGACTTCCAGTGTCTACCCTCAATATGGTACTTCTATAAAGGTGAGTTTCTTCCACAATGACTTATTTTAAGCGGTTCCATTTATTAATTAATATCTTGAGTTATTTAATTCAGAGTTCCCCAAACTTTTTTGTGTCGTAGACCCCTTGCCATGTTTTTCCGTGTTGGGTAGACCCCCTACTTAGCTGATATTGATTTCCTGTAAATTTCTAACTGTAGTGAAGTTTAGTGTACGTTCAAAATTTATTACGACCACAAAGCGAATACCAACATCCTACAACTTACACAATTTTATAAACATATATAATATTTTTTTTATTTCATAGGTATTTTTATAAATAATGTAAATGTTTTGATATTATAAGATAGTATGATGTAAGTAAATAGGTACTATCAGTGTATGTGTTGAGATCCACTAACGTGGACCCCCCATTTTCATTTCATGGACCCCCTAATTTTTTTTCGCTGACATAGACCCCTTGCAGGTTGTCATAGACCCCTAGGGGTCGACATAGACCACTTTGGAAATCACTGATTTAATTGAAGAACATCCACTACTGGGCATAGCCCCCCCCCCCCCTTTATAGATTAGCATTCTTTTTACCACAGTCGTCCATCCAACTTATGTGGAGGCGTCATATGTTACTCTTGCAAGTCTGCTGTCTTTACTTCAGAACTAATGCCATGTGGCCTGATCATTGCCACTCTTGTAAATCTTTCGTTGTCTACGTATCATTCATAATTGGATTTCCAGAGAAGACCAGACCATAGGCTTCTATCTTCTAGTATGTCACCTTTCTCTTTGTTTACGTGATTATTTGTTCAACTCATAACTCTAAATGATTTATTTTATGTGAAATAAGTAAAGGTAGATTTTAAAGGTAATCTAATTGTAACAGACACTTTTTTTCCAAACAACCATTAGATCAGTGATTCACAACCTGCAAGGGGTCAACGTCAGCGAAAAAAAATTTGGGGGTCCATGAAATGAAAATGGGGATCCACGATAGATATATCATTTCCGGGCAAAAACTTGTTTATTTTAGACGTTATGTGAATGCCCCCTGATGAATAATGTCACCTTTAAAAGTACGTTGTGCCGGAATGTAATCTGTTTTTCGCTATATTTTTAAAATATTTTTTTATTATTATTATTTGTTGGTTGTTCAAGTGTGTGTTGCCGGTGATGATTTATACATCTGTGACGTGATTATTTGCAATTGGCTTTGGAAGGCTAAAGATCACTCAGCAATGGAGAAGACGAAAACAACTTATACATCTGTGACGTGATCATTTGCAATTGGCTTTAGAAGGCTAAAGATCACTCAGCAATGGAGAAGACGAAAGCAACTTATACATCTGTGACGTGATCATTTGAAATTGGCTTTAGAAGGCTAAAGATCACTCAGCAATGGAGAAGACGAAAGCAACTTATACATCTGTGACGTGATCATTTGCAATTGGCTTTAGAAGGCTAAAGATCACTCAGCAATGGAGAAGACGAAAGCAACTTATACATCTGTGACGTGATCATTTGCAATTGGCTTTAGAAGGCTAAAGATCACTCAGCAATGGAGAAGACGAAAGCAACTTATACATCTGTGACGTGATCATTTGCAATTGGCTTTAGAAGGCTAAAGATCACTCAGCAATGGAGAGGACTATGGCCTACGGAGTTTCGCTGCTAGATCGAATCATAAATGAAGAGATCCGGAGAAGAACTAAGTTCGAAGAACTGCTCGTTTGAAGTTACAGTGGGTGTGGCGCTTCTTGTGCAAAAGAGGTGACCATGAGCTGGTAGGCGGAGCTTGTTTTGTTAGCCCCTCGCCCGACCGAAGGTATAGTCAACTCAGCAATGGAGAGGGTTATGCTCGGAGCTTAGCTGCGAGATCAAAGAACTGCTCGTCTGAAGTTACAGTGGGTGTGGCGCTTTTTGTGCAAAAGAGGTGACCATGATCCGGTAGGCAGAGCTTGAGTTGTTAGCCCCTCGCCCGACCGAAGGTATAGTCAACTCAGCAACGGGGAGAGGGTTATGCTCGGAGCTTAGCTGCGAGATCAAAGAACTGCTCGTCTGAAGTTACAGTGGGTGTGGCGCTTTTTGTGCAAAAGAGGTGACCATGATCCGGTAGGCAGAGCTTGAGTTGTTAGCCCCTCGCCCGACCGAAGGTATAGTCAACTCAGCAACGGGGAGAGGGTTATGCTCGGAGCTTAGCTGCGAGATCAAAGAACTGCTCATCTGAAGTTACAGTGGGCGGGGCGCATCTCTCGTGCAAAACATTCTTGAATGGCGACCATGAGCCGGTAGACGGAGCTTGATTTGGCCCCTCGTTAGGTGGACCGAAGGTAGATGAATGCGGGCAGCTTAAGACTGGTCATGATGGCATTGTTTGAGGGAGGATTTTACTTCTTAACTAGGGCTTGGCTTCCCCAGCGCTCTGTCACGTATAGATATAAATGCTAGAGTAAACATTAAATGACAAAAGATAAATGTCAACAGATAGCACCAGTTACGACGGAAAAGGAGCTGAACAAGGACACTTGCCTCCAGGTGAACGGAACCGAAGGCCAGGCGGTGAATATACAGTCGGTGTTGCCTGATCTGACAGACTTCAAATTCCTCGGTAAGTAGTACGGCGATTAGTTTCGTTGTGTCTTTTTCTGTGTGTTTAAAGTGAGAATTTGTCGGAGCCGATGGCGACCCGACAGTTTTAGGTATGCCTAGATCAGTATTGTGGTTAACAAGACAATTGTTTTATATAGGAATCGGTAAAGCGCTTCTGGTGTTTTAGTGTTTATAGTGCGAGAGCACGGCGAGGTGGGGGTTAAGGAATAAAGGGCATGAGGCATTCCGTCGCCGCGCGTCCTAAGGCGCGGTACAGCGGTTTCGGTAGCGCTATAGTAAATAATAAATGAACAAGACTGTAATGATAGAAGGTTCTGGAGTAGAGAATACAGATCAATAAGATGTCTAGGGGACGCTCAGATTCCTCTCGGGATGTGTCTTGGCACAGTAGTGGAGGGGAGCTGTGATTTCCGTAAGAGATCCAACCCCCAAAGGAATCCCACATAACCCTGTTCTTACCCCAGAAGGCAAGGTATCTTGTGTCCGTCATGAAGATTTCCACCCGATACCAAAAAAAGGACGATAGTCATATTTAGAAATCAAAGGCGCGGCGGGAGGGGTCTGCGTTCAGCCGTGGCTTAGATGATGATGATGATGAAACAGTAACTCCCTCCATTATCCGTGGACATCTCTCTCATGTCGTCGACTGTCTTATAGGACAAAGTGGGGACAGTTCTAAGTACTGTAGCTTTAATAAACAGAGAAAATAATATTTGTTTGTAAGAGAATGCCATTAATGTGGATGTCAAGGTATGGAGACGATGCGAGACGTGGAGACATCCAAGTGGCGCATGGTCCAGACTATCGGCGACAAGATCAACAAGTACACCATGTGGGTGAAGTACAAGAAGAGTCTTCGTGGAGATCAGGTGCCTATTCCAGTCAGGTAGGTTTTCCTTAATGTCTTGTGTCAAAATGTGTCAAAACGAAAGTCTACAATCAATGTGTTTTATATCTCTGGCCCTGTTGGCAGGCTCAAAGTTGCTTGCTCTACGACAGGGGTGTCAAACTCGCGGCTCTTGATGAACATTTTTGCGACCCCGACAATAAAAGTAGTCTCGGCCGATAAAATTTCTTCCTAAATAGGAGAGGTAGTGTCAGCGAAGATATGTAAAGTTTCAGGATATAAACAATAATTTAACTTTATATGTTTAATACAATGTACTAGTCAAAATGTTTTTTTCATATAAACATTACATCGAATTAAGAAGGATGAAGATCCGTTGACGAAAAATAGTAGATACGTTTTCAATCGCTCTTATAGGAAATCAGTGGGGGGAAGGGGGTTGTTAATGGCCTATGAACAGTGGGCGATCAAAATTTTACTAGTCTTTCATCTGAAAGTTTAAAAAGAATGAAAGGTTTTTTTACATTGTTGGTATTATGGTAAATAAAAAAATAAAAATTATATGTAAAATTAAAAAGAATGAATAAGTAATATAAAATTATTTTTCTAATATTCTTTACTTTGCACGCAAGGATACATTTAAATAGTTTCATGAGAATATACGAGGGTGGATTGAAAAGTACTCGGCCTAACCAAGAAAATAAACACATACTAAATCAGTTATATTTTTATTTTTCTACATAATCACCATCAAGTTCAATACACTTTTGTCACCTCCCCTTCCAAGCATTTAGACCGTTGAAAAAAAATGATTCTTCCTTAGAGTCAAAATATGCGTCTACAGCTGCTTTGACCTCGTCGTTTGTCGAAAATCTTTGACCTCCCAAGTGCTTTTTTAGGTTAGGGAACAGAAAGAAGTCTGATGGTGCCAGATCAGGTAAATACGGCGGATGCGGTAACAGTTCAAAGCCACAGTTGTGAATTTCAGCCATTGACTGTACTGACGTGTGAACACGGGCGTTATCTTGATGAAACAGGACTTTTCTTCTGAGCATTCCTCGACGTTTTTCTTTTATTTCCTCTCGTAAACGACGTAGTAAGGTGCAGTAGTAATCAGAGTTTATAGTCTGACCCCTTTCAAGATAATCAATCATAATCACACCTTTTGAGTCCCAGAATACTGAAGCCATCACCTTATTTGCCGACAAAATCGACTTAGCCTTTTTAGGGGGTGGTGAACCAGGTCTTCTCCACTGTTTTGATTGTTGTTTTGTTTCCGGTGTACAGTAATGAACCCTTGTTTCGTCCATAGTAACAAAACGATTCAAAAAATCATCTGCATCCGCTTCAAATAACTCCAAACAGTCGCGTGAAATAGTCAATCGCGTCCTTTTTTGTTCAACTGAAAGCAGTCGCGGAACCCACCTCGCAGACACCTTGTGGAAACCCAACTCGTTGACAATGATGTTTTGAGTTCGTTCATAAGAGATGCCTATAATCTCGGCTATCTCTCTAATTTTTAATCTGCGGTCTCCCATTATTAAATCAAGTACTTTTTAAATATTTTCGTCTGTAGTTGACGTCGAAGGCTTTCCAGAGCGGGGTTCATCTTTCACACTCTCTCTACCACGCTTAAATTCTGCTATCCATTTTTTGACGGATGAATATGACAGAGCACAATCGCCTAATGTACTGACCATGTCATCATTGATGGCTTTTGATGATAGCCCCTTCTTATGGAGGTACTTAATGACGGCACGCTGCTCGATTTGCTCCATTCGCGGAAATTACGTCCGATTACTTTGTTAATAAATTTATAAAATCACAACTAATTATCGCACACGTTTCGAACTTCACACAATGAACTAGTCTGAACTGAACTAAATAATGTGGATAGATTTGATTTTTAGAATCGAATGGATCTGTGTTAGGCCGAGTACTTTTCAATCCAACCTCGTACAAAAAAGTACAATGGGTGGTCTTATCACACGAGGCAATTTCTTACAGACAACCATAGTATGCAAACAATAGAAGTATAAATAAGGGGTAGTTAACGTGTACAAAACATACATATATACAAACATGCATACGTATGTATATATCATAAATATTAAAAACAAATAAAAACATCAAAACGATAGGAGGACATATTTTTCCAAAATACCCAGAATATATCGTATTGTGTAAGTTCAAAAATGATGATTATTTTCAAACGTACAAGTTTGCCACAAATTGTTTGGTCCCTGGTGTATGTATTTCAGGTTTCTTTGGGGTCCTCAATATGTTATTTAAATTTTCAGATACGAGATGAAAGGTTTCAACTCTCTGCTTGGATCCCATTACGACCACTATTATCTCGACTATAGGGATTACGATGTTGATGAAATCGATCCAGCTGTGTTCGTCGTCGACAGCAGTGAGTATAATATTATTTACCCCCCCCCCCCCCCCAATCTAATTTAAGTGGGTTGATACCATTTTCAAACAATGACCGTTGGTACTGAAAGGTTGGATTGTTTATCAGTACCAATCAGACCGATATTAATAAGTGGCTAACCACTTCCGCACATGCAGTGGTAGTCGTGCAACAAAGTGCACCGCCCGCGAACCCGCTGATAAATGCGCATGCGGCAAACAATGCGAATTACATAACTGCCACCGTTAAATCACTCAACACGTGTTTCAATCCTCCACGGGGCATCCTCAGGAGTTATGTTACACCGATTAGTGCCAAACACAGTGTCACTCTGACTGTGCGGAAGTAGCTAAATATTGGTCCTTTTCTTACTTAGGATGGACTTCCGCAAGGTAACGCCTGATTCCATTAAATAGGTATAGTCAAAGCATGAATTTCCAAGCTGTAATAATATACCAAATAACATTTAATCATTGAGTAAATTTCAATTTATTTGGTTTATATGCATACATTTTTCTGTAAGTAAAATTGCAAGTAATAATAAAACGCTGTAATGACACGCAGCAGGGAGAAGAAATATCCATATCAAAAGCGGCAACGCCCTTATGATACAAATTGGAAAAAATAAAATAAAAAAAATCATTGTTCCTTACCACATTCATCCCTTCCCTTCATCTCAATCCACCACTCTCAACTTCCTCTTCCTTCTCCGCCTTGTTCTCTTTCCCTTTCCTTCTCCTATTTTCTCTCTTCCATCCTCCTCCCTCCAGCATATTCAATAACATGAATATGATTACAGGTATGCAGTGCACATCTTTCCCGGGCCCCGGCACCCGGCACTACTCAACTTTCAACCCTATGAAGGAATTCGTGCATCCCGTGCAAGACTCTCACGTTCACGAGGAGTTTGACAGGTCAGGACTTCTAGCATTATACAAGCAAACAAAGAGTAGTAGGACTAAATTCTAAGTAAATACAGGGTGATCAGTTATTGGTGTAAAAGCTGCTAAATGAATGTTTAGCACAGTTTTTTTAAAAAAAATTACATTGTTAATGTTTCAAAAGATATCTTGGATCTTCTTATTCTTAGCTTTAAATCTAAAGTTAGAAGTATATATTTCGATAAATCTTATTACAGCATCTAATAGTTTTTAGTTGATCGGAAATGTGTGAAACTTGGTTCGTTGATTCATTCACATGGTTGATATCAGAATGTACAAATGATTTTTTTTTAATTTCATTTAAAAGAGCAACTGTTGTATTTTACTACTTTTATTATATTTAAACACGATAGTCTGGCTGTTTAAAAGAATTTCTAATTCGTTGGTAGTTTAGGAATTAGTTCAACAGATGGCGCCACTAGTCTTTTATATCGCGGTATGGTTTTACTTCCCTTCGACTTATGCTACAAAAAGTGTTTGTTTCATGCAATATAGTTACCTGAAAATGAGAAGTTGTGTTATTTCTACAATTTATGGAAGTCTGCATGGAGAAATGGTGAAGTTAATTATTATATCGGTAGTAATCCTAATTTCGTAAATGCTCTATCAACTATTGATTTTTGTGTAGAGTGTACCATATATTAACAGTAAATAAGTTATAATTCACGTATTAAAACACTTTTAACTGATCACCATGTATAGTCTCGTATTTACAACTATAGAACAACAATGGTTCCAATAAAGTTGTTTTGCAGGTTCAAAAGGAAGCACAACAAGCAGTACGCCAGCGAAGTGGAACATGCGAAACGTTTGAATATCTTCAGACAGAACCTACGGTATGTTCTATATATATATAAATATAATTGCAGTGTGGTATGTACGGGTGATGATACTGAACTTTAAATGTTCAAAATAATTAGCTAATCAAAGATTTATTTTATTACATACACCAGCAGTACACGTAAGTTAAAATTACATTAAAAGTCAAGATATAAATAATGTTTCTGTTATGTGTTTCTTTCTATGTAGGTGAAACAACCTTAAAATTTACTTTGTACAATATTTTTTATGAAACCACTTGTAATCCGAAAGAGGCACCTTTAAAAAATTTTTACTTTCTAGTTTGAATGTTGAATAACAATGTTGACTAAATTTAATGACAATTAAATTACACCAATGCCTTTGCGACGTGGTTACGTTTCCAAAAAAATGACCAAAAGTGAATTAAAATTTTCTGTAGCAAACCATGCAAAGATCGAAGATAGGTTCCAGGGTTAAGGTACCATTTTTATAACCAGAAACAACTCGTGAACTTACATAAATCTATTGTTGTCTTTTTAAAAAAGCACAACACACTATATAACAACACACTATGTAATCGAAACTAAACTATAAAATTAGCAAAATAAAGTGAAAATAATACTGTATTAAAATATCGTTGAGTTTTGGTTAGAAAGGGAATCCCCGTGTTAGTGGTATGTCGCGAATAGAAAGTGTTGCCATTTTTTAGAAAAAAAGTACAGCCGTACAGTAGTACAGCCTCGAAATCAAAATAAGGCCATAACAAATTAGTATTAATTAAGCAGCGATGTAATTTTTAAAAAAAAAACGCGAAAAGAAACAAAAGAAAAAAGGTATTGGTGTAAATTTAAATATATTATAGAGAGTAAAAAAACCATCATTCATCACCTCACTTTCGCTTTCGCACCAGAATACAACAGGCTTACATTTTGTTTTGTTTTATTACATTTTTAATTCCTTAATTGGTTTATTTTTACATTTACATATGTTTATAATTTAATTTTTACTCTCCTATTTTCTTTACATTTACCACAGATTAAAGTATTTGACTAGTTTTATATACTATCGTGTTTTTTTGCCTGCTTCTCCTTCGTCTGTCTCTCCTATAACCCTTCTGCAGTACTCTAGAAAGGTCCTCGCTCTCGTTGTGCATAAGTAAAAGGATTTTGATTTACTGTATGCTTTTTTTTTATGGTCCCCGCTGTTGGGGACCTCTCGTTCCCATATCTCGTGTGGGACAGGGACTTTTTATTTCTAGTAATTTATTCATATTTTTTATTATTATCATTCTCCTCTTTCATGTAGCATATTATCTGTCGTACTGTTTCTTTCATTCTACAATTTTTCCAGTCTTTCTCTTTCATTCCATTAGCTGTACATCCATCCTCGACCACTACATTCTAGGTTTCCTTACTATTTTATTTTGCAACATTACATTTATTGTTTAAATATTTAACACGTATTTTCTTTATAATTATCATCTTATATTATGCTGTGTATTGCACTATATTTGGTACTACTATATTTCTTTTATTTCTATATTTTAGTGTTTGTTTTATTTTTACCTATTGCATTTATCACCACTAATGTATGCTTATGTTTACACTGGCTGTAGTGGTTTAAATTTTTAACAATTTACATACAGGTTTATACACTCAAATAACCGAGCGCGCCGAGGGTTCAGCTTGGCTGTGAACCATCTGTCTGACTGGACGGAAGACGAGCTGTCTGCGCTCCGTGGTCGCACTCACACATCTCCCAGCGCCCCTGGTGAGATTCACTTATTTTATTTTACAATTCAAAACGGCTTAGTGCCTAAAAATAAACGCTAGGGTGCTTTTGTAAGTGATATATATGGAGAAAGGGAATTTTTCTTCTTTTCAGCTGATGGACACCTATTGCAAGACATAAGTCTCTCCCATAGATCAGCTCTGCCCGCATCCGGGGATTTCCCACTACCTTAACCCTTAAACACATGAATTTTATTTATACTTTAAAAATATATATATTCATTATTATTGAAAAAAAAAGATTATATAACCTTATGTTGCAGACATACAACACTATACATTTACCTTTAAGTGTATTACTGTGTAATGTTTAAGTGGTAAATTGCAGTTTTTCATCATTATGCATTTAAGGGTTAACTATCTCGTCGGTCTACCTAGTGTGGGGGTCTGCCCACCCCGTGTCTACCGGTTTGTGGTCGCCACTCGAGAATTGGACACAACTGCCATCGGTTGTACGACCATCGTTCCCCGTCCACTGCCATTTCAGACGAGCATTTCTTTGATCTTGGTTCTTCTGTGGATCTCGTAATTTCTGATTCCATCTCATCGCTCTCTCCATTTCTCTCTGGGTGACCTGGAGCATTCTTATGAGGCCCATAATTGACCGTTGCGTTTCCTTTCATTGGTAATACAGAAAGGTTAATAAACTAAAGTGTATATATATATTAATATATTTTTGATTTTCAGGACTGCCTTTCCCGTACGGCGAAGCTGAATTGAAGGAGATGAGTGTCAAACTACCACCCGAGTTCGACTGGAGGCTTTTCGGCGCTGTTACACCTGTCAAAGGTTATATTAATTCTAGAATCTTATTTGATATCAAACTGTGCAACATTATCTGCATTCATATACATATATACATATATATTCAGCCTTCTATTCATTCAGGAGAAATTCACACCAGCCTAGGATTACCTTATATACCCCGCTGGATGAATTTGATCACAGTAGTATATACAAATGAATAGTTTAAACTAGAAGACAGACAAGTCTTCACTGATTATGTATGTTAGGTTAGAAATGGAATTCTAATGGATTTCTATGGTATTTTTTAATAATGCCCCCGGCAAAGGGCCCCAGTTATCGGGGGCCCTCTGGATTATTTCCCTGTCTTTGGGTATGCAGTAATAGTTTTTCAAATAATTTATTAATTTTCTATTTTTATCTTATTCATTTCATTCGTTCCTCTCTCCCTTACATTATCATTCATTCCTTTTCATTTCATTATCATTCATGTATTACCTCTTTTCCTCTCTATTTCCTCCTAAATTGATTTTTTACAGATTTTATTTTACAAATCTTTATCAGTATTTTTGGTATGGTATTGTAGATCAGTCGGTTTGCGGGTCGTGCTGGTCGTTCGGCACGGTGGGCGCGGTAGAAGGTGCACTGTTCCTGCACAACGGTGGTCACCTCGTCCGTCTCAGTCAGCAGGCGCTCATCGACTGCTCGTGGGGGTGAGTGATCAATATACGAGAACCGGGTCAACATCACTGGTACTCTAGTCTAGTCTAGTTATAGATCAGGGGAGGTCAACCTGCGGCTCGCAAGTCGCATTCGGTTCTTTTTCATTATTTTTGTGGCTATCGATAAATATACAAGAGGTTCATTTTGATTTTTATGTTATCATTTAAAAAAAAATATTGTTTCATATACTTAGTTCAATAAACATATATTAAATATTTCGTTATGTTTTCAATAAATATAATTTATACACATGTTTGTGCACTTTTGTGTGCCTTTTTATTACCTATTTAATCGGTTTGACACAACAAATTTTGAAAAATTTACGAATTGTTATGAATTGTTTGTTCACCCCTGCCATGGTACACGGTTTATTTGTTGGAATCCGACTTGATCATACATTTTTTCAGATTCGGCAACAACGGATGCGATGGTGGTGAAGACTTCCGTGCGTACCAGTGGATCATGAAGCATGGACTTCCCACTGAAGAGGACTATGGAGATTACTTGGGACAGGTTGGTGGTTCTCTTTAGTAGAGAGAGAGAGAGAAACAGCTTCTCATCAGCAGCCTGAGGACCGTTGGAGGAAGTTATACAACTCCTTCCTTTATGATACATAAAAAAATAGTGCTTTTCATAGTATTGCGATAGAAGCTCACTGAAAGGCTTAGGGCTCTCCCATAATGATGCCCCAGCGCCTTCCTATGTCCTTAACGATGTAGTCGTTCCTCCTAGTGGGGGACTTACTCATTGTCCTTTGTCCCTAAAATATGAAATAGCAAAATAGAGAAGAAATGAGAGATCTCAATCTCTTTATGGATCCCCTATTTTATGTTTACTGTGGTGAGTTATTAGAGTCTGATTTCAGGACGGTTACTGTCACGTGGACAACGTGACGCTGGTCACCTCCATCAAGAGCTGGGTAAACGTGACCACCAACGATGAGAATGCGCTAAGAGTGAGTATACACAATATATTAATTTTTAGTAATAAATCCGATGCTGGAATTAGTTTTTTTGTTACTACTAAATGTTTTGCGTAAAATATTTGTTTCGTCTCTTTAAAAAAGGTTAATAAGACAGACAGAGATAAAAGACAAGAGCGGGATAGCAGGAATGGATTAAGGAGTGAGAGAAAGGGCGCGAAATGTGGGAAGGGAGAAGAGATAGGGAGAGAGACAGAGAGAGTAAGAGAGATCATGAGGAAAAAAGCGTGGGTAGAAAATATATAAAGAGTCTAACAGCGACAAAGACACAATTTATTTGATATCAAGTGATAACATATAAGTGGACATTTTGTGTAGTGCTTGTTATTTTCCCACTGTTGGGATATATACGTCTCTATAATATAGATACTGCCCGTCTGTCCAGTATGAGTTGACAGGTGTCAAATTTTTACGGATTAGTGGTCACAGGATGTCCCGTTTTTTCAATGTTTTACTTTATTGCCACCATGTGAACGCTCCAATCCTTACTTCGTTTTAACTAATCAATGAGCATGTGTATTTACTGATATTATCTCTTTCCTAACAATACAGTAGAGCTTAGAGATGATGATCACACTCTTCTAACAGCAGGGGAATACTCCAATAATTTGAAGGTATATAAAGCCAGTGGTATACATAGTGACTTTGTCCACAGTTGGCCATCTTCAAGCACGGTCCTATATCGGTGGCCATCGACGCCTCGCACAAGAGTTTCAGCTTCTATTCCCACGGCGTATACTTTGAACCCCAGTGGTGAGTATGACAAAAAGAAATTGCATGATAGAAGAAAAAACGTTGTTACACAATGACTTCTTATTCTTTTTGTTAAATACCAGGGGAAATAATAAAATAATCGTATTTTATAAAATTCTTTTTGCGAAATGGGCGAAAACGCCACCCGAAACGAACGGGGGAAAGCTAGTGTATGTAATAGATTTCCACCTATGTTCTGACTCATCCCGATATCTGGGGAACCATAAGGATTAGGGTGTTGAAATCTGGTAGGAATATTCCTCACACCAAGTCGAGATCAGCTAAGAACAGGTTTGTCAAGATGTCATATGCAAGATGGTTGGGCTCGGATGTTCTTTAAAAAATTGCAAAAAAGTTTTTTTATGAAATTACACCCACCGAAGGCAGTGGGGCCACGAAATAAGCGCATAACAGGTTTTTATATATAGTATTATACTATAGTTATTCTGATTTCTACAAGAATTTTATATGTATTAAACAATAGTATAAAGTCATCATTATCATGATGTTAGATTTCCACTGCAAGGTTGACGTTTTCTGCAAAGATCTGCGATCTTGACTATGTCATTGGCCCACCTGATAGGGAGGGCTTACTCATGCCGCACCTGTCAAGACAATGTGACTTTAATGTTTCCAGCAAAAACAAAATAGATGAACTGGACCATGCAGTCCTGGCGGTTGGGTACGGCATACTGAACGGCCAGAAGTACTGGCTGATCAAGAACTCGTGGTCCAACTTGTGGGGCAACGACGGCTACGTGCTAATGTCCTCGAAGAACAACAATTGTGGCGTTGAAACTGCACCGACCTATGTACTCATATAAACTAAATTAAACCCTACACCCTTATAATAAAAACTAGATTTAAATGACATTATTTTTACATAAATTTAAGATATAAGTCCTTTGCAGTCAAATAGATCAAAAAAACACCTTATGGCTCTAGAGATAAGTACTAAATTGAAATGGCATTAAGCTAACCTTTTTCTAAGCGATTGACACATTTTCAAATTAGTTCAAATAATACCTTATGCATTTTGTTATAGGGACTAATTTTAAATACACGTCTATATATGATCTTAGAAAGGTATGCAAAGTAATGAATTTATAAAAAAAAACATTTTATTACATTTTTTTAGCAACAAAGATGAGATTTCAGTGACATTATTTACATATATATGCAAGAGCTTGTAGGAATGTGAACCTTATACTCATAGTAATATAGGTCAAATTACATTGACACCATTATGTAAGTATATTTAGGAATATAGATCTGAATGACATTTTATATAGGTTTAATATCAACTCTATCTTCTTGGCTGTAAAGACTATATTGCAATGAGATATTTAAATTAGAACTTGTGTAGTGTAATTTATACTTTGTCGTGGTAGTAAAGAAGCCTTTGCGATAATAAAATAATTCATTATTTCACTATATATTTATATAGCCTTAAAGATATAATATATAGGCTATATATGTAGAGTAGAATATATATGTATATGTTGGAGATTTGTAGAAAAATTAAAAAAAGAATTGCATTCCTACTAACACAGGATATAGCGTGTCCATGACGAAATAAATCATAGATGTCAATTTATTTAATAATTATGAGTATTCTTTTAATAACCTAGTACCATTATTTGGCTAGTGATGCTTTATCGATATATAAATAAATATATTTTAATATTAAAAAATAAAATCTAACTTGTTTTATTTTTCCTATCCAAAAGTTTTACCCATAAAAATATTGCAAAATTAATTATTGTAGGGAAGTGAAATATTTTGTAAATATCAGACTAAAGAAATATTTTTTGTGGATAGATCAATATTTACAATTTTTGTCTTGTTGGTGGGTATAAAGAAATACCCAAAGACGGCACTAAGAGATATCCTAAACCGAGGGAGTTTTGGGACCACCATAGAAAAATTGGTGTATTTTATACAATAAATAAAAATATATAATCAAAAGAAGCAAATGATACTTGTTGTAACAGCTCCTAATAGATACCGCACTGTTTGTATTTCGTGCGACAGAGATAACGCTCTACGAAGCCGAAATTAGCCAAATGTCTCTTTCCAAAGATCGATGTGCAATTTTTATCGCCGGGTATTGTATATTTTAATAAAACATCCTTTATCATTTATCTGTAACTTTTGTATTGGTATACTACCAAAGACAAGGTTGACTTTAAATCAGGAATATTCAAGTTTTTGGTGGGAAATTGAAAAAGGACTTTATCAGATCAATACATTTTTACTTATACCGCGGTAATAGGTGCTTTTCCTATATTCTTGTTTCAAATGAAATGATATGCATAATTATAAATACATCAGAGAAATTACGCAGTTTCTTAGTAAAATAATTCTACCCACAAATTTCTGTATCGCATTAGTTTTGCAGTCTTGAATTGTAGGATTACCCACAAGTTGATTTCCAGTTTTAAAAAAACCTTTGTGTTAATGTTTACTACAATGTCAATGAATTCATAGAAGATAGTGCACATTGGGAATGAGGTGTTCGCTTCTAGGTTCTTCAGGCTTCATTGTAGTGTTTTTTAATAAATGCAATCTTATTTTATTAAAAAATACATATTGTTGCTTAGATTTCTTAGCGTGTACTTCTCAGGTCTAAGGCATCATCTAAATAGGTGTTGAATAAAGATTTTTATAAAATTAACACTAGAAGTTTTGCTTCATGAAACGACAATTGTATTTTATTGTTTATTTAAATGTAGGGTAGAATTATAAATTTGATTTTATAGCTGTAGTGTAGATATCTAATGCGGAGGAACCCATACACACAAGTCGCCCATTGCTATCTGGTTTCCGGGACATTCATCTTGGTATATAGTTTTCTTGTACTGTAAAATAAAGATATTAATTACATGTTAAATAAAATTATTACGGTAGACGCCGATAGATGGCGCTAATAGTAGGTTGTCTTACACTATCGTTTGAAATCCGGTAGCAGGTAGTTGCATATAAGGGCACCGCTCTGTTTCATCGAAATTAACAAATAAGAATCAACGAGGATATCATATATATAAATCATATATTCCTTTCTTTTGACCATGCTATAACTTGGAAACAATTTTACAGAAAAAAGAAAAATGCGTAGATTATTACTATTAGAAAGAGAGAGAGAAAGATGCGTTCACGCGCTGCGAATTTATATTATCTTTAACAAGTATATAGGTATTTATTGATTATAAAGTTAATAAATAATTTCATATTTAATCAATAAATACAGTTATCATTGAAAAATGTTACAATAATTTAAATTTTCTATTGGAATGCTATAGGTTAATAACTTCTGGCGATGCAAAGTCCTTTGGGGCAGCTAGGATTAAGGAGAACTATTCGTGGGAGAAAATTGGCCATAGTCTTGTAAATTTTCCACAACCTGCCGCGCTTTGTTACCTTTACCTGGCGAAGCTGGTCAACGGGAAAAAAATTGTTATAGACCAAAAAATTTTCTGAGTCATACTATGGTGTGACCTGGGTTTGATCGAATATCAAATGACCTAACTTTAAGTAGACCTAATCTCTAAGAATTCTGGAGAATGAAATGCTGAGAAGCGTTGTAAGATTTTAAAGAAATGGAGATAATTATCCTGGTTTTACTGCTTCGACGCTAGTATACTGGATTGATACATTCTCTGAACTTCAGGATGCTTGTTCAATGGAAGGTACTTTTTGTCGAGTAGACACCACCACCGTCGTAGTAGGTTAAAATATCAGTGTCAAATATGTCAAAGTGACTAGTTGAAGGTATGATTTCATTCATAATGGTTGTGTAGATTTGATTTGGGCGTGACTAGACCAATAAACAATGATTAATTGAATTCTTAATATCATGTCAGCTTTAGGACGTTCACTAGCTTCATTGGATACAGGGTTCCTTCATAGATTTTCAATTACAGCGAAATATGTTCATCTTATACGTGAACGTCGTCTTGTCGGTGTGTGGTCCTCTCCAGGACCATAAGGTCTTAGTGGCCATCTGTTCCACGTGCTGTATTCTGTACACTGCTACTTTAACCTGTCAATCCTAGACTATGACGTTTACCTTCGCTCTTATATCTCAATCGTAATTCGATTTGATAGAGAAGATCCGAATATGGTTAGTTTCCAGTCCTAATGAAGAACTAAAACTAGATACTCACTGTCCAATAATTCCAAAAAGGATATTTCGGAAGCCATTTTATATTTTTTGGCGCCTCTGGTACCGCTGACATGCCGCCCGGTGGGGGTTCTACATTTAGATTCCGTAATAAATTACTTTTAATCATATCATCTGTTACTTTCACTGGCTTATTATATGGTAATCTATTTGACTGCATATTTTTTAATATTGTTCTTATGAATTCATTTTTATTTTTCAATCCTTGAATTTTGTCTTGTTCGTTTCGTAAGTTGATATCTGAATTAAAAACATCATCATTTCTGTCTTGTTTTTTCGATCTGATGAAATACAGAAATTGTAATTTATCACTGGCCGTATTAAATCCATCACCGCCAGTTATTCCTTTCTTGTGAATTCTCACAATGGGTCTATAGTCTGTGTAAGGACCGAAGTCGTGTTCGAAAGTCAGCGCCATCTGGTGAGGAACTACTCTTTTAACCAAAACTTTATTTAGATCTTCTTTCTTCATATTAAAATCATTTACATCTGGGAATTTCACGACTTTTTCACCATCACCGATTGTTTCTTTAATTTCTTCATTCTGAACTACATCGTGTGGTAGACTTTTTAATTTATCATCGAGGTATTTCACAAGTTTTATGGCAATATTAGTATCATGTGGATCATTAAGTTCTATCACATCGAGAGTAGAAACAAAATGGAGGCGAAGAAAATAAATGCATGCTGCGATCGACGCAGAATGTTTTATGTCGTTCATTTCTTTATGATTATGTTGGTTAAGTCGATATTGACTTTTATATCTTTTAATTATCATATCAATTCACGCGCGTAATTAGAAATTAAAAAAAACTAGATAATGGCTTTTCTTGTTTTGTTAATTAATAATTTACATAGACCAGTGGATTGGTAATTTAGGTAAGAAAAGACCAATATTTAGCCACTTCCGCACATTATGTTATGTGCGGAAGTTGGTCCTTTTCTTACTTAGGATGGACTTCCGCGAGGTAACGCCTGATTCCATTAAAGATTGGTAATTTGATTTGGCGGTGAATAGGCCACATGGCGCGCGAAACAGGTAGACCCTGGAGCCTAATGTGAAGCACCTTGTAATTGGACAGACGATGAGATAAGATATAACATTCGGTTATTCAATATTGGTACTTTTAACAGAATCCTCATTATTTAATGAAATCAGGCGTTACCTTGCGGAAGTTCATCCTAAGTAAGAAAAAGACCAATATTTAGTCACTTCCGCACATGCAGTGGTAGTCGTGCAACAAAGTGCACCGCCCGCCAGCCCGCTGATGGGCATGTGGTAAGCAATGCGAATCACACAACTGCCACTGTCAAACCACTCAACACGTGTTTCACACCTCCACAGGGCATCTTCAGGAGTTATGTTACACCGATTAGTGCCAAATACACCCTCATTGATCACCAACTTTTTATCTGTTTATTTTATTTTTGATTCTACTCTGCTTCGCAAGATTTAATAGTTGCGGAACAGAAGCAGGAAGAAACTCCACAACAATACATCTTATAATAAAGTTTAACACAGATTTTTCAGATATAGCCTAAATGAAATCCAAATAATTAGGCGACATCTCAGCGAATAATAAGCTTTTGTTGTTTATTTTATAATATGCATTTTGAATTTCTATTAATGGTGGTAGTCCAATAATGTTTTATGAAAAATATAACCTTATATTACCAATAAAAAGAATACAAAGACACGTTGTTTTGATTTCACTTGGACAACTGATGTTTTTATGGATGATGGAATTAGTTTTAATTTTCAACGGACCTCCTGAATCATATCAGCGATAACTTTGGGTCAAGTTTGAAAAAGCACTGTGTATCCATTAAATTTAGGTTTATACAAATCTGATTAGTACAATAAAAGATTAAAGTGTTTGTATGCTTATGGAGGTATATCGTCAAGTATCAAGTCATATGAAAGTTCAGAAGAATTATAGAAGTAGAGAATCTCTTTCTACTCTTATAATATCTAAAATGAAAGACTATTGTATTGTGTGAAGTAAACAGCAGGCATTCTGGCGATGGTCACGGAGAAGTGTTACAAAAAGTCTGTCAACTGTCAAGACGATCCTTCAATAGATTCATCTCCATTAAATGCTCCAAATGATTCTCGAGAGACAAAAGCCTTATTAAGGTTAGGTTTAATAAAGTTTATAGATTTAATTTCTTCAATACCATCAAAAAAGAATCGACAGTTATAAGACAATAAGAAGAAGCAAGACTAAGTTAATACTTCTAAAGATATTTCTATCTTCGCTTAAAACAGGGGTGAGTAACATGCGGCCCGTTAAACATGTTTTTGCGACCCGCCGAGCAATTTTAAAATTGAATTTATTTTATCGACTTTCTCTAATCAATATATTGTAATAAAACGGTGGTTTATGCTAAAATGAAAAAAATAATATATTATTCCTACGATCAAAACTGTGATGTACGATTGTATGCGTATGTCTTCTCTTATTCATTGTTGATGTTGTTGCTGTTAGTCCGAAGGCTTTTACAGCTTCAGCTGTGTTCACAGAGCGGAAGGGTCCGTGAACTTAAAAACTAAAAATAAATCTGGTAGAGCGCGTACCAGTTTCAAAGTGACGCTCGCACGTAGCAAAGGGCTCTGCCTGTGTAGAGCTGTGAAATGATGTATTAATAATGTGCGCATGCGGCTTGGGACGGCAGCATAGACCACAGGCGAGCCGAAGAGGGATCCGGATCCAACCTCTGTTCGCCCACGCTGTTCGCGGTTAGGGGAGGGAGGATTAGTGTGTAGTGTTTCGTTCTGTTGTGTATAACTCGGTGACCTGTGTGGAATGGACAGGTGCAGTTTGCTGCGTATGTATTATATATATACGCCTGCAACAACAAAACGGTACCAAATTTCTCATATAAATTTTCAAGTAATTTAGTTTAACCATTCTTATCTTGTTTATTTTTATTGTGTTTTAAAATTGGTATATTGTCTTACTTTAATGCTTATTAAAAATAAAGTTTTATAATTTATAATATAAATAAAAAATATATAATTTCAATTGGTCCGTTGATTAAAAAAGTTGCTCACCCCTGGCTTGTGTAATAAAACATATGGCGGGACAATTGTGGTAGGTAAAGAAGATGAAATAAAAGAAATGCTTTCGAAACATATTAATATCAATAATTAAATTAGATAATATTTATTTTAAATAATATTTATAATGTGGCATTTCATCTAAGATCGAAAGAAATTCGCGTCCGTTCGTTCCTATGTGTCGAACTTGCATGGATGCGTAATACGGCATATCAAATATATCATAGCCGCCCACAAGTGGTCTTTGGGTTACATGATTCATTCGCGGTTTTAGATTTTCTTTTTTTAATCTCTCCACGTATTCTTTCATGTTACACCATTTGCAGCTCTCTTTATTCATATTCAAATAACGTCGTACGGCCGCCATGTTGATTTTAACGTCAGATGTTATATATGTTGGTAGTATTGTTAATAATAGATAAATTATCGTTCTGATAATGCCAACCATCTGAAAAATAAATTAAATATTTTATGTAATTACTATGTAGGTGCAGTGGTAGCCCGGCGATAGAAGAGTTGCTATTATATGTCAAGGGTCGAATCCTGGGCCACAATATTAAATAATCCCCACTTTGGGCATTAATTATATAGTATTGCCACTGCTCCTAAACAAGTTTCCAAAGGATGTTCTGCAGCGTCCTCTGCGTACCATATTTCATTTTTTTAATATTCTTTATTTTACACGCTAGGATACATTTAAATAGTTTCATAATAATAAACAAAAAAGTACAATGGGCAGTCGACGACCATAGTATTGAAAAGGTAGATGTATAAATAATGGATAGTTAATATGTATAAAACATACATATATACAAACATATGTATGTTTATAATATGTGTACTTATAATAAATAAGGTATAATACGCGTTATAAATATAATACAATAATAAATAAAAACATCAGATTGATTTGGATCGCACTTGCGTCAGAAAGAATAAATAAATAGAGAAAGAAATGCAAAATTATCGAACAGATAACCATAAAACCACATTGCGATCGCCAACCCACCTGCCAAACATGGCGATTATGGTATATCCTTCTATAGATGTTTTTGGGAGAGAATTTTACCTTGCATTGGGAGGTGTATTTCATAATGACAATATTTTTTGAAATTGTTTCTAAAATAAAAACTGTCAAACAATTTGTATTTTTTATTGTGCCGCATTTAATTTACATTTTATGTTAATTTTCAGGTCCATGCTCAGAAATATTCTATAAGTAAGGAAAGGACCAATATTTAGCCACTTCCGCACATGCAGTCATAGTCGTGCAACAAAGCGCACTGCCCGCCAGCCCGCTTTCTATCTCTCAGTCTATCTCACTCTCTCACTCTGTGTTGTGCACTAATCGGTGTAACATAACTCCTGAAGATGCCCCGTGGAGGAGTGAAACACGTGTTGAGTGATTTAGCGGTGGTAGTTGTGTAATTCGCATTGTTTGCCGTATGCGCATTTATCAGCGGGCTGGCGGGCGGTGCACTATGTTGCACGACTACGACTGCATGTTCGGAAGTGGCTAAATATTGGTCCGTTTCTTACTTAGGATGGACTTCCGCAAAATAACGTCTGATTCCATTAAACATTCCATAAGATTGAATCAGAAATGTAAATCGGTAAAGTCCAGAAGATTAGCAAGTAAAGATTGTAGTTTTGGCAAATGTCTTTAAAGTTCTAAAGTGGAAAGCGTGGACCGAGAATTCCAGCGAAAGACGTCTAGCCACAACGTGGACACATGCCCTTGTTACGGTCAGAAGATGCAGATGCAGGCCGTTTCCAGCTGGACTTATTAGAAATCTATGCTAGAGGACTTTCTCCAGCAGTGGGCGTCGTACAGCTAAAATCATAACTTACCTTTATATAAGCAAAATAACAAATTGAATTATGATTTCTATTTTCATAACACTGACTATATATTTGAACGTTGTGTACATAAGTCTTGTATCGTATGAACTGCGCGAAGAAAAACAACTCATACGTGAAATTAATTGATTGTTATCTGAAAAAGAGCAGTGGTTCCTTTGTTACGAGCATTTATGTCTATATGTCTCAGGTTCGTTTCGGTTTGTGTCAATTTTCTTATATAATTTTTATGTTACAGGCTTAGAGGTTATTGTGCAATCTATAGTTAGACCAGTGATTCCCAAAGTGGTCTATATCGACCCCTAGGGGTCTATGACAACCTGCAAGGGGTCTACGTCAGCGAAAAAAAATTTTGGGGTCTATGAAATGAAAATGGGGGTCCACGATAGTGGATCTCAACACATACACTGATAGTACCTATTTACTTACAACACACTATCTTATAATATCAAAACATTTACATTATTTATAAAACTACCTATGAAGTAAAAAAATTATGTTGTTTAAAATATTTTTAATTCAATTTAAGTTGTAGGATGTTGGTATTCGCTTTGTGGTCGCAATACATTTCGAACTTGAAAAACCTGAGAGTCGCAGTCTCGTGTTTATTTAATATTACGTATATTTTACATAACAGATACAAAAATTTATTTTGAGTAGTTTTAATTTAAGCTCAATTAATAAATTTATAAATTAACATGTGTTTCTACTTTAAGTGTTTAACACTAAACTTCACTACAGTTAGAAATTTACAGGAAATCAATATCAGGTAAGTAGGGGGTCTGCCCAACACGGAAAAACATGGCAAGGGGTCTACGACACAAAAAAGTTTGGGGAACTCTGAGCTGAGACGAAAAGAGAAGTTTAGATACATAGTTGATATATTATAAATTGTCTATGTGCATAAAAAATGTTTACGTGCATGCATATGTGTTCGTACATGCTTGCGAGCGTGTATATGTGCTATATTGTGGTCCAATTGACACTTATCCACAGCTTATGGTATCCTTTCGTTACCAGCGTCGACGTTAGCTGGCGTCCATCTTGTAATGTTGGCTTATGTGTAGATTCCTGTTCTAAGATTTATCACAGCCAAATAAATTACTAATAATTATCCTTACTTCTATTTTTAATAAATATACCGGTAAAATCTTTAAATATGTAACGCAAATGAGAAAATTCGAACATTACCCTACCGTTATGCAATGTGCACACCTCGCACATGCCCGGTTGAGTAGCGTTACTTCGGCGGAACGGAAAAGTAAGGAAAAGATTAACCCTTACGATACTGTAGGTATATATATGTCTCATCAAACATACGGACTGTTGGGACATAACGTCCCACTGAATTTTGATGAGAGATTGCTACGTCAAATTTATAAGCAGTTTGGTTTGAATGGTCCCAATTCACTCTTTACACTCCTAACTACTTGAACAACTAATCAAGTTGCGACTTGCACCTCAATCGGATTCGTCAATTTTTTCGATTTGTTCGATAAAAAGTTCGAAGGAGTGTAAGCGTGCTCACATTTCATAAATAAAACAATTAATTAATAGTGAATTCATCTAAATTTGAGGTAAGTGTCAATTCTATTTTAACACGTTCACTGCGGGCCCAATTTTGAAGAACTTTCAGCTGGTGCGGCTGAGGTCGAATCAGCCTCAAGCTGAACTTCCTAGTAGTGCGGTTGAGGCCTTTTCTGCCTCATGTTCATCAATATTTTTTTATAATATTGAGTCAATGCTTCGCAGGCATAAAGAAAGCTATATTTGTCTTTGTCATACCTCATACGGTTGAGTGTAAACAGCCGCCGCACTAGAGAGGAAACACGAGTTTTACGCGCCGCACCAGTGCAAAGTTTACCATGAGGCTGAATCGACCTCAAGCCGCAGTGAACGTGTTAATAAAGCTTACATTTTAAAGACTTACGGGACAGAATTTTACACTTCTACTAGACCAATGGTGCATATAATCCCATATCGAATTTCAAGTTTTTTATAGAAAAATCTTAGTAAAAATTATATGTTTATTTCCAATTGGCACAAATAAGTACATTCACATGCCTATTGTACTGCAGTATCGAAAGGGTTAAAGAATCAAACAGAGGCAATTTGCAATTGTGTTGTTGCATATTGCCTTTCGACAAAAGTAGAATTGACCCAAACTTGATGGGCATCTGTTAATGAAAATACATATCATATGTCACTGGGTGTAAAACAAAATGCGTTTAATAGTTAATGTTTAAAGTTTATGTATTTTTACGTAAGAAGAGATAGTTGCAAATTAATAAATCAATTCAGTTATTAATTTATGGTATCAAATAAACTTAATGGATATACTTCGAGGATATATATCCACTGCAGTCTAATAAAACCTGCTCAAATGATTTAGCAGTAACATAATTGTACTCCCGGGAACCGAAGCGAATATTCATTGCTTTGATATAGCTTGTGGTTTGTCCAAAGGCTTTAATTGTTCATACACCGTCACATTAAAATATATATAGTAATATTTCTAAATAACTACTTAGTAGATATCTTATACAATATATTTAAATTAATAAGCGAAAAAAAAGACTCAAGAAAAAATAATATTAATTAATTTATAAGGAATTTGTTTACATGTGATTTTTTCTCTCTGAACGCTGCGTTTACATACAACCTGAACAGATATAGTTAAGGTTGTGTTGAAAGGTTCTTGAGAAGCAACCACGAGCCTACTTACAAGGCGTGGGTAGCCCCTTATAGTTAAGATTTTTTTAATACACCCGTTTCTGGGTGATTTAGTACTTTCTCCGTCTTGGGTATGCCGTGAATTTTTTTTACAACATTTTTTTTACATTTTTTATTATTTGAATTCTCATCCTTTTTCCCTCTCAATGTTATTCAATTCAATTAAATTAAATATATTCATTCATCTTCTCACTTTCGTCGCCTTCGCATCAAAATACTACAGGTTGATATTTTATGTTTTGTTTCATTTTTATTTCCTTTATAATTAGTTTTGACATTCCTATCTTTTGTACATTTACAAAAGATTTAGTATTTATCTTGACTAGTTTTATATCTTTCTTGTCTACTTGTGCCATTTATCGGGACATAGTTAAGGTTGTGATGAGTCGCTGTACGCGCACAGCCCAGGATCGATCACCGTGGCGATTTTGGGGATCTTGAGTAATTTTTTTATTGTCTTTATAATACCATGAATATCGTTGTTCGCTTTTTTGTGTTTGTAAGTACAAATTAAGTTTATATAAATAAATATATATTCATTCCATCCGCATAAAGGTTTTACTAAATGAGGCACGTTGTTATATTGAAGATGTATACAAATCTATCTGCAGCTGCAAAATGTTGATTGTATATTGAATTGAATTTGCGTCTTCAGGCAAAAATCAAAAGGATATATCTAATATATAAAATTCTCGTGTCACGGTGTTCGAACTTGAACTCCTCCGAAACGGTTTGACCGATTTTTACCAAATTTTACATGCGTATTCAGTATGTCTGTGAATCGGCTACTATCTATTTTCCATACCCCTAAGTGATAAGGGTGGTCCACCCCTAAATTTTATTTTTTATTTTTTAGACAATTTTTTTGGTTTTTATTTTATTATGATACAGCATACAAAAATACATACAAACCTAAATTTTCACCCCTCTACGATCAACCCTTATCTTACATTTGTTAATTAAAAACTTTAATTTTTTTTGCAAAACAACGTTTGCGGGTTCAGCTAGTAATGCTATAAAAATAGAAAAATAGGTTGATTTAATATATATTTATGTATATCTAAATACTTTAAATGGGTGGCAGGTGAAAACTTTAAATTAAGCGGCCATCTAAAGTTTCGTCTTGAAGAAATCTCTTTAATATAAGACCGCGATTTTACTTCTTGTTTTTTTTTCTGTTTCGCTCTGTACACTGTGTACAATGGATTAGATCGCTTATCAGGGGCGGCTCTAGCTCGTGTAGCGCCCGTGTGCTATGAAACCCTGGCGTCCACTAGGCCCGACACCCCCCCACCCCGTGGCTATAACTATCAACTTTGTCGTCGTAAGAAGAAAGTTTTTTCATATTCCAACAAGCTATTTTATAAGTAGGTATAGCTTACAGTATGGTATTAGTTGCGGCCTTTCTTCTTATGACGGCAGAATAACACTCATTGTTTTTATGCCCGTAGCACATCGCTGTTGCGAAACTAAGCGGCGAACCGCGATAGATTCCAAGACGATGGTCTTAGCTGTCTCAGGAGGCGCCGCGTGCGTGTGCGTTTCACACCCTGCACTATAGGTTAAGTCACCCCTGTCGCTAAGGTCAAGAATCGTCGAAGCGAACGCTCCGTGGAGTAATTAGGCGCTATGGAGAAATACATACACGTTTCCTAAGCTTTGTAATTCAATTATATATGACACCCTTCTTACCCGAAGCGCTTCAACTCGTCCTGTCCACAATTACATCCGCATTTGATTAACGCGGTACAATTAATTTGATAAAATTATATTAGAATTAATAATATGTATTTGTGGCGTTCATTTGAACGCATCGAAATTTATTATCTATGAACGCGTCTGTTTTTGCATGCCTCTTCTTACACTCGATACATCTCGCTCTCTCTCTGACGCGCCGCGTTACCGAGCGGACGTGTCGCTTCAACCGCTGTACTACAAAGGAACTACTTGTAACTCAGATTGAGATTTCTTGTTCTATGATATTAAATTATAAGTTTAACCACCCGGCTAGTGTTTTTTTTACATCGAATTATCTATTACGGGACAAGGGCCCGTACTAACGACCACCCCTCATATTTCTTTAATTTGTTGTATTTGAGAAAGGAATATTTATTTTAACCACTTGTGACCTCAAAGTTATAATATAAGCTATATTAAGACTGAAGAACATGTTTTTATTCCAGATGTTTATACGATGATTGTACTTATTATCGTGCCGAAAATAATTATTGTAATTTCTACTCTAATTACAGGATATCTAACCAAAACAATACACTCTGTATTAACTAAATTACATCTCTTGTTAATGTTACATGTAAATAAATAGCATAATGCCAATTATAATATAAACAAAGTAATATTCCATATAACCTTTAATTCTTTGAAATATTATCATTAGTGAGAAAGGTACTAATATATAGTTACTTCCGCTATGCAGCAGTAGTCGTGCAATGAAGTGTACCGCTCGCCAGCCTGCTGATAAATCCCCCTCGAAGTCCAAGACAAGAAGACTTGGTGTTTGGCACTGGTCGGCGTAACATTACTTCTGAGGATGCCCCGTGGAGGGGTGAAACACGTGTTGAGTAGATTACCGATTGTAGTTGTGCTTCGCATTGTTTACCGCATGCGCATTTATCAGTGGGCTCGCAGGCGGTGCTTTTCATTGCACGACTACTGCTGCATAACGGAAGTAGCTATATATTAGTACCTTTCTTACTTAGGATGGACTACCGTAAAGTAACGCCTGAATCTATTAGATAATATCATTAATTAATTAATTTTAAATAGTGATATTTTATCGATGAACGCTCGTAAATGTAGAAAAGAATGAATTAAAGTCCAGCAATTGGTTCGTTTGGGACTTTTGCTGCGAGATCGTATCAAGAATGATGTGACAGACTGGATTAAATCTGAAACACTAGCACCCCTAAATGACTTTTCGACATTTTTGTTAAGATCAAAGTGTAATATAAGAAATGAGATCAGCAGAAACAACTAATATCACCGACGTAGCTCGAAGCTCTGAAGTAGCAGTGGGTGGGGCATTTCGATCTTGCAGCCGATGGTCGTTGGGGCTGAAAGGTTCTGGATTGACGACCACAAGGCGGTAGATGCGGCGGGGTTTTTTTTTAACTTTTTTTTTATGGCCCCCGCTATTGGGAGCCTCTCATACCCCTGTTTTGTTTAGGACAGGGACTTTATTTACAAATATTTTTTTCATGGTTTTATCTTTATTCTACACTCACTTTCATTCTTCTTAATTCCTTTTATTCTTCACAATATCTTGCAATTTTTTTTTCTGTTCTTTCATTCCTTCTTGCTTTCATCGCCTTTCTTTCCTCATCTTTTTTACTCTTAGGTGGCTAGGTACAATTTTATTTCTAATCTTTATTTGATTCTTACATTTCAATCATTATCTTTTGATATTACAGATTTGTTTAGATTAGACTTTTCTCTTTTACATGTGTTTTATATGTGCATTTTGGTTCAAGTTTTCTTATTTGGTTTTATTATTTGAGATGCGGCGTGGTTAGACCCTCGAACAGTTGGACCAACAACATATTTAAGTTCACATGAAAGCGTCAGATGCAGGTACACAAGACCGTTCATCAGGGAGATGTTAGTGGCAGGCCTATACCTTGCAGAGGGCGTTCATCGTATACCTAATAATCATAATGAATGGATCATAAATCCAAGCAATTAGTTTATACAGTGCAATATGTAGAAATTGAGGTTAAGTTCCCAGGCAGTGCAAGATAGGACATCGTTGTGAACTTGACAGGAGGCGTATGTCTTGCAATGCGCACCTATCTCTTAAATATAATTCGATATCTTTCACTTATCATTCGAAACACAGTTTTCTGGTGTTTCATGGTGTTGTTAAGCTGTAAATTTTCGTGATAATTTGTTAAAACTATAAAGTATTAGACACGGATGTGTATTTTCCGCAAGAGCTGAACCAGCGAATTAAGATTTGGTGTGAATGGGTCTTTAGCCGTTTGTTAGCGTTGGCTTGTTAACGGAGTTAAAACGGGACATCAGGGAGCGGGGCGGAATGCGCAACGCTGCGGACCAATGCTTTGGTGGTGTATGGTGCAAGTGATAAGCTGATGTCGTTTTATGAGAGTATTTTTTATTTTTTTGAGTTAATACACGATTTTTTTAGAGAAAGTTGACGGTAAATTTAGCGTATGTAGTCACAGTTATCAGTATTGTATGGATGGTTGTGAGATCTTCTTGACATTACTGGCGGTGTAACTTCTCTTAAGAAAACATGCGTGGACAATGGGCATTATAGCTTGAAGTATACTGAGATATATAATGTCCTGTAAAAACTATTTTTTTTCTTCATTTTACTTTAATCATTACTTAAATTTTTCCATATCACATAGCATGCTAATGCGTCATTTTCAAAATATACCAGTCAATTTCAACTCAGGATTTCTTTAGAAACTAAACAACAATAACAACAGGAGTAATCATAGATCTGTCATGCAAATTTTGTTATGTCTCAAAACGTACCATCAACAACACCACAATTCACGCAACATCCACAGGTAATAGTGGTTTTGTTATCTGTGGATGTTGTGTAAACGAAGATGGCGTAAGAGTGATAAAATAGCTGATATTAGAAATGTTAATTAAATGCGGTATAAATGGTAAGGAAATGAATTAGAATTAAGAATAAATAGATTGTTAAACAAATGATAAAAATAATAAACTTGAAATTGTTTTTACTTATTAAAATTATTTTTAATTTTACTTTATGTTCTATTGTACATTTTACTTTTGTATTTATTATTACTATTATTTTCATTTTTAAGTTGATTGGCAATTGTTCGATAGAATTTTTATAAAAGATATGATATGACAACGAGACAATTTATTAAATGTATTTTTAAAAGTTATGAAAATTTTTCAAATGTTTTTTTATTAATATTTTCAAATAATTATTAAACACAGTAGCCATTAGTTTTGCAAAAATAAATACACATCACTTCTTATAATAAAGAAAAATCAACGCATGGGGAATACTTCACGCAGATTCAAATTCATTTACACGCATAATATTTTAAGTATAAAGCTTTAGGAGTTAAGAAAGGTTTTCCATCGTAACTGAAATGAAATACTGTTGCAAAATAAACAAATAGTTGTTCCATATGGAATACTTTCTTGCCAGAGTTACATGGTTATTTATACATCTGGAATAAGACCACGAAAAGTTCTCAAAGTCGCGCGGCGTAAGAGTCATAGTTCGCATGAACTAAACTCATCTTTCTTCTGTCAACGAAACAATATTAATTTGTCTTTGCTTGAACTGCGTCGGCGGTCAAGAATTGAGAATTAGGATACAAAATATGAAAGTTCACTTGCTACAACATAACCTTTGGAAAGTTATTACTTTTATTTCTCGCCAATTATATAAAATGTTATTACAAATTTGTGTATATAATTTACGTCAAAAGGAATTACTTTTCTTTCGTAACCAAGATCAACTAAGTAGTTTGATTTTACAAAACATGTTAGTGAAGTAGTATGACCAAGCAGGGGCAGATTATCGACAACCATATTGATTTAAAATTAAATAAAAAATTTCGATGTACTTGAACGTAAATTTTACGTATCAGATATCCCGGATATATTTGCTTACAAATAATGTCAAAAACTAATGATTACGAAAAAAAAATAAGAAACGTAATGATAGTAAGAAAAAGTGTTTTTGAATTTCGAATTAATCCATATCAAAACAAATTATTGTTTACTATCTGTCTGTGACTTTGTACTACCAGAAGTTATTGGGCTATCGTATTTCAATAGATAACTTTATACATCGTGATTGGAATCAGATGTAAAAGTTTTTGCTGACAAATGAGCTATTTATTTATTAACCTTTTACACATACAACCATCATCCTGTATAATAAGAAGGTATTACATGTTTATGATCTAGCTATAACATTTCAATGTATAAAATGTAGCAATATGTTTCCGCTCGTCGCTTATGAATTGAACGCTATAAACTATACTTAAGCACAGCAACGTCATTGTCTTCATTGGCTAGACTAACGTCTTACCGACTTCTTGGAGTTCACTGAGTGCATCCAATGTAAACTTCGTGAACTTTGCAGTTAATTGTACCTTCTTGTCAAGTACTTTTATTTATGTTTTATTTATTTTTTTTTCCTATTCACAAAAAAGGGTAACAAAGGACGACGTTAATGTTTCTAGGTCTTTTACCAGTTAAACTTGGGGAAAGAAATCGGTTATTGGATGATTTTATACATGAATATATACAAGGTAATTGATTATATGTGTAATATTGTTAAAGGAGTGACTGTAGATAGCTAAAATGTAGAATGTAAGGAAAGAATGAAATATCTTAAGATGCATGGACTGACAGCGCATAAAAAAAAAGTTTAAGTGAAAAATTATTAAAAAGAAATAAAAGTCCCCAACCCATAAATAAGTTAGGGGTACAAGAGATCTTCAATAGCGAGGGCCATTAAAATAAAGGAGTGACTACACATTTGTCAGAAAAAGCTTTTAAACTTTTACACCTATTCCAAATAAGTTTACATTAAGTTATTACTAAGTAATATGTTACATTATTTCTTTTTAATTCGGCGACTGGCTAGTAGCTTGTGGCAGTATAAAATGTGCAGGGATATAAAAATATTGTAAATATATTTTTATATCCCTGCACATTTTATATACGTTATTGTTATTATTTAGTATTTTATATACATTATTATATATATTATTATATTTATGTACATTATTCCATAATTTCACATACGAATCCATGTTTAAAGGGTCCTTTAAAGTATTTAATACACTTGTATTAGATTAAACAATAAACAATAACAAATTTTAGTACATTCTTCTCACTGCAAATCATAGTTCGTCCAAAAAGATATCTATGATAAAGTTAAAGATAAGATAAAATACGTTTTCCAACACTGGATCTTTTAACAGAACTCTTATTGATCTTCAATTTATTATCTATTTATTATTTAATATATTTTATTATTAACTCTGCTTCGCAAGGTTTTATAGTTGTGGAGAAGAAGGAAGAAACTCCACAACAACACATCTTTTAATAAAGTTTAACATATATTTATACATATACACTTTATCAGATATAGCCTACATGAAATCAAAATAATCAGGCGACATCACTGCCAAGAATTCATATCATTTAAATATCCCTTTATGTGAGTGTAGCGATATATTACAATTGCATGGCTAGCGGATTGGCAATCGCATTACGACATTGTGATATGGAAGGGACGCTGATGCCCATTCTCTGCAAGATTATTTGTAGGCAGTGGCAAGCTTGTATAAATAATGCACATAAGGTAGATATTCTAGTCTTGATCGGTAGACATTTTGGATTATTTGTTTCGGCTTAGTCTGTCTGTTTGTTCAGCTAATAGACTCAACAGGTCTCCCTAAAGATATCTTTGGGGGATATACAAGATCGCGGAGTGGTAATATGCTATGCAGAGGACGCTGCTGACTATCCTCTGGAAATTTCTGTGGGCAGTGGCAATCCCATATAATCAAGATGCAAAGTGTGGATTATATAAGATTGCATCTCGGAAATCGAACTAGTGACCTATGATTGCAAGTCTCCTCTACCGCAGGGCTACCATTGCCGTTGCTAACAAATACACAAGTTGTTATTGTAAATGATCCTAAATTTATAAACGAACAGGTAAATATTCATTTTTTTAATATTCTATGAACATTGTTTTAGTTCCTTAACATAGTGTTACAAAACACGAGTTACAGAACCCTTTAAAACAATAAACACGGAACCCTAGGATCAAGGAGTGCTGTAAATACGCGTTACCTTGAATTTATTGATAGATTTTTGTTTACGGTTCTCGGAAATTCTAACAGAGTACTATCGCGAACTTACTAGAACCTTATCCGTAGTATTAATAGGTGTACTTCCCAACTCGACAGTTCAGTGTTGTTTTTTGAGTTATAATATTAAGATCTACGATCAGTGATACAAAGTGACTATTTGGTAAGTTATTTGGACAGGGATTTCTTGAGGGATTTGGAAGCGAAGTTTGGACTAAGCGAAAATATACTTTGTGTTAAAAGAGGGTGACCATCTGATTTGTGAATAAAGGACTACTTGTGAACCAGTGGTGTTTCATTCCGAGTCAGAACCCACAGTACGTAGCAGTAATATTAGTAAGAAAGGAACAAATCGATATGGTTCATCAATTCAGCATTTTTAAGCTTTTTATTTTCAAAACTGATTTATTAATTGATATATCATACAGCTTTTGCGCTATAGATTTCTCTATTCGTAGCTTTCACATTGTATATATTTCACTTCTATTCATTATTATTTAAAATTACATGATTAATAGCTGACACCATTTCTTTGTAATCTGATTAGTAATTATTCTTGTTTGTTAAGATTTCATTAATTTTGACGAGAAAAAAATGATTCATATGAACACGTCGCTACAAATATTGAAATAATTCAACGAAAAATCGAAACCAAAAAATAATCCTTCAAAGGGTCGCATACGACTCGCGGGCGCAGGTTGGTTCTCCCTGCCTTATCACACAAACAGAGTCAATTAAAACAAATCGCAAATGTATAACTAAACGGTCTCGTTGAAAAGAAGGTTGGATCGTCTATCACAGGGGTTTCTTCAGCCAATTCTTCTTCCATTGCTGACGTCCACATCACGAACTGGAACTTGAGTCATTTGGATATATCGTCGCCCATTTTTAGCCTGCCACACACAAAACCGAACACGCTGTAGATTTATTTTTACCCTCGATAATTCTAAATAGAAGCGTTACTGGAATTTCTTCAGCCAATTCTCCTAGTGGTAACGCTATCCGAAGTGGCAGTAGTGATATTATCCAGACAATAGCTAACGGCCAAGCCAAGGTTCGGTACTCTTGGGCACCCTTGAGTTGAAATACTAAGAAGGTATAATCGACGAGTGATATCCTAAACCGCGGTCCCCTTGTGGGGGCATGAGGTTTGCTATTTTTAAAGAGGTAGGCTAGGCACTTCATACCCACGGAAAGCCATTGCTTTGAAAATGCCATTTGGGCAGCAGTGACATTTCAAAACAAAAAAAATCAAAATAAGAATCTGGTACAAATTGTAAAAAAAGTAAACCCGACATTTTGGAAATATTTTAATAAAAGAAATGCCTGGATGACATACCGCTGTGATATATAATATTATTAATCATTTTCCGCTAAAACGACGTAAGATCTGTATTTCACTGTCATTTAATAAATATAGGTCTTAATTAAAAATCTCTTTGATAGAGACCTATAATTTACAGTATAACTGAATCTAGTAGTGAAGATCCTTCTCACTATGCTATGAGAACGCGAGAAAATCCCACTTGCACAATATTTTACTAACCAATACATTGTGTTTGACATCAATAGAATACAATGCAATGTGTACACTTCCTAATGCGTCCAGACCTATGTTTGGTACAAAATATAAAGCTTAGGCGGAATACTATACTAAATTTTTTTAAAAGGTATTTGATTCATATTTGGCTTAAAATACCACATATAATTTCACTCTTATGTTTTAGAGACGAGAAGTGATTTTTTTGAGTTTTATTGTAATTTCTTAGTTTGGGGCAAATCATTATATTCTATTCCAAAACCTTAAAGCCCCATAGGCCTGTTTTGTGTGCCAAATGACCTGTCCACTGCTACTTTAAATTCACTTATTAATATAGTACAAAGAACCAAAGTCACAGATCTTTACTGCAAAGCATAGGCCACCACCAAAGATCGCCACGATGACAGTGCTGCCGGCATTCGTAGATCCACTATGTGGGCGATATATCTACGCTGCGTCTACCGGCTTGTGTTTGCCATTTGAAAACCTTACATAGTTTAGTTATTAGTACATAATACTTATATACATAATACTTGGGAGGACAGTAAGCTATATGTATAATATATACTATGTTTAATAACGTATTCTAGGTATAAACTGGCCTGAGAAAGTCTCCAACGTAGACCTCTGGAAACACTGCGGTGAGATGCCGATCGACCAGCAGATCAAACGCTGCAATTGAAACTGGATAGACTACAAGCTCGGAAGGGACCTTGATCACATACCGAGGCAAGCCCTAGAATGGAAACCTCAAGGAGATCGAAGACGTGGCCGCCCAAAGCAAACTTGGCGGCGGACGATCACTGCAGAAGTGAAGGCAGTTGGAATGACGTGGAGCGAAGTAAAGCGCGAGGCTCAAGACCACTCGAGATGGCGACGTACTGTGAACGCACTTTACCCCATCTTGATGATATAGGAATAAATTATGATGTTTAATTAAACAATCTAAAATATATGTATAATATCTACTATTTCAGAAAAGGACCGATATATAGCTATTTCCGCCATGCAGAAGCAGTCGTGCAATAAAGTGCACCGACCGCCAGCCCGCTGAACTGAAATAATTCTTAAACTTTCTTATAAGAAATATAGCATTTATTTTAAGTTATATTGTAGTCAAGTTAATTAATCGAAAGACAAAAAAAAACACATCGCTTGTGACTTGAAACAAGAATATGTCATCCAATTAGGAGTGTAGCGGAACGTTTCGTTTACTCCCTTTTTATTTGATACGAAGCTAGAATTAAAAGAGTATGTTTAATATTGTTGCTTTATTTATGTGATTATTAACGTTTTACTTAAATAAATTAATACTGTAATCCTTTGATCAAAAAGTAAGGTGAATTTGTTTATATAAATGTTAATTCTTTATTTATTCTTCCAAATCAATTTCATTAGCTTCAAAGTAATCTCCGTCTGATAAAATGTACTTTTGCCAACGCTATTTTATTTCTAGTCTTTGAAACAGTGGGTATAGTCTTATTTCGATACAGCCTTCAAGACCTTCGATTTGGTTTTATCTATATGGCCTTTTGAATTTGCTGAATAGACAGAAGTTGCACGGAGCCGAATCAGGTGAATACGGTGTTTGCGGAACAATATGAATCGAGTTGTTGATGGTTTTTTTTTAAAAATATTGAGCGATTTTGATACCAATAGAGGCTTGACGTGTTTGAGATACAAAACATACTTCAAAATGGTTTGCGCTGGGGTAAATAATATTCCAATGTTTGACAAACATACGCTTTTCATATGTTATGGACGGTCGTACTAAACTAGGAAAAAAAACTTGTCTAATGTCTGAGAGTTTTAAATTACAATTTTACTTACTTTTTGATCACAGTAGAATACAGGCTGTAAAAATCAACTCCCTTTGCGAGTGGAATTTTGTAAATTTCGACCCGGTGTAATACAAATGATTTTTAAGTTATTTCCCTTGGTAATAATAAGAATAAGAAGTCATTGCATGTTATTTTTTTCTATCAAGCGAAATAATTTTTTTATAATGTATAACATATACATGTATATGATATTTAATGTCTAAAAAAATTGTCAGTAGTTTTTTATATCTTAACAATTCGAAATATTTGTTTATCTATTCATTACTATATATAAACTACCATTACGTAAATAAATTCGTTTTATAAATATATTATATGTCAAGAATACCTTTTATTAAACTACTATATGTTGTCGCTATGTTTTGTATGGTTATTAATGTAGGATAACTATGAATGGTGTGTTTATGGTGATGAACCAGTAAAATAATAAATAAATTCTACCTATATAGGATGATTGAAAATAGGAAGAAAAAGCTTTAAAGTTTTAAATGTATGAAGAATAAAAGATCAACTATCGATGATTATGGAAAAAATAAATAGATACAAAGTTTTAATGATAATTGTTAATAAAACTGTAAATAAATGAAATAAATAAATATATGCTGACATATAAGAACCAAAGATGAGAGAAGTAAGATGTGTGAAAGAATATTAGAACACGAAGAATGAAAGATTTTGTGAAGTACTTGAGGGATGAGAACGAATTTGTGATGAAAAAGACAGATAAAAAAAAATGTAACGTCCCTGCTCCACACATGGCAGGGTAAAAATATTGTAAGAAATGAAAAAATGAACATATCATATAAAATTTAATGTTTGTCATTACAATATGTAGAAATTAATAAATTAAAAATTCATCAAGGCGTACTTCAGATTTTAAAACGTTCGTCTCCAACGTATAAGGTCCATCTGTAAAAGAAAAAATAATATGTAATATTTACTCTCTCTCTCTCTCTGTTATGAAACAGACTCAAGAAAAAATATGGGTTGTATATGTGGATTGCTGAATTGTTTTCAGATTTTTAAAGTGATATAGAAATCACTCGCTGAAAACCACTCGGATGACCGTTCAGGAAGCTCTGTAATCTCTTCTCGTCCAAAACACCGCAATGTTTTAAGACGAAGGTCTTTGATCATAGTGTGTTGCCGGTGATAATATAAATATCCGAGATGTGGTCACTTACGACGGACCTCAAGAAGGCTCAAGATTACGGCAGTAATTAGGAGGTCTTACGAAGAACCAAGATCACTGACATAGCTTGAAGAATTGTTCCTCTGAAGTGGCAGTGGCAATACATTGGATGAAAAGATTGCCGGTGTTGACATACGGATCCGAGAAGTGGTCACATACGACAGACCTCAAGAAGGCTCGAGATTACGGAGAGAAATTAGGAGGTCTTACGAAGAACCAAGATCACTGAAATAACTTGAAGAATTGTTCCTCTGAAGTGGCAGTGGCAATACATTGGATGAAAAGATTGCCGGTGTTGACATACGGATCCGAGAAGTGGTCACATACGACAGACCTCAAGAAGGCTCGAGATTACGGAGAGAAATTAGGAGGTCTTAAGAAGAACCAACATCACTGACATAGCTTGAAGAATTGTTCGTATGAAGTGGCAGTGGCAATCCATTGGATGAAAAGATTGCCGGTGTTGACACACGGATCCGAGAAGTGGTCACATACGACAGACCTCAAGAAGGCTCGAGATTACGGAGAGAAATTAGGAGGTCTTAAGAAGAACCAACATCACTGACATAGCTTGAAGAATTGTTCGTATGAAGTGGCAGTGGCAATCCATTGGATGAAAAGATTGCCGGTGTTGACACACGGATCCGAGAAGTGGTCACATACGACAGACCTCAAGAAGGCTCGAGATTACGGAGAGAAATTAGGAGGTCTTAAGAAGAACCAACATCACTGACATAGCTTGAAGAATTGTTCGTATGAAGTGGCAGTGGCAATCCATTGGATGAAAAGATTGCCGGTGTTGACATACGGATCCGAGAAGAGGTCACTTACGACAGACCTCAAGAAGGCTCAAGATTACGGAGAGAAATTAGGAGGTCTTACGAAGAACCAAGATCACTGAAATAACTTGAAGAATTGTTCGTCTGAAGTGGCAGTGACAATCCATCGGAAAAGAAGAAAAAGACGCGATGTGGGTAGGCTCTCTTGAAGTAGACCGATCACATAGTCAAGGTTTTTTTTTTTAAATTGTCCTCGCTGTTGGGGACCCCCGGTTTCCCTATCTCGTGTGGGACAGGGACTTTTTATTTCTAGTTATTTATTCATATTTTTTATTATTATCATTCTTCTCTTTCATGCATCATATTATCTGTCGTACTGTTTCTTTCGTTCTACAATTTTCCTAGTCTTTCTCTTTTATTCCATTAGCCATACATCCATCCTCAACCACTACATTTTAGGTTTCCTTACTCATAGTCAAGGTAGCCCGAGGTCACTGGATCCAGAAACTGGTCATCGTAGCGATCTTGATCTGACATATCCCTTGCATTGTCTATCATAAAGTTACGAAGTTATCTTTCTCCGTTTATTACCAATATTGTCATATCATTTACACAATATATACCTATGAGAAAACGAGACTTCCTGTAAGAATTTCTTTTACTGCGTTTCCTTGAAACGTATTAACAAGTGGACTTCTTCTCTACGTTTAAAATGGTTCTATATCCTAATTTAAATGAGACACTATTGCGTGAAATAATTCGCATGGTTCCGTATGGAATATTTTTACCAAATGTCTGTGCAACAAAATTACATGAATATATCTAATTGCGGGAGTAATACTTTAAAAGGTTTTCAAGGTCTTGCGTCGTATGAATTGCCCGTTGTGGCGACTTTTGTTACAGTCACGCGTTAGGCAAAGTTTGTTTTCCGTTAACAAGACAATTGATCTCTTTTAGATTAAAGTGTGTCGTTGTACTTGGTATAAAATTGGATAATTCTAATTACGTGAAGCACCTACACGTATCTTTACGTTATGTATTGTAACTAAAAATAAATACATTTAAAAAACTTTTAAGTTAAACGGTTTTTTTATATCCATATTGTGGTGGTTGTGGAAAAATATGTACCTAGTCCGCCATATTAGAACGGCGTCCATCTTGAATTTTAAATTTTGACATAATCATCGTGTTTTACTAGTGTAGCCCTTTCATTTGATACCCATATTGAGGGGGTTAAGGAAAAATATGTAATTCGCCATTTTGTATCGGCGGCCATCTTAGATTTATAATGTTATTGATTTTATTATATTGTATTGTCATCTAAATTAAATGTGTGTACCAAATTTCAGATCAATCTGACAACGGGAAGGTGCTTAAATTTTAATTTCTAATTTTGACCTTTGTCGAACTAAATAAAACCGTTTAATAAGAAAGCTAATGTGTGAAGTAGTTCGAACTACTGTTGCAGAGGTAATGCTTTTATTTTTCTTTAGTAATTAAACTAATCCGCTGCCCGAATGACATTTCCAGACAGAGCACTAAAGATGTTTATTCTAAACCTTTTTTTATTATATAGGAAATCTTGAATGAAATAAAATATTCTACTCTACTAATACTCTGTAACATAACTCCTGAAGATGCCCCATGTAGGGGTGAAACACGTGTTGAGTGATTTGACGGTGGCGGTTGTGTAATTCGCATTGTTTGCCGCATACGCATTTATCAGCGGGCTGGCGGGCGGTGCAATTTGTTGCACGACTGCCACTGCATGTGCAGTTGTGGCTAAAATATTGGTCCTTTTCTCACTTATGATGGACTACTGCAAGGTAACGCCTGATTCCATTAAATAAATAAAATATATTAATAATATTTGAGCCTTGAAATAATGAACTATTTTTAATATATAAAATATATAAAGATGCACCTACCGATATCTATCCACTTGTTCCTGGGAATGCCCGTGTCTTCGCGGGACGCTGCTATGGCGTCACGTAAAGCGAAAGCAACGCTCACAGCGAGGCACATGGGGGGTTCCCCCACAGCTGTAATTATCACAGTTTGTAAGTTTTTGAAATTCTAAATTATAAATATAATTGTTCAAGAATAAAAGAGCCGGTAGACGTGGTGTAGGTATGCCGATCACAACGTGGAGCGATGAAATAATGAAGGTCGTCGGAAGTCATCTTGTAGATCCAAAGATCCTTAAAGGGAAGGCTTATGCCTTACAGAGGACGTTTACGGTTAATATGATGATGATCAATAAACATGTATGAAGCTAACACTTCTGTTTACCATATGTAATAAGTTTTTATAAATATTTGTTGACTTATAATGAATATGTAATTTTTGTTTTGTAATATTAACAAAAGTCTTGTAAAATAAATGAATAATGTTAATATCTAATAGATTCTGGCGTTACCTCGCGGAATTCCATAATTAGGAAAGGGACTAATGTATAGCTACTTCCGCTATGCAGCAGTAGTCGTGCAATCAGTAGTAATGTTACACCGACCAGTGCCAAACACACAAGGGTTACATACGGAAGTAGCTATATATTAGTCCCTTTCTTAGTTAATATAAATATGTTTATATTATTTTAAATTAGTTAATTTATTGCCTAGTTGGAATTGGCAGTATTCGTGGAGGCAGTGCGCGGAAGGCTTTTAGCCAAAAATCTCTTTTAAGTTAGCGAAGCTCGAAGGCTCATTGGAGGACCCAGAACTGCTGCAATTTTATCGGATTGGGTGACTGTTGATATCAAATAGATTTTGCTCAAAAGCCTCTTGAAAGGACTTCGACTTGGGCTTGATTTTCTGACTCAGGGACGCCTTTGGGGGCCGAACTTCAACTTATTGCTAAGCTGGCTAACATTACTACTATTTTGAAATTTAGCTATGGAAGAATAAGAGACGAAACAAATTTCTTCAACGCTTCTGTATAGAATGGTTTGGCGATCTCCGAAATACAAGATTCGACCTTAATTTTAGTCGATATGAAATGAAACTTAGCGTAAACTTATTCCAAATGATCTTTATGTCTTTTGAGTATGTTTTGGAGTATATATTGTATCGACGGATGTCAATTTATTTCAGCTTGGCCAGGCTGGAATTACTTTAAGACATTAGGACCCCAAATAACTTGATTTTTGAACGGCCGTGCTGTTACATCCGGCGATATTTCGATAAATACTTAAAAAGATACTCCAGAGACGTGTGTGATTTAATTTTAAGAGATTTTAAATCTGTATAAATTACCTCTAGCACCCAAAGTTCCGATCGGGTTAAGAGAATTTCTTCTAAGCTTGACCCTAAAGTCAATTGGTATGTCCTTTGCCAAGGGTACGTGGTAGTTGAAGGAGCGGTCGGTGAGTAGTTCTCCAGTTTTTTCATCGTAAACCTGATGTTCACATGTCCAGTATCCAATACCCATGACGAAGGCACCTTCTATCTGTATTTGAATGTGAAATGTCAATACATTTTTGTACATTAACACGTTTGATACATAATTAAGTTCCACAACATATCTTAGGGCATGGTTGTACAGACTTATTTAGACTAGGGGCCACTCGGGCAAATCATGAACTGATGGCCGGCCGCCAGAAGTATAGGTAATTAAATTTTTTTGGTTATATTCTGGAATAGAATTCAATATTTTTCGAATGTACGAGAGTATTATTTTTGCTGTCGGCGGGCCACCAGTATTCGACTGGCGGGCCGCGGTCTGTGCATCCATGTCTTAAACTTTCTTTTCTTAGTTTTGAATCTAGTGATGAAATGTGTGGAACTTGCTTTGTTAATGTAAACATAGTTAATTTCGTTTAAAAAGAGCAACTTATGAGTTTCTGTACAGCTCTTCGCAGGTAAAAATTCCGAGCCGGTGGTAACTTACTTCTTATAATGTTGAAACAATTGACGATACAAAGTGCATGTAAATTTATACATGAATAAAGATGTTTTGAATTTGAATAAAGAAGTATTTCTTTTTAAATAATTTAATTTATTTCAGTTTGTAATAGTGTTTTTGTTTTAATTGAGAAACAAACTTTTTTCAAGAGTCAACACGTGTCATGATCTACTTTGTTTTCTCAGATTAATAGATTTTCTAAGGTTTTTAGTGAAAGATTTTTTTGAAATTTAAATGCATGTTATATTATGGTTTATGATGTGTTGCTAGAGGAGAATGCTTCCTCTTCACGTGTATTAAAACCAACTAACGTACATAGAGAACTCAAAGTGACAAGGATGCATACATTTGCCTATAAAGAGTCCTTGGGTGCTTCTGTCACGGTGTCTGTAAATAGCCGAAGAAAGAAGCTCATCTTTACAGGAAATAAATATCGCAGGGTAGTAAAGGAGAAAGTGATCTGGGGAAAAAGCCACCACCACGGTATTAAAATGTTATCTAATTACATGTATATGTAAATTAACTGCGTTCAATTTAAATATCGCTACATTTGGTATAATTTACAATAGCTGTAACAATCGAAAATAATGCTTTTGGTTATGTAAATTATATTTAGAGTTTTACTGTTGTAATCAAATCGTAACAACAATTCATTCCAATGCCTTCGTATAAATATATTTATTCATACGTATTAATATAAACAAATTTGAATTCGTTGATTAAAATGTTGTGTACATAGAATGATTAGTTAAAGATATAAAAGATTTAGCAGATGAATGTATAGTTTATTTGCTACATTAATATTCACCTATCGAACAATTAATGATTTCAGAAATAATAAATTTTTATTACTCACTACATATTAAAATTAAACTCTTAGCTATGTCATTCTGCAGACTATACCATCGGAAGGTATTAGCTTGTCATATTGCTATAGAAAAAATAAATTGATGTAGTATATGGGTGACTAGATAAAGATATAAAGGCTTTAAAGGAATTTGCAAACAAAAGAGCTATAAAGGCGTAAATATATAGCTCATTTCTTGTCAATTTATGTATGGTACATCCTAACCAAAATTCAATAGATTTAGAAGTAATAAACAACATAATGAAAATGTAGCAAGAAAGAGCGTTTTTAAAATTCTAATTACAAACTATTGTTTATTATCTATCACTGAAGATTTTGTACTGCCAGAACATACTAACCTATCGCATTATAATAAAAATAATAAATTGATGTAATACATTTTAGAGTGGTGACTTTATACAAGTTGATTGGATAAAGGTATACAAGCCTTGAATAATACTATTTATGATAAAATTACCTGTCCAATATCTATTTCTGGATTTAAGCTCAATCCAACATCTTCTATTATGTCGACTCTCAAAATTTCATGTTCTCCTGTCAAAATGTCAAGTTCAACTTCAGCAACCGCTGCGCCAGCCGATCTGTGGATCTCCTCATCATTAGACGTGACTCTATAACTTGTTTGTAGATTTATTCCAGCTGTGAATGCTGCCTGAATTAGTATTTCCCATTTTGGATTGTTCAATTTGTCTCGTATAATGGATAAACGATCTAAAAGTATCTGGCAACATTTTATAGCTCCGAAGCAAATCGCGTGTGTAGTGCGACTGGCGCCTGTCGTTGATGCGTTTGGATTTGAGCTTACCTCGTATGGTTTGACTTTAACTTTGTTCAACGATATGTTTAGAGTGTAGGCGACAGCTTGAGCAACTTTAGTGTTAATCCCTTGACCGACTTCAATGCCTCCATGTTTGACGACAACAGTTGCGTCACCGTGGTAAACTGTGATGTTGACGTGGTAATCAACTATCAATCCTGCCGGCCAACTCATCATTGCTATACCAAGACCGCGTTTCTTCCAACGGTTCTCTTTATTGAAAGCCTTTACTTCTTCTTTACGATCTTTATAATCACTTTCTTTAACTAATGTTTGGACTATATCGCTTACGTCAGTTAGTTCAGGATTTAGATTCTTAAGACGGACTTCAAGTGGGTCTAGGTCAAGTTCATAAGCTATTCTTTCCATTAGATGTTCGGTCATAGCTATAGTTTCTAGTGCACCTAAAAATTAATATGATACAATAACTATGAACTATGAACATAACTCTTGAAGATGCCCCGCGGAGGGGTGAAACACGTGTTGAGTGATTTAACGGTGGTAGTTGTGTAATTCGCATTGTTTGCCGCATGCGCTTTTATCAGCGGGCTGGCGGGCGGTGCACTTTGTTGCACGACTACGACTGCATGTGCGGAAGTGGCTAAATATTGGTCCTTTTCCTAATTAATATAATGTTTTGTTAGTTTTCAAAACGAGAAATTGATTTCCTCATACTCCTAAATAAATTTTTAAGCTGTTATTTTAACAGCCTATGTAGAACAGCATGATAGATCTTTTTCGGCAACTGGTTTCTGTGAGGTGTCTAACCCTAAGTTTTTCTGGTAACATCTTTAGATTTACAATAGAAATATTTGTTACCAAATATTTATAGCATCATATGTGAAGATTTTACGTCAAATTCAGTGTTTCCCAACGTCGAGCCCACGTTATATAGGGAAGCAATTTGTTAAGAGGACAATTCTAAATTGGACACAAGTTTAACCGTTTCGTTTTAATAAAAAAATTATATGTGTTTTATAGAGGGGCGTAAAAATTTTAGAAAGACTAAGGTGAGGCACGGCATATAAAAACCACTATTGCTTTGTAATTGCTAACAGCTCTCTTTTTAGCCGACCGACACCCATTGCAAGGCAATTGCCTCCTCTATGGTTATGTCTAAGGGGGAATATACCATAATCGCCACATTTGGCAGGCGGTTTGCTATCGCAATTTGGTATTATGGTAAGCAGAGGGCGTTGCTGTCCATCCTCTGGAAACTTGTGAGCAGTGGCAGTCCTATATAACTAACAGAACTTTAACTTATATGTACTGCTGGTGTACCTAAATCTAATATATAAAATTCTCGTGTCACGGTGTGCGTGATTGAACTCCTCCTAAACGGCTCGACGGATTTTCGTGAATCTTAGTGTGTATATCGGCCAGGGTGGAGAATCGGACAACATCTATTTTTCATCCATCCATACAGCATGCAAAAATACATACAACCTAAATTTTCATCCCTCGACGATCAACCTTTATTTTTTATTTGTTAATTAATTTTTTTTTAGCAAAACAACGTTTGCGTGATCAGCTAGTAAATAAATAAAATCATGCTATTATTTTAATTATCTTAACACTAAATTTTTTTTTCGATAATTCATCATGATCATTGAACGATAATTTATCAGCCTTTAGACGCTCATTGCAAATCCTTGATCTCCCCGAAGAAAATGTTCTATATATTGCCACCGGTGTTCCGCTACCTGCAACCAGAGATTTACCGCGACCTTCACTAAGTCGTCGCTCCCTACTGGGGGTCTGCGTCTACCGGCTGATGATCGTCACTCGAAAAACTCTCGGTCCCATGGGCCGAGAGATCCATGAGCGATCTGCCCCACTGCCACTTCAGAAGAGCAATTATTCGAGCAACGATGGTCATCTTGTTCTTCTGCACATCTCCTCATTCCTTCATTGGAAATTGTGATAAACTTTGTCAATATTCTTACCTGGTGACCTGGCGTAAGTGTTTGACGGCGTGTCTGTAGTTACAGTGTACAATTTATACTGCCATCTGGTGTTATTGTAGCAATTCTTAATAGCTGCTACACCAAACACAGTGACCGCATCGCTGACCACGAATCCGTGGTCTTCGTAGAATTTGTAGTTCATGTATTGGATTTCACCAGCGTTGTCCACGCCCATCTGTGGATTTTGTCATTGTTATACTAGTGTAATTTATCTGTAACGTTCTCGCTTCGTATTGGTGTCCACTACTAATTATAATACTTTTAATGTTGAATTATTCTAGAGTGTTCGAATTTAAATTTGAACACCGATTTGAATTCGAAATTTAAATGGTTACAATATGACAGTTATTTGAAATTAATTTATTCAGTTTGTAAATAGAAATTATTTTACATTTCTTCTATGATGATATTTGTAGATAAGAAAAGGATCAATATTTAGTCACTACGCATACGGAAGCGATTACATTCATAAGCGGAGCGGGTGTAAGATTATTACGTCAAATATTTTTTAACCCATATTACTATCGCCAAACAGTAATAAGTAAGAAAAGGACCAAAATTTAGCCACTTCCGCATATGCAGTGGTAGTCGTTTAGTGCTAAACACAGAGTGAGCTCTCACTAGCTCACTGTGTGTTTGGCACTAATCGATGTAATATAAATCCTGAAGATGCCCCGTGGAGGGGTGAAACACATGTTGAGTAGTTTAACTGTGGCAGTTGCGTAATTCGGTATGCTCTCGCATTTATCAGCAGGCTGGCGGGCGATGCACTTTATTGCACGACTACCATTGTATGTGCGAAGCGGCTAAATATCGGTCCTTTTCTTACTTAGGATGTACTTCCGCAAGGTAACGCCTGATTCCGTTAGATGTTTGAAGAGACATGATAGTTGAATTTATTATATTAATATGCCTTAATTTATTCTACATATAAATTTCTTAATATTTTTATTTAAATATGGCTTTATACAGAAATTTGACCACTAGGTGGATCAACGACATAGTAACGGTGTCAGAAAGTCGCTAAATGTGGGCATCGTACGACGAGTCATCGTGGAGATATTTTGGACAATGGTGATGATATACAAGGTAAAGCGTCGAGCGAAAACTGTTTGGACTGGTTATAGCTAATATAAGCTTGGTTGCCAGGTCTGTATTGTGTTAACTTTTTATCCAGAGTTCATTATAGGGTTAAGGTATCTCCTGTCTGTTGTTATCGACGTATAAAAAGGCATCGTCCAAATGGTCTCGTGTTGTTCCGGTACAGCGAGGATGCCGGGGGTAGACTCGGCTTGCCCCCGAGATGTGTCTTGGCATAGAACTGAGGGGAACTTGCAATTTCTGTTAGAGATCTATCAACCCCTACAAAGGTATCAAGAATGGAGGTTTTAGTGAAAGGGAATGCCATATAACCTTATCCTTTTCCCAGAGGTCGTGTGTACATCCAAGATTCCTCCCTCGAAACCATAAAAAATATGGACATTGGGTGTATCTTGATATTATAAACTTATATATTTTTTAATTCGATACGAATGATAAACATTGTTATTTTTATATTTTATTTATAAAATATTGTACGATTTGAAGATGTCGATTTTATTTAAAGGTATATGATATGTATTGCTTATAATAATTATATAAAAAAACGTTATATACCTCATAGTCTAGTTGGTATGGTAGACGTTTACCAACAATTCTCATGTTGGCCTCAATGCTCATAACGAATCGGCACGGCCGTCCTGTTAGATAAGTGACCAATGCGCACGCGCAGGAAACCATACCGTTACGTGTTATTTTAGCTCCATATGAACCTCCTAAACGGTTTATTGTCATATTAATTCTGAAAGAAATTAAATTATTTAATATTTATGTTGGACATAACCCGTTAAAAAGAAAACCAAATACAAAAATGAAAATCTAAATGCATAAGACGAAGATCTTTGAACAGTGCATTCTGTTTGGTAAAGCGAATGTAAAAATAATTAAGAAATGGACCAATATTTAGCCACTTCCGCACAAACACAGAGTTAAACTAACAGAGTAAAACTCTGTGTTTGGCACTAATCGGTGTTACATAACTCCTGAAGATGCCCCGTGGAGGGGTGAAACACGTGTTGAGCGATTTAACGGTGGCAGTTGTGTAATGCGCATTGTTTGCCGCATGTGCATTTATCAGCGGGCAGGCGGGCGGTGCGCTTTGTTGCACGACTACCACTGCATGTGCGGAAGTGGCTAAATATTGGTCTTTTTCTTATTTAGGATGGACTTCCGCAAGGTAACGCTTGTAAAAAATAATAATAAAAAGATAAATAAGTATACGAAGATTATAACCACCTGTGATAGCAAAGAATATGGCTAAGAAAGAGAAGAGAAGTGTGTAACTGTGTATCAAAGAAAGAGAATGTAAAAAATTTGTAATGTTTGAAAGAGGATAGAGTGTAGATATTGCGAAGGACTCGTGAAGAAAATGTGTATAAAAAGAATGATGAAAAAATGATCTGTAAAATGAAAAAAGAACGGTCTATGTTGCTGGTAATGATATATGGATCTGGGCGTGGTCGTTTACGTTAGGCTTTATCAGAAGATTCAATGTCACCCAGAGAACAACAGAGAGGGCTATGCTCCGACCATTGCCGTCAAGGAGGTCTAAGTCTTGCAACGGGCATCTGGCTGATATGCTAAACGAATTGTGAAACAGAAAATAAACATGAAAAAACCAGTTCCTTTTAACTCTTCTTTGAAATAAAAGAAAGGAACTAAGGAACAATGTGTTCGCCTCCGGCTTGTTTTGACGTTTATTGCATATGTTATTCTATATTCTTTTTAAATCGTTTGCATTATAGGCTCGTCTTAACTGACTTCTTCTACGAACGCTTAAAAAGGCAGTACTTTTTTGCGAACCTAGTATAAAGATCAGTTTACGAAGTCCATTTATTTTACGCAAAACAGGGAACGCTTATTTGTATATACAGCTAGTGTTTAATCACCCTGCATATAGTGATCACTGTGAAATATGATACATTTTTTTTATTGTCACGCCAGAAGCCAATAACTTCTGGCAGTACCAATTAATTTTAATATAGAATAATTCGATTTTTGAAAAGGCTATTACTTAATATCTTATTTATCATTATGTTATTTATTATTTCTGAAATCATAGATATTTGGATAGTGTGCATGATACATTATTTGAAAACTAAACATAATGTATAAACGTAAACGTTTTAGAAATAAATTTATTGATATTGTATTTATATTTTATTTGAATCGTTGAAAATTTTATTGCGATAATATTCAACTAATATATATTTTTGGTATCTCACCGATTTTGTTCGATTTTCAACATTTCTGAAATGGCAATATGAATTTGATTCGGCCATTGGCTTGATGGATACACATCAATGCCATCCTCGCTGGGTTTGGTTACGCAAGACTGTGTTTCCATATGATAGTGGTATTGCCATGATATACTCTGGGTACCTTTTATGATCTTCTTTATATTAAAGCCTTTTCCTCTCGCTGGGTAAAACAGCAATAGCGATATTCGATTAGGTTCTCTTTCTTTCGCATCTTTTATTGTTAAAGTTGGTTTTGATTTCACATCAGTGTACTTAGCATTAACTAGGCGAGCGACACGGTTTGCTAGCTTCTCTGTTTCAGCTACGATGATGCCAATTGGCTGGTCGAAGTATTTGACGTCATCTTTGCAGAGTATTTCCTCTGTTACAAGTATGCCAGGAACTTTTGTAGGTAAAAATGAATTATTACCAGGAATATCTTTAGCTGAATAGAAGCCTATAACGCCGGGAACTTTCTGGAAAATGATTAACATAGAAATTATATATATTTTTATGATTAATAACCATCATCGTTTTAATTATCATGTAAATGGTAACGCGTAGTCATTTTGGCTCCCCTCCAAAGATATCTATGGGGGGGATATACCATAATCGCCACGCTAGGCAGGCGAGTTAGCGATCATAGTGTGATGTTATGATATGCAGAGGACGCTGTTACTCATCTTCTGGAATCTTGTTCAGCAGTGCCAATTCTATATAATTGACGCATAATGTGTGAATTATATACAATTGTATCCGGGAAATCGAATCGGGTACCAACAAATGCAAGTCTCAGTCCTTTACCACTAAGCTATTACTGATCAATATAATCCGAAAAACACCGTATAAAAGTGTGATAGACATAAGAAGACAGCTTGGAAATTGTTTTACTTCAATATTAAGGATATTGTGCATAAGCACAAAAAAAAAACAGTTTATAGTAGACTGTTTTCAGAACAGAGTGTGTGTGGAACCCTCTTAATTGTGAGTTGAGTAAGAAAAGAACCAATATTTAGCCACTTCCGCCAGACACAGAGTCTGTCACCAATCGGTGTAACATAACTCCTGAAGATGCCCCGTGGAGGGGTAAAACACGTGTTGAGTGGTTTAACGGTGGCAGTTGTGTAATTCGCATTGTTTGCTGCATACGCATTTATCAGCGGGCTGGCGGGCGGTGAACTTTGTTGCACGATAACTTCTGCACAGCGGAAGCAGCATTTATTAGTCCATTTCTTAATTGGGATAGACTTTCGCGAGGTAACGCCTGAATCTATTAGATGGTTATGGCTTTGGTTGCTGTTGTGCCACGAAGTGGCATGATAACTGCAACTTCCACTTGCCGATCGTCAGATTCATGCTGATTAATTTTGTTCGCTCACGGATCTCCTTATTATCTCTACCACTGCATGTGCAGAAGTAGCTAAATATTGGTCCTTTTCTTACTTAGGATGGACTTCCGCAAGGTAACGCCTGATTACATTAAATAAGTGTAAGTTGAATAATGCCTCTATAGGGAAGTTCAATCTGATTTTAGTTTTTACGAAATTGGGTGCTTCCTACATTCTTCTCATTGTTTATACAAGCAAACACCATTGTTAAACCTGTGATCATCGTCATTTTTGGATTAAACTTGAAAAATTGAAATTATTTTTGAATAATCATTTCAAAAGTTTTTGTTATAATGCTGATATACGGTGATTTACTACTGTGATCCAAAAGTAAAGTGAAATTGTCATTTAAAACTCCTGCGCTTTAGGGAGCTAGATTTTATTTTTTCCTGAGTTGGTAGGACTGTATATAACATTTGCCAAGCGTCTGTTTGTTAAAAAGTATTATTAGGTTCAGCCTAAACCATTTTGTAGGAGTTTTTATGTCTCAAATGTTTCAAATCTCAGCGCCAAAATCTTTAATTTTTTTGGAAAAAATGCGACAAAAACTCGACTGATATCGTTCCGCTACCACCGTATTCGCCTGATTTGGGTTCATGCGACTTCTGTTCTGCAAACTCAAAAGGCCAATGCGGGGACGCCATTTTGACAAGAGGAGATAAAAACTGAATCGAAGGTCTTGAAGGATTTACCAAAAAAAGACTATTGAAACTGTTTCTAGGACTGAATAAAGTGTTGGCAAAATTGCGATTTATCGGGCGGGTATTACTTTGAAGGTAATGAAATTGATTCGGAAGAATAAATAAAGAATTTATATTTTATAAACTGACTCTCCTTATTTTATGATCAAAGTGTTATATATTGATTTTTTATTACTAACAAGATACTTACTAAGGCATCTGAGGGGTCGATACTTTCAAGTTTACCTCCACATATTTTTGAGGTCACAAACGCACAGAACACTTCGTTCGGTTGCGTTAAAACATCGTTGCAGTATACAGCCTCACCAGAGGTCTGTATCAACGATTCCAATTTTGGCATCGGTTCGTTCAGTGGCCAAATTAAAGGATTCGTATCATATGTCTCAGTTCCTTTGGATATCGGTCGTGTTTTCCTCATGTCCCTGGATCCGGAACGGTACGTTGGTTTTAACTTGTCTTGTGGAATTAAAGATAAAATGCTCTGGAAATATTAACAAATATGTACGGTTTAAATTCTAATTGAACACTCTTTATATATATAACTTAGTTTTGGGTTCAATAATTTATATCAAAGATGTTTCGTGTTCAATTTGAGTCGCTTTACTTGCCGCTGCTGTCTTCCTTCAGATCTGCGATAGGACCAAGTCGAACCAGTCCGCATTCAGTGCGTACATACTTAACAAGATCATCTGATAACCTTGAGAGATTATTTAAATAATAGCTTCTCTTACCTTATAGAACAAACCTAAAGCGCATTTAATTTTATATTCCTTTTTCAAATCTTCTTTCAATTCATCCTCCGTTAGTTCTTTGTTAAGAACTTCTATAGCTCCTTGCAGGATTTTATTAGAGATCAATTTCTTGCCGCGTAGAAACACTTCTGTGTTATAAGCATGACACAATTTGCCTGACAGACCTCCGATCACTATAGTTGCCGATAGAATAGTGTCTTTATTTGAACCGTTCAGTTCATAGAGAAACCCTGCATTGATATTAGCTGGTGCGTTTTGAGATCGAGGCATTATCTGTTGAAATATAAAAACATCACCAGTTTCATTCATAAGTAATGTATAAAAGTAAATTAAGACATAACTAAGTAAGAAAAGGACCAATATTTAGCCACTTCCGCACATGCAGTGGTAGTCGTGCAACAAAGTGCACCGCCCGCCAGCCCGCTGATAAATGCGTATGCGGCAAACATCCTTTTCTTACTTAGGATGGACTTCCGCAAGGTAACGCCTGATTCCATTAAATATTTAAGACATAACTGGCTTTAAAGGAATAGTTCAAATTTCATTAAACTTGGAAGTGTTAAACTTGTTGTCTTAATTTAACCGCACCAGTTACAAAACGTCGATGACCTCGGTTTTACTGCGGATTTCCACATTTCTAATTCGATCTAAATAAACAGCCTAGAGCATAGGTAATAGATTACTTTTAACATCAACAAAATACTGAACTTACAAGCCTTTGTAGCCTTTATGTTATATTCTAAGGGTAAGCTTAATTATTATTAAACAAAATATGCTTATGTACATGAAGTCAACTTGGCACAGCGTCAAAAAATGACCATAATTTTTTTTAAATATTTCGAACGTTCTAATTTCAAATGGCGCCAACAGATGGCGTTAGAATCGATAGACTTGCATATCGTTTGACATGGGTAGTGGCATAAAAAGGACACCGCCCCAAATCGACTTGCTTGGGTAGGTTTCTAAAGATGAACCGATGACATAGGTAAGGTTGCGAAAAACCTCCGAATGTGGACAGCGTAATAAGGGTTAGCGATGTTTAAGGACAGTGCTGTATAATAGTCGTCTATCATCTGACATAATGATAATGATATATGTTGTATGTTGTTTGACATTTTAAAACGTAAGAAAAGGACCAATATTTAGCCACTTCCGCACATGCAGTGGTAGTCGTACAACAAAGTGCACCGCCCGCCAGCCCGCTGATAAATGCGTATGCGGCAAAAAATGCGAATTACACAACTGCCCCCGTTAATTCACTTAACACATGTTTCACCCCTCCACGGGACATCTTCAGGAGTTATGTTAACCCGATTAGTGCGAAACACAGAGTCTGTGTTTGGTCCTTTTCTTACTTAGAATGGACTTCCGCAAGGTAACGCCTGATTCCATTAAATATTTTAAAACGTATTTAAGTATTCCATCTAGCAGATAAAAAAAACATTACATTTATTTTAAATATTCATCATTTATTTTACCTTAAAAGAGACGAAGTAATGATTACTAGACAGAGGCGGTAATTTTACGTTTATCAAAATCTTTCCAGACATATCCGTTGACAGAAATTTCGGTAAGCTCATTTCTTCGATTTGTGTTTCATTTCCTGCGAATAAAGATTGGATTATCCATTCATATGTACGTAGAATAAATTATTCAACTAAGTAAACAAGTAACTCTAATATTCAGAGTAAATTTGTGTGCAGTAGAAGGAGCTAGAGGTATAAGATTTCTCTATATAACCTGCTGGAGGATTAAGGCCTGCTAAGAGCGATCATGACCTCATTTCTATGAGCTTACAAAGGAAAAATTTCCAGATTCAGACTTTAGATTTCATTTCCAGAAATTTCTTTGATTTTAGGATTTTCTTCTAGTTCAATTTATCTCTATTACTCAAGCTCGCGGATTCCTAAAAAGCTTTGGTTGAGAAAAACAAGATCCCTCTTTTGGTTCTCTGTCTCTTTTCTGATTGCTTCCGCTATTATAAGGTCTGTCAATGACTGCACAGAATCGTGTTGGTGATCGTCTTTTTGGTACCTTTCCTTCTATTTTTCTTACTAAAAGAAACTCCACGAGACTTTAATTGCCCCGGAGCTATGTGTCCGAATTAGTTCAGAATCCACTAGTAGCTGATGATGGAGAGGCTGATCCTTATACATAGTTGAGTAAGAAATCTAGAGTATTAGTAGGTGTATTTAAAGATTTGGTTAGGTAGGGAAAAGACAATAGTTGGTGAAAGTGAATGCCAATATTAGGAAGCGTCCCTAAGTCGCGGGTCGTCAGACCCGAGCGCAGTAATTGGTCTGACTCTCACGCGCTGAATGCATGCAATACTGAGAAGTATCTACTAGGTAGTCCGTTCATTAACGACAACACGATATAATATGTAGAAGAATACATATATGTATCTTGGATAGATAAAACTTATATAAAATTATTTAAAATGAGACAAATTATGTTATGTTGTGATAACTATTTTTAAAACAGGATGATACTCCACAGATAATGCATGTACGCATGAAGATGAAGAAACTACAGAGTTCTGGTATATATATTGTTAAACATATAAAATAACATGTAGCGTCTTACGTATTGTTACCGTTGCTCTCACAGTTTCGAATAAAAGAAAGACGTCAGAGGCGAATGTTGGATGTTTGTGTTTCATCATCAAATTGCCTCCTATGGTACCGATCTGAAATTTTTTTATAAAATTAGTAAAAACAGGATTTATAAATATCAATAATCAGCTTTCAAAAGACTCAAGGTCACCGAGAAAGCAAATGTGGATAGCTTTGTTCGGAGTTTCGGTGCGAGGCAGAATAAGAAATAACGAGGTCAACAGAAGAACTAAGGTTACCGGATGTAGCTAGAATAATTCTTCGTCTAAATAGGTAGCGGGCGAGGTACATCGCTCCTTTTTTTAATGACTCAGGGACTTTGATTTACCTAAGTTTTTCAGTACAGTTTTGTTTATTTTTCTTCTTTCGTCCGTCACAATATCTGGCATTCTATCTCCTTCTATCTCGTGTGGGTAACACCCTAAACTGCCTCTCATTTCCATTCAAAGGCTGTCTGGTAAAGATGACTGCCGCTTGTATTATATGAATAGTTATTTTGAATAATTATTTTTTTTGAATAATAATTTTTTTTACTCTATTTATTGTCTATGGTGTACATACAATAATTAATCTTTATATTTAATCAGAATTTCAAAAAGAGCTTTTTTACTTTATGTATAATTATATATACATATATATTTATATTTATGTATATATATGTTTATACGTAAATAAATATTAATTGACAACAAATGAGTTAAACATTCACCCTTTGAAAGCATTTACAACAATTATTGATGAACCTGTATATGGTATACAGATTCTTAATTAAGAATATTCATTAGAACCTTCTAAAGGTATTACGAAATGTAAGAAAATATATGAATGAAATCGGAAAATTCGTTCTCAACTTATGATATATATATGTTTCGCATTGTTTACCGCACGCTCATTTATCAGTGGGCTGTGGGGCGGTGCACTTCATTGCACGACTACTAAGTAGCTATATATTAGTCCCTTTCTTAGTTAATGTACAAAGTGTGAATTAAATAAGATTGTATTTCGGGAATCGAAACTTAGACTCACGATAGCAAATCTCAGTCCTCTACCGCCGGGTTCAATCATAAATAAATAAATACTAAATAAAAAACCATACAATTATTTTCTTAGATTTAAAATACTTACATTTCTTACCGGTACATGGGCAACCAGATCTAAATGTTCATAAAATTTAATTAAATAACTAAATTCATCTTTATCTTTTGATATATTTTTAAATAACTTCATTAAATCTGTTATATTCATACCGGTGCCTATGATTAGATTTTGGTCAAAATAATACGTTTTCAAATCTTCCACAGTACTAATATCAATAAGAACTTTAGGGTAGGCTGGTAATGGAAAAACACCTGGAAGAAAGGTTATAATTATCCATCTATTTTTTGTACAGTTGAGATTATATTACGGGCTTATGGTATAAGATTATAAAATATTAAGTAAACCTTAGAGAAGGACATCGCATTCTATATGGAGTAATATTACATGAGAAGGTTGGGATAGAGATATCCTCTCTAAGATATTGTGCCCGTAATCCTTAAGTGCAGTTTTGTATGTAATTCATTTATTTGTGATCAATAACTAAAGTGAATTTGTTCCAAGTCAATTTCATCCCTTCAAAGTAATCCCCGCCCGATAAAACGCACTTTTACCAACGCTTTTTCCAGTCCCCAAAACAGAATAGTATTTTTGCTGTCAAGATCTTCTTCGATTCGACTTTTATCTTATCAATCGTGTAAAAACGAGGACCCAGTTTATGCCTTTTGAGTTTGCTGGATAGCCAGAAGTCGTATGGAGTCAAATCAGGTGAACCCAGTGATTGTGGAACGATATAAGTAAAAATTTTGCCGCTTTTTTTCCAAAAAAAAATCTACGATTTTAGCCACAATTGAGACTTGACGCATTTGAGACACGAAACGTCTTTAAAAAGGATTTGGAGTGATCCAAATGATACTTTTAATAAACAGATGATTGGCAAATGTTGTAGACAGTCCTACAAATCTAAGAAGAAACTACTTGCCTTGCCCTAATACCCGGGAGATTTTAACGACAATTTTACCTTATTTTTAGATCACAGGGTATATTGACCTTCTCTCTTTCTTTTCAGCCGATAAACTCTCACCGCAAGGCCGGTCCTGCGCTACTCGCATCTAGCGACTTTCCTATAGTATATATCGACAATGTACAGTCATAATATTTTCCTCGTTAAGCGTTTCTATAAGAGAGCATCACATTTTGGTTTTCTGGCCATGGGCATGGTTATTTACGACCTTTTCTTTTACTTAGCAGTGGTATAACATGAAAATCTAATAAAAGCGTTTAATATCTAGCTAAGGCAGCCAATTATGCCGATGGAGTATTAGTTATAAACAAATCCAAGAGTCCGTGCCTATAACTATACTCTAGACATTAAATTTCACAAAACCATCGTCTTTGTTGAACTTAATATCTCCAAAAGTATTTTAAAATGGACAGACTTTCTTGTAAAGATTTTCGGAAGATGCTGAACGTAGACAGTGTCCATTAATGATTGTCTTGCTGTTGAAATGATGGTTATGAGTTACCTATGGTTTTGTAATACAAAATATGCTACACGGTCAGGAATCGAAACGTTCCATGCATTTCAAAGTAGAATAACATAAACATATTTATAAGTGATGTCATGTTTTGTTTACCTTTTCCAGTATTGCCATTAATCAACATATAAGAATCATTCCCTTCTATTTTGAGTATCTCAAATATATCTACAATTTCGTTAACATTATACCAAATGTTGCCATCTTTTAAAATTATCTTCTTCACTTTCGTTTCCACGTCTTTACTTCTAACAATACACCATGTTTCATCGCAGTTATAGCAATCGTTGGTTTTGCAAGTATTCAGATCTTCGATGTCTGCTATTTCTGTATTCACTTCACGTTTAGCGAAACTTTTGAAAGCATCAAGTATTGGTCGGTATCCGGTACAACGGCATGTATTGCTTCCGAACGAATTTTCTATTTCATACGTTGATAAATTATGATTATTCGCTTCTAGTAGACTGAAAAATATTTAGCATTGTTAAATGTACTTGAAACTAGTGTACTTTTATACTGTTCTCGTGTTTTATCATTTATTTAATTTTTTGTATACCATAGATAATAATTAAAAAGTACAAAAGGAGACAATTCATATTGTTTAAGAGGTGGTCTTATCCCTCGAGGCCAACTCTACCAGACAACCTTTGGATCGTGATGAGAGAAATGACCAGAGAGCAGTTTAGGGTATACGTACGTACAAATACATACATTAATATACACACGTACAAATATACAAAATACATATATGGATATATATATATATATATACATACATATCATATGTATTTACGTGGAAAAGGTATTACATAATGTAATTGTAAATAGGTGTAAAAGTAAAGTAACCCCTTCAAAACTTTTACATAAAAATAATAAGAGTTTGCAAGCAATTCCGGAAAGTTACTCATGCTATTTGCAATATAACACGTACATAAGTATTTGTATATGTATATATATGTGGTCATATATTTGAGGAATTTTTTTTAGGAATTAAACTAAATCATAGTCTACGGGGTGATGATTAGTCATAGGTGTAAACACTTCAAGGAGAGAATGTATAGTTCATTTGTCAGCAACATGTTTTAAAGGTTTTACACATATTTTCAATCACCATGTATAAAGTGTTCACTGTCAAATATGTTTTTGACTATACAAAATTCGCAGAGAAAAATAGTAAATATTTATTAATTATAATATGCAGTAAGGCTTTTTATTACTCTATTAGCATTACATTAATTATTTTTTCTTTCTAAAACCATTGATTTTAGGGTAGAGTGTACAATAACTTAATTGATAGTAAATAAGTTAGTTGGGGCTGAATGGTATTTAAGTGGCGACCACGAGACGGTAGCTTCCCCACTAGGGGAACCGACAAAATAGTCAAGATCATGGTAAGCCACTCGATTGGAAATCGTGGTGATCTTTTAAGGAGGTCTATGCCTTGTAGGGAGCGATTCAAGGTTAAACATAAAACAAGTCAATCCATGCAATTAAAGTTAACAATTTCAGAGGTCTCTTAATAAACTTTTAAATTACCTGTACATACTCATCACCCATCCAGGGCTGCAATATCCGCACTGGCTTCCATTATACTCCGCTAATGTCTTTTGCAGCTTATGGTATTTCAATCTACTCCCTATTCCTTCTATCGTTGTTATCTCCCAACCTTCGCACGATGTAATCGACACTAGACACTAAAGTGAAAATAAATATTATTAATACAGAAGTGATCAGAAAGAAAAAAAACATAGAGTTATTAACACATAAAAAAGTACAAGAAGCCATTTTATAACTGGAGACATTTCATAGAGGCAACTATAGCATGTACAGATATGTAGAGGGTAATTGATGTGCACCTTTAAATATATATCGTACACAAAGACAAGCTTATTTTTATATATATATATATATATATATATATATTTATAAATGTATATATATATATATATATATATATAAAAATATAAATGTATATATATATATATATATGTGTGTGTGTGTGTGTGTATACTTGTATATATATATATCGCTCGTCGGCGAATTATTCATTTTCCGCGCACGAATTATTGTATTTGTTAAATTGTATTAAATAAACTTTTTTTTTTAAACTACACTGTTTTAATTTTTCATTAATTTTGTCAATCCGTTGAGCTTTTTCGGTATCTTATTTATATATGTATATATTAATAATAAATACATTAGAGTAATATTTAATTTCAGTTTTTAAACCTAGGGATCTAGATCAGATAAAATATCAACACATTAAACGATAGATGCCTATCGCAATGTCTTAGACCTGCTTAAAAAATCCCAGGTCTTTCGTTGTCCACAACCATCGATTTAACGGGACCTTGGCTTATTCCTACGTCATGCAGTTCGTTGTCAAGCTATGTGTCATTATTTCACACGAGAAATAAATAGAATATCTATGGGTATAAAATTACTCACCGAATTAACGGAAAATATTTTTCTATGTCCGAAATGGTCGTACGTCGACACTGCGACAACACACGCGCCGCAACCACCCTCCTTGCACATGTACTTAGTACCTCGCAAGTTAAGTACATTCCGGATGTAATCGTTCAAAGACACATCCGACTCGACTTCCGATCCCACTGTAAGAATATTTTGTTATTATCCGGAAGAAAAATGTGTAACAGACTTTTATGTTCGCTTCTGATGTCAGATGAAATATATACTTTATTTTTATAACAGCGTAATCGTGTTGAGAATTCGTCTGTTTGATAAAGAACATGATATAAATAAGTATCAAGTGTCGCTGAGAGATCAAACAAAAATGAGAAGATCAGTAGGAAAACAAAAGTCACTCTTTGTTCAAAAAAATGCTGAGTTTAGCAGTGGGGCCGATAGGTTCTCGAGATACGACAACACAGACACAAACAACATAATGAAGGTTGCCTCCCTAACGGTCGTCCAACTGCGCCCATCTTTTTTAGGTTTTTTCAGAAAGGTAGTGCAGTATGCTATTAATAAAAACAGTTTTTTTACACACTTAAAAGTACAAGGGTTAAGCAAGACCCTAAGGCAAGTAAATTAAGTAAAGTAATAAATATTGTAAGAAAGAAAAATAAAACGCTGCTAGCTAATAATTGTAAAGATAAAAATAAAATAAACAAAAATGTTAATATTTAATTGAATCAGGTGTTACCTTGCAGAAGTCCATCCTAAGTAAGAAAAGTACCAATATTTAGCCACTTCTGCACATGCAGTGGTAGTCGTGCAACAAAGTGCACCGCCCGCCTTCCCGCTTATACAATTGCCACCGTTAAATCATTCAACACGTGTTTCACCCCACCACGGGGCATCTTCAGAAGTTATGTTACATTAATTAGTGCCAAACACAGAGTCTGTGAAGTGAAGTGGCTAAATATTGGCCATTTTCTTACTAAAAAATGTAAATAGTCAATACTGTGGTACCAAAATTCATTTGTGGTTCAAACTGTGATATAAGAGTGAAGATCAGTGAAAGAAGGCTATGAAAGACAGACGTAATCTATGGAAATATAGACATTATGAAAGACGAAAGGAAAGCACGAGAGAATTTGTAAAGAATAGAAGTAGAATGAGAAATAAAATGTTTAACTATAATACGAGTAAATTATTTATCCGAATATCTAACGTCTCTGTCCCTAACATGGCAGCGGGAAAGAGAGGATGTCAATAACAGGGGTCATCAAAAAACCTTAAGGCGGGAGTAACTATGACTCTCTTAACCGGCGCCGCCTTCACCGCCGGGACCCTAACGGGTGGAGACGACATTTCTGCTCCTAGCTCACGATACATGGGACGGTAGTCATATAATGGTGACATATATACGGAAGAAATCCATAATTAATAAACGAATAGATATAAAAAGATTCTTTTTAATTACCTGAACAATGTATTTCGTTAACACTGAACTTGATTCTATCCATTGCAACGGTTTGTACAAGAATGGCTTGTAAAGCATAATTGAACCGCTACTCAAGTGCAAGCGCATTTGTTTTACCGTACGCAAACATCAGAAATATAAACGCCTCACCACATTGAAATTAAACATTTCACATAAATCTATTCTATTAAATATTGTTATGTAATAAAATGATTTATTTATTAAATTTATAATTTTATGTTCGTCCTTGCTAGTCGTAAAATAAAATTAAATATAATTACATTTAGTTCTTACAATCAAATTACTTGAGTAATAATTTATTTTTATACGGTTTTATTCAGTTCGACCCGTACAAAATTAGATTAGGTCAAAATTAGGAATTGAAATTTAAGCACTTTCCCGTTGTCAGATTTATCTGAAATTTGGTACACACACATTTAATTTTGATGACAATACAATATAATAAAATCAATAACATTATAAATCTAAGATGGCTGCCGATACAAAATGGCGGATTACATATTTTTCCTTAAGCCCCTCAATATGGGTATCAAATGAAAGGGCTACACTAGTAAAACACGATGATTATGTCAAAATTTAAAATTCAAGATGGACGCCGTTCCAATATGGCGGACTAGGTACATATTTTTCCACAACCACCACAATATGGGTATCAAAAAACCGTTTAACTTAAAAGTTTTTGAATGTATTTATTCTGTGTTACGTTTCGCTTTTTGTTTCATAGATTCTTTTGTACATTCACAATATCTAAAGCAGCGGTTGCCCAGTGTTAGAGGATAGTCGCGGGTTCGTTTTCTGGGAAACAATCTGATATAATTCACATTTTCTTTATTAATTATATAACTTTGCCTTTATTCGCAAACAAGTTACCAGAAGGTGCGGTCGTCCACCCGCCTGCTATGCGTGTTTATTATGGTATATACTCCCATAGATATTTTTGGCGAAGGGCTTGCGGTGGATGTCTATGGGCCGAGACGATGATCACACTTTTTAATAAATTATCAGACAGCTCTGTTACTACTGCGTAATAACTTTATAATTACTTCTTTCATATTAAAAAAAAAAACTTTACCGATCGTACTTAATTCAAACTTGACAAGTTTTAATGAAGTAATTTTAAGTTGATCTGCAGGTCTATAGGGAGAAAACTTTATCAAAGGTACAGTACCCGGCGATAAATATTGGAAATCGACCTTTGGAAAGAGACAATCGGCTAATTTCGACTTCGTAGAGCACTATCTCTGTCTCACACTACCAATGTGACCTTTTATCAGTCGTATTTCGTGCAACAGAGATAATACTCCTAGCTGAGATTAGCCGATTGTCTCTTTTCAACGATCGATGTACAATATTTATCATCGTCGGGTACTGTAGCTTGATATGTCATGTAATCGTGGATTCTTATTGGTATATGCGCCTATCCAATGTCAAACTATTGTGCGAGGCAATCGATAGCTAACGCCATCTTTCGACGCCATAGGAAATAAGTGCACTTTATTGCACGACTACCACTGCATGTGCGGAAGTGGCTAAATATTGGTCCTTTTCTTACTTAAGGTTTTTTGAAAACGAAATAGAAAAGAAAAGCGCCCGTGTGCATTGCACATCTTGCGCTATAGGTTGAACCGCCCCTGATAATAATGAAGATAGATTACAGAATCACTTTGTTATTAGAATAAATTTTTGTTGTCAATGTAACCACGGCTTTATAATTATTAACATTTCTTTGTGCTTTCAAGTGTTGTTGTGTTGTAATTGACGAAGTTGTTTTCTTGTTTTTATTCCGACGTACACGAACCGTAAACCGATTGCGACTGTGTTTTTCTTACTCCTTTAATTCCTCGTTCCAAGCTTCAATTTAGTGTTGTATTTATTTTCGTTTCCATTTTACTGTCTATATTATTAAGTATACAATGTTATTACTTATTAATAAAAGCCTTAAAATTTATAAATAATAGTTAACTTTAACTGTCAATTACTAAATAGTAGTACACTCTATTTATTAATCAATAGTTTCAGAAATAATAAATTTATATTAAAATTAATAATTGTTTACTATATATCCCTGTAGACTTTGTACTGTAAGTAACTATTGGACTGTCATATTTCACAAAGAAAAAATAGTTTAACATATTTCGAAGTCATGACTACACAGTATGCTTAAAAAACCTTTTTGTTAATACATTAGCTGTAAATTTACCCCTCTAAAGATTTTACAATCATATTCAATCATCCTGTATTTATATATTATAAAGCAAGGAAGATTGAGAGAAATATAATAAATACGTTTTATATATATAATCACTGATTAAGTTTAAATCTAATTATTTAGTGGGTTTTTTTTTATTTATGGCCCCCGCTATTGGGAGCCTCTCGTATCCCCAATCTTGTATGGGACAGGGACTATTCAACATTATTTAATTTTTTCACATATTTTTTTTTATTTTCATTATCGTCTTTCATATATCGTATGATCTTTCGTTCTTTTCATTCTTGCCACAATTCTTCTGTCTTTCCCTTTCGCTCTGTAACGCCTTTCATACATCCCTCATTACTCTTTTACATTTTTATTATTTTGTTTCTATATAGGATTATTACAATATCACTTGGTTTTACATTTTTTTTGTTTACATTTTTATTAGCTTTTATTTCTATCTGTTACTATACTTATTATTTTTCTACAAAGTAGGAGGAACTCTTCTTTGTTTTTTTTTGTTTATTTAGTTTATTTAGTGGTTGTCATTGGTAGCCAAGTGGTTAAGGAACATCTTCCAATTGTAGGTAGTGTGTTTGATTCCCGGCAGTCTCAAATGGATTTTATGAATCATATAATAATATATTAACAATGTAATTTGGTGTTATGCACAACATTTATATTTAAAATTCAAAAATAGAACCTGTTCTGTCATTTATTTTCACAAAATGACACCTGTCGTATATGAGCTGCCTATACTATTCAGAGTCATTGAAGGCTGTAATACTGAAGGTTAGTCATTTGTTTAAACACTTCGGTATTAGCATCGAGTATATTTGACAGCTACAGTTGAAAGTCCACAGTCGATTCTTACCTGCCGCAACAATGAGCGCATCTTGCACTTTAACACACTTGTAATGAGTGTTTTACATCACAAGTTGTTACAGATACGCATTATGTTCACCTAATGTTATTATAATAAACTGTAATTGCAGAGATATGTTAAAATTTCTTTGTCACAACTATAATCGACACTCGGCTATGTTTATGATTTTAACCGTGTGGTGAGATTTTTGAGCTCAACGTTGGCAGCAGATTCTTAGATGATTATCTTCTAATATACCCACGTTTCACAAATTTACATTATGTTTTTAACACATGTAAATTTTATTTCCGATAAATGAACAACTGAGTGTTTATATCAAATGTGGAATAATTTTGACATTCTCTTTACAAGCCCCTGCACCATGCGATCATCATTTACTCTTAAAAGTAAAAGATAAACTTCATGGAATATAGTTTTAAATTCAAATTTATAATCTCTTTATTCAAGCAGGAGTTGAAGAATTGTGGAATAAGTTAACATTATAAGTAGTGACTCATCACCATCTTGCAACGCTGATCCGTTAACAAGAGCCTGCTAGAAACATTATGAAAACATACCTCTTACTATTTTACATAGAATATTTTTTATTATAGCCTATAAATTATTAATATTATGTCATTTAATATGTATCGCGTAGTAACACGTTAGAATACGAATCAACATATAAACTTTTAATTACGGAATATACCGTAAGTAAGAAAAGGACCAATATTTAGCCACTTCCGTACATGCAGTAGTAGTCGTGCAACAAAGTGCAGCCCGCTGATGAAGGCGGTTGTGTGATTCGCATTGTTTGCTGCATAAGCATTTATCAGCGGGCTGGCGGGTGGTGCACTTTGTTGCACGACTACCATTGCATATGCGGAAATGGCTAAATATTGGTCCTTTTCTTACTTAGGATGGACTTCCGCAAGGTAACGCCTGATTCCATTAAACATGAAATATACCGTACTGGTTTATCTTATTTCTGTCACCATTTTTCATATAAGATTTTAAATGCCAAATAAAATTTATTTGCTGTACATAAGACCTTCAAACAGAAGTGAAACAACTGCTTCTCACATATAGAATGTAACGATACGTAGATCGTCAAGAAAATTAATTCTATTTTTAAAAAATCAATTTAAAATTGACAGTTCTTTTTTTAAAAATTATGTTTTAATGTTGAAACAAAACTCGTTTGGAAATGATTATGGATTTATGGAAATATTCCTCTAGGATTAAATCAGTAGCGTTATATAAACATGAGTTGATGGTGCGTGACGTATAGCGCCGCCTATGCACTACTAGTTTAACCGATCATGCGTAGCCGATAGGACTTGGATTTATTCTAAAAATAATTATCCTATTTTTTATGTATGGTGCGTGCATTATTTATTATATATTAATCTTAATGGTTGGTAGTAAATTATAATTATATTGAATGTACATAATATATCGTCCACTTTAAAACTTTTTATTTACATATTTCTTTGATGTGAGTATCCAGGGACATTGCTGCATGCAAAAAATGGTATTGGGCTGAATTTGTTGCAATTTTTAATACGTTCCTCTGTTGTGGATATCTAGGAACATTGCTACATAAAAAAATTATTGGGATAAATCTGTTGCAAAATCAGAGTACAGAACCCAGACTTGTTAGTATATATAATGCTTTAAAGTTGAAAAAATTCCTAATTATCCTAGGCGTGTAACATAGCATGCTAAACAAAATGTACGAAGGTTTGTGTTCCTTCGCAGTTGGTGCACTTCATGAGTAGGCATCCTTATTCTGGGAAGAATATCTTACACCCAATCCGTTAAATCAGTTCGTATTGGTGAAGACCATGGTAATGGTACAGAGGCAGGTTAAAGGTTGCTCACCATCCACGATGTTCAGGGCCTAAAAAGCGAAGCGGGATGTATAACAGTGTTCATCATACGCTGGTAGCAATATCATCACATAAACTCGTGCGTGTATTACACAGACGAAACTGAAGATGTGATCGTAAGATTCATCGATGTGGCGAATACGGTAATAAAATCGCAATATGGAGTAAGGATGTACTGTACTTTGTTAGGGAGAAATTAAAAACAAACAAGACACCAGTAATTAAATTAACAATCTTAATAATTAGTCGACTTAAACTTAATTTTGACTATTCAAGTTAGTAAAGATATTAAGAGACAAACAATATAACATGCAAAAACCGTAAGAAAAATAAATTCGGTAACATTAAACGTAATTGTGAAATCAATGGCACAGACGAGTTTAGATCCTAATTAAAAAAAGCCATTTAAATGGACCGACGATATAGTGAAAGTCGTGCAAAGTGGCTGTATGGGCAACGTAAGATAGGTCATCGTTGCAATCTGTGGGGAAAGCAGATGCCTTACCTTGAGCGTCTTTTTTTTTTGCCCCTGCTATTAGAGGCCTCTCGTACTCCTAATTATTTGGGATAAGGGTCTTTGTTTACAAATAAGTTTTTCAGATTTTTCATCTTTATTCTTCACTCACCGTCATACTTCTCAATTTCTTTTATTCTTACCTTATTTCCATCACAATATCTTTCATTTTGTTCTTTCATTCCTTCTTGCTTTCATCGCCTTCCTTCCATCATCTTATTACTCTTAGGTGGCTAGGTACATTTTTTTTTATTATTTACATATTCTATGTTTTTATCACAGTATTCTTTGGGTTATGCTTTCTTAATACATTACTACACTTTTATTATTCTATTTTTCCTATTATTAATTGACTAGTTATTTTATGTGCAGTTTATTAGGTACCTACTTATCTATACTGTTTTGTTTCTATTAACAGTGTCACTCACCACCCTACGAGCAAACGATAGGAATGATGGGCGAAGGTTGTCGTCGCCCATCATTAAGACGACGCTCTCTAAATCTATCTTTAACTTTACAGGTTTCCAGGGTACTACGCATCCTTGCATATGCGGGATAATAGACCACTCTCTTACCTTGAGCGTCTATTGGCTGTCAAGATGATGATGATGTAGCTTAGGTATAAATAAGTATAATATACATGTAAGCCTAGCGGCAGAGGACTGAGACTTGTGACCAACGGTAGCAGGTTCAATCTGAGATAAAATGTTATATAATTCACACTTTGTGCATTAATTATATAGGATTGCAACTGCTAACGAAGAAGTTAACAGAGGATGGCAGCAGCGTCCTTTGCATACCATAATACCACACTTCGATCGCCAACCCGCATGCCAAGCGTGGCGATTAAGGTTAATCCCCCAATAGATATCTCCACGCTTTGCGGTAAGTGTTTATGGTTTGAAACGAGGACTATGTTCATCATAGAAATATAATAATTATTAATAGCATTATTCCGAAGATATTTATCTGAAAGTTTAAATTATTAATGGTTTATTTTTAAACATGATTTAACATTTTAAATTTTATTTTAAATATTTAATAGATATAAACAGATTTGTTATCTATTTTTTTTTGATCTTTTCTCAAAGAGAATCTTCATGTATTATTACTTATGACATTAAAGTGATTATTATTAGTTAAATTGAAAATTAAATCTCCTGGATTTATGCTATTACACGCCAGCCATATTGCGCGCGTGCTCGGAGAGCTGTGGATTGGCTTTCGATTCGTTTCAGGTCACCTTGAGCTACACAAGTACAGGCGGGCGGCTCCGTTTACATCGACAAACAATTATGATGAACTAAAAACATAATCGCGCTTAAACACTTTCTATGAACCAAATGTGCGCAGGTAACGTAGATCGCTACGTACGAACGATAGGATAACGTAACAACGATAACAAATAATTATTATTTTGGAGATTGATAAAAAATATAAAGTTTAACCCTTAATAGCCTGATTTCCAAAATCGATTTCTTTTATATTACTGCATTTGCTTGAGGGTCTAGATGAAGGGAAAAATTGATTTTTTTTAATTTCGTTGGAAAGAATAGAAATACGTACAGCCAACCTATAAAAAAACTAATAGTAATGTGAACATTCGATTTAAAAGATTGATATCAAAATTGAAACTCTAGGCTATTAAGGGTTAAGATTAATTCATTCAAAATTGGAATTTGTCGGAGCTCTTGTTGATCGTCAACTTTTTTAAATACCATTTTATTTGTAGCTCTTTTTTGGAGAAGAAAGAAACTCCATAACAACACGTTTTTTTTAAAATATATTTAAATAAAGAACCTCCGTTACTGGACTAAGTACTCTCCCATAAATTTTCAATAAGACTTTTCACAATAACCAATAACGAACAAAGTCTTCTGTCCATCTTGGTGGTTGTGGTTCTTCGTTGGACTTCTCGATCCATGTTCTCAAAATCTTAAGACCTCAGCATCTGTCTGCGCGCTATGTGACCTGCCACTTCAACTCATCATACATATCTGTTAGATATACCTTAAATGAAAACAAAATAATCTGGTTTCATTATTGCTAAGGATTAATATTCGCTTATTATTATTTTTTTTTCTCAATTTATCTTTAATAGGTGTTTTGAATTTAATTAAAAGTAGTTGTATAATGATTTGCGAAATATTAAAAAAATTGTGATTTCGTTTTTAAAAAATAAATTAGTGATTTCTAGCAGTTGAAATCTTGGTATACTCGTAGCCTGTTTGTTAGGATGCCTTTATTTACACACTATTGACGTGCTCTATATTTTGGAATTAATTATAAATTCCTCCGTAACTCTGGCAAGAAACCAAATAATTAAATTTTTTACTTTTGAATGGAATCAGGCGATATTTTGCGGAAGTCCATCCTAAGTAAGAAGAGGACCAATATTAAGCCACTTCCGCACGTGCAGCGGTAGTCGTGCAACAAAGTGCACCGCCCGCCAGCACGCTAATAAATGCGCATGCGCATGCGGCAAACAATGCGAATTACACAACTACCACCGGTAAATCACTCAACACGTGTTTCACCCCTGCACGGAGCATCTTCAGGAGTTATGTTACACCGATTAGTGCTAAACACGGACTCTGTGTGCGGAAGTGGCTAAATATTGGTCCTTTTCTTACTTAAACTTTTTGCGGCAACTTTACAATATTTTAAATATATAGGTGCAATTGGAGTCCTCACTGCTTTAAGTTTAAGTATGACATTGTAAGGTAGTTCAATTTGATTGTAGTTTCTATTAAATAGCCATTCCCGGCATTCTTCTCATAGCATATGTGTATTATTATGAGAAGTATTACTATCCTATATGAATAATAATATGGTTAAATGTGTCAAGTAATTACAAGTATGCGGCTAAGTAGAAGGCAGTGTTAGATACAGATAAAGAACAGAGGCACGCTGACTGTGTGTAGTACTTAAATCGTTATTTAATTACAACGCACAGTAGGTCATTAATTTCGCGCTTTCTCTTATGACAAAAGGCATGCGTACATAGATAACGCACTAATGGCACCATATTTTTTCTTAAGCGACTCGTTAAATGCAAAACACCGCGGATGTTGTGCGTCAATGTACATGGCGGAGATCAAAATGGCTGATTGTGAAATTGTTAAAGCCCTTTTACATTATAACGGTGTCTTAATGGTAGTTACGAGTATAATTTAAATTTTAATATCTAACGCCATGACATAAAACATGTAAGAACAGAAATATCTTGTTTGATACAAAAAAGAGATTTGCCGGAACAAACAGACAAAAATAAAAAAAAAAATAGCATGTAGCATGAAGTAAAAAACGTTTATTTTAATATTACAAACAAACACTCTAATTTCATCTATTTGCATAAATAAAGTATTATTTATTCGCAAAAAATTAATACTTATATTGAAAATAGTGACAGACATATGATAATTACAAAAAAATGATATTAAACTCGTAGCGCCTAAATTTCATCTTGGAAAAGTTAACAGAACTTTCATGGGTGGTGTAAGCATATATAAAAAAGCTTCACAAGATATCTTAGACCCTACTTTTTTAATTCTAAATCTAAAACAAAAGTATGATATTTAATAAATAATATAATAAAATAAAAAGTTTTTTTTAGTCGATTGATATGCCTGGAACTTAGTTTTTTGACTCATTTACTTCAAAAGTCCTTAAATTTCTTTTAAAAAGAGAAACTGTTCAGTTTCTGGCCAGCAATTTTCAACAGATCGGCATTCCGCTAATATCTTAAAACTAACAATATCAAAATAATCGACGATTCAAAAGGTCGTGCGTGTATTTACATTGCCTACTTTAGTAAAGATATTTTGAATTTAAATATAAATTTCTAAGCAGGTATCAGCCATCAACAATGTGTTGATTAAAAAAAGCAGTTAATAATAAATAATATAGTAAAACATATTTGATAGATAATAGATAAATGATATTTAATTATAGTACTGTATTAGAAATATTAAATAGCTAAATGACAGATATTTATACTATTAAGTCAGCTTTTCTTAGCTTTTCGTAATTTATTTAAAGCTATTTATTATTAGTAAAAGCTATTTATCATTTAATAATAATCAATAGCATATAGCTTTAATTATGAACAAATAGCACATAACTTATAGCTATATTTAACAGGTGGCGCAAAAGTAATGTCATGATGTGAACTTGCTTTTAAATCTTATATATAATAAAGATAAATATAAAAACTATATAATTTTATTTTCTTACATTTAATATTATAATCTAAATTCTGTAAATTTTATAAAAGATAAAAATGATTTTAAAAAATGCGTTTTACTATTCGTACCAATACGTGTTATCTCATACGGTGTTGCAATATTTAAACATTGCAAAGTTTAACTGCACCCGCGAGATTTCTCGACAGCTGCAGACGTGTTCCAGCACGTCAGTTCAGCTGCGAACGTAACAGCAGATTAACGTCCAGTAACAACGCACTGAGAATGATTTCTTTCATGAAATAATATATGAAATACATTGTGGTAATAATTGTAAACATTTGATCAATTGTTACTTGGTTTTAAATTAGTAAATGTATAGTTCCTTTGTCTCTGATCTACGCACCGTGTGGCTTGTCCATATAGCAGATGATATACAGGATGATCGAATATGTGTTATAAATTGTAATAGTTAGATATTAGCGATTTTAAGCATGTATACAAGACCGTAATCTACAGGATGATTTGTTCTGGTTGCAAAAACAGCTAGCATTTGTTAGAATTTTTTTTGGAGATTTTACACATATTTACAATCGCTCTGTATAATGTTATCTCTCTGAAATATGTTACTTCAATTTATTTATTCTTTTAGAATTCTACAGGCCAGTACCTTTTGGTAGTACAAAGTCTACAGGGACGGATAGTAAACAATAAGTAATTTTTAAATGTAGTAATTCTAATTTTGAAAAACAAAATTCTCTCTAGATTATCTGTATATAACGGTACAGTGTATTATTATCATTTTAGTCGTGTTAGTTTAAGAGAGGACGTTAACATAAACGTGAGTTTATTGTAAAACCATACATTATTGCTAACGAAAGAGTATCTAATTTTATGTAATCTAAAGGTAAAGATAAATAGGATGTATCATCTAAAAGAGTATCTAATTTTATGTAATCTAAAGGTAAAGATAAATAGGATGATGTCCTTTGCTGATTCGGAAAAGAAAGAAAAAGATAGTTTCATTAATACAGATTATAATAATCAAGTTTAGCTTAGAATTTTAATCTCAATAAATCATCATAATCGCATAGTAAAGAATTAAAAAGCTATTAAGTAAAGAATTAAAGCTATTTCTATATACAAAAATTCTGTTAAAACTTCGAGGTAAAGGTAATGTAAACAAATTAAATAAATTTACATTAAAATAATCTGTAAATCATTAAAGATAAATATAAAAGTGATTGCAATATATAATAATATGCATATATATATATATACATATTATATATATGTATATATATATGTATATATATATATATATATATATATATAAATATATATATATATATAATATTTTCGGCAAGTTAATTTCTATTTCTTCGTTTCAGCGCGTAGACGCCTGCTGCAAGGCATATGCCTTCCCTAACGATATCTATGGAGGGATAAACTATATTCGCCGCGCTTGGCAGACGTGTCTGTATGTGTATATTAATGCAGGGGAATTGAACCCGTGACCTATGATCGCAAGTCTCACTCCTCTATCGCTGGGGGTAGCCAATGCTAAAAATTATGTACTATTATAGAAGTAAATTCATAATTTTTAGGACAGGGATAATAGCATTACTTATTTTTTAAACTAATTAATATCCCGAAAATTAGTCACTAAAAATTTTACGTTTAATCTGATTTGTGGTTAGAGGTTTCGGAGGCACCGTAATCGTAGGAGGAATCGAACAAGCGACCTGTGATCGCAAGTCTCTGTCCACTACCGCTGAACTACTGCTCAATAGATGACTTATTGACATGGTTGATATTATAACATGTGCAACAAATTTTTTTAAATTTCATTTTAAAAAGATTAACTGTTGAATTACTGGCAGGATATTCTTAGATCATTCCGAGAAAGCGATAGCTTACTTATGTTAAAATACTTGAAAAAAGATATTACGAATTTGAATTTCTGTAATATTAAAAAAATGTGACACGGAGAACATATGTTAAATTTATTATAGATAAGACTTTATACTTTTGTTCAGTAATGTTAAAGAAAAAAAAGAAATAATAATTTACATTTACACACATATAGAACATATGTTAAATTTATTATAGATAAGACTTTATACTTTTGTTCAGTAATGTTAAAAAAAGAGGAATAATAATTTACATTTACACACATATAGGATATTTGTTAAATTTATTATAGATAAGACTTTATACTTTTGTTCAGTAATGTTAAAAAAAAGGAAATAATAGTTTATATTTAAACACATACGTCAAAAAGCGTTAGAATGTTGCAGATTGTAATTTAGTTCTCGAAATGCCGTATTCGATATTTAAATAAGAATATATTCAAATATTTGCATTTCGAACTAAAGAGTGACGTTTAAAAGTCACCGAGAGCATCTTCAACGAAGCCATTTCCCCAGTTTGGATACGTGCCAGTGATCACAATACCTCTTCACTTAGTTCGAAAGTTATGCGTGTAATGGCACTGCGCTCCATTGGCAGGGGAATCCCCGGCCGTAAACTGTTGGAACTTTGCAAATACATACGTATTATAAATCTGTCGGTTTCTTGTTTGCGGTTTGTAAATGTTTTCGATACAGGAAAAGTACCAAAGGCATTTTGATAAAACTTTGCCATTTTTTAGGTTGCTTTCTACAGATTTACGTATACAACTTTTTATTTAGGCCCTTCATACTTTTCAGGTTTATCGTTTAAGATATCGCATAGTATTTAAGTATGGTTAGCCTTTCGGAAACATCAGAAAAAAACTTCAAACCTTAGATTCGAACAGGCAGGAGGTTTAAGAATTGCAAATGCCAAAACGTTTTATACAAAACTTAATTGCAAACACATCATATTTTCGAAGTTGCGTTGGTTTGGGTTCGAGTCTTTCGACCTTTTTTTTTAATTTTCTTTTTTTTCAAGAGATGGCAACACTTTTGTTTCTAATTGCGCCATGCCATCAAAACTCGGGGATTCCCTTTCTAACTAAAAATCAACGCAATTTAAATACAGTTACATTTTCACTTGGAAGTTCAGTTTCAATTACATAGTGTGTTGTGATTTTTTAAAAGAGAATAAAAAAATTATATAAATTTTAACGTGTTGTTTCTGGTTATAAAAAAGATATATATTATTCCAATTTATTTATTGGCAGAGTTTATATTATTTTTGTTTTTTAAATGTTTACTTTTTTCAATTTTCTTTTTAAAAAGTTGTATTTTCGTAACCCTGGAACCTATCTTCGATGTTTACATGGTTTGCTATAGAAAATCTTAATTCACTTTGCGGCGTTTCAATTTGCTTCGTGTTTTTTTTGGAACGTAACCACGACGCAAAGTGTGGTATCGGTGGTTATTATATACTCCTATATATATCTGGCGAGGTCTATGTAAGTGCAATAACCATATATGGGGTGAAATGCCGACCCCTCTTACCTACACTGGATACAAATGTTCTATTGTAACAAAGAAAGTAATTACAAGCCATATGAAGTTCCTTTGTTTCGCACTAGATGGCTCTGGTTGTAATTTACATCGCGCTATCATTCGCACGCTGCTCGTTACATAAGGAACTTGAATAAACGTTCATTTATATTACAACACCAGTTTTTAGTGAGCGGCCGCTCCCCAACCGCAAACAGCGTGGGCGAACCGTGGTTGGATCCGGATCCCTCTTCGGCTCGCTTGTGGTCCAAGCTGCCGTCCTAACCCGCAAGCACACTCCAGCAACACATCCCGTCAAAGCTCTACCGCGAAGAGCCTTAACAACGTGCGAGTGTCCCCGTGCAACTGGTAGGCGCCTCACCAGCTTTTAGTTTCCAGTTTAAATCTAGTTCACGGACCCTTCCGCTCCGTGAACTCAGTACCGATGAAGCTGTAAAAGCCTTAGGGCTAACAGCATTGACATCTTTAGAAACAATAGAATACAATAGAATAGTTTCGTTAAGACTTTATTTCATAGGATCAGGGATCATTTATATTTACTTATCATTCATTATTCCATTCACAAGATCCATAAGGTATTTTTCTTCATTGACCTCTATGATCGCTTATATGTATACTTTAATTTACAGGGACAAGCACACAATACCACACTAAGGGGTTATGTTAATTGAAAAGCCTCAGTAAAAGGGAACGTCTTAATTGATTATACATATTATTAGTACTAAATAATCTAAATTTCTGAGCTGTGGTAGCATAGCATAGTAGATCGCGCGTTCAATTACCAGGATAATATAGTCTTACATTAATTGACACTCTGTGCATTAATTATATAAGATTGCCACTGATTATAAACAACTTCCAGATGATGGGTAGCAGTTCTCTGCGTGCCATGATACTGTACTGCGATAGTCAACATGCCTGCCAAGCGAGACCTATGCCTTGTAGTGGGCGTCCATGGGCTAAAACGATGAAAATATTCTCCTAGTATATCTGTAATGGGTTATTACTCCGATCTGTCAAATACTACCCTACATTATTAAATTATTCCTAATTTTTTCATTTATCACGTCGTACTACGTCTTCGTCTTAGTTGTGTGATCTTTGGGTATATTTTTTTACCAAGGAAAATGACAGTAGGTTTGTTCTAGAAGACTTCATCGTTATACCCTCAGGGTTTCTATAATGTTTTTGTATTAGCAGCTGCTTCCAGAATAGAGTAACTACTTTTAGTGTTTTTTTGAATTTCTTTTACAAAATTTCGGGCTTAACTTCGTTGTGAATTTTTTTTGGGGGAGTGACAAGTTTATGAGGGTTTACTTCACATTAAAACAATTCAGTGTTTACCCTCGGTACCTTTGAAGGTGTGGCTGGATCTTCTACGGATCTTGCAGGGTGTTCCTGGATCTTACCGACATTCTAGCTGTATCACAATACCAGTGTCACCACTTCGAGTTCGCATTAAGTGGATGGTGAAGGCCCCCACTCTCATCCTTCCGCAAACCGGAGTTTCCTTTTCTGAGACGGGTAGGTATATTTCTTATGAAACCGACAACATAACTGATTCTCGACTATTCGTTTTTCAAATAAGCAAATACTAATAAAAAGTAGGAAATAGAACTTTTGGCATAAATAATTTTATATCTGACTGTTTTCCTTATACGTCTATTACATACAAGAGTCTCCAACCGTGTTTACTTGTTAATATAAGAAAAAAACCTTTAGTCGTTTCTGAATAGAGAGCGAAGCCCGCGCGAATCTCGAGGACTTCCTTTATGCTTCCTACGTGGAACCTTTCTTACGTTTTTACATTATTTAGTATACCACTACGAGTTGTTATAAAGTAGAAGCAAAGACGATTTTTTTAACATCTAACATTAGACAATTCTTCAAGTTAATTCTTCTATGGCCATTGTATTTTACAATAGAATCCTAGATGGAAGGTTAATACATTATAAATAACTTAATTTCGATGTAAATTCATGTAATGCGTACAGGTATTCCAATGTTCAAAAATATTTTTTTTCAAAAAAAAAAAAAAAAAAACGAAATATTTCGGAACTTGTCTCATTCTAGTTCTTTTACGTAATTTTCTATGTTCTACGAAGTGATCCGTCGAATTTTGAATAAAGAATTTTGATATAGAACCTTTTTGGATACCTTAGTTGTCACTGTAAGTCAAAACGTAATTAGATCTTAACTTATTTTATTATTATCTCATGGAATATATCTATAGTGTTGAAACTCTTTCAAACACACAAAAACATAATTGTCTGTCATCGATACCTTTTGCGGCTTTTATAGTGTCTTTAGAAACCATTTTAATAATTCACTGTATCCATAACAGATTTATAATTGAGTATTTTTAAGCACAAAACTTTAAAGAAGATTGTACGCCGGAAACATTTTCAAATTAAGAACTCTTCTTGCGTCTAAAGTCGAAAGCCAGATGTTTCCACTTACGTGCGATCACTTTTCTCTTCAAATTTGTTTTCCATTTCATTTGGTCTGATCTTTCTTCTTACAATGTTGTATATAGTATTTTTAATATCATGTCACCTATAAAGGAACACATAACAGACCTATTATTTACACTAGCTTTAATGTATGTTTTAACTTACGTATATTGTTGTTGTACTTAAATAAATAAACGAATGAACTCTTATTTTAGCAATTTAAAAGAATGCGAGACAGGTTTTTCAACGTGAAAATAGACCGTTTATAACCATGTCTTGAAAAACATTAGATCTCATTTTTACACCTATCTTAAAGGAGTGTATTTCAGTAGATTCATAATCGTCGTTCAAGCCTATAGGGGCAAACTACAAGTCATTAGCTTCTCTCAAAGATATATATGAGAAGATATACCATAATCGCCATGGTAGGCAGAATGGCGATCGTAATGTGGTATTATGGTATGCAAAATCCTCTGGAAACTTTTTTGTGAGCAATGGCAAGTCTATATAAAGAAAAAGTGCGCATATAAACTGACTCTACCGCTTGACTACCACTACTCATAATAGTGGACCTCTTTGCACATACACTTTATAAAAAAAAATTCCAATTTCTTTTTAGATATTTTTTTTTGTGCCAGGAACAATCAATACAAGATGATATACTATAAATAAATCTTAAAGTAGGCTTTATTCGTATTCCAATATTACTTGTGAGATAATTGTTTTGTATAATTTTTTATATTAAACATCTAGTCTTTTAGATTTTTAATTTATATAAAGAGGTAATATTAATAAACTTAATATGAATATAGTTCCAAACTCGTAGGCTTTCACGGGACTCGACATATATCACAGAAGTGAACTCGTCTTGAGTTCACTTCCGTGATAGGCAATGAAAGGGCCGGGAAAACGCGGTTACGTAACCGCCTAGATGACGTTTTGTAAGTTAAACGTGATTGAAATATATTATATTTAGTAACGAGACATTAATATTTAACACATGTAACATTAATAAACGTAAGCTTCATCGTGTCATAGATATCATGATGAATCACTACAATAGTGGAAATCTTTTATTTATTTAAATAAGTAATTTTATATATAGACAAGCGCTTTTCCCAGTTTAGCCTTTGTAGATTCTTTTAGATGGTTTTATGTGTTAAAGTAGTACGTATCTTAATTAGTAGTAGTGGTAGTGGTAGTAGTGGTAGTAGTGGTAGTAGTAGTGGTAGCGGTGGTGGTGGTGGCAGTAGCAGTAGCAGTAGCAGCAGTAGTAATAGTAATAGTAGTAGTAGTCCATCCTTCTTTATGTCTTCTCCTTTTTTCTCTTTACAATATCTTGCATTCCTTTTCTTACTTTTCCTTTCGTACTTCGCCTCACTTCCATCACCTTCTCTGCAGGATCTTTCTATTTACATTAACATTTTTTTCTTTTTAGCTATATTTACTTTAATTTAATATTAATAATATTTTGCTTCCTTATTTATCTATATAACAGTTTATTTTTAGTCTACTTTTAAAATTGTCAGTTTATTATCACTATCTTTTTTTATTTAAATTATTTCAATTAGAACCTTTATTTATTGGCTCTTATCGCAGATCCTATGACCTTCCTATAGAAATCTAGGAAGCTCTGGAGACTTTCCTAGATTCATCACTGTTTTTCATCCAGTTTGCTGACTAGTGTGGCTATTGTACCCTCTTCGATCTTTTCTAGTAATTGAAACTGGTAAATCGCTCTTACCGTATTCTAGAGGAATATATTAGAAGTACACGAAGTAAGTCGTCTTCGTAAAGACGTACGAAAACTAGGCTGAGATGAAAGAGGTTCGTGAAAAGTGTGGCTTTTGGAAGTAAGATGTCAAAATAAACAGATAAAATATCAGATGATTTAAAAATAAAAGAATAAAAATTTGAAATACGAACAAAAGATTCAAAAGGACGGATCTAGCGCGAGTTTTATACGTAACCAATGACAGTTGAGAAAATGTGATTAGTTTAGTCGATTTATCATCATTTCGTTTGGAACGCTGGCACTATGTGAAGATTAACATTGCCAGAAAAAAAGGGTTGATACTTTTTTGTTTCTGGCAATAGATTAACGTAATAGAACGTAGTAGTAAAATAGAACATTTTGCCAAACAGAATTGTTTTTTTTTATTTAGGAATCGACATCCTAGTACATAAATAAATTTTAGTATATTTATTTAATTTCGAATAGGCACGCCAACTGTTATACGTAATATGAGTTTATATTAGCTTCATGTCAGATAATTTAAAGTTAAATATATTCTATTTGCTATTGTATGAACTAAGATACTTGCTTATATCTAAAATTTTAAAACTAAATAAAAGCTCTAACAATATTAAACAGTTATATACATTTAATTTTATTACATTTAAATAAATAGTATGTGCAAATATTTAAATTTTTATATATACATACAAACATACCGGTAACAAGTGGAATTACTAGTAACGGTGCTTCACCAATACACCAATACCCATCCTGTGTAAATATTTCATCAAATTACTGGTAATTACTAATATTACTGGTAATATGAATTCGCCTAAAGTCTAATAAGTAGCAGAGGATCTGTAATTATTTGTTGTTATTTCAGAGTCTAGAGGCAGCATTAAAGTGCAATGAGGAGAAAGAGCAGAAGTACTTCTCTGTTTTGTGTTTGCGACTTCTACCCCTACATATATACATAATACAAAAATGTATTAAAAGTTTTCAAACAAATAATGACATAAATAAATAGTAATGAAATAAGACACCAAAAATCTAAAGTATATACCAGTGTTATATAGTCTCATTATAGTAATAATTCAGGAACATTGATATTTAATTTTTCGTTTCAGCTGAAGCATATTCTCTGCTGTGTATAGGAGATTCTTTTTTTTTTAATAATTGAGAACACCATTATTTATACTAAATTTATCATATTGATGTAAATAAAGACAAAAGTTTATATTTTTTTACGTCTACGTCTAAGTATTTATATTATGTATATTTTTTATCGTTTATACAAAAAAACTTACGCCAAAGCAATATTTTGTAAGTTTACGAGTATCATAATTTTTAAAGATATTATACAAGTAAACAAAAGCCGTGTTCTAATACCGTGTTTTCAGCGCTGAAATATAAGCAACTGTAATTATTTTCAGGCGCGATGATGCCCGAAATGAATGTTATTATTTCTCGTCCTTTCATTTATTTCGTTCTTTCAGAATTTCATATTTTGAAAAGCCCAAAAAATAATTTTAATGAAAAATGTTTGAGCGTAATATTTACCCCCTTCACAAGACACGAATAAAAATCATACTAGAATTAAAATTGTTCATTAAAATGAACGACCTATCATGGCTTAGCTATCAGTGGGAGTCCCCTAGCACAATGTTCGTGGACGCAAAGTAAACACAGACAAAGTGCAAATGTTAAGACCGCAAACTTAAAACGAGACAAAGTAAACATGCAGCGAGAAAAAGCGCGACGAATATACTTACGATAGATACTTTCATGCACAGTACACTTTTTTTAAAAAAAGAATATCTTTTTTTATCTTTATAGGTGAAAGGCTTTTGATTGCTTGTATGGATGTGAGGCCTGGACCATAAAGGAAGACCTTCGTAAGCGTATAGAGGCTTTCGAAATGTGGACATATAGACGCATGCTGTCCATAAGCTGGACTCAGAAGGTAACCAACGTCGAAGTTCTGAAACGAATCGGCCATATACGCGCACTAATGCTCACAGTAAAACGAAGGAAAATCGCTTACTTGGGACACGTTCTTCGACACCAACGATACAATTTCCTTCAACTTATCATGATGGGAAAGGTCGCTGGTAAAAGGAAGGTTGGTAGGAGAAAGAAGTCGTGGCTTCGTAACATTAGAGAGTGGACCGGAATCGCCAGCGCTGCTGAGCTATTACGCAGAACCAAAAATAAGGAAGAGAGCAGGAAGCTGATAGCCAACCTCCACTAGTTGGAGAGGCACTTCAAGAAGAAGAAGGTGAAAGGGCTTAAAACACGTAAATAAATATTTGACAGCAAAAAGCATTAAACCATTAAACCATTTATTGTTCAATCTAATAGGTCAATCTAAAAAATACGTTACATTATTTTTTTTCATTTAAAGGCGACTGGCCAGTAACATTTTGTTGTACTGTCAGAAATTATTATGCAGACACAGATAGTAAACAATAATTATTTTTTATATGAATTAATTCGGATTTTGAATTTTTTTACTACATTATCTTATACATTAATTGACAGCAAATAAATATATTCACTCTTTTAAAACACATAATTTGTGATAAAAATATTTTACGTTTTGATAATTTTTGTGGAAAAAATGTATTATATTTTCAATATATGTGTGATAAATCAACATTCTATTTTGTTACTGTCGGTGTCGAAACAGCAGTTATTTTTTTATTTGACCGTGATGGAAATGTTATTTATTTTAAATAAAAAAAAAATTAAAATTAAAAAAAGCATTCAATTTTTATTTTATTCTAGACGATGTTGCATTCCATTTTTAACATATCCGCGCTGAAAGAGCATTTTACATAATTTATTCCGAAAAAGCATTTTGATTTTTATGTAACTATGATGTAAAGTTTTCGTTTATTATTTTAACCTTTTTATGGAATATTAATCCGTTTTTAATTTCCCTGTGTTGAAAAAGCATTCTGAAATCTACATTTGTACCGAAAAAGCATTTTAAATTCAATTTAACTTTGACGAAAAGTTTTACATTTTTATTTTAACCTTGACGAAATAGCATTCTATTTGTAATTAGCTTGTGCGAAAACTGCATTTCATTTTATTTTTTCCCAAAAAGCATTTTGATTTTTATGTAACGATGACGAAAAACTTTCTATTTTTGTTTTTACCTTGACGGAATGACATTCTATTTTTAATTTCCTTGTGTTGAAAAAGCGTTCTATTTTATTTGTTCTGAAAAAGCATTTTAAGTTTAATTTAACCATGATGAAAAGCTTCATTTTTTATTTCAAATTTGACGGAATAGTATTCTATTTTTAATTTCCTTGTGTTGAAAAAGCATTCTATTTTATTTCTTCAGAAAACGCATATTGTATTTAATATAACCATGACCAAAAGCTTTCATTTTTTATTTCAAATTTGACGGCATAGTATTCTATTTTTAATTTGTCTGTGTTGAAAAATCATTCTATTTCATTTGTCCCGAAAAAGCATTATCAATTTAATTTAATCATGACGAAAATCATAACCTTTTTATTGTAACCTTGATGGAATGGTATTCTATTTTTAAATTATCTGTACGAAAAAAGCATTAAGTGTTTACTCATCGGCTTCGTTAAAATATTCTATTTTTAATTTATTGCGTTCTATTTTTATACTTTTGCGTAGTAGCGTAATTTATCGTTCTTTTATGGCTTCCTCAGATATAAATATACGAGACTACCAATCGCGTTCTAATTTCAAAAAGCCCACAACAAACACAAATGACCTATTTAGATATTTGCACAAACATCCTTTGTACAGTTTCATCACAAGCTCTATTGTCATTTAAAATTATTTCAAGTATGAAAGGATTTATTGGTGATGATCTGAATGTTCTTAAGCATCTGGAGCAGAGTTTCCCAAACTTTTTTGTGTCGTAGACCCCTTGCCATGTTTTTTCCGTGTTGGGTAGACCCCCTACTTACCTAAGCTCTGAGACTGTGACTCTCAGGTTTTTACAAGTTCAAAATGTATTGCGACCACAAAGCGAATACCAACATCCAACAATTACACAATTTTATAAACATATATAATATTTATTTTACTTCATAGGTACTTTTATAAATAATGTAAATGTATTGATATTATAAGATAGTATGATGTAAGTAAATAGGTACTATCAGTGTATGTGTTGAGATCCACTATCGTTTTTTCGCTCACGTAGACCCCTTGCAGATTGTTATAGACCCTTAGAGGTCGATATAGACCACTTTGGGAATCACTGATCTGGAGGGTGGAAATATTATTGAATCTCTGAGTATGTGATATTCTTAACATCATTCTTTAATAGATTTCAAAGGCGTTAGTGTGTTTCCGTTCTCTATTTATTAGCAGCGGTAGAACAGAGGCAGAGAATACGTGGGTTCAATTCCCGTATTAATTATACAGAATTGCCGCTACTCGCAGACAAGTTACCAAAATGTTATAGCCAACCCGCCTGCCAAGCGTGACGATTGAAGCTTTTCCCACCATAGATATGTCTGCGTCTATGGACTGAAATTACATTCTCTCTTTTTCCGTTCATATATCTCTTCTGAAAAGATCACTCGAGATCTTGTATCTCCTCCTATAACAGTGTAAGAATAAAAATAATTTATTTAATACAAAATTCTTTATTTTTCATTGCCTTCAACCCATTGACTTGAGATGGTACAGTTAACTACCACACGATGTCTATGGCGTACTAATTTTGCATTACTTTTCCGTATAAAGAATTTTTTAAGTGACGAGCTGGTGATGTAGTTTGAGCAATGGTAGCCCAGGGGTGTGAGGTTCCCGAATCATAAAAGTGAGAGACACGACGCAAGGAGGAGGAGGTTTCACTTCCTTAATGTATTTAAGTTAGACCTTTACTTAACTTACCTATTTTTTCCACTGCTCAGAAACAAGTGTACAGAGGAGGGGTAGAAGCATCTTCTGCGTGTCATATTATCACAATACGATCGCCAATTTGCCTGCTAAGTATGGCGATTATGTCATACACTATTACTATCTTTGGGGGAGGACTATGCTATGCAGAGAGTGTCTATGGGCTGAAACAACGATAGCAATAGATTAGGGATGAATTGTTCTTCCACTGTATTAAGAAAGTTAATTAAAAGTAATGTAAAAGTTACCATAAAAAACCTGTCTGAGTCTATCGTGAGCTCTATTCAGATCACAAAGCCTTTTTAGAAAAAATATATAAAGCCTCGTAAATTTAAGGTGAAATATATCATACATAAGTTCCAGTTTCAGTTTTTATAAAATTGGGCTCTTTTGGTATAAAAAAATAAATAAAAGTATTGAAGAAATATTTCTAACAAACGTATTTACGCTAGTAAATATTATCATAGTGTTTTCAGAATAAACATTTAACCTCGGAGCAACTTCAAGTGTAAACATTGAAGAAATATAACGCGTGCGGAGTCATCGGAAATGTCTAGTTAAATAAATAAATAGCAATAATAAAAAAAGCTCTAAGCGAACGCAAATCTCTTCCACTTTCATCAAAGCATTGTGTTTGTACAAAAGAACTGTAAGGCAAATGTTGTTGAAGGGTTCATTCAACTTCGCCTGAGATATAGTTCAGAGAGTCGGCTATGTTTGTGTTTTGAACAAATATTTCTTTGTTACAGTAATATACAAGATAGTTCGTAATTAAGTACATATCTATTTAAATTGTTTTTATTCATTTAATTAAATTTGTTTAAATTACATATGTAAGAAAACAATGTTATTAGAGTTCAATTTGATAGAAATTAGTATCAAATTGAGGTCCTCTTTAAAAATCTAATATATATAAATGTAATCTTTTACTTACGGCGTCATTGGTACAGTTGCTAAACGAGTTACGGCGGGAGTTACGTTTGCGATTTCGTGAAGAAATCGAATATGGATTGAGAAGATTCGTAAATGAACGTAAAAAGCTGATATAAACCAGGAGATTGGCAACTGCCTTGTTTAACTGCTTCTTACAAGGAATATTTAAATGGACGGCACAAAGTCGATAAACGACAATTATTTCATAGAGTTCAATTCACTCAATCTTGGTTACGCTCTGGACTGCATAAGAGCTGAAGACTGGCCGTTATCTAGTCCTGATCTCCCCTGAATCCACTGGATTATGATTTATGGTCAATTTTTGAGAGTAAGGCTTGGTTTAAACGCCATGATAATTTTCCCACAGATGTATTAAACTAACATATTGTAATAGTAATAAATGTTACGTACAATAAAAATGTCGCTTTTCTTTGTAACAATATTGACGACAAAAGTAAGTATACGTTATGTTTTTTTGTCTGTTGTTATATTTGTGTTCAGGAGGGACACTGTAAAAGCAATGTTTTAAAATAGTACAATATATTTAAAAGTTTATTTTTTTAAACTTAAAATAATTTTTACAAACTATGGTAGGCTGCTCTTCAAGATCCAGGAAGACAGAAACAAAAATTTTGGAATAAACAATAAATTATTTTATACAGCACATATTACACGGTTTTTGATTTTTAAGAGAAAAAACGTCGGCAAAACAGTACAAATTCTATGAGGCTTATTGACTAGCGCCATCTAGTAGATTTTTGAGGAAATATTATAAAAAGATATATATGCTTACCAATTTTTTTAAAAAGGCTTTCTTTATAGAAATACTATAGAAAAACTACGATTGTCTTTCCTATTTTATAATTAATTAGTTTATTTGAGGGATGCTTAGTAGTTTTATCTAAAAATAAGTAAAATGAGTATAAAAGGCAACAAATATCTTCATCATTAATAGAACATTGGTATGTATTACCGCTATAAAACTTTTTTCTCTTAACACTGTTCTGTTAGAATAAACGCATTATGAAAAACAAAGTTTAAAGTAGAAAAACTTTCAGGGAAGAGTTTAAACTGGTAACAATGCGGGGAATCTTTATAAACTTTTTTAATACGGTATAAACTATTAAATTCTTTAATAGTGTAGTATAAAAATAAATAAAGTATTTTGACATTTTTTTGCAGTTAATCGTTTATTTTTATACTCCTGACGTTTGAAGTGTTTTGCTCTCATCACCTGTTTAGTATTGGCAACTGTGTTTACAATATCATCATCATTATTTCAGTCATAAGACTACCACTGCTGGACTTAAGTTTTGTCCAGAGATTTCTAATAAAACTGATTCCAAGTTGTCTGCATTCAGATTCTTTCAACGACTTTAACATAGTCAAAATCACCTTGTGACTTGGTCTAATCATAATTTCAGACCATAAACGCTCACTGCAAGGCATAGGTCCCCCCAAGAATATTTATGGGGGGATTTAAAATATATCTTCCAAAGATATTATCAATTTAAATTTTATGTTAATTACTAGCTGATCCCGCAAACGTTGTTTTGCAAAAAAAAAAAAATTAATTAACAAATAAAAAATAACGGTTTATCGTAGAGGGGTAAAAATTTAGGATTGTATGTATTTTTGTATGCTGTATGATAAATAAATAAAAAAATAAAAATTCGTCAAAAAAATAAAAAAAAAACTTTAAGGGTGAACAACCCTTATCACTTAGGGATATGGAAAATAGATAGTAGCCGATTCTCAGACCTGCTGAATACGAATATAAAATTTGGTAAAAATCGGTCGAGCCGTTTCGGAGGAGTTCAAGTTCGAACACCGTGACACGAGAATTTTATATATTAGATATATCGTTGTCTCTGCACACAAAAATGAAATCATAATCAACTATAGCCTTAGTTTCCACCCACAAACGCCTACCACAAGGTATAGGCCTCCCCCAAAGATATTTATGGGGGAGATATACCGTAACTGCCACACTTGGCATGTGGATAGACGATCGCAGTGTAGTATTATGGTACGCAGAAGATGCTGGTGCCCATCTTCTTGAAAATTATTTGATGAGCAGTAGTAATTCTATTTAATTAATGTAAAAAGAGTGAATTATATAAGTTTGTACCCCGGGAATCCGCGAATCCGCGACCTATAATCGCAAGTATCAGTCTTATATAGGCTATCATTATTCGCTAATACAGTAAACCCAAATATAATGTCCAAATGTAATACAGTATACCCAAATGTAATGTCCAATTGTAATACAGTATACCCAAATGTAATGTCCAAATGTAATACAGTATACCCAAATGTAATGTTCACATGTAATACAGTATACCCAAATGTAATGTCCAAATGTAATACAGTATACCCAAATGTAATACAGTTTACCCAAATGTAATGTCTCTGAATTATCATATAATAATGTAAACAGATTATTAAATAAAAATTAGCAAATTTTATAACATCTTTGAAATAAATTCTTCTACCACTGTATTAATGTTATTATAAAAGTGACCACCAAAAAACAGTCTAAATGTGTGGTGGGCTCTTGTTAGATAAGGGTGTATTTTTAACTATTGTAAGTTTAATTTGAAGGGAATCTAACTTTGATTTAAGTTTACATCATTCAAGTTCTTCTGGAATTATTTTCATAGAGTACATTAATGTTCACTGTCTGTTGGCGACTGACTGGGTCATATAAAATCTTTTTATATTTTTATTTGTTTTTTATACTTTTTAAATTGAGAGTTTATTTCGCGATGCAGTTTTTGCTTGTTCGTTTGTTCTGTCAGTCTATTATTACGTATTATTATACTGTTATCTAGTTTTGTAAAGCTATAATTAATTTATGAGTATCGTTTTTATTTATTCAATCCGCTTATACAGTTCACACGCTCGCAAACACTGTCAATGATCTTAGGTAGAAAACAATATAAAGAAATAAATTGACTTTATTTTTTTTCGACTTCATTCATCTATTTTTCCTTCTTTTGAATTTACAATCTTGATTAATAAATAGTTAATAAAGTCTTTGAGTATTTGTGAGAAAAAATTTAACTCGTGTTTTATTTGGTCAGTGATAGGTCACCTGATCAAAAATCTTTATAATAAATACTTCGTTTTGAAATAAACTTTTACATGTTTTGCGGATGGCAGAGACACCACGGCGTCCGAATTCATTTGAGCTATTAAATTTGACGATACAAGTTGGATAATATAAAAAAGAAGCATAATACTGTGATGACTGCTTAAATATCTAACACAAAGGAAACCGCGGGGAATATAGAACTAATTCCGTGAACGAGCCAGTCGGGGCTGATGGCATGCATCAAAGAGGTGCAGGTGGAGTTATTAAGGCAATAAAATTATCTTGATTCTATTGTGCTTGGCATATTATTCTAGTTCCAGTCTAACACGTATCAATACATGAAAAAGAAATCAACGGAAAGCATCTAAAATTTATAATAAAAACGACGGAGTTATTATTCTTAAAAAGAAAAGAGAAATGGTCAGTAATATTAGGGAGTATTATAATTAAAAGTAAAGAGGAATGGTGTGGAAAAAGATGGTATAAATAAAGAAGGATTTGTGGGAATATGGTAGAGAGGAAAAGATTGAAATGTACATTACCGCGCGGGAACCCATCTTAGTTCCTGGTACTATGTAATTCCCCACAAACGGACCGACTCGTTGATTTATGGGGCGTTGTTTTCACATCGAGCCGTCGACGCGGCTCAGGGAGGCTTTCCGTTGACAAATGGAAACGTGAGGAAGAAGCGGACGAGATAAATCAAGATTCATTTGAACTTAATTAATTGAGGCGTATTGTGTTTTACAGTTAAGTTATATTTGTTAACTTAATATTGGCTGAAGGCTATATTTGACGTCATTATTTATAAATTAGCCTCGAAAATAATAAAACAAATATTTATTCTTTCGAACAATCTATACTATGAAATTTTAAAAAGCCATGTATTGTAATTTATATGTATTTACATATACGTCTGCCTTTTCTTACTTTATTTTAATTACGTTACTTATTATTTGAAAAACCATTGATTCTTGAATATCGTGTAACCATACATTTATTGTCAGCAAATAAATTATAGTAAGTCTGGCCATAATAACTTTTTAAATAAAAAAAATCATACTTTTGAATTTAGAATCAGTTCATTGTGTTTCATTTTCGCGCCAATATATTGTAAATTATATTGTGATATTAAAATAGAGCGGGGTGATACAGAGAAACGAATTGTTGCGATTGAAATACATAAAGTTGAAAATGCAATTTTTAAAATTAATGTATATATAGATATGTATTTATAGATAGTGTTATTGGTGTAAATTTTTTGCATATGTTACTACTAGATTTGAATAAATTAGGAATTATGATTCTATCGTGAAGAATCTAATAAGAAAGTATATGAATTTCAATATCCAACAACATATTAACATTACGTAGATGATAGAAGTCACATTTTTTTGGTCCCCGCTATTGGGGACCTCTCGTTCCCCTATCTCGTGTGGGACAGGGACTTTTTATTTCTAATAATTTATTCTTAAAAAATTTTATTATTATCATTCTCCTCTTTCATGTATCATATTATCTGTCGTACTGTTTCACTCGTTCTACAATTTTCCAAGTCTTTCTCTTTCATTCCATTAGCAATACATCCATCCTCAACCACTACATTCTAGGTTTCCTTACAATTTTATTTATATCACATTTTACTTTTTTTTTGCAACATTACATTTATTGTTCATATATTTAATACATATTTATTTATTTACATTTATTATATACAACATTGATAATTACCAAAAAGAAACAAAGTCTTATCGCCCTACCAGACAACCTTTGGATGGAGATGAGAGACATGAAGGAGAAGGCAGTTTAGGGTATACATATATACAAACACTCTTAAATATTTTTATAGATACGAGGGTCAAACTGAAAGTTCTTAGAAAATCAAAAACTTAGCATTCTAGCAAGTTATTAGTTTTATTATAACTTTTCAAAATAGCGTCCATTTACATCAATACATCGCTGCATTCGATGGAACCATTGAGAAAAGCACCTTGCCCACTCGGCCTTAGGGGTCTCTTCGACGGCGTTTTGAAACGCAGCCACTGCTTCTTCGGCGTGCATAAAATGTTTTCCTCGAAGTTTTTCTTTTATTTTCGGGAATAAATAAAAATCGCAGGGTGCGAAGTCGGGGCTATACGGCGGGTGACCCAGTAATTCCACGTCTGAGGTCGCCAAATAGTCGACCGTTTGCCTGGCGGTGTGCGACGAGGCATTGTCGTGATGAAGGAGGATCCTGCTGCGAGGTCGTTTCTCTCGAACTTTTTCCAAGACAAGTGCCAAACAGTTGTTAGTGTACCACTCTGCATTAACCGTTTTCTGATCCTCTAAGACAACTGTCGCGTAATGACCTGTCTTTCCGAAGAACGAGGCCACCATCTTTTTTCCAACACTTCGACCTCTCTTCACTTTAGTTGGCAACTCTTCGGAAGGAAACACCCACTGAGCAGACTGTCTTTTGGTTTCCGGATCATAACAGTAAATCCAGCTTTCGTCACCCGTTAGTATGTCGAACACAGCATTTGAGTCACCTCCGTTAAATTTTTGGATCATTTCTCGGCACCAATCAACACGGCGGAGTTTTTGAGCCTCGGTCAAATTATGCGGTATCCAACGGGCAGAAAGCTTCCTGACCGCTAAATGTTCATGGAGGATTTTGTGCACTTGACTCATACCTATGCCTAGACTTGTCCAAATCTGCTGATAGGTCACTCTTTTGTCAGTCTCTATCATACGCCGCACAACACTAATATTGTCTTCAGTCGTCGCTGTAGAAGGCCGTCCCTCACGCAAATCATCGGTGAGATTAGTTCGACCACGTTTGAATTCATTAAACCAGTTGTAAACTGTGGCACGAGATGGGGCTTCATCGTGAAAAGCCATTCTAAGTCTATCATAACTTTTTTGTTGACTTATATGACATCGAAAGTCATAAAAAATCATTGCACGAAAATTTTCTCGGCTTAAATTCATTCTGACGTACACAGACAATTTTCAATTTGCCGCCAAATCGTAAAACAAATGACAAATGAATGAAATGTATACTCAATATTATTGGTAAAGAGTTCTATTTTCAAAATTTAAACTCATTTTTTTAATATAATGCTTTTAAGTTGCCAGTTCTAAAAACTTTCAGTTTGGCCCTCGTATAAGAAAAATATCAATGTATTTGGCTCTGTAGTCAGCTCTGGAAAAATAAACAAGAGAAATATACAACAATCGCTTTCCCTAGGTTCCATGAAATTAGTATTTGCTTTGAAAGCAACTGTGTACACTTTTACAATAAATTCAATCGTAATGTTGATACAACTTGGAGATGAACTGTTTTATTTACTATGTTCTAATATTTGTGACAATAATAAAAAAAGAATTGAACAGTTCGTTTGCTTGCTATGTCTTCTCAGATAAAAAAGCGTTTGAAAGCCTTGTAGTTTTGTTTTTTATTTCATATAGGAGAGCTTATTATGTGAACATTATGTATTCAATCACTTATATTATGTATCTTCTTATTTTCAGTTGATGGTCGCTCGCAGTAAATCCTAGGCCTTTTCAAAGGCTGCCATGACACACCTATTGCAGGAAAATGAATTTCAACTGTGTACGGATGTCGTGAATCCGTACGTATTGATGGAAGAAAGGAGATGAGGGAATTATTTGGTGTAATTCCGACACATACTCCCTAAAATACAGTCTATAGAACATCTATATACTGACAACTTTTCATCAATGCTGTTTTTAGACCAATGAACTGCTTGGTTCATCTCTGTATGAAGTCCAAAGCTTAGAGTTGGTATTCAACTTTTCATCAATGCTGTTTTTAGACCAATGAACTGCTTGGTTCGTCTCTGTATGAAGTCCAAAGCTTAGAGTTGGTATTCAACTTTTCATTAATGCTGTTTTTAGACCAATGAACTGCTTGGTTCGTCTCTGTATGAAGTCCAAAGCTTAGAGTTGGTATTCAACTTTTCATCAATGCTGTTTTAAGAGCAATAAACTGCTTCGTCTCTGTATGAAGTCCAAAGCTTAGAGTTGGTATTCAACTTTTCATCAATGCTGTTTTTAGAGCAATGAACTGCTTCGCCTCTGTATGAAGTCCAAAGCTTAGAGTTGGTATTCCACTTTTCATCAATGCTGTTTTTAGAGCAATGAACTGCTTCGTCTCTGTATGAAGTCCAAAGCTTAGAGTTGGTATTCAAGTTCTCATCAATGCTGTTTTTAGACCAATGAACTGCTTGGTTCGTCTCTGTATGAAGTCCAAAGCTTAGAGTTGGTATTCAACTTTTCATCAATGCTGTTTTAAGAGCAATAAACTGCTTCGTCTCTGTATGAAGTCCAAAGCTTAGAGTTGGTATTCAACTTTTCATCAATGCTGTTTTTAGAGCAATGAACTGCTTCGCCTCTGTATGAAGTCCAAAGCTTAGAGTTGGTATTCCACTTTTCATCAATGCTGTTTTTAGAGCAATGAACTGTTTCGTCTCTGTATGAAGTCCAAAGCTTAGAGTTGGTATTCAAGTTCTCATCAATGCTGTTTTTAGACCAATGAACTGCTTGGTTCGTCTCTGTATGAAGTCCAAAGCTTAGAGTTGGTATTCAACTTTTCATCAATGCTGTTTTAAGAGCAATAAACTGCTTCGTCTCTGTATGAAGTCCAAAGCTTAGAGTTGGTATTCAACTTTTCATCAATGCTGTTTTTAGAGCAATGAACTGCTTCGCCTCTGTATGAAGTCCAAAGCTTAGAGTTGGTATTCCACTTTTCATCAATGCTGTTTTTAGAGCAATGAACTGCTTCGTCTCTGTATGAAGTCCAAAGCTTAGAGTTGGTATTCAAGTTCTCATCAATGCTGTTTTTAGACCAATGAACTGCTTAGTTCGTCTCTGTATGAAGTCCAAAGCTTAGAGTTGGTATTCAACTTTTCATCAATGCTGTTTTAAGAGCAATAAACTGCTTCGTCTCTGTATGAAGTCCAAAGCTTAGAGTTGGTATTCAACTTTTCATCAATGCTGTTTTTAGAGCAATGAACTGCTTCGCCTCTGTATGAAGTCCAAAGCTTAGAGTTGGTATTCCACTTTTCATCAATGCTGTTTTTAGAGCAATGAACTGCTTCGTCTCTGTATGAAGTCCAAAGCTTAGAGTTGGTATTCAAGTTCTCATCAATGCTGTTTTTAGACCAATGAACTGCTTGGTTCGTCTCTGTATGAAGTCCAAAGCTTAGAGTTGGTATTCAACTTTTCATCAATGCTGTTTTAAGAGCAATAAACTGCTTCGTCTCTGTATGAAGTCCAAAGCTTAGAGTTGGTATTCAACTTTTCATCAATGCTGTTTTTAGAGCAATGAACTGCTTCGCCTCTGTATGAAGTCCAAAGCTTAGAGTTGGTATTCCACTTTTCATCAATGCTGTTTTTAGAGCAATGAACTGCTTCGTCTCTGTATGAAGTCCAAAGCTTAGAGTTGGTATTCAACTTCTCATCAATGCTGTTTTTAGACCAATGAACTGCTTGGTTCGTCTCTGTATGAAGTCCAAAGCTTAGAGTTGGTATTCAACTTTTCATCAATGCTGTTTTAAGAGCAATAAACTGCTTCGTCTCTGTATGAAGTCCAAAGCTTAGAGTTGGTATTCAACTTTTCATCAATGCTGTTTTTAGAGCAATGAACTGCTTCGTCTCTGTATGAAGTCCAAAGCTTAGAGTTGGTATTCAACTTTTCATCAATGCTGTTTTTAGAGCAATGAACTGCTTCGCCTCTGTATGAAGTCCAAAGCTTAGAGTTGGTATTCAACTTTTCATCAATGCTGTTTTTAGAGCAATGAACTGCTTCGTCTCTGTATGAAGTCCAAAGCTTAGAGTTGGTATTCAACTTCTCATCAATGCTGTTTTTAGAGCAATGAACTGCTTCGTCTCTGTATGAAGTCCAAAGCTTAGAGTTGGTATTCAACTTTTCATCAATGCTGTTTTTAGAGCAATGAACTGCTTCGCCTCTGTATGAAGTCCAAAGCTTAGAGTTGGTATTCAACTTTTCATCAATGCTGTTTTTAGAGCAATGAACTGCTTCGTCTCTGTATGAAGTCCAAAGCTTAGAGTTGGTATTCAACTTTTCATCAATGCTGTTTTTAGAGCAATGAACTGCTTCGCCTCTGTATGAAGTCCAAAGCTTAGAGTTGGTGTTCCACTTTTCATCAATGCTGTTTTTAGAGCAATGAACTGCTTCGTCTCTGTATGAAGTCCAAAGCTTAGAGTTGGTATTCAAGTTCTCATCAATGCTGTTTTAAGAGCAATAAACTGCTTCGTCTCTGTATGAAGTCCAAAGCTTAGAGTTGGTATTCAACTTTTCATCAATGCTGTTTTTAGAGCAATGAACTGCTTCGCCTCTGTATGAAGTCCAAAGCTTAGAGTTGGTGTTCCACTTTTCATCAATGCTGTTTTTAGAGCAATGAACTGCTTCGTCTCTGTATGAAGTCCAAAGTTTAGAGTTGGTATTCAAGTTCTCATCAATGCTGTTTTTAGACCAATGAACTGCTTGGTTCGTCTCTGTATGAAGTCCAAAGCTTAGAGTTGGTATTCAACTTTTCATCAATGCTGTTTTAAGAGCAATAAACTGCTTCGTCTCTGTATGAAGTCCAAAGCTTAGAGTTGGTATTCAACTTTTCATCAATGCTGTTTTTAGAGCAATGAACTGCTTCGCCTCTGTATGAAGTCCAAAGCTTAGAGTTGGTATTCCACTTTTCATCAATGCTGTTTTTAGAGCAATGAACTGCTTCGTCTCTGTATGAAGTCCAAAGCTTAGAGTTGGTATTCAAGTTCTCATCAATGCTGTTTTTAGACCAATGAACTGCTTGGTTCGTCTCTGTATGAAGTCCAAAGCTTAGAGTTGGTATTCAACTTTTCATCAATGCTGTTTTTAGACCAATGAACTGCTTGGTTCGTCTCTGTATGAAGTCCAAAGCTTAGAGTTGGTATTCAACTTTTCATCAATGCTGTTTTTAGAGCAATGAACTGCTTCGTCTCTGTATGAAGTCCAAAGCTTAGAGTTGGTATTCAACTTCTCATCAATGCTGTTTTTAGACCAATGAACTGCTTGGTTCGTCTCTGTATGAAGTCCAAAGCTTAGAGTTGGTATTCAACTTTTCATCAATGCTGTTTTAAGAGCAATAAACTGCTTCGTCTCTGTATGAAGTCCAAAGCTTAGAGTTGGTATTCAACTTTTCATCAATGCTGTTTTTAGAGCAATGAACTGCTTCGTCTCTGTATGAAGTCCAAAGCTTAGAGTTGGTATTCAACTTTTCATCAATGCTGTTTTTAGAGCAATGAACTGCTTCGCCTCTGTATGAAGTCCAAAGCTTAGAGTTGGTATTCAACTTTTCATCAATGCTGTTTTTAGAGCAATGAACTGCTTCGTCTCTGTATGAAGTCCAAAGCTTAGAGTTGGTATTCAACTTCTCATCAATGCTGTTTTTAGAGCAATGAACTGCTTCGTCTCTGTATGAAGTCCAAAGCTTAGAGTTGGTATTCAACTTTTCATCAATGCTGTTTTTAGAGCAATGAACTGCTTCGCCTCTGTATGAAGTCCAAAGCTTAGAGTTGGTATTCAACTTTTCATCAATGCTGTTTTTAGAGCAATGAACTGCTTCGCCTCTGTATGAAGTCCAAAGCTTAGAGTTGGTATTCAACTTTTCATCAATGCTGTTTTTAGAGCAATGAACTGCTTCGCCTCTGTATGAAGTCCAAAGCTTAGAGTTGGTGTTCCACTTTTCATCAATGCTGTTTTTAGAGCAATGAACTGCTTCGTCTCTGTATGAAGTCCAAAGCTTAGAGTTGGTATTCAAGTTCTCATCAATGCTGTTTTTAGACCAATGAACTGCTTGGTTCGTCTCTGTATGAAGTCCAAAGCTTAGAGTTGGTATTCAACTTTTCATCAATGCTGTTTTAAGAGCAATAAACTGCTTCGTCTCTGTATGAAGTCCAAAGCTTAGAGTTGGTATTCAACTTTTCATCAATGCTGTTTTTAGAGCAATGAACTGCTTCGCCTCTGTATGAAGTCCAAAGCTTAGAGTTGGTATTCCACTTTTCATCAATGCTGTTTTTAGAGCAATGAACTGCTTCGTCTCTGTATGAAGTCCAAAGCTTAGAGTTGGTATTCAAGTTCTCATCAATGCTGTTTTTAGACCAATGAACTGCTTGGTTCGTCTCTGTATGAAGTCCAAAGCTTAGAGTTGGTATTCAACTTTTCATCAATGCTGTTTTAAGAGCAATAAACTGCTTCGTCTCTGTATGAAGTCCAAAGCTTAGAGTTGGTATTCAACTTTTCATCAATGCTGTTTTTAGAGCAATGAACTGCTTCGCCTCTGTATGAAGTCCAAAGCTTAGAGTTGGTATTCCACTTTTCATCAATGCTGTTTTTAGAGCAATGAACTGCTTCGTCTCTGTATGAAGTCCAAAGCTTAGAGTTGGTATTCCACTTTTCATCAATGCTGTTTTTAGAGCAATGAACTGCTTCGTCTCTGTATGAAGTCCAAAGCTTAGAGTTGGTATTCAACTTCTCATCAATGCTGTTTTTAGACCAATGAACTGCTTGGTTCGTCTCTGTATGAAGTCCAAAGCTTAGAGTTGGTATTCAACTTTTCATCAATGCTGTTTTTAGAGCAATGAACTGCTTCGTCTCTGTTGAAATCCAAAGCTTAGAGTTGGTATTTCGTCAATCCATCCCAAAGATGGTTACGGTATACTACACTTGACTATACTAAACTCATGCTATATAAAGGCAAGAGGTATCCTGGTGTAAAAATACTGCAGAAACTTTCATAGAATACCCAGTTTTTTGGTAACAATGTTAAACCAAAGAAAGAAATAATACAGTGTTAAATTTATCAATGAAACCATGTCACATCTAGTGAAATATAAATCTGAGCGGTCGTTATCTACTCGGTGGTGTGGAACGGATATTTTTAAATAACTGTCTGGCTCGAATGGATAAAAACGAATTTTTCCAGTGCCCTCCATCACTCAGCTGTGGACGCGTTGCCATTGACGGGGAAAAGATTTCGCAATAAAAAAATCCAACGCTCCAATACGATTTTATTTAATACCAACTAAATTTTTAAATGATTTTTGTGTTGTTCGTGTGAAATATCATTATTATTAATACCTGATTTATTTTCTGTTTGTAATAAACTTCCTCTCCTAGTAAAACTATCACGTAAGACACAGGCCTCCACCAAAAGGTACCTATGGGGGACATACCATTATTTAATAGAATCAGGTGTTACCTCGCGAAAGTCAATCTTAGCTAAGAAAGGAACTAATATCTAGCTACTTCCGCTGATAAATGCGCGTGCGGTAAACAATGCGAAACACAACTACCACCGTTAATCTACTCTACACCTGTTTCACCCCTCCACGGGGCATCTTCAGGAGATGTTATACCGACCAGTTTCAGTGTTTGGCTTTGTTTTATCAGTGATCGGGCGGGCGGCGCAATTAATTGCATGACTACTGCTGCATAGCGGAAGTAGCTAGATATTAGTTCCTTTCTTAGTTGGATATATCATTACCATCACGCTTGGTGTGGCAGTGCATTATTATGGTACGAAAAGGCGCTTATACCCAACCTCTGGAAGCTTGTTTATGAGCAGTGGTAATGTTACGTAATTATTGCGTAAAGTGTGACTTATTGAAGATTTTATTCGGAATCGAACCCGAGACATACAATCGTAAGTTTCAGTCCTCTACCGCTGGACTACCACTGCACTTAATATACAGTGTTAATTAATAAAATATGTTTTTTTTCTGTAACATTTACACATATACCTTTTTTTGACCACTGGGTCACTGGGATGGCTGGTAGAGAATGCCTATAAGGCATTAAATCAACCATGACCGCAAGTCTCAGTCCTCTACCGCTGGACTACCACTACACTTAATATACAGTGTCACTTAATGAAATATGGTTTTTTTTCAGTGACATTGACACACATACCTATTTTTGACCACTGGGTCACTGGGATGGCTGGTAGAGAATGCCTATAAGGCATTAAATCAACCATGACACCAACTGTAACATAAATGCAGCCAGTTCTCGAGCTACGACCACCTCGATTTACGACCATTCGTACTTACAACGAAAAAATGTCATGAATTTTTTTCTAAAAAATGTGTCAATTTTTTTATAGTTTTCGCCACATATATTATATCTAATACAATCTTGCACGTTTCTTGAGGCAGTTAAAATATTTGAAAATATCGACTCAGACAACGATAGATTTTCGAAGGTACAACGTAATATACCCTAAGCAATTGCCTGTTATGGTGAAATTTATAACGAGAAGAAAAAACAAACTGTCTAAACTAAATTGGATTTGTTTATAAAAAAAACACTACTACTACACTTGTTGATATTTCTCAAGAGACAGCAATGAATATTAGTAGCACAGATGATAATCGACTATGAGACAGAATAATGCTTATATATATATTTATTTATATATGTAGTTATTTAATTAATCAACTAAAATAATATCAATTAAAAATCAAAAATAAAAGCCATTATATTTGCTTATATAATATATACATATATGTCGATCGTATTATATTATTTATTTTTGTATGAAATTCAACTTACGACCATTTTGACTTACGTTCGAAGTTGTGGAACGGAACCCCGTCGTATTTTATATATATATATATATATATATATATATATATATATATATATATATATACGATTCATACTTGTTTACATCAACGCAGTGTATTGTCAGATATAGTGAAAAAAATTGGGGCGGCACAGTTATTTTGTGATATACGAGTAAATATATACAGGATGTTATGGATCGGATTTTAAAATAATATACACATGTATTGTACTTCAAATGTTATTTACAAAAATTCAACTTTCCAGATTTGAGTCATATTTAAATTTCATATCTTGTATTTTTACGAGTTCACAGAAATTCATTTTTCTGTGTTTACCCGGACTGGTAGACGCATGTAAAATTTTCATCGGTTTACTTCAGCTGAGTCTGGGGCCCCCAACTATGGGCCTAGACTTAAAGTAAAACGGAGATCGCCAAACCATCTGCCAAGCTTGGTGGTCATAGTAATCTCCCCATGTATCTTTAAGGGAACCTTATGACTTCCGTGATCCATCTAGTAGCCCACTGTCGACACCACATTCGGAGGATTCCGAGTCGACTTTAAATGCCAGTTGGGCAAGAAGATTGAGGAGGAGACCATTGCCTCCATCGTGTTAGAGGAAGAGAAAAGAAAATCCTTTCTCAACTGCTGTAAGAAGGTAGCCAAAACAGCAATAGAGAGAAATAAAACTAAATTATATGCTCAAATATTATCATATAGGAAATTAAATAGCAAGTAAGTACAAAAGTAAAGAAAGAAATTAAATTAAATTGTAAATAAAAATATTGCAATAAATAGAACAAAAGATGACTGTAAAAAATATATGTAAGTAATAGAATTTAAAGCTGTATAAAACTAAGGTTTTAAAAAATTGTAAATAAAGACACCTAGAATGTAGTATTTGAGGATGGATGTATGGCGAATAGAACGAAAGAGAAAGACTAAGAAAATTGTGGAATGAAAGAAGTAGATAGAAATATCAGCAAAGAAAATAAACGAACCTGTTCTTCCCAAAGGAGTAGAGGTCCCCAATAGTGGGCGCTATAAAAAAGTCTATGACTTGCAGTAGATCCATGGGATGAAATGACGCAATAGCGAATTGTAAACAACCTTGTTAAAATCGTCGGAAAAAGCTTGATATGTACAGCTTCCAACCGTCCTGTCCGAAATGATGATGACAGTGTTTTGTCTTCTTAGAAGCCCATTTTCAAATTCATTCTCCTATGTATATTTTAGTAATGATATTTCTGGTTTCATTTTAGAAGTTTTTGCACCCCAGTGAGCATATATTTCCAATACTACCAACCAACACTAATCGAAGTCAGTTAGTTGTTTTTATTTATTTTTGTATTATATTTATAATATGTTTTAAATTTATTATGTTCGTTTGTTTGTAAATATGTATTTTTTGTACACGTAAACTACCCATTATTAGTACTTTTACCTTTTATACTATGGTTGTCTGTAAGAGATTGCCTTGTGTGATAAGACAACCCGTTGTACTTTTTTGTATATTATTGTAAAACTTATTAAATGTATCTTAACGTGTACAATAAAGAATATTAAATAAATAAAATATTTCATGCTTAAGGCAGATACGTTTTCCTATATCGATATTATGATATACCGATGTTGTTTTAGAATAATTCTAGTATCAAGATCCCATAAATTCAGGTATTAAAATTTAGTGCATAAATATCAGTATACGATGGAGCTTTAAAATATTCACATAAATTCATATGTATTACAGAAAAGCTCAGGTGCTTTTCGTGCCACGTTGAACTTAAGAGCTTTTAAATTGAGTGCGGTTATTTAATTTAATTTATCCTTGTTGGTTAACAAGGGGCTGTCTAGACGGGCAACTAGCAAATCAAATTTGTAGACTAAAAATCAAAATAGAAAATTCTTTGTTCAACATATTGTTACAAAAGCACGAGTTACAGAACCCTCTAAACAATAAATATTGAACCCTAGGATCAAGAAGTGATTATGCGTAAATTATTGTGTACGGTTCTCAGAAATTCTAACAGAGCACTTTCTCGAACTTACTAGAACCTTCTCCGTGGTATAAATAGGTGTACTCCCCATGTCGACAGTTCAGTGTTGTTTTTCGAGTTATAAGATTAAGATCTACGATCAGTGAAACAAAGTGACTATTTGGTAAGTTATTCGGACAGTGATTTCTTGAGCGATTTGGAAGCTAAGTCTAGACTGAGCGAAAGTATACTTAGTGTTAAAGTAGAGTGACCATCTGATTTGTGAATAAAGGACTCCTTGTGAACCAGTGGTGTTTCATTCCGAGTCAGAACCCACTGTATGTAACAATACGAAAGACTATATCTCTTGTTAGCGTCCATTTGAGTCCACCATTTGTTTAGATGATAAATGTATAATTTCCTAGAAGAACTCGAAAGAAACCAGACGAGTCTTTGTATTTTTTTTAACTTACAGGAGCTAAAATACGTCAGCGGCAGTGTCGCATTAAACGGAGAAATCCCACGACAGAGCGTTCTATATTTAAAATAATCGAACGATAGCGCTCTACAATAATTCTCGCCTTGTGATTGGCTGACAATTTTTAGTTATTTCATTGGTTGAATATTGTTTTCATACTTTTAGAAATCGGTAGAAAAGATCACGAACCCTTTCTTTACGTGAAATCAGTTCCGTTGAAGCTGTAAAAGTCCCCGGGCTTACAGCGTCTACTTCCTTAGAAGCAATAGTAGTATATACATCCTTCTATTTTGGAGTTCGTGTTGTCACTACCTCAAAGGCCTGCAGTTGCTATCAGTCGCCTGACATCAAAATAACTATGATTTTGCGTTACGATGCGATATTGTTAGAAATGCTAAATGCGATCAGATGCTATATTCGATTTAAAAGTAGTAGAAATATAATATATAACCATCTTTATCTCTCTCTGATAGTGTACCTCTCCGCTGACTATATTACTGTCTCGTTCAGTCAGCTATATCTGTTGATATGTTCTGTATAGTTGTAATTTATACGCTGTATGTAGTCCTATGTAAGTTACAAATTCAATTCAATTCTTTCAATTTTCAACTTTGAATATTATATCGCTATAATATCATCACAGTTGAATCGTTAAATTGGTCCTAATGACGTGCTAAAATTTTGTAGAAATTTTCCAATGATTATGGTAGCGGTTTGAATTTTTGTATCTTTTATTTTTGTTCCTCAACTTTTTTTACTATTGTCTTACGCTGTACCACCGGTCTCCAGTCTTCTTCTCTTCTCTAAGAGAGCATGTTAAATAAAATTTGTAACTCCCGCTTCTTCTATAACTGGTCAAGTCACACGGCAATGATATATATACATACATAAATATATATATATATATTTTTTTTATAGAGGTTTAAAAATACGTTTACGTATCATAGGGCCTGATGTTGGTGCCCCGTATGTCGGACTCGATCTAGATCAATACCGACTAAAAACAATCCTCTCTCTTCGGTATCCCTGGTCCCCACGGCATGGCCGTTAGGCATTACTTCGCGGGGGGGATTTAGCCGCAGCTTTCTCTGATAGAGTGGCTGTTCAGGCCAACTTCCTCCGCTCTTGCTCTATTTTACGCAACTCCTTTAGCACCGTCGTACAGTACGCGCTCGTAAGTTCCCAGGCCGAAGGCGAGGATAGCATTGTAGCTATCAGAGTTTCAGGATAGATTTTGCATCCTACACCTTCTTCCCAAGACCTCCTGGCTACGTTAAATCGGGGGCAGACGAAAAAGACATGCTCTGCATCTTCAATCATTCCGACACAATTAGGACAGTCAGGGGAATCTTCGTATTTGAACCTATGGAGATACGCTCGATAACAGCCGTGGCCGGATATCATCTGAGTCAGGTAGTAGTTCAACTCTCCATGATCTCGGTTCACCCATGACTCTAGGTTTGGTATAAGCTTACGCGTCCATTTTCCTTTCGTCGACTTATCCCAGGACGATTGCCACTGTTGCAAGCTTTTCAGTCTTCCCCGAATTCTAAGTTCAGCTGAAGTTGGGTCTGATTTGCTTTTTTTGCTACGGTACAGATCAGTTCTTTCGTCTGCAAGAAGCGCAACAGGAACCATACCTGCTATCACGCATGCTGCATCCTCCGATACTGTACGAAAGGCGCTAGCTACCCGTAGAGTGCTGACTCTATAAACAGAGGCGATTTTCCGTCGGGACTCCTGTTTGCTCAGTGCGTCGGACCATATGGGTACTCCGTACATAAGCACTGACGTAGTCACCGACGCTAATAACTTCCTTCTGTTTTGCTTGGGACCTCCGACATTAGGCATGAGTCGGCAGAGTTTAGCTGTCACCAGAGACGCTTTCGCTGCTGCTCTCTCAGCCTGATCTTTAAAGTTTAGCCTATGGTCGATCATTACTCCAAGGTACCGTATAGCTGGTTGAGTTGCGATTTCACAGCTGCCGACATTGAGTGTGATGGTCTCCGCAACTCTCCTGCCAGTAATGAGCACTGCTTCCGTCTTCTGCTCAGCCAGTTCTAGTCCGACTGACCTCATCCACAGGGTGATTACTTGGAAGGATCTTTCAAATGCCCACTTCACTTCCTCCACGTGTTTCGCTACTATAACGACTGCTAGATCATCAGCGAATGCGACGAGTTTAGTTTCGCTGGGTAGATGTTTCTTTAGGAGTCCATCGTACATAGCGTTCCACAAAAGTGGCCCCAGTACTGACCCCTGTGGGACGCCTCCGGTGACTTTGTACTCCTCCGTCCCGATTTCCGTAGTGTATATGAGGACCCTACCAGAGAAGTAACTAGCGACTATTTTACATAGGTATAGAGGTACATTCAGTGAGCTAAGTGCCCCCATGATGACCTCCCATTTTGCTGAGTTAAAGGCGTTTTTAATGTCCAAGGTGGCAACCAGGCAGTATTTTATCGAGCCTCTCTTCCATCTTTTCCCAGAAACTGCTAGTTTTGCTATATTGACTACTTGCTCTATAGCGTCCAGCGTAGACCGGCCTTTTCTGAACCCATACTGTGAGTTAGCTAGGTGGGGTTCAACTGCTGCTTCGATCCTGCTGTGGATAATACGTTCTAGTATTTTCCCCGCAGTATCCAGCATACAGAGGGGCCGGTATGACGATGGCTCGTCTGGTGGCTTTTTAACTTTTAGGGAGAAGTACCAGTCTCTGTCGTTTCCACGCGGTAGGAAAGGTGCCTTCCAGTAAGCAGCTATTGTAGGCCTCCAAGAAGACTCCTGGTGTTGCTACAATAGCTTGCTTAAGAGCTACGTTGGGGATCCCATCCGGTCCCGGAGCTTTGTTGTTTCCAACCCTACCGCATGCTGCTATTAGCTCCTTCTCGGTAATAGGGGGGATTTCATTCGGATCCACAATCCCTAGTTGAAAGGAGGATTTTGGTTGCGTGGGGAACAGAGCTCTGACAATTCTTCCTAGTAGAATAGGACAAGTGGGCGTTTTATTCTCATGTCTCAGTTGTTTAACTACAACCTGGTACGGCTTGCCCCATGGATTCTTTTCAACCTCTTCCAACAATATTTTCCACGCGTTTCTCTTGCTCTCTTTAATGGATTTATTTAATTTTAATCGCGCTTCCTTATATTTGTCGTAGAGCTGCTCGAATTGTGGTATTTTCCGAGCCCGTTGGGAGGTTCTACGCGCCTTAACACATATTTTCCTAAGCTCAGCAATGTTATCATTCCACCAGTACACCGGTGGGGTTCGGTTGTTGTTGCGTCGCCTTGGCATTGTTGCATCGCAGGCCTCAGTCAGCCTCCTTATGATTTCAGCCGCCTTTTCACTGGCACTTTTGGAAAGCAGTGGTCGATCCTCGAGTGCTATCTTGAACAGGCCGGGATCATACATGCTAGTCCTCCAACCCACTGAGCCAGTTCTTGTGTGTGGTACTCTATTTGTATTTGGCTTACATGATACCTCCCAGTATATGGCACAGTGGTCGCTAGCGGTGTAAGTATCCGAGATCTCCCAACTGTTATTTCCTCTTGCCAGTGTACTGCTGACGAAAGTGAGATCCACAATTGAGCTCGCCTCGCCTCTTGTGAACGTGGGTTTATCGCCTGTATTAAGTAAGGCGACGTCCAACAGTGACATCGCTTCCAGAAGCTGGCAACCTCTAGTGTTAGTAGCTTTACTACCCCAGTCCACTGCCCAAGCGTTAAAATTTCCAGCTATAGCTACCGGGGAGTACATTCGGGCATCCTCCACTAATTCGGCCAGGAACCGGACGAACTCATCGTGTGTTAGGCTAGGTGGTGCATAGCAACTGTAGAAATGTACTCCATTAAAATTGGCTCTTACAAATCCAGAACAATTATTTTGATTACCCTGGAGAGGTTTAGTGCCACATGCCCAGATGACAGCTTTTCCTTCCTTATCGGTGATCCAGTTTAGGCCACTGATGTGCTTATAGGGTTCCGAAATTAGTACTATGTCTAATTTTAGCTCCCGTACAGTCTGCATGAGTAGGTCTTGGGCAACCTCACAATGATTAAGATTAATTTGTAGTACCTTGATCATTTTTGAGGCTGTCTTAACATCTGAAGTGCTTTTTTAAATACAGGGCAATGACCACATCCTGCAATGTGAGCACAGTCTTCGGAATTCCCAATGTCAACACAGAGGACACATCGGGCTTCCTTACCGCACTCTTTGGCTTTGTGGCCTATTTCCCCACATTTGATGCAGCTCTTCGATCTGTCATGTTTGTTGCTGCATTTGTTTGCAACGTGACCATAGTGCCAGCACCTGAAGCATTTTATAGGCCTTTGAGTAGCTCTTATTCTACAATTGACCCAACCTATCTTGATGTTTTGCCGCTCTGTTAAGGTTCTTGCCAGTTCTGCTGCTACTCTAACAGAAGCCGTAAGTGTTCCTCCGTATGCTTTGCGAAGGGACTTGACACAGTGTTCAGAAATTTGGCTTCCTCCGCCAGTTATTTTCTGTAGGGCTTCTACGATTTCAGGCACCGTCGTGGTTTCGTCTAGGTCCTTAATCTCTAGTTCCTGTTCAGGTACTTTGCATACTACCGTAGCATCTTTTCCAAGAACTGTGGAAATGGTGTTTCTTATCTCCTGCGTTTTATCTTTTTGATTTTTCGCTAGGATAAGAAGCATATCGCCCGTAGCCGTCCTTCTAATTTTATCAACACATTTGCCTATATGATCCGCGGAAGCATCTTTTTTGACCCGCTTAAGGATCTCGGCGTACTGATCCTTCTGGCTTGGGCGAATGATAAGAGCACTCGGACGCGTTGCTACTTTCTTCTTGGGTTGCTTTTTCTTTTTTACCTCTTTCCACTCCGAGTGATCGTGTGGAAGTGGCGGCTTTGGCTTCAGCTCTGGCCTTACCGTAACTGCTAAGTCCGTTGTATTAGCTTTTCGCAGTTTCGGTGCCTGGCTGATCTCCAAGGGTGAAGAGCGTTCCGTCCTTTTGACTTTTCGCGTTTTTCGGCTCTTCGGTGTTGCCGATTTGCTTTCTTCTTCGGTTTCTTTTACAGTCGTGTCCGAATACAATCTGTATAGAGACGGTGACGTTTGCACTTCTCCTACAGATGTGGTGGCGTTTGATTTTCCGACGCTTCCAATTTCCCTGGTGATCTTTGCAAACGATGTACCTAGCGCGGCCACATGTTTGCGGATCTCTCCATGAACGTTTAATTTGCCCTTTATGTACTCCGCCAGGGCAGTGATTGTATTTTCGTGGAGCTGTAATGCCTTCTTCAGCTCCATATTACTTTCATTTTCGTTTGTTTTTTTGATTAATTTATCCATGCTGTTCCCACGAGAACCTAGGGAAATATACAGTCCGCTTCGGCAGAGCCCCGGTTACCGAAGTAAGGCCACTTAAGTACGCCTTAGGTGGGACCTGGTACCCTCAGGGGAGCGCTTGCGACGACCATTCCCTGTCGCCTTCCAGTCCTGGGCACGCTAGACCACTGACATCGGGTTGTGTTTTGTCCGCGAGGGCTATTTTATTTCACCCCTACCCTGTTTCGCAAATTGCGACTCTCGGGCTTTCCCCTATCCGCAACCTTGGGGACGCGCCACGTAGCAGTACACCTCAGCCCGTGGACATACATACATACATATATATATATATATATATATATATGTATGTATGTATGTATATCACAGATAGGAAGGCAGGGAACGTCAATATAGCTGACGTGAAAATGTTTAGAAGATTCGAGAAGTTTCTATGACTAAAATCCTTTAGAACCAGTATTCAAATTATAGTTTTGTAACGACTGCAGAGGTTTATACTTCAGCTGACTTGCAAGAGAATCGACAATGTTATTTTTCAAACTTTCAAATATCAAAATTATTACATACAAGAATGCCGTTGACGACTATAAGAGCCAATATTTGGGGCAATTCTAGGTCAGTCTACATCCTGAAGATAAGTGAAGAACAAGAAGACTCATAATAGTGCAGAACAATAGAGAAAGAGCTGCTGTGGACAGAATCCCTGCCAGTTTCGTTGCCCCAACTCTATATAAATCAATATATAGACAAAGCTTAAAATGTATGAGCTTCTTAACAGTTTGCTAAGGTAGTTAGCCGATGCATCAGAAAGCGGGTGGCGCTATGCAACGAGCAATTGACTTCAGAACTTGTGGTACAAGCTATAAGATTTAGCGTGTATATATAAGAAAATCGACAAATCAAGGAGTAACTGTACGTGCGTGTTAATTTTTACAGCTTATTATAATACATATATATGTCGTGTCGCTGTCGATTCGTCTTTATTAATGTCGATTCAGCCGCGCCGTCCCCCTTTTGTATGTTTACGAACAACTAGCGCCATCTGTCGACGCCGGTCGATACTACAGAGTTCGACATATCTGCTTGATATAAAAGTTTTTTTGTAAGTAGCCTAGTATTGACGCTGACTGCAAAGTGATAAACATGACATGGGTAGCTTCCGCAATAGATGAATAGACTACATAGTCATCGTGGCGATATCTGGGGCAGACATATGCCTTGCAGTGGAGTGGTTAATACAGATAAAAATTGAAAAATAAAAGTTAAATGAAAAAATATTCACATTATTGTATACTGCATGTTTTTATAGATAAAAAGTCTCTGATATATGACGGCAGAGGATTTCAGGTGGCCTAATAATTAAGAGAAACAAATATCAAGATGTCTTCTATACATAGATACGCTGTTTTATGGGCATACAGAACCCTGTAATATATATATATATATATATATATATATATATATATATATATATATATAAAATTCCCCATCAAACGTGGATGATTCGCTTTTTGAGACCAAGGCCTTGTAGTAAATGTCTATTGGTTGACATGAATGAATGAAATTAATAATATAATATTGAAAAAATTACATTATCCTATCGAAGAATACTATACCGATGTTATGTGAGTTAAATGTTGTCACTGCTCACTCAGAAAGCTTATTATTGTCGCGCATCTAAAAAAACTATATTTGTAAAGAGCAACTCTTGAGTTTCACGCTCTTAGCATAACTGCCTTTAGTCGGTGGTAGCTTCCTGAATGATTGACAATACTGACATTTTATTTTTATTTGTAAAAGGTTATTTGAATAAAGAATATTTTTATTATAGATATAAGCTGGCATAAATTTGGTTGTGCTACCCACAGATTGCAATACGTATACATATTAACCCTTAATAGCCTGATTTACGAAAGTGATTTTTTTAAACATTACTGTGTTTGCTTGAGGGTCTGGATGAAAGGTAAAATATATATTTTTTTAATTTCGTTGGAAAGAATATTATACAACAGTAAAATTCGTACAGCCAACCTATAAAAAAAAACTAATAGTAATGTGAACATTCGGTTTAAAAGATTGGTATCAAAATTAAAACTCTAGGCTATTAAGGGTGTAATTTTGTGTTTTATAATACTAATGTACTGTTGTTATGGTATATATTTGAAATAAATTAATGAATCCCACAACATGAACCAAATATCGGTGCATGTTAATTAAGTAATAAGTTTGTAACTTAGACCAAACTTGAACATTCAATTAGGTGTTGCGCTGGGGGTACGTCGCATTGTCTCCACTGCATTTAATTAGAGCCTGCAAGATAATTGAGGACTCAAGAACTCTCACGGTGCAAATTGTGTTGAGATTTATTTAAATTTCTCTAAGATTTTTATCTTAGATATTTTTTTTCGATACTTATTAATTTTATTTTCCGCTTATCATTTATCACTTGTACGTCAAAACATAAATGTCAGAACACTATTTTATAGAGACATTGTTGAGGTCACCAGAAGGCATTAGATGATGGATTCTCAGAGTACCTTCATTGGTTTATGCTTAAGGAGTTCTTGGTGCTTCTGTGAACCGGGGGTAGACCAGATTGTGCTGCACCTTATCACCAGCTATCCCGCATTTTCGAAGCAAAGAGAGGAAGTTGAAATGGTAGAAAAGAAGTTAGACTCTATCTTCCCTCCGTTCCTAAAGAACAGCGGTGAAGTAATTAAAAAAAAGACATAAATAAAAATAAAACAAATTAGAAATGGCCGTAGTGAGAGACTGTAAAAATTCGTATTGTTTTTACATTTTAATAGGTAAACATTATATTAAAGAACTACAAAATATTGTTAAGATTCTATACCGGGATTCGAACTCGCGACCTGTGATAGCAACTATCAGTCCTCTACCACTGAGCTACTACTGCTTGCATGGAGTGATAATGAATGACATATTTTTTTAGGTAAGTAAAGACAAATCTGCGTTCTGCACACTCGAACCTGCAGAATCTCCAAATTAGGTTTGGCGATCCCAATGGTACGCAGGGGACGCTGCTGCCCAAGTTCTGGAAACTTTTCTGTGAGTAAATTAATAACAACGTGTGAATTATATAATATTGTTTTGAATTGTATTGAATCAAACCCGCGACCAACTATAGCAACTCTGAATCCTTTGCCGTTGGGCTATCATTTCCCAAGAGATGTAGCCATCTATATTTGTAGCGGTAGCTACCCTTGAGTGATGTCTTCGTAATGTAAAACAAATTCCGGAATGTATTCACGTTTCTGCCGTATAAAATCTAATTATGTTTCGTAATACAAAAACGAAGTGACATGGGGGGGAGTGGAGTCGATTGATTTCCCGCGAGAACGCTTCATTACATTGTGAAATTAAAAAATAAATACACGGAATAAAAACCGTAGGCTAAATACGGATTACGGTAATTTTTTCTTCAATGAATAAATAAATATTGGTTTGCCGATGTCTTATATAAAATTTCCCATATAACACATTCAGAATTTTCTCGAATTTGATTAATTTTGGAACTGATTAGCAAAACTTTTGCTGTTGGGACGATGAGGTCACTGTGTATAATTATGTACATTGACACTATTTCTCACCTATGGCAATTCGGGTGAAGCTGTTTAGAACGAGATAATCCGGCTGTATTTTAGGCCTCAGATCAAGAGATTCTGTGGATAATGAGCCAAAGAGAAAAGTTCTTCTAGAATGTCTTGACCTGGAGGATGATTGCAGGAGTAGGGTTGGATGAGTCATCCCCTGATGATGCTTCTTCAGAGGCTCGAGTGTTCTTGTAACATCGGGGTGACAGTATTGAACCAGGATGATGCTCCCAAAGCAGCCCTTCAATGAGATATGAGGGGTTGTGCTTTGGATTTTTCCAAGGGATCCCTTCCACTCGCGCTAAGTATTTCGCTTCCACTTATAATGAACAGCTAAGGAGTGTTTTTTATGGTCACTATATACCTCTACCTTAAAACGGTAGAGTTATACTATCTCTACTATTTAACATGTCAAAATAATTAATTCTAGCTCTTATGATTATTATATGCGTATCTTAATTTTAAAGTTATAAATATGAATGAAAAGTAAGAAAAGGACTAATATAATATACAGCTACTTCCACTATGTAGCAGTAGTCGTGCAATAAAGTGCACCGTCTACCAGCCCGCTGATAAAATCGCGTGCTGCAAACAATGCGAATTACTCCTGGAGTCCACCATTATCTCCTGAGGATGCCCCGTGGAGGGGTGAAACACGTGTTTGTGACTAACTTGTATAATTAACGTAAAAAGTTAAATACATAAAATTGTATCCCGGAAATCGAGCCAGGCCACCACTGCTCACTTATACGATATACACCTAAGTAAAATCTCAGAACTATTTTGAAAAACTTGTAAATTTTTTGAAAATGAATTGTTCTAATACAATATTAATGGTATTATAAAAGTGACCACAAAAAACGATCTAAATTTTTGGTGGCTCGAAGTGTCCGGAGACTCATTTTAAATAGTGGTAATCCTATATAATTATTGCAAATGGAGTGAATTATATGAGATTGTATCCTGGGAGTTGAACCAGCGACCTACGATTGCAAGTGCCAGTCCTTTATCGCATTACCGCTGTTCGTATGTATTGTACCTTTGTGTTTTTACCAAAAAAAAAATTCTCCACAAAAATCATTGTTTACGATAAAAATAAACATACGGATGTAAAGTTTACCCCACGACGCTCGCTGACAACAACAACCTTACAGGATTTCCTTATGACACCATCAATTTGAACTCACGTACAAAAACTAACCCTCTTCGATTTATAGCACTTCTTTGTAACCCATATTTTTAGGTACGAAGTACGAAGTAAGGACTTGTGATAAAAATAGTACGTTTATGGTTTATGGTCACGAAGTATCTTTATCACTTGTGATAAAATAGTTCCTTGCTTTTCAAGCCTCTGAAATATTAATTAACCGGTTTATTTATACAGGATGATCGTTTATAGATGTAAATTTATTATTATTATAGATATATTGATGACTTGTCATAAAATAGTTCCTTGCTTTTCAAGCCTCTGAAATATTAATTAACCGGTTTATTTATACAGGATGATCGTTTATAGATGTAAATTTATTATTATTATAGATATATTGATGACTTGTCATAAAATAGTTCCTTGCTTTTCAAGCCTCTGAAATATTAATTAACCGGTTTATTTATACAGGATGATCGTTTATAGATGTAAATTTATTATTATTATAGATATATTGATGACTTGTCATAAAATAGTTCCTTGCTTTTCAAGCCTCTGAAACGTTAATTAACAAGTAAATTTATAAAGGATGATCGTTTATAGATGTATATTTATTATTATTATAGATATATTTACTACTTTTATCATAGATGTTAATATGTAATTTATTGATTTAAAGTGGTGAAAGTTTAGTTCAATGTATGATACGATATATACAAAAATCAAAGCTTTCATATATAATAGATAACGTAATCATATAGTAAGATAATTCGTATTACTACGTATTAAAATGATTATTATTTATTATCTGTTTCTACAGATTTTGTACTGTCAAAAGTAATGAGCCTATCGTATTGTAATTAAAAAAATTAATGTAAAATATTTTAAAACAATCACTATATACATGGTGATACCAAATAGATGTAAATAATATAAAGGTATTTACTAACAAATGAGTTATATATTTAGACTAGCTGATCCCGCAAACGTTGTTTTGCAAAAAAAATTAAAGTTTTTAATTAACAAATGCAAGATAAGGGTTGATCGTAGAGGGGTGAAAATTTAGGTTTGTATGTATTTTTGTATGCTGTATCATAATAAAATAAAAACCAAAAAAATTGTCTAAAAAATTAAAAATAAAATTTAGGGGTGGACCACCCTTATCACTTAGGGGTATGAAAAATAGATAGTAGCCGATTCTCAGACATACTGAATACGCATGTGAAATTTGGTAAAAATCGGTCAAGCCGTTTCGGAGAGTTCAAGTTCGAACACCGTGACACGAGAATTTTATATATTAGATATGTAGTTGCCTATGTAATATTACCAAAAAGGAAGCAAGCCATTTTATTAATATGGACTAAACATTCACCCTTTTAGAGCTTTTATACATAAAACTAATCAACCTGTATATATGCTTGGAAAACTTTCGAGTTTAACATAATTATACTTGGCGTTCCTTTCGGGTTCGATATTGTGGTAATGCAGATAGTGGACTCAATTGAACTAACTTAATTAACTACCTAGTTCAGCTATAAGTTCTGTTACAAGGAAAATATTCGACAATATCAAAAAAAAATAATTTTATTTCAAAGTTTTTTATGTGATTATGCAGAGTGAAAATATATGTTAACGTATTAAACTAGTTATTCAAATTGTTCTACCCTGAGCTTTAACTTTTAAAAAGTCGGGCCATTCGTCGATGGATTTATGAACGGTTTCCATTGGAAACTTCACTGCTGCCTCCAAAGATTTCTTGAGCGACTCAATATTTGGATGAAGCTTAGAGCAGACCATGTCCTCTAGCACAGACCACAATTTACAGTCCAAAGGGTTTAAGTCCGGACTAGTCAAAGGCCAATCATCAGCCTTTATGAAGTCTGCAACAATTTGCTGAAGTCAAATTTGGGTAGTGCGCTCCTTATGAGCCAGGGCTGAATCCAGTTGGAATTGAAAATATTGACTCGGTGTTTGGCACTAATCGGTTTAACATACCTCCTGAAGATGCCCCGTGGAGGGGTGAAACACGTGTTGAGTGAATTACCGGTGGCGGTTGTGTAGTTCGCATTGTTTGCCGCATACGCATTTATGAGCGGGCTGGCGGGCGGTGCACTTTGTTGCACGACTGCCACTGCACGTGCGGAAGTGGCTTTTGGTCTTTTTCTTACTTAGGATGGACTTCCGCAAGGTAACGACTGATACCTTATGGGATTTCAATGAAGGCCAGAAGCCTTGACGGCATTAACGGCCTTGAGCGGTGCACTTTGTTGCACGACTATCACTGCATGTGCGGAGGTGGCTAAATATTGGTCCTTTGCTTACTTGACTTTTTCTTATATGATGAAATAAACCCCAAATGATATTATTTATTTGTTCACATAATAATGTAGATAATAACATAAATAAATAATGATGGGTGACGGTGACCGATCGTGCAGTTCCCACACGACTTCAAGCGATCTTCATTGTATTATTTATCGGTACCTTGCTCGTCTTCTTGTATCTCCATAGCTTTAATAATTCGTTTAATTTTTTAAACGGTTTTATTTATTTCGACCCTTACGGAATTTATATTTGTCAAAATTAGAAATTGAAATTTAAGCACCTTCCCGCTGTCAGATTAATCTGTAATTTGGTACACAGATTTAATTTAGATGACAATACAATATAATAAAATCAACAACATTATAAATCTAAGATGGCCGCCGAAACAAAATGGCGGATTACATATTTTTCCTTAACCCCCTCAATATGGGTATCAAATGAAAGGGCTACACTAGTAAAACACGATGATTATGTCAAAATTTAAAATTCAAGATTGACGCCGTTCCAATATGGCGGACTAGGTACATATTTTTCCACAACCACCACAATATGGGTATCAAAAAACCGTTTAACTTTAAAGTTTTTTAACTGTATTTATTCTACTACTATATCCATATCATATTCAAAGATAAAGATACCGCAGTAAGAAAAAGTCGTCTCAAATCACTTCCGAAAATCCCTTTTACAATATCTCTAATCTTAATATGTACTAACGTACCGGAATGAGATATGTTAGCGATAGTTCCAGACAGCGGTTATAGCTGGACCCTTTTGAGCGTAGATAAATGTGGGGCCACGCAATCTGCGTTTCTCGTGAATTACATCATTGAAATAGAATTATAATAGAAAAGGAAACTAAGAGGATTATTTGGGATACTTGCGTCGATATAACAATAAATTATCTATATATCTATATTTGACAAAATATCATATCAAGATATCCTGTATATGTGACTTTTTAATTTTAGTCGCTCGAACTTCAAATGGGATATTTATGCTATTTCACAAAGTAGTTTCAGTCAGGTATAAGCCTTTCTCAAAGTAAAATATAAATATCTATGAGGCTTTGCAGGAGGGGTCGGACCATCCTTTGGAAACTTATATTGTGAGCAGCAATCATATAATATATAAACTGTGAATTATCTGAGATTGTTTTCCGGAAATCGAATCCGCGACATACGATCGCACGACTTAGTCGTCTACCGCTGTGCTACCAGTGCTCGATCACTATTACATTATAAATAAATAATTTCGTTTCCCAGCTATTTATTAATTTATTATAATTGTTGCCTCTATTGTCTTTATTTTAAATTTGCAGTCAAATTGTATATTCTCGTATGAAAGTGCGCTAAATTTTGTTCGGAGCGCTCAAAACACTGTAATCGGCTCTCACAGACGTAAGTTGAGAAGCTATTTAAACAATAGGAATGTTCTAGAAGAAATTGAAACATTCTGGAACTACGTATTTATAAAAGAATACTCCTAAATACTTAAGATACTGTTATAATAAACACATTGCAGTGCAGTCGAAAATAAGCTTTACTTTTATGTAATAATGTTTTTATTTAAATGCAGTGTTTGTAAGGAATTTACTCTAATTTTTAAGATTGTTAGGACTCACTCCTAATTATATTTTAATATAGTTCATATCCTCTAGCAGTTATATAGAATTTAAATAATAAGAAGACCTAAAGAAAAGGTATATTTAAATGCGATTAATTTCGCAAATACTTTGTTCAATATACAACAGATTAAAAATCTTTTATTGACGTGTTGACATGTTGAATATACCATTTGATCTGAGAAATAAAAAAAAGTACAGAAGTAATAAAAATGAAAAAATACCTTGAGACAAATAAATCCTTGTGTACTTTATTTTATACGCAAAGGTTGTTTGGCATCCTTGTGTACAAAGGTTGTTTGACTTTTTTTAAATGTAACAATTGAAGCTTTCTGAACAAAATCCGGGTTCATATTGTAAAAGTATATACATTGTTCTTAGAAATATGTTATGACGTCATAAAATTGAGTCTTAAGTGTACAAAATTTGAAAAAAAATATATTTCAAACACGTATAGATCCTTTTGGCGTCGTTTTGTTTTTATAGTGACTCACATTTTTTAAAAGCATTTCTTTCCCTCTGCCATATGTCTCACATAGAGAGACGTTTAATTTAAGGTGTAATTTTTTTTACGATGCTTCATCATTCTTCCTCCTTTCTTTCCTCAAAAGTCAATTTCTCTTTCCTTAGATCCTTCAAGAAATCTTTTATTCTTCACTTTTTGATCTTTTTATATCGCCATACTTCTATAATTTTCATTAATGATTACATTTGGTTCTTATATCACAGCATATATATATTTCATTTAAAATTTTCATTTATGCTTTTTATATATTTACTAGATAACGCTCTCGTTGTATTGCAAAACAATTAAATATTTAATGGAATCAGGCGTTATTATAAGATAGTGTGATGTAAGTAAATAGGTACTATCAGTATATGTGTTGAGATCCACTATCGTGGACCCCATTTTCATTTTATGGACCCCCAATTTTTTTTCGCTGATGTAGACCCCTTGCAAGTTGTCATAGACGCCTAGGGGTCGATATTAAAAGGACCAATATTTAACCACTTCGCACACTGCCAAACATAGAATCAAGTTATCTCAGTTGGTGTAAAGTTGACTCTGTGTTTGGCACTAATCGGTGTAACATAGCTCCTGAGGATGTCCCGTGGAGGGGTGAAACACGTGTTGAGCGATTTAACGGCGGCAATTGTGTTTCGCATTGTTTGCCGCATGCGCATTTATCAGCGGACTGGCAGGCGGTGCACTTTATTGTACGACTACCACTGCATGTGCGGAAGTGGCTAAATATTGGTCTTTTTCTTACAAAACAATTAAAGTTTTTAATTAACCAATAAGAAATTAGAGTATCGTAAAGGGGTGAAAATTTAGGGTTGTATGTATTTTTGTATGCTGTATCATAAAAAAATAAAAACAAAAAATTTTGTCTAAAAAATTAAAAAGATTAGGGGTGGACCCCATTAACATTTAGGGGGATGAAAAATAGATGTTCTCCGATTTTCCACCCTGGCCGATATGCACGCACGTGAATCTTTCACGAAAATCGGTCGAACCGTTTCGGAGGAGTTCAATCACGCACACTGTGACACGAGAATTTTATATATTAGATTTATTCAATAATCTTCAATAGTTGACCATACTCTTTTATTATATTTAACTTTTAGTTTCTTATTGTCAGATTTACCCAATCCCTTATCTTTAGTTTTGTTCTTATCTATTGCCTAATGTACTTTGCCTCGTACCAAACGAGGCAACATTTATTGTCGTCCATGAGATGTAACGCTATTCTCTTCTATTCTGTTTGCTATTTCCTTGAGATCAAGGCAGTGCCTTCTAAATACAGTTTAGGCGTTAGTTGAAGGTAGTCGATTGTCGCCAACGATTGATTAAACTCTTAAAATGCATCGTTGTTAATTTGCGAGAACAATTGGGCGTAACATATATATGTAATATGTTGGTATGAAGGTTCACGAGTTGCGTGGGTCCCCCATTTGGTCGACCGACGACATAGTTAAGGACTTCCTACTAGTTGCAGGCAATGCAAGACTGGCCATCGTGACGATCTTTAGGAGAAAGTAATAAAAAAAATAAAGAAATTATAGCTGTGATATTAGAAATGTAAATTAAACGCGGCCTTTAAGAGTAAAAAGAAATCGAAACATGAATGACGCACTATTTCATTTGTCAAGCGACAGTTTAGACTAGATACGCTAGGCCAGTGATTCCCAAAGTGGTCTATATCGACCCCTAGGGGTCTATGATAACTTGCAAGGGATCTACATCAGCGAAAAAAAAATTGGGGGTCCATGAAATGAAAATTGGGTCCACGATAGTGGATCTCAACACATACACTGATAGTACCTATTTACTTACATCATACTATCTTATAATATCAAAACATTTACATTATTTATAAAAGTAACTATGAAGTAAAAAAATTGTTTATTTAATGTTACGTATACTTTACATAACACAAAAAAATTATTTTGAGTAGCTTTAATTTAAATTCAATTTTACTTTAAGTTTTTATCATTAAACTTCACTACAGTTAGAAATTTACAGGAAATCAATATCAGGTAAGTAGGGTGTCTACCCAACACGGAAAAACATGGCTGCGCTAGGCGAATGGAATGGATTTATTCAAATTTTGAAAAAATCTGAAAAAGCACAGAAAAAATAAAAAAGAACGAGTATAATGAAAATAACGAACAAGTATACTATACTGTAGTGTTTCGAATATGATTGTGCTGTTAGTCCTAACGCTTTTACAGCATCTTCTGATATGAGTTCACGGAGATGAAGGGTCCGTGAAGTTTGATAAAAACTAAAGCGTTTGTGTTTTAGAACCTATATTGAGGGTCAAATGGAGGTTCAAAGCAACAAAGACAATCACTGGTCGTGTCGATGTTGATGATGGTGTTGTGCGTGTGGAGTGAGGACTAGAGGGCAGCTTGGATCACTCGGCAATCCAAGGAATGAACAAGTAAATAAATAGTTGTGATAACAAAAAATGTAAATTAATTGTGATATAAATAGTAAGAATATGAATAAGTACTAAGAATACATAAATTGTTAAACAAATGTATGAATGCTAAAGAATAAAGTAGTAAAACTTATAAAGAATTAAAAAAATAAAAAAATTCAAAATTAAATTAAAAACCTTAATATACCTCCGTTCAGCTTACCGGACCTACACAAGAAAAAAATCTACAGCAGAATCTTTTGATGAGTTGGCCCGGCACATTGTCATGTTGTCACATTGTCACATTGGCATTTAACGGTCTGTAGCGCTTGGGCAGCGACTTGAAATAAAATAATGTAGCAAATAATATATAATTGAGTATTCCGAATTGTATTGTTAATGTGTTATAAATTTTAGCTGTATTTACCCGTAAGAGAAAATTGTGTAAAGAAAATTTAAAAAAAATTATAAAACGCTGTCGTGCCTCGCAGCTGGGAGAAAAAAGATCCGTATCAAATAGCGGCAACCCTCTCCCAATTGTCTGCGTTTAGTTAAAGCGAAAAATAAATATTGTAAAAAAACACAAGCGATACAAATTAGAATTAATAAAAAAAACTTATTAAGGTAAAATTGTAGAACTTTGGAGGGCAGGCGATGTACGGAAGGAAAACATGGAAAGGAATGAAAGGCACTAAGAAGGATAAAAGATAAGCATGGAAATAAAAAAAATATGTGAAAGAAGATCCTGTACGATATGATAGGGGTTTGAAGAGAGGGTCCATAAAATGGAGCCATACAAAAAAGTTCTTTGGGGGGGCAATGGATGTGTATCAGCTGATAAGATGATGATGATAAGTATCAAATACCATTGAAGTACTAGATTAGTCGTAAAAATTCGAAACTTCTCTTGAATACCATATTAACTTCGCTTCAAACTCGAAGTGGAGCCTAAAAAAATTTCAGCCGCCATTTTGTAATTCCTGATGTTTAATAAAGGCCCAAAAGTACAATGAAAAGGGAGGGAAAACTTTTAATTATAAATCGCATCGAGTTATTAACTTATTCAAGTGGAAACCTTTAAGCGATTAACTTTGGCGTGAGCGGGAGAATTTTCTTTATGACACTTCAAGTTTTGTATTGTATTGTTTTCTGCCGGGAAGTTTATTTTCATGCGTCAAGTAGCTAAAGCGAGGATTGAGGGTGGTGTGAGGAATTATTTATTTATTTATAAAGCATCTCAACAAAATGAACACAAAGTCAACTGACTTATTAAGAAAATATAATTGTTGACTGTTGCTTTTCAGTTTAAATGTGAAATAGTATTATTGTACCGGTAAGCCAAATTCAAACTTTCTATGCGAGTGTACCAGTTCCTCCCAAGGTGTGGTGATTTAAAAAAAACGAACTCATCAACAAATACAATATATTTAAAATAAAAAGCGGTAGTTGGCAGAGGACCTGGTCCGACTTTTCACCGCAGGTCAGTTTTTCCCTGATAGTGGTGCTAGGCAACAGCGTGGTTTTCCGCAACTGAGTCAGGCGGCCGTAGGCGGGAATGGAGAATACCTGTAGCAGACAAGACGCGCTCGTGCCGGTGTGAGGCGCGAACAGATTAGACTTCAATAACCGAAGTTTTTTTTTAATAACAAAATACGCACCTGTGAATAAATGTCGCAGGTATATATATATATATATATATATATATATATATATATATATTTACACAAATCTATTTTATCTGCTCCATTAATAGTAAATACCGAAATGGCTTGCGACGAAGCAAAGAAGCTGAAACTTGATTCGATTGTTTATATGTTTGTATACTATACTGTATACTGTACTATCTATATACTAACAGAAGCTAAAACAAAATCAAATTCATGTTCACTTATTAAATCTTTTTATGTGCAATGTATACTCAAACGTATTAAGAACACTTCCATTGCTCGATTTAAATAAATTGTGAAGTAACATTTGTGTACTAAATGTAACTATACTGTAAGTAACTTTGTAGAAGACAGCACACATTGCGAATGCTGTGTTTTTGCTTGTAACTTTATGTTTTTAAAAATATAACACATCGTTTTTATATATTATTATTTTTTTCTTTTTTTTCTCTGTTCTTTCTTCTAATGTCTGAGACATTCATCACCCGAAGCCAAACCGAAGGTGGAAGATTCAACTTGACGTCAATAAGAGATGTAATATTTAGTATTGCTGTGATAAAAATCAGAGTATTACTTTCTAATATATTATCATTTTTAACGGTAGTGCTAGTATGAAATATTATTAAAAACAAAAAAAAAAGTTATTTTATTTTAAATTTTTCGTAGCGCCTCTACGGAATTTTATATACCAGTCGTTTAAGCTACGGCCCGTAGAGCTTAGTTGCTACGATGAATTTAATACATTTCGTAGCGGCTCCGCGGATTAGGAGTTTCAAAATACAGTGCTATTAGCTATATTGAAGCAAAGTCGACGGGAAATAATCCGTTGTAATACAGTTATATAAATTTAAATGTAACTTAAATTAAATTCAAATTTACGCATGTAATTATATTATGATCAAAAAGTAAAGCGAATAAAAAATTTTTATAAAATTTTATTCCCTTCAAAGTAGTACAGATAAAACGTAGTTTTGCGAACGTTTTTGCCACTCCTCGAAACAGTCGGAATAGTCTTTTTCCAATATAGCCTTCAAGGCCTTATTTGATTCTGTTTTTATTTCCTCAATCGTGTCACAACGGCGTTCCCGCATTGGCCTTTTGAGTTTGCTGAATAGTCAGAAGCCGCACGGAGTCAAATCAGGCGAGTACGGTGATTGTAGAACGATATAAGTAAAATTTTTTATGCCTTTTTTATTCAAAAAATTCGGCAATTTTGGCACCCATCTAGACTAGATTTAGCCTTTTGACAAAGAGAAGAAGGCAAATATTATAGACATTCCTACCAACCTAGGAAAAAAATTACCTACCTTCCTAATCTTACAACTGAAGTTTCTTTGAAGGTACCAAGCGATTCAACTAAATTTCTGACCCAAATAGCTCGAGTATGGAAAAGTCTACCGGCTTCCATATTTCCCGAGAATTATAACCCTGGTCTCTTCAAGGTTAGGGTCAACGACACTAGCGCACCAGTCATGACCGCGCGCGAGTGCAAACTGTAAGTGGAAAACCGCATTTCATCGGTAGAGACGCGAAATATTATAGGTACCTACCGAACCTTGGTGTTTTATCTTTGACCACATTGTCGCTTGTATAGTTATTTATTTTTTAATTTATGTTAATGTCCACTTAAGGTCAGTGTTTGTTAAATTATACAATAACAAAATTCTGAAAAAAAAAAGAAACAATTGTGAAGTAGTAAAGCCTCTTAATATTGTCTAATAATTATTTACTAATTACGTAATATATTTATTTGTTTATTCCGAATTATATGAAATGTTTAATTAACCCTTAATAACCTAGTTTCAATTTTAATACCAACCTTTTAAATCGAATGTTCACATTACTATTAGTTTTTTATAGGTTGGCTGTACGAATTTTACTGTTGTATAATATTCTTTCCAACGAAATTAAAAAAAAAACTATTTTTCCCTTCATCTAACCCTCAAGCAAACACAGTAATATTAAAAAAAATCACTTTCGTAAATCAGGCTACTAAGGGTTAAAAAGAATTAAGGGTTAGTAAAAATTAAAATGTAAAAAAGAAGTTATAATCAGTTACGCAACTGAGTCGTGTATCGTTCCAAACTTTTGATCGATTTCACAATTCATTTTCATAATAGGTTATACGGAATTACAAACAATTCAATGCTGCCTTCATATGAATTATTGAAAACTACTGAAACCCAGTCGAACTTTGCAACGGATATAAATTTTTAAATATTGCCGAAACTGTGCTCGAATTTAAAAATGATTCGGCTCGCGTTCCCGGCCCACCGTTTCGTGTATATTTCCGGGTTTTATGAGCACTTAAACTTTTTAATATTGCGAAAAGTTCGCAACATTGTGCAAACTTACGCCTACCATGCAGTTTTAGAGAAATAACATTGATAAACAAACGACTGTAACTTATTTACTCTATTGCTTTGTGTATTATATTAGTATACGATGACTGCGGAACTGTTTGTATGGGAGTTTCAGCTAGTGCGTTGTGAGGTCAAAGAGACTCTAAGAGAACAATTTTTCATTGCAACATGAGGTCACATTGACCCAGAGACACTGTCTGTTTAAAATAACTGTCAATCAATAACGTATTTTTTTTATATGGTCCCCGCTGTTGGGGACGTCTCGTTCCCCTATCTCGTGTAGGACAGGGACTTTTTATTTCTAGTAATTTATTCATATTTTTTATTTTTATCATTCTTCTCTTTCATGTATCATATTATCTGTCGTACTGTTTCTTTAATTCTACAATTTTCTTAGTCTTTCTCTTTCATTCCCTTAGCCATTCATCCATCCTCAACCACTACATTCTAGGTTTCCTTACTATATTATTTTGCAACATTACATTAATTGTTCAAATATTTTAAATATATTTTCTTTATAATTATCATATTTATTATATTGTACTGTTTATTGCTCTGTTTTTGGTACTTATTTATTTATTTTATTTCAACAATAACGTATTGAAATATCATTGTTTTTAATACCTAAACATAAATAAATAGGATAGTAACCTCTTTCTAGTTCAAAGTAATCATTGAGATATTGCTGCCGTATTGAGGAATAGCACGCTAATTTTCTCTACGCACACGGTGCAAGGTATGTACAGGTTAAAATGACCGCGTGCAGCAGTAAACGTGTTAACCTGTCAACTGTCTTTAGATATATATGCGCATATCTCCCGGGTCGGCTCTACTCGAAACGGCTACATAATCAAATTACCTAAAAAGTAGAGTTTAAAATCACACGCTATTCAAAAATATTCTACATATCACAGGGTCATAAAAAATAATATTTCATTTATCATTTTAAAAAAAATAATTTCGTACACCGATAGGCGCAATGTTGGAACAGTAAAAATCGCCGTTATGATGGGCGACGAAAACCTTCGTCCATCATTCCTATCTTTCGCTCGTGGGGTGGCGAGTGATACAGTTGAAAGTAATAAAACTGTACAGAATATATATTGTTAATATATATTCTATACAGTTATAATATATTGTTAACTAATAATAAGAAATAGAAAAAGAAATGTGTAATAAAGAATTAAGAAAGTAAAATAAATGTGTGAATAAAGATAAAATTAATGTAAGATAAAATTAAAGAATAAAAATAAATAAAATGTACCTAGCCACCTTAGAGTAAGAAGATGATGGAAGAAAGGCGAGGAAGGAAAGAAGGTATAAAAGAGCAAAACGAAAGATATTGTGAAGGACAAAAGTAAAAAATGAAAGATATTGTGACGCGTGAAAGAGAGTGATAAATAAAGAAAAGACTGACTGAAAAAAAAATTATTATAAAGTTCCTGATCCCTAAAAGTTAGGGGTACGAGGGGCCCCCAATAGCGGGGGCCATGAAAAAAAATAACACTAAAAATTAAACCACTGTAGGTATGATCCTTTAAAAAGTGGGACATAGGATGTAAAGTATTACGTAAGTTTGTAAAAAGTTATAGTTAAATACCAAAAAGTATAGTTCGTTTGTCAGCAATCTGGGTGGGTTCCTTATTGGTAATCACCGCAGCAAAACAGGTTGAGAAAGAGTTGAAGCATGGTGCTCGCGTTTTGGACGCCTAAGGCAGGGACGCACAGACCGCGGCCCGCAGGCCGCTTGCGGCCCGCCGACAGCAAAAATAATACTCTCGTACTTTCGAAATATATTGAATTCTATTCCAGAATAATTTTAATAAATTATTATCATCAGATCATGATTTGCTCGAGTAGCCCCTAGTCTTAATAAGTCTGTGCAACCATGGCCTAAGGTCTTTGTCCATGTTCTCATATACGCATTTCAAGTAGTGCATTTGGTATATTGTCTATAATTTATTTAACCTAATGTATGTTATATTATTTATAGATAATATAATTTCGTTACTGTAATATCATAGGAAGTAAAGTACCTTGAAGTAAATATCCTGTAAAAGAGAAAAAAGGAATAAAATATTGTAAAACGTTAAATAAATATTGTAAAGTATCAATTCGGAAGGAATATTGAAAGAAAAGAGGCGATATATGAAAGGTAAAGGAATGAATAGGATAGAGATAATGTGAGAGAAGAAAGTAGAATGAGTGAAAGATATTAAGATGGATATAAGAAGAAAGAGCTAATAAAAAAGAACGCGGAGAAATTATAAATCCAGAATTGTCCCTTTGCACCCAAGACGGGAGAATGTATGAGAGATCCCCAAAACTGAGGGATAAATTCTTAGAAAAAAAATTCATGTCCTAGTTGCTAGATCTCTAGAGGCTTCAAATATCTCAGGCAGGTTGCGCTGTTCATCGTGTCATTCGTTGGGTTACACATATGCCTTGCAGTTTGTCCTTGCAACGGACCTTGATTTTTATAACAGACATTCCAATGAGCTCGCACGCTAGCCACAGGAGTATATATCCAATGCCCGGGAGAAGGACCCTGGCCTCGGTCGCTTTCGCTAGCTAGGTGACGTCTCACGCATAGACGCACACTCTTTGTGTCGGTTGCGTTCACATGCTATGTGACATATCACGCGCCGAGGCTAATTCATGTTCACGTTATAAATTCTTGTCTCAGCTCTTCAATTTCATTCTCGAAGCATCTTTAAAATCACGCAACAATTTTTATATCGCTTCGCAACCCAACGGGATAAGTGTTGAACAAATATTATAAAAAACATTAATATTAAATAGCGTTCAGCTATAAGTTGCTAAAAATTTCGTCTGTATTCTTAATTCTATTATTATGTATTCCTTATTATTTTTTAACTTTTCTCTTTTATTTTACAATGCTTTAACTCCGTTCTGACAGAAAACAATTTCTTCAATTGCTTTCGACTTCTTTTCTTTCTTCATCGGAAGCCATCTCCTGGTATACTGTCAGCGGAGAAAATTGCACATATATTTATGTATCTATGTTGTAAATGTTACATCTATTGATCAATGATCTTCAGTCATTGAGGTTGAATCTATTCGCACCTCGCACCGGAACGAACACATCCTGTCTACTACCGGCGCTCCTCGTTCAGACCTGCTGTCATCTGACCAGTTCTGGGAGATCGTGTGGCTACTTATCACCGCCATCAGAGGAGTATCGACCTGCGGTATAAAATCAGACCAGGTCTTCTGCCTACTACCCATTCCTAATTTAATTTTTTTTTTCTTTCGCCTCAAACTTACTACAGATAGTAGATTCAGCAAAAAGAGGTAGTATTAAAAATAGTTTGTTACTAATCATAATTGCATGCCATTTAACTCAGTCAGTGATAACATCCTTCTTCTGAACAGAAAATGCAGTGGAAAAGAAAGATACGGCACTACCTTTATACTGGAACGTCTTAACGATTATGGACATATATTAAGCCATTTTTATCTAATTCTAATATCATAGTTGAATGTGGTCGCACATTTAACCCTTAAATGTATTATTATGAAAAACTGCAACATATTACCTAAACGCCATAAGTAGCAGTAAATGCATAGTGTTGTATATCTGCAACACAAGGATCTTTAATAAGTATAAAAATATTATATGTATATATTTTTTTTATTTTTTTCTGTATTGTAGTGTACATTATGTGTGCATTATAAGACATATGTATATTAAAAATATAAACAAAAGTCATCCATTTAAGGGTTAAAGCTAAGGTCGCTTGACAGGCTGACAGAATTATAATGATAGTTTGATTTTATTATTTATTACAATTATATAAATAGTATATATAGAGATTTAAATATATATATTATGGTATATGCGTACATAAATATAGTAAGTAGTATCAATCAATATAAACTACTCAAAACAAAATAGGGCCCACCGCAACTTTGTCTCTAATCGTGTTTATAAATAACTCATATACTAATCATTGACAAAATGAAGCACTACCATTTCTAGCACACATGTTTATTAGTTCATAATGATGTTTTAAAAGTTAACTTTTTTGTTGATTTCAAGTGGGTAGACAAAAAAGTAAAGTGCTTAAATTTATCCATTTCTTAAATATTCAATCGTTTGTGTTCTCAGTCTTGCTTTAAGCGCAATACTTTGATCACACTTTGTTTAGCTGTGTTTTTTTCGTTTCGGCATTATTCCCGATTACAATGCCAGGTTATATATATTATATTTATATAAGGTGTTTCAATGTGAATTATTATATTAACTTGTTACATCTACCTTTATTAATTTATTTATCTATGCACCGTCTAGAGTAAAGCCTTCGGCATTAAGTTTGCCATTATACATAATACGTGAAAAGTATTTAAAATAAATAAATAAATTATGGTTCAGACATACGTTAGATATGTGGGTGCTGTTCGTCAAAGTTATTTCAACATAAATATATGGAGTCGACAGATTAAAATAATTAAATAAATATAGTCTTTCATTATCGTCATCGTCTCCATAGATTTCTAATAAGATTGGTTATAAGTAGAGGTACGGAAATTTCGCAAAAAAAAATCACCAATTTCGCATTTACATTTTTCAAAATTTAGAAATTTCGCATAAATTTCGCATTTATATTTTTGAAATTATAAAATTTGTGTAAATTAGTTATTTATTAAAGAAAAATACTTGTTTAGTAATTTTATTACTAAATATGAAAGTAAAGTTTAACAAAATACAAAATTTCAAAGTACAAGTCTTAACATTAAACAATTTTAATTAATTAAAAGATAACATTGTCGAAATTTCAACATTTGACTCCTTAAGCGTCGTTCTTCGATCCGCTACGACAACATTGTATATGCTGAAGAAGCGTTCAGCGTCCACGTTGTTGGTTGGACTCCAAATACTCTGTAATGCTGCTTCAGCAAAGGACGGAAAGTTGCATTTGACAGCCAACAATATGCCCCTTACATTGGGGTTTTCATTTATATTAATAGGCCGAAGGATTAACCTATGAAAGTGCGCATACCCATCAATTAGCTCATTTTGAGGAAATCCTTGGAAAAAAGGAATTTTCGAAAAGCTTTCCAGCAATACGTTTATATTTAATGTGGTTGAACTTGCAGCCACTGATGGAGAAAACAATTGGCCAATGTGAAAGAAAGCCTCGTTCGTCTTATTTAATTTCATGTGAAGAGAAAGCTTACTGAAACTTTTGTCGCTTGCTGATTTCAACATAGTTTTCATTGTCTCATCAATTCCTTTATAGTCCTTAAGACATAGTGACGTCTTTTCATCAAAATAACCTTGACGTTGCCGTTCAAGCGATGATTTTACATCCTCTAATTTGTTCCATAACAGGTGTGCAATTGGATAACTTGTCCCTTCTAACTCTTCAATCAATTTCATTATTTTGGGGCAGAACTCAGAGATAATAGTTATTTCAATTTTTAGTTTTCGCTTAAAAGTTATATCAACGTAACATTTTTTCAAAAATAGAAGAAGTAGTAGAAGAAGAGAAAGTATGTAATCCGAATAATCATTAAGATATAAAACTGCAATTTGCAACTGTAATTGTCGCGAGTCGCGACTCGGGCGATAAGATAATAATTTAATAATCATTACTAACACTACCATACATTTCGCATTTATTCGCATTTATGTGTAATTTTCGCATTTATTCGCATCTATTTCGTAAATACGAAATTTCCGTACCCCTAGTTATAAGCTCTCTCTGCGTCCCTCACCTTATACTGCGCAATCTGCAAATGCCATTTGGACAGCAGTGATAGTCCATTAAAAAAACAATGATCTAAAACGTGAATAGTTGTTTTATTATTTTATAGTGAAAGGGTTCTTTACTCATAAGAGAAAATTTTGTAAGAAAAATTGTAAAAAATTATAAAACGCTATTGTGATTCGCAGCTGGGAGATGAAAGATCCGTATCAAATAGCGGCAACCCTCTCCCAACTGTCTGCGTTTAGTTAAAGCAAAAAATAAAATATTGTAAAAAAAACACTAGCGATATAAATTAGAATTAATAAAAAAAAGTCACAGCGTTCCATATCTCTTATTTTCATATACTACACGTCCTCACATATTTGGTTAGGTTAGGTTATATATTATTCCCGGGACGGGCTATCGAAAATAGAACGGCACGAGGGAAGACCGCGTGGCGATCCCTGACCGGGAGTTACCGCGGTCCCCCGTATAGCGCTGAGGGCGACCACCAGGGGGGGGGGGAAGGGATAGTGGGTAGGAATCCCACATACCCCTGCCCTCCCCCCAGAAGCAGGGCATCTTGAACACCGGAAGATTTCCCCCACCGAAAAAAATAAAAAGGTTATATATTATTTTAAAACGAGAAGTGTTCTCTAGAAAACTTTTATATTTCCGAAACAATATTTACCGGATCGGCTTGTGGCAATATAAAACAATGTGTTATTTCTCTCATACATTTAAGAAATATAATGAGATTAGCCCACAAGTTGGATGAAAATACGGAACGTCTTACAATTTAATTACGTAGGATACAGTTTGCTCGCATGCTGCCCTGACCGGGGATTAAACGGATTAATTATTTTTCCAGCTGCATAGCGAAGGAAATTACGTTTTCTTTTGCCATACACTTGGCGTGCCAAAAGGAAATTATAAGAACTAATTCTAATTCAAATGCCTTCTAAATTTTTCTGAATATCGTTTAACTGAATAGAAATTAGATTTAATAATCAAATATTAATTAATTAAATTCAAAATATAATAATGTCATCAAAAAGTAAGGTGAATATGTAAGAAAAGGACCAATATTTAGCCACTTCTGCACATGCAGTGGTAGTCGTGCAACAAAGTGTACCGCCCGCCAGCACGATGATATATATAATGCGTATGCGGCAAACAATGCGAATAACACAACTGCCACCGTTAAATTAAATAAAAAAAAACACGTATTTTACCCCTCCACGGGGCATCTTCAGGAGTTATGTTATACCGATTAGTGCCAAACACAGAGTAACTTACTTACGCATTTATCAGCGCACTTATTACTTTATTGCACGACTACCACTGCATGTGCGGAAGTGGTTAAATATTGGTCCTTTTTTACTTAGGATGGACTTCCGCAAGGTAACACCTGATTCCATTAAATATTTAAGGTGAATATGTTAATAATTTAAATTCTTTGTTTAATCTTTCAAATCAAAATTATCCCCGTCCGATAAAATGCATTTTCGCATAGCGGGAATAGTCATTTTCCGGTACAGCCTTCAAGGCATCTTTTTCTTTTATGTCCCCCGCTATTGGGGCCTCTCATATCCTTAGCTTATTTTTGGGATAAGGACTTTTATATACTTTTAAAATTTTTTCAATTAATAATTTTATTTTCGAGCTCTTCTTTCATGCATCTTAGGTTCTTCCGTATTTTATCTTTTTTTCCACATTTTTTCTGCCTCTCTCTTTCATTTGATATCATACATTCCTCACCTCATTCCACAGTTTTACATTTCTTTATTTTATGTTAAACATTTTGTTCTATGTACATTTTTAATCGATTCAGGCGTTACTTTGCGGAAGTCCATCCTAAGTAAGAAAAGGACCATATAGCTACTTCCGCCAGTGTAACAGTATATATAGTAAGGAAAAGCTTTTTTAAAATTTGATTTATTACATATTAAGATTAATAATTGTTTACTACATGTTCCTGTAGACTTCACACTGCTAGAAGTTACTGTTGCATTCCAATAGAAATAAATAATTAATGTAATAAATTTATATAAGTTATAGTTACCCCTAACTAAACATCCTGTATATAGTAAAAAAAGATTGTTGAATAAATTGTTATTAGCCATGAGATTGAATTTACATTTCATAATAAGTGAACAGTGGGTGACTTAGACGGTTTATCCGTATAGCAAGTATGCCACGATAACGGTAAGGTAATATTTTGAAGTAAAAATGTACCTTCATTTTCTACCCCTAACTCAGTTTAGTTACTTCAGAGCAACACGAGAGGTCTGTAATTAAATTTTCAGCGGCCCCGTCTCGTCGAAAAATCGCGTCGTTCATTTTGGTAAATGGCAACGGAATATTATATTCGTTAATGGCAATTATCTATCTTTAACAGGCTGAAGAGTTCAGTTTCTTCGGTACCATCAATCGAATCTCAAGTTTCGTATCTCGAAAATCACATTTTTTAATAAAATTCCGCTGAACATAATTGGACTATTATTTTTTTATTACTATTTAATAAGACTAGAAAATATATATGTAGTTTCATAATAGTAAATAAAAAAGGACAATGGGCGGTCTTATCACACGAGGCATCTCTTCCAGAGAACCATAGGATATGGAAACAGTAGAAGTTTAAATAACAGGTAGTTAATGTGTTATGTACAGATAAATTATATATATATATATATATATATATATATATATATATATATATGTGTGTAAAAGGTTCCACGAAAGTTTCAAACGTGAAGAGCCAACATTAAAACAGACAAACATATTGTAATAGCATAAACAATCGCTCACAAAATTATAACTTATTTTATAAAGCCTTGAGAAAGGTATAACAAGTTTATTTATATATCTCGTGCTTACCTTATGTAGATCGCTATTTTTTATATTTAATAATATTGTTATGTCGACAAAAATGACATTTACAAGATGATTAATTATAAGTGTAATGACTTTAAAGACATAAATGTATAGCCCATTTGCATATATATATATATATACATATATATATAGCGTATACATATATATGTTTATATATATATATTTATATATATATATATATATATATATATATATATATACGCAACAAGCTTCCTCAGCTACTCGCACTCTCATTTCAAAGGTTTTTTTAATAGTAATATGACTTTAATAGGATAATATATATGTATATATGTATGTATATATATATATATATATATATATACATATATATGTATACGCTATAAATATATATAGGTTATAAAACAGTTCTTTGATAATGACTAGTATGACTTCGGGGAGATGCGCACAGACTGTGAATTCTTTTGTTTAATTTTTTTTCTTTGTTTTTAGTTTCCTTTAATAATGTTTGCCTAGTTTCTTCATAATCCTATTAAAGTCATATTATTATTAAAAGCACCTTTGAAATGAGAGTGCGAGTAGCTGAGGAAGCTTGTTGTATATATATATATATATAAACATATATATGTATACGCTATATGTAATATACATTACTTATTTACATTCTTCACCGTTTCGCTTATTTATTTCTTCTTCCTTTTGGCTGATGGATGCCCACTTCAAGTCATAAGTTTCTCTCAAACATCGCCGCCATGATCTGTCATGAGCTGCTCGCCTCCAGGGATTTTCAGAGATCTTAGCTATGTCCTCGGTCCACCTAGTGGTCACCACTCACCCAATGCCACTTCAGATCCAACTCTTCGAGCTATGTCAGACTGTATCTTCATAGATGTATGATATATCCTCTTTGATTTATAACGTTAACTAATTTAATTTTAAAGCTATGATATAAGTTTTGTTAATATATTTCTAATGTTGATTGAAGCTCCTGGGAAGTAAAATAGAGCTTTTACCTTTCTCTCTCAAACAGCGATGTAATAATAACGGTAAGTGTTTTTACCCCAATTTTCATTACATAACTTAACACCTTCAACGTTGGCTCAATTATAATTTTACTTAACTCGTAACTTAATAACCACGTGCCTCGCTAAGTAAAATAATTACGTCTTGAACTTTTTAACGTGTATATTAATTTAATATTACACTTTCGTCAAGATGGAAAGCTTCTACTCTATGTAAGAAAAGGACCAATATTTAGCCACTTCCGCACATGCAGTGGTAGTCGTGCAATGAAATGCACCGCCCGCCAGCCCGCTGATAAATGCGTATGCGGCAAACAATGCGAATCACACAACCGCCATCACCAAATCACTCAACACGTGTTTCACCCCTCCACGGGGCATCTTCAGGAGTTATGTTACACCGATTAGTACCAAACACAGAGATTCTTCTACTCTATCTTAAGGCGGTATGTAAGAAAGGAAGAAATATTTTTTTATTTGCAGGAGAAACATCATCATGATCCTTATTTTTGCCGTAATTCCAATGTTGGACATAAATATCTTCCACAGATTAACAAATGGACCAGTCAGGATCGGCCTGCTCTTTGATTTAAATCAATAAAAATTATAAAAAAGTAATTTAATTACGTTTGAAACATATTCTCTTATTAGCTACTAGCATTGAAAAGATATTTGAATTAATAAAGAAATAAATATTATCGGTGTTTACGAAAAATGAAATTAAGATAATAGACACAAGCCATGATTTAGTAACCAAGTCTATGATAATAATGTACTGTGATAATCAAAACTAAAATCTGTGATAACTTTAGAAATGGTGAAGGATATAAGATAATGTCTGAAAGAAATGCAAAGAATAAAAACAGTCATAGATACTGTGAAGAACGCAAGATGTAGAACAAAAGAATATTTGAAACTTGAAAGAATGAAATGGAATAAAAATTAAATATGAAAACATTATTAAACCCTTGTAAAACAAATTTAAACCCAACATGTAGCGGCCAGCGGTCAGTGGTCGGGTTGTTTTGCTTGATATTATATTATTTTTAGCTTTCTTAATAATACATAAATAAAACAACTATACTAATGACTTTACGTAATCGAAAAATTGTTAATACATTAGACCAGTGATTCTCAAAGTGCTCTATATCGACCCCTAGGGGTCTATGACAACCTGCAAGGGGTCTACGTCAGCGAAAAAAAATTTGGGGGTCCATGAAATGAAAATGGGGGTCCACGATAGTGGATCTCAACACATACACTGATAGTACCTTTTACTTACATCATACTATCTTATAATATCAAAACATTTACATTATTTATAAAAGTACCTACGCAGTAAAAAATTTATTGCTTACGTTTTTTTATTTATAGTTTATTTTATGTTTAAATAAACATGTTACGTATATTTTACATAACAGATACAAAATTTTATTTTGAGTAGTTTTAATTTAAATTCAATTAATAAATGTATAAATTAACATATGTTTTTACTTTAAGTTTTTAACACTAAACTTTACTACAGTTAGAAATTTACAGGAAATCAATATCAGGTAAGTAAGGGGTCTACCCAACATGTAAAAACATGGCAAAGGGTCTACGACACAAAAAAGTTTAGGGAACTCTGCATTAGACGAACTAATTTAATTTATTTATAAAAACTTATCGTTTGAAGAACAGCTTAGAAACAGATCAATGAAGCCTCCAGAAAAGCCTTCTCCATTACTCTCTGTATGATTTCGTCACCAGTAACAATTTTAAATAACAAAAATGTAATCTAATATATAAAATTCTCGTGTCACGGTGTTCGAACTTGAACTCCTCTGAAACGGCTTGACTGATTTTTACCAAATTTAATATGCGTATTCAGTAGGTCTGAGAATCGGCTACTATCTATTTTCTATACCCCTAAGTGGTAAAGGTTGTTCACACTTAAAAAAATATATTTTTTTAACGAAATTTTTCGTTTTTATTTTTTTATGATACAGCATACAAGAATACATACAACCATAAATTTTCACCCCTCTACGATCAACCCTTATTTTTTATTTGTAAATTAAAATATCAATTTTTTTTTGCAAAACAACGTTTGCGGGATCAGCTAGTATTAATATATAATTTCGTTTTAATATCAACACTAGGCAAAGTTAATTATAATTAATAAATTAGCAACGTAGCCTTTGAACAGTTAAATGTAACTTTGCACGTAAACCGTCCATTGAACAATTTTAACAATCGCTCGCTTTGATATGCACCTGCGTCAAGCTTAACCTGAACCTTCCAGGGGTTGAACTGCTAATTCGAAGTTAAAATAAGAAAAGTTACCCTCCCAGCCACTTGGCGTGCCGTAATGTTGAAAGTTTGTAGCAGTAACGTTATTTATTTTAATAGCAGCTACACTGCTACACTGCTACTACGCTATTAGCTATTAATAGCGTTTTATATTTCGCAGCTTTGTTGCCATTTTATAACATTTTAATGTATAATAATAAATTTGTTTTTATTATAATACAGACATTATCTCAAGATATAGTGTTCATTTATTGTCGTTTTATCTATAATACGTACATTAATCGACACAGGTCTATACAACCTGTTTCCAGCGGTTTGCATCTAACTTTTGTATATTAATCATATTTAATAATAAAAATAATGATTTACCGCTGAATATAAGACGTGCTAACTCACTGCCTATTTTTAAGAAAATGGTTAAGAACCATTTACTAGACCTATAATTATCTATCTTTTAATTCATTTCTTTTTCTTCTTCAGTTTCTTTCTGAGGCAAGTGCGATTGAACCAATACTGATCGAAGTCAGTTAGATGTTTTTATTTATTATTATATTATTTTTATAATATGTATTAAACCTTATTTATTATAAGTATATATGTTATATATATGTATGTATGTTAATGTATGTTTATGTTCGTTTGTTTGTAAATATGTATTTTTTGTACACGTAAACTACCCATCATTAGTACTTTTACCTTTTCCATACTATGGTTGTCTGTAAGAGATTGCCTCGTGTGATAAGACCGCCCATTGTACTTTTTTGTATATTATTGTAAAACTTATTAAATGTATCTTAACGCTTACAATAAAGAATATTAATTAAATAAATTAATTAAAATCTACTGCACGCTTGTAACCTTATAATATATTTATATATTTAATAGAAACATTACAATAATAATAGTAAATTACAATTGTAATATTAATGTAATTGCTTTTTACTACATGCATATGAATTTTTGTCTGTTTATTTCGGCTGATTTCTAAAATGACTCGATCGAGTTTAAAGAGCCTTCTACTGGAAGGTAGATCATGTTATTAAGAAGAACTAAGGCTTCTTTAATTTGAGAAAAATTGTTCAAGGAAAAAAAGCCTAAATAAAATTGAAACTTTTCAAAGATCTAGTCTTTTGACATTGCGGTGTTTTGACAACAAGATATTTCGGAGCTTCTCAAACATTGGCCCTTCATATTGGATTCAAGCGGTCTCTTATTAAGTAAGAACAGGACCAATATTTAGCCACTTCCGCATCTGCAGTGGTAGTCGTGCAACGAAGTGCACTGCCCGCCAGCCCGCTGATGAATGCATATGCGGCAAACAATGCGAATTACACAACTCCCACCGTCAAATCACTCAACACGTGTTTCACCCCTCCACGGGGCATCTTCAGGAGTTATGTTACACCGATTAGTACCAAACACAGAGTCGCACTACTCTGACTGACACTAATCGTTTTTTTATCAGCGGGCTGGCGGGCGGTGCACTTTGTTGCACGACTACCACTGCATGTGCGGAAGTGGCTAAATGTTGGTCCTTTTCTTACTTAGGATGGACTTCCGCAGGGTAACGCCTGATTCCTTTAAATATTTATGTCTCTTTCTAAGTTAGACTTATCTTATAGGATGGTTTATCGCAGTTATATAAAACTGTCTATAACTTTGATCGTAGTATCTCCGATAATTACTTGAGAAGGCTTGACATGAGACATCAACTTCGTCTTGTCCATATTTATTTTACAACCTATTTAAGGCTCTACTGAGATCATTTACCATTGTACTCAGGTCTTCCATGGTCTTCATTAAGATTATGTCATCGCAAAACCGAAGGTGAAACTGAGTCCAAGCTTGCACCAGTCCATGAGCTTGTAGATATCTTCCAGTACAGCGTTGAAGAGTTTCGTATAGATTATATCTCCTTGTTCAACATCTCTTTGCAACTAGATTGGTTTAGCGCTCTTATCCTGAACCATTATATTGCTTAAATGATTCTATGTGAACAATAACGTTAACAGCATTTATATTTCAAAATAATCATTACTTCAATGTTATAGATGATACCAAAACCAGGTAAAAACTCCAATTGAAGTAGAATAGGTAAACACAAGTATAGTAATTAATATTTTAAGCTCTTTAAGATCACAAAGCAAGAAGCTTACTGTGAAGTTACCACTCGTAACTTGATAACTTACTTGACAACAAGTTGAAGCATAGACTGATTACAAAGCACCATCAACAAAAATTTTCAATTTTGAAAGGACATATATATATATATATATATATATATATATATATATGTATATATATATACACATTATATATAAATAAATAAAATTGAAACGTCTATTTGTAATTTTAAAAGAACCGCTTTTTACTACATGCATATGTGTATTTATACGGTATATTTATTAACATTACATTTTTTTTAATTTTTGTCTGTCTGTTTGTACCAGCTAATCACTAAAATGACAACCTATTTTGACCGGAGTCATATTGGAAGGTGGTTGATGTAAGTAGAAATAATTTAGGCTACTTTTATTTTACAATAATTATTGTTAAATTCCACGCGGACAAAGTCACGGGTATAGATAGTCATTAATATATCGCAATAGCAGCCCCTATATAAACTGAAAAGGTTTCGAAAAAGTACTTCGTAAAGTAATTTGATTGTACCATCAACGAGCAGTGTTGAAGGCTGTTGTACAAAGTAACCTTTTAAAATCATTCCTTTTAATGGCTGCCTTGTGCTTTTAGTAAAGAGTTAAAAAAGTTCTGTTAATAAATATTAAGTATTTGATTTTTGCTTTCTTACAAACGAGGCGATATTAACCCGATTAGATTTACGATCATTATAACTTCAACCGTAGGATATTCACTGCTCAATTTAGTCCTTTTTTATTGGGTGGAGGAGGGGGAGGGGGCGAAGGAGAGGGTTGTGTGGGATTCCTATACACTAAAACCCCTTAGTTGATCGTCTTCGGCACCTTCAGAGAGGCCGCCGGATCTCCTACGGAATTCTCTGCCCCACTGTATGTGTCAAGAGATATCCCTGGAGGAAGCTGTGCTTCCGCAACATCATTGCTGTTACACTGTACAGTTGCATGTCAGCGTCTCATATATCTTAGCAAAAATTTTAACCAAAAAAGAAATATAAACACGAGAAATGTTAATACAGCAAATAATTGTTGAACCTTTGACGGGGAACGGTACATCTCAAGTGGTGTGGGATCGTGGAAGCGTGCTATTGGTTCAGCGGATCTTTGTTTTTATAACAAACATTCCAATGCGCACGCGCACCAGCCACAGCAGTTTACATCTCTTGCCCGGGAGAAGGACCCTGGCCTTGGTCGCGTTCACTAGCTAGGTGACGTCTCACGCACCGACGCACTTGTGTCGGTTGCGTTCACCAGCTACGTGACGTCTCACGCGAAGGGCCAATGACGTTTACAAATTTACGTTGTAAATTCTCGTCTTAGTTCTTTTCATTCGCGGAGAATTTTTAAATTCACGCCACAACCTTTATATCGCCTTGCACCCCAAAGGTGTTAGTGTTGAACAAATATTACAAAGACATTGTATATGTCTGCACGATGGTAAGATATATATATATATACGTGTAAATGTATAGTATAATGAGTGTGCTTGCGGTCAGGGAGAAGTAGGGACCCCTACCTGACCTCCCTTTAAACTTAAATTGATTGTAATGAATTTCAATGTAATAAACAATGTTTTTGATAAAACCTATTTATGTAATGCATGTATTTCGCACAAGCATTAACTTTTTTTATTCCAAAAATCATTTATAAAATAATTAAATGAATATTTTGTACGACTAATTCAAAATTAACTTTATCACGAAACTGCTAAGTTAAAGTTTTAGTCACGCATGAGTTAACAAAGTATTTTGTAGTTAAATTTAATTATGTGAAGTTTAATAACAGTTGAAAGTTAACAGCGGTTAAAATGAGTTCGTTAGTTGGATTTTTATTGTACAACTTAATTGGTTATAAATTTAAAATGTTTAAAAAGGTAATGTGTAGCTAATTCGAAATGCAATATTTCAGTAATGTTATAAAAAGATCATTATATATTACTGCGAATATATTAAAATTAATTACAATTCGACTCGTATATTTTAGTTATTTTCATAGCGTTCTTACGGGTTTTTATTACGAGGCAGTTACGTCAATCTCGATTCTTTATTTATTTTACAGAAAAGAGCGATACAAGCTATTTATAACTTAAAACTTAGAAATTCCCTAAGAGATGTTTTTAAAGAAATTGATGTTCTAACACTTCCTTCGCAGTACACGTTTTATAACATATTATATATTGCATTGACATATACATGATAAATACAAGAAATAAAAATAAACAAGTAACACCTAAATTTCATTAAAAAAAAAGTTATCAAATACTTCGTCGGTCCGAGTGTATATATGTAATAAAGTTCCACGTGATATCTTAGACTAGTTAAATCTAAAATTAAAAGTATATTATTAAATAAATCTTATTATAGCATTCAAGGAAAGAAGCTGCTTGGATATTAAATTAAAAGACAAAATAAGGAACAAAGCCATCCGCAAAATAATGTCTATAACAGATTCCTATTTCCATTCTATTTCCTACAAAGACAGGTCACAGCTGGGCAGGTCACGTGGTGAGGTTCGCTGATAACAGAAGGACACAAAGGATTATAAAATGGACAGGACCACGAGGTACCAGAGCGAGAGGCAGACATAATGCCAGATGGGCTGACGAGATCGTGGCTGCGGCAGATCAAGGGTGGCTCCAAGTTGCCAAAGATAGAGAAAAATGGAAAAATTGTGAGGAGGCTTTTGCCCTGAGGGGGCCCATACAAAATTTGTACAAAACTTTCAAAACAATTATCTAAAATTACTAATTTTAAGTCATTTGTATAGAATGAAATAAGGCTTTATTACTATTATTATACCATTCAAGAGTTTTTAGATCATCGAAATGTGTTGAACTTTTGTTGACTCATTTACATGATTGATATTATAATATACATATTTAAAATTGTTAATTTTAATTTTAAAGACCAATTGTTGAGTTTTTGGCCGGATTTTCTCAATAGATTAGCGTTCCGTATTTGTGGTACTTACTACGTATAATATTAAAATAATCGACAATTATCTGCAAGCGTAGTATGTACATAACCACATAACGTGGACAGATTATATTGTTAGTAATAAGAAAATGGTAGGTGTAGATTGCTTCCTATCAGTTCTATTGAAATACTATGGTCGCCTATGTCCAGCCGTGGGCATCTTACGGCTGAAATGATTGTTAACATAAAGCTATTTAACTCAAAAAAGACTAATGTACTCATTATTGAGCCGCGATAGCTCAGTGGTAAGGACTGAGAGTTTCGATTGTATGTCGCGGGTTCAATTCCCGAAATACAATCTTATATAATTCACACTGTGCGTTAATTATATAGAATTGCCACAGATCACAAATAAGATTCTCGAGGATGGGCAGCATCATCCTCTGCGTACCATAATAACACTGCGATCGCCAATTCGCCAAGTTTGGCGATAATGGTATATCCCCCATAGATATCCTTGGGGGGTGCCCTGAGTGTTGCAGTATGCGCCTACGGGGTTAAACGATGACGAATCCTAATTAGATGCATGAGGCTTTTTCCCAATAGTGGACGTCATACAGTTTAAATGACGACCCTCCTTAGTGAACAATAAAATAGAAAGAGTCTAAAATAAAATAGATTTTAAAAAGTTAACAATGAATAAGAGTCAAAAGTTGTAATGTTAAAGAAATCAATTTTATCTTTTTTATCTTGTAAATAAAGTTAATCATTAAAAACGTAGACAATTTGGCATTCAGAATACGGTACGACATATCTACGTTCCGAGTCCGCGATAAACTATCGGAATGAGATATAACTCGGCTCTCCGGAGGGTATAGATCGGAATTCGACAACTGAAATATCCTTCTTATCTAGGGTACGTACGGAAATCTATTACCATAAATGTTTCTTACAAGCTGTTAGATCCTTTGCCGGATTTCATGTGATCATACTTATATATCTATATATATATATATATACGTTTATAACTAAAATCACATGTCATTTTAGGTAGTTTTCTAAAACGAAATGAGTTTTAATTATTAAAATTAGTAAAGTAGCCCTTGGTGATGCCTTTTAACTTGACGGACTTTAAATGAAAATCATGAGGTGTTTTTTAAAACCCAAAGAGAAGAATCTTGATAATACTGCTCTATTGTACTCTTTTGTTTATTATAATGAAACTATTTACAGTACCGGCGATAAATATTGCACATCGACCTTAAGAAAGAGACAATCGGCTAATTTCGGCTTCGTAGAGCACTATCTCTGTCCCACTATCTATGTGACGTTTTGTTAGTCGTTGTATTTCGTGCGACAAAGATAACGCTCTACGAAGAAATTAGCCGATTGTCTCTTTCCAAAGGTCGATGTGCAATGTTTACCGCCAGGTACTGTAAGTGTATTTACCCTAGGTTGTAAAAAAGGTTGCTCACCCCTGCCCTAGCGTGTACAATAGAGAATATTAAATAAAATAAAATTAAAAATGTTGTTTAACAAGGCGTCCAAAATTCCATCGGGTAAATCTAGAATATTACATTTGTTACAACAATTCTCATTTGTTTGTGTACAAAAAACAAATTTCACCGAAAACAAACCGTATATAAAAATGACGCAACATTTTAACATTTATAGTTGCGAACAGAATAACGTTTAAACAAAATGAAATGTTGCAAAAACAAATAGTGAATTTAGAAAAAAAATTATTTTGGCTGTCATTATTTAAAACTAGCTGTCATTTGTGGTTTTTTCATCATTTATAGTACGACTAAGAGTTTTGATCGTAGGTCTCGGGTTGGTGCATTGGTGCAATTCTTGGAATACAATATTATATAGCTCACAATTTATGTATGTATATATATTTATATATAGTGTATATATATTTGTATATAGGATTGCCACTGCTCACAAATAAGTTTCAAGAGGATGGGCAGCAGCGACGTTTGCGAACTTTAATACCACATCACAATCGCCAATTCGCTTACCAAGATTGATTATGGTATATCCTCCACAGAAGATATCTATGCAGGAAGTCTATACATCGCCGTGAGAGGGTGTAAGCTGAAAATGTGTAATAATACGCAACTAACATTAATAGAATACCTAATAGATTCAGGCGTTACTTTGCGGAAGTCCATTCTAAGTAAGAAAAGGAGTAATATATAGCTACTTCCGCTATGTAGCAGTAGCCGTGCAATAAAGTGCACCGCCCGCCAGCCCGCTGATAAATGCGCATGCGGTAAACAATGCGAATCACACAACTACCACCGTTAAATCACTCAACACGTGTTTCACCCCTCCACGGGGCATCCTCAGGTGATCCACTGACCAGTGTCAAAGACCTGTGTTTGGTTCTAATGTGTTGTAATGTAATTTTTTGTTTTATTTTATACTTGGTGGCTTACCCGAACAGTATTTGTTTTATTTATTCATTATGGAGTTGTATTATCCATATTGCCTCGTAAAACCACTGTTCATTCAAGGGAAACATACATCACCTTCACTATTGATAAAACTGAACCAATGTTAAACAAATAATATCGATTGTTTTTCGTGTGATAAGTAAAAATGTCTATTTAATTTCATATTAGAGTATATCAAGTACTTTTAATTTGAAATATATAATTTTTAGAATCTTTATTGATTCCATTAAGAGAAGTAATTTTGTTTCGCGAAAGTACCACAGAGTTAGCGCAGAGCTGTTAGGTTGTACTATTAATTTTACAGTTAGCCGAGCAGTTTCGCATCCGAACGCGCTTTCCATTGCCCGCTTTGTTAATGGCGTGTGTGCGCGAGTAATAAACAAAGGCGCATTGTACTAGTTAGCCGCGCTGGCACGTTATTAAAACATTTGTTTTCTGTTACTGTTGCGCTGTTTGGATTTTTTAATGTGCGGAAAGATTGAATGACTAAATTGGATCTAGATTTATAATATGTAAGGAGTTAGCGGCTTATTAAAAGATATTTGTAACACTTTATCAATTTATTTAACACACGAACAAATTTTTATTAGCGCTTGAGTGCGAGCAAAAAGGACGTGCATTCGTCGTAGGACTCTGGGGCGCAATGTGCTCTGCGACCGAGTGAAAGCGGGCAATAGAACAAAGGCGCAAAAGAAACAAAAGAAACAAAAGTAACAAAAGGTCTGCGCCCGCGTCACCGGTGCGTGCAAGTGCCCGCTGCACTAATTCGGCTACGCTCGTCCATAAAATCTTACACCTATTATTCATTCAGACATCACATCAGTATATATACGACTCCCACATATGGTATCAAAGTTCTAGATTTGAAACATCTTGTCGTCAAATCTACTGATATATCTGAAAACGCAGGTTTTTTACTTTAGCGTATTGCCGGTGATCGTTTATGGAGATAGAACCTTATAAAATGACTCAGGGTCTCCCAGAGAGTAATAAAAACATTTTCAAATATAATACGATGCATTGTACCGTGTAGAATCCTTTCAGTATTTCATAAACGTTTTAAGGCTTTTCACTTTAAAATACCTTAACAGATTTTGTAAATTAATAACGCACAATTTAACTACAAAGGTTTCTATTTTAAAGGTATTATATGTAAAGTATAAAATGTAAATAATTGAGCCAGTTAAAGCTTTGTAAAGTGGCAGGCCGACCCGAAAACTTTAATATAATAGAGCATTTCACAAAGGTTGTTTACATGAAAATAGGTGAACAGAGGAGGCTTCTATGTCGTCGTTAATAATGAATACAGAAAAGCTCAGGTGTAAGCTGTTCGCCGAAGTCCCAGTTGAATGTGGAAGCAAATTAAATAAGGTTCTACGTCATTGATTTAGCGATAACTTATATTTACATTTGCACCTATTATTCATGTATCTATCTATCTATTTATGCATTTACTTATAAATTTATCTATTAACTCTTTTATTTCTTTATTATTCTTTATTATACACGATAAGATACATAATATACAGATACAATAATATACAGAAAAGTACAATGGGCGGTCTTATCACTCAAAGCAATCACTTACAGACAACCATAGCAAGGAAAAAATAATAGTACTTATAAAGGGTAGTTCACGTGTACAAAAAAATACATATTCACAAACAAATGAACATAAATATACATAAACATACATAGACATAGACATATACATACTTAAACATACATACATATGTATATAACATATATACTTATAATAAAAAAGGTTTAATACATATTATAAATACAATACAATAATAAATAAAAACATCAAACTGATTTGGATCGCACTTGCCTCGGATAAAATAAAGAAACAGAGGAAGAAAAAGTAATGAATGAAGGTATAAATAATCATAGATCTAGTAAATAATTTTTAACCATTTTCTTAAAAATAGGTAGTGACTTCTCTATCAGTCAATCCAAGGTACACCACATTAGACTGCTATAATAAATAGGTAGGTGTGTAAATGTTAAAGAAGAAATATTTAATTACATACCACTAGTGTATGTCTAAGTTACATCAATCATATTTTTATTATTTTTATCACAGATGGTTTCCTCCTTTATTTATTACTCGACTATTTTTGTTACTTTTATAACTTTGTCTATTACGTTCCAGCAGTACACCAGGAAGGTCTGGACTTCCCTCTTGGTTCACCAATGAGGTCAAGTTTTCTCCTTCCATCCTTTCCTGGAACCGAAACTATATTCTCTTCTTAAAGATACAAATACTGAACTGCCGGTGATCAGGGGTGCCACGGTCTGGTCCACCGCAGGATCACAGGTGCTCAAAGGGAAGAGAAGGGAAGAGAATCCCCGTGGCTCGTGAACATCTGGACCAGAACAGTGTCTAGCTGAACTTCAGCGAAACACGCGGATATCACAGGTTTGAGTGTGCAGACAGTGAACAAAGAAATGCTTTAAGCAGCTAAGTTATCCAGACTACCTATCTTATCTATATACTTATCTAGACTCATGCGTAACAATAACATGTAAACTGTATTTATATATGAGTCCGTGATCGCTTCCAAATTCGCTGTGGTCGCTATACTGCAATCGAACTGACGACCTGTACGTTCCAATCCTTAACCACTAAGCTTAATAGGAAAAATAGAATAAGAAAAGTGTAGTAATGTATTAAGAAAACACAACCCAAAGAAAATTGTGATAAAAAATAGAATCTGTAAATAATAAAATAAAGAATAAAAAAAATGTACCTAGCCACCTAAGAGTAATAAGATGATGGAAGGAAGGCGATGATAGCAAGAAGGAATGAACGAAAAAAATAAAAGTTATTGTGATGGAAATAAGGTAAGAATAAAAGAAATTGAAAGTTATGACAGTGAGTGAAGAATAAAGATGATAAATCTGAAAAAAATATTTGTAAACAAAGACCCTGATCCCAACTAATTAGGGGTACGAGAGGCCTCCAATAGCGGGGGCCAAAAATCAAACCACTAAGCTATTACTGTTCAACTTTAGGGCCTATCGTTATTTTAATTGAACCATTGTGTTATAAGTTACGGGAGTTTTTAATTAATGTAAGTACAAATTAGCATGGAGTAACGGTTCCGTAATAAGAAATCTCTTAGAACTCTATAACTTCGCAGCTGCGATTCAGGTGCGTTCAAGACCTCCGACGTAGAAATTGCTCCATAAAAACGATTAAAAATACGACTCTAACACAAGGCGTGTTTCGGTCATAAATTATTTTAGATTTTCAGTTTTACGAGCTTTTTCATTTTTATGCCGAAAACTTGTTAATATTATAACAGTGTAAAAGTTACGAGTGAAATTTAAATTCTAGTATTGTTTGTTTTTTAATAACAAAACACTTCTTTATATGCTTAATAAGGTCTTTACTACCTTAAAGTACCATCGTCTAAATATATCATAGACGTCTCCCAAAGATCGCTACGATGACAGTATAAAACACTTTGATTATGCTATCAGTTCACCTAGTCACATTGTCAAATTGCTATCTTACTTCTAGAGTACTGCAGAGGAGTTACAGGAGATACCATTAAAAGGAATAAGTAGACAAAAAACAAAAGTGACAAGACTTGTGAATAACAAAAGGACCAACATTTAGCCACTACCGCACATGCAGTGGTAGTCGTGCAACAAAGTGCACCGCCCGCTAGCCCGCTGATAAATGCGTATGCGGCAAACAATGCGAATTACACAACTGCTCAACACGTGTTTCCCCCCTCCACGGGGCATGTTCAGGAGTTATGTTACACAGGTTAGTGCCAAGCACGGAGTTTCTGGCGGGCGGTGCACTTTGTTGCACGACTACCACTGCATGTGCGGAAGTGGCTAAATATTGGTCCTTTTCTTACTTAGAATAGATTTCCGCAGGGTAACGCTTGATTCCATTAAATACTTAAGACTAGAAGAGAGAAGAAAATACTTAAAATTGTGATAAATTTAAAGAAAATATGAAAGTAATAATTAAATTATAAAGGAATGTAAATCTAATAAAGCAAAATAAGAAAACACAGTACAGGGTAACAGATCAAAATGTGAATCTGCATTATTCCTGTGGAAAAATGAATGAAGTCAGATGATGAATGAAAGGATTAGAAAAAAATGAAAGGAATAATAGACGAATGAATAAATGACATTAAAAAGGAAAAAATCTGTAATGTCTTTTTTTTGGTAAAAATAGTCCCTGAGTACCCAAGACGGGAATTACGTCACAGGCCCTTCTGTTCCATGTACTCGGTTTCTATGGAGCTTTAAAAGCTCCCAGGTCATCAAAAACTCTTATAGAGACAATGATAATGTACACGCTAAATGTAGACCGTGTGGGTAATCTATTGAAGAAGCCTATATCCAACAGTGGATGTCCAACCAAATAAAAAAGATAATAAATCAATTTAAAACTAAAAGACGCATCTACACTTAACCCAACTAAAATAATCACATCCTTAGAATACGTAGCAATTAAGTTATACGCAGGGAAACTTGTGCGAAGACGCCGTTAAACTTATTTAAGTTTAAGTAAGAGGGGGGAACTTACTTGCCTCATTATCGCTTTGGGAACTTTCACCGCACTACCGTAGTACGCTGTTATTCAACACCGCGATCTTAACAGTCTTGTTTAATTATTGATATCAATTACTATTGGTGACATAGATAAATAATACGTACAAATTTTGCAATACAATAAAAACCATTAACAAATTTCTTAAGTTAAATTCACACGACTGCATTTTTTACAAGCTTTTATTTCCAATCAACAATACATTCACCTTCGTTATCAACAGCCTTTTGCCATCTAGTATACAAATCTGTGCCGGAGCGGTAAAAATCAATCGGTTTTTCTGTAATATGTATCGACATAAACGATATTACCTTCTGAACCCCTAATAATTATGTAAATATTTTAAAAATAAAATCGAAAACTCGTGATGATTTCGATAGTTTATCAAATAATTACATTTGAACCTACGTTTGAATGCATATCGATTCATGATCTCCTTATATCGATTACTTTTAAATATTAAAAAAAATCTGGTTTTGATGCTATTAGATACATGACATTAAAAAAGCGATTATCCGTAATTTTTACATTGTTTTTTTTCCGCTGCATGTGCATAAGAAAATTTCTCTCAACTATACGAGTATACGTATATGCTTCAAATAAATAATAATGCATTGTTCTGAAAACGAAGATTTATTTTAAGAACTCTAAACATGGTAGATAAGTAATAATACAAGAAAACAGAAATGCCATTTAAAGTTTTAATTTTTAAATGTCGATAATTTTGTAATTGTCGATTCCTTTTTAAAGTTTACACTTCAATATTTTATATAATTACTTTAACATGTCAAATACCAACTGCTTTACCGACCGACTGTAATAGCCGCCATGATAACACGATTATTAACAGCGCCATCTATGAAGTGTCAAGGTTAAACCACTGTTTTACCGACATTAAATAAGTGCGGAATAACAAAATAGAAATAAATAAAGATACTAGTTACTTTATATTTTTGAAAAAAAAATTTAATTAAAATTTTATCTAATCTTTTACAATTAAAAAGTTTCTATTCATGTTTTTGAAATTTTGCAAACGATGACACTGTATGATAGTTCAAGCTGTAAAAGCTGAACGGATCATCGCTGACAGGTGTCAAAACGATTGTCAATTTATAGGCGTTCGTTTTGACCGAGGCACCCTTGTCTGGCGCGCGTCCAAATCTCCGTCTTTGTTGCATGCACGCTATATCCCAGCTCCGAAATATCGGTTTAGGCTTACAATGTCCAACTGCAAATTGTAGTTGCAAGGTAAAATTTTCGTGTCACGAATTTGTTAGGCGTTCTTAACGTTTAGTAACAAAACTTTAAAATGATTTTTTGTACATTTTAAAACGTATTTACTATTTGATTCTCTAGCTTACATTGTAGCTATATTTATATACTATAGTTAAAAGATATAAATAAAAGTATGTAAATAATATATGTGTATAGAAGTATATATTATTTATAAATATTCATTTAAATTAGTACATTGATATTAATCAAAATAAATTACTTACCTATTAAGTACGTAAAAAAAATATCTACCAAGGTAAACAGAATTCCTTTAGCCAAGAAAAAAATACAGAAGAAGTTGACCGAAGAGTAGGCTGGAAAAATACAGTGCTCGTAATGGCATATTCAAATCAAATCTCCCACTACCTACTAAGAAGATAGTTAAGGACTCTGAGATATTACAATGCCTCACCTACAGATGTCAAACCTTGACATTTGACCTGAAAACTAGGAACAAAATACAAACCACCCAGAGAAGAATGGAGAGCAGCTACTTGGATATCAAATTAAAAAAACAAAAAATAAGGAACACAGCCATCTGCAAAATCGTGTACAACAGATGCAGTTACCTATTCCTTACAAAGAAAGTGAAGCTGGGCAGGTCACGTGGCGAAGTTCGCTGATAACAGAAGGACACAAAGGGTTATAAAATGGACGGGACCACGAGATACAAGAGCGAGAGGCAGACCTATTGCCAGATGGGCTGACGAGATCATGGCTGCGGCAGATCACAGGTGTCTCCAAGTTGCCAAAGATAGAGATAAATGGAGAACTTTGGAGTAGGCTTTTACTCTGAAGGGGTCCATACAAACTTAGTACAAAATTATCAAAACTGTAATTAAAAATTACTAATTTTGAATCTTGTCACTAGAATGAAAAAAAGCTTAATTATTATTAGATTTTATGTCCTATTTTTTTTCAAACTTTTTCTTGCTCTTTATCACACACAAACACACACGCACACGCACACACACACATATAGATAGATAGCTGAAATCTAAAGTTGTAGACAGGTATAATAGCGCGTAGAACAGATAGCCGATGGAACCGTTGTTAACAACTCAAGTGCCGGTCTCATGCCGGCGCAAAACGCGGAGCATACAGAGACTGGTACTTCGCAAAGTAACATGCTAACCTGTTTGCATTGCGCTTGTTCATACTTCGTTCATATGTTGTTGTGTTCGGTTCGTATGTTATAAGATAACTTCTCTTAACAGACTTCCGCAAAATAACGCCTGATTCCATTAAATATTTAATATCATGACGAATTTAATCTAAAAACTATAAATGTAATAACTAAAGAAATAAAGTATTAAAATGAATAAATTTGAATGTAGAATTCAGAAGAGAAGAAGTCACTCTGTGACTCTGTGTTTGGCACTAGTCGGTGTAACATAACTCCTGAAGATGCCCCGTGGAGGGGTGAAACACGTGTTGAGTGATTTAACGGTGACAGTTGTGTAATTCGCATTGTTTGCCGCATGCGCATTTATCAGCGGGCTGGCGGGCGGTGCATTTCATTGCACGACTACCACTGCATGTGCGGAAGTGGCTAAATATTGGTCCTTTTCTCACAGAGAATCCCTTTGCAGTAGTGCCGGTCTCGCGCCGATGCGTGATATATTTAATTTCTTATTTTTATTTTAAATACCTTATATATATACATGGCATTCTGACTGACTCTAATATTCAAGACAAAGGTTGTGAAGCTGGTTCTGGAGTACAGACCATAGATCGGCAAGCGCAGTGTAGAACATAAGCAGATAGATAACTATGTTATAGTTTTATTTGAAATCTATTCAGGTGGCCTATGTCCAGCTGTGGGCTTCTTACAGCTATAATAATGGCATATCTCAAATTTCTATACACTTAAATACACTAAACAACTCGCACGTAATTGTCGATAGGGATGAAAAGGTATAATATATGCGGAAATTTAAATGGGGTATCTAACATTAGGTTTTATAGTGCGGTAACACGACGCCTCTATTTAAATGGGTTACACTGTACGGTACGTTAGTAGGAATATTATCAGTAGCGTAAAACTTAATGAAATCACTTGAGGGCCGTTTATTTGCTACTAAGTGTAAAACAGTTAAGTCTTATATATGTAGGGTATGTTGTGTAGTCATCGTCAGCGGCGCATCGAAATGGGGAATTTCATAGACATATAATTCTTTATTAACATCAATATTATGACAGCAATATAATGTCATCTTCAGCGGAGCATCGAAAAGGGGAATTCCACAGAAATATAATTATTTATTTACTTCGGTATTATGACAGCAAATTACGTCATCGTCAGCGGCGCATCGAAAAGGGGAATTCCACAGAAATATAATTATTTATTTTCTTCGGTATTATGGCATCAACATTGTCATTATTAAGGGCGCCTCGAAAACGGGGAATTCCACAGAAACATATATTTCTTTATTTACATCGGTATTATGGCAGCAAATTACGTCATCGTCAGCGGCGCATCAAAAAGGAAAATTCTACAGAAATATAATTATTTATTTACTTCGGTATTATGGCAGCAACATTGTCATTATTAAGGGCGCGTCGAAAACGGGGAATTCCACAGAAATAACGTTGTTCATTTACGTCGATGTAAATACGCGCGCAGATTGAATGAATAACCACCGTCCGTAACGTAAACGGCGTCGGCCTCCCGTGGGAGATCCGAGGTAGGATTAGTATCCTTCCTTAGTTTGCCAAGTGGCCCACTTTACCCTCTAATCCTTACTCCACACTCACTACACCGACATCAACACTGACTCTACCAGGAAAGCCTCGCCTCTACTGCCTCATCCTCCATCTGAGTATCTAATGCAGGATCTGAAACCCGAATGCTTTAAAGTATAGTTCACGGAGCCTTCCGTTCCGTAAACTCATTTCCGATGAAGCTGTAAAAGCCTTAGGGCTAACAGCAAAACCTTCACACAGATACAATACAATACAATGAATAACACTTCTACTTCGGACTTCGTGGTGTTACTATCTCCTCGACCTTCCGGCCCTAGAATAAATCCTATAAGAGATTTTATATTTCGTATTGTATTCTATTTTATTTGAATATGAATGATGTATATGTATGTATGTTTATACCTACGGATGCCCGTACGTATGTGTGTAGGTATGTGTGTATTTACATATGTTAATGTGTGTATGTTTTGAAAGATATGTAGTTCCAGGCGACATGCAGAACCTTCAACTGAGTGAAGGTATTATAGAAGGTGATCTTAAGGAATATTGAGTAAACTTGGAAGGTTGTGTTAAGGGGCAGTATGGCTCCGACCTCCACAAAGGCGACTTTACTTTATTATTTAGTGGACTGTAGGGTGACAAAAGTTAGTTCTAAAGAAACTTGATTTATTAATAATTTAAATATAGAAAAACTAATTTATACAACTATTAACACTAGTTTAGACACAAACTAAAACTAATTAATATAAATTACCTATGCTATGTTACAAGGTACAGTATCTGAGAGAAAGTGCGCGTGATTACGGTATACTAGTCAACTTTTTTTTCTCGATCCATTCCCTATTTTGTTGAGAACAGGGATGTACTTTCTTTATAAAATTTTTCACTTCCTTTTTATCATTTTCAAACTCTTCTTCTATTATTCACAATCTCTATCATTCTGTTCTTTATTCCATAATTCAGTCAAATTTTCTCTTCCGTCCTATATCCTTTTATACATCTTCAATTACTGTAGTTTAGTTTATTTATACAATTTATATATATCACAGGGTTTTTAGTCAATATTACATACTATGCCTATATATCACAGTTCTCTTATTTTCAATATTGTTATTTACATATTTACTCTCTACTTTCATCTACTGGGGCCTGCGCGCTTATTTATAGTCGTATAGCCCCCGTTTTTTGGGGACTATTCTACTTTCTCTCTCTTGGGTACACAAGTATATAATAACAATAATAATTTATTGACTGAATTCTATTATTTACATTCTCATCTTTCTTCCATCTCTATTATTCTACACATATTCATTCGTTCCTTTTTTTCTTTGTTTCGTTCATTTTTTATATATAATTATATTAAACAGAGGACAATGACCCGTAATGTGTACGTGAGGGCATCAAACATTATTCACAGCAAACAATGTAAACTTAAATTTTATATACAAAGTATAAAGTGTGAGTCTAAGTGTGGGGGTCAATAACCTCTCACAGAGAGTAAGTTTGTATCTCATTATTTCAGTTTGCAGCAGCGAGAATGCTACATGCTAGAATGTTCATACGTGTAAATATTAAAATACGTAATAATATGGATTAATGTTTACATGAAAGTACATTTACACGAGTCGTATATTACTAAATATAAATTCAACACAAAGTAATTATTGTAGATAACATTTATACAAATTACCTAAACAGGTTAGGTATACGTCAGAATATATATAATAAAAATATTAAAGGTATTCTTGTTATTTGTAACATAATATTGCATTTAATTTCGTAATCTAATGCAATAAACATAACCTAAAAATATGTACACGTGTTTAACTGATCTTCTTAACGAAGAGTACCCGTGGATGTATTCTCCAAAATCAACTCCAATGCAATGACAGCTGTCACGTTATGTGTGGTGTATGAATTCAAATTCAGAATTCGAACGCGTAAGATTGATTTAAAACAAAAAATACTGTGGGTGCAGCGGCCAGTGATATGAAATGTACTTACATGTACGTAACTCATACAAGCATTAATATAATATATAAATAGATTAGGCTTTATTCGCGATTTCATCCCCGTGAATTTTAACAAAAAAAATTATTTTCGTTAAATAAATTTTATTAGAAAAAAACTGGTAAGGAGTGACATACCTTATTACATAAGCTATCTGCTAGAATAAGTTCCGTCAAAATCGGTGCAACCATTTAAGAGATTAGCCGAATATTTAATGGAATCAGGCGTTACCTTGCGGAAGTCCATCCTAAGTGGGAAAAAGAACAATATTTAGCCACTTCCGCACATGCAGTAGTAGTCGTGCAACAAAGTGCACCGTCCGCCAGCCCGCTGTTAAATGCGCATGCGGCGAACAATGCGAATCACACAACTGTCACCGTTAAATCACTCAACACGTGTTTAACCCCTCCACGGGGCATCTTCAAGAGTTTTGTTACACCGATTAGTGTCAAACACAGAGTCCCTTTGTTGCAAGACTACTACTGCATGTGCGGAAGTGGCTAAATATTGGTCCTTTTCTTACTTAGAGATTAGCCGGAACAAGCAGATAGACAGACAAAAATTCAAATAAAAATAATTTTGGTATATATACCCTATATATATATTTACATACATGTTATTTTAATAATACAGTTATTTTAATATTAAAACAGACACACCGATTTTATTTATTTTTATACACATAAAATTTTAAACAGTAGAGCTCAGTGGTACACGACTGTGACTTGCGATCATAGATCACGGGTACAATTCTCGAGGTAATTTTTTTTATATTTCACACTTTGTGCATTAATATATAGGATTGCCACTTTTTACAAACAAGTTTCCATAGGATAGATAGCAGCGTCCTCTGCGTACCATAATACCACGTTGCGATCGCCAACCCGCCTGCCAAGCGCTGCCATTATGGTATTTCCCTTCATAGATATCTTTGGGCTGCTATTATGATATATCCCTTCATAGATATCTTTGGGCTGCTATTATGGTATATCCCTTCATAGATATCTTTTGGCTGCTATTATGGTATATCCCTTCATAGATATCTTTGGGCTGCTATTATGGTATATCCCTTCATAGATATCTTTGGGCTGCTATTATGGTATATCCCTTCATAGATATCTTTTGGCTGCTATTATGGTATATCCCTTCATAGATATCTTTGGGCTGCTATTATGGTATATCCCTTCATAGATATCTTTGGGCTGCTATTATGGTATATCCCTTCATAGATATCTTTGGGCTGCTATTATGGTATATCCCTTCATAGATATCTTTGGGCTGCTATTATGGTATTTCCCTTCAAAGATATCTTTGGGCTGCTATTATGGTATATCCCTTCATAGATATCTTTGGGCTGCTATTATGGTATATCCCTTCATAGATATCTTTTGGCTGCTATTATGGTATATCCCTTCATAGATATCTTTGGGCTGCTATTATGGTATATCCCTTCATAGATATCTTTTGGCTGCTATTATGGTATATCCCTTCATAGATATCTTTGGGCTGCTATTATGGTATATCCCTTCATAGATATCTTTGGGCTGCTATTATGGTATATCCCTTCATAGATATCTTTGGGCTGCTATTATGGTACATCCCTTCATAGATATCTTTTGGCTGCTATTATGGTATATCCCTTCATAGATATCTTTGGGCTGCTATTATGGTATATCCCTTCATAGATATCTTTGGGCTGCTATTATGTTACATCCCTTCATAGATATCTTTTGGCTGCTATTATGGTATATCCCTTCATAGATATCTTTGGGCTGCTATTATGGTATATCCCTTCATAGATATCTTAACCTGTGTCTTGCAATGTGTGTTTATGATCTAAAATGAAGAAAATACCATTTAAAAACTGTGTTGCCACTTTCGGTAATAAACCTTGAAATTAATTTCTCTGCTATTGTATCACTGTTGTAAATGTGACCACAAAAAAACCTGTTTATGTTTGATAAGAGCTTTTCTCAGATCAGGGAGTATTTGGAACACTCGTAATTTTAAGTTGAAGGATACCTTATACAGGAGTTCAATCTGATCCTAGTTCCTATCAAATTCGACTTTATGTTCATTCATACGAGGCGCAAAAGTGGTCATTGTAAATGATCATATGTGAATAACAATGTGTAATAAATGAATAAATTAATGTAGATATATTTTAGCACCGAATTTGTTGTTGTTTGCAAAATACATACGCTCGAAATTTAAATTTCAAAGTTCATATTCCAAGTCAACGGCATGTTATCGTTCTCTCGAGAGATACAACAAACACGTTTCTAATTTAATTTTCGTTTGTGAAAAGGTTCTCTTAGACAAAGACAATTTGTGAATACTGCCAAGTTATATATTCATTACAATTGTAAATATCTTTATTCAAGTAATTATTTATAATTACTTTTGAATTGTCATTTATTTTAACATTATAAATAGTAAGTTCTTCCACCGATCGTAAAGACAGCTGGCTAGAGAATAAAACACTGCTTTTTTTTAAGTAAAATTTGACTATGGCTGATGATACATTATAATGTCAACTATGTCCCGCATTCGTAGGGTTCCGGATCGACACCGAATGCCGGATAGGGAAAAAGATCGAGGAGGCAACTATCACCTCCATCATGAAAGAGTAAGAAGTAAGAGAAACCTTCCTCAGCTTCTGCAGAAAGTTAATAAAAAGTATTATAAATAGGTATAAGTAAGTTAAATATGTAAGAATAAAATGTAAATTAGTAGTAAAATACAGTAAGGAACAAATTAGATGTATATAAAAATAAAGTTGTAACTGTGATAAAATAAAAAACACTGTGATACATAAATGTAACAGAAAAGTTAAAATAAAAAATCTGAGCTATTGCAATTTATATATAGACTAGATTGCAGTGATTGAAAATGAATGAAAGGTAATTAGAGTAGAAGAGAGAAATAGATCGAATTGTTGGATGCAAGAATAGTTAGATAGATATTGTGACGAATGAAAGAAGAGAATGGAAATAAAAAATTTAAGGAAAATGACTAGATAGGGGTATAAGGAGAGGTACCCAACAGCAGGGCCAAAAAAATCAACTATGTAAATGAATAGTGTCTGATGATGAATATGTGAACGACCTGCCTGGGTCTATTTTTCCTGATGAGTTGAACTCTGAAGGCTTCAAGAGTAAAGTGAACAGGTTTCTTTTGGATGTGCGTGTACCATCTTCGTCTTCATCTACACTTTCCATCAGGTGAGATGGAAGACAAATGCCTATTCCATTACAACTATATAAAAAAATCCTTAATAGATATCTTTCAGAGAGGCCTGTGCCAAAATACAACAAACCAAGTCCTACTCATTTTGATCAAGTAAAAACTCTTGTATTCTATTATGAAATTTACTTTATAATATACTTTTTAAGTTTAAATTTCAAATTATAAAAGATACGTCTAAAATGTTGCTAAACTTTACTATTTATGAGAACACAAAGACCCGTGAAGGATTTATTAATTTTTGTTGTTATATGCAACGATATCAAGACGTAATAGATACATGAATTCAAAGTACGCAATTCTAACACGCTCACACTGCGGTGTGACATTCGGAACCAAAGATTAAAATTTACTAAATGGTTTTTTAATTTTTTTATGCCGATTTCTAATTATTATTGGCCAGTAGAAAAAAATATATCAGAGCGATTATTTTACTTATTTATTTTAAATATCAACAATAACCAATAAAACTTAGTAGTACATTTTTTAATTACTACTCTAAAATATTTTAATAATACTATTATATTTTCATTGTGCATTTGCCAGTTGCAGTTTAAATAGCATTAGAGGGAGGCATGCACGGGTAAACGGATTGGAAGGTTGTAGTGACAGTGGGAAATGTGGAGACCAGACAACAGTGTGGGCTTTAATGCGCGAGCGCAGCGTATTCTATTGTGAAGACTTATGTACAGCATAATAAAGATAGTACAAATTTCATTTAAAAACAAAAAAGAATCTAACCACAAGATAGCTCTTTTTGTTTGAGTCAGTAAAAGCATTTCGTAGTCCTATCTATGCATTTAGATCTTTGGGCAAAACGATTTTGGTCTCTACGAACGTTAATCTGGAGTTTCATCAGTCGCTATTGTTGTCCCTTTTACTCGTTTTGCGTAGACACAGGGACGGACTATGTGTCGATTTTTATTGCATTGTTTCAACGTCGTTTCAATTCCATCCTCAGTACAAAGCCACGTTTTATTTTTAAAAAGAAAGTTTACATCTCCATTGTACAATATAAGTGTAATGTTTTACATTTCTACAAATATGTTATACTTATATTGCCTTTCATTTTCAAATTCAAAATATCATTATTCAATTATGTATTTATTACTCTTTATAAGTACTTTTATCTTCTCCTTACTATGGTTGTCTGTAAGAGATTGCCTTGTGTGATAAGACCGCCCATTGTACTTTTCTGTATATTATTGTATCTGTATATTATGTATCTTATCGTGTACAATAAAGAATATTAAATAAATATCTATAAGCAAATTTTGAATCGTCAATTATTTTAACACTATATAATGCTAATGTGTATGTTTCTTTCTTCGCTTCGTTTGGATATTTCGCCGTCAGCCCCGACTGGCTCGTTCATTGTATTCGTCTTTTGATATTTAAGCGGTCGTCTCAATCAGTTTTCTCATATTTAGCAGGAGTTTCGTAAGGAAAACAGATTCTAGGAGGTTGTTTAGAAATAAACATGACCATTGAAATTGCGTTTGACAACTTCATGTGCTGCAAATTGATATTGTTGAACAGCTGCTTTGGTCAATATTGATAAATTATAAAATAAAATGATTATTACACATTTAAATTATGAAATGTAGAATAGATTAATTGATTATGTGATCACACTGAAACTTGTTACATTTTTTTCTTCAGCAGATGGACGCTCGCTGCAAGGCATAGGGTCCACCACCACAAAGATCACGACAGTGACCGATCCTGTGCTGCCTTTCAGTGACTACCAGCGACCTAAACTATATCGTGGGTCTACCTAGTGGGTCTCTACTCACGCTGCATTTACCTATTCGTGGTCACTGCTCGAGAACTTTCTACCTTTCTACCTCAATGGTCATTAGTTGCACGAGAGATATGCTCCACCCGCTGCTACTTCACACGAACAATTATTCAACCTACGTTGGTATTACATACAACATATAAGAAGTTTAACGTGTTTTCTTAGAAAGGGAAACTCTTGGTAATCACGTAAAGATCTATATGTTTTCCAGCGCGACCATAAGCGGTATAAGTTAAGCTATTGGAAAACCAAGAAGGAAATTTATCACGTTTAATTTTGCTCAATGGGACATGAGAGTTAACTATAGTCCAAATATGATTATAGATATGGTCTATAGCTACGTCAATGGTGGGAGAATTCAGTTCCGATTCTTATATCTTATATTATATATTCCTATTCTTATATCAGGAGCTACAAGATCTGTTAAGATAGCTGCATTGTAATAATATAAAAGAATCGAGATAAATGTTTTTAATACCTCGCACATAAAATTATTAAGCAACATTCTTGCTAATATGCATTTAATAAAATTCTGTATAGAGACAATGTTACTTCGCCACCCTCGAGTAAATTGCTACAGGCTATTGAAGTAACGTATGGTACAATTGATAAGCTTATTGCTTTTCATAAATAAATAGGCGACTAGTAACAAAGTGCAATATTATAGTATACTATGTAATGTCAATTTTAAATATTTAAGTAATTAATTTAAGATATTTACACAAAAAAGAAACGTTTAAAAAGTCCTATAGTAGTGTGTAGGATTTTTAAAGTGATAAAACAGCTTAAAAAATTTCTTCAATGCTAGGGCATGGAAATTTTTTAAGAAAAGGTGTAAAATAAATTATCGAATAAAGACACAATGTGACCAAGAGTTTGACAAGAAGAAGCAAGCCAGGATATGAATTGCGAGACTAAATACTTTTTTTATAATGGCATCCGTTATCGAGGATCTCTCGTACTCCCTATCTTGTTGTAATATAGAGTTTAATATTCTTTAATAATTTTCCACTATCTTTTCCTTTTATTTCTATACTCTTCTATCATTGTTCGTATGATCTATCTTTCCTCTTCTTTCATTCTACAATTTTCAATCATTCTTTTTCATACTTACTTCCGGTTCATTCATCACCTCACTCGTTCCTCAATACCAAAGATCGGGATATATCACATTACTTTGAACAAATACTTTAAAAGTAATGTTAAATTTCCTTATATTTATAGCATGCTATCTTCTATAAGTGGGAACCATTAAACTTATAACTGGTGTCAGCCAAATTATCCTCCACTATTATTAAAGCATTTAATGTAACGGTTATGTCATATCTTTCTCTTTCACTGCGTTATATGTTTAGACAAGGACGCATTCACTATGTTCGCGCATGCAATTTCAGTTAGGAATATTCTATTATTAAACAAGTGTTATATAGAACAAAATATAGCAAATAAAAATAGCCAAAGAGCGTGTAACGTTAGAAGGTCTTTATTGAAATATATTAGAAGGACCGGAAAATAATGTCGCTTTCTTAATTTAAATTCACATGACTACATTTTTAACAAGTTTTTATTTTTAAGGAGCGGTAAAAATCAATCAGTTTTTCTGTAAAATATGTCGACAGACACGACATTACTTTCCGGTCCCCCTAATACATGAAAGTATAAAACCGTATGCTGATATTCCAATATAGCTGAACCCGGGTACACTTGCAATGGGCATAGTATCAGCGAAATCGAATCAGAAAGAAGGAGATTCGCAGAAGAACCAAGGTCACAGAAGTAGCTCGAATAATTGCTCGAATGAAGTAGCAGTTCACATCGCTCGTGTAAACGATGGCCGTTGGAGCCGAAAGGTTCTCAGGTAGATACGGCGTGGGTAGGTAGGTGGATTCACTACAAAGTTAAGGTGGTGGGAAGATAATCTTTGGGGGTGGTGGACCCTATGTTTTCCAGTGGGTGTCCATCTATCGGGTTCAAAAGCAACGAACCTGGCGTACTGCTATTTCAAACGAGCAATTCTTCTAGCAACGTCGGTGGTTGGTTCCTAGAAGCTGAAGTGACAGCTCCTAACCTTCTCTATTTCTCTGGGTGACTTCTTTAAAGATCAATCATAAACATCTAAGTCTATTTTATATTATGCAAGGCATTTGAAATCTCATACTTGGCTCACTGATCAGCATTGAGGGTTCTGGGTTTTTAGTATGCCAGGTATATAAAGAAATTTCTAGAAAGTTCTCGAACGAATAGAACAAATAATATATGACGAATTATGAAAGGAGAGTGTAGTATACCCGCTTATCGCTTATATCTTGGTACACATTGCACTGCGTTGGAGTCATTGGTTTAATTATCTAGTTGAACGCATTTACGGCTTCTAAGCTCTCAATTAGGTACTAAGAAAGCATAATTAGAAAGGAAATTAGATTCACCCACGCTCCGTTGAACTTTACATGTGTAGGACGTTCCTTCATACCACAGTATCATTTACTTGTTGCATATATCATGCAATGTAAATGATATACGTCTTTGCACAACACTTTTTATGTTTCTATAATTAAAGAAAGGACAAAGAATATAGTTAATTATGATTGTAGCATCGATATATAAATTATAAAATCAAAATCGAATTTATCGTGCAAAAGTATCAACTTCATCGAGTTTGCGAGACAAATAGTATATATAACGCTTTCATTGTTTTATTGTTTTTTAGCAATTTAAACCATAATAAAAATAAAATATAAATATATAAACAAACGGAATATAAATATATAAACCATAGTCTTTAATCCTTGTTTAGTAATGTTTTTATTTGTTTTTTAATTGTTTGACTATAAATCATTATATGTTCTCAGTGAGGTAACAATTGTAACTAATTTTATATTTCTAAGCTTCTAAGTTTGTACTTTCTTACTGCCTTTTGTTACTGTCTATCTCCAATAAAGTAAATAAATAAATAAATAAGTTATATATAAAAAGTAATCTGAAAATAGTTGTGTGTGTGTTAATGGTTACTGTGTGCTATCGGAGTGCTCGATCTCAACACATATGGGGGGAACATACGAAATAATATAGAATGGGTTGAAGGACACAATAAAACAATAGAAATCTTAGATCCAGCTATTAATTAATGGAATCAGGCGTTATTTTGTGGAAATCCATCCTAAGTAAGAAAAGGACCAATATTTAGCCACTTTCGCACATGCAGTGGTAGTCGTGCAACAAAGTGCACCGCCCGTGCCAGACTCTGTTTGGCACTAATCGGTGTAACATAACTCCTGAAGATGCCCCGTGGAGGGGTGAAACACGTGTCGAGAGATTTAACGGTGGTAGTTGTGTAATTCGCATTGTTTGCCGCATTCGCAATTATCAGCGGGCTGGCGGGCGGTGCACTTTATTGCACGACTACCACTGCATGTGCGGAAGTGGCTAAATATTGGTCGTCTTCTTATCCAGCTATTACTCTAGTCCTAAGTAGTTCGAATGGGAGAACAGTCCAGTGATAGGATGCCAACTGCACAGCACAGGTGAAGGATCCAACACCGCAAGAGGTAATTTTTTGATAACAGAGACTACACAGCTTGTAGGTACAGAGAGTTCATACGGTGCATACGCATCGATAAATATGCAAGTCGACAAGTTGACACTTGACATCAAGCGATTTTCAAGTTTCACTAGCTCTACTGGCGGGCGACATCTTCTTGATTTTGATTCGATCCGTGATTGGACGAACGTACGAGCGTTAAAAATGACCTTCAGCTATTATCTAGAATTTCCGCAATTTGAGTGGGAAAATTAACGCTACCTAATTGGAAATATGTTAATAGGAAATTAGCGCCAATTACAAGTAAATAATGAAAAAGTTACGGAACATTTAAAACAATGTAAATAATTTCATAGAAGATAGCTTGCTTTGGGAATGATTTGTCCAGTATCAAGGTATTTCATTGTTTATTAAATACTAGCTATGCCCCACGATATCGCGTGAAATTTAACAAAAAGTAAACTTTCCATATTTATATATATTTTTCGTTTTTATATAAATTTATGTAACCCACAACTGGAAATGTCATCATTCGTTCGCTGTTTTCGTTTCGATTCAAATCAGTATGAACTGTAGCGACGATACATGAACTTCGTTGGAAGCACAGTGGCGTCATCACTCAAAAATTAGTCTTATCGCCTTAGAAACCTTCGTGGGCTAGCACGACAACTTACTTAAAGCTGCAAGAGAACATGGCGAACTCTAGGAAAGCATTTGTTGAAAAGAAAGACAGCCAAGAAACCGGTGTCAAAGAAAATTATATATATATATATATATATATATATATATATATATATATATATATATATATATATATATATATATATATATATATAATATATAATATTGTCATATACATATGTGGGAACGGAACGTAAGAGTAAAGGAAGTGAGCGGTTGATTGATGAATGAATGAAGAGTATGAATGGATTATGGCATTCTCGTGTAAGATGGCGGTCGTGCGGTTGATGTCAACTATGTAAGACGTGAAAAAATTAAAGTGTTTGAAAAAAGATTTACATCTATTATTCGCCTGCGTGATTCACTCCCACACATATATATTGTCTTTGTATTTATTACATGCTTTGCTTATAGATTTAATTTCGATAATGTTTTGTTATATTTGTTTCCTATAAAAAAAGAAATATTTTAGCTACAGGTACAAGAGGCGGTTTTCGCTTGAGGCGATCTCTACCAGACAACCTTTGGATGGAGATGCGTTATGAAGAAGAGGACAGTTTTGGGTGTACATACATACACTATGTGTTTGGCACTAATCGGTGTAACATAACTCTTGAAGATGCCCCGTGGAGGGATGAAACACGTGTTAAGTGAATTAACAGTGGCAGTTGTATAATTCGCATTGTTTGCCGCATACGCAATTATCAGCGGGCTGGCGGGCGGTGCACTTTGTTCCACGACTACCCCTGCATGTGCGGAAGTAGCTAAATATTGGTCCTTTTCTCACTTAGGATGGACTTCCGCAAGGGAACGCCTGATTCCATTAAAATACATACAACTCAACCTCACTATACACAGTCATATGAATATATATAAATATGTCTATGTGGGAAAGGTATTTCATTAATACGAATAAATAATAAATACTACACAATATCCTATTTTAGAGGCCAAGGAAGTACTCTTATACCATCTTTTTATAAGCTCACAGCGATTTAAAGCATCTTGTCTCTACTGGCATTACATTCCCTTACCTGACAGCGATACACGTGAAAGGTTTGCTTATAGCGTACCTTACTTACTTACAGTAACTGAGTAACCAACATCTGTTAACCATCGAATTATATTTCTTAATGATAATATTGTTATAAAACAGGGATGAGCAAACCGCGGCCCGCGGGCCGCATGCGGCCCTCGAGGCAAGTAAATTTTAATTTATTTTTGTATTTAAAAAAAAATGTTAGAATCAAGGCTTTAAATATAATAAGTGTCTAATTAGTTGTAAATCAGATGATTACGAACATAAATTACGTTTAGAACATAGTTTGGACCTTGAATATATACTTTATTACTCCAATACAAAATTGTAAAAAATTGAATTTTTAAGAGAAAAGGATTAAGAGAAGGGCCAGAAAATAAAGGATATCAGCGAATAAATCCTCCTATAATTGCAAATACAGCTCCTATAGATAAAACATAATGAAAATGAGCTAGTGCATAATAAGTATCATGAAGAGAGACATCAATAGATGAGTTAGCTAAAATTACACCAGTTAAACCTCCAACAGTGAAAAGAAAAATAAATCCTAAACTTCATAAAATAGAAGGAATGTAATTAATTTGTGTTTCATGTAAGGTAGCAAGTCAACTCCCTCCGACCAAAAAGGTTGATCACCCCTGTTATAAAATATGTTTTTACATTCCTATAAATATTTTTTAACTGCCAAGCGATTTTACAATGCGATTGCGCCGATGTGATCAAATTCTTTATTCAAAATATTTTTATTCAAAATAAACGTTTTGTTGTATCTAATTTAAATTGAAACTTTTAACTGTATTTGATGCGTGAATTTACGTTGTTCATGTGTTCTAAAGATAAGTGTTGTAATAAAATAAAATAACACTTCTTTTTTGATACATTAACAGAATTGTGTCTCGCTAACCGTAACTTCTAAAGTGTGTCGTTTTATCTCCTTTGACAAAGACGCTCGGTACCTTGTTACGCGTTTTGGGCGTTTCGCATCGAAAGAAAAATCAAGGTCTTCAGTCACAGGGGGATGGTATATGTTATGAGCCACTCCCATCTTAAAATTAAAATTATGCTTTATTCTCAAACATTTCACTGAATTATATATATATACATAATTCAGTTCTTTTCTGAGGTTTAGACGCATTTCTGGAAAATTCTAAAATGCATTATTCCACTTTTCCACCTTTATGCCCACTTGGGAAAATGAAGGTATGTTTGGGTCATCATCCTAATTTCATCCGGAGGACATTAACTCCTGAATTATGGCTTTCCCTATACATATCTAAAAAGCCCGGCTTGTCTGCTGCCGTGCTGCCAGTCCGTACTCATCAATCCCAAATTTAAGGCACCAGTAGAGCTTTGTCTTGCATAATATGTTACTAGCGCCACTGTCACTAAACTTAGCCACTCTGTTAGGTTATATCGATTACATACACGTATATCTTATAGTTGTTTACATCATTTCAAGTCACTACTAAGTAGGTAGTCAAGTTTCATAAATCTGTGACATAAAAATCTGAAATGTAATGTAAAATTGTGATCAGGGAGAAGAATGGCGATGTTTCGAAGAAGATTTGTAAATGAGGAAGAATAGAACATGTGAATGACAAAAGGAAGACATATAAGATATCGTGAAAGAAGAAAAGAGTGTGGAAATAAAACGCATTGATCCGTAATAAAATGTCTTTGGTCAACACATGACAGGGAGAATGAGTGGTCCACAAAAACGGGAACCATTATAAAGATCGAGGGCATAAGAAGATTGAATGTCGGATGTTTCTAACCTAATTGTAAATCTCTTGGGAATGCCTATGTTCAGCTTTGATTTAAAAACTGTTGCAATCGAAAAATAGATCAGTATAGTCATCAATATACAGAAAAAGGTTCCACCGATCTGATCCTTAGTGATGAAAACTTTAATATTATTTGTTAAATAAAAAACTCAAACCTGTGTGGATGTACGGGATCCAACTCTGGGGAAGCGCTTGTAACTCCAACATAACCATCATACAAAGGCTGCAAAATGGCATACTGCGTACCATAACAAATGCTCCATGGTTCCTCACGAACTCTGAAATCCACGAAGCTCTGGAGAACAAAAAAGTAGAGAAGGAGATCCAGCAAACACCCAAATAACTTGGCTTCCGAATTGACTTGCATCCAGTACAGGAAACGTCTTAAACGCCATGACATCCAGAGACTAGACGCTCGATGGTGAACTAGGAGTGTCTGAGACCCTTTTCAAAGCTATAACCTTTCAACAAATCCGCTTATAGTCCTGGGACTGATCGCAGATGAAATAAGGAACACAAAAAAAAAATTGTTAACACGTTCACTGCGGGCCCAATTTTGAAGAACTTTCAGCTGGTGCGGCTGAGGTCGAATCAGCCTCAAGCTGAACTTCCTAGTAGTGCGGTTGAGGCCTTTTCTGCCTCATGTTTCGGTTGAGTGTAAACAGCCGCCGCACTAGAGAGAAAACACGAGTTTTACGCGCCGCACCAGTGCAAAGTCTACCATGAGGCTGAATCGACCTCAAGCCGCAGTGAACGTGTTAAATAAATGTACACAGTACCCAAGCAAAGCCGTTAGCGATAGCTAGTTCGTGTATACGTTAGCAAAACTCAAATGAAAACCGTAAAAAGTATATATCGCTTTGTACGCACTACGGCGGACATCTGAACCCTTCTGTTTTATGGCGGTTGTTTTATGACGTCACTAGATGTTTCAGCCTTTTTTTATATAAATGCTTTTACTTAAACGGAAATTCAATAATGTATCTTAGTGTCGTAGAATAGTAATGTAGTTTCATAGTAAACTGTATAACAAGTTTTATAGTTGATTGTTATTTAGAAATGCTTATTTTATTATAGAAATAAAAGCAAAAGGACTAAGCAGTATGGCCTGAAAAAATAGCTTGTCTGAAGGTCACTTCACCACTGTAAAGTGGACGGAACTTATCGCTGGTGCAATCGATTTCCGTTAAGGCCGAAATGTCTCAAGTGGCATCCGCGAACCAACAGGTAGACACAGGGTAAAAGTTTCGTGAAGAGCGCAATCCGCGCTGAACACAACCGCATTTGGCAGATACGAGAGCTCGGCTCAGGGTCGACATACCATAGGACTCCTTTCGAAACTTACCGACATAAACAAACTGCGAAAACTCATCAAGACATCTTTCCATCTCACACAACTACTAAGCGGGCACGGGTACTGCAAGCAGTACCGGCACCGTTTTAAAATAATCGATAACGAGACTTGCCCATGTGACGACTCCACAGTACAGACTTTTGATCACTTACTCAGACACTGCTCCCGATTCGCATCCAAAAGACGTAACCACGTGACCTTATGTGAAAACCTTAATATACCTCCGTTCAACTTACCGGACCTTCTCAAGATAAAATCTACAGCAGAATCTTTTGATGAGTTGGCCCGGCATATTGTTCTAAATCTCAAGGCATTAAGGGTCTGTAGCGCTTGGGCAGCGACTTGAAATAAAATAATGTAGCAACTAATATATAATTGAGTACTCCAAATTTGTTTAAATTTTAGCTGTATTTACCCATAAGAGAAAATTGTGTAAGAAAAATTGTAAAAAATTATAAAACGCTTTCGTGCCTCGCAGCTGGGAGAAGAAAGATCCGTATCAAATTGCGGCATCCCTCTCCCAACTGTCTGCGTTTAGTTAAAGCGAAAAATAAACATTGTAAAAAAAACACTAGCGATATAAATTAGAATTAATAAAAAAAAATTACGCAGGGTAATAAGTCCCGCACTATGTGAACCAGATGCAGTCAATGTCGTGATAATTCGCTGCAAGCGGGTAGAATATGACCGATCATCATGGCGATGTTAGGTGGAGCCATATCCCTTGTAGTGGGCATCCATCACATTCATGTTAGTAATGATCGAAAGTGGAACAATGATAATGAAATTTAGAAAGAAATTTTAATTTGGAATATACATATTTTAACTATTATTAATAGAATTTTCAAAGAACATTATAAATCTTTAACATTTAATACCATACTCTTGTTACCTAAATGGCCTGGTGCTAAAATGAATGTTTTTATAACTGGACAGTTAAAAATTAAAATTTAATATATAAAAATGTTAAAATTTCAAAATTAGAACTCATTAATAATCTTTACATGTATATCGTCTGTTATATTTTCACAAATTAGCGATAATTTGAAAATTTGAGAGATCGTAGTGAAATTTTGGTGAAGGCTTTGCAGTGCATTTGTTGCACTGCAAAGCCTTCACATAATATATAGATACATAATTTTTATTGTAAATAATCACATATATAACTCTAAAATATATGTTTAAAAAAAATTATCGGATTTTTTTTGTAATAGAACTTATGGCTATGTATATGTTCCTAATATTTATTAATTAAACAAAGCAAGCATTCTGTTGAAGCCGATAAATATAAGATAAACAGCGCGATTTAAACAAAAAATAAATTCTCACAGTCACTCCGTTCAAAATCGCAGTTTCCTGTCGCTACGAACTCCATATAGAGAATGCTTCAATTTCGCTTCAGTCAAAACTGCAAAGTTTTACTGCACCCGTGTGAACCCTTGATACAAGAGAGAAATTTAAATCACGTTTTCAAAAATATTTTTACATTAATTTTTTAGTAATATATCTTTATGTGCTATATGTATGTTGCGGAGTGTAGTTCTCCTACTATAGTTGAACTACGTAACGTAGTCTATAGTTGAACGCCAAAAGGCGCTGTTCGCTGAGAGAAAGCGTCTATAGTTGAACGCCAAAAGGCGCTGTTCGCTGAGAGAAAGCGTCTATAGTTGAACGCCAAAAGGCGCTGTTCGCTGAGAGAAAGCGTCTATAGTTGAACGCCAAAAGGCGCTGTTCGCTGAGACAAAGCGTCTATAGCCGAGCGCCGAAAGGCGCTGTTCGCTGAGACAAAGCTTTTATAGTTTAACGCCAAAAGGCGCTGTTCGCTGAGAGTAAGCGTCTATAGTTGAACGCCAAAAGGCGCTGTTCGCTGAGACAAAGCGTCTATAGCCGAGCGCCGAAAGGCGCTGTTCGCTGAGACAAAGCGTCTATAGCCTTTATTTGATATGTGTACACACAGGTATATGTGTATACAGTATATTATAATATGAGCTTATAGATGTCCATTGTAAAGTACAGTCTTAGGCCAACACAATTTACACTGTTTATACATGTAGATATATTTTACTATGTATATATTTTTTTCTTTTCGTTACTCTTACTATGAATCATATGCTTTCGAACCCGTTTCAATTAATCAAGATATCTATGACAGTTTTAATGTGATATTAGACTTTGTATCATTTACAATGATTTTGTTGTATATCTTGACAAAAATGTTAGAAGACTTGAATTCCATAATAACAAGAAAAGGTTTAGCATCCGCAGAAGAATCTCACTGATGTAGCTCGAAGAAATGCTGTCTGAAGTGGCAGGGGCGGGGTGTATTGGTCATGTAATTGATAGCCGTGGAAGGTTCTCGAGTGGCGATCACGAGACGTAGGTAGACCTCAATTAGGATGATCAACGACATAGTCCAGGGCGCTGAATGCTGCAAGCGCAGAACTGATCATCATAGCCATCTTTGATTAAGGCTTATGCCTTGCAGTGGGCATCTATCAACTGAAAAGAAGAAGGAAAAGAATCAAATACGTCTTTACTATATTGATATCACTTAAAATAAAAGATGATAGCATTCCTATGGCACCAAGTTATAAGATTCAACAATAAACACAGCCGAGGTTTATTTGTATTTCTTTTTTGAATTAATAATTTAGTTTATTTTCCTTTTGTGAATATTTATTATATTGAAAAAGACTCCCAGAAGCTTCTAATGTATTTCGAACTATCAAATGACATCATTTAACATAAAATAATAAAAATATGGTATAACCAAATAGTGAAGGGCATTCTGATTTCAAAAGCGTTCACAACAAACTGAGTGCAGTTCCTATTTTATTATCTGTGGATCAAATGATTCTTGAAAAGGAGTTTTGGTTTTATGCTCTTGCAAAAGTAGCCTTATAGAGACACGTGAAATGTTCAGATTCAAGAACACAGGTTTTTATAATTACCTTAATTAGCTGTTTAAGGTACACGTACGGTAAACGTCAATATAGCAGTCACATATAAAATGTTTAAAAAAGGTTCAAGAAATTGGTATGACTAAAATCTATTAGAACGAGTATCCAAATTATAGATACGAGTCACTACAGACTGCAGAGGTTTTATGCTGCAGCTGGCTTGCGAGAAAATTGACAATGTCATTTTTAAACTTTCAAATATCAAAATTATTTCATTCTTGAATGCTCGTTGACTACTATAAAAGCCGATACTCGGGGCATTCTAAGTCAGTGTACATCCTGAAGAGAAGTCAAACAAGGAGACTCATGATGGTGAGAACAGTAGAGAAAGAGCAGCTGTGGGCAGAATGGCTGCCAGTTTCGTTGCCCAAACTCTAGAACATTAAAAGAGGTTTTATTGAAATGTATCGATCCTTCTATACGCTTTATAACAAATATTCATGTAAAAAAGAATAGATTCTACAATTACGTTTTAAAATATGGGTTTTGGGTACTTGGGTATACGGAACTCCATTTCGCGTCTTGCGTCCCGAGAAATTCGCCGAAATGACTAGACAGCGACCTTTTTCTTCAGCGCGCAGGCCCGAGTAAACGAAGGGACTTATGTACTGTATTTACGTGCATTCTCTCTCAGATACTATACCTCGTAACATAGCGTAGTTACTTTGTATTAATTAGTTTTAGTTTGTGTTTAAACCAATGTTATTTAGTTGTGTAAATTGGTTTTCATGTATACATAAGTATCTATGAACTAGTCTTCTTTCTGTATCGTCCTGCTAGTTTTTTTAAATTCCACTAAGTATCAAAGTAAAATTCATAAAAAAGATTGACTATCGTGTTACTTCGCAACTGCTTCTCAATAGAATAAACATTCCTATACTCGCAGTAGTAAATGGAGAAATATAGACAAATACACCATGTTTTAATACATAATTAAAGTAAATATACTTACAGTGGCTAGGAAATATATTTATGGTAACATTTTACGTTTACAATAATTATAATAAAAGGTAACAGGAATCGTTCATAATGTATTAATAAGGCACCGTGAAAAACTGACTGTACCAAAGTTTCGACTGCAAAAATTCTTTACTTCATTTGTAATAAACGGAATCGGAATTTTTGAATGAAGTAAATTGAAGGAAAAAACTTATTATTTAATAAGCGAATTTGAATGAGGAATTCTTTGCAGTAACGTTGTCTGATTGTTTTGATTTCATTCAGGCTATGTTTAAGTGTATATGTATAAATCTATGTTAAACTTTATTATAAGATGTGTTGTTGTGGAGTTTCTTCCTGCTTCTTCTCCATAACTGTAACACCTTGCGAATCGGAGTAGAGTCAAAAATATATATATATATATATATATATATATATATATATATATATATATATATATAAATATATATATAAATATATATATATATATATCTATACCTTAAAAATATAGATACAGTAGTAATGTATGTATGTATGTATGTATGTATATATATAAAAGATTCTGTACCTCGAAATCGGGCATCTACTGCCCAATATAATAATTATATTAATAACCATTACATTTAAATGTACATTATAACAATATATTGATTTTTAGAGTATTTTAGCAAAGTCTATTCAAAAAAATTTCAGATAAATTCAAAAGAATTCTTACTGAGATAGAATGATGTAACAAAATTAATTTGATACTAGTGTGATCAAAAAGTATCATGAGTATTATTTTAAAACTCCCAGGCCATTAGTTAGGCAAGTATTCAATTTTCTATATTAGTACGACTGTCTATAACATTTGCCAAGCGTATGTTTATCAAAAGATTTAATTATCTCCGAGTTGAATGTATTTGTATATGTAAATCAAATGTTTCAACTTTGTCACAAGCATCAAATCTCGATTGGTGCGTTCAATATTTTGGGAAAAAAGCTACAAAAACTCGGCTCATATCGTTACGCAAAAACTGTGTTCACCTGATATGTCTTCGTGTGACTTCTGGCTTTTCAGCAAATCAAAATTTTTAAATCTTTTTGACACGATTGAGGATATAAAAACCGGAAGGCTTTGAAGGTTATATCGGAAAAAAACTATTCGGAATGTTTCGAGAACTAGACAAAGCGTCGTCAAAAGTACGTTTAAGCATACAGATATAGCTTTGAAGGAGATGAAACTGATTTGGAAGTGTAAATAAAGAATTTACTTTTATTTTAAGAGCCCTCGCCGCCCAGACCGTTGTCAAATATAACGCCCGGAGTAGACTTCAATGTGTCTGGCAAGATAGGAGAACCATCGAAAGTGACTGGGGATTGTGGAAACATTATTCGTATAGTTTTCTGAATAACATATATAAAGGTCAGATTTTATACTATGACGAAAGTAGATTTATAAATAATTAGACTATGAGAGTGTCTAGAAAGGGGTTGTACCGTTCTTAGTGTCCGCCAATAGACGAGGCGGTTTCTAACATGATTGTAAGTAAAAATATATGAAAACTAAGTTTTATACTATCACAAAATTGAAACACAATTTTACTCACCTTTACTACCTGTTACCTGCCAAAGCCACTGCGACCCAGGTTGTATAGGCTGGGTTTGCTTATACCTGTATAGGGGACATATATAGAAGAATTTTCAGCTTTTATAATATAACGAAGGTCTGGGCAGTCTCTTACTCTATTTTTAAACGGTTTTATTTAATTCGACCCGTACGGAATTTATTTGGATCAAAATTATAAATTGAAATTTAAGCACCTTCCCGTTGTCAGATTGATCTGAAATTTAGTACACAAATTTAATTTAGATGACAATACAATATAATAAAATCAATAACATTATAAATCTAAGATGGCCGCCGATACAAAATGGCGGATTACGTATTTTTCCTTAACCCCCTCAATATGGGTATCAAATGAAAGGGCTACACTAGTAAAAAACGATGATTATGTCAAAATTTAAAATTCAAGATGGACGCCGTTCCAATATGGTGGACTAGGTACATATTTTTCCACAACTACCACAATATGGGTATCAAAAAACCGTTTAACTTAAAAGTTTTTTAAATGTATTTATCATATTTCTCTCTTCATATTATATACTATGTTATTAGCAGTAGGAAGTCATGTCGTATATTCCGCCATTCGGTCTTGAGCTTTGTTTTTAAACATATAACGGTTACCCGACTTTTTAATTCCGAAAGGAAGTTAATTTGAAAAAAGAACGATGTCAATTAAATCACACATTTTTACATTGTCAAACAATCGAGAAATTAATCGAATTTACAAAAAAAAAAAAAACGTTCAGCGAAAACAGAGCAAAAGAATTCTCTCGAAAATTTTCAAATTAAACGAATCTCTTTGTTCTGTTGAAAATGCGGACTCTTTTGATATTTTTGTGTAGAAATGTAATTAGTACTTTCAAAGACGGTTCACGTTCATTAGGTTTATATTCGCGTAAACATTTAAGTACTTATATGTCGAAAAAGTTTTTATATATTTTAAAAATAAAATTATGTTTTCCTTAATAGCGTTTATACTACACAGGGATAAACAATACGTTAAAAATTTCATTCATCATCGATGAAGCTGTACGAGGCGCATAGGCTTACATCACTTAAATTATTCGAACCAATTTATGATGATAATGATAATATTGATGGAAGATTACAATCCATCAATCCTGTGGGATAAGCTTATATTCCAACACTGGGAAACTCAAGAATTACGTGAAAAAATGTAATATGAAAATAATAAAAGATAATCACAAGGTATATCGACGTGTTATATTTCATAAGAAAAACAATGTAATAGAAATTGTATATAAATCAAATTGATCGTAAATATTTAATGGAATCAGGCGTTATTTTGCGGAAGTCCATCCTAAGTAAGAAAACATAAATAACAAAGCGGCGACGGACTGAGCTCACTCTGTGTTTGGCACTAATCGGTGTAATATTACTCCTGAAGATGCCCCGTGGAGGGGTGAAACACGTGTTGAGTGATTTAACGGTGGCAGTTGTGTAATTCGCATTGTTTGCTACATACTCATTTATCAGCGGGCTGGCGGTACGGTTTGTTGCACGACTGCCGCTGCATATGCGGAAGTAACTAAATATTGGTCCTTTTCTACTTTTCTACCTTCAAGTTGATCGAACCAGAAATGAGGTGTTCTCTATAAAAGCCAAGGTCACTAATAAAGGTCGATGAATTAAAAGTCCGAAGTGGTTGCGTAAACGGTCAATAAGCCCTCGAATCGGTAGACGTGGCGTGGGTAAGTACCTTCACCAGGTAGAGCGACGATATTGTGCGAAAGACTGGTCTTCGTGGTGATCTTTGGGGAAGGCATTTGCCTTGTGGACCTCTACCGGCTGACATGATAAAGATTACAAAGAAAAAAAAACACTTACAGAATAAACACATATGTAGGACGCTTAATTGAAAAAAAAAAACACTTGAATTTACTCCTAGAACTATAATTAATGCAACTGCGTAAAAAGTCCTTCTCCATATCAAAAGTACAACCTGATGCCAAAATTTTTTAGTCTACAATATATATATATACATATATATATATGTATATACACATAAATCCACACACACATACATATGTTTAATGGAATCAGGCGTTACCTTGCGGAAGTCCATCCTGAGTAAAAAAAGGACCAATATTTAGCTACTTCCGCACATGCAGTAGTCGTGCAACAAAGTGCACTGCCCGCCAGCCCGCTGATAAATGCGTATGCGGCAAACAATGCGAATTACATAACCGCCACCGACAAATCACTCAACACGTGTTTCGCCCCTCCACAGGGCATCTTCAGGAGTTATGTTACATCGATTAGTGCCAAGCACAGAGGAGAAAGGACTCTGTTGCACGACTACTACTGCATGTGCAAAAGTGGCTAAATATTGGTCCTTTTCTTACATACATATGTGTGTATAGGTACTAATAACATTTTTCTATGCTCTAATTTTATGTTTAATTTATAATATATACCTTTAAAGACAGTATACTAGCAACAGATTAATAAGGTTATATTATATTAATACACTATTCATTTCGTAGTAAATTAATTCGCATTTATCTCCATAGAAAACATGATAAGTCTTAATGAGTTTTCTATTCAGACGCTGTGTGCGATTTTTATATATATATATATATATATATATATATATATGTTTATGTATATACATTGTTAATATCTATAGATCTTTGTGTGGATACGCGAAAATAAGATTTTACAGTCATTTAGAATGTTATAGAAAGCATGTATTTTTAATTAGAATCTCTAAAAAAAAATAAAGATAGATATAAGAAATTGTTTACAAAAAATGTAATAAAATTTACTGTATGTCCACACAACAAAATTACAGATTTTCCCGGAAATAAATTTTTAATAAAATGTAAATGTCAGATATAAGACTTACAGCGCCAGAGGAATGCGCGGGTCAAGACGGGGGGAGGAGTATTGGTCACTCTATTTCACTCGTCGTCAATTGTCGCGACGGCGGTGATGCTCTTTTTTCTTAGACTTTCCTGAGGCAATAAAACTTTGAGGCGGGCGGGTCTTGTTTAAGTGAAGTTTTTCAAATTCAAGCTGTTCACCAGAACGCATTTGAAATTCAGAGTATTTGTAATTTGTAAGAATAAAAGATATTGAGAAGTATGACTGTGAGTGAAGAATAAAGATGAAAAATCTGAAAAACTTATTTGTAAACAAAGACCCTGGTCCCAACTATTGTACCCCACAAGAGGCCTCCAATAGCGGGGGCCATAAAAAAAAATCATAATAATTTCATCATTTAAGCTAGTCTTACAAAACATCACTGATATATTCTGAAAAATATATGATAATGCTATCTGAATTAGAGAGTCAGCAAATCGTAATTTGTACAAAAGAATGTTCGAGAACTATCGGCGGAAGAATCGACGTGACTATTTAACAGCCTATTATATATCACGTGTTTGATTGTTGTGTAGTGTGATCTATTGTTAAATTATTTAGTGTATTTAATTTAACATTTGGCAAAGAAAATTTTATGTATTTAGTTTTAAAATTACTTATTGAACTTAAACAAATTCAATATTCGAGAAAAAGCTTTCTTTACAACATCAAAATTATCCACTTTCCTATTTAAATTAAATGAAACAACTGTGTTATTTGCCGACAGTACAATATCTCAAAATTTTTAGCTAAAAATTGTAAATATTTTTAATATTGTAACGTACTGTAGGATCTGACTCGAAATAAAACATCACTGGTTCACAAGGAGTCCTTTATTCACAAATCAGATGTCACCTTACTTTAATACAAAGTATACTTTCGCTTAGTCCAAACTACGCTTCGAAATCGCTTAAGAAATCACTGTCCAAATATATCCATAACTTATCAAATTTATAACACTAATATCTTAATTTTATAACTCGAAAAACAACACTGAACTGTCGACATGGGGAGTACACCTATTTATATTATGGATAAGGTTCTAGTAAGTTCGAGATAGTACTTGGTTAAAATTTTCGAGGACCGTACACAAAAAACCTATAAATAACTTCGAGGTCACGCGTGTATTCGGCACTACTTGATGGTGGGGTTCCGTGTTTATTATTTAGAGGGTTCTGTAACTCGTGCTCTGTAACAATATGTATTATTAGCGAATAGTGTATGTTTATACAATTAACTTTTCTTTAATGTTTATAAGCCTGCTTACAAGATATCTCTGCACCACATTGGGTTGGCCTATTACTCTAAAAGGCATTAAATCTGATATTAGTCGAATGGAAACCATAAGGCGCGGATAATTTCTTCACTAGGTGGACCTAGATCGTAGGATGAAGGCAGTCATCGTAGCGATCTTAGGTTCTTTTGGGTCTTTGTCTATATCTTGCAGTGGGTATCTATCAACTGACATAACGATAGAAAAGGACCAATATTTAGCCACTTCCGCACATGCAGTGGTAGTCGTGCAACAAAGTGCACCGCCCGCCAGCCCGCCGATAAATGCGTATGCGACAAACAATGCGAATTACACAACTGTCACCGCCAAATCATTCAACACGTGTTTCACCCCTCCATGGGGCATTTTCAGGAGTTATGTTACACCGATTAGTGCCAAACACAGAGTGAGCTCAGTCCGTCGCCGCTTTGTTATTTATGTTTTCTTACTTGGGATGGACTTCCGCAAAATAACACCTGATTCCATTAATTATTTACGATCAATTTGATTTAAATACAATATCTGTTACATTGTTTTTCTTATGAAATATAACACATCGATATACCTTGTGATTGTCTTACCACCAACTATCTTTTATTAATTTCATATAACATCTTTTAATGTAATTCTTGAGTTTCCCACTGTTGGAATATAAGCTTATCCCACAGGATTGATGGATTGTAATCTTTCATCAATATTATCATCATGTGATTTGACGGTGGCGGTTGTGTAATTCGCATTGTTTGCCGCAAGACGTAACGATGTTGGCGATGAAAGTATTTAACGGGATATAATTAACCTGAATTTTTACAGTATTAGAAAGCGCAAAATTCTATCCATTCAAAATGAAACATTATTTGTTTTCGTCACTTAACAGAATATTTTATTGCGAGTTTTCAGTACTGAATTGACGCTGTCGACGCAAATATATGACCATAGCTAAACAAAGAACCGGATGGTTAGACAGACGGTTATATAGGTGACTAATAAAAGAAGTGAGTACGAAAGCTTGTACTGTATACAAAAAAAAAACTAGTGGTATAAATAAAGGTAGTTGTGGTTTAAATGTAACAACGTTTAAAGTGCTTTACCGGTGTTTAAAGGATAGGTTATAGATGTAAAAGCCTTATTGAAATCACTATAGTCTATATTAGCTTAATTTTGGACGCTGTTAGCCTTTTCTGGCTTTTACAGCTTCTAAGGGAAACGAAATCTAAGAGCTAAAAATATGTTGCATAAATTTATCGTTTTCCACGATTGACTATCGCCGTACAAATGGCAGATTAGCCTTCACTTAAAATTTAGTAAAACACTTTTCAATTACTAATACAACTTAATTACTCGAAAGTTCCCTTATATCGTTATTTCTGAGGACGCGTAAACTTCTTGATAAATATTCTTAATGTCAATTACATTCTATATTCTGTTTCTGTTTTTGGCATCGTGGAGTGTAGCTTTCGTGATGTCCAGAGGGTTTAGTCTACAAAGTTAAATCCGTCCTTACAACGATGTGATCAAAAAAATATTATAAGCGCAGGCAGGTGATCGAAAGTCGGTTTTGATTTTGAGATATCCAAGAATGGATTCGTTGATGTGAATATAGACATCTCCCTGCAGCAAAACATTTAGAAATCTAAGTAAGAAAAGGACCAATATTTAGCCACTTCCGCACATGCAGTGGTAGCCGTGCAACAAAGTGCACCGCCCGCCAGCCCGCTGATAAATGCGTATGCGGCAAACGATGCGAATTACACAACTATCACCGTTAAACCACTCAACACGTGTTTCACCCCTCCACGGGGCAGCTTCAGGAGTTATGTTACACCGATTAGTGCCAAACACAGAGTCTGTCTTTAAATATGTAGGAGATGAAAGAATTTATAAGACTTTCTACTTTTTATTTTTTTTTCTATATTCTTTCAGCACCACATCTGCAAAAAATCTTATATAGATCCAATCAGCGTACTTCAAAGTTTTCGGTTTCTGACCCTTAATTGAATATATAGAAAATTAAGTGACTGACCTGATTTATTTTGTTTTTTTTTTTCTATTGTTAAGTTGTAATTATCTTAGAACATTAATGAAAAATACATTGCTAAAGTTAGTGCATTATTAAGATGTTGACTGTACTCCGTTTAACTCGAAGTCTTCTGATTATATAAAATTGTACAGGCGGCCATTTTGTTTGGGACACACCTGTGCCCTTTTGCAGCTATAAGCACAGTCGCGTTGTTCATATAACTTGAGCGCATGCTTATTTAACTCCAGCTTAATCTTTATTAAGTGTGGCTGTCGTTAACGTTGTTGTTAACAGTGATAAAACCACCATAGAGGTTCCAAAGTACGAGCTCGATGATGTACTTCCTCATGCGGCATCGCACCACATGTTCATCCAGTAATTTCTTCGGGCTGTATGGCTCCGTATACTTCTTGTCTAGTATTTCGACCATGGACTGCGTAGTACCATGCTAGAGCAGAAACATGCATGCTGCATTCTTCCATCGACCTTCAGTTGTCTTATTCTCTGTTTCTGTTTGATAACTCAACTTCTAATTTAGACGTTAAGCGTCACACTGTTTTGGTTTGAAGGAAGAGTGAAAAGAATGTAATCAAAAAGAACGATTAAAAATTATTAGTAAAGTACTTCCCTGTCGCAAAAATGAGATAGGGGGAACGACAGGCCCCCAGAAGGGTGGCATAAAAATGTCACACTATTGTAGAGTTTCTACTTTAAAATCTTTTGTTATCTTTTTTCATCAACATATACTCGATCGGTTTTCAACAAGGTCCAAGATTCTGTCTCATAGTTTAAAAGATATACCTTATGTACACTAGTTTTATAGTAATGTTCTGGTATTAATATTTTTTTATTTAATATTCTTTATTCTACACTTTAAGATACATTTAATAAGTTTTACAATAATATACAAAAAAGTACAATGGGCGGTCTTATCACACAAGGCAATCTCTTACAGACAACCAAGGACAAAAATGAAAAAAGACAAAATATGAAAAAGGTAAAAGTACTAATAATGGGTAGTTTACGTGTACAAAAAATACATATTTACAAACAAACGAACATAAACATACATAGACATACATACATATGTATATTAACATACTAGCTGATCCCGCAAACGTTGTTTAGCAAAAAAAATATTTTTAAATTTCAATTTAAAAATAAGGGTTGATCGTAGAGGGGTGAAAATTTAGGGTTGTATGTATTTTTGTATGTTGTATCATAAAAAAAATAAAAACGAAAAATTTCGTCAAAAAAATAAAAAAAAAATTTTAAGGGTGAACAACCCTTATCACTTAGGGGTATGAAAAATAGATAGTAGCCGATTCTCAGACCTACTGAATACGCATATAAAATTTGGTAAAAATCGGTCAAGCCGTTTCAGAGGAGTTTCAAGTTCGAACACCGTGACACGAGAATTTTATATATTAGATATAAAATACTTAATTTTTGTGTAGTTGCGACATTGTGTTTTTGTTTCTATCTTTAAGTCTATTTTTTTCAGGATTAAGGAAGAAATGATCTACGTATAAAATAGTTTGGTCATTAATGGTTTATTAAATGTAATTAACGATGTTGGAAATGAGGCATGCGTCCACGTGCAAGAGCGCGGACTATTCCGAGTAAGTTACGCGTGAGAATTTAATAGAAAATAAACGAGCCGCTGGCCAAATACGCCCGCACCGCTGCCTGTAGTCTTAGCATGATTGATGAGCTTCCTTGCCGAATTATGAGGTCAATTTCCATACAAATTATTACTTATTTTCTTATTATTTATCCAATTTATTGTGTTTAATAATGATGATGTAATGAAGAGGTCTGTAGAAGAAGTAATCGACGTAGCTCACATCGCTCGTGCGACCGTGCTTGTGGTCTGAAGGTTGACGCGGTATTGGGTAAGCCTCCAACTAGATGAACCGACAACGTAGTAAGAGTGAGAAAAATGTTAGTTTTTCTACTGGGTGAAAGCGCACGCGGGGACGGAGAGAAAAGAGGGGGCGGATCAACTGGCCAAGGACACTGCCTTGAAGTGCAAAATGAGACCAGATTATAAGGAATGCCTCATGTCATTCGTCAAGCGACAAGTGAGGCTAGGAACGCTTAACGACGCGGGAGTTAAGGGTGGAGGCCCTAAACTCTTTAGCGCAGAGGGCGACCACCGGGGGAGGGGGGGTTTAGTGGGTAGGAATCCCACATACCCCTGTCCTCCCCCCAGAGGCAGGGCATCTTGAATAACGGAAGATTTCCCTCACCGAAACAAAAAAAGGAACACTTGACGAATGGAAAGTAATATATCGAAGGTACGAAGGCGTTGACAACGCGGAAATTTTTCACGGATGCTATCTCAACCTACCTCGTGCTTCGCATTGTCGAGGTGGACGCGGTCTTGGTTCAGCTCTTCACGGGGCATGGAGGGTTCTCTGAATACCGTCACCGGTTTGAGCTCAAGAAGGACCCCTCGTGCTTCTGTGAATCGGGCGTGGACCAGACCGTGATCCACCTTGTAGCCAACTGTCCCGCGTTCGGAGGACTCCATGTCAACTCCGAATGCCAGTCAGGTACTAAAGTTAACGAGAATGTTATAGCCTCGCTTATCAAGAAAGATGACACACATCTAGATTTCCTAAAGTATTGTAGAAAAATTGTGACACAAGTAATAAAAAGAAATAAAAGTTAAGGTTTATAAAATTAAAATTGTAAATAAAATTAAAATAGGATAATAAATTGAGAAGTTAACAAAATAATATTGTAAAATGTAAACCAAGAATATAACAAACGTAAGATATAAAATTAAGACAAGAATTATAACAGTTGAGGTATGAGAAAAGGAAAGAATGGTGTAATGAAAGAAAAATAGACGAAAGGGAAAAGTGGAAGAACTGTATAGTGAAAATTAAAAAAAGAATGAAAGATCATATGAGAAATGACTGATAAAAAAAATCACATGAAAAAATTATTTAAAAGAAATAAGAGTCCCTAACCTATAAATAAGTTAGAGGTACGAGAAAAACCAATAACGCCATTAAAAAAAACATAATAAGAGTCGTGGAAAACTGAATGCAGACAGCGCAAACTGGATATGGGGGTTCTATGTCTTACAGTGAACGTCTATAGCAGAGTTCCCCAAACTTTTTTGTGTCGTAGACCCCTTGCCATGTTTTCCTCGTTGGGTAGACCCCCCACTTACCTGATATTGATTTCCTGTAAATTTCTAACCGTAGTGAAATTTAGTGTTAAAAACTTAAAGTAAAAATACATGTTATGTTATGAAAATGTATTGCGACCACAAATCGAATACCAACATCCTACAACTTACACAATTTTATAAACATATATAATAATTTTTTTTACTTCATAGTTACTTTTATAAATAATGTAAATGTTTTGATATTATAAGAGTGTATGATGTAAGTGAATAGGTACTATCAGTGTATGGTAGAGATTCACTATCGTGGACCCCCATTTTCATTTCATGGACCCCCAAATTTTTTTCGCTGACGTAGACCCCTTGCAGGTTGTCATTGATCCCTAGGGGTCGATATAGACCACTTTGGGAATCACTGGTCTATAGGTTAGCTCGAATAAGAAATTCATGCAAATATACAACTTGAAATTGTGCTATGCTGCAGGAATCATTATTGTAATTTATATTTAGGACCTTCAATGTGTTTGCCGAGACTCCATTGATAACTTATTCTAATTATTTCACTTAAATGACACTACACAAAAGAGGTTCACATATTTTACGAAAGAGGTCGGTAGTGAACGCATTAGTTGCTTGTAAAAGTAACCCTCGTTAGAATAACTTACCGGATGCGATTTTGAAATAAACACTAAGTCACAATTTATGTGCGCAATGCTATTTCAAGAATTCCGCCACGCCTGTGCCGTTTCTAAACACAGCATAAGGCCCCGGAGATTTGGCGTGGGTCCAAACGCGGATGCTTCTACCTCAGTGAAACATAACGGGTATATACTGCTTATTGTTTTGGCAGCTCTTAAAATAATCCTTGCGAGATATTACATGGCACATCTATTCCTTCATAGGTGCTTGGTTTAAATTGAATTTGGAATTTTAAATATTTTTTTTTAAATTATTTTTAACTTATAAGTACCAGACCGTGGCCCACCTTGTGGCCCATTGTCCCGCACATGCAAGGATGCGCAGTGCCCTGGAAACGTTTGCTCGCAGGGTGGTAAGCAATGCAATAAAAAAATAATAAAACCAAATAGGAAAACTTTAACCAAAATGCACATATAAAACACACGTAAAAGAAAAAAGTCTAATCTAAACAAATCTGTAATATCAAAAGATAATGATAGAAATGTAAGAATAAAATAAAGATTAGAAATAAAATTGTATCTAGCCACCTAAAAGTAAAAAAGATGAGGAAAGGAAGGCTATAAAAGTAGGAAGGAATGAAAGAACAAAAAAAAATTGCAAGATATTGTGAAGGATAAAAGGAAAGAATAAAAGAAATTGAGAAGAATAAAAGTGAGTGTAGAATTAAGATAAAACCATGAAAAAATTATTTGTAAATAAAGTCCCTGTCCCAAACAAAACAGGGGTTCCCAATAGCGGGAGCCATAAAAAAAAACCTTAGAAGTACTGATTGATAAAACTTTACTGTTGTATTTTAAAGAGCGAAAGAGAAGGTAGAAAAGTGGTGTATATAATAAGACAAGTAAGACAGGAGAATGTATTCTAATTTTTGCATGTTTGAAGTAGTACTGCTAGTCGATCTAGGCTTTGTGCAGCTTCATAGAAATTGAGTCCGCGTAAACAGGAGGTATGCAGACTAAAAACTTACGCCAGATGATCGTATCCTAGTTCATCAAAGACGTAATAACGAAGGGAAACTATACCCGTGTAGGAGTTTAGTATAGCGAATAAGGTGTAGTATAGTTATGAGAAGCAAACGAAGAAATATTATGACGAAAAATAGACGACGGATGAAAGAAAATGTGAAGAATATAAGAAGAGAAACATAAATAAAAATATGAAGGTGAATAAAAATATTTAACACAATAAAAATACCTTGTACTAAATAGGAGCAAATGAAATAGCCACTTCCGCGCATGCAGTGGTAGTCGTGCAACAAAGTGCACCGTATGCGGCAAACAATGCGAATTACACAACTGCCACCGTTAAATCACTACAATACGTGTTTCACCTCTCCACGGGACATCTTCGGGAGTTATGTTACACCGATTAGTGTCAAACACAGAGTTATCATTATGTCAGTCATAGGATGTCCACTACTGGGAATATGCCTCCCTCTTAGATTACCAAGATATACGGCCTGCTTCCAGTGTCAAAATATATGTATATATAATTCAATTTAAAAACATATCAGTTATGATAACAAAAAAATGTTTGCTAGAACATTGATCAATTTTAAAAGTCAAAGTTTTCTTCTAGCCGTTTAGTTATTTTTTTAAAAAAATACTCAATTTTAAGCCAAAAATCAAATTAAGTTGAAAAATATAATATGCAATAAAGTGACTCGATTTTACAAGATGTATAGAAGTTCATGGAAGCATTATAAACAGTATAATAAACCACTACAAACTTATATACAGTTTTATGTGCAGAGAGATATTGATTGTAAAAATAAAATGAAAAAGAATAAAAAGCTTTCCATATATTTTCGTATCTATCCTGAATAAACCGCTGGTGTCGACCGGAATCCTGTCTCGTACACTCAAACGTCAATATTTTCATTCACGATTTGAATAACACATATTGCTTTACTCCGATAAAAAACTGTTAGGTTTTATTTTAAATTAAAATCCATGAAATTTATCAGTGTTTTAAGAAAATTAAAATATGGTACTGCCAACTCTAGGCTCTGTAATATTAGTAGCTATAGGAGAAATTGTATTATCAAGAAAACCAGATATTCGAATGATTGCTCTAAAGATTGTGTAAAAGAGAAATAATTACTTCGGACGTATATCAAAGAGCACTCACAGACAACAGGGACGATTGTTGAACTTTGAAAGTTGTACTATATAAAGCAGCGGTCACAGGGAAATGAAGAAAGCTAGTTTGAAATTAACTATATTTCCGATTCAGGCATTACTGAAAGATGCTATAGTAGTTGACATTTTTTAAAATAACATACGATTTATTTGATGTGTGAAAATATTTAAAATTTACTTTATTTTTCAAATTTAAACTAAAGATTATCCTTTTCAAAACTTTAATTATTTTATTGTAATTAATTATTTACATGATCCTCTAAGAAGTCGAAATAACACGTTCACTGCGGCTTGAGGTCGATTCAGCCTCATGGTAAACTTTGCACTGATGCGGCGCGTAAAACTCGTGTTTTCTCTCTAGTGCGACGGCTGTTTACACTCAACCGTATGAGGTATGACAAAGACAAATATAGCTTTCTTTATGTCTGCGAAGCATTGACTCAATATTGTAAAAAATATTGATGAACATGAGGCAGAAAAGGCCTCAACCGCACTACTAGGAAGTTAAGCTTGAGGCTGATTCGACCTCAGCCGCACCAGCTGAAAGTTCTTCAAAATTGGGCCCGCAGTAAACGTGATAAAAGAGACGGCATCGTCTACTGTGCAAATACCAATAATCAAACTGTTTAGACATGTTACCGACCACTTAAAAAAGAAGACACAACTATTTGAAGAAAAACTACTTTATCACATATTTGTAAAAGAAATCACCAAAAATTTGAAACATTTTTTTGAGTGCTTTAGTAGTAATTAATATATAACTTTATATAAAATTCTCGTGTCACCGTGTTCGAACTTGAACTCCTCTGAAACGGCTTGACCGATTTTTACCAAATTTTATATGCGTATTCAGTATGTCTGAGAATCGGCTACTATCTATTTTGCATACCCCTAAGTGATAAGGGTTGTTCACCTATAAATTTTTTTTTTGACGAAATTTTTTGTTTTTATTTTTTTATGATACAACATACAAAAATACATACAACCCTAAATTTTCACCCCTCTACGATCAACCCTTATTTTTAAATTAAAAATAAAAAAAATGATTTTTTTTGCAAAGCAAGGTTTGCGGGATCAGCTAGTAACTTTATAATATTGAATTAATTACATCGATGCTAAAAAATATTAAAAAAACTATAAAACATACAAATGTTTACGAAACATAGTGATTTATAATTAAATTAAAGTTAAGATCTGTATGAAGTGCTTAAAAATAATTGTAATAAATACACGAGTTTTATTCACATTGAACAGATTGCAAAAATAAATCAAAATACGTAATTAGCAAAAGTTTTTTGAAATTAAATAAATAAATGATGCTTAAACCATATCTATTATCATTTCATGTGAAAAAAATTAGTAGTCTTTGTTTGTTTGCTCCTATCTAATAGGTATAACAGTGAATTCTTGTGCAATGATTTTTCTTTTAATTTTTATGATCATTCTCTCTTCACGTCCTTCAAAATTTCTTTCCTTCTATTCTCTTTCGAACATTAAAATTTTATTACATTCTCTTTTTATTCATTAACAATTTGTACACATATCATCGTTCTATGTCCCATTATCTTTAGTTTCACAATTTTCAATTTTTAATTTTATATTTTTGTTCTTATCTCTGTTACTATTCGTATGTATATTTATGCTTAAGTTTTTTGGCTTTATATTACTCTTATTATTTTTATTATTATTTATGATTACTTTTATTATTTTGTGGCAAAGATAAAAAAGATGTGACGGCGTGTTATGTCTCCACTATCTTTTCCTCAACTTCCGCTTCGCACTCCGAACTTTGTGTTATCATAAAAATATGTAAAGGATCAATAACCTCTGCATGTTTTTTGCTGTAAGCCATTAAGCTGAATCGGACGATCTGTGATAATAAATTAAGTTGAGGCTAAGTTAGGGTAAGCCGTGAAGTTATGCGCTCAGCGGTTTTGTTCTCGGCTCGTGGGAATTCATTATCTGGAAGTTATTTGTTAGGATAGCGTCGCGCGGGTACCGTGACATTTCGCTTCTAGTCTCACGATAGTTTATAAAGATATTTGTTATTAATTATACAGATTCTCTGTAAGAATCGAACGGTTATTTCATGTAGAATCATCATTATCCTGTCAGATGATTGACACTCACAATATATAGGCCTGTGCAAAGACCGACATTGGGTTCTTTGAGTACCTTCACAGGTTCAAGCTCAAGGAGGACCCCTCGTGCTTCTGTGAACCGGGCGTGGGCCAGACCGTGGTCCACCTTGTGGCCCACTGTCCGGCGTTCGGAAGACTGCGCGCAGATTCCGAATGCCGGAAGGGCAAAAAGATAGAGGTAAGGAGTATCTCGGCCATCATGCAAGACGAAGGGTAGAGAGAATGCTTCCTCAGCTACTGCAGGAAGGTGGTGATAAATGCAATAGGTAAAAATAAAACAAACACCAAAATATTGAAATAAAAGTAATATAGTAGTACCAAAAATAGTGCAATAAACAGTATAATATAAGATGATAATTATAAAGAAAATACGTGTTAAATATTTGAACAATAAATGTAATGTTGCATAATAAAATAGTAAGGAAACCTAGAATGTAATGGTTGAGGATGGATGTATGGCTAATGGAATGAAAGAGAAAGACTGGGAAAATTGTAGAATGAAAGAAACAGTACGACAGATAATATACTACATGAAAGAGAAGAATGATAATAATAAAAAATATGAATAAATTACTAGAAATAAAAAGTCCCTGTCCCACACGAGATAGGGGAACGAAAAAAAAAAGACCCACCCAGTGGGGGACCTACCCTTGCCAGGTCTACCGGCTTGTGGTCACTATTCAAGAACCTTTTAGTCCCCCAAGAGTGAAAGAGTATATTATGAAAGCGAGAGAGAAAGGGAAGAATGTTAGTTTTTACTGGGTGAAAGCGCACTCGGGGACTGAGGGGAACGAGAGAGCGGATCAACTGGCCAAGGACGCGGTTCTGGAGTGCAAAAGAAGACCGGATTATGAGGAATGCCCCATCTCATTCGTCAAGCGACAGCTTAGGCTGGGAAGGCTTGTCGAATGGAATAGTAGGTACATGGAAGGTACGACGGCGTCGACAACGCGGAAATTCTACAACGCGGAAGCCTACTTAGGATGGACTTCCGCAAGGTAACGCCTGATTCCATTAAATATAATGATGATGATGATAATTTTCAGGAAGACCATGTAAATGCAAATCCGTAACGGCATATGTCATTTAAAGAAAAGTCATTTTAATTCCGATTATAATTCTTATTGATTTTTTAAAAAAAAATGTAACTATTGTTGGGATGCAATTTTTATATTAACAGTTACAATTGTTAGCCTGAAATAAAGTTTTTTTTAAATATTCAGAAAGGCAGTCGATAGTCCGACCCGGTCCGTTTAAAGGAAATGTTATATATCTATAACTGCCAGGCATCAGTGTAAGTTGTGTCTATTGTAACGCTGGTATAACCTTCTGCGAAAAAGTAATGTTGTAAAATAAGGCTACGGAGAAAAAGAGAGAGAGAGAGAGAAAGAGAGAGAGAGAGAGAGGGGGAGGGAGAAAGAAAGAGAAAGAGATAGAGAGAGGATGAATATGTGAGTTCGTCATCCGCAGTCAGATAGCTGGACGTTGGAAAAGGTTACACCATGCTCCTCCAACTCCTATAACATGGCCTTGGTGATGGATTCGAGATAATCCGCGGAATGTATGTCCGTACGAGTTGAATCTTACGTGGGTGATAACGGATGGGAGGCTGCAGTTCTATCCTAAGGAGTTCAGGCACAAAGCCTTTAAAACTACGGTAGTATGAAAGGTTGTTCTCGTAGTTTTAACAATGTAGGAGTCCGTCATAACTCTTTCATTGCTCCCGCATCGGAGGGGTATACCCATGCTTGATTTCCTCAAGCAAGAAAAAAAGGTTGTGTTTTTTTAAATTGCAATCTTGATATATACAACCTTTAAATTGGCGTTGTGGCATTTTATTTAACATACTCATCTGTGTGTCACACAATAACATTTTTCTTCTGTTACATTAAATAATTAACAAAGTTTTATTTCTTTCAGCGAAAACGTTATCGCCTTCACAAAAGAGTCACAAAGTGACCTAATTAAAGCCTAAAAGCATTCTCTTTCAGTTGAAAATGAAAGAAATTGTTTTTTTTGTGCACAAAAAAAGATTTTTACTATTTAAGCCTTTTACTTTACAATTGGCACTTAAGTAATTACTTTAAATACGCTTATTTATTTTTATGTAAATATAATAATAAATATATATTTGGATCGAGAAACCGTGAAATATCTGGTCAATTTATTATTATGTATATTTTTATATTTATTATTTATATTTATTATTATGGAAGCCAATTCAAAATTTTTGATGTATTTAACGAAAAGACATAGAAAAAACGTTGTCGACAATTTTTAAAAAAGAATCTTCATACACATGAATATTTGTGGACGTTTCTATTAAACATTTACTATTAATAATTTAATTAGAATATTAATTATATTTACATAAATCACAGAGTAATTAGTGTTAATAAAAAAAACATAGTAATTGTTGAAAAAACTCTTAAATCTTTGTAGAAATGATCCCGTGAATTTTATAAAACGCTCGGAGTTTTAATATTAATAATTAATGCCGCTAATAATTAAAATGTCAGAGTAACTACTTTATTAATAAATTTTTCTTTTTATAATATTTAAATTTGAATAGCACTGCTTTGTCCAGCTATTGCCGTCATTTGGCTGAAATAATGATGAACAAAGAAATTAAAATATTTAATGGAATCAGGCGTTACCTTGCGGAAGTCCATCTTAAGTAAGAAAAGGACAAATATTTAGCCACATCCGCACACGCATTGGTAGTCATGCAACAAAGTGCACCGCCCGCCAGCCCGCTGATAAATGCGTATGTGGCAAATAATGCGAATCACACAACTGCCACCGCCAAATCACTTAACACGTGTATTACCCCTCCTTGGGGCATCTTCAGGAGTTATGTTACACAGATTAGTGCCAAACACAGAGTGAGCTCAGTCCATCGCCGATAAATAACAAAGTGGCGGGCAGGCGGGCGGTGTACTTTGTTGCACGACTACCACTGCATGTGCGGAAGTAGCTAAATATTGGTCCTTTTCGTACAAAGAAATTAAAAAAATATCTGCTATGGTTTTCGAGTGGCGACCACAAATCGTTGCATGTTACGTTGCATGTTAGTGTTTTATATCAGTAAATTAATAATCAAATTAGAAAATATAAGTAAAAGGAATATTGGACAATTTATAACTAAGTTAAATATTTTAACACCTGATGTTAACATCTCAAGTGGCGAGTGAGTTTTAGAACGCAGTCACGCAGTCTTTAGGTACAGATATTAAACAATTTTTTTTAAATAAACGCTTTTTCTTGCTTTAATATCATTACTTTATTTATCATTTCTACCGCTGATCATTTTCCTATAGGGTGTACCACATATCAATTGACACCAAATGTGTTATGCATTCACACGTTTAAAACTTTTACCCATAGCAATCATCCTGTACCAAAGATGTTATTACATTTATTTCATCGATTTACAGAATTATTCGAGCAAAATGTATAATATTTAATATTGTTTCTCTTTCCAAATATTTGATTTGTACAATGATGTTCGTGTACGCAAGTTCAGAGTTTTGGAATAAATTAAGAGAACGTTGTTGCAAGCTACACGGAAGGGCTGTGAACTCGACCGGAAAGGCTTCGTAATTTGGTACATTTCCGCTTACGAATATACATTACAACTAAGTGCTCTTCAAGGTTCTATTAACGGAATATCCGTTTAAATTGTATTGTTTAAATGTTTTATATTAATTGAATTCGTTGCAAATTTGAAGTGAAGGTTTGAAAGCTGTCGCTTGACGGAATAATCATGATAATTAGATTTCATTATTTATCATATTTATATAAACACTATATGTAGATATTAAAATATATATATTATTACCTATTAACATGTTAGGAAAGTAATGTCGTTTTTGTCGATATATTTTACAGAAAAACCGATTGAATTGTTACCGCTTCGGCATTGATTTTGTATACTAGATGGCAAAAGGTTGTTGATAACGAAAGTGAATATATTGTTGATTATAAATAAAAAAAACTTTTTAATAATGTAATCATGTGAATATAACTTAAGAAAGCGACATTACTTCCCGGTTCCGCTAATATTTAAATGTGTATTTTTTAGTGATTATTATTTTTCTCAATTTGATTTTACTTATTTAATTTTTTTGTCTTCTATGATAATAACTTGTTTTACCTACCTTTATTTATTTATCTATGCACCACTTAAATGATGAACTGATAGAAAAAGCCTTTGGTATTCAGTTCATCGTTTTATATAAATCGTATAAAATGTGTTAAATAAATAAATAAATAATAAAGATATAAGAAGATTCGAATGAAAGTAACTGTAATAGTTGACAAGTTAAGACTTTAAGGTTCGAGACTGGAGACCACCAAGCCCAGCGCTGGACGTCCACACAAGGTGAGCAGATTATTTAAGGTCGTTGAAAAACGCTGTAGGAAATCTATGAGGACGGCCTATGCCCAGCTGTGGACGATCCATTACTATAATAATAATGACAATGATTTGAAAAAAGAATACCTACATTTACTAATTTATTGTTAGAACTAGCAGCACATGGAAAAAATAACTATTTTTAATGTAAAATCAGGCAGTGACTTATTTTCATGGTCCACATTATTTGTGACCTCTAGTACATTCCCCTATCTTAGGTACGCAAGGACGATATTCTCAATAAATTTTTAACTGACTTTTTTATTTTCTTCCTCGCCTTTTATCCTTCATATTATCTTCTACACACATTTCTTTTATTTGGCACATTCTCTTACATTCCTTTCCATACTTTATTTACCTTTCTTACATATTTAATGGAATCAGGCGTTATTTTGCCGAAGTCCATCCTAAGTAAGAAAAGGACCAATATTTAGCCTCTTCCGCACATGCAGTCGTAGTCGTGCAACAAAGTGCACCAAAAATTAACCAAATTACATCGGGTGGCAGCTCAAAACGTTTGGTTTAACCAACAATGCAAGCGGTTAAATGTAGCATTAATCAGCGGGCTGGCGGGCGGTGCACTTTGTTGCACGACTGCATGTGCGGAAGTGGCTAAATATTGGTTCTTTTCTTACCTTTCTTACGTCACCTTACTTGGCTTTTATCTCCACGCCCACTATTTTTAAATATTTAATATTTTATTTATTTACTATTGTTTATTAAAATATTATACGTTTCTATTTTTTAATTAACTTTTTTGTTTTTGCTTTATTGGATTCTACACTACATACTATCACAGTTTGTTTGTTCGTTGAGAAATGGACAATAAAAATTGAGATTGAAACAGCACTATGTAACCTGTCCGGCGAATACAGGATGATGATTTATAGGTAAAAAAAGCTTTAAAGCATTTTTGTATCACATTAGTTCAAAAAAAAGTAGCAGTTGGAGTTGTGGGTTTGGAACGAGAAATAATGAATTTTATTTATACAGAATGATTAATTGTTTGGTAAACGAAGTAAAAAAAAAATTATATAGCATATTTGTCAGTAAAAAGCAAAAAAAAAAAATTTAAAATATTTTCGAATCGGACTGTATAAAGTGATCGCTCTGAAATATGTAACATTAATTTATTTTCTATATAGTAATGCGATACAGGGACAGATAGTAAACTATAATTTATTTTAATATAAAGAAATTCAAAATTTACTACGTTTTTTCTTACAAAAAAACGTAATGATTTATATTATTTCAGAAATCATGCAGGCAGAAAACGATCTATACATTCAACTGTTTAAAGTTTTTATATCTATTTATAATCACTCTGTATATCACTCTGTTTAGCGAATATAGCGTAGATATGCTAATCTTAAATAGTAAAATTGTAATTAACAGTCTGCTTTGGCGGCAGATACAGGATGGTACGAAGATGAAAGAAACCATCATCAGTATCCTACTTTTAAGTTTAATGAGAAAACTTTATGCTCTGCTCGACTGTTTCATAAGTAAATACTATAAGTTATAAAGTAGATAAGTTGCGATATAAGTTATTTAATATATTACCTTTTATAACAATAACTTTGTTTTATAAAACTTCGTTAAACAAAGTAAGTAAGACTCCTCATTCGCATTACAATCAACACTTGTTATAAGTGAGTTTAAATTATGTTTTAGAAATAACAGTTATATAATAATATATCCTTTATTATATAAAACGATTTACAAAGCCTTGGATATATGTAAAAAATTTACTTAAGACAAATAGATAAAAGTAAATAGGAATAAATATCTAGCAGTTAAATGTAATTTGTTAGGTTGTAGAAAAAACTTGATATAATACAGTGATCAAAATGTAAAGTGAATTTAATATCAAAATGTTAATTCTTTATTTATATTTCGTCGCGTCTTATAAAAAACACTTTTGGCAAAGCTTTTTCGAGTCCTATAAACAATCGGAACATTATTTTTCCGCCATAGCTTTCTAGAACTTCTTCGATTCGGCTTTATCTCCGAAATCATTTCAAAACGGTAGCATCGAATTGATCTTTTGAGTTTGCTGAATAACCAGAAGTTACATATAGCCAAATCAGGCAGATTCGGTGGTTCGGGTGCGATGAGTAAAGTTTCTGACACGTTTGACAAAACTGAAACATTTGACCACAACACGTGTTATTGTCAGGAGATATTAGACGTCTTGACAACTGTTTGTCACTTGGTTGTAGAGGATGGGCACCAGCGTTTGCCCATCTTCTAGATAATGTCACTTCTATGGACGATTACCTCTTGCTGCAACCTTTGCAACATATCAATTAACTATGAATTTATCCGTTGCACATGATCATTTTATCTGTGTTTATAATAGAGCTCTGTGTTTGGCACTAATCGGTGTAACATAACTCCTGAAGATGCCCCGTGAATGGGCGAAACACGTGTTGAGCGATTTAACGGTGGCAGTTGTGTAATTCGCATTGTTTGCCGCATACGCATTTAACAGCGGGCTGGCGGGCGGTGCACTTCGTTGCACGACTACCACTGCATGTGCGGAAGTGGCTAAATATTGGTCCTGATTCATCAGACTACAGTATCCCAAGTGCGGCATCATTACAGTGTAAGGAAATAAATACAATTTATTATGCAGAAACATTTGTTTAAATTTTATTTACATACAAATACGTAAATATATTCTAATATTATTCGAGCTGGTTTAGCTTCTTCCGCTGGCATCTTGCCACGGGTTAAAATCAGGCTGTATTACGTTATGACACTGTTCCTTGTGCCGCAGATTAAAAAGGAAATGTTTTAAGATGTTATTATTTGTCTTACTTTAATATCTATACATAAACACTAGATATATCCGCGGCTTTGTCCGCCTGGAATTTAACTATTTTATTTTATTTTATTTACTCCTTATTGCATCAGCTACCTTCCAGTATAAGTCCTGTCAAAATCGGTAAAGTCGTTTCAGATATCAACAGGAAAAATATACAGACAAAATAAAAAAAGTGTTTATCTATATTATCTATATAAAAATGCATAGGCTTTTTTTATTTAAATCTAACCATTGGATAGGGAAAAGCTCTACACCGCACCGAATAGATATCCTTTTCCTATATTATCTATATAAAAATGCATAGGCTTTTTTTATTTAAATCTAACCATTGGATAGGGAAAAGGTCTACACCGCACCGAATAGATATCCTTTTCCGAGTTGATTAAAAAATATATACAGACTTTCACCAAATTTTTTTCATATCAAATAATATTTCTGTGCACGTATTCTGAAATGCTTTTACGAATTTATTACATAAAAGATTATTTATATGAAAATAAAGTAAACTAGTGGTAGTCGTAGTCGTTTACGGTGGACCTTATAATGCTCAAGGTCAACCACAGAGCAAAAAGCTACCGTCAGAGTTTCGGATAAACCTAGGTCACAAACTAAGGTCACCTCCGCAGGTCTTAGAATTGCCCGTCTGTAGTGGCAGTGGCGGAAGAATTCTCTGTTTGAAGTTACAGCAGTGGGAGTATTACCGTCTGAAGTGGCAGTGGCTGGAGAAATGTTTGTCTGAAGTGACAGGGTCTGGAGAATTTCCCGTCTAAAGTGGCAATAGCGGGAGAATTTCCCCTCTGAAGTGGCAGTGGCGGGAGACGTCCCTCGTGCAACCAATGACCATTGAGGTCGAAAGGTTCTGGAGTGCTTCGCAAACTTCGCAATACATTTTCAATAACATATTATTCATGCACCATAATTTAAAATCTTATATGAAAAAATATTGAGAATGCGTCATCTTTGAAAACGTAACAAAATCTTCATATGTCATATATGATAAAGTTTCTCAAGATATCTCAGACCTATCTTTTTTAGTTTTAAATCATAAATTAAAAGTATATTAATAAATAAATCATATAGCATTCAAGAGTTTTTAGTATATTGAAATGTGTAGTACTTATTTTATGGACTCATTTACATGGTAAACATTATAATATACATATAAAATATTATTAAATTTAATTTTAAATGAGCAATTTTTGAGTTCTTGGCTCCTCTTAATAGGTAAACATTCCGAGCTGGTGGTAGCTTATTACATATAATTTTAAAATAATCGATGATTAAAAGCTGAATGTAAACGCCTACTCGAATTACTACTACTACTACTCCGCTAGCTCAGTGACCCAAAGTGGGTCTTGGCCTCCGAAGCGAGAGACTTCCACTTTCCTCTATCTTGCGCCATCGTCTGCCATTGGCTGACATTCAATTCGCGCAAGTCTGCCTCAACGCGATCGATCCAGCGTTACCTGGGTCTACCCACTGGTCTTCGACCCCTCGGTTTTTCCAGGTACGCTACTTTCACGCTCCGATCCGATCCCATTCGCTCCAAGTGACCAAGCCAGCGGATTCGTTGAGCTTTATATTCGCCAATGATATTTGGCTGTGCTACTATAGTCTAGATTTCGGCATTCTTTCGGAGCCTCCAAGATCCGTCTTGATTTCTCGCTGGTCCCTACTTGAATTAAGTTATTTAAATTGAATTGACCTTTAGCCCGTAGGAGTAACTTGGTCAGTTCCTTCGCTAGGACCACAACATGATTAAAAGGCAGTGCAAGATCTCTTATCGTGGCGGTGTTTAGGGAAAGCCTGTATCTTATTACAGTCGGCTGAAAAGAACAAAAAGCAGTGTTTGTCAAGTGTTTTTTTTTTTCGTTTTGAGTCAAAGGATTATTAATGATATTTGTGTTTAATTATACTATTTATTTATATATTTAATTTAAAATAAGGAACGTTTACAGTAAATAAAACCTTATTAACCCTAAAATGGTTATCAGAAAGCCAATAATGATTGTTGACTTAGATTACTCTTGTAATATAAACAACAAGTACTTCCGCACTGATGAGATTATTTAATACTCGTATTTGAATAAAGTAACAAAAGTTATAAGCATTAATACAAAGTAAGGAAACTTACAATATGGTAATGAAGTGAGCCGGGCGTGGACCAGACCGCGATCCAGCTGGTAGCAGAATGTTCCGCATTTGGAGGGCTCCGATATGAGACCGAATGCAGGCTAGGCAAAAAGATAGAGAAGGCAACACTTGCCTCCATTATAATGGAACAGGATGAAAGAGAGTGTGTCCTCAAACTCTTTAGGAAAGTTGCACAACACGCAATAGACAGGAACAAAACATAGGTGGATAACACATTGTAAAATTATTAAAATAGATTCAGTGATAGCAAAAAAAAAATGTAAAATAAATCTGTGATAAAATTGATGTACACGAGAAAATAATTTAACCAATCAAAACTGTGATACTGTAATAGAAATGGATAACTGAAGTGTTTGAGAATGTACGAAAGGAATGGAATGATTGTGAAAGGAAGATGGAATTGTAGAATTATAGGAGGAAAAAAAGATATTGTGTACTATGGAAGACGAAAACGAAAATGAAAATTCAAACCAAATACAAAACCCTGTTTCCAATTAAATAGGCGGTGGAAGGAGAGGTACCCAATAGCGGGGGCCATAAAAAATGGAAATGAAACGACAATTATATATATTGTGGGGTTTATAGGCGAAGTGTTTGACCACTGTATCACCTGATGGTAAGAGATGAGGTCTACGATAGTACACCTCGCCATTTGGTTAGTCTATGCTTGCCTAGAAGAAACCTATTACTTTTGTCTTAAAGCTCCTAAGTTGTGATTATCTGGAAACAATGACCCCGGCAGGTTGTTCCACTCTCCGTCTGTTTACACTACAAATATATTATAAAGCGCTTAGTGCTGGTGAAAGGTATTTCAAACGTACGGATGTCTTGAATTCGAGTGCCGATCTGGCGTAAAAAAAAATCAGGGAGGAAACCATAGCCTCCCTGATATGCGACGAAAAACCTAAAAAAGAGTTCATTCACCTCTGTAAAAAAATTATGGGAAAAGCAATAGATAAAAATAAAGACTAAAAACTAAAAAACTGTAAACAAATAACACAAAGATAAAATAAAAGCAAAATAAAGTAATATGACATAGAATAAAAATAGAATATAAGTAAAAAATGTGATATAAAAGAAAATGTAAAAGTAATGAAGAATGAATGAAAGGCGATACAGAGAGAAAGAGAAAGATAGTGCAATTGTGGAAAGAAAGAAATGAACGACAGATAATATGAAGTATGAAAGAAGAGAGAGAAAATAAAAAAGTATGTGAAAAAATAAAATAAATGTAAACAAAAAGTCCCTGTCCCACACCAGATAGGGGGTACGAGAGGCTCCCAATAACGGGAGCCATTTAAAAAAAAACGTACGGATGTCGTGAATCCGTAGGTATAGTTGATGAAAGAAAGGAAATGGGGTTATTATTTCGTGTAATTCCGCTACATGCAGTCTGGAAAATGCTGATAAACTTGCATTTATTCGCTGATGCCCCAACTTTATCATCTATAATCGACAGCTTAAATTAAGATTGTGTTATTTCGTAACGCGTCACCTGCGCAACAACTACGCAACAAACTTAGTGGTACAAACCTAATTTTTTTAAAATTAGAATAATCAATTTCCAAATATGTTTTTCGGTGAAGTACTCTGAAATAGAGTATAGCATTTGGCAGAACTTGTGTTTAATACTACTACTACTACTCCGCTAGCTCAGTGACCCAAAGTGGGTCTTGGCCTCCGAAGCGAGAGACTTCCACTTTCCTCTATTTTGCGCCATCGTCTGCCATTGGCTGATATTCAATTCGCGTAAGTCTGCCTCAACGCGATCGATCCAGCGATACCTGGGGCTACCCACTGGCCTTCGACCCCTCGGTTTTTCCAGGTACGCTACCTTCACGCTCCGATCCGATCCCATTGAGCTTTATATTCGCCAATGATATTTGGCTGTGCTACTATATTCTCAATTTCGGCATTCTTAATTGCATTCTTCTTGTGTTTAATAAATGTCTTAAATTCACATAGCGATAAATTTAACCTGTGCACTCGTGAGTGAAACCAGATCGCACTGCTGACATATTTTATTGAAACTTACACGCACGTACAATACAACTGCTTTGTCTGTATAAAATATGTTTTGAGTGAACATCATTTTGTAACTATTATTTTAATTTTCATTTCCATAAAATTTGAAGTTAAAACAAAATATCACACACTGAATTAAGTTGAAATAGTTTGTACTTTGTACTGGCAGTTTTACATAGTCCTGAAAATTAAAAAATAAAATGAAATACATATTTATATATGTGTGTGTGCGTGCGTGTTTGTGTGCGAATGAATTTTTAATCTGCTTCGATGTCCTAGGTCTTTGAAAGTTTAAATAAAATCTTGCATATAGGATCTATTTCAAAAGTGTGTAAGTGTATTCATATAATAAAGTACAACAAGATATCTAAGACCAGTGATTCCCAAAGTAGTCTATATCGACCCCTAGGGATCTATGACAACCTGCAAGGGGTCTACGTCAGTGAAAAAAAATTTGGGGGTCCATGAAATAAAAATGGGGGTTCACGATAGTGGATATCAACACATACACTAATAGAACCTATTTACTTACATCATACTATCTTATAATATCAAAACATTTACATTATTTATAAAAGTACCCATGAAGTAAAAAAATTGTTTATTTAAGGTTACGTATATTTTACATAACAGATACAAAATTTTATTTTGAGTAGTTTTAATTTAAATTCAATTAATAAATGTATAAATTAACATGTGTTTTTACTTTAAGTTTTTAACATTAAACTTCACTACAGTTAGAAATTTACAGGAAATCAATATCAGGTAAGTAGGGGGTCTACCCAACACGGAAAAAACATGGCGAGGGGTCTACGACACAAACAAGTTTGGGGAACTCTGTTTAGATCTTCCTTTTCAAATACGTAAATCTAAAATAACAATATTTTATAGAACAAATATTTTTATTGTATTCAAGAGTTTTTCGTTGATCGAAAGATGTCGGACTCGTTTTATTGATTTATTCACATGGTTAATATTATAAAGTAAACATCGAATGTTGTTAAACTTCATTTAAAAAAAAAACTATTGAGTTTCTAGCCGGCTCTTCTCAACAGATCAGTGTTTCGAGCCGGTAAAACAACATTCTGAATTTGAATCTTTTATAGTATTTTAAACATCGTAATAGTTGAGTTTGTAAAATATTTTAAATAAATTGAATTATATTTGAATTATATATTTTGAATTATATAAATCTATGTCATGCATCATATAGAAACTGAGCTGTAGTTCAGCGGTAGAGGACTGAGACATGCGATGGTGTGTCGCGGGTTCAATTCCCGAGATACAATCTTATATAATTTACACTTGCATTGATTATACAGTAATGCCACTGCACACAAATAAGTTTCCAGAGGATAGCAGCATCCTTTGCGTACCATAATATGTTATAAAGCTAGGCGATAATAGTACATCGCCATAGATATCTTTTGGGGAGACTTATGCCCAGCAGTGGGCGTCTATGAGCTGTAAAGACAACGACGAAAGAAAGTGTCGAGTATATTCCTTTCGAATTGGTTACGCTGATATATCAAAAACACGCTTAATCAACATATGATTTAGTAATTTTATATTTCATAGTTACGAATACATAAAAGCATATGGAAAAACATCTGAAATTAATTTTAAAAATCGATTGCTTTATAATCCTTGTTTTCGTCTGCAAAAAATAAATAAATCATTTACGGCACAAGATATACGTATGGACAATAAAATTCTACCACTGGATAGATTGAAAACCTATATTAAAAAAGTATATTATTCTATCCAAATATATCATACTGATGTTAATGTGTGGAATTAAACGTTGTCGATGCTCACTCCGGAAGCTAATTATTGCCGCCTACTCCTTATAAAACTTAATTTGTAAAGAGCAACTGTTGAGTTGCACGCTCTTAGTAGAACTGCCTTCCGAGCTTGTGGTAGCGTTCTGTAGGGACAACGATGCCAACATTTTATGTTGATTGTCGATTCGAAAGTCCTTGTAACTGACTTTTCGAATAAAGAATATTTTGATTATTAATTTTAATATTAATGGTATTATAATGGTTGCATATATACACTATACTTATATACAATTAGATCCATTTAATATCAATTGTTATCTTTGAAAATTATTTCAAATATTAGCTTTACCATGCTCTCCGAAGCGAAGAAATACAAATATATTCAGATTTGATTTGAAGACACAAGGAGTAGTATAGGTAATAAAAATCAACAGAGATGTAATATAAATATCATATCCGTATATATTTATTAGTGATTAGATAAGAATTACGGAGGCAGTTGCGTAATTCGCATTGTTTGCCGCATACGCATTTATCAGCGGGCTGGCGGGCGGTGCACTTTGCTGCACGACTACCACTGCATGTGCGGAAGTGGCTAAATATTGGTCGTTTTCTTACTTAGGATGGACTTCCGCAAGGTAACGCCTGATTCCATTAAATATTTAAGAATTACGGTATTTATCACATATATGTATGAATAACCAAAGGTAATAAAGCTGGCGTGTACATTTTATACACATACACATATTATCGGTGCGAGGCGGTCATCGTTGTCTGACGAACAACAGACACCCCCGGGTTGTACAGTGTCTATCATATAATGTGATCTTTATAAATAATTAATTTGTCGTTATTTATTCTATGAAGATTTTATGGTTTTACAAATAATTAAAATGAATATATCATAGGAGATCAAAGTGGGTTTGAAATTCTCACAGCTTGATTTTAGATAGACTTGTGCAATTATAGGAATGTCTATTCGTTTCTAATGTGTGTGTGTGTTCATCAATAATGATTGAAATTATAGAAGAAAATCGAAAGACGATGTTTGCTTTTATATACAACTGTCGCAAAGACTTCGTATTCTTTAATTTAATAACTAATTTAGAATGTAAATAGTGCTGTATGTAACGGCTAAATTTTAAAAAATAAATTATTTTTCCGCTATAAATATCACAATAAACAAATCCCTGTCGAAGGTACGATTTCAGCGAATTCTACTTCCTATGAACAAACGTTTTGTTTGACATGCGATACGCCTCCAAGAACACCTCCTAACATTACACCGCGTTGACCAACTTTGCCACAAAACTTGTCATTTGACACTCAGAGTAACCGTTTCTCGAGACAAGTGTTCCATTTGGAACAGCCATACTAGTTACTTCGCATAAACAGTGATTTATTTTAGTAAGAATAAATGACTTGTCTACAAAAACCGTGTACTGTTTTTTCGTGCGCCTACAAAAATTATTAAAAAACTTAAGTAATAATTGCCATGAAATTTTCAGCAGGCATTCGGTTAATTTTAATTCAAAATGTGTTGGCATACGAATATCCTTGTGTTTCTATGAAATATTATTCAAAATAACTTTATGTTTTATGTGTTTCTGATCATGTTACATTAGACCGGTCGATATAAATCGTTTCAACCACAAATATAAACTTTTTAACACGTTTATAATAGTTTTAATTTGTATGACTGATGTCGTCAGATATTTTTAAAATAATGTAAGTAGCTTACACGACTTAAGCTTCCTTTGCTGCTTGTCGAATAAATCATAGCAAGACTAAACTGATGTTTGTAGACCGATATATATTCCAGTCTTCAGGAACATAAAAGTTAACTGCTAAATAATATATGTAACCTAAGGTGAAGGCGAGCGGGACACGTTGCCTGTGCATCTGTTTGTTGGGGTTGAAATGTTCTCGGGTGATGATCATGAGGTGATAGATTCAGCGTGGGTAGGCTTTCTAAATCTTGACCGGCGTCATAATCATCACCGTGGCAAGTCGTTACAAGATTTTAAGTCATTTAACATAATAGCTTATCTAAAAACATTGAGATAAAACAAACAAACTGTATTTCAGTGGTTTCAACTGAAATCCGAACAGTTTGGGCTTCATTGTTTTGTGTTATGCGATCAGAAACATATTTGAAGTTGAAACAAGAAAACTTCTGTTCGCATTCGAACAGTGCGCTGGATCACTAAATGTATAAACTTTTGTTAAACTTTTCATAGACTTTGCGGGTGTATTGGAGGTAGCTTTTTAAAAGGCTTGGAAATGAACAAGAGATTTTTATTTGAAAAACTAGAAAAGCTGTGCCTATTCAAAAAAAAGGCTTGAATTTTATAACTATTGTTGTGGGATCATCATTCATAGAGTTTTTTAAGTCACTCCTTTAATTTACTTTCATACGTCCTCCCTCAAAGATCTTCGCTTAGCATATGATCTGCTACTTTTGGATAAGATATTGAATGGCCAAATCTCTCGTGAGAACCTTTAAGAGTTTATTGCGCTGTAGATTCTACGCCGTTTGCTTCGAAGCCTCATGAAAGCCATCCTGCGTGGACCAATCATAGGATTACAATACCCAGTAACTAGTGCTCATCTTATGTTTGACATGATGATTTGACGGCTTGTACCAGGTCCCCTAGTCCTCGGGCTTTATTATAAATAATGATATATAGGCTTTAAATGCCTTCGGTGTAATACTTTTGTGCTATTATTCAGTTGTGTTCACATACATACAGACAGACTTGTATACGTAAAGAGTTGAATAAGGCTCATCTGAAAGTACAATATGATTGAGTTTCTTTAAAATGTCATATCCCGGTTCTATATATGGCTGGCAATACTATATTGATAGTCCAGCGATAGAGGACTGAGATTTGCGATTACTGTGATACAATCTTATATAATTCACACTTTATGTTATTTAATGGAATCAGGCGTTACCTCGCGGAAGTCCATCCTAAGTAAGAAAAGGACCAATATTTAGCCACTCTCGCACATACAGTGGTAGTCGTGCAATGAAATGCACCGCCCGCCAGCCCGCTGATAAATGCGTATGCGGCAAACAATGCGAATCACACAACCGCCACCGCAAAATTACTCAACACGTGTTTCATCCCTCCACGGGGCAACTTCAGGTTATGTTACACCGATTAGTGTCAAACACAGAGTCAAGTTTCTCTCTCTTTGTTGTGTCGACTACCACTGCATGTGCGGAAGTGGCTAAATATTGGTCCTTTTCTTACACACTTTATGCATTGATTATATAGGATTGCCACTGCACACAAAGTAAGTTTCCAGAAGACGTGCGGTAGCGTCCTATGCATACTATAATACAATATTTCGATCGCCAACCTACCAGCGTCGCGATTATGCAAGTCCCCCCTATAGACATCTTCAGAGGAGATCTATGCATTGCATGCCGTTTATAAGCATGAAAGATGACGTCAAATCACGCAGAAGAGAAGGCCGATTGTCGCCAAGGATTTGGAATAGAGACCAAGTATTGGCGCTGCGTTGGATGTTCACCCATGTTACACAGACCTCGTGAAGGTTGTCAAAAGACAAGACCGATTCCAATTAGTTCAGATATCTATGGTCGCAGCTAGTGTCTAGCTGTGGACATCCTGCGAGGATTGTCAATACGCTCTGATCTTTTTTTTTGAGGCCTCCGCTATTGGGACCTCTCCTTCCACCCCTATTTTGTTGGGAATAGGGTTCTTTATTTCTTAACCATTCTTTAACATGAATTTTTTATTTTCGTCCTCGTCTTCCATAGTTCACAATATCTTTTTTCTTCCTTCTATCATTCCATAGTTCCATCTTCCTTTCTCAATCATTCCATTTCTTTCATTCATCCTCAAACACTTCAGTTGTATTTTCTATTGAAGTATCACAGCTTTATTTAGTTTATTTAATTTTTCATGTACATCAATTTGTTACACAGACTTTTATATTTTTTTTATTTCAATTAATCTATCTTAATAAGATTAAATATACGCTCTGACCTTGGATCCTACATTCACACTGCACTCTTATGAATGTATAGTTCTTATATCAGAATATTTAAACAATTGTCTCCCATCAACTTAGTAATTAATTGTATCCATAACATATTTTTAATTATAATTGATTGTTTTTACACACAGCCTTGAAGATTTCACGGTAGAGGCAGCGTTTTCAAATTAAGAGCTCTTTTAATGTCTAAAGTTGTAAGCCACATCTTTTTTCAGTTGCGTTAGGGTCATGTAAATTGTAACAAAGCTCTCAAATAGCAGACTACACACCCTTGAGTATCGTCGTCGATTTGCCAGCTTATCGGTTTTTACAGGATATACTTTTGAAAGTGCTCTTTTCAAACTGATTGAGCCATCTCCATTCCTTTATCGGACAACTAGACGCAGGCAAAACTTTCATCTATACGTTGTTGACATACCCAAAAGTCTAACTAAACGGTTTGATAGCTCGTTTTTGGTGAGAGTCACCAAGATTTGGAACGACCTGCCGGGGTCTAGTTTCCTGATGTGTTAAACTCTGGAGCCTTTAAGAGTAGAGTGAACAGGTTTATTTTAGAAGCATGTACCACCTTTGTCTTCATCTACACATTCCATCAGGTGAGATGGAAGACAAACGCCTATTCCATTACAACTATATAAAAAATACTCTTTGTAAATATTTGATTTATTCTTCTCATATTCCTCGTTCTCCTTTTGCTAATTGTGTATATATACATTTATTATACATATATATATACATAAGCTATATACAAAATTAGTTATAAGAGAGATTTATGACGATACTTTAGCGATTACTTTTCGAACCTTCTTTTTGTACGTATAACGGTTCGACGACTATAATTCTAAGAGGTAGTTTATTCCGAAGCAGAACGCTTTGATATTAATATTTAGAAGTCGAAAAGCTTTATGAAAACCACTGAGTGAATTACCCTGCGTGAAACAGTTATTTGCGGTATTAATAAAACAAAATACTGTTTGGTTGGCGACTGCGGTATGTGTATGTATGATTATTTTTTAAATGTCTCCCCGATTGGAAGGCTTTCGTACCCCTGCCTTATTTATGGGTTAGAGTCATTAATTTCTTTTTTAATAATTTTAACACATATTTTTTTATTTTCGCGCTCTTCTTCCATGCATCTTAAATTTTTTCATTCTTTCTTTACATTCTACATTTCATCTGTCTTGCCCTTTTCTTCTTTTCCGATGCCTTTCATCCATCACCTCGTTTATCAGTTTTTTTATATTATTTTTATTTTTTTACGTAATTTATTTATATACTTATTTTGCTTACATTCGTTTTATTTTATTTACGTTTTTCTTAGATTATTGATTTTTTATAACGTTTATCACGTTTATCTACATAGTCTAAGAAACTCTGGTCGCATCTCATCATTCTCGATAAGCGAGGCTGTAGTGTCCTCGAAGATCTTACTGCCTAACTGGCATTCGGAGCCGACTCGGAAGCCTCCGAACTTGGGACAGTGGGCTACTAGGAGGACCAAGGTCTGGTCCACGCCCGGTTCGCAGTAGCACGAGGGGTCCTCCTTGAGCTTGAACCGCTGAAGGTACTCAGCGTACCACCTGTGTCCTGTGAAGAGCTGGACCAAGACCGTGTCCACCTCGACACTGAGGAGCACGCGGTAGGCTGAGATGGTGTCCGGGAAAAATTTTCGCGTTGTCGACGTCGTCGTACCTTCCATGTACCTCCTATTCCATTGGTCAAGCGTTCCCAGCCTAAGCTGTCGCTTGACGAATGAGATGAGGCATTCCTCGTAGTCTGGTCTTCTTTTGAACTTCAGGGCCGCGTCCTTGGCCAGATCGGCCTCGATCTGCTCTCTAATTCCCCTCCGTCCTCGCGTGCGCTTTCAACCAGTAAAAACTAACATTCTTCCCATTCTCTCCCGCTTTCATAATATTCTATTTCACTCTAACGCTAAGGGATAAAGGGTGTCAGATTTTGCAACTGTCTGGAAAATACACCACAAGTTGCTTAGTATGGCACATGACTGCGCTTATTGGCTGTAGGTTGGTTGGTATGTGGTATGTATGGTTAAGCATAGGCTGGTATAATATATATATATATATATATATATATATACAATATTCGTCAAATGCTTACCTAAGCATATAATTAGAGAACGAATGGACTTATTCGTTCTTTTTTTAATTTTCATTAAGGTATAAGATATGTTCTTATGAATAGATAAATCTAAAATATTGCGAGTGGAATGATTCAGTAATATATTCATATTAAAAAGTCAATAAATAAATTTGTGAAAATTATTTATTTTAATAAAAGTAACATTATGTTAATTTTACATAATTCTTTATAACTACATATATAACATACATGTGAGATGAAATCTTTTATAATTCACACTTTGCGCATTATTTATATAGGATTGCCACTGCCCATAAGTAAGTTTCCAGAGGATGATTATCAGCGTCTTCTGCGTATTATAATACCACACAGCGATCGCCAACCCGACTGCCAAGTGACAATTATGGTATATCCTTCCGTATATATTTCTGGGAGAGGCATATACCTTGCAGTAGGCGTCTACTGGCTGGAAGAACATATACAACCTTAACCTCTTTTATTATTTACCGCTCATGCATCGTAAAGCGCTTTGAGGTGCACTTCTAAAAAAATTACGCAGTATAAAAGGTCGTAGTACATTCAAAATAAAATGATCCTTATATATTTACTTAGCGTATCACTAGGCTTGATAAAAGTAAGAAAAGGACCAATATTTAGCCACTTCCGCACATGCAGTGGTAGTCGTGCAACAAAGCGCATCGCCCGCCAGCCCGCTGGTAAATGCCTATGCGGCAAACAATGCAAATTACACAACTGCCACCGCCAAATCACTCAACACGTGTTTCACCCCTCCACGGGGCATCTTCAGGAGTTATGTTACACCGATTAGTGCCAAACACAGAGTGTTGCATGTGCGAAAGTGGCTAAATATTGGTCCTTTTCTTACTTAGGATGGACTTCCGCAAGGTAACGCCTGATTCTATTAAATATTTATAAAAGTAGTTACTCTTTTGTGCGCAATTAAATACGGTTCGGAACTCTATATCTCTATATATAATGCTAAACGAATATTATTGATAACTAACAAGCCAAGTCAATTACCATCGTGAGGGTCGACATGTCGGTAGGTATGGTGTGGTGGACCTTTTATCAGGTAGACTGTCGGCTTAGTTAAAGTCATGGAGAGTGACTACAAGTGGGCAGTGCGAGATCGACCACCGTGGCGATATTTGGATGCGACCAAACCTTGGCAGTGCAGTCTTCTTGTTCTTTTTCGTTTCAGTTGTTGGACGTCCAGTCCAAGGCATATGCCTTGATCGCTACGATGACCGATCCTATCTCTTTGGTTTTGTTACTCTTCTAGAATATTCTACGCACTATATATTGAAATAGTTCTTGGTTTAATATGTAAGCTTTTTATATATATATTTATATATATATATATATACAGCTGCGACACAGGTGCGTGTTTTGTTATTAAAAAAAAACCTTCGGTTATTGAAGTCGAATGTGTTCGCGCCTCACATCAGCATAAACGCATTTTTACTACAGGTACTCTCCGTTCCCGCATGCAGCCGCCTGACCCAGATGCGAGAAACTAAATATTTATATATATATATATATACAGCGCATTACAATACCTATTATAAAAGTATATAGCTTTAGTGTGATATTTTTTTGTATCTTTCCCATTCGATTGCAATAGATCAATCATCTCGTAGTGTATCTAGTTTGCATTTTATATTCCATTTTTTAATCCATTGATTTGCTATGTTAAAAACGACAAGAATAATTTGTCTATGCCATTTATAATTTAAACATAAATGAACATTGTCATATTATAATAACTTTTGACATAACAATATAAAGTTTATTAATAATAATTTCCTTTACGATCCGAGACGATGATTTCGCGGAAACGTCTTTGAAAGTGAAAGACGTTTTGATTGAATGCTCAAAGTCCATTTTCATATTTATCTTTGTTATTAAAGCGCCTGAAATATATTTAAGTCAATTACGTCAGTTTTGGAAGTAGATAACGAAGTGATTTCATCTACGGGCTTTCGGAGTAATAAATAATAATTTATTTATAAGTATATCCTTTAGGATAAAAATCTCGTTTTGTGTTACCGTATGAAATAAGTTTCTTGAGATATGAAAACATTTATACAGAGAGTTTGGTTATTGATGAAAAAATGTAATAAGGTTGAAATAGCTCATTAACTGTAAATTAATATATGTAAAAATGGTTTCAGAAGTAATAAGTAACGTAATATATATAGCAAGAAAAAACGTTTTCAAAATTCTAATTACTACATATTAAATGCAATTGTACAAGTTTTGCACTATCAAAACTTAATAGTCTGTTGTATTACAATAGAAAATAGTAATTCTATATAACATAATTTAGAGCGATAGCTTTATACAGAATGATTGGAAATGACTGTTAACATTTTAAGTAAGAAAACGACGAATATTTAGCCATTTCCGCATATGCAGTGGTAGTTGTGCAACAAAGTGCACCGCCCGCCATACCGCTGATAAATGCGTATGCGGCAAACAATGCGAATCACACAACCGCCACCGCCAAATTACTCAACACGTGTTTCACCCCTCCACGGGGCATCTTCAGGAGTTATGTTACACCGATTAGTGCCAAACACAGAAACTCTGTGTTTACTGTACTTTGATGGGTTTTGTTAACATTTTAATGACAAATATTCAAATGAATTTCAAAGATATTCTCTGACTTGGAAAGGAACCATCCTTTAACAGAATTATTGGCCAACGGCCCCGAGGGTTTGGAGAAGGACCTGATCTTCTACTGCGAATAAAAAGCTCTGGTTTTCTCTGTGTAGTCTTCATCTGAAATATAACCTTTCTAGTGCCACTATAAGCACTTTCAAATATTTCATCCTGACGTTAATTTACGGGACATTTTACACACCTTCTTTTAATGTATAGTTTTGGTGCACTGAAAGATAGTCGTCTATTTGCGAATGTCGTAAATTGATTTTACAGCTGAAACTGAATGCATCATAAAGTGATTCATAAAAACATCTGAATTGAATGCTTATGTAGCGGATCTTTTACGATATTGATTTTAAAATTATATGCAGCTCATGTAAACTGGTCTTTAGTGTTATATTCTATATAATTCATTATACAGGGTGTTTAATTATTAGTGTAAGGTTTAAATGGGCGAATCCAATTATTAATAAAATAAGATAGAGCGTTTTCAAAATTGTAATTGCTAAATATAAAATTATTTATTTATTACTATCTATTCACGCACATTTTATACTGTTAGAAGTTAATAGTATGTCGTATTATAATAGAAAAAGATATAAATATATTTATATATATATGTATATATATATATATATCTCTTGCAGAAAGCGTCTATTGGCTAACGTGATGATGATTATTTTAAGAGGATCAAGGTGATCAGAAATAAGTGTATATAGTTATGCCTTTCTAAAATTTCTTACGTCTCTCTATGTAGCATATATATTATTTGTTTACTCATTTATCGTACACCATAGATATTATCTAAAAAAAAAAAAACAATTTGTATAGAGGTACAAGAGGCGGTCTTATCGCTCGAGGTGATCTCTACCAGAGAAGCTTCGGATGGATATGAGAGACATGAAGGAGAGGGCAGTTGAGGGTGTAAATCCATATAAATACATACATTAATATACACATATCTACATGTAAATATATATGACAAGAGGTACAAAAATATGATTACAATATACGATTTTTTATATAAAAGCGAAAATTAAACTCGTATCGAGTCCACTTTCAAATTGCCCTTCTTAACAATTAAATTACTCCACTGTGGGGCGTGGGCCACACGTTAAGAAACACTGCTGTAAAGCATTTTCGATGGTTCATGAGCTATTCAGCCCTTTACAGTTCTTATATATATATATGAAAATACGTATAGATACATTAAAAATAGCAATGTACATTATTTTCCCACTAGAAATAAAAAGAAACTTACTCTTTTCCAGGATCCAAGAATTTAACAAAGGCTTTCCAGAGTTTTCACAGCGAACTCTCATGTCGTTGTTTCTGTCCATAGACGCCCACTGCAAGTCATAGAAGGCCTACCCCAAAAGTTATCTATGGGGGGATATACCATAATCACATCTTGGCAGGTGAGTTGGCGATCACATTGTGATAGTATTGTACGCAGAGAACGTTGCTGCCCATCCTCTGGAAACCTGTCCGTGAGCATTGGCAATCCTATATAAATAATACATAAAGTGTGATATATAAGATAGTATCTCATATGTATGTTATATATGTAATTATAAATAACTATGTAAAATTAACTTTTATAAAATAAATAGTTTTCACAAATTTACTTATTGATTTATTCATATCACAGAATCATTCCACTCGAAATATTTTAGATTTATCTATTCATAAGAACATACCTTATACCTTAATGAAAATTAAAAATAATACAAATATGTCCATCCGTTCTCTAGTTTTGTGCTTATATAAACATTTGACGGATATTGTATATTAAATATTATATATCTATGATACCAGCCCATGCTTAACCCTACATACCACATACCAAACAACCTACAGCTTATAAGCGCAGCCATGTGCCAAAAAAAACGAATAAGTCCATCCGTTCTGTCTGTGAGTAGTTGCAATCCCATATAATTAATACACAATATGTGAATTATATAAGATTTTCCCGGGAATCGAACCCACGACTTACGATCGTAAGTTTCAGTTCTCTACCGCTCGGCTACCACTGCTATCACTCCCGTGTAATACATTACAATTATTACGTAGCAAATTTACAACCTTTATCAAGCAAATATATAATAAAAACTATTTTTTATAAATATTTTTAAGTTACAATAACGCATGGAAAGTAATGAATCTAATAAGCTCGGATAATTTGTAGCCATTTCTCTTCATCTTATATATTTTAATTACAATCATAATAACTACTTGGCAGTTAAGTTTCACTTTAAATATGCCAATCAACACATTCATTAATTTTCCGGCAGCTACGTTTCACTTTAAATATGCTATGCTAATCAATTTATTTAATTACCGCTTGGCAGTTAAGTTATACTTTAAACATGCAATGAATAAATTCATTAATTTCCTGGCAGCTATGTTTCACTTTAAATATGCCAGTAAAACTATTCAATTACCGTTTGGCAGGTAAGTTATATTTTAAATATGCCAATGAATATATTCAATAATTTTCTGGCAGCTACGTTTCACTTTAAATATGCCAATCAAATTATTTAAATACCGCTTGGCAGGTAAGTTTCAATTTAAATCCCAATCATTGCACATTACGTTTATTTAAAGCTGTTAGTATTTTGTAGTCCATATATGTTGGACCTCAACAAGAAAGACGTAAGATTTTCGGTATGGAACTAACCTAATTTCTGCCTATTTATTGTAAATAGAACCTACTCTTTATGTGTATAGAGTCGCAATTAAAACGCACTGTAACGCGTGAAAGGAAAACTGAAGTCTAGTTCGCGTTACCATTATAAATATCTTACGACATTCCAATCATTTTGTGTCGCCTGTCTCACTGCTGCATTCAGAAAATTTCTGAAGGCGCTAGAGAGGAACAGATGACGGCTGTCTCGCTCGTTTAGTTTTCAGTGGCGTATTTTCAGAGTCCGGTTTCAGTCGCGACCGAACCGTTGATGCGGTGAGACGTCTGTCCGTGTCACGTGCACGAGTTTTAGGCGCCGTAAACAATCGAAATATTATCCTTAACTGGATTTGGGTTGCGTGCAACGTTCGTGTATTGGATAGACAACATTGCAGTGAGTGCCAGATGTGAGATAAATATAACTTGATTTTATTTTGGTCGGGGACATTTGTGCCTATTGGACGTTTTAAATTATATGTGATTCGATCAAAATTACTGGAGTTAACCACAAGGTACGGTACCATATATGTAATATCTGAAAAATTACACTCACTGACGTATATATAGGAACACAAGAATATATTTTAATGTACACATAATTTATAAAATTGGTTGAATAGAATAATTTAATTCAATTATCTTTTAAACACTAAATTAAAAGCAAATGAAAAATATTATATTTATTAAAACCAATACTTTTTCTTACAAACTAAGACCACTACGAAATTTATTCACGTTATATATATATATATATATGTATATTTTGATATATCATCTTCTAAAGATGCTTATACATGTCTAAATATTGTAAAGTTGTAATTATATTTAATGAGTTATAAAAACTTTTTGGATAACTTTCTTTGTAAAACTCTTAAAACTATAAAAAAAATTATAAAAAATTTTGAAAACCGAAATGATCTAGTTCGTTTCTACAAGACTAAACAATAATTCCTTTGATGTTTTCACATTGCTTTGAAGATACGCTTCCACGTTCAGGAAAATATCACTTTTAAAGGTGACTGAAGTTAAGTGTTGTAATGATTTAGCGGTGTCTTCATATAGAGGAACATTCTGAATAATTTCAAATCAAATGGGCATCGTATTCGATCCTGGTTACTGCAACGATTTGATTATTAAAAAGCGTAAATATTAAACCAAGAATTATTTCAATATGTAGTGCGTAGAATATTCTAGAAGAGCAACGAAACCAAAGAGATAGGATCCACTGATGTAATTCACTTTATCTCCTAAATTTTTCACTATCTTCGGTATATCACTGCATTAATATATTTCTTATTAAAGTTTGACTTGACTGTTAAAATCAGAAATAAATAAATCCGCAGAAGAAACAAGATATTCGACATAGCTTGAAGATTTGTTCGTCTGAAATTGGTGAGGCATATTGTTCGTGCAACTGATGGCCTTTGGGATTGAATGATTTTCGTGTGGCGACCATATGTCAGTAGACGCGACGTGAGTAGGTCGCCCATTAAGTGGCGACATAGATAAGGTGTGCGAAGCTGTTAAATGCTGGATGGATGGTCTTGCCCCATCCACTGCCACAGCTACTGCATACAGGTTTAACTATGTTGTCGGTCTGCCTGGTGGGGAATCTACCCAAATCGCATCGACCTCGTGGTCACCACATGAAAGCCTTTCGGTTTCAATAACCGAGCTATATACCCCGCCTACTGCCACTTTAGTAGAGCAATTCTTCGATTTATAACTTTGATTCTTCGGAACTCCTCATTTATGATTCGACAGATTTGCAGTAATAAACAATATCTGTTACATTGTTTTACCTACCCAATGTTAAGTTATTTATTATACACTAAAATTTAGTTTGAATTTATTATTAGAATATTGGATTCTAAGTATTCTATTCTTCACTATTTTTCGCTATTCTTCTCCATCGTTTATGATTCGACAAATTTGCAGTAATAAACAATATCTGTTACATTGATAAACCCAATGTTACGTTATTCATTATACACTAAAATTTATTTTGTTTTTATCATTAGTCTATTGGATTCTAAATATTCTATTCTTCACTGTTTTTCGCTACTCTTCTCCGTCGTTTATGATTCGACAGATTTGCAGTAATAAACAATATCTGTTACATTGTTTTACCTACCCAATGTTAAGTTATTTATTATACACTAAAATTTAGTTTGTTTTTATCATTAGTCTATTGGATTCTAAGTATTCTATTCTTCACTGTTTTTCGCTATTCTTCTCCATCGTTTATGATTCGACAGATTTGCAATAATAAACAATATCTGTTACATTGTTTTACCTACCCAATGTTACGTTATTTATTATACACTAAAATTTAGTTTGAATATGTCATTAGACTATTGGATTTCTAAGTATTACATTCTTCACTGTTTTTCGCTATTCTTCTCCATCGTTTATGATTTGACAGATTTGCAATAATAAACAATATCTGTTACATTGTTTTACCTACCCAATGTTACGTTATTTATTATACACTAAAATTTAGTTTGAATATATCATTAGACTTGAATTCTAAGTATTCTATTCTTCACTGTTTTTCGCTATTCTTCTTCATTCTGAAGCATCTTTGTCAAAGTCGTCATCCCATTATTTTTGATTATCGTCGTTTGATTCTTCTCACGTTCTTTTAATTTAGGTTTCACTAGGCGACTAATCTATTCTGTATATTTTATTTTTAGAATTACTCCACTATTTGCACTGTTCTTTTGCTATTGTACTATAAGATAAATTCCATATTTACTAATTATTTATTCATGTTTTCTCATTTCATTGGTTCCTTATATATCTCGTTTTGTTTATACTCGGAGTATTGCTGCAAGATAGAACTAGAACTGAAGAGATCTGCAAAAGAATCAAGTTCACCTAAGTAGATCCAAGAATTGCTTATCGGAAGTGGGGTGTTTGGGATGATAGATTCTCTAGTGTCGACCACGAGCTGGTGGACCAAGCGCCGGTAGGCTTCACACTAGATGAACAAGCCCCAGACATCATAGTGACATTTGGGGGAGGCTTTATTATTGCAGTTAACGTCTATCAGATGATAATGATAATATCTGTAAGGTATCTTTAGAATTTCAGACGTTTCTCAGTGACGTGAAGTGATTAGGCGTTAAAAGTAGTCCAAACTGGATGTAGGATGTAGTTTATCTTAAAAAATTCGCGGTCTTTTGCCTCCACGTGGACTAGTCAATCAAGGTTATGGAACCAGAAATAAATATATCAAAGAAAATTTACGCGGTCACGAAATAAAGGCATAATTAAAGAACAAACGACAAGAGACCTAGTTTCTATCTAAAGGAACGGGATCGTAACAAAGTTTTTGTTCTGGAAAGCTCGACGGTTCGATGATTGAAAACGGGCCCTTTATGCAAATAAAAATCTTGGAGAGGTGAACAGGGACAGGCAGCGAAAACAAAAGTGACTGAATAGTATTGTGCCTAAAATAATCCTGCCTATTCACGACGGTTTTTTTTCGTTTATTGTTATTTATTTTATTTTATTCATTGTTTTCAATTCACAAAGGGATAGGCTGTATCCGAAATACACGAACGGGTTGGCCTTATTGTTATTCGTCAAATTATTTTGTAGGTAATATTTTTTATGTCAATCAAAATTATTTCGTTCTAATTCATGATTAAAATACAACAAATAGTACACAGGATGATATGAAGGTGTAAAGTTTTAAACGCATAAATATTTATTTATGGTATATATATCGAAAATAAATAGTTTGAAATGAAATCATATTTTTATTTGCGTAAATGATTAAAAGTTTATTACAATTTTATAAACATAAGTATTACATGTTTAGCCAGTATCGGCGTGCTAAAGTAACTAGGTATTACATCTGTTTTAAAACAATTCTACTTATATCTACTAACTTATATTACGTATTTATTCTATTTTATATCATATAAAAATTCTTAACAGTATAGTAGCATTTATTTACGAATTATATACTGAAATTATCTAAAAATAGCTTTTGTGGTAGTTTCCTTATATGCAGTGGTATTTTATTACATATAATAATGGATGTCATACATAGCAGTTTTTCTTTTATTGGGATGTTCTACCAGATGGCTTCACTAATGCTGTGATATATCTCTCTCTCAATATGGGATTTTGAATTTGTTTAGTAAAATAACTAGAATATTTGACTACAAATGCTCATATTTGATATATATAATATAATGTAAGTTCCAGCTAATGTAAGCAATTTGTATTTCCTAAATATAAGCTTACAAGATTCTAAGGGTCCACGCCACAGACTGTTCTGTTACAGAACGTAATGATTATATGGGAACGAAAATAAGCTTTTTGTCAAATGAGCCATTTATCTAATCAACATGTATATATAAAAATATTCCGTAATACCCTTGGTCACTTCCTAACTTGAAAGTTTACGGATTACAATGATCCTTTTTATAACGTTTCGAATAATTTAAAAATGTTTCTTTTGAAAAATTAAATATAAAATTGCACTGAAAATTGAATTTCATAAAGTTTAATGATTATTGAAATTTTTAGCATTTGTTATGAACTTCACGGCAATTCATTCACTGCAGATTTATATTGTAGTTTGAGCAATTGTATCGGGCAGTATTGATCAAAAATATATTTATTTCATATTAATAAACAAAGTGATATTGCATTTGATGTGTACAAAGTTATGCTGCTAGTCGATCCAGGCTTTTACAGCTTCATCGGTTTGAGGAAACAGGAGGTCCGGGGTCTAAAAAATTACTCAGGGTGATGATACCCCAGTTACAATGAAGATGCATACACGTGGAGGAACTATACCCGTGTAGGTGTATATTGTAGTGAATGAGGTATAATGTAATTTCAGCGAAGTGTGGATACATAACACGTTCACTGCAGCTTGAGGCCGATTCAGCCTCATGGTAGACTTTGCACTGGTGCGGCGCGTAAAACTCGTGTTTTCTCTCTAGTGCGGCGGCTGTTTACACACAACCGAAACATGAGGCAGAAAATGCCTCAACCGCACTACTAGGAAGTTCAGCTTGAGGCTGATTCGGCCTCAGCCGCACCAGCTGAAAGTTCTTCAAAATTGGGCCCGCAGTGAACGTGATAAAGTGTACACTGTGAAATATGTTACATTAGTTATTTTTTTTAATGGATTGGGATATTCCAATAACTTCGGTCGGTATAGTAGACATCGCCGCAACCGGCTGTTTTTTGCTCTTTTACTTGGTTAGTATCTATTCTCAATTCCTCGACTTTTTTGATTTAATTATTTATATATTTACTTTACGTTACTTTATTATATCATTGTTTCATTATTAACTTTTTTATTATTATTTTATTTGTTTGTCATTAATTTAATTTCTTCAGATATCGATAAAAATTATTAATTGTATGAATTATGGAATAAGAATATATATATATATATATATATATATATATATATATATATATATATATATATATATATATTTATATAACGTGCAGAAACTAGATTAAATTCAAGATAAATATTTATTTTTCATTTTTATTGATTGTGGTTGGTCCACACAGTAGAGAGCCTTCCTTCGTCTCTTGGCTCGAGGTCTACTCAAAAATCTTTCGGAACGGCTGTCGTGGATGTGCCCAGCACTGCCACTTGAGATGGGCAATTGTTCTAGCTACATTAGTGACTTTATTCTTCTGTAAATCTGATTTTTTAATCGATCTTGCATGAAGCTTCTAGCATAGCTGTTAACATTGCTAGATATGATCAGCAAAATATCATTGTTGCGCTTTTGGAGGAGTACGAGTAAGTTCTTTTCCAAAGTGATCACCTGTCAGCTGATGTTATGATGATGATAATGATTTTTATTCATTTACTTTTATATGCAATAAAGAATACTTTATATATCGTAAGTTATATTTGACAATAATTAACTTGCAATCTTAATATTATATTTCATGCATCTGACTTATATAATAATTTCTCCAGGATTTTCCTATAGTTTATAAATCTCTATGCATCACGCAGTCGTTGACTTGTTGTGAATATTGGTTTCACACACTGACCTAAATCCCTGCTCTAGTCTATTGATATATTACCATACTTAATTAAACTCGACTAAAACAGTTCATCTATCTTAAAATAAAAAAAATATATAATGATTTCATATATATAAAAGTTAAATTTTAACATACTTATATTTAGATCGAAATTTTAATTAAACCTTTTATAATGTTTAAATAATTAAATATATTGTTATTCTTTCGAATAGGCTTTGTTTTATTTATTTACACAGTTTTGTACACTATAGACTATATAAAAAAAAGAAACAATTCATACGGTACAAGAGGCGGTCTTATTGCTCGAGGCGATCTCTACCAGACAACCTTTGAATGGAGATGAGAGACATGAAGGAGAGCGCAGTTTATAATGTACATAATGAACGAAAGCGCACTTAAGGGTGTAATTATATACAAATACATACATTTATACACACACACACACATATATACAAACATACTTGTACAAGTATATATACATATATATACTTATAGGCTTTGTTAGGACAAGATATTTATGTAACGAACATTTAAATATGTATTTACACATAGTGTTATTGATTTCAATTTTCTCTGTATATACTACTGCTGAACTCTCTCACTCTTTCTTGTTGACATTTATTATTCCTATCTGAGGGTGGGGTCTGTCTTCTTCGTTTTCCGCTTTCACTTCGTTCCATCCGATGTTTCATGAACTACTACTAATAATAGTATATATACTATTAATATACTACTGCTGAGCGAAAAAATTAGTTCTACACAGAAGAAACTGATAAGAAACTTTATGGTTCCTCTCATATACATGGTTTTATTTATTTTCCACGTTCTCCCAGCCAGGTGAAGGACAGGGATGTTTCATTTCAGCTAAATAGGTTTTCAGATTTTTTAATTTTTATTTACGTACCCCAACGTTTCTTCTTTCACAATATCTTTTAAGCCTTCCTTTTGTCTTTCACGTGTTCTATCTCTTCTTATTCGTAAATCTTCTTCCATACATCGCCTTTCTTCTATCATTTACATATATTCGCAAGTGTCAGTCTTCTACCACTGGGCTTCCAGTACTTATTAGTAATGTATGTGTTACTGATCTGATCTTAAAGAATTGAATCAGATAAATATTTAAAATATATTAAACTTCGTATTTTATATTTAATTTTCACAATGTATATATCTATTTTTACTTACTACATTTAAAGTGAGATAACATTTACATCTATTGCGAATTATTTGGGAATGTCCACAATTTACTTAAGTAATGGTCCCCATTTAAATATCGACAAGGCATTACAGCACCACTGGGATTGCTTATTGTTTACAGCATCTAAACAAAGAGATGGCGGTTTACAACGAGATACGGTGGTAGTTGAAGATTTCGTTCGGCCTATTATTAAAGGAGGCTTTTGTTTCTGTGTTTCATAATTAAGGCTTTTTTAAATTCACACTTTAAGCTCTGATAGGACCAATATTTTTGGTTATTAAATAATAAACTAAAGTCCTGGGTTTAATAATCGAAATATGTATATTTTTAATTTTGTATAATTAAACAAATATTACTATGAAACAAGACAGTTATTAAAAACAATGTGTTAGTGAATATTATTTCTTAAAAAGTTAAACGATAAAATCTTATGATTAATTTGAAATACATTAGATTAATCGTTATGTAGCCCTATGAATCAACAGCTTATTAATAAAAATGAAAAAAAAATGGTAAAACATAATTAAAATTACATTATTAAAACAGAGAATAAGTAAATAATTATGACCATAATTAAAACTACATGAAGTTAAATTTCAATTTTTCATATAAAATTCATATTATGTTTTCTCGTTTATGCGCGATGCGTGGGTTGTATATTTTTTTAATGTTAGTTATAGAGCCTATTTATATATTGTATCTGTTCATAATTTTATTAAGTTAATGTTTAGATAGCTTGCACAGTAACAGGTATGTTTACGTCTGCAATAGACAAAACTTAATTTTGTACTTTGTTAAATTATTTTATTATCACATTTTATACATATAGTCAATTTTAGACTGTTTTGCTATAGCCACGATATTTTAAATAAATATTTAAATAGATAGATAGTGTAAATATTAGATGTCTAAAAATATAGTCAGATTGCAAGAAGGAAAGAAAAAAATAATATGCAAAGAAGAAAATTTATAAATAGGTTTTAATGTAGTCACTGTATTTCTTCTTAAAGATTTCCATGAGGACTGATCTTGTTTCTACCCGTATGCAGCAACTTCCAGTGACCCTATGTCGTCAGTCTACCTAGCTAACCACGAACCGGTTACACGATGTGCCCCGCTGACTGCCACTTTGAACGAGCAATACTTACGAGCAATTCTTCATCGAGGACCTTGGGAATATGAGTATAACTCGCTGAATGTTTTTGATGAGGGTTTATGTTTGTTTATTTATTTCATAAATACATACAAGTTTATTATGACAACGAAAGGAGTGGAGTATTTCAGTAGTCAAATAGGGGACGTTCATAGTGTATTTACAAGGCACCGTTTATATATATATATATATATATATATATGTTTAATGGAATCAGGCGTTATTTTGCGGAAGTCCATCCTAAGTAAGAGAAATACCAATATTTAGCCACTTCCGCACATGCAGTGGTAGTCGTGCAACAAAGTGCACCGCCCGCCAGCCCGTTTATAAATGCGCATGCGGCAAACAATGCGAATTACACAACCACCACTGTTAAAACACTCAACACGTGTTTCACCCCTCCACGGGGCATCTTCAGGAGTTATGTTACACCGATTACCGTCAAACGCAGAGTCTCACACTCTGTGTTGCATGCGGAAGTGGCTAAATATTGGTCCTTTTCTTACTTATGTATATGTGTAAAATATTTTTTTATTTTCATTACATTTATATTAATTAAACGTTTTATATAAATTAAATTTAAATTACTACGGTATATTTAAAATAATATAAATCTGTCATTTATCAAGCTTGTCCCTCGGGTTACTCCTTTTGGACCCTGACGGTCTCAGAGGAGAAGACCACAAACATCCACGTCCACACGACTGCGGTTACGGAAGGGTCCGAACTCGTCAACCAAGATCCGCTGCTCCGAGTTCCATAGCGGATATTTCGAAAAAGTTTAAAATTGTTTATTTAAAATTATATACGAAGAATGGTCGAAAAAAAATTTAGCGGAAAATTTTTAAATGAATAATAAAAAAATGATTATTAAATTATCATTAAAATAGTGTAACGTTGCATGTTAGTGTTCCATATGTATAAATAAATAAATAAAAGAAACATTATATAATTTCTTATACATTAAATATTTTAATACTAGACGGTACAATTAATATTTTAATACTTGACGGTATACGGTACATCTCAAGTGGCGTGGGGTTGTGGAAGCATGCTATTTGTTTGGCGAACCTTTATAACAGACATTCCAATGCACCATTCCTACACCTTTTTTAAATAATTGTTTATTTTCTTGTTGAGTTCGTTTTTCTTATACTTTACCACACCCTGGACAGCGACCTGCTTGGAAGCGAATACATCATTACGTAGGTATATCTTCTATGAAATCACGTACACTTAAGTAAGCCTTAACATCATACGCTGTTTGATATTTTATTTTTAATCTTGGAATAGAAGTTGTATAAACAATATGAGGCCTATGTCGTGGGTGATTTGTAGTGGCGTAGCATTGGAATCGAAAGGTTCTCCAGTGTTGGTAGACGCAGTGTATTAGGCTCCCCTCTATTCAGATCAGAGTTCCCCAAATTTTTTTGTATCGTAGACCTCTAGCCATGTTTTTCCGTGTTGGGTAGACTCCCTACTTACCTGATATTGATTCCCTGTAATTTTATAACTGTAGTGAAGTTTAGTGTTGAAAACTTAAAGTAAAAATATATGTTAATTTAAACATTTATTAATTGAATTTAAATTATAACTACTCAAAATAAAATTTTGTATCTGTTATGTAAAATATACGTAACATTAAATAAACTATAATTAAAATAACATAAGCCATATTTTTTTTACTTCATAGGTACTTTTATAAATAATGTAAATGTTTTAGTATGATGTAAGTAAATAGGTACTATCAGTGAGATCCACTATCGTGGACCCCCATTTTCATTTCATGGATCCCCAAATTTTTTTTCGCTGACGTAGACCCCTTGCAGGTTGTCATAGACCCCTTGAGGTTGATATAGACCACTTTGGGAATCACTGATTTAGTTCGACGACATAGTTAAAGATGCACAATGCAGGCATCGCAGGGACGGTCATCGCAGTGATCTTTGGGCGGAAGATTATGCCTTGCAGTGGGCGTCCATTGCATAAGAAGAAGAAACATTATGAGAAATCCTATTGTGAAAGCGTACCTTGCAATAGAATATAATGTATATTTGTTAATTCTACGAAATAGAGTATATGTCAAAATTTGTTACAGTTTCAGGTATTTTTTTTTTCTCTCGTTCCACTATGATTTTAAGGCACTTTGATTTAACTAAGTTTTCCGGTATAGTTTAATTTATTTTTGTTCTTTCGCCGATAATAATAGCTATTCTATCTAATACCATTTTCTTTCTTTCTTCACAATTTCTTTTAATTCTTACTTTTCATCGTGCTAATTTATTTTATTTATTATAATTCTTTACATTTTCTTTTAAAATTCTCTTTCGATTTGTCTTTAAAAGCATTTATTTATAATTGTAAATTTTAAATATATCTTCTTTTCATACCACAAAACCTAAAAGACCTAAATTTTAATTTATTTCTATTTCCTTCCTTTAATAAAATTTTTGCATATTTCAAGGAAGTGTGGCGGTATCTTGCGTCCCTCATCAAGGAGGCGATACTGCCACTGTCTATTTTGACTGACAATTCTATTTCCATTCTCATGTCGCAAAATACGTGAAATGTTCCAGGTATTAATGTTGTATATATTACACTTTTTCAAATCGGTAATGTTGTGGGCGAATATTACATACAATACAACACATGCATAAAAATTGAAATACAGAAATGTTACAAGATGTTATAAAGAAATGGAGTAATCATACTGTGACAGATATAAAAAGATAAAACGATAAAATAAAAAGGAAATTATAATATAACAAAATGCTAATATGAAAACTGTAAAATAACAATCCAAGAATGAATAACAATAGAAGATATTGTGACAGACAAAATAAGAATGATTAAGAGCTACTAAGAAGGATATAAGAAGATATAATAAAAAAACAATATCAATAAATGATTAAGTAAAAACCTTCCCTGTGAACTCAAGACAGGCATTCTACGAGTGACACCCAATAGTGGGAGGTGATTAAATAAAATACATACACGTATTGAAAAGAATTGAAGCAAGTTATAAAGGAACCATACCATACCGTTATATATATACAATCTGATTATTAGAACATTGCAATATTAATATCAACTGCATTATCATTACAACTCTAAGACATCCACAAAGCCTTATCTGTAGACTTTATATAGGACAGGTTCAAAGAGGCATTCTTACATGGATTTCGTGTATGTTTTCTATCAATTCAGTTTATATATAATTCATTCATAAATTTAAAGTATTTAAACTATTAATTACTATATTTACTCTAAGGTAAGATTCAGACAGAGTAAATGTATAGTGACTCAAGTGTGATAAAACAGATTTAATTACATTAAAATTAAATCCGGTTATATGCAGTTTTAAGACAAGTATGGCGGTTGGACGGTAGCCAAGTCAATGTTAATTCAAGGATTTTCATTTAATTTAATAACGATGCTTTGTAATCGTATGCCTTTCAACTTGAATGGCAAGTAGATACACAACTTGTTAAGTAACTAGTGCTTTAGTAGCTTGATTGAGTAAGCTTCACGGCTATGCTTTGATAAAACTTGAAACATTAATTTCTGTATGTTGTCATTTTTTCTACTTCAGGATGATGGTTTCGGTTTTTTATTTTAATATTATAGTAATAGGAAATTAATGTTCAAATATAAAGTGACTTTAAAATTATCAGTAAATAACTTAAGTTTTTAACGGCTTTGAAATCTATTTACACATAAACTATATACTCGCTACGCTGCTACGAGAGTTCTACGTGACGTCTACGGCAAAGTTTTTTTTTGTTGTCCCGCAATATCACTAAGAGCTACGCACTTACAATAGAAAACGAAATACGCCAACTGACGCATTACGCAAATCACATCTGCTTATACGGATTTTTATAAAGCCAAAACCTGCGAAGGGTTACGTATTTACCTGAACAAAATGTTTCAGGCTCAAGTTATATTATGTTATTTTTATTTATAGATATTTCGGAAAAATATAGGAAAACCTTTCTAGTAATTCATCAAAATGATTGACCAGTGAAAAGCGGTATTTAAGACAATTCGAAAGGAGTAGGCGATTGCTATTTTGATGCAGTTCGGAGAACTTTGTAAAGCTAATATTTCAAGTTAAAATAAGGACATGTAATTGTATTATAAAGGCTACTATTATCGTGTATATATGATTCAATTCATTCATTACATTGAATCGTATTTAATAATAGTTTAATATTAACGGTAGTGGACAATTATTCCTTTTCCGTTACTCACGAGCTTACAACATATTCCTGAAGATTTTTTTTTGTGTCGACTACAATATTATTAATACAGTAATATAACAATTCATTTCAAAGCCATATAAACCTTTAAATCCCGTTCATAATTATAGGATTTTACGTCTTCTTTAGTGTAATAATAAATGTATAATAAAATGTATTATCATACCATATATACGTGCTTACAAATGACTTACTAATTTTATAAAGTTTAGAGTAAGGTTAAATATATATATATTCTTTTTTCAAACCATACCAACTGCAAGGCATATTCCCTCACTTAATTGCTACCATAGTTATTCTTGCATTGTTCGCATCAAGCGACTTCCTGAGGTCTTGATAATGTTATCAGTTCACGTAGTGGACGGTCCATCTATGTTGGATCTATCGGATCGTAGTAACCTCTGAGAGTAAGAAAAGGACCAATATTTAGCCACTTCCACACATGCAGTGGTAGTCGTGCAACAAAGTGAACCGCCCGCCAGCCCGCTGATAAATGCGCATGCGGCAAATAATGCGAATTACACAACTGCCACCGTTAAATCGCTCAACACGTGTTTCACCCCTCCACAGGGCAATCTTCAGGAGTTATGTTACACCGATTAGTGCCAAACACAGAGTCACAATTATGTCAGACTTAGGATGTCCACTACTGGGAATATGCCTCCCTCTTCGATTACTAAGAGATACGGCGTGCTTCCAGTGTCAAAATATATGTACATATAATTCAATTTAAAAACATATCAGTTACAATAACAAAAAAAACACACTTTTTACACCGATTAGTGCCAAACGCAGAGTACATACGAACGTTGCTGAGGCTAAATATTTGTCCTTTTCTTACTTAGGATGGAATTCCGCAAAATAACGACTGATTCTATTAAAAAAAACCTCTGAGAGCTTTCCGTTGTAAAGACCATCCGTTGCAGGTACGATGTGCACCGCCTACAGCGATTTTAGACGAACAATTCTTATAGCTACGTGACTTTGGTTCTTGACTCCATGTTTCTTGTTTTATCTTAGAGTAAGCTCCGAGAACAGTCCAGTCTATAGTCGAGTTTTAGGTAAACAATTTGTTTTAGCCTCTCGTGTTTAGATAACAAATTTAACGTTTCATGTTTCAACAAACAATCTTGTGTAACTATTTTTTATAAATCTCTATGCATCACGCAGTCGTTGACTTGTTGTGAATATTGGTTTCACACACTGACCTAAATCCCCGCTCTAGTCTATTGATATATTACCATACTTAATTAAACTTGACTAAAACAGTTTATCAATCTTTAAATAAAAAAATATATAGTGAATTCATATATATAAAAGTTAAATATTAACTTACTTATATTTAGATCGAAAATTTATTAATTAAACCTTTTATAATGTTCAAACAATTAAATAAATTGTTATTCTTTCGAATAGGCTTTATGTTATTTATTTACACAGTTTTGTACACTATAGATTATATACAAAAAGAAACAATTCATATTGTACAAGAGGCGGTTTTATCGTTCGAGGCGATCTCTACCAGACAACCTTTGGATGGAGATGAGAGACATGAAGGAGAGCACAGTTAAGGGTGTACGTATATACAAATACATACATTTCTACGGACATATATATACAAACATACCTGTACAAGTATATATGCATATGTATACCTATAGGCTTTGTTAGGACAAGATATTTATGTAACGTACATTTAAATATATTACACATAGCATTATTGATCTCAATTTTCTCTGAATACTACTGCTAAGTTCTCTCTCTCTCTCTAGTTGACATTTATGATTTCCATCTGATGGTGGGGTCTGCCTTCTTCGTTTTCCACTTTCACTTCGTTCCATCCGACGTTTCATTTACTACTAATAATAGTATATATACTATTAATATACTACGGCTGAGCGAAAAAAAATATTCTATACAGAAGAACCTGATAAGAAATTCGATGGTTCCTATTTTATACATGTTTTTATTTATTTTACTCGTTCTCCCAGCCAGGTAATGTAAAGGGACGTTACATTTTAGTTGAAAAGGTTTTTAGATTTTTTATTTTTATTTACGTACTCGTTTCTTCTTTCACAATATCTTTTTTGCCTTCCTTTTGTCTTTCACGTGTTCTATCTCTTCTTATTCGTAAATCTTCTTCCATACATCACCTTTCTTCTATCATTTACATATATTCGCAAGTATCAGTCTTCTACCACTGGACTTCCAGTACTTATTAGTAATGTATGTGTTATTGATCTGATATTAAAGAGTTGAATCGTATAAATATTTTCACTATATTTAAGTTAGTATTTCATATTTAATTTTCACAATATGTATATCTATTTTCACCTACTACATTTAAAGTGAAATAACATTTACATCTATTGCGAATTATTTGGGAATGTCCACAATTTACTTAAGTAATGGTCCCCATTTAAATATCGACAAGGCATTACGGTACCACTGGGATTGCTTATTGTTTACAGCATCTAAACAAAGAGATGGCGGTTTACAACGAGATACGGTGGTAGTTGAAGATTTCGTTCGGCCTATTATTAAAGGAGGCTTTTGTTTCTGTGTTTCATAATTAAGGCTTTTTTTATTTCACACTTTAAGCTCTGATAGGATTAATATTTTTGGTAATTGAATAATAAACTAAAGTCCGGGGTTTAATAATCGACATATGTATATTTTTTCTTTTGTATAATTAAACATGTACATATAATAAATGTAAATATAAAAGTAAGTAAATATTTTTTCTTAAAAATAGTTAAAAGATAAAATCTTATGATTAATTTGAAATACATTAGACTGTTAGTTACGTATCCCTTTGAATCTACAGCTTATTATTAAAAACGTAAAAAACGGTAATATGAATTAAAATAATATTATTAAAACAGAGAATAAGTTAATAATTATGACCAAATATAAACATTTAAAACACATACATTTAAAACAACATGATGTTACATTTCAATTTTGTATGAATATTATATTTTCTCGTTTACGCGCGATGCGTGGGTTATATATTTTTAAATGTTAGTTATAGAACCTTTTTATATATTGTTTCTGTTCATAATTTTATTAAGTTAATGTTTAGATAGTACTTGCACAGTAACAGGTATGTTTACGTCTAGAATAGACAAAACTTAATTTTGTACTTTTGTTAAATTATTTTATTAACAAATTTTATATATGTAGTCAATTTGAGACTGTATTGCAATAGCGACGATATTTGAAATAAATAAGAAAAGGACCAATATTTAGCCACTTTGTTTGCCGCATACGCATGTATCAGCAGGCAGGCGGGCGGTGCATTTTGATGCATGACTACCACTGCATGTGTGGAAGTGGCTAAATATTGGTCCTTTTCTTACTTAGAATGGATTTCCGCAACGTAGCGCTTGATTCCATTAAATATTTGAAATAAATAATTAAATAGATAGTGTAAAAATTAGATGTCTAAAAATATAGTCAGATTGCAGGAAGGAAAGAAAAGAATAATATGCAAAGAAGGAACTTTATAAATAGATTTTAATGTAGTCACTGTATTTCTTCTTAAAGATTTCCATGATGACTGATCTTGCTTCTGCCCTTATGCAGCAACTTCCAGTGACTCTATGTCGTCAGTCTACCTCTCTACTTAGGGGGGGGGGGGGGGTAACCACGAACCGGTTACACGATGTGCCCCGCTGACCGCCACTTTGAACGAGCAATACTTGAGATCTACATCGAGGACCTTGGAAAGTATGAGCATAGCTCTCTTAATGTTTTGTATTAGGGTTTATGTTTGTTTATTAATTTCATAAATACATACAAGTTCATTATGACAACGAAAGGGGACGCTAAAGTATTTCAGTAGTCAAATAGGGGACGATCATAGTGCATATATATATATATATGTTTAATGGAATCAGGCGTTATGTTGCGGAAGTCCATCTTAAGTAAAAGAAAAACCAATATTTAGCCACTTCCGCACATGCAGTGATAGTCGTGCAACAAAGTGCACCGCCCGCCAGCCCGCTGATAAATGCGCATGCGGCAAACAATGCGAATTACACAACTGCCACCGTTAAATCACTCAACACGTGTTTCACCCCTCCACGGGGCATCTTCAGGAGTTATGTTACACCGATGACTGTCGAGTCGAAGAGTCTCACACTCTCTGTTGCATGTGCGGAAGTGGCTAAATATTGGTCCTTTTCTTACTTATATATATATATGTGTGTGTGTGTGTAAATTAATTTTTTTTTTCATTATATTTATATTAATTAAACGTTTTATATAAATTAAATTTAAATTACTATTGTATAGTATTTAAAATAATCAGAATCTGTCATTTATCAATCTTGACCCTCGGGTTACTCCTTTTGGTCCCTGACGGTCTCAGAGGAGAATACCACAGACATCCACGGCTACACGACTGCGGTTACGGAAGGGTTCGAACTCGTCAACCAAGATCCGCTGCTCCGAGTTCCACACCGGATATTTCGCGAGGGTTTAAAATTCTTTATTTAAAATTATATACGAAGAATGGTCAAAAAAAAACTTAGCGGAACCTTTTTAAATGAATAATAAAAAAATGATTATTTAATTATCATTAAATTAGTGTAACGTTGCATGTTAGTGTTCCATGTGTATAAATAAATAAATAAAAATATATAAATAAAAGAAACATTATATAATTTATAATACAGTAAATATTTTAATATTTGACGGTACACGGTACATCTCAAGTGGCTTGAGGTTGTGGAAACACGCTATGGCGAACCTTTATAACAAACATTGCAATGCGCCACTCCTACACCTTTTTTAACACGTTCACTGCGGGTCCAATTTTGAAGAACTTTCAGCTGGTGCGGCTGAGGTCGAATCAGCCTCAAGCTGAACTTCCTAGTAGTGCGGTTGAGGCCTTTTCTGCCTCATGTTCATCAATATTTTTTTACAATATTGAGTCAATGCTTTGCAGACAAAGAAAGCTATATTTTTCTTTGACATACCTCATACGGTTGAGTGTAAACAGCCGTCGCACTAGAGAGAAAACACGAGTTTTATGCGCCGCACCAGTGCAAAGTCTATCATGAGGCTGAATCGACCTCAAGCCGCAGTGAACGTGTTAAAAAATAATTGTTTATTTTATTGTTGAGTTCGTTGTTTTTCTTATACCTTACCACACCCTGGGCAGCGATCTGCTTGGAGACGAACACATAACTCCGTAGGTATATCTTCTATAAAGTCACTTACAATTTAGTAACCCTTAACATCATACGCTGTTTGATATCTTATTTTTAATCTTGGAATAGAAGTTTTATAAACAATATGAGGCCTTTGTTGTGGGTGATTTGTAGTCGCGTAGCATTGGAATCGAAAGGTTCTCCAGTGTTGGTAGACGCGGTGTATTAGGTTCCTCTCTATTTAGATCAGAGTTCCCCAATTTTTTTTGTGTCGTAGACCCCTTGCCATGTTTTTCTGTGTTGGGTACACCCTCTACTTACCTGATATTGATTTCCTGTAAATTTCTAACTGTAGTGAAGTTTAGTGTTAAAAACTTAAAGTAAAAACACATGTTAATTTATACATTTATTAATTGAATTTAAATTAAAACTACTCAAAATAAAATTTTGTATCTGTTATGTAAAATATACGTAACATATTAATAATTTTTTACTTCATAGGTACTTTTATGAATAATGTAAATGTTTTAATATTATAAGATAGTATGATGTAAGTAAATAGGTACTATCAGTGTATGTGTTGAGATCCACTATCGTGGACCCCCATTTTCATTTCATGGACCCCCAAATTTTTTTTCGCTGACGTAGACCCCTTGCAGGTTGTCATAGACCCCTAGGGGTCGATATAGACCACTTTGGGAATCACTGATTTAGTTCGACGACGTAGTTAAAGATGCAGGATGCAGGCAGCCCAGGGACGATCATCGCAGTGATCTTTGGGCGGAAGATTATGCCTTGCAGTGGGCGTCCATTGCACAAGAAGAAGAAACATTATGAGAAATCCTATTGTGAAAGCGTACCTTGCAATAGAATATAATGTATATTTGTAATCTCTACAAAATAGAGTATAAGTCAAATTTTGTTACAGTTTCAGGTATTTTTTTTCTCTTGTTCCACTTAAATTTTTTGAGACAAGCACTTTGATTTCACTAAGTTTTACGGTATAGTTTCATTTATTTTTGTTCTTTCGCCCATAATAATAGCTATTCTATCTAATACTATTTTCTTTCTTCCTTCACAATTTCTTCTCATTGTTTTTATTTATATATCTTCTAAGTATCACCTTTCATCGTGTTAATTTATTTTATTTAATATACTTCTTTACATTTTCTTTTAAAATTCTCATTCGATATTTCTTTAAAAGCATTTATTTACAATTGTAAATTTTGAATATGTCTTCACAGAAATTTTTATACCTTTTTATTGCTTTGCCAAACCTTATTTTTTATTTATTTTTATTTCCTTCTTTTTATATTATTTTTGCATATTTCGAGTAAGTGTGGCGGTATCCTGCGTCCCTTATCAGGGAGGCGATACTGCCACTGTCCATTTTGACTCACAATTCTATTTCTGTTTAGATTCCGCAAAATACAAGAAATGTTTCAGATATTAATGTTGTATTTATTACACTTTTTCGAATCGGTAATGTTGTGGGCGAATAATACGTATAATACAATACATGCTTAAAAATATAAAAATAAAAACGTTACAAAATGTTATACAGAAATGGAGTAAAAATACTGTGATAGACATAAGATAAAACGATAAAATTAGAAGGAAATTATAATATAACAAAATGCTAAAATGAAAAATGTAAAATAACAATCTAAGAATCAATAACAATAGAAGATATTGTGACAGATAAAAGAAGAATGAGTACACAGAATGAGAACATGTGAACATATAAATAAATGATTAAGTAAAAACCTTCCCTGTGAACTCAAGACAGGCGTTGTACGAGTGGCCCCCAATAGTGGGAGCCGATTAAATAAAATACATAAACGTATTGAAAAGAACTGAAGTATGTTGTAAAGGAACCATACCATACCGTTATATATACAATCTGATTATTACAACATTGCAATATAAATATCAACAGCATTATCATTACAGCTCTAAGACATCCACAAAGCCTTATCTGTAGACTTTATATAGGACAGGTTCAAAGATGCATATTAACATGAATATTGTGTATATTTTCTAACAATTCAGATTATTTATAATTTATTCATAGTTTTAAAGTATTTAAACTATAAATTATTATTTTTCCTCTAAGGTAAGATTCAGACAGAGTAAATATATAGTGACTCGAGTGTGATAAAACAGATTTAATTACATTAAAATGAGATTCGGTTATTTGCAGTTTTAAGACAAGTATGGCGGTTGGACGGTAGCCAAGTGAATATAAATTCAAGGATTTTCATTTAATTTAATAATAATGCTTTGTAATCGTATGCCTTTCAACTTGAATGGCAAGTAGATACACAACTTGTTAAGTAACTAGTGCTTTAGTAGCTTGAAACATTAATTTCTGTACGTGGTCATTTTTTCTACATCAGGATGATGGTTTCGGTTTTTTATTTTAATATTATAATAATAGGAAATTAATGTTTAAATATAAAGTGACGTTAAAGTAATCAGTAAATAACTTAAGTTTTTAACGGCTTTGAAATCTATTTACACATAAACTATATACTCGCTACGCTGCTACGAAAGTGCTACGCGACGTCTACGGCAAAGTTTTTTTTTTGTTGTCCCGCAATATCACTAAGAGCTACGCACTTACAATAGAAAACGAAATACGCCAACTGACGCATTACGCAAATCACATCTGCTTATACGGATTTTTATAAAGCCAAAACCTGCGAAGGGTTACGTATTTACCTGAACAAAATGTTTCAGGCTCAAGTTATATTATGTTATTTTTATTTATATCGATATATCGGGAAAATATATGAAAACCTTTCTAGAAATTCATCAAAATGATTGACCAATGAAAAGCGATATTTAAGACAATCCGAAAGGTGTAGGCGATTGCTATTTGGATGCAGTTCGGAGAACTTTGTAAAGCTAATATTTCAAATAAGTGTCAAGGATAATAATTAAAATTAAGGACATGCTATTGTACTTTAAAGGCTACTATTATCATGTATATATATGCTTTAATTATATTTCATTAAAGCGTATTTAATAATATTGTAATATTAACGGTAGTGGACAATTATTCCTTGCCCGTTACTTAGCTTACAACATATTCATGAAGGTTTTTTTGGTGTCGACTACAATATTATTAATACAGTAATATAACAATTAATTTCAAAGCTATATAACTTTTTAAATCCCATTCATTTTTAAAGGATTTTACATCTTCTTTAATTTAAAAATAAATGTATAATAAAATGTATTATAATTAATACCATATGTACGTGTTTACAAATGACTTACTAATTTTATAGTCTAGAGTAAGGTTAAATATATATATATTCTTTTTTCAAACGATACCAACTCCAAGGCATATGCCCCTACTTAATTGCTACCATAATTGGTCTTGCATTGTCCGCATCAAGCGACTTCCTGAGATCTTGATAATGTTATCAGTTCATGTAGTGGAGGGTCTATCTATGTTGGATCTATCAGATCGTAGTAACCTCTGAGAGTAAGAAAAGGATCAATATTTAGCCACTTCCGCACATGCAGTGGTAGTCGTGCACCAAAGTGCACCGCCCGTTAGTCCGCTGATAAATGCGTATGCGGCAAACGGGTTAAATCGCTCAACACGTGTTTCACCCCTCCACGGGGAATCTTCAGGAGTCATGTTACACCGATTAGTGCCAAACACAGAGTACACACGAACATTATTGAGCACGCGCACTTTGTTGCACGACTACCACTGCATGTGAGGAAGTGGCTAAATATTGGTTCTTTTCTTACTTAGGATGGACTTCTGCAAAATAACGACTGATTCCATTAAAAAAAAACCTCTGAGAGCTTTCCGTTCCAAAGACCGTCCGTTGCATGTGCAATGTGCCCCGCCTACAGCGATTTTAGACGAGCAATTCTTATAGCTACGTGACTTTGGTTCTTGACTCCATGTTTCTTGTTTTACCTTAGAGTAAGCTCCGAGAACAGTCCAGTCTATAGTCGAGTTTTAGGTAAACAATTTGTTTTAGCCTCTCGTGTTTAGATAACAAATTCAATATTTCATGTTTCGACAAACAATCTTGTGTAACTATTTATTTATTTAATATTTTTCATTGTACATGCTAGGATACGTTTAAAAGTTTTATAATAATATACAAAAAAGTACAATGGGCGGTCTTATCACAAAAGACAATCTCTTTCAGACAACCATAATATGGAAAAGGTTAACGTGTCTTTTTGGGGGTTGGATACAAAGGGTTATAAAATGAACGGGATCACGAGGTACCAGAGTAAGAGGCAGTTCTACTGCCAGATGGGCTGATGAGATCGTGGCTGCGGCGCGTGCCTCCAAATTGTTAAAGATAGAGAAAAATGGAAAGCTTTGGAGGAGGCTTTTCAGGCCCCTGAGGGGTTCATATAAACTTAGTACAAAATTATCATTTAAAATTACTAATTTTATGTTATTTGTATGGAATGAAATAAAGCTTTATTATTATTATAACATGCATATATATGTAAACAACAAATAGTTATAATAAATAAGGTATAATATATATAAGATATAACTATGTATTGCGGTGAAGAGCATAATTTCAGTTCTTAAAAGTCATTACGTATGGTAAGGACAGACAGAAGTTGATTCGTATAGAATTCGATTTAATAATAGTTTCTATCTAACTCAAATTAATTTCTATCAACATTTACTTACGAAACTTATATTGCTGGATTTCAATAACTTTAATGAACTTTCTGATTCTGCTGACCTTTGTGCCAAACTGTTCTAATCTCCTTTAGTGGGTAACCGCAAAATCGAATCATGGAAGCCTCATTTAGATGACAGCAAAGTTAATATATACATCTGTAAAGTGGCAATATTACAGAAGAACATAGAAAGGTGAAAACATAAACTGTGTTACCGGCTGAATTAACATCGTAAAGGCTTTGTTGTTATACTTTTTAAAATTTTAGGACAAATAAACAACCCTATAAAAAACATAATAACAAATATCAAAGCCGTTGTATATAATACATTCGTGTTCGAATGCAAAAACTATACAAATGAATATTATCAGACAAACAACAATAAATATCTTCCAAGCCGGTTCGTCACCGTGGAGGACAACAACCAAAACCCTCTAAAGAAAAAAAAATCGAAATACAAAAACCCATACCCAGGTCATGTAAGAAATTCTATGTATCAGCAAAACGGCAGATCCAAGTTAGACACGAACAGCACAAAGAGAAATCTGGACTTCCTTGGAGAAGGTCTTCACACGCAGAGGAGTTATTGTAGATCAGAGAAACAAGTTAGTAAAACAAGAAATTCATAACTCTGTTACATTTATTTATACAAGAAATTAAAAGGCTTTATTATTATTGTCATTATATAATACATAAATAATTTAATAGAATCAGGCGTTACCTTGCGGAAGTCCAACCTAAGTAAGAAAAGGACCAATATTTAGCCACTTCCGCACATGCAGTGGTAGTCGTGCAACAAAGTGCATCGCCCGCCAGCCCGCTGATAAATGCGTATGCGGCAAACAATGCGAATTACACAACTGCAACCGTCAAATCACTCAACACGTGTTTTATCCCTCCACGGGGCATTTTCAGGAGTTATGTTACACCGATTAGTGCCAAATATATCAATAACATATATACACATATATGTGTATACAATATTTAGTTTTAAGTGTTAAATCATTGAAGGTGTGAACGTATAGTTCATTCCAAATCAATTAATGTATGTACATCTTATTTAAAATATAATATGGTTTCAGAAATAATAAATAATGTTATGACAAGGTTGTAAAAGTATTTTTAAAATTCGAATTACTAAATATGAAAATTAATTATTGTTATTACCGCCAGAAGTTAACAGCATTTCTAATTTAACGAGAAACGAATTTATTTAACATATTTCAGATTTATTATTTTATCAAATCTTAAAAGGTAACAATTGACCTTTTTCCATCCCTTTGAAGCTTTTATACAACCCTTTTTTTTCTATCAGACAGCAAAACACACGGATTCACGACATCCGTACACAGTTGATATTCCTAAGTAAGAAAAGGACCAATATTTAGCCACTTCCGCACATGCAGTGGTAGTCTGACAGAGACAAAAACACAGATGATGATCCTGAAGATGCCCCGTGGAGGGGTGAAACACGTGTTGAGTAATTTGGCGGTGGCGGTTGTGTGATTCGCATTGTTTGCCGCATACGCATTTATCAGCGGGGTGGCGGGCGGTGCACTTTATTGCACGACTACCACTGCATGTGCGGAAGTGGCTAAATATTGGCCCATTTCTTACTTAGGATGGACTTCCGCGAGGTAACGCCTGATTCCATTAAATATTTGATATTCCTTCCACCCGCACTAGGCGTTTTACTAATACTTTTATAGTGCGAACAGCTAAAGAGTGAAACAACTTACTGAAGTCATTGTTTCCAGACAATTATAACCTAGGAGTATAAAAGACAAAAGTGAATAGGTTTCTTAGCAAGCATGTAGTATTGTAGTCATCGCTTAACATCAGGCGAGACAGAGGGTAAATTCTTCGCCTATAAAAGATTAAAAAAACCACTTTGTGTAGTGATGAACTTAATGCCTCTTACTAATTAAGAGCAATCATAATTGGTGATGTTTAAGGGGTGAAGGGGGCTATGGCATGATGAAGATGATGGTGAAGCAAAATAAATTTAAACAATATATTACATGTAGTGTATATTGAACTCGCAACTAACTACAATTAAATTATTATATAATGTTAAGCGGAAAATAATCTTATTACATATACTTATGATAAATACGAGAAAATTTAATTGGGGCGTATCCTTCAGTACATTATTTTATGCTCACATTTGTTTGAAGTAGTCTTCAATCTCTCTTTACGTTTTCTCATTAACAAAATATTTATCAAATTAGCAGAATGTTAATAACAATATTAAATTATAGTAGCGCAAATAAAAATTAAAAGAAATATAAGTATTTAAATTTATTTAAGTAAGCAAATAAGTAAATGTATTTATTTAGCAAATAAGCATTTATATTTATTTAAAAATCTAACTTTATTGAAAAAACATTATTTTTTAAATGTTTGGATTTCTTAAATCATTTATTTTACTTTATATATCTATGTAATATCAATATAACGCCAGTATATAATAAATAAAATTAAATAATTTTATTTATTTAACTATTTTGTAGAAGTAAAAATAAAACGACATAAAATTTATGTAATTATTACACATAATTCCCTGAGAGATGATGATTCGCAAAACATTTTTAAAAACATTTTATTTATACGCTAACTAAATATCTTATATGACAAAATAATGACAAACGCATGATAAGTACAAGATATAAAAATAAAATCGTAAACCGAAAATTTCGTCTTCAAAAACATTACATAGGTCTGAATGTATGTATATATAATAAAGTTTTCCGAGATATGTTGAACCTTTCTTTCCTTAGTTTTAAATCTAAAATTAAGTGTATTATAAAATAAATCTTTATAGCATATACGAGTTCATACTTGATCAAAACATTTGGAACTTAATTTAATGACTCATTTACATAGTTGATATTATAAAGCAGCAACTGTTGAGAGTCTTGTCGACTCTTCTCAGCAGATCATGATTCAGAGCTGGTGGTAGTGTGGATTCTTTATTAAAATTCACATATTAGTAATCTATCTTTATATTTTAGAAAAACACAAATTGTTATAAAACATAAATTTGCGTTGACAAGTAAAACAATTATAAATAATTGACGATACCACAAGTGCTCTTAAATAACTGCATAAATAAAGATCTGCAAAAAATTAAATAAGAAAAAAATAGGGATCTACTTATTTATATATATATATATATATATATATACACATAGGTATCTATATATATATATAATACATATTTTTATTAGCGTTTTAAGTAAGGCAATCAATTCTTCAAAAGAATGATTGAATGGTTTTACTCTCTTTGAACTAAATTGTCCTAATAACTGTGTTAGAAGTTGACCTCTGTATGAAAGCCTTTCCAGTTTTTATGCCCGGTGCCATTTGCAGCGGTCGCCGGATATCCGGTCCGCCCGACTACGTAACGGAATACGTAAAACGTTCCCGAAATGAAACCTACTCCACTCTGAATGCCGATAGATAGTAACGCTTTGTAGAAATTCTGGATTTTTTTTTGTCCCTTGATTACCTTTTATAATGATGATCTACTTTTTTTTTATTCCGTGTATAATGGAACGTTTGAATAATCAAACCTGGGAGTTTTATTACACAGGCTTCACTGCCAGTATGATGGCACGTTACTTTGTAGTTGCTCATAAAAGTTGGTTGGTGGGGCATCTCGCACCGGCGCGAGACCGGCTTCTCTACGTAGACCGGCAACTAAGTTGTTAATTTTTTTTTAAATATCCTTTATCGAGGTTTCATTGCAATATATTTATATCTTTATATGTGTATTCATATATAATAACAAATTTATTTGTTAATAATTTTAATGTCAATAATGGTCGCTTACGATGGGCTTTATAAGAAGACTATGCTATAAGATTATCGCTTCGAGATCGAATCAGAAATAAGGCGATCCGCAGAAAGACCATGGTCACCGACGTAACTTGAAGATTTGCTCGTTTAAAGTGGCAGAAGGATGGCACATCGCTTTCTCAACCGACGGCCATTAGAGCCGAAATATTTTCGTTCTGGCGATCAAGCCAGTACGTATTTTAGATATTGGTATTTAAACTCATTTGATGGTTGATACATCACGAGTTTGACAGGTAAAAAATATATTTTAAAGAACACTTATTATATCTATCGTAATGTGAACACGTTTTGACGGTTTGAAGTCCCAAGTTATAAATAACCTTATTTATTAGGGGTACCAGAAAGTAACGTCGTATCTGCCGATATATTTCACAAAAAAAACCGATTGATTTTTACCGCTCACGCATTGATTTTATATACTAGATGTCAAAAGGTTGTTGATAACGAAAGTGAATATATTGTTGATTAGAAATAAACACTTGTTAAAAATGTAATCGTGCGAATTTAACTTGAGAATGCGACATTACTTTTTAGTCCCCCTTTTATTTGACTGATTTTAAAATGTATATGTTTTTGCATATACAGAATAAATATTTGCATATATATTGAAAAATAGTGTATAAAATAGGATTTAAAAAAAAAGAACGCCGTACAAAGGACGGCTTTGACACGGTGTAAAACATATTACAATAAAAGCGTTTGAACTTGTAACGTAACGTTTTGTACGCATGTAGTACAATGAAAAACCTAGAAAAATCTTGTGATCTGTAATTCTAATAATGATGGAACTACACACCACTATGTAAATCTACTGTATACAGAATAAATATAAGTATATGTGCTGGGTAATAAAAACAACAAAATGCAGAAATAAATTATATTAAATCATAATAAAAATGGAATATAAAACCCAAAAATCTGTAATAAATTAGAAAATAAGTATACTATGACAATGTTAACATATAAAAATTAAAAAAAAACGAATGTTAATTTTTCTGTGAAAACTACGAAATGAGGGAAAAGGATGACAATATGAACGAATGGCAATCAGAATGAAAGAGAAGACAGATCGAATTGTGGTATGAGAGAGTAGAATGATAGGCTATGTGAAGGATGACAGCTGAGAATGAAAATAAAAAAGGCTGTGAAAAATTAGTAAAAATAAAAAACAACCATGTTCCAAACCAGATAGGAGTGGAAGGTCATGTATATGTGTATATATACAGGGTATGTATACAGTTATGGCGTAAAATCTTTGAACGTGTAATATATAGCATATTTATTAGCAAAAAGCTTAAAAACTTTTTAACCGAAAACCAGATAGGAGTGGAAGCAATGGTCATATATATGTGTATGTATAGAGGGTATGTATACAGTTATGGCGTAAAATCTTTGAACGTGTAATATATAGCATATTTATTAGCAAAAAGTTTAAAAGCTTTTTAACTGAAAACCAGATAGGAGTGGAAGCAATGGTCATATATATGTGTATGTATACAGGATATGTATACAGTTATGGCGCAAAATCTTTGAACGTGTAATTTATAGCATAAGAAAATAAGTTAAAAAGCTTAAAAACTTCTTAACCTATTTGCTTATTTTAAATTCACAAAAATTACAGCGACTAGTAAAGAATAATTAATTTTAATATGTAATACTTTATTATTGTCACGTAATTTATTATTTCTGAAACCATTTTGGAATCTTTTAACGTATGGTACACTCTACGATACAATTTTTCTTCTAATTTTTAGCCGATGAATGCTCTCTGCAAGGTACAGGCTAACACCAAAGATCGCTAGATCAACGGTCCTTCTCTGTCCGTAATTAGGGATTTTGGTCCCACTAGTGTGGGGCCTGGCCTATTTCCCGTACTTGAGAACCTTTCTGCCCCAAAAGCCACTGGTTACATGAGAAATGTGACCCGTCTATTGTCACTTAAAATGAGCAATTCTTCGATCTACGTCAGAGGACTTGATTCATCTACAAATCTCTTTCTGATTCGTTCTGGCAGCGAAACTCCTAGCATTGCTCTTTACATTGCCCTTTATATTACTTTGAGCTTTCTTTTGAGACCCATACGTTCGTTGAAAGCAAATAAATCTGTCACTAGAGTAAAGCTTTTTAAACATTTTGTTCAGATACTGTTAAAAGGAATAAAATAGTATAGATAAGTAGATACAAAATAAACTGCACAAATAACTAGTCAATTAATAATAGGAAAAATAAACTAAAAATAGAATAAGAAAAAAGTAGTATTGTATTAAAAAAGTCAAACCCAAAAAAAGAAAACTGTGATATAAAAAATAGGATAAGTAATAAAATAAAGAATAAAAGAAATGTATCTAGCCACCTAAGAGTAATAAGATGATGGAAGTAGATGAAAGCAAGAAGGAATGAAAGAACAAAATGAAAGATATTGTTAAGGTAAAAAGGTAAGAAATTGAGAAGAATGAAAGTGAGTGAAGAATAAAGATAAAAATTTGAAAAACTTATTTCTAAACAAAGACCCTGATCCCAACAAATTAGGGGTACGAGAGGCCTCCAATAGCGGGGTCCATAAAAAAGAAACCATTTTGTTTGACTTTAAATCAGGTTGCAGTTTTATAAATTCCCACCCGTTATTACAATATAAACCACAGTTCCACAAAAACAAAAAGAAGAGATAAAACATACGCAAATAAAGTAACAAAATAATACCAGCTAATACCGCTACGCAGTGTTTGCAGGTAGAAACGCTACGAAAGCCTACGCGTCATATCCGGTTTTATCTTTTTTATTGCCAACATTCGTGCCCGGCGCGGTGTTCGGAACGGGAAGTTATAAAACGCATCTCTTCATTCCACAGACCCTTTCGTGTGGCGTATATCAATAACGTAAAGCGATAAGCAAATAAATATATCATTAATTTTATTTTCTTTCATGTACTTCATCAATAGGACAATAAGGTATTTATTGCCTTACTTAAAGGAATAATATATAGCTACTTCTGCTATGTAGCAGTAGTCGTGCAATAAAGTGCACCGCCCGCCAACCCGCTAATAAATGCGCATGCGGCAAACAATGCGAATTACACAACTATCACCGTTAAATCCCTCGACACGTGTTTCACCCCTCCACGGAGTATCTCTTAATACACTAAGTTTGATTTGTAAAATTGTATCCTGGTGATTAAACCAGCTATCTAGGATTAAGTCTTAGTCCTCTACCACTATGTTACCACTGCTCAAAGGATGTACTGTTAACTCCTTTACTATTACAATCGTACAATCACGTTTTAATATTCGAACCATATCCTACCATCGTAACTTTAAAGCTTTCACCGCAGAGCTATCAGATATTAATAAACAAAGAAAACAATACAGATTTATATTCGAAATTAATATATTAAGTCGCAACACGACGTCGCAAAATAAATGAGTTTCCGAAGTACTTTAAATCAGTGAACGGATTTATCATTTTCACGCCCGAACAGTTCAACGAATTTCATTTGTTTATTTCGTAATATTTTGTCGACTTATAAGATATGATTGAATGATTAAACCTTAATTTGAATATGAATATTTATATTTAAACTCTTATTTACGCAATAAATAATGTCCAAAATTTAATGTTATGTGACATCCTACTTCTTGCTTTGTATCATTTACTACTAAGGATCTTGACTCTTTGGAAAGATTTATTTTATTTATTTTTAAAAACTTACAGCTATACATTTTAACAAGAGTAACAATAACAAATTTTTAATTAAAGAAAACAGTACGCGTAAGAATTAAAACATTATAAATAGATTATGTAGATAATTATACGTAAAAGAAAGATTTATATGTATAAGAACAAATTACATAATTTTATTATATATTAATATACTTACATCAAACAATACAAATAAATAATAAAATATATACACTGTCCAACTCATAGGAATTCATATCATTCGAAACACGTGAAACACATTTTAGTTCTCGTTACTGGCTCTTATAAGAAATGCATTGCTACCATAGCTTGTGCTCCACTGTGTTGATTGCTATCTGCTACTATAGCATCAAGTGTGGTTCTGACCAGATATGGATCAGATAGAGTAAAATATTTATTCATTATCATCACCACTAACGCCCTCTACTAAGCACAGATCTTCCCCAAAGATTGGTACGAATTTCTGCAACTTTATATGTCACTGGTTCACTCAGAGGGCAAATCTCCAAGTCTTTATTATATTTAAATAATTATGTAATCTCGGCTTTTCTCGTTCCATCGTAATCACTATTTAAAATTGTGACTCTATAAAATTTTAAGCATACATGTTAAATTATCTGTGCAGGTTTTCTTATCTGTGCTCGTTTTCGATGGTGTGTATTGCTTAAACTATTGTATAATCAAATGTGAATTGAACAGTATCGGTGCAGCACATAGCTGGATTCTCGTGATCGCTTTCCATTCACTTAGTAATCAAAAGACTTTTTAGTCCTCCACGAAAAATTCAAATATCTGCTTTGTTTTTATTAGTGAAAAAGCGAGTAATCTCTTGTTCAATCAGTATTGATGCTTTAGTTAAAAAATCACTATATATTTAATGGAATCATGCGTTACCTTGCGGAAGTTCATCCTAAGTAAGAAAAGGACCAATATTTAGCCACTTCCGCACATGCAGTGGTAGTCGTGCAACAAAGTGCACCGCCCGCCAGCCCGCTGATAAATGCGTATGCGGCAAACAATGCGAATTACACAACTGCCACCGTTAAACCACTCAACACGTGTTTCACCCCTCCACGGGGCATCTTCAGGAGTTATGTTACACCGATTACTGTGAATTTATTTTTTATTGTTATGTTTTATCACATCGATAAGGTCTGTGACATGCGCTCGTAGGTCGTTTGTTACCCTGGACAGAGTCTTATACATTATTCACATTTTGTAATTCATTATATAGTAATTACCACTGCTCATATATAAGTTTTCAGAGGATGGGCAGAGGCGTTCTCGCGTACCATAATACCACATACGATCTCTAACCCGCCTGCCGAGCGTGGCTATTATGGTATATCTACCCACAGATGTCTCTGGTGAGGTCTATGCCTTGCAGTGAGCCTTTATGATCTGAAACGATGATTATATTTTCATCATCAATTAGTCACAAAATTACGATGGATTTTTTCACTTTTTTTTTTGGAGAATTTTGAATTTAGAAAATTCAAAGCTCTCCGATTGATTCATATATTATATTGCCTATAATCTTTAAAGACATAACTGTTTAAATTTTTCCATTAATTAAATCAATAAATATAATAAATATTTTTGATATAAAAATATAATATTCTATGTACATTATAATGATGGTTTTAATAACTCGTCCGATCCGTCGAATTTATTGAAACATTTTCATTTTAAATTACAATTCTAATTGCTATTTCCAATGTTTGATATTTCACAAAAGAGGTTGTACGATTGTTTTTTTTTCATTACAGTAGTTATAAAATGTTAATTAATTTTCAGATCTGTATCAAACTCTATTTGAAATTTCATTGATCATTTTAACTGTAGAAAGTTCACAGATGACTAAAGCCATTCCCCCTTCTTTCTCCTCCTTCTAGCAGTAGTTTTCTAAGGACTTATTTGTTCACCTAGTAGGAAAGGTTCTTTTCTTCACTTGTCGATCCGTGGTCTTCAATCCAAAACCCTATGGTTCCAGCGACTATCAGTTCTGCGCGCCAATAGGCCTGTCTACTTCAACTCTTATCTTTGCAATCAACTATGTACAAACTAAATGCACAAACACGTACAAATGTAGCAGATATAACCTATCTGCTACATTTGTACGTGTTCAGTTCCGCAAATTTAGTATAGATTTAATGTTTTTTTTTATGATGAAAAGGTCTATGTAATTTATATATTATAATATTGATTAGTTTATACCAGGAATGGTATACTATATTCAAGGATTAAGTTTTTCTGTCTATTCAATTTTTTTTCCTAAAGTTGTCGCTTGCCAATCTTGCCATTGTTTATTATATTTATACAAACAGTATATGTAGATATTAAATATTATAGTATATTTATATATATATATATACTTAGTATATAGTAGTATATTTATGTAAGGTTGAATTTACTTTTTTATTTTATTTAATGTTTATTGATAATACTTGTTTCACCTACTTTATTAATTTAAAATTAAAAATTAATTTAACACCTACAATAATTTATCTTTGCAAAACCTAACGGTTAACTGGTATAGAATGCCTTCGGCATTGATTTCGCGTTTTATACGTAAAATGTCTAACAAGTATTTTAACACGTTCACTGCGGCTTGAGGCCGATTCAGCCTCATGGTAGACTTTGCACTGGTGCGGCGCGTAAAACTCGTGTTTTCTCTCTAGTGCGGCGGCTGTTTACACTCAACCGTATGAGATATGACAAAAACAAATATAGCTTTCTTTATGTCTGCGAAGCATTGACTCAATATTGTAAAAAAAATGATTGAAACATGAGGCAGAAAAGGCCTCAACCGCACTACTAGGAAGTTCAGCTTGAGGCTGATTCAACCTCAGCCGCACCAGCTGAAAGTTCTTCAAAATTGGGCCCGCAGTGAACGTGTTAAGTAAATAAATAAATATTAGATATTTACAATAATTTCGTGTATATTTGGTATGTTTTAATAATAACCAAGTTATTAAACTCTTATTTTTTACTCTTGTAGCATAAGCAATCTGTATCTATAGAGTGGATTACAGTGCCATCGTGTTAAAGTCCTTGGTTATTTTTTTTTAATTGAACGCCTGTAAGCGCCTTTAAATGACACAGTTGCGTAGTGAATCAGTCGGGAGGGCGCCGGGTAGAAAGGCCTTCATTAAAATGTTATTTTCGTTGCGGTGTAATCGAAAAATAATTTCATTCAATAAATTGTGTCAACTACAACACTCGCAGAAATCGCTGGCATTCATGGAAAAACTACTAAAACCTATAATTAAACTTTTTTTTTCTCACTGATCGCTATTTTATTTTTAAGGTACCATTTCACTGATGTTAGAATTTTAAAGATACTTCATTATATAACGAATTCTCCTAAAATTATGTTTATATTTATTCAAAAAATTTAACAGTAGTAAAACGATATAAAACAGTCAAAATACCATACATTATGTATCATTCCTATATATTTACATTACTATATATTGGTAAACAGTGATATCCCAGCGGTAGAAGACTGGAACATGCGATAGTGGGTCGCGGTTTCAATTCCCGGAATAAAATCTTATATAGTTAAGACTTAGTGCATTAATTATATAGAATAACCACTGCTTAAAATAATCTTTCAGATGATGGGTAACAGTGTCCTTTGCGTACCATAAAACCACACTGCGGTCGCCAAATCGCCTTTCAAATATGGTGATTATGGTATATCTTCCATAGATATCTTTGGAGAACGCCTATGACTTACAGCAGGCGTCTTTGGACTGAAATAAGGTCAACATATTCATCATTAAATTAAATCACATTTATCATCATCATGTACACCGATAGACGCCATTTTTACTGCGTAGGCTGCCCCCAAAAGCCTTGCGCAACCTTAATTATCTTAGATTCACTAAGTGTGAGGATCCACGTCGCGTCTACCTGCTGTAATGATGATAAGGAAATATGTAGTATGAAACTGCTATGTGCATTCTTATAAATATGACTGCCCATTATATCAGTATGAAATCCAAGAGAAGCTTCCAGAAGCTTCTATCTCTAGTTTAAAGAAACCTACACACTGTAAACTGACCGTAAAATTGCAAACAAATAAGACTGACAAAGAAAAGTAATAAAGTGATATAGAATAATAATACAATATAAGCAAAAAATGTAATATAGAATAATGATAGAACATAAGTAAAAAATGTGATATAGAATATAAGAAAATGTAAAGTAATGAGGAACCAATGAAAGGCGATACAGAGCGAAAGGGGAAGACAGTTGAATTGTGGAAAGAAAGAAATGAATGAAAGATAATATGAAGTATGAAAGAAGAGAAAGAAAATTAAAAAAATGTATGTGAAAAAATTAAATAAATGTAAATAAAAAGTCCCTGCCCCCCACCAGATAGGGGGTACGAGAGGCTCCCAATAGCGGGGGCCACAAAAAAAAACTGACCGTAAAGAAAATGTCATGTACGTAAAGAAGTTTCATGCGATCTAAAACTGTGAACCGAATCGTAATTGATTTGTTCCCGTATAGTGCCTGTTTCTTTTTAAATATATAACACTGACGCGTTTCATGCACAGAATATCATGGCAATATATTCTTTATAACGTTTCCCAGTGGAAATTATAAGTCGATATACCCAGGGTATGCTCCCACTGGATGGATGCACCACATCGTCAAGATTACGTGAGGATTCGGGCAGCTCAAAGCTGGTCATTTTGGTGGTAAATAGGAGAGGATTATGCCTTGCAGTGGGTATCTGATAAAGCTATGGTATGAAAAATCAATATAAACTTCTTAGTATTCAAAATAAATATCCATTGTCACAAAATCACAGTAAATGTTGTATTGAAATTCATGTCACGTATGGAAGGCTAGAAGGAATTCTCAACAAAAGCAGACTATGTCCAATAACGAAAGGACACCTGGATAATATAAAATTTCGTTGAAAGGAAAGTTATTGTTGCGAACGCATCTTGTATTGTACAGTCTAAACCAGAGTTTCCGAAACTTTTTTGTGTCGTAAACCCCTTGCCATGTTTTGCCGTGTTGGGTAGACCCCCTACTTACCTGATATTGATTTCCTGTAAATATCTAACTGTAGTGAAGTTTAGTGTATGCTATAAATGTATTGCGACCACAAAGTGAATACCAACATCCTACAACTTACACAATTTTATAAGCATGTATAATAATTTTTTTACTTCATAGGTAGTTTTATAAATAAATGTTTTGATATTATAAGATAGTATGATGTAAGTAAATAGGTACTATCAGTGTATGTGTTGAGATCCACTATCGTGGACCCCCATTTTCATGTTATGGACCCCCATATTTTTTTTCGCTGACGTAGACCCCTTGTAGGTTGTCATAGACCCCTAGGGGTCGATATAGACCACTTTGGGAATCACTGGTCTAAAACATTGAAAGTTACAAACAGTTAAATGTAAAGGTGGGTAACACATGCGACAATTTGTTTTATTTATGTTTTACATTTATTTGTACATAAATTTAATTTTAGTTTAATATAACTACGTACTCAATTATACCAACAACACGATTTTTGAAAATTTCAATAATTTTTTTTAATAATATGTCTATGAAATTATACATTGGTTATATAGCAAAACGAATAAATTTTGCGATAAGTAATAAAATAATTAAATCAGAGGAACCAAAAATAACAATGTTTAATACGTTCAATCGTAACACCAAAAAGATTTTCCAGTAGCATTAAGAGATGAAAATACTTTCCCTATTTTTATGTATATAGAATGTTTGGTAGTGTAAAAACTTTAAACCTTTGTCTCGGGTATTCAATGCCTGTCGTAAGAGCTGACTTTGGGCTCGCAGGCGTTGATGGTGGAATCCTTCATTTTCCACTTAATAACAACCCGAGAAGGGCAGCAACGCGAAGTGGTCTCATGTTGCTGCGGTATATGCGCATGCGACAAACAATGCGAATTACACAACTACCACCGTTAAATCACTCAACACGTGTTTCACACCTCCACAGGGCCTCAGGAGTTATGTTACATCGATTAGTGCCAAACAGACTCTACATGTGCGGAAGTGGCTAAATATTGGTCTATTGGCGTAAATATATATATATATATATATATATATATATATATGTATATATATATATAGACAGGTTTGCTTTTTTTTTCGAAGAGGTTTAAAAATACGTTTACGTATCATAGGCCTGATAGTGGTGCCCCGTATGTCGGACTCGATCTAGGCGTCAATATCGACTAAAAACAATCCTCTTCCTTCGGTATCCCGCTGCTGGCATGGCCGCTAGGCATTACTTCGCGGGGGGGATTTAGCCGCAGCTTTCTCTGATAAACTGGCTGTTCAGGCAAGCTTCCTACGCTCCTGCTCTATTTTTCGCAAGTCCTTCAGCACAGTCGTATAATACGCGCTCGTAAGTTCCCAGGCCAAAGGCGAGGATAGCGATATATATATGTTTGTGTGTGTGTGTGTGTACACACACGCATGTGTGTGTGTGTGTACACACACGCACACACACATATATATATATATATATAATTAGCTTACAGAACAGACTATACTGACCGAAGTTATTGGAATATCCCAATCCATTAAATAAAATAACTAATGTAACATATTTCAGAGTGAATTATATTATATTCTTTCTTGGCAAAAGCAAAGAATTACAATACAAATGACGTTAACAAAAAATATTAATATCTCGTAACTAAATATAAAGTATTTCAATCACGTTTAAATTATGAAAGTCATCTAAGCAGTTACGTAATCGCATTTTGCCGCCCCTTTCATTGCGTATTACAGAAGTGAACTCGTCTTGTCGAGTCCCGCGAAAGTCTACGAGTTAGAATCGAATTTACTTCTAAAACTTTAATTAATACTATTACTTAATAAGTCATTATCCAAATGAACAAAAACTGACAGCTGTCAAAATGACGTGTGGTAAACGTCATTCCATTTTTTTTTAAATATTGCAGCTAAAAGTATACTCCCATATATGTGTAAAATACATCGAAACTTTTTTCTAACAAATATGCTGCAAATTTACCGCTTTAAATATGTTACATTTATGTACTTGTGTAGTTATGTACTTAGATAAATAATTATGGTTAGCTACATGTGTCGAAAGACTCTTACAGAAGTAAATCACTTGTTGCTTCAATAGAAAAAAAATATTGATAAAGTGTATTTATTATATTAAACATATTAAGGCGACCGAAAAATAATGTCGCTTTTTTAAGTTAAATCCACACGAGTACAATTTTAACAAGTTTTTATTTCTAATCAATAATATATTCACCTTCGTTATCAACATTTTGCTCTCTAGTATACAAAATCAATGCCGAAGCGATAGAAATCAATCGGTTTTTCTGTATAATATGTCTTATTGTGTAATATATAAGACACCTCTTTGTATCTTACATTAAAATAATAAATCTTTGCATATGCAAACAACGTACTTATCTGTAAACAAAGATACTACATTAAAAGTTATTATGAAGTATTTTTTTATATAGGTTTATGACACTTTACGTGGGAAATTTTATGTCAAATCAATGCAATGACCTTTGACAGCCCTGTGAAAAAAAACCACAGATAAAAAATGTAGTTTTTTATCTGTATATTTAAATTAATTACGTATTTAACAGAACAAGTTGGTGGTTGTTATTATATTGTTGAAAATAATCCCTCTCCCGTATACTGTTTTGTTGAAATTATTATACCCTTATGTCTTTAAGGATAAATTTCGTTTTACCCTCATTTAAAAGGACGCTTAAACCATCGTGAGCCGAGGATTACGCGAAGCCTCCGACATGAATTTTCATGAGCTCCTGTGAAAGGAGTAAGTGCTTGCTCTTTTTGAAGGCTGTGAAATTATTTGAACAGTTTTTTTCGTTCTTATTTATAATTTCGTATAATTTTTCTGACTTTACGGAGATTGTATAAAATTTTCTAAGCAAACATTAAGTGTATTTACTTAAAATTATTACAAACTTACCAAAATATTAAAGTAAACCATGACAGTTAGTAATTAAATTAAAAATATATAAATTGTTTATTTATCTTATGATGAATTACATATATTTTGAACGCAAGTTAAATTTTCCAACTGTTAGAATAACAAATGCTTTAGATCTGTGGTGGAGTTTAACAGGTTAGGTAGGTAATGTTAGAGACATCACCTAATGAGCTGGATATAAAAATTACAGCACTTGGATGAAAGATAAACACAGTTTATTTTAACGGTCATCCGCCTACAACTTCAGATACACCAACGCCGTAATAAATTATTTGTCATGCGAATGAAATAATTTTTACATAAAACTTTCACCATTCATTTGTACATATTAAACATTGGTTCAAAATTAATATAAAATAGACTTTAATTTCATACTCCATCACAGAATTAAAGATTTTATACAAATTCACAAACAATAACACATATGTCACTTGACGCCGTTCGCCATTATTATATTTCATAATATTTTTTGGCGTGAGAGGCGCCGGACAACCGGCTACAAATCATACGCCGCGCGTCCTTACATTTTTGCGCATGCGTAGACCGATGGATTGACACATAAGCGAAAGCAATTTGACAGCTGTGATTATTTCGCTACAGACTTGAGAAGAACAAGCCAAAGGAACTCTGAGAGACTACAAACATATATCTTTTTTAATAATATAAGACTACATTTATTTATTAAATATTAAAATAGCCAGGGAGCACGCTGGGGTGGTCCATTGGTTGAAAAGAAGAAATTAGAAAATCATGTTCACAGTAACTCTTATTACAATGTAAGATATAAATATATTTACAGCCGATTACATTTGATATCTTTTGAAAAGACATCGAAATTAAAACGGCTCCCTAGTTGGTAATTTTCTGTAAACAACGCTGGCAGTAATATGTTCGGAGATTTCAAGTTTAAATTGCTTTTCGTGTGCAGTTAATTACACACGACATCCAATTCTAAATGTTTCATTACATTAAATGTTTCGGCTACCTACGAAGTAAAGGTCCATTAGGCATATATATAATTTTTAATGGCACCCGATATTGGGAACCTCTAGTATTCTCTACCTTGTTGATTTTTTTCACTTTCTTATCCATTTATTTCTCTACTCTTCTATTTTTCTTCGTATGATCTATCTTTCCTCTTCTTTCATTCTACAATTTTCTATCGTTCTTTTTCATACTTATTTCCGTTCATTCATCGCGTCGTTCCTCAAATACCACATATCTGGAATATATTACATTTATTTACCTCAATTTATATCTACTTTGTGCTATTTTACATTCTTATTTAATACGCTAAATTATCTAAATAATAGAATTTTGTGCTGATGATAGTTTACTATTTACAATGTTAAAATCATTGACAATTCAAAATTGCAAAATTAAAATTTAAAATATTTATAGATATCATGTATTTTAATTTGATTTAACATAGCATTATAGCAAGTTAAAATTCATAAAGGGATATAGTATTTTAGATTGACGTGCTTGACATTTTCCCGCCAACAACACCTCTTAACCACGTGCGAGTAAGGGCGGCAGAAAATGTCGCGTTATAAGCTCATATAAATGTTTAGATAAAGCGAAATGGATTCTAACAGCCCTTATATATTTTACCGTTGAAGTAACATGGAACGCATTTAGCGTTTTTAATAACAACTAATAAAGATATAAGAAATAATTCCTTACTACCTACCTTGATATACTAGGTACTATAGAAGTTACTGACGCCTCGCAATTTTAAGCGTTTCCCAAATATGGTCACGTTAACCAATCTACCGCTTCTCACCACTGACTTCCTTAACCTTGACATCTGTTCACATTCGAGTCCAATACTCGTCGTCATCAAAGATATATATGAGAGATATATACCATAATGAAAAACTCTAAACGTTGTAATTTCGTCTTTAAAAAGTTAACAAACCCTTGGTCGCTATGGGTGTATGCATATATAATACAGTTGCACAAGATATCCTAGACCAATTTTTTGATATGTTAGTCGAACATTGGGCTGAGAAGCACTATATCGTTGGCATAGCTCTGATTGTTAAAGATTACCAATATGGCATCCGATCCTGGTACCTCTCAGCTCCTCGGTGGGATCATTGATGTCCGCCTTGTCTAACGCCACACTACAACCTGAAAACAACCTTGCTAAAGTGTGGAATACCCCGTCTCACGTAGTTGGTTTGGTTTCTGTACCAGAATCTCATCAGATATATATACTTATAACATAATAAGACATATAAACATAAAATAACATTATTATTTTGTATAGAAAAAAATGTGTTACGATTTATTCGTAACTTAAAACTTGTACACGAAATAAAAAATCAGAAAAACTTTTAAAAGTAAAACAAAACGACTAAATTGTTTGTCTTGTAAATGCTTACAAAAGTTTACGACATGAATTATGGCAGGCGCAGGATATTTTTGTAAAAGTTTTGTCCCGTTTCCTTGGCATCGTATCGACGTTACAAAACCAACGAAACTCGCATTTTTATTGCGTTTAGAAGTGTCTCTTTGAAACCAAGATAACTAAAAAAAAATCTCTTGTATTTATTAATGTATTTACTATAATTATATTATATATATTTATTAATCTATATTTATATATATTTATTTATCTATAATTATATATATTTATTTATTCCAAGGTATTTATATACATAGTTCGTACATAATAAAATATAAACATGCATATAAAAAGCTAACATTACTTTCCGGTTCCTCTAACAATATTAAGTTTATTATTAGGTTACATTAAATAAATATTATCCTAATCGCCTCTCTTTCTAGAACATAGTTATAATAGAAAAAAAACATCTTTAAGAATATATGAATAGATATATACTTGATTCTAAAAGGTTTTCAGAACGCACATGAGATCAAAAGTACTTACGGTGGATAATATTAATCGTGTGCTTTTCAGCCCGAAGAATATAAAAGGTGAAGGGTTGCGAAGGGTCTTACATATTGTGCGTGAAAACGAGAGCTGTGTAGACCTTTTCAATATATTCGGTATGTAATATAATTACGACGAATTTACTTTTCTTAAAGACCGGACTAATGGTAGGTTCTGGAAAATTCCAAATTCCAAATTCTTTATTTCAAATATGCCTGGCTTAGAGACGTTTATGAAATGTAAATTATGCTTATATAACTCTACCATGACGTTTAGAAGGCACATTGTTAGGCAGTCATTAAAAACAAACAAGAAACATATCATTTTAAAAAAATAATCATAATTAAACGGTTGTATTTAGTTCGACCCGTACGGAATTTGTTTATTTATTTGGGTCAAAATTAGAAATTGAAATTTAAGCACCTTCCCGTTGTTAGATTGATCTGAAATTTGGTACACATTTAATTTAGATGACAATACGATATAATAAAATCAATAACAGTATAAATCTAAGATGGGCGCCGATACAAAATGGCGGATTACATATTCTTCCTTAACCCCCTCAATATGGGTATCAAATGAAAGGACTACACTAGTAAAACACGATAATTATGTCAAAATGTAAAATTCAAGATGGACGCCGTTCCAATATGGCGGACTAGGTAACTATTTTTCCACAACCACCACAATGTGGGTATCAAAAAACCGTTTAACTTAAAAGTTTTTTAAATGTATTTATTATCAATTGACTTCAACTTAGTTTTAAATCATTTACGATTTAAGTAAGTAATTAGTTTGAAACAGACAAAAATGTAAGAAAAAAGAAATTCCGAAAATATTAGACGTAAAACCTAAGGCACGTTAATATCTGTGGAATACAGATCCTAATAAAAAAAGTTTTCTGAAGGCATATATATGCTGAGAGAAAGGGATAAAAAATAGATACTTGTTCTTCTCAAAAAGCCATTAGTAATTGTAGAGAAAATCACATTAATTTTCATAACAAGACTGAAAAAAATGATATATCTCGTAAAGCAGCGGTTGCGGAAGAGGAATGAGATTCATAAGATGAATGGCTCAAAAACAAGTTTCCAGATGATGGGCAGCAGTTTCCTATGTGTACCATTATACTATACTGCGATAGCCAACCCGCCTGCCAAACTTGGCTATTATGGTAAATCCCCCATAGATATCTTTGCCTAGCGGTGGAAGTCTATGGGCTGAAACATCGAGAACTATTTAATATAGAATTTAACAGAAAAAAATGTGAATTAATAATTGGAATGTAAAATATTTAAAAAATCAAAAGTAAATGCATTAATAATAAAAAATATAATAGTGCTCTGGAGGTGAAGACGAAGTAAGGAAAGGAGTTGAAGCGATTGTGACAAATAAGAGAAAGATATGTAGAAGATAATGCGAAAGAGAAAAGATGAGGAAGAAAATAAAAAAAGAAAAAAAAGAAATATTTATTGAGAATATATTATACCTGCGTACCTAAGACAGGGGAATGGACGAGAGATCCCCAATAACGATTGTCGAAAAAACGGAAGCGAAGGCGATTGTTGCCAAGAATCTTTGCCATTTAAATATTCCTCAATTGTGTGATGATATTCAAAATATATATAAATTATTTAATGTAATAACATAAATATTAATCTAATATTGTAGAAAATTTTATAGAAAAAAATAAAAAAACACCTCTGTCTTTGTTATTGGCTCTCCTAAAAACATGGCGCATTTGGGACCTTAGAGTGTTTGAAAGATGCCATTATTAACTCAATTTAATTTTAAATTCTTTCAAGATAGACTACTCCAATATACTTCTTATAGCGTATTCGAGTGGCTAAGTTGATAATAAAATAAAAATACGAATTTACTGCCTTTATTATATATTTCACAAAAACACGACACACAATATATACAAAAAATAATAGTTAGTGTTTGAATGTTTGAGAGAGAAGAGAGGGAGAGGAAGCAGAAGGAAGAGAATGAAAATGGGAATAAGAGAAATGGTGAGGCGGAGAGAGGTAGACAGGAGATAGCATTTGAAAGAAAGAGTAAGTGAGACAAGACAAGAGAAGGGACAGAGAGGGAAAGAGATGGAAATAGTGGCAGATATTTCTGCTATATCACATACTCGTACATTCTTTATATTATATTTTACTTTAAAAAGCATACACTCGCGTAAATTACTAGTCATTAAGACAAGCTTTGTATCCAGGCATTAGAAATACTTGAATTAAAATTTAATTTAAATTTACGTTAATTTTTAGAGTTTATTCTTCTATGTGACTGAAACAGGCGTTAGTTGGAGCAAAATACTACTAAAGAGAATTACAAAAGAGTTTTTTATTTACAACGCTTTAACTATTTAGGTCAAACTTAACTGTTTAGGTCTTCAGAACTATGTAAGTTATTCATGAATATCAAGACGTGTTGCGTCGTGTTGTGGGTCAAAGATATTTATGTAAAAAGATATGATTTAACTTTACGCTTAATTTGTTTAACTAAATATTGTAGTCTTGGGTCAATAATTCTTTATTTGTTTAACTACTTATGATTATTTATAACCACCACTTGTGTGATCATTATAAATGTTAGAAGAGTACAATTTGATAGAAACTAGAATCATTGTATTGTATCTGAAGAAGTAAATGCTGTTAGCCTTGCGGCTTTTACAGCTTCATCTAATTGAGTTCACGGAACGGAGGGGTCCGTTAACTTAAAAACTTAACAAAGTTTGAGTGTCGGAACTCGTATTAGTGCTTGGTGGAGAGACGTTGAAGACGAAGAGCAGGATGCATCCCAGCCGGTCCTCGAAGACACAAATCAGGCGCCACCTTGCTTGCCGGCAGAACTCACAGTTAGTGCGCGTGTCTGATCGGTGTTGCTGAAGTGTACTGCATAGGGAGTTAAGTGTTAACGGCAGCGTGGACCACTTGGCAATCTAAGGAAGGATGCTGATCCTACCTCGGATCGCCCACGCTGTTCAAGGCGGCGACGCCGGAAGGCCGGCGCCGTTTACTTATCGAACGATGAAACTAGAATCAGTTTTAACTCCCGTACATAAGCATACCTTATATTGAAACTAAGAGGATTTCAAACAGTTACACTTGAAACGTCATTATTTATTTCTATGGTCCCAAGATGGGAGCAGATGGCGTCCACACATTGCCATCCCGAGCGGTCTTAAGTCTCGCGCTTTACTTCGCTCCACGTCATTCCAACTGCCTTCACTTCTGCAGTGATCGTCCGCCGCCAGGTTTGCTTTGGGCGGTCACGTCTTCGCTTTCCTTAAGGATTTAATTCCAGGGCTTGCCTCGGTATGTGATCAGGGTCCCTTCGGAGCGTGTGGTGTATCCAGTTCCACTTGGGGCGTTTGATCTGCTGGTCGATCTGATACGTTGGAGACTTTCTCGGGCCAGTACCGAGAAAACGTCGAAGACAGTTGTTAACGAAGACTTGGACCCGTCAGGAGGTATCTTTGGTGACTTTTCATTTCTCACATCCATATAGCAAAACGGTTTTCACATTGGACCGGAATATTTTGAGCTTAACTCTCCTAGTCAGTTTCCGAGTTTGCCATACAGAATGTAGCCATGCAAAGGTTGCCTTGAAACAAGTCTGCTTAAAATGATTATCCAAACAAATATTAAAAAACAATACAGTATCTCAGAATTTTTTCACGATGTATGTATAGTTGGAATCTATAAAAATTTGAAGCAGTGGTGTTTCTTTTTGAAGGTAATTTTACGGCGTCTTCGAACGCAAATTATTTTGCTTCTTAAAATCGTATTATACTAAGTTACCCTTTTTTTGGGTATATATACACGTGGAATGATGCAAGTAAATCTATGTTCCGACTATGGTAGACTTACAGTTTAGATGGAAATTATGAATAAAAAATTATGTATCTATACTCGTATATTATACAGGATGTTATGTAATAGACGTAAAAGCTTTAAAGGGTAGTATGTATAGCTTATTTATTGTCAATAAGTGTATGTAACGATTCATTTAAAATTAAACAGAATCAGAAAAAATAAATTTGTTTATTTATAAAAGTAAGTAATTAAGCGTTATACAAATTAAAATTAGGAAGTTTCCGCTTAAATGTTTCGATAAATAACTTAATTTTTTAAAATTCGAATAAAATCTTTTTAAATTTAATTATTGTTTACTATCTGTGCCCGTATGGTACTGCTTGTAGTTATTGGCCAGTAGTGTACAAAAAAAAAGTCATATTTTTTTGATAGATTGAAAATGAGTGTAAAAGTTGTAAGAACACCCTGTACACGTACGAATGCGATGTACAAGGAGGGTCAGATAATTTTAAGAGCATCGCTTAGTGATGTGTGACCTTAGCTGAATCTGTTTGGACGACCTCGCCTAGTTGGCACTGCACATGTGTCGGTCAAGGTGCGTATGTACATTACATGCGATCTTAATTCATAACGGTAAAAAAAAAGGTCCGTCTTGTATATATATTATGTTTTTATATACGTCAGAGTTTTGTCTAAAACCAAAATATTTTCGTAACTATGGCATTTACAATATATCATACTTTTAAAGTTACATAAACTAAACTGAATTGAGCGCCATCTGTTATTTGATTTCGGTAACAAAAATGACAGTTCGATAACTATTAATGCAGATACGTAAATATAGATTAAAAATATTTATTTAAGAGAGATGACTATGATTTCTTGGACATTTGTTATTGATTTTTTCAATAACCGTGTTTTTTTTTAGGTTAAGTATATCTTTACTATGTGGCCAAATCATCGAAAACTATAGTAGAAATCCCGGTTTTAACGTTGAGTTCGCACAGGTGGACTTTTTGGTGTGGTGTCCTCTCCTAGCTCGTTATTTCCCGAAGTATTCCAGGTGAATCCCAAGGGATACAAAGGTGGCTCTACTGGGGTCTGCGTTAGGGATTTTAAAAATTCATAAACTAGAAGCTCACGCAAATTTTAAAAAAAATCAGGTATTCTCTGTTCTACCACGACATCACGATGGGCCCTATTCTACCTCCTATTTTCTTACGAATAATTTATACATATATATCACATAAGAAAACAATGTAAGCCTTTAAATAATCAATTTTTTTAATGTCTGAATTATTGCATTATATTTATTCACTATCTTAAATATCTAATAGATTCAGGCGTTACTTTGCGTAAGTCCATCCTAAGTAAGAAAAGGACTAATATTTAGTTACTTCCGCTATGTAGCAGTAGTCGTGCAATGAAGTGCACCGCCCGCCAGCCCGCTGATAATTGCGCATGCGGCAAACAATGCGAATTACACAACTACCATCGTTAATTCACTCAACACGTGTTTCACCTCTCCACGGGGCATCCTCAGGAGTAATGTTACACCGATTAGTGCCAAACACCGAGTGTCAATTCACCGAAAGTCAATTATCAGCGGGCTAGAGGGCGGTGCACTTCATTGCATGACTACTGCTACATAGCGGAAGTAGCTATATATTAGTACTATTTATATTTATTTACTATTATTAACTAGTACCACTTTAACTTGGGCAAACTCCTTACTTAATCTAATTTTTATTTCCTGGTTTTTTTTATAACAGTTTATAAGAGTGTATAAAAATCTGTACGTATACATATGCACATATATATGTTGAAACGCGGTAACTTCGGAGAGTGTCGATAGATGGCGTAAGTAGTAGATTGTCTCGCGCTGTAGTTTGCTTTCGATTGGTTGCATGTAAGGTCACTGCTCTAATTACTTGTAAGAATCTAGTTCATGGACCCTTCCGCTCCGTGAACTCAGTGCCGATGATACTGTAAAAGCCTTAGGGCTAACAGCATTGACATCTTCAGAAACGATAGGCAATATACTTGTAAGAAACAACAGAGATTCAACATTGGGAAGATTGACAACATAAGATCGCTATATATTTATTATATATTTATAAATTTTGACTTTTTGACAAGTTCCATTGTCATCTGTCATAAAAGAGCGCCAAAAAATTAAAACTAAAATAAAGCAAAGGTAACATAATATTCAGTCTCATTCCACATATTTCAAATTATATATATTTATTTAGATAAATATGTTGGTTATGTGGACACACAACAAATTCTTGGACCGTATGAAGGTTGTATATAAGGGTGTCCGGGACATTTTTACCGCACGCAATCGAGTTTTAGACCGAGAATCTAATACGCCTCAAGCGAAATCCCAATGTGTGACCCTCTACTCCCAAGAGATCCCTGGAGACCGAAGCTGAGATATATGAAAAGAAATGGAACAAAAATTCTCATAACTTGATTAAGTTTATTTTTGTGTTTCAGTGTGCGTGAGTAACATCAAAGAGACGTCAGATGATTGTATATATAGTGTTACCATTTTATTATTTTTTAAAAGTTATATGATAGATTTGCCAATAGCGGACATAATTTTGATTATAGCAGTAAACTTAATGCAAAACAGTTACAGAAAATCTTTATACTCGTATATTAAAGAAACAGAGTAACAATGCGTTTAGATTAAAACATTCTTGTGATTGAAGTGGCAGCTAGTTCTGTGTCCTGTATGTTATACTGACCAACAACACTATATCATATAAAACGACATAGACTGTGATCAAAAATTAAGATGAAATTGTAATTTAATACCCCGTTAGAGAGGCAGGATGGTTTTTTTCTGGTTTGGAATAACTGTCAAAAGCTGGAATATCATTAGGCTCAGCTCAAACTATTTTGAAGAATTTTTTGTATCTAAAACGCGTCAAGCCTCGGTTGGTGCCAAAATCACTCAATTTTTTGGAAAAAACGTCAAAAACTCGATATATATATTATATATATTCTTCCGCAACAACCGTATTCGCCGAATTTGGCTCTGTGCGGCTTATGGCTTTTCAGCAAGGTCAAAAGGCCAAAGCTACCTGCATTTTTTGACATGATTGAGAAGATAAAATCGAATTGAAGAAGGTCTTGAAGGCTTTACCGAAAAAAAAGACTTATTCGACTGTTTCAAGGACTGGAAAAAGTGTTGATAAAAGTATGTTTTATTGGACTATAATCCCAGTCTTTGAAGGGAATGAAATTGATTTGTATGAATAAAGAAAAAATATTTCATTAACAAATCCTCCTTACTTTTGATCACAGTATTATGTATTTCAATATTAAACCGTGTATTGACCAATATAACACCTCCATGTAACATTCAACAGGATACAATTAATAAAAATAAATAAACCTTCATGTATCTGTAGAAGATATTAAAACTTTATTGTAATAGGCTAAGTTATGTTTCATATGAGATAGATTAATAAAGAATTATTACAGACAACAAGACGCGCGGATTCACGACATACGTACACGGTTGTAATTCCTGCCTCCCGTACTAAGCGTTTTGCTAATACTTTTATAGTGCAAACAGCTAAGGAGTGGAACAACCTACTGGATCAATATTTCCAGATAATTTTAACTTCGGAGTCTTTAAAACTAGAGTCAATAGTAAGAAAAGGACCAATATTAAGCCATTTCCGCACATGCAGTGGTAGTTGTGCAACAAAGTGCACCGCCCGCCAGTCTATTTAGAGTCAATAGGTTTATTCTAGGCAGTTGTGTACCATCTTAGACCTAGACATCACGTAACATGAATCGAGACATAGGTTAAATGTTTCGTTTTTCTAAAAATTAAAATAAAATAAAATGTTAAATTGAGCAACATAAAAATTTCGGCAATTAAATATAAAACTAATAGATTAGTTTTAATAGCACAGTTTGAAAAATAATTTATTTATATCTGCCAACATATGTCCATTGTAAGGCATAAGGTAACCACGAACATCGCTATGGTCACGTGTCTGGCGCTGCCCTACGACCTCCCGCGATCCCAACTACTGTGTTGGTCTAGCGGGGTGCTTTCCCACACCGCTTCTACTGGCTTGTAGTGGTTGAGAACTTTATTGTTAGTATATTATATGAATGTAAATAAAAATTTTAATAAAACTTTTCCTTGTACAAAGAATTTTACGCAGAGAAATTTCATTCGAAAGTGGCGTATTATTGTGCTTATGTAAAGTTTCGTCCGGAAGCGGATATTAAACTTAAGCGGTATATGAAACGCTTGAAGGTGTTCCGATCTGCCTTCTGACCTCAATAAGCCGTTCGCCTTTAATAGGCTTCCATATTTCCCCGAGGCTTCGCATGGTGTGCTTAGATTAAAACCGATATCACACGAGGTTCGTCACGTGACAGCTTTATAGGAGTAAATATGTGCCTCATTTCCTTACAAATAAGGATATATAATCTAAGAAAAAGCGTTTTCAATATTCGGATTATTAAATGTTAAAATGAATTCTCTTCTTTTATTCGTCATATGATGTAACTTTTCCACTTCTATATTTTTTTTGCATTCCCGGGATAAGTTGAATAAGTTGAACTACACAGGCCACATAACTTAAACTTCTGGAGCAAAGTCTACGAACCAGTAAGCAAGGATTAGGACTTCCACTTAAAAAGCGAACCTTGTTAAGTTACAAAAAAGCTGTGTAAGTGCTTCAAATGAAGCCTAAATAATCACGTTGACTATTTTGCGAGAAATAAATGCAGTCTTGTAAAAACCTTAGCAATGAAATCTAACGACCGCTCATTAAAAAGGGTTAAAATCAAGTACCAAAGTGTCTTAAAAAAATATAAAGGATACACAATGGCATTTTAAAAGACAGAATCAACTTTAAAAGCTTCGATATGAACTCTCAAAGTGCAATTTTGTCGTCGTGTAGTTGAATTTATATTTAACGTAATAAAAACGAAGCGGTTTTCGAAATGGGACAAATAAACATAAAAGTATTTTAGATTTTCAAGTATTTTCTTGGAATACTCTGCACAGAGAGAAAAGGAATTTATAAAAGATATATTGAATATTGCAAGATTGCATTTAAAGGATAGTATAGTAACATTATTAACTGTTCATGTTATATAATTTTTGTACGTATATTTCGAATATAAAGAAATGTAAAACCTAAAAGTTCCAGCGACCACATTTCTCGTTATATTTGTTCGTACTAAGCGCCAAGTCCATCCAAGTGACAGAAATGAAAATATTTCAGTGGATGTGCAGAGTGACGAGACTCGAGAAAACTCGCAACGAATTCGTTCACGCTAGTCTCGGTGTACGTGACATCGCCGATAAGCTTCAAGAAACCAGACTACGTTGGTTTCGGATCCATAAACGGGAAACCGCCAGAGTATGTAGGCAACGTCGCATCCAATCTCAACATACTAGGTTCCAGACCCAAAGGGCGATCGAAAACTATATGAATGGATGTGGTCAAAAAAGACATGCGGTTCTGCAATGTTTCAGAAAATGAAACGTCTGATAAAGCAAAGTGGAAGCGGAAAATTAAGAAGACAGACTCTACCATCAGATGGTGATAATAAATGTCAAGGAGAGAGATATTTGATCTTATTCATTGCTGCTTTAACTTACAAATACTTTAAACAACGTATTTAACTTTCATTCCACTACGAATCTTCTCATTATGGATTCGAAAGGCCTCTCCTTTACGTATATTTCCTGTAGGATCGGTTCTACAGCCTCCAATGTATTTCGATAGGACATACGGACGATAGGATGACGCATATAGCTTCTAATCGTTCTTAGTTGGTGGTTATTTGATGATGAACTTGTTGCTGCTAATTAAGTGTATGAATAGTCTTGTAATTGACAATACAAGCTCTCAGTAATAGCGTTCCATGCGGAACATTTACACGGTTTATTCACACAATATTTGAAAAAAAAATGTCTGTAAATTTCTCTTAGTACCCTATGGTTCTGTATTGTTTAAAATCGATATATGTAATTAACGTAAATAAAAGTTTTGATTGATTTTAAAAGCTTGTTAAAATTATCTATAATACAAAAGTTTTGCGAGCGATGAGGCTAGATACACTCACCTCGAGAACGTTTTTGAGTCCAACACATCGTATATAGCCGGCTCTGGAACTGGGCACGTGTCCAACACCTGACACATTCCGGCCGTCTAGACGCATCCGAACCAGACAGTTGAAATAATCTTCGGCTTTATTGTTAGCACACCTCTAAATGAAATTTTAAGGCCTCTTAAAATTATATTATTGAATTGAGTATAATGGGAGCAACAGTTACTTTCAATTCAGATGTTTTTATAGTTATTTTTCACATTTATACCGTATTCTCGTCTTAACTACTTTATTCATATATTCTTTATCTATTCTGTATATCATTTAGTTTTCTTTACCTTCATCATCAGCACATTGGCTGACGCTATGAGTACTGGTCTCACACTGCTTGCATCCTATTACTACTTGCAGTTTTGACAGTCTCTCCACATAGTAGAAATCTACTCACCTTTCAGCTCCGAAATTACACGTGCGATGTATGATATTGACATCATAGATTTTATTTCGCGGTTTGCGTTGCATTTTTTTCTTTTTTGATATAACATTTTAAAATGTTTCGAAATTATTAATTCAATTCAAACATATTTACGGATTGACAGATTGTTTTTTTTTTTTTAATATAACCTTTTTAATGTCGTCAAAACCTACCAGATACATAAAATACGATCAAAGAGATTAAAATAAACTGAGTTCGGATGAGAAATGATGATTCTCGTTCTATATTTCTCGGACTTTGCTTCTGTAGATATATTCTATACTCTTTTTCCTATTATCCTATTTCTTCGTTTTCCGAATTTTTTGAACAGTGTCGAGTTAACATTTAAAAAGACTGCAGAAATTACTTGTTCCTATTTTCTAAATCAAAATTCCAAAACTCTACAGCAACAACGTGTCACTAATAACGAGATTGTGAAAAGACATCGAGAAATATGGCGCCTAATTAATATTAAATGTAATTAAATTTGTCAAGTTTCTGTTAATTGTGTGTATAAATTGTCATTAAATGTAAATAAATTAGAAAAATTGTCCCTTTATTTCATGGTATAAAGTTTACTAAAAAAACAACCATGAATAAATATTTTTACATAAATTAGAATTTACTTTTTGAACTGAAAATTAAAGCATATATGACTCTCAATCACTCTTTTATAAACGAGTGAATGGCATAGAAATTTGTACTGGGCATCAATAATTGTAAAGATATAGATGTGTTTACATGCAGCAAATTTTTTAAATTGTGCACAAGTAACGTATATTTGAAAATTAATTATTTAACTTCAAATAAGAAATTTAACATGTACAATATTGCTTCTTTCTGAGGCAAGTGCGATCGAACCAATACCGATCGAAGTCAGTTAGTTGTTTTTATTTATTATTGTATTATGTTTATAATATGTATTAAACCTTTTTTTTATAAGTATATATGTTATATACGTATGTATGTATGTCTATGTATGTTTATGTATATTTATTTTCATTTGTTTGTGAATATGTATTTTTTGTACACGTGAACTAGCCTTTATAAGTACTTTTATCTTTTTCATACTATGGTTGTCTTTAAGAGATTTCATTGTGTGATAAGACCGCCCATTGTATTTTTCTGTATATTATTGTAAAACTTATTAAATGTATCTTATCGTGTACAATAAAAATAAATAAATAAATAAAAATATTGCTAGAAAATTACTGTCGTACGATCGCTATCAAAATAATCTATTTCACTATAGATTTCTATCACAAAAGCCTCTTTCCGGTCAAACTAAAGCGTACGCCGATGAGTTGGCTGGGCGGATTAAAGGAAAATCCACAACCCTAATCTACTTTAGCTGGAATGAAGCTAGAATAGAGCGCTAAATGAAACTATAATGAAGGTTTACTTTGTACTTAAGCTGTATTGTTGACGCTTTTTATAGGTGACAAGCATATTAAGCAAGTATCGCGTTAACCTAGATGAAGCCTGCCCAAAACTATTACGTATTTAAACTACTATTTGTTATAAATATATACACTACATATGTAGTGGTTTATTATAAACAAATATCTATACGTCATCAATACTAAGAAAAGGTTTATTTGTAATAAAAGGACCAATATTTAGCCACTTCTGCACATGCAGTGGTAGTCATGCAACAAAGTGCACCGCCCACCAGCCCGCTGATAAATACGTATGCGGCAAACAATGCGAATTACACAACTGCCACCGTCAATTCACTCAACACGTGTTTCGCCCCTCCACGGGGCATCTTCAGGAGTTATGTTACACCGATTAGTGCCAAAAACCGAGTGTCAATTCATCGAAAGTGAGTTATCAGCGGGCTGGAGGGCGGTGCACTTCATTGCACGACTACTGCTATATAGTGGAAGTAGCTATATTTTAGTCCTTTTCTTATTAATTTACTATTTTTTGTTTAAAACTAAAAGTAGAACCTAAAAATACGTATTACGTATCGACGCGTTTCAAATTTGGTGTTTTTATAGAAGAATGTTTTTTTTTTTACTATATCACAGATTAAGTTTAACACGATTTCAAAATTTTATCACAGATAAAAAAAATTATAACCTTTATTAATAACCTAATGAACGGTCTTATCACGTGATGTACTTCTTCCATACAACCATATTTTGGAAACAGTAGAGTTATAGATAAAGAGTAATTAATGTGTACATATAGACAATATATAAGTCAACATATAAATACAAAACATACATAAGTATGTAGCATACCTTTATTCATATATACTTATACTAAATACAGTCTAATACATAATTATAAATACAATAATAACAATAAATTCGAATTCACTTGGATCGCACTTGCCTAGGAAAGAATAAAAAAAACAGAGAAATAAAAAAATTAATGGTAAAGTTAATATTTTTAACCATTTTCTTAAAAAATAGGCAGCGACTTACCACGTCCATTTTGCATGTTTCAAAATTAAAGCATATTAGTTAGAGATAATAGTTTGAAATCAAGTTTAAAGGATTTATATTAATTATGCCTTTCATCATCTTCAATGACAATCGACAGTTATACATAATGGATGACGAATGGCACCAGTCGCTAGTGGCGCCGGTATTTTGGTGAAGGAAAGGGTTCAGGATCATTAATTCCGGGACCGCTATGTAGGAGACGTGCGTGCAACGAACGGGTTGAGAATTGATGGCGGATTAATGGAATTGTTTTACCATATCCCACTTCCAACCGCCATTACGGGTGCGGTGTTCTAATTTTCAAATTACGTTATATTTAAATTTTGAATAATAAACTCACAGGTTATTTTAATCAAAACTCATACATATATTTGTATTAAATGTAATAATGTTTTAATTAATCTGAAATAAGTTTAACAACTACTGTAGATAACTTGAAATTTAAAATCTAACTAAATAATCCCCCTATCCTCGCAATACTCAATTATAAATCTATTATGGATACAGTGAATTATAAAGATCGTTTCTGAAGACATTATAACTCAAATATTATTATAAAAATGGGACTCCGGCTAGAATTCGAGTGCCGGTCTGGCGTTAAAATCAGGGAGGAGACAATAGCCTCCCTGATAGGCGGAAAGGAAACTACGGAAGAATTCCTCTCATGCTGCAAGAAAATAATTAAAAAAGTTATACAAAAAAATAAAAATTTTAAATAGACAATAAGAAAAAAGGTGATATAACGTAACTCAAATGTGATATAAAGTGTAATAAAAATGTAAATGAAAGAAAAAAGATAAAATGTAACAAGTAATGAGAGAGGAATGAAAGGACACAGAGCAAAAGTGAAAGAAAGCAGAATTGTGGCATAAAAGAATAGAATGAAAGATTATGTGAAGAATGAAAGTAGAGAATGAAAATAAAAAATTATGTGAAAAAAATTAAATTGCCAATAAAGACCCTGTCCCACCTAAGATAGGGGTACGAGAGGCCCCCAATAGCGGGAACCAACAAAAAAAATATTATAATAACACACTCGAAAGATAGAAAAACACATTATATAGACTACGTTTTGGAAAGTGTGCGACTAAATTACACCAGATAATCCTGATATCTCTTTTCTTCCATCGTACAACAAGACGCACAGATTCACGACATCCGTACACGGTTGAAATTCCTTCAACCCACTAAGCGTTTTTCTAATACATTTATAGTGCGAGAAGACAAGGAGTGGAACAACTTATCAGGTCATTATTCTCAGAAAATTATAACTTAGGAGTATTCAAGATAAGTGTGAATAGGTTTCTACACAAGCATGTACTATCGTAGATCTCGTCATCACTTAAGATCAGGTGAGACAGGTGAAAACAATCTACTGTTGATGTCATTGTATTAATGTCTTAAGGAATATTGTAATCGATATTTATGAGTATTATTTTGATGTAGTTTTTGATCAAAACCTTCGGTTTTACAATAAAAAAAAGAAAGAATTTTATGAAAATCATTAATTTTAACTGCAATAAAAAGATTATAAATTGTCAAATATATATATCTTTATATATATATAAAGACATATATATACATTGAAATATTGTTTTTTTATTCCTCCAACATTATCGGAGTCTATATTTGCTTTATCTTTTCATTCCAGTTCTCGCTTTTTTACTTCTCGCACTTTCATGCTACATAGTATATTTTTTTCTATTATTCATCATATCTTATCTCTTAGTGTGGGACTCCCATCTAACTACCCTTACATATAAATATATATATATATTGTTTTTAAAAGTTTTTTCGACTGAACTTTGTTTTTCAAATCAAAATAACACAGTGAATTTTTAAACTTACAGTCGCAAGTCTCAGTCATCTACCGCTGAACTACCACTGCTCTTCTGAATTGAATGGCATTAAAAAGAGTAAAGTTTATTACGATATAATACATACATTTAAACAGTACAAATGGCATCATTAAAGTGTTTCGTCTATCAACATCATTATTGCGAAACCCGATTAAAAAAAATATAAACTATATATCATTGGATAAACATATAAAAATTAAACTTAAATACTCTTAAATATGTTTTAAAGTTTGTATATATGTATGCTTTGTACATGTTAACTGCCCATTATTTATGCTTCTACTGTTTCAATGTGGTTGTCTGTAAGAGATTGCCTCGTGTGATAAGACCGCCCATTGTACATTTTTTTATTATTATGAACATATATATATCTCTACTATATATAAGTTTATGTGAATGGTTAATAATATACATAAAATTTGTGCTAATAATTTTCCAAACGTACTAAAACGTCAAGGTGTTTCAACTACATAAAACAGATGTGAAACTACTGTGACAATATCTTACGTCTGACTAAGGCAACGTCCGGGACTGACTTAATGTATTCTACGGAGCGTCCGCCCGTAAACACTGTTTGTGGTCACCTGGGCAATGATTGTCGCACCGAGTTGCGGTTTACAGTTAACTATCCAAGTTAGTTACACAGGTGTTCACTGGTTTTGTTTCAGTAATAACTGAACACAATTTACGTTTATGTTTGTGGTACAAGCGATTTAGTTTTAGTTAGAATTTATAGAAGTCACTGTTGTTATATCGATTTCTTTTTCAAAAATAAATATCACATTTAATTTGTGACCGGAAAGTAATGTCGTTTCTCTCGAAATATTGTAACGTTGCAAGTTAACGTCCCATAAATCTTAGTTAAAATTTTAACCAAAAAATATATAATCACGAGAAACGTCTCATAAATCGCAATACGGCAAAAAATTGTTCAACCCTTAGCGGGTAACGGTACGTCTCAAGTGGCGTGGGGTCGTGGGAGCATGCTATTGGTTTAACGGATCTTTGTTTTTATAACAAAAATTCCAATGCGCCCGCGCACCAGCACACAGAGTTTACAGCAGTGCTCGGGAGAAGGATCCAGGCCTCGGTCGCGTTCACTAGCTAGGTGTCGTCTCACGCACCGACGCACACTCTTTGTGTCGGTTGCGTTCACCAGCTATGTGTCTTCATACGCGCCGGGGCCAATTATAATTTACGTTATAAATTCACGCCTTGGTCCTATTAATTCTCCGGGCATCATTTAGTTCACGCCACAACCTTTACATCGTCTCGCACCCCAAGGGGTAAGTGTTGAACAAATATTATGAAGACATCATTATTAAGTAACACTTATCTATAAGTTAGAGCTCAACATTTTGTCTGTGTCCATAGTTCCATCATTATGTATTCATTATTACTTTTCAATTTGTTTATTTATTTATCTCTTCTATTATTGTTTTACATGCTTTACATTTTGTAACTCCGTTCTGACAGTAAACAATCACATCAACTGCTTTCGGTTTCTGCCCTTACTTCATCGCAAGCCATCTCCGGGTTTACTGTCAGCGGAGCAAATTGTACATATACTTATATATGTATATCATAACTGTGACATTTATTCACAGGTGCGAGATTTACACTGCAAAGTTTATACTACAAGTTTTACATTGCAAGTTTTAGACTGCAAGTTTTAGACTGCAAGTTTTACACTGCAAGTTTTACACTGCAAGTTTTACACTGCAAGTTTTACACTGCAAGTTTTACACTGCAAGTTTTACACTGCAAGTTTTACACTGCAAGTTTTACACTGTTGAAATTATATCACCGTGCACCGGAACCGACACATACTGCAACCTACCGGCGCTCCCTGCTCTCGACTTGCAGCCGTCTGACCAGTCCTGGGAGATCGTGCGGCTGGCTACCACCACCATCAGGGGAGTACCGAACTGCGGTGTAAAATTAGACCAGGCCAACAATCTCTACCCTTTATTAATTCAAAATATATATTTATTTAGCAAACGGCACTTTTTTTATTGCCAGCAACTATTTACCCAACCGGCACACTGGCGCCCAACGTGGTATTAAAAGGTCTGATTTTGCATTGTAGTGTAGTTATGTGATTGTTTTTTTTATTTAATTAATTTTGTAAAACGTTATTTTTGCCTTTTCTACTGCCAGCAACTGAAGTGTACATCCTTCACTTAAAAAAGTTTTTGTTTAGTTTAACATACATTTTGTTCTTATGTTGTAACTTTTTTTGCTTCTGCTATTTTTTCATAGGACCGTACACATTAGTTGCAGTTATACGCATCATTTTCATATTTTTTTGTGTTATTATTTTTAATTCTAATACTAGCAATCATAACGTTCGTTAGTGAATTTGTAACAGAACGGAGTAGATTGAGTAGAATACTTGTTCAACACCTTCCTTATTGTGGTGCATTTAATTTCTTTTTTCTTATTTCTCTCTTTACCAATTTATAAAGGTAGATTAAACATGGCGCTATTGTTAATAACTTACGTAAACAAATCGCTACACTGGGTCCTCTTTTTCTTTCTGAGGATGATTTATACTAATAGAGTCAATCAAATATCGGACGATTCCGATAGCGTAGAAGACGTGCTTGTTAAGACATACGTTATTCTTGATTCTTTTTATAAAATGTATAATTAAAAATAATTCTCTCTTAGTGTATGTATTAGAAGACATGGCCGGTAAAAATGTTGGAACATGGCACATAAAGGATTTAAAAAAAATAGGTTTGAATAAATACCAAACATAATGCGATACAACATAAACTAAAGCATTACCATTAACCGCGTAATATTTCGTTTGGGTTATTAGGTAGAATGAATCTATAACCTTCATAATTGTTTGGTCGCGTTAGTAATCCTTATAATGATTACTATTGCTAGTTTGTTTGCGAGAAGTATGAAAGAATGAGTTTAAAAGGATAAAAATGAAATTGTTATCAATAAGTTCGGATTTTATTTCCTTTAAATGAAATAAAATCCTTCGGTGACGCGCGGGGTAATGTAACGTTGCAAGTTAACGTCCCATAAATCTTAGTTAAAATTTTAACCAAAAAATATATAATCACGAGAAACGTCTCATAAATCGCAATACGGCAAAAAATTGTTCAACCCTTAGCGGGTAACGGTACGTCTCAAGTGGCGTGGGGTCGTGGGAGCATGCTATTGGTTTAACGGATCTTTGTTTTTATAACAAAAATTCCAATGCGCCCGCGCACCAGCACACAGAGTTTACAGCAGTGCTCGGGAGAAGGATCCAGGCCTCGGTCGCGTTCACTAGCTAGGTGTCGTCTCACGCACCGACGCACACTCTTTGTGTCGGTTGCGTTCACCAGCTATGTGTCTTCATACGCGCCGGGGCCAATTATAATTTACGTTATAAATTCACGCCTTGGTCCTATTAATTCTCCGGGCATCATTTAGTTCACGCCACAACCTTTACATCGTCTCGCACCCCAAGGGGTAAGTGTTGAACAAATATTATGAAGACATCATTATTAAGTAACACTTATCTATAAGTTAGAGCTCAACATTTTGTCTGTGTCCATAGTTCCATCATTATGTATTCATTATTACTTTTCAATTTGTTTATTTATTTATCTCTTCTATTATTGTTTTACATGCTTTACATTTTGTAACTCCGTTCTGACAGTAAACAATCACATCAACTGCTTTCGGTTTCTGCCCTTACTTCATCGCAAGCCATCTCCGGGTTTACTGTCAGCGGAGCAAATTGTACATATACTTATATATGTATATCATAACTGTGACATTTATTCACAGGTGCGAGATTTACACTGCAAAGTTTATACTACAAGTTTTACATTGCAAGTTTTAGACTGCAAGTTTTACACTGCAAGTTTTACACTGCAAGTTTTACACTGCAAGTTTTACACTGCAAGTTTTACACTGTTGAAATTATATCACCGTGCACCGGAACCGACACATACTGCAACCTACCGGCGCTCCCTGCTCTCGACTTGCAGCCGTCTGACCAGTCCTGGGAGATCGTGCGGCTGGCTACCACCACCATCAGGGGAGTACCGAACTGCGGTGTAAAATTAGACCAGGCCTTCTGCCCACTACCCTTAGATAATTAAATACATATATATTTTTCTTTGTGTGCCTTTTTGTTGCCAACTACCCATTTAATTAAATACTTTTCTTTTTTTTCAACCGGCACAATATTTTACAGAAATACTGACACAGAGACTTTGTTCCAGGAATCGAACACGCGACATACGATCGCAAGTAACAGTCATTACCATTGGTCTATCACTGCTCAATGAGTTTTTAGTTGATCGTAATGTGATATAATGTGTACAACAAGTAGTGTTAAATTTTATTTAAAAAAAAAACTGTTGTGTTTCTCGGTTTCCGTACTGGTAGCATAGTGCCCACACTGACCCTATTGTAATGTTAAGAATAATTGATAATTCGTAATAACTTGTAAATTATAAATTGAATTACGATATTTTGAATTTGAATTTATACTGATATTCAACATAGTGCTACAAAATACTTTTGATTCTATTCTGATAGCTAACTGAGTACATAGAAGTAAGAAAAGGACCAATATGCAGCCACTTCCGCACATGCATTGGTAGTCGTGCAACAAAGTGCACCGCCTACCACTGCATGTGCGGAAGTGGCTGCATATTGGTCCTTTTCTTACTTAGGATGGACTTCCGTAAAATAACGCCTGAATTCCATTAAATATCATGGTCACTACTCGAGATATTTTCGAATTAAACTTTACTTAAAAATTAAATGCAAAACATATATTTTTTGTGCTGTTCAAAGTAAAAAAAATAAAATTTACAATTGAAATAAAATAACAAACCAAGAGTTGAACGTAAAATATGCATTCGCGCATTTCAAAACACTATAACAAATGGAACGTATCAATTCTCTTGCAATGCCTCTGTCGTATGAACAGCCGTTTGCAGCACGACCGTTTATAACCTAAATCATTGTTATTTTTACACCGTCACTGCGAAACTGTGAACGAATGACGTCATAAATTCTTACAAAGTTTTTTGAATTTTGATTACTTGTGGAAATGCTCCTATTAGTAATAATAATATTCGCAGAACGCATCTAATTTGACCCATGCTTCTTATGTGATTGTCACACTGACGTTCTTATGTCATTATTATTACTCATAAATTTATGACATTTGTGGTGTTGCCTACATCACTGCTTTAGGTGTCTTAAAAATTGAGAAGGTTTCCTATCTCCCAATTCTTGTTCCATCAATAACTGTATCTGTCACACAATCGCTGTATAAGTTCTTTCTTTATTGCCTCAAACGTATTTTCTGGGAGAGACGAAATAATTATATCCCAAACTTCCTTTACATATTGTGGTTCTAAATTCGAGAACACATAATGAAATTTTGTATTCGTCCTTCTGTTTGCACAAACCACAGCTGAGGATCGTGTGCACAAAAAGATGGAATCTTCATTCCGACGCGGCATTTATCGGAAACAACTGTCCCAATTCTTCTTCCATCAATAACTGTGTCTGTCACACAATCGCTTTTTAAGTTCTTTCTTTATTGTCTCAAACTTTCTGCGAGAGGTAAAATAATTATATCCCGAACTACCTTTGCATATTGTGGTTTTAAGTTCGAGTACACATAATGAAATTTTGTATTATCAACTCTTATTCCAGATAAAAGAAAATGTTCTTCTATTCGCACAAACCACAGCTGATAGTCGTGTGCACAAAAAGGTGGAATCTTCATTTCGACGCAGCATTTATCGGAAACAACTGACAAATGCGAGTTTCCATTGTTTTCGCGTGCTTCTTTAAATGCGTCGCTTGATTTCGACATTTTTGTTTATTATATTTACTCACTGCGATTTTTGGATTGTCGAAATAGTTTCTAAAGGTTGTGATCTTATCTCCAGAACCGGGGTCACCAATGTGGAGATTTTGGAGTGGTCCAATTAATAATAATAATATTCGCAGAACGCAATTATTTCGAACGATGCATATTATTCGTTATGTCATTCTTATTACTCATAAATTTATTTATTATAACAAAATTTATCCTTTCTTTATTATTTAATATAAAGGCGTACTTTCAGGAAAACTATTTTCACTTGAATGCATTTTATGTAACGTACGAAATTATTTTCCACTAAATGTATTATTTTCCTGCAAAGATCGTCACGGTAACTAGTCTTGAGTTCCCTCCATCCATCGAATTTCCGTGATTTTAACTATATCATCGGTCTACCTAGTGGAAGGCCTACCCTCGCCGCGTTCAACAGCTCGTGATCACCATTCTAAAACCTTACATTCCTAACGGCCATCATCATTCCCTTGGTACTTCATCTAATTTCTAATTCGATTTCATGAAATTACCAGCATAGCTATCTCTATTGCTCCTTAAGTGGCTATATCGTCATTGCTTACAGCCATAATACTTCGACTAGGTGTTTAAATTTCAATTATGAATAACAAAAGACATTTATAGCGAGAACATATTATTATTATAAGTGCGGGAAGCGGGAAAGTCGGGAGACACGTCTGAACGCTCCAAGTGCTGAGCTCGCAATCGACCATCCTAACTAAGAAAGAGACTAATATATAGTCACACTATATATTCATAACTATATAGTCATAACTATATAGTCATACTGGTCGGTGTAACATCTCCTGAGGATGCCCCGTGGAGGGGCGAAACACGTGTAGAGTGAATTAGCGGTGGTAGTTGTGTTTCGTATTGTATACCGCACGCGCATTTAACAGCGGGTTGGCAAGCGGTGCACTTCATTGCACGACTGCTGCTGCATAGCGGAAGTAGCTATATTAGTCCCTTTCTTACTTAACTATGTTGTTGGTTCATCTAGTGGAGGGCCACGTCGATCTTCCGGCTGGTGGTGGCCACACTCATTTCTGCCCCAACGGCCATTGGTTACACGGGCAATGCCAGTTCAAGACACGAACGCATATTATATAAATAATTTAATTTCATAAAAATTGAAGAATCGTTTCTTTTATATAAAGGTATCTGTAAACCAAAGGAATATCTTAATACAGTTCAAAATTTTCTTTCAATTTGCTGCACGGATCTAGTCCCAAATGGGCGCCATGCCAACAAGCAATGTCACATCAGTTAGACAGTTAAAAACAAGCGTCGCTAAAGCATCTGTATATTATTAATTATCTTTACATTTTCTAATTAGGTCGCGGAGTAATTCTAGGTTATTTTTCTTGCTGTCTCAACATACATATATGTCAACAAGATTTTTTAATGCAACGTTAACATGAGAACGCTCAGCGTTACAGGCCACTACGACCACAATATGTTTTAGAGTTAATTACTGCGTGTTCGAATTCAAATTCGAATGCAGATTTGAATATGAACACCAACAATGTGGTAATTGCTGCCTTTGTTTAAGTGAAAATCATGACTTCCTAATAGTTCATAACGATCATACCTGATCTCATTTTCCTGAACCCTCGATTTCCTGATCTGTTCATTTTTCTCTCCATCGAAGGAAAAATACACGCATAGGAGTTTCACGGGCTCTGTGTGCACGGGCTCTGTGTGCACGGGCTGTGTGTACAAGGGCTCAGTGTACACGGGCGCTGTGTACACGGGCTCAGTGTACACGGGCTCAGTGTACACGGGCTCAGTGTACACGGGCTCAGTGTACATGGGCTCATTGTACACGGGCTCAGTGTACACGGGCTCAGTGTACACAAGCGCTGTGTACACGGGCTCAGTGTACACGGGCTCAGTGTACACGGGCTCAGTGTACACGGGCTCAGTGTACACGGGTTCAGTGTACACGGGCTCAGTGTATACGGGCTCAGTGTACACGGGCGCTGTGTACACGGGCTCAGTGTACACGGGCTCTACCAGTAGAATACTTATTAAGTCTAAAATATATCTATCTAAGCCATTATGTAATTATTTTAAAAGTTATAAAAGTAAAATATTAACCATGTGATATTTTACAACTTTTATTTTTTACATTGCAGCAAAGTGGATGCTTATCTTCAAGTAGAAATTCTCTAGACTGCAGTCTCTATAGAATGATGCATTTTAACCCTCCGGCTGCTAGCAGTCTGCACCTTCATTGTATTCGTACGCGGGCTATGCTTTGAACCTAACAAGACGCCTTGTTAAAATATACCATCTTATATACTGCGCACGTTTCATGGTTATTTAATTTATTTTTATCCATCCTTACTGTTTTAGATGTTCTATCATAGAACATTAATTTATTTTTGACGTGAAAAGGATATTACTGGATATATTAAAGCGAAGATGTACAAATATGATGTTTTAATATGTTGTGTATGTATTGTATTTCCAGCCTCCCGTATTGCTGACTTGCAGTTAGGTTCGCTACCTTTCAAAACTGCCTCCTCATCGGCTAACGCGGCCAAAAAAGCCGTACGCAAGCCCTCACCAAAGGTTGCTCCCGAGCAACCGTCCGCCCAACCCCAACAAGTAGCCTCCCAAGGCCCTCCCGAAAACGAGACTAAACCTTCCCCACCCGTCTTCCACTCGTGGCTTCTCGCTAACAAGATGGACAAATCAAAAGCTAATATTACCACTCAAGGTATTAGATTAGCACGCTTACCGTTGACGACTTCCATCGCTTCACCCACCACCTGCGTGAGGAAGACATTTCCTTCCACACGTCCGCCCTCCCCGAGGATAAGCGACCTCGAGTCGTTATCCGCGGTCTCTCGCTCGAGATAAAGATTGCCGACGTAATCGACGACCTCGAGAAAGCGGGCATCCCCGTTATCGACGCGAAGCGCATGACATCTCTGCGCACCAAGCTCCCCATGCTTTTCATTATGGCAATTATAGAGCTTTCCTGCGAGGGAAAAAAATCTTTGCCCTCTAAGAGGTCTTCTCTCTTTCAGGGGTTTCATTCGAGGCCACTCACCGCAGAGGCATCGACGGCCAGTGTCACAGATGCCAGTTGTACGGCCACGCAGCCCGCTTCGAAACCTCTTCTCCCTCCTCTGTCCCCAGCCACTTCAGCCTGGGAGAAGCCTCTCTACCCGAGAGGCAAGCCCGCCATCCTCCCTACCGCCCCATCGGTTGCTCACGAGCAACTGAAACCCCCCAAACACCAAACCGGGACCCCTTTGCCTGTTGAGGAACTCAAAGCCTTCGCACAATACCTAGCCAATGTAGGTCTGCATCCTTACCGCAAAACTCCGCAAAGCCTCCAGTCCCTCGGAGCGCTTCCTCTGTATTGCGGAGCAGTCGGCCCTTCTCGCCGTCCTTAAAGCGGAATTTAAATAACATCCGCTTCCCCGTATCAACGCCAGGACAAACGCCTCACATCAAGCCCCGGTGGTCTCGATGTACATGTCATGCACTACTCACCTACACATGACACGGCGGCCGCGTCCGCCTAAACTAAGCCCAACCTAAACGGTCCGGAGAGGCCCGTGTCTCTCCCGACCGCAGAGTAGTCCTCGCTTCGTGCTACACATACAATACCCCACACTACACTACACACCTACATGGTTATAGTTCTCCGCGTGTAGACGTCTTCGTCGTAACTGAGGTACGATCCCCAGCGTAAAATTTTTAGTCCGCGGACCTCTGTTTCCACGGGCTCAATTTCGATGAAGCTGTATAAAGCCTAGACCGGTTAGTGACACAACATGAAATAGCAATAGTTATGATGGACTTCCGAGAGGTAACGCCTGATTCTATTAGATGAACATAGTTAAGGTTGCGAAAAGTCGCTGCATGCGGGCAGCGCAAGACCGGTGATCGTGGTGATGAGGTCCTATGCCTTGCAGTGGGCGTCTAATGATATATGTTGAAGATAATAGTTAAGTCAACTCTTTCATAATCTCACTTAGAAGTGTTGACTATAATTGCTTTTAAAGTAATAAAGGAATTGACCACAGTAGAGTTAAAATTCCTATGATGTCACTGTAGTCCTGCAATTAGAGTCAAAATTTCTATGATGTCACTATAGTGATGCAATAAGAGTTTAAATTCCTATGATGTTACTGAAGTTCTGCAATTAGAATCAAAATCCCTATGATGTCACTGTAGTGCTGCAATTAGAGTCAAAATTCCTATGATGTCACTATAGAAACAGGCAAGGCGCCGTCGTCGTTGGCGCAATGCCATCCGAGCCATTGCCATTGACGTGGCGACAGTATTTAAGTTCTTTTTTTGAACACAAATAGTTTTGTTTGAAGTTACTTGTTTTCAGCGTCCATCTTTTTGTCTGCTACAAGCATTCCTCGAGTTCGTACGAAACGTTTCTCTTCTACTTTTGTAATGGAAAGTGCAAAGGATAGGAATAGTTTTCTATCAAAAGTTTCTAACTGTTGATTCTAGTTCGTGATAATTGCATAGTGTTTCGTGTTTTACTATTAAATTCTATTTCTCTTCTCTTAGATTTTGTTATACAATATTAAAATATTTTATATCAGATTAACTGATTACAGACATAATCGCTTTGAAAGGGTAAATATATTGATCATTTTTAGGAAAAATTCTTTTTACATTTATTTCCAATCAACGGTCAAAAGTAATCATTTTGAAATATATTACGTAAATAATTTTCTATTGGAATATGAGAGGCTAGTAGCTTATGGTAGTACAAAGTCTTCAAAGACAGATAGTAAACAATATTTAATTTTATATGAAGTTAATCAAATTTTGGAAATGCTTTTTCTTATTATATTGTCATTATGTAATATATATTTGAAACTATTAAACCATTTAGCCTCTTAGATTTTCTTCGTTTAACCCATGCGTGCCCTAATGGACTTATAATACCGAACTAAAATCTAAATACCGGATTTGAAATTCGAAATTTGAAATATCGGGATATCGGTATTAAAACCGGTATTATTAACAAAAAATTTACTAGTTATGTTTTTACTTACCTCGGTTGTTTTATTGAATTGTTAACGAATATTATATGAGGTCAAATAAATATTGTTCCGAAATGAGTAGATATTATTTATTCTATTACATAGAGAGTAGGAGTAGATAGATACAAAAAGCTTGGAAGCAAAAAATATAATAAGTACACCTTATGATTATTATGTTAATTAATTTTACATAATTGTATGTTACATTTTACGTATAATAGGCTCGTATGGCATTATATAATTAAAGAAGCAAAAAACATAATCAAATCAAAAGTATTTATGAAATAATATAATTTGCGTTTTGTTTATTAAAGTATGCTCTTAAAAAAACATAAACAATCAATCATTTCAACATCAAGCGAGGACCGAATTATTGTACAAATTAAATTAGATTTATATTGTGCATAAATTCAATTTTTATCAACTAATGTAATACCAAAATACCGGTATTTTTTACATAAATACCGGTTTTTAATACCAAACAAAAATCGTCTGGGATTCCGGGATCCCGAATATCGTAATCCCGGTATTGTAAGCCCTAGCTGTTGTGTTAAAACTGGACATTATTAAGGCGCCGTAAAAAAAACAGGCACAAATGATTTAAGAATATAAGATTTTGATAAAGACATAGTTTAATCAACTTAGTAAACACTGTAACATGTAAAAAATGGGCAAAAATATGGGTAATATTCAATAGTTATAAAAACAAATTCACAGATGCTAATGTCTGTGGAATATGAATGAACTTTTTCATGTGCTGTTTGTAGAGGAGTGGTGATATACCAAATATGTAGGTTGTAACCTCCATGGTGTTTGCACAATCTTTCTTGCAGACTCTGATTTTTCCGAACAATTTCTCACGTATCCTTAGCATTATATATGCATGTAAAGGTCCATATTACTGGCCACTACAGCTAAAACACTTTTATGTAAAATCACTCTTAATCGTTAGAATTTAAATTCGAAAGCCGATTTGAATTTCGAAGCCATCAGTGATGTGATCATAGCCGTTGCGTTAGGTCGTGTGAATTGTAAATACCTTTGTATTTTTGTGACTACACTCGTTTTATTTTAATTCGTCGCCCCAGAAAGTTTTAACATAGAAGCATTTTGGTTAGTGGCAATGTACGGAACGTGAACACTGCATATATGTATGTCGTTGCGTTTAATGATTTTGGAGCGGTTTTCAAGAGAATCGTTTAGATATTAATTAAACTTGTTTTGTACTTTTCTATTTGCAACTGGTTTAGTTTTGTTTCTTTTTAATTTAATTAATGTTATATTTAAGAATAACGTTGTTCTATTTGTTTTATATCTATTATGTAGATGTGGAAATACCGTATAAGATATTGTTGTGCTTATTGAAATGTATATCGCCTAGCTAGGTTATAGACCAGAGTTCCCCAAACTTTTTTGTGTCGTAGACCCCTTGCCATGTTTTTCCATGTTGGGTAGACCCCCTACTTACCTGATATTGATTTCCTGTAAATTTCTAACTGTAGTGAAGTTTAGTGTTAAAAACTTATAGTAAAAACACTTGTTAATTTATATATTTATTAATTAAATTTAAATTAAAACTACTCAAAATAAAATTTTGTATCTACTATACCAACTAAACCAATCTATTATACCAACATCCTACAACGTACACAATTTTATAAACATATATAATAATTTTTTTACTTAATAGGTACTTTAATAAATAATGTAAATGTTTTGATATTATAAGATAGAATGATGTAAGTAAATAGGTACTATCAGTGTATATGTTGAGATCCACTATCGTGGACCCCAATTTTCGTTTCATAGACCCCCAAATTTTTTTTCGCTGACGTAGACCCCTTTGGGAATCACTATTATAGACTCTTTCATAATTTTCAACAGTAGTGGGATAGTCGTCAAAATAATAATTGAATAATAATGTGGCCATTCGCTAACAAATTTCATAACTCATTAAATATATGACAGTAAACGACTGCAAGCCGTTATTTGCTATTTAGCTCAACGAGAATAAAGATATTTAATAGAATCAGACGTTACCTTTCGGAAATCCATCCTAAATAAGCAAAGGACCAATATTTTGCCGCTTCCACACATGCAGTGGTAGTCGTGCAACAAAGTGCACCGCCCGCCAGCCCGCTGATAAATACGTATGCGGCAAACAATGCGAATCACACAACTGTCACCGTCAAATCACTCAACACGTGTTTCACCCCTCCACGTGGCATCTTCAGGATTTATGTTACACCGACTAGTGCTAAACACAGAGTCTGGTTGGCGGTGCACTTTGTTGCACGATTACCACTGCATGTGCGGAAGTGGCTAAATATTGGTCCTTTTCTTACTTAGTTTTTCTTCTTTTCAGTCGTACAGTCTTGTCACACTCTTGTCGTGGTCATGTCCCGGTCGGTCCTAATGGCCCCGCTGGAATCGCTGAATAAAGTTATTACGAGACTATGTCCAAGATATTAATTTTCTGTTCGAAAACCTCAATTTAAAGGTCAGGTGCGTCTCTGTTTAACTATCAGTTCCGGAATCGTTAGGTGACACTGGAAACACTAATTTAAATTTGAAATATCTTTATTAAAAGAGGCATTTACATGTGGTTTTATAACAGAGGACAGGGTATGTCGGATTCGTACCTATTAACCCCCCCCCCCCCCAATGATTGTCATCTGCGCTATACGGGGGACTGCGGGACTGATGGTTCGAGACCACATCGAACCAACGTTTGTCTCACAGTCACCGAAGCTAGTAGAAGTTTAAGGCCCTCACCCTAAAATTCCGTGACTCCGAAGGCCCCGTTCATGATAAGGGAACACATTCTCCGGAGGACCGTCATGAGGAGCGTCCCTGAGCTGACGGCGTCGTCTCCGAGCGGGATCTGTCCTCTGCCTATCCCTCCAGACTGATAACCAGTATTGTATGTTAGCTATTAAGTAAATTCAAACGTTTATTTTATATCTTATAGCGAAATATTAACAAATAATCTGACAATTACAATAAGAATACGTTTTAAAATTGAAGCTAATTACATTTGTTCTCTTTGTTCGCAGATTTACAAAAGCTACCACGGAGAATTTTGATCAAACAGAATAAACGAGAAGAAATGCCGATGAAAGAATTCAATTAAAAATATATGCGAATGGATAATTAAATCAATTAGTCATAAATGGCAAGTGTTTACGTGTATATAAGTGAAAAAGTGCAAAAGTGGTGAAGTGATAAAAAAGTGGATGTTGAAATGTGGTAGTATTGTGGATGGTCTTGATGGTGTTGCCACCATTACGAATGCGGGCGAACGGGCCTTTAGGCCGGCAGGTCAATGACATCGCCGCAACCGGCTGTTTTTTCTCTTTTACTTGGTTAGTATCTATTCTCGATTCCTCAATATTTTTGATTTAATTATTTACATATTTCGTTACTTTATTATATCATTGTTTCATTACTTGCTTTCTTATTATTATTTCAATTGTTTGTCATTAATTAAATTTCTTCAGATATCGATAAAATAATTAATTGTATGAATTATAGAATAAGACAAAATATCAAATCTTGGGTTCTGTGGTCATTTATAAATAAAACCACACTAAACTATTATAATTGAATAGCAAAGCATAAATATATATATATATATATATATATATATTACTACCTAAATTGCGCACGATCCATCGTCGTTCAATCCTCGTCTGTCTCCTTTTCTCTTACACACCTCTCGCTTGCACCATCTGACATTCCTATTCATGCATGCTATTACGTTCCATTCATTATATTTCATTCATTTAATTCCATTATATACATATATATATATATATATATATACACACATAAATAAGTATATATCATCGTTTCTGGGACAGGCTTCCAAACCTGCATTTTTGCAATAATTTACAATTTGGCCAGGTTGAGAGGAAAGTCCAGCTGGTGACCTTCTTAAACCTGCTAAACCGATTGTCAGCCCAGAGCACCGTATCCTGCCTTTACATCATACTGGATACGTACATTGATTGAAGAATTGTCATAAAGTTATACTTGTATCACTTGATAAGGAGACCCTTCAACTTTTAGGTTGTTTATGTGGATACTCTATATAATGACTATACGTAACGGAAGCTTGGATTTTCACTCGATAAGAATTGATATAGAATGTTTATGCTAAGGGATACAAAACACGAAATTTGAAATATATCTCTAGCCGCAATTTAATACGCGTTCAAAACACGCAAACGAATATTTAGAACAAGCACAAAAAGTGTGTATTGAAATTAGATATATGCACGCGTATATGACAGCACTCCTAATAATACTTAAAATGCCGGTTAATTATATGCGATCGGTGTTTGGATTTAGCTAATTGTATGGTGGAATAATAATAATTATTATTCACACCAGTGATTTGTGAGTGTGTTGATTTCCCAAGAGCTGATATAGCTTATATAAATTTAAATATTGAAATAATTCGACAATCAATCGGAGCCAAAATAATCGTTGAAAGCTGCATGTGGCTTGCAAGCCGCAGTTTAGTCGCCTATATATGTTACACTACTACTGTTTTCATACTATGGTTGTCTGGAAAAAATAACATTGTGTAATAAGAACACCCACTGTAATTTTTTTTGTACTGTTACATATGTTTAAATATATAATAAACTTAAATTACAAATTAAATATGTTTCTTGTATTTGGCTACAAATTTGTGGATGGCACTAAATAGATAGATGAAATATTTATGATCAACCAAAGAGAAGCTGACAATATGTTAAATATAAGAAATTAACCATTGATTCTACTGGTGATATATGCTTCAACTGTGTTTATATAGAACATATATTATTAAATCTAAAGTCCAGATGCTTAAAACGTGACGAAACACTGATCTTATTTTTAAAAATGACGTTGATTTATGGGACAGTGTTATTTGATGTTCTTTCTTCGTGGAGTTTAATGAGACGTTGCCTTCCGTTTCATAAAATGCTATTTTTAGGTAGAGAGTCCGGTGAAAAGTTTTCTGGCCTATTGTATGGAACAATAGGCGTCCTTGAAGTAAAGAAGCTAATTGTTCCGTTCAAATACCATCTTATATAACATTAAAATATTTACTTTATTCGATGTAAAATTCGTACATCCTTGTTTTTATATATGTTTATTACTTAAAGGAAAACTATTTAAATGGTAAGTAAGAAAAGGACCAATATATAGCTACTTCCGCTACGTAGCAGTAGTAAAAAACGTTCACCTTAGTTATCAACAACCTTTTGCCATCTAGTATACAAATTGTCAATTCAGGGGCGGTAAAAATCAATCGGTTTTTCTGTAAAATATGTTGACCTAAGTGCTATTACTTTGCGAGGCCCCGAATATAAACAAAAATTAAATTCTTGACGCTATGTAAAAGATTTTAACACGTGCATTCTTGTTACGTTCACGTTTTATGAAAACTAAAATTGCGAACTTAAAAATGAAAGTAGGTTGGGATAGTTTTGTAAGGAGTCGTGAAGAGATTCCTTTGTATAAAAGTGTTGAATAGTTTTTGTTTAGCGGTTAAACTACTAAAACAAAATCTAAGGTCTAGGATTTTATTTTGTACTCATCATTTTACCAGTAAAAGGTTCATTGCTGCATCTAAGAGCTTGTTCGCATTGGAACCCTAAATGTCACTTTACCCTGACAACTATTGAATCCCAATCTTATAGGCACAGTAGCCAAAACAGTAATAAATAGGAACAAATGATAAGTTAAACAGTGCAATACAAAAATGTATATCAAAACTGATTATAATAGAAATAAATTAAACATTTAAATACTAATATTCAAAATAAGAGAAACAAGAGAACTGTGATATATAGGTATAAGATGTAAAATTAGCTAAAAAATCTGTGATATAATATACAAAATAAACTGCAGTAATTGAGGATGAACGAAAGGATATTAGAGCGTAAGAGAAAAATTGAATGAATTATGGAATGAAGAACAGAATGATAGAGATTGTGAAGAATGAATGAAGAGTATGAAAATAATAAAAAGGTAGTGGAAAATTTAATAAAGAAAGTAAATCCCTGTTCCTTACAAAACAGGGAGTGGAACGAGAGGTAAAAATCTAATAAAAGCCTTCCCCTAAAATCTCCTCGTCTCTTTCCACCACCTTGACTATACCGTCGGTTTACCCCAAGGCAGTGTCTCGCCTACTGCCACTTTGAATATTTTAGATCCACTAAGACCAATTTATAATTTAAAAGTATACTAACTCGACGATTAATAGAATAAATAAATACCTTCACACCTTTGCTGTCCCATCGTATCATAAGGAAGCTTGTTTTATTTCACTTTGATAGTATTCCAATAATAGCGTTTCCACTGTTCAGTGTTATGTTCTTTCATGAGATATAGCTCAGTAGATTAGGTGTGGTTGTTATTTTCCGATGAAATTATATTACAGTATCGTATCTAAAATATAATAAATACTCCATAACATGAGAAACACTTTTACTTTTTTAGCAACTGCAATTTTTTACACTCATTATCGGGTGGAGGTGAGCTACTCAAACACGTATCCTTTTAATACAGTTAAGTTTAATTTGTTCGATGTGACTCGGTGTTTGGCGCTAATCGGTGTAACATAACTCCTGAAGATGCCCCGTGGAGTGGTGAAACACGTGTTATAAGGTGGCAGTTGTGTAGTTCGCATTGTTTGCCGCATACGCATTTATCAGCGGGCTGGCGGGCGGTTCACTTTGTTGCACGACTACCACTGCATGTGTGGAAGTGGCTTAATATTGGTCCTTTTCTTACTTGGTTAATATGTTGTCAGAAATTCTATATAGTTATTAAGTTTACATGTATACAATGATTATTTACAATTTACAATTACACTCGAACGCAATAGCACTAATTAAGAGTGATGAAATATCTGTGATATTAGAAATGTAAATTAAGTTCGGTATAAATAGCAAGAAAATAAAGAATTAAGAATAAATGATTTGTTAAACAAATGATTAAACTAATAAATGTAAACTGTAAAACTCTAGAGGGAACGTGAAGAAACTGTGGAGATGTATGGAAGAAAAGTATGGTAGGGAATGTAGGTAGTAAATGTAGGGAATGTAGTAGGTAGGGAGGGTAGGGAAAGTAGGAAAAAATGATAGGAGTTGAACGAGGCCTTTAAAACGGTGCCAAAAAAGAACTTCCTCTGGCTTCAGCGACTAAGAGGCAGAAGAAAGATCGCGAACCATCGTGATAGCACCACAAGGGTTCCTATTTCTTATTTCTATTTTCTGTTTCTATTTGAGTAATACCCATCTTTCATTATAATTAGTCATTCATTCAGCCAAGTCGTTTCAAAACCGACACCGCCTTCAGTAACAATTGATAACAAGGTATTAATTTAAATAAATAAAAAATTTGCAATGTGCTTATCAGATGTACTTGGATATACAACACAAAGTTCGTTTCAAAACGAAAATGATAAGTAATTTATTTTCAATTTTCGATCCTTCAACTAATTTACTTAACTTACAATTAAATTTAATTAGAACCTTTATTGGTTTAATTATTATTCCATATACATTTTGATTCATTCCTAATCGCAAATTTGTTTTTTAAAACTTAATTCTTAATAAATTACATATTGAATTTAAAACTTTATTAGGACCTAATAGATTTAATGAATCAACTTTTATTTTTATTTCATTATTTTCTTTTATCTTATTTAATAATTTTTTAGGACTATTTCCTTATATTTTTACTAGAACAAGTCATTTAACAATTTCTCTTTCCATCTCTCTTTCATTATGATTAAGATTTATATTATATGATTGAATTAATATATAGGAATTCCATATAACCATGTCATTCCCTTAATATCAGTCTTTTTTTAGACGTTGTTACGTTCACGTGTGAAAGCTCTTTAATACTGGCCACTGCAGCATAAATACTTTTTACAGTTAAATTATCATCGTTCGTTCGATTTCAAATTCGAACGCTGATTTGAATTGAAAATAGTCTCTGTAATATACGTCAAATATATCAACACTGGTTTAAATTTTCTTTACCATTGAAGAAGGAAGAAATATATTTCAAACAACGAACAAAAAATAACGGTTATTTCAAGTTTACCGCTGACCCAAGTTTAGTATAACATGTATGAAGATCGTTTTATATTTATAAGCATAAACGAGACAGCTGTTTTGTCTGGCGCGAAGCCAAGGGCCGCTGGAGCATTATTTTTATTAAAATTAGGTTAGCTATATCATTTTGTGAATACTCCTTTTATAAAATGAAGTATTTTAGGTAAACAAATTTGTAATAATGAAAAATACCTTTATTTTTTATATCTCTTATAAGAAAAAAACACTATAGGCTAGAAATTTTGTACTTTACTCCCTTGTATAGAGGTTGACGCAACAAAACTTCTTCAACAAAAGCCTTTCCTTCTTTCAAAAATTGCCACGATGATTAACCCGTATCTAGTGACTTCGCTGTCCACTTCGTGATGGACATTTACATTGCGATCACCGACTCGTCGTCGCCTATAACCCTTCGGTCAAATTGCAGTCTGTGTCACGAGTGATGTGTCTCTCTAACTGCCACTTAAGACAATAATTCTTCGAGCTTCATCAGACCCGACCTGCCATCAGATTTTCGAATGATCGATCGTTGTCTCTAACCAGTATATAAATTCAGTTATTTTTAACTGAAAGTTTATCTCTCGACTCATTTTAATATTGGTTAAAAATGTCAATGAGGTCAATCATCAAATACAACGTAGGAATAAAACACTTACTCGTTCAATTCCTCAGCGTCTAGATAATAGAAGAAAGTCTACAATGTCTATTTGTGTTACCAGTGGTGATTTAAATGAAACATAGTCTCTCACTCTAAGTAAGAAAAGGACCAATATTTAGCCACTTCCGCACATGCAGTGGTAGTCGTGCAACAAAGTGCATCGCCCGCCAGCTCGCTGATAAATTCGTATGCGGCAAACAATGCGAATTACTCAACTGCCACCGCCAATTACTCAACACGTGTTTCACCCCTCCACGGGGCATCTTCAGGAGTTATGTTACACTGATTAGTGCCAAACACAGAGTCTCACTCTAAACCTTATTAACAAGCTCATAACCAGTCAACAAGATATTTATGTGTGGATTTAAATAATGTTGATGTTCAGGAAGCTAATCATTGTCGTGCACTCTTTATAAAACTGTATTTGTAAAGAGCAACTATAAAATTTCTTGCCGATTCTTAGCAGAACTGCTTTCCAAGCCAGTGGTAGCTTCCTGCAGGGACAACAATGCTGATATTTTATGTTGATTTTTATGTTGACAATCCGAAGGTACTTGTAATAGACGGTCGGAATAAAAAAAATTTTGATTTTCGAGCCAAGGATGGCCTCGGGATTTCTTTATGAGATCGAGACGAACAAAGCCAAGCGCTTTGGATAGTTAAAGTGGCAGTAGAAAGGTACGTTAAGCAATAGTTAGCCACTGTAACCTTAAGGTTCTGGATTGGAGGCTACAGATTGGCAAGCACAGCGCAGAAAGTCTAACCAGCGTGGTTGACGAAGGTGAATAAAGTGAGATGATGAAAGAAAAAACGACATCGAGAAAAAGAAAAGATGTGAATGCTAATAATAAAATATATAATTTTTTTTAAAAAAATAATCCCTATTTACTCAAAACAGGAGAAGTAAAAAAGGCCCTCGAAAACGATAGTCAAATAGAAAGAAGACCTTGTTGAGGTCATCGGAAGATGATGAATTTGATTTAATACTTTTATGAACTGATGCTGGATCCCTAAATCTTACGGTTGTTGTAATAATGATGAAGTCATACTTGAAGTTATAAAAGTTTTAATAGATTGTAAAGATTCAAATAGTTTCTGTTGAACAATATCTCGTCTAAATATATCGGTGAAAAATGTCGACCATCAATCAATGCCAGTTTAAAGTACTAACCGCCCTTTCTGCGTCTGTCTTATGTACAGCGGCATAAGATTAGCTAGGGGAGGAGTCACGAATGTTGTTTCTGTTTCTAAAACTGTCGCAATGAAATGTGTTCTTAGCTAAAAATATTACAAGAGTTTTTACAAACCTTGTTATTAGACAAAAACCGATGGCGTAAAAGAAGATTGTTGGAAAATTTTACATTTTATACGCTTAAACCGCAAGTTTATTAACTACTTTATTTAATAAGTAATATATATTTACCACCAGGTAGACCGATGTTATGGTAAATGTCGTATGAAGTCCCTTGATACGCGAAGTATAAAACCAGTGTCTTGAATGTAATTTTTGAATTACAAATTTTGAAAATCAAAACATTAACATTTGAAAACTAGTAGTAGTAGTAGTGGTAGTGCCGATGACTCGGTGTTTGGTACTAATCGGTGTAACATAACTCCTGAAGATGCTCCGTGGAGGGGTGAAACACGTGTTGAGTGAATTAAGTAGTGGTTGTGTAGTTCGCATTGTTTGCCGCATACGCACTTGAGCGGGCTGGCGGGCGGTGCACTTTGTTGCTCGACTACTATTTAAAAACTAGATATAAACTAATAGCCAATGTTATATGTGGAGGTAGTCGCAAGTGGTAAAAAATCAAAACCTGTCCATATCCTGCTGAAGAATTTAGTCCAGCCAAGAGCAAACATCAGCTTATTTATGGAACTAGCTTATAAAGCAACATTAGTGGGATCATTATACTTGAACGTCAAAGAATGGAATGTCTTCTTACACTTGGTAAGAAAAGGACCAATATCCAGCCACCTCCGCACATGCAGTGGTAGTCGTGCAACAATCTGTGTTTGGCACAAATCGGTGTAACATAACTCCTGAAGATGCCCCGTGGAGGGGTGAAACACGTGTTGAGTAATTTGGCGGTGGCGGTTGTGTGATTCGCATTGTTTGTCGCATACGCATTTATCAGCGGACTGGCGGGCGGTGCACTTTGTTGCACGACTACCACTGCATGTGCGGAGGTGGCTGGATAGCCGCAAGGTAACGCCTGATTCCATTAAATCTTAAACTTGGTATACTGGTCGCCAGCTCCTAGCACATATTTGCCTCTCTCTACAACGGGATTTGACACCCAATTATTCCAATTTATGGAATTGCTGATAAATTACGTCACTTAATGTCAAAGTTATTGTTGGTGATTTTTATAATATATGATAAGACAACAATAAATTTTTTTTTTGCTGTTGTAACCCTTGCAGCTTATAGATGAAAGATGCCGATTAAGGGAGTTCAAATAGATTTTCTTCCTCTCTCTCTTGTCAGTCGATGGACGCCCGCTGTAAGGCATAGACTTTTCCGACGCTTTTCCGAGTCGACTTCATGTGATCTTATCTAAGTCGTCAGTGCAATAAAATGATTGTAGTTTACAACAAATTAGGCTTTTATGGACTTTACGGACTTTTATGGATTTAATAGACTAAACGGAAATACATTCGTAGACACAGTATTTTGTATAACGAAATCTTGAGCAAAAGCATAATTTTATACCACACGAAACCGATTGTAGTTGAATTTTCTAGTTCATATAATATCAAAATAATAAAAAGTATTCCAATAAATTTTCGTAGAATTGAATTTGTTATATAGCTGTGTATTTTGTTTGTAAGTTGTTTAAAATCTCTTCAGAAGTTCGTCTCAAATTCTAGTTAAATTTTATATTTTAAAAACAGAACGTATCGTTTTTAAAAAGCGATTCTATTTTTAAACGGTTTTATTTAGTTCGACCCGTTCGGAATTTGTTTGGGTCAAAATTAGAAATTGAAATTTAAGCACCTTCCCTTTGTCAGATTGATCTAAAATTTGGTACACACATTTAATTTTGATGACAATACAATATAATAAAATCAATAACATTTAAATCTAAGATGGCCGCTGATACAAAATGGCGGATTACTTATTTTTCCTTAACCCCCTCAATTTGGGTATCAAATGAAAGGGCTACACTAGTAAAACACGATGATTATGTCAAAATTTAAAGTTCAAGATGGACGCCGTTCCAATATGGCGGACTAGGTACATATTTTCCCACAACCACTACAATATGGGTATCAAATTAAACCGTTTAACTTAAAAGTTTTTTTACCGAGATTATTTATTGTTTAATCATTAAAGCTTATTGAACTAGCACGCTATTTTTATCTGTATTATCTGTAGTTACATTTAAGTTAAAAACATTATATAAATGTTTATTCAATTCAGTTATTTAAACTTTTTTCGTGGCAGTATACATATGTTGCCAGTAATAACGTCTTATGATCTGAGACGTGGTCGTTTACGATGAGAATATGAGACTCAAGTTCGCTCAAAGATTAATGGAAAAGGGCTATGCTCAGAACTTTATTGACAGATGGAATCCAAAATGAGGAGTTGAGAACCATGGTCACCAACTTTGCTCCAAAACTTGCGCGTCTGAAATGACAGTAGGCGAGGTGTATGGCTCGTGCAAGTGATAACCGTTGGGATTCAAATTGCCGAGTGACCATGATATGGTAGATACGATCTGGGTAGCCCACCAACAGGAGAGCCGATGACATGGTGAAGGTAGAAAGTAGGAACAGACTTATGTTTTACTGTGTATCGGCTGGAATAATGATGATGATAAGATATCTAATAGATTCAGGCGATACCTTGCGGAAGTCCATCCTAAGTAAGAAAGGGACTTATATATAGCTACTTCTGCTATGCAGCAGTAGTCGTGTAATAAAGTGCACCGCCCGCCAGACCGCTGATAAATGCGCGTGCGGTAAACAATGCGAAACACAACTACCACCGTTAATTTACTGTACACGTGTTTCACCCCTCCACGGGGCATCCTCAGGAGATGTTACACCGACCAGTGTTTAGCACTAGTTTGACAGTAGCTATATATTGGACCCTTTCTAAGATGTTGAAATAATTGAACAAATAAACAGTATTCCTTCCAGAATTAAAAAAAGACTCACAGAATTAAGTCCATTCATTGTTACAGAGGCGTAGAAAAAGAGTTTTAAATAAATAAGTATATTTATCTCCGGAACGTGTTTCTTAAGCGTGGCTATTCTGTTAAATCGCGTGAACTAAACCGCCTGCTAAACTAACACGCTGCTATTAAAAGTAGATTGGAATAGACCCCCGAGGTCGCCGTCTGCGGTATCCCCTAATTTATTCAAGGCTTGCCTCGAATTTACGAATAGCGTGCATCAGTGGAAATATCTCACGGCGTTGCTTTTTTTCTAGCTATACGCCTGTTTTAATATCGACTTTAAGACGACGTTCATTTCATCCAAGAGATATATTAATTTACTCAAATTATTTTACTCTTAATACAGTTATAAAACACAAGATACAGAACCCTCTAAACAATAAACATTGAACTCTAGGATCAAGAAGTGTAAACACATTTGACTTTGAAGATATTACTAACTAGAACCTTCTCCGTAGTATAAACAGATGTGCTTGCTCCCCATGTCGACAGTTCAGTGTTGTTTTTCGAGTTATAATATTAAGATCTATGATCAGTGATACAAAATTACTGTTTGGTAAGTTATTCGGACAATGATTTCTTGAGCGATGTAAAAACGTAGTTTGGACTAAGGTGACATAGGGTGACCATCTGATTTGTGAATAAAAGACTCCTTGTGAACCATTGGTGTTTCATTTCGAGTCAGAACCCACAGAACGTAACAATATCATTCATGGTGATCTTTTCAACCCTAACTCGTCCACTGTTGAGTATAAGCTTCCCACACAGTTCCAGGTATGAAACAGCCTGCATCCGTTGTCTTCTGAGGACATTAACATATTTTATCCACCTTGTAAGTGGGCGTTCTATTCTGTTCAAGCCGGTTCTTAGTCCCCAGAAACACAAAGCTCTTTCTATTCGCCATTTCTCTACCATCCTTTGTAAAGTAAAACTTTTCCTATCTTTGAAAGAATAGGGGACTATTTTTTCCGAGGATTGAATCGTTACTTGGTGACGTACGGGAAGTGAGGGAGCTTTACGACTCCATCACCAGCTTGGGGATTCAGGTAGTCCAAACGCACGGAACACTCATCTTCAAGAGTACTTCTGTCAGAGACGGTAGAGACAAGACCTGCTGTAAATAGATCTCTGCCGTCTGGTGGATGTTCTCTACCCATTGGTATAACCTAACGGTTGGGAACTTGGGATAGTAAAACCAACAAATTAGGAATAGGTTAGAGCAGTGTTTCTCAAAGTGAGTCCCACGCCCCACAGGAGTTAGGAGGAGAGGAGAAATTTGATTATTAAGGGTAACAATTCGAAAGTGGACTCGACACGAGTTTAACCCTTGCGCTCTAATATAAAAAATACATGTTACATAGGGGGCGTTGGAAAATCTAAGGTGGGTCATGGCACATAAAAGGTTGAAAAATACTGAGTATATTTATTCTTATCGTCATCAAAACTCTTTACCCGTGCGACGTTCTGTGCTGAACATTGCTGCCATTAAATTTCCAATAGGACCGGTTGGATGTGGTCTAAACCTTCCATCATTTCGTTCAATTATCCCCATATTAACAATATAATAATTAGCTTATCAAAGTATTCCCAAATAATGTAAAAATGATTAACTGTTCTCAGCTCTGTTCATTGTCAGGCATAGAAATAATGCGTGGGTTAACATGCGAGAAAAAATTGTCCATTGCCAAGCACAGAAATAATTTATGGGTTAATGAACAAGGAACAATTGTCCATCGCAAGGCGCAGAAATAATGCGTGTGTTTATGAACGAGAAATAAGTGTCCACTACCAAGAGCAGAAATAATGCGTGGGGAAACAGAGGAGAAACAATTGTCCATTGCCAGGCACAGAAACAATGCGTGGGTTAATATACGAGAAAAAAAATGTCCATTACCAAGCGCAGAAATAATGCGTGGGTTAACGAACGAGGAACAATTTTCCATTGCTAGGCGCAAAAATAATGCGTGGGTTAACAGAGGAGCTAAAATTGTTCACTGCCATGTGCATAAATTGTGCGCTACCGTTAATATTAGACAATGATTAACATTTGACATTTAAATATTATCAATCCTTTCACAAACTACTCTATGAAATATCCTGGTAGTCCTCTGGATTGCTGTAAATATAAGGGGTATTTTACGTGGGGTTGTTGATCTTAATGAATTTCTAAAAGATTTTGTCGTTAATTTTTGTTGAATGTGCCTTTATATTTTATTTTTTATGCTTTTTGCTTTATATACAAAATTTCTGATACAGTTTATTTGTTTCAGTTTCCATCGTCTGTGGAATGGCGTCGGAAAAAGTGATCGGTCATGACGACAAATCAAAACAACAAGGTAAATTTGTTGTTATAACTGATACATCGGTTATTAACGAAGCGATAAATTTAAATAATCAAACAATGGAATCTGTATGGACCAATATAAATAAACATAGAATAGATAATAGAAATAAAGTACACTACGACGAAACTGTTGAAGAACTGAGACCTAAATCAACTGATAGCGTTTATAGATATGATAATATATACACTGCCGATGATGATGTTTTAGAAAATAAACTAAATATAGATAAATCTTTAAGAAGTATATTAGCTGAAACTCAAAGTGTTTCGAGTGGTGGTGGGAGCATTTTAAGAGAGATTCTCAGGCCGAGAAGGAGATTCAAAAGAGAAGAAGATTCAGAAAGATGCGACACGTTTTATTATCAAAAGGGCAAGACAATAATAAGCCATCCTTACTCTAAAAATGATACAAACAAGTTTTACTACGGCGATATAGATTGCACTACGAAAATCGAAGGTATGTACACTTGATGTCACTAATATCTGTCTTGTTCACCTTAGGACAATTAAGAACTACTAACTAATTCAAAAATAGAATTTAGAATCTTACTGAAAAATGTTTGATAAGTTTTTTTTTAATTTTCAAAATGTTCGCGGGCTAATATTTAATGTATTAAATTCTTAAGTAGCTTATAAGTTTTCTGAAAACAAGCTTTCACTCATTCGTACCTAAATCGGTATTGGTTACATGCTATGAATGAAATAAATAACAAATAGATACTAAGAATTTTAATATAGATAGAAATAGATATAAATAACAGACAATAAATATCATCTCTTATTTAATTATTAATGACGATACTACTACACGTGTTTGATTTGGTTTGTTGGATGAATATATCTTTTATTACAACAAAACCCTTTTGGTATAAATAGACAATTACATACCTGTGGTACTTATAAGACATTTAAAGTCGACACAACCGAATCGTATTCTCCTGTGCCATAGCGCGAGGCAATCTCCTACCAGCGCCATCTATCGACGCCATCCGAAATAATAGCGTTCCAACGTGTAAAAAAAACAAATTACCTAATGCGTTTAAAACTGGAGAAACTTTTATACTTATATTATAAAAAATTTCGAAAAAAAAAGACAAATTCCGAGGAATTTGTAAGAAAGGAAACTTTACATAGTAAATTAAAACACATGCCCATAGATCTTAAAGCATTATAATGAAAAAAAAAAAAATATATAATAGAAATGAAAACATAAATAAATATTACGACTAAAGTAACATCAATAAAGTCGTGCAGTTCATAAAATATTATAAATAAATTTGGACTTTTTTATTAAACGGTTTTATTTAGTTCGATCCGTAGGGAATTTATTTATTTATTTGGGTAAAAATTAGAAATTAAATTTAAGCACCTTCCCGTTGTCAGATTGATCTGAAATTTGGTACACACATTTAATTTAGATGACAATACAATATAATAAAATCAATAACATTATAAATCTAAGATTGCCGCGGATACAAAATGGCGGATTACATATTTTTTCTTAACCCCCTCAATATGGGTATCAAATGAAAGGGCTACACTAGTAAAACACGATGATAATGTCAAAATATAAAATTCAAGATGGACGCCGTTCCAATATGGCGGACTAGGTACATATTTTTCCTCAACCAGCACGATATGGGTATCAAAAAACCGTTTAACTTAAAAGTTTTTTAAATGTATTTATTCTACATTAATTTAAACGCAACATAGAACGTCCACTTAAAAGGTGGACATTTTGAAGTCGTCAGAAAACGATGAATGCAGACAGCTTCGGTTGTGTTTGAAATCTACATTAGTGGCCTATGTCCAACAATGGACATCTTTAGTCTTAGACGATGTTGATATTCAACTTTGTACATAAACTTACATATGCAGATATATAATGATTTTATTCTCACAGGTCCTGAAGGGAGTGTTATAAAACTGACTTTTGTTGATATATTTCATATCGAAGATCACCCTGAATGTTCTTACGACTTTTTAGAAGTGAGTATATATTTGGTAACTAGCTTGTTATGTTTATGTAACAATATTATTCATGTTTCATATATTTCATGCTTCAAGACATTTTTTTTTGATATATAATTCCGATAAACATATATATACTCAGTGAGATAGTTATAAGGTAACAACTGTAACTAATTTTATATTTCTAAGCTTCTAAGTTTGTACTTTCTTACTGCCTTTTGTTACTGTCTATCTCTAATAAAGTAAATAAATAAATAAATATTTTTTTTGTATGTTTATCGAAAGGTCTTTTTTCATTATATCATTCGATTGACGGCTGACATATCATCACCATTATATCGGCTTTCGATGATGAATAAAAAAACGGAATCACATGTTCATCAATAAAGCATATAATTGTAAAACTGTTCTGTAAAACACAAACATGCCTGAAATAAGTATCATACCTACCTATTTCACTTAACTTATAATTTACAACAGCTTACCGTCGCTACTTAGCTGTACGGTGAGGAGCCGATCTCGCGCCGGCGCGGGTTGCCTACCCACCAACTTTCATGAGCCAATACGGCGCCGGCATCGCGCGAACATGCTTAAATGTCTACACTGCGCTTGAGTGTTTTAACTTCGTTTGCGAATTATTGGTTTTAAGTTATCTTTTATAATTTTTTCATTGCGTCTGCAATATGACTACGAGAAAGAGTCTGCAACGTGCCAAAAACGTGAGATCCGGTACTGATAGAGACAATTCCTTTCTCAGTGCCGGTCTCGCGCCGGTGCGTGGTAATTTTTGATTTCTTATTTTTTAATTTAATTACCTTATATATGCAAATGGTACTCAATTAATGACATTTTAATCCTTTTTTAATCAATGAACGATAAAAAGTTGGCATCTGATTGACTCCCATGTTCAAGACACTGACAGTAAAGCTATAAAAGCTATCTATATATATTTTTAGCGTGTACAATAAACAATATTAAATTAAAAATTAAATATATTTATAATATTTGGCTAAGACTGTAGATATTTATGACAACCAAAGAGAAGCTGACGATAAGTTAAATTTAAGAAATTAACCATTGATGTTACTGGTGGTATATGCTTCAACTGTTCGGACTCTCTCCTAACATATATATGTTTCTCTCGTGATGTTTAATTAGAACATATATTATTACTATACAGTGTTGACTTTTCAAAAATACGTAACAAAGTCTATTCGAAAGAATAAACATTTGTCTGTTTGCTACAATAGTTTAAACAGTTAACAATAAAGATTTATAATAATAAATTATATCTTTTAGATACGAGACGGTGAAAAAGGTTACGCTAACAGCTTAGGGAAGTTCTGTGGTGAGACTTTCCCACCGCAAATCACCACCACGGGACCATTCGCATGGTTGAAGTTTCATTCAGATGGGACAATAGAATACGAAGGATTTCACATCACTGTCGATATCATACAATCTCCAAGTAACAGTCGTGAGTATTAATAACTTTTGTAATTTAAAAAAAATAACTTCATGAAAAGTATTTAGTATGTTTAAGTATTAAAATCTTATCGTTTTAATAATTTATAATGATCATTTGTGTACATAAAACAGAGTTCAAATTTGATTGAAACCAAAATGTAGCTCCTTAATATTGTCTTCTATGAAGTTAAAGTTAAGGACCTTCAAACGCAACTTAATCCGAGAAGAATCTGCAAGAAAATTAAGGTTTTTTGTGATCACTTTTACAAATGTTCCCACACAGTAGCCATATATGCTAAAAGCACTTGAATCATTGTAAACAATTTACGATGATAATGATATTGATATAAAATTACAATCTAATCCCTTCTGTAGGATAAACTTATATCCCAACAGTGGGAAAATTATGACTTGTAAATAGAAATAGTAGGGGTAGGCTAATTACTAGATTGATAGCTGTGTAAATGTTTATAGGAAAAACACTGTATTAAACATTGTACACTAGTCCAAATCGAACCCGAAATGAGCAGTTCCTCAGAAGAATCAACAAGGTAGCTTGAAGAATTGCTCATCTAAAATGCTTGTGAACCCATTTATGGGCCCACCTATGGGCCCCCAAGTGGCGACCACGAGCCAGTAGATGCGTCGCTAGGTGGGGGCCTAAGTTGTCGGTTCACCAAGGTAGGCAGAAGTTGCTGGATGCGGGCAGCACAGGACTGGTCATCATGGTGATGTTAGAGACCCATGTCTTGCAGTGGGCGTCTTTCGGTTGAAAAGAAGAAGAAGGAACACTTTACTCGTTTGAACTTAATTATTTGTAATTGAATATGTAATGTCCTTTGGTACGTAACTCTAAGAGCTGTGGACACCTAATGATGATGAGTCACAGGAGTCAGAGCATCGATTTTATCGTACCAACGAAGGCTTGCTATCTATCCAAACTATTGTAGTTGACTGTCCTGTTACATCGGTTAATTATGTCAAAAGGTCTGATGAACTTATAGACAATAAACTGATTAAGAAAAAGACCAATATTTAGCCACTTCCGCACATGCAGTGGTAGTCATGCAACAAAGTGCACCGCCCGCCAGCCTGCTGATAAATGCGTATGCGGCAAACAATGCGAATTACACAACTGCCGCCGTCAAATCACTCAACACGTGTTTCACCCCTCCACTGGGCATCTTCAGGAGTTATGTTACATCGATTAGTGCCAAACATAGACTGCCAAAAACTTCGTGATATAACTCTAATTTAATTTTAGACAAAATTCCGGACAGTTGCTTCCAAAATCTATCAGGACCGCAGGGTATCATAGATTCGAAAGAAATAGACGACAGCTGCAAGAAAGGAAGTGAGGGGCATACTCTTGATGTGCTGTGGAGAATAGAAACGGATAAAAATACCAAGGTATATAATACCACTTAGATTATATCAACAGGTCTTAAAATTCTCGACACGCTACCGCTGGAAAGCCTAGCGTATGACATCCACCCTCAAGGTTCCGTTCGTTGTTATTGAAAATAAGATTTATATAACATAGGTCTGAATCTAGATATCCAGTTATATATATTGTAAACTACCTTCTCTTTCAAGATCTTCCTTCCATAAGTTGCTACATTAGTTTGCTTGTCTGTCTTGAAATATATTAACATTATATAAAATAACTTGATGGTCAAAATAAATAAATCAAAATGGCTATATATCTAACATAGCCTTATGGATTGGCACGTTTCCTTATGGTAGGTCAAGTTTCTGGAGCGTAGACCACAAATCGACAATCCAACATAGGATAGACCCACAAGGTAGACAGGCGACGTTAGTAGCTAAATATAGGCCACTCCGTACCAGGCTTATTGGATATCTATCAGAAAGGCAAAGGACGACCAACAGCTAAAATGATGAATACGATTAAAATTTTTGTTTCCTCTTACACTACATAAGCAAGACTGTGAAACTAGTAATTATGGAAAATAATAAACGACGTTTATATTTTAATTGTCCAGTTTTAAGTAAATAGTAAACTAGCCGAGTGGTGACCACGAACCAAACGTAGACGAAGGTAGGAAATCGCTGGATGCGGCAGCGCAAGAACGGTTACCATAGCAATTTTTGTGGGAGACCTAAACCTGGGCGTCCATCGGCTGAAAGTAAGAAGAAGTAAGCTAGCCTAGCTTACCTTCTTCAGAAGAAAAGTAATGTTGTGCTAATGACAGGGCAGAAAGTCAATTTACAAAATTTCGAATTAAAACTTAAAGAATTTTTTTAAAATAGAACGTCAACGCAAGACATTTGATGTTTCTTTATTTTAAACTAGATGTCGCTAGTTGCATTTTACATCGCGTCGCCTGTTATATAAGGAATTTAGACAAATATTGATTTTTATTCCGTATTCCACTCATAGGGACGCCTGAATTAGGGGTTAGTCTTCACTGTATATTCTGTCTTCGCTTTCGGAATCTGTCATAATCATCACACTCTTCGATATTGGTTTATTTCAAAAGGTCATGCGAATGCGAAATCTCTTAATTGTCTGTACATACCTTCAGTACCTATGTTCACTATCCTATTATCTTTTACCGGTAATTTCCTATCACCTCACACCGTATATCTTTACATAATTTAATGAATTCTTTCTTTTTTAGATATATCTCAACTTTACTTATTACAGTCTACAAAAACCAAATGAATGCGAAAATAATGCAGTACAAGTTTTTGGACATAAAACTGAAGAGAAATATAGGTAAGATATTTTTTTAAAAATTGTTTGAATTAATGAGCGAAAGTTTTAGTGCATTAATCATACTTACTTGGCAATTTAAATTTTATTTTCGAATAATGAAACTTTTGGCGAAGTTTCCGAAGAATAATTTGTGAAATCTTAAGAACTATTGAATTATTATATATTTAATGGAAGTCCATCCTAAGTAAGAAAAGGACCAATATTTAGCTACTTCAGCACATGCAGTGGTAGTCATGCAACAAAGTGCACCATCCGCCAGCCCGCTGATAAATGCGTTTGCGGCAAACAATGCATGTCACACAACTGCCACCGTTAAACCACTCGACACGTGTTTCACCCCTCCACGGGGCATCTTTAGGAGTTATGTTACACCGATTAATGCCATGTGCGGAAGTGGCTAAATATTGGTCCTTTTCTTATATTTTCTGAAATACCTCGTCAAAAATACCGCAATGTCTAAAGACGAAGGTCTTAGACTTGTTTTGCCGGTGTTGACCTACGAATCCAAGAAATGGTCACTTACAGTGTGCCATGTAAGAACGTTCGAGGTCACCCAAAGAGCAATGAAGTTAAAGATAGAAAGGCAGGGATATGTTCGTAGCTTCTCTGAAGAAATTAGGACTTCCGCAGAAGAGCTAAGGTCGCAGACGTATCTCGACGTTGAAGCCAAAAGGTTCTTGTAGCGACCACATGGGTAGAACCTTCCCTAGTACTGGATAGTGCAAGATCGGTCATTGAATCGACCTTTGGGGGAGAATTATGCCTTCCAGTGGGCACATATCAGAAGATATGATGATATTTTCAAAGTTTTCACTTTTTTCAACGAATAGTAATGAATTTCCCACTTATCTTAGCAGTAGTAAAACTATGCTTAAAATAGAGAAAAGGGTTGTTCCAAATTATTTCCAAAGTGCTATAAAATTTTCACATAAAACTCGATAGACCCAAAGGTCAATTTACATTTTGATCGGACCTCTACCTTGATATTGTATTATTTTGTGGCGGAAACCTTTGTGTAAATGTACCTGTTTATAGATTGGCATATTACTGCGGATCGATAGCTAATCCTGTAACGACGAAAGACTCAGATGGTAATGACCAGGGAAACATAATGCATGTGCGTCTATACGCGACAAGTTCGGGAAAGGAATCACAGTTCAGTGCTCGGTATACTGCATTCAGGAGTTTGGATCCTAATAGAGATGGTGAGTTTTTTTTTACTGTAGAATATACAATGTTTTGATAAGTCTATATAACGAGATCAGGTATTTAATTAAAAAGAGAAAAGGTAAAAGTAACACTTGATATGAATTGGCTTCCAAGACTTTTGTCAGCTGATGGCTGATGAGGATTTATGTCAAGGCAAGCACAGCGTGGAACTTCCACTAGGATGACCAGCGTCAAGTGTCTTCCAATGCAGGCCTTTAACTATTGCTTTTGGAAGTATTTGAAAACATATATCCAATGAATGTCTTAAAGCTGAAATGACAATAATGGAAATTTCTCTTTAACTGTACAAGCTAGGGCTTTAAATATGAAAATATATATCATAGCAATTTCTATTAGTAATAAAACGAATACTTTTTACCGTTTACCCTAGGTACAGGAACTTTATTTTTGAATATAAAATTTTTATCAATATTTTTTTTATTTAATTCTTCCTTAAATAATTATTTTTTGATTCTATTCAATTATTTGAACCAGATAAAAAGTTCAGTGTAGTCACACCACCAACTCAATATATATACTTTCGTATTTTTTTTAATTATATTTTCATTTTAAAACTTATGTCTTTGCTGTGTGATATTATATTATGGTATGTTTTTAATGACTCCTGTTTTTGGAGACATTACATTCACTCTCCATCTTGGGAGGGACAGAGGAGTGACTTTATTTTTCAATTTTATATTTTTTTAGTTACTTCTTCTGTTTAATTCTCCATTTCCACGAATCACATTATCTTTCGCACCTTTCGTCTGTCTTTCATCACAATTTCTTTCATAATTTTTTCATTATTTTCCTCCATCCATACTTCTCACTCTCGTTCATAATTTCCAAAGTATCACAGTTAAAATTATTCTATATTTAAATTTATTTGGTTAACTTTATATCTCACTTAATTTTTTTGTCTAATTTATTTTTAGTATACTCTGTTATGATATTATATTCATTAGACTTATATTATGAATAGATTTAGTTCTCATCCGAAATAATTAACGGGTTTCAATAATAATGCTCTCAATTTATGATCACTGCTCACCACGCTTCCCAAGACAAGAAACTTGCATCAATATGCTAAAAACCGTTGCATTTCTACTAGCAATTCAAATTTCAACTATTTAAATTAGTATTTAGAAACTTAAAGGTAAATAAGCCGTGAACAACATTTTATTACGTTTCTTTTAGTTAAAAGTCACCATAAAGAATTTTCTAGCTAGCACATTCAAAAATGACAAGACATGAGATAAAAGAAACTTATGAGTTTACTCTCCACGGGCACAATATTTTTGCGTGAAATCATTCATCTGCGTTCGGATGCCGATTTGAATTCGGACGCCATCGATATGTTAAGGTTGTGTAAATTGTAAATAGTCTTTGTAAATACATAAATATATACCTTCCTATATCGCTCTTGGATTTCACCTTCTTGACCATGAAGAAGGAACTGGTACGTGCTTGGATGGTAATTCACCGCTACACGTTATTACACTGGAATCACCAATATATGTTTACATGTTTACAATGACTATTTACAATTTAAAAACTACACGAATCTAACACAACGGCAGTTATCATATCACTGATTTAAATCGGCGTTCGAATGTGAATTAGAACACGCATGTTTGATTTAAAACAAAAAAATGGAGGTCATAGTGGCCTGTAATATGGAGCGTAAACGCAAGCGAGCCATAAAAGCTATAAAATTCGTAAAAGGCATAAAATATATAAAAGCTATAAAATTCTGTAAAGATAAAAATTTCATATGCAAATGCATTGAAAGTTGTAAATTTAAATTTATCGTTTGTCCTTTTCCCTCCTAGAGAAATGTAGCGCAACGGAATTCCATTGCGGCGACAACACATGTATAAACGCAAAGTTGGTTTGCGACGATTATGCGCATTGCCGATTAAAAGCGGACGAAGAAAATTGTAAGGTAAAATATCACAAATATTTAAAAAAATTTAATCATTTATTATTGCACACTAAAATGACATATACAGAGATTTTAAAAAGACAAAAACCTAAAATTAACCCTTCTTTGCATGATTTTTACTAATCTTTTAAAATAAATCAGGGTGATGTAATTAATGCTCTAGATTAAAGGAAAAATATTTAAAAAAACCCTAGTGTGAATAAAAATATGTATTATGTAAAAAACAATATGATGGAAATTTACATCATCATGCAGTTTCACATATTTAGCCCGGTACTAAATAAATAAAAAAAGTTGTTTACTTAGTCTTCTTTTTTTTAGTGATGATTCAAAAAACAATAATTATTTTATTTAAGCACCAATTGACGCCACATTTATTACACGAAATTGTAGAATAGCCTTTACATTTGGGAAATTTGCACCGGGGTGACCCACCTACTTTTGGTCAATGTTCAGCACCATCTTTTCTTATGTCTTTTGGAGGTGGTGGAGCTGGAGAACCTTTTATTTTTTGATTGTAATTCTTCTTCTAGTACACTGGTACCAGGACGCCCTCTTTTAGCTGCTTTGGTGGTTCTTTTGTTGCATAGCACAAAGGACAATTCATTTCTGAATTGGCCCATTGTAAGCAGACTCTTTTTAGGTTCATCACTTTCTTGAGCATTTTTTTTATAAACAATCCAAGAGTTTATAATAGCAAGATCAAATAGATGAAATAAATACGCAAATACCACTTTTTAGATCCCATTTTTATATGATTTCTGCCCAAAAAGCTATCCATGAGATCTACTCCTCCCATATGTTTATAGTATTCTTGGACAATAAACGGACAAGTAATATCAGTATGTATACCAGTATGATCTTGTGCTAGGAAATTTGATTACTGGCATGTATAATAATATACCAAAGAACTTATACAAATCATATTCTGTAAATGATATAGATGAACTGGGATTACTCTGTTTTTTATATAAATTTGTCTCCTTTAGTAATGTTTTGATAAAATCTTCAGTGATAAAATGGTTAAAACATAGATATGGAGTTTCTAGGTGTGATAGACCACCTGAAGCAGCAGAACTCCCCAAGAAAGTAATTTTATCTGTGTCACACACCAGATTCCTTTTTTTCCAAATCAAGTTTCTTTTGTCAAATGGAAAACTGGATGAAGACTGCAAATTAGAAGAATTTGACGTGTGAGAGGGTTCTTGATCGTCTGGTTTTACAAGAGGAGGTTCAACGTCAGCAGTTTCATCCACGTCGTCATCATCATTCTCCTCCTGCAACACTTATAATTTCATCAGCATCGTGGTTTTCATCATCGGAATCTTGGTCATTAAGGCCATCTTCTGAGAGCCAACCGCCTTATAACTTACAAAGATAATCTGCAATATCTCTTTCATTCAAGTTTCCCCAAAAACAACATAAAATAAACATTTACAAAAAAAATTTCCCATACATTACAAGTGAAGTTACTGCATAGTGATGTAAATTTCTATCACAACGTTTTGAGAAATTCATTTATAGTGTTTTGATATAAATTGTACATAAAATAACAAAAACATGAAAACAAACCTTTTTTCCACTCATTTTCATTTTTTATTATATTTTATATCTCCGTTTATTTCCATAAAACAATTTAAAATCTCGCTCCTTTTTTCCAGTCTCAACAAACAGCAGCATAACAAGTTCTAGGTCTGGTAATTCACAGTGACCTTTGCTATTTTTCGACAACCGCGTTTTGTTGTACGCAATAGTCGCTTAAAAAGTTGCGAGCAACAACAAATTTACGTTACAAGGGTTTTGAGTATCTTTTTTTGTTGACTAAATGTTATGATGGAAATTTCCATCACCATGCAAAGAAGGGTTAAAACACAATATTATAAACATTTATTCTTCTATGGCAATGAAAATCAAATCCACTTATGATCTATATTATTTATTTTATATACTACTCAAAACAAAATAGGGCCCACCATCATTTTGCCCCTTAATTTATGTGCATACATGATTATTAAATTTTTACAATTAGTCGATGTTGAATTAGGGTTTTACACATTAAGTAAACACAAAATAACGTTTGAATTGTTTAATTTTATCGCAATACACTCAAATACACATTTTTAGAGAAAATGAGCACTAAGTAGACTGTCTTTTCATTCACAGACTTCATTTTGTCAATAATTAGTATATGAGTTATTTATAAACACGATTAGAGACAAAGTTGCGGTGGGCCCTATTTTGTTTTGAGTAGTTTATATACACTGCGTCATCGATAATGCTTATTGACGAACCATAGCGCAAGGCAATCGACAACTAACGCCATCTGTCGGCGCGCACAGAAGTAACCAAATTCAGACAAAGATGCAACTATAACCCAAACACAATGGTACCAATTATTTAACCACTAGAGTCATAATTTAAATCGATGTTACCGACATACCGAAATACCGTTTTAAATGTAAAAACTATTAATGGCTTTATTAACCAGTAATACGGAATGTTCTGATATGAATAACACAACTATGTGTACAATTCATACTGCCAAAAAAGTCTCGAACCTTCTTTTTTTAAATATAACGGTTTAGTGATTCTGAAATGCCTAGGATTAGTTCTAAAGCAATATAAATTTAAAAATCACACATTATGTTAGAGATGATGAAACCTATGTTACATAATATGTTTATTTCTTCATCCAGGACACGACCGAGTCGATGATCAGCAAACTTCACATAATTGTAATCCTCGTCATATTTTCACTGATACTCTCCGGAATGAGTTTCGTATTTATTTTCAAATGCATCAGAAAGTTATATCAGGATCACAAGATAATAAAGGTAATTATTTTTTTAATGCGATAACTAGGCAATTGACTATTTGATTAATACTCCGATGTATCTCGAAGAATTGCTCATCTGAAGTGGTAGATTGGGGCTATGACTAAGAAAGGATATGGGGACGATCAGGAACTGGCAGACGCGGCGTAGGTATATCTTCCTCTAGAAGGACTCTCCCTCCACACAAGTCGCTGAACACGGGCAGCGCAACTCCGGATATTGTTGTCAAGTTTGTTGGAAGCTTTAGAGTTGCAATGAGCATCTATCGGCTGATATGCTCATGATAAACTAAATGATGAACATAAGTAGAAGAAAATTTAAGAAAGAATTCAAGAAAAAGACAGCATAAATGTGAAAAATGATCATTAAAAACTAGTAGGTTAGAGTTGAAATTACTGGTTGATCGATTATTTGCAATACAATATTGTAACTTTAAGAGACTGATTTTTTGGGGTGACATGCCTTGCAGTGGGTTGCTATTAGCTGATATGATGATTGCGATTATTTCTCAAGGAAAAGCCACCAATCTCCAAAACACTTTAAGAGTTCATACCATGAAGTAGACTGGGCAAGTGAGTCCAGAAATTTCGATGTAACTGATAGAACTCAGTTGCGATGGGTTAATATAAACGTCGTTTCTTTTAGGAACATATCAGACAGTCATGTGAGGATCGCCTCGATAGCTTGGTCAGCAGTCGTCTGACACTGGACGCCAAACGCTTGCAGAGAGATAGCGAACCTCGTGCCAGCCTCGAGAGGGAGAACCACACAAATGAAATGTACAAAAAACAACGCAAGTACTCTCAACGCAAGGTAAGGATGTGTGTTTTATTTTTTACTAATTCTGGTGATCTAAACCGAAGATCATATTCTTTTTCAAGATCTTCCATCAGTTGCTGCATTTTTGATTGTTTGATTTTAAGTGGAATATTTTAGAAATATTTCTCTTATGCAAAATAAATAGTCCAAAAATTTCTCGAGTGTTGACCCCTTGGTGAACCGATGTGGGCAGCACAAGACTAGACATCTTGTCGATCTTTGGGGAGACTTTGCAGTGAACGCCCATCAGCTGAAATGAAGAAGTAATAAATGGTCAGACGTCAATAACAGTGGATAGACGCATTTTTTTCCCATAATCGTATCAAATAAAACAGTCTCAGGAACATTAGGATACTAACCTGTAGTAATCGTTATTTCTCTAGCAAAGCAGCATTGATTCTGACTTCTTGCAAGAAACACATTTAGACTTAGATGAGGAACCTTGGAGGAAAGATGTGGACAGCGTACCAGTTCAAACCGAAGACATACATATAGAACGGAACGGAAGAACAAGAAGAAGTGATTTGAGTAGAAAGGAAGAGTCAATAAGAAGCAAGACAAAAGAGAGCGAGGAGCGAAAGGAGATCAGAGATGTTTCGGTTGGGGCGCCTGACACGAAAGAGTCTGGTTGTCAGACAAGAGAGAGTTTGTTTCAAGAGCCCCCACCAAGTTCAGATGGTTAGTATAAAGTCAAAAATAGTAAAATTAATACCTTCTATATCTATAATACTTAAAAAAGAAACAGGATAAGTTATATTTCTATTTTCCGATGATGCTACATACTTTGTCCTCACAGAAAGTATTTTAAGAGATTTTACAAATATCTACGGCAAAGATTTAGAACAATTATTTTCTCTTATATCTCTAGCTTCTAAAACTAATACAACAGAAGCTATTTTAGTCCTGATTTTATTTATCAAGGTTGCTATATACTTTTAGCTTAAAGAAAGCATTCTAAAGATTGTGCGAATATCTACGGCAAAGATTTAAATTTAGAACAATTATTTTATCTAATATCTCTAGCGTCTAAAACTAATACAACAGAAGCTATTTTAGTTCTGATTTTATCTATCAAGGTTGCTATATAGTTTTAGCTTAAAGAAAGTACTCTAGAAGATTGTACGAATATAGGTAAAGATTTAAATTTAGAAAAAACATTTTCTCTTATATCCGTAGCGTCTAAAACTAAAATAACTGTAGAAATTTTAGTTTTGATTCTTTCTATCAATGTTGCTATATACTTTGACCTTAAAGAAAGTATTTTTAGAGTTTTTGCGAATATTTATGAAAATAGTCTAAATTTAGAAGGAATATTAACTCTTATATTTCTTGCGTCATAAACAAACAACAGAAGTTATTTTAGTCCCAATTCTATATTGTCTGACCTTAAAGAAATTAATCTGTACATACTGGGAATTCACGTGATAATGGCTAAATTTTAAGACATTTAAAATTTAATAAGTAAAAGTTATTTCTTAGGTAATCCAGTCACAATTCTGTCTATCAATGAAGATGTACAGGATGATTAATTAGAAAAGTAAAATCTTTAATCCTTCGAATGTATAACACATTTCAATTATTTTATTTAATTTTCTATTAACTTATATAGTGATTTATTTTTTTCTTTTGCAATAAGACATTTCAAAAACTTCTAGCATTAAAAAGTCTACAAGGACAGATAATAATAATAAATTATTTTAATATGTATCGATTTACTGATTTTTAAAACGCTATTACTTGGTATATTATCATAAATTTATTTATTATCTTTAAAACGTAAATTTTTGGATATATATATACCATACGTTAAACCTTTTAAACCTTTTATATCTATAACCAAACACCCTGTATAATTTATTAAGGGTAATTTGGTTAACTTTAAATTACATACCTTTTCTCTTAACATCTTTAATTGTCTATTCTCTTTTCAAAATTTGACTAAATCCTCTTTGAAGAAATAAATTTTTTTCCTAAAGTACAAATGTCATTATTCAGTGTTTGTGATTTATAGGTTCGGGTACAACTAACAGCAGAGGGTTCTCCACTTTTGGATACTCTGGAGCGACAATCATCAGACCGTCTTCACCTCCCACACAGACGAACACTTCTCAAATAACTATAGAGCTTTTGAGACAGATGCCGCCGAAACAGGACTCTAAGACATGTGAGTTGCTTACTAAACAAATTCTTCTATTCGTAATTAGGTACATAAGATGGTATCATGTGAGTCAATAGACTTCCACAGCTCAGCATCGACCTCATTTAAAGATATACCTACCACATAATTAATGGAATCAGGCGTTACCTTGCGGAAGTCCATCCTAAGTAAGAAAAGGACTAATATTTAGCCACTTCCGCACATGCAGTGGTAGTCGTGCAACAAAGTGCACCGCTCGCTAATAAATGCGTATGCGGCAAATAATGCGAATTACACAACTGCCACCGTCAAATCACTCAACACGTCTTTCACCCCTTTATGGGGTATCTTCATGAGTCATGTTACACCGATTAGTGCCAAACACAGAGCGCACGTTGCACGACTACCACTGCATGTGCGGAAGTGGCTAAATATTGTTCTTTTCTTACATACCTACCACAGATAATATAAAGTTCAAAATAGTAAGTTACAGATTAGATCGCTGATGCAAGCACACTCTTTTAATTATAATAACATATTCGCGTATAAACAAGAAAATTAATCATATAAATATTGTAGTGTGGCAAATTTACTACACACATAATAAAATAGCAACTTAAATCGCTGTTAAAATATCTTGTACCGACACTTTTGATATTTAATTGAAATCGCTGTCGCTTAACAAGTTGGACCAGATCCTAAAAATCGATTTTACAGCGACATTCGCTTTTGGACCGACGTACTTATGAAGAAGATTTGTATTTAATTTATTCGCTACCGTTATAAATCTTCTTTGTTCTTAACTTTAAATAATACTCGTCATTGTTACGTTTAATTACCTTTCTTTACTATTAATTACATTTCGCTATTTTCTAAATAAATGGTAATTAACTTTGCAAGATAATAAATGATAGCGGGAAAGATAAATATTTCATCAGAACGAGCAATATAGATAACTTCTGCTATAACAACATCTACATACCCTTAATAAGTCTTGGATAAAGCTAGTAATCCACCAATGGGAAAATTAAATGTTAGTACTTTTACCTTTTCCATACTATGGTTGTCTTTAAGAGATTGCCTTGTGTGATAAGACCGCCCATTGTACTTTTTTGTTTGTTATTGTAAAACTTATTAAACGTATCTTAACGTGTACAATAAAGAATATTAAGTTAAGTAAGTAAACGGTAAGCGTACCATAGAGTGTCCTCTGCAAGTTGAAGGGACATCTTCGTCAAGTTTATCGACGCTAGACGAAGGCTGCTTTCAACCAGTCATATCTAAAAGGACGGTCTATGTCTATTATTGGACCTTATACGACGTTGAAATGATGATGACAACATGACGAGATATGATGACAGTATAATAAGTAAGAAAAGGACCAATATATAGCCACTTCCGCACATGCAGTGGTAGTCGTGCAACTTATTAGTATTGGTTCCTTTTCTTACTTAGGATGGATTTTCGCAAGGTAACGCCTGATTCCATTAAATAAAATAGACAGTATTATAATCGTATAGATTAAATCATCACCTAAGGATCACTACGATCATCGGTCTACCTAGTGGGGGCTACCAGAGCATCTACCAACGATGAAAGCGGTCAGTACAAGACGGTTACCTTTGGGAGGTCAATACTTTGCAATGGACCTTTATGGGCTGATATGATAATGATGATAAGAATTAAACTATACTCCCCTACGATAGCTTCCTTAAACTTTAAAGTTAAATAGATCCAAGCTCTTGGTTAAAAAGACCTCACTACAAACTGAGATTAGTTTTCCTTTCTTGCTTTCTCTCTGAATTTGGAAATTATAACTTCATTTTCTCTTACAGTAAAGAAAATATCGGATCGAAGACCTATTAGTGCCGAGACTACACGATCAGCTCCGGATGTAATAATAGTATCGAAGCCGATTCGCTGAGGATGACATTTGGGGCCCGCTCCGTGGGCCCCAACTCCCCCCGACTCCTGGACCTATGACGTCCCTAAGGAGCCGAGGATCTGCCCCGAAGGCACTCACCATCCTCATAGGTGCGAGTGGGATTTTTCTAAAAGCGTGTCTTTTGAAGATTACGACGGCTATTATAGTAAACATTTCGACGAAGGACCAAAACTAATATATGATTATTATCTTAAAAGTGAATTTAAAAGTAGTAAATCTAAAACGTTGCCTAGAAATCTGGGTTCGTCTGTTGAGTGCAAGACTAAAGTGTATCCTCATAGAAGTGTTTATTTCTATGGAATCCAGGAGGAAACCTATTCGAAACCGGCGAAGACGTTTTTGGTGAAGGCAGACGTCGAAACACCAAGATAACGAATAAAACTAACCAAATATTAACTAGACATGTGATAAGGTAGATAATAAAACTGTTTTTCAATACTGAAAGTAGAAAGGTTTTCACCATTATATTTTATCAGTCGTGTAATGCGTTTTATTTCATTTTTTACGATTGTAAAAATGAAATTTATACTACATAGTTGATTTATATAAAATAAATACTGAGATTTTTTCACTAAATATAAGAGAATTTTGATAACATTTTAGAATACATTTTTTACTATAACTGCGTATATTCAAGCTTTTCTTTTAAATACCAAAACATATATATGAATAAGATGTAATAATTTATATTTGTTATTTGTATGTTTTATTTCTAAGTAACTATATCTTTTAATGTTTTTCTTGTTAACGCGTCTTAGTTTTATTCAAAAAACGTTTCTTTAAATAAGACATAGTAAGGTATCTATACGATTACCACTAAAGAAGTCATTAAGTTAAAAGTAATTTAATTATGTATTCAACGTTTAATTTATCTGTACGTGTAATTTGACTCACTTCTCTTCCTTACTCTACCTTGTAAAAGGTTTTTACGTCTGTGAACTTGATTTTTATGCGGATCTCTTCACAAGAAAGCTCCGAATACAGCTTCTTCCATTGCTCTCTGGGTAACCTCTCTCTGAATACACACACACATATATACACACAAACACATACACACACACATATATATATATATATATATATATATATTACTGAGATCAAGAAGTAAAGTGATATTGTTATTTAAAACTCCCGGGCATTGGGAAGGCAGGTATTTTGTTTCCTAGGTAGAACTGTCTATAACATTTGCCACGTGTTTGATTTTCATTTGTCTCAACCCAAACTATTTTGAAGGATGTTTTGTATCTCAAATGCGACAAGTCTTTAGTTCATGTCGTACTGCATTGGTTCATCGCGACTTCTTTTGCTAATAACTCGACTCATGTCAATCTGTAACCAATGTATTCACCTAATCTGGCTCCGTGCAACTTCTGACTATTCAGCAAACTGAAAAGGTCAATGCAGGTATGCCATTTTGACACGATCAAGATAAAAACAAAATCAAAGGCCTTGAAGGCTTTACCGGAAAAAGCCTATTCCTACTGTTTCGACAACTGAAAAAAGCGTTGGTCAAAGTGCGTTTTACGAACGGGAATAACTTTAAAGTGAATGTAATGGATTTGGAATAATAAATAAAGAATTTAAATTTTATTAACAAATTCACCTTACTTTTTGATCACAGTACGTTACGGTACGTTGATATATAAGTGACTAATAAACACTAATGAAATTGTTTTTTTTTGATCGGTTTTATTTAGTTCGACTCGACACGATGTTTATGTCAAAATTTAAAATTCAAGATGGACGCCGTTCCAATATGGCGGACTAGGTACATATTTTTCCACAACCACCACAATATGGATATCAGGATATCGTTTAACTTAAAAGTTTTTTAAATGTATTAATTTTTATTTTAAATAAATATTAAAATCGAATAATTTCATACGTGATAATCTTTATTGTTACTCGGATTTTGTTAATAATAGATATTTTTGTGATGGACAAATGATTTTAAAATAGTCGGAAAAAACCTGATGCCTGCTTCGTGCCTCTCCTATCTTTGTGGCAGGCCTATATCTGGGGATGTCGTAGAGCTGAAATGATACTGATGAGGCTTTTTAAAGTAAGCCGATGTAGATTTAAGTTACGATTAAGTTGAATTTGATTAACATTCAAAGATAAATAATTTTACAGAAACAATTATTATATTAGGCTAAAAATATGATTCTAATAATAAATTCTTGTGTTGTATGATTCTTAATTTTTGTTTAACTAATTATTACGAGAATCTGATTGAAATTTTAAAGCTGTAACAAATAATAAATATATCAATAAAAAACTTGTATAAAATTTTAAATTATTTACAATTAAAAAATATTTTAGTTTATGATTTGTATTGAAACGAATGAAATTTTACGTTTTTTTTTAAAAAAATATTACAGCTTTCACAGAGCTACATTTTTATAATTGGTACTTCAAATTTTACTAACATACTTCACATTCTTGATAATAATAATGCATTTTGGCTATGCCAAATAAATTTCTCTTCGAAATACCATTAGAAATATATTTATGGTTAAAAATTTTATTGAAATATTTTACTTACAACTAAAATTCATTTTTCAAATTTAAATCCCTAAATTCTTTATTCAAAATACGATGTATATCTCTTATTGACGTCAAATTCAGTCTATCTGATCGGATGTTAAATGCCACATATCTATGTGATCATCCGATCAGATAGACTGAACTTCCCATCTGGGAAGAACAGATTAAAAATATTTTATTATTATTTTACTTAATTTTAAATAATATAAAATTGTTTTTATTTTTTATCCATTGGAAGCAAACATATTATTCTATTTTAGTGTAGAAATCTTACGAAACAAATTGTGTATAAATGAAGTCGAGTCCTAAAAATACAAAATTCATTTTTACTTCTGGTATGTATAGTTTGTTTTTTTGTTTATTTATGAATATAAAATACATTTTTATATATACGTATTGATATGATCTTTACAAACATTCATGGCAGCTAAGAGCGCAATAGTTTGCGAAATAAATAATATTTTTTCGTTTATGAAAATATTCAAAAATGTTTCTTATTTCTTTTCACAACTAGCGTATGTTAAATTTAACACAAACATATACGAAAAATATAAATCTACAAAATCTAGTGCGTACATTAATGAAAGATGTTCACAACATTTATTTATATTACGTTCAACAAAACAAGTTTTACCTATTTACTTTTTTATGCTGAGAAGATAACATAAAAGAATATTCTGCAGTAAATATAATTATGTAACATGTTTATCTAAAATAATGCGTGTGTTTTTGTACATGAAAGAAATATTAACGTACCAAATTTATAAATCGTTTGAAATTTTAGAAATAATTATGTTGTTTATCAATTACGATACCATAGATATAATTTAGATAATTTTAATTTATACTATTATATATATATCGTAATATATATAAGCCGAAATCGGGTGACAAGACATGTTTTGGAAGACGCCCATTATGAGATGGGCCTAATCCAATGATCACCACGAAGGCCGATCTTGGTGCTGGCACTATGTCTATGTTGACAGTCATATTAATAAACTACCTATGTCGCATTGACGGGTCATCACTCCAAAATCTTTCGAACCAAACGCTCGTTGGTTACACGTGCCATGTTCGTTACCATTTCAGACGACCAACTCTTCGAGGTACATCGATGATCTTCATTTTTTTTACATCCTCTCATTTCTGATATGATCTCGCAGCGAAATTCCGGCCAAAATCCTCTCCATTACTCTCTGACTGATCTTGAGCCTTCTTTTAAAGCCTGTCATAAGTCATCACATCTCAGATCCATATGTCATCACCAGCTACACACAAGACCTTTGATCCCACTTAAATAAATACATTTTAATATTATTTACACAAAGTAATACATACATACATTTCGAGTCGTAAAATGTATTTTAAGGAACAAATAAAAGAAAATATAACATTGTATGTCTTAATTTATATCTGATTTCCACCGGTGAACTATCTAATAACAGAAAATTATTAAATAATTACTAATATAATATAAAAATATCACATATTTTTGCAAAAGTGGTGACCAAAGACTTCGTATCGAAATAAAAATACTGCAGTTTAAATTTATAGGTCTTTGGATATTACTGGATTCAAGCTGGTTCCAATTTATTGTAAATTAAAAGGGGAGGCCTATATTCCGTCAAGGATGACCTTATGTTTAAAAGGTGTCGTGTTATGTCTGTTGTTTACATAAGGCTTTGTTTTCACCGTGAAAAATGAAAGGAAGAAAAGTGCAGTGCTGAAAATTCATTAAAAATTTTGAATGGTTATATTTTTTAATATCATCAACACCATGTCAGCCGATAGAGGCATAGAGCAAGGCATAGGCTTCACCCAGACATCACCACAATACCAGGTCTTACGTTACCACATCCAGTGAAAACACCTGATAGCAACACAAACTAAAATTTATGTTTTTTTTTTAATTATTGTTCTTCAACCCGATTTCGGATTGTCTTTGATTTATGGTACACCTGTATAATACAGATTATAAATAATTTTGTTGATGTTTAAAAAAAATTGTATTTTATTCTTGTAAAATATTTAAAAAAAACATTCGTCTCTAGTAGAATGTATTGCTTTTAAAATGTGTGTGTTTTTATTTGAAATTTGTTTAAATTTAATATTATCGGGGCTTTAAAAGCCATAGAACGCGTGAGACTTGGAAAGTTCTTTTTGTGTACATAATGCGAATATAGTTTTAAATTCTAATTGTATTGTTACATTTGTAATTAATAAAAGGAGTAATTTTCTATATCGTGTTTTATTTTTTAATCAATCAATTTGTCGCTTTTTAAAGCTTTGTATTTAGTATAGAAGCGTATTGTAATATTTTAACAAATTAGTTAAAAGTTAGGATTGTAACAAGTAATCAAACAAATTTTGATTGAGCACGTAATTTTTAACATGTCTACTCTATTATCTCGAATGAAGTTAACGCTAGAGGTTTTTATAGCTTCAATGTTTAATGGAATCAGGCGTTACCTTGCGGAAGTCCATCCTAAGTAAGAAAAGGACCAATATTTAGCCACTTCCGCACATGCAGTGGTAGTTGTGCAATAAAGTGCACCACCCGCCAGCCCGCCGACAAATGCGCATGCGGCAAACAATGCGAATCCCACAACCGCCACCGCTAAACTACTCAACACGTGTTTCACCCCTCCACGGGGCATCATCAGGAGTTATGTTACACCTATTAGTGTCAAACACAGAGTCTTATAGCTTACAGCTTTATAGTTTTATAGCTTCATCGGAACAGAGTTCATGGAACGGAAGGATACTTGAACTATTCTAAATTTAAAATGCTCCATCGTGTTTCAGTGCGCACAACTTCGATCGCATGGAGGTAGTGCTATCGTTAGCTGCAGACATTGATCTACCACAGTTCACTATACAGCTCTGACTTTGCATCCCCAGACCACAATACAGATCCAATCTTGATGGTGTCTCTCAATTCAGAATCCTTTAGGTGATGTAACTGATGAAGAATCGGAATGGTTAACAATAACATATAACTGTCAAATTACATCACAAAGTTTGCCATCCTTCAGCTTGCTTTAAATTATCAATATATATATATATATATATATATGTATATATATATATATATATATATATATATTGATAATTTATACATCGTTGTATCCTTTGAAACCAATGCGTATAGCCGCGGGCCCACTTCTTTTTGGGAGAATATTTCGACAATTTTTTCTCAGGAAACAATACATAACGACTCTGAAATTTAATTTTGAGTTATTACCAATTTGTAAGAGTAAATGAAAGTATGTACCTTTGAGTGAAATTATTAAAAAACCGTTCTTTTTTTAAATTAATATTATTTTTGTTTTTTTAAACTGGCCAGTTCTTAAAACTTTCAAAGCCACAAACGAATTATAAATTCAAATAATAGTCTGTTTTATACTAAAATTTATTTACTGCAATTATTTGTAATAGACATAATGTAAAAACATGCGGTATAAAATGGTAATGTGAATAATTAAAAGCAAACAAAAATCTCGTCTGAAATAAAAGGTTGTGTCGTCTCCTTTTAAGCGACAGTTGGTTTGCGGGAGCAATTTAGTATGCATTGCCGGCGGTCTCTACAATTCCCACATGAGCGACATAGCTTAGCCAGGTATGTATAGCGCACAATTATTTTTTATCGACCACTAGAGTGCGCCCTTCTTTTATTGAAACGTATTCATATATTTTGATCGCGTGGGATTTGTGTTGAATTTGATGACCCAATTATAATTTAATAATTTCTCTTCACTATTGACTTTATTTATTCGACAGATTCTTGTTTATCCTTGTATCGGCAAATATTATGAAACCTTTGAAGGAAGTTTACTCCGGTTACAAATATATGTAAAAAAAACCGTTAATTCATAGAACAGTATTTTTCATCTATTTTAGCTATTTTCACACCCACTTTTATTTATTTCAAGGAAATAAACAGTAATTAAATTAAAAATATAAATAATTGGCTTGACACTAATGTTACTGCTTATAAAATCTCAAGTTTCTATAATTTTTTTTTAAACTAAACAGTCCCAGGGTAGTCCAACTGCGGCACTTTGAACGATTATTTTTAGTTCCAACTGATTGTCAAATTATTTCAAATTTCTAAATTTATATAACCTATGTCAGCTCCTGGGAAATCGAAACAAATTACTGATTTGAATAACTATTATTATTATTCCACCATAAAATTAGCGAAATCCAAACACCGATCATAATTAACTAACCGGTATCTTAAGTATTATTAGGAGTGCTGTCATATACTTGTGCCATTATATCTGACTTCAATACACGTATTTTCTACTTTTGTTTAAATATGATTTTTGTACAAAAACATTGTTTTGGTGTATTTTAAATGCGTTCAATTGCGACTCGCAAAAATTTTAAATTTCGAATAATGCCTCGCACTATCACAGAGCTTGGCTACCCCTGATATAAATGTTTAGGTTTAAAGAGAGTCCCACGGATATCAGTGTCCCAGCGGTGGACCAGAGTTACACAGCTACTGACAGAGCTACGAATACTACACACCGTCATCACCATTCGATAACAAATCGGTCTCGTCGAAGACAAGGTTGGACCGTATGTCACAGGATACGACAATCTCCGATCATACCGTTGCTGGAGTTTCTTTAGCCACTTCTTCTACAGCGCTAACGATTTCCAAAGTAGCAGTAGAGATATAAACCAGGCAATAGCAACCGACCAAGCCAAAGTTCGATCCTCTGGGACTCTCTTGTGTTGAAGTGCTAAACGGATATTGTCGACGTATGATAGTTACAGCGGGGATCCGCCCATGGGCTTACTAACTTCCTGGAACGTTCACCAAAGCGATCTAACTCGACTCGACCCAAGGTTCTTCCGGTAGCCCTGGAACTTGACTATTTTAAAAGAGGTCTCAGGTTATGTACACTCTGAACCCTGCCACATCTGAAAATGCGACTTTGGTAGCAGTAAAAGAACGGTAAAAACGGTGGATCAGACCAAGGAGCATGTGATCTCTTGCTTTCCCGTGTATGGGAGGTTGAAAATCACCTGCGGCAGCATCAATTACCTCTTGGAAGATGACAATAGTTGCTGCGTTTACTTGGGGTTTTGTACCAAGGTGTCAAGCGACGTAATAAAGCGTAGAGTAAGGAGAATAATAAGCGTGATATAAATTATCACAGGGAATTGTATTATATGAGCTATTACTAAATTTAATATTGAAGGGAATGTAAATAAGAATTAATGACAAAAATAAAGTAAGAAAATCTAAAAAATAAAATTGCAAGAAGTATGGCGGGTCGTTATTGATTGCCGTTATTTTGATCAATTAAATCACATATTTATTTCAAAATTAAACTAAAGTTTATACATGAAACGACACCCGCGAGAATACGCCGTACTTTTGCACGAACGAACACATCCACTAGACTTCAAGAGAAGTTTTAAATAAAGGGAAAACTATTCTAATTTCAAATATAATAGTTATATATTTTTAAACGGTTTTATTTAGTTCGAACCGTACGGAATTTATTTGTTTATTTATTTGGGTCAAAATTAGAAATTGAAATTTAAGCACCTTCCCGTTGTCAGGTTGATCTGAAATTTGGTACACACATTTAATTTAGATGACAATACAATATAATAAAATTAATAACATTATAAATTTAAGATGGCCGCCGATACAAAATGGCGGATTACATATTTTTTCTTAACCCCCTCAATATGGGTATCAAATGAAAGGGCTACACTAGTAAAACACGATGATTATGTCAAAATTTAAAATTCAAGATGGACGCCGTTCCAATATGGCGGAGTATCAAATAAAACCGTTAAACTTAAAAGTTTTTTTACCGATTTTATAACGAACAAACCAGTTCACAGTCCACGGAGCAGAGGGACTGTTCGATATCCAGTGCGTCTCAAAACGCTTCCAATATCAGACGATTCGGATGGCTTCGGCCTCTGGCCAGATACGACGGTTACAACAAAAATAACTTCTTTTTAAAAAAATAATAATACCCAATAAAACTGTTCCGTAGTTTTATAAGATAAATGTCAATTTAGTTCTTTATTTTAAATTTACAGGAATATTAATTATAGGTGCAAAAGTTTAACGTAATGACAATATAGTAATAAAAATTATTTTTGATGTTCAAATTACTATGGAAGATAAAGATAAAATTAATTTATTCAACATTGGAACTTTAAAAATAATTCTTATTGATCTTCAACTTATTATCTATTTATTTTTGACTCTGCTTCGCAGTGTTATAGTTATGCAGCAGCAGAAAAAACTCCACAACAACAACATCTTTTAATAAAGTTTAACATAGATTTATACATATACACTTTATTAGAAATAGCCTGAATGAAATCAAAATAATCAGGCGATAACACTGCCAAGGATTCTTGTCATTTCAATATTCGCTTATTGAATTATAAGCTATTTCATTCAATAAACGAATTTATAGGTAATTAATGTAACATATTTCAGTGAACATTTTATATAGGTGATCAGAAACAGGTGTAAAAACTTTATGAATTTTTGCTGATAAATGAGCACTATATTCACCGCCTTTAAGCCCACTTATAACTAATCATCCTGTATAAATAAGGCAAACTTAATGCTATGATTCATTTAGGGTGGTAAAAGCAAATATTAGGTATTTTTTGAAAAATAAGTAAAGTTCACTTCTGATATTATAGAAAATACTGTTGTCGACTTAATAACGAACTGATTATGAAAAGTTATACAGACATAACTGAAAGTAAATAGAAAGGAACTAAAATAAGAAAACATGGTAATTACAATACGGAATATCTATATATCATTGCCATATCTAACGGAATAATTATACTAACGACTTTGCCCCTAAATCCACGCCACTCGCACACGCTGTCATTTATTAACGACGACTTTAATACTAGAAACTATTCAGGCTAATGCAAGCTGCTTGTTCAATTAGATTCTAAAACACGCGATGGTTAAAAATACCTCTACATTATTGTACAGGATGATTAGTTATAGGTGTAAAAAGGAGGACATCACACCAAGAAGATACAAGTAGAGGGTATACCTTAAGGAAATTGAAATCTGTGGTATACAGGGTGTTTTAAACTACATATAGGGGGTTCTCTGAGTATCTTCACAGGTTCAAGCTCATGGAGGACCCCTCGTGCTACAGCGAACCGGGCGTGGACCAGACCGTGGCCCACCTTGTTGCCTATTGTTCCGCACATGCAAGGATGCGCAGTGCCCTGGAAACGGAGGTAAAGTTAAAGATAGATTTAGAGAGCATCGCCTTAATGATGGGCGACGACAAGCTTCGCCCATCATTCCTATAGTTTGCTCGTAGGGTGATGACTGACACTGTTAATAGAAACAAAACAGTATAGATAAGTAGGTAATAAACTGCACATAAAATAACTGGTTAATTAATAATAGGATAAATAGAACAAGAAAAGTATAGTAATGTATTAAGAGAAGCAAAACCCAAATAAAATTGACCAGAGATGGTGTTAAATATACAAATAAATTAAGGAGTATATATATCGCTTTTAAAAACATACAATTCGATAACAAGAAATCATTATTAATTTATTTAGAAAAGCACATCAACTTTCATTTTGTTGTTGCTTTATTAAAAAAACCTAAATATATAAAATTTTTAAGTTTAGACCTATTTCTATTTACCTCTGAGCATAACTGAAATATGCTACATTTATATATTTATATTTATCTGTTAGAATGCGACAGTCCAGTTGGATATGTGTATGGTCCAGATGTTCACGGAGCACGGGTGATTCTCTGAGTATCTGTATAAGTTCAAACACAAGAAGAGTTTCTCGTGCATCTGTAACTCAGAAGTGAACTAAACCGTGGTGCACATCATTGCCGACTGTCCTGTGTTCGGAGGTTTCCTCTCGTGAAGAAGGCAGCATCGCCTCCTTTCTCGGCCAAGACAAATGCAGCCTTTATTTTTCCTAGAATTCTCCAAAAAAGCAGTTAAATATACAATAGAAAAGAGTACGACTCAGAAGTAAGTCAAAAAGGGTAAAGAAATATCCCAAACTAGTCATGAGTAAAATACTAAAGGTTTAGTGATTAAGAAAGATAGTAAAAAAGCTATAATTGTAAAAAAAAAACTAAAAATAATAAGGAATAATAAAACGTAAATAAAAACGAAAAATTGAGTCAAAGTTATGATAATACACCAATACCTCGCTTTGCGTCGTTTCGTTTTGCGTTTTCTTTCGAAGTTGCGTCGCTGCTTAATTAGTACTAATTTTCACTGTGCGTCGTTAGATTTTCGAGGTTGCATTGTTTTGGGTTTGAGTCTTTATTTTTTTTTGAAATTTTCTTTTTTTAAAAAAAAAGAAAAGTGTGGCCAACTTTTGTTTCTAATTGCGCAATGCCATCAAAACTCGGGGATTCCTTTTCTAACTAAAAATCAACGCAATTTTAATACAGTTCTATTGTTTTGCTAATTTTGGAGCTCAGTTTCAATTACGTAGTGTGGTGTGCTTTTTTTTAAAAGAGAATAATAAATTTATATAATTTTTAACGTGTTGTTTCTGGTTACAAAGAAGGTATATATTGTATTATACAATTTATTTATTGGGAGAGTTAAATTATCTTTGTTTTTTAAATGCTTACTTTGTTCAATTTTCTTTTTAAAAGTTGTATTTTCGTAACCCTGGAACCTATCTTCGATCTTTACATGGTTTGCTATAGAAAATTGTATTCACTTTGCGTCGTGTTTTTTTGGAACGTAACCACGACGCAAAGTGAGGTATTGGTGTAAAGCAAACTGTGGTCTAGGAACCAATATGAGAGAAGAAAGTTGATGCACGGGAGGTGATTTGAATGTGAAGAAAGATAGAGATGGTGAAGGACAGACGTAAATTGTAATATAGGAGATTGTGAAAGGTGTAAGAAGATAGTGAAATATAAAGTATAAAATGAAAATATATTTAGCTAAGTTGTAACATATCTGACCCACGTAAGGTAGAGTGGAACGAGAGATCTCCAAAAGCGGGCCATTAAAAGTAATATAAACAAAACTATTGTATTGAGTTTTTTATTATTATTGTTAAGTTGGATCATCGTGATGATATTTTATTTAGGAGTGTTATGCCTTGCAGTGGGAATTTTTCCGCTGATATGATGATAAAGATTGCCTTATATTACAGTCGTATCTCGTCCAATGTTGGACCATTATAGATTTCAAATAATTATCTACGAATCATTTTTAAACGGTTTTATTTAGTTCGACCCGTACGGAATTTATTTGTTTATTTATTTGGGTCAAAATTAGAAATTGAAATTTAAGCACCTTCCCGTTGTCAGATTGATCTGTAATTTGATACACACATTTAATTTAGATGACAATACAATATAATAAAATCAATAACATTATAAATCTAAGATAGCGGATTACGTATTTTTCCTTAACCCTCTCAATATGGATATCAAATGAAAGGGCTACACTAGTAAAACACGATGATTATGTCAAAAATTAAAATTCAAGATGGACGCCGTTCCAATATGGCGAACTAGGTACATATTTTTCCACAACCACCACAATATGGGTATCAAAAAATTGTTTAAATTAAAAGTTTTTTAAATGTATTTATTTATATACAAAACATTCAGAATGTTTCACGTTTTGATATTTAATAGAAACAAAGTATATATATAATCCAATATTCAAGAGTACTTCACATCTGCCAAAATGTCGAATTATGTCAAACCGATCATTGGTATTCGGAATGTCGACCGCATTTACAAAGTTAATTTATCTGATAGTAAAGCAATAATTGCCGTTCCGTTTTCAGATTGTACGCGATTATTTTTTTTTTCGGTCCAATTAAGAGATGCTTTCACAGATAAAAAATAAAAAGTTTTTTTTTTAATTGATGTTTTTAGACGAAGCTATTAACGACCTACAGATTATAAATACAAAGTAAAATAGATATACGAACATTCTATTCAAGAGCGAAACGGTAATGAAGGATCTTCTCTTATCTCTGTGCTATAGATAGAGGAATACATAACAACATTAGATGTTACCTATGTTCGCACAAAGCCAAGAAAGACAAATCAGCAATATATTAACCGGATATAGCTTAGAAAATTAGGAAGTTGAGGTGGCAGTTAGTGATCAAATAGTGGACAAAATAGATCATCGCTGGGTCATTTAAATTTTGGAGAAAGAGACGGACAATCTTTTAAAGGTCGTTCGAACATGTTTGATGCCACTTTCTACCAGTCTTCGTATAATTTAAGTTACTTTTTATCAGGGGCTGCTTAACTTATAGTGTAAGGTGTGCAATGCACACGGGCGCTGCCGTCTCAGGGGACAGCCTGTGACTGCTAAGTGTATCATCTTGGAATCTATCGCAATTCGCCGCTTAGTTTCGCAACAGAGATGTGCTACAGACATAAAAACAATGAGTGTTATTCTGCCCTCATAAGAAGAAAGGCCGTAACTAATACCATACTGTAAGCTATACCTACTTATAAAATAGCTTGTTGGAATATGAAAAAACTTTGTTGTTACGACGGCAAAGTTAATAGTTACAGCCGCGGGGGGAGTTCAGGCCTAGGGGGCGCCAGGGTTTCATTGCACACGGGCGCAACACGAACTAGAGCTTTATTAGATCCTCCAAACAAATTAAAATTAAGCTAAAAGGTTCGTAAGTAATTTAGATTTAACTTAATTTACTACAAAACAAAATATTAAAAATGTATCCATTTCTTACACTCTATTAAGGGGAAATCACTTTTTATTGTGTTATTCGAATTCCTTTTAAGTTACTTAAGCGAAATAGAAGTTAACTTAACACTTAAATGCTTTATCAGCATCATATCAGCCGATAGAGGCTCTATAAACGTTTTATATTGCCATTATGGTGTTTTATTCATTTATTTTAACACTTTATACAATTTATGTATATCGGTGAACTTAATGACGAAGGCTTTCTCTACCAGTTAACCGCTAGGCTGTGCAGAGATAAATTAATAAAAGTAGATGAATCAATAAATATCATTAAACCCAAAAAAATAATAAAAAAGTAAAAAAAAACATTAAAAAGAAATAAATTATTCACTAAGATAAAAACCTTTTTTACAAATATGTTACTTATTATAATTATAAATAAACATACCATAATATATATATTCATATATCTACAATACATATTTCATTAATGTAAATAATAAAGTACAAAAAAATATTTAGTTGAAATTGACTTCTAAGCGTTATATTATTAATATAATGAAGCCAAGAGAAAAGTATTTGGAAGAGTTTTCTAGCCCCAGAAGAAAATATCAGATCGTAGATAAAGTTCTTGGATACCTGACTTCAGAGATATAACTGAATATATTATAGATGATATATAATGATATATGATAGACGTTCACTACATATAACGCATACTAAAAATAAACTGGGATAAAAGGTTTATTATTCAAAAAACAAATATTTAAATGACTTGAATCCTTAGCAGTGATGTCGCCTCATTTGATTTTATTTAGTCTATATCTGATAAAGTTTATACGTGTAAATCTTTTAAACTTTATTAAAATATGTGTTGTTGTGGAGGCTGTGTTCCTGCTTCTTATCCACAGCTATAACACCTTACGAATCAGAGAAGAGTCAATAATAAAACCGATTAAAAAAAAAGATCGTAAGTTGACCTAGATTTAAATGTTCTAATGTTGAATAAATCTGAACTTAAATATCTAATAGATTCAGGCGTTACTTTGCGGAAGTCCAATATAAGTAAAAAATGCATTTAGTAAGAAAAAGACCAATATTTAGCCACTTCCGCACATGCAGTGGTAGTCGTGCAACAAAGTGCACCGCCCGCCAGACCGCTGATAAATGAGTCTTTGTGTTTGGCACTAATCGGTGAAACATAACTCCTGAAGATGCCCCGTGGAGGGGTGAAACACGTGTTGGGTGATTTGACGGTGGCGATTGTGTGATTCGCATTGTTTGCCGCATACCCATTTATCAGCGGGCTGGCGGGCGGTGCACTTTGTTGCACGACTACCTCTGCATGTGCGGAAGTGGCTAAATATTGGTCCTTTTCTTACTTAGGATGCACTTCCGCAAGGTAACGCCTGATTCCATTAAATATTTAAGAAATGCATTTATCAGCGGGCTGGCGGCCGGTGCACTTCATTGCACGACTACTGCTACATAGCAGAAGTTGCTATATATTAGTCTTTTTCTTACATAAATCTGAACCTAATTTTATATTTATCTTTACATTTATTTCGTCGCTCGAATCTAGTAACCTCCTTAGCTTAACTACGCCATTAATCCACCTAATAGAAAGCCTAATAAACCGCTTCTACCTTAAAATGTTTGTAACAAAATAATGCTAATTTTACAATAGCTATTGTCATCAGTCACAAAATGTATCATAATCCAAATATTATCAAAAAGAGGGAATGTAATAATGAACATTGACCAAATGACGTGAGAAAATTACATTTCAGTAGTGTTCAATTAACATCGCTGATTGCTATGTGGTAATATACATTCGAATTTCACTCAATTGGTCTGGTCGGAATTTCGTTTTGTAATCATTTTGTACCGTTAACAATACATTCATAGTTAATTTTAAACCGTTTTTTTCTCAAAGCATACGTTAAACCCTACATACTTTTTACTGATAACCTCGTAATTATATTCAAATTTGTTAAGCAGAAAAAACTACACTAAAAATCGTACAAAATATCCCCACAAAATCACGTTTATTATATGGTATATTTAAACATAATAAAACATTCACGCCCGTACAAATATGTCAACGGTATTTTGTTATACAACATTCTGTGTATAATTTCAAATTTAGCCGATGTCATGTAGAAATATGTTCTCGAACATTCTTTTTGAATTTATAGCGATTTGCGAACATATCTAGCCATACATCCATTCTCAACCACTACATTCTAGGTTTCCTTACTATTTTATTTTGCAACATTACATTTATTGTTCAAATATTTAACACATATTTTCTTTACAATTATCATATTACATAATACTGTTTATTGCACTATTTTTGGTACTACTTTATTTATTTTATTTCTATATTTTAGTGTTTGCTTTAATTTTTTTATTCATATTTTAGTCTATTTGAGTCTATTACAGTGTTTTATTTTTTCCTATTGCATTTATTACCACCTTCCTGCAGTAGCTAAGGAAGCATTCTCTCTCCCCTTCGTCTTGCATGATGGCTGAGATACTCCTTTCCTCTATCTTTTTGCCCATCATCATTCGGAATCTGCGCGCAGTCTTCCGAACGCCGGACAGTGGGCCACAAGGTGGACCACGGTCTGGCCCACGCCCGGTTCACAGAAGCACGAGGGGTCCTCCTTGAGCTTGAACCTGTGCATGCTAAGTATTCGCCGTTGGGATGCTAAATCGCGTTGTAGGAGGAGCAGTGTATGGTGCGCGAAGCTGACAACGAATATAGCAGGTTAAGGGCAGTTGCAATGTATTGGTGTCAACCTTCAACAATCAAAACTGTTTTCGAGTGGCCACCACATGCTGGTAGATGTGAGTAGGTCCTTCATTGGGTTGACCGTCGTCATAGTTCGGGAAAGAAGACATAATTCGCGGAAAGTCGCTGAATGAGGGTATATAGGCTATATCTTTTCGCTAAAAAGAAAAATAATAACAAGAGAATAACTATAGTTTTAAATTTCAGTGATAACTTTGTGCTCTTTAGTATGATTGTCCTAACAATTATAAAAAAGTTTATATATACACACACACACACACACATATATATATATATATATATATATATATATATATATATATGTGTGTATATGTATATATATATATATATATATATATATATATAAGCCGTACAGGACGACTCTCCTTTCAACATTTTTTATTATTACGTACTCCTTTTTTAATCTTCTATAGTTTTATTAAACGTAAGGTGGTTATATAAAAAGCGTACTTTTTAAAACACAGTACATTATAATACAATACAATACAACATAGTATAATATAATACAATACAATATAAATATTCGGTAAAACCGACAATATCAAGATACGAGAATGCTCAATCAAACCGTCTTTCTATAACGCGAAACTAAATCACCGAGTTATAGGAGGAGTTTATTGTAAAAACATATTTTATACTATTATGTATATTAATATAAGAATGTCATGGATTTATAATGCAATGTATTTGAGTTATTCCACTGATTGTGATGTTCTAAACACTTCTAAAAACAATTTAATTAGAGTATTTTAAAAATGATTCGTATTATTTAATTCCATTTCCATGGCAATGGCATAGAAACTAACTATTGCGGATCGAATTGCCGCCCTCGAGTCCGGCGCGACGGTTTTAATTAAGAACAAACGTTTAAAATTAATTATAATTAAACTGTTTCGTATTTCACTTTAATTTAAGCTGTTGATGTTGACTTAGTTTTACAATAACAGTTGTAAATATATATATATATATATATATATATATATATATATAGAAGTAAATATATATAATAATATATATATATATTTATACATATATGATAAGGAGAATTTGTTTTGGCAATTGGGTGGTGGTGGTCTAATATCAGAAAGGAACTGGAAACCCTTCAACTTGATGCAGAGACAACCCAGGATAGAGTGGCCTGGAGCAAATTGATAAGGAGACCCGACCCCAAATAAAGGGAAAAGGGAAGGAAGAAGAAGAAGAAGATATATATATATCATCGTAACAACACGTCCGCCTCAACAGCGTTCAAGCGAGGGCGGCCCAGGGCGGCCCGCGTCGCTTCCGACCGCCGAGTAGTCCTCACTTCGCAAACCACACACCTTCATGGGTATAGTCCCCTTTCGTTCTAGTTGTAACTGGTATACAATGGCCCAGAGTAAAGTTTTCAACTCACGTAACTCTGTTTCCGTGAGCTTAAATTCGATGAAGATTTACAAAGCCTAAAGAAGCGAAGAGCGTAACATCGCACATGCACGGATGCGCAGTGCCCTAGAGACTGAAACAAAGCTAAAGATAGACATAGAGAGCATCGCCGTTATGATGGGCGACGACAACCTTCGCCCATCACTCCTATCTTTCGCTCGTGGGGTGGCGAGTGATACGGTTGAAAGAAATAAAATTGTATAGAATAAGGTACTTAATAAACTCCGCACAAAATAAATTGTTAACTAATAATAAGAAATAGAAAAAGAAATGTGTAATAAAGAATGAAGAAAGTAAAATAAATGTGTAAATAAAGATAAAATAAATGTAAGATAAAATTAAAAAATAAAAATAAATAAAATGTACCTAGCCACCTTAGAGTAAGAAGATGATGGAAGAAAGGCGAGGAAAGAAAGAAGGTATAAAAGAGCAAAACGAAAGATATTGTGAAGGACAAAAGTAAAGAATGAAAGATATTGTGACGCGTGAAAGATAGTGATAAATAAAGAAAAGACTGAAAAAAAGATTATTATAAAGCCCCTGATCCCAAAAAGTTAGGGGTACGAGAGGCCCCCAATAGCGGGGGCCAAAAGGGCCATAAGGGGCTGCTCGTGATCGTGACTATGTATTCGGTCATCATTTGCTCGTTTGCAGTGGAAGTGCGAGGAAAGTCGCTGAATGAAGGCAGCACAAGGTCGGTCATTGTGGCGATCCTTGAAGAAAACCATACTGTACTACTGTACTACCGTACTACTGTACTACTGCACAACTGTACTACTGTACCATACTGTAACATTACATATAAGCTTTCCATATATCTAAATTTAAATTTTAACAAAAAAAAATATAAACGCAATAAATGTCACATAATTTGTAATACAGTAAAAAATATTTGAACACTTGAACATATAGGTCATCTCAAGTGGAGTGAGATTGTAGAAGTGTCTTATCGAATCAGTGGACCTTTGGTTTTTATAACAAACATTCCAATGCGCACGCGCACCAGCCACAGCAGTTTACATCCATTGCCCGGGGGATGGACCCTGGCCTCGGTTGCGTTCACTAGCTACGTGAGGTCTCACACGACGGAGCTAATTCGAATTTAAGCTATAATTTCTCGTCTCGGTTCTTCAACTTCATTCTCGGAGCATCTTTAAAATCACGCAACAATCTTTATATCGCCTCGAACCCCAAAAGGAAACAAATATTAAAAAAAACATTAATATTAAGTAGCGTTTAGCTATAAGTTAGAGCTCAATATTTTGTCTGTGTTCATAGTTCCATTATTATGTATTCTTTATTATTTTTCAATTTGTATATTTGTTTATCTCTTCTATTTTTTGTTTCACAATGCTTTAAATTTTGTAACTCCGTTCTGAGAGTAAACAATCACATCAACTGCTTTCGGCTTCTTACCTTCTCTTTTCTCATTCTCTTCGACTTAACTTAAGGTGATGCAGAGATAATTAGTGATCAAATGTTATCCAAACGCTTATTGGTAATTAATTTTCTAGCTTTTAAGAATCAAAGTTAATTTGTAATCAGGTTTCTAGCCTTTTTCTAGCCTTTAGGAATTAAAATTCATTGGTAATAATATTTCTAGCCTTTTAAATTAAAAGTTCATTGGCACTTAAGTTTCTAGCCTTTTAGAATCAAAGTTCATTGGCACTTAAGTTTCTAGCCTTTAACAATCAAAGTTCACTGGCAGTTAAGTTTCTAGTCTTTAACAATCAAAGTTCATTGGCAGTTACGTTTCTAGTCTTTAACAATCAAAGTTCACTGACAGTTAAGTTTCTAGTCTTTAACAAACAAAGTTCATTGGCAGTTACGTTTCTAGTCTTTAACAATCAAAGTTCATTGGCAGTTACGTTTCTAGTCTTTAACAAACAAAGTTCATTGGCAGTTAAGTTTCTAGACCTTAACAATCAAGTTAATTGATAATTAATTTTCTGGCTATTAAGAATCAAAGCCGGGTGATGTGAATTTATAATATTTTAGAGTAAACTGAGTTATTATGATGGTATGTAAAAAATTAGATTCGTGCGATATTAATTATAATTAAAAATGCCGTTTAAGCGCAGATATAGTTTTCTGCTAATTAATAAAGGCGCTATCAATATTCGTTAAACCAGATAGCGCGCGCTGCATCCCCATCCATCAATAAAGGATTAATTGATTTATGGTTCTCTGTGGCATTGTGAATCTTAAATTTATTGGAACGTGCACGGAACAGGATTGACGGAACTTAACGGTTTATATAAAGCGATCTAGTAATTGTTAAATAAATCGGTGTTAACAGTATTTTAGAGTGATGATAATTAGTTCCAAATTCAAATTTAAAACTTCTAATTTCAAAGTTACTTATTATTGGCAATCATAACAAATTAAAAATTTTAATTGAGTATTTTTAGGCACATAGCCTTGAAGGTTGCGCACCGGAAGAAATATTTTCAAATTAAGAACGATTTTGGTGTCTAAAGTCACTTATCATTTCAATTCTTTTTTTATTTTCTGTAGTCTGATCTTTCTACAATGTTTTTTATAGTAAAATTTAATCTTGTATCACCTATAAAGTAACATATAACATTACCTTTAAAGGAATAATTTTTTTTTCATATTATTTTAACTTAAGTGTACTGGTGGAGTATCTGTGGCCACATTCAATGAAAACCAGATGACCACGTGGTAAAAACTGCCTTAAGCCTCCCAGAATTCCCAAGAGGGAGAGGGCGTCCAAAAGCTACGTGGTGGTTTAATATCAGAAAGGAACTGGAAACCCTTCAACTTGATGCAAGAACAACCCAGGATAGAGTGGCCTGGCGCAAATTGATAAGGTGACCCGACCCCAAATAAAGGGAAAAGGGAAGGAAGAAGAAGAAGTACTGGTGGAGTATCTAAATAAATAAATTCAAGACGCTATATGCAGACTTTTAACCGGTTCTATTCTATATATAAATCTATGGAAGAGGTCTATGTCTGGCAATGGATGCTTTTAGAACACCTGAATAGATTATATATATATATATATATATATACCTTTACAGGTTTGTATTTTTCTTTACAGCCTAGGACTTGCCGTACTTAACTATGTCGTAGTTCCACTTAGTGGAAAGCCTACCTGTCTCGTGATCCGAACCTTTCATCACCAGCGGCTATCGTATGAACGAGTGATGTGATCCGCTTACTGCTACTTCAGACCACCAATTCTTCGAGCAACGTCGGTGATCTTGGTTCTTCTACGAATCTCCTCATTTTTGATTCCATCTCGCAGCGAAATTCTGATCACAACGCTCTCCATTGGTCTCAGGATGACCTATATTGTTAAACTATATTATAAGTTATGTGTTGTTATAAAGTTTCTTCTTACTTCTTCTCCACAACTATAACGCTTTGATAAACAGAATAGTTTAGAAAATATAAATATATTACAAAAAATAATAGGTTGACGATCAATAAGAGTACAGTTACAATGTTGAAAAAATTGATTTTATCTTATTTTTTATCTTTTACGATGTATTTCATTTCTTGTAGAGCTTGGTTAAGTCTACTATATATTCGTATGATAAATGTCTTAAACTGGAGAATAGTCACTTTCTACAAAGGTTCATTTTCAGTGTAGGAAGTTATGAGGAAAACAGGTATCAAACATAACAATTATCTCTTAAGTGGTCAATCATTAAAAATGAACATTTGTCTGTATGTCCCTTATAGAAACCTAAACTATGCGTTTTATCTTGTGATAATCTTTGGCAAAGTTGTTGTGTATGAGATCATGAAAGTTTCTAAGTTAATATGACAAATTTTCGACATATCGCGCCACTGTGAGTCCAATGAACTTCATATATCGCCGTGGCAGTTAACGTTATTTTGAAACGAAAACATCGAACGAATGATGACTTTTAAGAGTTGTGGGTTAAATATGAATTTATGTTAATTGTGAAATTCATGTCCGGCTCAAATAATTTCAAAAATATATAAAACCAAATAGATTTTATGTTTTTTGTTTTGTTAATGTCCACGCGGACGAAGTCACGTGGACCAGCTAGTTTTATGTAAAATAGAATCACATCACGCTTCTTTCTAATGACATCAAATCAACGTACGTTGAAACTAGCTTCGATCTGAGAAGAGCCCACAGTAAAGTCGGCCGAGTGTTTTTGCGATCACTTTTACATACATACTTTCATAGGTTTTCCATTCTTTACATTTCTCCATCATTCTCTTTTATTGCTTAGAACTATTGACACATTTAGATCATTCTTTATTGCGTTGAGTGAACATACAGAATGTATTTTTTTTCTAGCTTTTGTTTCAGAGTTAGAGCTTTTCGCCTGTGTTTAATTTTCAGATGTAGACTAAATTCAAGTCATACAAAACGCTTACAAACGATACAAAGTAATAGTAATTATAAACAGACTGTGGCGGTTCGCCAATTTTACATTTTTATCGACGGCTAAGACAAATATCGGTAAACGTGCACCCTTATACAGGATGTGTGACCTCCACATGTTAGTGATATTGATATATTCTCGTGCTCTCTCGTGTCTTTTAAAAGACAATTTCGTTCGATATTATTGAATACATACAATACAATTTAGGCCTCAATGGAACGTGGCAGCTTGCTGTGACTCGTAATTATTGCGGTGTGATATGCAGAATGCGCTGAATCTTTGATCCCTGTTTAGTAATGTTTTTTTTCGTTTTGTAGTTGTTTGACTTTAAATCATTAAATGTTCTTAGTGATATAGTTATAAGGTAGCAATTGTAACTAATTTTATATTTCTAAGTTTCTAAGTTAGTACTTTCTTACTGCCTTTTGTTACTGTTTATCTCCAATAAAGTAAATAAATAAATATTTTTAATGTATGTTTATCAGACGTTCTTTTATCATTATATCATCCGATTGACGGCTGACATATCATCACCATCATATCGGCTATCGATGTTGATTAAAAAAACGGAATCACATGTTCATCAATAAAGCATATTATTGTATAAGTTTATTCTAAGTTAGTAATTTCTTACTGCTTTTTGTTCCTGTTTATTTCCAATAAAGTAAAGTAACGTTCCCAAATGCAAAACTAAATGTTTCTGATGTCACATTTTCAGGAAAATATGGAGAAATACGCATTATAATCATTGAGCTGTACAACTTTATTGTGAGTTTATATAATATTATACAAGTCAATATCTATTATCCTAGTTTCATTGCAATTAGGTGCAATAGGTTGAAGTCACACGACATCATGTAACAATTTCGTCTAGTCATCGAGTATCAATGTTGACAGATAGCTGGTCGAACCTTAAGGTTCTAGAGTCGATACTACGAACCCACAAGCGCAGCGTTGGGCGTAAATCCACCGTGTGGTTCGACAACCTATTTAAGATTGTTAGAAAGCGATTGATCCAGATCATTTGCCACTATCGAGGCGGTTATCTTTGTTCGTCGAACAAATGACACACTCAGACTGTATGATAATGTTTGTGCTGTGGTAGCAATATCTCGTCACAGGAACTCGTGCGTGTATTGCACGTACGAAACTCAAGATGCGATCGCACTACTAATCAATGTGGTGGATACGGCGACTGTTGACAGACACTGGCATACAACCTGAGGATACCAATATGGAGTAGGAATGAGGAGGTGGTCGCACCGCAAAATTAAAACTGGACATTGTTCAGGCGTAGATTAAATAGATAAAGATACGTTCTTATTTCCGTCAATATTGTACCATACAAAAACGTGAGTAGAAAAAAAAGAAGAAAAACTCGTAATTGTTAAACGTAAATGCAAAACAAACGCACGGACGCTAATATCCGTAGCACATCCTAACAATAACAGAGATGACCATATGCAAAGAGAAATCTATGGAAACTTATGTTCAGTTTTGGAAGTATTGTAGTTGAAATTATGATGATGTATATTTACCGTCTACCTTTGAAAACTATTCCACTTTCCTCAAATATTTCTCTGAGTAATAGTACCTTATTATTAGTTTACTGAGGTCCAGCTCCTTGAAAGCCTGCTTTCTGTTCGTGATCATTTCATTTTTGGATAGAATAAAATAAATGGGATCATAAAAAAAGTTGATGAAAAGCAGATGTTGTCACCTCTGTAATACACCGGTGACTGACGGACTTTAATGGAAAGTTCAACGTCAGTCACCGATGACTGACGTGCCATTTAAAGTACAATGAAAGTATGTAAATACTTTAGGTAGAGTTTAAATTTAAATCTAAAGCGGAAAAACAAGAGAATAATTCGAATTTGAATTTAAATTTAGTTGGACGTCAAAAGAAGTTTACGTAAAGGATCAAATAGCCCTTTACGGAAACAGCGGAGGGAAGAGCGCTTAAGTACACTTGAAATAAATCGAGAAAGTTCCAAAGGAATCATTAGGCCTCGGAGCACGAATCTTCATTGATTTATTCTTTGTAGTTTTCAGTTTACATTTTTTGTGAGTAAAAACAGAAAGTCTGACACTGTATAAGTTAATGACATGAATGACAAAATAAAGGACAAAAGATAAATAGGTGGAATGGAAAATATTCATCTGTCTCCTATATATTTAATGAAATCAATTACAATGTTATTTTGCGGAAGTCCATCCTAAGTAAGAAAAGGACAGGACGTGCAACAAAGTGCACCGCCCGCCAGCCCGCTGATAAATGCGTATGCGGCAAACAATGCGAATTACCCTGCCATCGTTAAATTACTCAACACGTGTTTCACCCCTCCACGGGGCATCTTCAGGAGTTATGTTACACCGATTAGTGTCAAACACAGAGTCGTCTCTGTACCACTGCATGTGCGGATGTAGCTAAATATTGCCTTTTCTTACTTATCTCTCTTCTTTCTTTCTTTTCAGCCGATGAATGCCCAAGACTTAGGCCTGTGTCAAAGATAGCAACGAAACCTTCTAGCTACCGTAACTATGTAGTCGGTCCAACTAGTGGAAGACTTACCAACGCCGTGTCTGACCCGTGGATGCAACTCAAGAACCTTTCTACCCCAACAGCTGTCAGCTAACGGTGTTTCTTCAATATTTTATTTATTTATGTTTATACTTTTAAAGCCAGCCTAGCGATATAGGAATAAGATTTGTAATTATAGGTCGCGGTCATCAAACTTTGTGCATTAATTACCTTCTTATAAATGTATGTCATTAAATATGTATATATATATTAATATATGTAATTATATATATATACACCCTAAACTGCTATCTCCTTCATGTCTCTCATCATCATCCAAATATTGTATGGTAGAGATAGCCGCGAGCGATAAGACCTCCTCTTGCACTTATATATAAATTGTTTCTTTTTTTTGTTATCATTTATGGGTGTAAAAGTGTAAAAAAATAGAAAGTAATATGCGATTACCACTGATCATAAATTTCCAGAGGATGATTTCCACAATACCACACTGCAATAGCTAAGCCGCCTTCCAAGCGCAGCGAATAGGGTAAATCCCCCTATAAATATCTTTTGAGATATATACCTTACAGTGGGCATCTAACAGTTGAAAAGAGACGCTTTGAACTAGAATAATATATCGTTGTTCTAAATTTAAATAGTAATACTTTACATATGTTTGATTTGCTGTTTGTATCTTAACTTTTGTTAATGTGTCTTTAATATAAATATTGCTATTGTAATGTTTTAGTTCATATGCATCAACGTGTACAATAAATAGTAATAAATAAATAAATAAATTTGTAAATATTAAAACTCCTTTTAGAGTTGATTTAAAAACATAAATTAAGTAAACACTTTAGACACTGTGCGATTTATTTTTAACATTCAAGCACTACAACTCTCTGTGGACGTATGCCGGGAACTCTTTTTTAAAAGAGTATGTTAAATCTCATTTCGGTGACGTCATTCCGTGGCTAAAGCACTCATTAATAATGCATACGCACTCGACGCGTACATTCGGCTGGAGGGCAATGGTATTTGAGATGCAAATGAACTGTATTCTACGTTGTATGTTTGTTTGCACTTACCGTACTTTTATTACGAGCTCAAAGCTTTTTGATTGCGTATTTGCCTTTTTATCTTGCGTCATATAACTAAATTATTCTTATATATATTACAGGTCTATTAATAAAACGCTACTGTTGTCATTTCGTTACCCTAGTGTCAGAAATAAAGGAAAAAGTAGGTAGTTTAGATGGGAGTCCCACACAAGGAGATAAGAGAGATGATGAATGGAGAAAGATATACTATGTGGCATGAAAGTGCGGGAAGTAAAAAAGCGAGAACTGGAATGAAAAGATAAAGCAAATATAGACTCCGACGATGTTGGAGGAATAAGAAAAAACAATGTATATATATATATATACATATATATATGTATAAATATATTACAGGGCCCGAATCAAGAGCGAATGCCGCTTAGGTAGAAAGATCGAGGAGGCAAACATCGTCTCCATAATGGCAGAAGTAGAAGACAGAACACCCTTCCTCAACTTCTTTAAGAAGGTTGCTAAAGAAATTACGGCAAGAAATAAAACTTAGACCAAATGTTCGGTTAAATGTAAGTACGAATACATTGTCAAAATAATAATAGAAATGAAAATGAATGTAATCAAAATATAAATCACAGAATCGAAAAAAATTGTAGAAATCATATACCTATATAATGTAAAAGTTTAAGTGATGAAAATTGTTATAATATATATAGAAAATAATAAAATAGACCTAAAATGTAGTGATTGAGGATGGGATGAAAGGTGACGGAAATATCACCTCCTTGGTGGGCGAAAAACGCCGCTCTTCGTTCCTAAAATTCTGAAAAAAGGTCGTACAGCAACAACTAAACAATCATAAAAATTTTATTAGAATGCAATCAGATTAAAAATTTTTTTTCAAATAGACATACATAATAGATTTTTAGGTTATGTGTAGTTTGATAGTACTGGTTCCGAATGTTGATATGCTAAGAAAAGCCGGCCAGAAACTTGATAGTTGCCATTTTAAATGAAAATTAAAAAATTTAGATTTTTACACTATAATATAAATAATGTAAATGTGTTAACAAACAAAGTTTCATACATTTCAATTAAATAAACACTCTTTTTTTTCCTCTCGGATTTCTAACTAGTTTGGGATAGGGACTTTAATTTTTCTTTTAATTCATTTTTTACATTTATTATTTTATTTTACCACGCTTCCTCCACGCGTCTTAAAATCTTTCATTCTTTTTATTACTTCCTACATTTCATCTGTCTTACTCTTTCATTCCATTTTCCTTCTTTTTCGATTCTTTTCATTCATCACCTCATTCCTCATGTTTTAAAATATTTATTTTACAGAATATATTTTTGTATATGTTACCATTATTTACAACTATTTTTATTTTTGTTTACATTTTTAATTCTCATTTTATTTTTATTATTTTTGTTACAATTTTTTGCAAAGCCTATGAAATTCAGGTCATATCTCATCGTTCTCAATAAGCGAGGCTATTGAGTCCTCGCTGATCTGCATTCGGAGTCGACTCGGGATCCTCCGAATGCAGGGACAGTGGGATACCAGGTGGACCACGGTCTGGTCCACGCCCGGTTCACAGAAGCACGAGGGGTCCTCCTTGAGCTTGAACCTGTGAAGGTCCACTAAACACTCTTCAATGATATAATGTGACATCTATTACATAATATCACAACGTTTAAATGAACAAGTTTTCTCCACAAAAGTTATTCCATTGGACGACGTACCCGGAAATGAAGTTTGAACTGTGAACAAAATCAGTCGCTCGGTCATCGAGTCGTCGCGACTTCAATATGCAGTATAAGTTTGTAAAGAAGGACCTTTTGCTCTTAAAACTTTATTGGAATCCACCCGAGGGCTTTCCCATTCAAATTGAAATCGTTGGAGTACAATCGACTAGTTTGTCTGCATCTACAAAAGTTTTATAAAGCTTTTTCGATTTGTTTACTTTTTTTCCGTGACTTCATCCGTGAAGACATAAAATAAGATATATCTTACATATTAAGGATAGTGGGCGTGTTTACAATAGACAACTAAGTAACGGAGTCCGAATTAACCAAGGTCAGTAAGAGAAATAACCAAAGAGAGATAGAGACAGATAGAACTTTGAATGTATCTCTACTCATTTATATCAGCCTAAAGACCTCGTACCTAGACTCGATTGCCAATCCGACTCAAACCAGTGTGCGGCGAGTGTTACTTAGTTTTAACTTCCTTCCTTTTTCCCTAACTTAACCTTGAGATCTAAGCGGAGTCCTCCAAATTCAGGATAGCTATCTATAAAGTGCACACAGAGATGCCATTGTTAAAGCTAACGGTCGGGTAAAGACAGCCTTGTATCTAAACTCGATTACCAGATCGGTTCGACTCTGTATACAGTGAACTAACTTTAAAAAAAAAACCTTGTTGAAAAAAAATTGTCATTCTGTTGTTTTATTAAGTATAAATAAATCAAGGTATTTGATACTGGTTCCAGCTCTACAAAAGAAGATTAGGTGGTAGACGAAGTTCCTGGCTGCGTGGCTTCAGAGAAATCAACGAAAATATCATAATCATTTCATGCCCATTTCATGTTCAATTTATATCATAGGCTTTCTCCAAAGATCGACACAATATCCAGTCTTGTGTTGCCTATATCCAGTGATTTTTCCTGTCATTACCTATGTCGTCGATCCAGAATATTTCTTAAATACAATTAATATAAGTAGATCTCTTCGTCAGGGTGGTGGGGTTGTACAAAACTGCGGTCATTTCGACGTAGTATGCCTTATTTATCATATATTATATATCTATATATCTGGAGATCACGACAAATCCTCATCAAATACATTGATATATAGAGCGGGAAAAACCTGTCCATTTGATATAGTATTTAATGGAATCAAGCGTTACCTTGCGGAAGTCCATCCTAAGTAAGAAAAGTACCAATTTTTAGCCACTTCCGCACATGCAGAGTCAACTCTGTGTTTGGCACTAATCGGTGTAACATAACTCCTGAAGATGCCCCGTGGAGGGGTGAAACGCGTGTTGATTTAACGGTGGTAGTTGTGTAATTCGCATTGTTTGCCGCATGCGCATTTATCAGCGGACTAGCGGGCGGTGCACTTTGTTGCACGACTGCCACTGCATGTGCGGAAGTGGCTAAATATTGGCCCTTTTCTTACATTTGATATAGTTTTCATCTTATCCATATCACAAATAATAACTTTAAGATATTCTATAGTAACAATATAATACATTTGCACAAATTAGCTTTGTACAAAATATTTTCTTAAATAAATTACTCGTGTTATTGGGACCTTTCGTTGACCCGTATCTAGAAAGGTACGGGGTTTTGTACAATTCAATAATTTTCACTTCACTTTCTATTTGTACTTATTTTACTCTACTATTTTCCATCACAATCTCAATCATACATTTCTTTATATTTATTCACAATATATCACATTCCTCTGGCTAACTATTCTTCTATACATCACATTTCTTGCTTCACCTTAGCTACCAAAATGTCACAGTAGGTTTAATTTTATATCACAGTACAATTTTATTCTTGCCCCTGGTTATATACCTCGTATTACTGTTGAGTTTCTGCCCGGCTCTTAGCAAATCAGTATTCCGAGCTAGTTGTATAATAGATTACCACTTATAATGTTTAAATAGTCAACGATCCAACACGCATATGGATTCCATAAAACACTATACCTATTTAGTGTATAGGTTATAAACAATAGTAAATAAAACTTAAATTCCAGGAAAAAAACTACTAAAAATAACCATTATGGATTGTCTTATTGTTGTCGTCATAGAGCTTTGTTTATTGACTCATACACATGAATGATATTATAATGTTCACATTAAACATACTTCATTTAATTCTTTAAATAAAATTTTCTTTAGCAACTGTTCAGTTTGAGTAGGCTCTTTTGGGCAGATCAGCGTCTCCAGCCAGCGGTAACTTACTAGATATAATGTTTAAATAATTGACAATTCAAAATATAAAAGTTATATTTGAAATTTACTGGTGCCGTGTATCTATATTAAAATTAAGCAAGGTTGCTTTAAACCTGAATATATTGATATTATTAAGTTCAAATATTTTCAAAAATCAAGACATTTTGAAGAAACTACCGACCTTCAAAATAAATTGCCTTCAAAACTTAAAAGAGAAAGAAAAGTAGATAATAATACGGCTGTTCCTAATTTGTTCCAACTGGTTATGCAACATTAGATTACGAAAACAAGAAACGCACTAGCATTTATTACCCAATTGTTTTGAAAAAAGAATCAAGAACAACATCGAGAAGAGTTCTTACTCATCAGGACAATACGACAGAGCACTCAGCCAAAAGCATAACCTAGTATTTTGTCGTCATGTCAACCCATAACGCCCACAACAAGGCATAGATCTTCCCTAATGATATCTACGAGAGGATATACATAATCGCCACGCTTGGAAGGCGATTTGACAATCGCAGGCGTATGGTACGCAAGGACACTTCTGATCAATTTCTTGAAACTTGTTAGTGAGTAGTGGCAATCCTTTATGATTAATGTACAAAGTATGTATCGAATCCATGACTTACAATCGCAAGGCTGTATGTCCTCTGTGTATCCTCTATATCTGCACTGAATAAAGTGTATTTTTTTTGCCCCTGCAATTAGGGACCTCTCTTTCTATCCCTATTTGCGTGGGAACAAGGATTTTATTTTTCTTTTATTAATTTGTTCACATTCTAATTTTTATTACCCTACTCTTCTTCCATGCATTACATTATCTATCTTTTCGTTCTTTCACTCTACAATTCTATCTATCATTCTCTTCTATTTTATCGTCATCACAGATTATCACAGATTTTTGTTTATGTATATTGTTATAGTTATATTTATCACAGTTTTAATACATCATAGTCAATTTAATAACATTTTAATTTATTCCTAATATAATTATTATTTCTTTTCATTTTTATTTACATTATACGTTATTTAAATTATTTATTGCCTATTTACACTTTATTTCTATTAACTACAATATTTACAACAAACCTGCACTAAATAAAGTTAGTGGTAGTAGTCGTGCATGGTTGATACAGCTTCGTAGCTTCGGGCTTACAAGTATGACTGTTGCTGGTGGAATTTTTGGGTTAAAATTTTTATAGTTCCAACCATATCAGCCGATATATTCCTTCTGCATGGCTTAGGTCTCCTCCCGAACCGCCACGAAGACCGGTCTGGTGTTGTCCACATCCTGTGACTTCCTGCGAAACACAACTATGTCTTCAATCCACATAGAGGGACCTACTTACTCTCGAAGTCTCACGAGAATCTTCCGGCCCCGATGGCCGGTGCACAAGCGATGTGGTTCGCCCGCTGCCATTTCAAACCAGCAATTTCCGAGTTCTGTGATCTCGATTCTCTCTTTTGCTACGAAACTCCGCATTCGGAGGGCTCCGGGTCAACTCCGAATGCCGATTGGGCGTAAAAATAAATGAGGAAAACATCGCCTCTATGTTAGAAGACGCCAAAAGTAGAGAATCGTTTCTCAGTTTTTGTAAAGTAATAGTTAAATATTTTACAAAAATAAACAAGTAAAACAGTGTAATAGAGTAAGCATAGAATTGTTAATAAAAATGAGAATTAATGTAAACAAAATTGTAAAATGCAGAAATAAGGCGATGTATGTTTGAGAATTAGAACGAAAGAGAAAGATAGAATGAATTGTGGTATGAACGAATGGAACGATAGATTATGTGAAGAATGATAGTAGAGAACGAAAATGAAAAGGACAGTGAAAAAAATAATAATAAGATAACAAACGACCCTGTCCTTCCCAAAGATAGAGGAACGAGAATAAAAAAACGAAACTCCGAGCACAGACTTCTCCATTGTTCTCTGGGTGACCTATATTATTAAACTTTATTATAGGATATGTGGTAGTGGAGTATCTTCCTACTCCTTCTCCTTCGAATTATGGCGATGACATTGGTTGTCTTCTCATTTCTGATTTGTACTACTAGTGAATATTCGAGTACAGAGCCCTCTATTACAGTTTCAAGACGCCGAAGTAGCGATATAAATCGTCCCCCATAAGTGGGCGCATATCAGAATGTTATTTAAATTTTTGATACTCGAAAACAGTGATTCCCAAAGTGGTCTATATCGACCCCTAGGGGTCTATGACAAGCTGCAATGGGTCTACGTCAGCGAAAAAAAAATTGGGGGTCCATGAAATGAAAATGGGGGTCCACGGTAGTGGATCTCAACACAAACACTGATAGTACCTATTTACTTACATCATACTATATTATAATATCAAAACTTTTACATTATATATAAAAGTACCTACGAAGTAAAAAAATTATTTTATATGTTTATAAAATTTTGTAAGTTATAGGATGTTGGTATTCGCTTTGTGATCGCAATACATTTTCATAACATAACATGTATCTTTACTTTTACTCACTACAGTTTGAAATTTACAGGAAATCAATACCAGGTAAGTAGGGGGTCTACCCAACACGGAAAAACATGGCAAGGGGTCTACGACACAAAAAAGTTTAGGGAACTCTAAAAGCTAAGTAATAACGGACGAACTCTATTGAGAATTTAGGAAAAAAATAAAATTTAATTTACGAAAGATTAGTAGAATTTCAATTTAAAAAATCATATTTTTCACAAATCCATAAATTAAAATTTTAATCTCGGATTGAAGTTAGATTCGAAAATCAAAGTGGTAATGCGGATTTGGATTCTTTGAAGCTTGAAAATTAATTGCCACCTCTTAAGATGTTAAACGCTTCGTCGGTTTGAGAGACGATAAAGATTTTGCAAGCGACTGCAAGTCGAGATTGCAGTAATTAAAATGGAGCATTTGCGATCAAAGACTAGAATATGTTATTGGATTTTAAAGAGAGTTTTATCTCTATGCAAACATTTAAAGTGGTGCTATTAGTTCTTTATTTAAAAATATATTGCGTGCTAATATATACAAACTTTATCCACTGCTATTAAAGAAACAATATGTTGATTATTTACCTACATAACCCGACATGTAAGCCAAACAAGTAAATAAGTCCAGTGTTATTGTATTGTGGCGATGTTATGAATGAAAGATGTTTTTGATGAGAAGTAAAAGGTAAGCAATCTAAAAGTTTAAATGAAAAATGATTTATGTGTTTATTTATCTACATCATGGATGCACAGACCGCGGTCCGCTGATCGAATACTATTGGCCCGCCGACAGCAAAAATAATACTCTCGTACATTTGAAAAATGTTTAATCCTATTTCAGAATAAAAACAAAAAAAATTAATTACCTATACTTCTGGCAGCCGGCCCGCCATCAGTTCATGATTTGGCCGAGTGGCCCCTAGTCTTAATAAGTCTGTGCAACCATTATCTACATCTATAATAAAAATAAATTATAATTACTTTAAAAGTTTCAGTATAAATAATGGTTATAATGGTTCAGTTATGTGTTTTGTTATAGGTGACACAATATTAAAAATTTACTTTATACAACGTTGCAGAAAGATCAGACCACACAAAACCAAAATAATTGAAGAGAGACGTGATCGCGCGTAAGAGATCATCTGACTTTAGACATCAAAAGAGAACTTAATTTGAAAATGTTTCCTAAAGCGAGAGGTCTTTAAGGCTGTGTGCTTAAAAACTTAAAAATACTTAATTAAAATAAGAATATGTTATACACAGTGATTTATTAAAATAGTTTCAAAAGACTATAAAAGCCGGGAAATATATCGGCAGGCAACTTTTCAAATATTTTGTTATATAAACTGATTTAAGCAAATAAAGTTACTTTCCAATACGTATAGAGGGTCCAAAAATAGAGCCCATAAAAAAGCCGACAGTACCCAGCGATGTGATAGAAGGCAGGTTCTATAGGATCACTGTTTTGCAGTCATTGGTTTTGCGGGCTATGGCCGCTAGAATATATATTTTCTACACTGTATTAGACTTTGAAATCATTAAGTTTTAAGTTATACATAAAAAAAAATTGTAATTATGTCTCAAATGTTTACAGTTGCTATGTTATATTAAGCCCGAAGCTTATAAGCGGAATGTCCTTTACTTAACTTTATGTAGGTTTCGTAAAATAAATAACCTTTTTGTTTACAACCGTATACAATACGTGCAATGTCTATAATAAGTTAAATAAAAATAATTTTTGATGAAATTAACTAAACTGCTATATCTAATAAAAACATTTAAAAAACTTTTAAGTTAAACGGTTTTATTTGATACCCATATTGTGGTGGTTGTGGAAAAATATGTACCTAGTCCGCCATATTGGAACGGCGTCCATCTTGAATTTTAAATTTTGACATAATCATCGTGTTTTACTAGTGTAGCCCTTTCATTTGATACCCATATTGAGGGGGTTAAGGAAAAATATGTAATCCGCCATTTTGTATCGGCGGCCATCTTAGATTTATAATGTTATTGATTTTATTATATTGTAATGTCATCTAAATTAAATGTGTGTACCAAATTTCGGATCAATCTGACAACGGGAAGGTGCTTAAATTTCAATTTCTAATTTTTACCCAAATAAACAAATTCCGTACGGGTCGAACTAAATAAAACCGTTTAAAAAATAACCACAATTAAAATAATCTGAGCTCGTCAGAGCGCGTTTGAAACCTTCGCAGTTTTAAATTGAAAGATGCCACTCAGTGCTCCGCAACCGGCGTCGCGTGGCCCACTGGTGTGCTATAGGTGGGATACAAGTAAGCTTTGAAAAAAATTAAAAGTAGCACAGAGGACTCTGTGTTTGGCACTAATCGGTGTAACATAACTCCTGAAGATGCATTAACGGTGGCAGTTGTGTAATTCACATTGTTTGCCGCATACGCATTTATCAGCGGGCTGGCGGGCGGTGCACTTTATTGCACGACTACCACTCATTAGCGGAAGATGCTAAATATTGGTCTTTTTCTTACTTAGGATGGACTTCCGCAAGGTAACACCTGATTCCATTAAATATTTAAAAAATAAAAAATTGAAATTTTACATATTTTGTATCTGATCTATTGTGATCTATTGATATGTATCTATCAATTTGAGCTCCTCTGGCATTCTTCTCATGACGTACTATCACTGTTAATGATTATCTGTTAATAATAATATTGTTACAAAGCACGAGTTACAGAACCCTCTAAACAATAAACACGGAACCCTAGGATCAAAAAGTGCCGTAAACATGTGTGAACTCGAAGTTATTTATAGATTTTTGTGTACGGTTCTCGGAAATTCTAACCGAGTACTATCGCGGACTTACTAGAACCTTATCCGTAGTATAAATAGGTGTACTCCCCATGTCGACAGTTCAGTGTTGTTTTTCGAGTTATAAGATTAAGATCTACGATCAGTGATACAAAGTGACTATTTGGTAAGTTATTTGGACAGTGGTTTCTTGAGCGATTTGGAAGCGTAGTTTGGACTAAGCGGAAGTATACTTTGTATTAAAGAAGGGTGACCATCTGATTTGTGAATAAAAGACTCCTTGTGAACCAGTGGTATATCATTTCGAGTAAGAACCCACAGTACGTAACAATATGTATAAATTATACCAAGTTGATAGTAAATAGAGTATTATTGTTGGTTAATAAAAATGTGACGTCATAACTTCGAGAGCCCGTACGCTTCGATTTTCACTCGACATTCCCTTTTTTATTACCAATTACCACAATCCACGCGCACTCAAAATGTCCGCCGAAACAATCGCAGCGAAATAAATTGACAAATTTATTTATTCATTCAGACTTTATCGAATAAATGTGCTGAATTAATTTATATCGAGTGTGATAAATTTAATTATTCACTTACAATAATACAATTATTCAGCGAGTACTCAATTAAAAATTGATAATAATTTGCACAATAACATTGTTGTGAAGTAATTTTAAACACACCATTTACCACACAGGATGATTGGTTACATAGATATAATAAATATTGTAATGATAATAAAGTAAGAAAGAAGTTTTTAAAATGACAATAACTACATATTAATATTAATTATCATTTACTATATGTCGCTATACGAATCCGCTAGCTTGGTCACTTGGAGCGAATGGGATCGGATCGGAGCGTAAGGGTAGCGTACCTGGAAAAACCGAGGGGTCGAAGACCAGTGGGTAGACCCAGGTATCGCTGGATCGATCGCGTTGAGGCAGACTTGCGCGAATTGAATGTCAACCAATGGCAGATGATGGCGCAAGATAGAGGAAAGTGGAAGTATCTCGCTTCGGAGGCCAAGACCCACTTTGGGTCACTGAGCCAGCGGAGTAAGTATATGTCGCTATAAATTTTGACCTGATACAATATTTGCCTTTCGCATTTCAACAGAAAAAATTAATTAATTGAAAAATATTGCACAATTATTCTCATTATACATAGATGTTTGATTATAAGTGTGAAAGGTTTAAAGTATTTTTATCTTTAACCAATCAACTTATGTATCAAGATTAGCTATAAACATTATTTATTCTATTTGAAGATTGAGGATTAGAGTAGTTGGAGCAAAGCCGTGATGTACTCGATATTGTAAGGAAGAAAAGGACCAATATTTAGCCACTTCCGCACATGCAGTGGTAGTTGTGCAACAAAGATTAGTGCCAAACACAGAGTCACTAATCGGTGTAACATAACTCCTGAAGATGCCCCGTGGATAGGGTGAAACACGTGTTGAGTAATTTGGCGGTGGCGGTTGTGTGATTCGCATTGTTTGCCGCATACGCATATCAGCGAACTGGCGGGCGGTGCACTTTATTGTACGACTACCACTGCATGTGCGGAAGTGGCCTAATGTTGTTCCTTTTCTTACTTAGGATGGACTTCCGCAAGGTAACGCCTGATTCCATTAAATAGATTTTTTATTTCAAATACTTCGAAGGCACCTGTTCTTCTTTTTTCAGCCGATGGACGCTGCTTGCATCTAGCGACTTTCCGCGACCTGACTATGTTACCGGTCTACCTAGCAGCGGGTCTGCCCATGTCTGATCGCGGTCGCCGCATGATAACCCAACGGGCCAATCGGTAGATAATACTATAAGAATATTAAAAAATAAGCAAAATTATTAGAAACTAATTATAACAGAGCCGATGGTGGGGGGTTTTAGTCAGTAAAAGTCTGACACTGCCTGGGCCCTCCATTCCCAGGCGTCCAATGAGGATTTCCCCCCCCCCCCATCTAGAAATTGTAATTTAGTAAATAAAGGCTCTGACTTTGTTAGAGGAAAATTTTGTAACATAAAATTAAAAAAAAAAAAACGGGCCAATCGGTTGCACGTACCATGTCCCGCGCTCACTGCCACTCTTCACTCACGCGCCATTCTTCTCATAAATGATTCGATCTTCTTGAGATCATAAGAATGATCTTTAAGTTATTAGCAGGTAAACGCGTAGCACCTATTATAAAACAATACTGTACGAAATTGTTTTCATATGAAATCTGAAAAAGTTTATATTGCATAAGTTTCAAGGCTCACGAGAAAGGAAGAAAAATATAATATTACAGAAGTAATAAATTACAACAACAGTGGCTCAAGATATGTAACTTTACAAATAACATGTCAAAAGAATATCAGCTGAGATAGGACTTCAGAACATTATAAACTGGACAAACGCGAACTTAGGTATCAAATAAAAAAACCTAAGTTAACGCTAAATTAAAAATTATACATAGTCTCCTAGGGACTTTATTCTGCGGGCACATGAAAAACTTAATATATATATACTTTTAGTTATTCTGTGACTACTTTAGAACGCAACAGGCATCCTTCTTCTTCTTCCTTCCCTTTTCCCTTTATTTGGGGTCGGGTCTCCTTATCGATTTGCGCCAGGCCACTCTATCCTGGGTTGTCCCTGCATCAAGTTGAAGGGTTTCCAGTTCCTTTCCGATATTAGACCACTACATAGCTTTTGGATGCCCTCTCCCTCTTGGGAATTCTGGGAGGCTTAAGGCAGTTTTTACCACGTGGTCATCAGGTTTTCGTTGAATGTGGCCATACCATCGCAATCTATTTTCCTGTAATTTGCTGTGGATCGGAGCTACCTTAAATGAACAATGCAACAGGCATTGAAATACAAAAAAAATGAAAACTTTAAATCTAGACTAAGCGCATCACTTATGGACAACGAGGAGAGTCGCGGGACCTTTTTAGAGTACTGCAGAAGGTTCATAGGAGAGACCATTACAAGTAACAAGTAAGCATAAAAAACATAGCTATAAGACTAGACAAAAAATAAATACTTAAATCTATGATAAATGTAGTGTAAAAATTAAGTTATAAAGAAATGTAAATGTTAGAATAAAGCAAATAAAGAAATTAAAATACAGCAAAACTGAAAAAAGGTAATATTCTGGTGTGGAGGCTACGAAAGTGAGGGATGAGTGAAAGGAAAGGAATGACAGAATTTGTGAAGAATAAAATATGAATGAATACTTTGCATTGAGAATAAAAAATATGATGAAAAAAAATATAGGAATTTTGAGAAAATACTCCCTGTGTACCAAAGATAGGTGAAGTCCAACACGCCCCCAAACGCATAGATTAAAAAAGAAGTTTAGTCTTAAACTTATATAATTAAAAAAAGTGTTGTAACTCACGGGACCCGAAGACATTTGAGTTTGTGTACCTTACCTGTATCTTCAAAATAATCCCATATGTCGGCTTCACAGTACAGATTTTTCAACACTTACTGAGACACTTCTATATTCGAATCCAAAATACGTAACTACGTAACCCTATGCGAAAACCTTAATATACCACCGTTCAACTTACCGGATCTCCTTAAGAAAGAATCCACTGCAAAATATTTTGATCATCTGGTCCGGTACATTGTTTTAAACCTCAAGGAATTGAGGATAAGTAACAGCGACCTCTGCGTAAGATAATACCACAATGCGATCGCCAACTTGCCTGCCAATAGTGGCGATGATGGCATATCCTCCCATAGAAATCTTCGGGGGAATTCTATGCCTAGCAGCGGGCGTCTATGGGATGAAACAACGACTACGACGAAACACCACGTACATATGCTTTAGACCAGTGATTCCCAAAGTGGTCTATATTGACCTATATGACCTATGGCAACCTGCAAGGGGTATACGTCAGCGAAAAAAAAATGGGGGTTCATGAAAGGAAAATGGGGGTTCACGATAGTAGATCTCAACACATACACTGATAGTACCTATTTACTTACATCATACTATTTTACATTACAGATACAAAATTTTATTTTGAGTAGTTTTAATTTAAATTCAATTGTAATGTATAAATTAACATGTGTTTTTACTTTAAGTTTTTAACACTAAACTTCACTACAGTTAGAAATTTACAGGAATCATCAATATCAGGTAAGTAGGGGGTCTACCCAACACGGAAAAACATGGCAAGGGGTCTACGACACAAAAAAGTTTAGGGAACTCTGCTTTAGACAATCTAATTCTAGATTTTTTTATATCCTTATCAAGATGTACACAAAGTAATAATTGTGGGATTCTTCCTATTCTGTAATAACAACATGAAGTACGAAGTAGAATTAGGCTTATTCACTCTATTATTTCCGACGAAGTTAGTGCTGCTAGCATGGAGCAGGATGGTCCGTGAACTATACTGCAAACTAAAGCATTCGTTTTTCAGAACATATTGTGTACATTTGACACCCTGATGAAGGTTTAGAAAGCTAGACGATGCTTACCTGATCGTGTCAATGTTGATGATGATGTAGTGCGTGTGGAGTGAAGAGTAGAGTGCAACGTGAACCACTCGGCAATCTAAGGAAGGTATATTAATTCGAGTTTCGCCCGTATTTATAGCAATGTATTAAGAATTATATTTCTGTGGGATTCCCCTTTTCGATCCACCATCCATCTAACGATGACGTAATGTTTCTCCTTCACTTTAAATATATAACAACAAAGTGAAAATAATGAAAAATAAAAGTCTCACCACACTGATTTTTTTAAAATCACGACACGAAATGTATTAAGTTAAAATTCTCCTTTCCCGCTCTCGTTGCACCGCAGGTGACAAGCCACTTGAAAGACAAGATCGCAGCTCCGAGTGTCGTGTGAAGAGGCCATTAGTGCTTCAGATGTGTCTATATTTTTTTCACACGCTGCTACCAATACGATTTTGTTTTGAACAAATTTTCTGCAATGACGGATTTGTTTTTCATTTTTTGATTTACATATATTTCTATCTACAATCTATTTTGGTTTTTAAAGAAATAATGAATTAAAATGAATTATCATTTTGAAAGTAAGTTAAGTTAAGATAACTTAGTTAACCAAAACAACGCTGCAGATACTTATAGATGACCCGGTAAATTTTATTGTGCATATATATAAATAAATGTAATTATCTTAAAAATATCATCGCTTTAACGTAGGATGTATACCATACCATATATTATAATGGTAAAAGTCAGTGATTCCCAAAGTAGTCTATATCGACCCCCAGGGGTCTATGACAACCTGCAAGGGGTCTACGTCAGCGAAAAAAAATTTGGGGGTCCATGAAATGAAAATGGGAGTCCACGATAGTGGATCTCAACACATACACTGATAGCAGCTATTTAGTTACATCATACTATCTTATAATATTAAAACATTGTTATAAGGAATACATATGTTTAATTTGTTATTTATTCTTACAACAAATATTTTTTTTTCAATCCTTCAGACGTAGAGATCGTAATTTACAAGTAAAAGTGTAATAAAAACGAGTACTTATAGATACTTACAGATACATATTAAAATTTTTGGTTATAAACATAGTAATTTAAATATTGAAATACATAAGTTTATATTATTAGTGATATTTACACATACATATATATATATACATATATATATACATATATTTATATACATATATATATATATGTGTTGGTGCCCCGTATGTCGGACTCGATCTAGATTAATACCGACTAAAAACAATCCTCTCTCTTCGGTATCCCTGGTCCCCACGGCATGGCCGATAGGCATTACTTCGCGGGGGGGATTTAGCCGCAGCTTTCTCTGATAGAGTGGCTGTTCAGGCCAACTTCCTCCGCTCTTGCTCTATTTTACGCAACTCCTTCAGCACCGTCGTACAGTACGCGCTCGTAAGTTCCCAGGCCGAAGGCGAGGATAGCATTGTAGCTATCAGAGTTTCAGGATAGATTTTGCATCCTACACCTTCTTCCCAAGACCTCCTGGCTTCGTTAAATCGGGGGCAGACGAAAAAGACATGCTCTGCATCTTCAATCATTCCGACATAATTAGGACAGTCAGGGGAATCTTCGTATTTGAACCTATGGAGATACGCTCGATAACAGCCGTTGCCGGATATCATCTGAGTCAGGTAGTAGTTCAACTCTCCATGATCTCGGTTCACCCATGGCTCTAAGTTTGGTATAAGCTTACGCGTCCATTTTCCTTTCGTCGACTTATCCCAGGTCGATTGCCACTGTTGCAAGCTTTTCAGTCTTCCCCGAATTCTAAGTTCAGCTGAAGTTGGGTCTGATTTGCTTTTTTTGCTACGGTACAGATCAGTTCTTTCGTCTGCAAGAAGCGCAACAGGAACCATACCTGCTATCACGCATGCCGCATCCTCCGATACTGTACGAAAGGCGCTAGCTACCCGTAGAGTGTTGACTCTATAAACAGAGGCGATTTTCCGTCGGGACTCCTGTTTGCTCAGTGTGTCGGACCATATGGGTACTCCGTACATAAGCACTGACGTAGTCACCGACGCTAATAACTTCCTTCTGTTTTGCTTGGGACCTCCGACATTAGGCATGAGTCGGCAGAGTTTAGCTGTCACCAGAGACGCTTTCGCTGCTGCTCTCTCAGCCTGATCTTTAAAGTTTAGCCTATGGTCGATCATTACTCCTAGGTACCGTATAGCTGGTTGAGTTGCGATTTCACAGCTGCCGACATTGAGTGTGATGGAGTCTCCGCAACTCTCCTGCCAGTAATGAGCACTGCTTCCGTCTTCTGCTCAGCCAGTTCTAGTCCGACTGACCTCATCCACAGGGTGATTATTTGGAAGGATCTTTCAAATGCCCACTTCACTTCCTCCACGTGTTTCGCTACTATAACGACTGCTAGATCATCAGCGAATGCGACGAGTTTAGTTTCGCTGGGTAGATGTTTCTTTAGGAGTCCATCGTACATAGCGTTCCACAAAAGTGGCCCTTGTACTGACCCCTGTGGGACGCCTCCGGTGACTTTGTACTCCTCCGTCCCGATTTCCGTAGTGTATATGAGGACCCTATCAGAGAAGTAACTAGCGACTATTTTACGTAGGTATAGAGGTACATTCAGTGAGCTAAGTGCCCCCATGATAACCTCCCATTTTGCTGAGTTAAAGGCGTTTTTAATGTCCAAGGTGGCAACCAGGCAGTATTTTATCGAGCCTCTCTTCCATCTTTTCCCAGACACTGCTAGTTTTGCTATATTGACTACTTGCTCTATAGCGTCTAGCGTAGACCGGCCTTTTCTGAACCCATACTGTGAGTTAGCTAGGTGGGGTTCAACTGCTGCTTCGATCCTGCTGTGGATAATACGTTCTAGTATTTTCCCCGCAGTATCCAGCATACAGAGGGGCCGGTATGACGATGGCTCGTCTGGTGGCTTCTTACCTTTAGGGAGAAGTACCAGTCTCTGTCGTTTCCACGCGGTAGGAAAGGTCCCTTCCATTAAGCAGCTATTGTAGGCCTCCAAGAAGACTCCTGGTGTTGCTACAATAGCTTGCTTAAGAGCTACGTTGGGGATCCCATCCGGTCCCGGAGCTTTGTTGTTTCCAACCCTACCGCATGCTACCATTAGCTCCTTCTCGGTAATAGGGGGGAATTCATTCGGATCCACAATCCCTAGTTGAAAGGAGGATTTTGGTTGCGTGGGGAACAGAGCTCTTACAATTCTTCCTAGTAGAATAGGACAAGTGGGCGTTGTATTCTCATGTCTCAGTTGTTTAACTACAACCTGGTACGGCTTGCCCCATGGATTCTTTTCAACCTCTTCCAACAATATTTTCCACGCGTTTCTCATGCTCTCTTTAATGGATTTATTTAATTTTAATCGCGCTTCCTTATATTTGTCGTAGAGCTGCTCGAATTGTGGTGTTTTCCGAGCCCGTTGGGAGGTTCTACGCGCCTTAACACATATTTTCCTAAGCTCAGCAATGTTATCATTCCACCAGTACACCGGTGGGGTTCGGTTGTTGTTGCGTCGCCTTGGCATTGTTGCATCGCAGGCCTCAGTCAGCCTCCTTATGATTTCAACCGCCTTTTCACTGGCACTTTTGGAAAGCAGTGGTCGATCCTCGAGTGCTATCTTGAACAGGCCAGGATCATACATGCTAGTCCTCCAACCCACTAAACCAGTTCTTGTGTGTGGTACTCTATTTGTATTTGGCTTACATGATACCTCCCAGTATATGGCACAGTGGTCGCTAGCGGTGTAAGTATCCGAGATCTCCCAACTGCTATTTCCTCTTGCCAGTGTACTGCTGACGAAAATGAGATCCACAATTGAGCTCGCCTCGCCTCTTGTGAACGTGGGTTTATCGCCTGTATTAAGTAAGGCGACGTCCAACAGTGACATCGCTTCCAGAAGCTGGCAACCTCTAGTGTTAGTAGCTTTACTACCCCAGTCCACTGCCCAAGCGTTAAAATCTCCAGCTATAGCTACCGGGGAGTACATTCGGGCATCCTCCACTAATTTGGCCAGGAACCGGACGAACTCATCGTGTGTTAGGCTAGGTGGTGCATAGCAACTGTAGAAATGTATTCCATTAAATTTGGCTCTTACAAATCCAGAACAATTATTTTGATTACCCTGGAGAGGTTTAGTGCCACATGTCCAGATGACAGCTTTTCCTTCCTTATCGGTGATCCAGTTTAGGCCACTGATGTGCTTATAGGGTTCCGAAATTAGTACTATGTCTAATTTTAGCTCCCGTACAGTCTGCATGAGTAGGTCTTGGGCAACCTCACAATGATTAAGATTAATTTGTAGTACCTTGATCATTTTTGAGGCTGTCTTAACATCTGAAGTGCTTTTTTAAATACGCCCTGTATTTATGACCACATCCTGCAATGTGAGCACAGTCTTCGGAATTCCCATTATCAACACAGAGGATACATCGGGCTTCCTTACCGCACTCTTTAGCTTTGTGGCCTATTTCCCCACATTTGATGCAGCTCTTCGATCTGTCATGTTTGTTGCTGCATTTGTTTGCAACGTGACCATAGTGCCAGCACCTGAAGCATTTTATAGGCCTTTGAGTAGCTCTTATTCTACAATTGACCCAACCTATCTTGATGTTTTGCCGCTCTGTTAAGGTTCTGGCCAATTCTGCTGCTACTCTAATAGAAGCCGTAAGTGTTCCTCCGCATGCTTTGCAAAGGGACTTGACGCAGTGTTCAGAAATATGGCTTCCTCCGCCAGTTATTTTCTGTAGGGCTTCTACGATTTCAGGCACCGTCGTGGTTTCGTCTAGGTCCTTAATCTCTAATTCCTGTTCAGGTACTTTGCATACTACCGTAGCATCTTTTCCAAGAACTGTGGAAATGGTGTTTCTTATCTCCTGCGTTTTATCTTTTTGATTTTTCGCTAGGATAAGAAGCATATCGCCCGTAGCCGTCCTTCTAATTTTATCAACATATTTGCCTATATGATCCGCGGAAGCATCTTTTTTGACCCGCTTAAGGATCTCGGCGTACTGATCTTTCTGGCTTGGGCGAATGATAAGAGCACTCGGACGCGTTACTACTTTTTTCTTGGGTTGCTTTTTCTTTTTTACCTCTTTCCACTCCGAGTGATCGTGTGGAAGTGGCGGCTTTGGCTTCAGCTCTGGCCTTACCGTAACTGCTAAGTCCGTTGTATTAGCTTTTCGCAGTTTCGGTGCCTGGCTGATCTCCAAGGGTGAAGAGCGTTCCGTCCTTTTGACTTTTCGCGTTTTTCGGCTCTTCGGTGTTGCCGATTTGCTTCCTTCTTCGGTTTCTTTTACAGTCGTGTCCGAATACAATCTGTAAAGAGACGGTGACGTTTGCACTTCTCCTACAGATGTGGTGGTGTTTGATTTTCCGACGCTTCCAATTTCCCTGGTGATCTTTGCAAACGATGTACCTAGCGCGGCCACATGTTTGCGGATCTCTCCATGAACGTTTAATTTGCCCTTTATGTACTCCGCCAGGGCAGTGATTGTATTTTCGTGGAGCTGTAATGCCTTCTTCAGCTCCATATTACTTTCATTTTCGTTAGTTTTTTTGATTAATTTATCCATGCTGTTCCCACGAGAACCTAGGGAAACATACAGTCCGCTTCGGCAGAGCCCCGGTTACCGAAGTAAGGCCACTTAAGTACGCCTGAGGTGGGACCTGGTACCCTCAGGGGAGCGCTTGCGACGACCATTCCCTGTCGCCTTCCAGTCCTGGGCACGCTAGACCACTGACATCGGGTTGTGTTTTGTCCGCGAGGGCTATTTTATTTCACCCCTACCCTGTTTCGCAAATTGCGACTCTCGGGCTTTCCCCTATCCGCAACCTTGGGGACGCGCCACGTAGCAGTACACCTCAGCCCGTGGTATATATATGTGGGTGTGTGTGTGTGTGTGTGTATATATCACCCCGCTATTGGGGGCCTCTTTATCTATCTATTATTTAGCTATCTTTGGGGAGGACAGTGTCGGAATGATTTATCTTTGTATTTCCATACTCTTCTATCATTCTTCATATCGTCTATTTTTCTTTTACTTCTTATATGTATGTACTGCTGTATATCCTGACTGTACTGACTGTCGACATATTTTACAGAAAAAAAAAAGATTTAATTTTACCGCTTAAAAGTTTTGTTAACCAGATGTCAAAAGGTTGTTGATAACGAAGGTGAATATGTTGTTAATAAGAAATAAAAACTTTGGTAAATGTAGTCGTGTGAATTTAAGAAAGCGACATTACTTTCCCGTCCCCCTAATATTTTATTTCGATGCATAATTACAAAAATCATTTACGATCGAAGGTTTTATAAATAGAGTAGTCATTTTGATGATGGAGTAAATATGAATTGCTTAAGATATGTGTTATTCAAGTAATTAAGAATATACGCATTTATGAAACTATTTTATTAATCTCTAGTACTATTCAAGAACAATGCATTTTCTTGTAATACATAAGCTAGTTTACTTAGACTAACATAAAAATTATATCTACTGTCAGTCGTAAAAGAGGACACAGAAGTTGACGGCGTTGGGTTTATTGCCTCCTATATCCTTACAGAACATCAGGGCTTTATAAGGCTCTATAAAGGCGTCAAGAAGTGCTATTCTCTTAATATTACTTATATGATGACGTCATCAAAGTGTTCTCTAGAAGAATCTGGAAGCATTGTAATTCCAAATAGCAAGCTTTTTGGTATAGCCAATTTACAAATTATATTACCAAAGAATAAGGTGAATTTGTTTGTAAAATGTAAATTATTTATTTATTCTTCCGAATCGATTTCATTCTCTTCAAAGTAATCCCCGCCCGATAAAACACACTTGTGCCAACGCTTTTTCCAGCCGTCGAAACATTCTTTCTACTTCTTTTCAGTTTATCTCCTCAATCTTGTCAAAACGGCGTCCCCGCATTGGCCTTTTGAATTTGCTGAATAGCCTGAAATCACACGGAGCCAAATCAGGTAAATACAGTGGTTGCGGAACGATATCTGTCGAGTTTTTGTCGCTTTTATTCCAAGAAATTGATTTGACGTCGTTAAGACAAAAAACATCCTCCAAAATGGTTTGGGCTAATCTAAACGATATTCCAATTTTTAACAAACCAACCTAGCGATAAAAAATTGCCTTCCTGCCCGGGAGTTTTAATGGACAATTTCACCTTATGTTTTGATCAAGGTTTTGTGGTCAATTTTTAATCCACCAGCTACGTTGTAACTACCGATAAGTTCTTGCAGCTGATGGCCGTTCAGGTGAAATATTCACAAAAGGCGAGTAGTATCAGCAGCAGCAGCATTAGTACTAGTAGTAATAGTAGTAGTAGTAGTAGTAGTAGTAGCAGCATTAGCAGCAGCAGCAGCAGTAGCAGCAGCAGCAGCAGTAGCAGCAGCTGTAGCAGTAGAAGTATTAAAACCTTAATTTCTTGTGGAAATAAAAGTTACAGAGTTATGAATTTCTTGTTTTACTAACCAGCCCAGATTTTTCTGTCTTGTGCTGTTTATCTCCAGCTCAGACTTGCCGCTTTGCTAATACTTAGTTTGTTACTTGACTTGAAACGTATGGAGTATTTGCTCGCAGGGTGGTAAGCAATGCAATAAAAAATAACAAAACCAAATAGGAAAACTTGAACAAAAACGAATAATGCACATGTAAAAAAACTTATTAAATAATAATAGATTGTAAGACAAGACTCTAATGTATTAAAAAGTCTAATCTAAACAAATTTGTGATATTAAAAGATAAGGATAGAAAATGTAAGAATTAAATAAAGATTTGAAATAAAATTGTACCTAGCCACCTAAGAGTAAAAAAGATGAGGAAAGGAAGGCGATGAAAGCAAGAAGGAATGAAAGAACAAAAAAAAATTGCAAGATATTGTGAAGGATAAAAGGAAAGAAAAAAAGAAATTGAGAAGAATGAAAGTGAGAGTAGAATAAAGATAAAACCCTGAAAAAATCCTGTTCCAAACAAAATAGGGGTACGATAGGCTCCCAATAGCGGGGGCCATAAAAAAAAACGTATGGAGTTTTTGTATTTCTATAATAGTTTTTTTCTTTAAGGGTTTTGGTCGTAGTCTTCCACGGTGAGCAACCGGCTTGGAAGATCTTTATTGTTGCTTGTCTGATTCTGTTCATTTGTTTAGTTTGTGCGTAACCCAAGGTATATATATACACGCCCAAAGTATTTTATGTAAATAAATAACAATTCATATGAAGATAATTTTTTATTAGCAAAACTCTCTGGTTTGCAATAATAAAATGTTAGTCAATTTTGAAATCGGTAGAAGATCGGTATAAAATTTAAAAGGCATTTTAATCAAATATAAATAAGGTGTAATTAAAAACGCGTTTTATGTTATGTCACTTCTTATTGTGGTTTCCTATGCTTATGTAATATTATTTTACACCTTGATCTAAACAAATGTTATTAGTTAAGTACCTACGTACGAGAAGCAATAAATTAACTAAATAAACTTATAATAAAAAGTAAAGACGGTACAAAGTCGTATATAGGGGGACCGGAAAGTAATATAGTTTTCCTAAGTTAAATTCACACGACTACATTTTAACAAGTGTTTATTTCTAATCAACCATACATTTACCTTCGTTATCAACAACCTTTTGTCTTCTAGTGTACAAAATCAATGCCGGAGCGGTAATATTCAATCGGTTTTTTTGTAAAATATTTCGACAGAGACGACAAAAATACTTCAAAACTTTTTTTAACTAATGGCTTTCAGCTTTGTTTATAAACAAAGAAGACATTATAAGAGAAAACTTTAAGACAGTTTTATAGTTTACATTCAAAAGACTCCAGCAAGAACAACAATTACTAATTCAGTGTTAAAAACAAACTTTCAATGTAAATTGTTGTGCAATAAAGCAAACTTTTATGATGTTTACTTCACACTGTCTTTTGCGGTACACCAATAAGACCAAATATATATTATTTAAACAAATTATTTATTCTGGCACGAATCCTAATTTTTTTTTAAATTCTAATTTTCAGATTATAATATTAAAACTTATGTATACACCAATAAAATAGTCGGAGGAAGACCGTACGTACTCCCTCTCTTCTCTCTGATATACATAAGAAAACAAACCGTCGTTCAGTTCATATCCAGGTGTAACCAACAGAGGCTGTTAATAAACAAAATTCTTAATTTGAATCTCACCCGACAATCGCGCTGAACATGTATGACTGATGATAGTATTTTTAGTTCAGTCCGCAATAAATGTGCAGCTTCTTATTAAATAGCGATGAATGGTTAAAATTTATTTATATTCCCAATTTAAATTTGAATTTTTTATTTTTTATTTTGTATTTTTGAATGAATTTCAATTGTACACTACAGTACCCGACCATAAATATTGCACATCGACCTTTGGAAAGAGACAATCGGCTAATTTCGGCATCGTAGAGCGTTATCTCTATCGCACGATAAACAAATACACATATTTCGTGTTATTTTGTAAAACCGTTAACCTAATATAAGTCATGTCGCTGTCGAGTCATCCTTGTTAATGTCGATTTAACAGCGCGGTGCCCCTTTTATACGTTTACGAACAACTAGCGCCATCTATCGAAGCCATGCCAAACCTGCGAATACCAAAATTGATTTTCCTTTACTTTCGTTCTGATAATTTATTTAATTAAAGTTAAACTAGGGAGACGTGTATAAGTTATTTTTAAATTAATTAATTTCAATGCGAAAATATTGAATTAAAATAAATGTCATGAAACACTAAGTGTAAGATGCTATAAGCACGCTGGTTTGAAAAATACGAAGTGAAGTTCCGATATCACTTCGTTGAAGTAATATTCTAAGCTGTCATCTTTTAACTTCGTTTTCTTTGACGAAGCAGTTTTGGTACCCGTGTGACGTCATCAAATATATTAAATAGCATCCATACATTTATTACTTACATTATTTAGTATTTCACATAGCTATCCTTAGAATTGATATTAAAAATCGAAATCATGAAACCATCTTTTTATCTGACAGCTCGAGTGATAACCTTCCCGATTTTATGGTAAAATTAATAAAGAGGAAATCTTATAAATACGAACTTGTAAATCATATCCCATTTCAAACTTATATATAAACACATCGGAAGTTTGAGAACAGGAGTCTGATTAAAAATAAATACTTGAGAGGGGGAGAAACTTGGAGGATGTGATATTAATTTCGAGTAAAAAAAACCTTTTATATTGAAATGACAAACAAAGCGGTTGTTCAAAGGGAGTCGACATTGTTCAAAGCAGACGTGAAAAATTTGTTCCGGTTTTCAATTACTTTTTCCGGTTATCAAGAGTTTTTCCACTTTGCCACCATCTTTACTGTTTTTGGACCGAAAAGCTCAAATATAAGCATTGTGCATATAGTAGAAAGACAATTATGCTTCAATATCAAATGTCAACTCTAAACTTTCTTTAATTTTCAAAACAAAATTTCTGTAAAAATTACTGAGAAGGATTAATTATAACAATATTGCTGTTAACGAGTATACATGTATTGAAATTTTTGTTAATTGTAATATTAATAGGCTAGATTAAATACACTTCGCCATTTCAGTCCATAGATGCCCACTGCAAATCATAGGCCTCCTATATCTATATCTATATCTCTATCTATATCTCTATCTATATCTATATCTATATCTATATCTATATCTATACCTATATCTATATCTATATCTATATCTATATCTATATCTATATCTATATCTATATCTATATCTATATCTATATCTATATCTATATCTATATCTCTATCTATATCTATATCTATATCTATATCTATATCTATATCTATATACTAGATTGCAAAAAACACGCCTGGCAGGCAGGTTGGCGATTGCAGAGTGGTACATGAGGACGCCGCTGATCATCCTCTTGAAACTTGAAACTTGTTTCTGGACAATAGCAATCCTGTATAATTAATGCACAAAATATGAATAATTCACTATATCAAACTTTATCGCGGGAATCGAAACCGCGACCTACTGCCGCAAGTCTCAGTCTTCTAGCGCTGCTCCAAAATATATTTAAACACAATAAATAATTATGAAATTGTTTTCGATATTCAATAATTAAAATTTATTTTGAAAACTTTTGCCTTCGGGACAGCGAAAACATGGTGCTTTAGTTAGCCAAATTCTATTATGACACTGTTATTGTTGAAAAAAAAAAACAAAATGTTAAAAAAAATCAGAACTGAAGATAAAAACTGTAAAAAGTATTATACAATGTAATAATTAAGCTGTAAAACTGTGATGTATATAGTAAAAATAATGTGATATATATAGTGAATAATAAAATAGACCTAACCTATAATATCTGAGGATGAGATAAAAGGTGATGAAAAAATGCAATAAATAAAAATGAAAACAATGTAAAATATAAATAATAAAGAATAGAAGAAGATAAAAACGAAAAAATTATTGCCTCGACAAATCCCTATTCCCAAATAAATAGGGTGTGGAACGAATGATTCCCAATAGTGGGAGCCATAAAAAACGTCTACAAATGCTACGGTGCTACGGCGCTACGAATCGAGCTACGAATTCTACATTATTGAGCAGTGGTGCTCAACATTTTCCACAAAGGATCATTATTTTTCCTCCTTACGCTATGAGAAATATACCTGAAGATCCCAATTTGATAGTAGCTAGTATCAGATTGAACTCACCTATAATGACTAGTATCACAGCTCCATAAAATATTGCAGTATAAAAGAAAAGATTTTTTTAATTATTGAAAACATTAAATTATAAAATAAAGTATAAATATACACCAGAAGCTTGTTCGGATACAAGACAATACCGCAATTATAATCACGTTTTCATGTAATTGAGCTTTTGACTTGAATATTTTGACTGTATTTTATTCACAGATTTAATTAAAATTAAACACAGAGCAAAATATAGAATCTTTACAGTATTCTGAATAGAAGGCGATTTATGATAAGGTATGGAAGTGAATGGAAGAGAATGAGATAGACAACAGAGGAATAAACGAAAGATCTTAAGAAGAACAAATGTGGAGCGAGGAAATAAAAAAAGTGAAAAATCCATTGTAAATAATGTTCCAATAAAAATATTGACCAATTTGTTTGATTAATAATTATTTTACTGTCCAAAAAAATTTAATATAATACACTTTATTTAAATAAAACTACTAGATTTTACAATTAGTGTTGAAAACCATTGTTTTTATATGATTTTTATCAGCATTTTTGTTTATTTCCAGCGAGTCTTATCGACCGTTTGCCTATAGAGTTATTCTTATTTGTTGTGATCTGAAATAAGGGAGGCGATGCTTGCTCCCTCTATTATTTTTCTCCATTTCGACCTCGGAGTCAGAGTGGAGTCTTCCAAACACAGCCGCTAGGACTATAGTGCTATGGAGATCACGAATCGACAAGCACAGCGTATGACATCCATCAACAATGGATATATGACCTGTTTAATATTTTATCTTTAATGGAATCAGGCGTTTCACCGATTAGTGTCACTCTGTGTTTGACTAATCGGTTTAACATAACTCCTGAAGATGCCCTGCGGAGGGGTGAAACACGTGTTGAGTAATTTGGCGGTGGCGGTTGTGTGATTCGCATTGTTAGCCGCATACGCATATCAGCAGGCTGGCGGGCGGTGCATTTGTTGCACGACTACCACTACATGGGCGGAAGTGGTTAAATATTGGTCCGTTTCTTACTGTTTAATATCTTCGCAAGATAGTGGATGTAGACCGATTATCAGCTCTGTTGAAAATCTTTGGGGTTCAGTGGTGGTCTTAAAATAAAAACAATTGCTAGCATTAGAAAACCTAAGCGATATGAACAAACACGAAGCAAGTACAACAAAAAGCCTTCATATATCGGATAAGTGAAACGAAATCGATTTGTTATGAAGTTTAATTTGTTTGTTCTCAAAGCAAACTTTATGTAAGATACTATATTAAATTTTCTATTAATATATTTGTTCCTGTGTGTTGCTTTGAAACATACGAGTTTCATGTATCATAAATTAACAAAATAAATTTAAATTCCGCAGTATGATAAATCATATTGTTTAATATTAAAAAATTTAAAATCCAATGCGTAGAAAAATTCTAATTTAATACAGTTATACCTCGCTTTACGCGACCCCGTTATACGCGGTTTCACTATAACGCGAATATGAAAAATTACGCGAAAGAGTGCTTATAAATATAATGTAGTCATCAACTTCTCTATGGTGTCTTGACCATCTGTCAAACAATTAAAAACAGTGTTGGGTGTTATGAACGTATTTTACAAGAACGTAAACAAAACGTTACCCAAAAGACAATAGATGTATTTTTCTGTAAAAAATAAAAGTATGTATTGCATATAGTGTTCCTAGAATTAAAGTGATTGATTAAAATGATTTGTATTTTTTTGTAATAATTTATATATTTGCAAGGAGGGCTTAACATGACAGTTTTCAAAATTAGAATTACTAGAAAAAAAAATATTATTATCTACCATCTATCCGTGCAGACTGTATGGCTTTAAGTCAATGGCCTGTCACATTATGATAAAAAAAAATATTATACAGTATGATAGGAGAATTAAAATTGAATTAATATGTTTTTCAATTTATTTTTGTCATTATAAAATTTTCAATTCGAATTTTCAATATAAAATCAATATTTATGATTAATCGGTTTGTTTTTTTTTTTCGAAATATTCTGAGTAAATAGCGTATTCGCTGTTAGCATTTTATAAAAAGCTATTTTATCTGCACACTTTCGCGTAAAATATAGCATATGCCGCATTGGAACGGCTTTCGTAATCTCCGCTGCACGTATAACTCCTTGGGGAAATATGGGAGCATTCAAACCCGCGTGCTTGCCTAGCCCACTCTTAAAGTGGGGAGCCAAGCGAATGAAAAGTAGGATTTGTGGAGAGACCGCGCTGTGTGCAACATACATAACATATACATAGACAACATATATGCCAGTGAAGCCTCAATATTCTTTTTTAATTGTACCATGTTTTTCTAAAATAAATGAAAGCTTTTTAACAGCAACCTGCATTTAAAACTATTAAAACCTTATTTACCATAAATTTCAACAATTAATATATGTGGGAGTGACGCAGGCGAATAGTAGAGGTTTTATAGATATTTTTTAAACACTTTAATCTTTTACTTCTTACATAGTTGATACAAACCGGCCCATCACCATCTTCCCAGAGAATGCCCTAATTCATTCCTACTCTTCATTCATTCATCAATCAATCGCTCACTTCCTTTACTCTTACGTTCTGTTCCCACAATATATAAATGAATGATAAAGTTCTGCTAAAATATTATGTGTAGGTGTATATTTAACACCTTGCTTTACTTAGTTTTAAAATAAATTTCATTATCATCGACATTTCAGCTGCAAGACCTGAAAAGCTGGAAAAGCGTACTTTAGAGATTCTCAATAAGATCGAGTCTCGATTGCATCGAGTATCTTCTTAAATTTAAAAGTAACATACAAATAAATAATATTATACTATTCACTAGCCTCACCCCCCACTAAGTGGAAGTCGTGGGAATTCGCGATCTTTGGTGGAACCCTTCGCCTTGAAATAGGCGTCCATCGCTTGAAAAAGAAGAGTATTTAGTAGAACGAAATGTGTTTAACTCGATTTATTGACGCATTTGTATGGTTTTATTTAATTAGGAGTAAACATGATGACTTATAGCGATCCTCTACCATTACCATTAGACTTACCTTCATTTACATGGTTGATATAATGTTTAAATCAAACATGAATTTTAATTTAAAATAGTAACTGTTGTGTTTCTTGCCTTCTTAGCAGATCAACATTTCGAGCTGATGGTAGCTTACTCGTGGTCTGACTACACTGACATTTTTATATATTAAAAATTATTGTCGATTCAAAAGTGCGTGTATCTAATTGCATTTTAATTTAAAAATCCTGAGTGAAATCTACATTTCATACGAGTTTAGGCTTGATATATAGTTTAACGTAACAAGTTATATAGGCCAAGGGGGGCCACTATGTTTTCATAATTAGATCTTACCTATCACACCTGAGAGAAAAAGTTAAATAAGTATGCATTTATTATATATATATATATATATATGTATATATATATGTGCATGTGTGCGTGTGTAAGTGCGCATTTGTGTGTATGCCTGTTTAAGTTTTAACTTTTGTTTGAAATAAGAAGTAATTATGCCAATATTTCCACACATTTGGTTAAAATTTAATTTACCTTTGCTTATGTTTAACATTACGAAAAAGGATTTAAGTTTTTAGCGAATCGTAAGTGATTTAGCTTAATGTATACACAGCTTTATGTCGAGCGGCGGCCGACAATCGTGTGTCGGTTGTGTTTTATTTTGCCAACATTCCGCTTCGTCATTTTGACGTTTTCTTTTAAAAAAAAATTCCATTTAAATGTACCAAAAAGGTTTTACTGCAAAACGTTTAGACTTTGTGGCTACAATTTGAAACCATTGTGGACTTCTACCATTTCCAGGGAGTCCGAATTTAATTTTGTTATCAATGAACTACTTTAAATTTATCGGGAATTACCTATACACAGTAATTATTAGAAATACCTATATTAGAGGAATTATTAGGAATACATATACTACAGGAATTATTAAGAATACCTATATTACACGAGTCATTAAGAATAACTATATTACATGAATTATTAGAAATACCTTTATCTAACTCATGTAGAGTTACTAAGAATACTTATGTTACAGAAATTATTAGAAGCAACTATAATGCAGGAATTATTAGGAAAACCTATATTACATGAGTTATTAGGAATACCTATATTACAAAAATTATTAGGAATACATATATTACAGGAATTATTATGAAAAACTGTTTTAGATATATCAATTTAAGTTGTAAATAATAACACGAGATGTAGCTTCAACACCAAACGATAATAGAAAAAAACATGCAACGAAACCTTTCTTCTGTCAAATCCAAAATTACGTTGAAAAGTAATTTATAAATTAGGCGCCTGAACAAATGATATAATTATTTGTAAAAACATTAGTAAAGAAATCTGTTTTCTTATATTTTTACAATATAATTTTTAACTGGCCAATTTTTTTAAAAAAAAACTTTCACAATCACTAATTTTCAATAAGAAACTAAATTCAAAAATCCTTGTATAATCCGCCTAAAAATTGTAAATTTTACTTACGTAAAAATCCTGGTAACTTTAAGTTATTTAGAATAGCTATCACGGGCAAAAGTAGAATTTATATTCTTGCTCTTACAAGTTCTAAAAGTTCGCGAATTCAAATAAATTTCACTTCTCACACCCGCAGTCATATCTATCATTTCAAAATGTAGTTACATCTTATATGCTTTTATTTATATGTTGTCCGGTGGCAGAATTCGAATTTTAAATTTAAATAAAACAAAAATTACTATTAGTATGTATTAATTTTAATTAATAAGTAAGACGAAAAATAGTGCGAATTATACATATTTAAAATTAAATTATCTAAATCAGAGTTCCCCAAACTTTTTTGTGTCGTAGACCTCTTGCCATGTTTTTCCGTGTTGGGTAGACCCCCTACTTACCTGATATTGATTTCCTGTAAATTTCTAACTGTAGTGAAATTTAGTGTTAAAAACTTAAAGTAGAAATACATGTTAATTTATACATTTATTAATTGAATTTAAATTAAAACTACTCAAAATAAAATTTTGTATCTGTTATGCAAAATATACGTAACATAAAATAAACTATAAATAAAATAACATAAGCAATAAGTCAATATTTTTAGTGAGAAAGATGAACTTGATAGTTTAATAATAAATTATCAACATTTGGCGTCAATTTTGTAAGGGTTAATCTTAAATCTCCTCGGCTAATGATCTCCAGTCTGTGGACCCCCATTTTCATTTCATGGATCCCCAATTTTTTTTCGCTGACGTAGACCCCTTGCAAGTTGTCATAGACCCCTAGGGGTCGATATAAACCACTTTGGGAATCAATGGTCTAAATGCTTACCATCACGTTGGGAATATTCTTGGAATTCTCGGTATGTCATGCCATTCGCTACAGAAGTAACCTTGCTAACAAAATTTTCTTTAAGCGTTGAATTTATCACTGGATTCGTTTAATAAACTTTAAACCTTTGTTACCTGGGTTGTATAATAAATGATCAATATATTTACAAATATATAAAATTGTAGTGCCTGTTTGTAATGTTATTATGATCGTTTTTTACTACAGGCATATGAATATATACCATATTTGAAAATTATCGTATGTCTATCTGTTTGATCCGGCTGATCTTTGAAATGGCTCAACCGATTTCGACAGGACTTATATTGACAGATAGCTAATATAATAAAGAGTAACTTATGCTACTTCTATTTTTGAAAAAATAATACAAAAAAAAATTAACTAAATATTTTTTTTAAATCCTTTTTGTTAAAATATAAGCTGACGAAGTTACGGGTACAGCTAGTATTATATATAAATAAATTAAAACGATTTTATTTATCAAAAATGACTTACGCTCTATTATATCTAACGAGCCATGACTTTCCTCGGAATTTCATCAGAAATAACAAGATCCTGGATACGTGGAAGAACGAAAGTAACCGACATATCTCAGGGAACTGCGAACCGGGAAATAAGTTCAGAATGTTATTGCACCGACGGACATCTTTTAATATCGGCTTCCCGGTCTCGGCTCATCTGCCCCATTAGCCAGCATTGGCGTTTTGATAACAATTAAATAAATAAGTAAAAAAAATTATAATAAGTTTCTCAACTCTTAGCATTAGCATAGGTTTATTATATTAGTACTTTATAGTAGTATTTATGTTAAGAAAGAAATAAGTGAAGAGACTAGAGTAACTTTTTTTTTTCTATATGCACCGACGGACATCAGGTCTGCAAACTATGCAGCGTGCCCACTGTAACTTCGATTTGCCAATTCGCACATGTTTACATTCGGGCATATTCGGAGCCTCTCTCCTGCCCTCCCACCTGTGGGGCCTGCGCCGAATGTGCATATGCGAAACCCCGCATCAGAGTAAATCAAGGCACAATACCTCGACAACGCGAAAATTTTTCCCGGACCCCATCTCAGGCTACCGTGCTCCGCGTGTCGAGGTGGACGCGGTCTTGATCCAGCTCTTCACCGGCACGGGGGGTTCTCTGAGTATCTTCACCAGTTCAAACTCAAGGAGAACCCCTCATGCTTCTGTGAACCGAGCATAAGCCAGACTGTGGTCCACCTTGTAACCCACTGTCCCGCGTTCGGAGGACTTCGGTACGACTTCGAAAGCAGATTGAGTAAAAACATAAGAAAAACCCAACAGGCCAGTGTTCCTTATTGCAACATAATAGGAAATCATGTAACAAATGTAAACAAAACTAATAAAGGTAGTAACTTAAAAACAATTAGAAAAAATAATAAAGTAAATAAAACAAAAACTAAGTAATCTGTGATAAAATGTGAAATAAAAGATAGATAAAGTAAAATAATGTAATAATCAAAAGCTGTGATAGTAAGGAACGAGGCGAAGAAAGTGAGGCGATGAATGAACGGTAGAAAGTGAGTAAAAGAAAGATAGAAATTGTAGAATGTAAGTAGAAGAAAGATAGATCATGTGAAGTATGACAGAAGAGCATGGAAATATAAAAGAAAAGAAAGTGAATCATTAATAGATAAAAACGTCCCTGTCCCATAAATAGGATAGGGGAACGAAAGGCCCCGATAGCGGGGGCTATTGTAAAAAAACTCCTTGTAGCACAACATAGTTCGTAATATTTAGTCGTAGCTTGCCTAAATTAGTATATATACTTGATTGTTATATTCTTTGCTTGTAAAGTTAATAAAGGTATTTGTTTACTGCATTATCCTGCGTGTTTTTTATTAAACGGTGTTATTTAGTTCGACCCGTACGGAATTTATTTGTTTATTTATTTGGGTCAAAATTTGAAATCGAAAATTTAAGTACCTTCCCGTTGTCAGATTGATCTGAAATTTGTTACACACATTTAATTTAGATGACAATACAATATAATAAAATCGATAACATTATAAATCTAAGATGGCCGCCAAAACAAAATGGCGGATTACGTATTTTTCATTAACCCCCTCAATATGGGTATCAAATGAAAGGGCTACACTAATAAAACACGATGATTATGTTAAAATTTAAGAATTCTTTATTTTTTTTAGAAATTCAAGATGGACGCCGTTCCAATATGGCTGACTAGGTACATATTTTTTCACAACCACCACAATATGGGTATCAAAAAACCGTTTAACTTAAAAAAAATTTAAATGTATTTATTTGTGTCACGTGTCATAATACAGTCCGCTAAATGTCTATGTGAAAAGCGCCTGTGAAATACGGAGGCGTAATATTCGTTCTTATACTAATCTATTCGAATATCATAGAAACTCAAGCATATCTCCGTGGTGTGCTTTCATATATCATAATTAAACCTCCTTTACAACCGAATAAAATGACGAACAGGAAATAATTACGTAAATATAGATGGTAAGACATAGTTGCTTTTGTCGCATTATCGCGAGATATATAAACTATACGAAAATGTGTAGCGAACAAAGATATAAATTATTTCATATGTTTAACCCTTAACTCGGCAGATTTTTTTTAATATTACATTAATTACGTACTTGACTTTTAAGACCGAAGGATGCCAACAGAAAAAACTGAACAAGCGTTCGAAAATTAAAAAATTAACTAAACATTCATTATGATTATTTTGCGTTCAAAATTGATGCCACAATTTTTTTTTAAATAAGATGTAATTGAATTTATTCGATTCTTTTTCACGTTGTAACAATTACAAGGATATTCAGTGTGCAACATGGAAATAATTCTAGAAACTTCCATCAATATAGCTTGTATAAATTAACACTTTACTCAAATATAATTGAAAGGTTTACAAATGCGTTCAAAAGACAGCAACAAAGTTATTTTCTTGTTATTGTGATCTATTTAGTTTACATTCTATAGTGTTTATTTTTAAATAGTTTCTAATCAAATGTTATATCTATTGCATTATCAAGTATTATTACATATAATGTAAAACACACACATTCCATCATGCGGTGGTAAAAATTTCAATTGTTCCGGATAATCTCTGAAATGGCTGGACAGATTTGGACTTAAACTGGCAGGTAGATAATACTTAGGCTACTTTAATCTTAGAAAAATTAATATTATAACAAAATGACACCCACAAAAACAGTCCTTTGATATGTGGAACATTAAGAACAATTCAAGGAGTTCCACGTTTAAAAATAAAACTTAAAATTAAAGAACACTCGTTAGAGATTGCTGTTAATGATAAAAGCGTCCCGAAACTTCTTGGCTCGGTGATAAGCAACGTGTTTGACACACCTACCTCAACCCCTCTACCTACTTAGGAACATCCCCCCTTTTTATAACGTTTATTTAATTGTGTATTATAGCATACCGTCATTTATTTAAATTACTTATTTGTTCCGTTTCATTAAGTTTGTATATTACGTAGATTACCATGGTTAGCTGTCCCCAAGTTTGTTATTTTTTATGTTGAGATATGTATAACAGTCGATTTCTCTTCCGAATCGAAATAAATAGATTTGTGGTCGGAAGCAATGATAGATATAGCCCAGCATTGGCAAATCGAAGTGACAGTGATGCAGAACAAATGACCACTGGAGCTTTGAAGTTCTGGAGCAGACACCACGTGCCGGCTAGAGTAACATAAGATCAGGTGGTGGACAGACGACATTGTTAATATTGACGGGAGACGCTGGATATAGTTTTCTACCAGCCTTATGGTAGATGCTCATATCTGGTAGTGGATATCTTCGAACTAAAATGATGTAGAATATCTCAAAACAGAGAAACACACTGTATCTGACACACATACAGGTCGATAAAAAGCATCTCATTAGCCAAGGCTACGGTACTAAGGAAGGTTTGAGGATGTCCACGAGGCTCAGGGGGTAAAGAGCGAGGCGGTCATCGTTGTTAGTCGAACAACATTCTCTCGAGCTGTATAACAGTGTCCGTGCGGCGGTAGCAATATCACGTCGCACACGTGCGTGTATCACACGGACGAGACTCAAGATGCGATCGTAAGGTTCATCGATGTGGCGAATACGGCAACCGCACAGATACTGGAGCACAACCTGATGACAATATGGAGTAGCGATGATGAAGTGGTCGCACGAAACGTAATTTTAAATTTAACATTGTTAGGGCGTCGTTTAAAACAAACAAGAAACCAATCATCAATCACAATTTTGTTGTAGTGTTTATTATTTTTAATAGTGTCTAATAATGCTATCTGCCATCACATGTTTTTAAAACACTGTTCCAAATTCAAATTCAAAAACTTATTCAAGTACGCTTTCCACGCGGTTTTGAATCGTTGATTATTTTTACATTATAAATAGTAGGCTACCACCGGCTGGGAATAATGATTTGCTGTTCATAGCCGGTCAGAAACTCTACAGTTACTATTTTAAATAAAATTTAACAATTTCATGTAAATGAGTCAACAAATCAAGTTTCACATATTTCTATCAACTAAAATCTTTTGAATGCTACGATAAGATTTATTTAAATTTAGACTTAAAACTAAGGAACGAAAGGTCTAACATATCTCTTGGTACTTTAATATGTATGATTACACCCATACCAATGAAGGTTTCGTTAACTTTTTAGGACAAAATTAAGGCGTTACGAGTTTATTTTTATTATATCGTGTGTCTGACAATATTTTTCATATATTTAAATTATGGCCCATAATTAATATATTACAATACCAATTAATATAAAAACATCTCTTAGGGAATCTCTGGCTTTTAAGTTATAAACAACCGGTATTGGTCTTATCTGTAAAATAAATATTGAATTAAAATTAGTTGCACTGTGCCATTGTAAAATACGGTAAGAGCATACTATGAGAATGACTTAAATTTACTAGTCATGTTTTATAAACGTCCGCTATTTTTTTATGATAGGATCTTAATGCTACTCAACCAAAAAGGTCGTATAGCTAAAAAGAAAAAAAAATATTTTATTCAATCATATCTAGTAGCACTAGATCTTTGGTCACGATTGTTAGCGAGTCCCAGTCTGATACTTTGTTTGCGCAGATGGTTACTTATTAAATTTCACTTCTCTCAGCTACCTTCCTTGTTCATTTCTAGTGTAATAAATTTTAATATAATATTTCTTTAATCGTAGTACCACGTTTGAAATTAAATAAAAAAATATGCAACATGAAAATTCAAGTAAGAAAAGGACCAATATTTAGCCACTTCCGCACATGCAGTGGTAGTCGTGCAACAAAGTGCACCGCCCGCTAGCCCGCTGATAAATGCGTATGCGGCAAACAATGCGAATTACACAACTGCCAGCGTTAAACCACTCAACACGTGTTTCACCCCACCACGGGGCATCTTCAGGAGTTATGTTACACCGATTAGTGCCAAACACAGAGTCCACTACACCACACCCGAGTCCACTACAGCCCTGCATGTGCAGACGTGGCTAAATATTGGTCCTTTTCTTACTTGGGATGGACTTCCGCAAGGTAACGCCTGCCATTAAATATGAAGATTTAACACCAAAACCTAACCGAAGTCTGTCGAGATTTCTACGTACGTTACGTACGTTAATGCTGCTAGCCAGTAGGCTTTTACAAAATTTTTTGTAAAAGCCTACTGGCTTTTTAAATGAGTTCACGGAGCGGAAGTGTCATTGAACTTAAATAAATTTTACTGGGCCCTGGTATTGCAGTTGCACAAATACGTACATGTGTTTTGTGTGAGGCTGGAGACGGCATGGACCACTAAACCATCTGAGGGCGGATTTGCTGGCCAAGGACGTGGGCCCACTCGACAATCTGAGGGTGGATCAGCTGACCGGATCAGCGGAACTAACGATAAAAAGGAAACTAGAATCCGAAGAGTGCCCCGTTTCCTCCGTCAAGCGAAAGATAAAGCTGGAGAAGTTTGGTGAATGGAAAAGGAGATATGTGGAAGGCGAGAAGGTTTCATCAACGAGGAAGTCCTTCCCGAACGCTGAGATGGACTACCGTGTACTACGCACAGTGGAACTGAACACGTGTTCAATTGTTCACGGCGTATTGTCAAAGCATCTGCATAGGTTAAAGCTAAGGGTGTGACCAGATCATGGTCTAAGTAATTACTTGCTATCCCGTAATGGAGGGCTTAGTGTAGCTTGTGAAATGGAAATGATGAATGATGAAATGAGAAAGATAGCCGGCACCCTTTCTTGTGTTTTTATTGCAGGGTGATGTGTGACGTCATTGAGCCTGACAAAACTATGTAATAATAAATCTAGCAAGGAATAGGAAGCGATGCGTATATGTAATATGGGTCAATGATGTGAGAGTGATAAAAAATATGAAGGATGAAAGAGGTAATAAAGAGAGAAATCGTGAAGGAAGAAAGAGAGGGTGAATATATGAAGGTATATATGTGGTGATCGGGATGCAGGGATTGAATTTTAAAGTCTTTCGTGGGGCACAAATATTTATTTTAAAAAAAACTCCTAACCCAAAACTGCGCATGCTCCTTCGTCGTTCAAACGTCGTCTGTCTCCCTTCCTCTTACACGCCTCTCGCTTGCACCATCTGACGTTCCTATTCACGCATGCTGTTACGTTCTATTCCACATAAATCTCTTACTTAAAAACAAGTTGAAAAAAATGTATTAGATAAATTAAATCTGAGGAATGATCAGGGTTCCTCTCGAATCGCCCACGTTGTCCTCAATTAGGGGGTGATACATATCACGATCATGACATGGATCATGACAGATATCACAATCGAACTAATTGATACAGTGTAAATAATACCAATGTTAATGACGTCGAAACGTAGTTTTTAATTGGCTACCAATACATGAAAACAAATCACGTACGAAATTTTAATCAGTAGTTCCCTTTTCGAAATTTAACCCTTTCCAATCCAATGTCGAGTGTCACTCGACACTGATTTTGTTCCACAAGCTCCACTGTCGAATGATACTCGACATGGTGTAATATTTCTTTTTGCGGAAAATTTTTAAACAGGAAAGATTTTTGTTACTAAAACGTTTGAATCACGAATGAATGAAACATATTCTAGAATCGCAAGATTAATATGTAATTCAATTAAATTTTATCGATGCTACATAACAGCCTTGGAGTGGAAAGAGTTAAAATACTATTATACTATATTATTTTTAAATATCACCAGTTTTAGAAAAATGTCATCTACGTGTTTTTACAATTAATTTCTTTAATTATACCCTAATTAGGCTTCATTGACACTCCTCATTTAACATGAAAAATAATGTGAATAAAATTATTATATTTAAATCTTGTTTTGTATATACAAACATAATGAAGCGAATACGTTGAATGGATAACCAAAAGTCATATATTTCATCGACATATGATCGAAGCAACATAGTAGCGATGGAGATAATTCAAAATATCTTTATACGAGCAGATATTAACATCAATTTGAATGGTCAATTATTTTAACATTATAAGTAGTAAGACACCGTCGGCTCGGATTGCTGATTTGTTGAGAGTCAGCTAGAAACTCAACAGTTGCTCTTATAAATGAAATTTATCAAATTTCTTTATGTGTACATTATAACATCTACTCAAATTATATATATACCTGTACAGCGATTATGATTATATCTCTAATGGTTAGAGTGGTATAGCCAGAATCTTTGAATAAATCTTTGAAATTCATTCCATTTTCGAAAAAGCTATATAGCTTTGTAAGAGTGGTCGTAGTACTGTAGCTTCTTGTTCTTCGGTAGCTTCTTGTTCTTCGGTAGCTTCTTGTTCTTCGGTAGCTTCTTGTTCTTCGGTAGCTTCTTGTTCTTCGGTAGCTTCTTGTTCGTCGGTTGCTTCTTGTTCGTCGGTTGCTTCTTGTTCGTCGATCGCTTCTTGATCTTCAGTTGCTTCTTGATCTGTTGACCGCACCTCCGCTAGCCCTTATAATGAGCGCGGAGACTCTCAACAGCGCGATGCAGATTTTCGTTGCGTCTACTGTGGCGCCATCTGTCATTTATCTGTTTCGTCACAGCTTTTTTTCAATAAAAAAACCACGATCATATTTCTGAAAGTCCTTGAATATTTATTTTTCACAGGACGAAGGCTTGGAGAATATATATCACGCCAGTACCACCATGGCTAACCAACGAAACCAGCGGATTGGCAAATTGAAGTGACAGTTAAGAGGCCACAAAGGAAAGGCTCTGAACATCGTTAGACGTACACTAGATATATGACCTTTCTAAATCCCTCGGAAGATGGTAGCCATTTCAAACCGGTTGTATTGAAAATATATGGTGGGAATCTATGTCGAACGCTGGACATACAATAGCTGAAATGACGTATGAAATGAAAGAACTATGTATTATATCAACTACCTATCCTTATTTACGTTTTTTTTATATGACCCCCGCTATCGGGGGCCTCTCGTACCCCTATTTATGATGGGATAGGGACTTTATTAGCATTTAATTTATTCACTTAATTATTTTATTTTCATTCTCTTCTCTTTCATTCTTCACATAATCTTTCATTCTGTTCTTTTATACCACAATTCTGCTTTCTTTCCCTTTTGCTCCTTTTTACCATTCTTTCATCCTCTTTTCATTTTACATTTTCTTAATTTCTAGTTTTGTTGTATCACATTTTTATCTTTATCTTTATCACAGTTTAATATTATTTATTTTTACATCCTTATTTACGTTTGTGTATCAAAAATAAAACTATTATGTATGTGAAACAAGATTTTTCATAGCAGAAACGAACGCATCGCTTGGGTCGAGCCAAATGAAATAACGCTGTCGTGATGAATTTAAAACGTTTCCATTAACAAACCACATCCCGGCGACACGTATTTGGTCGTAAATCTTCAACCATACGCGATTCAATTGAAATTTAAAAATTTTATTGTTACATATGACGCATAAAATTTCTCAAGTAAAATCTCTATCTTAATTTAATTCATATATACTGAAACTCACCTTTAAAGCCTTAATTACAGATAATTTAAATATAGAATAAAATCTATGATACAATCATAGATTACGATAGAAACGTAGCTTATACGTGCTTTGTGTGTATTGTATAACATCGCTTTTATGTACGAATGTGAATATAAACAGAGTAGTTGTAGCCAAATGGTAGAGAATTCAGACTTGCGATCGTAGGTGAAATGTTCGATTCCCGAGATATATAAATATGTATATATATATATATATATATATATATATATATATATATATATATATATAAATATATATATATATATATATATATAAGTCACATTTCGTGAATTAATTACATGGTATTGCCACTGCTCCCATACAAAGACTCCAGAGGATGGGCAACAGCCTCCAATATATATATATATATATATATTTATATATATATACATATACCCTTTGTTTCTATTAAATATCAAAATGTGAAACTTTCTGAATGTTTTGTTTATAAAAATGATTTATAGATAACTATTTGAAATCTGTAATGGAGCCCTATGTCCAACATTGGATATGTATGTACGTGTATGTGTGTGTGTGTGTGTGTGTGTATGTGTGTGTCAAAGATATCTATGGGCGAATTTACCACAATTAACACACTTGACAGACAGCGATTGCAGTATATAGTACGCAGTGGACGCTGCTGCCAGTACTCTATAAGCGTGTCTTTGAACAGTGGCAATCCTATATAATTAATGCACGAAGTGTGAATTAAATAAGATTATATCCGGGAAATCGAATCTACGATCGCATGTCTCAGACCTCTACCGCAGACAGGGTGTTCCGTATATTAATTTATAGTCAATCTAATATATAAAATTCTCGTGTCACGGTGTTCGAACTTGAACTCCTCTGAAACGGCTCGACCGATTTTTACCAAATTTTATTCGCGTATTCAGTAGGTCTGAGAATCGGCCGCTATCTATTTTCCATACCCCTAAGTGATAAGAGTTGTTCACCCTTAAAAATTTTTTTTAATTTTTTGACGAAATTTTTTAACATTAATTTTTTATGCAAAACGTTTGCGGGATCAGCTAGTAATCTATATATTTACCTCTTTAAAACTGTTTTAACTCACCATTCTATATATATGTTAATACATATAAAAACCAAGTATTCCAGAGAAGGCATACAGATATATACTTTACTAAGTATAGCTAAAATTTCGATGTGACGTTACATATTCTAAGTGAGAACAATATTGAAGTACCTCAAGTTTACAATTCACCTTGAACTATAAACCTTTTGTCTATAATGACGTCATGCTGTGAAATAGCGTGGTAAAAGTGTTTTAAAACTAGATTGAAAGCAGAGAGCTGTTGATATTTAGCTACCGGAGTATAGAAACATTAATGTACCGAATACATGTTGTACGAAATATTTTTCAGTGATATATTTCCAGCGTTTCCGTTCTATCTTTTACCATCCATGTTTCCGTTATGTGGAACTGCACTAAGGAAACATTAGGGTCTTAAAAAGTGAGTCTGGATTCCTCCTAGGGTCGGTAGGCCTTGTGGTATTGACAACACGAAGTCCGAAGTAGAAGTGTGTATATTTGACTTAAGTGATCAAATTTATTTCTACGGAATTCCCCTTTTCCATACGTCACTGACGATGATGTAATGTTGCAGCCATAACACCTATGTAAATAAAGAATTAAATTTCTGTGGAATTCCCTGTTCTAATGTACCGCTGACGATGACGCAACGTTGCTACCATAAAACTGATGTAAATAAATAATTACATTTCTGTAGAATGCGCCTTTTCGATGCGCTACTGACGATGACGTAATGTTGCAGCCATAATATCGATGTAAATAAAAATTACATTTCTGTGGAATTTCCCGTTTTCATGTACCGCTGACGATGACGTAATTTTGCTGCCGTATTACTGACTACTTACTTGAATTATGTTTCTGTGGAACTCCCCTTTTCCATGCGCCACTGAAGATGATGTATTATCGATGCCATAATAACAATGTAAATAAAGAATTAAATTTTTGTGGAATTCCCTTTTTAGTTGCGCCACTGACGATGAGGTAATGTTGCTGCCGTAATAACAATGTAACTAAAGAATGATATTTCTGTGGATTTCCCCTTTTCCACTGACGATGACGTAATATTGTACCTTCAAGTCTTTGTAACTTTCAAACTGTAACGATTTTTTCATGTCATAAATAATTATTGCATTTAAATCCGAAACTTCATTGTTAAAAGTAGGATAAATTACAATAATAATAATAATAGTGATTGCACACACAAAAATTATAATAATTTAACTCAAAATAGAAATAAAAATTACAAAAATAATAACAGACTGTGTTATTTTTGTAAGAAAAATTCATGTAAATATTCCTTACTTGTTTTTAATATAATGGTTTCCGTAAATGGTGTCAGTCTGAGTAAGATTTAAATTGATTATTATTTATTTGTTTTTTTTTATTTCATTGGCACGGCTTCCCCAGATGTCATATTTTTAGGAAACCACAGCAAATAGACACTCATTGCAAGGCATACGTTTCTCCTAAATATATCAATAGAAGATATATCACAGGCGGGCTGAGAATCGCTATTCTATGTCACATAAAACCTCTTTATATATTTATTCGTTTTTTATACTTTTTATAGTTTATATCGCAATGCAGTTTTGTTTGTTCGTTTGTTCTGTCAGTCGATTACGTATTATTATACTGTTATCTAGTTTTGTAAAATTATAATTAAATTACCAACATCATTTGCATTTATTGAATCCGTTTATACAGTCCACACGCTCGCCAACATTCGCACTTTGGTATTATGGTACGCAGAGGACGCTGCTGCCCATTCTTAAGAAACTTATTTGTGAGCATGAGCATATGGCAGGGCGGTGGTATGGCAGGGCGGTGGTGTGGCAGGGCGGTGGTGTGGCAGGGCGGTGGTATGGCAGGGCGGTGGTATGGCAGGGCGGTGGTATGGCAGGGCGGTGCATATACATTAAATCAACGTTTTAATAATTTTATGAAAAAATATAATTAATTATTTATAAGATGCTTAACTTCAGCTTGGTGAATATTTTTTATTTTATTAAGTGTATTGTAATATAAGTATATAAAGTTAAATTATCTTTTTACATCCTCATACCTGAAATCTATTCTCTGATACTACCTTTTCAATTTCGGGAGAAATATCATTGGCCGAAACTACTTTCAAAATTGAGCCCTCGGATATTGACTGGATCGCAAAATTTTATCTCGGACAACATGCGGCCCCCGGGCTTTGAGTTTGACACCTCTGCTTTATAGAATTATCGTCACTACAGATAAAATAAGACAACAGCTTACATTATCTTAGTTACCAGGCTTCGTGCTTTTGTTAGAAACGGCTGCCAGTTTGGGCATGATTTAGGCTAATTATTATCTGATTTAAGTTTTGTTTTGTTTCCCTCGCCTTTCTTTTGTTATAAAAGAAAAAGAAACGCCAGTTGTTGGAAATGATGGACAAAAGTGGAGTCGCTAAGAACTGGAAATTATTTACATAAACAGTTTTAATACGTATTCCATGTGCCGTTAATGAAGAAAAATAATTAAAAATGAAAGAGTAGCAGCAGAAGAAAAAAATATATATTTAATTAAAATGGATAGTTGGCAGAAGGCCTGGTCTGATTTTACATTGCAGCTCTGTACTCCCCTGATGGTGGTGGTAGCCAGCCGCACGATCTCCCAGGACTGGTCAGGCGGCTGCAAGTCGAGAGCAGGGAGTGCCGGTAGTTCACGGGATGTGTTCGTTCCGGTGCAAGGTGATATAAATTCCACCTCAATGATAGTAGGTTTTTTTTGTATAAAACTCGCACCTGTGAATAAATGTCACAGTTATGATATACATATATAAATATATGTAAAATTTGCTCCGCTGACAGTAAACCCCGAGATGGCTTGCGATAAAGGAAGGAAAGAAGCCGAAAGCAATTGATGTGATGGTTTACTGTCAGAACGGAGTTACAATGTAAAGCACGTAAAACAAAAATAGGAGAGATAAACAAATAAACAAATTGCAAAGTAATAATGAATACATAGTGATGGAACTATGGACACAGAAAAAATGTTGAGCTCTAACTTATAGCTAAATGCTACTTAATAATAATGTCTTTATAATATTTGTTCAACAACCCCTTTGGGGTGCGAGGCGATGTAAAAGTTGTGGCGTGAATTAAATTATGCTCCGAGAATGAAAAGGACCAAGCCGTAAATTTATAACGTAAATTCGAATTGGCCCCGGCGCGTGAGATGTCACGTAGCTGGTGAACGCAACCGACACAAAGAGTGTGCGTCGGTGCATGAGACGACACCTAGCTAGTGAACGCGACCGATGCCAGGGTCCTTCTCCCTAGCAATAATGTAAACTCTGTGACTGGTGCGCGGGCGCATTAGAATGTTTGTTATAAAAACAAAGATCCGCTGAACCAATAGCACGATTCTATGATTCCACGCCAAATGAGATGTACCGTTCCCTGCTAAGGGTTGAACAATTTTTTGCTATACTGCGATTTATGAGATGTATTTCGTGTTTATATTTTTTTGGTTAAAATTTTAACTAAGATTTATGGAACGTTAACTTGCAACGTTACAACCACAAAACATTTGCTGCTTCGGTACATGTACTGATAGCTTTAAGCGACCTTTTCAAAGAGCTATTGGAACAAAGAATGAAAATGTGCAATGAAATTTATGTCATATGTATATTTTGTTACTCGAAGTTTCAGTACGAGATCGAATTAGACATGAGAAGATCCGTTGAAGAACCAAGTTCGGTGATGCTGATGGAAGACACAATCAAGGTCAAGGTTGTGAAAAGACGCTAGATGCAGGCAGATTCAGATTTTAGGGGTAGTCCTTGCAGATGGCATCTGAAATGAGCTATTCATTTTTTTATAATTAAGATCTATATTCTACAGAGATCAACGACTTTCCTTTGTGTTTACAATTATGTTCAAAATTTCCGAAAATTTTTGCTTACCTTTTTGCAAGTCTCTTTATTTACTAAGTAAGAAAAAGACCAATATTTAGCCAAATTACTCAACACGTGTTTCACCCCTCCACCGGGCATCTTCAGGAGTTATGTTACACCGATGAATGCCAAACACAGGGTCGGTTTGGCGATGGCAGTTTTGTGATTCGCATTGTTTGCCGCATACGCATTTATCAGCGGGCTGGCGGACGGTGCACTTTGTTGCACGACTACCACTGCATGTGCGGAAGTGGCTAAATATTGGTCCTTTTCTTTATTAGGATGGACTTCCGAGAGGTAACGCCTGATTCCATTAAGTATTTACTAAGTTTATGAATCTATTCACTAACTTAAGTCGCTAACTATTTAAAATTAAATTGGAGTCAACTTATAGTCAAATTTGTTTCATAAGTATCTTGTTCGTTTTCAAAGACGCGCAAACAATGTCTAGTTTTGAAAATTATAGTAACTTCCTTATCCCTACTCCATATTGGCATCCTCAGGTTGTGCGCCAGTGTCTGTACGGTTGCTGTATTCGCCACATCGATGAATCTTACGATCGCATCTTGAGTCTCGTCCGTGTAATACACGCACTTGTGTGACGTGATATTGCTACTACCGCACGGACTCTATTTTACAGCCCAAGAGAATATTGTTCGTCGAACAACGATGACCGCATTTCCCTTTAGTCCTTGAGCCTCATGTTTAGCGTTCTTTAATCTGCCTTACATTCACTTCTAAGCTTTTATTACCATCCAATCAAAGTATATATATATATATATATATATATATATATATATATATATATATATATATTTCAAACAATAAAGCTCTTATATACGTTACAAGCATATTAGATTTTGAAGTTTGCCATCAGAAACCACACGTGCATGTATAACACCTTGTTATTTGGCAAAAAGAGGCAAAAATTCTCTTTGCTAAACTCGTTTTCTGTTAAAATATAAAATCAGTCTTCGCTTCAGCACGCGTATATTTCTTAGTTCACCATATACGAGTATCACATCTCCCTAAAATGAACACCTAATTCTTATTTTACTATAACAGCAAAATACGACGTAATGTATATATATATATATCAAAGTCAACGTCAAGAGTGACTTGCCAGTCACTAGCGGAGCATCGTGTCTATGGTAGCGGGGCGGCCATCTTGGATCGCCATATTTTTTAACGAGGGGTCGCTACCGCATCGCGTCAGAAACGAAACTCTTAATATCGTATGAATCATTCTGATTTCCTACTTTATTATTATCTGATTGTGTAAAGAAAGTGATTATAAAGAAAATATAGGAATTATTTTTAGTCATACGCAAGATTATATATGCAATTCGATATATGTATATGCACTTCGAAGTCAAGTTTTTGTCATTCTAAAGCTCTAATCTAAACACTTATTTGTTTAAAAATTCACGCATACACATGAAAATTCTTACGAACAACTTTTGCTTGATATGAAAGCAAACTCAATAGGTCTTTTTTAAATGAATTATAATATCAACTATGTACATGAGTCAACTTACTATGTTCCACGCATTTCGATGAACTGAATACTTTTTAATGTTATATTAAGATGTATTTAATAATTTACCTTTAATTTTATATTTAAAACTAAGAAAAAGAAGGTCTAAGATATTTTGTAGTTCTTATGGATTTGTAAACTAAAATCCCTGAAGGTTATTTTACATTTTTCACGTTTAAATTAAGGCTTTATGGGTTGTGTACAATTTTGTACAGTGTACAATAACATCATAGTACAAATTTAGTTTGAAAAGAGAACTAGAGTGACTTGTGAAATTCATAATGGTTACAAATAACTCGTAATGTGTCTATAATAGCTGCGGAAATTACGGGCGCTGATAATTTCTTTTCATTAACCAGACTAGGGTGACAAAGCTGCAAGCATATTATGTAACAGGATAATACTGAAAATTATTAATTATTTATTTTATTTATATCTTTATTCGTGGCGTTTTTATGGCGCCATTATTAAGAGAACTTTTGTTTCCCTTTGCATGAGGCAGTGACGTTACATATATATACTACTAAATATATTTTTTTTTTCATTTAAGATTTTTATTTATGATTATCCTTCTTTTCTTTTATGCTTTCCTTTTGATAACCATCTTTCCATCACTTACATATTATCTGCATTTCATCGCCTTTTTTCCATCATCTTCACTCTTTGATTACAATTTGATCACAACAGAATAAAATTGAAAAATAAAAGTCTTGATTGTTTTTAATGACATTGTTTCTAGGGACCTCTTGTTCTATCTGCCATCTGTGGGGTAGTGACTAGGGCTTCCAATACCGGGATTCCGGGATCCCGAATACCGGAATCCTAGACGATTTTTGTCCGGTATTAAAAACCGGTAGTGCATGAAAAAATTCATTCATATTCCACAGACATTAGCATCCGTGAATTTATTTTTATAACTATTGAATATTACCCATTTTTTGCTCACGTTTTTACATGTTACAGTGTTTACTAAGTTGATTCAATTATGTCCTAACTTAAATCCAATATTTTTAAATCATTTGTGCCTATTTTTTTTTACGGCGCCTTAATAATGTCCAGTTTTTAACACAACAGCTAGGGCTTACAATATCGGGATTACGGTATTCGGGATCCCGGACGATTTTTGTCCGGCTAAAAACCGGTATTTATGTAAAAATACCGGTATTTTGGTATTACGTTAGTTGATAAAAATTGAATTTATGCCCAATATAAATCTAATTTAATTTGTACTAATATTCAGTCCTCGCTTGATGTTGAAATGATTGATTGTTTATGTTTTTTAAGAGCATACTTTAATAAACAAAACGCAAGTTATTAATATTATTACATAAATACTTTAAACTTAATTATATTTTTTGCTTCTTTAATTATATAATGCCATACGAGCCTGTTATATGTAAAATGTAACATATACATATATACATTTTGATATGTACTTTTTTTTGCTTCCACGTTTTTTGTATCTATCTACTCCTACTCTCTATGTGATATAATAAATAATATCTACTCATTTCGGAACAATATTTATTGGATTTTATATATTATTTGTAAACAAGTCAATATAACAACTGAGGTAAGTAATAACATAACTAGTAATTTTTTTATTAAAAATATCGAATACCGGTATTCAGATTTTAGTTCAGTATTGTAAGCCCTAGTAGTGACGTAACATATTCGGGTGAAATTATTTTCTTTTAGCAAAAATTTATATTTCTCATTCTCTCCTTCTCTTTTTCACAAATACTTTTGTGCTTTTCCTTTTGTCCGTTACAATATCTTTCCATCACATATAAATCAACTGCCTTTCATCGACTACCTTTATCTTCGCTCTTATATCACTGCTTGATTTACTAGTGAATTTTGGTATCACAGAATTAACTCATTTTTATTTATATTGATCCTTTTTTATTTATTTATTTTTACATTTTTTAGCTAGTAATTTACTTGCCTAAGAGACTTTACCGACCCCTATAATCTTAAGTCTTGTGCTTATATATTGCAAACTGGTTAGTTGCCCATAGGTGGGCGATGTTATCTATTTCTTTTTCCGCTCCCATCTCTAACTTGAAATCATAGTGGAAAGTCCATGGATTTGAATAAATCGTCCATCATAGTCCGTAAAAATATCCTAAATTTTTCAGAGACATGGTCGCATTAATGTCCCGAGCAGAAAATTTCAAATGAACGCGGTCTTTCATAAGCGCGTCAAATTAGCGCACATAAAAGGTTTCGCCATAAATTGTTATTGAAATAAGTCAACCGTAAATAATTATATACCGGTTAACTTAATGTAAAGAAACGAGCCTTTTCGTTGAACTTGAATGAGGGACAGTGATTAATGAGGCTTTAAAACTGTCTGAATTTTATGACGTCGAAATATGGACGTACATTTTTTTACGTAAATCATGATGAAAAATGAAATATTTTATTAATTTACAAACACGTCCGTCTTTGATAAATAAAAATTATAATTTCAAGTCCGGTCTCTGGTTTTCAGTCTCTGGTCTCCGGTCTCTGTAACGATAAAAAATAGTTATTTCTTGTTCATACTTACATTGTACAAAACTATACGTATTGTATTGTTACATTGTTGATTTCTGGGTACCTGTCAATCATTTCAAAATAGTTTTAATTTGATCAAAGAAAAAGTATTTATCAGATATACGGAAGTATATTAACATCTATATATATATATATGTATATATATATATATATATATATATATATATATATTAGGTAGTTGTGTTAGTTATACCATTTATATTTCAAAAACATTTTGACTAATGTTTAAGATTTTTGTGTTAGGTTAGGTTTATTTATATTTATACTAAGTTTAAGTTTGATTTCATTGACTGTTAGATGAACCAAAATTACCTGTTCAGTTGGTAAACTAAAATATTGGAAATATAATACTTTATATAAAATACTTTTTATAAATTTACTTGGTCTGTTATATGTCAAAAATTTAAGACAATGTGAAGTATGGAGAGGAAAATAAATACCAAGTATGTAAGCATTTTGTTTTGTTAGTATAAAACTAAATAGAGTATATATTTTTAGATTTATTTGCATGGATAGGGTTTGGTATACGTTTCCTGTTCTAATTTCGATATGATAGAGACCCGGTGGCCGTTGGCGCTTAGCCAGGGGAAGCAGCTGCGGTGCTCTGTGCATAAAAACCTTTTATAAGTTATGGAGGCACGGAATTTGAATATATTGTTACATTTATAAATTCCGTTGTTTTGTTTTTTCGCCGCGATCTTACGTGAATTGATTTGACTACATTTCTAATGACATAAATAAATCATTTTAGTCCTTTATATGCTACTTATTTTTGTCATAATTTCAAGTATAGGACATAAATCTTAACAATATTCCCGATCTTACACATTAGATCTTAGATCTTACATTTCTAATGACATAAATAAATCATTTTTGTTCTTTATACGCTACTTATTTTTGTCGTAATTTCAAGTATATGACATAAATCTTAACAATATTCCAAAGTTAGAATTTCGTCAATAAGGACGGCTTACGCCAGGCTTGCAAGATATCCATTATCTACCTAAACAAGATCCTCATCTATCATAATTTCAGTAAATTAATTCCGTAAAAAAACAGTAAAGTAATTTCTGCATAGATCGCCACAATTTCCCGGTTTGCGCTGGTCGTAGCCAGATACTTTTAATGGAATCAGGCGTTACCTTGCGGAAGTCCATCCTAAGTAAGAAAAGGACTAATATTTAGCCACTTCCTTACATGCAGTGGTAGTCGTACAACAAAGTGCACCGCCCGCCAGCCCACTTATAAATGCGTATGCGGCAAATAATGCGAATTACACAACTGCCACCGTCAAATCACTCAACACGTGTTTCACCCCTCCACGAGGCATCTTCAGGAGTTATGTTACACCGATTAGGGCTCTGTGTTTGGCACTTATCGCATTTGACTACCACTGAATGTGCGAAAGTAGCTAAATATTGGTCCTTTTCTTACCTAGATACTTACCGCGACTTTGGCTATATCGGTCTACCGTTACATATTTCTAACCATCAATTTAATTTAACCCTTTGCAATTAATGCCAGCAGTGCTAGCATGAAGTTTTATTCCGGCAAGTCGAAATGAAACTGTTTTTTACGACTGAATTAATAAGCAGAATTGTTGCTGAAACAAATGCTTATGTAGCGAATGTTATTCAACTTTGAAGAAAATATAAAAATATTGTATTTGAAAACAATAGAAAAACATTACGGTATGTGAAATGAAAGCCTTCTTCAGTGTTATAATGAACATGGGACTATTTTGCAAGATTATTTGGCAAACAATTTTTTTTTGTTCGAAAATACCTTTTTTTTTGAAGATATTTCTACGTGATCGATTAATCAAATATTTAGGTGATTACATTTAGAAACACTTCCAAGGTCAGTTACGAAGATGACGACGAGGATTAGACGAATAAGCAGCTGTCTACAGTTTCTCCATAAATAACTTAGAATTTATTTTTTTTTATAACTAAAAAGTTATTCAAAATTTTTCATGATAAAATATATATCTTTATCGAGTTGGTAGAAGGAAATATGTAAATAATATTCAAGTGGAAAGGGTTAATCTGTTTTGCTTCAGTTTCATTATCATAATTTCAAATATAGAACATCCAGTTCTGGTCTTCCACCTCCCATATATTTCCAACGGCACCAGTTGACAGCATCATCTAGCATCCTTCAACGATATTTACAAACTCGACTGTCCATTTCGTGGTTGAACATCATACGCTGGGTTAGCTGGTGCACGGTCTCAACTTTAAACCTTAGGAAGTAATGGCTGTTTTTTCTGCGTGCTATGTGGTTTGCCAAATGCCACTTCAGCCAAACTGCTTGGCTTTTGGTGTGTAGTCACTCTATGCAGTACCTGTTGTCGTGGTGCCAATGTGAGATCAGCAAACCAAATATGGTTCAAACGCTTTTCATTCAGTTAACAACTTTGGATACCCAGTGGAAATCGACCTTTGTTCTTTACACCGATGTAGCTCGAAGAATTCGCGTCTGAATGGGGCTTTGGGCAGAGCACGTCGCTTGTATAACTGAGGGCGGTTGGAGTCAAAAGGTTGCGAATATGAACTTGAAAATGCGTCGTTGGTAGACTCTCCAATAGGTAATCAGACAAAATAAGTAAACAAGTCTTGCCGTAGGCTTCTAACGGCATTAATTTAGCATTACAATGTTAAGTACTTCTAATTTTGGTTACCTAAAATACAGGCCTCGCCTAATTTATGTATTCCTGAAAAACTGCGAAGTATTTTGGCAATTTTTTTAAAAAAAATTTATGACTTTGACTTCTAAATTTGAACCTTGACGCTTTAACTTAAACTCGAACCCGACGCGGTTAAGTAAGTTAAGTTAAAGCTACCGTTGCTTCGCCCGCTTTTACGACGTTAAATCATACCGTACTTGTGTGGCAGTAAAACCAATTAATCGCCTCCGTCTGCCGCAGCGGATCACCCATAAGACTTAATTAAAGTCCCAAAGGGCGCTATTAGTTTGAGGTCAATGAAAATCAATTTACCCCTGACCATTGCCCATAATTAACCGCATTACGTGATCTATCTTTCATCCGGTCTTACGCCCTCTTTCGTAAAGTACTTCTATAACGCGTTTTCATATAACGCGATTTATCTATAAACTCGTTATCAAGAAAAAAGTTATGAATATAGAGTGATATTTGTAAATAATACGTAATACAGAATTGTATATGAATATGCGTGTTACACAAAACAAGACGTTTTCCTATAACGCGGAAATCCATGACCGTTTTTACAATTAATTTCAGTCTATCTGCCAGAAAATGATCTGGCAATAAATGAAATAAGTCAATAAAAAAGCCATATTGCGATACGTTTTATTGTGAAATTGATAATGGCTTGTTCAGTTTATATATCTTGTGGGTTGCGGCGAGGAAAAATCCGCATATTTATTTGCTCCTTCTTTGATTACGGAGAAAATTAAAACCAGATGTGATCGATAGCGTTTGTTATGGTAGGTGGCGCAAAAGTAATGTCATATTGTAAACATATGTCAATTTTTTTTAAATGACGGCAAATATCATTGTGGGTTGATATTTTTTATACTGATATAAATAGAATTATTTAAATGAAACAAAAAAGGAAAAAAAGTGATGATTGACTGTAATAATTTTAGAAGTTGACCAAATAATATTAATAAAAAAGTAAGAGAAATAAATATAAAATACATAAATAACGCAAAATACAGAAATGTAATGTAGTATCCCGTAGAGAAAGTAACAAAGATGAGGCGATATACATAAGGAAAGTTAAGAAAAGGAATGCAAGATACTGTGAAAAGAAAAAAAGAGGATGGTGGAGAATGAATGGAAGATAATAAAAAGGATAACAGAGGAACATGACAACAATATGATTAATTGTATAAATAGTCCCTGGTAGGGGACTTTTTCTCATGGTAGGGGAGAAAGAACTCCCCAAAAACAGCCTTCTAAAAAAACACACAGAACCTTCCATCGTCTTCAGACATTGCTGTATATAAGACGAGATGTTTCAGAGCTTCCCGAACTATGAAGCAATAAATTAAAATCAACAATGATAAGAAGTTTTAAGTTAAAAATAAAACATTACCATAGAGTAATGAAAAGAAAAAACTTTTTTTTTTGTTTACAACAGTCGTGTACATATGGTAACAGGAAAGTTTGATAAACTAATTAACGTAAGGTAAACCTTCGTAAAACTCGCCTACACGTATTTCGGAAACACGTAGAATTTTACGTTTAACGTAACATACGAAAAGCATAATCATGTTGTTTTAATTTATCTCTCTCAAGGGGCAAGAGATATATCATTCGTTAAGTGTACCAACGTTTGGCAATTTTTTAAATAGTGTGACCTTATTTCCTGGTTTTGATGGACAGTATTTCTCTTTGAGATCCTCCTCAGTAGATATCCAAAAAAGCTGGTATGTAGCGGACTACGTTCATCATCTCCAGATGGTTTTAAGATCCTCGGTCTACTTAAACACCTGAAGAATCGAGAGGAGCATCGCCTCTCCTTTTTGAATTTCTGCTAAAAGATAATAGTAACAATAATATAAACGTGATAAAATAGCTGTGACATTAGAAATATAATATAAATTAGGTTCAATATAATTAGTATGAAAATAGGAAATAAGTATAAATGTTTGTATAAACAAATAATAAACGTATGTTATAGAATTCTGGAAGGAAGGCGAAGAAAGTGATCGGAACTTTCGATGACTTTGACTATGTCACCTGCTCACACGGCGTCTACCGGCCCGTGGTCACCACTTCAAGAACCTTTTAGCTCCAACGATCATCGGTTTTTTTATGGCCCGCGCCATAGCTCTTTTCCACCCCCTATTTTGCTCAGAACAGGGTCTTGTTGGGGCAGACTTTCTTTTCTCTTCTTTCGCTCTTTAACATTTTCTCTTTATTTCTTTTATTCATCACCTTCCATCCTATCCTCAGTCATTACAGTCTAAGTCTATTTTATTGTTACAATGTATTACATTTTTACTTAGATTATTTATATATAAATTTCTACAGTTTTATCTACAGTTTCTTTCACTTGATGATCTTATTTCTAGTGCCGATCTCCTGATTCCTGATTCGATCTCGAAGCGAAACTCCCAGCATAGCAAACTCCATTACTCCCTGGGTGAACCAGAGCCTTATTTCGAGGCATGTCAGAAGTGATCACGTCTCGGATCCGTATGTCATCACCGGCAACACACAGCGTTCGTAATGATAAAATATAAAATTACATGAGGTCCATACTATCTGAAACACACAGAATAAAATCTTTATAACAGATAAGCGCTTGAAGCATATCGCTATATTTAAGTAAAGTGTACTTATGTTTTAATTTTAGAACAACAAGCTAATATAAAGTGATAATATCTTTCGGAGAGATTGCATGTTAAGATATCGCTCGAATCGAGAGGAATCCACTTGAAACATTCAAAATATATTCTACGCTATAATAAGATTTATTTTTGAAGATAATTAGGCTTTCAACTTATTTTCATTTCTAAAATTCTCTTAAATGCTATAGAAATTATTAAGTTATATTAAGTTATCACTTACAATTACATTCATTTCAGCCGATAGATGCCAACTATGAGGCATACCTCCACCTTAACTATGTCATCGGTCTACCTAGTGGGCGTGAGCGCGTCTACCGGCGTGGGTAGTTCGCCCACACCGGTAGACGCGCCCACGTGGTCGCTACTCGAGAACCTTTCGACCCCAATGCATGCTAAGCATTTAGTAATTTTAAGATGGTCAAAAAAATTTCGGTTTCTGAATATGGATGAAAAGACATGCGGTTCTGCAATGTTTCCGAAAATGAAAGAGATAGAGCGAAGTGAAAGCAGAAAATGAAAAAGACAGACCATACGATCAGATAGAAATAATAAATGTCAAAGAGAGAAAGAGAGTGAGAGAAGCCCCATATAGAAAGAGAAAAAAAAGTCTATTCAACTTGGTCTTTTAAAATTAAGTTTATGTATAATATAATCTATTTACTATTCAATATACACGATATAATTTCAATAATTATAATATGGAAATGTATTTCCATGCATATCTTGTTACATTCGATAGCGTAACAACATCTTTCGGATAGACAACTCAAATTACTTATTTTAGCCCACCCTATATAATAAATTTACTTGTCAAGTATTTAAAAAATATGTATTTTCGTCACAATAATCAATGTTCGACAATTACGCGGTTTTAAACTTATGCATGTTGATATTTATAAATATATAACTTTTCCATTATTTTTATTTCTTTTAGAAAATTCACATTTCATCGTGAATTTAGAATTAAGAAATATTATCTTACGCCGTTGTTTCAACCCATAGAGGACGATTGCAAGGCTTTATATTGTGATATAAAAATAATAAATAAGTTTGAATATAGCACATAATATATATAAAAGAAAAATATATTATCTGGTATATTATAAAACAATTAAACAGATGGATACAATATATTACACATTGCTGTCCTCGTTTCAGTCCATATCTATGTCTTTCAGTCTTTGTCTATAATAATCTATATTCAGTATATATCTAGTGGGGATATAAATACTTCCCATGTTTGGCAGACGGGTCAGCGATTGCAGTATGTTATTATGGTACGCAAAAGACACTACTGCCCATCCTCTTGGAACATCTTTGTGGGCTGTGGTAATCCTATATAATTAATGCGCAAAGTTTTAATTATATAACATTTTATTCCGGGAAATAAAAATGCGTCGTTAAAATAGATTAGGAGACTTACTTTTTTATTTAAACACTGCAACGTGCAAAAACGTGTGCAAAGAAATAAAAAAAAAAACATTTCTTAGAATTGCCTAACAAACCAGGGCCAATTTTTCATTTTACATACCTACCTAATATATCTATATTATTTAGATATATTTATATAGTACTAGCTGACCCGGCCACGCGTTGCTGTGAAAATTTAAAAAGTGGAAATAATTGAATTATACGGTATTTCGTTCACTACAAAATAAATTTAATTAATTTTATAGCGTCAACAACACGTGGTAATTATGCTGTTAAAATGTAGCTTATATGACACGTTCGTAGATTTACCATAGCAGCGCCATCTATTGATTACTTACTCAACCCAGTCGAAAGGTATCGACATCTGTTAGAATCATTTGGAGTTAACAGATAATTGTGTCTGTCAAATAATAACAGACAATAATTAGCAATAAATTAAAATTGCGACTATAATTTGAGATTTAAACTATCCTATCTCTCAAGTTAGATCGAACTGCACATGGTGTGCGAATTTTATTATAATCGGTTAAGTGGTTTAGAAGTCCATTGAGTATAAACATTGTGACACGAGATTTATATATATTAAGATGTAGGTGTGTAGTATCATACAGGTAGACTAAGTAGGTCGAGCACATTGCATCACAATACTTACTAAATTGACCATATGAATATTGTATGATCTCTCACTGATACGGCGTCTGTTAGTTTGAAATGGTAATCATGTATCGATTTCTGAACCATTGATTTGATAATTAGCAAACTAATAAGCGTCTGTTGATCTGTTTACCTGCTTACACATTGATAGAATGTTCTGGAACACACAGACCACAGAACTTAATTGCGCTACCGTAATTAAATTTAATTAATATATTTGTATTGTTATTTTATTTATATATTAACACTTTTTTGTTCACCATATACAAAACATAGAATAAAAAGAAACTATTATATATATATATATATATATATATATATGGTAAAATAGATGTACTTATCGCTCTAGGCGATCTCTACCGGACAACCTTTGGATGGAAATGAGAGACATGAAGGAGAAGGCAGTTTAGGGTGCACATACATACAAATACATACATTACTATACACACATATATACAAGTATACTTATATACATATAAACATATCATTTATTTTTCTATAGATAATGTTATTTCAAAACCGTGTAAATGTTTCGGTGTATTTGTTATAGGAAAAAAAAATTTTTAAAACCTTACAGGATTACTTCCCGACCTTGGCCTTCGAAGCCTCGTCCTCTACGAAGCTGCTGGTGATGAGAACATCAGATATCTCTACTCACGGCCCTTCAGGACTGAAGTTGATATACATATAAACATACATACAAATACATTCATTACTATACACACATATATACATACAAGAATACTTGTATATATATATATATATATAAATATTCATGTGGGATGCACAAAGGAAAACAATCGAATTTACTTCTAAAACTTTAATTAATAAAAGTACACCAATACCTCACCATGCGTCGTGGTTACGTTCCAAAAAAACACGACGCAAATTGAAACGTCGCAAAGTGAATTAAGATTTTCTATAGCAAACCATGTAAAGATCGAAGATAGGTTCCAGAGTTGCGAAAATACTACTTTTTAAAAAGAAAATCGAACGAAGCAAACATTTAAAAAACAAAAATTTTTTTTCTTTTAAAAAAGCACTACGTAATTGAACCTAAACTCTTAAATTACAAAAACAAAGTGATAATAAAACTATTCAAATTGCGGTGTTTTTAGTTAGACAGGGAATCACCGAGTTTTGATGGCATGGCGCAATTAGAAACAAGTGTTGCCATCTTTAAGAAAAAAAAGAAAATTTCAAAAAATTAAAGACTCGAACCCAAAACAACGCAACCCCGAAAATATAAAGACGCACAGTAAAAATGAGTATTAACTAAGCAACGACGCAACTTCGAAAAAAAATGCAAAACGAAGCGACGCAAAGTAAGGTATTGGTGTACTTAAAAATTCTTCTCCTAACAACAACACAACCGTCCTTTGTGAATCCGTTTGTCTATCCTCATGTTTCCATTTTCTCCCACACGGCTGTCCTGCTATTCATCTGTCCTAGATGAACTTTGGCTGTGGTCAGCTGTGACCCATGGCTTCATAAAATCAGCTAAGCTGGAAGGTTTCACTGCTCCTTCACTATTATCAATTTTCCTCAAGTCGTATATATGATTTTTTTTTCCTTCAGGACTTCGTATGGACCAAGGTTTTCTTTTGTAACTAAATCTTTAATATTGTACTCTCTAGCTTTCTTGCGACTTTTGTTATAATTCTTTCCAGTTCTCTTCTTATATTCTCTGAATCTTCTGTTCTGCTTTTTTCCTAAATACTTCTCTTTGTTCGTTAAAATTGTTATTATTCGAATCTCAGAGTATTATATGTTGTAATAAATATTTAAATATACTTCATACTAATATCTTAACTTAGAAAAATGTGTAGGAGATAGATCGTTGAGTGAAAGTTCGTCGAACGTATAAGAAACACTGCATTCAATATTGCTAGTCGATTTGATTCTTGATTCTCTTCTGGCTTCACCCTACACTTATTTGTTCTTATCAAATTCTGCTCAAAATAAGAAATGTTTTGTTTAATTTTCACTTTGATTTTCAGGGTTTACAATTACAGGTTGACCCTGATTTATGAGACACATATAGATATAGCACATAAATATCTTTACCAACTGTAATTAATACATCCTTTGTGAAGATATATATAGTTCAAAGTTAAGTGAATATATGGAACATCAATAAAGGTTTGCGCAGTCAATGTAGAGCATTATGAAATTCCCTTTAATTTGATTAAAGTTTAATTTATGACGCATATGTAATCTATTTATTATTTGAAATGTAATGATTTTACAATTGAAAATTTTAAGATAATGTTACAAAAATTATTAATAGCTCTAAAAGCCTAAATTATATACTTTGTCCAGAGGCTTGCCAAATTGAAGTGGCAGTGAAAAGATCATAATCTACCCAGAAAACATAGCCGCTGGGTCCTTAGGTTGTAGTGTTCGAGGTGGACACTGTCCTGGTCTAATCGGTCAAGTGGCACTAGGGATTCTCGTAGTACTTTTACAGGTTTTAGCTCAAGAAGGGTGTATCGTAAACCAAACCGTGATGTACGCGATCAACAACTGTCACGTCCTCGTGTTGTTAAGAATGGAATGCCAGTCCGGGCTAGCAGAGATAGAAAAGAACAACATCGCCTCATTGCTAAGCATCATTGTTTATACTATTCCTACTCCTCATGGCGTATCGCCAGAACTCACTGGATTTCTGTAAAAATGTTATAACAAAAATTATAAATAAAAACGCTAAAAAATGTCAATCTGTGGTAAAAATTTAAAATCATAAGTAAGAAAAGGACCGATATTTAGCCACTTCCGCACATGCAGTAGTAGTCGTGCAACAAAGTGCACCGCCCGCCAGCCCGCTGATTTATCAGCGGGCTGGCGGGCGCATGCGGCAAATAATGCGAATTACACAACTGCCACCGTTAAATCACTCAACACGTGTTTCACACCTCCACGGGGCATCTTCAGGAGTTATGTTATAACATAACTTCTCTTAACAGACTTCCGCAAAATAACGCCAGATTCCATTAAATATTTAAAATCATGACTAATTTAATCTAAAAACTATAAATGTAATAACCAAAGAATAAAGTATTAAAATGAATAAATGTGAATGTATAATTCAGAAGAGAAGACGATGGAAGTGAGGCGATGTATGTATGGAAAAAAATGAAAAGGAATGAATGATAATGGGAACGGAAGAAGGAAGAACGAATGACAGACATTAAGAAAGATTTAAGATGAGAATGGAGATAAAAAATTAGTTAATATTATTATAAAATAGAAACCTGTTCATATATGGTAAGGAAGTACAAGAAGTCAGCTAAAGAGCTATAAAAAAATGGTTTTAGAGACACCACAGTATGGCATTCACTCCCAAAGTAAACAGATGACTCTGTTAGAGTCATTGAAAAACATTGATTTGGAAATGAAAATGTATTTGTAATAAATGTATTTTGAAATCAATCTTTCAACCTTCATTAACAAGAATAATTTTTTTAAGAAATATATATGGCAATATTACATAATTAAATTTCATATCAAATAAGGTGACAATATTAATTATATTCCTTACACATATTCACAAGTCTATGCATTATTAATATATATTCAAAATTGTTATAGTCTAATATATAATACGTGCATCGTATAACATTTGATAAAAATATAACATAATATTAAATTCTTTCAACGGCAGCGTCTGTGATGTGAAAAATTTGCGCGAGAAAGGCAAGTTAATTTATTTTTATTACACACATATATTATATGTAATAAAAATATACAAGTTTATTAAGTAACCCAACATGTGTTCACATATGTAGGCCTTTTAAAGGTTGTCATCAATTAAGCCCACAGACGCCGTCTGCACGACACAGGCTTTCTCCAAAAAATATCTACATGAGAATATACCATAATCGCCCTTGGCAGGTGGATTGATTGTTGATTGCTATAGTACGCAGATAAAGCTGCCGCCCATCCTCTAGAAGCTTATTCGTAAGCAGTGGAACCTTCGCCTATCATTCCTATCGTTTGCTCGTAGGGTGGTGAGTGACACTGTTAGTAGAAACAAAACAGTATAGATAAGTAGGTACCTAATAAACTGCACATAAAATAACTAGTCAATAATAGGAAAAATAAAATAGGAAAAGTGTAGTAATGTATTAAGAAAGCACAACCCAAAGAAAGCTGTAATAAAAAAAATAGAATATGTAGATAATAAAATAAAAAAAATGTACCTAGCCACCTAAGAGTAATAAGATGATGGAAGGAAGGCGATGAAAGCAAGAAGAAATGAAAGAACAAAATGAAAGATATCGTGATGGAAATAAAGTAAGAATAAAAGAGATTGATAAGTATGACAGTGAGTGAAGAATAAAGATGTAAAATCTGAAAAACTTATTTGTAAACAAAGACCCTGATCCCTACTAATTAGGGGTACGAGAGGCCTCCAATAGCGGAGGCTATATAAAAAAAGTGGCAATTTTTTAAATTTAATGCACAAAGTGTGAATTATACATGATTGTATTCCGGGAAATGAACCCGCTACTTGGAATATCAATTCTGTCCTCTACAACTGGTCTACTACTGCTCATATAATAAAGATATTAAAGATACTGAGTACTAATAATCATATTTTTACTTGGAATAGACAATTAATGAATAAATTGAAACTACAAGAAAGTAGATAGTATTTTGACTGTTGTCACGAAATAATAGACAAGACGTAACCAACTGCTCCAGTCATATACAAGAACTAGAGCCAGAACCAGACTTCAAATCATCAGCACTGGTGGGTCAAACAGGTGGAACACAGTTATTAGTAATTTAGGCTAGGAAATACTTTAAGAGACCTTGTAGACACATACAGAAACGCAAGCAAAAAATATGAAAAAATATGTAATTGTAAAAACAAAAGCACAGACGCTAATGTCTTTGTTACAAAAAAAAACCTACCTATTTCGGTCGAAAAGTTTTGATGACATCAATATAAAACTTACATAAGGTAATTATTTTAACACTAAAGACGCTGCAATCTGGTAAAACTTTTTTCCAGCACGGACCGGTAGACGCGACGTGATTAGGCTTCCCACTAGCGGGAGTGACGACATAGTTAATTGAGTTCGAAAGAAATCGCTGAATGCAGACAGCGCAGAACTAGTCTTCGTTGCGATCTTTGGGGAAGAAGTTTACCAGCTGACATGTTTTGATAAAAGTTATCACATGCAATAAAATACTCGTAATAACAGCAATAGTATAAGTAAGAAAAGGACCAATATTTAGCCACTTCCGCACATGCAGTGGTAGACGTGCAATAAAGTGCACCGCCCGCCAGCCCGCTGATAAATGCGTTTCACTCCTCCACGGGGCATCTTCAGGAGTTATGTTACACCGATTAGTGCCAAACACAGAGCAATACGTGTCGTGAAACACGTGTTGAGTAATTTGGCGGTGGCGGTTGTGTGCCGCAATCGCATTTATGCTGTTCCTATCCACGCTTAACTCCTCATTCAGTACACTATCAGTAACATTGACTAGACAAACGTACTTGCTTAGGCGCGCTAGCCGCGAGTTCTGCCGGTCGATTGGGTCGCGCTGGGTTTGTGTCCTCGAGGGCTGGCTGGGTGAGCCCCGCTGCTGCAATCTCCTGGCCACTACCTATGTGACTTCCTCGTCTTCCCACCGAGTGCTGATACGGGTTCGGAATCCCGAACCCTGTAATTTTACGTAGTTCACGGACCCCTCCGTTCCGTGAACTCGTTTCCGATGAAGCTGTAAAAGCCGCAAGGCTAACAGCAAAAACTTCAGATGGGACAATAGAAAATCAGTTCTGCGAGTTATGTGGCCACTACCACGCGTGGGTAAGTATACAAGTTTATTCACGTCACGTCTACCGGCTCCTTATCTTCTTGCACTTGACAACCTTACGATTCCAATGGCACCACCATTGCCACACCCATTTCGACTTTAGGTCCTTCTGCGAATCCCATTAATTCAGATGTGCTTTTTATAAATTTATAAAAAAATTAAATTTAAGTCTAATTTTTAAATTGGTTGGTTTTTATTTAAAAAAAAATACACGAACAAGGTACAAACGAAATGAACAATTTCATGAAATTCATTTCGAAAGGTGTTTTAATAAAAATATGTAAATTTTTGCATATGCTATACGCGGGGTCGTGTCGTCGGTTTTCGTTTCGGCTTGTTTTTGTATAAATTTAGCTGGATCAATTAAAACGAACTATGTGCAATGTTGCGTTTAATATATAAAAACATTTTTAAAAACATTCCGCTGTTTTTTATTTTCTATCGATGTTGTATATATGAAATTTAATTAAAATCCCGGTGGAAATATCTCTGCTACAAGTATTTGTAGAAATATTTAGCATTTTAAAACATTTATATATTTCTTTACCATAAAAGGAAAAATACATCGTTGGATCATTACTCTTGATCTTCGTACGAGAACCTGCGTCACTTAAATCTGAGTGGTTACAATTAAATTATTTATTAGTACGTATATACTTGTAATAAAATCTCTTTGACTACATTATTTATATGAGGCTGGTTTTGATAACATTAAAAATTGTAAAAAAGAAAGACGGCAGTAAAATTTGCTTTTGAAACCTTTTTTATTTATTTTTCCTCATGTAAAAATTATTGAATGTAGGGAAAATTTTGATACATTTTAAAATTATACATGTATGATATTTTTTCCTTTTTTTTTCAAGAAAAAAGCAATGGTAACCGCGAATATGTATGTATGTTTGTGTGTGTAGTTTTTAAAACACATATTCTCAATTAGACAGACAGATAAAAAATAGGCAGATAAAAAAATAAATGATACGCAATACGTATTTAAATTTACGTATTGAGGACATTTGAAATAAGGAAATAAATGTGTGTGTCTGATATGATATACAGACATATACACAATGAAAACTATTTCGTAGAAATTAAAAAGAAATTCTCTATACTAAATTCCACCAGTTGGTTTTAATTTAAAATCACTAACAAATAAATTAAAACCTGCTAACATTATCAACATTATATGTCCATTACCAAGATGGATTATGGTATCGTTGGCCCTCCATGGTAGATCGTCGACAAGTTTGAGTCGCGGGAAGTAGCAAGATACGAGCAGCGAAAAAGTTTATGACTTGCAGAAGGCTTCGGCTGACATCATAATAATAATGTTTTAATGAAAACTTTTATACTACATATAAAAGCCTACTTAATCCTTTTTATGCGAACAAAATTACCTTAACAACCTAACAAAAAAGACCAACATTTAATTATCATTTACGAGATTAACGCAAGACAATAAAAAGGTTATGTTGTCATGAACAAACTAAATAGACCCTTGGGAATAGAGCAAATTAATGAACGCGCCCTCATGCTTTTTGCTGCGACGTTAAAGGGAAACTTCGCTAACGATATTCTTTGAAGATAGCAATTACAAGAAGATATTTAACTGAGATAGTTACTTTATTTTGGTCAATAAATAAATTCAGAATTAAAGATGGTGTGTTATATATGACGGAAGAAATGTTTTGATCTCAAGATGGCGGACACGACATGGTTAATCAAAATGGCGGACAAGATATAGTGAATCAAAGATGGCGCACAAGACACAGTGCAACAAAGATGGCGGATAAAACATGGTTATCCAAATTTAGTTAAAAAATTTAAAACCCAAATCCAAAAAAAATAGAAGATTAATAATGTTATATTTAAATATTTAAAAAGTGTAATATATATGATTATAACTGAAGAAATATATATAAATATATCTAATAGATTCAGGCGTTACCTTGCGGAAGTCTGTCCTAACTAAGAAAGGGACTAATATATAGCTACTTCCGCTATACAGCAATAGTCGTGCAATGAAGTGCACCGCCCGCCCGCTGATAAATGCGCATGCGGTAAACAATGAGAAACACAACTACCACCGTTAATTCACTCAACACATGTTTCACCCCTCCACGGAATCCTCAGGAGATGTTACATCGACCAGTGCTAAACACCGGTCACACATACCACACACACCAAGATACGCATTGTCTAGGTTCACTTGTGGATCAAAGACATGGAGAAAGTCACCGAAAATCGCTGAATGCGGACTTTGGGAGTGGTTTAGGCAATATTTATTGTCAGATGTGATGATGATATACGTACGACTTATGTAATATCTTATGTAATGTCTGGTGTGAAAATCAGGGAGGAATCAATAGCCTCCCTGATAAAAGAAGAAAAAACCAAAGAAGAGTTCCTCCTACTCTGTAGAAAAATAGTAAGTAAAGTAATAGATACAACTAAAAGCTAATAAAAATGTAAACAACAAAAATCCAAATAATAATGTAAAATAAAGTGATATTGCAATAATCCTATATAGAAATAAAATAATAAAAATGTAAAAGAGTAATGAGGGATGTATTAAAGGCGTTACAGAGCGAAAGGGAAAGACAGAAGAATTGTATCAAGACTGAAAAGAATGCAAGATCATATGATGTATGAAAGAAGATAATAATAATATGTGAAAAGATTAAATAATGTTAAATAGTCCCTGTCCCACACAAGATAGGGGATACGAAAGGCTCCCTATAGCGGGGTCCATAAAAAAAAACTTATATAATACTAGCTGATCCCGAAAACGTTGTTTTGCAAAAAAAAAAAGTTTTTAATTAACAAATGTAAGATAAGGGTTGATCGTAGAGGGGTGAAAATTTAGGTTTGTATGTATTTTTGTATGCTGTATCATAATAAAATAAAAACCAAAAAAATTGTCTAAAAATTAAAATTAAAATTTAGGGGTGGACCACCCTTATCACTTAGGGGTATGGAAAATAGATAGTAGCCGATTCTCAGATATACTGAATACGCATATAAAATTTGGTAAAAATCGCTCAAGCCGTTTCGGAGGAGTTCAAGTTCGAACACCGTGACACGAGAATTTTATATATTAGAAGATAATGTATGCATGGAGAAATATATACCAAAATCATTCACTGTGATCTAAATATCAATTCTGGGTGGCGTTATAGTAATATATAGTCTGTGTAATAGTCTAGGAGCCTTTATATCAGATTAAACTGGCAATTAACCCAACCAAAAGGGTACATTAACCCTTGGAACTACTGCTTAAAGGTTTCGCTTGTAATTGATAGTTACGTCTTTATGCCGACGCCATTAATGTTGTTACTGAAGCTATATCTTTTTTCTCTCAGGGAAATTCTACATTAGAGCATAATACTATCCACATTATCTATAATGAAATTAAAACAGTGTTTTGTTATTCATGAAAAGTAAGCAAAGTACAATTTTATATCAACTATAATTAGACTTTACTCATCTATAAGCAAGAAAAGGACCAATATTTAGCCACTTCCGCACATGCAGTGGTAGTCGTGCAACAAAGTACACCGCCCACCAGCCCGCCGATTAGTGCCAAACACTAATAGGCACTAAAGTGCACCGCCCACCAGCCCGCCGATTAGTGCCAAACACTAATCGTTACTAATCGGTGTAACATAACTCCTGAAGATGCCCCGTGGAGGGGTGAAATACGTGTTGAGTAATTTGGCGGTGGCAGTTGTGTGATTCGCATTGTTTGCCGCATACGCATTTATCAGCGGGCTGGCGGGCGGTGCACTTTGTTGCACGACTACCACTGCATGTGCGGAAGTGGCTAAATATTGGTCCTTTTCTTACTTAGGATGTACTTCCGCAAGGTAACGCTTGATTCCATTAAATCATCTATAAGCAGTATGACTTCGTATATTTTTAGTATTATTATCAGACCATTAGAAAAGAATGTAAAGAAGCTGCTTGGGTATCAAATTAAAAGATAAAATAAGGAATATCCGCAAAAAAAGTGACACTTAACTATTTTCTCTAAAGGAAGCTGGGCAGGTGTCGTGGCAGGTACGCTGGTAATAAGTGAACATAAATAATTATAAAATGGACGGGACCAGGAGATACCAGAGTGAGAGGCAGATCTGATGCCAGACGTGCTGACGAGATCGCGACTGCAGCAGGTAACGGCTGACTTGAAGTTGGCAAAGATGGAGAAAAATAGAGACTTTTGAAGGACACTTTTAACCTGAGGGGATCCATACAAATACAATAAAAATGATTATTATAAGCAACTAGCTGATCCCGCAAACGTTGTTTTGCAAAAAAAAAATATTTTAAATTTCAATTTAAAAATAAGGGTTGATCGTAGAGAGGTGAAAATTTAGGGTTGTATGTATTTTTGTCACTTAGGGGTATGAAAAATAGATAGTAGCCGATTCTCAGACCTACTAAATACGCATATAAAATTTGGTAAAAATCGGTCGAGCCTTTTCAGAGGAGTTCAAGTTCGAACACCGTGACACGAGAATTTTATATAATATATTAGATTATTTTTATGTTAAAAGACGTTTTTATTACGCAACATAAAATCTGGAACTTTGAATTTAGTGACTAAAGTGGATTTAAAACATTTTTATTACTCTAGTGTAAAATGGTATATGATCAACCAACTAAATACTCGTATCATTTACATCATTGCATGCTATTTCATTTTCTATTTGTAGTTAGTTCAACTGTCGCTACAACAAAAAAATATTGTTATGTGCAAGGAGATGTATTGAAGGTCAATAAGTGCCAACATTGGTTAAGAAAATTTGCAAATAGTGACCTCAACTTGTCTAATGGCGGTCGTAGTGGACGCCCCATCAGTTTTGACTTTACTTTGAAACTAAGTGTTTAGGAAATATAACTAAATATATATATATATATATATATATATAGGTATATGCCTCCATCAATATACATATATATAAAAGTTACGAAATATCATAGTACGTACATAGACATGAATTGCAAGAAGCTCTATTTCGGTTCATTTTCAACCTTTCTACATAATAAATCGCATACAGTTTCGGGGTCTGAATAAGTTATTTCGGTGTACTATAATTCCCTTCAGGTTTTTATTCAGCGTTATCAATCATATTTGAGACAAGTGCCTCCAGGGTGAAAGTTAAATAATTCATATTTACGGTCAATGAACTTAGTTTGGAGTAACGTATTTTATTTTCTTCAAGCATAATATGATTTATGTTTTGATATTTTTTATGTATATTACAAACTTTAATGTAAATAAATTATTATAGGATATAAATATTAGTTTGCGTGTGTGCGTGTGTTTGCTTGTGTTCGTGTTTGCGTGTGTTCGCGTGTGTGTGCACATGTGTGCGTGTGTGCATGTGTTTGCGTGTGTGCGTGTGTTTGCTTGTGTTTGCTTGTGTTCGTGTGTTTGCGTGTGTGCGCGTGTGTGTGCACATGTGTGCGTGTGTGTGTTATTTTATAAACCCATATATACAAACATTTCCGCAAAACCTTGTTAAGTTTTATTTTTTAGAGACTTTAAAACTATTTTACGCTAACATATTTAACTTATTAAGAGTCGATTATTGTACTTAGTGGATCTAAGTTAGTACTCCGGTGAGCAGCTCTTCGAAGCCTACCTCAGTACTGCCTCTATCATCACGTAGTATACTCAAACTTTCAGCTTACTTGCCAAACAATAAGCCGAAGAAATACATGTTATATCTGCAATAAGTCAGCTGTGTTTTTACCTTAAGATCAGGTAATAGATGTGCAGCAAATCTTTATTAAAATTAGGTATGGTAAAACAATGTTCTGATTGAATCTATAAACCAAAAATAACAACGACTATCATCAACACTATCATTTTATAGATCGAACATCCACAGCTGGACATAAGCCCATTATAAAGATTTTATAGGAACTACACCAATAACTCGCTTTGCGTTTTTTTCGAAGTTGCATCGTTGCTTAATTAGCACTAATTTTCTCTGTGTGTCGTTAGATTTTCGAGGTTGCGTTGTTTTGGCTTCGAGTCTTTAATTTTTTTTAAATTTTCTTTCTTTTCTAAAAGTTAGCAACACTTTTGTTTCTAATTGTGCTATGTCATCAATATTCGGGGATTTCCTTTCTAACTAAAATCAACGCAATTTGAATACAATTTTATTTTCACTTTGTTTTGCTAACTTTAATAGAAAATAATAAATATATATACATTTTTACATGAAGTTTCTGGTTACAAAAAAGGTAAATATTATTCCGATGTATTTATTGGCAGACTTATATCATTTTTGTTTTTAAAATGTTTACTATATTCAATTTTCTCTTTAAAAGGTAGTATTTTCGTGACCCTGGAACCTATCTTCGATCTTTACATGGTTTGCTATAGAAAATCTTAATTCACTTTGCGGCGTTACAATTTGCGTCGTGTTTTTTTGGAACACAGCCACGACGCAAAGCGAGGTATTGGTGTATCACACAGACACTGGTAAAAAAAAATTAACATAAAAACAAAGTCTACACTAGAACCTTCTTGCGTATACAAAAGTCAGTAAAATAAAATATATAAAGCATAGGGAAAAGACTATTAAGGGTAAGATTTTAAAGGTTTTAATGTAGATAAAAACAGCAACATAGTAAACTAAAAAAAGAAATGTAAATAAATAAAATAAATATAAATGCTATGTAATAATCTATTATAATAAACTAGTAATAATCTATAATAATTAATGAAAAAAAACGTGATTTTGGAATGTAGGTGAAGGGAGAAAGGTGATGCAAGAAAGAAGATCTACAAGCAAAGAATGACAGACCATATGAAGCGTAAAAGAAATCAATAAAATATAACGTGAAGGACGAAAGAGAATGTAAAATAAAAATAAAGTAAAAACTGAAAAAATCATCAGCGCTCCTGCCACATACAAGACAGCGGAATGTGCAACATATCTAAGTGTAACATTAATTGCTTACGTCAAGTAAAGCGAATTCGCTGCACATGGAATAACAGAGGTATGTCGGAATGTCCCTCAAGCCTGAACGTTAAATCAAGTGTTAAGTTCATTGTATCGTATCCAATACACTGTGCGATCATTGTAATGTGTTCACGATATCTACATATATATAATGACATATAAATTAAACTAATACGTAAGACATGGAGAGAACTATGAATTGTGACATGTGTAAATGTGCAAAAATAACAAACATATACATATGGATTGTTTTCAGCGGCGGCCTAACGTATAGTGCAGGATGTGCAATACACGGGCGCCGCAGCGCTCCCTGAGACAGCTAAGAGCATCGTCTTGGAATCTATCGCGGTTCGCCACTTAGTTTCGCAACATAGATGTGCTACAGGCATAAAAACAAGAGTGTTATTCTGCCGTCATAAGAAGAAAGGCCGTAACTAATACCATACTGTAAGCTATATCTACTTATAAAATAGCTTGTTGGAATATGAAAAAACTTTGTTGTTACGACGGCAAAGTTAATAGTTATAGCCGCGAGGGGGGAGTCAGGCCTAGGGGGCGCCAGGGTTTCATTGCACACAGGCGCTTCACGAGCTAAAGCCGCCCCTGATTGAGTTTTAAGCTTCCGTAGTGGAGACAGCTTGTCGATAAAGACGCTAGAAGAAGAGCTTATATCAAGAGAAGTTCTTTAGTGAAGGTTCTATAGATAAAATGACATACAAATAGGGTGACCACACGCTAACGTTTTCACGGGAAATGTTATTTGAGTATCATAATTCTGGACTGTTTCGTTTTCATACGATTATTTGAACCGAAACCACTGTACCGTGCCTTGAGTAAACATGGCGAGGTGGAGAAGCGAGGAATATAGTTATAAGCGCTGCCGCGAGCGTTGATGACAGTCTGGCGGAATGGAACAGTCTATACTCCCCCCATCTATGGCCAACTTAAGGCGCGGTACAGCAGTTTCGGTAACATTATACTAGAATTTCTTCTTCATTATCGACGTACGTCAGTACGACGAAGAGCTGCAATTACATTCGTTTATGTAACTGGTTCCTAAAAACACATTTTAAAACGTATGAAGAAATTTTTAATTTTTTTTTCGTAACAAATCTACCTTTTTCACCTACATTGATGAATACAAAAAATTTCATAACAAAGCCATTTTAAAGCCTCACATTCTGGTTTATGACGTCAATATGATATAGAATAAACCAGGGCTTCGCAACCTTTTCTTATCTACGGCACACTAAAAAATTTTCATTGAATTTCTCGACACACAGAAAACTAGATACGAGAGACGAGTGAACGTGACGTGCCAATGTGTTGTAAATACAAAATATATATAATAAAAAATTGTAAAACTTTAAGTTATTTTTTACTGCGGTACACTTCTATCCGACCTACGGCACACAGGTTGCGGGGCATCTGAATAATAGCATAACGCGTGTAAAAAATACGCATTGCATATAAGAACTTTTCTCTTTAATTAGACGTAATTGTAAAGATTTTTGTATAATTAAAACTTCATACGTAATACGGCACCTAGCGCCACACTTATGTACTAAGGTACAACGTACAGTTAAAAATGGCAAAAGAAAATCTGATGATAAAAAAAATATCTGGACCATTTTGTTTGATGAATTGATATCGTAGGCGTAAAATAAAAAGAATCAATGTAAATAACTTATTAATGCCATCTATCAAAAAAAATTCCTTCGTATTCTGAACTACCGAATGCATTGCCCCCGGGATTCTTATAAAATGTTTTTAAACAGATACCGAATGTTATCATTGAAGGATCGACGTTTTCTAATAGACGCCACTACACTTAAAAATATTTGTGGTAGCAATGTTAACTGTTCGGAACTGTTGTCCGAGGTAAACTTTCGAATTCCTGCAGCAAGAACACGTTCTAGATCTCTCTTTTTTTATCAACGGCTAGGACAAATATCGGTAAACGTGCACCCTTATACAGAATGTGTGACCTCCACAATTCATACATCAGTGATATTGATATATTCTCGTGCTCTCTCGTATCTTTTAAAAAACAATTTCGTTCGAAATTGAGTACATACAATGCAATTGAAACCATAATATAAATACATAAACAAACATAATATAAATATATAAACTATAGTCTTTGATCCCTGTTTAGTAATGTTTTTATTTTTATTTGCTTTTTCATTGTTTGACTATAAATCATAAAACGTTTTCAGTGAGATAGTTATAAGGTAACAACTGTAACTAATTTTATATTTCTAAGCTTCTAAGTTTGTACTTTCTTACTGCCTTTTGTTACTGTCTATCTAAGAAAGAAAAGGACCAATATTTAGCCACTTCCGCACATGCAGTGGTAGTCGTGCAATGAAATGCACCGCCCGCCAGCCCGCTGATAAATGCGTATGCGGCAAACAATGCGAATCACACAACCACCACCACCAAATTACTCAACACGTGTTTCACCCCTCCACGGGGCATCTTCAGCAGTTATGTTACACCGATTAGTGCCAAACACAGAGACTCTGTCCTTTTCTTACTTAGGATGGACTTCCGCGAAGTAACGCCTGATTCCATTAAATACTGTCTATCTCCAATAAAGTAAATAAATAAATAAATATCGCAAAACACTCAAAACTTTTCACTTAATTATCAATATCTTTCCGTGTATATGTCTAAACTGAAATTTCGTATTAGTTAAACATGTCAAGAACCTATCGCTATAAATTTCAAGGATAACGGATTAGCGTTTGTTACGATATCGGGAAATTTCCGGGACTTTGAAGCAACGGGAAATAGTTGAGCCTTCGGAACTAAAGGCGACAGCTAACCCAAAACTTAACATCTTTGAGTACAGCCTTGCATAGACAAGGGTTAACTTAATACATGTAAACTGGAGTCTGCATATTTCAGGAAACAGAACTGTCAGTGTGCTCACAATATAAAGGTTGATTGGTTATAGATGTAAAAGCTATAAAAAGCTACATTTATAGCTCATTAGTCAGCGAAAGATTTCAAAGATTGTACTCCTATTTCCAATAACCCTGTATAAAATGATCATTCTGTATTTAAATTACATTGATTTATTTTTTCTATTGTAATTCGACAGGCTACTTATATCTGGTGGTACAGAGACTGCAGAGACGGTTCGTAAACAATAAATAATTTTATAAAGTAATAAGAGATCGTATGAGAAGTTAGGAGATCCGCAGAACCAACATGACCGATGTAACTTGAAGAATTGCTCTTTTGAAGTAGCAGTGGGCGGTGCACATCGTTCGTACCGATGGCCGTTAGGGCGAAAAGGTTCGTTAGGATTTGCCCCCCCCCCCCCACTAATTATGAAGACATAGTTAAGGTAACGGGGTGTGGGCACCGCAAAGCCTTCTCTCTTTAACCTATGTGTTCTAGTAGGCGTCTATTGGCTGAAAATAAAAATAAATTGAATTTTTAAACAGCCTTTTCTTACTTTGTTATTATTATATTATTTCAAATCAATTTTTTTTAGATAGGTTGTACTATACACTAATCAAAAGCCTATGAGAATATATATGTATATATATATACCCTCTAACTCTTTTACACTTGTAAATAGTATGTATATAAGTCGGATTGTCAAACAATAAAGGCGGCATCCCGATCACCAAAATGTTGTGTAACTAATAAAGGTAATTGGTTTATGTTTCAGGTGGATGTAGTGATAGATTTGTAAATCATGTTATAAATGTCAGGGGTGACCAACCTTTTTAATCAGCGGTCCAGTTTAAATTTATAAGTCTTTTGGCGTACTTATAGTAACACTTATTTTCAGCTAATAAATACTGCTAGGCGAAGTCCTCGACTTTCCGTGACCTAAGTTATACTTTCGGTTATCTAGTGGGACTACCTACATTGTATTATTATTAATACGTACTTCGCTGATTTAAATTTACTAATAATCTTTTGAATGTAAACAAGATCATCATATATTGTGACAATTGTATTGTTATATATTTATTTCCTAACGAAATTTAAATTATTAAATTAAATTATCTAAAAATAAACCTAAAGGATACTGTAGCAGGGGAGACCAACATGCGGCATGCCACATTCGTCTTCATAAAATTAATTGTGGCTCTCTTATATATTCAACAAACATGAAACACCAAACACCGATCAGTATTAACTAACCAGATAGAATATTTGAGAAATATGTCAACATTTATCAAAATTTTAAATAATTATCGAGCAAAGTAAAACATATTTGTTGGCGAGCGTGTGGACTGTATAAACTGATTAAATAAATGCAAATGATGTTGATAATTTAAATATAATTTTACAAAACTATATATGTAATAATATGTTACTCTAGAACTTAAGAAGAGAAATATGTCACTCTAGAACCTTTCGGCTCCAACACTCCACGCCCACTGCAAGGCATAGGTTACCCACAAAGATATCAATGGGAGGGTATACCAAAATCGCCACTAGCAGGTGGGTTGGCGATCACAGATGCTGCTGCAACCCATCCTCTGGAAAATTTAAACAACCAATCCTCTAGAAAACAGTGGCAATTTAGTATAATTATATAAAACTGTATGCCAGTAATCGAACCACAAAGTTACAAGCTCAAATCTCATTCCTTTACTCTCTCATAACAATTTCCGTTTCCTTATTCGATAAGAAGTATAAGTATAAACTCACCACATTGTAACAGCGAATGAGTATAATTAACTGTTTAGTAGCAGCCGTTAGAGAGGTCCAATTAGGTCGTACAAAGAGTCTGGAAGTACTAAAGATAAGATAAGATACAGATAAACGGAGTTACTGCCTCTTAAACCGCTGTTACTCGAAATGTAGAAATAATTACATTCGTTAATATAGTTTAGTTAACAGAATAGAATGCTGTGATTTCGTATTATATTTTGAGTTATATTTTTATATAAACTTGAGTATATTAAAATATATATCTTTATACAAATTACAATAAGGTTAATATTCATTTAATTAACAATTTTTGCTTTAATTATATAGAATTGTTACTGCTCACAAACAAGTTTTCACAGGATGGTCAGCAGCATTCCCTCCGTGCTATAATACCACACTGCGATCGCCAAACCCCTGCCAAGAATGGCGATTATAGCAAATACCCCATAGATATCTTTGAAAGCGTTGCAGTGCTGGTGTATTGGCTGAAACAACATTGTAAATATTTAATGATAGATTTTAAATTGCGTTTTTTAATTTACAGACATATACGCACACACTCAAATCTTACAAATATATTATATGTACATATACATATATATATATATATATATTTATATATATATATATACATATATATATATATATTTATATATATATATATATATATATATATATGTATAAATATATATGTATATATATAAATATTGTAAAAATATTTCATTAATTTATTCGCAGAACAATAGAAGTTATTTTAAAAATAGCGATATAATCTTCAAAAATTAAATAAATCATTTATGGCACAAGCTATATGTGTACAATAAAAATACACAAATCGGTTTAGATCCACCACTGGAGAAATTTAAAATTAATATTATACATATATTATTACAAAAGGTATACTATCCAAAAAATACTACAATGATGTTAATGCGTAAAATTAAATGGTTCAGGAAGCTAATTATTGTCGCGCACTCTTTATAAAACTACCAGTTGATGCCGCAAACGTTGTTTTGCAAAAATGTTTTTAATTTATATATACAAAATAAGGGTTGATCGTAGAGGGGTAAAAATTTAGGGTTGTATGTATTTTTATATGCTGTATCATAAAAAAATAAAAACAAAAAATTACGTCAAAAATTTAAAAAAAAATTAAGATTGAACAACCCTTATCACTTAGGAGTATGGAAAATAGATAGCCGATTCTCAGATGTACCGAATACGCATATAAAATTTGGTAAAAATCGGTCAAGCCGTTTCGGAGGAGTACGGTAATTAATATTGTGACATGGAAATTTTATATATTAGATATTTGTAAAGAGCAACTGCTGAGTTTCTCACCGGTTCTTCCGTGATAGCTTTTTATAGGACTTGTATTGACATTTTATCTTGATTGCCGATTCGAATGTGTTTGTAACAGCCTATTTGAATAAAGAATGCTTTGATTTTCGATTCTTTTCCTGGTATATATCTGTGGTATTATGCTACATATTATATCCTCTGCAAGTCATAGCCCTTCCCCTGAAATCATCACAATGACAGATCCTCGCTGTCCGCATAAAGCGATTTCTCACAACCTAAACTATGTTGTAGTTCCACGTAAGGCCTATCCACGCCTCTAGCGGTTTGTGGTCGCCACCCAAGAAACCTTCGGTCGCAAAAGCCATCAGTTGCACAAGCATTTCAGACCAGAAATTCTTCAACTTACTTCGGTTCTTGTATGACTGAATCAGCTGTATTAAAAACATAGTAGCACAAAGCAACAATCAAACACGCTTTGTAATTGTTTTCTAGTTATTTAATTTAGCGGTAAATTAAATAAATATCAAAAGTTAAGATAGAAGACATCATTTGCACCATTCGAAATCCTCGTCAGGCTTATGGAGATATATCTAAAGAAATCCAGCTCAAGATTAAGAGGTGTAACTTCTAAATTTATACGCACGGCGTCTGTAACAAATGGGAGACGATTCAACTCTCACCGGCTGACCTTATCGACAAATAACAAAGGAATTTGCACCTTATTGTAGCCTGCGTATTTTTCGTTTCCTTAAAAAAAGTTAAGTTAAAATTAAGTCCATACATGTTGTCAGTTAACACAATATATAATCATAATTTAGCGATTTTTATTAAAATTTAATGTGCATCTTATACAGGATGTCTGGTTATGTGTGTAAAGGCTTTAAGGGATGTATAGATAGCTCATTAGAAATATATAATCTGCGGTATACCTTATCCAAAAATAATGGTATCAGAAATAATGTATAACGAAAATTCAAATTAATAATAAGATATGGAGCGCTTCATTGCTTATTAAAAACTAATTCTATATATATTTAGATCTTAAATATCAAATCACAGTGACATACGGCGTCATTTGTAAAAATTAAGACACTTTCACATTGTGACATTACTTTTGCGCCACTTGTCATATTAAAATTAATATTTTTTATTGTGTTCTTGTAGAGTTCTATCATAAGTTATTGACATATCGAATGCCTTTAAAAATATAATAAAACGCATTAGTGTGATCTCTATAAAGCACATAAGGTTTAAATGTTTCTGCTGACAAATGTGTTATATATTATTCAATCATGAAGCTTTTTCAATTATAATCATCCTGTATATAATAATAATAATGCTAATAATAGAGTAAAGCTATATGTATAAATTATGTAGATACTTATATTGTCATTTAAGTTATGTTCAATGAGAAATCATATTGTATTTAAAATTTTCAAATTTATGTATTAATATTTAATGGAATCAGAAGGTAACGACCTTGCGGAAGTCCATCCTAAGTAAGAAAAGGACCAATATTTAGCTTTCCGATAGTGGCCACTAATCGGTGTAACATAACTCCTGAAGATGCCCCGTGAAGGGATGAAACACGTGTTGAGTGATTTGGCGGTTGCAGTTGTGTGATTCGCATTGTTTGCCGCATATGTATTTATCAGCGGGCTGGCGGGCGGCGCACTTTGTTGCACGACTACCACTGCATGTGCGGAAGTGACTAAATACTAGTCCTTTTCTTACTTATGTATTAATTTTATATAACTAATTCTTCACTGTTTCCACATGACTTTGGGTCGTGGATAATCATATTATTCTTCTCTATCATTTTTCTACAATTTTTTCAGTTCTCTGAAAGTTGTCCAGAGCCTTGCAAGGCCGTACTCTAGGCTTTAGTACCTGCGACAGTCCAGCAAGTAAGTGACCGTATCTAGCCTTCCATTTTACTCCTTACATTGTCGACAAGTAAAAGCCTCTCTGCACTTTCTGCGCTCCACTTGCAATTTGGCAGGATTACTTTAGAATTCTGCACAAGATTTTGAATAGTCGATTCTTCATTTTTAAATCTTTAAGGATATACGAACTAATGTTCCGCGCCGGATGCATAATTTCTTACATTCTACGCCAATAATACATACTAATTAATTCAAGGTTTTAATATATCGGAATGTGTAATTGTATATATACTATTTCACACTATTAATTATATCTAATATATAAAATTCTCGTGTCACGGTGTTCGAACTTGAACTCCTTCGAAACGGCTTGACTGATTTTTACCAAATTTAATATGCGTATTCAGTAGGACTCAGAATCGGCTACTATCTATTTTCCTTACCCCTTAGTGATAAGGGTGGTCCACCCCTAAATTTTTTTTTTAATACTTAGACAAAATTTTTTGTTTTTATTTTTTTATGATACAACATACAAAAATACACACAAACCTAAATTTTCATCTCTCTACGATCAATCCTTATTTTTTTTGTTAATTAAAACCCTATTTTTTTTGCAAAACAACGTTTGCGGGAATAGCTAGTAATTTATAAATTCCTCATATCAATCAATCATCAATTTTAAATTGTGGCGTAAAATTAAATATGAAACCTTTATTTATTTTATAATGATTTATTTGATATAAAATGGAAATACTTGATTCTTGTGTAATGAAATGATAGATAGGCACGATGTATATAGAACAAATGATTGTTGACCTTAGGGTCTTGTAATGTAAGCCACGGATCGGCACAGGATAGGATTTCCACAAGCTAGATGAACAAGTTAGTTAAGTTTATTGGTTCTCTTGTTTGTGTTCACCCGTGGACATCATGCAGCTGTAATGATGACGTGATATCTCCAGGTTGACTGGTAAAAAATTACTTATTTTTACTTAATTTCTCAGGTAATACACTGATAATTTTTTATTTTAATTTTACAGATTTATCTAATATATAAAATTCTCGTGTCACGGTGTTCGAACTTGAACTCCTCTGAAAGGGCTTGACCGATTTTTACCAAATTTTATATGCGTATTTAATAGGTCTGAGAATCGGCTACTATCTATTTTTCATACCCCTAAGTGATAAGGGTTGTTCACCCTTAAAATTTTTTTTTAATTTTTTTGACGAAATTTTTTGTTTTTATTTTTTTATGATACAACATACAAAAATACATACAACCCTAAATTTTCATCCCTCTACGATCAACCCTTATTTTTAAATTGAAAATTAAAAATATTTTTTTTTGCATAACAACGTTTGCGGGATCAGCTAGTTTTTTTTATATTTTTCACCAATCCTCCTTCTAATCGTGGCCACAATGGTATATCGACACAGAAATTTCGATATACAGGATGCTACTTACTTGACAAACAACAAAGGATATGCAGCATCATATATTTACTCTCACATCAAAATAATCCTTGGAGTGTTTAGAAAACCTTGCCATTTATGTTTATGGTCTAAAACTACGACGATATAATACACAAAATGTAAGTAGTGTAAATGAATAAATAAAAGGTTCTATATAAAAAAAGCGAACAGTAATTTATGCCTTCCTTAGTAAGTATAATAAAAAGTGAGATTTCTTATAAAAACAAATTGCCTTTATATAAGATATTTATATCTTCGTCAGATATTATTAAGCCACTTTATCCTTATATCTAACATTTCACGTTGAAAGAGATTTATACGGTTTTCCTTCTCGCGCTTTATTTCGATTATTTATGATGTTCACGCTTGAATGATCACATAGACGAGATAATGGGGAACAAATTCGTAAGAAAGTGCCGGCCTTTTTCATATAAATACCGCATAATAATATTTTTCGAAGCGTACAAATAAACAACCTTATTTATATATATACATATATATATATATATGTATTTATCCAACCGTTTTGAGCTCCACCCGATGTAATTTGATTAATTTTATATACAAACGCGCCTGTTAAGCTACGCATGCTGATCTCAAATAACATATCTAATAGATTCAGGCGTTACTTTACGGAAGTCCATCCTAATTAAGAAAGGGCTATACATATAGCTACTTCCGCTATGCAGCAGTAGGCTTACTCGGTGTTTGGCACTGGTCGGTGCGGTATATATATATATATATATATATATATGTGTGTGTGTGTTTTTTTTTTTTTTATAGAGGTTTAAAAATACCTTTACGTATCATAGGGCCTGATGTTGGTGCCCCGTATGTCGGACTCGATCTAGATCAATACCGACTAAAAACAATCCTCTCTCTTCGGTATCCCTGGTCCCCACGGCATAGCCGTTAGGCATTACTTCGCGGGGGGGATTTAGCCGCAGCTTTCTCTGATAGAGTGGCTGTTCAGGCCAACTTCCTCCGCTCTTGCTCTATTTTACGCAACTCCTTTAGCACCGTCGTACAGTACGCGATCGTAAGTTCCCAGGCCGAAGGCGAGGATAGCATTGTAGCTATCAGAGTTTCAGGATAGATTTTGCATCCTACACCTTCTTCCCAAGACCTCCTGGCTTCGTTAAATCGGGGGCAGACGAAAAAGACATGCTCTGCATCTTCAATCATTCCGACACAATTAGGACAGTCAGGGGAATCTTCTTATTTGAACCCATGGAGATACGCTCGGTAACAGCCGTGGCCTGATATTATCTGAGTCAGGTAGTAGTTCAACTCTCCATGATCTCGGTTCACCCATGGCTCTAGGTTTGGTATTAGGTTACGCGTCCATTTTCCTTTCGTCGACTTATCCCAGGACGATTGCCACTGTTGCAAGCTTTTCAGTCTTCCCCGAATTCTAAGTTCAGCTGAAGTTGGGTCTGATTTGCTTTTTTTGCTACGGTACAGATCAGTTCTTTCGTCTGCAAGAAGCGCAACAGGAACCATACCTGCTATCACGCATGCTGCATCCTCCGATACTGTACGAAAGGCGCTAGCTACCCGTAGAGTGCTGACTCTATAAACAGAGGCGATTTTCCGTCGGGACTCCTGTTTGCTCAGTGCGTCGGACCATATGGGTACTCCGTACATAAGCACTGACGTAGTCACCGACGCTAATGTGTGTATGTGTGTGTGTGTGTGTGTGTGTATGTATATATTGTTTATAACAATAAAGCTCTTAGATATATTAGAACTATATTAGATTTTGCAGGTCGCCGTCGGAGTTGTGCATGTACTTGTATATCATCTTGTCATTTGGCAAATAAAAACAAAATTCTCTTTGCAAAACTCATTTTCTGTTAAAATATAACAACAGCCATCGCTTTCGCACGCGTGTATTTCTTAGTTCACCGTACATCACATCTTCACATCACTTCACATCGGTGCTATACAGTGGTGTACCTAGAACTTTTGCCGCCCGGGGCGATCTCCAGTTTGCCGCCCTTTCTATTATATGTCAATCAAATAGTAATAGGTTTTTGAGTATAATATAAAATATTAGACTTATTAGATATTAAACTTATAATAATAATTTGTTATTCAAGAAAGGAAATAAATTTGAAATGAAAAAGTTGCTTTTTACAACTATAAGTAAATATAAAAAATGCCGCCCCTAGGTAAGTGCCGCCCGGTGCGGACCGCACCCACCGCCCCCCCCCCCCCTAGGTACGCCACTGGTGCTATATATATATATATATATATATATATATATATATATATATATATATATATATATATATATATGTATATATATATATATATATATATATATATATATATATATATATATATATATGTAAATATAAAATATGCGCTTTATCTTCTCAAATGCACTCAACAGGTGAATATCAAGTATAAAGTGTAATCCGAATTTTTCCCGAATTTTTGCTATATAATCATCACGCTATTTATTATTCTTGTAACAATTGGCTTTTATACAGGATGTTCCACAAATAAATTGACAGCAAATGATCTATACAAACACCCTATGAAATTTGTATAATTAACTACTACCTGACAGTTCGTATACAAAAAAAGATATCAAAATAAAATATTTCTTTTTTCAAAAATGATGTACTAATATTAAAGTATTTTATTCACAAAGCTCTGTATATACTTATATTAGTAGAATTATGATTAGTATCCTATTTTTCTTCTCTCTTTTCTGATCTCCTAAATTTTTTTAAATTCCAAAATTCAGAATTGGCGTCCTTAAATCAGTGTATACCCCAAAAATCAGCGAATATCATGATCGATTTAACTTTTCATGTTTCAAATCGTGTCCAAATTGTTTCAACCAATTAGTAATTAAAAAACGGAAGCCTTGTACCTGATTTAATTAAAACCAGATTATTCCTTAAAGGCAACAAATTAAAGAAGCAAAGAAGGCTTCAGCAAAATTAATTAATTAAAACACAGTTGGATTTAAAGGAGGACAATCCGGGATTTATCTCTGTTGAAAATACTTTTTTTTTTTAATTTCCCGACCAAGGCTGTGCGAAACGATTATTTGTTCGAATCTAATTTTAAATTACGGTTTTTCCCCGTAACGGGCAGGAGATTTATTTTTTTTAATTGAGACTTGTGGATGAGGCGTTTTATGATGGTAGAGCAGCAGCAAAGTACTTTGTGTTTTTTTTTGTTCAGTATTTAAATCTAGTTATTTACGCCACTACGGACTTAATTAATTATTATTTTTATTTTATTAAAAAAGACACCGGGCAGGATTGGCGATGGGATGTCGACAAGTCGGTACTCGGGTCCGGTTTTAAGTGGTAAATGGTAAAATATTAATTCTTTTATTAATATTCTCACAGAAATGGCAAGTGTGACGTAAACCGTCCACCCATCAGGCGCACTAATAAATTTATAAAGGTCGTTGGAAAAAGCCTTATTAAAAGCCTATTTCCAAACTATCTTATTGTCACTTTTTTAAAATTGCCTCAGCTATTGGCGGCCTCTCGCACTTTCTCTGTCTTGGATACAGAGTTACGATGATAATTTGTTCACTAAACATTCATATTTCCATTCTCTCCTTCCTTCTATCTTAATGTCACTCATTCAGTATTCTCGTTCGTCACAATTACATTCAATTACATTCTTTGTATTTCTTTCATACCTCGCCGCACGACGACGTAACGTCTACTCTCAATTAATAACTGCAATTAATACATATTGTTTGTTTCATTTTTATTTCTCACTTAAACTTTATAAAAATATGTGTTGTTGTGGATTTTCTTCCTACTTCTACTCCACAGCTAACAACATTGCAAAGTAGAGTAGTGTCAAAAATAAAACAGATTAAAAAAATAAATAGATAAAGATGACGATCAATAAATTCTGTTAAAAGTTCTAATATTGAACAAATGAATTTTATCTTTTATATTTATTAAAAAACATCTTCCACAACCTGTTCATTATATATTGGTACATAGTACTGTGAAATGTTCAAGAACCTTCAATTAGTTTATCCGTGTTCACCTAAATGCGACAAAAGCCTTCGAAGTTTGTTAACTGCAATCGATCATCTCCGGTATTTCAAAGGATTTCAGTAAACGCCTGTTAAACTTGTAACATTTTGGAGCAAATTGATTGACCGCAATGCTTACACTAATGCGTCGTAAGTTATTACTGTTGATACTAGATGGCGTTGGTAGTTTAATGTTTTATTTTATTAATTATTTTTTTTTCTGAAAACTTCAAAAAGTTTTATAAAAATATTACGTTCTCTTATATTAATTGTGACTACCAAGGAGTACTCATTACAAATTTAATTGAAGCCTAAACATACACATACATATATACACAGATACGTATATATATCACCCTTATTTGAAATTTTTTGCCGAGATTTTTAAAAATTTGCAATCTACGAGTTCCAATACACCTTGTCAATTTTTTCCATAATTTTCTGGCTAAAAATGTCGGAGATATATACAAACAAGAATAAAAAAATTATACGATATGAAAACAATACTACTATCACGCATGCTTAGAATAAATACAATTAGCTGTCAAACTATAAAAAGATTGTAATTATAAGTTTATCGATTTTAGAGACATGAGCATAATTTTCTGGCTAAAGATGGCGAAGATAGGCAAACCTATCATTTCTTTCTCTAAATAAACAAGGTAAAATACAAACAAGAATAAAAGGATTATACGATATGAAAACATTATTACTATTCCCCATGCTAAGAATAGATACATTTGGCTGTCAAACTATACAAAGATTATAATTACAAGTTTATCAATTTTAGAGACATAAGCATAATTTTCGGGCTAAAAAGGGCGGAGATAGACAAATCTATCATTTCTTTCTCTAAATAAACAAAGTAAAGTACAAACAAGAATAAAAAGATTATACGATTTGGAAACATTACTCCTATTCCGCACACTTAGAATAGATACAATTAGCTTTTCAACCATACCAAGATAATAATTTAAAATGCATAATTTGAGAAATATAACCGATATTTAGCTTTTTGTCTCTCTTGAAGAGTTACTTTTTTCGATTTATCGTTTTCTTTTTGGAGGGAGTAACGACATATTGTTAATCAAAAAATGTAATTTACACAATTAATATTTTTATGTGATTTTGATTTCTTGAAGTTTATGACATTGGGTATTAGAGACTGTATTTTTGATACTATATTAATCATTCAAGAATACTTTGAACATTTTTTTTGATAAGGACATCAAATTTTCTTGCCACCAACTTTATACAACTTTGGCACCCGATAACCTGTCAACTATCTATATATATCCACCTACCACCTACTATCTGATTTGTGAATAATGACTCCTTGTGAACCAGTGGTGTTTCTTTTCGAGTCAGAACTCACAGTACGTAACAATGTATATATATATATATATATATATATATATATATATATATATATATATATATATATATATATATATATGTATATAAATATACACACACACACACTGGTTCACAAGGAGTCATTATTCACAAATCAAATGGTCACCCTACTTCAACACAAAGTATACTTTCGCTTAGTCCAAACTACGCTTCCAACTCGCTTAAAAAATCATTGTCCAAATAACTTGCCAAATAGTCACTTTGTATTACTGATCGTAGATCTTAATATAACATATAACATAATAATATAACGAAAAACAACACTGAACTGTAGTCATGGGGAGTACACTTATTTATACTACGGATAAGGTTCTAGTAAGTTCGAGGTAGTACTCGGTTTGAATTTCCGAGAACCGTACATAAAAAATCATAATATCTTGTACCTTGAACCTTGAACACAAGGATGTTTCCTATACAATCCATTTTACTAGAACTATGGAGCTTTATGTAGAACTATATTTTTTTTGGTGCTCACTTGATCCTAGGGTTCAGTGTTTATTATTTAGAAGATTATGCGTTTCATAACAGATGTTACTAGTGCTTTGTAACAATATTAAAAATAAGGTCATAGACATTTAATATACCTTTAACAAGTGTTCACTAGTAATAAATATATAAATTTGTAAGTTAAACATATAAGTTACGGCTCAATCTAAGTAAGCAGGCCTGAGTTAATCGTGCATGCATCATCGCAAATACCTCGAGCGCCTTCGCATCTGTGCGTAAGAATTTAATGCGAGATAAATGAGGCTTTAGCCGGATGTCAGCGGGGCAAAACAGGATATTCAAAATTTGATGATTTATGAGAGATAATATCTGACGCCTTTTTAACGATCTACATGATTCTATAAAACACATTGAAGGCTATATTAAAGCTATATATGTGAGTTTATGTTGCACATAAATACAGATATATAACCTTTTATTTATTTTTATTTATTTTAATGGTCCCCGCTGTTGGGGACCTCTCGTTCCCCTATCTCGTGTGGGACAGGGACTTTTTAATTCTAGTAAATTATTCATATATTTTTTTATTCTTATCATTCTTCTCTTTCATATATCATCTTATCTGTCGTACTGTTTCTTTCATTCTACAATTTTCCCAGTCTTTCTCTTTCATTCCATTAGCCATACATTCATCCTCAACCACTACATTCTAGGTTTCCTTACTATTTTATTTTGCAACATTATTTATTGTTCAAATATTTAACACGTATTATTCCTTTTATTTCTATATTTTACTTTTCGTTTTATTTTTACTTATTGCATTTATTACCACCTTCCTGCAGTAGCTGAGGAAGCATTATGAGGATATATAACCTTATTGATTTTATGTTATGTCGTTTCAATAATAAGTCGATAATTTTTTTAATTATATATACATAAAGAATTAGTAACGATCTTCTTTTTTTAATTACACAGAGCTTCAACATAAGTGGAGTTATGTATATTTTACTTGTTACGAATATTTTTAAGCTGTATAACCTGGTTGGTTTGGATGTCATTTAAAAGGTTAAATTTTGAAAAAGGAAACAAGTAGATAAAAATCTATTTTGGAAATATTTTTTATTTGTTTTTATTTCTATTAAATTAAGTGAGTGTAATGATAAAATACTCCTGACCAATGGAAATATGTTACTACCTTTAAATAAGATTAAGTATAAATTAATAAAACATAGGGATAGTTAACCTCAAATATATTGGAACAGTTGAAAAAGTCAGTTGAAAAAGAAAGGAGAATATAATTTATTAGCACATATATATTTCACACTAGTATTAAAATAAAACACGTTACCTGTTACTTTTGTGTGACAGTGATGCGCGCGCATTTAATATCACTCTTATATTTTTTAGCGCAACTAAAGAGGTATAACTTCAAAAAGTCATCGAAATAAAATGGCCAGAATTAATAAATAGAAAGGATGTAGTCTTTTATCATAACACTGGGTCAAACATATATTTAGAAACTCCAGAATTTGTCTGGGAGATAGAGTTCCACCAATTTCAAGAGAATAATAAGATGAGATATATGTATATGATGATAATAAGAAGAGAACAATAAGAATCAAGAAGAGTTAAGAGAAGTCAATGAATACAACTTGTCACATGTCGTATGTTACTAACTACAAAATGCGTGTGATGAAAGGTACAAAAGCGTTGATAAGGCGGAAATTCTTCCCGGACGCCGTCTCAGCCTATCGCATTATCGCATTTTATTCATTATATTCGCAGTATCGAGGTGGACGCGGTTTTGATCCAGCTCTTCATGAGGCACGGGGGTTCTCCAAGTACCTTCTCCGGCCTAAGCTCAACCGGGCGTGGACCAGACCGTGGTCTTCCTGGTAGCCCACTGTCCCATATTCCGTGGACTTCGGGTCAACTCCGAATGCCGGTTAGGCATGAAGATCTGCGAGGAGTTTATACCCTCGCTAATAAAGGACGACGAAAAGAGTCCTATATTCCTAGAACTTTGTAGGAAAATTCCAGAAAAAGCAATCATTATAAATAAAAGTTAAAAATAGTAATTAGTGTAAACAATAAAATAGCAAATAAAGCAATATTAATGTGAAAAGTATATAAAAAAAAGGATTAAAATAAAATAAAGAAATATAAAACTGTGGAACGAATGATATGAAAGGCAGAAGAAATGAGGAAAGAAAGATGAAGTACAAGAGAATGTAAAAAGAATGCAAGAATGAATGAAAGAAGAGCGCACAAATAAAAATAATGTGAAAAAAGAACAATTATTAAACGAAACAAAACGACCCTGCCCTTCCCAAAGATAGAGGTACGAGAAAGCCCCAGCAAAATGTGAAAAATTCGTTCTATAACATAGCGCCTATTTATTAATAGTTAAACATAGATATACATCAGTGATTCCCAAAGTGGTCTATATCGACCCCTCGGGGTCTATGACAACCTGCAAGGGGTCTACGTCAGCGAAAAAAATTTTGGGGGTCCATGAATTGAAAATGGGGGTCCACGATAGTGGATCTCAACACATACACTGATAGTACCTGTTTACTTACATCATACTATCTTATAATATCAAAACATTTACATTATTTATAAAAGTCCCTATGAAGTAAAAAAATTATTATATATGTTTATAAAATTGTGTAAGTTGTAGGATGTTGCTATCCGCTTTGTGGTCGCAATACATTTTGAACTTGTAAAAACCTAATAAATGTATAAATTAACGTGTTTTTACTTTTAGTTTTTGACACTAAACTTCACTACAGTTAGAAATTTACAGGAAATCAATATCAGGTAAGTGGGGGTTCTACCCAACACGGAAAAACATGGCAAGGTGTCTACGACACAAAAAAGTTTGGGGAACTCATTATATATTTACATTAAAAAAACATATTCTGAATTTTCATAAAAAATACGATGGAACTTTTCTCCGAGTCTTATACAACTGTGATAGCAATATGTACTCTTAAGTTATACATTCAAATAATTACAGATAAGCGTTATTACGCAATTACTGCATTTAGATGCACTAGCACCTCATAACGGCTATGGTAACATATCGTCTCTATTAACTATTTGGCAACTTGACAAGCGATACAACTAAATATAAACATTTATATATTAACTTTATAGATACACACTTATTTTCTATTTCTATTCAAGGCAGTTTAGCAACTGATTCAATACCCTGCATTGTAACAAAAGTTTTAAACTACAAGAAAATAAAACGGGAAGAGAAATAAAAAGAGAAATATCAATATGTTTCATTGAATAAATAAATAAAAAGTGTAAACAAAAATGGTAAATAAAGTGAACTAATAAGTATATGCTGTGAATTAAGAACCAATGTAAAAGAGGAAAGAAAACCGACGTGCGAAAGTAAATAAGAATGTGAAGAATGAAAGATCTTAATGTGAGGAAACAAAGGAGAAAGAGAAATAAAAATTTTAAGTTAAAAGGTTATTTATACCCACAAGGTAAAGACACTGCTCCGAACTAAGCAGAGGGAACATAATAAAAAAACAGAAGCCTTAAACTTTATTTATATCAGCATTGTAGACTAAATTCTTGGAGATGTTAATGCGTTGTAACAAGAGTTTTTTTTTTTTTAATTTCACCCGTCTTTGGGGAATCCCCTACCATGATAAAGTAGGTAGTATTACAATTAATAATTTTTACAGAATATTATTTTTGTTTTACTTCTCTTTCATCCTTTTTGATACCTTGCATTCATTTCTCTCTTTTTTTCTCCTTCACAATACCTGGCATTTCTTTTCTTACCTTTCCTTTCGTACATTTCCTCACTTCTGTCGCCTTCTCTACAGAATCCAACACTTACATTTTGTTTTATTTTTGTTTGTTTATTATTGCTTATTATACTTATTTGCCTTGGTTCAATATTAATATTATTTTGTTTCCTTATTATCTATATTACAATTTATGCTAAGTCGACTTTTAAAATTACCACAGTTTATTCACTTTTCTTTATTTTTCTGTTTTCTTTATCTGGAACTTTTTAAATGACCTCAGTCTTTGGGTTCCTTTCGTTCCCCTTCCGTGATAAGGGGTAAAATGAGATTTTAAATTTTTATTCTAAATTCTTTTTCGTCCTTCACATTATCTTCCATTCATTCTTCTTACGCTTCACATGATCTATCATTCTCCGCTTGCAGATATTTCTTACATCTCCTTCCTTTATTCATCTACATTCATAGATCACAGATTTTTTATTGCAGACCCTTTATACTTATTTACATTTCTTTAGTTATCTGTGGTCAATCAACCAAGAGTCATACTAGGATAAGTACAACTTTAAAAACAATAAAATCACGAGAAAGAAGTCAGTCTTCGCACCTTACTCAGCAGGGCAGCGTTCGGAAAACTATGATTGTTCCTCGGTACCTTAAGTCTTAGAAACTAATATTTTATCAGTGATAACTTAGGTAAATGCAATGTAATCTTCCACTGTAAGCCTTATTTTTTTAATGGCCCCCGCTATTGGAGGCTTTTCGTACCCCTAATAAGTTGGGATCAGGGTCTTTGTTTACAACTTCACTCACTGTCATACTTCTCAATTTCTTTTATTCTTACCTTATTTTCATCACAATATCTTTCATTTTGTTCTTTCATTCCTTCTTGCTTTCATCGCCTCTGTAAGCCTTATTGACAGTACAGTCACTCAACTATCTATAATTATATTCAGGCTTAATTTACGTTATCTAATCATGAATGAGGAGATCCGTGGGTGAACAAAATTAATCAGCATAGTCAGTCGGGCCACTCTGTGGAACAAACGCAACCAAAGCCATAAGTATCTAATATTCAGGCGTTACCTCGCGGAAGTCCATCCTAACTAAGAAAGGGACTAATATATAGCTACCTCCGCTATGCAGCAGTAGTCGTGCAATAAAGTGCACCTCCCGCCAGTCCGCTGATAAAAGCGCGTGCGGTAAACAACGTAACACAAGTACCACCGTTAATCTACTCTACACGTGTTTCACCCCTCCACGGGGCATCCTCAGGAGATGTTAAACCAACCAATGCAAAACACCGAATGTGCCTCGTGTAGCCAAACCAGCCGCACGGCTGGCCGTGTTGGAACGTATATTAATATTATCTGGAACTACATTTAAACGCTTACATTGTTGATTAAACCAAACATTTTAAGCTGCCATCCGATGTAATTTGGTTGATTTGATATACAAACACGCCTGTTCAGCTACGCATGCTGATCTTAAATATCTAATAGATTCAGGCGTTACTTTACGGAAGTCTATCCTAATTAATAAAGGCACTAATATACGTATAGCTACTTCCGCTATGCAGCAGTAGGCTCACTCGGTGTTTGGCACTGGTCGGTGCGGTATATATATATACACTAGCTGATCCCGCAAACGTTGTTTTGCAAAAAAAAATAAAGTTTTTAATTAACAAATGTAAGATAAGGGTTGATCGTAGAGAGGTGAAAATTTAGGTTTGTATGTATTTTTGTATGCTGTATCATAATAAAATATATACCAAAAAAATTGTCTAAAAAATTAAAAATAAAATTTAGGGGTGGACCACCCTTATCACTTAGGGGTATGGAAAATAGATAGTAGCCGATTCTCAAACATACTGAATACACATGTAAAATTTGGTAAAAATCGGTCAAGCCGTTTCGGAGGAGTTCAAGTTCCAACACCGTGACACGAGAATTTTATATATACACACACACACACATATATAACATATATATATACACACATATATATATATTGTTTATAACAATAAAGCTCTTAGATATGTTACAACTATATTAGATTTTGTAGTTCGGAGTTGTGCATGTATTCGTATATCATCTTGTCATTTGGCAAATAAAAACAAAATTCTCTGTGCGAAACTCGTTTTCTGTTAAAATATAACAACAGCCATCGCTTTCGCGCGTGTATTTCTTGGTTCACTGTACATCACATTTCTCTCCAAAATGAACACCTAATCTTAGTTTACAATAATATCAAAGTACGACTTTTCGTATGCATACGTAACAAGTTTCTTGCCAAAAATTTATGTACCTGAGTGTAAATTACATTCCGAAGCTCTTCACTAACTTGATTATGTACAATATTTATATACGTATATATATAACAATGTATATATTTATATTTATACACATGTCTATATATACATATATATCCAAGATGGCCGCTCCACTATCATAGACACGACGCTCCGCCAGTGACTGAAGCGTCGTGTCTATGGCGGCGGGGCGGCCATCTTGGATCAGCATATTTTTTAACAAGGAGTCGCTAGCGCATCGCGTCAGAAACGAAACTCTTAATATCGTAAGAATCATTCTGATTTTCTACTTTATTATTATCTGATTGTGTAAAGAAAGTGATTATAAAGAAAATACAGTAATTATTTTAAATCATACGCAAGATTACTTCATTTTTCAAATTTTCATAACCTGCTATAACCACGCCCACCTGATTCTGATGAAGCTTTCATATATATATACATATACATACATATATACATATATAATTTAGTGAGTCCATAGAATATAAGTGTGTTAGTAACAAAATTTTATGCTAAATTAGTTATGTATTAGTATATACGTACAATCACACTAATTTTAAAAAAGTCGCTTAATGTAAAAACTTACTCAAGACATAAACTATATATATTTGTATATATATAGCAATACCCACATCTGGAAGCAACATTGTTAACAATACCATGCGTAGTACATACTCCGCTTTTTGTCCAAAACTAGTGTCCTCACACTTGGACAAAACACGGAGACTCTTCACACTTACCACGACGATACCTGCTTTCGTGCATGTGGCTGAGGGACCTCAAAGCCCTCACCTTGGTCCCCCCCCCTCTTGGTCTAGTATTTCTTCTCAGCCGAAGTGAAAATGCGTGTCGCATACACTCTGATGCATCGTATAAAGTAAAGGAAAGTTGAAATCAAACTGACCATTTAGTGCAGGTTAAGCTATTCCATCTGCCACCTTAGCAATCTCCACATCTGACAGCCATATTGTTCATGCCATACATCCAACAGCATAATGTATTTCAGAGTGATTACTTTATATAGGATGATTATAAACGTGCAAGTATTGGTGAACTGTGAGTTGTTGCAGCCAATTAAAGATTTTAATATAAAACAATCAACCTTGTGTATTTATTACATGTTGTAAAATAGACTTCATTATTACAATACCAAACGCAATTAAATTATAGAAATTTGCATCAACTGTGACAAAGATATAAAGCGTAGTGTGAAATGTTGTAGAACACATTAAAGTATTTTCTCAAGTCGCTTCTAGTGATTTATGATCTCCTCAGACGAACAAGCGAATTGCGAATCCCCTTCTAGTGATATGAATAACTGAGCGAGGTAATTCCAGTTTAAATTTTATTTTCATTCCGACCATTTGTCACGATTTGTTCAGAATTTTAAATAATTATAAAGGTAAAAAGATATTTGTCTCAAAATTAAATTTATGTCTATTTAGTCAAATGCGTAAATGATACAATTCAGATGAAAGCTATATCGAGTGCAGACGCAGGTTGTGTTTCGAAGAGCGTGCTATGGAATTTTAGTATCCAATTACTCGCCTTATATTTATTAGGATAATATACATGGCGTGTGTCCATCATTTTGTTTCAGCATCGGCGATTGATTGGATCATTTAAAACCTCTTTATATTTTTGGTGGTGAAAAAGAATAATGAAAATTTAGTGTTGTATGTATTTTTGTATGCTGTATCATAAAAAAAATAAAAAATTTATTCAAAAAATTAAAAAAAAAACTAAAGGTGAATAACCCTTATCACTTAGGGGTATGGGAAATAGATAGTAGCCGATTCTCAGACCTACTGAATACGCAAATAAAATATGGTAAAAATAGATCAAGCCGTTTCGGAGGAGTACGGTAACTAACATTGTGACATGGAAATTTTATATATTAGATAGTAATGATGATTTGACTTTTTTATTTTTCCGTTTCATTTTATTACTTGTTTCATCTAACTTTATTTATTTAGCTGTGTACCATCTAAGGTTTAACTGTTAGACCTTTGATATTGTAAGTGTATTTTAAATAAATAAATAACTTGTTAAAATAGCCTATCCTAATATCTTATAATATTATTAAATTTTATACGACTATATGAATTATAATAATATTAAATATGAAGTTAATAACTGTGGATGGCATTCTGAATACTGATTGCCCGTTTAGCGAGTGACTTGTGCGGAGAAAGCTCAAGTGAAACGAAGATAAGCAACTTAGTCGGCGCTTAAGCGATTGTAACTACTTCCGGTTCCGGTTAAGCGGAGTAATCTCAACTTATTTGCTTAATTCTAAATGTGTCGGCGCGTCTTTAACTTGGGTGTTTCTTTTAAAAGGTAAATTCATAAGAGAGCAACATTTTATATATTTTTTAAATGTATTGACATATGTAGTCGTAAATCCATATTATTAACTTCGCTACTGTAAAGGATAATTAAATTAAATTATTTAAAAAATACGTATACTGGTTTTAAAATATTCACACTTTGTCACATGTGCGGTATAACCTGTTAGTTTTTTTTTTCTTTTTATCATCCGTTTTGGGGCCCCGTACATCCTCTTCTTGGGTAAACAGGAATTATTTTTGTAAAAAAATAATTTTATCATATCATTTGTATTCTCATATTTTTTTCTTTCGTAATGTCATCCATCTCTATTCTTTAAAATTTCTTCCATTCCTTTCATTCATCATTTTAAGTTAATGGTTACCGAAATATTAAATGACGAAAATATAAGAAAACATTTTAAAATAATTTGATTTACAACGCATTAAAATTAATTATTGTTTACTATTTGTGACTATGATAAAAGTTATTGGCCAATCGCATTCTGATAAAAAAATATGACTAATATGCTGATATATGTTGGTTTTCGATCTTCATTATTCATAATTATTATAATTCCAATTGTAAAATGTCCACAGGTGGACAAAGGCGAAAAATACCGCACTTGCACTGCTCGAATACAGTGACTTTTTAAGCGGTTGTATTTAGTTTGATCCGTACGGAATTTATTTGTATCAAAATTAGAAATTAAATTTTAAGCACCTTCCCGTTGTCAGATTGAACTGAAATTTGGTACACACATTAAATTTAGATGACAATACAATATAATAAAATTAATAACACTATAAATCTAAGATGGCCGCCGATACAAAATGGCGGATTACGTGTTTTTCCTCAACCCCCTCAATATGGGTATCAAATGAAAGGACTACACTAGTAAAATACGATGATTATGTCAAAATTTAAAATTCAAGATGGACGCCGTTCCAATATGGCGGACTAGGTACATATTTTTCAGCAACCACCACAATATGGGTATCAAAAAACCGTTTAACTTAAAAGTTTTTTAAATGTATTTATTCATAGTCCACCTAGTGGGCAAATTCGCAATATATCTACCGGTTTGTTGTCGCAACTCAAGTTACAATTTAAGACAAACGCCTACCAACTCTATTGCACCTTCAGCCGTATTCCACAAAGGCGCTCTCGCATTAATATTCCGTGGACTGTAAAATGACTTGTGGTTTTTTTTTATTAATTCTAATTTAAAAAATCGTTAAATATTTTTAATAATATTTTCTTTTCAATTTAACTAAGCGCAAATAATTGGGAGAGAGTTGCCGCTATTTGTGACCTTTCTTCTTCCAGCTGCGAATCACGACAGCATTATATCATTATTTACAATTTTCTCTTATGAATAAATACAGCTAATATTTATACATATAAACAATACAATTTGAAAGTTTTACTCAAATGTACATTACTTGATACATTATTGTATTTCAAGTCGCTGCCCAAGCGCTACAGACCGTTAAATGCCTTGAGGTTTAAGACAATGTGCCGGACATTATCGAAAGATTCTGCCGTAGATTTCTTTCTGAGGTCCGGTAAGCTGAACGGAGGTATATTAAAGTTTTCGCTTAAAGTCACGTGGTTACGTCTTTTGGATTCGAATCGGGAGCAGTGTCTGTGGGATTAGCTTTTAGAACAAACTCGCGGGATGATATAATAAAAAATCCGTTTAACTTTATTTGTCCAAATACTAATTTATAGATTATATAACTACGCTATGTTACAAGGTACTATATCTGAGAGACAGTGCGTGTGGTATACGAGTCCCTACTTTTGTTTACATGGGCCAGCGCACAGGTGGAAGAGATCGCCATCAAGTCATTTCGGCGAAGCCCTAGAGACGCGGGATGTCGGAGTGGGACTTCACGTAGGCCTGTTCCACGCAGTTCCAGCAGTCTGTAACATGCTCTTAACCATCTCAAAGAATGAGCTGTAAATTCTATCTAGAACAGTGATTCCCAAAGTAGTCTATATCGACCCCTAGGGGTCTATGTCAACCTGCATGGGGTCTACGTCAGCGAAAAAAAATTTGGGAGTCCATGAAATGAAAATGGGGGTCCACAGACTGGACATCATTAGCCGAGGAGATTTAAGATTAATCCTTACAAAATTGACGCCAAATGTTGATAATTTATTATTAAAGCATCAGGTTTATCCTTCTCACTAAAAATGTTGACTTATTGCTTATGTTATTTTATTTATAGTTTATTTAATGTTACGTATATTTTACATAACAGATACAAAATTCAATTTTGAGTAGTTTTAATTTAAATTCAATTAATAAATGTATAAATTAACATGTGTTTTTACTTTAAGTTTTTAATACTAAATTTCACTACAGTTAGAAATTTACAGGAAATCAATATCAGGTAAGTAGGGGGTCTACCCAACACGGCAAAACATGGCAAGGGGTCTACGACACAAAAAAGTTTGGGGAACTCTGATCTAGAAGCTTGATTTGCAAAATCCGTCTCCATATTATTTCACGACGTGAAACCTTTTTTGACCTAGCTCTGAAAACTCTACAACACGATCTAAAATAATTCATGAATGGTTCTCTTTCCTCTCAATGAAATAACGCATCATTTCACCCGTGCGACTTTTCAAATACTTTATGGTGTAATAATAAAACACTTTTATATTTATTGACGACATTTTTTTTAAAGAATTTTCGTAATTTTTCTGAAACTAAGTGACGTATATTCTCAGCTAAGGGTAAGTCAATCTTACTTTACGTAACTGTACTATGTGAAATGTTGAACGGCTTGTGAAATATCGATTAATAATAGAAAACGTTTTGATATATTTTTCATTTATGGCCCCCGCTATTGGGACCTCTCGTGTCCCTGACTTATTTCTGAGAAAGGGACTATTATTTTTCTTTTTAAATAATTTTTTCATTTAACATTTTTATTTTCGTGCTTTTCCCTTTCTTTCTACAATTCCCATTTATTTATTTTCTTTTTATTATTCTTTCTACAAAGTTTTTTTTTATTTGAACAAATTTTTATTTACATTACTTGCTATTTCATTTTTACAATTTTTCTTACATTCTAACTTTTATATCTACGAATTGCATATGACGCGATTTTTCTGCAAAACTTGACAAAATTTTCCTTTGTTTTTTTAACTTTTATCAGCGAGGACACACCTGATCACCAGCTGTGCCGTGTTTGACGCACTAAGAACGGATTACCAGTTTCCGTTGCTGCGAGGATCTAAGAAAGGAACATCGTATCACTTATGGATAACGAAGAGAGTCATCGGATTTTTCTAAAGTACTGCAGAAGGGTCATAGGAGAGACCTTTAAAAGGAACAAGTAGGCAAAAAAAGAAAAGTGCGTAATAATGCCTAATATAAGTGCTTAAATCTGTGGTAAATGTGAAGAAAATAGGAAAGAAAAGAATATATAAAACAGTGTAAATGAAAAAATAAAACAAATATATAAAAATATAGCAAAATAGGACAACATGTAAGCCTGAGATATTCGGGTGGGGATGAAAGAATTTGTAAAGAATAAAAGATGGATGAATAAGTGCTATTTAGAGATAGAAAAAAGATGAGAATGAAAATACTAAAATCTGTAAAAAATATTATTTTGTAAAAATAGTTCCTGTATACTCAAAAGAGAAGTACGAGAGGGCGCCAAAATCGGTGGCCATAAAAAACATAAACCTTATGTAGTCTTCAAACGCGCCCTGAACCAAGAAGATTTCGCATCACACACCGATTAATTATTAATACAGTTCTAGAGCATGATTTGTAAAGATTTATTTTCGCTTTAAAATCTTAGAAGCTGGCATTGCACAGAGCATACACGAAGCCATTCCCCCGCGCCCCGCACCTAGAGGGCCTGCACCGAGCGTGTATACGCGGAACTCCACCCCGCGCCTCACGACCAGATATCTTTCCCACCAGCTCGCAGGCCCGTGTAAATGAAAGCAGGGTCTGGGGTACCGTAACCAACCGCACTCTCTCTCGGGCACGGTGCCTCGTAACATAGCATAGCATAGTTAGTCTGTATTGATTAGTTGTAGTATGTGTGTAGTGTAAGTTCTTAGTTGTTGTTTAAATTAACTTTAGAAGGAAACGCCTGTCATAAAAATAACGGCAACGAGTTGCAATTCATGGAATATTGCATAGATATTTACACAGGATAAATTTTTATTCTTTTATTTTATTATGGTCATTTTAATTAATAAATTTACAATTTATATTAATATATTACTAGTATATTAAGTAAATAAGACAAATTTGATAGCCCTTTAAGTGGCGTTCATTGAAGCTGTTCCCTACGATATCATATAAGTAGTGACACAGAAAAGGTCGTTGGCAATTTAAGCTAGCAGTAAGCACACCACATAACGAGCAGAAAGGATGACCAGTGGTACTTTGAAGTTCTGAATTGGAGAGCTAGAACTAACAAGTAAAACATAGGACGTCGATGATGCTAGGTAGGTGAACTTATAAATATCGTCATAAGATGTTAAATATAAGCCGCATCCAAAAGGTCCTTTTTGAATGCTTAAATAGCTATATTAATATATATAAAAAATAATGATAAATTAAGCTCATAACTTGAAATACTTCATATATACGTCAGAACACTGTAACTTCGAATGACGCCGATAGATGGCGTCAGTAGTTGATTACCTCGCGCTATAGTTTGACTTTGGACTCGCAAACGAGCGGTGTTTTTTAATGCAACTACATATAATATCACAGCTCTGTTAGATCGATATTAAATTAATAAGAATCCACAAATATACGACATATGGTTATATGTTATTGTACATATATATTATTTGCGTTTGGAAATAAAGAGCCACTACAATAAAAAACAACTTTAAATCCAAAGTGCCGTATGTGCCAATTGAAACGATATATCAATGTACACTTCTGTTTACATTTTCGTCTTGAGTAATTTTTTTTTTTGGCCCCCACTATTGGGGATCTCTAGTTCCACCTCCTATTTTGTTAGGAACAGGGATTTACTTTCTTCATTAAAGTTTTCACTCTTTTGCTCTTCTTCCATTCTTCACAATCTCTATCATTCTGTTCTCCATTCCATAATTCAAACAATTTTAATTAAATTTATTGACCCTGGATCTACCGAACCGTACATAATCACGGAAATTATTTACAAAGACCCTTGCATATTTGTTATAACAATTAAATGCATAGTCATCGAAACAAGAAACTTTTGAAGTTCGTTAATATAAGACGTTACAATAAACGTTTCATGGCCCCAACTAAAACGATTAGGTCTTTGATGTACAAAGTTTACTTCGACCAAAGTCATCTTCGTTACAAAAACATTTTCGCGTTATTCCGAGATTCGGGGGTTGGCTCTTATATGGGTACAACAACGCGTTGTCATGATTTTGAAATCCAAAATTTTTCATCTTCATACATGCTAATTTCTTCATCATTAGGTCAAACCATAAAAGCCTACTGTAAAGGCATAGACGGAAGGTGAAAGACTTCTCGTGACTTTAACTATGTCGTCAGTTCATCCTGTTGGTCGTGGTCGTTACTCGAGAACCATTCGGCACAAATGGACCCACTGCCAATTCAGACAGGCAGATCTTCGAGCAAGGCCAATGATCTTGACTCATCTGAGGATTTCCCATAGAAGCACCGATCCTATGCTTTCTTTTCTTTCTTTTGAGTAATACCTACAATTTAATAGATATGTCACATCTACCTATTATTTAATGGAATCAGGCGTTATTTTGCGGAAGTCCATCTTAAGTAAGAAAAGGACAAATATTTAGCCACTTCCACACATGCAGTGGTAGTCGTGCAACAACGTGCACCGCCCGCCAGCCCGCTGATAAATACGCATGAGGCAACCAATGCGAATTACACAACTACCACCGTTAAATAACTCAACACGTGTTTTACCCTTCCACGGGGCATCTTCAGGAGTTATGTTACACCGATTAGTGCCAAACACAGAGTCACTGTGTTTGACAACAATGACTACTACTGCATTGGCGGAAGTAGCTATACATTGGTCCTTTTCTTACTAACTATCCTATGTTATGAGACACCGTGTCCGAGAGAGAGTGGGGTTGGTTACGGTACCCCGGTCCATACTTTCATTTACATAGACCTGCGAGCTGGCGGGTAAGATATAAACACGTGTTTCATCCCTCCACGGGGCATCCTCAGGAGTAATGTAACACAGATTAGTGCCAAACACAGAGTCTACCAATTAAATCTAATTTATCTAAAAGATTTATGAACATTTATAACGATGTGGCTAATAAGCAAAGGCACCATCAAAGCTCGTTAAGTACAAACGAAACCTTTTTAATCAAAACTTTGAATAGTTTTAATTGAATTTTGGCAAATTGAATTTTAAATACACACCGACGTCGGTATCGCGGGTAACCATGGATCGTAATTAATTGATTTAAGTCGGTAAATTAATTTTGCATGTTGGTTTTCAATCCAACGATCGGGGTTCCCGAACTAATCCGCATCTTTACTTTGATCGCAGGGTATTCCCCGCTTTCATCGCATGATAACTATACTAACACTTTACATTATACACTCACACGCATGTGGTCTACTTGCTTGCGAACGTCTTCCTTCCTGGAGAATTCGGGCTAGTTTCATGTTCAAGTTCGTAGACCCTTCAGCCCCGAGAACTCAGTTCTGTTGAAGTTTCTAAACCTCCGCATTATTGGCATTAATGTCAACAGATATAATATTACGAAACAGCTTTTTTGGTCAGTTTTATAACATATATATATATAAAAAGAACTATCGATTCCCTAGTTATTTATTATCATGACTAAGTTTTATTATGAATTAAATAATCCTTCACATTATATTAGAACTGATTTTATTTAAAAAGATTATAGACATTCAAAATCAAAGTATATTTTTTCACTTTCGATTCCACAATCAACATAATATGTCGGAATTGTTGTCCCTACAGGAAACTACCACCGGCTCTGAAGGCAGTTCTGCTAAGAGCCTGCGAAAAACTCAACAGTTGCTCACAAATATTATTTAATAAACAATCCGCGACAATTACAAGCTTCCTAAATGAGAATCGACTTTAGTTTGTATTGTAAAAAGAAGTGTGAGCATTAAACGTGAAAAAAATACATTGTAAGCAAAAATAAATTTGCTCACGTGATCGATCACGTGACTTTGAGTGGTAGTGGGGGGAGCAAATAAATGGCAGAGCGATGACAGACGGAGCTCACTAATAGCTAGCGCCTTACGCTACTTCCCCCCGCACCTCAGTAAAGACCAAGAGACATCCTAAAGACGTTCTCCTCATGCCCATCAGAGGGTTCCCATCGAACACTCGCCACACCACACCCCCTGCAGACACTCACAACACTGCCCGCGCAAACCTCTCAGCATCATCAGCAACCACTGCACTTACAACACTTCACAGGTCATCGCGTTCTACATAACAAAATAAAACATCACCCACCACGCCACAACACCAGTTTTTAGTGAGCGGCCGCTCCCTAACCGCGAACAGCGTGGGCGAACCAGGGTTGGGTCCGGATCCCTCTTCGGCTCGCCTGTGGTCCACGCTGCCGTCTTAACCCGCAAGCACACTCCAGCAACACAACCCGTCAAAGCTCTACCGCGAAGAGCCTTAACAACGTGCGAGCGTCCCCGTGCAACTGGTAGGCGCCCCACCAGCTTTTAGTTTCTACTTTAAATCTAGTACACCGACCCTTACGCTCCGTGAACTCAGTACCGATGAAGCCTTAGGGCTAACAACATTAATATCTTCAGAAACAATACAATAATACGGAGCTCAGTCGGTGTTTGACACTGGTCGGTCTAACATCTCCTGAGGATACCCCGAGGAGGCGTGAAACACGAGTAGAGTAGACTAAATGTGGTAGTTGTGTTTCGCATTGTTTACCGCACACGCATTTATCAGCAGGCTTGCGGGCGGTTCACTTCGCTGCACGACTACTGCTGCATAGCGAAAGTAGCTATATGTTAATCTCTTTCTTAGTTAGGATGGACTTACCCGAGGTAACTGAATCTATTAAATACAAATTAGAATTAATAGAAAAAGCCTGCATCTTTTGCCTGGTTCTGATGATAAATATAATGTTAATTAAATTAAACTGTTATTACTAATATAATACATTTGAGAATCTCACAAAGGCCGGTAGATCTTTTTACCGATTCCTAAAACTATAAAAATCATATTCAACAAGGCGAGCACTATTGTAGAGTGCCGTCTCTTTCGCGCGACGCAAATATAGAGCGCTCTGGCGTGGGATTCCCCTTTTATGCGCCGATGACAATGACGTAACAGTTCTTAACCCTTAATAGCCTAGAGTTTCAATTTTGATACCATCTTTTAAACCGAATGTTCACATTACTATTAGTTTTTTTATAGGTTGGCTGTACCTATTTTACTGTTGTATAATATTCTTTCCGACGAAATTAAAAAAAAATCTGTTTTTCCCTTCATCTAGACCCTCAAGAAAACACAGTAATATTAAAAAAAATCACTTTCGTAAATCAGGCTATAAAGGGTTAAAACTTTTTTACCATAATTTATATATGAACTTAGATAAATTGCGCATTAGATTTATTTTATTTGTAAATTGAATCTTTTTAAATTACAATGAATTATGCTTACAACTAATTTGTAAATTCATTCAGCCGTAAAACCTTCACTACTGGACACAGATAACACATCGACAACTTTAACACCCGTAGGAGATCTAATAAGTCTCTAATATTTTTTAATAAGCCATCGAAGTAAATATGTATTTTTTACTTAGTCGTACACGAGGAATTTACACATTGCATGAGTTTCGCATAAAACTAAAGTCAGGAGGCCTTTTAGATGTCCTAACGCCATGAGTTAACAGCGTCGTCTATTCAACTTGGTGGGAATTCTGTTGTGTGCATACTCTAAATATGAATCATATACAAAAGTTTTGACTATTATTTCTTTAGTTATTTTAATTTTTTATCAACTCTTTCGAGCCATAGAAAAACCAAACTACCCTTGTATCTGGAACACGTTTTACCTGACTCCCAAAGTATTTGGATCAATTACTTTCTTGATGTCTAATTTAAAACAAAGTCCATTAAAAGTTTGCTTAAACTGCGTTGTTCATTAGTAGACCAGGCTTGGCAGCTCAGAATATAAATTACGCTTGTAACATCTCTCCAGGTCATAACCTTAATGTATTTTAAAGCCTTTAATTTGATTTCTTTTTAAGTTATTTTTATATTAATTTATCTTGAGTTCTTCCGTTTTTGAGTTCAATTAAAATTATGATATAATATCATCATCACATCACATAGACGACCACTGCAAGGAATAGGCCTCCTGCAAGGATCGTGAAATACAGCCTTTAACTGCCCGCGTCCAGGGACTATGTATTCGATTCATTTATTATATATAATCTAAAGCACTGATTTCCAAAGTGGTCTATATCGACCCGTAGGGGTCTATGACAACCTGCAAGAGGTCTACGTCCGCGAAAAAATTTTTGGGGGTCCATGAAATGAAAATGGGGGTCCACAATAGTGGATCAAAACACATACACTGATAGTACCTATTTACTTACTTCATACTATCTTATAATATCAAAACATTTACATTACATTATTATATATGTTTATAAAATTGTGTAAGTTGTAGGATGTTGGTATTCCCTTTGTGGTCGCAATACATTTTGAACATACACGAAACTTCACTACAGTTAGAAATTTACATTAAATCAATATCAGGTAAGTAGGGGGTCTACCCAACACGGAAAAACATGGCAAGGGGTCTACGACACAAAAAAATTTGGGGAACTCTGATCTAAAGCAACTATTATATACAGGGTGATTGGTTATAAGTGTAAAAAAAAAACTTTAAAGTGTTGAATCTATATCTCAGGGGTGGCCAAACTCCTTGATATTTCGAGCCGGTGTTCGAAATTTGAAATTTGCGAACCTCATTTTAATACGCAATTAAAACACGCAAATGTATATTTTTCTACTAAAATAATATTTATTGAAATTATATGACAAAACTACAAAATATGTGCATTGAAGTTAGATATATGCACACGTATATAACAGCACTCCTAATAATAGTTAAGATACCAGTTAGTTAATTATGATCGGTGTTTGGATTTCGCTAATTTTATGGTCGAATAATTATAATTATTATTCACACCAGTAATCTGTTTCGATTTCCCAGCAGCTGACATAGGTTATATAATTTTAAATATTGAAATAATTCGACAATTAATCGGAGCCAAATATCGTTCAAAAAGGTACATATGGCTTGCGTGCCGCAGTTTGGCCACCCCTGGTATAATTCTTTTTCTATCAATTAATATATGATACGGTTACTGATAAAAGCGCAATAAAGTAAAAAAAATAGAATTCGAATTTTAAATTACTTTCTAATAATATTATTATTTACAATCAGTCTCTGAATATTTTGTACTGCCAAAGTTATTGATCCTTTTAAAAGAATAAAAAACAAATTGATGTACCATACATCAAAGAGATCACTTTATAAAGTGAGCAGTGGTATTATGTGGTGGTAGCGTAGTGGTAGAGAACTGGGACTTGAGTTAGTAAAGTAGGGGATCGAATCCCGGGATACAATCTTAAAGTTCATAATTTATGCTTTAATTATATATGACTGACAGTGTCAATATTATGATCATATATCGCCCAATAGACATCTGAGGGAGGGTATATCATAATCGCCACGCTTGGCAGGCGGGTCTGCGATCGCAGTGTGGTTCAATACCCGGCGATAAATATTCCACATCGACCTTTGGAAAGAGACAATCGGCTAATTTCGGCTTCGTATAGCGTTACCTCTATCGCACCACTGACAAAACATCACATAAATAGTGTGAGAGATAATGCTCTATGAAGCCCAAATTAGAAAGAGACAATCGGCTGATTGTCTCTTTCCAAAGGTCGATGTGCAATATTTATCTCATCTTCTGGAAACTTTGATATTCGTGAAAGATTAATAAAAAAATAAACGAATGAAAAAGATTAAAATTATGATAAACAATCTTTGATGTTTTTTTGAAAAAAAAAATCTTCACTACTCAAAATTTTTATCACTTTCGATGCTATGGATATCCATCCGTTTAATAATTGCAAGACATGATGAAAAGGAATCAGTAAATGTTATATGAAACATTTAAAATAAAATAACAAACACAGTTACAATGTAAACAAATAAAATTATATAATTAAAACAGGTAGCAAATCTACGTTGAAACGCTTAAAAAACGGAGAGTTATAAGCAATATACAAGTTTAACGCAAACACTACACCCGAGAGCTTACATAAAGGCTCTACGGGTAAATAAGTTCAGATGGAGTAGTTTCAACATAACTTTTTTATTACAAAATGTAATAATATTGCGGAACCCTTTGAAAAAACTAAAGTGCTTCACTATGAAAAAAACTTCGACCTTTAATAGGTGACGAGAAAAAATATGTAAAATGCAGCGATACTAGCAGTGGTAGCTCAGCTGTAAAGACTGAGACATACGATCTTATATAGCAGATTCGATTACCGTGATACAAACATATATAATTCGCACTTTATTCATTAATTATAAAAGGTCAGGTAAAAGTAATGCCACAATGTGAACGTGCTATATCTATAGCAGTATATCTATACTCCATTGATTGTTGACAAATAATTCTCTGTATATCTATATCACAATTCATAAGTATAATATATTTATAATTTCTATATATATCTACATTACAAATGTCACAGCACAATAATATTTGTAGCCATTTGTAAAAATAAAAGCACTTTTACATTATGACATTACTTTTGCGCCATCTGTTATAAAATTGATACAGTGCCATCAAGTTTCAGGAAGTGTTCTCTGTATATCATAATATCACACTACGATCGACAACCCTACTGTTAAGCATGGCGATTGTGATATATCCTTTTATAGATATCTTTGGGGAAGGCCTAGAAGTGGGCTATGGGCTGAAAGGTGATGAAGTAGAACCTTATTTAGATATTAAATAAGGACATGTATGTATATATTTCTTAATTACATTTCTATCAAATCTTCCAGTGTACACAATATAAATTTTGTATATTTTAATCATAATTTCAGCCGATATAAGCTCAATGCAAGGCATATAACTCCCCCAAAGATCGCTACGAACACAGATCTTGCATTTGATGTGTGACTTTATGCTGCTAGCCGATTAAGGCTTTGTGCATCTTCATCGATATTAAGTCCGTGGAAAAGAGATCCACGAGTTAAAAATCATATACTGGCTGGTTATACTCCAGTTACAACGAAGACAATTGCACTAAGGTGAACTATACCCATGTAGGTTTATAGTTTTGTTACTTTAGTGCAGTGATTTTCAAAGTGGTCTATATCGACCCCTAGGGGTCTATGACAACCTGCAAGGGGTCTACGTCAGCGAAAAAAAATTTGGGGGTCCAAGAAATAAAAATGGGGGTCCACGGTAATGAATCTCAGCACATACACTGATAGTACCTATTTACTTACATCATACTATCTTATAATATCAAAACATTTACATTATTTTTAAAAGTATCTATGAAGTAAAAAAATTATTACGAGTATTTATGTTTATAAAGTTGTGTAAGTTGTAGGATGTTGGTATTCGCTTTGTGTGGTATGTGCTTGGTGTTATTTTATTTATAATTTTATGTTTATTTAATGTTACGTGTATTTTACATAACAGATACAAAATTTCATTTTAAGTAGTTTTAATTAAAATTCAATTAATAAATGTATAATTTACCATGTGTTTTTACTTTAAGTTTTTAACACTGAACTTCACTACAGTTAGAAAATTACAGGAAATCGATATCAGGTAAGTAGGGGGTATATCCAACACGGAAAAACATGGCAAAGGGTCTACGACTCAAAAAACTTTGGGGAACTCTGGTTTAGTGTAACGAAAGGTTTGCGATGCGAGAATTACTCTAAGGTTATCTAATAATCGTTGTTTCAGCCGATAGACAGGATATACCATAATCGCTACACTTGGCATTTAGGTTGGCGATCGCAGTGTGGTATTATGGTACGCAAAGAACACTTCTGCTCATCTGAAAATCTATTTGTGGGCAGTGGCAATCCCATATAATTAATGCACAAAATGTGAATTATACGATTTGAACCTACAACCTGCGATTGTAAGTCTCAGTTTTCTACCACTAAGCTACCTCTGCTAATACTTACTTCATATCTCAACAATAGTGTGAAAAAAAATTGTAGAAAAATAGAGGCATGAGATGAGCTCTATATATATATATTTGTGTGTGTGTGTCTGTGTGTATGTACGTATGTATATATATCTATATATATATATATATATATATATATATATATATGCGTGTGAGGTTTTAACTTTTGTTACGTAAACGTATTTTAAAACCTCTTCGAAATGCCTGACGGTGGTGCCCCGTATGCTGGACTCGATCTAGGCTATATATATGTGTATATATTATTAAAAATGGAATAACAGGATTTCATATAAGAGATATATAGCAAACAATCACGGGTACACTCATCCGTTTAAAATAGAATCAAAAGTTTTATTAAATGTAGCGTAGCAGTCTAAACTCTACGTATACGAAATAGAGTTCATTTTCGAATGTATATATTTTAATGCAGTTAGATATAACGAGGTTATAAATCTGACTCGAAAAGCGGATTGTAGGGACTCAGTGAGTGCAAGCGAAATTTCCTTCTTACGGTTACTTACGGTTGCTTAAGCTGCGTTGCAACTTAATTAAGTTTCAGCTCTTACTTGCCAAATTGTGCTTAAAACTGTGAAGAAATACCTTTTTTAATTGACAAGATTTGTTTAATTTTAAAATGTGTCCAAGTAGCGTTGTGGAGGCTTGAAGTCTCCATTGCACACATGGCGGCATAATTGCGGAAATAATTCAATAAAACAACCACGTCTGTAAATAAAGCCTACACGAGCGCTATAGAAACTGCGTTTCAACCAGGCTTTATGTGGCATTATGAAAATATTCCAATCCACTCGCACGCGGGAAGGTTTTTTATAAATAAAATCCATTAACTATTCTTGTGATGTACAGTCGCGTGCAAAAATAATGACAGATGTATGAATTATTTTCTTCTGTCAAAATCACTGTCAAATATTTAAAAATGTAACCTTCCAGTCATTCTACAACCCATGAAGAGGGCTAGGCTTTTTTTCTCAAAGAGATCAAATTAGATTTTTTATAAATAAAAATCCATCAAACTGTTCTTGTGATGGTACAGTCGCGTGCAAAAATAATGACAGATGTATGAATTATTATCTTCTGTCAAAGTCACTTTAATATATTTAAAAACATAACCTTTGAGTCATTCTACGACCCATGAAGAGGACTATGCTTTTTTTTTCTCTAAAAGATCAAATTAGAAGATTTTTATAAATAAAATCCATCAAACTGTTCTTGAGGTGGTAAAGTCACGTACAAAAATAATGACAGATATATGAATTATTTTCTTCTGTCAAAATCACTTTAATATATTTAAAAAACATAACCTTTCAGTCACTCTACGACCCATGAAGAGCACTAGGCTTTTTTTTCTCTAAGAGATCAAATTAGATTTTTAATAAATAAATTCCATCAAGCTATTCATGTGATGGTACAGTCGCGTGCAAAAATAATGACGGATCTATGAATCATCTTCCTCTGTCAAGCTTAGTCATTTATGGAACTATAAAAACGAATATGCTTTATTTCTCTAAGATATCAAATTAGAAAATCAAACTACGTAGACGAATAAAAGTAAGTTAATATTCTTTATTGTACACGCTAGAATATGTATAGATAGTGTCATATAGTAAAGAAAAAGTACAATAGGTGGTCTAATCACACAAAACAATTTCTTGCAGATAAACATAGTATGGAAACAGACATATACATATATATATATATATATATATATATATATATATATATATATATATATATATATATATTATATATATATATATATATATATTATATATATATATATATATATATATTTTATATATATATATATATATATATATATATATATATATAGCATATAATTGTAATAAATACGGAAACTGAAATGGCAGATTGGCAGGTTGAAGAGACATAGGGCAGGCTGTAAAAGCGTGCAAAACTAATTGCCGCTGAGGTCACAGCGTAAAGCGTCCACACACAAGGTAAACTGACGTTCTTGTTAAGTACATTAGTACCTAATAAAATCTATGGTTTTGGCCTATATCTAGAAGATGATGTAAATGGAGAACTTCTTCTTGTTTCATGTTGTTTTTGCCTAGTTGTATTATTTTATAGTAACTTCCTTTCTCTGTTTGATATTTCTAGTTATCTACTAGGACGTGGGTTTAGGATTGAAACTACTAGGGCGTGGTCATTTTGATTCCATCGATATCCAGAATGTTCTTGTTGATATGATATAATATTTAATTTAGCATGACATAGATAAAACTAGTATTGTTATGCGTTATATTAAAACTTTATAATTGTGATATTTAAAAGTTTTTATAATTATTTAGTGGTTTCTTCGTGCCCCAGTGTCTGTGCGGTTGCCGTATTCGCCACATCCATGAACCTTGCGATCGCATCTTGAGTCTCGTTCGTGTGATACACGCACGTGTGTGACTTGATATTGCTACCGCCGCACGGACACTGTTATACATCCCGAGGGTCTCTTATGTTCGACGGACTATGATAACCGCCTCGCTCTTTACCCCCTGAGCCTCGTGGATGGTGAGCATACTCGAACTTTCCTTAGTAACGTAGCCTTGGCGAATGAGATGCTTTTTATCGACCTGCACGTGTATCAGATACAGTGTGTTTCTCTGTTTTGAGATATTCTACATCATTTTAGTTTGAAGATATCCACTACCAGATATGAGCATCCACCATAGGGCTGGTAGAAAACTTCATCCAGCGTCTTCCGTCAATATTAACAATGTCTGTCCACCTCCTGATCTTATGTTACTCTAGCCGGTACGTGGTGTCTGCTCCAGAACTTCAAAGCTCCAGTGGTCATTTGTTCTGTGTCACTGTCACTTTGATTTGCCAATGCTGGGCTATATCTATCACCGCTTCCGACTACAAATCTATTTATTTTGATTTGGAAGAGAAATTGACTGTTATATATATCTAAACATAAAAATAAATAATCTTGGGGACAGCTAACCATGGTAATCTACGTAATATACAAACTTAATGTAATGGAACAAATAAGTAATTTAAATAAATGACGGTATGCTATACACAATTAAATAAGCGTTATAAAAAGGGGGGATGTCCCTAAGTAGGTGGAGGGGTGAAGGCAGGGGTGTCAAACACGGTGCTTATCACCGAGCCAAAAAGTTCCGGGACGCTTTTATCATTAACAGCAATCTCTAACGAGTGTTCTTTAATTTTAAAAGTTTTATTTTTAAACGTGGAAACGTTCTTGAATTGTCCTTCGTGTGCAACATATCAAAGGCTTGTTTTTGCGGGTGTCATTATATTATTATAATAGTCTTTCTAAAATTAATGTAGCTCATGTTACTCCTTATTATATTATCTACCTGCCAGTATAAGTTCAGTCAAAATCGGTCCAGCCATTTCAGAGATTAGCCGGAACAAATAAACAGAAAGACAAAAATTTATTTTGTCGTTGGTAGACGCCTGGAAGCACTTCGCACTATAATATAAGATATATATAATATAAGATATAATACTCGATTTGGTTTTTATTTCGCTGCAGAACCAATACAGCATGATATAGACCAATTGAGACTTGACGCGTTTAAAACACAAAACATCCTATAAAATAGTTCGGGCTGAACCAAATGATATTCCAACTTTTGACAAACAGACGCTCGGCAGATGTGACTGTCTTATCAAAATAAAATAAAAATTCCTTTTAATGACAACTTTACGTAACTTTTTGATCACAAAATTAAATTGAACACAAAATATAATTTAGTGCACGCCCTTTTTACATCATAACCCATTCGAAATCTAGCTTGTCTTCAGTTACAGTATACACCTTTACACACATATATATGTATACTATACTATGCACTATTTATAATAAACTATATACTATTGCTTATAAATTATTTGAAGAAATCATTAATTTTAATATTCAGTATTCCGAATGTAAATACCTTTCGTGCCTTAATATAGAATAATGGCAATAGTAAACATATTATTATTGCTACCATTTATTTTTGGATTAGATATTTAAAGCTTTATTTTCATTCACCATGTATATAATTCTTATCTTTTTTATTTTTGCAGTATTAAAGTTTTATATATATATATATATATATATATATATATATATGTATATATATATATATGTATATATATATACATATATATATATATATGTATATATATATATATATGTATATATATATATATATATATATATAGTCTATTGACTCTGTGTTTGGCACTAATCGGTGTAGCATAACTCATGAAGATGCTCCGTAGAGGGGTGAAACACGTGTTGAGTAATTTGGCGGTGGCGGTTGTGTGATTCGCATTGTTTGCCGCATATGCATTTATCAGCGGGCTGGCGGGTTGTTGCACGACTACCACTGCATGTGCGGAAGTGGCTAAATATTGGTCCTTTTCTTACTTATATATAGTCCGTCTATCTAGTGTGGGATCCCCACGCCGCAATTTTAGGTTCATGGTCGCTAAATATTACATATATATATATATGATTATGTACGTAACTGTATATAATTATTTCTAAATTGTTGTAAGTAATTTCACATCAATTTATTTGACATTTAAGCAATACAAAATCACCGGTGAAAACTTGTTTAACAATCGGAGCGACATTTTCCTGGAAGATTGAACTAGGAAAAAATTTGATTACGTCGCAGCAAGTCAACTGAAGGCAGTTGAAGTCGGAAACGAATTCAATCATGAAAGAATCCGTTAGTTCATATTATAGTGAAGTATAAGAGAAAAAGAAATATTTTATTAAATAGATTTTTTTCTTAAATAATTTGACGCTTTATTATTTATTTACACTTCAATAATAAGTAATAAAATTTTTAATTTTTTTTATTATTTCTCGCTACAAAACCATCCTCGGAGTACACCATACGATTCTCATAATGTGCAACACTTACATACAATATAAGCAGGGGTGGCTCCAGGTCTTGTAGCGCCCGTGTGCAAACGGAAACGGTCAGTTTGCAAAGCGGGTTGAACGGTGCACTTTTTTGCACAACTACCACTGCATGTGCGGAAGTGGCTAAATATTGGTCCTTTTCTTACTTAGAATGGGCTTCCGCAAAATAACGCCTGATTCTATTAAATAAATAAAAAATACAAAAATCTGCATTATAATAGAATAGTACTTTTATTAGGAGAACCGGAAAGTAATGTCGTTTTCTGTCGATATTTTTACAAAAAATCGATTTATTTTTTACCGCTCCGGCATTGATTTTGTATACGAGATGGCAAAAGGTTGTTGATAACGAATGTGAATTTATTGTTGATAAGAAATAAAACTTTTTAAAAATGTAGTCGTGTGTATTTAACTTAAGAAAGCGACATTACTTTCCGGTCCCCCTACTATAACGCGTTTTCATGAAACGCAATTTCAAGTATTCCGTTTAAAGCTTTTTGTATATTTATATATATATATATATATATATTATGGTATATTTAAATATAATTATGATAAGTAGTATGTTATCTATTATATGTAATGTTAAATTGTGATCAGGGAAAAGAGGCGATGTATGGAAGAAGATTTGCAAATGAGGAAAGAAAAAAAAATATTGTGAAGGAAGGAAGAAGTGTACAACCTATTTTCACTACAGGCATTTCTAATCATATATATGTCACATATACCAAAAATTACATTTTTTAATTTTGATCATTCTGTTTGTTTGTTCCGACTAATCACTAGAATGACTGGACCTTACTTACTGAATTTTAAGGGACTTAAAAAAAAAACCTACTATTTTTTTTTTAATTTCACGCGTACGAATTGGCGGTCACAGCTACTCTGTCTTATAAAATAATACATATTTTATACACTTTTTTATTTATGATTTATTTGGATAATCATGCAGAAAAAATCTCCAGGCTTTAAAATGTTTAGTTTTAATGTTCAATACTGTTGCTTATGGTTTTATTACGATTTTTAAATGATTTTTCTCTTAAATACCACGCGCACGATATTGCGGGCACAGCTAGTATTAAATGTGTAATTAAACTATCACTGGAATCATGTAACTTATTTTAAATTTACTTAATTTGAATTTGTCTGTGGAGGGCCCTGTATAAAAGTTTTTTTTTTTATTTATAAGTTCTATTTGTTTTGACAAAAAGCATAATTTCATTCATAAATTATCATTAATTAATTTCTTTGTCCCCAAGATGGAGCAGAAGGCGTCCACAATACGTCGCAATCACGAGCGGTCTTGAGCCTCGCGCTTTACTTCGCTCCACGTCATTCCAACTGCCTTCACTTCTGCAGTGATCATCCGACAGGTTTGCTTTAGGCGGCCACGTCTTCGCTTTCCTTAAGGATTCCATTCTAAGGCTTACCTCGGTATGTGATCAGGGTCCCTTCGGAGCGTATGGTGTATCCAGTTCCACTTGTGGCGTTTAATCTGCTGGTCGATCGGCATCTCACCGCAACGTTTCCAGATATCTACGTTGGAGACTTCATCAGGCCAGTATATGCCGCAGAATACGCCGAAGACAGTTGTTAACGAAGACTTGTATTATAATTAAAATGTAGGTTTTATTCAGCATTTCTTTTTAGTGTGACCTAATATAGAACTCAGCCTTCTTTGTGAAAGTTTCAACAAACGTACTATAAGTTAAACGTCTTAGCTGACATATTCGCTTTGTTACAACAAACTGAACGTTGCAATACACAATACAACAATTCACATTTTGCAACGTCGACAGAATATATTCTGCGCACGATATTCTCAGCTCCTAAACAGATGTCGGACGCGAATTCTCGTTGCGACACGTGCTCTAAACTATCCGAGTTAGAAGCAAACATTATCTGTGTCCGACAAGTTTCATATATTTACCGTGGACTATATTAGTCGAAACCACAAAGCTAATAAAACATATAAAAGTCATCACTTTAGATAGGCATCACATTTAAAAATAGATACCATTTATGGCAAGACACCATCTAGATTTAAGTTACATTTTAATAACTCAATAAGATTATTGAAACTCAAAAACAAAAGCGCTACATTTAATCAAAATAAATAAGTTTCATAGTAACAGTATCACGCCATCTATATAGATATCACATCTAAAAAAACATGACTTTATTTATGGCAAGAAAGTATCTAGATTAAAGTTACATTTAAATGAGTAAAAGCGATTATTGATAATAAAACACACAAGTGCTATATTTAATTAAAAATGAATATGTTCAATAGTTACCGTATCACGCCATCTAGATAAACATCACATCTAACAAAGCGTGACTTAATTTATGGCATGGAACCATCTAGATTGAAGTTACATTTAAATGAGTAAAAGCGATTAATGATAACAAAACACACAAGTGCTACATTTAATTAAAAATAAATAAGTTCAATAGTTAACGTATGACGCCATCTAGATAGACATCACATCTAACAAAGCGTGACTTAATTTATGGCAAGAAAGTGTCTAGATTGAAGTTACATTTAAATGAGTAAAAGCGATTTTTGATAATAAAACACACAAACGCTAAATTTAATTAAAAATAAATAAGTTCAATAGTTACCGTATCAAGCCATCTATATAGATATCACATCTAAGAAAGCGTTGCTTCATTCATGGCAAGAAAGTGTCTAAATTGAAGTTACGTTAAAATGAGTAAAAGCAATTATTGAAAATAAAACACACAAGCGCTACATTTATTAAAAAATAAATAAGTTCAATAGTTACCGTATGACGCCATCTAGATAGACATCACAACTAACAAAGCGTGACTTAATTTATGGCAAGAAAGTGTCTAGATTGAAGTTACATTTAAATGAGTAAAAGCGATTTTTGATAATAAAACACACTAACGCTAAATTTAATTAAAAATAAATAAGTTCAATAGTTACCGTATCAAGCCATCTATATAGATATCACATCTAAGAAAGCGTTGCTTCATTCATGGCAAGAAAGTGTCTAGATTGAAGTTACATTTAAATGAGTAAAAGTGATTTTTGATAATAAAACACACAAACGCTAAATTTAATTAAAAATAAATAAGTTCAATAGTTACCGTATCAAGCCATCTATATAGATATCACATCTAAGAAAGCGTTGCTTCATTCATGGCAAGAAAGTGTCTAAATTGAAGTTACGTTAAAATGAGTAAAAGCAATTATTGAAAATAAAACACACAAGCGCTACATTTATTAAAAAATAAATAAGTTCAATAGTTACCGTATGACGCCATCTAGATAGACATCACAACTAAGAAAGCTTGACTAAATTTATGGCAAGAAAGTATCTAGATTGAAAATACATTTAAATGAGTAAAAGCGATTATTGATAATAAAACACACAAGCGCTACATTTAATTAAAAATAAATAAGTTCAATAGTTACCGTATGACGCCATTTAGATAGACATCACATCTATGAAAGCGTGACTCAATTTATGGCAAGGAAGTATCTAGATTGAAAATACATTTAAATGAGTAAAAGCGATTATTGATAATAAAACACACAAGCGCTACATTTAATTAAAAATAAATAAGTTCAATAGTTACCGTATGACGCCATCTAGATAGGCATCACATCTCAGAAAGCATGACTTAATTTATGGCAACAATGTATCTAGATTGAAGTTACATTTAAATGAGTAAAAGCGATTATTGATAATAAAACACACAAGCGCTGCATTTAATTAAAAATAAATAAGTTCAATACTTACTGTATGGCGCCATTTAGATAGACATCACATCTATGAAAGCGTGACTCAATTTATGGCAAGAAAGTATCTAGATTGAAAATACATTTAAATGAGTAAAAGCGATTATTGATAATAAAACACACAAGCGCTACATTTAATTAAAAATAAATAAGTTCAATAGTTACCGTATGACGCCATCTAGATAGGCATCACATCTCAGAAAGCATGACTTAATTTATGGCAACAATGTATCTAGATTGAAGTTACATTTAAATGAGTAAAAGCGATTATTGATAATAAAACACACAAGCGCTGCATTTAATTAAAAATAAATAAGTTCAATACTTACTGTATGGCGCCATCTAGATATACATCACATCTAATAAAGCGTGACTTAATTTATGGCAAGAAACCATCTAGTTTTAAGCTACATTTAAATAACTCAATAAGATTATTGAAACTCAAAAACAAGCGCTACATTTAAGTAAAAATGAATAAGTTCAATAGTTACCGTATGACGCCATCTAGATAGACATCACATCTAAGAAAGCGTGATTTAATTTATGGCAGGAAAATACTGGACAACTGTTTACATAGGCTTGGTACTTTTAATATCAAAAGGCCTTCAAAACTTAATATTATGACTAAAGGATATATTGAGAAATACAAGTTATTGGTTAGCTTACAGTTGCAGTAAGTAACTAAGAAAATTATGCACGTGATTTGTCTACGGAAGACGATATAAAGGCCGCTTGGAAATCAACCTATTGAAAGTATTTAAGGGAGATATATCCAGTTGCAGACAACGTAACTTATGGCAAAAGAATTTAATTTATGTTAATGGATGGGTACTTTATCTTATTTATTACATATATTAGATCAGAGCTCAGGATCACTCATCGTGGCGTTCTTTGCGAGAAGGCTTTTCTTTGCAGTGGGCGTTCATCTGCTGATAAGAAATAGGAGAATTAGCAAGAAAAGGACTAATATTTAGCCACTCCCGCACATGCAGTTGTAGTCGTGCTGAAAATGCATCGCCCGCCAGCCCGCTGATAAATGCGTATGCGGCAAACAATGCGAATCACACAACCGCCACCGCCAAATTACTCAACACGTGTTTCACCCCTCCGCGGGGCATCTTCAGGAGTTATGTTACACCGATTAGTGCCAAACACAGAGTGACTCTATTCATTGCACGACTACCACTGCATGTGCGAAAGTGGCTGAATATTGGTCCTTTTCTTGCTTAGGATGGACTTCCGCAAGGTAACGCCTGATTCCATTAAAGAAATAGGAGAATAGTTATAACCAAATATTGTGGTCGGCTAGTGTGACTGTGGAGCTTTTTTTTAGGTTAGTTTTAGTAACTCTCCGCCATAGCTGAGATGTGTTTTCTAAACTTTACATCTCGTAAAGGAAGTGCCTTTTATTTTATTTTTAAATTAAAAAAATATATATTAAAAATATATCATCATAGTAATTTTATGTACCTTTGATAAGTGTAAACTAAGTATAAATTTATAAATGTAATTATTACATCGTTCGAAATACATTACTATTTTTCTTAGCGTACAGAAGTTATCATTTCAAAATGAATCTACAATGTATTATAAAATTGATTCTGCGGTCATTTAAAATATTTAACTGAAACTATAAATTCGGTACGTGATCCATTCATTGCCCACGTTTACCACATTAGCCGGTACGTGATATAGAGGATATGAAGGCAATGAACCTTTCACGTGTCGTTTTATACAATAACTGTCTTTTTCATGTGACTCTCTGGAAATTAATTCATTTTTTTCGAATGTAGTCATATATAAAACCAATATTCAAAACGTATTACGGGATTTTTTTCTCTTACATCACCACATACTCCTAAACATGGCAACAGTCAAAGAAAAGATCAACGTATTGGTAAATTCCTACAACGGCTTCCTAACCATTTAAACCAGCTAGCTGCACAAATTCTTACACCAGCAAATTATGCCAAACGACTAAAGATGCATGACATCTTGAAGCAGCACGAACGAATGTAGCTCTTTATAAAAAGATAATAGTATCACTGGAAACAACTCCTCTCCTGGCATTCTTCACACAAAACATCCGTTTATAGTCCAAAGACACCAGACAGAAAAGTATCCAGTGATTTCTTGCGATCTTGATTATGCCGTTGGTCTATATATAAATTACTAGCTGATCCCGCAAACGTTTTGCAAAAAAAAATTGATATTTTAATTTACAAATAAAAAATAAGGGTTGATCATAGAGGGGTGAAAATTTATGGTTGTATGTATTCTTGTATACTGTATCATAAAAAAAATAAAAACAAAAAATTTCGTTAAAAAAATAAAAAAAAAATTTTACGTGTGAACAACCTTTATCACTTAGGGGTATAGAAAATAGATAGTAGCCGATTCTCAGACCTACTGAATACGCATATTAAATTTGGTAAAAATCAGTCAAGCCGTTTCAGAGGAGTTCAAGTTCGAACACCGTGATACGAGAATTTTATATATTAGATATATTTTACAAATAGCGCGCGTAAGAATTTTATAAAGGCTAAGTATTCGCATAGCGTATAAAAGGTTTCAAAAAATATAGATACATATATACTTTACAATAAAACCCACTTATTATGCCTCTATTTATAAAAAAATGGAACAAAATTTAGCAAACAATATTTCTATTTTATCAGCCGATTGACACCTTCCTCCTACCCCCATTCCATATATCGCGAAGATAACAGCTCTTGTATTGCCCGCATCCAACCAGATCCACCTAATCTAGGACCTGGACGCCAACTGTTTATGAGGACTCCAGTAGATAGAAAAAAAAATTGTCTGAACGGTATTGCCTCACTGATAAACAGTGACGAAGACAGGCCTGTTTTCCTCAAATATTGCAGAGCGGTCTACTACTATACAGGAAATCAATATCAGGTAAGTAGGTGGTCTACCCAACACGGAAAAACATAGCAAGGGGTCTACGACACAAAAGAGTTTGGGGAACTCTGATCTAGACGTAAAGATTTTACTTTCTAAATTCGTTACAAAGTTGCTTAAAATATTCCGTGTTCTATCCCATAAAAGCTCTGTCAGTAATATCCTAGTTTAATATTGCAGAACATTTTATGTAAATTTCTATGGAGTCATGAATCCGCGAAAGCGTTTTCTACTCTTCACAGCTATAAGTCAGTTACGTGTCTAAAATTTCATTAAAAATGTACTTTTTATTATGACCTATTTAAATAGTCTGCCCAAATACTCCAAATACAAAGCATACCTCAAGACAAGAATATCATAATCGTCACACGTGGCAGGCGTGTTGGTGATAACAGTACAGTATTATGTTACCCCAAAGACGCTTCTGCTTATCCTCTGTTTAAAAATCTTTTTGTAAGCACTAGCAACCCTATATAATTAATTAATAAAGTGTATAATATTTATTTTACGATACAGTACTTGTGTATTGAAGTGATTTTGCCGAATTCTGCGTCCGGGTTGTGGAGGACGCTGTGAGTAGAAATTAAGATAAGTAAGAAAGATATGAAAATTGTATATATTAGAATATATACAGGTGACATATACTAGAGTAGTGATAAGCAACAACGTAATAAGTATAAGATAAATAATAAAAAAGAAGGCCAAAAAAAATAATGAAAAAGAACAAATATATATAATAATAATAACCAAAAAAGAAGGAAAACGACTATGATAACCATAGTCATAAAACTTAATATAAAAAATAAATAATAAAAAAACAAAGGCCAGCACAGCTAATACTAGTAGTAAGATATAACCAATAAGCAAAGATTTGAGGGAACACCTTGACCTGGAGACACATAGAAGGATCTAGAAAAAAGGCATCGACCTCCATGTCGATGGACCAACTTGAAAATTGGCAAATTGGGTTTTTAGTCGGTTAGAGTCCGACACTACCTGGGCAACATTTCCAGGTGTCCAGGAGGATTTTCCCCATTTGCTAATTAGCTCGACAACATTATAAAAAAAAGTACTTGTGTATTTATAACAATGGTTATTATATAAAAACCCCGTAGACCATGGTCCAATACTGGTAACCCGACGACAGCAAAAATAATACTCTCGTACATTCGAAAAATATTAAATTCTATTCCAGAATAAAACCAAAAAAAATTAATTACCTATATTTCTGGCAGCCGGCCCGCCATCAGTTCATGATTTGTCCGAGTGGCCCCTAGTCTTAATAAGTCTGTGTAACCATGCTGAAAACATTGCGGTAATGTCCTCTTGACCGGATTTATTAGTTTTATACGAACATCAAAACATATAGCATTAATAGAACTTACTGTTGGTATGCAAGTATTTTATATCTATAAACTACACAACTAAGGTGAACATTTACGATGTATTTAACAAAATAAACAGGAATAATATAATCAAAACGTATCATACTACGAACATCACTCCAGTTTAAACGCGTCATAATTTTGTGTATATAAGGTGTACAATATAAAAGCAATCCTGGTAAGAGAAGCTCTGTTAGCAGAGAGAATAGAGTAGGAGAACATCGCCTCACTGGCGAGTAGAGAGGAGTTGCCAGATATTTTTAAACGTCTGCTAAAAGAATAATAAAAATTATTAACAAAAGTGACATTAGAAATATAAATTAAGAGCGGTATAAAAATTGTTAAACAAATGTAAAAAATAATCGACGTAAACATTACAGAACTATAGAGAGAAAGCGAAGAAAGTGGGGAATATGGAATGAAAGCACGGTAAAGAATAAAAGATATAGTGATAGAAATTGGAGAAAGGAATGAATAACATTGAAAAGTACGAAAGATGAGTTTAAAAATTTGTTAAAATTATGTTAAAAATTACAATTTAAATAAATACCATATACACCTATGATAGGGGTTGATAGAAATTAAAAAATATATATTTAATAAAATACATACATACAACATAACATTACAGAGTTCTATTTTTAAAAACATTTTATTTTTAAAATGTCCAGTTCTAAAAATTTCAAATGACACTAACGTATTTAAATATTTCAAAAATAGAACTTTATTATTCATTTGAAATCCAGTTATATCAATTTACTATCTGTATAAATGATATATTACTGTCCAATAAACAAGGGAGGGTAAATGATTTAATGGTCACTGTAGATGTGTTTATGGGGCATCTCAGATTTACGACCACCCCATAATACGGTGTCGTGGCCACTTTCTTTTTCTTTTATTTACCTAACGATAATCTCGAACGAATGTCTATATTATCGGTATATAGGTAACGGAAGATATTAAATTTCATTAAAAATAAACTATTACTGCATAGCAAGTTTTATAATGAGATTTTTAATATAAAACGTTTTTAAAAAATGGAGCAAAATTTTTTCCTAACAAAAATATTTTTGTCACCATCACCAACCACCTACTACCTCGTCTGCCGTCTCGTGGTCGCCACTCTAGAACTATGTATCATCCCACTGCCACTTTACACAATCAGTTCTTTGAGCTGAATCAGTGACCTTAGTTCTGTGGATTCTATTTCCGATTCAATCTCGCAACAAATCTTCCGTTTTACACAGAGCTTATTCAAATGCACAATCAAAATTTATTTATTCAAATAACACACACCTTTAAAACGTCGAATGTTTTAACATTATAAGTTCTTTGAGCTGAATCAGTGACCTTAGTTCTGTGGATTCTATTTCCGATTCAATCTCGCAACAAATCTTGCGTTTTACACAGAGCTTATTCAAATGCACTATCAAAATTTCTTTATTCAAATAACACACACCTTTAAAACGTCGAATGTTTTAACATTGTAAGTTCTTTGAGCTGAATCAGTGACCTTAGTTCTGTGGATTCTATTTCCGATTCTCGCAACAAAGCTTGCGTTTTACACAGAGCTTATTCAAATGCACAATCAAAATTTATTTATTCAAATAACACACACCTTTAAAACGTCGAATGTTTTAACATTGTAAGTTCTTTGAGCTGAATCAGTGACATTAGTTCCTCTGTGGATTCTATTTCCGATTCAATCTCGCAACAAATCTTGCGTTTTACACAGAGCTTATTCAAATGCACTATCAAAATTTATTTATTCAAATAACACACACCTTTAAAACGTCGAATGTTTTAACATTGTAAGTTCTTTGAGCTGAATCAGTGACATTAGTTCCTCTGTGGATTCTATTTCCGATTCAATCTCGCAACAAATCTTGCGTTTTACACAGAGCCTATTCAAATGCACAATCAAAATTTATTTATTCAAATAACACACATTTTTAAAACGTCGAATGTTTTAACATTGTAAGTTCTTTGAGCTGAATCAGTGACATTAGTTCCTCTGTGGATTCTATTTCCGATTCTCGCAACAAAGCTTACGTTTTACACAGAGCTTATTCAAATGCACAATCAAAATTTATTTATTCAAATAACACACATCTTTAAAACGTCGAATGTTTTAATATTGTAAGTTCTTTGAGCTGAATCAGTGACCTTAGTTCTATGGTTCTATTTCCGATTCAGTCTCGCAACAAAGCTTACGTTTTACACAGAGCTTATTCAAATGCACAATCAAAATTTATTTATTCAAATAACACACATCTTTAAAACGTCGAATGTTTTAACATTGTAAGTTCTTTGAGCTGAATCAGTGACATTAGTTCCTCTGTGGATTCTATTTCCGATTCAATCTCGCAACAAATCTTACGTTTTACACAGAGCTTATTCAAATGCACAATCAAAATTTATTTATTCAAATAACACACATCTTTAAAACGTCGAATGTTTTAATATTGTAAGTTCTTTGAGCTGAATCAGTGACCTTAGTTCTATGGTTCTATTTCCGATTCAGTCTCGCAACAAAGCTTACGTTTTACACAGAGCTTATTCAAATGCACAATCAAAATTTATTTATTCAAATAACACACATCTTTAAAACGTCGAATGTTTTAACATTGTAAGTTCTTTGAGCTGAATCAGTGACATTAGTTCCTCTGTGGATTCTATTTCCGATTCAATCTCGCAACAAATCTTACGTTTTACACAGAGCTTATTCAAATGCACAATCAAAATTTATTTATTCAAATAACACACATCTTTAAAACGTCGAATGTTTTAACATTGTAAGTAGTAAACTATCACTGGCCAATGTTGATCTGTTAAGAGCTGGGCCTCTATTAGACATAAACCTCTCTTACAGATTTCAAATAGGAATGGTTGGTAACTACCGACTTACTTAACATGGTCGTATTATACTGAGTTTGTAAGTCCGTAGTCTTTAGTCTAGAACTTTAAGACCTAAGCTGCAATCTATCCACACGCTAAGTGGACCGATTAATCCAATCCAATCCGGTAAAACAGCAGTATGTTGGCCCGAGCCGAAGCTTCCCCTGGAGCCATCGAACTTAAAATAGGTCTTTGGGTAGGCACACTCTGCGCTCTACCATCACAGACCCTCGGAATCTTCAAATGCCATTTGGAAAGCATTGAGAGTCGGATCATTATTAAATTAGCAGCAGTGTCCTCAGTGTACTATGATATCACACTTTTATTTACTATATATATATATATATATAAATATATATAAATAAATATTTACTGTATATATATATATATAAATATATATACAGTAAATATTTATTTATTTAATATTCTTTATTGTAAGCGTTAAGATACATTTAATAAGTTTAGCAATAATAAACAAAAAAGTACAATGGGCGGTCTTATCACACAAGGCAATATCTTACAGACAACCATAGTATGGAAAAGGTAAAAGTACTAATAATGGGTAGTTTACGTGTACAAAAAATACATATTCACAAACAAACGAACATAAACTTACATAGACATACATATTTTAAATTACATACATATGTATATAATATATATACTTATAATAATTAGGGTTTAATACATACATATACACACACATATATATATATATATACTGTATATGTAATGAAAATTTCTTTATTTGTATATTCAGACTGTCATTTACATGAAAAATGAATTTTTTCTTATATTTTTTAGATATAAGGTTGTCAAATATCTCCCTTCCGCCTTTTTGTCTTTTGAATTTCGCGGCTATGTACAAAGCGCTACAGAGCTCGTATCTGGCAATACTATACATAATTTGAAAGGTCTTGACATAACCTACAAAACGACGCTATGCATGATTAGTTTGGATATTGCGTTCAACAGTTATAGACGTGTAAACATGGAGTTCACTAACGCCGAAATTCGCGCTATTTTAAAGTATTCCTTCGTTAAAGGCAAATCCGCTAGAGAAACGTTCCGTGAGATTAATGGTGTTTTGGGGGATGGTACTCTATCACTTCGAACCGCGGAGGAATGGTTTCGACGATTCAGAGCCGGCGAAAACGACACCATGGATAAGCCAGCCGGCGGAGGACCTGTGACGACAAATACCGATCAAATCATGGACTACATCGAGTTAGACCGGCATGTGGCATCTCGTGACATCGCCCAGGAGATGGGAGTTAGTCACCAAACTATTTTAAACCATCTGCAGAAGGCTGGATACAAAAAAAAGCTTGATGTTTGGATGCCGCATGATTTGACGCAAAAAAACCTTCTGGACCGAATCAACGCCTGCGATATGCTGCTGAAACGGAACGAACTCGACCCATTCTTGAAGCGGATGGTGACTGGCGACGAAAAATGGATCACATACGACAATATCAAGCGAAAACGGTCGTGGTCGAAGGCCGGTGAATCGTCCCAAACAGTGGCCAAGCCGGAATTGCCAGTAAAGTTTTGCTGTGTGTTTGGTGGGATTGGAAGGGAATCATCCACTATGAGCTGCTTCCATATGACCAGACGCTTAATTCTACCATCTACTGCGAACAACTGGATCGCTTGAAGCAGGCGATCGACCAGAAGCGTCCAGAATTGGCCAACAGGAAGGGTGTAGTGTTCCACCAGGACAACGCCAGACCACACACTTCGTTGATGACTCGTCAGAAGCTACGGGAGCTCGGATGGGAAGTTTTATCACATCCACCATATAGGCCGGACATAGCGCCAAGTGATTACCACCTGTTCCTGTCCATGGCGAACGCCCTTGATGGTGTAAAGTTGAACTCAAAAGAGGTTTGTGAAAAGTGGCTGTTGTGGCTGAGTTCTTCGCAAATAAGGAGGGGGGCTTCTACGAGGGAGGTATTATGAAGTTGCCGTGTAGATGGAAACAGATTATCGAACAAAACGGCGCATATTTGAACTAAATCCGATCACTGTAACACTTTTTATAAAGCATTGAATAAAGAGCAAAAAAGCGGAAGAGAGATATTTGACAACCTGTTATTACACACAAAATGGTTGAGAAAAACCCAAAAACTACAGGATGTAGATGAAAACGGCGCTGTAAGTCCCCTGTAAACCTTTAATGAAAATTATAAGCTATAAATCTGCAGCTATAAAAGTCCTCTCCGTGCTAAACATACACGCCATGCCGTACACTTTTATAGCACAAATAAAATGTACGTAAAATGGCGGCAAATTTAAAATTTTACTACCCTATGTTTATCTCCTTCCTTCAGGAGATGAGTGAAAAGTCTTTTACTGAGCTACTACGTTCTAAAAACTAAATCTGTATCAGATAATAACACTTACAATAATACTAATACAACACTTAAAGTTAATCATTATTTATTTTATAAAATGAGAACGTTAATTAAGATTTCATGTCTTAATAATAATAATACATAAAAATACTGATGTAGATATACACGTCATCATTTCAACCGTATAACTCCCACCGTTGGACATAATATTGTGTAAGAAAAGGACCAATATTTAGCCACTTCCGCACATGCAGTGGTAGTCGTGCAACAAAGTGACCCCCCGCCAGCCCGTTGATTAATGCGTATGCGGCAAACAATGCGAATTACACAACTGCCACTGTTAAACCACTCAATACGTGTTTCACCCCTCCACGGGGCATCTTCAGGAGTTATGTTACACCGATTAGTGCTTAACATACAGTAGATAATTGGATAGTAAAAATAAATAAGACGTAATTCAATAGAAGACAAATAAATATTGCGAATAAACTAAACCTTAATTAAATATAAAAATTATTAAATAAATTTCAAAAATAAAAGTCTAGTATTGTTACAGTATTCTGAAAGGAAAGCGAAAGATGAGAAAGGATCTATGATAGGGAACAATGTATGGAAAGGACAGCATGGCAACAGATGAATGAATGAAAGACCGTAAGAAAGACAAAAGAAGAACGCAGGTAATAATAAAAATTGTGAAAAAATTATTGTAAATAATATCCCTATTTGCACATGTCAGGGGAACTTGATGAATTGCCAAAAAGGAAAAAAAAAGTTACCAAACCGCTAGTATATAGCCAGGTTACTTTTGTTCATCCAGGGATCTCCTAATTTGATTTTGCTGTGAAATCCCAAACATAGCCCTCTCCTTAACTCGTTGGCCGAAAGTGAGATTTAAAAACATGTATTTTTAAGTCACCAGATTCCAAATAATAGCCATAATAATATCTGGTGTAAAATTGAATGCAATCGAACTAAACGAAACATTGAAACACTTTCTGACAACACAATTTCACACCCAATCTGTTAAATCAATTTGTCGGACTCCCACTGCACCGTTCACTAATTACGCAACGAAAATTGTATTTCTCCGTCGCTCGCTGAATCATAGCGTCGATTTGTTGAATCTTTCACTTATAAAATGTAAACCTTGTTCAATAACATAGGGCTTTAATCGTAAAGTTAACATGTTATGAAGTAAATATAAGAGACCAATATACACACACTCACAAATAATTGAAGATGCATAGCACGTCTTTTCGTCTGTCCCCGAGTTAATGAAGGAAGTCGTGGGAAGAAGGTGTAGGATGTAAAATCTATCCTGAAACTCTGATAGCTACAATGCTATATTCACCTTGGGCCTGGGAACTTATGAGCGCGTACTCTACGACCTTGCGAAAAATAGAGCAAGAGCGGAGGAAGCTGACCTGAACAGCCATTTTATCAGGGAAAGCAGCTAAATCCCTTCCGCAAAGTAATGCCTAGCCGCCATGCCGTGGGGACCAGGAAACCGAAGAGAGGGAATTATTTTTAGTCGGTATTGGCGCCTAGATCGACTCCGACATACGGGACCACCGCAACACTGTACATTAAAACCTTTTCAAAAGAAAAAAAAACACACACACACACATATATATATATATATATATAGAGAGAGAGAGAGAGATTGAAATAAATTCACCGACCAAGAAGCGAAAGAAGAGCGAAGAAAGCCGCATGTGAGAAGTGGCAGTGAACATATCCCTTGTGCAACCGAGCGCAGTTGGATTAAAACGTTCTCGATGTAAAGCAACAACATGGGCATCGTGGGAAGCCACTAGATACAGGTTTTGCTAAACCGATCATGGTGTCGTCCATTGGGGAGGCCTTTGCCTTCCAGAAGGCTGTTGTTTTATGCGATAATTTCAAAATTAAAATATTCTTTTTTATATTTAATGGAATCAGGTTTTACCTTGCGGAAGTCCACCCTAAGTAAGAAAAGGACCAATATTTAGCCATTTCCGCACATGCAGTGGTAGTCGTGCAACAAAGTGCACCGCCCGCCAGATAAATGCGTATGCGGCAAACAATGCGAATTACACTTCGTTTGACGGTGGCTGTTCTGTAAAAAATATTGGTCCTTTTCTTACTTAAAATATTCTTTATTCTAATACGCACAGGCGCTTTCGAATCAACCTAAAATGTCGGCATTGTTGTCTCTACAGGGATTTACCAACGGATCTATATAATATTTCGGCAAAACCTCAAAAATATGTGGCGACACTCTTTGTCTCCCATTAGGGAGGCGATGTTGCTACTCTCCACCTTTCTTTCTAACTCTACTAACTCTAGCTTACTGTCTGATTTTGCACTTGCAAATACAGGACGAACTGATGGCAAGAGCCTTGAGTTTTTAAAGTGGAGTACCATGAACTAGATCAGTGATTCCCAAAGTGGTCTATATTGACCCCTAGGGGTCTATGACAACCTGCAAGGGGTCTACGTCAGCGAAAAAAAAATTTGGGGGTCCATGAAATGAAAATGTGGGTCCACGATAGTGTATCACAACACATACACTGAAAGTACCTATTTACTTTTTATTATTATATATGTTTATAAAATTGTGTAAGTTGTAGGATGTTGGTATTCGCTTTGTGGTCGCAATACATTTTGAACATACACTAAAATTCACTACAGTTAGAAATTTACATTAAATCAATATCAGGTAAGTAGGGGGTCTACCCAACACGGAAAAACATGGCAAGGGGTCTACGACACAAAAAAGCTTGGGGAACTCTGGACTAGATAAATAAAAAGAGGTGATATGCCTATCCTATAGATTTCTAATAAGTGGATATCCAACGGTTAAGATGACGATGAAAGTTTAAATAAACAATAAAGGTAAATAAGTAAGATAATACGATATAAAAACAGCTGTCAGTGCGTCAGAGAACACTGAAATATGCATGGGGGAATTGAGACGAAGCGCTGACGTGAAAAGGTAATCGCATTACTCGACTCAGCGCTGTAGGCGAGGAGATAATAAAATTTTAATAAGTAGCTGCGAAAGATTTTACAGTTAAGTGTCGGTATGCTGTTTTACAAATATCAAAGAAGTACATTATCTGTTCAGACTGTACCATATTTGCAATATTTTGATGAATTTTTGTAACAAAATTTCACAGCTAATTACCATGAATCGAAATAATTGTAACTGATCGAATATTTAATACGAAGAACCAAGGGTAAATGAAATTAGACGATACAGTCCAGTAAATCAGCAAGCTGGAGCAGCAGTTGACCATATAGCACCCAGTACACATGGCCGATGGATTTTGGAGTGTAGAACACAGCGAATAACATCCACACGCCAAAAAGATGACCCTGTTAAAATCATCTTAGAGTCATTGGATACACGCCGTTTGTATCTGGTCTTATTGGAAATACTTATGGAATATGTGTGATATAAAAAAAAGAGCACAGAGAACTCGGAAAATCATCAAAATAGTTGTTATCATGGTTCAGTTTCTATCTTCTTCTTTCAGACAATGAATGCCTGCTGCGTGGCATAGACTTCCCCGAAGGTTGCCAAGATGACCAGTTCTGCGCTGCCTGTATCCATCAACTTATATCCCGAGATATTTATTATGCCTTCGGTCCACCTGGTGTAAATCCTACCCACGCCGCATCTATCAGCTAAAACAAATTAATCCCCTATATTCTTCTTCAACATAAAGCTACAAAGTTTCCTAAAGCGCTTTGACCCGTGTAGAGTCCGCAACAAATACATAACGGTTTTTATTTGTAATTAGATTTTTTTAATTTATTACATGTCATTCAAATGAAAAGAACAAATGAAGTAGAAATGAGAAAAGGTCGTTAAAGGCGTTGAAGGAAGATATATAAATTTGAAATTTAAAATATAACATGTAATATGCAAAGTAGAGTTTCACACTTGATGCGAAGAAGCAATTTGGTGGCGGGATGGGAAAATATTCAAAGTTAGAGATAAACACTGACTTTCCGAATTTGAAAGTGCACGAGGCGTGAAATTATATCACTTCGGTGAAGTCGTATTTCTCAAGAGAATCGATACGCACGGATATATAACTTTACAGAAACTTATATTTTGATTTTTGAGTTTATCGCCTGTAAAGTTCCGTGATGTTATCATGACATTATTTTTTTTTTAATGGTCCCCGCTGTTGGTGACCTCTTATTCCCCTTTCTCGTGTGAGACAGGGACTTTTTAACCCTTAACTTGGTAAGGTACATTAGACTGTACATACATTTCAAAAAAAATTTACTGGTTAAATAATAATATTTTTTTGTTTTGTTTTTATTAAAAATATTACTAAATAATTTAGAATTAGTAGAAAAATATTTTCGTTGTTGCAACACTGAACAACACATGTCAAATTCAAAATGGCTTCGAAACAACAAAGTGTTGGCGGGACCCGGGTAAGTTTTTGCGTTATAAATTACTTTTTAGCTCAAAAACTAATAAAAAATGGTGTGTTATTTGATCTACAAACTATGTATTACTCAAAAAGTGGTTTTATGCGTTACTGTCTCAATTTTTATGGCCGATTTTGGTTGAAACAAATGTATGTACACTGCACTGCACGTTGCCAATAACGCACTAAAATACTAAAAATGAACTATGGTAACCACGCTGTACATTGCTAAGTTTACACAGTTTTTGTTTTTCAACGAATCGGCAGTTTTTGTTTATTTATTTTTTTACCTTCTCATAAAAACTGTCTGCTTTGAACTTTTTTTTTTCTTTTTCCGCCTGCAGAACTTACAACTAACTCGCGCCCATAAGATCTTGGCTTTGGTACCCGCTCAAAACGCATGCTCTGACGATAGTTCCACATCTGATGAGGAAGCAAATGCTTATATACCGCCTTCACCAGATACCTCTGATCCACCTTCAATAGCATCATCACTAGAAGCCCTTAATTTGCTTGATACTTCAACTGACTCCAACAACGAACAGCATGATATACCCATTACTTTACCACTCACACCAACATTTGATGAAGTTTTTCCATCGCCGAATACAAGTAACTACAATGTTATACCCACATTGAACTCCATCCAATCTTTGCCATCTCCTTCTGTTGAACTATCATCTCCCCAGCCTAGCACCAGCGGACAGCAGTTACTACTTACCAGGTCCAAGCGTAAAAAGACAACAAAGACTGTAGTGACCAAAAAAGTAAAGGTTCAGAAATTCGCCCTAAATTATCAATGGTCAAAAGCAGTACTTCGTCACAATGTATCTCTTGAAGAAAACTTATACAATCTCCATCAAACACAAATAGAGACAGTACTGGATTATTTTTATTTCTTTTTTTCTCCTGACTTAATTACTGACATTGTTTATAATACAAATTTATATGCAGTTGAACAACTAGGTCGATCTATTCAGCTGACAGAAGATGAGATTAAAAGCTTCCTGGCCATTCAAATCATGATGGTTATAGTACAGATGCCAGCTTATACTGACTATTGGGCAAGAAAAACAAGATACCCTCTCATTGCTGATCTTATGCCTCTCAAAAAGTATCAACAAATACGTCGATATATTCATTTTGTTGATAATACTTTGGAAGATTCAGACCGTTATTTCAAGATTCGCCACCTAATGGAGAAAATACGCAAAAATTTTCTGAAAATTGAAGAAGAAGGAAAATATTCCATTGACGAGATGATGATACCTTATAAAGGTCGTAAAGCAGGTAAACGAAAGCAGTACGTAAAAATGAAACCTAAGAAATGGGGGTTTAAGAATTTTGTCCGTGCGGGTGTTTCGGGTATCATCTACGATTTTATTCTGTATGGTGGCGACGATACCTTTCGTGGACTGACTTTTTCAGAGAAAGAAGCTACAATTGGTTTAGGAGGTATGGTAGTGCTTGCATTGTGTCAAACTATAAAGAAAAAGCCGGCCATTGTGTATGCTGATAATTTTTTTATGTCGCCTGAACTAACATATATTCTGCGGGAAGAATACGGGATCCTTAGTCTAGGAACAATAAGGACTAATCGTCTCAGAGGCTGTCAAGAGTTATTGCCAACTGACAAACAATTAAAAAAGAAGAAACGCGGTTCTAGCGCCCAGGTGGTTTGCAATAAGAATAAGTTGGCAGTCGTAAAGTGGAACGACAATAAAGTGGTTACACTTATTAGCACCTACATAGACTCGTACCCCTTAGAAACAATCAAACGATACGATAAGGATGAGAAAAAGAAAGTAGATGTAGAATGTCCTCAAGTGGTCAAACATTACAACAAACATATGGGAGGGGTCGATTTAGCAGATATGTTGATATCGTTATATAGAACTCCCTTCAAAAGTCACCGTTGGTACTTGGGAATATTTTCACAACTTGTTGATATGTGTATAAATAACGCTTGGCTCCTACATAGAAGAGATGGGAAGAAGACTTCATTGAAAGATTTCAGATTTGAATTGTTTGATGGGTTGTCTAATAGAATAGGAACAAACCAAAACGTTACAGACGATATAGGCGAGAATCTGAAAATCCATAAACCAGTCTCAGTCCGACCAACTGATAGCGTCAGATTTGATAACACAGGTCATCTTCCAGAAGCAGGTAATGAAACAATGCGTTGCAAATATTGTAAGAGTGGAAGAACATCTGTCTACTGTATAAAATGTAACGTACATTTGTGTTTTGTTGTGGGAAAAATAAAACGTAATTGCTTTCGTAATTTTCACCTAAAATAATAAAGAATAATTTAAATATTTCCTCCTTTTTTTGAAATAAATTTATAATAACCTGAATAATGTAATTCATTATGTCCTTGGTAGTGTACACCAAAATGTACAAACAATTTATTTATAATATTTCTGTAAAATTGGCAGTGTACATTGTGATGTACTTAAGTTTTCTCGAAACCTAGGATACCTAGATTTTTATTTTTATTTTTCTCAAGTTGTCCATTCATAAATTAAACAAAATTTATCAATAATTTCCTTTTTTTTTCATATTTTTAGTTCTTGCCAAGTAAAGGGTTAATTGTAGTAATTTATTCATTTCTTTTTTTTTATTATTATTATCATTCTTCTCTTTCATATCATCTTATCTGTCGTACTATTTCTTTCATTCTACAATTTTCCCATTTCATTTCATTCCATTAGCCATACATTCATCCTCGACCACTACATTCTAGGTTTCCCTACCATTCTATTTTGCAACATTATTTATTTTTACCTACTGCATTCTTTACCACCCTCCTGCAGTAGCTGAGGAAGCATACTCTCTCCCCTTCATCTTGGATGATGGGCGAGATATTCCTCTCTTCTATCTTTTTGCCCATCCGGCATTCGGAATCTGCGCGCAGTCATGATATTATTTAGTCGATATATAACGGGTTGGAGAGAAAGTTACATTTTATATGAGAATTCGTGACATATTTTTTCAAAGTTTATTTGTGTGCAACCTCACATATTTTACCTGATTGTATAGTACTAAAAAAATATTTACTTAAATACGTAATATTTATATACTACGTTACATACAAATAAATAAATAAATTTTGATTAATTATCTTAAGCCTTTTTAAGGAATGTAATTTTCTACTTTTTGGCAGTTTTTTAAAACTCCTTCAATTCAGACTGACATGCAGCAATCGCATTAGCAATTTGCCTCTTAATAAATACATTTTAAAAACTTTTAAGTAAAACGGTTTTTTGATACCCATATTGTGGTGGTTGTGGCAAAATATGTACCTAGTCCGCCATATTGGAACGGCGTCCATCTTGAATTTTAAATTTTGACATAATCATCGTGTTTTACTAGTGTAGCCCTTTCATTTGATACCAATATTGAGGGGGTTAAGCAAAAATATGTAATCCGCCATTTTGTATCGGCGGCCATCTTAGAAATTTCAGATCAATCTGACAACGGGAAGGTGCTTAAAAATCAATTTCTAATTTTGACCCAAATAAATTAACAAATAAATTCCGTACGGGTCGAACTAAATAAAACCGTTTAATAAGACTTTGTTCTATGGATCAATGTTCGTAAAGAAATCACAAAGCTCATTTGCCATTTCTAAACCTTCATTAAGATTTTTCAAATTAAATGTCACGTTTCCAGTGCTTGTTGAAGCGTTTTTTCAATGGGTTGTGAATTTAACGATGGCATTTACAAAGGATATTGGGTTGGATACCTATTCGAATATTTTTATTATTATGTATATACTTATTAGGTCTGCGAATAAAGAAATTTTTAGTCGCTAATATAGATGTTAGAATTGTGAACATGTCGACTGCACCACCTACCAGAGGAGAATCGCCCCGAATAATCTCGCAATACCCATAGCCTTCGGGAAGCTGTGAAGCCTCTTCTCGTCCAAATTACCGCAATATTTGAACACGAAGGTCTTTGGCTGATGTGTGTTGCCAGTGAAGACGGTTGGATATCACAATACAATTTAACACGTTCACTGCGGCTTGAGGCCGATTCAGCCTCATGGTAGACTTTGCACTGGTGCGGCGCGTAAAACTCGTGTTTTCTCTCTAGTGCGGCGGCTGTTTACACTCAACCGAAACATGAGCCAGAAAAGGCCTCAACCGCACTACTAGGAAGTTCAGCTTGAGGCTGATTCGACCTCAGCCGCACCAGCTGAAAGTTCTTCAAAATTGGGCCCGCAGTGAACGTGTTAAACCTAAGTGGAATGCTGTTCAAAAATTATATATACACTCATATATATATATATATATATATATATATATATATATATATATATATATATATATATATATATATATATATATATATATATATATGATACCCTTTTTACATTTCAAAGCATTGCAAAATGTTGGTTTACCTTACATAGGTAAAACCAACAGTGAACGGGCTGCGACGAAATCGCATTACTACAAAGCAAATGGAGCGCGGTTTAAATTTTAACCCGCCTCGACGGGCCTTTTAGAATTAATTTAATGTTTATTTTACTCGAGGAAGTGTAAACTGTATTATTTATATTAAAAAATCCAGTGTCAATAATTATTGTAATAAATTTTTGTACGCGACTGTACTCTTATTACATTTACTATTATACATAATGTATTGTTAAATTATATTACAAAACTAAATGACATTTTAACAACTTAATAGAACACATATCTAATTCGAATGTTGAAGAATTACAGGAGATTTTAAATATTAACTTTGTACAAAAAATATGTGTACGTATATCTTTCATTCAGGTCAGTTAATCAAGACCTCACTTCAAGACATAGATGTCCCCCAAATACCACTACAATGATCCATCTTGTGCATCCAGCGAATTCCTGTGACCATAATTATGTCCCTGGTCTACCTAATAGTGGGCTCACCCATACCTCGTCTACCTGCACGTGGTCACTCGAGAACATTTCAGCCCCGACTGCAGTCAATTGCAAACCGTTGTGCTCCGCTCTCTACCACTCATTGTGTGTATATAGGTATATAAAAACTTATAAATAATATACATATTTCTTCTTTTCATCTGATATATATACCCACACTACTTATGTGACGATTATATAGTTCACGGATGAAGCTGTAAAAGCCACAAGGCAAACTCAAAAACTTCACATGAGACAATAGAAAATGTGACGTTTGGTCAGTCGTTGTATTTCGTGCGACAGAGATAACGCTCTACGAAGTCGAAATTAGCCGATTGTCTCTTTCCAAAGGTCGATGTGCAATATTTATCGCCGGGTATTATACCTTGTTAGTCCCTTTCAGCAAGCCGAAATTATCCGATTGTCTCTTTCCAAAGGTCGATATATAATATTTATCGCTGGGTACTGTAAACTCCTACGTCAATAATTTTTATTTTTATTTTAATTAAGTCAATTTTAACAAAGATCATGTTGGATACAGCCTCATCTGTCAAATAAACGAATGTTTTAATCATAGTTTAATATATAATTTATTTAGAAAATCATACATAAAAATATCTGGTTCTGTAATATTTTGTTTATTTACTGCGGCTTTTATTATGGTTTTAATGTTTTCTATTTATTTAGCTAGTTAAATGTCATTGTTTTGAGACTTATTTTTAAATATATATACAAAACGCTTTATCCATCTTAAGTTAACGTGTTTAACTTATTAAGACTTGATTTTAGGACTGTATGAGTCTAAGCTAGTACTCTGGTGTGCAGCGTTTCCCCCGGAGCCTTATTCAGAGTTGCCTCCATCACGACTTAATGTCCCTCGCGTTGTTCAGTTGTTTTTTTCGAAGAGGACGTCAGATGTTTATACAACCTTCCAGACAGCTTACTCTCCAAACAAAAGTCTAAGATACACGTGTTATCTGTTACTTATCTTGTACGTCTATCTGCAACAAGTCGTCTACCGTATTTATAACTAACTTATAGATTCAAATATGATAAACTGCTTATTTGTACCTTAATCTTTTTTTCTTTATGGACCTCGCTATTAGGGGCCTTTGGTACCTAACCTTTTCGGTATTCATGATTCAAGATGCACTGCCTCTGGGGGGAGGACAAGGGTGTGTGGGATTCCTTCCCACTAAAACGAGGGGGGATACTCAATCCGGTGGAAACCTAACCTAACCTAACTAGTTTGACACAGGGACTTTTATTTTTCTTTAAATTAATTTTATCACATACATTATTTTATTTTCGCGCTCTTCTTCCATGAATATATTTCATCTGTTTTACCATTTCATTCATTTTTTATTCTTATTTTATTATACAGAATTTAATTTATGTACATTTATTTTTATTTTGTTTACATTTTAAATTAATATTTATATACAATTTTTTGTATAGCCTGAGGAATTCAGATCTCATCTCATCGTTCTGTACCTAAATATTGTGCACGCCTATTATTACTTAATACACTGATTTTGTTTTGGAGTTTCCTCCTGCTTCTTCTCCACAACTATAGCACCTTACGAAGCATAGTAGAGCCAATAATAAAATAGATTTAAAAATATATGAATTTTATCTTTTTTATCTTATCTGTAATTCCATTACAAAGTGGACTGTATTCAGCGTCTAGTCGATCTTGACCAAGTGCGTTGCTGCTGGTTCTTGGTCTCCAGAACCTGAAAAATCCAGTGTCTATATTCTGCACGATATGTGGCTTACCCGTTGTCATTTCAACTTGGCGATCCCCTGGACTATGTCAGCTACTTTAGTTCGTCAATATATCTCCTCATTTTCTGATTTGATCTCTTAGAGAAAAGCATAGTCTTCTGATTGTAAGGTTACGTTTCTAAATTAAAGTGATTTTGAGAGACGAAAATAATTAAAACATCCGTCATTATTTTTGCACGCGACTGTACCATCACATGAATTGTTGGATGGATTTTATTTATTAAAAAATCTAATTTGATCTCTTAGAGAAAAAAAAGGCTAGCCCTCTTCATGGGTCGTAGAATGACTGAAAGGTTACCTTTTTAAATATATTAAAGTGATATTGACAGAGGAAAATAATTCATACATCTGTCATTATTTTTGCACGCGACTGTACCATCACAAGAATAGTTTGATAGATTTTTATTTATAAATAATCTAATTTGATCTCTTAGAGAAAAAAAAGCCTAGTCCTCTTCATGGGTCGTAGAATGACTGAAACGTTACCTTTTTAAAGATATTAAAGTGATTTTGACAGAAGAAAATAATTCATACATCTGTCATTATTTCTGCACGCGAATGTACCATCACATGAATTGTTTGATGGATTTTTATTTATAAAAAATCTTCCCGCGTGCGAGTGGATTGGAATATTTTCATAATGCCACATAAAGCCTGGTGGAAACGCAGGTTTTATAGCGCTCGTGTAGGCTTTACGTACAATTGTTTGTTGTTTTACTGAATTATTCATTCGGTGCGGCCATGTGTGCGATGAAGACTTCAAACCTCCGCAATGCTATTTGGACACGGTGCAATTTAATTAGCGATTGATTTAAAATATCATAATAAATCTAGTCAATTAAATTACTTTCTATTTACATCATTTACCTTTAAATATTTATGTAAACAAAGGTTATTTTTCTGACGGTTTATAATAAATAGTTCTCTCAACATTCGTGCAAGGATCAACGATATAAAAAGTAATAGAGGAACCATACGTGCATTTAACTTTTACTCGAATCTTAAGAAATAAAACTATCGATAAAAATAATACACAGATACAAAACTGCACATAAGCTACTACAGGGTACAGTACCCGGCGAAAAATATTGCACATCGAACTTTGGAAAGAGACAACGTGCTCACAAGATGTTAGTTGTGCGACAGAGATAACGCTCTACGAAGCCGAAATTAACCGATTGTCTTTCCGAAGATCAATGTCCAATATTTATCGCCGGAAACTGTACGTAAGTTGTGTCTTCTTGTTTATGTGGAAGTATTAGTGTATGTATTGATAAATGTCATCATCATACCAGCCATTTTTTTTTCTTTTTTTTAAATGGTCCCCGCTGTTGGGGACCTCTCGTTCCCCTATCTCGTGTGGGACAGGGACTTTTTATTTCTAGTAATTTATGCATATTTTTTATTATTGTCATTCTTCTCTTTCATGTATCATATTATCTGTCGTACTGTTTCTTTCATTCTACAATTTTCCCAGTCTTTCTCTTTCATTCCATTAGCCATACATCCATCCTCAACCACTACATTTTAGGTTTCCTTAGTATTTTATTTTGCAACATTACATTTATTGTTCAAATATTTAACACATATTTTCTTTATAATTATCATATTATAGTATACTGTTAATTGCACTATTTTTGGTACTACTTTATTTATTTTATTTCTATATTTTAGTATTTGCTTTACTTTTTTATTCATATTCAAATCTATTTGAATCTATTACAGTGTTTTATTTTTACCTATTGCATTTATCACCACCTTCCTGCAGTAGCTGAAGAAGCATTCTCTCTCCCCTTTGTCATACCAGCCATTAGACGCCCACTGCTGGGCATGGGCCTCCCTCAAAGATCACCACAATGTCTTTCACTGTTCCACGTTCAGCGACATATCATTCGAGATAGCGGGAAGTTCACTTTTCATCCCCCACAGCCATCGGTTACAAGAACGATATTCCCCGCTCACTGTTTTTCAAAATCTTAAGGCTGTTATACCTCTTTCTCTTTTTTATAATGACTTAAAAACAAAAACAGAGCACTAGGAAAATCTGCACGGGTAAATAGGTGTTATAATCGTGCAATTCGTGTCTTATTATTTTCAGTCGATGGACGTAATCTGCAAGGCGTATGCCCCATACAAAGATCGCCATGAAAGCCGTTCTTGCCCCTCGATCCAGCTTGTGGTCGCCACCAAAGATGTACCAAGCCCACTGCTACTTCAGATGAACATTTCTTCGAGCTACGTCTGTGACTTTAGTTCTTTCTTATTATTTCTATATAAACATTATAGTACAGTAAACACCCGCTTTACGCGAGGGATACGTTCCAAAAAAATCGCGTTAACTGAAACTCGTATAACGAGGTTTATGATTAAACATAGTCAAAAATTATTACAAAAAAATACAAATCATTCTAATCAATCACTTTAATTCTAGGAATACTTTATGCAACACATACTCTTATTTTTTACGGAAAAATACATCTATTGTCTTTTGGGTAACGTTTTATTTACGTTCTTGTAAAATACGTTCATAACACCCAACACTGTTTTTAATTGTTTGACAGATGGTCAAGACACCATAGAGAAGTTGATGACTACATTATATTTATATGCACTCTTTCGCGTAATTCGCATTATAGTGAAACCGCGTATAACAGGGTCGCGTAAAGCGGGGTATTACTGTAATACTGAATTCTTATGGGAGTCATTCACACGAAGCCATATCCGTTCAGTCCAAGTCGCCGAAATGAAGATGCTTCGATGCACGTGCGGAGTAACGAGACTCGATAAAATACGCAACGAGTATGTTCACGGTAGCCTCAGGGTACGTGACATCGCCGATAAGCTACAAGAGAGTCAGCTTAGATGGTACGCCCACGTAAAGAGAGATCTCCTGAATACATCGGAAATAAGCAAGAAAAGGACCAATATTTAGCCACGTCCGCACATGCAGTAAACGGGCGGGCGGTGCACTTTATTGCACGACTACTGCTACATAGCGGAAGTGGCTAAATATTGGTCCTTTTCTTGCTTAGGATGGGCTTCCACGAGGTAACGCCTGATTCCATTAAATACATCGGAAATGTCGCTATGGATCTAAACATTTCTGGATCCAGAAGAAGAGGAAGACCGAAAACCCGATGGGCATAGCGAAAGACATGACTGCCTGCAAAGTTTCCGCGAACGACGTGACCAATCGCGCGAGGTGGAGAAAGAAGGAAAGCAGACCCCATGATTTAATGGGATTAGTAACGCCCAGGAGAGAGAGAGAGAGAGAATAATACTGAATTCCGAGAATCCTATGACGTTACGTCGTATTGACTTCGCGTAAACGAATTCTCAAAGCCCTCGAGTTGGTCAAACAGAGATAAAAGCTGACTGAACCGTCCGTTTGTTAGTGGGGGACTATTCTGTAAGTCGATAAACAACCAACGCGAAAGTTCCATTCACACGTACACGTAGACGAAGATTGCGTTCGACATTTTCATTAGTTCAATGTTATCTTGTTAAAAGTCGAAGCTGATCGAAATAGACTCCCATTGTTACATTGCGACCGGTTGAAAGATTTAATTTAGATCTACTGTGTATATAACTTCATTTGTTGGCTTATTTACATGGTATGTATTATAATTTATACATCATACGTTGTTAAATTTCGTTTAAAAAGAGAACGTTGAGTTTCTGGCACTACTAATAATGTTAAAATAATTTTCAATGTACGTTTAAATTTCTACATGAATAATAATATTTTAAATTAATCACATAATGTTTGTGTAAAATAAAATCGTAAATACGTATAAGTTATCGCTGTAACTTCACAAGTTAAAAAAGAACAGAAATGTTCCGTATAACAAATGTGGGTAGTCCAACAGCTCGACGATAAGTGAGATAAATTATATTCAATTTGTTTTTTCCATCTACCCTCTAAATGTGCTGTTAACTCTTTGACCTTACAGTTTCGCAGTGAAGCTTAATTTTTTTTATATAAACCTTATTTTTACAATTATGATTTACCTCGAATTCGAGTGCCGGTCTGGCGTAAAAATCAGGGAGGAGTCAATAGCCTCCCTGATAAGCGGAATAGGTAAAAAATCATTCATAGCCCTCTGCAAAACAATCGCAAAATGTGCCATTGAAAGGAACAAAACGAAAACACAATAAATATATGGAAAATAGATAAAAAAAGGATAAAATAGAACCAAAGTGATACATAAAACTGTGATAGAGAATAATTATAGGATAAGTAATAATAATGTAAAATAAAAATGTACAATAAAAAAAATGTAAAATAAAAAATGTAATAACAAAAGAGGAAAGAATGAAAGATTGAACAGAGCAAAAGAGAAAGATAGAAGAACTGCAGCATGAAAGATAGATAATAGACCGAAAGAGACAATAAAGTACGAAAGAAGAGAAAGAAAATAAAAAACTATGTGAAAAAATAAATTGCAAATAAAGTCCCTGTCCCACCATAAATAGGGGTACGAGAGGCCCACAATAGCGGGGGTACTAAAAAAAAAAAGGTATGATTTACCAACGTTGGAATACCGTGAAATATTACTAGAAGACATTATCCAGTGCAACATATCTTGGTCATCATTTCGACGTTCACTTTTGGACATAGCCTTACCTATTCCAAATTTGTTAATTATACTATCTCCGAAGTTCCAAACAGTTAGGTTATTCCAATACGTACAGTACGCCTGTCCGAAGACAGGCACCTATTTACAGAAGGACCTGCCGCAGTACTTTTTAAGGCAAGTGCCCCGCGTGCGCACTATCTGACCCTATAAGCAGGTGATGGAGTTATAAGACTCACTCAATTCCCGTATATCACCAAGAACGAACTAACGATTCAATCCTCGTTCTGGACAGCAAGTAACCTGGCTCCTATAATAAGGTACAGGAGTTGTCACCACACTCACTTCGCGACTTCAAAGGTTTCAGTCTGAACTACGTGTTCACTTTCACGTCTCACTTTTCAGGATGTTCAAGCTGCTTATTGATTCAGGCGTTACTTTGCGGAAGTCCATTCTAAATTAGAAAATGACTGATATATAGCTACTTCCGCTATGTAGCAGTAGTCGTGCAAGTGCACCGCCCGCCAGACCGCTGATAAATGTGCGTGCGGCAAACAATGCGAATTACACAACTTCCACCGTTAAATCACTCGACACGTGTTTCACCCCTCCACGGGGCGTCCTCAGGAGTTATGTTACACCGATTAGTGCCAAACACAGAGACGTGTTCTATCCTTCGCTCGCTGCGTTTACATATCGCTCCGCTCCGACAATCATATATCTCAATATATTTTAACAACATCGTATTTTATTTTAAATTGAATGATAATATATGTAGCTTAAAATATGTCGAATACAGTTCTAAGATTTTGTTGTTTTAATAAACCAACCGCAATAGAAAAAAAATAGCTGATTAAAGAATTCAGCCAAAAGCCTTCAGAAGAAAATATTATATGATCAAAAAGTAAAGTGAAATTGTCATTAAAAACCTCCTGGGCAGGTAATTTTTTGACTCTATGTTGTTAGTACTGTCTATAACATTTGCCAAGCGTTTTTTTGTCAAAAGTTTGAATATTATTAGGCTTATTTTGAACCATTTTAAAGCATACTAGCTGACCCGGCCACGCGTTGCTGTGAAAATTTAAAAAGTGGAAATAATTGAATTATACGGTTTTTCGTTCACTACAAAATAAATTTAATTAATTTTATAGCGTCAACAACACGTGGTAATTATGCTGTTAAAATGTAGCTTATATGACACGTTCGTAGATTTACCATAGCAGCGCCATCTATTGATTACTTACTCAAACCAGTCGAAAGGTATCGACATCTGTTAGAATCATTTGGAGTTAACAGATAATTGTGACTGTCAAATAATAACAGACAATAATTAGCAATAAATTAAAATTGCGACTATAATTTGAGATTTAAACTATCCTATCTCTCAAGTTAGATCGAACTGCACATGGTGTGCGAATTTTATTATAATCGGTTAAGTGGTTTAGAAGTCCATTGAGTATAAACATTGTGACACGAGATTTATATATATTAAGATTATGTATCTCAAACACATCAAGTATCAATTAGTGCCGAAATCGCACAATTTTTTTCCAATAACTCGACTAATATCGCAACCAACGCAATGATTATATTCGCCTGATTTAGCTCCGACCGACTTCTGGCTGTTCAGCAAACTCAAAAGGCCAATGTGGGTACGCCGTTTTCACATAATTGAGGAGATAAAAACCAAATCAAAGAACTTGAAGACTATACTGAAATAAGATTTTTCCGATTGTTTCCACGAATATAAAAACAGTGGCAAAAGTGCGTTACATTTACATTTACATTGATTTTCTAAGAATAAATTATTATTATTGAAATTTCCTCTGTGTTTGGCACTAATCGGTGTAACATAACTCCTAAAGATGCCGCGTGGAGGGGTGAAACACGTGTTGAGACAGTGGCAGTTGTGTAATTCGCATTGTTTGCCGCATGCGCATTTATCAGCGGACCGGCTGGCGGTTGACACTTTGTTGCACGACTACCACTGCATGTGCGGAAGTGGCTAAATATTGGTCCTTTTCTTACTTAGGATGGACTTCCGCAAGGTAACATTTTGTAAATAAATTAACTTTACTTTTTGATCACACGTGTTATTTCGTTTATTTCAGTTATTTTATTTTGTCTTACGGTAATTTACTATAGAGCAATGCTGCCGAAATTAACTCTACATTTATTTTACAATAAAAGGCAATGCGGGCTATTCATAACGAGATGTTATTAAATAAACGTGTATTCTAACGATTTGTTCTTCATACATCTTAAATATTTTAGGACATTACTTCTTGAGTTTAAAATTTAGAATGGAATGCAGTATAGTATCATATTATTTACGTGCCAATTTTTATTATGCCGCCTTAAATCGTCTTAAAAGAGTTGCAAAATTATTCATAGATCTGAGTGTAGATCATTCATTCCTATGTCCCCAAGATGATGCAGAGGGCGTCCACAGTACGTCGCCATCCCGAGCGGTCTTGAGCCTCGCGCTTTACTTCGCTCCACGTCATTCCAACTGCCTTTACTTCTGCCGTGATCATCCGACAGGTTTGCTTTGGGCGGCCACGTCTTCGCTTTCCTTGAGGATTCCTATCTAGGACTTGCCTCGGTATGTGATCAGGGTCCCTACAGAACGTGTGGCCTATCCAGTTCCACTTGCGGCGTTTGATCTGCTGGTCGATCGGCATTTTACCGCAGTGTTTCCAAAGGTCTACGTTGGAGAATTTCTCAGGCCAGTATATACAGAGAATACATCGAAGACAGTTGTTAACGAAGACTTGGAGCCGACGCGTGATATCTTTGGTAACCTTCCACGTCTCGCATCCATATAGCAACACTGTTTTCAAAAGATTAAAAAAAGGATCTTAGTGTACGCATATATTATAAAGTTCCGGCGTTTATCAGCTGGTATGATGCTATACAATATCCTATTTAAGAAGCCAAGGAATTGCACTTTTATCATCTTTTTAAATGCTGACAGCTATTTAACACGTCTTATTGCTTCTGGCAATTCATTCCATAACCTGATAGCAACAACAGTACATATTTGTTTTTAAGAAAAATAGTAAAATTGATGATTTCTCGGAAAAGTATTTGTCTGAATGCCAGTTGGCGAGCCACATCGAGCTGGTGGTGGCGACCAAGGTACAAGAAGTCGCTGGATGTGCGCAGCGCCAGACTGGTCACCATGGATATCTTTGAAGTAAAGCCTTATAGTGATGGTTCACCAGCCGTTAAGATGTTGATGATTTAAATATAATTTCATCTTTATCATCATTCTTTTGAGGTATTTATATATTGACTCGAAGTAAGAAAAAAAATAAAAAACCGTACGTAATAAAATGCTCTACTAATATATAAAACATATGTCTGTGACCAAAGCAAACTTCTTTTCAAGATATCGGTTTATTCTCAGACTAAGACGCGTTCAAAACTTAGTGGTTTTTAAATTGAATGATATCAGCATTAGACCTCGCTCTATCTTGGTGAAATTTAGCAGCCCACGGCTGCGCGACGAGTTTTTAGCCGCTACGAGCAAATTTAATAAAAACAATAAAGATGACAAATTAAACACCAGTCATTTGGGCATAGGCGGAAGTAAGAAGAGTCCCGTCTATGTAGTAGAACACCTCACACCTGAAAATAAGGCCTTACATGCTGCTGCTCGTAGTAAGGCTAAAGAATTAAAATATAAATTCGTATGGATTCGAGATGGAAGAGTTTTTATGCGAAAAAATGAAGAGTCAAATTATGTTTATGTGAAAAATTTAGAGACACTTAATCGTTTGTCATAACTACGCTAAAATTGCATTTTGTTACTTAAGGGCTCGCAAAATGAATTAAGCATTTATTATCAGAATGTCCGAGGCTTACGGACAAAAACCAATGATCTTTTCAAAAATATTGTGTGCAGTTATTTCGATATAATAGTTTTTACAGAAACATGGTTGAATAGTGGCGTTCATGACAATGAGCTGTTTGATGACAGATATACAGTCTTTAGGCGCGATCGTGAAAGTAGTGGATTTCACAAGAAAAAAGACGGTGGGGGCGTATTAATAGCAGTTGCTAAACACCTCAAATCGTATCGCTTACATTCGAGCGAATCGGATTGCGAAGATTTATGGGTTAAGATTGAAATGCTTGATAAAACGGGAAAAAACAAGATCTTATATATTTGTAGCGTTTACTTACCTCCGCCTGTCCAACAGAATATACTTAATCATTTTATCATGAACACAAATAGCATTTTATCAAACCATAGTGGCGATACAATTATTCTGGGCGACTTCAACTTGAATAGTTTGAGCTGGAAACGAACGAACACCGTTGCATTAGCAGCGGAAACCTCTAACAGTAACCTGAACAACATGGTCATTGACTTTATGTCACAAAATAATCTATCCCAATACAACTGTTATAACAATAATAAAAATAAAATACTCGATCTTCTATTGAGTAACGTATCTATCCCCCAATTACAAGTATCTGCTAATCCATTATCAATAATAGACCCTCTACACCCACCCCTAGAATTCTTTTTTACGTCCGAGTACACTAAACTCCTTCCAGAAAAATGCGAAGAGAAATTTCTCTTCTACAAAGCAGATTTTCAAAAAATAATAAGTGACCTTAACGGTACTTCCTGGTCAGACGAACTCTCGACGTGCATAACGGTGGACGATATGGTCGCTAAGTTCTATAAAATACTTAAGCTAGCAATTAGTAAACATGTCCCTAAAGTTAGACCCCGCAACAACAATTGCAAGTATCCCTTTTGGTTCTCATCTTCATTAATTAAAGTGCTCAAAGAAAAAAATAAATTCAGATTAAAATACCGAAAATATAGCAACCCTCGAGACTTACTTACGTTTGACCTATTGCGTGAAAGAAGCACTAAACTGTTAAAATCTAATTATAAAACATATCTTGATAGGCTCGAGTTATCAGTGTCATCGAATACTAAATTAATATGGTCCTTCCTTAAACGCAAAAGAGGAGCCAATACTATTTTTCCTGCAGAAATGTCCCACGATGGTATTATTGCAAGTACCGGATTAGATATATGTAACCTTTTTGCGTCACAGTTTTCCTCTTCCTACAATAAGGCGCCTAATATTGCCACGGTCCCTAGCCCATCTCATATAGACTCTGCCCCGAACTCTTTGACTATAACATCGGTTACTAAGGATCAAGTCTATAGAGTGTTAAAAAGACTTGATGCTACCAAAGGAGCTGGTTCTGATGGTTTACCTTCAATTTTTGTCGTGCGATGTGCTAGCGCATTAGCAGAACCATTATCCATGATTTTCAATAGCTCTTTACGCTCTGGCTCGTATCCGACTGCATGGAAGACCGCTTTAATAATACCATTGCATAAGAGTGGCGATGCTAGCTTCGTTAAAAATTATAGACCCATATCTTTACAGCCAATATTTGCTAAAGTTTTTGAAAAATTACTGTATCCTACTCTTTCATGGCATATAAAACAACAAATAGTATCTGAACAGCATGGATTCATAAAAACTCGTTCTACGGCAACAAATTTGACTTCCTTTGTCGAGGACCTTGTTGAGGGAGTTGACAAAGGCCATTCTTACGACGCAATATACACTGATTTCAGCAAGGCCTTCGACAGAGTGAGTCACATTATGTTGCTGAATAAACTTGCATCGCTAGGAATCGCCGGGGTTTTTCTTAAATGGTGGAATTCCTACTTAATGAATAGAAAATCCATAGTTGTAATAGGTGGACATAGTTCGGAGCCATTCACTGCCATTTCTGGGGTCCCACAAGGCTCCCATTTCGGCCCTCTTTTATTCAATATTTTCATTAATGATATTGGTAATTGTTTTAAAAATACGAAATTCTATATGTTTGCTGATGACTTGAAATTTTTTAGAAGGGTTGACACAGATGAGGATAGATCATTGCTTCAACAGGATTTAAATAGCCTTGTGTCATGGTGTGATTTTAACGGTATGAGTTTAAATGTATCAAAATGTTGTAAAGTCCGATATACCAGAAAAATAATTGAGCCACTTACTACAACTTACTATATTAACAGCGAGCCACTATACGAAACAACTCACGTCCGGGACTTAGGTGTCATTCTCGATACTAAACTACGTTTTAACTTACACATAGAGCACGTTGTTAAAAAAGGATTTAAAGCCTTGGAATTCGTCTTGCGAAACTGTAGGGATTTTAAAAAACCAACCACTAAAATTGTGATCTACACTGCTCTTGTTCGTAGTGGCCTAGAATATTGTAGCGTTGTGTGGAACCCACATTACGATATATATATAAAACGCATAGAAAACATACAAAAGAGATTTCTGTGGCACCTATCATATAGCTGCAACTTAGCAAAATCCCTACCCTCTTATGATGATCGTTTGAAACACTTTCACTTAACTTCTTTATTTAATCGAAGAAAGCAATTAGATAACATGTTTCTGTATAAGCTAGTCAATGGTAAAACTGATGCCCCTCATCTATTGTCTCAGATTAATTTTACTATCCCCAGGAGAATGCCAAGATCATTAAAGTATAAGCCATTTTCTGCAAAACCTGCTCGCACTAATTTGGGGCATTACTCTCCTCTTAACAGAATGCTCAGAAATTATAACAATATTCATAATCTATGCCTCGAAACTTCTTTATGTAATAATAAACAAAAAAAATCTGATAAAGTTATTGATATATTTTCTAATAGTCTGCACACATTTAAATTCAATATTTGTATTTCATTTGATATAAATTTTAATCAATTTTAATTCTATTTAATTAATCCATTTTATTTTTATTTCATTAATCAATTATTATCTGTGACTAAATTTCAATTATGTTCCCATTTTATCCACAATTGATGTTGTTTTTACTTTTTTAATTTGTATATTAAGCAATGTAATTTATTTTAAATTAATATTGTTATTTGTTTTTTTTTTCCAAAATTTTGTTGCTTTATAAAATGCATGTTGTTTGTACCTATAAGTGAAGCAACACTTACCAATTATTTTTATGTTAGAATAATATTGTATATGTATAGTGATTGCTTTGTTGGTGCAACTAAATAAATAAATAAATAAAATTAAGTATCTTCTAGCATTCTCTCTCTTCTCTCATAACTTACACAAATGGACAATTTAATTGATAAATATATCATATATTTATCATTCCGTACGTAATAAATTTAATTCATTATTTTAAAGTAAATTAATGTTATTCACTATAAATATTTATGTATATTTTCTATACTATGTTAACATTATTTTATATATCTTGTTTATAATTACGTTATACATGATGATCGGAAATATATGTAAATCCTTTACAGGGATGAATGAAATCATTTGACAGCAAAAAGCTTTTAAACTTTTACGTCAATTTTAAATCACCCTGTATAACAGGATCAGTCAACTGCAACATAATAATAACTTCTACCAGTATAAAGTCTGCAAGGACAGGTAGTAAACAACATTTAATTTTAATATGCTGTAATCCGAATTTCAGAAAAAAATATAACTACGTTGTTTATTATTATTTTTAAAGCCATTATTGTTAATTGGCAGCCAATAAACTATGTATTCTTAACTTTTAATTTTTACACCTATTTCCAATCATTCTGTATACAAATGTGTATTTTACCTAATAAACAAAAATTAACATTCAAAATATTTCACTATTGGTTTTTGCATCTTTCTATTATATCAATATACACTCAGTCACTCCTTCTCCCCATCCTTGATTACGCAGATGTCAGCTATCTAGATCTCACTGAAAACCAACTAAATAAACTTGAGCGCCTTCAAAACTTTTGTATTCGCTTCATATTTGGCCTCCGAAAGACGTGCTAACTCACTACCTATTTTCAAGAAAAAGGTTAAGAACCATTAACTAGACCTATAATTATCTATCTCTTAGTTCATTTCTTTTTCTTCTTGCTTCTTTCTGAGGCAAGTGCGATGGAACCAATACTGATCGAAGTCAGTTAGATGTTTTTTTTTATTATTGTATTATATTTATAATATGTATTAAACCTTTTTTATTATAAGTATATATGTTATATACGTATGTATGTTTAAGTATGTATGTCTATGTATATTTATGTTCATTTGTTTGTGAATATGTATTTTTTTGTACACGTGAACTACCCTTTATAAGCACTTTTATCTTTTCCTTACTATGGTTGTCTGTAAGAGATTGCCTTGTGTGATAAGACCGCCCATTGTACTTTACTGTATATTATTGTAAACCTTATTAAATGTATCTTATCGTGTACAATAAAGAATATTAAATTAATAAAAACAATATAATAGCCTCTATCTACAACTATGCAGTTACTTGAATAAGGAAAAGAAAATGTTTTATAACAAAAAGCTTTCTACATACAACTTTCCATGAATGAAGCAAACATGTGTTATTTATAAAATACTAAAATAAATGTCTATAGACACGTCACTTTATTCAATGCAAGTCACCGAATGTAAAAGACTTCTGTGAAAAGAGCGATATATAGCAATATGTTTTCGGGCCGACAAATTTATGAAACCATAAATATCGCGCCACATCTGTGTCGGGAAATTGATTTTGTGGTCTGATTTTTCCGTTGCTTTTATTAAAATAAAATACATAAGATTGACTTTACCGTAAGCATTTTTTTTAATTTTTGTATAGATTAAAAATATAGTATTGTATTTTTAAATTCATCCGTTGCGCCTGTCATAAAAATGGTGGCAATGTTTATCGGATTGGTAAATTGCTGTAAACTTTTTACAGGCGCATTTTTCAGCGCGCCTCCCAAGAGAATTTTGTATATATTGAAGCCGTTTTGAGCCCATTTACCAATTACAAGACTTTTGATAGATAAAGTTGAAAATCTGAACATTATCATTGTTAAAATGTTAAAGGATGTTTGTGAAAAATTAACAATTTAAATCATAATTTTGGCTAAGTAAAAAAACAGATTCTCTAGTGGCGACAACGAGCAGGTAAAGGCAGCATAGGCAGGCCCTCTAGGTGGACCGTCCACATAGTTAAGATCCTGGGAAGTTACTGGATGCGCTGGACTGGCCATCATGACGATCTTCTGGGTGAGCCTTTGACTTGAAGAGAGCATCCATCGGTGCAAGAAAGGTATAAATTTATTATTAATAATATTTTAAATAAACAAATCTAATTTATTTCTTTACAGAAGTATAAGGTTTTAAGTGTACAGAACTATAGAAGAAGAGACAGGTAGTCTAAATGAAATGAATAACTACTGTTGTTTTAAATAAACCACATGGCTGTACGGAATTCTTGCATTTGCACCTGCGGGAATATCCACGCGAAGCCTTAATATATTGTATACATATGTAAAATATTTACAAATTTATATTTACGAGTAATGTATTATATAATCAAAGTACAGATGTACTTAAAGAAAAAAGATTATTTCTTTAATTAAAAAATACATAGAATATGAAACTTAAAACGAACTTACAACTTGAATATATATCTTGTAAGGAAGAGAACATCGCATGGCTGGTGAGTAAAGAGAAGTGTTATCAGACCTTTTTGGAGTTCTGTAAAAAGGTGACAAGATAAACAAAAAAATGAATGAATAAATATTTTTTTAAAAAAAAGAACGATATTACTGAAATAATCAAAATAAGAGTTACAAAATAGCTGTGATATAAGAAATATAAATTAATTGCCAATATAGATAGTAATATAATAAGAATTATGAATAAATAAATTATTAAACAAATGATAAAAATAATAAACGTAAATTTGTAGAACTCTGGAAGGAGGTGAAGATAGTGAGGCGATGTATGAAAAGGAATGAAAGATATTGAAAAGAAATTTAGAGGAAAGAATGAAAAACATTTAGAAGGACCAAAGATGAGTATGGAAATATCTTAAAATTATGTTAAAAATTACAATTTAAATAAAAATCCTTTGCAACTATGATAGAAGTTGAACGAGTCTCCAAATACGGAGCCATAAAAGTATATATATCTTAAAGCTGAAATTGGTACCGTTGTAATGTAGTATAAAGTGACCTTCCATCCTTAGATTGCCGAGTGGTCCACGTTGCCTTCTAATCCTCACTCCAAACTCACAACACCAGCATCAACACCAACACGATCAGGTAAGTCTCGTCTTAGCTGAACTCTTGTCAGATCGAATTCGAGTGCCGGTCTGGCGTTAAAATCAGGGAGGAGACAATAGCCTCCCTGATAGGCGAAAAAGAAACTAGGAAAGAATTCCTCGCTAGTTGCAAGAAAATAGTTAAAAACGTTATACAAAATAATAAAAATCCAAATATACAACAAGAAATGTGATAAAATGTGATAAAATAAAACTCAAATGTGACATATAATGTATTATAGAAAATAACTAAAAATGTAAAATTAAAAAATTAAAAAAGAAAAGAGGAAAGAATGATAGATGAACAGAGCAAAAGGGTAAGAAAGTAGAAATGTAGCATGAAAGATAGATAATAGACCGAAAGAGAAAGTAAAATATGAAAGAAGAGAGAGAAAATAAAAAATCATGTGAAAAATTAAATTGCAAATAAAGTCCCTGTCCCACCATAAATAGGGGTACGAGAGGCCCCCAATAGCGAGGGTCATTAAAAAAATAATAAAAAAAAAGAACTCTTGTCAGAGGATGCTATAAAAACTTCAGGGCTAACAGCACAAACATCTTCAAGACAGTACAGTAAGTAACATGGGAGTATACATACCATGAAGTAATTTAACTTTCTCCTCTTGTGTTTATATACATTTAAGCAAACATTCTGTGTTAGCACAGTTTAAGTAAAAGTTAATTATGATTTTTATAATGGAGCAACCGATTTGCCAGCGTTTCCTTTTCGATTTCCGCACTTCGATTCAGACCTGTCCTCTGGCTGAGTGTGCCCGCCGATGTCGTTAAGGAACGGAAGCTGTTAAGGGTAGTCTAGGATCTGTGGTATGGCGCTGATAGCCGCGGGCTTGCTTACGCGATGGCCAGGGTTCAAATCGAATATAACAAGACTTGTTTTTAAATATTACATTTATTACACATTACAATGATAAACACAATATACAAAACAATTAAAAATATAACTTATATTAAGTTATATATACTGTGATCAAAAAGTAAGAATAAATTCTCATTTGAAACTCCCAGGTATTAGGAAGGCTAGTATTTTTTCATAGAGTGATAAAACTGTCTGTAATATTCACTAAGCGTTTGTTCGTCAAAAGTTGTAATATTTTGACTCAGAACAAACAAAAATTTTGAAGAATATTTTGTAGTATTAGTAGTTCAGTATTAAATAAAAAAATAAAATAGTTTATACTCAGTTTTCGAAAATTATGCTTTATTAGTCATATTAACTCGTAAAGAACGCCTTTTGTACCAACAGATAGCACATATTTCAACGCTTAATATTTTTAATAATTGTAAGAATATATATACGTCATTAAAATTAATAGTATAGCAAGTAGCAATAATTAAAGCACCTTAGTCGTGCACGCAAGAGAACACTCGTCATCATGAGAGTCGTTCCATGATACTTCTCACTTCCTCACAAACTCCCACGTACCTCGCACGTGCAGGCCATTTCGTGAGAATGCAACTTTCGTTATTGCAAGCCTGGGGGACCTATAACTCTCGCCATTCACTCCTGGATCACAAGTCTCTCCATAGCATCGTTTCATTTTAATATAACGCAAATAGCACTTTCAGATTTCCACTTTGAATCTCTTGTACTTTCAAACTGTGTGTAACATATTGATTATACTGGCCGTAGATGTTTGAAGACAAGGGTCTTTGACGAATGTGTAGTGCGAGTGATATACGGATCCGAAACGTGGTCACTTACGACAGGCCTCATAAAAAGTCTAATAGGTCACCCAGAGAACAATAGAGAGGGCTATGTGTTTCGCTGTGAGATCGAATCAGAAATGACTCGAATCACTTATCATGACTACTTGTTTAAAATAGCAGGTGCCCGGTGCCTACCCCCTCTAAGTGAACCCATGACATAGTCCTGGAAATCGCTGGAGATCTTCGGGGACGCTTTTGCCTTTCAATGGGCGTCCATCACCTGAAAAGAAGCAGAAGAACTACCAGAAGATAAAATAAAATTGAAACCCACAATATAAAGTGACAAGCCTTAGAATGGAATTTACAAGGAAAGCGTATAGCATCAGACGATATCTGCAGAGACGTAACAAATTGGGAAGAAAATATGTAAGTATAGGGTGGGCGAAAAATTTTTGCAAATAGCAACACTTGATTTCTCCAAAACCGATTACAATTCGATTACAGGAGTGCCAACGGCGAGACGGAGCACATCTCGACGATGTAATTTTTAAAAAATAAATTTTAATAAATGATAATTACGGTAAATAAATCATAAACAAAATAGCATTTGTACTTTTACTTCTACACATGTTTCAAAAGTGCAAAAATTTATGGCCCACGCTATAAAGATGTAAAATAATGTCAATGCCCCTCTATACAGTATCGAAGAAACGCATATTTCGTAATATGTCCGCAAAAAAAAATTATTTAAAAAAAATGATATGTGCATAAATTTTTTTGTATAAATTAACAAGAATACACGAACGTGAAAAAGGAAAATAAGGAGGAGATAAATATTAATCTATCTCAATGCTACTTAATACATTTATAATAACATATTTATGCGCAGTGTTTTAAATCTTAGTTTAAATTTTAACCATAAAAATATAAACACGTGTAACATCTCATAAATCGCAATACAGCAAAAAATTATTCAACCCTTAGCGGGGAACGGTACATCTCAAGTGGCGTGGGATTGTGGAAGCGTGCTATTGGTTCAGCGGATCTTTGTTTTTATAACAAACATTCCAATGCGCCCGCGCACCAGCCAGAGACTTTACATCATTGCCCGGGAGAAGGACCCTGGCCTCGGTCGCGTTCACTAGCTAGGTGTCGTCTCACGCACCGACGCACACTCTTTGTGTCGGTTGCGTTCACCAGCTACGCAAGGACGGTTGTTATCAAGATCTTGGGGAGGCCTATACCTTGCAGTAAACGTAAATAAACTTACATAATCATAATGAATGTGACCATTATCACTTATGTCTTTCATAAGAACAATGGCATAAGACTTAAATTTAATTGAAAATTAAATCTAATTGCGCTATTATCTAGTGTAGTTAAAAACACTTCTTTTAATAAAACCAGATAATAAATTAAAACATTCTTTAGAGAAAGATATCCATAAATTTCGACTATACATATTTATATGTGTATATATATATATAAATATATATATATATATATATATATATATATATATATATATATATATATATATATATATATATATATACACTAGCTGATGCCGCAAACGTTGCTTTGCAAAAAAAACTAAAGTTTTTAATTAAGAAATAAAAATAAGGGTTGATCGTATAAGGGTGAAAATTTAGGATTGTATGTGTTTTTGTATGCTGTATCATAAAAACATAAAAACAAAAAATTTTGTTTAAAAAATAAAATAAACAATTTAGGGGCGGACTACCCTTATCACTTAGGGGTATGAAAAATAGATAGTAACCGATCCTCAGACCTACTGAATACGCATATAAAATTTGGTAAAAATCGGTCAAGCCGTTTCGGAGGAGTACGGTAACTAACATTGTGACATGGAAATTTTATATATTAGATACATATATGTGTGGTCATATAAAGATCGTTAACACGCATTACCTTTGAACATGTTTCTATTTTCCTTAAAAACACGCCTTTAGTTGTTCCAAGGTTCTATTTTCGTCTACTAAAATGGATAACTTCCTTACGAGGTCTATACAAAATATTTATGATATTTCCGGTGATAAAAATTATAATTATGATGATTTGTTAAGAACAATTTAACCTTTGAAATCACATTAAATTATGAATGATATGAAAACATGTACAGAATGACACTTTTTACACATTACACCTTTATAACCAAGTGTAAAAGCTCTCTTATATATCTATTAGCTGATCCCGCAAACGTTGTTTTGCAAAAAAAAATTGATATTTTAATTTACAAATAAAAAATAAGGGTTGATCGTAGAGGGGTGAAAATTTATAGTTGTATGTATTCTTTGTAGCCTTTGTAAGCCCGTAAATAAATCTTTTTCCGGCATGTAATATTAACTTTAACTTAACCTTAAAAGTTTATATATTCCTTTAAAGTTACTTTGAAATTCAAACATTCCTTTAAAATTTCTTGAAAGTTTAAATATTCCCTTGAAGTTCCTTTAAAGTTTAAATATTCACTTGAAATTCATTTAAAGTTTAAATATTCCTTTAAAGTTGCTTTATAGTTCAAATATTACTCTTAAATTTCTTTAAAGTTTAAACGTTCCCTTGAAATTTCTTAAAAGTTAAAATATTTCTTTAAAATTCCTTTAAAGTCTAAATATTCCCTTCAAGTTCCTTTAAAGTAAAGAATAATAAAGTAAGGAATATTTAATATTTATTACTTTATTCATATAAAAAAAGTATTTATTACTTTATTAATAAAATATTCCTTACTTGATTTGTATAAAGTAAAGAATATTTAAATATTCTTTTAAAATTCCTTTATAGTTTGTATATTCCTTTGTAGTTCCTTTAAGGTATATATATATATATATATATATATATATATATATATTTTTTTTTTTTTTTTAAAGTTCCTTTGAAATTTAAATTTTCCTTGTCTAATCATAAATACCACTTCGTGTTATAATAACGTGTACAATTATACTAGAACATATACCTTTAGTATCAAACCTAAGTTTATATAGGTATGATTTTATTTTAATATATACGCTTAAAACCTACAATAAGTTAGGATTAAGTTAGTTAAGGTAGCGGGAAGTCGCTGGATGAGAGCAGCACAGGACCTGTCCATGTGGATATCTTTAGAAAGAGAGAGAGAGGTTTATATTTCGCAGAGGACGTCAATCTGCCAACATGATGTTAAGTAAATAATTCTTCTGTGTATATTTAAATTCTATCTATAAATAAATACAGTTAAAAAACTTTTAAGTAAAACGGTTTTTTGATACCCATATTGTGGTGGTTGTGAAAAAATATGTACCTAGTCTGCCATTTTGGAACGACGTCCATCTTGAATTTTAAATTTTGACGTAATCATCGTGTTGTACTAGTGTAGCGTTTTCATTTGATACCCATATTGAGGGGGTTAAGGAAAAATATGTAATCCGCCATTTTGTATCGGCGGCCATCTTAGATTTATAATGTTATTGATTTTATTATATTGTATTGTCATCTAAATTAAATGTGTGTACCAAATTTCAGATCAATCTGACAACGGGAAGGTGCTGAAATTTCAATTTCTAATTTTGACCCAAACAAATAAATTCCGTACGAGTCGAACTAAATAAAACCGTTTAATAACAAGTTATAATGTCTTATCTCCGTATTGCTTTCTGCAAGTTCGCTTGAAGCGTTTTATATTAAAAAAAGAATTAGATATTTCAAAATAAATCAATAATTTAAAATTCTTTGTACCCAATAAATTTACTTGCTAAAATAAAAAAAAATATGCCAGCTGTCAAATGTTTTCCGGTTGAAGAAATTAAAGAATCTTCAACACCGTCATTTGAGACGTAAGAGCGCTTTCAAGTGGATTTCTTTTCACTTTAAAATGTTTCAGTTCGACGAACGCTCAATGGAGTTGCAGGTAGAGAATTGAAATGTTCACTCGAGTGATACAGACACCACTCCGCAGATTTATGTTCTTAATGCCATTGATAGGTTTTACATGAACTTGCAGAAATAATTATTCAAGAAATATGTATACAGGATGATTGTTGTCGCATTTGTCAGTAAAGATGAAACATTTTTACACCTATTTAAATATATTTATATATCTTTCTAATAGAACGCTACTGGCCAATAACTTCTGGCTGTAGAACAATAAATAATTTTAATATCAAGTAATTGAAATATCGAAAACACTTTTTATTACTATATTATTATTACATTATTTATTATTTCTGAAAACATTATTTTTATATAGTGTGTATCATATATTGACTGCAAATGAGTTAAACCTTTTTAAATATATACTACCTATTTAAGGCATTTGTATTGATCACCCTGTATAATTTAACATTTTTTTTAAACAGTTCATATGCAATACTAATTTAGTGGTATTTTCGTTTATATATATAGAAATGTAATAATAAAATTTTATCTAAATATGTGACATTTAAATTTAAAATAGATAACTAATATATATGTATGTCGTCAATAATTTTAGAAAAAGCTTTTACACATAGACCCAATCATCCTATATATATACATATATATATATATGTAAATATATATATATATATGTAAATATATATATATATATATATATATATACATATATATTCATAAGTATGTAAATATATATATGTATGTATATATATATTATACTAATATTCCACAGACATCAGCATCCGTACCTTTGTTTTTACAATTACGTCTAACATTTTTAATTTTTTTGCTGTCAACTAATTATAATCATTATTTATATGTTATACCCATGTCATAATATTAGTCCTTTTCTTACTTAGGATGGACTTCCGAAAAAAAACGCCTGAATCTATTAGATACTAAAGTACGTACTCCTCATGCCCATCAGAGGGTTCCCACAGAACACTCGCCACATGACACCCGCTGCAGACACTCAAAAAACTGCAAGCGCAAACCACTCAGCATCATCAGCAACCACTGTACCTTTCACCATGTTTAACACATCAAAACATAACGCTACTCACCACGACACAACAACGTGGGCGGACCGTGGTTGGATCCGGATCCCTCTTCGGCTCGCCTGTGGTCCACGCATCCGTACTAACCGGCAAACACACTCCAGCAACACACCCCGTCAAAGCACTACTGCCATCTATCATCACTAGAAAGAATCCCACAATACAATGGAGCTATTCGTTACAACATATATATCAATGTTGTTCCAACATACAAACGCTCACTGCGACGCAAAGGCCTCAAAGATATCTATGGAGGATATAGAAAAATCGTTACGGCATGCGGGTTGGCGATCGAAGTCTGGTATTATAGTATGCAGAGGACGTTGAAGTCCATCCTCTGGAAACTTTTTAGTGTAACAGTGATGATGTAATATAATTAACACGTTCACTGCGGGCCCAATTTTGAAGAACTTTCAGCTGGTGCGGCTGAGGTCGAATCAGCCTCAAGCTGAACTTCCTAGTAGTGCGGTTGAGGCCTTTTCTGCCTCATGTTCATCAATATTTTTTTACAATATTGAGTCAATGCTTCGCAGAGATAAAGAAAGCTATATTTGTCTTTGTCATACCTCATACGGTTGAGTGTAAACAGCCGCCGCACTAGAGAGAAAACACGAGTTTTACGCGCCGCACCAGTGCAAAGTCTACCATGAGGCTGAATCGACCTCAAGCCGCAGTGAACGTGTTAATGCACCAAGTGTGAATTATATAAGATTGTATCACAGGAATCGAATCCGCGACATGAGATCGTAAGTAGAGAGGATTGACCTCTACCACTGAGCTACCACTTCTCTATATCAGAGTTCCCCAAACTTTTTTGTGTCGTAGACCCCTTGTCATGTTTTTCCGTGTTGGGTAGACCCCCTACTTACCTGATATTGATTTCCTGTAAATTTCTAACTGTAGTGAAGTTCAGTGTTAAAAACTTAAAGTAAAAACAAATGTTAATTTAGACATTTATTAAATGAATTTAAATTAAAACTACTCAAAATAAAACTTTGTATCTGTTATGTAAAATATACGTAACATTAAATAAACTATAAATAAAATAACATAAGCAATAAATTTTTTTCTTCATAGGTACTTTTGTAAATAATGTAAATGTTTTGATATGATAAGACAGTATGATGTAAGTAAATAGGTACTATCAGTGTATGTGTTGAGATTCACTATCGTGGACCGACATTTTTATTTCATAGATCCCCAATTTTTTTTTGCTGACGTAGACCCCTTGCAGGTTGTCATAGACCCCTAGGGGTCGATGTAGACCACTTTGGGAATCACTGATCTATATTAATCAATGTACGAGTTATTGTTGAGATATAAAGAAGATTTTTCTAAGAGTTACTATAAAGATTTCTTATTTCTTCATCGACTCTAGACATCAGTCTATTACTTTCAGGTTCAGCAATCCTATATCTGAACAATCCCCAGCGAGGCTGTAAATCCCAAGTTATGGCCATAATAATGTCGCTGACATGAGGAATAGCGCCTCCTATATTCAACGAAAATGCTTTTTAAGCGTTATGTTAGCTTGAAGCTAAAATTTTCGTAATTTGACTTTTTAACTTTCTCTATACATAAAAATATGTGTGTGTCTTATTTAGTTATTTATTGTATTATTCGCATTGTTTGCCGCATACGCATTTGTCAGCGGGATGGCGGGCGGTGCACTTTGACTACCACTGCATGTGCGGAAGGGGCTAAATATTGGTCCTTTTCTTACTTAGTTATTTATATAAAAACTTTGGCTTTTTTGTCATCAAAACAGTGTATAGCATTTACATCTATATCCTAACACTCTTTATAAAGTGATCACTCTGAAGTATGATAAATTCAAATTCAAAATATCTAAATTTAAATAGGCATTTGAAAGCGTTTTTGATTCGTCTATAAGCTAACATCGGCTTGGAACGCTGATCTGTTGAGAAGAGCCGACCAGAAACTCAAAAATCCATGTGTACATTAAAATACTTATCATGTAAATGAGTCAACAAAACAACAAACATTTCGATGAACTAAAAACTCTTTGGTGCTATAATAAGATGTATTTATTAATATATTTTTAATTTTAGATTTTTTTATTTATCATATGTGTGCCAAGTTGTGGAGTGTTTAATAAGTTTATTAGGCTATTTTAGAGACAACACCTGACGAGCTGGAGCACAAAAATTAAAACGCTTGGATGAAAGGTAGATGTGATTTATTTTTAAAAGTCATTCGCCTACAACTTCTGATATACCAACGCCGTAATAAATTATTTGTCATGCGAAAGAAAACATTTTTACATAAAACTCTCACAACTCAGGATTACGAATTAAATATTGATTCAGAATAGATATTGGATAGTCTTTAGTTCCTTATTCAATGACAGCACTAAAGATTTACTACAAATTCACAAACAACAAGACATACGTGAAGCCGTCCGACATTCTTATAATTTTTAAACGGTTTTATTTAGTTCGACCTGTACGGAATTTGTTTATTTGGGTCAAAATTAGAAATTGAAATTTAAGCACCTTCCCGTTGTCAGATTGATCCGAAATTTGGTACACACATTTAATTTAGATGACAATACAATATAATAAAATCAATAACATAATAAATCTAAGATGGCTGCCGATACAAAATGGCGGATTACATATTTTTCCTTAACCCCCTCAATATGGGTATCAAATGAAAGGACTACACTAGTAAAACACGATGATTATGTCAAAATTTAAAATTCAAGATGGACGCCGTTCCAATATGGCGGAATAGGTACATATTTTTCCCCAACCACCACAATATAGGTATCAAAAAACCGTTTAACTTAAAAGTTTTTTAAATGTATTTATTTATATTTTGCGGCGTGCGTAGATTGATGGGTTGACAGATAAGCGAAAGCATTTTGACAATTTATATTATTTTGCTACAAAATTAAGAAAAGGAAGGTGTAAGATATCTTATAGAACTTTATCATATATGCTTACAATTAGACCTATAAAGTATTTGTCATATTAGGCTTTACATGTATAATTTTATATGTTGTACGAGGGTCAAACTGAAAGTTCTTAGAAAATCAAAAACTAGGCATTCTAGCAAGTTATTAGTTTTATTATAACTTTTCAAAATAGCGTCCATTTACATCAATACACCGCTGCATTCGATGGAACCATTGAGAAAAGCACCTTGCCCACTCGGCCTTAGGGGTCTCTTCGACGGCGTTTTGAAACGCAGCCACTGCTTCTTCGGCGTCCATAAAATGTTTTCCTCGAAGTTTTTCTTTTATTTTCGGGAATAAATAAAAATCGCAGGGTGCGAGGACGAGGCTATACGGCGGGTGACCCAGTAATTCCACGTCTGAGGTCGCCAAATAGTCGATTGTTTGCCTGGCGGTGTGCGACGAGGCATTGTCGTGATGAAGGAGGATCCTGCTACGAGGTCGTTTCTCTCGAACTTTTTCCAAGACAAGTGGCAAACAGTTGTTAGTGTACCACTCTGCATTAACCGTTTTCTGATCCTCTAAGACAACTGTCGCGTAATGACCTGTCTTTCCGAAGAACGAGGCCACCATCTTTTTTCCAACACTTCGACCTCTCTTCACTTTAGTTGGCAAATCTTTGGAAGGAAACACCCACTGAGCAGACTGTCTTTTGGTTTCCGGATCATAACAGTAAATCCAGCTTTCATCACCCGTTAGTATGTCGAACACAGCATTTGAGTCACCTCCGTTAAATTTTTGGATAATTTCTCGGCACCAATCAACACGGCGGAGTTTTTGAGCCTCGGTCAAATTATGCGGTATCCAGCGGGCACAAAGCTTCCTGACCGCTAAATGTTCATGGAGGATTTTGTGCACTTGACTCATACCTATGCCTAGACTTGTCCGAATCTGCTGATAGGTCACTCTTTTGTCAGTCTCTATCATACGCCGCACAACACTGATATTGTCTTCAGTCGTCGCTGTAGAAGGCCGTCCCTCACGCAAATCATCGGTGAGATTAGTTCGACCACGTTTGAATTCATTAAACCAGTTGTAAACTGTGGCACGAGATGGGGCTTCATCGTGAAAAGCCAATCGAAGTCTATCATAACTTTCTTGTTGACTTATATGACATCGAAAGTCATAAAAAATCATTGCACGAAAATTTTGTCGGCTTAAATTCATTCTGACGTGCACAGACAATTTTCAATTTGCCGCCAAATCGTAAAACAAATGACAAATGAATGAAATGTATACTCAATATTATTGGTAAAGAGTTCTATTTTCAAAATTTAAACTTATTTTTTTAATATAATGCTTTTAAGTTGCCAGTTCTAAAAACTTTCAGTTTGGCCCTCGTATATATCATATGTCTGTCACAACTTTAATATAAGATTTAAATTATGTAAAAGATTTAAATTGTGTAAAATGTATTATACATTGTATAATATAATATTATACATATTATACATTGTATAATATTACATAAATATCATGTATAAATGTATCAATATATTTTTCGAAGGTTTTAACACTGTTTAACCTTCATGCTCATTAAGAATTCAATTGTGTTAAAAAAAATGAAGGTAAAATATTAGATTAGTCATAAAAAACGAGAATATTCGATAATCAAAAACCGTGCCGGCAGCTGGTCGATTGCTTACATTGTTTCGGCTATGATTGTCACGGTCAAACGTTTTAAATTGATATATAACAATTAATATGTTACAGATACAATTACTTTTAATCTTTTTTTTTTAGTATGGCCCCGCTATTAGAGGCCTCTCGTACCCCTAATTAGTTGGGATCAGGGTCTTTGTTTACAAATAAGTTTTTCAGATCTTTCATCTTTATTCTTCACTCACTGTCATACTTCTCAATTTCTTTTATTCTTACCTTATTTCCATCACAACATCTTTCATTCCTTCTTGCTTTCATCGCCTTCCTTCCATCATCTTATTACTCTTAGGTGGCTAGGTACATTTTTTTATTCTTTATTTTATTATTGACTTATTCTATTTTTTTTTCATCACAGTTTTCTTTGGGTTGTGCTTTCTTAATACATTACTACACTTTTCTTATTCTATTTTTCCTATTAATAATTGACTAGTTATTTAATGTGCAGTTTATTGTGTACCTACTTATCTATACTGTTTTGTTTCTATTAACAGTGTCACTCACCACCCTACGAGCAAACGATAGGAATGATGGGCGAAGGTTTTCGTCGCCCATCATTAAGGCGATGCTCTCTAAATCTATCTTTAACTTTACCTCCGTTTCCAGGGCACTGCACATCCCTGCATGTGCGGGACAATAGGCCACAAGGTGGGCCACGGTCTGGTCCACGCCCGGTTCACAGAGGCACGAGGGGTCCTCCTTGAGCTTAAACCTGTGAAGGTACTCAGAGAACCCCCCGTGCCCCGTGAAGAGCTGGGCCAAGACCGCGTCCACCCCGACTTTGCGGAGCACGCGATAGGACTGCGAGGCATTCGGGAAAAATATCCTCGTTACCGAAGCCGTCTCTCCTTCCACATACCTCCTATTCCATTCGTCGAGCATTCTCGAGCAATTACTTTTAATCTAACTGAAATATCTTTAGTTATTTTTGTAACTTAGTGGACCGTACATATACTCAAGGTTGCAAGAAGTAGCTAGATGCGGACAGCAGATATCTGTTAATTATATTATAATATGCCAAGCAGAGGCCGTTCATCTGCAGAAAAGAAGAAATTGAAAAGTGCCATTACAGCGTATAACGTTCACTTACAAGATTAACACACGAATATAAGGTCGACAAATGACTTAGGTCACACGTTGCTTTATATCTCTCCTATTAAAAACCTATGATAAAGATAGATATAAAATTAATTCATTCAACATTGGAACTTTTAACACATCTCTTATCGATTATTATTATAATTATAATTATTATAATATGTATTATTAAGTGTTAAATATGTGTGTTAATATAATTTTACGTGTCATCTTTAGGAACTTGGTTTAATTTTGGAAAAATTTGCATAACTAATACTTGTGGTTGACGTGCTATTATATTTTTGAATTGTTATTAACATAATATAACTATAATATCGTGTAAGCTAAGCATTTTCAGGCAAATAAATTTTATTTCGTCAACTTTTGTTAAACTATTTTATTTTTGACTCTGTTATGCTTCTCAAGATATTATAGTTATGGAGAAGAAGCAGGAAGAAACTCCACAACAACACATCTTTTAATAAAGTTTAACAATACCGTTTTATACATATACACTTTATGAGATATAGCCTAAATGAAATCAAAATAATCAGGCGACATCGCTGCCAAGGATTATTATCATTTAAATGTTCGTTTATTGAATAATATGCCTTTCTCGTCAATGTACTATTAATAATCGTTTTTAATTTTGTAAATGGTTGTCTAATAATGTTTTGCGGTAATATATTTAAAAATATGATTCAGTTTATTATAAACGAATTAGAGACATTTTGCAGAAACTTTGACATCCTCTTTTTTAAATTATTATAATTATTGTAAACGTATCAAAATATTATTATAAATATATTGTGAGGCCAATGTAAAGATATTGATTTGTTTAAACCGTTTTCTCTACGAGATAAGCAGCTGTAAGTAAATTGCTGAGATTGCTCTCTTTTGCAAAACAAATATATTTTCAATACCCGCACCTTTTACCCTGAAGCTTAAATCTATAAAACACAGTAGTATAATATACAATAGAAAAGAATAAAATTTAGAAGTAAGTCAAAAAGGGTCGAGCAAGATCCTCAAGCTAGTAGTGAATAAATAAATATTAGTAAATAAAAAAAGATAATAACTATGTTAAAATAAAACTAGAATTAAAAATTACAATTTGTAGTAAAATGAAAATAATTTTGAGTCAAAACTGTGATACTGTAACAAATTTTTCCCGATACGTGATAGAACCGGTATGCGATAAATAAATATTAATTTTTATTGTTAACTAAATTATTTTATCTTTACCGTATTGGTCGTGGAATGTCCATTTCTGGACAAGTGGTCGACGTCCAATATTTCCCGACAACCTTAATGAAGTCATCGGTCATGATTAAAGCCCCCAGAAGCTGTTCTGCACGCTATATGACCTGCACACTATCTTTTCCACCTTCCAATCCACTGAACTGAACGAGCAAATGTCAGTGAGACATTCATCGATGTGGCGAATACGGCAACCGCCGCAGTGCAATGGTAGTCGTGCAACAAAGTGCACCGCCCGCCAGCCCGCTGATAAATGCGTATGCGGCAAGCAATGCGAATTACACAACTGCCACCGTTAAATCACTCATCACGTGTTTCACCCCTCCACGGGGCATCTTCAGGAGTTATGATACACCGATTAGTGCCAAACACAGAGTCTCTGTGAAAAAATTATAAATATTGGTCTTTTTCTTACTTAGGATGGACTTCCACAAGGTAACGCCTGATTCGATTAAATATGTATAGTAGAGACGAGGAAGTGGACGCACGAAACGTAATTTTAAAACTGGACACAGTTAGGGCATTAAATTAGATTTAGAGACTTACCTTTTTCAGTTAATAACTGTAAGAAAAAAAATTCGGAAATATTAAACGTATAAACAAAAGCACGGACGCTAATGTTTGTGAAACATAGATCCTAGTTATAAATAAATACATGTAAAAAACTTTTAAGTTAAACGGTTTTTTGATACCCATATTGTGATGGTTGTGGAAAAATATGTACCTAGTCTGCCATATTGGAACGGCGTCAATCTTGAATTTTAAATTTTGTCATAATCATCGTGTTTTACTAATGTAGCCCTTTCATTTGATACCCATATTGAGGGGGTTAAGGAAAAATATGTAATCCGCCATTTTGTATCGGCGGCCATCTTAGATTTATAATATTATTGATTTTATTATATTGTATTGTCATCTAAATTAAATGTGTGTACAAAATTTCAGATCAATCTGACAACGGGAAGGTGCTTAAATTTCAATTTCTACTTTTGATCCAAATCCAAATAAACAAATTCCGTAAGGGTCGAACTAAATAAAACCTTTTAATAATAATAAAAAAGAACTATCTCGGTAACTTTTATTTACGTATCTCCACATTTGTGATTCGATTCGATTTAGAGATATGCCAAGGATAGTGCTTTCTAGGACTCGTTCAAACTATGAGAATTCCAAAGGATCATAAATCATCAAAAAATATTGTTTCAACTAAAATAATAATCACACAATACTGGCACTCGAAATTTCAACATTATTAAGTCGTAAAAAAATATAACGATAATACGTAAAAATAAAGTTTCAGCGAATTTTCTAGCAATGTCGCCTTTATTATATTTGCAACGTATGAAAAAATGAAATGGATTTCATTATTTGCGATGTACAAATAATATTTCTCTGTTCTTTTTTTTTTGTAACATTTTCACTGTTAGAGCTCTTGTATTTTTTTTTTTCATTTCAGTTTAAGTAGAATTGCCAATTACAATTCCGCAATAATATATATATGTATTCAGTCTGATTGTTAAAATTGTAAAAACTTTTAATATTAATTTTAATCACGCTGTATAAATTGATCAGTTTAATAATTTACATTGATAAATTTCGTTTGCTGTAAAGGGACTGGCCATTAACATCTGGCAATGTAGTCTGCAAAGATGTAATAAAAAAACAATTAATTTTAATAGGTTAATTAGTTCGAATTTTGAGTTTTCCAAAAAAAGCGTTTCCTTTTTCTTACTTAAGTATTTTTATGATCATATCAGGCATGGATATCCTGTCCACAACTGGACATGGGTTTCCTCCAAAGATTTCCGAAGGATTTTTCTCCAGAGAGATGTCCTATTGTAGTCACCACGCCAGAATCTCAATCAAGAGGCCATCTGTTCTCCGCGCTACATAACCTGTACTTTTCCACTTTAAATGCCATGTTCAATAAATATAATAAATTAATTAATTATTGTAATAATTTAACATAAGTTAGAATAGGACCAACATTTAGCCACTTCCGCACATGCCAAACACACAACAACTCTGTTTGGCACTAATCAGTGGAACATAACCCCTGAAGATGCCCCGTGGAGGGGTGAAACACGTGTTGAGTGTTTTATAGGTGGTGGTTGTGTAATTCGCATTGTTTGCCGCATACGCATTTATCAGCGGGCTGGCGGGCGGTGTACTTTGTTGCACGACTACCACTGTATGTACAGTGCGATATTTTTACGAATAAGCTTTTAACAAAGCTGAAGGAAGTAATTCAAGATAAGCTTAATTTTATTTTTGTCGTCATTATCGTTTCGTTTCTTGCAGTAGGCGGCAAGGTATAGGTATCGCCCAAAGATATCTATAGGGGATATACTATAGGCGTCACGCTTGACAGGCGCGTTGGCGACCGCCAGTGTGGTATTGTGGTACGCAGAGAACGATGCTGCATATCCTCTGGAAACTCCTTTATGAGCAGTGGCAATCTTATACACCAATACCTCACTTTGCGTCGTGGTTACGTTCCAAAGAAACACGACGCAAATTGTAACGCCGCAAAATGAATAAAGATTTTCTATAGCAAACCATGTAAAGATCGAAGATAGGTTCCAGGGTTACGAAAATATTACTTTTTAAAATTAAAATTGAACGAAGTTAACATTAAAAAAAAAAACAAAAATAATATAACTCTGCCAATAAATAAATTGGAATAATATTTACCTTTTTTGTAATCAGCAACAGCAAGGTAAAAATTTTGTAAATTTATTATTCTCTTTTAAAAAAAGCACAACACACTACGTAATTAAAACTGCACTCCAAAATTAGCAAAACAAAGTGAAAATAAAACCGTGTTCAAATTGCGTTGTTTTTAGTTAGGGAATCCCCGAGTTTTGATAGCATGGCGCAATTAAAAATTAAAGTGTTACCATCTTTTAGAAAATTTCAAAATAAAAATTAAAGACTCGAACCCAAAACAACGCAACCTCAAAAATCTAACGACGCACAGTGAAAATTAGTATTAATTAAGCAGCGACGCAATTTTGAAAAAAAACACAAAACGTAATGACGCAAAGCGAGGTATTGGTGTGTATAATGAACAAAGTGTAAATTATTTAAAATTGTATTACGAGAATCGAATCTGCGACCAACGACTGCAAGTTTTAATCCCCTACACATACATCATTATAAATAATTAAAAATAATAAATGAATAACGCAAATAAAAATTCAAATTAGCTTTGATAGCGCCGTTGACTAAATAGCAATTGCTAGACTATTCCGCTATAAATTATAGCACTCAAGTAGTATTTATTTAGTCTTTTAAAAGCTATTTCGTAAAGCGAATGTTTTTTTTTTACTAAAGTCGTCGGCTTTTAGTGTGCTGCGATGCGAGGAATTGGATAAATGTATGGTATGGATGTATATTTTACGTTCTATTTATAAATAGCAATCTTCAAAACTTTATATATATTAAAAAAATGCGTTCAAATTTAACTGATTCAAATTGATTACATCTTTTTTATTTTTATATTTCCGATGTTTTGTTTACTCTACATTAAACATGGTCACTGATAAGACGTAGGTATTAGTCGATCCATGCGTTTTAGCTATACCATGGTTTTTTCAAACATCAGGTCCTGGACGAACCAAAAACCAGCAGAACAGAGTAAGACATTCACCTATTATATGAACAGAAGAACATGTTAAAGTCAACCGAAGACGCTTGATGCATCTTCCAACCGGTATCCTTGGAAATCTATGGAGGAATAGGCCTAGCAGTAAACATCCTTTGGCTAGAATGATAGTAAAACAATAGTCCATCCAATGATTACCTGAAGAAATCTCTGTAAAGTAAGACCGCACTGTACACGCATGTTTTTATATTCTATTGATGTACAATTAACACTAAATAAATAAATACAGGTCCAGGCTTGTGCTTCAAGCATTCAGCGACCTTCTGCGATCTTAACAATATCCTCAGTCCCCCTAGTGGGGCGCCTACCCACGTTCTTGGTCGCCACTAAGCCTTCCAGCCCTGATGCACAATTAAACAGAAGTTACATTAGAGATAATGTATTTATTTCGTCATTTCAGCTTATGGATGCTCACCGCTAGGCACAGGTCTTTACCGAACTTATCTGTGCGAGGATACAGCATAATCACCACGCTTTGCAGGCGGCTTGACGATCGTAGTGTTGTACCATGAACGCTGCTGTTCGTTCCTAGTAAACTTCTTTGTCAGGAGTGACAACCCCATATAATTGATGAACAAAATGTTAATCATAAAAGATAGTAATCCAGGAATCGAATCCAATACCTACGATCGCAAGTATCACTCCTCTACCGCTGTAATACCACTACTCGTTTATGATAAATAATTAAAAAAGCACGTTTTAAAATAACGTATTATAATTTTCGTGACGTTGACCTTCAAACTGGTTTAATACCGTTGTTTCGATCTACGGAATATAAGATGTTAAAAAAATTATTACAAATTTTTAATAAAGCGTTGTGCTATAAATAAAGATGCAACGTATATCTATAACGGCTTTTGCTAAAAATAGTTCTTTAAAAATGCTGTTATGTTATTTACTAACTATTACATATATATATGTACATGAGTGTGTGTGTGTGTGTGTAACTAAGTAAGATCTCCACCTGTGTATTAATCATCACGAATCACTAGATGGACACTTGATATTTAGAGGGAAAGTTACTTTCATCTAGTAAAAGTCAACTAAGTATATATATATATATATATATATATATATATATATATATATATATATATATATATATGAGAAACGGCTTAGTATAGAACTAATTTATTAGGACAGTTACGTAGAATATCTCGATATTCGATTAACAGCTTGTCAATGTTTTCTGAGATCAACGGTTTTACCCAGGTATATATCTACAGCCTACTACTCATATTATTACAATATCAATATAAATACGATTTAAATCACGCATGTCAATGCCTGTATGATTAAATACATTTAGACTTTTTTTTAGTTTTGTCAATAATTGACAATATAAATAATCGATTGCTAATAAATTTTAGAAAATAATCTCATAGGTCTGTGGTACGTTCAAAGGTTCAGACCTCTTGTGGCAGCTCCGTGCATACCTTCGACAGCTACTGAAGACCAGCTATCATAAGTAACAGCTACGCGACTGAAATTGGAAGAACTGTTCCAAAGACCAATCACGTGCCTTCTACATCAACTCATGACCTTATCTGCCGAGCTGGAGTTAGATTACTTTTTATAGTGTTAAAATACACAAATCACTCTGTGTTTGGCACTGGTCGGTATAACATCGTCTGAATATGCCCCGTGGAAGGGGTGAAACACGTGTAGAATGAATTAACGGTGGTAGTTGTGTTTCGCATTGTTTACCGCACGCACCCTATAGTTCAGTCTTTATATTATATGTACTATATATAAAAATGAATGTTTGTCTGTATGTTCTCTACAGAATGTTACCGATGAAGCTGTAAAAGCCAAAACGGCTAACAGCGCCCAGCAACATTAGAATATAGCCAGTCGGACGGTACGCTTTATTGCACGACTACAGCTGTATATCGGAAGTAGCTATATATTAGTCCCTTTTTTAGTTAGAATGGACTTCCACGAGGTAACGCCTGAATCTATTAGATAAAATAATATACGCTTGTTGCGTTGTTATATCTCATCTTCATTCCTGTGGCGGTCAGGACAGAGATCAGCTCCTGTGTTCACGAGGAAACGTGCGTGTGTTACAGTCTTCGTGCAGCAAGAAGTTTAGATAAATGACTTTTGGAGATATTAATATACGTATACTAGCTGATCCCGCAAACGTTGTTTTGCAAAAAAATTAAAGTTTTAAATTAACAAATTAAAGATAAGGATTGATCGTAGAGGGGTGAAAATTTAGGGTTGTATGTATTTTTGTATGCTGTATCATAATAAAATAAAAACCAAAAAATTTGTATAAAAAATAAAATAAAAAATTTAGGGGTGGACCACCCTCATCACTTAGGGGTATGGAAAATAGATAGTAGCCGATTCTCAGACCTACTAAATACGGATATAAAATTTGGTAAAAATCGGTCAAGCCGTTTCAGAGGAGTTCAAGTTCGAACACCGTGACATGAGAATTTTATATATTAGATGTTTTATTAAAAATATAATATCGCAATTATGACAATAATGTCGATGTAATGAAATAAAATATTACTATAGAGAATGTAAGTGAATAATTGTATAAGGATAAACAAGTTTTATTAATTGTGGGCCAATGTGAACGACAAGATGCAAAGTCAATGTTAAAGGATATAGACTCTAAAAGGATATCGTGCTAGATCCACTGCCGTGTAGGTATGTCCTGTCTATTCCAACTTTAAGATATATAATCGAGTACATTTTTTTAAGCATGTCGATATATTTTTAAATCAGGGGTCAGCAACCTTTTTAATCGACGAGCCAATTTAAAATTTTATATTTTTTCGAGTTAGTAAAAATAAAATAGGATACGAAAAATTTTTGGTCAATTATAACATTAGCACAATTAAAACTCAATTTAACATATGTTTTCATTATGTTAATTCTATCAATAGTAGAAAATACATAACAGAGAAAAGTAAAAAAAGAAGTTTGTACAAAAAAAATTGTTTATTAACATTTGTTTTTTTATGGCTTATAAATACATCACAGATAATAAATTTATACAATTGTTTATTTAAAAATAGTTTATATCCTACATCAATATGAACTAATATTATTAATTACATCTTAGATGAACAAAGTTTTTGTTTTTTTTTTCTCAGCGATCCCTTTGCTGTATAATATTCACATTGAATCATTTGCAGCGATCACTTATCACTAGAACACTACTAGAAGAGCCCAAGATGATAGACGCTATATTTAACTACCCTTTTATGGTATCCTTTGGCGTAAAATATCAGAATTTTTTAATGACATTTTTTTATTACACCAAAAAGGTTTTACACATCTGACAACATGAGATTTTTTTAATTTTCGTGCTTGCCTTTTGCACTAATATTATGATTTAGCTGTCAATACCTTCATCACCATGTAAACCGATAATCGCACACTACAAGACACTGGTCTTCTCCAAAGACCATCATGATGTCAGATCTTCGCCGCTGGCGACTTTCTTCGACCTTGATTCACCTGTTCACCTAGCAGGGAGCATACCATCGCCGCGTCTATCGGCTTTTGATCACCATTCTTGGATCTTTCGATTCCAATATAGTTTTACCTTACTCTGCTTGGCTTACCATAGTTAGAAAATCTCTTATTTACATGATGGTATTTTTGCTAAATTATTGCAATAAAGAGAAACATTTAACTCATTATTATTATCCATAGCCAGGTTCCAGGGATAAAGTATTTAGGTCTTTACTTTAAACCACTTGAACAAAGTTAGTTTGACCCACACATCTCTTAAAGCAGTGGTAGTCCAGCGGTTGTTGTCCTGTTCTACGATAGCAGAAAAGTTTGATGCTAGTTACAAATTTATATATATATATAAGTGTATATATATATGTGTGTATATACATATATATGTGTGTGTGTGTGTAACTAAGTAAGATCTCCACCCATGTACTTAATCATTACGAATCACTTGATAAATACTTGAAGTTTAGAGCGAAAAGTTACTTTCATCTCGACCCGAGAAGGTGGTACACAAAACTAAACCTGAATAATTTTTGGTACGTTAAAAATAACCAACATGGATTTCATACTAAAATATCCACAGAAGGTAGTACGGGCTCAGGAAGCAGATTGACAGCTTGTTCATAAACCAAATGAGTTTTAACTACATACGTTCCAACATTATGTGATTAAGTCAACGCTATTTGAAATTGTATCTCAACAGAGCATGTCCGCAAGTCTTTCTGTGCAATATTCAAAACCAATTTCCAGGTACAAGTTTGAGGTGCTTCTAGCTTTCCTTACTTTTATATGTTAAACTAAAAATAAATCTTCAGAATTTATACTCCGCGCAATAGAAGTATATATCTCATTCTCCTCTTTCAATCCATCTTTCGCATTGTAATAAGGAAACTCGTTAAATGTAGACAAATAGTATATGCCGGGTTTGTTAAACTTAGTTTCGAGACCCGCGTAGTTTGTCTCCGTGTTATTGTAGCATCTCGCAAATCTAGCGTCCTGTATCGAATCACACTTGACGCCTATAAACTTTTTAGGATTTATTATTGCTTGCCACCAATATAAAGCGGATTTTACATGACTACAGATCATTAAACAAGGTATGGAAGGTATATCGCTAGGCTGAAATTCTCCACCGTTTACATAAAAGTCCACATGTCCTAAGTTTTCAGCGATTCCGAAGCCGTCCATGTTGGTGTGGAGTACATCAACTCTTTCAGCGTCGGATGGTGAAAGTTTAGAATCAGGTGGCAGAGCTCTGAAGCAAGGACCAGCAGGATCCAAGCCTGTTATCCTTCCAGGTTTCTTTCCAGTTGCGGCGTAGAAGTATTTCGCTGCGTAGCTAGATATGTGAGCACCAAGACTTGTGCCGACCAGTTCTAGATTCTCCCCTCTCAATCCCTGGTCAGTCAATTGTACGAGAAATTCTCCTACTTTATCACCCAGTACTTTGGACAGCCGCACAGACCTGGAAATTTTATTATTGCGTTAAAAGTTACGGGCTTGCATAAACAGATCGAAGTCTAAGCGGCAAATTTTTTTTAATTTTTTTTTATTTGATTTATTTATTGCCAGCTATTTTACGAAATTTCAATTCTTTTAAATACGCATTTAAAACACGCAAAAGTATGTGGTTTTTTTTTTCAAAAATAATATTTATAGAAATTATTTAAACAAAAGTACAAAATATGCGTATTGAAGTTAGATATATGCACACGTATATGACAGCACTCCTAATATTCACACTAGTAATTAGTTTCGATTTCCTAGGAGCTGACATGGGTTATATAAATTTAAATATTGAAATAATTCGACAATCAATCGGAGCCAAAAATAATCGTTCACAGAACCGCATGTTACTCGCAAACCGCAGTTTGGTTACCCCTGTTATACAGGGTTATTGGTTATAGATATAAAACCTTAAAAGCAGTGAATTTATAGCTTATTTATGGTAAAAATGTATTGTTCAAATAAATAGGAAAAACCGATTTTAAATTTCGAATTACTATGAATCACTGCAGACTCTAATATCGGAAGGTATTGGCCTATCCAATTGGTATAAAAATAAAAAAAATAATTATGACATATTTCAGAGTGAAACTTTAAACAGGTGACTTAAAATTGTTGCAAAACCTTTGTTTGTTGACAAAAGACTACGTTCACATCTTTAAAGCTTTTACATCACCCTGTGTATTAAAATATATGTTAAAATTCAATCATCAGATGCAAAGGTATGTATATATATGTAATTAAGGTGAACATAATAAGGATATGACAGTTTGTCTGTTGCATACAATGATACATTGTTTCGTGAAGAATTCAATTGATTGTTCAATCCTTGATTACAGAGTATACATTGTCTTGGGTGAACCAAATAATAACGCCTTTATATATATTTTTTTTAGATTTACTAAGAATGTTAACTAACTAATAACTCAATATGACATAATAACCATACATCGTTCTTTTTTCAAAAAAATGTTTTTTTTTGTTAACCTATTTCATTGCAATTCGTCCTGTATTTTTAATATCTTTATATTTGCATATAATTCTAAATCCTAATGGTAATCCGTAATTAATTAAATAAATTATAATTTAATAATTATAAGCTTTCATATATATCGATCTACAAGTTTTAATTATACGTGATGAGTACCGTAGATGTACGAAGGTATAATAGCAAATTGATGTGGCATTAGGCATGTATAGTTGTGTGCAATAGATGGCCGGTGGAACTGAGTTTCTGAAGTAGAGAGCACGGATGGTCAAGCGCAGCGTAAGACATCCTTTAAGGTGAGCAAAGGACCTGTGGCCAGCAGCTGACGTCACAAGGTGGACTGTGGTGACTAAATTCCGCTTTCAACTGTTAAAAACCTATAGGTCTATATCGACCCCTAGGGGTCTATGACAACCTGCAAGGGGTCTACGTCAGCGAAAAAAAAATTGGGGGTCCATGAAATGAAAATGGGGGTCCACGATAGTGGATCTCAACACATACACTGATAGTACCTATTTACTTACATCATACTATCTTATAATATCAAAACTTTTACATTATTTATAAAAGTACCTATGAAGTAAAAAATTAAAATATATAAAATATATAAAAATTATATATGTTTATAAAATACAAAATTGACGCCAAATGTTGATAATTTATTATTAAAGCATCAGGCTCATCCTTCTCACTAAAAATATTGACTTATTGCTTATGTTATTTTATTTATAGTTTATTTTATGTTTATTAAACGTTACGTATATTTTACATAACAGATACAAAATTTTATTTTGAGTAGTTTTAATTTAAATTCATTTAATAAATGTACAAATTAACAAAACTAAACTAAACTAAACATCACTACAGTTAGAAATCAGGTAAGTAGGGGTCTACCCAACACGGAAAAACATGGCAAGGGGTCTACAACACAAAAAAGTTTGGGGAATTCTGGTGTAGCCTATGTCCTCCCTATTGCATCCCCCACATATCGCCCGGATGACTGATCTTGCACTGCCCACATACACCGAATTCCCACGACTTTTACAATGTTATCAGTCCAGCCAGTGGGACGCCTGCCCACGTCGCATAATAATTATAATAAATATATACTATGTTATTATAACTCTATATTTTTATTTTAATTACGAGTACAATAAATAGCAATAAAAGTTAATATAATTTTAAATAAATAAATAAAGCACAGTAACATTGACAGAGTCTGTGACAGTGTACATTCGTGGCTATATATAAAGTAAGAAAATGTCAATGAGGGATAGCCCAATAATAAGAAGTCCATATTATGTTATTGTAACTCTATGCTTTTATTTTAGTTATGAGTAAAATAAATAGCAATAAAAATTGATATAATTTTAAATAAATAAATAAAGCACAGTAACATTGACCCAATCTGTGACAGTGTACATTCGTGGCTATATATAAAGTAAGAAAATGTCAATGAGGCATAGCCCAATAATGAGAAATCCATATTATGTTATTGAAACTCAATGCTTTTATTTTAGTTACGAGTACAATAAATAGCAATAAAAATTGATATAATTTTAAATAAATAAATAAATCACAGTAATATTGACAGAGTCTATGATAGTGTACATTCGTGGCTATATATAAAGTTAGAAAATGTCGATGAGGGATAGCCCAATAATGAGAAATCCATATCATGTTATTGTAACTCTATGCTTTTATTTTAGTTACGAATACAATAAATAGCGATACAGATTAATATAATATTAAATAAATAAATAAAGCACAGTAACATTGACCCAGTCTATGACAGTGTACATTCGTGGCTATATATAAAGTAAGAAAATGTCGATGAGAGATAGCCCAATAATGAGAAATCCATATTATGTTATTGAAACTCAATGCTTTTATTTTAGTTACGAGTACAATAAATAGCAATAAAAATTGATATAATTTTAAATAAATAAATAAATCACAGTAATATTGACAGAGTCTATGATAGTGTACATTCGTGGCTATATATAAAGTTAGAAAATGTCGATGAGGGATAGCCCAATAATGAGAAATCCATTTTATGTTATTGTAACTCAATGCTTTTATTTTAGTTACGAGTACAATAAATAGCAATAAAAATTGATATAATTTTAAATAAATAAATAAATCACAGTAATATTGACAGAGTCTATGATAGTGTACATTCGTGGCTATATATAAAGTTAGAAAATGTCGATGAGGGATAGCCCAATAATGAGAAATCCATATCATGTTATTGTAACTCTATGCTTTTATTTTAGTTACGAATACAATAAATAGCGATACAGATTAATATAATATTAAATAAATAAATAAAGCACAGTAACATTGACCCAGTCTATGACAGTGTACATTCGTGGCTATATATAAAGTTAGAAAATGTCGATGAGGGATAGCCCAATAATGAGAAATCCATATTGTGTTATTATAACTCTATTCTTTTATTTTAGTTACGAATACAATAAATAGCGATACAGATTAATATAATATTAAATAAATAAATAAAGCACAGTAACATTAACCCAGTCTATGACAGTGCACATTCGTGGCTATATATAAAGTTAGAAAATGTCGATGAGGGATAGCCCAATAATGAGAAATCCATATCATGTTATTGTAACTCTATGCTTTTATTTTAGTTACGAATACAATAAATAGCGATACAGATTAATATAATATTAAATAAATAAATAAAGCACAGTAACATTGACCCAGTCTATGACAGTGTACATTCGTGGCTATATATAAAGTTAGAAAATGTCGATGAGGGATAGCCCAATAATGAGAAATCCATATCATGTTATTGTAACTCTATGCTTTTATTTTAGTTACGAATACAATAAATAGCGATACAGATTAATATAATATTTAATAAATAAATAAAGCACAGTAACATTGACCCAGTCTATGACAGTGTACATTCGTGGCTATATATAAAGTTAGAAAATGTCGATGAGGGATAGCCCAATAATGAGAAATCCATATTGTGTTATTATAACTCTCTTCTTTAATTTTAGTTACGAATACAATAAATAGCGATACAGATTAATATAATATTAAATAAATAAATAAAGCACAGTAACATTGACCCAGTCTATGACAGTGTACATTCGTGGCTATATATAAAGTTAGAAAATGTCGATGAGGGATAGCCCAATAATGAGAAATCCATATCATGTTATTGTAACTCTATGCTTTTATTTTAGTTACGAATACAATAAATAGCGATACAGATTAATATAATATTTAATAAATAAATAAAGCACAGTAACATTGACCCAGTCCATGACAGTGTACATTCGTGGCTATATATAAAGTTAGAAAATGTCGATGAGGGATAGCCCAATAATGAGAAATCCATATTGTGTTATTATAACTCTCTTCTTTAATTTTAGTTACGAATACAATAAAGAGAAATAAAAATGAATATAATTTTAAATAAATAAATAAAGCACAGTAACATTGACAGAGTCTATGACAGTGTACATTCGTGGCTATATATAAAGTGAGAAAATGTCAATGAGGGATAGCCCAATAATGAGAAATCCATATTATGTTATTGTAACTCTATGCTTTTATTTTAGTTACGAGTAACAATAAATAGCAATAAAAATTGATAATTTTAAATAAATAAATAAAGCACAGTAACATTAACCCAGTCTATGACAGTGCACATTCGTGGCTATATATAAAGTTAGAAAATGTCGATGAGGGATAGCCCAATAATGAGAAATCCATATCATGTTATTGTAACTCTATGCTTTTATTTTAGTTACGAATACAATAAATAGCGATACAGATTAATATAATATTAAATAAATAAATAAAGCACAGTAACATTGACAGAGTCTATGACAGTGTACATTCGTGGCTATTTATAAAGTAAGAAAATGTCAATGAGGGATAGCCCAATAATGAGAAAATCATATTATGTATTGTAACTATGTTTTTATTTTAATTACGAGTACAATAAATAGCAATAAAAATTATTATGATTTTAAATAAATAAATAAAGCACAGTAACATTGACAGAGTCTATGACAGTGTACATTCGTGGCTATTTATAAAGTAAGAAAATGTCAAGGAGGGATAACTTAATATAATTGCAGTTAGCGTAACAAAAATGATAGAAGATGCAAAAATATAAAAATCAACTTACTTGGGATAGATGTATGTGAGAAATTGAAATGTTTCCGTGATCAATACATTGTAGCCTCTCTTAGAGTAGACAGTAGCGATAGCTTGACTCATGGGAAAGAATGCGCTGTCGAAATAACCGTTGAAGTACATTACGGTTTTATTGTTTTTAAAATCTATAAAGAAATAAAAAATATATAATTATTTTTAACGTAAAAACTTTTTAGAAATCATTGTAATTAAGTAGCAGAACCCGGCACGCTCACAGAGTTCGCTCATCGGGCTGGTGATCGCGCTTATATGTGTATATATATATATATATATATATATATATACTAGCTGATCCCGCAAACGTTGTTTTGCAAAAAAAAATTAATTAACAAATAAAAGGGTTGTATGTATTTTTGTATGCTGTATGATAAATAAATAAAAAAAAATTAGTCAAAAAATTTTTAAGGGTGAACAACCCTTAGGGATATGAAAAATAGATATTAGCCGATTCTCAGACCTGCTGAATACGAATATAAAATTTGGTAAAAATCGGTCGAGCCGTTTCGGAGGAGTTCAAGTTCGAACACCGTGACACGAGAATTTTATATATTAGATATATATATATATATATATATAGTGCGTCCATCTAGTGGGGGATCCCCACGCCGCGATTTAGGCTCGTGGTCGCGACTATCTTTCTTTCTTCTTTTTGTATATATATATATATATATATATATACATAAAGAGGAAGAAGAGATTGGAAGAATAAATAATGAATTAAATAAAATACATTCTCACCTACTAGCTTATCTTTAGAAAGAGACTTAGCAGCTGTGGCGATCGGATAGTTTCTACTTTGTACGCTATTGTTGACGGATTTGTGTACCACTATCCTTAGTAAGTTCATTTTCTTTTGAGTTATTGATGCGTTCTTCAACACTCCTGGACCTAGAACAGAACGAGATCAAAATAAAATATTCAAATAATTATCCAAATAAAATCATTAACAATAACCTAATAATGCGTCGTGGGATAATGCACGAAGACCCAAATTTAATTGAAACTAAAATCACATTAAGAAGGGGCAAAGGGCAAAGGCAGGTAAAAGCCTTCTTGGACACTATTACGAAGAAAAAACCCACGACAAACCCAAACAGATTTTTAATGTCACTTTTATAATATATTTATATTATACTATTAAAACGTAAAAATGTCTTCAAACTATATTAGGATTTTTAATTAATTTATGTTTAATGTACTTCTTAAATTAATTAAAATATAATATTTAATGTAATCAGGCGTTATTTTGCGGAAGTCCATTCTAAGTAAGAAAAAGACCAATATTTAACCACTTCTGCGCATGCAGTAGTAGTCGTGCAACAAAGAGCACCGCCCGGTCCGCGCACGCGGCTAACAATGCGAATTACACAACTACCACCGCTAAATCACTCAACACGTGTTTCACCCCTCCACGGGGCATCTTCAGGAGTTATGTTACACTGATTAGTGCCAAATAGTGACTCTGTGTATGTGTTGAGTGATTTGGTGGTGACGGTTGTGTGATTCGCATTGTTCGCCGCATGCGCATTTATCAGCGGGCTGGCGGACGGTGCACTTTGTTGCACGACTACCACTGCATGTGCGGAAGTGGCTAAATATTGGTCCTTTTCTTACTTAGGATGGACTTCCGCGAAGTAACACCTGATTCCATTAAATACGAAAGATAATACCTTTATGTAATAGTAAAAATCAAATAACACTTACAATTTGGTATCAAGCCAGCTGGGTATCCGATGCTAGGTTTTGGAGTATATACCAGCGCAACCATGCCATTAGACAGCAGCAAAATGACAGCATTTAAGAACACCAATACGTTCAGTGACGCCATCCTAGAAACAAATATTCTTAATCAACCCCATATTACAATAACATATTACATTACATACATATACAGAATGATTAGTTTTGAATAAAAATAAAATAAATACATTTAAAAAACTTTCAAGTTAAACGGTTTTAAGATACCCATATTGTGGAGGTTGTGGAAAAATATGTACCTAGTCCGCCATATTGGAACAGCGTCCATTCTTGAATTTTAAATTTTGACATAATCATCGTGTTTTACTAGTGTAGCCCTTTCATTTGATACCCATATTGAGGGGGTTAAAGAAAAATACGTAATCAGCCATTTTGTATCGGCGGCCATCTTAGATTTATAATGTTATTGATTTTATTATATTGTATTGTCATCTAAATTAAATGTGTGTATCAAATTTCAGATCAATCTGACAACGGGAAGGTGGTTAAATTTCAATTTCTAATTTTGATCCAAATAAATTCCGTACGGGTCGAACTAAATAAAACCGTTTAAAAAAAAGAAGTGAATTTATAGTGGCCTCGTGTTAATAAAATGCTTTAAATATTATATACCTATTTCAAATCCCCTGTATAAAGTGATCATTCAGAAGTATGTAACATAAATTTAAATTTTTCCATATGGAATGTAAACAATAATAATTTTAATAGATGGTATCTTTATACCAAAGACAAGGGAAGTATGAACGGTCACAAAAAACAAAGGTCACTTTTAAAAAAATACTAAGACACAATGTTTGAGTTTTAATCACGTTGTAATTAGTTTTATATCTATGCGTGTAGTGTTCGCTTTCAGAGATTGTACACCTTTGTTTATCATTTTATGTATGCTTTATATATCGCAAAACATAATTGTACTATCGTTAACAAAATTTAAAACCCATATTAAAACAGTAAATTGATGGAAAAAGCTTATTATTCAATAAAGGAATATTTAAATGAAAATAATCCTTGGCAGTGATGTCGCCTGATTATTTTGATTTCATTTAGGCTATTCCATTGTCTATTGTCTCGTGTGAAGTTTTTGCTGTTAGCCTTGCGGCTTTTACAGCTTCATCGGAAACGAGATCACGGAACGAAGGGGTCCGTGAACTATATAAAATTACAGGATTCGAGATTCCGAACCCGTATCAGTACTCGGCGGGGAGACGAGGAAGTCACATAGGTAGTGGCCGCGAGATAGTAGCTGCGGGGCTCACCCAGCCAGCCCTCGAGGACTCAAACCCAGCGTGACCCAGTCGGCCGGCAGAACTCGCGGCTAGCGCGCAAGTACGTCTGTCTAGTCAGTGTTACTGATAGTGTACTGAATGAGGAGTTAAGTGAGGAGGTCAGCGTGGACGACTCGGCAATCTAAGGAAGGATACTGATCCTACCTCGGATCGCCCACGCTGTTCGCGGTGGCGGCGTCGGGAGGTCGATGCCGTTTACGTAACGGACGGTAGGAAGTGTGATGAATGATGTAGATGGTGAGTTATCGCTTGCAGTGTAGTGACTGTTGGAAGCGTGCGGTGTGTGGTGAGTGGATTGTGGGAACCTGCGATAGGATCTGTAAGGACGTCTTTAGGACGCCTTACGAGGTTTTTGGAGAAAGTGCCGGTGGCAGTAGCGAGAGGAGTTCGCTATGAAGGGGTTGGGGTGAGAAGAGGCCTTCGCGAAGTATGCCTTTGTCATTTAGGCGATATATATAAAGTATATATGCAGAGGAGCCACCTAGGCCTGACAGCGCGGCTATATCTATTAACTTTGCCGTCGTAACAAGAAAGTTTTTTCATATTCCAACAAGCTATTTTATAAGTAGGTATAGCTTACAGTATGGTATCAGTTACGGCCTTTCTTCTTATGACGGCAGAATAACACTCTTTGTTTTTATGTACAGACACATCTCTGTTACCATGGCGCTCTCTAAGACGGGGGCGCCCGTGTGCATTGCACACCCTGCACTATAGGTTAGGCCGCCCCTGTTTATATGTATAAATCTGTTGTTAAACTTTATAATAAGATATGTTGTTGTGGAGTTTCTTCCTGCTTCTTTTCCATAACTATTACACATTGCGAATCGGAGTGGAGTAAAAAAAATAGATTAAAAATAGTTGACTATAAAATAAAATTTATTAGCCGGAAACATGATGTTATAGCTATATTATGTTAATAACAATACAAAAACAGAACAGCATGTTCCACTAAAGGTATTTGGTATGATAATTGTTTACAAAATTACACTACCTGTCACTACAGATGACACGTAAAAATATAATATTTACACACATATTTAACACTTAATAATACAGTTTATAATAATAATCGATCGATAACAGTTCTGATAAAAGTTCTAATGTTGAATAAATCAATTATATCTCCATCTTTATTTTTATTTTTTACTGAACTTGATAAAAATAAGATATATTGTAGAAACAGCGGGGGTTTTAAGCGCGTTCCAACATATGAAGAACATAACAAACTCTGACAACTTATGTTTTGCCTAATTAAAGAAAAATCATATATCTAAATGTCCGCATTCAAGTATTTTTTTACATGGGCTTTTGAATCGTCGATTATTTTAACATTATAAGTAGTAAGTTACCACCGACACGGAACCTTGATATGCTGAGAACCGGATTACTGTGAAACACGTGTTGAGTGATTTAACGGTGGTAGTTGTATAATTCGCATTGTTTGCCGCTTGCGCATTTTTCAGCGGGCTGGCCGGCGGTGCACTTTGTTGCACGACTACGACTGCATGTGCGGAAGTGGCTAAATATTGGACTTCCGCAAAATAACGCCTGATTCCATTAAATATCATTGTCAATTATCAATCAACGAGCCATGGAGAGGATATTTCTGTAAGAGATAGAATCAAGAATGAAATGTTTCATTGATAAACGGAAATAACCCATATAGCCTAATAAATTAGACAGTTCAAGTAGGATTGGGCTTGTCAATTCTCGATTATATTAGAGAAAGGTTGCTTGAGTTTTTTCCGCTACTTTTCCCTGCGCTAACATTTTCCGAAGTGATAGTAGTGATATTGTCTAGGCGATAGCAACCATCTAAGAGGTCTGGCCCTCTTGGGCGCCCTTGCGTTAAAATGGTAAACGGTATCTATTGACGCACGACATCCCTACCGAGACTCTGTGTTTGGCACTGGTTGGTCTAACATCTCCTGAGGATGCCCTGTGGTGGGGTGAAACACGTGTAGAGTAGATTAACAGTGGTAGTTATGTCTCGCATTGTTTACCGCACGCGCATTTATTAGCGGGTCGCGGGCGGTGCACTTCATTGCACGACTACTGCTGCATAGCGGAAGTAGCTATATATTGGTCCCTTTCTTGGACTTCCGCGAGGTAACGCCTGAATCTATTAGACATTCGAGATACCCTAGTAAAGGCCCTTGGACATGGACTCCATGGAGCGTTTACCGAAATGATCTAAGATCTAAGATGCCTTCCAATCCTGTAAAACAGTAGTATGTTTTTTATATTAATTCTAATTTATATCGCTAGTGTTTTATCATTTTTTTTTCGCTTTTATTACGCGCAGACAGTTGGGAGAGGGTTGCCGCTATTTGATACGGATCTTTTTACTTCCAACTGCGAGTCACGACGGCGTTTTATCATTACTTACAATTTTTTATATGAGTAAATACAGCAGAAATTTATACATATAAACAATACGATTTGGAAGTTTTACTCAATTATACATTTACTGGTACATTGTTTCAGAATATTAATAGTAGTATGTAACGGCTTGAGCCGTGTCTTCCCCGGGAGTTCTACGTCTCTTTTTTTGCTTTTACCTTCCTTAAAAGAGATTTTAGGCTAGGCGCAATCTACGCCTTACCATCTTATACTCGAGGAGTATGTAAATGCTATTTAGGCAGCACTGAGGGCTCATAAAAAAAAAAGAAAAAAGGAGTGGGAGTATGAAAGCCATAAATTACGCAGAACAGGTCGCTGGAGTCTTAAGATCCTGAAATGGAGAAAAAGCCTTCGCATACGCAACATAGGTGCCAGATATCTAAAGGTGAGATCTATATCTAACAGTGTACATCTTTTCTTATGTATTTTAATGAATATATACTAAAGTATATTTTAAAATAATAGTAACACACGCAATGTAACATGAAAGGCTTGGATATCTAGACACATACGTTAAGTTTCGTAAATTTACGATGAAACTTTCAAATCACGAAGCATCGCATACTTTGCACGAAGGCTTTACTCTTATGCGAACCGTTATTTACAATATTGCATCCTGTGATATATAGCTTAAGTTATGCACGTGCGTCTGTGGTTCCGCTGAGCTAGTGTAATCTCTCGTATAACGCGATACTTTTATAACGTGCTTGTATATAACGAGATGTTTAGCAGTCGAAAATATAGTTATGGTCCTCTCAGATAACAAGCAAGGGTAATGCCCAAGCTTTCATCATCTCCATATCAGCCTATAGAAGTCCACTGCTAGATGACCAAAGACCGCCACCGTGACTGATCTTGACTTTCCGTGAAGTATATTTATCGTCGATCAATTTAGTGGGATCCCACGCTTTACCCTCATCAATTAATCAAAATCGCTGATAAATGCGCGTGCGGTAAACAATGCGAAACACAACTACCACTATTAATTCACTCAAAATGTCTTTCACCCCTCAACGGGACATTCTCAGGAGTAATGTTACACCGATTAGTGCCAAATACCGAGTCAAAACTACGCATTGTTTACCGCACGCTCATTTATCAGCGGGCGCTGGACTTATTGCACGACTACTGCTGCATTGCGGAAGTAGCTATATATAAGTCCCTTTCTTAGTTAGAATGGACTTCCGCAAAGTAACGCCTGAAACTATTAGATATTTAAATTTAATACCTTGTTATTCGAATTTTGAACTTCAACGTTTTTTCTTAATATATTATCTTTACGTTATTTTTTACATCTGAAGCCATTCATTTTTTCCATAAGGTTAATATCAATTGATATAAAGTTACCTATACATTCAACTTTTTTTCTATTATCTCCTGCTATTATATATGTGAAGCAGTGATGTTACATTTCTAATAAAAGATTTTTCATTTTATTCTTTTATTTCACTTTCTCCTTCACCTTCACAATCTCTATCTATCTTTACATTCAAATCATCTCCCATCTTTCCCTCTCTTTTTCATCCCTATAACCACAGTTTGCTACATTATCACAGTTTGTTTTATCATCACAATTTTGACTCAATTTTTCCATTTAATTTACATTCGCTTTTTAAAGTTTTTACACATATAATAAAAAATGCTGTATATATCTTGTGTCAATTATATATACAAACTGACAACTGACTTAAGTTTGCTTATTTTAATATTCAATTATCTAAGTAATACTGGTCAGAAATAAAAAATAAATACTTAAATTAAAAAGAATTTAAGATAATTATTCTAAAATTGAAATCAATTATAATATAGATAAAGATACATTGCCACATATATCCTTGATAATTAAGTTAATATAACAAAACGGTAGATAAACATAGGCAAATAGATATTACGAAGTCATCGTATAAAATATCCTTTTTAATATCTAACATACACGTACCATAATATGACTTGTATCTTTACGACTGTCCATAATAAACTGGTACGCGAATTAATCTGGTATATTATTTTATCACAAATCTATTATATACATTACCTTTAACAAGTAGTTGCTAGAATTAATCAAACTTTAAGACCTTTAAATATTTATACAGTACCCGGCGATAAATATTGCACATCGACCTTTGGAAAAAGACATTTGACTAATTTCGGCTTCGTAGAGCATTATCTCTGTCGCACGAAATACAAACAGTCCGCTATCTAATAAGAGCTGTTGAAATGAGTATTATTTATGTTGTGTGACATGGTAAAATGAGATATTGTAATAAAAATAATAATAATTCTAATTCTCAGCTACTTCCATTTGACTATCTGTGCTTTTAACAATAGATATGATGGTGTTTATTATGTACAGTTGTAATTTTCGCAAATAATTAAATACGTAAAGATAATGTGAACAAGACTTTATTTTATTTCACTCAAACATAAAGCAACCGCTTATAGAAAAATTGGTGTATTATTTTACAAAAAAAAATAGAAATAATTATCAAAAGAAGGAAATGTTTTGTTTTAACAGTTCCTCATAGATACCGGACTGTTTGTATTTCGTGCGACAGAGATAACGCTATACGAAGCCGAAATTAGCCGATTGTCTCTTTCCACAGATCGATGTGCAAAATTATTATCAACTTGAGATAAAATTAAAAATTGTATATCAAAGTGTAAATATAGGCAATTAAATAAATATGTAAATAAAATAACACAATAAATGTATACCTAGAATAGATCTAAAATGTGATATAAAATAAAATTTAAGAAATTGTAATAGTTAAAGTACGAGGAGAAGAAAGAATGGTATCGAATAAAAGGCAAAATGAATATGAAAGGGAAAGAAAGAGGAATTGTAGAAAGAAAGATAATAAAGGAATTAAAGATCATAGGAGGAACGATAGAAGAGCGCGAAAAAATATTACATGAAAATAATTATTAAATAAAAACAAAGTTCGTGTCCCCCAATAAACGGGGGTACGAGGGGGGAGATAGGGGAACGCCATAAAATAATTATTAGCTTAGATATTATATTGATCGCTTGTGTTCGTTATTTTATGCGGAAGATCCCAAATTTATCGAAACTTAAATCTGATTTTTTTTATTCCACAATTAAATTCGATTTTACATATAAATGGTTTGTTTATTTATTTATTATGAATAATTTTATCATTATATCGTAAGATAAAAAAAACGTTACTAAAGTTTGGTTTTCATTTGATATTTATGTAAATATTTTTTAAATTTCCTGTTAAAGGCATATTTGAATTTCATTATGTAATTAATATTTATAACTTACAAAGAAACATTTAAAGTTACTATAAGAACAATGTGTCCTATTCAATTTAAATTACATTAGAAGAACCTTACAGACTTCGTTTATTCTTACTACAAACATTAGATATATATATAACCAAGCTTTAATATCTTTAAAAATATACTTTATATGTATTAGTACCTTTATACAAGTTATACAAGTTTAGTTTATGTATTATACAATAATTCAAAAGCTATAATGCTTTAGGGAATGTATTATAAAACAATACAAAGTGGCCCTTTATGGTTAGGCTTGATTTTATATCTAATGCGAATACACATCGGCGATTTATTTTACCCTAAATAAAATATTTTATATACAATTTTTATAACTATGAAAATGCAGAAATGTTTACATATAGTTACATATATATTTAAATGCGATAATGATATCTCTAATATCATCATCATCATCTAATATCATATAAATCCGTTATAGATACTTGCCGTAGGCGCCTATGGATTGAAAAGACATATATATTTTTTATAACTATAAAAACGGAGAAATGTTTACATATAGTTACATATCATATATTAAAATGCGATAATGATATATCCCATCATAGATACTTGCAGTAGGCGCCTATGGATTGAAACGACGAAATAAATAAAAAAAACTCTGATGTTCATTGAAGCCGATAGGTTCTAGAGATCGAGGAGGTCAAACTCGAGAGAGGTTGTATTTGGAAAGGCCTATGCTTCAATGTGATATCGGCTCAAGTGATTATGATGGTTGTGATATAAATAAATACTGGTTACGTATCCTTAATTTGAATTATTAGCTGTTGATATATATGTTACAGTTTTTTTTTGTTTACAATATTTACCTAAATTTAAACATATACATAAATATACATAAGTAATATCTTTAATAGAATCAGGCGTTACACAGAAGTCCATCCTAAATAAGAAAAAGACCAATATTTAGCCACTTCCGCACATGCAATGGTAGTCGTGCAACAAAGTGCACCGCCCGCCAGCCCGCTGATAAATGCGCATGCGGCATAAGTAATCTAAACTCAACTTTTGTTAAAAGAATTTGAAACAGAAGTGATAGTTTAAATTGAAATTCTGAAAGCAATATAGTTTGCTCTGTTACTCTTTGTAGGTGATGCTTCGTACTGAACTTTTCAGTTTTCCAAATTCAAATTTTCAAATACAAAATATCTTTATACTCTTGCTATTGTCTATTGTCTTATGTGAAGTGTTTGCTGATAGTCTTGTTGCTTTTACAGCTTCATCGGAAACGAGTTCACGGAACGGAGGGGTCCGAGTCTACATCTAAATTAGCGGGAAACAGTAATACCCCGCTTTACGCGACCCCGTTATACGCGGTTTCGCGTATATAATTACGCGAAAGAGTGCATATAAATATAATGTAGTCATAGACTTCTCTATGGTGTCTTGACCATCTGTCAAACAATTAAAAACAGTGTTGGATGTTATGAACGTATTTTACAAGAACGTAAACAAAACGTTACCCAAAAGAAAATAGATGTATTTTTCCGTTAAAAATAAGAGTATATGTTGCATAAAGTGTTCCTAGAATTAAAGTGATTGATTAAAATGATTTGTAATAATTTTTGACTATGTTTAATAATAAACCTCGTTATACGCGAATTTCAGTTAACGCGATTTTTTTTTTTGGAACGTATCCCTCGCGTAAAGCGGGGTATTACTGTAGTTTGAAGACGATCGCCTGACTTTTGTCAGGGTTCACGACTATGCGCCACTTGCGAAACCATTCGCCTAGTCGATAGGTTGCGCGTTGGAGGTGGCGTGTTAGAGTGGCTGCGTGTATGCCTGTGGCGAAGGGCGCTGTGTCGTCCGCGAAGATGCCTAGGTTGACCTTCGGGTCGGTGGGTATATCGCTGGTGTAGAATAAGAAAAGCAGCGGGGATAGGCAAGAGCCCTAGGGGACGCCTGTCCTGAGGGGGCGAGGGAGGATAGATTACCGTCTAAACGATATCTAAGGACACGATTCGATAGGAAGGCTTCTATGATCTTGATCGGACACACCCATTTTGTACAGTTTATACAATAAGCCGTTGTGCCAGACCTTATCGAATGCCTTGGCGATGTCAAATAGCACAGCGCTCGTGGTCAGAGAACGGGGTTAAGCGAAACCTGCTAAAATGTGTTCCGTGAATCAGTGGGCTTGGTGGACACAAGAATGGTGGGCGCGGAATTCGAATTGTTCGTCGGGAATGAGACGAAGATCTCGGGAAACCTGCCCAGAGTGTTGAGCAGCCTGATAGGGCGGTAAGAAGTTGGAAGGTTGGGCGGCTTATTCGGCTTTTTAATTCCTATCACTACTGCTTCCTTCCAGATGTTAGAGAAAGTGCAGCTTGTGATAAGGAAATCGATATAAAATCGAGAGAAGGAGGATATACACATGCACTTTTGGATCGTCGATTATTTCAACATTATAAGTAGGAAGCTAGCTGCGTCTAGGTTGAGAAGAGCCGACCACAAACTCAAGTATCTCTTTTAAATGAAATTTAACAATGTTTAATGACAATAACAATGTTTCATTATAATATCAACCATGTAAATTACTAAACAAATAAAGTTCCACACATTTCGATCAATTAAAAACTATTGAATGCTACAATATGATTTATTAAACAATATACTTTTAATTTTTGATTTAAAATCACATAAAGGCAGGTCTGGGATATCTTGTGGACTTTATTATAAATGAGTACACATGAAGGATCTGTTAAATTTTTGTTTATTTTTATTTCTTATCTCTAGTACTAAATGTTTGTTATCTACATTTTGGTTACTACACTTTTAATATTCTTATTTCAAACCTAACGGTCGAGCGATAATATTAATGATAAACGTAAATAAATCTAATACAAAATTTGTAATTTTTTAAATAGAAATTTCAAATTTTATGTAAATTAAAATAATATTAGCGTTTTATCTGTAGTGTTTTCGTATACTTTATTTTGATAATATTTTGATGATTTGGCGAATTTTAAATAAATTAGCATAAGTTTCATGATAATAAAAAACCTTCCGAGTTTCCTGTGGGCATTTAGATTGAGATATGTTTGATACTATCGCCAGCTTTGTATCCTTCAACTTGAAGTTACGCTTTTATGAGTTATTCTGTAGTTTTTATTTACGTACATAGTATGTGTTAGTATCAATATAAGTTAATAAAATAAATATCGCATCATCGCAATGTTATTAATTATTATATTATAGATACACATAGTTACCCTCGCATCGTATTACCACAGATTAAACATAAACTCACCACGTATTTTGTGCATAGATAAAAAATATTTTAGTTATAAAAACCTCTTTAGAAATTAAAAGTTAGACACATTAATTTTTTTTTAAATCACGATCATTAGAAAGATATAGAAGCACAAACACATAATTTACCTTAAATCGTTCCAAATTTAAATGTATTATGAACAAACACGGCCAATTAGAAACAAATATGTTTAAAAATAATTTGTTAAAAAGATATCGATACCGCGTAACGTCAAAGGCAGCACGAATAGAACCCGACGAGAACGAGACTGTCGTTATTGCCAAGTTTAAGGACGTATGCATGCAATCGTCGTACGCGCCGGATGGTGTTATGTAAGAGGTCGACAACATTTTTATATATATATATTAATGATTTTAAATTTATTCAAATTTTTAAAAATTTTAATCAACGGGTTGATGATATTAAATCATTTACTTTACTCTTAATATATCCTGCAATATTATAGTCATAAGTAAATAGTATAATATTGGCTACAATTCATTTAACACAGATTATTATTGTTGTTATTTAAATTGTTTTTTCATTTATTAAAATCGAGATACAGTATCGTGATCATAAAGTAAATTTAATTTATTAATTAAACTTTAATCCTTTCTATTTCTTTATTCTTCCAAATCAATTTTATCTCCTTCAAAGTAATTCCCGTCTGATAAATTGCACTTTTGCCAAAGCTTTTTCCAGTCCTCGCCACAGTCGGAACAGTATTTTTCCGGTAAAGCCTTCAAGATATTCTTCAATTCAGTTTTTATTTCCTCAGTAGTGTCAAAAGAATCAACATCCTTCAAAATAGTTTTAGCTGAGCCAAATGATATTCCTACTTTGGACATACAGACGCTTGGCAATTGCTAAAGACAGTTATAGACATCCAACAATACTAATACCAACAATCTTATTATTAATAGTATTATATATACAGTATTCTAGCATAATTATGGCCTGTGCTATATTAAAAAAATGTATCTTTATATAATGTATATCTATACATTGGCGTGTCTGTTTAAAATAAATAAATAAATCAATCTCTTATTTACATTTAGATGAGTCTACCGCCACTTCGGATGGTAGACGTAGACTCAGACGTTTATACTTATTAAAATCAATAAAAAGTTATACATACACATATGCATAAATGTTTATATGTATTTATATGTGTATATATACATGTATATACCACTTAAAACTCTAACATATATTATAATCATCCTGTATGTGCCTAGATATATATCTATATTTGTTATTACAGTATTATGGTAATTTTAATGATATTAATATTTATTAAATAAATAACTGACGCTTTATTGCATCAGCCGTATTTATTTTATTAGTAATTATTTTTTTGAATTTATTTTTTATTATACCGTAATAATTGAGGTAGAATAATTTCTAGAATAAATTTATAATGGCGGCTATAATTTGCGATTGACAATAGATTTATATAAATCTTTTGCGTGTCTGTAATAGATATGAATAGTGTGTAATAGGCGTGAGCAGTTATAGTCCAGCGGTGGAGAAATGAGGCTTGCGATAGTAGATGGGAGGTTCGATTTCTAGGATACAACCTTGTATAATTCACACTTTGTGTGTTATGAAGGGTTGCTACTGCTCAAAAGTTTCCAGATGATGGCAGCGACGTCTTGTATAATACCACACAGCGATCCTGTTTGCAAAGTAAGGCGATTATAGTTTATGCTCTCCAAAGATATCTATAGAGAAGGCCTATACCTTGTAGTAGGCTTCTATGGGTTGTACTTAAATCGTGGCGAAGGTCGTCTGAAATGGCAGTGGCACTCGCGTACCGGTTGGGGCTAAAAGTTTCCCGAGTGGTGACCACGAACCGTTAGACGCGGTGTGAGTTGGCGCCCCACTCGTGGTTGCGAGAATTCCTTGGATTCGGGCAGCGCAGGATTGGTCATCGTCTATCATCTATCTGCTGTAAGAAGAAGAGTATAATATCTCTATTTCACTTAACAGTCTCTTTAATCTCACAAGACGTCGTCTACTATTATTATTATAGAAATATTCTTCTTAACTGTTTTGTGTTAAAATTGTTATTATATATATATATATATATATATATATATAATTATTAGCTGATCCCGGAAAAAAATACAATTCATACTTTGTACATTAATTATATAAGATTACAAACACGCAAACAAGTTTCTGCGACCGCCAACCCACCTGCAAAGCGTGGCGATTATAGTATATTCCTCATAGATATCTTTGGACAACACTTATGTCTTGATGTAGTTTAAATGTCTTTGATTGAATAAATATATATGGACAATTGATCTAAAAATCAATGGTTTCATTAATAATAAATAACAATGATAATATAGTAAGAAAAAGCATTATAAAAATTCGGATATATATATATATATATATATTAGCTGATCCCGGAAACGTTGTTTTGCCATGTATGTTATTAACAAATAAAAAATAAAAGTTGATCGTAGAGCGATGAAAATTTAGGGTTGTATCTATTTTTGTATGCAGTATCTTAAAAAAATAAAAACCAAAAATATTGTCAAACAAATCTAAAAAAAATTTAAGGGTGAACCACCCTTAACATTTAGGGGGATGAAAAATAGATATTGTCGCGCTGAGATTCACGAAAATCGATCGAACCGTTTCGGAGGAGTTCAATCACGCACACCGTGACACGAGAATTTTATATATTAAATAAAATACCGCAATATGTAAAAGTCTTTGACAAGTTCGCCTTCACAATAATGACGTAGGTGTCTAAAACGTGCTAGTGGTGATAAATGGGACCTTATTACGTTCATTGTCACGAAGAGAACAATGGAGGCTACGCTGTAAGCTTCTCTGCGAGATTAGATCAGAAATAAAGAGGTCTGCAGAAAGAGTAAATAATTGCTCATCTGGTGTGGCAGAATGGGGAACATCCCTCGTGAAACAGCCGTTAAAGCCGTTAGACAAGGCATGAGTAAGCTCCTAATTTAGTATACCAGTGTAGTCAAGATCACGAGAGGTCACCGTATTCGGGCGACCCAGAACGGGTTTTCGTATCGATCTGCCTGACATTATAACGATAGTGTAAATATAAATACATTTAAAAAACTTTTAGGTTAAACGGTTTTTTGATACCCATATTGTGGTGGTTGTGGATAAATGTGTACCTAGTCCGCCATATTGGAACGGCGTCCATCTTGAATTTTAAATTTTGACATAATCATCGTGTTTTACTAGTGTAGCCCTTTCATTTAATACCCATATTGAGGGGGTTAAGGAAAAATATGTAATCCGCCATTTTGTATCGGCGGCCATCTTAGATTTATAATGTTATTGATTTTATTATATTGTATTGTCATCTAAATTAAATGTGTGTACCAAATTTCAGATCAATCTGACAGTGGGTAGGTGCTTAAATTTCAATTTCTAATATTGACCGAAATAAATAAACAAAATCCGTACGGGTCGAACTAAATAAAATCGTTTAATAAATCAAATTAGACATTTTTTTATACAAGTAACTTGCGAAATTCGTAAATGAATTTTTTTTATGATAAGGTTATATTTTTCGAGGGTCAGCTAGCTCATAAAATGAACCATAACTCAGTTACATCATTCGCAGGAAAACCACATTTAAAAACACATTTCCGCATGGCATTCATGCTTAAAAATCTACGACGATTGCATATATTTTTAATCTGTCATGTTTAGTTGTCAAAAAATTTGCATTGATTATTTCCATATATAAACACAATTTCATGTCATAATAATAAAAATAAAAACTGTTTTGTCAGAATGGATTAAGATTTTGTTGACTTATTGGCATGTAAAGATTTTCTGGGTTCGATTCTTCGGGAACCATTGGTAGTTACTATTTAATGTAATCAGGTGCTATTTTGCGGAAGTCATTCCTAAGTAAGAAAAGGACCAATATTTAGCTACTTCCGCACATGCAGTGGTAGTCGTGCAACAAAGTGCACCGCTTGCCAGCTCGCTGAAGAGAGTGAAATTAGTGCCAAACTCTGTGTTTGGCACTAATCGGTGTAATATAACTCCTGAAGATGCCCCGTGGAGGGGTGAACACGTGTTGAGTGATTTAACGGTGGTAGTTGTGTAATTCGTATTGTTTGCCGCATGCGCATTTATCAGCGGGCTGGCGGGCGGTGCACTTTGTTGCTCAACTACCACTGCATATGCGGAAGTGGCTAAATATTGGTCCTTTTCTTACTTTGATAGTTACATCGTGTAAATATCGTATTGGAACCCCGCTGATCTCTTAGATCGCTTAGGAAGGCTCTGCGAGGAGTGATTTACCAAAAGGGCCTCCGAAAAGGGATCTCGGCTTGAGCTGTCATTTAATACGCGTCTAATTTTTAATTACCAGATTTGCACTATTACTTTCAAATGCGTATAGCGCTAAGAAATGTAAAATAAATTGATATAAATAAATTTTTAAACAAAAAACTTAAATTGTAGAAATCTTATTTTTAAGAAAATGTTTAAGAACTATTTACTAGACCTATGATTATTTATAGTTTAATTCATTTCTTATTATTTCTCTGTTTCTTTGAAATAATCCAACACTTGAATACGATGATACATCAAAACCATCTCATGTAAATATAATATATAGTAATACTGTTGCATTTCTTGCATGCCGATTATAATCTGTAGAAAAAAAATTGGTTGTCTGTTTTTGATATTAAAATAAACTCTTTTTTATACATGCATATGAATATATACACGGAACATATACCAAAAATGCATTATTTTAATTTTTTTTCTGTTTGTTTCGGATTATCTCTGAAATGGCTGGTCCTATTTTGATGTGACTTATACAGGCAGGTAGCTAATGTAAGGCTACTTAATTTTAGCAAAGTTATTTAAAAAAATAAAACAAAAAAAAAGCTAGATGGTTTTGTTAAATTTTACGCAGACGAAGTCAAGGGCACGGCTAATGACAATTACAATTGTTATTGTATGAATTTTAATATACTTATACATCAGGTAAAGAGTTCCTTCGAGTTTTATATGAAAATTCGAAATACATTTTTCAAATTATATTTACAGTCAACTATAATATGAAGATACTATTTCATTCTATGAATCTTTCCAATTGAAGTAATGAAAACTAAAGTTTCGTAGTCAGGGATCGAATTTATTCTTGTAGAGGCGAATTTACCTGAGAATGGGGCACCATTAACACATATATATAACCACAAATAACAATTTGATATAATAATAATGATAATAGAAATAATAATGACAACGATCTTTATCACATAAATAAACATATCAGTGAAAAAGTTTCAAATTTTAGTATGAATATAACTATACATATAATCATATCAAAAACAGTGACAATAGAACCTGATATGTATATCCACACTTGTAAATTTAGTGCAGTGTATTTCAGACGGAAACGAACACTATAGAACACATTATAAATATGAAAGTTCCTCTAGCAAATGTAAAATAATCCTTTCATGCGTTCAGATATGTTGTCAATCCAAAGTTAAGCCAGTAACACAATATCTTATTTATAACAAAGATCATATGTTAAGATTTACTTGGATTTTAAGTTAAAATGTTGATTGTGCAGTCATATAAGCAGGGACTTTTAGCAGGATTATTTTTTATTTACTATCTATATAATATATATAAATACATTTAAAAAACTTTTAAGTTAAACGGTTTTTTCATACCCATATTGTGGTGGTTGTGGAAAAATATGTACCTAGTCCGCCATATTGGAACGGCGTCCATCTTGAATTTTAAATTTTGAGATAATCATCGTGTTTTACTAGTGTAGCCCTTTCATTTGATACCCATATTGAGGGAGTTAAGGAAAAATATGTAATCCGCCATTTTGTATCGGCGGCCATCTTAGATTTATCATGTTATTGATTTTATTATATTGTATTGTCATCTAAATTAAATGTGTGTACCAAATTTCAGATCAATCTGACAACGGGAAGGTGCTTAAATTTAAATTTCTAATATTGATCCAATTAAATTCTCTACGGGTCGAACTAAATAAAACCGTTTAAAAAGTGACAAACCAACACAGTTAAATATAGCATTAAAAATAATGTTATAAGACTAAATTAACTTCCATAGCGTATTTACAAGGCACTATGAAATACTGTCTGTACCAATGTTTCAACTGCAAGAAGTCTCTTATTCATTTGTAATAAACGAACAGTATCGGACTATCATTTACAAAATTCAAAATGCGTATCAAAAGTAAATTGACTTAAAAAGGTTTTTGTTCAATAAACGAATATTTAAGTGATAAGAATCCTAGCAGTGATGTCGCCTGATTGTTTTGATTTCATTTAGACTGTATCTGTAAAAGTGTATATGTATAAACCTGTATTGTTAAACTTTATGAAAAGATGTGTTGTTGTGGAGTTTCTTCCTGCTTCTTCTCCACAGTTATTACACCTTGTCAAGCAGAATCAAAAATAAAACAGATTAAAAATATAAGTTAGAGATCAATAAGAGTTCTATTATAAGGTTTAACTTAATTGATGGTTATGAAGGGAACAACATTTGAAAGAAATATTAACTAGAAAGAAAATATAGTGTAGTACAACATGAAATTTTCTAAATTGAAATTTTAATCTATGATAGTGGTAATACAACATTAATTATTAAAATATTCTCTTACTATTCTTACTTCGAATATTACTTAATACATTTTAATTTATGATGAGTCTAAACTTACTCAAAAGGCAATGAATAGGGCTTTGTAAGGAGGTTTGCTTCGAGATCGAATAAGAAACGATGGTCAACAATAATTGCCCTTCTAAAGTTGCAGAGTGCGAGGTAGATCGCTCATGCAGCTGAAGACCGTTGGGAACTACAGGTTCAAGAGTGGAGACCACGGGCTGGTAGACATGAGTAGTTGGTGTAATATATTTACCAAACTTTTCATTCTACATGAAAAGTTTTTTTTAAATTAAAAGATCGAAATAACGGACAAAAGAGCTTAGTTTTTAAAGAGACCACGAGCAGGTAGACGCGGCGTAGGTAGACCCCCTCACTAGTTAGACCGAAACATAAGGCCGCGAGAAATCGTTACATGCGGGCAGCGCATGACCGGTCATTGTGACGATCTTTGAGGTAGACTTATACCTTACAGAAGATGTCAAATATATATTTATATTGGCTAGACTTCGATTATTTCACCTACCTATATTATTTTACCATAATTATCGAATTAAATTTTGTTTAAAACATTGCCTTATTCTTGTTACGTATTTTTTTTAACTTCAATATAGATCTTTTTAGTTGAAAAAGCTTCAATCGATTAATGCATATCTAGTTTCTTGACAGTTGACGTAAGGTACATCGTCGAAAAATAAATTTATATACGATATACATATTTCTGAACGAATGAAAAAAAATATTACATGTCAATATTTTATTTCCTTCGTTCATAAATACATATGGTACAGTAAAAATTGACTTAGAACGTGTATATACATTATAGAATTTTAAGTAATACATGATATAAATTAAGTAATATACAAGTGTTGACTTATGCCGTCGTGAACGCATCGTTCGTGTATTAATATATGTATCACGTCGCCGCCCGTACCGCCGTACCACTGAATGCATACAGATAAACGAAAACAAAAGAATTATTCCGTCATTCAAATGTATAACAGTTATAAAATGTCTATCTGTTATATGAGCCAAGAATTACTAGAACATAATCATCATTTCATGTGTTTTAAGTTATGCTGCTAGCAGATTTAGACTTCGCACAGCTTCATCGAAATTGAGTCCGCTGAAACAGGAGATCCGCGAACTAAACATTTACGCAGGGTATGGGAGTCGTATATATACTGATGTGATGTCTGAATGAATAATAGGTGTAAGATTTTGTGGGCGAGCGTAGCCGACGGGCGAACTTAGTGTGCCGAATTAGTGCAGCGGGCACATGCACGCACCGGTGACGCGGGAGCAGACCTTTTGTTACTTTTGTTTCTTTTGGGCCTTTGTTCTATTGCCCGCTTTCACTCGGTCGCAGAGCACATTGCGCCCCAGAGTCCTACGACGAATGCACGTCCTTTTTGCTCGCACTCAAGCGCTAATAAAAATTTGTTCGTGTGTTAAATAAATTGATAAAGTGTTACAAACGTCTTTTAATAAGACGCTAACTCTTTAAGGGTATCGTACCCCAGTTACAACGACGTACACATGTGGAGAGACTATATCTGTGTAGGTGTATAGTGTAGTGAATGAGGTGTAGTGTAATTTATACGAAGCGAGGACTACTCGGCGGTCGGGAGCGACACGGGCCTCTCCAGACCGCCCTAGTTTGAACGCGGACTAAGGATATAATACATATTTTTAATTATTTTTTTTTTAATTTGTTTTATATAGTTATAATCGAATAAGTAAGAAAAGGACCAATATTTAGCCACTTCCGCACAAGCAGTGGTAGTCGTGCAATAAAGTGCACCGCCCGCCAGCCTAGCATGTGCGGAAATGGCTAAATATTGGTCCTTTTCTTACTTACGATGTACTTCCGCGAGGTAACGCCTGATTCCATTATATAATCGAATAGGCGTTTGTCTTCCATCTCACCTGATGAAAAGTGTAGATGAAGACGAAGCTGGTGTACGCCCATTAAAAAGAAACCTGTTCACTCTACTCTTAAAGGCTCCAGAGTTTAACTCATCAGGAAAAATAGACCCAGGCAGGTAGTTCCAAATCTTGGCGACTCTCACCAAAAAACGATCCGTTAAACCGTTTAGTTCGACTTTTGGGTATATCAACAACGTGTGGATGAAACTTTTGCCTGCGCCTAGTAGTGCGATAAAGGAATGGAGATGGCTCATTCAGTTACAAAAGAACCTTCGAGCACTCTCCAAAGTTTATCCTATAAAAAACCGATAAGCTGGCAACTCGACGACGATGCTCAAGGGTGTGTAGTCTGCTATTTGAGAGCTTTTCGTTGTTAATTAACCTACAGGATATTCGGTCAACTGAGTCCAAAGACTCCAGATGATATTTGGCTGCACCGTCCAAGAGGTGACTGCAGTACTCCATGCAGGATCGAACTTGAGCAGTGTAAAGATTAAGCAGCTGTTCGAAGCTGAAGTTCCGCCAAACTTCTTGGACGCCGCTTGTGCCAGACTCAATTTGTTGGTCAATTTTAATAATAACATGAAATCAAGACGTCTATATAAATAAAAGTCAAATGCTTTGCCCATGAACAATGAAAAAAATACTTTACTTAATAAAGTCACATATCTGTTAGATTAAAAAATACCACGCTAACCTAGTATATATTTTTATAAATTTACTGCATCATAGAAACCAATGTTTATCGATATAAAATCATAAAAGGTTTAGATTACATAAGAAATTAACTATATAATGATTAAAAACTCTTTAGAGAATGTAAGAAAAAATTACTGTACAAGATAAAAAAAAAACAAAAAAGGTTACGCGCTTGCTTCCTTCACGTGTGTGTGAATATGTGTGCGTGTGTCACGTGAAGAAGTGACAAGACAATAAGAATTTCATCATATTATTAAAAAGACATAGTTCATACGTATGACATAATGTATAAAAAATATATATTTAAATATGGTACTCATATAAGTTAAATTGTTTATATATTATTTCAGGCCCTTTAACGTTGTATTTTAAAAAATAATACAGACAAACTATAATCTAAGGTATTTTGTGTATATTGTCTTGTCTTGTAAGATGGTTTCTGCAACCAAGCGGCACTGCGCACTTTTTGCGACACGAATATATATATAGTATAAATATAATAATAGTATATGTAGTGTAAGTGTATATGTATATGTAAATATAGTATATATAATAATAGTATATACATATATATATACTTTCGCAAACAATTACACGACTACTACTGCATGGCGGAAGTAGCTATATATTGTTTCTTTTCTTACTTTGGAAATAGGAAATTAAACAAATCTCTGGTGTTCATTGGGGCCAAAAGGTTGTTGAATAGCGACCACTTAGACCGAGGATATAGTCAAAATCGCGGGACAGTGTAAAACCGGTCGTAGTGGCGGTCTTAAACACAGCCCTATGCCTTGCAGTGGGCATCTATCAGCTGGAATTATCATTTTATCCAGTTCTTTATATATCTCTCTTTTAAACATAATGTATAATTTTTGATATTTCCGGTTTATGTATATTACATAAATATAACCTCAACCAAAGGATATTCAAGCTTTTTAATATCTAAAAACAAACCTTGACAATAAAAATAAAAACAAAAACATGATTTGTTTTAATCGTTTTTATTATATAGCTAATTAATTCGTGATCACAGACTATACAATCAATTCGAAATTCAAATATTTCTGAACGTATTAAAATACATTGACCTTTAATCAATTGGTAAAATTATTAAAATTCCTAATGAATTAGGAACACGCAAATGTTTTTAACCTTGCAATATTTTCACTTGTAATGTCTAACTTGTTTTTCATGAATAGAGTCAATGGATATATTAGTATTTAAAAAATAACTAATTATATACACATTAATGAAATATGATGGACCGGAAAGTAATGTCGCTTTCTTAAGTTAAATACACGACTACATCTTTAACAAGTTTTTATTTCTATTCAACAATATATTCACCTTCGTTATCAACCTTTTGCCATCTGGTAGACAAATTCAATGCCATTTACAAATTCAATCATTTAAATAAATTATTGCTTATTATAGTATTATATGTCACGAAGTCTTGACAAATGTTTTATTTTAATTTATTTAATTGTTCTATGTCAAAGGAAAATTTTTAAATCTAGTTTTTAAGTTATATATATTAAACACGTGTGAATGATTTGGCGGTGGCAGTTGTGTGATTCGCATTGTTTGTCACATACGCATTTGTCAGCGGGCTGGCGAGCGGTGCACTTTGTTGCACGACTACCACTGCATGTGCGGAAGTGGCTAAATATTGGTCCTTTTCATACTTAGGATGGACTTCCGCAAGGTAACGCCTGATTCCATTAATTGTCCTGTTTCCCTACTTCATATTGGCATCCTCAGGTTGTGGGCCAATGTCTGTGCGATTGCCGTATTCGCATCGATGAACCTTGCGATCGCATCTTGAGTCTCGTCCGTGTGATACACGCACGTGTGTGACGTGATATTGCTACCGCCGCACAGACACTGTTGTACAGCCCGAGGGAGTCTGTTGTTCCACGGACAACGATAACGGCTTCGCTTTTTAGCCCCTGAGCCTCGTGGATGGCGAAGGTCCCCGAACCTATGTACTGTAGTCTTGGCTAATGTGATGATGTCTGGGTGTTTGGAATATTCTTCCCAGAGTAAGGACGCCTGCTAAGAGAGTGAATCACCTCTTTGGAGGACTCTATGACTTTACCTTTCTGAGATTTGATTTGTTACTCGTTCTTCTAAGATCAGAGGGCAATATTAGCTTCTGAAACAAGTACTTAAAAATTTTTATGTTATGTTTCATCTTTAATTTTAATTATATTTTAAGATAGAAAACCAACGAGAGATAATGTAAAGGCATACGAAAATGCCTTACGGAGGCGGAAAGTTACCAATTCAGTTCAATTACACGCGTGGTAAGTACATATTTCATCTAATAAACGTAAAGGATAAAATGTAACGTTTGGGACAAACAAATATATGTCCGTCTATAAAATCAGTGAAGCGTTTTAAAATTCGATCACGTGTAACATTACGGGCACTGTTATACAGCCTGAAAGTATCTGTTGTTCGACAAACAACGATGTCTGCTTCGCCCTTTAGCTCCTGAGCCTCGTGGATGGTGGGCGTCTCTGAACCATCCTCTGTACCGTAGTCTTGGCTAATGACAACTTATATATCAGGTTAGGTGTGAGTCAAGTACAGGGTGTTTTTCTGTTTCAAGATATACCTTCAACATCATCGTTCAGCTATAGGATATTCACTGCTGGGATCCTCTTCGATAGCTTTCAAGTAAGATCAGTAAGAAACATTCTGCATCTTGAAAATACCTTCCAATTGTTGTGGGATCAACCAACGCTATGTGTACCAGCTGGTCATCTTTTATATCGAATGTTTTAATTTAATTACACGAATAAATCTAATAAATTATCATAACTAGTTAATGCGATTCTGACGCATTTTTATTCAAGGAAATTTCTAAGGGGCCATGTGACGCGCTGTCACGTAACGTCGTCTGTTGAATATAAATTATTTAGGGTTGTATAACTCAATTCTGACAGTAAAACCTCGAAAGGGATTTTATATTTATCTACGTAAAAGTTAAAACATATATATATGTATATGTTTTAATTAAGATATATATTACATAAAATATATATTAAAATATAATATATAAAAAATATATTAAAATAATAAAAATAATAGTGGAAAAAATAGAAAAACATTTTTTAAATAAATATTAATATTAAATATTTCATTAGAGGCAATTCTAGAGACATAAATGAATATAACTAATAATCCTCCATACACATATATATATATATATATATATATATATATATATATATCAATTATTAATTTACATTGACAATTATTTACAAAACTAAAAAAAATTGAATACTTTTATTCATGCAGGCATTTTCATGCGTGATTTGAATCGTCAATTATTTTATTATCATTATGAATAGAGTAAGGTGTAGATATATAACCGGGTAAAACCGTTGATCTCGGAAAATATTGACAAGCTGTTAATCGAATATCGACATATTCTACGTAACTGTCCTAATAAACTAGTTCTATATTAAGCTGTTTCATATATATATATAAGGTGGGCCAAAAATTTTTGCAAATAGCAACACTTGATTTCTCCAAAACCGTGAGAGTAAGGGGCGCGCGGGTGGCGGGGAATTGTGCGTCGTTTAATGCAATTTTAGTCACGATAGAGCGCTTCACGGGACAACAGCGTGCTTTTTGCGTAAAACTATTTTACAAAAACAACGGTTCCTACGTTGCAAAAATTTATGGCCCACCCTGTATATATATATATTATAAAATTCTCGTGTTACTTGCCATACGCCTCTAAAACAACGGCTTCATGAATTTTTATATATATCAAACCGCAAACCAACTAAATGTTTTTTTTTAATTTTTTTCGACAGAGATTTTTATATTTATTTTTAGTGAATTTGACATTAAAATATATATAACACTAAATATTAATCTTTCTACTATCAACCCCTATTTGGTTTTGTCTCTGCGGACTGGTCTTCGCATCCAAACGACACAACGCTCTTTTCCGTCTACTAATTTTTAATTGGTAAAACTTCAATAATTTTCCATTATTAATAATAATAATAAAGCTTTATTACATTCCATACAAATGACTTAAATAAGTAATTTTAAATAAAAGTTTTGATAATTGTACTAAGTTTGTATGGACCCTCTCAGGGTAAAAGCTAATTGTACTAAGTTTGTATGGACCCCCTCAGGGTAAAAACTTTCTCCACAGCTTTCTATTTTTCTCTATCTTTGTCAACTTGGAGCCGCCCGTGATCTGCCGTAGCCACGACCTGGTCAGCCCATCTGGCAGTAAACCTGCCTCTCGCTCTGGTACCTCGTGGTCCTGTGCATTCTATAACCCTTTCTGTCCACCTGTTATCAGCGAACCTCGCCAAACCTAATAGTGGAAATTTAAACCAAATTTCCACTATTAGCGGTTGTTAATAATTCAATTACCACGGTACCACTATATCATTGAGGGATTGTTATTGTATTACTGATATAATTAATGATAAAAAAAATTTTAAAGTATAAATTATAGTAAATAAATAAAATTATGTTTAGTATTTGTTACTTTTATATTCCGTTGTCTTTCACAGCATTTTCGTCTTGGTAGAATCAACATTCCAAACCCTGCAGTAGTATAAGGCAGAAATCAAAGCCAATAACACTATGTTTAAACATATATATTAGTGTTGTCATAGTCAAATTTATATATATGTGTATACATAAATTTGAATTATTTTTATATGTATATATATATGTTTTTATATATGTAAGAAAAGGACCAATATTTAGCCACTTCCGCACATTTACACATTACACAACCGCCATCGACAAATTATTCAACACGTGTTTCACCCCTCCACGAGGCATCTTCAGGAGTTAATCAATTCGAGAGTTAAACCCCATGTAATTTGCATTGTTTGCCGCATACGCATTTATCAGCGGGCTGGCGGGCGGTGCACTTTGTCGCACGACTACCACTGCATGTGCGGAAATGGCTAAATATTGGTCCTTTTCTTACTTAGGATGGACTTTCGCAAGGTAACGCCTGATTCCATTAAATATTTATATCACAATGTAATACAAATACAAATGAATAACTATTTTACATATAACACTGACTGTCCAGTGCTGGTAAAGCGCTATTTCCTCTTCCACCCTCGCACCACCACATCAGGCAGCCACATTTTTGATAATATCACGCGTGTTACAATATTTAAACATGCATCATTTACGAAGGTTTTTTGCAAAACCTATTTGTAATATTAAATATATGTTTAACAGTAATAGCTTCTTGTAGTTTCTTTTGTTGAAACTGTATTTTTTTCCTGTAAATAAATTACTTTGTTAATATTTACTGCTTAATACCGCTGTGATCAAAAAGTAAGGTGAAATTGTCATTTAAAATTTCCTGACATTAGTAAGTCTTGTATTTTTTTACTAGGTTGGTAAGACTGTCTATAACATTTACCAAGTGTCTGTTTGTTGGAATATCATTTGGCTCAGCCGAAACCATTTTAAAGGATGTCTCGATTGGTCGATGTCATACTGCATTGGTTCTTCGCTACTTTTTCTGTCAAAAACTCGACTCGATTACTTTATTTGCTTGATTTGGATCCTTACGAATTCTGGCTATTCACCAAACTGAATGAAGATCATGAAGACAGAAAAATATTATTCCGACTGTTTTTATCACTAAAAAAATGTTGAAAAAAGTGTATTTTATCGGATATATGTTACTTTGGGAATGTAATTGATTTAAATGAATAAATAGGAAATTTACATCTTATAAACAAATTCACTTTAGTTTTTAAACACATACATATACAAGGAGTAGGGTTACAATTTAGTGTTTGGTCTTGCGGCAAATAACCAAAAACTAAAGCGTTTATGTACTTATTTTTTATCAATTATATATGTGTTATATAAAATACAATTAACTACTCTTTTAATTTATAAAAAAAAAATCAAAAAAAAAAACATTTGTGACAACCCTGAATTGTAATTGAAACAAACAAACAATTCTATAAATTCTATGTGCATACGAGTACATCTCTGTATTCCTGTGAGCTAACTTCCTAACAAATGTAACGCAACGGTAATTAGAACAGTGTTATAATTGATTTTTAAAGAACAATTGTGTTTTTTAAAACCAATTGTATAAAAAAAACATATTTTATTATTTAGCTTGAAGCCATGCAAAATGGTCCAATAGTTAAACCAAGAGAGCAATTGTCTCGTTGACAGAGAACGTACTTTATTTTAAATCACGGCGGCTTTAGCTCGTGTAGCGCCCGTGTGCTATGAAACCATGGTGCCCCCTAAGCCTGACCTCCCCCGGCCTGCGGCTATAACCGTCGTAACAAGAAAGTGTTTTCATATTCCAACAAGCTATTTTATAAGTAGGTATAGCATACAGTATTAAACTTTAAATACGTGAAATAAGGTTTATTTCGAGTTGGAACAAAATGTTCGAAAAAGAACCCGTCCATAAGGCGCTCGCGTTTGACAACTGCCGCCACCGCGCTGGCTGGCCGCTTCTGTTATATCATTGTTGTACCATGATGGTCCAAGGCGATGCTCTTAGCGACGGCGACTCTCTTGTGCATTGTACACCCTGCACTATAGGTTAAGCCCCTGTTCTAAGTAATGCTACTGACTGCATTCCTTTAGGTTCTAAATAAATTCTTTTTTCACCATGGCACTACATAAATAATTTATGTTAAATTACATAACCGGATTGGCTATAAAAAATATAAAAACTTTTTTCTCGCACAACTGCCACCGTTAATTCACTCAACACGTGCTTCACCCTTATATGTAAAATGTAACATAGAATTTAGTATTGAATATCATATATTATTTGTTAACAAGTCAATATAGCTACTGAGGTAAGTAAACATATAACTAGTAAATTCTTTATTAATAATACCGGTTTTAATACCGGTAAAATATATTTTAAATATCAAATACCGGTATTAAGATTTTATTTCGGTATTGTAAGCCATCCAATAGACATCCAATGTACCCCGCCTACTGAAAATCCAGACGGGCAATTCTTCGATGACATTAGTTCTTCGATTTCTACGAATCTCCTCGTTTTTTATTCGATCTCGCAGCGAAACTTCACCACCGCTCTCTTTATTGCTCTCTAGATGAACTTGAACCTTCTTATAAGGTCTTTGAATAAAAACACAAGTATAATATTCCTATTATATTGTGAAAGATTTGTCAAGTGATAATAAGGTTTTATAATAAATTTCTCTAATACTATTACAAAGATATTTGTAAAAAAGATCACAAACAAACCCGTCTTTGATTGTCATTGTTTTTTCTCAAATCAGGGAGCATTTGAAACAATCATGTCAACGTATTTTTAGTTGAAAAATTGCATTATCTCTTTAATATTTTGTCATTCACTTATCAACGTCTAGATATAAGATAACATAATTATGATTGCATCACGGGACAACGGGAAGAGTCGCGGGACTTTGCAAGAGTACTGCAGAAGGGTTATTAGAGAGAAAATTTAAAGGAACAGATAAGCAAAAAAACAAAAGTATATAATACTAAGTTAAAAAAGGACCGATATATAGCTACTTCTGCCATGCAGCAGTAGTCGTGCATGCTGCATGGCGGAAGTAGCTATATATTGGTCCTTTTCTTACTTAGGATGGATTTCCGCAATATAACGCCTGTATCCATTAGATATTTATAACACTACTTAAGATAAATACTCAAGTCTGTGATAAATGTAAACAAAATAGGAAAGTAAAAATTAAATTATACATGTAAATGTAAGGTTAAAGCAAAACAAAATGTAAACCTTTAGTATTCTGACGAAAAGGTGAGAAAAGTGAGGTGATGAATTAATTTGTGAAGAATAAAGAATGAATGATGATGACATCGAGAAGGAAAATAAGAACGTAAAAAATAAAACATGTTAATTTTTTTATATATAAATAGACCCTTTGTACCCAAGACAAATGAAGTACTAGAGGTCCTCAAAAAAGATGGACAATTATAAAAAAAATAATTATGACCAGTACTATGCGTGTCTAGAATATGTAAATATATTTAATTGTATACATTGTTACACAAAACTAATGAAAACTTATATGTATTGCGATTGTCTTGTCTATTTAAAATAAATAAATAAATTGGAAGTAAGAAAAAGGACCAATATTTAGCCACTTCCGCACATGCAGCTGTAGTCGTGCAACAAAGTGCATCACCCGCCAGCCCGCTGATAAATGCGTATGCGGCAAACAATGCGAATTACAACACTGCCACCGTTAAATCACTCAACACGTGTTTCACCCCTCCACGGGACATCTTCAGGAGTTATGTTCCACTGATTAGTGCCAAACGCAGAGTGAGCGGGCTGGCGGTGCACTTTGTTGCACAACTACCACTGCATGTGTGCAAGTGGCTAAATATTAATCCTTTTTCTTACTTAGCATGGACTTCCGCAAGGTAACGCCTGATTCCATTAAAAATAAACTTGAGCTGACAATATGACTGAATAATTAAATTTATATTTTTTATTCATATCATTAAGTAGTAAAAAAAAGCAAATGCCAACAAGTTCTATTGATAAAACATAAATGTAATAATGAAACTTGTTCTATTTTTAAATCGCATTCGTGAACGTTTTTATTTTTATAGATAATTAATTATTTTATTAGCAGCCAGTGTTTATAATAAGATTTTATATGTTGTTGGCCTTGTAGTAAATGCCTTTGTCACTTGTAGGACACGAGATGCTCTCAAAGAAAGGATAACAAGATCGCGTGACAATGATGAATTGCCGAGTTTTTCGATGATTTTCTTCTTAATTTTTGAGCATCATATTAAATCATTCCAGTGTTGCCATGTTCAAAATGTTGCCCGTTCTATATTTGTTATTAGTATACTAAATAAAAAAACTAACAATTCATATTTATTTTCTTTTTCCATTTCTTTATTCTTTCAAAGTCAAACGCGATGTTATTATTTATTATTGTATTTATAATTATGTATTAAACTGTATTTATTATAAGTATATAGCAATAAATGTAAGGTTTACACATAAGAATGTATATGTATGTATGTTTTGTCTGTATGTACACTTAAATACCCGTTATTTATCTCTACTGTTTCTATACTGTGTTTGTCTGGAAGAAATTTCCCCGTGTGATAAGACCACTCATTATACTTTTTTATTTATATATATACATTTATTAACATGTACAATAGAGAGTTTTAAATAAACATAAAAAAGATTTCCATCATACTAACTCATCACGTTATCTCTGAAACCAGAAAGCTCAGAAATTTGAAATTTAATTTTAATGTATGTTTTATTAGAGTACAGATCAGCTAAGAGTGGATATACCACAATGAGGCTTGATGCAGGGTTCATAGGTTAAAAGCATGATCAATAAAATATGAATTGGTACCAGAATTCATATTTCGAATAACTGAGGATTGATTCTATGAAATAATACTCTCAAAAGGCAGTGCGGGCCATGAAGCGGGCGGAGGAGAGCTAGTAAACAATAAAGCTCTTGATAGAAACAACTTGAAATACAATATATTTTATTGGATTACTTTTGAAAATCTACGGAGCAGTGGACGCAGTGAATTAAATGATGATCATAATAATGATATACCATTATCTTTTTATGAACACTAACATATAACGAGTATTTTATAATTGTTCTTCTATCAAATTATCATATCTTTCATAAAACTTTGAAATAACAACAAAAGTTTTTTTTTTTTTTTAATTAAAAACACCTGAGTAATATAAAACATTGAAGCCACAGTCTAAATTACGATCTCTGCTGACTATGGTAGACTGCTGCTTCAAGGTCCAGAAAAACAGAAACACAGTTATTGTTTTATATAATTATTTATTTTTATAGCACGTATTACATGCATACAGAGTGTTTTAAAGAGAGTAAAACGTCGGTAAAATATTAATATGTGTATGGGGCTTATTGACTAGCGCCATCTAGTAGATTTTTAGAGAAAATATGACAAAACATTTGTATTTATTTACCAATCTCTCAAAATTATAATAAATATGCTATCTTGCTAGAAGGTCTAAAGTTTCACGTTGACCACCAAGAGAAGAATTTTCGCTATTCTATAGCCAGTGGTAATTTTCGTTACCAATTTCCATCTCACATGCTGACAATGTCAAATCACTTTATTTTTTCTACTATATAGCGACTAAATAAATGCCGCCACAGATGTATATAAAAAATCGTTTACGTTTTGCAAAAGCATAAACTAAAAAAAAATAAACTTTTTTAAAAAACATTATGTTGGACATTTTATTTTTAAAATGTTTTTTTGTTGACAATGTAGAGTTAATATTTTTTTTACTTTTTGGCTCCGGCTATTGGGGATCTCTCGTTCCACCACCTATTTGTTGGGAACAGAGTTTTGTTAGAGCAATAATTTTTTCATTTCTCTTTTTATTTTACAGTTTCTTTTCTCTACTTTCGCTCTTTAACATTTGCTTTGTCGTGTCTCGGAGCTGGGAGAAGAAAGATCCCAATAAAATAGCGGCAACCCTCTCCCAACTATCAAAAAAAAACTACTAAACTGTTAAAAAAACACTAACAATACAAATTAGAATTATTAAAAAAAAAACCATTTGTTCAATTACGTTTTTCATTTATCTTTATTTCTTTTATTCGTCACCTTCCATCCTATCCATGTTACTGAACAGTGACTGAACTGCAGTCTAGATCTATTTTATTGTTACAATGTATTACATTTTTACTTAAATTATTTATATATACATTTCTACTGTTTTATCTTCAGTTTCAATTAGTATTTTACTAACATTTTATTTTGTTTCCTTAATTTAATATTTATTCACATTTACATTATTATTGATTATTATAATTTACTATTAGTTGACTGTTTTAACCTACGTTTTATTTCTTTCTATGATATTTTCTAATGTAGAGTCAGTTAGTGTTATATTTATTGCCATTCGACTTGAACGTACAGCTTCACAGTTCAAGTCAATGGACTTTACAAAGCCTTGTTTGGGACAATCAGATGCAATGAAGGAAAAATCGTTGAATTATTTACTCTGCCTTTAAACACTCGAAATACATATTTGGATAATTCTTTTTTTACTCTTTTTAGATACTTAGATGTCAATAACGAATGTAAATATAATTTTGAAATCCATTTGTACGAGATGACATGTAGAAATTGGTAGTTTGTTTTTTAACTCAAATTTACTTTGTATTGTAAAACTTATGTCTGTATATATGCATGTGGATTAAAGATGAAATTATTTTTAAATTTTTATTTACTTGTTACTTCGTAAACGTACCTTATGTGTCACTTTTGTTTTCTTGACGTTTAACTGTCAAGTTGATGTGACGAGAAATATAGAGTACATGGAGGCATTCCCCAAAATATGCCACGATTATCTGTCCTGCCCTGCTCGTATCCAGCTAGTTCCTGCGATCTCAACTATGTCATCAGTCCATCTAGACCAGTGATTCCCAAAGTGGTCTATATCGACCCCCAGGAGTCTATGACAACCTGCTAGGGGTCTACGTCAGCGAAAAAAATTTTGGGCGTCCTAGAAATGAAAATGGGGTCCACGATTGTGGATCTCAACACATACACTGATAGTACCAATTTACTTACATCATACTATCTTATAATATCAAAATAATTACATTGTTTATAAAAGTACCTATGAAGTAAAAAAAATATTATATATGTTTATAAAGTTGTGTAAGTTGTAGGATGTTGGTATTCGCTTTGTGGTCGCAATACATTTTGAACCTTAGAGTCGCAGTCTCAGAACTTCGCTACCTTGCACTGACCTGTTAAATTCGTCACTCTATAAATACGAATGTGGGACAAATACGTTTATTCGTTATTCTTACGTTTATTCATTCAATTAATAAATGTATAAATTAACATGTGTTTTTACTTTAAGTTTTTAACACTAAACTTCACTACAGTTAGAAATTTACAGAAAATCAATATCAGGTAAGTAGGGGGTCTACCCAACACGGAAAAACATGGCAAGGGGTCTACGACACAAAAAAGTTTGGGGAACTCTGATCTAGAGGAAGCTTATCCACAACGCGTCTACCGGCTAGTGGTTGCCACTTGAAAACCTTTGAGAGTCAACGTCCATAGATAGCACAGGCGATGTACCCCAGCTGCCATTTCAAACAAGCAATTCTTCGAGCTACGTAATCTTAGCATGAACAAGATCTTGATCATTCTTTTGTGGTCAGTAGTAAGTGACCACTTCTCGAATCCGTGATTATGATCATCATTATATCATCCGATAAAAGCCCACTGCAAGTCGTAGGCGTTTAGATGGTATTTAAGTAAAATAATGGCATTGAAATGAAAATAAAATACTACGTAATTTTTTTTATTGTAAAATAGTTCCCTGCTCTATGGTAGGGGAGTACAAGAAATCCAAAGAACGGAGTAATTATAAAAAAAAAAGGTACAGACGATTCAATGACTAGTATGAAAGGTCAATAACTTTTGACAATATGAAATCTGTGCAAAGAAGTCTGACTAATTTAATTTAACAATTGTCTTGAAATTAAATAATCTAAAAATCTAGAAATAGTTCATGATTTTCATGTTTATTTTCTTGTAACATTTGACAATAACGATGTAATTTCATATATAAGAACGTATTACGTAGGTAACGTAATAAACCACACAGTTAACATTGAATATAGATGAGCCTTTGTTTTGTAAAGAAATAGTTTGGTTATTTACATTGAGTGCTTATGAATGGGACAGTAAATGCCTGGTTTTATGACAAGCGAAACACTTTGCAACACATTGGTGCTAGATAACGGATTATATATAAATAAATACATTTAAAAAACTTTTAAGTTAAACGGTTTTTTAATAACCATATTGTGGTGGTTGTGGAAAAATATGTACCTAGTCCGCCATATTGGAACGACGTCCATCTTGAATTTAAAATTTTGACATAATCATCGTGTTTTACTAGTGTAGCCGTTTCATTTGATACCCATATTGAGGGGGTTAAGGAAAAATATGTAATCCGCCATTTTGTATCGGCGGCCATCTTATATTTATAATGTTATTGATTTTATTATATTGTATTGTCATCTAAATTAAATGTGTGTACCAAATTTCAGATCAATCTGACAACGGGAAGGTGCTTAAATTTCAATTTCTAATTTTGACGCAAATAAACAAATTCCGTACGGGTCGAACTAAATAAAACCGTTAAAAAAAGAGTTCAAATAATTACACTTCTAATTATAGAATTAATATATTCTATACAATATAAATACGGTGAATAAAAATAGAGATGTAACTCCTAGATTACGTTTTCAAAAAGTTAATAAATTCTTCAAGTGTCTTTTGTACCGTCTCTCCTTTGAGTGGTGAAGGTAAAAGAAAAGAGCGAACTCGGCAACAGACGAAAAATATTTTTATATTAAGAAGATAGTGGGCAAAAGGCCTGATCTGATTTTACTCCCCTGACGCTGGTGGTAAGTATCGACTGGTCGTCAGGCGGAAGCAGGTCAGAGCAGGAAGCGCCGATTTAACAATTTATTACTGTATTGTGCAATATACCAACACCTCGCTTTGCGTCGTTTCATTTTGCGTTTATTTCGAAGTTGCGTCGCTGCTTAATTAGTACTAATTTTCACTGTAGATCGTTAGATTTTCGAGGTTGCGTTGTTTTGGGTTCGAATCTTTAATTTTATTTTGAAATTTTCTTTTTTTTTCCAAAAGATGGCAACACTTTTGTTTCTAATTGCGCCATACCATCAAAACTCGGGAATTCCCTTTGTAACTAAAAATCAATGCAATTTTAATACAGTTTTATTTTCACTTTGTTTTGCTAATTTTGGAGAAATTAGCCGATTGTCTCTTTCCAAAGATCGATGTACAATATTTATTAGAGTACTGTATACATTATTTTGTAATTTAAAACCCTGGATTGAAGCATACTGTAAAAGCATAACTAAATTATCGGTATACAGGATGATTTGAGATAGACTTAGAAGCATTAAATGGAATACAAAGGTTATTGCTCAGGCAAAATGCTTTTATACTTCTACTTCTATTTAAAATCACCCTGTATGTATTTAATAAATCATAATTAATTTTAATTTTTACTCCAGATTTTGTAAACGAATTCATTTACTGTATTATCAATACGCTTTCATTACTGAAAGCATTTGTTTTTGTATGTGATGCACCATATTTAAATTGACAACAAATGAGCAATACATTCAAATCTTTAAGGCTTTTACATCAATAAATAATCATCCTGTATATACAGTATGTATATGAGTAACTAATGTATACGCCTTTATTTTGTAATAGCATTATTTTAACAATATATTTTAAGTAATCAAGTTAAATTCTCTCAAACCTGACGAAGGTTTTAAGGTTGTTAATTTGTAAGGCTCTTACGCTCTTTGAGTCGGCAAAATAATTTTAACCGGACGTGAGAGGTACACGCGGCTGAAATACGGGTAATTTGAAAAAGGCTCTCCCGTAGGCGACCTTTAAATTTTTCAACCAAATATTTACATTACACGTTGAGATTATTTAAATTTAAAGTATATCTTGGCGAAATAATAATACCTTTTTTAAATTAACCTTTTTTGTACATCGATAGATAAAACATAAATCAAAATGGGCAAAAAGCTTCTTCATATTATTTCAGAAAAAGGATGTCTATTGCTGGAGTTCTTCACCAGAGACTCAATAAAACTGGTATAAAGCATCCTGCACCCAGTGTAGTCGAAGACAGTTGCTCCGTTTGCGGATCTACCGTCTCACCTCCAGAACCTCAACGCCCCAGCGACTAACTGCTGGAAAGATTTAGGTTCATGCAGAGGGCGATCATCAAGTGCGATGTTGGAAATGTAAATAGGTTGGAGATATAGTTCCTTAGTATTTTATATGTATAATCGTTTATTTACTTTAAACAACGCGTCGGAGAACTGACCACGCCGTGTCTACCTGACCTTGGTCTCTGTTCAAGAACCTTCAGTTACAAGGTTGGATACCAGGTGGAACAACGACATAGTTAAGATCGAGAAAGCTCGCTCGATGTGAGCAACGCGGCAATCTATGAGAGGCATATATCTTGCAATAAACTTACAACGACTGATATTACAATTATTATATATATGTACTTTTTGTGTATATTCCTGTTGATTTATGTACTACGATAAATTAAAATAAAAAATAAAATTTTATAATTTAAATTCGCATCAAACGTGAAACAATTCTCCGGTGTCAAGTGTTATTTCGATGCAACCGTGCAATGTACTATTAATGTATTATATTGTTTTTATCTGTTTTTATTTCTGGTCATGCGTTCATCGAACTTTAAGTTGGCGAACAACTTATTTTCAAGGTCTATCACCCTTTTAGTTCTTTATTTAAATATTCAGGACATGTATATATATATAATGTAGAGCAGCGATTCCCTAAGTGGTCTATATCGACCTATGACAACCTATGACAACCTGCAAGGGGTCTACGTCAGCGAAAAAAAATTTGGGGTTCCATGAAATGAAACGATAGTGGATCTCAACACATACACTGATATCCTATTTACTTATATCATACTATCTTATAATATCAATACATTTACATTATTTATAAAAGTACCTATGAAGTAAAAATTTATTAATATGTTACGTATACTTTACATAACAGATACGAAATTTTATTTTGAGTAGTTTTAATTTAAATCCAATTAATAAATGTAAAAATTAACATGTGTTTTTACTTTACGTTTTTAACACTAAATTTCACTACAGTTAAAAATTTAAAGGAAATCAATATCAGGTAAGTAGGGGGTCTACCCAACACGGAAAACATGGCAAGGGGTCTACGACACAAAAAAGTTTGGGGAACTCTGATGTAGAGTTATAAAAATCATAAAAAAAACTTTATGTTACTATTTACAATGTTGTTAGGAATAATAAGCGAAGGGTCATGTCGAAATCATTTATTTTAAAAAGTAAATAATTCGCACAGCTTGACGTAATGCCGACATTGTAAAGCATCGTCTCTTTCTCTTCTTAAATGAAAATAATTAAGCGGTTAAAAAAACTTTTAAGTTAAACGGTTTTTTAAACGGTTTTATTTGATACCCATATTGTGGTGGTTGTGGTAAAATATGTACGTAGTCCGCCATATTGGAACGGCGTCCATCTTTAATTTTAAATTTTGACATAATCATCGTGTTTTACTAGTGTAGCCCTTTCATTTGATACCCATATTGAGGGGGTTAAGGAAAAATACGTAATCCGCCATTTTGTACCGCCGGGCATCTTAGATTTATAATGTTATTGATTTTATTATATTGTATTGTCATCTAAATTAAATGTGTGTACCAAATTTCAGATCAATCTGACAACGGGAAGGTGCTTAAATTTCAATTTCTAATTTTGACGCAAATAAACAAATACGGGTCGAACTAAATAAAACCGTTTAACAATATATAATCCCGATGACAATAAATCATTGCATTTCGATTTACACCCTTATTTACTAATATTAAATTAAATGTGTGAAAGTAATACCTATAATGCTATTAAAATTATACAACAATATATATATATATATATTACCCAACCCACAGAACCGTAGAACCCACAGACCTGATATATATATATATATATATATATATATATATATATATATATCAGGTCTGTGGGTTCTACCATCCGAACTGGTGGCCGACTCATAAATGTAAATGACTCATTAATGTAAATAAGAGATAAATTTATTTATGTATTTCAAAGAGACATATAGCAATACATAATATATAGATACAGTTTTTTAAATATATCTCTGGCTGTAATTATGCCCGTGTACTGTATATACTACTGTGGTCAGATAGTAAGTCAAACTTGTCATTAAAAATAATTTTTAATCAGTACAAAGTCTACAAAACACATATAGTATATAATAATTAATATTAATATTATAATAAACCAAATGATGTAAACGCTTTTTTATTTTATATTAATTGATTTATTTAACATTCTTTATTGTACACGCTAGGATACATTTAATGAGTTTCATAATAATAAACAAAAGAGAACAATGGGCGGTCTTATCACACGAGGCAATCTCTTACAGATAACCATAGTATATAAAAGGTAGAAGTATTAATAATGGTTAGTTAACGTGTACAAAACATACATATATACAAACATATAAAGCATATATAGTTATAATTAATAAGTTGTAATATATATAACGATATACTATATATTATTATGAATATTATATTAATATTGCATTATTAACTATTTCTAAAACCAAACACCATGTCGCATTTAATAAAAACAAATCGAAGTTTTATATATGTTACGAAATCAATCTACCTTCTTTTATTGACAGTAAATAGAAAATACAATGTTATCTCTCGTAACAAACCGCCCGTCTCTATCTCCTCGTAGAGCATCCAATAATGTTCCATTACACAGCGGAACATCACGGAACACAGCCACAGAGAGCCAATCTAATGGATTGCCGGAAAGGATTTATTGATATTCCATTCGATTGTACGTAAGTTGATTTGAGCACTCTAGTTTTTTTAAAATCTTATTTATATAAAACTTGAACTACTTAAAAGATTCTATATTTTCGACTCTGTGTTTGGCACTAATCGGTGTAACATAACTCCTGAAGATGCCCCGAGGAGAGGTGAAACACGTGTTGTGATTTAACGGTGGTAGTTGTGTTTCGCATCGTTTACCGCATGCGCATTTATCAGCGGACTGGTGGGCAGTGCACTTTATTGCACGACTACTGCTGCATAGCGAAAGTAGCTATACAGTCCCATTCTTAGGATGGACTTCCGCAAGGTAACGCCTGATTTTATTAGATAACAAGGAATCTTATCATTCATGTAAATACAAACCTTATAATACACTATCTGTGACTGCAACTTCGTCCGCATGGAATTTACCAAAATAATTATTCAGTTCATTTATATATAATTCATTGAAATTTTTCTAAATTAAATATAGCCTAAGTTACTCGTTATTACATCAGCTACCTGCCAGTATAAGTTCCATCAAAATCGGTTCAGCCATTTCAGGGTTTAGACGGTATACTAGACGGTCATGGCGAGTACTGCGGTAGATTTTCCGACGAATCCGCCCACAAAGTATAGCGCAAGGCTCAAGACATCTTAGGGACATAGGAATAAATTAATGAATGATATATACCGTATATATATTCATATGCATGTAGTAAAAAGCTGTTTTTGGAAGGTAAAGCGAGAGAATGAATTACTCTATTTATTTATTTATTTAATATTCTTTATTGTACACGTTAAGATACATTTAATAAGTTTTACAATAATATACAAAAAAGTACAATGGGCGGTCTTATCACACAAGGCAATCTCTTACGGACAACCATAGTATGAAAAAGGTAGAAGTACTAATAATGGGTAGTTGTTGTTACAAATAAACTAACAACTATTGTATTAAGTGTAATCTAAAAAATAACCACGGAAGAAAAACTTGTTCGAATTTGGTGTGAGCTCTTTTCAAATGACAGCGCGTTTGGAACACTCGCAGTTTCAAGTTGTATTATTCTAGTAAGTAAATATAGTATAAGTAAGTATATATAGTTCAATATGGATCACGCGTTCTTTCACACAAGTGGTCACTGTAATCATATAATTTGTTATATACACAAATAATATGTCACAAAAACCTCTTAAAGCGTCATAAAGGCGTTCTTACGGAATCCTATCGCAGGGTTGCCAGAAACCACTCACCACACGCTACTGACACTAGCAACACTGCAAGCGCAAACTTAACCGTTTCGTAAACGGTGTCGGCCTCCCGCCGTCGCGAACAGCGTGGGCGATCCTAGGTAAGATCTGTATCCTTCCTTAGATTGCCGAGTGGTCCACGCTGACCTCCACACTTTCACTCCACACACAGTACACGAACGAAAGCCTCGCCTCTACTGCCTCATCATCCATCAGGGTCTAATGCAGGTTCGGAAATCCGAATACTTTAGTAAAGTATAGTTCACGGACCCTACCGTTCCGTGAACACGTTTCTAATGAAGCTATAAAAGCTTTATGGATTTTATAGCTTCATCGGAAATAATATAAAAGCCTTATAGCAATGTCGGCAAGGCAAAAAGTTGGCTAGAAAAAAGGAGGCAACACTTGCCTCCATTATAATGGAAAAGGATGAAAGAGAGTGCGTACTCAAACTCTTTAGAAAAGTTGCACAATACGCAATAGACAGGAACAAAACATAGATGGATAAAACATTGTAAAAGTAATTAAAATAGATTCATTGAGATTAAATTAATTAATAAGAAAACAATTATAAAATAAATCCGTGATAAAATGATGTACCTACACGAGAAAATAATTAAACCAATTTAAACTGTGATACTGTAATAGAAATGGATAACTGAAGTGTTTGAGGATGTACGAAAGGAATGGAATGATTGAGAAAGGAAGATGGAATTGTAGAATGATAGAAGGAGGAAAAAAAGATATTGTGTACTATGGAAGACGAGAACGAAAATAAAAATTATTAAGAAATACAAAACCCTGTTCCCAATTAAATAGGGGGTGGAAGGAGAGGTCCCCAATAGCGGGGCCAAAAAAAAAGCCTTATGGCTAACACCAAAAACTTCACAAAAAGATTGTGAGGTTTTTACCAAACATCTCAAAGCATTTTAAGGATTCGTTAAATTTAAAACAAATACATTACGTACGTTTTAATTAAGTGATATAAAATTGATGGATTGAACTCACCGAAATGCGTCTAATATTCATTTTCCGTTAGGAATTTGCGGAAAACACAATTTCGCTCCTGGAAACATTTCAAAGTGTCTTTTAATATTGAATGAAGTGAAATTTTTATATCGTTATACACTTACCGTTATATTACCTGTAACCTTTCTTCATATCTTATTATTATAATAGAATATATATAGATATATACAAATAATTAAATTAGAGAAACTGTATTACATATTTCGGAAGCAACAAATAATCGTACAAAAAGCCCTTGTTTGGCCACCTTTATTATATAACACTAGCTGACCCGGCCACGCGTTGCTGTGAAAATTTAAAAAGTGGAAATAATTGAATTATACGGTATTTCGTTCACTACAAAATAAATTTAATTAATTTTATAGCGTCAACAACACGTGGTAATTATGCTGTTAAAATGTAGCTTATATGAGACGTTCGTAGATTTACCATAGCAGCGCCATCTATTGATTACTTACTCAGCCCAGTCGAAAGGTATCGACATCTGTTAGAATCATTTGGAGTTAACAGATAATTGTGACTGTCAAATAATAACAGACAATAATTAGCAATAAATTAAAATTGCGACTATAATTTGAGATTTAAACTATCCTATCTCTCAAGTTAGATCGAACTGCACATGGTGTGCGAATTTTATTATAATCGGTTAAGTGGTTTAGAAGTCCATTGAGTATAAACATTGTGACACCAGATTTATATATATTAAGATTATATCTCTATGTAGTATATCTCTACCACTTGGATACCGCTTATCGTAATATTTGCAAATCAAAGAGAAATAGACTATATACAGACGGTTCAATGTTCCACGTGATCGAATTTCAAAACGCTTCGCTGATTTTATAGACGGACATACATTTGTTTGTCCCAAACGTTACCTTTTACCCTTTACGTTTATTAGATGAAATATGTACTTACCACGCGTGTAATTGAACTGAATTGGTAACTTTCCGCCTCCGCAAGGAATTTTCGTATCCCTTTTACATTATCTCTCATTGGTTTTCAAAATTAAAGATGAAACATAACATAAATTATTTTTTGAAGTACTTGTTTCAGAAGCTAATATTTCCCCTCTGATCTTAGAAGAACGAATAACAAATAAAATCTCAGAAAGGTAAAGTCATAAAGTCCTCCGAGAAGGTGATGCACTACCTAATTAGGCGTCCTTACTCTAGGAAGAATATTCCCAACACCCAAGCTGATATACATCATCTCATTAGCCAAGGCTACAGTACATAGGTTCGGGGACCTTCGCCATCCACGAGGCTCAGGGGCTAAGGGGCGAAGCCGTCATCGTTGTCCGTGGAACAAAAGACACGCTCGGGCTGTATAACAGTGTCCGTGCGGCGGTAGCAATATCACGTCACACACGTGCGTGTATCACACGACGAGACTCAAGATACAATTGCAAGATTCATCGATGTGAATACGGCAACCGCACAGACACTGGCGCCCATCCTGAGGATGTTAATATGGAGTAGGGATGAGGAAGTGGTCGCATGAAAGGTAACTTTAAATACTGAACATTATTAGGGCGTATTTAAAATAGATTGAGACACTAGCGATTGGGAACAGAAGGAACAGTATAATCAACAAATAAGCAATTGGTTTTTTATGGCCGTCGCTATTAACTAACTACCTGGGAATTATTTTATTTTTGCGCTCTTCTTCCATGCATCTCAAGATCTTTTATTCTTTTCCTTACTTTCTACACTTCGTCTGTCTTACTCTTCCATTCCATTTTAACTCTTTTCCAATCCTTTCCTCTATCGCCTCGTTCCTTAGTTTTTTACAATTTTGATTTTTATATTATTTTACTTTTACTTACTTTATTTATGTACATATTTTTATTCCTTACACATATAATTATTTTATTTACGATTTTCTTATTTTTAACTTTTATTCCTATTTATTATATTTGCAGCAATTCTCTTACAAAGGCTAAGGAATTCAGGACGTGTCTCTTCTTCCCTGATAAGCGAGGATATTGAATCCTCGCTAACCTTAATGTCTAACCGGCATTCGAAGTCCACACGGAGTCCCCAGAACGCAGGACAGTGGGCTACAAGGTGGACCACGGTCTGGTCCACGCCCAGTTCACAGAAGTACGAGAGGTCCTCCTTGAGCTAAAACCGGTGAAGGTACTCAGAGAACCCCCGCGCCCCCTGAAGAGTTGGACCAAGACCGCGTCCACCTCAACACTGCGGAGCACAATAGCAATAGGTTAGAGACAGCATGGTCTTATTGAAAATCTTTTGAGAACGCCTATCTAACAGTGAACACATAAAGTCTTATAAACGTCAAGCAGCATTCGGATGACTAAGTGTACTAATGTAGCTAAACTTTTAAAATATATTTTTTTAAAAGTAGAATATATATTAGTAATAATTTTGAGTGCCAGTTGTATAGATGGAAGTTTCTTCCGTTCTTTTTTAATTTGGTAAATACGTAAGTTTTTAAACGGTTTATTTAGTTCGATCCGTACGGAATTTATTTGGATCAAAATTAGAAATTGAAATTTATGCACCTTCCCGTTGTCAGATTGATCTGAAATTTAGTACACACATTTAATTTAGATGACAATACAATATAATAAAATCAATAACATTATAAATCTAAGATGGCCGCCGATACAAAATGGCGGATTATATATTTTCCCTTAACCCCCTCAATATGGGTATCAAATGAAAGGGCTACACTAGTAAAACACTATGATTATGTCAAAATTCAAAATTCAAGATGGACGCCGTTCCAATGTGGCGGACTAGGTACATATTTTTCCACAACCACCAAAATATGGGTATCAAAAAACCGTTTAACTTAAAAGTTTTTTAAATGTATTTATTTATATACGTAATATTAACCATTTATTTCTACACATTATTTATGTTTCAGGTTATTCATGATAGAAATATTGTTTGTGTTTTGCATTGAAATATTCGATACTGTTATGTAAAAAAATTCTTATCTTTTGGGAAAAAAATAACGCATGCACATCGGGTACAGGATGATGGTTTGATAAAAAATCCGAGATTCTTTTAAAACCTCTGGGTACTAAGGTGTGTTATACATACGCGGAACGATAAGAAAACGTGCCCTGAATAACTGGCTTAAAGATTTATGATATATCTCTGTTAAATTACTCTTGTATTCACGGTAACATGAATGTAATATATATATACATATGAACAAAAATTTGTAGCCATTTTATATATAAAAAAATATGTAAGAAAAGGACCAATATTTGTACAGTCGTGTACAGTGGTAGTCGTGCTACAAAGTGCACCGCCCGCCATTCCGCTGATAAATGCGTATGCGGCAAACAATGCGAATTACACAACTGTACCGTCAAATCACTCAACACGTGTTTCACTCCTCCACGAAGCATCTTCAGGAGTTATGTCACACCGATTAGTGCCAAACACAGAGTCTAATGTAATAGGGACTAATCTATATATATGCATATATAAAATTTATCAGCGGACTGGCGGGCGATGCACTTTGTTGCACGACTACCACTGCATGTGCGGAGATGTATTGGTCCTTTTCTTACTTAGGGTGGACTTCTGCAAGGTAACGCTTGATTCCATTAAATAAAAAGAATACCGCAAAGATGCATAAAATTAATAATATTCTCATGGATATGAGACGTGATCGTTTAAAATGGACTTTAAAGGAAGGCACAAAATCAACTAAAGAGCAATAGAAGGGTTATGCTCGGAAATGAAGTGATCAGAAAAACTAAGGTGACAGACTTGTTTAAATTAGTAACAGGACATGTCGCTCTTGTAACAGACAGCCATTGGGAAGCCGGAATGTTTTCGGGCAAGATATTAGGCTTTCCAGAATCTGTCTATCAGAGTTGGTAAATCAATAAAATTTCCATTAACCCTTTCCTTACCGCAGTACATTCGAAGTGACGTAACTGAACCGGGCCGCGCGCCGCGAAGTGAGCACATTACATGACGGAAAGCCAATGTTCGAAGTTTCTCATTTGTGTTACACATTTAAAGATATTACTGGTATGTTAATTAAAAATGGAAGTTAGGATAATTATTAGTAATTTATTTGGCTGTGATGAATCTTAAAACAGGATCTACACAAGCCCACATTACAAAGAGGATACCGGCTAACTCCGGCTCTAATAACAAAAGGGTTAAATGGACCCGTGTTTGGTGCCTCTCATTCACTCATTGTTTTTATATCCATACTCATCATCCGTCCTTCTCAATGTCTTTCTCTCTTTCCTCAAATATCCTTTACAATATCTTTCATTCCTTTATATACATCGCGTTACTTCGTGTTCCCTTCAGAATTCTACAATTTTACATTTAATACTTTTATCGTTAGTATAAATACTTGTTTATTTATTTTCTTACTATCTACGAGTATATCACTCTTAAGTAAGAAAAGGACTAATATTTAGCCACTTCCGCACATGCAATGGTAGTCGTGCAACAAAGTGCACCGCCCGCCAGCCCGCTGATAAATGCGCACGCGGCAAACAACGCGAATTACACAACTACCACCGTCAAATCACTCAACACGTGTTTCACCTCTCCACGAAGCATCTTCAGGAGTTATGTTACACCGATTAGTGCCAAACACAGAGATTTGAAACACGCTGGCGGGCGGTGCACTTTGTTGCACGACTACCACTGCATGTGCGGAAGTGATTAAGTATTGGTCCTTTTCTTACTTAAGATGGACTTCCGCAAAATAACGCCTGATTCTATTAAATATATCACTCTTGTTTACATTTCTATTATCAGCAATTTTATCACGTGACGATCTTTCGGAACGCCTATGCCTTGTATTACAGCTCTGACGAAAAAAAAAATAGAAACTTTAAATAAAAGAAACTCACTTCTGCTATTTTTTATTAAGTGCAGACATCTTGACAAGCAAGTAATTTCATTTGGTGCAATGTCCTTTATAAAGGTAAAGTGAAATGTTAACTTGTTATCCTTTGGCTGAATTGGTGCCGCCTTTGACTATTTATATATAATGACTCAATATTTTACCACAGAATGTTGCCACTTTACGAATACGATTTTGTTAAAAAATTAAATTTAATAATGACAAATGCCATTATTAAACCGCCAGTAAGAATTTTAAAATTAAATGTCACGTTTCAAGCACTTGTCGAAACCTCTACAATGGGCTGTGAACTTAACATTTTAACATTACTTTTTTATTAGTCCATTAGACGGCTTTTACAAAGATTTTGTGTTGATTTTGGGTTGGATACCTATTGGAATCCTTTTATTATTATGTATATACTTATTAGATCCACGAATAAATACATTTTTAATTGCAAATACAGGAATTGAGTCGTATTTTTAATACGCGAATGAAGTAAGCGCAATAAAAGAGGTTTTAATGTATATTCATCAAGCTTAGCCCTTATTTATATAGATTTAAAACTACGAAAACAATAAAAATTGTCAGCCAATCAAGTCAAGTAGTATTGTAAAGCGCCCTCTTTCGCCCGACGTATACAAACAATTATATTTCTATGGAATTCCCCTTTTCGATGCGCCGCTGATGATGACATAATGTAACTTCTACAGAAGTAATAGCAACCGAACAAGTCGAGGTCTGTACTTCGCGGACTTCCTTATGTTGGAATGCTATGCGGGAATTATCTAAGTCCCAAGCTGAAGTTCCCACGCGTGGGCCTTTAGACTTTGTCACTCCATGGAGCGATGAAATAATAGTACGCTCTAGTCGAGGTTATCTCGGAAGTCCTCGATACCTTGTAAGAGGTAGCTGCCAATCTTCAAATGCCATTTGGGCAGCAATTGATAGTTTATTTTTTATCTAAATTAAACTCCCACAATCTTTACTATGCTGTGGGTCCAACTAGTAGAGCGCCACCTGTTTACTGGTTCTTCTGTCAAGAAACTTTCGGATTTATTGGCCGTTGGTTCTAGCGATATGTCTTGCCAACTGCCATTTCAAACGGATGATTCTACGAGTTACGGTGACCGTGATTCTTCTTCGGATCTTCTCTTCTATGATTCGATCTCGCAGCGCAACTCTTCCTTACTCTCTGGGTAACCTTGAGCGTACTTATAAAGTCCATCGAACACGACCAGGTTTCAGAACCATATGTCATCACCGGCAACACTTACACATTATTTTAAACGAGATAATAATAATTGTGATATATTAGTAATATTACAATACTAATAAAAATAACTAACATTAAATAAACACTGTTTAAAACTACTAACAAAATTTGAAATGCAAATATTTTGGATTTGAAAATAAATGTATCCTAATCTAAACTATTACTAATGCTGCCATCAGCCGTCACGAAATCAACTCATTTGCAATACTGGCTTGACTGGAAAAAAATGAGTATATTTGAGCGTAAATTATATAAAAAAAAAACACTGTTGCAAGTCGATGCACGTTTTATAACAAACCAGTTCTTTAATCTTGTTTTTAATTTATTTTCTCTTTGTTTACTGATAAAATTATGAATATAAAACTAGATAGGTTAAAAATAAACAGACTCAATGAGAAAAAACTTTGCTTAAAGCAAGTTATACACATTATAACTTTTTTTTTCATTAATATAAAGATATCAGTATCCACAATTAATTTTTAACCTTGATTTTATTTATTTAATTTAATCTATTAATTATATATTAATTGGTTTTGTATATAATGCCGCAATTTAAATTCAAAAAGAATTCTAAATAAAACTGTGAGTTTTCTTAAAACCAAAATGTAATAAAAATTAATCCAGTATTTTATATATATTTTAGCATACTCATTTTTTATATTTTCATTATATTAATACAGTTTGTATACGCTAATCGACATTTTTTAAAGTCAAAACAATATTTGTAACAAACAAATATTAAAAAAAGAAAATTTCTTGTTAGACAAACAACCAAAAAAAACCAAAATATTTAAATAAAGTATTTTTTTGCTATCATATTTTAGCATAAAGATATTATAATATTTATTCGTTTTCTAAGTCATATGTGTGTTAAGCCTTATAAAATTTCCTACAAATCATTAAACAAATAAGTTATAAAAAATATTTACAATTTTTTTTTTTACGTTCGTGTAACCTCGCCTTAACTTAGACCAAATGTCATTTTAAAATATGTGAACATTCCAGTACTGAGTGAAGAAGTTAAGAGACAAGACGTCAAAATGTCAGAAAAGGTTGCAGTTGTTACGGGCGCAAATAAAGGTATAGGATTTTCTGTTGTTAAAGGACTGTGTTTAAAATTCAATGGCGTCGTTTATTTAACAGCAAGAGATGAAAAAAGAGGCTTAGATGCCATAAGTAAGTTAAAATCCATGGGCTTGTCACCGGAATTCCATCTACTTGATGTAACTAACGTCGAAAGTATTAAGAATTTTGCTGATTTTATCAAAACTAAACACGGTGGCTTAGATGTTTTAGTGAATAACGCAGGTATATTAGAATGGGGTGATGTATACCCATCTTACGAAGCCGCAAAACGTAATATTGAAGTCAATTATCGAAGTTTGTTGTCAATCGAAAAGTATTTATATCCGTTGCTAAGAGATAGCGCCAGGGTCGTCAATGTGTCATCTGCGTGTGGCCATCTCTCGAATATAAGAAACAAAAAATGGATTGAAGTTTTGCAGAAGAAGGATTTGAAAACTGAAGAAATAAATAGATTCGTTGATGAATATCTTCAAAGTGTAAAGAATGGAACATTCAATAAAGACGATTTTGCCGACGATGGTAAACACGCTGAGCATAGAGTTTCTAAAACGGCAATGACAGCTTTGACTATGGTTCAGCAACGAAAATACCAAGATAAAAATATTGCCATAAATGCCTTGCATCCTGGTCATGTGAAAACAGACATGGCAAATGGTGGAGGTCTATTAGAGCCAGATGAGGCAGCAGATACCATTTTGTATTTAATTTTGAATGCTTCCCAAAATTTAAAAGGCACTTATATGTGGTTTGACAAAAGTCTCGTTGACTGGTATGATTATGAAGGCGATTATTATTGTAGAAATATTGAATAAAAAATTTTAAACCATAAATTATACTATTTCATTTAAAAATCGTAGGAAATCACTTAATTTTTAAATATTTATGGTGATATTTAGACTGTATTTTAACACTTCAATGTTATTATGTGATGTGTCGAATAGAATTCTTCCAACAGTACACCAATACCTCACTTTGCCTCGTATCATTTTGCGTTTTTTTCGAAGTTGCGTCGCTGCTTAATTGGTACTAATTTTCACTGTGCGTCGTTAGATTTTCGAGGTTGCGTTGTTTTGGGTTAAAATTTCCTAAAAGATGGCAACACTTGTTTCTAATTGCGCCGTGCCATCAAAACTCGAGGATTCCCTTTCTGACTAAAGACAACGCAATTTGAATAGTTTCATTTTCACTTTGTTTTGCTAATTTTAGAGTTCAGTTTTAATTACGTAGTATGTTGTGCTTTTTTTTAAAAGATAAAGTTATATAAATTTTTGTTTTTTCTGGTTTAAAAAGGTAAATATTATTACAATTTATTTATTGGCAGAGTTATATTATTTTTGTTTTTAAATGTTTACTTTGTCCAATTTTCTTTTTTAAAAGTAGTATTTTCGTGACCCTGGAACCTATCTTCGATCTTTACATGATTTGCTATAGAAAATCTTAATTCACTTTGCGGCGTTTCAATTTGCGTCGTGTGTTTTTGGAACGTAACACGGGAGGTATTGGTGTAGCCTGTATTGAACAATTCGATGCTATTTCCCATTTCCCCATCACGATTAGAAAAAACATTACAACTTTATAACATTTTACAAATATTATAATTTTATTATTAAATATACAATATACATATATTGAAAATATTACAAAAATCATTTACACTTTTTGGAAAAGTGCTATCAAAATAATATTTTATATTAAATACTTTTGGAAGGAACAATGGAAATAAGTGCAAACTTATTTCCATGTACATCGTTTGCCAAAATTGTAGCAAATTAAATTAAATCCTATATTTTTTTCCTTTACTAGTAATTATAAATATCAATTGATTTTTCTCGTGTTAGATATTATTACAACACGGATAAACAATTAAAACGTCAGGATTTTAAACGGAACCCAATTGACAAGCAACGGATCGAATTTGACAATTAAAATTTGACAGTACGCATCTATGTGTTCCGTTTGAAGGTGTGCTCAATCTTTAGTTTATAATTCACACCTCCTGATACGTAAAAATTACAGTAAAACAATAAATTAAAGTGTCATTATTTTATTATTTATTCTTCACAATTTTACGAGTTTTTTACACACCACATTTTCATTCTGTTAGGTAAGTTTACCTTTTTTAAATAATTCATAAATTCAATTAATACGAATAAATATTACGAAAGGAATACAACGTTATCAAGAGTTTTAGAGCTTCTGTTGCCAGGTTTTACGTCTGTTTTATGACTTTAATGAAATACTTTGTTATTATGAATTTTTATTCGGACAATCGAAGTAGGGAGCCAAAAAAGGCGGTGAAATGCCTTGACCTAGCAAAGATCACTGCCATTCAAAGTGCGGCACTGCGAAGACCTAGATTTTAGATTCCTTAAAGTGAAATTTCGCGCTTTTCTAGACGTTCCGGGTCGAGAAGTGTTACATTTGCAAATTTCGTGTGCCAATAATAGTTGTGTAAAAATACCGGAATGTGACATAAATTGTTCGTCGGGAAACGACCTTCGAGGTCTTTTTGTGGCTATAAATAATATAATACTAACAACTTTATTTACTTTTAAATTAAAAACATGGGCACAAAATAAATTTAATTTTTATTTAGAACAATACAGTTACATTCCATTACAAGAAAAAATTATTAATGTATATATTGTATGAAATTAAACTGTTTTAATCTTAACATAGTTCCTTCAGAAATGTAAGACATTCAATTGTAGTCTGTACAGAAGTATATTGTAGTGAATGTGAACAAAACAATGGTTCTAGTGCGATCCATACGTGCGATGGCGTCGTTTGCGGCGCAGGCTGCGCTCAGGTCACGTTGGAGCTCCTTAATTGAATCAACGAGTGTTGATGTACCAGGGGAAGTTACGGATGGGGTCCGCTCCGTCGTTGGATGGCTCAAACAGGCACTGTTCATTGTTGTATTGGGTAGAATTATTGCACAATTTTGTTCATTTATGTTAGGTGTTATTTTATGCACCAATTATATGTTTCAGCATTTTTTCGGCATGCTCAAAATATATATGGATTGCATTTATTTGTTGCATGATTGGTGTATTATATGGGTGCATTATTTTGACTAGAAAGTAAATGTTTAGAAATTTCACATAATTCATTGAATTTTCTATTCCATAGTTATGCTTCTCTATCTCCTGTTTATTCAAGAAAAGAGATATCTCTATGAACCATAAATTTTACTTTATTTAGCATCTTGTTATAATCCTATATAGAGTGTATAAAGTGTTCATAGATATGAATTATTTACATTACAACTTACAGTGTTTACAAAGTTGAGTTTCAAAGTAATGGCAAATGATAATCATATTCGGAATTTATGTTAAAGGGTACTAAAAATTTCTGTAGAATTAAATATTTAACTAAAAAACACACATTAGATCAATTAAAAGAAGTGCTTCCTAAACTTAGCTGTACTCTGTTCATTAATTGATTAATAATCAAAGCCAGACAAAAGCCTTGTCACATCCTTGGAAATTTATATCATATTAGGCAGATAAGAAACTATCTCTTCGTGTTCTTTTCTGCCCATTCCCATAGCATTTCCACAATGACAGTCTTGTGATGCTCTCATCTGATGACTTCCTGTGAACTTTACAATGTCTTAGGTCTACCTAGTGGCAGCCCTATCCACATTGTATCTACCAGTTTTTTTACACCACTCGGAAACTCTCTTAAATATATAAGTATTTTTTTTAAATAAATAAAATGTGATAAACATTTTATTTAATTTAGATTAGTGGTTACCTAAGTACCTAACTTTTTTCTCATAGAATACTCAAAATTGAGAACCCCATCCTCTATTTTTTACCACAAATGTAGACCCCAGTCTCCAATAATCCCCTGGGAATTAAGGAATTGGATCCTCTTGCAACAGTTACTAAAAAATAATCAAACATAAAAAATTCTGCCATCAATATAAGTAGATACAACTATACAGTATTTCATAATAAATATAATAATGATATAAAGAGAATTTCAAATAAATATACAGGGTGATTGGTTATAGATGCTTTTATGGGTGCATGTTTAGCTCAATTGTGTGCAAAAACTTTTATTTCCATTTACTATAATAGTGATTATTCTCTTATATATATCAGACTGATCACTTTATACTGGTTGATAAGAAAAATTTTGCTGACAAATGCACATACACTATATGCATAGTGCTATACTATAGTTTGTATTTGTTTAAAAGGAGATATGACATGAATTTTTGTGGCGTTTCCCTTCACAGAGGTCTAGAAAGATCCCACTGCAGTGTTTATACAGAGGCTTTAGTTGCTGAAATTACAAGCCTCTGGAACTTACAATCTAGTATATATGATATGCATAATTGTTTCATTTCTAACGAGTACAATTTGTTCATTGGTATTTATAACATCATCTCAACAAAAATCTCTGAAAGGAATTTTACATTTAAGATGATATTGATCAATAAAGCATATTATAGTAATTAAAAATGTACACTGTGCTTGTGACACTAAAAAAAAACAATTTTGTCAATTAAGCCAATTTTCCTTAAACAATTTTCTAGAGTAAAGTACCTTAAGTAATTCCTTATTATATCAGCTACCTACCAGTATAAGTGCCGTCAAAATAGGTCCAGTCATTTCAGAGATTAGCCAGAATAAACAGACATACAGACAAACAAATTTAATAAAATACAATTTTGTTATATGTACATATATATACTCATATGTACACAGTAAAAGTTAGTTATTTTAATATTACATACAGACACTCTTATCTCATTTATTTGTATAGATTATATAGTCGATAAATATGCCTAAGATTAGTATCATGCTGATATATGTTGAGGCAAAAAAAATATTTAAGAAAGGTTCTTCTTGACAGGAACATTTTACACCAGGCAGTTGCATTATATTTAGAAAATTAAAACCAATACTATGTCACTATTGTATTATACAAGTATCAATGTCTTAATTCAAAAGTGCATAGAAAAGCGCATTCGAAGGTTAAATATAACATATATTTACATCATGTTTGAGGTGGCAGTGTGATGAAGGTGTTTATGAATCTGTTTATAATGTCTAAGCATCAAAACCTCTTTGGAATAACATTATTATCATTTTAGTTAATTACAATAGTTGCCTAGTCCTGTGTCTTGTGAAAAATGTCTATATATATATAATTATTATTTAAAAATTAGTGTCAGCCTTGCAGACCAAACTAATATAATATTAGTAATTACAACATCATCATTCCAGTCGTATTAGATCCACTGCATAGGTCTCCCAAATAGATTTCCAATAAGACCGGTAGGTAGTGACCCGTATCCAGCATCTTACAGCTTAATCAGGTTGTCTGTCCACCTTAAAGGCCTCATAGTTCTTCACTATTTTTTCACAATATTCTCTCTCTCCCGCTTTCTCTCCCTCTCTCTCTTTCTCTCTCTCTCTTTTTTTCATTCTTTCTCTCTCTCTCTCACACACACACACACAACTAAGAATCGTGACTGTTTTTGATAGGTTTATGGCGCACCATACTACGCCATCTGTGCCGGTCTTCGTCAGTGTTTATTGATTTGGCTAGTGTGGTTCGAAGCGTGGTTCAGACCAGATCGAACCAACTGGGCGCTAGAGCTTACTAAGTCACCTAGCTTTTGCCGAATCAACTTTGTTTATAGGGTAACAGCATTATGCACTGGAGGCCGTACTTGAGGTGACACTATACAAAAGTGTCTTCCATGATAAGCAAGCAGATAGACGAAGGTCTTGCACTTGCATCTAGTATCTTCTTGTGGCTGACTATGCCGTCGGTCCACTCAGGGTGAGGCCTTTTCTCGGCGTCCTCGGTTGAACGAGCTATGTGCCTATTGCCATTTCAGACGAATAATTCTTCTAGCTGCTTCAGCGATATTAGTTCTTCTGCGTATCTCATATCTGTTTCGATCTCACACCGAAGTTCATAGCACCGCCCTCTGCATTACTCTCTGGGTGACTTTTAGCCACCATTTTAACTTCACTTAAATTCAAGTGATACACAATCTATGACATGGCCCGTGGGCCACTTGCGGCCCTTTAAATATGCTTATGATCCGCTAAGTGATTCTAAAATTGAATTTATTTAATAAACTTTCTGTTATCGATATATTTGTATAAAATTAATTTTAATAAAATGGTAGTATATACTAAACCGCAACATTTAATCAAAAATAACCGATGAGAAGGCGGCATATGTGTAGTTACCCCTTCAACTCCAATTTAAATTAATCATCTCGTTTTTTTTAAAACAGGGTAAAACTTCTTATTATATATTTTAAAATAATTTAAATTTTCCTGTTCTTTTACTTTTTTTCGTGAAATTTACTTTTTAACTTTATTTTTGTAATGCTAATGTTTATTTTAAATATAGTTTTGTAAGTTATTAATATATGTTACTTTATGTGTGGCAAGCCAAAAAAATTTAAATTGTCCCGTTGATTAAAAAGGTTCCTGACCCCTGTTATATGATATATCTATTCTTTCGGTGCATCAGGTGGCCTTTTTTTTCATAACTATTTTGGTATCATACATACATTAGGGCAGAGTTCCCCAAACTTTTTTGTGTCGTAGACCCCTTGCCATGTTTTTCCGTGTTGGGTAGACCCCCCACTTACCTGATATTGATTTCCTGTAAATTTCTAACTGTAGTGAAGTTTAGTGTTAAAAACTTAAAGCAAAAACACATGTTAATATATACATTTATTAATTGAATTTAAATTAAAACTACTCAAAATAAAATTTTATATGTGTTATGTAAAATATACGTAACATTAAATAAACATGAAATAAACTATAAATAAAATAACATAAGCGATAAGTCAATATTTTTAGTGAGAAGGATGAAACTGATGCTTTAATAATAAATTATCAACATTTGGCGTCAATTTTGTAAGGGTTAATCTTAAATCACCTCGGCTAATGATGTCCAGTCTGTGGACCCCCCATTTTCATTTCATGGACCCCCAAATTTTTTTTCGCTGACGTTGACGCCTTGCAGGTTGTCATAGACCCCTAGGGGTCGATATAGACCACTTTAGGAATCACTGCATTAGGGTATAAACCCTGCTTTATTTGTATAAATACAATAACTACAAATAATCCAATAAGTTAATGATGTCTTAAAAGCACCAATATTAAGATAAATTTCGTGAAACAGCTACCATTTCCTACTTTACAATGTTTATATATATTAACCTTCATATATAAGATAAGATATCAGTATGTGACAATCAATCATTTCAACATCACGCCTAAATTTGAATTGTGCATATAAAAAATCTGTTTTTATTAAACTTGTAATTTATCCACATTATTAAAGTAATAGCATGAAAATCAAAACACTAATGTGAAGTACCTGGCGATAATTATTGTACATCGACCTTTGGAAAGAGACAGTCGGCTAATTTCGGCTTCGTAGAGCATTATCCCTCTCCCACACTACTTATGTTACGTTTAGTCAGTCGTGCAATAGAGATAACGCTCTACGTAGCCGTAATTAGCCGATTGTCTCTTTCCAAAGTTCGATGTGCAATATTTATCGCCGGGTACTGTAAATAAAACTAATATGAATATAACAAAAACTTATTTAAATAAGTAAAATAAGTATTATAAATAAGTATATTATATATTATAAATAAGATTGTAATGCCCTGTACTATAAATACCATAGAGAAGAGTGGTAGGCTCCTATAGCGGAGGTCATGTATCCACATTTTAATTAAATGTTGCCACTGCGAAGAATAATCATCTCTTAAAGACATGGACTATATCACACATTCCACTACGTGGACCCAAAACAGATGATGGTCATATACATTCCAAACTTTATTCTTAACTGGTGTACGTGTAAATAATAAAGTACCACAAGATATTTTAGACCTTCCGTTTATTATATCTTACAATCACAGATAAATCTTGTAGCATTCAAGAGTTTTTAGTTGATCTGATCTGATGAATGTGGAACTTGGTTGTCATATGGTTAAAAAAATGATATAAACTTTATTTAAAAATGTGAACGACGTATAAATAAATTGCAATTCGTCTCGTATATTTTAGTTATTCTCATAGCGTTCTCTCTTACGGTATTTTATTTTATATATTTATTTTACAGAAAAGAGTTATTCAGGATATCTATAAATTAAAAGCTAAAAGTTCCCTAAGAGATGTTTTTAAAGAAATTGTTGGAACAATTGCTTTGCAGTACACTTTTTATACTACTACTACTACTCCGCTAGCTCAGTGACCCAAAATTGGGTCTTGGCCTCCGAAGCGAGAGACTTCCACTTTCCTCTATCTTGCGCCATCGTCTGCCATTGGCTGACATTCAATTCGCGCAAGTCTGCCTCAACGCGATCGATCCAGCGATACCTGGGTCTACCCACTGGTCTTCGACCCCTCGGTTTTTCCACGTACGCTACCTTCACGCTCCGATCCGATCCCATTCGCTCCAAGTGACCAAGCCAGCGGATTCGTTGAGCTTTGTATTCGCCAATGATATTTGGCTGTGCTACTATAGTCTCAATTTCGGCATTCTTTATAACATATATATTATATTGACATACACATGATAAATACAAGAAATAAAAATACACTCATAAAGTCTAAAGGTCTGAATGTACTTACACATATATAATAAAGTTCCGCAACATATCTTTGATTTAAATCTAAAATAAAACGTATATTATTCAATATTTTTTAGTTTATCGAAATATGTGGAATTCCGTTTGTCAAATTTCATTTAAAAGAGCATCTGTTGAGTTTCTGACAGGCTCTTCTGAACAGATCGTTCCGAGCCGGTGGCAACTTACTGTTTATAATGTTTAAATAATTCATGATTCAAAATAGCATGTCAATGCCTACTAGAACAGGGATGAGAAGCCCGCGGGCCGCATGCGGCCCTCGTGGCGAGTATATTTTAATTTATTTAAAAAAAAATGCTAGAATTAAGGCTTTAAAGATAATAAAAGTGTCTAATTAGTTGTAAATCGGTTGATTACGAACATAAATTACGTTTAGAACATGGTTTGAACCTTGAATATATACTTTTTTTTTCATTGCCCACTGTTTTTTAAATTGCGGCCCACCGACCAAATAAGGTTGCTCACCCCTGTTCTATAATATATATTCATTTAAAAAAATAAACTGTTTATTTTGTATTGGCTTTATTGTGTTGCTGTCAGTAACTCAAGCGCCCACGCAAGATATTACAAGGCACATTCCACCATGTGAATTTGTACCATTAATATTATATCGCCTTTTTAATGTTTACATACTATTTCATCCATATCGGCCATATAGTGTTGCCACAGGTAATATAATCCTCGTCTCTCAGATATTACAAGGCACAATTCACCATGTGGGTCTAGAATTCATGACTGTCATATCTTTTCAAGTTAAACCATTAATTTTCTAGCGCCTAATTTTAATATTTACACACTATTTGAAGTCGGCTATGTCGGCCACTGCTCAGATGTACTACTGGGCATATTCCACCATGTGAACCTAAGACTGATGGCTGTCATATCTTTTCAGGTTGAACCATTAATATTCTATCGACTTTTTAATGTGTTTTTACTATTTGTTGTATATTGGCCTTGTAGTGTAGACACGGACAAGACAATCCTTGTCTCAAAGGTTTTACATGGCACATTCCACCATGTAGGTCTAGGACTGATGACTAATATCTTTTCAGGTTGAAAAATTAATTTTCAATTACCTAATTTTAGTGTTTACATGCTATTAATTTTATATCAGCCATATGTTGTTGCCACTGGTGAGACAATACTCTTCCCAGAGATATTACAAGGCACATTCCACCATGTGAGCCCAGGATTAGAGTTAAACCATTAATATTGCCGCCTAATTTCAATGTTTACATACTATTACTTTTATACCAGCTATGTAGTGTTACCAGTGAAAAAAATTATAGTCTTAGAGATTTTACAGGTGAATTGTGTAACCACATGAAGGTTTAATATATCCGATTAACAGAGTATGCTGAAGATGACCATGGGCGGTGTATCCGTGTAATTATATATCCTAACCGATGTATCCGATGACCGTATAAGAATTGTTTTGATTTTTAATACTAATACGCATTGTTTATATTTATCAAGCTGTCGACCTTCACAGAGGACGTGCGGTACAGTCATGAACACATGCGGTTTAATTTTGGTGATTTCAAGGTCATATCTGCGCGTTGGTCAATTGGTTACATAACTGTCATACAATTAGTGTACAGTCGCGAGCAAAAATGTTTATAAAAAATAGTTGCTAAAAATATTTTTTGTAACATTTAAAAAATCTTTTTTACCGCATAAATTATAACTTGAAGGTATTGCCTCGATTAGAGTTTAATTTTTTTTTGGTTACTATGTAGTCTTTTATCAGTTTTCGCGACAACTTTTGTTGTACTAGACCAGGGCTGAGCAACACGCGGCTCGCTTGCCTCTTGCAGCCTTTTTAACACATTGTTGACCAAGGTCACCAGTTAACTCGTGTTTTAAGGCCGAACGCTGCCGTCCCAAGCCGCATACACAACATCAACACTACACAGCTCTACTCGGGTAGAGCGGTTTACTACGTGTGAACATCTTCGTACAACTGGAATGCGTTTGTCCAGCTTCCGTTTTACTTTTAACTTCACGGACCCTTCCGCTCCGTGAACTTAGTTCCGATGAAGCTGTAAAAGCCTCCAGGCTAACAGCATCAACTTCAACCGAAACACAGTGACCAGCCGCGAGTAAATTCGTGACGGATTTTCTTTTCATCACTGTTGTTCCTCTGTTTGCGACCATGCAGTGTAATTGAAGAAGAGAATGAAAAAGAAATAGCTTGTATTATACTAACCAATCAGTATAATACAAGCTATTTCTCTCGCTTATAAAAGCCTCCAATTTTTTTTGTAAAAATTATTTAACAATGAAAAAAACGGTGACGGAACGTGATGTAGAATCTGATAATGAATTATACGCAGATGCTTCATCTGTTTGTCCGGGTGATGAAGCAAAGTGTGGTAACTGTGATAAATACTGCATCAGAAGAGAGCGATTCTGATATTAGGCGACCGAAATATCAAAAAATAAATATAGCATCAGATAGTGACGACGATTTAAAAGAAGATGGAACGAACATATTACACCAAGCTTACAGAATTATTTATATATTCCTGGAGAAATTATTGAACTTGTTGACGCTCCAACTGTCATTATGGTAGCGGCTTTATTTTTTGATAGTTGTGTTTTTTATTTAGTCGTTCCGAAAACCAATTTATACCATTATCAAATGAGCTACATAGAATTTATGCAAAAACGATACCTGGCCGGTGACACGAGATAAGTTTTTAGTAAAATTGCCGGTAAATGTGTTGACATATTTAACCCTTAAATGCATATTGTTGTTTTTAAACAACATACTAGAAACCACAGATAAAATTGACCTTCTTTTAATTTTTTGTTAAATTTGACAACTAGTTCTTATTCGTGAACTAATTTTGTACATTTTTTAATGTTAGCACTATCCAATGTTTATAAGCATTGAAAATAAGTGAATGTCAAATGTCACTTAGAAGAAAACTTTTCTAGTGGCGCGAAACTAAGTTTTGTAGCCGTGTTTGGACTTTGATAAAATATCATGTAAGTATATAATATATTTTTATTCGCTTGACTATATCTTCAATTACATGTTCACGTTGTAAAACATTGAAAATCACTTGATGCTACAGTCGAATAGGGCGAAATCTGGTATGTTGTAGGAAAACTACAATGCGCATTGCCTGCTAAATAAATGCATGTTTGGTGAAGGATTTTTCTTTTGGTTTTTACCATGCCGCGATTTCTAGAAAGCGAAATTACAAAGTATTTAGAAACTCTTGAAGATTCAGAAGATGACTTAGACGAGTCAGACTCCGAAGAAGAGGATGAATGTCACTATTATCAAATCGCTCGAGATGATCTTCTAGACCTTGAAAATAGTGATGACGGTGAGAATGCCCAGCCTGATGAAGTGGATGCTGATCCTCTTCTCGTTATCGACAACGATAAAAATATGTCAGACCCTCCTATTTTGGAACCCGAAGAAGCAGCACCCAGAGTAAATCACAAGGGATTCCTAGACGACCTCTGGTTTTGCGAAAACGAAACCTGCTGTTACTGCTGAAGACAGCCTTATTTTTAAGGGAGAAACTCAGATAACAGAAACATTGATGTCTTGGAACATGCCGCATGTTTTTTTTACATTTTATTTTACATCAAATCTAAAAAAGTAAATTGTGGAACAAAGTCACTTATACGCAGCCCAGAAATAAATCTCCGATTCTGAAATTATAAATGAAAATATCCTAAACGAATTTCTAGGCGTTATGAGTTACACCTAAGTTATAAAATTTCCAAACATGATGTCAGATTGGATCAGACATGTCATTGGGTAGTTTAGCTGGATAAGCAGCAGCAGGTGCAAATTCCCAAAATGTTCAGGCTTTACATTCAAAATGTCCCAAAAATGTCGTGTAGCTTTATGTGATACGAAAAAAAGCAATTGTTTTTATAAATATCATAATGAAGCATAAAAAAATACTTTTAAAAACAATGTCCACTCTTATTTTACCCATATTTGCAAAATCTCAATGAATGCGCAATGTAGTTTATAAACAACATTCACATTATTGCAAAAAAAGTATAGTAAATTCATGTCTAGATTTTTTTAATCATTTTTCCTAGGCTGTAATACATGTCTATTAACAAATATATTTTTTTCAAAGGTAAAACAAAAATCGTCCATTTAAGGGTTAAGTGGCCCGCCAAGCATTTCGGAAATTGAATTTATTTATCTAATTTCTTCCATCAATATACTATTATATACTTTTGATAATAAAATGGTTGTACATACACAGTGACTTGTTCAAACATGCAATACGCGTCGCGTCTGAGCAACTTTTTTATATTGAATTTATATATGAAAACTTTACTTAATATTACGTTAATATATTCTAATGTTTATTATAAATATAGTTTTGTTGAGTATTAATAAATGTTACTTTATGTGCGTGCGGTCCACCAATTTAAAAATTTAAATTGGAACGTTGGTTAAAAAGGTTTAATACCCCTGCACTAGACGCTTGCATGACTGCAGCTATGTACAAGATCGCATCTACTATTTTTTAAACGATAACGTCGTCGAATATATTTCAAATGTATTGAAATATTCATGCACCGCACAATAAATGGTAAAAGGGTATTTATTTTTTATTTTCATAGTAGAATTGTGTTTTAGAAATAATAAATAAAATTATAATTATGTAGTAAGAAAAAGCGTTTTTAGAACTTGTATTAATACATATTAAAATTATTGGCCAGTCGCATTAAAATAAAAAATAAATTTATGTAAAATATTTCAGATAGATTTTTTTTATACAGAGTGATTGAAAATAGGTGTCGACGTCCCTACGTTTCCCCCCCCCCCCTTTTAACGCCAATATAATGAACCCCACCACTTTAGAAACTATAGTTATATACCTTCCTAAAATGAGGCGTTCGATTTTTAAATATAGTCCGGAAACCAGAAAGAAAGCGCCGAACGTAATACGAATATTAATAATCGCCGAAGACGTACACAAATATTTACGCGAATTACATAAACTGTATCCAATATATCAATCAAAAAAGCGTAGAAACTTTCTTGTGATATCTTGGCCTTTCGCCAGACGAAAATATTGCTTGTTAACCGGTATTTTTTCTTACATTATCCGATGAATTTTCTGCGGTATCCCATCACTAGTTACGTCAGTGCTGCCATGTCTAAATTCGCACAGATTATATATAGATGACAGGTGAAATTTAAAATATCTTTTAAATTTAAATGTACGTTGTATAAACATTTGATTTTGTTAAAACAAGAAGGGCATTGAGTGGATTTAAAAAAAATAGAATATTATAATATGGTAAACACTATAATAAGGAACGGATGTCATAAACAAGGTCTGATTCGTCGTCGTGGCAATCTTTGGAAAAGCCTATGCCCAGCAATGGGCGTTTAACGTCTAATATAAAGGAATAAGACATGGGTAATGAAAGTCAAGAAAGATTTTCGAGTAGGGACTATAGACTAGTAGATGCACCACAAGATCAAGGTCACGGAAAGTTGAAGGATACTGGCAGCGCAGAACCGGTCGTCGTGGCGATCCTCGGAGGAAGTCCATGTCCTGGAGACAGCGTCTAACACTGCTATGAATGAATGAAATATAATACATAGATAAAGAAAGATAGGAAAAGTTTCCTAGTGGGACTTCAAGCCAGTAGATACGGCGTCGTATAGCCTTTCACTAGGTCAGAGTTCCCCAAACTTTTTTGTGTCGTAGACCCCTTGCCATGTTTTTTCGTGTTAGGCAGACCCCCTACCTTTCTGATATTGCATTCCTCTAAATTTGTAACTGTAGTGAAGTTTAGTGTTAAAAACTAAAAGTAAAAACACATGTTAATTTATACATTTATTAATTGAATTTAAATTAAAACCACTCAAAATAAACTATAAATAAAATAACATAAGCAATAAGTCAATATTTTTAGTGAGAAAGATGAACCTGATGCTTTAATAATAAATTATCAACATTTGGCGTCAATTTTGTAAAGGTTAATCTTAAATCTCCTCGGCTAATGATGTCCAGTCTGTTTCTTTTTTTTTTGTTAGGGGATTGGTAACAGCCCTGAACCCCCTTTTCACTAGGTATGACGATGAAAAGGAAATTAAAAAATTTCTCGCTATATTACAGGATAAGCAACGGGTATGTTGTTTTGCAGCCAGAATTGCTGATATCTGTTATTTTAAATTACTTCATAAGTACCTTTATAAATAATGTAAATGTTTTGATATTATAAGACAGTATGATGTAAATAAATAGGTACTATCAGTGTATGTGTTGAGATCCACTATCGTGGACCCCCATTTTCATTTCATGGACCCCCAAATTTTGACGTAGACCCCTTGCAGGTTGTCATAGACCCCTAGGGGTCGATATAGATCACTTTGGGAGTCACTGCACTAGGTGGACGGATGACATAATTAATGTTGCTGGATGTTGAAGGATGTAAGATCATGATGCAATACTTAGCAGTGGTCAGTCGACGGAAATGAACGAATGAATGTATGGTGGAGTTTAACAGGTTAGGTAGGCAATGTTAGAGACCACCTAGCGAGCTGGAGCACAAAAATTAAAACGCTCGGATGAAAGATAGACACAGTTTATTTTGAAAATCATCCGCCTACAACTTCAGATACACCAACGCCGTAATAAATTATTTGTCATGCGAATGAAATAATTTTTAACATAAAACTTTCACCACTCATTTGTAAATATTAAACATTGATTCAAAATTAATATAAGATAGTCTTTAATTCCATATTCCATCACAGAACTAAAGATTTAATACAAATTCACAAACAACAACACATATGTCACTTGACGCCGTTCGCCATTATTATATTTCATAATATTTTTCGGCGTTAGACGCGGTTTTGACAACTGCCAACCAATCATACGCCGCGCATTCTTAGATTTTGCGCATGCGTAGACCGATGGATTGACAGATAAGCGAAAGCATTTTGACAACTGTGATTATTTCGCTACAAGTGTAATAAAAAGGATTTTTTTAAACAAATTTGTGTGTCGTCTGAACGTTCACACTCCTAAAATTTTTAGACTCGATGGCACATCACAACAGTTAAACAGAGATAGCCTATGGGTAGAGAACTGAGACTTGCGATCATATGTCGCGGGTTCAATTCTCGTGTTATAATCTATAGAATATTGTCTTTATTTGAAACATTGTAACTAGGATAGTAAATCCTGACCTGTATAATGTTATATAGATCCACAATAAATCGAACAGCTTGATATTTCCATTCAAGTCGTGTCTTTAAGTATCTCGTATGAAGGTGTGACATCAGTTGCCCTAAATTTTACGTTTGGAAACTTTGAACATTGAGTGGGCGATAAAGACGCCACAATTCTTAAATGATTCACACTTTGTGCATTAATTATATAGGATTTTCCACTGCTCAGAAACAAATTTCCAAAAGATTGACATGGTCCTCTGCGTACCATAATACAACACTGCAATCGCCAACCATCCTTCTATGTATCGATTATGGTATAGACCATGGTTGCACAGACTTATTAAGACTAGGGGCCACTCGGGCAAATCATGAACTGATGGCGGGCCGGCCGCTAGAAGTATAGGTAATTAAAGACAATAAAGAATTGATAATAATTCGAATTCAATATTTTTCGAATGTACGAGAATATTATTTTTGTTGTCGGCGGGCCACACCAGTATTCGGTTTGTGCATCCATGGTATATGCCCACATAGATATCTTTGGGAAAGGCTTTTTTTATTAGTAGGATCTTTATTCCCCAGACATTAGCGTCCTTGCCTCTGTTATTACATTTATTATTTCCGATATTTTTTGCATGTTAATGTTTAAGTAAGGCCAGTTTTTAAAATTACGTTTTAAGTTTACCTTTGGGGTAGGCTAAAGGCATGCAATGGGATTTGTTAACTTGAGACGAATTACATTTAAATTTTTCTAATATTGTAATACATTCAAGGTAGAAACAAGAATAAATTACCTTTTAGTAGCCGATAACAAACCGGAATATGTGAAATACGTCAAAGTATAATAGTCAAGGTACTTGTTCACTGTATTACAACATGGAATTGGTATGTAGTTATGAAGCAAGACTCGACATCTCTGTGGCCTTGTCTATAGAAGATTGAATATGATGACATGAATTTTTTTGAGCACATTTATCAGCGGGCTGGCGGGCGGTGCACTTTGTTGCACGACTACCACTGCATGTGCGGAAGTGGCTAAATATTGGTCCTTTTCTTACTTAGGATAGACTTCCGCAAAATAACGCCTGATTCCATTTAATAAAAAAACAATGTTCGGTAACTGAGGGTAGGTGAATTTCTAGCCACTTCTATACATGTTATTTTACGGTATTTTAAGCTACGAATATGGGGCGCTAAGAACAGAAACATAAGGTCCACGTAAGATGATTATATTTCATTATCATATCAGCAGATAGAACACCACTGCAAGGCAAAGACCTTCTCCAAAGTTTGCCACAGTTACCGGTGTTGCGCTGGTCACATTCAGCGACTTTAGTTACATCGTCAGTTCACCTAATGGAAGATCTATGTATGTCGTATCAACTGGCTTTTGGCCACTCGAAAACTTTGCCTACCTTTCTATATCTATATGTCCAATGGAATCAGGCGTTACCTCACAGATGTTCATCCTAAGTAAGAAAGGGACTAATATATAGTTACTTCCGCTATACAGCAGTAGTCGTGCAATGAATGCGTGCACACACCGAGTGAGCCTTTGAGTGTCTGGCACTGGTCACTCTAACATCTGAGGGTGCCCCGTGGAGGGGTGAAACACGTGTAGAGTAGATTAATGGTGGTAGTTGTGTTTTGCATTGTTTACCGCACACACCCTATAGTTCAGTCTCTATATTATATGTACTAGATATAAAAATAAATGTTTGTCTGTATGTCCTCTATAGAATGTTAACTATGTATTTGATCATTTGATGATCTTTAGCAAAGTTATTGTGCATGATCCCTCGAAGGTTTTTAAGTCGGAAGACTAATTTTCGACAGATGGCGTCAATGTCATTCCATTGAATTTTATTTACCGCCGTGACAGTTCACTGATTTGAATTGAAACAAAAACAGCGAACGAATGGTGACGTTTGAAATTGTGGGTGACATAAGAATTTATATAAATTGTGAAATTTTAGCTCACATAATTAAAATAGGAAGTGAAAAAAAGTATGTTAACAAAATTCCTCGAACGAAGTCGCGTGGCATAGCTAGTTTAGTTACAAAAACAGAATAATGTGCATACTAGGCAAAAAGTTACATTAATTTACTAGACTATATAAGAAAAGGATCAATATTTAGCCACTTCCGCACATGCAGTGGTAGTCGTGCAACAATGTGCACCGCCCGCCAGCCCGCTGATAAATGCGCATGCGGCAAACAATGCGAATTACACAACTGCCACCGTCAAATCACTCAGCACGTGTTTCACCCCTTCACGGGGCATCTTCAGGAGTTTTACACCGATTAGTGCCAAACATAGAGTTACTAGACTATATTTTGCATAAAGTCGACGTTCATTTTAAGAAACAACTAAAGTACGTGAGGGACACCGGTCAGTTCTGGGTTAGGTTCCGGAGGAAGCGCTGTTCACCAGAGTACTGGCTCAGACTGGTATAGACTCCAAATCGACTCTAAATTATACAAAGTAATAAGACCTATTTATTCTTGTATTAACGTTTTTAAAAACATCTTTCGTATTTCTGAAACTTGACTACATAAGAAATTCCTTATTTTAATACATCAATAATTCTGTACTGCGAATTCGTGTTATCTGGGGCAAGATGCCGCCATTACATCACTTTATCCAGTTACGAGGCCTAATCCATTACTTAGAAAGGTAATATATATCAAAGCGAGCATCTGCGATCAAGTGATCTGAATTTTTAATGTACACTATACCTTTTTTTTGTTCTTTTCATATCGTTCACCTTTTAATGTTGGTACGTATAAATTTTGTAATAAATATGCCGTATACAAAAAACTAATTTATAATTAAATAAGAATCTGAAGAATCTTAGAAAAAAAAAGAATGCAAATAGGCGGTAGCAGTTGGCGCCCAAAAAAAAACATCAATATCCCGGCGATAGATATTGCACATCGACTTTTGGAAAGAGACAATCGGCTGATTTCGGCTTCGTAAAGCGTTTTCGTGCGGTTTATTAGTTCCATATGCAAATATTATTTATTTTATAAAAGAAATTTGTTGTAAATCGAATAACGAGGCTTGAATCATTTCTATTTCTCAGCCCATTGTGCATGCTGTTCACCACACCTCTGCCCCGTGACATTCGTCGTCACTGTCGTCAGCGTGCCAGAAGCTCTCGTATGACTTCGTCGTCAGATAATATGTCATTGATTAATACTACATACATATGTATTATATATATATATGTATTATATATATATATAACTTAATATCTAGTTTCACTGTGAAAAGGTTAAAAAAAATAAAAGAAACATTTATTCAAATTTGGATCTTTTAATAGAAATTTTATTGATCGTCAACATGTCATTTTTTTAATCTATTTTATTTTTGACTTTACTCTGCTTAGCTAGGTGTTTTAGTTGTGGAAAAATATTTCGAAATATTTATTATATTTCGCGGAAGTCCATTCTAAGTAACAAAGGGACCAATATATAGCTACTTTCGCTATGCAGCAGTAGTCGTGCAATGAAATGCATCGCCCGCTAACACGCTGATAAATGTGCATGCGGCAAACAATGCGAATTACACAACACCGAGTCCGGTTGACTCTGTGTTTGGCACTGGTCGGTGTAACATTACTCCTGAGGATGCCCCGTGGAGGGATGAAACACGTGTTGAGTGAATTAACGGTGGTAGTTGCGTAATTTATGTATATATATATATATATATATATATATATATATATCCTAATTTGTTGTTAAAAACACTTCTTATATATCAAGGGTGCCAAGCTCTTTTATAGTGCGTGCCATTCTAAATTTGAAATTTTTCTCGAGTCGCAATTCAACACAATAAAATTTTTTTTTTACAAAAATTATATTTTACAAAATAATATATAAGTACAAAATGTGTGTATTGAAGTTAGATATGCCCACGTGTATGTCAGCACTCCTAATAATACTAAAGATGCCGGCTAGTTAATTATGATCGGTGTTTGTTTTTCGCTAATTTTATGTTGGAATAATAATAATTAATCACGCAAGTAATTTGTTTCGTTTTCCCAGGAGCTGACATAGGTAATATAAATTTAAATATTGAAATAATTCGACAATCAATCGGAGCCAAAAATAATCGTTCAAAGAGCCGCAGTTTGGCCACCTCTGTTATATAAGAATAAATACACGGTTTTTCTTATGTAAATATAAATTCGTTTTTTATCAAAAAAATTGTTGCTAACATTTTCTTGGCTCTTTAAAAACTTTGATTTTTTTTTAAATTGTGTTATAATATTGTGTAATATTTAGCGCTTTCAACTCAAAAGGTTGCCGACCCCTGCCCTAGACTTGAAAGTTGTGATAGCTTACGGACGCTAATACAAACAGACTGATTTATTTCGGTTTCTTTCATAGTTGTCCTATGACATATTACACTAGGACAACATGGCAGATATGTAGTCAAAATTTCTAACCTAAAAAAAGCTATGCGGGTATTTATTGCATGGGCGCTCGGGATTCTTTGCGAGAAAAAATTTAATATAGCAGGTATTCTTATAGTTGCGATGCAATATATTTATAATAGTGTCTTATTATAAATATATTGCATCTCAAATATATCACAAAAACATTAAAAAATATTTAAGACACAATATTAAAACATGGAACAAAAATAAGACGTATGCTCCTAGTTTTCGTCGAAAAATTATATAAATCTTTTATGGCTTAAGGTATATATATATATACAATAAAATTCCACAATTAAATTTAGATCTGTCACTGGAGAGATTTAAAACCAATATTAAAAAAATAAAAAAAGTATATTATTGTAACTAAGAATACTATACTGATGTTAATATGTGGAATTAAATGTTAACGCCCAGGAAGCTAATTATTATCGCGCACTCTTTATAAAACTATATTTGTAAAGAGCAACTGTTGAGTTGCACGCTCTTAGCAGAACTGCCTTCAGTCTGTTGTAACTTCTTGTAGGGACAACAATGCCGACATTTTATGTTTATTTACAATTCGAAAGTGCATAGCTTCTTAAATTCAATAGAGAATATTTTGATTAATTTTTTTCTTAATATAATTTTACATTAAATCTTACAACTACTTATTTGGTTTACAGGATATAGATCAGAGTTCCTCAAACTTTTTTGTGTCGTAGACCCCTTGCCATGTTTTTCCGTGTTGGGTAAACCCCCTACTTACCTGATATTGATTTCCTGTAAATTTCTAACTGCAGTGAAGCTTAGTGTTAAAAACTTAAAGTAAAAACGTATGTTAATTTATGCACTTATTAATTGAATTTAAATTAAAACTACTCGAAATAAAATTTTGTATCTGTTATGTAAAATATACGTAACATTAAATAAACTATAAATAAAATAACATAAGCAATAAGTCAATATTTTTAGTGAGAAGGATGAACCTGATGCTTTAATAATAAAATATCAACATTTGGCGTCAATTTTGTAACGGTTAATCTTAAATCTCCTCGGCTAATGATGTCCAGTCTGTGGACCCCCATTATCATTTAATGGACCCCCAAATTTTTTTTCGCTGACTTAAACCCCTTGCAGGTTGTCATAGACCCCTAGGAGTCGATATAGACCACTTTGGGAATCACTGATATAGACAATGGCAAATAAAAGTTAAATTCCAAAAAAAAAATCACGAAAATGTTTGACACCTCTGCTTTAGTTTCGCAACACCGGCAGAGGTGCGAATTGGCAATTTGTAGTTTGTTGATTGTTTGTGAGATCACAATGGATAAGGGTCATGTGGTAGATACCTCGATGACGTGTACATTCGTTTTTAATTTGTTTGCAAACAAATATTGATTGACAACCTTTCAAATTTTCGAACCAGTTCTTATAGGAAAACGTACTCTTTGCTAATAACAAGAAATAAAAATATAAAGATTAAAATGGTTGATTTTTTAAAAATAAAAATCTATGTTAAACTAATTGTCCAAAATTGTAATTTAAAAATCTAATATATAAAATTCTCGTGTCACGGTGTTCGAACTTGAACTCCTCCGAAACGGCTTGACCGATTTTTACCAAATTTTACATGCGTATTCAGTATGTCTGAGAATCGGCTACTATCTATTTTCCATACCCCTAAGTGATAAGAGTGGTCCACCCCTAAATTTTATTTTTAATTTTTTAGACAATTTTTTACCTAAATTTTCACCCCATTACGATCAACCCTTATCTTACATTTGTTAATTAAAAACTTTATTTTTTTTTTTGCAAAACAACATTTGCTAGATTAGCTAGTATATATATAAATTGAGTCGACGCCAGTAGTTTCCAACATTTTATATGCCATGGCTCACCTTAGTGTTTTTAAATTCTTACGCCTCCCTATGCAACACATATTAAAGCGAAATGGTTGAACTAGTTTCGAATTCGCTTTCGAAATGCCCCTATGTGGAACATGGGATCCATCTGAAACACTGATATAGACGTAATGTTATAGCGAAAGTAACAATATAGCCCAGCTAATTGGCTAATTGAAATGGCAGTAGGCAAACCACATAGCGAGCTGCCATTTTAACTAGCAGACCTTTGTTCGTCTACAAATCTCATTGCTGACAATCATAGCCTTCTTCATAGTTCGTATAATTATACAGTAATACCCCGCTTTACACGACCCCGTTATACGCGGTTTCACTATAACGCGAATTGCAAATTTCGCGCTCAAATGCCTCGAATTACGCGAAAGAGTGCGTATAAATATAATGTAGTCATCAACTTCTCTATGGTGTCTTGACCATCTGTCAAACAATTAAAAACAGTGTTGGGTGTTATGAACGTATTTTACAAGAATGTATACAAAACGTTACCCCAAAGACAATAGATGTATTTTTCAGTAAAAAATAAGAGTATGTGTTGCATAAAGTGTTCCTAGAATTAAAGTGATTGATTAAAATGATTTGTATTTTTTTTGTAATAATTTTTGACTATGTTTAATCATAAAACTCGTTATACGCGAGTTTCAGTTAACGCGATTTTTTTTTGGAACGTATCCCTCGCGTAAAGCGGGGTATTACTGTATATATATGTATCACATGTATTATATACGACATAATATTATAGTTAATACACTTCGTAAGTACCTAATATATATACTTACATATAGTTTCGCCTTTTATCGTATTTAACAGGTTGTCAAATATCTCCCTTCCGCTTTTTTGCTCTTTATTCAATGCTTTATAAAAAGTGTTACAGTGATCGGATTTAGTTCAAATATGCACCGTTTTGTTCGATAATCTGTTTCCATCTAGACGGCAACTTCATAATACCTCCCTCGTAGAAGCCCCCCTCCTTATTTGCGAAGAACTCGGACAGCCCCTTTTCACAAACCTCTTTTGAGTTCAACTTTACACCACCAAGGGCGTTCGCCATGGACAGGAACAGGTGGTAATCACTTGGCGCTATGTCCGGGCTATATGGTGGATGTGATAAAACCTCCCATCCGAGCTCCCGTAGCTTCTGACGAGTCATCAACGAAGTGTGTGGTCTGGCTTTGTCCTGGTGGAACACTACACCCTTTCTGTTGGCCAATTCTGGACGCTTATGGTCGATCGCCTGCTTCAAGATTTCAAATTCAAATTAAAATAAAAACTACTATAAATAAACATTAATTTCGATGAAAATTAAAAAAAAGAAATGTGCGTATTTGATATTTTAAAAATTATATCGTCTAAATGACTAACCATCACGTCGCATACACTCTTGAAAAATGGCTGCGCTATTTCGTGCCACTCGTTGAAGAAGAGATCGAAGCATTGCACTAACCTCTCGAAGTAGTACTAAGTAACTTTCTTATATTTTATAATATATGGGACATGTACTTTAAATAAGGTTTCTACTACTAAAATCTCACCTTAAATAGTCATGGGACATTTATTTTAAAATCCTATCGACTGCTGTAACATTCTTCCTAAAGCAGGTAAGTCTTCGAGGTAATAATAACACGAAGTATGTATATACAAGATTAGCCCATATTTATACGGATTTGAAACTATGAAAACAATGTTCAACCAATAAAAATCATCAGCTAATCACAAGTCGAGAAGCATTTTAGAGCGTTCTCTTTCATCCGAAATACAATTGTTTCTGTGGAATCCCACAAATCCCCCTTTTCAATGCGTCCGCTCTCTTTCACCCGAAATATATTTCTGTGAGATTCCCCTTTTCAATGCGCCGCTCTCTTTCACCTGAAATACATTTCTGTGCAATTCCCCTTTTCAATACGCCGCTCGTTTTCACCCGAAATATATTTCTGTGAGATTTTCTTTTTCAATGCGCCACTCTCTTTCACCCGAAATATATTTATGTGTGATTCCCCTTTTCGATGCGCCGCTGGCGATAACGTAATATAGTTCCTACAATGCATTTCAAAATCAATTATCCCCATTTATGCGCTTATTTTGTCCGCATGTCGCTATATTATATTTACTTATTTCTTTTAAATTATCGATGTATTTATGCTTTAATGTGCTATTTACTTAAATTTCTATAATAAAAAATATTATAAACATTAAAGAAGTTTTTTCATATTTATAATAAGGCTTCGAGAGATTTTAAAGTTACTAGTCTTTCGCATTTAAAAAAGGAATGTAGGGTGATCGGAAATAGGGGTGAATGTGTAGTTCATATGCTACTAATATATGTATGATAAAACCTATCCAAAAATCAATTGTTTCCGAAATATAAGCGTAATGATAATATAGTAAAAAAGGAGTTTTTTAAATTTCGAATGACTACGTATTAGAATTCATTATCGTTTAATGTTTAATTATCTGTGTGTAGCCTTTAATGTCAGAAGTTACTGGCTGTTCGTGTTTAAAAAAAAAATTCGATAAATCGGTATTTATATAGTCATTTAGGGGCAGTATACAAATTTCAAACGCGAAGTTCAAAGTATTGCATTAGGCTTTTGCAGCTTCAAGGGTCTTGGAGCTGAAGAAGGTTTCGCAGCTGAAGGGTCCGTGAAGTTACCAAAATTTACTGATCCATTCGAATGCCAGTTGAACTATGAACATGACACGTAGGTAGCAGACTACATGTGTGAGTGTATTGTAGTGCGCCACTTGGGACAGCAGGAAGAACTACTAGGTGTTAGAAGGTGGTGCAAAACATTGCAAGCTACCTATCCTGTTGTTTTTGCGTCGAGAGCTTGTATCGTTTTTAGAAGGATGCGTTCATTTTCAAATACATTCTTTGTTCTATATTCAAAAAATAAAGTTCTTGATCAAAAATATTTTTTACGAATATATCGATATATGTTACAGGCATCACTAGAAGTTCGGCAGGTTGGTCGGCGTGCAGTAAGCCAGCTGTCAGGCAGAGGGATGGGCGACGATGTGGTCATCATACACTATAACGATGTCTACAATATCGAACAAACCACTAGTGAGTTACCGACAATCTATCGATAATAATTCATTTACATAAGTACAGACATGCACACAAATTATATAGCTACAATCCATAAGCGTCAATAAAAGAGATATTTATTTTCTTATATATGTAATTTCGTAAAAATAAACCTTTACAATACCCGGCGATTAATATGGCACATCGACCTTTGGATAGAGACACACAATCGGCTAATTTCGGCTTCTTAGTGCGTTATCTCTGTCGCACGAAATGCAAACAGTCCGGTATCTATTAGGAGCTGTTACAACAAGTATCATTTCCCTCTTTTGATAATTATTTTTACTCTTTGTAAAAAATACACCAATTTTTCTATAAGTAATAGCTTTAGGTTGGGGTAAAATAAAATAAAAAAACCATGTTAACATTATTTTTAATAATACAAAATAAAATAATAATAATTATAATTCTCAGGTGCTTTCATTTCACTATCTCTGCTCTCAAAGAGGTCAGGTTTTATTACAATGTCCCATTTTAACAATAGTTAAATGGTGTTTATCATGTACATCATTGTTTAAGGTAAATAAAAATATAATATAAGCAAGAAATAAATAAAGATGGGTGAATAATGTGTACATTTTCAGCAAAATAAAAACTGTCAAATATTCCTTACGTTCTCTGATGTTAGTGTGGTCTAGAACATAAATTATATTGTTTTTATTTTCTAGATACGGAACCCGTGGGCGGTGCTCTGAGATTTAGCACCGCTGTGAAGGCGTTGCAGCATCTTAATCCTCTAGTATTATTTAGTGGGGATGCTTTCTCGCCTAGCATGTGTGAGTTATTTTTATAACTTTTAAATTTTAAAATGTTCTAATTTATTTACGTTAGAAATAATTTGAATTACACCAATACCTCGCTTTGCGTAATTTCGTATTGCGTTTTTTTCGAAGTTGCGTCGCTGATTAGTACTTATTTTCACTATGCGTCGTTAGATTTTCGAGGTTGCGTTGTTTTGGTTTCGAGTGTAATTTTTTTTAATTTTCTAAAAGATGGCAAACGATGTTTCTAATTGCGCCATGCCATCAAAACTCGGGGATTCCCTTTGTAACTAAAAACAGCGCAATTTGAATACAGTTTTATTTTCACTTTGTTTTGCTAATTTTAGAGTTCAGTTTTAATTACGTAGTGTGTTGTGCTTTTTTTTAAAGAGAATAATAAATTTATATAAATTTTAACGTGTTGTTTCTGGTTACAAAAAAGGTAAATATTATTCTAATTTATTTATTGGAAGAGTTATATAATTTTCGTTTTTTAAATGTTTACTTTGTTCAATTTTCTTTTTAAAAAGTAACATTTTCGTGACCTTGGAACATATCTTCGATCTTTACATGCTTTGCTTTAGAAAATCTTAATTCACTTTGCGGCGTTTCAATTTGCGTCGTGTTTTTTTTTTTTGGAACGTAACCACGACGCAAAGTGAGGCATAGGTGTATATGGTAAAATGTTCTGAATAGAATTCAATGTTGTTAAGAGAGAGTGTTGTAAAAAATGTATGGTAATCTATGAAAATGTTGGGACATCGTAACGGAGGGAGATCGTTCAAAGGATCGCATGTTGTTATACAGCTCCACTAGGAATACACTGTCATCTTTTCAGGACACAGCCTCCACTATAGGTTATTAGAACCGATATAAAGTCGCCTGCATCCAGCTTTTATACCTTCTTTTCAGCCGATGGACGCCCACTGGAAGGCATAGGCTTTCCCCAAATATCGCCATGATGACGGATCCTGTGCTGCCCGCATTTAGGGACTTCCCGTGACTTCAACTATGTCGTAAGAAAAGGACCAATATTTAGCCACTTCCGCATATGCAGTGGTAGTCATGCAACAAAGTGCACCGCCCACCAGTCCGCTGATAAATGCGTATGCGGCAAACAATGCGAATCACACAACTTTCTTTCTTTCTTACTTTAAATAAATTAATATTATCTTTACCTTGGTTTCTCTACGGATCTCATTTGCGTTTCGATTTCGTAGCGAAACGAGTACAGCACTCTCCATTGCTCTCTACGTCGATTAAAATTTTTTGAAATTGTATTTTTTTTAACTTTCATATCTATGAACATATGACGTGTGAGTGTCATAAATGTTTGCACTGATTTAAGTACAATTTGTATTTATTTATTTTTTTTATTTTCAGTGAGCACCTTCACGAAAGGCGAACAAATGGTGCCAGTTCTCAATGAGATCGGAACACATTGCGCTGTGTTTGGAAATCACGATTTCGGTGAGTTCAAATATCTTGAGCAATAGTCGAAGGTTCGATTCCTCTGAAATTAAATCTCACTAGGATTGCCTGTGATCAAACAAGACTCCAGAGGATGAACAGCAGCGTCCTCTGCTTACTATAATTTCACACTGCAATCTTCAACCTTCCTATCACGCGTGGTGATTATAGTACAACCCCCTATAGGTATCTCAAGGAAAGGCTTATGCCTTGCAATGGGCGTCAATGGGCAGAAACGATCACGACAATTTCTTATACTATAGAGTTCCTGAAATAGTATGGTCTAGGTCAGGGATGAGCAACCTTTTTTTGGTCGGAGGGCCGCAGTTTCAAAAACCGTGGGCCATGAAAAAAAATAAAGTATATATTCAAGGTTCAAACCATGTTCTACTCGTAAACGTAATTTATGTTCGTAATCAACCGATTTACATCTAATTAGACACTTTTATTATCTTTAAAGCCTTGATTGTAGCATTTTTTTTAAATACAAAAAATTAATTAAAATTTACTTCCCTCGAGGGCCGCATGCAGCCCGCGGGCCGCGGATTGCTCATCCCTGGTCTAGGTAGACTTCCAGGGTTCCACTAGAGACTAGACCAATGTTTCCCAAAGTAGGACCCGCGCTCCAATTTTGGACAATTTGATAGTTAAGGAGAGACTCTTCACGAATTTACTTTTTTGCTTTAATTTAAAAATTACGTATGTTACTTTAGGGGGCATTAGAATTTTATAATGGCTAGGATCAGGCATGACACAAAAAAGGTTGTCAAACTCTGGACTAGACAAAAGTCTACGTTGGCGTGACATAAAATCAGGGGTATACAATTCATAAGCGGGGATAGTATGTTACGTTATTTGTTATTTTTGAAACCATTGATTTTTGAATAATATAAACCATACACTTACTCTTTTAAAGCTTTTACACCAATAACCAATCATCCTGTATATATATAAATTTATCATTGTGTCACGAAGCAAGTCAGTTCAGCAAAGGTGTTCTAAGTTGTCCACTAGTGAGATTAATGGGAGAAACTAATGCTAAGTGAGTGACATCAATTTTTGTGTTTAAAGCTTTTACACTAATAACTGATCATCCTGTAGATTTAAAGATTTCAGATCCTCGTGTCTCGAGGTAATTAAATTTATCAAAGGTGTTCTAAGTTGTCAACTAGTGAGACTAATGGGAGAAACTAATGCTAAGTTACATAGTCATCAGTTTTCGTGTTTATAGCTTTTACACTTATGGCCAATCATCCTGTAGATATATAGATTTGAGATCCTCGTGTCTCGAGGTAATTAAATTTATCAAAGGTGTTCTAAGTTGTCCACTAGTGAGATTAATGGGAGAAACTAATTTTTAGTTACATAGTCATCAGTTTTCATGTTTAAGGGTTTTATACCAATAACCAACCAACCTGTAGATTTAAAGGTTTGAGATCCTCGTGTCTCGAGGTAATTAAATTTATCAAAGGTGTTCTAAGTTATCCACCGGTGAGATCAATGGGAGAAACTAATGCTAAGTTACATTGTCACCAGTTTTCATGTTTTTGCATCTCAGCTTTGACATCAATAACTAATCATCCTGTAAATATATCGATTTGAGATCCTCGTGTCTCGAAGTAAGTCAATTCAGCAAAGCTGTTCTAAGTTGTCCACCATTGATATCAATGAGAGAAACTAATGTTAAGTTACATTGTCATCAGTTTTCGTGTCTAAAACTTTTACACTTATGGCCAATCATTCTGTAGATATATCGATTTGAGATCCTCGTGTCTCGAGGTAAGTCAATTTATCAAAGGTGTTCTAAGTTATCCACTAGTGAGATTAATAGAAGAAACTAATGCAAAGTTACATTGTCATCAGTTTTCGTGTTTATAGCTTTTACACTTATGGTCAATCTTTCTGTAGATATATCTATTTGAGATCCTCGTGTCTCGAGGTAAGACAGTTCAGCAAAGCTGTTCTAAGTTGTCCACCACTGATATCAATGAGAGAAACTAATGCTAAGTTACATTGTCATCAGTTTTCGTGTCTAAAACTTTTACACTTATGGCCAATCATTCTGTAGATATATCGATTTGAGATTCTCGTGTCTCGAGGTAAGTCAGTTTATCAAAGGTGTTCTAAGTTGTCCACTGGTGAGATTAATAGGAAAAACTAATTTTAAGTTACGTTGTCTGATACTCCTGTACTCTACTGATCATCCTGTATATCATTTCTTTGTAATATCAGATTTCGGTCTAGAAGTACTGTCAGGACTGGTGGCCCAGTGCAGCTTTCCCTGGCTGATGTCCAACGTGATCGACAACGAGACGGGACGACCTCTCGGTGATGGAAAGATAACACACGCTCTTCTCTGCAACGGACACAAAATAGGTCTTATAGGCCTTGTTGAACAGGTACATACGTCTGAGTGTACGCATATAGCAAGTGGCGCAAAAGTAATGTCATTGTTTGAACGCGCCTTAATTTTTACAAATGGCGCCAAATGTCAGTGCTTTGATATATATGATGTAGATATATAGATATACACTATCGCTTGTTGACAACTAATTGTCTATATATTATCTAATATACGCAAAGCCTTTGATATGTCTCGCTGAAGCGATGACGAGGTCTGCGATAGTTCATGCTAAATGAAACCTTATTCACTGTTGATTTAAATTTTCTTTGCTTGTTATTTTTAAATTAAAAGTATCGGACATAAGCAATCTAACCCACATATCGAAATCTGATTTTAAAAAGTTTATTTTTTATCAACTATTTCTATTTATATTACGTAATGACAAAAACGCTGCATATTGTTCTCCGTATTTAATTTTTGGGCACCTACCAAAAACTACTGTGTAAAATCAATTGAAATAATTCACACACAGGCCTTGCTATATCAGCTGTCAAAACATATAATAAAAATGCGACTTATGTGTGAAGTTAGCTATGAAAAAATATAATTAAACCTCTGTCAGAAAAAAACGAAATTACTTTCCGAACAACACAATATTTGTATACTATGATAAGATTGCTATATGTCTTTGATATGTTCTAAAATATTTCATTTAAATAAAGATATGGAATCATAGTGTAGAAACTAAATATTGACACTACACTAGCTATTGGATCGAATTACATATACAGCCTCCTTAAATAAAATTATAGCAGCGCTCCTCACAGCCTGCGTTGAACGGTGTCTCTGCGACAGTAACGCTCTCTTCTATAAGCGATGTCCGCTTCAACTTTTTTCAGTATTACCCTACATTTATCATCACTTGCAGAAGTATCATAAACAATAGTAAATGATAAAACTATACAATTTCATAGGCACTTGGTTCTTATTTCTGATCAACAATATATCCACCTTAGTTATAACTTAGCAGATTTTCTTAATATTACATTTATATTCATACCACTTGACTTTTAAGACCCAAGGATACCAACAGAAAAAACTGAACAAGCGTTCGAAAATTAAAAAAATTACCTAAACATTCACATACCAATGATTACGTTGCGTTCAAAATTGTTGCCACTATTTTTTTTTTAATTCTGATGTATCTCTACAGATACATTAACAAGAAAAGGGTTAACAACAACCTTTTGCCATCTAGTAAACAAATTTTCAACGCCGGAGTGTTAAAAATCAATCGGTTTTTCTATAAAATACTAGCTGATCCCGCAAACGAGTTTTGCAAATAAAAATTGATATTTTAATTTACAAATAAAAAATAAGGGTTGATCGTAGAGGGGTGAAAATTTATGGTTGTATGTATTCTTGTATGCTGTATTATTAAAAAAATAAAATTTTTTTTTAAGTGTGAACAACCTTTATCACTTAGGGGTATAGAAAATAGATAGTAGCCGATTCTCAGACCTACTGAATACGCATATTAAATTTGGTAAAAATCAGTCAAGCCGTTTCAGAGGAGTTCAAGTTCGAACACCGTGACACGAGAATTTTATATATTAGATGTCGACAGAAACGACATTACTTTCCTGTACTCCTAATAGAATGTAAATAACTGGATATAACAAAATAAATATTCCAGGAATGGCTGGATACGCTAGCAACAATCAATCCTGAGGAAGTTACCTTTATCGACTTCCTGCAAGCTGGTACCAAGCTGGCATCGCAATTAAAACAAGAGGTAAATATTCTTCCTTTCTTCTTAACTGTGCTCTTTATTAGATTAGTTGTGGAGGTTCTCTGTGTTTGGCACTAATCAGTATAATATACCTCCTGAAGATGCCCCGTGGAGGGGTGAAACACGTGTTGAGTGGTTTGGCGGTGGCGGTTGTGTGATTCGCATTGTTTGCCGCATACGCATTTTTTAGCGGGCTGGCGGGCGGTGCACTTTGTTGCACGACTACTGCATGTGCGGAAGTGGCTAAATATTGTTCCTTTTCTTACTTAGTTGTGGAGGTGGTTGAATGGCCTTTTTTTAATTTTCCCGCCATTTCTCTATCCCGTGACGTCATCAATTACATATATCAAGTAATAGAGCACAGAGGCGTCAATATTTCAGCCTGACCTGATCACCCTATAGATTGACAATGTGATTTGTTGGAAGTGCCTTTCATCCAGAGTAAGTGAATGCTCTACACTGCATTGGTGAGTCAGTGGAACTCCAGAACCTTCCTTCTGTCTCCTTCCACTTGCCAATCAGCTGGACTAAGTTCGTTACTTTCGTTCATCTAAAAAATCGAGGATCTCCTCATTTAAATTACTTCATGGTCATCATTTCGAACATGTCTTAAGGTGTTGTTGTCTTTGGTCCATGTTCACTACTGGACAAAGAGGCTCTTTCCCAGCCTCTTATACGTATGCTTCCTGCCCACTATTACTTCAACTTGCCAATCTGCTGATCTACATCGGTTAGTTTCGTCCGTCTACGAGAACGTATAAGGAATATGTATCTCCTCATTAAAAGTCATGGTCATCATGCATCTATATGTTCACTGCTGGACAAAGAACTTCCCTATAGATTTCCAATATGCCAGATAGAGGTCTTCATCCAGGCTCTTCCGAGGTTCTTAGCTCTTCTGTTCACCTCATGAGTAAACGTCATGCGCTTGTATACTATTGACTCCACTTCAGAACCATAAGGCCCTATCGGCCATAAGTTCTAGGCGCTATGAAACCTGACTACTACAACTTGCTGATTCTCTGAGCTATGTGGATTAACTTCCAAATCTTGAGCATAGCCCTCACCGTGGCTCTGGCTGGCTTTACTAATGAGACCAGAAATAAGAGTTTAACTTTCTGTGCTATGGTCATCACTGGTTATCCTTCATCATATCAGCTGATAGACGCCCAGTGCATGGTATAGGCCCAAAGATCACCACGCTGTTCGCATCCAGCAATTTCCTGGGACCTTGACTTTTTCGTTGATCCACCTAGTGGGGGGAACCCCAGAAAAACCTTTTTAATTAAGAATCTTGTTCCAGGGTTGCGAGTACGTGATAGCTCTGACGCATATGAGGACCCCAAACGACATTAAGCTAGCTGAGGGATGCACGGAAATCGACCTGATCCTTGGTGGGCACGATCATGTTTATGAAGTCTTAGAGGTATGCGGTAAACCTTATCTTCACCAGTCATATCACTTGTATAGTATATACGGCGAGACAGGGGCAATATATCCCCCCACCCTTTGCCGCACTTTTCTAACGCGCGATACAGTGGTTGCGGTAACACTCCAAATGATAGACCTTGGAAAAAAGAAGAAACCATTTATTTTTAAATACACACATTCACTTCTTTAAACCCTGTCAGACTTGCTGTTAAAATGGCCACAGATTAAATAATAAAATATTTTTTACAGATAAACAATAAGTATATAGTGAAGAGTGGAACAGACTTCAGACAGTTTTCGAAGATAAACATCAACTTCGGTCCAGAAGGGCCGCGAGTGGAGATATCTGATGTTCAAGTCACCAGCAGCTTCGCTGAAGACGAGGCCTTGAAGGCCAAGGTTGAGAAGTACTCGTGTAAGTTTAATAAAAAAAATCATTACAAAATTTTCAAATAATTTAATCTATATTAATAAAAAACATTAAAAAAATATATATACATATATATATATATATATATATATATATATATATATATATATATATATATATATATATATATATATATATATATATATATATATATAGGTGGCCAAACTGAGACACGCGAGCCACATGCGACGCTTTGAACGATTAGTTTTGGCTCCGATTGATTTTCGAATTATTTCAATATTTAAATTTATATTACCTATGTCAGCTGCTGGGAAATCGAAATAAATTACTGGTGTGAATAATTATTATTATTATTCCAACAAAATTAGCGAAATCCAAACACCGATCGTAATTAACTAACCGGCGTCTTAAGTATTATTAGGAGTGCTGTCATATACGTGTGCATATATCTAACTTCAATACACATTTTTCACTTTTGTCATATAATTTAAATGAATATAATTTTTGTAAAAAAGAAATCGTTTGCGTGTTTTAAATGCGTATTAAATTGCGGCTCGCATTTCAAATTTCGAACAATAGCTCGAACTATCAAGGAGCTTGGTCACCCCTGATATATATGTTACATATACCAAAATTACCGTTTTTTTTTTTTAAATTTTTGTCAATATAACAATGACTCCGGTGGGTTGTGGCCTTCCTTTTAAATCTTTTATACCTATAATGAATCACCTGTATGTATATTGCGAAATTTTATGTCAATTTTAATAGTAAATCTGGAGTAGGTTTGGCATTTCTAGATAATTATAACCTAGAAGTCTTCAAGATAAGACTGAATGTATTTTTTTTGGGTATGTATGTACATTGTTAATCCACGACATTAGTTAAGATCATGCGAGACAGAGGTCAAATGCTTCGCCTAAAAGGGTCAATGACATCTATTTTCATCCCTATATAAAATGATCTTTAAACAGATATATCATATTTTTTTTGCCAAAAACCACTGGCTGTAGCATTGGGGATAGATAGTAAATAATAATTTTAATATGTAGTAATATGAATATGGGAAAACCGGTTACTTCTACTGTTTCATAATTATTTATTATTATTTTTGAAACTCCTTACTTATTTTATTTGTCGCCTTATAAATAATACAATGTCTATCATCATCATCATCATGTAAACCGTAATCCACTGTTGGATATCTAAATGTCATCTGTCTATCTTATAGTGGCTTTTACTCTAGAGCAGTATTTCTCAAAATTTAAAATTCATAGCCCCCCCCCCCCCCCCCTCTCCTTATGTAACATCTGTAATTTATATATCAAAGCGAAAGCGTTAAACTCGTGTCAATTCCATTTTCGAATTGCCCCTTGTGGGGCATGGGCCTCGCATTTGGAAACACTGCAATAGAACCTTAACGCCCCAGTGGCAATTTCAATAACAATTTAGATGTTAAAATGGCCGTCTTGTTCCATAATTTAATACAGGCAATTGACAAATGGTTACTGTTAAATTAATTATATATCTATTAATCAATTTCTAGCAATGATAGAAGGGAAGATGGACGAAGTTCTTGGCAAGTTCTGCGTACCTCTAGAAGGTAGATTCTCCTGCATACGTCGCGAGGAGTGCAACCTCGGCAACTGGGTTTGCGACGTTCTCTTGGCTGCCACCGGAGCTGATCTGGTCATCCTGAACTCAGGCACCTTCCGTTCCGATCAGGTAAACACCGGAACCTCTGTACTTGTCTCCATCCCTGATTTACTTCTTACTGTCCCTTCTTCCTTTTATCTCTAATTTCCCCTTTTAAAAGATGCTCTCTGCTACATACATGTAAAATTTCTTCAGGCATCAGACTGTGCAATGGTAGCTCAACGGTAGAGAACTACCACTTGTAATCGTGTGTCGCAGATTCGATTCCAGGGATACCATTTTAAATCCACACTGCGCATTAATTATATAGGATTTTCCACTGCGTACTATACGACTCTGCGATTGCCAACCCGCTTGCCAAGCGTAATTATTATGATATATCCCCCCATAGATATACTTGGAGGAAGCTCCTGTCTCATGCCGAAGGTCTTGGACTGAACCAACGATTCGAATCTACTTTGAACAACTGATGGCGTCAAAATAATAACTTTGGTTTGGTCTTTTTATGATAACATTGGACTACAGATATCTTTACCAATTAACTAAAATAAGGAGTTTGGCTGAGAGGTGATAAAGCATCCGTCATATAGCTCTGACGTTGCATCTTCATATTTCCACCTGTTTCTGTCTCTAGAAGCCTTTAGGCAGGGTCTGGTTCTAGAAACGACTGCCAAAACTACTTCTGCCGTTCCTTTGATCAAGAGGTCCAAAAATTATGTCCCACAAATGCCAATCGTCATACAAAACGGCACCAATATGCCATAATTAAATTTTTTATATAAAATTGTTTTTTTTCCTTAATCAAGTCTGATATTTTACTGAATGACATGTCGATATAGGTGCATGCGGCCGGTGATTTTACACTTCGGGATTTATCCACTATAATCCCGATGAGAGACCCCCTAGTCGTAGTTGAAGCGACGGGGTCCACTATTCTGAAGATATTAGAGAACTCTGTATCCAAGTATCCAAGCTTGGAAGGAAGGTTTCCTCAGGTGAGCAAAGTTTTTCATTGAAACTGTGGGATTATTCCCAGCGCTGGTCATGGAGATATTCAACACAAATTCAAAAGTTGAATTATGTATATTGGTTTAACTTAGTCTATATTTTTAATTTTATTTAATATTCTTTATTGTACACGCTAGAATACATTTAAATAGTTTCATAAATAATAAACAAAAAAGTACAATGGGCGGTCTTATGACACAAGGCAATCTCTTACAGACAACCATAATATGGAAAAGGAAGAAGTATAAATAATGGGTAGTTAATTTGTACAAAACATACACTGTTACTGTTTATCTTCAATAAAGTAAATAAAATAAAAATAAAATTTTTTTTGCCCACTTATGGGAATCTTGTAGAAATTTAACTTCACAAGGGATCCAGCTGAATGAGTTAAATGTTATTAGTGGTGTACGAGAAGAAGTCTGGAGAACTCCAGTTTAAATGTTCCATTTGATACAGGTGGCAGGCATTTCCTTCGCGTTCGATCCATCAAAGCCACCAGGTCAGAGAGTTGCTGAGCAGGTGGTGAAAATCGGAGACGAGTATCTTCAGCTGCAACAGAAGTACCGTCTCGCGGTGAAACAGTACCTGCACGCTGGTAACGACGGCTTCACCATGCTGCCCAGCTGTCCAGTTCTGGTAAGTAATCTGGTAGAAAATCTGCTGAAGGTTTCATCATTAATAGAAGCCCATAAAAGATCACCAGAACCGATCTTGAGTTGCCTGCATCCAGCTACTTCTAGCTACCTAGACTATGCCGTCGGTCTACCTGGTGGGGGCGCTACCTACGCCGCGTCTACCTGCTTGTGATCGACACTCGAAAACCTCTCAGTTCCAAAGGCTGCCGACTACACATTGGAGGTTTATTTTAGAAAATGTATTTATAAAAAAATTTAATACAATAAAACTTTTGAGTACAGTACCCGGCTATAAATATTGCATATCGACATTTAGAAAGAGATTATCGGTTAATTTCGGCTTCGTGACGTTTTCACAGTTGTAATTTTCCGAAATAATGAAATACGTAAACATAATGTGAACACTTTTTTATATTATTTTACCTCAACCTAAAGCCACCACTTATAGAACAATTGGTGTATTTTATACAGAGAATAAAAATAATTATCAAAAGTAGCAAATAATACTTGTTGTAACAGCTCCTAATAGATACCGGACTCTTTGTATTTCGTGCGACAGAGATAGCGCTCTACGAAGCTGAAATTAGCCAACTGTCTCTTTCCAAAGGCCGATGTGCAATATCTATCGCCGGGTAATGTAGATAGTTTCTCCTTAAAGATAAAATAAATTTATTCAATGTTTCCAACATTTAACAGAATTCTTATTAATTGACAATTTTTTTTATATTCGACTCTGCTTCGCAAGGTATTATAGTTGTGTCTTCACAAATGGCTAATTTTATCTCCATTTAAGCTTTACAAATTTGAAATGGCTTAAAATACAAATATATATTAACGGAAGTAATAAAAATAAAAAAATTAAAATCTTCATTAGAGATAAAACATCACAAGAGTGGATAAAATTTTAAATTAAAATTTTTCATTTTACTTATATTTATTTTATAAATAGCACTTGGCGAATTTAATACATACATCCTCAATTCTCTTTGCGGGGTGAAGATGAAATAAAAATATTTATTAATAATATATCAAGTGAATAAAATAAAAATACAATAGTCAATTAGAAACAAAACTGTGATACCCGGGGAGTGAAGATAAGACATGGAGGGCGATGTTTGAAGTTAATATAAAGAATGACAAGAACGAGAGATGAAAGAAGAATAATGACGCGTAAAAGAAGATGCGTAGAATTAAAGAGCAAAAGAAAAACATATTAAATATCTTTAATAAAGTACCTATCCCAAAAGTCTTATAATTCCAGAGATTTCGTGATTTATACTAATATTAATAATGTTTAACTCATGCCCAGGTGTCGGAGGACATGTGCCCAGAGGTGGGCATGGCGGTTCAGAACCACTTCGCAGCGATCAACGTGAGGACAGGAAAGTCGCGACCTTCCAAACACAGGCAATCCCTCGTCACGCTGAGTCGTCGGTGAGATGTTACTTATGTTTATTAAAGAGGGTAGAAACACAATACAGACGGGGAATCCCCGGATATTAGAAGTTATACATGATTGGTTAGGTTAGTTTTAATTATATACAATAATTCTATTAATCTTAAATACTTTTCTTTATATCAACTGAATATTTAATTTGATAAAGTTAACAATTTTATATATATATATATATATATATATATATATATATATATATATATATTCAGCCCGAGTGTCTGTTGTTTGACAGACATCAATGACCGCCTTTCTCTTTAGGGATATTACAGTCAAAATTTTTTTTTTTTTAAAAAGAGGCTTTTAACAGCGTAATTGAACCAAATGTCTTATGTTCTGAATTCGATGTTATAGTGAAATTCTAGAATATAGAACATTAATGTTGGATACAAATTGCAGACATAGCCTGGTGAAGATGCTCGATGGCAGCGAGCTGGACGGTCCACCGCCCCTTCGTAGGGCTTCATCTGCTGCTGTTGAACCAGTCAGTCATCACCATCATAGGTTAGTTTAAATTTTTTCATCGGTTTTTTTTTTGTAAAAAAATCTTTTCAATAATTACAAAGGCGTACATAAAAACATTTTTTGACATAAATGGGTCCTGGATTTCAAAAATATGGACACCCTTATTAATAATGTCCTGATTATTTCATTAAAACGGTTGTCACCCTAGGCTGACACGACGCGCATCGTTGGACGACCTGGAACAGAACGCGTGTGAGCTGGCGCCCAAAGTGGAGAACAGGATTATTGTCATCGACAAACCAGAGGTAAGGGAACTCGTATGTAATCATCACCAGACACCTACTGCAAGGTGGTGATGACCTTGTCTTACCCTTTCAACATCCAGTGACTCCCCAGGACATAGACTATGCCGTCAGTTCACCAAGCAGGTCTACCCAGGCCGTATCTATCAGCTAGTGATCACCACTCGAACACGGTTGAGTCCGAACTCATATAACTCATGTCTTATCAAAATCGCGAATAATTCTTGTAATGCTTAAAACACCACCCATAATCATTAATAACATGAAAGTAGAGACAAAATAAGACATATTTTTCCAACTGCGTTGATTTCTATCAATTAATCCAGACATATCCCAGTGGCGGTCTTGTGACTACACGATGTCAAAAATAAAATAGCGCGAGGCAATAACCTACTAGCGCCATCTATTGACGGAGAAAAAGAAGTATAAACTGGCTGTCATTTCCATACAACCATTGTATGAAATTATTTATAAAGTTAAAGCGAAAAGAAGTCTAATTTATGGAAGTGATTGCAAATCCTAATAAAAATTATTAAAATGAATTACGATTCTACCAGAGTAGTGGCTTTTTATATGCTGGTAAACACAAAGAACTGTTTTATCATATTTTCTCCAAAAACCTACTAGATGGCGCTAGTAAGGCTCATACATGTACTGATTTACCGACGTTTTGGTCTTTTTAAAAACACTATACGTGCTCCGAAAAATGAATAATTATATATCACAAAAATTGTTTCTGTCATCTTGGAACTTGAAGAGCTATTCTATTGTTTCTGAAGATGTTAATGTTGTTAGCCCTAAGGCTTTTATAGCTTCATCGGTACTGAGTTCACGGAGCGGAAGGGTCCGTGACCTAGATACTTGAAGAGCAACCTACCATCGTTTGCATATGCGAAAATTAGACGTCATATGATAGCACAATCGGCTACTAGCGCCATCTTTCGACACTGTCCAAAGTCAAAGTTTCAACATATATATATATATCATAGAATAAATATTCACTATAATATATAACCTACGATATATATATATATATGTAAATACATATATACTTGCCGGAACTATAGTTTTGGCCGACGTCAACAGATGGCGCTAGTTGTTCGTAAACCTATAAAAGCGGCACCGCGTTGTAGAGTCGAGATATATATATGTAAGTATATACATATATAACATAACGATACAGTAAATATCAAATATTTTCTTTATTCCAGAAACTTATGTCGCTCCTTGCAGAGAGGGCACGCTGGGAGTCCGATACGGTGATCAAAGAAGTTGACGATGAAAGTTCTCCGTAAACCTTCCAATGTTATATTTTAGTTTTATCAATGCAATCTCGATCCAATGGCTATAGTAATAAGGTATACTTTCGCGTAGATTTATATCGAAATATTTTATCGGATTACCCTCAATAGATAATTGTTTCTTTAACATTATATGTTGGGGTATATATGATACCTTTCTTTTTACTAGGAACTTCTGAGATTTCATCCAAAAAATATATTAATTTTTAATTTATCATATATAACGTTTCATATTTATTTTGTTAATTATTTTATATTAATATTTATTTTATGCTCTTATGAAGAGTAATCTAATATTAAGAATTATTAATTCTCATATTTAATCATCCCATTTGTTATTGGACAAAGATAATATATTACTCTTTGTATGTCAGTGAAAGGGACAGATAATGGTCGTCAATGGATTAAAATGCGTTTACATGCAGCAATTTTTTTAACAAATGAATAACTTATGTTACTTTTTATCAGTAAAATTAGGTAGCTCTAATATAGCCTGATTTTCTCGAGAAATAAATCAAGTTACAAATTCATTAAATATCAACCTACATTAATTTATACAGGGTGATTAGATATAGGTGTAGAAGCTTTGAAATTTTGAATGTTAATATCATTTGTCAGCAAAATACGTTAAACCTTTTACATCTATTTCTAATCACCCTCTATAAAGTGTTCACTTTGGAATAGGTTACATTAATTTACTATAACATATAGTTATCTAAATTTTGAAAAAATTTTTCTTACTTTATTATCATTACAATACCCGGCGATTAATATTGCACATCGTCCTTTGGAAAGAGACAATTGGCTAATTTCGTAGAGCATTATCTCTCTCCCACACTACCTCCGAAAAGTACCAGACTGTTTGAATTTCATGCGACAGAGATATCGCTCCACTTCTTCACTCTTTCCAAAGATCGATGTGCAATATTTATCGCCGGGTATTGTATGTTATTTATTTATGAAACTAATGCTTTTTGGACATGATGTACCATAATTGACAGCGAATGAGTTATATCTATATTAAATTTTAGAATTCAGATGCATGTAAACGCATTCTTAACATGTTACGATATATAAGTTGTGCATTTCATCGTTTAAACTCTGCGTTGAAAACATTGTCAAGTGAATTTAAACGCTATGGTGGTTGAATTAAAGTTTTAATCGCTTAAATATAGTCATTACGTCCGTTCGGTTGTAAAATAGGCTCATCTACCTCATTACAGTATTGCTTACGTGTTAATGTAGTGAGTTTCGTGTGAAAACGGCTTTAAACTGTAGTCTTCCTTATATTAGAGCGAGACGGCTAATGTCTGAAACAGCACACACACGTGTAATATTAAATTTGGAATTCTTTTATCGCTTTATTTTATACTTAAGGCCTAAGTTTTCAATGGGGCGGTACCGCCTTTTAGCGTTTGAGGGGCAGTAGTGGAACAATTTACTTATTTATTACTCTATTTTACACTATCATCACTTAAAGCGTTAATTCCTAATGGGGCGATACCGCCCTTTGGCGTTTGAATTGCAATAGTGGAACATTTTATTTATTTATCACTATTTTGCACTTTTCGTAACCTACGGCATTATTTATTTACGGGGCGGTACCGCCTTTTAGTGGGCACTTGAAGAGCAGTAGCAGAATATTTAATGAATAATATTTATCGCGCAATGGTGCACTTTCTATCACATAAAGCATAGGTTATAAATAAGGCGATGCCGCCCTCTAGCGAGCGTTTGTGGTACTATAGGTGATTGGTTGGTTTTTCCAATAGCTGTTTGCAAATGATAACTTGTCTTTTCAACTTTAACAAAGCCATTTTTCCTTTAACCACTTCGGTACGAGCGTCGAGTATAGTCGTCGGCCACAGGTGAATGAGCACAGCCGGCTCTTACCTGCCGTGACACTGAGCGCTTCTTACTAACACACTTGTGATGAATGTTTTACATTACAAGTTGGTACAAATACGCATTACGTTCACCTAATGTTATTATATTAACTGTATTGCAGAGATAGGTTAAAATTTCTTGGTTGACGATTAAACTCGACACTCGGCCATGCGCGTTCATGTTACAGCCGTCGACTATACTCGACGCTCGGCTATGCCTATGGTTTTGTGACCGACAAATCTCGTATCAAAGTGGGTAATATTTAATAACATTTTATATGATTTTGAAATACAAAATCCTAACCAACATCAGTTTAACATTTATCAGTGATGTCTAATCACAGTTAAAACTACTTTCTGTGATAAAAAGTAAGGTGAAATTGTCTTTTAAAACCGACAACGAACACGTCTGAAAAAATTAAAAATTAAGGTTCTTTAAAATCGTCGATTTACAATTTGAGACCTCGTTGATAGTGTCGGAATTTCATTCGGCTCATCCCAAACCATTTTGAAACATATTTTGTGTTTCAAAAATGAACCTTGGTACTTTAAACCTGGCTGATAGTCCACCTTGAGGGTGTACATCAAGCGCTTGCTGCATGATCTCCCCATAGAAACTTAAGGCCTCGACTGCCATTTCGTTCTACGCGTTATGTAGCCCGCCCAATGCCACTTCAAGTTGTTAATCCTCTGGTATATGTCGATTATTTTTGTACCTCACCAACCAACTATACCCACATATACTTTAGATATATATGCATTTGTATATCTCCAGTTATAATATTTGATATAGTTATTAACAATGTGCTTCTATTTCAAATTTAATTTCATATTAGATTCGCACTTTATTTGTTATATACCAAAGTAAAGTCTCATGGGTGATTGGTAATAAAGTTAAAAAGGGGTGAATGTATATCTCATTTATCAGATAAAAAGTCTTAAAGTTTTGACACATATTTCCTGTTAATATAATCATTCTGAAATATGTTATTTTTTTTCTGATCAAATTCAACAGGCCAATGTCATATAGTATAGTATAATTATTAATTTTTATGTGTAATAATTACGTTATCTATGGGATGCTCAATGAAAAAACACTAGAATTCACTTCTAAAATTTTAATTAATACAACTAATTAAATGTCTTCCTAACCACACATTTATAGTCATCTGTCAATGTCAATCTATCCGTCTTTCTATACTAATGTTGCCATTTTTCTCCCGCGTATATTACACATTAAATGAAGTCAAATGAACTATACATTCATCTATTTAAAGATTCTATATCTATATCCAATCAACCTGTATATATAGTGATTATTTTTTTCTAAAAAACATTCATATATATACTCGATGAGTCTGATAAAAAAGACACCAATTTTTTATCGTTAATTTTTTATCGTTCAATCACAGCGACCATTTTGAATTGTTTATGTCGTTGTAGTGTAATCCGAACAAATTATCATAAATAATTTAGAAAATTAATATTATTATGACATTAGTATATTTAAAAAGGTAACTTGCGTATATTTAAAGATTTTTTAACATTTAAACATTCGCTTAACCTTTATGAGATATCTAATATAGATATACTCTGTGGAAGAATTTTTCGCGGGAAACTCGTATGACAGTTCTGTGTTACCAATAGCGTAGATACAATGAAGCAACCGAAAACATTTCAAGCCAAAAAAATATTTACTATTCATATTAATGTAATAAGAAATTTTCAATATTTTTTTGTTTATTATTATTTTATATATTTAACTTACCACTAGTTTTTAACGATCATCATAGTAACGCCATCTATTGGTATCTGAACAGAAACAGTTTAAAGAATAAAGGGAAAACCCCTGTTTAGTTATAGTTTTACAAGTATTCTATGTATATCGTTTTTATAAACAGGATTTATAAAAGAAATGGCCTAAAAAATTTAGTTTTGCGACTATGTTGTACGAAATAATCGACACGGCCTATTGAAGTGTGTTTTATTATAAAATAATTAAGAATTTTTATGAAATATCACAATAGAAATACAACATAGACAAATAGTTGATTTAAAAAAATATAAGCACTATAGTTTAGTCTAATTTATGGCGCATATTACCGTGGTATGTAATGTTGGCGCTAAATACCGATGTACCATATATTTCAATTTACTAACAATAAATATGACCACTAGCGAATGTTAGTTTATCCCAAATATATTTGCACCAATATTTATATTAGTACATAACGCGGTAATAGGTGCTTTTATATTATACAGGATATTTGGTTGTAAGTTTAACTTCATAGTGGCTTACATAGCTCGCTTGTTAGAATTTTTTCAAGCTTTTGCAATGAACCTATATGAAGTGATTACTCTGAAATATTTTGTATATCTAATAGATATAAAAGTATATACCTCGCGGAAGTCTATACTAACTAAGGGACTAATATAAAAGTACTACAGCCCGGCGGGCTAGCGGGCAGTGTACTTCATTGCACGACTACTGCTGCACAGGTGAAGTAGCTATATATTAGTCCCTTTCTTAGTCTTTTTTTTTCTATTTCACTGAGACAGTCTAAATTCTGGCTGTACAAGGTCTGTATGGCCAGGTAAAAATAATTAATTTTAATTTGAAGTAGTCCATATTTTGAAACTACTTTTTTTTACTTTACTATCATGACGTTATTTAATATTTATTATAAGATTGACAGTAATCAAGAAGTGGCAATGTAGAAGTCCCCTCAAGGAGGCCATTGAGCCTAGCGGTAGAGCCTTCGTGGTAGCGATCTAAGAGCTAGGTTACCTACAAATCAGGTACTATAGTAGTAGGTATACCTGAACCAAGGCACCCTGGAATCCCACGAGCTTCCAGGTCTTAGGTTAAGCGCTCTCTGCGCTAAATCACCTCAAACCCGCAGAATCATCAAATGATATTTCAACAGCAGTGACAATCTAGTCCAAACACATCACCTTGTGATGGAAGTCTACCTACTCCTACCCTTACAAGAAGTTCTCTTGGAAGCTTCCTAAGCATTTCAATTTTAACGTTCCTGATCACAGCAGCGTATGGAATTGTAGATTCCTTATTAAAACTCAGATATTAGGAATCTACTTTATTTTAAGGAAACACAAATTATACATAAAACGTAAATTAGCATTGACACGTAAAACGAAGTGACTTAGCAAAAGTCATGTCAAAAACGAAAGAGGCCAGGCGCCCACAGAATAATCTAGGGTTTTTATTTCCTGAGAAATATAACCCAAGTCTCTTCAGGGTAAGAGTTAATATGTACTTAGTATTCTTGCTTCATCTTCGGCCATATTGTCGCTTTCCAACAGACTAGTTAGTGTTCAAAAGACTTGTAAGCGAAAAACTTTAAAATTACCCTCTTTAAAGCTCTACTACAATCATCCTGTATATAAAAGTAAATGTATCCATTTTACAATAATTAATTTTTGTATTAAACTTGATTTTTAAGTTTTGTTTTAATTGTCTAGGCCTCATATTGCAACTTAGCTGTTAAAAAAGCTTCACAGTGCCTTCTAGCAACATTATGATTTTTATTAAAATAGTTTTAATATATTAAGCGCATGTTTAACTTAATAAGCGGTGATATTGCTTTCACGCAAAATGTAGTGTGTATATATCATATTATATGAAATATTCAATTACGCTTTTAAAATAATACTTGAATTACACTTAATAAAACGTTTTTTATCTGTATAATTTGAAATAACATTTGACAGATGTATCTGTAAGCCGCCATTTTGATTTGAAACTACGTCATCCATTTTGTATTTGAACTATGCATTTACAAATCGCATGAACTATACAGAAACTGCCAGAAATGTGTCTTTTGATATAACATATCATCATTTAGGATGTCCACTGCCTAGATATTGGCCTCCCCGTATGTTTTTTATTAGAACAAGTTGGATCCAATCGCACACTGATCTTAGAACTGACCACAATAAACACAGACGAGTTTAGCTGCAATATCAGAAATGAGATCAGGAGAACCAAGATCACAGATGTAGCTCTAAGAATTGCTCATCTGAAATGGCAGTGAGTCGTTGGAACCGAAAGGTTTTAAGTGGCGACCAAGAGCCGGTACATGCTGCGTGGGTTGAACCTCCACTAGATGGATAGACGATATAGTTAAAACGTGGAGTTCTTTGGAGGAGGCTTAAGTCTGGCAGTGGATGTCCATCTGCTGAAAAAGAAGAATATTATTTAATGGAACCAGGCGTTACCTCGCGGAAGTCCATCCTATGTAAAAGGACCAATATTTAGCCACTTCCGCACATGCAGTGGTAGTCGTGCAACAAAGTGCACCGCCCGCCAGCCCGCCGATAAATGCGTATGCGGCAAACAATGCGAATCACACAATCGCCACCGCCAAATCACTCAACACGTGTTTCACCCCTCCACGAGGCACCCCCAGGAGCCATACCACACCGATTAGTGCCAAACACAGAGTCACTGTGTTTGTCAGCGGGCTGGCGGGCGGTGCACTTTATTGCACGACTACCACTGCATGTGCGGAACTGGCTAAATATTGGTCCTTTTCTTACAGAAGAATATTAGCTCTGAAGGTTAATCCAGTATTCAAAATCCAAAAGTTTATAACAATACACAAGCCTTGAACAGTGAAGCTCTCAAAACAAACTCTGCAATTAATATCTTTTAGATGCATCTTTAGGTTTTAAATATCACATTACAGTATAATTATATAGATTTATGGTACAATAAGTCCACAATATCCGTCTTATCGAACTGTTATATCTGAATCCGTTCTACGACATATTTGAAATTAGAACGCATATAGTTCATTTATGTGTAAGCAAACATGGAAGTGGCTTCAATAAGTTAAATGTTGTATATAAGCTTTTTATTACATTTCAAATAAAAATAATCTTCAACAAAGGATGGACTCTACGTGAAATTGAGTCTATATGATAATAAATCTAATTGCTGAAATGTACAGGATGATTGGTTACAGGTGTAAAATAGTAAATGTATAAATAATTTGTCAACAAAAAACTTTTACACCTATTTCTAATCATTCTGTATAAAATGATAACATCAAAATATGTAATATTGATTTATCAAAAATACCACAATAGAAATAAAGAATAGATAAATAGTTGATTTAAAAAATATGCACCATATTTTAGTCTATTTACAGCAAATATTACCGCGGTATGTAATATTGGCGCTATATACCGATGTAGTAGATATTCCAATTTACTAACAACTGTTAATTTGAAACTTATCCCAAATATATTTGCAATAATATTAATATTAGTACAAACCGCGGTAATATGTGCTTTTATATTTTACGAGATATTTGGTAAATTTAAAGGTTTTAAAGTGAAGTGATATATAGCTAACTTCTCAGCAAGCTTTTACCAATAAACTTGTATATAGTCATTCTGACATATATTTTACATTCATTTTTTTATTTGAATGAGATAGATGTAATATGTTCAGGCAGTGTACAAAGTCTTGAGGAACAGATTGTAAACAATAATTCTTCTTTATATGTAGTTATTCAAATTTTGAAAACTATAATTTCTGAAACCATTGATTTTAGATAGCCTATACCATTTAACTATTAAAACTTACACCTGTACCCAATAACTCTATGATATAGAATTAAGGGCCATTTAAGTCTCCACTTATATTTGGTAGTGTTTATTCAAAAGCCTTTTCTATAACAAGCCAACACTTAAAACCTTACAACATACCTCTTATATTTACTTTATACCAAATCAACCAAAATACTAGTTCTTAATTTTTTTAATTAATTACAATTAATATATTATAGTTTTTTAATCAAATAAATAGTGATAATTAATGTTGAGATTTTTTAAAATTAAATCTTATAAAATAGAATCCACGAGTGTTTTTATATATGCAATGCACGCCATTATATTGTAATAGCGACAATTCTTATGCTAGTTGTATTGTGAAGTTTGTGATATATTGGAATACATTGATAATTTGCTGACATTATGTGATTGTTTTTAATATATTATGTAATTAGATGGATTTTTTTTATTTTTCCTCTATTTATGTGTCAACATTTAGTTCACAATGATCCTGGTGTACTTGATTGGTCCACGGAAGATTTGACTTTATTCTACAGTGAAATTATTGAAACACTTTTTACACAATGTACGTATAAAATGGAATTAAATGCCAAAGGTATTGTCCACTAGTTAACTGTTTGGACGATGCAAAGATAAATAAATGAAGGTATATAAAACAGGTAAGTAATCATAAAAGACAAAGAAAATATAAATAAAAATGAGAATGAAAATAATAACAAAGATAAAAAAAAACATATATATACTAACGGCTGCTACGAACTTTTTATATATATAATCGTAATAATTCTGTCAGCTTGTCTATAGTGTTTTTTTTAATCTAGCTTCTGCCAGTTCGAGACGAGAGGGCACAGCCCCTGCGAAGGTAGCCAAGTCAGAGCCGAGTGCTCTAAGGACAGTTGTGTGAAGTAAACCATATAAATGTTCCATACGGAACGCCATGACAAAATGCTTGTGTATAGAAAGTTACTTGGCTATTTACTTAGTTTAAAGCAGTATTTCCCAACGTGAGGTCAATGTCCCACAGGAGGGCAATTTGACTGTTAAGAGGGGCATTTATAAAAAAAGTAGTAAGCATAAAAGGTTGGTTCAGGAAAGATTTGTACTGATCTAAATCAGCTACACATGAATATCATAGCTCATTCGCAGCCGTAGACCTGGAAGCCCAAAGATATACCACACCCTTCACCAACCCTGATAACAAGTCCCCAGCGAAAGATTCGAATTGCGTATATTGCAATTTGCGTACATATTTCATTACACAGAAGAAATCGTAAATATCTAATTTGTTTGCTTTTTATTAATATCTAAATTATCAGAAAAATTGTTGTTTATGAATGTAGGTAGGCAATGTTAGAGACAATACCTAACGAGCTGGAGTACAAAAATTAAAACGCTTGGATGAAATATAGATACAGTTTATTTTAAAAAACAACGCCGTAATAAATTATTCGTCAAGCGAATAAATTAATTTTTACATTAATTATTTCGCTACATATTCCCCCCACTAGACCGTGACTACGTTCGATAAATTTACAGTAAATGGATTATTTTTCCACTTCGGGTGGTGAAACGCACTCTTGGAGATTTAAGCGCTGGTTCCGAAGTGGTTGTCGGTTGTAACTCCTGGTTATCAGTATTTGGTGGCTGAAGTGTAGTAGTGGCAGTTACAGATGATTCTTTAGCTATGTAGGCTGGCTTCAGCCTGTCTACTGTGACATTTATCTTTGTTCCTCTGACGTCAATGGTGAAGAACTTTGGCTGTCTGGCGATTACCAAGTACGGTCCAGCGTATGGTGGTTCCAATGGTGTTCTCTTATGATCTTGCCGTACAAATACGTGTAAAGAATGTTGCAGATCTCATGGAATGTAGAATGGAGAAATTGAGTGCCAAGATGTTGCTTTGGGTGTCAATCGATGGATTTGGGCTCGAAGGCGCGTGACGAATTGGGTGATGTCGTCACTGCTGAAGTCGTCCTTCGGTGATAGCAACTGTCCAGGCAGACCACAGACGAAGTGTTTCGCCGTAGACCAATTCAGCGGCAGATGTTTGGATATCTCTCCATTCACTGCGAATTCCGAGCATCACCAAGAGAAGAACTTCTGTCCACTGTGTAGTAGCATGGCACATTATGGGTGCCTTGAGTTGGCGATGCAGGCGCTAGATGATTCCGTTAGCAGCAGGATCATAGGCGGTCGTGCAGAAGTGACGTGCACCAGAGTTATGAGAGAACGGAAGAGCTTGCTCGTGAACTGGTGTCCCCGATCGGTTGTCACTCTTGAAAAACAACCAACTCGAGAAATGCATCCCGAGAGTAAGGCTGCAGCACATGACTCTGCAGTGATGTCCTTAAGTGGAATTGCTTCAGGCCATTGTGTAAATCGATCAATGACCGTACGGCAGTACCTGAAATCAGATGATAATGGTCCTACGATGTAGAGGTGAATATGAGAGAACCTCGAAGATGGGGTAGGAAATGAGGAAAAGGAAGATTTGGTATGTCTGGAGATTTTGTATTGCTGACAATGCAAACATTGGTTTGGCCATTCTCTACAGTCTTTCCCTGGCCATACAAATCTTTGTGAGACTAGTCGTGCAGTAGCTGCGATTCCAGGATGATGTAGCTCATGAATTGTGTCGAAGATCTGTCTCCGAAGTTGAAGAGTGACATAAGGACGGGGTAGTCCCAAAGAGGTGTCGCAGTAGACTGGAGTATCACTGTTGTTGTCTTCTCAAGTTTCAAGCTGGGACCTTGGAAGAACAAATCTTGCAGTTCTGGATCTGTATCCTGATATTGCGCAAGAGTTTGATAGTCGATGGAGGATATCTCTTCTACGCGAGACAAGGAATCAGCAACAAGATTCTTTTTTCCTGGTAGATTGCGAATGTCGGTCGTAAATTGTACTATGAAGTCGAGATGTCGGAACTGTCGTAGGACATTTCTCCTTGCACATGGAATAGGCGAAAGTTAGTAGTTTATGGTATGGTATGTGTACACTACACAAGTCCTAACTACGATCATATGGCGGAAGTATTTGATAGCTTCATACACGGCTAGAAGTTCACGATCGTAAAGGCTGTACTTCGCTTTAGTACTGGTTAGCTAGTGGCAGAAGAAAGCTAAAGGTTCCCAGTCATCTCCTTTTTGTTATTGCAGTGCAGCTCCAATGGCCGATTCTGAGGCGTCAGTAACGATAGTCCATGTGGTGGAACTATCTGGATGTGTAAGTAAGGTTGCCTTCGAAATGAAAGTTTTGCATTTCTCGAAGATTTCCTGAAGGTCTGGAGTCATCTGGACTGAATGAGAACCTTTTAACTTCGGACTGCTTAGCAAACAAAGCGTTCAAAGGAGCATGACCTTGCCGCAGCACCGGGAAGGAATCTGCGATAAGTTTAACATCCCCAAGAAGCGACGAAGCTCTTTGACGGTCTTAGAAATAGGGTAGTTCATGATCGCCTGAACCTTATTCTCAAGCTGCTTGGATCCTGCAGCTGAAACACTGTATCCAAAAAAATCGACTTCTGGTTTTCCAAGTTCGCATTTGGAAGTGTTGATCAGCACCCCGTACTTCTTCAGTCGGTTGAAGAGTTCGCACAAGTGAGCACGATGGCTTTCCGCATTACAGGAGAACACAAGAATGTCGTCGATGTAGCAATCATTGGTTTTCTACCTTGGCAAATCATAGCGCAGGTTCTTCCGGCCAAAAGGCGGTACTAGAACGCCAACGCGCAGTACTCTAGGGTCTACATCATTATCGGACCTTTCCATTATCGTTTTTGTTTGCACTCACACCACGTAACAATGTCTATGAAATGGCGTCTTGTTCAACGAGGGTCACCAGTCGTGATGGAGTTCAACAGGTTAGACAGGCAATGTTAGAGACAACACCTTACAAGCTGGAGCACAAAAATTAAAACGCTTGGATGAAAGATAGACACAGTTCATTTTAAAAGTCATCCGCCTACAACTTCAGATACACCAACGCCGTAATAAATTATTTGTCATGCGAATGAAAGTCTTCAATTCCATATTCCAAAGATTTAGTACAAATTCACAAACAACAACACATAAGTCACTTGACGCCGTTCGCCATTATTATATTTCATAATATTTTTCGGCGTGAGACGCGGTTTTGACAACTGCCAACCAATCATACGCCGCGCGTCCTTAGATTTTGCGCATGCGTAGACTAATGGATTGACAGATAAGCGAAAGCATTTTGACAACTGCGATTATTTCGCTACAAGCGCACTTCAATAATCTAAAAATAACTAATAAAAATATAATCACGTGTTGTCTCCATCAAGCTACAAACATTAATTTGAGTTCCAATTCCTCAATATACAATGTCTTTATTCATTTAGACATCAATACGCACTTTTCATCAATTATTTTGCATTATTAGTTTTCTTAAATCTCATCTTTTTAAATATATTACCAATTTTTGATTTGTACATTATGATATAAAACGTAAATGAATTAATCTAATCAAGTTGCGCACTTTCCAAAAAAACAAAAAACTCCTAGAGACTTAAGTCAATTAATAAATTAAGATTTAAGTTTATAGGTGCAGAGTAATAAATATCTTTTGTAAATTTATGACATATACGTTTACACAGACCCACGAAGAATCCAACTATTTGCAGAAGAAATTTATTCATTATTATTATTTGTTTTGCGTCTATCATTATTCCGTATATAATTATTTAAATTTTGAAACACAATATAATATTAAATATGTATTGAGAAGCAACCTATATATGTCTTTGTAGTTGAATACCAATTTATTTAAATTCATCTCTAAGGAAATATCTTTCAAGGTATAAATACCCAATAAAACAGCTTTTTTTGCAAAATAAATATTGAATTAATTTCGGAAGCAACAGCCCATAATAAAGTGCTATGAAAATAATTAAAATACAATATTTGCCTTGGCTTCGTAGAGCGTTATCTCTGTCGCACTACTGACAAAACGTCATATAGGTAGTGTGGGACAGAAATAGTGCTCTACGAAGCCGAAACTAGTCGATTGACTCTTTCCAAAGGTCGATGTGAAATATCGTCGGGTACTATAAGCTTAGCCATATTAACATCTTTCAATTGTCTTTCTTACCTTTTTATCTGAAATTATGCCTAAGAAAATTGTTGATTCAGCCAGTTTTAACATTTCAATATTCAAGCTTAAATTTCGAATTTTTAAATTAGGATAATGTATTTCATTTTTTTAAGAAATTAATTTCGAACATTGAAAAACCCGTGACGGAACACTGTTTATTCAATCATAATTACTCCTTTGATGCCCAACTTTTTGAAAGTAAGATAAAGGTGTTCGGAAAGGTTGTTCACCTGACGACCTTTCCAGGTACGTCTTACTTATACGATGTGTGGACAGGTACAACGCCAGTGAGGCATTACTTTGATTTATTTATTCTTAGTTAAACCAACTTATTATTTCTTCGTTAGACATACTCGTATGTGATTGTAAACAGGTGTATATCTTTAAAGAGGTACATTACCCGGCGATAAATATTGCACATCGTCCTTTGGAAAGAGACAATCGCCTAATTTCGGATTTGTGGAGCGTTATCTCTATCGCACGAAATAAGACTAACAAAGCAGAGATAGTGCTCTACGAAGCCGAAATTAGCCGACTGTCTCTTTCCAAAAGTCGATGTGCAATATTTATCGCCGGGAACTGCACTCTATTCAAAAATTAATGGTTTCAGAAATGAAATACGAAATAATAATATAGGCTACTATCTCTGCAGACTATTGGACTGTCGCATTCCAATTGAAAAAATAAGTAACATTTTTCATTGATCACTTTATTCCTGGTGTTTAAAAACAGGTGGTAGTTTTAGAGGTGATTATTTAGTTCATTTGTCAATAAATAACCAAAACATTCACCCCTTTTAGGTTTTATTTGTAATTACTTTGTATATCATCGAACTTTATCACATACCATAAAGCCTCTTCCGACCATTTTGAATAACAAAATTTCACCATCGCATTTAAGCTGATCATCTTCTTTGCTTTTGTATCACCTACCATTCATTTGATGAGACTCCGCGCCCAAAGTCATCTAAACATTGAAATTATAAAACAAGTTTCATTTTACTTCATAATGTAAATATTTTTTTACTGTTATGAAAAATACCACTAAATCAAAAAACTATATTTTTGGATTTTACTAACCTTACCAACATTTTTATATCTTTTATGTGTCATGCCACACCTTAGTCTGTAACATCCTTACGCCCCCATGTAACACATATATATATATATATATTAAAGCGAAATGGCTAAACTCGTGTAGAGTCTACGTTTGAATTGCCCCTTTAAAAAATCAAATTGCCCAACTGTGGGACGTGGACCCCACGTTGGAACACACATGAAACACTGAACTATACGTCTTTACATGTCTTTTCATTACGCTAGTGTTTAAATATTTTTTCTTCTATGTAGTCAGTCTTAGTAAAAAAAAAAGAACTGCACTGTAGACCGCTGATAGAATCTCAAATGAAGAGATCCACAGAAGAACCAAGGTGGGTGACGTAGATTGAAGAATCGCTAGTCTGTAGTGGCAGTAAGTTGGGCACACCGAAAGATTCTCAAGTGGCAACCACAAGCCGGTAGTCCAAACGTGGGTATGCCTCACACTAGGTGGGTCACTAGATTCGGGCAGCTCAAGACAGGTTGTTCTTGGGATATTTGGGAGAGGTGGGTCTTGTAGTAGGCATCTACCAGGTTATACGGTGATGATGATTAAACATAAGGGAAGTAGAGGCAAATTAAACGACAACAATCAGATTAAGAATACTTCACATTATTACCGAAAACGTCCGATGACTGCAATTTCTTTTTTTTTCCATAATTATAATAATTGTCATAACCATAGTGAAACCGCAAACGAGTTCATGATCTCGTAGACAAGAATGGACGAGAACATTTAGACGCAATTTATCATCCCTTAGTAATACTGTAGACAAAAAAAATGCATCACGAGGAAAATGTTTGCGTTCCGAAACGGTACAGACCCGAAACCTTTACAACCAGACCATTTCCGTACAAGTTAAAAGTAAATTGTTCTACATAATTATACACGGGACTTAAAAACAAAAAATACAATATTCGATTATCGATTCGGCTGGACGTTATACGGTCATTGGGAAATCGATTCGATGCTATATAATCGATTATACGCCGCAATCGATTCCGCAACCACCTACAGGTTAAACAATAATTACCTTTCAATACATCCACAGCTCGACTCTTAATATTATTGTATTCAATCGCTTCGTCTAAACACAACCATGACGCTCACGTGACGAGATAATCCAAAGACTCCGCCATTTCGACTTGATTTACAATTAAATTGTCTTATTTACACAAAAAAAAAAGTTGTATACCAATTAGTACATTACATACAAATTACTGTGATCACTTTGTAAGGACAATTTAAAATATGGACTCAAATACACGAGAAAATATACATATATTACTTTTTTTCGGTATATTATCTCTATAATATGTGCAACCAGTCTTATGTTTCCTTTGTGGGTAGTCAAATAATGATTTAAAAAAAAATACAGCAAACAGTCAGTACAAGTTGCAAACGCAAAATGTTTAACATTAAAATTGTTGCATTACAAAGTGATCAATCATCACAAATTAAGTAGAAATTATGACACTTACAGACTACATAGCCCCATCGGACAAATCGAATGGAACAATGCATAACGCTATAAATATTTTCAGAGTACCCACATCTAGCATTCATTGTAACAATGCGATAAAGAAAAATTACAAAATATCCTTAAATCAATATGACTGCTATAAAATGAAATCGCATTTACCAACACTGGGCGTGCACTAGATGTGGTGATCGTTCCAAATGTGACAATACAATACACGGAACCTACTTTTCCACATGCTTAACTTAATCTGAAACCACAATAATGCTGTTTATAAGTCACTTATAATTTTGTAGGATGCGCCAATATGTATATTACTTCTGAAACCATTGTAACTTATAAAACAAAGTTTGTTAATTTTTTCGATGACAAAATAAAATATATAGGATACACTCAAAACAGCATCAGTGTGATAGCAGATAGCAGTGAAAATTTCATTTGATAATGCATTTAGAGCCTTATTCAAAATTTAGATTGCCAGCTAAAAATAAAGTATAAGCCAGCTGCCTTAAAAAAAACCTTTACATACCAATGGCAAGTGATTAAGGCGTTAACAAGGGTTGCCACTTCCCATAATAACAATGTCCAAGTCACGTATGCTACCAAAATTCAATACTCCAGTCTCTCACTGTACAAATTCAATTAAAATACCTTAGAAAAACAATATTTCCCTTTACATGCTGAGCTATTTACAAAACACTGTATTACAACCCAAGTAGATTATTGCTTGTATTATCACAATAACATCTCGTAGAATAATTGTTACATCATGAAATAGGATTGGCAACCCTATTGAAACCAAAAGAAAAAACTACCGTCTGCCAAATCGTGAGGTAGAACTGTTAATCAAAAACTTTTATGTTTGTGCAGGTCATTTCTTACCACTCTATTACCATATGGAAAGTTTTAATTTTTTAATATCATTTTAATTTAATTGTACAAAATTATACATGCACTATTCACTATAAGAAATCAGTGTTACCTTCCTGAAGTTCATAAAAATAAAATTTCAAATTCATAGTTTCATTTGAATCTTAGGTACATTTCATAAATCCAATCTACCCCTAAATGACAGAGTCAAAGTCAAAATAGCTTTTAACACATTTCCATGCCATGTGGGGCGTATATTACCCCAGCTGCATTTTCCGTTCAGGTCATTTGCAGTTCTCATTGAATATCAAAGGTTTCTTAAACAAATAAACTGTAGGGTCTAATATAAATAACTTAACATCACATACGCACATACATAATGCATATTAAAATTTATATCTTTTTCCCGCTAATTATAGCTTTGCAGTATTGAGAAAGTGTAAAGCATACGTCTTAAAACAACTTTTTTTAACTATTACAGCGTGGGTCATATACACCCCACGCGACCTGAATGGAAAATTTTTAAAACTTGCTGTGGCAGGTAAGTGTTGATATATGAGATCATCACAATCATTTTATAATCGTCAGCTTAAAACTAAGTTTATCTTCCTTCATAAAGCAGCACAGAGAACAACAAACTCAAAAAAAAAAATTTAGATTAGAAACACATGTTTGAACTTTTAAAATCTGAAATAATGAACAAAAATTATTTATTTTGTATTTAATTTTGTGATTAAAGGGTAATGTGGCTTTAGCATAGTCTGTATAGAATTATTTTATGGTAAATTCTGTACATGCATATATACAGTTTAAAAATGAATACACATTGTGTAAATAATTGGTTAAAAACTACAACTTTTTAAAAAAAAAAACCTGTTGACCTGTCAATGTCATATGACAGGGGTGACCCAACTCCTTGACAGTTCGAGCCATTGTTCTAAATTTGAAATTTTTCGCAAGCTGCAATTTAATTTGATACACTAACAAATATTTTTGTTACAAAAATTATATAACGGCACACATATGACAGCACTCCTAATAATACTTAAGATGCCGGTAAGTAATTATGATCAGTGTTTGGATTTCGCTAATTTTATGTTAGAATAATAATAATAATTATTCACTCCAGTAATTTGTTTCGAATTCCCAGGAGCTGACATAGATTATGTAAATTTAAATATTGAAATAATCCAACAATCAATTGGGGCCAAAAATGGCTAGCGAGATGCAGTTTGGACACCCCTGTTATATGACATCTACACATCCACGCAGAGAGGAAAAAGAAATCTTTCTGAACTGGCTGTAAAGCTATTTAAACTTGACATAACTTTGACACAATGCAATATCATATCAGTCACAAATAAAATTCTTAGTTTTCAGTCCAATGTCATAAATCATTTCATACAACTTTAAATAAATTTTATAATCTGTGTACTAAATGTTTTTCTGTCAGTATGCAAAAATAAAATATAGAAATGTTAAATGTTTTTTTGGCAGTGAATGACAAATTAAGGCACACACACATAAGCCTATATTCACTGTTTGACGTCACAGATGTTTACTGTTTATTCTAATTTGTTCAGATTTGTAACTTAGAAGACAATTCAGAAAATATAACTACTCGATGCACATGGCAACATATACAATACACTAAGATGAATAAGCATCTTTAAGAATTTTAAATTTCAAAATTACAAATTAGGCCAATTTTTAGTACAAGGTTTTATGAATGTTTCTACTAAACAAAAAGTAGCCTTGTATGTATACCTAATTGTTGCAAATGGCAACACCGTGTCAAAATTACCACACAATCTGTATAATGATTGGCAGACAGATGTTTTTAAATATCAAAAACATATAAAAGCTTCACTTTTATAGCTTATCACCAACTTAATTCTGGCATCTAATGATAAATGAGTATTGACAATGTTTAGCATTATCATTTTAAATTCAGCACTTATAACTTAATCCTACATGTACTTGAACTGCTACGTTACTTAATTATTGTAAACTGCCATTGCCCAAATTGAGATTGAGGAACTTTGGCCGGTTTATAGAAAAATTCTACATTGTCATGATATCAAGTACAAATATGAAGATTCCAATAACAAGTTTTGTTTACGCTTAAAAGAAAAATTTGAGCAATGACAGCTATATGTTCCAGAGCCATAGCCCAAGCCGTCAACCCTTTTGGAGAGTTTTGTGTCACCAGTTAAAGTTAGGAGGATATTTACAAAAAAAAAAATTTCAATTAAAGCAATGTCTATGTCAAATTACACTAATAAGCGTCATTCAAACCTCTGACAAAACATCCACCGAAAAGGGTTAATCACAAAAACTTTAAGGAGATGCATAACGCCTACCAATAGTCAAGGCTCCCCGTTCTGATTAATCACCTATTTAAAAAGAAACTGTGATGCTCCGTTAATAAATAAGTCTGCTTAAACACTAATGTTCCAACGGAAGATAGTTCACAACCGATTATGACGGTTCCTGAGGGCCCTTAGGCGCGCACGGCGCATCTTCGCGGATTATATGTCTCCATTTTGACTAATTCCAATCCTCTTGATGAACTCCTCCTGCAGCATCACTGTCTTTATCATATTCGGGTGGGCTCCATAAGCAATAGTTTTATCAGGCGTTGAGCAATATTGTTGTGAGGCATCTGTAAGGATCACCTGTCCGTTACTCAGGCCTCCTGTGGTGTCAATAGTGTTCCAGTATGACTCACTTGGAGACGTTGTGTTCACACCTGGAGGTGGAGCAGCAGGAGCTCCCGTGTACCTAAAGTACGGGTTCTTCAAGTCTAATGTGTTAGATGAAGATATATTAGTACCTTCTAGATTAATCTCCATTGTAACATCATAACTTTGCCGTTTATTTGCTAGCAGTAAAACCCTGCCAGATAATGCCTGGCCCTGCTTAGCAAATATTGGTGTCTCCAAAAGACATCTTACTTGATACCAGTGAGTTAACGGCTCTGTTGGCGCTGTAGACAACCATATGTGCTGTGTGCTGCCTGCAAAGAGAACATCAAACCAAAAAGCTAGTCCATGGCAGGTGCCAGACTGTGTTAACTCAAATCTAAATGGCACTTCAATGCGATGTAGATCAGTTTCATTAGCATTAAGAAAATCAACCACATGTCTCACAGACCTCGACATACAAATGCGGACATCAAATGTGTCAACTATTGGTTGCCTAAAATATTCCTTCATGGCAGCTGTACGTAATGCACTGAGATCTACACCATGGAAACATGTTTGATACCAGAAATTAGCCTTATTATACTGTTCCATAAATAAAGCATCATCGGTAAATGGAGCTATGTGTAAGTCACCACGAGTCGGATACATGTTACCATTCGGTTTGAGCCACTTCTTTGCATGAAGATAAGTCTCCAACATCCTTTCGTTGTACAGCATGTAACCCATCGGTTCAGATATAATCACGTCCACACTTTCAGGCAGTTCTATCTCCTCAATCTTGCCAGCCACTACAGTTATCCGGTCATGCAAGCCATTCGCGCGGACCAGAGCTTGCGCATGATGAGCCATGTTGCTTGCCTCCACCGCATACACTTTCCGTGCGCCCGCCTGAGCCGCAAAGAACGATAGGATACCAGAGCCCGCGCCAACGTCCAACACAACCTTGTTTTTAAAATCGTTAATGTTCGACAAAATCGCTCGCTGGTACGTACTCGTCCTAACATAGTCCTGCATCATGTTCTGTTGCTGACTCAAGTACCCGTAGAACTGGAAGTACTGCATCGCCGAGGAGTCCTCCGTGCGCACGGTGAACACGCTCGAACACCGGCCAGCTTTGATTTTCGTGACCAGCAGGTGGAAACTCTGACAATCAATGTCCGACGCGAATTTGAAAAACAAGGTCTCATTGTCGATAGTGAATATATACGACTGGCCGGCGACACGGGAACATTCGCTTTGGCTATGGACGGGAAACTCCAGGACCTCCTGCGCGAGAACGGGATCTGCACGAATCACTTTAACACTGAGCCCCTGAGGGTCGTAGTCCACGTTTATGTTTGTGGGGAAGTTGAACCGCGGCGTTAGAGCTCCGTCATTGTTGACGGCGGAGACCGTCACCGCGCGAAACGTGTTCGCCATTTTAGTTATTCGACACTGAATCGACGCTTCTCTTTCAGAACAGTCCACACGCGTGATGGCAAACAAAGAGAAATGCCGTTGGCGAGTTTTTAGGAGGCCGGCGTAAAATCGATCACTCACAAACTTCCTCCCTCCTTTAATCTATGGTTGCGGCGGCAGCGTGCTATTATTTTTTTGCTCTGTAATCTGTGAATGATGATGCACAAGATGGCAAAAAGCTTTGGCAGCTGCTTAAATTAAATTATTTTAAGTTGTTGTTAATTAAAGATATTTTTATTGCAGACTTGTGTTAATTAATACTATTAATAAATGTATTATGATATATTTAAAATAAAAAATTTCAAACATTATATTATACACTGTACAAAACATATTTTAAAATTTAAAATTCATCATAATATAAATCTTAATGCAAAATATAAAACATGATATTAAATATAATTTATATTCACAATTTTTATTTTTATTTTTTATATTGAAAAGGAAGAAAAAATTCTATTAGTGAATTTAAAAAATTTCTTCCAAATAATAAAGTTATTTTTAACACAGTGTACTATGAAGGATCTTAAGTACTAACTCGTTGATACAATTTTTTTAATATCACGTTATAATCAGGTATAATAAAACGGCGTTATATTATTTACTGGAAACTTTTTGTGTTTATGCATTTTACCTAATCAGTTCTTATATTATTTATTCCGTCTAATTTATTTGCTTCTCCTTATTTAAATTTTATTTATTAAAATTAAACAAGTTCAATTATTAATGATAATGAAAAATAATCCTGTAATAATAAAAAATTGATAATGATAACACTGTTTAACTTTATGTCAAAATCACGCCGCAGTAAATCTTAGGTTAAAAACATTGTGATATCGTATAGATAAGTTGTAAGTATACCGACAATGTCCAAAAAATTCAAAACTATGAAGTGGGACACAGTCCCTCTAGAAGGTTTTCCAGTATCCATGACCGATAAATTTCAAGGCTTTGTGGGTCTTGAGGAATGTACAGATTATGGTTTCGATAAAGAGGAAAAGAAATCTAAAAAGGTAAATTAATATTATATACCCGCTGTTTCATTTATCTACATACCCATTAAAATATATTTCTTTTTAATATTATCAATTTCTCGTAAATAAAGGGAATAATTGTGTTATTTCCGTGCGTTAAAAATAATAAGAAATTACTATCATAATATTAAAAACAATACTTAGTAATGGTCACATTGTCTTGATATTCTATATATTTATTAACATTTTTTTGTAAAAAAATAATAATATACTTTTAAACATATGCACCAACAGAAAAGTGTCATTATGTTAAGTATTTCTTTAAGTACATGACCATTAAGTTTAATTTAATGCTGTTTATTGAACATATACCGATAGTCACCCATTGCAAGACGTGGGCTTCCCCCAAATTTATCTATGGGGGCATATATCATAATTGCCATTCTTGGCAGGCGGGTTTGTGATCAAAGTTTGGTATTATGGTATGCAGAGGATGCTTCTGCCAATCCTCTGGTAACTTGTTTGCAAGTCTTTGTGGAATTTTATTGTACATGCATGTATACTATGTGCGGTAAATGATTTTTTTAATTTTTGAAGACATTAACTAGGAATATATAGCTTATTTTTATTCCATGTATTAATGTCTTATCTATAATAGTTTTTAAATAATTTTGAATGTTTTGCAGACAAAAAAAACATTATTATAGAACCCTTTTCAAACAGCGTAAGCAGAGAAGCTAAATTTATTGGCAAAAAAAGACAGATACGTGTCCCACTGAACTTTCGAGTCTAAGGCAGGGGTTGGCAACCTTTTATTTTGGAAGAGCCAAATATTACAATTTATCATTATTTATTGTATTATTATTTTTATTTATTTATTTCAAAGTTTTTAGTAGTAGTTTGTAGTCATTAGTCAGCACTGCTCTCTCTCTTTTTTGTTTTAAAAATATTGACTCAATATCTGGAACAATGCCCCAAGTAATGTGCCATAGGACAAAACACTATGAAAATAGATAAAATTAACAAATTTAAAATAATTTATTTCAGAAAAAAGCACCGAAAGAGGCAAAAACAAATACAAAAGCAGTGTTACAAGAGCGAACAGTAACACAAAACAGTAAAGTAGAACTAAAAAATGGTTTTGTGGTAGAAACATGTGACAAGATAAAACCATCACTGACAAATGAAGTAGCAAATACAGATAATAAAAGTCTAACCAAAACAAAAGATTCAACGGCACTTAAAGAGAATACCAAAAGAAAAAAGAAAGAAAAGGTAAAAGTAGAAGTTACAAGAGAATTGAAGCCTAAAAAGCGTAAACTTGGTGATATATCAGGATCACATACAAAACTGACACCGGAAGACATGCTGTCTTGGGCAGAGTTTAAATTGCCTGAGGAAATAATCAATGCTTTGGCGGAACTTGGGTTCAAGAATCCGACGAAGATACAGCAACTTACATTACCAGCGGCCATTCATGGTAAGTTAATGTTATATCTTAATATACTATTAAAGTTTACTTGACTCTACTTCATTGAGCTTAATTTAAAAAATGTCAAAGAATGTTTGCACGGTAATAGATACTACACTATAAATGACTTCATAAATAATTTTTAAAATTTTCTGTACATCTACATATATACATACACAAACATTTTTAAACTTTTAACTATATCCTTTTAGGGCGGAGAGACATTCTTGGTGCAGCTGAAACTGGAAGTGGAAAAACCCTTGCATTCGGTCTTCCAATATTATCAGGAATTATGAAATTAAAGGAGAAAGCCAAAGCTGGATTAAACGTATATGAAATTCCATACAAAAAGACATCAACAAAGAAGAAAAATCATGATATGGTAGAAAAAACAAAGAAGAATCAGGTAAATAAAGAAAGAAGGAAAGGAAAGAAGAATACACAATTTAAAAATAATGATTCCAGTGATGAAGAATCGGAAAATATGAAAGAGAATATATCGGAAGATCATGATGAACATGAAGAGTATTTAGAAGAAATAGAAGTGCCTATAAAAAAGAAGAAATTAACAGAAGAGTATAATAGTGATGATAGTGATAGTTGTGTACATTTGTCCGAAATGCTTGACTCTGATGACTTGGTGGAAAACAGTGATGATGAAGCAGATAAAGCTGGTGGAGAAGATAGCAATGGTGATGATGTCGGTGAAGAAACGGATGGCGTAGATGAAGTTGATAAAAAAGGTGATTATTCATTTTAGTGTATTATTCAAGCATATATTCCGAAGTTTTTATAGACTATTGTTACAGCACCCACACAAATAAAAAAATTATATAGATGATACAAAATAATTAATTGTAGAAAAATTATGTCCATATAATTTATTAATAATCTCAAATAATAAAATACTTCTTTCTCTCTCTATCACATCTTCGTTTACTTGCATAGACTTGATACAGACAGTACTAAACAAAATCATTTATTTCATACTTAAAGCTCATGGTTTGAATAAGTCCAGGAGTTGGATATGCCCGTGATTTCTCTCCAAGATCGCAACAAGAATGAGAGTAACTGAAGTAACCCAGCGGGTTGCACAGAATAGATGATCACTGGGGCTGGAAGGTTCTTGGAGTAGAGACCATGGACCAGTATGAACATCCACTCATAACGTCAAAAGATCTTGTCAAGGTAGACCCTGGATGCAGGCGGCTTCCAACCAGTCTTAATGAGAATCTATGTGTGGAGAGTGTGTATATCTAGCAGTGGATGTCTATGATCTTAAAGACGATGATGAATACTTACAAAAGTGTGATAGAAGTTATTCATCTTTTCAGCCAATAAACACCCACTGCACATAGGCCTCCCTCAAAGATGACGGATATTGCTCTGCCTGCATCCAATGACTAACCATGTCATCAGTCCACCTAGTTCATGGCATACCCACGTGGAATCCACTGGCTCGTGGTCCTAATTCTTCTGGGGAAGTCCTCATTTTTGATTCGATCTAGCAGTTTCAGACCATAGCCCTTTACGTTGCTCTCTAACAAATTACAGTGTCATAATGTATATATCTGAGTTTTATTATTTGCTATTCTAGGCTTTCATAGTTTATTTTTTTTACAGGTATTGGATGTGTGAAGGTAATAGATAATATTGAAATGCCAGGTCGTGTGGAAGTAAGGACAGGGAAGCCCCTGTATGCATTGATACTGACACCAACAAGAGAGTTGGCGATACAAATCAGCAGGCATCTGATAGCAGCTGCTAAATATACAGGTGATATATGTTAATAAAAATGTATTATTGAGGGTGTATAAATATTTATTTATGTATATGAAACACTATAATGGAATACTTTTGTCAGTCGTACTGAAAAAGTCTCGTGAGTTTTTTTTATCTACAGACAAAGCATTTTAGTTCCTTGTCACTTGATCTTAAGTGATCAGGTCGATGATACATGCTTGCTAGTGAAAACAATGAGTCTGGTAGTTTGTTTTATATCTTGGTTGTTGGCAGACAATTTTTGGTCAATTTTAGTTGTTAATGGATATATAATAGGATCATTTTAATTTGACCATGGCTGTACTTCATGAGAAGAATATTAGAATCAATCAATTTGATGGAAATTAAAATCAGATTGAACTCTGACGGGCCTGCCAGCTTCAGTGAAAGGTGTAATAAAGCCCGCATAACTTTATTGTCTTAATTACCCAACCTGACCGTTTCGGTTGCTCGCCGTCAGCCCCGACTGGCTCGATCACGGAATGTGTCTTTTTTTCCCGTCGGTTTTCTTACTGTCGGATATATGATCGATCGTACAGTACCTTTAAGTGTGGTTGCTATGTTTTTTACTCTCTCTTTATTGGACTGCTCCAAGCCAATAGCTGGTTAATAATATAAATAATTATTAATATTACAGGCATTAAGATTGCAACAATAGTGGGTGGAATGGCTGCGGTGAAACAGGAGAGGGTGTTGCGATCAGGTCCGGAGATAGTGGTAGCTACTCCTGGCAGGCTTTGGGAGTTAATTACCCAGGGGCAACCGCATTTACAGCAGCTATCTTCTGTGAAGTTAGTATGCATTAGCATTATGTTTCCCACTGCTGGGTCACTGGCTTTCAAATTAGTTTATATGGTGCGATACTTAAAAATACTATCTTTAATTGTGATAACAAAATTTGCCGAGCACGAGATGGTAGACGTGGCGTGGGTAGGCCTACCCACTAGTGGGACCGACGACAAAATTAAGATCGCGGGGAGTCGCTGGATGTGGCGTAAGACTCATCATCGTGGCGATCTTTGGGGGTAGCCTATGTCTTGCAATATACATGCTTTATGCCTTTTTTGAAGATTCTAAAATTCTTTTTTAATATAGATTTAATATTAAAAGGCAGTTGAATTTTTTACGATGGATGAAAATAATTAAATAGTCTTGTTAATTTATTAACAAAAAAAGTTTACGCATGTAAACGCAGCTTTACATTTCTTTACAATTGTCGACGCCCATTTTGATCATTTGTCCCTTTCACTCGCAAGAGTTTGATTGAAAGAGCTTGCTATGACTGGTAATTACAATTCAAACATTATCAAGCGAATTTAAACGCTATGTGCTTTGCTATAGCATTGTTATTCGCGTAAATACTGACTTTACGGTTGAAATAAATATACATATACACTTTTTACATCTATGTCCGATTATCCTGTATATGTCTTAAAAATTTATTATTTATTCATTTTCAAAAGAAAGATATCTGTGCTATTTACGGCATAGGGTCATGAATCTCCTTGAGAAAGCTGTTTAAAAAGTTCAATATTCTTACACTGACTTCCCAATATATTTATGATAATATATTGTATGTTTATAATAAATTCAAATGCACGAATGTCTGGATGTACCAATTTATTAGGTTTTTTAATAAAATATCGCAAAACATTATTAGACTACCATTTACAAAATTCAAAAGGAATATTAAAATATCAATTCACGAAAAAAGATTATTATTTAATAAACGAATATTTAAATGACAAGAATCCTTGGAAGTGATGTCGCCTGATTATTTTGATTTCATTTAGGCTATATCTTTATATATTATAGGATGTGTTGTTGTGGAGTTTCTTCCTGCTTCTTCTCCACAACTATAACACCTTGCAAAGCAGAGTCAAAAATAAAATAGATAATAAGTTGACGAACAATAACAGTTCTGTTAAAAGTTCCAATGTTGAATAAATGAATTTTATCTTTTATATCAAATTATTTCCTGATATTTCTAAGGTTCCTGGCCATCGATGAGACTGACCGTATGGTTGAAAGGGGTCATTTTGAGGAGTTACATCCACTGCTAGAGCGTCTGAACGATGACGAAGCACAGCGCAGCACGAGGCAGAACTTCGTCTTCTCCGCAACTCTCACTCTAGTCCACGATCTCCCCGTCCATATGAAAGGAAAGAAGGTAAGAGATCTTCACTATCTTATATTTCACTTAAAATCTAATAACACGTTTTTTTTTTAATCTGTGCCAAAGCGAGGGTGTTTTTTACTGACGAAATGATGAAAGTAAAATGTTTATCTAATGTGCATGGTGTCCCATAAATCAACGTCAAGCCTATATGTGACGAAATGTTTCTTTAAAAGTATAATACAATTATGTTTGCGGTTTATAAATCAGTATTAAAGCTGTGTTCACACTGATAATATTTTTCAAGGATGAACTGTCAATCTTTAATATATGTATATTTATTTATTTCTAATAAAAATGTTAATATATATGTAATAGTTCAGAACAGTGTTGTAAATCTGTTGATACTTCAACATATACAGGTTGATTGGTTATATTTATAGAAGCTCTAAAGGAATGTATATATAGCTCATATGCTGTCAATTATTCCAAGGTACATCCTATTTATAAATTGATGGTTTAAAAAATAAATGAAGTATTCATTATACAGTAATAGAAAGCGTGTTTAAAAATTATTATCTATACTTAATATTAAAATTAATTTTAGCAGTTATTGACAAGAATTGTTAAAAAAAATTGTTAAAAAAAATTACTTTGACATATTTCAGAGTGATCACTTTATTCTTTATATATGGTGATTTGAAATACGTGTAAAAGGTTTAGTTTTTTGAGCTATGTATTTACGATTTAAAAGCATTTAAATCTACAACTAATAAATATGTGTTAAATAATAAGATATATATTCCAGGTGACACCACGTGGGAAGATAATAAATAGAAAAATAGAGAAGATGACCCCGCAGCAGAAGATAAAGAGACTCGTCACAATGATCGGAATGACTGAGCCCAAAGTTGTGGACATCACCACTCAGAACTTGGGTAAGGATATATTTAAAAAAATATATAAAATTATTTATTTTATGTAAAATTTTAAAAAATACAATTCATACTTTGTACACCAATACCTCGCTTTGCGTCGTTTCGTTTTGTGTTTTCGAAGTTGCGTCGCTGCTTAATTAGTACTAATTTTCACTGTGCGTCGTTAGATTTTCGAGGTTGCGTTGTTTTGGGTTAGAGTCCTTAATTTTTTTTTTTCTAAAAGATGGCAACACTTTTGTTTCTAATTGCGCCATGCCATCGAAACTCGGAGATTTCCTTTGTAACTAAAAATCAACGCAATTTGAATACAGTTTTATTTTCACTATGTTTTGCTAATTCTGGAGTTCAGTTTCAATTACGTAATGTGTTGTAATAAATAAATAATAAATTTATTTAAATTTTTACATGTTGTTTCTGCTTACAAAAAAGATAATTGTTTGCATGTTTGCAATCTTACATAATTAATCTACACCAATACCTCACTTTGCGTTGTGGTTACGTTCCAAAAAAACACGACGCAAATTGAAACGCCGCAAAGTGAATTAAGATTTTCTATAGCAAATCATGTAAAGATCGAAGATAGGTTCCAGGGTTACTAAAAACTACTTTTTAAAAAGAAAATTGAACAAAGTAGATATTTAAACAACAAAAATAATATAACTCTGCCAATAAATAAATTTCAATAATATTTACCATTTTTGTAACCAGAAACAACACATAAAAAATTATGTAAATATATTATTTTCTTTTTAAAAAAGCACAACACACTACGTACGTAACTGAACTCTAAAAATAGCAAAACAAAGTGAAAATAAAACTGTATTCAAATTGCGTTGATTTTTAGTTAGAAAGGGAATCGCCGAATTGGAGCATGGCGCAATTAGAAATAAAAGTGTTGCTATATTTTAGAATTTAAAAAAAAAATTATACTTGAACCCAAAACAACGCAAACTCGAAAACATAACGACGCACAGTGAAAATTAGTACTAATTAAGTAGCGACGCAACTTCGAAAAAAACGCAAAAGAACGACGCAAAGCGAGGTATTGGTGTAATAAGAAAAGGCATTTTAAAAGTTCGGATATACGAGGGTGAATCAAAAAATTCTTGGAATCAATATTAAAAAATGCAAAAATTTAAATAATAATATTTTATTTTTCTACATAATCTCCCTCCAATGCAATGCATTTAGAATAACGCGTTTCTAACTTCCTTATTCCTTGTGAAAAAAAAATATTTTCTTGACTCTCGAAAAAGTCCTCTACGGCAGCTATAACCGCGTCATTATCGTGAAATTTTGTTCCACGAATTTCCTCTTTTAAATTTGGAAATAAGTGAAAATCACTTGGGGCTAAGTCCGGAGAATATGGTGGGTGGTCAAGGAGATTGAAGCCAGCACAGCGGATTGCGTTGAGCGCAACTTCCGATCGATGAGCAGGAGCGTTATCTTGAAGGAACAACACGCCCAACGACAGTTTTCCACGACGTTTTTCTTTAATCGCTTCACGCACTTTCGGGATTAAATTTGCATAATAGGGTCCAGTAATCGTCTGGCCTTTTGGCATGTAATCAATAAAAAGGATTCCTTCACTATCCCAGAACACAGAGGCCATAACTTTGGCAGCGGTAGGAGCAACTCGAAATTTCTTAATGGATGGAGAGGATGGTCGTTTCCAAGACATGCTTTGTCTTTTAGTTTCAGGATCAAAATGGTGGACCCACGTTTCATCCATGGTGACAAGGCGACGGCAAAAAATATCCGAATCACGCTGGAACATTTCGAGATTACGCTTGGAAATTTCCAAACGTCGCTTTTTGTTTTCGTCGGTTAACATTCGTGGCACCCATCTTGCAGACACTTTTTTGAACCCCAGTGAATCAATTAAAATGGATTGAACGCTACCAAAAGATATCTTTAGGATCTCAGCTATATGTTTTATAGTCATTCTTCTGTCTTCCAAAACCAGATTCTCAACCTTTTTGACATTTTCTTCTGTAACGGAGGTTGAAGGCCGCCCAGAACGCGGGTCATCTTTACAGCTTGATCTACCTCTTTTAAATTCAGCCACCCAGTACGCAACCGTAGAATAGGGTACAGCATCACCCCCTAATGTCTGCTGAATGTCCAAAAAAATTTCTTCGTAGACATTTTTTTCAAACTGAGATAATTTACCACCGCACGTAACTCACTTTTATCCATAATTTTGACTTTTTAGCAACTCGTTGCACAAAAAAATTTATTACATGCGAACGAACTGACAAAAACAAGTGAGTCTGCATAAATATAGTGTGATAGACACTCTTTAATTTGAATATCGAACTTGATCCAAAAAGGTTTCATATATATGCACTTCTAAGAACTTTTTGATTCACCTTCGTATATTATTTACTTTATGTCCACAGACCCTATACAGCCAGAAGTTTTTGGCCTGTAGCATTGAAATAAAAAATATAAATTAATGTAAAATATTTTATAGTGATCACTTTGTATAGGATAATATGTGTCAGCCATGCACAAATGTCCTATATATTTATCCCGTGCCATCAAGGCTCCATAAAAAAAATGTCATTGGATTAATAATCTGTGGCAGAGACCATGTCCAGTAGTGGACATCCCAACTGAAATGATAATATCTAATAGATTCGGGCGCTACTTTGCGGAAGTCCATCCTAAGTAAGAAAAGTACTAATATATAGCTACTTCCGCTATGCAGCGGTAGTCGTGCAATGAAGTGCACCGTCCGCCAGACCGCTGATAAATGCGTATGCGGCAAACAATACGAATTACACAACTGCCATCATTAAATCCCTCAACACGTGTTTCACCCCTCCACGGGGCATCCTCAGGAGTAATGTTACACCGACCAGTGCCAAACACCAGACTCGGGGGTGGCTGGCGGACGGTGCACTTTATCGCACGACTACTGCTACCTAGCGGAAGTAGCTATATATTGGTCCCCTCTTACTTGAAATGATAATGTTACAAGTAATCTTTTATATTCTATGTTCCAGGTGCAGCGGAGACTTTAACAGAATGCCGTATCGCCTGCTCTTTAGAAAATAAGGACGTATATTTATATTACATATTAAAAACGCATCCCGGAAGGACAATTGTATTCTGTAACTCTATAGGAAGTGTTAAAAGGTGAGATTTTAATATACTCCCTTTTTAATTTATAATGAAAAAAAGTTAAAATTCTGGAATTTTCGATAAAAAAAGTTTTTTGAACCACAATTAAATTAATATTTAGTCTGGCCATAAATATTGTCATAATTAAAAATATACAGAATGTAACTTTTGAATTTGGAATCTGTCAAAATGACAGTTCATTGTCTGTTCTCATTTTCGCGCCAAAACATTGTAAAATATTGTGTGATGTTAAAATGGAGTGGGTTGATAAAGAGAACAGAATCGCTGCGATTGCATGCGCTTGGTGTTAGTCAAATATTTTTGTACCGGGCTATTGATAGGTGCAATGAAACCTCCTCTGTTTGTGACAGAAAAATATCTGACCATCCACGTAGTGTTCGTACGAAAAAGGCAATCAAAGCAGTAAAGTGAAAAAATTAAATTATATCCTGCCCGAAAGCAAAATATTTTGTCTCTGTAGATGAAGATAGCACGGATAAGGTTCTAGTAAGTACGAGATTGTACTCGGTTAGAATTTTCAAAAACCGTACACAAAAATCTATAAATAACTTCAAGGTCACGCGTGTTCTTGATCCTAGGGTTCAGTGTTTTTATTTAGAGGGTTCTGTAACTCGTGATTGTAACAGTATGTTTAAATATTTATGATACTTTTAAGTAATAACGAAGGCTTTATTATTCAGGTTAGCACAACTTCTAGGCCTGCTTAAATGCAATCCGCTACCTTTGCACGCCAGCATGCCACAGCGACAAAGGCTGAAGAATCTAGAAAGGTAAATATGCTCAAAATTATTATCATGTATTGACCAGAGTTTCTCAACCTTTTTTGTGGCATATACTACTTTAGCATTTCTAAAATTCTTATGCCCCCCCCCCCCCCCGTGAAATACAGTACCCGGCGGTAAACATTGCACGTCGACCTTTGGATAGAGACAATCGGTTAATTTCGGCTTTGTAGAGCACTATCTCTGTCCCACATTACCTGTATGACGTTTTGTCAGTCGTTGTATTTCGTGCGACAGAGATAACGCTCTACGAGGCCGAAATTAGCTGATTGTCTCTTTCCAAACGTCGATGTGAAATATTTATCGCCGGGTATTGTAGATTAGTATTGTTGTTCAGTGATAGATTTTCATGCAACGAAAGAAGATATTTATTTTAGAGAATTACTCTTTTATATTATCTTAGCTCTTATATGGCTTAAAATGAAAAAAATATTGTGGGTTTTTGAAAAGATGTGGAGCCTTTCGTTACTACTAGAGGGCGCTGAAGATTTTATAGTGGCGATAGATCCACTACCAAAAAGTAATGGGGAATTGAAATAACTATGTATGTGTGATATAATATATATTTGGCAGCAAACCTCTCAAGGTATCAGTGGTCAGGAAACATTGTGTGATGAACAGAGGAGCACTTGACTCTGAAGGTCTCGGAGTGGAGATCGGTGATAAGCCCGGTGAAGGATGTTGAACCAGAAAGTTGACATATATCCTTGTTGAGGTCGGAAAACGCTGGATGCGCTAGTCAAGCTGTCTATACAAGCTATTCAAGCTAATGTATTAATTTTTTGATAGATTCCGTGACGACCCCCACGGGGTTCTGGTTGCGACCGACGTTGCGGCCCGTGGGCTTGATATCCCGGATGTCGATCACGTGGTTCACTATCAGGTTCCCAAAACTGCTGAGGTAAGGATTCGTTGTTTTATTTTATTTTTTGTCATTTTAAAAGTTAAATTTTGATGTAAAATTTCTTATATCTTGTCGATTTTGATTTCATTAAATAGGTGATGTATAAAAAGAGGAAACAGATTAAAAATAAATCATTCGATTTTGGTTCCATTAAATAGGTGACATATAAAAAGAGGAAACAGATTAACAATAAATCATTTGATTTTGGTTCCATTAAATAGGTGACATATAAAAAAAAGAGAAAACAGATTAAATATAAATCATTCGATTTTGGTTCCATTAAATAGGTGACATATAAAAAGAGAAAACAGATTAAATATAAATCATTCGATTTTGGTTCCATTAAATAGGTGACATATAAAAAGAGAAAACAGATTAAAAATAAATCATTCGATTTTGGTTCCATTAAATAGGTGACATATAAAAAGAGGAAACAGATTAAAAATAAATCATTCGATTTTGGTTCCATTAAATAGGTGACATATAAAAAGAGGGATTAATATTAAATTAAAAATAAAACATAAATAAATAACCAATTTCTGACAGTTTTTTTTTCTGGGCTTGTCATATTTTGTAGTATGAGTGGTAAAAATATTTTCATTTTTTTTTCAGAATTACGTTCACAGAAGTGGGCGTACGGCTCGAGCGACTAAAGAGGGTCTCACCATCCTCATGATGGAACCATCAGAGGCTTACTCTTACACCAAGCTGTGTCGTACTTTGAACAAAAGTGAGTAGACTGACCTAAAATTGTTGGCGCTGATGATTTTTGCAAATGTCTTGATGACCTCAGTCGATAGAAGCTCATTGCAAGGCATCTAGCCCTCCATTCTACCTTCCATCCCCTAAGGTCACCAACCGACTGGATGTCCGCTGTCATCAGCATCTAGAGTTAGAATCTGTGTTAGGCACTAATCGGTGTAACATAACTCCTGAAGATGCCCCGTGGAGGGGTGAAACACGTGTTGAGTGATTAGGCGGTGGCGGTTGTGTGATTCACATTGTTTGCCGCATACGCATTTATCAGCGGGCTGGCGAGCGGTGCACTTTGTTGCACGACTACCACTGATGTGCGGAAGTGGTTAAATATTGGTCCTTTTCTTACTTAGGATGGACTTCCGCAAGGTAACGAGTGATTCCATTAAATATTAAATATAAAATGTTTTGTCAAGGGTTCCGATGATCAGCAACTTTAGCATAGGTATGTCGACCATCACCCCAGTGGGGGGACCACTCACACCGCGTCTACCGGCTCCTACCATTAGAGAATCTTTCAGGCGTGTTGCACGTGCCTGTACCTTGCCCACTGTCAGTTCATACGAGCAATCCTTTGAGCTGCGTCGGTGATCAGTTCTTCTCTGGATCTCATTTTTACTTCTCCATTGCTCTCTGCGTTACCTTGGGTCTTTTGAGGCCAATCTTCAGCGACAACGTCTCTGATCCGTAGGCAAGGTGATCTCAGTAGGAGTATTATATATATATACACACACACACATATGTGTGTGTGTATATATATGTATATTTTACCTAAGCATATTTTTGTTTATGGTAACTTTTGGTTGAAGATGACAACATAGTGTAAAAAAGTCGATGGAGGGTATAGCGCGTGTCTATGTCTAAGGATGATTATTTAAAAAATGTTTAAATGAGATTAGCTTCGAATTTTGTTTTCAAATCTATGTATATGTATATAAATATATATATATATACATGTGAGTATATATATATATATATATATATATATATATATATATATATATATATATATATATATATATATATATATATATATATAAATAAAATGGTGTGTTTGTGTGTATAAACATCTATCACTCTCATAAATCGCAAAAGAAAAGATTTAAGAATGTATGTATTTATTTCAGTATCAATTCTTCATCTTTTAATTTCTATATATTTTTATTGTAGGTTTATTAAAACTATGTTTTAAAATATAAGAAATAAGTTATTTATAGAATTCATAAAAGAATGCCACAAAAAACGTATAAAAAAATTGGACCGATCAAAAATATACTTGAAAATATTAAAAGTTAAGTTATTTATTTTGAAAGGGTGAATGTAAGCTAATTTGGTTTCAAATGTATGGGTAATGTTTAAAAATCGAATCTTAATAATACTGCGTATTAAAATACAATATAATAATATGAATAAATGGATAAAAAAAAAACTTTATTCCAGCATCAGAACTTCCGACATTCCCGGTTGCGGAGCAAAGTATCCCGGGTATACGCGACACGGTAGCCTTGGCGAGGGAGGTCGACGGCCTGATGCTGAAGAGGCGACGCGCCAACCAAGCGGAAGGATGGAGGGAGAAGGCCGCCAGGGAGATGGACATCATCATTGACGATGATGACTTGTATCCTTTATAAACGTAATATTTTTTTAATATTTACGCTTTTAGGAAGTGATCACTCGAATGGGCAGCATTCGGAAGGCTCTGAAACGTGAAGACGAAGGTCCTTAACTGTGTTGAGGGTGATGATATATGGATCCGAGACGTGGTCACTTAGAACTTAAGAAGGCACAAGGTCACCTAGAGAGTAATGAAGAGGGTTATGCTAGGGGTTTCACCGGGAGATGAGAAATGAGATCCACAGAAGAATCTCGAAGAATTGCACGTCTGAAGGAAGGTCTGGTGGAAGGTACATCGCTCGTACGATGGCTGATAGAGAAGGTTTTCGAATGGTGACCACTAGTCTGCAGCGTGGGCAGACTTCCCACTAGTTGGACCAACGAAGTCGTTGAATACTTGTCATAGTGGTGGTTTTTGTGTGATTATTTTATTGAAAAAAAAAAAATTTCTTAACTCTTTACCATAGACCGAGGTCACAAATAGACCCGACCATAGATAAAGCGCTAAACATCAAAAGGAAACAGCTGGACGCATTGCTCACGAGACCGCTCTTCCCCAAAGGTTTCTCCTTCAAGTTCCCCACTCTGAACGAAATGCCTCCACCACAACTCAAAGAAAACGCTTTGCAGGTAATGCAAACATTTATATTTTTATAGAAAATCGGTAGTTTTAAATTAAATTTAAAAAATTCATTATTCAATATATGTTGGGTTTTTTTTGGATGGGATTATATATATACTAGCTTATCCCGCAATTGTTGTTTTGTCATGTAAGGGTTGATCGTAGAGGGGTGAAAATTTAGGGTTGTATGTATTTTTATATGCTGTATTATAAAAAAATAAAAACAAAAAATTTTGTCAAAAAAATTTGAGGGTGGACCACCCTTAACATTTAGGGGGATGAAAAATAGCTGTTATCCGATTCTCCACCTTGGCCGATATGCGCGCTGAGATTCACGAAAATCGGTCGAACCGTTTCGGAGGAGTTCATTCACGCACACCGTGACACGAGAATTTTATATATTAGATATAATTCGGTATAGCACTGTAAGTCATGTGCCTCTCCCAAAAATATCTATGGGGTGGTATACCGTATTCGCGGCACTTGGTATGGGGGTTGGTGATCGCATGTGGTATTGGTATGTAGAGGACGCTGCTGCACATCCCCTGGAAACTTTGTGGTCAGTGGCAAAGTTAAATAATTAACGCAAGTGTGAATTATATGTAAGACTGAATTCTTAGAATCGAACCATCCACCAATTTGAAAGTCTGTTCTCTACAGCTGGGCTACCATTGCTCAATATTTATATGGTAGATATACCAAAATTACACGTTTTTAGATTATTGTCTATTTGTCCGTTTGTTCCGATTGGAACAAAGAATAACTTAGGCTAGTTTTATATAAGGAAAATTCTTAAACCACGAACAAAAAAACCAAATAAAATAAGTATCTTTTTTGGTAAAATTTGTTCGCATAAATCCTTTTTGTAGAGAAATTCCAACCCTAGCCCTCTCGATGCATTGTTAAGCAAAACTGATAGAACATGACTGATTATTATATTGTGTGATTCTTCCTAAGGCAGGTTAGTCTTGAGGTAGTAACAACACGAAGTCCGAAGTAAAAGTGTGTATGTTCATTCGAGCTTTGCCCGTATTTATGTTGATGTAAATGAACAACTCTGTGGAATTCCCCTTTTCGATGCGCTGTTGACGACGACGTAATGTTTCTGCCATAATACCGTTGTAAACAAGAAATTATATTTCTGTGGAATTCCCCTTTTTGATGCACCGCTGACTATGACATAATGTTGCTGTCATAATATCCATGTAAATGAAGAATTATATTTCTGTGGAATTACCCTTTTCAATGCGCCGCTGACAATATATTAACATTTTTTTCTTTCATTTTCATTTACATCAGGCGATGAAGAAAGCTCTAGAAACGGGCGAGTTAAAGAAGCAGAAGAGGAAAAGTAAGAACGAACCGTTATTGAAGCTGCAGAAGCAGTTCAAGAAATAAATTTTATTTTTTTACTGCCATATTTCTTTCATTTATTATTATTTTCTATCAAAACTTTCTAATATTAAATAATATTCACAAATATAGAGAAAGAATCAGAATTACTATCTGATTGTGATACATCCAACGCTTTAAGCACTAAATAAATTGTGGTAAAAAAAGATAAGAAACCCAACAACTGTGACATTTGAGCAGTGTGGTGAAGGATGAAAGGTGATGAAAAGGAGAAAACTTTGGACGAGTATGTAAGATCAGAAATATGTTAGAGACCCCTTGCAGGTTGTCATAGACCCCTAGGGGTCGATATAGACCACTTTGGGAATCACTGGTCTATAGGCTATGATGATGACATTAAAAAGTTAGGATAATTTAATTTGATTTTCTTATTTAAAAAGTTAGATTAATTTAATTTGTTTTTCTTAATTTTTTTACATCAACTTTTACCATCAAACACCAATTAAAATAAATCTTCTTAGAATAAAAATGTTTTTAAAATTTCTCTTAAATAAAAACAAACAGTATATAATTATATAGTTTTATATTTGAACTTTAAATAATACAGCATATAACAATAAATAAATATATATTTTTTTTCTTTGCCTTTATTTTTACATGATATCTAAAATCATATGTATAAATAAAAATATATCTTTTAAATGTCTTTTAAAACATTAAAGACGTTCAACAATAAAGTCTAGAATTAATTACAATTTTAAATAAATTTACATAAGCTTACAAATTTACATTTGTAACATTTTTAATCTATTTGGAAGCGTACATAATATTGACTGTTAATTGTAATTATTTAAAAGTATTTATAGTAATAATTTTTACATTAAACTGAATGTGAACAATATTAAAAAATATGCACAAAAAAAAACTAGTCTAAATAGCCAACAAATTAGCATTATCAATGGTTAAATTAGATGTATTTCTATTGTTTTTATTAAAATATTAGACTGAAAATTAATAATCAATATATCAGTAGTCAAACTATTGTTAAAAACAAGTTTTTTTTTGAAAATTAAGCACTTATTAACCTTTCCCAGCTTACTTAACATAACAAGCGTTCGATAAGCGAGAAGGTATTTAAATAAAAAAATCATAAATATCAAATTAATATATTTTTTTAATGTCATCTTAATTTGACATTTATTATCTGTAGTTTACATAGATCACAGAGAGATAATAAGCTACGGGCGCCAAAATTTTTTCTTTTTTTAATTATTATTTTAATTCAAAATGTCTTTAGTCAAATAGGAATATATACGCACTTTTAAATTTATATTTTTTATATTTAAAGAAGTAAGCTAGCAACGGTAATGCTGATATGCTAAGTTAAAATAGTCAAGACGCTTATTTTGACGTCGAATGCGATTGACAAATTAGCAAGCGAGCAATAAAATATCCTCAAGTGTCATCTACAAGTTTGACATGTCTGAAGTGTTAGTTAAAAATGTAATATAATTACAAAAAGCAGATTAATAGACAAATAAGGAACTGAGACGTGACTATGAGGGGCATTGTCCTAGGAACCTTCGCGCTATGTTCGTCTAAGTATATGATTTCCTTCTGTCTAATCCAAGTCGAGTGTATTTGTGCGTATGATATTAGAGTAGTATTGTGCTGACGCTCGAGGCGTTCGGGTGCGTTCATGGTCGTCGAAATCCACTTCATAAAGTCCGAATTTTACTCTGAAATTATATTTTATATATTAATATATGCTCAAGAGAACAAGTCTGGTATTCTAGAAAAAAATAACATTTTTTTTCGTGATTAAATCTAATAAACCATCATCTAGAACTAAAGTAATAGAGAGAATACACTAAACATACGTACAATATGCTAATCTTTTACCAATTTGCTATTATAAAATACAGATGGATTGGTATTCTATCACTATTACATAATTGATTAATTTTAACCATTGACTTAATTATGGCAATAAAAATAAATCTAATGAAAACTATGTAAGTATTTTCGGTAAATAAGGCAATTTAATCTGTGATCTTGTGTGGTCAGTTAAATACTTATCAACGCCATCTAGTGTATATATTGTACCAACTTTGGGAATATATGCCTCACGCTGCAGCTTTATTAGCATAGAGGAACAATACTAACGTAACAGAGTGTTATCTTCCATACTTCAATTGAAACCTCGCTAACTCTAGCAAAAATAGCGCCGGCATCAGCTAGAGGAACTAACTCAAGGTGGTAGTTATCTTTTAATGCTAAAGTTTTGTATCCACCACAACAGATGGCGTTGTCATCAAAATAAACATAGTTTTGTGTATCAGTGGAAATATAATTCTTAAGTTATTTTAAAAATGTTAATATTCATACTAACCCATATCCGTCAATCCATTCGAAGTTATCCATTAGAGACCAATACGTGTAGCCGATTACTTTAACATCGTCCTCCCAAATAGATAATAATACCTAAAAAAATTATTATAAATTAAGATTAATGTTAAAATATACTTCCTCGCGTACTATATAAAACTAAATAAATATTTATTTTTAGAATCAAAAGAATTTTCAAAATTACTTATTAAACAATGAAAATTACTAAATATTTTTACAATTACTCGATAGATGGCGTGAAAATTATTTATGACGTCCATACAGATTTCATTTTTTCAAAATTTCAATTCATAAATATTGAGTACGTACTACTCATGCAATAGTGTATATAAAGCAATTCCGGGGAGTAGTAGAACATGGCTTTTCTGGTGCGTTTCGGATATTAATAAATATGTTATACATGGAATCGTAATTAATATCAGGTTAATATAAACTGGTGGCTATTGTGACAGAAAGTGGGTAAGTTACCCACAAGGTGGACCAGCTATATTGTTAAAGTCGAAAACCAATCATTAGTCAATCGGCCATTTTGCAGTGAGCGTCGATCGTACCAAAAATACTAAATTGGGCAAAGAGCATGATCCAATCCATGTTTAAATATGCATTATGAACTTTGATAATTAACAATTTTGAACTTTATGTTGACAACATGTTCAAGCATTTACCTGTTCCAAATAGTCTCTGATAAACTGGATCCTATTTTCATCATTCAGCAAATGTCCAGTGTTTGAGTATCCGTTTTCGGTTATCAATAATTCAACGTCTCCGTATTGTTCCTTCAGCCACGACATCAGTCGGCGAATACCTTCGGGGTAAACCTGGCAACATACGAAGAAAATAAAACAACATGACTACTATTAAGACTTACGTTCAGAAATTAATATTAAATTATATTATAATAAAAGATTTGTAAACCTATTTACAATCGTTTTCTATAAAGTGATTATTCTGAAAAATGTTGCAGTAGTGTATTTATTTTATATAAATTGTCGCATTCTTATAAGTTAATTACTTCTCGCAGTTCAGTCTTCGGTGACAGATAGAAAAATATAGTTTATTTTAATATTGGATAGTTATAATTTTGAAAACGCTTTTTATTAATATATATAAACATCATGTTATTTATTATTTATGAATGTATAGTAATTTGCATGTTTCATAACGCACGTTTCTGAACGCACCACACAGACAAATGTCAAATATTTTGGCGCGTTGTGACGATTAAATGAAATTAGATTATCCAAGTTCCCTATGCAAAAGTTCATTATAACTGTGATTACAAGATATCAACATAGCAGTGTCTTTATTATCGATAGTAAGATACGGAAGCAAGACATGACAAAACCATTGATTTTAGATAGTATATACCTTAAATAAATGAACAAAATAAAGGTACATATTCAACCTTCTAAAACAAATCTTTTTGCGAACACGCTATATATATATCGGCTTGATTTTATTGTAAAATCAGGTAATTGCTGAAAATTTACACAATTATCAGTTTTATTTTTTAAAAATAATTATTGTGTGAATTAAATGAAAATAATTAGATATCCTAACCATTAATATTTGAATAGAAAAATTACATTAATTAATAAAAAAATTACATATGAATTAATTATGAAAAATAAAATATAAAAAAAAAAAAAATCTGACTCGTGAAGGATTTGAACCTCCGCCCTCCGATGGTCAAGCATTAGTTTATATCGGCGCTCTTACCTATTGAGCTAACGAGTCTTAAGCCACATTTTTATAAATTAGATATGGTTGGTTCAAATTGACGTCATAAATCAATAAGTTAATACAGGAGTGTCAAATTCAAAAGTTAACTTAAATATATATTGCTTAATGTTAGTTGAGTCGCAAAAAACTAAATATATAATCATCAAAATATATATTTTATGACAAACATATACATAATGTAATAAATATCTATAAAGTTAATAAATTGACTTCATGGATCATTAAAATACAATGCCAAAGGATATATTGATAGGACCGGAATTGTTCAAATCGGGTCGCCAGTTTGACAAGCTTTATTGAACATACAATTGTAATTGTCTGAAGGTTTTTATCGTTGAATATTGTTTTCATGGTTGGAAACCTTTAACCGTAGAGAGGTCCATAATGATTTATGATTTTAAAAAATTAATATTGATTTTGATTCTTCTTAATTTATTTTTCATAGAAATTTACATGAATTAATTATAATGATTAGAATTTCAATTTAATGATTATTAAAAGTAATATATTATTTTCTAATGCATGCACGTATAGTACCCGGCGATAAAGATTGTTAATCGACATTTGGAAAGAGACATTCGGCTAATTTCGGCTTCGTAGAGCACTATCTCTGTCCCACACTACCTATGTGACGTTTTGTCAGTCGTATTTCGTGCGACGGAGATAACGCTCTAGTGAAGCGAGAGAATAAAAAAAAATGGTAAAAAATTTATTAAAAAGAAAATGAATAGTTCCTGTCCTAAGATAGTACGAGTATTACGAAAGATCCCCAATAGTGGGAACCATAGAAAATAGAACCAAGACAGGATCACCCAGCATAAATTTTAAGTTCACCTGTTTCTGGGGCCTTGATATGAACCAGGGCGGCTTAACCTATAGTGCAGAGTATGAAATATACAGGGGCTTCGCTCGTGGGGTGGCGAGTGATACGGTTGAAAGAAATAAAACTGTATAGAATAAGGTACTTAATAAACTCTGCACAAAATAAATTGTTAACTAATAATAAGAAATAGAAAAAGAAATGTGTAATAAAGAATTAAGAAAGTAAAATAAATGTTTAAATAAAGATAAAATAAATGTAAGATAAAATTAAAGAATAAAAATAAATAAAATGTCGGGTAAATGAAAGGCGAGGAAAGAAAGAAGGTATAAAAGAGCATAACGAAAGATATTGTGAAGGACAAAAGTAAAGAATGAAAGATGTTGTGACGCGTGAAAGGAGTGATAAATAAAGAAAAGACTGAAAAAAAATTATTGAACAATAAAGTCCCTAATCCCAAAAAGTTAGGGGTACGAGAGGCCCTCAATAGCGGGGGCCAATAAAAAAATATATACACGGGCGCCGCGGCGCTCCCTGAGACAGCTAAGAGCATCGTCTTGGACCATCATGGTACAACAATAATATGACAGAAGCGGCCAGCCAGCGCGGTGGCGGCAATTATCAAACGATAACGAGATGTGCTATATCAGGGCTTCTTACACTTTTCTCATTCACGACCCCATTTATGATCGCGAGTTTCTTGACGACCCCATACAAATATAAAAGAATATAAATTAATATTTTTTGATAATTTATTTATTAGGCAACAATATACGTAATACATATGAAAATGTATAGTTTTGAAATTCGTTATGAAACATACAAAAATCTAAAATTAAAATTTGCACAAAAAATTATAGAAATTATATTTATATTAGTTTAAAACCTTAAACGAATGCGCGTGTCTAGAGGCTGCAAGTAAAGTGTATTCCGCCAACTCTAGTGATGTTATAAAATGGTATATATAAATATTTGACATTAAAATCTCTCGACTCCATCGCGGCCCATAGTTTAAGGAGCCCTGTGCTACATGCATAATAACAATGATTGTTATATGTAATATAGCTTAGAAAATTAGCAAGTTAAAGTTGCAGTTAGTGTTCACATAGTGGGCAAAATAGATCATCGCTGGGTCATTTAAATTTTGGAGAAAGAGACGGACAATCTTTTAAAGGTCGTCCGAATATTGATGCCACTTCCTACCAGTCTTCGTATAATTTAAGTTACTTTTTATCAGGGGCGGCTTAACCTATAGAGCAGGGTGTGCAATGCACACGGGCGCCGCTGTCTCAGGGGGCGCTGCGGCGCTCCCTGAGACAGCTAAGAGTGTTGTCTTGGAATCTATCGCAGTTGGCCGCTTAGTTTCGCAACAGAGATGTGCTACAGGCATAAAAACAACGAGTGTTATTCTGCCGTCATAAGAAGAAAGGCCGTAACTAATACAATACTGTAAGCTATACCTACTTATAAAATAGCTTGTTGGAATATGAAGAAAACTTTCTTGTTACGACGGCAAAGTTAATATTTAACCACGGGGGGGAAACAAAGACTTCGTGTTGTCAATATATCCAAGACTATGAGCTCTATGGATAATGCCACAATACATAAACACACACAATACAATCCGAATTTATTTCTATATAATCAATACTATATGTATTTTATTATATTATTTGTTTAAGTAATGCATTGCATGCCCATTGAACGTTTATTTAAACACTGCGTGGTGTGAAAGAGTCTTTAGTTTTTTTGTTCAAGTCAAGGTTACTTTAGGTCATAATGCGTTGGCTTATTAAAACTTGTTTGTTCAGCTTAAAGTTTTTAATTAAGCTGTACAAACAAATTTTTTGTAAATTTGTGAATAAGTAATAAAATAAATATAGAATGTTATACAGGTAATTAATGGTAAATGATAATGGATTTATACATCTGTATTTAAAAACAATGTTCGGTTTTTGTTTTTATTGCTTGTAGCGATGATAGTTGCTCTATATATATATTTATATACATACACCAACTGTTTTAGGTTTTATTTACTTATTACGTACACCTTCTTACACGTATCTTATCAGTGAAATCAATGTTATGTTACGAGAAATATAGAGTGAAAAGACGCTCCTACGAATATATGTATATATATATATATGTAAATGTACAGTTCATTTGCTTACACTTAATATATATACACACACACACACATACATATATATATATATATATATATATGTATGTATGTGTATATCTTACTACCTATTCAATTAAAAGGTTTGAGCAATACTAAATAAGGCAATGATAATATAGTTAAAAATAGTATTCAAGATATAAATAATATATTAAAACTAATTACTGTCTACCATCTGTCCTTGTAGACAGAATTATTTGTCTGTCGCATTCCAAGAGAAAAAAATAAATGAATGAAATATTTCTGTGTGTAAAACTGCAGATAAATGATCTTATCTTTTTAAACATAACTAATTAACCTGTATATATATAATAGCATAAATTTCATCTATATTAAAGATTTTTTATCTAGTGTTTAAGAGTGAAATTTAAAATTACCCTCATCAATTGCGACGCTCCTTGAGGCCAAGACGAGTTCACCTCCAGCACCGCATTCAGTTCTCTGGAGCCGTTCAGGAACCACACCCCTGGGTCTTCCCCGAGTTTCGCTGGCCTTATCAAGTTGGTTGTGTAGTGATTAAAGGCGTGGAAGTCGAATGATCCTGAGTATTTAAAAACAAAAATTGTTATCTATTACATGCATTTTAAACGTATAATCGTGTATAATCATTGTAATGTTAACTGAGGTGAATAGTGGAAATTATTTTTGGTACATGAAATCTGAAGGTAACTAATCCATCATATTTTCACTTACAACCTACTAGATGGCGCTGGTCGGTAAGCCTTATAGATGTGGTACGGATTGACCTTGAAGAGCATCTACGATAGAACATCATTGCAAGTCATAGATCTCCAAATATCATCACCGTGACTGGTATCTAATAGATTCAGGCGTTACTTTGCGAAAGACCATCCTAAGTAACAAATTAACTAATATATAGCTACTTCTACTATGCAGCAGTAGTCGTGCAATAAAATACACCGCCCGCCGGCCTGCTGATTAATGCACGTGCGGCAAAAAATGCGCCAAACACCGAGTGAGCCACTCATCGAATATAGCTAGCTAGCGTAGTTAAGGTTATATAGGTTTAGTTAGCGGGAAACCGACAGCGGTAAACACCGAGTTAGCCAACTTTGGCACTGGTCGGTGTAATATCTCCTGAGGATGCCTCGTGGAAGGGTGAAACACGTGTAGAGTGAATTAACTGTGGTAGTTGTGTTTCGCATTGTTTACCGCACGCGCATTTATCAGCGGACTTGCGGGCGGTGCACTTCATTGCACGACTACTGCTGCATAGCGGAAGTAGCTAAATATTGGTCCCTTTCTTACCATGACTGGTCTTCTGCTGTCCTGCGACTACCACGTCTACCAAATTATGGTCGCCACTCAAAAACCTTTCAGCCCCAACTGCAGTCAGTTGCACGAGAAATGTGAACCTCCCATTGTCACTTCAGATAAGCAATTCTTCGAATTATTCGACTTTGGTTCTACTGAACTGCTCATCATTGACTCGATCTCACAGCAAAACTTCGAGCAAATCCCTCTTCATTGCTCAATGGATGACTTTAATCATCACTTCGTCTTCATACATCGTACTGATGAAAAGAGAGAAAATGGAATGGAAGAATAGACAGATGAAATATGGAAAATAAGGAAAGGAGTGAAAAATCTTAAGATGTATGAAAGAAGAGCGCAAATTATTAAAAAAAAGCGAAAATAAAAGTCCATAGCCCGAGCTAGTTAGGGGTACATCTATACGAAATATATTTAAACCTCACCTTTCATCAGTTTTATTTCTTCCTCAGTGAAAGCAGGTAACCTTGACCTGCTGAATCCTTGCTGTCTACTGTATTCCGCCATCAACTTTTCAATGGAAGGTGGCCATCCTCCTTCTTTAGAGTATATCGGATGAGAGTAACGCCCAGACTTATAAAATAAAACATAATTTAGTATGAGTACCATTGAAAATAGTAATTCTCTATCCTAAATAAAATAAAAGACAATTGGATGAAGTATCACATGATTGTTCCACATGGAACACTGTCACGGAATTCTTGTATTTGTCAAGGTTGGATGACTATTTATAAACATGTGGGAATAACATCGTGAGAGGTTCCCATAGACACGCTATTCCATATTATATTACATTTGCATTTCAGCCGTTTCTCGAAGTCTGTCATCTGTCAACAGGATGATAATTTTGGCGTCGGTCGTGACTCGTGAATTAGCGATTGGGCGATAAAATATGAAAGTTCAATGGCAGCTACAATAGGTAATTTCATTGTTAAGGACACATAGCTGGTACATCTGAAGTTATGGTGTACCATAGCTACAGATGTCGTAGCGAGCTATTATGGTAGCGGGTTGACTATTGTGGTAGTGAGTTAACTATTTTGGTAGCAGAATAATTATCATGTTAGCGGTTTAATTGTTGTGGTAGAGGAATAACCATTGTAGTAGCAGGTAGATTATTGTGGTATAGAGTTAACTATTGTGGTACCGGGTTAACTATTGTAGTGGCAGGTAACTATTGTGGTAGTGGGTTAATTATTGTGTTAGTTGGTTAACTATTGTGCTAGCGGGTCAATTATTGTGGTAGTTGATTAACTATTGTACCGAGTGAACTATTGCGGTAGCAGGTTGATTATTGTGGCAGTAGTTTAACTATTGTGGTAGCGAGTTAAGTATTTTGGCAGTTAGTTAACTATTGTGGTAGCGGGTTAACTAATGTGGTAAATCATAAAAAAATAATCATTTTAATAAGTTGACTTCAGCTTAGTTTCAAATAGTTTAAGAGACTTAGTAAACAATATGATATGCAAAAACGTGAGCAAAAAAATATTCGAAAATATTGTATGTAATTGTACAAACAAAAGCACGGACCCTTATGTTTGTGAAATATAGATTCTTATATATTTAAAAAAAAAAAACTATTGTGGTAGCGGTTTAACTAATGGGCGATTATATTCATACGATCGCCCAATAGTTAACCTGCGAATTCCGACAGACGACACACTAATTTAAAAGAAAATAATCGACCTATTGTCAGACTACGCATTTCCAAACCCCTCTTAACCTGACTATGGGAACACTTCATGATATTAAACCCTTATATTACGATGCACTGTCAATTAAAGCATTCGGTATGGAACAGCCATGCTCTCTATTTAACCGAATAATATTTTATATTATTAGTGACCGAGGAATGTTTTTTATTAAGTTTACAATACTTAAAGACACTTGTAATGTTTATTTTAGACTCTTATATCAGAATGTGAACCTTTAGTTACTATAACACAGTTTGTTCTAAGTTTTTAGTTTAAGATGTGTTTTTTTTTTGCTTCAGTTAAGATATAGAATGTTATAAGTTGACTAGCTTCTATTTAATTAGGTTCTGTGTACATTTTTGAAGTAAATTAATCATTATACATGATCTTACGTGGATAATGAAGCGAATAAATAAATGAATATCATATTTTGGCGATTTAAAAATTAAAAAGCCGTTATAGTTTCAAACGGAAACTTCGGGAACATATGCAGAAAGCAGAATCTACACAACAATAGTTATTATTATTTATATTTATCTACACGAAGTATATGTATATATTATTTATGTATTGTATATAAATATTTATACGAGGATTATTTGTAAATATTGTTATTGTATCGTTAGTAGGTATGTATAACATACCTATATGTTCTATTTTATTATAGTTTAAACACCTGCCTCGATTGTTTCCCTTGTGTCCTGAGGTAGACTGATAGAGAACGCATATGGCGTTAAATCCGCTATTGTACATTTTTTGTGTGAATAAAGAGTAAATAAATAAATAAAAATATAATTGGAAATATATACAAAAGTAGTAATGATTTAAGTTGAAATCAAATATAAGACTTCTCAGACAGTATTTTATAAGAAAATTAGCTGATCCCGCAAACGTTGTTTTGCAAAAAAAAAATTGATATTTTAATTTACAAATAAAAAATAAGGGTTGATCGTAGAGGGGTGAAAATTTATGATTGTATGTATTCTTGTAAGCTGTATCATAAAAATATAAAAACAAAAAATTTCGTTAAAAAAATAAAAAAAAATTTAAGTGTGAACAACCTTTATCACTTAGGGGTATAGAAAATAGATAGTAGCCGATTCTCACACCTACTGAATACGCATATTAAATTTGGTAAAAATCAGTCAAGCCGTTTCAGAGGAGTTCAAGTTCGAACACCGTGACACGAGAATTTTATATAAAAGATGTATATGACATACAATATGTAGTTTCAACCAATAGACGCCTACTGCAAGGCGTAGGTTTTCTAAAAGATATATATGTGTAGATATAAGATAATCGCTATACGGACGCTGTTGCACATCCTTTGGAAATTTATTTGTGGACTAATGAATCCCGGGATTTGAATCCTTACCTTACCATCGCAAGTCTTTGTCAATCGTTGAGCTAGTGCTCTATTCGTATATAAACATGGCGAAGCTAAATTCATAATTTTTTTAAATTCTTACGTAATGTTGCCTGCCCAGTTCTGCGAGTTCCTCATCGTCTGGTGTTAGTGGTTCTATCCAGAGAAGATTGTTAGCTAGGGACACCTTTCCTGCAGAATAGACCGGAAGAGAACTTAGTGTAGCTATACATGTGGATGACCTTGAGCTAGGCCAGAGGTGAGCAACCTTTTTTGCTCGGAGGGCCGCAGTTTCAAAAACAAGGGGCCATGAAGAAAATAAAGTATATACACAAGGTTCAAAACATGTTATAAACGTGGTATATGTTTGTATTTAAGATATTCAAAACTAATTAGACACTTTGTTATACTTTAAGCCTTGCTACTTGGTTTTTTTTTTAAATAAAAATAAATTAAATTTTTACATGCCTCGAGGGCCGCATGCGGCCCGCGGGTTTCTTATCCCTGAGTTAGGCAATGCGAGGCATACTGCTATATTTCAAGAATTCTACAAAAAAGTAGTACTATATACAATAGAAAGGAATAAGTCTCGGAACTAAGTAAAAGACGGTGATGTAAGATCCCAAGCTAGTCATGAATAAAGCAACATACGTTTAGTAATTAATAAAAGATGATAAAATAGCTATAATTGTATAAATAAAACTAGAAATAAATAATTTAAATAAATAGTAAAATGTAAATAAAATCGAAAAATTCAAAACTGTGAAGATGAGGGAAGGAAGGTGATGCACGGCAGATGATTTGAATGTAAAAGAAAGATATTGTAAAAGACAGAATAAAATTGTAATATAGGAGATGACACGAGAAAAGTGTAATAAAAGAATTTGTTGAATGAAAAACACTTCACTCGAATTGTAACGTATCTATCCTACATGTTCCAGGGAGGAACGAGAAGTCCCCAAAAAGGGGAGATTGTTGCCAGAAAATACTGGATAAAAACAGATTATAAAAAAATCAAAGAAATAAAATAAAAAAAGAAATAAAATTCTTTATTTACATCGGTATTATGGCAGCAGCATTATGTCATAGTCAGCGGTGCATCGAAAAGGGGAATTCCACAGAAACAAAATTGTTCTTATGTCGATATAAATACGGGCGAATCTAGAAAGAATATACATACTTCTACTACTCTACACATTACTACCGGCTCTTGGAAGAATCCCACAATGTGAATGAATTATTAAGAAAATATTATCCCTATTCCACAGGGGAAGTATGGGAGGCCCCAAATTAATTAAATTATATAGCTTCTGTAAACCGAGCGTGGGACTGATCGTGGTCCACCTTGTGGCCAATTATCCCACGTTCGGAGGACTCCGAGTCGGCTCCGAATGCCGGTTAGGCACTAAGATCTGCGAGGACACTATAGCTGCGCTTATCGAGAATGATGAGATGCGACCAGGGTTTCTTAGGCTATGTAGGAAAATTGTGATAAACGTAATAAAAAGTAATGAGTCGATTATCTAAGAAAAACGTAAATAAAATAAAACTAATTTAAGTATACAAATAATTTTTATAAAAAAATAAAAAAGTTTGTAAAAAAACTGAGGAACAAGGTGAAGTATGAAAAGCATCAGAAAAAAGGGAAAAAGGGAATGAAAGGGCAAGACAGAGGAAATGAAGAATGTAAGAAAAGAATGAAAGATCTTAAGATGCATGGAAAAAGAGCGCAAAAATTAAAATATAAGTAAAAAGTTATTAAAAAGTAATAAAAGTCCCTAACCCATAAATAAGTTAGAGGTACAAGAGGCCTCTGATAGCGGCAGCCATTAAAATAAAAGAAAAAAGTATATTGATTGAATTTTGTATCATGATAATAATGCACTTTATTTGACACTTTGAATTGAATATAACGATATCTTGTGAATGTCATAATGTAGATACAAGAATGGTTGATTGATAGATTAATATAAAAATAGAATTAGTATCAAAGTGATATCTTAAAATGCAGTATGATTCGTATCGACAACTTCCTTTGTCAGATTAATCCATTCCAACCACTTCACAGATGAATGCGGTAGATAAAATAAATGCATACATTTAAGTTACACATAAAACTGAAATTGCAGTTTTAATTTGTTATTATAATTCAAGCCTATATTAATGTCTGTTTTAAATACAAATGATACATACATTAATAATACATTGTAACTGTTTATATCTTCGATATGTGTTGTAAATGAATAAATATCTAATGGTTTTAAAGAATTCATGATTATATATGTATTATTTTACATATTATCAATTAATAAATGGTTGCCGGTTTGAGTATTACAATGTATAATGCAAAATCGATTACAATTTTATTCAAACAGTCGTATTTTATACCATTTGACATTACAAATAATAATAAATATACAAAAAAATCTAAAATTGCACACAAAAGTGCATTTGTTGCACGACCACCACTGTATGTGCGGAAGCGGCTAAATATTGATCCTTTTCTTACTTAGGATGGACTTCCGCAAGGTAACGCCTGATTCCATTAAATAAAAGTTGAAATGTAAAAATAAATGGAAATAGTAAAATAAATAATAAAGGATAAAGAAATGTAGAATTGAGGAACGAGGTGAGGAATGAAAGAATCGATTCAAATGGAAAAGCAGAAGAAATGTAGAAAGAAAGAAAAAATACAAAAGAACAAGAACAAAATAAAAGTCCCTATCCCACAGTCACAGTGGTACGAGAGCTTTCCAATTGGCCATTTGGCCATTTAAAAGGAAAAAAAATATACTTTGAATGAACAAATGACATATGGAAGGAAAAAATGAGAACTAAAATAATACGAAGTACGAGATGACCCCAAAAACAGGGGTCAAAAAACATACTTGTAGTACTCGTAGTATGTAGCGGAGGTTCTCCCAGGAGTTCCAAGGCTTCGCTTTTTAAAAAAATTTAGGATGGGCGCCTTTTGTACCTGCCAGCTCAAATTTGCTACATCAAAAAACGTCAACAAGACTATCGGCCCTTATCAAAGTTGTGCATATTTGCGAAGGCTTTTGTGTGACTTGTATTCAATCATACGTACTTTGCATTATCGCGATTATCGGGTAAAACAACATGGTTTATTATAGCAGGTCAGTTATATCTAATCTTATGCTTTTCAACGAATTCATATCTAAATGCACGGATGGAGATCAGATGAACTTTCACGAAACTGATAATAACAAAGCCTTTGATTGGATAAAATATGATGTTCTTGATAAACTGAATGAATCTAGTATCAATGGTGACTTGTTAAGATGATATTCTTATATGATTAAAAAAACGCAAGCGGTTGTCGTCAAGGGCTATATACGTCTGTCTAACCCTATCAGGATTACTACAAGAGTCTTTGGAACCATTGCTTATTATTATATACTAGCTGATCCCGCAAACGTTGTTTTGCAAAAATTAAAGTTTTTAACTAACAAATGTAAGATAAGGGTTGATTGTAGAGGGGTGAAAATTTAGGTTTGTATGTATTTTTGTATGCTGTATCATCTATATATATAAAAGAAAGTCGTTTTAGTTACACCACTTATAACTCAAGAACGGCAGAACAGATTCGGCTGAAATTTGGTAGGGAGGTAGCTTAGAGCCAGGAGATGGACATAGGATACTTTTTATCCCGTTTGACAGCGTTCCCGTGTGACTTGACATGAAACGGCAGTCACTATAAAACGTGGTGTAACAAAAAAGAATCAGACTTGGAATAACAAAACGCAAATGACAGCTATGTAATTGACGTAAAATGACAGCTATGTATTGACGTATGGATGACAATTTGATATTTGTAAGAAATCAATATTAAAACTATTTCTATTAAATAAATAATTAACAAGTGGATTGAAGTGAAGTGAAGTTTAATTAATAATGCCGCGACCAAGACGATCGAATCTTTCCCGACAAAGCCGTAATGCAAGAAGAATACAAAATACTGCAAATGAAAGGACTGAAGAAGAACAAGAAATTGCACGTGAACAGCGCCGCGATAGTATGGCTCGACTTCGTGCTTCTCAATCACGAGAGCAAAGTGAAGCAGCCCGTGAAACAGCTCGGTTGGCAATGCAGAATCGTCGAGCGAACAACAGAAGGCAACAAATAGATAATGTGCGACGCAGAACAAGATATTTAGCTGATTTGAATCGAGCAGCGTTTCGATACGATTGCAGCAATGATTACAGCTTGCATCCTAGCGTTTGCATTGGGCAAATGGACGTTGTTTGCGAGTATTGTGGTGCATTAAAGTTTTCCGGAGAAACGCCTGGGTTATGCTGCCTTAATGGTAAAGTGAAATTGCCAGTGTTGACTCCGCCACATGAGCCATTGTATTCATTGCTTTGTGGCGAAACACAAGAATCACGCCACTTTCTTGCAAATACTCGAAAATACAATAGTTGTTTCCAAATGACGTCATTTGGGGCAGACATTATCGAAGAAGGAGGATTTAATCCGACTTTTAAGGTATTTATTTTTGTACTTACATAGAATGTAGTTAAAGAATAACTTACTTTATCTATTGGTATGTATTATATTTGCTAATACTGAACTCTACCCTCTCACAGAAAAAGTGTTTATAACCCAGTTAATACTGTCTGGTTTTTATTTTGTAGATACAAGGACAGATCCACCATCGAATTGGATCATTACTACCTTTCGAAGGTACACAGAATAAATTTTTACAAATATATTTCATGGGCAACATGGAAGAACAACTTGATCGACGCCTAGGGATCAATGCAGGAATGAAGCGTGCAATTATTCAAGACTTGCAGTGTCTGCTTCATGAACATCATGCATTGGTCAGGTTGTTTAAGAGTGCTTTAGAGCAAATGCCAAATGATGACTATAAAGTTGTCATTAAAGCAGATAAACGACCATCTGGAACACACGAACGCACATTTAATGCTCCAACAGTAGACGAAGTTGCCATCCTGATTGTTAGTGAACAATTGGAAAAACGCGATATTGTGCTTACACGTCGCGATACTGGACAACTGCAACAAATATCTGAAACTCATCGATCATATGACGCATTGCAATACCCACTGATGAATTGGCAAGGAGAAGATGGATATTATTTTAATATTAAAATGATAAATCCATTGAATGGTAAAGTATCAGTATCTTAATAATGGTTTATTTCTATATTATTTGTCTTTGAAATGGTTAATTAATCAATTTTGAATTTCAGGTGAAGAAACTACAAAGTTAGCTCAATGAATTATTATGCATATCGTTTGATGATTCGTCAAAATGCTGACAACTATTTGCTGCGGTTTCATCGATTGTTTCAGCAGTATTGCGTTAACATGTATGTAAAAATAGAAACGGAATGTTTAACATTTATTAGGTTGAACCAAGCCAAACTGCGTTCTGAGGAGTACATCCATTTACGTGATGCAGTTAGTACTGAAGGAAATGCAGCTAATAATGGTCGATTAACTATTCTGCCGGCGACGTACATTGGTAGCCCACGTCATATGCATGAATATGCACAAGATGCAATGACATATGTTCGTCATTACGGCCGGCCAGATCTCTTTATTACTTTTACCTGTAATCCAAAATGGATAGAAATTACTCAATTGCTGCTTCCCGGACAAACATCAAATGATAGACACGACATCACAGCACGTATATTCAGGCAAAAAATTCGGTCCCTGATGAACTTTATTGTTAAACAACGCATCTTTGGAGATACTCGATGCTGGATGTATTCAATCGAATGGCAAAAGCGAGGCCTGCCGCACGCACACATTCTTATTTGGTTAGTGGAAAGAATTCAACCTGACCAAATAGATGATATCATATGTGCCGAGATTCCTGATCATTAAGTCGATCCAGACCTACATGATGTTGTTACTACTAATATGATTCATGGACCGTGTGGTGCCATCAATCTCCAATCACCTTGCATGGTCGATGGAAAGTGCTCTAAACGATATCCACGGAAATTAACGGCGGAGACTGTCACTGGCAACGATGGGTATCCGCTGTATCGGCGTCGATCACCAGATGACAACGGTCGAACTGTCACAACGAAAGTGAAAAGAATGGATTTCGTTGTCGACAACAGTTGGATTGTTCCATATTCGCCACTTATTTCTAAAACGTTCAAGACACATTGCAACGTTGAATACTGCAATTCAGTTAAGTCCATAAAATATATTTGCAAATATGTCACGAAAGGCAGTGATATGGCGGTTTTTGGATTGCAATCCTCAAATACCAACGATGAAATTTCACGCTATCAAGTTGGTCGTTATGTGAACTGTAATGAAGCGATTTGGCGTATATTCGCATTTCCAATTCACGAACGTCATCCTACTGTTATACATTTGGCGGTGCATCTGGAGAATGGTCAACGAGTATATTTCACGGCTTCGAATGCTACGCAACGTGCTGAAACACCTCCAGCAACTACATTGACCAGTTTTTTTGCAATCTGCCAAAGCGATCAGTTTGCACGAACTTTGCTTTACTCGGAGATGCCACGTTATTATACTTGGAATGCTTCATCCAAGAATTTTCAAAGACGGAAGCAAGGTGATGCGGTTCCTGGGTATCCAGATGTGCGTTCTACTGATGCTCTTAGTCGTATGTATACAGTTCATCCAAAGAATGATGAATGTTTCTATTTGCGGTTGTTGCTGGTAAATGTGCGTGGGCCAACTTCATTTGAGACACTACGAACTGTTAATGGTGTAATATTCCCAACATATCGTGCTGCATGTGAAGAATTGAACTTATTAGAAAACGATACCCATTGGGATACGACAATCGCTGAAGCCATTATCTCTGCATCTCCAAGTCAGATACGCACATTATTCGCTATCATAATTTCGACATGTTTTCCATCAAACCCATGTAACCTGTGGCACAAATACAAGGATAGTATGTCAGAAGATATTTTACATCAAAGTCGTGTCAGTTCCAGAAATCACGATATTGAGATGAATGAGGAGATACATAATCGTGCTTTACTCTTGATCGAAGATATGTGTTACCTCATGTGCGGTAATTTATTAATCAGGTTAGGAATGCCAGCGCCAAATCGTGAAATGAATGACGCATTTAATCGAGAATTGGAACGGGAACGTGAATATGATCACCAGGAATTAGATTTAGTAGTTCAAAGGAATGTACCCCTGTTAAATTACCAACAAAAGGAAGTTTATGATACTTTAATGAAGGCAATCGCTGATGAAAATGGTGGTTTATATTTCCTAGATGCCCCTGGTGGAACTGGCAAGACATTCCTTATGTCATTAGTTTTAGCAACTGTTCGGGCGAGATCCAACATAGCGGTTGCAGTTGCTTCTTCTGGAATAGCAGCCACATTGTTAGAAGGATGCCGTACGGCTCATTCAGCATTCAAATTACCGTTAAATCTTCAAACTATTGAAGAACGAACGTGTAATATTGCAAAACACTCAGCAATGGCCAAAGTTTTAGCGGCATCGAAAATCATCATCTGGGACGAATGCACAATGGCGCATAAACGTGCATTAGAAGCACTTAACCGAACATTAAAAGATTTACGCAATGACTCGAGATGTTTTGGAGGAGCAATGATTTTACTGTCTGGCGATTTCCGCCAAATACTGCCAGTAATTCCAAGATCTACGGCTGTCGATGAAATAAACGCTTGCCTCAAATCGTCAAATCTATGGCGCTATGTGAAGAAACTGCAGCTGACAACAAACATGAGAGTTACATTGCTTAATGATACATCTGCTGAAGATTTCTCGGAGCAATTGCTGACTATCGGTAATGGTCAAGTACCTGTCGATGAATCGAGCGGATTAATATCATTTCCAAATAATTTCTGTAATTTTGTCTCATCAAAAGACGAACTTATCAACAATGTATTTCCAAATATTATTTCTAACTACAAAAATAATGAATGGTTGAGTGAGCGAGCAATTTTAGCGGCAAAGAATAAAGATGTAGATGACCTGAACTACATAATTCAAAATAAGATCATTGGAACAATGCATTCATTCAAATCTATTGACTGCGTCACAAATGAAGATGAAGCCACCAACTATCCAATTGAATTTTTAAACTCTTTGGACGTGCCTGGCTTACCACCGCACAATTTACGCCTAAAGGTTGGCTCCGTAGTAATCATGCTTCGAAACATAAACCAACCAAAACTGTGCAACGGTACGCGTTTGGTGGTTAGTAAATTGATGAACAATGTAATTTACGCTACGATAATGATAGGAAAATTCAAAGGTGAGGAAGTTCTCATTCCGAGGATCCCGATGATCCCAACCGATATGCCGTTTGAATTTAAAAGACTTCAATTTCCGATACGTCTTGCATTCGCCATGACCATCAACAAATCACAAGGCCAATCCTTAAAAGTTTGTGGTTTAAATCTAGAACATTCATGTTTTTCACATGGTCAATTATACGTGGCATGTTCACGGGTCGGAAGACCATCTGCGTTGTTTGTTTTTGCGCCTGATAATAAAACAAAAAATGTCGTGTATTACAAGGTACTTAAGTGAAGAGCAACCTATGTACTAAAATACAGAAATAATAATGAATGATTAATGTAGTTATTTAATTTTTTTTTGTAATATTTCCAAAAAAAAAACGCAATCTGCTTATTTATTGCCATTGAGGCGGAACAAAGTTCGCCGGGTCAGCTAGTAATAAAATAAAAACCAAAAAAATTGTCTAAAAAATTAAAAATAAAATTTAGGGGTGGACCACCCTTATCACTTAGGGGTATGAAAAATAGATAGTAGCCGATTCTCAGACATACTGAATACGCATGTAAAATTTGGTAAAAATCGGTCAAGCCGTTTCGGAGGAGTTCAAGTTCGAACACCGTGACACGAGAATTTTATATATTAGATATAAATGATATTAAAAATTTTCTTTTTGCAAAATTGCCCAAAAAATTGTTACCAATGCGGATGTTACACATCTCTGATCAGATATTAACCAAGTTAATAAACTTAAGTTAAACGTCAACAAGTTACAGTATTATATGTACTCGTAATGTACTACCACTAAAAGATAACTATTCATTTATGTCCAAATTTTAGGAGACCGAAAAGTAATGTTTCAGACAAATATATTTTATAGAAAAATCGATTGATTTGTTACCGCTCCGGCATTGATTTTGTATACTAAATGGCAAAAAGTTGATAACAAAGGTATAAATATTGTTGATTAGAAATAAAAACTTATTACAAATGTAGTCATGTAAATTTAACTTAAGAAAGCGACAACACTTCCCGATATACCTAATATTTACTAGAAAATTCACTTGAAATTTATAAGTGATATAAAACTTGTGTTAGATAAACATAGATTATATTGTATCTAAAGCCAGCATAGAACTTGGTTTTGTCATTAAAAGTACTTCTAATTTTAAGCAGGTAATAATAAAAACTTTATATTGTTCTGTCATATGTAGTATCGTAGAGTATTTATTTCGGATTTGGAATTCTAAATACTCTTGTTTTATTGATAGAATCGAACGCATTTGATGTTCCTAAGATTTGAAATGCCTCAGTCGACTCGTTAACCCTTTCCACTCCAATGTCGAGTGTCACTCGACACTGATTCTGTTCCACAAGCTCCACTGTCGAGTGATACACGACATGGTGTAATACTTCTTTTTGCGGAAAATTTTTAAACAGGAAAGATTTTAGTTACTAAAATGTTTGAATCACGAATGAATGAAACATATTCTAGAATCGCAAGAAACTATAATTCAATTAAATTTTATCGATGCTACATAATAGCCTTGGAGTGGAAAGGGTTAATTCTATGTGGGCGGACATTTCAGTGGAAGGAAAAACAGGTCTTGTTTTCAACCCTGGAAGCTGTGGAGGCGGTCTGACTGCAGACCGATATGTGGAAGAGGTTCTCTTTGATCACGTCGTTCTTTATGAAGGCCTCATAGGAGATTGCTTTCTTCTTGTGCATGATAATGCCCGCTTTTACACAGCAAGAGTCACTGGTCACACACAGTTTCTGAATGGAATTGGTAATGAGAATATATATATATATATATATATATATATATATATATATATATATATATATATGTATACATATGAATATATATATATAAAAAGGTTTGAGCGTACCTTAATAGGTAAGACTACTTACTATGACTTGACAATAACTTACCGTGTTGCTCCGATCTGAAGTACTTGTCGTAGATCCTGTAGGCTTTCGCGTGTGCTAGCAAGATGTACTTGTTGCAGAGGTAAGGTGCGAACATAGGCTCTAAAATTCCAGGTGCCATCATGCCGGTGTTGTATCCCAGGTCGCAGATCACGATGGCCTCGTTAATTGTTATCCAGGTCTTGACGCGGTCGCCGAAAATGGAGAACGCGTATGCCGCGTATTCGGCGAATATGTCCACTATAAGTGGGTTAGTCCAGCCGCCTACGGAATAAAATTATTCCATTATTTATTTCTACCTGTACATTGCTACGCCCCCAGCTAAAAACATTTTTCGAATATCTTTGTAGATTTCGATGTGAGTTAAATTCATTTAAATAAACTCTTTTGTTACCCGCAACTCTAAGTCATCATTCATTTGCTGTGTTCGTTCCAAATCAAGTCAGCGTGAACTATCACGGCGATATATGAAATCCATTGGGATGACAGTGGCGCCATCTGTCTTAAATAGGTCAAACTAATTAAGAAACATTTTTTTTTTATTTATGACCCCCGCTATTGGGGGCCTCTCGTACTCCTATTTATGGTGGGACAGGGACTTTATTTGCAATTTATTTTTTCACATAGTTTTTATTTTCTTTCTCTTCTTTCGTACTTTATTGTCTCTTTCGGTCTATTATCTATCTTACATGCTTCAGTTCTTCTATCTTTCTCTTTTGCTCTGTTCAATCTTTCATTCTTTCCTCTTTTGTTATTACATTTTTCATTTTACATTTTTTTATTGTACATTTTTATTTAACATTATTATTACTTATCCTATAATTATTCTCTATCACAGTTTTATGTATCACTTTGGTTCTATTTTATCCTTTATCTATTTTCTATTTATTTATTGTGTTTGCGTTTTGTTCCTTTCAATGGCAAATTTTGCAATTGTGTTGCAGAGGGCTATGAATGAGTTTTTATCTATTCCGCTTATCAGGGTGGCTATTGACTCCTCCCTGATTTTTACGCCAGACTAGCACTCGAATTATATGTATAGATTCGAACGTAATTACGTAGTATTTCCTCACCATCAGACCAGCCTACATACGCCCACTGCCCGGGGCCTCCCTCAAAGATATCTATGAAAAGATACCATCACCACGCTTGGCAGCCGGGGCGATCAAGTGTTGTATTACGGTACATAAAGTACACTGTTACTCTTACTTTGTAAACTTATTTGTGATAATAAAGCATATGAATTATTCAAGATTTGGTATCGAATCCGCGACTTATGATCGCAAATCTCAGTTCTATATGACCTATCAGTGCTTTCGAAGTACTTCTTTGGCCTGTCCGCTGGTGGTAGAGATCGTTATGTGGTGATTTCGGTGAAAGTCTAAGTAAAACAATCATACCAATGTCTTGTATCGGCTGTGGAAGATCCCAGTGGTATAATGTAACCACTGGCTGAACACCTCGCGCCAGCAATCCGTTGATTAAGTTATTGTAGTAATTTTTGCCATCTTCGCTTATTTGGTTCGTATACCCCGTTGGTAGTAGACGTGCCCATGATAAAGAGAATCTAAAATTAAAAAAAAATAGTAGAATACAATTTAAACTAAATGTATGAAGCAAGTAGTACCAAAAATAGTGCAATAAATAGTATAATATAATATGATAATTATAAAGAAAATATGTGTTAAATGTTTGAAAAATAAATGTAATGTTGCAAAATAAAATAGTAAGGAAACCTAGAATGTAGTGGTTGAGGATAGATGTATGGCTAATGGAATGATAGATAAAGACTGGGAAAATTGTAGAACGAAAGAAACAGTACGACAGATAATATGATACATGAAAGAGAAGAATGATAATAATAAAAAATATGAATAAATTACGAGAGATAAAAAGTCTCTGTCCAACAGCGGGGACCATAAAAAAAAATTAAAATAAAAAAGATGTGTGAAGCAACGAGGAGTATCGTCAGATCTTTCTGGATTTCTATAAAAAAGTAATAAGAATAATGATATATGGTAATGAATAAAAATGATAAAAAACAAGTTCCATCTGTAATAAAATTTAAAAATGGTGACAAATTTAATCTGTGATATCTAATGGATTCGGGCGTTATTTTAAGTCCATACTAAGTAAGAAAAGGACCAATATATAGCTACTTCCGCCATGCAGCAGTAGTCGTGCAATAAAGTGCACCTCCCGCCAGCCCGCTGATAAATGCGCATGCGGCAAACAATGCGAATTACACAACCACCACCGCTAAATCACCCAACACGTGTTTCACCCCTCCACGGAGCATCCTCAGGAGTTATGTTACACCGATTAGTGCCAAACACAGAGTCACTGTTGGGTGGTTCTCTATTATAATTAAGATAGGATACTATGGCCTCGCTTATCAAGGAAGAAAAGACACGTCTATAGTTCCCTAAGTTCTGTAAGAAAATCGCTGCATAAATAATAAATAAGAATAAAAGTTAAAATCTAATAAAATTGTAAACAAAATAAATATAAGCAATAACAAAATACTTAAATTAAATACTGTAAAATAAAATAAAAATAAAATTTGTAAAAACTTAGGAACGAGGTGATGGATGAAAGGCATCAAGGGAGGGGGGAAATTTAATGAAAAGGCAAACCCATATGAAATGTAGATAGTAAGAAAAAGAAAGAAATACCTTAAGATGCATGGAAGAAGAGAGTGTAAATAAAAATATTAAGTGAATAAATTATTAAAAAGAAAAGTACCTAAACCAGAAATAAGCAGTACGAAAGGCCACCAATAGCGGGGGAAATAAAAAATACTTTGAATTTAGAATTTTTTCTTCAGTACTACCCCGCTTTACGCGAGGGATACGTTCCAAAAAAAATCGCGTTAACTGAAATTCGCGTATAATGAGGTTTATGATTAAACACAGTCAAAAATTATTACAAAAAAATACAAATCATTTTAATCAATCACTTTCACTTTCTAGGAACACTTTATGCAATACATACTCTTATTTTTTACGGAAAAATACATCTATTGTCTTTTGGGTAACGTTTTGTTTACGTTCTTGTAAAATACGTTCATAACACCCAATACTGTTTTTAATTGTTTGACAGATGGTCAAGACACCATAGAGAAGTTGATGACTACATTATATTTATACGCACTCTTTCGCGTAATTCGAGGCATTTGAGCGCGAAATTTGCAAATCGCGTTATAGTGAAACCGCGTATAACGGGGTCGCGTAAAGCGGGGTATTACTGTATTCTAAATTCAAATTAAATGTTTGTAAATTACCTGTAGAAGTGCAGTCCTAATTCTGAAGTCATGTTGATATCTCGTTCCCATTTGTGGTAGGAGTCTGCTGCAATGTCCCCAGTGTCCTGGTTCTTTATGGCGCTGGGATTGGTGTGGACATACCTATCCCATATGTTCTCGCCTTTGTCTAGGAAATTAAAAAAAAATTAATGAAACAAATAATATATTTTTTTTACATGGCCCTCGAAATGGGAGAACTTTCGTATCCCTAACTCGCTGTGGATTATGGACTTTTATTTCATTTTTTTAATAATTTTTTCATTTATTGCTGTTCTCTTCTTTCATACATCCTATGTTCTTCCATTCTTTTGCTTACTTTCCGCATTTCATCTAACTTTCCTTTTCAATCTATTTCCCTCTTTTTAGAAGCTTTCCATTCACTTTCGTATCCCTAACTTGGTGTGGATTAGGAACTCTTATTATATTTTTAAATAATTTTGTTTAATTATAATTTTATTGCCGTTCTCTTCTTTCATACATCCTATGTTCTTCCATTCTTTTGCTTTCTTTCCGCATTTCATCTAACTTTCCTTTTCATTTTATTTCCCTCTTTTTCGAAGCCTTCCATTCATAACCTCATTCCTCAAGTTTACAATTTTATTTATTTATTTACAAAACAGATAATATTAGAACGGAGCAGAAAGTTAAACAGAATCCTCATTAATTTTTTTCATCTATACTTAAAGACTTAGACTTAAAAATTCAAATGTATTTACACCAATACCTCACTTTTCGTCGTGGTTCCAAAAAAACACGACGCAAATTGAAACGCCGCAAAGTGAATTAAGATTTTCTATAGCAAACCATGTAAAGGTCGAAGATAGGTTCCAGGGTTACGAAAATACTGCTTTATAAAAAGAAAATTGAACAAAGTAAACATTTAAAAAACAAACTCTGTCAATAAATAAATTGAAAAATATTTACTTTTTTGTAACTAAAAACAACGCGTAAAAATTTATATAAATTTATTATTCTCTTTTTAAAAAAGCACAATACACTACGTAACTGAAACTGAACTCTGAAATTGCTAAAACAAAGTGAAAACAAATCTGTATTAATATTGCGTTGATTTTTAGTTAGAAAGGGAATCCCCGAGTTTTGATGGCATGGCGCAATTAGAAACAAAAGTGTTGCCATCTTTTAGAAAAAAAAGAAAATTTCGAAAAAAAAATTAAAGACTGGAACCCAAAACAACGCAACCTCGAAAATTTAACGACGCACAGTGAAAATTAGTACTAATTAAGCAGCGACGCAACTTCGAAAAGAACGCAAAACGAAACGCCGCAAAGCGAGGTATTGGTGTATTTATTTATTTAATACCACACGATCGCCAACCCGCTTACCTAATGTTTCGATTACGGGCTAAAAAGGTGATGAAGGAAAAAAAAATTCAATCATCACCATCATGACAGCCGATAGATGCCTACTGCAAGATCTTCCACCAAGATAGTCACATTGACCGGTCATATGCTGCCTGAATCAATCAACTTCCCCTGACTTTGACTTTTTTTTTTGTTTCGGTGGGGGAAATCTTCCGGTATTCAAGATGGCCTGCCTCTGGGGGGAGGACAGGGGAATGTGGGATTCCTACCCACTACCCCCCCCCCCCCGGTGGTCGCCCTCTGCGCTATACGGGGGACTGCGGTATCGCCCGGTCAGGGATCGCTGTGCTATTTTTCGATAGCTCGTCCCGGGGTATGCGTGGATACGCTACCCCTGAAACCCTCGTGGTGCTATCACGATGGTTCGAGACCACATTGACTTGGTCTAACCTAGACGGAGAATTGAGAATGAACCAAAGAAATGGAAATGGGTAGCAAGCATTAATTACAGGAACATCGCTTTCCTTTTGAAAAACACTTACAAGTTCTTTAGTGACGTTATAGGACTATACAAAACCAACTAAAATACTGAATATACTCTACTGATATAAATTACTAGAAAAATTAAAAAATGCGTTGTAAAAATTATATTAAAAAAGTAGTAATAATAATAATCTGAAGTAAATATCAAACATTTAAAAGAATGGGAGGCGTTTTGTAAATCTAAATGAATACTGTGCGAAAAAGAGAAAATGTGAAAAATGAAAGAAGGAGATAGAAAATAAAAATGTGAAATGAAATAATTATTGATAATAATATACCTGTCCGAACTAGAGGTCCACAATAGCGGGGACCAAAAAATTAAAAAATAAAAATCCCGTCGTCCCTAATGGGCGTCTTGTAAATACATCATATTTATTGTAATAAGATATAATTAACAATAAGCTCACGTAATAAATATTTATAAACTTGTAATAAAACCTCTTTTGCTATACTATTTGTATCTGGTTGGTTGATGAAATTAAAAAGGTTACAATTTATAAAAAAGTAGTAACTTAAATTTTGTTTCGCATTTTAAATGTATTTACAATAAGTCTTGAATATTTTTATTTCTAATTTTTAAATGGAATTTTATATTATTATCTTTAAATTTTACTGGTTATATTATATTATAATCTACGAACTTATGTTATCTTAGTGATATTTAAATATATCAATATATCACTAATAAGTTCATTGAATAAAAATTTTAAAATAATCTTATTATAATGTAAAAATTCCCAAGTGGAACAAACCGATTCAATTTCTATACCACTGTATTGAGTTTGAGGAGAAAATCTGTCGTATTTTAAAGAAAATACCTGAATTGATTTTTAAAAATATGTGTTTAATATTAATCAATGATATATGCCCCGTTATTTTTTCACAAATGTTTACAGTCTTTCAGGTAACATGTGATTCTGTGGAAGTTAAAATCAGAAGAGTTCAATCTTATCCTAATTTCTATTGAATTGGGCTGTTCTGTTATTATCATGTGGATTACACCGTGAATATATATATATATATATATATATATATATATATATATATATAAAAAATGATATATATATATAATATATAAAATTCTCATGTCACGGTGTTCGAACTTGAACTCCTCCGAAAGGGCTTGACCGATTTTTACCAAATTTTACATGCGTTTTCAGTATGTCTGAGAATCGGCTACTGTCTATTTTCCATACCCCTAAATGATAAGGATGGTCCACCCCTAAATTTTATTTTTAATTTTTTAGACAATTTTTTTTGTTTTTATTTTATTATGATACAGCATACAAAAATACAAATCTAAATTTTCACCCCTCTACGATCAACCCTTATCTTACATTTGTTAATTAAAAACTTTAATTATTTTTGCAAAACAACGTTTGCGGGATCAGCTAGTATATATATATATATATGGACAGTTTATTTTGAAAGTGGTGTAAGTCCATTTTTTGAGAAAAATGAGCTATTACGTAATTCATGCTTAATTTAAAGTAAATTTTTTATATATAATAAGTCCGTGTATAATTTCTCAAAAAAATCCCATGTTTTGTACAACTTAAAATCGGTCGATAAATGAAATTGCATAATCATCGATTATGAAAGTGGTGTAAGTCCAATTGACAGAAGTAGGTGGCATAGCAGATGGATGCCGATCAGTGATTTGTTATTTTTCATTTATTTTATATTACGTGTCAAGAGTTGCTAATTTAGATTAGTTATTCTATTTTTTTGTTAAAATGGTTTTTGTTATATATACATATTTTTTTTAATGTTAGTTTTTTAATCCATCAACAAAAAAATTCTATGTATAATTAAAGTATTGTTGTTTGTGGAAAAGGTAGAAAGTGTGTCAAGATTTCTGTTGTCAGGCATTCAGGTCATGATTATGTGGAGATAGACATTCAGAGTAACTCACATGCGGGTCCTTAACCTTTTGTCACCGTTCTACACGCACCGATGATTGAATTTACACGAAAAGCTGTTTATAGTCATTACATGAAGCGATTTAGTGAACGCAATGTAAGACGTTATAATGTGGACACGTCTCTGTGATAGAAATTTACAGAAGAAATATATTCTTCTACTCTGTCGTACACTGTTGTGTTTGCGGTCATGCCTTGGACGGTTTTGGTGACGGCTTTCATACCCTCATTCCTGGACAACTCAGGTTCCTTCATGCGTTATACGTACCTTCTCTTGTATCTTTGATTGATTTTCGTGGGATGATCTTTTCAGCCGATGAACGCCCACCAAACCATAGGTTTCCCCAAAGATTTTTTTTATTTAGAGTCCCTGCTATTGGGGTCTATTCGTACCCGTAATTAGTTTGGGACAAGGACTTTTATTTCTCTTTTAATTAATTTTTTCACATATATTATTTTCTCTTCTTCCACGCGTCTTAGAATATTTCATTCTCTTCCTTACTTCTTACATTTCATCTGTCTCATCATGTCTTCAGTACTCCTAGTGGAGTGCCCACCCATGCCGTGGAATATAAGTGCAGTGGTAAATAAACTAATGCTGAATAAATACATTTAAAAAACTTTAAAGTTAAACGGTTTTTTGATATCCATATTGTGGCGGTTGTGGAAAAATATGTTCCTAGTCCGCCATATTGGAACGGCGTCCATCTTGAATTTTAAATTTTGACATAATCATCGTGTTTTACTAGTGTAGCCCTTTCATTTGATACCCATATTGAGGGGGTTAAGGAAAAATACGTAATCCCCCCTTTTTTATCGGCGGCTATCTTAGGTTTATAATGTTATTGATTTTATTATATTGTATTGATATCTAAATTAAATGTATGTATCAAATTTCAGATCAATCTGACAACGGGAAAGTGCTTAAATTTCAATTTCTAATTTTGATCCAAATAAATTCCGTACGGGTCGAACTAAATAAAACCGTTTAAAAATATATTTACCACTAGCATTCCATGCTCCTTCAATTTGATACGATGAGGTAGCAGCACCGAACAAGAATCCCGGCGGGAACTCCCGGTGTTCTTGGCACCATACCGCGCTAATCAGGAAACTGTCAAAGAGAATTTTCATTAGAGTATTGTAGAATGATTTATAACAGGGGTGAGAAATATTTTTAGTCAGCGACCAGAAATAAAGTTTAAAATTTTTTGCCTAGTTGCACATTATGTTATATATATGCACATTATATATTACAACATTAAAATATACAAATATTAATGCAAAATAAAGTTTTTAAAGTTTAATAAAGTGTAACACATATTTATACGTATACACTTTATCAGATATAGTCTAAATGAAATCAAAAAAATCAGGCGACATCACTGCCAAGGATTCTTGTTAATATTCGTTTATTGAATAATAAGCTTTTTCACATCAATTTACATTTGTATATTTATAACTAAGAAAAAAAGGTCTAAAACATGCAACACGTGGCAAAATACTGCAATTTTTGAAGACGAGTCTTTGACCAATATATATTATATATATATATATATATATATATATATAATATTTATATATATATATATTAATATATATAATATTTTAAACATTTTTTTGGCGAGCCGCACATATAGTGACACCTAATAATTTACAATACTTTATTTATAATAAACATTAGAATTAAAAAAAATGTCAAATTTAATGAAAAGTAAAGGTTTCATATACAAATTTATATTTAAAACTTTACTTTCCCTATCGTGAATCACTCAGTTTTTACCGGTGGTTATTTTTTATATATATCACTGTAAAATATTATTTTAAAATTTTCCGCAAACATATGTACTTCCGAACGGGGATAACATTTGCACTTTGTTGTTTTTAGAGTACAAATAATATTCAGAAAAAATTTTTTTTTAATTGTAACAATTTAAGAGTAACTCGTCAAAAAACTATTTTAGTTTAGGATGTAAAATCATTTTATTATAATTAATTTTATAACAATTAAGAAGAGGACCGATATTTAGCCACTTCCGCACATGCGGTGGTAGTCGTGCAACAAAGTGCACCGCCCGCCAGCCCGCTGATAAATGCGCATTATCTGGAGTGGTGGTCACGAGCTAGTAGGAAGATCTGGGTAGATAGCTCTTTTTATTATCTTTCCACTTCTTTCATTCCACAATTTTCTCAATCTATCTCTTTCTTTCTATTCGCCATACATCCATTCTCAACTACACCAATACCTCACTTTGCGTCGTGGTTACGTTCCAAAAAAACACGACGCAAATTGAAATGACGCAAAGTGAATTAAGATTTTCTATAGCAAACCATGTAAAGATCGAAGATAGGTTTCAGGGTTACAAAAAATACTACTTTTTAAAAAAAAATTGAACAAAGTATACATTAAATAAAAAATAATATAACACTGCTAATAAATAAATTGTAAAAATATTTACATTTTTTGTAACCAGAAACAACACGTAAAAATTTATATAAATTTGTTATTCTCTTTTAAAAAAAGCACAACACACTAAATAATTGAAACTGAACTCCAAAATTAGCAAAGGAAAGTGAAAATAAAACTGTATTAAAATTGCGTTGATTTCAAGTTAGATAAGGAATCCCCGAGTTTTGATGGCGTGGCGCAATTAGAAACAAAAGTGTTGCCATATTTTTTTAAAAAAAAATAAAGAATCTAACCCATAACAACGCAACCTCGAAAATCTAACGACGCACAGTGAAAATTAGTACTAATTAAGCAGCGACGCAACTTCGAAAAAAACGCAAAACGAAACGACGCAAAGCGAGGTATTGGTGTATATTCAATTTGTACTTATATGTTATTTACTTAGAACACAACGACTCAATACTTCGATAACTTACTCTAGGCTTTATATTTCAGTAGGTGTACTCATTCATGCGTTTTTGTGTAATGCATGTAAATAAAAATCTGAACAAAAAATGCAGTTTTGATAGGATAAATGTAGACTGATTAAAAAGCTAAAACCTTCTTGGAGATATAATTAATAATTTACAAAATTTTCTCAATGGAGGCCATTGGATGTATGGTTTGCAATCTATCTAGTACAGGCATATATATGTTACAATTTAGGTGATCTAGGCTAAATTCTGGGCGCATATCATGTGTTGTTTTTGCCCCTGATCACTTTCTAAGTATGCGTTTTATAATTGAAAGAGCTTGGGTAGGTAGGTATCTCATTATTAAATAATTCTGAAACAACATTAAGATAAAATTTAACTTATCTGAAGAATTAATATATTATCTATGTATATTAGATAATAAAATAATATACAACATTAGGATTATGTTATTACCGTCAAGATAAAAATAAGTTTTGCTATCTATTTACATTTCATTCATTTAGGTAAGCGTTTCAAATATAGGGTGGGCCAAAAATTTTTGCAAATAGCAACACTTGATTTCTCCAAAACCGTGAGAGTAAGGGGCCAACGGCGAGACGGAGCACATCTCGACGATGTAATTTTTAAAAAATAAATATCAATGAATGATAATTACGATAAATAAATGATAAACAAAATAGCATTTGTACTTTTATTTCTACACATGTTTCAAAAGTGCAAAAATTTATGGCCCACTCTATATTTCTCTGTGCTTAAAAAAAATTGTAATATTCCAGAGTAATATTGTTATAAATATAAATAAAATCTTATTTGTGGTTTGGAAAAACGTTTATTTAATACAATTTAACAATTACAATAATTTGTGCGTGGAAAATGAATAATTCGCCTGCGAGCGGTTATACATCGAACTCTAGTTCCAGACTCTCAGAGAACTACCAAAGGAGACGCGCGCGTGCTGCGCGTTGGCTGCGTGCCAAAGATGCAAGCAAGAACGCGTATAGTGTAGTTTTAATTAGTTTTTATTTCTAATCAACAATATATTATTAACAATATATTATATTCACCTTCGTCATCAACAACCTTTTGCCATCTAGTATATAAAAACAATGTCGGAGCGGTAAAAATCAATCGGTTTTTCTGTAAAACATGTCGACAGAAACGACATTACTTTCTGGTCCCCCTAATATATATATAAAAAAGTTAACATTTAACTTTTTATAAAGAATTTAAATGATACACCTTATTCTATTTCACGTATATATTCATTATTTATTTAATCATAGTATAATACACATGGGGTCATTTAAATTGACCACATATGTAAAAATAATTTAAAAAGAGACCAGAAATTAAAAACATGCTGAACACCCCTGGAGCAAAGTAATATTGATTCCAAAAAAACCGCCATATTTAAAAACTCCCGCGGACGCCGTCACAACGCTCATAGTCGTTTATTTAATGGAATCAGGCGTTACCTTGCGGAAGTCCGTCCTATGTAAGAAAAGGAACAATATTTAGCCATTTCCGCACATGCAGTGGTAGTCGTGCAACAAAGTGCACCGCCCGCCAGCTCTCTACCCAACACGAAAAAACATGGCAAGGGGTCTACGACACAAAAAAGTTTGGGGAACTCTGATCTAGACCCTCAAGCAAACACAGTAATATCAAAAAATACTTTCGTAAATCAGGCTACTAAGGGTTAAAAGTTAAATGTAACAAAAAATTTATATATGAAAATTTATACGATTTCACATATATATTCATAATTCATTTAACACATGGTGTCATTTGAAGTGACCGCATATACATGCCATAAAACAATTTATAAAGAGACCAATTAGATAGAAATTAAAAAACATACTAAACTAACGTATAGCGTACCAAACGCTTCCTGATATAAGAGTCGATAATAAACTCAGATCGGTTTTATTGTGATGACTTTTACAATCATAAATACAGACATTACATATTTAACACTAAAACAATTTTTTATGTTTATGATTTAGGTGTAAATAAATTTATAAAGATACTAGCTGATCCCGGAAAAGGTGGTTTTGCAAAAAAAATTAAAGTTTTTAATTAACAAATCAAAAATAAGGGTTAATCGTAGAGGGGTGAAAATTTAGGGTTGTATGCATTTTTGTATGCTGTATCATATTAAAAGAAAAAAAACTAAAAAAATTGTCTAAAAAATAAAAAAAATTTAGGGGTGGACCACCCTTACCACTTAGGGGTATGGAAAATAGATAGTAGCCGATTCTCAGACTTACTGAATACGCATATAAAATTTGGTAAAAATCGGTCAAGCCGTTTCGGAGGAGTTCAAGTTCGAACACCGTGTCACGAGAATTTTGTATATGAGATAACTCCAAGACATTATTAATTTTATGAAGTATAAATATATTTCAGGTTTCATTACATTTGATTTGTTTTATGCTGCTAGCCGATTAAGGCTTTTTCGAAATTGAGTTCGTGGAAACAGGAGGTCTGCAGGCTTGCGCGCACGCACGATGAGATACTATACCCGTGTAGGTGTATAGTGTAGTGAATGAGGTGTAGTGTAAGTTGTGTGAAGCGTGGACTACTCGGTGGTCAGGAGTGATAGAGGCCTCTCCAGACCGCCCTGAACGCGGTCTAGGCGGGCGGGAGCTCGATGTAAACCGAATGTCGTGTCGATACGGGGAGCGGAATTTATTTAAATTCGCTTGGGCGGCGATAGCGCCATATATTTCATATGCTAACGTAAATAAATATATCAGTATAAATAGATAATGACTTGTTTATATCATGTCGGAAATCTCATTATTCTATTGCTATGTTATTTTATTGTATATTAAATAGATAACATATTAAACAACATTATCTCAATGCGGTATAAGAAACTAATCCTCCTTTAGTTTATTATTTATTTCGCATCACTGTTGAGATTTTAATATGACAGGCTTTGGAATTTATATTACTAACTTACTTTTATCGTGTTTTAAAGATGTGATAAAAGATTTGTTTAGCAAAATATTAAGCGATTCATTTATATTTCTTACATTTTTAAGTACGTTTCATTGAAATTCCCTAACTGCGAACAGCGTGGACGAACGGAGGTTGTATGTCGGATATATCCTTGGCTCGCCTGCGGTCCACGCTGCCATTCTAAGCATACACAACATCAAAACTACACAGCTCTACTTGCACTCTACATCGGCTTATGTCTACTTCCCAATGAGTTTCGTAAAGAGCGCAATCCACGCTGAACACAACCGCATTTGGAAGGGTCGACATACCATAGGACTCCATTCGAAACTCACCGACATAAACAAACTGCAAAAACTCATCAAGACATCTTTCCATCTCACACAACTACTAAGCGGGCACGGGTACTGCAAGCAGTACCTGCACCGTTTTAAAATAATCGATAACGAAACTTGCCCATGTGACGACTCCACAGTACAGACTTTTAATCACTTACTCAGACACTGCTCCCGATTCGAATCTAAAAGACGTAACCAAGTGACCTTATGTGAAAAACTTAATATACCTCCGTTCAGCTTACCGGACCTTCTCAAGAAAAAAGTCTACAGCAGAATCTTTTGATGAGTTGGCCCGGCACATTGTCCTAAATCTGCATTTAATGGTCTGAAGCGCTTGGGCAGCGACTTGAAATAAAATAATGTACCAACTAATATGTAATTGAGTATTCCAAATTGTATTGTTAACATATATAAATTTTAGCTGTATTTACCCATAAGAGAAAATTGTGTAAGATAAATTGTAAAAAATTATAAAACGCTGTCGTGCCTCGCAGCTGGGAGAAGAAAGATCCGTATCAAATAGCGGCAACCCTCTCCCAACTGTCTGCGTTTAGTTTAAGCGAAAAATAAATATTGTAAAAAAAAAAACACTAGCGATACAAATTCACAAAAAACAGCTCTACTCGGGTAGAGCGGTTTACTACGTGCGAATGATATCGTACAACTGGAACGCGTCTGTTCAGCTTCTGTTTTATTTTTAAGTTCTCCGACCCTTCCGCTCCGTGAACTCAGTTCCGATGAAGCTGTAAAAGCCTTAGGGCTAACAGCATCAACTTCAACCGAAACCAAGCAAGAAGCAATTAGCAAGTAATTAAGTTAGTAACATTTTTATATGCAACTCGTATTACTGCAATCAAAAAGTAAGGCGATACTACCATTTATTACTCCTTTGTAGGTTGATCTGTCATTTATTACTCCTTTGTAGGTTGATCTGTCTATAACAGGGGTGAGCAACCTTTTTATTCGGAGGTCCGCAGTTTCAAAAACAGTGGGCCATGAAAAAAAAAGTATATGTTTAAGGTTCAAACCATGTTATAAACGTAATTCATGTTCGTAATCAACCGATTTACAACTAATTAGACACTTTTATTATCTTTAAAGTCTTGATTCTAGCATTGAAAAAATATACAAAAATAAATTACAATTTACTTGCCTCGAGGGCCGCATGGGGGCGCAGGTTGCTCATCCCTGGTCTATAACATTTGCGAAGCTTCTGTTTTTCAAAAGTTGGAAAATCATTTTGTTCAGACCAAAGTATATTGAAGGCTGTTTTGTGGTCAAATTGGTGCCGAAATCGCTCAAAAAAAATCATTTAAGACTTGATAATATCGTTCCGCGATCGCAGTATTTGCCTGATTTGGCTCTGTGCGATTTCTGGCTATTCACCAAACTAAGGCCAAAGCTGGGACGATGTTTTGACATAATTGAGGAGATAAAAAAACTATTCCCACTGTTTTGAGGACTGGAAAAAGTGTGTTTATCGAACTGGTATTACTTTGAAGGGAATGAAATTTATTTTGGATGAATAAATAAAGAATTTATAATTTATAAACCAATTCAATTTACTTTTTGATCACAGTATTACTCTCGGATTATGTATCTAAAGCTATAATATCCTATTACAGTAATACCCCGCTTTACGCGACCCCGTTATACGCGGTTTCACTATAACGCGAATTGCAAATTTCGCGCTCAAATGCCTCGAATTACGCGAAAGAGTGCGTATAAATATAATGTAGTCATCAACTTCTCTATGGTGTCTTGACCATCTGTCAAACAATTTAAAACAGTGTTGGGTGTTGCGTATTTAACAAGAACGTAAACAAAACGTTACCCAAAAGACAACAGATGTATTTTTCAGTAAAAAATAAGAGTATGTATTGCATAAAGTGTTCCTAGAATTAAAGTGATTGATTATAATGATTTGTATTTTTTTGTAATAATTTTTGACTATGTTTGATCATAAACCTCGTTGTACGCGAATTCAGATAACGCGATTTTTTTTGGAACGTATCCCTCGCGTAAAGCGGGGTATTACTGTATTTTTTGATTCTTAAGTAATAATAGAGTTTGTGAAATAATTCTCTACTCTACCACTCTTTTGAGGTTTTGTAAAAGTGATATCGAACAAGAAACCCGTGTTGAATTGTGATCTCTTATCAGATCAGGGTGTGTTTGGATAGCAACTCGAAGATAAAGGATGCGATAGAGTTTAATTTTTTTTCTCTCAAATTAGACTTTTATGGCATTTTTCCTATTACGTAAATGGTTGGTAATAATCATATGTTTTAATACGGATAAAAATAAATACAGCTCATGTAAGTTGCAGTTACAAAAATTAATTTAAATAAAGAACTATTTTATATGATTACTAGCTGATCCCGCAAACGTTGTTTTGCAAAAAAAAAATAAAGTTTTTAATTAACAAATAAAAAATTAGGGTTAATCGTAGAGGGGTGAAAATTTAGGGTTGTATGTATTTTGGTATGCTGTATCATAATAAAATAAAAACCAAATTGTTTAAAAAAAAATTAGGGGTGGACCACCCTTATCACTTAGGAGTATGGAATATAGATAGTAGCCGATTCTCAGACATACTGAATACGCATGTAAAATTTGGTAAAAATCGGTCGAGCCGTTTCAGAGGAGTTCAAGTTCGAACACCGTGACACGAGAATTTTATATATTAGATTTACATAACTGTTTCATACTTGTTTCAATTTACTTGGTTTTTTTTTTACTTTATTATCACGACATTTTACGACCGTGTTTTATTATCATAATCATAAATAACATTCAATATATATGGTTTCTTTTATCAGAAATAATGAAAACTATTAATATAATATAATTACTTATTTATATCGAAGTTAAATTAAAACGTGTTTAAATTAATGAAAATAAAAAGTATTTAATACGCACCAATAAATTGTAGTTTTCAAATAAGTCATAGTGAGTTTGAAAAAAAAAATATTTTCCTGCGAGGTTTTCTTTTTACATTTTCTTTCTTCGCTCCCTGAATAGTCGAATGCGTGAATGTAACTGAGAGATTTCTTTGAGCGCGTTCATTATATTGGTTCCATAAAAACAGCGTCGCGCGTTGTCTTATCTGAATAGATTCAAAATGCTAAAGTGAGGTCATCCAGGGCTGGGGTAATGTGTACAATTTTTTTTTCCACAAAACACATTATCATCTGCTACTTCGCATTTATTACTATTGTGTAGTTATTACACAATCGAATGCGATACAGTGAAGATGTAATTCTAGTGTTGTTGTAGTTTACTAGAATAATGGTTGTTAATGTTAATCACCTTTGTCATCATATGTATGTATATATATATATATATATATATATATATATATATATATGTACTAGCTGATCCCGCAAACGTTGTTTTGCAAAGTTTTTAATTTACAAATAAAAAATAAGGGTTGATCGTAGAGGGGTGAAAATTTAGGGTTGTATGTATTTTTGTATGATGTATCATAAAAAAATAAAAACAAAAAATTTTGTATAAAAAAATAAATAAAAAATTTAGGGGTGGACCACCCTTATCACTTAGGGGTATGAAAAATAGATAGTAGCCGATTCTCAGATCTACTGAATACGCATATTAAATTTGGTAAAAATCGGTCAAGCCGTTTCGGAGGAGTACGGTAACTAACATTGTGACACGGAAATTATATATATATATATATATATATATATATATATATATATATATATATATATATATATATATATATATAAATATACACACATATATATATATATATATACAGGTAGGTATATTGGTCTCAATCAATAAGACTGGTTTAAAGCTTCTTGCATCCGTGGTCTTTCGACGAACTTAACAAGGTTTTAGTGCTCGTATGTGCCGTGGTCTTGCACGTAATAAAATAGTTCAACTTGATAGATATTACTATCAGAATGCGTTACTCTTAATGGCATATAATTATAGATACGAGTGTTTCAATAGAGTCTTGTTCTGACAAGCATACTGTCTTATTGCAGTAGTAGAGATATTCGTATAATTTTTACAAGATTATACATTATTCATGTTGTTATCCACATGGGAAAACTTATGTAAGTGAGAAAAATACTAGAGGAACTGAATTTGAAATAAAAAAGAATCGCTATAAGTCGTTACCGGAAATAAACACTTTTCAAAGGCTGTATGTTTCGAGGCTTACCTAACGCTGTCTATTTGAATCTGTCTTTTTAAAATTATTGGCATCTGTATTCCACTCTTGCCTACGTTTATACATTTACGTTTATCACTTTGGATTTTTTACTCAAGGTTTTGCATGTCAGTGTTTACTATGTCCCTAGATATATTTTAACGACGCCCTAACAATGTTCAGTTCCGCAGTGTCGACGTGGTCTCGGCCCAGTTCTTCACGGGGCACGGGGGGTTCTCTGGGTACCTCCACAGGTTCAAGCTCAAGGAGGACCCCTTGTGCTTCTGTGAACCGGGCGTGGGCCAGACCGTGATCCACCTTGTGGCCCAGTGTCCCGCATTCGAGGGACTCCGGCTCGACTTCGAGTGCCGGTCTGGCGTTAAAATCGGGGAGGAGTCAATAGCCTCCCTGAAAAATCGTAAAAAATGCTATAGAAAGAAATAAAACGTAAATATTGCAAAAAAATAGATAACAACGACAAAATAAGAGCAAAATAATATACAGTACTGTGATGTAAAATAATTATAGAATTTAATAAAAATGTGATATAAAATAACAATGTAATTATGAAAATGTAAAAAGAAAAGAGGAATGAATGAAAGGTGATACAGAGCAAAAGGGAAAGACAGCTGAATTGTGGCATGAAAGAATAGACCGAAAGACAATGTGAAGTATAAAAGAAGAGAAAGTAAAGAATAAAAAATTATATGATTAATTAAATTTGCCCGTAAAGTCCCTGTCCCACAGAAGATAGGGGTACGACCCCCAATAGCGGGGGCCATAAAAAAAGAACAATGTTCAGTTTTTAAAATTACGTTTCGCGAAGGTAAATTTACCTATCTGGACAATTTGTCTCAAGTATATTTAATCAATTACATTATACTACCTTAGTTTATGTACTTAACTAAATGTGAACATTATTTAATCTCAAAATATATAATAAACCTACATAGGGAGTTAGAACAAACCTTAAAGAAAATAAACGGTGAATATTCTGCAATAAAATTAAATATCGCGATATATAAAGAATTTAGGTCAGACAACTGTTTTTATATTTCAACGACTAATCAGACGCCATGATGGATTTTGAATTGTTGTCTGTTGTACGTACGGACGGTATAAGGATTTGTTTACATGTATTTATTTTAGTTTACATGTTAAAGTTTTTTACTTATAAACCTCATTTTTTATTATTATGTTCGATGTTGCACAGATAAGCGTCCGTGCCTTTGTTTTTACATTTACGTTATTACACTGTAAGTAAATAAGTCTACGAATGTATAACAATGTTCAGTTTTTAATATTACGTTTCGGGTGATCACTTGTTCATCTCTACTTCATATTACCATCATCAGTTTGTGCACCAGTATCTGTGCAGCGGCTGCCGTATTCTCATCGATGAATCTTGCGATCGCGTCTTGAGTCTCGTCCGTGTGATGATCATCGTGTGTGACGTGATATTGCTTCCGCCGCAAGGACACTGTTATACAGCCCGAGAGTGTGTATTGTTCCAAGGATCATGATCATCATTATTTCAGCCGATAGACAGAGAGAGACAAATATAGAGACAGAGAGAGATAGAGTTTATCGCTGTCTTGTCTTTTGCTTTCTCGCTACCTTTTCGATGACGTCAGTCCATCTATCACTATAAGTATATAATATATTGTGTCTGTATATAAATTAGTTTTTTTTGCTAGTATATATATTAAAGGTGCTTTATATTATATATAATCTTTAATGGAATCAGGCGTTATTTTGCGGAAGTCCATCCTAAGTAAGAAAAGGACCAATATATAGCTACCATAATATGCAATAAAGTGCACGACTGCGATTGCATGTGCGGAGGTAGCTATATATTGGTCCTTTTCTTATATATATAATCTGTAAAATATAAAGTAATCAAAAAGTAAGGTGAATTTGTAAATAAGATGTAAATTCTTTATTTATTTTTCCTTAAATTTTATTCCCTTTAAAGTTATGCCTGTAATAAAACGCACTATCCGTGCTGCGTTTACCGTCTCATGGTCGAAACTTCAAAACTTTTCGATCTAACGAGCAATTCTTCGAGCAATAAAAGGCAAAAAAAACAATAAAGCCTGTCTACTTTTCAGCCGGTGGTAGTATACAGATAAGTTGGTATATATAAACATAAAATATTGTTTCACATTCCCTAAGGGAAGTGTTTTTATCCTTATTTTTAGTTTTTGGTCTTATCTTTTCATTTTTCTATTCAGCGGATTAACGTCCACTGTATGGCACAGGTTCGTTACGACGACCGGTCCTGCGCTGCCTACATCCAAGGACCTCCTGGTACTCTATCTCTTGGATCCACCTGGTGGTCGCCACTCGAAATCCTTTCGACCATAACGGCCATCAGTTGCACGAGCGAAGTTCCCCGACCAGTGTCACTTCACACGAGAAATTCTTCGAGCAATAAACAGCAAAAAAGAACAACAAAGCCTGTCTACTTTTCAGCCGGTGGTAAAGTCTGCAGAGAAGTTAGTATATATAAACAAAATATTGTTATCATTATTTTTAGTTTGGGGTTTTCTTTTATTTTTCTTTTTAGCGTCCACTGTATGGAATAGGTTCGTCACGACGACCGGTCCTGCGCTGCCTGCTTCCAGGGACCTCCCGGTACTCTACCCCCTCGATCCACCTGGTGGTCGCCACTCAAAATCCTTTCGACCATAACGGCCATCAGTTACACGAGTTACGTGACCAGTGCCACTTCACACGAGCTAAAAAGAAACAAAAGAAAGAACAAGACCTGTACGAAAGAATTTTTTTTTCATTGTTCCATTGTAAACAAGAGATTGTTAATGCTCTTTAAGTTGGAAGATGCTAAAAAGCGTTGACATTAAACGCTATATAGCAGCGTGACGTTATAAATGCTATCGCACGTATGCATTTATGCGTAACAAATTGTTATGTTAAGAATATATTATGATAAACTTGTTAATATTGATATGTAAAATAATCTTTAAACGTATGTATTATCATAATATTTTTTATGTGAAACACGTACGAGTAACGGGAAAATTATTCGCTTTAGATATTAGCGCGAAATTTTAAATGTATCTTTTTAATTATTTCGTAGAATAAACGAATGAACGGTACGGAACTAGTGTATAAATTACCGTTACGTGGAATTTAACTTCGGGTCGCATTTGCAGTCGTTCAATGAGTCATATACTGGTCTGTGCTAGGTTGTTATTAAACGGTTTTATTTAGTTCGACCCCCACGGAATTTATTTGTTTATTTATTTGGATCAAAAATTAGAAATTGAAATTTAAGCACCTTCCCGTTGTCAGATTGATCTGTAATTTGGTACACACATTTAATTTCGATGACAATACAATATAATAAAATCAATAACATTATAAATCTAAGATGGCGGCCGATACAAAATGGCGGATTACGTATTTTTCCTTAACCCCCTCAATATGGGTATCAAATGAAAAGGGCTACACTAGTAAGACACGATGATTATGTCAAAATTTAAAATTCAAGATGGACGCCGTTCCAATATGGCGGACTAGGTACATATTTGTCAACAACCACCACAATATGGGTATAAAAAAACCGTTTAACTTATAAGTTTTTTAAATGTATTTATTTTAATGTTTTATGTAATACGTTTGACTTTATACTTTTATTGTACGATTGTATTCAGGACATCGAATCCGTGACCTATGATCACAAGCCTACACTACTACACCACTGTGCTACCACTGATAGATATATGTATATAAATTAATTTATTCCTTTACTTGTTTTTAAAGTTAGACTAAATAGAAGTATCTAAATGTTTCTTAATTTGTTTTTTTAATCAAATTTGAAAAAAACGGGTTTATTTATCGACTTTTTAAACTTATTGAACCGTAAAATAGTGCAGTTAGGAATAATTTATTTCACGTATCAATAATAGATGTATCACATAAAAAAACGTATTAACATAAGTAGTTATTTTGATATGTACTACCATATAAATGTATCGAATTTATAAATTTATTTATTTATTTACTTTATTGGAGATAAACAGTAACAAAAGGCAGTAGGAAAGTACAAAATTAAAAGCTTAGAAATATAAAATTAGTTACAGTTGTTACCTTATAACTATCTCACTGAGAACATTTAATGATTTATAGTCAAACAACGAAAAAACAAATAAAAACTACTAAACAGGGATCAGAGATTATGGTTTATATATTTATATTATGGTTTAAATTGTATTGTATGTATTCAATAGTTTCGAACGAAATTGTCTTTAAATGTTTACTTAATGTTAGTAGTCATACATATATTTAACTATTTAAAAGGCTAAGACGGATTAAACTGAAAGGATCGGTTGGGATAAGCATCCATCGAGATTCTTTTAACGACCTGAAAAAGTCGGTACGTGGTTGGCAATTCAGAACTTTATGATGCCATCTGTGTCAACAGCCAGCACTCGTGTTCACTGTCAATTCAACTTGCCAATTAGCTGGATCATATCTTTTTTTTTTATCTAATTCTAATTTCTTCATTATTAACCAGTGGCGTAGCTAGGGGGTGGCGAGCGGGGCGGTCGCACCAGGCACCACAAGTAGGGGGGGCACCAATGTTGAAAATAATTTTTTTGAATTTTTTTTTGAATGATGAATAATGAAATGTTAAAAGAAAAATGAAAACCATATATTAAAGTAAATAACATGAAAAGAATATCGACTTTTACTATTTTTATGCTAAAAAAGTTGTTAAATAATATGAACATTAAAAAAAAATAAACGGTTACAAATTATAATATACACAGTGTTTAAGCCTTTTCATTCACAAAACACATAAAGTGTTTTTTAAAAGGGCCCTAAATGACAAAATAATAAATTATTACATTATTGCAAGATTATTTGATGATAAATAGATTAAATAATCTTGCAATAATGTCAATAGAACATGAACTAGTCGACACTATTGATTTTGAAAATGTGATTAATGACTTTGCAAACCAAGAAGTGAGTAATGTTCGTTTTTAAATTTTCCTAATAAATTTTATTAAGATCTAATGTTATTTTATATATATTTATTATTATTTTGAGCCAAAAAATTTAAATATTAACTACATTCTGTTCTGAATTTTGAAATTATTTAGACTCTTTAGGAGGGGGGGGGGGGCACCAAGCCCCAATCTGCCCCAGGCCCCAAATACCACAGCTACGCCACTGTTATTAACCCTTTCGTTACCATCGCCGGAGTTAGACGGCATCCACCTTGTAATGTGGGCTTATATGTAGATCTGTGTTTTAAGATTTATCACAGCTATATAAATTACTAAGAATTATCCTAACTTCTATTTTTAATTAATATACCAGTAAAATCTTTATATATGTAACACAAATGAGATAATTCGAACATCAGCTTACCGCCATGCAATGTACGCACTTCGCGGCGCACATGCCCGGTTCAGTAGCGTCAATTCGGCGGAACGAACTGCCGTAAGGAAAGGGTTAATTTGTCTCCTTTGGCTCGCTCAGTAACTGAGAATCTCCTCTTTGCGTCCCGAATATATACTCGTAATATCTAATATATAAAATTCTCGTGTCACGGTGTTCGAACTTGAACTCCTCCTAAACGGCTTCACCGACTTTTACCAAATTTTATATGCGTATTCATTAGATCTGATTATCGGCTACTATCTATTTTTCATACCCCTAAGTGATAAAGGTTGTTCACACTTAAAAATTTTTTTTATTTTTTTAACGAAATTTTTTGTTTTTATTTTATTATGATACAGCATACAAAAATACATACAACCTTGAATTTTCACCCGTCTACGATCAACTATATAACACATATCTTAATAAAGTTTAACACAGATATATACCTATGCACTTTATCAGATATAGCCTAAATGAAATCAAAATAATCAGGCGACGTCACTGCCTAGGTTTCTTGTCATTTAAATATTAGTTTATTGAATAATAAGACTTTTTACGTCAATTTATTTTTAACATCCGTTTTGAAATTTATTGACACGTTGAACGCCAGACTAAAAACCATGTTTAGTTCAGTGGGCCGCGACGGACACCATGTGAGTGCCATCATGTTGGGTCCAGAAGGCCGCGTCGAACACCATGTGTCCGCATGCCCTCGATCACTTCAGAAGCCTCTAGGGAGCCAACAGACAGTGTTTCGACTGTTTTTACCAAGGCATGTGACCCGCGCGGCCCCGCAGAAAAATAATGGGTAAATCGCTGTTTCCGTAAGTCGCCCATTATTTTTAAGGGTTTTACTGACAATATTTGCAAAAAACACCTTGGCGATTTTTTGTCGATTTTCGATTTAATGGTGTGGCCCCAGGGCCCCAACGCCATGCTGTCGGACACATGGTGTCCGCCATGGCGTTCAACGTGTTAATGGTAGTACGGTAATGTTTTGCGGAATTTTCTTTAAATATCTGATTTCGTTTATTACAAATGAATTAGATACTTTTTGCAGTCGAAACTTTGGTGCGGACAGTTTTTCACGGTGATTTGTAAATACATTATGGACTCTGTTTCTTGAATTTATTGTAATTATTGTAAACATATGTTATCATAAATATATTGTGAGACCACAATAAAAATATTGACTTCTTTAATCTGCTTTCTCGAGGATATTCGCGGCTCTAAGCTGTGAACTGCTCGGATTGGTCTTTTGTAAAACAAATATATTTTCAATACCAATACATCTATCCTTAATTATCAATCCATAGGACATAATGCTGTGCAAATAAATAAAATACACTATCCTAGTAGTATTTTTAGTAGTATTTTTACTAGTAGTACTTTAGTAGCACAGCCAAATATCATTGGCGAATATAAAGCTCAACGAATCCGCTGGCTTGGTCACTTGGAGCGAATGGGATCGGATCAAAGCGTGAAGATAGCGTACCTGGAAAAACCGAGGGGTCGAAGACCAGTGGGTAGACCCAGGTATCGCTGGATCGATCGCGTTGAGGCAGACTTGCGCGAATTGAATGTCAACCAATGGCAGACGATGGCGCAAGATAGAGGAAAGTGGAAGTCTCTCGCTTCGGAGGCCAAGACCCACTTTGGGTCACTGAGCCAGCGGAGTAAGTAGTAAGTAAGTATCCTAGTAGTATTAATGTTAGAGTACCGTTTTAATTTCCTAACAGCATAAGCTGCAACATAACCTGACCGATAGAAACTCAATGTCAGACCGCCAATGAAGTTTAAAATCGATTGTTACACCTGGTGTTTCGTAAAGCCTACATAGTTTATAACATGGTCATTTATTATATTTAGTATGTTTGATTTAACAAAAAAAATTGTGTAGTTAATTTTGATAGAAATTAAATTAATTGTTAACTTTAAAACAATTCTTTGAGAGCTTTGTTCAAATCAAAATTACCCGATTTATTATCTATATTAAAAAATAAAACAGATATTTCATCTGCGAACAGTACAATCTCGCAGAATTAACACGTTCACTGCGGCTTGAGGCCTATTCAGCCTCATGGTAGACTTTGCACTGGTGCGGCGCGTAAAACTCGTGTTTTCTCTCTAGTGCGGCGGCTGTTTACACTCAACCGTATGAGGTATGACAAAGACAAATATAGCTTTCTTTATGTCTGCGAAGCATTGACTCAATATTGTAAAAAAATATTGATGAACATGAGGCAGAAAAGGCCTCAACCGCACTACTAGGAAGTTCAGCTTGAGGCTGTTTCGACCTCAGCCGCACCAGCTGAAAGTTCTTCAAAATTGGGCCCGCAGTGAACGTGTTAAACAGCGTAGCATTATACTGCTCTCTTTAACTATAATGTCGGTGTATCTAGTAGATTATATACACCTTGACTACCTGTTCGTGGTCATCCTTCGAGAATCTTTCGTCCTCAACGCCTGCTGTCATTTCACACTTCACACCACTTCTGCTTATACTATTCTTTTCTATGACACATTGTCTTAAGTGATAATACCACTCATTGTAATTTTTTATCTTATATCTATATTTTTATTCTGGTGTTACGCGTTATATAGAGAGATGTAATATATAATAAAGAGAATTATCTTCTCTAATATATAAAATTCTCGTGTCACGGTATTCGAACTTGAACTTCTCCGAAACGGCTTGACCGATTTTTACCAAATTTTACATGCGTATTCAGTATGTCTGAGAATCGGCTACTATCTATTTTCCATACCCCTAAGTGATAAGGGTGGTCCACCCCTAAATTTTATTTTTAATTTTTCAGACAATTTTTTTGGTTTTTATTTTATTATGATACAGCATACAAAAATACATACAAACCTAAATTTTCACCCCTCTACGATCAACCCTTATCTTACATTTGTTAATTAAAAACTTTAATTTTTTTTGCAAAACAACGTTTGCGGAATCAGCTAGTATGATATAAATTAATCAAACAATACATATGTTAACAAAATCAGGATTAGTCTATAATCTCTCTCTATGTATAGTGTATATCTCTAGAGCTGTATCGCATACCATGACCTTTTCTATATAAAAGCATGTTCCATAGTAAGCCAACACTAACAACACATTATTCAAACATGTATATTTATTTTATAAAACTTTTTGGTCTATTTAAGCATTGATATTACCTTAATTTAATCTAAAATTAATTGTATATATATAAATATTACAACATTCGAGTGTTTTTAGTTGATAGAAATGTAAAAATGTGTGCGGGCTGGCGGGCGGTGCACTTTGTTGCACGACTACAACTGCATGTGCGGAAGTGGCTAAATATTGGTCCTTTTCTTAGTTATTTTTTTTTCATAAATTAATGCATTATTTTTTAAATAACGGAAGCGGCGTGGGAAGGCTCTCATTTGATAAATAGAAGACATATTCAAAGTTGTAGGAAGTAGCTGGATGTGGGTAGTGCAATATTGATCATTGTAGCGATCTTTGGGAAAAGCCTGTGCCTTGTGGTCCGACGAGATAGTTAAGTACTCTAGTAGTCGCTGAAAGAAGGTCAAGACTGATCATCGTTTCAATCTTCGGATGAGACCCGTCTTTGAATCCATCTCAAGATCGGTCAACGTGGCGATTTCGGATGAGGCGTTTATCAGCTGACATGTTGATTTGTTCACTAGATGGCGTTGTTACAAAACAATACATGCAGATTAAAACATATCAGGCGTATTTAATAATCTGTGGTGAGTTGTAGTGAAGATCTTAGCATATTTCGGACAAGAGAAGATCAAGAGAAAAATGACAACGAGGACAATGGGCAGCGGTGCGTAAAACAAAACAGTTGAATAAAGTTGCGAGTTGTATTTGCTTGCGACGTCCAAGCTGTGAGTTCGTATCACATTCGCGTAGTATTTAGCAGAGGCGCGTGGAACCCGTGTGCGACTTTCGTCTTTCATGTCCACGTAATAAAGTCCAAATTTGACACTGAAACAAAAATGGAAATTTATATTTTAGAAATGAATAAGAGAAAGCATATTCGGATAGTACCAACAGAGATGGATGTATTTAATAAAATAGATATACTAACAGGGACTATATATTATTATTATATATTATTATATGTTATTTTAGTTAATGTTACTTGTAAAAAAAGTTATATCTAAGTTATATTGCTGTCTTGGTTATAGATTTATATAAATATAATCGTGAAAAGACTTGCAATGTCATTAAAACGCCATTATATATATCAGGGAAACCGGAAAGTCATATATAACCTTTTGCTATCTAGTATACAAAATCAATGCCGGAGCGATAAAAATTAATCGGTTTTGCTTTAAAATATGTCGACAGAAACAACATTACTTTCCGGTTCCCCTAATATTTTTTTTTATAGTATCTTCCATACATTATAGTACAGTTAATTTCTAAAAAACAACGAAGGTCAATATTTTAAAACAAGATTTAAAAAACGATCTTGAAAAACTAGGTTTTCTTTTATATATAGCTAATTCATCAACTCTGGGATAAGGTACGGACTTCCGTGATAAAATAGTATATAAACGTACTTAAAAATCCAAAATAGTATCATTTTTGTTATACATGAATTACATTTTTCCAACTTTTTGCAGAGAAATTAGCTACACATTCAACCATTTAGAGCTTTTACATCTATAACCAAACGCCCTGTATATACGAAGTACAAATCGTCCTATCAAGTTTAAAGAGGAACTATGTCGTTTTGTCTTTTTATTAATTTTACAACTCCTAGAAATTCCTTTTACGATGGTGATTTGCTGTAAATCTAACGATAGTTGTATAACTATTTATCAATCCTATATTATATTGAACAGTAGATCTTATGATTTGAAATTACTAATTTACTGTTCTTAAAAATTTTATTTACTGCTTTTTGCGTTCCTGAAGCTGGCAGCACTGACTTAATAATATTGTCTTGGGGCGCCATCTAGCACACACAGATGTCAGATAGTGACAGTTACTCTGTGCAGATAGTAAAGAATTTAACAAAATCTCGATAGATGGCGCATCGAAAATGAAAACAGATAAGGTATATAATAAAAACCACTTAAGGTTAAATATAACTTGTTTATGACGAAGTTATATTTACAAGTTGCCATTTCATGTCTAAATTCATATGTTTCCTATAAAAATTAGAACAGTGAAAAAAATATCATATCTTAAAATGGAGTAAGTAGTGCCATCTGTCGCAATTCATACGTCGCTAAAAGTAGAATATATACGTTAAAAAGATCTGGTGAAGCTTAATGCTAACGGAATAACATTTGTCTATTTCTAACAGACAGAGCTCTAAACATATATTTCGAGTTTGTTCAAATACTGTATTCTAGTTACTTTCGTAAACTCGCTTTCGTTCAACGAATTTTGGATCGGTAGATATTTTTTGTTTATATTTCTCTGTGAAATCAAATAAGAAATGAGGAGATACGTAAACACACTCAAGGTGTGGACATGTCTCAGCAGTTTGGTTGAAGTGGCAGCCGTTGGCGATTTAAGTTTTTATAGTGGAAACCACGAAGTGAACGTTAAGAAGAATATCCATCGACGGTATAAAGGTCCTGGTCCTATTGGTCCTGTTAGAGATCTATGGGGGAATCCAATATCTAGATATGAGAGAGAGTGTAACGTCTCACGCGCCGGGGCCAATTAGAATTTACGTTATAAATTCACGCCTTGGTCCTATTCATTCTCTGGGCATCATTTAGTTCACGCCACAACCTTTACATCGCCTCGCACTTTCTTTTAATCTGCGACTTTTACACTGCGACTTTTACACTGCAAGTTTTACACTGTTGAAATTATATCACCTTGCACCGGAACCTACACATCCTGTGAACTACCGGCGCTCCCTGCTCTCGACTTGCTGCCGACTGACCAGTCCTGGGAGATCGTGCGGCTGGCTACCACCACCATCAGGGGAGTACCGAGCTGCGGTGCAAAATTAGACCAGGCCTTCTGCCCACTACCCTTAGTTAATTAAATATATACATACTTTTCTTCTTGTGCCTTTTTGTTACCAACAATAGCTCTTTTTTAGAACGGCACAAGAGATGATGATGATACATAAAAAGAAATAGAAACTAACTCGTAACCGTCCACCCATTCGAAGTTGTCGATCATAGACCAAGCTGTATATCCAGTTACATTAACACCGTCCTCCGTGATGGCAAGCCAGACCTGTAAAAAAAAAAGATTTTAACCAACCATTCCACAGAGACGCAATTTTGAAGGACTATTCTAGAAATTAGAAACGCAGTAGATACAAAATATTTCTAATCTGTGATCAAAAAGTAATGTGAAATTGTAATTTAAAACCTTATTAAATTATGTATTAACAATTAGAAACCTCTCATATCATTTGGCTCAGCCAGAATTCTCCATATATTTCATTTTATTTTTAGTTTTATTATTACTTATTATTGTACCATACTCTGATTAAAGAAATAAGGTGAAATTATCTAAATAATTTCAAAGTTTTGTTTGAATAATTTCGTTAAATATGATTTTTGTAAAAAAAACATTCTATCGTGCGTTTTATATGCATATTCAATTGGAGCGAGCAAAAAATTTGCAAATTTCGTAAAATGGCTCGCACTATCAAAGAGCTTGGACACCCATGATATATACTGTGATCCAAAAGTAAAGTCAATTTGTCATTTAAAACTCCTGCGCTTTAGGAAGGCAGGTTATTTTTTTTTACCTAAGTAGGTAGGACTGTCTGTATCTGTAAAAAGTTTATCTTGCTACACTTATTATGTAACTAGCGCCATCTAGTATGGAATAGAGAAACTTCACATGTCAAATTTGTTGTATCAATGTCTTTTCATATTTTCTATTAAAAGATTTAGAAATATAGTCCAAGAATGTTCTGAGATAAAGATTACTGCACTGTTAATGATTATAAAGAAGATAATAAACCTTCCGAATAATGTGTCCGCCTTGAGACTGTTCAAAAGTTGATGTTTATATTAAATATGTAATTTTATATGAGTAAAGGTGAAAATGTGTAGTTCTACTGAATGTAATTCTCTTGACATTGTCAGTTTCAAGCCATTTCTTACGAAACAATTCCGATATCGCGTAACTTTTGATTGTGTTTCGCCAAAAAAGACCATAATATCCCAAGTACAGGTAACCAAGCGGATAACCTCAAATTCTTTTTTTGGACCTCTGACCCTATTACTTAACCCCAATCACTAACATTTAACGCGCGGTTAAGGTTTTCTTGTTGACACACGTTACCTTTTTTAAAACGGTCCAACTTTTATGGCCAGTGATCAAAATAAAAATCAAAAAAGGTTTTATGATAACTCACGACATTGACATTTGTGGCTCCTAAATTTATACTCATGTACATAAAATGATAAGATATATTTAAAACCTTAAAGAGATAAATATATAGCTTATTTGCCTGCTAAAAGCATTGAAACCTTTTTAAAATCAACCTGTCTAAATAGAACACTTTGAAATATGTTACAATAATTTATTTTATACATTGAAATTCGACTAATTATTTTCAACTTAGATTATGAAAACGATTTTTTTTACTTTATTATTATTACGATATTTCCTTTGTTTTTTAGTCGATGGACGCCCACTGCAAGGTCGCGTCTACCAATTCGTGGTCATCAGATCATCAGTGAACTGGTCATCATGGAGAAGGCATATGCCTTGGATTTGGTGTCCATCAGCTAATATAATGATGGTGATGCCGTTTAATTGTACAAACAAATAGACTCTTCACAAAACATAACGATGAACTATAGGATTTTCAACGAAAATTTTATGTTGCTAGTTTATACATGGTTTCGTGAAGAGCGCAAAACGCGCTGAACACAACCGCATTTGGCAGGCTAGATACGAGAGCTCGGCTCAGGGTTGACATAAAAACTCACCGACATAAACAAACTGCGAAAACTCATCAAGACATCTTTCCATCTCACACAACTACTAAGCGAGCACGGGTACTGCAAGCAGTACCTGCACCGTTTTAAAATAATCGATAATGAGACTTGCCCATGTGACGACTCCACAGTACAGACTTTTGATCACTCAGACACTGCTCCCGATTCGAATCCAAAATTCGTAACCACGTGACCTTATGTGAGAAACTGAATATACCTCCGTACTTACCGGACCTTCTCAAGAAAAAATCTACAGCAGAATCTTTTGATGAGTGTAATATGTAAAAATATTAGCTGTGTTTACCCATAAGAGTAAATTGTGTAAGAAAAATTGTAAAAAATTATAAAACGCTGTCGTGCCTCGCAGCTGGGAGTAAAAAGATCCGTATCAAATAGCGGTAACACTCTCCCAACTGAAGCGATAAAAGCGAAAAAAAAAATATATTGTAAAAAAACACTAGCGATATTTATATCGCTTAGAATTAATCAAAAAAAAGAAGATAAAATATGTCGGCTGATCAAAGATACTACACTTTGATCTTAGCTAAAAAACTGAGAGATGATTATGTTGATAAATAATATTTAAATTATACTGTATTATATGTATATATACCTGTTCTAAATGACTCTTAAAATATTGTACACGATCTTCGTCGTCCAATCTGCTGCTGAAAGTTGAAAATCCGTTTTCAGTGATGAAAATCTCCATGTCTCCGTAGTTTTTCTTCAGCCATTTTAATTTTTGACGTAATCCAGGTGCGTTGGACTGTGACGAATAAAATTTCAGGAATTAAAACAACAATTTAGATATATATATCTATCTATATATATATATATATATATATATATATATATATATATACATATATATATATATATATATATATATATATATATATATATACACCAATACCTCCCTTTGCGTCGTGGTTACGTTCCAAAAAAACACGACGCAAAGTGAATTAAGATTTTCTATAGCAAAACCATGTAAAGATCGAAGATAGGTTCCAGAGTTACGAAAATATTACTTTTTAAAAAGAATATTGAACAAAGTAAACATTTAAAAAACAATAATAAATTAACTCTGCCAATAAATAAATTGGAAATATTTATACCTTTTTTGTAAACAGAAACAAACGCAAACTCACCCGTTAAAATTTATATAAATTTATTATTCCCTTTTAAAAAAAAGGACAACACCCTACATTACAACACACTACGTAATTGAAACTGAACTCTGAAATTGCCAAAACAAAGTGAAAATAAAACCGTATTAAAATTGCGCTGATTTTTAGTTAGAAAGGGAATCCCTGAGTTTTGGCATGGCGCAATTAGAAACAAAAGTGTTGCCATCTTTTGGAAAAAAAAGAAAACAAAAAAAAAGTAAAAACTCGAATCCAAAGCAACGCAACCTCGAAAATCTAACGACGCACATTGAAAATTAGTACTAATTAAGCAGCGACGCAACTTCAAAAAAAACGCAAAACGAAACGACACAAAGCGAGGTATTGGTGTATATAAAACGCTTATGGTGTAATAGTAACGATGGTTTGAATTTATACGTATTATTGTACGAAAGAAGAAAGGAAATGGGGTAATTATACTTAATAATAGGTTGTTAATACTTTACAGAAGGTTCTCATGGAAAAGTATTTAGTAATCAAGGAGCCTTAAGAGTGACATTAACTCCGAGGCATATTCTCCAAAATATAGTCTTTTAAACTATATATATATATATATATATATATATATAACGATATATGACAATTGATACGCGACCCGGTTGGTAACGCCGCCGCAAATAACTGCGTGCCTTTTGACATGCCGCTGTCAGAACCATTAATGATGTAATTCGCGCGGTTGTTTAAACAATCGCGGTGATGCAATTGATTACTCACCCAAAACCACGATGATGCTCCTCTCTTCCATTCAGGTCTGACACTCATCACCGCTCCCAGCTCCACGGCACCATTCCCAAGCGGCCAGTTTCCGAACACATCATCATCTTTTGCCTTTCTAACTATACGAGAAGTATAGTAATTCAACCCGTAGAAATCATAGGTGCCTGGAATTTTTTTTCATTGTGAAATAGTAAAGAATCTAATGTAATAACCAATATGTCTATATCTTTACTGTCTTATATTTTATTATCTCGAATTTTAAAATGCAAATTATTGCCATGTAAAACAATATTCATATCGACACTCCAGTAGATTAACAAATTATAAATAAATACATTTAAAACTTTTAAGTTAAACGGTTTTTTAATACTCATATTGTGGTGGTTGTGGAAAAATATGTACCTAGTCCGCCATATTGGAACGGCGTCCATCTTGAATTTTAAATTTTGACATAATCATCGTGTTTTACTAGTGTAGCCCTTTCATTTGATACCCATATTGAGGGGGTTAAGGAAAAATACGTAATCCGCCATTTTGTATCGGCGGCCATCTTAGATTTATAATGTTATTGATTTTATTATATTGTATTGTCATCTAAATTAAATGTGTGTACCAAATTTCAGATCAATCTGACAACGGGAAGATGCTTAAATTTCAATTTCTAATTTTGACCCAAATAAACAAATTCCGTACGGGTCGAACTAAATAAAACCGTTTAAAAATTATCAACTAGATCACATCACCTTCATCATCTTTGTAGATGCAGGACATCACAGTTAGATATAGGCTTCTCTCATATATTTACAATACCGTCTACCTATAATAATCTGTCTACCTTATTTTCTATTTTTAAATATATCCCAATTTTAAAGCCTGTCGTTCAACTCATATAATGGTTGGACAGGATCTGTATATACATTGTAATTTTTCAAATAATTTTAATTAATTTCCATATTCATATTTCATCCTTTTCAAAGTTTTCTATTCTTTCCTCTAATTTCCTACACAATATCTTTCATTTTCCATACTTTTCTTAGATACATCGCCTCACTACCTTTGTCTTCCATACAGAGTTGAACAATATTTACGTTTACTATCTTTTTCGTAACTTATTTATTATTTATTATTATTTTATTACAATCTATATCGCACTTAATTTAAATTTCTAATATCACAACAATTTTATTAGCAATTTTATTTATTTCTTTTACTATTTTTCAGGACTTCAAAAAAGTCTGGCGACAAACCTCTTTGGTTATAATCTGTCTACCTTATCGTTCTATTCTCCGTCTGCCAGTTCGTGATCTCTATCCGCTATGTGATCTGTCCACTGCTAATTCATCTGTTCGCTGATCTTTACTTACTTTCATTAGTCCACGAATCTGCTCATTCCTAATTTAAATTCCTACGGAAACATCTAGTACAGCCTTCTCGATAGCTCTTTGAAAGAATGTTAGCATAAGAATGAGGCTCGATCTTCGATCTTCTAGAGAAATTTCTTCTTCTTCCATTGCTCGTTGACTTGAGCATTCTATTTCTCTTCTTGAGAAAATATTCTGAACTTCGGATCCTTTAGTTACAATTGTCTGAACAATAAGGTAATATGAACCGAATTCAAACACTTCAAATATGTAATTTACTCACCTTTAATAAGGTCGATTTCCTCCTGTGTGAAAGGGGGTAGTCTTGAACGCGCGTATCCTTGACGCTTGCTGTTCTCGGCTATTATTTGTTCCAGTTCCGGAGGCCAGCCGCCAGTTTTCGTATAGATTGGATGGGAGTATATACCTGCCTAGATAACAATAATATAGCTCCATATATATAAATAATGATGACGGTAGGTTTATCTGCAATAGACTAATAATGTCACACTAGAAGTAACAATTCCACGAGCTATTTTTTTATTAATTCTAATTTGTATCGCTAGTGGTTTTTTTTATACAATATTTATTTTTCGCTTAAACTAAACGCAGACAGTTGGGAGAGGGTTGCCGCTATTTGATACGGATCTTTCTTCTCTCAGCTGCGAGGAACGACAGCGTTTTATAATTTTTTACAATTTATCTTACACAATTTTCTCTTATGGATAAATACAGCTAAAATTTTAATATATTAACAATACAATTTGGAATACTCAATTACATATTAGTTGCTACATTATTTTATTTCAAGTCGCTGCCCAAGCGCTACAGACCGGTAAATGCCTTGAGATTTAGGACAATGTGCCGGGGCAACTCATCAAAAGATTCCGCTGTAGATTTTTTCTTGAGAAGGTCCGGTAAGCTGAACGGAGGTATATTAAGGTCCACAAAACCACGAGCTATTAACAAAAGCTGTAACAACCCTACAAGGCTAACAGCGACATGCGCACGGAGGAACTGGACACGATTCTGGCTCGAAGGGGATTCGCAGGGATAAAGGTTTAACATCAGCGAGCGTCCCATGTGCCCCTAGGTCCCAGCGGTGGGCCATCCACGGTGCACGCAATAACAGGCTGTTCCTTATACAGAAGAATAAAAGGTGACTGTAAAGCAAAGATGAGAGAAAATTTCTCCAACGACAGTATAGCATACCGCATGGGAGACGATGGGAAATGTCACATTTTTATGTGGCTTGCAAAAAGGTTGTGAAAGGTTTAACAAAACGGAACAAAAGAAAAAAAAGTGCGGCAAAGGATGAAAGATGAAGTATAAATGTGAAGTGAAAATATGCCGCGAGAGTGAAACATACTATGAAGAACGGAAGAGAAAAAATGATAGAAGTTGTAAAGGGTGAGATAGAAAGAGAAAAGAAATAAAAATGAAAATGATATTGAAAAATATATCCCAGTTCGTAAAATAAGATAGAGAAAAGCATATTTCACAGAAATACCGATTGATTTGCTACCGCTCCGGCATTGATTTTGTATACTAGACGGCAAAAGGTTGATAACGAAGGTGAATATATTGATTAGAAATAAAAAGTTGTTAAAGATATAGTCGTGTGAATTTAAGTTAAGAAAGCGACATTATTTCCGGTCACCCTAATATATACTGCGGTAGACGTAGACAGGATTTTAACTTGATCGATGACATATTAAATGTCACAAGAAATCACTGATGCGTGCAGCGCAAGCATCTTAACGTTCTTTAAGGCCTATGTAGGCAAGAAAAGGACCAATATTTAGCCACTTCCGCACATGCAGTGGTAGTCGTGCGACAAAGTGCACCGCCCGCCAGCCCGATGATAAATGCGCATGCGGCAAACAATGCGATATACACAACTGCCACCGTCAAATCACTCAACACGTGTTTCACCCCTCCACGGGGCATCTTCAGGAGTTATGTTACACCGATTAGTGCCAAACACAGAGTGACTCCGACTACCACTGCATGTGCGGAAGTGGCTAAATATTGGTCCTTTTCTTACTTAGGATAGACTTCCGAAAAATAACGCCTGATTCCATTAAATGCCTATGTAGGCGGTAGAAAGACGCAGTAGATTTTGGGATTAGTTTAATAAACACATTGTACACTTTGATGCGATTTACATTTTCCATTTAATTAAAAATAAAACTTACCACGTATTGTCTCACTCTTTCTGCTATATCTGCATCTTCCGGGCTGTCTTCTTCAAACCAGATCAGCTGATTGGTTAGTCCAATTTTACCTTGAATAGAAATATATATTGGAAGTTTACTATAGATATTATTTTATGATTTTTTTTATTATATACTCCACAGATATTAGCGTCTGTGACTTTGTTTTTACGATTACATTTAATATATCATATATAACAGTGTTTACTAAACTAAGTTACTCTAATCTTAAACTTTTCCTAACTTAGATCTTTAATTATTTCAAATTAACTATAATTATTTTTTAATCATTAGTGTGTTTAGTTTTTTACAACGCCTTTTTAATATTACAGTTTGTGCTAACATTTCCTAAATTGCAAATACTTGATGGCAATGTGAAGTAGGATTGAGTTAGTACATTATACGTTGAAAATACAAAGACAACCGATTAGCCTTAAGGCATTTTTGGGTGACTTAATACCATTTTTAATTATTTGGCTATCACTTAACCCTTAATAGCCTAGAGTGTCAATTTTGATACCAATCTTTTAAACCGAACGTTCATAATACTATTAGTTTTTTTTATAGGTTGGCTGTACGAATTTTACTGTTGTATAATATTCTTTCAGACGAAATTTAAAAAAAAATCTATTTTTCCCTTCATTTAGACCCTCAAGCAAACACAGTATTATTAAAAAAAATCACTTTCGTAAATCAGGCTATTAAGGGTTAAATTTGCAAATTTTAAAACTGTATACAGTACCCGGCGATTAATATTGCACATCGACCGAAAGAGCTAATTAGATCGGCTAATTTCGGTTTTGTAGAGCGTTATCTCTGTCGCACGAAATACGATTGTCAAAACGTCACATTGGTAGTGTGGGACAGAGATAGCTCTACGAAGCCGAAATTATCCGATTATCTCTTTCCTAAAGTCGATGTGCAATATTAATCACCGGGTACAGTACAATTTATTTAATTAGAAAAATAAGGTTTATCTAAATGAAGTTCGCTCACGGATATAGACATCGTATCAATATACATGACGTCTTTAATATGAGTCATTGGTATACATATATATATGTTTTGAATATGTGTAGAGATTAGCAATATCCGATTTCATTTAATAAGAATTTTCAATTCATTCATTGTTTATCAGTAAAAAGGTTATTGGTTAGGAAATGAGGATATTTTAAGAAATTTTAAGGTCAATAACGTAACTCCTAAAATTACTCATGTTATGAGTCAATGTAACTGACGGGCGTTAGGACTGAAAGGCTCTGAGTGGTGAACATAAGCCAGTGGACTGGACGTCGATAGGCTCCTAGGGGCTCCTACTAGGGGGTTGAAAGAAGTCCCTGGATTTAGGCAGCGCAGGACTGCTCATTGTGACAACCTTCGCGAAAAGCCTTCATCTTCCAGTAAATTAAACACTAGTAATCATGTAACTACGGGTCTTTTAAATATACTTTTTTTTCTTATAAAATATTTTAAATATTTCACGACGTTATTGAACGAAATTCACTTATTAGGACAAATCGATATCAATATTAATTTACACACTGTATTTTTATTTAACGTGATATTTATGTCAATATGTGTATTATATCTGCTATATAGTCTATATAAATCCGGTCTTATTCTAAATATCTAAGAGTGGCTTAGAATATTAATGACGATATCTGCTATATTAGATCACTATCTAATGTTATAAAATATTTTTTACAATTAAATTAATGCAAAAAAAAAAGTTTTTAATTTATAACGAATTTAAATAAAGAAGGAACATGTTTAAGTGACCGCGTAATGAATAAAAGATGATGTTTTTATAGTTGAAGTCACGACTGTGAATGAGGAATATATTAAAGAAAAAGAAGGCTTTTGTATTATTGCCTTTAAAGGAATAAAAACAATTAAAAATGATTAAAATCATCATCTTCATCATAGACACCCACAGCAATCTCAACAATGGCTGGTGTCTTTTGCTGCACGCAGTCAGTTAGTTCATCTAGTGGGGAGTCTTCCTGCGTTACGTTTATCTTCTTGACCACTCTAGAACATTTCGATCCTCATGACCGTCAATTGCACAAGCGATGTGCTTCGACAACTGCTACTTTAAATGAGCAATTCTTCGAGCTCTTCATAAATGTAAATAAGAATAATGAACAATTGCTTTGGTAAGAAAAGGAGCAATATATAGCTACTTCCAAACACAGCTTTCAACTTCCTAACCAAACATAGAGTGACAACAAGTTAGTACTAATCAGTGTAACATTACTTCTAAAGATGCCCCGTGGAGGGGTGAAACACGTGTTGAGTGGTTTAACGGTGGTAGTTGTGTAATTCGCATTGTTTGCCGCATGCGCATTTATCTGGCTGGCGGGCGGTGCATTTTGTTGCACGACTATTACTACATGTGCGGAAGTGGCTCTATATAGGTCCTTTTCTTACTTAGGATGAACTTTCGCAAGGTAACGCCTGATTCCATTAAATATATAGCTACTTCCAAACACAGCTTTCAATTTCCTAGCCAAACACAGAGTGACAACAAGTTGGCACTAATCGGTGTAACATTACTCCTGAGGATGCCCTGTGGAGGGGTGAAATACGTGTTGAGTGGTTTAACGGTGGTAGTTGTGTAATTCGCATTGTTTGCCGCATGCGCATTTATCTGGCTGGCGGGCGGTGCATTTTGTTGCACGACTATTACTACATGTGCGGAAGTGGCTCTATATAGGTCCTTTTCTTACTTAGGATGGACTTCCGCATAATAACGCCTGAATAAATTACCGTGGTACATATGTCTAAATTCTTCATCATAAATTCTCCAAGCCTTCGCGTGTGCTAGTAGCATATGCTTAGCGCAGAGGTAGTTGGCGAACTCCGGGTCTCTTATGCCAGGGGCTATGTTGCCTGTATTGTACGCCACGTCGCATGCCAGCAGCGGTTCGTTGATAGTTATCCAGGTCTTCACGCGATCACCGAACAAAGTGAACGCGACCCTTGCGTAGTCGGCGAACCAATCCACTACGTAAGCATTTGCAAAGCCACCTGGAACAAAATTGCATTAATATAATACTATTATCAAAAAATATTGTTCTTCCAAATAAATTTAATTTCTTTCAAAGTAATCCACATCCGATAAAATACACTTTTGCTAACGCTATTCCTCAAAACAGTCGGAATAGTCTCTTCGATAGAGGCTAATATTAAAAAATTAAATATTTTTAGATATATTAATTATCCAATAGTATAATGTATTATCGTTTATGAAATTATTAAAAAATGTATATATTAAAACAGGACAAATAAAAAACAAAATTGACAAAACGTTAAAAAAAACAATTAAGAACTTATTAATAAGCTATATTAACACGAAAATACTGAAAAAAAAACCCAAAAACGATTAAATTTCATGACCATACGAAAACGCATATATATAAAAAAGATATATAACGGATTATTTGTAGTGAAAATTATGACAGCTTCAGGTAAATTAAAAATGAAAACTGATGTCTTGCTACATTTTACGTATAACAAAATAGAAACAATATTGTTTATTAAAAACATTTTTTTTTACTAAAAAACTCTCTTGTTTAAAAAACCTTCTCATATTTAAATTTACATTTATATTTTATTTTCTCATTTCATCAAAAAGCATTACAATAAACGCTATGTTTTCGTAATGTATTTTATAATTTATTAAAGTTAAATGACATTTACCCAGAGCGCAATACAGAGAGATATGGTTTGAATTTTGCTGCGAAATCGATTAAAAAATGAGAACATTCCTTGTCTGTAGTGGCGGTGGAGATAGGTAGATCGCTCGTGCAACCGATAAGTACAATTTAGTGGGTAGGCGCACCACTAGATAGACTGATAACGTAGTAAAAGTCGTAGAAAACTGGATGCGAGCAGAGAAAGACCGAAGAGAGGAGAGCGGGTATCTTGACGATCTTTGGTGAAAGATTATCAGTTTTTAATTCTTACGCTTACCTAGGTAACATAAATAATTTTTATTAAAGCGAATGGTTTTTTATTATTAATTCTAATTTGTATCGCTGATGTTTTTTTTACTATATTTATTTTTCGCTTAAACTAAACGCAGACATTTGGGAGAGGGTTGCCGCTATTTGATATTCTCCCATGAGTTATGAATTACGAAGTGTGATAAAAAATACTAAATACCAGGAACTACTGTATCTACGTCCGTTTGTACAAATACTTAAGATCAGTGATTCCCAAAGTGGTCTATATCGACCCCTAGAAGTCTATGACAACCTGCAAGGGGTCTACGTCAGCGAAAAAAAAATTTTTTTTAATGTTACGTATATTTTACATAACAGATACAAAAATTTTATTTTGAGTAGTTTTAATCAATCAATTAATAAATGTATTAATTAACATGCGTTTTTACTTTAAGTTTTATCACTGAACTTCACTACAGTTAGAAATTTACTTGAAATCAATATCAGGTAAGTAGGAGGTCTACCCAACACGGAAAAACATGGCAAGGGGTCTACGATACAAAAAAATTCGGGGAACTCTGCTTTAGATAGTCTGATACGTTTATAACAAATGAATTTTTTGCATTCAATGTTTTAGTACAGTCCGTTCTTCGCCTTCGCCTTTTAAATACACTATATACGTCACCTATTTTTGGAATTTATTGTTATTATTTTGAAGTTATAAATTATGAGGTTTGATGAAAAATGTGAATGAATTTTTATACTGTTATGTATATATTGTTTAATCCATTGATATTGTCTGCAGCGAATTTGAAAAACAGCGACTTGTCTATCATCTTTTACAGCTAGAAAAATGAGCTCAAATTCGCCGTATTACATTTTGTTTTAAATGTCAAAAAAGTGCCAAATAAGCGCACATAATGTTAAAATTATTTTATGGTGATTATTGATGACTTTGGAGAGTGCTTAAAAGTGGTATAAGTTATTTAAAAGCGGTAATAAATCGATTTAGGATGGGCAAAGGTCGGAGCGTACTTCCGTCTCAAAACCCGAAGAAAACGTGCAAAGAGTGGCAAAAATGGTACCATCAAATATGCGATCGGTTCAACAGCTTGTCAAGGAACTAAACATTTCGTATAGCTTCGTGCAAAGCATTTTAACCGATGTTTACCAAAGAAGTTCAGTGCGAAACTCGTTCTTACAAATCGCTATTGATTTCCGAGTTTTTGAGTTAACGTCTGTCTGTCCAAACCTGCCTTACTCTTGATTATCAGCAGGCTTTTCTGGTTCTTCCCGAAAATAAAAACCGTACTCAAAGGACTCCGACTTGACATTTTATAAGAACTAAAAAAAAATTACGCTGTTATCCCTAAAGAATTTTTTTTATAATCATTATTAATGGAACATTTAGTCATAAATCAATGTTAATTTTTTTTAAAAAAGTTTATTTAATTTTACTATCACCCCAATAAAATAATTTTAATTAATTCTAATTTTATAATTTATACATATAGGGTCTTCTTGTCTTTTAAAATTATTTTAGCTTTTTAACAAAAAAAACTAAATTTTATAAATTAAATAGAGACAGTTTATATATAATCCAATCTTTCGTACAAGTTACCGATTAAGAGACTATTGATTATGCTACCTTTGCACAGTCAAAATACTGCAACCCTTTAAGAATTTATCAGTGGGCAGACTAGACTGAATATTTTTTTCAAAAAGACATGTTTTTGATAAACAAGTGAATATGAACATTACAGGGAAGAACATGCAGGGATGCGTTGTGCCCTGGAAACGTCGACTAAACTGAAAGGAGATATTGAAAGCATCGCCTTAATGATGGGCGACGACAACCTTCGCCCATCATTCCTATCGTTTGCTCGTAGGGTGGTAAGTAATGCTATTAAAAGGAACAAAACCAAATAGAAAAACGGGAACCAATAATGAAATAAATGCACATGTAAACGAACTTATCAAATAATAATAGAATATAAGACAAGTCTAGCAATGTATTAAAAAATTCAAATCCAAACAAATCTGTGATATCAAAAAAATAAAGATAAAGATTGAAAAATAAATGTACCTAGCCACCTAAGAGTAAAAAAGATGTGGAAAAGAAGGCGATGAAAGCAAGAAGGAATGAAAGAACAAAAATTGCAAATTATTGTGAAAGATAAAAGGAAAGAATAAAAGAAAGAAATTGAGAAGTATGAAAGTGAGTGTCGAATAAGATAAAACTCTGAAATAATTATGTGTAAATAAAGTCCCTGTCCCAAACTAGATAGGAGGTACGAGAGGCTCCCAATAGCGGGGGCCATTAAAAAAAAAGAATATGAACATTGAAAGGCCTTTAGAAAGCATTTCAAAAGTGCTTTTGAAAGTAAAATCAACATTGGGACAAGTGCAATGAAATCAAAGAGAGTAAGTACTTCGAAGGACTTCATTTAAATATGCTGTATATTTAATACTTCGCAATTAAAAAAATACCATACTTTTTGCTCAAATCTCGTTACCATAAATATATTGTAAGACCACAGTAACAATTTTGTCTTTTTAAAATAGTTTTCTAAAGTATATCCGCAGCTATAAGCCGTAAATTGCTCCAAAGGCTTTAATTTGCCCTATATTTTCTATCTAAATATATTCTCTTAACCACACTTACTTAGAAATATATTACTCAGCTGCACTATGCGTTTGTTTATTGTTACACCACCAACTAGAATAAATTTGAAGGAAAAACATAACATATATATTCAATTCATTTTGGGTAATTCTATTGATATTATTTATTAAGAAACTAATAAAATTTAATTTGAATTTAATTATATATATAAATTAATTTAACTGAATGAAACACACAAAAATATTTGAAAAACGCTTCCAAATATAAAAATAAAAATCATTGAAATGACAGTGGCGCCATCCTAAAATTGGCCAAAATAACTTAGAAACCTTCATAAGCTCATGCACAACAACTTCGCTAATTATTATCATATAATCAAATGAATAGTTTAGAATTTTATAGAGGACATACAGACAGACAGTCATTTATATATATATAGATAATACATCTAAAAGTATATTTTCTCACAACCATAAGTCCAATTCGGTAATAAATAACGGCTGCGAGCCGTGGTAAGATTCCCAAAGAAGCTTTTATTCTAATTTATGTAAACAAAGTTTAAGTAAAACCGGATCCTATATATGCAAATAAAATAGGACAAAAAAACTCTTTATTGTCAAAATAAAAGAGACAAATGTACTTTATAGATATCATTATCTATTGTAGTTTTAAAAAAATAATTAAACACATACGTGGTATACAAGTTTTTTCAACAATAACGACTTTAATGTCACTTTAAATTTATTAAGATCGATTTCTTGCAAACTATTAACTGTTTATGTTTCCGTACTGTGGTTCTCTGTAAGAGATTGCCTAGAGTGATAAGACCGTCTATTTCACTTTTTTATGTTACGTTATGTGATAAATAGAAAAAAAAAGATACAAATTAACTTATTTTTTAACTCTGTTACTTAAATATATTAAAGGGACCGGAAAGTATTGTCGTTTCTATCGACATATTTTACAGAAAAACCCGATTGGTTTTCACAACAGCTAGTTCACAATTTTAGCGGTGAAATTTCATATAATATTTGTATAAATATATATTTTTATATATATATATATATATATATATATATATACATATATGTATAAATATATATATGTTATTTGTGTATATATACATACATGTATATATATATATATATATATATATATAAGTAATGTCGTTTCTGTCGACATATTTTACAGAAAAATCGATCGATTTGTTACCGTTCCGGCATTGATTTTGTATACAAGATGGCAAAAGGTTGTTGATAACGAAGGTGAATATATTATTGATTAGAAATAAAAACTCCTTAAAGATGTAGTCGTGTGAATTTAAATTAAAGCGACATTACTTTCCGGTGCCCCTAGTATATATCATGTAACCTGTATATGCCAACTGTAACAGATGTAACAGCCCGAGTATAGAATGATATGCCGGCTTCCTTAGTTCTTTAGAATTATAACCCAGGTCTCTTCAGGGTAAGAATAAGGTACCTGCTGACTCTGGGTGCTTAGATTTCAACCATATCGTCGCTTATCATCAGACGAGGTGGTGATCAAACGCAGATAAGTAACTTAAATAAATATTAGGGGGACCGGAAAGTAATGTCGTTTCTGACGACATATTTTACAGAAAACTCGATTGGTTTTTACCGCTACGGGATTTTGTATACTAGATAGCAAAAGGTGGTTGATAACGAAGGTGAATTTATCGTTGATTAGAAATAAAAACTTGTTAAAGACATAGTCGTGTGAATTTAACTCAAGAAAGCACACTTTACTTTTCGTTCCCCCTGATATAAAAGCTGAAAAGATATTTTATATATATGGAACAGATTATACAGGCTGTGTAACAAATTGAATCGAAAATAAAACCTTGAATAAATCAACCTTTTGTGTTGCCATTGTTAAAATTGCAACAATAAATATTAAATTCTGGCAACGTTATACGAATGCGAGGAATACATGCAACGCATTCGCAATATAAATTCAAATTAGGCTATAATTCTTCCTTATCGAGGTCATTTAGACAACGTAAAACAACATTTAAAATCTAATCCATTGTGCGCATAGAATGTATTTTTTTTCAGTCACATAGCAGGAAAAGCCATGATGATCTTGAAAAAATTTTGATCACTTTGTAAAAGGTAGATTTGTGACCACGAGGCCGCAGCGTTGTGACCAATTCCAAACAGGTCTGAATCACGTACGTAAACAAAGTAACACACTAAAAACGCACAGATGGTATAATCTTCCAAAAAGATTTTCAAACTTTAGTTGTGGAAGATACAATGTAAGAAAGAGAAAGTAAGTTTAAAGTTTATTAATCAAATTGTACACTGGGCTAGTATAATGAACCATGTCCTTTATCTAAATGGAGTCCTATGACCCTGAATTGGAAATTAAATAATTTTAATCTAAATTAGACTGATAAAAGAAATGTAAATCAAGTGCGATATAGATAGCAAGAAAATAAATTAATTGTTAAAAAAATAATTTATTAAATAATATTTAATAGAATCTGACGTTATTTTGCGGAAGGCCAATATTTAGCCACTTCCGCACATGCAGTGGTAGTCGTGCAACAAAGTGCACCGCCCACCAGCCCGCTGATAAATGCGTATGCTGCCAACAATGCGAATTACACAACTGCCACCGTTAAATCACTCAACATGTGTTTCACCCCTCCACGGGGCATCTTCAGGAGTTATGTTACACCGATTAGTGCCAAACACAGAGTTAAACACTAGACACTTGAGTGACTACGACTGCATGTGCGGAAGTGGCTAAATATTGGTCCATTTTTTACTTATTAAATGATAGTCAACACTAGCAGTGCCTGCGACTTCGCCCGCGTGGAATTTAACCAAAAAAATATTTAGTTTGTGTTTTTTTTTTAACAACAGTATCTTAAGTAACTTCTTATTACATCGGCTACCTGCCAGTATAAGTCCTGTCAAAATCGGTCTCGTCATTCCAGAGATTAGCCGAAACAAACGTACAGACGGATAAAAATTTTAAAAATGAAATATATATTTATGTACCATAAATATGTATGCGTGTAGTAAAAAGAAGTTATTATAATATTACGCACAGATAATCCGATCTTATTTATTTATATGTATAGATTAATGTATGTTATAAATAAATTAATATCTCTGAAATATTTTTAAATTACTCTATTTTTCTACAAGCACTTCTACAGGCCAATGACTTTTGACGGTAGTAAGTTTGAACCAGTTAGTATTAGAACAGTGATTCCCAAAGTAGTCTATATCGACCCCTAGGGGTCTATGACAACCTGCAAACGGTCTAGGGGTCCATGAAATGAAAAAGGGGGTCTACGATAGTGGATCTCAACACATACACTGAAAGTACCTATTTACTTACATCATACTATCTTATAATATTAAAACATTTACATTATTTATAAAAGTACCTATGAAGTAAAAAATGTATTATATAACGAAAAAAAGAAACAGACTGAAAATTGACGCCAAATGTTGATAATTTATTATTGAAGCATCAGGTTCATCCTTCTCACTAAAAATATTGACTTATTGCTTATGTTATTTTATTTGTAGTTTATTTAATGTTACCTATATTTTACATTACAGATACAAAATTTTATTTTGAGTAGTTTTAATTTAAATTCAATTAATAAATGTATAAATTAACATGTGCTTTTACTTTATGTTTTTAACACTAAACTTCACTACAGTTAGAAATTTACAGGAAATCAATATCAGGTAAGTAGGGGGTCTACCCAACACGGTAAAACATGGCAAGGGGTCTACGAGACAAAAAAGTTTGGGGAACTCTGTATTAGAACATAGGTCTTACCTAAATTTTGTATTCTCTGCGGCAGTTCCCAATGATACAGCGTGACCACGGGTTCGATTCCCCGTTCAAGTAAGCCGTCTATAAGAGCATTGTAGTAGTTTTTCCCATCCTCGCTGATTTTGTCAACAAATCCCGTAGGCAGTAATCGGGGCCATGCGATTGAAAACCTGGTAGATGTTTTAAAACATATATAAATACATTTAAAAAACTTTTAAGTTAAACGATTTTTGATACCCATATTGTGGTGGTTGTGGAAAAATATGTACCTAGTCCGCCATATTGCAACGGCGTCCATCTTGAATTTTAAATTTTGACATAATCATCGTGTTTTACTAGTGTAGCCCTTCCATTTGATACCCATATTGAGGGGGTTAAGGAAAAATATGTAATCCGCCATTTTGTATCGGCGGCCATCTTAGATTTATAATGTTATTGATTTTATTATATTGTATTGTCATCTAAATTAAATGTGTGTACCAAATTTTAGATCAATCTGACAACGTGAAGGTGCATAAATTTCAATTCATAATTTTGACCCAAATAAATTCCGTACGGGTCGAACTAAATAAAACCGTTTAATAACACATATATTTATTACATATTTATTATGCTAATGACTAGCCAACAACTGTTTTATCATCATAATTTCAGCCTATATACGCCTTCGGGCATAGGCAAAAAATTGCTAATTCTATATTTATTCTTCCAAATAAATTTCATCCCCTACAAAGTAATTTCGGTCTGATTAAACATACTTTCGTTAACGCTTTTTCCAGTCCTCAAAATATTAGTAGCCTTGAAGATATTCGAATCGGATTTTATTTCCTTAATCGTGTCGAATCGGTCTTCCTGCAATGGCCTCTGGAGTTTGCTGTTTCGGGCCAAGCCAGAATCACTAATTAGATTGTTTGTTATTAAGCGATATTTATTCTAAAGTAAATCAAATTCAATTATATATATACATAAATAATTACATTCTTTGTCTGTGTGTTTGTTCCGGCTATTCGATATATCCGATAAAACGAAAAAGACTCAATAAATAAACGACAAAACAAGAAAATAAATAATTTTTATTAATTGAATTTGTTAATATATATATATATATATATATATATATATATATATATATATATATATATATATATATATAAATTGAATTTGTTAATAAATATATATATATTAAAATATATCTAATATATAAAATTCTCGTGTCACGGTGTTCGAACTTGAACTCCTCGGAAACGGCTTGACTGATTTTTACCAAATATAATATGCGTATTCAGTAGGTCTGAGAATCGGCTACTATCTATTTTCTATACCCCTAAGTGATAAAGGTTGTTCACACTTAAAAATTTTTTTTATTTTTTTAACAAAATTTTTGGTTTTTATTTTTTTATGATACAGCATACAAGAATACATACAACCATAAATTTTCACCCCTCTACGATCAACCCTTATTTTTTATTTGTAAATTAAAATATCAATTTTTTTTTGCAAAACAACGTTTGCGGGATCAGCTAGTGTATACATATATATATATATATATATATATATATATATATATATATATAAGAAGAAGGATAAAAAGATGTTTCGGATATTCCTGAACTACTAAAGTCCAGCAGTGTAAGAAATTGAAAGTTATATATTATTTTTGGAATTAATTTGTCATAAATACATCACTGAGAATTACTTTGAAATATAAGTAATCAAAAATAAATACTTCTGATGCACCTGTCTCTTAAACGTATGGACAAAAAAAAAGTCTTTCTTTCATTCTAAAACTATTATTGTGAATATCGCTATTATTTTAAATAATTGTTATTATATTTATTATCAACGTCAACACGGCTTTAAATTGTATCTTCTCGTAAATTATTCATTTAGAAAAAAGTTTTAAATAAATACCACAGTACAAGTAACTCGTAACCTCCACTCATTTAAGTTCACACACCCTTCTGCTCCATGAACTAAGCTCAGATGAAGCCGTAAAAGCCTTCTGGCTAACAGCACTCGCATCAACAGAGAATAAGTAAGTCCACTCATATTAAAAGGTCAAAAAACATATGGATAAATTTAACGTGAACTTCACAAAACATATCCATTAAACGTCTATATAACGGAGCATAATTTTCGAAAAGATTCGACGAAATTCGTTATAATTTTCCGTCAATTTTACCAAAATCTTCTTTTTTTTATATAAATATCGATATATTTCAAGGCTTTTATATTGTCTTGCCTTTAAGACCGCTCGCCGGAGGAAAAATTTCAAATAAAAACCATTTTTGGTCATAAGCCAGATGTTTCTCACGTGCGATTACTTTTCTCTTCAAATATTTTTGGTTTAATATAATGCAGCAGTAGTCGTGCATAGCGGAAGTAGCTATATATTAGTCCCTTTCTTAGTTAGGATGGACTTCCGCGAGGTAACGCCTGAATCTATTACACCTTTCTTTTCTATCTACAATATTGTTTCTGAAACCATTAAATTTTGAAGAGGGTGAACTATATATCAACGTACAATATAGGCTAGACATTTCTCTTTGTATTTACAGCTATAACCAAACATGTATAATTAAAACAATTTTTATTATAATATTTTTTACAAAAATAACATACTTGTTTAAGCTATATTATAATAATACTAGCTGATCCCGCAAACGTTGTTTTGCAAAAAAAATTAAAGTTTTTAATTAACAAATGTAAGATAAGGGTTGATCGTAGAGGGGTTAAAATTTAGGTTTGTTTGTATTTTGTATGCTGTATCATAATAAAATAAAAACCAAAAAAATTGTCTAAAAAATTAAAAATAAAATTTAGGGGTGGACCACCCTTATCACTTAGGGGTATGGAAAATAGATAGTAGCCGATTATCAGACATACTGAATACGCATGTAAAATTTGGTAAAAATCGGTCAAGCCGTTTCGGAGGAGTTCAAGTTCGAACACCGTGACACGAGAATTTTATATATTAGATTTGTAACAGAAAAATTATTTACATTTTGCCCAGCTGTGGGATGGGTATAGTGGTACATACCTGTAGAAATGTAATCCGAGTTCCGCAGCTACATTAATATCGTCCTTCCACCTGAAGTATGAATCGCAAGCGATATCCCCTGTTGCATGCCCGGTGACTTTACTCGGATTCGAATGACTAAATGTGTCCCATATGCTCGCAGTTTTGTCTGAAAATAACTTATTAACTTACTTCTACCGAATAGGTTTCACTTAACACGATCACTGCGGCTTGAGGTCGATTCAGCCTCATGGTAAACTTTGCACTGGTGCGGCGCGTAAAACTCGTGTTTTCTCTCTAGTGCGGCGGCTGTTTACACTCAACCGTATGAGGTATGACAAAGACAAATATAGCTTTCTTTATGTCTGCGAAGCATTGACTCAATATTGTAAAAAAATATTGATGAACATGAGGCAGAAAAGGCCTCAACCGCACTACTAGGAAGTTCAGCTTGAGGCTGATTCGACCTCAGCCACACCAGCTGAAAGTTCTTCAAAATTGGGCCCGCAGTGAACGTGTTAATAAGATGTTTAGCATATTAAGAGCCTTGAACGTACATTTATAAATGTATATATACATATACCATTGCCAGTAGTAGAATCTTAATCCTGCCGAGAAGAACCAGGGAAGAACCTCGATAATTATCCTTTTAACGACAATTCAACATCCTTCATGTTATAAATCTATATATACTAGCTGATCCCGCAAACGTTGTTTTGCCAAATAAAAAATAAGTGTTAATCGTAGAGGGGTGAAAATTTATGGTTGTATGTATTCTTGTATGCTGTATCATAAAAAAATTAAAACAAAAAATTTCGTTAAAAAAATTAATGTTTTTTTTTTTTAAGTGTGAACAACCTTTATCACTTAGGGGTATAGAAAATAGATAGTAGCCGATTCTCAGACCTACTGAATACGCATATTAAATTTGGTAAAAATCAGTCAAGCCGTTTCAGAGGAGTTCAAGTTCGAACACCGTGACACGAGAATTTTATATATTAGATATATACATATACTATTGCCAGGTGCAGAATCTTGATTCTGCCGAGAAGAACCAAGAAAAGACCTCGGTAATTATCCTTTTAATGACAATTCTACACATCCCATGTTATTAATCTATATATCATACTAGCTGATCCCCCAAACGTTGTTTTGCCATGTATTTTATTAACAAATAAAAAATAAGAGTTGATCGTAGAGGAGTGAAAATTTAGGTTTATATGTATTTTTGTATGCTGTATTATAAAGAAATAAAAACAAAAATTTTTGTCTAAAAAATAAAAAAATAGGGGTGAACCACCCTTAACATTTAGGGGGATGAAAAATAGATGTCCGATTCTACGCCCTGGCCAATATGCACGCTGAAAATCGGTCGAACCGTTTCGGAGGAGTTCAATCACGCACACCGTGACACGAGAATTTTATTTATTAGATAAAAATCAGTATGATACTAATCTATACAGATTATACATACATACAAACACACACACATTTATATATATATATTATTACATTTTACGTGTAACGGCGAACTTAATGATGGCATTTTCTACCATTTAACTGGAAGGCGGTTCAGAGATAAATTAATACAGGCAGATGAAACAAGTTAATATCATAAAACCAAAAATAAAAAAAAATGTTATAAAATGGACAGGACCACGAGGTACCAGAGCGAGAGGCAGTTCTGGTGTTAAGTAAATATTTACACTTAAGTTATAAACACGTGAACATCCATAAAATAAAATAAAAACTCGTTTAACGTTATGTCAAAGGAAGGTCATTTTAAGACATATTTATTGTAATAAAAAAGTAAAGTAAGATCGTTCAACGAGCAAGTTACATACGAATTGTTTCAAGTGGCATGAATTATTTAAACATGTTTATTTACGTTCAACCAACAGATTTAACAACTACTCTATCAAGGTTCTATGTACCATTAAAGTCATCCAAATTTGCAAGAAATAAATTTAATTCTTTGTATATATATATTCGATATATCTTGCAAGTCAGACGCCCATTGCATGGTATAGACCTAACTAAATATATCTATAGGGAGATATATCATAATCGCCACACTTGGCAGACGAGTTGTTGATCGCAGTGGCAATAGAATCAATGCACTAAATATGAATTGTGTAATATTATATCTCGACTTATTTACTTCATTCTTTCATTTATTCCTATGTCCCCAAGATGGGGCAGATGGCGTCCACAGTACGTCGCCATCCCGAGCGGTCTTAAGCCTCGCGCTTTACTTCGCTCCACGTCATTCCAACTGCCTTCACTTCTGCGGTGATCATCCGACAGGTTTGCTTTGGGCGGCCACGTCTTCGCTTTCCTCGAGGATTCCATTCTAGGCCTTGCCTCGGTATGTGATCAGGGTCCCTTCGGAGCGTGTGGCCTATCCAGTTCCACTTGCGGCGTTTGATCTGCTGCTCGATCGGCATCTCACCGCAGCGTTTCCAGAGACCTACGTTCGAGACTTTCTCAGGCCAGTATATACCGAGAATACGTCGAAGACAGTTGTTAACGAAGACTTGGAGCCGACGCGAGATATCTTTAGTGATCTTCCACGTTTCGCATCCTCAATTACTTCAATTAACATTAATTTATCTCTGAACAGCCCAAACAGTTAACTGTAATGAAATATCTTCGAAAAAAAGTTCGCCGTTATACATACATTATATATATATATATATATATATATATATATATATATATATATGTTATTGTTGTAACAACTCCTAATAGATACCGGACTGTTTGTATTTCGTGCGACAGAGATAACGCTCTACGAAGCCGAAATTAGCCGATTGTCCTTTCCAAAGATCGATGTGCAATATTTATCGCCGGGTACTGTGATTCCAAATTCGAATTACAGTTGTAAAACTATTTAAAGGGTCTATTCCGAGTGATGGAAAAAGATTGCAAGTAGCTTTTTTTTTAAAAGAAAAACCAGACCAGACCAGCCCTTTGTTTATTATATATTTCTTTTATCATACGAATTCTATTAGATATATCAATGATAATCATTATTATTTAAATGTTTAATAAATGTAAATTAAAAGGATGATAATATAGCGTTTACTCACCGCTTACATTCCACGCACCTTCCACCTGGTATGAGGATGTTGCTGATCCAAATCTGAACCCAGGAGGAAATTTCCTTGCGCAGCATATCAAGTCAGGCAACAATATACTGTTACATAAATATTTCAAGTTAATAAAGGTTTTTTCCTCTACCATGTAACTTACAGATTTATGGCTGTATTTGCCTTTGCTTTTAGGGGTCCCCACCTTGGGATAAGCTCTTTTTTAAATTATATTTTTTTGGAAATTTTTTTTACTTTACCTCTTCCAAACGTCACATCAACTTCTACTCTTTTCGACTAACTTTCATCACAATTTCTTTAGTAATTTTATCATTTCTCTTTTTATACATTACCTCTCTCTTTACTATTTCATCATTATTACATTTACAGTTTTACTTTGCACTAATTACATAGATTTTATTATCATGTAAATGAATCATATCTATTTATTTATAACGTTTTTTACTTTTTATGTATTTATCGTATATATTACATTGTTATGTACTTTTAAATTATTTTGTCTAAATATTTGACTATTACCCGACCAAGTTGAGGAGTTATTTAATGGCCCTAGTTTTTGGGGTCCTCGTTCCTTCTTTCGTGTTCGGAGCAGAAACTACATCATCGGGTACATATTTTTTTTAAATTTTATTCACAATTCCCTTTCATTCTTCCCTTCACAATCTCTACCTTTCCTTCTCTTTCACACATCGCTTTTCTTCCCTCGTTCTCATTTTTAGGTCACAGATTATTACAGTTTCATAGTTTATTTGACTCGTATATAACTTTTAAAAACATTCTATTTCTGTTGCGGGTGTTTAGAGTCAAGGAGCTGAACTACCACTAGCTTTCTAAAGCAGACGATAGATTGGTTTTCGTGGTAGTACCACATGGGTTCCTGGGATAGCGTAAACAATGCCTTGTGATGGGTTGTCCCGAATGACGTAGAACAATCCGATATCTCTCAAACAGTATAGAGCGACCGCAGAGAAAGTTTTAGCAGGAATCATAAATAATATATTCGTTTTAAAAAAGAGAGCCATTGGACCTTCTTGAGAAAACGGTTTAAAAAAATCAATATTCTTACGTTTACAATAATTGTAATAAATTAAAAAAAAACTGGGGACGTCCATAGTGTATTTACAAGACACTGATTAATTGTCTAAATCAAAGTTTTTAATGCTAAAAACCTGTATTTCATTTGTAATAAACGGAATCAGGTTTTTAAATAAAATTCCGCGAAACATAATTGGTAGATCATTTATAAAATTATAAATGCATATAAAAAGTAAATTGCCGCCTCGCTTTACCCATCATCAACAAATTTATTCCCTGTTTTAAATCGCTCATGCCGCAGGTAAACAGTCTTTAAAGTTACCACATCATCACCGTACACGAAATTTTAACAATTCTTCAGCTACTTTGGCATATTTTTAAACGGTTTTATTTAGTTCGACCCGTACGGAATTTATTTGGATCAAAATTAGAAATTGAAATTTAAGCACCTTCCCGTTGTCGGATTGATCTGAAATTTGGTACACACATTTAATTTAGATGACAATACAATATAATAAAATCAATAACATTATAAATTTAAGACGGCCGCCGATACAGAATGGCGGATTACATATTTTTCCTTAACCCCCTCAATATGGGTATCAAATGAAAGGGCTAGTAAAACACGATCATTATGTCAAAATATAAAATTCAAGATGGACGCCGTTCCAATATGGCGGACTAGGTACATATTTTCCACAACCACCACAATATGGGTATCAAAAAACCGTTTAACTTAAAAGTTTTTTAAATGTATTTATTGCAATTTAAAACAAATATAAGTCAACGCGTTGTACAAAATCCATGATGCTTGAAAACGGCTAACATGAGCTCATTCTTCTGGCTGTGGAAAGATATAAACAGGTCGCTGTTTTTTTAAATTCACTACAGACAATCTCAATCGATTAAACTATCATAGATCTTCATTTAAACACAGACAGCTACAAGACGTAATTACAGTAGTTCCCGGTATAAAAATTCATTCACATTTTTGATCAAACCTAGTAATTTATAACTTCAAAATAAATACAATAAATTCCAAAAATAAGTGACGTATATAGTGTATTTAAAACGCATCACGAAGAACTGGCATTGTTCATTCAAGGTAATTACATTTTCTTAATACCTTCCCTAATACATTATTTATATACCACTTATAAAATTAAAAATAAATATAAAAGTAAATTGATACAAAAAAACATATTATTTTATAAACGAATATTTAAATGATTTTTTCTTTGTTTAGGTCGGTGATTCCCAAAGTGATCTATATCGACCCCTAGGGTTCTATGACAACCTGCAAGGGGTCTACATCAGCGAAAAACAAATTTGGGGGTCCATGAACTGAAAATGGGGGTCCACGATAGTTGATCTCAACACATACACTAATAGTACCTATTTACTTACATCATACTATTTTATAATACCAAAACATTTACATTGTTTATAAAAGTACCTATTAAGTAAAAAAAATATATATGTTTATAAAATTGCGTAAGTTATAAGATGTTGGTATTCGCTTTGTGGTCGCAATACATTTTGAACTTGTAAAAACCTGAGAGTCGCGGTCTCGTGTTTATTTAATGTTACGTATATTTTACATAACAGATACAAAATTTTATTTTGAGTAGTTTTAATTTAAATTCAATTAATAAATATATAAATAAACATGTGTTTTTACTTTAAGTTTTTAACACTAAACTTCACTACAGTTAGAAATTGACAGGAAATCAATATCAGTTAAGTAGGGGGTCTACCCAACACAGAAAAACATGGCAAGGGGTCTACGACACAAAAAAGTTTGGGGAACTCTGGTTTAGGTTATATTTGATAGAAAGTATATTAACACAAATTCTTTTTTATTAATTGACAATAGGTCAATTAATAAAAAAGAATCAAAATGTTGACGATCAATAAGTCGTGTTGAAAGTCCAATTTTGAATAAATAAATTTTATATTTATCTGTGTAACTATCACCTCATTATTGAGCTTTGTTTTGGCCAATCTGTAGATTGTCCCTTCCACTCCCCCCAAAAAAGTTTTTTTTTTTAAAGTGTCTTATTGTGTAGATTATTATTTAAAATATAATTCACTATTCTTGTCATTTATTTATTTAATAAAACATACATGATATACAAAAGAAATATGTACACTACAACCTATCACTCTTTATATATTTTTAAAGCATTCCTTGTTCTTACTTATATCATTACGAATATGTAATATTCAGTTTGTACGCAGGAGTAAGAATCTCTCATTCAGGGGCGACTTAACCTTTCGTGCAGGGTGTCTCAGGAGGCGTCACGGCGCTCCCTGAGACAGCTAAGAGCATCGTCCACGACCATCATGGTACAACAAAGTCATGACGGAAGCGGCCAGCCAGAGCGGTGGCGCCAGTTATCTAACATGAGCGCCCTATGAGCGACTACTTTTTCGAACATTTTATTGCAACTCGAAATAAAAGTTTTTTCACACACGAAACAGAAATTAGATACATTTCGCTTCTATTTCGCTGTCCATAAAAGTTAAAACACAAAACGAAACATAACTATCGCGGTTCGCCGCTTAGTTTCGCAACAGAGATGTGCTACAGGCATAAAAACAATGAGTGTTATTCTGCCGTCATAAGATGAAAGGCCGTAACTTACACCATACTGTAAGCTATACCTACTTATAAAATAGCTTGTTGGAATATGAAAAAACTTTGTTGTTACGACGGCAAAGTTAATAGTTATAGCCGCGGGGGAGAGGGGTTAGGTCTAGGGGGCGCCAGGGTTTCATTGCACACGGGCGCTACACGAGTTAGAGCTGCCCTTGATCCTGATACATTACAAAGACTTTAGTTTACAAGGAACAACAAATCAATTAGTTGAACAAAACAACATTGTACGAAGACTAAAGATATTTATTGACGACATCAATGTGAGCAAAAGATTCAATACAAATAATTCCTTGATTTGACAGTGACACATTCTTCGCCCTCTCTTTCTCAATCTCTCTCTCTCTTTCTTTCTCTCTATCTATTCTCTGATAGATGTTGGTCTTGTGAGGTTGTAGATTTGTCGATCAGTGCTCGAAATGAAATTAAAAATTTTTTCACTATTGGTGTCCGCATCTGTGTGACCCGGATACACTGTTTCTTCATCGACAGGGTTGTTATTGGAGGAGCAGTTCTCTTTCGGTAGCTAATGCCGTCGTATTGTTACTCAGACACTGCTCCCGATTCGCATCCAAAAGACGTAACCATGTGACCTTATGTAAAAACTCCGCTTAACTTACCGGACCTTCTCAAGAAAAAATCTACAGCAGCATCTTTTGATGAGTTGGCCCGGCACATTGTCCTAAATCTCAAGGCATTTAACGGTCTGAAGCGCTTGGGCAGCGACTTGAAATAAAATAATGTACCAACTAATATGTAATTAAGTATTCCAAATTGTATTGTTAATATGTATAAATTTTAGGTGTATTTACCCATAAGAGAAAATTGTGTAAGAAAAATTGTAAAAAACGTATAAAACGCTATCGTGTCTCGCAGCTGGGAGAAGAAAGATCCGTATCAAATAGCGGCAACCCTCTCCCAACTGTCTGCGTTTAGTTTTAGCAATAAATAAAAATTGTAATAAAAACACTAGCGATACAAATTAGAATTAATAAAAAAAATGCTGCCTGTATTAAAGTATCCTTCTTTGTTATGTTTCTCTTTTCTAGCAGTACTAGTGCTTGTGGTGACTCATGTTGGTGGATTCCCTGTTTTTAGGAGTCGAAGACATTCTTCCTGATCTATTTAAACATACACTTAACATATTTCTCTACAAATTTTTCGACTAATTTATCTCAAATAAGAACGAAAAGTCAAATAAAACACTTGACACATGAGCGTGAATCTTACACTGCTTTTTAAAAGTTCATTGACCGCATCAATGCTTCAATAAAACTTTTAAACCGAACCTACGTTATAAATTGCCCTCGGCGTTTTAATCGACTTTAAATAAAAACTTCGTCGTTAAATGCAAGATAATTAGGGAGGCAACAGGTTTTAAATCTAATTTTTAAGTATATATCTGTTATAAGTAATAAAAAAAAACTATATAATGATATAAATGATATGATATAAATCTTTGTACAGTACCCGGGAATAAATTCGTTCTTGTCATTCTTTACATTTATTTCAAACATCGCCCTCCATGTCTTATCTTCACTCCTCGGGTATCACAGTTTTGTTTCTAATTGACTAGTGTATTTTTATTCACTTGATATATTGTTAACAAACATTTTTATTTCTACTTCACCTTGCAAAGAGAATTGAAGGTGCGTTTATTAAATTTGCAAAGTATACTATTTATAAAATTAAAAAAATATAAAGACTACTACCCTTGTGATGTTTTATCTCTAATGAAGATTTTAATATTAATTTTTTTATTACTTTCGTTAATACATATTTGTATTTTAATAGCCATTTCAAATTTGTAATGCTGAAATGGAGATGAAATTAGCCATTTATGGAGATACTTCCTGATTCTTCTCCACAACTATAATACCTTGCGAAGCAGAGTCGAATATTAAAAAAATTTCAATTAATAAGAGTTCTGTTAAATGCTGGAAACATTGAATAAATTTATTTTATCTTTAAGGAGAAACTACCTACAATACCCGGCGATAAATATTGCACATCGATTTTTGGAAACAGAATCGGCTAATTTCGGCGTTGTAGTGCGTTATCTCTATCGCACGAAATACAACGACTAGCAAAACGTCACATAGGTAGTGTGGGACAGAGATAGTGCTTTTAGTGTTAATTTATGACATGAAATTGTTTTTCATCAAATTATTTTTATGTACTTTTTCGTTAAAAAATATTGCCGAATTACGTATTTAATTGCGGATCGCTAAAAATTTCAAATTTGTGAAAAGCGGCCCTGACTAACAAGCAGTTTGACCACCCCTGTTATATATGATTGCCAATGCACACAAATAAGTTTCCATAGAATGGTCAGCAGTGTCTATATATACTACACTATTGTTTCTGTGAAAGTTATTGTACTTAGCCTTAAGGCTTTTACAGCTTCGTCGGGACAGACTTCACGGAACGGAAGGTTCTGTGAACCTGAAAATAAATTATACTGAGCTCTACCGATACCACAATGAAGTCGCAAACTTGCCTGCCAAGCGTAGGGATTTATGGTATAGCCCTCTATAAGTATCTTTGAGGGAGGTATATGTCTTGTAATGGTCGTGTATAGGCTAAATCAGTGATTCCCAAAGTGGTCTATATCGACCCCTAGGTGTCTATGACAACCTGCAAGGGGTCTACGTCAGCGAAAAAAAATTTGGGGGTCCACGACAGTGTATGTGTATACACTGATAGTACCTATTTACCTACATCATACTATCTTATAATATCAAAATATTGACATTATTTATAAAAGTACCTATGAAGTAAAAAAAATATTGTATATGTTTATAAAATCGTGTAAGTTGTAGGATTATTAAATTAACATGTGTTTTTACTTTAGGTTTTTAACACTAAACTTCACTACAGTTTGAAATTTACAGGAAATCGATATCAGGTAAGTAGGGGGTCTACCCAACACGAAAAAACATGGCAAGGGGTCTACGACACAGAAAAGTTTGGGGAACTCTGGGCTAAAACGACGATGGTTCATTTTAATTAAACAGAGACATTAGAGATTAGAGAGTAGTGTATTGTAATACAAGTTGTAATACAATTGCCCACAAATGTATTACTAATTTTACAAAGCCCAGAGAAATATAAAATAAGCTTTTCTTTTTCTTAAAGAGAGAATCGGCTAATTTCGGGTTCGTAGAACGCTATCTCTGTCCCACATTACTTATGTCACGTTTTGTCAGTCGTTGTATTTCGTGCTACAGAGATAACGCTGTACGAAGTCGAAATTAGCCGATTGTCTCTTTTCAAAGGTCGATTAGCAAACTATCGCCGGTTACTGCACACTGGTAAATGTATTGAGAGCCACAAATAATCTTTTAAAGAGCTGTACGAGGCGTCCGAGCCGCAGGTTTGACCTCCCCTGCTACATAATTAATACATATACAAAGTGTAAGTTATTATAGATTGTGCCGCAGGAATCGAACCCGTGATCTGCGATTACCACTCTCAGTCGTTTACCGCTACGCTACCATTGCTCATTAAAATAAATATGTCTATTTTATTATTATTATATATATATAGAAATATCACACAATAAATTAAAGGCGTCTCTCGTACCCATATCTTTGAAAAGGATTGGGTCATTTTCTTTCTTTTAATAATTTTATCACGTAGTGCTTGTATTTTTTTACTTTTACTTACTTTCTACCTTTACTCTATCTTTCCCTTTCCTTACAATTTTCCCTCTCTTTCAAAACAGATATACTCTAATGATCTTTTTTTTATTGGCCCCCACTATTGGGGGCCTCTCGTACCCCTAACTTAATGGGATCAGGGACTTTATTATTCAATAATTTTTCCGTATTTTCTTTATTAATCACTCTCTTTCACGCGTCACAATATCTTCCATTCTTTACTTTCGTCCTTCACAATATCTTTCGTTTTGCTCTTTTATACCTTCTTTCTTTCCTCGCCTTTCTTCCATCATCTTCTTACTCTAAGGTGGCTAGGTACATTTATTTATTTATTTTGTTCTTACATTTTATTTTTACTAATGATATTGTTAAAATGGCCACGAAAACCCGTCGGAGTTAATTATGGGGTCTTTTCAAATATTGTTTGAATCCATAGTAGATTTTAGTTTAAGGAAACGTATATATAATATATATTTATAATAAATATAACGTATGTATCTCAATCTGTCCCTTATTAATAGATAAATATATATTTATTATAAAAGAATGCAATGTTTTTATTACAATATATTTGCGCATAATATATCTAAATTATTGTGTTATTTATGTATGTGTATAATGTTTAATACAATAATATATTTAATTCAACAATATTGATTTATTTATTTATAACATTTTTTATTTTTTGATTGCATTCTCTACCAATTAACGCAAGGCGGTTCAGAGATAAATTAATACAGGCAGATGAAACAAGTTAATATCATAAAACCAAAAAATAAAATACAAAAGTAAAATTATTTACATAAAATACATTATGTGAATATACTAGTGGATACTACTTACTATAAATATATTATTATACCACAATATATATTTAAATATCTATATACACTAATTATATAAATATATTAAATAATAAAATCCAATGATCGTAACAATTCCGTCAGCTTGTTAAGCGACAGCTTTCAAGCCTTCTAAATATATATATAAATTAAACATATATATAAACCTATAATACAATATCTACACAATGTAAAGGGACTAATTGATAAAAATGCTGGTAATAAAATGGTTTTATTACTGTATTAAGTGAATTTATGACATTTATTAAAAAAAGAACGCGTCTGATTTTGTTGTGTGTTCATAAAGGTGTGTTTGAAACCATTGTTGGTTTAAAATGAATGATGCCGTTATAGGAGAACGCATATTTATTTTATTTTCTAATAATTTTAATGAATATATAAAGATATAGCATGATCTGTTCCAAATTCAAAATAATTTATAATAATCTTTTTAAAATCCACATTTATTTTGACATTATATGCAATAACCTACCATCAGTTGTAACTAAATGCCCTTGAATGTTTTCTCAATTTAAGATATATGTATATTTTTACTAACAATATATATGTTCCATTATAAAAGACACCGTAGTTAGTAAAAACACTAAGTTTAATAAAACACTAAATAGATTCAGATCATTTTCGGTAACAAAAAATGTTAAAAAAATATTACAAAATAAAAACTCCTTGGAAGTAGAAATTTAAAATATCAAAACGTAATATTTAAAAAAATATATTTTTCATTTTATATGACAGCCAATGGACGCCATTTTAACTTTATCTATTATTATTTTTTTTTTAAACAAGAAACGAAATCATTTCTATAATAAAATCAACTCACCTATAACTATGTAATTAATTTGATACATAAATAAATTGTTTTCATATATTATTCTCTTAATTATATTCCAATATATAACGATAAATATTTATTTAGTTTTAAAAATCAAAATTCTATATTTAATTTTGACAAGACACATTGATGTCACCACTCACCTAAAAACAACAAGCTTCATTGCCATCTTTCAACCAACTGACTACGTATATCATTACTCGCTGTATATATATAAACATATATGTCCACGCGTGGTCGCTACAAAAACACAAAGACTTTACCTCCGTCAATCAAGCAATAAACGGAATCTTTTTACATACATCTCTTTCATCGCTGTACAAAAACACTGGCAGTCAAATTTAATATCTATGTAATAGTAATATGGTTGATAATACAATAGCAGTGGAGATATGAAAGACAAGCATTTCAACAAGTTTTAACAACTGTTCATATGTATCTTGAATTCAATTTTTATTAGGAATGACGAGTAAATCTCTTTCAGTAATAATAAAGCGGATATTTTTGTGCAACTGAATAAAGTTGTTACACCTACAGGTTGATTTATAATTGAAATAAAAGTTTAAAAGAGATGAATTAGCTTGCTGTCAATAAATAAATAGTACATCCTATAGTTCGATTATCTGTATACAATCTTAAATAATTGATTATTTCTGCATTAATTATATAGGATTGTGGAAGGATTCTATCATTATATTGTGATCGCTAGCCCGCTTTCCATGGCGATTAAGGTATATCTAGGGCAGAGCTCCCCAAACTTTGTTGTGTCGTAGACCCCTTGCCATGTTTTTCCGTGTTGGGTAGACCCCCTACTTACCTGATATTGATTTCCTGTAAATTTCTAACTGTAGTGAAGTTTAGTGTTAAAAAATTAAAGTAAAAACACATGTTAATTTATACATTTATTAATTGAATTTTAAATTAAAACTACTTAAAATAATTTTTTGTATCTGTTATGTAAAATATACGTGACATTAAATAAACTATAAATAAAATAACATAAGCAATAAGTCAATAATTTTAGAGAGAAGGATGAACCTGATGCTTTAATAATATTATAAATTATCAACATTTGGCGTCAATTTTGTAAGGGTTAATCTTAAATCTCCTCAGCTAATGATGTCCAGTCTGTTTCTTTATATCATTATTTATAAATAATGTAAATGTTTTGATATTATAACATAGTATGATGCAAGTAAATAGATACTATCAGTGTATGTGTTGAGATCCACTATCGTGGACCCCATTTTCATTTCATGGATCCCCAAATTTTTTTTCGCTGACGTAGACCCATTGGAGGTTGTCATAGACCCCTAGGGGTCGATATAGACCACTTTGGGAATCACTGGCTTACAATACCGGAATTCCGGGATCTGAGTACCGAAATCAAAAAAAACCTGTATTCATTTAAAAATTCCGGTATTTTAATATTACATTAGTTGATATAAATTTAAGTGATGCACAATATAATCTCATTTAAAATAATATCAATCAATTGAAAGAATTTTTTTGAAGATATGTAAAGAATTTCGTTGTGTTAAAATCTATATCAGGCAAATTTATCACACATACCGAGAACCGATATGATCGATTGTTTATGTTTTAATCATAAATACTTTAAATTTAATCATATTTTTTGCTTCTTTAATTATATAATGCCATACGAGCCTATTATATGTAAAATGTAACACAGAATTTTATATTTCATTTTTTATACTCGCACGTTTTTTGTATCTATCTACTCCTACTATCTATGTAATAAAATAAATAATATTAACTCATTTCAGAACAATATTTATTGGATTTCATATATTATTTGTAAACAAGTCAATATAACAACTGACGTAAGTAAAAATATAGCTAATAATTTTTTTATTAATAATACCGGTTTTAATATCGGTATCTCGATATTTCCAATTTTAAATATCAAATACCGATATTCAGATTTTAGTTCGATATTATAAGCCCTATGTATATCCACCACAAATATCTTTGGGAAAGGCCTATGTGTTGCAATGGGTGTATATAAGCTGAAATAATGACAACACCTTGTTAAAATCAGTGATTTCAGAAATAATAAGCGAGGTAATGTTATTGTAGCAAAAAAGTTTGAATTCGTATTAATACGTCAAAATTAATTTTTGTTTACTATCTGTAAGTAAAGATTTGTTATTGCCCATAATTAATAATAAAAAATAAGATTTCAATTTCTTTATAATACACATGAGATGTCTTTGAGATCATCAGAGAATCTGAAATTAAAAATGGCGGCGCATTCTTTTTCGTTTATGGCCAAATCTTTTACCACACAGGCCGTTCGATTGTTGACTGATTTACCGCTAAATATAAGACGTGCTGTCACTACCTATTTTTAAGAAAATAATTAGGAAATATATACTACACCTATGATTATTTATCTGTTAATTCATTTATTTTTCTTTCTCTGTTTGTTTATTCTTTTTGAGGCAAGTGCGATCCAAATCAGTATGATGTCTTTTTATTTATTATTGTATAATATTTATATGTGTTATACCTTATTGATTATAAGTATATTAGTTATATACATATGTATGTATATATGTATGTTTTGTACACGTTAACTACCCATTATAAATACTTCTATCTTTCCATACTATGGTTGTAAGAGATTGCCTTGTGTGATAAGACCGCCCATTGTACTCTTTTGTTTATTATTATGAATCTATTTAAAATTATCCTAGCGTTTGCAATGAATATTAAATAAATAAAAAAAAAACAATTTCGCTTTCGAAATGAAAAAATAAATTAATGTCACATATCAGAGTGAATCAAAGTGATCACTTTATATAGTGTGATTGGCATTCACCTGTTTAAGGCTTACATATATAACCAACCTGTAAATACAATTTTTTGGTATAGAAGAGAGTTGTTCGTGCAATCTACACGTATATGACATATAAAGACTCTTTTAGTGAAAAGATTCTCTAAGAAAAAAAATTAACACACATGTAGCCAGTGTAAATAGAGAACAATATAAAAGATAACACGTCTAATGGCGTAGCAAAATATATAGAAATAAAAGGCTATCGACACAGGATTTTCGCTTGCCACACACGAAACTTTATACAGGTAAAAGACCATTTCAACTGTTTCGAAGACTGAAGAATGCATTTGAAAAACTGCGTTTTATCGGAAAGCGATTACTTTGAAGGGGAAATAATTGATTTGGAAGAATAAGTAGAGAATTTACATTTTATTATCAGATTGACGGAATTTACATTTTATTATATATATATATATGTATATATACATATATATATGTATATAGATATATTTACACATTACACATATATATAATTTTACTTTATAGCACAAGAAGATTCGACGTCTACCGTCATCTTTCATTAGAGGGGGTGGGGGGTGTCGCTGGTGATTTTTTTCTCACAATTCTATCTCAAAATCCTATCTTTGTCTTCCGTATATGATACAGCAAGTGATTACATGCCATACTACTCCACCGCTGTGTCACAGTTGCACAAGGAGCTATATATTAGTCTTTTTCTTACGCCTTTTCTCTACTCTACTAACGATACCCACATCTGTCTTTTCTATAAAACTGAGATATATAATGGCAAATGATAACATATTTAATTTCTGCTAATGTATTTATACCATTAACTATACATTTCTCTAAGCTTCATATACTTTGTAACTCTTTTGTTGGCAACTGTACTCGGTATTACAATACACTCTCATATTGTCCGTTCCGCCCATAGACGCCCAATGACAGGCGTAGGCTTTTCCCAAAGATATCTATTAAGGTAGATATACCTCAATCGCAGTGTGGTATTATGGTACGCAGAGGACGGTGCTGTCTATCATCTGAAAACTTGTTTGTTCTTTTTTTTTAATGGTCCCCGCTGTTGGGGACCTCTCGTTCCCCTATCTCGTGTGGGACAGAGACTTTCTATTTCCAGTAATTTATTCATATTTTTCATTTTTATCATTCTTCTCTTTCACGCATCATATTATCCGTCGTACCGCTTCTTTTATTCCACAATTTACCCAGTCTTTCTCTTTCATTCCATTAGCAATACATCCATCCTCAACCACTACATTCTAGGTTTCCTTACAATTTTATTTATATCACATTTTACATTTTTTTGCAACATTACATTTATTGTTCATATATTTAACATATTTATTTATTTACATTTATTATGTACACCATTGATAATTATCAAAAAGAAACAATACGTATAGAGGTACAAGAGGCGGTCTTATCACTGGAGTCGATCTCTACCAGACAACCTTTGCATGGAGATGAGAGACATGAAGGAGAGAGCAGTTTAGGGTATACATATATACAAACATACTTAAATCTTTTTACAGATATAAGAAAAGTACCAATGTATTTGGCTCGAGTCAGCTCTGGAAAAATAAATAAGATAAATATACAACAATCGCTTTCCCTAGGTTCCATGAAATTAGTATTTGCTTTCATTCCATTAGCCATACACCTATCCTCAACCACTACATTCTAGGTTTCCTTACTATTTTATTTTGCTACATTACAATTATTGTTCAAATATTTAACACATACTTTCTTTATAATTATCATATTATATTATACTGTTTATTGCACTATTTTTGGTACTACTTTATTTATTTTATTTCTATATTTTAGTGTTTGCTTTAATTTTTTTTATTCATATTTAAGTCTATTTGAGTCTATTACTGTGTTTTATTTTTACCTATTGCATCACCACCTTCCTGCAGTAGCTGAGGAAGCATTCTCTCTCCCCTTCGTCTTGCATGATGGCCGAGATACTTCTTTCCTCTATCTTTTTGCCCATCCGGCATTCGGAATCTGCGCGCGGTGTTTCGAACGCCGGACAGTGGGCCACAAGGTGGACCACGGTCTGGCCCACGCCCGGTTCACAGAAGCACGAGGGGTCCTCCTTGAGCTTGAACCTGTGAAGGTATTCAGAGAACCCCCGTGACCCGTGAAGAGCTGCGCCAAGACCATATCCATCTCGACACTGCGAAGCACGCGGTAGGCTGAAAAACTTGTTTGTTCAGCAATCATATATAATTAATGCACAAAGTATGAATTATATATAACTAATGGATTCAGGCCTTATCTTGCGGAAATCCATCCTAAGTAAGAAATTTGCAGAAAATTAATCTATTAATTGAAGATATTTCCTGTAGTTAAATTTGTCCTCTTAAAGAATACGTTAAAAACTAAAATTATTAATTTTGAAATTCTTTTTTTAAATTTAATTTTTTTTTATATTGAAGTTTAATCTCACAGATAGAACGTCGCATGTATTTTATTTTATTTATATGTAACTTCATCTAACTGACCGTTTCTCGTTTTATCTGTATTTACATAAATTATGCACAAAATAATTACATCGTAATTAAAAAAAATGTTTTTTATTCATGACATGATGGGTCATGTTATTTATTATTTCCTTCCTGTCAATCCGGTATAAGTTTTATGATATATTAAGTTTTAATTCAAAATATATTATAGGTCGCAGTAACATACGAAATTATTTAATAAAACTGTGATAGACATTGTGTTAATACAAGGTATAAATCAGTGATTCCCAAAGTGTCTTATATCGACTCCTAGGGGTCTATGACAACCTGCAAGGGGTCTACGTCAGTGAAAAAAAATTTGGGGGTCAATGAAATGAAAATGGGGGTCCACAGACTGGACATCATTAGCCGAGTAGATTTAAGATTAACCCTTACAAAATTGACGCCAAATGTTGATAATTTATTATTAAAGCATCAGGTCATCCTTCTCACTAAAAATATAGACTTATTGCCTATGTTATTCTATTTATAGTTTATTTTATGTTTATTTAATGTTACGTATATTTTACATAACAGTTACAAAATTTTATTTTGAGTAGTTTTAATTTAAATTCAATTAATAAATGTATAAATTAACATGTGTTTTTACTTTAAGTTTTTAACACTAAACTTCACTAAAGTTAGAAATTTATAGGAAATCAATATCAGGTAAGGTTTTCCGTGTTGGGTAGACCCCCTAGTCTACCCAACACGGATAAACATGGCAAGGGGTCTACGACACAAAAAAGTTTGGGGAACTCTGATATAAATGTAAGCGCTCTCCTACTTTTGATCCTTAAAAATTAAAATAAAACATTCAATGCACAAGGTATACCTATGTACAATAAAATTCCACAATAAATTTCAGATCTGCCACCGGAGAGATTTAAAAACAATACTGAAAATATATTATTAATAACAGTATAATATTATATCTAAGAATACTATACTGATGTTAATGCGTGGAATTAAATGTTAATGCAGAGGAATCTAATTATTGTTGCGCATCTATAAAACTATATTTGAAAAGAGCAACTGTTGAGTTGCACGCTCTTAGCAGAACTGCCTTCAGAGACATATTTCTTGCGTTTATGCTTTTTGTTATAATTTTAATTAAGATATATAAATAAGATATATATATATATATATATATATATATATATATATAAGATAAGGAACGCTATCATGCAACGTTACACGATATATTTTTTTTATTAATTCTAATCTGTATCGCAAGTGTTTTTTTTACAATATCTATTTTTCGCTTAAACTAAACGCAGACAGTTGGGAGAGGGTTGCCGCTATTTGATACGGATCCTTCTCCCAGCTGCGAGGCACGACAGCGTTTTATAATTTTTTACAATTTATCTTACACAATTTTCTCTTATGGGTAAATACAGTTAAAATTTATATATATATTAACAATACAATTTGGAATACTCGATTATATATTAGTTGCTACATTATTTTATTTAAGTCGCTGCCCAAGCGCTACAGACCGTTAAATGCCTTGAGATTTAGGACAATGTGCCCGGCCAACTCATCAAAAGATTCTGCTGTAGATTTTTTCTTGAGAAGGTCCGGTAAGCTGAACGGAGGCATATTAAGGTTTTCACATAAGGTCACGTGGTTACGTCTTTTGGATGCGAATTGGGAGCAGTGTCTGAGTAAGTGATCAAAAGTCTGTACTGTGGAGTCGTCACATGGGCAAGTCTCATTATCGATTATTTTAAAACGGTGCAGGTACTGCTTGCAGTACCCGTGCCCGCTTAGTAGTTGTGTGAGATGGAAAGATGTTAATGAGTTTTTGCAGTTTGTTTATGTCGGTGAGTTTCGAAAGGAGTCCTATGGTATGTCAACCCTGAGCCCAGTAAAAACACGATATTTAACTCAGAATTTAACAGTAAATAATATGAATATATAACACATATGAGGATTGTTCAAATGAAACGTCAATTACAGTTCATCTTTATTGTAATGATAGGGTACATCATACGAATGACTTTTAATCACGCGACTGTAATATTTGGCTGAATCGCGTGCGGTTCGCGGGCGTTTCGGATCGTCGAAGTCCACTTTGTATAATCCGAACTTAATCCTGAAAATATAATTAAACATTAAAATTATTGTTCACTGTCACAATAGATCACTGTAATATATATATATATATATATATATATATATATATATACATACATATATACTAGCTGATCCCGCAAACGTTTTGCAAAAAAAAAATAAAGTTTTTAATTAACAAATAAAAAATAAGGGTTAATCGTAGAGGGGTGAAAATTTAGGTTTGTATGTATTTTTGTATGCTGTATCATAATAAAATAAAAACCAAAAAAATTGTCTAAAAAATTAAAAATAAAATTTAAGGGTGGACCACCCTTATCACTTAGTAGTATAGAAAATAGATAGTAGCCGATTCTCAGACATACTGAATACGCATATAAAATTTGGTAAAAATCGGTCAAGCCGTTTCGGAAGAGTTCAAGTTCGAACACCGTGACACGAGAATTTTATATATTAGATATATATATATTATATATGAGTTTTAGCACGCTCCGATCATAGATGAGACACGACCCACATATCGCATATATCACATTTATTTAGGTACACCAACAGTACATATAAATTCAAATTACATTAAAAGGTACAGTATGAATAATGGTTCCGTTATGTGTTCCTTTATTGGTGACATGACATTAAAAATTTACTGTATATATTCTAGAAAAATCAGAACGAACTAAATAAAAAATAAAAAAAAAAGATTGAAGAGAAAAACTTTATCAGGTAAACAAAAAACTTTTTTGCGTATTACAAAAACTAATTCACAATGTACATATAATACCGTTATCTTGTACTGTTGCTATCAACTGAATTCAAATAAAAAAAAAACTACGAATGAACATATTTAAATATATCTACGTATATTAATATTTTAAAATCTAGTTTAAAGATACAGATAATATACGTTTATTCAAAATTGGAACTTTTCACAGAATCGTCCGTCAACGTTTTTTTTAATCTGTTTTATTTTTGACTCAACTTTGCTTTGCAAGGTGTTTTAGTTGCAGAGAATAAGCAGGAGGAAACTCCACAACAACACATGTTTTAATAAAGTTTAACATAGATTTAAACATATACACTTTATCAGATATAGCCTAAATGAAATCAAAACAATCAGGCGACATCACCGCCAAGGTTTCTTATCATTAAACGGTTTTATTTAGTTCGACCCGTACGGAATTTATTTGGACCAAAATTAGAAATTGAAATTTAAGCACCTTCCCGTTGTCAGATTGATCTGAAATTTGGTACACATATTTAATTTAGATGACAATACAATATAATAAAATCAATAACATTATAAACCTAAGATGGCCGCCGATACAAAATGGCGGATTACGTATTTTTCCTTAACTCCCTCAATATGGGTATCAAATGAAAGGGCTACACTAGTAAAACACGATGATTATGTCAAAATTTAAAATTCAAGATGGACGCCGTTCCAATATGGCGGACTAGGTACATATTTTTCCACAACCACCACAATATGGGTATCAAAAAATCGTTTAACTTAAAAGTTTTTTAAATGTATTTATTTATATATTACTTTATTGAATAATAAACCTTTTTCCATAATTTACTTTTATTATGCGTTTTGAATTTTGCGAATGCTAGTCCAATGATTCTTTGCGGTGTAAAAAATCTGTTACCGTTTATTACAAATGAATTAGATACATAGCAGTCGAAACTTTGGTTCGTACAGTTTTTCGCGATGCCTTTTAAATAAATAATGACAGTTAAGTTTGTGGAATTTCTCTTGATGCAGGCAATAAGCTGACATAATGATGATAAGGTTTGAGGTGAAGAAGAGATCTGTGTTTGGCACTAATCGGTGTAACATAACTCCTGAAGATGCCCCGTGGAGGTGTGAAACACGTGTTGAGTATGGCGGTGGCGGTTACGTGATTCGCATTGTTTGCCGCATACGCATTTATCAGTGGGCTGGCGGGCGGTGCATTTCATTGCACGAGTACCAGTGCATGTGTGGAAGTGGCTAAATATTGGTCCTTTTCTTACTTAAAAAAGAGTTTATAACATATAATATATACTAACGTATATCCGTATAGCCATTCGAAATTGTCCATCATAGTCCAGGCGGTGTATCCGGTGACATTCACATTGTCTTCATTGATGGCAAGCCACACCTGTACAATAACTTACTGTAACTTATATCTTACCAATTACACTCTTTTAATGGCCCTATGAAAAACCATCGTGCTGATGTTCCTCCCTGATCCCATACTGAATAGATCCGCTTGCACTTATACGTACGTAAAAGCCTAAACAGCTAACAGCGTCTAGCAACTTTCAAATCTAGCCCTATCTCTGTCTATCACGCTCAAGCACACGCACACACTGAGAGAAAACAGATGGAGAGAGAGAGATATGTTTATACAAACTTGCACAGAGACATACCGACGGATACAAAATGTGAAAGGGCGAAAGAGACATATATACTCATTAAAACTGAGACATACTCCGACAGATACATCGAGAAAGAGAAGGAAAGTCAGCGAGAGATAGAGAAAGAGAGAGATTACACACACTTGTACACCCATATAGACATGCATTCACACATTTACTCGTCCACAGACAAGGATACTATTCAGGACAACAAAGAAATGCTTCCGGCGATAAATATTGCACATCGACCTTTGGAAAGAGACAATCGGCTAATTTCGGCTTCGTGGAGCTTTATCTCTGTCCCACACACTGTTTGTATTTAGTGCGACAGAGATAATAAATAATGTTTATCGCCTAGTTACTTTAACAATTTTTTTTGAAAAGGTATTTTAATATTTTAATTAGTTTATACTATAATTACGCATATATAAACATATGCGTAATTATAGTAATTGCGTAAATACGTAATTTATTTAGTTTAGTTAGTACAATCACTAACTAAACTAAATAAATAGTCCTGCGTTGTCCTGTTTAATAATTTCATTAGTACTTTAATTCGTTCTGTTGAAATTTTACGTATATTTACCCCTATTTGTGTGGGAAAAGCGATTTAATTTTTCTTTTATTAATTTTTTCACATTACATTTTTTATTACCATACTCTTCTTCCCTGCATCACAATATTCATCTTTTCGTTCTTTCACTCTACAATTCTATCTATGATTCTCTTCTATTCCATTCATCATCACTCCAGTTCACATCCTCATCACTGCAGTTTGGTTTTTTATTACAGTTCATCACAGATCTTTGTTTGTGAATTCTTTTATAGGTATATTTATCACAGTTTTATTATTTATTCTTATATTGTGTGAAATAAATGTGTTATAATTGTTATTTTTTTTTCATTATTTTTTATATTTATTATTCACCCCTCTTGGGAGGGAAAAGGAATAGTACATTTGCGGGGAATATTTTATTTACGTTATGCCTTATTTACGGTTTTTTTTTCTTCCTTTCTTCACATCATTATTCATGCTTTTTCTAATCATAAAATCTTTCACTTCTTTACCATTCTTATCATCCTCTCACCCATCGCCTTTCATCCCTCTATTGGGGATGATCCCAAAAATATTACAGTTTTTAACATAGTTTTTTTACTACATTAGTGAATATTTACTATATCATACGACTATACTTTGAATTAATTTAAATTCTGTTGGACATTTTACATATCTGCGGTCTTACCAAAGTTATTATTGTTACTTATAACTTGACGTGTACCTGTTCCAAGTGATCCCTATGATAACTTAATCTCTCGATATCGTCTAAGCCGTCATTCGATCTGGCTAAGCCATTTTCAGTGATGATTATCTCAATGTCGCCGTAGGTTTTTTTAATCCAGTTCATTACTTTACGGATGCCTTCCGGATGTATCTGTAAAAGAGAGATGTTCACTATTTGATGTAATATATATTTCATTTTAACATTGTATCTAGTAAGCTGACATCGAAGTCAACAATTGCTCTTTTTAAATAAAATTTAATAATGTTTTAGCTATAGAATAGCTTGGGTATAGCTTCCTCAAGCTATTACGTATCTGGCAAGTTTCTAGTGTTATATTTAGTGAATTTTATGAGGGAATGTCACTTAGTGTTCCTTTATAGATTTCGGAGGGTTGATGGTTAAAGCGCGGTGGGCGGTTGGCCCAGACCTTCCAACGCCCACGCCCCACTTTCATTGTTAAAATGAACTCGACAAGAATTTAATCCTTTAGTTTTATAATATATATATATATACTAGCTGATCCCGCAAACGTTGTTTTGCAAAAAAAATAAAGTTTTTAATTAACAAATTAAAGATAAGGATTGATCGTAGAGGGGTGAAAATTTAGGTTTGTATGTATTTTTGTATGCTGTATCATAATTAAATAAAAACCAAAAAATTTGTATTAAAAATAAAATAAAAAATTTAGGGGTGGACCACCCTTATCACTTAGGGGTATGGAAAATAGATAGTAGCCGATTCTCAGACATACTGAATACGGATATAAAATTTGGTAAAAATCGGTCAAGCCGTTTCAGGGGAGTTCAAGTTCGAACACCGTGACACGAGAATTTTATATATTATATATATATATATATATATATCACTCTTTTATATCTTTAACTCATTTAGCTCAGTACGGCTCAGATAGAGAATATGACAGCAGAGACTAAAAATATATCCTTTATATCTGTAGCTCTTTTAGCTCAGACTTGTAACTCAATAAGTCGGAATAAAACTTTTTAAATTTAAATAATGTAATCTTGAAAATTATGTCGAATTAGTGAGGTTATTTTTTTGGTTGCATTTGCTTCTTATTAAGCATTTTACGTCTGTCATAAAGCACTAAAAAAACTAAACGCCCGCGCGCGTGATGTTGTTCGGAAAATCCATACAATAGCTACCTGTCTCTTTTTTACGTGTAAATTGCTATATAAACCCATCTCTTTCTAACTCTGAACGAGCCGCAATTCATCACTAAAATTGAGTCTTAAGTACAAAGATATAGAGCAGTGATTTCCAAAGTCTATATCGACCCCTAGGGGTCTATGACAACCTGCAAGGGGTCTACGTCAGCGAAAAAAAATTGGGGGTCCATGAAATGAAAATAGAGGTCCACGATAGTGGATCTCAACACATACACTGATAGTACCTATTTACTTTCATCATACTATCTTATGATATCAAAACATTTACATTATTTATAAAAGTACCTATGAAGTAAAAAATTTGTTTATTTAATATTACGTATATTTTACATAACAGATACGAAATTTTATTCTGAATAGTTTTAATTTAAATTCAATTAATAAATGTATAAATTAACATGTGTTTTTACTTTAAGTTTTTAACACTAAACTTCACTACAGTTAGAAATTTACAGGAAATCAATATCAGGTAAGTAGGGGGTCTACCCAACACGGAAAAATATGGCAAGGGGTCTACGTCACAAAAAAGTTTGGGGAACTCTGGTATAGAGATACAAATGTAACACACGCGAGGTGGAGAGTGATTATATCTTTTGCAAAGATATATATCTTTGTTATCTTTAGCTCGCGAGCTACCCATATCTATGATGATAAAATCAAAAAAAGAAAATTGTGTAATTTTTAAATTTATCGAAAAAAAAAATACTTTACCGCAAACCACACCAGGTCAGACTTCTTCCAAGATGGGTCTATGTCCATGAAAGCATCCAACTCCACAATGCCTGATCCGACCGGCCAGGCGTCCAGAACTTCGCCTTTCCTCGCCTTACGTATCACTCGGGAGGTGTAGTAGTTCAGACCGTAGAAATCATATGTACCTAGAGATTTATTTGATTATAAAAACAATAATATACACAAATTATATATATATATAATATATATATATAATTATATATATATATAAGCGTGTTATACAGGATGGTTGGCTATTGGGAGTTTAGTGTGGGGGCCCTAAACTCCCACTAGCTTCGGCGACTCTGAGGCGGACGATGGTTCGACGTGGTCTCGTGAAACCATCGTGATAGCACCACGAGGGTTTCGGGGGTAGCGTATCCACGCATACCCCGGGACGGGCTATCGAAAAATAGCACGGCGCGAGGGAAAACCGCGTGGCAATCCCTGACCGGGAGATACCGCGGTCCCCCGTTTAGCGTAGAGGGCGACCATCGGTGGGGGTTTTATTGGGTAGGAATCCCACATACCCCTGTCCTCCCCCCGGAGGCACGGCATCTTGAATACCGGAAGATTTCCCCCACCGAAACAAAACAAAAAAATAGGATCCTTGGCTATAGATGTAAGTTTAGAGATATGAATACATAGCTCATTTGTTACCAACAATGGTAGACCATGTTCAGATATATACGCACTCGGCGCTTCTCGTCGCCCTCAAAGCGGAATTTAAATAAACTCCGCCCCCGTTTCGACGTCAGGACATCTGCCTCACATCGATCCTCGTAGGATACGATCCACAAAACTGTCATCACTTACATACACATGACTAACCTAACCTAACCTAACCTTTTTTTTTCGGTGGGGGAAATCTTATTCAAGGGGAGGGTATTCAAGATTTTCGATAGCCCGTCCTGGGGTATGCATGGATACGCTACCCCCGAAACCCTCGTGGTGCTATCAAGTTGGTTCGAGACCACGTCGAACCATCGTCCGCCTCAGAGTCGCCGAAGCTAGTGGGAGTTTAGGGCCCCCGCCCTAAACTCCCGCGACTCCGAAGGCCCCGTTCATGGTAGGGGAGCACCATTCCTCGGAGGGCCGTCGCGAGGCACGTCTCTGCGCTGACGGCGTCGTCTCCGAGCGGGATCTGTCCTCTGCCGATCCCGTTCGGCTGCCTCCTTCTGGACCATGACGGTCTCACAAAAAGAGGCCACGGCCCTCCACGCCGATGACCCACTCAGCATCGCCGACACGATTGCTGGCAAGGAAAGGTCCTGTCCGATCTCGTCCGCCAGAATCCGCCGCTCCGACTGCCACGCCGGGCAGACCGCAAACGTGTGCGAGGCGGAATCCTGGGCGGCTCCTCCACAATGGAAGCAGTTCGCCGTCGCTTCGCGACCAATCCTACACAGGTAATCACCAAAGCATCCATGCCCGGTGATCATCTGCGTAAGCCTGTAGGTGAGCCTTCCGTCTCGTCGCTGCATCCAGGCCTCGAAGACGGGCAGGATCGCTCCAACGACGCGTCTGCGCGCATAGCGCTCTTCCGAGAGCTTAGCGCGCCACGTCGCAAGCGCCCTGCGCCGTTCCTGCCGTCTGACCGCCTCGAGCACACGGTTCGGCTCGCCACCGCCGTCTCGGCGGAGGGTGCGGACTTGGTCGTAGACCCTCGCATCCGACTCCGCTAGAATGTCCAGGGGCGGAAAGCGCGCCAGGACTGTCGCCGCCTCGAACGATATCGTGCGATATCCGCGTACGATCCGTATGGCCATCCTCCGCTGGACGCTGTAGATCTTAGTTCTACAGCGTCGAATCGCCAGCCTTTTTGCCCACACGGGCGCCCCGTACAAGGCTACGGACCGTACGACCCCTGCATAGAGGCGGCGGACTTCCTCCGTGGGTCCCCCGAGATTAGGCAGCAGTCTATGCATGGCACCCGCTATCCTCTCAATCCGGGGGACGAGGCGATCGAAGTGCTCTTCGAAGCCCCAGCGGCTGTCCAAAGTGAGGCCGAGGTACTTCATGTACCGCCCCACCGTGACATCGTGCCCACCGACGCGAACGCGCGAGTCGGGAGGTTCCCTCGTTCGAGGCAACCGGTGGAACCATAGCGCCTCGGTCTTGTTTGGCGCTATTTCCAACCCCAGCCCGCGTATTTTAGCGACGACGACTTCCGTCCCAAGCTCGGCGAGCTCCCTGGTCCTCTCGAAGTTGTCTCCGCTGGCGACTACCAGCGTGTCGTCGGCGTAACAAACGACGCTCACGCCGGCGGGGAGACTGACTTGCAGAACCGCATCGTACGCGAGGTTCCACAAGAGTGGTCCTAGGACCGACCCCTGCGGCACCCCGCGCTTGATCTCCCTCCGGTTACTCCTTCCGTTTTGGTCTGGACCATGACCTAACCTAACCTTACCTAACCTAACCCGCGTACAAACGAGGGTTAGGTTAAGTTAGGTTAGGTAGCGGTCCGGAGAGGCCTGTGTCACTCCCGACCGCCGAGTAGTCCTCGCTTCACACAACTTACACTACACCTTTCACTACACTATACACCTACACGGGTATAGTCCCTCCACGTGTGTTCATCTTCGTTGAAACTGTGATTCGATCACCCAAGCCCATCACGGTCTCAATTTCGATGAAGCTACAAAAGCCTAGATCGGCTAGCGATATAACTTCATACATATCAAATGCAAATGCAGATATATATATATTAAAATTATTTATTGTTCTTCTGTCTGTGCAGACTTTATACTAACAAATTCACCTGTAGCATTCAAATAGATTTTCCAAATGATCACTTCATACAAGCTGATTAGAAATAGGTGTAAAAATTTTAAAACTTTTTGCTGATAAAAGATCGATATATTTACAATGTAAAAGATTTTAAACCCATAAACAATAAGCCTGCATTATTACCTTTAATATACTCTATCTCTTCTTTAGTGAAAGCCGGCAGTCTAGAACGAGGATATCCTTGTCTTCTGCTGTTCTCTGCTATTATCTTCTCTATTTGTGTTGGCCAACCGCCCTCTTTTGAATAGATCGGATGTGAATATATACCAGCCTGGAATAAGTAACATCTTGTATATTTAAGTAAGAGTCCGTAGGTGAGGAATTTGACCTCTTTGTTGCTTGAGGTCTATGCTTGCCTAAAAGAAACCTATTTACTCTTGTCTTGAAGAGTCCTAAGTTATAATTTTCTGGGAACAATGACGCTGATAAGTTGTTTCACTCCTTGCCTGCTCGCACTTAGTGGGTTGAAGGAATTACAACCGTGTACTAATGTCGTGAATCCGTGTGTCTTGATGTACGATAGAAGAAAGGAGATGGAAGGATCATCTGGTGTAATTCAGATGCACATTTTCCATAACGTAGTCTATATAATGTGTTTTTCTATCTCCCGAGTGTGTTTTTATAATAATATTTGAGAAATAATGTCTTCAGAAACGATCTTTATAATTCACTGTATCAATAATAGATTTATAATTGAGTATTGCGGAAATGGGGGGATTATTTAGTTAGATTTTTATTTTAAAGGCGAAAACATCCTGTGAATTTATTATTCGAAATATAAATATGACGTAATTTGAAAATCAGAACACCGCACCCGTAATGGCGGTAGGAAGTGGGATATTGTAAAACAATTCCATTAATCCGCCACCAATTCCCAACCCAAGTAAGAAAAGGACCAATATTTAGCCAATTCCGCATATGCAGTGGTATATGTTACACCGATTAGTGCCAAACACAGAGTCACTAATCGGTGTAACATAGCTCCTGAAAATGCCCCGTGGAGGGGTGAAATAGCTTTTTGGTTTGCCGCATACGCATTTATCAGCGGGCTGGCGGGCGGTGCACTTTGTTGCACGACTACCACTGCATGTGCGGAAATGGCTAAATATTGGTCCTTTTCTTACTGAGGATGAACTTCGCGAGGTAACGCCTGATTCCATTAAAAATTCTCAACCCGTACGTTGCACGCGTTTTTTCATATTCCAACAAGCTATTTTATAAGCAGGTTTAGCTTACAGTATGGTATTAGTTACGGCCTTTCTTCGTATGACGGTAGAATAACACTCATTGTTTTTATGCCTGTAGCACATCTCTGTTGCCGCGGCGCCTGTGTGCATTGCACACCCTGCACTATAGGTTAAACCGCCCCTTATCCTAAGCGATTCCTTCCACTAATTCTATCAACTCCATTCAAATGACACTCTTATGAGTGAACGCCACTCATAAACATACCATACTAAGGTATAATATTTCTTATATATTAAACATGAAAAAACTAATCTTACCATATACTGTCTGGCTGTTTCTGTCAGCGCTTCATCTTCACTCGAAGCACTGTCAAACCATATCAGGTGGTTTACGATACCTATTTTACCTGTAGATAAATAAATTTAAAATGTTTTAATCATTGCAAAACATTTATATGAAAATCTATATAACTTTGTTCACATACATCATTTAAAAAATAACCACGTGTAAACACATCTGATTTATTTGTTTTTTTAACTTATACTTAATCATCTGTATTTTTCACACGTATATAATTAACTTTGTATATTTTTTTTAAACTTTTCTTTTGACACGCGTTTACTGGCTCTTGGTCGTGTTATTGTAGCCTTTTTTTAGATTAAAAAAAAAGTGTCACATATATACTAGATGACAGTTCCGTTTTTTTTTTTAAATGAAAAAAATAGTTTGCGATATATTGTATTGTGCAGTTATTGTTGATTTTATTAAACATATTTTCCACCTGGTACTAACACACGATAAATCAGAGTTCCCCAAACTTTTTTGTGTCGTTGACCCCTTGCCATGTTTTTCCATGTTGGGTAAACCCCCAACTTACCTGATATTGATTTCCTGTAAAACTTTCTAACTGTAGTGAAGTTTAGTGTTAAAAACTTAACCACAAAGTGAATACCAACATCCTACAACTTACATAATTTTATAAACATATATAATATTTTTTTTACTTCATGTAAATATTTTGATATTATAAGATAGTATGATGTAAGTGAATAGGTACTATCAGTGTATGTGTTGAAATCCACTATCGTGGACCCCCATTTTCATGTCATGGATCCCGAAATTTTTTTCGTTGACGTAGACCCCTTGTTGGTTGTCATAGACCCTTAGGGTCGATTTAGACCACTTTGGGAATCACTGCGATAAATGAATAAATAAAAGAAGTACATACCGTGGTGCTTCTTCCTAAACTCCTTGTCGTATAATCTCCAAGCTCTAGCATGTGCTAGAAGTAAATTCTTCCCACAGAGATAGTTGGCATACTCTGGATCTTTGACGCCGGGCGCGAAGAGACCAGTGTTATATGGAGCGTCGCAGATGATTAAGGGTTCGTTGACTGTCACCCAAATTTTCACTCTATCACCGTACAAAGAGAACACCACTCTCGCATAATCCTCGAACCACTCTGCTATCAGAGGATTTGTCCAACCACCTGGAAATGGAAATGATATTTTAATTTCATTTACGTTTTTGGATTCAAATAACGTTTACTTAACATTCAAGTTTTCTCCCGTTACATTTTTTTTATTTTATTTTATTTACTTTTTATTTATTTACTTTATTGGAGATAGACAGTAACAAACGGCAGTAAGAAAGTACAAACTTAGAAGCTTATAAATATAAAATTAGTTACAGTTGTTACCTTATAACTATCTCACAGAGAACATATAATAATTTATAGTCAAACAATTAAAAAACATTACTAAACAGGGATCAGACTATGGTTTATATATTTATATTATGATTGTTTATATATTTATATTTTATTTATATTATGGTTTAAATTGCATTGTATGTACTCAATAATTTCGAACGAAGTTGTCTTTTAAAAGATACGAGCGAGCACGAGAATATATCAATATCACTAATATATGAATTGTGGAGGTCACACATCCTGTATAAGGGTGCACGTTTAGCGATATTTGTCCTAGCCGTTGATAAAAAAGATCATTTTGAAGCATAAAACAATATATTTAAACATTCGTGAACTTAAATCTGCAAAGCACATATATTTAAAATCGATTTGTATATATTTTACTAGCTGATCCCACAAACGTTGTTTTGCAAAAAAAAATTTTTTAATTTTCAATTTAAAAAAAGGGGCTGATCGTAGAGGGTTGAAAATTTAGGGTTGTATGTATTTTTGTATGTTGTATCATAAAAAAATAAAAACAAAAAAATTCGTAAAAAAAATTTTTTTTAAGGGTGAACAACCCTTATCACTTAGGGGTATGAAAAATAGATAGTAGCCGATTCTCAGACCTACTAAATACGCATATAAAATTTGGTAAAAATCGGTCAAGCCGTTTCAGAGGAGTTCAAGTTCGAAAACCGTGACACGAGAATATTATATATTAGATTAATTTTTCATAATATCACAGATAATTTCCACAATATATAAATAGAAATTAAATACATGAATGCAGAAAAAATTGCTTTGATTTAGGTATATAAATAACTCTTGTAGATTGAATATAATAGATGTTATTAAAGAAATAAGGTTTTAGTTCCTTCTGTAAAATTTTATGTTTGTTATTACAGGTTTATTTGGTGAGAGCGATCAGGGGCGACTCTAGCTCGTGTAGCGCCCGTGTGCAATTAAACCCTGGCGCCCCCTAGGCCTGACCCTCTCCGCACGCCGCGGCTATAACTATTAACTTTGCCGTCGTAACAAGAAAGTTTTTTCATATTCCAAAAATCTATTTTATAAGTACGAGGGTGAATCAAAAAGTTCTTAGAAGTGCTTATATATGAAACCTTTTTGGATCAAGTTCGATATTCAAATTAAAGAGTGTCTATCACACTATATTTATGCAGACTGTCACTTGTTTTTGTCAGTTCGTTCGCATGTAATAAATTTTTTTGTGCAACGAGTTGCTAAAAAGTCAAAATTATGGATAAAAGTGAGTTACGTGCGGTGATAAAATATCTCAGTTTGAAAAAAATGTCTACGAAGGAAATTTTTTTGGACATTCAGCAGACATTAGGGAGTGATGCTGTACCCTATTCTACGGTTGCGTATTGGGTGGCTGAATTTAAGTTTTTAATTTTGAGGTAGATCAAGCTGTAAAGATGACCCGCGTTCTGGGCGGCCTTCAACCTCCGTTACAGAAGAAAATGTCAAAAAGGTTGAGAATCTGGTTTTGGAAGACAGAAGAATGACTATAAAACATATAGCTGAGATCCTAAAGATATCTTTTGGTAGCGTTCAATCCATTTTAATTGATTCACTGGGGTTCAAAAAAGTGTCTGCAAGATGGGTGCCACGAATGTTCACCTTTTTAATCCTGAAACTAAAAGACAAAGCATGTCTTGGAAACGACCATCCTCTCCATCCATTAAGAAATTTCGAGTTGCTCCTACCGCTGACAAAGTTATGGCCTCTGTGTTCTGGGATAGTGAAGGAATCCTTTTTATTGATTACATGCCAAAAGGCCAGACGATTACTGGACCCTATTATGCAAATTTAATCCCGAAAGTGCGTGAAGCGATTATAGAAAAACGTCGTGGAAAACTGTCGTTGGGCGTGTTGTTCCTTCAAGATAACGCTCCTGCTCATCGATCGGAAGTTGCGCTCAACGCAATCCGCTGTGCTGGCTTCAATCTCCTTGACCACCCACCATATTCTCCGGACTTAGCCCTAAGTGATTTTCACTTATTTCCAAAATTAAAAGAGGAAATTCGTGGAACAAAATTTCACGATAATGACGCGGTTATAGCTGCCGTAGAGGACTTTTTCGAGAGTCAAGAAAATAATTTTTTTTCACAAGGAATAAGGAAGTTAGAAACGCGTTATTCTAAATGCATTGCATTGGAGTGAGATTATGTAGAAAAATAAAATATTATTATTTAAATCTTTGCATTTTTTAATATTGATTCCAAGAATTTTTTGATTCACCTTCGTAGGTATAGCTTACAGTGTGGTGTTAGTTACGGCCTTTCTTATGACGGCAGAATAATACTCATTGTTTTTATGCCTGTAGCACATCTCTGTTGCGAAACTAAGCGACGAACCGCGAGAGTTCATGTTTCGTTTTATGTTTCAAGTTTTATGGACAGCGAAATAGAAGCGAAATGTATCGATTTTTCTGTTTCGTGTGTGAAATAAGGTTTGTTTCGAGTTGAAACAAAATGTTCGAAAAAGAACCCGTCCATAGGACGCTCGCGTTTGATAACTGCCGCCACCGCGCTGGCTGGCCGTTTCTGACGTATCATTGTTGTACCATGATGGTCCAAGACGATGCTCTTAGCTGTCTCAGGGAGCGCCGCTTCGCCCCTGAGACAGCGGCGCCCGTGTGCATTGCACACCCTGCACTATAGGTTCAACCGCCCCTGAGAGCGATGAGCTTTACATATATGAATATTACATAATTTAATTGTTCCTACTTTAAACTAAGACGTATGTTATAAGTAGGAATATACTAAGATCTATATTGCGGTGAACCTGGTTCAGAAACAAAGACATGTTCCTATATGCTACATTACGTCATCGTCAACGGCGCATCGAAAAGGGGAATCCCACGGAAATATGTTTATACAAATCGCGCGAAAGAAGGCGCTTTACATTATTTATCGACTTGTTATTGGCTGACGAATTTTATTGGTTGAAAATTATTTTCATAGTTTCAAATGGGAATAAATATGGGCTAAGTTTGATGAATATACACGCATCAACAGACACTACCGTTATACACAATAGGACAAAACATTAATTAAAACACTACACGATCCATATTGGATGCAGCCTCTCGTCTCATAACCGCGAACACCGTGGGAGATCAGGGAGAGGTTCCGGATCCTCCGCTACCGAACCAAGCCGCAAACACAGTCACACCACACACTTCTACACGAGAGCAGTTGCTTACACGCAAGCGTCATCGTGCAATTGAAATGCGATAGGCTAGTAATTTTTATTGTGAACAAGTTTAAGGACCCTTCCGTTCCGTGAACTCAGCACTGATGAAGATATAAAATCTCCCGGACTAACATGAACATCAATTTAAACCAAGCAGTGAATATATATACTTCTACTTTGTATTTTTATTTGTTATAACCTCTAATAAATACATTTAAAAAACTTTTAAGTTAAACGGTTTTTTGATACCCATATTGTGGTGGTTGTGGAAAAATATGTACCTAGTCCGCCATATTGGAACGGCGTCTATATTGAATTTTAAATTTTGACATAATCATCGTGTTTTACTAGCGTAGCCCTTTCATTTGATACTCATATTGAGGGGGTTAAGGAAAAATACATAATCCGCCATTTTGTGTCGGCGGCCATCTTAGATTTATAATGTTATTGATTTTATTATATTGTATTGTCATCTAAATTAAATGTGTGTACCAAATTTCAGATCAATCTGACAACGGGAAGGTGCTTAAATTTCAATTTCTAATTTTGATCCAAATAAATTCCGTACGGGTCGAACTAAATAAAACCGTTTAAAAACTACCGCCATTAGGAAGAATTCCACAGACCTAATAAATTTTGTCTGACACAACATTAAAAATTATTATTATCTGTAATTAAAAATAAATCAGTTAAGATTTGATATTTCTTCTTACCCAAGTCCTGTAGTCTCTGAGGTAGTTCAAAATGGTAAAGGGTCACCATAGGTTGGATACCAGCTTCGAGCAATCCATTAATAAGATCGTTGTAGTATCTTTTGCCGTCTTCGCTTATTTTTTCTGGAGTACCGGTCGGTAAAAGTCTCGACCAAGATATTGAAAATCTAAAAAAAAAATCATATCCAAAATATTTAATGATTTCTGAATTAATAAATAATAAGTAATGATTATATGTAATAGAATACTAACAGAATTTATTGGCTTGTGGCGTTCCAACAGAAAGACAAATTAATGTGAAATATATTTCACATTAATCACTGTATAAGGGTGATTGGGAATAGATGTAAAAAGTTTTAACCTACTCGGGAATTAAACAAAGAAGTCAGATAAGATGCGTTGCAAGATATGCTTGCAAGCAGAAACAAGTGTATGTATATAAAAATATTCTTAGAAATAAAATGTAAATAAAAGTTATATACGAGTCAAATAAACTATGATACTGTAATAATCTGTTAGCTAGGAATGAGAACAAGAGAAGAAAAACTATGTGTGGAAGTTGATGAGTAGGCAGGAGTAGTAGTGTTTCGGGTTGAATGTAGTCTGAACCAGCTGTTATTAATTAGCGCCATGTCCGACAAACAAGACTGATCAATCCGAATTTAAATAAATCAAGATTCTAAACAACACCACTCACGAGAACGCTTTCATCCTGCCTACTGATCGTTAGGTGCGCGTCCCTACGTTTTGCGCATGCGTAGACCGATGTATCGACAGATAAGCGAAAGCATTTTGACAATTGCAATTGTTCGCACAACAGAGAACAAAAGAAAAACGTTGTGAGTGGCATAAGAAAAGTATATAAGAAATTGAATGGTGAATATAATTAAAATAATACAATAAAAAATTTACCCGATAATATAAATAGGGAAACATAAAAGAAAAATATAAAAAATACTTTAAAAATATTTGCTGGCCAATGGAGGTTTTACGTCTTAAATCAATCACCCTGTATATCATTACAAATATATTAACTTGATAACTATTTATTAATAACCTTAACAAAAATCAAAACGCCATTTTACTAAATTTAAGTTTTTTTTTTAATAAAGGTTATTGTAGAATGAATGGGTAAACGAATAAACGACAATATCATTCAATAAATCATTCATAAGAATTCCTTTATATGTAAGAAAATTGTTTCACTAGTAGTTTTTATAATAATGTGATATCAGCTGACTTCATTTTTATCATTTAAACACACTTTCGATACGACATAGTTTCGGAGCATATTCTTATACACAACTAATGTAACCTATCGTTTTGCCTTTAATAATTAAAATATATACATTGACAGTTAACAATTAGATATATACGTAATGCATATTAAAATATGTAGTATTTAAAAATCATGAAAAATGTAATTTCAAAGGCGCCTGTGAAATTTAATTAGCAAATGTTTGATCGCACAAAAATATTCTATTGAGGAGAGAAAGGATATTCACATCAGTTAAGTCGTAACAAAAATATATAGATAATTGCAACTATATATTACATTTTAAATTAAAACCGCCTTCACATCTAGAGTCAGTAGGGTTACTCATTTTATTATTTGGAAGTGTAAAAGAGTAGTTGCTTTTGGTTAACTTTTTGTGGTAACTTACTAATTATAATGCAAAAAAATTATTGACGATTTAATACTGCGTGAAAATGTATTGGATAAAGATATTCTGAATTTAAATTTATTAGTTTCTTTAAAAATAAAGACATGCACAGACAAAACACAGGCGCGCACGCGTCTTTTTTTATCCTAATTTTGTGTATTATTGGGTGGAATAGATATATTATTATTATTAACAGTGTAGCGTTTACTTTACATATTGCTTGCCATTACAGCTAAAATACTATTATGTTAAATCATTCTTGAGCGTTTTGAATTCGGACGCCATTTGTAAAATAATGCAACCATGTTGATGACGAAGCCTTTAAATGAATTTGACAGATGGATACTTTGACAGCTGTCATGTTTTGTCCTGACAATTGGATCTTTTGCAATAACAGCATGAAAATAATTATTGCGTTTTGTTAAATACCTATAGAATCCTGTCCAATTACATTCTTTTAATATGAAAGGATTGAAGGGAATTTATTGTACCATTAGTAATGTGTTCGCTGACGTTGTGGTAGGGACAAGTAAAGTGTAAATACTCTCTGTACATATGTGAATACACCTTCTTACATCATTCTTGGCCATCATCTTCCTCGACAACGTGCTCTGGCGGCCTGCCACTGCAACTTCTGCCAGAAATGCCTGCCAAATCAAAACTTTACCTGTAATAATGTAGATTCAATTCAGCCGCTATGCGAATATCTTCCTGCCATCTGTGATAAGAATCGCAAGCCACGTCGCCGTTGCTCTTGTCGGCAATGAGCCCAGGGTTGTCGTGAACGTGTCTGTCCCAGATACACTCGCCTTTATCTGGTGACAAGAATCAGTTGTTCATAAAATCAACGATTCATAATTTTTTTTTTTAATATATGTCAATATACAGTTGTAGATATAGATGTAAAAAAGCCGATTTAAAACGTTTAAAACCAAAAGTGGCGGTTTAAAACCCCAAATAAATCTTTTTAAACGGTTTAAAACTCGCCTACTAAAATATAAGAACAGTGTTTTTACACATCATTATCGACAATACTTGGTCTTGTGTTGGTTACCTATGCAGTTTATACCTATGTAGGTAAGTATATTACATATAAAGTACTATAATTATAAAGAAACAATATTACATACAATAGATTAAAATATGTACCTAAATCATAAAGTAATTGTGGATAGGAGTTTTGACCTTTATTTCCAAGAAGTTAAGGTCTACTCAAAGGTCCACTCCTCAATTTCTGTTCAAAGAGTTTGCCGACAGAGAGTCACCGCTGACTGCTATGCACACACATACACACACACACAGTGAATGCCCTCTGTTTTACTTGCACATGAAAGAGACAACGTTAGGTATGGTATGTATGTATGGTATGACCAAACCAAGTTAAAATAATATCTCCATATATTAGACTTATATTATAATCTAATTTTATAACAGCTCATTACATTTTAGTTATTTAGTAATGTTTGGCATATTTGGTACGAGTACCTTTATATTGAATCCAAATTTGTACATTTTTTTACAATACTGGCAACACTGAAATGTCCGCACGCAACACGCTATGTATGTGTGTGTGTGGTGTGGAGTAGGCGAGCTGGCAACGTTGCATCTTGACGTCTCTCCGCGTGAGAAGTGCAAGTGTGTGAGTTTGGTTTTAAACCGAATGAAACTGATTCATAAATCTTTTCAAAATAACCAATATAGTTAACTAGGTAATAGTTTTTCAACTTAGCTCGGTAATGTCTACGCTTGGAAAAGATAATGTGTTTATATTTAAGAAAAACATAATCGTCAACACTAAATGTTTAAAATCGAAAAAATGGGTTTTTTCGGTTTTAAACGGTTTTTTTCGTTTTAAACCGATTGGTTTAATTCGTTTTAAACCGGCCTTACATCTATAGTTGTAGATGTGGAATTGAAGGCAATATTTTCCGTTGGTTTGCCTCTTATTTAGAAAATCGTACTCAATCCGTCGTTTTTAATGGCTATATTTTCTTCCTTTGTTCCAACTATTCATCTTATTTATTAATGACATATTGTCTTGTCTTATCAATTGCAAATTTCTATTATATGCGGATGACCTTAAGTTATACTCCGAGGTTACCTGTTTGAATGACTTAAATTTAATACAGGATGACTTAGACAGACTGGATGCATACTGTAAAACTAATAAATTATTCCTAGCTTATAATAAATATAAACACATAACTTATACCAGAAAGGTTAATATAATACCGGCTGATTTTCACATAGATGGTAACTATCTCACTTCTGATAACACCATACGGGATTTGGGGCTGTATCTGGACTCTAAACTCACTCTCGATAGACACATTGACGAAGTTATTAATAAATCTTACCGTATTCTGGGTTTTATTACACGTAAATTCCTTTAAACGCAGAGACACATTCATCTTTATCAATCTCTAGTAAGATCTCACTTAGAGTAACTATCCCCCGTTTGGAATCCACTGTATGCAGTCTACGAAAATAAAATTGAAAGAGTACAAAAAAAATTCCTTGTATTCTGAACTACCGAATGCATTGTCCCCAGGATTATTATAAAATGTTTTTAAACAGATACCGAATGTTATCATTGACGGATCGACGTTCTTTGGACGCCACTACACTTAAAAATATTTGTGGTGGCAATGTTAACTGTTCGGAACTGTTGTCCGAGGTAAACTTTCGAATTCCTGCAGCAAGAACGCGTTCTAGATCTTTCATTTTTTATAAACGGCTATGACAAATATCGGTAAACGTGCACTCTTTTACAGAATGTGTGACCTCCACAATTCTTATATTAATGATATGGATATATTCTCGTGCTCTCTTGTATATTTTAACAAGTTCACTGCGGCTTGAGGTCGATTCAGCCTCATGGTAGACTTTGCACTGGTGCGGCGCGTAAAACTCGTGTTTTCTCTCTAGTGCGGCGGCTGTTTACACTCAACCGTATGAGGTATGACAAAGACAAATATAGCTTTCTTTATGTCTGCAAAGCATTGACTCAATATTGTAAAAAAAATATTGATGAACATGAGGCAGAAAAGGCCTCAACCGCACTACTAGGAAGTTCAGCTTGAGGCTGATTCGACCTCAGCCGCACCAGCTGAAAGTTCTTCAAAATTGGGCCCGCAGTGAACGTGTTAAAAGAAAATTTCGTTTGAAATTATTGAGCTCTGCGATATCTAATCAAAAATGAGAAAATCTGCAGGTGAACCGTGTTCACTGATGTAGATCGAAGAATTGCTCGTTGAAGTCGGAGTGGGTCAGGCATATTGCTCGTGCAATCAAAGTACCAAAAGTTGTATTGCGACAAGCCGGTAGATGCGACATGTGTCCCCCCCCCCCTCCACCAGTTAGAGCGAAGATATAGTAAAGGTCGCTGGAAGACACAGGATACAGGCATCGCAGAACACTTTCATGGTGATCTATAGGTTATGACTATGCCTTGCAGTGAGCGCCTATCGTCTAACATGATGATCTTAAAAATCGGTGATGATTGCTTTTTAATCTATATTTAATAACATATTGTTTATCTGTGGGACAGATATACGACAAATATAAGAAATAGAAATAAAAATAAACTAATACACTCCTTTTTTAAGTTTTAAATCCGAATTTAATTGAATGTATTTTATTAAATAAAACTTTTTGTAGCATTTAAAAGTTTTTATTTGATTTAATTGTGTGTACCGCGGTCCCCCGTTTAGCGCAGAGCGCGACCACCGGGGGGGGGGGGTTTAGTGGGTAGGAATCCCACATACCCCTGTCCTCCCCCCGGAGGCAGGGCATCTTGAATACCGGAATATTTCCCCCACCGAAACAAAGAAAAATGATATATCAACATATATTTACCGCTAATATTCCAAGCGCCTTCGACTTGGTGCGCAGAAGAAGCTGCACCAAATCTGAAGCCTGGAGGAAACTTGGTGGCAGAACTCCATGCCGCATATAGAACGCTAGAAAAAAAAAAACAAACTCTCTAGTAGACATTTACCACCTTTTGAATCGCCATTTTTTAACCCTTTCCACTCCAAGGCTGTTATGTAGCATCGATAAGATTTAATTGAATTATAGTATCTTGCGATTCTAGAATATGTTTCATTCATTCGTGATTCGATCATTTTAGTAATAAAAATCTTTTCTGTTTTAAAATTTTCGGCAAAAAGAAGTATTACACCATGTCGAGTGTCACTCGACAGTGGAGCTTGTGGAACAAAATCAGTGTCGAGTGACACTCGACATTGGAGTGGAAAGGGTTAATATTATAAGTAGTACGCTACTGCCGGCTTGAAGCGCTGGCTTGAATCGAGCCGACGAGAAACAAAACAATTGTTCATTTTAATAAATAAATATTTGACATGCACATTATAATATAAACAATGTAAATGTGACTCTTTATTCATTTCCACATCTGTTCGGCTTATTTTTTACATAAGTAGCCTGCGAATTAATCGAAACGACATCTGGTGTTGATTTTACTGTTCTGTATTCTTATTTTAAAATCCCAACACCTGTATAATTTTTAGAATTTCAATGAAGGGCGAATGTCTGTTATATAAGTTGTCTTTCATGTAAGAAAAGGACCAATATTTAGCCACTTCCGCACATGCAGTGGTAGTCGTGTAACAAAGTGCACCGCCCGTCAGCCCGCTGTTAAATGCGCATGCAATGCGAATCACACAACCGCCACCGCCAAATTACTCAACACGTGTTTCACCCCTCCACGGGGCATCTTCAGGAGTTATGTTACACCGATTGGTGCCAAACACAGAGTCCTTTGTGAGTTTGTGCAGAAGTGGCGAAATATTGGTCCTTTTCTTACTTGGGATGGACTTCCGCGAGGTAACGCCTGATTCCATTAAATAGTCTTTCATGTAATGCTAAAAATAAAAGGTAGCAAGGTGCACCATCTGTGAGAAAACTAGATATCAACCCGTCTAACAAAGAACATATGTTTAAATATTATGACAATAATCTGCAACACTATTTAGTATTATTGATTGTTGTCCAAATATATATAATGATATAACGTAATAAGACTGTTTAGCTCATTTGTCATCCAAAAAGTTTTAAAACATTTTCATCTATTTCGAATCACTCTGTATACCATGGTTAACATTGTTACAAAGCACGAGTTACAGAACCCTCTAAACAATTAACACGGAACCCTAGGATCAAGAAGTGCCGTATACACGCGTGGCCTTGAAGGTATTTGCAGATTTTTGTGTACGGTTCTCGGAAATTGTAACCGAGTACTATCTCGAACTTACTAGAACCTTCTCCGTAGTATAAATAGGTGTACTCCCCATGTCGACAGTTTAGTGTTGTTTTTCGAGTTATAAGATTAAGATCTACGATCAGTGATACAAAGTGACTATTTGGTAAGTTATTTGGACAGTGATTTCTTCAGCGATTTGGAAGCGAAGTTTGGACTAAGCAAAAGTATACTTTGTGTTAAAATAGGGTGACCATCTGATTTGTGAATAAAGGACTCCTTGTGAACCAGTGGTGTTTCATTTCGAGTCAGAACCCACAGTACGTAACAATATACATATTGTATTAATTTATTTTTTGTATTGAAATACGGCAGATTTATAAATAAAATAATTGATTTTTAAATACAGTTATCCGAATTTTAAAACGATTTTACTTACTATATTATGTATGGATACACCTTCCGTTTCTTAGTTTTAAATCTAAAATTAAAAGTATATTATTAAATAAATCTTAATATAACATTCAACAGTTTTCAGTTGTTCGAAATGCGTGGAACTTGGTTTATTTATTCATTTACATGATTGTTATTATTATTATTACACGTAAAACATGGTTATTTTATTTTGAAAGGAAACTGTTGAGTTTCTGTTTGCCTGTTCAGTGTTCCGAGTCGCCGGTACGTTACGGTACATCACTGGAGTCGTAGTTTCTTTTATAATTGAAGTACAATTTTAATTCGTTTGCACACTTTTTTGCATTGCGAAGAACGATTTGTATTATACTGGCCAGTACGGTCACAACAGTTTTTATTTCAAATCATTCTCGTGTTCGAATTGAAATTCGAACGCTGATTTGAATTCGGACGACATTAGTGACGTCATCGCTGTCATTTGGGTTGGTTTGGAAGAACAAATACATGAAATGGTGGTAGTTCACTGCCTGCTAATCGTGTAGTGTGTACTGGGGATATTGACTTTAAAAAAATATAGACATTGCATTGTATATATATATATATATACAATGCGATTAAAATAAGAATAGGACCGGCCTAGCGCCATGTTGTGACGTCACAACGGGAACTTGGTATAGTGTGCAAAAAAAGCAATGTTAAAAAATAATACCAGTGGCTAAAGTCACTCGCTCGGTTACCTTCGAAGCAGTTTCCAAATGCTTAATGAAACTTCCAAATACATCACGCGATATATGAATATTGCCATCTGGCCCTGGTACAATTCTTGCTTGTTCTAACTGGTCCAACAACATAATGGCACGTTTTTTCTCTTCCTCGAAGTACTTATCAACATTGCTGATAATCTCTCGAGCTCGCCGATGTAAAACACTACCTCTTTTGCTCATTGTAGAACAAATTAAACAATCAACAAAAACAATTAATATTATTTTTTTATTTTTTATATTTAATGCTGACCGTAGTATTTATATGAGTGAAGTTAACCGAGAGCCCGTCCTATTCTTATTTTAATCGCATTGTATGTATATATATATATATATATATATATATATATATATATATATATATATATATATATATATATATATATATGTAATGATACCCATGCATTCAGTTTGAAACAGTGTACTGTGGTTACCTAGTAGCGTTGCTATGTTGATGTTCAAGTCTTCCCAGAAGTTCCTAGAGCTAGAACCATCTGTAATTTTGGGACCGTCTGTTAAAATTCTAAGTTCTTCAGGATTTCGTTCATTACATCGGTCATATTCGTGCAATCGTATTGCATTTTGTTCAAATACAACTTGTTTTGGTATCCTATCTATTTTGGCTATTAAGATTAGAAAATTATCCTAGACCTTCTCTAGGATACTAGTCTGTTGGTTCATGCAGCTACATACTACAATTTTATTGATCTTAGAAGGCGCTGTCACGCTCTCAGATGCAGAAATAAATTATGTTAAATGATAATAAAATATAAAATAACCCAAAAATCTTTGATAAATTTGAAAATAAGTATACTGTGATAATGTTAATAGTATCTAAAAAATAAAAAACGAATGTAATTTTTTTTCAAACTAAGAAATCAGTAAAAATGATGAAGCGATGAACTAATGGCAATTAGAATGGAAGAGAAAGACAGATCGAATTGTCGTATGAAAGAGTAAAATGATCGACTATGTGAAGGATGACAACTGATAATGAAAATAAAAAAGATTGTAATAAATTAGTAAAGATAAAAGACAAACCTGTCCCAAACTAGATAGGGGTAGAAGCAGAGGTCACATATAACGGGAGCATTAAAAAAAAGCTCTTAGATGGAGTGACTAAGGTTAAAGGTCCCCTCAACGATAATCCATTCTTAGCATTCAGACCCACAGCTCGGACGTATGCTTTTGTCTGGCTAATATCACTACACATTTCAGAAAGCGTTTAAAAAGAAGTGGCGAAAGAAACATCAGGAACGCTTCTATCTAGTATTATATATGGTTGGCATTCCCTGTTAATTCACAAAGACTCACTCAAAGCATATTATTTCCGTTTAATTCTTGTACAAGCACGCGTTTGTCCTATTGCGTTATCAGTTTTTCCGTTCGACGGCTGAACAATAATTTATTATAATTATTCTTAAAATTTTGGCCATAAATAACCATTACCTTTGTACTTTCGATTTCTCGCACACACGAACGAACATACATCCATCATATATTCATATACACTTACCAAAAGCAAGCGTTGTACAAGCTAATTGATTACTGATACTTTCGCTATTAAGTATACGAAATCAATGCCAGAGCGGTAACAAATCGATCGGTTTTTAAACGGTTTTATTTAGTTCGACCCGTACGGAATTTTTTGTTTATTTGGGTCAAAATTAAAAAATTGAATTTGAAATTGAAAATTTAAGCACCTTCCCGTTGTCAGATTGATCTGAAATTTGGTACACACATTTAATTTAGATGACAATACAATATAATAAAATCAATAACATTATAAATCTAAGATGGCCGCCGATACAAAATGGCGGATTACATATTTTTCCTTAACCCCCTCAATATGGGTATCAAAAGAAAGTGCTACACTAGTAAAACACGATGATTATGTCAAAATTTAAAATTCGAGATGGACGCCGTTCCAATATGGCGGACTAGGTACATATTTTTCTACAACCACCACAATATGGGTATCAAAAACCGTCTAACTTAAAAGTTTTTTAAATGTATTTATTATACGCTTGTTATACTAAGTACTATATAAAACCTTTCTATCAGTATTACAGGTTCGTCTTAGAACCAAAATCAATAAATATTATATGAAAATTTACCGCTAACATTGTGAACTTAATTGTGGGAATAAGACAGATCTTACCATTTTTTATCGTCGCCTTATAACTTCGAAAACTGCAGATATCTTGTGCTACCTCATTTACATTTGCTTCATAATTTACTATTTATTATAATAAACTACTGAAATATACTTCTCATGATTTTTTATAAGGATTTTAGTTATAATTATGCATTTAGCATAATGTTTGTTTTTTCTTTGTTTCTAGTTTTTTTCTGTGGTCTTTTCAGATCTTTAAGTTTTTCAATTAAACTATGACGCAACGTCTCTCAACGTTCAATGTGTGTTAGCGGAACAGATATTTAATATACGTAATATATTAAAATCGATTATATATATAATGTTTCGACGATTACGTTGATATAACTTGCATCTTTGTTTGCGTATTTACAAAAACGAAGAGCATAAATTTAAAATATTACTTACCGTTAAATCATTGAACATTGTAATCCACCCATCCTAAGTAAGAAAAGGACCAATATATAGCTACTTCCGCCATGCAGCAGTAGTCGTGCAATAAAGTGCACCGCCCGCCAGCCCGCTGATAAATGCGACACGAAGTAACATTCTGTGTTTGGCACTAATCGGTGTAACATTACTCCTGAGGATGCCCCGTGGAGGGGTGAAACACGTGTTGAGTGATTTAACGGTGGTAGTTGTGTAATTCGCATTGTTTGCCGCAAGCGCATTTATAAGCGGGCTAGCGGGCGGTGCACTTTATTGCACGACTACTGCTACATAGCGTAAATAGCTATATATTATTCCTTTTCTTACTTATGATGGACTTCTATAAAGTAACGCCTGAATCTATTAGATATATACCATAATCGCCACGCTTGGAAGGCTTTCTGGAAATCACACTGGTAGAGCAGTAGCAATTCCATATATAATGCACAAAGTGGGAATTGTATAAGATTGTGATATCAGGAATCGAACCCGCAAGGTAAGATTGCAAGTCTTGGTTCTTACTGCTAGGCTACCTCAGCTCCACTCAGGTCTTTACTATGATTCTCCATTCTAATAATTTTCATATCGCATACGCTAATATAGTATGCGAAGTATATATATGCACTATATTTGAAGACTCTTTTACTAAAGACTGCCAGTGTCTTGAACATGTGAGGCAGTAAAAAACCAACTTTCTTTGTTATTGTCTATTTCTTTGAAAAGTATTCCAACGATATTAATCAAGTAACATTTGTGTGTATAAGGTAATTGAAATGAAAAAATAAGAAATGAAAGTTATCACGCACCGGCGCGAGACCGGCACTGCGAAAGGAAAATAAAAACTAATAGTTCGTCAATGAAGTTGGAACGTCTAAACGTAGTGCAGTCACGTTAGCATGTTACTTCGCGGGATGCCGACGCCGGACTGCCTCATAAAGGTTGTTCAGTAAGAATCTCGCGCCGGCGCGAGACCGGCTTTGCGAAAGGAATTATGTCTTCACATTGCAAGAGCATTTAAAAAATATATAAAAGATAAGTAAAACTAATAGTTCGTCAATAAAGTTAGAACGTCCAAGCGTAATGCAGTCACGTAAACATGTTACTTTGCGCGATGCCGACGCCGGACTGCCTCATAAAAGTTGTTCGGTAAGAATCTCGCGCCGGCGCGAGACCGGCTCTGCAAAGGAATTATATCCCCACATTACATGAGCAAATAAAAAATATATAAAAGATAACTAAAAATTAATAGTTCGTCAATGAAGTTAGAACGTCCAAGCGTAGTGCAGTCACGTTAACATGTTACTTCGCGCGATGCCGACGCCGGACTGCCTCATAAAGGTTGTTCGGTAAGAATCTCGCGCCGGCGCGAGACCGGCTCCTTACAGTACACACCGCGTCTTAAAAAACGCAATTGTTGAGTTTCTAACCGACTCTCAGCAGAAATTTTAAAATAATCGACGATTCAAAAGTGGGTTTAGATGCTTATTTATTTTAACATGTTTTTTTTAATTTGAATTTCGAATAGCATCCACAGACTATGTTATTTTAATATATTTTTAATTAAAAAATACACAAGTAATTCTTTAATTACGTTTATAAAAAACACTGTTATATACTTCGTTATATTTTGATGTAGATATCGCATAGAAGAAAACACATTAAAAATTGCAAAAAAAACTGTTTATCTATAAAAAGTTATCGTAACATAAATAAAAAATAATATATACTGCGAAAAGGGCGCGAAAATGAGGCCATTTCATAACCAAAATTAATATTATAATAAAAAAACAATATGTAATTATTAATATCTAAAAATATTGTAACAATTTTTTTTACTTTATTTCTTTGCTTGTGTAAATCTTTACAGATCCCTTTAGAATATAATGAAGTTATTAATAAATAAAATATACAATAAATAATTACTTGTTTTTACTTCATGTATCCTCAAAAATAGTTCGATCAATTTTAATTCATATTTATTTAAAATACTATACGTAAAAAGTTTATATATTTTCTCAGTTTCTATTTATCAATGACTAGACGAAAGGCATAGGTTACCCTTGAAGATGTCTATGAAACGATATATAGGATGGGTCAAAAATTTTTGCTAATAGCAACACTTGATTTCTCCAAAACCGATTACAATTCGATTATAGGAGTGTCAACGGCGAGACGGAGCACATCTCGACGATGTAATTTTTAAAAAATAAATTTTAATAAATGATAATTACGGTAAATAAATCATAAACAAAATAGCATTTGTACTTTTATTTCTACACATGTTTCAAAAGTGTAAAAATTTATAGTCCACCCTGTACCATTATCGCCACCCTTGGCAGGGGGGTTGAAGATCGCAGTGTGGTATTATGGTACGCAGGGAATACTTCTGCACATCTGTGAACTTGTTCACGAGCAGAAATCTTATATAATTAACATATAATGTATATTATATATATAAGATAGTATTCCGGGAATTAAATCTACTGCTACTCCCAATCTTCAACCGCTCGACTACCACTGCCATTACAATATAGTACGTTTTTATTTATTTACTAATTTTCATAAATCGCACAAAAAAAACAACACATTTGAATGTACTTAAATATATATTTTTGCATTATGAAAGGTATGTAGAAATCCCGGAATATTCCTTTAAATAATTCTGAATAATACATGTTATTTATTTATTTTAACTTCAACAAAAAAGAAACAATTTATAAAGTGGTACAAGAGGCGGTCTTATCGCTTGAGTTGATCTCTACCATACAGCCTTTGGTTGGATATGAGAGACGTGAAGGAGAGGGCAGTTTAGGATGTACGTACTTACAAATACATACATTACTTATGGTATACTTATATACACACACACATATGTACATGTAAATATATATATCTTTACTTGAAAAAGGAATTACATAAATAAGAATAAGTAACAAATGCATATACGTAATAGGTTATGTGAAACTAAATTTTGTATTATTATAAATCTTGTATGTATAACGAACTATATATATATAGGCTACTAAAAATTAATATAAATTTCAACTCACCAGAGCACGACTGTTCGCAACGGTTCCATTTCGACAACTGGATTTATGTGAGGTTAACACGTAAATGAAACCTCATATATATAAGACCTCCTTGTTAATTATTAAAAGTAAAAATAAATACAGCACTAATATCATAATATTATCTTGACAATTCTATAACGATGTTGATCCTGTTGTAAATATATAGAAGTCTATGTCCAAAAGTGGATCTATTTTCATCCTATAGCTGATGATATAATATGTGGAGAAATTCCCACAATCTACAATAAATTGAATGCAAATTTACTTTATGTCTTCTAAATAATATAAATTAATTTCCACACACTGTACAATTATAAAATAAGAAAATAAATACCTTATTCTCTTAATAATCTATTAATATAACATATTATTATTGTGCCTCAAAGATTTAGTTTTATAATTGTATAGACATCGATGATACAGTAAAGCAGAGTTCCCCAAACTTTTTCGTGTCGTAGACCCCTTGCCATGTTTTCCGTGTTGGGTAGACCCCCTACTTACCTGATATTGATTTCCTGTAAATTTCTAACTGTAGTGAAGTTTAGTGTTAAAAACTTAAAGTAAAAACACATGTTAATTTATACATTTATTAATTGAATTTAAATTGAAACTACTCAAAATAAAATTTTGTATCTACTATACCAACTAAACCAATCTATTATACCAACATCCTACAACTTACACAATTTTATAAACGTATATAATATTTTTTTTTACTTCATAGATACTTTTATAAACAATGTAAATGTTTTGATATTATAAGATAGTATGATGTAAGTAAATAGGTACTATCAGTGTATGCGTTGAGATCCACTATCGTGGACCCCCATTTTCATTTCATGGACTCCAAATTTTTTTTTCGCAGACGTTGACCCCTTGCAGGTTGTCATAGACGTCTAGGGGTCGATATAGACCACTTTGGGAATCACTGCAGTAAAGGTATAGTGAAGTTTCTGGATCCTGGCAGCTCAAGACCTATCAATAAACTATATAACTGCTGTGATATGTTAATACTAGTTCAGAAAGCTGGGCGTCAGAAATTTTGTACTGACATATAATAAGAAAGTTTATTGTCGTTCCAATATGCTACGAGATCGACAATCGCAAAAGAACTAAGATCAACGTAGCTCGAAGAATTGCTCGTCTAAGTGGCAACGGGCGGAGCATATCGCTCATGCAAACGACGGACGTTGCGGCTGAAAAGTTCGGAAGAGGCGACCACGAGCAGGTAGACGCGTTATGGGTACGCCCATCACTAGGTAGACCGACGAACGAAGAAGGTAGCGGGAAGTCGCTGGTTGGTGGCAGCCTTACAGTGGGCGTCAATCAGCTGAAAATAAGAAGATTGTTATTCTAGAACTGATCCTGGTGAACCTCCCTGGGTCCGCCCAAGAAGCGACGGGGTTCTATATAAGCATGATAACGTGGACTGAGAAAGGTACTAATATATAGCTACTTCCACTATGTAGTAGTAGTCGTGCAATAAATTGCACCGCCGGCAGCCCGCTGATAAATGCGCATGCGGCAAACAATGCGAAACACAACTACCACCGAGACTCGGTGTTGGGCACTGTTCAGTGTAACATCTCCTGAGGATGCCCCGTGGAGAGGTGAAACATGTGTAGAGTGAATTAACGGTGGTAAGTTAATAGATTTAGGCGTTACCTCACGGAAGTTCATCCAAGTAAGAAAGGGACTATTATATAGCTACTTCCGCTATGCAGTAGTAGTTGTGCAATGAAGTGCACTGCCCGCCAGCCCGTATTAGGAGATATTAAACCGACCAGTGCCAAAGTGGGCTCGCTCGATGTTTACCGCACGCACATTTATCAGCGGGGTAGCGGGCGGTGCACTTCATTGCACGACTACTGCTGCATAGCGGAAGTAGCTGTATATTAGTCCCTTTCTTAGATCATTTGCTATCGGAAACCATATATAACCTAATGATATTGTAAGAAAGTAAGTTTTCAAAATTTTATTATATATTAAATTTAATTATTATTTACTATCTGTGCTGCAGATTTTTTACTGCCATGACTTATTGTATTATAGCATTAAAATAGAAAAAAAATTCATGTAACATATTTTAGATTGGTTACTTTAAACAGGATAATTTGAAATAGTTGTAAAAGTTTTTAAACTTTTTGCAGTAACATGAACTTTAAGTTCACTCCTTTTTCCACCTGCGACCAATCGCTCTGTATGTCATTGAGTATACATTAATTCTGTAATTATTAATAAATGTAACCTTAAAAAATATAATTACCCCATTTAACGTTTAATGTGTCATTGCATAAAGCCAATGAAGTGAATTCGAGTGAACGATCCAGTCAACGATCAAGTTCATAAAATAAATCATTCAGAATTATTATTTATTGCAGTGTTGAAATATAAATTGACAGCGTAAATCTTTATTTACGAGTTTAAAATTACACTTTAATTGGCAATAAAATACTTCACGTACGTAGCTTGTGGAAAATCCTTTATTTATATAAACATAATCCTGAGTAATTATCAATTATAACCTAAAAACATTAAATATATATATGTGCACATATAACATTAAATGTAAATAACAAATAATTTTACAAAATAAAACAACATACAAGACCCGGCAAAAAATATTGCACATCGACCTTTGGAAAGAGACAATCGGTGCCCTTTGTTGCATGACTACCACTGCATGTGCGGAAGTGGCTAAATATTGGTCCTTTTCTTACTTAGGATGTACTTCCGAAAAATAACGCCCGGTCCATTAAATACAGAGTAAGTATTTATAATGATATCCTATTTATTTATAAATAAACGTTTCTTTGCATTTAGTACTTAAGTGGTCACTCGAATTCCGTTGTTAAACTGGACTGTCCATTGCTACCACCCTGATGAAGCAGAGGATAGGATAGTATGGAAAAAGCTTGTCGTTGACACTGTCAAGGTGTTTCAAGGCCGACATTACGTTCAGAAACATATAGTCTTTAGGAATAGAGTACCTCAGGATTAGAGATAGATGTTCTATCCTATATGAAAGAAAAGACAATTGGATGAAGTAAAACCCATGAATGTTTCGTAAGGAACACTATTAAGGAATGCTTGATTTGAGTGTCTGGTGGCAGAATTCGTATATTAAATTAAAATTAAAAAATAACTACTACAGACACACATTTATTTTAGTATAAATTAAAAAGAACAATTATGCGGATTTAATTTTTTATAAATTATGTTATTTAATTGCCAATTGTCACTTCGAGTACACTCTTGGAATTTTTGTCTCTGTATTTCATGCCAATTGCTGCAGAAGCATTCGTGGAATAGCATAAATCCCGCGAATGATACTTTATTTAATCACTGATGTGGTCACTAGGTTCTTTTCTAAAAATTTATGTTATTGATACCCTTCCAAAAAATAGTCCATGGGGGTAAGTTACGTTGAGTTCAGCGGACAAGGATGTTACTAACACGACTTATCAATTTAGAAGAAATCACGAAGAAGCGCTGTTTTCTCTAGCTGTGTGAGGTGAATCACCCTGTATTTGTTAACGTTAGGCTATTTATACATCTGCGACAATTTAATGGAAAATTTCCATGCGTCGAGTTTACTCGTCGTATGCTCCTTTTACATTTCAGCTGTTGCTCGAAGTCCGTCACCTGTCTACAAGATGATTCCCGGTCGGGAATCATGGGTTAGTCACTGTATGCTTAACCCGGAACACTTTACAAACTGAAAATGTAGAATTTCAAACGAATTTAATCTTCTCTACCATGCTTTATTTTTATATCTTGCGTTTGATCAGACCAGGGAGTTTAAGCATGAATCAGGTTGATCATCCGAAGAAGTCTTGGAACAACTTTAATGAAATCTGTCGTGCCATCTCAAATCTGCAAAAACTGTAAATGCCAATAAGGCAAAACTGCCTTCCGTCACGAAAATGAAATCCATCAGTCAATAAATCATGGCCTACATAGATAATATTTAAAGTATTTGTTATTTCATTCCTTCATCGATAGTAAAGTTATGGATGTTTAATTTTCTGGTTCAATACAATTTCAATTGTCCGTCATCAATATCGAAATTAGTTTCACATAAAAGGGCGAGTAGTACTACTTATAAATTTTGGTTACAACGCCATCTATTAACCAGAATTGACCAATTTGTCCCAAATGCTGCTATTTAAAAATTTATTAATTTAATAAAATTCAATATAATCAACAGAGTGTAATTTAATTACGACAAAAATTATCATTCATACATTTATAAAATAGGTTAAAGAGAACTAGTGAATGAACATTATTGTATTAGAGCCAGACATGTAAAAGTGTTTAAATAACGTTAAATAAATAAATTTGTACCTTATTAACAAAGTCAGATTAATAATAAAAGATGTAGGATAAAAAGTTTAAAAGAATATAAATTACTGAAATATATATTTAAATTAAAAGCGTAAATTAGTGTTCATTTGTCCTTTCCTGAAAAACATAAGTTATGTGTCATTTTAATGTCATAAACATGTCATGGAACCGAACGATATTACGATCTTATTTAATTTCATCATAGCTCCATATGTTACTGTTTTAATTTTAATAATACACAATTATTAAAAAGTGTCGAGTATTATATTATATCTCATAGATAGATGTATGTTCAATGTATACAGTTTGTAAGTCATTATGGCGAAAATCAAGAAGTTGTCGGGCTCTTTCCGCTATACGCAGTGGGACCCGTGCCTGATCGTGTCCCAGATAGTGGCAATGCAGTTTCTTCTCTACCTCACGTTGTGCCTGCTCATAGCTGTGATGCAAGACCTCACTGGCTCCACACGAACTTTGGATCACATATTTCAATATCATGTTAGTATTATATACTTAAACTAATATACAGTTGTTATTTATGTGCTATTTACTTAATATGCAGAAAACTAATCTGGGCGAGTTATTCGAGAAATAAATATATCTTCTTTCAATTCAATAACTTTGCCATCATGATTAATTTCGTCGTTGATTTGACTTGTATATTCAGGTCTTGGTGCTACATGGAATAATCCCACATATATTAAGTTACAAACAGGGAGCTGTAGTGAGCATTCTTGTAGTTATGTCCACAATTGTTAAAAGTAAATTTTGTGTGAAGAAAATCAGATGTAACACTTATGGCCTAATAAGAAGTTAATTGTAGGTCGTACAATGTTCAAAAGGAATTAAAAAAAATAATGAACATTACAACATCCTGTATCTTTAAATGGGGTACCAGTATAGTGGATATATTTGTATACTATATATCTTTGTTCTTATTTTATAGTGGAGTTAGGTTATGGTATCAGGACATACAGGGGTTTAAAACTCAAGGTAGCAAAACATTGGTTATATACATTTCACAAGGTTTTCAAGTAGTTACCATGAGCCGGTAGCTGCAGTCTACCTAGTGGAAGGCCATTCCACTAGGTAGACTGACAATATAGTCAAGGTTGCGGAATATGGGCAAAGATCAGTTAGTGTGGTGAATTTTGAATTTTGGCAGGGACGTTTCCCTACTGTGGATATATATCAGCTTCTTCTATTTCACATGTTCATGTTATTCTATTTAACTCATTGAAAATATCAATGCAATTGGTTTTAACTACTCTACATATATTTATTGTCCAGTCAGGATGAAACACTACATTTCTGAAAAACACACAGATAGGTAATTTTAGACTTTACTTAATGGTCAGATGATTCTGATTGAGGAAGAATGTTGATGCATTGCCTAAAGATACTTTGAGGGTCACCAGTGTCAATCATTACACTTGGCTGCTCTCCCCGCAGTGCAATTTACAATATTAAAGAAAATAAATGCCTGTCTAAAGTGGCAGTAGGCGGAACACATTGCTGGTGGAACCAAAGGAAATGGAAGCTAAATGGTTCTCTAGTGCCTGTAAACGTAACATGGATAGGCTCCTCCCCAATAGATGCACTGATGACATGGTCAAGGTTGTAGGAAGACGCTGGATGTAAGCAGTGCAAGATCAGTCATTGTGGAGATCTTTGGGTAATGCCTATGCCTTGTAGTGGATGTCCATTCGTTATAAAGAAGGAAAACTCTTTTGTGATATACACCAATACCTCGCTTTGTGTCGTTTCGTTTTGCGTCGCTGCTTAATTAGTACTAATTTTCGCTGTGCGTTTCGAGCTTGCATTCTTTTCGGTTCGAGTCTTTAATTTTTTTTTTAATTTTTTTTTTATTTTTCTAAAAGATGGCAACACTTTTGTTTCTAATTGCGCTATGCTATCTAAACTCGAAGATTTCCTTTCTATCTAAAAATCAATGCAATTTTAATACAGTTTTATTTTCGCTTCGTTTTGCTAATTTTAGAGTTCAGTTGCAATTATGTAGCTTATTGTATTGTAGTGTGTTGTGCTTTTTTTAAAAGAGAATAATAAATTTATATAAATTTTTACATGTTGTTTCTGGTTACAAAAAAGGTAAATATTTTTCCAATCTATTTATTGGCGGAATTATTTATTTTTGTTTTTTAAATGTTTACTTTGTTCAGTTTTCTTTTTAAAAAGTAGTATTTTCGTAACCCTGGAACCTATCTTCGATCTTTACATGGTTTGTTATAGAAAATCTTAATTCACTTTGCGGTGTTTCAATTTGCATCGTGTTTTTTTTTAACGTAACCATGACGCAAAGTGAGGTGTTGGTGTATAGAATATAGTTCAAGCTACATACAGTAATTAATTATATAATTCTTAGTTTATCATTAGTGTTTACATTTGATAAGTGAAAGTGTAAATTGTTGTAATATTTTAAACTGATAACATCAGTATTTGATATGTGATGTCAAGATATACTATCATTAGATGTAATTACAAAGCTGCCACTTAAACCTGACCATTTCCAAAATAATTATTTTGTTCACAGACTTCAAGCAACACATGAGTGGAATAGATTATATATCCCATGTGATGGTGGGAACTTTTCATGATTTTTCATGAACTTTGACAGATACAATTATTCTGTAATAATGTTCCATATGGAATAATTGTGCAACTTACTTCACTCTGTTGCAGTGTTTTTCAACCATTTATATGCTATGTCCCACCTTAGTCTTTCTAAAATTATTATGCCCTCGAATATAACATAATAATTTTTGTATTAAAGCGAAAGGGTTAATCTCTTGTCATATTTAACTTCCACATTGCCCCCTTTAACATTCTAATTGCCACCTCTGTAGGGCGACGGACCCATGAAATGCTGCTCTATAGTTTTATATTTTAATTAGGATTGGAAACCTTTCTAGCCCTCAGTACTATATTCTATTCTGAGGCAACTTTGCTTCTCTTTTGGAAGAGAAGTAGAGCTGTTACACTTAATTGCAGTTATGTTGAATGGTGGCAGGTGACATAATTAGACAAAACAAAACTGTGTAAAAGGAAGTTTGGCGAGATATGGAAGGCAATGCATAAATATAATGTGGGTGTATGCTACATGTTAAGTGTATGCTCAATGATAGAAAATATGATGGATGAAAGAGGAAATAAAGAGAGGAATTGTGAAGGATGAGAGAGCGAGGGTGAAAGTAGGAGGGTGTATAACCCTGTCCTGAAAAGAAGGTTGAAAGAATATTTTTTTTAAAAAAAGGTAGTAAGTTTTTAAAGTTGCTTCTTTATTTCTGAAGGTAGTATATTGAAATTCTTTGACGGATTTGATAACAAACTCTTTCTATACTACCATATTCTCTGTTTTACTCTGAATAGTAGTAATAGTGAGTCCAGTTTGACAATGACAGACTTCAAGTATTGGTTTAAGTGTGAAATAAATAACTTCTTCTCTCTCCAAAATTGTAGGAACCATTTTGAATAAATATGAGTGAAGTAAGCTGCATGGATGTTCCGTATGGAACACTCAAAGTATGTTATGATCTTCAGGTTCTCGTCTAAATCTGTGACATGTACATGTCATTGTTTTTAAAAACTTAGTATCTTTGATAGCTCATTATTAGTTTAAATTATTTAATAGTAATTGCAGCTAAATTTTAATCCAAGTATTTTTATATTCCCCAGGAAATACATGTAAGGGACAATGAAGGACTATCCGTTATAATAGCATTTGTATTGAATGCAATTATCGGAGCAATAATACTATGGAATGTTGTCGGAAGAACTAAACTGTGCCTTGATTTCAGGTAAGATATCAAACATCAATTTAAGTTTTTGTTCATGCGACATAGATTAGACTGTATCGAGACTTTGTTAAAGAACCAAAATGAGTCCTAAACAATTTTATTTTCCTGTTTTAATTATTTATTTTTATGAATACGGGTTTGTATACCTTAGATAATAAATAGGGAAAAAAAAAAGAAAATTTATATAGTACAAGTGGCGGTCTTATAGCCAGAGGCGATCTATACCAGACTACCTTTAGGTGGAGATGAGAGACATGAAGGAGAGGGCAGTTAAGGGTGTACTTACATATGAATACAAATATATATGTGTAAATATACTTACAAGAATAATATATATATATATATATATCTATAGGGTACTACATAAATATGAATAATTAAGAGGTGTTACATAAAATCCTATTTAAGAAGCTAAGGAAGTGCTCTCTTACCATTTTTTAAAAGTTGAAAGCGATTTAGCCCATCTAATTGATTTTGATAGCTCATTTCATAACCTAACAGCGACAACAGTGAAAGATTTCTCCAGAAATATTGTAGAATGAGCAGACATAAACAATTTTAAGTTTTAATACCAGTATTGTTTTAAAATTCACTAATGTGGGCCAGTCATAGGTCTGCTTCACTTACATCATAATTTTAGTAATTAAATGTCCACTACTGGACTTAGATCTGACTAAATTATCATTCAAAGTTTCTGTGATATTTTGTGACAAAATGTAAAAGATTTTTCGGAAAAAATAATGGAATTGAATAACCATAGAAACTTTGCATTAAACATTTTTGAATTGTCGCTTAACAACTTTAATAATTAATAAATAAAGTGATTGCTATGAAATATGTTACATTAATTTTTTATCTATTGGAATGCATTAGTCCACTAACCTCAGGGTGTACAAAATCAGTAAGGACACACAGTATATAATAAAACTTGAGAAGAAAATATACTATATAAAAGTAATTCATATATATATATATGTACATACATGTATATACATCTTACACACTTTTATAACAATTTTAAACTTGTTGTTATAAGCATATCGGTCTATCTGTCACTTAATGATTTTATCATTGCCAATATATGTAAAATAAATATAACTAATTAAGTTCTATATTGATCTTTGTCCAGGAGAAAAAAATATGACAGTGCTGCCAAAAATAAGAATGATTATATTACTCATTTATTTAGATCGAACAGTTGCAGTTAAAAATGTTGCAATCGATACAAATAAATATAATTGGAATGTCTGTTAATAATATTATAATAACCGCTTTTTAAAAATGTTTTTTTATGTATAGATGGAACATGTAACATTTTTTTTTGTTTGTCCAATCTCTGAAATGGCTGGATAGATTTTGATAGGATTTTACAGGAAGGTAGCTGATGTCATTTTTTTTGGCCACCGTTATTAGGTGCCGCTTGTTCCCCTTTCTTGTAGAAGGATAGGGTCATTTTTTTGTTTAATAATTATTTTTCACATCTTATTTCATTTCCACACTCTACATCCATTCATCTTAAGTTCTTTCATTCTTTTTCTTACTTTCCACATTTAGTCTGTCTTACCCTTTCATTCCATTTCCCTCTTTTCCAATTCCTTTCTTTCGTCATTTAATTCTTTAGTTTATTATTTTGTTTTTAATTAATTTTACATTTATTTTTATAATTTTTCACAAGTCTTATTTCGTTTTATTATATCTTTTACAAATTTTTTTTAACACAGTTTTAGAAATGTAGGTCTCGTATCTTCATCTCTTATTAGTGAAGCCATTGTTTCTTCGTCAGCTGATGTAATTAGGAGTGATTAGGCGACTTTTATTTAGAAATATTCTTAAGTGAAAAAAAATTTTTTTTTGGGAATTTCTTATTATTAAAAACTTAATAAAAAGCAAAGTGACATCTAAAAACAACAGAAAAGCACCCAAAGTGTAGTATTGGTGTATATTACATGATTTTTTTTAATTCCAGTTGCACATTTCACGGTTTACATCTGATCGCTTGTTGGGTGTACAACGGAACATTTCCCACAACATTCTCGTGGTGGAGTTTAAACATAGCATGCGCTGCTATCACATGTGTGACAGGTGAATTTCTGTGTCTTCGTACAGAGCTTCAAGCGATACCACTAAGTGGTATGGGAGCTAAGGTGGACTTATGAAAATAACCTAAAATTTTTGTTAAATTTCTTATTAAGACTGAGTGATGTGTATAAACTATAATAGAAGTTAAAATGCAATTTAAACATTTGGAATATGGCCTCCATACTTATCAGAATAACCGTAGGGCATTTATTTATTTATATTGTTACGTAATGTTGGTTCTGAATGAAACACCACTGGTTCACAAGGAGTCCTTTATTCATGAACCAGATGGTTACCCTACTTCAACACAAAGTATACTTTTGCTTAGTTCAAACTACGCTTCCAAATAACTTACCACATAGTCACTTTGTATAACTGATTGTAGATCTTAATCTTATAACTCGAAAAACAACACAACTGTCGACATGAGGAGTACACCTATTTATACTACAGATAAGGTTCTAGTAAGTTCGAGATAGTACTCGGTTAGAATTTCCGAGAATCCTACACAAAAATCTATAAATAACTTCAAGGTCACGCGTGTTGACTGCACTTCTTGATCCTAGGGTTCCGTGTTTGTTGTTTAGAGGGTTCTGTAACTCGTGCTTTGTAACAATATATAAGACTTCCTCATAGATTTTTAATAAGACGCTAAAAAGGTATGCAACAAGTATCTTCCTACAACCTTAATAAATTTTTACTATTCATCTTAGATATTTGTAATGATTACAGAAATAAATAAATTCATGAGAATATTTATTATTTAAGCCTATTTTTGTCAACTTTTTATAATAGTGTTGCCAGTTAAAAATGTTTAAAACAGATACATTATGTCACCTTTACTACTGTTTAGTATTAAAATATTATTTAATTTTGACTATAAAAGATTATTTATTTGATACTTACATTAAATTAAACATATTTTAAACTAATATTTTAAACCTTCAACATTTTTATTGATTTAGATAATATATGGTTATTAATAGTGCTTGTCGAGTGAACATTGTTGCCAGATATAAATATAGATGAAAAAAAAAATGTAAAAGTTTTGTTTAAAATACGCTTCTGTCTGTATTACAATTTATTTTTATTCATCATTAGTGTTATTCATATCATTAGTGTACATTGCCTCGAAGGAAGTTTTTACATAATTTTTTTTTTGCCATCTATAGGTAATTGAATGATATATAGTTTATTTACAATCAAATATATAATTGAATAGAAAATTAGGTGCATATTATATTACATTTCCTATATTTATATCTAATGAAATGACAGCTGACTTTTAAGAAACGAAAAACCTTAGATCATTGTCAATACGAGGGAAACTCGACCACAGATTAACACGTCAAATTTGTATGACCTGTATTGCTATTAGTTAAAATGTATTATTTGAAATTTTATCAGTAATTCTATAAATTTATATTTTTTCATATATATGTCATGTAACATATATTATAATTAGTTGATCAACTCAGACACAACCAAATGGTAGAGCGAGGCTAAAGACTACTAGCGACATCTATTAACGCCGTCCGAAGTAACAGCGTTCCAAAATATAATAATTTCAATGCAATTTATTTATAGTCGAGTATAAAAACTAATTATTTGGATTAGGAATAATCAAAAGGAGTAACATCAATTGATTTATTCTTTTAATAAAAACTTAGTTGGATTATAAGATACAGTATAATTCAATTTTATATCTCTTGCAGTACCCGGCGATACATATTGTATATCAACCGTTAGAAAGAGACAATCGGCTTATTTCAGCTTCGTAGAGCATTATCTCTGTCACACACTACCTATGTGAAGTTATGTCAGTCGTATTTCGTGCGATAGAGATAACGCTCTACGAATTCGAAATTAGCCGATTGTCTCTTTCCAAATGTCGATGTGCAATATTTATCGCCGGGTACTGTATATATATTAATAATCCATCATAATTAATAAATCAATATTTCTACGTGTCTCATGGTCGTGGTTCTTAAATAACTAAAAATAATAAAAAAATTATTAATTTCTTATTACTTTCTTAGCACCGGTCCTTAGGGATCCTTCGCCCTGGTCATTAACATCGATCCTGTAAGACATAATAAGCAGTCGTTCATTGTATTGAGAGAGACCTCAACTGTTACTTTAGTATTTTGGAAATTTAACTAAGTTATCATATATGTGGGATCTTAGTTGATTCTCGTATATTTTTTAAATTATTGACTCGACCGTGCGATGTCCTTTTGTTGAACTACCCGCGAAAAACGATAGCGGGTCAATCGACTACCAACGCCATCTGTTGGCGATGTTCGAAGTTAGTGTTTCATGTTCCGCCATCATTGACAAAACTGCGTAATTTCTTATTGAGCTAAAGAATATTGCAATTAGTTTCTTTTAAAATTATTGGGATTGAACGCAAAATGGCATCGCATTTTGCATTTCAAAATGGAAAGCATCTAATGTTTATAGTGTATTACAAACAAAAGCAATGCATAGCATGTACATATGTATATTGGTATTGACAAATAGAAGTTCTGTGATTAAGCTAGAATTTGTTTCGTAATTTTATAGTTGGAACAAATAAATATTTAAATCGATTAAGCGTTTTAGTTTCCTCGTCCAATGTGCTTGAAAAACTTGTCGTTTCAGCCCACATAAGCCCACTGCAGGGCATAGGTCTATCCCAAAGATATATATTGAGGGATTTACCATAATCACCACCCTTTGCAGGCGGGTTGACAATCGCAGTATTATGATACGCAGAGGTCGCTGCTATCGATCCTTTGAAAACTAAATCTGAAAAGCCTATATAATTAATAATGCAGTGTGAATTATACAAGAATGTATCCTGTGAACCGAACCTGCTGTTCAAATTTATGCCTAATTTACTATTTTCTATTATTAGTTCCGGTTTATTCAAATCTGTTACGGTAGTGACGTCACAATATTTTTAATTTCTTTTTTTTTACTGACTTGATGTATATAGTAACATTGATATTTAAACGTATTTAATTAAATTTAAATTGTTACGGTATTATTTATAAAGTAATCAACTTTATACATGATTTGGACATTCTATGTGAGAACTCCGATTTTTTTAAATCGATAGTCGAAGCATTTGACTATTTTCTCTGGTGACGAAGTCTACTATGGTACATGCCTGCCTAAAAGAAACCTATTCAGTCTTGTCTTGAAGACTCCTAAGTTATAATTGTCTGGAAACAATGACGCCGGTTGGTTGTTCGCACTGGTAAAGTATTAGCAAAACGCTTAGAGCGGGTGGAAGGAATTTCAACCGTGTACGGATGTTGTAAATCTGGAAAAATTGTACAAAAACGCCTGTGAAGCGTTATTCAAACATTGTACGGAACCCACAGCAATTGGGAGCTCTTTTTGAAAATATAGTTTATTCAATGGTTTGAAGTACCTTTTAGTAAGTAAGTACAGATTATATTTTATTGCTTTATAAGTTACTGCGTGTTAATTTTAAAATCTGATTTTTTAATATATATAAGTGCTAAAACAAAATATTAGTGTGAAAAGAGTGCGTGTATTACTTGAAATAAAGATTTTAAACATAAAAAAAATATTAATTTTATAATCACGACAGTATTACCTCTATTTGGAACGCCCTCTATTAACTTCGACATAAATTAAACAATTTATTAAAAATAAAATAAAACATAAATAAAACTTCAACACTTCTTCACATATATGTATAATCAATATACTTACAATTTTAAAACGAGGATCAAATTTAATTAAATGATTTAATTTTATATAATAAGAATACATTTGGCACAATGTGCAGACACAAGCGTTTTGATTATGCATCAGCTATAAATTTTAAATCACCTACACAAATATGACATGAGAAATCCCCGCGTTATAAGGGGGAAAATCGTTATAAGAGATATAATCGCGTAATATGAAAACGCGTTATAAGAGTACCGTACTATAGAGGGACAACCGCTACTGCGTCTATACTTAGATAAAGACCTAACTATCTACAATCTGCTTGCGTAGAATACATTGCATGAAGGAGCCCAGAAGACTTGGTGAAGCTGGTTGTAATGTGTGTGTGTGGGGGGAGGGGGGAGAATGACCAGAGGACGTTCACCTACTCTCTAATCTGAAGCCATTACAAAAGCCTACAACACCACTGTATACTTATTAAGTTCCACAAAATAGAACAGCCTGGAAAGAGATGGAAGCAGTAACATACTTGTTTTACCACGACCTTCAGATATGAGGAAACGAAGAAGAATTATACAAAGAGTATAAGACCAAATGTTTGACCATGATGAGAAACTTGACCCATTTAGAACTGTAAAGAAATGCTTGTAACCTTGGGTTTTGGGACAAACTTTCTATGTTCTAAAATCATCAAAACTTTTTTATTTATCAAGCAATTATTGTTAAAATTTCAGAAACTGCTTAAAAAGACGCACTTCAGCTATTATTAAAACATAATAATTATTATAAAATATACAAAGCAGGATACGATGTAGGAGATAGGTGGTTAAGTAAAAGTTCGTCTAACGTATAAGAAACACTGCATTCAATATTGCTAGACGGTTTGATTCTTTTCTAGCTTGCTGCTACGCTTCCTTCTTTGATTGCTTCATTCGGCTTCTTTATTTTACCGCTATACATCTTGCGTAGTACAACTTGTGGGTGACTGAACCAGCATAGGTCTGCGTGTAGGTACTATGCGAGTGAGACAGCACTAGGAATTATTGTTTGACGTATTGGTTCATGGCCAATCCCAAAGACGTATTAAAGCACATTTAAAGACAGAGTGAGAATACGGGTTGCTTCGTGATCTCTGTACCAGATGGAACACGGAACACGTGAAAACTCGTAGACCGCTCACGAGTTTAATGTGTTAACAGGGTGTATCTCTGAGAATGTAATAAGCCTTCAATCACTCAACGAGTCATTAAAATGGATATTTCCTTTAAGTGATTGAATGAGAAATGAGACTAAAAAAAAACCGACATACCCAAGCAGATTTGGAAAGTTAGTAGCAGTGGGTAGGCCATATCGCAGTACACATGGCCACCAGGATCCAAAGGTTTTGGTGTAAAGACCAAGGGCAGACAATCGCTGCAAGAGATTTTATTGACAAAGACATTCGAATATTATGAATGAAGCCATCTTCCAACCGGTTCCTTTAAGAATCTATGGTGGAAGCCTCCCATCAAAGATCAGAACGATGACAGCTACCAGCTACTTCCAGCGACCTTGACTAAGTCGTCGATCCTAGTGATGGGTCTACCCACGCCAAATATACCTAAACACATTTTAAATAAGCAATAATAAGCGCTGTCTGCTGGACATCAATTTCAAATGATGATGATATTCTGATCATCTAACCGAGCTTCAAACATTCCAGAACATTCGGTATGGTGTCACTCTTGTGTTTGCACAGCATCCGTAGAAGGTTGAGCTTCTTCTCGTTAGTCTTGGATGACTCCAGCTCGTAGAGAGTGCAGAGGTTGACGAGGAGACTCTCATTAAGTCCTCTCTCAGGATCAGAGTTGATTGCCTTCTGGAGGACAGCGATCGCCTCCTTCAAACGACCCATGTACAGGAGACAGACTGCCAGATTGTTTGCTACCTGTAGATAAATATCATTTATATACAGGGTGAAGGCTTATAGATGTCCTTCCCTGCTTTTTATTGGCCTATTAATTTTATGTTAATCATATTTTAGAATGTTCACCTTATGCAGGGTGATTATAAAGAGTTTTTTGCAGAAAAAATAGCCATGCATTCATTTCAAAGTTTTTATACCTATACTGTCAACTCTATGTACATATATATACCGATGTGATCAAAAAGTAAAGTGAAATTGTCATTTATAACTTTGCATTAGAAAAGTAGATATTTTTTTTTCGTAGGTTAGTATGCCAGTCTATAACATTTGCCAAGCGTCCGTTTGACAAAAGTTGATATGTCATTTGGCTCAGTCCAAACCATTTTGAAGGATGTTTTGTGTAGACATTTGGAAAGAGACAATCGGCTAATTTCGGCTTCGTAGAGCGCTATCTCTGTCGCTCGAAGTGTCATTTGCTTATATTGATAAATATTTTTACAGTTGTAATTTTCCAAAATAATTAAATACCTAACCATAATGTGAACATGTTTTTTATTTAATTTTACCTCAACCTAAAGCCACCACTTATAGAAAAATTGGTGTATTTTATACAAAGAAAAAATATGATTATCAAAAGAGGCAAATGATACTTGTTGTAACAGCTCCTAATAGATACCGGACTGTTTGTATTTCGTGCGACAGAGATAGCGCTCTATGAAGCCTAAAATTAGCCGATTGTCTCTTTCCAAAGGCCAATGTGCATTATTTATCGCTGAGTACTGTATATATATAGTAAAATAAAATATATCTTACCATGATATTAGTTGGTTCCTGTTCAGCCGCCCTGACAAAGTTATTATAAGCCTCCTGGTACTTGCCGTGGGCTATGTCTATTAAACCAAGATCCACATACTCCCGTACATCCGGAGTTGGACATCTAAAAATATATAGAAAATAACCTATGTAATAATATTGCTACATAAAAAGCCGCCATATGTGAAAGTTCCCGCGGACGTCGTCACAACGCTCAACCGTTTGCTCGTCTCGCCCACTCGTCTCGCTCACTCGCACGGCGTGCACTATACGCGCTCTTGCTTGCGCCTTGGCATGTAGCCAAGGCGCAGCACGTGCGCCCGCGTCCGTTGCAGTTCTCGGGGAGTCGGATTTGAACTAGGGAACGATGCGCAACCGCTCGTAGGCGCATTATTCATTTTCCGGGCACAAATTATGTTAATTATTCAATAAACGTTTTTCCACATCACACCTGTAATATTACGAGTCGAGTTCGTGGCATGTCATCATGCCACTTTGAACACTCGTCTCTGCTACAATTGCCACTTAGTCGCGGAATTTTGGTCACAAAAAATTCTCGAAGAACCCATGCAAGGTTCAGATGTATCATCACCTTATTTAGAGTGATTTGCATCACTCATGGGTAGGACAGAAGTGTTGGACTTGTTTTTTTCTCCTATATTCCACAGATATCAACGTCGTTGCCTTTGTTTTTGCAATTACATATATAATAGCTACATTACATCACCATCAGCGGCGCATCGAAAAGGGAAATTCCACAGAAATATAATTGTTTACATATATCGTGTGAAAGAGAGCGACAATACACCACGGCCTGGTCCAATTCGTCGCTGATGCATAGCACTTGACACATCTGAGAAATTATGAGAACAGATAAAACTTACAGCAGATGTCGAGTTTCCTTAGCATCTTCTAGATGTAGCATAGCAGCTTTCACGTGTCCTGCTAGAAGCCACATGCGACAGAGGGCGCTCGACAGAGCTCTCTTCTGCGTAGGCGAATGTGCTTTCTTTTGAAGGGACACCAGAATCTTACTGGCCAAACGGTAATCCTGTAATAAATATATTTACTGAGAAAAAAAAAGTAAAAATTCTTACAGGGCATAGGGTTGAATAAATAAACCCTGGTGTGGTGAAGTCCTGGATTAGTGTAAAGACCATAGAATTGCAAGCACAGCATACGACGTCCGTCTTATAGCTGATGGAATCTGAAGATACGGTCGTGTAGTTGCTTGAAATTGACCAGAGAAACAGAGAATCACCCGGAGAGAAATGATCAGAGCTCGAAGAGTTTTTTTTATGGCCCCCGCTATTGTGGACCTATCCTTCCACCCCCTATTTAATTGGGAACAGGGTTTTGTATTTCTTAATAATTTTTTCACTTGAATTTTTCTTGTCTTTCATAGTACACAATATCTTTTTTCCTCCTTCTATCATTCTAAAATTCCATCTTCCTTTCTCAATCATTCCATTCATTTCGTACATTCTCAAACACTTCAGTTATTCATTCCTATTACAGTATCACAGTTTTAATTGGTTTAATTGTTTTCCCGTGTACATCAATTTTATAACGGATTTATTTTACAACTTTTTTTTGAGCTCGAAGAGTGACTCTTCTGAAATGGCAGTAAGCTCATATCAATCGACAGCCTGTGGCGCCGAATGGTTCACGAGAGCCGATAGTCGCTGGATTTGAGCTAAACCAGTGATGGCATTTATCACCACGGTGAACGGTTTGGCGCTGCCCGCATTCGTTAACTTCCTGAAACCTTGACCATGTGATTGGTCTACCGGCTTGTAGTCGCCACTTGCCAGCCTTTCGATCGTTGCCTGCATGAAAATTGATCACAGTTGTAAACATACGTAACATTGTCTGAAAAGCTTCAAGGGAGTAAATGTATAGATAATTTTTAAGTAATTTCAAATCACCCGGTATCCCACTGGGAGGCGTGGGATTCACATTTCGAAACACTGTTTTATAATCTACTACTAGTAAAAACAATTGACAGATGCATATTTTCTATAAATAAATAAATAAATTATAAATACCTTCAAAGCGATTGCACAGTTGACTATGGAATGCAGTACCCTGGTCTTTCTTCCAGACCACAGCCTGATGGACTCCGTTTTATCTTGGTCCGAACTCAAGGATCCAGTTCCATCTTCAGTTTTACCTTGTCTAAGATTCGATAGCATCTGAAAAACAATATCTAATTCAAATTCAAAATATATTTATTCATTTGAACATAAGCTACCACCGTTATCACTAGATGCTAAATAAAATAACAAAAAAAATGCTATAATAAGATATGTTTAATAATATACTTTTAATTTTAGGTTTAAAACTAAGAAACGGAAGGCCTTAAGGTATCTTGTGGAACCTTATTATATACTACAACTACACTTATACTTAAGAAGAATTTAACTTTTTGCAGAAGAAATTAAGACAAAAGTTTCTGTTCTCTTCAATATTAAAGCAGATAAATTTTCGTGGACTAATTTCAGCCCATAGACTTGTGGGATTTGCGATCCCAGTGTGGTATTATGGGACTTAAGACGCTTCTATCCATCCTCCGACTTGTTTGTGAGTAGTGGTAATCATATATAATTAATTTCACAAAGTATGATTTATACAAGACAGCGTGCGCGCGCGCGATTGCAGAGCAGTCGTGCTTTGGCAGCCATAGTACGCACACGTCGCGCCGAGAACGTCGCTTTTACTCAACTCTATTCTTTTGTTAATTCTTTTATCTCAATTAGTCTTTGTTAGGTCGATGATTTTTAATAACAATTTGTTTGTTTTCTTTAAATAATAATAAGTGATCCGCGACAACTTGTGTTAAATTCAACAACCTACCCTCAAGTGGAATTATGGATACGGAATGGAATGATCAGGAGGATGTTCCTCACCTTCTTCCGTCAGATTTTCCTCATCCCCCTCTGCCTCTGATATATATACATATATATATATACATATAAACCAATACCTCGCTTTGATAGTTTCGTTTTAAGTTTTTTTCGAAGTTGCGTCGCTGCTTAATTAGTACTAATTTTCACTGTGCGTCGTTACATTTTCGAGGTTACGTTGTTTTGGGTTCGAGACTATAATTTTTTTTGAAATTTTCTTTGTTTTTCTAAAGATGGCAACACCTTTGTTTTTAATTGCCATGCCATCAAAACTCGGGAATTCCCTTTCAAATTTAAAAGTCAACGCAATTTGAATACAGTTTTATTTTCACTTTTGCTTTTGTTTTGCTTATTTTAAGATTTCAGTTTCAATTACGTAGTGTCTTGTGCTTTTTTTTAAAAGAGAATAATAAATTTATATAATTTTTACGTGTTGTTTCTGGTTACAAAAAAGGTAAGTATTATTCCAATTTATTTATTGGAGGGGTTATTTTTTTTAATTTATTATATATAATTAAATGTTTAATATGTCAATTTCCTTTTTAAAAAGTAGTATTTTCGTGACCTTGAAACCTATCTTCGATGTTTACCCGGTTTGCTATAGAAAATCTTAATTCACTTAACGGCGTTTCAATATGCGTCCTGTTTTTTTGGAACGTAACCACGACGCAAAGTGAGGTATAGGTGTATATATATATATATATATATATATATATATATATGTATATTTATATGTATATACGATCTCTTCCAGTTTAGCGCGCAGTAATCTATTGAAGTAGGAAGATAATATATTATACGAATTTACCTTTCGTATGATATCCAACATGGCATAAAGTCGATCGGTAGCTTCTTCTGGCTTGCCAACATGCCCTGGTAGCTCAGCTACCAGCAGCCTCAAAGAGAACGGCACCAAACTGCCGGTTCGATTCTCATATGTGTCAGGATAGAACTGAAGGCACAGATAATAAATATCAATATATCGGCATGGTCAAGTTTTAATAGATTCACAGTGTCTTGAACATGTCAGTCAGTCTGAAGCAACTTTAGTTTTTTCGATTCAAATGTTATTACGTAAAATTTGCATATATATAAGATAATTAAAATAAAAAAATAGGAAATCAAAAACATCACGCGCCGGCGCGAGACCGGCACTGCGAAAGGAATTATCTCTATCAGTGCCGGGTCTGACGGTTTTTGGCACTAATATTGCAAGCACAATAAAAAAGCTAACTAAAAACCAAACAAATTAGAACGTTCAAGCGCAGTGCTGACACATTAGCATGCTACTTTGCACGATGCCGGCGCCGTACTGTCTCAAAGTTGGAAAAGGACCAATACTCAGCCACCCCCGCACATGCAGTGGTAGTCGTGCAATAAAATGCACCGCCCGCTAGCCCGCTGATAAATGCGTATGCGGCAAACAACGCGAATCACACATCGCCACCGTCAAACTACTCAACACGTGTTTCACTCCTCCACGGGGCATCTTCAGGAGTTATGTTACACCGATTAGTGCCAAACACAGGACGTACATTGGAGTCAACTCTGTGTTTGGCACTAATCGGTGTGGCATGGCTCCTGAGGATGCCCCGTTGAGGGGTAACGCCTGATTCCATTAAATCATAAAAGTTATTCGGTAAATATCTCGCGCCGGCGCGATACCGGCAACAAAGTTGATAAAATCACATATTACTCTAATCAAAAACTAATTTATATTTCTTTATAAAATATAATTTCTTCTTATTTATTCTTCCAAATATCAATTTCATCACCTTCAAAGTTATCCCCGTCCCCTTTCAACTACATATATATGAATATATATACGGTACAAATTCCATTTTTATTTTAATTTTCGTCTGTACGTCTTTCTGTTTGTTCGGGCTATTCTCTGAAATAGCTGGACCTGGATTTTAACAGGACTTAGTAAATTAGGCTACTTTTATTCCAGAAAAATTCTTAAAATAAAATATAATTTGAACGTGAACTACCCTTTATAAGTGCTATTATCTTTTCCTTACTATGGTTGTCTGTAAGAGATTGCCTTGAGTGATAAGACCGCCCATTGTACTTTTCTGTATATTGTTATATCTGTATATTATGTATCTTATCGTGTACAATAAAGAATATTAAATAAATTAAAGAAATGAATAAATAATTTCTTTATTTATTCTTCCAAATATCAATTTCATCACCTACAAAGTTATCCCAGACTCATTTTAACTATATGTATATAAATATAGTACATTCGTATATACAACTCCGGAATTTTTTTAAAAAAATTTTCCTCTGTATGTCTGCCTGTTTGTTCGGACTAATCTCTAAAATAGTTGTACCTGGATTTTGACAGGACTTATACCGGCAGATTTCTGATTAAAAAAAAGAATAAATTGAGCTACTTTCATTCTATAAAAATTCTTAAACAAAAATGATACTAAATGTTTTTTGTCGAATTCCACGTGAACGAAGTCGCGGGTATGGCTAGTATAGAATATTAAGCCCACTAAACCAAAAGGTGGTATAAATAACGAAATAAAAATGTAATTATTAGTTGTACATAATAGATAAAAGTTATGTCGACATAGGATTATGGGTTAAAAATGATATCAGTATAAACATAATATATACCTGATAAAACATATCCGGTTTGCTGAAATCACCAAACGGTTCAGCCTCTTTGACTAACGGCTCGTGCATTTTAATTCTGAGCATCACCGCGAAACGCGTTAGCCACAACTGCAAGGAGCGTGGGGTGTGTTTTGTGGGACGATGCATTCTACCAAAACCTGGAATACATGTGCATCATCACAACAGACACACTGGGCTGTTTAACAGTGTCCGTGCGGCGGTAGCAATATCACGTCACACACGTGCGTGTATCACACGGACGAGACTCAAGACGCGATCGCAAGGTTCATCGATGTGGAATACGGCAACCGCACAACCTGATGATGCCAATATGGAGCAGAAATCTGAAGGTTACACGAAACGTAATCTTAAAACTGGACATTGTTAAGGCGTTAAGATAGAATAAGAGTCTTACTTTTTTACCTAAACTTAACATGAAAACTAACAAAGGGACTAATATATAGCTACTTCCGCTATGCAGCGGTAGTCGTGCAATGAAATGCACCGCCCGCCAGCCCGCCGATAAATGTGCATGCGGCAAACAATGCGAAACACAACTACCACCGTTAATCTACTCTACACGTGTTACGGGGCATCCTCAGGAGATGTTACATCGACCATTGCCAAACACCGAGTAATCTCCGTCCTATGGCTATGGCTATATTCGAAAGTTGATGGGCGCTGTTAGCCGTTTTGGCTTTTACAGCTTCATCGGACTCAGGGCTCGCGGATCCGAAATCCGCGAGCTAATAAACTAAAAAAAAATTTACGTCAGAATCTCCGTTCGTCAACGCTCTGCCATTTATATGCTACCTCCCCCCACTACCACTAATAGTCACGTGAGCAAATTTTTTTTTGCTTAGCGTACGCGTAAGCTTTAAGCGATTTTACATGACTACTGCTGCATAGCGGAAGTAGCTATATATTAATCCCTTTCTTAGTTAAGATGCACTTCCGCGAGTTAACACCTGAATCTATTAGATTAACATGCATAAATGTAAAATGAAGACAAGGACGCTAATGTCTGTGGAACATAGATCATAGTAATAATAATAATACGATGACGTAAGCGACCACGACTCGGAGCCGTAGATCATCAAAAACACACTGGTGATTTCAACTTATTATTTGATCACTGTCTTATATAGCCGCTGCACCTAGTGTCTATAAGGAAAAATTGGTGAAGAATAATATACATATGACAATTTTTTTATATAGATACTAGCTGATCTTGCAAACGTTGTTTTGCAAAAAAAAATTGATATTTTAATTTACAAATAAAAAATAAGGGTTGATCGTAGAGGGGTGAAAATTTAAGTTTGTATGTATTTTTGTATGCTGTATCATAAAAAAATAAAAACCAAAAAAATTGTCTAAAAAATTAAAAATAAAATTTAGGGGTGGACCACCCTTACCACTTAGGGGTATGGAAAATAGATAGTAGCCGATTCTCAGACCTACTGAATACGCATATTAAATTTGGTAAAAATCAGTCAAGCCGTTTCAGAGGAGTTCAAGTTCGAACATCGTGACACGAGAATTTTATATATTAGAGGTATCTTACCCTGACCAGCTGCAGCTAACAAAGTGGCAGTAAGGTTGACTGCTGCCCTCAGGTAACCTGTACGGAGGAGCTCCCTCAGTCCGGCTTCATCTCTACTCACATGTTCAGCTCTTACCACTCCTCGACTACCCGCCGAACTCACTCCAAGATATTTAACCGCGACCTCTTGTAGCGCATCTGCCTGTGTATAATTATTTACACATTTTACACTCTTACTTTTTTTTTGTATATAGACAAAGACACCTTTAAATTAGAGCCTTTTTTACTGGACTTTTTTTAGCCACTTCCGCACATGCAGTGGTAGTCGTGCAATGAAATGCACCGCCCGCCAGCCCGCTGATAAATGCGTATGCGGCAAACAATGCGAATCACACAACCGCCACCACCAAATTACTCGACACGTGTTTCACCCCTCCACGGGGCATCTTCAGGAGTTATGTTACACCGATTAGTGCCAAACACAAAAGCACTCTGTGTTTTTCATTGCAGGTCTACCACTGCATGTACGGAAGTGACTAAATATTGGTCCTTTTCTTACTTAGGATGGACTTCCGCGAGGTAACGCCTGATTCCATTAAATATTTGTACTTTTTTTAATGGACGCCTGGGAATGGTGGGCCCAGGCAGTGCCAGACTTCTACTGTCTAAAACACCCCTTCGTCGGCTCTTTTACAATACACTCTTAGTTGCCTTTTGTACACCTCCAGACGTAACAACAGAGTGATATACACCATTACCACGCTTTGCGTCGTTTCGTTTTGCGTTACTTTCGAAATTTCGTCGCTGCTTAATTAGTACTAATTTTCACTGTGCGTCGTTAGATTTTCGAGGTTGCGTTGTTTTGGGTTCGAGAGTTAAATTTTTTTTTATTTTTTTTTCTATAAGACGGCAACACTTTTTTCTAATTGCGCCATGCCATCAAAACTCGGGGATTCCCTTTCTAACTAAAAATCAACGCAATTTGAATACAGTTTTATTTTCACTTTGTTTTGCTAATTTTGGAGTTCAGTTTCAATTACGTAGTGTGTTGTAATGTAGTGTGTTGTGCTTTTGATAAAAGAAAAGAATAAAGTTATATAAATTTTTACGTGTTGTTTCTAATTACAAAAAAAGTAAATATTATTCCAATTTATTTATTGGCAGAGTTTTATTATTTTGGTTTTAAAAATGTTTACTTTGTTGAATTTTCCTTTTAAAAAGTAGTATTTTCGTAACCCTGGAACCTATCTTTGATCTTTACATGGTTTGCTATAGAAAATCTTAATTCACATTGCGGCGTTACAATTTGCGTCGTGTTTTTTTGGAACGTAACCACGACGCAAAGCGAGATATTGGTGTAGAGATAATCAGTATATATTGTATATAGCAGGGGTGAACAACACGCGGTCCTTTAAACATGTTTACTTCATTTTTATTTGCATTTTATTTTACACCATAGATATTAACAAAGAAACAATTTATTTAGAGGTACAAGAGGCAGTCTTATCGCTAGAGTCGATCTCTACCAGACAACCTTTGGAGGGTGATAAGAGACGTGAAGGAGAGGGCAGAGTAGGTACACACAAATACATACAATATGAATGAAAAATAAGGCATAGGAATCCCTAAAAGATATCTATGGGAGGATACATTATTATCACAACGCTTGGCAGGGCGGTTTGAAGATCGTACTGTGGTATTACACACGCTGTTACTCATCCTCTAGAAACTTGTGTGTAATGTACAAAGTGTGAATTATTTTTTTTTATGACCCCCGCTATTGGGGGCCTCTCGTACCCCTATTTATGGTGGGATAGGAACTTTATTAGCAGTTAATTTATTCACTTAATTATTTTATTTTCATTCTCTTCTCTTTCATTCTTCACATAATCTTTCATTCTGTTGTTTGTTCTGTTCTTTTATACCACAATTCTGATTTCTTTCCCTTTTGCTCTGTTTTACCATTCTTTCGTCCTCTTTTCATTTTACATTTTCTTAATTTCTAGTTTTGTTGTATCACATTTTTATCTTTATCTCTATCACAGTTTAATATTATTTATTTTTACATATCTTTTTTGTTTTTGTTTGTTGATGCCTAACTTTTATTTTTTTCTATTGCATATTGTATAATTCTTTTGCAATAACTGAGGAATTCTTTCATGGTTTCTTTTCAGCCTATCAGGGAGGGTATTGTCTCCTCCCTGATTTCAACGCCAGTGTAAATTATTTAAATTTGTGTCAACGGGAATCGAACACGCGACAACAATCGCAAGTTTCAGTACTCTACCGCTGCACTACCACTGCTCATTCCATCACCCTGTATATGCAATTTTATTTCACCGTTACCATATTTCTATATGTTATGATGATTTAGTATATATCTTATATATTCATGGCATTGTTCTTTCTAGACTATTTATATATATACACACACATATATTTGTTCCAATGCCATGTGTGGAATGTTTCCCAACATTCTTCCCAAAATCTTTCAATCTTTGCGTTCAGTTAATTCCTGATTACCTTTGCTTTATTTATTTATTTTTTCAATAATTATCTCTAACTCTTTGGCCACGTACCCTGACTTTTACGTTATGCCAGCAGCTCTAGTTGGCGTACGGTGCAAAAGCTACCTAACTTGAGCTTTAGCTTCAGCAGCCGCGATGGTGGGCCATAATATAAGTCAAGTAGTCTCTTATATCACCCCATCGAACATTTTCCACCTACCTCACCGCTTACAAAACCTGTTAAACATAATTGATATGTATTGTTTTAAATAATAACATTGTTACTCACCAATTCTTCTTCAAACACCACGCCCGGCATGGTGAGAACTTCCCTTTCAGGGAAGAACGATCCCTTAGGCGATGACTGTGCCTGAAAAATTTTCTTTCATCAGTGTTCATAAAGTGAAAAAAAAACTGTGTCAGCCGTTAGAGGCCACTCGAAGGCATAAGCTTCTTCCATAGATCGCCACGATGCCTGACCACATCCAGCGACTACCCGTGACACATGTCTTCGGTCCACCTAGAGGAGGGATCAGCGTCTACCGACGTGATTGCTACTCGGAATCCTTTTGATTACACAAGCGATGTACCCTGCCGCCTGCCAATTCAAACGAGCACTTCTTCGAACTACATCGGTGACCTTGGTTCTTCTGTTCATCCGCTCAGTTCCGAATAGATCTTGCAGCGAAGCTTCTAAGTCTTCTTCATTACTCTCCGAGTGAACTTTAAGTAGCGAACAACGCTAATAGATGTCGCTGGAAGTCAATTACCTCGCACTGTTGGACCCTTATTTGCGTCGGGATCAATAACTAATAAGAATCAAAGGAGACACGATATACAGATGTGAGGGAATAAATATATGTAAGGTTTGAGCTACATAAGGCAAGGTCACTGATATAGCTCGAAGAGTTGCTCGTCTGGAGTACAGTGGGGGCGTAAGATGAACACTTCGGCTGCTGACGCCGAAAGGTTCTCTGGTGGTGACCAGGAGACGGTAGACGCGTTGTAGACGGTAGTTGGAAGATGATATAAGGTCACAGCAAGCCATATACTATAAAAGAAAATTTACTATAGTACCCGGCGATATATATTGCACATCGACCTTTGAAAAGAGACAATCGGCCAATTTCGGCTTCGTAGAGCGTTATCTCTGTCGCACGAAATACAACGACGAGAATACAACGAAGAGATAGTGCACTACGAAGCCGAAATTAGCCGATTGTCTTTTATCGTCGAATATTTATCACTGGGAAATGTAATATAGATAATTTCTTCGAAAAACAATACGCAATGTTACCAACCTTCAGCAATGTCTTCTTTGCTTCCTCGCTAGGTAACCAGGCATCTCTACGCCTTTCTGCTTCTTTGTCAACTGGCTGATTCTAAATTTAAACAAAAGATTGTTTTATTTGCATATACTATATGATATAGGTATAAAACTTCAAATGGGTGAATGTATAGCTAATTTGCTATCTATGTATGGTACACCCTATTGAAAATTAAATTTTAGTTATACTAAATAACATTATAATAATATAATGAAAAAGGCTTTTTTAAAATTCGAACTACTATATTTAAAAAATAATCATTGTCAACTATGCTTGCAGAATTTGTACTACAAATCAAAATAATTTTTAAAAATATATTATTGAAAACTGTTGAATGTTATAGTAATATTTATCAATAATATACTTATAATGTTGGAATTCAAATAATAGCAAAACATATAATACAATAAGTATAAGAATAAATATAAAAAAAAGTTTGCATTGCAATGTTGAGTTGACAGGATCAATGTCACAATGACTTTTACATTAAAAAAAAAATCATTTAAATGTGTATCTGTTTTCAAATGCCACATCTAAATTTAGAAGGATATCCTACAAATTAATGGCTTTGTCTGAAAGACATGTCATGATTTTATAAAACATTTTTTTTAAATATATACATTTTTAACAGTCTAAAAACCTTTTTTATTTTGTTTCCACTTGAAATTATCATAAGTTATTATTTTACATAGGACAAGTAAGAAATACTTTTGTCATTTGATAAATTTAGCAAAAAAATTTTTTTTATTAACAAACAGCTCTTTTGATCTATGTATCAGGATTTAATAAAAAGCACCAGTGTCATTATCACTCTGTGTTTGGCACTAATCAGTGTAACATTACTACTGAGGATGCCCCATGGAGGGTTGGAACAAGTGTTGAATGATTTAAGTGGTAGTTGTATAATTTTCATTGTTTGCTGCATGTACATTTATCAGCGGGCACGCCTTTGGTCCTTTTCTTACTTAGACTTCCGCAAAATAATGCCAGAATCCATTAGATACCAATGTCATATTTACTTAAGACAGTTTTTTTCATATGTTTACAGGCAAATGATGGAGGTGTGGAATGATAGATGTTATATGAGTGTGAGCAGATCTTAGACTCATGACGGTTATTGAGAGTTATTGAGTGAATTGCATTTCTCAAACCAGAGAAACCATGCTGGCATGGTTGCATTGATAAACAGGCTTCATATACCTAGGAATTTAAAATAGATTTGATATTATTATATTTATTCCAGATACAATTATTCTTAACCACTTTAGTATGAGTGTCAACTATAGTCAATAGCCACAGGTGAAAGCCCTGCAAAAACTGAGTGCTACTTACTCTTTAACACACTTGTGATGAGTGTTTTACATTACAAGCTGATACAGATATGCATTATGTTCACCTAATGTTATTATAATAAACTATAATTGCAGAGATAGTTTAAATTTCTTTGTTGATGACTAAAGTCAACACTCAACTATGTGCTTTCATATCATGGGCAACAAGCACAGTTCCAAAATGGTTAGTTTTTTATAGCAAGAAATAATAAAAGACCTTTCTTAAGTAACTAACATATAAATGTATAGCAGAAACTATTTTATATCTATATTTCCTACTTAAATGCAGATGGAATACATTGTCTCACTAGTATAGGCCAGACTTAATTATAAGAAGTTATGGAAGTGACTTCAATAAGTCAATAATAATATAAATTAACAGAAACAAGTAATTTTATCTATCTCGCTTCATTCACGCAACACTATCTTTACACAAATTTGCATCAAATTAACAGCAATCATAGAGTTCAATTAGAAAAAAAATACATTTGCTGTGCTTATAATTGTTTAAAATGTAAGAATAACTGTAAGAAAGATGTAGATCAGGGGTGACCAACTTTTCTAAATGGGCCAATTTCAATTTTAAAATTTTTTGGCGGGCGCATAATGTAACAATTTATTAATCTTTATTTTTAATAAACATCAGAATAAGAGAAAGAGCAAATTTTATGGCAAATTTAAAATAAAAAAGACAAGAATGGATAAATAAATACACTTAAAAATATTATTGAGGAATTAGGCACAGTTTTTCAATACAACTGGATATGTAATATCTACACAGCTTTCTAATTGCCCATCTCTACATTTTTATCAGTACTTGATTATTTCGGTTTAGCATGTACTATAATTTCATTATGATTTATATTTTAATTATATATTAACAAGAGTAAGTAGATAAAACAAATAAAATTTTAGAAAGGCTTAGTAGGTTACACAAAAATGTTTAATGGGCGGCAAGTGGCCTGCAGGCCATGTGTTCTCATCCCTGATATAGGTAGTTTACCTTAATGCTTAACCCATCCAATGCTTCAGTAATTAAAGATGAGGTGGTCATAGCAATCTTATTGGGTCCCAATTGTGGCTCCGGACCTATAGTGTCGAAGAAAGTTGATGGATCTGGCAGACTTGTAGCTGGAATCGCAGTAGAACCACTAACAGTGGGTAAAACACTACCGAAATTCATGTCTTGAGACACTTTTGGTTCTTGGACAAGGGAAGTTGTTGCATTTTGAGAGAAGACATTTATTGTTGTATTAACTGTAACAACGTATGTCTGGTAAGTACTAATAAAACTTTAAAAAATTATATTTAAGAGTCATTTAATACAACAATATGTTCAGACTAAAAAATACCTTCGTTTTCTCCTAGATAAACACTTTGTATCATTTCAGATGGTGATGTTCCGATTTCATCAAAGAACTGTGAAGCGGGCGGTACTTCTGAACTACTAAAGTACTGACTCAATGACGGTTTATTATCCATAATTATTATTTACATTTATTCAACAATTATCAGTATTGATAAAATAATCCAACAGATTTTGTGCGACTGCGTCAAAAGATCAATAATACTGACAATGTCAAAATATTGATAATCACATTAGTTTATTTATGTGAAATATATTAATTATTAAAATTTTAATAGAATTTAAAGCAATCGTTATTGATTAAATTTTATCTTCATTTAATTCATATAAAATTATTAATTTAAAATTACATTTTAAACCTATAACAGGTTCTGCGATTATCTGTGAAAGTTGTCAATTAATATCAGTTTGTCACATTGAGAATTACAAATACGGTCGAGCCTGCGATAAAATCAACAACTCCCACTCAATCCCAAAGAGAATTTCGTCAAAAACAATTCTTATCGGAAACAGAGTTCTGTGTTTCTCGTCTTGTTATTGCAAACCGTCACAGGTGTGTTGAATCGGTATTTATTGTGTAATCCGAATAAAATGGAGCGCGTTAACCATCCTTTTTTGTATATTTGGTCTAATGTATGTTGCCGTAGTTTCCTGTTTTGTAATTTTGTTTTATTTCTTTTGGCTTCGCTCATGGAATTGCAATAATGTGATAAAAATGTGTTAATATATACAGGCACAAATGACGAACCAGACCTCACCGGTCGAAGAACAGGAGAAGTTATTGGACGAGGCGTTAAATGTCGTCAAAGTTCAGGTAAATACTAAATTAATTATTTATAATTAATACTCATAAAACATTAGCCATCATAAACAGTAACGATATGTTAAAATTCTCGTCGTTGTATTATTATATTCGTTTTTGTATTATTATATCGTATTTTTTTAAAAATATTTGATAAAATAATAGTTCTCAATAATTACCACATAATGTTTTTAATTTTAATAAACTTAACATTAAGTAAATTTAGAATTATTTTAATGAAATCATACGTTTTTTTACAGGCATTTCAGATGAAAAGATGTCTGGACAAGTCAAAGCTAATGGATGCTCTCAAGCATGCTTCCACTATGCTGGGAGAACTGAGAACTTCTCTGCTCTCACCGAAAAGCTATTATGAGCTTTGTATCCTTTTTACATAATATTTACTAATTAAATATCTCTATATAATTTGCATAAATATTAATGAAAATCTATGAATGCAATATGAATTTGACTTCCTTTGTAGATTTACAATAGGACCTATTGGAAGTGGTTTGCATCCTGAGTCTTCTGATGACATTAACAAGGTTGTCTATACCCCTTGTTGGTCTTCCATCTCATGTTGCATTTGCCAGTCTATGGTCTCCAACCAAGCTCATTAAGACCCCAGTAGTCATTTGTTTTGCTCTATAAGTGACCTGCTCATTTGTAATTTGATCTCATAGAAAGATACCCACCATAGCTATTACTTCTTTCTGCCCCTGTCTCAACCCAAGTATGTGTACAATAACCTTGCAACTCTTACTTTACACACACACACACACACACATATATATATATAAATATATATATATATATATATATATATATATATATATATATATATATATAATTTTATGTAAGCAGGACTTGGCATTGCGGCCCTTTTAGACAACACAATTTTTCCACTGTTGGATGTACACCCCTATCTAGTGATATGCTATTCATTTTCTTATTTTATAATTGTTTTACCGTTATTGCTCATGTTTGGGATCCATAGGATTTAAGGAGGAAGCATATGTGAAAGGTATTACTTATTATATCTGGTACTATATGAGGAATTTAAATGCTTATTGTATCTTAAATAATAATTATTTAATTTGATGAAAACTTGGCTATTATTGTTTTGTGGTTAGGATCTATATTGCCATCATGGTAAACCAGGACATCTTAAATAGAAAAAAAATTGGTGTAAAATACTGCTGTTTTAAGGGAGTGATGTTTTATTATTAAAACATAGGACTACACTAAAGTTATTTATGAGGAGGTATATCGTAATTACCATGAATGGTTGATGAGTTGACAACGGCAGTATGGTATTATGATACATGGAGGACGCTGCCAATCCTCTGGAAACTTGTTTGTGAGCAGAGGTAATCCAATATAAATAATGCACAAATTCCCGGGAATTTTACTTACTACCTATGATCGCAGGCCTAAGTATTTTAATGCTAGCCTATCATGGCTTATTAATCAGTCATTTGAAATATTTCTTGTATCTGCAGGTCGGTTTCCACAATCAAGTGGCACCGCACTGATTTTGTGTCAGAGAATATAATGGCATCTTTCTCCATTATGTTGTTCATCATCATGTTCAGCTGACAGACGCCCAATGTGAGGCACCAAAAGATCACCACTATGATTGGTCTCTCGCTGTTCACGTTTAGCGATTTTTCGCAATCTTGATCATGTCTTTGGTCCACCATCTTCCACCAGGCCTGCCTGTTTCGCATCTACCGTCGCCACTGGATTTGTCCTTTACATTTGTATCGAAATTAGTAACAATATATTGACAACCTTTCTTTCTTGCTATTAGTTATTTGATGTAAGTAAAATATTCCTTAATACAAAAATAGATATGGCGATAACTGATGAGCTTCGTCACCTGGAACTGTATCTGTTGGAGGAGTTCCAGAAGGGCAGGAAGGTGCCTGACCTCTATGAGCTTGTCCAGTACGCTGGCAACATTGTACCACGGCTTTATTTGTTGATCACTGTTGGCCTGGTTTATATTAAGACGAATACTATACTAAGGAGAGATCTTTTAAAGGTAAGTTATATCAATATATGGTATAAGGAGTAGTCTTATTACTCGAGGTGATTTCTACCAGGCAACTTTTCGATGGAGTTGAGAGACATGAAGGAGAGGGCAGTTTAGGGTGTACATAAATACAAACACATATATACATGTATACAAAGTGATATAAGTATTTATATATATGCATATATACATAGTGTGTACATTTTTTGTAAGAAAAAATCTATCTAAACTATCACAGAAGGTTTTTAATTAATTAATGAATGGTGGTGCAATAGTAATGTCATACTGTGAATGTGCCTCAATTTTTAAAAATGGCGTCAAATATCACTCAAACTGCCTTCCTATAAACTTCCCAAGAATTAAGGTCTGTCATAAACAAATATCTGGTTATTTTTAGAGCAGCTTCGGGTAATCTCATATTTAAAGTTTGGTTAGCTACAGAGAGCAGTCTATATATATATATATATATATATATATATATATATATATATATATATATATATATATATATATATATATATACTCTGCTCGTTTCCTCTTATCACACACCCATATACTTACAAGAATACTTACATATACATATGTACATAGGTATGATGTATATGATGCTAGACAATATCCTATTTTAAAGGCGAAAAAAGTGCTCTTTTACCATTTTTATAAATGCTGACAGCGATTTAGAGCATCTAATTAGTTCTGGTAGCTCATTTCATAATCTGACTGCGACAACAGTGAAAGATTTCTCCATAAACAGAGTGGAATGAGCAGGCATTGTCAATTTCAAGTTCTCTAATGAACTAACTGTAATATGTCATATAAGAAAAGAATTTAATCTGTAAATATATCTTTATTTCAAAGAGAGGGTATTTATTATTATATTGTTTAGTGTTCTGTAATTTAAAATAATTACTTGAATTTATTATGTTAAATAACAACACCATTTATATGTTTTTTTTTTTAATTTTGAAAGCTTAAATTAAATTTGGTCATTAGGATATTTGTTTTTGAATATAAAGCACTTCTCAGGATGTCATATTCCATAGTTGAGTTCAGATTTAATCTAGTCTTGAATATTTTTAGCTGGAATACACTTGTGTAAATAAAAGACCTTGAAGTTATGACATTCCAATATTTGTTTATAGTTCTTATTAGACTTTTCAATTAGTTTACATAAAGTTGAAATTTCCAAATGTTTTTAATTTCTGTGTTTATTATAAACCAAGCAGCGCTGAACTAACTTTTTAATATTTCATAGTATCTTAAGTAAAGTATATGTTAAAATATTAGCTAACTTTCAATGATGTGGAAGCCTACAATTGCAGTTCATATTTGAAATTATACAATACAGTATAAAACTTATATGTAATATATTATGCTCTTGGTGTAAATATTAACAAATAATTACAGCATCCGGCGATAAATATTGCACATCGACCTTTAGAAAGAGACAATCGGCTAATTTCGGCTTCGTAGAGCGCTATCTCTGTCGTACGAAATATAAACAGTGTGGTATCTATTAGGAGTAGTTACAACAAGTATCATTTGTTTTTTTGACAATTATTTTTATTCTTTGTTTAAAATACATCAATTTTTCTATAAGTGGTGGCTTTAGGTTGGGGTTGGGTTGGGTACATAATAATATATAAAAATTGAGACATTGTAATATAAATAAAAATATTGGTTAGATTTGCAATATTTATCGCCGGGTATATATAAACCTTTTATATCACTAACATAATGGCAAAGTTCATGTTTTGGACAAAATTAAATATGTAATTAGTCAAAGAAGATAATTTAAACCTAGTGAACACAGTATCACTGCCATTCTATAGTCAGATAACAAATCTACTTATCTTAACAAAGCATTTTGAACCTTATACGGTATGCTATAAAGTGGAAATTACATTAGCTTGAGTTAAATTCTAGGACTTGGTGGAAATGTGCCGAGGTGTGCAGCATCCATTGCGCGGTCTGTTCCTGAGGAACTATCTTCTGCAATGCACCAGGAACATCCTACCCGACACAGCTGAAGCGCAAAATGATAACGAAGGAACAGTGAGTTGAAATCCTTATATAATTAATATACACCTATCCCCCGATTTACACGGTACTTGTTTTACACGTTTTCGCTTTTACACGGTTTTCCGAATATGTTTTTTTTTGTTTTAATAACCGATTTTTATTACCATCTCTCATAATGTAAATATTTCTGCTTCAAACATCGAATCGGCACAAATAACTTCGTGTGATGAAAGTGAATTCGAACCTTCGATTCCCAAAAAAAGAATGAGAGTAATTTTTTTGTTCCTCTGTTTAATGTATATTGTAAATAAATTAAAAAAACAGTTTTTCCGTAATATATTAAATATTTTAACCGGTCAATGCTTTTTTTTATTATCTGTGTACACCTAAAATTATTGAAAAAGAGTCATGCATTTTCTGCGAGTTTTTCGATTTACACGGTTTTGACTTGAAAATTTTTAATTTTCGATTTACACGTTTTCCTCAGGAACGCATCTACCGTGTAAATCGGGGGATAGGTGTATTATCTATGGTGTTGTAAAATGGAGTTTTAATATATAAGAAAATACAAAGAAAAAACAAGGCATGCCTGAATATAGAGTTGTGATGAAGATCATCTTCATTCCTCAAACATTCCTCACAGCGCCAATAGTATTGTGAGATATGTCTTCAGATTCCTGAAGGTATATTGGAGAATACCTTGCAGTGGGCATCTGTAGTTTGGTATGATGAAGATGATGGGTAACAGTGATCATTCATCATAATTTCAGCTGTGGGACATCTACTACTGGATATAGACCTCTCCTAATATTTACGCAAAAGGCAATAATTATATCTATGTAACACTCTGTGTTTGGCACTAATCGGTGTAACATAACTCCTGAAGATGTCCCGTGAAAAGGTGAAACACGTGTTGAGTGTTTTAACGGTGGCAGTTGTGTAATTCGCATTGTTTGCTGTATACGCATTTATCAGCGGGCTGGCGGGCGGTGCACTTTGTTGCACGACTACCACTGCATGTGCGGAAGTGGCTAAATATTGGTCCTTTTCTTACTTAGAATGGACTTCCGCAAGGTAACGCCTGGTTTTTAAATAATTATATGTATGTCTCTTTCAGGTGCGCGATGCCATTGATTTTGTCCTGATGAATTTCGCCGAAATGAACAAGCTTTGGGTTAGAATGCAGCATCAGGGTCACTCCAGGTATATATCCTTATAACCATCTATAGTATCTTAGACATATTGTGTATCTTTATAAGATACTAGCTGATCCCGCAAACGTTGTTTTGCAAAAAAAATTAAAGTTTTTAATTAACAAATGTAAGATAAGGGTTGATCGTAGAGGGGTGAAAATTTAGGTTTGTATGTATTTCTGTATGCTGTATCATAATAAAATAAAAACTAAAAAATTTGTCTAAAAAATAAATAAAAATAATTTTGGGATGATAACCCTTATCACTTAGGGGTATGGAAAATAGATAGTAGCCGATTCTCAGACATACTGAATACGCATGTAAAATTTGGTAAAAATCGGTCAAGCCGTTTCGGAGGAGTTCAAGTTCGAACACCGTGACATGAGAATTTTATATATTAGATAACTGTGATCAAAAAGTAATGTGAATTTATTTATAAATTGTAAGTTATTTATTGCTTATTACAAATCAATTTCATCACAATTGCCAGGGTATTTTTAAACGGTTTTCTTAGTTCGACCCGTACAGAATTTATTTGGGTCAAAATTAGAAATTAAATTTTGAGCACCTTCCCGTTGTCAGATTGATCTGAAATTTGGTACACACATTTAATTTAGATGACAATACAATATAATAAAATCAATAACATTATAAATCTAAGATGGCCGCCGATACAAAATGGCGGATTACATATTTTTCTTTAACCCCCTCAATATGGGTATCAAATGAAAGGGCTACACTAGTAAAACACGATGATTATGTCAAAATTTAAAATTCAAGATGGACGCCGTTGCAATATGGCGGACTAGGTACATATTTTTCCATGACCACCACAATATGGATATCAAATAAAACCGTATAACTTAAAAGTTTTTTTATCGATTCTATTTAGTTCTTGAAACAGTCTGAATAGTTATTTTCCGGTACAGCCTTCAAGGTCTACGATTCGTCTCTCATCTCCTCAATAGTGTCAAATCATCGGCCCCGCATTGGCAATGCAGTATGACATCGACCAATCGAACCTTTACTTTTGAAACACAAAACATCCTTCAAAATGGTTTGGACTGAGACAAATGATATTCCGACTTTTGATAAACAGACGCTAAAAATGTTAAAGACAGTCATACCGATATAGAGAAAAATTATCTGGCTTCCTAATGAGCGGGAGTTTTGAATGACAATTTCACTTTACTTTTTGATCACATTAGTATATGTCAGGAGTGTTCAAGCTCTTATAATGCGTGAAATATTTCGAAATTTGAAATTTTTAGCAAGCCGCTATTAAATACGCATTTAAAACACGAAAAAGAATGTTTCTAACAAAAATTATATTTATTAAATTATATGACAAAAGTACAAAATACGTGTATTGAAGTTAGATATATGCACACGTATATGACAGCACTCCTAATAATACTTAAGACGCCGGTTAGTTAATTACGATCGGTGTTTGGATTTCGCAAATTTTATGGTGGAATAATAATAATAATAATTATTAAATTAGTGAATTTCCCAGCAGCAGTCATAGGTTGTGTAAATTTAAATATTGAAATAATTCCACAATCAATCGGAGCCAAAAATCAATAAAAAGCGAGCGAGCCGCAGTTTGGCCACCCCTGATATATGTGCAACATACATAGAAAAGTATGTTATTAAATAAACCTTATAGCATTCAAGAGTCTATAGTTGAACGATATGTATGGATCTTTGTTGATTGACATTTAAAAAGCGCAACTGTTGAGTTTCTAGAAGGCTGTTATAGTAGAAGTGTGTAATTCCGAGTTTTTTTATGGCCCTCGCTATCATTCCACATGCTTCTGCCTTTCTCTTTCATTCAATATCATTCATTCATCAACTCATTCCTCTCTCTTCTCTTTTACATTTCGAATATTGTGTGTAAATATATATAATGTTAAAGTAATTGAAGATTCCAAAATGTCTACTTAGACGTATTTTAGAGATGAGCAAAATGTATCCTTGACAAGAAAAGGGCGATTTATAAGTTTTCTATCTTGGGATATATTATATATAACAGTTTTATATCTTTAACTCATTTAGCTCAGTACAGCTGTGAGACAATAAGACAGCTGAGACTAAAGATATATCCTTTATATCTTCGGATCTTTTATCTCAGACTTGGTAACTCGGTAAAGCGAAATAAAACGTGTGAAATTGAAATGATGTAATCTTGAAAATTATGTCGAATTTGTGAGGTTTTTTGATTGCATTTGCTTCCTTTTAAACATTTTATATGTTTGTCATAAAGCATAAAAAAACTAAACGCACCCGCGGAAACTCGTTCCGAAAATCTATAGTTTAGATTTTTGATAGAAACATGCAATAGCTATCCGTCTCTCTCTTTTACGTGTAAATTGCTATATAAGCCCATCTCTTTCTTACTAACTCTGAACTAGCTGTACCTCATCATGCAAATTGAGTCTTAAGTGTAAAGACATAGAGATACAATTGCAATGCACGCGAGCTGGAGAGTGATTATATCTTTTGCAAAGATATATATCTCTCTTATCTTTAACATGCGAGCTGCCCATCTCTTAACCCTTAAATGCATCTTGTTGCCAAATGTATACATACCACGTTTCTTTTTTTTTAATTCGTGTGGTATGTGTTTCCGAACGCACTTCGACGACCATAGATAATAAATATATTGAGTGTCAAAAAAGAAATTATGCAAGTTTCGGCGGCAAATCTATTTTTTTTAATAGATATTTGTAACTAGCTGATACCGCAAACGCTGTTTTGCAAAAAAAAATTGATATTTTAATTAACAAATAAAAAATAAGGGTTGATCGTAGAGGGGTGAAAATTTATGGTTGTATGTATTCTTGTATGCTGTATCATAAAAAAATAAAATCAAAAAATTTCTTTAAAAAAATAAATTTTTTTTGTGATCAAGTGTGAACAACCTTTATCACTTAGGGGTATAGAAAATAGATAGTAGCCGATTCTCAGACCTACTGAATACGCATATTAAATTAGTAAAAATCAGTCAAGCCGTTTCAGAAGAGTTCAAGTTCGAACACCGTGACACGAGAATTTTATATATTAGAATACCTACCAGGAAACATTTTTTCCAGGCTGCAATAAGAAACCATGCATTTAAGGGTTAAGGTATTTAGATGATATTTTGAATTCCATAGAGATAAGGAACGTCGTGAACGTGAACGCTCCGAGCTTCGGATCCTCGTTGGAACGAACCTGGTCCGTTTGTCCCAGCTGGAGTCGGTGACGGTTGACGACTATGGTCGTCTTGTGTTGCCCGGGATACTGGAACAGGTGGTCAGCTGCCGGGATGCAATCGCCCAGGAATACCTAATGGAATGTATTATACAGGTACCTGTGTATTCATACTATGTTCACTAGTCACCATCATCATGATATCAGATGATTTTTTTTTAATGGCCCCCGCTATTGGGGGCCTCTCGTACCCCTAACTTATTGGGATCAGGGATTTTATTATTCAATAACTTTTTTAATATTTTCTTTATTAATCACTCTCTTTCACGCGTCACAATATCTTTCATTCTTTACTTTTGTCCTTCACAATATCTTTCGTTTTGCTCTTTTATACCTTCTTTCTTTCCTCGCCTTTCTTCCATCATCTTCTTACTCTAAGGTGGCTAGGTACATTTTATTTATTTTTATTCTTTAATTTTATCTTACATTTATTTTATCTTTATTTAAACATTTATTTTACTTTCTTAATTCTTTATTACACATTTCTTTTTCTACTTCTTATTATTAGTTAACAATTTACTTTGTGCAGAGTTTATTAAGTACTTTATTCTATACAGTTTTATTTCTTTCAACCGTATCACTCGCCACCCCACGAGCGAAAGATAGGAATGATTATCAGATGATAGACGCTGGCTGCAAGGCATATGTCTCCTCCAAAGATCACCAGGACTGGTCTTGGGATCCCTTCATTAAGGATATCCTCGGTCCACCTGGTGCGAGCCCCACGCCGTGTCTACCATCTCGTGTGGTCACCATTCGATAACCTTTTCCAACATCAACATCCAATATGGTGGTACAATATTCGTGATTCCTGATTTGGCTCCGTGCGATTTCTAGCTATTCAGCAAACTCAAAAAGCCAATGCGGAGATCTTGTTTAAACTGGATTTAGGTGATAAATACTGAATCGAAGGTCTTGAAGAGAATACTGGAGAAAGACTATCCTGATTGTTTCGAAGATTGAAAAAAAAACTTTGAAGGATATGAAATTGATTTGGAAGAATAAAAAGTGTTTATAAAAAGAATTTACATTTTATAAACAAATCTACATTACTTTTTGATCACAGTATAATATTAAATTTGATTGCAGGTTTTCCCTGATGAATTCCACCTGGCAAATCTTCAACCGTTCCTCAAATCCTGTGCAGAACTGCAGCCAGGAGTCAACATTAAGAACATCATAATTGCTCTCATCGAACGCCTTGCTAGTTACAGTCAGGTATGATTAAAAGGCTTTATTATTTTACATGTTTTGGTCACCTAGTATATATCTGGGACACCGGAAAGCAATGTCGCTTTCTTAAGTTAAATTCACACGACTACATTTTTAACAAGTTTTTATTTCTAAACAATAATATATTCATCTTCGTTATCAACAACCTTTCATTAGACCAGAGTTCCCCAAACTTTTTTATGTTGTAGATCCCTTGCAATGTTTTTGCGTGTTGGGTAGACCCCCTACTTACCTGATATTGATTTCCTGTAAATTTCTAACTGTAGTGAAGTTTAGTGTATGTTCAAAATGTATTGCGACCACAAAGCGAATACCAACATCGTACAACTTACACAATTTTATAAACATATATAATAAATTTTTTACTTCATAGGTACTTTTATAAATAATGTAAATGTTTTGATATTATAAGATAGTATGGTGTAAGTAAATAGGTACTATCAGTGTATGTGTTGAGATCCACTATCGTGGACCCCCATTTTCATTTCATGGTCCCCCAGATTTTTTTTCGCTGACGTAGATCCCTTGCAGGTTGTTATAGACCGCTAGGGGTCGATATAGACCACTTTGGGAATCACTGCATTACACACATAAATATAAGCTATAGGATGTCCATTGCTGGACATGTGCTTCCCAGAAATATCCCCACTTCCGTCGCCGCCACTATTTCGTCGTTCCACCCAGTTGTGGGCCGTGAAAACACCAAAAATTCTTATTCGTTGATAATTATGTATATATTTATTTTCTAACGTGTACAAATAAAGGTTATATGTTATATTTCAGAGGAACGAAGGTAATGTAAATCTAAGTGTGGTACTGGAAGATGGAAAGGAACAGGAGGTTCAATTGTTTGAAGTGTTCTCCGATCAAGTTGCTGCCATTACACAGGTAAAACTTAACTTATACTTACTTACATAAATATATTTTGTATGTAAAAAATCGGGATAGTACTACTGATAGTGCTAGTGAGATAGATATCAAGTGCGAGTGAGACAAATGTTCACAAGGTATTTTTTTAATTTTGGCCATAGACAAAGAAAATGTGAAGGTGTGGTATATAAATCATAGAGTCAGGAAGTGCTGTGAACAATATCGGAATATCTAATATATAAAATTCTCGTGTCACGGTGTTCGAACTTGAACTCCTCTGAAACGGCTTGACTGATTTTTACCAAATTTAATATGCGTATTCAGTAGGTCTGAGAATCGGCTACTATCTATTTTCTATACCCCTAAGTGATAAAGGTTGTTCACACTTGTTCACAAAAAAATTTTATTTTTTTAACGAAATTTTTTGCTTTTATTTTTTTATGATACAGCATACAAGAATATATACAACCATAAATTTTCACCCCTCTACGATCAACCCTTATTTTTAAATTGAAAATTAAAAATATTTTTTTTTTGCAAAACAACGTTTGCGGGATCAGCTAGTATTATATATTGGTGTATATTTCTGTAGAACTGATCCCTGTAACTTGTCACCTCGATAGTAAATAATTGATCGCTTGAATTCCCAGAGTCGAACGGACATGGCGCCCGAAGATATGCTGAGCTTGCAGTTGGCATTACTGAAACTTGCCCAGCGCTGCCACCCGGATAAATTGAACTATGTTGACCGGGTACTTGCGCATACGGATAAGATTTGCGCGGATATACATCAAAGCAGGTGCGTTTATAGCCATTTTAAGTACATCAATCATTATATCAGTCGATAGACGTCCACTGCTGGGCATAGGCCTCCCCCCAAAATCAACACCACTATAAAGTGTTGTGATAAATTAGCAATGTTTCCTTGCTTGCCTTCACAAATATATAAATATATTTGAATTAATTTTTAAAAATATGTGTTTAATATTAATTAATGATATATACCCCGTTATTTTTTCACAAATGTTTACAGTCTTTCAGGTAACATGTGATTTTGTAGAAGTTAAAATCAGGAGAGTTCAATCTTATCCTAATTTCTCTTTTATTATTATCATGTGGATTTCACCGTGAATAATATATATATATATATATATATATATATATATATATATATATATATATATATATATATATATATATATATATATATATATATTTATTTATTGGAGCGCTGAAGACACATGCTTAACTGTTACACAAGTTGGTGGCCTTAGTGTCATCGGCCATAGCCAGCTCCATAGCTGTCTGAGTAAGCTCGAGCCTTATCATCCATCGTAAATGACCATGTCTCACTTCCATAAATAATCACCAGAAACACTTGACAAAGACCATCGTCATCAGACTTTGCCACTGAAATGTCTGAATGGAATGTGAAATGGATCATTGCAAGTTATCAATTGATCACATTGTGATGTAGTCGGTCAGGAACGATTTGCACCAATAACTGCCACTTCAGACAATATGCCTGACATTACGAATCATTTATACCTACTGAAATATGAAATATTTTTATCAATTACAAGTGTTTATTTTGTCATGTTATGTTTTACTACAGGGCTTCTAAAACTTTTGTCATTCACGACCCCATATATTGCGAGTTTCTTGACGACTCCATACATATATAAAAGAAAAATAAATTAATATTTTTGATGATTTATTTATTAGGTAACAATATACATATACATATCAAAATATGTAGTTTTAGAATTCGTTTGGAAACATACAAAAATGTAAAATTAAAAATTGCACAAAAAATTATAAAATTGTATTTATATTAGTTTAAAACCATCAACGAATGCTCGTGTCTAGACGCTGCAAGTCCACTGTATTCCGCCAACTCTAGTGATGTTATAAAATAGTATATATAAATATTTGACATTAAAATCTCTCGACCCCAGAATTTTGCTACGCGACCCCATTAGGGGTCGCGACCCATAGTTTAGGAAGCCCTGTTTTAGTATAGCTATTATTCATCACTTTTTTAATTATTTTATATGTGTAATTGTGTGTTAAATAAATATTTATTATTTCACACACACAATTATCTTACTATGAATCTAATCATAGCTTACAATCCCTTGTTACTAGTAATCAAACACCTTTTCTAATAATAGCAAATGTAATGATTTACTTTACTACATAAGTCTTGTGTATTATGCTATATAAGTCTCGTGTATTACACGATATAAGTCTTGTGTAATATGAAATAAATCTTGTGCGCATTGCCAATTAAGTCAATGGTATTATTTCAAAGTCAGTGTTTTCTGTTACTGAATATTACGCAAAATAGTTCTTGGATATCATGACTTTTAAGTGTTGTGTAATATACTACATAATTTTTGTGTAGAATGTCATAATATTTTTGTATTATTTTACAAAAGTTTTGTATACAACTTGTATTTTAAATTATGACATTTAAGTCTTGTGTGGTATTCATAATTCTTGTGTATAATGTCACATAAGTATTTTGTATTATTAGGCACATGTATTGTCTAGTTTTTTATGACATTTATTACTTTATATTTACAATTTAATATTTTATATTTTGCAGCGGTAAACCGAATTTAGAACACAACACACCCGTATTCAAGGAGCTGATGAAGATCCTGAAGCTTCCAGCTGATCATTACAAGAACATCCTGACACTGATACGTCTGCAGAATTACGCGCCTTTGATATCGCATCTGAATCATCCAGGGAGAGTGATGATTGCTGTTCACCTTGTCAATGATGTACTGGAGACAGATACGCTGGTTTCTACACCGGAGGATGTAAGTATTTTCAATAGGTTTAATGATATATACAAGTTTATTTATATATATAAACTTGTCTCTAGAACAATTAAGTGAAAATATGATAAATATGTTTGTCTGTCCAATAATCAAAAGGTTATTGATTCTAATTATGTGGATTTACAATAAATCTTTGTTAAGCGTATTTAACACCTTTGCATTATCATTTAGTATTCACATTCATTCATCATTCATTCATTAATATGTAACAACTGCCTACGTGATTTTTTTTGACCCCCCCCCCCACCGATCTAGTGAATTAGTAATAAGGTGATCCATAGATGAACGAAAGAGAGAAAGAGAGAGAAGAACGAAGTTAAAATTGCAGTAGACTGGCAGAATTTTTGGCCGCTTACGCCTTAAAGTTCTGGAGTGAAGACTGGGAACCCTTCATCTATCTGGTTCTGGTCCCAGCAGTAGTAAAATTTTACAAGCAACTATTTGTTATTTAAAGGTGGAGTCAGTATTGTCCATGCTCGATGTCCTGGTAAAGGATCAAACGGACCAGCTCACGTCGGCACCAGATGTAGAGGACTTCATGGAGGAGCAGGGTCTCTTGGCGAGGTAAGTGATAAAAAAACTCTTGTACATCTTTATACTTTACCATATAGAACGCCTTTCTAGAAATTTCTATTTTTTAACTAGGTTACATCGTCGAAGTTATATATATAGTTAATTAAACTTAATAATAATGGATGTTAAAATAGATGTGTTAATAGTACTTTTTTACAAGATGTGAGAATTATTATACAATATATGTAGGCGCTTTGGGAAAATATATGGCAACACTTAGAAATTTATCAAGATGGCGACCTATGACAAGAGGTGTTTAAAGCAGTCTGGAAGGGTAGGAGAGGATTCGCATGGTCAGGAATAAAGCCTAGCTTCTAAATAGGCTTTACTCATTCATATGCTTCTATTGCAAATTCTCCTTCCGACACAAAGTCCATTTCTACAAAATATTCGTAAGACCCTTTCACCCGCAAATGATGCAATAAAATTGTCACTATAAATTCAAGAAATTTATTACGCACAGTTTTTGTCAAAAGGTATACTATATACTAATTATATGTTGTATATACTATAGATTTATATAAATACATAGAATATATAACATATGTATTTGTAAATATACCTATGTTTATATATATACTATTGCAAAGCCACATTGTGTTTGTTGTTAATTATTGTCAATAGATGGCGCGATACTATATAAGTTATTCTTATACTTTTATGATTTTATTGTATTTTTTACTTTGACCATCAAATTTCTAGACTTCTAGTAGCGTTTCTTGTATTAGGTTGACCGGAAAGTAATGTCGCTTTCTTAAGTTAAATTCACATGACTACACCTTTAACAAGTTTTTATTTCTAGTCAACAATATAGTCACCTTTGTTATCAACCTTTTGCCATCTAATATAGTGGTAGTTGTGTTTCGCATTGTTTACCGCACGCGCATTTATCAGCGGGCTGGCGGGCGGTGCACTTTATTGCACGACTACTGCTGCATAGCGGAAATAGCTATATATTAGTCCCTTTCTTAGTTAGGATGGACTTCCGCGAAGTAACGCCTGAATATATTAGATAGACGATTCAATGTTACAAATACTTTATGTATCCTTTCAGGTTAATCCATCACTTCCGATCGGATTCAGCAGACCAGCAGTACCTAATCCTGAGTGCTGCGAGGAAAGCCCTCCAGGGTGGAGGTGCAAGGAGGATACAACATACGTTCCCGCCGATCCTGTTCCACGCGTACCGACTGGCTTTCGTGTACAAAGATCTTAAGGATCAGGTATGATTTATGTCCTGTATTGGATTAACTTTTGGGGATTTTTAAGTAATGATAATGGCTTTGTACCATACGAAATGAATTTATAACGTAAATTCGAATTAGCCCCGGCGTGTGAAATGTCACATGAGTAAGAACAGGACCAATATTTAGCCACTTCCGCACATGCCAATTCAGCACTCTGTGTTTGGCACTAATCGGTGTAACATAACCCCTGAAGATGTCCCGTGGAGGGGTGAAACACGTGTTGAGTAATTTGGCGGTGGCGGTTGCGTAATTCGCATTGTTTGCCGCATACGCATTTATCACCGGGCTGACGGGCGATGCACTTTATTGCACGACTACCACTGCATGTGCGGAAGTGGCTAAATATTGGTCCTTTACTTACTTAGGATGGACTTCCGCAAGGTAACGCCTGATTCCATTAAATAAAAATGTCACATAGCTGATGAATGCAACCGACATAAAGAGTGTGCGTCGGTGCGTGAGACGACACCTAGCTAGTGAACGCGACCGAGGCCAGGGTTCTTCTCCCGGTCAATGGATGTACACTGCCGTGGCTAGTGCGCGGGCGCATTGGAATGTTTGTTAAAAAAACAAAGGTCCGTTGAACCAATAGCACGCTTCCACGATCCCACGCAACTTGAGATTTATCTTGCCCCGCCAAGTGTCAACAATTTTTACTTTATTGTAATTTATGTGACAATTTTTTTGGACTAAAATTTTAATTTAGACATATGGAACGCTGACATGCAACGTTACATCTATAACTTTATTTTCAACACCTATATTATTTCGAAGTGATAGAAATTTTAGCTGTTGAATTAAACTCTAATAGCGGTCGATCGAGTCTAAAATATTTGAACTAACTAAACCAAGGTTTCATCTCAGGGATATTGTAGGGAAACCGGAGAGTAATGTCGTTTCTGTCGACATATTTTATAGAAAAACCGATTGATTTGTTACCGCTCCGGCATTGATTTATGTATACTAGATGGCAAAATATTGTTGATAACGAAGGTAAATATATTGATTATAAATAAAAACTTGTTTAAGATGTAGTCGTGTGAATTTAACTTTAAGCGACATTACTTACCAGTGCCCCTAATAATTTTGAAACAACCTATCGATATAGGTTAAGAATCGACTAGCGCCATCTATCTTCATCTGAGTACATTTTAATTTTTTTGGTCCAGGACGAGATGTGGGAGAAGAAATGCCAGAAGATATTCCAGTTCTGTCATCAGACTATAAGCATGCTGGTTAAAGCAGAATTAGCAGAATTGCCGCTAAGGTAAGATTCACTCGGATGTTGTAAATAACTTATAGGCGTTATTCAGTGGTATACGAACAGAGATAGAGATGGAGCTAGAGAGAGAGAGAGTAGAGATGGAAGAAGGAACGTAGAGAGTGGCAGCATTGCATCCCCTATCAGGGATGATTAGCCACAGATTCTTACAATACTGCGTGGTCATAAAGAAAGTCATAACTTTGAACAAAACAAAGTATTGTAATAGAAAACTTTACAGTTGAGATGAACAAACGTAAAAAAAGAAATAATAAGAGATGTGATATTATGAAGAATGTGACGACGAAAGATGATTTATGGACATAATGAAAATAAAAGTAATAGAGCAGGGGTGGCCAAACTGCGGTTCGCGAGCCACATGAGCCTTTTTAAACGAATATTTTTGACACCAATTACTTATAGAATTATTTAAATTTATGTAACCTATGTCAGCTCCTGGAAAATTAAAACAAATTATTGGCGTTACTCAAAGATCGCCACGATGACCTGCTAAGCTTTTAGCTACTTCTCCGGATCTTAACCAACAGCCACGTATTCCAACTCGTAGACGATACTCCTGAACCTTTCAACCCTTACTATGTGGCGCTAAATTACAAAGTTGATATCGATACACACACACATATCGATATGACAGCATACTGTTGCAAATAACGCAACTAGATGGCGTTGTTATCAACATATGAAAACGGGATAGCTACGATAGGTGTCGAGTTTTTATAGTATCTTCTAGATGTGGTATAGGAAAGCGTAAAGCAAAACGCTACACTCTTCCCCACCCACGCTGCGTATACCGACTGATGTTCGCTCTTTAAGATTCCGTTCTATGAGCACGAGCGATATGCTCTGTCTTGCACTTCAGACGAACAATTCTTCGAGCTAAGTCAGTGATCTTGGTTCTTCTGCGGAACATCTCATTTCTGATTGGATCTCGCAGCGAAACTCCGATCATAGTCGTCTCCATTGCTCCGATCATAGTCGTCTCCATTGCTTTATATTATCATTAATAATATTCTATTGACACAATTAAACTGTTAGATCTGCGCTTATAAAAAAGTGTGATCCTGATGTATCGTGTAACTTTAATTATTGCTGTATAAAATTGTTAATAATATTGAGATCACATTTAACCAATACAAATATTAACATTGTTTTTAAGATGAGATGATAAATTCATATATATATAATTTTTCTAAATGATTCTAATTTTTTAGAACCATTGAAAATTGTTGAACATATATAGTAGGGTTGTCAGATAGTAATGTTACAACCTGTATAATAAGAAGTGATTTGTTTTTTTCAGGTTATACCTACAGGGAGCTCTGGCGATTAGTGAGATTGGTTTCGCGAACCACGAGACAATAGCATACGAGTATTTATCGCAGGCTTTCTCGCTGTACGAAGACGAAATATCAGACAGTAAAGCTCAGTTGGCCGCCATAACACTTATCATAGCAACCTTCGAACAAATCAACTGCTTCGGTAAGTAATTCCTTACTATACAGGGTGTTTTTTTTTAACAAGTTGAGTGCACTCGGTTTTATAGCGAAATATATTGGCTCACTCTGTGTTTGGCACTAATCGGTGTAATATAACTCCTGAAGATGTCACGTGGAGGGGTGAAACACGTGTTGAGTGATTTAACGGTGGCAGTTGTGATATTCGCATTGTTTGCCGCATACGCATTTATCAGCGGGCTGGCGGGCGGTGCACTTTGTTGCACGACTACCACTGCATGTGCGGAAGTGGCTAAATATTTTATTTATTTATTTAATATTCTTTATTGTACACGATAAGATACATAATATACAGAAAAGTACAATGCGCGGTCTTATCACACAAGGCAATCTCTTACAGACAACCATAGTAAGGATAATAGTACTTATAAAGGGTAGTTCACGTGTACAAAAAAAATACATATTCACAAACAAATGAACATTAATATACATAAACATACATATACATACATAAACATATATACATACGTATATAACATATATACTTGTAATAAAAAAAGGTAAAAATATTGGACATTTTCTAAACCAGAAATGAAATTCGGAGAAATACCAGAGTCACCAACGTAGTCCGAGGCGACTGCGGTCCACTGCAAAGCCTCCACCGTTCCCCTGGTGGTTTGGTAGTCTTCCCACTTCGAGTCTTCCCACTCGTGGTTGCCACTTCAGAAAAACTACATAGTGACTGGTTCTTTCGCGGATCTCATTTCCGAATTTATCTCGTAAAAAGAACTAGTTGTTTTTTAAGAAAACTATTTTTTTTAAATTAATTTCAGGCGCTGAAAACGCGGAACCAATGCGCACGCAATGCGCTCTGGCTGCGAGCAAGCTGCTGAAGAAACCTGATCAGAGTCGTGCGGTCGCGTTATGCGCTCATCTATTCTGGAAGGGCGCTAAGGAAGGGAAATTGGTAGGATTTTACACAACTTCATTATTTGTGTACAATGCGATTAAAATAAGAATAGGACCGGCCTAGCGCCATGTTGTGACGTCACAACGGGAACTTGGTATAGTGTGCAAAAAAAGCAATGTTAAAAAATAATACCAGTGGCTAAAGTCACTCGCTCGGTTACCTTCGAAGCAGTTTCCAAATGCTTAATGAAACTTCCAAATATATCACGCGATTTATGAATATTGCCATCTGGCCCTGGTACAATTCTTGCTTGTTTTAACTGGTCCAACAACATAATGGCAAGTTTTTTCTCTTCCTCGAAGTACTTATCAACATTGCTGATAATCTCTCGAGCTCGCCGATGTAAAACACTACCTCTTTTGCTCATTGTAGAACAAATTAAACAATCAACAAAAACAATTATTATTATTTTTTTATTTTATATATTTAATGCTAACCGTACTTATATGAGTGAAGTTAGCCGAGAGCCCGTCCTATTCTTATTTTAATTGCATTGTATATATGTGATCAAAAAGTTAAGAAAGTAAGGAAGGTAGTTTTTTTTAGGTTAGTAGAACTGTCTATAACAAATAATTCTTGTCTCCAGTGGGCATTGAACGACGCGTCGCGTGCCCTGGACTGCTTGAAGAAGGCGGCGCGCGTGGCCCAACAGTGCATGGACGGCGGCGTGCAGGCACAGCTCCTCGCTGAGCTGCTGGGTCGCTACGCGCTGCTGAGGGAGCGCGGCAATGCCAGCCTAACCACCAACCTCATAGACGCGGTAAACCCCATGCCTAACCTATTTTACCGTTACATAGAACTACTACTACTTACTACCATAAGTATGAACCACTACAACCATGAAGGTACATGAATGGAACGACGGCATCGACAACGCGGAAGTTCTTCACGGACGCCGTCGCGGCCTACCACACGCTCTGTAGCATGGAGGTGAACGCGGTCTTGGTGGTGGTTCCAGCTCTTCACAGGGCACGGGGGGTTCTCTGAGTACCTTCATACGTTTAAACTCAGGGAAAACCCCTCGTGCTTCTGTGAACCGAGCGTGGACCAGACCGATTCACCTGGTAGCAGAATGTCCCGAGGGCTCCGGTATGAGACCGAATGCCGGCTAGGCAAAAAGATAGAGAAGGCAACACTTGCCTCCGTTATAATGGAAAAGGATGAAAGAGAGTGCGTCCTCAAATTCTTTAGGAAAGTTGCACAATACGCAATAGACAGGAACAAAACATAGGTAGATAAAACATTGTAAAGTTATTAAAATAGATTCAATGATCTAAAAAAAAATTATAAAATAAATCCGTGATAAAATTGATGTACACGAGAAAATAATTAATAAACCTATTAAAACTGTGATACTGTAATAGAAATGGATAACTGAAGTGTTTGAGGATGTACGAAAGGAATGGAATCCACCACAACCACACAACCAACTCTAACTACTATTACTAGTTCTCAATACTCTTACCACTAGTTCTGCAACTACCACTAATAGCTCTAAGTACTAAAATTAATAACTCCACTACTACTACAGGCTCTAATAACCATTACCAATAGCTCAAACTACTACTACTGCTAATAGTTCTACTGCTATAGCTACTAGCTTTACTACTACTGCAGTTTCTAATTACTACTACAACTACTGGTTCTATCTACTACTACTGACTGTGACTACTACTCTTAGCTATAACAACTTTTACTCACTCTTTACTACAAGTACCTCAAATGCCTTTCTAATGACAACCAATAGCAGCTTTAACTACTACTATCCCTTATCACTACTACAACTAGTCTTTGATTACCCTAACATAGCACTATTAATTTATGCTTGCAAAAACCGAAGCATGTGTAGTCTCCTACATAGATCGTCTAAAACAAATGGGGAAACCTTACAAGCGTGCAAAATTTTAAATAATATTTCAATATATCCTAGTGGTAAATTTATAATGCCAACCAGAATAATGTAACAATAAAATAAGCAATTTGCCAAATCTTGCATTTATGATTAACGAGAGGATATAGTTCATATGTTGCCCATATATATTATATGTAATAAAGAAATGTAATAAAGTATATATATATATATATATATATATATATATATATATATATATATGCATCTTGGAACCTTATTAAGCTTGATCATTTCTTGACTGCTATATGCTTTCTTCCAAGATTTAGACTCGTTGGAATAACTTTTTCAACTCACATGCAAACAATGGGCTCTCACGCTTAGTGCCTTACCTCCCATAGCTACTTTTTGGTAATATATTAGGTAAAGTCGCTATCTGAGGTTTGAACTTTTATATAAAAGCAATGTATGTGCCCATTAGGTAGCAATGTCTGTGCCTATGAGAAAGCAATGTCTGTGCCTGTTAGATAACAATGTGTGAGCCCATTAGTTAGTAATGTCAGCGCCTATTATAAAAAATATATTTTTTCTTCCAGGTTATACAAAAGATTCGCGAAGAGCTAGCGAATCTCGATCAATCCGAGGAAGTGGAGCAGATCACGAAACACTTCCACAACACACTGCAGCATCTGAAGAATCGCATGGAATGCCCCGATCCGGACGGCCTGGGCTACGAAGGTTTGGTTCTGTCTTAATTAACAATTGAACTTGAATTTCCAATACCAGATCTTTCAACAGTGCCTCGGTCTGTGGATTGGTATATTAATAATTTTATTAATATATTATATATAGTCATTTTATAATTTCACATAGGTAATGTTGCCTTATATTAATTTATAAATATATATATATATATATATATATCTAAATTGTTTTTAATACGTGTCGACAACTTTATATGCCCATTGAGATCAGTTAAATAAAGAAATGTATTTAAATATATACAAATACACTTTTAAATTGATTTTTGACATCCAAACACATTCCTGTATAACACACGTGTTCGAATGGTAAAGATTATCGGATTTTTAATATATGAATTGTGTACGCATTGTTTTTAATATATTTCAAATAATATTGATCGGTCTGGTTTTGAATATTGTAAATATTAATTGACAGTGTGTGAATAGCTGTGAGGAATATTTTTGTATAATATCGTCATTAAATTATGGCAATACAAGGCTATAAATTGATGAGATTTCGAATTGGCGGTATCATTCTTTCAATAAAATAATTTTTATTAATCTACTTCAATAGATTTTATGTTATCAACTTCCTTCAGTGGTAATTACCGTTATTACTTCACTTAAACAGAATAATATTCTATATTTACCTGAATAGAATCATTGTTATAAATCTACTTCAAACGAATGTGTGGTATCAACTATCTACCGTGGTGTAATGGTAATTACTTTACTTCAAAGGAATAATTGTCATTATAATTGTAATTGCTTTAATGGGTTAATTTTTATTAATCTATTGCAATGGAATAAAATAACTGTCATTAATTACCTACAACAATGGAATAATTCTTATTAATTAACTTTAATGAAGTAATTTACAAAAATCTACTGCAATTGCATAATTTTCAATGATATACTATTGAATACTTGTCATTATAATTGAAATTAATTCAATGGGTTAATTTTTAATAATCTATTACAATGGAATAACTGTCATTAATCTACTTTAATTGAATAAAATAACTGTCATTAATTACCTATAACGGAATAATTGTTATTAATTTACTTCAATGAAGTAATGTTCGAAGATGTAGTGCAAATGTCTAATTTTTGCCATGATATACTAGTATGGAAAAGTTGTTATTAAACTACTACAGTATAATAATTTTCATTGCTCTTCCATGGAATAATTGTCATTAATTTACTTCAATGGAATAATTTTAAAAAATCTACTTCAATGGAATAATTGTCATTAATTTACTTCATTGAATAATTTTCTTAGTCATCAGTATACTTCAATGGAATAATTGTCGTTAATCTACCTCGATGGGGTAATTTTAAAATAAAATGCTGCAATGGAAAAATTCAATAATTGTCATTAGTCTACTTCACACATTTTATGAATTATCGTGTGCCTAGTTAGTGATAATTAGTTTGATTTTAACTTTGAACGCTCATCCGTTATATATAGTTTTACTTTCCGATTATATTTTATATGTTTTTTCTTTTGAAAGGTAAACTATTATCAGTTAAATTAAGATCTTTTGTATAAGATAGTTTTAAGATTATTAAATATATAATTGAGATTGTTAGTCCATTAATGAAGCAATATATAAAATGTTTTATTATTTAGTGAGTTTTATTTTTCTATTTAGAGTATATTATTTTCAGTGACTATTCTCTAGATCAGTGATTCCAAAAGTGGTCTATATCGACCCCTAGGGGTCTATGGCAACCTGCAAGGGGTCTACGTCAGCGAAAAAAATTTGTGGGTCCATGAAATGAAAATGGGGGTCCACGATAGTGGATCTCAACACATACACTGATGGTACCTATTTACTTACATCATACTATCTTATAATATCAAAACATTTACATTATTTATAAAAGTACCTATGAAGTAAAAACTTTATTATATATGTTTATAAAATTGTGTAAGTTGTAGGATGTTGGTATTCGCTTTGTGATCGCAATACATTTTGAACTTGTAAAAACCTGAGAGTCGCAGCATAAATGTATAAATTAACATGTGTTTTACTTTAAGTTTTTAACACTAAACTTCACTACGGTTAGAAATTTACAGGAAATCAATATCGGGTAAGTAGGGGGTCTACCCAACACGGAAAAACATGGCAAGGGGTCTACGGCACAAAAAAGTTTGGGGAACTCTGCTCTAGATCTTCAGTCAGAAGACACGGAGTCGATATAACCTCCCCCCCCCCACTACTTAGACTGATGACGTCATCAAGGTCTGGAAGACGCTGAATGCAGGCAACGCAAGACGGTCTATCGACTACATCATGATGAAACCAACTCTATAGTGATAATTGGCTTAACCATTTCGTTACGAGCGTCGACTATAATCGACGGCTAAAGCTGAATGCCGGCTATTACCTGCCACGATACTTAACTAGTCTTGCTTTTCAATACATTTGTATTTAGTTTTTTATTACAAGAGGATATTACTTGTAATTAAGACAGAGTATGTTTTGTATTTCGATATTTCTATATATAGACAGTTTTAAAAATTTAACTTAAACCTATTGGTCCATTTTTATTTATATTGCAAGTTAGAGTATTGCATTAAATAGATATTTTTTTTGTTTATACTAAATATTTCAATACATTGTGTTTGTTGTTGGTTTAGGATGAAGTTGATGCTGTTAGCCCTAAGGCTTTTACAGCTTCATTCATCAAAAAGATTCTTCATTACGTTCCGTCACCGTTTTTTTTCATTATTAAATAAAATTCGGAGGCTTTTATAAGCGAGACAAATAGCTTGTATTATACTGATTGGTTAGTATAATACAAGCTATTTCTTTTTCATTCTCTTCTTCCAATTACACTGCATGGTCGCAAACTGTGAAACAACAGTGATTAAAAGAAAATCAGTCACGAGTTTTCTCGTGGCTGGTCACTGTGTTTCGGTTGAAGTTGATGCTGTTAGCCTGGAGGCTTTTACAGCTTCATCGGAACTGAGTTCACGGAGCGGAAGGGTCCGTGAACTTAAAAGTAAAACAGAAGCTGGACTTGCGCGTTACAGTTGTACGAAGTTGTTCGCACGTAGTAAACCGCTCTACCCGAGTAGAGCTGTGTAGTGCTGATGTTGTGTATGCGGCTTGGGACGGCAGCGTGGACCACAGGGGAGCCATGGATGGATCCGGATCTAACCTCTGTTCACCTACGCTGTTCTCGGCCACCCCTTAAGTTAGGGTGTTGTGGTCAATACATTGTACAACACAGACCAATATTGAATTACTATAGTATCTAGATACTATACTATTTATTTTTTATCCTTTGTAAATACGACATATCATATTTTCTCCTATTTCATTATATCGCTATTGTATACAGGTGGAAATCGTTTTCACTTTTTTACGTTCACTAGTGCCCAAATGGCATTTGCAGATTCTGCGGGTACGAAATGGCAGGGTGCAAAATGAGCCTAGTCTAACACCTCTTTTAAAGTAGTAAAGCTAGAGGGTTCCTGTGAAAACCTCGCTTCTGTGAACTATCCATGGCTTGACTAAGCCCAAGGGCTCCCACTAGGGGATCTCTGCTTCGACTGTCACATGTCCATAATACCCGTAAAGTATTCCAACAATGGCGCCCGAGAGGCCCGAATCTCTAGCACACAAAGTGTTATAGCTGGGTGAAGTGGCGGAAGAAACTTCGCATTCGATATGCTGACGGGGTACCAGCATTGTTGCATCGGTTGCGCTTTTCAGAAAAACTGCAAATATTTGTTTTGGTTATTCATGAAAATTGCTGAACAAAGACCGTGGAGCATAGACTTGTTATTTCTTTAGATTAAAAGTATGCCGTCCTCGCGTACATAACAGCCCCCCATAACACATATATATATATATATATATATATATACACACAATATCATCATAATACGACGCATTATCTTCTAATATATAAAATTCTCGTGTCACGGTGTTCGAACTTGAACTCCTCCGAAACGGCTTGACCGATTTTAACCAAATTTTACATGCGTATTCAGTATGTCTGAGAATCGGCTACTATCTATTTTCCATACCCCTAAGTGATAAGGGTGGTCAACCCCTAAATTTTATTTTTAATTTTTTAGACAATTTTTTTGGTTTTTATTTTATTATGATACAGCATACAAAAATACATACAAACCTAAATTTTCACCCCTCTACGATCAACCCTTATCTTACATTTGTTAATTAAAAACTTTAATTTTTTTTTGCAAAACAACGTTTGCGGGTTTAGCTAGTATTCATGTAATGTAATTACAATCAACTGTAATTAAAGATATAAGTTAAAGGTTTTGTAGCATACAAGCACTGTATCAAAGTATTTAAAAAAAGGATATATTTGTTGATAAACAAAAAAAACATATTTTAAAATTATATTCGTATATAAACAATCTAGAATATTCTATTTCCCTGAACGTTATTTCTATTGTTCAACATAATCTTCTCTTGTCGTTTCTTCTCCTCTTTGAACGCTTCTTTATTTGCTTTCTTCTCTATTCGTCTCTCTTTTCTGTATTCTTTTAGTAGACGCTTTCGTTCTTTCTTCTCTTCAATTGATTCGTCTTTAGGCCTGAAACATAAGATTTTAAGTGTTTGTTTTATAGCAGAAATAATTATTTAGTCTACAGGGGTCCATGGAAGACTCGACGGGGGTCAACGTTAGTATTATTAAAAATAGGGGGATCATAACTCAGTATTTAACAAAAATGTATATTTTTTCAATAGTAATTATATTGTAATTACATTTATAGTGGTATATATATATATATATATATATATAATTTTATATATATATATATCGGGCACTAATCGATGTAACATTACTCCTATATATATATATATATATATATGTATATATTTATATGTTTCACATAATATAAACATTGATATACCTTTGGCTCCTCTATGACTTTCTTTTCTATATATGAATATATCTATATATATATATATAGATATATTCATATATAGGAGTAATGTTACATCGATTAGTGCCTTATTAGTGATCACTCTGTTTGGCACTGCATTGACGGAAGTAGCTATATATTGGTCCTTTTTTAAAATAAAACTTATGTATGAATTGTAGTGAAGAATGGGAGGTGATGAAATGTTACATAAATGTTTGGTATCAAATGTGAAAGATAGAGAGAACGAACTTAAAAAAATTTTTTACAGTCAAATGACCTTCTAGATTCATCCCAAAGTTTTTACATCTGTTACAAATCATCCTGTATATAGATTATATTCATACCTTATAGACAGTACGCTTAGAGTGGACAGTACTGTGTCTGCCTGGGTATCGCTGTCGTCGTCAGAGTCATCGCTATGTTGTTCCTGCTGAGCGTTGAATTTTGCCAACGAACGTATTGTAAGTTTATTATCCTTTCCCAGCGTGTCCTTGGGAATCCCCGTTTTCGTATTGATGGTGATCTTCTTGGGTTTCTGTTGAATAAATTTTTATTCTCAGTGTACAACTATTCCCCGATTTACACGGTACTTGTTTTACACGGTTTTCCAAATATATTGTTTTTGTTTTAATAACTGATTTTATTACCGTCTCTCATAATGAAAATATTACCGCTTCAAACATCAAATAACTTCGAATGATGAAAGCGAATTCGAACATTCGATTCCGAAAAAATGAATGAGAGTAATTTCTGACAGTGATTAAGGATAATAAAACACGTTTGGTTTTATTTTTTTGGTCTTCTGTAATATATTTAATTTTAACTTGTCAATGCATTTTATTTTTATTTCTGTGTACACCAAAAAATATTGAAAAAATCACAACTGTTAGATAGCAAAATTAGCATTTTCTGCAAGTTTCTCGATTTACACGGTTTCTAGTTGAAAAATTTAAATTTTCGATTCACACGTTTTTCTAAGGAACGTATCTACCGTGTAAATCGGGGGATAGGTGTATTTACTATAGCCTAAAGGTGTGAGTGAAACAGATAGATGACATGGTAGGACCCTGGGTAAACCTAACCAGGGGAGTGTAACTTCTGTCATCATAGCGATCTTTGTGGTAGACATATGCCCAGAATTACAGTAGACTTATATCTACTGATTTCAATTTCCACCATGGTCCGGCAAGTATAGCACTTGCCCAAGGTGGAGAGATGTTTAAAGAAGCTGGATGGATCAAGTGGACAGGCCATGTAGTTGGAATAGAGAATAGGTGAACCTGGTGACTTTCGGAGTCAAGTTCTTCGGAAGACGCCCGATGAACAAGTATAGCAATTGCCCGAGATGGAGAGACATTTAAAGACGCTGAATGGATCAAGTGGACAGGCCATGAAGGTGAAATGGAGAATAGGTGAACCTGGTGACTTTCGGAGTCAAGTTCTTCGGAAGACGACCGATGAACAAGTATAGCAATTGCCCGAGATGAAGAGACATTTAAAGAAGCTGGATGGATCAAGTGGACAGGCCATGTAGTTTGAATGGAGAATAGGTGAGCTTGGTGACTTTCGGAGTCAAGTTCTTCGGAAAACGCCGGATGAACCTGACGGTTTTATAAGAATCTTAATGGAAGGAATTGTGAGATTGCCCGGAGAAATATTTAATATAGTATATATTGTTAGAATACGTATATATTTATATCTAATATATAAAATTTCCATGTCACATGTTAGTTATTGCACTCCTTCGAAACGGCTTGACCGATTTTTACCAAATTTTATATGCGTATTCAGTAGGTCTGAGAATCGGCTACTATCTATTTTCCATACCCCTAAGTGATAAGGGTGGTCCACCCCTAAATTTTTTATTTAATTTTTTAAACAAAATTTTTTGTTTTTATTTTTTTATAATACATCATACAAAAATACATACAACCTTACAATTTCACCCCTCTACGATCAACGCTTATTTTTTATTTGTTAATTAAAAACTTTAATTTTCTTGTTATATGAATTTTTTATAATATGAATAATAATTATTATTATTCACACCAGAAATTTGTTTCGATTTCCCAGGAGCTAACATAGGTTATATAAATTTGAATATTGAAATAATTTGACAATCAATCGGAGCCAAAAATAATAGTTCAGAGTCGCAGTTCTGCCACCCCTAGTATATAAATATACATATATATATGTATATATGCCAGTGATATATATATATAAATGTTTCACATATTACAAACATTGATTTACCTTTGGCTCCTCTATGACTTTCGGATGATTGTACAAGTTTGAATATGTGGACAGTATTGTCTCGCAGTCCCATTTCTCTTTGGGCTGAACCTCCACTGTTATCAGATCATCCTCTGACTCTTCCTCTATCTCTTGCAAATGGTTTAACCTGTAAGAAGAAACATTTATAAATATATACCCACATTACTGAGTTGTAGAATTATATTAATTGTTATGAATTGATTACTGTAGGGTAGGCATACATCTCATTGTTATATATTTAGGGTAAATGCTTGGTTTCGGTTGATGCTGTTAGCCCTGGGTACAGCTTCTTTTTTTAATGGCCCCCACTACTGAGGGCCTCTCGTACCCTTTATCTATTGTGGAACAGGGACTTTTTGTGCAAATTTATTTAATTTTTCACAGATTTTTTTATTTTATTTTCGTTTTCTTCTTTCGCAAGTCACATTATCTTTCGGTCGTTTCATTCATTCCACAATTCCACTGTCTTTCCCTTTCGCTCTGTATCGCCTTTCATTCATTCCTCATTTCTTTTTACATTTTCTTTAATTCTATTGTTATTTTATATCACATTTTTACTTAGTTACTATAATTATTCTATATCACAGTATTATTATATTATTTTTGCTTTTATTTTGTCTTTATTAGTTCTATTTCTTTGCATTATTTAGTTTTTATAGCTTTATTTATAATTTTTCTACAGAGTTTGATGAATAAGTTTTTAGTTTGTATTTCGCTTATCAGGGAGGCTGTTGGGGTACAGCTTCATCTGAACAGAGTTCACGGTGAGGAAGGGTCCGTTAACTTAAAAGTATGTAGGAGTGGTCGTAGTACTGTTGCTTCTTGTTCGTCGGTTGCTTCTTGATCTGCAGTTGATTCTTGATGTGTTGACCGCACCTCCGCTAGCCCTTATAATGAGCGCGGAGACTCTCAACATCGCGATGCAGATTTTTGTTGCGTCTACTGTGGCGCCATCTGTCATTTATCTGTTTCACTGCCGCCGCCGCCGCGATGCGATTAACGGTCACGTGAGCTTGGTGTTTGAGTGGCGCGCGATATGCACGCCACAAGTAAAACAGAAGCTGGACATGGCATTCCAGTTGTACGAAGATGTTCACACGTAGTAAAGCGCTCTACCCGAGTAGAGCTGTGTAGTGTTGATGTTGTGTATGCGGCTTGGGACGGCAGCGTGGACCACAGGCGAGCCAAGGATTGATTCTGATAGGTAGCGAGCGGCCGTAAGAACGGTTGTATTGGTGTGGTAAGTAGGGTTTTGGTTCTACTGTGAATGACGCGAAGACCTGTACGGAATGTCGCAGGTGAAGTGGTCACCGGTGCTGTGTGGTTAGCGCTTGCAGTGTTGCGAGTGTCTGCAGCGAGTGTGGTGTGGTGCGTATTCAGTGGGAACCCTGTGATCGGCGTGAGGAGTACCTCTTTGGCATATATATATATATATATATATATATATATATATATATATATATATATAACATACCTATATGACGTTTTTCCAAAACGACGATGATTCATTTTAATCAAACAGAGACATTACATAGTAGTGTATTATAATACAAGTTGTAATACAATTGCCCACAAATGTATTAATAATTTTACAATGCCCAGAGAAATATAAAATAAGCTTTTCTTTCGAATTATCGAACTTTAGAACGAGACAATCGGGTAATTTCGGGTTCGTAGAGCGCTATCTCTGTCCCACACGACTTATGTCACGTTTTTTCAGCCATTGTATTTCGTGCGACAGAGATAACGTTCTACGAAGCCGAAATTAGCCGATTGTCTCTTTCCAGAGGTCGATGTGCAATATTTATCGCCGGGTATTGTATAAGCATGCTATATCTTATGTCGATATGCAGTGATTACGGGTGTATTTTTTTTTAAATCAAGCCGCTGAAAAAATAGAATAAAGAGGATAACCTTGCAATCTCCTTCTCTTTGTCTAGCTTATATCTCCTTTGCGACTCTTCAAATTCCTCGGCAGCCTTTAGAAGCATATCATGGGAGTGCGGTAGGAAGCCGTCGATCTCCTCCAAGTCCAAAGCCCCTAACTCCGTGTCGTCATAGTCCGCGAACATCTATGAAATATTTTCACTTTAATTTTAATTTTTTTATTATTTAAAGTTTATATGTCGAACATAGAAATTTTTAACCACCTTTTATGATATTAAAACATTACACCAGCCCTGACCTCTTAGACGTCAAAAATAATTTTATTAAAAAATATTTACAACTGTGATCATAAATTTAGGTGATATTGTCATTTACCAGAATGAGACTATTCTATATTGAGGATTGGAAGAAGGTTTGGCAATGAAAGGCTTTTATATACTTCAAAGATGAAATTGATTTGGAAGAATAAATAAAGAATAAATATGTTTATATATCTAATATATAAAATTTCCATGTCACAATGTTAGTTACCGTACTTTTCCGAAACGGCTTGACCGATTTTTACCAAATTTTATATGCGTATTTAGTATGTCTGAGAATCGGCTACTATTTTCCATACCCCTAAGTGGTCCACCCCTAAATTTTTGATTTCATTTTCATACACTTTTTGTTTTTTTTTATGATACAGCATATAAAAATACATACAACCCTATAATTTTCACCCCTCTACGATCAACCCTTATTTTTTATTTGATAATTAAAAACTAAATTTTTTGTAAAGCAACGGATCAGCTAGTATATATATATATATATATATATATATATATATATATATATATATATATACTACTAGTATAACTATATAACTTTCCATTGAGTGTTATATTTTGCTATGAACCCTACTTCCTTAATGTCATTCTCCTATCTCTTACTCTTGTCCATTTCTCCTTCTCCCTCATCATTTCTTTTACATTTTATTTTCATTTAATTATTTTTCCTAATTTCTTTTAATTTATATTGTGATTCTATCTATTCCGTTTAACAATTTTCTTTTTTTGACTAATTTTTCTACCAAAAACAAAACACATATTATATACTCCCTTATTTTCTTCTATTGGCATTTCTGTATTCTTCAAAATTTCTTAAATAAAAGCAAGTAACTACTCGCGTAATTAACAAAAGGTTAGTCTTACCTTCTCGAACCTGTTGTCCAACAAGGACAGGGCTTCATTCCGTCTGATGACGCTCGAAGACATGGAGTACTGTGAGAAGCGTGACTTGGTGTCGTCCTTGTCTCTGTTCGTCCACGACGGCATTTTAGGGCTTCCCTGAATAGAAATACACATACAATACATTCTGAAATAAGGCAATACATATACATACATATGGCAACACTTTAAAATTCACTAAAATGACCACCAAAAAAGGAGGGATGTTAATGACAGTCTGAAGGGTATTACTCTTCCAATGCACATCAAAGGAGATTGCACATGTAATTAAATGGATTGAATTTTTAAACGGTTTTATTTAGTTCGACCCGTACGGAATTTATTTGGGTCAAAATTAGAAATTGAAATTTAAGCACCTTCCCATTGTCAGATTGATCTGAAATTTGGTACACACATTAATTTAGATGACAATACAATATAATAAAATCTATAACATTATAAATCTAAGATGGCCGCCGCTACAAAATGGCGGATTACGTATTTTTCCTTAACCCCCTCAATATGGGTATCAAATGAAAGGGCTACACTAGTAAAACACGATGATTATGTCAAAATTTAAAATTCAAGATGGACGCCGTTCCAATATGGCGGACTTGGTACATATTTTTCCACAACCACCACAATATGGGTATCAAAAAACCGTTTAACTTAAAAGTTTTTTAAATGTATTTTTATTTAACCAAAGTTTAACTGTAGTGGACAATTGTTCATGTGTAAAAATATTCAAGAATAGATAAAAAAGTAAGATATGAATAATAAATTAGTAGTAAAATAAAATGTTGGAAACAAAAGTCAAAACACAAAACTAGGAAACAATAATGTGATAGATAATATGTGGTACTTTGCGAATGGAGAAGAATGTTCAAAGGCGATGGTTGAATGACAATAATGCTTATGGAGTGATAGATTTTATTATGGATGCAAGAAAGAGAAAGCACGAGAGATACTGTTAAGGAAGAAAGAAGACGACTGTTACTAAAACAAACTAGTAGAATTGTTCATCACCGTTTACCCCCCTTTTTTGTGGGCATTGGAACCGATAGGATTATGATTACCGATATGATTGAATAAAATATCGGCTATATTTTATTAAAATTTGTAAGAAAATATATAAACGAACAAGCATACCTGTGAATTGCTGTCATCATCAGAATCAATGTCGCTAACGAAGGCATGTTTGTAACCATCAGCTTCAAAAATGCTGCCTTCATCGTCTTCATATTCTTCATCACCTTTATGCAAAAATAATTAGATTTACAAATATATACACAAAGTTATTGGTATAGATGAAACTTGAGTTGATTGTATATCTTTAGGTGAGGTTGTCTTGCGGCTGATGATATGGCGTTTCTTTTTTTTTTTATATTCCTTAGACATTTTTTTTAATTCGCGTTTCTGCATGCCAGTGTTTACTAGGTCTGTTAAAGTATTTATTGACTTAAACAACTTGCATTCACCACTGAGGGACCCACAAGTGGAGATAAGTTGAAGCCTGATTTCTGAGTTTTTAAATACAGTATGATGTATCATAAACACTTTAGTATATAGCCTTAATTGTCACTTTTTAGGTAGAAATGGTAAAACTACTTTACAGTGGAGTCATTTTTTAAAATTTTAAATATTATCTCGCAATTGAATAAGAGTTTATAAGATATACAGAGATATATTATTTTATTTATTTACACATTATTGTAAACCAAAACCTCTATACAATATCAAAAAGAAAATGTAAAAAAATAACACAGACTATAACAATACTACTTTTAAAAAAAGAAAATTTATATGGAGGTATAAGAGGCGGTCTTATCGCCCAAGACCATTTCTACACCACGACCTTTAATTACATGAATATTTATAAATACATATAGTACGTATTTTACTGTTGTATAATGTTCTTTCCAACAAAATTAAAAAAAAATTCTATTTTTCTCTTCATCTAGACCCTCAAGCAAACACAGTAATATTAAAAAAATATTTTTCGTAAAACAGGCTAATAAGGGTTAAATAATAGTTATTTTAAATTATTATTAAATGATTTATTTTAAGAACAATAATTAATTTTAATGTGTAGTAATCCGAATTTAGAAAATGCTTTTTCTTATTATATTATCTGTGAAACGATTGATTTTTGGATGAATGTAGAATTTTACTATACATACAATCGTTTAAATCTTTTACATCTGTAAGCAATCACCCTGTATAATGCCAATACAAGGAATTGCCAGAAAGAGACCCAGACTTGATATAAGTTTTCACTTGACATGTGTTTTAAAGGTTTTACTTTACACCTACTACTAGTTTCCTAACTACATTATCATTACCTTATTACTTCTGAAACCATTGATATTCAATAGTATGTAGTATAGTAAACAAAGCTACATATTCATAGTTTTAAAGAGTTTATACATAAAATAAATTATTCAGTGTATCCTGTGAAGTTGTTACAATTTAAACCACGTCATTTTAAATTTATTACATTTATTTAACTACTTGTATGACGGATTTAATACATTTTAGTGTTGACAGCTGTATTGGTCACCGATTTAAAATTGCGCGTTTAAAGAAAGATGTTTCTATATATATATGTGTGTGAATAAGGTCACTCTATTTGGCATCCTTCTCACAGACTTTAAGAACTTTTTTGACTCTGTGTTTGGCACTAATCGGTGTAACATAACTCCTAAAGATACCCCGTGGAGGGGTGAAACACGTGTTGAGTGATTTAACTGTGGCAGTTGTGTTATTCGCATTGTTTGCCGCATGCGCATTTATCAGCGGGCTGGTGGGCGGTGCACTTTCTTGCACGACTACCACTGCATGTGCGGAAGTGGATAAATATTGGTCCTTTTCTTACTTAGGGTGGACTTCCGCAAAATAACGCCTGATTTCAATAAAGACTTTAAGAAGGTTTATGAGTATCGAACGGCGTATGCGCACGGAGCTGCCACAACCTTATACCAGTTCTGTACAAGTCAATCCAATATGTTACAGTTAAAAATAATACAATAGACAAATGTTCAACATACCTTCTCCCATAGCCATTTCGATGAAGTTATCCTCTAGCTGATTAACAGGGTCTTCAAAGTCAAAATCATCATCAAGGGCTGCTACCACCTCGGGATCCAAGTTCAGACAAAGACCTTTAACATTAACAGTAAAACAAACGTTCATCCAAGTTTTCAATCTCCACAGATTAAAAAAATGCGAACCAATTCTATATTTGCGGTTAAAAATTTCTTTATCATATCTAATAAGTACATGCATAATAACAAAAGGATTTCAATAGATATCTAACTATATATCCTTTGTAAATGCAGTCAAATGGACTAATAAAAAAGTTACATTCAAATGTTAAATTCAGCCTTTTGAAGAGGCTTCAACAAGCACTGGAAATGAGGGGGTCCTCCCTCAAATTCTACAGGGCAGTGGCAATAAATGCAATAAATCGGAATAAAATGTAGATAGGTAATATTGAAATTCTATAAAATAAAAATTACTTTAGTAATAAAATAAATAGTAATAAAACTAAACTGTGATAAAATTGTGATACATTACTGTAGAAGAAAGTATAACAAAAAACAATAATGTGATAAGTAAAATAGTTATAGACATAACTGAAGTATTTGAGGATGAATGAATCGAACGGAATGGAAGAGAAAGATAGATGGAACTGTAGAGTGAAAGAATGGAGAGTAAGATAACAAGAAGTATGGAAGAAGAGTACATAAATAAAAAACAAATGTAAAAAAGAATAATAAAGAATTATTAATCCCTGTTCCCACATAAATAGGGGTGGAATGAGTGGTCCCCAATATCTAGAGCCAAAAAATTAAAAAAAGCACTGGACATGTGACATTTAATTTGAAAAATATTAGTGAAGGTGTAATAACGGCAAATGAGCTTTGCAATTTCTTAACAAATATTGATCTGTGAAAAGAAGTCTTATATTTAAGAGGCAAATTGCTATTGCAACTGCAGTTTGTCGGTCTGAATTGAAACTTTTAAATACTGTAAAGCAAGAGAATTACAATTTTTCAAACCATTGTTTATTAATATAAAGCCTTAAGATAAATTAATCAAATGTACAATAACTTTAATGAAATTGATTCTTTTATATTTTATCACCTAGTAAGATATCTCCTATATTACAATACAAAATACCATTCCATATTAGCGGCATAATTATGGAACATATGCCTAGCAAATAGAGCATTTACTGCAAATAATAGAGTTCTACAAGATATCTTATATCTTTCATTTTTTAGTTTTAAATCTAAAACCAAAGATATAATATTAAAAAAATCTTATTATAGCAATCAACAGTTTTTCGTTCATCAAAACGTGTGAAACTTGGTTCACTGTTATTAGATATTACCTTGTGATGCAGCTTTATTCAGGAGCCCCACATCTTCCTCGACTTCGGAGGCAAACACAGAACTCGGAAGAGTCAGAGATTCTGGAACATCTTTTGTGTCCTTACTTGTTTCTGCTTTTTCCTTTCTTTTGTGTATTGCTTTCTGTAAATATAGAAATATATTACAATACCCGACGATAAATATTGCACGTCGACCTTTGGAAAGAGACAATTGGCTATTTTTGGCTTTGTAGTTATCTCTGTCGCACGAAATACAAACAGTGTTGTATCTTTTAGGAGCTGTGTTACAACAAATATCATTTGCTTCTTTAGATAAATATTTTTATTCTTTGTATAAAACTTTGAATTACCAAAAACTCACATTAAATTTAACTGTTGCTCACAAAGATCAATTATGTACAGGGTGATTGGATAAAGGTTTATAATCCCTGTTCCTATCTAAAATTAAATGGTTTCTGGTAAGTTGGTGTTCGAACTTTAATGCACAAATATTAGGAGGACCAGAAGCAATGTCATTTCTGTCGACACATTTTACTGAATAACTGATTGGTTTTTACTGATCCGGCATTGTAAATTTGTATACTAGATGGCAAAAGGTTGTTCATGGCGAAGGTGAATATATTGTTCTCAGATGATCAAAAAAAATACGTGTTAAATATTTGAACAATAAATTATGTTGCAAAATAAAATAGTAAGGAAACCTAGAATGTAGTGGTTGAGGATGGATGTATGGCTAATGGAATGAAAGAGAAAGACTGGGAAAATTGTAGAATGAAAGAAACACTACGACAGACAAGATGATATATGAAAGAGAAGAATGATAATAATAAAAAATATGAATAAATTATTAGAATTAAAAAGTCCCTGTTCCACACGAGATAGGGGAACGAGAAGTCCCCAACAGCGGGGACCATTAAAAAAAAAAAAGAATACATTGTTCATTATAAATAAGAACTTGTAAACAATAAAATCTATATATTTAACTTCAATAGTGCAATGTAGTTAAAAAATAAGACACTTTTTACAACAACCTTCTGTACAGTAAAGTGTAAAGTTGTACAAGAGTTTTTTTCTTTGACTAACCTCACCAAGAGACCCTGTTTCTTCACGAAGTCCTCTACATTTAGTGCAGAGGTGTTTATTTCTAATAAAAACTTGTTAAAAATGTAGTCGTGTGAATTTAACTTAAGAAAGCGACATTACTTTTCAGTCCCCCTAATATACTAATGAACAGAAGTAATTTAAAGAAAAAAATGAAGTAAGAGATATACTTACAGGTTGAAGAACCATTGTGACTTCTTGGGTGTCTTTGAGATGCTGCAGATAATTGTAATCATCATCAAAGTATATTCCATATTTGCGTTGTTCCTCTTTTCTCTGATCTAATGTTAAATCCTGAAATTTTAATACATAGCAACACTTAGTACTAACAAATATTGAAAAATAAAGAACAAAAAAGGGAACTAGGCATATACTGTATTTTGATACATATGGCTGTGAAACACTATCCTCAGAATCACTAGCAAGTGAATAAACTTCTGAGTAAATAGTAAAACTCGGTTATATTTTAAAAATAAAATATGAAAATGGTACAAAGGTGTTTGGAATTACTAATCGTACAAAATATGTGAGGCCAGTCATTTATCTCTACATAACAACAAAGACACATTGAAAATGGCGACGCAAAATCACAGTCTCTCAGTTTGGGAGATAAAATAATGCTGTGCTTTTGCAACACAGCAACCCTACTCGCACCACCACAACATCAGTTTTTAAGCACCACCTGTTTCCTAATTGCAAACAGCATAGTCAAACCGATGTTGAATCTGGATCCCTTCTTAGCTCCCCTGTGGTCCATGCTGCCATCGCATATACAACATCAGCCACATATACAACATCAATACAAACAATACACAGCTCTTCACGGGAAGAGTGCTTTGCTACATGCAAACAACTTCATGCAACTGGAACACTGTTGTCTAGCTTTTGTTAATTTTTAAGTACTTAATTTCACAGATACTTCCACTCTGTGAAATCAGCTCTGATGAAGCTGTAAAAGCCCCCAGGCTAACAGCACCAATTTCAACCAAGAATAAGAAGCAAGACATAGCAGTGAAACGGTTAATCTAACACTATGTTTAGATTGGTATATGTTATCTATTGCATAGGTTCTACAAAGGCTGATAAATAAACTATAATGATGATACTCTTAAGGTGGTTTAACCTATCAAGATAAACTATGCCCAAGGGTTCAACATAAATAGGTCTTCAATCATCATTTCAGTCCTAGGACGTTCACTGCTGGCCTCCCTCTTAGAACTCCAGTAATACTCATCAGAAGTGGTCAGTATCCTCATATGTCATCTATTATTTTTGCCGGTCCCAGGTCTACACAAGAACTTTAGGACCTCAACCGCCACCTAAACTGAACATTATTTGAGCTGCCTACTTCTATTTTAACATTATCTATTTGTTGTCCTATGTCGGTTACTTTGGTTTTTTGTTGGATGTCCACATTCCTGATTCAATCTTGTAGAAAAATTCTATGCATAGCCCTCTACATAGCTGAGCCAATGAGGCCGTATATGAGAGATGTGTTTAACATATAGATATTACTAATATCTCTTTCTATAATGTGCTGAAGTAAGAAGCCTGTGTCTTAGAGACAATAAAAACATCGTAAACATGATGTAAATATGTTAACATGCTGCAACATGCTGAAGGATAGCACTATAAAGAGTGAATATAAGTTCATTTCTGGTAGGGACAGAAGTCAGGTTAGTGCAAGCAAAATTGAAGAGATATTGACTAAATGATAGGGGGAAGTAAGTACTAATATTATTCCACAGTTTTTTTCAAACTGGATGTTACGATCTAAGAGCAATAGTTAGTCTTTGTTGCCTCAGAGTAACGTCCTTCTAGGTCCAACTTATGAAGATACGACCGTCAACAGTGAAAACTAAATAATAATTACCGGTTCTTTTTCCCTTTTTTGTGGAACAACAGCGTTAACTGGAACAAGAACACGTTGTGGTGCACTCTCATCGGCTACCAGAGGATCCCTTTGGGAGCGATGTACCAAATTAAATGTTACAGCCTTTTTACGATCAATAAACTTCTTCTTGGTCTTCGGCTGAAAATTAAATAAAAGTTAACACTTATCATAAGCACTGAGAGATACATTATACGTATATTATTAACTAACCATTTTGAAAATTTACAAAACACCAACTTTTATTAAAATATTAGTGCAAAAACATGTGTTGTTTTGGCAGCCACAGGCTAAAAAGATCATTAGTGTCAGTTTCACAAATTGTCAAAGTGAAAGGATGACGTTCGAAAACATATATAATACTTTACAGATATACATCAAAAATAAAAATTTGATTAAAGAAATTTAAGACTAAAGAGAGTTTCCATCCCAACTTCATCGAAACAATGATATGCGATGCATACCAAATGGTTGTTCAAAGTAGAATATTTACATTAACAACTACTATGTTTGCCCGTGGTATTTATTGAAAACTGAAAACACTATTTTAAAAATCGGCACTCATGTATGCTGCTGTCTATAGATGCTAGTGCAAGAACTTACAGTAATTAATTTTTTTTGTGAGACTGTAAAATATTATTCCTGAAAGTAGCTTTAATACACCTCTTATTTTTAATTTTCACTTTGTTCAAGTGAAACACTACCTTTCTTTTCTTACAATTCTTAGTTATATGGTTACCAGATGGTTTTACCTCATAAATGTCATACAAGAATTTGACATTAGTAAAATTTATCAATAAACAAATAACCTATAAAAATGATAATGATGAAAAGATTAATAAATTATCGGTTAAATTCAAGAAAATGTTTGACTAATTATTCGTGTATTAACTGCACAAGGACAAAGAGTTCATTAGAAGCGAAAACGAAAACGTATTCACACACAATTTTAACACCAAAAACAAATTTCCCTTCTCGCGCTAGTAATGCTATCAAAGAAGAAATTCAAAAGGTAATATTGCCTGTTTAAATATCTTTGATTGCACATAACTAAAAAAAAACGGTTTATGATGGTTCATATATTTTACAGCGAAAGTCCATTCATTCGGTTTTTTTTTATTTCAAATAAGTGAATTATTTTTATTATTAATTTAGGCTCAAGTGGGTGTTATTATTTACTTGGTAGGGCTTTTTCTACTTCTTCTTAATTTAATTTAAAAAAATCCTTCAATCCAACAATATTTTTCTGTATTTATCATTTAACATAACTAAAGAAAGTTGGAAATAAACCTTACTTAGCAGGGACAGTTGACGCGGTAGTACTAATGCCAAATAGAATTGGAATGATAAACTTCTTACATGAATAATGTGGGATATAACTAACATTAACCTGGGTAAACACTATACTGTTTGAAATACAAGAGTATTGTTTATGAGTGTGAAAGCTGTAAAGGGGTGAATGTATGACTTATATGCTGTTAATTAATGAATAGTTCACCCTATCCAAAAGCCAATGGTTGCAGAAATAATAAATAACACAATAATAATACAGCAAGAAAAGCTTTCACAAAATTTAGATTACTATATATTAAAACTAATAATTTGTTTTCCTTTCTGTCCCTGCAAACTGATGCTAGAAATTACTAACCTGGCATATTTTAATAGAATAAATAAATGAAACAACATATTTCAATATGATCACTTTACATAGGATGATTTGAAATAGATGTCAAAGCTTTAAAGATTTTTGCTGACTAGAGTTATACAATCACCCTTTGAAAATTTTTACATCTATATTTAAATATCCTGTATATTTGAGTAAACCTAACGGGAATGGATGCATTTATATGTGACGTTTTTATGTTACAGACATTATCTCTTGCTTGTATGTTGATTGTTATTGTATATCCTTCTTATTACCTTGGTGTAACACTTTACAGTGTTTAAACATTATTCATTATTGATATAAACATTTCACATAACTTTAGCCTTTAATAATTGTGGATATACTATTATTTTTTTAAGAAAATAATTTTATAATGCTACAGGTAGCGCAATTTTCTGATCTGTACAATTGGCAAAGAGAGAACTTGACTGGCACCGAGTTTGTTCTTCATGATGGTCCACCATATGCTAACGGAGATTTACATATGGGTCATGCGGTTAATAAGGTATTATTTTGCAATTATTTATACATTTATTTTAATGAAAGATAAACTGTAGATATTTATACAAAGCAATAGTTAAAGAACCAATTACAAGTGATAATGAATATTTTTTTAATGTGTATGTTAAACTGATATCCATTTTCAGTTTATTTTGTGTTCACATTTTTTTTACCCATTCCCTCTGATTTGTTTGAGGTAGGGACTTAAAAATGCAAGTGTAAATATTTTATTAAAGATAATAAAGTAGCAATAATTGTGATAATGTAGCAAACTGTGGTCTACAAAGGAAGATGAGGGAAGGAAGATGATGCATGGGAGACGATATATGTGAAGAAAAGATAGAGATTAGGACAGAAGGGAATTGTAATATAAGAGATTGAGGGATGAAAAGAGAAAGTGCAAAAGCGAGTTGTAACGTCCCTGCTTCACACTTGACAGGGAACAAAGGGTCCCCAATAATTAGTGCCAATAAAAAAATTAAAATACAGATTAACTTTACAGATAATAAAGGATATAAATAATAGAAGTCAAATATTACAAGGCAATAAGGTCCACTATGTTCCTGGTTGGGATTGTCATGGTTTACCGATAGAATTGAAAGCGCTGCAAAAGGCAAAGAAATCAAAGAATAATGAACTCTCCGGTCCAGTGAATACGAGACAGATTGCTAGAGCGTTTGCATTGGAAACTGTCGGTAATCAGAAAGCTGCTTTTAAAAGCTGGGGAATAATGGCCGATTGGGACAGGAACTGCTATTTGACATTAGAAAAAGGTTACGTACAGAATCAACTTAGACAGTTCTATAAGATGTATAAATCCGGATTGGTGTTTCGTGCATTGAAGCCTGTGTATTGGTCGCCGTCTTCAAAGTAAGTGTAGTCTCACCTATTCTCTGTTGATGTGATTGCTGTTAGCCCGAAGGCTTTTACAGCTTCGTCGGAGCTGAGCTCACGAAGCAGAAGGGTCCGTGTACTTAAAAGCTGGCAGGGCGTACCATTTGTGTGAAGACTTTCGTACGTAGCAAAGGTACTGTACCTGTGTAGAACTGTGTAATGATGTGTGCATGTGGCTTGAGATGGTAGGACCACAGGCGAGCCAAGGAGGGATCCGGATCCAACCACGGTTCGCCCACGCTGTTCGCGGTTAGGGAGCGGGTGACCGCTCTCTAAAAAGTTGTGTAGTGTCAACCATCTTTTATATTACCTATTGCTATCGCACACATCTTCCGTCGCTCTCAGACAAACGACGCTTGTGATTGGTCGTAAAGTACGGTCTGTGATTGGTTGTTTAAATAAAATTAGTTCTAGGATTAGTTAACGTAGCTTTTAAGTTTTATATAAATACAAGTTCTTGACAATTTTTTTTTTTAATTTATTAGCCTTAATTTTGAAGAATCTGTAAAAGAATGGTTAACAGCGTCCAGTACCAATCGAATATAGCCCAAACTTTATACAGTCTGTTCTCTTTACTCAGATTTTAGTTTTAACTCCAAGAAACAGTCAACATAAGTTATATCTTTTTATACAGGGTGTTCGGTTACAGATATAAAAGGTTTAAAGGTGTGAATGTATAGCTTATTTAGTGTAAATTATTTTACGGTGCACTCTAAATAAAATCAATGGTTTTATAAATAAATGGTATTGTAAGAATATAGTAAAAAAATATTTTTTATTATCTGTCTGCAGACTTTTTACAGCCAGAAGTAATTAGTCTGTCGTATTGTAATAGAAAAAATAATTTATGTAAAATATTGTTACGTACTGTGGGTTCTGACTCGAAATGAAACACCACGGGTTCACAAGGAGTCCTTTATTCACAAATCAGATGGTCGTAGAGCGACCGTACCGTCAACCCCCCGCCACGCCGGGAGGAGGAGGAGGGTTGGCGATCAGTGTGGTGTTACTGATCGCCAATCCCCCTGCCAGGCGTGGCGATCATGGTATATCACCCCATAGATATCTTTGGTGGAGACCTATTCCTTGCAGTGTGCTGAGACGAGGATACTTCTTCGCCTTTATTGCGAAAGTATTTTATTGTACCATTTCTGGTACAGCATATTTCAGGGTTTCCCAACCTTTTTTTGATGATTCATTTTGATGATTTCATTTTCGATTTACCCCCTGTTGGGAAAGACAGATATAGTGTGAATGTAATAGTCCTGTATATTAAATGTATATATATTAATTTTAGATAAATTTTCAGAACTGCTCTAGCCGAAGCGGAATTAGAATACGATGCGCAGTTTAAAAGCAAAGAAGTTTATGTCACTTTTAAAATAGAGGTTGCACCTGATGCTGTGAAGGATATTGTCTCTGGGTAAGTTGGTGTTATTTAATCACGAAGAGACCCAAAGCGCGAGGTCACCCAGAGAGCAATGGAGAGGGCTATGCTCGGAGTTACGCTGCGAGAACGAACGAACGAACGAATGAATGAATGAATGAGAAATGAGGAGATCCGTAGAAGAAGCTTTGATTAACGACGTAGCTAGAAAAATTGCACATTTCTCACGTAACCTAAGGCCATTAGGTACAAAAGTTTCTAGAGTGGCGACCACGAACCTAAAGAAATGGCAGTGCACATTGTTGCACGACTACCATTGCATGTGCGGAAGTGGCTAAATATTGGTCCTTTTCTTACTTGAATTATAATTTTCTCTTTTTTTTAGTAAACCTATTTCGGCAATAGTTTGGACAACCACACCGTGGACACTTGTAGCCAATCGAGCGATTTCTTATAGTCCTTCCATGAAGTACAATGTGGTCACATTGGGTAATAGACCTGAAGAATTCTTCTTAATAGCCAGTTCACAAGTGGAGTCTTTGGAGAAGATACTCGGAGTGGAGATGATAAGACTTATAGAATTTGAAGGTAAGTTATGTTTGAAGACGCGAAGGTCTTTAAGCGTTTTTTTTTATGAACCCCTCTATTGGGGGCCTCTCGTACCCCTATTTATGGTGGGATAGGGACTTTATTAGCATTTAATTTATTCACTCAATTATTCCATCTTCATTCTCTTCTCTTTCATTCTTCACATAATCTTTCATTCTGTTCTTTTATACCACTGGTCTTTAAGCATTGTGTGTTGCCTATGATGATATATATGAGACGTGGTATTTTATGATGGAGTATAAGAAGGTAGTAAACCAGAGAGCTACGGCGAAGTCTTTTCTAGAAGCTTCTTCGAACCAAGGTTGGCAAAGGAATTAAACCTGAAAGAACCGCTCGCCTTAAGTAGGCATATCTCTCGTGCAACTGAAGGTGCTGAAAGTTTCTTAACCCTTAATAGCCTAGTTTCAATTTTGATACCAATCTCTTAAACCGAATGTTCACATTACTATTAGTTTTTTTTATAGGTTGGCTGTACGTATTTTACTGTTGTATAATATTCTTTCCAACGAAATTAAAAAAAAAATCTATTTTTCCCTTCACCTAGACCCTCTAGCAAACACAGTAATATTAAAAAAAAAACACTTTCGTAAATCAGGCTACTAAGGGATAATTAGCGACCACCGGTAGGTAGAGGTAGCATGGGTAGGTTACCCCACTAGTGGGACGTATGACATAGTTATTGTCGCGGGAAGTCGAGATCATCGTGGTTGTCTTTGGAGAAGGTTTGATAAAAGCACCAAGTTATTTATCCACAATGACGTCATCAGAGTCTGGTAGTGGAAGATCGGTAATTGTGGTGATATTTGGGGGAGGTTTATGCCTTGCAGTAGGCATCTATTGATATGGTGATGAAAAAAGTACCAACTTACTTGTCAACAATGACGTCATCAGCTTCAGGTAGCGCAAGATCGGTAATTGTGTCGATATTAAGAGAAGGCAGTAAACGTCTATCAACTGACATGATGAGAGAGTAATGAACAAATTCGATGTGTATAAATTCGATTTTAGAAATAAAAAAAATACAACGTCATCACTACATACTAGATAAGATATATATAGAATACTATAAACAAAATATATCGAAAAAATAAGTTTCATATCATATAAAACACTAAGGAACTAAGCTAAACTATATTACGTCATCGTAAGCGGCGCATAACAGGGGAATTCCACGTCACGTACTCCGTCCACATACGTCGAGCCAATGAGAGCGCTAACAATTCCCGCCTTTTGATTGGCTGACGGTTTTTATTGGTTGAATTTTGTTTTTGTATTTTTAATAGTTTGTAGAAATATGGGTTAAGTTTGATATATATACATTACTTACTTAGTTTGTCGAGAGGTCCACGCTGTACCGATCCTCACATCTCAACCTCCATCCAGTATATAGTATAGTTCACGGAACCTTTCGTTCCGTGAACTCATTTCCGTTGAAACTGTAAAAGCCTTATGTCTTTTTTGGAAATGTCACAACAACACCTTGAAATAGTCCAGTACATCAATATGCACACTTCTACTTTGGACTCCGTATTGTCATTCTCCACCTACCAGCTCCAGGAAAAATCCCACAGTATATTTTAGATCACTACACCGTCATGTAAACATTAATGTTCAATTTATTCTTTACCAGGTACTGAGTTAAGTGGAACTAAATACAGATGTAATTTTACGTCTGAGATACTTCCGTTTCTCGAAGGTGATCACGTGACCGAGGGTAAAGGCACGGGTCTCGTTCACACTGCGCCGGCGCACGGTCCCGAGGACTTTTTGGTCGCATTGAAGAATAATATGACAGTGGTTGGTATTTTTTTAACAATATCTGTATTTATGTTTACACAGTTGTATCAGCTCTTAGGTATTCGCTTACCTCAAAGATATTTATGGCGGGTTGGTGGTCGCGATGTGGTATTTTGGTACGCAGAAAACGCTGCCGCCTGTTCTCTGTATTTTTGGAGCAGTGGCAGTCCTATGTAATAAATAAATGTGAATTATATAAGATTATATTCCGGAAATCGAAGTCGCGACCTAAGACCGCAAGTGTCAATTATTTTGTATATTTATTTCAAACTATAGATGCCCACTGCAAGGCATATAGCTCCACTAAAGATATATATGGGGGATGATATATCATAATCGCCAAGCTTGGTAAGGGTGTTGGCGATAAATGTGGTATTATGGTATGCATAGGACGCTGCTGCACATCTGGAAACATGTTTGTGAGTAGTGGTAATCCTATATAATTCATGCACAGTGTGAGTTATATAGGACTGTATCCCTGGAATCGAACTCGCGACCGAAGATCGCATATCTAAAGTATTTTGTAACTAGCCGTTTTAGATGGTGAAGAACTAAAATATAGGCATGATTTTTGTGATTATATTTTAAGTAGATATGAAACTATTTAATGGAATCAGGCGTTACCTTGCGGAAGTCCATCCTAAGTAAGAAAAGGACAAATATTTAGCCACTTCCGCACATGCAGTGGTAGTCGCGTGACCCGAGATGCCCCGTGGAGGGGTGAAACACGTGTTGAGTAATTTGGCGGTGGCGGTTGTGTGATTCGCATTGTTTAATGTATGAGCATTTATCAGCGGCCTGGCGGGCGATGCAATTTGTTGCACGACTACCACTGCATGTGCGTAAGTGGCTAAATATTGGTCCTTTTCTTACTAAGATATGGAACTGTTACTTGTACAGTACCCGGCGATAAGACAATCGGATAATTTCGGCTAGTTGAATTTTGAAGTGTATAAAGAGAGGAACTTTAAGCCTTAAAGTAGAAGGTAGCGTGCAACCTCTAACTCGCTTAATGAATAAGAGAAATAAAAATAGATATTGTGAGGAATGGAAGAAGGGAATATAAATAATAAAAGAAAGTGCTAAATTTAATATATTAAATAAAATACCAGTTTCCCAAATCAATAGGGGTACGGGAGACATTAAAAAAAAAACCTAGCTCGGAAGCCACATGCGGTTATTTAACGGAATATTTTTGGCTTATTTGTCTTCTGTATATCAGCTGATGGACTGCCATTGAAAAGCATAATCCACCCTTAAACTTCACCACCATGACCGATATTCGGCTGCCTGTATTCAGCGACTTCCCGAAATCTTCACTATATCCTAATTTCACCTAGTGGGGTCCCTGCCCATTCCGCGTATACCAGCTTAGGTCACCATTCGAGAACCTTTCAGCCCCTACGGCCATCGGTTGCACGAGCGATGTGCTCCGTCTGCCGCAACTCCAGACAAGCAACTCTTCAAAATACAACCTAACTATTTGATGTCCTTACAGGAGTGTAACGTGGATGAATCAGGCCAGTATAAAAACTTGGGAACCAAATTTGACGGGCTATTCGTACTCGGTGATGGTCAGAACGCGGTGATAGAACATTTGGGTGATTCAATCATACATCAGGGTACATACGTTCACTCTTATCCACTGGACTGGAGGACGAAGAAGCCGGTCATCATCAGAGCTAGCCAACAGTGGTTCATCGATACAGCTGCGCTGAAGGAGAAGGCATTGGTGTGTAACGGTTTTATTATGAACAGTGTAATTTCTAGGGCATACATTTGTGCAAGGAGGTGGTGGTAATTTGTATTTTTTTATCAGGCAGCTCTTGATAAAGTGGAGCTTTTACCTCCATCCAGTGCAGACCAGTCCAGGCAAGGGTTCAGGGCGCAGTTGGAGAAACGTCCCTACTGGTGTATATCAAGACAAAGAGCTTGGGGCGTACCGATTCCTGTTCTATATAGAGGTGATGACGTCATCGTTGATAAGTAAGTTGGTTATTTCATCATCAAGTCTGACGCCTACTTCAAGGTTCAGGTCTTCCTCCATTTTTGCAGTGATGACCACGGGTAACTACTTCTCGTGATTTATGGGCGACCTATCTATCTGCTGGTGGTCGATACTTGCATATTACGTGAAATATATTAACTCTCTGTTTTCTCTTGTTTTTGATTATATAATTACACCCATCCCCCGATTTACACGGTACTCGTTTTACACGTTTTCGCTTTTACACGGTTTTCCAAAAAAGTTTTTTTTTGTTTTAATAACCGATTTTATTACCATCTCTCATAATGTAAATATTTCTGCTTCAAACATCGAATCGGCACAAATTACTTCGAGTGATGAAAGTGAATTCGTACCTTCGATTCCGAAAAAAAGAATGAGAGTAATTTACTTTTTGTTCTTCTGTTTAATGTATATTGTAATTAAATTAAAAAAAAAAAAACAGTTTTTCCGTAATATATTAAATATTTTAACCTATCAATGCATTCAATTTTTATTTATGTGTACACATAAAATTATTGAAAAAAATCACAATCACTGTTAAATAGCAAAATTATGCGTTTTTTGCGAGTTTTTCGATTTACACGGTTTTGAGTTGAAAATTTTTGATTTTCGATTTACACGTTTTTCTCAGAAACGTATCTACCGTGTAAATCGGTGGATAGGTGCATATACATTGTCATTTATTCCGCATATGATCATCTGAAGCAGGGTTGAGAAACACGCGGCCAGACATGTTTAAGCGGCCCGCCAAGTATTTATAATTGTATTTATTTTATCGACTTTCTCTCATTGTTATAAAATTTATTGTAATAAAATGGTGGTATATGCTAATAATCAGATTAAAACTGATGCACGTATAGAAATCTGCGTACGTATTATATATACGCTTATATCGAAGAAACGTTGCCAAATTTCTCAAGTATATTCGTTTTTCCGTTCTTATATTGTTTATTTTTATTTTGCATTAAAATTCGTATATTTTAATATTATGTTTGTAAATTATTAATAAATGTTACATCATGTGTGGATCGCCAAAAAATTAAAACTGGCCCGTTGATTAAAAATGTTGCATACCCCTGATTTAAAGTTATCACTTGTGTCTTGAGATGAATGATAGAAGAGCTCAAATGAAAATAGCATCAGATTGAACACCCCCTATAAGGCATACCTTAACTTGAAGTTACAAGGGCTCCAAACGTATCTTGATCTGGAAAGCTTAGACTTTTCTGGTCTACCTATCTCGTCATTCCTGTTACGACCAACTGTGCGCTTGTCAATAAGGCCAGAAATGAGATCAGATTAAAATCCGTTGGCTTATATCGGTTTATTTCTCTGGTGTTCCATACCTGATTCTGGTAGACAAATTTTAGACGCTGAGTTTGGGAAGGTGGTTCGAACTGAGGAAGCTACGTTTCATTGCCTTAAATCATCACTGATAACACACATTAGTAATATATGATGAGAAGACTATAGTTTTTTTATGAATATCTATCTAAATAGACCTTCCAATATTTGGCCAGCGGGCAGAGAAACACTGGTCATCTTGACGAATTTCGGCGAAGGCCTATACCTTGCAGGCGTCTGTGGACCCAAAAGAAGTAGAAGAAACATGAGTTAGTTGTAATTTAAAATTTCGATTTGTTACAGTGACGTGATAGAGAAACTTTGTACAATGATAGATAACAATGATACAGACATCTGGTGGACATGCGAAATCAAAGACCTGATAAATGATGACCTGATAAAGAAGTATAATCTGGACCCTGAGGATGTCAGCAAAGGAAATGTGAGTTTTAAACCATATTTAAGATAGTAAGATATAATATTATAGTATCAACGGCTTTGCTAAAGTGAAAGTTTTTTCCGGACATGATTACAGTCTACTGCTTCACCAGGTTGAGTTCAAGTTTATGGTGCACATTTTAACAGGACACGAGTGATTGTTCAAGGATTTTCATAGGATTAAGATTAAGGATCACCTCGTGCATCTGTGACCCAGGTGTCGATCAGACTGTGGTGCACATAATACGGCTGTCTCGTGTTTGGCGTGGAACGAACAGATTGACAGTTTGGATTGCAGCAAAGGATTAAAGAAGGAAACGTTGTCTCGCTAGTGAACAATTAGAAGATTTGCTTGATCTTTCTAGATTTTAGATACAAGGTCATAGGAGAAATCAGCAGAAGGAATAAATGAATAAGAAACAGAAAGTGTTCCGTAATGTCAATTTGTGTGTGTGTCATAAAATTATAAGTAGTAAGCTACCACTGGGTCGGATAAAGTTAACAAACCAACCACGTTTCAATTAAAAACTATTGAATGCTACAATAAGAATTATTTAATAATATACATTTAATATTAGATTTAAAACTAATAAACAGATGGTTTAAGATATATCTTGTGGTATTAAATATATGTGCGTACAGTCCGACCCCTGAAGAATTTACCAAAAATTACTCACCATGCCACAGCATCCGTTTTTAGAGAGCGGCCACCCGCTCTCTAACGAACAGAGTGGGCGCACCGTGGTTGGATCCGGATCCCTCCTCGGCTCGCCTGTGGTCCACGCTGTCGTTCCAAGCCGCATGCACACATCAGGAACATATTCATTACACAGCTCTACACGTGTAGAGTCCTTTTGCTACGTACGAACGTCACTGTGAAACTGGTACGCGCCCTACCAGCTTTATTTTTAGTTTTTAAGTTCATGCACCTTTCCGCTCCGTGAAAGCTGCGATGAAGTTATAAAAGCCTTCAGACTATCACCAACAACAACAGGGAATAAGTGGTGAACAATTAAACGAGTGTTTTTTTTTTTTAATTTATTGTATTTATCATGTTTGTCAATATTTTAAAAGTGTAATAATATTGCTAAATAAAAAAGCCGCCATATGTGGGGATTCCCGCGGACGTTGTCACCACGCTCCACCGTTTGCTCGTCTCGCCCACTCGTCTCGCTCACTCGCACGACGTGCACTATACGCGCTCTTGCTTGCACGTACGCCCGCCGGCCATTGCAGTTCTCGAGAGTCGGATTGGAGCCATGGTTCGATGCGCAACCGCTCGTAGGCGCATTATTCATTTTCCGCGCGCAAATTATGTTAATTATTCAATAAACGTTTTTTTCCACATCACAAAAGTATTTAAATCTTGGTTTATGATATATGTTATTGAATACATCAGGATATAATGGATATATGGTTGGACTCGGGCCTTTCGTGGCAGACTCTTGGTGGGAAACGCGCGCGTCTCTACTCTGAGGGCGTGGATCAGCTGACGGGATGGTTCCAGGCATCTCTTTTGACCTCCTTGGCACTAACTGGAGAGGCACCATACGAGTGAGTGTTTTTTCAAATAGCCTTTTATTTTAGTTTAAGATTCCTTGTATGTTTCTAATTCATACACACCATGTTACACTTTCTATACTTCCCCCTGGAAATATTACTTCATTAAAAACTAGGCCCCCTCCTTTAAAAATTATATAATTATCATTATCATCATCCGATATACTCCAACTGTGTCCATGGCCGTGGACCAGACTGTGTTGCATCTGATTACCTGCTGCCCAAGGTATGGCAGATTGAAGTATGACTGCGAAATGACAATGAGCGTTGACATACAGAGGAACACCATCTCTTCTATCATAGACGACGCCCAGAGCCGTCACGTATTTCTTGAATTTGCGACATAAATAATCAAAAGTGCCATAAAAGAAAATAAGAGCAGTCAATGACAAAATTTAAATGTAAATAGACCATAGATATTACGTGACGAAAGCAGTATAAGCCACTGTAAAATAAATAGAGTAAGTAGAAAGTAAGAAAACTAGTAATAATTTAAATTGCATTGTAAACGTAAGGAAAATATAAATAGGAATTAACATAAATATAGAAATAAGCAATATCATATAAGCATAGACTAAGCAAAATACATTGTTAATAGCATAAGAGATAACTAGTGTGGAAATGTATAACTTTAAGATATTTAATTGTAACGGAGCCGACGGTGGGGGGTTTTAGTCAGTAAGAGTCTGACACTGCCTGGGCCATCCATTCCCAGGCGTCCATTTGAGGACCCCCCCCCCGTCTAGAAATTGTAATTTAGAGATATATGCTCTGACTATGTTAGAGGAAAACTTTGTAATATTAAATATAAAAAAAAACTGTGTCCTTGGGCCTCAGTCTACATCCAGCGACTTCCAGTGTCCTAAACTATGCCCTCAGTTCACAAAGTGAGAGACGTCGCATCTGCTACCTCGTGGTGGACACTCGTGAAGTTTCCTGTCCTACTCTCATATATTTAACTGAACTCTTCATCACCCTGAGGAAAGCAGAGGATAGGATGGTATGGAAAGAGCTTATCTTGATATACAAGACTGATACGACTTCCAGGATTGAATAGACGATCAGGTAGAAGATTGGTTCATATCCAAATCTTCGTAACCAAAAGCTTTAGACTGGTCTGATCGATTCAAATCAATAATTGGAATCTCTGTTACTAGTGCCTTAATGAAAGCAGAGGATAACATAGTATAGAAAGAGCTTCCCATTGATTCCGCTTTGAGACAGATGACTTTTAGAAAAAATATTGTTAATAAAACACTCTAAATTTGTATATATTCATATTATTATCAACATAAGTTAAGTAAAGTAATAATTTATATACGCTTTCCCAATCTATAACAGATCTGATCGATTCAAATCAATAATTGGAATCTCTGTTACTAGCGCCTTGAAGAAAGCAGATGATAGGATGGTATGGAAAGAGCTTATCTTGCTATACAATACTGATACGACCTTCAGAACTGAATAGACAGCCAGGTAGAATACTGGTTCATATCCAAATCTTCGTAACCAAAAGCTTTAGACTGGTCTGATCGATTCAAATAAATAATTGTAATCTCTGTTACTAGCGCCTTGAAGAAAACAGAGGATAAGACAGTATAGAAAGAGCTTCTCATTGATTCCGCTTTGAGACAGATGACTTTCAGAAAAAATATTGTTGATAAAACACTCTAGCTTTGTATATATTCATATTATTATCAACATAAGTAATCATTTATATACGCTTTCCCAATCTTTAACAGATCTGATCGATTCAAATCAATAATTGGAATCTCTGTTACTAGCGCCTTGAAGAAAACAGAGGATAAGATAGTATAGAAAGAGCTTCTCATTGATTCCGCTTTGAGACAGATGACTTTCAGAAAAAATATTGTTGATAAAACACTCTAGCTTTGTATATATTCATATTATTATCAACATAAGTAATCATTTATATACGCTTTCCCAATCTTTAACAGATCTGATCGATTCAAATCAATAATTGGAATCTCTGTTACTAGCGCCTTGAAGAAAACAGAGGATAAGACAGTATAGAAAGAGCTTCTCATTGATTCCGCTTTGAGACAGATGACTTTCAGAAAAAATATTGTTGATAAAACACTCTAGCTTTGTATATATTCATATTATTATCAACATAAGTAATCATTTATATACGCTTTCCCAATCTTTAACAGATCTGATCGATTCAAATCAATAATTGGAATCTCTGTTACTAGTGCCTTGAAGAAAGCAGAGGGTAACATAGTATAGAAAGAGCTTCTCATTGATTCCGCTTTGAGACAGATGACTTTCAGAAAAAATATTGTTGATAAAACACTCTAGCTTTGTATATATTCATATTATTATCAACATAAGTAATCATTTATATACGCTTTCCTAATCTATACAAGATCCCAATTTGATTAAAACTAGAAACAGATTGAACTTCACTATAAAGTATCCTTTAATTTAAAGTTATGACGGATCCAAACGCACTCTGTTTTGAGAAGAGTCCACTAGAAAGCGGTGTTTCTCGTGGTCACTTTTTAAATATCCTTATACTGTAGTCAAAGTAATTCATTTCCAAGGTTTATTCACTAATAAATTCTTTAACATTATTATAGAATATTATTAACAACTATTTTTAGCAAACTTTCAAATTTACCCTATAGTTTATATTAATAAATTTAAAATAATCTTAATTAAAAATTAATTTGTTCAAGTCGGCATTTACGTGGTGTTTTGATTTTACATTTCAGCTAACAATGTTTAATATATACATTATAATAATCAAGTTCCACAAATTTTAATCAACTGAAACTTCATGAATGTTGTAATAAGATTTATTTAATAATATACTTTTAATTCTACAATTAAAAACCTAAGAAACGGGATGTCTAATATATCTCGTGGAACTTTATACGTACAATCAGACCCATGAAATATTTATACGTAAATATAGTTATATGTAATTTCATGAGTGATTTAACGGTGGCAGTTTTGTAATTTGCATTGTTTGCCGCATGCGCATTTATCAGCGGACTGGTGGGCGGTGCACTTTGTTGCATGACTACCACTGCATGTGCGGAAGTGGCTAAATATTGGTCCTTTTCTTACTATGTAATTTCATAGCGGATCAATTAAATTCTCCTTGTGCTTTTTACAGGTCAATATTCGTTCACGGGTTCGTTGTGGATGACAAGAAACGAAAGATGTCCAAGTCAATTGGTAATGTAGTCGATCCAATCACCATCATCAACGGAGACAAGAAGCATAGGGGCTATGGTGTGGACACCTTGAGGTAGGTTCCTCTTCTTGAGGTAGACGATGGATCGATGTGGTCTCTAACCTTCGTGATAGCACCACGAGGTTTTCTGGGGAAGCGTGATCCACGCATAAATCGGGATGGGCTATCTAATAGAGCACAGTAGCTGGAAAGATTGCTTGGCGCTCCCTGACCGGGAGATATCGGGGTCCCTGCATAGCGCAGAGGGCGATCACCAGCGGGGGGGGGGGGGTTCAGTGGATAGGAATCCCACATAACTCTGTTCTTCCCACAGAGGCTTTGTATCAGGAGTACCCGGAAAATTTCCCTCCCGTAATCACAAAAAAAGGTTCGTCTTCTCCTATGAGGACATCGAAAACGCTACTGGTTTCAGCAACTCGAGGCGGTGGAAGCTGCATGGATAGCGTTGGTCTTTTGGATTCTGCTTTATGGCATAGTAGAAGAGGCGATAGCAGCGTCTTTTCAACCCAATAGTTCAGGTTTCTTAGAATAACACCCAAGTGTAACTTGTCGGTTTCGTAAGCATCAAGGTCAGGAGTTATCATATTTCTGGTACACAGTTCGCGTGGAAGGAGCTCTAGGACACTACTGCATCTAGCGACTTCCTGTAAATATATTGTCGGTGCATCTAGTGGGGATGAAGAATTTCAAGTGGCGTTGCTCATCGTTCGTGCAATCGACGGTCGTTGGGGCTGAGAGTTTCTTAAGTGGCTACCAAGAGCTGGTGGACGCACTTACCCCCCACTAGGTATACCGAAGAGGCTCAGGCTTTGTAGTGCGCGTCTATCAGCTGATATGATGATAATAATTTTAATATGATAATAATATCTTTAAATATTTTTTTCCCTAAAAGGTGGTGGGTGGCCAGTCACGCGACCCAACATTCCCAAATCGTAATAAGCAAAACGCTTCTCGAAGATTGCCAGAGTGAAGTCATAAGAATACGCGCCATTTTGAAATACCTTTTAGGCGTCATCAACGACGTGGACAAAGGAAATTTTGTCGTTCAGCCTAAATTAAATTATTTCGATCAGTTCATCGTTCACGAGTCGTATAATTTTCTACAACAGATAATAAATAGTTATAATAATTATAGGTACAATCACGTAGCAAAGTCTGTGTTATATTTTATAAGTAATCAAGTGTCTAGTGTATATTGTCATTGCGTTAAGGATAGACTTTATTGTTCATTTAAAGATTCGAATGAAAGACTGTCGGCTCAGTTATCGATTCATACGATTCTAATCACTATTTTGAAAGCAATAGCGCCTGTTCTGCCACATTTGGTTGAAGAGGCATGGCAACACCATCCGTTGTACGAAAAACCGTTTTATTTCACGAAACAAATACCGATGTTGCCATTTGAAAGTATAGATACATCATTAATGGCGACAATTTTGGAAATTAAAAGAGATGTTTGTGTTATTAATAGAAATGAGAATTCTAGAAAGTTCGATTTGAATTTGAAATTAGATTCGGATTTATTTTTAAAATTAAATTCTTTGAACGAATCTGATGGTATTGTTGATAGTGTACTGAGTGAAATTCTAGAAGTTTCGTCTGTCTGTTTGGAAGATGTCGGCGTTGGCGGGAAACGTTGGCAAATTGAATTGTTACAGAGTAAAAATGGTCAGTGTTTACGTTGTAGAAAATATAATGTGACAGATGACAGTGATAAATGTTTGCGCTGCGAAAGGGTGGTTAATATGATATAGTTAAATATTACATATTTAACTGCGTTTATTTTAACTGTAGATTATTCACCTTTCATTTGCAAAGACTTCGCAAATATAAAACTTATTGAAAAATTTCTTTGTTTTTATCATTTGTATCTGGCTGGTTTTGATGACATTAATGACGGTGTAGAATTAAAAAAAGAAAACTATTCAGTGAATATCCTTTCAGACAGGATGAGATAGCAAAAAATCGTAGTTCAATATATTTGAATGTAAAGGATTTTTTCTTCCAGGACTTATTTTTTTAAAATATATATTGAATTGTTTATAAAAGCTAAGTAAATCTGTTTATGATATGTTTTCAATTCATATCTGACATGTTATGTCCTATAGCTATCCTACAAAAGTATCGCTAAGAAATTATGGAAGCGGCTTCATTACGTTACTTAAAAGTCGTTGAAATCACTCACAGGTAATGCAAGTGTAGACAGCCTCACTTGATATTAATGGATTTTTCTGTACAGATGCACACTCCATATTAAGCTAACACATTAAATTAAAATATCTTTAGTAGGCTTTTACATGTACTTCATTATCGTAGAAATATTTTAAGTAAGCCGCCACCGTCTTGGAATGATGTTATGCTAAGAGCCGGCCAGAAATATAACATTTGTTATATACACCAGTGCTCTGCAACCTTTTATAAAAGCACTAAAATATTCGCCAGAATTTTGCCGGCACATCGGAAGGTAAATCGAGAGACGAGTCAACGTAAAGAACGAAAAAAAACGTGCCGCTGTTTCTCAAATACAAAATATGTACAATGAAAAATATTAAAAATTCAGTTTATTCATTTTTAACGCGGCACATTTGTATCAGAGGTACGGCACACCGTTGAGGAGCAGTGATATACATAATATCAACTAATGAAATTTAAGTAAAAATGTTTTTAAATATTCTGTATGTTATTATAACAGTGAATATTAAACTATCTATATCAATATACTGTATGTAAAAGTTAATAAATGATTTATTTAACTGAATTGTATTTTTTATTTAATTTTTTTTCTTATATGCATATAAACTTGGTTGCGTTAACAGAGGTATGTAACATACTATATATATATATATATATATATATATATATCTAATATATAAAATTCTCGTGTCACGGTGTTCAAACTTGAACTCCTCCGAAACGGCTTGACCGATTTTTACCAAATTTTACATGCGTATTCAGTAGGTCTGAGAATCGGCTACTATCTATTTTCCATACCCCTAAGTGATAAGGGTGGTCCACCCCTAAATTTTATTTTTAATTTTTTAGACGAAAATAACAAAATACAACGAACTGTCATATAAATATGACAGATTCCAAATTAAAAGGTAACGTTGTTTGTTTTACTTATAACAGTATTTATGGCCAGTAATAAAATAAGTCAAGAACAATCGATTAAATTTAGTATGATTATTTAATTAAAGTATTTTCTTTTTTCGAATATTTTCAAAATTAATACAGAGTACGAGTCAATCTATGTAAAATATAATATATATATACACATACATACACACATACATACACACATATATATATAACGATCCGTAACAAATAGTGGCAACCTTCTGCCAATTGTCTGCGTTCAGTAAGAGTGAAAAAAAAGATAATGCAAAAGAAAACATTAGCGATACAAATTGAACGTGAACCAATGGTGTAAACTAAACACTACTACTACTACTACTACTACTCCGCTAGCTCAGTGACCCAAAGTGGGCCTTGGCCTCCGAAGCGAGAGACTTCCACTTTCCTCTATCTTGCGCCATCGTCTGCCATTGGCTGACATTCAATTCGCGCAAGTCTGCCTCAACGCGATCGATCCAGCGATACCTGGGTCTACCCGCTGGTCTTCGGCCCCTCGGTTTTTCCAGGTACGCTACCTTCACGCTCCGATCCGATCCCATTCGCTCCAAGTGACCAAGCCAGCGGATTCGTTGAGACAAACTAAACACACCCTGTATAATAGGGCTCCAGTGACGCAAGCGTTGAATGATGAGGATACGTAATTAATGAAGTGAGACAAGCCGGTTGGAAGTCATGGTTAAGACGTCAGGATTAGCGCGGCTCAGTAAAACTGTTTGTGTGTAAAACGCGGCTTAAGGTGCGTTTTCATTAATTCATATAAATTATGAATATTGCCGAATAAATTTTTAAATATATATATGATCTTAGATGCAGTGAAAGAGTACCTTATACTAATAATACGAACGTTGTGTGAAGTACAGTACCCGGCGATGAATTGCACATCGACCTTTTGAAAAGAGAATACAGGGTAATTGGATATACACCAAAACCTCTCTTTGCGTCGTGGTTACGTTCTAAAAAAATACGACGTAATTTGAAACGCCGCAAAGTGAATTAAGGTTCTCTATAGCAAACCATGTAAAGATCGAAGATAGGTTCCAGGGTTTCGAAAATACAACTTTTTAAAAAGAAAATTGAGCAAAGTAAACATTGAAAAAACAAAAATAATATAACTCTGCTAATAAATAAATTGGAAAAATATACATACCTTTTTTGTAACCAGAAACAACACGTTAAAATTTATATAAATTTATTATTCTCTTTTAATAAAAGCACAACACACTACGTAATTGAAACTGAACTCCAAAATTAGAAAAACAAAGTAAAAAAAAAACTGTGTTAAAATTGCGTTGATATTTAGTTAGAAAGGGAATCCCCGAGTTTTGTGGCATGGCGCAATTAGAAACAAAAGTGTTGCCATCTTTTGAAAAAAAAAATGAAGACACGAATCCAAAACAACGCAACCTCGAAAACCTAACGACGCACAGTGAAAATTAGTACTAATTAAGCAGCGACGCAACTTCGAAAAAAAAAAAAAACGCAAAACGAAACGAAGCAAAGCGAGGTATTGGTGTAGATGTAAGAGCTTTAAACCTTTTTGCTGAAACATGAGGTATATATACCTTATATCATTATCATCCTGTATTTATAATCTTTTCATATACACAATCTGCTATGCACTTAAAGTGCGGTACAACTGTTTAGTCAACAACTACATAAAAAGTTAAATCAGTTAATCAGTAGTGGAAGTCCCCTTTAACCCGGTTTAATCCGTGCAAGCAGTGTATAAACAATTGTCATAAGTCATAAATAAGTTTCGCGCGGAACAGTTCATAATGCAGTCGGAGCCGCTTTGTGCGAGGCTTTGGGGTTGAACTAAATAGGAGGCTTTAACTGGATGCGGTTAGCTACGCTCGCTTTGTGTTCAAAGCTCCGAGATTAGTAGATTAGTGTTTTTGTTATTGCAACACCGAACTTAGATTTAATTTCAACATATCACACAGGTAAGAAAGGGACCAATATTTAGCCACTTCCGCTCATGCAGTGGTAGTCGTGCAACAAAGTGCACCGCCCGCCAGCTTGCTGATGAATGCGTATGGAGCAAATAATGCGAATTAAACAACTGCCACCGTTAAACCACTCAACACGTGTTTCACCTCTGCACAGGGCATCTTCAGGAGTTATGTTACACCGATTAGTGCTAAACACAGAGTGCACTAATCGGTGTAACGGCTGGCGCACTTTGTGTGCGGAAGTGGCTAAATATTGGTCCTTTTCTTACTTAGGATGGACTTCCGCAAGGTAACGCCTGATTCCATTATTTACTTCTAGGTGCTATCTTCATCTCCGGAGATAAAATCTTTTGCTTTCGTATGGACACTACGTGGACGGTCTAATCTTTTTCTATCACAAACAAAGGAGGTTTCATTGTACCTATCAATAGCGCGATTTTAAAAAATTGTTTTTCCCTAAATGTTTTTTTAACAAGAAGTTTTAAAGCTTTGGAGCATCGGAAAGTTTACAGTTTATCAGTATTCTACTGCATATTGGAGAGTGTGCATTAGAATTACGCCAAACAATGCCCCCAACTCATTTCTTCCATCGGATAGCAAGATGCACGGGTTCAGGACATCCGTACACGGTTGAAATTCCTTCCACCCGCACTAGACGTTTTCCTAATACTTTTACAGTGCGAACAGATAAGGAGTGTGTGGCGTGCATATCGCGCGTCATTCGCTAATCGCTCCGCCTTTGGACCGCGCCTTGAATAACGCGTTGCCTAGCAACGAGCTCTTACCCACGTGTCCAGTCGATCGTATCGCGGCAGCGTCGGTAATGAAACGGATAAATGACAGATGGCGCCACAGTAGACGCAACAAAAGTCTGCATTGCGCTGTTGAGAGTCTCCGCGCTCATTATAACTGCGAGCGGAGGTGTGGTCAACATTCTCAGCCCCTTTGACGAATGTTTCGAAGCCCGCTTCGAAACATACTCCCCCGCCGCCCCCGCCGGCCATTTCAGCCTGGGCGAAGCCTCTCTACCCGAGAGACAACCCCGCGACCCTCCCCACCGCCCCTCCGGTTGCCCGCGAGCAACCGAAACCTACAAAACCCCTTACCGGGTCTCCCTCACCTGCCGAGGATCTTAAAGCTTTGGCACAATACCTTTCCAACATAGATCTCGACGAGGTTTGTGTTCTAGCCGCGAAACTCCGCAAAGCCTCCGGTCCCTCGGAGCGCTTTATGTGTATCGCGGAACACTCGGCCCTACTCGCCGCTCTCAAAGCAGAGTTTAAATAAATTCTGCTTCCCGACTCTCACGCCATGACGCAACATTCACATCGAACCACGTCGGTCTCGATGCACATACATGCACTATACACCTACACATGATAAGACGGCCGCGTCTGCCTAATTCGTTTAAAGCGAGGGCGGTCCGGAGAGGCCCGTGTCTCTCCCGACCGCCGAGTAGTCCTCGCTTCGCGTTACATAATTAACTCAATCATTCACTACACTACACACCTATACGGTTATAGTTTCCCACGCTTGGTCGTCTTCGCCGCAACTGTGGTACGTTCCGCAGCCTAAAAATTTCGGCCTGTGGACCTCAGTTTCCACGGGCTCCATTCCGATGAAGCTGTACAAAGCCAAATCCGGCTAACAGCATAACTTCAGACACATACCGTACCGGTCAACATTAACAAGAAGCTACAGAACTACCTTGTCTCCCACAAGTGGAACAATTTACCGGCATCATTGTTTTCAGACAATTATAACTTAGAAGTCTACAACACAGCATCTTAAAGACGACAGAGGACAAATGCTTCGCCTATAAATAAAAAAAGAAGTCTTCAACAGTAAGTATGAAGGATATAAAATAGTCTTCGCCACGATGCCCTGACTTCCGGCATCAACGACTTCCCATGACCTTTTTTTTATGCCCCCTCCCTATTGGGAGCCTCTCGTACCCCCTATCTAGTTTGGGGCAGGGACTTTATTCACACGTAATTTTTTTTATCTTTATTCGACACTTTTATACTTCTCAATTTATTTTATTCTTTCCTTTTATCCTTCACAATATCTTGTAATTTTTGGCCTTTCATTCCTTCTTACTTTCATCGAATCCTTTCGTTATATTTTTACTCTTAGGTGGCTAGGCACGTTTTTATTTTCCAGCCAGTTCCAGCAGTTGGGGGCGTTCCCAAGCCAAGTATTCTGGCTGGTGGTCGGCCACTCTAGAACCTTCGGTATAATAAGCAATCGGTACTGCGATACCGAAGGTTGTAAAATAGAAATACGATCGCAAAAATGTATGACTCGTGAAGGATTTGAACCTCCGCCCTCCGATGGTCAAGCATTAGTTTATATCGGCGCTCTCACCTACTGAGCTAACGAGTCTTGTGTACAAGTCACTGAGGTTTGGCATCAGTATTAGCACACTGACGTCATGTTATAGCGAATTTACAGAAAATTGAACTTTAACACTTGTGCTATATAGTTGAATTTTTCTTATCACAAGTTTTTTTTCGACATGAAAACATATGAAGTTAAATTATAGAAAATTAAACTTTAACGCAAGGTGCATTTGGTTGAATTTTCTTTATCACAAGTTTTTTTGGTTTTGAAAACAGTACATGAAGTTAAATTATAGAAAATTGAACTTTATCCTAAGAAGTATATAGTTGAATTTTCCTTATCACAGGTTTTTTTGTCTTGAAAACAGTACACGAAGTTAAATTATAGAAAATTGAACTTTAACTTAAGATGTTTATAGTTGAATTTTCCTTATCAGAAGTTTTTTTTGTCTTGAAAACAGTACTTGAAGTTAAATTTTAGAAAATTGAACTTTAACGCAAGATGTTTATAATTGAATTTTCCTTATCAGAAGTTTTTTTTGTCTTGAAAACAGTACTTGAAGTTAAATTATAGAAAATCGAACTTTAACAGAAGGCGTATATAGTTGAATTATCCTTATCAGAATTTAATTTTTCTTCTTGAAAAGATACATGAAGTTAAATTATAGAAAATTGAACTTTAACACAAGATGTATATAGTTGAATTTTCCTTATCACAAGTTTTTTTGTCTTGAAAACAGTACACGAAGTTAAATTATTGAAAAATGAACTTTAACTGAAGGCGTATATAGTTGAATTTTCCTTAACAGAATTTTTTTTTGTCTTGAAAACAGTACACGAAATTAAATTATAGAAAATTGGACTTTAATTTAAGGAACTTACAGTCGAAGATCATTTGTGATTTGGTGATAGTTTGAAATAGACAAATCATCATAGGTGAATTTCAAAACAGATTCTTGTTTATGTACTCTGTGTTCCATTTACTGTCAATTCATGTATGGATATATTTTATCTAAAAATTAATACTTTCAGGAATAATAAGACAAAATAATATTATGGTAATTAAAAGAGTTTTAAAAATTCAATACATGATATTGAAATTAATTATTATTTACTATATGTCCCTGCAGACATTGTACTGCCAGAATTTATTGGTCTATCACAGAGTTCCCAAAACTTTTTTGTGTCGTAGACCCCTTGCTATGTTTTCCGTGTTTGGTAGACCCCCTACTTACCTGATAATGATTTCCTGTAACTTTCTAACTGTAGTGAAGTTTAGTGTTAAAAACTTAAAGTAAAAACACACGTTAATTTATACATTTATTAATTGAATTTAAATTAAAACTACTCAAAATAAAATTTTGTATCTGTTATGTAAAATATACGTAACATTAAGTAAACATAAAATAAACTATAAATAAAATAACATGAGCAATAAGTCAATATTTTTAGTGAGAAGGATGAACCGATGCTTTAATAATAAATTATCAACATTTGGCGTCAATTGTAAAGTAGTGCAAGGTAGCAAAGCTCTAAGACAGCGACTATCAGGTTTTTACAAGTTCAAAATGTATTGCGACCACAAAGCGAATACCAACATCCTACAACTTACACAATTTTATAAACATATATAATATTTTTTTTACTTCATAGGTACTTTTATAAATAACATAAATGTTTTGATATTATAAGATAGTATGATGTAAGTAAATAGGTACTATCAGTGTATGTGTTGAGATCCACTATCGTGGACTCCCATTTTCATTTCATGGACCCCCATGGAATTTTTTTTCGCTAACGTAGGCCCCTTGCAGGTTGTCATAGACCCCTTGGGGTCGATATAGACCACTTTGGGAATCACTGGTTTATCACGTTATCAACAAGAAAAACAAATGGGATATAAAATCACCCTGTAAAGCTGTTACGGCTATTATCTTACACCGGGTCCACTGCAGGCGTGATGGGTCAGGGTTGGCCCAAGTCGCTACACGGCGGTGTAGTCCTCGCTTCATAAACCAACACTACACTACAATCACAACTCTATACACCTACACGGGTACAGTCTCTCTTCTAGCTAACGTCTTCTACTTGCCCTGGAAACGTCTAAACTGAAAGTAGATATGGAAAGCATCGCCTTAATGATGGACGACGACAACCTTCGCCCATCATTCCTATCGTTTGCTCGCAGGGTGGTAAGTAATGCTATTAAAAGGAACAAAAACAAATAGAAAAACTGGAACTAAAAATGAAATAAATGCACATGTAAACGAACTTATCAAATAATAATAGATATAAGACAAGTCTAGCAATGTATTAAAAAGTTCAAATCCAAACAAATCTGTGATATAAAAAGATTAATTAAGATAAAGATTAGCAAATAAATGTACCGTGGCTAGGTAAAAAGATGAGGAAAGGAAGGCGACGAAAGCAAGAAGGAATGCAAGAACAATAACAATACTGATATTCCCTTAAAAATTAATATTGTTACTGGTTGGTACACACAGTTTATATATTTGTATCTTAAAAGTTTTAAAGAACTTTTGGTAGTTGTGGAAAAATATGTACCTAGTCCGCCATATTGGAACGGCGTCCATCTTGAATTTTAAATTTTGACATAATCATAGTGTTTTACTAGTTTAGCCCTTACATTTGATACCCATATTGAGGGGGTTAAGGAAAAATATGTAATCCGCCATTTTGTATCGGCGGCCATTTTAGATTTTTAATGTTATTGATTTTAATATATTGTATTGTCATCTAAATTAAATGTGTGTACCAAATTTCAGATCAATCTGACAACGGGAAGGTGCTTAAATTTAAATTTCTAATTTTAACCCATATAAACAAATTCCGTACGGGTCGAACTAAATAAAACCGTTTAAAAATTGCAAGATATTGTAAAGAATAAAAGGAAAGAATAGAAGAAATTGAGAAGTATGAAAGTGAGTGTCGAATAAAGATGAAACTCTGAAAAAATTATGTGTAAATAAAGTCCCTGCCCCAAACTAGATAGGGGGTACGTGAGGCTCCCAATAGGGGGGCCACAAAAAAAATGTCTTCTACTTCTACGGACTTACCGTCGAAGTTGCACAAAGCCAAAATGGATACCACCGTAACATCACATCAATGAACCTGTACATATTTAGGATACACAAAACTAAAGAGTAGCATACAACCTGTGAAACTTAATTTGATTGGCCAAAGATGGTATGAAATAAAACAATCGAGGCGCGAAGTATATGCAGTGTTTAAAATAAAATTCGATTACTAGATTAAAGAGATCTTTATTTATTTTGAAAACTTTATCAAAAGACGATAAATTAATTTAAATTTACCATCACCATTTCACCCGAGAGAGGGTCTCTGTAAGGCATAGATCTTCGGTAAAGATCGTCACCATAGCCGGTTTTTCGCTGCACGCATCTATCGATTCCCCGCGACCCTATGTCGTAGGTCCAACTAGTGGGCGCCTTGCCCACGCCACTTACCGGCTTGTGGTCGTCACTGGAGAACCTTTCGGCCCCAATGGTCATCAGTTCCACGAGCGAATTCAGATGAGCAATTCTTCGCGCTATTAAACTGATCTCGGTTTTTCTATCTATATTCTAATTTGAATTTATAAGCAATTCTTATAAAATATTTAATGGAATAAATAGAAATAGAATTAATAGAAAAAACACAGTTCATAGTGATCAAATTATAAAAGATGATTGGAAATAGTGATGAAAGATTTAAAGGTTTTTGCTGTTAGTTCAGCTATATTTAATCACTTATTGACCTATATATTTAGGAAAAAACCTACGTATACTTATTCTTGTTATAAATATTGTTACAAAAGAAAAGAACTCTTTTTAATTGTACGTAATGTAAAATGAAAACAATGTAACAATAAATAAAATCAAGTCTTGAATGTATAAAGGACATCCTAAATCCATTATATAACATATCGAAACATAGTAATGATGGTATTAAATAGCATATGCAGGGTGATTTGTAAAATGTATGTATTTAATGGAATCAGGCGTTACCTTGCGGAAGTTCATCCTAAGTAAGAAAAGGACCAATATTTAGCCACTTCCGCACATGCAGTGGTAGTCGTGCAACAAAGTGCACCGCCCGCCAGCCCGCTGATAAATGTCTTATAATATGACAGAATTTTATTAAATAAACAACGAAATAAATTTCCATGAACTAATATCACAACAATGGTTTATAAATTTGACAATAAATTTCAATGATAAGCCGTAAACATGATCGATTAACTTTAACTGTTTAGTCACGTAGTTGCCCGGAAGTTGTTATGAAATAGGAAATAATAATATATTACAGTTAGATATTTTGGAAAGCTGATATGGAATTGCTTTCTAGGATAGATTATTTACTTATTTCTATAAAATAAATGAAAAGAAAGTAAAAAAAAAAATATTCAAAAATTTCACATGCCAAAACATAGTAATAAATACCATAAACAAATATATATTTATATATATATATATATATATATATATATATATACATTATATTGGATACAGATTGATTCATACTCTATATTTATTTTAAGAATACTCATACTAAATAAAATACCTACTTTTATAAATAATAAAAATACTCATATTGGATTTAAAAAAAAACACATACTAAATTAAAAAATTCTCTTACTAAATTTAATGGATTGTTCTTGTCTTATATTATTACTGACCATAAATACTGTTATAATTAAAAACAAACAAAATATTACTTTTGAATTTGGAATCTGTCATTTTTATATGACAGTTCATTGTGTTTTGTTATTTTCGCGCCAATATTATAGTAAAATATTTTGTGATATTAAAATGGAGTTGGATGATAAAGAGAACCGAATCGCTTCGATTGCATTACATGCAGTAGGTATGGCACCAAATGCAATAATTAAAATCCTCCATACGCTTGGTGTTAGTTAAAATTAGTGTACTGGGCTATTGACAGGTACATTAGAAGCCGAAATTATCCGATTGTCTCTTTCCAAAAGTCGATGTGCAATATATATAGCCAGGTATTAATGTTTAGATTTAACATACTATATTTATCGCCTGGACTGTATCTGTATACAATAGGTAAATATATTTAAATTTGTATAATACTATACGAAACTAAACTAATGTCTTCTTGTTGGTGTGCCTATTTGAAATAAATAAATATTGATTTTAATTAATAATTCAGATTTATAATGAATTCTTTATTGGAATTTACTGTTGTAATTTTTATTTTCATCGCGCTCAACGCAGGGCGGTGTAGATATTTTACTAGAGACCTTTATACAGTAACAAAGGTTTTCATTGTTTGCCGCATACGCATTCATCACCGGACTGGCGGGCGGTGCACTTTGTTGCACGACTACCACTGCATGTGTGGAAGTGGTTAAATATTGGTCCTTTTCTTACCTTTATACAGTATCAAAGTTCGAGAACTTTCTCGGGAGTCTCGGGTCTTCATTCTTTCAATCATGTCAGTCGATAGGAACCCGCTGCAAGACATTGGTCTTCTCCAAAGATCTACAAGATGACCAGTCATGCGCTGCCCGGATCTAGTGACGTCACGTGACCTAGTGCGGGGATTCCCCACGCTGCGTCCACCGGCTCTGATCTTAAGTAATATAAATGTATGTCTTGCCATTAGCGTGCCTATTTACAATAAATAAATAAAATACACACAAAAGTGTATGACTCGTGAAGGATTTGAACCTCCGCCCTCCGATGTTTAAGCGTTAGTTTATATCGGCGCTCTCACCTACTGAGCTATCGAGTCCTAAGAGTGTTACTTCAAATCCAGAGTTCTGGTGCTACGAGTGACGTCACCACTCCCCCCGCCATTACTCAGTCGACCGCCCCGTGCGATGACGTCATCGCTATAAACACGCAGCTAACTAAGTCACGCTCGCGTAGTTGAAAATACATAATTATGACTATAGACATATAACAGATAATATTTAATATACGGGATTCGATTTTTAAAATTATGTACTTATATTGTTGAACTCTAGCATCATTACAACACACTACGTAATTGAAACTGAACTCCAAAATAGCAAAACAAAGTGAAAATAAAACTGTATTAAAATTGCGTTGATATTTAGTTAGAAAGAGAATCCCCGAGTTTTGATGGCATGGCGCAATTAGAAACAAAAGTGCTGCCATCTTTTAGAAAAAATAATTAAAGCCTCGAACCCAAAACAACGCAACCTCGAAAATCTAACGACGCACAGTGAAAATTAGTACTAATTAAACAGCGACGCAACTTCGAAAAAAATGCAAAACGAAACGACGCATAGCGCGGTATTGGTGTATTATTGAACTCTGGAGGTTAGGCGAAGAAATGGAGGCAATATATGGAAGGATAGTATGGAAAGGAATGAAAGACATTGAGAAAGATGCAAGATGAGTATGGATAATAAATATTAACTACCTAGTGGGCAGGATTCCCACTAGGGGGACAGACGACATAGTTAAAGGTCGCGGTGAGTCGCTGGAAGCAAGTCAAGACTGGTCATCATCGTGATCTTTGGGGGAGATACGTCTTGCTCGCGTAGTTGAGAATACGTAATTGTGTATATATATTATATCAGATAATATATATCATTAGCTATCAATTAATATATGATATATTAAAATTAATTATTGTTTAATATCTGTACTGATAAAATGTATTGTCATGTCTCATTGAAATAGAAAAAAATATATTTTTAGTATAATTCAACTGCGAATGCGAATATTTCAGAGAGAGATCTCTTTATTTTTAGTCGCGTAGTCGTTCTTGCGACTGGGGGCGTTGACGTCAATCCCGAGGCTATGAACTGGAAGCTAATTACGTTACATTACGTTGTAGTACGTTCTTAAAACAATACACGTATTGATACTGACGAAGCCTTATATACAGGTGAACTTAATTTACAGAACAACGGAGACGGCTATGCTAGCTTCGCTGCGAAATCGAATTAGAAACCCGTAGAAGAATGTCGCTGAGTAGCTCGAAGAATCGCTTATCTGAAGTGATATGCTGAACATGTCTACCTGCAACTGTCAGTGGAACTGTATGTAGCGTCTATAGGTACCCAACTAGATGGACCGAGGTTGAAAAAAAAATTATTGGAAAAGGAAGGTACGGAGAAAGAAAGAGAGAGCAATAGCTCCTCATCCGCAGTCGGAGAAATGGACGCCAGAGGGAGTTACACCACGCCCATCTCCAACCTCCATAACAATGGCCTTGGTGACGTATTTGTCCACCGCCGTTAAAACTGCGATAGTATACGAAGGCCTTCCCGTAGTTTTAATGAAAGACGTAGAAGAAGATAGTGGTGACTTAGCCGGCATTCCATCATACGTTGCAACTTCTACTGAGGAGTACCTCAAGGTGGAAAATCTACAAAAAGGCAACACAAAGTTCAAGATAGTGGGAATTTTAAGCGGACGGGATTCATGTTAAATGTAATAGAATCTTTATAAATAAAAAAATGTTAAAAAACATAGTGTTTTTTTTTATTCTTTTTATGGACACAATTATTAGTTGTACATTATGGTGCATTAATAAATAAAGTTATATTTTAGCACTTCGGAAACTCGACGTACATTTTGCCGTGTGAAAATCGATTTTCCAATTTGATGCCATATACATTTGACCGCCCTTTCGACTTATATACCTACAATGCAAATATAGGCGATATAAAGATACAAATATAATAATTAAAAACAATTATGTATAAAGCAAAGTCGTATATAAATGATGTCCCATAAATCAACGTCAGACAACCGACTCTTGTCGTACCACTCGAGTCGCCAGTATATCGTACGTACCTATGATTGAAAACCAAGTCTGAAATGTGTGTGTTATTCGTCATCATGTCAGCTGATAGACGGCCACAGTAAGGGTAAGGCTTCCCCCAAAGATCGCGGTGGCTGGTCTTGACCTGTCCGTATCCATCGAGTCCCCGCGGTCTTGTACCTGCGGTCAATCCAGTCAAGCGCTTACCTATGCATCTACTGGTGGTCGCTACTTGAAAAGCTGTCGGCCCTAATGCCCGAAAAGATCTCTTTACGACAAAAAAGGAAATGGGTTTATACCAAGTAAGGCAATATATGACGATTGAAGCCTTAAGATATTGGTTGGTATATACAACCGCCCTCACCGAATAAAATGACAATCGATGTTATCATTTGTAACGGGTTTGTAAACATTTGCAACTTACGAATTCCAATACAAATTGTAAATTTATTTCATAATTTTCTGGCTAAAAATGACGGAGATAGGCAAAGTTATCATTTATTTTTCTCTAAATAAAAAAGTTAAAGTATAAACAATAATAGAAAGATTATAGGATAAATAAAACTTTACTTCTATTCCACACCCTAAGAGTAGATACAATTATGTTCTTATAAATATTTGAGATATAACCAATATTTAGTTTTTCGTCTATCCTGAAAATTTACATTTTCAGATTTATCATTTTATTCAATGGGGTGGCGATATATGTGTGTATATATAATTAAATTAAAATTAAAGCATCGGACTCCCTCGTGTACCTGTGACCCAGATCTTGGCGCACCTGATCACCGATTGTCTGGTATTGGAGGCGCTGAAGGTAGAATATCAAATTCGAGAGTAGGATCAGAGAGGATACCATCACCTCGGTGGTGGGCAGCCAAGATATTTGCAGGATCTTTCTAGAATACTGCAGTAGGGTTATAGAAGTAAGTATGAAGAGAAACATATAGGCTGGGAATAACGAATTGTTTTATATTAAAAACATGTGAAGAAATGTAATACAGTGATAAGAAATTAAAAAACAATTTAAAATGTATAAATTCTATAATAAAACAAAATAAATAAAAATGAATCAAATAAACAAGATGTACTAATTTTAGTTATTCATTCAGGAACGGTAAAGTAAATGAGACGAGGTATGAAAGGAACGAAGAATGAAATTGAATGAAATTGTGACGAACGAACGAATGATTGTTGACATTAAGATAGAAGGAAGTAGAGTATAGAAATGAGAAAATTTAGTGAATAAATTATTATTGTAACTGTTATCCCGGTGTACCCAGGACAGGAGAAGTAAAGAGGCCCCAATAGATGGTGTCATATAAAGAATCGCCAAAAACCTTCGCCGTATCGAAGATATTGCATAATAGAAAAAAATTTTTTCGAAGTAAATTTGGTAGTAAAATAAAAATGTATGACTCGTGAAGGATTTGAACCTCCGCCCTCCGATGGTCAAGCGTTAGTTTATATCGGCGCTCTCACCTACTGAGCTAACGAGTCTTGTATACAAGTTACTGAGGTTTGGCATCAGTATTAGCACACTGACGTCATGTTATAGCTAATTTACAGAAAATTGAACTTTAACGTCAGGTGCATATAGTTGAATTTTCCATATCACAAGGTTTTTTGTCTTGAAAACAATATACTAAATTAAATTATAGAATATTGAACTTTAACAGGAGGTTTATATAGTTGAATTTTCCTTATCAGAAGTTTTTTTTGTCTTGAAAACATACATGTAGTTAAATTATAGAATATTGAACTTTAACAGAAGGTTTATATAGTTGAATTTTCCCTATCAGAAGTTTTTTTGCGTGTTGCGACCAAGTACCTAAAATTATGCATTAGTATTACCACACTGACGTCATATTGAAACAAATTTATAGAAAACCTGAAATGAACTTTAACATTAAGTTCATACAATTGATTTTTTCTTGTCTTTGGTGTTATTTTTGTATAAAATCAAACATTGGAGCCAAAATATCGGCAGAATATTAACGAGTCGAACTAAAATACTCGTTATTTCAACAGAGAAAAGGTTTATTTTTTAATTTGAATAAATTTATTTTGGCTACAATTTTGGGGACTTTATTATATGGGTGATTTAAAAAGTTCTTCATTTTCAATATTTATTTTATTATTCTTTTTAATTCTGAGCATATTCTTTTACGCATAATTTTTTCTTTCATAACATCTCTCGTTCTTGTCATTCTTCACATTTTTTTCAAGCATCGCCTTGTATGTCTCACCTTCACTCCCTAGATATCACAGTTTGGTTCCTAATTCTTTTTAATTATCACTGTACATATTTTTAGCACTACGGCCTTACTTATTGACTAGTGCATTTTTATATTTCCTTAATACATTATTTGTCTCTTTATTTCTACTATTTTGTCATATTTTTAGGTCCTATCCAACCCTTTCTTATCAGCTAAATCTTGTTTCTACTTATTCCAAAAAGCCTAGGAATATAGGGCGAATATGGTCATCACCTAATGTGGTCATAGCACATTGAATAGATGACATGCATCTCGAGTTGATGAAGTATAAACCATGGATCAGTAAACGCAGGTTAAGAACTTCACAAGGCTGATACGGCCTCGTTAAAGACATCAGATAACATGATACAGATCGCATTCAACAAGTACTATTATAAATATTTATTAGTGATCTATTCCCCGTGATGATCATCCTACGGTTGAAATGCTGATGATGAAGTAATAGTAATATATTTGAGTCATTTCTATATATAGCAAATAATCCGTTATCTGTATTTATGATAACTGCAATTCATAATTCGATAACAGTTGATTAGTGTTAATATATCTTTTATGTTTCTGTTAATATACAGATAAATCGATAACTTATATATATATATATATATATATATTTATATTACTAGTGTAGCCCTTTCATTTGATACCCATATTGAGGGAGTTAAGGAATAATATGTAATTCGCCATTTTGTATCGGCGGCCATCTTAGATTTATAATGTTACTGTTTTAATTATATTGTATTGTCATCTACATTAAATGTGTGTAATAAATATCAGATCAATCTAACAACGGGAAGGTGCTTAAATTTCAATTTCTAATTTTTACCCAAACAAATAAATTCCGTACGGGTCGAACTAAATAAAACCGTTTAAAAAGAAGAAGTACAAGTTATCCAAAGTATTTGGTTCGACTTGACTTGACTTTTTAACTTGACAGCCTTGATTTAAACCTCCTTACGCGATGACTAGAACATCACGTAACATAAAAAAAAACTTACAATGACGTATTACGATACAAAGAATAGACGGAACAAAAACAAACGATGTTATTTCAATCTATTTGTGTTTTTTCTTTCAATGTAAACCAACCAACCGTGCGCATGATTACGTAATACTAAAATTACTCGCTGACTCATACTTTGTACTCGATTTGAAAGATCGCAGCTGTTCTCTGAAGCAAGAACTACTTTATATAAATACAATATCCCTATGTGTATTAATACGAAAGTCTACCGCCGACATGTTACCAGTATTTAACAGCACTTAAAAGGTGGTCTGTGTATGAACCACGGAGAGAACACAGATTTTTACATTTAAATTATTTTAACGAATACATAAATATTCAATGGAATCAGGCGTTACCTTGCGAAAGTCCATCCTTACTAAGAAAAGGATCAATATTTAGCCACTTCCGCACACGCATCTTTGGAGAAAACCAATGTCTTGCAGCGGGTTTCTATCGACTGACACAATTAAAAGAATGAAGACCCGAGGCTCCCGAGAAAGCTCTCGAACTTTGATACTGTATAAAGGTAAGAAAAGGACCAATATTTAGCCACTTCCGCACATGCAGTGGTAGTCGTGCAACAAAATGCACCGCCCGCCAGCCCGCTGATAAATGCGTATGCGGCAAACAATGCGAATTACACAACTGCCACCGTTAAATCACTCAACACGTGTTTCACCCCTCCACGGGACATCTTCAGGAGTTAGTTACACCGATTATTGCCAACACGTTTGACTCTGTGTTTGATAAATATTGATCCTTTTCTTACTTATAATATTTAAATGACAAGAATCCTTGACAGTGATGTCGCCTGATTATTTTGATTTCATTTAGACTATATCTGAGTAAGTTTATATATATAAATCTGGGTTAAACTTTATTAAATGTGTTGTTGAGGAGTTTCTTCCTGCTTCTCCAACAAGTATTAACACCTTGCGAAGCAGAGTAGAGTTAAAAATAAATGAATAAATTATATCTTTTTATTATTAACGAATGCAAGTTCTGTGGTGTAGAAAGTTGAAATAGAGAAGTGCACATAGCGTAGAACAGAGGATATCTGTAGCCTTGAAGTTCTGGAACGGAGACCAAGGATCATTTGGAAGTGCAGCGTGGGACAAATGATCTTTTTAAGGTTGTTAGAAAGCTGGTCGTAGACTGCATATAACCAGTCCCATTATATATACAAAGGCTTATACAGCTATAACTATAGTTTAACTCTGCATATTTTTGACTCCGTTTTTGGGGCCTCTCATTCAACCCCTATTTTGGGTGGACAGGATCTTTATTTACATTATAATGTTCACTTCTACTTTATCATCTTTTCAGATGATGGACGAACATTGCAAGGCATAGATCTCTCCCAAAGATCACGATGATGACCAGTCTTGACTTGCTTCCAGCGACTCACCGCGACCTTTAACTACGTCGTCTGTCCACTTAGTGGGAATCCTGCCCACTAGGTAGTTAATATTTATTATCCATACTCATCTTGCGTCTTTTTCAATGTCTTTCATTCCTTTTCATACATTGCCTCCAGTTCTTCGCCTTACCTCCAGAGTTTAATAATACACCAATACCGCGCTTTGCGTCGTTTCGTTTTGCGTTTTTTTTCGAAGTTGCGTCGCTGCTTAATTAGTACTAATTTTCACTGTGCGTCGTTAGATTTTCGAGGTTGCGTTGTTTTGGGTTCGAGGCTTTAATTTTTTTTCTAAAAGATGGCAGCACTTTTGTTTTTTATTGCGCCATGCCATCAAAACTCGGGGATTCTCTTTCTAACTAAATATCAAAGCAATTTTAATACAGTTTTATTTTCACTTTGTTTTGCTATTTTGGAGTTCAGTTTCAATTACGTAGTGTGTTGTAATTTAGTGTGTTGTGGTTTTTTTTAAAAGAGAATAATAAATTTATATAAATTTTAACGTGTTCTTTTTAGTTACAATAAAGGTAAGTATTATTCCAATTTATTTATTGGCAGAGTTATATTACTTTTGTTTTTTAAATGTTTACATTGTTCAATTTTCTTTTTAAAAAGTAGTATTTTCGTGATCCTGGAACCTATCTTCGATCTTTACACGGTTTGAAAATTTTAATTCACTTTACGGCGTTTTAATTTGCGTTGTGTTTTTTTGGAACGTAACCACGACGCAAAGTGAGATATTGGTGTATAGGTATATAATTTTAAAAAACGAATCCTGTATATTAAATATTATCTGTTATATGTCTATAGTCATAATTATGTATTTTCAACTACGCGAGCGTGACGTAGTTAGCTGCGTGTTTATAGCAATGACGTCATCGCACGGGGCGGTCGACTGAGTAATGGCGGGTGGAGTGGTGACGTCACTCGTGGAACCAGAACTCTGGATTTGAAGTAACACTCTTAGGACTCGATAGCTCAGTAGGTGAGAGCGCCGATATAAACTAACGCTTGACCATCGGAGGGCGGAAGGTTCAAATCCTTCACGAGTCATACAATTTTAAATCAAAAATTTAAAAAAAAATTTCTCGAAGTAAATTTGTTTCACTATCAAATTTACTTCGAGAAATTTTTTTCTATTATGCAATATCTTCGATACGGCGAAGGTTTATGGCGATTTTTTATATGACACCATCTATTGGGGCCTCTTTACTTCTCCTGTCCTGGGTACACCGAGATAACAGTTACAATAATAATTTATTCACTAAATTTTCTTATTTCTATACTCTACTTCCTTCTATCTTAATGTCAACAATCATTCGTTCGTTCGTTACAATTTCATTCTTCGTTCCTTTCATACCTCGCCTCATTTACTTTACCGTTACTGAACGAATAACTAAAATTAGTACATCTTGTTTATTTGATTCATTTTTATTTATTTTGCTTTATTATAGAATTTATACATTTTAGATTGTTTTTTAATTTCTTAACACTATATCACGGTTTTATCACATGTTTTTAAGACACAATTCGTTACTATATATTTTTTGTTATTCTCAGCCTATATGTTTCTCTTTATACTTACTTCTATAACCCTACTGCAATATTCTAGAAAGATCCTGCAAATGTCTTGGCTGCCCACCACCGAGGTGATGGTATCCTCTCTGATCCTACTCTCGAGTTTGATATCCTACCCTCAGCGCCTCCAATACCAGACAATCAGTGATCAGGTGCGCCAAGATCTGGGTCAGGTACACGAGGGAGTCGGATGCTTTAATTTTAATTTAACTATATACACCCATATATATCGCCACCCCATTGAATAAAATGATAAATATGAAAATGTAAATTTTCAGGATAGACGAAAAACTAAATATTGGATCTCAAATATTTATTGGAACATAATTGTATCTATTCTAAGGATGTGGAATAGAAATATTTTTTTTATTTATATCCTGTAATCTTTCTATTATTGTTTATACTTTAACTTGTTCATTTAGAGAAAAATGAACGCTTTGCCTATCTCCGCCATTTTTAGCCAGAAAATTATGGTATAAATTTACAAGGTGTTTTGGAACTTGTTAGTTGCAAATGTTTACAAACCCGTTACAAATGATAACTTCGATTGTCATTTTATTCGGTGAGGGCGGTTACATATACCAACCAATATCTTAAGGCTTCAATCGTCATATATTGCCTTACTTGTCATAAAGATATCTTTTCGTGCATTGAGGTCGACAGGTTTTTAAGAAGCGACCACCAGTAGACGCATAGGTAAGCGCTTGACTGGAGGTACAAGACCGCGGGGACTCGATGGATACATGCTGGTCAAGTCCAGCCACCGCGATCTTTGGGGGAAGCTTTACTCTTACTGTGGCTATCTGCTGACATGATGACGAATAATACATATTTCAGACTTAGTTTTTAATTATAGGTACGTCCGATATACTGGCGACTCGAGTCGTACGACAAAAAGGTCGGTTGTTTGACGTTGATTTATGGGACAGCATTTATAATCGACTTTGCTCTATACATAATTGTTTTTAATTATTATATTTGTATATTTATATCGCCTACATTTGCATTGTAGGTATATAAGTCGAAAGGGCGGTCAAGTGTATATGGCATCAAATTGGAAAATTGATTTTCACATGGCAATATGTACGTCGAGTTTCCGTAGTGCTAAATATAACTATATTTATTAATGCACCATAATATACAACTAATAATTGTGTCCATAAAAAGAATTAAAAAAAACACTATGTTTTTTAACAACATTTTTTTATTTATAAAGATTCTATTACATTTAACATGAATCCAGTCCGCTTAAAATTCCCACTGTCTTGAACTTTGTGTTGCTTTCTTTTGTGGATTATTGACCTTGGGATACTCCTCAGTAGAGGTGGCGATGTATGATGGAATGCCGGAAGTCTCCACTGTCTTCTTCTACGTCTTTCATTAAAACTACGGGAAAGCCTTCATATATTATCGTAGTTTTAACGGCGGTGGCCAAATACGTCACCAAAGCCATTGTTATGGAAGTTGGAGATGGGCGTGGTGTAACTCCCTCTGGCGTCCATTTCTCTGACTGCGTATGAGGAGCTTTTGCTCTCTCTTTCTTTCTCCGTACCTTCCTTTTCCAACATTATTTCTTTTACAACCTCGGTCCATCTAGTTGGGTACCTATCGACGCTACATACAGTTCCACTGACAGTTGCAGGTAAACATGTTCAGCATATCACTTCAGATAAGCGATTCTTCGAGCTAATCAACGACATTCTTCTACGGGTTTCTAATTCGATTTCGCAGCGAAGCTAGCATAGCCGCCTCCATTGTTCTGTATGTTAAGTTCACCTTCGTATAAGGCTTCGTCAGTATCAATACGTGTATTGTTTTAAGAACGTACTACAACGTAATGTAACGTAATTAGCTTCCAGTTCATAGCCTCGGGATTGACGTCAACGCGCCAGCTGCAAGAACGACTACGCGACTAAAAATAAACAGATCTCTCTCTGAAATAATCGCATTTGCAGTTAAATTATGCTAAAAATAAATTATAACTTTTTTTCTATTTCAATGACACGACAATAAATTTTATCAGTACAGATAGTAAACAATAATTAATTTTAATATATCATATGTTAATTGATAGCTAATGATATATATATTATCTGATATATATATACACAATTACGTATTTTCAACTACGCGAGCAAGACGTATCTCCACCAAAGATTACGATGATGACCAGTCTTGACTTGCTTCCAGCGACTCACCGCGACCTTTAACTATGTCGTCTGCCCACCTAGTGGGAATCCTGCCCACTAGGTAGTCAATATTTATCTTCCATACTCATCTTGCGTCTTTCTCAATGTCTTTCATTCCTCTCCATACTATCCTTCCATACATTGCCTCCATTTTTCACCTTACCTCCAGAGTTCAACAATATAAGTACATAATTTTAAAAATCGAATCCTGTATATTAAATATTATATGTTATATGTCTATAGTCATAATTATGTATTTTCAACTACGCGAGCGTGACGTAGTTAGCTGCGTGTTTATAGCGATGACGTCATCGCACGGGGCGGTCGACTGAGTAATGGTGGGTGGAGTGGTGACGTCACTCGTAGCACCAGAACTCTGGATTTGAAGCAGCACTCGCAAGACTCGTTAGCTCAGTAGGTGAGAGCGCCGATATAAACTAACGCTTGACCATCGGAGGGCGGAGGTTCAAATCCTTCACGAGTCATACATTTTTGTGTGTGTTTCGGTTTTATTTATTTATTGTAAATAGACACGCTAATGGCAAGACATACATTTATATTACTTAAGATCAGAGCCGGTGAACGCAGCGTGGGGAATCCCCGCACTAGGTCACGTGAAATCGCTTGATCCGGTCAGTGCAAAACTGGTCATGTTGGAGATCTTTGGAGAAGATCAATGTCTTGCAGCGGGTTTCTATCGACTGACATGATTGAAAGAATGAAGACCCAAGGCTCCAGAGAAAGCTTAAACTTTGATACTGTATAAAGGTAAGAAAAGGGCCAATACTTAGCCACTTCCGCACATGCAGTGGTAGTCGTGCAACAAAGTGCACCGCCCGCCAGCCAGTTAAATCACTCAACACGTGTTTCACCCCTCCACGGGGTACACCGATTAGTGTCAAACACAGTGTGCCACTAAGTTGCACTTTGTTGCACGACTACCACTGCATGTGCGGAAGTGGCTAAATATTGGTTCTTTTCTTACTTAGGATGGACTTCCGTAAGGTAACGCCTGATTCCATTAAATACTGTATAAAGATCTCCGGTAAAGTATCTAAACCGCTTTGCGTTGAGCGCGATGAAAATGTAAATTCCGATGATAAATGTAACACCAAAATTTACTTTACTCAAATTTTATCTACTCTGCAATATCTTTGCGACATCGAGCTGGTGGTATGAAGCTGCACGGGTTTCTGGTTGTTTTTATATTAAATCCCCCTTATCCTCCTATCGGGGGTCTCTTATACTTCTATCCTGGTTACACATAATTAACAGTCACAATAATAATTTGTTTACTAAATATTCTTCCTTTCTTCCATCTTAATATCATCTATTCATTCTTATTTAGTTCTTAACAATTTCTTGCAGTTCATTTAATTCTTTTTCAGCTGTAGGAGGTACACTAATAGATAAAGCCCTCTTCACAGATTATACTGATTGTAATATATATATATATATATTTATATATATATATATATTTATTTATATATATATATATATTTATATATATATATATTTAAATATATATATATATCTTTAGTCCATCACAAGTTCGTCTGTCTACCTTATGTGATGTTCTGTGATGATCTCTATTTCTAATCCTTAAGCTTTTAGTCACCTTTGGTTTTATACCTCCCTCTTTTATAGATTGGATCGTTGGTCATATATGTTAACACATTATCTCTTGATATGTTGATATTACATAGTTAAATGTAAGCACATATGAGTGATTTTTAACTTTGACTTGGCGCTTCATTGAATTACAATTTAATTGTTATAATAAATACATTTAAAGAACTTTTAAGTTAAACGGTTTTTTGATACTCATATTGTGGTGGTTGTGGAAAAATATGTACCTGGTCCGCCATATTGGAACGGCGTCCATCTTGAATTTTAAATTTTGACAATCATCGTGTTTTACTAGTGTAGCCCTTTCATTCGATTCCCATATTGAGGGGGTTAAGGAAAATTATGTAATCTGCCATTTTGTATCGGCGGCCATCTTGGATTTATAATGTTATTGATTTTCTTATATTGTATTGTCATCTAAACTAAACGTGTGTACCAAATTTCAGATCAATCTGACAACGGGAAGGTGCTTAAATTTCAATTTCTAATTTTGACCCAAAATAAACAAATTCCGTATGAGTCGAACTAAATAAAACCGTTTGAAAAGGCTTGTAACTTTGGTTTCTTTCTTATCGGCAGGATCTTTAGTTTGATCTATCAATTGATAGGGAGTTTAAACTGTATTATTTTTTTTTATTATTGCCAATAGCTAAACAAGTGAAACCTCTTTGCTTTAGGTCAAAGCTAATGGTTCGAGAATGCTTCCTCAGCTACTGCAGGAAGGTGGTAATAAATGCAATAGGTAAAAATAAAACGAACACTAAAATATAGAAATAAAAGGAATGTAGTAGTACCAAAAATAGTTTAATAAATAGTATAATATAAGATGATAATTACAGAGAAAATACGTGTTAAATATTTGAAAAATAAATAATGTTGCAAAATAAAAAAAGGTAATGGTTCCCATATTTCTCTCTTACGTATCAAAATCTGTTTTTCCAGAGGTTGGTTTTATTTGCCATTCACACTCTTGTGTAGGTGTATCTATTGGTGATACAAATCACTTTCGTACACATTACGCGTGAACAGCTAAAATGTTGTTACTGCTGTTACATAGTCAGTTCCATGCGCTTTGCATGTGTGTGTGTGTTTTTTTTAATACAGCTGCTTTATGATAGAGTCAATGTAAGTTTGTCAAAATAGTAGTGAAAATATAAGTACGTGTTATTTTTCATAAAATAATAAAAGTTTTTAATTAAAAAAAACAAATGTGACTAATCCAGTGGCGTAGCTATGGTATTTGGGGCCTGGGGCAGATTGGGGCTTGGTACCCCCCCCCCCTAAAATAACATTAAATCTTAATAAAATTTGTTGGGAAAATTTAAAAACGAACATTCCTCGCTTTTTGGCCTGCAGTCATTAATCACATTTTCAAAATCAATAGTGTCGACTAGTTCATGTTCTATTGACATTATTGCAAGATTATTTAATCTATTTATCATTAAATAATCTTGCAATAACGTTATAATTTATTATTTTGTCATTTAGGGCCCTTTTAAAAAACACTTTGTGTTTTGCGAATGAAAGGCTTAAACACTGTGTATATTATATTTTTGTAACTGTTTACTTTTTTTTTAATGTTCATATTATTTAACACCTTTTTTAGCACAAAAATAATAAAATTCGATATTCTTTTTATGTTATTTACTTTAAATTATGGTTATCATTTTTCTTTTAACATTTCATTATTCATCATTCAAAAAAAAAAATTCAAAAAAAATTATTTTCAACTTTGGTGCCCCCCCTGCTTGTAGTGCCTGGTGCGGCCGCCCCGCTCGCCACCCCCTTGCTACGCCACTGGACTAATCACTACTAAATTAATTAATTATAAATACAAACGAATAAATTATTACGTATTTCATATATACAAATGCTTTAGACAGTTTCGTTTAGAACTTTACCGACGCGAATGAAGTCTTTCGAGATGTAAGACTTCATTCGCGTGAGAGCCTAGTTGAATATTTACTGAAACGCGCTAGCCGTGCTCATAAATAGTGAACACCTAACGGATTCGAGCGGGTGGACTCCTATGGCTTTTTTTTTTTATTTGAGTATTTTCAACACGTACCGCGTTTATTTGAAACGAGTAAAAACTTCATATGTTTTTTTTTTCCTTTTACAAAATACAAACGGTGTACACTCGTTGACATTCATAGGTATTTCTATATTGTACATAAAATAAATAATAATCATATGACATAGGTAAAAGAATAAACAGAAAATCATTTATTAATCAAGTACAGCCGGTGGTCTTTGAGCGGAGATTCGATGTCAAAATATATATTAAATAAATATAAAAAACTGTTAAGTTAAACGGTTTTTTGATACCCATATTGTGGTGGTAGTAGAAAAATATGTACCTAGTCCGCCATATTGGAACGGCGTCCATCTTGAATTTTAAATTTTGAGCATTAATTTATCCGTTAACAAATCAGATAGCTTTTCAATATGCTATAACAGCGTATGTCAACGTATTGGATAAAATAATGAAAATTTTGTTATTGTGTTGTTGATAAATGCAGTGGAAAATTCGTTCCTAATAATAAATAAATACATTTAAAAAACTTTTAAGTTAAACGGTTTTTTGATACCCATATTGTGGTGGTTGTGGAAAAATATATATCTAGTCCGCCATATTGGAACGGCGTCCATCTTGAGTTTTAAATTTTGACATAATCATCGTGGTTTACTAGTGTAGCCCTTTCATTTGATACCCATATTGAGGGGGTTAAGCAAAAATATATTATTTCAACCGTAGATCGCCCATCGCTGTACATAAAGTCTTGACAGTCGTCTCCTTGTGTAAATTTGATCATTTCGCAATTTAATTTTTCAATTATGTCGTAACCTGACATTTCGATCTTGATCGATATTTTTCAAAATGGCGTCCATTCTGTCAGTAACTGCGCGGTAAAAGCGAGTTGTATTTTTCGGGTGCTAACATCGCATTTATAATACATTTTTAAACTGCAACGATTTTTAATAATTAAATTTAAGTATTTTTTTTAAAATCTAATCTTATTAACGTCATCAAAGGCAGCCAGTTACAAACAGTATATCTAAAGAGCTGTTATTACATGTTTATACCCATCTGCGAAAATGTACACTATAAATAAAACTCTTTTAACTTTCAAACGGAAAAGCAAAGTCTCTGTAAACATAAATATTATGAAAAGGTTTATTATTTCATTGGAAATATGCAAGTTTGTTTAAAAAGCTTAAAGGCTGTCGTGCCGAGTAACTGGCATGCAATTACGCGCCACTGGTGGGGAATTTCTAGGGAACACCGAAGCGCAATCTTGTATTCAATACTCTGCATAGAGTAGGCTGTGGATAGAGGCTGTATTTAATATCGTTTAGTACACGGCACTTGATATGGCACATCGGGTAGAAGAAAAATTCGGTACTGTTTTTAACAGCGTTTGATAGCTATTATAGTTTTTCACACTTTCAAATTGACAACCAACATAAAATGTCGCTATTGTTATACGTACAGGAGGCTACCATCGGCTCGGAAGGCAGTTCTGCTTAGAGCCGGCGAGAAACTCAACAGTTGCTCTTTACAAATATTTTTAATTTTTAAAATACAATTTATTATTAGATAACTAATAATGTTAAAAAATTAAAACACACTTTTACATATTTTGTGGTTCTAGAATGTACAGATCAATTTCACTCACGCTTTATTTACCTTTGTTAGTTGGTTATTAATTTATATTTAATTATATTTATGCAAAAGTAAGACCATCGATCGTTTGCCGCCGCGGTTCCAAAGGAATAACGACCTCTAAAGTGACCTCGAGGTTCCAAGGAGTTCTTTCAGGCGTGTTCAAAAAATTACTTTGAGAAGGCTTTCTCCCACCCTAACCCTTTCATAGCGAGCGTAACTCGTAACCCCCCCCCGCACCTACCTCGGGAATCCTTTAAGGCGTCCTAAATACGACCTTACAGATGCAGGGTTCCCATAGTTCATTCACCACCCATCTCACGTTTCAATAATAATACTTTAAGCGCCATTTCCTTTGCATCATCATCACCACAGACGCCCATTCACATGCATGCGATACACTAAACTCAAGCATAATACAACCTACTAACCGAAGGGCAGCCCGCCCGCCCTCCGCCTCCGCTAACAGTGGTCCACACAACCCTCTGAACTGTACAACGAAACTACGAGGTAAGGTAACACTTTTCTTTTACCTTCATGCGAGTGTCATGGTAGACTTTGAAATACAATGACTTAATTTAATTTTAATATAGTTAACGGACCTTTCTTTCCCGTGAACTCATGTCAGATGAAGTTGTAGAAGCCTTTGGAAACAGGAACTTTATTAAGAAACAATATATTAAAAAAATGTAACTAAATCTTTAAGGAAATATATATAAAATTTAAAACTAAGATCATTACTCTGTAAGCTATGCATAATTGAAATGTTTCAGTAGTAATTCTACTTTCGACTTAAGTTCAGTTGTTTTAATGTCGGACGATCGATGTCTTATTACAATACAATAGACTACAATGGAAATTGACAGATATTACTTGTTTATTATATATATTATATATATATATATATATAAATATAAATATACATATATATATATATACATATATATATATATATATATATATATATATATATATATATATATATATATATATATAAAATTCTCGTGTCACGGTGTTCGAACTTGAACTCCTCCAAAACGGCTTGACCAATTTTTACCAAATTTTACATGCGTATTCAGTATGTCTGAGAATCGGCTACTATCTATTTTCCATACCCCTAAGTGATGAGGGTGGTCCACCCCTAAATTTTATTTTTAATTTTTTAGACAATTTTGTATGATACAGCATACAAAAATACATTCAAACCTAATTTTTCACCCCTATACGATCAACCCTTATCTTACATTTGTTAATTAAAAACTTTAATTTTTTTTGCAAAACAACGTTTGCGGGATCAGCTAGTATATACGAGTATATATATTTATGCATACGGACATAGTGTAGTGAAAACTGCAGTCGCAATTTAGACATCAATTGCTAAGTAATTCACATATAAAAACATGTAAATAAATATTAAATTTATTATTTAAAAAGAAATAATGCTGTTTGTTTGATTGAATCAAAACACAGTTCGTTTCACAGAAGAAGTGTGTCAGGTCTTCTGGTCGGGGTCAATTGTGTACAGCCTCTTTTTAAAAGTTAAGCCTTTTAAAAAGAGGCTATAATAATGCCTTCTCTATATATATGTTTAAACGTCTATATTCGTCAAAACACTCTCATTTGATTGTTAAAGCAAGTGACAATTTTTTTTAATCGCGAGTCAACAAAATTACAAATGTCGATAGTGTCAAAACTGTGTATATAAGAAATTGCAGAGATATGACAATAAAAATGTATAATGAATTACCTAAACCTAACCGAAAATTGCCTTTCAAATACTTCAAAATTACACTTAAAAAATTTCTCGTTGATAAATCGTTTTACAGTATCCGGCGATAAATCGACCTTTGAAAAGAGACAATCGGCTAATTTCGGCTTCGTAGAGCTTCATCTCTGTCGCACGAAATACAACGACTGACAAAACGTCACATAGGCAGTGTGGGACAGAGATAGTTTATGAGACAGCCTATAAATACGTTGCACCAAGAAGATCCCTGATAAATTAATCAGACTTCAAATCTTATACGAGGGTCTTAAAGTGCAGACCTTAAGTTATTCACGAAGGTGTACAAAACGTTCGTTTATTATTCAAACTGATCGCCTTCGTGCGGAGGGAAGAGTGTATTGAATCATTAAAGCAAAACCTAAATCCATAATATAACATATCGAAATATAGTAACGATGAAATTATGCCAATACCTCACTTCGCGTCGTGGTAACGTTCCAAAGAAACACGACGCAAATTGAAACGCCGCAAAGTGAATTAAGATTTTCTATAGCGAACCATGTGAAGATCGAAGATAGGTTCCAGGGTTACGAAAATTCAACTTTTTAAAAAGAAAATTGAACAAAGTAAACATTTAAAAAACAAAAATAATATAACTCTGCCAATAAATAAATTGAAATAATATTTAACTTCTTTGTAAACGCTTCTTTGTCAGAAACAACAGGTAAAAATTAACATAATTTTTTTATTCTCTTTTAAAAAAAGCACAACACACTACATTACAACACACTTAGTAATAGAAACTGAACTCTGAAAATATAAAAACGCACATTTATCAGCGGACTTTATTGCACGACTACTGCTGCATGGCGGAAGTAGCTATATTTTGGTCCTTTTCTTACTTAGGATGGACTTCCGCAAAATAACGCCTGAATCCATTAGATATTAGTTAATTTGTTGTGAAACGGTAGCGACCACAAGCCGGTAGACGTGGCATAGATAGTGTGCCGTTTTCAGAAAAATAATTAAAAATGAAAGGGTAGTGGGCAAGAGGCCTGGTTTGATTTCACACGATCTCCCAGAACTGATCAGGCGACTGCAAGTCGAGAGCAGGGAGCGCTGGTAGTTCAAAGGAGTAGTGTTCGTTTCGGTGCAAGGTGATGTAAATTCAACCTCAATGGCCGTAGGTTATTTTCACAACCTTTCAATTTTTTAAAAATAAAATCTATATGTCACAGACATTAGCGCGAGTGCCTATATTTTTACAATCACATTAATATTTCCAATTTTTTATTATGTTACTTTGCTTAATATTTCGTAATTTAATCCGCAAAGTTTTTAAAACGAAATTTAATTCAACCATTTTTTTTAAATAATTGCTGTCTTGTTTATTTTTAACGGCTCCATAACAAAGTCAGGTTTTTAAGGTAACGTTTGGTGTGACGACTTCCTGATTCCTACTCCGTATTGACATCCTCAGGTTGTGCGCCCGTATCTGTGCGGTGGTTGCCATTTTTGCCACAAGAATTGCGTTATTATTTCACAGCAGTTTACATCCATTGCCCGGGAGAAGGACCCTGGCCTCGGTCGCGTTCACTAGCTAGGTGTCGTCTCACGCACCGACGCACACTCTTTGTGTCGGTTGCGTTTACCAGCTACGTGTCTTCTCACGCGCCGGGGCCAATTCTAATTTACGTTACAAATTCTCATCTCGGTTCATCTACTTCATTTTTGAAAGATCTTTAAATTCACACCTCACACTCCCACGGGGAAGTGTTGAACAAATGTTATAAAAACATTAATATTAAGTAGCGACTAGCTATAAGCTATTAGAGCTCAACATTTCATCTGTGTTCATATTTCTATTATTTTGTATTCTTTATTTTTTAATTTGTTTTTTATACCTTCTCTTTTCGTTTTAGTATGCTTCAAATTTTGTAACTCCGTTCTGACAGTAAACAATCACATCAACTGCTTTCAGTTTCTTCCCTTTCTTCAACGCAAGACATCTCGGGGTTTACTGTCAGCGGAGTGAATTGTACATATATTTATATATGTATATTATTACTGTGACATTTATTCACAGGTGCGAGTTTTAATATTAAAGTAACCTTCGGTCATTGAGGTAGGTGTGTATGTGTTCGTACCTCACACCGGCACGAACACATTTTATCTACTGCCGCCTGACCAGTCCCCGCAGATCGTGGGGAATACCGACCTGCGGTGTAAAATTAGATCAGGCCTCCTGTTCACTATTCTTTTATTTTTAATATTCTTAGAGCAGTAGAGTCTTCAACTTTAATTCGGACAGAACTTTAATTCTAAATTCAAATTTAAATAATTCTACACAACAAGTGTTAACACTTGCAACTGTGCGTCTAACAAGAGGGTCACGCTTAATTCTATTCCAGTCTACAGCACAAAGTTCCTTTGTAAGTAAATCCGTAATTTGAACTTGGAACGAAATTGCTTCCTTTAAGTTTGTACAATGACAAAAGGGTCTATGTATCAAAGTGTAATGGTACATATAAATATTTTTTAGTCTTTTATTTAAACTGATTTAACTTAATTTAAAGTAATTAATTAAATTACTTTTATAACTTTAATAATTAGCTTCAAATGTGTGAATTTATAACTAATTTTCGGTCAATTAGTGAATGGCGCATCGCATTAAAAATAAATGATTTCATAAATAATAAATAATGTAATGATAGTAAGAAAAAGTGTGTTCAATTCGTATTATTATATGTTAAACTTAATTATTGTTTACTATATTTCTTGCAGACTTTTTACATCCAGAAGGTATTGGCCTACCTTATTTTAAAAGTAAAAATAAAATGATGTAACATACCTCGAAATGGTCTTTCGCGCTTGGGCAGCGACTTGAAATAAAATAATGTACCAACTAATGTACAATTGAGTGAAACTTACAAATTGTATTGTTAATATGTATGAATTTTTGCTGTATTTACCTATAAGAGAAAATCGTATAAGAAATATTGTAAATAATGATAAAACGTTGTCGTGCCTCGCAGCTGGGAGAAGAAAGATCCGTATCAAATAGCGGCAACCCTCTCCCAACTGTCTGCGTTTGGTAAAAATATTGTAAAAAAAACAATATTGATACAAATTAGAATTAATAGAAAAAACAGAATTCAAAGTGATCAACATATAAGATGATTGGAAATAGCGATGAAAGATTTAAAGGTTTTTGATGTTAGTTCAGTTATATTTAACCACTTATTAACCTATATATTTAGAAAAAACAACCTACGTATATAATTATTCTTGTCATAATATTGTTACAAAAGAAAAGAACTCTTTTTAATTGTACGTAATATAAAATAAAAACAATGTAAGAAAGAAAAAAAATCATGTAAGACTGTCTTGAATGTGTAAAGGACATCTTAAATCCATAATATAACATATCGAAACATAGTAATGATGGTATTAAATAGCATATACAGGGTGATTTGTAATGTGTATGTATTTAATGGAATCAGGCGTTACCTTGCAGAAGTCCATCATAAATAAGAAAAGGACCAATATTTAACCACTTCCGCACATGCAGTGCAGCAAAAGAGTGACTCTGTGTTTGGCACTAATCGGTGTAACATAACTCCTGAAGATGCCCCGTGGAGGAGTGAAACATGTGTTGAGTGATTTGACGGTGGCAGTTGTGTAGTTCGCATTGTTTGCTACATGCGCATTTATCAGCGGGCTGCCGGGCGGTGCACTTTGTTGCACGACTACCACTGCATGTGCGGAAGTGGCTAAATATTGGTCCTTTTCTTACTTAATGTGTATGTGTAAATGAATGTATTAATAATTATATGAATGCATATTCACGTCCACATCTTTTAATTGAGAAGATAGAAAAAGTTTTTAAGATAATTATGTATGGAAATACCACCACTGTATCCTTAGATTGACTAAAATCGGTATACATATTACAAGACAGCAATACTCTCACCTAGGAAGACGAAAGAGAAAATAAAGAACTCAGGCAGACCAGATAACGACGCAGAGTGAAATTCACAAATTTTTACCGCCCATGAAACGGTCTTTTGGATGAGAGTGATGTGGGCAACGTCACAAATGAGTATGAGAGAGAGAGAGAGAGTATTAGTAATTAGAATGACATAAGAAAGTCAGTTCGAGAACGACATAATAAGCATCGGTCGAATTAATTGCGTTCTGCGAATATTATTATTATTAATTGGAGTATTCCAATATGTCCACAGATATTTTGTTGTCAGTAGATGTATGGAAGCGACAGCTGACAGTTCTGACGCATGGGAAGGCATTCCACTAGGTCAGAGTTCCCCAAACTTTTTTGTGTCGTAGACCCCTTGCCATGTTTTTCCGTGTTGGGTAGACCCCCTACTTACCTGATATTGATTTCCTGTAAACTTCTAACTGTAATGAAGTTTAGTTTTAAAAACATATGTTAATTTATACATTTATTAATTGAATTTAAATTAAAACTACTCAAAATAAAATTTTGTATCTACTATACCGACTAAACCAATCTATTATACCAACATCCTACAACTTACACAATTTTATAAACATATATAATAATTTTTTTTACTTCATAGATACTTTTATAAATAATGTAAATGTTTTGATATTATAAGACAGTATGATGTAAGTAAATAGGTACTATCAGTGTATGTGTTGAGATCCACTATCGTGGACCTCCATTTTCATTTCATGGACCCCCAAATTTTTTTTCGCTGACGTAGACCCCTTGCAGGTTGTCATAGACCCCTAGGTGTCGATATAGACCACTTTGGGAATCACTGCACTAGGTGGACGGATGACATGGACAAAGGTAACTGGATGCAGGTAACGCAAAACCAGTCATCCTGTCGATCTTGGCTGATAAGAATTTCGTAGCATCTTGTGATGATATCGTATATGAAGGCAGCCAGGATATTGCTACGTATCCTTGCGTCAATATTTCACGTTGCGTTTTAGAACAAACGAAAGCCTATCATTAAAATTAATGATGTTTGCCGGTATGAATCAGCGTTTGGGAATGGGAAGGCTCTCGTGGAGGCTTTGACAAACGTTCAATTAAATATGAATTGTACGCCGCCGCGACGCTGCAAACGGCATTAATTAACGAAAATCGATATACGTTAAGGTATCATCACACAAGCCTGTAAAGGTGCCTTCACACTACACTACTATTTAATATGTATTAATTATGAGCATGCGTGGGTAGACTGTCCCACTAGATCAGCGCTTCCCAACCTTTTTTTTTTTGGGGGAGACAACAGCCTCTCTGATAGGCGAAAAAGAAACTAGGAAAGAATTCCTCGCTTGTTGCAAAAAATTGTTAAAAACGTTATACAAAAAAATAAAAATCCAAATATACAATAAGAAATGTGATAAAATAAAACTCAAATGTGACATATAATGTATTATAGAAAATAAGTAAAAATGTAAAATGAAAAAATGTGAAAAGAAAAGAGGAAAGAATAATAGATGAACAGAGCAAAAGGGTAAGAAAGTAGAAATGTAGCATGAAAGATAGATAATAGACCGAAAGAGAGAGTAAAATATGAAAGAAGAGAGTTAAAATAAATAATCATGTGAAAAATTAAATTGCAAATAAAGTCCCATCATAAATAGGGGTACGAGAGGCCCCCAATAGCGGGGGTCACAAAAAAAAAACCTTTTTTTGTACCAAACTCTACCTCAGACATTCTAAAACTCTTACGCCCCCCCCATTGTAACATTATAGGTATATTTAATCAAAAGGATCTCTTGTCGAGTCCTTTTTCGAATTGTCCCTTTTACAATAAAATTACCCCCCGTGGGGTGTGGTCTCCTCGATGGGAAACCCTGCACTATATGGACGAGTGACATGATAATATCGTGGGAACGAGGTGGACGCGGTCTTTGTCCAGCTCTTCACAGGGCACGGGAGGATCTCTGAGTGCCTTCACCGGTTTTAGCTTAATGAGGATCCCTCGTGCTTCTGTAAACTGGGCGTGGACTAGACCGTGGTCCACCTGGTAGACCGCTGTTCCGCGTTCGGGGGACTCCGGATCGACTCCGAATGTCGGTTAGGCATGAGAATTGATGAAGAAACTATAAGCTTCGCTAATTAGCGATGAACAACACTCCTCAAACTGCGTAGAAAAATTGTAAAAGATGAAGTAGAACGAAATAAGACTTAAGAAAATTGTAAACCAAAATAAAAATCTATTGTAAACAATATCAGTATGAATTAAAATTGTAAAATAAAACGAAATAAAAATAAAAATGCAAAACAAATGAATGAGGTGACGGAAGAAAGGAAATGGAATGAAAGGGTAAGACAGACGAAATGTGAGAGAAAGAAAAGAATAAAAAAAATATCTATCGGCTTATATGATGATGAAGTCTGCTTAAAGCTTCACCATGGGTGATGAGGACACTGCCATGTTAGCACTCTTGTAATGACAAAGATTTAAACATAATTAATGATGTATAATTATCAAATAAAAAATCAACATTTTCAATTAAAATATGATCAATTTATTTTTGAAATTGTCACGTGTCGAAACACGTACCATGGTACTTTTATAGTCAACTGTAATAAATACTATATATACCTATCAATAAGTATTTATTATAGTTTAGTATAGATATGTATGTATGTATGTAATATATATATATATATATATATATATATATATTACATATATATATATATATATATATATATATATATGTGGGAACGGAACGTAAGAGTGAAGGAAGTGAGCGATTGATTGATGAATGAATGAAGAGTAGGAATGAATTATGGCATTCTCTGGGAAGATGGCGGTTTGTATCAACTATGTAAGAAGTGAAAAATGATATTTTTTAAACACTTTATGTTTTAAAAATATCTAAAAACATCTATTATTCGCCTGCGTGATTCACTCCTGTATATATATATATATATATATATTATCATACATAACCGTGACACACAATTTCTGACTGCGTAAGATCCCTAGGGATTTCAATACCGGGATTCCGAATACATTTGTCCGTTACAAAAAACCGGTATTTATGTTAAAAATACCGGTTTTTCGGTATAACATTAGTTGATTAAAATTTAATTTATGCACTATATAAATCCAATTTAAAATAATATTAATTAATTACAATATTTTTTTAAAAAATACAAACAATTTGATTGTATTAAAATCTATATTAGGCACATTTATTACACAAATGGAGCCAAGTTTGGCACCATCAAGAAGCGGCAGTGTCGGCAATACAAAGCGATTGTTTTTGTTTAAAGTCTACTGCCCAATGAATAGATCTCGTTTATACAAACACATAAAGTATGTAACACGAAAATTATTAAATAGTTAAGATTAGATTGTTTCATTTTGCAAATCAGCTGTAGTGTTTACAGGTAAAAATTGAACGATTGATTGTATATGTTTTTAAACGGTTTTATTTAGTTCGACCCGTACGGAATGTGTTTATTTATTTGGGTTAAAATTAGAAATTGAAATTTAAGCAGCTTCCCGTTGTCAGATTAATCTGAAATTTGGTACACACATTTAATTTCGATGACAATATAATATTATAAAATCAATAACATTATAAATCTAAGATGGCCGCCGATACAAAATGGCGGATTACATATTTTTCCTTAACCCCCTCAATATGGGTATCAAATGAAAAGGCTACACTAGTAAAACACGATGATTATGTCAAAATTTAAAATTCAAGATGGACGCCGTTCCTATATGGCGGACTAGGTATATATTTTTCCATAACCACCACAATATGGGTATCAAATAAAACCGTTTAACTTAAAAGTTTTTTTACCAATTTCTATTAAGAACATACTTTAATAAACAAAATGCAAGTTATTAATATTGTTTCATAAATCATTTCAATTTAATTATATTTTGTTGCTTCTTTAATTATATAATACGAGCCTATTATATGAAAAACATAACAAGTAAATTTTTATTAATAATACCGGTATCCCGCTTTTTCAAATTTCAAATACCAAATACCGGTATTCAGATTTTAGTTCGGTATTGTAAGCTCTAGACCCAGTTACGCCATGCTTCAGAGATTCTTAAATTTCCAGGAACATTTCTTTAATATATTTCAATATTTCTTATTATTATTATTATTATTCTTCATATATTTCAATTAAATTTTATCGATGCTACATAACAGCCTTGGAGTGGAAAGGGTTAAGTTATGACGAGATCTACGATACTATGTTCTAGATCTACGATCACTATGTTACATGCTTGCCTAGAAGAAACCTATTCACATTTGACTTGAAGACCCAAGTTATAGATGGCAAATGAAATTATCATGCAAAGATATAAACAGATATACACAAATAACTGTGATATAGAACAAAAACAAATTCAATAATTGATTTTAAATGAATACTTTGAATGGAAAATAAAATGAAAATTGTAAAAGCAAATGTAAGAAAGTATAAAATAATATGTAACATTATCATTTATCATTATCGCTATTTGAGAATCTTGCGGCTTTTTATTTTCCATTATTTCCATTTAATAAATCCTTTTACAGTGTTCGTGCGAGTTTGTTGGTTCGGAGGTTCTTCTTTGGAACTTCACGTCTCTGATTTGATCTCGCAGCGAAACACCGACCATAACCATTACTCTCAGGATGATCTTGAGTCTTCTATGAGGTCCGTAGTAAGTAACCAAGTTTCGGATTTGTATTACTGACAATACAAATTGGTCAAATACCATCGTCTTCATATATTGCGGTATACTGTCCTATTATTAATATGTATTAATATTAATAATAGTACAGTATACTATATATATATATATTATTAATATGGTAACTGGACTATTATTGTATGTTATTTTGTTAATGTACAAAATAACATACAATAATAGTCCAGATAGCAATGTACAGTATCCTTTATATGGCGTTCAGTGGATTGTAGTTATGATGTGCATTCAGATAGGGTAGGCTATGATTGGATACTAGATAATATATGTCATTGATAACACGTAAATAGAATCACGAGAATGGACATGAAAATTTAATAATACATATATAACTGAGTTATTAAATTGACAAATCGATTCTGTAGAATTATACTTTTAATGTATGTCAATGTATGAATAATTTTAGTTCGAATATGGACGTATATAAGCTGTCAAATAGCAGATTACCCACCCATGAGCATCGTCGTCGAGTTGCCAGCTTATCGGTTTTTTATAGGATACACTTTGGAGACAGCTCGAAGGCTCTTTTCGAACTGATTGAGCCTTCTCCATTTCTTTATCGGAGTACTAGGCGCAAGCAAAAGTTTCACCCATACGTTGTTGACATACCCAAAAGTCGAACTAAATGCTTTGACGGCTTGTTTTTTGGCGAGGGTCGCCAAGATATGGAACGACTTGCCTGGGTCTATTTTTCCTGATGAGTCGAACTCTGGAGCCTTTAAGAGTAGAGTGAACAGGTTTCTTTTGGATGGGTGTGTACCAGCTTCGTATCCATCTACACTTTCAATCAGGTGTGATGGAAGATAAACGCCTATTCCATTACAACTATATAAAAAATATAGACAGATTGTACCTTTGGATTTCTTCTTTGATGAATTAAATAAAACCGTAACTTCACCATCACCTTAGATGTATTATCACCATGGTTTTAGTCGTAGAATATTCTCCATAGATTTCTTACATCCAGGCGTCTGTCGATAACCTTAAAGAAATTATTTTTTATGGCTCATTTTTAGTGCTTCATATTCACAGTATGTTAACATATGACAGGGATTCTTACTTTCAAAATAATATTTTTTTATATGTATACTCTTTCTGCCATCAATCACCATATCTTACACTCTTCTGTCCTACATTCTTCACATTTTCTTTCACTTTCGTGGTTACATAACATTGTTGTGTTTGTTTTTATATGAGAAACATTATCGTCAAAGTAATTAGTGGATTTTTTTCCACGTGATTTCACTTGTTCTATCTTAGGCCTCTTTTATACATCCTTCTCGAAATATATTTCTTATAGGAATGATTATATGCGGCCAGTGTCTAGTATCAACCGACGACTCAAGGTTTTACCATGTTTGACATATTTTCTTAAACAGATTTGCTTATATATGTTTACTTGCATCAAACTGATGGCAAGGAATTACACCATATTCTTGCCAGTGCCAACTTACGGAGTAACAACAGACCTCATAACTTTAACAAGGTTGTCTATTCACCTTGAACGTGGATGTCCCTTGCTGCGGTTGTTACTGGTTTCCGATCCAGAACTTAAAGCCTCCTGCAGCCTGGTTACATGAAGGTTCCTTGTGTGATACTAACCTTGCTAATGAAGACTTTAATGCGATGGTTAATCCAGTATATGCTTAAAATTACTCACCATACATGCGTTCTTTCTGGTTATATATACGGATTCAGATCCCGGAACTCAAGGTTCCACTAACATAAAACTTACTGGCCTGATTGTACGCGAATTTAACGATGAAGTTCGCTCGAAGGTTGCTGACTGTACACGTGCGAGTGTAGGTTAAGTATGCGGGTTATTGTCATTATCGCGGTTGCTATAATAATTAAAATAAGTGGAGTGGATAATAATTAAAATTAATATAAGTGGAGGCAAGGGCGGGCGGCTGTTACTGAAAGTGAAACGGTTTTACCACATTACTTTTTGATGTATGCCAATGCAGTGGGCGTAAATAGGCTAAACCAGTGATTCCCAAAGTGGTCTATATCGACCCCTAGTGGTCTGTGACAACCTGCATGGGGTCTTCGTCAGCGAAAAAAAATTTGGGGGTCCATGAACTGAAAATGTGGGTCCACGATAGTGGATCTCAACACATAAACTGATAGTACCTATTTACTTACATCATACTATCTTTTAATATCAAAACATTTACATTATTTATAAAAGTACCTATGAAGTAAAAACATAATAATATGTTACGTATATTTTACATAACGGATACAAAATTTTATTTTGAGTAGTTTTAATTTGAATTCAATCAATAAATGTATAAATCAACATGTGTTTTTACTTTAAGATTTTAACACTTAACTACATTACAGTTAGAAATGTACAGGAAATCAATATCAGGTAAGTAGGGGGTTTACCCAACACAGAAAAACATGGCAAGGGGTCTACGACACAAAAAAGTTTGGGGAATTCTGGGCTAAACTGATATATTTGTGAATAAAATACATTTGAATTACTCCTTTGATATATAGGTACAGCAATGAAATAACAATGTCATCATTATTATTTTTGTTGCTGATAAAAGCCTCCACTCAACATCTTCCAACGACTTTAACTTTAATATGCCCCCCGTTTTGGGGGACCTCTAGTTCTCTCTACCAGTCTCCTTTTATTAATCACAAATTCTTTCGTGTCTTCCTTTCATCTTTCACAATATATATCTTTGCTACGCTTACATATAATCTGCCTTTCATCATCTTCCTTCATCTTCGCTTTTAGATTACAATTTGAATCACAGGTAAATTATGGTACAGCACAGTATAGACGCCTATCACCTTGTGGGTCTTCACTCCACCGGTTAAATGTTCTATGTATGGCCTGTCTAATGCTATTTCAACTTGCCCATCACCTAGGATATGCTATAAAGCATGGTTGCACAGACTTATTAAGATTTGGGACCACTCGGGCAAATCATGAACTGGCCGGATGGGCAAAAAGATAGAGGAAAGGAATATCTCGGCCATCATGCAAGACGAAGGGGAGAGAGAATGCTTCCTCAGCTACTGCAGGAAGGTGGTAATAAATGCAATAGGTAAAAGTAAAACGAACACTAAAATATAGAAATAAGAGGAATATAGTAGTACCAAAAATAGTGTAATAAATAGTATAATATGAGATGATAATTACAAAGAAAATACGTGTTAAATATTTGAACAATAAATAATGTTGCAAAATAAAATAGTAAGGAAACCTAGAATGTAGTGGTTGAGGATGGATGTATGGCTAATGGAATGAAAGAGAAAGACTGGGAAAATTGTAGAATGAAAGAAACAGTACGACAGATAAGATGATGTATGAAAGAGAAGAATGATAATAATAAAAAATATGGATAAATTACTAGAATTAAAAAGTCCCTGTCCCACACGAGATAGGGGAACGAGAGGTCCCCAACAGCGGGGACCATATAAAAAAAAAAATCATGAACTGATGGCGGGTCGGCCGCCAGAAGTATTGGTAATTAAAGACAATAAAGAATTGATAATAATTTATTAAAATTAAAAAAAAAATAAAAATTTGAAGCATGACACTGCATAGTGCTTAAAATCTTTTTTATATTTGGCTCAAATTTACTTGTAGCAACACGTAAAACTGCTTCCAAACTTTCATTTGCAAGGCGGTTTCGATTTTTTGTTTTATAATTATTTAGTATATTTTGAACTTTATATAAAGGCGGCAAGCGATGTTATGTGATTTAGCATTTTTGGGCGCGAGATTCAAATTACTTTTCGAACATATTTTTTTTTGGTTTTATTCTGGAATAGAATTCAATATTTTTCAAATGTACGAGAGTATTATTTTTGCTGTCGGCGGACCACCCGTATTCGACTGGCGGGTCGCGGTCTGTGCATCCATGCTATAAAGATTATATACGTTCATTTATGGATCTCATATCTTCTGTTATATGAACCAAACTTGGAATGCAAACTGACTTGATGGCCCACTTTATGTAATATATGTGCCCTTGCCAATGACGCAATACATACGTACATCCTCCAAAAGATTACCTAAATATCAATGTTATATTTTAGTGTACAGAATGTTACAAGTGTCAACGTTTAAAAAAATGCGAATGTCATCAGTCTACGTAGGAAATAGTTACAAAAGTTGTTAAGAGATGGCGCTGTTATCAAAAATTATAACGGATTTAAAATAATTGTATTTAAATGCCTTTTACTTTTTTTTACCTTTTGTTTTTTTATTTATAAGTAACCTTTGAACCGATAAATTGGCTAGGAAAAAAAATTAAAAGATAATTAACTGTCTTGTGTATACAGTAATGGTTCAATATGAGTGAATATAGTGTAGGTTAAATATGAACAAACAATCTCTACAAAGCTTTCATTGTAGTTAAAGTCTATTTAATTCAATCTATTCAAAAGAATAGGACGTCCATGGTGTATTTACAAATCACTGTGAAAAACCGTCTATACCAAATTTTCAAATATTAAAAATTCAAATTTATTTGTAATAAAAACGAATCTGAATATTTATTAATATTCCGCAAAATATTATTTGACTACCATTTATAAAATTAAAAAATGTATATTGAAAGTAAATTGACCATAAGGGCGCGTTCATGCGTCCAATACTGGCCACTACCGCCACAATACCTTTATGTAAAATCATTCTCGCGTGTTCGAATTGAAAATCGAACGTCGATTTGAATTCGGACGCGTCAGTGACGCGGCTGCCGCCGATGCGTTATGTTGTGTAAATTGTAAATACTGTTTATATATGCAAATACGCCTTCAATCAATCTTGGCTATTATTTTTGTTTTCAACGTTCCCGGTAATTCACTTCCGCCCACTAAACGCTGTTAATCATATTATTAAATAAACTAATATTTAAATGACAAGAATCCTTCGCAATTATGTCGATTAGTTATTTTCTTCGTTGTATGTTGTAGCGTTAGTATTTTAAAACTTTTTTTTGAAGGTTGTTGTGGAGTTTCTTCCTGCTTCTTCTTCACAACTATAACATCTTGCAAAGCGGAGTAGAGTTAAAAATAAAATAGATTAAAAAAATAAATTGATGATAAATATGAGTTCTATCAAAAATTCCAATGTTTAATAAATATATTTCATCTAACATCAATTTATTCTTAATTATTCCTTTTACTAAGTCAAAGTACTTGTTTACTTGATAACTAAGAGAATGAATTTCTCTACGACTGTATAAAGGTGTTATAAAAGTGATCGCCAAAAAATCAATTTGATTTTTTTCTACGCTCTTCTCATATTAATGCGCGTTTAAACCTACATAGTTTTAAAAATAAGGATGCTAATATAGACAGTGTTTAATTTGATTCTAGTTTCAGTCGAATTTGACTTTTACATTCTTATCGCGTACATAAGTGATAACTTTATATGTTCATTTGTAGATGATAATTTGGTGATGTTTGGTGATAGATATAAAAGGTTTAAATGGCTGAATGTATAGATTTGCTGTCAGTTAATATATGGTGTACTGTATACAAAAAATAACAGTTTGAGAAATAATAAATAACATAATGGATGTTATGGTAAGAAAAAACGTTTTCAAATATCGTGTTCTTCTTTTTTAGCTGTTGGAGATCCACTGCAAGTAATAGGTCTATCCTAAAGATCACTTAACTATGTTGTCGGTCCACTAGTGGGCGTTCTACCCACGCCGCGTCTACTCGTGGTCGTCACTTCAGACGCTTTAGGCCATCGCTTCCACTAACAATGTTATTCATTCCTATTCCTACGTTTTAAAGTTAATTATTGTTTACTATCTGTCCGTCTAGACTTCAGCCAGAAGTAAATAGCCTATCGCATTGTATTAGAAAAAAATAATATTTAATGGAGTCAGGCGTTAACTTGCGGAAGTCCATCCTAAGTAAGAAAAGGACCAATATATAGCCACTAGCCGCACATGCAGTGGTATTCGTGCAACAAAGTGCACCGCCCGCCAGCCCGCTGATAAATGCGCATGCGGCAAACAATGCGAATTACACAACTGCCACCGTTAAACCATTCAACACGTGTTTCACCCCTCTACGGGGGTTCGACTCTGTGTTTGGTACTAATCGGTGTAACATAACTCCTGAAGATGCCCCGTGGAGGAGTTTTTCAGCAGGCTGGTGCACTTTGTTGCACGACTACCACTGCAAGTGCGGAATTGGTCAATATTGGTCTTTTTCTTACTTAGAAAAAAATAAATTAATTTAACATATTTAAGAGTGATTGATCACTTTATTTAGGTGTAAAAGTTTTTTTTCTTGCTGACAAATTAGCTATACAACCTTGTGAAGCTTTTATATCTAAAACCATTCAACCTGTATAAAATGTTAGAAGACTATATTTTTTTATTATTATACAGACATTAGCATCAGTGCCTTTGTTTTAATAAATACATTTAACCCTTCGCACTCGAGAGGTGAGTCTCACTCACCACTTCGTACGCTGCGGTAATTTGATGCGCGGCGGTTATTTGATGCGCGGCGGTTATTTGATGCGCGGCGGTAACTTGATGCGCGGCAATAGTTGTTTACGTTTAGTTCCTTCGACGCCGGTTCCTACGCTCTCTTTGTATAATCTTATGAAGTAAAAAATGATATCCTTTCAAATGGAGATAAAACTATCTTATCTGAAATTAGTACGCAGCCACGAACCGGACTGCATTTTTGGTCTCAGTTCGAACCTGACGGCCGTGGCAAAGAGTGTAGATAAGTTAAAGTTTTTGATCCCCATTACCATAAATCGTGATAACGAAGTACACCTGGCAAAAAGCATCAAACAACGTACTCGTACTATTGTATTTGTCCCGGACAGCCGGGCATGCATCTTGGCAATTGTTACTTAAAATATCACACAGAACAAAATTATATCTATTTAATATAATTATACATATTTATCATATCATTGGCGAATATAAAACTCAACGAATCCGCTGGCTTGGTCACTTGGAGCGAATGGGATCGGATCGGAGCGTGAAGGTAGCGTACCTGGAAAAACCGAGGGGTCGAAGACCAGTGGGTAGACCCAGGTATCGCTGGATCGATCGCGTTGAGACAGACTTGCGCGTATTGAATGTCAGCCAATGGCAGACGATGGCGCAAGATAGAGGAAAGTGGAAGTCTCTCGCTTCGGAGGCCAAGACCCACTTTGGGTCACTGAGCCAGCGGAGTAAGTAAGAATAAAATTACAAAGAATAATGTTAAACAAATTATAGTTGTAAATACGTGAGGATGCATTAAGTATTAAAATATAAAAGTTTTGTATGTTACTTTGATTATGTAATCATTTTATGTAAGCGGTAGTAAAGTCACGAAAAGCGCTAAAAAATGTCTCGAGTTGCTGGTAGGGCCGCGCAAAAACGGCCTAGAGTGCAAAAGGAATTTTCGATTTTTTTTGCTCGCATTTCTGTATGTTGCTAAGTCTATTAAAATACTTTCTAATTTAAATCTTGTTTGTTTACGTTTCGTGCGAGAACTTCCTCATTCCTACTCCATATTCTCATCATCAGGTTGTGCGCCAGTATCTGTGCAGCGGTTGCCGTATTCACGTCGATGAATCTTGCGATCGCGTCTTGAGTCTCGTCCGTGTGATACACGCACGTGTGTGACGTGATATTGCTACCGCAAGGACACTTATACATCCCGAGGATGTATTTTTAAGTGTGACAAAATTATAAATTGTTACAAAGTAGCGTTAATTTAAAGGTAGAGTCTGTTACAAGGAGTATTAATGAAAATTAAATGTAACATTTTGCTATCTTCTCTACAGAGGAGGTCGCTTCAAAGAAAGCTATTAAACCTTCGTGAGTGCAGCGTATCACAGTCAGGCGGCGTTCAAGCCCTTTCATTTACCATGCCATAGAGTATAAACATACAGACACGGCAAGTGTATTTTATAATTTTTTTTTGTTGGAGCTTTTAGAATAGAAAATAAAAAAAAATCTATCTACACAGATATGACTAGTAATTATTTCAGACGTAAGACTTCCAAAGAAGTGTCTTTTACAGATCTACAATAAGACCAGTTGGATGCATCATTTTCCATCGACCTTAATACTGTCATCTTTTAACTGTGATTTTTTTATTCTAATTTGTATCGCTAGTATTTTTTTTCTTCTTCTCCCAACCTTCAAGGTTACAGCTTTTTGATATGGATCTTTCTTCTCCCAGCTGTGAGTCACGACAGCGTTTTATCATTATTTCCAATATATCTTATGAGTAAATACAGCCAAAATGTATACAAAACAATACAATTTGGAAGTTTTATTCAATTATAAATTAGTTTGGTATATTATTTTATTTAAAGTCGCTGCCCAAGCGCTACAGACCGTTAAATGTTTTGAGGTTTAGGACAATGTGCCGGGCCAACTCATCAAAAGATTCAGCCGTAGATTTTTTTCTGAGGTCCGATAAGTTGAACGGAGGTATATTAAGGTTTTCACATAAGGTCACGTGGTTACGTCTTTTGGATTGGAATTGGGAGCAATGTGAAGTGGTGAAAAGTCTGTACCGTGGAGGCGTCACATGTTCAAGTCTCGTTATCGATTATTTCAAAACAATGCAGGTACTGCTTGCAGTACCCGTGCCCGCTTAGTAGTTGTGTGAGATGGAAATATGTGTTGATGAGTTTTCGCAGCTTGTTTATGTCAGAGAGTTTTGGAAGGAGTCCTGCGGTGATATATATATATATATATATATATATATATATATATATACATATATATATATATATATATATATATACACATATATATATATATATAAAGGTAAATACTACTGGAGAGAAGATACATATATTTAGTACACTAAAATGTAGTTATATAATAATTTACAGAAATACTACGTGAGAAAAAAGTTGCTTTAAATAGATCCTTAAGAGGTATCATAATAAAGTTCTTTTTTGAACAGTTAACTACATTTTTTATAACATTGTTATTAAATCATTGAAATATGTAACACAAAAAAAAATAAAAAATAATTCTACTTAGTAAAATAACTGTGTATGCTTTTACAATAAACTTTCTAGAAAAACCACGAAAAAATCATGTAGTTGACGACATGTAGTTCATGCACAACTTTCACAAATGACCCAAAAGACTGTATGCAAGGACTTCTAACCAGTATTATTATATGACTCAAACGAAAGATCTCCAGAAAGCCCTCAGCATTTAAACTAATATTAACGACATAGTCAAGAAATACATAGAACTATTTCATCATATTTTCTGTAAAACCTACTAGATGGCGCTAGCTAAAAAGTCTTATATACAAAGTACTGATTTACCGACGTTTTGTTCTATTCAACCCTTTTCTTACCGCAGCACATTCCCAAAAGTGACGCTATTGAACCGGGCAATGTGCCGCGAAGTGTACACATTACATGGCGGTAAGCTGATGTTCGAATTTTTTCATTTGTGTTACACATTTAAAGATTTAACTGGTATATTAATTAAAAATAGAAGTTAGGATAATTCTTAGTAATTCATTTGGCTGTGATAAATCTTTAAACAGGGATATACACAAGCCCACATTACAAGGTGCTAGTAACGAAAGGGTTAAAATCGTTCTGTATGCGTGTCGATCTGTGAGGAAAGGCATATGCCTTGGACAGGGCATCTGTAGGCTGAAAAGAAGAAAATTATATTTAATTACGTATTTCATTTAAAATAACATTGTCTATCTAAGTTTAGTCATTAGCTTTAACTGTTTTATTAGTTTTGAACATAAATATACCTTCCTAGAAATACAATATTATGATATATTTGAATTCTCTGTGAAAACATTACTCTGTGCACAGCTTCATTGTTGAGATGTATCGTTACTGTACAAAGAAAACTAATTTACTTTCAACAAAGAAGTCGTAAAATACAAATATTAAATTTGATTGAAGTAATATGGGAGGTTTTTTAATTCATTCGATTACCTGTAACTGGGTTCTAGCCTTTGTTATTTCGGTGAGAATCGCAGGAAATAAATAAGGCGACGCAAGGCATGAAAGATATTGTGAAGGATTTAATGGAATCAGACGTTACCTTGCGGAAATCCATCCTAAGTAAGAAAAGGGCCCATATTTAGCCACTTCCGCACATGTAGTGGTAGTCATGCAACAAAGTGCACCGCCCGCCAGCCCGCTGATAAATGCGTATGTGGCAAACAATGTGAATCACACAACTGGCACCGCCAAATCACTCAATTTGAATTTCACCCCTCTACGGGGCATCTTCAGGAGTTATGTTACACCGATTAGTGCCAACAACAACAACAACAACTCTGTGTTGCACGACTATTACTGTATGTGCGGGAGTGGCTAAATATTGGTCCTTTTCTTATATTGTGAAGGAAGTAAACTTAAAAAACTCATTTACTCCAGATGAGGTCCAAAAAAAACGGGAACAAATAAGAATGTCGTAATTTAGAATATAGATAAACAAAACAACCTCAAAGTTGCTGAATCGATAAGAGGCTACTAATTATACTTGGAAGGCACCGGAAATTGTCTTCCTTTCACCCTTACTTCCGTTCTGTGATTCCATAATCAAATTTATATTTTGTTATTGAAATTTCGGATTTTCTTACCTTTGACCTTGTTTACGTTACATTTATTAATCTTTTGTAATAAACTATATCTCAAAAAAAAGGACCTGGATAATTATTTGTGAGCAGTAGCAATCCTATATAATTATTCCACATAGTGTGAATTATATAACATTGTATTTCGGGAATTGAACCCACAATGCGAAGTCCCAATCCTCTACCGGTGAACTATTACTGCTCACAAAAAGAAAATATTAAATTAATTCAGAGAAATTAAATTAAACAAAATATAATAAATTCCAAGAAGAGATCCTTCAAGCAATGATCTATACAAATAAATAAAATCCATGTGTCTGTTTGTTATATTAAAATAATCGCTTTTTCGCCCGCTGATAAATGCGCCGTTGCCGTGCCGTTAAATCACTCAACACGTGTTTCACCCCTCTACGGGGCATCTTGACATCTTCAGGAGTTATGATACACCGATTAGTGCCAAATACAGAGTGAAACAGCGGGCTGGCGTGCGGTGCACTTTGTTGCACGACTACCACTGCATGTGCGGAAGTGGCTAAATATTGGTACTTTTCTTACATGAACGATTTCTTTGGTTCTCGAATTAATAACAACTTTTTTATCTATTTGTACATCGTATGCATGTGTGTTTGGTGCATGCACATGCATATATATGCATGCATGTGTTTGTGAGTATATCTTTTTATGTATCTTGTAAGACTTTGTTCCTTATCCTGTATGTGATATAGAACTTATTAACTTTCTTCTATATAGGATTATGATCCTTTTATACGTCCTCACAATGTAAATAATGCTAAAGGCCTAAAGCAAAGGTCGCCTGTTAAAATAAGTAACTAGTTAAATTTCCTGAAGGAGTAAAAACAAAATAAACATAAATAAAAACTTAGGTTAATTTTCTTTTGGAAAATACTTAAACAAAAATATTACTAAATTAATAAAATATTTTTTTTGTTAAATTCCACGCAGATGAAGTCGCGAGCACAGCTAGTTTAAAACAAATTTAATATAAATTATATTGAAGTACGAATAACAATTTCTTTTTCGCCATCTTTTGCGTTAATATAATTAAAGTTAACAGCGATACTTGAAGACAGTTAATTAGAGTAACAAATTTACATAAAACCACAATTGAATTTATTTACTAAGGACTCGTAATGACTGTTAAAAGGTTGTCTTAGTTATGTGTTACGATGTTTGTTAATTAGTTTAAGAACAAAAAAAGTATGGAGCCGGTTGAAACATATTATGGGAACCTGAAAATAATGTCGGTTTTTTCGATATAATTATTTTACAGAAAAAAAAACCGATTGATTTATTAGCAAAAGCAGCAAAAGGTTGTTGACGTTGATTAGAAATAAAAACTTGTTAAGAATGTAGTCGTGTGAATTTAATTTAAGAAAGCGACATTACTTTCCGATCTCCCTAATAGAAATACAATATTTGGCGATGAATATTGCACATCGACCTTTAGAAAGAGACAATCGGCTAATTTCGGCTTCGTAGAGCGTTATCTCTGTCGCATGACTGACAAAACGTCACATAGGTAGTGTGGGACAGAGATAATGCTCTACGAAGCAGAAATAAGCCGATTGTCTCTTTCCAAAGGTCGATGTGCAATGTTTATCGCCGGGTACAGTACCGAACAAGGTATTAAATTTATCTCTTAGTAGATTCAGATTTGCTAAGTACACGCTTGGGGTCCTGATAGGTGATCTAAGTTACCGGTGATAATAATGTGATAATCCAATCATTAAGTTAACGTTCAATAGGTGAAGATAAGTAAACAGTGCCTTAACTTAGAACAGGTGGTAGCTTCCTGTAAGACTGATAATATTGACACAAAATCGTATTTGAAAATAGAATTCTTGATTTTGATAGTTTAACTTTTTTTAAATATATTTTAAGCTAAGTATATAATAACGGTATTTAAATGTAACGGTATAATAAAATAAACCATTTAATATAGGACTTTTAAAATTGGTAACACTGCGTCGATCAAAATGGCGCTTATTCACGTGCAGCGGAACGGTACTAACGGTACTTTTAGTAACGTAAACGTAATATAACATATATATAGCTTGATACATATATGTAATTCCGTTCAAATACAATAAATCTTATCTTTATTTTTATGCAAAGTACTGTCACATGTTCAGTAAATACATAGGTGATAATTTCTCATATATTATTTATATTAAAAAGATGTTACTCCAGACGGCGCCGATAGATGGCGCTGGCAGTAGATTGCCTCGCGCTATCATTGTCGTATCTACACAGTGGAATAGTTTTGGGGAAAGAGATATCCTAATTCTTACCTTATTCGTCGCTTCCAGCGTGGTTGATCCTCGCATGATCTGCAGAAGCTTGGGGCCTGTTCCAAAGCGGAGTGCAGTATGATGAAGCTATAAGAGCCAGAAAGGATAAGAGCGGCAATCAACAATGGATATAAATCCTTGTGGGGCAATCTCCCAAAGGTATTGAACACTACACGATGTATGTATATATAAAAAGTGTCTCACAAATGAACGTCAAACTATAAATATATATAAATATATATGGATATATATATATATAGGATCCGTACCAACACCTGTGACTAAATCCGCGGATTCCACAGCGTTATCTGGGAAAAAAAAACTTTTTAAAATTGGAACTGCCGCTGGGGAAATTAGGTAAATTTGTACTCAAGTCCCATTTATTACTTTAATCTATCGAGTTATAAGTTTCCGACGAAAATGTCTAACATTTATTTTATTTTATTTTAGTATAGATTTTAGGTAATTTCATATTTTATATTTATTTACATAGACGAAGCTTGACATGAATTGCAAAAAACTTCAATTTAAGATAAATAATTTTTCATAAATTAAAAATATAAAATTCGTATCGTAAAAAAAGAGAGTATTTATGACATCAATATGATGGAAGTATCAAACAACTTTTAAACACAGAAATAATTCTTTCGGAGTAACGTGTCTGTAGAAGAAGCTCTTTCATCAGTGTGTTGCCGGTGATGACTTGCGGCTCGGAGATGTGATTCATTTATGATAGGATTCAAAAGAAGATTCAGAGGACACTGCAGATAAATTCGGAAAGCTATATTCAGCTTCAGTTCGGGATCAAATATGAAATTGAGGATTTCGTAGAAGAGTGTCATAGACGCAGATCCTCCTGACCTCAAATATCTTTTTTTCCTCAGTGGTGAGCTCGATGGTGTGCATCACCAGGGGGATTGGTTTCTTGGTGCGAGAGCTGTACCATGCGCTTCGCACTGACTATAAGTATGTTTTGCTGCTTTAAATCAGCGAGTATATCCTCCGTGGAGATTTCCACCAAGAGGCCACGGGCTACGACGCGGAGTAGTCGTTTCTATGGTAGGGCATGAGTATGGAACAAGAGTCCCATTGCCCTAAGGTGGTGTGTTAAAACATGGAAGTGGTCCACCGTGGTAAGGTGGATGATCCGAATGCCCTGCGCGGTGTTTTGGGCTTTCTGGCATAAGTTCTGGCTGTCTAGCCAGGGTGAGAGAGCTTGGTGTCCAAGCGCTTTTGTCTTGTAGGATAATAGGCGGTGGAAGAGGCTTCACGGAATGGGTCGGCTTGTAGTTGAGGACCTCTTCTTCTTCGCGGGTGGGGAAGGGGAGGTGGGTGATTCTTTACTCGAAGAGGCGGCCTCGATGGCGTGTTGCACCCTCTTATGTTTCCCCTTCACCAGGGTAAATCCATCCATGGAGTTATCAAACTCCATTTCGGTCTCATTGCCCGAGCTCGACCCCTGGGTGTGAAGGGGCATCGAGGGAGTCAGTAATCTCAATTCGCACTTATAATATGCGCGGAGATTCTCAATAGTGCGGTGCAAACTTTTGTTACTTCTACTGTGGCGCCATCTAGTTAATTATTATTGCATTATAATTCCAAAACTATCATTCGTTCATCATTACCGTATCAACTATAACTATTTTTCTTTACTACATAGGTATTTAATTCTTTTTTTATATTATTTATGTATGTAGTGTATATATGTAATCCGTAATGTCTTTATTCTGTTTGTGAAGCTGTCCTGCTTGATATTTAGGTGTTATTTATTTGGCAGCCGAGATTATGAAGTGCTTATGCCACTTCCGCCGGGATTCTGCAATCAATTAAGGTAAACTGCCAGGTGTCGGAGTAAATCCACCCTCCCCCGACCCCCTCCTTTCCATCCCCGCTCCTTTCCCTCCCCCTAACATTATTTTTCTGCGCTGCTCCGGAAATTACGGTTCATTTTAAATATCGTGTTATAAAATGTGACTTCATGCCACTGAGGATTTTCAAGTTAATTATGCTAATCTGTGCGTATATTTTTACATTTATATGACTTCTTTTTTTTTAAAAAAAAGAACCAAAACAATTCAAGATAAAAATGTGAAAGTTGCTATAGGCAACGACATTCTTAATTTAAAAAGGTTGCTAACATTTTAATTCTAAATATTTAAATGATAATATACGAAAGAGGTTAACAATTTATTCAAGGAGGTTGCTGCAGTATCTCACACAATATGACTATATGTTTGGTTATATTAAAAAAGGCGTATATGTGCCCTAAACATATATATATGTATATATATAGAATTATAAAACAGGATTCATAAATGTTTAATTCACTACGATTTAAATTGAATTGTATAAATACATTATAATATAAAATACACTACTATTTTACATACATACAGGATGATTTATTATAGATACAAAAGTTGTAATGGCATGTATAGGTCATTGATCTGAAATATCTACACCTATTTACAATCACCTGTATAATGTGATCACTCTGAAATATTTAATTTAATATTCTTTATTGTACACGCTGGAAAATATATGCATAATAGTAAAGAAAAAGTACAATGTGGTCTTATCACACAAGGCAATTTCAGACAACCATAGTATGAAAACAGAAGTATATATAACGGGTATTTAACGTGTACATATATACAAAACTTACATATATACAAACTCATATTATACTTAAATTTATATATGTTATAGTAATTTCTGTGTTAGGCAGGCTAATATAAACTTCTGGCTGTACTGGAAGAAATTTCTGGTTAGAAATAAGTAGTGCCTGTTGTGTCAGTTATATTTGTATTGTTACTTTAGTGTTTTTATTGTGTACAATAAACTGTTAAATAAATAAATAAATAAGATCTACAGGAACAGATGGTAGACAATATTTAATTTTAATATGTAGTAATTAGATATTTTATTACAGAACGCCTTTATTTACTATTAGGGCTTACAAAACCGAACTGAAATCTGAATATCGGTATTTGATATTTGAAATATCGGGATACAGTTATTAAAACCAGTATTATTAATAAGAAAATTAATAGTTATGTTTTAAGTTACCTCAGTTGTTATATTGACGTATTAACAAATAATATATGAAATCCAATAAATATTGTTCCGAAATGAGTAGATATTATTTATTTTATTAAATAAAGAGTAGGAGTAGAAAGATACAAAAAACGTGCAAGTGAAAAAGTACATATTAAATTATATGTTACATTTTACATATAATAGATTCGTGTGGCATTATATAATTAAGGGAGCAAAACATATAATTAAATCGAAGGTATTTCTGAAACAATATTAATGACTTGCCTTTTTTATGTGTAATGTAAAATCAAAATATCGGTATTTTTATGTAAATACCGGTTTTTCATAATACAAAAATGATCCGGGATTCCAGTTTTGTAAGCCCTATTTACTATAGGAACATTACCATGGTAAATTTTTATCACAATTTATTTAAAGATAAGGTATATGATACGCATAATTGTCATTAAATGAGCTATACTTTTACCTTTTTAAGGCTTGTATACCTATAAACAATCAAGCAATCAATCAATAAGCTCACTCGTATTTCTTGGAATAAGTAATTATTATAATGGATTTCCCCAAGGATTATTATATATAAATTTATTCTTTACAGTAATATAAATAGTAGTATAGCACAGATTCCCCACAATGCCAATGTATATATATATAACATAATTATACTAGCATATAACTATATGTCATTTAATTAATAATTTTAAAAAATTAATATTGAATGACTCTGACTCTATAATAATATACTTTCGCTTCTGTAAACTGGGCGTGGACCAAACCGAGGTCCATCTTGTAGCCCACTGTCCCGCATTCGGAGGACTTCGGCAGGGACTCGAAAGCAGTTTAAGTAAAAAATCAGTGAATACACCATCGCCTCATTAATAGAAGAAAAACCCGACGGGCCAGTGTTCCTTGATTATTGCAAAAAAATTGCAAAACTTGTAATAAATGTAAACAAAACTAATACAGGTAGTAGTTAAAAATAATTAGAAATAATTATAAAGTAAATAAAACACAAACTATATAATCTGTGATAAAATGTACAATAAAAGATAAGATAAAGTAAGAATAATGTGACAACCAACAGCAAAAGTGAAGTGAAGCGATGAATGAACGGTAGAAAGTAAGTAAAAGTAAGATAGAAATTGTAGAATGTAAGCAGAAGGAAGATAGATCATGCGAAGTATGACAGAAGAATATGGAAATATAAATGAAAAGAAAGTGAATCGTTAAAAGATAAAAATGTCCCTGTCCCATAAATAAGATGGAGGAACGAGAGGCCCGAATAGCGGGGGCCATTTAAAAAAATATAAGAAAATAATTTACGAAAAAGGTTTTATTCAAAAGGTAGATCGTTAAAGATTATTTTTAAACTTCGTTCCCCCGCTATAGTTAGATTTATTTCTTTGATTTTTTTTTCCTAGATTTTATACTCTTTCATCTCAAAATTTTATATACGAACTTTCCTTCAATCACCTCCTATTCCTCATAACAATTCTCACACTATTAGTTTTTTTTTGTTACTGTTTTGTAGGAGTGTAAGTAAATGTAGCGGATATCATCATCTACTTTTAGGGAGGTAATGCCGCCCCAATCTTTCTTACTAGTTGCATCTCACATGCAAATGGTTTGAAAGTATTAATGCATATGTTACCCATAAGCGCAGTAAATATATAGTAAATTCAGGCCAACGTTTGTTTTTAGCAAACGCAAGCCCTTTCTCGAAAAACTAAAACAATGTACCACAAATCGATTGCAAGCCATCTTTGACTCCGTTAACGTCGGAAGAATAACTATATCGTGATTCAGAACTTGTACAGCGACATCTATCAGTCTCTTATAACATCACGGAAAGCTTTTTCATATTTGCAATGTAGGTAGCAATAATTCTTTATAGGAATACCGACTAAAGAGAGAAAAGAATTACAATTTTTTTGTTGTTATCTGTGCTTATGTCGGATGTGTATATTATAACGGATTTTTTATAAATAGCGATATATTTTCGATTCTATAAAATCGATTTCAGAGTAACTTAATTAAAATTATAAATTCATGCAAAACAAATATACGAGATTAGTTAGTGAACGTTGGAAGCCATAAATATTTTTTAGCGCAAAACGGCTTGTTCACAGAAAACTTTTTAAATAATTACCTTTTATGTTATTGAAATTTATTAATATTAAATTAACTATACACATTCAAATATATCTATAAAATACATCGTAATCATATTTTTTAATAAATAAATTGTTTCTAAATTAAAAAGTGATGTTATGAAATTATAACATTCACCTGCCGGATTATAATAGCAAATTTTCAATTACATCATTTGTGTTATCAACAATACGACAGGTAATGTAAATCAGGTTCTTAAAGCTTTTTTCTCGAAGATCAAAGACATTTCTAGTATATTTCAAAAACTATATAAAATGTTATGTTTACTCCTGGCATTCGTATTTATATAAGGAAAATGTGCATTCCATAATAATTAATTTATTTGATATATCTATAATTTCATAGCTTCGTAACTGTCAATGTCAAAATGTCAATGTGTCAATGACTTGTGTGAAACATATTTTGTAATTTTTATCTTTAATCACGAGAATTAATGTTAAAATTAACTAAAAGTAGTTAAATGCTTTGAATGTCGTTTCTTTCATTTCAGATAATTATCTATAATTTGTTTATTTGTATTAAATTTGTGTGCTGTACAGTATTAACGGATTTTTATTTTAGAAATAATTACTGTGTTTAACTCCACAGATTTTATTATATCTATATTAATATATTTACACATGCACACACATATTTATATATATTTATAAGTATTCCTAAAATGAAGCAGTTCAAAACATAAGTTCATATATTTTTAAACAATAATATCTGGTCTGTATGTTGAATTTAAGTTATATGTAAATATGTAACCATGTTACTTGGACATAAACCTTACAGTAAGTTGATATACATGTTACAGTTAAAATCGATTTTTAGTTCAAATACCTTTTCTTTCAACATCATCATGTTAAAATATTTTTTTTTATACAATGACGCAAAACGTAATTGGACTGCTATTAACAAAATTCAAAACGCATATTAGAAATAAATTGATAGAAAAGCTTATTATTCAATAAACGAAAATTTAAATGAACATTCTTCGGAGCAGTTCGGTAAGATTATTCCGACCGTAGGTCCCACGACAAAATCAAGGATTTACGCACAGCCTTTGCATGAAAGAAGCTATGACAAAAAGTTATTACTATAAAAAAATGTGTTTTGCAATAACTAATAGAACCTCATAGTTTTATAATATCAAAATTATTTGATTGTTTTCTTATGTATGTAAATAAAATAGTTCTAAAAATTGTTCTTAGAGTAAGTAATTAGTGTTCTTAAAAATGCTTTTCTTTTTCTAGGTCTTTTGACATACATAGATATATATATACATACATACATATATATTAACACACACACACACACACAAGTATATATATATATATTCCACAGGTAGTTTCTATTGTGACAGTTTTAAATAAATCTCAACTTCCAAAATAGAAAAAAATAAATACAGGCACATGATAAATACAAGAAATAAAAATAAACACGTAATGCCTGAATTTGGTTTTTAATAAATTAATTAAACATTAATTGCTAAAGTTTTATAAGATATCTTACACCTTCCTTTTCATATTTTTAAATTTAAAAATATAGGTATATTATTAAAAAAATCTTCTTACAGATTTTAAAAGTTTTTAGTTGAATCGAAATGTGTGAAACTAGCTTTGACTCGTTTATATGATTGATATTATAATGAACATATCAAACATTGTCAAATTTGATTTTTAAATTAAAAATAAGCAACTCTCTAGTTTCATCTAAACACGTGGTAGCTTATTGCATATATTGTTAAAATTATTGACGATTTAAAAGTGCATCTATAAATAACTATATAAATAAAGATATGGCATTTTCTTTTCTACAGTTTTGATTACGTATTTATTACAACTAGTTATTTATTAAAAATAATTTCCAACTAGAGAAAACATACAGTGACATACATTAAGAATTTTTTTACATTTACGGTGTGAAAGTTGATTAGCATTTTATTGGAATAAAGAATTCTATGCGCAACTATTTTATAGCTATGGCGGGGATTGTTAGCTGGTGTTATAGGAGAACTATAGCACGCAACCACGCCACCCCAGGGGAAATTTATGAGGTCCTTCAAACCAGATTTACTAAGGTACGCTGGTTTAATCTCTTGAAATACTATTGAGAAAATAATTGGGTTTCACATTTAGTTTTGTAATTTTCATTCTTTTAACTTAGACTCATTCGATATATTAAATGCGCTGTAATTTTTTATATGACTTTGCGAAAAGATACAGCTACTAGCATCAATATAACTTCATGTTGTTTATCACATATATGCCTGCGACTTCCATTGGACCCATTCGAATCGGCCTTCATCCAACATCTTTCGACGAATTTAAAATTGATATTGATATGAAAGAGAAAGGTAGAAGAAATGTGAAAAGGAAGATAAAGTACGAAAGATAATAAGAATGCAAGAAGTGAGCACAAATAAAAGAAATGTGAAGAAATTGTTTCCATCCCAAAGATAGGGGTATAAAATGCCCTCAATAGCGGCGCCATTAAATAAAATAAATACATTTAAAAAACTTTTAAGTCAAACGATTTTTTGATACCCATATTGTGGTGGTTGTGGAAAATACCTAGTCCACCATATTGGAACGGCGTCCATCTTGAATTTTAAATTTTGACATAATCATCGTGTTTTACTAGTGTAGCCCTTTCATTTGATACCCGTATTGAGGGGGTTAAGGAAAAATATGTAATTCGCCATTTTGTATCGGCGGCAATCTTAGATTTATAATGTTATTTATTTTATTATATTGTATTGTCATCTAAATTAAATGTGTGTACCAAATTTCAGATCAATCTGGCAACGGGAAGGTGCTTAAAATTCAATTTCTTATTTTGACCCAAATAAATAAATTTCGTACGGGTAGAATTAAATAAAACCGTTTAAAAAAAACTTAATAAAGTTGTATATACACCTTGTAATCGAACAACCTTCGCTTTGATTCCCCCTTCATAATCTTAATATTTTAGCAGTTATCTATTAAGCGCTATTTAGCTTGTCCGCTGCTACTTTGACTTGCTATTTTCTTGAGCTATATTCGATAGCAGTGTCCGCGGTAAAAAATATTTTTAGTCCCGGATCTTGCTATTTTATTCAGCTATTTTAGCAATTGTGTTGTTTGGTGTTATGCTGATGAGATGATGATATTAACAGATATGTTTAGATGGCGATATCTCCCACCAGCGCTGGTCTGCGTAAATGAAAGTATAAACATGTATCCTATCCACGTACACTCTCCTAGATAAGGTACCACACAGCATAGCGTAGTAATTTTATATAAATTAGTTTTTTTTTGTAATTAAAGTGTTAATAAAAAACAATTCTTTGCATTGTCCTGCGAGTTTCTTTTAAGAGCTAACTCCACGTGTAACTGCAGTCCACTAAATATTGAATCGAAAGCGCCTCTGTGGAATACGGGTGGAGATGCAATAGGCGCTATTCGTTATTTTTATAATTTGTAGCGTAAAGTGATATTACCAGAAAATCCTAAAGAAACTAAAATATCGTGTGTTTTTTCAATAGATATACACTCTTACAGTAGGATTCCAGATAATGTTTCGCAATATACGGTTTTATTTAAATAAATTGTAAAAAAAAATACTAAAATATTTAATATAAAAGAATAAAATTCAAAGTAAGTTAAAATGGGTCGAGGAATATCCCAAGCTAGTCGTTAGTAAAGTCAATATAGATTTAGTAAATAAAAAAAGATAATAAAACAGATATAATTGTATAAAATATAACTAGAAATGAAAATATAAAAAAAAAATTGTGTCAACTCTGAGATAATATACCTGTGGTCTAGGAATGAAGGAGATGGAAGAAGATGCATGGGAGACGATTTTAATATGATAGATAGAGATTGTGATGAAAGGATAAAGTGAAATAAAATGAAGACAATATTTTACCCGAGTTCTAACCTACCTCATATGTCAGGAGGGGGAAGAGGTTCCCAAAATAGGGGTTTTAAAGAAAGTCGGACTTCATAAGACAGTTTTCGATTTGCTTGTAGGGTGGTGAGTGACACTGTTAATAGAAACAAAACAGTATAGATAAGTAGGTACCAAATAAACTGCACATAAAATAACTAGTCAATTAATAATAGGAAAAATAGAATAAGAAAAGTGTAGTAATGTATTAAGAAAGCACAACCCAAAGAAAACTGTGATAAAAAATAGAATAAGTCAATAATAAAATAAAGAATAAAAAAAAATGTACCTAGCCACCAAAGAGCAATAAGATGATGGAAGGAAGGCGATGAAAGCAAGAAGGAATGAAGGAATAAAATGAAAGATATTGTGATGGAAATAAGGTAAAAATAAAAGAAATTGAGAGAATGACAGTGAGTGAAGAATAAAGTTGAAAGATCTGAAAAACTTAATTGTAAACAAAGACCCTGCTCCCAACTAAATAGGGGTACGAGAGGCCTCCAATAGCGGAGACCATAAAAAAAAGAGAGTATTCGAGTAAAAAGATAGGCTAAGTGCGCGCAACACTCTCCCCTCTCCCATTTTAAAGTTATTTTATTGGGCCCCTCCGATGTAACCTGATGGGATTGGTGGCGTTTTTAAATCAGTTGAAATGTTAATTTGATGGCGGTCCGAGCCAAAATTCTTGATGGAGATCTAGAACATACTTTTTTCTTATTGTTATCATTTTCTTTATTATCAATTTCTTATATTAATAGATTTATTAATTTTGTTTTAGATGAGTGTTGATATATGTAGGTATTGAGATATAATATGAATTTATAGCTACGGTCAAATGCGTAAAGTTCAAAACTTATCACGTTTTCTAGAATTTTCCAATTAAGTTTTAACATTACATATGTTAATTTTGTATAACTCTGAAATATTTAAACTAAAGGTTTATTTACCTGTAAGCGCGAAGTACATGTTGTAGTCTTCGTTTTAGAAAGTGAAAGAAATTATGAAGGATTCAATAAGAGAAAGAGATAGCGGTAGAGATTGCGATGAACAAGAAAAGGAGAATTCTAAGTAAATAAAAAACTGAATAACTTTAAAGTACGGTCGAGAGGTCCCTAATGACGAAGGCTATATTTTTTAAAAAAATAATAATTTTAATACAGTAACCTACCTAATAATGTATATATTATACTCTTACTAGCAAAAATTGTTTCGCAAAAAACAATAAAGTTTTAAATTAACAAATAAAAAATAAGGGTTGATCGTAAAGGAGTAAAAATTTAAGGTTGTATGTATTTTTGTATGCTGTATCATAAAAAAAAAATAAAAACAAAAAATTTTGTCTTAAAAAAAAATTAAGAGGTGGACCACCCTTAACATTTAGGGGGATGAAAAATAGATGTCCAATTCCTCGCCCTGGCCGATATGCGCGCTGAGATTCACCAAATTCGGTCGAGTCGTTTCGGAGGAGTTCAATCACGCACACCGTGACACGAGAGTTTTATATATTAGGTGTTTCTTCAGTAAATAAATTAGGAGAGATTTTGTTGAAGCTGTGCGATATATGCTTTTAGATACTGGCATAAAAAATTCATACGGAACCCCGAGACCATCTTAATGAAGAAATGTCGGCACCTGTTGAAGGCACTTTGCGACCTTATTGCGGTATAAGACTTAGATTTATGGTTCTTAGATATCTACGTGAAGACATGAAATTTGAAATTAATTTACCTAAATAGATATATTTTCCGTATGTACAAAACCGTAATACGACCAATATTGATGTATGGCTGTGAAGCTTGGACGCTAACTTTGAAGGAAGAACAAAAACTGCTAGTGACGGAACGCAAAATCATGCGGAAGATCTTGGGACCAGCGAGAAATCAAGACGGATGTTGGAGGCTCCGAAAGAATGCCGAAATTGAGACTTTAGTAGCACAGCCAAATATCATTGGCGAATATAAAGCTCAACGAATCCGCTGGCTTGGTCACTTGGAGCGAATGGGATCGGATAGTGAAGGTAGCGTACCTGGAAAAACCGAGGGGTCGAAGACCAGTGGGTAGACCCAGGTATCACTGGATCGATCGCGTTGAGGCAGACTTGCGCGAATTGAATGTCAACCAATGGCAGACGATGGCGCAAGATAGAGGAAAGTGGAAGTCTCTCGCTTCGGAGGCCAAGACCCACTTTGGGTCACTGAGCTAGCGGAGTAGTAGTAGTAAATAGATATATTTATTTTAATTAGTCAAACCATCAAATGTTATTCAAAGTCATCTCATTTTTTTATTATGTTAAAGCGGTTTTTATTAAAAACGCCTGAGCAATGGTAGTCCGGCTGAGACATCGTATGTGCGACATATCTCGATCGATCTATATCAGTGATTCCCAAAGTGGTCTATATCGACCCCTAGGGGTCTATGACAACCTGCAAGGGGTCTACGTCAGCGAAAAAAAATTTGGGGGTCCATGAAATGAAAATGGGTGTCCACAGACTGGACATCATTAGCCGAGGAGATTTAAGATTAACCCTTACAAAATTGACGCCAAATGTTGATAATTTATTATTAAAGCATCAGATTCATCCTTCTCACTAAAATATTGACTTATTGCTTATGTTATTTTATTTATAGTTTATTTTATGTTTATTTAATGTTACGCACATTTTACATAACAGATACAAAATTTTATTTTGAGTAGTTTTAATTTAAATTCAATTGATAAATGTGTAATTTAACATGTGTTTTTACTTTAAATTTTTAACACTAAACTTTACTACAGTTAGAAATTTACAGGAAATCAATATCAGGTAAGTAAGGGGTCTACCCAACACGGAAAAAACATGGCAAGGGGTCTACGACACAAAAAAGTTTGGGGAACTCTGATCTATGTTGACCGATATCAGATTCGATGGAGACACATTAGTCAAGGATGTACGTCTTGAAATATTATTAAGTCTATCTGTGTACGTATTATATGCATAATGCATAAAAATTGTGCAAATGTAATAATTAAAACTATAAGTGTGTTGAACACCTATTTACGACTGTCAAAGCTAGCGCCATCTATCGCGGCAACTGAGAACAAGCCGGCTGTGAGTGAAGATAGCTACGAGTCGCCTGCAACACGTGCGTCCCGCAGTTAACTTCAGGCTCACTCTATATCTTCCTATTATTTCAAACGTCACATTCTATATACTTGAGGCGAGAATTATGTGCCCTTATTACATTTATATTGTTTATTATTTAATTCCTTTTAATAAATATTGTTGTCAAAGTTTAAATAACACCATTCATTGAAGACGATCACACACCTACACGATATTTAGTCCAGAACTATTTTCATAGCGTACGCTTAAGTTAATAAGCAACAAAAAAATACTCACGTAATTGGTCAAGTGATTTTGAGTGGTAGTGGGGGGAGGAGGCGTGTTTGACACTGGTCGTTCTAACATCTCCTGAGGATGCTCCGTGGAGGGGTGAAATATGTGTAAAATAAATTAACGGTGGTAGTTGTGTTTCGCATTGTTTACCGCACGCGCATTTATTAGCGGGCTGGGGGGTGTACTTCATTGCACGACTACTGCTGCATAACGGAAGTAGCTATATATTATCCTTTCTTAGTTAGAATGGACTTCCGCGAGGTAACGCCTGATTCTATTAGATATATATAATGACACTTTATTTAATATCATACAATATTGAACGTAACGATCCAAGATGGGGCGGAACAGGTGTACACAAACAAAGGCGAAGTAGACGCCGCAACCGTATCAAATGTTTAGCGCACCTGCAAACCAATGAAGCAGAGATAAGAAACATTTTATTTCGAAAACTTATCACATAAAAAGTTATTTATGTTAGCAATAAGAGCAATATAGTGGGAATTCGGAATGTTTCTCGATTTTATGTCGAAAGAAAACCCTTAGTAATGCCTAAAGAGGTATAAATAACTGTGACTGTACTCCTGTGATCAACGACCTCGGACGATCAAAGGGGAAACGCTTTTATGTTTGTTTACCGCTACACAAGAAGGCTTCAATTTTTGAAAACTTACCAAAACGAATTGAGTTGTTACGATCGTATAATATGCCATTGTTATCATCATAAAAGATAAAATACATTTAAAAAACTTTTAAGTTAAACGATTTTTTGATACCCATATTGTGGTGGTTGTGGAAAAATATATACCTAGTTCGCCATATTGGAACGGCGTCCATCTTGAATTTTAAATTTTGACATAATCATCGTGTTTTACTAGTGTAGCCCTTTCATTTGATACCCATATTGAGGGGGTTAAGGAAAAATACGTAATCCGCCATTTGTATCGGCGGCCAACTTAGATTTACAATGTTATTCATTTTATTATATTATATTGTCATCTAAATTAAATGTATGTACCAAATTTCAGATCAATCTGACAACGGGAAGGTGCTTAAATTTCAGTTTCTAATTTTGACCCAAATAAATTCCGTACGGGTCGAACTAAATAAAACCGTTTAAAAATAGACGTCCACTGCATGGCCTAGGCCTTCTTCAAAAGTCACCACGATGACTGATCTTACATAGCCTGAATCCATAGACTTCCCGTGACCGCATGACAGGTATTTAGTTTTAATTATATATTTTAAAACTTTCTTTAAGTACCTTCACCAGTTCAAGCTCCGGGTGTGGACCAGACCGTGATCCACCTGATTGCTGACTGTACCACATTCGAGAGGGCCTGAATCGAGACCAAATACCGAGTAGGTATAAAGATTGAGGAGGCGAGAATTGACTCCATAATACCAGATGAAGAAAGCAGAACACCATTCCTCAGCTTCTGTAGGAGGGTCATAGAAAACATCATAGAAAGAAATAAAACTTAGATTAAAACGGTCGGCCAATAATAAATAATAATTTTAATGTAAATAATAAAGAAAACAAAACAAAATGTAAATAAAATACTAAACGATAGAAACTGAAGATAGAACTGTATAAATGTATATATAAATAATCTAAGTAAAAATGTAATACATTGTAACAATAAAATAGACTTAGACTGTATTGACTGAGTATAGGACAGAAGGTGACGAATAAAAGAAATAAAGATAAATGAAAAATGTAATAGAGCAAATGTTAAAGAGCGAAAGAAGAGTGCTGGAGAAATGGAGCGGCCTTTACCCTCCCCCCCATCTCACCTCGCGCATTCATAAGACGCGGTACAGCTCTTTTGGTAGCACTAGTTGCAAGTTATTCAAATTTGTTAATGTAAATTTAAATTATTATTTTGATTAGTATTAACATATAAGTACGCGTATCACTTGTTATTGAGTGACTTTAAAGATCAACGAGCACGTGAACAGCATTTTTCACCCGTCAATCACTTTTAGAGGCTTTATTCGTGAAATAACACCGCACAGCTAATAAATCGACATCTTGCACAAATTCATTTAATTTCCCAAGCGGCCTTTCCAATTTCGCGATGTTTCTCTTTTCAGGTAGCTAGCGCAGCCTGTGAGATGGCGGCGAATATGCTATTGGATATTATGCATTGAGTTTTAAGGTATTTTTAATAAAATATATATACACACAATCGCAGCAGAGTATAAATTTTGTTTGCTGTTTGGTATGATAAAGGACACGGGATATCAGAGACCGGGAGACGGAGATCGAAGACCGAAGATCATAGATCAAGGACCGCAGATTCAAAGACAGAAAATTGAAAATCGAAGGCAGGGTAACGACGGAGGGAGATCGGAGATAAGCTGAAGACGAAAAATCGGATACAATGTTTCTTTTAATCTTTGGAAAGTTATTTAATATGGAGGCTTTTTAAAGGCTATTTGTTATTACTTAATATATTATTCATCTTCGAAGGCATTTAAAAAAATATTGCTTATTTTGAAACAAGTTCGGTCAATAAAAACATTATTTTAGACTGCATGTGCCCGCGACATCGTCCACGTGAAATAAAAAAAAAACATGTTTAGTTTATAGCGATTATCGTATATTCCCTATGCCTTGCAGTGTGCGTCTATATGCTGTTACAACTACGAGTATATGTATATATGATTTAGGTATATATTATGTCTTATTTAAGTACAAGCTGTGCCCGCGACTCTGCGTGGAAATAAAAAAAATTGATTTCAGTTAGTTTTCTTTTCCTTTAAGAATTTTTCTAAAATAAAAACCTTACTCCTTATATCAGCTATGGGCTGGTATAAGTCCCGTAAAAATCAGTTCAGCCATTTCATAGATTAGCCGGATCAAACAAACAGACAGACGGACGAAAATGAAAAAAGTGTTGGTACATGTAACGTATATATATTCTAGTGCACGTAATAAAAAGCGAGTATTTTAATATTACAAACAGACCCTTAAATTTTACTATACTATACACACACACATATATATATATATATACATATATATATATATATATATATATATATATATATATATATTTCGTCGTCTACATAGTAAGGGGCCGTGTCTACCTGCTCGTTGTATATATATATATATATATATATAAATAAAAAAAACCATAATTTAAAAAAAAAAATAATACAGAAAAATCGCAAAAGTATAAGAAAGAAAGTTTTTACTCAATTGTGGACCTAGGAATATATATAAATATATATGTACATATAAACAAACATAAAAATAAATAATAAAGATCTATGATATATAATATAAATTATGTTCTGGTAGTGTAGATGACAGAAGAAAGGCGATACATGGAAGATATGCAAGATGCAAAAATAGAACATGAAGTACAAAAGGAAAGCACAGAAGATAACGTGAAGCAAGATTGCCCAAAAGATATCAAGCCTTAAATATATTAAAAAGAACTTCAGGGAAGGCTTTATAGTGAGCGTCTATCGGCTGAAATATAGAAGAAATATTCATTTTAATCTTTAATAAAAGAAAGAATAAGAAAGAGAATGTATATCACGTAGATTTAAGTATCAAGTTGACCCGTTTATTCTGTATCAATGTACTTTTACACTTTATTATTTCACATTGAACTAGCGTCTGCACCTGTGCTCCTAATAGACTCGAACGCTTGCAATTTGCGAGAAGTTTCGAGAGAGTTCCACAAATAACCATATTTTATGCTAAACCACTGGTTATCGATATTGCTTCCGGTTCGTTTGAGTTTACAAAGTCAAAATGATAGAGGATTCGAGATATATTTGCTGTATAATCATATACAGGATGATTGAAAATATGTGTAAATGATTTATATAAGTAAATGTCATCACTGTTAAAATTTGTCTGAAATTGAAATCTATTTAAAAATTCTTTATTCAAAATTCTATGGATTACATCAAGTTGTCTTATTCGTAGTTTTTATATCTATTTACAATCGCCTTGTATAAAGATATCAATCTGAAATATGTTAAATTAATATTTTTTTTTCATTATTGTGAATTTAATAACGCTTTTTATTTTTATATTATCACAAGTAAAATATGAAACTAATTATCAAAATAATTTAAAATTCTGTGTCAATTCTCACGCAATAATGACAATAATATATTATTAATATACAAAGTTTGAATAACATTAGATTTTATTTTGGGAATGGAACCCGCGACTATATACAAATATAGTATACTAAGTATATTGCGCTATTAGAAACGATTCCTCCGACAAAAGGTCTAGAATGTTAGCTAGTTAAAAATTAAGAATTTTGATTGAAACACATTTTTGATATTGCGTAGTTATCAAAAGTACATTTTTTAAGCCGATGGACGCCTAAATTCAATAGAGAATTGGAAACCTATAAAAGAATATCTATATACATATATAGATCTATATATTTAGATTTGTATTTGAAAGAAAGAATAGATATATTTGTAACGAAAGCAGAGTGAATTCTAATAAAAGAAATATTAAATAATTATATTTTATTATATTAATAAAGAAATAGGTATTATATATATATATATATATATATATATATATATATATATATAGTATTGGAAAACTTTTAACAAAAAATAAATTCAATAGAGAATTTAAAAGAAATCAAAAAGAAGTAACTTGTAAAACAATATTGATTCGGCATATTCCCTTTGAACTTCGATTGAAAATAAAAGGCTTTTAACTGTCCGAAGCAAAGTTATAACTTTTACAAAGGTTTTTTATTTAATAAATCTAATTATTCAGGCAGTTGGGTCATGTTTTGTAATTTAAATTTAAAAATAAAATATCCACGTGGTAATCACGTAGGTAGGGTATCAAGCCTTCAATATGTATAGCGATGTAACTTACGATATAATAAGTATAAATAAAAGTATTAATATTCATAAGGCTTTATCGCTAAAGCCTTCATAAAAGTTTTATAAAACTTAAAGCATTTTGATAACAATTTCTTAATTAACACCTTGAACTTTCTCAACGATTTTTGAAAATATCTCTTTATAGTAAATTTTACATATTTTATGACGTCATCAGGTTGGTTTTTTTTATACAATTGAAGGCTAAACTTTAAAACCGGATATTGTGCCTAAAAACATCCACGGGTCGCATTGAGGAGTTAAAAGTTACTTAGAGAACCATGAAAAGGGCTATGCTCAGATTTTCTCTAGTAGATTTAATTACATTCGAATATAGTAGACTAAGTACTAGTAAGCATATAACTTAGATTGGTAAGTTGAATGACGGCTACAGCTTTAAGGTTCTGTTAAGTTGATACCGCTGACCCGTAAGCGTAGAGTAACATGGATGCAGGCCGCTTCAGACCTGGTAGAATGTGAATCTTTTCAGCCAATAGAACAGAGTTCCTCAAACTTTTTTGCGTCGTAGACCCCTTGCCATGTTTTTCCGTGTTGGGTAGACCTCCTACTTACTTGATATTGATTTCCTGTAAATTTATTTCTTTGTCCCACATTCGTATTTATAGAGTGACAAATTGAACAAGTCAGTGCAAGGTAGCGAAGCTCTGAGACTGCGACTCTCAGGTTTTTACAAGTTCAAAATGTATTGCGACCACAAAGCGAATACCAACATCCTACAACTTACACAATTTTATATATATATATATATATATATAATAAATATTTTACTTCATAGGTACTTTTATAAATAATGTAAACGTTTTGATATTATAAGATAGTATGATGTAAGTAAATAGGTACTATCAGTGTATGTGTTGAGGTTCACTATCGTGGACCCTCATTTCAATTTCATGGACCTCCAAATTTTTTTTCGCTGACGTAGACCACTTGCAGGTTGTCATAGACCCCTAGGGGTCGATATAGACCACTTTCGGAATCACAGTAATAGACGATCACTGCAAGGCGTAGGTCTGCGCGACCTGAACAGGGGGGACCCCTCAAGCCTCAAGCGTCTACCGGCTCGTGGTCACTTCTAGAGAACCTTTAAGCCGATGAGCGATGAGCAACTGCCATCTCAGACGAGCAATTCTTCGAGTTACGTCGGGGATATTGATTCTTCTCCTCGCAGCGAAACCTTTTGGAACCATATGTCATCACCGGTAACACATACGGGTAAAAGACTTTCAATAAGTTTATTGTTATTTTTTTTTAAATAATGACGTCCGCTATTGGGGTCCTCTCGTACCCCTATTTAAGGTGGGATAGGGACTTTTTATGCATTTATTTATTCACATTGTCTTTTATTTCCATTCTCTTCTTTCTTAATTCACATGTTCTTTCATTCTATTCTATTCTTTCGTGCCACAATTCGTCCGTCTTTCTCTTTTGCTCTGATCATCTATCATTCTTCCCCTGCTTTTTACATTTTCAATAACTTTTTTATTTTACATTTTTGTTTCTTATACAATCATTATTTTTTATCACAGATTTATATATTTTTCTATTTTAATTATTTAATATATATTTATTTATTTATTTCCTATGTTTACGTTTTGTTTCTTTTTATTGCACTTTTTGCTATTTCTCTGCAGAGGGATAGGAATGATTGTTTATATTCTCCGCCTATCAGGGAGGCTATTGTTTATTGTTATTTGGACGAGAAGAGGTTTAGGAGCTTCCTGAACACTGCTCATTCGAGTTTAATTTGGCGAATGATCTCTTTCTAGAAGTTGGGCATACTAAACTGAACTGTCTTATCATATCCATGTTTACTTTAAGGCTCATTTGTCTGGAGGCTTTACTTTGATCATCGAGCACTGTACCCTAGTACTCTATGGTTTCAATCATTACCATTATATCATCGGTAAACGGAAGGTATGAAGATATGGTGTACCATCTTTACCTTGTATAAAAATAATGCTCTATTGTCATCATTTAAGTATTAAGACGCCCACAGCTGGGCGAAGGCTTCTTCCGGAGGCTTCATACAGGACAAAACCTTATTTATCTTCCTCCGACAACCGTAACAATATGATAGAGTCTGATGAATAGAAGTCCTTGTAACATGGTCACCAAAGCCTTACAATAGATATATAGATATATTAATTACTAAATATTATAAATAAATAGTGTATCTAACTTTGTTCGTCTGTTCGTTGCGTAATATCAGCGTTTCTAAGTTTCGTAATAAAGATTCTTCTCTTTAATTTCGGCGCAGGGATGTAACAATATAATACCTTATACGAAATATTTCTTACATTCATAAGTAAAATGTCATAGTTATTGCGTATCCTGGATCGAAAACAATTCATCGCAATGGAAAAAAATATTCTTACATTATTAAATTAAACTGAACATCTTATGTTGTTTCTGGTGATGGTTTCTGGTGAACTTACTGATTAAATGACGTCATCAAAAGAGTATCACCATGTCTAACCTATTCCTATTTTGTTTACTTTATACTTTCCCTAAAATTTATAACAGTTAGGTTATACCAATGGGTACAGTATTTAATGGAATCAGGCGTTATCTTGCGCAAGTTCATCCTAAGCAAGAAAAAAGGACCAATATTTAGCCACTTCCGCACATGCAGTGGTATGCCGATTTGACACTAATCGGTGTAACATAACGCCTGAAGATGCCCCGTGGAGGGGTGAAACACGTGTTGAGTAATTTGGCGGTGGCGGTTGTGTGATTCGCATTGTTTGCCGCATATGCATTTATCAGCGGGCTGGCGGGCGGTGCACTTTGTTGCACGACTACCACTGCATGTGCGGAGGTGGCTAAATATTGGTCCTTTTCTTACTTAAGACAGTATCACCATGTCTAACCTATTCCTATTTTGTTTATTACACTGTCCCTAAAATTTTTAAAAGTTAGGTAATACCAATTGGTACAGTACACTTGCCAGTGGGACAGGGACCTGTTTACGGAAGATCTTGGCTCCACAGTCTCTGATGGCAGTATTCTTCTCTTTCTCACTTTCTCTACTAACGCGTTCAGTGCTGACCGACAGAGAAGTTTTCCTTTAGGCTTATTAAAAATCATAAATCTGTCTAAAATTTACTAAGTTATTTTTGTGCTTTTATCATTTACTTAAATGTTACTTAGTTATAACAAAAGTCAATTTGAACCATTATTTATGGAAATAATTAACGTCAGACACCATTGATGACATGGCCTGAACAGGAAACTGCGTTTTTTTCTCGGCATAGAAAGTGTTTAGGTGAATGCCCCACAAATGCACTTTTATTTGTATAAATAAAAATAAAACGCTTCATGTATTTCTTAATATAGAACTGAACAAAAGTTGTAATTATATACCTAAATTATTACGATACCAAAGTAAATAAAAAATAATGAAACAATAAATAGCAGATGGTGCAAAAGTAATGTTATTTATTGAACCGGCAGATATACTGTTATAAATTAAAGAAAGGTCTATTATTGAAAAAAAAGTTATTTAAAAGTATGAGATTGATGAAATGCCTCCTTTATGCGTAACTGCGCACGTTTTACAGCATGGTTGCATAGACTTATTAAGACTAGAGGCCACTCGGGCAAATCATGATCTGATGGCTGGCCGGCCGCCAGAAGTATAGGTAATTAAATTTTTTGATTTTATTCTGGAGTATTATTTTTCTGTCGGCGGGCCACCAGTATTCGACCGGCGGGCCGCGATCTGTGCATCCATGTTTTACAGCATATGAATTGTTGCAAAACATCTGGCTCTAAATTGGTGATAGCTTCTTCAATGTTAGCCTTTAAGGTTTTCAGGGTGCTTGTTTTGAAGCGGTATACGTGGACGCAGTTCGCACAAGGCGCTCGACAAAACACCTGAGCACGTGGAGCACAGCGATAAGGAAAACGACGAGAAAATACACGTTGCGATTAAAAAACAAACTGAAAATCTATACAAATAAGTAATAACAATAATTCCACATTGTAACTAATTCTCTATATATTTACTTTATAAATGTCAAAGCATAATACAATTTAGCGCTATTTGTAAAAATTAAGGCGCATTTACATTGTGACATTACTTTTGCGCCATCTGTTATTATAAATAAAAATAAACTCGTAACGCCTAAATTCCGTTTTCGAGTTAACAAATCTATATGTCTGGGTGTACTCAATATAAGTTTCATAAGACATCTTAAACCTTTCTTTTCTTAGTTTAAGGGTATAAGGGTTTTTAGTTGATCAAAATGCGTGGAATCGGTTCGTTGACTCCTTTACTTTTGATATTACAATGTATGTGTAACTTTGATAAATTTAATTAAAAAAAAGAACAACCGTTAAATTTCTTCCCGGCTTTTAGATCAACATACCAAGACGGTGTTATCTTACTACTTATAATGTTAAAATAACTGATGATTCAAAAGTGTACGTGTAAATGCCATTTCTAATAAAAAAGGTATTTTGAATTTAAATTATAAGGTATACTACTACACTCTGCCTAACACATTTTACTGTAAAAAAGATATAATCTTTATAAAAGATACAATCAAGCGTAGCGTGTCGGTGACTGTTGAGAGAGTTGTCATTATTCCCCTCCACGCATTTAGCTTGATCTATTCAAATGAGCAATTTGAAATCACAAAGATGCTTGCAATTGGACGAATGTTTTGCACAATACATCGATACCTTTACTTGCAGGTGGTGTTTCTTCCTTTAAGTAAAGATGAAGAAGATGTATATATATATATATATATATATATATATATATATATATATGATTATTGGTACGCCCTCAGGGTGGCAGGTTACTTCTAGAAAAGGTAGTTCATCGAGTACCTGTCAACTTTTATTCTACAAGGACGAAACAAGAGTGAGAATAAAGTGAGCGAAGGTGAAAAAGTTCTGATAGCAGACAATTCATTACCAATGAGGCTTTGGTTTCTTGGTACGATAGCCAAAACTTTAAACACACCTGATGGATTGGTCATCGACGTCACAACTAAAGGAGTAAGATCTTACCACTTGTAGTCAAACCCCAGCTAGTTGCTACCAAGGTGTAGTGTTCCACAAGTGTCCCGGGATGTTGGCGACTGACTGGATCATGTAAAACCTCTTTATAGTTGTATTCGTTTTTTATACTTTTTATATATGACAGTTTGTGTAGCGATGCAGTTTTGTTTGTTCGTTTGTTCTGGCAGTATATTGTTACGTATTATTTTACTGTTACTTTGTTTTGTAAAATTATAAATGAATTACCAACATCATTTGTATTTATTTAATCCGTTTATACAGTCCACACGCTCGCCTACATTATATATAAATAAATTACACTGCCATTATGTATATATATATTTATACACACACATATATATAAACAAAAGTTTGTAATGGCAGATTAACTTATAAGCATTTTTTACCAGTTAACTAAAAGTAGTGCACATATAATTGGTAGGCAGATGTATAAGGGTTATGATAAAGTTAATAACTGATATTAATATGAATATATTAACATACATGGTATATGCTATAATTATTTAATATTTATATTATGTTATACACCTGTTCATATCGTCGTAAACATATCGATAGGGTGGAGTATTTATTACGTTTTATGTGCCAAGACGATCCATAGCCTTTCTAAAATTGTACTGCCCTCCTATGTAACACATATATACATATATATATATATATATATATATATATATATATATATATATATATATATATAAATATATAAAAGAGGTAAAAACGTGTCGAGTCCTCTTTCGGATTGCTCTCTAAAGAATCCCACTACCACTCATTGATGGTCCTAGGCCCCATGTTGAAGAATACTAGTCTAATGGTCTACATATTTATATATATATATATATATATATATACATATATATATATATATACACATACTTTAATTCATATTGTGTTAATATTGAGCAACCTATATCAATATTATATTTATTTAGGTTCACCTAAATATAAAAATAAATATATATAACTATAAATAACCAATTAGTTTGTATATAAAAAAGGAACACATTTTAAGACATTAGTTCATAGATGTTGCAATAAAAGTAATGATACTGTACAGGTTACACTTGCTAGCTTTTCTTTGTGATAATACGCAGGGACGTGACGTCATGTCCGCTGAGTGCCTTGCTTCGCTTCCGGTGCAAAGAAAATTCTATCGCCGATGACAAAGTTAACATTTCATACCATATTTACTTTCGTAATTTTTTAACAACGAAATAGCTGTATAACGCACATAAAGACAGTATATAAATGTATATATAATTAAAATGAGTTGCACTCGTTGTTTGGCACTGGTCGGTGTAACATCTGCTGAGGAAGCCCCGTGGAGGGGTGAAACACGTGAAGAGTAAATTAACGGTGGTAGTTGTGTTTCGTATTGTTTACCGCACGCGCATTTATCAGCGGGCTGGCGGGCGGTGCATTTCATTGCACGACTACTGCTGCATAGTGGAAGTAGCTATATATCAGTCCCTTTCTTAGTTAATCATGCACTTTGTGCATTAATTATATAGGATTATCACTACTCACAAACAAATTTAAAAATGATTAGTAGCAGCTTCCTTTGCGTACTATAATACCACACTGCGATTATCAAACTGCCTGCTAAGCGTGGCGATTATAGTATATCCCCCTTTGTTATCTTTGGGGGAGTGCAGTGGGCGTAGTAGGAAAGTGCAAATGATTGGACAGGTGTCTGGTGTCACAAAAAAAACAGGGGATCATAATTCATAAACAGGTTCCACAAAAAAATGCTTTCATTAACGAAGAACTATTTAAATAATTCGGATACTGGCTTAAAGAAATAAACCATTTCATTCGCACCATTTATTATTATACAAAAATGTTCAAATTGTAATATGATATATTTAGTAAGATTTATTTTAATACATTTTATTGTTTATCATTTAATAATTATAATAATACTCCCTGTATTATTATTATCACTACCATTACTTTACTATTATTTTTATTATTATCATCATCATATTATTATTATTAAATTTTGTCTTTATTAACACATCAATATGTTTTACATTCCTTATGTTAGACTTGATGGTACAATTAAATTACTAGTTTAAAGTTAGTATGGTTAGTTTTTATTTGATGTAGATCCCATCTGGGTAAAGGCCATTTTTCATTTTCTAGAATTCTCTGTTTTTATCAAAGGTCATCTTGTGCTTTACCGTTGCAATATCATCAGGTCGGCGTTCTGCTGATCAATCCACATTCCTCCTTAAGAACCTTATCAACGAGTTACTTTAATTCGTTGCAATTTTAATTTTAGAGCCTGTGTTAAAGTATCACTTATTTATGATTTTATCCTGATAATTTCTGACCTTATTTTTTGTATCTTCTTGATTTTTAATAAACTTCTCTCTGTTGACCTGTGTAAAGCCTTAATTTTTTCTTTTACCTTATGCATGCTTCGTATCTGGTATTCATACAACAAGCCACGCAGTAGACAGATATCAATGTATTTGATTTGATAATGAAGAGATATTTTCATTTAATTAATTGTACCGCAATGATTTTCTTACTTAGACTAAGTTAGATTTATGGATTTTGCTAAAAGGTGACTTGTTGATAAATTATGGTCCAGCGTGGAGGTCGGCTTTTGTCTAAGTAATAGGTTTTTAGACGATTTCGTAGCCTTCCTATTCTTTTTGAATCAACTTAGATTATCGCAAGGAAAAATCACTTTTAATTACAATTTTTCATTTTTGTGTATGGCTATTTATATATATATATATATATATATATATATATATATATATATACATATATTTATACATACATATATGTATATAAATGTACAAAGACTGTGCTCATAAGGGCATATTCAAATCACATCTCCCACTACCTACCAAGGAAATAGTTATGGACTCTGAGATTTTACCATACCTCACCTACGGATGCCAAATCTGGATCTTTGAAGATTAGGGACAAAATACAAACTACTTAGAGAAAAATGTGAGAAGCGGTGTGTGTGACATACACGTTTATAAATTATATTATGATAAATATATGAGTAAGTAAATATTGTCAAGCTGCACAGACTTTTTATATGTAAGGTAATAATTTTTCAGTTTCCTTTTTTATATTTTTATTTATTTCTATTTTTAATTTTTTAACTTACCAGTATTTAAGCTATACTATACTATTTTAATTTATATTTTAACTTAGAATAATTTTAATTTCTAAAAAGAATGTATTTATATCAACCTCTCTCTTACATTATTTATAATCTTCTTTTGCTTGCTTGACACTTTATTGTGGAAAGCTATACGAGTTTTATATCTACTTTATTTTATATTTTAACACATACTATCTTTATACAGTACAAATTACTTATTATATTATTATCTATACTTATATATGTGCGTCAAGCATGTACTACCGTCTTGTCTTCCCATGGTAAACAAAGGTATTTATTTAATGAATGCATTCTGGTTCACGGTTGTCTAATCATTTCGGATAAGAAAGCCCTATCTGATCCATATTTTATATATTTATTCAATTTTTTTTAAAGTAATCACTAAAAAGTTTCCATATATTTTGTACGCATTCCAGACATATATATTTTACGATGTATATTATACAAAGAGCTTGTAACGTCGAGGGGAATGTTAGGAAATGATTTATCCGTAGAACGGATGCAGCGTTGATTAGTTACTTTGATATTGAAATTTGAATTTCAAATTATCTGAAACGCACTTAGCTTTTAAATTCTCTTTGTTACACTCCAAAGGCTTCTATCTATGTCTGAATAACAAATAAATATTAATAAAAGCTTCTGTTCCAAATTTAAAAGTGAGTGTCTACGAAAGTGCTACGAGAGCTACGGGTTACGATCGAGTAAAAACAACTGTGCTTTTTGCTACGACGTAGCAGCGCTACGAGAGCTACGAGAATATGTAGATCTCGTAAAATCGGCGGAGTTTTTTTTAGCAGCACCCGGAGTATACGGTCAGTCGAGCTTACAGTCCCCGGGAGGGGGTGTAATGGTGACTTCATTCAGCCGAAATAATTTCCCGAGGGACACCGCTGAACATGCTAAGTTCGTAAAGTGCCAAGGTCACGTCCGAAGGCTTTCGTGTGAAACGCGTTTTCTTTACATTTATACACAGTTTGTTCAGGCGTTTAGATATAACAATTTAATCTGTTTATACAGTGAAATTGGTTATAGTTGTAAAGGCTTCGAAGGTGTGAATGTAAAGCTAATTTTATGTAAATTAATATCAATTATATTAGATCTACCTATCTGAATTAAATAGTTTTAAAAAGTAATAAATTACGAAATGAAAATATAGAAAGAGACAGCGTTTTTGAAATTAGTATTACTAAATCATAATTAACTTGTAATTTTTATTATGGCGGGTAAAGGCCAAAACCTTTTGGTGCCACAGGCAGAGTTAAACACAAGTGTTAGGATATCTGAAGGCGCTATTACTATGTTTAATACCACGCTGAGATCGCGCTTAAAACACTACTAAGTGATTGAGCAGTAGCTCAGCGATAGAAGGCTGAGAATTGCGATCGTAGATCTCAGGTTCGATTCCGTAATAGAATGTTATATAATTCACACTTTGTGCATCATTTATATGTTTAAGAAAAGGACCAGTATATAGGTACTTCCGATATGCAGCAGTAGTCGTATTGTTTACCGCATGCGCATTTATCAGCGAGCTGGCGGGCGGTGCACTTTATTGCACGACTATTGCTGCATGGCGGAAGTAGTCATATATTGGTCCTTTTCTTACTTAGGATGGACTTCCGCAAAATAACGCTTGAATCCATTAGATATTATATATGATTGCCATTCTTCACAAACAAATTTATAGTGTATGGGCAGCATCGTTCTGGGGTCATACGAGGTAATTATGGTATATCTTTCAGAGATATCTTAGTAAAAAGCTTGCTGGAGTTACTTCCGCCACTTCTCCTAGATTTGTCGCTTTCCAAACTGACAGTAATGTCAACCAGGTAGCAACCGACTAAGTCCAGGGTCGGCCCTCTGTATACCCTTGAGGTGGAATGTCACATGAGGATCCAGGGGTAAGCCAAGGGTCATCAGTATCTTTGGAGAAGGCTTAGGAGGCACAATATGTTTTATTACAATTTCCTCCTGTCCTTATTTACATCTTTCTTCATATTTAAATCGTCTCCCATGCATCACCTTCCTTCCTTCATCATCCTAGATCACAGCTTGCTACATTATCACAGTTTTCATTATATTTTTCTATTTTATTATCTCTTCTTATTTACTAAACCTTTATTGACTTTACTCATGTCTTGCTTGGGATCTTGTTCAACCATTTTTGACTTACTTCTGGGTCTATTTTAGAAATGCTGCCTTCTTCGATCCTCTTCCTCGTTTTGACCTCTGAATCATAGCGAATGCTCCAGCTTATCGACCACCCATCCTATGCTGCGTTTGATCCGTCGTTACTATGGCTCGAACTGACACTTCAAGTTGCGTTACGCAGGTCTAAGTTATCTAACTTAACTAACTTGAACTATACGAAATAAAGAGAGACTTGTGTGAATAAAAATAATTTGAGAAGGTCTAAGTGACACTTACAGAGTACCTATTAAATTATTACGAGAAATAGAGATAGAGAAACTATGGATGGATGTAAAACAAAGCGTATAACTAAGAAAATGAATGTAGCACCTGAGATATTTATCTTACACTTAAGATACAACAAGCAAGGCAATTTACGCGGTGTTTGTTTGCGTGGTTGTGTATATTGCAGCGTTTACTGTGCTCGCTACTGTACAGCCCGCGGCTGGTGCCTTTGTTGTAAGCATTGGCTGAAGTACACCGAACTGTGTTGAGCCCACAGGTGACTTTGTAACATGGAGTTAACACGATACATTTAATATAGGCTCCTTGGTACATAAAAAGGAATTTGATGTTAATCTTAGCTGGATTTTTAATAGCTCCAACTAGGTGTGGGAGGGCCTCTCGTTCCCAATCAGCGTTACCTAGCGGAAGTCCATCCTAAGTAAGAAAAAGACCAATATTTAGCCTCTTCCGCGCATGCAGTGGTAGTCGTGCAACAAAGTGCACCGCCTGCCAGCCCGCTGATTAATGCGTATGTACGATTAGTGTCAAACACAGAGAATCAGTGTTTGACACTAATCGGTGTCTGTACTGATCGGTGTAACATAACTCCTGAAGATGCCCCGTTGAGGGGTGCGTGTTTTGTTGAGTGATTTAACGGTGGCAGTTGTGTATTTCGCATTGCTTGCCGCATATGCATTTATCAGCGGGCTGGCGGGCGGTGCACTTTGTTGCACGACTACCACTGCATGTTCGGAAGTGGATAAATATTGGTCTTTTTCTTACCTTCATATTCACTTAAAAATTATTACAGAATAACTCGCCATACAACCGCAGTTTTAGTGTTGTTATTTTTTGTGAGTAAAGTTACCAAGATTCTCTAAGTATCCTAAAAACTTAAATTTACCCAAAAAGTCAAAGGTACTTAGGTTATCACAGTTACCTGGTACGGCAAAGTTACCCTGAAAGTTAAAGTTACCTAAATAGTCAAAGTTACCTTAAATGTCATAGTTGCCCAGAAATTTAAAGTTATCTAAAGCCAAAGTCACTCAAACAGTAAACTTTATCTAGATAGTCGAAGTTACCTCGAATGTCAAAGTTACTCAGAAATTAAAAGTTACCTAAAGCTAAAGTCACTCAAATAGTCAACTTTACCTACATAGTCGAAGCTACCTAAACAGTCAAAGTTATGTAGATAATCAAAGTTACCCAGAAAGTCAAAGTTACTCAAATAGTCAAAATTACCCAGATAGTCAAAGTGAACTACTATGTCAAAGTTATCCAGAAAGATGTAACCTAGAAAGCCAAAGTAAACCAGATTTAAGCACGGTAACCATACTTTCGTTTTAAAATTAAAAACTTTGTAGTCTTAAATAGATTATTAATCTAATAAAACACGATATTCTATAAAAACATGATTTTACTCATTCTCTTATTTATCTCATTCTTGGAAATAGGTCGTCAAGTTTCACGACTTGTTAACTGGAAGTAAAGGTTGTGTCGTCACTTCAATGTATAAAAAAGGCACTGAGATAATGCACTCAGTTGACTTTAAGGAGGTCAGCTAGATAAATGTCCGTCTGTAACGGCGTCGTCAAAGTGAGCTATAAGCACAGACTCCTTGCGGCGCTCCACGACATTTATAGCAACGACCTGCTCTTGAAGTCCTCAATAAAATTATACAATGTTATTTTCCAATGTCCTCTCTTTTCTTATATTTATCTTACGTAACATTTTATTGAGCCGTATTCATAGATAAACTTAAACATTTAAAATATAAAAACATTACATTTAAATTAAGATATCTAAAAATGGATTTAATAAGCGAACATGTTTATCGTAAAGGATCAGGGAAAATTTGGAATCTTTATAGCCTAGGGGCAGCTCTAGCTCGTGTAGCGCCCGTGTGCAATGAATGAAACCCTGGCCCCCCTGCGGCTATAACTATTAACTTTGCCAACAAGAAAGTTTTTTCATATTCCAAAAATCTATTTTATAAGTAGGTATAGCTTACAGTATGGTATTAATTACTTTCTTCTTATGACGGCAGAATAACACTCATTGTTTTTATGCCTGTAGCACATCTCTGTTGCGAAACTAAGCGGCGAACCGCGATAGATTCCAAGACGAAGTTCTTAACTGTCTCAGAGAGGCGCCATGGCGCTCGTGTGCATCGCACACCCTACACTATAGATTAAGCCGCCCCTGTTATAGCCTTAAGATATCACCATGAAAAGCTCAATAGAACAAGCAAGCTAGAAATTAATCTGCATATAATAATAATATAGTATATATATTTCATAGTAATAATGAAATGTAAGTACTAACGGGAAAGCAATGGAGAGAGCTATGTTCGAAGTTTCGTTTCGAAATCGAATTAGAAATAAAGAGAGCGCAGAAGAATCAAGGTTAACGACGTGAAGAATCTCTGAAGTAGCAGTAGACTGAACACATTGCTCGTGTAAGTGATGGTTGTTGGGGCAGGAAGGTTCACGAATGGATACCATGAGTCGTTAGACGTGGAGAAATCTCCCTCTAGGTAGACCGATGACATAATTAAAATTTCAGGAAGTCGCTAGATGAGAGCAGGGCCATCGTGGAAATCCTTGAGAGTGGCAAGGACCTCCATCCCTTAGAGGCCATGGAAGTGCTCTTTTACCATATTTTTAACATCTGACAGTGATTTAGCGCATTTTATTGCTTCTGGTAATTCATTCCATAACTTGGCTGTGACAACAGTAAAAAATTGAAGTGAAGTTAATATTAAATATATATATATATGTATATATATATTAACCTTGATTAAAATGTGAAAAGTTTATACTCTTATCTAACATAGCAATGTATTATGATTCTTGTTAATGTTGTAAATATATATTGTTGTTTAGTATTTTTATGTAATTTTTTCTCTTCTAAATTTCTATTCTGAAAAGTTTACTTTGTAACCCTTATAAACATAAATTTGAACGAATATAGTCTATCCAATAATGTACATTTCTTTATATATGCACATTACAGATAGATACAACAAGTATCATTTGCTTCTATGGATAATTATTTTTATTCTTTGTATAAAATACACCAATTTTTCTATAAGTGATGGCTTTAGATTGGGGTAATATAATAAAATATCATGTTTACATTATGTTTACGTATTTAATTATTTAGTAAAATTACAACTGTACATAATAAACACCATTATATCTATTGTTAAAATTTAATATTGTAATAAAATTAATAGGTAGGTTTTAACAGCTCTTAATAGATACCGGACTGTTTGTATTTCGTGTGACGGAGATAACGCTCTACGAAGCCGAAATTAGTCGATTATCTCTTTCCAAAGTTTGATGGGCAATATATTTCGCCGGGTGCTATATCTGGGTTTGATGACACATTTTCAAGATTGTTATTATAATGTATACGTGAAAAATTTATTGTTAAATTTAATTTATGTAATAAAGCAAGATTTTAGTTTCTGGCGGCTTTTTCCAACAGATCATCGTTCTGATCCGGTGGTAGCTTTCTAATTATAATGTTAAAGTAATCTACGATTCAAAAGCGCATATATATGGCTACTTGTATAAAGATATATTGAATTTTTGTTTTTTTTTTTAATCGCTACGATTACTGATTTCGTGGTGTTTTTAGCGACTTTCCACTCGACCTATACTGTGTTGCCTGTTTATCTAACAGAGGTCTATCAAAGCCTCTTTTACTTTCTCTCTTCTCTCAAGAAACTTTCGACTTCCACGACATTTCAAAATACGTTTACATACTGTGGGTTCTGACTCGAAATGAAACACCACTGGTTCACAAGGAGTCCTTTATTCACAAATCAGATGGTCACCCTACTTTAACATAAAGTATACTTTCGCTTAGTCCAAACTTCGCTTTCAAATCGCTCAAGAAATCACTGTTCAAATAACTTACCAAATAGTCACTTTGTATCACTGATCGTAGATCTTAATCTTATAACTCGAAAAACAACACTGAACGACGACGACACTTATTTATACAACGAAGGTTAAGGTAAGGTTCTAGTAAGTTCGAGATAGTACACGAAAATCTATAAATAACTTCAAGGTCACGCATGTTTACGACACTTCTTGATCCTAGGGTTCCATGTTTATTGTTAAGAGAGTTCTGTAACTTGTGTTTTTTAACAATATTGTTATACATTCGAACGAATGAAGGTTGAAACTGACAATTAATACAGATAATATAAATTGGTGACATTCAAACAATGTTCTAGCGCTTTTAAAGTTTTATTTTTAATTTCAAGTCAAATTGACAAATCTGCGAATTGGCTCGCGTGCCAATATCTATCCGGCGCTCGCTCATTTGAATTTCGAAGCCCACGTTGGCTTTGTTCTGAATGTTTACACGAGGTCCAGTTAGTGCCTACGTTTGTGTCGGGGTTATTCTGAACTGTTCCAATTTTCAACAACAACCGAATTAACTAGGGTAGTCCAGTGGCTGTAGACTTTGGTATTAACTAGTCTGTGGTATTAACTATGTTAAGACTAGACTGTGGTATTGACTATATTAAGACTAGACTGTGGTATTGACTATATTAAGACTAGACTATGGTATTGACTATATTAAGACTAGACTGTGTTATTGACTATATTAAGACTAGACTGTGGTATTAACTATATTAAGACTAGACTGTGGTATCAACTATATTAAGACCAGACTGTGGTATTAACTATATTAAGACTAGACTGTGGTATTAACTATATTAAGACTAGACTGTGGTATTGACTATATTAAGACTAGACTGTGGTATTGACTATATTAAGACTAGACTGTGGTATTGACTATATTAAGACTAGACTGTGTTATTGACTATATTAAGACTAGACTGTGGTATTAACTATATTAAGACTAGACTGTGGTATTAACTATATTAAGACTAGACTGTGGTATTAACTATATTAAGATCAGACTGTGGTATTAACTATATTAAGACTAGACTGTGGTATTAACTATATTAAGACCGGACTGTGGTATAAACTATATTAAGACTAGACTGTGGTATTAACTATATTAAGACTAGACTGTGGTATCAACTATATTAAGACTAGACTGTGGTATTAACTATATTAAGACTAGACTGTGGTATTGACTATATTAAAACTAGACTGTGGTATTAACTATATTAAGACTAGACTGTGGTATTGACTATATTAAGACTAGACTGTGGTATCAACTATATTAAGACCAGACTGTGGTATTAACTATATTAAGACTAGACTGTGGTATTAACTATATTAAGACTAGACTGTGGTATTGACTATATTAAGACTAGACTGTGGTATTGACTATATTAAGACTAGACTGTGGTATTGACTATATTAAGACTAGACTGTGTTATTGACTATATTAAGACTAGACTGTGGTATTAACTATATTAAGACTAGACTGTGGTATCAACTATATTAAGACCAGACTGTGGTATTAACTATATTAAGACTAGACTGTGGTATTAACTATATTAAGATCAGACTGTGGTATTAACTATATTAAGACTAGACTGTGGTATTAACTATATTAAGACCGGACTGTGGTATAAACTATATTAAGACTAGACTGTGGTATTAACTATATTAAGACTAGACTGTGGTATTGACTATATTAAGACTAGACTGTGGTATTAACTATATTAAGACTAGACTGTGGTATTAACTATATTAAGACTAGACTGTGGTATTAACTATATTAAGACTAGACTGTGGTATTGACTATATTAAGACTAGACTGTGGTATTGACTATATTAAAACTAGACTGTGGTATTGACTATATTAAGACTAGACTGTGGTATTGACTATATTAAGACTAGACTGTGGTATTAACTAGAGTAGTCCAGTGGTTGTGGACTGAGGTATTTAACTGATTCTTGAATACAAACCTTGGCATAAATTAAACAAACATCTATAACTGTTAAGAAAATAAATTCAATAAAAATTATAAATTAAAACGTCTATGAAGTTGTCAAACAAAAATTGCTTAACGTTGCAAATTCTGATTTTTTATGGCTCCCGCTATTACCTCTCGTCCGCCTAAATTATTTTTAGGGAAAAGGCTGTATTTATCAATAAGCTTTTCATTTTACATTTTTTTCACCCTCTCTCTTTCATCTTTCACATTTTCTCTCCCCTGGGCCAACACTACTTAAAGTAGAGAAGCTTAACAACTTCCGGAAGAGCCTTCAGAAGGTCGTTGAGCATTGCTTGAACGATACTCCATAGAATATTTATTATTTTTTTACTTAATATTATTTATTGTACCCGCTAGGATACATTTAAATAGTTTCATAGTAATAAACAAAAGAGTAAAATGGACGGTATTATCACACGAGGCAATCTCTTACAGACAACCCTAGTATGGAAAAGGTAAAAGTATTAATATTGGGTAGTTAACGTGTTAAACATACATATATACAAATATACATACATTATAATACATATTATAAATATAATACAATAATGAATAAAAACATTTAACCGATTTGGATCGCACTTGCCCTAGAAAGAATAAGGAAACAGAGGAAGAAAAATAAATGAATTAATGGATGAATATATATACACCAATACCTCACTTTGCGTCGTGGTTACGTTCCAAAAAACACGACGCAAATTTAAACGCAGCAAAATGAATTAAGATTTTCTATAGCAAACCATGCAAAGATCGAAGATAGGTTTCTGGGTTATGAAAATACGACTTTTTAAAAAGAAAATTGAACAAAGTAAACATTTAAAAAACAAAAATAATACATTATTTTTATTTTTTAAATGTTTACTTGAGTTTGAGTTACAACTCTGCCAATAAAAACATAGGAAAAATATTTACCTTTTTTATAACCAGAAACAACACGAAAAAATTTATATAGATTTATTATTCTCATTTAAAAAAAGCACAACGCACTACATTACAACACACTACGTAATTGAAACTGAACTCTAAAATTAGCAAAACAAAGTGAAAATAAAACTGTATTCAAATTGCGTAGTTTTTAGTTAGAAAGGGAATCCCCGAGTTTTGATGGCATGGCGCAATTAGAAACAAAAGTGTAGCCATCTTTTAGAAAAAAATAAGAAAGTTCCAAAAAAATTAAAGACAACGCAACCTCGAAAATCAAACGACGCATAGTGAAAATTAGTACTAATAAGGCAGCGACGCAACTTCAAAAAAAACGCAAAACGAAACGACGCAAAGCGAGGTATTGGTGCATAGCTCTAGTAAATATTTCTTAACCGTTTTCTGAAAAATAGGTTGTGAATTAGCACGTCTTATATTCAGCGGTAAATCATTCCACAATCGAACAGCTTATCTGGTGAAAGATCTGGCCATAAACGAAGAATGCGCAGGCATTTTTAATTTCTCTCTCGATCTCAAAGATCTCTCATGTCTAATGTTCAACAAATCTTCAGCGACAGATAGTAAACAATAATTCATTTTAATATATAGCAATCACAATTAAACCTGTTTTGTTACAACAACATTACGTTACTTATTATTACAAAAATCACTGATTTTTGAACAAAGTATACTATGCATTATTTGAAAGCAAATAATCTATAAATTCACTCATTTATAGCTTTCACCAATAATCAAGTATACTGTATAAATAAAAGTACAAAATGGGTATGCCGTATATAAACATTAAAAACTAAATTCATTCTTTTTTAAACGGTTTTATTTAGTTCGACCCGTACGGAATTTATTTATTTAGGTTAAAATTAGAAATTGAAATTTAAGCACCTTCCCGTTGTCAGATTGATCTGAAATTAGGTACACACATTTAGATGATTATACAATATAATAAAATCAATAACATTATAAATCTAAGATGGCCGCCAAAACAAAATGGCGAATTACATATTTTTCCTTAACCTCCTAAAGATGGGTATCAAATCAAAGGGCTACACTAGTAAAACACGATGATTATGTCAAAATTTAAAATTCAAGATGGACGCCGTTCCAATATGGCGGACTAGGTACATATTTTTCCACAACCACCACAATATGGGTATCAAAAAACCGTTTAACTTAAAAGTTTTTTAAATGTATTTATTACTTTTCTTGTTGTTTCAAATTTCTTTAATAATTTGTAACTTCACTTTTATTTTTGTTACTTACTTAAAATGCAGATTAGTTAATATATATCGGTGTTTTGTTTACCATGAATTTTAATTCGAAAATACTGCAACATTTAAAAAATAATCTCTCAAAAAACCGCAAGATACCTTGTTCTATTGTATTTAAAAACACTCCGTCCTTTTGCAAGGATTGCATGTTGATTTGTTATCGCTCCGGCATTGATTTGTATACTAGATGTCAAAAGGTTGTTGATAACGAATGTGAATATATTGTAGATTAGAAATACAAACTTGTTATAAATGTAGTCGCGTGAATTTAACTTAAAGGGACATTACTTTCAGGTCACTCTAAATACCGAAGTTGAAATACGTTCTACATTTTAACTAGTTTTTAATTCAAAGTATATACCGGAGAGATATCGTGTCGCTTCGGCGTCGTCACAAAGAGATTGTAAAAGAAACTTTTATAGTTTTGACTTTTAACCCTGTGCTTTATTCTTTTGAATAAAAACCTTTTTTTAATGTTACTTAAGAAAAAAAACGCTTGAAAGTCACTTTAGATATAAAGTAAATTACGTCAAGTTTTTTAAGTTTATTTTCCTTTCTATTGCTTTGTCCTTCAGTTTACATTAAGTTCAATGAAGCTGTAAAAGCAGTAAAGTTAAATATCATATATTACCTTACCGTTATTTTCATGATATATCCTATCATTGTGAAAGATGATTGAACCTTGTGATCAGTTTACGGGTTCGATTCCGGGAATATAATTTTGTATAGTTCACACTATTTACATGTAATTATAATAATGTGTGACCTGAAGCCTTTTATAAAGCCTACCGTAGGCAACCACGTTTCGGATCCGTTCGTCTTCTACGCACACCGGTCAAAAACCTCTCTTACTTCTCTTTTCTTCTTCGTCGTAAGACAAAGCCTGGATGAGAACGCATAATTTCCAAGTTATGGTCTTCTATGAAGTTACTTATAGCATAGTTTTAAGCACACAAAGATTCTTTGACAATTGCTTTATGTTTTATAATTATTATCTAGAACCTTAATATAAAAGCGCATACATTGCTTATAGAAAGATCTACTAGCCCGATGATGTTTATTCTTAGGTATACAATATTATATGCTTCTGCTATCTGTAATATATATTATGATTTACACATCAGTAATATTTTTATAGCTTTAACTTTAATTATGACTTAAATTATAAATACCGTAAAATCTCGAGAAATATAAAAGTGGACATGATCACTTCTTATGGTCTTTTCAATTTCTGACTGTTGTCTGAGTTTATGTCGAAGCTTTCGAGATGTGTTTCTCTGAATTATGCTGCAACGAGTCCTATATGAAGACAATATCAAAACCAGGCTTTATATTTGTCTGCTATGTAGCTAGAAAGAGCAGCCTAATCCTTGAACCTGAAGAGTTAAGAACAAAGTCTTAAAAAGTAGTTTCATCTTGCTCGTTGACGATACTAAAGAGAGGAACAGGCGATGTACTATACTAAAGATGATTACTTCGTATCTAGGTGATCAAGGCCTTTAGTGATAATGATAGCGGTGGTGAGAAGGAGTCTGATTTAAAATTGTTCAGATTTTTTTTTTATTTTGTGTTGTATTCGGCTGGGTATAGTGTAAACATTTAGTAATTATAAAATAATACCGATCTAAAGTTTCATAATGTGTATTAAGGAGTATCACTTGGTGATCAACTACCATCATCTTTTCCGCACCTTCCCAGATAATTTATTCACCCCTAAATTTCCAATGAGACTGGTTGAAAGTGGATCCAACATTATAAACCAACATCCAGTGATTTTTAACTGCTTTTACAAGGTCATTTCGGCCCGTCGTCTTCGCTCCAGATCCTCAAAGGTTCAGCGGCCATCTGTTGTGTTGCCAACCGTCATTTAAACTTATCACTTTACCGGGCTATGTAGGTTATTTTTGTTGTTAACTACATTCCCCATGAAATACGTATATGTATATATTTCAATAGCTTTAACCACAGATAAAATAAATATTATGACTCCATCAATATGATCATTGTATAAAAAAACTATATGGTATTTAAATTTAAATAAAAACTCAGATAATGCTTAATTTTGTATTTTCCTTTGACGAATTTACCCGCGCGTTTTCAATAATATAAGTGGCCGCAATATATACTCTTTATAAATATATTCCCGCTTAGATTTATTAAATGTGAAATTGGATTCCAATTTAAAAAAGTCGGACTCCCGAAGCGGAAGTCAATACGATTGATTGGGGACTCGAAAAGGTCCGCGGACCCTACTGACCTCCTAGAATTGTGTATAGATAATTAAAAACGCCATTAATTATTTCAATAGCTCTGTTACATCCGATTTCTCGAAGTGTACAACTGGCACACACTGGTTTATTAACATTAGTATGTCGTAACTCATATATCAGACGAACAATATTGTGTTTTATTTTCAATGTGGTTAACTACATTTTTGTTTAACGTATCTCGCGATATAGAACCTTATTATAATCGATGGGAGAAACGGTGTTCATCATTTTCCTGTAGAGGTAGTCAGTGTTGGGCGGCCGGCGCTCTAGGGCGGACGAGATCGTGTGAGCCTTTGCTAAGGCAGTTTTACGTCTGTATTAAAATTAGAAAATTACAAAGAAAATTTGGTCGTTGTATTTCTTTGAGTGATATTTTTAATATTTTAATCTGTTCATCTGTGATCTGTACCAGGTCGATTAGACACTGTATTTAAAGGTAAGTGTTTTGGAGATTTTAATAAATCATTATACCGTTTTATTTTATATATCCTATATATTTGAATGTTAAATTTGTAAATTAAATTATTCTATTGAATAATAGATGAACAATTTACACAGTAATACTAATATATGTTGGTTTTAATAAACCTTATATACTGTATGATTGTTTATACAAATAAAAGTCATTTAATATATGTTACAACCTATCGCGTTTCAGTAATAATAATTGATGATATAGTAGAGAAAATGTTTTAAATGTTCTAAATAAAATTATTTATTGTTTACTATATGTTCCTATAGACTTTGTACTATCATAAGTAATTTGTGGCATTAAAATAGAAAAAAATAATTAATCTAACATATTTCACAATGATTCTATACACTGTGATTAGAAATAGATGTAAAATTTTTAAAGTTATTTCTTGATAAAAAGGCATTAACTCCTTTAAAGCCTTCTTTTTATATATAACCTATCATCCTGGTACAAAGGAATTCAAATGTGAACGCATTATTATTTATTGTAAAGAAATTTATGTTTAACATTTAAATTTAAATAAAAATAAATATTATTTTATATTAATTTCGTTTTAATATGTATGTTACAATCTTTCTGTACTTATACTACTATATATATATATATATATATATATATATATATATATATATATATATATATATATATAAAATTTTCATGTCACAATGTTAGTTACCGTACTCCTCCGAAACGGCTTGACCGATTTTTACCAAATTTTATACGCGCATTCAGTAGGTCTGAGAATCGACTACTATCCATTTTCCACACTCCTAAGTGATAAGCGTGGTCCACCCCTAAATTTATTTCTTTATATTTTAGACTTTTTTTAATATTTTATTTTATTACCATACAGCATCCATAAATACATACAACCCTAAATATTTTTGCAAAACAACGTTTACGGGTTCAGCTAGTATATATATATATATATATATATATATATATATATATATATATATATATATATATATATAATTAATAATTGAATAAATATATATAAATTTTCAAATTTTTGTCCAGGGTGTAAAAATGTTTTTATACAGGATGACATTCAGAGTCCACGTATTGGAACTTGAGGAATTGTTTTTCAAACTGAAAGAGTACAATAGTAGATTCGCGGCGTATTAGAGTATGGTTTAATACTTTTAAGTTTTTTTATAACGAATTTCATCTATCTGAAATTTCATTATCTTTTATATTGAAAAAAAAAGACTAATAAAAATGTAAATGTAGTATACACATATTTTATGTATTATTACAACATAAGCATATTTTATTGATTTTAAATAACAGCACGTATTTTTTTTTTTGTAAATTTAAAAACTGGAATATGTCAAGGCGTTGTGAAAAACAACGAAAACACAAATCATTTAAAAATCTAAGATTTAAGATAGAAAATAGTTTAAGAGATTTAATAAACACTGTGACATGCAGAAATGTAAAAAAAAATTTGGAAAGATTAAATGTTATTAAAAAACAAAGACACGAACGCTAATGTTTCTGTCGACATACTTTACAGAAAAACTAATTGATTTTTACCGCTCAGGTATTGATTTTGTATACTAGATGGCAAAAGGTTGTTGATAACGCAGGTGATTAGAAATAAAAACTTGTTAAAAATGTAGTCATGTGAATTTAACTTAAGAATACGACATTATTTTCCGATCCCCCTAATATATATTGAATATAGAAAAGAAAAATTAAATATTTAATGAAATCAGGCATTACCTCGCGGAAGTCCATCCTAAGTAAGAAAAGGACCAATATTTAGCCACTTCCGCACATGCAGTGGTAGTCGTGCAATGAAATGCACCGCCCGCCAGCCCGCTGATAAATGTGTATACGGAAAACTTTGTGTTTGACACTTATCGGTGTAAAGTAACTCCTGAAGATGACCCATGGAGGGGTGAAACACGTGTTGAGTAATTTGGTGGTGGCGGTTGTATGATTCGCATTGTTTGCCGCATACGTATTTATCAGCGGGCTGGCGGGCGGTGGCCAGGTGGGCGGTGGTGGCTAAATATTGGTCCTTTTCTTACTTAAAAAAATTAAATTACATCTAGGATTTGACAGTTTTAACAGATGTTTTCTATCGTATATAGGTAAAACATTTGACATCTCTCTCTCCTGATGTTAAGTGATGATAAAGTCTACGATGCTTTATGCTTGCCTAGAAGAAACCTATTCACTCTTCAGTTGAAGATTTCCAAGTTATATATAGAAATACTGACATCAGTAGGTTGTTTAATTATTTGACTGTTCCTATTAAAAGTGTTAGCAAAACGCTTAGTGTGGGTGGAAGGAATCTCAACCGTATACGGATGTGAATCCTTGCTTCTTGTTGTACGATAGAAGAAAGGAGATGGGGGAATTATTGGTGTGATTTCGATGCACACTCTCCAAAGTATGGTCTATAGAACAAAGATAAACTGTACTAATATATATATATATATATATATATGGAGTATTTTATAAAAAGAGTAAAAATAATTATCAAAAGAAGAAAATGATACTTGTTGTAATATATATATAATGTGTATATATATATAGAAATGTTCATTAATGACTATATTCGTTCGAATTTATATTTATAAGTGTTACGAAATAAACTTTTCAGAATAGATTATTGGAAGTGAAAAAAATACTTAAAAATACTAAACAACAATATACATGTACAACATTAACAATAATGCTATGTTAGATAAGTGTATAAACTTCTTCTCATTTTTAAGTTAATTATTATCAAGAATGTTATTTTATATATATATATATATATATATATATATATATATATATATAAATGACATATACAGGCCACTCTCAAAGATTTCCACGATGTTCCTTCTCTCATCTAGCGACTTCCTGAGGCTTTAATCATGTCATCGGTCTACCTAGAGGAAGACTTCTCCACTTTTAATGATTCATGGTATCCATTCGAGAACCTTCCAGCCCTAACAACAATCGGTAGCACGAGCGACTGCCACTTCAAAGATTCTTCACGTCGGTGATTTTGATTCTTCTGCGGTCTCTTTATTTCTAATTCGATCTCGAAATGAAATTTCGAACTTAGCTCTCTCCATTGCTTTCCCGTTAGTACTTACATTTCAATATTACTATGACACATGTATATATATATATATTACTTGTTTTATGAAATCGTTAGTCTTTAGTATATATTTCTCGTTTGTTAGTCCTATAGTTGGTTTGGACATGTAAATAGCAGACCGGTAGAGTATGTATGCAACGTCGCATACAATCTCAACATATCAGGTACCAGACCCAGAGGGCGATCGAAAACTAGATGGATGGATGTAATAAAAAAAGACATGAGGTTCTGCAATGTTTTCAAAAATTAGACCCCAGATAGAGAGAACTAGAAGCGGAAAACGAAGAATAAATGACAAGGATAGAGAGATAAATTATGGAAAAACGTTAGAAAAAAATTATTTTAAATTCAGAGATACATATAAGGTTAAATAAACAAAATGTTTATGTGTGTAAATTTTCTGAATTAGAAATTCGAATGCGTAAATCTTAATTATTCAAATTGTTTCTCTTGTACATGTTAATATTTCCAATCAAACATCAAGACATTTCTTTAACCTATTCCTAATTTGTTGATTACTCTGTCTCCAGAGTTCCTAAGCCTCAAGTTGTACCAATGTACAATACATCTGCCCGAGGGGCAAGGACGCATTTACGGTGTCTTGCCTCCACCGTTTTGCGTTTTTTTGAAGTTCCGTCGCTGCTTTATAAGTACTAATTTTCACTGTGCGTTGTTACATTTTCAAAGTTGCATATTGGGTTCGAGTCTTTAATTTTTTTTTTAATTTTCTTTTTTTTAAAAAGGTTGACTTAGATTTTGTTTCTAATTGCGCCATGTCATAAAAAAACGGGGATTCACTTTGTAAATAAAATTCAACGTAATTTTAATACAATTTTATTTTTACTTGGTTTTGGTAATTTTAGAATTTAATTTTAATTACGTAGTGCGTTGTGCTTTTTTAAAAAGAGAATTATAAACATATACATTTCTCCAATTCACTTATTGGCACTTATTTAACATTTATGTATAACTTGCCAACCAAAAACTTGACGACCGCAAATCTTTAACCTTCGTAGATCCTGTGAGTGTCTGCAAGACATCTTCGTTTGCAATAAAACCCTTTCTTTTCCTGTCTCTTGATGGACAATAAAGAGTTATACAAATTGAATCGATTGTTCAAGTAATCGAAAACATTTTTTTTACATTTTTCTTTCAGCGATGTGTAAAATCTAATTTGATTTGATGTTTATATTTAACGTTGTCTTTATTAAAGTATTTATTGTAAATTATAACAATCAATATAAATAAATGTACGTAAATACAGTATGTTTGATTATAAATAAACAACTTTTATATATAGTTCATGTGTTGTCGCATATGAGTAGTGATAGTCCAACGGTAGAGGACTAATGATTGCGAATGTAGGTCGCAGGTTCAACTCCCGTAGCGTGGTTCCGACCAGCGCATGGGGCTGCGACTTTGTGGTCACCGCTTGATCTTCCCAATGATCAAGAGTTTTTTTTTTTAAATAAAGAATTTTAAATTATAATTATACTTTGATTTTGAAAGACCAGTCAGACTTTGTGTTTGGCACTGGTCGGTGTAACATCTCTGAGGATGCACGGTGGAGTGGTGAAACACGTAGAGTAAATTAACGGTGGTAGTTGTGTTTCGCATTGTTTACCGCACGTGCATTTATCGGCTGGCGGGCGGTGCACTTCATTGCACGACTACTGCTGCATAGCGGAAGTAGCTATATATTAGTCCCTTTCTTAGTATATACAGTGTTGAAAAAGAATTGAGTGTGCATACAATACACTTCTTTAGTGATAAAACATGCAAGTACAGACTGAGGAGACACTTTTTAAATATAAAATATTGCTTTGAGTAATCCCATGTAGATGAATTTAAATTTTTTTTTATAATCTGCATAAACCAAGGTTGTGTAATATAAAAAGGTATTTTATGTTTTAGTTAAAATATTTCATAAGAGTTGTTTCATAAGAATTGTTTGCTGCACCCGCATTTAACAGCGGGCTGGCGGGCGGTGCACTTTATTGCACGGCTACTGCTGCATAGCGGAAGTAGCTATATATTAGTCCCGTTCTTACATAGGATGGACTTTCGAAAAGTAACGCCTGAATCTATAAGATATTTAATTTTGAAATTATTTCTTTTTACATTTATGGCAGTATATGTTATCTTTGTGGCCGTATTAAAGTTGAATTAAAATTTAACTTCATTGCACGACTACTGCTGCATATCGGAAGTAGCTATATATTAGTCCCTTTCTTAGTTAATCATACACTTTGTGCATTAATTATAAAGGATTGCCACTACTCACAAAAAAATTTAAAAATGATTAGCAGCAGCGTCCTCTGCGTACTATAATACCACACTGCGATCACCAATCTGTCTGCTAAGCGTGGCGATTATAGTATATCCCCCTATGTTACCTTTGGGGGAGTGCAGTGGGCGTAGTAGGAAAGTGCAAAAGATGGGACAGGGGTCTGGTGTCACAAAAAACATGGGATCATAATTTATAAACGGGTTCCACGATTTGATTTTGAAATTATATCTTTTTACATTTAAGGCAGTATATGTTATCCTTGTGGCCGTATTAAAGTTGAATTAAAATTTAAACTTTAACCACAAAGCCCACGCGAAATTAAAATCAACATTTCGCGTATACCACAACACAAAGGTTTTCATCGGCACCGTAATTGAGTCGGTTAAACAGTTTGCAACTTTTGTACCGATAATCAAAACTTTTGCTCTTGTCTGTACTTTAAATTATTTCCATTGTTTACTCATGAACCAGATAACGTATCGTTCGAACGAATCTTAATCTGTATTATAATTTTGTTGTCGTTTCAACTTATAGAAGTAAGTAAGATATAGGTTTTCCTCAAAGATAGTCATGATGATCGACCTTGTGATCTGCACTGACTTCCGCGATCTTACCTATGTCATCGGTTCATCTAGTGCAGAGTTCCCCAAACTTTTTTATGTCGTAGACCCCTTGCCATATTTTTCCGTGTTGGGTAGACCCCCTACTTACCTGATATTGATTTCCTGTAAATATCTAACTGTAGTGAAGTTTAGTGTTAAAAATTTAAAGTAAAAACACATGTTAATTTATACATTTATTAATTGAATTTAAATTAAAACTACTCAAAACAAAATTTTGTATCTGATATGTAAAATATACGTAACATTAAATAAACTATTAATAAAATAACATAAGCAATAATTTTTTTACTTCATAGGCACTTTTATAAATAATGTAAATGTTTTGATATTATAAGATAGTATGATGTAAGTAAATAGGTACTATCAGTGTATGTGTTGAGATCCACTATTGTGGACCCCCAATTTTATTTCATGGACCCCCCAAATTTTTTTTCGCTCATATAGGCCCCTTGCAGTTTGTCATAGACCCCTAGGGGTCGATATAGACTACTTTGGGAATCACTGACCTACTGGTTTAGAATAATTTTACACAAGGCAAATGTTTTTCTTATATACACCAATACCTCACTTTGCGTCGTGGTTACGTTCCAAAAAAACACGACGCAAATTGAAACGCCGCAGTAAATGAAAGATTTTCTATAGCAAACCATGTAAAGATCTAATATGGGTTCCAGGGTAACGAAAATACTACTTTTTGAACAAAATTGAACGAACTAAACATTTTAAAAAACAAAAATAATATACCTTTGCAAATAAATAAATTGGAATAATATTTACCTTTTTTGTAACTAGAAACAACACGAAAAAATTTGTATAAATTTATTATGCCCTTTTAAAAAAAGAGCAACACACTACGTAATTGAAACTGAACTCTAAAATTAGCATAACATAGTAAAAATAAAACAGTATTAAAATTGCGTTGATTTTTAGTTAGAAAGGGAATCCCCGAGTTTTGATGGCATGGCGCAATTAGAGACAAAAGTGTTGCCATCTTATAGAAAAAAAAAATTCCAAAAAAAATTAAAGTTTCGAACCCAAAACAACGCAACCTCGAAAATCTAACGACGCACAGTGAAAATTAGTACTAATTAAGCAGCGACGCAACTTTGAAAAATACGCAAAACGAAACGACGCAAAGCGAGGTATTGGTGTATATATATAGGGCTTTGTTTTATTTTTACAAATAACATGACATCTGTCCTTCATCACATCGTGCATACACCTATGGTTGCAACTTAACAGTTTAATGTTTTTTCTTTTGTCTTATTGCTTTTCTTGCTGGATACATTTAAAGAAACGTTTGAAGAGATACGATGGGCAAATTATGTTACTTCAAACTTATCAATTTCTGTTTGAAATTAGTTTCGCCATGTAACGGATCAAACAAATCCATCAATTATTTTATGTGAGACGGTTGTAAAAGTTTTATTGAAAGAAATCAACGAAAACTCACTCTCTATCATATTAATAATATTCTGCCGGCAGTTAAGATGAAAAATTAGACCCGCAGTACAAATATCTCAACATTCTAAGTCTCCATTTACCGTGTCATATGCTATGACAAATATAAGCAAGGACAAACGCTCATAGAACACGCGTATAGGAAAACGTCCGCCAGATTTAGTAAAAGTTCAAGCAGTACCTAAACCCATTGGGTCATTAATTTGGATACAAACTCTCAGCGTAAATACAGCAAAAGTTCGAAGTTCTGGTTGTGTAGCAAATGGACTTAAACTGTTTCTGGACCAATCGCTAGTACCATCGTGCATACACCTCACCTGACATGTTTCTGTACATCGTTTTTTTTGACAGTCGTTGGGATACCACTCTCATAAAAATAAATCTAAATAATCTATTACAAAATAATGAACTATAAACTTAAATATTTCCACATATATAGAAAGGGAACCGTAATGAAATCTCGTGAAACAGACACCCACTGTAAGGTAAAGGCTTCACTCGAAGGCATCTATGGGGGATATACCATAACCACTTGGCAGTCGAGTTGGTAATTGTGGTGTGGTATTATGGTATACAGAGGTCGCTGGTGCCCTAATTTTTTTATTTAATGGCTCCTCCTATGTGGACCTCTCGTACCTCCTTATCTATTGTGGGAAAGGGACTTTGTTTTTATTAAATATTTTTTACGCGCTCTTCTATCGTTCCTCCTATGATCTTTCATTCCTATGTTTTCTTTCTTCCTGTAATTCTTCTTTCTTACCCTTTCATATCCATTTTTCCTTTTATTCGATACCTTTCTTTCTTGTCATACCTATTATATATCACATTTTTTATCTATTCTGGGTATACATTTTTATATGTATTATTTTATTTACTTGTCTATTTTTTACAATTTTATTAAAATATTTTTTTTTTATTTTAGCTCAATTCTTGTTTGTTTTTATTTTTTACTTTTACGTGAAACAAAAGCGCTTCATAATATTAACTCAAAAACTGCGGCGAAGCGCTTTTGCGCTGCAAGTTTCAATATATCTTTGTTTCTCCTAAATGTGCATTTCTACCCTATGCTACACTTATAACATGTTTTATTATATTCGTTACTACATCTCAACTTGAAACAATCGTAAGGAAAAATAGTACAAACGGAATTATTGAAATAGATTTATATTTATCTAAATGAGAGTGTATTTGACAATTTCAAGTTAAAATAAGTTTATGCAAGAATGGATTAGCAGTTAACGTAACAAAAGTAAAAAAAAACAATGATTTAGATGTACAATGGTAAAGTGAAATAAAAAATAGGGATGGAACTATTTAACAAATGGAGATCGGGGCTGGATTTGGGATTCAAATTAATTAATTTCACAGCGACTCGTTACCTCTTATAAGTAAGCGATTTATATCACTAGAGCTGCTACTACGGACTTTTTAAATGTATTATTCACTATATCTAAATATTTTTTTCGCTATTCATCGATGCATAACCAAGATCGATGTCTGATCACGTCGCTTGATGCGGATCAATCTAAACACAGAAATATTTGTGGAGATTTAATCTAAAAAAAAATTGTTTTGCAAATAAAGTACAGTGTACGTTTCAACACATAAACGCACGTAGAACATTATTACATGTTTTTATTTAATATTAATTTGAATATATTTATTAATTTTAATCATGGTCATGCAAAATCTGAATGCGAACGAAAAATGCAAATTTTATCTTTACGCGTCCAACGCCAAAATAAAACCTTCTTTTTCCTCTTGTATCGTTCTCTTCGATTTAAGACCTGATATTATGTTTCTTATGTTTCTGCTTGACTGTATGAAATATTAGGAAAAGAATAAAAAAAATTATAACAACATAATAACTGTAGATTGATTAGTAAGAAAAAGTTATAGTCCTACTCGAAAAGCATTGACATGATGATATGTTTAATGGAATCAAGCGTTACCTTGCGGAAGTCCATCCTAAGTAAGAAAAGGACCAATATTTAGCCACTTCCGCACATGCAGTGGTAGTCGTGCAACAAAGTGCACCGCTCGCCAGCCCGCTGATAAATGCCTATGCGACAAACAATGCGAATTGCACAACTGCTACCCTTAAATCACTCAACACGTGTTTCACCCCTCCACGGGGCATCTTCAGGAGCTATGTCACACCGATTAGTGCCAAACACAGAGTGACCCATTTTGGACATAGAAACACAGAGTCAACGACTCTGTGTTTGGCACTTCTGATTTTGCTGGCGGGCGGTGCACTTTGTTGCACGACTACCACTGCATGTGCGGGAGTGGCTAAATATTGGTCCTTTTCTTACTTATGATGATATGTGCATTTTCAATGCAAAAGTCCAAAATGGGTCATTTGACCCGTTATTGTATCTTGCCTTTTAAACCGTTAGACGCCCTCTGTAAGGCATAAGTTCCCTCTAAGGATGGCCAATATGACCAGTCTTGTGCTGCCCGCATTTAGATACTCTCCGCGAACTTTTCTATATCGTCTACCTGGAGGGCCTATCCACGCCGCGACTACCAGCTCGTGGTCGCCACTCGAGCCTTTTGGTCACAACGACCACACATTGGCACGAGTGATGTGCAATTCTTCAATCTACGTCAGTGATCTTGGTTCTCCTGCAGATTTCCTCATCACAGATTCGATCTCGCTACGAAACTTCGAGAACACCCTCTCCATTGCTCTCCAGGTGTCCTCGAGTCTTCTAGGCATGTGATCACGTCTCGGATCCGTATGTCATCACCAGAAACATACATTGGTCAAAGACATTCGTCTAACAGTTTCGAAGCTTCCTGAACACTGTCCATCCGAGTTGGATTCAGCAAGTGATGTCGACGATTTATGCTATTTCTTCTAAAAATATATGCTATTTTAGATAACATTAGATAACATATAAAGAATAGAGAACAAAGTTCACGATGCAACAAATCGAACGTGATATTATCAAAGCGGAATAGCTTAGAATAGCTTGGAAACAAATGCCCCAGAGGTAGATTTGCATCTGTAAACAAAATACGTCAATATATCGTGTGTTTCTGCTGTATGTATTGAATCATATATAAATAAATACAGATTATTTCTCTTCGTGTATTATTCCTTATAGATCGTGAAGTCTGTGACGGTCTTCGCTGTGGTATGTTGCCTCGGCTACTGTTGTATATATCTCATCAAACAATATGGTTACTTCGTGTTGATCGTTCACCAGCCTTTCTAGTGTATCAAAATTGTTTTACAAAGTCTTTAAACTCTTAGACGTACCATTGCTTGTCATAGTCTTTGTCAAATGATATATATGTTGATATATACTATTATCGTCACGCATGGCAGGTGGATTGGCAACGGCAGTTTATTGCATTATGGTACAAAGAAGACGCTGCTACCAATACTCTAGAACAGTGATTGCCAAAGTGGTCTATATCGACCCCTAGGGGTCTATAACAACCTGCAAGGGGTCTACGTCAGCGAAAAAAATTTGAGGGTCCATGAAATGAAAATGGGGTTCCACGATAGTGGATCTCAACACATTCACTGATAGTACCTATTTACTTACATCATACTATCTTATAATATCAAAACAGATTGAATTGACGCCAAATGTTGATAATTTATTATTAAAGCATCAGGTTCATCCTTCTCTCTAAAAATATTGATTTATTGCTTATGTTATTTTATTTATAGAGTATTTTATATTTATTTAATGTTACGTATATTTTACATAACAGATACAAAAATTTATTTTGAGTAGTTTTAATTTAAATTCAATTAATAAATGTATTAATTAACATGTGTTTTTACGTTAAGTTTTTAACACTAAACTTCACTACAGTTAGAAATTTACAGGAAATCAATATCAGGTAAGTAGGGGGTCTACCCAACATGGAAAAACATGGCAAGGGGTCTACGACACAAAAAAGTTTGGGGAACTCTGCTCTAGAAGCTTGTTTGTGAGCAGAGGCAATACTATATAATAAAAATACATATCTACAAAAATACATATCCAAGAGCGCAAGTCTCAGTTCTCCACCGCTGGGATACCACTACTTCTAGGTTATAAGGTTGAGGTGGAGTTTAACAGGTTAGGTAGGCAATGTTAGAGACAACACCTAACGAGCTGGAGCACAAAAATTAAAACGCTTGGATGAAAGATGGACACAGTTTATTTTAAAAGTCATCCGCCCACAACTTCAGATACACCAACGAGATACATTATTTGTAATGCGAATGAAATAATTTTTACATAAAACTTTCACCACTAATCTGTACATATTAAATTAAAATAAGTTAGTATTTAATTCCATATTACATCAAGCATTAAATATTTAAAACAAATTCACAAACAACAACACAAATGTCACTTGACGTCGTTCGCCATTATTAGATTTCATAATATTCGACTTGAAATATTTTCGTATAGAAAAATAAACAGATAAAACGGACCTTCCATTGAAGATCAAAAAAAAAAATGTAATATTAATCTTCAGTAATGGTATCATGATTCAGCTTCATTACGTATTTGAATGCGACTTATTTCATCTTTGAAATTATATTTTTTTTCTTTTCTATCAACTCCCCTGCGAATGTTTTCATCTCGACCGACTTTTGTTTAGAATCAAATTATATTTATATCAAACATTGTGTCCAATTCTCTTGTCTGGTTTAAAGAATAATAATTTCTTGGATATTAGAATATACAGGATGGTATTATCGCTGTAGGAAATTCCTCGCAGACAGAAACCATAGCCTGGAAAGGAAGGAGCTACACGCTTGGTACTCTATTTTTACTGATATTTATTTATATACATACATACTTAAATACACCAATATCTCGCTTTGCGTCGTTTCATTTTTCGTCGATGCTTATTCAAAAGTAATTTTTACTGTGCGTCGTCAGATTTTCGAGGCTGTGTTATTTTGAGTTCGAGTCTCGCATTTTTTTAAGTTTTTATCTATGAATTTTTTAAAAAACAATTCTGACAGTGGACGTAGTTTTAAAGAGTCCCGAACTGAAGTAACAATTGTCAAATGCTACAAGAAAATTTATTTTACGTTGAAAAAGCTGATCAACAAACATTGGACCAATTTTTTTGTAAAAGAAAGCCTTTTTACGACAACAGCCACTATGGATTTATCAGACTGTGATTAATTTTATTTTGTGTTTTTTTTTGTGTAAATTAATTGAACGGTTGTTTAATTAATAGTTGGTGTTTGTATTTCACGAATTGTAATTCGGTAAAATGATTCTAATACTCACTTTAGACGAAATAAAAAAAGTAAAAAATATTTTTAATGCCACTTCCAACATGCGGGCCGAAGATTGATCACCCCTGCTATACACAGTCATTCCAAGTATTCATAAAGAATGCCTATGCTGTTAAACAATTTTAAGTAAAAAATTCTTTTTTTTTTAAATAAAACGTCTAATGAAATATTTTAACTAAAACATAAAATACCTTTTTATATTACACAACCTTGGGTGATGCAGATTATAAATAAAAGTTTAAATTCAATTATATGGGATTACTCAAAGCAATATTTTATATTTAAAAAGGGTCTCCTCAGTCTATACTTGCGTGTTTTATCACCAAAGAAGTGTATTGTATGCACACTCAATTCTTTTTCGACACTGTGTATACTAAGAAAGGGACTAATATATAGCTACTTCCGTTATGCAGCAGTAGTCGTGCAATGTGCACCGCCCGCCAGCCCGCTGATAAATGTGTATGCGGTAAACAATGCGAAACACAACTACCACCGTTAATTTCCTCCACACGTGTTTTACCCCTCCACGGGGCATCCTCAGGATTAGACGATTGGATCCTCAGGAAGACTACTGCTGCATAGCGGAAGTAGCTATATATTAGTCCCTTTCTTAGTTAGGATGGACTTCCGCGAGATAACGCCTAATCTATTAGAACTTTATTTTGTTTAAATGAATATGTTATTTTGTTTTTTGTATGTATGTAATAAAAAATAATGTTATTTTTGTTTATTATTTGTTCAATTAGATTTTTGTAAAGTACTATTTTATAAAACCCTGGAACCTATCTTCGATCTTTACATGGTTTGATACAGAAAGTCTTAATTTACTTTGCAACGTATTTTTTGGAACATAACCACGGCTAAATTGGAGGTAAAGGTGTATATAATAATAAACAATACGTTGTAGGAAGAATTGTGTTTTAAAAACAGCATTGGGACTATATTCTTTATGAGACAGATGTTGATGTCGCTAGAAGTGTAAATAAAGCCTTGTGTCTGCATTCGATTGCAAGTCCAATTTGGCCCTGCCTACCACTAGCATTCTCTTAAGCTTAACTTAAACTTAAGCTTAACTGCGGTAGTAATTTGTATATTTTTAAAAAGATTCACATTGTGGATTCCTTATAAAACTCAGATTTTAGATATTAAAGAGTTAGTTTTGTGTCTTATTAAAAGACGTTTGTAACACTTTATCAATTTATTTAACACACGAACAAATTTTTATTAGCGCTTGAGTGCGAGCAAAAGGACGTGCATTCGTCGTAGGACTCTGGGGCGCAATGTGCTCTGCGACCGAGTGAAAGCGGGCAATAGAACAAAGGCGCAAAAGAAATAAAAGAAACAAAAGAAACAAAAGTAACAAAAGGTCTGCGCCCGCGTCACCGGTGCGTGCATGTGCTCGCTGCACTAATTCGGCACACTAAGTTCGCCCGTCGGCTCCGCTCGCCCACAAAATCTTACACCTATTATTTATTCAGACATCACATCAGTGTATATAAGACTCCCACAATATCTACTTTATTTTAAGGAAACACAAATTATCATAACACATAAATTAGCATTGACAAGTAAAACGAACTGACTTAACAAAAGTCATGTCAAAAACAAAAGAGGCCAGGCGTCCACGACATAAACGTTGTAACTTATATTATAATCTATGTAGTTTAATCCGTAAAATCTCACGAATAGAAGCATTAGAATATTTAAATAAATCATTTGAAATACATAAATATGATAGATAATTTCGAAAAAAAATAAATTAAAGAAATTCCTACAAATATCGCCACAATGATTTTTTGCATCTAACAAATTCCCACAACCCTAATTATGTCGTCAGGTTCGTGGTAGACATTCCCCCCCCTTTCATTCGACAGCAGTGCCACTACGGACAAGAAATTGATTGAGGAACGTCAGCGACCTTGGTTCTTCTGCAGGTCTTTTTATATCTGATCAATTGTTCTCTGGGTGATCTTCTATCCCATCAAGGTTATCACCGGCAACACACGCTGGTATGAAAGAAAAGAATGATAATAATAATAAAAAAATATGAATAAATGACTAGAATTAAAAAGTCCCTGTCCCACACGAGATAGGGGAACGAGAGGTCCCCAACAGCGGGGACCATTATAAAAAAAAAGAAACACACGCTGGTCAGCAATAGTCAAACATCTTTGCACATAGCGTTATTCGCTGTAAAAATAGTTAAATGAAATATATAATTAATCAAGGGTTTTTTTTAATGAAACAGTAAATTAAAAACGCAGATGCAATTAAAAAACAAATAAGGTTGTTTACTAGTAGTATATTATTGCCAATCTTGCAATAAACGAGATATAAATTTTAAATCTATCATCATGTTAAATCTGTCTGTGTATTGATATTTTTTCTTCGTAAAACTGTTCTATTATAAAGTATATAGTATATTTTGGTTTGATAATGGTGAAGCAGTGTAAAAGTTTGAGAATTCCTTTCAAACTCTACTCTATTGTTTATGAAATTTTAACTTTGAAAGCTAGTAGCGGTAATATTCAATTACATGAAGCTAAACCACCCATTGACTGCAGCTGGGCGTTAATCTTGTTTTTTTTCGTTTTTACCGTCCGACTAGAGAATCGATCGATGTTCTCTATTCTGTTCTGAGCTGTAGGGACGAAAAAGATTTTACGGTAAATAAAAAACTTAGAAGCGTCCGTTGGTAGATATAAAATGATTTTATATTTGATATATAAGTATTTAAACAACGAGGGTGCTGGGGAAGATTGCGATAGAAATTTATTTTTAAATGACCCCCGCTATTGGGGGCCTCTCGTACCCCTATTTATGGTGGGACAGGGACTTTATTTGTAATTAAATTTTTCACATGATATTTATTTTCTCTCTCTTCTTTCATATTTTACTTTCTTTTTCGGTCTATTATCTATCTTTCATGCTACATTTCTACTTTCTTACCCGTTTGCTCTGTTCATCTATCATTCTTTCCTCTTTTCTTTTTACATTTTTATTTTACTTTTACTTATTTTCTATAATACATTATACATTTGAGTTTTATTTTATCACATTTCTTATTGTATATTTGGATTTTTATTTTTTTGTGTAACGTTTTTAACTATTTTCTTGCAACAAGCGAGGAATTCATTCCTAGTTTCTTTTTCGCCTATCAGGGTGGCTATCGTCTCCTCCCTGATTTTAACGCCAGACCGGCACTCGAATTCGAGCCGGAGTCCCCCGAATGCGGGACACTGGGCCACAAGGTGGATCACGGTCTGGTCCACGCCCGGTTCACCGAAGCACCTCCTCCAGGGGTCCTCCTTGAGCTTGAACCTGTGGAGGTACTCAGAGAACCCCCCGTGCCCTGTGAAGAGCTGGGCCGAGACCGCGTCCACCTCGATACTGCGGAACACGCGGTAGGCTGAAATGCGATAGATATAGATTGGGATAGATACGATATATACCAAGGGACATAGAAGGCTAGCGATTGCAGGAACCTGAAGCACCTTCAAAGTACAAATGAGGATCATAGAGAGAGAGAGACAGTATATATTTGTTATATATTCTATCTTTATTTTTGCGAAAGATTTTCGGGTGGCGACCAATAGCTGGTAGACTGGCAGACGTTCATCATGGCGTTCTTTAAGAGAGGCTTAAGCAGCAGGAGGCTTTCGGATGATATAATGGTGATGATGATGTATTCCCACCAGTTTTCCTTAACAGTTCATCTAAATATCAATATATATATTAGTATCAATGTAATTTTAATTTATGTTTACTGTTGATGTATTTAAATAAATAAAAAAAAAAATATATAGTTGAAATTTGTGTAGGAACTACAAAAAATATTAAAAAATGTAATTCTTCACTTCTTCTCCGTTTGTGTACGTATGGATTGGACTCTAGAATTTTCCATCAGCTGTCTTGAATCAAAATTCAATTTCATTATCAAAAGTTATTACGCATTGTGTCTATTCATGGGCAACACTTTAAATGGACATATATATGAGTCATTTGTTGTAGTATTAACTAAATTGCTTTTAAAGTAATTACTAAGAAACATTGTCAGCAATTACTTACAATTATTTTAAGATTGATTATAAAAATTGTCACTCTGTGTTTGGCACTAATTGGTGTAACATAACTCCTGAAGATGCCCCGTGGAGGTGTGAAACACGTGTTGAGTGAATTAACGGTGGCGATTGTGTAATTCGCATTGTTTGCCGCATACGCATTTATTAGTCAGGCTGGCGGGCGGTGCACTTTGTAGCACGACTACCACTGCATGTGCGGAAGTGGCTAAATATTGGTTCTTTTCTTAATTAGGATGGACTTCCAAAAAAATAACGCCTGATTTCATTAAAAATGATTATTAAACGTCTAAAAAGTTTTTTTTTTAATATTTGAAATCAATATGCGTATTTACTTTTATTTGTAAAGGGTAATTGGCTATATAAATATCTTATAGGAGTGAATATATTATGAACATATTATTCTAAAAAACTGATCTCAAAAATAATAAATATCGCAATGATTATATATTAAAAATCGTTAACGAAATTCTGATTCGTAACCAATTTACCAACTTTCGTTGCAGATTTTATAATGCCAGAAGTTATTTGATGTATTCATATATATCAAAGTGATTTATTTACACAGGAATTGGAAATAGGATTACCTATATAAACATTCACGCCTATAACGGGATATATGTACATCATTTATTCATATGTCCCCAAGATAGGGCAGAGGGCGTCCACAGTACGTCGCCATCCCGAGCGGTCTTGAGCCTCGCTTTACTTCGCTCCACGTCATTCCAACTGCCTTCACTTCTGCCGTGATCATCCGTCAGGTTTGCTTTGGGCAGCCACGTCTTCGCTTTCCTCGAGGATTCCATTCTAAGGCTTGTCTCGGTATGTGATCAGGGTCCCTTCGGAGCGTGTGGCCTATGCAGTTTCACTTGCGGCGTTTGATCTGCATCTCACTGCAGCGTTTCCAGAGATCTACATTGGAGACTTTCTTAGGCCAGTATATAAAGAATACGTCGAAGACAGTTGTTAACGAAGACTTGGATCCGATGCGAGATATCTTTCGTGAACTTCCACGTATCGCATATACGTTAAATGTACATATACGTTATAAATATAAAGTAGACCCGATCAAAATACATTATATTATATCGGTATAGACTTTTTTTTACATTAATACCAAACATGCCCATTTGGATTTTATACAACCTACCCTTATTACAGTAATGTCCCTACTTACCTTTGAGGAAAATAACCCATAACGACTACCTACGAGAATCAAACTTATAAAGGTCAGACCACAGTAAATTGTTAAGCGTATTACACATCATAGCGGTATATATATATATATATTTATATAATAAAATTTAAATATACAAGTTATATATGTTCAACCAATTCCTTTTTATTCCATTTTTAAATATTGTCGTTCATAAATTAGAATAAATACACCATTTTTTCGCAAGTTTTTTTATTATAAATATTAAAAAAAAAATAATCTACACGTATAGTGCTTTAAGGGTAATAAACGGTATAATTTTTTTTAATATAATGCCGCAAAACATTATTGAACGCATATTAAAAATAATTTGACTAAAAAAAAAACTTATGCACTAAACGTATATTTAAATATCAAGAATCCTTGGCAGCGATGTCGCCTGATTGTTTTGATTTCATTTAGGCTATATCTGATAAAGTGTATATGTATAAATCTTTATTAAACTTTATTAAAACATGTGTTGTTGTGGAGTTTCTTCCTACTTCTTCTCCACAACTATAACTCCTTGCGAAGCACAGTAGAGTTAAAAATAAAGTAAATTAAAAAAAATAATTTTATTTAAAAATAAAGTAGATTAAAAAATAATTTAAGATTTAGATTAAATTTTAATTAAAAATAAAGTAAATTAAAAAATAGATAATAAGTTGACAATCAATAAGAGTTTAATTAAAAGTTCCAAAGTTGAATAAACGAAAGTTTATTTTAGTTCGGTGTACCTGTGTATCAAGAACTATATAAGCAACTTGAGAAATCAGAAAAAAATAATATTACAACAATAAAAAACTAACATAGACTTAAATAAGTTTCAAATTCAATAGTTGTCTGGCGTATCTATTAATGATAGTATTTTTGATCCAGTCTGTAAACGTGAAGGATATTTTTGAAGTTTCGCTGTGAGATCGAATCAGAAATGATTCGTAGAAATTCCCTTGAAGTAACAAGGGGTGGGAGACATACACGTGCAACTGATTGCTGTTGAGGCCAATAGGTACTCGTGTGGCAAACACGGGCCTATAGACACAGCGTGGATAGGCTTCTAGGTAGACCGATAGCACAGAAGATCACGAAAAGTAACTGGATGCAGGCAACGCAGGGCTGGTCATGGTGGTGACTTTGGGGGAATCCTATGCCTTACCGTGGGCGTCTATCGACTGAAAAGAAGGAGAAGTATATAGTTTTAATGATTACTACTTTCGCATGGTCAATTTTTTACGTTTAATTCAATTTTTTACAAAGGAGAATTGTTAGATTTGATTTAAAAATATCAACTGTTGAATTTCTGGCCGGTTCATCTCAGATCAGCGTTCCGAGCCGGTGTAAACTTACTACTTATAAGTTGAAATAATTGAAGATTTATAAGCGCATGTAAATTCGTGTTTAAATTAAGATATTTCGAATTTTAAATTTTTACACGTATTTTTTTGGCACGTTCTTATGTAACGTATATACAGTTATAACTTACGCGTATGAAAAAAAAATCGCTCACGTGATCGGTCACGTGACTTTGAGTGGTAGTGGGGGGAGGTTGCATATAAATGGCAGAGCAGTGTCAGACGGAGCTCACTCGGTGTTTGGCACTGGTTGGTGTAACATATGAGGATGCCCCGTGGAGGGTTGAAACACGTGTAGAGTAAATTAGCGGTGGTGCTTGTGTTTCGCATTGTTTGCCGCACGCGCATTTATTGGCTGGCGGGCGGTGCACTTAATTGTACGACTACTGCTGCATAGCGGAAGTAGCTATATATTAGTCACTTTCTTAGTATATACAGTGTTGAAAAAGAATTGAGTGTGCATACACTACACTTGTTTAGTGATAAAACATGCAAGTATAGACTGAGGAGACCCTTTTTAAATATAAAATATTGCTTTGAGTAATCCCATATAAGTGAATTTAAACTTTTATTACAATCTGCATTACCTAAGGTTATGTAATATAAAAAGGTATTTTTTATGATAAAATATTCCATAAGAGTATTTTATTTAAAAAAAAAAGATTTTTATATAAAATTATTAAACTAAGTATAGGCATTGTTTACGAATACATGAATTGACTATGTATAGCGGGGGATCAACCTTCGTTGGCCCGCATGTTGCAAGTGGCCTTAAAAAAATATTTTTGTCCACTTTTTTATTTCATCTAAAGTGAGTATTTGAATCATTTTATTGAATTAAAATTCGCTAAATACAAACATCAATTATTAATTTAATGTTGAATAACTATAAATAAAATTAAAATGATTGTGTTAATTGTTTTAAAAATATTAATATGTTTTTGAAGACTAATTTTTAAAAATAGGTCTGACTATGAAATTGATCACCGCTGGTATATTGTATCATATATCATCATCAGTATTTCGGCATTGAGATTTCAGTACATATTTCAAATAAGACTACGGAATAAGCTACCTGCATTGTGTTTTTCGATTTTAACAATGTCGCCTGCCCGCCTTAGGGAGGTTCTACGCCGCGCTAGTACGTGATCTCCACACCAGAACCCTAAGGCTTTAGCGGCTATCTATTCTACGCGAAGTGTGGCGTACCCTGTGTCTTTTCTACTTTTTCAACTTGCCAATTCACTAGTCTATACCGGTTTTCTTTTATCTATCCGCAATTGGTACTTGAATAAGTAAAATATCAGGTTTATAAACTTTAAAAAATATTAAATATATCTTATTATTCACGTGTTTTAATATACATGGTTGATAAAATAATGTACATATAGAAATTGTTAAATTTAATTTCAAAATAAGCAACTGTTGAGTTTCTAGTCGGCTATCATATTAGCTTTTCAAGCCAGTGGTAGCTTACTACTGCGAGCAATCTTCTACTTAGAAGTCCCGTTCTCCCCTCTACCCACTCCTTTACAATACAACCTATTCTTCCCTGGAACGCGCTCCCCCTCGATATTAGAATAATCAGAAATCGTTACGTTTAAAGCGAAGCTTCAACAGCTGTTGCTTGACAAGCTGACGGAATCGTCACGATAATTAGATTTTATTATTTAATGGAATTAGGCGTTACCTTGCGGAAGTCCATCCTAAGTAAGAAAAAGACCAATATTTAGCCACTTCCGAACATGCAGTGGTAGTCGTGCAACAAAGTGCACCGCCCGCCAGCCCGCTGATAAATGCGTATGCGGCAAACAATGCGAATTACACAACTATCGCAGTTAAATCACTCAACACGTGTTTCTCCCCTCCACGGGGCATCTTCAGGAGTTATGTTACACCGATTAGTGCCAAACACAGAGCAGAACTTTTCTTACTTAGATTTTACTATTTATTATATTTATATAAATAGCATATATAGATATTTAAATATATATGTGATGGTATTTTTATATATAATGATATTATATAGTAGCCATTAGTGTATTTACATAAGGTGTTTTATGTGATTATTTTTCTTCTCAATTTCATTTTACTTTTTTATTTTATTTTCCGTATTGATATTAACTTGCTTGATATTATTTATTTGTGCATCGCCCAAACGGTTAAATGGTTTGCCATTATACATAAAATGTATAAAAGTGTTTTTAAATAAATAAATATAATGTTAAAATAATCGATGACGCAAAAGTGTGCAAAAGAAAATGTATTATAAATCCGCCTTTAGTCTTTATGTGTGCTTACCCTAACGGGCAACGAATTTGGCCACGCCATCATTTGCCTTTATCGCATAGAAAGCTCGTCTATACGAAACTTGTTTCTAAAAAGAAAATTGTATTTTTACTACATTTCAACGAATCGAAAAGGTTGACAAAATTGTAATGGGCATAGAAAGTTTCAGCCTTAGGGGAACACTTGTTTTATTCAAGTGTTATTGTTGTTTAGAAATAATGTTACTATCTTGCTCTTTAAACTAGTAATAGGTTCTACCTAGAAGACTTTTTGGACTTAAATGTTGATCCCTTTTACTGTTAAAAGTATTTGTGGTCGATTAATATTCTTACTGAACTACCTCCACTGTTGGACATAGACCTTCAACCAGTTCACCTTCTTGGTGAATGTTCTGCATTGCGTTTGCTGATCCGTTGTCTCCTTTCCAGAACCCTAAAGCCTTTCAACTGCCACTTTAACCAATTCGCTGCACTATGTCAATTACGTACCGATAATTTTTTTATTCGAGTAGGCTGTTACTCCGGCATTGTCACTACATGAAGCTACCACCAACTCGAAAGGCAGTTCTGTTGAGAGCCACCGAGAAACTCAACAGTTGCTCTTTACAAATATAGTTTTATAAAGAGCGCGCGACAATAATTAGCTTCCCGAGTGAGCATCGACAACATTTAATTACACATTAATGTTATATTTGTTTTAAATATCTCCACTGAGAGATCCGAAATAGATTGTGGAATTTTATTGTACATACGTATGCGTCATAAATGATTTATTTAATTTTTGATCACGAATACTAGGAGAAGATAAATTATTTTTATTTATTGTATTAACACTGTTTATTACTCTTTCTTTTAAATAATTTTGAATGTTTTTGTGATCAGACAAATTTTTGTTATGATGTCGTAGATAAAGCAGAAGTAAAATCCTTTCCATGGTTCATTGTGCGTCTGTTTGCTAATAAGTAAGAAAAGGACCAATATTTAGCCACTTCCGCACATGCAGTGGTAGTCGTGCAACAAAGTGCACCGCCCGCCAGCCCGCTGATAAATGCGTATGCGGCAAACAATGCGAATTACACAACTACCATCGTTATATAATTAAATATTGATAAATCATATGTGGGGAAAGTAAAGTCGTTTCTGTCGGTATATTTTACAGAAAAACCGATTGATTTGTTATCGCTCCGGCATTGATTTTGTATACAAGATGGCAAAAGGCTGTTGATAACGTAGGTGAATATATTGTTGATTAGAAATAAAAACTTATTTAAAATGTAGTCGTGTGAATTTAACTTAAGAAAGCGGCGTTACTTTCTGGTTCTCCTAATATATATTTAAGTCATTTTTTAAAGGCTGTCAAACATAAACTAAATGATGTAGTTTGCTCTAAAATTTGTCAATAGTTATGTATAGACTCTGTGTTTGTCACTAATCGGTGTAACATAACTCCTGAAGATGCCTCGTGGAGGGGTGAAACACGTGTTGAGTAATTTGGTGGAGGCGGTTGTGTGATTCGCATTGTTTGCCGCATACGCATTTATCAGCGGGCTGGCGGGCGGTGCATTTCATTGCACGACTACCACTGCATGTGCGGAAGTGGCTAAATATTGGTCCTTTTCCTACTTGTCAATAGTTTACCTATATATAGTGGTTTATGATAGTAGTGTTATATCTGAAAATATTTCTATAATAATCCAAAAAGTCAAGGAGTTATCAAGCCTTCGTATTTGTAAATATATTTTTAAATAAAGATACAATAAGCTTTGACGTACGTAACATACAGGATAATAATTATGAAAATATATTCTATTAACATAGCAAGCTCACGGCCTCAGTCAATTCGATTTATATACAACCCACGTAAGTAATTGGGACGATATGACTTGACAAGAAAATTTGTTCGTCGCACCTTTTATTGTGTTAATATCGATCCAACGCACACGTACGCCATTGTTACACAAAATATTCGCAGTTATAAACGAGTGTATAAATATCCACTAAACATTTAAACAGGTAGATATTCACTCATAGACCACTCTGAAACATAACCATCATGTCCAGTCGTTGTATATATAAGACGAAGAAATACGCCATATCTTCTTTTCAGCCGATGGTCGTCCATTGTGAGGAATAAGCTTCACCCAAAAATGGTCACTATGACCAGTTTCTCGCTAACTAAACCTATGTAACCTTAATTACGCTAGTAATATTCGGCAAGTGGTTCACTCGGTGTTTGGCACTGGTCGGTGTAACATCTGAAGATACCCCGTGGAGGAGTGAAAAACGTGTAGAGTGAATTAACGATGGTAGTTGTGTTCCGCATTGTTTACCGCACGCGCATTTATCAGCGGGCTGGCGGGCGGTGTACTTCATTGCACGACTACTGCTGCATAGCGGAAGTAGCTATACATTAGTTCCTTTCTTAGTTGAAATTTACTTCCACGAGGTAACGCCTGATTATATTAGATGTTATTTTAATGCTCGCAGAATAAAAGGTTGAAGAATTGTCAGAAATCATGGCGTCGTCAACCTTGTTTACTCTACCCCGTACTTCTATACCACGAGTCAAAGGGGTAATCCCGGAAAAACACTATTAAATCAGCTGATAAAAGCAAGGCATATATCTCCCACAAAGATGGTAACTTAATCATTACGTAAGTTTTGCCTAGTGGGGGGCCTGTCCATGCCGAGTCCACCGGCTGGTGGTCATCACTCTACTACTTCAGATCAGCAATTCTTTAAGATACGTCGTTGACCTTGATTTTTCTGTAGGTCTCTATTTCTAATTCGATCTCTCGGCAGAACCTAACCTAATCCCTATATCCATTACATCTATACTTACTCTGTATTCGAACTTAAACTTTTTTATATAACTTATTTATTATACAATAGATTGTACTTATGTCAATTTATAGTTATTTAATAAAACCGTTAAATATTGTTTTAAGTTTAAAAACATTATTTATATAGTTTTACAAAGCACGAGTTACAGAACCCTCTAAACAATTAACACGGACCCGTAGGATCAAGAAGTGCCGTGAACACTCATGATCTTGAAGTTATTAATAGATTTTTGTGTACAGTTCTCGGAAATTCTAACCGAGTACTATCTCTAACTTGCTAGAACCTTATCCGTAGTGTAAATAGGTATGCTCCCTATGACGACAGTTCAGTGTTGTTTTTCGAGTTATAAGATTAATATCTACTATCAATGACACGAAGAAATTATTTGGTAAGTTATTTCGACAGTGATTTCTTGAGCGATTTGGAAGCGTAGTTTGGACTAAGCGAAAGTATACTTTGTGTTAAAGAAGGGTGACCATCGGATTTGTGAATAAAAGACTCATTATGAACTAGTGGTGTTTCGCACTGAGCCAGAACCCATAGTACGTAACCTTAGCATAATTACGGCCATTACGTCTACAATAAGCAAACATATTTAATTTCATACATTGTTACATGAAACTAATATCTAATATATAAAATTCTCGTGTCACGGTGTTCGAACTTGAACTCCTCCGAAACGGCTTGACCGATTTTTACCAAATTTTACATGCGTATTCAGTATGTCTGAGAATCGGCTACTATCTATTTTCCATACCCCAAGTGATAAGGGTGGTCCACCCCTAAATTTTATTTTTAATTTTTTAGACAATTTTTTTGGTTTTTATTTTATTATGATACAACATACAAAAATACATACAAACCTAAATTTTCACCCCTCTACGATCAACCGTTATCTTACATTTGTTAATTAAAAACTTTAATTTTTTTGCAAAACAACGTTTGCGGGATCAGCTAGTACACATATAATTATTATATATAAGTTGGAGTGCCTATTGGAAATAAATACAATACTGCCTTTATCAAGCTAAATCCATAAGTAACCAAAGTTTGTACATATATTTTATCTTGTTCAATGTTTATTTACGTATCGACTACTCACGATCTTAACTGTATCGTGGGTCTACCTAGAAGTCCACCCCTGCCACATCTACCACACATTCGCACACTGCATATATAAGACTGTTAAGTGTTTATTTATGAGTACATATTATATACCACCAATCTAATTTAATGATTCTTTTATGAACGTGGCTGTAAAAAGACCATTTATAGCCTTTAACCGCCTAACGCCATTGGTCGTAAATCTTGAGTCACAATTTTGCATGCTTTCAGAAACTGGCTGGCACGTGATGTCGGATTTCGCAACAATGTACTGCCTTTCGTATTATAAAAGGTTAATTCATTTACATGTAATAATTAAGTTAGGTTATTCCGTAAGAAAATTATAAATATTTCATTGTATGTAATTTAATTTTTTACGGCTTAGACCGAATATAGTTTCCGGTGTAAAATAATATGTTTTATGTGGTTGCACATTGTTGCTTTGATTGTAATTATTTGAAAGTTTGAATAATGAATATGGCTTCTATTTTAAATCCTAAAAGCTTACTCGACGCTTTCCACTTTGTTGTTTGAGCTTATTATTTATTTACAAATTTCGTTTTATTTAACACTTTCGACATAGTATTCTTAAAATTGTTTTAAAAAACAGTTCGAATAATAATTTAAAAAAATAGGCGGACAGCTGGTGAGACTGGTAAACCATTATACCCTCAATACTTTTTTTTACAAATATGTACCAACAACCTTATTAAATCATACAATTCAGCAAATTATGTATTTGTTTCATTGTATATTTCAAAATATATATTCAATTTGTGATAAAGTCTATAATTATTGACATAGTGATTTAGTTTGATTTTTTTATTAAATTTTCAACAACTTCTTGTTTAATGTTCAGTTGTAAGAAAAGTACCAATATTTAGGCACTTCCGCACATGCAGTGGTAATCGTGCAACAAAGTGCACCGCCCGCCAGCCCGCTGATAAATACCTCATAATAATTATATCAGCTAGTAAAACCTACTTTAAGGCATAGATGTACCCTTCGCTGGCCGCCCTGTGGTTTCCACTCAACAACTTTAAGGCTTTAGCGACCATCTGTTATTCTATGTGGCGTTCCCACTCCAAATTGCGTTCAAATTGCCAATTCCCTGGTATATATAAATTACTTTTATTCTTCTAGGAATCTTCTTATTATAGGCACGTACCGCTTTGTACTATTTTTAGAAATAAAATACTATTGTTTTGTCAAACAGTAGCTATCGTTGTAAACACTGTGACATGAACAAAAAAGATACACCAAGTAATAATAAAAGATAACTAAAACAAGATTTAACTGCTTGAAAAATTTAGTTCAATTTAATTTAGTTTAAAAAATTCAAAGGATTAAGTAAGAAAGAATAACTTAGTTAATACAATGACTTGTATAAATGTGAGTTATAAAATGCGGAAATATTAAATGTCATTTTAAAAACCAAGTAACTGTCGCTGATATCTGTGGAAAAAAGAATCAATATATTGCAAAAATCTTAAAATTATTATTTAATTTTTAAATAAAATATGTCTGCGTATTATCAGATAATTTTCAAAACAATACACTGACGAAAGGATGTAAAACATTTATATGTAATCTATTTTTTTGGTTAAAAGACAGTATAATTAAACAAATATAATCTCAAATTTACGAATTGGAAGATGTGGCGTAAGTAAAGCAGCCACTAGATGGGCCGATGACTTATTAAAGTCACGAAAGGTCTGGGGGGTGCGGGCTGCACAGGACTAGTCCTTGTGGCGGTCTTTGGGCGACGTTTATGCCCAACAGTGCGCATCCATCGGCTTAAAAGAAGTAGTAAGATTAACGTGAGAAATCGCTTAACTATCTTCACGTATGAGGAAGTAGTTTTTCTTGTGTATAGTTTTAACATATGTCTTACCAGTGACGCGTGCATTAATTTTTAACACATTAGTTTATGTTTTTTATACCTTTCAAACTCACAATTCTATAACATAGCACTTTTATTTATTTATTTCTACATTTAAAATCAACTTACGTTTTTAATTTTTTACAATACTTAATCTGCAATACTTATTTATGAAAATTCGTCGCTTTGATTACACTTGTGTATTCAGTTAAGCAATTACATATAAAACTTAAACTAACTTTAGAAAGAGGTTTTAATATATTAATGAATATTTATTGTGAGTCGCATAGTCGACGAATTTGTCGGAAGGATGAAGATACAGGCTACTTCCGACAATGTATAATTGCTGTCACAATAAGCACAGAAACACAATGTATCTTAAATATTACATCAATTATACTAGCTCTGTGATATATGTGGTATGATGTAAAAACTTAATACGTTACGTGTTTCTACGAGATCCAATTAGGAATACAGATATGTGCAGACGATTGTAAGCAAACAGACAAAGTCTAGTGAATTGGCAAGTAGAAAAATTTAAAGTGGCAGAAGGTACGCTACACAAAATGGTAGAACCTCCACCCATAAGGTAGACAGATGACATTGTTAATTTCGAAGAACAATGGTCGCAGGCCACTTTGAACCATATTTGATATCTTTAACACGTTCACTGCGGCTTGAGGCCGATTCAGCCTCATGGTAGACTTTGCACTGGTGCGGCGCGTAAAACTCGTGTTTTCTCTCTAGTGCGGCGGCTGTTTACACTCAACCAAAACATGAGGCAGAAAAGGCCTCAACCGCACTACTAGGAAGTTCAGCTTGAGGCTGATTCGACCTCAGCCGCACCAGCTGAAAGTTCTTCAAAATTGGGCCCGCAGTGTACGTGTTAAGGGAAGCTTTGTCCAACGGTGGACTACGTTCGTCTAAAATTAACACGAGGATATTGTCGTTAAATCTATATGTATATACATATACTATATCATTTTTAAATATTATTTCATTTATTACATATATATAGAATTATTAATGATAATTTACAACATGTATTTAGATATTTATATATTATAGCAGAGTTCCCCAAACTCTTTTGTGTCGTAGACCCCTTGCCATGTTTTTCCGTGTTGGGTAGACTCCTTACTTATATTGATTTCCTGTAAATTTCTAACTGTAGTGAAGTTTAGTGTTAAAAACTTAAAGTAAACACAGATCTTAATTTATACATTTATTAATTGAATTTAAATTAAAACTACTCAAAGTAAAATTATGTATCTGTTATGTAAAATATACGTAACATTAAATAAACATGTATTGCGACCACAAAGCGAATACCAACATCCTATAACTTACACAATTTTATAAACATATATAATATTTTTTTTACTTCATAGGTACTTTTATAAATAATGTAAATGTTTTGATATTATAAGATAGTATGGTGTAGGTACTATCAGTGTATGTTTTAAGATCCACTATCGTGGACCCCCATTTTCATTTCATGGATTTCCAAATTTTTTTTCGCTGACGTCGCGACCCCTTGCAGGTTGTCATAGACCCCTAGGGGTGGATATAGACCACTTTGGGAATCACTGTATTATAGTATATTCAGTTTACTTCGATTAAATCATTTTAGTGATATCTATTTTGAGAACACGCTGCAATATTCCCGCCGGCAGCGTATCTATGATTTAAATTTGTCTACACGACTAGATAAAATGCAGACAGATTTGCTATTGCTTGCCTGCACTCGTATATATCACTTTAATAGATAAATGTTACGATTTTTGTTTATGTAGTATTTAGTATAAAGGTATATAACAATAATAATTTGAATTAAAATATATAATAAAACTATGCGATTATAGAGATTATATATATGTAAACAGGTATATAAAAATAAAGCCAGTTGTACACACGGTTTTTGTTTTTATTTAAATTTTTGTTATGATAATTTATTTTTGGAACAGAAATATAAAATTTACTATTTTAACCATCGCCCTATCATCCTTCTTAATTTATTTCTTCACCTCTTTCATTATTATATCGGAATTTATTTACATTACATCCATGCATCGCCTGCCATCCCTAGCCATATTTCTTGCTGCACGCTCACCGGAAGAAAGTGTGACGGTTCTCTTCTTCTTTCAAAAGGGAAGCTGTGCTGCAGCAGGCGATGATCCTACCCATTTCACACGCCACTCTGAACACTCCATTGCTAAGACACGTTTGTCAATTTCTTGGATAGCCTTGTGATTCGCATTGTTTGCCGCATACGCATTTATCAGCGGGCTGGCGGGCGGTGCACTTTGTTGCACGACTATCATTGTATGTGCGGAAGTGGCTAAATATTGGTCCTTTTCTTATTTAGTATGGACTTCCGCAAAGTAATGCTTGATTCCATTAAATATGTATATATATTGTCAATATTTTTAACGTATATACGTAACTTTTATGCGTATATATAAAGCTTCTTTTTTGATTTATCGTCGTTTCAGGCCATAGATATCCACTGCAAGGTATGGGCCTACCCCAAAGATATCTATAGGATATATGCCATTACCAACAAGCTTTGCAATTAGTTTATTAATCGATGTGTCATATTATGGTACGCAGAAGTTGCTGCCCGTCTATTCGGAGCTTGTTTTTGAGTTGTGGCAATCCTATATAATTAATGCACTAAGTGTGCATTATATAAGATTGTATCTTGGCAATTGAACTTACTATCTAAGATCGCAATTCTCGTACGTATTTTTTAGCTTATTTATGATTTTCAAAAGACTCGGCTAAAAGTGACGTGCATCGAATTTAACATGGTTAAGATTTCGTCATTACAGTTCATAGACCCCCAGTGCAAGGTATAGGCCTCCCCCATAAGTTGTCTATGGTGGGGATATACCACAATAACGCTTGACAGGCGGGTCGACGATCGCAGTGTGGTATTATGGTATGCAGAAGATGCTGATGCCCATATTGAAACTTGTTTTTCAACAGTGACAATCATATATAAAGAACGCACAAAATGTAAATTACATAAGATTGTATCTCGGGAACCCAACTCGAGATCTATGATCGCAAGTCACAAAACCTTGAAGATTGCGCACTGGAGGAAGGAATTTTAAATTTAGAACTCTTTTGATGTCTTAAGCCAATCTTTATTATATCAATTGTTTTTTTTTATTTGATATAGTTTGATCTTTCTACAATGTTATATAAAGTAAATTTTTAATATTGTGTCACCTATAAAGGAACACATAACAAAACTATTATATATACGGTAATTTTTAATGTAATTTTAATTTATATGTACTGCTGGTGTACCTAAATAAATAAATACATCTCAGAACTCCACTGCTCGGCTACCGTTGCTCAGTTTTTTTTCAGTTATATATAAATATATTTATATATATACATATATATATATATATATACATATATATATACATATATATATATATACATATATATATATATATTCTAGTTAACAACTAGACCTTACTTTAGTATGAGTAGTTTTAAAAGTATTTCCTTTTACGAATGCTTTAGTTTTAAAAAGAAAAAAATCTAGAAAACACATTTCGTCTGTCAGAGGAAAGTTAAAAAAAAATATGAGAATTTTCCGAATCAGTCAAATGCGATAGGTTTTTCTGAATGTAGCTGAAATTGGGAAACGTAGCTGTAACGAAAATCTCTATAGAAAACCCTGGAACTGAAGTTCATACTATTTTATTTCGAAAAAACCAATGCTTATTTAGTTTTCTATGCGATGATGGTTCAGTACAGATTACTAACATGTCGACATAAAAACTAACATCTAATACGCTTTTTAAAGGTTGAATGAACTGCATTTTTCAGCGAAAATTTTTCAAAATGTTTACAACAACCAATCATACTGTATATAGTGATTCCTCTGTGATATCTAAAGTTAATTATAAAACTTCTAACAGTACTAAACCTATGTAGACAGTAAACTGAAATTTAATGATGTTTTTTCATTAAGAAAATCGTATTCTTATTCTAATGAGAATAAAAATATTCTTATGAGAAGCGTATTTAGAAGCAAACTACACAACTGCCACCGTTAATTCACTCAACATGTGTTTCACCCCTCCACGGGGCATCTTCAGGAGTTATGTTACACCAATTAGTGCCAAACATACTGTGTTCAACACATCAAAAATGAATTTTGGCAAACCGTGATACATGTATAAATATACATAACCTAAAAGCACGTTTGAAAGATTCGAAAAAGAAACATATTTCAATTAAGTTAAATTTAAATACGAACGAATAGTGCCAGTTTGAAAATTAGCTATTTCAAACTGGCACTATTAAAAATGAGCGTTCATTTATTTTCACACAATTTCAACGTCGCTCATAAAATTTAAAACTTTTTTTCTTTCATAAAGCTTTCGACTGAAGTTGTTGCTTTGTATCAAATCGACAACTTTTTAATACTATGCATGGTAATGTTTTATATTATTTAAAACTTTTATAAGACTCGAAGCGTTGCATGAAATGTGTTGCGGTGTGAACATTTAATACCGTGTGTATATATTTAACAAAATATTTCTTTTAAAAATTATAATCAAGCGAATATGTTTGCGTTACTGTAATATTCATTTTTCTTCTTCTTTTAAGTCAATAAACGCAAATAGCAAGTCATATGCCCCTGCTAAACGTCGCCACGAAGACTGGTGTTGATCTTTTCTTTGATAGAACAATAACTGCTGCACAAATGTCATTTGCAGATTCAGCATGCAGGTATAAGGTGTCGAACACCGCATTGCAGCGAGTTTGAATGTGTCTTTGTTACTCCGTAGCAGTGAAGGAAGTCTGGTCTAAATTAAGATATTTAATATATATATGCATTAATAATGATAAAGATAAAAGATAAAAAATAAAATGTATAAATTCAACATCGGAACTTTTGACATCTTATTGATCATTAATTTATTATCTATTTATTTTAATCTATTTTATTTTTGATTCTAATCTGCTTCGGAAGGTGTTGTGGAGAAGAAGCAGGAAGAAACTCCATAACAACATATATTTTAATAAAGTTTAACGATCTAGATTTATACATATACACTTAATCAGATATAGCTTGAATGAAAACATAATAATCAGGCGACATCACTGCCAAGAATTCTTGTCATTTAAATATTCCTTTATGTTACATATACACAAAATACATATACATATGTATATAGCATACATACCTATAATAAATACGATATAATACATAATTATTAATTCAATAGTAAATTAAAATACCAAATTGATTTGGATCGCACTTGCCTCGGAAAGAAAAAAGAAACAGAGAAATAAAAAAATAATAGGATAAATAATCATAGGTCCAGTAAATATTTATTGAATATTTTCTTAAAAATAGTGAGTTAGCACGTTTTATACTCAGCGGTAAAAAACATAATTGAACGGTCTGAGTGACATAAGATTTGGTAATAAACGAAAATGAATGCGCCGGCATTTTTAATATATACACAAGTGTATTATAAAATAAAACATAATCGCAAAAAAAACTGATACTGATTTTATTATTGTTAAATATATAAAGTAAGTAAACCTATGCTTTTTTACTCCAAATCATGATATTTTATTAAATTAATAATAACGAATTCGATTTTCAAAAAAAAATATGTGCACATCTCGCAAAAGTTGAAAAAATGGCGGCTGAAGTTTAAAAATAGAACGCTCCTAAAAAAAATACTATCCGCACAGAAAAAAAATTAATAAACAAATCAAATTTGTTATACATTTTTCCGTACGACAGAAGCCATTACATAAATATGCATGAACGTAAAATGGTCTGTCAGAAGTGGTAAGCCGTCTTACTTAGTCGAGGAAAAGTCAAGGAAATATAAATACGCAGTGATAATTTATAAAGACGGTTTCGTTTACTTCTTACTTTGCTATTACATCATTATATAACATTAAAGTCATTTCAGAACATTTATTTTTATATGTCTGGCCAAAATACTGTTGTATTTAAAAATATAAAAGAATTTACTTTTGAATTTGGAATCTGTCATTTTTATATGACAGTTCATTGTGTTTTCTTATTTACGCGCCAATATATTGTAAAAAAAATTGTGATGTTAAAATGAAGTGGAATAAATACATTTAAAAAAACTTTTAAGTTAAACGGTTTTTTGATACCCAAATTTTGGTGGTTGTGGAAAAATATGAACCTAGTCCGCCATATTGGAACGGCGTCCATCTTGAATTTTAAATTTTGACACAATCATCGTGTTTTACTAGTGTAGCCCTTTCATTTGATACCCATATTAAGGGGGTTAAGGAAAAATATGTAATCCACCATTTTGTATCGGCGGCCATCTTAGATTTATAATATTATTGATTTTATTATATTGTATTGTCATCTAAATTAAATGTGTGTACCAAATTTCAGATCAATCTGACAACGGGAAGGTGCTTCAATTTCAATTTCTAATTTTGACCCAAATAAATAAACAAATAAATTCCGTACGGGTAGAACTAAATAAAACTGTTTAAAAAGGGAACCGGTGGTCTTTTCAGCAAAACTCGGCGCCGGGTCATAAAGCTGGATCCAACCAGATTTGGGTGAAAACGAACGTCCAGGGTTTCGTCAGAGCTGAAGACTGGCCGTATACAGTCCTGATCTTAACCAGTTGGATTATGATTTATGGTCAGTTTTTGAAGAGCAAAGCTTACACTGATGTGCCTCGAAGAATTGCTCATGTAAAGTGTCTGTCAGTGGGCGGGGATCATCGCTCGTGCTACCATTGGCCGTTAACGCCGGAAGGTTCTCAAATTGCAACCATGAGATCACCACTTAGTGAACCGAAGATAGAGTTAAGGGAAGTCGCTGTATACGGGCAGCGGAGGACCAGGAATTGTCAAAATTGGGAAGCCAAACGCGGTTCATTGCGTATTGCTAAAATATGCAAAGTTTAATAGTCATTATATTATGTAAATTCCGGGGTGCTTTTTAAGTTTTTTTTTTTATCCATGATTACTTATCATAAAGTATAAGGACACTTTTAAAAAATATAACCGAACATAAAACAGTCGTTTAAGAGTATTAGCGTGACCAAAGTCAATGGGTATTCACTTAATTTTAACAAGAGTTTATATATTATTTATCTGTCGGCTGATATGGTAACATGAATGAACTGTCAAAAACGTGAAGTCAAACGCGGGAAGTTCATTGCGAACTGTCAATAAATAAATCGATCACTCTGAAATATGTCACATAATTTTTTTTTCTATAAATGCGTTGTGGCTATAACGTTTGGCAGTATAAAGCCTTTAAACATTTAGAATTTTTATTTTATATTAATCAACACAAAACATTTTTTTTTATTATTTGGATGTTGGATTAATAATTTATAACATTCTATACTTTACTATTATGATCAAAACATAATTATCTGGTAGAAAATTGTAATAGATAAATGTGATTTTTCATTGTCACGAAAGACATTGAGTTTTAGAAGCGTTTCTTTCGCTTTAAAAATGTACTTATATTGTCTCTCTTTATCTGTTTATTATCATAATGTTTAGCCAACTATTTGTTTATCATCATCTCAGTTGGCAGATGCCCACTGCAAGGCCATGCATGGAACTCCTACAAATACCACGATGTTTGACTTTCTGCGAGCTTAAGTCTACCAAGTGGCGGCATATCTTTTTTTTTGTTTCGGAGGGGAAAATCTTCCGGTGTTCAAGATGCTACGTCTCTGGGGTGAGGATAGGGGTATGTGGGATTCCTACCAACTAAAGGTGGTCGCTCTCTGCGCTATAAGGGGGATCGCGTTATCTCCTGGTCAGGGATCGCCACGCGGTCTTCCTCGCGCCGTGCTATTTTTTCGATAGCCCGTCCTGGGGTATGCGTGTATACACTACCCCCGAAACCCTCGTGGTGCTATCACGATAGTTCGAGACCACGTCGAACCATCGTCCGCCTCAGAGTCGCCGAGCTAGTGGGAGTTTAGGGTCCCCACCTTAAACTCCCGCGATTCCGAAGGCCGTCGCGAGGCGCATCCCTGCGCTGACGCCTTCGTCTCCGAGCAGGATCTGTCCTCTGCCGATCCCGTTCGGAGTGGGGGCATACCTACACTATGTCTACCGGTGGTGGTCGTGGTCGCCAAGAGCCTTTCTTTCCCAACGGCCATCGGTTGCACGAGCCCCGTCTTATACCATTTCAGATGAGCAATTCTTCAAGCTACGTCAGCTATATGTATATATGATAGTGTAACTTATGTGTATATATCGCCCATTTGAGTACGTTTATAAGTAACTATGTATAGCATATGTTGATATAATTAACTGATTGAGCCATCTCCATTCCTTTATCGGACTACGAGGCGTTGTCAAAAGTTTCATCTATACGTTGTTGATATACCTAAAAGTCGAACTATACGGTTTGACAGCTCGTTTTTTGGTGAGAGTCGCCAAGATTTGGAAGGACTTGCCTGGGTTTATTTTTCTTGATGAGTTGAACTCTGGAGCCTTTAAGAGTAGAGTGAACAGGTTTCTTTTGGATGGCATGTACTACCTTCGTCTTCATGTACACTTTCCATCAGGTGAGATGGAAGACAAACGCCTATTCTATTACAACTATATAAAAAAATAGTTGTTTTATAACATATATATACTTGCCAAATAAATATCTCTGTACTGCCTAGGGCTGACTGGTAGATTAAGCAGATTGTAAAAAGGTTAATAAATATTATTGAAATAATAAATATATATTTAATATTAAAATTTTAGAGTACGAACAATGTACGATGAATGCGATTCGAACGTCAGTACCCGCCATCTTGAATAAATCATTTTAAAATTTTCAATGCAACTTCTACGTGGATATAATTTAAAAATCGAATTATTTATCTGATATGAACGCTTTTAATTTATGGCTTATTCATCTGCGTCGTAAAAAAACAATAAATACGACGGCGCAGTCGCGTCGTCGTTCCGTCCAAGTAAACGTTAAGAGTGACTTGTCAGTCAATAGCGGAGCGTCGTGTCTATGGCAGCGGGCGGCCATCTTGGATCGCGACAGTTTGAACGAAAGCTCGAATCGCTCAATATCATATCAATCATTCTAATTTCCATCTTTATTATTATCAGATTGTGTAAAGAAAGTGATTATAAAGAAAATACAGTAATTATTTTGAATCACTCACAAGTTTAATTTTAAAATTTTCATGTCTTCCTACAACTCCCACCTGCTATGGAATTTGATGAAGATCCTCCTGCACTTTTATATACTCGTATTTACACTATTTATATATTACATGTAGAAACACATACTTCACGTCACAAACACTGACATAAACACACTAAACTGCATATAAAATAACTAGTCAATTAATAATAGGAAAAATGGAATAAGAAAAGTGTGGTAATGTATTAAGAAAGCACAACCTAAAGAAAACTGTGATAAAAAATAGAATATGTAAATAATAAAATAAAGATTAAAAAAAATGTACCTAGCCACCAAAGAGTAATAAGATGATAGAAGGCGCCTTCCTTGAAATGAATTTTTTTTTCATTTTGTTGCACGACTACCACTGCATGTGCGGAAGTGGCTAAATATTGGTCCTTTTCTTACTTAGGGTGGACTTCCGCAAAATAACGCCTGATTCCATTAAATATAACTCGTATTTCTTCTGCCAATATTTCTAGAATTTTCTATTTAAACACACAATAGTTTGTTGTCTCTTTAATTACAAGAGAGTCAATTATTTCAAAGCATAGCGCTTGGTTAGAAAAGAGAAGAATGAATGAATACGAAATAAGATTTCTTTCTTTTTTTTTTAAATATAGAAGTAGAGATGTTTTTAATTTAAATTTATATGATTGTTGCTTGAAATATACCGAATGATTCTCTTGGTTCTATATAAAGAACCTATACCATAATCTCAACGGCTATAGGGTCGAATATAACAGTGTGGTTTTATGGTACATAGAAGACGTCTAAACATCTGTAAATGGCAATTTTATATAATTACAGCGTGTAAATTACATAAGATTGTATTACGGGAAATCGAATCCGCGACTTATGATCCAAAATCTTATTCCTTTACCACTGGACTGTCACTATTCGATATGTACATTAATAAATTTTATGACAGTATATAGTTAATATATACTGAGTAACAAATATAGTAAACGAAAAAATATTCCTGAGTGTAACACGTAAATAATTTAGTACCAAGATTTCTTAAAGGATAAAGGCTGATACAGGTGTCTTGGACCCCCTGGGAGGCTGCGACCAATCATAAATTATGTTATTGATGGCACATAAATCTAAGGTAATAAATATGTCTCCAAAGTAATCTCTCTTAGATTCACAAGAATCTTGTGTAAATAGAATTATACGACAACTTATTCAGATAACTTTGAAAGTTACAAACGAGAGTTGCGGATAAATCAGGGGGAACGGAAATTAATGTCGTTTTAGCCGACATATTTTACAGAAAAACCGATTGATTTTTACCGCTCCAGTATTGATTTTGTATACTAGATGGCAAAAGGTTGTCGATAACGAAGGTGAATATATTGTTGATTAGAAATAAAAACTTGTTAAAGATGTAGTCGTGTGAATTTGACTTAAGAACAACTCTTATTTGTAATTTATAATTAGATTTTTTTTAAAGTGTTACAATTAATTATTGTACCAACATTAACAAAATACAAAACACAAATCATAGATAAATTGACGAAAAAGCATATTATTCAATAAACTAATATTTAAATGACAAGAATCCTTGGCAGTGGTGTTGCTTGGTTATTTTAATTTTATGTAGGCTATATCCGATAAAGTGTATATGTATAAATATATGTCAAACTTTAATAAAAGATGTGTTGTTGTGGAGTTTTTTCCTGTATCCTCTACACAGCTATAATACTTTGGCAAGCAGAGTCAAAAATGAAATAGATTAAAAAGTAAACAGATAATAAGTTGACTATCAATAAGAGTTCTATTAAAAACTTTAATTTTCAATAAACCAATTTAATCCTCTTATCTTTATATCTTTATATATACAGTAGTATTATGTACATAAGATAATTGATTTGTTTTGATGAAAGTTCAGTTCATGGTCGCTATATATATATATATATATATATATATATATATATATATATATATATATATATATATATATATATAAAGCAGCACCATAATACCACACTGCGATTGCCAACTCATTTTCCAAGTATGGAGATTATAGTATATCCCCCATAAATTTATAAAGCTTTTTGTGTAGTAAACCTTTAATATATATATATAAATATATACGTGTGTATGAGTAAGTATTCTTGTGTGTATGTGTATATATCAACGTATGTATTTGTATGTACGTAAACAGTAAACTGCCCTCTCCTTCATGTCATTCAAAGGTTGTCTGGTAGATATCGCCTCTAGCGATAAGACCGCCTCTTGTACAATATCAATTGTATTTTTTTTCATTTTATTTATTGTTTATACAAAGTGTTAATAATAAATTCTATTCTCTTCACTCGCACAGATAAAACTTAAGGAAGCAACCTCTCAAAATTCCTACATTATTAATGAGTTTTCAGTAAAGATTAACTGAACGAGACGACGGAAACTTAAGTTCATAAAAAAAACCTCTCTCTCGGAATTGCCGAAATTTTAATTTCGACTAAGTACTAAAAAACTTAGTCGCTTAGGAATCTTATTTATATTTTTAAATTTTTAGCCTACTTCGTGTTTCTAAATTCAAAAATTCAAAAAAGGAGATTTTCGTTTTTCGAATATGCTCACTTCAAGATATATGCGTCAAAGGTATGTACGGAAGGATATACCATAATCGCCACGCTTTCTTTTTTGTGTCGTAGACCCGTTGCCATGTTTTTCCGTGTTGGGTAGACCCCCTACTTACCTGATATTGATTTCCTGTAAATTTCTAACTGTAGTAAAGTTTAGTGTTAAAAACTTAAAATAAATACGCATGTTAATTTATTCATTTATTAATAGAATTTAAATTAAAACTACTAAAAATTAAATTTTGTATCTGTTATGTAAAATATACGTAACATTAAATACAGTATAAATAAAATAATATAAGCAATAAGTCAATATTTTTAGTAAGAAGGATGAACCTGATGCTTTAATAGTAAATTATCAACATTTGGCGTCAATTTTGTAAGAATTAATCATAAATCTCCTTGGCTAATGATGTCCAGTCTGTTTCTTTTTTCTTCATAGGTACTCTTATAAATAATGTAAATGTTTTGATATTATAAGATAGTATGATGTAAGTAAATAGGTACTATCGGTGTATGTGTTGAGATCCACTATCGTGGACCCCCATTTTCATTTCATGGATGCCCAAATTTTTTTTCGTTGACATTGACCCCTTGCAGGTTGTCATAGACCCCTAGGGGTCGATATATACTACTTTGGGAATCACTGCGTTAGGATCATGTAATGTGAAAATACTCATGTATATATGTGAATACACTTTCTTCCATCACTCTTGGCTATTATTTTTCTCGCCAACGTGCTCTGTGCATTTATAAATGTGTATGTGTATATCTAAATATAATTAATTTTAAACAGCCATACTATTATTATTATATATATATGAATTGTTGTATTTACTTTATTAAACTTATATCTTCTAGTTTTATATTATTAATTGTTGAAATATAAACAATTAAATATAAATATAAAACAAATTTCGCAATACGAAGTAAACGATATGGAGAGTAATAAATTAAATATTTAAGTGTTGTGAGCATGAGTTTAATAACTTATTCAATATGGCCGGTATTAAAATCGCGTTTCACGTTAGTCTGCATTTTAAAATTTAATCTAGAATCAAGGATCTAAGTCTTATATGAATTTACGATGCAAGTATAATATTATACATATTCGTACCCATATCTTTGGTAATGATTGGGTCGTTTTTAATATTTCAATATTTTTTTTACTTTCTAAAATTTATATCTTTCTTTTACTTACTACCTACCGTTCATTCATCACCTCACTACCTTCGCCTCTATTTCTTTCCTCTATTTATTGTTTACAGTGTACAAAAAGTGTTAATAAATAAAAATAAATAATAAATATTCACTCACCCTTTAAAACTGTACCTATAACAAATTATCCTGTATATTTTGTCTATTAGTCTTCGCATCCCTTGTATTTTTATGGAATTTCCGTTCAGTCATGTAGCCATTAGCTTAGTTAAAAAAAATATAAAAAACATCATTGGTCCGTTTTTAATTTCTGTTGTAAAATTGTAATTTGAAACTTTAAAACTAATGGAACAAGGTTCAAATTACGAAAGCCGGACGTGTAGAGTGTACTAGAAAAACAAACGTAACTTCGAAAGGCAGAGTAATAAAAGAAATAGAAATATGGAAATCAACGCGGAACGCCATTGGATCATAAATTATGATAATTTTTTTTTCCATAAAAAAGCTCGTGTGGCTGCCAGTGTTAGGGTGAACTTAAAATATAAATGACCCCTCCACTAGCACCATTCTCTAAGATTCAAGGCTATATTTATTTTTAAAGTCAAGTGAAATTGTCATCAAAACTCCTGGGCATTAGGAAGGTAGGAAATTTCTTTCGTAGGTTGGTAGAACTGTCTATAATATTTAGCAAAATTTGGAATATCATTCGGCTTAACCCAAAACCATTTTGAAGGATATTTTCCATAATTAATTTATAATTGAGTAAAACTTCAAAATTCTATTGTTTATATGTATAAATTTTATCTGTATTTATCCATAAGAAAAATTTAAAATAATAAAAAGAAAGATACGTATCAAATAAAGGCAAGCGCTCTCCCAACTGTCTAAGCTCAGTAAACGTGAAAAAAAAATATTTTTATCGATAGCGATACAGACTATAATAAATAAAAAATATACAACTAAACTTTTTTTAATGTTTGCACAGATGACATATCAACGCTTGACATCTGTCAATGTCAAAATTTAATTTACACATGTCATCGCTATCTCTCAAAATTAATTGCAGCGTAAGATTACATTATAAATAGATCAGACGCCAAACGGGTCTTGGCGAAGAGACATATATTAGAGACTATATATTTTAAATTCAAAATATCTTTATTTAACACGTTCACTGCGGGCCCAATTTTGAAGAACTTTCAGCTGGTGCGGCTGAGGTCGAATCAGCCTCAAGCTGAACTTCCTAGTAGTGCGGTTGAGGCCTTTTCTGCCTCATGTTCAACAATATTTTTTCCAATATTGAGTCAATGCTTCGCAGACATAAAGAAAGCTATATTTGTCTTTGTCATACCTCATACGGTTGAGTGTAAACAGCCGCCGCACTAGAGAGAAAACACGAGTTTTACGCGCCGCACCAGTGCAAAGTCTACCATGAGGCTGAATCGACCTCAAGCCGCAGTGAACGTGTTAAGTACATATTTACAAGTATTATTGAATCGTCGATTATTTTAACATTGTATGTAGTAAGCTACCATCAGCTCGGCGTTATTGACAGCCCTTTGTGCAGAGCGTGCCTGGAGGAGGACGAAACTTCTGCTCATGTGGAGTACGAGAGTAGCACCCAACAGGTCTATCCATTTCGGAGCGCCAAGATGCCTCTCCGAGATCGCCAGCAACCTCCAGAGTATACTGGGATTTCTGGAATTTGGGAACTTGAAAACAGCCCGTTGAGACAGGACAAAAAATACATCGTAAAGAATCGAACCCCAGACTGCTTGATCGCTTCTCTGCCACTAACCAACAAGCCACCACATTTATTTACGACCAAAGTTAAATTCTATTACGTTATAAAACTTCAAGTACACTGTTGTAAAATTGTGCATACAAACTTTAAGCTCAAGCTTTGCAAGAGGCTTTGGATGCACATGCTTCCAGGCTTTATTAACTGCGAACAGAAAGTTTCTTGTTGAGAAACATAACTACAAGCGTCGTTAAAAGTTTTAAAAAAACTCTTTACGTTTTCTTACAACTTAAATATGCTTTGCACTTACCTACTTAGTTATATAAATATCTGTCGATAGATGTCCACTGCAAGGAACATGCCTCTTAAAGATCGCTACAATAACTGATCATGCGCTGTCCGCTTCAAGCGACTAACCAACTAATTTTATATTTACATTAATGATAGTTTATCTTTCAACCTTGTTAATGTCGTCACTCTGTATAAATGATCACTCCGTATAAATCATCACTCTGTATAAATCACCACTCTGCATAAACATCACTTTGTATAAATCTTCACTCTGCATAAATTATCACTCTGAATAAATCATTACTCTGTATAAATCATCACTCTGTATAAATCATCACTCTGAATAAATCATCACTCTGTATAAATTGACACTCTGTACGAATCATCACACCGTAAATCATTACTTTATATCGATAATCACTCTTTATAAATCATCGCTCTGTATAGATCATCACTATGTATAAATCATCACTTTGTATAAATCATCACTCTATATAAATCATCACTCTGTATAAATCATTACTCTATATAAATTATCACTGTGTATAAATTATGATCTATATAAATCGTCACCCTGTACAAATCATCACTCTTTATAAATTATAACTCTACATAAATCGTTACTCTGTATAAACCATCACACAATAAATTCACATTTCATAAAAATCATTACTCTTTATAAATCATCACTCTATATATATCGTAACTCTAACTAAACCATCACTTTTCATATAGGATTTAAAAGAAAGTAAGATAAGAACAGAACAGAGCACAAAATGTGAAAAAAGATAACACTCAGTGTACATATCAGTGAGAAAAAAAATGTCTGCTATGTAAGACATATTACGTAAGTTAAGACATTAACTTTAAAGTTTCATTTAAACAAGGAATTTGAAAAAAATAAATGAACGCGAGTTCCAAATGAAATTTCTGGCGGAACGTTGCCAAGTCGGCAACGAATCCTTTGCGAAACTACCTCACTTAGCGACCGTGCGGTGTCGTTAGCTGCACGCTGGGCATACTCGGCAATTTGGGACCAACTTCCGGCGGTTAAGCCGATCTCAACATCGGCTTTACCATTAGCATCGATTACCTAGTCTCATTTTAACACGTTCACTGCCCAATTTTGAAGAACTTTCAGCTGGTGCGGCTGAGGTCGAAACAGCCTCAAGTTGAACTTCCTAGTAGTGCGGTTGAGGCCTTTTCTGCCTCATGTTCATCAATATTTTTTTACAATATTGAGTCAATGCTTCGCAGACATAAAGAAAGCTATATTTGTCTTTGTCATACCTCATACGATTGAGTGTAAACAGCCGCCGCACTAGAGAGAAAACACGAGTTTTACGCGCCGCTCCAGTGCAAAGTCTACCATGAGGCTGAATCGACCTCAAGCCGCAGTGAACGTGTTAAATGCCATATAAATATGTTGATGATTAAATGTAAAAGCTGTAACAGGTCCCGCACATGCAAGGATGCGCAGTGCCCTGGAAACGTCGATTAAAATGAAAATAGACACGGAAAGCATCGCCTTAATGATGGGCGACGACAACCTTCGCCCATCATTCCTATCGCTTGCTTGCAGGGTGGTAAGCAATGCAATAAAAAATTATAAAACCAAATAGGAAAACTTTAACCACAAAACACATGTAAAAGAAAAAAGTCTAATCTAAACAAATCTGTAATATCAAAAGATAATGATAGAAATGTAAGTCTAAAACCTAAGAGTAAAAAAGATGAGGAAAGAAAGGCGATGAAAGCAAGAAGGAATGAAAGAACTAAAAAAAAATTGCAAGATATTGTGAAGGATAAAAGGAAAGAATAAAAGAAATTGAGAAGAATGAAAGTGAGTGTAGAATAAAGATAAAACCATGAAAAAATTATTTGTAAATAAAGTCCCTGTCCCAAACAAAACAGGGGTACGAGAGGCTCCCAATAGCGGGGGCTATTAAAAAAAAAGCTGTAACAGGCGAATCTACTACTCATTTGTAAGCAGAAAGCTTAGAATTTTATATTACATAAATCCTTGCAAAAGATTTCCACCTATTGCAGCCTTTTTACAACCCTATCGTTAATATCAAGTTGACATCAAGTGAAAACTACCGAAAATACTTTCGGAATTTTTTGATCACAAGTCGCAAAAATTTCGACGCCATTTGCAATGATATAAGATAAAAAAATCAATCAACAAAATGTCATTTATATATTAATAGTTAAAAATGACAATTTTGAAAAATATATAAATCTACAATGCAAAGGAAATTTTTCACCAACCTATTATTAAAACTAATAATTGTTTACTATCCGTCCTTGCAGAGCTTTTACTGCTAGAAGTAATTGGTCTGTTGCATTAAAATACAGAAATTAAATCAATATATACATCACAATGATGATTATCAGGTTTATCGAAAATATATGAAAAAGCTTTAAACCTTTTCCAAACATATAATTTTTGTATATTTCCTGTACTCACTACAGAATATGAATTATTATAAAAAGTCTCATAACGTTTATTTTTATAATGAAGTGTGAAGATTACCACGGGGACTTTAATAGTCCGGAATGGAGACCATGGAATGGTAAACGCCCGCCCACAAGGTAGACATAGGTTCTTATTAAAGTCGACCGAACCGACGAAGATTCTGAACATCAGGCGCTACAAACTGATCTATTATTTAAACCAGGGCTGAGTAACCTTTTTAATCAAAAGTAGGATTTTAATTTTAAAATTGTTTCGCCGCTCGTAAAAGTAACATATATTAATATTCTTCAAAACTATATTTATAACAAACATTATAATAAAAAAATGTTAAATTAAAAAGTAGAATATAAACATAAATTCATTTAAAAATTTGCGCAGAGATTTCGCGTATTGCATGTTTGAACAAGACGCTGTGAGAGTAACCCGTCACAAACATATTGTTTCATATGTAGTACATATTTAATTATTATAAATTTCAAGGAAATTCAATAACATGTTATATATACCTGATCTAAACGTAGTATCTTTGACTGAAGTCACACGTTAAACAAGTTAGAATTAGACTAGAAGCTTGGAGTGTTGTTTAGGCGTAAGATTGATCTTTTATACAATTAAGAAAAGGACCAAAATTTAGCAACTTCCGAACATGCAGTGGTAGTCGTGCAACAAAGTGCACCGCTCGCCAGCCCTAGAGTGACTCTGTGTTTGGCACTAATCGGTGTAACATAACTCCTGAAGATGCCCCGTGGAGGGGTGAAACACGTGTTGAATGATTTAACGGTAACAGTTGTGTAATTCGTATTGTTTGCCGCATACGCATTTATCAGCGGGCTAGCGGATGGTGCACTTTGTTGCACGACTACCACTGCATGTGCGGAAGTAGCTAAATATTGGTCCTTTTCTTACTTAGGATGGACTTCCGCAAGGTAACGCCTTATTCCATTAAATATTTTATCCAATTCATTATGTATACCATTAGTCTGCTACTCTAGTGCCATGGGTTTACTTCGTATAGGTGTACTAAAATTTATAAGGCTTCGATAGTGAAGAAAAAAAGGTGCCGCTATCGTTAATTCTTGTCCACACGTGTCAAAGAACTAAATACGACCCATTGCATTTTTTATTTACTTTTGGGATTGTGGTAGAATTATTGCTGAATGGGTCCACCGGCACTAAATATATTATTAAAGTCGTCTATGAAAAAAAACTTAAGATATGGACAACAAGTTTTTCTCCACACCGCAAAGTATATATAGAAGTTTTGTTAACTTTTTTTTTCGTTTCGACTCTAGCGATTTCTTTGTGCTAAGCGAAACGTTATTTTCCATTTTTATAAATCAAACAGGCATTATCCTTCGCAATACAAATGGTTAAAAAAATTGTAGAGTTGAAAACAATTGTTATTACCACAATTATTACTTATTACTCTTTACCAGGGGTGGCTAAACTATGGGTCGCAAGCCACATGCAACACCTTTTGGCTTCGATTGATGGTCGAATTATTTCAATATTTAAATTTATATAACCTATGTCAGCTCCTGGGAAATCGAAACAAATTACTTGTGTGAATAATAATAATTATTATTATTCCACCATAAAATTAGCGAAATCCAAACACCGATCGTAATTAACTAACCGGCGTCTTATGTATTGTTAGGAGTGCTGTCATATACGGTATATCTAACTTCAATATACATGTTGTACTTTTGTCATATAATATCAATAAATGTATTTTGTAAAAAATATTCATTATTACATTTTAAATTCGTATTAAATTACAGCTAGATTTCGAATTTCGAATAATTGCTCGAACTATATATGAGCTTGGCCACCCCTGCTCTATAATAATACTAAAAATATAACAACTATAATTGGTGAATATGTAACTTATGTCAACAAAGAAATAAATTTTATGCACCTATCTACAATCATCCTGTATAAAGTGGTCACTCGAAATATAATTTATTTTTCTATTAGATTTCGACAGGCTCACACATATATATATATATATATATATGTGTGTGTGTATGTATGTGCGTGTGTGTGCGTGTGTGTTTGTATGTGTGTGTAGGCTGAATATCTTGTACCAAAACTTGGAGAATCCGCGTAATTAACTATATATATATATGGTACACCCTAGTTCTACATATATATATTGTAACCAATCCACTATATATGTGACTCGCTAATAATGATTTTAGATATACGAGTAATAAACATCATAATGATAATATACCAGGAAACATTGTATTCAAAATATGGAATACTATGTATTAAAATTAATTATAGTTTACTATTTGTCCTTGCAGGCTTTATACCGACAAAAATAGTTTTCTTTATAATTGAAAATAGATATTAAAGTTCTTACTAAATACTGTTCCCTTGTTGCACGGATATACTCATTAGGCATACTAAATTACTGTTCCCTTGTTGCACGGATATACTCATTAGGCATTCGTCGAAGCGGCTCTGTGAGCTCGAATACTCAAATAACTTCAATGGTGCCTTTTTACCACGAGCAAAAGCGTGCATAAGGATATTGTGTTCAGGATAAAATATATTCAGCGGTTTTTTAAACTATGCGCTTTATAATTTGATCACAGATTTAAGGGTGGTACAACAAGGATATATAATTGCATCAAAACTTTATTATCTATACCAGAGTTCCCCAAACTTTTTTGTGTCGTAGACCCTTTGCCATGTATATCCGTGTTGGGTAGACCCCCTACTCACCTGATATTGTTTTCCTGTAAATTTCTATCTGTAGTGAAATTTAGTGTTAAAAACTTAAAGTAAAAACACATGTTAATTTATACATTTATTATTTGAATTTAAATTAAAACTACTCAAAATAAATTTTAATAAACGTATTTGTCCCACATTCGTATTTATAGAGTGACGAATTGAACAAGTCAGTGCAAGGTAGCGAAGCTCTGAGACTGCGACTCTCAGGTTTTTACAAGTTCAAAATGTATTGCGACCACAAAGTGAAAACCAACATCCTACAACTTATATAATTTTATAAACATATATAATACATTTTTTACAGCATAGATACTTTTATAAATAATGTAAATGTTTTGATATTATAAGATAGTATGATGTAATTAAATAAGTACTATCAGTGTATGTGTTGAGATCCACTATCGTGGACCCCCATTTTCATTTCATGGACCCTCAATTTTTTTTTCGCTGACGTAGACCCCTTGTAGGTTGTCATAGACCCCTAGGGGTCGATATAGACCACTTTAGGAATCACTGATCTATACGAAATATACTGGATGAACTTTTGATAATTGAAGACTTAGAAATTGTTCTTTACACAAAATAAGCTGTGTTATTAACTAAGATACATTTATATTTAAAACGAGCGATAATATCGCCTCTTGTACCTTTATATGAATTGTTTCTTTTTCATTAATTTTTCTAGTTATTGTATGTCTATGGTGTAGAAAAATGTAAACAAATAAGTAAGAGGTCTGCTCTCAATGTCGCTTTCCAACTGTCGAGTTAGTGGTCAAGGCATTCCACCCAAAAAGCCTCCAACTATTTCTCTTATATGGTCAATGGTCTGATATTTTTTAAAGAAATATATTGTTTAATATTATAAAATACATTTTTTGATGTAGTTCTGTAAAGAAATTTTTCTTATACAACTAATAAAACACTTGAAAACTGTTGTAATAAAATCTTGTTTGCTGTGTAGTATGTTGCATTTCATAAGTTCCCGTTCTACTTTGACTACGTAATATAATGCTTGAAAGTAAGGCGGCTCCTACGTAAGTACATGTTACATCTAACATCAAGTTATTCGAATATAAAGGCATATTTAAAAAGGTTCACCATTTGTATTTTTAAATGGTTTTATTTAGTTCGACCCGTACGGAATTTATTTATTTAGTTGGGTCAAAATTAGAAATTGAAATTTAAGCACCTTCCCATTGTCACATTGATCTGAAATTTGGTACACACATTTAATTTAGATGACAATACAATATGATAAAATCAATAACATTATAAATCTAAGATGGCCGCCGATCCAAAATGGCGGATTATATATTTTTCCTTAACCCCCTCAATATGGATATCAAATGAAAGGGCTACACTAGTAAAACATGATGATTATGTCAAAATTTAAAATTCAAGATCGACGCCGTTCCAATATGGCGGACTAGGTACATATTTTTCCACAACCACCACAATATGGGTATCAAAAAACCGTTTAAAAGTTTTTAAATGTATTTATATGATTTTTAGTTCAAGTATATCGTTTATGGTAATTTGATAATCAGTATTGTTAAACTTTAAAATAAAAAAACTAAATTTAAAATGCATTTATTCTACATTGGAACTAATAACAGAACTTTTATTGATCGTCAACTTATTTTAAATTTATTTTTTAATCTATTTTATTATTGAATCAGGTAGAATCTTCATAATAATATGTAGTCCACGCTTCCATCCCAAGCGTACACAAAAATATACAATCTTTACACGGGTAAAACAACCTTTGTGCGAATATCATCGTGCTATTGTAATAATAGTGCCTAGTAATTTGAAAAGTTCACGGAGGCTTTCGTTCTGTGAACCCAGAACAGAACGGAAGAAAGGAATCGGAAAAGAGGAGAATGGAATGAAAGAGTAAGACAGACGAAATGTGGAAAGTTAGAAAAAGAATAAAAGAACTTAACATGAATGGATGTAGAGTGCGGAAATAAAAAAAGAAGTGAAAAAAAATAAAGCCTGCTGTGATTAAAGCTGTGCATAAATAATGAATATATGTAGTAGAAAAATTTATTAATACCATTTTAATATATCTTTACAAATTATATATCAAGTTTATGTGTATATATATATTCATGCTTGGCACTAATCGGTGTAACATAACTCCTGAAGATGCCCCGTGGAGGGGTGAAACACGTGTTGAGTGATTTGACGATGACAGTTGTGTAATTCGCATTGTTTGCCACATGCGCATTTATCAGGGGGCGGGCGGTGCACTTTTTTGCACGACTACCACTGCATGTATGCAATGTATATATATATATATATATATATATATATATATATATACATGGTATTTATAGATTACTTGGTGTGTATTGACGTAAGACTGTAAATATCTAAAAAAATATTTTGTTATATTTACATTGTTACGTAAACGATATATGCAGAGATGGATACGGCTCATTATTCTTCAAAAGGTGTTTTGTTTTTGTTACAGGTAAGTGACGTCATCAACGCGAGCTTCCGCCAAGCTTTTGTAAGTTGAACGTCTTAGTACAAATGACTTTGTATTCTCTTAGCTTACTCGAGGAAATGGAACAGTGAAATATATGGAGCTGCCCGAAAGCTGTTGTGTTTTTTAAAATAAATAGCTGCTTTTAATAATGCGGCTAATGTCTTCGTTTACGATATGAAGTTGCGTGTTTTATTCCTAATCAACACAGTGTGAGTAGTTATAGTATAGTGATAATGGTAATAGAAACAATATGGCACAGCTAACACAAATAACAACGAAACAAATGAAGTTACTAAAACGCTTTATACGAGCATACTTCTATAACGCGGTAAAATAACACCGTCACAGTTAAATTACATACCAACGTTTCAAGTTTAAATTTAAGATTACGAAATATAATGTATATAATTAATTTTATAATAATACAATTGGCACAATGTAGATCTACGAAAAATTGATTATAAACTGTAAAATCAAATTCTAAGAAAATTCCGCGTTATACGAGGGGTAATTTTTATACGAGGATCATGGTTGCGTAATACGGAGACGAGTTATAAAAATACCTTTTTATAAAGGTGATTATAGTATTTATAATCTAGATCTGAGAGGAATTGTGGTGGTGAAATGAAATAAACGGATGCAATTGAGAACCGCGATCTGTGACAATGTCCGCTGGGCAGCCAAATCGGGCTATACAACCAGACAGCAATGCCTTGGCGACAGTTTCGGCTGTAATATCCACTATGGGGATAGCCTTTGGCTATCTCGTAAAACGATCGACTGCAGTAAGGCAGTACTTGTAGCCTTGTGATGGAGGAAGGGGTCCTATCAAGTCGATGTGAACATGAGTGCGTGGACATGTCGTGACACTTTAGCACGCTGACAGGATAAGCCAGAGCATGACAATTCTCTGCAATCTTTTCTAATGCCAGGCCACACAAAACGTTCAGCTACTAACCTTACTGTAGAATTTGCGCCTGGGTCGAAGTTCTAACGTCACAGCGTTGATACGCTAGGGCGCGCATGTTGCCGCCGCGGACAGGACAGTCCGACGTAGTGGGACTGTCCGCCATAGCATCAAAATAAATTAAATTTCTTATGTATAACGTTTTATTTCATTTGTTTTTTTAAAATGACATGTGTAGTTGATCTTATAGTACAGTAGAGTTAATAAAATAGAAATTCTAAATCACGATTATAAACATTAAATATGCGTTAAAGTTACACTGGAACACTTTTATCACATCGAAAATAAAAACGTCGTGTTTCTAGAGCAAAAAATTTAACCTTTTGGATCTGTATAAAATTATTCGTTATTACTCTATTCCATTCTATGTTCTGTTCCGCTTCAGTCGGCTCGATGTTTTTCTGTTTCGAGTAAAAGTAACTTTTTAAAAAAAAAAACTTAAACGTACGTAATTGCGTCTCATTTTGGAGATTCATTGTTATCGAAGATTTTTACCATAGAAGTTAAGATAAGATAAATACGCCAAATTGGTAGCTCTTATATAGGTCGCGGATTTGATTTCCGGGATACAATATTATATAATTCACACTGTGCATTAATTATATGGGATTGTCACTACTAATAAACAGGTGACTACGGGAAGGGCAACAGGGACCTGCCAAGCTTGGGGATGACAGTATATCCCCCATATATTTTCAGAGCAGGCTTTTGTATTGTATTAGACATCTAACAACTAAAACGAGGATACACACGACAATGATACACTCATATAAATAAACATAAAATAAAGCCTACAATAAAATAAATAAACATATTTTACAATTGATATTTTTCTCAGTTTTTCAGTCGTGATTGCTTAGACCAGAGTTCCCCAAACTTTTTTGTGTCGTAGACCCCTTGCCATGTTTTTCCGTATTGGGTAGACCCCCTACTTACCTGATATTGATTTCCTGTAAATTTCTAACTGTAGTGAAGTTTAGTGTTACAAACTTAAAGTAAAAATACATGTTATGTTATGAAAATGTATTGCAACCACAAAGCGAATACCAACATCCTACAACTTACACAATTTTATAAACATATATAATATTTTTTTTACTTCATGGGTACTTTTATAGATAATATAAATGTTTTGATCTTATAAGATAGTATGATGTAAGTAAATAGGTACTATCAGTGTATGTGTTGAGATCCACTATCGTGGACCCTCATTTTCATTTCATGGACCCCCAAATTTTTTTCGCTGACGTAGACCTCTTGCAGATTGTCATAGACCCATAGGGGTCGATATAGACCACTTTGGGAATCACTGCATTAGACCATCACCGTTTATTTAAAGGGCAGTGTATATGTGACTTGTCTTGTATGGTGTAAAGGGGTGTATACGTGTGAACAATGCAATGCATAAACCTGCCGAGAGATTTTTCGTTGACCGTATACAGTGACTTCCCAGAATCATGTTTAAGTCGTCGGCCCACCTAGTGGGGATCCACCCACGCCGCGTCAACCACTTCGCAGTATCTGCTTGAGAACCTTTCGGTCCCAATGGTGGGCGGATGCTCAAGCCGTGTGTACTGACCAGTGCCACATAAGATGCAAGTTTTAGAGCTGTGATGACTTTAATTCTTCTGCGGGTCTTTTCATTTTTGATCGATCTAGCAGCGAAACTACGTGCGTATATCTAGTCCAACGCGAGATTGGGTTCCGCATATGCACGCATATCATAGGCCCTCTAGTTGTAAGGCGAGGGCGTGTTACGTGCGTCAATGTAAGCTACTGTATATATATATAAATATATACATATATATACACATATATATACATATACATATATACATATACATACATATATATATATATATATATATATATATATATATATATATATATATAATAGAAGAGTATTAGCAGAGAGAAAAATAAATTCAACAAAGCATTGAAGACGCACTAAGCTGTACGTAATGTGTAACTGTGTTAAAAATTATCTGGAACAAGATGTATTGTCGTTCGTATAGTCCACTGTTTAATCCTTTTATTCTATATTTTTATACCACGAAGCTATCTTTTACGTTTCCGTTAAACGTGTTACAGATAAACCTTGCCGCGCCGTGTACGTGTCAAAATTTAAGTCAATAATTTATAAATTTTGCAATTCTTATTAATTTTATATGAAAATTATGATCCAAATAAAGACTTATAAATATATAATAACACTCCATAACGTGAATTTAACTATTAGGTGTCTTGTTATGTTCATGTTTATCTTCTACATATGTTAGGGACTGCTTGCTGCTGCCTATATTCGATTCATGCTAGAAGCTGTTAGCTTTTCTGGCTTTTACGATTTCTTCAGACTCAAGACTCGCGAATTAAACAAAAATATCTACGTTAGATGCGTCTCCTGACGTATGACAACATTTTTTGTGGCCATCTGTTTCTACCTTTATTGATGTGCAACTAGGGACTTTATTAACTATCTAAAATGTTTTGGTTTCTGTTATTATTTTTATTCTCTTCTTCCATACTTTACAATATATATCTTTCTGTCTCTTTCATTCCATAATACATTCTATTTTTCTCTTTCGCTCTTTAAACCTTTCATCCATCCTCAAACTGCAGTTAGGTGTAATTACTATTTATAATATCACTGTTTTTATTTTCATTTTCCTCTTATACATATATCACAGTTCTTTAATTTATCACGATTAGAGTATTATTGTTTTATACATTTTCACTTTTCCAAACATAATTAAGGTAACATATTTATAAGTTACAATATAAATGATTTTTGGAAATAAATGTAAAAGCTTAAAGCTTAAAGCTTTTTAAATTGATAAAAAATCATCCTGTATAACAAAAGATGTTTAAAATTGAATATATGTAGTGTTCGTGAAGTGCATAAATTCGTATTGTGTTCACGTTGAAGATTACGTACCGCAGACTTTTTGAGTGAAGGCTTTTGTTCTACTTCCGGGAATTTTACAAAGCAGGTTTGAAAGTAAAATATGCTATTTGGTTTTGATAATACAAAATATATACAACCCAGTAATAATAATATGAATTCAAATTTGTAGAGGAACATAGTGTGTAGGCGATGGCGTTGCGGTTGAAAGGCTCTCTCCTAATAGACCTTAGTTATATAAATATAAATATAAAAGTGTTTCTGAGGCTCTACGAGATCCGCGTAGCAACAGCGTCGTAGCGGTAGAAGTGATGGGAGAGGCACATAGTGTGTGCAGGCGATGGCGTTGCGGCGGAAAGGTTCTCTCCTAATAGACCTTAGCTATATAAATATAAATATAAAAGTGTTTCTGAGGCTCTACGAGATCCGCGTAGCAACAGCCTCGTAGCGGTAGAAGTGATGGGAGAGGCACATAGTGTGTGCAGGCGATGGCGTTGCGACTGAAAGGTTCTCTCCTAATAGACCTTAGTTATATAAATATAAAAGTGTTTCTGAGGCTCTACGAGATCCGCGTAGCAACAGCCTCGTAGCGGTAGAAGTGATGGGAGAGGCACATAGTGTATGCAGGCGATGGCGTTGCGGCTGAAAGGTTCTCTCTTAATAGACCTTAGTTATATAAATATAATAGTGTTTCTGAGGCTCTACGAGATCCGCGTAGCAACAGCCTCGTAGCGGTAGAAATGATGGGAGAGGCACATAGTGTGTGCAGGCGATAGCGTTGCAGCTGAAAGGTTCTCTCTTAATAGACCTTAGTTATTTGAATATAAATATAAAAGTGTTTCTGAGGCTCTACGAGATCCGCGTAGCAACAGCGTCGTAGCGGTAGAAGTGATGGGAGAGGCACATAGTGTGTGCAGGCAATGGTGTTGCGGTTGAAAGGTTCTGTCCTAATAGACCTTAGTTATATAAATATAAATATAAAAGTGTTTCTGGGGCTCTACGAGATCCGCGTAGCAACAGCCTCGTAGCGGTAGAAGTGATGGGAGAGGCACATAGTGTATGCAAGCGATGGCGTTGCAATTGAAAGGTTCTGTCCTAATAGACCTTAGTTATATAAATATAAATATAAAAGTGTTTCCGAGGCTCTACGAGATCCGCGTAGCAACAGCCTCGTAGCGGTAGAAGTGATGGGAGAGGCACATAGTGTGTGCAAGCGATGGCGTTGCGGTTGAAAGGTTCTGTCCTAATAGACCTTAGTTATATAAATATAAATATAAAAGTGTTTCCGAGGCTCTACGAGATCCGTGTAGCAACAGCTTCGTAGCGGTATCCCCGTAGGCGACATTATGTCAACTCCCTTAGCATTAAGCACAGCCTGGGGTAAAGTTTGTTGAATTTATTCGCGCTACGTTTGAGCTTTTACTGTCTGTATGCGAGCTTTTATCAATTTATTAAAAGAAATAAAGCGAGGAAATGTAAGAATAATTGTTTATTGCATTGAATACTTGTATTTCGAATATATAAGTAAGACATTATTGATATATTTTATTGAATAAGTTTTTTTACACTGATGTACTTCTAAACGTATTCACCATAAGTAAGAAAAGGACCGAATAGATTAGTGTTTGGCACTAATCGGTGTAACATTACTCCCGAGGATACCTCGTGGAGGGGTCAATTACGTGTTTAGTGAATTAACGGTGGTAGTTGTGTTTCGCATTGTTTACTGCACGCGCATTTATCAGTGGGCTGGCGGGTGGTGCACTTTATTGCACGACTACTGCTGCATAATGGTAGTAGCTATATATTAGTCCTTCTCTTACTTTATTGGAAAAGGCTTATTATTTCATAAACAAATATTTTAATTAATTGGCAGTGACGTCGCCTAATTGTTTTGATTGTTAGGCTATATCTGATAAAGTGTATATGTATAAATCTGTATTGTTAAACTTTATTAAATATGTGTTGTTGTGGAGGTTCTTCCTACTTCTTCTCCACAACTGTAACACCTAGCCAAAAAGAGTAGAGTCAAAAATAAAAGAGATTGATAAAAATAAATAGATAATAAGTTGACGACCAGTAAGAGTTCTGTTAAAAGCTTTTTTAATCTTTATCGTTATTTTTCATGTGTATTACATAAATAAAATAATTAGATATTTTGGCAAATGATGTATACGTGTTTGAGAATGATTGTATATGTAGTCGTATGTGTGTGTGTGTGTGTGCGAAAGAGATAGGAGATGAGGGCGAGTTGTCTCTAGTAGTTTCAGCCCGTAGACGCCCCGTACAAGGTAAAGGTACTCCATCAAAGATATATATTAGGAGATATACCGTAATCACGTCGCTTGGTAGGTGGGTTGTCGATCGTCATGTCAGCTATATATGTATGTGAGGATATAATCGCCACACTTAGCAGTTTTGGCGATTGCATTGTGGTGTTATGGTATGCAAAAGATGCTGATTATCTTTTGGAATCTTATTTTGTAGCAGTGGCAATCTTTTATAATTATTACATAAATTATGGATTTCTTATCTTTATTGGATTATTTATTCATTTTACTTACTGTATGACTACCGTTGTTCAATGTATATAAAATATATTTATTCATTTATAAACCAGTCTAAGAATCAACGAAAAAGCCTTAGAAAGTTTAAGGTTGTTGGACAATGGTCAAATGAAACAAAAAATTATACTTTAAAAAGGCTTCGCTAAACACTGTCGAAGTTCACAGAGGTAACTTGTTTGCGATTGTCAATCGTATATAATTAAAGAATAAAATGTAGTCTATATATGAGACTGTATTCCGGAATTGAACCGCGACTTGCGATCGCTAGTTTCGGTCTTTTACCGCAAAGCTATCACTGGTCGAGGAGTTAGATATATATACATACATACATACTTATATATATATATATATATATATATATGTATATATGTATAAATGTATAAATACTTGACTGATAAGGGTATATTCAAATCACATCTCCCACTACATGCTAAGAAAATGGTTATAGACTCTGAGATTTTACCACACCTCACCTGAGGATGCCGAACCAAAAGTTTCAAGGCTAGGAACAAAATACAGACTACTTATAAAAGAATGGAGAGAAGCTACTCGGATATTAAATGAATAGATAAGATAAGGAACACAGCCATCTGCAAATAAACGTGTATAACAGATGCACCTACCTATTCCCTCTAAAGAAAGTGGTGCTGGACAGGTCAAGTATATATATATAAATATATATATATATATATATATATATATATATATATATATATATACACACACATTACATTATGTTTAAGTAGTTATAACACTAATTGTTTAATTCCGACATGATTCAAGATCAATAATTAAAAATATTTTCTTTATTTTGCTATTTTTGGTGTTAGAGATTTAATATCCTATTTAAGCAAGTTTAGTATTGTTTTTTGTGTGCTATAATGAAGACGGTAACAACACAGAAGTGCACTTGCTTGTACAGTCGCATTCATTTTAGAAGTTAATAAAGCTGTGATAAATAAAACTAGAGGAGATATTAAATTTATAAAAATATATATCGTAACGAAGACAGGAAACGTATATATACGTGTCAAGCACAAAATGTTTTTTTTTATGAGGCCTCCGCTATTGGGACCCCTCCTTCCACCCCTATTTTGCTGGGAACAGGGTTTTTTATTTCTTTACAATTTTCTCCGTCTTCCATAGTTCACAATATCATTTTTCTTCCATTTATCATTCCATAATTCCATCTTCCTTTCTCAATCATTCCATTCCTTTCATCCATCCTTAAACACTTCAGTTGTATTTTCTATTGCAGTATCGCAGCTTAATTTAGTTTATTTATTTCTCTCATGTACATCAATTTTACATTTTTTATTTTATTTTTAATAAATCTATTTTAAAAAGATTACAATATTTTATGTTTAACTATGTTTTATTCCTATTAATTACATATTGTGCAACTTTTCTGAAGAATTTGAAGATCGCAAAATGTGTAGAAAAGGTACAATATGTTGGTATGACTAAAATCCATTAGAACGAGTATCCAAATTATAGTTTTGTAACGACTGCAGAGGTTTTATACTGTAGGTGGCTCGCAAGAAAATTGACAATGTTTTTAATTTTCTAACTTTCAAATATCAAAATTATTACGTACAAGAAAAGCCAATACTGGGGGCATTCTAAATCAGTCTACATTTTAAAGAGAAGTGAAAAACAAGAAGATTTATAATAGAATCGCTGCCAGTTTCGTTGCCCAAAATCTAGAACATTACAAATGCGAATTTTTATTCAGTCTACTTTTCTCTATCCCCAACACACTGTCGTGAAAATATGTACTTACTAATTTAAAATTAACTAATGTATATACTTAGATTCAACGTAAATATAGTTAAAAATAAAAACGTTTTTTTAGTGTAACATTTATTACATACAAATGACTTAAAATAAGTAATTTTAAATAATAGTTTTCATAATTTTGTAATAAGTTTGTATGTACCCCCTCAGTGTAAAAGCCTCCTTCAAAGCTTTTCATTTTTCTCTATCTTTGTCAACTCGAAGCCTCCCGTGACCTGCCGTAGCCACGATCTCGTCAGCTCATCTGGCAGTAGAACTGCCTCTCGCTCTGGTACCTCGTGGTCCCGTTCATTTTATAATCCTTTGTGTTATTACAATTGCAAAGTGTTAATTTGTACATTAATATAAAAGCATTGAAAATGAAAAAAAAAATATTCGTAACAGTCTCTAGCTGCAATACAATCCTTTAAATGGTCCGTTTTTGTAGACCTCTCATACTGCGTGCTCTGTATGTGGCAGAAACGTTACAATTTTAGTTTAAATATTTGTTTTCAGTTCTTCACAATTACTTTTTCACTTTTCTAACATTCTTTACCTTCTTTCCATCATATATATTCCTAGTAGCATTAGGTTTTTATTACAGAATATTTTTATATTGTTTTCTTTATTCACAAATTTAAATTACACTTTTATTATGTATTTTTACTTTTATATATTTATATAATTACATCGATTGTTAATATGATATTTTATCTTGTGTTTTTTAAACGTTGAAACCAGTTATCAATAACAGCACGCACTCTACGGGGAAATTACTTTACTTCAGTTTATTGTTTGTTTTAGGTACTCCGAATTACCATGGCATATACAGCAAGCCTTACTTTCTAAAACTGACCATAAATCATGATCCAGTTTATTAAGATCTGGACTAGACGACGAGTTTTCAGCTCTGATGAAGTCTAGAAAGTTCCTTTGTTACCATGATTAGGTTGAACGAACTTTATAATCCTGCGCTGAGTTTAACTGAAAAAACCATTCTTAAATATTTAATGGAATCAGGCGTTTACAATGTTTTGGCGCGAAAATAATAAAACATAATGAATGAACTGTCATATAAAAATAACAGATTCCAAATTCAAAAACAATACATTTTATTTTTTAATTATAACAATATTTAGTCAAAAGTGTTAAAAAATAGCGCAATTTTATGGTGTTTTCGAAATATTTCTTTGGAAATTAATCTGAAATGTAAATAACGGTTGCAACTGCTTTAGTAATCTCGTAAAAACCACTTTTAATTTATTTATGTGTAATTTTAGATGTCACGTGTGCTATATGAAAATGTGTCTTTATTATAAAAGTCCATTTAAAGAATATACTAAACAACTGAAGTAATTTGGTCAGAAAGTTTAAAAATATTCTTTTCGCACTTCGCCGGCGCGTTTCTATTCAATTTTCCGAAGTGTTCTTAATGCGCAAACTCGAAGTTTCCACTTCGTACATCAAAGTGCAAACGACATTCTAACTTTCATTGGTTCTAGAAAACTTTGGAATTATTCCACTAAGTAGTTTGATCCAACAAAATGTATTATTTTAAGCGGCGCCAACGTGTTTTTAAATTTGGTAGGATTATATATTTTTACATATTTTTTAACTACACTTTTAGTCTATTAAAACAAACATTAAATGCTTTAATTTGAATCGCATTGATTATCAAATTGAATGTACTTTACAATGTATTTTATAAAAATCTAAATATCGTTTTTATTTCTCCTTTTTAAATATAATTTATCATTTCAACCGTACTTTGTTCAATGCAGGACATTAGCTTCTGTCATATATATCCAACAAGACGATATCAACATATATATAGTGTCTTCTGATATCTAAAACGTATATATCAAGTCGTCTGTTCATTTAATAGACACGCCATACACGCTTGCCGATTACCGCCACCACACTAAATTCAAGTCCTTATAAGACTTATATTCATCATCAATAACATCATCATTTCTTCCGTATATCCTCCACTGGTGATATACGCTCTTCATACATTTTAAATGGAATCGATTGAAAGCGGTCTAATGGTATAATCCAGGGGTGAGCAACCTTTTTTGGTCGGAGGGCCGCAGTTTCAAAAACAGTGGGCCATGAAAAAAAAATATATTCAAGGTTCAAATCATGTTCCAAACGTAATTTATTTTCGTAATCAACCGATTTACAACTAATTACACACTTATATTATCTTTAAAGCGTTGATTCTAGCCTTAAAAAAAAACACAAATAAATTAAAATTTACTTGCCTCGAGGGTCGCATGCGGTCCGCGGGCCGCGGAATGGTCATCCCTGGTATAACCCATATATATATTTGACGGAGGCCTATACCTTGCAGTGGTATGGTTTGAAGAAACTACGAATAATTATGTAATATTTTCTGCGATAATTTCTGGCGATCGCAGTGTTTTATTATGGTACTCGGATCACGCTGCTGCCTATCCTCTTGAAACATGTTAGTATGCAGTGGCAATTCTATATAATTATTCCACAAAATGTCAATTATAAGACTATATCCCGGGAATCTAACTCGCGACCTACTCTCGCAAGTTTAACTCCTTACCGCTATTCTACCACGGCTTAATAAATGTTGTTATTTAAAGTTAAACCCATAAAATATCTGTAAATTCCTTAACAGAATAAACGGTAATAAATGCGACGACTCATCACTATTTATATCACTAAGTCTTATTTTTAAGATAGATTACAAAAGATACTCTCTCCATTATTTTACTTCCAAATAGCAATACTTAAGCAGCAATGTACTGGAAACTTCAGATAAAGAGAGCTTTGTGACAAAGACTGAATGTCCGTTTTTTCATTGCTGTATTACTCTTTAGCTGCGTTTTATAAAGTCTTTGAAAGTTTATTTACAGTAAATACATTTTATTCGTAATATACAACGTGATTTTTACCATTATAAAGGTTCTATAGCTCTAACTAATCATCGTGTATAAATAAAAGTAAATAAATATGATCATGTAAGAATATACAGTATAATATAGGGATGGCGAAGGAAGATAGGCGATGTATGATAAGTAACAAGGTATAGAAAGGAATAGAAGAATGAGAGGGACAATAGAGGATGAATATCAAACGGCAGAGGAGTGCAAGAGGTCCCTATAACGTTTGTAACTGTACAAATCTATATATTACTTCGTTTTTAATTAATTACACACTATACATTACCGCTTAGCTATCCTTATAAGATACACTTCTTTTTAAAATACATAATAATAATAATAATAAAGCTTTATATCATTCCATACAAATGACATAAGATGAATAATTTTAAATAATAGTTTTGATAATTTTGTATTAAGTTTGTATGGACCCCCTCAGGGTAAAAGCCTCCTTCAAAGCTTTCCATTTTTCTATAACTTTGTCAACTCGAAGCCTCCAGTGACCTGCCGTAGCCAAGATCTCGTACACCATCTGGCAGTAGAACTGCCTCTCGCTCTGGTACCTCGTGGTCCCGTCCATTTTATAACCCTTTGTGTCCACCTGTTATCAGCGACCCTCGTCACGTGACCTGTTGTAGGGAATATGTAAGTGCATTTGTTATACACCATTTGTGTGTGCAAATGTAATACACGTTTTTTTTGCGGATGGCTGTGTTTTGTTATTATGTTTTGATTTGATTTAAATATACATTCGCTGAAATGAATAGCGAGCATTGGTTTTAACACGTTACTCTTTTACCTTTCTGGAAAAAGTAAAGTGCGAGTTTTTCAAGGTATATGAAACATTCGTGTAGTGAATTGGTCATTGATTTTCTTTGATCTTATCGACGCTTACAGTTAAGCAATTTGTGTGTAAGGAAGGTGTGCAATTGATTTGAAAAAGGCAGCATTTATTTATCTTTTAGATAAATAGCAACCCTTTTAAGTGAGCAGTTTTATTGTGGAAATAATGATTCGTTTAATTAGTACGCTTTTAATGTACTTATATGCAACGAAAAATAGTTTTTTTTTTTAAAAGTAATTAAGAATTAACATGAAAGTTCTTAAAACAAATTTAAATTTACATTTAAAATACTTTTAAATTAAAATTTAAACATTTATACACAGCATTGCTTTTATACACAGATACCCTCAGTGTATTAAACAATAAAGAATTGAGACAAAAACCACTGTCGCATTTGCACTGACTATCCACGTTAATTAGTAACTTTTTATAACTTAGTTACTTCCTTGAATCTTATAAAAAAGCGTCTAACTTTTGCGGAACCCATGCGTGATATCTACGGAACCCTTATGTAGCATAAAACAGTTTGAGAAACGCTGGAATAAGTTATTGTCAAACCCATTAAACATAGTTAAAATTTAAAAAAAATATTTTTATTATAGTTTATCAGCTACTTGAAATAATACTTACGGGTGAGAACCACGTAAACCTGTACAATTTTTACTAGTTTATATAATATCGCTTCTAAAGAGTTTGTTCCTAAAAGATTGGTGCAATAAAAATTATTACTATGTATATGTGGCGCAAAAGTAATGTCATAATGTGAACCTATATTAATTTTTACAAATAGCACTAAATGTCACTGGACTTCAACATTTATTATGTAAATATATAGGGAATTAGTTGTAAATAATCATTGAAGCGATATATATCTCAGAAACGTAGATATAGGTTGAGTGGTTACCCATTTTGGAGGTTCGTTCTGGTGGCCCAGATCGCCTGATGTCACAGCACCAGACTCTTTCCTTTGCAGCCTTTTAAAATCTCACCTTTTTGTAAAAAACCATGAATTTTACAAGCCTGGAAGCCTAACATGGTCGAAGATATCGCCAATTTTGAGTTAGAAATTTCGCAAGCAATATTCAAAATGTAGTAAATCGTGTGCACATATGCATACACTCAGGCAATGGCAAATTTAGCCAAAATATATTTTACAGTTATTTTTGTCAATTATACACTTTCAAATATTTGTTTTAAAAATTATTTGAGCTCTACATTTGAATTATTACAAAATGGCTGCCAGTTTTAATTATGTCATTACTTTTGCACCACCTGTTAATTAAGAGTGTAGACAATATATCACATATACCCTCTGTAATTAGAGATGCGATGAAAATGTTATTGTTTATTCATCTGAGCTCACGTGTTATTTTATATTCTGTCTTATGTGTCCCAAATAAATAAGGGCAAAGGACGTTTGGTTTATATTCCAACTGAATTTGAACTTTATTAACTAAGAAATAGGTCTCAATGTCGTCATAGGTTATTAATACATTAAAACAAAATAAGGCTTTAATAATATCGGGGGAGTCCAAAATGGAAACGAAAAGAACCTTTCTTTAATATAAATAGAAGAATTAATAATAATAGATATATAATTAAATATAATTTTAAAATTTTTAGTTACCATTATTTTTATTGCAATTAATAATAAAAAATTTATTATATAGAATTTTATTATATAGAAAATATAGAAGCAGTTGTTTGAGTAATAAACTATTTTTATTCTGCTTTTTATGATGATAAAAACACCTAACTGACTTCGATCAGTATTGGTTCTATCGCACTTGCCTCAGAAAGAAACAGAAGAAAAAAAGAAGCGAATTAAGAGATAGATAATTATAGGTCTAGTAAATGGTTCTTAACCCTTTTCTTGAAAATAGGTAGTGAGTTAGCACGTCTTATATTCAGCGGTAAATCATTCCACAATCGAACGGCCTGTGTGGTGAAAGATTTGACCATAATGGATACCGGTATTTTTAATTCCAGATTCTCTGATGATCTCAAAGACCTCTCATGTGATGTGAAGAAATTGAAATCTTGATCTGAGATAAGAGTGAGTGAGTGGATTGAAAAGAATATTATAGAGTAGATAAAGTATGTGAGCATTCCGGCGAAGCCTTATGGGTAACCAATTGAGCTTAGCGCGAAATTCCGAAACATGACCATATATTGGAAGGCCAAATATGAAGCGAATACAAAAGTTTAAATAATACCTTTTTTTAAATTGGTCCCTGCTGTTGGGGACCTCTCGTTCCTCTATCTTGTGTGGGACAGGGACTTTTTATTTCTAGTAATTTATTCATATTCTCTTTCATGTATTATATTATCTGTCGTACTGTTTCTTTCATTCTACAATTTTCCCAGTCTTTCTCTTTCATTCCATTAGCCATACATCCATCCTCAACCACTACATTCTAGGTTTCCTTACTCTTTTATTTTGCAACATTACATTTATTGTTCAAATATTTAACACATATTTTCTTTATAATTATCATATTATATTATACTGTTTATTGCACTATTTTTAGTACTACTTTATTTATTTTATTTCTATATTTTAGTGTTTGCTTTACTTTTTTATTCATATTCAAGTCTATTTGAATCTATTACTGTGTTTTATTTTTACCTATGGCATTTATCACCGCCTTCCTGCAGTAGCTGAGGAAGCATTCTCTCTCCCCTTCGTCTTGCATGATGGCCGAGATACTCCTTTCCTTCCAAATTCCAAATACTCATGATAAATAATACTTACTATACCCTGGTTTTAAGTTTAACCTATCTAAAAGCTTCATCGGTACAAGCACTTATCTAGTGCGTTTTGTTTACCTACCTCTTTAGACGTATTTGACTTTCATCGTGAACTATAGGAGTCACTTTGCAACGAGCTACCGGATATTTCCCACTCACTACACGAACGACTTTCAACTGCCCCACTTCTTAAATGTTTACCTAAAGTTTCAATTGAAATATCTATAGAAAGGGCTTGCTAACTGGTATAAAAGGAAGTCAACGACCTCGAAAATAGTATAGTATATTCCTTTTTTTTAGGTATAATGTTTACATGTCCAAATATAAATTAATAAAGGTGGATGAAACAAGATAACAGCTACAAAAATAAAATAGAAAAGTAATAACAAATTGAGAGATAAATAATTACATAAAACACCTCAAAATGCATATACTTACTATAATTAAGTATAAATATATCATTATATGTATTTAAATATCTACATATAATATTTATATAAATATAATAAGTAATATAATCCAACAATCGTGATTATTCCATCAACTTTTCAAGCGACAGCTTTCAAGTCTTCGCTTTAAACGCAACGATTTCTGATCATTCTAATATCGAGGGGGAGCGCGTTCCAGGGAAGAACAGGTTGTATTGAGAAGGAGTGAGTAGACTCGGTACTATGGGGGGAGGGAGGATTTCTAAGTAGAAGATTGCTTGCAGTAGAAAGCTACCACTGGCTTGGAAAGCTAATATGATAGCCGACTGATCATCCTAATATCGAGAGGGAGTGTTCCAGAGAAGAATAGGTTATATTGAAAAGGAGTGAGTAAATTCGGTACCATAGGGAAACATGTAAGTAGACGATTGCTTGAGGAGTGAAGTTTGTTCTGGCAACAAACTAAAATTGAGATATTAAGTAAGCAGGTGAAATACGAGAAAAAGAGTAAAGAGCAAAGTGGTTACTTAGCCAACATAAAATACGTAATTAATGCCAAAATACATCTGACATTAAAATTAGTAATATATCTATTTTAATTGCTTCAGTTTAGTGCTCCTAGAATTCTATACAGAAAATTAATACCACCGTAAAAATTGCCAAGGAGATGATGACACGTTAAAATTAATTCGACCGTAAATATGTTTCGCGTTAAAAACTTTCCGTCTTGCCTATTAGCTGGGTCGTTATGCCGGCTCCTCGCGGCGACTGTCGGGCAGATAGCGCTGTATTTATGCAAATATTTTAACGACTCCACGTATTTCAGACAATTTCTAAACTATAAACATTATTACACTCCTGTCAAACGTGCATAAAGTTTCTGAATTGTTGGCGTTTTAATTACACGCCTGATTCAACAGGAAAAGGATACTAATTCATAAAATAATGTGAATTTGCTTATAAAATGCATATTTTTTATTTATTCTTCTAAATAAATGTTATCCCCAACAAAGTAATCCAATTTTTGCAGTTGTCAAAAACAGCTGGAATAGTATTTTTCCTGTATAGCCTTGAAGGCTTTTATCTTCTCAAAAGTATCAAAAAGACGTCCCCGCATTGCCAACGCTTTTTCCATTCTTCTTAATAATCGGCATAGTCTCTTTTCCGGTATAGCCTTGAAGACCTTCGATTCGGTTTTTATCTCCTCAAAAGTGTCAAAAAGGTGTTCCCGCTTTGTCAACACTTTTTCCATTCCTCGCAACAGTCGGAATAGTCTCTTTTCCGGTATAGCCTCCAAGACCTTCGATTCGGCTTTTATCTCCTCAAGTGTCAAAAAGGTGTTCCCGCTTTGTCAACACTTTTTCCATTCCTCGCAACATTCGGAATAGTCTCTTTTCCGGTATAGCCTTGAAGACCTTCGATTCGGTTTTTATCTCCTCAAAAGTGTCAAAAAGGTGTTCCCGCTTTGTCAACACTTTTTCCATTCCTCGCAACAGTCGGAATAGTCTCTTTTCCGGTATAGCCTCCAAGACCTTCGATTCGGCTTTTATCTCCTCAAGTGTCAAAAAGGTGTTCCCGCTTTGTCAACACTTTTTCCATTCCTCGCAACATTCGGAATAGTCTCTTTTCCGGTATAGCCTTGAAGACCTTCGATTCGGTTTTTATCTCCTCAAAAGTGTCAAAAAGGTGTTCCCGCTTTGTCAACACTTTTTCCATTCCTCGCAACAGTCGGAATAGTCTCTTTTCCGGTATAGCCTCCAAGACCTTCGATTCGGCTTTTATCTCCTCAAGTGTCAAAAAGGTGTTCCCGCTTTGTCAACACTTTTTCCATTCCTCGCAACATTCGGAATAGTCTCTTTTCCGGTATAGCCTTGAAGACCTTCGATTCGGTTTTTATCTCCTCAAAAGTGTCAAAAAGGTGTTCCCGCTTTGTCAACACTTTTTCCATTCCTCGCAACAGTCGGAATAGTCTCTTTTCCGGTATAGCCTCCAAGACCTTCGATTCGGCTTTTATCTCCTCAAAAGTATCAAAAAGGCTTTCCCGCATTGCCAACACTTTTTCTATTCCTCTCAACAGTCGGAATAGTCTCTTTCTGAAATAGCCTTCAGAATAGACGTCAGAACGGCATCCCCACTTTCTTTTTTTTGAGTTTGTTGAATATCCAGAAGTAGCATAAAGCTAAATCAGGTGAATACAGTGGTTGCGGATGATATCAGTATAGTTTTGAAGAAAAAAGTCGCGTAGTAATGCTGATCATGGTGCATCATCGCAATGAACAAAACATCCTTCAAAATAGTTTGGGTTGAGCCAAATGGTATTCTTACCCTCCTATCGGGGTCTGTTATTGTCAATGGACGATTTTCAAGTGATAGCCCAGGGGGTCGCAAGTAAGTAAAGTAAAAAAATGGAATATCCATTATTACAAGTTTGTCGGAGGACTCGGTCGGGGCATTCGTCTATTACGTGAAATCGCAAATATAACTAAGTAAGAGAGGGTATAATAAAAATAGCCCATGTGATCGGTCACGTGACTTTGAGTGGTAGTGGGGGAGGAGGTGGCATATACATAACAAAGCGGCGACGGACCGAGCTCACTCTGTGTTTGGCACTAATCGGTGTAACATAACTCCTGAAGATGCCCTGTGGAGGTGTGAAGCACGTGTTGAGTGATTTGACGGTGGCAGTTGTGTAATTCGCATTGTTTGCCGCATACGCATTTATCAGCGGGCGGGTGGTGCACTTTGTTGCACGAATACCACTGCATGTGCGGAAGTGGCTAATTGTTGGTCCTTTTCTTACTTATATATATATATAGTATTAATAGATTACTTAGTGTGTATTAACGTAAAACTGTAAATATCTAAAAATATAATTTGTTATATTTACAGTGTTACGTAAACAATATATGCAGAGATTGGTCCTTTACTTACTTGGGATGGACTTCCGCAAGGTAACGCCTGATTCCATTAAATATTTCAGGGGTTCGTAGTGTGGTTTTATAGTACGCAGAGGTCCCAGCTGCTTATCCTTTGAAAACCTATTTATAAGCAGTGACAATCCTGTATAATTAATGCACAAAGTGTGAATTATATAACATTGTATCCCGATAATAAAACCTGTGCCTTATGGTCGCAAATCTTAGTTCTCTACCGCTTGGCTACCATTTGAAAATCGTCCATTGACAATTAGAGACCTCGCTAAGAGTGTTGGAATATTATTTGGCCTAGCCCATCAGGAATCAGGCGTTACCTTGCGGAAGTCCATCCTAAGTAAGAAAAGGACCAATATTTACCACTGTTAAATCACTCAACACGTGTGCCACCCCTCCACGAGGCATCTTATCATCAGGAGTTGTTGTAACATATACACCGATTAGTGCCAAACAAACAAAACCGATTAGGGCTTACTCTGTGTTTGGCGGTGGCGGGTGTGTGATTCGCATTATCGCATTGTTTGCAGCATACGCATTTATCAGCGGACTGGCAGGCGGTACACTTTGTTGCACGACTACCACTGCATGTGCAGAAGTGGCTAAATATTGGTCCCGTTCTTATATTTTAAGAATGTTTTGTTTATCACAATAATACAAAAAGCTGTGGCAAACCTGTATAATTAAGTGTGAATCATATAAGATTGTATCCAGGGAATAGAACTTCCGAAATATCTATATTCCGATCGCAAGTCTCAATTCTCTATCACTAGGTTACTAATGCTGTGTTTCATAAAAACATTTTAAGATATGTCGTTTATTTACGAGTCAAAATTCTACCTATATGATAGGTTGAATAATAATCATACAATTATAAAAATGGTTTTGTAATTCTGAAATTACGTTCCTTTTTAAATATCTACTAATTACGTTGACTGCTAAACATTCGGATCGATTCTATGAATCATAGAAGCATGAATCAAAGAAAGTAAAAGAGACGGAAGCATTCGTAATCAGAGAAATCTCGTTCGAGTTACATTTATAACAGTGAGTAGAAAGGCATCGTGACGGGCAAATTGATACTCTCGTTTCAATTCTCATTTCATTTCAATTTGTGAAGTCAAATTGTCGCTTGAGATGAAGTCATTAAACGAGTCAATGGATTTTAGAACCTCCTGTATTTAATTGAAATCAATCTATCACTGCTTGTTGAATTCGTGGTCACAGTTTACTCGGTGCATACCTTGTAATTCAAAGCATCTATACTCATATAACTTTTACTAAGTTACTTAAATTCAGATTAATTATAATACATTCCATCAATTATATTTAAAACAGTATCATTGGATACTATACAAACTATAGTATACATTACAATACTTTCAAATTAGTTAGTACAATAGTATTTATTTAAACTATATATTTTTGCTTTCCTTATTAGATTCGTATTTTATAACAGGGCATTTATTTTAGTTTACTTCATTGATGATAAACAGTAAAAAAGTCAGTAAGAAATTTCAAACTTAGAAATATAAAATTAGTTACAATTGTTACCTTATAACTATCTCACTGAGAACATTTAATGAATCAAATTCAAACAATAACAAAACAAACAGAGATCAATAATCCAGCGCATTCTGCAGAACAGACAGTAATAATTACGAGTCACAGCAAGCAACATTCCAATGAGGTTTAAATTATATTGTGTATATCCAATAATTTAGGATGAAATTGTCTTTTAAAAAATACAATAGAGCACGAGAATATATCAATATCACTAATATACCGCGGAGGTCACATATCCTATATAAAGGGTTATTTACCGATATTTGTCTTAGCATTGTTATTTATGAATCAGAACTAAAAAAATTCTATAAATAATAACAGAAACATGATAAGTACAATAAATACAAATAGTTAGTAAAGTAATTTAGACCTTTTTTTTACTTTTAAATATAAAATCAAAATTATATTATTTTTTTAATGCCTCCGTTATTAGATTCTCGTTCCTCTATCTTGTAGAAGGACAGGGTCATTTCTTTTTGTTTAATTTTTTTTTCACGTCTTATTTTATTTTCGCACTCTACAACCACTCATCTTAAGTTCTCTTTCTTACTTTCCACATTTCGTCTGTCTAACCCTTTCATTCCATTTTTCTATTTTCCGATTCCTTTCTTCCGTCACCTGATTCCTTGGTTTTACAAAATTTTGTTTTACAGTTATTATTTTAACTATGGAATGGACTAATATATAGCTACTTCCGCTATGCAGCAGTAGTCGTGCAATGAAGTGCACCGCCCGCAAGCCCGCTGATAAATGCGCGTGCAGTAAATAATCCAACCAGTGCCAAAGAGGGCGCACGGTGTTTGACACTGGTCGGTTTGGTATCTCCTGAGGATGCCCCGTGGAGGGGTGAAACACGTGTAGAGGAGATTAACGGTGGTAGATGTGTTTCGCATTGCACGACTACTGCTGCATAGCGGAAGTAGCTATATATCAGTCCCTTTCTTAATTAGGATCGACTTCCGCGAGGTAACACCTGAACCTATTAGAAAGTTTTGTTTACAATTATTTTTTTATTTTATTTTACAATTTTTCTCAAGTCTTATTTCATTTTATTACATGTTTTATAATTTTTCTACACGGTTTTAGGAATATAGGTCTCGTATCTTCATATATTATTAGTAAAGTCATTGTTTCTTCGTCAACCTTCATGCCTAACCAGCATTCGGAGTCTACCTGGAGTCCTCTGAGAAGAACAGGCTAAATAATTCGTATTAGCATTTAAGAGATTAGGTTGATCGCAACGGAGATCTATCGTACGATTTGAAGTAGCAGTGGAATGAGCACATCCCTCATGCGACCTGTCATCGATGTAATCTTTGAAGCAAGCCTATGCCCAGCAGTGGGCAATTTTCTGCTGAAACTAAAAAGATAAGGAAAATGTAGTAATCTCAAAATAATAGTATGTACAACCACATTCACCTCTTTTACTAATAATAAAAATACTAATAAAAAAGTCCAAAATAAAAATAGCAGTGGTGATCCCATATAATTAATGCACAGTGTGATATAAAAATATATCCTGGGAATCTAGTTCGCACACTACAATCACAAGTCTCAATACTTTATCTTTGAGCTACCACTGCTCAATTTGTTGTATTATCAGTAATATTTAATGGAATCGGGCGTTACCTTGCGGAAGTCCATCCTAAATCTGAAAAGAACCAATATTTAGCCACTTCCGCACATTCAGTGGTAGTCGTGCAACAAAGTGCACCGCCCGCCAGCTCGCTGATAAATGCATATGCGGTAAACTCATTCACTCTGTGTTTGGCACTAATCGGTGTAACATAACTCCTGAAGATGCCCCGTGGAGGAGTGAAACACGTGTTGAGTGGTTTAACGGTGGCAGTTGTGTAATTCGCATTGTTTGCCGCATGCGCTTTTATCAACGGGCTGGCGGGCGGTGCACTTTGTTGCACGACTACCACTGAATGTGCGATAGTGGCTAAATATTAGTCCTTTTCTTAAATATTATCATTACGCTATTTAATCTTTTGTTTTGTTGTTTGTTATTTAATCTATTGTTTTTTGGATAGGGTATATCATACATTAATTGAAAGATGATAAGCTATTTATTAATCACTTTATAAGCAATCACCCTGTATGAAAGAGTAAGTAATGTTTTTTTATAAACGAAATCGTTTAACTCGAAAACTATTTTGATAAATAAAAGTTTCATTGAATAATTTTATATACTGTAAATCGTAACATGTACATTTAATATGTGTAAGTAATAAATCTAATACTTATGTTTAATAAAACTGTCTGGCTGGCAAAAAGTCTACTGGTTTTATGTAATTACATCTAAAAAAATTGTTTTCGTAGAACAGATATACGCGGTGAACAAAAAAATTGTTACAGCATTTCGTTCGGTACGTAAAAACAATTATTTTCATAATCCGACCCCGAATTCACAAAGAGTTGAGCACCCCTGGCTTATATCCTCGCAAAACTGTCGGTCGTAATATTACTAAAAATATTTCAAAGTACTAAGTCCATGCATATTACATTTGCAATTTTGCGTACCTAACCGTACCTTCTCTGTGGATGTCTTATTTAAATAACACGTGTAATAAATTGAATTAAAAATTTGAAAAAGGAATTTTGTTAGCGGTCCAGGATTCGTTGTAATTAGTAGACCAAATTGTTATATTTATCAAAAATCCTTTCAGTTGTGCTGAATTGTATGATGTAAATATATAATGTATTATATGTGATAAGTTGAATTATAATCATACACTTATAAAAAGGGTTTTCTAATTTTGAAATTACGTTCCTTTTTCAAATATCTACTAGTGACATTGACTGTTGAACATACAGATTATTTGAATCATAGAAGCAAAAATCAACTCTGCAATGAAAGAGTAAAAGAGACAGGGAGCATTTGGAATCAGCGAAATCTGATTCGATATATAGGAATATATCCCAAGTAAGAAAAGAACCAATATTTAGTCACTACCGCACATGCAGTGGCAGTCGTGCAACAAAGTGCACTGACTTCAATCCTAAAGTAACTCTGTATTTGGCACTAATCAGTGTAACATAACTCCTGAAGATACCTCGTGGAGGGGTGAAACACGTGTTGAGTGGTTTGGCGGTGGCAGTTGTGTGATTCGCATTGTTTGCCGCATACGCATTTATTAGCGGGCTGGCGGGCGGTGCACTTTGTTGCACGACTACCACTGAATGTGCGGAAGTGGCTAAATATTGGTCCTTTTCTTACTTAGGATGGACTTCCGCAAGGTAACGACTGATTCCATTGAATATATCCCGATAATCGAACCCATGACTTACTTTCGCAAATCTCAGTCTTCTACTGTTGGGCTATCACTGCTCTTCACTGCTACTGCAGCTTTCGAAAAACAACGAAACGTCTTGTCTAAAGTGTTTTAAGTGGAGGGTCTATAACAGAGTTCCCCAAACTTTTTTGTATAGTAGACCCCTTGCCATGTTTTTCCGTGTTGGGTAGACCCCCTACTTACCTGAAATTGATTTCCTGTAAATTTCTAACTGTAATGAAGTTTAGTGTTAAAAACTTAAAGTAAAAACACATGTTAATTTATACATTTATTAATTGAATTTAAATTAAAACTACTCAAAATTAAATTTTGTATCTGTTATGTAAAATATATGTAACATATTAATATTTTTTTACTTCATAGGTACTTTTATAAATAATGTAAAGTTTTGATATTATAAAATTTTTTCGCTAATGTAGACCCCTTGCAGGTTGTCATAGACCCCTAGGGGTCGATATAGACCACTTTGGGAATCACTGGGTTATAATCAATGTGTTACCAGTGATGAATTACGGCAGTGATGGTCTTTTATTTTGATCTTCATTAAGAAACTCACAGTTGATGAATAAGCCAAAGAAATGGTTATATTTATTGACCGTTCCTGCGCTTGAAGGTAATTACCTCTCGCATTTCAATAGAAAAAAATAGATTACCGTATCTCTCTTTTTTTTTCCAGACAAATCATTTACATTCAGATCTTCAAATTTATTACACCTATAAGTAAACATCCTGTATAATTATATATTAAAACTCATTGATAATACATTAAAAGAAAATTCGTAGTAACGGAGCAAGTGTATGAAGTAAAACCATGATCGATACGTTCCGTACACTCATAAAGGCGTTGGTAACACCAAAGTGCTTTTAGTAAAATATAATGCAGTCGTATCCGTTGACCACTTACTTATAAGTGTTTGATCATAACTTCACCTACATAGACATTAAGTGTACGTATATGTAATAAGTAACATATAAAAACAGTTATTTATATATAAATATATATATTAGCTGATCCCGCAAACGTTGCTTTGAAAAAATAATAAAGTTTTTAATTAATAAATAAAAAATAAGAGTTGATCGTAGAGGGGTGAAAATTTAGGGTTGTACGTATTTTTGTATGCTGTATCCTGAAAAAATAAAAACAAAAAATTTTGTTTAAAAAATAAAATATAAAATTTAGGGGTGGGCCACCCTTATCACTTAGGGGTATAGAAAATAGATAGCCGTTTCGGAGGAGTACGGTAACTAACATTGTGACATGGAAATTTTATAATATATATATATAATATATTATAAAATTTCCATATATATATATAGCGTAAATATATATTTATATATATAGATATACATATATATTTATATATGTGTGTGTAAAGATAATAATTGTGTTACCTGAATATTAATTATCTTTAATGTATATTGTTTAATTATCTGTGATGGTCAAACGTAAAACATGTAAGAGAGCTGTCAGAAATGTAATAAAGAAAATTGAACGTTGTTTCTTTACAGATAAAGAAACTCAATTGCGTTTTTTACCATAAATAAATAAGTATATAAATAAATAGTTTATAAATAGATCTTATATATATATATATCTATATATATATATTTATAAAATATATTTTAAAATTTCCACATATATATATAGCATAAATAGGAATAAATAACAGATGCTACACAATATCCCATTTTAGACGCCAACAGTGGTTGTGACAGCGATCTGTTATTTTCTTTTCTACACTCTCGAAAATTCAGTTATGTGTACCTTTATAGTTGATACAACATCATAAGTATTATAGAAAGAAATGTCCTCTTCCTTTGAATACCACCATGACCAGTCCTGCGCTGCCCACTTCTCGCAACCTTAACTATGTCGTCGGTCCACCGAGTGGGAAGCATGCCCACGCCGCGTCAACCAGTTCGTGGTTGCCATTCGAGAATCTTCTGGCTCCAACTCCAATGATCTGCTCTGCTTACTTCCATTTTAGATGAGCAATTCTTCGAGCTACGTCGGTGATCATGGTTCTATTGCAGTGATTCCCAAAGTGGTCTATATCGACCCCTATGGGTCTATGACAACCTGCAAGGTGTCTACGTCAGCGAAAAAAACTTTGGGGGTCCATGAAATGAAATGGGGGTCCACGAAAGTGGATCTCAACACATACCCTGACCTATTTACTTACATCATACTATCTTATAATATCAAAACATTTAATGTTACGTATATTTTACATAACAGATACAAAATTATATTTTGAGTAGTTTTAATTTAGATTCAATTAATAAATGTATAAATTAACATGTGTTTTTACTTTAAGTTTTTAACACTAAACTTCACAACAGTTAGAAATTTACAGGAAATCAATATCAGGTAAGTAGGGGGTCTAGCCAACACAGAATAACATGGCAAGGGGTCTTCGACACAAAAAAGTTTAGGGAACTCTGTTCTATTGCTATAAAATAAATAAAGATTAAAATGATTGAAGAGAAAACTGATCGCAGGTAATAGGAAACGGAAATGAACTAATTATTTCTTTTTAATTTTAAAACAATATCGGTTTCTTTGTTAAAACAACAATGGTTGTCTTTATAATTACATTCTTAACCATGATATTTGTTAATGAAAATAATTGTAAAGATTTTATAAGAATTATAAAAGTTTTCATTTGCAAAAAAAAATATCGATGCGTTCAGTACTTGCTCCGGGCACATCCGCCGGAAATTGGAAATTCAAAGCAAACACTGACAGCGCCGCGGACGTCTCAAATGCCTTCCAATCTCATAAATCCAATATTTACTCTATTCTTTCTTTCATACGGTTCATCTACGACAACAAATGGTTATTGTATCTCTATCTGTTTAGCTGATAAAGTTTCATTAGCTATGGTCAATCTATAATGATTAACAATGACAGCGCCGCGGACGTCTCAAATGCCGTCCAATCTCATAAATCCAATATTTACTCTATTTCTTCTTTCATACGGTTCATCTACGACAACAAATGGTTATTGTATCTCTATCTGTTTAGCTGATAAAGTTTCATTAGCTATGGTCAATCTAAAATGATTAAAAGGTAATTAAACTTAAGTTTCTGTGAGTTTCATAAACGTTTCAGTGTTCATTATTATCATCGTTTCAGTTGAAGAAAGTCTAATGCTGGATATAAGCCACGTCCACAAATATCAAATAGAACGAGTAATAGACGACCAGCGGCTAGCGTACACACACACACACACACAGAGAGAGAGAGAGAGAGAGAGACATACAGACATACAGACGCACACGCACACACACGCACACACACGCACGCACACACACATTCACACACACACACACACGCTCACACATATATATATAAACAAACTCATTATTAAAATTACTATTCACTTATATCTTCATAAACATATCTTATTTATCACTTTTGTTTTCTTGTTTTTCTTGTTACGTTTAGCTGTCAAGTCGATGTAATGTCAAGAGAAATATATAGTGAAAAGATTGTTACGTTAGTAAGGGTAAAATTATTTGACAATTCCACATATAGGTGTTTTCCCAAAAATGATGTTGACTCATGAGTACTAGAATGAATGATTAAGTCCCTAGTAATTGTTTAAAATTTATAATTTTAAAGCTTTGTAATGTTATTAATTATACTCTATCGGCGGATATGAACGGCGATTTATATATATATATATATATATAATAATTTATATATATATATATATATATATATATAATAATTTATATATATATATATATATATATATATACTGCCTAAACGGTCCACTGGTAAAGAATGCCTTTCCATTAAACTGTTACACATAAATCTAATATATAAAATTCTCGTGTCACGTTTGAGAATCGGCTACTATCTATTTTTCATACCCCTAAGTGATAAGGGTTGTTCACTCTTAAAATTTTTTTTTTTTTTGACAAAATTTTTTGTTTTTATTTTTTTATGATACAACATAAAAAAATACATACAACCCTAAATTTTCACCGCTCTACGATCAACCCTTATTTTTAAATTGAAAATTAAAAATTTTTTTTTTGCAAAACAACGTTTGCGGGATCAGCTAGTTATATAAAAAAAATTGAAATTGGTCTGTGAGAAAAAAGGTCCGGAAATTTCTAGAATAGTATATGTAACTTCTCAAATAAAATCACTGACTTCTATGGTACAAAAGTACATGCACTGGATTCTGTCATCTATCACAATGCCAGCTACATAAGCAAGTCAGAGGAACGCTAATAAATGACCGGATCTAATTTCCGATCCGTTCTTTCGGCGCCTAATGAATTATTCATTCGTTCGTTCATTCGTTTCATTCAATTATTCAGATTAATTTGCGGTGAAACTGTCTAATGCTTCAATTAATTATGTTTAATTTCAATTGTGATTGATTCTTCGTTTATATTTATTTAGGATTTTACTTCTTCGAGAGTGAAATATTAAACTAGATATTATTAAGTCCCTAGTAATTTTGTTAATATATAATTTTAATGGCAACTATATATACAGTGTATATGAATAAACCACTGTGTTTCAATATTATATTTAGGTGTTAATATATATATTGATATGATAAGAATTCCTGGCAGTCATATCGCCTGATTTTTTTGATTTCATTAAAGCTATATCTGGTAAAGTATATATGAATAATTCTGTCTTAAACTTTATAAGAATATGTGTTGTTGTGAAGTTTCTTCTAGATTCTTCTCCATAACTATAACACCTTGCGAAGCAGAGTAGAGTCAAAAGTAAAACAGACTTGAAAAATATATAAGTAATAATTTGAAGATCGATAAGACATCTGTTAAAAGTTCTAATGTTGAATAAATATTTTTAATATTTATCTACATAAAATTAAATTACGTGAAAGAGTAAAAATGTAAACAATTTACAAATAAGGAGTGTCCCATAAATCAACGACAAGACAAATACTTTTTATGTAAGAAAATGACTAATACATAGCTACTACCGCTATGTAGCAGTGGTCGTGCAATGAAGTGCGCATCTATCAGCGGGCTGGCGGGCGGTGCACTTTATTGCACGACTACTGCTACGTAGCGGAAATAGCTAAATATTAGTCGTTTATCTAACTATATTATCTCTATTGATGTTACTTAAATTAAATTTAAATAAACGCCAATGAACTCTCAATTCTCTTTTATTTTAAATTTCCTTGTCTTGTTATTCTGAAAAAAGAAAATTAATTACTATCTTTTCATATATAAAGTTTGGTGACTTTACATGCCGCGTGTAAACAGACAAAAATTCACACTGTAATTGTTTGGTAAAAAATTGCATTTTTATCAAACCGTTCACATTTTAGGTAATTTCACCAAATCTAACTTTAGTCCATTGTTTTAAAAATGTATTTTTAATTGATTTAATGTAATCATTAGTTTTATTTACAGCCAGATTCATTTTGACCTTGATTTATAGGACACGTGGTTCTTTTTTATATCTATCTTTCTACTTCTTTCATTTAACAATTTTCTCAGTCTTTCTCTTTCTTTCTATTCGCTATACATTCATCCTCATTCACTACATTCTAGGTATCATTATTTACAATTTGCTTTAATCTCAGTTTTATACAGCTTTATATTCTGTTACTTAAATATATTTATCAAAGTCTTTATTTTTTATTGTAGTTATTGCAATATTTTTATTTACAATTTAAACTAATTTCTTTCTTTTCAATCCTCTGATTATTCAATTTCTTTCTCTCACTATATTCAACGAAGATGCATATATGTAACATAGAGAACGTAATAAAAATATTTCTTTTCTAAATCACGTCTTACTTGACGCAGCTTGTCGTGTTTTGTGCAATCAAGGTACGAACACAATTTAATCTGGTAAAAAGATGTAAAGTCCGATATAATTTCTTAAGAAATTTTCTCACGGAAAAATTCATTTTTAAGGTATTCAAGATTTCCTTGCAGTATACCGTAGTAGTAAATAAATATGTATATATAAATATATAAATTTATATATTAGCGGGACCGGAAAGTAATTTCGATATATTTTACAGAAAAACCGATTGATTTTTACCGCTCGGGTATTGAAAATTTGTATACTAGATGCCAAAAGGTTGTTGATAACGAAGGTGAATATATGTCATGTCTGCCGATCAACGCCCACTGGAAAATATGAGTCCTCACAGATGTCCAAAATGAACTCTTTCAAGTATATGTATATATATACACATAAATATGTTGATACAATACATACAAGCTGTGATATCGACTAAGAAACGAGAAGACCCGTAGAAGATCCAAAGTAATCGACATAGCACGAAGAAGTACTCATCTCAAGTGGCATTGGGCGGAGCGCATGGCTCGTGCGAAGGCTGTTGAGGAAGAAAGGTTCTAGAGGTCACCACGAACTGGTAGACGCGCGGGAAAGCCTCCACTAGGTCAAATAACTTTCATTTAAAATGAGCAACTGTTGAGAATAATTATAATGTTAAAATAATCGACGATTTAAAAGCGCAAATAAATGCATATTTTAATAATTAGAATTTGGAATTGAAATATATCCGCATAACTATTTATAATATTAAAATAATCGACGATTCAAAAGCGCATATAAATGCATATTTTAATAATTAGAATTTGGAATTGAAATATATCCGCATAACTATTTATAATATTAAAATAATCGACGATTCAAAAGCGCATATAAATGCATATTTTAATAATTAGAATTTGGAATTGAAATATATCCGCATAACTATTTATAATATTAAAATAATCGACGATTCAAAAGCGCATATAAATGCATATTTTAATAATTAGAATTTGGAATTGAAATATATCCGCATAACTATTTATAATATTAAAATAATCGACGATTCAAAAGCGCATGTAAATGCATATTTTAATAATTTGAATTTGGAATTGAATTATATCCGCATAACTATTTATAATATTAAAATAATCGACGATTCAAAAGCGCATGTAAATGCATATTTTAATAATTTGAATTTGGAATTGAAATATATCCGCATAACTATTTATAATATTAAAATAATCGACGATTCAAAAGCGCATGTAAATGCATATTTTAATAATTTGAATTTGGAATTGAATTATATCCGCATAACTATTTATAATATTAAAATGATCGACGGTTCAAAAGCGCATATAAATGCATATTTTAACAATTTGAATTTGGAATTGAATTACATCCGCATAACTATTTATAATATTAAAATAATCGACGATTCAAAAGCGCATATAAATGCATATTTTAATAATTAGAATTTGGAATTGAAATATATCCGCATAACTATTTATAATATTAAAATAATCGACGATTCAAAAGCGCATATAAATGCATATTTTAATAATTAGAATTTGGAATTGAAATATATCCGCATAACTATTTATAATATTAAAATAATCGACGATTCAAAAGCGCATGTAAATGCATATTTTAATAATTTGAATTTGGAATTGAATTATATCCGCATAACTATTTATAATATTAAAATGATCGACGGTTCAAAAGCGCATATAAATGCATATTTTAACAATTTGAATTTGGAATTGAATTATATCCGCATAACTATTTATAATGTTAAAATAATCGTCGATTCAAAAGCGCATATAAATGCATATTTTAATAATTTAAATTTGGAATTGAAATGCATCCGCATAACTATTTATAATTTTAAAATAATTGATGATTCAAAAGTGCTAGTAAATGTTTATTCGAAAAATATTTTGAATTTGAATTGTAATATTTCAAAAAAAAAAAAACACCTTGGACATTACACAATTAAATATTAAATTCAATATTTACCATTACCGTTAAAATATATAAGTATATTTTGCAATGAATTATTTACGTTAATTAATAAGAAAAGAATATTAACATTTTACTGCAGACAAGATGGCGTCGTTTCCGGTGATACGTTCCATTGGGTCATTAAAAGTGAAGACGGTTTTATGGTTGGCGACGTTCGAGAAATTCGACTTCATTTTTAATTTAATGTGATTGCTTATATTTCGTAATGGCGTCTATGCTACCAGTTTCTTTAATAAAATAATTTACAACTTTGTACGTAGTATTAACATCTTTATTCCCCATTACATGTCCAAAGTAATATGGTATTTCTTCTACATATAGAAGAAGCAATGTGACTAGTAATATATACATCTATGTATATATATACACACACACATATATATATATACGTACATATATATATATGTATATATATATATATATATATATATATATATATATATATATATATATGTGTATCTGTGGGTGTGTGTGTATGGAAGTAGGCTGAATAATATGTTAACTTTGCTTTTTTTTTAATTTAAAGGTTCCTTTATGACAGATGGAAAAGATTCTCAAAAAAATATAAATATAAAAACTCAAATTCTTTGAATAACAATTAATAAACTAATGATTACTTACCCATAACATACTTATATATATAGATATACATATATATAAATATATATTTATATATATATTTATATAAATACCAGGGTGAATCAAAAAGTTCTTAGAATTGCATATATATGAAACCTTTTTGGATCAAGTTCGATATTCAAATTAAAGAGTGTCTATCACACTATATTTATGCAGACTGTCACTTGTTTTTGTCAGTTCGTTCGCATGTAATAAATTTTTTTGTGCAACGAGTTGCTAAAAAGTCAAAATTATGGATAAAAGTGAGTTACGTGCGGTGATAAAATATCTCAGTTTGAAAAAAATGTCTATGAAGGAAATTTTTTTGGACATTCAGCAGACATTAGGGGGTGATGCTGTACCTTATTCTACGGTTGCGTACTGGGTGGCTGAATTTAAAAGATGTAGATCAAGCTGTAAAGATGACTCGCGATCTGGGCAGCCTTCAACCTCCGTTACAGAAGAAAATGTCAAAAAGGTTGAGAATCTGGTTTTGGAAGACAGAAGAATGACTATAAAACATATAGCTGAGATCCTAAAGATATCTTTTGGTAGCGTTCAATCCATTTTAATTGATTCACTGGGGTTCAAAAAAGTGTCTGCAAGATGGGTGCCACGAATGTTAACCGACGAAAACAAAAAGCGACGTTTGGAAATTTTCAAGCGTAATCTCGAAATGTTCCAGCGTGATTCGGATAATTTTTGCCGTCGTCTTGTCACCATGGATTAAACGTGGGTCCACCATTTTGATCCTGAAACTAAAAGACAAAGCATGTCTTGGAAACGACCATCCTCTCCATCCATTAAGAAATTCCGAGTTGCTCCTACCGCTGGCAAAGTTATGGCCTCTGTGTTCTGGGATAGTGAAGGAATCCTTTTTATTGATTACATGCCAAAAGGCCAGCCGATTACTGGACTCTATTATACAAATTTAATCCCGAAAGTGCGTGAAGCGATTAAAGAAAAACGTCGTGGAAAACTGTTGTTGGGCGTGTTGTTCCTTCAAGATAACGCTCCTGCTCATCGATCGGAAGTTGCGCTCAACGCAATCCGCTGTGCTGGCTTCAATCTCCTTGACCACCCACCATATTCTCCGGACTTAGCCCCAACTGATTTTCACTTAATTCCAAAATTAAAAGAGGAAATTCGTGGAACAAAATTTCACGATAATGACGCGGTTATAGCTGCCGTAGAGGACTATTAGAAAATAATTTTTTTTTCACAAGGAATAAGGAAGTTAGAAACGCGTTATTCTAAATGCATTGCATTGGAGGGAGATTATGTAGAAAAATAAAATATTATTATTTAAATCTTTGCATTTTTTAATATTGATTCCAAGAATTTTTTGATTCACCCTCGTATATATGTATATATGTGTGTTTAAAGATAATAATTGTGTTGTCTGAATATTAATTATCTTTAATGTATATTGTTTAATTATCTGTGGTGGTCAAACGTAAAAAATGTAAGAGAGCTGTCAGAAATGTAATAAACAAAATTGAATGTTGTTTCTTTACAGATAAAGAAACTCAATTGCGTTTTTTATACCATAAATAAATAAGTTTATAAATAAATATATATACATGTAACATTCAAGTATATATATATATATACATATATATATGTACACATGTATCGTCAAAATATCTTTTTGTTCCTACATAATACTATATATTTTCATACTAGTTATATTATGTCCAGATATGGCTGATCTACTGATTAAATGACAATGACAGATGATTTTACTTCACATATATGTAAACATAAATAAACGTATATGTTTTACTGTATAATCATAACCAATATATAGCAACGAGATGTTTTCGAGTTGTAAAAGATATACTTGAACTCCTATTTCGCACAATCGCAATTGATAATGTATCGGTGTCAGTGGTATAGGTTAGTTGCAAGGAACTTAATGGAAACCAATTGAATTTCGCATCGGCCAACGGTCAGAGAGCTAATATAGCGGCCCGGTGTCGACTTTCTACTTAAATGAACTTTGAACAAAGTACCGATGAGTTTTCTACTTTTTATCTTTTTTAAAAGCTCTGTGAAGAACACGATTACATTTTTATAATCATACCAGGTCTTTTAGACTTTGTACTATCAGTCAAGTCGAGTATCATAACAATTTCAAACGTATACTGCTGAATATAGGCGTCTTCCACAGCTTTCTACTTTTTATAAGCTCTTTATTACAGGAACACAATTACATTTTTATAATAATACCAGGTCTTTGAGACTTTGTATTGTCAGTCGAAATACAATCAGAATCATAACCATTTCAAACGTATACTGGTGAATATAGACGTCTCCCACAGCATTCTACTTTTTATAAGCTCTTTATAACAGGAACCCGATTACATTTTTATTATCATACTAGGTCTTTTAGACTTTGTACTGTCAGTCAAAATACAATCAATGTCATAATAATTTCAGACGTGACACGTATACTGTGGAATAAAAACCTCTCTCATAGCTCTCTACTTTTTATCCTTTTTATAAGCTATATCAAGACCACGATTACATGTTCAGTAAGAAAAGGACCAATATTTAGCCACTTCCGCACATGCAATGGTAGTCGTGCAACAAAGTGCACTGCCCGCCAGCCTGTTGATAAATACGGCAAATAATGCGAATTACGCAACTGCCACTGTTAAAGCACTCAACACGTGTTTCACCCCTCCACGGGGCATCTTCAGGAGTTATGTTACACCGATTATTGCCAAACATAGAGATATTCATAATCATACGAGACCATATAGACTTTGTGCTGCCAGTTTCATTACAATCAAGATCATAACCATTTCAGACGTAATACGTATACTGCTATATAAAGGCCTTTATCATAGCTTTCTGCTTTTTATCTTTTTTATAAGCTATAGCAAGAACATACATGTTTGTCGTGTTTGGCACTAATCGGTGTAACATAACTCCTGAAGTTGCCCCGTGGAGGGGTGAAACACGTGTTGAGTAATTTGGCGGTGGCGGTTGTGTGATTCGCATTGTTTGCCGCATACGCATTTATCAGCGGGCTGGCGGGCGGTGCACTTTGTTGCACGACTACCACTGCATGTGCGGAAGTGGGATATTGGTCCTTTTCTTACTTAAGATGGACTTACGCAAGGTAACGCTTGATTCCATTAAATAATCAATAACAGTTCTTTTAAAAGTTTCAATGTTGAATAAACTAATTTTATCTTTTTTTGAATTGATTAAATACCGTCTGACTATGTTGGAAGGTCTACACTGCGCATGCTGGTTCATGGTGTCCTCTCCATTAGGCTCAGGTGCCATAATGATGTGGTATTTTAAAAATATTAATTCAAAATCAAACAACGCAAGGTATAGACCTTCTTTACAGATCGCTTCAATTACTTTGAGTGCCCACAAATAACGATTTCCCGTGACTTTCTCTATGTCGTTGGTCCACCAAGAAAAAGAGATATCAATACCGCGGCTACCGACAATCGCCATTCAAAAATCATTCCGTCGACCATCGCTTGCACTGACGATGTGCCTATCTAACTGCCACTTTAGAAGAGCAATTCTTCAAGCTACGAGCGATCTCGGTTCTTCTGCCTTCAAGCATAGCTCTCCATTGCACTCCTGATGAACTTGACTCTATTAATTAGGCTTATCGTAAACGATCGAGTCTCATATATATATAATTCATCACCATCAGCAAACACTGATCAAAGATTATCGTGTTCGATGTAAATCCATCATAAGTATGGTCAGATATTTCATCAGAAAACCAAGTTTTATTTATTTTTATTTTATTTAATATTCTTTATTGTACACAATAAGATACATTTAATAAGTTTTACAATTATATACAGAAAAGTACAATGGGCGGTCTTATCACACAAGGCAATCTCTTACAGACAACCATAGTAAGGAAAAGATAATACGAGTAGTACTTATAAAGGGTAGTTCACGTGTACAAAAAAATACATATTCACAAACAAATGAACATAAACATACATAGACATACATACTTAAACATACACACATACGTATATAACATAAATACTTATAATAAAAAGTTTTAATACATATTATAAATATAATAAATTTAAATAAAATAATAAATAAAAACATCTAACTGATTACAGACTACAGGTTTTAGTGATGTATTTTTAAAAAAAATTATCACATGATATAGTAGACACGCTGTTGTAATTTTGTTATAAATAAACTAAGTTTACATTCGCGATTGTAATAAACATTATCTATGGCTATCTGGAATCTGCAGCTATAAGAAAAACGCTGTATGTTATTGTAACGCTAATAAATCAGATCGCTTTATGTTAGGCATCTGGCAAAGTGCGAGAGATCATTTGATGAAATTTTTAAAATATAATACAATGCTTATGCAACTTTGAACGGATCTTGAGTATATTTATAGATTAATATCCTGTTGTACGCGTGGTGTTATTTAGTCTATCACACGTGTGTAATAGACAACTATTGTTTATGTCGAAGTGTGTTATAAAAGGAACCTGTCTGCATTTGATTGCAAATCCACTTGGTGTCTTATATTATTATTAAGATATATATTCCACAGAAATTTTTTGTTCACGTTTTGACATGTTACATTACCTAAAATATTCTATGTTCTTCTTAAACTAAAGCTTATGTTTTTTAAGTAAGAAAAGGACGAATATTTAGCCACTTAAACACAGAGTGAGGTGACTCTGTGTTTGGCACTAATCGGTGTAACATAACTCCTGAAGATGCCCCGTGGAGGGATGAAACACGAGTTGAGTGAATTAACGGTGGTAGTTGTGTAATTCGCATTGTTTGCCGCACACGCATTTATTAGCGGGCTGGCGGGCGATGCACTTTGTTGCATGACTACCACTGCATGTGCGGAAGTGGCTAAATATTGGTCCTTTTCTTACATAAGATGGACTTCCGCAAGGTAACGCCTGATTCCATTAAATGTTTAATATTTTTTGTTTATAGAATGCCCTAAAAATGTGAAGGTTTTAATATTACGTTTCGTGCGATCACTTCCTTGTTCCTACTCCATATTGGCATCCTCAGGTTGTGCGCCAGTATCTGTGCGGCGCTTACCGTATTAACATTGATGAATCTCGCGATCGCATCTTGAGTCCCGTCCGTGTGATACACGCACGTGTGTGACGTGATATTGCTACCGCCGCACGGACACTGTTATACAGACCAGTGTCTGTTGTTTGACGAACAATGATGACCGCCTCGCTCTTTAGCCGCTGATCCTCGTGGGTGATGAACACCCTTGAACCTCCCTCTGTACCGTAGCTTTGACTAATGAGATGTTGTTTATAGTCCTGGGTATGTATCAGGTACAGGGTGTTTCTCTGTTTCGGGATATTCTCCCTAGAGTAAGGGCGCCTGACTTAGTGCATCATTTCCATGAACATACACCTCTCTTATAGCGAACATTACCATATTTTAACTATCACGCAACAAAGTACAGTTTATGTCACTATTTGTTATTTATCTCATCGTATATATATATATATATATATATATATATATATCGAATGGCGACCGCAAATCAATAGACACAGCATGAATAGGCTTCCTAATAGGTGGGACATAATTGCTATATCCTAGAAGAGCAAGACCGGTCTTTGTAGAGATGTTAATGGTTGGCCTTTGCCATGCAGCGAGCATCTATCAGCACAAAAGAAGAAAAAGCCAACAATAAAGAATATAATTACTTATTTATTTCTAATAGATCTGTACGTATCACCTAAAATATAGATGCAATATATTTATTTATTTAATATTCTTTATTGTACACGTTAAGATACATTTAATAAGTTTTACAATAATCACACAAGGCAATCTCTTACAGACAACCATAGTATGGAAAAGGTAAAAGTACTAATAAAGGGTAATTTACGTGTACAAAAAATACATATTTACAAACAAATGAACATAAATATACATAAACATACATAGACATACATACTTAAACATACACACATACGTATATAACATATATACTTATGATAAATAAGGTTTAATACATATAAGAAACAAGAACAAAAAGAAATGAATTAAGAGATAGCTAATTATAGGTCTAGTAAAAGGTTCTTAACCATTTTCTTGAAAATAGGTAGTACTTATTTTACGTACTAATATACCTTATAGTTAAACTCTACCGGTATAAAATTGTGCATCCAAGCCATCTGTTCCACAATAGCTGGAATACTTATATTTGCGAGACTAAACGTGAGATATTTTCGTGCACAATGGTACTACAGATAAGTGTTCACGTGAAAACCACTTAAGATTTTACCTCAATATTCCGCTGGCTTTATAAATATATTTTGAATATTGATTTCTATATTACCAGAAAATCTTCAATTCACAGCACAGAATATTCTTTTATTCCACTTTTAGTAATTTTATAGGCCAACTAGCATAATTTAAACCTTCAAAATTTTCTGGCGTAAAAATCAGGGAGGAGTCAAAAGCCTCCCTGATAAGCAGAATAGATAAAAACTCATTCATAGCCCTCTGCAAAACAATTGCAAAATGTGCCATTGAAAGGAACAAAACGCAAACACAATAAATAAATAGAAAATAGATAAAAAAAGGATAAAATAGAACCAAAGTGATACATAAAACTGTGATAGAGAATAATTATAGGATAAGTAATAATAATGTAAAATAAAAATGTACAATAAAAAAATGAAAAATGTAATAACAAAAGAGGAAAGAATGAAAGATTGAACAGAGCAAAAGAGAAAGATAGAAGAACTGTAGCATGAAAGATAGATAATAGACCGAAGAGACAATAAAGTACGAAAGAAGAGAAAGAAAATAAAAAACTATGTGAAAAAATAAATTGCAAATAAAGTCCCTGTCCCACCATAAATAGGGGTACGAGAGGCCCCCAATAGCGGGGGTCATAAAAAAAACCTAAAAAAATTTAAAACTACCTAATTATTACAATATCTTAGTTTTTTATTTTATATTTCACATACAGTGATAATATTTTCTAATATTTATATATATAAATCTCTCTTTTAATAAGTTGACTAGTATTATTTAAGTGTCTTGTCTGATTTTATTTTCCTGGTTTTTCAATAATTTTCTTCATTTCAATTATATAATGTATATCTTTTATCAATCAAGTTGGTATGCTCTCCTGGTTTTATTCCTGAAGGCCATTGTTTCTGCTCTTCCAATATATATGTTTCTCATTTTTTTATTCTTTCAAATCAAATAAAATATTGTAACTGATAAAATATTTTAATATAAGTGATTATTTATTCATATCCCGTTAGTGTACATATAGTCTTTAGGTTATATTAATTTAATTGTTTTGTGTATGGTTGGAAATAAATGTTTATATTAGTATATCTAAGAGTGGAGAAATTGTAACCCAGGATAAACTTGTCTGTCTGTACATATAGATTCGCGAGGCAGCATGACAGATGATGTGCCATTTGTACAAACTTTTCCACTTGAAGTTACGACGAAAATTACCGCAATTTATCACGTAGATTCTTTTTTTAAAGATTTTTCTAGAACGAATTGAAGTCGTTAGATAGTTTTATAATGTATTTACATATTGTTGTCATGTCTTTTTATATGTTACATACAAATTTAGGTTTTATATACAAAATTGTGACATATATATGATAAAAACGCCGAATATCTTAGACCTTCCGTTTCTTAGTTTTATTTCTAAATTAAAAGTATGTTATACAATAAATCGTATGTGATTAAACATCATCTCTTGTGGGAGTCATATTGGGTTACAGGTTGCGTGCCGTTTACCTCGTCCCATAAAAGCCTTCGTGGGCCCCACTGTCGAAAAAATGTTAAGCTGTACTCTCCTATGTGTGATAGTGCAGTTCTTACAACAGAAAATTTAAACTATTGCCTTCCATTGATATCTTTCGCCACACTTATAGAGCCTTTAGAAACCATCTTAATAATTCACTGTATTTAGTAAATTTTTAATATTAATTGAGTATTTTTCAAATTAAATTCGTCAACCAGATTTCTCTTTCCTTCCTACAATATTAAATAGAGTAATTTTTAAATGTATCATATAAAGTAAAACATAACTGAACCATTATATTAGTGATTACCAAAGTGATCTATATCGACCCGTGGGGGTCTATGACAACCTGCAAGGGGTCTACGTCAGCGAAAAAAAATTTGGAGGTCTATGAAATGAAAATGGGGGTCCACGATAGTGCATCTCAACAAATACACTGATAGTACTTATTTACTTACATCATACTATCTTATAATATCAAAACTTTTACATTATTTATAAAAGTACCTATGAATTAATTTTTTTATTTTGAGTAATTTTAATTTAAATTCAATTATTAAATATATAAATTAACATGTCTTTTACTTTAAGTTTTTAACACTAAACTTCACTACAGTTAGAAATTTACAGGAAATCAATATCAGGTAAGTAGGGGGTCTACCCAACACAGAAAAACATAGCAAGGGGTCTACGACACAAAAAAAGTTTGGGGAACTCTGCATTATATATACGGTAACTTTTAATGTAATTTTAATTTATATGTACTACAAATTGTAATGTAAAACAAATTTCACATAATTTCGTACTTTCGAAGCAGAAAATATTATTTGTTCTTCATTGTGCTGTATACGTAGTTGTTATAAATAAAATTAGTTCAAACTTTTCCACCCCCTGTAGCTAACTTTATAACAAACCGTTTGTAAATATTAACTAAGTTTGTAATGAAGTAATAAAATTTAATAAGAAATCGCAGAAGGCGCTTTCAGCAGATGTTGTTATCGACTTTAGAAGTTTATAATAATTGGTGTTAATCCGAACAGGGGAGTAGAGAGTCGAAGGTTGTATTTCGAATTACCTTACCGATTTCATATAAATAATATGTATATGTATATGTGTATATACATATATATATATATATATACATATATATATGTAGACGGACGACACCAAAAGTTCGCGAGAAGTCAATAAATAAATATATCCAACCTTTGCTTACTTTTGGATTTAGTTTGATAAAGGCAGTATTGTATTTATTTCCGATAGGCTCTCCAACTTAAATATAATATATGTGTATATTACTTTCATATAACTGAAATTAAATATGTTTGCTTATTGTAGACGTACTGGCCATAATTATACTATGTATCTAGACTAAAACCTGAAAACTTTATTAAACGGTTATATATATTTATATATATACACATACATATACATATATGGTATACATATAAAATAAAAAGTCGCTGAGATTGTCATACCTTTTTAAACATAGCAAAATAACGTTGCGATACACCTATTTACGATAGCGTTCCGAATCTGAAAATTCTTATAAATAGTTAATTTTTATTTTTCAGCCAAAAACTAAATAGTCCAGGGAAAACATTCCACCGAAAACGTTACTCAGTCGTTCGAAATTTAAATTTTCCGTCGTGTTAAACGAACGCGAAAAATCATTTTTTTTTCCCCTCGCACGAAAATTCTATTTTTCTTGTCACGTCAGCGATAAAATACGTAAAAAATCTCCGGGCGCCGCTTTTGCGTTATCAATATACGGCATTACATCACGTCCGTCACTCTGTCGGATATGGAAAGTGAAGATATACGCGTTCGTCGACAAACCAAAAAATTTACTGCATATTGAAAAGATATTCGTACTTTGGCAGCGAAGGTAATTGATTAGACGAAGTTATCCGTAAGGTGCGTTCTAAGTCTACAAACAGTATACAAAATATATCTGATATTCCTGCTAGTTACTCATAATACAATCGATAAAGATATTCATTTGAAAGAAATAGTTTTTTAAAACAAATCACCATACCGTTTTAACATTTTATAAATTTATAAAACTTCATATAGTAAAGATTTGTAAAGGTTAGTATATATTTATATATGTATATATATATATATATGTAAACTGGCAGAAGAGGCGTAGGTCCGGAGAAGAACGTAAGTGATATATCCCTGTTAATTGACAAGTAAAGATATGCATATATATATATATATATATATATATATATATATATATATATATATATATATATATATATATATATATATATATATATATATATATATATATATATATATATATATATATATATATATATATATATATGCATATTAAATATATAAGACACTATATTTAAATATATTATTGTATATTTTTGTTTTTTAAACGTTCACTTTGTTCAATTTTCTTTTTTAAAAAATAGTATTTTCGTAACCCTGGAACCTATCTTCGATCTTTACATGGTTTACTATAGAAAATCTTAATTCACTTTGCGGCGTTTCAATTTGCGTTGTGTTTTTTTGGAACGTTACCACGACGCAAAGTGAGATATTGGCGTGTGTGTGTATGTATATGTGTGTGTGTGTATGTATATATAGCCAGAAGAACTCTCTTGGCGAGCATGTGGGCTGTATAAACGGAATAAATAAATAAAAATGATGTTGGTAATTTATATATAATTTTACAAAACTAGATAACAGTAAAATAATGCGTAACAATAAACTGACAGAACAGACGAACAAGCAAAAACTGCATCGCAACACAAACTGTCAATATAAAAAGTATAAACAAATAAAAATGTAAAGAGGTTTTATATGACCAAGTCAGTTAGCACACCTTATTTGATACAAACTAAAATCAATTTTATGTTTCCAATAAGTTAAGATAAGTTTAAGTTACAATCTTTCTAATCTACTATTTACAAGGCTTTCTTTATGACTGAATTATAGAATGAAGAACAGAATTATAGAGATTGTGTATAATGGAAGAAGAGTATGAAAATAATATAAAGGTATTAAAAAATTTAGTAAAGAAAGTTAATCCTTCTTCCCAACAAAATAGGGTCGAGTTGAGGAACGACAGGTCCCCAATAGTGGGGGCCACATAAAAGAGGCTTTCTTCAACTTATGAATACGATTAGTAAATAAAATCGTTAAAAAAACTTTTAAGTTAAACGGTTTTTTAAACGGTTTAATTTGATACTCATATTGTGGTGGTTGTGGAAAAATATGTACCTAGTCCGCCATATTGGAACGGCGTCCATCTTGAATTTTAAATTTTGACATAACCATCCTGTTTTACTAGTGTAGCCCTTTCATTTGATACCCATATTGAGGGGGTTAAGGAAAAATATGTTATCCGCCATTTTGTATCGGCGGCCATCTTAGATTTATAATGTTATTGATTTTATTATATTGTATTGTCATCTAAATTAAATGTGTGTACCAAATTTCAGATCAATCTGACAACGGGAAGGTGCTTAAATTTCAATTTCTAATTTTGACCCAAACAAATAAATTCCGTACGGGTCGAACTAAATACAACCGTTTAAAAACACGCCCACATTTGAGAAGAGACCACAAAAATGTCAGAGGTTTATATAGTAGAGCGACTTATTACCTAGTGTTTTAACAAATAAAGATTTTCTTTTAGTAAAATTCCTAAATTTATTACAAGACAAATAAAAAAGCATTACTCTAATGTGATTTGGTAAGCATTTATACACTTATTGCCTAAAACGGTTTCTAAAAGGTTATTAGAGGAAGCGGAAATCGTTTCTGTCGACGTAATTTACAGAAAAATTGATTGATCTCTACCACTCTGGCATTGATTTGTATACTAGATGGCAAAAGGTTGTTGATAACGAAGGTTATATTGTTGATAAGAAATAAAAACTTATTAAAAATGTAGTCGTGTGAATTTAATTTAAGAAAGCGACATTACTTTCCGATACCCCTAATATGTTTCTGAATGTGGGTAGTCCGAGATCTTTGGTAGAGGCATATCCAGAGGGCATCTGTAAAAATTTATAATATTTAAATTTAAACTTAAATAACTACATCTATTAAAAAGGTTTAAAATATTGTTTAAGATGTTACTTGACAAGGTGTGTCAACTCTCTCCGGGTCATTTAAGATACGAAATTAAACGCCAACTCTAGCTTATTACTCCAGAAGTTTGTTTAATATAGAAATAAAGTTTAACTTTATAAGAATTCGGGAAAGTCCAAGCGCCGTCAAGTGTTCAATTAAAACTTTAACGAAAGCGCGTGAATTGTTTATATTAAACTTCATCTAATTTAGAAATAAATTGAAAAGTAAGGACGTTATTGCTTATATTTAGCCCTGGCAGAGTAATAGAGTACTACCTTGATATGTTCACCATGCACTATATCCTGAAAAGTGTCCTATCCATCACCTACTAAGTGACAGACCATAGTTTTTATTTACAGCCTATTTGCAAACCTAACGAACCGTGTTTTTTACATATTGAACAATCAAAATGAAAAAAAAAATGTACATTAAATACATGTTTAATTTTCATAAAGGCCCGAAAGTAATGTCAAATATATAATTACATTTTGCATAACAAATATTTTAAACAGATTTATTTTTAATATATAAGGAACATTAATTTATGAAGCTAGATTTATAACGCTTACTAAGTATGTATGTAACATTTTTTTAAGGACTGAACTATATTTTATATTTCTTGTAATATTTATGAACAAATATAATCTATGTATGTATATATATGGCTGGCTGGTATGGTATGTATATACATAGTATGTATGTATGGCTGGCGGGCGGTGCACTTTGTTGCACGACTACCACTGCATGTACGGAAGTGGCTAAATATTGGTCCTTTTCTTACTTAAGGTGGACTTCCGCAAAACAACGCCTGATGAAACACTTTCTAGAAGTTGGACTTACCAATCTGGATGGTTTATACCAGGATAACTTTCTACTTATTCATGTTTATTTTAAGACCTACTTAGCCGGATGCTTTACTTATATCATCGAGCATTGCACCCAGTTTCTTCAAGGGAATGTCTAATATATAAAATTCTCGTGTCACGGTGTTCGAACTTGAACTCCTCCGAAACGGCTTGACCGATTTTTACCAAATTTTACATGCGTATTCATTATGTCTGAGAATCGGCTACTATCTATTTTCCATAACCCTAAGTGATAAGGGTGGTCCACCCCTAAATTTTATTTTTAATTTTTTAGAAAATTTTTTGGTTTTTATTTTATTATAATACAGCATACAAAAATACATACAACCATAAATTTTCACCACTCTACGATCAACCCTTATTTTTTATTTGTAAATTAAAATATCAATTTTTTTTGCAAAACAACGTTTGCGGGATCAGCTAGTATACTATATTTATATTGAAGGTAACGTACTATATAAAATAGTATATCTCTACCTGTCGACATTTTTATATATCTATTGTTCCAAAATTTTCAATATAATAAATGAATCTCTTAAACAATGACCCTTATCCACGACACCAATTATAGATGAGTGTTCTTGAAGTGGAGTAGGCAATTTCAAATATCGATTTATATTACACTGGTGACACCGAAAGTTTTTATAACTGGCCAGCATTAAAATTATTAGAAATTAAAAAATAATTTTGAAATTAGAACTCTATTGAATATTAAATATGTTTTTTAATTGTGTCTCCAATCTAATTTAATAAAGGCGTTTTTACTTTAATATTTAGTAGACTGTGATAACACGTACAGACGATACAGCAAAGAAAATTCAACGTGTAATTACGCCACGTTAGATAATACCGTATTTAAGAGAAAGAGTGCAACTTGATTAGTAACACAACATTCTCTAAAACAGGGATGAGCAAACCGCGGCCCGCGTGCAGCTCTCGAGGCATGTCAAAATTTAATTTATTTTTAAAAAAAAAATGCCTAGAAACAAGTCTTAAAGGATAATAAAGTGTCTAATTAGTATTATTATTTTAAATACAAACATATACCACGTTTATAACATGTTTATAAACCTTGTATATATACTTTATTTTCTTCATGGCCCCTTGTTTTTAAACTGCGACCCTCCGAGAAAAAAGGTTGTTCACCCCTGCTATAAAAGGCTTCGTATAAAACATTTCCAGATTCGTTACTCGCCAGCGGTATTCAAGACCAATAATTTTCTTAGAAACTAATCAATTATCATCTAGAAATAAAACACGCCGTTATTAAATGCAGAACGGCGTGTTTTATTTCGAGAGGAAACTCGAGTTCAAACTGTCGCAGTTACTGTATTAACAAAGCATACTGTTTATTATTTTTCAGACAATGTTTTTAACCAATGTTTGTTATATTATTAGAAATATTTTGATAGATGAACAGAAGGTATAATGTCAATTCAAATTGAAGTGACGATACCTTAGTGGGAGGAATATACATATATATACAATATACATATGTATGTCTATGTATGTTTATGTATTTTTATGTTCATTTGTTTGTGAATATGTATTTTTTTGTACACGTGAACTACCCTTTATAAGTACTATTATCTTTTCCTTACTATGGTTGTCTGTAAGAGATTGCCTTGTGATAAGACCGCCCATTGTACTTTTCTATATATTATTGTATCTGTATATTATGTATCTTATCGTGTACAATAAAGAATATTAAATAAATAAATAATATTTATATTGTAATATGTATTTCTTAAATAATGTGTTGAAAAATAAAGGTATGTTGTTTATTTTTACTGAAAAATATGTCTGTTACACGAGATATTTTAGAATAAAATGCAGGGCATCCGATCCGTTCCGTCGGCGTCCGCGTCTTGGCATTTGACATGTGACATTTGTTTTAAATCATTAACGAAAGTCACTCCGAAGTCAGTTGGCACGGATCAAATTTATGAATGAAATTCTAGAACAGGCTAGACGAACGGCCTTTGGACTTGCACTATATTCAATTTTGGATTGCGCTAAATAGGAACATATATTAATAGATATATAGGTTGATTAATTATAGATATAAATACTTTAAATATACAAATCTGTGGTTCACAGACACTGTGTTCGGCACTAATCTTTATATTGTATATGATATGAAACTAGTTTAACATAACTCCTGAAGATGCCCCGTGGAGGGGTGAAACACGTGTTGAGTAATTTGGCGGTGGCGGTTGTGTGATTCGCAATGTTTGCCGCATGCTGGCGGGCGGTGCACTTTGTTGCACGACTACCACTGCATGTGCGGAAGCGGCTAAATATTGTTCCTTTTCTTACTTAGGATGGACTTCCGCAAGGTAACGCCTGATTCCATTAAATAAATCTGTGGTTCAAGTGGTTACTATATAATGAGCAGGGATCACCCAGCGGGAGAAGAATGAGACTTGCGATCATAGGTAGCGACTTCAATTACCGCAATAGAATCTGTACATATAACTAAAATTGAACTGTCTGTTTGTGATATTACAATAACCTATTGTATATATTCATGTAATTCAGTTTTTGTATTAATTATATGAGATTGCTGCAGCTCAAAAAAAAATTCCAGAATGGCAACAGCATCCCCTGCGTACCATTATACCATACTGCGATCCCCAAGCCGCCTTTTAAGTGTGGTGAACATAGTATATACCATCATAGATACCTTCGGAAGAAGCCTATACCTTGAAGTGGGTGAAACTAAAACTAAACTAAAAAATCATTCTGTACTTTTTGTCGTCTCTAAAAAAGAAGCTTTTGAGTTTCGTATTTTGCAATTAATTTAATTATTACAAAAAGAATATATATTAGAATATACATCCAATTGTCTTTCTGACATGATCTTTTTACACGATTTTTAAATAAGAGTTTTCACTGACTAGAGTAAATATAGTTTACTGCATGAATTCTATACGAATTTTTAAAATTCTAATTTTATTTGTATCTTACAGCAACATATCTGTACAGCAACAAAATACATGAGTAAACAAACCGTCGATCAGTTTATGTCCCATAGATGTGTTAGTGTCTTTGACATTTTTATAAAAAAAAAAACAGAGTCCGTTAAAGAACGAAATTCTTAATTTGAATCAAACGCGACAGTCGCGCCGCACACGTCTGACGTGTCTGCTGATGATTGCATTTTTAGTTCAATCCGCAATTGCGCAGCTTGTTATAGAGCAGCGATGAATTGTTGCAAAATTAATTCTATTCCTAATTTAAATTTGAATTTATATATCTTTTATATTCATAGACCTAATTTTAATGTTACACTAATTATTTTAATAAATATAGGAATTGTTTTAGTTTTATAAACACATGTAAAATATATTTGATTATCACTTCTCTCGTACGATTTTTTTTAGGAAAACATTATTCATTTATATTTATATTTTTTTAAATCTTACAACATTTTTTAAAGTTGAACACGTTCACAAATTTATCACATTAAGCATATATTTACATGATTTTGGAACGTATCTATCGTGTAAAAAAAGAGTTTGATTCATATCAAAACTTTTACAACAAAATAATTTTTAATACAAAATAACTACAGGTAAGTTTAAATAAAATGAAGCTTAAGTTGTAATATGTATACAACTTTTGTAAAGGTTTCTACGCTATTTGGTCAGGCCACACAATATACACCAGCAAAGAATAGAGCGACGAAAACTCAAGCCTCTTTTGAAGTTATTCCGCTTATGTTACATTAAAATTTTACAGTTGAAACCTATTGTATTAACTTGGATAGTGGTCTAGTGTTTAGTTTATGTTATGGCTTCTTAATTTTGTTAAATTATACAATTTTAGTTATTTTACTAATAAACTAAAGATGAGAGAATTAAATATATATATAGTTTATCATATCTTTATTTAGGCTTTATAAATCGCTCAAGAAATCACTGTCCAAATAACTTACCAAATAGTCACTTTGTATCACTGATTGTAGATCTTAATCTTATAACTCGAAGAACAACACTGAACTGTCGACATGGGGAGTACACCTATTTATACTACGGAGAAGGTTCTAGTAAGTTCGAGATAGTAGTCGTTGAGAATTTGCGAGAACCGTACACAAAAATCTATAAATAATTTCAAGGTCACGCGTGTTTACGACACTTCTTGATCCTAGGGTTCCGTGTTTATTGTTCAGAGGGTTCTGTAACTCGTCCTATGTAATGTGTCTGAGTTATTTTGTAATAAATTCAGGAAGTTTATCAAATTTTTTTTATGGCCCCCGCTATCGGGGGCCTTTCGCCCCCTTACTTTTTGGGATCAGAGACTTTATTGTTCAATAATTTTTTCAGTCTTTTCTTTATTTATCACTCTCTTCCACGCGTCACAATATCTTTCATTCTTTACTTTTGTCCTTCACAATATCTTTTGTTTTGCTTTTTTATACCTTCTTTCTTTCCTCGCCTTTCTTCTATCATCTTCTTACTCTAAGGTGGCTAGGTGCATTTTATTTATTTTTGTTTATTTTAATTCTTTAATTTTATCTTACATTTATTTTATCTTTATTTACACATTTATTATACTTTCTTAATTCTTTATTACACATTTCTTTTTCTATTTCTTATTAGAAACTTTTACAAAAGTCATATTACAGTGTGAAGGATTTTTAATCTTTATTAAAACAATAGAATGAATACTCTCTGCAACAGTTTTAAGGATATTGTGATAGTTTTCATATAAAAAATTCTTTCTGTATTTATTGTGTAGTCCACACGTCGTTTTCAGATCAGGATGCTTTTGGAAAGCCCATAAATTTAGGTTGATATGCCAATCTGACTCTATTTTTCTCTTATTCTTCCTATAATGTACATAGGTGATCACTATAAATGATTAAATTTGAATAACAATATGAATCAATAGATACTTACGGCTACAATGTCTAAAACAGTGATTCTCAAAGTGGTCTATATCGACCCCTAGGGGTCTATGACAACCTGCAAGGGGTCTACGTCAGCGAAAAAAATTTTGGGGGTCCATGAAATGAATATGGGGGTCCACGATAGTGGATCCCAACACATACACTGATAGTACCTATTTACTTACATCATACTATCTTATAATATCAAAACAGATTAAATTAACGCCAAATATTGATAATTTATTATTAGAGCATCAGGTTCAACATTCTTACTAAAAATATTGACTTATTACTTATGTTATTTTGTTTATAGTTTATTTTATGTTTATTTAATTTTACATAACAGATACAAAATTTAATTTTGAGTAGTTTTAATTTAAATTCAATTAATAAATGTATAAATTAACATGTGTTTTTACTTTAAGTTTTTAACACTAAACTTCACTACAGTTAGAAATTTACAGGAAATCAATATCAGGTAAGTAGTGTTGAGTAGACCCCCTGGTCTACTCAACACGGAAAAACATGGCAAGGGGTCTACGACACAAAAAAAGATTGGGGAACTCTGCTCTAAACATAGCTTTCTCTGGGTAACCTTATGCCATTTGAAAGTGCTTCAATATAGTATTTTAGTACAACTACATATAGTTTTTAATTTAAAATTATTGTCAATATACATTGCAATTGCAAAGTTTGGGGAATTCTGGTCTAAAAGGACTAATTTTCTATTCTTTTAAAAGTCCTTGATCAACAAACTCTTAGTTAGATACGTATACGCATACGCATACGAGAAAGTGCATTCTATATTTGATAGAATTATTGTCTGTAAGAATCCTGGCAAGTAAAGATTCTTTCAATATACGCTGGCAACGTTGTCGTTGGAAATTTATTTTCAGATTGTTACGCCAGTAAGGAAAGATAACGTTAAGACAACGTCACTCCACCGGTAAATCCCCGCCAGATACAGAAGGATTTGCATTAGTTTTCTATACTGTACGGTAGTAACGTAAAAATAGATTCTCTTTTTAAATGTAATTTAAGTTTTATTTTATCAATACTGCTCGATTTAATATGTAATATATTTGAAATTACACTGGCAGACAATTTTGCTTTTTGCAGCTTCATCGAAAAATCGACCCAAGTTATTTATTCTTTCATTCAATTTCATACGTCAAAAAAATTCTTGACTGTAACATATATATATGCCTATAATAATAATAATAAAGCTTTATTTCATTCCATAGAAATGGCTTTAAATTAGTAATTTTAAATATTAGTTCTGATAATTTTGTACTAAATTTGTATGGATCCCTCTCAAGGTAAAATTTCCATTTTACTCTATCTTTGTCAACTGATATGATATATATATGTATATATATATATATATATATATATATATATATATATATTATGATGTAGGATGCTAGTAACATAATACAAACCACTCAGAGAAGAATGAAGAGAAGCTCCTTGGATATCAAATTAAAATACAAAATAAGAAACACAGCCATCCGCAAAAAAACGTGTATACCAGATGCACTTACCTATTCCTTCCAAAGAAATAGTTGGGCAGGTCACGTGGCTAGGTTCGCTGATAACAGGTGGACACAAAGGGTTATAAAATGAACAGGACCACGAGGTACCAGAGCGAGAGGCAGTTCTACTGCCAGATGGGCTGACGAGGTCATGGCTACGGCAGGTCACGGGTGGCTCCAAGTTGACAAAGATAGAGAAAAATGGAGAACTTTGGAGGAGGATTTTACCCTGAGGGGGTCCATACAAACTTAGTACACAATTATCAGAACTGTTATTTAAAATTACTAATTTTAAGTCATTTATATGAAATAAAATAAAGCTTCATTACTATTATATTATTTGTTTACTTATCAATGTCTTATTCTTTCTTCACATTTTAAGTCATTTGTATGGAATGAATATAATTCTCTATTATTATTATAGGCAGATATGCAATTATTACTGCACTCGGAAGGCGGGTTGGAGATCGCAGAGTGGTATTATGGTACAAGGAGGTCGCTGCTGTTCAACTCTCAAGCTCTGAAAGCTTGTTTGTGACAGTTTAAATCACCTATAATTAATGCACAAAGTGTTATATAAGACTATAAGCAGGGAATTGAACCCGCGACCTATGACTCAAGTCTCAGTTTTCAACCATTATATAAGTCGAGTCAACGCTCTCTGCATGTACAACGAAATATGTAATTATATTGAAATGAGATAATGCAGTGACCTCCTTGAAGAAATTGTTAACCTCTTTGGTGTTTTAAAACTATTTTGAATTCAGAATGTCGTTGTCTATAAAACAGCATGACTTTGAAATTATGAATGCATCAAAACATTACATCTCTTAAACTATAGTTATTTTTATAACATCGGCAACAAGTAAACAAATAATTTATATATACAAATATATATATGTACATATATATTTGTATGATGTTTAATAATAAATGGTATCTAATATGTCAACAACTACATTGGAACGTCTGTTTCAGATGCGTTTTTCATCTCAAACAAACTACATTACAGAGCGGAAGTGGAAAAGGAATTGTTCTATTTATTTTTCTTTTCTATTTTTATTTTGTGAGAACGGTTACGTTGCCTCATTCGTCTTCACCTATGACAGGTGCTACCCGTGTAATAGAAGAAATTACATATCGCATTGTTTTGTCAAATGATTTTAATACGAAAAAACTTACAAGCGTTTTCATCTTGTAGAAGCAACATTACTTCACCGTCGGCGGTGCATCGAAAAGGGGAATTTCACAGAAATAAAATTATTCATTTACATCGGTATTATAGGAGCAACATTACGTCATCGTCAGAAGCGCATCGAAAAGGGGAATTTTACAGAAATAAAAATTTTTCATTTATATCGGCATTGTAGGAGCATCATTACGTCATTCTCAGAAGTACATCGAAAAGGGGAATTTTACAGAAATAAAAATTTTTCATTTACATCGGCATTATACGAGCAACATTACGTCATTGTCAGAAGTACATCGAAAATGGGGAATTCCACAGAAATATATGCTCTAATAAACACACTTCTACTTCGGACTTCGTGTAGTTACTACCTCAATAAATACCTACCAGTCCTAGGAAGAATCCTACAATCTATTTTGAATTAAGAATATATCCTGAACTATATGATGATATACAGGTTGATTAGTTTTTATTGTAACAACTTAAAAGGTCAATGTGCTCTTTTGACAGTAAAAAACTTTAGATATTTTACACCTATTTCCGAATCAACCTGTAATACAATAACTCAGAAATATTTTACATTAAATAATTTAGATCACCATGTATAACGAATGTAATAAATTAAAATAAAGGAAGTGATCTCAAGAAAAAACATTTTAAAACGTCGTGATCATTTTTATATCAGTGTTTATTAGGAACACACATAGATCTATTTTTAATTTAAAAACGCTATCGAGGAGCTCAATTTGATTCTAGTTTCAATCAATATGGGATCTCCTTACATTCTTCTCCATACGAATACTTCTTCTTTTCAGGCGATGGAGATCGTCGCCGACGTAATTGACGGCGTTTCGGGTTTTTTATGTCATCATTGATAACATATATTAGTCAAAGTACTTTCTCTTTAAACATTGCGGTATTTTGGACGAAAAGAGGTTTCATGCATCCTGAAAGTTGATCATCCGAGATGGAGTTGGACAAGAGTTCATGAATGATAATTAGAAAAAATATGTTACAATTGTTTCGGAATATTGAACTGCTAAGAACTGGCCAATAACTCAACTGTTATAAATAAATAAGTAGTTTTTTTATCTGAACTTAAATATATCTTGAACGAAGGAAGAGATCTATAGCCTAAAATAAAATATATAAATAATATAAGTCCTTATTGCTGTAGCATACACCGTAAGAGAGGGTCTGTAACTGTAAATGTAATTTTAAAAGATTTGAATATAAATCGCTTTATTCACACATTTAAATATCTATGCGTATAAATAACTGAATTAAAATAGCAAATATCTCATCGAATAATTGAAAATATCAAAACCATCACCTAAACCATATGCTTTAGCTATGAACATATAATATTTCACATAAACCTTTAACTTAAACATACAAAGTCATTTGCTTGAGTGCTTTCTGCACAAGCAAAAAGTTATTCGCGACGAAGGTTTTAACTGTTTTAAAACGATTCACAACAGTCGCGTATTTACGTGTATTTTTAAATTAAGATGTAGTATACGTTTGTATTTATATATTTATTTTATTGAAAGTTTACACAGAAATTTTGGTATGCGGATTTAATGTCAAATGGCATTTTCTCCTGGTCAACATTAGGAAAACTATATTACTATATATATTATATAATACTATATATATATATTACAATAACTAAACAAATAGATACAGTACACACACATATTTATACATACATATATATATATATATATATATATATATATATATATATATATATATATATATATATATATATATATATATATATATATATATATGTGCATGCACACATTGCGTTAACAAAAAAAAACTCTCACCATTTTTTTTACATTTACAATTTTATTAATATTTTAAATTGTTTTCTACTTTTTTTAACATTATTTTGAGGAATAGGCTTTTGTCTTCCATCTCACTCATGGAAACTGTAGATGAAGACGAAGGTGGTACACGCCCATCCAAAAGAAACCTGTTCACTTTACTCTTAAAGGCTCTAAAATTCTATTTATCAGGAAAAATCGCCTCAGGCAGATTGTTCGAAAACTTGGCGTCTCTCACCAAAAACTGTCAAAACTGTTTGAGCTGTCAAACCGTTTAGTTCGACTTTAGGGTATGTCAACAACTTCTGATTACATTTTACTTTCATTCTATTTTGCTTACTTATTTCTATTTATTTTAAAGACCAAAAAAAGAGGCCTATATCTTGCAAGAGGCCTCTATCGGCTCAAATGATGATAATAGGTCACAAAGCCCTTTTTATTTTCAGCCGTAAAGAAGAATGGGGAATTGTATTTCCTAATAACAAAACAGCACTCTGCTATTTTAAACCGAAAATTTAAAAGAATTGTACAATTTTCATTTGTTAGCGTAACAAAGCGTTTCGATCAATATTTCGATTTAATTTTCTGTAAATTGCAAATTGGCTTTCCAATGACGGAGGTTGAATGAATTAGTAGTTTATTCTCGTCAATTGTGTACAAATTCGTTTCGTCATTTTGCGTAATTACATTTAAATTTAATTGAAAATAAATATATTGTTTGTATAGCTGGCCAATTGTAAAACTTTGTACACGAGAGATCCGTTAAAAAATCATGAATACTTTTTTTTTAAATTTATGAGTTGTAATTATTAATTTATGTCCTTTGTTACAATTGGACTTGAAAAAGAACAACTAAACCATTTTGCAAAATTGCACCTATTAGATTATTAGATATACGCATGGATAATATATATAAGAAACACAGAGCCAAACACAGAGTCACTAATCGGTGTAACGTAACTCCTGAAGATGCCCCGTGGAGGGGTGAAACACGTGTTGAGTAATATGGCAGTGACGGTTGTGTGATTCGCATGGTTTGCCGCATACGCATTTATCAACGGTCTGGCGGGCGGTGCACTTTGTTGCACGACTACCACTGCATGTGCGGAAGTGGCTAAATATTGGTCCTTTTCTTACTTAGGACGGACTTCCGCAAGGTAGCGCCTGATTCCATTAAATGGATAATATATAACATAAAAATTAAAATCGAAAAAGATACTGATAAGATCTAGAATCATTTTTTAAAGTAAGAAAGTAAAAAAAAACGGTAAACCGTATACGCGTCTACAGACTGTAGAAAACCTTTGCGACGGCTTTCCTCAAATCGCATATCGAACAAGGAAGCTATCTTCACCAAAAGCTATATAGGTTATGTGCACGCAAATCTCAACTATACAATGTATAGAGCTATGTTCGGAGTTTCATTACGAGATAAAATCAGCAATGAAATCCGCAGAAGAACCAAAATCACCGACGTAGCTCGAAGAATTTCTTGTCTGAATTAGCAGTTGGTGAAACATATCACTCGTAAAACGGTTTTCAATTTGCAATCACAAGCTGGTAGACGTGGCGTGGTCAGATCCCTCACCAGGTAGACCAGAGACATTGTTATGGTAGCAGGAAGTTGCTGAACGAAGACCGATCATCGTGGTGACCACAAGATTTAGTCTATGGCTTGTAGTAGAGTCCTAAAGAAGAAAAGGAAGAAATAAAGAACCTTCTCTTTTTAAAGTAGCTGAAGGCTTTCTATGCTACGATTGTTTATGGGCCGCAAATCAGCTTTGCACTATTGTCTATTGTCTCTGAGACGTTTTTGCTGTTAGCCTTGCGGCTTTTACAGCTTCATTGAAAACGAGTTCACGGAACGGAGGGGTCCGTGAAGTATATAAAAGATTCGGATTTCTGAATCTGCATTACGCACCAAGTTGGAGGACGAAGAAGTAACAGTGTGGCTTTGCACTCAAGTTTGAAGCCTTTATTTCTATCACCTTTCACTCTGTGGCGACCTCTGGGAGAGATCTATATCTAGTAGTGGGAGTCCATCGGCTGAAGAAAATAAAAGAAGATTAGCTGAACTATGAATATTCAGACTAAAACGAAATAGGTTGATAGCACACCGAGAGTAAAGTTATTTCGAAGCCAAAAGCAATCCTAGCACAGTTACCTTGTAAATTATTCCACGTAGGAAATGGCACATTTCTGTATCAGCTTAATTTGCGGCCGCATGCAAATTGCCTATCCGACGTTTGCTGGCAAACAAATGAAAATGATTAAAACGAAGTAAACACTGTGTCGATCATAGAGGTTTTTTGTTCAACTATACGCTTCGCCTATTTGTCATAAGGAAATATGTTTGTTTATTAAACATTATATATGAAAAACACACAGACAGACATGTGAAATTGGACCATTTATACCAGTGATTCCCAAAGTGGTCTATATCGACCCCTGGGGGTCTATGACAACCTGCAAGGGGTCTACGTCAGGGAATAAAAGTTTGAGGGTCCATGAAATGAAAATGGGGGTCCACGATAGTTGATCTCAACACATACACTGATAGTACCTATTTACTTACATCATACCATCTTACATCAATCAATACATTTACATTATTTATAGAAGTACCTATGAAGAAAAAAAGAAACAGACTGGACATCGTTAGCCGAGGAGATTTAAGATTACTCCTTACAAAAGTGACGCAAAATGTTGATAGTTTATTATTAAAGCATCAGTTTCATCCTTCTCACTAAAAATATTGACTTATTGCTTCAGTTAATTTATTTATAGTTTATTTTATGTTTATTTAATGTTACGTATATTTTACATAACGGATACAAGATGTTATTTTGAGTAGTTTTAATTTAAATTCAATTAATAAATGTATAAACTAACATATGTTTTTACTTTAAGTTTTTAACACTAAACTTCATTATAGTTATAAATTTACAGGAAATCAATATCAGGTAAGTAAGGAGTCTACCCAAGACGGAAAATGATGGTAAGGAGTCTACGACACAAAAAAGTTTGAGGAACTCTGGTTTAAACAAAGGAAGTTTGAGATTATATGAAAGAAGTTTTTAATCTAGCTGTTATATATATACAAATGTTTTTTTGTCCTCAAAAGACATTTAAAATTATTTATAAAACAGTGATAGAACTAATGTTAATATTAGGAATAAAAATATGATATATACTCCAGGTTTTCGTCTTCAAAAATAAATAAATCATTTACGGCACAAGTGCAATAACATTCTACAAACAATTTATTCTTTATAAAGAATATTATATCGATGTTAATGCGTGGAATTAAATGTTGTCGATATCTCACTAAATAAATAATAAATCTTTTGCAATCTATTTCAAATTTGCCACTAGAATGACTTAAAATCAATATTATTGAAAAAAGAATATTATTTTATAGAAGAATACTATACTGATGTTAATGCGTGGATTTAAATATTGTCGATGTTAATTATTGTCGCTCATTCTTTATAAAACTATATTTGTAAAGAGCAACTGTTGAGTTTCTCGTCGGCTCTCAGCAGAACTGCCTTCCGAGCTGGTGGTAGCTTCCTGTAGGAACAACATAGACGATATTTTATTATGATTGAATATTCAAAACTGCTTGTAATAGCCTATTCAAATTTTGATTTTAATTTTGATTGGTGATAAAAGAATAACTATCAAATTTCTTGCCATGTCAATATATAGATATATATTTAAATGTTTTATATTAATATCTTGACTTCTAGAAGCTTCTAACAAAAGATTTTTTTAAAGAATAAATATATGTTTTCATTGTTGCCACGGATGAAGAGTAGCGTAACACGTTACATACACGCGGTGATGAAAATAATAGGCAAGGTGTCGCATTGTAGTTTATCATCATTACATCACCCGGTAGATACCACTGCCACTTGTCGGTGATCTTTCTTTCTTCATTATAATAAAATTTAAAATGTCAAAATCGAATTACATAAATATTAAGGGGACCGGAATGTAATGTCATTTCTTTTGACATATTTTACAGAAAAACCGATCCATCTGTTACCGCTCCGGCATTGATTTTGTATACTAGATGGCAAAAGGTTGTTGATATTGAAGGTAAATATACACCTATCCCCCGATTTACACGGTACTTGTTTTACACGTTTTCGCTTTTACATGTTTTTCCAAATTTTTTTTGTTTTAATAATCGATTTTATTACCATCTCTTATAATGTAAATATTTCTGCTTTAAACATCGTATCGGCACAAATAACTTGGAGTGATGAAAGTGAATTCGAACTTTCGATTCCGAAAAAAAGAATGAGAGTAATATCTGACAGTAATAAAGGATAATAAAACTTTTGGTTTTATTTTTTGTTCTTCCGTTTAATGTATTGTAATTAAATAAAAAGACAGTGTTTCCGTAATATATTAAATATTTTAACTTGTCAATTCATTTTATTTTTATTTCTGTGTACACCTAAAAATATTGAAAAAAATCACAACTGTTAAATAGCAAAATTGTGCATTTTCTGCAAGTTTTTCGATTTACACGGTTTTGACTTGAAAATTTTTAATTTTCGATTTTACACGTTTTTCTAAGGAACATATCTACCGTAAAAATCGGTGGATAAGTGTATTGTTAATTAGAACTAAAATACTTGATACAGATGTAGTCATGTGAATTTAACTTAAAGCGACATTACTTTCCGGTCACCTTAATATATTGATAATATTAATAAACAAACATAAGTTTTTGATAAATTGTCTTACATAGAAAAACGTTGACCTTCTATTAAAATATAATAAATACATTTAAAAAAAACTTTTAAGTTAAACGGTTTTTTAAACGGTTTTATTTGATACCCATATTGTGGTGGTTGTAGAAAAAATATGTACCTAGTCCGCCATATTGGAACGGCGTCCATCTTGAATTTTAAATTTTGACATAATCATCGTGTTTCACTAGTGTAGTCCTTACATTTGGTACCCATATTGAGGGGGTTAAGGAAAAATATGTAATCCGCCATTTTGTATCGGCGGCCATCTTAGATTTATAATGTTATTGATTTTATAATATTGTATTGTCATCTAAATTAAATGTGTGTACCAAATTTCAGATCAATCTGACAACGGGAAGGTGCTTAAATTTCAATTTCTAATTTTGTACGGGTCGAACTAAATAAAACCGTTTAATAAAACCGTTTAAAAACAGCCTATTTCATAGTTATTTGGTATGAAAATACTTAACATCATAAAAGGATCACACATAAATACGTGTAAGTCGGCACATGAATCTTTCGTCTGGCACGAATAGCGATGTTATTACACGAGAATACGAGATAACAGTCTATTAATCATTATATCTGGTTAGCTTGGCAAAAACAAATATCATTGCGTTTATTTTTCCTTATTCGTGAAAACTCTTAGAGCCTTTCTCTCTATTTATTTACCCTTCCATACACATCATCTACATCTATGTCACACCTTATAGCCTCAACAGCACATCGCTTAATGTACCCCACGAACTGCCACTTTAGACGTATAACCCTTCGAGCTACATCGGTGATCTTGGTTCTTCTATCTCCTTCCATTTCCCCCTTTCTAATTTGAACTCTCCGTTGCTATCTGGGTTACCTGGAGCCTTAATCTGAGTCCCGACGTTAATGACACATACACATCACCAATATCATCATGTCGGCAGATAGACGCCCATGATTGATCTACCAGCGTCAAGTGACTTCCCGTGAACTTGACTATATCGTCCACCTAGTGGACATCCAGCCACGCCGCGTCACTTGAGAATGTTTCAGCCCCAACGGTCTTCGGTCGCATGAACGATACGTCCCGCTTGTTGTCATTTAAGACGAGAAATTCGGTGATCTTGATTCTCCTGCGGATCTAATCAATTCTAATTTGATCTATCCATTGCTGTCTGGGTGACCTGGAGCCTTCTTTTGAGTCCCGACGTTAATGACACATACACATCACCAATATCATCATGTCGACAGATAGATGCCCATGATTGGTCCACCAGCAACAAGTGTCTACCCGTGATCTTGACCATATCGTCCACTTAGTGGACATCCAGCCACGCCGCGTCACTCGAGAATGTTTCAGCCCCAACGGCCATCGCTCGCACGAACGATATGTCCCGCTTGCTGCCACTTAAAACGGGGAATTCAGTGATCTTGATTCTCCTGCGGATCTAATCAATTCTAATTTGAACTCTCCTTTGCTGTCTAGATGATCTGGGCCTTTCTTCTGAGTGACGCTCTCTTCAGATAAATCCAGAGGATCTTCCAAACACATAACAAATTTATTGATATTAATATAATATATGTAAATATGTGAGCAGTTATTGGATTTGGGCATCGTAAGATTGGTTTGTGTTAATTTTCCTGGAGGCCTTGCAGTGTGCTATCAGCTGGTATGATAATGGTGATGACTGTGTTATACTTCTCTTTTCTTTTTCCCTAGTAACTTCATCTTAACTTTCTAAGTTTTTGCTAAAATTGAACTGAATATTTTGATACTGTGGATGGCTATAGGAACGGAAGATATAAGGAAAAGTTTCTTATATTATATTAATATCTGATGAGAGGATATCTATGTTTTCTTAACGTGTGGAAGGGCTTTTATATTTATTTAATATCATCTACTTTGTGGATCTATTTCTTTATGCCGACATCATATAAACTGATGTAATTTTTCTTTGACAGCTTTTAATATAAACAATTTATTTGCACTATACTTGAGTCGTGAATATGTTTATATGTTTTTTTTTTTAAATATTCATGTGCCTTTCGTAATGAAATTATAAAATGAGTTGTATTTATTTGAAGCACATCTTATATATTATTATAATAACATTTTTAATCTGTGGATATGAGAATACAGTCTTAATACAATTTGAAGGTTGTTATTGAAATGTATACATACATTATAATTTACGTCGACGGCCACTGCAAGGAATAGGTTTACTGCTTGCTTGCTTATCTAGCAACTTCACGCTACCTTAGCTATGTCGGTCTACCTAGTGGGGGCCAACCCATGCCGCGTCTACCAGCTCGTGGTCGCCTCTCGAGAACGATTCGGTCCCAACGGCCATCGGTACAACCGACGTCCTTTGTGGGCAGTGGACGAATGGCAGTGGACGAATGGCAGTGGGCGAGTGGCAGTGGACGAGTGGTAGTGGACGAGTGGCAGTGGGCGATGGCAGTGGACGAGTGGCAGTGGATGAGTGGTAGTGGACGAGTGGCAGTGGGAGAGTGACAGTAGACGAGTGGCAGTGGACGAGTGGCAGTAGACGAGTGGCAATAGGCGAATGGCAGAGGTCGAGTAACAGTGGACGAATAGCAGTGGGCGAGTGGCAGTAGACGAGTGACAGTGGGCGAGTGGCAGTGGGCGAATGGCAGTGGGCGAATGGCAGTGGGCGAGTGGCAGTGGGCGAATGGCAGTGGTCGAGTAGCAGCTGGTGAGTGGCAGTGGGCGAATGGCAGTGGGCGAGTGACAGTGGACGAGTGGCAGTGGACGAGTGGCAGTGGACGAGTGGCAGTGGACGAGTGGCAGTGGACGAGTGGCAGTGGATGTGTGGCAGTGGACGAGTGGCAGTGGATGAGTGGCAGTGGATGAGTGGCAGTGAACGAGTGGCAGTGGATGAGTGGCAGTGGATGAGTGGCAGTGAACGAGTGGCAGTGGATGAGTGGCAGTGAACGAGTGGCAGTGGGCGAGTGGCAGTGGACGAGTGGCAGTGGGCGAATGGCAGTGGTCGAGTAGCAGCGGGTGAGTGGCAGTGGGCGAATGGCAGTGGGCGAGTGACAGTGGACGAGTGGCAGTGGACGAGTGGCAGTGTATGAGTGGCAGTGGACGAGTGGCAGTGGATGAGTGGCAGTGGACGAGTGCCAGTGGGCGAGTGGCAGTGGATGAGTGGTAGTGGACGAGTGCCAGTGGGCGAGTGCCAGTGGACGAATAACAGTGGTGGAGTAGCAGTGGACGAGTGGCAGTGGGCGAGTGGCAGTGGACGAGTGGCAGTGGTTGAGTAACAGTGGTGGAGTAGCAGTGGACGAGTGGCAGTGGGCGAGTGGCAGTGGACGAGTGGCAGTGGTTGAGTAACAGTGGCGCGTTGGCGATGGTGAACCTGTGATCTGCGATCGCAAGTCCTAGTTCTTACTGCTATGCTACCACAGCTCGTTGTATATATAGTTATTGAAAGTTAAACCCATGAAGTTATTAAAAAGAATGGTCAACATAATCGACGCCCGTTCAAAGACATACGCCTCCACCAAAGATATATAAGGAAAGATATATAATAATCGCCATGCTTCACTTACGGGCTAGCAATCGCAGTGTCATAGCCTCCCTGATAGGCGGAAAAGATACTAGGGGAGAATTCCTCTCATACTGCAAGGAAATAATTAAAAAAGTGATACAAAAAAATAAAAATTAAAGAAAATAAGAATAATTTTAAATAGACAATAAGAAAAAATGTGATAAAATGTAACTCAAAATGTGATATAAAATGTGATAAAAATGTAAACGAAAAGAAATACAGATAAAATGTAACATGTAATGAGGGAGGAATGAAAGATCACAGAGTAAAAGGGAAAGATAGCAGAAATGTGGCATAAAAGAATAGATTGAATGAATATGTGAAGAACGAAAGGAGAGAATGGAAATAATAAATAACTATGTGAAAAAATAAATTGCCCGTAAAGTCCCTGTCCCACCAAAGATAGGGGTACGAGAGGCCCCCAATAGCGGGGGCCATTAAAAAAAAAGGATGCTGTTGCCTATCATCTTCAAACTTGATTGTGAACGGTGGCAATCCTATATAATAAAAGCAGAGTGCAAATCATATATAAGACCTCCTGAGAATTGAACCCGCGACCCACTATTGCAAGTCACAGCCATTACCGCTTTACTACCAAAGAGTCACCAAAAAACAGGCATGTAGTCTTATCTCGGTTGAATTTAATAAATATACAAACATATAACTATGTCATAAATATATCAAACTATACTGTAATATGTGGAAGTTAAAATTTTATGCTCTGTGCGCGAGGTCTAATCGACCTGGTAATCCAGTGAAGTCTGGTATCGGATCGTTCGTCGTCCCGGCAACACATTTGTTCCATAATAAACTAAAACGTCTGTCAAATTTAAAAATATGATTAAATTAAATGCAAATAAAATCCTTTTTAATCCTTCATATGTGTATTTTATTAGTAGATAGTACAATCTACCGGATTTACAGTAGAGTTAGCAGATATTGGTGATATATCTCTACATTTCGAGAGTAACACGAAATGCCTTTGTTGGGTTGTCGATGTGGAAATTTATATACAGCTTTGAAATCTCTTTGTACTACACAATGGACATGTTTTATAACCGCACGTAATTCTCTATCGACATTTTTCTTTTACAGCAATAGATAAATATAAATCTATTTATTTTGATAGTAAATTTGATATTTAACTTTGTGAAATGTTTAATGAACTAGCCATAGATAGTTAATGGAATCGGACGTTATTTTGAAGTCTGTCCTAGGTAAGTAAAGGACAAATATTTAGCCACTTCTGCGCATGCAGTGGTAGTCGTGCAACAAAGTGCACCGCTCGCCAGCCCGCTGATAAATGCGCATGCGGCAAACAACGCGAATTACACAACCGCCACCGTTAAATCACTCAACGCGTGTTTCACTCCTCCACGGGGCATCGTCAGGAGTTATGTTACACCGATTAGTGCCAAACACATGGCACAACAACACACTCTGTGGTGGAAGTGGCTAAATATTGGTCCTTTTTTTACTTAGCCATAGATAGGTTTACATTCAGGATTTTTCTACAAGATGAAATTCAGAAATAGGAAGAATCCGTTGAAAGAAGATAACCAATACTGTACCGCATATTTCTTTAATTAGGGCCTCTCATTTTGGGACTATTATATGGGGTAGAGACGTCACAACTCAGCTAAAGGATTTTTTTTTAATTTTATTCTTTTATTTTACTTTCTCTTTTCATAATTAAAAATCTTGTACTAAAATTTCTCTCCGTCTTAATCTCTATCTTTATTCACCTTCAAATCGTCTCCGGACATCACATTCCTTCTCTCATCTTTACTCCTAGACCACAGTTTGCTACATTATCACAGTTTTGACTCAATTTTTCTCCCTTTTTAACTTACTTCTGAGTATTGTTATTTCTTATTGTATATTGTACTTTGCAACTTACTATTAAGGTATGCAGAAGACAGTGCTGCTCTCACATGTAAATTTCCAATATTCTACACTAGATGGCGCATGTTGTATTTTACATCGCGCTATCATTTACACGCTAGTTTAATAAATCAAATATTGATTTGTAGTATTTCTCTATAGATACAATTTGTTGTACTATGGGTTTTGTTTTTATTGACTTGTTCTTTGTACACTTATATAGAAATTATTACTTTCAAGATCGGCCTTAAAATTTTGAAAAAGATCACGCAAAGATATCTTTTAATTATTTGTACTTTTTGTTATGCTAATCGATAACCGCCCACTGCAAGGCATGAATCTCTCGTAAATATCACGACTATAATCTGTATAAGACAACGATAAAAAAATGAATACATACTTTAGTGATAAGTGTGTCAACACCTTTATGTAAGTTACTAGTAGATGCTACGAAATATTATTTATTTTTCTTTCCGCTCATGAACGCCCACTGCAAGGTCAAGTCCACCTAGGAGACCCAATCACCCCGCATCTACCGGCTGGTGATGGTCACTCAAAAACCTCCGCTCCAACGGCCATTGCCACTCTTATAATTAAACGGTTTTATTTAGTTCGACCCGTACGGAATTTATTTGTTTATTTATTTGGGTCAAAATTAAAAATTGAAATTTAACCTTTCACCTTCCCGTTGTCAGATTGATCTGAAATTTGGTACACACATTTAATTTAGATGACAATACAATATAATAAAATCAATAACATTATAAATCTAAGATGGCCGCCGATACAAAATGGCGGATTACATATTTTTACTTAACCCCCTCAATATGGGTATCAAATGAAAGGGCTACACTAGTAAAACACGATGATTATGTCAAAATTTAAAATTCAAGATGGACGCCGTTCCAAAATGGCTGACTAGGTACATATTTTCCACAACCACCACAATATGGGAATCAAAAAACCGTTTAACTTAAAAGTTTTTTTTAAATATATTTATTCAATACAATTAGTATAAATCACAACTAAATAGAAACATATCAATCATTCTACTAGTATTCCTGACCTTTTATAACACGTTTACCGGTCATAGAGTATTTCGTTAACAGTTTAATTTAAAAGTAGTTGGACAGTTACACAATGTATATATTAGTTAAAATAAATGAACTGTGACGGTAGGCGTGTAAGCGCTGATACTGATTGACAAAGACTAATTGTACAAAGCGCGTATGAAACTAATTTAAGAGTGTCTTGAATAACTTTCTCAATGCTATTATTTATTTATATCAAGAATAATTAGTATATACATGATACGTTTACAACCAAATTATGACCAAAATGACGTGAATCAAGCTTTTTTACAGATTAAAAAGTAATAACAATATTTTATATATAATATCTATTATAAGTCATAAAATATAAATGATTTATAATGGATACTTTACCAATTATTGACGGAAATGTAGAGTGATCTTGGAATCGCTTATAGAAGAGGGCGTTAGTGTCGCAGTGAAAATGTTTGACAGGTTTTATGAGGCACTCTCTGCTAGTTAAATTCTAATAATACAGTTGTATATATAATTTAATGTTGTTACTAAAATATAGTGTCTATAATTAGTTCCTTACATAATACAATTACATTTGGTCACATTTTATAGCTAATTCGACAGCCTTCTACTATCTTTTCTACTTCTATATATGTATATGCATGTTTATGTGAGTATATGTTTATGTGCTATGTAACGTCTCACGCACCGACACCCATTCTTTGTATTGGTTGCGTTCACAAGGCTTTATGACGCCCCACGTTGGGCGCCAGAGTACCAGTTCCTACTGTGTGTGGTACCGTAAAAATAAAACAGCGAACTCAGCAGCTGAAGGAAAATGTATTTCTATTAAAGAAATGTAGAATGCCTGGTCTGCTTTTCACCGCAGATCACTACTTTTCTAATGGTGGTGAAAAGCAGCTGCACGTTTTCCCAGAACTAGTCAAATGACAGCAGGTCAGAGCACGGAGCGCCTGTAGTTGACAGGATGTATTTGTACTGATGCGAGGTATGAATAGTTTCCACCTCAAGGATAAAATCTTAATCTTATTTTTTCCTTTTTCCCTCCGAAACGTGGATAGGTTTAAGTGCCAATAGTATACATATGAAATAGTCTATTCAGAACGCATCTACCGTTTAATAAAATTGGTTCCTCATTGTCGCAATGGGTCAAAAGGTGAAATAAATTCCGTAAATGTACTGAACCTTTTCAAATTGGATAAAGGTCCGACATTATTGTATTACGTGGGTTATATGAGAGAATTTTATCTGCTCTGAAATTTCTAAAGCATGATAATTGGAGGAATAGTTTTGGTACAGTCAAGGCTTGCTCGGTAAGGCTTTCACGTGACATTCACGTTCACGCATGATTTTCACGTAATACTAAATAGAGTAGAAAGGTTTCCAAAATTATTTAATTATTTATATTTGGTTTTAAGACATCATCTGTCTCCCATATTGCGAAAATGTATTAATTGAAATAGATCCAGGGGTGAGCAACCTTTTTTAATCAACGTGCAAATATAAATTTTAATTTTATTACCAATAAGATTTTATATATTTTTAATAAAAAATAATATATTGATATACAAATTTTAATTATTTTATCTGATTTCCTTTAAAGTATCTCTCATTTATAACCATACAAACAATTTTATGTTTATTATTTTTATAATTTTTTTAATAATTAATTTATTTTATTACTATTTCTATAGCGCTATTATTATCACTCTTGCTTATTATTTTATTCTTTTTTTTACGTCTTTTTACATAGTGGACGTCTTGCTACGGTAACCGATCCTTGGACAATAAAATAAAATAGATGAATAAATGAAGGATCATTCATCTCATTATCTACAATCTCTGTAACATCAGTCAATTGTTTTTCGTTCATCATCCAGGCCATTAATCAAAACATCATCAATAAATCACCCGATAACAGACAATTGTTTTATACAATTGTCTGAAACTCTATAACATTAAGAAGGGACAATAGAGTATTGCGGATATTCTTTCTAATGTTTTCCGCAATCACGCAGACAGTGGGATATTGTAGATAATTCAGTATCTTATTAGATTACTTATAAAAGAATTACCAAGGATTTTCAACACTAATCGTTATATTTATCAAAATAAATACACTAAGTTTTTCTGTCTTCAATTACAATTCATTTGTCATTTTTTTATGGCCCCCCTATTGGGGGCCTCTCGTACCCCTATCTGGTGTGGGACAGGGACTTTTGTTATAATTTATCTAGTTTTTCACATATTATTTTATTTTCTTTCCCTTCATGTATACTTCTTAAGTTTTTTCGTTTAGTTTTCTTACATATTTCTCCTTTCATTCCCTTTCACTCTGTGACCTTTCATTCCTCCCTCGTTACACATTACATTTTATATCTTTATTTCTATTTGTTTACATTATTATCACATTTTCTATATCACATTTTGTATTTTATATTTTATCACATTTATTTCTAATTATCTATTTACATTTCTAAATTTTCTTTAACTTTTATTTTTGTCTATTACTTTTATAATGATTTTTTTGCAATATGCGAGGAAGTCTCTTTTTGTGTCTTTTCCGCTTATCAGGGAGGCTATTGACTCCTCCCTGATTTTTTACGCCAGACCGGCACTCGAAGTCGAATTCATTCCTTTGTCATTAGTTTAGTAGATATTTGTAGCAAACTATTACTGTATAGTATATCTTCGTTGTTTCATCTCAATGATGCCCACTACAGGGCTTAGGCCATCACTAGAGATGTATATAGGACGGTGGAGAAGTCGTAATCACTGTCCAGTAATAAGACACACGGAGGACACTGCTACCCATCCTTTTGGTTTACATATCCAGTCGACTTCTACTTCCACTACTATTTATTTATATTTTTTGTGTTTTGTATTTTCATAACTTAAATTACTGTGGTAATTGTATGTAATAAATATATACTACTATTATTATATCTTACTACATCTTCTATATCATCGCTTCCTCGTGACTCAGGGTCATGGCTAAGCATGAGACCACAAACATCTTTTTCCAAGAGCCGTAGAATCAAAAGGTAGGATATCGGCAGAAGAACCATGACCACCGTCGAAGCCTTAAGAACTGTTCGTCTCAAGTGGCACATTGTTGGGTAGAAAGCTTTTCGAGTCGCGACAATGAGCCAGTAAAACATAAACAAGGTTTTGACAACTACCGATATATATCAGCTAATATGACGTCTATACTCCCTTTCATTTATATCTCCTAACATAAAACTAACATAGTATATTTCAATTAAAAGGCTTGAAATGATTGAATATTTAATAAATATTAATTCTAATAAAATTTTATATATAGTTCAATTAATTAAAACTCTCAGCGCGGTATATTAAAATAATTAAAGCTCTAACTTATTCAATTATATCTCTACCGAAAGGTTTATTACGAAAACTAAAAGTGGTGTTTTATATAAACATATCTGTATACGAAAAAGATGATAGTTTTATGTAATACGGTCAATTTGAAAAGGTGTATGTGACGTAAATAACTTGACTGCTTAAGTTGCCATGTGATGAAAAGCTTGAAGCTTTATGTGACTTATCTTAAGTATCACTAGATTCTACCCGTGTAGGTGTATAATGTGTAGAGGGTGTATAGTGTGTATAGGGTGTATAGTGTATAGGATTTTTTTTTCGTAGAGGTTTAAAAATACGTTTACGTATCATAGGGCCTGATGGTGGTGCCCCGTATGTCGGACTCGATCTAGGCGTCAATACCAACTAAAAACAATCCTCTTTCTTCGGTATCCCTGGTCCCCAAGGCATGGCCGCTAGGCATTACTTCGCGGGGGTGATTTTTCCGCAGCTTTCTCTGTTAAACTGGCTGTACAGGCCAGCTTCCTCCGCTCCTGCTCTATTTTTCGCAAGTCCTTCAGCACGGTCGTACAGTACACGCTCGTAAGTTCCCAGGCCAAAGGCGAGGATAGCATTGTAGCTATCAGAGTTTCAGGATAGATATTGCATCCTACACCTTCTTCCGAAGACCTCCTGGCTTCGTTAAATCGGGGGCAGACGAAAAAGACATGCTCTGCATCTTCAATCATTCCAACACAATTAGGACAGTCAGGGGAATCTTCGTATTTGAACCTATGGAGGTACGCTCGGTAAAAGCCGTGGCCGGATATCATCTGAGTTAGGTAAAGGCGGTCATGAATTGAATAAAAATTGTTATTTTGTTTTATGATAAGTCTTTGGTTGAGCATAGACAAACGGATGTAATTGATATAGCTAAGCAGAAAGAGAATTTGACGTGACAGTGGGCAGACTACGCAGAACAGATGACTGATAGTGCCTTAAGGTTCTAGTGTGGAGGCCAAAGGCTGACAAGCGCAAGCGCAGGCTGGCAACCCAAAAGGTGTAGAGAAGTCAGCTAAAACCATGATGTAATATGGCAGAAAACAATGTATGTATGTATGTATGTATGTATGTATGTATATATAATGTATGTATGTATATATGTCTTTTTTTTTTAGTTTAAAAAAATATGATTTTTATTAACTGGCCATTACTAAAATCTTTTAGTATCTCATAAAAAACAAAATGACGTGACACTTGCACAGATTAGTAAACTTCTTTTTTATTGAAGAAAAAGAAGGTAAATCTTTTAATGTTTTTAAAATCTGGCTTAATGGCACCATAAATAAGAGAATGACGTTATTAATGAATGATGAAACATGAGCTTTTTTTTTTTTCAAAAAAAAAAGTTTTTTTTAAAGATTTATAAAACTGGCCAGTTCTAAAACTTAATCTCATCGTCAACAATATAACGATTTAATAGATAAAAATCTAATACATCGAGAAAGTTATTTTTTCAAAAAAAAATTGTTTTTCATACCAGTTCACAAAATTTTAAATGTCATTATAAACAACATAATGACAGAATACACGGACTGGTTAGTAGTTAGAGTTCTTTTGACTCGAATATTAAAAAAAAATTGAATGTCATTTTTAATCTACGTTCGTTTAATATACATGTGTCATCCGTTGACAGTTTTTATTAAAGATCAAAGAAATAAATTTTAATAGGAATAAAATTCCATTATGATCTCAATATTGAAATTTATTAAAGCGGTTCGTTTTTTTCTCATTCTAACGGAAATTTCCCGATGAAGGCAAAATTGGAGCGATACGTTCCTGCAACGAACGGGGATTGTCGTCGATTTGTATTCAGACTCCGGAAACTTAAAATAGAGTAGCTTGCGCGATTTATTAACTCCGATAAAATATTGCATGGCGTCGGATGAAGACATGGCGGCGAAATAGAATCTTTGAGCGTAACCGTCGATACATTGACACGTTCTTCTTTTGAACATCGCAAAGAAGCAGACACCAAAAACCAATACTTATCTCTTTATAATGTCCTCGTTTTTGTGGCCTCTCGTTCAACCATCGGTCAATGGGTCATGGACAAATTCTTTAATTACATTATTACAGTAATTTTTCTAATAATTATTTTCCATATACATCTTTCGTCCTATAATTTGCTTTACAACATCTTTCAATCCTTTCCTTACTTTCCTTACATACATCGCTTCACTTCTTTCGCCTTCACTACGGAGTTCTTCAACTCTATGTTTATTATTTTTATCATCATCATCAATATTTCAGCCGAAATCTCCCCATGCAAGTCCAAACCAACCTTCTATCTAGAGTTCTACATTTGTGTCATTTTCTTAATTAGCCTTTATTTTATTACTATCTATATCGCACTTAATTTACATTCTACTATCACAGCTATTTTATCACCTTTGTTTTCTATTGTTATTTTTATTTATTTAAATATTTATTCAGATGCGCGAAATACTTTCTCTGAATTTGAACCTATGCAGGTACTCGAAGAAACACCCGTGCCATGTGAACCTTTAGACCAGAACCGTGTCCAGCTCAACAGAGCTGGGGGACTTAAAATAGAAGTGAAATAATAAAGAAGAAACTCAGAGAAAGAAAATAGAACACAAGAGAATAATTCTGAAGAAGTAATAACAAGAAACCAGAGACAAAGTATAGAGAAACGTGGCAGAAGACTTTTGTCCACGGAATCAATTTCGATGAAGCTGTAAAAACACGAATCCGCTAGGAGCATAACTTCATACACATCAAATGCATGGTGGCAGAAGATAGGAATCTGAACCTAAAAACTTAAAAACTGAAACTTGTTTTTTGAAAATCGATATTGTCTAATTACAATGCTGGCAGCACAATTCGCAAACCTATCGTCTTGGCCTATTTTTCATTAAAAAGAAACCCTTTTGTCCGCACCGCTAAACTGTAAGCAGTAATTTTCTATTAACGCTTATCGACGTCTCGTCGGCCAGGCGGTAATTTTTCTGTGAAAGAAAATATAGCAGATTTTAAATCGAGAATGAATCTTTTGAATCGGCTTTGTTTACTGTTTTATTTATAACAGTTTCTTTATTTTTTAGTTCATCGACTAAATTAATTCAGAGTAGATAATCTGGACCTATCCCTGGACATTCGCAATCTTCATTACGTCAATCCGCCATCACATTTAAAGATTCCTCATGGCCTTTCTTAGTTCCATAGTCATCTTTGCTAAACACACTTGCATCAGGAATTTTGTTTTCTGATAATGTGTTTGGTCTATTTCAATTTGAATCATCCTACTCTAATGGTCGTTACATATACTGTCTGAGTCATTTGTCAATTTTTCTACTTTAGGATCACACTCGACAACTTTCTCTCGAATTTCCTTTTGAGCTATACTTAGTTTAATTTATATATTGCTTTGGGTCTATTTCGCTACTGCAATATGTCTACTATATTTTTGCAAGTATAAACACAAATTACTCCTTTACACAATTTTGTGCTAAAACAACATTGGTCAGTAAGAAAAGGACCAATATTTAGCCACTTCCGCACATGCAGTGGTAGTCGTGCAACAAAGTGCACCGCCTGCCAGCCCGCTGATAAATGCATATACGGAAATCAATGCGAATTAAACAACTATCACTGTTAATTCACTCAACACATGTTTCACCCCTCCACGGGGCATCTTCAAGAGTTATGTTACACCGATTAGTGCTAAACACAGAGTCGGTGAGTTCCATTCAAATACTGAAACTTGAGGACATGATAAACTTCATGTGAGCAGATATATACATATATATATAAACAGTAAAGTCAATTAGAATGCAAGGAATAGACCTCCAACAAAGATATGTATGTGAATATATACCAATATTTCCACGCTTGGCTTAATTGACGAACGCATTGTTTTATTACAGAGGACGCTGCCTATCCGGGAATATGTATGTGAGCAATGGATATCCTATATAATTAATGCATAGTGTAAATTATAATATTGTATGTAAACCTACCATCCTAAACACAGTATAATAGTAGATATAAAAGCTTTTCTTTTAGAAAGGCTACTACGTGTTTAAAGCTTTTATTTTTAGTAAGAAAAGGACCAATATTTAGCCACTTTCGCACATGCAGTGGTAGTCGTGCAACAAAGTGCACCGCCCGCCAGCCCGCTGATAAATGCGTATGCGGCAAACAATGCGAATTACACAACTGCCACCGCAAAACCACTCAACACGTGTTGCCAAACACAGAGTCACAGAGGCACGAATCGGTGTAACATAACTTCTGAAGATGCCTCGTGGAGGTGCTAAATATTGGTCCTTTTCTTACTAAGGATGGACTTCCGCAAGGTAATGCCTGATTTCATTAAAAAAACATTTATATTTATACGGTCTTTGTATTACTGTACATGTCTTTTAGACCTGCAATATCTTTTTACACTTCCCTAACATTCTTGATCGTTGCCGACGAGATTATAAACCTAGTAAATCGTATGGCGGGTGGAAGTGGAGGGGGGTTTAGGATTACTTTTGCTTTCGATTATTTATTGAATAATTTCATTATTCCGTACAATACACTAGTAAAATAATTTGATCCACTTTGAAATTAGATTAGAGAGAAATGTAATTAATATGTTGATTATTAATATTCAAATTAATTACATATATTTTGTACTTATTAAACAATAATTTGGTCTATCATAAAACACAACCAACTCTTTAATGAGTGCATGGCATATCTATAGGGGATATACCATAATCTCCACAATTAGCAGGCAGATTGGCGATCGCAGTGTGGTATTATGGTACGCAGAGGACTCTGCTACCACTTCTCTGAAAATTTATTTGTAAGCAGTGGTAATCCTATATAATTAATGCACAAAGTGTGTGTTTATTTAATATTTTATCCCTGTAATTGAACTGGTGACCTTTGATCGAAAGTATCAGTTCTTTACCGCTGGACTACTAAGTTATGATATTATTTCTTATGTATTCAGGTATTATTTTACGGAAGTCCATCCTAAGTAAGAAAAGGACCAATATATAGCTACTTCCGCCATGCAGCAGTAGTTGTGCAATAAAGTGCACCGCAATCACAGGGTCTGTGGTGAGACTCTGAGTTTGGCACTAATCGGTGTAACATTACTCCTGTGGATGCCCCGTGGAGGAGTGAAACACGTGTAGGGTGATGTAATGGTGGTAGTTGTGTAATTCGCATTGTTTGCCGCACGCGCATTTATCAGCGAGCTGTCAGGCGGGCTTGGCGGGCGGTGGTTTATTGCACGACTACTGCTGCATGGCGGAAGTATCTATATATTGGTCCTTTTCTTACTTAAAATCTTATTTCATAAAGAAATCTTCGTTAATTTTGCAATTAAAATTAATTATTGAAATCTCAAGGAAAGTCTTTAGTAAATGTATTTAAATACAGATTAGAAAATTGTTTTTCCTTGACAAATAATTATCATTCGTTCATTTGAGAAGACGACGTGCTTATTAGATTAGATGCGGCATTATCGGATATTCGTAGCTCCGAGATATCCGCACTGATCCGATGAAGAGAAACATTTACGTCTTTATATTTCCCCCGGGGGCGTCTAATTCAGTTTTATTTACTTCGCTAACGACTTGAGAAAGCGTCCGAAAGCGATTCAAATTAATTGGTTTCTATTCTAATACATTAGGGTGGTAAGCAATGCAATAAAAAATAACAAAACCAAATAGGAAAACTTGAACCAAAATGAATAATATGCACATGTAAAAGAACTTATTAAATAATAATAGAATGTAAGACAAGACTAATGTATTAAAAAGTCTAATCTAAACAAACCTGTGATATTAAAAGATAAGGATAGAAAATGTAAGAATAAAATAAAGATTAGAAATAAAATTGAATGCGATGAAAGCAAGAAGGAATGAAAAAACAAAAAAAAATTGCAAGATATTATGAAGGATAAAATGAAAGAATAAAAGAAATTGAGAAGAATGAAAGTGAGTGTAGAATAAAGATAAAACCCTGAAAAAATTATTTGTAAATAAAGTCTCTCTCCCAAACAAAATAGGTGTACGAGAGGCTCCTAATAGCGGAGGCCATTAAAAAAATTCTAATACATTCATTATAGTTATTGGTTTGAAATTATAAAGTAGATTCAAAAGGTCTATCATCTTGTCAGCTGGAAATAATTGAGGCCTGAAAATTATAGCTATCTATGTTAATCTAAAAACGCAAAAAAAATCCTAGCAAAAATTTTAAAGTCATCGAACAAATTAAAAAAAAACAAAAAGAACTAAAAATAGCAAATATCCGTGTGTAGCGGCCCTTACGTTTTATGTCAGATAGTAAAACCACGTCAATCAGTCGTAGACGGACGGCTAGCGCACAGATCATTTGTTTGTAACATCTCAATACTATCGTTCTACAAAGTATATTGACAATAATTTTAGATTACAAACTATATGTAGTTGTACTAAAATAGTAACAAAAAATGTCGTGTATAACAAGGTACTTAAGTGAAGAGCAACCTATGTACTAAAATACAGAAATAATAATGAATGATTAATGTAGTTATTTAATTTTTTTTTGTAATTTTTCCAAAAAAAAAAACACAATCTGCTTATTTGTTGCCATTAAGGCGGAACAAAGTTCGCCGGGTCAGCTAGTTGACAATAATTTTAGATTAAAAACTATATGTAGTTGTACTAAAATAATATATTAAAGCACTTTCAAATGGCATAAGGTTACCCAGAGAAAGCTATGTTTAGAGCAGAGTTCCCCAAACTTTTTTGTGTCGTAGACCCCTTGCCATGTTTTTCCGTGTTGGGTAGACCCCCTACTTACCTGATATTGATTTCCTGTAAATTTCTAACTGTAGTAAAGTTTAGTGTTAAAAACTTAAATTAAAAACATATGTTAATTTATTCATTTATTAATTGAATTTAAATTAAAACAACTCAAAATAAAATTTTGTATCTGTTATGTAAAATATACGTAACATTAAATAAACTATAAATAAAATAACATAAGCAATAAGTCAATATTTTTAGTGAGAAGGATGAACCTGATGTTCTAATAATAAATTATCAACATTTGGCGATAATTTTCTAAGGGTTAATCTTAAATCTCCTCGGCTAATGATGTCCAGTCTGTGGAACCCCGTTTTCATTTCATGGACCCCCAAATTTTTTTTCGCCGACGTAGACCCCTTGCAGGTTGTCATAGACCCCTAGGGGTCGATATAGACCACTTTGGGAATCACTGGTTTAGAGCTTCGGCAAGAAATTGAAGCAGAAAAACATATATATAAATACTGGCAGCTATCGCATGTGCAACTGATGGTTGTTGGAGTGAAAAAGTTTCCGAGTTACGCCCAAGAGTTGGCAGACACGGTGTGAGGTCTCCCATTAGCTACCTAGGTAGGTTGCAGGAAGTCGATAGTTCCTCCACTGGTAGAACCGACTTCATAGCCATGGAAAACGTTTTCTATGGATATTTTTATGGCCCCCGTTATTGGGGACCTCTCGTTCGAATCTTGTGTGGGACAGGGACTTTTAATTTTTTTATTAATATATTTACACACTTCTATTTATTTTCATTCTCTTCTTTCATATTTTTTATTACCTCTCTTTCTTCTTCATTCTTTCTACAGTTCTCCCAGTCATTCACTTCCATTCCGTTATCCTTACATCTATCCTCAGCCACTACATGCTAATTCTAGTTTACAATTTTATTTTATTTATTATTTATTACAATTTTGCACCATTTTATTTATTACCCGTTTTCATTTTACAAATTAATTAATTCTTTTACTATTTTGGTGCTTTCTATATAATATAATTTCTTGCAATATCTGAATCATCTATATTAGTGATTCCCAGAGTGGTCTATATCGACCCCTAGGGGTCTATGACAACCTGTAAGGGGTCTGCGTCAGCGAAAAAAAATTTGGGGGTCCATGAAATGAAAATGGGGTCCACAATAGTGTATCTCAACACATACACTGATAGTACTCGTACCTATTTACTTACATCATACTATCTTATATGAAAACATTTACATTATTTGTAAAAGTACCTCTGAAGTTAAAAATTTGTTTATTTAATGTTACGTATATTTTACATAACAGATGCAAAATTTTATTTTGAGTAGTTTTAATTTAAAATCAATCAAAAAATTTATAAATCAACATGTGTTTTTACTTTAAGTTTTTAACACTAAACTTCACTACAGTTAGAAATTTACAGGAAATCAATATCAGGTAAATAGGGGGTCTACCCAACACGGAAAAACATGGCAGGGGGTCTACGACACAAAAAAGTTTGGGGAACTCTGATCTATATCGTTATATTTTTTTGATTATTTTTTTTATGATATAGATATTAAAAGAATGGTAATCATGACGATATTTACAGGAAGCTTATACCTTGCAGTGAGCATCAGCTATTACTATAATGATGAAAAGGCTATATTCTCTTTTATTTCATTTTATTCTAACATAAAAGTTTTAGTTGTTTCTTTCTCTTTTTTCTTCACAACTAACACCTTACGAAACAAGGTGGAGTCAAAAATAAAATCGATTTAAAAAAATAATAAATTAATTTTATCTTTACAGAGTTCTATTTTTGAATTTTACAATTTACTTTTAAATTAGGACGCTTTATGGTCACCAGTGTTATATATAATATTCTTCTGTGTTATTTCACTATTGAAGACAAATAAAAATAAGATTTCACTATCTGATATTTCATATGAAATATAAAATGCGAGTCGACCTATTATTGATAAACCAAAATTACATGACAGTAGCGTTTTTTTTGTGTTCTTTGTAATAATAAATACATTTATTTTTATCCGTTTCCAATCATTTTTCCGGTGATGAAATTGATATAGACCAATCCATTAATGTCTACCCTCGTCGTCTATTTGAAATTGGATATATATCTCAAACCGGTAACGACGCGATGTCGATCGCAGCGAATAGTTTTTTTATTTGTCAATAGATCTCTTTGCGAATACAGACTTGTAGCCCATGGGGTACCTGATTGTGCAGTTATATATATATATATATATATACGTCGAATAATTTTTGTTATTACTACGCAATTAATTTTGAAAATCATACGCCATTTTGATTTGAAAGTCAATTATGAACTGTAATCGTGTTTTATATGAAATAACAAAGTTCACTGTGTGTTGTTAATAAAAGCTTTTCATCGCGTCATCTGATTGACGCCCCCCTGAAAGGCATCATTCTGCCCCCAAAGATCGCCTCTATTCAGACATCCCACATTCTATATCTCAAACATTAGTATTATATCTTACTATGTATGCGTAAATAGAAAAAGTCAGATTTGGGATAAAGATGGTTGTCATTGTGATCAATTTGACTGGTGATATCTATCTATATATATGTCTGTATATATATATATATATGAGTGTGTTTATATACATATATATATGTATGTATATATATAACTCTATGATATCCGGTTGAAGACCTGTCAATATGATAGATTAGAAGCAAATATAATGTAATTTTTTTATAAAAAAAAACACACATTCGTGTTAGTTATACATATATATATATATATATATATATATAATATATATGTTGAGGTAAACATATATATATATATATATATAATATATATATGTTGAGGTAAACATACAGCTCATTTGTCAGCAGAAAGCTTTAAAGTTTTTTCACCTATTTCCAAATGATTTATTATATAGAGAGATCAATTTGAAATATGTAACATTATTTATTATCTGTATTTGTATAACACAGATAGTAAACAATGATTAATTTTAATATATAGTAATTATAATTTAATAAAACGCTTTTTCTTGCTATTTTATAATTATTTAATATTTCTCAAACCTTTTTACATAGTGTGCTATATTAATGACAGTAAATGAGTCAAAACAGCCTCTTTTTTACACGGTATATACGTTACTTAGAAAAGAGCCTGAAAAAATCGTGTAAGATGTATAAATAAAAAAAAAAAACTATTCGTTCTTTATTTAAAAACTAGATATTAGTGTACAATGAAAATTCAGTCCATAAATAAAAACATATAAAGATCAAATTTAAATAAGGAACAAATATGGACCATTCATCGCTGCTCTATAACAAGCTGCACAATTGCGGACTGAACTAAAAATGCAATCATCAGCAGACACGTCAGACGTGTGCGGCGCGACTGTCGCGTTTGATTCAAATTAAGAATTTCGTTCGTTAACGGACTGTTTTTTTTTTTATAAAAGTGGCAAAGACACTAACACTTCTATGGGACATAAGCTGATCGATGGTTTGTTTACTCATGTATTTTATTGCTGTATAGATATGTATGACACTATCAAAATCGTCTAAACAAATACCTTGTAAGATATGTATATATTCCCCCTGTAGTTTTCACACTGATAACTAATCACCTGTATAATCTGTTAAAAACCTTTACAAGCATAAATAACGCATTAACTATCCCACGCGTCTGGTAATCTATTTCCCGCCATTTTCAAATCCCGGGATTTTGATGTACCTAAAGAAAAAGCATTTTCATTTTAAGCTTTCGTAAGACTTTCCTTCTATCAAAACTAAATCATGGCCTCTTGTAACTCAGTAAACAGATATTAGATTTAATGCCATTAAATAATAATGTTTTACAATGATATATTTTTTAAAAAGATATACAACGATTTAAACGCGTGAAATTATGGCTTGTTTTACGCTAAATAATTTATGGAACACCCTTTCTAATAACTAATGAATTTAAAAATAATAAACTATCCCACGCGTCTGGTAATCTATTTCCCGCCATTTTCAAATCCCGGGATTTTGATGTAACAAAAAAAAAAACGTTTTCCTTTCAAGCTTTCGTAAGATTTTGCTTCTATCAAAACTACATCATGGCCTCTTGTAACCCTGTAAACAGATATTAGATTTAATGCCACTAAATAATATATATATATATATATATATATATATATATATATATGTATGTATATATGTGTGTGTGTGTATATATACATATATATATGTGTGTGTGTGTGTGTTTTTTTTTTTTTTATAGAGGTTTAAAAATACCTTTACGTATCATAGGGCCTGATGTTGGTGCCCCGTATGTCGGACTCGATCTAGATCAATACCGACTAAAAACAATCCTCTCTCTTCGGTATCCCTGGTCCCCACGGCATGGCCGTTAGGCATTACTTCGCGGGGGGGATTTAGCCGCAGCTTTCTCTGATAGAGTGGCTGTTCAGGCCAACTTCCTCCGCTCTTGCTCTATTTTACGCAACTCCTTTAGCACCGTCGTACAGTACGCGCTCGTAAGTTCCCAGGCCGAAGGCGAGGATAGCATTGTAGCTATCAGAGTTTCAGGATAGATTTTGCATCCTACACCTTCTTCCCAAGACCTCCTGGCTTCGTTAAATCGGGGGCAGACGAAAAAGACATGCTCTGCATCTTCAATCATTCCGACACAATTAGGACAGTCAGGGGAATCTTCGTATTTGAACCTATGGAGATACGCTCGATAACAGCCGTGGCCGGATATCATCTGAGTCAGGTAGTAGTTCAACTCTCCATGATCTCGGTTCACCCATGACTCTAGGTTTGGTATAAGCTTACGCGTCCATTTTCCTTTCGTCGACTTATCCCAGGACGATTGCCACTGTTGCAAGCTTTTCAGTCTTCCCCGAATTCTAAGTTCAGCTGAAGTTGGGTCTGATTTGCTTTTTTTGCTACGGTACAGATCAGTTCTTTCGTCTGCAAGAAGCGCAACAGGAACCATACCTGCTATCACGCATGCTGCATCCTCCGATACTGTACGAAAGGCGCTAGCTACCCGTAGAGTGCTGACTCTATAAACAGAGGCGATTTTCCGTCGGGACTCCTGTTTGCTCAGTGCGTCGGACCATATGGGTACTCCGTACATAAGCACTGACGTAGTCACCGACGCTAATAACTTCCTTCTGTTTTGCTTGGGACCTCCGACATTAGGCATGAGTCGGCAGAGTTTAGCTGTCACCAGAGACGCTTTCGCTGCTGCTCTCTCAGCCTGATTTTTGAAGTTTAGCCTATGGTCGATCATTACTCCAAGGTACCGTATAGCTGGTTGAGTTGCGATTTCACAGCTGCCGACATTGAGTGTGATGGTCTCCGCAACTCTCCTGCCAGTAATGAGCACTGCTTCCGTCTTCTGCTCAGCCAGTTCTAGTCCGACTGACCTCATCCACAAGGTGATTACTTGGAAGGATCTTTCAAATGCCCACTTCACTTCCTCCACGTGTTTCGCTACTATAACGACTGCTAGATCATCAGCGAATGCGACGAGTTTAGTTTCGCTGGGTAGATGTTTCTTTAGGAGTCCATCGTACATAGCGTTCCACAAAAGTGGCCCTAGTACTGACCCCCGTGGGACGCCTCCGGTGACTTTGTACTCCTCCGTCCCGATTTCCGTAGTGTATATGAGGACCCTATCAGAGAAGTAACTAGCGACTATTTTACGTAGGTATAGAGGTACATTCAGTGAGCTAAGTGCCCCCATGATGACCTCCCATTTTGCTGAGTTAAAGGCGTTTTTAATGTCCAAGGTGGCAACCAGGCAGTATTTTATAGAGCCTCTCTTCCATCTTTTCCCAGACACTGCTAGTTTTGCTATATTGACTACTTGCTCTATAGCGTCCAGCGTAGACCGGCCTTTTCTGAACCCATACTGTGAGTTAGCTAGGTGGGGTTCAACTGCTGCTTCGATCCTGCTGTGGATAATACGTTCTAGTATTTTCCCCGCAGCATCCAGCATACAGAGGGGCCGGTATGACGATGGCTCGTCTGGTGGCTTCTTACCTTTAGGGAGAAGTACCAGTCTCTGTCGTTTCCACGCGGTAGGAAAGGTCCCTTCCAGTAAGCAGCTATTGTAGGCCTCCAAGAAGACTCCTGGTGTTGCTACAATAGCTTGCTTAAGAGCTACGTTGGGGATCCCATCCGGTCCCGGAGCTTTGTTGTTTCCAACCCTACCGCATGCTACCATTAGCTCCTTCTCGGTAATAGGGGGGATTTCATTCGGATCCACAATCCCTAGTTGAAAGGAGGATTTTGGTTGCGTGGGGAACAGAGCTCTGACAATTCTTCCTAGTAGAATAGGACAAGTGGGCGTTGTATTCTCATGTCTCAGTTGTTTAACTACAACCTGGTACGGCTTGCCCCATGGATTCTTTTCAACCTCTTCCAACAATATTTTCCACGCGTTTCTCTTGCTCTCTTTAATGGATTTATTTAATTTTAATCGCGCTTCCTTATATTTGTCGTAGAGCTGCTCGAATTGTGGTGTTTTCCGAGCCCGTTGGGAGGTTCTACGCGCCTTAACACATATTTTCCTAAGCTCAGCAATGTTATCATTCCACCAGTACACCGGTGGGGTTCGGTTGTTGTTGCGTCGCCTTGGCATTGTTGCATCGCAGGCCTCGGTCAGCCTCGTTATGATTTCAGCCGCCTTTTCACTGGCACTTTTGGAAAGCAGTGGTCAATCCTCGAGTGCTATCTTGAACAGGCCGGGATCATACATGCTAGTCCTCCAACCCACTGAGCCAGTTCTTGTGTGTGGTACTCTATTTGTATTTGGCTTACATGATACCTCCCAGTATATGGCACAGTGGTCGCTAGCGGTGTAAGTATCCGAGATCTCCCAACTGTTATTTCCTCTTGCCAGTGTACTGCTGACGAAAGTGAGATCCACAATTGAGCTCGCCTCGCCTCTTGTGAACGTGGGTTTATCGCCTGTATTAAGTAAGGCGACGTCCAACAGTGACATCGCTTCCAGAAGCTGGCAACCTCTAGTGTTAGTAGCTTTACTACCCCAGTCCACTGCCCAAGCGTTAAAATCTCCAGCTATAGCTACCGGGGAGTACATTCGGGCATCCTCCACTAATTTGGCCAGGAACCGGACGAACTCATCGTGTGTTAGGCTAGGTGGTGCATAGCAACTGTAGAAATGTACTCCATTAAATTTGGCTCTTACAAATCCAGAACAATTATTTTGATTACCCTGGAGAGGTTTAGTGCCACATGCCCAGATGACAGCTTTTCCTTCCTTATCGGTGATCCAGTTTAGGCCACTGATGTGCTTATAGGGTTCCGAAATTAGTACTATGTCTAATTTTAGCTCCCGTACAGTCTGCATGAGTAGGTCTTGGGCAACCTCACAATGATTAAGATTAATTTGTAGTACCTTGATCATTTTTGAGGCTGTCTTAACATCTGAAGAGCTTTTCTAAATACAGGGCAATGACCACATCCTGCAATGTGAGCACAATCTTCGGAATTCCCAATGTCAACACAGAGGACACATCGGGCTTCCTTACCGCACTCTTTGGCTTTGTGGCCTATTTCCCCACATTTGATGCAGCTCTTCGATCTGTCATGTTTGTTGCTGCATTTGTTTGCAACGTGACCATAGTGCCAGCACCTGAAGCATTTTATAGGCCTTTGAGTAGCTCTTATTCTACAATTGACCCAAGCTATCTTGATGTTTTGCCGCTCTGTTAAGGTTCTTGCCAGTTCTGCTGCTACTCTAACAGAAGCCGTAAGTGTTCCTCCGTATGCTTTGCGAAGGGACTTGACACAGTGTTCAGAAATTTGGCTTCCTCCGCCAGTTATTTTCTGTAGGGCTTCTACGATTTCAGGCACCGTCGTGGTTTCGTCTAGGTCCTTAATCTCTAATTCCTGTTCAGGTACTTTGCATACTACCGTAGCATCTTTTCCAAGAACTGTGGAAATGGTGTTTCTTATCTCCTGCGTTTTATCTTTTTGATTTTTCGCTAGGATAAGAAGCATATCGCCCGTAGCCGTCCTTCTAATTTTATCAACACATTTGCCTATATGATCCGCGGAAGCATCTTTTTTGACCCGCTTAAGGATCTCGGCGTACTGATCCTTCTGGCTTGGGCGAATGATAAGAGCACTCGGACGCGTTGCTACTTTCTTCTTGGGTTGCTTTTTCTTTTTTACCTCTTTCCACTCCGAGTGATCGTGTGGAAGTGGCGGCTTTGGCTTCAGCTCTGGCCTTACCGTAACTGCTAAGTCCGTTGCATTAGCTTTTCGCAGTTTCGGTGCCTGGCTGATCTCCAAGGGTGAAGACCGTTCCGTCCTTTTGACTTTTCGCGTTTTTCGGCTCTTCGGTGTTGCCGATTTGCTTTCTTCTTCGGTTTCTTTTACAGTCGTGTCCGAATACAATCTGTAAAGAGACGGTGACGTTTGCACTTCTCCTACAGATGTGGTGGCGTTTGATTTTCCGACGCTTCCAATTTCCCTGGTGATCTTTGCAAAAGATGTACCTAGCGCGGCCACATGTTTGCGGATCTCTCCATGAACGTTTAATTTGCCCTTTATGTACTCCGCCAGGGCAGTGATTGTATTTTCGTGGAGCTGTAATGCCTTCTTCAGCTCCATATTACTTTCATTTTCGTTTGTTTTTTTGATTAATTTATCCATGCTGTTCCCACGAGAACCTAGGGAAATATACAGTCCGCTTCGGCAGAGCCCCGGTTACCGAAGTAAGGCCACTTAAGTACGCCTGAGGTGGGACCTGGTACCCTCAGGGGAGCGCTTGCGACGACCATTCCCTGTCGCCTTCCAGTCCTGGGCACGCTAGACCACTGACATCGGGTTGTGTTTTGTCCGCGAGGGCTATTTTATTTCACCCCTACCCTGTTTCGCAAATTGCGACTCTCGGGCTTTCCCCTATCCGCAACCTTGGGGACGCGCCACGTAGCAGTACACCTCAGCCCGTGGTGTGTGTGTGTGTGTATATACATATATATGTGTGTGTGTGTGTGTGTATATATATATATATATATATATATACAATGATTTTTTTTTTAAAAAGATATACAAAGATTTAAACGCGTGAAATTATGGCTTGTTTTACGCTAAATAATTTATGGAACACCCTTTCTAATAATTAATGAATTTAAAATAATAAATAGGGTAATGATAATATGCTAAGAGAATAAGATTTCAAAATTGTAATTACAAAGTATTTATATCAATAATTGTTTACTATATATCCCTACAGGCTTTGTAACACCAGAAATTAATAGCTGCATTCAAATGCATATTTTAAAGTGATCACTATATACAGAATGATTGGATATGTAGGTGTGTATTTAACATTAAAGTTTTTTACACTTGTAACAAATCATCCTGTATAACGGATGCATTAATAGATCATGATGAACGAGTAATGATTGCCTTGTGTAGCAGGTTCAATGCTCGTGATACAATTGTATTGAATTCACAATTTGTGCATTGATTATATAGGATTGCCAGTGCTTACAAGTTTTAAGACGATGGTCAGCAAGTTCTAGTTTTCGTACCATAATACCACACTGATCGACAACCCGCCTGTAAGAAATTATGTTATATCCACCATATATCTTTGAGGGAAACCTAAACCTTGCAATGGACGTCTCTGGTCTGAAAAGATGACAATGAAGAATGGTTTATTCTGTACGTGAATGTATGATGAGTTCCGTTGATGAATGGTAATGTTCACCATATGCTAGGGTATTAGTTGAAGTGGAAGTAAATAGACCATATAATAGACCTAAAAGATTCAGGCTTTACTTTGCGGAAGTCCGTCAATGTAAAGAGTACAATACTAAATTAAAAATACATGGCCGGCGCCAACTATTTTTTGATCCTACAAATATAGAAAAAATAATATTAATATTTGTAAAACAGGTTCTTTTATCAATTTTAGAATTTATAAATTTAATTACAGAACAAGGTTATTATTAATCTTAAATAAATATGGAATGTTTGTAAGTATACTAAGAAAGGGACTAATATATATCTATTTCCGCTATGCAGCAGTAGTCGTGCAATAAAGTGAACCGCCCGACAGTACGCTGATAAATGCACGTGCGGCAAACAATGCGAAATACAACTACCACCGTTAATTCACTCAACACGTGTTTCACCCCTCCACGGGACATCCTCAGGAGTAATGTAACACCGACCAGTGCTCGGTGTTTAGCACTGGTTTCGCATTGTTTATTATTATATATTGTCGTATGTATTATATATATTGTTATTATATATTGTATATATATATATTGTCGCACGCGCATTTATCAACGTACTGGCGGGCGGTGCACTTCATTGCACGACTACTGCTGCTTAGCGGAAGTAGCTATATATCAGTCCCTTTCTTACACATAATAGACCACACTTAAAATTTCTCTAGGATCTCAAGGCTCTGAAGTTAAATGTACGATCCAGCAAGCACGCCGAAAAACGTTCATCAAATAGCTGATGATGAATATTGTTATCCAACCGAGGGTTTCTGTTGCTCAACGTACAATGATGACCGCCAGGTCTAGCCCTGAGTCTTGTGGATGGTGAGCGTCCCTGAACCTGCTACGATTACATTCTTCAGTTTACTTCCCGATCCTTGATATCTATTCTTAATCTCGCAAAATATTTAATAAAAATATATTAGATGATTTGGTAAATGTATTATGGTTTATTTAATATCTTCACGACATTTACGCGTAATGGGTTAACATTGTGATCATAGTTTGAATCGTGTGGTAATTTTAGCTGTGACGTAATAGCTTGTTGCGGAATCTGATCGTTCGACGCCCATTTAAATTATAAATACTGGCTCCGTGCCAAGCGCGAGGAATAAACAGTTGTTCCTTGATGCTTGAACATTTTAGTAGTTCTCTTTACATCGATTCTTCTACCATATAAAATTAAAATAATATCAAATCATTTAAATACAGTAGATGATTTTAAAAACGGAACATTGTAAATGCGTCGTCAATATAGATAAAGATACTTTGTTAACACTGTTACATGCGAAAATGTAAGCAAAAAGAAATTTCGTAAATATTAAACTTAAATATATAAACAAAGGAACGGATACTAATGTAAAAATAAAACAGGAAACAATATTAAACGGCTTTCTAAATACAATACTCGGCGATAAATATTGCACATCGGCTTTTGGAAAGAGACAGTCGGCTAATTTGGGCCTCGTACAGCACTATCTCTGTCCCGCACTACCTATGTAACATTTTGTCAGTCGTTGTATTTCGTGCGACAGAGATAACGCTCCACGAAGCCGAAATTGGTCGATTGTCTCTTTCTAAAAGTCGATGTGCAATATTTATCGCCGGGCACTGTATTTAGGAAGCCGTTTAATATTGTTTTCTGTTTTATTTTTCTAAAAACTTTTTTTTAGTAATGTCTACATACCACTGCCATTAGAATTTGTTCCTTTGTTTTTATATTTACGTTTAATATTTACGAAGTTTCTTTTTGCTTACATTTTTTCATGTTACGGTGTTAACAAAGTATCTTTAATGGTAAAGACATGAACATCTTCAACTTCTTTTTCGTTGAAGTTGATTGACAATACAAGGCATAGGTCTCCATTAAAGATTGCCACGATTACCAGGCTGATATCATCCAGTGACTTCCTATATCGTCTGTCCACCTATCGGAATACAAATGCCCATTATAAAATTTACATTTTCATAATTTTCAGTGTTTTTAAACGGTTTTATTTAGTTCGACCCGTAAGGAATTTGTTTATTTATTTGGGTCAAAATTAGAAATTGAAATTTAAGCACCTTCCCGTTGTCAGATTGCTCTGAAATTTGGTACACACATTTAATTTAGATGACAATACAATATAATAAAATCAATAACATTATAAATCTAAGATGGCCGCCGATACAAAATGGCGGATTACATATTTTTCCTTAACCCCCTCAATATGAGTATCAAATGAAAGAGTTACACTAGTAAAACACGATGATTATGTCAAAATTTAAAATTCAAGATGGACGCCGTTCCAATATGGCGGACTAGGTACATATTTTTCCACAACCACCACAATATGGGTATCAAAAAACCGTTAAACTTAAAAGTTTTTTAAATGTATTTATTTGTATTGTACTTATACCCTAAGGGAACTAATAACATATATCAGGGGTGGTCAAACTGCGGCTCGCGAGTAACATTCGACTCTTTGAACGATTATTTATGGCGCCGACTGATTGTCTAATATCAATATTTAATTTTATATAACCTATATCAGCTCCTGAAAAATCGTAACAAATTACCTTTGTGAAAAAGTTATTATTATTTCACCATAAAATTCGACATCTTAAGTATTATTAGGCGTGCCAACCTGTATTTTTAATTTTACCAAATACCAGGGGTAGCCAAACTCCGGCTCTTTAAACTATTATTTTTGGCTTCGATTGATTGTCGAATTATTTCAATATTTAAATTTATATAACCTATGTCAGCTGCCAGGAAATAGATATAAAGTACTGTTGTGAATAATTATTATTATTATTCCACCAAAAAATTAGCGAAATCCAAACACCGATTGTAATTAACTAACCGGCGTCTTAAGTATTATTAGGCATACTGTCATATACATGTGCATATATATTTTGTACTTTTGTCATATAATTTTCGTAAAAAAAATGTACGTTTGCGTGTTTTAAATGCGTATTAAATTGTAGATAGAAAATTTCAAATTTCGAACAATAGTTTGAACTATCAAGAAGGTTGAGCACCCCTGATATATCTCATGTTCGCTTGTACATCGGTTCGGAATTTACGTGCGTTGGGTAAGTGAATGTCTATTCGTCAATGTCTACCCTCGTCTGATATTTGAGGAGTGTCATTCCAAAGAGCGGTAACTACACTAGTTCCTCGGTTTAACATTTGACACTTGTACATTTACTGTTAAGTGAAATGTAACACGAAACAGCTGTTCTCACCTATTAACAAATGTAATGTTACATGTTCCATATGTCTAAATTAAAATGTTAACACGTTCTCGGCTTGAGGTCGATTTAGCCTCATGGTAGACTTTGCACTGGTGCGGCGCGTAAAACTCATGTTTTCTCTCTAGTGCGGCGGCTGTTTACACTCAACCGTATGAGGTATGACAAAGACAAATATAGCTTTCTTTATGTCTGCGAAGCATTGACTCAATATTGTAAAAAAATGATTGAAACATGAGGCAGAAAAGGCCTCAACCGCACTACTAGGAAGGTCAGCTTGAGGCTGATTCGACCTCAGCCGCACCAGCTGAAAGTTCTTCAAAATTGGGCCCGCAGTGAACGCGTTAATACAGTAAAAATATTTAAAACTTGGCGAGGTACATCTCAAGTGGCGTGGGATCGCATCCAAAAGACGTAACCACGTGACCTTATGTGAAAACCTTAATATAACTCCATTCAACTTACCGGACATTATCGAGAAAAAATCTACAGCAGAATCTTCTGATGAGTTGATGAATGTACAGGACATTGTCCTAAATCTCAAGGCATTTAACGGTCTGTAGCGCTTGGGCAGCGACTTAAAATAAAATAATGTGCAACTAATATACTGCGGCTGGCGGGTGGTGCACTTTGTTGCACGACTACCACTGCATGTGCAGAAGTGGCTAAATATTAGTCCTTTTCTTACTTAAAATATATTATTAAATAAAACTTATCATAGCATTCTAGAGTTTTTAGTGTATCTAAATGTGTGGAATTTGATTTGTTGACTCATTTACATGATTTTTATTATAATATACACATAAAAATATGTTAAATTTCATTTAAAATAACAACTGTTTATTTTTAACTGTTTTTTACCGGCTCTTCTCAAGGTATCTTATTACTTATAATGTTAAAATAATCGACGATACAAGCGCATGTAAATACCTACTTGAATAGAGATATTTTAAAAGTAAATTTTCGGTTGAAAATAAAAGGCATATATAGCATTACGTCCGCCATTACGCAGTGTGTTAAAAGAGTGTACAAAAAAATAAATAAAACGTCAAAATTACCGCTACGGGACAGATAAAAAATGACACGAAAAAAAAAACGTGATTTATTAATTAATTTCATATATGGAACACCAATTGCAGTTTTCCAGTAATTAAATTTCATTTCAATACACGGCGATATTTATTTTAATTTTGTAATAATAAAATTTTCAATGTTCAGCCGAGTACTGCAATTCATTTTTGCGCAGTAACGTGATAAAATAATATTTAACAACTAAACATTTCTGACGCAGTGTATTTTTAAACACTAAAATGGCAAATGGAATTGGACATTTTTAATGAACAATATTTTAATGTATTTTTACATTCCGATATAGCTTGAAGAACCCCCCGCACCTCAGTAAAGACCAAGAGACGTCCTAAAGACGTTCTCCTCACGCTCATCAGAGGGTTCCCACAGAACACTCGCCTCACCGCAAGCGCAAACCACTCAGCATCATCAGCTACCACTGCACCTGCAACAGTTTACACAGGTCGTCGCGTACTACATAACAAAACAAAACATCACCCACCACGCCACAACACCCGTTTTTAGTGAGCGGCCGCCCGCTCCCTAACCTCGAACAGCGTGGGCGAACCGTGGTTGGATCCGGATCCCTCTTCGGCTCGCCCGTGGTCCACGCTGCCGTCCTAACCCGCAAGCACACTCCAGCAACACAACCCGTCAAAGCTCTACCGCGAAGAGCCTTAACAACATGCGAGCGTCCCCGTGCAACTGGTAGGCGCCCTACCAGCTTTTAGTTTCTAGTTTAAATCTAGTTCACGGACCCTTCCGCTCCGTGAACTCAGTACCGATGAAGCTGTAAAAGCCTTATGGCTAACAGCATTGATATCTTCATAAACATTAGATTGAAGAAACACTGAACACATGTAATTCGAACTGGAGAAGAAGTAAGATCGCTGATGTATTTCGAAGAATTGCTCATTTTAAGTGACATTTGACGCGGTTTGGGGAAATCCTTTACTAGGTAGACCGACGATTTATATCGCGGGAAGTCCCAGAATTTGCGCAGAGCAAGCCCAGACATCGTAATGATTTTTAGTGGAGCTCTATGACTTGTAGTCGGCGTTACAAAGTTTTTGAATAAATAAATGAAAAATATTTTCTTTTCGTGTTATCGATGCTTAGGGTCATGACCTCTGAGGTGACCTTTTCTTTCATGTTTTCGTACCTCACTTTAGATGTAAACACACGATATAATTCCTTTAACCCATGTTTCTATTTAGAAAAAGTTATTTTCAAAGTCCCCTTTGTTCAAGTCTTTGGCAAAATCACACGAGCTTACCCCTGCGAAGGGATTTCCATTCCATCTTGTTCGCAAATCTAATTTCGTCAACAAATTTCTTTGTCGGCCTTCTTTAAGTAAGTCTTTTACGTGTTGTATAAATTGTTATATAAATTTTATTTGCTACACCGCCATAAAGCGAATGAAGTTTATTGTCCCGGAGGGTTTTCTTTGGCCACACGCTCCGAAGGGACCCTGATCACATACCGAGGCAAGCCCTTGAATATAATCCTCAAGAAAAGCGAAGACGTGGCCGCCCAAAGCAAACCTGTCGGATGATCACCGCAGAAGTGAAGGCGTTTGGAATGATGTGGAGCGAAGTAAAGCGCGAGGTTCAATACCGCTCGGGATGGCGACGTACTGTGGACGCCATCTGCCCCATCTTGGGGACATAGGAATAAATAAATGAATGATGACAGTATTCCTTGATCTGCTTTGAGATGGTTCATTTTAAACATCTTGATACTGACCTCGGTAATAAGAAAATATTCTGTTTAACGCATATAACCTTATTCTACTGGTCTATAAAGTCAGAAGATGAAAAGCAAATTGATGGAATGTTTGATATAATGTGAAAAATACTTCTTATATTTTCTACTTAGGATAATCTTCTGTGATCCGATTTGATAAAAACTAGACTCAGATCTACCTCTCTTATAGTAGTAAATTTTAACTTAAAGCTGCAAGGGTTCCATATATGCCCCGATCTGGGGAAAGCTCAGATAAAACTCGGGAACGTACAGATAAAAAATGTAATCCAGATAAAACATAAATAAAAAGAGACGGGATGTTAATTAATAACACTGTGATAAAAGAGTAAAGTAAAAATTTTATAAGATGATAATTCTACATTTATATTTCCAAATTAATTTCATCACCTACAATGCATTTCTCGTCAATGCTTTTTCCGGTCTTTGAAACATTACATACAGTCTTTTTCCGATTAATCTTTCAAGATCTTCTTCGATTCGGTTTTTATGATCTCGATCGTGTGATAACGCATTGACCTTTTTAGTTTGCTATATATCTAGAAGTCGGACGGAGACAAATCAGGCGAGTACTAGTGTTTGGTAAAAAAAGTCGCGAAGAACCAATGCAGTATGACATCGACCATTCAAGACTTACGCTTTTGAGACACAAAACAACCTTCAAAATGGTTTGGGCTGATACAAATGATATTCCAACTTTTAACAAACAGACGCTTAGGTAAGAAAAGGACCAATATTTAGCCACTATCGTACATGCAGTGGTAGTCGTGCAATAAAGTGCACCGCCCGCCAGCCCGCTGATAAATGCGTATGCGGCAAACAATGCGAATCACACAACCGCCACCGTCAAATTACTCAACATGTGTTTAACCCCTCTACGGGGCATCTTCAGGAGTTATGTTACACCGATTAGTGCCAAACACAGAAGCTTGACAAATGTTATACACAGGCCTACCAACCAAGACACAAATTTCTTGCCTTGTTAAGCCCGGGAGGTTTAAATGACAATTTCACGTTAAATTTTGATGTCAGTGTATATAAAAACCCGGAAAACATTGTTAAATTAATGGTGGAAGCTTAATTGATAAAGCAAATGTTTATAGAAGCTACGTAAGATGTGTAAGCTAGCAACTTGTTCTAACCTAAATCATTTATCACTACAAACAGATCCCTAAACTTGTAATTATTCCAAAGTGGCTTTCGTTTCACTTGTTTTTAAAGGACTGATTACTTTCGTTAAGCTTTCCTACAAGTTGTAAGTTGTTTAATCTTTAATAATAATAATGTTAGTACAAACAAATACATGAATATAGTTTCAATTTATTATTTCTAATTGCATTAGTTAGTAACAAATGTGTTCTGTGACGTCCACATTCTTAGTAGAAAGATTGTTAAAGATATAATAAAAATAAGAATTGAGAAAAATTGTAATACCAATTAAAAAATAAAATGTAAACAAAATATTAACTGTAAATCAAAATTTCGTAAAATAAAAGAAAAAATGAATAAATTGTAAAACTAAGGAATTAGCTGACGGAAGAAAGGTATCGGAAAAGAAGGAAATAGAATGAAAGGGTAAGACAGACTAAATGTGGAAAGTAAGAAAAAGAATGAAAGAACTTAAGATGAATGGATGTAGAGTGCGGAAATAAAATAAGATGTGAAAAAGAAATATTAAACAAAAAGTAATGACCCTGTCATTCTTCAAGATAGGGAAAAAAAAAGCCATAAAAAAGTCCACATACAACTAAAAACATAGTTACATATATATATATATATATATATATATATATATATATATATATATATATATATATATATATATATATATATATATATATATATATATATATATGTACGAAAAAATTCTATAAATATTATAGAATTTTTAATAAATTTGCTAATTAAAAGCAAATAAAGAATATATAGTTATAGGCCTTTCACCAAACATCTATACGATGACAGATCTTGCTCATCATGATCTCGTCAAATAATGACGCAACAAAATTTCGAATGCTAGTATCAAAATATTATCATAGATGGCGTTGTAATCGAAAAATAAAAATCTGCAACACGATGATAACATTTGAAATGCTTAAGTAGTGTATCGTTTCAGTCCATACATGCCTACTACAAGTCATATTCTTTCTCCAAGGATATATTTGGTGGAGTTACCATAATGGCTACACTTGGCAGGCAGGTTGACAACTGCAGTATATTTATGACATTGCTGCTCATCCTTTTAAAATTTGCTTATGAGCAGGCAATCCTATATAAATAATGCACATAGTGTAAATTAAATAAGAATGTAACCCGGGAGTCGAATTTGCGACCTACGATCTCAAATCCCACTCTTTTGGACTACCACTGCTGGTATGTAAAGGTAAATTAAACGTGTTGCTTAACAAAGGTTTCTCTTGCAACAATATTTACTAGTGAACCCGGTGTAAATTGAATTCAGGACCTATGCATGTAGACTAGTTGTACAGATTTATGTATGTCATATTTACAAACACAAATGTTCGACGTTCTGTTAAAACACGACAAACCTAACAAGTCTCATGGGACATATCTCGCGATATTTTCACAGTACCTTCAACGTCAACATATAAATGTATTAATATAAATATTCATTTTGCATATACAAAGATATTGTGGGCATCTGTGCTGAATAAATTCGCGATTATGTTAATCAACGAAGGTTGTAATAGAGGAGGTTGTTTATGTATATTTTTATTAAAAAAGTATGTTCGCATATAAAGTTTCTAGCGTGGAATTTTTTTTTCTATTCTTTTCTGTTGCAATCACGTGAAAGAGTCGGAAGATGTCGCTGTATGTGACCACGCTTATTATAAAGAGGGTGTACGAGGGCATATATTTATGCAAGGAGTTAGTGCGTTCCGAAACACCCTGTACCTAATTCAAATCAAAGCCTATGAAATAGTTCTTTTCGGCCAAGGTAGCCTTGGTACATAGGCAGCTTCGAGGACGCTCACCATCTAACAGGCTCAGATCATCGTTTTCTGTCGAACATCAGACACTGGTCTGTATAACAGTGTCCGTGCGGCGGTAGCAGTATCACGTCACACACGTGCGTGTATTGCACGGACGAGACTCAAGACGCGATCGCAAGATTCACCGATGTGAATACGGCAACCGCAGACACTGGCGCACAACCTGAGGATGCAATGTGGAGTGTGGATGAGGAACTGGTCGCACGTAACTTAATTTTAAAAACAACATTGTTTTAAAAAAATTACTTGACTTCAATCAAGTATTTAATAGTTTAAAATATAAATTAGTAAATAGTTTAACATACTTAGTAAACACTGTAATATCAAAAAAAACGAAAGCAATAAAAACAAAAATGTCGTGGAATATAGATCGTAATAAAAAAGTCGCTATATTCGGGAACCATAAGACCGATTATCATTTCGATCTCTGAAGAAGATTTTTTACCTTTCAGTGGGTTTCTATATAGCATATATCAGCTGATATAATTATGATGGTAGAAGACTTTTTTAAAACCTTGAGTAGATGATTTTTAATCTGTCTTCTTGTTAATAGTTCATCACATCATCATAATTACAGTTGTAAAACATATACTGCTGGTAGACCTCCGTATGATGAAATCGATTTACAAAAGAACCGGAAGCACCCTTTATCAGGTATCCAATTACGATCTTAAAAAGTTGGTCTCTACACCTTGTCTAATTTATCTTCAGGTTTTCATTTTATAGCTTCTACATCTTCAATATTTCAGTCTTACGTTGTCCACTGCTGAACATAGACTTGCCCACTGCCGCTGCTTACTATCTGTCCTTTTGTTCATCTAAAAATCTCCTCATTCCTTACTCAATCTAGTTTATAAATAAATACATATAAAAAACTTTCAACTTAAACGGTTTTTTGATACCCAAATTTTGGTGGTTGTGGAAAAATATGTACCTAGTCCGCCTTATTGGAATGGCGTCCATCTTGAATTTTAAATTTTGACATAATCATCGTGTTTTACTAGTGTAGCCCTTTCGTTTGATACCCATATTGAGGGGGTTAAGGAAAAATACGTAATCCGCCATTTTGTATCGGCGGCCATCTTAGATTTATAATGTTATTGATTTTATTATATTGTATTATCATCTAAATTAAATGTGTGTACCAAATTTCAGATCAATCTGACAACGGAAAGGTGTTTAAATTTCAATTTCTAATTTTGACCCAAATAAAGAAACAAATAAATTCCGTACGGGTCGAACTAAATAAAACCGTTTAAAAAGGTAAATGATATGCAAACTATTTGTTTTTAAAAAGTGTTCTATTAAACAAAGGAAATTACGTAACACAAGCTGATAATAAAAAAAACATAAATTGAATATATATTCCACTGCAGCATCCGTAATTATTTAGTTAGATTACCGACCGTATTAAAATTTACCAAAGCGCACCACAAACTCGGACATCACGGACGCCATTTCGTTCGTTTGAATTCGAAATTGTTCTGTATAAAATTTGTACAGTATTATCATAAACAGACGTAACGCTGTCATCGTGTTAATGATGTTGTATCCGCTCAAACCTCGTAAACCAAAAAAAGTTAATGTGAAACAGAAAATTTTTTCGATACTTTTTCCCCATTTTGCTGAATTACTCGAATCTTTATCTCTGGGAAAGGCCTGATTGCTTGTTTCGGAGGAGGAAATGTTCCGAACGTCGTAATGCCCGCCTCTGGGAAGAGGATCGGGGTATGTGGGATTCCTACCCACTAAAACCGCCCCTAGTGATCGCCCTCTGCGCTATACGGGGGACCGCGGTATCTCCCGATCAGGGATCGCCACGCGGTCTTCCCTCGCGCCGTGCTATTATAGATAGCCCGTCCCGTGGTATGCATGTGTTGTTCACACTACCACCGAAACCCTCGTGGTACTATCACGATGGCTCGAGACCACGTAGGACTATCGTTCACCTCAAAGTCGCCGAAGCTAGTGGGAGTTTAGGGCCCTCTCCCTAAATTCTACAGAAATCAACGAAGCCAACGGTTACAAACCGATAAATTTCCTATGATTTCCAAATTTTGGTACAAGTTTATTGACAACAGTCAAAATTGTTATAAACCAGGACCAGGATTACTATTGACGAACAATTGTTTCCAACGAAAGCAAAGTGTAGATTCACTCAAAAAATGCCCAATAAACCGGACAAATTTGGTATAAAATTTTGGTTAGCATCCGATGTACGTAGCAAATATATAATAAACGGCTTTCCTTATTTGGGAAAAGATGAAAGTAGAGAACCCTCAGTTCCTCTTGGAGAGTTTGTTGCTATGAAATTAGCAGAACCGTATATAGGATGCGGAAGAAATATAACAACAGACAACTTTTTTACAACCTACCTTTAGCAACAAAACTTTTAGCAAAAAAAACTACGATTGTTGGGACAATTAGAGCAAATAGAGAAGAGCTACCAAGACTGGCAAAACTGAAATATGACGACATGGCACTTTTTTCAACCAAACTCTATCGCTCAAATAATTGTATGTTGACAATTTACAAAGCCAAACCAAGAAAGAAAGTTCTAATACTCAGTTCAATGCACAACTCCGTACAAATTAAAAAAAAATGACACCCGAACACCGGAGACAATTCAATTATATAATAGCACCAAGTTTGGCGTAGATGTGATCGACCAAATGGCCAGAAATAATTCAGTAAAATTTAAATCTCGGAGAAGGCCTTTGCAAGTTTTTTTTTATATCTTGGATTTAGCCGGGATAAATGCATGAGTGTTATATAAAGAAACTACAGGAGGACAAATTACAAGACAGGAATTTCTATTTCAATTGGCAGAAGAACTTGTCATCGAATACCAACAAGAGCTCGGCAAATAAAATCAACGAATACCCATCGTAAGTACAAGTACAGGTTCTCGTGAACGGAAAACATGTCAGACAAGGCATTGTAAAGATAATAAGACGAACAAAATCTATCTAAAATGTAAAAAGTACGTATGCGGAAAATGTATAGTTAAGAAGCCCATTTGTAAAAAAATGCGACGAAAAAGCATAGAATGTAGATTATGTACTCTTGAATAAAAGAAAATATATTTTTAAACTGATAAGCTGGCTATTGATCTGCATTCAATGTTGAAAAATATGACTTGTGAAAGACCGGTCATTTGACCAGCCGCGGTAGGAATAGGTATACGTTAAGTGTCGGTAGGAATAGTGTTAAATTTCAATTTCTAATTTTGACCCAAATAAATAAACAAATAAATTCCGTACGAGTCAAACTAAATAAAACCGTTTAAAAACAGGCAGAAGATAAGCAATTTACAAAAGGAAAGATAAGGAAAGAAATTCAAGGTATTAAAAAGGATGAAAAAAGACTATTTACAATTGTAGAAGAGAATAACAGGTCTATAAAAACTAGAGTCATAAAGAAACGTGTCTGATTTTATTCTATAATATGAATGTAGATATGAAAAGTAATAATTATATCAGTAAAGTACTTACATTCATCTGACACATATTTAAATGTCACACATTTGTTTCGTGTGGATCAATTTCACATCCTACTTCATGTCGCGACTTGGCATCGGGCCACTGAAATGATTTGACAATAATATGTACATTGCTATAAACTGTTACATCGCTTGCTAACAGTGTGTTCTGTGGAATGAAGATAGGAATTGCTATTTGCTATTGTCATTTGTCAATGCTTCATTTCATTCTCTTTGAAAAGAGATCTTGTTATTGGTTAGAGTTGGGATATTTTGAATAAACAAGACACGTTGATATGGATAACTAAAGTTCTCGTGTTAATAGTTTGACTGCAAAGCAATTGTTACAAGAACGACATATTTACTTGATGCTTTCAAACAGACGTGTCGATTACAAGACAAGCCTCTTATGTACACCAAACAATATCCGGTATCGTTGGACACCTGTCCGGATCGTAAATGATAGGGTAAGTCAACCCCTGATCATGCTAGATAGAAGAGTTGGAATTTCTTCCTCCACTTCTACCAGCGCTAACTTTCAGAAGTGTTAGTAGTGATATTATCCAGGCATTAACACTGAATGACTCTGTGTTTGGCACTAATCGGTGTAACATAACTCCTGGGGATGCCCCGTGGTGGGGTGAAACACGTGTTGATTTGATGGTGGCGGTTGTGTAATTCGCATTGTTTGCCGCATACGCATTTATCAGCCGGCTGGCGGGCGGTGCACTTTGTTGCACGACTACCACTATATGTGCAGAATTGGCTAAATATTGGTCATTTTCTTACTTACGATGGACTTCCGCAAAGTAACGCCTGATTCCATTAAAGAATACTAACATGAATAGATGTCTTATAAACATTCTAGACCAGTGTTTCCCAACGCCCCCCCGCGCCCCACAGGGAGGCAATTTGATTGTTAATGGGAGCAATTCGAAAATGTACTCTACATTAGTTTAACCCTATCACTTAAGTGTTGAAATGATGTACGTTACATAGGGCGGTGTAAGAATTTTAAAAAGGCTAAGATGGAGCATGTCGTTAAAAAGGTTGAGAAACACTGCTCTAGACAAACACCAATTAAATTTAACAATTCTTTTCGTATAAAGCATGGTTGCATAGACTTATTAAAACTAGGGGCCACTGGGGCAAATCATGAACTGATGGCGGGCCGGCCGCCAGAAGTATAGGTAATTAATTTTTTTTTTGGATTTATTCTGGAATAAAATTCAATATTTTTCGAATGTACGAGAGTATTATTTTTACTGTCGTCGGGCCACCAGTATTTGACTGGCGGGCCGCGATCTGTGCATCCATGCTATAAAGTAACAATAAATATTTTTTTTTTTAAATTAAAGTCATCTTTTTATTTGATTAGTAATAATAATGCTATCATCGATAAGTAACATTATTAGTAAGAAATACACACTGAAACACACAGCGCGAAAGCGCTGCGTCGTTGTTTTGAAGATAAAATAATGCAGCACTTTTGCGCTTAGTTCTTTATTTTAGTTTGCACTGTAATTAAACGCATCGACTATTCTTAATTACAACACATTAATAAATATCATCGTCTAATTGATACGAATCGTGCATGCGAGAGTCGTGTGCGTGCCATTTTAAATTAATAATAGCTATTTTTAATTTTTAAAAATTTCATTTTGGCGCTGGCAACTTCGTTGTTCGATAACCTTTTTGCAATTTTAAATATCGAATTGTTCTTCCTGGAGTTCATAAATCTACATAAATGCAACAAAGAGTGTCTATAAAACTAGCTATACCCCCGACTAGTTCCGTCTGGAATTTAACATAAATTTTTTTTGTAAAAAATAGCCGAAGCTAAGCTAAGTTTCGTCAATCAGTCCTGTCATTTTAAAAATTAAACAGAACAAACAGACAGACAGACAAAAATTAATAAATGTAATATTGGTATATCTACTGTATACTATATAAATCTACATTCAATACATTTACCATTAAAAAGAGGTTATTTTAATGTTACAAACAGACAGCTCAATTTTATTTGTATATATAGATTTTATTCCGAGAAATGAACGCGCAATATACGATCGCAAATCCCAGTCGTCTACCGCTATGCTACCAATGCTCGTTTTATATTTACCACAATAACATTGGAGTTCTTTACATAATATTGTGGCTATTTCTCCAATGTATAAATATTTTGGAAAAAGATAAATGAAGCAAATGCCTTGTATAAAATGAGAATATTTTAATTTTAAAAGATTTCTCGAGGCAAGATGGATTGCTTGGAAATTTTAAATATTTTCGACACTTCATAGTATATTACTGCTAATAGGCCTAAGAGACTGGCATATTGGACGTTAACTTTTTTACGAGTAACATTCAAATTTCGAATAGTATTTCAATTTGTTTTTACAAATCCCTTTAATGCGTATCCACTTTTTCGTTCAATCTTCATGTTCAATATTTATCCTCATACTATCTCTATCTATATCTATATTTTATCTCTCTCACATTCTCCCATTTATTATTATTCTGTCTTTATTTCTTTTGTCTCTCTTTTTAAAATATGTATGCATGATACATGCATGATGTTAGTCAACAATCTTTGACTGCCATGGCCATCTTAACAAGCAATGTTACACCGATTAGTGTTAAGCACAGAGTTTGTCATACGCATTTATCAGAGGGCTGGCGGGCGGTGCACTTTGTTGCACGACTACCACTGCATGTGCGAAAGTGGCTAAATATTGGTCCTTTTCTTACCTTGAACTTTCTTATAATGCCTATTGTATCCAACCACATGTCAGATTCATGTCATCACCGATATAACACACTGGTCTTTGACCTTCATCTTCAGACGTTACGAAATTTTAAATACCCTTATCTAAATAATGAGCCATCAATTAGTTCAGGTTTTAGTAACTAATATAAGAAACTTTTAAAAATGGAACATCGAATTCAATTTTAAAAACAAGCATTCGAAATTTAAATATGTCTAATAGAATGTTAAAAATTTTCAAACATGGAATATTTTCTACAGAAACTGTTTTCGCAACTTCTATTCTTTGCAGCAATAATAACTCCTTGTCACTGTCAGTAAATATTCCTGGAATTATTGAAATGTAGGTTATAGCTATATTCGTAGTTTATTTTAGTACACACGCACGTTCAACACAATACGAAAATCTATTAGTTAAAAAAACCGTTTCATATTTTGTCGCCATTTTGTAATATACAAGGGAAGCTTGCCAAATTTTAACGCTAGTTCTGTTATGATAAATATACACTGTTGATTATTTAAATATACGAAACAATAATTTACGTGAAGCCTGAATATAGTTTTATATGTACAACATGAATTATATTATATATAAATATAGTATAAAAAATATAAAAACTTTTTAGTCTACGCCATTCAAAAAAAATTTTTTTAGAACATTTTTCGTCATAAACTAGAGAAATAAATAAATAAAATCGATATTGATTAACTTGATTTTATACTCATCATTATTTCAGCATATGGACTCCCACTACAAGACGTAGATCTCTCCCAGAGGTTGTCACAGAGAGATAGGTGATAGAAATAAAAGCGTCAAAGGCTTTAATGTATCGCTCATTTGCTGCCCATAACCAATCACAGCGATGTAAGGCCTCCAGCTAATTTAAAAAGGAGTAGGTTCTTTCTTTTCATCCGATAGACGCCACTAAAAGCCTCATTTAATAAATACATTTAAAAAAAACTTTTAAGTTAAACGGTTTTTTGATACCCATATTGCGGTGGTTGTGGAAAAATATGTACCTAGTCCGCCATATTGGAACGGCGTCCATCTTGAATTTAAAATTTTGACATAATCATAGTGTTTTAATAGTTTAGCCCTTTCATTTGATACCCATATTGAGAGGGTTAAGGAAAAATATGTAATCCGCCATTTTGTATCGGCGGCCATCTTAGACTTATAATGTTATTGATTTTATTATATTATATTGTCATCTAAATGAAATGTGTGTACCAAATTTCAGATCAATCTGACAACGGGAAGGTGCTTAAATTTCAATTTCTAATTTTGATCCAAAAAAAATTCCGTACGGGTCGAACTAAATAAAACCGTTTGAAAATCGCGACGATGACCAGTGTGGCGCTGCCCGCTTCCAGTCACTTCTCATGACTTTTATTATGTCGTCGAACCCAATTGTGGGCCGCGTCTACTGGCTTATGGTCGCACCCTGTCCGGCCCCAACGTACGCCACTAGCTGCAACTTCAGACGGGCAATTATTCAAGCTACGTCGGTCTGTTTATCTTCTGTGGATCTCCTCCGATTTGATTCTCTTTAAGTGACTTTAATCCTTAAATGAATGACTTTTATTTATACTTGTAAACATATATCTTAACATTAAAATAAAACTAGATATATATCTTGCAGATTACGCTACAATGCAGGGAAAATAGAAAAAAAATACAATACTTTTATTACTTAATTTTTAAAAAACTTTATGTTGCAGAGACAACACTATGTTTGCTGTACACTGTTGTATGCAAAGTGGTATGTTGTATTTTTTCATCATTCTTCTTATAAAGTCCATCGTAAATTACTAAGTTTCGAAGTCGTACATACATTTTAATGTACAACAGAATTAGCTTATAACGTGTTTAAATAAAAAGTATAATAGTATTTTAAAACACTACATTTTATTATCTTTTTTTTTAATAAAATTGTTTGAAATAATAATCTGTGCCGTACGAATAATATTTCTAATTAAAGAATCTTTTTCCCGCCTAAAAAGTGAATATGTGACAAATAGTGTTGTTTCCTTTCAACGCGTGGGATTGAAAAGGAACGGCAACGTGTTGCACGCTTGGGGGCATAACTGATTTTATCGTACGGCTGGACTTCACTCTCGGTCCGAATCCAGAGCGGAAGCTTCGTAATTTTCGGCCAGTATTAACCGTGATCGCGTTCGAAATTTAAATTTGAAAAACGAAAATCATAGATTTTTTTTTAACAATGCTCTCTACGGACTGATAGTTTAAATGCGTTCTGGCGTATGTTATATTTCCATATTTTATAGATTGTTTTGATATTTCAAATTGCTTTATAACACGAATGTTAATGTTTTCAAATATTATTTATTTTTACAGTTTAACCAAATTAAATTTAGCTGTTAAAAATGAACCAAATTATTTAATAAAAATATCTTTCTTTTCAGGTGAACTAGTGAAACAGTGAGAGTGCTATGTGTACAATAGTGTAGTGATGTTTAAGTGAAGTGTTGTGGTGAAGATGGAAACCAATCCGCTACCGCTGGAGGTAGACGACGAGGGTCGACAGCCCCAGGGTTCCTCAACTGGAAGCGGTTCTTCATCAGGAACTGGATATTATGGACACAAGAACGGTATTTATTTAACCTTTTATATCATGATATTAACTCTTGCAACACTGATGAAATGTAACATTTTAAATTATGAAGAATTTATCGAGCAATATGATCTATGGGACACATTGTTTCTGCCATGACTGTTCGGGTCGATAGGTAGAGTGATCACAAGCCAGTAGACAGGGTAGGTAGGCTGCCCACTTGTGGGACCTATGAAATAGTCAAGGTTGCGACAGGTAAGCTGGATATCGACAGTAAAAGATCAGTCATCGTGGCGATTTTCGGTGAAGGGAGACGCTAAGACTAGCAAAGGGCGTCTATTGGCTGATGATGGTGATGGTTATGATGATGTACTTGAATCTCGACTGGACGTAGTCCCAGAAAAGACTGGGCAGCGGTTCATCTTCTCCTTTACTCTTCTGTGCTGAAAATCCTACATAGAACTTCCTTTTGCTAAGGAAACTAATGTATATCCTACTCCTACAGTATCTGTTTTAACGTATCTTATTGATGACATTTTGCAAATATTTTCTTATTAACTTTATATATTTAAAGTTTGCGCAAAAACAATGAACACGTGGTATGCGGAATTAGCCTAGTTGAATTTTCCTAGTAAACCTTAGGAAATCTTTAAACTATATCTTGTTACAACAAAAAAAAATTGAGACAACACCTAACGAGCTGGAGCTCAAAAATTAAAACGCTTGGATGAAAGATAGACACAGTATATTATAAAAGTCATCCGTAACTTCAGATATAACAACGCCGTAATAAATTATTTGTCATGCGAATGAAATAATTTTCACATATAACTTTCACTACTCATTTGTACATATTAAATATTGATTCAAAATTCATATAAGATAGTTTTTAATTCAATATTCCATCAATAACTAAAGATTTAACACAAATACACAAACAACAACACATATGTCACTTGACGCCGTTCGACATTTTTAATATTTTATAATATTTTTCGGCGCGAGACGCGGTTTTGACAGCCGCCTACAAATCATACGCCGCGCTTCCTTAGTTTTTGCGCATGCGTGGACCGATGAATTGACAGATAAGCGAAAGCATTTTGACAACTGTGATTATTTCGCTACAGATATATAAATGATAAACATTCATTCATTCAAACCGCCTAAACGATGAACTTAGAAAATGCATTCAGCATTAAGTTCTCTGTTAAGCATTGTACATTTAAGAAGTATTTATTTATTTAAATATAATAAAATAAATGCATCCTTAGTATTCCATTAATTGATCACATGTGAAGACTTCGATTGGTAGACTTTCACACAGTTCATTCAACATGAAGTCACGTGAACGTAACCACAGACACTAACATCAAAATGACTAAGAAAAATGTATAGTGAAAATAAATAATTCGATTAAAAAGCATTTGTTATAAATGGTCTCCGTTTGTCTACACGTCTGGAAAAAAATAGGACTTTTTATCTAGAGAAATTTCTCCGCGTACTCTTAATTGTACAGCATTTAAAACACAGCAAGAATGGACACCCTACATATGTAGCAACAATATATTGTTACGAATCAGGGTGTGGCCCGAATTAAAATAAAATAAAAATATGCCTTAAACATGTGTATACATATATGCAAACACAAGACTGACTACAAGGACACTTTTCTTCAACACACGGTAACGCGTCGACTATGGCTTTGTTATCGCTGATGAGATCTTGGAATATTTAATGGAATCAGGCGTTACCTTGCGGAAGTCCATCCTAAGCAAGAAAAGGACCAATATTTAGCCACTTCCGCACATGCAGTGGTAGTCGTGCTATGCTAATGCGCTGTAATTACACAACGGTTGAGTGATTTGTCGGTAGCAGTTGTGTAATTCGCTTTTGTTTGCCGAATACGCATTTAACAGCGGGCTGGCGGGCGGTGCATTTTGTTGCACGATTACCACTGCATACTACCATACATACCAGTGGCTAAATATTGATCCTTTTCTTACTGAGATCTTGGAAGACGAAACTTCTGGCCTTCCAGGAGATTTCTCCTTCAATAACTTCTACTCTACTCATGCATTCTTATCAGACTGGTCATGGTTATTCCCAGCTGGCAGTGCCTGCTTTCTCTAAGCATCGCCAAGTAGCTCTGTATTTGATAGAGCAAGCTAATATTACGCTTTCATTAAATACAATTCAATATGTAATTGTTTAACATATACACTGTATATACCTGATACTTATGTCAGAATAGCTATCCCCCACTAGCCTTCTCTCTCTCCTTGACATTTATTATTCCCATTCGATGGTGAGTTAATAGGATTGCCACTGCTAACTACTCGTAGTTTCTAGAGCAGAGTTCGGCAACGTTTTAACGTAAAGAGTGAAATACTAAATTAAAAATTTTTGGCGGGCGCCAACTATTTTTTGACCCAACAAATTTAAAAAAATAATATTACGAGTATTATTTGAAAAGCAGGTTCTTTCATCAATTTTAGAATTTATAATTTTAATTACAGAACAAGGTAATATTAATCTTAAATAAATACATAAGAATGTTTGTAAGTATACTAAGAAAAGGAATAATACATAGCTACTTCCGCTATGCAGCAGTAGTCGTGCAATGAAGTACACCGCCCGCCAGCCAGCTGATAAATGCGCGTGCGGTAAACAATGCGAATTACACAACTACCGCCGTTAAATCACTCGACACGTGTTTCATCCCTCCACGTGGCATCCTCAGGAGTAATGTTACACCTGAAAAAGCAATATATTAGTTCTTTTTTTACCTAGTATGGACTTCCGCAAAGTTACGCCTGAATCTATTAGATTAATAATGTACAATGTAAATATCAATATGATCGCTATGTAAAATCTCCTTATTGTATAACAACACATATAACAAATCAATCTGTATATATATTAAATAAAAGTAAAAGTGTTAAGAAATACTCTATGTTAACCTTGCAAGAATTATATGACAAAGAGCCGGTGAACTACATAGTTGAAGTCCCTAGAAGTAGTTGGATATGGGCAGTGAAACACTGGTCATGGTGGAGGTTGTTGGGTCAGGCCTGTACCCTGCAGTGGGCATCCATCGAGTTAAAAGAAGAATATATATCTCTCATGTAAGCAAGCTATACATTTACATGTCTAATATATAAAATTCTCGTGTCACGGTGTTCGAACTTGAACTCCTCTGAAACGGCTTGACTGATTTTTACCAAATTTAATATGCGTATTCAGTAGGTCTGACAATCGGCTACTATCTATTTTCTATACCCCTAAGTGATAAAGGTTGTTCACACTTAAAATTTTTTTTTTTAATTTTTAAAAGAAATTTTTTGTTTTTATTTTTTTATGATACAGCATACAAGAATACATACAACCATAAATTTTCATCCCTCTACGATCAACCCTTATTTTTTATTTGTAATTTAAAATATCATTTTTTTTTGCAAAACAACGTTTGCGGGATCAGCTAGTTATATATAAAACTTTATTCACATATTTAAATCTATAACTGATCATCCTGTGTAGTGAATAGTAATATCTTAAGGTTAATAGGTTCATGCAGTTTGACAGCTTGATCTTCACCATACGGAACTGTCAGACGTCAAAGTTGATTTAGTTAACCTGTTTTGCTGGCCTATTGTGTTTGGCACGCGAAGCGCTCGGTGTATGTCGGTCAAGTGTGTGTATTCAGCTATAGTTGAGTGCACTTATCTAAAACTGCACCACTTTGCACAACATCGATATGCACTAAATTTAGAAGATCAAAGGCGTACGACCCGTTTTAGATATTTTCATTCAATTAAGTCAGGGCTTCTCAAACTTTTGTCATTCACGACACCATTCATGATTGCGAGTTTCTTATCGACTCCATACAAATATAAAAGAAAAAAAAATAATATTTTTTGATGATTTATTTATTAGCTAACAATATACATATACATATGAAAATATATAATTAAAGAATTGGTTTTGAAACATACAAAAATCTGAAATTAAAAATTGCACAAAAAATTATAAAATTGTATTTATATTAGTTTAAAACCTTCAACAAATGCGCGTGTCTAGACGCTGCAAGTCCACTGTATTCCGCCAACTCTAGTGATATTATAAAATGGTATATATAAATATTTGACATTAGAATCTCTCGACCCCAGAATTTTGATACGCGACCCCATTTAGGGTCGCGACCCATAGTTTAAGAAGCCCTGACTTAAGTCAATCTCATTAGCAACTTGCGAACTAAACTACTGTATCGACATTATATATAAAATTTTAGTACTCCTGCAGCTAGAATTGCTGAGACCTTATATAAGATGTATGACATCTGCAATATATTAGTGATATTGATATGTAAGAAAAGGACCGATATTTAGCCACTTCCGCCAGACACAGAGTCTCTGGACTCTGTGTTTAGCACTAATCTGTGTAAAATAACTCCTGAAGATGCCCCGTGGAGGGGTGAAACACGTGTTGAGTGATTTAACGGTGGTAGTTGTATGCATTAGTCTATATAAGATATATATGTATATATATAAATGTCTATTTATATATATATATATATATTTATATATTTTTTTGTTTCTATGGTCCCTGCTGTTGGGGACCTCTCGTTCCCCTATCTCGTGTGGGACAGGGACTTTTTAATTCTAATAATTTATTTATATATTTTTTTATCATTCTTCTCTTTCATATATCATCTTATCTGTTGTACTGTTTCTTTCATTCTACAATTTTCCCAGTCTTTCTCTTTCATTCCATTAGCCATACATCCATCCTCAACCACTACATTCTAGGTTTCCTTTCTATTTTATTTTGCAACATTACATTTATTGTTCAAATATTTAACACGTATTTTCTTTGTAATTATCATCTTATATTATACTATTTATTACACTATTTTTGGTACTACTATATTCCTTTTGTTTATATATATATATATATATATATATTACAAAACTAAAATAAAATTCCGCCCCAATCAAAAAGCCATTCAGTGAAGAATAACCAACAAGGCTTCGAAATAGCCTGTGGATACGACACAAGCAACTTGAATTTTCTTTTTCAGTTTTAAATTTTCCTTTACTCCACTTAACTGTACAAAATAAACTCAGCTATCCTTAACGGGCAATTCACTGTTTACAATAACAGACTGTGAAGAATTTCTCTGAGCATTCAATGAATGGAAAATATCAGATTTTCCTTTTGAATAAAAGATTTTATTAGTACATTAATAAATATAACATCAACACATACCACATACAACCATCACAAGGTACCAGAGAGCCAGTTCTTCTGCCAGATGGGCTGACGAGATCATGGCAACAGCAGGTCATGGGTGGCTCCAAGTTGCTAAAGATAGAGATAAATGGAGAGCTTTTAAGTAGACTTTTACCCTAAGGAAGTTAATATAAATTTGTATGGAATGAAGGAAAGCTTTATATATTATATATATATTAATTATTTATTTACAATTTTTGTACAATATAGACAATAAAAAGAGGAAAAAAAGAAACAATTCATATGGTATAAGAGATGGTCATATCGCTCGAGGTGCTTCATTTGTATTGATGCACATTTATAATTTCATTTTTAAATACATTATTTTTAATTTTCAACACGACACTACATTTCACTGGCGCTGGTTTGAAATATATAATATGTTGTTAAATATAAGTAATATATCTAATTAGATCTATCTATGAATATTATATAGTAATGGCGTAATTAGCGCAGCTCGTTAAGAGGTGCTTTAAAATTTTCGTATATTTCCGACAATTCACAAAATTCAATAGGTAATTATCGGAACCAGATGTTCGGAATTGCGTGTTATTAGTCGCTTTGTTCCGCGCGGCGTTTGTGCTATCACGCCTGTACTTTCCGACATCAATAGACACTATTAACAATGCATTTCATTACTTAAATTCATCAACATTTAATCAACCTTCAATTATTATTATTTCTTTTATATTTATACTAGCATTGTATAACTGGAGTTTAATATTTGCACTCAAAGTTTCCGCGCAGATCAACCAGAAGCTCTAGACCAGAGTTCCTCAAACTTTTTTGTGTCGTAGACCCCTTGCCATGTTTTTCCGTGTTGGGTAGACCCCCTACTTCTTTTCTATATTTTTACAATTAAGTACACTCTTATTCTATTTTCTTAAACTAGAACTATAGTGCTATATAATAATATTGACTTATACAATTTCTTACATTATCTTGTATTAGTGTTAGGCTGGATATTATTACTACTAATTGTTGATGTTTGTTGTTGTTTATGACAGAGTTCCCTAAACTTTTTTGTGTCGTAGACCCCTTGCCATGTTTTTCCGTGTTGGGTAGACCCCCTACTTACCTGATATTGATTTCCTGTAAATTTCTAACTGTAGTGAAGTTTAGTGTTAAAAACTTAAAGTAAAAACACATTTTTTAATTGAATTTAAATTAAAACTACTCAAAATAAAATTTTGTATCTGTTATATTAAAAATATAAACGTAACATTAAACAAACATAAATAAAACATAAATAAAATAAAATAAGCAATAAGTCAATATTTTTAGTCAGAACCATGAACCTAATGCTTTAATAACAAATTATCAACATTTGGCGTCAATTTTGTAAGGGTTAATCTTAAATCTTCTCGGCTAATGATGTCCAGTCTGTGGACCCCCATTTTCATTTCATGGACCCCCAAATTTTTTTTCGCTGACGTAAACCCCTTGCAAGTTGTTATAGACCCCTAGGGGTCGTCTTTGGGAATCACTGCTCTAGACGTTTCGGAATATTTTTGATGATAAGTAAATTCATCACCTCACATAAAAAAATATTTATATTTTTATATATTGATATCTTTACGAATATAATTTAACTTTGTATGATATTTTATGAAATAATTACTGAAATGCATCCCTTGGTTTTCGGTACAAATGTTACAATAATATGTTATTTGATGTCTTTGTATATATATATATATATATATATATATATATATATATATATATATATACTAGCTGATCCCGCAAACGTTGTTTTGCAAAAAAAAAATAGATTTTTTAATTTACAAATAAAATCGTAGAGGGGTGAAAATTTATGGTTGTACGTATTCTTGTATGCTGTATCATAAAAAAATAAAAACAAAAAAAAATTTTGTCTAAAAAATGAAAAATTTTGTGTGAACGTGTGAACGTGAAGTGAAAGTGTGAACAACCTTTATCACTTAGGGGTATAGAAAATAGATAGTAGCCGATTCTCAGACCTACTGAATACGTATATTAAATTTGGTAAAAATCAGTCAAGCCGTTTCAGAGGAGTTCAAGTTCGAACACCGTGACACGAGAATTTTATATATTAGATATATATAAGAGTATATATATATATAAGAGTATTTTAACATAAGAATGACATTTAAATATTTTCGTGAGCGTGCATACGTGGAACTCTCTCCTCGCGCGAGAGAGTTTCGCCGAAATGACCAGATGGTGATTTCTCTGATGAGCACAGGCTCGATATAAATAGAGTCCGTATAGGCATGTCCCCCCGCGTATCAACGACACACGCCTCACATCGAGCCCCAGCTGTCTCGATGCACATGTCATGCACTACTCACCTACACATGACACGGCGGCCGCGCCCGCCTAACCTGCCTTCAAGCTAGGGCGGTCCGGAGAGGCCCGTGTCTCTCCCGACCGTCGAGTAGTCCTCGCTTCGTGCTGTAGCAACATGTTTTTTGTGTGAGGTGATGAATTTACTTATCATCAAAAATATTCCGAAACGTCTAGAGCAGTGATTCCCAAAGTGGTCTATATCGACCCCTAGGGGTCTATGACAACCTGCACGGGGTTTATGTCAGCGAAAAAAAATTTGGGGGTCCATGAAATGAAAATGGGCGTCCACAGACTGGACATCATTAGCCGAGGAGATTTAAGATTAACCCTTACAAAATTGACGCCAAATGTTGATAATATATTATTACAGCATCAGGTTCATCCTTCTCACTAAAAATATTGGCTTATTGCTTATGTTAATTTATTTATAGTTTATTTTATGTTTGTTTAATGTTACTCAACACCCCACTAACTACACTATACACCTACACGGGTATATTTCTCCGTGTAGACGTCTTCGTCGTAACTGAGGTACGATCAAAATAAAATTTTTAGTCCGTGGACCTCTGTTTATACGGGCTCAATTTCGAAGCTGTACAAAACCTTGACCGGCTAGCAGCTCAACATCTAATACATCAAATGTCAACGTCACGTGTCCCCCTGGACCAGTTTTAAAACGGCCTTCCAAGTGTCCTTGCGCGATTTTGCCTCACTGCGCGGCTCCAACCGAATCTATTCCAACTAAGACATGGATTCAGCTAAAATATCCTCGAAATCTATTTGTCAATATAATACGCTAGGGCACTTATTCAATTTAGATTTAAACCAATATTTATAACCGGTATTTATAAATAGGAAAAGGACCAATATTTAGCCACTTCCGCACATGCAGTTGTAGTCATGCAATAAAATGCACCGCCCGCCAGCCCGCTGATAAATGCGAATGCGGCAAACAATGCGAATCACACAACCGCCACCACCAAATTACTCAACACGTGTTTCACCCCTCCACGGGGCATCTTCAGGAGTTATGTTACACCGATTAGTGCCCAACACAGAGTTTAATCGGGCTGGCGGGCTGGCGTTTGTTGCACGACTACGACTGCATGTGCGGAAGTGGCTAAATATATTGGTCCTTTTCTTACTTAGGATGGACTTCCGCGAGGTAACGCCTGATTCTATGAAAGTATTTATAAAGTTCTGAGTTTCTATGCATAATGCCTTTTTTAATCTGTTTTTTTTTTTATTTACTTTATTAGAGATAAACAGTAACAAAATGCAGTAAGATAGTACAAAGTTAGAAATATAAAATTAGTTACAATTGTTACCTTATAACTATCTCACTGAGAACATTTAATGAATCAAAGTCAAACAGTAACAAAACAAAGAAAAACATTACCAAACAGGGATCAAAGATCCAGCGCATTCTGCAGAACACACAGTATTAATCACGAGTGACAGCGAGCCGTCAAGTACCAATGAGGTTTTAATTGTATTGTGTTTAAGATTTTTAAGATAAACTCACCTGTATTTAAACGGTTTTATTTAGTTCGACCCGTACGGAATTTATTTGGATCAAAATTAGAAATTGAAATTTAAGCACCTTCCCGTTGTAAGATTGATCTGAAATTTGTTACACACATTTAATTTAGATGACAATACAATGTAATAAAATCAATAACATTATAAATCTAAGATGGTCGCCGATACAAAATGGCGGATTACATATTTTTCCTTAACCCCCTCAATATGGGTATCAAATGAAAGGGCTACACTTGTAAAACACGATGATTATGTCAAAATTTAAAATTCAAGATGGACGCCGTTCCAATATGGCGGACTAGGTACATATTTTTCTACAACCACCACAATATGGGTATCAAAAAATCGTTTAACTTAAAAGTTTTTTAAATGTATTTATTTCAAATACAGTTCAGTTTATCTTTTAACTAAACATACGCTAGTATACATCTCTATAACATTGTAAACAAATAAAACTAGCAACTCATTGGATCATTACCAATACACTGGTGATTTATAGATGGTGTTATCTATTATAGGACGACTGAAATACAATTGTGCTAAATACAGTACCTATAAATAAGTTGCACTTCGGTCAATTGCACTATCATTATGTGGTATAGTAAATTTATTTAAAATTATATGTTATATGAAGCGAGATGTGGTGGTACAGCGGTAGAGGATTAAGACTTGCGATCGTAGGTCGCCGATTCGATTCTTTAGAACCGCAATTCTGGAATACAAATTTATGCAGTAGCGTCATAATATGATAGTGCGATCTTCAAATAAAAAGTTTTATCGAAAATTTTTATTACTAACTAGGGAATAGGGATTTTTTTTAAATTAATTTATCCACATTCGTTATTTTATTTTCGCGCTCGTCTTCCATGCGTCTTAAGATATTTCATTCTTTTCCTTACTTCCTCCATTTCATCTATCATCTCCCTATCATTTCATTTTCCATCTTTTTCGATGCTTTTCATCAATCGCTTCATTACTCAGTTTTTACAATATCTATTTTTATTTTACTTTACGGAATTTAATTTATGTACTATTGCTGTTATTAACCATTATTTTTATTTTTTTATATGTTTTAATTCTTATTTCTTTTATTATTTGTGTTAAAAATTTTTTGCATACCCTAAGAAATTACGGTAGACACCCACTACAAGGTATAGGCCCCCACCAAAAATATCTAGTGATATACCATAATCGCCACACTTAGCGGGTGGGTTTATTACTGCAGTGTTGTATTATGGTACAGAGGATGCTGCTGTCCATCTAGAAATTTTTCTCTGAGCGTTGCAATCTGATACAATTAACTAAGAAAGGGACTTATATATAGCTACTTCCGCTATGCAGCAGTAGTCGTGCAATGAATTGCACCGCCCGCCAGCCCGCTGATAAATGCGCATGCGGCAAACAATGCGAGTGTGACTCGGTGTTTGGCACTGGTCGGTCTAAAATCTCCTGAGGATGCCCCGTGGAGGAGTGAAACACGTGTAGAGTAGATTAATGGTGGTAGTTGTGTTTAGCATGGAAGTAGCTATATATTAGTCCCTTTCTTAGTTAGGATGGACTTCAGCGAGGTAACGCCTAAATCTATTAGATATGATACAATTAATGCACAAAGTGTATATGTAAGATTACATTCCAGTTATCGAATTCGCGACATACGATCGCAAGTTTCAGTCCTCGACCGCTGATATACTACTGCACTGTATTATATATATTAATAATGATAATATAGTAATAAAAAGTGTTTTCAAAATTACAATTACTAGATTTAAAATTTAATTATTATTTACTCTCTGTCCCTGCGGACTTTGTACTGTTAAAAAGTACCGGCAAGTAGCATTTTATAAAAAATAAAATAATATATATTTCAGAGCGATCATTTTTTACAGGTGATTAGAAATATGTATTTTCCCCTTGAAACTTATATACCTAATACCAATCATACTATATGTTATACTACGATAAAAATATTTTGGTAATTCATTTATGTAAAATGTTCTCTTATATGCTCATATGTTATATTTTGGACTGTGGCAGCAATAATATGTTAAATCATAGATTATGTCTCTGACAGATCGGTCTTAATTAAATGGAACGAGGCGTGCGTCTCAATTCAACTTAATTACTTGGATAGCTTAACAATGACTTAAGATGCTGAATTGGCATGCGTATATAATTGGTAGAGTAACTAAAATGATTAATTATGCTTATGTCATTTCGGTTCAAATTGTCTTTTATAACTTTACAACATAATCAACAGATGTAGAGAAGATTACAAAAAAAATCTATTAACGAAAATTTAATTTTAAAAATGGAACGTAATGTTCATATCGCGTGCAGCACTCGAGCGGTTAAGACGTGTCCGTGGCGAGTTCCGTGACGCTATCCGCGTGAAAAATACCAAAAGTAGAATAAAAGTCTTTGGATTTTTACGTTCGATATTTTGAAAAAAAAGTGCATTTTCGCGTTGAAGATAATAATATAAAGAAAAATGAAATGTAACAATAATTGAATTTTTCCTGAAAAAAAAAGATGGATGGTGTACAATGCACAAATATAGTAGTTCGCATTTACTCGAATCATCTATAAGTCTTGTATATTTTCTTTATATAGTCGTAATGGAATAGGCGTTTGTCTTCCATCTCACCTGATGGAAAGTGTAGATGAAGACGAAAGTGTTACACGCCCAAAAGTAACCTGTTCACTCTACTCTTAAAGGCTCCAGAGTTTAACTCATCAGAAAAATAGAAACAGACAGGTCGTTCCAAATCTTGGCGACTCTCACCAAAAACGAGCTGTCAAACCGTTTAGTTCGACTTTTGGGTATGTCAACAACGTATGGATGAAACTTTTGCCTGCGCATAGTAGTTCGATAAAGGAATGGAGATGGCTCAATCAGTTAGTTATATCAACATATGCTATACATAGTTACCTATAAACATACTTAAATAGGGCTATATATATACATGAATTACACTATCATATATATATATAACTGACGTAGCTTGAAGAATTGCTGATCTGAAATGGCAGTAGAAGGGGCTCATCGCAAGTGCAACCGTTCGGGAGGAAAGGCTGAATCTATGGAATGGAGGTGATGAATCTATGGATGAAACTTTTGCCTTCGCCTAATAGACCGATAAAGAAATTGAGATGGCTCAATCAGTTCGAAAAGAGACAAAAACTTGAGTATTATCACATTTACTGATCTGTTTAACAATTCTGTACACAGGATGATTTATTAAAGGTATAAATGCTTTAAATGTTTGAATATATGTCTTGTTTTAACAAAAACTTTTGAAGCATTAACACTATTACCAATCAATCAATGTGTTTAAAATATTTTATTTATTTATAATAAGTACATATGACATATGCATGAGTATTTATATGTATGTATGTTTGTCTATATGTACACGTTAACTACCCTTTATTTATACTTCTACTGTTTTCATACTATGGTTGTCTGAAATTTGTCGCGTGTGATAAGACCGCCCATTGTACTTTTTTTTAACTATCATGCAATTAATGTATATATTTTCTACAGTTTACAGTAAAAAGTTTTTATAACATTCCTACAGAAAATTAATATAACATATTTCAGACTGATCACTTTATTTAATGATTAAATGTTTAATAAATATATTTATTTTATGATTTATAAAAATTTGCATATGCAGATATAAAATTGAAATATAAATTTAAAGAAGGTTACCTGTCAAACGTGATTGTTCCGAGTTCAGACCGATTTTTTGAACGCGCGAAGTTCACGTCGAACTTCTGCATGATCTTCAATTATTTCTTTAAACCTTCTAGAAAGTATTAGAAAATTTAAATGAAATCAATGGTTTTTCATAAGTTATATAACGTGAATAAAGGAAAATAAAATCATTTTTTATATATTTTAAAACGCACGAAGTTAATTTTTTATTTTTATTCCTCGGTGATGGTATCCCTGATGGTTTCACTACTCGCTACATAGCTCCGTGTTTGGCGGAGTAAGAGTAATTTCATCATTGTAATTCACAGACTTATCAGTGACAGTTTTGATGATGTTTGTCCATCTTCTTGGAGAGCGTCGACGAGATCGCTTGCCTTACATTTTGAACGTACCTTTGAGTCCTCATTACGGGTGATATGTCCAAAAAACTTGAGGATTCATCACACTATTTAATGGAATCAGACGTTATTTTGCGGAAGTCCATCCTAAGTAAGAAAAGGACCAATATTTAGCCACTTCCGCACATGCAGTGGTATTCATTGGTAGTGGATTCATCACACAGTTCACGACAACCTCTCTTTTATGTCTAGTTCTTCGATAAATCTAATGTTGGTACGTTGCGCCGTCAAAGTAAATAAGGTAATAAAAACTATGAACATTGTCATAAAGTATAAAAAGTACTCCAAAACCACAAACAACTGTACAAGAAATCTAGTAAAATCTCAGCACGTACGTAAAGATATTAAAAATGTTTTATATGAGCTACAGACGGAACGGCTGGACGGAATGTGTTTTGAAATGCGTCACCTGGCGTTTGATGGATTCCTTTTGTTTCGCTTAATGTTACGTCATTGTACTAAAATGTCTTCATTTCTAGTTTATTTTCTCTTCACGTTTGTTTTAATGTAACACGCTAATTACTTTAATTGCAGAACATAGGCCACACCCATAAATCGACACGCAACCCCCATCTTATTTATTTCATCTATAATTAACCCTTAATAGCCTGATTTACGAAAGTGATTTTTTTTTTTAAATATTACTGTGTTTGTTTGAGAGTCTAGATGAAAGGAAAAATAGACTTTTTTTTTTAATTTCGTTGGAAAGAATATTATACAACAGTAAAATACGTACAGCCAACCTATAAAAAAAAACTAATAGTAATGTGAACATTCGATTCAAAAGATTGGTATCAAAATTGAAACTCTAGGCTATGGGTAAAATATTTAAAATCATTAAATTATTTGACGCCATTCGAAATTTAAATTATTATCTTAGACATTTATTTTAACATATAACAACATATATAAAATAATAATAAATAAAATCATCATCAGGCTATACCTTGCGGAAGTCCATCCTAAGTAAGTAAAGGACTAATATTTAGCCACTTCCGCACATGCAGTGGTAGTCGTGCAACAAAGTGCACCTTCCGCCAGCCCGCTGATAAATGCGTATGCGGCAAACAATGCGAATTACACAACTACCACCGTTAATTCACTCAACACGTGCTTCAACCCTCCACGGGGAATCTTCAGGACTTATGTTACGAGTACACCAAGTGCCAAACACAGATTCTGTTATACCAAAATATAAAGTACTATAATTGGTTACTTATTTCGTTTGTAAATTATTACTTATTACAAATTAGATAAGCGAAATATATTTTTAAAAGTAAAGAATGAAGATGGAAGCTAATATCTGTGAAATATCTTTATGTTGACTTAATTGCAGGATTAATACTGTAAAGTGTATATCAAAAATTGTTAAATTTCAATTAAAAAGAGCGTCTGTTAAATTTCTGATCTGTTTTTACAGCAAATCAACATTCTAATTCGGTGATAGCTTATTGTTTACTTTTAAAAAATGACGACTAAAAAGTAATATGAGAAAAGGCATATTGTACTGAAATTACATGAACGCTATATGTGAAAAGAGAGTAGGTGTTCTGGACTTTCTCTATCCTAACATACTTCACACAAAATATCCTCTTACAGTCATTTATATTATATGAATTAAACAAGTCTCGTTTTAAATAAACTATAGCCTTTGTTCTACTTAAAACAAGTTTAACATTGAGAGAACATCTGATATTAATTTTAACGTAACTGCGTTCGCTAGAACCCGTAAGCACAACATCTGGTTGAGATTTATTCACCACTTAATAAGCAGGCTGTGATATTTTCAAGCACCTGAATTCGCGGCGCCCGTGTCGACTTCGAATTTATAGCTCTGGAATAATTTACTTCGCAATTGTTGCACGAATGTTTCGTAACGAGATATATATATACGATATTTCAATAATTGAAAATGTTCAGGATGAAGCCTTGAAATATATTTTTTTAGTTATAGCAGAATATTTAGAATAGTTTTGAATTTAGAAGCATTATAATGTTGAACCAGTGCAGCACCAGACAACGCCTTCTTTGTAGACGACGAACAGAGTCGACCAACACTTCCAAAATATTCCAGTGCTATTATAAAAGATGAGATAAGAATAAATAAAAATTAAAATACGTATGGGTAATAAAAATCTGACTTAATAAAAATACAGATTAAAAATAAAAATAGTGAACCTATCAAAATAAAAGAGGTATAATAAAAATAAACAAATAAAAAATACAGCGATAAATAAAAATAAATGTAGTTAGGAGGACCAAAAAATAATGTCGTATTTTAGCATTCCGGCATTGATTTTGTATACTAGACGGCAAAAGGTTGTTGATAACGAAGGTGAATATATTGTTAATTAGAAATAAAGACTTTAAAAATGTAGTCGTGTGAATTTAACTTAAGAAAGCGACATTACTTTCTGGTCCCCTGATAAAATATACAGTGAATTTTAGGGGACATCTCCTATATTCCTCTGTCTTATGTAAGCAGGTAAATATGTACTAAATATTTTTTTTATTTTCATTCTCATCCTTTACATTATCTACACGCCTTTCTCTTATTCGTCGCATTCTCTTTTATTCTTTTCTTACTTAGTCTTCATCTCCAGTTCATTAAAATATTTTACATTCCAATTTTGAAATTTAAACCTTTCGTCTTGCTTTGTTAAATTCTACTAGACAGTGATATTTTAGATGTGTGAAAAGAGCAGAAGAATACCAAAGAAATGGAATATATGAAGCATGTAAGGTAAGAAAAAGTATGAAAGATCTTGTGAAAAAAGAAATAAGAAAAATGTAAATAAAAAATATAAGTAAAAAAAGTTGTTACCTGAGATTGTGATGTCCCTTTACTTACACTAGATTTGAATGACATAGAACCTCCAATCAAATGCTGGACAAATGATCTTGATAAAGTTGGTCGAAGATGATGGATTTAGGTACCTTCCAGATTAATACCATATCTTTGTCTCGTGGTGGACATCATACATCTGAAAATATGATGATAATGTTGAAATGTTGTTATGACTTGTAAACATTATTTCCCCAATAAAAACTTTAATTTGAAATATATCTAAATAAATAGCAATCACACACCTGAGTGATTTAACCGTGGCAGTTTTATAATTCGCATTGTTTGCCGCATACGCATTTATCAGCGGGCTGACGGGCGGTGCACTTTGTTGCACGACTACCACTGCATGTGCGGAAGTGGCTAAATATTGGTCCTTTTCTTACTTAAGTAGCAACAGGTCCCATTGGTGCGTAAAGACATGTGATGTAATAGTTAAAATAATAAAAGCAATAAAAATAATAAATAAATAAAAGAACGAGATTAATTAAAATAATAAACAAGAGTGATAAAATAGCTGTGATATTATAAATGTTAATTAAGTGCGATATAAATAGTAATAATATAATTAGTATAGCTAAAAAATAAATAAAAATAACAAATATAAAATTGTAGAACCATGGAAGGCGAAGGAAGTGAGACGATGTACGGAAAGAAATGATATGTAATGAAAGATATTGTAAAGGAAATTATAATAGATAATGAAAGACGTTGAGCAGGGCGAAACATGAGTATGAAATTAATTAAAATAAAATTAGTAATATAAAAGAAAAAAAGGAAAGAAAAATTTAGGTTACATAGGAACCTGTGTACAGCGTCGTAAGGAATTTAACTATCTATATTAAATATGTCAGTTTTGTCGTCGTGTTATCTTAAGTCGTTTGATTGATGAGGGTTTTTATATGACTATCGCTTCATCTGTGATGACACATAAATGAATTAGCTCTTTTATCATTAGTATATCAAAATTTAAAGTGTTGTTGTAGTTAAATATAACATTTATTGCATTATTTAATGGAATCAGGCGTTACCTTGCGGAAGTCCATCCTAAGTAAGAAAAAGACCAATATTTAGCCACTTCCGCACATGCAGTGGTAGTCGTGCAACAAAGTGCACCGCCCGCCAGCCCGCTGATAAATGCGTATGCGGCAAACAATACGAATCACAACTGCCACCGTTAAAACACTCAACACGTGCTTCACCCCTCCACGGGGCATCCCCAGGAGTTGTGTTACACCGATTAGTGCCAAACACAGACTCTGTGTTCACGACTACCACTGCATGTGCGGAAGTGGCTAAATATTGGTATTTTTATTACTTATTTATTGCATTAAAATGACTGACACTTGAGAAGCTGCGTGTTCGATTCCTGAGAGACAATCTTATATAATTTACAAATTTCCAGGGGATTGGCAGTAGTGTTCTACTGCAATTGTCAACAGCCATTATGGTGTATCTCCACATAGATATCTTTTAAGGAGACCTTTTATTTTAGTATCGAGGAGGAAATTTTCTAGAGGAACAAAATACACGCCCTGTGGTGGAAGAACAGGACTATGAGGGATTCACATTCACTTAAATTCCAGCAGGGTTGTCTTAGATACTTTAGGAGGACCAGCCGAATTTTCTATGGAACTCGCAGCTATCTTTTAGTACCGTGCCAAGACACGTTCCGGAAGAAAGCATGGAGGAGGCTTTTGTCTTTCACTGGGAGTCTATAGCCTGGAACGATGATAGCACTAAAAAGTATATAAGAAGTATTTTTTAATTACTTTTTGAAATACTTGGTATAAATTTTCATAGAGTTTTTTAGATTATTCTAGAATAAAAACAGAAGTATTGGTGGAGAATTCTTTAAGCTTTGTTAATATCGTATGTATACGGATATAGGCTCCTATTGGCAATGAATATAGATGATGAATATCTTGGAGTGGATATGCTATAGAAATGATGATAAATTAAGACAGTATGTTTCATATGCTATCGTCAGATTTTATGTTTAAAAGGTAAGATAAAATATAATTCATTTATTCTATATTAGAACTTAATAACTATCAACAGAACTCTTATTAATTGTTTTATTGTTGTTTGTTATAGTTGTGTAGAAAAATCAGGAAGAAACTTCGCAACAACACATCTTTTAATAAAGTTTAACACAAATTAATACATATACAATTTACCAGCCTAAGGTTCTTAAGAACCAACGCTTCTGTTTTTCTTCTAGAATAATCTAGAAATCTCTATGGAAATTTATACAAAGTATTTCAAAAAGTTATTAAAAAACAATGCTCTTATACTTTTTAGTGCTATCATCGTTCCAGGCTATAGACTCTCGGTGAAAGACAAAAGCCTCCTCTATGCTACGTATCTTGGCACAGTACTAAAAGACAGCTGCGAGTCATTTAGATATTCGTTTATTGAATAATATGCTTTTTACGTCAATATATTTTAATGTGCTTTTTGAATTTTGTTAATGGTAGTCCAACTATATTTTGCAACACTTAATCTAAAAAAATCTGATGCCGTATATTAGAAATGAATTAGAAAATTTTTGCAGTCGAAATTTTGGTGCAGACAGTTTATCACGGCACCTTGTAAATACACTATGGAGGTCTATTTCTTTTAATTTATTATAATTATTGTAAACGTACAAAATACTACTACTACTACTCCGCTAGCTCAGTGACCCAAAGTGGGTCTTGGCCTCCGAAGCGAGAGACTTCCACTTTCCTCTATCTTGCGCCATCGTCTGCCATTGGCTGACATTCAATTCGCGCAATTCTTTCCAACGCGATCGATCCAGCGATACCTGGGTCTACCCACTGGTCTTCGACCCCTCGGTTTTTCCAGGTACGCTACCTTCACGCTCCGATCGAATCCCATTCGCTCCAAGTGACCAAGCCAGCGGATTCGTTGAGCTTTATATTCGCCAATGATATTTGGCTGTGCTACTATAGTCTGAATTTCAGCATTCTTTCGGAGCCTCCAAGATCCGTCCTGATTTCTCGCTGGTCCCAAGATCTTCCGCATGATTTTGCGTTCCGTCACTAGCAGTTTTTGTTCTTCTTTCAAAGTTAGCGTCCAAGCTTCACAGCCATACATCAACATTGGTCGTATTACGGTTTTGTAGATACGGACTTTTGTACTTCTGCTTAGGAGCTTAGACACTAGAACCTTGTGAAGTGCTGCACTGCATCTCAGCGAGTTCTGGATACGGATATCGATCTCCTCTTCTCTGGTGTTGTCATCCGTTATGGTGCAGCCTAGATACCATAAAAAACGTAATAACGTAAAAAATGTAAACGTAAACGTACAAAATATTATCATAAATATATAGTGAGGCCACTGTAGGAATATTGACCTGTTTAAACCGATTTCTCAAGGAGATTCGCGACCCAAAGCCGTTATTAGTTCGGGCACTCAAATTGCAAAACAAATATATTTTCAATATCCGCACATCTACCCCAAAGCATCAATCTATAGGACGTAATGGTGTCGAAATAACTAAAATACATTATCCTAGCTGTTTCAATATCAGAGAAAGGTTTTATCTTCCTAACGGCTTAATCTGCAGCACTAAACCTGATTGCAAGAGCCTCGATGTAAGGCTTTCATTGAAGTTCAACGCTGATAGCGTATAATACAGATTTAATATCATTAAATTTTATTGCCTTTTGTATCAATTGTTTTAAATACATATAGAGAATATGTTCCAAATATGAAATATATCTCCTGGTATTTTTTTTATTTTTCACACAGAGTATGTAAATTTGAACTTTATTGTTTTTTTTTTAATAAAAAAGAGTTCATATATGCGATATTATAACAACATTGTCGATGTCTTTATACAGGATGATTAGAAAAAGTATCAAAGCTTCAATGATTTTAGACCTATTTCAAATCGCCTTGTGTAAGGTTGTTGCTAATGTATAAATGTTCTGTACACTTATATATTCACGATTGTTTGGTTTATAATTTAAAAAAAAAACAGATTAAAAAACGACATTGTCTCTGCTTTTATTTGAAATAAGTGTCAAAACTTTAAAGGGATAAATGTGTGGCATGCTCTATCTAAAAATCAATGGTTTGAAAAATAATAATATTAAATAAATTACTTAAAATAATTATTTTTTATTATCTATACATGTAGACTTTACTGCCAGATGTTATTGGCCTGTTGTATTTAAATTTAAAAAATAACGTAACATGTTTCAGAGATATCAATTTGGAAATCCTTTGGTTGAAAAGCAACCATAAGACAACATCACACCATGGTGGAATTACAAAATAAGATACCCATCCTCAACTTCTCTGTGGTTCAGAAGGTTGTTAAAGAATTAACGGCAAGAACTAAGGCTTTAAATGTTGGGTTAAACAATGTAAGAACAAATAAATTAAAAAAAGTGTTAACAAAATATAAATATAGGAACCGAAGAAAATTTTCAGAAAGCATATAAAATGTAATACTAGTTTAAACCTAGATTGAAAGGTGATGAAAAGAAAATAAATACAATGTAATAGCATACACCAATACCTCACTTTACGTCGTGGTTAAGTTCCAAAAAAACACGACGCAAATTGAAACGCCGCAAAGTGAATTAAGATTATCTATAGCAAACCATGTAAAGATCGATGATAGGTTCCAGGGTCACGAAAATACTACTTTTTAAAAAGAAAATTGAATAAAGTAAACATTTAAAAAACAAAATTAATATAACTCTGCCAATAAATAAATTGAAATAATATTTACCTTTTTGTAATCAGAAACAACACGTCACATTTTTATATACATTTATTATTCTCTTTTAAATAAAAGCACAATACACTACATTACAACACACTACGTAATTGAAACTGAGCTCTTTAAAATAGCAAAACAAAGTGAAAATAAAACTGTATTCAAATTGCGTTGATTATTAGTTAGAAAGGGAATCCCCGAATTTTGATGGCATGGCGCAATTAGAAACAAAAGTGTTGCCATATATTAGAAAATTTTTTTTTTCAAAAAAATAAATTAAAGACTCAAACCCAAAAACAACGCAACCTCGAAAATCTAACGACGCACAGTGAAAATTAGTACTAATTAAAAAGCGACGCAATTTCGAAAAAAACGCAAGACGAAACGACGCAAAGCGGGTGTTGGTGTATACGTAAAAGAATGAATAAAAACATTTAAAAAACTTTTAGTTAAACGGTTTTTTGATACCCATATTGTGGGGGTTGTAGAAAAACATGTACCTAGTCCGCCATATTGGAACGGCGTCCATCTTGAATTTTAAATTTTGACATAATCATCGTGTTTTACTAGTACCCATATTGAGGGGGTTAAGAAAAAATACGTAACCCGCCATTTTGTATCGGCAGCCATCTTAAATTTATAATGTTATTGATTTTATTATATTGTATTGTCAACTAAATTAAATGTGTGTACCAAATTTCAGATCAATCTGACAACGGGAAGGTGCTTAAATTTCAATTTCTAATTTTGACCCAAATAAATAAACAAATAAATTCCGTACGGGTCGAACTAAATAAAACCGTTTAAAAATAATAAAAAAGAATTCTGTAATTATTATTGCTTTCACAAATCCCTGTTCCCAAATAAAAATCGGAGGCTACTAAAAAAAATAACCAAGTCCACTGCTAAAGTATAAAACATAAGTATTTCCTTATCAAAACAATATATTAATCTAATTTTCAAATCACGAAATTTACATTAAAGAAATATAACAACGAACAGATTCGGGAATAACTTCACGTATATTAGCGGTGGTCGTAAAATCGCGCCACGTTCGGTTGCACGCTAAAAAGGCGTTTCGAACGCCATCTAGCGAGGCGGCCGGGCGGAAGCTGTTCCGTGACGTCACTCCTGCTACGCCTCAGCTAATGCGACGCACAGTTGCTCTTTATTGCTGTAATTTTACTTCGAATAAAGTTTACGCGTTCGGCTGTTTCGCGTTACGGTAATAAGTCGAGGCGTTTCTATGTATCGCATTGGTTAAATGACTAGCATGAGGTTCAATGTAATGCGCGCTAACGTTTAAAGGCGATGCGATGTTATTGTTATTGGAAAATAATCAAAACAAAAGGAAAGTAAACACAAATACATACATACATCCATATAAATGTTTATATATGTATAAAAATATACACTTATATATGTATATATTTGTGAGTATAAATAGAAGATGAATGCAAGAGAAATCAGTTAGCAGTTTTAGAGTCGCTTGTTCCATTATTCAGTTAACTTTAACTGGATTTGTTAACTACTAACTGACTAATATTTTGTTTATTATGACAGCATCTGAAGATTTATATATACATAAATATATACACATACTTATAAAACAATTTCTCTCGACTAATATAATATTAATTTTAAGCATGCACCTATATAGGTGTATGCTTTAAAAAACAATAATGCGTTGTTCTGAAAACAGAGAGACGACAATTTAAATGTCGTTTCACTTTGACATTACAAAAATACCAACTGCTTTATCGACCGGCGATCGCAATGGACTGTTAAGATGGCGTCCATTGCGATATATGTTTAACAAAAACAATAAAGCGATGTTCTAAAACCAGAGAAACGATATTTAAAGTTATATTATAATTGTGGATTCCTTTTTAAATGTTTATTCTGCAATATTATAAATTATCACTTTGACATCTTAAATACCAACTGCTTTACCGACCGGCGATCGCAATAGACGCCATCATAACACCATTACTAACAGCGCCATCTATGAAGTGTTTCTATAAAGTGTAAAGGTTAAACAGACACTGCTTTACCAACATTACATAAGCGCGGCGTAATATTAAATGGAATTATTAAACAAACTAGTTCCTTTACATTGTATATATACACATGAAAAAAGATTATATATGTATTTTTATGCTAAATATAAGAAAACTCACTTTTTTAATAATCTTCTATCTCAATTTTAGTTAGATAGTTACGTGAATCTTTGTGATTTTTTTTAGATATATATTTTTGGAAAGTCACTTTTTATTACATAAATATGCAAAAAGGTGTTAGTTACCAAAACTTGCAATTTTTAATGCGCCACATAATTTATTTATTAATTTATGCAGGTTTTTATAAATCTTTTGTAAATAAACAATAGTATACATTCGATTTATGAATAAATTCGCTAATGTCTGCCGTCAGTTCCAGATGTAAGCAATAAATTCAAACTTTCAATGGCCGAAACGATTTGCGTGAAATCGTACGGGATTTCTTATTCCTTTTATGTCATTTGGTTTAGATCTTCACGACCAGACACCCATACTTTTTTAATGTACGAGTATTGCATTTGGCAATTTATATACCTATTGACTAATTTTTATATATTTCTTTTCTTCTTCTTGAAGTGCCTCTCCAACTAGTGGAGGTTGGCTATCAGCTTCCTGCTCTCTTCCTTATTTTTGGTTCTGCGTAATAGCTCAGCAGCGCTGGCGATTCCGGTCCACTCTCTAATGTTACGAAGCCACGACTTCTTTCTCCTACCAACCTTCCTTTTACCAGCGACCTTTCCCATCATGATAAGTTGAAGGAGATTGTATCGTTGGTGTCGAAGAACGTGTCCCAAGTAAGTGATTTTCCTTTGTTTTACTGTGAGCATTAGTGCGCGTATATGGCCGATTCGTTTCAGAACTTCGACGTTGGTCACCTTCTGAGTCCAGCTTATGGACAGAATGCGTCTATATGTCCACATTTCGAAAGCCTCTATACGCTTACGAAGGTCTTCCTTATATTTCTTTACTCTGGATTAATTATAGTAAACTTAATTCTATTTTTCATATTTCAATTAGAGCTAGCTTACACTTAAAAAGTGTAGCATTGTCATATATGTGTATATATATATATATACACACACACACATATATAAATCACTATCTCTTCACACTACTATGTGACGTTTTGTCGGTCGTTGTATTTCGTGCGACAGAGATAACGCTCTACGAAGCCGAAATAAGCCGATTGTACCTTTCAAAAAGTCGATGTGCAATATTTATCGCCGAGTACTGTATATTTGTACAGCTATAGGTATGTATATAAAATAATTTATGCCAAAATCAACTCTAAACATATGAATAAGTATTAAATTACGGAAAATATACCGTGACCAGGGCTAATGTACGGAACGGTTTTCGACGCCCGTATAATTTGATGGTGGGCCTTGAATAATTCAAACATCTGGAAGGGAGTGCTCCGGCGAGACATTTCAAATGCTAATGCTCACCTCTTATATATTTTCATGGCGGAGTGCATTCAGAGTGTTACGTCAAATATGTATGACGTCATCACTTGATAAAGTGACTTTGACTTTTGAACACATCGCTCGGTTTTATCACAGAACATATCCTTCTTTTTCTGCGTACTTTCTTACCCTTTTCCATTCATGTTCCGATGTCAACATTCAGCCATATTAATGTAATGCGGGTGGAGATTATTTTCGCGGTATAAGTGTACTGTAAGAAAAAGACCAATATTTAGCCACTTCCGACACAGAGACTCTGTGTTTGGCACTAATCGGTGTAACATAACTCCTGAAGTGAACTGAAGATGCTCCGTGGAGGGGTGAAACAGGTGTTGAGTGATTTAACAGTGGCAGTTGTGTAATTCGCATTATTTGCCGCATACGCATTTATCAGCGGGCTGGCGGGCGGTGCACTTTGTTGCGCGACTACCACTGCATGTGCGGAAGTGGCTAAACATTGGTTCTTTTCTTACTTAGGATAGACTTCCACAAGGTAACGCCTTATTCCATTAAATATTTAAATGTACCATATTAGCGGGGCGGTTGTATAAATTACACGGTATGAAATACTATGTACCGTCAGTTTATTACAACAGGAAAAGAGAATAAAAAGAGTCAATAGAAATTAAGAGCCAAAAAATATCCGTATCGATATCAGCATAAATTCTTAGAGTCCTGAGAGCGGCGCGGATCTTGATTCTCGTTGTAGCATTATCCGACACACTTTCGACGCACAGTTTATATCTATTCTTTATCGTCGATTGTCTGAATCACAGTAAAACACACGCGGCATGGATGCGGTTAGTACCAAGGTTTGCGAACAATGGTAGACAAAAAAAGTTTGTTATTTAATGGAATCAGGCGTTACCTTGCGGAGTCTATCCTGAGTAAAAAAAGGACCAATATTTAGCCACTTCCGCACATGCAGTCATAGTCGTGCAACAAAGTGCATCGCCCGTCAGCCCGCTGATAAATACGTATGCGGTAAACAATGCCAATTACACAACCGCCACCACCAAATCACTCAACACGTGTTTCACCCCTCCACGGGGCATCTTCAGGAGTCATGTTACACCGACTAGTGCCTGTCACCTATAAAGGAACACATTATAGAAGCATTGTATATACGGTAACTTTTAATGTATTACTCATGTGTACTTCTGGTGTAGCTAAATTATATTTCCAATCATCATATATGAAGACACCCTGAAATATGAAACATTAGTTTTTATTGAAATGCAACAGACTTTTAAATTTCTACGAAGTATGTAGGGATAGATATTACACAATAATTAATATGGAAAGTATTACAATCCAAATTTTGTTAACTTTTTCCTACTGTAATGTCGTTATGTTATTTTACTTTATTTATTTACATTTCTTTTGTTATTTTACTATTAGACACTAAATATTAGGTGCCTAGAAATATACACATATTTAAAAATGTATACATAAACACATGTATGTATGTGTGTGTGTGTTACAGTGAAAAAAGCATATTAATATATTCGAATATATTTAAAAAAGAAGGATGGTTAGGGGTCAGTGTTTCCTGAGTACGCAATGTTATTACATCATCATTATTGTTAATTTTATAATTTCAGCTGTGAAGATAAATCCCGATTATTGTTGTGAAGTTTAGAGACCACGTTTTTATGCCCCTGTGTTACGAAAAAGTTTTTAATAATATAATTTACATAAATATTTAAAAAAAAGGAGGGAAAAGGGTGAATGATTGTCCAAGCGCTCCATTGCTAGCATTTACTGATATTAATATTTAGACATTGATGAAAATAACATTCTATTTTAAATTTCGAACAGGTGAATGGCGTGGCGAGCGAAGAATGTTGGACATCACGCGCGACAAGCCCGTGAAAGTGTGCGTCCGTGTTGTGGTGCCAGTGCGTGACCACCCTAAAGTGAGTAGCCACCCCACCTCAATCGAATTTCAACTCTATCTCTATACAGTAAAGTCGTTATTTAACTCGATGTACATATTTAAGGCGTGTCAAGTACATTTTCGGTGCTCGTGTACTAGGACTATACATGTGTGCGTATCAGTTATAAGTGCATGTGTACTTTATCTGAAACATTAAATTCACGTTTTTTACAGAAAATTTATAAGATATTTTTAATAACAAAATATTACACCACTGCTCCTAATATTCTAGAGAAATATTTGTATTATGAAAATATATCAAGTATAAGAGTTCTTCTGTAATATTATAATAATATATTATATTATATAATTTATACATAGAATATTATACATATACATCAATGATCAGACGACTTTGTTGAGGTTGTTAGAATAGAAAACGATAGAGTAAACAATAAGGAAGGTATATGTTCCACGTTCCATATGATGATGTCAATAAGACTAAACATATTCCTTTTACGCCTATATTTAACTGTGGTAGTTGTGTAATTCGCATTGTTTACCGCACGCGCATTTATCAGCGGTCTGGCGGGCGATGCACTTTATTGCACGACTACGACTGCATGTTCGGAAGTAGCTATATATTGGTCCTTTTCTTACTTTCATAGCATCCGTCTCCAGCACCACATTTCCAGAATCAGAATATTTATAATAACTTACAATGTATCATTTTTAGATTTTGTTCCTGCAATTATACCCATATAGATGTATCTAATATGGAACGGTAAATTTAATCCTTACATTCAATATATATATATATATATATATATATTAATATTCAACAGTTTAACTTCGTCGGAAAACTCCTGGGTCCAAAAGGAAACTCTCTGAAGAGGCTTCAAGAAGACACGATGTGCAAAATGGCGGTTCTAGGTCGTGGATCAATGAAAGACCGACAAAAGGTATTTTTTTTAATATTCTAGTTTAATAATTATTTTAGTTACAATAAAAATAAGTGTTAAATAAAAAAAAGTGTTTTTTTGGGTTACAAGTTCGAACCATTTTGTTACAATTTCTCTTCTCTGAATATTTCTGTTGAGTCAACTAAAGCATGGATGGAATTCAAAATTAGAATTTTTTAATTCATTTTTTTTTGTTTTGTTTCCATGTGTTAGGTTTTTTTTTTGCAACAGCTAATAAACTCTGTTCTCTCACGATCTTGCCAACAAACATGCCTCTGGGGCATTAGTTCTACTCTTTGAGATATTTGTTTAATGAATTTTTCTTTAAACACAAATTTACAAAGCTCTTTAAGTTGTGTATATATAAAAACATCGTAACATTAGAGAGTGGACCGGAATCGCCAGCGCCGCTGAGCTATTACGCAGAACCAAAAATAAGGAAGAGAGCAGGAAGCTGATAGCCAACCTCCACTAGTTGGAGAGGCACTTCAAGAAGAAGCAGAATATATAAAAAAAAACAATAATGCGTTGTTCTAAAAACAGAAAAACGATATTTAAAGTTATTATTATAATTGGAGATTCCTTTTTATAACTTTATTCTTTTATATTTTAAATTATCACTTGACATCTCAAATACCAACTGCTTTACCGACCGGCGACCGAAATGGACGCCATCGTAACGCCAATCTTAACAGCGCCATCTATGAAGTGTCAAGGTTAAACAGCCGCTGCTTTACCGACATTAAATAAGCGCGGTACAATACAAAATAAAATTATTAAAGAAACTAGTTTCTTTACATTTATAAATGAATGTTTGTCTATCCTTTATAAAGCTGCATTTGAAAACGTGATGATCTTTAGAAAAGTTATTGTGCATAACACCACAAAGGTTTCTAAGTTGGTATGATTTAATTTTGACAGATGGCGCCACTGTCATTCAAATGAATTTCATATAACGTGGTAACAATTAATGCAAACTTTTTATTTAGTATTCGCATCGCGCAGAGGACAGCTAGTAATAAGATTAATATGTTTAATAAAATATATATAAGTGTGTAAAATTTATAAGATTAGTAATAATAATCAATTATTTTGACAAAAAAACATATCTTGAAATCGCTACCGCTTATCGATTGGACGGTATTCAAAACGCTTGGATATTAGTGTATGAAAACGCCTAGTCAATACTCGCAACCAGAAAGCAATTTGTTTTATTATTATATATCACCACTGACATCATTTTCAATAATAATTTTACACATATTTTGTATCATAATAAATAATTTGTAATAATTTATTATTTCTCTATTGAAGAATTTTATAACGGTTCAAGACAATGGTTTTATAACTTTGAACTTACCTATATTTTTTTTGTTATTAAAAACAATATTCCACAGACATTAGCGTCCATGCCTTTGTTTTAATTTCACATTTAAGTCTCCCAATCTGTTAGAAAGACGCCCTAACGATGTTCAGTTTTTAAGATAACTCGTGATTTGTTGTCCAGGAGGAGGAGCTTCGTGTTTCGGGTGATCCAAAGTTCGCGCACCTGTCAGACGAGTTGCATGTAGAAATTAGTGCCTTCGCCACACCTGCTGAGGCGCATGCGCGTATCGCGTACGCCTTGGCTGAGTTAAGAAGGTTTTTAGTGCCCGTAAGTTATTTTTATATTTGTCAATTTATTTATAGTATTGTAGGTACTACTTGATGGCAGCTGGGGCCACGGACGCGGAGTGGGTTTTTTTCCTTTCCTGTGTTTTTTGACCTTTGTAATCCGTATAACAAAGCCGAGTTAAAGATAGCCTGCCTGGATTTCTGTCTAGATATTTCAGTTTCACTAAAATAGATTCAACCATCCCTGAAAAAACTTTATGTTATGGAGTAATTATATACTTTATTAGGTGAGAAATGTCTATACAATTATTTAATGGAATCAGGCTTTACCTTGCGGAAGTCCATCCTAAGTAAGAAAAGGACCAATATTTAGCCACTTCCGCACATGCAGTGGTAGTCGTGCAATGAAATGCACCGCCCGCCTGCCCGCTGATAAATGCGTATGCGGCAAACGATGCGAATCACACAACCGCCACCACCAAATTACTCAACACGTGTTGCATCCCTCCACGGGGCATCTTCAGGGGTTATGTTACACCGATTAGTGCCAAACATAGAGGTCAAACGACTGCATGTGCGGAAGTGGCTAAATATTGGTCCTTTTCTTACTTAGGATGGACTTCCGAGAGATAACGCCTGATTCCATAAAATTAGGGTTTTTTTAATTTGGCCCCGCATTTTTTCTCTCTCATTCCACCCCATATTTTGTTGTCAACAGGGTTTTGTTAGGGTAACAATTTTCTCAGTTCTCTTTTCATTTTACAGTGTCTTGTCTCTTCTTTCGCTCATTTTTCATTTATCTCTATTCCTTCTATTCGTCACCTTCCATCCTATACTCAGTTACTACTGTCTAGGTCTATTTTATTGTTACATTGTATTACATTTTTACTTAGAATTTTTATATTTACATTTCTATAGTATAGTATATCTTCAGTTTTTTTCATTTAGTATTTTATTTACTAATACAATTATAATATTTATTATTATTATGTACTATTAGCCGACCGTTTTAAACTAAGTTATATTTCTTTCTATGGTATTTTCTACGACCTTCCTGCAGAAACTGAAGAAGGTTGTTCTGCTTTCTTCATCTGCTATTATGGAGGCAAATCTCGCCTCCTCAATCTTTATACCTACTCGGTATTTGGTCTCGATTTGGGCTCTCCCGAATGCGGGGTTGTCAGCAATCAGGTGGATTACGGTCTAGTTCACACCCAGTTCACAGAAGCACGAGAGGTGCTCCCTGAGTTTGAGCCGGTGAAGGTACTCAGAGAACCTCGCATTCCCCGTGAAGAGCTCGACCAAGACGCGTCCGCCCCGATGCTGCGGATCACGCGAAAGGCTGCGATGGCGTCCGGGAAGAGTTTCCGCGTTGATGATGCCGTCGCACCTTCCACATACCTTCGATGCCATTTGTCAAGCATTTCCAGCCTAAGCTGTCGCTTGACGAATGATATGGTGCATTCCACATAAGCTGGTCTTCTTTTGCACTTCAGGGCCGAGTCCTTGACCAGTTGATAAGCTCTCTCATTCCTCTCCGTCCCCGCGTGCGCTTTTATCCAATAAAGCCTTACATAATTCCCATTTTCTATCTTTAATGATGTTCTCTTTTACTCTTAACGCTAAGGGATCGAAGGTGCGCGAGTTGCTTAATATAGTTCAAGTCGTTGTCTCCCACTAGTTGAACTGATATAGTAAAAGTTGATGTTTGGGGGAGGCCTATACCTTTTATAGGCTATCATCGGCTAAAAAAGAAAGAAATATGACAATTAAATCAATATTTGATTTATTATCAAATTTAAGTGTATTCGAAATTATTTTTTTTTTTCAATAGGATTACAATGATGATATTAGACAAGAACAGATGCTGGAAATGCAGATTCTGTCGTCGCAGAACGAGCAGAGAAGATTAACGCCTCCAGACTCTTCGAGGAGTGGCAGTGAGGAGACACTGCCTCTGAGGGACGCTGTCACGAAGCAGAGGGTATGTTATTTAAAAGAAAACTGAATTAAATTCCTCTTGGGAGTGTAAACTCAAGTCAAACCGTCTGTGTTTTGTAAGCTGACAAATACATATTTAAGTTCAACTTTCAATATTATATATTCAAACTAGCTGATCCCGCAAACGTTGTTTTGCAAAAAAAATTAAGTTTTTAATTAACAAATGTAAGATAAGTGTTGATCGTAGAGGGGTGAAAATTTAGGTTTGTATGTATTTTTGTATGCTGTATCATAATAAAATAAAAACCAAAAAAATTGTCTAAAAAATTATAAATAAAATTTAGGGGTGGACCACCCTTATCACTTAGGGGTATGGAAAATAGATAGTAGCCGATATACTGAATACGCATGTAAAATTTGGTAAAAACCGGTCAAGCCGTTTCGGAGGAGTTCAAGTTCGAACACCGTGACACGAGAATTTTATATATTAGATACACTTTCTTCAGTCAACTAAAACCAATCACGAACAATAATTATAATGCATAATATTAATTAAATATGATATATATAAGATCATTAGTCGCAATATGTGTTGCCGGTGATGACAAACGGTTCGAAACGTGGTTACTTCGGATCTCATAAAAAGGCTCACGATCACCCAGAGAGCACTCCACCTCCGTGGCTATGTTCGGAATTTCGGTGCACAATCGAATCAAGAATAAGAAGATCCGTAGCTTGAATAATTGCTCGTATGAAGTGGCAGTGAGTGGGGGACATCGCTCTTACCACTGATGGTCGTTGGAGACGAAAGGTTTTCGAGTGACGACCACGAGCTGACAGGCCCACGATAGGTGGACCGAAAACGTAGTTAAAGTCGACTGTGGGCAGCGTAGGATCGGTCATCGTGGCGTTCTTTGAGTGAGGTCTATGCCTTCCAGTGGGCGTCCATCGGTTGTTAAGAAAAAGAGCCCAGGTTCGATTCCCAATACTGTTAGATATATATATATATATATATATATATATATACTTGTTTAAATTCGCATATATTAATGATATGGGTTTGTCACTGCTCACTAACAAGACCCCAGCGATGTGATTATGACATATCTTCGGGGAAGGCCTTTGTCTTGCAGAGGTCGTTGTACGGGCTGGCAACTGAATACATAAATATGTATATATATATATATATATATATATATATAAATATGTATACATATATATATATATATATATATATAAATATATATATATATTCTGGGAACAACATTCCGCTGATATATTTACTATATATTTTATCTATATAGTTGTATAAATAAAAATGGGTGGTCTGTGTTTCGTACAAGCCTGCAATTTCGACATATTTTACTTGTACTTTATTCCTGTCAAAATGAGCGCTTGGAAAAGTCGCAGTTATAGACTGAATTATGCTATTGATATAAGCTGTATCTACGGTTGATATCACAGTAGCTGAAATAATACATCTATTATGTATAACTAACCGTTATGTCAATAAAACACAGTATTATAATATGTTATTGGCTCCGAATATAACATGCTAAATAGCATATTGATTTACTTATTCTCGGTGTATACTGGCCTGAGAAAGTCTCCAACGTAGATCTCTGGAAACGCTGCGGTGAGATGCCGATCGAGCAGCTGATCAAACGCCGCAAGTGAAACTGGATAGGCCACACGCTCCGAACGGACCCTGATCACATACCGAGGCAAGCCCTAGAATGGGATCTCCAATCAAGTCGCCGCCCAAAGCAAACCTGTCGGATGATCACTGCAGAAGTGAAGGCAGTTGGAATGACGTGGAGCGAAGTAAAGCGCGAGGCTCAAGACCGCTCGGGATGGCGACGTACTGTGAACGCCCTCTGGCTCATCTTGGAGACATAGGAATAAATGATGATGTTATGATATGAAACTTAATTTTTATTTACTATCTGTCCCTGAAAACTTTATACTGCTAGAAGTTATTGGCTTGTCGAATTAGAATATAAAAAAAAATATTTATGAGGAACTAAATTCAGAATAATCACTATATACAGGATGATTAGAAATTTTCAAACACCTTGTATATGTGAATTTGGAAGCATGCGGGGCGGCTAACATAATATTCAAGCTATGTGAGCCAAGATGCATCAATTGGTTGAACCAATTCCGCGTATTTCTAGATAATTTAAGATTGGAACAGGCTTTGTAGTACAAGGAAGATGAATTTGACTCCATGTATGTGATCACGATCTTCGAGGATCATTAAAAAAAAATATTTTTCAGCAGATGCCAAATGTTCAGCCGGTACCAGCGCCTACTACTTTGCCTGGTGGTATTGCTCTAAGTCACCCGGTCAACGTCAGGGATTTTTCTCCACCAGCCCCAACTCCTGCACCAGAACACATACCCGTTTCTCATCATCAAGTAAGTATATCCTCATTTTAATTAATTCATTTCTGATTAAATTTTTTGGACTTTCTGGAGTGATTTCCTTCGCTTCCCCCGGCGCTCTCGGAAGTGGTGGTAATGGTTGACCAGGCCGAGGTTCAACCTCTCGAGTCACAGGAGGCAGACAAAAAACTAACTAGGGAAAAATAAAGAATAATCCAGAAAACTGTAATAAGCATATTAAATAAGAATATAAAATAACATAAAATAAACATAAACTAAAGTTAAAAAATGTGATATTAACCCAGATCTGTAATATTTGACGGACAAGACGAATGAAGTAAGCGAAATGAAGGAAATCAGTATGAAACGTAATGACAGAAGATTGTAGATTAAAAAAGAAGAAAGATAGGTGTATCAATATAGTAAATAATATTCTAATAAAGATCCTAATAAAAAAGGCTACAGCAGGGTATAGGCCTACCCCAAATATCATCACATTGACTGGTCTCCTTGACTGTACTTATCTAATGGATTCAGGTGTTACTTTGCGGAAGTCCATACTAAGTAAGAAAAGGACTAATATTTAGCTACTTCCGCTATGTAGCAGTAGTCGCGCAATAAAGTGCACCGCCCGCCAGCCCGCTGACAAACACCGAGTGGAAAAAAGTTTTGACTCGTTGTTTGGCACTAATCGGTGTAACATTACTCCTGAGGATGCCCCGTGGAGGAGTGAAACGCGTGTTGAGTGATTTAACGGTGGTAGTTGTGTAATTCGCATTGTTTGTCGCATGCGCATTTATAAGCGGGGTGGCGGGCGGTGCACTTTGTTGCACGACTACTGCTACATAGCGGAAGTAGCTATATTTTAGTCCTTTTCTTACTTTTGACTATACTTGTTAGTCCATCAAGTATCCCACGCCGCGTCTACTGGTTTTTGATCCACACTCGAGAACCTTACGTGACCGTGAACCGTTACTTCCAGGTTATCATAGATCTCTCTTACATCTCTTAGACGGAGGTTCTATAAAGTTGTAGGCTTTAACTGCCATTTATCAATATCGATCAGTGATAGAATATATACGATACACGATGAATGATAGAAGAGTACAGAAATAAAATAATCATTAAAGTATGTCAAACATTGTTTTACAACGAGAAAGGGTCTACGAGAGGTAAAAAAAACCTCTGGGGCGCGTTCTTGCCGGAATTCGGAACGCATGTTATTGATATTTATTATTGCATGTTATTAAAATTATTTTCGTGCGTTTGTTTTTACAATTACTGTAAAGATTTCCAAAGTTTTTTTTTTTGCTCATGTGTTTCATGTTATTATGTTTAAGTATCTTTAGCAACATGCATATATGTAATGTAGTTGAATGCTGTATATTTAATTTACGCATTATAGAAAATATGAAGAATGAAAGAGAGAGAGAGGGAGGGAAATTGTGAAGGGTTAGAGAGGGAAGGTAAAAATGGTGGGTGTATATCCATCTCCCGAAAACAAGAAAATGGTAAGAATATTTTTAAATTAAAAAAAAATTACATGTAGATAACATAAATCGCAAAAAGGGCAATTTCAAAGAAATATAATTATTTATTTGCATCGGTATTATGGCAGTAACATTAAGTTATCATTAGCGGCGCAAAAAGGGGAATTTTACATAAATAAAATTGTTCAATTTAATCGGTATAAATACGGTTGAAACTTAAATATACACACTTCTACTTCGGAATCTCATAAAAGTATCGAAGCCCATCGTTCTTGTAATGGACAGCAGGTCTGGAAGTTCTAGAATAATGAACATGATTAGATGGACCGAAGTGATATCACAAATTAGATAAGTTTTTATTTTACCCACGCATTTCAGCCAGGAACAGAACTTCTATCCAATTAATTTTAAATTTAGAATAAATTTTTAAACTCACTTTCACCGTTCTTTCCGCGAAGTAACGAAATTTATAAACAAAGAAGGTAATTTCGTTCGATAAACAATTATGTTTTTCGTACCGCTTCATAATGAGATTTTCTTTGAATCATAAATAAAAATTCCAACGTAATATCTTATTTTTTTCACTTGAATAATAATTATATTTGAACAATATGAAAAATATTCTTTTTTAACTTTCGAACTTGAAGACGGGATAAGGTTTAACTTTTAAGCTTTTCTATGGACAAAGAATTAAAATTAAATCTATGGGAAATATTCCTATACAAGCATATGGAGTAGATCATATTTTAAATGAATTTAAAATATATGTTTATTAAACATTAAAATAGCCCAGAGGAGAACATTTCAAAGCAACATATCAGAGCTTTAGAAACTGTCTAAACTTTACCAGGAGTAAAAGTGTATACAATGACCATAACCTTAGAAAATTTGTTTTGTTTCTGCTATTAACAATGTATTTTACAGTGATCAAAAAGTAATGTGAATTTGTTTATAAAATGTGAATTCATCAATGAATGAATCAATGAATCATTTGTTATTTTTTTTAAGATGAAATTTAGAAGAATTTCGACACAAAATTGTTTACAATAATAGTACAAAGTTTATTTTTTTATATACATATTGAAAATTATCTGGGATTATTCTGCAAATCAAGTCTTAGTATACAAAATTTGTTTTTGCTTGGAACAATCAATTTCAATAGAACATATGACACAAATGATTCAAAATAATAAATAATAAACTATTGTAAGTAAAAGTATATTCTGATAGATATTCTATTCGTAATTTAATTTAAAATTGTGAAAGAAATGTTGCCATTTGAACACTGCAGTATATGCATCTATCAATGTCAGGGGGGATATATGCATTATTTTCATTTCCGGAACATGTCATATTTCTTTTAATAAATGTAAAATATATAAAATTTATGTCCGGACCTAGGGAAGTGCATTTAAATTTATTTTACTCTAAAATTACTGGGTGTAGTAGACATTTTACGAAGAAGACCTTTAGGTAGACAGTATAATCCCTTTTTTTCTATAAAACAGGTTGCAAATTTGCGTTCAGAAATGAAAAACGTTCTTTATTGACGTATAATTATGTATTTTATTGTTAATTTTTCGTGTTTTAGTCACAAAAATTAGTCATAATTTTCCACCTTGATTTCAGTCACAGTTGATCGAAGGAACCTTGAATATATTAATATTGTTATATTACTTATAGATGGCAGGTCATGCGGGTCATGGAGTGCTCGTGGGAGGTGGTGTACTCCAGCAACCACCCACCCACCATTTGCTGACGCAGAACTCAATTTTAGGTAACACCGCTACTAAAACTAGTTAAACTTTCTACTGCAAATACTAATAAACTTTTAATAATCTTTCTTGAATAATAATCTTCTATATTTAAGTCCTGTATGTTTATTTATACCGCATTATATTTTAGCGTACAAAATTGTTTATATTTGACAATAGATGGCGTTCGGAGCACATCAGTTCTAGATCAGCCCGATAGATGGCGTTGGTAGTCCGATATATAACTTAATGATATATTGTTTTAAAACGTTCTCTTTTTAAAGCAAAATCTGATATTTAAAATATTATTACAGGCAACATTTCACCGCGTAATATTCAGTCTTATTTTAAAACTAACTGTAATAAATCAAATGTCAAATCTGCCAAAATATAACTTATTGGTTCTTGACGTCAAAGCTTTGAATGAGTGAATGTATAGATCATTTACTGTAAAATAATGTTTGGTAGACATTAAACAAAATATTTAGTCTCAAAAATAATATATAACGTAATGAAAATATAAAAAGAAAAAGGCGTTTTTGAATTTCTAACTTATTGATATTAAATAATGTTTACTACCTGGCAACGTAGACATTGTACTGCCTGAAGGTATTGACCCTTAAGGCTTGTTATATTAAAATAGAAAATAAATTATACAGGGTGATTGTATACCTTTTATATCTATAATCATTAGTTTGAAAACGTCCATTGACATTTGTAAATATTCTCTAAACGTTGTGTGTGTGAACTAACTCACTAACTGCATGCAACTGTATACGTATAACAGGTGGCGGTGATATACTGGGATTGAGTAGCCCAGTGCTGGGCGGAGTTCTCCACGCACACCCCGCCCTGCGTGGGGTCAAACCGACCACCGTGCTAGCGACGCAAGGTCGGTACGTCAAAATTTTATTTAGCAATCAATTTCTATTGTAAATAGATGAGATTATATTGACTTGTTTTATATCTACGTTATGTACATATATATGATGTGTAAACCGAAAAATCTAGAATTTTTTTATTTATAAACCTATCAGATAACTCTTCACTTAAAGAGATAGGTTAAAAAAAAGAATAATGTTTTTAAATTGTAAAATTAAAAATTTCACAAAGACACGTTTATATTAGAGAGTGACTCACTCTGTGTTTGGCACTAATCGGTGTAACATAACTCCTGAGGATGCCCCGTGGAGGGGTGAAACAGGTGTTGAGTAATTTGGCGGTGGCGGTTGTGTGATTCGCATTGTTTGCCGCATGCGCATTTATCAGCGGGCTGGCGGGCGGTGCACGACTACCACTGCATATGCGGAAGTGACTAAATATTGGTCCTTTTCTAACTTATTATATATTACTTATTATATATTAAAAATTTGTATACTAGATTGTAAAAGGTTGTTGATAACGAATATGAATATATTGTTGATTAGAAATAAAAACCTTATAGTGGTACAAAAATAGTTCTCCTGAGAATGCCCCAAGGAGGGGTGAAACACGTGTAGAGTAGATTAACGGTGTTAGTTGTTTCACATTGTTTACCGCACGCATTTATCAGCGGGCGGGCGGTGCACTTTATTGCACGACTACTGCTGCATAGCGGAAGTAGCTGTATATTAGTCCCTTTGTTACTTAAAAAAACAAGCGTTACTAAAAATTCGTATCGTCATCTGAAAAAGCGTAATCGAATTTTTTTTTTATATGGGAACAGGGATTTTATTTTTCTTTATTAAGTTTTTCACTTTGCTCTTTTCTTTCCTGTATCACATGATCTGTCTTACTATTATTTTATTCTAAAAATTTTTTATCTTTCTCTTCTATTCCATTCATTCATCCACAAATGTAGTTAGGTTTTTTTTTACTATATATCACAAATTTTATTTTAATTTGTTTTCGAATATATTGGCGACAAGAGATTACATTTTTCTTAATTAAGTTTTTCACTTTTTTTTTATTCACATTCTCTTCTTTCGTGTATCACATGATCTGTCTTTCTATTATATCGTTCTAAAATATTTTTCTCTTTCTCTTCTATTCCATTCATCCATCCTCCTTCAAATGTTGGTAGGTCTTTTTTTACTATTTATGACAATTTTTTTTAATTTGATTTCGAATATATTGGCGACAAGGGATTATATTTTTCTTAATTAAGTTTTTCACTTTGCACTTTTTATTCCCATTCTCTTCTTTTGTGTATCACATGATCTGTCTTTCTATTATATCGTTCTAAAATTTTTCTATCTTTCTCTTCTATTATATTCATCCATCCTCAAATGTAGTTAGGTTTTTTTTTACTATATATCACAAATTTTATTTTAATTTGTTTTCGAATATATTGGCGACAACGGATTATATTTTTCTTAATTAAGTTTTTCACTTTGCTCTTTGTATTCCCATTCTCTTCTTTCATATATCACATGATCTGTGTTGCTATTATTTCATTCTAAAATATTTTTCTCTTTCTCTTCTATTTCATTCGTCCATCCTCAAATGTAGTTAGGTTTTTTTTACTATATATCACAAATTTTATTTTAATTTGTTTTCGAATATATTGGCGACAGAGATTATATTTTTCTTTATTAAGTTTTTCACTTTGCTCTTTTTATTTCAATTCTCTTCTTTCATATATCACATGATCTGTCTTTCTATTATATCGTTCTAAAATTTTTCTATCTTTCTCTTCTATTTTATTTCATCCATCTTCAAATGTTTGTAGGTTTTTTTTCTATTGATCACAAATTTTTTTTTTTTTTGGAATTTATTGGCGACAAGTTTGTCTAGATTTTGAGGTGTGCAGGTGCGGGTGGGGCGGCTGCGAGCGCGGCCCGCAAGCGGCCACTGCTGGGTGGCACGCGCGCCGCCATGTCGCCGACTAAGCGGGCCGTACTGTCGCTACTGGCGCGCGCGCGGGCCGCCACACACAAGCGCGCGCCATGGCCGGCGCCGCACGAGTGAGTGCCGCGGCAGACGGCTGCCTTTATATGTAATTTTTAATCGTTCTTTTTTTTTTTACACATCTCATACGGCCAGTTGCAATTTTTTTTTACTAAATTAATAAAATACTCAATAATGACATTGTGGTGAAGTTGAGTGCCGCGGCAGACGGCTGTCTTTTTATGTAATTTTTAATCGTTCTTTTTTTTTACACATCTCATACGGCCAGTTGCAATTTTTTTTTACTAAATTAATAAAATACTCAATAATGACATTGTGGTGAAGTTGAGTGCCGCGGCAGACGGCTGCCTTTTTATGTAATTTTTAATCGTTCTTTTTTTTTACACATCTCATACGGCCAGTTGCAATTTTTTTTTACTAAATTAATAAAATACTCAATAATGACATTGTGGTGAAGTTGAGTGTCGCGGCAGACGGCTGTCTTTATTATGTAATTTTTAATCGTTCTTTTTTTTTACACATCTCATACGGCCAGTTGCAATTTTTTTTACTATAATAATAAAATACTCAATAATGACATTGTGGTGAAGTTGAGTGCCGCGGCAGACGGCTGCCTTTTTATGTAATTTTTAATCGTTATGTTTTTTTTTTACACATCTCATACAGCCAGTTGCAATTTTTTTTTAAACTAAATTAATAAAATACTCAATAATGACATTGTGGTGAAGTTGAGTGCCGCGACAGACGGCTGCCTTTTTATGTAATTTTTAATCGTTCTTTTTTTTTTACACATCTCATACGGCCAGTTGCAATTTTTTTTTAACTAAATTAATAAAATACTCAATAATGACATTGTGGTGAAGTTGAGTGCCGCGGCAGACGGCTGGCTTTTTATGTAATTTTTAATAGTTTTTTTTTAATTTTTTTACACATCTCATACGGCCAGTTGCAATATTTTTTAACAATAATAATAAAATACTCAATAATGACATTGTGGTGTAGTTTAACAGGTTAGGTAGGCAATGTTAGAGACAACACCTAGCGAGCTGGAGCACAAAAATTAAAACACTTGGATGAAAGATAGACACAGTTTATTTTAAGGATCATCCGCCTACAACTTCAGATACAACAACGCCGTAATAAATTATTTGTCATGCGAATAAAATGATTTTTACATATAAAACTTTCAACACTTATTTGTAAATATTAAACATTGATTCAAAATTGATATAATATAATCTTTAATTACATATTCCATCACAGCACTAAATATTTAATACTAATTCACAAATAACAACACATATGTCACTTGACGCCGTTCGCCATTATTATATTTCATAATATTTTTCGGCGTGAGATGCGGTTTTAACAACCGCCTACAAATCCAACGCCGGGCGTCGTTAGTTTTTGCGCATGCGTAGACCGATGGATTGACAGATAAGTGAAAGCATTTTGACAGCTGTCATTATTTCGCTTCAACAATATAAACTCTATACATAAACGACATTGTAATACTTTAATAAGGTAATGTTTGCAATATGCTAGGCTGTTTTTGTTAACGTACTTAACATTACAGACATCTATTCCCTAAATAAAATAGTCTCATATTTGTAATATAAAAATATACCACACGTCTAGAAAATTCTCTAAAGATTTTATCATAATGTCAGCCGATATACGCCCACTTCCAGGCACAGGCCTTTCCCTCGGAGGAGGTACAGCTTCCTTCTGGAATGTGTCTTGCTATAACACTGACAGCTGCGATTTCCGTAAAAGATCCTCCAAATGTAAGCGATGACGTATATATCTCTTATATATCCTGTAGGATGAAAGGAAGGCACTAAATAATTTGTTATTAATAAAAGGATAATGAATATGTAACCTCCCTGCCTTACAAGTAGCAGGGAGAACGAAAGGTATCCAAGAAGAGGTCATATAAGAAAAAAAACACCGCACAACGATCGTCAATCCCCCTGCCACGCATGGCGATTATAGTATATCCTAATAGATATCTTTGAGGGAAGCATATTCCTTTCAGTGGACGTGTGTGACCTGAAACGAGAATGGATAAACATGATATACACCGGATCTTTTTTAAGTAAATCGTGTGAAATTCATTTTTATTATTATTTATTTTAGCGTTAATATAAGAAGTTAGTTTATTGTTTATTGATCTTTGCCATTGCCTTGCAGTGGGTGTCTATCAGCTAAGATATTTAACATGTACAGTAATACCCCGCTTTACGCGACCCCGTTATACGCGGTTTCACTATAACGCGAATTGCAAATTTCGCGTTCAAATGCCTCGAATTACGCGAAAGAGTGCATATAAGTATAATGTAGTCATCAACTTCTCTATGGTGTCTTGACCATCTGTCAAACAATTAAAAACAGTGTTGGGTGTTATGAACGTATTTTACAAGAACGTAAACAAAACGTTACCCAAAAGACAATAGATGTATTTTTCCGTAAAAAAATAAGAGTATGTATTGCATAAAGTGTTCCTAGAGTTAAAGTGATTGATTAAAATGATTTGTATTTTTTTTGTATTAATTTTTGACTATGTTTAATCATTAACCTCGTTATTTCAGTTAACGCGATTTTTTGGAACGTATCCCTCGCGTAAAGCGGGGTATTACTGTAATCATTTCTGTTATGTTTTTAAATATTTCAATAACTAATATGTTATTTTCTTTTACAGACATACAGCCTTATTGCCGCTTATTCGTGACGAATTCGTCACAGGTGTTGGCGTGAATATAAACCTAGCTTGAATTTTTTTAAATACAACAAATGTAATATTAAAATCTTATTTAGTTAAATCTGATATTATTCTAAGGAACATACTACATGTACTGGTATTTTCAATTCTACCATATACCAGGGGTGGTCAAACTCCGGCTCTGAACTATTATTTTTGGTTTCGATGGATTGTCGAATTATTTCAATATTTAAATTTATATAACCTATGTCAGATCCCGGGAAATAGATATAAATTACTGGTATGAATAATAATTATTATTATTCCACCATAAAATTAGCGAAATCCGAACACCGATCGTAATTAACTAACCGGCGTTTTAAGTATTATTAGGAGTGCTGTCATATACGTGTGCATATATCTAAATTCAATACACATATTTTTTTTTCTTGTATAAATAATTCCAATAAAATATTTTGTTAAAAAAAAATCTTTTGCGTGTTTTAAAAAATTTGAATTTCGAAAAATGACTCAAACCATAGAGCTTGGCCACCCCGGCTTTGTACTGTCATTAAAGATATTTCATAATTATATTTGTTCTTCGAGAAACATTGAACACGTGTAGATATAATAAGGTTTTTTGCAACACATAGTCATTACAAACCAGCGTTATTGCTTGCAAAGGCTTTGTTTTTGGTATAAAATGTCAAATGTGACCCTACAGCCGAACCTACGAAGCCTACAGTACTGCTTACAAAGTCTCATAATACAATGTTATCGCTTGCAAATACTGTAGCAAAAATTGGATACAGGCCTGTACTATTGCTTACAAAGTCTCTTCCTTTTGAAATGTACAAAATCTTGGTACAATGTTATGTGCGGCAAAGAATCGTTATGAGCGTCCATTATCGCTTGCAAAGAATCTTCTGCTTGTGGCATAACAATCTAGATGTCATAATACAATGTTATGTCCGGCGCTGAGTCGTTATAAGCGAGCGGTATCGCTTGCAAAGAATCTTCTGTTCCTGGTTTAACACTATAGTTATCATAATATAATACAATGTGTAACACAGATTTATTATAAGCAGTCATTATCGCTTGCAATGAATATTCCGCTCGTGTCACAACAATCTAGGTATCACAATACAGTATTATGTGCGGCACAGAATTGTTACGAGCGAGCATTATCACTTGCAAAGAATATTCTGCTCGTGTCACAACAATCTAGATATCATAATACAATATTATGTGCGGTACAGAATTGTTATGAGCGAGCATTATCACTTGCAAAAAATCTTCTGTTCCTGGTATAACAATCTAGGTATCATAATATAATACAATGTGTAACACAGATTTATTATAAGTAGTCATTATCGCTTGCAAAAAATCTTCGGTTCATGGCATAACAATCTAGATATCATAATACAATATTATGTGCAACACAGAATTGTTACGAGCGAGCATTATCACTTGCAAGAATCTTCTGTTCCTGGTATAACAATCTAGGTATCATAATATAATACAATGCGTAACACAGATTTATTATAAGCAGTCATTATCACTTGCAAAGAATATTCTGCTCGTGTCACAACAATCTAGATATCAAAATACAACAATGTGTAACACATACTTGTCGTGAGCAGGAATTATCGCTTGCAAAGAATATTCTGTTCCTGGTATAACAATTTAAGTATCATAATATAATAAAATGTGTAACACAGATTTATTATAAGCAGTCATTATCACTTGCAAAGAATATTCTACTTGTGACACAACAATCTAGGTATCATAATACAGTATTATGTGCGGCACAGAATTGTTATGAGCGAGCGTTGTGACTTACAAAGAATCTTCTGTTCCTGGTATAACAATATAGGTATTATTATATAATACATTGTGTAACACAGATTTATTATAAGAAGTCATTATCGCTTGCAAAAAATCTTCTGTTCGTGGCATAACAATCTGGATATCATAATACAATATTATGTGCAGCACATAATTGTTATAAGCGAGCGTTATCACTTGCAAAGACTTAGTTAAATTATCACTTATAATAAACCAATGTATCGTAATATTAAATACTGCACATAATCGTTATGGGCGGTTATTATCGTCTGCAATAATCAACTATGAATGTAAATAAGTCGTTTTATAATATCGCTCATTTGACCATTAGTAGTATTAGGTAAATTTATTTCGTAGTCAATTTCGATGAACCCCACTTTATTTAAGGCTTTTAAATAATTAAACATTAAGTGAAAGGACCATGGCGTATTTAAATTTTTATTGTAGGCCTTCTAGAGTTGTATATATATGATTTATTATTATAATAATAAGTACAGACGATATATATGAAACAAAACGAATATGCGAATATTAAAATAATAATAAAGCTGCAATATTTATTTTAGAATATAATGCTAATGATATTTAAATGACGTTCAGTAAAAAAAATAATATTTCAAATTATTGCTATTTCTGATAACATTAATGATATTATAAAAGATATTGCTCAAGCAGCACTTTTGACATCATGTATTTATTTTAAAACTAAATTTAATATTATAGAAAAAATATTACAGATCTATTTATTACACTAGCACTGAATATTACTCATATAATTCTAATGATAATATTTTTCACAACAAAATCTTTTATCAAATATAGATGATAATACCAAAAATAAATACAGTTAATAATATAAATAATTATTTAAAATAGACTAACACACCAATGTATCAATAAAAAAATCTGTGAAGATGTAATGCTTTATTGAATTTTATAAATAATCTGTTTTCCTAATAAAAACTATATGGTAATTTGTGCAAAAAATAAACAAAGTATAATATGTAGAAATAATAATATATGTTAAGTGAATTATAGAAATAATATTAAAGATAAGAAATAATTCTCATAATTTTATTCAAGAAATAACAATAATATTAATATTACGTAATAGCATAAAACCTTCGTCTGTGTTTTGTGATATAATTAAAGATAAAGTGAGCAGTGTATTGTAAAATTTTTCTCTCAAAGAAATAGTACATGAAGTCATTAAGATTTACTACTGCTTGTGGGGAAATAAATCATTTATAAAAGTCATAAACGGTTGAGCCAAGAGAGTACTGTAACAATCGGCTTTACCAGGGAATTTATTTTTGGATTTTCTTAGAACTCTCAGAATAAAGTCAAGCTCACTGGTTGGTACTTCTTTAATGGATTACCTCATCTATTCATTATTACACATTGTTTATTACCTAATAAAAGATAAACGTGTATGTTCCTCAGTTGTTTTAAATTACGCACGAAATGGATTTTAGTTTTAGTTTTACCAAAACTACAATGAAATCATTTTAGTTTTCGTAATGGATATTTTGATGGATATCTAGGCATTACACATGATATATATGAACAGAGCTGGCCTAAATATCAAAAGCTATAAACATATCTAGTTTGAATATTTTATTTATACCAAAAGGATTGAGTTTCATGACTCGTGAAATGTAAAATTTATGAACAAATTAAATTATTAATTGTATTTTAAATATTACGAAACATTTATTTTAGTAAAGAAATTACAAATTCATTAAATTTAATAATAAATTCAGTTAATTATTTGTAAAAAAAATAATTTTAGTGTATATTCAAATGTATTTATATTATTTATTTAACTCGTTGTTTTGTTATTGCAAAGTTGAATCTAAATGATTATAATAATATCTTAAATTAAAATTATAATACACTAGTTATTTTTTTATTTTATTTTACACGGGAAACGAATATTTATTATGTTTAATTATAAATTTGTTAAATTATAATTAGAATATTAATTTTATGTCAATATTATTTTATTTATTTGTGCAAATTATACGTTATGTGTTTGTATATGTATAGATTATAAATAAATATTTGCAAATAGTATTTAGACATAAAATATAACGTGTTTTACTTGTTATTTGTCACAAATAATGGTTATTAACTGTGAATTAATAATAATTTAATATTTATTTTTCTTCTTCTTTTGTATACGATGCAAATATTGCTCGTATTAAAAATGAAAGTTACAAATCGTGAAATAGACATCCGGTAAACTCTAATGATAGCTTTTTTTTATTTGACAACATTTATTGTCATCTATTTGTAATTTTTATGTTAAAATGTGATAAAGTAATGTATAAAAATATATATTGCGTGTCCAAATATAATACTGTGATCAAAAAGTAAGGTGTATTTGTTTTTAAATATAAATTATATATTTTATATTCTTCCAAATTAATTTCATCCACTTCAAAGTAATCAGCGTCTAATAAAAAGCACTTTTGTCAACGTTTTTTTCAGTCTTCAAGACGGTGGGAATAGTGTTTTTCCGGTATAGCCTTTAAGACATTCTTCAATTCTATTTTTATCTTTTCAATCGAGTCAAAACGGTGTTTATTGGCTTTTTGAGTCGAGTAGTATAGAGAAAGAGAAATAGAAGTAAGAAAAGAACCAATATTTAGCCACTTCCGCACATGCAGTGGTATTCGTGCAATGAAATGCACCGCCCGCCAGCCCGCTGATAAATGCGTATGCGGCAAACAATGCGAATCACACAACCGCCACCGCCAAATTACTCAACACGTGTTTCACCCCTTCACGGGGCATCTTCAGGAGTTAAGTTACACCGATTAGTGCCAAACACAGAGTCTGTTTACTACCACTGCATGTGCGGAAGTGGCTAAATATTGGTCCTTTTCTTACTTAAGATGGACTTCCACGAGGTAACGCCTGATTCCATTAAAAAAAGAAATAGAAAAGTCAAAACAAGCGATGGTTCCGGAAAGATATGAGTCAAGATTTTGGCAAGTCGCCAAGAACCAATATAGTATGACATCAAACAATCGAAGCTTGACGCGTTTGTGACACAAAATATCTTTCAAAATGGTTTGAACCGAGTCTAATGATATTTTAGTTCTTTTATAGACGGTTGGCAAATGTTCTAGACAGTCCTACCAACCTAGGAAAAATTATTACCTTCCTTCCTAATTCCCGGGAGTTTTAAAAGAAAATTTCATCTTACATTTTGATCACAGTAGAATATATCTGCCCATAGTAACTATATAATATTCAATGATGTTATAAATATAAAATCTCTTTCAATAAATCGATATGAAAATATATCTTAAGTTCATATATAAAGTAGAAATTTTTTAAAATGATAAAAAGAAACTTTTTGCTGAAATAGAAATGTAAAAAGATCACAAGGTATATATATAAAAAAGTCTTTATTTTATAATCTTTAATGTAATTATTTAATTTAATTACAATTTAATATTTACATTAAACATCACAGCTAAAATAATTCTAACAGAAATATTACGAATATTATATCATAGCATAATACGTTATAAACTTCAATGTACCTTATTAAATGAATCGATATTTTCATGTAAAATAATAAATAAATCTTTAAATATTATGACGAGAATATTAATAGAAAAACATATGCAAAAAAGGCATTATGCAATTTTTAATATAAAAATCATAATAAAACTGCTTCATCTTTCGATTACAGAGTATATTTGACGCATCTGCACTGATATTGTAATTAGAAATAAATCTATAATCTTAAATTATGTGACTTTTATTTGTTTACCCAACACTCAATTAACATTTTAAAATACATATTTCTTATGAAAATTAAATAAATAAAAAGTAGATAGGTATATACAGAAATAGACAGCAGCAAGCAAGAAAAAATTATGGTATGTAGACGGTATACGGCTAGGGGCCGGTCTCGCGCCGGCGCGAGATGCGTCCCGACCAAGTTTTACAGGCCAGTACAGCGCCGGCATCACGCAATGTAACATGCTAAGGTAACTAAATTACCTTATATATGCAAATAGTACTTAATTAATAACATTTGAATCATTTTTAAGCAAATAACAAAGGACAAAGTTGGCTCTGACCGAAACCCATGTTCAAAACACTGGCTGTGTAGCTGTAGGAAAAATGTGAAAAATAATTACATTAAACAAATTGATAGTAGATTAAGTAATATATGATACTGGTCGTATATAGAATAAAATTATTTAAATAAATATAAAGATAAAAATTGTAAAAAGCTTCACTTTATCTCTGCCAATAGGAGGCATAGGATTGTGGGGTTATTTTCTGTTGATTTTCCGGTGATAAAAGTCTTCTAGTTGCCAATTTTCTATGTGCGAGAAATATAAATTCTTCTTTTCAGCTGAAGGAAATAAACTGAAAAGGATTTTGCAATAGCAATGTACCACGCCTACTGCCACTTCAGACTAGAAATTCTTCGAAACTCAAATTTTTCATTACCTCTACTACCTACTGCCACTTCAGACGGGAAATTCTTCGAAACTCAAATTTTTCATTACCTCTACTACCTACTGCCACTTCAGACGGGAAATTCTTCGAAACTCAAATTTTTCATTACCTCTACTACCTACTGCCACTTCAGACGGGAAATTCTTCGATACTCAAATTTTTCATTACCTCTACTACCTACTGCCACTTCAGACTAGAAATTCTTCGAAACTCAAATTTTTCATTACCTCTACTACCTACTGCCACTTCAGACGAGATATTCTTCGAAAGTCAAATTTTCCATTACTTCTATTACCTATTGCCACTTCAGACGAGAAATTCTTCGAAACTCAAATTTTTCATTACCTCTACTACCCACTGCCACTTCAGACGAGATATTCTTCAAAACTCAAGTTTTTCATTACTTCTACTACCCACTGCCACTTCAGACGACAAATTCTTCGAAACTCAAATTTTTCATTACTTTTTTTACCTACTGCCACTACAGACGAGATATTCTTCAAAACTCAAGTTTTTCATTACTTCTACTACCCACTGCCACTTCAGACGAGAAATTCTTCGATACTCAAATTTTTCATTACTTCTTCTACCTACTGCCACTTCAGACGAGATATTCTTCGGGACTCAAATTTTTCATTACTTCTTCTACCTACTGCCACTTCAGACGAGATATTCTTCGAAAGTCAAATTTTCCATTACTTCTATTACCTATTGCCACTTCAGACGAGAAATTCTACGAAACTCAAATTTTTCATTACTTCTTCTACCTACTGCCACTTCAGACGAGATATTCTTAGGAACTCAAATTTTTCATTACTTCTTCTACTACCTACTGTCACTTTAGACGAGAAATTCTTCGAAACTCAAATTTTTCATTACCTTTTCTATTATTTACCTATTTTGATCAAATTAAAAAAAAAAAACTTTTTTTATATCACTGGAACCAAATTATAGAATTGTATAACACGTTAATAATTATTAATCAAATATTACGAAATAATATTAAGTTCACAGTTTTAGTGGTCAAATTTGATATGATATTTCTTCTCATTTAGATCTACCGCCACTCTTTTATACCGGTGTATATTTTATTTAATACTTTGTATATGAAGAACATGAACTTAAATAAATAAATAAATAAGGTTTTTAGCTATATTGGCGGCAATAAAAGATCTTTTCACATAAAATCCAGTAAATTTTTCATATATTGTCAATTGTTTGAATATAGGTGACAGTTGATTTTTGGATACTGACAGTTGGCATTATATCAGATGTCGGTAACTGCGCCCATTAATAAATTTTAGTTCACCCTAAAACTATTGTTAATATGGACATGAAATTCAAAATGTCGTATATGATTTATTACAAAAAAATGCAGATGATATGGCAACCCAGACATCTCATTATAATAATTTTATATAAAAAATATGTTATTGCTCTTGCTATCATCTTTTATATACTTACAAACATTATTCTGCATTTATTTAAGATTAATAATAACATTATTCTGTGATTGAATTATTAAATTAATAAATAAACATGTTTTATAAATATTAATATTATTTTTATTTGTTAAATTAAAAAAAGTTTTTAATTTATTATTTTATTCTTTACATTGAAAATGTTGCCGACCTCTGCATATGATAACACTAGTCCTCAAAACGTTTTCTTTGAGGAGGCGTCAAGAACAGCTCTGTTTTCTTATCATTTGCATCTCAAGCACAGAATCCCAGCATCCGCTTCAACATATTTGAATAATTCAAAGGCTCCAGTCAATTTACTGCAAACATTATATACTATATCTTTTCTATATATAAATATGTAATAACTTTACATTTATATATATATAAATGTAAAGTTATTACATATTTATATATATATATATATATGTATATATATATATATATTTATATAAATATAATCTCAGAGGTCGGCACCTGCGCCCATTAATAAATTTTAGTTCACCCTAAAACTATTGTTACTTTAGACTATATATATATAAATATATATACACATATATATGTATATATATATATACATATATATGTGTAATTACAATTATAATTGATATCTTCTACAATTAAGAAGAATTATTGACAATTATACACCGGTGTAACTTATATATCCTTATAAATATTATACATAGTTACTCATATAGGTGTATATTTAAAATATTGAATGTATTGTTTTTTTGTCAGTGCAATGTTATAAAGCTTTCATCTATATACAATCAACCTGATCACGTATAATGATCACTCTGAAATATGTTACATTAATTCTTCTTCTTCTTCTTCCTTCCCTTTTCCCTTTATTTGGGGTCGGGTCTCCTTACCAATTTGCGCCATGCCACTCTATCTTGGGTTGTCTCTGCATCAAGTTAAAGGGTTTCCAGTTCCTTTCTGATATTAGACCACCACTTAGCTTTTGGACGCCCTCTCCCTCTTGGGAATTCTGGGAGGCTTAAGGCAGTTTTTACCACGTGGTAACCCTTAATTAATTTATTGATTTTTTTATTTTAATGGGACGGGCCAGCACAGTTTGCACGAAAGGGTAAAAGCCTATAATTGATTTTGAAAACACTTATATTATATATCTCAGAAATGAGGAAATCCAGCAGAAGTTACAGAAATCTCTAGAAGAATTGCGGGTCTGAAGTGACCTGGTGGGGCATATCGCTGGTGCAACAGACATACGTTGGGGCGAAAGATTGATGAGATTAGGTGGACTAGGTGATAGTGCAAGACTGGTCTTCGCGGTGATCTTTGAGAGAAGGGGAGGCCCTGACCTGCAGTGGGCGTCGATCTAATGATAATTAAAAACTGTGATGTGGAAAAACGTTTATTGAATAATTAAAACAATTTGTGCCCGGAAAATGAATAATGCGCCTACGAGCGGTTGCGCATCGTTCCCTAGTTCAAATCCGACTCCCCGAGAACTGCAACGGCCGCGCGCGCACGCGCTGCGCCTTGGCTACCTGCCAAGAGCAAGCAAGAGCGCGTATAGTGCACGCCGTGCGAGTGAGCGAGACGAGTGGGCGAGACGAGCAAACGGTTGAGCGTTGTGACGACTTCCGCGGGAACTTTCACATATGGCGGCTTTTTATGTAGCAATATTATAACAAAAATCATATACATCTATTCATTTAAATGTATTTACATTTAATAGTACACCATAGATAATAAATAAAAAAAGAAACAATTCATATACAAGTACAAGAGGGCGTTCTTATCGCTCGTGGCGTTCTCTACCAGACAACAACACACTCAGTATATTGTAATAGTTTAATAATATCCCGATAGAAGTAGTTTTGTTTCATCTATGAATAAACAATTAAAACCTTAATATACATAAAAGTAATTTATAAAAAATAATGTTTATTTCAGCGGGTAAATTTTATAGATAATGACAACACAAAGTCCAAAGTAGAAGTGTGTATATTGATCAAACTTAGCCCATATTTATAACAGTTATTAAAATTATAAAAATAATATTGAACCAATAAAAACCGTCAGCTAATAACAAGGCGAGAATTCTGGAGCGCTCTGGCGCGGGATTCTTCTGTTCGATGCGCCATTTACGATGACGTGTAGAGTACCTGGCGATAAATATTGCACATCGACCTTTGGAAAGAGACGATCGGTTAATTTCGGCTTCGTAGAGCATTATCTCTGTCCCACACTACATATGTGACGTTTTGACAGTCGTGCGACAGAGATAACGCTTTACAAAGCCGAAATTAGCCGATTGTCCCTTTCCAAAGGTCGAAGTGCAACATTTATTGCCGGGTGTTGTAGTTCCTACATCATGTCCGCAGAAAGATGTCCACTGAAACAGATTAAATAACATTTCAGATCAAAGACCGTTGGTTGCAGGAGTGACGTGATTCACCCACTGCTAATTCAGACGAATAATTCCTCGAGTTACGTCTACTTTGCTTCTGATATTTTATCGAAGCATAAAAATAAATTAAATAGATGTAGTGAAAACATTTGATTTAGACCAAGAACTTTAATAAAACAAAAACACACGTGCATTCGTCATACATGTCAAATCTGACAGTCCGCGTGACATCACCTGTCAATGTCAACCTTTACATCCTTCTATCCTAATGTTGCTTGATAACTATTTTTCTCCCACATCTATATTTGTATTTATAAAACCGATAAATTTTTAATAATAATTAAGGTTAAATATTATTTTTAAGTATCGACGTGGCGTCGTAAAAGTGAAAAATAGTCTGTAGGTATATGGAGGTAAATATTCGTGGCTGCTATCTTTAATCTGTTGTTTAAACCCTCATTGTGAGGGCGCGTGTAACGAGGCGTTCTGGTTGCTTGTGTCACACGCTACTTATTACACTAATAACCTGCCAGTTATTACAATATTCGAAAAAGGTTTTATATTAAATCATACTTCAGCTAGATTTTGTGTGGAATGCGATTTACGTGAAATCGTGCAGGATTTATTATTCCTTTTTATGTCATTTGGTTTATATATTCACGATCACCCACACTTGTTTTAGTATATTGATTTGGCTCTTTATATATCTATTGACTCGTTTTTATGTATTTCTTTACTTTGAATTAATTATAGTAAATTTAATTCCGTTTTACATATTTGAAGTAGAGATAGCTTACACTTAAGAAGTATAACATTATGATATCGCTCCGAATATAGCATGCTAAATAGCGTTTATTGACAATTTGCCATCCGTCATATGACTTGGCGTGTGTGTGTGCGTGTGCGTCTGTGTCTGTTTGTATGTGTGTGTCTGGGTGTCTCTCTCTCTCTCTCTGTGTGTGTGTTTATGTGTGTGCGTTTGTACGTGTAAAAATGAAAATAATAAAAAGCTAAAAATGTGTATTTCTTTATAAAACAAAGTCTTTATTTATTAGTCCATTTCAATTTCATACTCGCACTTTTGCCAATGCTTTTTCTAGACCACGAACTAGCTGGAATAGTTTTTTTCTGGTATAGCCTTTTACACGTTTGATACGGTATTTATCTCCTCGGTCGTGTCAAATTGGCTTTTTGAGTTTGCTAAATAGCTAAAAGTCACACAGAGCTAAATCATGTGAATACGGTGGTTGTGGAACGATGTCAGTTGAGTTCTTTTCAAATGCAGTATGACATTGCCCAATAGAGACGACGCGCTTTAGATACAAAACATCTGTTAAAATGGTTTGGGCTGAAATATTTAAACATAAACGAAGAATGCGCCGGAATTTTAAATTTCAGACATTTATAAATTTTTGTATAAAAGTTTTAACATCGATACAATCTTCTCGGATGCTAGCTATAACTTATTCATGCAGCTTTACTCTATTTTACTCCTATTCGTCCCCCCATAATTAGAGGACGTCAATCATAAAACTTCCGTCCCAAATCACTCAACACGCAAGCGCTCGGACGAATTTCTGAATTAATTATCCTTTACTACAGAGTTTTATATTGATAAAGTACATTGATAACTTAAAAATAACAAAGGTAACTTAAATGTCAACATTTTTATCAACCTCACATTACTTGATATTCAACTTGTAACGTATCATATCATCATTACGTTTCTTATAAAGGCTGGTAAACAATTCTACAATATAATTTTATGACATTTATTTACTTTATTGGAGATAAACAGTAACAAAAAGTAGTAAAAAAGTACAAACTAGAAGCATAGATATATAAAATTAGTTACAATTGCTACTTTATAACTATCTCACTGAAAACATTTAATGATTTTTGGTCAAACAATGATAGAACAAGTAAAAACATTAATAAACAGGGGCCAGAGATTATAGTTTATAAACTTATGTTTTTTTATATATCTATATCATATAGTTATTTATATTATGGTTTAAATTGTATTTTGTGTAGCCAATAATTTCGAACGAAATTGTCTTTTAAAAGATACGAGAGAGCACGAGAATATATCAATATCACTAATATATGAATTGTGGAGGTCACACATTCTGTATAAGGGTGCACGTTTACCGATATTTGTCTTAGCCGTTGATAAAAAAGAGAGATCTAGAACGCGGTATTGCTGCAGGAATTCGAAAGTTTACCTCGGACAACAGTTCTAAACAGTTAACGTTGCCACCACAAATATTTTTAAGTGTAGTGGCGTCCATTAGAGAACGTCGATCCTTCAGTGATAACATTTGGTATCTGCTTAAAAACATTTTATAAGAATCCCGGGGGCAATGCATCCGGTAGTTCAGAATACGAACATCAAGGTCACTCAGGGAGAAATGGAGAGGATTTTCCAAGTTTCAAGAACCAAAATCACTGAAGTAACTCGAAGAATTGCTCATCTGAAATGACAGAGAGTTGAGCATATCGCTAATAAAACCAATATGTGTAGTGGCTATTGACGCATATTGTTGATATATATTATGAAATCTTTATACATTATGTTTCAAACTCAAAACATAATGAGGTTTTTTTTAATGTACCCCGCTATTGGTAGCCTCTCGTACCCCTATTTTGTTTGGGACAGGGACTTTATTTACCAATAATTTTTTCAGGGTTTTATCTTTATTCTACACTCACTTTCATTCTTCTCAATTTCTTTTACTCTTTCCTTTTATCCTTCATAATATCTTGCAATATTTTTTTGTTCTTTCATTCCTTCTTGCTTTAATCGCCTTCCTTTCCTTATAATGTTCAACATAATTACGTTGGTGATTATACGCTGGTGTTAGATTTTTTTATCGCTTTCACTTGATTACGTTTTAAAAATAGTTTATTGCGTTTAATCATGATATATTTTAAAAAAAGAATGCACAACTAAATAAAGTTTTTTCTTATTTCCTCTCAGCTTAAAGAATCCTGGTCTTGTCTCGTCTTCCTTGATTAGCGAGGATATAGTATCCTCGCTGATCTTCGTGTCTAACTGGCATAAAAAAGACATACTTAGGATTGATGTAAGTCTTTGGATTCGGGTCGGACAAGTCCAGTCATAGTGTCCATTTGGAGGGGGGGGGGGCTAGGTTTTGTGCGCTGATATCATATTTATTAATATGAACCTGATTTAGAATTAGATTCACCTATCGCAAAGGTACCATCTGTATCTAGAAGTATCTCCTTATACGAGTCGGCGAGCTTTCTTTCTTTCGAAATAATTTCTAATTTTAAAAATGTACCAAATGTTATTTACCCAGACGTTTCTAAAAATTTAATTTCTTTTCCATGTTCCATATTTGCGGAACGATTATTGAAATTGTGCACGTAAAAGTTATGTTATTTTTATGATATCTTTGTACATTATGGTGCAAATTTAAAACATAATGACGTTGGTGATTTTATGCTGGTGTTAGATTTTTTTAGCGCTTTCACTTGATTACGTTTTAAAAATAGTTTATTGCCTTTACTCATGGTATATTTAAAAAAAAGAATGCACAATTAAATATAGTTTTTTTTTTGTTCTTACAAGAATTATCAAGTAAACATTGCAAATAGGGTAATATATATTGCAAATTGTGGTAAAAACGACTGTATAAATATGAACGATTTTTGTCGGAGTTTTTACTACTACTTATTACTTGGTTTTGGTTGAAGTTGATGCTGTTAGCCCTAAGGCTTTTACAGCTTCATCGGAACTGAGTTCACGGAGCGGAAGGGTCTGTGAACTTAAAAATAAAACAGAAGCTGTACAGACGCATTCCAGTTGTACGATGTCGTTCGCACGTAGTAAACCGCTCTACCCGAGTAGAGCTGTGTAGTGTTGATGTTGTGTATGCGGCTTGGGACGGCAGCGTGGACCACAGGCGAGCCAAGGATGGATCCGGATCCAACTTCTCTTCGCCCACGCTGTTCATGGTCAGGGGCCTTTAGAATGGGTGTTATGGTGATGGAGTTCTTGTGTGTTCTTAACATGTACCGTTTCTGACCTTAGAAGAGAAAGTGTGGAAGCCGTTCAATCTAAGTCTTGCGTAGTTTCGGGTCAGGTTGGCATGACAGATCACAGAGAATATTACAAGATCTCTTTATGTGCAAAAGGTGAATTGTTATTTATCTAATATATAAAATTCTCGTGTCACGGTGTTCGAACTTGAACTCCTCCGAAACGGCTTGACCAATTTTTACCAAATTTTACATGCGTATTCAGTATGTCTGAGAATCAGCTACTATCTATTTTCCATACCCCTAAGTGATAAGGGTGGTCCACCCCTAAATTTTATTTTTAATTTTTTAGACAATTTTTTTGGTTTTTATTTTATTATGATACAACATACAAAAATACATACAAACCTAAATTTTCACCGCTCTACGATCAACCCTTATCTTACATTTGTTAATTAAAAACTTTATTTTTTTTTGCAAAACAACGATTGCGGGATCAGCTAGTTATATTAGGTGCTTTGTTGCACGACTACCACTACATGTGCGGAAGTGGCTAATTTTTGGTTCTTTTTTTACTTAGGATGGACTTCCGCAAGGTAACGCCTGATTCCATTAAATATTTAAGATCAGCATGCCTAGCTGAACAGGCGCGTTTTTACATCAAATTAACCAAATTGTTATTTAGACTCTGTGATCAAAAATACGGTTATTTTTATTTAAAATTCGCGATTATGAAGAAGGTTTTTTTTATTATGGGTTAGTAGCACTGGACTATATAAAACATTATCCAAGCGTCTGTTTGGCAATAGATTTAATTATCTCCAAGTTACAGGTGTTTTTGTCAAACATTTCATTTTTATCAAACTTGTTAAGTATCGATTGGTGTCAAAATCGTTCAATTTTTTTGAAAAAAAAAAAGTATAAAAAAACTTTATTGATATCGTTCTGCAACCACTGTGTGATTTCTGGCTATTTACCAACCTAAAAAGGCTAATGCAGCGATACCGTTTTGATATAATTAAGGAGTTAAAATCTTGAAGGCTATAGCGGAAAATACTATTCTGACAGTTTCAAGGATTTAAAAAAGCATTAGCAACCTAGGAAAAAAAATTACCTGCCTTCCTAATCCTTCGGGAGTATGAGGAGTGCCCTATCTTATACGTCAAGCGACAGCTTAGGCTGGGATCGCTTGACGAATGGAATCATGTGAAAAAAAATAGTTAAGAAATAAAAAACCCTGTTCCCAACAAAATAGGGGTGGAAGGAGAGGTCCCAATAGCTGAGGCCCGTATGGATTATACGGGAGATGAAAACTTCAGCTTACTTTTTGATCACAGGTATGTTTTATACTTATGTATTGAATTTAGTCTCAGCACCATCTTTTTTAGTAATAAAAATGTATTATTTTCATTTAAAATTTTTATTTAATAAGCATTTCATTATTAATTTTTAAGCATGGTTAATTAAAAAAATATATCATTTTTTTTTTCAAGTTACAAGATTTTTTAGTTATGGAATACATTCCCAAATTTACCGTATTATTTTTTACACGCTTTTTAACGTATTTACCATGTGTAAAAGTATTTGGGTGTAATAATTTGTAAGGTTTAAGTAAGTTGTACAACATTACATTACTTTTGAAATAAAACACATCGAAACCATTTTTACGCTTCGCATGTCGTGTTTAAAGTGTTTCTTTATAAAAATTCTTATCAACTGCCATCGAACACCGGAAACACGAACTGCTTGAATTACACGCACGAAAGTATTCGGACAAAATACATTACCATGACACCTGTTTGGACGTAAATAATAGTTTTAAAACTGATTTAAATAAGATTTGTGAACAGAAGGAAGGGTGATTATTAATAATTATATTTAAGGGGATGGATACGGACAACGCATGACCAGGTACCTTGAAGATCGTTGGGAGGGGGGGAATGATTATACAGGCAGTGTATGACCAGTCATTAAAGTCATCATTTGAGGTAGACCTTTGCAGTGGGCATCAGTTGTCATGATGATGAAGTGAAGGTCTAAGACCATTATCCTCTTTTTGATGCTCGAGAATCCTCTACCAGATTGAATTAGATGAGGATTTCCACTTATAGAAGACTTACGATCATGAAGCACGAAGAATTGCTCGGCTGTGTGTCAGTAGAGACACATAAAGTGACAGTAGAGACACATCGCTCGTTCAACCTTGCAGAGGTTCACAGTGGGCATCTATTGGATGTGGGAGCTATATTACGTCATCGCAGCGAACAGGGGAATCCCACGAGAGAGCGCTCTGTATTTATGTCTGCCGAGAGATGGCGCTGTACTGTACTTCTCGCCTTGATTGGTTGACGGATTTTATTAGTAAAATATTGTTTTTATAATTTTAAAAATCGATATTAATATGAGTTAAGTTTGAATAATATATAGCCTCTCAGGCATAGACAACAAAAAAAAACTAACAAGACAAGTTAAAAAAAATAAAATAATATAAAACTGTGATATAGAATAGATAAAAATGTGATACAATAAAAATAGAAATTAAGAAAATGTAAAATGAAAAGAGGATGAAAGAAAGGTAAACAGAGCAAAAAGGAAAGAAAGCAGAATTGTGGTATAAAAGAATAGAATGAAAGATTATGTGAAGTATGAAAGTAGAGAATGAAAATAAAAAATAATTATGTGAATAAATAAAATTGCCCATAAAGTCCCTGTCCCACCATAGATAGGGGTACGAGAGGCCCCCAATAGCGGGGGCCATTAAAAAATTATATAGCCTCACATCGAGCCTCTATCGGGCACGATGCACCAAACATTCATCACACTTATACTCATGACCCGCGCCCGCCTAGCTCGCGTTCAAGCTAGGGCGGTCTGAAAAGGCCTGTGTTGCTCCCGACAGCCACGTAGTACTTGCTCTACACAACCTACACTACACCTAATTAACAACACTATACACCTACACGGGTATAGTCTCTCTTCATGCGTGCGTCTTGGTTTTTATGGCCCCCATTATTGGGGACTTCTCCTTCCACTTCTATTTAAGTGGGAACAGAGATTTGTTTCACATTCTCATTTTTATTTTCGTACTCTTCTTTCATACGTCATATTATCTACGTTTCCGTTCTTTCATTCTGCATTTCCATCTATCTTTCTCTTTCATTCAATTCCGTTCATCCACCCTCAATCACTGCAGTTTGGTTTATTTTACAAGTCATCACAGATTTTTTATTAAAACTTTCTTATTGGTATTTTATCACAGTTTGTTTTATCACAGTTAAATTTGTTACATTTACTTACGTATATAGCTTTTTGTTCCGTTTCATTTTAATTTACATTTATTGCCTGTTCACTGGTTGTAACTGGAGTATGATCAGCGTGAATTTTTAGTGCGCATACTTCCTTTGTCCTCGGACTCAATTTCGATGCGGTACGAAGTTTAAATCAGCATGCAGCATAATTTCAAACACTAAATGCAATCAATATACACTCTTTTACTTCGGACTTCGTGTCATTTCATATAGGCCCTAGGAAGAATCTCACAACGATACTGATACATTTATTCTTATCACAATTGACATAGAAGCGTATACATTTATCACTTGTATAAGGTTTCATTTCGTTATAGTTTTAAATATTAACCCTTTCCACTCCAATGTCGAGTGTCACTCGACACTGATTTTGTTCCACAAGCTCCACTGTCGAGTGACACTCGACATGGTGTAGTACTTCTTTTTGCGGAAAATTTTAAAACAGGAAAGATTTTTGTTACTAAAATGTTTGAATCACGAATGAATGAAACATATTCTAGAATCGCAAGATACTATAATTCAATTAAATTCTATCGATGCTACATAACAGCATTGGAGTGGAAAGGGTTAAATTTAATTATAATTTCAAAGACGTTTTAATTGTGTTGGAAAGACCGTCATTTGTTTTAAAAAAGGCATCAACTTGTCTCTGCGATTTCATTTTGACAACTGTGACATTTACAGATATTAATGAAGTCTACTATAAGATATAGGCCTCCAACAAAGATATCGCAACGATAGTATGTTTTGCGACTGATTTTTATGTAAAACATACTTGATTACGGTCATTCCAAGCAGCTGGACCTACGGGTACAAATGAGGGTGTGCAGACAATAACCGGAGATGATTTAAGGAATATTTCAAATTCAGAACACACTACTTGATATAAATATAGAACCGTTCTTGCTTACAAACTTAAAAGTAAACGTTTAGGCTTTATTTAAAATTGTCGTATTTTACTGCAAGGTAATGGCTTCCCCCAAAAATACCTCACGCTAGCTGTTGATATAGGCTTCATAACTAAGTCATAGATCTACCTAGTACGTTTCCTCTAACCACTTCGCCTACTGACTCGTTTTCACTATAATAAATATAATAACATAAAATTGAAAGGCATTTAACGGTCTGTAGCGCTTAGGCAGCGACTTGAAATAAAATAATGAAGCAACTGATATATTATTGAGTAATCCAAATTGTATGGTTAATATGTATAAATATTAGCTATATTTACCCATAAGAGAAAAATTATAAAACGCTGTCGTGCCTCGCAGCTGGGAGAAGAAAGATCCGTATCAAATAGCGGCAACCCTCTCCCAACTGTCTGCGTTTAGTTTAAGCGAAAAATAATTCTAGTAAAAAAAACACTAGCGATACAAATTAGAATTAATAAAAAAAAATTGAAAATTGTACTCGGGTACATTTAAAGGGAGCCAAATTATTCGTTATTAAATCAGCATGGTCCTCGTGAGCCGCAGGTTGTCAACCCCTGACTAACAACCTTCATTTATAAAAAGTCTTCATTTCAGGTGATAGAGACATACTGCTCATTGCGCTGCTCGTACCCAGCTGGTTCTTTACTAAATCATAGGTCCAGCTGGTAAATATCCTGGATCCAACCACGCCACATGTATCGGCTCTTGATCACTACGAAAGATAGTAATACAGAATTGAAAAGGGAAAACGGGTAAATATATCGAGAACCAAAAATAATCGTTTATAAAGCCTCATGAGCGAGCCGCAAGTTGGTCACCCCTGAACTACAACATTCATTTATAATATCACATTATATCAGCCAACAGATGCGCAATTCAAAGCGTAGGTCTGTCCTAAAGATCATGATAGCTGGTTGCGCTGCTTGTATCCAGCTGGTGCTATACTAAATCGTGGTTCCAGCTGGTACGTATCCTGGATCCAATCACGGCGCTTGCTGACTCGACTTCACTATAAAAAATATGATAACACAAAATTGAAAAGGGAACTAGAGTAAAAGAATCGTGAATAAAAAATAATCGTTCATAAAGCCACATGAGCGAGTCGAAAGTTGGTCACCCCTGAACTGCAACCTTCATTTATCACACATCATGTCAGACGAACGACTGCTCTATTTAAAGAGGGTCTGCCCAAGTCGCGTCTGCCGGGACGTCTTAGTCAATAAAATGTAACCTAAGAAGAGATATCTCAATATAGTTGCAACACTAAACATGTGCTTTCTTCAAACGTATACTGGACCGATTTAAACATAAATTTATCTGCGGCCTCTGCCAAACGCCGCTCTCAAAGTGAAATAACGTGATAGCTGTTTTCCGATAAATTATCCCAAAAAGTACAAGGCATATATTGTTGGCCAATTTAGTTTATAAGATACAAGCTGAAAGTAAATATAATAAAAAGGAAGATAAGAATCAAAAAATGAGAAGTAATAAAGAAACCTAATATAAACAAGTACAATTGTATACATATAAACAAACTTATATATAATATATATATTTATATATAATATATACATAAGTTGTTTTAGATTAAGGTCTGTATTAGAACACGCACATGTTCAATAGAAAAACTTGGGAATTTTTTTCCAAGAATTATATATATATATATATAAATATATATATATATATATATATATATAATTCTTGAATTATATATATATTTATATATATAATTCAATTCTTTTATTATCGGAACTATAAGGTGTGTGTGTGTATATTATTTTTTTATTATTAAATATATAATTATATTTAATAATAAAAAAAATAAAAATAAAATGAAAATCCAAGAAGACGATTCCTCGAGGAGCGAAGTGTTTTTTTTTTTGTATATTGGCTACGACCTGAAATTCTTCCTATTCCTTGCAGTGGGAGTCCATCGGTTGAAAAACAAAAGAAGAATGGTGCTCATTGTGTAATAATTAAATTCTACTAATGTATTAATAATATTTATAAAGAAACAACCAAATAATTTTAATTTGACGTTTTTGATATAGATTCACGTATTGGATTAAAAATACATGAAAGATTTCTTTGGTATACAGATTAAAATTTATGTTTTACTTACATTTTCTATTAACCTTTGTCTCCTTGAGTAACTTTATTAGTTTCAATGTGGTTCCACAATTACTTTTTTCGGTCGATACATACAAAATGACAATAACTTTTCTAAAAATTAAGGATATAATTTTATTTATTTGTAAGCAAATTTTGAAAAACGTAATCTATTAGTTTTTCTTTTTATTTAATTATAAAGATTTTATCTTTGACCAACAGATCAAATATATAATATAAACACAACATTACAGTTTTGGCTTACAATTTCATTCAATAAAAGATTAAACAGCGTCTAACTACACTGTCGAAGTTCCTTCAGAACAAAGCCTTCGCAATGACCTTTGTAATCCGTATAACAAAGGGGAATTAAAGATAGCCTGCCTGGATTTCTGTCTAGATATTTCAGTTTCACTAGAATAGATTCAACCGTCCCTGAAGAAACTTCTTGTAATGGAGTAATTATATACTTTTTTAGGTTAGAAATGTCTATATAATTGACTGACTTGAAATGACTTTATGTTTGGTTCTAATCGGTGTAACATAACTCCTGAAGATGCCCCGTGGAAGCGTGAAACACGTGTTGAGTAATTTGGCGGTGGCGGTTGTGTGATTCGCATTGTTTGCCGCATACGCATTTATCAGCGGGCTGGCGGGCGGTGCACTTTGTTGCACGACTACCACTGCATCTGTGGAAGTGGCTAAATATTGGTCCTTTTCTTACTTAGGATGGACTTCCGCAAGGTAACGCCTGATTCCATTAATTGTCTATATAATTATTACATATATATATATATATATATATATATATATATATATATATATATATATATATATATAATGTAATTTACAAATAAGGTATAAGACATCTATAGGTGGATATATCGCCACGCTTGGCAGATGGGTTGGCGATCACAGTGTGTTATTGTGGTACGAGGATGCTGCTCAGTAGCGCCCTCAACTGGAAACTTGTTTGTCAGCAGAGGCAATACTGTAAAATAAATACACAGCTTGTGAATTATATAAGATTGAATCTTAGTAATCGAACCCGCCAACTAGGATCACAAGTTTCAGTCTCCCACCACTGGACTACCACTGCTCTTCAATAGACTAAACATTTAATGGTTGTGTAAAAGGTTGTGCGACAATTGCGAATGAAGACTTCTAGACCTTTGAAGGAACAATGAAACGGATATATATTCTTTTATATGCTTTGTAAAATACAAGACATTAATACAATATGCATTTAAATGTACACACACACACACACACGCGCGCGCGCGCATACACACATAAACACACACAAACACATATATATATATATATGTGTATTAACTACCGTTTACATATTAAACTGCCTAAGTACATAATGGCGGCATATTTTGAAACGTAACCTGGACGTGCCAAATCAACTGCCGGGTGTATAAACCACGAAATGATTACAGAGTTTCGTATTAATGTGAGAAATAAAAGAAGAACGTATGAGAGACACTAAAGAGGACGTAAGAATATAATAAATAATTAAACGAAACTGTCTCTGTGAAATTAAGACAGAGGTTATAAGAGAGATTCCCAATAGTGGGGTAATAAAAATGCAATCAGTGTTAACTGCTGTCTACATACTAGGCTGCCTAAGCACATAATGGTAACATTCTTCGAGAAGAAACTTCTATCTGCCAAATCAACTGCCGGGTGTATAAACCATAAAATAATACAGTTTCGTATTAAAGTGACAGATATAAGAAGAATGAGTAAAAGCCACTAAAAAGGACGTAAGAATGTATAACATATAAATAAATAAATATAAATAACGAAACTTCTATGTGCCAAATCAACTGCCGGGTATATAAACAATGAAATTAATAAGCACTTTCGTATGTTAAATTCCCAACGGATTGAAATTTAAAACTACTGCGTTGAATTCCAAACGATTATAAAATTTGAACGAATTGTAAAATATAACTCCCAGGAGTATATTTTAACAAGTTCGCATGGCGGGATCTAGTAGCGATCCCGGACTTCCTTCCGCAATTCCACCGACAATTACACGGCAATAGCCTGCCTTTATACGCCGACAGCGAACCGGAAGATAAATGTACCGCCTTCTCATACGGCATCCGCATCACAAATGAAATAACCAACTTCTGCGTTCAATTCTTATGCCAAAAACATATTAATATTACGAAAAAGATCATATATACATACACTTTATATATTAAAATTACTTAAATACAATTTACTAAATTTGTTTTTAACAAGAAATGTACCATAATCTAATTTAATTTTATGGCCTTTATTAGGTGTCTCTGATTCTCCTATCTTATTTATGGGACAAAGACGTTTTTTATTTTAATATTTTCTTTATCTCTCATTTTTTCCATACTCTCTTATCATTCTTTACACGATCTATCTTTCTTCTACTTATATTCTGTAATATCTATCTTTCTCTCTCTTACTTACCGTTCATTCATCGCCTCACTACCTTTGCCTGGTTCCGTAATATCACAGGTTTTGTTTATCATATTATTTTTACTTTATCTTATATTCTATTTTACATTTTATAATTTGGTTATCTTATTTCTTTACAATTTATTCTCGTTGTTTTAGCTACTACATGTGATATTTTTGTTTATACTGAAAAGGACCAATATTTAACCACTTCCGTACATGCAGTGGTAGTCGAGGTAGCGTCGCATATTCGGAGGACTTCGGTACGATTCCGTAAGCAGACTAATTAAAAATACAAGTGAGGACACCATTGCCTCACTAATGGTAGAAAAATCCTACAGGCCAGTGTTTCTTGATTATTGCAAAAAAACCATATTTAATGGAATCAGGCGTTACCTTGCGGAAGTCCATCATAAGTAAGAAAAGGACCAATATTTAGCCACTTCCGCACATGCAGTGGTAGTCGTACAACAAAGTGCACCGCCCGCCAGCCCGCTGATAAATGCGTATGCGGCAAACAATGCGAATTACACAACTGCGAACTAAACCACTCTACGCGTTTTTCACCCCTCTACGGGGCATCTTCAGGAGTTATTTTACACCGATTAGTGCCAAATACAGACTCTGTGTTTGGCACTAATCGGTGGCTAAATATTGGTCCTTTTTTACTTATATATGGAACTTATACAAAAAATCATAAGCATCGATATCTAAAAGATCGTCAATACTCCAGTAAGGTTTATTTATTGTATTATATTTAAGCTTAAATTATTTGTATCATAATTCTGGAATCATTTCGATCCTATTTACGATCTCAAAAACGAAATTATTTATAACATTAAGAATAGAGTGGTACATATATCTGATTTGAGTGCTCCGACGTAGAGAGAAGTTTTGTTAAAAACAAAATAAATTTCACGTATATCCAGTAGTGATATATAAGCGGTAAATATTAATTCATATGTTGCGAAATGAGAATTTTAATAAAATGTTTCGCCGCACTTTCGTTGCGGCTGCCGTCTCCCGAAATTTTGCTGTTAATATTTAAACACGGAGCATTACTCTTTCATATTTGCATTCGGTAAATAGTTTTCCAAAACTTCCTTACCGACATTTACTTATATTTACATATATCGTATATTTTAAAAGTTTGTGTTTAGTTTAAAATCTCTGATGATGGTAATATTGCACTTTTAGTATACACTCGCAGCTATTAGCGTTTCCAAATCTTCAACCCACGCCCCACAAGGGGGCAATTTGACCTATAAAGAAGCCAGTGCTTTATTTCAGTAGCGAATTTAATGGTAAAAGCAATTATGAATGTTACATACAGGAGGAGTGGTGTGGAGCAAGGCGCAAATAAATTTGGGAGACCAGGTATAGACAGTTTCCAACGGAGTTTAAATAGATATTTCTTTCGTCACACATATATCTTAGAAATAGCTATTAAGTTAGTTTAATTTTTGTCCAAATGAGCATTTTAGCTGGTGTTATAATGTGGTATTATGGTATGTGTGTGTGTGTGTGTTCGTCTGCGTGTGTGCGTGTGTGTATACATAGATGAATAAATAGTACACTTAAGTAAATAGTAATGATTTATTTTATTTTTATATATATTATTTTTATTCATTCACAACAAACTTCGATCGTTAAACAAAGATATATATATAAGAATAATAATAAATATTATAACATATTTCATATGGTCTTTTTTAAAAATTCTACCCCTTATAAACTTCATGTAAATCTAAAAGTATATATTAATAAAAAGTTAATTATAATACATATGTTTTATTTAATAAATCGAATGTTGACTTTAAAACGTCTCATCCAAGATGGCGCCCAACTTCCGTCAATAAACTGTTCAGTTTCAAAGGTAATATTTCACAGGGCTGATCCCGTATCTGTACCCTATCTATTCAAATAAAGAGACAAGGGTAAGACTTGGGGATCCGGAGGATTTGAGAGGGTTAGAGGGTAAAGCACTCGTAAAACATAATACACCTGTTTATCCTCCGAGAAATCTCCAAGGGGCAGTCCCGACGTTTAGGACTCTAGACTAACGTATTGTATGTTTTATTTTTAGCTACACACTTCGAATGTGTTCGAAAGTCGTTTAATAACATTTTGTGGTATTCTTATCAGAAAGGAGATTAATTATGTTAACAAAATATTAAAATGAAATAAATAAAATGTAAATGGTAGTATCAAAGGCACCTAGGGAGCAATGAAAAGGGCGTTGCTCGAAGTTTTGCTGCGAGATTATATCATAAATGAGATGTTCCGCAGAAAAATTCGTTCGTTCGAAGTTCGAAGGGTTGCTTGTCTTAAATAACAGCGGAAGGACATGCACATTGCTAGAGTAATCTACAGCTGTTGACAACAAGTGTTTGCTCAAAGACGCGGCGTACGTGATCTACCTAGACTAGAGAGTTCCTCAAACTTTTTTGTGTCGTAGACCCCTTGCCATGTTTTTCCGTGTTGGGTAGACCCCCTACTTTCCTGATATTGATTTCCTGTAAATTTCTAACTGTAGTGAAGTTTAGTGTTAAAAACTTAAAGTAAAAACACATGTTAATTTATACATTTATTAATTGAATTTAAATTAAAACTACTCAAAATAAAATTTTGTATCTGTTATAAAATAAACGTAACATTAAATAAACTATAAATAAAATAACATAAGCAATAAGTCAATATTTTTAGTGAGAAGGATGAGCCTGATGCTTTAATAATAAATTATCAACATTTGCAAAGCTCTGAGACTGCGACCCTCAGGTTTTTATAAGTTCAAAATGTATCGCGACCACAAAGCGAATACCAACATCCTTCAACTTACACAATTTTATAAACATACTCGTATATAATAATTTTTTAATTTCATAGATATTTTTATAAATAATGTAAATGTTTTGATATTAAAAGATAGTATGATGTAAGTAAATAGGTACTATCAGTGTATGTGTTGAGATCCACTATCGTGGACCCCCATTTTCATTTCATGGACCCCCAAATTTTTTTCCGCTGACGTAGACCCCTTGCAGGTTGTCATAGACCCCTAGGGGTCGATATAGACCACTTTGGGAATCACTGGTCTAGACTGACTCTACTTACCTCTAGATAGACAAGGTCGCTAAAAGACACTGTATGGGGGTAGCGATCATTATAAGGAGGGGGAGCGGGGGTATTAACCATAGCGCTGTCATCAGCTGACATGAATGAATGAAAGTAAAACATTGTATTTATTTATGTACAATTTTTTGTACACCATAGATAATAACTCAAAAAAAAACAATTCATACAGAGGTACAAGAGGCGCTCTTATCGCTCGAGGCGATATCTACTAGACAGCATTTGGATTTGGGTGATATAGTGAAAATACATGATATTTATATAACAATGATATGTGCAAATAATACAACAATAAAACATTCCTAATTGTTCCGAACGGAAATGTATATGTGTTTATTTTTGTGTGTGTATACGTGTTAGGTTGTTTCTTGGACACGGACAAGCATATATATATATACATATATATATATATATGTGTATATATTTATATATGTATATATTTATATATATATATATATATATATATATATATATATATATATATATATATATGTGTGTGTGTGTGTGTGTGTGTGTACGTGTGTGTTGAAAACAGACCGCCAACCACTCATTATGCTCCAAATTTGTAAGCTATGGGTGTTAGATTGGTCACCTGGCATTTTCTTTTTTATGACACCATATTGTGCTGTTTTCTGCGCTTTTAATAATATTTGTTTAAGCCTTGATCAAAATAGAGTTATTCTTTTTTGTAATTTATTCTTAAGAAATATTATCCTATCCAAAAATTCGAGGTGGCACTGTTATTTAAAAGTACATTAAACTGTACTCTTATGATTACTTGAAAGATAGCTGGAACGAGATCTTAAAATGCACTTTAAACTTTACAAAAGGCTCGCGATTGTAGATCACCTACGCAAAAAGGAAGAAATGCCTATGCCTTCATAAAGGCAGAACAAAGCTGTTGGTATAAATTGTAATAAAAACTACACATAAGTTTTTATACAATAATATATTAAATCGAATACACGCCAGTATATACAAACGTGCATAGAGACGAATACATAACGATAGGTTGGTAAAAACTAGACTTCAAAGCTTGGAACATCAGCGATAATTTGTTAGTATACCAGTGTTCCACAGACTGAATTTACTGTGCATCAGAAGTACAACAATTTCTCCATCTCCTTTCTTCCATCGAACAACAAGACGCATGGATTCACGACATCCGTATGCTAGTTGAAACTCCTCCCATGCACTAAGCGTTTTGCTTAATAATTGGAGAAGTGGAACAACATAACAGCATAATTGTTTTCAGACAATTATAACTTAGGAGTCATCAAGTTAAGAGTGAATATGTAAGAAAAGGACCAATATTTAGCCATTTCCGCACATGCAGTGGTAGTCGTGCAACAAAGTGCACCGCCCGCCAGCCCGCTGATAAATGCGTATGCGGCAAACAATGCGAATCACACAAGCGCCATCGCTAAATTACTCAACACATGTTTCACCCCTCCACGGGGCATCTTCAGAAGTTATGTTACACCGATTAGTGCCAAACACAGAGTCGTTGGAGTGACACTTTATTGCACGACTACCACTGCATGTGCGGAAGTGGCTAAATATTGGTCCTTTTCTTACTAAGGATGGACTTCCGCGAGGTAACGCCTGATTCCATTAAATAAGAAAAGAGTGAATATGTTTCTTCTAGGCTAGCATGTAGTATTTTTTCACCTATAAAGGATAAAAAAAATGTTTTCATGAAGAATTTCTGCGTAAAATTTCATTTTATTAAAATAAACTCGTAGTAAATAATCGTTATAAATTCAGACTAAACGCGGCTACAGCTCGAAGCCAAACGAATCCCAGAGCGTTTCTCTCGAGTTAGTGAAGTTAATGTCAAGTTACTGTCAGATTAGCACGCCGGGATAGCGCACCGGATTTCCCCAAGTCTGCAGACTGGAGATGTTTTTGAATACTCTGTATCTCGCGGGGATTCCCGGAATTCTGATGTCGAATTATCGAAATATCAAGCTGTATTGTCTTGTTTACAATACATAATGCAAGTTATTCAAGTTAAAATAAATATCAAATTAAGTTAAACTGTTAATTTGCTCGTGACTCTCTCTCTCTCTCTCCTAAGCATTATTAAGCCCATCTGATCATGGGGTCTGCTTTCCTTATTTTCTTTCTCCACCTCGCTATAGTATCTGCCCATCTTGCCTTTCATCTTCCTCTTCTTCTGTAAAATAAAACTCCGGTTGTGAGATTCGAACAGAACTAACTTTTATTATTTACGTTCAGAAACATACCTACATTTCACTTTATAACAATGACGGTAGGAACACTATACAATCTATGTTCCAATAGATGGCGGTATATGTATATTAATTAATGATTATTTGTATATAATTTCAACATTCTGGACCCAGAAATGTTTAAATCCATAGCGACATTCCCGATGTATTCAGTAGATATCCTTTTACTTGTATATACCATCAAAGCCGACTCTCTCACACTATATATAAATAATTCATCTGGATAATTATATAAATAAATGATAACATGAATTGTAAGTTGTTCACATATAACATGTTATATCAATATATGTTTTTTTTTAATTCGTTACATTTAAAGCTCCAATAAAACAATAAACAAAGTATGGATGAAATTAAACAGTAAAACATCGGAAATCATTTTATACGTTACAGCGAATATGGCGCGGAGGTGCGAAATGGTTGTCGTAAAATTTGACGAGGTCTGGCTTTGTGGGAACCCCTATCTAGACATCTCTTCTGCGTTTATTTTTAAAGCCGTTTTTATATAAAAATGCCTTGTGAATTCTTATATTAATCATGTAGATATTTAAGAAAAGGACCAATATTTAGCCACTTCCGCACATGCAGTGGTAGTCATGCAAGTGTCTCTGTGTTTGGCACTAATCGGTGTAACATAACTCCTGAAGATGCCCCGAGGTGAAACACGTGTTGAGTGATTTAGCGGTGGCGGTTGTGTGATTCGCATTGTTTGCCGCATACGCATTTATCAGCGGGCTGGCGGGCGGTGCACTTTATTGCACGACTACCACTGCATGTGCGGAAGTGGCTAAATATTGGTCCTTTTCTTACTTAGGATGGACTTCCTCGAGGTAACGCCTGATTCTATTAAATACGTAGATATTTATATGAATCTAGAGATGTGGTGCAGGATGCTCGGACCTCGTGGGCGGTGCACCAACGTTTTGGTGTTTAAAGAACTCTCGCTATCGCTGTACGCATCAAGCGACCATTCGCGAGTTTGACTATATTGTCGGTCTACCTAGTAGTACCGAACCGCGTCAACCAGTTCGTGGTCGCCACTTCAGAACCTGTCCCCCTTCTGTGCCACTTTAGACAGGCACCTTAACACGTTCACTGCGGCTTGAGGTCGATTCAGCTTCATGGTAGACTTTGCACTGGTGCGGCGCGTAAAACTCGTGTTTTCTCTCTAGTGCGGCGGCTGTTTACACTCAACCGTATGAGGTATGACAAAAACAAATATAGCTTTCTTTATGTCTGCGGAGCATTGACTCAATATTGTAAAAAAATATTGATAAACATGAGGCAGAAAAGGCCTCAACCGCACTACTAGGAAGTTCAGCTTGAGGCTGATTCGACCTCAGCCGCACCAGCTGAAAGTTCTTCAAAATTGGGCCCGCAGTGAACGTGTTAACTATGTCCAGCTATTGTAAACTATTAAAAACTTGCCTAAAAATACCTTCACTTCAAACACAAAGCTACAATAAAAACAATTACAGTAACCTTATTTGATATTAACGTTAAAAACAAATTTCACGTTAATTGTGAACTGCTCATGAGTAGAAGTAATTTGTTATTACATGCCATATTCGAATTACGTTCTAATAATACACAGGCGAAGGTTGAAATTTACTTGAATTATTTCCTGTGACACGATTTACACGAAGTTTCTAGAAAATGATTATGACTTTCTTATAGCACAAAATATTATTCCCCGTCTTTTCTATTTTTATACATTTGAAATGGCAGAGTAAAAACCTTTAACGAATTTTCTACTAGTCAACCCAAATGAAATTCAGAAATATCTAGCAAGCAGTACATATATATAAGTTGAATAAGTATTAGCTTAGTCAAGTTAGCGTCGTGTAACTTATCGTGTTACATGAGTATTGCTAATTTTATACATATAATTCATATATATATATATATATGTGCCTCCAGACGTATTCTACAGAGGCGCTTTCGTTTTAATAATCAGTGGACATCTGAAGTTAGAGCTCTAAAGAAATTTGCAGGATATATATACACACATACAAATATATAGACATTTACATATGTCTACATGTATATATGTATATATACTGCTACAACAAGTCATTGGTCTACCTAGGGGGGCATACCTACGCTCATCAATCTGCTCGTGGTCGCTATTAGAGAACCTTTCGGCTACAACGATTCATCGGTCTACCTAGAGGGGCATACCTACGCTCATCAATCTGCTCGTGGTCACTATTAGAGAACCTTTTGGTTGCAACGATTCATCGGTCTACCTAGGGGGCATACCTATGCTCATTAATCTGCTCGTGGTCACTATTAGAGAACCTTTCGGCTACAACGATTCATCGGTCTACCTAGAGGGGCATACCTACGCTCATCAATCTGCTCGTGGTCGCTATTAGAGAACCTTTCGGCTACAACGATTCATCGGTCTACCTAGAGGGGCATACCTACGCTCATCAATCTGCTCGTGGTCACTATTAGAGAACCTTTTGGTTGCAACGATTCATCGGTCTACCTAGGGGGCATACCTATGCTCATTAATCTGCTCGTGGTCACTATTAGAGAACCTTTCGGCTACAACGGCCATTGGTGACACTAGCGATGTGCCCAAGCTTCTGCCACTTAGTTCTTCTACGGACCTCCACGTTTATAATTCGGGTCAATGACCCCTCATTACACTTGTAATAAGTGTAAATATATAAATAATTAGTTTTATGTTTTATAAATAGGTGTACAAAGTTAAAATTAAGTTTAATTTTAAATAATGAGTAGCGAGTCATCTAAGAAACTAACGGAACAACTAGAATCCCGGTAACTGGTCAAGTACTCGATAACAATTACGATTCACTTTTGAACTTAGTTCAAGTGGAAATTCACGGCATGAATGAGATAACAATTGTTCGTCGCGCGTACAAAGCGGACAACGGTTAAGTTTTATTTAATATATATTATTCACTACTTTATAATTACGTAAGAAAAGGACCAATATTTAGCCACTTCCGCACATGCAGTGGTAGTCGTGCAACAAAATGCACCGCCCGCTATCTGATAAATGCATATGCGGCAAACGATGCGAATTACGTAACTGCCACCGTTAAATCACTCAACGTGTTTCACGCCTCCACGGAGCATTTTCAGGAGTTATGTTACACAGATTAGTGCACTCTGTGTTTGGCCCGCGAAGTTGCGGAAGTGGCTAAATATTAGTCCTTTTCTTATTCAGACTTTATATATACTTTGCATTCGCTATTTAGTACATCATATATCTAACGATAGTACGTTTTGTTTTTATTGACCGAGTTTCTGTAGGTATCTCGTTAACTGCACGTGAAATAGGAACTTGGCTAACAGAGGTTTAAAAATTTTTTCAGATCGAAACATTTTTATTTAGATTTCTCCTTTCGTTATTACAATTTCTTCTTCTATTCATTTTTAAACTACGAGTACCACAACATTTACTTTTTAAAATTACAATACATTATATAAAAGAGTCAGTTACTATTTTCTAACGAATGTACGGATTCGCGTCCAATGCAAATGAAAATTAGCCGATCTGTGTACAATTCTGCGGTAAAATCACACGATTGCTCTAATTGAGGGATACCACAAGCGTGATGATACTATCTATTACTCGTAATGAGCTATTTTGTCCGATACCAAACATTGCACACTGTGATGTGGAAAAACGTTAATTGAATAATTAACATAATTTGTGCCCGGAAAATGAATAATGCGCCTACGAGCGGTTGCGTATCGTTCCCTAGTTCAAATCCGACTCCCCGAGAACTGCAACGGCCGCGCGCGCACGTGCTGCGCCTTGACTACCTGCCAGGCGCAAGCAAGAGCGCGTATAGTGCACGCCGTGCGAGTGAGCGAGACGAGTGGACGTGACGAGCAAACGGTTGAGCGTTGTGACGACGTCCGCGGGAACTTTCACATATGGCGGCTTTTTATGTAGCAATATTATTACAACACTACCTATGTGATATTTTATCTGTCGTTGTATTTTTAAAGCTCTTCTCGTAGGCGGAAGTAACGAAGCGTAGAGGATTACGTATTCGTAGCATCTCGTAGACGCCTACGACTTTTATTAATTACGTTTATATTCTATTATCGTAGGTTCAAAGTGTATTCATAGCAAAATTCACATTTGGTTAAGTAGGGTATGAAATTTATTTAACAAAAACTTTTTTGAAAGAGTAACCGCGAAAAACCCATCTGTATGTTTTGTGAGTAGGCATTATTCTCACACTGTACACAAATCGACATTGTTATTGTTCATAAGTGGATAAAAAATACAACAAGTTAATACTTTTATGATATACGTAAATGTGTCAATTTATATACATATATGTACATACATATATATATATGTATGTACATATATGTATATATGTGTATATATAAATATGTATATATATATGTATATACATTTATATATATATACAGGGTGTCCGGTAATGAATGGATAACCTTGAAATGTCTTATAGTACAACTTATGTCTGTATGGAAAAAAAAACGAAACATAATACATCACAAGTAGTACCCTTGATATATATAGACTTTTTCAATGTTATTTAACAGTTGCAAAATTATACAGGATGTTAGGTTATAGTCGTGAAAGCATCGAAATGTTGCAAATATAGCGCAATTGTTGGCAAAAACTGTCGTTGTATTTCGTGCAACAGAGATACAGCTCTACGAAGCCGAAATTAACCGATTGTCTCTTTCTAAAAGTCGATGTGCAATATTTATCGCCGGGTACTGTACTGGACTCCCACTTTCAGTGCAGAAGTTGACCAACGATGGGATTTTAGTGAGTAGGAATCTCACATAACCTACCCTCAGAGGTAGAGAATCTTGAAGTCTTTTACTTGCACTTTTATATCTTCAATTATTTTAACATAAATAATAAGCTACCACCGACTCCGAATTCATTGCTCTTTTTAAATAAAATCTAACAATATTTGATGTAAATGAGTCAACAAATCAAGATCCACTTTTATTTATTAATACATTTTTAATTTCACAATTAAAACTAAGTAAAGGAAGCTACGAAATATGTTGTGAAATTTTATAACACCAAGTCATTTTTCTTTCGTTTCGCGGCAAATATTTTTACCATTATGATGAAACACATTTTTATCTACCTACCGTAATTTACGTAAAAGAATTATCCCGAAAAAAGGGTCCCTGCGGACCGGAGCTCTGATAAGGGACTTGTAATTTGTTATTTACGCATGGAGCGTAAATGACGAATTATTTGCGTACAATATTCACTTGCGGTTTTTTAGTAATCTTTCTAAACTCTACTATTAATAAAATAATAACCTTGATATTATAGGTATGACTCTACAGAATGATTAAAAACAGGTGTAAAATCTATTACTAGTACATTTCGCCAGCAAAAACGTTTCTATTATAAAAATTGATGATAAAATTATAAGTAAGAAAAGGACAAATATTTAGCCACTTCCGCACATGCAGTGGTAGTCGTGCAATAAAGTGCACCGCCCGCCAGCCCGCTGACACGCATGCGGCAAACAATGCGAATTACACAACTACCACCGCTAAATCACTCAACACGTGTTTCACCCCTCCACGGGGCATCCTCAGGAGTAATGTTACACCGATTAGTGAACCGAGACAAAACCTTTTTTGACTCGGTGTTTATCAGCGGACTGGCGGGCGGTCCACTTTATTGCGTGACTACCGCTACATAGCGGAAGTAGCTATATATTAGTCCTTTTCTTACTTAGGATGGACTTCCGCAAAATAACGCCGGGTTCCATTAGACAAAATTATCCTATTTAAAGTGATCACCTGAGAAGAACCAGCGAAGGAAACTCAACGGGACAGTGATTTTTTTTAATAATATAATAATACATTTATAAAACAGTTTAAAAAAACGATAATGCGTTGCTCTGTTTTCAGAACAACGAAATTTTTTCTGTAACATATACCTACATAGTCTAGAAAAATTGTCTAATAAAACGACTTTTAAACTTATTATTTTTATTCTAGATTCCTTTATAAAGTTTATTCTGCAATATTTTAAATAATTAATTTGACATCTCAAATACCAACTGCTTTACCGACCGGCGATCACAATGGACGCTATAGAAACACTATTGTTGACAGCGCCATCTATGATGTGTCAACGTTAAACAAATACTGCTTTACCGACATTATATAAGCGCTGCACAATAATAAATAGAATTGTTAAAGAAACTAGTTTCTGTTCATATATTACTTATTACTTATTTACTTTATTGGAGATAAACAGTAATAAAAGGCAGTAAGAAAGTACAAACTTAAAAACTTAGAAATATAAAATTAGTTACAATTGTTACCTTATAACTATCTCACTAAGAACATTTAATGATTTATAGTCAAACAATGACAAAACAAATAAAAACATTATTAAACAGGCATTCTGCATATCACACCGCAATAATTACGAGTCACAGCAAGCCGTCACGTTCCAAAGATGTTTAAATTGTATTGTGTGTACTAAATAATTTCGAACGAAATTGTCTTATAAAAGATACGAGAGAGCACGAGAACATATTAATATCACTAAAATATGAATTGTGGAGGTCACACTTCCTGTATAAGAGTGCACGATTACCGATATTTGTCTCTGTTGATAAAAAGACCGGTAACAAATCAATCGGTTTTTCTGTAAAATATGTCAATGCCGTTGATAAGAAAAAAGATTTGATTAGTAGTTAGTAGGCCTACTGGAAGAAATTTCTGGTTAGAAATAAGTAGTGCCTGTTGTGTCAGTTATATTTGTATTGTTACTTTAGTGTTTTTATTGTGTACAATAAACTGTTAAATAAATAAAATAAACCTTTGAACACAAACGTTTTTTGATATTTCTTTTAAATTTGGAATCGTATTACATAAATGACACTGCCATAAAAAAATTGTAACTAACTGAAGTATAGAAAATGTATTCATGTTTCTTGTATTTATACTCAGTCTATTAAACAGCACATGACCAGTCATTGTGGTGATGTTTGGAAGAGGCATATGCCTTGCTGCCGTGATGGTGATGAATAATTTTATGTACATCACACTTACCAGGTTATTCTGTGATGTTTTGAGGTACATTCAATAAAAGTTTTGAGAAGCAATATTCAATATTTTGTTTCCTTCGATCTCTGCGCCTACGAAATCGAATTTAAACTGTTCCTTATACCCTTTTGTATTCAATATGAGTTTCTCTACCTTCCAACATTCAGCACATTGAGTCTGCATCAATCAACGTGGAATAATAACAACTGGAAACGTAGCAGACCCTCTGTCCCCGCAAATTACTACGGAAACTCATGAATAATTCACACGCCGCAGTGAAAACTATCAATTCTCTGTTAAAACGTCGTCCCATTTAATTCGAGTTGTATTCTATTTGTCGAACGAATGTTTCGAATTAAATCACTTTGGTAGCGGTAACAAATTTACGTTGAAAATGGACACGGCAATTCAGTATGCGTACTGTGTTTACAAGATTATTTTCATATTATGATTGAGCTTTAAAACTGATGTGTTTCCAGGTTTATGATGAAGGCACTTTAAATGTCTCCCCCATAAATCACCAAGATTACTTAAATTAACATGTCTTCAGTAAGAAAAGGACCAATATTTAGCCATTATATATATATATATATATATATATATATATATATATATATATATATATATATATATATATATATATATATAATACATTCTTGCACTCTTGTCGGTTATGGTGTCGTGACCTCGTTCCAACCATCAAACGTTCCGTCGAGTCCTCATTACGGATGACATATCCAGAACTTAAGGATTCATCACACAGTCGATGATAGCCTATGTTGAGTTCTTCGAAGATCAAAATCGATGCGCGGTCCACAGGGTTCTAAGCATCCATCAATTTGTATCTATCAGGGGGTCTAGAAAGTAATGTCGTGTCTGTTGACATATTTTACAGGAATACCGATTGATTTGTCACCGCTACGGCATTGATTTTGTATACTAGATGGAAAAAGATTGTTGATAACGAAGGTGAATATATTTTTGATTAGAAATAAAAACTTTTTAAAAACTTTGACGTGTGAATTATATGTATGTGACGTGCGCCCTGATATATTGACGGAAATTTCTATAACCAAAGGTTTTGTCCCTTATTGTGAATCTGTATAACAGCTCTGTTCTGCCAACAGTAAATAATAATAATCAATAATGATGTAAATGTGAATAAATAACAAATCAAGAAAACAAAACAAAATAAAAATAAAATACTGAATGAAAGAAACTGAAGATAAAACTGTAGAAATGTGTATATAAATAATCTATATAAAACGTAATACATTGTAGCAATAAAATAAACCTACACTGTAGATTGAGTATAGGATGGAAGGTGACGAATTTAAAAAAATAAAGATAAATAGAAAATCTAATAGAGCAAATGTTAAAGAGTGAAAGTAGAGAAAAGAAACTGTAAAATAAAAAGAGAATCGAAAAAATTATTACTCCAACAAAACCTTGTTCCTAGCGCGAGCCATAAAAAACTGCTGTTTTTCAATATTAAAACAAACAAATGTGTTTTGTAATTACTTTCACAAAGTAATCCGATTAATAATAATGAAAAAATAATAAATCAACAAAATAGTATAAATAATAATATATATTTAAACACACACACACACACACACACTCACACACACATATATATATATGATACATGAGGCTTCGATCCGCCCGCCGCTGCGACAATGTGGTAGAGTCAACGTAACTCTACGCGGTTTTATGACTTTACCCTTCGTGTACCGCAACATGTCGCCTATCAGTGTCGGGAACGTATTTTTTAAAACGATTAATAAAATGTAATTGTTTATTATCACGTCGTATGTAGTAAAACCAGAGCAAGCGATTATAAACTGTATTTTTAAGAAAATTCGATATGATATAGCTTACTTTATTTTGGACAGATATCCATAACATTTGACAGGTTAATTTCTATGTAGATACAAATACTAATATGTCAATATGGCGTACCAAGGTGACGGGTGCAAACTTGAAACTGCACTGTCAAAATAACTGGTTCACCGTTTTAAAATAATCGACAACACTTGCCCATATGGCTCCATAGCACAGACTTTTCACCACTTACTCAGACACTGCTACCGATTCGAATCCAAAAGACGTAACCACGTGACTTTATGCTAAAACCTTAATATACCTCCGTTCAACTTACCGGACCTCAGAAATAAATCTACGGCTGAATCTTTTGATGAGTTGGCCAGACACATTGTCTTAAACCTCAAGGCATTTAACTTGAAAAAAAATTATGTACCAATAAATTTAATAAGTTAAACTTCCACATTGTATTATTTATATGTATAAATTTTAGGTGTATTCACTAATAAGAAAAATTAAAAATAATAAAACGCCGTCGTGACTCGCAGCTATGAGAAGAAAGATCCATATCAAATAGTAGCAAGCGCTCTCCCAATTGTCTAATTGTTTGCGCTTAGTAAGCACGAAAAAAAAGTGTAAACAAAACACACTAGCGATAAAAAATATATATAAAAAATTACTGCTTCTTGTGCATTTATTTTTTAGATTTAAGTAGAATATAGCCACTCTTTTCTGTCGACTATATAGGTTGTATGCTTAAAAATAAAAACAATAATTCGTTATTATGAAAACAGAGAAACTACTTTTAAAATTATTATTTAAATTCTCGAATTATTTTACAAGAAATCGACTGCTTTACCGACCGGCGACTGCAATGAACGCCATCATAACACCATTTATAACAGCGCCATCTATGAAGTGTCAAGGTTAAAAAGCGACCGCTTTACCGACATTAAATAATCGCGGCACAATACAAAATATAATTATTAACTAGTTTCTTTACATATACACACACACATATTTATGTATATATATATATATATATATATATATATATATATATATATATATATATATATATATATATATATTTATACACATGCCGGTACGAAACGGTTCTATGAATAAAATTATGTGAGAAGCCTTTGTTCTGTATTTTAAATCCTATAATTTTTAATGGTAGTATATTACTTTCAATTTTCACTGTACGAACCTAATTAAATAAATACACAAATTATAATATACGCTTTATTATATATCCTAATATATATATATACATATAAAAGATACGATAGCTAAATTATTAATTAATATCAAAATTATAATTATTTTAATTTTGATGCTCTTGAATGTTGTAACACTATTATGTTGAACTCCGAATGATGCGCGACCATAATTTCATGTTTCCGTGTATTCAAACGCATCATTATCACCTCGTCAAATGGATCCTAGAAATTAATATTAAGTTATATATGCGTACAATTAAAGAAAACTGTATCACACATATCTTCATTGCACGACTACTGCTGCATAGCGGAAGTAGCTACATATTACTCCCTTTCTTAGTTAAGATGGACTTCCGCGAGGTAACGCCTGTATCTATTAGATACATGATTAAAATTAGGTTGAAATGTAACATTTATGATAAATAGATAACAGGTACAAAAAATTTACAGGGTGATTCGAAATAAAGATAATATAATAAAGATAAGTTAGTTCTTTAATTTATAAATGGCCTATACATACAACTATTATATTATATATTTTTCATTATTTTAATGTGATAGGCCAAATACTTTTAACAGTACAGCAGCAAGCTTGCAGAGACAGATAATAAACAATAATTTTTAGAACATATACAAAGGCTGTTGGGGACGAATGGCTTTCTCTGGTGTCCACAAGACGGCAGACGCGGTGTGGGTACACCCCCCCATTGGAGGATTCATATCTGACATCGGGCAAAGTCGCCTCATACGAACAGTACAAGATCAGTCGTCTTGGCGTTCTTTGCCAGATGCTTATGCCTTACAGTGGGAACTCCTCAGCAGATATTAATACCACGAGACAGTGGTAGCTTTCTGGTCCTTCGCGTTGGCCACCTAAATAATTTTAAGATGTTTTGAAATCAATAAGAGATCATTACTAGAATTAAAAATATTTTTCTTACTACTTCCTTTACGCCTGCTTGTGCCATGGAACCCAGTCTTCGCAATGCAAGTCCATAGTTGGTTGCACCCATTACGTTTATGTTTGTCAGTATAGGCATACCTTGAAGGGACGTGTATTTGAAAACAGGTTGTATATACTCAAGTAGTGTGACTGACTGGATCATATAAAACCTTTTTATATTTTTATTTGTTTATACTTTTTATAACTAACTTTGGAAGAAGAACAAAAACTGCTAGTAAGAGAACGAAAAATCATGCGGAAGATCTTGGGACCAGCGAGAAATCAAGACGGATCTTGGAGGCTCCGAAAGAATGCCGAAATTGAGACTTTAGTAGCACAGCCAAATATCATTGGCGAATATAAAGCTCAACGAATCCGCTGGCTTGGTCACTTGGAGCGAATGGGATCGGATCGGAGCGTGAAGGTAGCGTACCTTGAAAAACCGAGGGGTCGAAGACCAGTGGGTAGACCCAGGTATCGCTGGATCGATCGCGTTGAGGCAGACTTGCGCGAATTGAATGTCAGCCAATGGCAGACGATGGCGCAAGATAGAGGAAAGTGGAAGTCTCTCGCCTCGGAGGCCAAGACCCACTTTGGGGCCACTGAGCCAGCGGAGTAGTAGTAGTAGTAGTAGTAGTATACTTTTTATATTGACAGTTTGTGTCGCGATGCAGTTTTGCTTGTTCGTTTGTTCTGTTAGTCTAATATTACGTATTTTTTTTAATGGCCCCCACTATTGGGAGCCATTAAATCTAGTTTGGGACAGGGACTTTATTTACACATAATTTTTTCAGTTTTATCTTTATTCGACACTCACTTTCATACTTCTCAATTTCTTTTATTCTGCCCTTCACAATATCTTGAAATTTATGTTTTTTCATTCCTTCTTGCTTTCATCACCTTCCTTTCCTCATCTTTTTACTCTTAGGTGGCTACGTACATTTATTTTCCAATCTTTATCTTTATTTTTTGATATTACAGATTTGTTTGGATTTGAACTTTTAAATACATTGCTGGACTTGTCTTATGTTCTATTATTATTTGATAAGTTCGTTTACATGTGCATTTATTTCATTTTTGGTTCCAGTTTTTCTATTTGGTTTTGTTCCTTTTAATAGCATTACTTACCACCCAGCCACCAAACGATAGGATACGTATTACATTACTGTTAGCTTGTTTTGTAAAATTATAATTGGATTACCACCATCTCTTTCTTTCAAATCCACACACTCGCCAACACTTGGCTTTAAATATTACATCGAAAGAAATATTAATTTGAATCCAGTCTACCATACAAGGCACTACAGTTATTTCTGAAGGCGAAGGTCGAATTGGCATGCAAATAAAACTTTAACTATTTTAAAATTACCCTGTCCGTTTGTCATAACTACGCCTTCGACTGAATCATCTTCCATTATTCTATCAACAATTGGATTGACTGAATTTAAGGAGACCGTCTGAAAAATATGCAATAGTTAATGTTAAAAGAAAAGTGTTGTGCCACCAGCTGTATTCTATAAAGGCGCTTTCGCTTTAATATCTTAGCGTGAAGGGGAGAGAGAATGCTTCCTCAGCTACTGCAGGAAGGTGGTAATAAATACAATAGGTAAAAATAAAACAAACACTAAAATATAGAAATAAAAGGAATATAGTAGTACCAAAAATAGTGCAATAAACAGTATAATATAATATGATAATTACAAAGAAAATACGTGTTAAATATTTGAACAATAAATGTAATGTTGCAAAATAAAATAGTAAGGAAACCTAGAATGTAGTGGTTGAGGATGGATGTATGGCTAATGGAATGAAAGAGAAAGACTGGGAAAATTGCAGAATGAAGGAAACAGTACGACAGATAAGATGATACATGAAAGAGAAGAATGATAATAATAAAAAATATGAATAAATTACTAGAAATAAAAAGTCCCTGTCCCACACGAGATAGGGGAACGAGAGGTCCCCAACAGCGGGGACCATATAAAAAAAAATATCTTAGCGTGACATTTGAGGTTAGAGATGTACAAAAACTCTATCTCTATCTGTCTCTCTCTCTCTGTATATTTATATGCATAAATATTTATAAATTAATGTTTGTTTGTATGTCCTTCATCAGTCCTTTCAGAGGATGGGCGGCTGTATCTTCTGCGTACCATAATACCACACTGCAATCGCCCACCAGTCTGCCAAGCGTGGCGATTATGGTATGTCTCCCCATAGATATCTTTGGAGGAGGCTTATGTCCATTATTGAATCTTAAACTATGCATTTAATTAAATGATGATTTTTAGTTAAGTTATTTTAAATTTTCGACAGATGGCGCTACTGTCATTATAATGAATTTCATCTATTTCTGCGACAGTTTATACTGAATTGAAACGAAAACAGCAAATAAACGACTACAAATGTATTTAATATTCGTGTAATATTTTTTCTTCAAATATATTTTAGTTGTTGGCATAGAAATAAGCGGAAGATGCAGCTAGTACTAGAAAACAGATTGCATTTTGGGACATATAGAAATGAATTTATAAAGACAAGAAAAAATTTATGTTTTACCATATTTAAAAGCCACTCGTCCATTATGTCCTTCACTAGATTTGTCAATATCTTCATGTTTATATGTACGCTCTATATGTGTTACCTCTGAAAGGAATAAAATATACAATAAAAAATTATATATATATATATATATATATATATATATATATATATACATATAATGGTTTTATAATATTGTAGTAGCGTAGCCTCTTGCAAATTTATATGTGTTCTTGTTGTTGTGTGTTTTTATGTGATTCTCTTACTTCTTTAGTTCTTATTCAACTTAGTTTTTATTCAATTCCTAGTACTTTATGGTCTGTGTACCGCCCTAATGGTTAACTGGCAGAGAGTGCTTTCAGCATTAAGTTTTCCGTTTCAGAAAATGTATAAAATTATATATATATATATATATATATGTAGATATATATTATATATATATATATTTATATATATATATGTATGTATGTATATATATATAAAAGGTAAACCAAGTACCCAAGCAGTCATGAATAAAGCAACATAGGTTTAGTAAATAAGTAAAGATAATAAAATACCAATAATTGTAAAAAATAAAACTAGTAATATAAATAACAACAAATTATGAAATGTAAATAAAATCAAATAATTGAGTCAGAACTGTGATAGTGTAACAAACCGTGATTTAAAAACAAAGATGAGGTATGGAAGGTGATGAACGGAAGACGATTTGAATGTGAAGAAAAATGTAAATTGTGAAGTACAGAAGGAAATTGTAATATAAGATATTAAGAAAGATATAGATAAAAAGTGAAGTAAAAGTTTAAAACGAAAAAAAAAATAGTTTACAAACAAAATGTAAAATAAAGAATAGAACAGAAATAATAAATAAAATAAATCAAAATAGTCAAGTAGTATTTCTGAAGGAAGACTACAAACGCAAATCGATTAAGGAGATGAAATACGAAAAGAAATGGAAGAATTTGTGGTGGATAAAAAAGTAGATAATCTGTGATGTTAATACGGATAAAAGATGAGATATAAAATAGAAATACAGAAATACAAATGAATTTTATACATAAAAATACCTGTACCATGACAGGGGTGAACAAGAGAACCCTAGAAACAAAACTTAAATAATATTCACTACCTTAACACATAAAAAGTCTTCCAAACCATCTATGAAGGAGGCCTAAATAAAAGATTTCAACTTACCTAATATTTTTGATTCTTTTTATACTTCTCGTATTCTTTGTTTTATGCACAACACAGGCAGCGAATTTTTTATCCTTGACCACCGAGATTTCAAGACAATATGTCTCGATGCGATATGCGACCAACTCGTCGCTTACATCCTGTAGGCGATGGTTAATATGAATATTACTGCACTAAATAAATCGTGGAATAAAAAAAAATAAAAAAATTGGCAACAAAAATTGATTTTTTATATAATTGTAATGGAATAGGCGTTTGTCTTCCATCGCATCTGATGGAAAGTGTAGATGAAGACGAAGGTGGTACACGCCCAAAAGAAACCTGTTCACTCTACTCTTAATGGCTCCAGAGTTCAACTCATCAGGAAAACTAGTAGTGTCTATTCAGTTCAGACTGAGACTCTCTCACTCACAGATGTAACAGTTTTCCAAATGCAATCAATTTTGCATATATAATAGAAATAAAATAATGTTATATAAATGAATAGTATAGTATAAAGATAGATTAAGTATATATATGTATATATAATTATTACACTAAATTATTATAATAAAAACTGTATTAGTATCTAATTTATGCCATTATTATGAGATATTAAATGTTATACATTTTTTTTCTACTTTTTTAACTTAAACAATATCTTTTGAGGGACTGAACTAAATCACTGGCTTTTTTACATTTTGTACATAGCTTATACGTCAATCTCCTATTTATTTTAATACCTTTCGCCTGCTTTTTACAATAATGGGAAATACATATACATTAGGGGGACCGTAGAGTAATGTCGTTTCTGACGACATATTTTACAGAATAAATCGATTGGTTTGTTACCTCTCCGACATTGATTTTGTATACTACATGGCAAAAAGTTGTTAATAACGAAAGTGAATATATCGTTGATTAGAAATAAAAACTTGTTAAAGATGTAGTCGCGAGAGTTTAACTTAAAAAAGTGACATTAGCCCAGCCCGCTGATAAATGCGTGTGCGGCAAACAACGCGAACTACACAACTACCACCGTGGAATCACTCAACGCGTAACGTGGCGGGCGGTGCACTTTATTGCACGACTACTGCTACATAGCAGAAGTAGCTATATATTAGTCCTTTTCTTAAATATAAATAAAGGAATGAGGTGATGATCAAAATTTTTGAAAGATATGAGCAGAAAAACAAAAATAAAGAATAATAGAATTCGTGACGGACGGAAGAAGAGAAAGTGAAAGATCTTCTACTTCTTTTTTTCAGCTGATGTACACTGCAATGTGAAAGTCTCCCTCAAAGATCATCACGATGATCAATATGAGTACTACTAGTCCAGAGATCCTTCGGTGCCTCTTGTGGAAGACCTAACCACGCCGCGACTACCACCTCGTGGTCGCGACTAAAGAACATTTCATCACTAACGGCTATACAAGATCTTACGAGGTATAAGAGAAGAAATGAAATGAACAAAAGTTATACAACTTACTGTAAATAAATATACTTAATTTTACATACAATAGGAGCAAGAGACCCCAATAAACGGGGTCACACAAATTAAAACAAATGCGTGATGTTCCTTGCTCAATGATGATATAGATGAGCAATTCTTTGAGCTAACTCTGTAACTTTGATTCTCCTGCCGATTTCCACTAGTTTAAGTGTGAGACTTTAAGTTACAAGTTGGATAGACCTTCTTAACTTAAAGTTTACGCTCGATGCGGACTGCTTCCAAACAGTCCTATTTGATATCTGTTAGTAGATATACACTGGAGAAAAGTTCACCAGTGGACGTCAACTGTTATGATAATAAAAAAACATAAATTGTCTTATAAAAGAAATTTAAAATTAATATTATATTATAATCACAATTTCAATAACAGCACGTTGTATTGCTTTATTCAATTCCGGTAATTTTGACGTCAAAGGCACTGCCATGTTTTCAGGGACCGTACACAGATGCGCATAATCTGTAATAAATTATAATTAATTAAAATATATTCATAATAACATATTATATTTATTCAAATAAGCATTCGTATGGATATTTGGATCATGTAATAATATTGCTGTGAAAGTTCCCGCGGACGTCGTCACAACGCTCAACCGTTGGCTCGTCTCGCCCACTCGTCTCGCTCACTCGCACGGCGTGCACTATATGCGCTCTTGCTTGCGTCTTGGCAGTTAGCCAAGGCGCAGCACGTGCGCCCGCGGCCGTTGCAGTTCTCGGGGAGTCGGATTTGAACTAGGGAACGATGCGCAACCGCTCGTAGGCGCATTATTCATTTTCCGGGCACAAATTATGCTAATTATTCAATAAACGTTTTTCCACATCACAATCGTTTATTTTTACAATGTAAGTAATAAGGTACAAGTTCGCAATGTCGTTTGCTGAGAGACATAGCTGTTTCTTTCGTCCATTTTGAGAATTTAAGCCGTTGTACTTGAAGTCGTCATACAAAACAAAAGTTGGTCGCTGATCTTCGTCTTTGAGAGGCTATTTTAAAATGACTTTAAATGTGTTCCTTTATAGGTGACACATTTAAAACTTTCTTTATACAACATTGAAGATGACCGTTGGGGCCGAAAGATTCTCAAGTGGCAACCACGATGAACGCGGCGTGGGCATGGTTCCCACTGGTTGGACTGACGATATAGTTAAGATCGCAAGAAGTCGCTGGATGTGGGCAGAGGAAAACCAGTCATCGTGGCTACCTTTGGTGGAGGTATATGCCTTTGCGTTTGAATCCAAAAAAAAAATGATTGAAAGAAGATCGAAGATACTTATACGACTTTAGACGCCAAAAGAGGTCTTAGTTCCAAAATGTTTCCTATGTCGCGCAATCTTCAAGGCTGTGTGCTTTTAAAATCTGTTATATACATTGAAATATTATTGTTTGTAAAGGTAATATAAGAGCCGCGAAAGACATCGATAGAAGGCAATTGATCAAATATTCTATTAATAGAACTGCAAATTAGAAGATAGAAGATATAGAGATAAAGATAGATAGATAGACACAGATAGATAGATAGAGATAAAGGTAGAAGACAAAAACACAATGTTTGTTCGAGATTTCTTCGTACTTCTGTGAACCGGGTGTAGACGGTGTGGTGCATCTGATAGCCAACTGTACATCATTCAGAGCACCCCGATTTGCCTCTGAATGCCGGTTTGAACAAAATGATTAGCGAGAACACCATCACCTCACTAATGAAAGATGACAATGCCAAGCCAATATTCCTCAAATGCTGCAGTATGATAGTGGAGGATGTAATAAAAAGAAATAAAACTGATACAGGTCGAGTAAGCAAATAAATAAACAGGATATACAAAGAGAAACAAATATACAAGTAATGAAAACTATAAATAATTGTAGGATAATAAAATTAAAAGTGGAATCTGTGATTAACTGTGATATTTCGTAATATATTAAATAAGAATATAAAATAGCACAAAATAAATGTAAATTAAGTTAAAAAATGTGATGTAACCCAAATCTGTGATGACCAAGGAACGAGGCGAAGGAAATGAGCCGATGAATGAACGAAAATATGTATGAAAAAGAATGATATAATATTGTAGAATAAAAGAAGAGGAAAGATAGATCATAAGAAAAATTATAGAAGAGTACAGAAATAAACGTAAAATAAAGTGAAAAAACTATTAAAGAAGAACAAAATGTTTCAAAATTCACTCACCATCACGAAAATATACCACGCCGTGAACATTAGGGTTTTCTTCTATTCTTGTTATTATGTTGAAAGTAGAATTTGAAAATTCCTGAAAATAATCTTACGTTATAGAACCTCATATACTCTTACAGTACATCTTATACATAAGTAAATAAATACACTCAAAAAACTTTTAAGTTAAACGGTTTTTTGTTACCCAAATTTTGGTGGTTGTGGAAAAATATGTGCCTAGTCCGCCATATTGGAACGGCGTCCATCTTGAATTTTAAATTTTGACATAATCATCGTGTTTAACTAGTGTAGCCCTTTCATTTGATACACACACTGAGGGGGTTAAGGAAAAATATGTAATCCGCCATTTTGTATCGGCGGCCATCTTAGATTTATAATGTTATTGATTTTATTATATTTTATTGTCATCTAAATTAAATGTGTGTACCAAATTTCAGATCAATCTGACAGTGGATAGGTGCTAAAATTTCAATTTCTAATTTTGACCCAAATAAATAAACAAATAAATTCCGTACGGGTCGAACTAAATAAAACCGTTTAATAATACAAAAAATTCACAGGTTCGATTGTCTGGATACATTCATATATAATTCACACTTTATTCATTACTTATATAGGATGGCCACTGCTGAAATATAAGTTTCATGATGGGGGGCAGCATCCTGTGCGTACCATAATACCACATTGCGATCGCCAAGCGTGTCTAAATAAATCATTAATGGAAACCAGGCGTTATTTTGCGGAAGTCCATCCTAAGTAAGAAAAGGACCAAACACAGATAGTAGTGCCAAACACATAGTCACCAAACAATATCTGTGTTTTGCACTAATCGGTGTAACATAACTCCTGAAGATGCCCCGTGGAGGGGTGAAACACGTGTTGAGTGATTTAACGGTGGTAGTTGTGTAATTCGAATTGTTTACCGCATGCGTGGGCTGGCGGGCGGTGCACTTTATTGCACGACTACCACTGCATGTGCGTGGCTAAATATTGGTCCTTTTCTTACCTAAATAAATCATTTATTTAAAATTGTAACTTTTAACAGAACTCTTATTGGTTGTAAACTTATTTTTTTCTGTTCAATTTTTTATTCTAATTTGCAAGGTGTTATAGTTGTGAAGAAGAAGCAAGTAGAAATTCCACAAAAAATATATATCCCCATAAATATCAGTGAGCATCTATTTGCTGAAACTACAATGAGACATAAGTGATATTGAAATGTTTAATAGATTAATTAAACTAGTAAATAATTTTTGGGCGAAGTCCACAGCTGGACGTAAGACTAGTGGGAAACTAAAAAGGTCAACGAACCGCCTTGAGGGAGTATATAATACGCAGTAAGTGTTTAAAACAATATATTGAAATAAATATATGCTTACGGCTGGTAAATCTTTCAGTGTGACCTTCTTTTTAAACTCATTAGGCATTATTATATATAAAAGAATGTAAATGTGAAAGTAAACACTAAGAAACTTTTATAAAACTAATCTAAAATTCGGTAAACTGAAAACTATTACATAAATTGAAAAGATTGACAATACATTTTTGAAATTAAATCTAGTGGGCTACGAGATTGTTTGAGAATTTTTATTCACGTTTGGATACGTGACCTTTGTATAGAAAAATATCAAAGTGTAGAATCTCGAGTCATCCAGTCAGTTTAGTCCAGTGATTCCCAAAGACTATATCGACCCTTAGAGGTCTATGACAACCTGCAAGGGGTCTACGTCAGCGAAAAAAAATTTGGGGGTCCATGAAATAAAAGTGGGTGTCCACAATAGTGGATCTCAACACATACACTGATAGTACCTATTTACTTACAACACACTATCTTATAATATCAAAACATTTACATTATTTATAAAAGTACCTTTGAAGTAAAAAATTCATTATATGTTTATAAAATTGTGCAAGTTGTAGGATGTTGGTATAATAGATTGGTTTAGTCGGTATAGTAGATACAAAATTTTATTTTGAGTGCTTTTAATTTAAATTCAATTAACAAATGTATAAATTAACATGTGTTTTTACTTTAAGTATTTAACACTAAACTTCGCTACAGTTATAAATTTACAGGAAATCAATATCAGGTAAGTAGGGGGTCTACCCAACACGGAAAAACATGGCAAGGGGTCTAAGACACAAAAAAGTTTGGGGAACTCTGGTTTAGATGTTATTTTTTTTTTATTTTGTCAAAGGATTATTTCTATAATTTTTTTCTAACTAATCTTATTATTTGATATTTTATGGCAGTTTTATATCTAATTTTTAAGTAATGCATCTTTTTTGGAAAATTTAGACAGTAGCCGTTCCCAAATATCCGGCTAGTCATGGTACAGCACCCGACGATAAATATTGCTCATCGGTCTTTGGAAAGAGACGATCAGCTAATTTCGGCTTCGTAGAGCACTATCTCTGTCCCACACTACCTATTTGTCGTTTTGTCAGGCTTTGTATTTCATGTGACAGAGATAACGCTATACTAAGCCGAAATTAGTCGAATGTCTCTTTCCAAAGATCGATGTGTAATGTTCATCGCCGGGTACTGTACCTTCCTTTTCTATTCGTAAGTAAATAGATGTCAAAAAAAATGCTGTATATATTTACAAATGAATCATACTATATATGATATGTATGTTATGTATACTATATATGTACATTTTATATAAAAATAATAGAAGACAACACATTAATTTTAATTATTATTTAAATAAACAATTGTAAATAAATGTTAAATGGAAACTTTATTTTTAATCCTTCGAGTTTAACCTTCGAGCACCATACCGCATTATTAATCCAAAACGTACTAAGATACGTCTCCAAGATATATAAATAAAATAAGAAGAGTTACCAAAAATGTTCAGCGCATCTGTATACAGCAGGTGTCAAAAACATTTTATAAAACGGCTATCTTTTCATACGAGAGCACAACACGTGTTTGTCAATGGCAGTGGGTGTTTCATTCAGTTAAATCGATGTCATTTCTCAACTGTGGGCTAGATAGGCGAGGCGGCGCCGTATTTCTCAGCCGTGGCGGCTGTGATAAACAGCACGTAATTTGTTATTATGAGAGAGCAAAATGTTTTCGATATCTACATTGTCGCGTTTCTTAATACGTTATATCTTAGAAGATATATACACAAATGTACATAAATATGTATATATATACATGTAGGTAGATATATATATACATATCGTTTCTACTTACATCCTTCTAAGAGTCTTCGTTTACAGGCAACTAGCGCAATTTATTAACGCAAGCCAAAACTAAAGAATTTGATAATTTTATATATATATATATATATATATATAATATACAAAATTCTCGTGTCACGGTGTCCGAACTTGAACTCCTCCGAAACGGCTTGACCGATTTTTACCAAATTTTACATGCGTATTCAGTATGTCTGAGAATCGGCTACTATCTATTTTCCATACCCCTAAGTGATAAGGGTGGTCCACCCCTAAATTTTATTTTTAATTTTTTAGACAATTTTTTTGTTTTTTATTTTATTATGATACAGCATACAAAAATACATACAAACCTAAATTTTCACCCCTCTACGATCAACCCTTATCTTACATTTGTTAATTAAAAACTTTAATTTTTTTTGCAAAACAACGTTTGCGGGATCAGCTAGTATATATATATATATATATATATATATACATTACAACCGGGGACTGGAAAGTAATGTCGTTTCTGTCAACATATTTTACAGATAAAACCGATTGATTTTTACCGCTCCAGCACTGATTTGTATACTAGATGGCTAAAGGTTGTTGATAACGAAGGCGAATATATTGTTCATTAGAAATAAAAACATGTTAAAAATGTAGTCGTGTGAATTTAACTTAAGAAAGCCATACTTTCCGGTTCCCTTAATTTATACATATATAGTTTAATGAGATATTAATAATAATATCGTCTGAAAATAAGAATAAGATTTATAAAAAAAATAACAAAAAGTCGCCTTTGTAGTTAAACACAGATAGCAAATATTGAACTGTATGTACAAAATGAGTAATACTCGTGTAACACGATAAGTAACACGACACCAACTTGACTAAGCTAACACTTGTTAAACTTGTAATTGTATCCGTGAAATAATAATCCTTGTTATATCTTAAACTTTGCAGACAGGCTTGTACTTAGTTAATAATGCTAGCGGAGAGTGTACACTAAATAAATTTTAAAGTTTATCATCCAATTCGTTAAATAAAAATACGATGTAAAGTTTAAAGAAAAAGATTTCTAATACACCTATCCCCCGATTTACACGGTTCTCGTTTTACACGTTTTCGCTTTTACACGGTTTTCCAAAAAAGTTTTTTGTTTTTGTTTTAATAACCGATTTTATTACCATCTCTCATAATGTAAATATTTCTGCTTCAAACATCGAATCGGCACAAATAACTTCGAGTGATGAAAGTGAATTCGAACCTTCGATTCCGAAAAAAAAGAATGAGAGTAATTTCTTTTTTATTCTTCTGTTTAATGTATATTGTAATTAAATATTTAAAAAAAAAAACAGTTTTTCCGTAATATATTAAATATTTTAACTTGTCAATGCATTTTATTTTTATTTCTGTGTATACCTAAAATTATTGAAAAAAAAATCACAACTGTTAAATAGCAAAATCGTGCATTTTCTGCAAGTTTTTCGATTTACACGGTTTTGACTTGAAAATTTTTATTTTTCGATTTACACGTTTTACTCAGGAACGTATCTACCATGTAAATCGGGGGATAGGTGTAAATTGATTATACTGTTAAAAAAGTTACCAACCGTCACACCAATGGAGACACAACACCTGCAACAAGAGAGAGAACTATTTACGGTAGATCTTGCCTTCATCATCTGACAGCAGTACTCTTTAATGTGAGTGTTTCGTGTGATCACACAGTTATCCAAGCAGGTGATGAAGCTGTAACGCACACTCATATCATAAACCAGTGATTCCCAAAGTGGTCTATATCGACCCCTAGAGGTCTATGACAACCTGCAAGGGGTCTACGTCAGCGAAAAAAAATTTGGGGTCCATGAAGTGAAAATGGGGGTCCACGATAGTGGATCTCAACACATACACTGATAGTACCTATTTACTTACATCATACTATGTTATAATATCAAAACATTTACATTAATTATAAAAGTACCTATGAGGTAAAAAAATAATTGCTTATATTATTTTATTCATAGTTTATTTTATGTTTATTTAATGTTACGTAAATTTTAAATAACAGATACAAAATTTAATTTTGAGTAGTTTTAATTTAAATTCAATTAATAAATGTATAAATTAACATGTGTTTTTACTTTAAGTTTTTAACACTAAACTTCACTACAGTTAGAAATTTACAGGAAATCAATATCAGGTAAGTAGGAGGTCTACCCAACACGGAAAAACATGGCAAGGGGTCTACGACACAAAAAAGTTTGGGGAACTCTGATATACACAACAACAAACATCAATAGTTAGTAGTAATAATATCCAGCCTATCACTAATACAAGATAATGTAAGCAAGTAGTATAAGTCAATATTATTATATAGCAGTATTGTACCAGTTTAAGAAAATAGAACAAAAGTATAATTGTAAAAATAAAGAAAAAGATGCAAAATAACCAGATGTAACTTAGCATAGCTGTATTATAAAGAACTGAGGTGAAGAAGAATGAGAGAAGATGAAAGAAAGGAATGTAATGAATGATAAAGAGTGGAAGATATTGTGATGGGTGGCAGTAGAGAGAATGAATCATAATGTGATGTATGAAAGAAGAAATAAATTAAGAGTGTGAATCACTTATTGCAAATGAACATCCTTAACCTTACACGTGTTAGGGGAGTACGAGAGGCCTCCAATAAAGGGGGCCATTAAAAAAAAGCACACTCATTTTCCGTACATCACCAAGAACGCACTAACGATTCAACCCTCGTTCCAGATGCCAGATGCGCTAGATCCCATACAGTACCAGAGTTATTAGCACACTCACTTCTAGATTACCATCAAGGGATCTAGCCAGATAGCTGCACAAAACTGCACATAAAATAACTAGTCAATTAATAATAGGAAAAATAGAATAAGAAAAGTGTAGTAATGTATTAAGAAAGCACAACCCAAAGAAAACTGTGATAAAAAAATAGAATAAGTCGAGAAGAAGTAAGTAAATAGAAGAAGGAAGGCGATGAAAGCAAGAAGGAATGAAAGAACAAAATGAAAGATATTGTGATGGAATTAAGTTAAGAATAAAAGAAATTGAGAAGAATGACAGTGAGTGAAGAATAAAGATGAAAGATCTGAAAAACTTAATTGTAAACAAAGACCCTGATCCCAACTAATTAGGGGTACGAGAGGCCTCCAATAGCGGGGGCCACTAAAAAAAACACCAGATAAACCCTGCAGTAGGTATTATCTGGAATATATCTCTTGCTGAGCAAGTACCCGACCTGCGGTAACTTGCCGGTTGCCAGCCAGCAATGTACACCTACCATGCGATCCATTCGCAAAACCAGTGAAGATGATCACTCACTTCGCGCTGCACGCCTTTACAAACAAGATCTGGTAAGAGAAGGACCAATATTTAGCCACTTCCGCACATGCAGTGGTAGTCGTGCAATGAAATGCACCGCCCGCCAGCCCGCTGATAAATGCGTATGCGGCAAACAATGCGAATCACACAACCGCCACCACCAAATTACTCAACACGTGTTTCACCCCTCAACGGGGCATCTTCAGGAGTTATGTTACACCGATTAGTGCCAAACATAGAAATTGTTTGGTGGCTCTGTGTTTGGCACTACTGTGTTTGGTCCTTTTTTTTACTTAGGATGGACTTTCGCAAAATAACGCCTGATTCCATTAAAGATTTATTTAGGTCTCTGTGTTGTGTTACTTAGGATGGACTTCCGCGAGGTAACGCCTGATTCCATTAAATAACTAGACCTGGAATATGTCCGACATAACCACATTTATTATATAATTGTCAAACGAATTTAATCTTTTCGTCGACAAATTTCACACAAATTTTTCCATTCCAAAATGAATTTAAATTACTTCTAAAATTTTATGCAAACGAAATATTGTTTGCACAATATATTTTCATTTTATACATATGTCACACGCATGAATTGTCGGTATACCGTATATGGTTTCGTGCATCTGGCTCCATCGCGGAGCGGGCTAAAAATTATATGCAAATAATTTTTTAGTTGACGAAAATAGAGCGATTTAATCACTACAATCTTTCTTCATTTAAGCCGTAATACACCCACAGCTGGACTTAGGCCACAGACACTTATCTATGAAGATAGACCCATGATTTTTAGATGGTAAAAAAATATTTGCAACTTTTAACAGAACTCTTATTGATCGTTAACTTATTGTTACAAAGCACATGTTACAGAACCCTCTGAACAATAAACACGAAACCCTAGGATCATGAAGTGCAAACAAACGTGACCTTGAAGTGATTAATAGATTTTTGTGTACGGTTCTCGAAAATTCTAACCGAGTACTATCTCGAACTTACTAGAACCTTCTACGCAGTATAAATAGGTGTACTCCCCATGACGACAGTTCAGTTTTGTTTTTCGAGTTATAGGATTAAGATCTACGATCAGTGATACAAAGTAACTATTTGGTAAGTTATTTGGACAGTGATTTCTTGAGCGATTTGAAAGCTAAGTTTGGACTAAGCGAAAGTATACTTTGTGTTAAAGTAGGGTGACTGTCTAATTTGTGAATAAAGGACTCCTTGTGAACCAGTGGTGTTTCATTTCGAATCACAAACCACAGTGCGTTACTTCATTACCTGTTTATTTTTGTTCTATTTTATTTTTGTCTCTACTCTGCTTCGCAAAGTGTTATACACAATAACATATCTTTTAGTAATGTTTAACACAAATTTATACATATACACTTTATCAGATATAGCCTCAATGAAATCAAAATATTCAGGCAACATCACTGCAAAAGATTCTTATCATTTAAATATGGGTTTATTAAATTACAAATTATTCCATTATTTTTTTTAACATACATTTTGAATTTTTAATGAAATCAAGCGTTACCTTGCGGAAGTCCATTCTAAGTAAGAAAAGGACCAATATTTAGCAACTTCCCCACATGCAGTGGTAGTCGTGCAACAGAGTGTCTCTTTGTGTTTGGCACTAATCGGTATAACATAACTCCTGAAGATGCCCCGTGGAGGGGTGAAACACGTGTTGAGTAATTTGGTGGTGGCGGTTGTGTAATTCGCATTATTTGCCGCATACGCATTTATCAGCGAGCTGGCGCGCGGTGCACTTTGTTGCACGACTACCACTGCATGTGCGGAAGTGGCTAAATATTGGTCCTTTTCTTATTTTTAATTTTGCTAATGACTGCAGAATAATATTTTGCTGCATTTGAAAAACTTTAAATAAACAGCCTGTATATTGTTAGTTACGTATATCTTATAGAACTTCGCCACTCCCCTTTGTCCGTCGTATAAACATTTCCAATGGTCCAATAAAAACAGTCCTAAATCGAAACCGCTCGTAAAATCTCCATTCGTTGCGATGCGTGAAAGAATTCAATATGAATCCGCCATTTTATTAAACTTTAAAACGTTTTTTATTACTCATAATAATGTCCGAATGTTGTCACTTTTATATCATACTGTATATATGTTAACAATAAACATAGATGTTTTGGAAAAAATCATTGATTATTTATCTATACTTTACATGAAAATGCTTTTAAAACATCTTGCTGTGATACATCTTATTACATACAGAGTTGATATAGAAGAAAAATCGATTGATTTTTACCGCTCCGGCTTTGAAAGTTCGTATACTAGATGGCATAAGGTCGTTGATAACGAAGGTGAATATATTGTCGAATAGAAATAAAAACTTGTTACAAATGTAGTCATGTGAATATAACTTAAGAAAGCGACATTACTTTCCGATCCCCCTAATAAATTAAGGCAATAATTTTTGTAGGTACGTAGCGAAATAACCAATGAACGTACCGTGGGAAGGCAGACAATTTTTATCCTAGATTGGTAGGACTATCTCTCTCTCTCTCTCTCTCTAGTTGTAGTGTAGTGAGCAGGCTTTAAAAGCGACGAGCAGGAAACTCAACAGTTGCTCTTTTAAATGTGCTTTAACAATTTATTTTTCATGAGCACATTATAATATCAACCATCTAAATGAGTCAACAAAGTTCCAAACATTTAGATCGACTAAAAATTGTTGAATGATATAATAAAATTTATTTAATAATATACTTTTAGTTTTAGATTCATAGCTAAGAAAAGGTCTATGATATCTCGTAGAGGCTTTATTATATATACCCACGTCATATATATATATATATATATGTATATATATATGTATATATATATATATATATATATATATATAGTCTCTAGCGTCTGTTTGTCAAGAATTGTAATTACCTCCGGGCTACAGCTGTTATTGTGCTCAATTTTTTGGAAAAAAAAAACTCTACTGGTATCTTTCCACAACCATGACAGTTTATTTGGCTCCGTGCAACTTTTGGATATTCTGCAAACTCAGAAGGCCAGTCTAGGGAGGGCGTTTCGACACTATTTATAAAATAAAAACCTAATCGAAAATCTTGAAGGCTATAGGAAAAAAACTATTCCGTCTGTTCCGAGGGCTGAAGAAAGCGTTGACAAAAGTACGTTTTATAGTTTTATTTAATAAAAAGAAAATAATAATATTTTTTGATCACAGTTATATAAAATATTAATAAATTCTCATCAAATGTGTACAAACATAAAACAAGCAAGTTTTTATATTTAATGGAATCAGGCGTTACCTTGCGGAAGTCCATCCTAAGTAAAAAAAAGACCAGTATTTATCCACTTCCGCGCATGCAGTGGTAGCCGTGCAAAGTGCACCGCCCGCTAGCCCGCTGATAAATGCGTATGCGGCAAACAACGCGAATTAAACAACTGCAAACGTCAAACCACTCAACACGTGTTTCATACCTTCACGGAGCATCTTCAGGAGTTATGTTACACCGATTAGTGCCAAACACAGAGCAAGTTTTTATATTGCTTCATTCAGAAGAAAGATAAAAGTAAGTCGATAAAACTGTCATGGACTTCATAACTGAGTTAGTTCGAGTATTCGGTCACTATTGTGGCTCAGGTAAATATAAAATACACTTAAAACTTTCATAATGGAAATATGTAACATACAAGCTTCTGTTTGGTAGAGAAAAGAAATTTTATGCTTCCCAGCTATCAGAACCACGCAATTTACTGATTCACACACGTTCACTGCGGCTTGAGGTCGATTCAGCCTCATGGTAGACTTTGCACTGGTGCGGCGCGTGAAACTCGTGTTTTCTCTCTAGTGCGGCGGCTGTTTACACTCAACCGAAACATGAGGCAGAAAAGGCCTCAACCGCACTACTAGGAAGTTAAGCTTGAGGCTGATTCGACCTCAGCCGCACCAGCTGAAAGTTCTTCAAAATTGGGCCCGCAGTGAACGTGTTAATAATAACATTAAATATTTTAATTAACCAATACAGTTGCAGAGATGTTATAGTGACGTCATCTGTCCTCCGGTGAATGGTGCTCCCCTATCATAAACGGGGCCTTCGGAGTCGCGGGACTTTAGGGTGGGGGCCCTAAACTCTCACTAGCTTCGGCGACTCTGAGGCGGACGATGGTTCGACGTGGTCTCGAACCATCGTGATAGCACCAAGAGGGTTTCGGGGGTAGCGTATACACGCATACCCCGGGACGGGCTATCGAAAAAATAGCACGGCGCGAGGGAATACCGCAGAGCGATCCCTGACCGGGAGATACCGCGGTCCCTTGTGTAGCGCAGAAGGCGACCATGGGGTGGATTTTAGTGGGTAGGAATCTCACATACCCCTGTCCTCCCCACAGAAGCAGGGCATCTTGAACACCGGAAGATTTCCCCCACCGAAACAAAAAAAGGGACGTCATCTGTCCTAAATTGTTCATCACTGGACTGGAGCATCAGCAAAAAGTTTCCAGGTTATAAATACTCTTCTGACTGCATTTTGAAAAGCGTGCAGCGGAATTACAACAAATTACTCTACCATCTCCTTTCTTCCATCAAACAAGAAGCACGGATTCACGGTTGAAATTCCTTCCACCCGCACTAAGCGTTTTGCTAATACTTTTATAGTCCGAACAGCCTAGAAGTGGAACAACCTACTGACGTCATTGTTTAACAGACATTTTTACTCAAGTTATATAACTTAGACAGGCCAGCTTGTTAAGTACAATCGAGAAGCTTCGAAATATCTACAGAACAACGCAATGTTTGAAATCGCCTTTGATCAGTGTATGTTGCCAAAGATGACATCGTTCCTGTGTTGATTATAATATAATGTCGACATTTTATTTTTTAAATTAAATTGTAAATAAAAACATTATAATAAGTAGAATAAAAGATAAAAACTGTGATAAATATATATAAATAATAGAATGTAATATACTACCTAACCATTAATATCCTAGGATGTCTAGAAACAGTATCTAGCTTCTTAGACTAAAATGCTGTAGTATTTAAAAATGTGAGCATAAATATCTTTCGAAAATAGTAAACGTAAAAACAAAGACACCGACGCTAATATCTGTGAAAAAAAGCACTAAAGTAACGAAAGAATTTAAATTAAATTGTAAATAAAAATATTGCAATAAGTAGAATGAAAGATAAAAACTGTGATAAATATATGTAAATAATAAAATGTAAGGCTGTATAAAACTGTAATTAAAGCAAATTGAAAATAAAATTACCTAGAATGTAGTGGTTGAGGATGGATGTATAGCGAATAGAACGAAAGAGAAAGATTGATAAACTGTGGAATGAAATATAGAAAGATAGTATATATGATGAATGAAAGAAGAGAATGACAGTAAAAAAGAGAGTGAAAACGACTTTATCTTTCCCAAAAATTGGGGTACTAGAGGACCCAAATAGCAGGGACCATAAAAAAATATCGACATTTATGAGGACTCATTATTTTTTTTCGTAACACATTACGCCTGTGATATGTTAATTAATTTCTTCTAATATTATTTAATCATCCTAATTTGTATATAGTGAGTGAAATTAATGAATACCGTGTTATTTCTTTTTTTTCCGTTGATAGAAGTTCACTGCAAGTATTTAATGGAATTGGGCAGGCGTTACCTTGCGGAAGTCCATCCTAAGTAAGAAAAGGACCAATATTTAGCCACTTCCGCATATGCAGTGGTAGTCGTGCAACAAAGTGCACCGCCCGTCAGCCCGCTGATAAATGCGTATGCGGCAAACAATGCGAATTACACAACCGCCACCGTTAAATCACTCAACACGTGTTTCACCCCTCCACGGGGCATCTTCAGGAGTTATGTTACACCGATTAGTGCCAAACACAGAGTGAGCTCAGTCCGTCGCCGCTTGTTATTTATATTATTCACTGCAAGATATAGGCCTCCCGCAAAATTGCTACGACGTCGTCTTTTGCCTTAACCATATGCAACGACTTCTCTTGATCATATATATGACGTTGGTTTACTATGTGGGGAGCACCACGCCAACTCCACCAGCTCATGTTTATTGAGAACCTTCCATATTCATATGCGATAGATGCGGTCATCTAGGCGATTGTTAAAGGACACCAATGCCTTTCATTTGAACGAAACGATCGTATCTAAAATATTAAATGAAAAAATTATTAAATAAAGATATAAAGCCTCGGTCTTACCAACAGATAGGGGTAAGAGGGGTTAAAATAGCGTTTTTTGTATTATTTTTCTAAAATAAAAATGCTTTTAAAATTGAAAATTCAATGTGGCCGACGAGAGCCGTGTGGCCGTCTCTTTACTATTTCATAGGACGGTGCAGTCTCTCTGTTGACATCGATATATTCGTGAAGTGAGGTACTTGAATATGTAGGAGGCTCGGCCGCAGTCCTGCTGCGCCGGAATTCCGATCGGAATTTTCCATTCACTGACATGAATGATAAAGAACGAATGAGTAGTTATTCGAGGGTATTTTTCTTGTTAAAAGTACTTCGTATTTTGTACTAAATATAGATATATTGGTTATATATTTTGAAGCTTTAAAAGTTATAACAACATAGTTTTGTACAATTAATATTTTTAAATATATAAATAGAAAGGTTGCAAATATCAACAGTATTATGTGAACACATGGGCGTGTTCATATGGTATTGTTTTTATTTATAACGCTCTTCCTAATTTATTCCTTTTTACATTTTGTTTCATTGTAACTTGTTGTATAAAAAAAATTATATCACCTACATTTAAGGAGATAGATGCATAATAAAAGGCTTTAGAGGTCACCTCGATCACCGCATCCATCGCATATGAAATATACAAATAATTATAAAGAAATGAAAGAATATAATTGTTAAAAGTAAACATAACGTTGGGGCTGAAAGGTTGGCAAGTAACATAAGCAGGTAGAGATGGCGTGGTGAACCAACAGCATATATATGATTGAGAGAAGTCGTGACATATATATATATATATGTGTGTGTGTTTTTTTTTTCGAAGACGTGTAAAAATACGTTTACGTATCATAGGGCCCAATGGTGGTGCCCCGTATGTCGGACTCGATCTAGGCGTCAATACCGACTAAAAACAATCCTCTTTCTTCGGTATCCCTGGTCCCTGCTGCATGGCCGCTAGGCATTACTTCGCGGGGGGGGGGGGATTTAGCCGCAGTTTTCTCTGATAAACTGGCTGTTCAGGCCAGCTTCCTTCGCTCCTGCTCTATTTTTCGCAAGTCCTTCAGCACAGTCGTACAATATGCTCTCGTAAGTTCCCAGGCCAAAGGCGAGGATAGCATTGTAGCTATCAGAGTTTCAGGATAGATTTTGCATCCTACACCTTCTTCCCAAGACTTTCTGGCTTCGTTAAATCGGGGGCAGACGAAAAAGATGTGCTCTGCATCTTCAATCATTCCAACACAATTAGGACAGTCAGGGGAATCTTCGTATTTGAAATGTGTGTGTGTGTGTCCCACAAAGATTTAGTTTTCAATTTAAAAGAAATTTTAAAGATAGCAGCTCTATTCTTGAAACAAATGGAGGCCCCGTAATGCACGCACCGGTGTTAACTTTTCTATTAAAGGATCCTTTAAAGCAATCAAGTTGAAAGCATCGATGCGCTGAGCGCCGCCCGCCCTTCTCCGCCCACTGCACCGCGCGGAGCCTCAATTACTCTCATATTTACTGTGCTCTCGACCCTGGCGCCCGAACATAATGTAAATTACATCGAGGAAGTCATTTTAAATTTTATCTAATTTTTTATGTTAAATATACTTTAACTGGAAAGATGTCATTGAAAGGTTTAGTATGTATAATTGCAACTGAACCGAGGCTTCGAAAGCCCTCAAGAGGCTAAAAGAGGTTTTAGTGTAGATGCATTCTGCAGAAGCTTTTGCCTTGCACTAGTGCAGTTAGTTATGAACATATATATATATATATATATATATATATAAATCGCATCATCATGTATATTGAGCATCTATCGGCAGTGGTGATGGTGTTGAATTGTTTTTTCATCTTCCATACGTTAAATAAATAGTTTTACTACTTTCTAAAGTTACAGTAAAATGACACTGTTTTATTTCTCAAATAAAAAAAAATTTAGTTGAGAATACGACGAAGGTGCTGATTCTTTCTAACACGTATATTCATTACGATAAATTTTTTACTTAGTTATGTACTCTAACAAACTTATGTTACTTAGATATCAAATCTTAGGTGTTGTAATTATTTTGTGTTAATATTACCTTTACGTATTTTTTTCGTTTCATATTAAGTAGAACAAGTCACTTATACATCTATGGGTATACACTGATCGATGTTTTTTTAACTTATATTCTGTACAGCATTCTTTCAATTGTAAGTTGTAATTGTGTAGATAAGTTACTATAAGACACTGCCAAAATAATAATTAATAAAAATTCGTGATATTACAAAAAAAATGTGTTAAAATGTATTTTTATTCTTATTGGTAAGCTGCATTATTTCAAAATTGTGTTAAAGATGACCATGTAAAAAGAGAGTTCGGTGTATGTGAAGGCTCAGAGATAAATTACTCTACTACCGTAATAAGGACATTATTTTTAAAGACTTTTTCTCCTATCTTTTTTCAGGAGAGGACTATAAACCAGTGCCAAACACCTAGTCATATGATTCGGCGTTTGGCACTAATCGGTGTAACGTAACTCCTGAAGATGCCCCGCGGAGGGGTGAAACACGTGTTGAGTGATTGACGGTGGCAGTTGTGTAATTCGCATTGTTTGCCGCATGCGCGTTTATCAGCAGGCTAGCGGGCGGTGCTCTTTGTTGCACGACTACCACTGCATATGCGGATGTGCCTAAATATTCGTCTTTTCTTACTTAGGATGGACTTCCGCAAAGTAACGCCTGAATCTATTAGACACATAAGGATTCTATTTATTTCGAAGCTAATTTAAAATTTAACATAAAAATTCTCTGTCACGTCGATATAAATTTTAAGAACGTGTTAAAAAAAAAAACAAAGGTAATATTAAAATCATTGTTTTTTAAACACTTTCGTAGACGTATCGTAAACAATAAATGTCTGTCATTAACGTAAATAACGCGACAAGTCAAACTGCCTCATTTTGTAAGTACAATTAAAAGCAAACTGAACTTGAGGCGTGCGTGTCACCGCAGACGAGAGCTTGGGAGCACAAAGCTCACAGCTAATTGCTTTTAAACGTGTAAGGAAGAGGAGATGGTAATTTGGGTACAAATTAATTTAAATGATGTTGTTTTTTAATATATTTACATAAATGTATATATATATTTTAGTATAAACTGTACGAGTATTACATCATTGACAATGTATGTTGAATAAAATAATTATTTGGCCGAATTAAAATAAATAATTTAAAAAGTTTGAAAATAGAACTCTTTGATCTGTCATTTAATTTCATATGTAGGCGATTTAAAATGACATTTCAGAGTCATTATGTATATTGGTTTTATATATACATAATAGAACACAAAAAAACTAAGCGTTACGTTGTACGTTTCTAATAACAGTCTTATGGAATCTGCTGGCTTCCTTATCCCTGAGAAATATAACCCGGTTCTTTTCAGGGTGATAGTAAACAGGTACCAACTGTAATAATGCCATTAGAAACAGACTATAATACCTAAGGAATGGAGGTCAAGTATGAAAGATGTTTCGAAGAAATTAATACGAAGGTTAAGAATGAAAGACGTTGTGAAAATAGACAGAAGAATAATAAGAAATTAAGAAGAATGAAAGAAAGTAAAATATTTAAAAAAAATATTGAAGCAAATAAAGTCCCTATCCCTTATGAAGAGGTCTACAAAATAGGCGTCATTAAAAAATAGAACACGTACCTACAAAGTCTACGTGCTTCACCTTCCACCACATTGTCTCTTTCCGACATGTGAGTTGGTGGTCAAAGGCGGACTAGTATTCTACTATACTATTTCTACTAGTAAAAAAACTTGGCAATTATATTTAATGGAATCAGGCGTTACCTTGCGGAAGTCCATCCTAAGTAAGAAAAGGACCAATATTTAGCCACTTCCGCTATGTAGCAGTAGTTGTGCAATAAAGTGCACCGTCCGCCAGCCCGCTGATAAATGCGCTTGCGGCAAGCAATGCGAATTACATACACCGATTAATGCCAAACACCGAGTCTTTTTACTCATTGCACTTTATTGCACGACTACTGCTTCATAGCGGAAGTAGCTATAGATTAGTCCTTTTCTTACAGACGCATTAAGTTTGTGAAAAGTCGATGGATGCGGTCAACGCAAGACAGGTCATCGTGACGATATTTAGAGAAGGCTTTTGCAATTGTCCAAAATGAACATAATAAATAAATATAGTACTTATAGATACAGGTAGCGTTAAATGTTTTGTTCTCTCTGAGCTTGTTGGCGATTACTAATTTGTACTATAAATTTTTTTAGTACCATTAAACATATATTTATTTATAATTCAAAAATTTAGTAAATCTTTTTCATATATATCTAAAAACTTAGAGATTTCACAAGAGATGTTGATTGTAATTAAAGCAATTGTATCGCAATCCATTTTAAATAACACATTATTTATGCACCATCATTTAATATCTTTTATTAAAAACCGTGCTAGACACAGGGTAAAATGCTTTAATAACTAATATAAAGTCATATGACTTGGTGTTTGACTGTAATCGAATCCTTATGTACGACGAAACATTTGTTACGCCTAGGTGTATTGTTCGTAGTTTCGCTGCAACAACGAATTAGATATGAGATTCGCAGGAGACCCAACATCACCGATATAGCTCGAGGAATTGCTTGTCAGCAGTGGCACTAGGCACGTGCAACCTGGATGCAGGAAACGCAGAACCGGTGACCATGGCGATCATCAGAAGATGGCTATGTATTGCAGTGGGCATACAAGAGCTGAATAGAAGAATAAAGTGGAAATATGAATTTTAAGATGAAATGGTGCAGAGAGGCGAGAGAGAGAGAGGTTCTTGAGTGACAATCATGTGATATAGATTCCTCACTAGGTAGACTACAGTATCAAGGTTGTCTCTAGATGGGGGCAAAGTAAGACTGGTTAACGTGGAGGTGTATACCTTGCAGTGGGTGTCTATCAGCTGTGATAATGGTGATGAATTGTTTCTTTACCTTTCATTTGTTAAATAAATAGTTTCAATAAAAAACCGGCTGTATTGACTGTACCGATTTAATTTCCAAAATACTTGTGCGAACTAATCAATATAACTTAAGAAAACGAACCTACACGCACCAACTGCATCTACAAACTACAAGCGCAACGCTTTCTGCGTACGCGCAGTAAAAGCTTATAACGTTTATAAATATTTAATGAAATCAGGCATTACCTTGCGAAAGTCCATCCTAAGTAAGAAAAGGACCAATATTTAGCCACTCTGTGTTTGGCACTAATCGGTGTAACATAACTCTTGAAGAAGCCGCGTGGAGAAGTGAAACACGTGTTGAGTGATTTGACGGTGGCAGTTGTGTAATTCGCATTGTTTGCCGCATATTTATCAGTGGGCTGGCGGGCGGTGCACTTTGTTGCACGACTACCACTGCATGTGCGGAAGTAGCTATATATTAGTCCTTTTCTTACTTATAACGATTAACCGTTACACTTGGATATTGATCTATTTAACACCAGCGCACATCAATAAGAAATACCCTAAGTAGGGAATATTTTGGTGATGATAGGAGATAGGCAATAGGTGCGACAATACAGCACGGTTTGGAAAGGTTTTTGTATGTTTAACAGCAATCAATATAAACGCTAATGATACCATATAAATGAAAGCTTAATTAGCAATTGTCACAAGCAATTGTCGTATCTAAAATTTGTTATGGGCTTTCTGTAAAATAAAGTAAATAAATACTTTGTATAGTTAAAGTACCACTACATTGTTTTATTTCTTAAATAAAAAAGTTTTGACGTTCGAATTTCAGATGCGAAATTACATACGTCAAAATTAATAACCGTAGAGCTTCGTAGCGTGTATCGAACAAGTTCATCTGTCTACGTAGCTACGAAATTAGAGCGAGACGGATGCTGTGCCCGGAAGTCACGTAGCCTGGCGCTGCGACAGACTTTCATTACAAACTACATCGAACGTCGAGCTACGAACCAGGTCAGTGCAGTTTAATTTACAATTTCCATTCCGGCATCGCTCACCTTATCTGAAGTTTGTAAACAAAACCCAACCGACCGGTTTTGACAGCGCGTGTTATACGCCGTCACTGGTGGCTGCAACTTCGAGTTAGCGGAATACAAACTTCAATATGTTCCAGGAATATTTTAGGTCTACGAATATAACATTTGATTTGAAACTGAATATGTTGTTCGAAAGAGGAAAGCTTGTTCTAAGTTGTCGTAGCATTTAGACCGCTACAAGTGCTACGAGTTCTACGGTTGCTACGAATTTTACAAGTGCTACGAGGATTTTGTATTATCATTAAATATGTCGTTTAATATCGTTCGTCTAGCCGGTGATCATTGGTGTCGAAAGGTTCTCGAGTGATGATATCCGTTCATAGTGAAGTGGCAGAAATTTGATGCCTAAAGTCCCAATGTATTCACAAGTAGTTGTCGAAGGTGCTACGGTTAAAATTGTAGACAGTTATATATATAGAACCTTTCGTTACCCAAAGGATACTGAATACTCTCATATATACAGGCACAATAATTAAAAGAACGAATTTCATTTAAAATCGTGCGAATTTCAAGAGACACCATATAAATTATCTTTTGACATCGGCGACTGCGAAAAAGAAAATAAATTTCGGCAACATTCGTCAACATAAAAGCAAGTGCGAACGATTGAGGCTGTTAACTAAACATGACAGCCTACACGTCTTTGCGGTTTTATCCCTCCGTAAGATAAACATGCCAACACGCAAAACTTTGCAGACGTGTACAAATATATCCGTACCATTGGAACTCGAATGAACATTATCCTTCGAATTTATTAAAGGATTATTTTTCAATGATTCATCTGTGGTTCCTCCTATCAGACGTAGCCTCTCTTCCTTTGACCTCTACAACACTCTAACAATCCTAAAATTTTATTTTTTATCTTTATTTTACAATTTTTATAGTAATTTAAATCGATCTTGTATCCATAATTATTCTTACTGTTATTGTCCTTCTCACTCTCTTCTCCCTATCGTACATAGCCTCTCTTTTTTCGCCTTCCCTCCATAATACTGTGATAATCCTAAATTATTACTATTAATCTTTAATTTAAAATTTTTATAGTAATTTAAATTGATCTTGTATCCATAAGTATTCTTACTGTTATTGTCCATCTCACTCTCTTCTCCCTATCATACATAGGCTCTGTTCCTTCGCCTTCCCTCCATAATACTGTGATAATCCTTAATTATTACTATCAATTTTTATATTACAATTTTTATAGTTATTTAAATTGATCTTTTATCCATAATAATCCTTACTGTTATTGTTATTCTCACTCTCTTCTCACTATCATGCATAACCTCTCTTCCTTCGCCTTCCCTCCATAACACTGTGATAATCCTAAATTATTATTTTTGATCTTTACTTTAGAATTTTCATATTTATTTTTGTTTTATTTTGTATCCATTATTATTACACATTTCTTTATTACAATTTATTCTTCGGTTTTTCCCAGTTTATTCGCAATATTTATCTCTCTTCTATTGACTTACTTCTTATTCTCTTGTACTTTTTCGATTATCCTACCATTGTACTCCATATAAGGAAATATTCGACGAAAATATTTTTATGAAATTCAGGTTTTATTATATCGTATTGTGATTTAATATCACTGGTTTAATTTATGTAAGACTATATATCAGTGTTTTTCAAACCTTTTCATGCTATACCCCATCAAAGCCTTTTTGAAATCCTTGTACCCATGAGTCTATTTTTGAATTGTCATGTGGCACACGTACCACAGGAGAGCTATGTATTACTAGGAGTTGATGGAAGAGTTGAAACGCATCAAATTTGTTTGCAAGTAGAAGAGATATTTGCAATTAAATTTTTTTTTTTCGCGTTATAGACTTGTTTGTTGGATCGATAAATCATCTTTTACTGCTTTTTTATCACAAATCTTATTGTGTACCTTCTTTTTCCGCCAAAAACATTTTACATTATATAATAATAATTAGTTTTCGATCGTCATTGTAACCATATATAAAAATTAGTTTATCTATATATAGAAGAAGTTTCTATATATACATATGTGTGTGTGTCTGTGTTTATATATATATATATATATATATATGTATATATACATATATATATATATATATATATATATATATGTATATATACATAGAAAGGTCAAGACTCCTAGGGAAGCCTCCGCTCTGGTCGGTACATGGTGCTACTATTTCAGCAGACGGACGCCGTCGAGCTTTAAGTTTGTTTCAACAGACACTACATAGAACGACTAGATCTAAAGTCTCCACAAAGGGAACTTGGCTAAGGTTGTCATCCGACTAAGGTGATGATCAACAAGCGATAAGCTGATTTTTAGCAATTTCGTTGATCCCGTTCTTATTTGGCCTATAATACATATATATATATATATATATATATATATATATATATATATATATATATAAGTCTTCCGGTATCTTATTAAGTAACAAAAGACTATATTATTAATAGATTTTATTACAGCATTCAAGTTGGGTTGTTGAGTTTTTTACATGATTTTTTTTTCTTTTCCTTTAATAAACTCTGTTTTTGAGGGTCTGTTGTTCGTCCTACCGTCTTTGGGGCAGCAATTTTATCTTACCAAGTATATATTTTACACTGTGTTTGACACTAATCGGTGTAACATAATAATAACTCCTGAAGATGCCCCGTGGAGGGGTGAAACACGTGTTGAGTGATTTAACGGTGGTAGTTGTGTAATTCGCATTGTTTGCCACATGCGCATTTATCAGCGGACTGGCGGACGGTGCACTTTGTTGCACGACTACCACTGCATATGCGGAAATGGCTAAATATTGGTCCTTTTCTTACTTAGGGTGGACTTCCGCGAAATAACGCCTGATTCCAATAAATATGTATATATCATTTCTATATTTTTCAAGAAATACAGACAGTAATAACTAAACCGATTTTATTTACATGGTTGATATAATGTACAAAACTAAAATTGTTAATATTTATTTAGAAAGAAAAATGTTGAGTTTCTGGTCGACTCTCAGCAGATCATTCCGAGCCGGTGTTACCTCACTGCTTATTATGTTAAAATTCTACTTAATATTTAAACTTAAATGAAATGAATTTCGAGATTTTATAGTAGTGTATAATTTGATACCAATACGTCTAGCTTAATTTAACTTACTGCCTTCATTTACATCAAATATCATTACGCGCTTGACTTATTTGTTATTTATAAAAAGCTAATGACTCCGGCAGAACCTATACTGTCAAAGGAGGTTTTTCGCAGTCCAATAAAAGAAAAAAATATTTCAGATTTTTGTACGTACTTTAAAATCATCTCTACGATCAACCCTTATTTTTTATTTTTTTATTAAAAACTTTATTTTTTTTTTTTGCAAAAAGCTAGTATTATACATAATCATATTAAATTATTAAAGTTTCTTCGTCTACAGAAAAAAAAAATATTTCTTGTTAAATGACGCAAAACAAATATATAACATACTGTTCAATTTAACAGAGCAAAAGGTATAAAAACAAACTAAAACAAAGTCATAAAACTTTATCCTATATCATAGAAATAATGTTTTACGACTACGTATATATTTGTAAAGAAAATCCATGTATATTTAAACGGTTTTATTTAGTTCGACCCGTACGAAATTTATTTGGATCAAAATTAGAAATTGAAATTTAAGCACCTTTCCGTTGTCAGATTGTTCTGAAATTTGGTACACATATTTAATTTAGATGACAATACAATATAGTAAAATCAATAACATTATAAATATAAGATGGCCGCCGATACAAAATGGCGGATTACGTATATTTCCTTAACCCTCTCAATATGGGTATGAAATGAAAGGGCTACACTAGTAAAACACGATGATTATGTCAAAATTTAAAATTCAAGATGGACGCCGTTCCAATATGGCGGACTAGGTACATATTTTTCCACAACCACCACAATATGGGTATCAAAAAACCGTTTAACTTAAAAGTTTTTTTAAATGTATTTATTTTAAAAAATAGCAAGGTACCTTATATGCTTCAATTAACGCGTCATATTCCCCTCGCTTTAGCTTCGCTTCTGTTTCGTTTCGTATGTGTAATTATTTTACCATATAAGACCTAAATCCATTAATATCTCGCCGAAATTTAAATTTTATTTTTACATCGCATTTAAACAAGGAAAAGCCGCACAAAAGGTATTTGAATGATGGGAAAATTATTTTTCTAGTTGAATACGGCGTTCGATATTCGCTTTAAATTCACTTTGATAGGTTTTGTAAATTGAAAACTGTTGTAAAAGGCACAAAGGTAGTTGCAAATGACATCACAGAGTTACTAACACGTTTTTTCGTGATTAAAAAAAAAACATGATTTGATATGTTACGAAGCAAAACGTACAATGTTATAATCTGTAGTGATATAACATAATATATCTGTGGTAAACTTTAATTCTTTGTACTATTTATTTATTAAATTATTTTTATATATATTAATTTTTATTACAAATTGAAATACTTTAATACGTTTTAACAGAGATGTGCAACATTTTTAATCGACGGTCTAAAAAATTAATACAATATCAATTTACAAAACTTTCTTTATTAAAAGTAAAATTACAAAATGTCAATTCACATATATTAGATTTAATGGAATCAGGCGTTACCTTGCGGAAGTCCATCCTAAGTAAGAAAAGGACCAATATTAAGTCACTTCCGCACATGCAGTGGTAGTCGTGCAACAAAATGCACCGTACCGCAATATTGGTCCTTTTCTTACTTCACATATATTAATATACAAATTTTAATTACAATATATAATAAATTGAAATTAAATAATTAAATTCAGAAAATCCAATTAACATTAAATCTTTGATGAAAATTTTGTAATTTTTAAAAATTTAAAATTAAGTTTTTTAAAATTCCTGCCTGTCTATTTGTTCCGGCTATCTGAAATAGCTATACCGATGACGAGACTTATACTGGAAGGTAGCTCCTGTAATATGAAGTAACTTAGGCAACTTTTACTTACCAAAAAAAAATTGTATTACTTAAATTTCACGCGGATGAATTAATAGGTATAGCTAGTTTAATAATAAAAAATGGCGTGTGCTATAACAAGGTAATTACATAAGTTAATAATTAAAACTATTACCTATTAAAATTCGCTCCAGTGTGCGTGAAGCCTAAACATGTTTGCAAATTCATATCACTATCACACGAGGTGTACAGGAACAGTTTCAGTTGATAAACTTATTACAAAATCCACTTAAGATTCACCTGAAATAATAATTCTAGTTAAAGTTACCTTCGTCTCGAAACTTCTTGTGAAATTAATACAAAATACTTAAGTTTTAGGATGTGCTTAATCAAGTTTGTTCACAAGATAACTTACTATGAAATATTAGTACAGTAACTTGATTTATTATAGAATACTAGCTGATCCCGCAAACGTTGTTTTGCAAAAAAAAATTAAAGTTTTTAATTAACAAATGTAAGATAAGGGTAGATCGTAGAGGGGTGAAAATTTAGGTTTGTATGTATTTTTGTAGGCAGTATCATAATAAAATAAAAAACAAAAAAATTGTCTAAAAAATTAAAAATAAAATTTAGGGGCGGACCACCCTTATCACTTAGGGGTATGGAAAATAGATAGTAGCCGATTCTCAGACCTACTGAATACGCATGTAAAATTTGGTAAAAATCGGTCAAGCCGTTTCGGAGGAGTTCAAGTTCGAACACCGTGACACGAGAATTTTATTTATTAGATAATGCATGTATTTAAAGTTTTTATATATTGTTACAAAACACGATTTACAGAACCCTCTAAACAATAAACGTGCTGTAAACACGAATGATCTTGAAGTTACTTATAGATTTTTGTGTGCGGTTCTCGGAAATTCTTACCGAGTACTATCTCGAACTTACTAGAACCTCCTACGTAGTATATATAGGTTTACTACCCATGTCGACAGTTCAGTGTTGTTTTTCGAGTTATAAGGTTAAAATCTACGATCAGTGATACAAAGTGACTATTTGGTAAGTTATTTAGACAGTGATTTCTTGAGCGATTTGGAAGCGTAGTTTGGACTAAGTGAAAGTATACTTTGTGTTAAAGTAGGGTCACCGTCTGGTTTGTTGAATAAAGGACTCCTTGTGAACGAACGAAAGTAGAAAGACACGAAGTGTAAAATGTAAAAGTAGATGAGAGAAGATGATTCAAGAAAGATCTGCAAGCGAATGACAGATCATGTGAAGTGTAAATGAAATGAATAAACGAGAATGATAAATAAAATAAATTAAAATAAACTCATTTTGCCTGAATTTGTGACGTCCCTGCCACACAAGGTAGAGGCAACGAAAAGCCTCCATAACCTATATAAGCTAAGACAACCTTAAATCCACTTTTCTGCCTAGTTCTCACTCAAGACTTGCTCAGCAAAATACGAAAGTCATTACGTCAGAAAGCGTGCTTGCATATTTAACACTAAGACACGAATTCTCACTTTTCCGAACTTAAGATGGCTACAGATAATTTATTATTTATACACTATTTTATTCAACGACTTTCTTCAGCAATATATGCAAAAGCAACTTTTTTTTAAATATTTAATACACTTTGCTGTTTATTTCTTGAAGTGAATCTTTGTAGAGAGTTTTTAATGTAACTTCTTTATTGCATATACTAAAAGTAATCAAATTTATAAAATTTTCTTTATACTATGTAGACCAGTGATTCCCAAAGTGGTCTATATCGACCCCTAGGGGTCTATGACAACCTGCAAGGGGTCTACGTCAGCGAAAAAAAATTTGGGGGCCCGTGAAATGAAAATGAGGGTCCACGATAGTGGATCTCAACACATACACTGATAGTACCTATTTACTTACATTATACTATCTTATAATATCAAAACATTTACATTATTTATAAAAATACCTATGAAGTAAAAAATTTATTGTTTATGTTATTTTATGTTTATTTAATGTTACGTATATTTTACATAACAGATACAAAATTTTATTTTGAGCAGTTTTAATTTAAATTCAATTAATAAATGTATAAATTAACATGTGTTTTTACTTTAAGTTTTTAACACTAAACTTAATTACAGTTAGAAATTTACAGGAACTCAATATCAGGTGAGTAGGGGGTCTACCCAACACGAAATACATGGCAAGGGGTCTACGACACAAAAAAGTTTGGGGAACTCTGATGTAGACTATATGGTGTTACTGGCTGTCACAATTGATACTAAACCTCAATGGAGGCCTCACGTTAAGTCTTTAGAAAGATAAAATGCTACTCTAATATTGATATTGCTAGGATAATGTATTTTAGTTAGTTACACAGCAACATGTCCTTTGGATTGATGCTTTGGGGTAGAGGTGAAGATATTGAAAATATATTTGTTTTGCTTAGTACCATGAAACTCCTTGAGAAAGCAGTTTAAAGAGGTCAATAACCTTACAGAGGCCTAACAATATATTTATGATAACACTAGCTGATCCCGCAAACGTTGTTTTGCAAAAAAAATTAAAGTTTTTAATTAACAAATGTAAGATAAGGGTTGATCGTAGAGGGGTGAAAATTTAGGTTTGTATGTATTTTTGTATGCTGTATCAAAAAAAAAACAAAAAAATTGTCTAAAAAATTAAAAATAAAATTTAGGGGTGGACCACCCTTATCACTTAGGGATATGGAAAATAGATAGTAGCCGATTCTCAGACATACTGAATACGCATGTAAAATTTGGTAAAAATCGGTCAAGTCGTTTCGGAAGAGTTCAAGTTCGAACACCGTGACACGAGAATTTTATATATTAGATTTTGTACGTTTACAATAATTATAATAAATTAAAAAAACAGTGGACGTTCATAGTGTATTTAAAAGACCGTGAAAAACTATCTGTGCTAAAGTTTCGACATCAAAAAGTCTCTCATTCGTTTGTAATAAACGAAATTTTTTAATAAAATTCCGCTCAACATCATTGGACTAACGTTAACAAAGTTTAACGATCGTATTAAAAGTAATTTGACGGAAAGGCTTTTTATTCAATAAACGTATATTTAAATAACAAGAATCCTTGGTAGTGATGTCGCCTGATTATTTTGATTTCATTTAGGCTATATCTGTTAAAGTGTATATGTATAAATCAATGTTAAACTTTATTAAAACATGTGTCGTTGTGGAGTTTCTTCCTACTTCTTCTCCACAACTATAACACCTTACGAAGCAGAGTAGAATCAAAAATAAAATAGATAATATGTTGAAGATAGATAAGAGTTTTGTTAAAAGTTCTAATATAAACTAATTTTATCCAGACAAAGCTTGATAAGTCCAACTTTGAGAAGGAAATCACTAGCCAAATCCAACTTGGATAGACAGCGTTCATGAAACTCGGAAACCTCTTTTCATCCTGAATACAGTCTGAAGACGAAGTTCTTCGACCCATGTGTGTTGCTGGTGATGACATACAGATACCAGATGAAGTCCATGCTCGGAGAACCAAATTCAGATCAATATAATTACATCAAACACTGATAATATATTGTCTTTCATAATTAATGATTATTTTTATCATATAATATTTTTTTTATTCCGTTGTTTTATGTGTGTTATTAACACGTTCACTGCGGGCCCAATTTTGAAGAACTTCCAGCTGGTGCGGCTGAGATCGAATCAGCCTCAAGCTGAACTTTCTAGTAGTGGGGTTGAGGCCTTTTCTGCCTCATGTTCATCAATATTTTTTTACAATATTGAGTCAATGCTTCGCAGAAATAAAGAAAGCTATATTTGTCTTTGTCACACCTCATACGGTTGAGTGTAAACAGCCGCCGCACTAGAGAGAAAACACGAGTTTTACGCGCTGCACCAGTGCAAAGTTTACCATGAGGCTAAATCGACCTCAAGCCGCAGTGAACGTGTTAAAGTGTGTAATATACGCTCAATTTGCCCACTGCAAGGTATAAGCTTTTCCCAAAATTTACAATGATGACCGCTTCCGTTCTGCTCACATTCAGCCATTTCCCATCACCTAAACTATGTCGTCAATCCACATAGTGGGGACATACCCACGTCGCGTGTACTGCCACTTGGTCGCTGCTCCAGAACCTGCGATGACCCGCGACCACTGCCACTTCACACAGTTGTGGCGTGCATATCGCGCGCCACTCAAACACCAAGCTCTTACCCACGTGAATCCCCGTCAATCGCATCGCGGCGGCGGCGGCAGTGAAACAGATAAATGACAGATGGCGCCACCAGTAGACGCAACGAAAAACTGCATCGCGCTGTTGAGAGTCTCCGCGCTCATTATAAGGGCTAGCGGAGGTGCGGACAACACATCAAGAAGCAACTGAAGATCAAGAAGCAACCGACGAACAAGAAGCAACCGACGAACAAGAAGCAACCGACGAACAAGAAGCAACCGACGAACAAGAAGCAACCGAAGAACAAGAAGCTACCGAAGAACAAGAAGCTACAGTACTACGACCACTCTTACACAGTCAATTATTCAAGCCACGTCAGTATTTCTCTCATCTTAAATGTCTTTATTACATCATAGTAAGTTATTTCGAAGCCTTATTATCATTTTCACTGTTATCAAGTACTTATTTAACAGAATTTTTAAACTTATTACATTATAAATCAAAGATATTACCGTATACTGCCTTTAAAAGGGTAAATAGTTTTATGTAGATCATAAGATAGAGACATGAAAAAAGAGAGATATTCCCAGATAAGTTGTACTTAAAAGCAAGATTTAGTACAATTACATTGAGTTCAGACCGTTTAAGTGCTACCTGTGGTACAAGAAACACAGATATACAGAATAACAACTGATAACTTTTATATTTTTTCTATGTTACATTTATAACTTTAACATGCGATAGAGTAACTTAATTGGAAAAATATAAACCTATCCTATCCTACTGCTTTACAAATGTAATCGTTTGAAAAAACTGTATTTATATTAGGAAAAATCTAAAAACGCAAACATGTTTTCATAGATAATAAGAACCTATTTTTGGTGAAGGTGTTTCTTCTGGCGAAGTAATATACCACTCCATATTTATTCGCATCATCATTAAGAATATGTGGTGCTCTTGTTCATAGAATATTTCATCATGTCATCTGATAGACTTCCACTAAAAGTTCTCTTGCGAAGATCGTCACGATTACATCACCAAATAATATGGATCCTATCCATACTTCGTTGAGGATCTGCAGGGGTTGAAATTCAAGGGGAATCCCTCGTTCACCTGTGACCCTGCGGTGAACCATAGGGCACCTGATCACCTGTCGTCCGTTATTTGGATTGAGGGTAAAATATCAGACTCAGTTGCAGGATATGATCGATAAGGATAGCTTTACTTCGCTGGTGGACAGCCAAGATAGTCTCCTGATCTTCCTAACCCTTTCACGACCACGGGGACGCCGGTGTCCCAAGCAAAAATCATGGATTAATTAAATATTTACGTAACCATTGTAAATTAATTTTTTGTTTTAATATTTCGGAAAGTACCTTTTTATTTTTTTTTACTAGCAATATAGGATAACTAACACCGTTTGTTGTTTATCGTCATCGGAACGTTAGAGTTCTTTTGGCGCGAATGATCTGTTGTTTGGAATAAATAATTGATATTGTAAAAGTGCTTTTCAAGTTTTTACAGTGTCAAATTATCATTACCTGGTAAGTAAATTGTTATTCTAAATATTCAGTAGTAATGTATTTATGTTGTATTCTGTGATAAATCATTATAAAGATTATGGGACACGGATGTCCCTGTCGGCGTAAAGGGATACTTATTTTACGGAATTTCTTAACTTTTGGCCTGGTGATATACCAAAATGCTATCATTTTCTTACTCATATTTTTCTCAGAATATGTTTCGTAAGGGACGTGGAGTTTTTGAACTTCGAAAAAATAAAATTCTTCAAATTTTTGTGGGCGACAATAGCGATGAGGAAGATGACTTAGTGCTTGATGACGAAGACCAAATACTTCTAGTACAGGATGATGACCAAGGGGTATTTGATGTCGAGGTTGAAGAGACGACGACTCTTCAATGGCAAGAATCACCTGAACCTTCAACGTCTCAAAAAAACAATCCATCTAATCACTAACCAATCATCTAACAACAGGAATTCTTTCGTCGAGTACCACAAATAACTTGCCCTATTATATTTATATTATTCATAAACAAGTAAAAAAAGTAAACTAAGTAACAAATGTACATTATTTACAACAAAACAGACTTACCAACAAGTAAACCAAAATTTAGAGTTTAAGTAGAAAGTAACCCTTAGCGACCATAGGGACATATTTGTCCCATAAATTTCCAAAAAAAATGTAAAACTTTTTTGAATTTTTGGTAAAAATTGTTTTTAGGATGCCTATTAATTCATTACATCTAGCTAAATTAATTAAATAAGGTACCGTAACCTTATGGTCCTGAAAGGGCTAAACTACTGCAAGAAGGTTACAGAAGTAAGAATAAAGAGAAAAATTTAGAGTGAGTTTATATATATGTATGAGTGTGAGTTAATGTATATGTAGATTGTAATACATTAGAAAACGTGTAATAAGATGTAAAAGTAAAGTAAATAAGCACAATTTAAAATATATAAATTCTATAATAAAGCAAAAGAAATAAAAATGAAGCTAATAAACAAAATGTACTATTTGCTGCTAGCTATTTGTTGAGGGTTTGTGGCGTAAATGAGGCGAGGAATGAAAGGAATACAAAGAATGAAATGGAATGAAATCGAATGATATCGAATTAAATCGAATGATATCGAATTAAATCAAATGAAGTGGAATGAAATTGAATGATATAAAGATGGAAGAAAGAAGAGTATGTGAATCAGAAAATTTAGTGAAAAAATAATTATTGAAGCTATTATCCCGGTTTACTCAGGACAGGAAAATTATCACGGACCCCCTATAGTGGAGTCACTAAAAAAATATCCACACCGCGCCAAAGAAAAGATTTAGATGTACTCATTTGTGATTTGATCACCTTATTAAAAGGCCCTTGACCATATTTCAGATCCATAAATCATCTCCGATAAAATACTGATCAAAGATCTTCGTCTTCATTGAAGTATTTACAGAAAGATATATTTAGATATTATTCATAAAATCAAAATACATTTTTCGCTAGCGCCTTCACCTTGAACCTCAGGACACGATAATGTATTTTACCGTAATTAGTTGAAAGCATAGATAATCCTAGAAAACATCTGAAGCGGATAAATGGACCAACGCCTTCCAAGACAATTATGCTATTTACTCTTCTAGCAGTTTTTTCGTCACCACAACGTTGTTCTATACTTGCAGCTATTATCTATTAGCTTTATAGATACTTACTACTTTAATCAAAAAGTAAGGTCAAATATTCATTTAAAACCGATATGGGTACTTCCCAAAAAATCAAAGATTTGGCTTTTTAAAATAACGATGGATAATTAAAAACTTCGCTGATAAAGTTGAAATATCATTTGACTAAGCCAAAACTATTTTGAAGGATGTTTTATGTCTTAAACGCAACAAGTCTTGATTGGTCGATGTCATATTGCATTGATTCTTCGGGAGTTTTTTGTCGAAAATTCGACACATATCGTTCTGCAACCACCGTATTCCCTTGATTTGACTCCGTACGACTTCTGGCTGTTTAGTAAGCTCAAAAGACCAATGCTTGGACCGTTTTGATACGATTGAGAAGATAAAAAACGAATCGAAGAAGCTCTTTTTTACTCCTGTTCGCCATATTCTATAATTAGGACGGGGAATTTACATTTTCGGATGTAATCATTATTTCATTTATTTCTTTATTTTTCATTTATTTTTTTAGTTTTCTTCTTTCTTACTTCACAGTATCTTTCGTTATTTTCTTTCTTACTTTACAGTATTTTTCGTTATTTCCTTTCTTCACAGTATTTTTCATTCTTTTTCTTTCTTCACAGTATCTTTCGTTCTTTTTCTTTCTTCGCAGTATCTTTCGTTCTTTTTCATTCTTCACGGTATCTTTCGTTATATTTCTTTCCCTTCATTCGTTATAGAATCTTCTAGTCCTTTAGCATTCTTCTCATCTCTTCACCCGTATCCTTTCATCCCTCTACTCTATCTCTAAAATATTACAGTTTATATCTTCGCTTTATTATTGTGTATTTTAGTTTCTATGTAATTTTATAGTATTATTTGATTTATTTATGATTTACTTTAAATTCAATTCTCATATTATTAGGGAGACCGAAAAGTAATGGCGCTTTCTTAAGTTAAATTCACAAATCTACATTAATATAAAGTTTTTGTTTGTTATCAACAATATATTCACCTTTGTTATCAACAACCTTTTGTCATTTAGTATACAACGTCTTCCAAGTATATAATGAGCTACTAAATGACAATCAAATATCGACTAGCGCAGAAAATACATTACTTTCCGGTACCCCTAATATATTTGTATGGTCTGACACCCCTGATTACTAATATTTGTTCCTTTCAATAATCTTCTTTAATAAAGAAACAGCTGTTGAAGGCTAGATATTGGAAAAACACAGGAAGAACTGCTTCGTGGATTATAAAACGCGTTGATCAAAGTGCGTATCATCGCAGGGTGATTACTTTTCACTTTAGGAGGACCAAATAAATAATTTACAATGTATAATCGGAGGGGGAAGGAGGGCTTGCATTGGTCATCTGTTGGTTGATTTGATAATAATAACAATGTTCTCTAGCTTCTCCCTCCACCAACATAAATCGACTACGAATATATACATAATTAAGACCGTGCTTTTGTTTTTACATCTACATTTAATATTACCGATTTTTAATCACATTCTTGCTTGTTACAGTGTATGCTGTATCTTAAACTATTTCCTAACTTAAATCATAGACTATTTAAAACTTTTTTTTAAACAATTTGTGTGAATGTTCAGTTAAAAAAAAATAAAGTCATAGTACTTGTTTATTTAGATGTGTGAATTTTCTGTATATTTGTTTACCGGAGTACAGTATGTTATATGAACCGAATCTTACAACACAACTGAATGTTCCGGGGTTTCCCCTTTATTAAGACATCTGAGAGCAAACGTTAATCCGTGGGACTTCTGTTATTCCTTTTATACTCTCGTACAGATATGGACCGGTCGTATTTCCTGTGCCTTTATTTATTTGTCTTATCTTTCTTAATTAAATTATGAAATAATTCTAGAACTTTCCATCTCGTGTTATGTTGAAAAGCGCTAACATATTGAACAGGATTACATTTTGAAATTCGTGCCATTACTACGTTTTCGCATCTTTATCTTTCGCTCTTTCTCTCTCTATCTCTAATTCTTCCTTCTCTTTCATTTTTCAGCCTGACATACTTTTCGCTACAATCTCAATTATTGCTCTATCCTTTTTTTTAATGACCTCAGCTTTTAGAGGTCTCTCGTACCCCTATCTTTGGGAAGAACAGGGTCGTTTATTTTCTTTATTGATTTTACAAGCTCTTTTTTATTATCTTTCTCTTCTTTCATTCCACAATTTTCTCAGTCTTTCTCTTTTGTTCTATTCGTCATACATCTATCCTCATCCACTAAATTCTAGATATCTTTTTTTACAATTTTCTTTAATCGCAATTTTATATATCTTAACATTCTATTATTTACATAAATTTATGACAGTTTTTATCTTTTATTCTACTTATTGCGATATTTATATTTACAATTTAATTTGTTTTCTTTCTTTACTTTTGTGCTTACTTACTATTTAATTTCCTATCTGACAATATTTGAGCCTATTATTAACACTTTCTACTCCAAGGCTGTTATGTAGCATCGATAAAAATTAATTGAATTATAGTATCTTGCGATTCTAGAATATGTTTCATTTATTCGTGATTCAAACATTTTAGTAACAAAAATCTTTCCTGTTTTAAAATTTTCCGCAAAAAGAAGTATTACACCATGTCGAGTATCACTCGACAGTGGAGCTTGTGGAACAAAATCAGTGTCGAGTGACACTCGACATTGGAGTGGATAGGGTTAAGTTTTATTTCTCTCTCTTGCGGTTTTAGCTACCTTCTTACTGTAGTTGAGGAAGGATTTTCTTTCCTCTTCTTCTAACATGACGGAGGCAATGGTCGTCTCCTCAATCTTCTTGCCTTACCAGCATTCGGAATCGACTTGGAGTCCTCCGAATGCGGGACAGTGGGCTACCAGGTAGACCACAGTCTGATCCACTACACTAACCTTGTCCATCTAGAATTTATGAGAAGTCGTACCCACACCACATCACATAAAAGAATATAAATATTTCTATTTAGTAGTTGTCACTCACCCGCTTGAGCTGTCGTATCAGAGCGGTAGAGAATGAAGATATCTAATATATAAAATTCTCGTGTCACGATGTTCGAACTTGAACTCCTCTGAAACAGCTTGACCGATTTTTAACAAATTTTATATACGTATTTAGTAGGTCTGAGAATCGGCTACTATCTATTTTTCATACCCCTAAGTGATTAGGGTTGTTCACCCTTAAAAATTTTTTTTTAATTTTTTGACGAAATTTTTTGTTTTTATTTTTTTATGATACAACATACAACCCTAAATTTTCACTCTTCTACGATCAACCCTTATTTTTAAATTGAAAATTAAAAATTTTTTTTTTGCAAAACAACGTTTGCGGGATCAGCTAGTAATCTTATACAATTCACTGTGCATTAATTACATAGGATTGCCAATATTCACTAATAAGTTTCCAAAGGATAGGCAGCAGCATCTCTATAAAACTACAATGCGATCGCAAACCAATCTGCCAAGCTTGGCAGTTATGGTTTACTAAAAATTATTTGCCAGTCACATTTCAATGGATTTTTTTTTCAGATTGCTCACCTTATAAAGGGTGGTTAAAAATTGGCCTCATATATCGTTTCCCCCCTTTCATATACGTACAGGGTCTAATATAACAATTACATTTTCCTAGTACTACATATATATATATACACCTATCCCCCGATTTACACGTTACTTGTTCTACACGTTTTCGCTTTTACACGGTTTTCCAAATAAGTTTTTTTTTGTTTTCATAACCGATTTTATCTCTCATAATGTAAATATTTCTGCTTCAAACAAAATCGGCACAAATAACTTCGAATGATGAAAGTGAATTCGAACCTTTGATTCCGAAAAAAAGAATAAGAGTAATATCTGACAGTGATAAAGGATAATAAAACACTTTTGGTTTTATTTTTTGTTCTTCTGTTTAATGTATTGTAATTAAACAAAAAGAACAGTGTTTCCGCAATATATTAAATATTTTACCTTGTCAATGCATTTTATTTTATTTCTGTGTACACCAAAGAATATTGGAAAAAATCACAACTGTTAATTAGCAAAATTATGCATTTTCTGCAAGTTTTTCGATTTACACGGTTTTGACTTGAAAATTTTAAATTTTCAATTTACACATTTTTCTCAGGAACGTATCTACCGTGTATATATATATGAAAAATGTCTTCTCTTTTGCAATGCAGTCACAATGTCTTGAATTCCTTTCCATACTCTTCCTTTCATACATCTAGTAACTTCCATCTCTCTCTTTCCTAGATCCTACATTTACCTTTGTTTATTATATTTATTTATATACATTTATTTCTTAAAACTTTTTGCTTTTCCTTACAATCTACATCAAGAGTCAGTTAGCCAAGTTTAAAAATTTATACACGATTAATAAAACATTCTTCCTTGTTTGTTTTATTTACTTAACCTATTTCTTCTTATTGTAGGTTGTATGTGTTTACTACATTAGTATATGAAGGTATAATCCGCTATATTTACAGATTTAAATATGTAATATATATACATGTAATATCGATGAACATTTCAAACAACACCAACGGGCTTCTGTGAAAGCGATTGTTTTATTGAACCGCGAAACGATCAAAGGGTGTGAATTGGCGGGAAAGTTGACAGCTGTCAAACGTGGGTTAATTGCGAATTGCGGACAGAGGTGTTTGCACGATGCGGCCAATAAAATATTGGCGGAAAATTTATAATGTCACTTTGTTTTTAATACATTACGAATATGTAGATTGTTGTATTTTTATTATATATAACTAATTAAAATGAAAATTTGTTACGTTAATTATTTTGTCGTTGTTTAAAATTACGCAATATGAAGCAGATGAAAAAACTTTTTTTACATATAAAGATTAAAGGTAAATTTCGTTTATCGTCAACTTATTTTTTTTAATCTATTGTATTCTTGTCTCTATTTTGCTTCGCAAGGTGTAATAATTATGGAGAAGAAGTAAGAACCATCTCCTCAAAACATTTTAAATTAAATTTTATATATATTCAAACATATAATCTTTAGCAGACATAGCCTAAATGAAATCAAAATAATCAGACGACATCACTGCCAAGGATTTTTATCATTTAAATATTCGTTTATTTTTGCGAAATTTTATTAAAAAAAAATTCTGATACAGTTTATTACAAATGAATTAGATTTTTTGCAGTCAAAACTTTGTTACAGACAGTTTTTCAAGGCGTCTTGCAAATACACTGACGTCTTCTATTTTTAAATTTAATGTAATCATTGTAAATGTACAAAATATTATCAAAAAAATATTGTGAGACCACTGTAAGTACATTGACCTCTTTAAACCTATTTCTTAAGTAGATTCGCAATGTACCTACTTAGATTCTAGTTGAACTAGAATTAACACTAGAATACTATAATTGACACAATATCATAGAGGTTCAGACAGACGTGCAGCATTTCGAATGGCACGCCGTTATGTTGACGTTTGTCAAAGTTTTATCTTGTTGCAGCTGCGTTCTTGAAGATGAGTCGCATGTATTTCTGATGATGACTACGCTGCTATCCATTAGGGCTAGTACAGCATCTTTGGTGATGATGTTCAAGGAACGGAAGAGTTCAACCGACACCAATCCGGGTCAAAATTTTCTCGAAAATGCTTTAAAGTTAGTTTTGCTATTAATTTTCGTAACATTTCACAGTTTAATAGCGTTGTACACTTTCGTAGTAGAGTAAACTGTATGTTATTTATGCAGCTGAGTTCTATCTCTTTTATTAAGGCATTATAATATAACTTGCTGTGCAAATCGTATCATTATCCTTATTTTTCAAATAAATCCTACATTGATATCCCTCCACTGGGGGGTAACGAACGGGTTATGCTAGACTCCTAAAAACCCTACGATGTTTTTCAACGACTTTTGTTAAAACTACGGGAACATTCGCTTACTACCATAGTCAACGGTCATGACCTAGTGCCTCAACTCCTTAGACTAGAGCTGGAGTCCACCTATCATAAATACGCGAGATTTAGTTCACGTGCCACCGCCAGGACATACTTGTGGTGGATCACCCTAAATCCGTCGCCAAGGCCTTGTTATTGGGGTTGGAGAAGCGCTGTATAGCGCGGTATAACACCCTCCGACGTCCAAGTCTCAGATTGCAGATGAGGAGCTCAGATATTCCTTCTCTCTCTCTCCGTAGCCTTCTTCTGCAAGATTACTTTTACACAGATGGTCATACCAGCACTCCATGACATTTTAACATCATAATTAGAAAGCTACCGCTGGATCGGAACGCTGATCTGTTGAGAGCCGGCCAGAAACATAACAATTGTTCTTTATAAATAAAATTTACCAATGATGTGTACATTATAATATCAACCATGTAAATGAGACAACAAATCAAGTTCCACGCATTATTTAATTTATTTCATATGTATTTTAATTTCAGATTAAAAAAAGACTATTACAGGAGCTTTATTTGAGTATGATCAGTAAGATGCCCCGTGGGAGGATGCATGTGCGGAAGTGGCTAAATATTGGTCCTTTTCTAACTTAGTTAATAAATTTGTTATTATTTTTATTTCTCTTCAGCCGATGGACGCCCACTGAAAGGTATATAGGCCTCTAATAAAAACCACGACGATGAGGTCTTGCGTTACCTGTTTCCATAGATTTCCCGCGATCTTAAGTATATCTACCAACACGTGGTCGCCACTTAGAACTGTTCTGCCCCAACGGCCATCGTTCGCACGAGCGATGTGCCACGCACACTGCTACTTCCGACAGGTAATGCTTTGTAAGAAAAAGACCAATATTTAGCAGCTTCCGCACATGCAGTAGTAGTCGTGCAACAAAGTGCACCGCCCGCCAGCCCGCTGATAAATGCGTACGGCAAACAATGCGAATTACACAACTGCCACCGTCAAATCACTCAACACGTGTTTCACCCCTCCACGGGGCATCTTCAGGAGTTATGTTACACCGATTAGTGCCAAACACAGAGTGCGGTGGCCTGTGTGGTACCACTGCATGTGCGGAAGTGGCTAAATATTGGTCCTTTTCTTATTTAGGATGAATTATTTAAGAGTAATTCTTTGAGCTACATCAGTTATCTTGTTTCTTTTTTAATTTGTAATTAAACTGACTTTTTAATTCTGTGTTTTAATCTATCACATTTTGACCCAAATAAATTCCGTACGGGTCGAACTTAATAAAACCGTTTAATAAAAATAGCATAGCTGGCAGGTAAATGAAATTAATTATCGTGACGTCACGAAAATTAGACCATTACAATTGTTTCACGACGCACGCGAGTAATTTTTGTGACTAAGTACAGTTGTCGGAATTAAAAATATGTTACTTATAGGAGGCGATCATTGTTATTTTATCATTACAAACTTTTATTTCTAAATTATATAGACATAAATCTGTTCAATGCAAATTGCATTTATTCCTATATTATAATTGCTTTATATATGAAACTCTTAATTTTGTTTGAAATTAATAAATAAAAGTAAAACACGATTTTTATAAATTAACATATAAATATACACACTCGTATGTGTGTTTAAAGCCTTCCGTTGAACAAAATGTCGGCCGACGTCGAAGCGTAACGCGTTTAAAGTATCTCCGTGCAGTCTAACAGCGGTTGCTTACTAAATGTACGGCAGATAAGGCGACGGAAGATCTAAAAGCTCACAGCTTCCGCACCGCTCCAGATGCCGGCAATGTCGGGAGCTATAGGACATTATAGATATATACCTAATATATGTTGACGAGATTATTCATGAATAATACACTTTTTTAATAATATTTTTATTATCATTTAAGCCGATCACATCGGCATCTGACCACCGACTGCATTAGCCTTTGGCCGTATTCCACAAACGCGGTTTTATTTTCAATGAACTGAAACGTTTTATGTGAAGTTTGCTCCGAAAAGAAACTCACTGGACGATATAGTAAATAAACACGTTTATTGACTTCAAATACGTGCGAGAAATACAACAACAGTTTACAGTAATTTTCACACAAACTACATGACATGTTACGGGGTATAGTAAGAAAAGGACCAATATTTAGCCACTTCCGCACATGCAATGGTAGTCGTGCAACAAAGTGCACCGCCCGCCAGCCCGCTGATAAATGCGAATCACACAACTGCCACCGCCAAATCACTCAATACGTGTTTTACCCCTCCACGGGGTATCTTCAGGAGTTATGTTACACCAATTAGTGCCAAACACAGAGTACTCTGTGTTTGGCACTAATTGGTGTAACATTTTGTTGTAGACGTGCATTTATATATTTTGTTGCACATCTACCACTGCATGTGCGGAAGTGGCTAAATATTGGTCCGTTTCTTACTTAGGATGGACTTCTGCAAGGTAACGCCTGATTCCATTAAATAAAGACCCTGTTCACCCGTGATAGGGGTTGAACGAGGAGCCGTGGATAAGTCGCGCACATGGTGGACCGACGAGATAGGTCGCAGAGAAATCTGATTGCCGGCAGCGATGGACCAGATATCGTGGCAGCCTTTGAAGGAGTATTATATCTTGCTATGAACGTAACTCGATGAAGATATATCATACATTGAACTTTTATATTCAACCATCTAAGTTTCTAACACCGAATCATGATCATATGTAAACTCGACACGTTTTACAATTCATACAACTATCAAGTTAACTAAGTAAACTTGTTAAGAAGTACACTTAACTTGCCCCGGTGTAACGGTTCAACTTAAAGTTGACGGCGCGTCTGATGACTACACGCTCTGGGGTCGTGTACTAGACAGTGTGTAAGAGATTATAGTTTTATTAAATAAAAGGTGGCGCTCCCTTTGTTTGCTTTGTTTGGATATATTTACCGCCAATAACTTGTACCTTTTTGTGTTACGATCAATGTATATATATATATTATGTAGCAATATTACTACAATATATATATATATATATATATATATATATATATATATATATATATATATATATATATATATTGTAGTAATATTGCTACATAAAAAACCGCCATATGTCAAAATTCCGTGCACGCCGTTGCAGTTCTCGGGGGTCAGATTTGAACCAGGATTCGATGCGCAACCGCTCGTAGGCGCATTATTTACATTTTCCGCGCACAAAATATGTTAATTATTCATACAATACAATATATATATATATATATATATATATATATATATATATATATATATACATATGTATATATAACTAGCTGACCCGGCGAACTTCGTACCGCCTAACAGTCAATGAATGTCGTGTTACCTTTTAGCTGAACTAATTTAGGTTTTGATGAACGTAATACAAAATGATACTAATATTAATATAGATAGAAATATTATAGTATTTTATTATTATGATGAATGAAGAATACATACAGAATAAAAATAATAATAATTAAAGACTATGTTGTGCAGATTGTGATACACTCGGATTAATTTATTAATAGGATTTTCATTCAAGCACCTTGTGGTAGACGACATTCTTTGTTTTTTGGTCAGGCGCAAGAACAAATAAAGCGGATGGTTTATACATCAAATCAATGTGCGGAAGTGGCTAAATATTGGTCCTTTTCTTACTTAGGATGGACTTCCGCGAGGTAACGCCTGATTTCATTAAATCAATAATACCGGTTTTAAATTTAATTATATATCATATTAAAATAATTGATGAATAATTATTTTCTCAAAATCTTTATTTATTTATTTATTCAATTATTTACACTTTATTGTACAACAAAATTATGTATAAAGGACGAAAAGGAAATGTTATTTTGTTACATTTATTTACATATATAATAAATAAATAAAAAGATATGATTTATACACAGGTATTTTTTTGTCATTTTGATATTCTATTTGTATACGTTGAATAATATTTTTTAATAAATTGATATATTTCATTTTAAATATTAATCACAACGTTATTGTCGTTTTAAATATTGAAATTATAATAACTTGGCTTTATATCATGTTTTATATTACTTTATAACATAACATCTAAAACGCCACAAAAACAGAGTAACATAAAAAAATTAAATTGATTTAAGAACACGCTGTATAGCAAAAAAAGTCTTTCAACTTCAACAAACTCTCATTTGTTACTATTGACAGTTTTCAGTGGTAGATTTAATTGAAAAACTGAACTGAACGGAGTATCTCTAGTTGAAATATGTTTCCAATTAATAACTTCATTCTTGTGTCTATATTCTATAACAATTCTGCTCCTTCTCTTTTTGTTTGTATTATATTTGATAGCTCGAAAAATTTCTAGTCTTAGTAGCGTGGCACGTTGATCGTGCAACTGACAGTCTAGAGCAGTGATTCTCAAAGTGGTCTAAATCGACCCCTAGGGATCTATGACAACCTGCAAGAAGTCTACGTTAGCGAAAAAAAATTTGGGGGTCCATGAAATAAAAATGGGGGTCCACGATAGTGGATCTCAACACATAAACTGATAGTATATATTTACTTACATCATACTATCTTATAATATCAAAACATTTACATTATTTATAAAAGTACCTATAAAGTAAAAAAATTATTATATATGATTATAAAATTGTGTGAGTTGTAGGATGTTGGTATTCGCTTTGTGGTCGCAATACATTTTGAACTTATAAAAACCTGGGAGTCGCAGTGTCAGAGCTTCGCTACCTTGCACGAACTTGTTCAATTCGTCACTCTATAAATACGAATGTGGGACAAATACATTTATACAAAATTGACGCCAAATGTTGATAATTTATTATAAAAGGATCAGGTTCATCCTTCTCACTAAAAATATTGACTTATTGCTTATGTTATTTTGATTTATAGTTTATTTTATGTTTATTTTATGTTACGTATATTTTACATAACGGATACAAAATTTTATTTTGAGTAGTTTTAATTTAAATTCAATTAATAAACGTATAAATTAACATGTGTTTTTACTTTAAGTTTTTAACACTAAACTTCACTACAGTTAGAAATTTACAGGAAATCAATATCAGGTGAGTAGGGGGTCTACCCAACACGGAAAAACATAGCAAGGGGTCTACGACACAAAAAAGTTTGGGGAACTCTGCTCTAGAGCTAAAAGCTTCTCGAGTATTAGCGTGCTGGTAGAATAAATATTAAATATCAGATATAATAAATAATCTAATTATAATATAGTATTAAAAAGCTGCTTTAAAATTAGAATAATCACATTTTAAAATTAGTTAATATCATTGTCGCAATTGAATTAAAAAAAAATGTAACTTTTTTGAAATCGTTCACTTTATATAGGATAGTTAAAAATAGGTATTTCTACGACTAAACGTGCTATACATTCACTAGTTTAAAACATATATAAAATACATCATAAATGACAATATTTTGTCACATAAACAGTGGTCGTTATCTTCGTTTCTACCTATATATGCCCACTGCAAGGCATACATATAAATATCTATGTATTATAGACCATAATCGACATTTTTTTATATTATTCTCCGCTATTGGAGGCCTCTCGTACCCCTAATTTGTTGGGATCAGGGTCTTTGTTTACAAAGAATTTTTTCAAATATTTATCTTTATTCTTCACTCACTTTCATTCTTCTTAATTTCGTTTGTTCTTACCTTTTTTCCATCACAATATCTTTCATTTTGTTCTTTCATTCCTTCTTGCTTTCATCGCCTTCCTTCCATCATCCTATAATCGACATTTGGAAGGCGAGTTGGCGATTGCAGTGTGTATTTTGGTACGCAGGGAACACTGTTGACCATCATCTAGAATCTAGTTTGTGAGCAGTGACAATCCTATATAATTAATGCATATCGGATTCCGAGAATTGATCCCGTAACGTAAAATTGCAAGGTTCATTTCTCTATACCTACTGTCATAAACAAAAGAAAATTACGTTTCACTATATAATTCATACCGCAGTTAAGTTTGAACTTAGTGATTTTATTCGAGTTGAACCATTTCATTATTTACTTGAAAATAATTTCAAAATATATATTTCCAAGCATAAATATCGAAATTTAAAAATATAGAAATTTATAAGTTATTCATCCTAAGCTATCTGAGTTACCGCTTCATAAAACACTATTTTCTTAACATTTGCATATAAACTATATCATCTAAGCATTTACTTGTAAGTTATATGAATAATTCAAAGGTTCTATCGCGAAATTATACAGGCGATATCGACGTGAAAAATTTATATTTAATTTCTTTAGAAATACGCTCCAAGTATAAACATACTATTTTATGATGGCTTACGTTTATATAACGTGGTCTCTTACTTCTGGACTAATTGGCTAAATCAGTCGTTCAACGACCCATGGAGATGCTATACGCGAGATTTCTCTACGAGATATATTCAGAGATAAGTATATGTGCAGTCGAATGAATGTAACAAACATAGTAGGGGATTGGTGAGTTAAAATATACCATGGCATGCTAGAGAGAATATAGTGGATAATCGTCTGAACAACCTCCTAAAGCCACGGCAAGAGCGTACGGATATTATATATTTATTTATTTAAAAACATTTTTTATAAATTTAATATAAAAATTCGAACTCAATGCCGAAGGCATTTTCTACCAGTTAAACGTTAGGCGATGCACAGATAAATTAGTAAAAGTAGGTGAAACAAGGTAATAAAGACGAAAAATAAAATTAAAAATATAAAATCTAGTAAAGCATAAAAGTCACATAAAAACACTTCATATAAACATACGGATACTACATACTATTATTATATTAATATACCATAATATATGTATACACATATATATCTATGTATACTATTTATATAAATATAATAAATAATAAAATCCAATTATCGTGGTGAAAAAAATTTTCGGTCGAATTAGTAACATATGATCGAATTGATGTCATAAAACACTAAACAACATACTACATTACATCTCGTCATACATACCCAGTCTTGCTATGAATATATATGTATAATCGGTACAAAAACCAAGCAACGAATTTTGGTTTCATTTATTTGCACAGTAATACATATATACCGCCTGGGAAAACTGAACTTTTTGGTCAAAAAAATTCCCAAAAAAAAACCTGTTTCTTCCTTGCTCCATGGTCTTCCGTACATTAATCACTTACGTTTTGTTTAATGAAAAATAATCACGCAGAATTTAAAACTCCGCCGCGGTGCAAGTCTGAAAGATCGTAGGTGATTTGTTGCGCGAACTTTTCGACCCGGGCGGTTGAATAATAAATTTTGTTTTTGTTGTTTCTATCTATTTATCCAACGACTCCGAGCGACGGTCGCGCGAAATTACTTTTTTTTGTCGGTATCGTCTTAATGAGGCGTAGGAATTTTTTGCCACGTGTAATTAGTTTCACAGATATCCATTTATTTTGTTTTACTGGTAATTGTAATTGAAAACTTTAACGTTTAATATACATAATGACTGCAACATTATTTTCATTCTGCGCCATTTTGTAAAATTAAATGACATATTGACGTGATATAAAAAAGATTGAACAGTTCTATTTTTAAATTTAAATTTTACGGCCAGAAATTTCAAGTTTCGTTGTCAACTATTAAATATTGTTTCTATTATATAGTTTTACATTAGTGGATTAATTATTGATTTACTCAAATAAATATTGTCAAATAATTACGTAGCATACGAACAGTTCACTTTGAACATCGCTCGTGCTGCCAAGAGCGAGTAGACGCGGGGCGATATTTTGACGAAATTTAATGTTCTGTCATCTATAAATGAACAAATAACAGAACTATAATATATACGGTAACATCTAATATAATTTTAACATATATAAATTACTAATAAACCTTCCATCTGTCTTTTCTTGCCAGTAAACCGAGCTTCGTTGGATAGAAAGATAATTTCTCTTTAACGTAACAAAAATAACTTGAGATATCAAACAGGCTAATTATACATCGCTTTATTATATATCGCTTGTGCTTCTAACTGCTATCTTTGAAGGAGACCCATGACTTGCAGTAGACATCTATCGACTCACATGATGATGATTACTTCTTTCTTCCACTGTGTGGCCAGTGAAGACTATTATATTTAAAACGTGGTCGTTCACAATCAGCTTTAGGATAAGGCTTATAGTCACCCTAAGAACAATGAAAAAGAAAATCCGCAGAAGAACCAAGTTTACCCAAATAATTATGGAGAAGAACCAAGGTCACCCAAAGACACAATGTTTGATGCCTTTATGCCCTCTTGTTGAGAGAACATCAAAAATCTAAAACTTTAACGTTAATATACAAAATGACTGCAACGTTATTTTAAATCGCCGTCATTTTGTGAAATTAAATGACATATTGACGTAATATAAAAAAGATTGAACAGTTCTATTTTTAAATTTAAATTTTACGGCCAGTAATTTCAAGTAAAAAATGACCAATATTTACCACCGTTAAATCACTCAACACGTGTTTCACCCCTCCACGGAGCATCTTCAGGGGTTATGTTACACTGATTAGTGCCAAACACGGAGTGCTAGAGGGGCACTAATTGGTATAACATAACTCCTGAAGATGCCCCGTGGAGGGGTGAAACACCTGTTTAGTTGAAGTGGCTAAATATTGGTCCTTTTCTTACTTAGGATGGACTTCCGCAAAATAACGCCTGATTTCATTAAAAAAAGTAATTTAAAGTTTTGTTGTTAACTGTTATATATTGTTTCTATAATTGTATTATTAATATAAATACATAAACAAAAAAAAATGAAAAAGCATCTCCTATTCCTTACATGTTTAAAAGCAATTAGCTGTGAGTTTAAAAGCTCTCATCGGTATGCACGCTTTAAATTCAGTTTGTACAAAACTTTTAATTGTACCTGTATAATTAGCTTGTTTGATATCTCAAGTTATTTTTGTTACGTTAAAGAGAAATTATCTTTCTATCCATCGAAGCTCAGTCTACAGGCAAGAGAAGACAGATGGAAGGTTTATTAGTAATTTATATATGTTAAAATTAAATTAGAAGTTACCGTATTAATAATGGTTCTAATATTTGTTCCTTTATAGGCGACAGAACATTAAATTTCGTCAAAATATCGCCCCGCGTCTACTCGCCTTTGGTAACACGAGCGATGTTCAAAGTGAACTGTTCGTATGCTACGTAATTAATTGACAATATTTATTTGAATAAATCAATAATTAATCCACTAATGCAAAATTATATAATAGAAACAATATTTAATAGTTGACAACGAAACTTGAAATTTCAGGCCGTAAAATTTAAATTTAAAAATAGAACTGTTCAATCTTTTTTATATCACGTCAATATGTCATTTGATTTTACAAAATGGCGGCGATTGAAAATAATGTTGCAGTCATTATGTTTATTAAACGTTAAAGTTTTCAATTACAATTACCAGTGAAACAAAATAAATAGATATCTGTGAAACTAATTACACGTGGCGAAAAATTCCTACGCCTCATTAAGACGATACCGACAAAAAAAAAGTAATTTCGCGCGACCGTCGCTCGGAGTCGACGGCTAAATAGATAGAAACAACAAAAACAAAATTTATTATTCAACCGCCCGGGTCGAAAAGTTCGCGCAACAAATCACATACAATCTTTCAGACTTGCACCGCGGCGGAGTTTTAATTCTGCGTGATTATTTTTCATTAAACAAAACGAAAGTGATTAATGTATGAAAGACCATGAACGAAAGAAGAAACAGGTTTTTTTTTTTTTTTTGGTAATTTGTTTGACCAAAAAGTTCAGATTTCCCTGGCGTATATATGTACTGTGCAAATAAATGAAACCAAAATTGGTTGCTTGGTTTTTGTACCGATTATATATATATATATATATATATATATTCGGTAATTCATAGCAAGACTAGGTATATATGACGAGATGTTATTTAGTATGTTGTTTAGTGTTTTATGACAGCAATTCGATCGTATGTTACTAATTTGACCGAACATTTCTTTCACCACGATAATTGGATTATATTATTTATTACATTTATATAAATAGTATATGTAGATATATATGTATATACATATGTTATGGTATATTAATATAATAATAGTATGTAGTATCCATATGTTTATATGAGGTGTTTTTATGTGGCTTTTATGCTTTACTAGATTTTATATTTATAATTTTATTGTTTGTCTTTATTACCTTGTTTCACATATTTTTACTAATTTATCTGTGCATCGCCTAACGTTTAACTGGTAGAAAATGCCTTCGGCATTGAGTTCGGCGTGGTATATTAAATTTATAAAAAATGTTTTTAAATAAATAGATAGATAATATCCGTACGCTCTTGGCGTGGCGATGGGAGGTTATTCAGGCGATTATCCGCTATATTCTCTCCATCACACCATAATATATTTTAACTCGCCAATCTCCTACTATGTTTGTTACATTCATTCGAATGCAGATGTACTTATCTCTGAATATATCTCGTAGAGAAATCTCGTGTATAGCATCTCCATGGGTCGTTTAGCGACTGATTTAGCCAATTAGTCCAGAAGTAAGAGATCACGTTATATAAACGTAGGCCATCATAAAATAGTATGTTTATACTTAAAGCAAATTTCTTAAGAAATTAAATCGAAACTTTTCACGTCGATATCGACTGTATAATTTCGCGATAGAACCTTTGAATTATTCATATAACTTACAAGTAAATGCTTAGATGCTATAGTTTAGATGCAAATGTTAAGAAAATATTGTTTTATGGAGCGGTAACTTAGATAGCTTAGAATGAATAACTTATAAAATGCTCTATCTGTTTTTGAATTTCGATATTTATACTTAAAAATATTATTCTTGAAATTATTTTCACGTAAACAATGAAACGGTTAAAAAGGTTCAACTTGAAGGCAATTACTTAAACGAACTTAATGTTTGCATAACGTATAAGAGATTAAACTTAACTATGGGATGATTCGAATAGTGAATTCAATAACCAATCACCCTATATATACACATATATTTTGCACACCAAAACACAAATTAAAAAAATTCATTAAGAATAAATAGACACATGAAAACATTTGGGTTTGCGTTTTATATTATGTATAATATTGTCTTACTTTTAAAATAAATACATTTAAAAAACTTTTAAGTTAAACGGTTTTTTGATACCCATAGTGTGGTGGTTGTGGAAATATATGTACCTAGTCCGCCATATTGGAACGGCGTCCATCTTGAATTTTAAATTTTGACATAATCATCGTGTTTTACTAGTGTAGCCCTTTCATTTGATACCCATATTGAAGGGGTTAAGGAGAAATATGTAATATTATTGATTGTATAATATTGTATTGTCATCTAAATTAAATGTGTGTACCAAATTTCAGATCAATCTGACAACGGGAAGGTGCTTAAATTTCAATTTCTAATTTTGACTCTAATAAATAAATAAATTCCGTACGGGTCGAACTAAATAACACCGTTTAATAAGAACTAAATATATATTACATATAATAAAAACACTTTAAACTGTTCTCGTCTATTTCAAACGGAGTATACATTAATAAAGGAGGTCTTCAAGCTGAAACGTAACAAGTTCGTCGTATATCTTCGTGTGTTAAATTTATAGACGGTATTATTTTAAAATCCAATGTTTCAATTAATCTAAGGAGATTGTATATGTAACGTTCACGTACTGGCCACTATAGCTACATCAGTTTTTGTTTTAAATCATTCTCGCTGTTTCGAATTTCAAATACGATTTCAAACGCCGCAAGTGACGTCATCGCTGTCATTGCATTTGGGTTGATTTTGAGGAAGAACGCATGCATGCATAGTAGTTGACCTTCGTCTGCTTATTCGTTTTAAAAAAATTAAGTTAGAAAGGGACCAATATTTAGCCACTTCCGGACATGCAGTGGTAGTCGTGCAACAAAGTGCACCGCCCGCCAGCCCGCTGATAAATGCGTATGCGGCAAACAATGCGAATTACACAACTACCACCGTCAAATAACTCAACCCGTGTTTCACCCCTCCACGGGGCATCTTCAGAAGTTATGTTACACCGATTAGTGCCAAACATAGAGTCCCAGACAAAACATGTGCGGAAGTGGCTAAATATTGGCCCTTTTCTTACTCAGGATAGACTTCCGCAAAATAACGCCTGATTCCATTGAATATATAAAATAGAATGATATAAAATGAAGCTTAAGAATGTAAATATTTGAAAATAGAAACAGTCTCTGTTTGAATTGGCACTAGAAGTCAATCTGTACAATACAAGTTCATAATTATTTTTTTTATTTAATATTATTTATTGTACACGCTAGGATACTTTTTATATTTAAATAGTTTCATAATAATAAACAAAAGAGTACAATGGGCGGTCTTATCACACGAGGCAATCTCTTACAGACAACCATAGTATGGAAAAGGTAGAAGTATAAATAACAGGTAGTTTACGTGTACAAAACATACATATATACATACGTATGTATATAGCATATATACTTAAAATAAATAAGATGTACATACATATTATAAATATAATACGATAATAAAAAAAACATCAAACAGATTTGGATCGCACTTGCCTCGGAAAAAATAAAGAAACAGAGGAATAAAAAGAAATGAATTAACAGATAAATAATCATAGGTCTAGTATATATTTCTTAACAATTTTCTTTTAAATAGATAGTGAGTTAGCACGTCTTATATTCAGCGGTAAATCATTCCACAATCGAACGGCCTGCGTGGTGAAAGATTTGGCCATAAACGAGGAAGAATTTACCGGTATGTTTAATTTAAGATTCTCTGATGATCTCATAGACCTCTCATGTGTCATGAAGGAATTAAAGCCTTGATTTGAGATAAGAGGGAGTGAGTGGATTGAAAAGAATATTATAGAGTACTAGCTGATCCCGCAAACGTTGTTTTGCAAAAAAAATTGAAGTTTTTAATTAACAAATAAAAAATAAGGGTTAATCGTAGAGGGGTGAAAATTTAGGGTTGTATGCATTTTTGTATGCTGTATCATAATAAAAGAAAAAAAACTAAAAAAATTGTGTAAAAAATAAAAAAAATTAGGGGTGGACCACCCTTACCACTTAGGGGTATGGAAAATAGATAGTAGCCGATTCTCAGACTTACTGAATACGCATATAAAATTTGGTAAAAATCGGTCAAGCCGTTTCGGAGGAGTTCAAGTTCGAACATCGTGACACGAGAATTTTATATATTTGATATAAAGGATGTAGGCATTCCGGTGAAGCCTTATTTGTAACCAATTGAGCTTAGCGCGAAATTTCAGAACATCATATTTTTGGATTCTAAATAATAATAATAAGTTAGATAATTAAAAACATAAACTTATGCTTACGTTTAATGTGGTTTACAATTTAATTTTTCCGCAGTTGTTGTCATTACTTTTATAACGTACATAAAAATGTAATTAATATCTGTAATTTGTTATATTGTTATTAATTTTTCCGACAATTCATTTTCGGTTCATTCATTCACATTCATTCATTTTAATTTGTAATGAAAATTAAAAAAGCCAACATCGTGAAAATTATTTATGCACGCCCAAAAAGGCTTAACGGGTGGCAAAATGGCGCCAAAAGTGTTAATTACACGCTTAACGGCGCCTGCGGGGACCCGCCGGAAGTGTTGCCAGGTTATCCAAAAGAATAACGTTGTCCTGCGGGGAAAATATAAAATCGAAACTGGTAACATTGTGTATTTCAGTACACTTTGCCGAAACACTCTATTTTTTACTGACGCGGAAGATAAAGAATGTACTCCAATACCTAGCTTTGCGTCGTTTCGTTTTGCGTTTTATTTGAAGTTGCGTCGCTGCTTAATTAGTACTAATTTTCACTGTGCGTTGGGTTCGAGTATTTAATTTTTTTTTAATTTTCTTTTTTTCTAAAAGATGGCAGCACTTTGGTTTCTAATAGCGCCATATCATCAAAACTCGGGGATTCCCTTTCTAACTAAAAATCAACGCAATTTGAATAATAATAACAATTGAGTTAATTTTTAATTACGTAGTGTGTTGTGCTTTTTTTAAAAAATAATAATAAATTTATATAAGAATACGTAAGAATAATAAATTTTTACGTGTTGTTTCTGGTTACAAAAAAGGTAAATATTATTCCAATTTATTTATTGGCAGAGTTATATTATTTTTGTTGTTTAAATGTTTACTTTGTTCAATTTTCTTTTTAAAAAGTAGTATTTTCGTGACCCTGGAACCTATCTTCTATCTTTGCACGGTTTGCTATAGAAAATCCTAATTCACTTTGCGGCGTTTCAATTTGCGTCGTGTTTTTTTTTTGGAACGTAACCACGACGCAAAGTGAGGTATTGGTGTAATCTATTAAAAAATATAACAATGGATAGCAATAGAAATGTCTGATGTGATAGTGGGCGGGGCATATACGTTTTGTATGGTCCTGGTTTTTTGGGACCCCTTGTACTCTCCTAACATGTGTAAGCAGGGACCTTATTCCCAATAAATACTTCACAGAATTTTGTATTATGCAAACTCCTTTTTTTCGTCTTAAGATCTTTTATTCGTTCCTTTGTTGTTCTCCTCATTCTCATTCATTCTTTTCCAAACCTTGTCACCTTTCATTTATCTCCTTCCTTTTTTCGCCTTTTCTCTAAAACGCTGTAACAATTCTGAATTTTTATTTTTGATCTTGATTTTACAATTTATTTATTTTAGTTTTATTTCATATCCATTATTTTTGTTATCAGAACTCTATTTCGGTTTTAGCAGTTTCTTTTACAATGTTATTTCTCTTCTATTGATTTAAGTCTTCCTTTTTATTACTACTCCGATTATCTTCCAGTAGTACTCCAGAAAGTTCTGGCGTCCTCCATCTTGGCTAACTAGCGAGGTGATTTTGATTTTATCTATCCTTTCCTGCAATGTCCACGCCTCGGTAAGAACCGGTCAACTAATGTAAATATTAAACAAATAGGAAAAATAGTAAAATTAAAAGGAACATAAATATAATAAGAAAATCGTCAATTAAGATTTCTGTTTAAAGTGTGCTAAATGACACCTATGAGCAAATAGAACGCACGCACACAAGTATGAGAAAATATAAATAAACAAATTATTCCCAAAATAAATAAATAATAAGAATGAATCAGATATAAGAATTAAATAATTAAGACTTATTGTGACAAAAAATGATAAATTATGTCTTAGATAAAAATGCAAAAATAAAAAGAAAAATAGAAAGAGAAAAGGTGTGCTAAATGCCACCTACTTTTCCGTAGCCGGCACTCATTTGTCGTTCCTCATATTGCATTGTTATTGAATTGATTCCTCTAATGGTACAATCATGTTTTTAAAAGCGCCTTCACTCAAAAAACAATTCTTCGAATGTATAGTATGTATTTGGAAACTAAAATTTAAAATATAAGCAAAGTATCATCGCAATAATAATCTACTAAGGTTAACCGAAAGGCATTTTACTTTCAATTTATAAATCACTTGCAATAAATCGAAGTAGAAGGTGTGCTGTTTGCAGTGAAAACGTAAAAATTGTAATGTGGGCTTATATAGATCCCTATTTTAACACGTTCACTGTGGGCCCAATTTTGAAGAACTTTCAGCTGGTGCGGCTGAGGTCGAATCTGCCTCAAGTTCATCAATATTTTTTTACAATATTGAGTCAATGCTTCGCAGACATAAAGAAAGCTATATTTGTCTTTGTCATACCTCATACGGTTGAGTGTAAACAGCCGCCGCACTAGAGAGAAAACACGTTTTACGCGCCGCACCAGTGCAAAGTCTACTATGAGGCTGAATCGACCTCAAGCCGCAGTGAACGTGTTAAGATTTATCTCAGCCAAATAAATTACTAAGAATTATCCTAACTTCTATTTTTAATTAATACACCAGTAAAGTCTTTAAATTTGTAACACAAATGAAAATACGAACATCAGCTTTCCGCCTTGCAATGAGCACACTTCGCGGCACATTCCCGGTTCAACAACGTCACTTATGCGGAACGTACTGCGGTAAGGAAAGTGTTAACTATCATTATAATTATGATACAATTTGATTATAATAAGTTTTTATTATAACTTTACATTTTAAATTTTAAAATTTTGTAAATCATCCATATTTACGAAGATTTTAATACATTTGATTTATTTAACACGTTCACTGCGGGCCCAATTTTGAAGAACTTTCAGCTGGTGCGGCTGAGGTCGAATCGGCCTCAAGCTGAACTTCCTAGTAGTGCGGTTGAGGCCTTTTCTGCCTCATGTTTCAGTTGAATGTAAACAGCCGCCGCACTAGAGAGAAAACACGAGTTTTACGCGCCGCACCAGTGCAAAGTCTACCATGAGGCTGAATCGGCCTCAAGCCGCAGTGAACGTGTTAAAAACATCATATCTCAAGTAATAAATAAATAAAACAGACTAAATAAGATTCGTAAACAAACTTAAGAGTGTTTCGATTTAAATTCAAGACAGATTTAATCATCAAAACACATCTGTCTCTAGAGTATTCGGGTAGAGATATCTCTAAAGACAGTTTGTATCAAAGTCTGTCCCTTATAGAAAGCTCACGCTATATCACCTGCTATATAAAGGTACATATACACTGACTTCGTTTAGGATTGGAGAAGAACATAATTATCTGAATATCGAATGAATTCAGGCGTTATTTTGCGGAAGTCCATCCTAAGTAAGAAAAGAACCAATATATAGCTACTTCCGACAATGCAGTAGGCATTCTCAGGAGTAATGTTACATCGATTAGTGCTTATCAGTGTAACATGACTCCCGAGGATGCCCCGTGGAGGGGTGAAACACGTGTTGAGTGATTTAACGGTGGTAGTTGTGTAATTCGCATTGTTTGCCGCACGCGCATTTATCAGCGGGCTGCCGGGCGGTGCACTTTATTGCACGACTACTATTGCATTGGCGGAAGTAGCTATATATTGGTCCTTTTCTTACATAATCATCTGAGCTGATAGAGGACCACTTCAAGGTTAAGGCCTCCCAAGAGATCACCGGTCTTGCATTGCCCGCATCCATTAACTTCCCGTGAATTTGACTATTTATAGATTACGAATAATCAAATATAATAAAAAAAATTCAATTACATATCACTAAAGTGTATTATTCACACAAAATTATTATTTCAATTTTCTCTTACATAACTAAATAATTTTTTGGCCATGTGCAAAAGATATATTATTGACTAAGAAAGGGACTAATATATAGCTACTTCCGCTATGCAGCAGTAGTCGTGCAATCAAATGCACCGCCCGCCAGCTGATAAATACCGAGTCAAGCACTGGTTGGTCTAACATCTGAGGATGCCCCGTGATGGGGTAAAACACGTGTAGAGTAGATTAACGTTGATAGTTGTGTTTCGCATTGTTTACCATACGCGCATATAGTGGGCTGGCGGGCGGTGCACTTAAAAAATGAAATTTTATTATTAATAATCATTAAACTTAAATTCCAATCACAATAAATATTATATAAATATTAAAACATAAATAAATGAAAAATAATCAAAATTAAAAAAAAACGTATCATTCATTTTGCACCATGTCTATCACTTTAGTGATACAGTTTTCACCAGCCTTTTCTTTTTATATCATCAATCCATTTTTCTTTTGGTCTACCTATTAATCTTTTATTTGTTGATCCTTCCCAGGTTACCCTAGGTGCGATCTGCCCAATTCCAGTTTTTGTTGTTTTTCTTATTTCTGTATTTCTAATTTCATGTCTTTGTATGTTTAGTAACGGCTGATATGAATTAATAAATAAATGAAATAAATCCAATCTAATTGTTGTCTGAAATAAATCATCGCTACAATAAAACCGCCTTTCGTTCTCTATATTACGCTTATTTTAAAAATATATAAATCATAAAACATTTAAAAGTCAAGTTATTTTACGACCGTACCAATGCATATATGAAGTTAAAACACTTAAGTTTTGGTAAGTTAATTAACTTGAATTTTGCATGCCGCAATTTTGAAACAACCTGTACACACACGTAAAGTTTTTACGACACACTGGCTGCCTTCGTCGTAAAATCACAGAATAGGTGAGCTCTCTGCGACATTGTCTGTATATATTCTTTCTTATTTTAAAAAATTAAATATTTGTTCCACCGCCAAAATTAGGTACGGAGGCAGGTTCAAGGACGTTCATCCACGAGGCTCAGGGGCTAAAACAGTGGTCATCGTTGATCTTGACCACGTCAGTCCACCAAATGGAAGGCCTGACCGCGTCGCGTATACCGATGTATATATTATTTATACAGTTTCAATATATTCACATCACTAATCACATAGGGTCTAAATGACCCTTTTTGTACGGAAAATAACAAAAATTCTCTATTAAAGCAACCTTCAACTTATGGTTATGTTCCAAATGTACCATGAACTGAGGAGTTTTAACAACTAACTCAAATGGAACTCTTTTGAAAGTTGGGATAGGCTGAACACCAAAAGTACTGTGAACTTTTAATACTGCACTCACTTATCTCTATTAGAGTCAAAATATATATAGATATATATATATATATACATATATATATATATATATATATATGAGATAATAATGCATGGAAATAAATGTTGCAGTTAATAATTGTCGCGCGCTCTTTATAAAACTATATTTGTAAAGAGCAACTGTTGAGTTTCTCGTCGGCACTCAGCAGAACTGCCTTCCGAGCCTATAGCAGCATTCTGTAGGGACAACAATGCCGACATTTTATGTTGATTGACGATTCGAAAGTGCTTGTACCAGCCTATTGGAATTAAGAATAATTTTATTTTAAGGTATTCACGTTTTTTTTTTGTTAAGAAAAGTTCTTTACGAAACTTAGCTGTCTGTGTGTCGATGATGTCGATATATATATATATATATATATATATATATATATATATAAATATCTGGTATTATTAGTCGTTTGAGTTCATAGACACCGAATGCAAACCCTGACCTTCCTTCCAAGATAACTATGGGGGCATATACCATGACCACGCTTGGCAGGTAGATTGTCGATCGCAGTTTGATATTATGGTACGCAGACGCTGCTGCCCATCCTCTGGAAACTTTGTAAGCAAGAGGAAAATTGAGCAATTAAGAAGATAGTATTGTAACATTAAAAAACATATTTAATGGAATCAGTCGTTACCTCGCGGAAGTCCATCCTAAGTAAAAAAAGAACCAATATTTAGCCACTTCCGCAAATGCAGTAGTAGTCGTGCAATAAAATGCGCCAGCCCGCTGATTAATGCGGAGTTATGTTACCCCGATTAGTGCCAAACACAAAGATGCCCCGTGGAGGGGTGAAACACGTGTTGAGTAATTTGGCAGTGCCGGTTGTGTGATTCGCATTGTTTGCCGCATACGCATTTATCAGCGTGCTGGCGGGCGGTGTATTTCATTGCACGACTACCACTGCATGTGCGGAAGTGGCTAAATATTGATCCTTTTCTAAATTAAAAAACATAGTTACATAGATAATAGAACACAAATAGTCTACCAAGAATCAAAAATAACAGTGTGAACAATGCCATATGCTTAAATTGCACGAACACAGCGTAAGTAAATAAAAATAAAATAAGTAGTTTAATTTATAAAATAGTATAAAGTAAATTACTATGCGATTTCTCTACTCTAGTTGTAGTATAATCATGAACAAGATAATCCGCTGCCGAGAGCATTGATTTGAATTAAAGTTTTTAAGTAGGGACCTCGGCAAGCACAGGGTAAGGCCCATAAAGTGGACAGACGATTCTGTTAAGTTGTTAAAAGACACTGGATGTAAGCCGTTACTTACCTGTTCCATGTGGAATGTATTGAAGAGAGAGCATAATAGAAGACTTCTTAGCTGGAATGAATACGAAGAAATTTTTGATCATTACGAGGGTCGAAAAACAATTTTTTCAAAATATTATTGGTCACGATCGAAGTATTTTGCCAAAGGATACAAAAGACAGACTTACAATGATTGTTTAATGGAATCAGGCGCTCCCCTCGCGGAAATCCATCCTAAGTAAGAAAAGGACCAATATTTAGCCACTTCCGCACATGCAGTGGTACACCGATTAGTGCCACTCTGTGTTTGTCACTAATCGGTGTAACATAACTCCTGAAGATGCCCCGTGGAGGGGTGAAACACGTGTTTAGTAATTTGGCGGTGGCGGTTGTGTGATTCGCATTGTTTGCCGCATATGCATTTATCAGCGGGCTGGCGGGCAGTGCATTTTATTGCACGACTACCACTGCATGTGCGGAAGTGGCTAAATATTGGTCCTTTTCTTACTTACAAGTATTGCTCTTCGCGCCCCGTTGCTCAACTGAAACATATCAGACAGTTTAAACGCTTCTTCTAAATCCACAATTGTTCTATTTCAAACATCACTCTTATCTCACATGTAAACTTTTTATTTATTTCTACACATATCCGATTTATATAATTTATAGATACAAGCGTAAGCTCAAAATATTCCGGTTTAATGTGAAAACCGTGTTGGTATAGGGGTGCGAGACGTGGAAGGTTACTAAGGATATCACGTGTCGGACCAAATCTTCGTTAAGAACTGAGACTTTCTCAAGTCTCCAACGTAGATCTCTGAAAAAGCTGCGATAAGACGCCGTTCCGATAGGATGTATCCTTTGCAGCCTTCCTTTATAAACTATATGGACTACTCAGTCATTCCTGGTAGATTTAGAGCTGTCATCATGACGATTTTTGGCTAACCTAACAGTGAACGTATATCGTCTGACATTTTTTTAACATATTTTTTGAAAACAAAATTTACAATGTGATATGCGTAATAAAAATCACATTTAATATACAGAACAGTTGCAGTAGTAACGGACAATGTTAATTAAAAATACATTAGGAAAAAAATCGCTTTAATTATTTAAGAATTTAGTAAATAAATACTCTAGTATATGGTTTCACAGACTTTTTAAGACTAGGGGCCAGTCGGGAAAATCATGAACTGATGGCAGGCCGGCCGCCAGGAGTACAGGTAATTAATTTTTTTTTTTTGGTTTTATTCTGGAATAGAATTCAATATTTTTCGAATGTACGAGAGTATTATTCTTGCTGTTGGCCCGCCGATATTCGACCGGCGGGCCGCGGTCTGTGCATCTATGCTCTAGTAAAACCAAATAATATGGTAAGAAATATATATCTGATTATATTAATACAATTAAAATGACGGAGAGAGAAAATTTCAGGTCACTATGACAACATATTTATTCCTCCTCCTTCTCTTTTCTATCCTCTGTTCTGCTTACCCTTTTCTGAATGCTGAAGGTATAGCAACCAACTAAGTACAAACCTCTCTTTATTGCCATACATAATTTCTTGAAGATATAAGTATTTGAACTTACACTCGAAACTTTTCAGAATCAAAAATTAGGAGATCAAAAGAAGAACCGTTGTCACCGACGTAGATTCTTCGTCACTAGTCTTAAGTGGCAGTGGTGAAGAATGACGCTGACAGCGCAAGAGCGATGATCGAGATCAAATCTAATACATAAAATTCTCGTATCACGGTATTCGAACTTGAACTCCTCTGAAACGGCTTGACTGATTTTTACCAAATTTAATATGCGTATTCAGTAGGTCTGAGAATCGGCTACTATCTATTTTCTATACCCCTAAGTGATAAAGGTTGTTCACACTTAAAAAATTTTTTTTTACTAAATTTTTTGTTTTTATTTTTTTATGATACAGCATACAAGAATACATACAACCATAAATTTTCACCCCTCTACGATCAACCCTTATTTTTTATTTGTAAATCAAAAATATCAATCTTTTTTTGCAAAACAACGTTTGCGGGATCAGCTAGTATTACTTATAAAATACATGCCAGTTACAATTTCAATGACAGGTAACAGACTATACAAATAAAAAAATAAAGAAAAAAAAATATTTACACATTTTTTTTGCATTTTAGTAAATATGGACTTGTACAATCAGAAATTACGGCATTATATATATCAGAGAATCAGACTATATTATTACAATTAAAAAATATTATCGCTTCCAGTGTGCAAATGTCTTACGTATGGAATAATTTCTACTATCCATCCACATTGAATACGTATGAATAACTACCTTAGTATATCTTTTATAGATACTAACACAATTAACTTGAACACAATTTCTTTTATTACTTTTCTCTATGAGTTGAGAGAATTTAAATGTACATACTAAATTTAAACTTAACTTAGATTAAAAATGATATTTATTAAGTAAAAATTTCGTTTTATATTGACCTCATATTCACCTCTATCTTGGTAAGTACAGGGAGTTATATTTAAAGTTAATATTTTTTCTTTTACGTTTCATTCTCCTCTTCCATTAATCGCATTTTCGTTCGTTCTCTTCTTCTGTCTTCCATCTCAATTTCTTTCGTACTTTGTTCAGTGGTAGTGTGGTGTTAGGATAAACACAGAATACTGCATCACCTGGAAACTTGTTTGTGTGTAGTGGCAATCCTAAATATTTAATATACAGTTAGTTTTTTTAAGTTATATAAGATTGGATCCCGGGAATTTAACCTGCGACCTGCAATCGTCTCAGTCCTCAACCGCAGGACATATATATATATATATATATATATATATATATATATCTGCGAACTTAATGTCGAAGGAATTTTATTCCGCTTATCCCTTTGGGTGGCGCGGAAAAAATAAATAGAAAAAATAATTGACTTAAAAACATAATATGACTATAATAGTAAATATATGTGATATAAATCATTTATTTAAAGATATGTAGAACATATATAACATATATTAACGTGTATATAACTTATTTATGTTTTTTTTTGTAAAGAAAAGTTCTTTACGAAACTTAGCTGCCTGTGTGTCGATGCCTAATACCTCAGCTAATTTCGAACTGAATGGAGCTTAATTATAGGTTTGTCTAATGAATAAAGATTCTTCTCCGTTCGTCGGACATTCGTTTGAATGAACGAATTATGAAGACACGATTTTATTATTCCAATCATTTCTATTGCACAATTATCGCCGTGCTAAAACTTATAATTCTAATATTTTCTTGTCACAAATTTAGGGGATGGTATTTAATTTTATCTTTTGTTCCTTCTCTATAAAGTATTCGTTCTTTAGTATGTTCTGGATGATTTATTTATTTACAGTAAGAAAAGGACCAATATTTAGCCACTTCCGCACATACAGTAGTAATCGTGCAATAAAGTGCACCGCCCGCCAGCCCGCTGATAAATGCGTATGCGGCAAACAATGCGAATCACACAACCGCCACCGCCAAATTACTCAAAACGTGTTTCACCCCTCATCGCTCGTGGAATTGATGGCTATTGGGACAAGAAGGTTCTAGAGTGACCAACAGACAGTAGACGCGGCATGAGTTGACACCGCACTTGGTGAAATAATAACATAGTTTTTTTATGGCCCCCGCTATTGGAGGCCTCTCGTACCCTTAATTAGTTGGGATCAGGGTCTTTGTTTACAAATAAGTTTTACAGATTTTTCATCTTTACTCTTCACTCACTGTCGTACTTCTCAATTTCATTTATTCATATCTTATTTCCATCATAATATTTTTCATTCCTTCTTGCTTTCATCGCCTTCCTTCCATCATTTTATTACTCTTAGATGGCTAGGTACATTTTTTTTATTCTTTATTTTATTATTTACATATTGTGTTTTTTTTATCACAGTTTTCTTTGGGTTGTGCTTTCTTAATACATTACTACACTTTTCTTATTCTAATTTTCCTATTATTAATTGACTAGTTATGTGCAGTTTATTAGGTACCTACTTATCTATACTGTTTTGTTTCTATTAACAGTGTCACTCACCACCCTACGAGCAAACGATAGGAATGATGGGCGAAGGTTGTCGTCGCCCATCATTAAGGCGATGCTCTCTAAATCTATCTGTATCTTTACCTCCGTTTCCGTTCCGTTTTTTTTTATGGCCCCCGCTATTGGAGGCCTCTCGTACCCCTAATTAGTTGGGATCAGGGTCTTTGTTTACAAATAAGTTTTTCAGATTTTTAATCTTTAGTCTTCACTCACTGTCACACTTCTCAATTTCATTTATTCTTACCTTATTTCCATCACAGTATCTTTCATTTTGTTCTTTCATTCCTTCTTGCTTTCATCGTCTTCCTTCCATCATCTTAATATATAATAACATAGTTAATGTTCAGAGAAGTCGCTGAAGGCTGCGCAGAGGCAGTCATCATGGCGAATTGTTGTGGAAGCCTTGCAGTGGGCATCCATCACCTGAAAAGATGAAGAAGAATCCATGCGCCATTCACAATAACTTGTTATCACCGACGCGAATTGTTGATCAGCTGAAAAGAGTCGACCATACATACAATACTTTCGTTTTTTAACAGACATCATTGTTAAACTTTTTGAAATATATTTGAAAAGACAAACCTTCATTACCTTTATATAGATTATATTTATTTTATCAGCATTATGATTGTAAAATGGCGACTGGGAAGTAATGTCGTTTCTGTTGACATATTTTACAGAAAAACCGATTGATTTGTTACCGCTCCGGCATTGATTTTGTATAGTATATGGCAACCTTTTTATCAACAGAGGCAAATATCGGTAAACGTGCACTCTTATACAGGATGTGTGACCTCCACAATTCATATATTAGTGATATTGATATATTATTTAAACTTCATTGGAACGTGACGGCTTGCTGTGACTCGTAATTATTGCGGTGTGATCTGCAGAATGCGCTGGATCTTTGATCCCTGTTTATTAATGTTTTTTTTTTGTTTTGTCTATGTTTGACTTTAAATCATTAAATGTTGTTAGTGAGATAGTTATAAGGTAACAATTGTAACTAATTTTATATTTCTAAGTTTCTAAGTTAGTAATTTCTTACTGCCTTTTGTTACTGTTTATCTCCAATAAAGTAAATAAATAAATAAAAATTTATTGATAACGAAGGTGAAAATGTTGATTAGAAGTAAAAGTTTGTTTGAGATGTAGTCGTGTGAATTTAACTTAAGAAAGCGACTTTGCTTTTCGCTTCACTTTATACATTGATAAATCAAATTATACCAGACACTTGTAGGATTAAACTTTGCCGAATGTAAAGTTTCAGACGACTGATAAACAATAGATCGACATTACACGACATTGATTGTTCTTTTATTTTGTTCCACTGTCTACCTTTGTGCTTATCTAATAAGATTTGTTTAAACTACATAGCTATGTTTATTATCTGTATAATTCTATTATTATCTATATAATTAAAAATATGCTTTTCATAATAATTAATTTAATTGTTTTATCTATAATATCACAACTTTTTAACAAATGTCAAAATGTCAAAGTGTCAATGACCTGTGTGAAACATAATCTGTATTTTATACCTAACCTTTGATCTTTAATCACGATAATTAATGTTAGAACTAATTAACATAAGTTAAATACATGTCGTTTCATTTGTTTCAGGTTATTATGTATAATTTGTTTATTTGTATTAAATTTGTACGAAAATAAAACTTTCATTTCAGAAACAATTACGCGTGTTTGACTCCACAGATATAATAAAGCATTATATCTATTTAGGACAGGTTATAGTAAGTGTTGCCATAAATAATATAACAAATAAAGAAAAACTTTTTATTGTGCATAACATTTATTATTAATCTAATATGTTAGTTTAATACATTTATTATAAAACCATTATTATATATAAAGTACATTTGAAGTAGACTCCATTGGCTGCAATACAGACCTTTAAACTTTGAGGTCAATTAGCAATAGCAGCACGCACTATATGTCAAAATTATATACTGAAAATCGTATGGATTGTTTTTGGGACAACAAATTATCATGGCGTTTATATAAAGCCTTACTATCTTAAATTGACCATAAATAATCCAGTGGATTAGGATCAGGTCTATAAGACATGTCTTCAGCTCTGATGAAGTCCAAAACTTTCATTTATAACCAAAATTGAGTGAATTGAGCTTTGTGATCCGACTCTAAGTCTTGCTGCAAAGACCATTGATTTTTAAACCTAATGTTGATATAATACTTAACTATCTTCTCAGGAATGGTATCTTGATATACTTGTGCCGATGTTTTGATACCTTTTTCATAAAAATATGGCTCAGTTACTCCTTCATATCTAACACTCTATTTAACCATCACTGAAATCGGATAATGCCTGCGTTGTACTCTGTTGACTAAGTAAGAAAAGGACCAATATTTAGCCACTTCCGCACATGCAGTGGTAGTCGTGCAACGAAGACAGTGACAGACATTAATCGGTCTAACATATCTCCTGAAGATGCCCCGTAGAGGGGTGAAACACGAGTTGAGTAATTTGGCGGTGGCGGTTGTGTGATTCGCATTGTTTGCCGCATACACATTTATCAGCGGGCTGGCGGGCGGTGCACTTTGTTGCACGACTACCACTGCATGTGCGGAAGTGGCTAAATATTGATCCTCTTAGTACTTAGGATGGACTTCCGCAAGGTAACGCCTGATTCCATTAAATACTCTGTTGACTAATTGAGAAGGTTCTTTAAATCTTTCAGCATAGATACGGTCATTTTGTAAGTTAAAATATTGTTTAATTATAAAAAAATTCTGTGTCCACCCTTTGCGTATCGCTTAAGTAGTCGTTTTGATTTTACTACTGTTTAAATTTTCATTTAAAAAATGACCAGTGTGCGTGTCTTATAGGCTGCAAATCCTAAGTCACCTTTTAAAAAACGCGACATGTTTCTAGGTGCTATCTTCATCTCCCAAGATGAAATATTTTGCTTTCGGACAGGATTTCTTCGAATTTTTTCACTATACTGCCTTCATCGCCTTTTTCACAGGAACACTACGTGGACAGTCAGATCTTTTTCTGTCACAAACAAAGGAGGTTTCATTGTGTGTATCAATAGGTCGATACACAAAAATTTGACAAATACCAAGCGTATGCAGGATTTTAAATATTGCATTTGGCGCCATACCTACTGCATGTAATGCAATCGCAGCGATTCGGTTCTCTTTATCAACCCACTCCGTTTTAATATCACAAAATATTTTACAATGTATTGGCGCGAAAATGAGAACACACAATGAACTGTCATATGAAAATGACAGATTCCAAATTCAAAAGTTACATTCTGTTTATTTTTAATTTTGACAATATTTATTGCACAAATGCTGTAATCATTAAAACCAAAGTCAGTTATTCTGTAAAACATACTTCAGTTTGAAGTTCAAAATGTGCCATTATCTAAGAGCTTATATCTAACTTAGAAGATTTTCCATTTTAGTATGTCCAAAGAAAATATTAAATTTTAAGACAGGCCATGAACGTCCATCGCGAAAGATATCTATTGGGGGGGATATATCATAGTCCTCATGGTTTGGTGACGGATTGGTGATGGCAGTGGTATCATGGTACGCAGACAACGCTGGTGTCCTTCCTCTAGAAACTTGTTTGTGAGCAGTAGAAAACCTATTTAGTTTAATACAGAAAGTGTACGTAAGATTCTATCCCGGGAATCGAATCCATGACCTATCATCGCAAGTCTCAATCCTCTACCATATATATATATATATAAATATCCTTGAAGGAATTTTCTTCCGCTTATCCATTTGGGTGTCGCAGAAAAATAGAAAGTAAAAATAAAAACATAATATGACTATAATAGTAAATAAATGCGATATTAATTTATTCAAAGATATGTAGAACATATACAACACATATTAACGTGTATATAACACATGCATAGTGACTGATAATTTCGATCGTACTTATATGTATAAAATATATATATATATATATACATTATATCTGCTAAATGCTGTTCTTTTTAGTTAAGCGCAGAATAATACATCCATTCACAATATTTTGTTTTCCAAGATGCGATCGCAAAGTTCATCGATGTGAATACGGCAACCGCACAGACACTGGCGCACAACCTGAGGATGCCAATATGGAGTAAGGATGAGAAAGTGGTCGCTAACACGTAATTTTACGGGTGTCGTTAAAATAGATTAGAGAGTAAATACAGTATCATGAAAATATAAATGTTAAAAAGGCACATACGACAACATCTGTGGAATATAGATGATAATAGTAATAAAAAAAATGTTTTAGTTTGTACAAACACGTACCTGGCATCTTAGAAACCTTAATTTTAAATTAAGAACACAGCAATAACTTTGTTAACAAAGTAACAATGTAGCGCGTCACTAATTCAGCATGTGTCTCAGCTCGTACGAACGTGTGAGTTTATATAGTTATATTATGATTATTCTACATTAATTTAACACTAATTAATGATTGATTTACATTATTTAATGATTATTTTTCATTAATTAATGAATCTTTTACATTGATTAATGATTAATTTACATTAATTTATGATTATTTTTCAATGATTAATGAATGTTTGACATTGATAAATGGTTATTTTACATTAATTAATGATAATTTTTGAATAAATAAATAATTTTTTACATTAGCTATTGAATATTTTACATTAATTAATGATTATTTTACATTAATTTATGATTATTTTACATTAACTTCTGAATATTTTACATTAATAAAGGAATATTTTACATAAATTAATGATTATTTTGCATTAATTAATGAATGTTTTACATTACTTACTCTACATGTTATACCACGCAAAAACATGGATATATTAAACGTAAATATAAAAACTGTAAAGGGACGGACGGTAATGTCTGTAAAATATAGATTGTAATAATATTAATAATAAAAAAAACATTTTCAGGTTGTTGGAAGGCGTTGAATGTTGGAAGATATTGTAAAAGTCTAAATATTCGTCGTCATTGGTATTATGGGAGGGTATACCATAATCGCCACACTTAACTTACTGGTGCGTTCAATTTAAAATCTATGGAGACGCCGTGTCCAACTATGGACGTCGGTATGGCATTTCTATCCTCACAAAACCCAATCCGAATATTCAATTCCTCGAAAAATTCAATAGATATTTAATGGAATCAGGCGTTACCTCGCGGAAGTGTCATCCTAAGTAAAAAAGGACCAATATTTAACCACTTCCGCACATGCAGTGGTAGTCGTGCAATAAAGTGCAACGCCCGCCAGCTGATAAATGCGCATGCGGCAAATAATGCGAATTACACTACCACCGCCAAATTACTCAACACGTGTTTCACCCCTCCACGGGGCATCTTCAGGAGTTATGTTACACCGATTAGTGCCAAACACCAAAATTCAATAGATAAATGTCTTTATAAATACATTGAGGAGAAATAAATCAACACAGATCTTTCTATAATAATTGTTTTTGTTTTCAAGTCACGAATCTTCCCTATTGGGTGTTTATTACTGTTTATGTCAGGATGCGATCACATAAACAACAATTAATGAGATTTCCTTAACGAACTTATTGAAGATTGTGTTTCATACGCAGTTGTATAAGCTACTTAATAAATACTTGGTTATAATTTATTACTTATAATGCCTCTGTAGGAGTGGTCGTAGTACTGTAGCTTCTTGTTCTTCGGTAGCCTCTTGTCTTTCGGTAGCCTCTTGTTCTTCGGAAGCTTCTTGTTCTTCGGTAGCCTCTTGTCCTTCGGTAGCTTCTTGTTCTTCTGTAACTTCTTGTTAATGTTGACCGCACCTCCGCTAGCACTTATAATGAGCGCGGAGACTCTCAACAGCGCGATGCAAACTTTTGTTGCGTCTACTGTAGCGCCATCTGTCATTTATCCGTTTCATTGCCGCCGCCGCCGCGATGCGATCGACGGACACGTGGGTAAGAGCTCGTTGCTAGGCAACGCGTGGCGCGCGATATGCACACCACAACCTCTCTGGAAGCTCCGAAATCTTTTCTTGTACAAGATACTGCAATGATTGAAGATGAGATACGGATCGAGTCGTGGTCATTTAAGACGGGCTTCATACAAAGGTTTAACTTCACCCAGTAATAGAAGGATATAATAGAAGTTTCGCTGCAAGATAGAATCATAAATAAGGACATTCGCAGAAGAATCAAGATCGCAGACGCAGCTAGAAGAATTGCCAGTCTAAACTAGCAGTGAGTGGGGTACATCGCTTGTACAACTAATGGCCGTAGGTTTCGAAAGTTTCTCATGTGACCACGGGACGGTAGACGTGACGTAGGTAAGCCCACGCTAGGTAGACAGATGACATAATTAAGGTTGCAGGAATAGGCAGCGCAGGACCGGAAATCATGACAATAATATTTGACTGAAAAGTAGAAGAATAATACCTCTCCTAGCACAGGTATCTCTACAGGGTGATTGATAAGTGTAAATATTATAAAGTGTTATATTTTCAAACAACGTGTATAATATATTATTTGATAGCAAATCACCTATATATTCACCATCTCATCTTTTACACCTATAACTAATAAAAGTGTACCGCCCGCCAGCCCGCTGATAAAAGCGTGCGGCAAACAATGAGAATTACACAACTACCACCGTTAAATCACTCAACACGTGTTTCATCTCTTTACAGGGCATCTTCAGGAGTATTGTTACACTAATTAGTGCCAAACACCGAGTCTACACTGTACTACTGCTACATAGCAGAAGTAGATATATTAGTCCTTTTCTTACTTAGGATGGACTTCCGCAAAGTAACGTCTGAATTCATTAGACAGTTGACTTCATCTTAATTTTTAATAGTTCATCATTTAAATTAGTAAATAGTTTAAGAGACTTAATAAACATTGTAACATACAATTTTTTTTAAATATTAACCGTAGATATAAAAATAAAAGCGCGGGCTCTAATGTCTGTGGATCATAGTAAAAAAAATGGACAATTTTTTTAAACGGTTTTATTTAGTTCGACCCGTACGGAATTTATTTATTTATATGGGTCAAAATAAGAAATTGAAATTTAAGCACCTTCCCGTTATCAGATTGATCTGAAATTTGGTACACACATTTAATTTAGATAATAATACAATAAAATAAAATCAAGAACATTATTAATCTAAGATGGCCGCCGATACAAAATGGCGGATTACATATTTTTCCTTAACCCCCTCAATATGGGTATCAAATGAAATGGCCACACTAGTAAAACACGATGATTATGTCAAAATTAAAAATTAAAGATGGACGCCGTTCCAATATGGCGGACTAGGTACATATTTTTCCACAACCATCACAATATGGGTATCACGAAACCGTTTAACTTAAAAGTTTTTTAAATGTATTTATTAACATACTAGATAGAAACGTTCCAGGTGTTTCTTCCGCCACTAATTCTACCGCTGACGCATTCCGAAGTGGCAGTATTGATATAAGCCAATCCATAGCAATCGACCAAGTCCGTGTGTGGTCCTCTCGTTCCTTGGAATACTAAGCGGGTGATATCGACGTGGGATAGCCTAAGTTGAGGTCTTCTAGTTGGGGACCCTTGAGTCACTTCATGAAGCCTTCATTGAAGCAATCCAAGACCTCGACAGCCTCAAAATCTGATAAAATAGTGATATGTAGCGGCCCGAGTTTTTTATGGCTTTGGGACTTTTTTTGGATGATAAATTCATTTAATTTTTTTTATTTACTTTTATTTGCGCGCTCTTGCATTCCTCTTATAATCTTTCGTACTTTATCTTTCTTTCCACATTTCTTCTGCCTTTCTCATTCATTCGATATCATTCATTCATCACCTCATTTCACACTTTTATTTCTTTATTTTATTTTAAATATTTTGTTGTATATACTTTACATTTTTATTTTGCTTTATTTGCTATTTTATTGTTGAGATTTATTCTTATTTTTACCTTTTATTTCTACTGGTTGCTTTTTCTGTAATTTTCCTGTAAATTTCGAGGAATAATGGTCTCTTTTCGTCCTCCTTTATTAGGGAGGCTGCTAGCGCACTCTATACCTTGGCACTTTATATCCGCGAAACCTGCAAATGTCATTTCGGCAGAAATATATCAAAGTGATAAAGATATGTAAAAAACTCTTTTTTTAATTTATCATATCTTATATGAGAAAAAGAAATCGAGGAAGACAAAAAATAAGATGGGAAGATGATTTAAAACTGACTGCAGGTGTGAAATGGAGAAGGCTTGCAAACGACAGAAGTCAATGGAAGTTTTTGGAGGAGGCCTATGCCAACAAGCACACTGAAATTAGAGACATACTTTAAAAATAAATTTAGTTTTAAAATGTGTAGCAATAGATTATTTTGTAAATACTAATTTCGGAATAAAGGGCTTTATTAATATCTTTTATATCTCTGTGAAACCGACAGTATTGTTTGCAGGAAGGATTCTCCAACGTCGCTTGACCAATGATAAAACTTTTAATGGAATTAATACAGAAAACAAGGCGACCAGTTCGAAGTAAACGAAAGTCCATTTAACACTGGCAAGACTACTTTGCAGTCGCTGCAGTTTAATTACAAAAGGCTTATCGAAAACTCGGGTCTGCGGCGACTGTTCCCATTTCAAACGAAATGTAAACATTACTATAAAAACGTACTTAATAATTACAAAAATAAATTGGATAGAGACAATCGGCTAAGAGATACAAATATAAATGCAGGAGTAAAATGTTTATCGAGCAACATTAGTATAGAAGGATGTAAAAGTTGACGCTGACAGGTGATGTCACGCGGACTATTTAATGGAATCAGGCGTTACCTTGCGGAAGTCCATCCTAAGTAAGAAAACGACCAATATTTAGCCACTTCCGCACATGCAGTGGTAGTCGTGCAACAAAGTGCACCGCCCGCCAGCCCGCTGATAAATGCGTATGTGGCAAACGACGCGAATCACACCGCCACCGCCAAATTACTGAACAAATGTTTCACCCCTCCACGGGGCATCTTCAGGAGTTATGTTACACCGATTAGTACCAAACACAGAGTGAGCTCAGTCCGTTGCCGCTTGACGATGCTTGCCGTTGAACGCATTTATCAGCAGGCTGGCGGGCGGTGCACCTTGTTGCACGACTACCACTGCATGTGCGGAAGTGGCTAAATATTGGTCACGCGGACTGTCAGATTTGTTATGTACGACGAATGCAGCAGTGTTTTTGTTTAATTAAAGTTCTTGGTCTAAATCAAATGTTTTCACTACATAATATCATATATTTAATTTATTTTTATACTTCGATAAAATATAAGAAGCAAAGTAATAGACGTAACTTGAGGAGTTATTCGTCACTCGTGCAACCAACGGTCTTTGATCCGAAATGTTATTTAAACTGTTTTAGTGGGCATATTCCGGCGGACATTATATAGGAACTACAATATCCTGCGATAAATATTGCACACCGACCTTTGGAAAGAGATAATCGGCTAATTACGGCTTTGTAGAACGTATATATATATACATAGTTGGATAAATACATTTTAGATTTTTTATTTTATTTTTCTATTTTTCTTATTATTTATTTTATATTTTACAATTTTTCCTATTTTATTTTGCTAAATTCTATGTTCAATAGTCTAATAATTCGTACCTCATTCTACTCTACTCATTTCTTTGAACCTTCCTTTTCCTACAATGCCTTCAAATATATCATCATAATGTCAGCACACACACTGCAAGACATCGGCTTCCTCCATCAATAGTGACAATAATCTTGGAGTCTATTGTGTTGAATGTAAAGATTCGTTTATAATATATTTTTATTAGTCAAATTGTATAATTTACTTTAAAAATATATCATCATCTTTAAATTAGACGCGAGAAGCCTTCTCCAAGGCTTTGCCCAAAGATATCTATATGGCATTATACCATAATCACCACGCTTGGCAGGCGATTTGGCGATCGCAGTGTGGTATTATGGTACGCAGAGGACATTGTATCCCTTGGAAACTTGTTTGTGAGCAGTGACAAACTTAGGTATCATTGAATCCCGAATATTGAATCCGCGACCTACGATCGCATGTCACAATCCTATATCGGCAACCTTTTTAATTTGTTAATTAAAATGAAAAATTCAATTTAATCAAATATTAAACACATAAAATATTTTCAAACTTATTTGTTTATTCAATTGAAAAAATACAATTTAATCAAATATTGAATACAAAAGTTTTTCAATGTCATTTGTTAATTAAATTGAAAAATACGATTTAATAAAATATTAAACACAAAAGTTTCAAAGTTATTTGTTGATTAAATTGAAAAAATACTATTTAATCAAACATGAAACACAAAATCAAATTTTCTAAGTCATTGATTATCTGTTTTTCTTACATGATATTCTTGACCGGAAATGATAACAAGTAGTTTAAAGATAATTTTATAAATTACTATCATGTTAGATGATAAGTTTCGCAACTCCTATAGAGCCTTTAGAAACTATCTTTTAATAATATTTCACCGTATATTTTAGATTTTTAATTTTAATTTACTATATTTAGCCATAAAGCCTTAAAGATAGCGCACTGGAGTAAACATTTCATCAAATTAAGAGCTCTTTCGTGCTTTTGTGTTCGTGTTTTTAAGTTGTAAGTGAAATCATTTCAATTTAATTTTCTATTTTGTTTTGATTTAGTCTGATCTTTCTGCAATGTTGTACAAAGTAAATTTTTAATGTTATATCACCTATAAAAGAACATAACAGAACTATTATAGATACGGTAACTTTTAATGTAATTATAATTTATGTGTAGTGATTGTGTATCTAAATAAATAAATACATTCGCTATAGATAAAGTTTCAGCAAACGTTTACAAAGGCTACAATACTATGCATAGCTACAACGAAACTCTGAACTCAGAAAGGGACGGATACGGGCAAACTTTGTCAATAATTTGCAATGCGGACACAATCATTGCCACAAATGTTGGGTTTCAACTTCGCTTATGGTGTATATTATAATCCTTTAACACGTTCACTGCGGGCCCAATTTTGAAGAACTTTCAGCTGGTGCGGCTGAGGTCGAATCAGCCTCAAGCTGAACTTCCTAGTAGTGCGGTTGAGGCCTTTTCTGCCTCATGTTTCGGTTGAGTGTAAACAGCCGCCGCACTAGAGAGATAACACGAGTTTTACGCGCCGCACCAGTGCAAAGTCTACCATGAGGCTGAATCGGCCTCAAGCCGCAGTGAACGTGTTAAGCTAGAATAATGCTATATCCTATTTTATTAGACACGGCGTGAGTAGGCCTTCCACTGTGTGGACTTACGATATAGTTAAAGTTACTTGAAGTAATTTTTTTCTTTCGAAATGCAAGACGCCATTACTAAGACAGATAATAAATGATATTTAATTACAACATTTAGTAAATCAAATTTTTGAAAATTATTTTTTTCTATATTATGATCAAACTAGTAGCGTGTATCATATATATCTTGACCATACTTCAGCTATACATTCAGCTGTGGTAACCCAAAAAGGACTTAGACTTGTGTTCATATGTCGCGGGTTCAATTCTCGAAGTCCAATCTTATATAAATCACACTCTGTGCATTACATATATATATAAGTTTCTAGAATATAAATAGCAGCATCATCTACGTACTATAATACCACACTGCAATCGCCAACCCGCCTGCCAAGCGTGGCGATTATAATATATATCCCCCATAGGCATATTCAGAAGATGCCTATAACTTACCATGGGAACCTATGGCCTGAAACTACTAGCTAGTTAATTACCTTTTAAAATCATTTACACCTATTTACCATCACTCTGTATATGTACTTATATAACAACAAAGAAATACCTTCAAAATCGAAGATTTACTCAAGGCCTTGACACTTTAACAGAATAAGTTATATGAACTTGAATATTTAATACCTTGTGGAATAGCATACGCTTTTACATGATCAAAAGAAATAGAAAAGAAATCATCCTGTGTGTTGTGAACAAGAATCAGTAATAGGATTATACTATGAAAGAATTTTTTTATTTATTTTTCACTGTGTTCTTACAATTTGTTAAGTTTGTTCGATGTTTTTATCTTCTGTTTTATGACTACCTTATTTATATATGTATCATCGTCATCATATCAGCTGATAGAGGTCCAGTGCTGGGCGTAGATCCAAAAAAAGCCAAATATCGCCACGATGAACAGTCTTTTACTGCCCACATCCAGCTACTTCCTGAGGCCATCACCATGTCGTCTGTCCATCTAGTGGTGGGTTTTCTCACGCCTACCGGATCGTGATCAAAACTCAAGACCACACTGCTACTTCAAACATACATAATTATTATTCAACTTGAACAAAATTAAAGTGAAAAATAAGTAAGTAAAGAATCTCATATCTATTTATAATCTAATCTAATATAATCAGTCATCTAATTAAATCTAATATAATCAGGCGTTACCTTGCAAAAGTCCATCCTAAGTAAGAAAAGGACCAATATCTAGCCACTTCCGCAGTTGTAGTAGTAGTCGTGCAACAAAGTTCACATCTGCACTACCACTGCATGTGCGAAAGTGGCTAGATATTGGTCCTTTTCTTAATCTAATATCTCTTCAATCTTAAAACACGAACTCAATTGTGGTCGTGGCGGACATAATAAAAACCAATGATATGATTTAAATACATCTCACGTACGCAGTCGAGAAATAGTCATGTTAAACATTTGCTCCGGAAATGTTGGATTTACTATCTTTACTGACCCTTTATACTAATGGACAAAAACATAAATAATTTAGTATGCATTTATATATAATTAAATAAAATTACTATAATGCTACCGAAACCTCTGTACCGCTCGACAAGTGACAGAACAAAGTAAAGTCCATTCGATGTCACTACCTAATAGCTCGGTTGCAAGTAGTAGACCAGGAGGTCTAGGAGGTCTTCCAGTAGGTCAGGAGTTTCCTTACTAAAAGAGATTCTACTCTAGAAGCCATGTAATACTGACTAAATCACGAAATCTGCAAATGCCACTAGAGCTGTAGTAAAAGTGTAGTGAAAAAAAAATTGTACCGCGCCTTAGGAAAGCGGGGCGAGGTGGGGGTCGAGGAAAGAGACGACGGCAATTTACAGTGATATCAGTAGTACTATAACAGGGGTAAGTAACACGCGGCCCGTTAAACATGTTTATATAGACCACCAAGCATATACAAAATTAAATTTATTTTATCGACTTTCTGTCATCAATATATTGTTATAATAATTAATTTATTAATCATCGATTAAAACTGATGAGAGAAAAAGAAAGCTGCGTACGTATTATATATACCAGGGGTGGCCAAGCTACTTGACAGCACCAGCAATTTTTTTTTTATTTTGTTATTTGTCGCGAGCCGCATTTAAATAAGTATGTAAAAGGAATGCAAAAGTATACAAGTACACTTATTATATTTATTGATATCATATAAATAAAAGTACCAAATATTTGTAATGAATTCAAATTTAAAAAAAAATTAAACACAAATATATTACTTTTCCTGACAATTATTTTCTCAGGAAATTTTTCACACACTGGTTAGTCAATACCGGTCGGTGTTTAAATTTTCGATACATTTCTTATAATAATAAATAAAATGTGAAATTAACTCTTATACATTTATCGTGAGCCGCAAATAAATCTTCAAAGATCCGCATGCGGTTCGCAAACCGCCAGTTGGTCACCCCTGATATATACGCTTGTATCGAAAAAAAGTTCCCAAGTTTATCTTTAAAACTTCAGGTATATTCGTTCTTATCTTGTTTATTTTAATTTTGCATTAAAGTTAGTATATTATAATTTTTTGTAAATTATTATTGAGTACTACATTACGTGCGGATCGCTAAAGATTTTAAAATTTAAATTGGCTTGTCATATAAAAAGGTTGTTTAATGGAAGCAGGCGTTACCTCGCGGAAGTCCATCCTAAGTAAGAAAAGGACCTATATTTAACCACTTCCGCACATGCAGTGGTAGTCGTGCAATAAAGTGCACCGCCCGCCAGCCCACTGATAAATGCGTATGCAGCAAACAATGCAAATCACACAACTGCCACCGCCAAATCACTCAACACGTTTTTCACCCCTCCACGGGACATCTTCAGGAGTTATGTTTCACCGATTAGTGCCAAACACAGAGTGTGTTTACATGACGTAGTTATTTAGTTTGTAATATTTTTGTTGTAACACAAAGACACGGGACGTAATCTATCATGTCTTTCATGTTTTACGGCGGTAGACTTTTCATGGGATTCGAGAATATATTATTTTTTTCTTTTACTTTAGTCAAAGGCAATGTAAGATGGTGTTGACAATAAAGTTTAATTGTTTTCAAACAAATAATTAAAATTAAATTTAAATATGTGCTTTTAAAGTATTAGTTAAAAGAAAAAGAAATATTGAAACTTGTTTTTTTTTTTTTTGGAAGCACAGCTAGTATAAAAGTAAGTTTAAACGAACTGCCAATAAAAACACATTGACACATGACAGCACCTAAAAAAAAAATATAAAATAAAAACCGACCGAATTGAAAAGTATTGTATTACGCAACAATGTAACTACATAAAAATGTTATTATCAATTTAACCCCTTTATTATGTTCGCCCGGGCGCGCCCGTCCGTTGGCCCGAATTAATCCACGTTTGACAGCTGTCAATTTTCCCGCCCATTCAACACCCTTTGAGCGTGCACCGTTTCACATTTTGATAAAGCAATCACGTTACGAAGGTCCGGCCCGAAGAATTATCTCATGAATTATTTAAAAGGGGCTCTGTTTATTCTTTATTTAAATATATACATCTTTTTTTTACTTCTTTTTGTCTACTTCCCACGTCATTCGAAGTTTTATCGTTTCAAATACGGTAAAAGGTCAAAAGGCAAGACTGCTGTATATAAGAATCTGTTGATACTTGAATGTTTCCAATAAAAAAAATACTCTTGTCAAAGTCACTTTGCCTATATAACAATGTCAAAAGCACATAATTTGTGCTTGTCACTTTAAATAATAAGGTTGTATGTTCCATTACAAGAGTAATTAAACATTTTATACGCGTTCGCTCTAAACTTGACGCGTTCGACAATTCGCTCTAAGCTTGACGCGTTTGATATTTCGCTCTAAACTTGACGCGTTTGATATTTCGCTCTAAACTTGACGCGTTCGACAATTCGCTCCAAACTTGACGCGTTTGATATTTCGCTTTAAACGTGACGCGTTAAACAATTCGCTTTAAACTTGATTCGTTTGATATTTCGCTCTAAACTTAACATATTTAACAGTTCGCTTTAAACTTGACGCGTTCGACAGTTCGCTCTAAACTTGACGCGTTCGACAGTTCGCTCTAAACTGGACGCGTTCGATAGTTCGCTCTAAACTTGACGCGTTCGACAGTTCGCTCTAAACTTGACGCGTTCGACAGTTCGCTCTAAACTTGACGCGTTCGACAGTTCGCTCTAAACTGGACGCGTTCGATAGTTCGACCTAAATAAGAAACAGAGGAAGAAATTAAATGATAAATAACCAACAGTTTAGTATATATTGTGCTGTATGAAGCTGTCGATGGTAAGGTAAATGAAAAAAGCAACTCGTTACAATTAAAAAGTTACAATATTTCTTAAAGCTTTTCTTAAAAATATCGACTTAGCACGTCTTATATTCAACTAACGGATTCCATTATCGAACGGCCTGTGTCTTGTGAACAAAGAAGGATGAGCCGCCATTTTATTATAGTTATTATTATAAAAATTTAACAGTAGATGACTATAGAATAGATATGGTCTGTATAAAGAGGTCACTCTAATAAAAATCCTATTATAAAAAACACTAGAAATTTAAAACATCAACTTACCATTTAATCAATTATGTATTCTATGTTTATTGTAATAAAGGTACTTTTCGATTGATAACAATATAAATATTTATACAGTACAAACATTTGCGGATCACGGTACGGTTGAGACGGTTCTTCAACTCGAATATGAATTTTCGAGTGTCACATTATGCCGGTTCAGAATGGAGCCCATTTTCAATCCCACAAGTGGGTAATTTATTAGAGTACATCCAAATTCGTAGTATAGTATTAAAAATAAATACATTTAAAAACACTTTTAAGTTAAACGGTTTTTTGATACCCATATTGTGGTGGTTGTGGAAAAATATGTACCTAGTCCGCCATATTGGAACGGCGTCCATCTTGAATTTTAAATTTTGATATAATCATCGTGTTTTACTAGTGTAGCCCTTTCATTTGATACACATATTGAGGGGGTTAAGGAAAAATATGTAATCCGCCATTTTGTATCGGCGGCCATCTTAGATTTATAATGTTATTCATTTTATTATATTGTATTGTCATCTCAATTAAATGTGTGTACTAAATTTCAGATCAATCTGACAACGGGAAGGTGCTTAAATTTCAATTTCTAATTTTGATCGAAATAAATTCCGTACTGGTCGAACTAAATAAAACCGTTTAATGACGGTGATTTCTCTATAAATACTAACTGTAAATTTACCTGAATATGAGTCCTTTAAAACTATACAGGGCAAGAATTGTGAACAATATTGTAGAATACATTTTTGAATGTGCGAGATGAAATATCCCAGCGGTAGAGAAGTGAGACTTGCTATCTTAGGTCGTGTGTTCGATTTCTGGGATACAATGTTACATAAGTAAGAAAAGGACCAATATTTAGCCACTTCCGCTAATCAGTACACTAATCGGTATAACATAACTCTTGAAGATGCCCCGTAGAGAGGCGAAACACGTGTTTAGTGATTTGACGGTGGCGGTTGTGTGATTCGCATTGTTTGCCGCATACGCATTTATCAGCGGGCTGGCGGGCGGTGCACTTTGTTGCATGACTACCACTGCATGTGCGGACGTGGCTAAATATTGGTCCTTTTCTTACTTAGGATGGACTTCCGCAAGATAACGCCTGATTCCATAAAACAATGTTACATAATTCACATTTTGTGCATTAATTATATATTGTTACAAAGCGCGAGTAACCCTCTAAACAATTAACACGGAACCCTAAGATCAAGAAGTGCTGTAAACACGCGTGATCTTGAAGTTATTTATAAATTTTTGTGAACGGTTCTCGACAATTCTAACCGAGTACTTTCTCGAACTTACTGGAACCTTATCCGTAGTATAAATAGATGTACTCCCCATGTCGACAGTTCAGTGTTGTTTTTCGTGTTATAAGATTAAGATCTACGATCAGTGATACAAAGTGAGTATTTGGTAAGTTATTTGGACAGTGATTTCTTGAGCGATTTGGAAGCATAGTTATATGTATAGTTTTTGTTAAAATAGGGTGACCATCTGATTTGTGAATAAAGGACTCCTTATGAACCAGTGGTGTTTCATTTCGAGTCAGAACCCACAGTACGTAACAATAAGATTACAATTGCTTACAAAGAAGTTTCCAGAGAATGGGCAGCAGCATCTTTTTCGTACTATAATATCACACTGCGATCGACAACGCGCCTACCAAACGTGGCAATTATTGTATATTCATCCTATTTATTTATTTGTGGTGTCAATGTTAACTGTTCGGAACTGTTGTCCGAGGTAAACTTTCGAATTCCTGCATCATCAACGCGTTCTAGATCTCTCTTTTTTTATCAACGGCTAAGACAAATATCGGTAAACGTGCACCCTTATACAGGATGTGTGACCTCCACAATTCATATATTAGTGATATTGATATATTCTCGTGCTCTCTCCTATATTTTAAAAGACAATTTCGTTCGAAATTATTGAGTACACACAATACAATTTAAACCTCATTGGAACGTGACGGCTTGCTGTGATTCGTAATTATTGCGGTGTGATATGCAGAATGCCTGTTTAGTAATGTTTTTATTTGTTTTGTCATTGTTTGACTATAAATCATTAAATGTTCCTTGTGAGATAGTTATAAGGTAACAATTGTAACTAATTATATATTTCTAAGTTTGTACTTTCTTACTGCCTTTTGTTACTGTTTATCTCCGATAAAGTAAATAAATAAATAAATATAGATATCTTTTGACAACGTCTATGCCTTGCAGGCATTTATGGACTAAAACAACGAACAATATTATTACATTGGACAACGCTTAAAGTAATATTTAATGAAATAATATCTTTTGATATTATGCGCAGTTGAAGCCATTTTGATTTTATTGTTACAATAGATATATTTGTACTGTTAGATATGAGAATAGAAACAGACCTTTAATATGGTCAATTGGGATTGTATTAATGTTTTGGAGATGTGGTTCTGAAGGAAGATTCCATAAATTTCGTGAACTGTGTTGGCAAGGTGTGCCCCCAATTTATTTATGGCCTTGGTTTGGTACAGGAATTTGATTTTTCTTTTAATTAATTTTTTCACATACATTATTTTATTATCGCGCTTTTCTACATTGTGTCTTAAAATCTTTCATTCTCTAACTTACTTCCTACAATTCATCTGTCTAACTCAGTGATTACCAAAGTGGTTCATATCGATCCCTAGAGTCTATGACAACCTGCAAGGGGTCTACGTCAGCGAAAAAAAATTTGTGGGTCCATGAAATGAAAATGGAGGTCCACGATAGTGGATCTCAACACATACACTGATAGTACCTATTTACTTACATATTTACATATCTTATAATATCGAAACATTTACATTATTTATAAAAGTATCTATGAAGTAAAAAAATATTAATATGTTACGTATATTTTACATAACATATACAAAATTTTAGTTTGAGTATTTTTAATTCAAATTCATTTAATAAATGTATATATTAACATGTGTTTTTACTTTAAGTTTTTAGCACTAAACTTCACTACAGTTAGAAATTTACAGTAAACCAATATCAGGTAAGTAGGGGGTCTACCCAACACGGAAAAACATGGCAAGGGGTCTACGACACAAACAAGTTTGGGGAACTCTGGTCTAACTCTTTAATTCCATTTATCGTCTTTTTCGATGCCTTTCATCCATCACCTCATTTCTCAGATTTTACAATATTTATATTTATTTCATTTTACAAATATATTTCTTTTACTAATTTAATTCTTATTTCTTTTTATTATTTTCATTACAATTTTTTTTGCATAGCCTAAGGAATTCAGGTCGCATTTCATCGTTCTCAATTAGCAAGGCTGTCCTCGCTGATCTTCCTGCTGCGTCCTCCGAATGCGGGACAATGGGCCTAGGTGGACCAAGGTCTGATCTAAGATTCAAGGTCGCTGGAAATCCCTGGATGCTGTCAGCGCAAGATCAGTCATCATCTCGATCTTGGGGGTATACTTATACCTTGCGGTGAACTTCTATCAGTTGACATTATAACTATGTAGCAACGAGTTAAAAACTATCACCTCAAACCCAGTGAAATTATAAAACGCAGAATAAAAAACGCTATATATTTATAAATATAAAATTCTCGTGTCACGGTGTTCGAACTTGAACTCCTCTGAAACGGCTTGACCGATTTTTACCAAATTTTATATACGTATTTAGTAGGTCTGAGAATCGGCTACTATTTATTTTTCATACCCCTAAGTGATAAGGGTTGTTCACCCTTAAAAAATTTTTTTATTTTTTTGACGAAATTTTTTGTTTGTATTTTTTTATGATACAACATACAAAAATACATACAACCCTAAATTTTCACCCATCTACGATCAACCCCTATTTTTAAATTGAAAATTAAAAATATTTTTTTGCAAAACAACGTTTGCGGGATCAGCTAGTATATTTATAAATACAATTCATCATTAATATAAAGTCCAAACAGGCTTAGTGAAACGTACACTCAGAAGTTGAAGGGAGTTAGTTTTCAAATGGCAGACACAAATTTCATTAGTGAAGTCGCATTTTCAATTTGGATTTCCGGTTTGTGTGTCGTTGACTTCGCATCCCGGATTCCGAAAGTTGGTTGCACTAATGTATGCAACTAGGAATTGAATTTATTTAAATTAGCTAACTTGGACGTGCCTATTCAAGTCGATAGTAGAATCTAAGTTTTATTTTTATCATCAACCATTCATACATTCATTTTGGTATCATTTATTTATCGAACAATCGAACTGGCGACCTACAATCACAAGTCTGAGTTCTCTACCACTACACCAACACTGTTATTATATTGTCTTCGTCATGCTTATTGACACCCTTTGACAGACATAGGCCTGCCCCAAATTCATTTATGGGGAGAAATAATCGTATCTAATAATCATAATTACAATTACGAATTCAAAGTTTTCTTAATGATAAAATAAAATAACTATTGTTTAATTATTTATTTATTTTATTTAGAATTGATGTCTCGATGCGTACTGAATATACAATATGCAAGTAATTTTTTTATTTATTTATTTTTTAAAACAGAAAATTAAAAGTTACCGTATATATATAATCGTTCTATTATATGTTCCTCTATATGTGACAGAATATTAAAAATTTACTTTATACAACATTGCAGAAAGATCAGAAAACATTAAATATATAAATATTATCTGCGTAAGTAAGAAAAGGACCAATATTTAGCCACTTCCGCATATGCATTGGTAGTCGTGCAACAAAGTGCACCGCCCGTCAGCCCGCTAATAAATGCGTATGCGGCAAACAATGCGAATTAAATAACTGCCACAGTTAAACCACTCAACACGTATTTCACCCTTCCACACAGAGACCCTGTGTTTGAAGTAACATAACTCCTGAAGATGCCCCTTGGAGGGGTGTTATTATCTGCCTACATTAATATGTGAAGTCGAATTAACTTTTTAGTTCTTTTATAATTTTTTTTACCTTTCCTTACGAATTGAGAACACCCCGTATTTTTGTCACACTAACGCATAACCTCGTTTCCCATTTACCTCTGATTGTCCACCTGGATTACATAAATAATGTCCCAGACTGTATACATGAAATAGATTCCTAAATAATTTACATACACGAACTCATAAAACAGAACAACGATGAAATAAATAATTTATATTTTCATTTCGAGGTGTTGAAAATCAAGGTAAACTGTTGATATATACAGATATATTCTGTATTTATTTAACGCAATCCACATATATCGTAATCACTAACCCACGTCTTACCCTTATCACACCTAAATAAATGTTATATGAAAAGAATTTTATTAATATATATTCTATTCAAACTAATCTCCATTTACACGTCGACAGATTTTAACGTCAAGTGATAAATGTCATTGAAATTCAGATGTTTGTATTTAATTCTAGAAGATTCTTTATTTACACTGTAAAAGCCTATTTAAAGGTCCTTACAATATATATACATATTCAACTTCACTACACTACTAAACTTCACTACAATTAGAAATTTACAGGAAATCAATATCAGGTAAGTAGGGGGTCTACCCGACACGGAAAAACATGGCAAGGGGTCTACGACAAAAATTTGGGGAACACTGCTGTAGATAATGATTCAGTATTAATTCTTAAAAAAAACAATTATTAATTTTCAGGATGACTAAGATACTTTTTATTTTTGACAGAAAAATAATATGTACTTTAATTAAATTATTGATATCAATTAAAATGCGAAATAGCGTTAGCATTACGTTATAACATATTAATGTCAGTTGTGCCTGTACCAAGGTAATAATTAATAAATTCCCCGCTATATTTCGAAGAGAAATGTGTTACATTATGATGTTCTAATTAGCTGCGGGTGATGGCAGAGCAATTGTTGTTCTGCGTAATGTTATTTCTGACGAGAAATAGCAGCGATATAGCCTAACATAACGCTATGCTATAATTATTATTACGTATAGCATTAATAAATATTAATTTTCTAAGTTTGTAAGATAAATGAGATTTTGATAAAACGTTTTTGTATTAATAATATAAAAATGTTAATAAAACGTGACAATAAAATAATTTGCTGAATTATGAATTTATAATTAATAACAATTTATTCTTCTTCTTCCTTCCCTTTTCCTTTATTTGGGGTCGGGTCAATTAATAACAATTTATTATATTTATAAATTAATACAGCCTTTTAAACGTTTACAGAATATTAAAAAGTTATTGTTCCAATTTTACAAATTACTATTTTTTTTAATACAGTTTGATTGTTTTTTATCAATTAACATCTGTGTATACCGTATCAAAAAATCAATGGTTTCATAAATAATGTAAAGATATTATATATTAAAAAAAGAGTTTTCACAATTTCGAATACTACATAATAAAAATTATTTATTATCTGTGCTTACAAACGTTGTATTGCCAGATGCTATTGGCATGTCACATTTAGATGAAAAAAAAATTAAAATAACATATTTTAGACTGATTATTTAATACAGAGTGATTTTTTTATTTGGCCCTGTTTTCTGTGTCCTCTCGTTCAACCACTGTTATGGATGGAAAAGGTTTTTATTTACATAAATAATTATTCAAATATTTTTTATTTATTTCCATACTCGTCTTTCGACCATTTCAATGTCGTTCATTCTTTCCTGTAATGTCTTACAAAATATCTTTCATTTGTTTCCACACTTTCCATACATCGCCTCATTTCTTTCGCCTTCGTACAAAGTTTTACACATTTTTTACACGTTCATTATCTTCTTTTGTTTAACAATATATTCATTGCTAATTCCAGTTTATTTTCTTATTATCTATGTGACTCTTAATTTACAAATCTAATATTACAGCTATTTTAACACTCAGTTTTATTTATTTATCATTGCTTTTTTTGTTAATCCTATTACATTTTTGCAGAACTCCAAAAAATGTCTAGCGACAATGCCTATGTTCATCTCCAATAGAAAGTAATTGGAAATAGATGTAAAAGCTAGTTTAGCAAACATAAAAGTGCGTATTTAGTGAATATTTTTTTTTTCAGAAAACTTTTTTTATTATAAAACCAGCCAAAGACAAAAGTGACAAACCAGCCAGACACAAAGTTTTTAAAAAAGTTTTTACTGCTAATGTATTTAAATATAAATAACTTTTTTCCCTTTTTAATACCAACATTAATTCATCAATTTATTTTAATATATCCAAGTGTTACTATGAACACAAAACGAAATTTAATCTAGATGGTGTGCGCGCGACTATATTGATACAGATGCGTTTTCCCACCGACGAATTGGATTTAATTTCCGTCGGATCAAACTCACGCGAACCGTGCTGCATCGTTGGCTATTTCAAAAATGCATTTACTATATTTAATGAAATAAGGCGTTACCTTGCGGAAGTACTTTGTGTTTGGCACTAATCGGTGTAACATAACTCCTGAAGATGCCCCGTGGAGGGGTGAAACACGTGTTGAGTAATTTGGCGGTGGCGGTTGTGTGATTCGCATCGTTTACCGCATACGCATTTATCAGCGGGCTGGCGGGCGGTGCATTTTATTGTACGACTGCCACTGCATGTGTGGAAGTGGCTAAATATTGGTCCTTTTCTTACATAATCTTGGAACATATAATGCTATACCAACATTACACATATAACTTGTCGACTTAAGACATAGTGGATTGAAATAGGTTTGCATTTTAGCAAACCAATTTTTTTATTTGATTAAAATCAAAATATTCTTTATCCTTTTAAAATTACTTTAAAATCAAGTCAATTAACATTAAGTCTGCATTGTTAGCTCTATAGGAAGATACAACTGGTCAGAAGGCAGTTCTGAAGAGCCGGCGAGAAACTCAACAGTTGCTCTTTACAAATATAGTTCTATAAAGAGTGCGACAATAATTAGCTTCAGGGGTGAACTGCGACAACATTTAATTCTAAGTAAGAAAAGGACTAATAGATAGCTTCTTCTGCTATGTAGCAGTAGTCGTGCAATAATGCACCGCCCGCCAGCCCGCTGATAAATGCGCGTGCGGTAAACAATGCTAATTACACAACTACCACCGTTAAATCACTCAACACGTGTTTCACCCCTCCACGAGGCATCCTCAGGAGTTATTTTACGCCGATTAGTGCAAAACACCGAGTCTTTTTACTCATTGCGCGACTACTGCTACATAGCAGCCATATATTAGTCCTTTTCTCACTTAGGATGGACTTCCGTAAATTAACGCCTGAATCTGTTAAGCATTTAATTCCATTTAACATCAGTATAATATTCTTGTATAGAATAATATACCTTTTTCAATAATCTTTTTAATATTGTTGTTAAATTGCTCTAGTTGCAGATTAGAAATTTATTGCACTTTATTGTACATACGTATACTATGTGCCTTAAATGATTGTCATTAGTCCTCCTCTTTTCATAGTCCTCATTGCTGAATAAATCGACCCCTAACACGGATCACTGTGCTAGGAATGGTGTGCTTGAAAAATTGTTAATTGGCGTATTCTCGTATCCTTCCACTATTAGATTTTATACTTACAGGTCCTGGACGTGGTCGCTTATTGTATTAGAAGACTCAAGATCAACCAGAGAACAATAAAAATGCTATGATTAGTGTTTCTCCCCGAGATCTAACAAAAAAAAAGAGGTCTTCGTAAGAACAAAATGAATTTTTAATTATTTTTATTTAATTTAATATTCTTTATTGTACACGATAAGATGCATTTAATAAGTTTTTTACAATAATAAATAGAAAAGTACAATGGGCGGTCTTATCACACAAGGCAATCTCTTACAGACAACCATAGTAAGGAAAAGATAATAGTACTTATAAAGGGTAGTTCACGTGTACAAAAAAAAGCGGTAGACCCAACCTCAGGAGACACTGTATAGTAGATGAAGCGACGACGTAAGTAAAAATTCTGCCTACTACCACCTTTACATGGTAGAGTTCTCTTGGAAGCATATTAGGCATTTTGATTCTACGTTTTTGACCACAGTCTGAGTATAGAAACTACCTGCTTCCTTATTTCCTGAGAAATATAACCCATGTCTTATCAAGGTCAGTGTGAAGAGACACTGTCTCAGTCTGCGTGCTTCCCGTACTTCGCCAAGTGCATCTGGACACAGTACTGGTCCAGATGTTCACGGGGCACGGGAAATCCTCAGAGTACCTACATCTGTTCAAGCTCAAGGAGTCCCTCGTGCTTCTGTGAGCCACGGTTGCACCAGAACGTGTTGCACCTTGTCACCGGCTGTCCTGCATATAGGAGAGAACGGAAAGAAATGAAAGTCAAGGTAAGGAAGATAATCGTGGCGGGAAACATCGCCTCCTGATTGGGCGATGAAAAGATTCGCCTTTCGTTCCTGGAATTCGCCAGTAAAGGTAATAAAACGAAGTAATAAATGAAAATAAATCAAGACATACAAAGTCTGAAAAACTAAAAAAGAAAATAAATTAAAATAGATAAAAGGTAAAAGTATTAATTGTAAGGATGTTAAATTTAAGAAAAATAATAAGCAGAACTACAAATAACGAGGAGGTAATTAAAAATAAACTCTGTAATAATTTAAATAAGAACCTACTATAAAACTTTGGAAGCAGAAGCGAAGGAAGTAAGAAGCGAGTATGCTACAAGAAAGCTAGATATTGTGATAAAAGACAGAGGACGAATGAATGATAATATGGCGAATGTAAATGAAGGAAATATAAAACAAGAATGTGAAAAAATTATTAATTTAAAATAGACTCTGTTCCTCACTAAATAGGGTTGAAGTTGAATTGAGAGGTCTCCAATAAAAAAGGAAGACTGAGTCAGCGTGCTTCATCATTGATCATACCATCGCTTTCCAACAGGTGAAATAGTAATCCATATAAAACACTGGCAGCACAGACCGGCCATCGTTGTGATATTTTTTTTATGGCCCCCGCTATTGGGAGCCTCTCGTACCCCTAATTAGTTGGGATCAGGGTCTTTGTTTACAAATAAGTTTTTCATATTTTTCATCTTTATTCTTCACTCACTGTCATACTTCTCAATTTCTTTTATTCTTACCTTATTTCCATCACAATATCTTTTATTTTGTTTTTTCATTCCTTCTCGCTTTCATCGCCTTCCTTCTATCATCTTATTACTCTTAGGTGGCTTTATTTTATTATTTACATATTCTATTTAATTTATATCTTAATACACGTAATGATATTTAGAGTAGAGAAGGTGGAGGCTTTTTTTTGGGTTTGAACATTGCAGTAGGCATCTGTCGATTGATATAATGATGATGGTTTAACAAGACATTCGTACACTTTCAACACCATGGGTGATCACACCGCTACTCCTCCGCGGTCTCACGATGAAAAGATCTCCTTGGGGAATGATAGAAGCCTTTGTCTTGTAGACATCCAAGACTGGAATGATGGTTTTTAAATAACGCAACCTTTATTACTATATAAGTATATTGTTTGACACAGATCTTTTTCTTAGATCACTTTCAGGTATTGGTGATAATAAACCGTGATATTAAAGTTGAGAAAAGAATATATTAAATAATGATGATAAAAGTAAGAAAGAGATATAAAAAAATTAAACACATCAGTACATTCGATTATTCTATTATCGTGGTCTCTTTGCGGATGCAACGGGCGGTAAAGCCTTCCGACACCGTATCGCATCCGTTTTGACGAAGTTACGGTGGATATATTCACAACACATTAACTATATACAGAGTTTAATGTTCTTCTGTGCATATACGAACTTTTTAATTATATATTCTATTTATAATCTGTTGTACTTATCCTGACAGATTCGAACTGTCTAAAAAAGTTTTTAATTTAATTTAATGTTTCTTATGAAAATATACAAAAATTTAGACATACAGTGATTTTAAAAGGACGTATCAATTTTATTTTTACTCATTAAACTTTCTTAAACAATATTAAATAAAAAAAAATATGAAGGCATATGCACAAAATTATTTATAAATATCATATAATACCCGGCAATTGATTTGAAATTAGTTGGGGTAACATACATACATTTATTAACGTGTGCTTATAATAAATGTGTTACAATAAATAATTATGGCATTTAGTAGTGGCATCCCGGCGTTGTAATTTTTTTAATAATTACATACGTATAATCTATTTTCTATAAATAGATTTTTATTTTAAAATATATTTTATACCCTAATGTAGTATTTTTAAAAGTACTAGATTAGGGTTTAAAAGCGGGCTGGCGGGCGGGGAACTTATTGCACGACTGCTGCTACATAGCGGAAGTAGCTATATATTAGTCCCTTTCTTACTTAGGATGGACTTCCGCAAAGTAACTCCTGAATCCATTAGATAAAATATAGAAAGAATTTGTGAGGGAAGATAGGAGCGAGATTAAAAAAATTAAATCAGAAAAATTATTTATAACCGAGATTTATCTTTCCTGCCCCTTATATGGCAGAGAAACGAAAAAAGAAAAGAGATAGGCAGAAAACCAAAATATGATGTACTGCCTACATCTAACGACTATCCTCTTATAACGAATGTAAGCAAAATAATAGAAAACTGAGAAACTAGGTGATAAATTAAAGACATCGGAAAAAAGGGAAAATGGAATGAAAAGGTAAGACAGATGAAATGTAGAATGAAAGGAAAGAATGAAAGATCTTTAGATGCTAGAAAAAGAGCACAAAAGTAAATAAAAGTCTCCAACCCAGAGTTCCCCAAACTTTTTGGTGTCGTAGACCCACCCCTTGGCATGTTTTTCCGTGTTGGGTAGACCCCCTACTTACCTGCTATTGATTTCCTGTAAATTTCTAACTGTAGTGAAGTTTAGTGTTAAAAGCTTAAAGTAAAAACACGTGTTAATTTATACATTTATTAATTGAATTTAAATTAAAACTACTCAAAATAAATACTTGTATCTGTTTTGTAAAATATACGTAACATTAAATAAACTATAAATAAAATAACTTGAGCAATAAGTCAATATTTTTAATGAGAAGGATGAACCTGATGCTTTAATAATAAATTATCAACATTTGGCGTCAATTTTGTAAGGGTTAATCTTATATCTCCTCGGCTAATGATGTCCAGTCTGTGGACCCCCATTTTTATTTTTCGCTGACGTAGACCCCTTGCCGGTTGTCATAGACCCCTATGGGTCGATATAGACCACTTTAGGAATCACTGCTCTAACCCATAAATAAGTTAGGGGTACAAGAGACTTAAATAAAGTTGGGACTCAGAAAATTGAATATGTAATATATAAAATTAAATTTAATTTGTTCGTTCGTAGTTCTTTTCAATCTGCAGCCAGTCCTTCCGTTACGAAATTTAATTGAATCATGAAACACCGTCAAAAGAATAATATCCGCTTCTCAAATATCTTCTGTGCTAGTTTACGGTTCGCTTGGTTCAAAACGTGAAAACTAGATTGAAAATTAATTGCATTTTCCAATACTAGAATTTTCTTTGTAGATAGACATCGTTAGACCAAAGTCTACCTGACAGTGAATGAAATATATATTTGTATTTAATACTCTTTCGATCAATAGGGAGAGGTAATCTTTCGAATTCCTGCAGCAAGAATGCGTTCTAGATCTCTCTTCTTTTTATCAAAGGCTAAGACAAATATCGGTAAACGTGCACCCTTATACAGGTTGTGTGACCTCCACAATTCATATATTAATGATATTGATATATTCTCGTGCTCTCTCGTATATTTTAAAAGAGAATTTGGTCGTTCCAAATCTTGTCGACTCTCATCAAAAACGAGCTGTCAAACCGTTTAGTTCGACTTTTAGGTATGTCAACAACGTATGGATTAAACTTTTGCCTGCGTCTAGTAGTCCGATAAAGGAATGGAGATGGCTCAATCAGTTCGAAAAGAGCCTTCGAGCACTCTCCAAAGTGTATCTTCTCAAACCGATAAGCTGGCAACTCGACGACGATGCTCAAGGTTGTGTAGTCTGCTATTTGAGAGCTTTTCTTTGTTAATTAACCTACGGGGTCTTCGATCAACTGAGTTCAAAGCTTCCAGATGACATTTGGCTGCACCGTCCAAGAGATGACTGCAATACTCCATCAGGATCGAATTTGGACAGTGTAAAAATTAAGCAGCTGTTCAGAGCTAAAGTATATACATTGCGATAGTCAATACAAAAGTAAATTCAACGCTAACATTTATAATACAGGAGAAGCAATGTGAAACAATAATATTTCAACATTTAATCTCTAATTCTTTTGAAATCACAATAGCGTCGATGTGAGCACAACAATAGAAGAAATCAACTATCGAATGGTTGTAAATGATTTCAGAATAAATAGAAAGTATTTTCAATTTACACTGCATTGTTATAAGTAACTCGAACGCTCTCTAGTCACGTTCTGCCGCCTCGAACCATACCTGCTTATTGGAAGAACCTTTCCAAATTGCATGGCCGTGAGATGGTCGACTGAGGTGGAATGTATTGAATAAAATAACTTGATATACAACCTTACAATATTTTTTATAGATCCTCCTATTGGCGGCCTCTCGTTCCTCTATCTTATTTATTAGACAGGGGCGTCTTTATATTTTTTAATAATAATTTTCACTTTATTTTTATTTCCATACTCTTCAGTCGTTCTTGACACTATCTATCTTTCTTCTACTTACATTCTACAATTTCTATCTTTCTTTTACTTACTTACCGTTCATTCATTCCCTCACTTCCTTCGCTTCATTTCTTATCACAGGTTTTGTTTATCACATTATTTTTTACTTTATCAAATATTCTATTTTACATTTTATAATTTGATTGTTTTATTTCTTTACAATATTTTCTCATTGTTTTATCTACTATATATGTAACTTTTATATTAATTACTTATTTTACTATTTTTATGCAATAATCAAGAAACACTAGCCTATCGTATTTTTCTTCCATTATTCTTCTATTATTAGTGAGGCGATGGTGTCCTCGCTTATATTTTTATTTAACCTGCTTTCGTAATCGTACCGAAGTCCTCAGATTGCGGGAGAGTTGGCCACCAGATGCACCATGGTCTCCACAGAAACACTAGGGGCTCGAAGAACCCTCCATGCCCCGTGAAGACCTGGATCAGGACTACATCTAGCTCTACAGAGCACGCGATAAGCTAAGACGGCGTCTGGAAACTATCAAAATTACGTATTAATTGTAATCAATCATTACCATTACAGGCTTATATGAGGATAATTTTTCAAGTAATAGTGATGGTTAAAATAGTAGTGGAGATATCTCACAAAAGATGGCGTTGGTGTCACCATGACACGTGAGCGCTACTAGCGCCCTCTTTCTCGTTATATTTAAGCCAGTATATTGAGTGTTTAATAAGTTTCATCTAATTATTGAGAGTCCAGATATTCGCTAGGTTATGACAAGGTAGCAATCCATTGGACTATGTCTATGGTAGAAATGTAGCAAAATAATAATTCAGTATATATATCAGAAGAAACTCTTTAGATATGTGTTTATAAACATGCGGTCTGCCCACTTTCACAACCTGTCAATCTAAATACTTTAAAAGAAAAAATATGCTAATGGAATGGTTGCCAAACCAGAATTATAAGAAAATAAAAAACTTACTACATTCTCTGGAATAAATTAATAAGACATAACATCATATAACACGGAATAAAGTACATGACAATTTTCACTTCGTACTGACAAAAAAACCTACCTAAAACTTATTTTTTCTTAATTCTCTAGATGTATAAACCTAATTTTGTTAATATCATCTATTTAGACAGTACTATCAAAATCAAATTACAATTCAAGAGTAATGGCCTGATGACTTGTAATACAGGTGGAAACCTTGTACAACTGTCAGCTCTCACAAACTCGGGCTGTGATTGGTACTATCACTTCTGTAAATTTTACTAATAAGAATCCTTGTTTGTGGAGAGAATTAAACATTTTATTTATTATTTATTTAATCCGCTGGATAATATGACTTTCTGAGATATCCCTAGTCAATTTCTAATAGATTCAGACATTACCTCGAGGAATTCCATCCTAACTAAGAAAGGGACTAATATATAGCCGCTTCCGCTATGCAGCAATAAGTAAGTAGGTAAGCAAGGAGTAAGTAAGAAGGTAAATAATGCGAAACACAACTACCACCGTTAACCTACTCCACACGTGTTTCATCCCTCCACGGAGCATCCTCAGGAGATGTTAGACCGACCAGTGCTAAACACCGAGTGAGCTTCGTCCGTCACCGCTCTGCCATTTATATGCTACCTCCCCCCACTACCATTCAAAGTCACGTGATCGACCACGTCAGCGAATTTTTTTGCTTAGCGTATGCGTAAGTTATATGCGATTTTACTTAGTAATTTGAGTAAGTAACGGATCGGATGAAACTCACTCGGTGTTTGGCACTGGTCGGTCTAATATTTCCTGAGGATGCCCCGTGGAGGGGTAAAACACGTGTAGAGTGAATTAACGATGGTAGTTGTGTTTCGCATTGTTTATCGCACGCGCATTTATCAGCGGGCTGGCGGGCGATGCACTTCATTGCACGACTACTGCTGCATAGCGGAAGTAGCTATACATTAGTTCCTTTCTTAGTTATCCCTTGTAAAGTCTGGTCTGAGTTTGCTAGAGAAGACCGTAGTTAGAGACTACGTTTTAATACGTATAAATACATTGGTTTTAGACATTCGATTAAAAACAATGGGGAATATTGAACGAAAATTTATTTAATTTTTTATAATTCGCAAACTTTCTCTCTCTATGTGTTATAATAGTCCTGGCTATTTTCTAGCGTGTCAATGCAGTATAAAAATATTATAAAAAGAACAGAAGTTTATTCCGATGTTGACTCTATTATCTCCTGGGATCGCGCGAACTGTACAGGTGAATGTATTTGTTTAGGATTGTTGATACTAAATTCAATCTCAAAAATAAACATGTCATTTTATATTTTTATTTATTAAAATTTCACATGGATCACGTTCAGTGATATCTCTTTTTTATTACAATTTATCGTTGATTAGTTATTGTTGTAAAATATTGTTAATAACGAATCTATCGTTCGTTGAAGATAGCTAAGTGTTGGATCGCAGAGTTAAAACAAAAAACCTTGAAAGTAATAATTTCAGGGAAGGCTTTGTAAAGAAATTATATCACCGACATAGCTCGAAGAACAATTCGTCTAAAGTGGCAGTATGCAGGGGAGGTCGCTTGAGCGAGTGTACACTGTTGAAGCCTGAAGGTTCTGTCCACTGGATGGCATCGATGACACAGACAAGGCAACACAGGACCAATCATTTAGGTCAGTAATTCCCAAAGTGGTCTTTATCAACCCCTAGGGGTATATGACAACCTACAAGGGGTCTACATCAGCGAAAAAAAATTTATCGGTCCATGAAATGAAAATGGGGGTCCACGATAGATCTCAACACATACACTGATAGTGCCTATTTACTTACATCATACTATCTTATAATATCAAAACATTTACATTATTTATAAAAGTACCTATGAAATAAAAATTATTAATATGTTACGTATATTTTACATAACAGATACAAAATTTTATTTTGAGTAGTTTTAATTTAAGTTCAATTAATAAATGTATAAATTAACATGTGTTTTTACTTTAAGTGTTTAATACTAAACTTCACTACAGTTAGAAATTTACAGAACATCAATATCAGGTAAGTAGGGGGTCTACCCAACACGGAAAAACATGGCAAGGGGTCTACGACACAAAAATGTTTAGGGAACTCTGATTTAGGTATATATACACATATATATAAATATATGTTCGGACCTATATATCTAGTCTAGCCTAAACTTCTATTACAAAGGAAATAACCGATCATTTCTAAAAAAATAATTTCTTTTTAAAGTTTTATATGTAATTATGTAGAGTGAAAACTTACTAAACAAGTTATTCGAAGTGTCCACCCTTAGCTTTAACGAAGGCTTTTAAACGATCTCGCCATACGTCGATGGATTTCCAAACGGTTTCCATTTGAAATTTGGTCACTGCTGCCTCCAAATATTTCTTGATCTACTCAACATTTAGGTGATCCTTGGAGCAGGCCATGTCCTCTGGCATAGACCACAATTTATAGTCCAAAGGATTTATGTCCTGACTAGCCGATGGTCAATCATCAGCCTTTATGAGGTCTGGAACATTTTATATATACGTACATGTTTATTTATTACATATTTTTCAAAAAAATATAATATCTGTAGTCAATTAATATTTTTTTTAAATAAATGTAACACTTTCGAACGCAACTGCACCGCAACGGGGTGGAGTAGGAATATGAAATGAAAATACTTTACAGCTGTACACGCCTGAATTCCCAGGTGTCCAGGTCACGCGGCGGCGCGTTCTGACCTGTATTGAAAAATTCCTTGCAGCTCTTATAACCCTGTATTGAACCTCACACACGTTCGTGGAACGCATACTTAACCATCAATTCTATTATTGCATTCACTTCACTTTTATATCTCCTCAATTACTATGACATATATTTATTCATCAATGACAACTTTGTGTCTACTTCTGGACATAGGATACCCTCTCGGATCAAAAGGATCGGCTGTAGTGATACTATGATATGCAGATGGCGCTACTGCTCATCCTCTGGAAACTTGTTTTTTTTTTTTAATGGCCCCGCTATTGGGGGCCTCTCGTACCCCTATCTTAGGTGGGACTGGGTCTTTATTGGCAATTTAATTTTTTTCACATAATTTTTTATTTTCATTCTCTACTTTCATTCTTCACATAATCTTTTATTCTATTCTTTTATGCCACAATTCTGCTTTCTTTCACTTTTGCTCTGTGTCCTTTCATTCCTCCCTCATTACTTGTTACATTTTATCTTTTTTCTTTCATTTACATTTTTATCACACTTTATATCACATTTGAGTTACATTATATCACCTTTTTTTCTTATTGTCTATTTAAACTTTTATTTTTTTCTTGCAACATGAGAGGAATTCTTTCCTAGTTTCCTTTCCGCCTATCAGGGAGGCTCCTGGAAACTTGTTTGTGATCAGAGGCCTATATATCTATGAATCCTATATAATTAATGCACAAAGTATACATAAAATTGTATCCTGGAATCGAATCCGTGACCTCAGATCGCAAATTATATTCCCTTGCCACTGAGCTACCACTGCTTATATATAACATATAAGATATAATTTAAGTTATATCTGTTTAATAATATATCACATAAATTATATCTGAACGCAGCATTTAATTTTAAGGTTGGCAACACTGCAACTTTTGAAATCGCGTTCGTTTGTCTCCATTTTTTTTCTAATATCTACAAAATGCTTTTATGTTTTTTTTAAGCATATCGAAGCGTAAGGCTATTTGCCTTATACGAGGTTTTCACTTTTTTCGGGTTATTGTAAGACGGTGGTCATAGCTGATTGACTGTCGTCTTCTTCTGCAAGGCGTATCAGGTAGATAAGCCTTAATTGCCTCGCTTGATAGACATCTAGAGGAAACTGCAGCCCATCCTCTAGAAACTTGTTCGTGAACAGACTCATTGTGTCCCCGGAATCGAACCCGAGACATTCGATCGCAAGTCTCAGTTCTTACCACTGTGCTGAAATGAATTGTATATTCATAAAATCATTACTAATACTTTCAGAAACCGATGCCTATATTTTTATATATAAATATATTTATATATATATATATATATAAATATATAGACATCGGATATATATATATATATATATATATATATATGTATATGTACATATATATATATATATGTAACAGATTTGGTTCATCTTTTTTTATTAGTTTCCCAAAAGTTTGCAAAAGGCTCTTAGAAAAAAATTACATATATATATAAATAAAATTACATATATATGTTGTGAACATCGCGCGGTTGACAGATTTATGTCATCGTTTGACAGCTACAACGATTTTCCACGTTTAATGAATAAATAGAGTCGATGTGAAATATGTTACATTAATTTATTTTTTCTATTGGAATGCGACATGCCTTTCATTTATTTATATATATATATATAAATGAAATTTGAAGAAGAATTTGTCTATATGTCCTTTATACAATCGTAAACTATGAATTTGTTCATGTGATGATCCTTAGCAAAGTTGTTGTGCATGAGCCCGCAAAGTTTTTTAAGTTAGTTTGACCAATTTTCCACAGATGGCGCCCGCTGTTATTCCAATGAATTTATATACCGCCGTGACAGTTCATGCTAATTTGAATTGAAAACGCGAACGAATGATGACATTTAAGAATTTATGTAAGAAAAAAAACTAAATAAATTTGATGATTTTTTTAATAAATTCTACGCGAAACACGTCGCAGAGCACAGCTTATATACGATATAACAAAAAAACAAAATCAAATTATTTGTAACTATTATTCGCCTCTGTCGACATAGGTAAAATTTCTATGGATAATATGTACTACTTTACAATATGATCCCAAAGAAGTATAGAAAATTTCCATGGCTGAACTTTAAAAAAAGTTGTCAAAGATTTCTTAGAAGACAGCATACCTAGGGAGTGATGTGATCTCCTCCAGGCTATATCGATTTTTTTGATATTACATACTATTTTTAAAAATGTATAGTTCCACTAGATTGCTTTCGTCTATTCTTCTCAAGTCTGAGGCGTTTGGCGTTCATGTTATATTGCATCATAGATATATATATATATATATATATATATATATATATATATATATATATATATATATATATATATATATATATATATATATATATATAATTTCACGCAATTGAACGCAATTTTTCATAGTTAGATCTTATCTTCACTTTGCAGGGGATTCCCAGAAAATAGTTTTTCAAAATGATCTATGATTTTTAGTCCGAGAATCTCTAGGTTATATTATGTAGATTCCATATTAAGGAATATTACATATGAATCAAATAAAAATTAAAAAGAGTACTAAAACATATAACTCGTACATTTTTTTCGTGTTCCCTATTCAATAATACTCAAGAGCTTTCCGGAAGCGGGAAGTCGAGTTCATACGGATTTCTCTCCTGTTTATTGCCAAACTTTATTAATAAACTTCAAACTTTCACATGTATCAACTTATTTCTGTCCATTTTTATAGTCGCGGATTCAGTTTTATGTAAACTTGTCATAGTGAGGTGTTTAAATAGTTTTATTTTAAAAATAATTTTTAATATCACTGCTCCTTTGTGAGTAGTATATGATAGTTAATTAAAATTTGAATTTAAATATCGAATCATTTCGGATTCGAAATCAAACCTTACCTAACCTAACCAAAACATCAACGGCGCAACTAAACGCCTAACGTCTTTGGCAATCTTCCGAGCTACGAGATATTAATGGCCTCGTATAATTTGCAGATAAATGGGGTTGAAACGACCCCGTGCACCTTTTACGAGGGATGAGGGTTGCGCGAGGATATATCACTTCCGGTGACTGATCGATGTCGAAATTGACAGTAAAGATGAAATATATTTTTTATGTAATATATTGAAGCAATCTTTTAGAATACGTTTATATTTAAGTTTCTAAAGTATAATGTTTTGTACACGTAAACTACCCATTTTTTTTAATATGGCCTCCGCTATTGGGGTTCTCTCGTACCCCCTATCTTTTGTGGGACAGGGACTTTACGGGCAAATTTAATTATTCACATAATTTTTTATTATTTACTTTCTCTTCTTTCATACTTCACATTGTCTTTCGGTCTATTCTTTCATGCCACAATTCTGCTGTCTTTCCCTTTTGCTCTGTATCACCTTTCATTCATTCCACTTTTCTTTTTACATTTTCATTATTACATTGTTATTTTATATTACATTTTTATTACTTAAATTCTATAATTATTTTATATCACAGTACTGTATATTATTTTGCTCTTATTTTGTCTTCATTATCTAATTATTTGTAATATTTACGTTTTATTTCTTTCTATAGCACATTTTACGATTTTTCTGCAGAGGGTGATGAATGACTGTTTGGTGTCTTTTTCGCTTATCAGGGAGGTTATTGACTCCTCCCTGATTTTAACGCCAGACCGGCACTCGAATTCAAGCCGGAGTCCCCCGAATGCGGGACACTAGGCCACAAGGTGGATCACGGTCTGGTCCACGCCAACTACCCGTTATTAGTACTTTTATCTTTTCCATACTATGGTTGTCTGTAAGAGATTGCCTTGTGTGATAAGACCGCCCATTATACTTTTTTGTATATTATTGTAAAACTTATTAAATGTATCTTAACGTGTACAATAAAGAATATTAAATAAATAAATGTTTTATATTGCGTCACCTATAAAGGAACACATAACTGAACTTTTATATATACGGTAACTTTTAATGTACCTTTATGTGTACTGCTGGTGTACCTAAATAAATAAATACACTACTGAAAGGTTCAGAACGATGGTTATATACGGAATAATCCGACAAGTAACTCGATAGAAATCTTTTTTTCAATTACAGTTTTTTTTCATATAAAAATCGTCTATTAATCACATTAAAATCCGAATGGTATTAAACCTATGTATATGCATAATACAATAAGACTGCGGTGCATATAGCAAAATTATTTTTTATATTTTGATGTTCCTATCTGTCTTTTTCTTTGGGCTACCTCTGAAATGGCTGAACCGATTTTGATGGAACCTATACTGGCATATATATGATGTTATAAGAATAAACTAAGGCTACTTATATTTTAGAAAAACTCTTAAACCATAAAAAAAAACTAAATAAAATAACTCTCTTTTGTTAAATAAAACGCAGACGAAATCGCGGGAATAGCTAGTCTCCTTTATAATAATTTGCTTTATTGATCGTTCTACCCTAAGAATGAGTGCTGAATTTTAGCGCGAAAAATTTAATTTAAAAATGCCGTTTTGTTTTTAAATTTGCGTAAGCAGATTTAAAAGGGCAATAGTAAATGCCGTTCTCGTGTAAACACGTTAATCCGTAAATCCAAATAACTTTAATCCTAGAGTGGTCAATTTTTATGTCGTGAAAATGGTATAGGAAAAATTCAGATAAAAACAACTTCCTTTTTGGTTTATTATATATATATAGCCGAAATTAGTCGATTGTTTCTTTCCAAAGGTCGATGTGCAATATTTATTGCCGGGTATTGTACAGAAAAAACTATTTATATCTCGATAGACTGAGGTCAACATAACAGACCTCAGACAGGACCCTTCTCTAATTTAGATGTCAAAGAAAAATTTTGTTTGTTTCTCTCGGGTCATATCAGAGACGGCTTTATCGATATTATTCAGGTCATACATTCTTCCACAATCTAATTTAATTTAAATTTCGAATACCAATCAGAAATGTTTCAAATGATTTTGAATTTGGAACTTTTGTGCATCGATATCATTTGTTTTAAAAACTTACAAGTATTCATTTAATAAAGAAACGTTTTGAACAACAGAAACATTGCTTTATCATCTACTCTGTCCAATAGTGGACATGTAGATCCCACAAAATTTGCAATAGGACCACATTTAATAGGTCTTCTGACTATCTTTATAAAGTTGTCTGTCAATTTTGTGGATGGAGGTCCCATGACGCTCTTACCTACTCCAAGTCCTTCATCTGCAGGTATTGCGGTATTATATAGTATACTTACATCAAATATCTCTATTTTTCATGTAAGAAATTATTAAACATTTAGTGAGAAATAAATATTACAACATAGTAAAATATTTTAAATGATTATTAGCTTTATTAGCACAACACGGTTGTGGTTCACATATTCACGGGGCACGGGGGATTCTCTTGGTACCTTCATAGGTTTAAAATCAAAGAAAGTCCTGTATTTATCGCGCTAAGAACAAATTACCAGTTTCGGTTGCAGCAAGGGGTCGAAGAAAGGAACATCGCATCGCTTATGGACAACTAAGAGAGTTGGGAGATATTTCTATAGCACTGAACGTCATAGGAGAGATAAAAGGAACAAGTAGCCAAAAAAACCTTAAATCTGTAATAGAAGTGAAGAAATAGGAAAGTTAAAATATAATCATAAAGGTATGTTAATGTAAGAATAGATCGATACAGAACAAAACTTAAACCTGTAGTATTCTGGTAGGAAGACGACGAAAGTGTGGTGATGAATGAAAGGAATAGGAAAAAATATATGAATGAAAGAATTGGTGAAGAAAGATAAACAAATAAATGGCATTGAGAAGGACAAGAGATGTGAATGATAAAATATGTGAGTATCCATGACAGGGGAAGTATGATATACCCCCCTTTGACTTAGACATTTGACTAGTATTGAGATGCTTTAATAACTGTATTCAGGATGATTTTGAAAGTGATCACAATGAAATAGCCGTCTGAATTTGTCGCGGGATCTTCTTAGATCAGGGTGCGTTTGAAATCTTTATAGATTTAGACCAATTTCAAAATTTTTCCGGTTCCAGTGCACCACTTGCATTTACATTTCCAGCATATTCCCGAAACTCGGTAAAATGCGAAGAGTAGATCTAAATTTAAAAATGTATTTTGAAGCTGAATTACATATTAAAAGTATATATAAACGAGAATTGATTTTTTAGTTAATTTATTGCGCTATGAGTGGATATCAAAACGGTGAACATAAAACAGATGCTTAGGTACATAAAAATTATATGCCTATATTGATACGTAAAAAAAAATATAATCATAGATAATTCATACATTTTGCATCAATTGTTTATGATTGCCATTACTCATAAAACAAGTTTCCAGAGGATAGACAGCAATGTCCTCTGCGTACCATAATACCACACTGCGATCACCAAACCGCCTGCCAAGAATGGCGATTAGGGTCCATCCCCCATATACATCTTTGGGATGGCCTAGGCCTTGCAGTGGGCGTATACTCTGTTTTTTTATGACCCCCGCTATTGGAGGCCTCTCGTACCTCTAATTAGTTGGGATCAGGGTCTTTGTTTTCAATTAAGTTTTTCCGATCTTTCATCTTTATTCTTCACTCACTGTCATTCTTCTCAATTTCTTTTATTCTTACCTTATTTTCATCACGATATCTTTCATTTTGTTCTTTCATTCTTTCTTGCTTTCATCGCCTTCCTTCCATCATCTTATTACTCTTAGGTGGCTAGGTACACTTTTTTTATTCTTTATTTTATTATTGACTTATTCTATTTATTTTATCACTGTTTTCTTGTTCTGGGTTCTTGTTTTGGGTTGTGCTTTCTTAATGCATTACTACACTTTTCTTATTCTACTTTTTAGTCTATTTTTCCTATTATTAATTGACTAGTTATTTTATGTGCAGTTTATTAGGTACCTACTTATCTATACTGTTTTGGGCATATACGCTGTAACGATGAAAGCAGATAAACTTCTTAGATTTTCACTAAAACCACTGGTCTCGTATATTTTAAATAAAAAAGAAATCTGTGGTCTAGACTGTTTATTAGTACGTATATAGGTTTATAGGACCTAATTCGGAGGCAGCCAGATTCGTTCGCTTAAATATATGTTCCATAGAGTGATGATGGACCCTCGAGAAGGAACCTCTCTTGGGATATGATTCCAAAATCACTGACGGAATCGATTTGTGCACGTGTAGAACTACCCATTGCTTTATTACTTGCTATTATTAAAACCAATCATATATTTTTACCTAACGATATGTTTGTGATAGGTTTTATGATTTAATTGTTTTTATAACTATATCATTTATATAAAATATCAATATTTGTTTCACATAATAAATTAAATATCAATCTAAATAATTGGTGCTTGATTTATTTTATAATTAAATATACAAACATGCCTAAAATTCAAATGGAAATCATAAATGAATTGATAATTTTAATCTATTCAGTATGAACGCTGTTACTTCGGACGTCACCGATAGATGGCGCTGGCAGTAGCTTTCCTTGCACTATCATTGCACCCAGGTTCCCAGGTTCCGTGGAATGGATGGTCCTATAGTAGTACGCCGTTACCTTTTTTTAAATATCTAATAATAATCAAACAATATACGATATATACGATATAATATTTAATACATTGTAAAAAATTGAACACGTAGTTGCTCTATTCCATACTAGATAGCGCTAGTTGTTGTACATTATATGAATACAAATTTTGGTATGGCTATAATACTTGGCATTTGGAAATTATGAGAGAAGTATCAAGGCTTATGGGGCGCTTAGTATAAAGCCTCTTTTAGGTCCCTTAGTAATGTCGAATATATATGAGTTTTACCGAATGGAGAGGCCGTCAAACTCTCAGGTCGCTTAGGCGGATGCTCGAAGGTTCTAGACTCAAAGGCAACCGTAATGGAACTTCGTCTTGAAGCCACACCGTTTAACATTCTGATTCGACGCCTTTAAAGACGGCGAATATACACTTAGTCAATTGCTATTGCTCGGCTTACATTATTGTAACTTCGGAAAGTGTTGGTCCTAAGAGAAAAAGTGGCGGAAGAAACTCAGACTATCAGGGAGTGTGATCAGTCACGTAGTAATATACGAACCTATATCGATGAGGCCGATTGGTTTTCAATAGGCTGTGATATTTTTTGTACAATAAGGATCAAATAGATTTACCAAACAGTATTCTAATTTGTGAGAATGGGAAACGCTTCGTGATTTAAATAAATAAAAGATTTTATTTATTTAAATAAAAAGACAATGAAAACTGAAGCCATTTTTATTAACGTTTTTTTTTTTAATTTATCAAACAAAACCTTGATGTGATATATGGTGCTATTTAGTTACATACGCCTCGCTCAGTCTTCGTTGCTGGTCGTAATCTCCTGTTTGTATCACCTTCTCTTTCTCTATCTGCTGTCACTGCATGTCACCATATTCCAATGTCCCAAAGATGGGGCAGAGGGCGTTCACGCGTTCCAATTTTATTTATTTGTCTAGATTATTATTACTATTGATATTTTATCAGGTTTTTCTATACATTAATTGACTCTAAAATGAGTTATATTTTCATATTATAAATACTTTTATATATATACATATATATCGATAGATTCACATGACTATTAATGAAACAATTTAAAATATATCGATAACATGTATGCGTACATCACTAAACAAGTTCACACGTACAAGCTGAGACAAATGCAGAATTAGTGACGCGCTACATTGTTACTTTGTTAACAAAGTTATTGCTGTGTTCTTAATTTGAAATGAAGGTTTCTAAGATCCCAGGTATGTATTTGTACAAATTATTAGAAATATGTTTTTTTATTATTATTATTATCATCCATATTTCATAGACATTAGCGTCATAACCTTTGTTTTTACATTTATATTTTCATGATACAGTGTTTACACTCTTAATATATTTTAACGACGTCTTAACAATGTCTAGTTTTTAAAATTATGTTTCGCGCGACCACTTCTTCATCCCTACTCCATATCACCATCCTCAGGTTGTGCGGCAGTGTCTGTGCGGTTGCCGTATTCCACATCGATAAACCTTACGATCGCATCTTGAGTCTCGTCCGTGTGATACACGCACGTGTGTGACGTGATATTGCTACCGCTGGATGGACACTGTTATACAGCCTGAGGGTTTCTTGTTCGACGGACAACGATGACCGCCTAGCTCTTTAGCCCCTGAACCTCGTGGATGGGCCTCCTAGAACATGCCTTTGAACTGTAGTCTTGGCTACAGAGGTACAGGGTGTTTCTCTGTTTCGAGATATTCTTCCTAAAATAAACACGCCTACTTACGAAGTACTCCACCTCATTGGACGACTATACGCTCTACCATAAGTAGTCTTATAACAAATTATATTTATATATATATATATATATATATATATATATATATATATATATATATATATATATATATATATATATATATATATATATATACATATATATATAATAGAATCAGGCGTTATTTTGCGGAAGTCCATCCTAAGTAAGAAAAGGACCAATATTTAGCCACTTCCGCACATGCAGTGGTAGTCATGCAACAAAGTGCACCGCCCGCCAGCCCGCTGATAAATGCGTATGCGGCAAACAATGCGAATTACACAACCGCCACCGTCAAATCACTCAACACGTGTTTCACCCCTCCCCGGGGCATCTTAAGGAGTTATGTTACACCGATTAGTGCCAAACACGAAATCTCGGCAAAATATTGATCCTTTTCTTACATTATATATTAGAAAGAGAAATTCAAATTCTATAAGAAACTTACAATGGGTTACATCTCTTGTTGAATTCAAATTTAGTCCTACCTTCGAATAAAATGCCCTAGACCTGAGAAGAACAGGAGAAAGAAACTAAGCAAGTTAACACTTATTTTAGCCTATAGATGCCCATTTGAAGGTATAAACCTCCCCAAAGATATTTATGGAGAGATATACAATAATCGCCACGCTTAGCAGACAGGTTGACGATCGCAGTATGGTATTATGGTACGCAAAAGTCGCTGCTGCACATCCTCTAGAAACTTTTTTGTGAGCAGTGGCAATGCTTAAGCAACGATGGAAAAAAGAAGATAGAGTGAGAAAAATTGAGACGGACAGAAAAAGAGAGAGAAGAGAATAATAAAAGAAAATAAATAAATTATTTAGTTGGAATCTGTCCCTGTGAACTCAAGACGGGTTGTACGAAAGATCCCGAATAGCGGGCGCCATTAAAAATGTATCTAATAGTTAAAAGTGTTAGTTAGGTATTCCGGGAATCTAACTTCGTTCTTAAGTTACAGTTTTCTATAACTGGAGTACCACTGCTCGATAAATAATAAAAATTAAATAACTTAATATAAATAAATACATTTCAAAAAACTTTTAAATTAAACGGTTTTTAGATACCCATATTGTGGTGGTTGTGGAAAAATACGTACCTAGTCCGCCATATTGGAACGGCGTCCATCTTGAATTTTAAATTTTGACATAATCATCGTGTTTTACTAGTGTAGCCCTTTCATTTGATACCCATATTGAGTGAGTTAAGGAAAAATATGTAATTCGCCATTTTGTATCGGCGGCTATCTTAGATTTATAATGTTATTGATTTTATTATATTGTACGGGAAGGTGCTTAAATTTCAATTTCTAATTTTGACCCAAATAAATAATTTCCGTACGGGTCGAACTAAATAAAACCGTTTAATAAACTCTTGAATGCTATAATATGGTTTATTTAATAACATATTTATATTTTACGCAATATATTTAAAACTAAAAGGAAGGTATAAGATATCTTGTGGAACTTTATATATATATATATATATATATATATATATATATATATATATATATATATATATATATATATATATATATATATATTTATAACTAACTCAATGCTAAATGCATTCTCTACCTGTTAGCTGCTTTACGGTGCCAATATATATTAATAAATATAGGTGAAACAAGATAATATAATAAAAAAAAGGTTAAATCAAATTAAGTGGAAAAATAATCACATAAATACACCTCATATAAATATACTAATAGCTACTTCTTAGTATATAAATAAATATACCATGACATATATATTTAAATATGTAAATATACTATATACATATATTATAAATAATAAAATCCAATTATCGTGATAGTTCCGTCAAACTCCTTTTGTAACAAAAAATTTTAATGATATAGCAAAACTTTGCTGTAACAAATTCATCAAAATTAAAGTAGATCAAAAATTATAATCTAATATATAAAATTCTCGTGTCACGGTGTTCGAACTTGAACTCCTCTGAAACGGCTTGACTGATTTTTACCAAATTTTATATGCGTATTCAGTAGGTCTGAGAATCGCCTACTATCTATTTTCTATACCCCTAAGTGATAAAGGTTGTTCACACTTTAAAAAAAATATTTTTTTAACGAAATATTTTGTTTTTATTTTTTTATGATACAGCATACAAGAATACATACAACCATAAATTTTCACCCCTCTACGATCAACCCTTATTTTTTATTTGTAAATTAAAATATCAATTTTTTTTGCAAAACAACGTTTGCGGGATCAGCTAGTATATATATATGATTCCTGGGAGGTTTACCCACGTCGCGTCTTCCGGCTTGTGGTCGCCACTCAAAACAAAAGCCTTTCGGCTCTGACAGCTGCCAATCGCACGAGTTATGTGCTCCACATACTGCCATTTCAGATTATCAATACCTCGAACTATGTCAGTGACTTTGATTCTTCCTCGTGTCTCTTTATTCCTCATTCGATGTCGCAGAGAAACTCCCAGCATAGCTCTCTACATACATAATTTTTATATCAAAACGAAAGTTTTATACTCGTGTCCACTTTCGAATTGCCTCTCTTAACAAATCAAATTGCCCACAAGTGGGAAGGAAGACCCACGTCGAGAAATACTGTTCTATACTAACCCGATTTCTCTCCATTGCTTTTCAATTTCATCTTGGATGTATAATATAATTATTATCTTAATTTTAATTCCCAAAATAAATAGTTTAGTACTTTTTTTTAACCAAAAAACTTTTAATGTAATCCACTGTTTTCCAAACTTTTTTGTGTCGTAGATCCCTTGCCAAATTTTTTTACTTTACAGGTACTTTTATAAATAATGTAAATGTTATGATATTATAAGATAGTATGATGTAAGTAAATAGGTACTAACAGTGTATGTGTTGAGATCCACTATCGTGGACCCCCATTTTCATTTCATGGACCCCCAAATTTTTTTTTGCTGACATTGACCCCTTGCAGGTTGTCATAGACCCCTAGGGGTCGACATAGACCACTTTGGGAATCACTGATGTAATCATTTAAATAAATATAAAATTAAATTTGTCAGAAAACAAATTTCGTTTTGTTACAACGTTAATTAACAGGGAAATATTCAAAACACGTCAAGGTCGTGTTAAATTTAATTCATATCAATTCTAACATTTACCAGACAGGTTAGTTCGACCTTGTAAATGACTCAGTTCTGTACAATCATGACTTGCCCATTGTTTTCAGTACAGTCATGCACGTAAATTTAAATGCATCACAATTAACATCTAGATCAGAGTTCCCCAAACTTTTTTGTGTCGTAAACCGCTTGCCATGTTTTTCCGTGTTGGGTAGACCCCACCTTGCAGGTTGTCATAGACCCCTAGGAGTCGATATAGACCAGTTTGGGAATCACTAATCTAGATATTAAACTAGATATTAGCTAAATGCTATATATAAAGCTATTTATATAAAAAACTAGTGTTAGATTTCTAAACAGGTCTATTATGAGCACTAGAAAAACACCACAACACCAGTTTTAGGGGGCGGCCGCCCGCTCCTTAACCACGAACGTGGGCGCACTGAGGTTGGATCCGGATCTATCCTAGGCTCGCCTGTGGTCCACGCTGCTGTCCCAAGCCGCATACACAACATCAACACTACACAGCTCTACTCGGGTAGACCGGTTTACTACGTACGACATCGTACAACTGGAATACAACAGCTTCTGTTTTATTTTTAATTTCATGGACCCTTCCGCTCCGTGAACTATTCCGATGAAGCTGTAAAAGCCGTACTAACATCATCAACTTCAATCGCAACCAATCCACTTCAGAAACGAATATCTCTAAGAATGTGTACATAAATTTATTTTAAATATTTACAGCTTTAAAACTGACTATTGCAATATATTTAAGAAAATGTATAACATGTCTATAAAAACATTACATGTAATAATATCAAAACGAAAAACAAAGTTTGTTTTCCCATCACTCGACATAAAAAAGCGAATAAATCTTTCTGAACTGAAACTACATTATGTCCAATTTATTTCCTTCATAATGTAATTGCATTTAGCACCATAATAAACAAATTGTTTATTTTTAAATACATAATTTATTTATATTTTTTTTTCGTCCATCTACAATCATGAAAAGATCTCAATACTGATTCTATTCATAGAAAATACCCGAGCACAGATAATAAAACTCAAAATGAGAGACCACAAATAAATTGTTTATAATCTGTGTTCTCGTATGCAATTATATAAAAAGATAAATCTAATAGAGGCAAATATCTTACAGTACCCGGCGATGTATATTGCACATAGACCATTTGAAAGAGACAATCGACTAATTTCGGCTTCGTAGAGCACTATCTCTGTCCCACACTACCTATGTGACGTTTTGCCAGTCGTTGCATTTCGTGCGACAGAGATAACGCTCTACGAATTCGAAATTAGACGATTGTCTCTTTCTAATGGTCGATGTGCAATATTTATCGCCGGGTACTGTGCATAAAACGATTTGATACTTTAATCCGTTGTAATAATAACGGTTATCGCTTGTCATCAAGTAAATGTTATGATTATCTATCCTTGATAGTAAGAAAATTAAATAGATTTCCACTTCTTGGTACTTTACCTAATTCATTATTATTAAATCAATAAATATAGTGATTACTTTTAGATACGTTTTATGAATTTAATATATAATTTTGACAGCACGTCTGTCATCATTAAGTATGTCCACAGCTGGACCTAGGCTTCCTTCATAGATTCCTCCATACCAGGCGCAGGCAAAAGTTTCATCCATACGTTGTTGACATACCCAAAAGTCGAACTAAACGGTTTGACAGCACGTTTTTGGTGAGAGTCGCCAAGATTTAGAACGACCTGTCTGGATCTGTTTTTCCTGATGAGTTAAGGGTGAGATGGAAGACAAACGCCTATTCCATTACAACTATATAAAAAATAGATGTTCAATAAGACCGATTGGAACCGGCCTATATCTATACATATGGTTATATCTATATATATATATATATATATATATATATATATATATATATATATATATATATATATATGGTTGTCTATCCACCTCGTGGATGGAGGCAACTTAAATGACGGACGATATAGTTAAGGTACCGGTACCTTAACTAAAGATATATATATATATCTTTCAAAGTCAAGTTTAAATAAGATAATATCAAACTAATCGACATAGCTTGAAGAACATTTCGATTCCTTACACTTTCTAGAAAAGTGGAAGATCTAGATTTGAAATTGTGTATATAAATATTTGGTAATGTTATAATAAAATAGTACACAAAAATAAATGTAAGAAATATTTAAAAAAATGCTAGTATCAAATTGTATCAATCCACAATGAAACGTTCAAGTCGACACTTCAATAATTGCCAAAGAGTTTTAAACCTTAATATATACAAAATCGTTAGATATATTCCGACAAATTACAGATAAGGCTAAAGCCATATCTAGAATCATAAATATCTACGTTCAAAGATATATTTCAAGAAATAGATAAGAGAAACCAAAGTAACTTTCACATGAACAGTACGTTCACGGAACATGAAGTTGTACAGTGTCGAATTGTGTATATATTTGTGTTTGTTACAGTGATAGTGATAATACATGGATATGTCGAACCATGTTGGTATGTCAATAATTATTTTTAATTTCAATAAATAAACGCTATATATTACCACCCACCTATCCATATAATATCTTCTATGGAGTAATATCTCCTGGTCTCGCAGGGTGGCAGGCAATATATATATATATATATATATATATATATATATATATATATATATATATATATATATATATATATATATATATATATATATATAAATATAATAAATATATATATATATATATATATATACATATATATATATATATATAGAAATGTATGACAAATTATGTATAGAATTGTTATGTATTAATAATGATGAAAATAAAATGTAAGAACAAAATAAATAAGTAAAAAATAAAATAAATGTACCTAGCCACCTCAGAGTAAGAAGATGATGGAAGAAAGGTGAGGAAAGAAAGAAGGTATAAAAGAGCAAAACGAAAGATATTGTGAAGGACGAAAGTAAAGAATGGAAGATATTGTGACGCGTGAAAGAGAGTGATTAATAAAGAAAATACTGAAAAAATGATTGAATAATAAAGTCCATGATCACAATAAGTTAGGGGTACGAGAGGCCCCCAATAACAAGGGACATAAAAAAAATATCTCCTAGTGCAGTCTGTGCCAACCTTTTTCCACCATTCCATCTTAAAATTCGTATGCCCCCTTTCTTTATTTTCTCTTCAGCTGACTGACGCTCTCTGCACGATGACTGATCCTGCACTGCTCTCATGCAGCGACCTCCAATGATCTTAACTATGACATCTGTCCACTGAGAATCTTTCGGCCCCAACAGCTGGTTGCTCGTGTGATTTGCCTCTCACACTGCCAATTTATACGAGCAATTCTCCAAGCTATGTCGGTATTCTTGGTCCTTTTGCGGATCTGGTAATTTCTAATTCGATCGCGCAGCGAAACCCACCAACATAAGCCTATGTATAATTTTTATACTAAAAGTTTTAAACTCTTGTCAAGTCCACTTTCGAAAAGCCCCCATATTGGTCATAGGCCATATGTTGGGAAACACTGCTCTATGATAACTCAATATAGGTAAGTGTCATATATATATGTATATACATATTTTTATATATATATATATACATATATATATATATATATATATATATATAGACGACATTTTAACTATGAATAAATAAATAAATAAAATAGATGAATGAATGCATTTTCCGTTAATTGATATATGATACATCCTATTAATAAATTATTAATTTCTGAAACTATGAATAATATAAATAAAAAAGCTTTTTGAAATTTTAAGAAATTTAGAAATTTAATAAAAATAGAAATGAATTATTGTTTACAATCTGCCCCCACCGGCTTTACTGGAATTATTAATCAGACGTATTCCAATAGAAAAAAATATATTACTGAGATATAAAGAGTGATCACTTTATAAAAGGTGATTAAAAATACTTAAGATATACTTTCATCCTTTTAAAACTAATTAAAGAAACGTAATACCAATATAAGATCATTGTACAGAAACGATAAAGAAAAAAAATCTTGTATAATTTATATAATAACTAAAAAATTACGTAAATTGTAAACAACCTAAAAATCTGTTGTATAGAATTCACAGGGTTGTCTTTCTCAAAATTAGACAGAGAAAAAAAGTAAAAATTTGAAACGAAAACAAAATCTTTGTTTGTTTTAATTCTAGAAATCATATCGCTTATCGTCTTATTGGTTATACAAATGCATATTTTGAAGTGTTGGCTTATCATGGAAAGCACTTTTACGCAGATTTAATGCGAGAGATATTGATAACTATGTCCGCTAGTAAGAGTGCGATGACATAGTATACTTTCGCATGTAAAAATACCGTTAATAATTCTTTTTGATTTTTAATTGAAACCCATTGAAGCCATCTCTATATTTTCTTAGCTTAAACGCACACTGCCCACAAAACCGCCACGATGACAGATCTTACGCTGACCACGTCAGGGACTTACCGCGACATTATGTCGTCGGTTTAAAAATATCTTTCCCCTGGTGACAATAGCTGATCTATCTTGATCTAATTCTATCATCGATCTTCCGATCTCTGTTTGTCATTTTATTTCTGGAAGTTTACTTCACTAAACACAAAATTGGATATCAGAGTCTGTTCAAGATCGAATTAGAAATGAAAGGATCATGGATCATCATCATCAATGGCATCGATGATGGCATGAAGCAGGCCACATGAAGCGCAGAACAGAGCCTTAAAGTTCTGAAGTAGAGATTACAGACCTTAATTTAAAAATATTTTACATAGTTATTGTAACGCTTTAAAAGTGTCATCTACTTCTGGATTCGCGAGGAGCTTAATTATTTAAAACTCGATGTAGGTGTGCAGTGTAGGCCTGGGCACGGCAACATCTTCCGGAGATATTCTTGGAATCTTCTTTTTGTTTGCACCTCTTGTTTAGGCGTGACGAGTCAATTTATTGATGACGAATTTGAGTGGCTTCACTGATTTTTTTGGTCAGGTAGAGCTTGGCACGGCCAGTATTTTTAATTAAAGGGTTGTTTTCTGATATGGGGGCTTCCGTTTGGCCCAACGGATGCTTTGGATATACGGCGTCTTGAAAGTATCTCTTTGACGCCTTCCAAGAGCACTCCGTTAAAGTTGGGAGGTTTAAGTTTCTTTGCTAATGCTCCGCCTCAGTTGATTTCTGGGCGACGCAATTCTGAATCACTTGCAGGCAGTTCAATTTACCCTTTCTGACGAGGGCGCAGTGGCTCCTGAAAGACGGTATTGGACATACGCAAGAGATAAAGAAGTATTTTGTCCAATAGATTCAGGTGTTATTTTGCAGAAGTCCATCCTAAGTAAGAAAAGGACCAATATTTAGCTACTTCCGCTATGTAGCAGTAGTCGTGCAATAAAGTGCACCGCCCGCCAACCCGCTGATAAATGCGAATGCGGCAAACAATGCGAATTACACAACTACCACCGTTAAATCACTCAACACGTGTTTCACACCTCCACGGGGCATCCTCAGGAGTTGTGTTACACCGATTAGTGCACTCGGTGCTATACTTTGCTTCACTGCAAGATTGAATTATATGTGAGGAAATGCGGAAAAGAACCAAAGTCACCGATGTAATTCGAGGAATAGCTTTTTTGAAGTGATAGTGCACGGAATACATCGCACGCAACCGAAGGCTGTTGGAGCCGAAAGGTTCTCCTGATACAACAGGTGAACAGAAAACCTAGTCCAGGTCACAGAAAGTCGCAGGATACAGGCAGTGTAAGACCAAACACATGACTCTGTGTGGGATGCCCCGTGGAGGGGTGAATCACGTGTTGAGTGATTTAACGGTGGTAACTATTTTGTGTATCCACGTCAGTTTGCTGGAGAAATAGGTGAGGGTGTAATCTATCAATTATAAATGCCTTGTTCCCCACGTTCTTAATATGAGACGTAAAGATGAACTTGAAAAGACTTATCCGAGGTATTTGACCGATTTATTCCATGGGATTGTTTGGTTAAAGATGATCACAGACCGACAATCATAAGACTTCCATCTATGACGTGGATATATGACGTCATTAAGGCCGCCGGAAGATTCCAGAAGCTTCCTTTGAGTTCTATTGGAAATTTAGTATGTTCGTATGTTCATATGGACATCCCAATGAAATACACTAAGACTAAGAGTGCTTAGAGCAACTCTGTCTCTCTAAGCACTCTGTCTTTAATGTTGTTTTACCATGAGAATAAGAGGTTATAAAACTATTTTGAACCTTAAGTTTTTCAGTATAAGGTACATTAGCCTATGCGGTGTTATTGATGATGAAATAATGCACTAAACAAACATCTGATTACAATATCGTAAAGCGGCATTATCTAAGTTTAGTCATGGATTTGAAGATGTTTTATCATAACCTAGTTTATGTTTAAAAATAAAATAAAAACGATTTTGTATCTGTTGTAAATTTATTAGAATTTAAAAAAGGGATGTGTGAGCCATGCTATTCGATTTTTAAAATAATTTCACATAACGTCACGTTTTCTTAGATAAACAAGACCTTGACGAACGCTCATGAACGACGCGTCTTTAGTTAGTCAAGAACAAACCTACCTGTAGAATCGTGTATTCTATTTTCAAATTTTAAAATTCTTTTTTTTTTTCATCGCATTTAGTTTTTTTGTGATCATATTTAATCTGTTCTTTTTTCGATTTATAAACATTATGTGAATGTGATATATTTTATTTCACGTTAACACTTATATGTTAATATGTCGTATTGAAACTGTTTATACCGGTTAAAATGTGCACGAAAGGTGTTTTTTCTTTGTTCATTAAAGGCAAGTTTTTTTCCTCGTATTTTCAATTAGTAATTCTATATTTATCAGACATTTTCTTTTAGCTTGACAAACATTTATAAGTATTTATATTTCAAATGTTGTTTTATACCTTTTTTATTTTGTGTCATATAAATAATCCTTTTATATAGAATTTATAAGAGATAAAAGAGCTTAGGAATGAATTTTTTGTACTAAGGTTGTTATAAATTTGACCACAAATAAAACCTCTCAGTGTGTATTGTGGGTTCTTCTCATATCAACGATTTAAGATGAAAAACACCGGCATAGGGGAGACCAATCTTAATCAAGTTTCAATCTAATTGGTGGATGAATGAATGGTGATAATAATGCAGAGTTCCCCAAACTTTTTTGTGTGGTCTACGACACCTTGCCATGTTTTTCCGTGTTGGGTAGACCCCCTACTTACCTGATATTTATTTCCTGTAAATTTCTAACTGTAGTGAAGTTTAGTGTTAAAAACTTAAAGTAAAAACGCATGTTAATTTATACATTTATTAATTGAATTTAAATTAAAACTACTCAAAATAAAAGTTTAAAGTATACGTAACATAAAATAAACTATAAATAAAATAACATAAGCAATATTTTTTTTACTTCATAAGTACTTTTATAAATAATGTAAATGTTTTGATATTATAAGATAGTATGATATAAGTAAATAGGTACTATCAGTGTATCCACTATCGTGAACTCCCATTTTCATTTTATGGACCCCCAAATTTTTTTTCGCTGACGTAGACCCCTTGCAGGTTGTCATAGACTCCTAGGGGGTCGATATAGACCACTTTGGGAATCACTGGTATAATGTAACATTACAATCACAAATTTTATAATATTTACGTGGAAGATTTGTATAAAATTAATGCCTTTTTCATCAGCGGTATAGGACTGTGACTTGTGATTATAGGTCGCTAGATACAATCTTATATATTATATATTATTGGCACTAATCAGTGTAACATAACTCCTGAAGATGCCCCGTGGAGGGGTGAAACACGTGTTGAGTGAATTAACGGTGGCAGTTGTGTGATTCGCATTGTTTGCCGCATACGCATTTATCAGCGGGCTGGCGGGCGGTGCACTTTGTTGCACAACTACCACTGCATGTGCGGAAGTGGCTAAATATTGGTCCTTTTCTTACTTAGGATAGACTTCCGCAAGGTAACCCCTGATTCCATTAAATAGCAGTATGACGTCGACCCTTACAGGGTTAAAATATCTTGTATAAAATTAAACGTATAGGCATATAATTACAGTGGAATATTCTTTTTGCATTTTAATATTAAAAAAGATACCTTTAACGCTTCAGAGCTCTTTTTGTTCGCCTTCAACGACAGGAACACGGGAGCTCTTTGGATAAAAGACCTAATTTGTCTCTGTCATTCCTTTCCTGTTACTAACAACATTCTATACCGGTTTTACTAAGCTATTATATATACTAATATAAAAATTAATATATACTTAAATTTGGAGGTTATATTTCAAAATTTTTTTTAAATAAAGTACTAACTTAGGAATTTCTTATTGAGATCAGATTCCCTGAAAGTCTAATTTCAACTGAAGTCACATTCATCAGATGTCTTTTTTGTTACCCAGATATAAGATATATTCCAAATTTAAATTCAATATATCTGTATTTAAATAGGCATTTAATTACTTTTAAATCTTAATAATTTATTAAGCAATCATCGACTCTGAATGCTACACGAGAAAAGCCAGCCAAACACCTGTTTAAAATTAAATTTAATTATTTTTAATATGTGTATTATAATATCAGCCGTGTAAATGTGTCAACAAAATTACTTCCATACATATCGATTGAATAAAAACTCTTGAATAAAATATGATATATTTAATAACATATAAGTACGAGAACGAAACCATGTCAATACCATGCTGCCTCGAGATATGACATAAAATACAACATAGTATTTATATAAATATAAATCCACATAGTTATTGATTCTATTACTATCTTTTTCTTTTCATATTTATTATTACTTTTTGAAATAATCATAATAAAAAAACATAAATCTGCCACTAGACACCCCCTCATAATTTTAAATGTATAATATCACGTTTTGCTTTTACCTTAGATGATTAAAATACATTTGTTTTTCAGAACATAATTAAGATTCTAATAGTCTTTTAACAATTGAGTTTATATATTCAAAATATGAGTTCACATCTAAAATCCTTAGCAGAAAAGCGGAATTTTATGTCGACATTTCAGCCCATAGACGCCCAGTACTGGGCATAGGCCTCCTTCTAAGATATCTACGGGGGATATTCCATAATCACGGTTGGCAGATGGTTTGGCAATCGCACTATGGTATTATGATACGCAGATGATGCTATCCATCATCAGGAAATTTGTTTTTGAGCAGTGGTGATCAGACTCTTTAGTTATATCATGAGGAAGACCGAGAGAAACTTAGAAATCTGGACCTAATTATTTCCGTCCATTATTCCAGATGTAGAAGAAGGCTACTCTGAAGATCGTGATAACCTTCAACCGCTGATAAGCATCAACCATGATGGTGAACGCATCCGTCTGAACAGACCTACTAATTTGGCAATATCCAACTCAAGGTAAAAAAATCATTTTTATAATATCTTCTTACCTTATCTTGTATTTTTTACTCCTGGTCCCTAAAATTTCTACCGTAGGACATACGCCGTTGTTTAATAGAATCAGGCGTTACCTTGCGGAAGTCCATCCTAAGTAGGAAAAGAACTAATATTTTGCCACTTCCGCACATGCAGTGGTGTTTGTATGCAGTGACTACCCTACTAGACTCTGTGTTTGGCACTAATCGGTGTAACATAACTCCTGAAGATCCCCCGTGGAGGTGTGAAATACGTGTTGAGTGAATTAACGGTGGCAGTTGTGTAATTCGCATTGTTTGCCGCATGCGCATTTATCAGCGGGCTGGCGGGCGGTGCACTTTGTTGCACGACTACCACTGCAAGTGCGGAAGTGGCTAAATATTGGTCCTTTTCTTACATACGCTGTTGAACATAGGCCTGCGAACCCAATGCCTTTTTAGTCACCTGTTACGATAGGCAGAGAATACCTTTCTTCTATTCTTCCCCACTAAAACGACCAGAAGAGAATGTGACAAAAGACAAATATATGTATGTATATATCTATATAAATGTGTGTGTATGTATATATAGATTTCGAGGTAAGAAAAGTAATGCATGCAAGAGGATGTGTACAGGAAGTGAGATGTTGTTAAGAATAAAAGGAAGTAAAAAACAAATCAAGAATGTGCAAAATAGAGACCTAATGTAAAAAATAATTAATCTTCCCATAAAGAACACAAGCGAAAACTTTAAGCGATCCTGCGAATAATAATATACTATATATATATATATATATAATATACAATAAATAAATTAATTCAATTCAAGGGCAACGGATTCAAACCTGGGACCAAGACTTCACATCCATGATTCTACACCATCAGTGATGTCAACACCGGACGGCACACCGGCACCGGAGGTTGAAGACCTCTGGCCTAGGAAATGGAGACGCAGCGACCGCCGTCTGAGAAGACTTAACACGGAACTGCTTGAGGCGATAGAAGATGATGAGGTGGAAGAAGTTGAAAGGTGAGTTCCCCTTGATGTGATGAAAAATCCATCTTATTTCCTCGATCTTTTATATATATATCGCCGCCCCCACTGAATAAAATAATAAATCCGAAAACGTAACTTTCCAGGAGAGACGAAAAACTAAAAACTAAATATTGGTTACATATCGCAAAAATGGTATGTCTTTGCCTATCTCCGCCATTTTAAGCCAGAAAGTTACGGAAAAAATTGACAAGGTGTATTGGAACTCGTTGATTACAAATATTTAAATACCCGATAAAAAGGATAACGGCAATATACGAGTATATATATATATATATATATATATATATATATATGTATCATCATGATAGTCCATAGGCATCTACTGTAAGGTCCAGGCTTCCACAAAACATCGAATTCGTCATGGGTTTACCTGGTGGGGGCCCTTCCCCACCAGGTAAACCACCACGTCTACCGCCTCGTGGTCGCTAAAATTCTTACCATCGCATACTAAATAACCTTTTTTACTTCTTTGAAAAACAATTAGTTTTTCTTCCATTGAACAAGATGTACTGATCCACGTCATCCGTGCACGGTTGAAATTCCTTCCACCCGCACTGAGCATTTTGCTAATACTTTTATAGTCCGAACAGCCAAGGAGTGGAACAACCATTTTCAATTATAACTTAGGAGTCTTCAAGTCTAGAGTAAATATATTTCTTCTAGGCCGGCATGTAACCTCGTCATCGCGCATCAGGCGAGACAGAAGTCAAATACTTCACCCATAAACGATAAGAAATAGTTTATCTTATTTTTAAAACTATGCGTTTTCGTCTGTTCATTCTTTCCATGGTTCAACACCTATACATCCAGGTTACAAATACAATAGAAGATGAACTAATTCTATATAAAAATGTTTACTTATCTAAAATTTCTAGGCTACTTCACGCTGGAGCCAATCCAAACGCAACATGCCGTCTCGACCTGATCTCCGCTTGCCACATAGCAGCTTTGCACGGTGGTGATGCCCTCAGCTTACTCATCAAGTTCGGAGCAGAGAAACACCGACTGGACCGACTTGGCCGGACCCCCCTCCACCTGGCAGCGTTCGCTGGGAATGCAAGACAGGTGGCCATTTTGCTGGACTTTCCTGAAGGTAGGTGAAGACAATTTTTTTACTAACACCACTTAACCTTCGGAGCTGAAGTACCAAGTACGTATAGTCACCGACATAGATTGAAGAATCGGTCGTCTTGAATGACAATTAAAATACATTTACTCGTGAAGCCGAGAGCTGTTGGGGTTGGAAGGTTCTCGAACAGCGACCACGAGCCCGTATACGGAGCGTGAATATATGGAGGCATATGGACATCTGTCAGCTGGTATGGTGGTGATGATGGTGGTGATGATTATCATTATGATGACGGTGATGATGATGATCATGGTGATGGTGGTGATTGTGGTTATGGTGATGATGATGATGGTGGTGGTGGTGATGATGGTGACGGTGATGATGATGATGATGGTGATGGTGGTGATGGTAGTGGTGGTGGTGATAATGATGACTTCAACGACGACGAAGTGTTCAATATTTGTCCATATGTTACATAGATATACTGCCTTATATACTGCCAATGGTTACAAAACAATAAAAACAGATTCAATATTGTTTCTCTCTCAGTATTTTCTCTATTAACATACTTTATAACATTTTTTGCTACTCAATTTGTACTATAAATTTTCAATTAAAATTAATATTCACAGAATCTTCATTCAAGTAGATATTCACACTTATATCGTCGATTATTTTAACACAAGCAGTACGCTACCACCGGCACGGAACACTGATCTGCTAAGAGTCTGCTAGAAACTCAACAGTTGCTCTTTTTAAATGAAATTCAACAATGTTTGATGTGTAACATCAACTCTGTAAATGAGTCAACAAACCAAGTTTCACACATATCGATCAACAATAAACTCTTTAATGTTATAAATATATATAAACCAAGAAAGGGAGGAACTAATATCTTTATTATATATACTACAAAGACAAAATTTAGACATTACTTTTATTTCTGTACTATTAACAATCCTTTATACTGCAACACTAAAATAAAAACCGTAAAAGACATTAAACAAGAAATAAAAAGAAAAAATAAATCGCTAAAATTATCGCCGTCGCATGACTACAATCAGATGGAATTCTTCATCTGGAACGACCACAGCTTCAGTCTTTTTCGAGACCAGTCTCAGGACCATCAGCTCGTCTGTCACGTCCTGTAATCATCGACAATATATACATATTTAATGGAATCAGGTGCTACCTCGCGGAAGTCCATGCTAAGTAAGAAAAGGACCAATATTGAGCCACTTTCGCACATGCAGTGGTAGTCGTGCAACAAAGTACACCGCCCGCCAGTCCGCTGATAAATGCGTATGCGGCAAACAATTCGAATTACACAACTGCCACCGTTAATTCACTCAACACGTGTTTCACCCCTCCACGGGGATTTGACACTTTATTTGGCACTAATCGGTATAACATAACTCCTGAAGATGCCCCGTGGAGGGGTTTTTCAGCGGTATGGCCGGCGGTGCACTTTGTTGCATGACTACCACTGCATGTGCGGAAGTGGCTACATATTGGTCCTTTTCTTACATATAGACATATATATAATTCACATCTACTATACATACATAACATATAAACTATATATAGAGTATAAATACATGAAGATATATAATCAGATAAGTAAACCAAAGATTTCATCATCACGTCAGCCGATATTCCGAACCCCCCGCCATCATTTCCCCCCTAACTTCGCAAGGTATAGCCTCCACAAAGATCGCTACCGTGTTTAATCTTTCACTATGACTATATTGTTAGTCTACTTAGTGGTGGACATACTCCACGCCGTATATGCTTGTGGCCACTACTTCACATGATCAATTCTTCAAACTGCGTATCACTATTTGTTCGGCAAATCTCCGAGCACAACCTTCTCTAATGTCCTCTTTTATAATACATTATGTAATAAAAAAAGTTTAATTGACCCAACTCGTTTAAGGTCCTTCAATTGGCCTTCCATTGAGAATCTATTTATCTATGGTCCCTAACAATTTCACTGTCACTTCAAACGTTACAAAGGATCCTTAATATTTTTTGACTTTTAAAAAAAACAGTCATACGATTTCCTTAAGAGCGTTGTTCGCGTGGTGAGAAAGATTTCTCATGTGCGTCGAGTACGTGGCCGCTGTTAAACTGTCCAATGTGGTCGTCTCCGGAAAACCTGTTTATATTAAAAAAAAGTAATTGAGGTAGTAGAATCGATTAGTTTAAGCCCTAATAAAATTTCGATTAAAAAAAACTTTACACGAAATTTTTTAATTTAACATATTAAACATTTAACTCCTTCTATATCAAATGCGTTATCATGTTTCGTTCGATGATTGAAAGATAACAAAAGGCAGAAAGAAAACTCCAGCTCTGTATGTACCACGCACAAACTTGCCTTTCTACAATTCTCACGTCACTCATATATACTAAAGCAAAATGGTTAAACTCGTGTCGAGTCCAATTTAAAATAGATCGGCTTAACAATTGATTTGCCCTCCTGTGGGGCGTGGACATCGTGTTGGGAAACACTGGTCTACATGATTTGCATTAAAACCTTTTTGGTAAATTTAAATCGAAGGATTATGAAATCCGTTAAATATCGAAAGAAAGATAAGAAGCTGTCGAAACATGATTTCCTGATTTGAATATATATATTTATACATAAGATCGTGGGGCTGTTTACCACCACCATCAAAGGAGTCCTGACCTGTGGTGTAAAATCAGACCAGGCTTTCTACCCGCTACCCTTTCAATATAAATATATTTTCTTCTGTTGCTTTCTTTTTTTGTTTCTTTTTACCTTACCTCTAGCCTCTCAGAGATAAGGTCCAGTTAGAGGCTCAAAACAATCAGGAGAGCCTTAAAAAAGAGGCAAAAGGGGGGTCTTTTGCCTCTTTTTTGCCCCCTCAACATAAAAGAATGTCTGGGAGAAAAAACTAGGCATTGTCAAGGCGTCGTCATGCAGAAACTTGAGCAAAATAATTTCGGTAAATATTAAACGTAGTAAATATACAAACAAAGGCACGAACGTAGTCTGTGGAATAAAGATCCTAATAATAATAATAATAAATAATATTATATTTTCAATAAAAGTGTACGAATTTCACAGTAAAGGTTGAAAGAAAAAAAATAAGTTATGTATACCTTCACAGTTGACGATAATTGATCCGACTACATTCCCGTTCTCGTTGATACGTATCATTGTGTTTGTGGCTCCTGGACCCTGGTTCGAAATATTATTTCATATTAATATCTATCATCAACATCAATTTAACACAAAATCATGCGGAAGATCTTGGGACCAGCGAGAAATCAAGACGGATCTTGGAGGCTCCGAAAGAATGCCGAAATTGAGACTTTAGTAGCACAGCCAAATATCATTGGCGAATATAAAGCTCAACGAATCCGCTGGCTTGGTCACTTGGAGCGAATGGAATCGGATCGGAGCGTGAAGGTAGCGTACCTGGAAAAACCGAGGGGTAGAAGACCAGTGGGTAGACCCAGGTATCGCTGGATCGATCGCGTTGAGGCAGACTTGCGTGAATTGAATGTCATGGCAGACGATGGTGCAAGATAGAGGAAAGTGGAAGTCTCTCGTTCCGAAGGCCAAGACCCACTTTGGGTCACTGAGCCAGCGGAGTAAGTAAGTAAGTAATATCTATCATCAAGGAGTCACCCAGAGGACAACGAAGTGCACGGAGATTTGCGAACTTGAATTAAAGTGAAGAGATATCTAGAAGAAACAAGTTCACCGAAGTAACTCGGAGAAATGCTTTGGCCTTTTCATCGTTTATATACAAATCATGTGACTAAAATCTAAAATACATACCATATAATTTTGTGCAATCTCCATATTTTATGTAACTTACAAATTCACTAAATGAAGAAATAGAGGAATGTCAAATATAATTCTTTAATGACAAATACGTCATAATTTATTGACAATAAAGATATACGAATTCCAAAAAGGTTTTATATTTTTCAATTTATTTTTTTATTCTTATTTCAATTTATTATGCATACGTGAATATTATTTGATAAATCATCATTATCATTTCAACCGTATTACATTCGTTATTACAGTCGATAGATATGTCGCGTTCATTTGAAAAACACTTCGTATTACTGGCCACTACAACCACAGTAATATTAAAAAAATAGTTTTCCTGTGTTCAAATTGAAATTCGAACGCCGCTATTAATGCTAACGGTTCTTTGTAGCCCCTAAAAATGAAAAAATAAAAAAATGCATTGTTTAAAAACGGGTCATAAAAATCTGTGATATTTAATGTAAAATTGTGATCAGGGAATGTAGGTAAGGGAAGAAAGGCGTGAATGAAAGTAGATAGAACATTTGAAAAAAAAAATAAGGAAGAAGAAATTAAAAAAATAAACTTAAAAACTAATTTATTCGAAATGTTCCAATCGGACAGAATGGGAACCATGCTTACTTCACGTCATATGGCTCCTATAAATATCGCTTCAATCACCGTGGCCGCAGCGACTTGACATGACCATGTCTTCTGTCCACCTAGGAATTCCACTATCAGACATAGGTCTGTCCAGAGATTTACCATAGAATCTTAACTATCTTTTTCTCTAAATAATAATATAAAACACACGAACTATCTATTGTATATTAAAAACTACATAAGTAATATTATCTCATTTTAAAAGATGACGATTTCTCTAAATGATTTTCCACCTATGCACTGACTCATCACAATATCTCTAAAACCATAAGGTTAAGCAACTTAAATATGACTTCTATAAATATTTCTTTTACTAATTTAAAGTCAACTAAGAACAGATTTCAAGAAATTATATCTATACGAGGATTATAAGGGCGTTTATTAAAAACTGCTTATTTTCTAGCCTGAAAATTGCAGCATGTTAAAAGTTTCCAACAATGAATTTTATGAAAAACATCAATAAAAGACTGTGCAGAGGCTGTGAAAATAAAAAAATAATTATCTTTTACGCTGCCAATTTATTTTAAAAAATAATAACATTGAACAATAATCAGGTCAAATAAATATAAAATTCGTTCGTTCAACATTGGAACCTTTATCAGGACTTTACTCTCAACACACTATTTATTTATTTTTAATATATTTTATTTTTTACTCTACTCTGCTTCGCAAAGTATTATAGGTGTGAAGAAGAAATAGGAAGAAACTCCACAACAACACGTCTTTTAATATAGTTTAACTACACAGATCTATACATATACACTTTATCAGATATAGCTAAAGGCTTTTGTCATTTAAATATTTATTTATTGAACTATAAGTTTATTCCGTCGATTTATTTTTAATATGCGTTTTGTACTTTATTACTTGAAAGTAATGTATACTTATATCATTTATAGATCTGCTGTGCCTATGTAAAATAAATAAAAAAAAATATTAGAACGAGGTATATATGCACGGGCCAAATAAATCCTTTTGCAAATATGATTTAATGATAAATCTCTTAACAGAAATGCAGGACAGGGTAGAAAGCGACATGTCATCCGATGCCGAGGAAGATGTGAGGAATATGTGCGAGAAGGTCAGAGAGATGGTAAACGTACGTTGCGACCTTGGAGAGATCAGGACACTTCTCCCCAAGACATGGAAGGACAACATTGATCATAACTGCAGAGAAATAGAAGGATCAGTGAGTTTTATATGCTTTTATTACTCATGCACTTTTTATGCACAATTTGTAAATTAATTATATATTTATTTTACAAAGTATTGCCACTGCTCACAAATATATTTCCAAAGGATATGACATATTTCTACTATATACTCTGCGTACCATAATAACACACTGCAATGTTTTAAAGCTCAGAAAAATAAAGCATTTTCCATTATTACAAGGACTTTAAATGCCTACCATCAAACACATTGTCGATTTTTAAAATATTTCAATATTTCTGATGATGTGCATGCAGTTAAAGTATCTATTTAAATGCCAGAAAATATTGACAGTGATAGAGAAGAAAGCTGTGATGGAGGTGAAAATGAAGAATGCAGTGATGAATGATGAATCTAGAGCTTCATTGGACGAAGAGACCACAGATTTTGATAAAAAATGATGATAATTTTGATTCTATACCAAAATGGTTTGGAGAAGTTTTATTTATTTATTTAATATTCTTTATTGTACACGATACGATACATAATATACAGATACAATAATAAACAGAAAAGTACAATGGGCGGTCTTGTCACACAAGGCAATCTCTTACAGACAATCATAGTAAAGATAAAAAAAGTACGTATTCACAAACAAATGAACATAAATATACATAAACATACATAGACATACATACATACGTATATAACATATAACCTTAAAAAAAGGTTTAACACATATTATAAATATAATACAATAATAAATAAACACATCTAACTGACTTCGATCAGTATTGGTTCGATCGCACTTGCCTCAGAAAGAAACAAGAAGAAAATGAAATGAATTAAGAGATAGATAATTATAGGTCTAGTAAATGGTTCTTAACCTTTTTCTTGAAAATAGGTAGTGAGATAGCACGTCTTGTTTTCAAGTTTTGTTCGTTACAACCATATCCCTCACTCTTATATTAATCTTTATATACATCATTTACATTTTTGTTCACCAAAAGCTGAAGATTACTCTGATAAGGACTTAAAACCCGCCTGCCAAGCGTGTCATAGATATCTTTATAGAAAGCCTATCTCTTGTAGAACACTCGGCTGAAACGATGTCAACATATGACAGTTAGAAACATATATATTATATATAATGGAGCTGGAATCAATGAGAAATAAATTAATTAGTTATTAATAGATCAAGCTGTTAGCTACACAATCATGCTAAATGTAATTTATTATACTGGCTGGCGATACGTATCAATAATTAAGACAATAGAATATTTAAAAAAATGTATACCTGTGTACCATAAGATGGATTTTAGTACCTAAGAAAAGAAGTTATAAATAAGGTTGTATAAAGTCTGCCACTTAAAGGCACAGGTGTATCTTCTTTTCAGCTGATAGACGCCCATGAAAGGTATAAACCTTCATCAAAGTTCACCACGACTGATACTGCACTACCCGTATCCAGCGACTTCCTTCGATCTGGACTATGTCATCAGTACAACTAGTGGTGTGTATGATAAGGATAAAACAATTATTTATATCCTTGCTTAGCTGCCGCTGCTACAGCCGGGTTGGACACCGCTCCACGTTGCAGCGTCGTGTGCGCGTGTCCATTGCACGCGGTTCCTCTTGGCGGCGGGGGCGGATCCCAACATATGCGACGAGGCAGGAAGAACTTCCCTCGACGTCGTCGGCTTCGGACATTACTTCGAACAAAACATTAATCCGAGCAAGTGAGAGCCTATTTATATAATGGGTGTATCAACTCTATAGTATATAATTTAACCCGCTTACACCTTCTTACATTAGATCTAGATTTATTTTTTACGTGACTCACGTGATAAGTTTCTTAGATCATTTTAGAACTTGAAATTGACTTTGTCTGTTCATTCTACTATTTTTATGAAGAAATCTTCCACTGTTGGTTGAATCATCAGAATTTTAAAAAAAAGTTAAATACTAGAACCCAAAACTACGCAATCTCGAAAATCTAACGACGCACTGTGAATATTAGTACTAACTAAGCAGCGACGCAACTTCGAAAAAACGCTAAATGAAACGACGCAAAGCGAGGTATTGGTGTATAATAAAATAAAAAGACAAAAATAAAGTAATACATAAAATGTTATGTAACCTGTCAAATTCAGGGTGTGGTGTAAAATTCGGAGAGGTGTAGCACGAAGGGCCCTCAAAAAAAGATGTCATAAAAATAGATCAGTTGAAAGCAACCTGCGTCTAATGTTTTCAACATTCTTAACAGGGTCATCAAACTTCAACTCACCAATGTGGATTGGCCCAGCGGTGGACTACTTTGATTATTTTCATTCGCATAGAAATATTTTTATACTGATTATTTTAATAGGATTACTATTATTTCAATGCACAATTGTATATATAAACACAGCAACTTCAAACAGAAGTTTTATTGATTGTTAAATTATTATCTATTTAGTTTATTAATGTATTTTATTTTTGTCTCTACTCTGCTTTGCAAGGTGTTTTAGTTACGTAGAATAATCAGGAAGAAAATCCACAAAAACACACCTTTTAATTAAGTTTAATACAGATATATACATATATACTTTATCAGATACAGCCTAAATGAAATTAAAACCAGGCGACATTACTACCAAGGATTCTTGTCATTTAAATATTCATTTATTTATGTAGGGTGGGCCATAAATTTTTGCACTTTTAAAAACATGTGTAGAAATAAAAGTACAAATGCTATTTTGTTTATGATTTATTTACCGTAATTATTATTTATTAGAATTTATTTTTTTAAAATTACATCGTCTAGATGTGCTCCGTCTCGCCGTTGGCCTTACTCTCACGGTTTTGGAGAAATCAAGTGTTGCTATTTGCAAAAAAATTTGGCCCACCCTTTACTACTATATGTATACAGTACTATATATGTATATATACTATATATATATATATATATACACAGTATGTTACCGGTAATTCAAATGCTGATAAACGCTGGAGCCGTTCACAACACGATGAAATCGAAGGGCCTCAACAACATAGATACGCCACTTCATACAGCGGTAGAGATGGCCAATATCGACAGCATCAACGAACTGCTTCAAGCCGGCGCTTCTGTAAGATGTCTTAATTCAACTGGTCTCACACCATTACACGTGTGCGTGAAGAAGGAATTAGAGGAACCATTACACGTATGTCTATATTACTCTTCTTTTTTCTTTCTTTTTATTTTGCAAAACTTATCATCATATAAGCTGATGAACGCCCACTGCAAGGCATAGGGGGTTTTGGGGATCTTTGGATCATCATAATGACGAATCCTGCGCCACATGCATCAAGCTACTTTTCGCAACACTACGTATATCTAAACACCAATCAAACAAAACGCCAAACATTAAAATTAAAATCACTAAAAATCTCAAAATTTATTTTAAATTTAAAAACTAGATGGACTAGTGAAGAATGCCTATTAAAACATTTAGTTTGCCTTCACAAGTTGTAAAAGGAGTAAATATATAAATAAAAAAAAATATGTTCGATGCAAAACTTATTTTAATAAACGAATATAATATCATTGTTAAGATTCTTTGGCAGTGATGTCGTCTGATTATTTTGATTTAATTTAGGCTATATCTGATATAGTGTAGATGTATAAATCTGTGTTAAACTTTATTAAAGTATGTGTTGTCGTAGAGTTTCTTCCTGCTTCTTCTACACAACTATAACACCTTGCGAAGCAGATACAAAAGAAAATACATTAATAAACTAAATATATAGATAATAATTTGACGTTTAATAAAAGTTCTGTCAAAATTCCAAAGTTGTATAAACGGATTTTATATATCATATTCTAGAAATAATTTTAAGGAAATTTAAAAAAAACTGTCCATTGAAAATAAAATCCTTTTCAGATTCTAGCAAATTATAACTATAGAGATGCAGATCCTTTGACGGCTATTGTTGACGTGAAGGATAAAGATGGTCACACAGTCCTCCAAGCTGCTGTGGAAGCTGCTTGGGTACCAGGAGTATGTGTTGCTCTCGAAGCTGGGGCTGATGTAACAATGAAAGTAATATATATTTTTAATTTAACAAATTTCATTATGTTTAGTATGAAATCTAGACTGATATAATTATTATTTTTAAGGCAAATGACGGTGAAACTCCAATACACTCAGCAGCTGCCCTAGGTAATCTAGATGTCCTAACAGAAATTTTGAGTCTAGCTAAACAGAAAAACTTTATTGACTGTCAAAACGAAGAAGGAGAAACGCCTCTGTTCAAATCTATCATCCATAAACATATTAAATGTGTCAATGCTATATTACAAGAAGGGGCTTCTATGAAACTGACACTACCAGGCGAAGTCAATGTATTCCATGTTGCAGCAGAAAATGGTTGTACTGATATATTAAAAATACTTTTGGAATTAGACGAGAATCTTACACCAAGCATGATCAATTCCTTAACAACGGGAGACAGAAGAGGTTTCGGACCAATACACTTTGCTGTAGCTAATAACCACATTGATTGCGTGCGTTTGCTTTTATCGAAAAACGCTGATATAAGACTCAGAACAACAAGCAGTCCTCACAAATGTTCAACACCTTTACACATAGCTGCCGTCAAAAATCACTTTGATATCGTTAAAATCATACTATCATTTGATAAAAACACTATCCATGAAGTAAATAGTATGGGTTGGTTTCCTCTCCACACCGCTTGTCATCATAGCAGTCGTGACGTCATATTACTTCTACTTCAAGAAGGAGGAGACTTATCAGGTTATACAGACGGTCCAAAGAAGTATAGAAGAACAGCTATAGATATGATAATTAATAATCTATCTAAACCAACAGATTTTATGGAAGATGTTTTTGATTCATACATCTCGTCAAATTGTCAGAATTTCAAAGATGTTAGCTGTGAAGTGACAGTTGATTACAGAATATTAATGCCGACCATTTGTGAAATGGAACAAATGAAAGTAATCGAAGCTTTGCTAAAAACTGGAAACAGATACGGACAAAAGAGATTACTTGTTCATCCGTTAGTTGAGAGTTTTCTGTATCTGAAATGGAAAGCACTTTTGCCGTTCTTCTATACGATCATTGCAGTATACTCTCTTTTCGTTTCATCTTTAACTATATTTATTGTATCAGTATTCTTTTACAAGGACACAAAAGGATCTGCACCACTTTGGTTGAACGCAAGCGTTTGGGGATACCTTGTTTATATGACAATTTTCCTTATTTTATTACAGGTAAGAACACGATCCTTTTTAAAACCTTACTTGTGTCCTTAAATTTTAGAATTTGATGCTTAAGTTAGGTTAAGATTAGAGAAGCACTAAGATGTCTCCTGTCTGTCGTAAAAAGCGTATATTAGTGGCATCAGGTTCGCGGGTGTTTATGATGAGGGCCTTCGTCAACAACATGAAGAATACCGCGAGAGGTACAACTTCAGCAGTTCAGTATAGATCCATGGGCTCTTTTAAAAATAAAAGACTACCACCTAAGACAGTGTTTCCCAACGTGGTACTTCCATACAGGGTTCTGTTTGATTCTACAGGTTGACAATTCAAAAGTGGAATTGTCACAAGCTTATCCCTTTCGCTTTTGTACCAAATATATATGTTACATAGAGGGCATAAAATTTTAAGATGGGGCATGGTACAAAAAATTTTGGTAAACACTGATCCAGGAGCTATTAATCCGTCATATTCTCATTCTTCCTTCAGTAGAGAATTTCCTTCTGCAGCCTGCTCCAAAGTTATCTTTGGGGGGGGGGGGGATATAACACAATCGCCAATCTTGGCAGGCGAATTTTCGATCGCAGTTTGACATTATTGTACCCAAAGAACGCTACTGACCATCCTTTGGAAATTTATTTGTTGACAGTAACAATCCTACATAATTAATGCATGTGTGAATTATATAAGATTGTTTCTCCTAGAACTTGAACAACGATCACAAGTCAATATCGCTGATCTACAACTGCAAATATATTACAATGTACACATTACAAATCGAATTACATTTTAAAAATTGCAGCTGTTGAGTTTCTGGATGGTTTATTAATAAATAGATCTTATTATAGCATTAAAGAGTTTTTTTATTGATATAAATACGTGAAACTAAGTTTGTCGACTCATTTGAATGATTGATATTATAATGTAAATATTAAAAATTGTTAAATTTCATTTTTAAAATAGTTTGGCCTGCTATTCTCAGATCAGCGTTCCTAGTCGGTGGTAGCTTACTACTTATAATGTTAAAATTATCGACAATTCAAAAGCGCATGTAAATGTATACTTGAATAAAGATATTTATTTTATTTTATTTTATATGCTATACAATCTAGCTTATAAGCTAGAAAGTAGCTTAACTTTAACTTAAATTAATACAGGGTGGGTCATAAATTTTTGCACTTTTGAAACATGTATAGAAATAAAAGTACAAATGCTATTTTGTTTATGATTTATTTACCGTAATTATCATTTAAATTCGTAATTTTTAAAAAATAAATTTTAATAAATGATCCATCCAAAGAAAATGTTAGTGTACATTTTCTTTGGATGGTTTTACACTGCATGTGCGGAAATGGCTAAATAATGGTCCGAGGTAACGCCTGATTCCATTAAATATTTAGATGGTTTTGTCTGACTTAATGTTTACACTATATCTGTATTTTAAAGATGTTAGTTGGACTCGATATTTATATGATATCGTAGTCTCTATTTATGGTTGTGCGTAAATAATAGATTTTTTTTTTTAATTTTAAAGTCGTTTCTTATCTCATCTGAATTATAATCTCTTTCTTTCTCTTTTACAGGAGTTACTTTATATGAATATTAAAAGTATCAGATATTTCTTACAATTAGAGACCTGGGTGAAATTTGGATCGATTGGTTTCGCATCAATTTTACCGCTGGCAGTACTGAGAGAAACGTGGTCTGGGGGAGAATGGACGCGACACGTGGCAACATTGGCTTTACTCTTATCTTGGCTAGAATTGATGTTTCTACTATCAAGATTTCCAAATGGTGGCTACTACGTGTTAATGTTTGGAAAAGTCGCATCTAATGTTATAAGAGTAAGTTAAAACATTTATTTTGATCTACTAGTGCAGAGTTCCCCAAACTTTTTTGTGTCGTAGACCCCTTGCCATGTTTTTCCGTGTTGGGTGGACCCCCTACTTACCTGATATTGATTTCCTGTAAATTTCTAACTGTAGTAAAGTTTAGTGTTTAAAATTTAAAGTAAAAACGCATGTTAATTTATACATTTATTAACTGTTTTTAAATTAAAACTAGTCAAAAAAAATTTTGTATCTATTATGTAAAATATACGTAACATTAAACAAACATAAAATAAACTATAAATAAATTAACATAAGCAATAAGTCAATATTTTTAGTGAGAAGGATGAACCTGATGCTTTAATAATAAATTATCAAAATTTGTCCCACATTCGTATTTATAGAGTGACGAATTGAACAAGTCAGTGCAAGGTAGCGAAGCTCTGAGACTGCGACTCTCAGGTTTTTACAAGTTCAAAATGTATTGCGACCACGAAGCGAATTCCAACATCCTACAACTTACACAATTTTATAAACATATATAATAATTTATTTACTTCATTAGTAATTTTATAAATAATGTAAATGTTTTTATATTATAAGATAGTATGATGTAAGTAAATAGGTACTATCAGTGTATGCGTTGGGATCCCCTATCGTGGACCCCCATTTTCATTTCATGGACCCCCAAATTTTTTTTCGCTTACGTAGACCCCTTGCAGGTTGTCATAGACCCCTGGGGGTCGATATAGACCACTTTGGGAATCACTGTACTAGTGTTTCCGAAAGACTTTTTACCGACAGTACGCATAAACAACAACTAACTTAACTTAATATTAAAATATATATGTTACATAGGAAGGCCTAACAATTTTAGAAAGGCTTTATTCGAAATATTCTTAAAGATATAATTAATCTAGTCAATATTGGAACTTTTAATAGAACTTTTATGTTTTTTTTTCTCTACTTCGCTTCGCAAGGTGTCATAGTTGTGTAGAAGAAGCAGGAAGAAACTCCACAACAACACATGTTTTAATAAAGTTTAAAAAACAGTTCATTAATATATACTTTTTTATTTTCAGATATTACTCACGTTCGCGTTTCTTATCATAGGATTCGCTTTAAGTTTTATGATTCAGTTTCATTCTCAAATACCGTTCGAAAGTCCTTGGGCGGCGCTCGTTAAGACTGTTGTGATGATGACTTCTGAATTTGATTACGTCGCACTATTCGACGAAGAACATTCAAAAGATCTTGCCACCTCTCTAGCTATAGTCCGGGTTGTGTTCCTCATTTTCCTCATCTTAGCCGCTATAGTGCTCATGAATTTATTAGTAGGTGTAGCGGTCAATGATATAAACGACTTAGAAATATTAGGTAACATCAGAAGGCTCGCTAAACAAGTAGAGTTCCTAGGTACTCTAGATAATCTCGTCTACAACAAATTCTTTAGTAAAATACTACCAAACCGCGTTAACGATAGGATAAAGAATAAAAGAAAAGTAACAGGAACTATTGTACTATGTCCGGGAAAACCGAGATGGAGAAACAACAAAGTAATGCCATCAAAATTGAGAGACGCAATTATGACCAAAGCTCAGATACAACAAAAGCAAAAAGAAGACGAAATAGGATTACAAAATTTCAAAAATAAACTAGACGACATGCACAAAGTAATAATGAGCAATGAAATCCATAACGAATTAAGTAGAATCGAAAACGCAGCAGAGAAATCTAAAATTCGACACGAAAACATCATGAAATGCCTTAACTGTTTAGATGACGATGTGACGAAGGTAAAAAATCAAATAAACACGTATATCGAAGATACTAAATCACCCATAGACAAAATAAATGTAAAAATAGATCAATTGTCTTTAGACGTTGAGGAAATCAAACAGTTTCTAAGCAGATTAGAAAGCAAATTGGGCAGCTTGTAATTCTATATTTAGTTAATATATGTACAAGAACAAAAAAGACTGATTAAGAAACTTTGGAGTTTTTAATGAAATGATTTATAAAAAGCAAAGGTATTTTCGGCAAAGGAACAAGAATGTAGAAAATAGCAATGATAATTAAATATGGCGCTATATGTCACAAGACAGTGTAGAGTCATCTTTGTTTATGAACAAAGTTTACAGACTATTATCTCAAATTTACGAATACGTCTGTATATCTACCCACTAGCGCCATCTATTATTATGTTCGAAGTAATAGTGTTCCAAAACAATAAACCTGTGCCTCACACATCATCGTATTAGAGCCAGGGAGTCCTTATGCTATATTCCTTTTAGATGCTCTTATTTGAAACTACCTGACGACAAAGCATAGAAATAATCAATCTACTACCGCCATCTAGCGGCGTCTGAAGTAACAGTTTTGTATATAAAATAAAACATAGTATTGTATTAACGCATCTCGAAGGTTCTATACAATTCATATTTGAATATTTCCAAAGAATAGAGCTTTTGACTTACAATGGGCTTATATAAGCTGAAAAGCAGTGTGAAGAACGGCTGGTAGACGCGGCATGAATTGACCCTTTACTAGATAGACCGATGGCATAGATAAGAGTGTCATTGCCGTGACTTTTACTGAAGGTCTATACCTTGAGGTGATGAAAGGATAGATATCTATGTCATTTTAATCCTATGATAACACGTGAACAAATCGTAACAAATAAAACAGAGAAAATAATAAAAAAATAATTAAATATAGTGTTTTATTTATAATGTCTCCTACTAAATAAAACAAATCATAATCAAAACTCTTTTTAATTTTATATCCTTATGTTTGATATGTTGATTTAGATAAGAATAGTGATGTCCTTGTTTTGGATATGGACTTTTGGCCTCCTTTACCTTCTGTATCCTCTGTCTTCTTTGACCAACCAGTTTTTCCCTGCTATATTTATATAGGTTACTATATATAGCCTACGTCTATTTAGACTGTCCAAATGTCTGCAAATCGCAATGTAAAAACACTTTGCCGTCCGCACGTTTCGTAAAAATTTATTCGCTTGGCGCCGGCAGCGCTAATTCAGATTACTTGGCTTGTCGCCGGCCGTTTTTGACACTATCGGGAAATTATGAATTGTAAAGTTTTAATCAACTCATCGCTAGTTCTCATGCGTTCTCAACCCTGTTCCCTTACTTTCATGAAATTTTGAAGATATACATACGTAAATTAATACAAAATTTTCTATTCTGCTCCACTTTCACTTTTTTCATCTCCAATGTCTTCTTCCGAATCGGTCAAAGCGTCTAGAACGTCAGACAAGACGTCCGCGCATTCATCATGAATAATCGTGTCGTCTATTTCGTCTGCCATAATGAAAGGGCACAAGCACTTATAAAAACATTTTATTTCGACTAGAATAATGTAAAAACATATTTAATTATTGTTTAGGTATATTTTCTATTTCGAGAGAAATTTTATTGATTCTTCCTATAGATTTTAATACAATGCCGCAAAACATTATTAGACTACCATTAACAAAATACAAAACACAGAAGAAGCTTATTATTCAATAAACGAATATTTTAATGTCAAGAATCTTTGGCAGTGATGTCGCTTAATTGTTTTGATTTCATTTAGACTATATCTGATAAAGTGTATATGTATAAATCTGTATTGTTAAACTTTACTAAAAGATGTGTTGTTGTGGACTTTCTTCCTGCTTCTTCTCCACAACTATAACACATTGCGACGCAGAGTAAAGTGAAAAATGAAATAAATAAAATATAAGTAAAAATTTAGTGATCGATAAGAGTTCTGTTAAAAGTTGTATAAAGGTTCTTTATCTTACCTTTTTACATATACAGACGACAAACTTTCCTAAAAGGGTGGAGAAAAGACTGAGGGGATGAAAACTAAAGCCTTAAACTTCTGAATTGGTGATCACGATCTGGCAAGTGCAGAGTATTACATCAACTCATAAGATAAGCAGACCTCTTTAGACGTCGCTTGGTTGTATTGATTTCATTTAGGCTATATCTAATACAGTGTATGTATATAAATCTGTATTGTTAAACTTTATCAAAAGATGTATTGTTGTGGAGTTTCTTCCTGCTTCTTCCCCGCAACTATAACACCTTGAGAATCAGAGTAGAGTAAAAAAAACAGAGTTCCATTAAAAGTTGAGACATTGACTAGATTAATTATATCTTTAAGAATATTTCGAGTAAAGACTTTCTAAAATTGTTAGGCCTTCCTATATAACATATATATTTTTTAATATTAAGTTAAAAATAAAATAAATTAAAATTAAATAATAATTTAGTGATTGATAAGAGTTCTGTTAATAGTTCCAAAGTTTAATAAATTAATTTTATTTTTTTTCGGGTCGCACGAGAGTTTGACACCCCTGTCTTACGTCATCAAAAGAGTAATTACATCAAATATGTAGAAACTAAATAACGCTGTCCCTCTCAACTCAAACACTCTCTGCCCGAATGCCAAACATCTCTCCATATCGCCCTTAACCGCATTATCGCTTTCATTATACGGGTCCGTCTAATTCGGTGATGCTCAAACTTCAAACTACCCTCACATGACAATTGTTTTGACCGAACTTTAGATATAAAACCTCTCTTGTAACTCCGTCTTTGTTCTTGCATTTAAAATAGTAATGATATCAAATCTATAAAGGGTACTTATATATAGCTACTTCCGCTATGCAGCATTCGTGCAATGAAGTGCACCGCCCGCCAGTCCACTAATCAACGCGTGCAGTAAACAATGCGAAACACAACTACCACCGTTAATCTACTCTACACGTGTTTCACTCCTCCACGGGACTTACTCAGGAGATGTTAGACCGACCAGTGTCAAACACCGAGTGAGCTCCGTCCGCCACTGCTCTGCCATTTATATGCTACCTTCCCCCCCACTACCACTCAAAGTCACATGAGCGAATTTTTTGTTTGCTTAGCATACGCGTAAGCACGACTACTGCTACATAGCAGAAGTAGCTATATATTAGTCCCTTTCTTAGTTATGATGGATTTCCGCGAAGTAACGCCTGAATCTATTTGATATAAAATCTTTTTTTATCCTATATAGGCGAAGCATTTGGCTTCTGTCATACATGCTTGTCTAGAAGAAACCTATTCAATCTAATCTTGTACACTACTAAGTTATAATTGTCTGGGCAATGACGACAGTAGGTTATTCTACTCCTTGCCTGTTTGCACTATAGAAGTATTAGAAAAACGCTTAGTGCGTTAAGGAATTTCAAAGTCTTGTCTGATGGAATAAAAAAATGTTTATAATGACACAGTGGAGGTCACGGGAAGAAGATGGATGGATGCAGCCAGCAATAGACTGGTTATCATAGAGATCTTAGTGGGAGTCTACTTACATCGCTTCTACAGGTTCTATAATTTTACACGAAACGTAACACGAATCCTCATTCCAATAAATAATTATAACAAATGGATTAAATGTGGAAAACTATATAAATAACGGTAATACACGAATAATAGCTTTATTGTTACAACGGAATAATTTATTTCGTCGCCACTGATTACTCTCTTATTAACATTTTTGCGGCCGCAAGTCATAAGCGGAAGCGATTATGAATAAACTTCATCCAAGATAAGTAAGAAAAAGACCAATATTTAGCCACGTCCGCACATGCAGTGGTAGTCGTGCAACAAAATGCACCGCCCGCCAGCGCGCTGATAAATGCGCATGCGGGAAACAATGCGAATTACACAACTACCACCGTTAATCTACTCTACACGTGTTTCACTCCTCCACGGGGCATACTCAGGAGATGTTAGACCGACCAGTGTCAAACACCGAATGAGCTCCGTCCGCCACTGCTCTGCCATTTATATGCTACCTCCCCCCACTACCACTCAAAGTCACATAAGCGATTTTTTTTTGCTTGCTTAGCAAACGCGTAAGCACGACTACTGCTACATAGCGGAAGTAGCGATATATAATAGTCCCTTTCTTAGTTATGATGGATTTCCGCGAAGTAACGCCTGAATCTATTTGATATAAAATCTTTTTTATCCTATATAGGCGAAGCATTTGACTTCTGTCAAACATGCTTGTCTAGAAGAAACCTATTCAATCTAATCTTGTACACTCCTAAGTTATAATTGTCTGGGCAATGACGACAGTAGGTTGTTCTACTCCTTGCCTGTTCGTGCTATACAAGTATTAGCAAAACGCTTAGTACGGGTGGAAGGAATTTCAAAGTCTTATCTGATGGAAGGAAAACATGTTTATAATGACACAGTGGAGGTCATGGGAAGAAAATGGATGGATGCAGCCAGCAATAGACTGGTTATCATAGCGATCTTAGTGGGAGTCTACTTCCATCGCTGCTACAGGTTTTATAATTCGACACGATACATAACACGAATCCTCATTCCAATAAATAATTATAACAAATGGATTAAACGTGGAAAACTGTACAAATAACGGTAATACACGAATAATAGCTTTATTGTTACAACGGAATAATTTATTTCGTCGCCACTGATTACTCTCTTATTAACATTTTTGAAGCCGCAAGTCATAAGCGGAAGCCAAGATAAGTAAGAAAAAGACCAATATTTAGCCACTTCCGCACATGCAGTGGTAGGCGTGCAACAAAGTGCACCGCCCGTTAGCCCGCTGATAAATGCGCATGCAGCAAACAATGCGAATTACCCAACTACCACGTGTTTCTCCCCTCCACGGGGCATCTTCAGGAGTTATGTTACACCGATTAGTGCCAAACACAGAGTCTCTACTCTTTAGCCAAGACGTCTACAGCTTGTGATATGTTTTCAAAAGAACAGTATTTGTTCCCCAACGTTAGCAATCCGAATTTCTCGAGTGTCATTTTTCTCAAAGTTAAACTTACTTAGATGAACAGTTTTCTCAGATATATCATATATAACTTAGACCATAGCACCTCCAACAACTAGTTAAGTAAGCAAGACATAGATACGGGACATCAACGTCATCTTATCCATACTTAATTCAAAGGCTGCCTCTTTGGAGACTCTCCTGAGATCGTTAAGCATTTTTAAACGGTTTTATTTAGTTCGACCCGTACGGAATTTATTTGTTTATTTATTTGGATTAGAAATTGAAATTTAAACACCTTCCCGTTGTCAGATTGATCTGAAATTTGGTACACACATTTAATTTAGATGACAATACAATATAATAAAATCAATAATATTATAAATCTAAGATGGCCGCCGATACAAAATGGCGGATTACATATTTTTCCTTAACCCCCTCAATATGGGTATCAAATGAAAGGGCTACACTAGTAAAACACGATGATTATGTCAAAATTTAAAATTCAATATAGACGCCGTTCCAATATGGCGGACTAGGTACATATTTTTCCACAACCACCACAATATGGGTATCAAAAAACCGTTTAACTTAAAAGTTTTTTAATGTATTTATAATGGTTCTTTTTCTAATATTCAACTAAAAATATTTAACGATTTTAATACACATGTAACCCTAGAACAGTTAGCCGCTGGAGTCTTAAGGCTCTATAGTGGAGACAGCGAATCGGTAATCGCAGCTGAAGACGTCCAGAAGGAACATATCTCATTTGATCCAATAACACCTGTAGGGTTATAATTTAAAAGACTCCCGCTATAAGGCACAGGCCTTCTCCAAGATCCACTATGACACACGTCCAGCAGTACATCTAGCAGGTAGACTACCCACACCACAAATACCAGCTCATGGTCGACACTGGAGAAACTTTTGCCCTCAACTGCAATCGATCGCTTTAGTTATTGGGGCCTCTCCTACTCCTCATGGTTTTGGGGACAGGTAGTCATTTATTTCAGCTTTTTTCGGTTCATGTTTTCTTATATCATTCTTCACATTTTCTCTCATTTTCCTACTATTTATTTACTTTCCATTCACACGCCTATCTTCTTTTGCAACCTTCATCGAGCTCTTCCATGGTCTCAGCCAATATAACTGTGTCATCGGCAAACCGGATGTCAATGGATGGTGATCATAGATCCGATCACGAATTGTGATAGACTATTCAATCTGTATAGAATTGTGATATAATAACATTAAGAAAATAAAAATGAAAAGGAAATAAAAAAGTAATGCAGAAAATTTAAATCCCGAAAAATTCGGTGAGGGAAGTATGAACGGAACAAGGAATAAAACGTGATGAATGAATACATGGGGAATAAAAGAAGAAAGAATAATTGACATTACAATGGAAGAAAGATGGCGATGTAAATAATGGAATTCTGTGAAGAAATTATTATTGTTATAATATTCCTGTGTATCCAAGACGGAGGTAGCACGAGGTGACCCCAAAAATAGGAGTCATATAAAAAAGGTGATCAACGAGAGGGTTTTTATTCAACTCTGGAAAACAGGAAGCTCGCTACGAAAGTAAAAAAAAAATACCAAAAAAATCGCTAAAGTTTGTAAATTGCACCATGCGCATTCAATCAAAACTAATTTGCTTTAAGCTCTCTGAATTGAATTCTGTTTTGGGATTATCGCCTTTAATAATATTCCAGTCGGAATTAATAAAATTACCGTCAATATTTCTATATATAATTAAGATGGAAGGTGTTCACTCGTGGTAGATTTCTTTTTAATTTTATATTAATATTTTATCATGCGGCAGTAACCCCAAAAATAAATCTTTTCCTTTTTTTTTAAAAAGAACTGCACATATATATATATATATATATTAGAAGCCAGTGCACCGATTCTAGCTAAGAGCGGTAAGATAATTAGGAAACAAAAAGAAAACGACGGAAGAAAAATATATTCATATTGAAAGGGTAGCGGGTAGAAAGCCTGGTCTGATTTTACACCACAGGTCAGGACCTCTTTGTTGGTGGTGGTAAACAGCCCCACGATCTTATGTATATATATATATATATATATATATTCGCAGTAGGAATTCATGTCTCGGCAGCTTCTTATATATATATGTATTTTTATTCCTATAGTTGCTTCTACATATTAGGAGGACCGGAAAGTAATGTCGTTTCTGTCGACATATTTTACAGAAAAAACTTTTTGTTTTGTTACCGATCCGGCATTGAATTTGTATAATACATGGCAAAAGGTTGTTGATAACGAAGGTGAATATTTTGTTCATTAAAAATAGAAACTTATTAAAATGTAGTCGTGTGAATTTAACTTAAGAAAGCGACATTACTTTCCGATCCCTCTAATATATAATAACTCTGACACTACATACATTTATAATAACGATCTGAGTATATATATATATAATAAAGTTCCAAATGATTTTGTTTGAAGCTTTTCTCAATTTATTACGACATAGCCATTTCGCTTATCAACTTGCTAAAGTAGGAATTCAACGCCAGGTTGCTTCTTTAATATTTACATTTTAATGATCGCTCCACGATATTTCTTGCATTTCTTATCGTATAGATTGACTGAAAAACTCACAAGTTCTATACGATTGGTAAAAGACATAAATATTTAAACGAACAAAAGATTAGACAACTCATTTCAGTCAAGTATTTCGATACAAAAATTTACGTATACAACAAGTTTGTATCTCAAGAGATTTGCGGATGTCTGTCTGTTTTATTATCTATTTAATGGAATCAGGCGTTGTTCTGTGGCTCTGTGTTTGGCACTAATCGGTGTAACATAACTCCTGAAGATGCTCCGTGGAGGGGTGAAACACGTGTTGAGTGATTTAACAGTGGTAGATGTGTAATTCGCATTCGTAGGTTCACACACCCACGAGTTGTACTACGCAAAATATATATAGCAACAAAATAAAGACGCCAAGGAAAACAACAGAAGCGCAGGAACATGCCAGAAGAGAATCAAGAACCAAATCGACTAGCAATATTGAATAGTGTTTCTTACAGGTTAGACGAACTTTTACTCAACGACCTATCTCCTATACACTTTCACTTCCTCACCAGACTCTTTCTCACAGCGCCATAAGATCATGTTCATGTTTCATTTATAATTTTAATAGAATCAAACTACTTCTATTGTATAAATCATTGAAATACCGAATCGCAAGTTACTGTCGTGTTAGAATTCGAAATAGTCACGTAATATGTATTTATCGACATTTACCGGTACTCCAGGAATTGCGTACCGATATTCAGAATCCGAAACATCGCGTATGGGTGCGAATATTTGGTATTCCGTCAATATCAAATGAATATCACTGACAAATTTAACACAATTTAAATTATAATATATATAAATACTGACAGACACATATTATCACGAAATTACGCCTACATTTTGACTCAAAAAGTTAAATCCATATAATATCTTACACCTTCATTTTGTTAGTTTTAAATCTAAAATTAAAAGTATATTAATAAATAAATATTATTATAGCGTTCAATAGTTATTTATTGATCGAAATGTTTGGAATTTGGTTTGTTGACTCATTTACAAGGCTGATATTTTAATGTAAACATCAAACATTGTTGAATTTAATTTAAAAGGAGCAACTGACTGAGTCGGCCAGATACTCAAATCTGGCCGACTCCCACCAGATCAGCATACCGAATCGCTAGTAGCATACTGTTCATGTTAAAATAATTTACAATTTAAAAGCGTGTGTTGATAAATAATATTTTGAATTTGAGCTTCAATTTAAAATATGTGCAGCGGGAGTTTTAATTTTAAATATTTAATGGAATCAGGCGTTATTTTGCGGAAATCCATCCTATGTTAGAAAAGGACCAATATTTAGCCACTTCCACACATGCAGTGGTAGTCGTGCAACAAAGTGCACCGCCCGCCTGCCCGCCGATAAATGCGTATGCGGCAAACAATGCGAATTACACAACTGGCACTGTTAAACCACTCAACACGTGTTTCACTCCTCCACTGGGCATCTTCAGGAGTTATGTTACACCGATTAGTGCCAAACACAGAGTTATTAAAAAGAATCAACCACGAAATCATTCAAGATATTTTTATTCGATTCATAACTAAAATAAATTCATATCCGAGTTTATCACAAAATTAAGTTTAACATCAGAAATCCATTTCTTCGAGACATACTACCCGGCGCCTAATGAGACGTAGAGAAGTGGATTAATTAAGCAGGGGCCTTTATCTAATCAATAATCATTAGTTGTGTAATAGTTTCTAAGTGGTGCTGGGTTTACGGAGGTTAAGTATTTCATTAACACTTTATTTCATCTTCTATACATGTCAAATAAAATTTATTGTTAACATTAAAACACAGTTACAACTTTTAGTATCTTCTTATGTATTAATTACCATGCAAATATAGATAATTAAGTAAATATATGTAATAATTTTAGAAAAGTTAGTTTTATTTTTCTTAAATGGCAACACTACTCACCCCGTCACTATGATATCGTATATAAATATATATATAAGCGATGCCACTCTGACTTTTTTTCCTAGCAGGAGCTCAGAATCGCTTCGGAGTCCTCTGAATGGGCGACAATTGTCCACCAGGTGCACCATGGTCTAGTTCACCAGCTCATAGAAGCACGAGGAACTCGCCTTGAACTTAAACTTGCAAAGGTGCTCCAAGAATCCCCCGTGCCAGGTGCGCATCTGAGCTAAGACAGTATCCAGATCGTTGCGTTAAGCTTGCGGTAAGCAGAGACGTCCAGGAAGAAAATATTTATAATATCTAACCATTAATACCCTAGGACGTCTAGAAACAATATCTAGCCTCTTAGACTAAAACGTAGTATTTAAAAATCTAAGTAAAAAAATCCTTCATGAATATTAAACGTTGTTTTTACAATAAAAAACAAAATCACGGACGCTAATAACTTTGGAAATAAAGCAATAAAATAAAGAAATAAATTGAATTTTAAATAAAAATATTGCAATAATTGTAATTAAAGATAAAAACTGTGATAAATATATGTAAATAATAATAGAATTAAAGTTGGACTCTGTGTTTGGCACTAACCGGTGTAACATTATTCCTGAGAATGCCCCGTGGAGGGATGAAACACGTGTTGAGTGATTTAACGGTGGTAGTTGTGTAATTCGCATTGTTTGCCGCATATGCATTTATCAGCGGACTAGCGGGCGATGTTGTTGCACGACTACCACTGCATGTGCGAAAGTGGCTAAATATTAATATAATGCGTATGCGGCAAACAATGCGAATTACGCAACTGCCACCGTTAAATCACTCAACACGTGTTTCACCCCTCCTAGTTATACCGATTAGTGCCAAACACAGAGTGGACGACTACCACTGCATGTGTGGAAGTGGCTAAATATTGGTCCTTTTCTTACTTAAAATAAACTAGCCCGTCCTTCCCAAAGATAGGGGCACGAGATGCCCCCAATAGCGGAGGTCATGTCATGTAGATCCAAATAAAAAACACACACGGGCACAAGAAATCAATCTTCAGTTTACCAGGATATTAGTTGCCATCGTTATGTTATAACCACGTGTTTCTAAACTCCATACATATTACAAAACAGCAATCTACTTAAAAATATAACAATTCAAACTCAATCTCGTCCGAAACACTAACCGTAACTAAGTCCAGAGAGTAAATATTATCTATTTATGCTAGGTTACGTTTGCAACCATTTTATTACACTATTTCATGTTGGGAATAGTGTGTGCAACTGTATCCCAGTTTATTGAGTATTCAGGTGTTGGTACGTCGTGTCGGCCAGACCTACTCTAGTATTGATACTGTGGTTATTCGGAAGTTTTCAGGAACCTGTTACGGATCAGTTAAAATTAACTGTCGACTAGGGAAAAGACTTCGTAATGTCGTAGTCTACCGGAGTTTTGGTTAGTGTAAACTTTTTCGATACAAATGTTTATTTTTTTAAACACACAGTTTTCTAGTTAGCGTCATTATTGTCAAGTGTTAGTAGAATTTTTTTTAATCGTTCTTTAGGCATAGATATGCATGTATCTGTTTTCTTTTTTTTACGACCCCTGCTATTGGAGACCTTCCATTCCACCCCCTATTTTGTTGGGAACAGGGATTTACTTTCTTTATTAAATTTTTCACTTCCTTTTTATTATTTTCATACTATTATTCCATTCTTCACAATATCTATCGTTCTGTTCATTCATTCCATAGTTCAGTCTATTTTTCTCTTCCGCTCTTATATCATTTCGTCCATTCTCAATTACTGCAGTTTAGTTTATTTATACAATTTACATATATCACAGGTTTTTTTGTTAATTTTATATCTTATATCTACATATCTAATGGATTCAAGCGTTATTTTGCGAAAGTCCATCCTAAGTAAGAAAAGGACCAATATATAGCTACTTCCGCCAATGCAATGTGAATGAAGTGAAAAGGGCTGTTTCATAAAATTAGTTTATTTTACGAAATTTTTTTTACAATATAAGCGTAGTAGTAATCTCCATGACTTGCGATAGATGGCGCTTGCGATATTTCACAACTATCCCGAATCGCGGTGTTAAGATTTTTTCAAAGTGAATGAGGTTCGCAGCGTCCCATACGGAAGTCATACTTACCTGGCGTAGGGGATACCGTGATCACGAAGGCGGTTCCCCCAGGGCGAGGCCCCTCCATTGCACTGCGGTTGGGTTGACCCTTGCGATTATCCCTAATGCGGATAACTCGGACGCGTTATTTTTGGTAGTGGGGACTGCGTGCGCGCCGTCCCCTTCATTTTCAACTATATACGTAAAACAAATATACAATATCTTACAAGTCCTGTATTTAAGCAAATCAATGGTTTGAACAAGTAACATTATGCGTCAAAATTAGCTTATGGGCGCCCCATAGACGCTGTGCAATAATAGAAGTGGACTAAATATATCCCTGACAAGTCATTCATATCTTTTCGGCCTTGGGATATATATTATATCATTTTCTTATCTTTATCTTTAACTCCTTTACTTCAGTACGGCTCGGAGTGAAGAAGGGGCAGCGTATACTAAAAATATATCCTTTACATCTTCGGCTCTTTTTAGTTCAGACTTAGAACTCGGTAAGGTGGAATAAAACGTGTAAAAACAATGGAATCTTGAAAATTATAGCGAGGTGGTGACTTTTTTGGTTGAATTTTCTTCCAATTAAGCATTTTGTCTTTGTCATAAAGCACAAAAAAGTTAAACGCCTGTGTGTGTGTTGTTGTCGTTTTTAAAAACTAGTGGTTTAGTTTAATTTATTTTTAATATAAACATATGCAATGCGATAGTCGTGCAATAAAGTGCACCGCCCGCCAGCTCGCTGATAAATGCACATGCGGCAAACAATGCGAATTACACCACTACCACCGTTAAATCACTCGACAAGTGTTTCGCCACTCCACGGGGCATCCTTAGGAGTAATGTTACACCGATTAGTGCCGAACACAGAGTCCGACTTTGATTCTATTATTATTTACATATATTTATCACAGTTTTTATCGTTTATTCTACTTATTGCAACTTTTTATTTATAATTTTATTTATTTTTTATTTGAGTGCTTTTTTCCCAAGTTATTAGCGTCCGTGATTTTATTTGACAATTACGTTTAATATTTCCGAAGGATTTTTTCTGCATAGGTTTTTAAATACTCCAGCGTTTTAGTCTAAGAGAGCTAGATATTGTTTCTAGACATCCTAGGGTGTTAATGGTTAGGTATTAGTATGTTTGGTCACTGCTGCACATCACTGCTGCATTGGCCGAAGTAGCTATATATTGAAACTTATCTTACTTATACCTATATATCATAGTTCTCTTATTTTCAATATTAATATTTACATATTTATTTCTATTATAATTAGCTTTAATATACATTTTCTATAGCACTGTTTGACTTATTATTTGTTCCTATTTATCACTATTTTGGCTACTATTATGCAGAAGTTGAGGAAAGATTTTTCTGCCTTCTTTTTCAATCACCTGCATGTATCTGTTATTACCATAAGGCCTCCACCACAGATGAGTGACTTCCTACAGCATTAAATATGTCGTCTGTCTACCAAGTGGGCTTACTCACAGCCTTTATCAGCTCATGGTGGCCACTCAAGAGCATCTTGAGCATCTTCTTTTTCTTTTCACCCGGTACACGCCCATAGCAAGGCACTAGACCCCCACAAAGTTCGCTATGTGTCATGAAGTCCGGTCCTTCGCTGCCCGTATCCAGTTCTTATGTTTCCTCTCGCGTGTGTCGTAAGCTTTTTTTTTAAGAAACCCCCGCTATTGGGGGCCTCTCGTACCCCTATTTATGGTGGGACAGAGACTTTATTTGCAATTTATTTTTTCACATAGTTTTTTATTTTCTTTCTCTTCTTTCGTACTTTATTGTCTCTTTCGGTCTATTATCTATCTTTCATGCTACAGTTCTTCTATCTTTTTCTTTTGCTCTGTTCAGTCTTTCGTTCTTTCCTCTTTTGTTATTACATTTTTCATTTTACATTTTTTTTATTGTACATTTTTATTTTACATTATTATTACTTATCCTATAATTATTGTCTATCACAGTTTTATGTATCACTTTGGTTCTATTTTATCCTTTTTTATCTGTTTTCTATTTATTTATTGTGTTTGCGTTTTGTTCCTTTCAATGGCACATTTTGCAATTGTTTTGCAGAGGGCTATGAATGAGTTTTTATCTATTCCGCTTATCAGGGAGGCTATTGACTCCTCCCTGATTTTTTACGCCAGACCGGCACTCGAATTCGAGCCGGAGTCTCCGAATGCGGGACACTGGGCCACAAGGTGGATCACGGTCTGATCCACGCCCGGTTCACAGAAGGCTACAGAGGGATCAGCTTCCAGAGGATAAGCTGCAACGTCTTCTGTGTACTATAACACCGCATTGCGATCGTCAATCCACCACCCAAGCGTGGCGATTATGGTGTATCTCCCAATGGTAGACATTGAGCATACTATATAACATTTTTTACAAATTACCATCAACATTATAAATAGTTAAAAAATATTTTTATTATATTATTACACTAACTTAGAAACCTTCGTAGGCATATGCACAAAAACTGCACTAAAGATCATCATATGATCAAATGCATAGTTTACAATTCTATGAAGGACATACAGACAAACATTTTTATATATCGATTTTCGATATAAGTAGTATGATTTCTGCTACTTAAAGTTTTAGCTTTATTAACATTAAACTTGTATACAGTACCCGGCGATAAATATTGCTATCGACCTTAGGAAAGAGACGATCGGCTAATTTCGGCTTCGTAGAACACTATCTCTGTCCCACGCTGTCTATGTGACGTTTTGACAGGCGTTGTATTTCGTGCGACAGAGATAACATCATAGATTTGTAACAATAAAAACATGTATATGTACAAAGACTAGCTTAAATAAAAGTTTTTCCAGAAAACCCTGTTCTAAAGAGGTTATTAATTTTGGTGTGAATATTGTATTATGGCAATAAAAAGAAAAACCTTTAACACATGCATACTACCTTGTCTAACTTATGGATGCGAAACTTGGTCATTAACCAAATCGCTCAGGGAAAAACTAGCCATATGTCAAAGAGCAATGGGCGAAGTATGACAGGCATACGAAGCCATACGGGCATACGAAGCATCGGATCAGAAATACCATTGTAAGATCGAAAACTAAACTAACGGATATATTAAAAAGATTAGACCAGCAAAAGTGGAGATGGACCGGTCACATGATTCGTGACAAAAATGAGAAATGGAGCAAGGCCATAACAGAATGGTACCCGAGAGACGGAAAAAGAAATCAAGGAAGACAAAAAATTAGATGGGAAAATGATTTAAAACTGACTGCGGGTGTAAAATGGAGAAGAGTTGCAAACGACAGAAGTCAATAGAAGTTTTTGGAGGAGGCCTATGCCAATAGGCACACTGAAATTAGAGACATACTTTAAAAATAAATTTAGTTTTAAAATGTATAGCAATAGATTATTTTGTAAATACTAATTTCGGAATAAAGGGCTTTATTATTATTATTGTTGTTGTATTATGTGTACTAAGCAGTTTATATGTCATTGTATTATATAAACAATTTTGTAATATTTCAACCTTAAATCACACGAACCTACAGTTTATTCAGTTTTTTTACAGTTAAATTATTACTGGCATCGAATTTTCTACAGTTCGCCGTTGATCATTAAAAATTCAAACGCCGTTCTATAAATTTCACTCGTACGAGAAATACAGAACTTTTAGCGAAATTGCAATGTTTAAGCTGACTTTTTACTGTACTAAACGATTCATGTAGCTTTTAGCTACTTTTTTAGTGAAAGCCTACATTTATTGACGAACACTTCTTTTACGCTATATAGCTTAAATAGCAATTTGGCTATTTGTTATTCAGGTTAATATTTAATATAGCTTTCGAATCTATATTGTTTTATACACTCTGTGTTTGGCACTAATCGGTGTAACATAACTCCTGAAGATGCCCTGTGGAGTGGTGAAGCACGTGTTGAGTGGTTTAACGGTGGCAGTTGTGTAATTCGCATTGTTTGCCGCATACGCATTTATTAGCGGGCTGGCGGGCGGTGCACTTTGTTGCACGATTACCACTGCATGTGTGGAAGTGGCTAAATATTGGTCTTTTTCTTACTTAGGATGGATTTCCGCAAAGTAACGCCTGATTCCATTAAATATCTATATTGTTTGTTTAGTATCTAGTTAAGGGATTTTTGTTAATGTAAATAAAAGAAAGTATTTTCTATAAAAACAATAATTGTTTTATTATTAAGAATTAGTCTGACAATTATGAAAAAAATAGACAAACGTCTACCACAATACAGATGTTGACTCTTTTATCATCGTGTCAACCTGATGATGACAAAGATGTCTACGATGACCGGCCTTGCTCTGTCCTCATCCCGCGACGTTCTTGACAATATATTCGGTTCACGTAATGGGGACCCTTATCTTGTCTCAGCTGGCTGGGTTCCGCAACTAAACTGTAATGCACTCATTTTGCGTCGTGGTTGGTCTTAATCAAACTAACCCAACTCCTCGAGAAATCATAGCAGACCCTCGATGTTGCCGGCGATCTGGAAAAGGCACCTCGGCGATCCGAGATGGGTAACCTTGTAGTATGCTACTTCTGTACACCTAAGTAGTACGTGAGCAGCTGTCTCGTCCTCCTCCAGGCACGCTCTGCACAAAGAACTGTATGTAACGCCTAATGTAAATAGATATTTGTTAAAAATACCATGAGCGGTCAAGGTTCCTGCCACCAAACGCAATCGGGGTCGCGACAGCCGGAGCAGTGCGTTAGAGATCCGGCAATTTATGGTAGGCATTGCCTCTTTTGCTTGCCGGAACTCCTCCTTGATCATCCAATGCCCTCTGTGTTGATTCCTAGTACGCTCCGAGGGGCTCCGGGCCGTAAACGACCATCCAGAGCTCCTCCGGGCCAGCCCATCTGCAGCATCGTTACCTCTGGAGCCGCTATGATCTTTTATCCAGTGTAGTGTAAGAAAAGGACTACTATACAGCTACTTCCGCTATGTAGCAGTAGTCGTGCAATAAAGTGCACCGCCAATAAAGTGCGTCGTGTAATGCGAATTACACAACTACCACCGTTAAATCATCCTCCGGCTAAACATCGAGTCAAATCGTCCAACCGAGTCAAGGCACTAATCGGTGTAACACTACTCCTGAGGATGCCCCGTGGAGGGGTGAAACACGTGTTGAGTGATTTGACGGTGCTAGTTGTGTAATTCGCGTTGTTTGCCGCATGCACATTTATCAGCGGGCTGCCGGGCGGTGCACTTTATTGCACGACTACTGCTACATATCATATATATTAGTGTAGTATATATTAATCCTTTTCTTACTTAGGATGGACTCCCGCAAAGTAACGCCTGAATCCATTAGATACCACTGTAGTGTAACAAGGCTGTTACTACATACTTCCATTAGTGTGTGACACTCATATATACCCAGAGATCATAGTATGACACTTAAGGGCTAGTAACAATGCTATACTGTCGATGAGAATTCGAATGGAGGATCCTTTTACCCTCCTAGCAGACAGGGCGGCGACCGCATTTATGATACCCATGCATGCTTGAAACACTGCGCTGTGATTACCTAGTGGCGTTGCTATAATAAGGAGCTTACCCACGTTAAGTCTACCGGCCCGTGATCACCAATATACAACCTTTCACCACATATTACCACCGCCATAGCATTTGAAAGTTTTTATTTTTGAAATGCGACGAACTTGGTTTGTTGAATCATTTACACGGTTGATATTATAATGTACACATCAAACATTATTGAATTTAATTGAAAAAAATAACTTTTGAGTTTCTGTTCAGCACTTATTTACTGATAGCGTTCTTGATGTTAAAATAATCGAAGATGGAACAGCGTTTGTAAATTCATACTTGAAAAAAGTTATTTTGCATTTAAATTTCGGCCCAAACGACCGTCAGTTGCGCTAGCGATGTGATATTCTCGATTATACTGTGGATCTCATTATTTTAACTTAACAATTGACATTGTAACACTTCTATTTTTTTTCAAAATGGCGGATTCGTCGTTAATTTTTTTGGATATTCTTGCATGTTTAACACGTTCACTGCGGCTTGAGGTCGATTCAGCCTCATGGTAGACTTTGCACTGGTGCGGCGCGTAAAACTCGTGTTTTCTCTCTAGTGCGGCGGCTGTTTACACTCAACTGTATGAGGTATGACAAAGACAAATATAGCTTTCTTTATGTCTGCGAAGCATTGATTCAATATTGTAAAAAAATATTGATGAACATGAGGCAGAAAAGGCCTCAACCGCACTACTAAGAAGTTCAGCTTGAGGCTGATTCGACCTCAGCCGCACCAGCTGAGAGTTCTTCAAAATTGGGCCCGCAGTGAACGTGTTAACAAAAGCAGCACAAAATGAAACAATTATTATTCAAACGCATAATCAGGGCGGCTAAATATCAATACAATTTATCGAAATTATTCAAACAGAGAAATTTGCCTCGCAATGAAATAATGAAGCAAATGTTGATTCTATCGAATACGCTTTGCAAAGCATTTTCGTGACGTCAAAACATTGATATGTTGTTTATCTAAATATGTATTTAAACATAAAATTGTTGATCCGTATTTATAACTGCTGAAATGTTCGAAATGTTAATTCAGTCGAGAACAGCCCGACATGAAACATTACACTATTAAATGCAAATTTTAAAATTTGTTTTTTCAAAATAATTGTGTTCTCGTCATCGTCAGAGGCGTATCGAAAAGGGGAATTCCACAGAAATATAATTATTCATTTACGTCGGTTTAAATACGGCCCAAATGAATATACACAAGTTCACGGACCCTTCCGCACCGTGAAGTCAGTTCAGATGAAGCTGTAAAAGCCTTCTGTATTTCCTTCAGCGTTCAATCTCCTTCAAGTCCAAAGTGGAAGAGTATATTCGTCAAGCTTAGCCAATAAAATCTTCAGCCAATCACAAGTCGAGAAATATTGTAAGTATAGCGCGCTCTTTCTATTAGTCATTGGATTTGGGTTGATTTTGAGGAAATACATATACTAATGGTTGTTCACTATCTCCGGCGTGTTCAGATGGTAATTTACCTGGTATACACGTATCGAGGAAATAAAAATCACAATAATTGCTAAACGTTTATTATAAATGGTATATTTGTACAAAAACGTACTCAAATTTGGACCTTACGACGAACAATGCGATTACCTTAAATAAATTTCTATGTACTTGCAATTAGGGTCTTAGTGTTTTTTTAATTCTCTTTCCGCCATCTTACTTTTGGGACTAGATTATACATGCTCCTACTTTCACCCCCCACCCCTTTTTCATCCTTCACAATTTCTCTCTTTCATCTTTTATCCGTCATATTTTCTATCATTCAGCATACATTAAACATATATCATTCACTCACATGATACTTACGCATCACTTCCTGTTACACAGTTTCATTTTACCTAGTTACGTCACCCACCACCCTGCAACAAAACCGCAAATGTGGCGGCTCTCCTCCCCTATCTAAAAGTGAAGCGATGTTTCTGCAAGGAATGCTCCGACCCATTTCCACTTCGCGAGCCACTCTAAGTCCTCCATATACGGGACAGCAAATAACTACGTGCCTGGTCCACCACTGGATGACAGATGCACGAGGAAGTTCCTTTGAGCTTAAACCTATGCGGGTACTCTGAGAATCCCAAGGTCTTAAAGTCGAATCCGAACTGAGATGTTGCGTACCCCAAGATCACACACTAGGACCGCTTCTGGGGACAAAAAAAACAAATGATCATATCCGCCGATGGACGACCACAGAAAGTAGATATATCTATGCGTATAGTATAAGTGAAAATATATATATACGTATGTGTGTGTGACATCCACCAGCTGGCACTGAGTCTTCGTGGTGATTAGAGTTGTAACTGGTACTCTCACTCTGTCGCTTTTATTCCTCTATCTTCTTATTTGATTTTGTCTCTCTCATACACAGACTTTCTTAAAGTTTTCTTTCTTTGAAAATAATGGTACAGACAGAAATAGTCCTTCACTCATGCTCTTTTCCTCTTACTCTCTTAAAGGGGGGTCCTTTGTTACCCAGCAGCAAGCATTGCTCTCGCTTAATACAATTACTACTTACACTGAACCAGCGACTCCATGAAGTCAGACGTGTCTACTCGATGTCATGGTCATTTTCTGTAATTAAGTCTGATATTAAAGCAAAAAAAAAACATTTTTCACAATGAGCACTTATATGTTAGGACTGATAAATTTAACAATTGTCATTTATAGATTTTACTGCCTTTTATGAATTAGTAATGGCGGTAGCCAGCCCGCTGGGCGCTTTTAATTCTGGTGTTGAGACAACGAAACGACAAGCGTAGCGTACGACATCCACAAACAAAATGGCGTCATTTTTAATTTCGTCACGACGCTAGATGGCGCTTCCAACCGGTCTTATCGGAAAAGCTTTCACATACCCATGACCAACAATAAACGTTCTAAAACCGAAATAGGAATTATTATATTATGGGATCCTTAATGATAGAAGGTCTAGTATTTATTGACAAAACAAAGCCCAAAGTATAAGTGTAAATACTGTCTATTATCTCGGATCAAGTTAATGCTGTTAGCCCTGGCTTTTACAGCCTCATCGGAACCGATGGAACAAAACGGTCTGTTAGTAATTCAAAATTTAAAATACGTAATCGCATTTTAGTTTGCGCAATGTCGATTGCACGAAATAAGGAACTTACACTAGCTTATGTGTAGTGTATGTGAGGGTACGGCTTGGAGGGCTGGGAGGAACACTTGACAATCTAAGGTAGAATACTGATCCTGTCTAGGAATACCCTCGCTGATGAACTATGAAAACAATATTCAAACAATAAAAACAATCAGCCAATCGAGACGAGAAGTATTGCAGAGCGCCATCTCTCGGCAGACGTAGATACAGAGCGCTCTGGCGTGGGATTCCCCTGTTATGCGCCGCTGACAATGACGTTATTTAGCTTCTAAAATGTACTTAGTAATAATAATTAGCATTCATTATTAATTACACACCTCAAATAGCATTTGATATTCGGTAGTTCGAGAAAGCAAGGTGCAAGCGCTTGGCTTAAAACCTCTGTTGTGGCTTGGACTGGTATTTGTTAGTTTCACAGGATTAAGTATCCGTAAAGCTGGAGCCTAGAGGCCAAATCTCGTCTTAGTTGCAAATAGAAGTGGCGATAGAAAATCCAAAAAAGCTTCTTTCTAGAATGATCAGGGGTAGGCGGCTCCTGTATTACACGAGCTGATCTCGATTTCGCAAAGGCCAGTTTTAAGGTCATAACTCGTCTGAAAAGGTCCATTTCGTATGTCAACAATGAGAAATGTCTAAAATAATCGTATCAACTGTCGAAACACATGTTTCCCAGATTGATATCTAATAATATTAAAAAAAAAACTTGATATATTTAATCCTGTGATATTTGAGGAACGAGGCGAAGGAAATGAGGCGATTAATGAACGGAAATTACTATGGAAAAGAATGAAAGAAAATTGTAGAATGAAAGAAGAGGCCAGATAGATCTTGGGAGGAATGACAGAACATGAAAATAAAAAAGATGTGAAAAGAAAAATAATAAATGAGGAATAAAAATCCTATCCCAAAACAAGATAGAGGGGTAAGAAAGGTCCCCAATAGTATGGGTCATAAAAAAATCGATACGTAATCACTGATGTACTGTATGAGACGAATGTCAGAAAAAGAAAGAAATAGAACGAAAGAATGAAATGAAAAACTAATGAATCAGTTTGAAGTCCCGTCCCTTCCTTCTTCAACCCTGGCATTCATCATAAAGTCAAGAGGTATTATATATTAACCTATATCTACATTAATAATTATAAAAATTTTATTTCATATATGTACTTCTTTTTATTTGGGAACTATTTAATTTCGTATTCACGCAGACATACAGAATGATTGTTTATACTTGTAAAACCACGTGGAACAAATGATCCATGTTACACATTTGTCAACAAAAAGATTTGAACTTTTTACATGATTTCTAATCATACTGTATATTGAACACTCCTAAATATGTTCCATTGTTCTTTTGTGTATTGGAATGCGAAAGGTCAATGTTTTCAACATATTTCAAAGTAATCTATTTATACAGGTGTGCATTTTCACCAAAAGCTTGTAAAACCTTTTATCAAACATCCTAGTTTTTTAAAACTTATTCTAAGTTGTACAAATCGCCTTCACTAGTCATATCACTTACCTTGTAGAGGTAAATCCCCGAATCATTTCATTTTTTTTTATATACCTTCTATATTTAGTTTTTTAATTATTTACTCAAAACTATATTATTTTCATATTTCATATTGTATTATATTTCAAAATTATTTTAAATAATTATCGAACGACGATCGATTTAAAACAAATATTTTTATGTTATCATTTCTTTATATGTAACTAAAAGGCAAAGGAAATCAAGGATTTCAGCCTAAATATTTTTTATACGTTTTTTTATTAAAGTCAGTGTTGTGAAATATTTAAATTAGTAAAAATATTTTAATAAAATTTTCCGCTCATAGTTTTTAATAATTAATTGTTCAAAGTTTAGTTTTAATTCTGAAAACGAAGAATTCGGAATCATAATGGTAATTTTAAAAGAAATGTTCGGGTAAAATTATTTTATATTCATTTTCAATAGTCTCCTTCTCTTACTCTAGCAATTTTTAATGTTATTTTTTTTTGTTTAATTATTAATTTACGATTGACCTTTTTTAACAATTTTATACATATTTTTTAATATATTTGAAAATAATTATTTTTTATCTTTCTGCTATTATTTATATACATTATTCATGGCTATTACTATGGATTTAATAATAGGCATTTTTAATCTATTCTTTATTTAAATCTATTGTAATAGTACGTAATTTGTCATATATTATATTACATCGTTTTGACATACAAAAAAAATTGATCAGATTTTATTTCGCAGCTCTTATATGGCCAGCCATTCCGAAAATTCGAATTAAAAATCAGGTTTGTTTTGTTTTGATACATTTTATTACAGGTCACACAACTTCTACTTAATTTAAACACGTTTCTATGTGGCAATACATTAAGTAATTTGCGTATTTTTTTTTCTAGTGTTCTGTGGTTGATAAATTCGTTAAAGTGCTTTTAGAAAAGAATTATTTAGTAAAGTTTAGTTTATTTAAAGTCAAAATGTATTGCTTTTAGGTGAAATAAATAAACTTATCAACTACACTTCTTCATTTGTTAATAAATAAAATGGCGCCCATCTTGGGCCTAAGGACAGTATGGAAGCAATTTTCACAACAATTTAAGTTTTTTTCTTTTTAAACTATTTTTTAAGACAACACAAACTTTTATTTCGATATTTAATTTTTTAGAATTTTTTTTTCGTAGATTACGCGCGACATTGGGTGAGTATTTTATCTGTGCTGGAGTATTTTATGTGCTGAAATATTTTATCTGTGCTGGATGATTTTTTTTTCTTTTTTTAATCTTCGGTTTTTATTTGTCTTGATTTGTCGCCGGGATTTTAGGTCCTGTTTTTTGTTTACTCACCCCTCTCAGTGTGTTTCTTACCTGTGGCCCTGCGAATCAAACATATTTACTTTCACAATGACACGAAAATGAAAATAAATATGTAAAGCGAGCTTTTTTACGAAATAAAATAAATGCAACCAAAATATAATAAAGGAGTTTTAACGAAAAAAGAAGTGTTTTAAAAAGCGAAAATAAAAATAAAATGCGTAGACGCGCCACGACATATTGCAACTTATGTGATGGTGTTTCAATGAAAAATCACTTCAATGTATGTTTAGGTCTTTAAACAATATACAGGGTGATTAGTTACAGACAAACGCTTTAAAGGAGCCAATGTATATAATAATTAAATCTTGTTTACTATCTGTTGTTGCAGACTTTGTATTGCCAGGAGTTATTGGCCTATCAATAGAAAATTAAACTGATGTAACTTATTTCATAATTATCACTTTATACAGTGATTGAATATAGTTGTAGAAGCTAAATGACGAATACTTATTCGTGTTAGTGTGTATTTATGTTCGTGTGCTTGTACTTGTAGATTTCTGTTTGTATTGGTTTAAGTGTGTATTTATGTCATGTGTTGTTTTAGATGGAGTATTCATCTGCGTGTTCTTGTGCCTCTTCGTGCGAATATTTGTAATCGTGTGCTTTTGCCTGTTTATTTATATTTGTATTTGTTTAAGAGTGTGTATTTATATATGTATTTGCGTTGTGTTAGATGGAGTATTCATCTGCGTGTTCTTGTGCCTCTTCGTGCGAATATTTGTAATCGTGTGCTTTTGCCTGTTTATTTATATTTGTATTTGTTTAAGAGTGTGTATTTATATATGTATTTGCGTTGTGTTAGATGGAGTATTCATCTGCGTGTTCTTGTGCCTCTTCGTGCGAATATTTGTAATCGTGTGCTTTTGCCTGTTTATTTATATTTGTATTTGTTTAAGAGTGTGTATTTATATATGTATTTGCGTTGTGTTAGATGGAGTATTCATCTGCGTATATGTGTTCGGATGCGTATTCTTGTACCTCTTCGTGCGAGTATTAGTGTTCGTGTGCTTTTGCCTGTTTATTTATATTTGTGTTCGTTTAAAAGTTTATATTTGGAGACGTATTTGTGTTGTGTTAGATGCAGTATTCATCTGCGTATTTGTGTTCGGCTGCGTGTTCTTGTGCCTCTCCGTGTGAGTATTTGTGTTGTGTTAGATGCAGTATTCATCTGCATATATGTGTTCGGATGCGTATTCTTGTACCTCTTCGTGCGAGTATTTGTGTTCGTGTGCATTTGTCTGTTTATTTATGTTTGTATTCGTTCAAAAGTTTCTATTTGGAGACGTATTTGTGCTGTGTTAGATGGATTATTCATCTGCATATTTGTGTTCGGATGCGTATTCTTGTGCCTCTTCGTGTGCGTATTTATATTCGTATACATGTGAGTATTTGTGTTCGTGTTAGTGTGTATTTATATTTGTATGTGTTATGGTATATATTTATGTGCGTATTAGGTATTGGTGTTAGGTAATCTACGTATTTTTGATCATGTTAAAGCGAATATTTATATGCGTATTTGTATTAGTGTCAAGGTATGTATTAATGTACGCATTTTTACTTGTAATCGTGTTCCTGTACTAGTATATATCCGTGTTGGTGTGCGTGGGCCTAGCGCGCCTACACTGCGTGACATACGATCTACTTGGGCGGGCGGGCATAGGGCGCGGAGCGAGGGTAGTGCCGCTGGCCGCGTCGCGTGCCCACGTCGCGCACGGGCTTGTACTCGCGTTCTTCCTTATAGTAGCCGTCGTCCTCGTAGTACCGCTCCTGCCCGCGGTCGTAGTAAAAGTCCTCGTGGGGCGGAGCCCCTCGTGCCGGACCGCGCACCTGTGGAAATATCAAACATATTAGCAAATATTAAAATTAAACGGTTGTGAAGGTACTTTTTCAATTGATTATAGAAGAGGGCGTTAGTGTCGCGTGGACACCGTTCAACGAACGTTTTGAGACGCGTGTTTCCATAGTGTTATTCTGTTAAGAAAGCAGTATATTTAGTCTCTTAGTGTTGTATGCTTTACGACCCACCGGTGAGCCAAGCGTCCCGTTTGGTTCACCAATCCAAAATGAACAAAACAATATTTTTAATAATTATTGTTTCCAATTTAAATCATATAAAATGCGGTCATTTGTACTTAAAACTTTAACCGTCTATTTTTAGGGATATATGAAAAGGCTTTAAACATAAAAGGCTTTGAAATTTGAAAAACACACCATCCAGTTTAGTAAGAGCCACACTGCTCACTTATACGTGTGTCTTGTTCGATCATTGCAATATGGCCTGTGGGAAATGTTACCGAAGAACCTAATACGGCTCACGGGTCACCTCCCCCAACCAAGCTTAAATGGTTCAGTATGAGTTGATTCGCCGGTCAGTTGCATGACCTACATTTATTAATAATTATTACGGCATTTATAGTTAAATGTTTCCCAAAGTGGTGCAGGTGGACCCCCAAATCCACGAGGGGTTCGACAGGGATCTATGTTGGCATGATATAATCGACAACGAAGAATTAAAATGTTGAATTGAATATTTTAAAAAGGTCAGGGAATATCACTAATAAAAACTAGCATATTCCATGTTCAATTAGATATTTGGTGACATAATAAGACTTGATGTGTGTGCTTGTAAGCTATTTATGGTTGGAACTATGCTGCAACACAAATTACCATAGTTAGATCTATTTCTTTGGTTTTGACTTCGAGCTTCAGGTTCTAAGGAACTAATCTGGGAACCTCAGGACTAAATATTTTCTATTTTCTACATACCAATGACGTTCTGCAGTCATAATTAAAAATCAGTTTAATCCACTAGATTATTGTCTTATCACTGAATCATGACTCAAACATCACACATCAATTGTACCAACTAAAATATTTTCAATTTGTTTTTATATTTATTATTGTTAATCATCTGAAGTGACAGTGGACGTGTCTCAAGTGGCAACTACAAGCTGGTAGACATATGTAGAAAGGCCCACCATTAGATGGACCGACGACATAGTCATCGTGGCGATATTTCGCAGAGCCATATGCCTTGCAGTCGTCATCTATCTGCTGAAAAGAACAGTTGTTTCATATATATTACACCCACAGCTCCCAAAATGATATTTATATCCCACGTAGATGGCGCCTTCTAACGAAGCTCAAGGGCTGTTCTAGTTTGGACCACTATATACTACTGTTTCACTGGATTGAAATGCCATCCTGCTCTGATATCGCTTCGGCGGACTTTATAGAATGACGAAGCCCAAGCGCCTCCATGAAAGATCGGATTTGGGCTGCCACACTTAAACAATTGTACTTGTGTATGTGTCATTGTCATATATGAACAACGACCATCTAATTTTCTTTTTAAATTGCAAGTTTAACAAAGTCTTACCGGTTCAGGGTTGGAGTAAGGATCTTCGTAAGTATACGAGGTCTCCATTGCTGAACGTGCTCTATCAAGTATGCTTAATACCTTGGTCTTGGCTGGCGGGCCGCGCATCTGATTAGGCGCCACCGGCATCCTGGGAGGCCGAACACCTTGCACTGAAACACGTACATAAATATTGTAATAAAACCTTTTTGAAATTAAATTCCGCTATCTGCTTGTCACTTAGGTAACACAATGGAAATTCGTTGCGAAACTAATCAGAAGTGAAATCTGAAGAACCAAGGTCATAATTGCCAGTGGGCGGACTCACTAAATAGACCGAAGACATATTTAAGGTGATAGGAAGTTACTGGATGCGTCAGCACCACACCTACCAACACCACATCTCGATATCTGTCTAATTCCTTGAAGTGGGTTTTGGCTGATATGATGATGAAAATATATAATTTATCTACCCAGGATCTAATCAGGGTTAACCCACATATCCTGGGAGATTAGCAAGCTGAAGTGAGATTGGACAGGTCATATAGCACAGAATCGTTGGAGGCTGGGATTTCTATCTCAATTAAGGGTAGTTTAGATAAACACAAGATGCAGGCATTTATTAATAGTACTTTGCAGTCACGTGACAAAGACAACACATAGTGCATTGAAACATATCCAAATGTCAAAAACCACAGATAATATCTAAGTCATTGTCCCCATATATTTATTCTTTCATAAATAAACACAATGACCTTTAACTATAAACAAAACATGTTGATGCAAATGCTTTAATTGCATAAGATTGTTATTTTTAATATGTTCATGTATTTTACTATCTATATGTGTATATATATGTATGTATGTGTATTTAAAAACAATGTTACTGGTGCTAACTATGATATATAATTTCATCTACTATCATTCAAGTGTAGATATGGTGATAGCCCATTGGTAGAGGACTGAGCCTTGAGATCTTAGGTGGTGGGTTCGGTTCCTAGATACAATTTATCACATAGTATTGCCACTGCTCACAAACAAGTTCCTAGATTATATGGGCAGCAGCATCCTCTGCATGCTATGCTGCGATCGCTAGCCATGGAGTGTGGTATATCTCCTCATATCTATAGGGGAAGCCTAAGCCTTGCAGTGGGCATCTACGAGCTGAAACGACAAGTATAGATTTATGTAGAAGGCTTGTAAAGTGATAGGCTTTTAATTTTTACCACACACTTGTAAGTTTGAATGAAGTACAAAGGACATATAGGAGATGTTTGGGTATGGAAGTAAAGTCTACAAAGGTATGAATGTATAGTTGGATTTGCTGTCAATATATGGAACACTATATTCAAAAGTCAATGATTAAAGAAATACTAAATAATGTAATGAATATATATTAAAATTGATTATTGTCTATTGTCCCCTGCTGACTTTGTACTATCAGTAGTTATTTATACAGGATGATGAGCTATACTTTCACTGATTTTTTGCATTTTACCCTTTAAAGCAATCACACTGTATATAAGAATACATGATACAGTACCACTCATTTATAAATAACATATGCAAATACCACGCAAATACATTATTTGTTAAAATTTGAGAATCTTCATCGCCTTTATAAAATGGATGGGTATTGCCAGCGTATGACAAAAAAGAAAACATTCTTTAATTCATTACTTATACACTTTGCATACACTATAGACATATGTATTACCTGATATACACCACATACACATGATCTTATGATAAAAAATCCACAAGAACCTAATTTACAGAAACTAGAAGCAAATTGAGCCCCTCCCCCCCTCCATAACGGTACCCTACAACTTAAAGCTACAAGGATTATGAGCTTTATAATGGTCCCCGTTATTATGGACCTCTAGTTCACCTCCATCTAGTGAGGGTCAGGGTCTTTCAATTGCTTAAATAATTTCATCACAATTTTATATTTTCTTCCAATCCTTTCATTCCATTCTTCACAATATCTTTCATTCGTTCTTTTTTTCCCTTCACAATATCTAGCAAGCTGCGGATTCAAACATGCCCTGATCTGAGAACAGGCTTAAACTCTGATGGATTTTTTGTGGTCACGGTACAATATAATGTTACTGGTATAGCCCTAAAGGCCAGTCCATTTTGAACGGTAAACCCAGTGTAGTTGGACAGATCTCCTTGTTATTCGCCATGTCTAACCAGGCCTTATTGGAAACGTGGGAAGTCAATGTCCAGCAGTGGGAATCCTCAAGTTGTGAAGAATAATAAATCAGTAACACTAAGACTCACCTTCCGGTTCAGTGCTGTGTATTGGGTCTCTATATGAGAAAGAGCGTTTTGTCACTGTACACGCACTGTACATTATGTTCTTGGGTCTTCCTTCAGGACCGTCGAGGAGCGCACGACGTCCTGGCCCCGGTCCTGGTCCTGGACCTGGTCCTCCTTCTATAACAAATGAACAGTGTTAAATACACCAATACCTCACTTTTAATTGAAACGACGAAAAGTGAAATAAGATTTTCTATAGCAAACCATGTAAAGTTAAACACTGGTTTTTTTTAAAAAAATCGAACAAAATACACATTTATAAAACAATAATAATATAACTCTAGCAATGAAGAAATTGTAAAATTATTTACCTTTTTTGTAACACGTAAAAATTTATCTAAGTTTATTATTCTCCTTTTAAAAAAACACTACACACTAATTGAAACTGCTTAGCAAAATAAAGTGAAAATAAATTTTAAAATTGCATTTTTTAGTTAGAAAGGGAGTCTCCGAGTTTTGAAGGCATGACGCAATTAGAAACAAAACTGTTGCTACCTTTCAAAAATTAAAGATTTGAACCCGAAACAACCCAACTTCTAAAAAACGCAAAACGAAACGACGTAAAGCGAGGTATTGGTGAGGTGGGCAGCATCTTAAATGTTTCAGGACTTACACCTATTGGCAGTTGAAAAAGATAAGAAATTTATGTAAAAAAATATTTATAAAAGATGGACTTATTCACAATGGCTTCAGAAATTATTATACAATATATTCAGATGCTATTAGAAAGGGCTAAAAAAGTAACCAATGAGTAAATCCTTTAATAACTAAGATTATTATTTATTTCATCAAATTCATCAAAAATCAGGAAATATAAAAAATAGACTTTACAGCATTGGCTTCTGAGCGGCTAAAATTATATAAATTAATTATATTTTTACCTCTTTCGCTCATCTCTCGCAGCTGTGACTGTCTGATCATGTCATTTGGATCGGGTATAAGGTATTTCTTAACTTCGGCCAGAGCATAAGCTATTCTGGCATGAGCTTCTGCAGGCGGTGCCAATGCCGATATCTCCACGTGTAGCTCATCTGATAGATGTGCATATTTGGGATCCAAAGAGTTTCTTAATTCCTCTTCTTTTTGCCTATGAATAAATATTTATTCACCTTCAAATTTACTGAAATTTATTTACACCTTGTTACACAACATCCTTTTTACTAGACCACTCTAACTGCTGTTCTAATGGAACCTAATGAAAAGGCAGAGTGCGGAGTGCATCTCCATAAAAACCAAACATTTTGTTAGAGTTAAATTCTGGACAAACTTTACCAAACTAAACAGAATAATATTTAATGGAATCAGGCGTTACCTCGCGGAAGTCCATCCTAAGTAAGAAAAGGACCAATATTTAGCCACTTCCGCAAATGCAGTATCACTGATAAATGCGTATGCGGCAAACAACGCGAATCACACAGACACAGACTCTGTGTTTGGCACTAATCGGTGTAACATAACTCTTGAAGATGCCCCGTGGAGGGGTGAAACACGTGTTGAGTAATTTAGCGGTGGCGGTGGTGGTTATCAGCGGGCTGGCGGGCGGTGCATTTTATTGCACGACTACCACTGCATGTGTGGAAGTGGCTTAATATTGGTCATTTTCTTACTTAAACAAAATAATACTTAAAACATCTATTAATCGAATATATAAGATACACCCTCCATTTCAGTCAATCGACTGAAATGGAGGGTGACCCACTGCAAGGCATATGCCTCTTCCAAACACCACCACCATGACCAGACTTGTGTTACCCACATCCGCACCTTCTTGTGATCTTCACTATGTTGTCTATCCACCTATGGGTGACCATACACACGCCGGCACCACTGGTCAATGGTCACCACTCAAGCGCACCTTATATAAAGGTGGGTAGATGCTTTATTATACCAAGTTATCTCTGTTAAGAAATTGGCTTGTTTTTGGTATATATTATAAATTATAAAGACTGATCGGAATTAGTTATAAAGGCTTTAAAGGGGTGAATGTAGAGCACATTTATATCAATATATGGTACGCCATATCTAAAGATCAATGGTTTCAGAAATTATTAACAATGTTATAATTATATAATCAGAAAAAAACATTATCAACTTTTAAATTACTACATGTTTACTATATAATAATAATTCCTACTGTAGAGTACTGAATGGTGAAAATTTTAGGCATGAAAGGAAACAATAAAAAACCAAAAAAATTAACATCAAGAAAAAGAAAAATACTTTGAAAAATGTATCCTACAATACATGTGGCAACAAAACTTATGCTCTGACAAAACAACACAGAAAGGAAATAGCAAGATATCAGAGAGTCATGGAAAGGAGTATCCTAAGAATAAAACTGTAAAGAGAATTTCAGAAATAGAGACATGGGAAAAACAAAGCTACCCGACATCCTGACATGAGTTGATCAACAACAATGAAGGTTGACAGGTCATACGCTCCAAAGAAAATTTGAGAAGTAGAAATTGGGGTCATAAAGTGAGAAGATGGGAGAACGAAATAAGAACGATATTAGGCCCCATGTGGCTCAGGGTAGCAGCTGTCTAGAAACAATAGGGTATGTTGAAGGATGCCTTTACTTTAAGACACACCAAAATAAGAGATACTTTAATGTAAATAAATTAGTCAGAATAAAATTGTAAAGTTCAGAAACAAAGGCTATATTATTTAGATTTATTTATTTATGTCCCTACATACACTGCAAGTTATTAGCTTCTCACCTTCCAACAGAGTTTACAAACTTACAAAGTATTTTTCTATAGACATTATTAAGTTTACATCGCAAATTTTCTCCATTGTAAGGTAATTCTAAATATCACAATTAACATTTTACTTACCTATCACGAACTGAACCTCTGCCTAGCACAGCCATTTTACACATGGTCTCTTCTTGTAGTTGCTTCATTGTATTGCCTTTTGGACCCAACAGTTTTCCCACAAAGTTAAACTGAAATTTTTGTACACAATAATAATGGTCTAATAAAATAATAATGGGTGGATCTGCAGAGGAACCAAAGTCAATAACTTAGCTGAAAGAATTACTCCTAGTGGTAGTGGTCAGGGCATATTTCCCATTCAACTAGCAGCCGTTAGGGCTGAAAAGTTCTCGAGTGACTCACAGGGCCCTAATGACATAGTTAAGTTGTCAGATGTCATTGGATGTAGGCAGCATAACACCAGCCATTTTGGCAATCTCCCCCTTTGCCTTTGCATTCAACATCTTTCGGCAAATAATGAAAATGTTAACATAATATGATTGAACCTCATATGTACATATTTTGTAAACACCTTCTTAATAAAAAGTAATTATGTCTTGTTGTACATAAATAATGATGCAAAAAGACAGTAATTGCTTGAACCACCAGGATATGGTTATTTCTGTAGACATTGTAATGTGGTCAGTCAGATGTATAAAGAATCTACTTAACCATATTTTATTTCAACACTTTAAGGACCACTTATGACTTTTCTTGTTTTGCATCCCATTGGATATCACATAATAGCCCATGTTTTCTACATGCTGTGTTTAGATGTCACCTATTGGTACACTGTATCCTACTTTGTGTAATTATTTATGTCAACAGTCAATGCATTTAAATTATTGGTGAAGTCCATGGTCTGCCAAGAATTTAACAAAGCATACTGATAGGTTCACAACTGTTTCACACAAAATCATACTTTAAATAAGTACTAGAAATAGTGAAATTTATTTTTGAATAAAATTATATAATATTTGGTTCAGGTATTATTATAAAACATTTTTTTATTAATACCTGAGGCACAACCAATTGCACAATTTCTAAAAATTTCGTGAATATAATTTGCCATACATACATATACATGGTCTCCCAATGGAATAGAGATTGAATTCAAACCCAAAGCAATGGAGAGAGCTATGCTCACAATTTCACTGCAAATTCAAATTAGAAATGAGGAGATCTACTGAAGAAACTAGGTCATCAAAATAGCTTGAACAATTGCTTGTCTGAAGGAACAGTGAGATGGACCACATTGGCTGGCACAAGGGCTGTTGGGGCCAAAAGTTTAGTGGCAATAATGATCCAGAAGACCAGGCTTTGTTAGACCTCTCACGAGGAGGATTGATAGTCATGGTTTATGGAAATCACTGGATGTAGGCAGTACAAGACTTGTTATTGTGAGAATATTTGAGGATCTATGCAAGCTCCATGGTGTCATCATCTGCATTCCAATTCAAGGGTTCCTAAGAGGACATACTCATAGACCAATCCTTTTAATAATTTAACATATTGACATGCAGAACTATAGTATCCTAAATGCTTATAAATTGTAGGTATATATACATATATACAATATAATTATTGTGTAATTGCAATATAAATATCTACACAGACCTTCTCCGCAGATTTCTAATAGGACAAGTTCAAAGAGGCATATCAACATGGATTTTATTTATATTTTCTATCAATTCAGTTTATTTACAATTCATTCATAAATTTAAAATATACATTTAGTAATTTTTTTTTTTTACCTTAAGGTATTTGTGAAATTTAACCCATTAGAATTTTGCTGATAGATAGTAGTCCAAATCGTTTTATGTTAGCTTTTTATGTAGTAACAATAATAATATACCTTTGGATGTTCCTTCACGGGAACCAACACTTTGACAATAACTTTAACAGCTCTATCTCTGTAGACATCTACATATTTGGAATCGTTTGCCGGTACTCGTCCATTTGATTGTACTTTTGCGACTTCTGCAATATATATAATATAATAACAACCGATTTTTTTGGTCAATATTGTTATTCTATTTTCGGATTTAGGTTACATTTAACATCATTCATATAGATATCGATTAATTTATAATAATTTACCTTGATCAAGGAGTCTCGTCGATAATGGAAACTTTCCACTATTCAATTTAATTTTTTCACTCAACAACTCTCTCATATATTCACCGGCTTTCTCATTAATAGGCCCCTCCTCGCCATCTTGTTCTCGTTGATTTTCTTGCTGCATATCTTGGGTAGAATTACGCTTAAAATCACCACTGTTGTAACCATTTTTATCATATTTTTCCGTCATGTTTTTAAGAATTCAATTTCCTAAATAAATAAATTAGTTTTATACACACGCCATATAACTAATTTGACACAGTTATAATCACGTACGAACTGAGGCTACTGCAGATGTCATACCACAGATGATAAAAAACAAAAGGAATACATAACAGATCTATACTTTTGGAAATATTCGATATATTTGTTAAACCAATATCTTATTAGAAAACAATATCTATTGTGCATCTTAATCACCATCACATTTCAGCCATAGCACGTCTACTGCAAAACATAACGCCTATTCAATAGTTTTCTGACTGGTATGAAGCGGCCTACATCCAGCACATGCTCAATCGCGAATTATGGCCTTATGATATAGTAAAATATTTTATTAATATCAATTGATATTTCATATAGATTCACTAAATAATAAATTAGATAAAATAACAACAGACCACCAAAGGTTCGAAAACTTGCCATAAAAAAATTAAATAAATAATAAATGACCAAAACAAAAATTTACTTTTGCTAAGATATTTTTAAGAAATTATTTGGGTTCGGTTGTGTATATTCTTTAGCTTATCTTTAAGAAATATGATTTTTACCAAAGATACATTATTTTTTTTAATAATATTTACAAAATTCAGTTTCTCTTCCAATGATTTTCTACGCTGCATTGTAAAGTTAAATAGTTATCTAAATTATATTTACTCTGTTATAAACATTTTGTGTATTAATCGCAAAATAGGTACAGCCACATATAGCTTACAAATCTTATATATAAAAGAAATCATTGCCATGTAGATAATACAAACCTTTTGCTGTATATTTGCTGATTCAAGACCTATTGAAATGATATATTACATAAGTCAGTGTGCTTTCATTAAAAACAATAAAAGGTTGATCATATTAATAAAAGAAAAACAAAGGGAAATTACTGTTTTAATGTGATATAAATAGCATTTTAAAAACACCGGCAAATAAATATAACCTTAAGGACTCTTAAATATTATTTTTACATATGAGAAAAATACCTTTACAAAAAATTGTCTTACATATACACAAGACTTTTTTTAATCATTTCATTATATTTGACAAATTTATGATTTTATTATTCTCGGAGCTGGAATGAGACAGTTAATTGTTCTTATATACTAACATTCTTAACAGCCCATTTTAGGCCTATTATATGAAGACAAAACAAATATATATTTTTTTTGTTTTCATTAAGCTACAATTGCAAAGTATGGCATTGTTGATACAATCATATTTATAAAAAATTAAAAATAAAAAATTTATGGAGGTCACAAAAACCAGCGATTATTTTACTTTGAAAACTATTTTTAGCAGAGCTATTTTTAGCACAGCTTAATTGTGATTTAAATTTCTATTGTTTTATAAACGATTGCTAACTAAATGTGCATTATTTCATTGAAAGCTTTACAAATATCTGTAAAGTTTGATGTTGTAACATGTATTACATGTCCACAATTATTGTATAATAGACAATTGTAGCTGGTAGATGCAGCGAGCCCCACTAGGATGTAGGCCCCACTAGGATGTAGGCACTAAACAGGTTATTACGTGGATCTTTACGAGGGGCCTGTGTCTTTGAAGTGGGCGTCCATCAGCCAGCATAACGATGAGACTAGTCTGATGTGTTTTGTATCACTATAAGTATGAACTCCCGATCAGGTGCAATTAATATCTCATGTCGCCGACTCCTGACCCGTAGGAATGTTAACTCATTTGTAGAATCCTGCAAAGAAACATATAATGTTAAAATAACTGATATAGGTCAGAGATGTGGTCAACAATATTGAGGGCTATGCCCTAAGCTTCAATGCGACATCAGAAACAAAGAGATTCACAGAACAACTAAAGTCAACGACATAGCTCAAAGAATCACTTGTCTGAAAGACCCATCCACCCACGACAGGTTGAATGAGATGTCCCAAAAACGAGGGCATAAACAAAATGCAACAGGAGACCTTGTTGATAAAGTTTGTCATAATGAACCATTCTTAGCCACACAACCATAGGAACCTAGTAAAACCAACCAATGAAATCAACAACTATAGGACACTGTAGAGATATATAGATAGCTACATCTTTGTGTTGACACAAACATTCTGTATGCATTCCATATGGAACAGCTTATTCACGCACTAGATACATTACAGAAGAAGAACCTCCTTTTTATTTTATTTATACTGTAGTAAAAAAATGTTTATATGAACTAAACTAAGAAGGACTTTATAATTACCATTTCCCTGACAACATTCTTGGCTTTCTCTGTCAACTGGCCAATTAAGCCCGAATACAATACAGATGTTGCATTATCTAAAGAGCTCTTAATTGGTATACCTGGAAAATAAATTAATAACTTTATTAAATGTTATTGTCACTCAAACCTATTCATGTAATTGTGAAAACACAACATAAAAAACTGATAAATTAAATTGTTTAGATTTTTGAAAAAAAATAGTTGTCATTCAGAATTTCAATAGTGTTACTAGATAAGAAAAGGACCAATATATAGCTACTTCTGCCATGCACCAGTAGTCGTGCAATAAATTGCATGGCCCGCGAGCCCACTGATAAATATGTACAAAAACAGTGCAAATTACACCACTACAACCGTTAAATCACTCAACATGTGTTTCACCCCTCCATGGAGCATCCTCAGGAGTAATGTTACACTGATTAGTGCCAAACACAAAGTACACAGTGGTATATCGGTCCTTTTCTTACTAGGGATGGACTTCCGCAAAATAACGCCATCCATAAATCCATTAGATGGTTACTAGATTTTGTTTCTACATATTGGAATATCAGGTAATAAAATGGCAGTCAACTTTGTAGTCTGAATCACTAAGGAAACATCTATGGGGACTCCATTGTCATAATTTTTTTTTATAAAATATAAAGGAGAATATTTGGAAAATTGGCAGGTATTTTGTCAGTATAAGTCACAACAAAATCAGTGTAGCCATTTCAGAGATTAGCCAGAACAAACAGATAGAAAAGATGTTAAAAATGTAATTTAGTACATGTACTGTATATGTATTCATATGAATGTAGTAATAAGTGGTTATTTAATATTACAAACAGACAATCCGATGTTATTTATTTATATTGATGATGGAATATTAAATGAACAAGTGTTAGCCAAATGTGTCAAACATAAATCATAATGCACCAAAGGTTTATTATTAGCATGCATTAAGCTTAATTCTGTATCATTTTAAACTAAAATACTGTATTTATTTTCGTTAAAGACAATTGTATAATGGAGGATAAAAAAATACTCAACAAGCAAATATAAATGAAATACATAAATAATATGCTTGTCCTTTGAATATCTATTTTGCACTTATCATTAAGAGTTATCTATGTAAAAAAACATCAATACAAGCTTATTTCCTCAATGCAAATGTCACAAGGATCATTGCAGTACTTCCTCACATAATTATAAAACCTATCAATAACGTATTTTTAATCAATTAGAAGTTAAGATATTATGATGATCGCATTCATTATAAGTTGGTATTGATTATCTGGTTAGTTTCTAAGGTGTTAAAGAAAATCGACCAAACCCTCATGATTCACAACGACGACACCCATAACTCCTTTATGGGCTTGAATTCTTTTGATAGTCTCTTCGACTTCGGTTGCCTGTGAATAAAAATAGTTGATGCGTGTCATTAATTACAATAATGTGTATTAAAGTAATTCTTAATAGAATTTTAATAATACCATATTTTGATTTTCTGTTGACGAAATGCAATAGAAAGTTGATCAAGAAATGTCAAAGTTGACTTTGACATTTCAAATTCTCTACTACAGACAAATAATCCAATAAGTACGATGTCAGGATTGTTCAATAACCTACATGTATTCACTGTATATAGTTAATATGTGAAAAGATTTTCAGATGCAATCTTTTACTTTTACATTGATATTTCGATTTACTATACGGCTTCGCGTGTTTTAGTACTAATTTTCTTAACGATTACGTTAACATTTGACGCAATTTCTGCCATCGATTTCTGTTCAATCTTTGAATCTGTGCGCTTTTCACACATCAATTTCAAAAGAGATTGGGCCGGCATCTTTCATCAACAGTTCTCTACTGACAAGAATTGTCTTTTCCAAAAGTTTTAGGTGATGCTTTACATTCAAATACTTTTAATAATTGAAACAAGTGAACAAACATACTTTGACAAAAATAACGACACCTTAAACAAAAATCTATCAAATTGAAATATATGCGTCTTAATGTCCTCTTAAAAAAAAATCACAAATTTTCTTTAAGCTAAAGTAATATGCCATGTATATATTACAACAGAAAGAATAACTAAAACTTAATAACAGTTTATCAATTTAGAATAAAGGACTTTTTATCTGCACTCAATCTGACGTTAAAACTGTCACAATTTAAGCTGTGATGCGATCACAGATATTATATTATAAACACAAGATATCGAACGGGTGTAGCGAATTGCCCTTGAATTTCCAAATTTAATGCCAAAATTCGCTTTTTAGCGATGGCTTTGTGATGTATTTTAGTTTGGAAACAATAATAAATTTGAAGAGATTTCCATTCGGCGTAATATCAATTAAGATGAATATAATTTGATATAACAATGAACGATAGCGGAGCAGAATGTTCTGAGGCTTTAGATCCTAGAGTACAGGTAAAATTAATCGATAATTTAGTTGACAAAATAATTCGAAATAGTATTTACGTTTTATTTGTCCGAAATTCGCATCCGATCCAGAGAAGCACTCTCGAGCAACCTTACATCGGAACTAAACGTGTGTAGACAGATTGACAACCCAGGCACGGTTTCCCTCTCAGGGTGATTTATGATTACTCCATGAAGGATTCGCTCATACGACGAAAGAGCTCGGCGTAAATATCTAATGGATTAGGCTTTACCGAGGTTCCCAAGGGAGTCCTGAATAAAAGATTTAGGATAATCGCTCCGTGTATCCTATCACTAATACGTTGAAATAATTAATACCATCATAGCCAACATTGTCCCATCATCTCCAACACATCTATTTAATTTTGATTTCTGGTTTTCAGTTATTTTTACATATTTTTTAAAACTGTCTTAGGTATTAAATGAAGTAAATAAATTGAAATGTCGTAAATTTACTAAGAATATTTATTAAAAAAAATTAGTCATAAACTATACATATTATAGTATAGAAATTCAAATAAAAAATGCTTAAAACTGCAAGGTATAGGCCTCTACAGAGATATCTATGGGATGATATACCATAATCACTGCACTTGGCTGTTGGGTTTGTAATGGCAGTATTGTGTTATGGTATGCAGAGAAAGCTGCTGCCTATCTTCTGGAAACTTCTTTTTGACCAGTGGCAATCCTATATAAAAAATGCATACAGTTTGAATTGTGTAAGATAATAGCCTGGAAATCAAACTTGTGACTTATGATAACAAGTCCATTACTAATCTGTCATCATCATTATCATCACCAATTCAGCTGTAGAACATAGACCTCTCTTGAAGGTTTTCAATAATATTGGTTAGAAACAGTTGCCGCTGCGTAGGTCACACAGCATGCAGGACATATGGCTGCTCAGGCTTTGAGGTTCAGGAGTGTGGCCCCCAAAAACTGCAGCATAAGGTGTCCACCTATAAGGTGAACAGACAACCTTTTTAATGTTGGAAGATGCAGGAAATGCTTCCTGGTTTTGTTGAAGAGATAAATAATGGGATATAAATTAGTAAATAAAATGTATATACATAGTTTACATTTAATAAATTTAAAATTGTGAATCTGAAATCCATAAATTAAAACATAACACAAGAAAAATAAAACATTTAGGTAAAATTTTATATAGTGAGTCTAATGTTAGAAGATTCTGAATTGAAATATGATAAGGGTCAGCTTTTGCTGTAGGCTTCATATTAAATGCCAGTGTTTGATTATGATCTGGTGTTTAGGGCGATTTGGTATTTGCTGACAATTAATCTGTCAAGAAATTGACATATTTCTATATATGTATGTGGTACAACTGCACATATATGGCTAAGTTTTAATCAAGTAGCACTTGATAATTTTGTATTGTCTTTTCTACTTTCAGATTGAACTAGAACGTTTGAACACAGCCACTGATGAGATCAATCGTCTGGAAGTGGAATTGGACGAGGCAAGGTTGGCGTTTAGACGTCTCCTTGCCGAAGGTCATCTGCGAATACAACAGTTGACGAAGAAACTCGGCACCAGTGTTCACAAAGCACGGCCGTATTATGAAGCCAGGTTTAGAGCTAACATGGTAAATATCTTTTTTAGGTAAAGTCCTTGATGAAATTTGATCATATTACATTGCAGTAGGTATGGCACTTTGCTTTTGCAGCAGAGAAACATTGAAGATGAAAGGTTCTCAAGTGTCACCACTAGCTGGTGGACCATTTGGGTAGATTCTTCATTGGATGGACAGATAAAATAGTCCAGGTCAAATAGGAACAATACCGGTTATTGTTGTGAGGAATGTAGTGGAGGGATCCTTTGGAGAAAGCTTAAGTCTTGTAGAGGGCGTATATCGGCCTATATGATGATGATTGTTTACATAGTTTTAGACCAGACCACTGTTAAAAGGCCTATTAATTTGTAGGCTATGCATGTTTGTACACTGTCTGGTATTGTGTTATTTCTTTATCAGATTTACATTGCCGAAGTGGCATTGGGAGGTGCCCTCGGACTTCCAAGCTCTAGTCAAGGTACTAATGCCCAAGGACAATCAAGGGAGTCTTTATTCAGACCTTTATTTATTAGTTTCATTGGATTAGGAGGTCCATGGAGTGACTAGGCCCAAGGACCTGCTTGAGGCGACGTTGACCAGATGTCACTCACAATACTGTCCATTCCGACACAATGTTTTGCCAATAGGCCAAATCTTGTCTTTATTGATTGCTATTATCTGGTTTACATTACTTTAAGATTCTAAGAGTGGGGACCATGTACCATAAAGGCGGAAGATACTCAATGGAACTACCTCACTACTAATTCTACTGAAAATGCAGTAGTGGCTGTAACACATAATATAATAGAAATAGATTTTTTCCATAGCAATGTGTAATGAAATATACCATGTGTATATAATAAAAAAGTGTTATTACAGACCTCACAAGAGCTACAAACAGCTACACTAGCTTATGATAAAGCCAACAGTGCACATGCAGCAGCAAGAGAGATGGTTTACCTGGCAGAGCAAGGACTTGCAAGACTTGCTGAAGGATCGGAAGGTGGTCTTACACTTGATCCAGCTTGGCAGGAAATGCTCAACCATGCTACTCATAGAGTTAACCAGGTCAGATAAATATAAAATACAGTCTGTTTTTTTTGATGTTCATTTTATTAGACGGACTGGAAAATAATGTTGCTTTCTTAAGTTAAATTCACACGACTACATTTCTAACAACTTTTTGTTTCTTATTAGCAATATATTCACCTGCTTTATTAACAACCTTTTGCCATACAAATTTTCAAGGCTGTAGATGTAAAAATAAATTGGTATTACTGTAAAACATGTCAACAGAAACAACATTTTATTTGTGTGTGAATCTTTATTTTATTTATAAAGGATCTTAATTTTATTTATTATATTGATATTTTGACGATTGGAGTATATAATTTAGGTCTGTGTGAGAAAGTGAAGAAATAAATAGAAAAGCAAAGATTGGTTTTTGTAGTAAGAAACAGAACATTACATGGTGCATAACATTATTGACTGACAAAATAGGGTTGCTCGAAGTCACTAAATACTTGCAGGGAAGTCAAGTCATTGTGGAGATCTTTGAGGGAGGCTTGACCTTGTAGAGCGAGTCTAGTAGTGGTGGTTGGTTTGATTCCCAGGATAGTCTTATTAAATTCACACTTTCTATATTAATTATATAGGATAACCACCGAGTACCATACTGAGTACCGCATCCTCTGAGTGGCACCATATCTACCAAGCATGGTGATTACAGAATATCCTCTATAGATATCATTGAGGGAGGCCTATGTGAACTTAAATATTACTATATATTATTAACCACCACTAGACTTTGGAAGACCCAGGAGACTCAATCATGGTCCCATACTGAATAGGTCCAGTTGCACACACACATATACAGATGAAGACATACATAGATATTGGTTCGGAACAATTAAGATATGTTTTCATGTGTGTTTTTATTAATATAGTTTTGTGTGTGTGTTTGTGTTTACATAAGTTAAATTATTATATTTATTATGTGCAATAATATTATTATTATTTAAATCATCAGGCGGAGTCAGATCGGGCTGCAGCAACAGTAACGCAGAGAACAAAGGCAGCGGCTCATCGTGCTGCAGCAGCTTTAGTGCAACAGCTGCAAAATGGCTTGAAGAGGCACATTGCTAAATCAAGGTACATTTCATTAGATCTAGACCAGTGTTTCTCAAACTTTTTTGTGGCACGCCCCACCTTAGACTTTTTAAACTTATGTCTCTTATGTAATATTGATAATTATTTAAGAATTTGCTTTTAATATTAAATTTGGCAGCAAAGCATTGCATTGAAACGGCCCGGAGTAAAGGGAAGATATTTTTTCCCCCTGTGGGGCGTGGGACATTGGGAAACACTGTTTTAGACTCATCTAATAATGCATACAATAGACAACTATTGCCTGTAGATTAGATTTCGTCATCGCAAACTTTTAATATATGTATAGAATAAAAATTAAATATTACTTTTTAATATATTTGCTAGTGTTACCATTTTGTGATTTTAAAAAAATAATTGAAAAATAAAAAAAAATATTTTGTAAGTTACTTTTAATAAGCGCTACCATTAAAGTCTAGTACGTTCTTCATCGCACTGGGGCAGGGCTGTTAAACTTGCGGCCCGCATTTTTTGGGGCCCGATTAATATTTTCTTTGGGTCAATTTTGAAGTAGTTCTGATTAATATTCTGATAATTCCTTCCATTATAGGAATTAAGTATGCCTATTATTCAAGCTGTACTGCTGGTAGTTATTAGGCAGTCGCCTTCCAATAGAAAAAATATTATTATTATAAAATGTTTCAGTGATAATTTTATATGGGGATGTTGTAAATCTTAAAGTTTATAATAAATCGTCCTGTATATAGATAGAGATGCAATTTTAATAAGTTACTAATCTCTATAGTAATACCAGGCTTCCGTCTCACTCGCACAGTTGAATTTCGAATTTACGATATAAAAGCGCTTTCCATAGTAAGCTAACACTTGTTTGAGTAGGTTAGTCCGCTTCATGAGAATTAATAACACTCTCTTGTACTAGCTTAATGCATATATGAGCTTCTTTCTATCTAGTTTAGTTTGCACAGAAAATTTTTTTCTTTCACAGGCCGCACGACGTCGCCCACCATGCAATGCCCACGTTTGGTATCTTTTTTTCTTTTATCTTTGCATGTTTTTAGAATATTCTCTATGCATGTTAGTTTGCATGTAATTTTTTTCACGACTGATTATTTTAATTTTTTTTTTGTAAATGCTCGAAAATTGTTGATTATTTATTTGGTCATAATTACATAGAAATTTTCATATGTATATTTATGCAAATGTATATATTCGTAGATGTTGTAATTATAAAAAAAATGTTTTTTTGTTTTTTAATCGACGTGAGAAAACTTATTTAGTCACCTCTCTAACACAATAAATTCTGTTTTGTATATATACTCTATGTTAAAAAAATTCTGGGGACTTAAAAAGACGTACACTAAATGATCGTACCTATAGTAACGCAAAAATCGCTCCTACATAGCGCGAGCGTTTATCACCTGCGCCGGCGCATCGGTCAACTTCGTCTGTCTTCGGCCGCCGCTCGCCATTGTTAGCTATGCTATGGCGCTGTACGCACGCTTCTTGCTACCGCAATTTTTTTCCAACTCATTTGCAACGTATTAAAACCTAATTTTTTTTAATTTAATGTTTTTCTCTTTGGCTAGGATTAGTTACTATCTCTTTCTATCTGTACTGTGCTAAATTCTGAATTAAACCGTATAATATTTAACTTATTAGTTAGTGAACAAACTAACATTAACCATAATTTTATATAGCGTTTCCTGTAGTGTTCTGTGGTCCAAGTGACGAGATGTCGCTGTCCGCGATGTTTCAATGACCAATGAATTCTCACCTTTAACCTATTTATTCGTGTTTTGAGCATTTTAAACGCAATTTTTCATAGATATATCTAATATTTACATTTTTGTCGGGTTTTGTGAATATTGTAGAAATATATCTCCAGAGCTCCGCCTATAACAGATAAATTTTGAAAGTAATTTATGATAAAATACGTATGTGAACCTCTGAATTAAATTATTTAATATATATACTGTGTTATATGAAGGACTAAGACTTGTGATTATATGTCGTGGGTTCTATTCCCAGGATACAATTTCTATGCACTAATTATATAGGATTTCCGCTTGGCATAAACAAGTTTCCAGAGGATGAACAACAGCGCCCTCTACTTACTAAAACACCACATTGTGGTCGACAACCGGCCTGCCAAGCGGATTATGTATATCCTATATATTTGAGGAAGGCTTATACCTTGCATGGCGTCTATGGTGTGATACATAAATGTAAAGTTTCAGAATTTAATAAGGTCTAAAAATTTCAGACCATACTTCGAAGAGAAGGCACGTATTAATGCAGCGCTGGAGGCCCAAAAGGCTCGAATCCAAACGTTAGAGGAGCAAGTTGCGGAAGCGAAACAGCAATACGCATCAGCTTTGAGGAATCTCGAGAGAATATCCGATGAAATACACCGACATCGCTCCAGACGACAATCTACTAGAAATGGTATATATATATATATTTTGTGTAATTTTAATTAGTAGCATGACGATTATGGTGCCCATTTTCCCTCACAAACACAAACACTTATAGATACACTCACATATATATGTAATAAGATACACATGCGCAAGCGCACACACACGCACACATACGCACACGCTCACACGCGCGCGTTCGCACGCACATACATATACATACCTCTTGTTAGTTGATGTGTGACACTCCGCACAAGACACCGGGATATACATAACAGAACCAAATGTTACTCATCACATCACATCACCCGTTTTTCAAAAGCGACCACCCGTTCCCTTACCGTCAACAGCGAGGACGAATCATGGTTGTTCCAGATCCTTCCTTGGCTCGCCTGTAGTCCACGCTGCTGTCCCAAGCCGCATATAACATCAACACAGTGAATACACAGCTCTACAAGGGTAGAGCGCTTTGCTACGTGCAAATGTCTTAATGCAACTTGTACGCCCTCTATCAGCTTTTTTTGATTTTATTTTTTAAGTTCACGGACCCTTCTGCTCCATGAACTTATCTCCGGTTAACGGTCTGCGCTTGAAATAATGATGTTCTATTTTTTTGTATTTAATATTCTTTATCGTACACGACAAGATACATAATATACAGATATAATAATATACAGAAAAGTACAATGGGGCGGTCTTATCACACAAGGCAATCTCTTACAGACAACCATAGTAAGGAAAAGATAATAGTACTTATAAAGGGTAGTTCACGTGTACAAAAAAATACATATTCACAAATAAATGAACATAAATATACATAAACATACATAGGCATACATACTTAAACATACATACATACGTATATAACATATATACTTGTAATAAAAAAGGTTTAATACATATTATAGATATTTAATTTTCTATGGTTTGTATAGGAAAATAAATATTGTTGTGAAGTGATCTCACAATTATACCTTCATGGCAACATTCATCCGGTCTTAAGAAAAAAAACGTAATACATTCAAATCGGTGGATTCCTTCTGAAATTTTTTACATAGGAAAATATTTAAGCGTCTTTGGTTAGACTAGCCATGGGAGTTTATGTGGGATTAGCGAGTTGAAATGGTCACACCATTGGGCACAGAAGATATGGTTTCGGAACGGAGACCATAGAACTGAACAAGGTTGTCAGATGACTTGGTTTAAGTTGCTGGAATACACTGGGTACCTATAGAGGACATCTATGTCCAGGAGTCGAGGTCCTGCAGCTGAAACTATGACTGATGATATGTGATGATGTTTATAGACATAGATCGGTCAACTATAACGGATACGGCCAGTGAATCGAATACCAGTGAGAACCTGGAAGAGCTGTGCGATCACAGCGCTGACGCCAGCGTGAGGGAATGGCTGCGACGAGCAGCTGACGCACAGAGACCTCATTGTCTACCTGACGGTGACACTTGGACGGAGATAGACCTGGACTACTCGAGTCCTGAAGAGGTTTGTATTTTATGCTTTACCTATCTCGTATTAAATCAGATAGCCATGCTTGACGAAGCCGTAATAATAAGAAGTAAAGGTTAGCAGCGTGGAATATGAATGAATGTCTAAACAAATAGAAGTGCGTATGAATGAATGATTATTTATATTAATTAATCGATGAACGTGCGAACGAATGAATGCGTGTATGAATGAATGTACAAACAAATGGATCAGTGTATGAATGAATGAATATGTGTACATGATTGAGTCGATGAATGTACGACCGAATGAATGTTTTGTGACTGAAAAGATGAACGAATTAATGTATATATAAAATAATGTACAAATGTATGAACAAAATAATGAAATACAGCCCTTTTCTGTGGAATAAATATAGAATTTATGTCGACACTGTTACCTAATAAAATACCGTAAGAGGGAATGCTATAAAATAACTAAAATGTACGAGTCGAGTCGTATTAACTACCATTGTCTTCCAAGCTACATTCATTTTGCAGATAAGCTTTGAGAAATGTTCTCTACGGCCACGTTCTACGCCAGAGAAGACGCCTTCGCCCCCTAGTCCACTGGAGTCCAAGGTTTCAGCAGCGTCTCCGCGACGTATCATACGCGCTGAACGAACGGCTTTGAGGAACGAGCTCAGGAATGAACTTCGAGCTGAACTGCAGAACGCACGCCGTCAGAGTCTTGATGCACTCTTACATGACACCGGCGAACGGGTGAAGGAGATGTTTCAAGGTAAACAAAATATAAACAACTGTGATCAAAATGTAAGGTAAAATTGACATTTAAACTCCCGAGCATCAGGAAGGAATTTTTTTTTCTAGGTTGGTAACACTGTGACATTTGTCAAGCGTCTGTTTGTCAAAAGTTGGAATATCATTTCTGTGTTTGGCACTAATCGGTGTAATATAACTCCTGAAGATGCCCCGTGGAGGGGTGAAACGCGTGTTGATTGATTTAACGGTGGTAGTTGTGTAATTTGCATTGTTTGCCGCATACGCATTTATCAGCGGGCTGGCGGGCGGTGCAATTTGTTGCACGATTACCACTGCATATGCGGAAGTGGCTCAATATCGGTCCTTTTCTTACTTAGGATGGAGTTCCGCAAAATAACGCCTGATTCCATTAAATGGAATAACATTTGTCTAAGCCCAAATCATTTTGTAAGTTGTTTTGTGTCTCAAACGAAAAGTCTTGATTGGTTGATGTCATACTGCATTGGTTATTCGCGACTTATTTAAAATCTTGACTCATGTCGTTCCGCAACCACCGTATTCGCCTAAGTTGGCTTCGTGCGACTTCGATATTCAGCAAACTGAAGGCCAATGCAAGGACGCCGTTTTGACACGATTAAGGAGATAAAAACCGAGGAAAGAAGCTCTTTTTATGAACCTCGTTTTTGAGGGTCTCTCGTTCCTCCTGTTGTTGAGACAGGTACTTTTCATTTTTGGGTATTATATTTTTTTCATGTATGTATTGCTTACCTTTTTTCTCTTTCTTTCTTTATAGTATCTTTTGTTCTTTTTCTTACCTCCAATCTGTTATAAAATCTTCCACTCCTTTAACATTCTTGTCGTCCTATCACCCCTCTACTTCATCCCCCAAAATGATAATGTTATATCCTAGTATTATTATCACAGTTTTCTCATCAAATTAACTTATTTTCTATATTTTTATTTTATGTCCTAATTTTTACTGTGTTTTTAACTAGATGAGGATACATTAATTTGAATTCTATTATTATATTTCTATAGTCTTACTATCCCTTTATTAACCTTTGTTTCTTTCACAATTGTATACTTTACAAATTGTTGGACACGCAAGAAGAAGGCGACAGTTACGCCCTCTATTTTTCTCTCAACCTCACACTCATCTCTGGGTCTTTCAAATACGTACACCACGAGACACAAAAGGTCTTCAATACCATCTTCTGTCCCATTGCATGTATGCAGCAACCACCATATTCGTCTGATTTGGCTCCGTACGACTTCTGGTTATTCAGCAAACTGAAAAGACTAATGTGAGGATGTCGTTTTGATTAGATTGAGAAGATAAAAACTAAATCACAGGTCTTGGAGACGATACCAGAAAAAAACTCTTCTGTCTTTCGAAGGTTGGAAAATTAGAAAAAACGTGTGTCTTAGTTTTAGTGTCTTTTCAGTGTCAGTTATTACTTTGAAGGGCATTAAATTGATTTGGAAGAATGAATAATATAAATTCACTTTACTTTTGGATAACAGTGTTATATATACAGGATGATTGTTTATAGGGTTATCGCTGTTCGGTGAGCGTCGCGGATCGGGATCGGCTCCGCGCACGCCACGTCGTCGATCTCCGAACACATCCTCGGCGTCTTCTGATCGCCACTCTGACACTGACAGCTTACCCAGGTAAGTCCGCTATAGTCCAGCCTTGTATACCCGAGGGTAAGTATACAAGAAGTCCAGTTTAATAATAATCCATAACTGATAAAGGTGCCCTATATTTATATAAATAGTTTAACTAGTGCAAGATCGAAACAGCCAATGAGAACACGAGGCAGCAGCCTATCTCTCTCACTTATATAGCGCGCTCACTCGCACACTATACTGCGCTTATCGACTCAGCCAATGAAAGCGCTGGGCATCAGTCTTTCTCACTCGCTCATTTAGCGCGCCCGCTCGCACACTATACTGCGATTATGAACAGCCAATGAGAGCGAAGTGCAGCAGTCCGTCTCACTCGCTCATTTAGCGCGCCCACTCGCACACTATACTCCGCTTATCGACTCAGCCAATGAAAGCGCTGGGCAGCAACCTTTCTCACTCGCTCATATAGCGCGCCCACTCGCACATTAGACTGGGCTTATGGACACAGCCAATGAGAGCGAGGTGCAGCAGTCCATCTCACTCGCTCGTATAGCACGCCCGCTCGCATATTAAACTGTACCTATCGACATAGCTAATGAAAGCGCTGTGTATCAGCCTATCTCACTCGCTTATGTAGCGCGCCCGCTCGCACATTAGACTGCGCCTGTCAACACAGCTAATGGGAGCGAGGTGCAGCAGTCCATCTCACTCGTTCGTATATCGCGCCCGCTCGCATATTAAACTGTACCTATCGACATAGCTAATGAGAGCGGGGTGCAGCAGTCTATCTCACTCGCTCGTATAGCGCGCCCGCTCTTACACTAGACTGCGTCTCTTGGTAAATGCCGGTTGTAGCCAGTTTTAATGCTTTGGCGGCGATACATATATATGTGGGTGGATTCCAGAAACAGTATCTTGCTGATGGTAGATTCCCTTGAAGCCGGAGATATTCTCCCAATACTTAGATACTACAATGTGGCACCTGGATGTTTCGTGGGATATACAGGTGCCACTTCACAGGTATGGAGGGCGACCCATAGCCGTTAGAGCCAAAAAGTTCTAGAGGCGACCACGTGCTGGTAAACGTGACGTGAGTAGGACCCCCCCCCCCCGTTCTTTGGATGGGAGTAGTTCAAGAAAAATCATCATGGAAATCTTGAAGTGGGCGTCTATCATGATGATGGTAACACATCACAATTAAACACACTATAAATATATTTTAACAGATACAATACATGTTTTTCGTGTCTTTTATATTCTAAAATTGGCAATCATTTTATTTTTAGTGTTGAGATGTTGACCGATGATCAAATCGCGTCTCTAATGCTGGACGCACAGCTGGAGGCGGTTTGCGAGAGACTAGCAGGAGTTGCAGTAAGGCAGCCGAGGTCACCACGTTCACCTGAAGCTAGATTTTGAACTCTACCCTCAATTTAAGGTAGGGTTTTCAATGGAAGTGTGAAGAAAAATCTTACGCACTATAGGATTGTATGTTGTTTATTATGTAAAAGAGATTTTATAAATTTGAACCTTATTTGTGGGACGTTTAGGTTGAATTTGCAACGTTTTGCAGCCATCCATGACAATTCCAGTGCATTTGAGATGTAGTATAGTAAGGTTCAACTGATTTGAACATTTTAATCGATTACTAGTAATATATAGTTTGAATAAAAATCATACGCACTGTAGGGTGATGTGTTGTGTATTATGTAAAAGAGATTTTATAAATTTTAACCTTATTAGTAGTGAATTTGGGTTGAATTTGCAATAACATTAAATTTTCAGGGCATTGAATCAGATATAAGATTGTAAAGTTCTGATTTGAACAAGGATTTGTTATTTGGATACCGTTGCCATCATCAAAATAATTTTAAAAAATTGTGATCATCGGTGGGTCATCAATCTCCTCTATCATCTTCTTCCTTTATTCTTTCTCTTATTAAAATTTGATTAGCTTTTTTTACACGATTTTGAAACACTATTTTTTGTTCTAGCACGAACACACCTAATTTATTTTTAATTCTTATTTTGACAGTGCTTATAGAAACTTATCTATATAGCAATAAATAAAGTGGGGGGTACCATTACCCCTTGATTTTAGTCCAGTAATAAACATTTATGCTTGGTGTTTTTTTTACTGAAAACGAATATTATTGTTCTTATTATTATTTTTATTTTACGCTCTATTTCGTAAAAACATTTATTTTTCTCATCTTACACGATTTTAATTAAAACATGTCCCTGAATATCATATGTCGTTCGTATTTTTAATACGAATTGTTTGCATAATTTTCTAAGGAAACTATCTACCGTCTGAAAAGAGAGTTGAGAGAATTATTTTTTTTTTTACTGGCAACTATTTACTACAAATTGAATAATACACAAATACGCATGTAATAATGTTATCAAAAAGTAAGGTTAATTTGTTTATAAAATGTTAATTATTTATTTATGCTTCTAAATCAATTTCAAATCTTTTAAAGTAACTGCTTTGGTCAACGCTTTTTCCTGTCATGAAAACAGTTGGAATATTCTATTTTCGGTACAGCCTTAAAGACCTATGATTCGATTTAATCTCCTCGATAGTGTCAATACGGCGTCCACTCATTGACCTTTTACTGAATAGTCAGAAGTAAACAGAAGGAAGACGATTTCAGTCAAGTTTTTGGTAAAAAAAGGTCGTAAAGAGCAGATGCAATTACATCGATCAAAAGACTTGACCTGTTTGGGATAAAAACAATCATAAAATGGTTTTGGGTTGTGCCAAATGATATTCCAGCTGTCAAATTCTAGCTGTCAAACATACGCTTGGCAAATGTCACAGTGTTACCAACCTAGGAAAAAAAGTTACCTGATGCCTGGGAGTTTAAATGACAATTTCATCTTACTTTTTGATCACAATAGTGCATAGTGATCATATTGCTATGCTTCACAATATTGAACTCTATAACAATGGAAGAGAGTCGAAATAATAATTCAAATACCACGTGATATTATTAGAGTTAGAAAATAGATCTTAAGTACTAGACGCTAAGGTAGCTATTCACTTACATATAATAATGCAATACTAGTGAAACAAGGCCTAAATGCAAGGAGTTATTGCGCTTATTGAACCTTAACTTGTTAGATATAAGAGCTATATTCGTTGAAACATAAATTCCTATCAAGTAATGCCAGATAGATTTAAGTAATATTTAGATATAAGTTACATTAAAGTATTGATATTGATATAATTTTTAAAAAACAATTATGGCAGTATTATTTTTATTTTTTAACTCCGAAATGGCAGTTATATTTAGGTTGATATTAATAATTTTTAATATTTATTTTAAGCATATTTTTTTAAAAGTACATACTTTAATAGATGCACCAGTGTCTATATTTTTTATCTGGTGCTCTGTATCTTTATAAATGCAATTTAAACATTTAAAACGCTCTCAACTGTCTATGGGAGAGCTACATGTGCTTTTATTTTTAATTTATAAAATTCGTTTTAGATGATCTGTTATTCAGATGCAATTGTTAGTAACTATTTAACTCTCTATTAAATTGAACTTAATACAACCTACTTAACATAATAACACTATAGCAATGCGTGCCTCATTGAACAGTGTCTCTGCGACACTAACGCCCTCTTCTATTAGCGTTGTACGCAAAAATACTTTTTTAAAACTACCCTACATTAATCACTTGTAAAAGTACCCTCACTTAACAACATAATGATTGCTAACTTACTTATCAAATGTTATTAAGGCTAAGAAATTATAGAGAAGGCTTTATTGCTAAAACTTATCTATCTAGCTTAATAATTCACAACCTGAGATTTTATAGAAGTGTTTAGTAATCAACACTTTAAATTTATAAAGCCTGTTGTTCACGACACGTTACATGCAAGCTTGTATATAGCAAAGCTACTGGTCGTTTTGCGCTAACATGTGATCACCATCAATTCGTAACGTAATAGATTATCCCTAATTATGTATGCACATAGAAAGTTCCAGAAGAACCACGGCTTATGCGATGCTGTGAAATTTAAAAGTGCCTATTAAAAAGGTAGATGTACAACAGGCCTAACATGTAAATGTGCATGATAAAGGATCTCTGATAAAGTATTTTAAAAGGCGCCTGTATATGAAATAATTGCTTTTGAAACACGTGAACATTTGATTACTCCAGATAGATCTCCAGGGGTACAAAGAAGGCTTGACAGGAGTGTAAGGTTGTGTGACAAAAAAGAGGCTCTCAATTCGTAAACGGAGGTTCACGAAAAATTATGCTTTCGTTAGTGAAGAACTAGTTGTCTTGACTTCACCTTTCAATGTAGGCAATTTTATATTTGGCCAAATTTACTTTTTTAATTGATTTACTAATCAATCATTTCTCACTTTCTTCTGGGAATTTCTGGAGTTGAGTCGAAGAAGAAAGAAAAAAATGCATCGACTTAATAGTATAGGGTGACAATGCAGCTGATAAGTTATTCCAGTCCTATACTATTCGTAAGTCACGAAACGTCCCTCCTAAAAACATGAAACACTGAAGCGTTCATAAAAATTTTTAATTAATTGAAAGCTGTCACTGTACACGTCACAGATGTCCATTAAATATGACAGCTGTCAATTATATATCGCAGCTGTCAATTAAATATGACAGCTGTCGGACTAGCTATCTTATACCCGCTTAGCATGGCTCGCACTGCGTCTTATTGATCTAATTTTATAAAATAAATTTTTGGTCATTTTAAACACTTGAAAGAAAAATTTTGGCCATGTTTAGTATCTATATAATCTAAATATTAATAATTTTAATTTCTAAGACCTTTTAACTTTACAATTCATTCTTGGTAATTTTTAACATCTCAAAAAATGTTTTGGCCAATTTTAACCACTTCGGTACGGCGCTTGTCGGCCACAAAACCATACATTTAGCCGAGCGTCGAGTATAGTCGACGGGCGTAATATAAACGAGCACGGCCGACCGTCGACTTTAGTCGTCAACCAAGGTATTTTAACCTTTCTCTGCAATTATAGTTTATAATAACATTAGGTGAACGTAATGCGTATCTGTATGAACTTGTCTAACACTCATTAAAAGTGTGTTAAAGACCAAGAGGCGCTCAGTGTTGCAACAGGTAAGAGGCGGTATTGAGCATTCATCTGTGGCCGTCGACTATACTCGACGCTCGTACCGAAGTCGTACCTATATGAGCTACAGTTTTCACTATGCGTTTTAATGAACACCCCCACAATCCCCCCTACGGGTGGAACTCAGTAAACTCCGTTTTTAGCTGATCTATACTCGGCTAAAAGCATATTCCTACCAAATTACAAGTGTCTAAGCTTTATGGTTCTAGAGATGTATTGATGAGTCACTACATAGGTGGAATCTCAATGTCTATAGGTTTAAATAATGGCGGGAAAAACAAATTAGTGATGTTTGTTATTAAATTAAACTACAAAAACATGTTAACAATGTAGATTAATTGCAATAAATAGATCTATGGTAAGTTTTTAAAGTAGAAAATTATTTGTATTTTATCTACAAAAATTACAGTGTGGCTGTATGCTGGGTGTTGCCTTTGTTTCTAATTTAAAAAAAGTTACGTGATTTATGAAAATCTTTTGACAATAAATGCAAGTAATAATTTATAACATATTAATTGTACAATAAAATGTAGATTTTAAAAATCCGCTTAGACATCGTCAATTAACGCGTAGTGTTTTTTTGTTGTGACATTTAAATATTGCACAGATACTAAATATGTTCTAAATTTGAATTAAATATTAGCATAGCACAGATAAGTAACATGCTCTTGACAAACATGGCTCCAAAATATTTATATCTTTGTCTCTATACCGTTTTATTGTGTATGTAGGTTCTTCGCCTCAATTTACTGTTCTTACCTGCCAGTGAAAAATCACTGTCACTACCTCTGCAACATTCTCCGAAACGCGCCAGAAGAGGTATCCCCTACTAGCCATCCGGATACCCTTAAATACCCCTTTTCATTTATCTCCATCTTGACGTATTTCTAATTTTGTTATCATATATTTTTTCGAAGTAACTATATATGCTCTGATATGACAACCAGTCAGGGAATTAAACTTGAAACTCCAGATCAATTTAAGTATAAGCACTTCATAAAACAATGTGTTAGTTCTCCCAGAAGAAAGAGTACTCCGTGTAATACATAAGAACCACGCAAATTAATCGCGAAAGACGTCCAGTCCTTTCGTTCATTTATTCGAGTCAGTCGATAGCCGCCCAGCGCTGGGCATAAACCCCCCGCTACTCAAAGATCGCTACAAAGATCGGCCTTGCGCCGCCTGCATTCAGGAAATTTCAGCGACGTTATGTCAGGGATATATCTTTGGTTCACTATATTGGAGGTCTAGTCCCATAAAGGGCGCCAATAAGCGTTATATGTCTAATAAATAAGAAATGATGTCTGGCTTTGAACTCTTTTCTCTATTCTTGTATGTTTTATAAGTAATTTGAATTGCAAGATTATAAAAAAATATCCTGAGGTACATAATGTATATTCTATAGAACAAGTGGCATAATAATATGCTGCATGAAATCAAATTAAAAAAAATCGTTTTTCAATATAGAATGGAATGTACTTATAGATATCAAAATGAATTCTGATATCCGTGTAATACAGGCCCGTCTTAGGTGGACCGTAGTTTGTTCGAACTGTAATTAATTTGTGGAGAAAGAGAGAATTCCAAGTAAGAAAAGGACCAATATTTAGCGACTTCCGCACATGCAGTGGTAGTCGCGCAATAAAGTGCACCGCCCGCCAGCCCACTGATAAATGCGTATGCGGCAAACAATGCGAATCACACAACTGCCACCGCCAAATTAGTCAACACGTGTTTCACCCCTCCACGGGGCATCTTTAGGAGTTATGTTACACCGATTAGTGCCAAACACAGAGTCACTCTGTCTGTCAGAGTCACACTGCATGTGCGGAAGTGGCTAAATATTGGTCCTTTTCTTACTTTGGATGGACTTCCGCGAGGTAACGCCTGATTCCATTAAATAGAGAGAATTCTAACGAACTATTTTAGATGTGATATAAAAAATGTAATAATATACAAAAGCATTCCAACTACAATTAGGGCTTACAATACCGGTTTCCCGGTCGATTTTTGTCCGTTATTAAAAACCGGTTCTCATGTAAAAATACCGGTATTTTGGTATTACATTATAAATACAAAACGCAAGTAATTAAAATATTTCAAAATTACTTTCATTTTAGTTATATTTTTTGCTTATTTAATTATATAATGCCATACGAGCTTGTTATATGTAAAATGTAACATACAATTTATTATGTACTTTTTTTCACTTGCACATTTTTTTGTATATATCTACTCTCTATGTAATAAAATAAATAATATCTACTTATTTCAGAACAATATTTAATGGATTTCATACAATATTTGTTAACAAGTCAATATAGCATCTGAGGTAAGTAAAATATAACTAGTATTTTTTAATTAATAATACCGGTTTTAATACCGGTATTTCAAATATCAAATACCGATATCCAGATTTTAGTTCGGTATTGTAAGCCCTAACTACAGTACCTGGCGATAAATATTACACATCGACCTTTGGAAAGAGACAATCGGCTAATTTCGGCTTCGTAGAGCGTTATCTCTGTCGCACGAAATATGACTGACAAAACGTCACATAGGTAGTGTGGGACAGAGATAATTAACACTAAATGAAACCATACAATGTTGAAATTACAATCACTATGTAATGGTTTATTTTTGGCATTTTGCGCAAAAATTACATTGAATAAATGAATGATAAACTCGTTTTTCTTTTAAATTTTGACTTAGAGCACTTTCATAATTATGGGTACAAATAAAAAAAACATTTTCAATATTGAAGATATAAACCAGATTTCATAAAAAAATAGTTTTGAAATTTTGTCGTCTTCATACATCGGGTAGGTAGGATATATATTCTACAAGATTTATGTTGTTTAATACGTTTGGACTTCGACTTTCGCATATACTTTAAAATAAATAATAAAGGTAACATAGTAACAGGGTTTTCTGAAAATCGCTTTAGTTTCATTTGTCGGGTATGATACCTAGGATACAAACTGAATTATATAGTAATGTCATTGCTTCATAAGTAAATTTCTAAAACACTACGATCAACAACCCGCCTCCCACGCGTGGGTGAATATGGTATATCCCCTAGTATATCTTTGGCGGAGGCCTATACTTTTCAACGGGTGTCTATGAAATGAATCGATGAAGATGATGAAATAAAACATAAATAGAGCCTTGTAAAACCATAACGTCATCGTCAGGACATCGAAAAGGGGAATCCCACAGAAATATAATTGTTTATATACATCGGGCGACAGAGGGCGCTTTACAATAATTCTCGACACGTAATTGGCTGACGATTTTTATTGGTTGAACAATGAGTTGGTATAAATATGGGTTAAACTTGATGAATATACACACTTCTAATTCGAACTTCGTATTGTTATGTCCTATCAGGAACATATATGCGGAAGTTGAGGGTACATTTTGAAATTGAATATTTCTTTTATTTTTACGGTCTTCCAGAATATCTCGAATGTTGTTGCGAATTGAAATAAATTTATAATTGTTTATAGAAATATATCATGTTTGAGATAACATTAGTATTGTTAAGGTGTATGACTAAGTATTTCCTTGCTTTTTTGGTCGTAGTTGAGCGATAGTCGTAGAAAAGTATGATATATAAATTATGGACATTTAATTTCATATCAGACTCATTCGCGTTGACCAGAGATTGCATATTCGAATACATGTTTACCTTATAATGGTTATCTGCTAAGAAATTATGGAAGCGGCTTTAATAAATTATATTTAGATACAACAATCCACACAAAGTGGGCTGGTTCCAACAGGACCTGATGGAAATCTGTGGTTGAGATTTATAATAATGCCGTGACCACACAACAGAGAATCATGTATCATCGTGGCATAAATTGTCCACTGTTGGACTTACGCTTTCCCAAACCTGTTGGTACGTACCGTTTCGGACCTATTCCTAATTTGATGATCACTGTCTCCAAAGTTCCAAACCGTTGGGTTATACCAATGGGTACAATACACCTGCTCAAAGCCAGGGATCTATTTATGGTAGATATTAACTCCGCTGTTTCAGACAGCAGTACTTTTTAAGATGAGTGCCCCATGTGAACGCACTCCCCGCACGTCACCAAGAATACATTAACAATTCAATCCTCGTTCGGTACGCCAGATAAGCTGGCTCCTATATTTATTTTCTTTTGTTCCCCGCTGTTGGGGACCTCTCGTTCCCCTATCTCGTGTGGAACAGGGACTTTTTATTTCTAGTAATTTATTCATATTTTTTATTATTATCATTCTTCTCTTTCATGTATCGTCTAATCTGTCGTACTGTTTCTTTCATTCTACAATTTTCCCAGTCTTTCTCTTTCATTCCATTAGCCATACATCCATTCTCAACCACTACATTCTAGGTTTCCTTACTATTTTGTCTCCTATATTATCCAGATATGGTACCAGAGTTGTTGGCACACTTGCTTCCCAATTCCCATCACAGGATGTAGCCTAAACACCCGGCAGCGTCGCGTGATATAGCAGCGGTAACTTGCCGGCTTTGGTAGTCATCCACCAAACCAGACCCTCGCACATATCCGACGTCTGGAATAAACCACATAGCCACTGCGGATCTGACACCAATGACCAGTACCAATCGCTCATCCAGGGCTATTGGTCCCTGTAGTGCTCTAGTCCAAACAATCGGACCCGAAGTTTCTATTGAGAGACGACTGAAGCCGAGTGTCTCTCCAAAAGACGACAAATATAAGCTTGTGGAGGTAAAGACCAGAGTATTTTAGTCCAGGAAGACTGAATAGACTGAAGCCTAATATCGCTTCAGTCGGTGACTTACATCTGTCCGCATCTATTGTCTTCCCACGACTAGATCTTGCCGGACCATGATTCCCACTTCAAGACCTTCATACCCCAGTGGATATCAGATTTGTCCGCTTTGTGGTCAGGTCATTGCCAATTCAAATTGGCAATCCGCTGACCCATGCTGGTTACTTTTGTTCAACCCTGATTCTATCTTTATTTATATAAATACACAAAGGCAGATTGGTAACTCCACCTTCCAGGTAAATGGAAGACCTTGTTAAGGTAAATAGTGGGTATCCAGTCATATGTCCAGTAGTAGATGTCCCATGTGTCACTTGAGTTGGTGATTTCTGGTGCGGTTTGTCACTCAGCCATTGGCATCCATATTTCTCTCGATGCAAAAGTGTTCTCCATAGTAAGCCAACGTTTAAACTAAGGCTAATATGTATCCGTATATGTATCGCAGTTAACAATTTCAATTTAAATTTAGATGTATCAAATTTAACTGTCGATTCTAAGCAATAGTTCTCCATCCAGATTCTAAATATATTATCATACTGATATTGAAAGGTCGGTGTAAGTGAAGAGGTTTTTGTTCATATTTCACGCGTGACTTTAATTTTTTTTTAAGTTCTTGTGTATTCGTATGGGAGAAGTAGTATTGTTTTTACTGTTTTTCTTCCCACAAGAACCTTTCTTACGTCTTTTTTTTACTAAACTAGTCAAAACATGTGACTCTCTCTCTGATGTTATGACGAGGTCCACGATGCTACATGTTTGCCTAGAAGAAACCTTTTGACTCTTCACTTAAAGACTCTTAAGTTATATTTAGCTGGAAACAATCTCATATGTAGCTTGTTCCATATCTTCCCAAAACCATTAAAAAAGCATAATTTTTGACTTTTTCAAATTTGACATTTCTGCCATTGAGGAATTGTAACAGATAGGTTTCCATTGTAGATATCCTATAGGTCTAGTTGTTGTAAGAAGGTTATATGTCAAACTTTGAGAACCTTTGCTCCCCTGCCACGTGTAAGCAAGAACATTATTTACAATAAATTGTTCACAAAATTGTTGTTGTTGTTTCCACGCTCCTGCTATGTCTTTCCTAAGACCTTTCATTGATATCTCTGTTGCCCTTCTCCCTATCATTCATACCTTGTTACCTATCTTCCTTCGCCATCCCTCCGGAATGCTGTAACAATTTTTATTTTACAATTTTAAATTTTAACTTATATTTTGTATATATAATTTTCATTTTGATTTTTAACAATGTGTTGTAGCGAAATAATCGCAGATGTAAAAACGCTTTCGCTTATGCACTGCCGAACCTCACCGCCATTGTTATTGGTTAATCCATCGGTCTGCGCATGCGCAAAATCTCATGACGCGCTGTGATTGGTCGGTACGTAAGCGGGAGCGTACGATATTCAGTCTATTGTCAAAACCGCTTCACACTCCACTCAATATTTCATTGCATAAAAGAGCGGACGGCACCAAGTGACGTATGTTATTGTTTGTGAATTTGTATTAAAATTTTAGTGCTGTGATTTAATAATGAGTAAATACAGCACCCGGAGATAAATATTACACATCCTTTGGAAAGAGACAGTTGGCTAATTTCGGCTCTGTAGAGCATTGTCTCAGTCTCACACTACCTATGTGACATTTTGTCAGACGTGCGAGAGTGATAACGCTCTACGAAGCCGAAATTAGTCGATTGTCTCTTTCCAAAGGTCGATGAGCAATATTTATCGCCGGGTATTGTACTATATTATATCAATTCTGTATCAATGTTTAATATGTACATTTGAGTTGTGAGTGTTTTATGTGTGTCTACCCTTTTTATCCAAGAGTTTTAATATTTTTTGTGCTTCAGCTTGTTAAGTGTTGGTATCTAAAATTGCCTAGTAAATCTACTAAACAACACGATGTATTCATATTAAGTAGTAAGTGAAATACACTTGAATCTCTTGACTTACTCCAATCATTGAAAATATTTAATAGTACAAAGTTTGTGAGGTAATCATGTCATATTGACTGTGGTTGTCGAGAAAGTTATTTATTAAGATGTTTAATTCTCGTAGTTGGTAAGGTAGATTGTTACAAGTTCCGCTTATATTGGGCTTGTGCACCACTAAATTATTGCGGCACAAATTTGGCAATGTAGATTAGAATCCTATTTATTGACATCACCAGAAGACGAATCGAAAATTATTTTTCTTTATTTATTTATTTATATTTTCTTGTACATCATATAGTATTATAGATAGAAGATAGAAGTGGTACAAAATGTAATTTTCAATATCTACCAGACAACCTTTGGATGGAGATAAGACATGGAAGAAAATGCAGTGAGGAGTAAAGTATTGCCAGAAATTATTGGCTTATTGCAATCCAATAGAAGAAATAAAAACACTTTATACAATGGCAGGTGATTGTAAATCGATGTAAAAGACCTTTTATATCAATTATAAATCACCTGATTTATAATTTTTAGTATTTTTGATTTTAAAATGAGATAGGCTCATAGCAACCAGACATTCGTCATTTTATCTATGCCAGGGGTGAACAACTCGCGGTTCTATAAACATGTTTATGCCCGCCAAACATTTTGAAAATTTGATTTATTTTATCGACTTTCTATCAATATATTGTAATAAAAATAATTATTTAATGATAGTACATACAGTACCCGGCGATAAATATTGCATATCGACCTTTGGAAAGAGACAATCGGCTAATAATCGGCTCCGTCGCACGAAATACAACGAATGACAAAACGTCACATAGGTAGTGTGGGACAGAGATAGAGCTCTTAAGTCGACATTACCCGATTGTCTCTTTCCAAAGATCGATGTACAATATTTATCGCCGGGTACTATACTAAACCTACTCATTCACCGCGATGCATATGCGCGATTTTTTTGCATTGAAGAAATCTTTTTAAAATTTTACATTTATACAAATATTTATTATAGACATAGTTTTGTAGATTATTATTAAGTGTCACTTTATCCCTGGCCCGCGAAATAATTTTCAAATTTAAAACGTCCCGTTGAGTAAAAAGGTTGCTCACCCCTGGACTATGCGCTTTCCACGACGTTGAGTACTCTACTTTTAATCTTAACAAATATATATATACTATATATCTTATACTGTCCTGACGTTTTATTACTAGAAGTCACATTCCAATATCTTTATTAACATATATAATCCATAGATATTCTTCCGTCTGTACGCCGCCGTCAATAAAATTTTGTTCGTTAAATTATTTGTTTATATAGCATCAAAAATATTGGCATTTATTTGTTGAATAGAGACCTCTTCGATTTTCTAAAGATAAAGCCTAGTAAAGATGCCATAAGAAAGATATTATTATTTGCATAACACATGGAATATTAATATATTCCCTCTTGATACTTACGTATTGAAGAGAATAATTTGACCTTTACCAATGCTTTCCATTCCTAATTAAAATAACGGTGAGTAAAATAAATAACATATATTTGCCACGAATGATGGCATTTCTATATATTTATGCCATGTATTGCCACTGAATTCATTGTACCGCTCTTTAGGAAAGCGTGACTGAGAAAAAAGAGCCTGAGCGCCACTAATAGGAAGAAACAGTCGATTCCCCCTCCTTACGTCTCGTCGCGCGCATACCTAAGGCGCGGTACAGCGGTATCGGTAGCACTTTAACTATAAAAAAAAATAAGATTTGTTCTCTGCAGAATTATAATAAGGCATGCGTCACATATATACCGATAATTCGTAAAGATGTTATATTTCAAAAATCCAAGATATATTTGTTTGGCGCTCAAATCCGTACAAATTTGGGACTTTCCCGTAAGGACTCTAAAGTATAGTCACCCTATGGGGTGTTCAATCCAACGATATTGTAGTATGAAACCTTAGCAGAGGCACCTTAAAAAGCCTTTAAACTTCGATGCCTTAAATATTAAAAGTTATCCTTTGCCTCGCTATATATGTGACGCGAGCTTTACCTAACCAGAGTACGTGCTCCGTGTAATGCGATATATGAAATATATAAAGCCTGTGTTACACTAGAGGAGTAGCTTTAAATTGATATTATGTTCGCATTTGTGATATTATTCTGTACAAATGTTAGATACGTGATAATTATAGTGTGGACAGGTGCATGAACGCACCTTATGTTTGACAACTTGCCTTGTATTTAATAAATAAATTATTTTAAGTAGTTCAATTGTTTTTCATTTTAACAACCCTAAGTCTTGATATTAGAATTAGATAAGAACGATATTCGAATATAGAACGAGATTCGAATTTGCAACTGACTAATGAATGTGGCGATAAAAATCGATGAACAACGTCGTCGTTCCGTCGTGAGGGCAGTTCAGACGCCCACTGCAAGAAGTAGATCTTAGCTTCGAGTGCCGGTCTGGCTTTGAAATAAGGGAGGAGACAATACCCTCCCAGATAGGCGGAGATGACAAACAGGCATTCATATCCCTTTGTAAAGAGATCGCCAAAAGGGTGATAGAAAGAATAAAGCAAACAGAGTATAAAAAGATAAATAGATTAAAAATGTAAATAGAAACAAAATTGTGATAGAAAATAATTATAGAATAAGTAACAATGTAAAATAAAAATACAAATCGAAATATGTAAAAAGAAAAAGGGAAGAATGATAGACGAACAGAGCAAAAGGGTAAGAAAGTAGAAATGTAGCATGAAAGATAGAAAACGGACCGAAAGAGAATGTGAAGAATGAAAGAAGAGAGATAAAATAAAAGATAATGTGAAAAAATTAAATGCTAATGAAGTCCCTATCCTACCACAAATAGGGGTACGAGAGGCCCCCAATAGCGGGGGTCTTTATAAAAAAAAAAGAAGTAGATCTTCCCCGAAGATGGGGGATATACCATAATCGCCAATTATGATACGCAGACAATGCTGCTGCCCATCCTCTGTAAATTTGTAAGTGAGAAGTGCAAAGTGTAAATTATACATTACACTATTTCCAGGGAATCGACCTTGCGCCATAAGATCGCAAGTCTCAATCCTCTACCGCTGCGCTTGGCTATCGCGCAATATAGTGACAGACCATATATTGTGACGACAGAATAAATATTTTGCACTAAAAAGACTGCCGAAAAAAAAGTACGAATTCTACGAACAAGCCCGTCGGAGCTGACGGCGCGATATAAAATATAGTATAGATATCTAATGGATTAAGCCGTTCTTTTGCGGAAGTCCATCTCAAGTGAGAAAAGGGCCAATATATAGCTACTTCCGCCAATGTAGTAGTAGTTGTGCAATAAATATATATATATAATAATAAAAAAGTTGTGTAATTCGCATTGTTTGTCGCACGCGCATTTATTAGCGGGCAGGCGGTGCACTTTATTGCACGACTACTACTGCTTTGGCGGAAGTAGCTATATATTGGTCCTTTTCTTATAAACTATGGATTTATTATAGAGACTCGTCTTTCAGATTGATTTATTGTTTCTTTACCTCACCTCCCCAAACCTTGCTGAGCAGTAGAAATTATCTTGCGGTACAATTCACACTATGCGTTAATTATATAACAGGTGGCGCCAAATTATGTCATGATGTGATCGCGCCGTAATTTTTACAAATGACATCTGTCACTGACTGACTGACATTTTTTTTAATATTCTTTATTGTACACGATAAGATATATAATTTACAGTTATAATAATGTACAGAAAAGTACAATGGGCGGTCTTATCACTCAAGGCAATCTCTTACAGACAACCATAGTAAGGAAAAAGATAATAGTACTTATAAAGGGTAGTTCACGTGTACAAAAAAATACATATTCACAAACAAATGAACATAAATATACATATACATAGACATACATACTTAAACATACACACATACGTATATAACATATATACTTATAATAAAAAAAGGTTAAAGGGAAAAAAGACATTTATGATATACAGAGGATTAATTTCATTTCACTGAATTCAGTTTTCAATCTATCTCTTTTTACTTTTGCACCACTTGCTAAGATTGTCACTTCACAAATAAGTTTCCAGAGAATGTTCAGCAGTTTCTTAAGCATACCATAATATCACACACGAGAATATGTTATATCTCCCATAGATATCTTTGGACGAGGCCTTGCAGTGAACGCCTGTAAACTTAAACTACAACGACTGATAAATAAGTGATCAATTTTTATTAAAGGAACCGATAAGAAAAAAAACAATAATAATGTATTGAATATTTTATTTGTCAATATTCCGAATATAACAGACCTAAATGGGACGGCGGACATTCACACGAACAAACAAAGGTAAAAATTAAATCAATTATGACAATATTTTTACAAGGCTATACACATTGATTTTATATTACAATACTGTTTTTGTTTATTAATATGGCAATAGACATTGAAATGCAGTTTTTAAATAACAGAATAGATTCATATTTAAGAAACCCATATATAAATAGTTTTAAAGTATCAAAAAAGTGTTACTAATACAGTATCATAAACAATAAACACGAAGATTGCGACATATGAAGGAACACGATGCGACGAACTCTTCACTAGTGAGGTACAAGACAGGAGATTACTCAAAACCAAAAAAATACTTTTAAATTGATTTTTAAATCAGTTTTTTTTGGTATAAAAAAACGCGGAAACTAATATGTTAGTTACGTATAGTGCAATTAGAAACCATAGATGGCGCTAGTGGTCAATACACTTGCAAATATGAGATATAACGTCAGTACCACGCAGAGACTGGATCAGAACGGTCGTATGCATGTTCGTTAACACTAAACTTACCATAATGGGTCAAATAACATATCATAATGGGTCAAATAACGTATCATCTTATTGCTTTAACTTACCATAATAGGTCAAATAACGTATCATCTTATTGCTTTTGTACATTTTTATTGACTTTTTCTTAGAAATCTATTTTCAATTGCTATACTTTTTTCTTTTTCTTCCTTCTTTTTTTCAATTTAATTATTTCCTTCCAAACAACCATATTTCATACATTCAAGCAGGAAATATAAAGTCGGGTCATTTGTTACGCTGGTAGAAATAGGTACCTAGTAAGTACTGGTATGATTAGTGTTAATATATACATAAATATAGAATAAAACTATTACATAGAAATACCGACATATTCCAATAGCATAGATAGAGCATCGTATTGTACTTCACTGCTGGTGTCTTGAATATGGTAGTCAGTCAGAAGGAAACTATCATTTTTATTTAAAAAGGTGTCAAATGTTATAAACACATTAAAGGAGGGGGATGTTGACGAAAGTATGCTAGGTAACGCAGCGACCGCACCGCCTCGTTTTTCGTTCTAGAGCTGGCGATATTTTGAATAATCATACAAAAATTTAGACTTAAAAAAGTGAACTTAAACTTAAAACTATAATACAAGAATGTGTGTGTATAATAAAAATGAACTAAACAATAATTACAAAAAATGAAAAATATAGCATCTTTTATGATGACAATATTGTTAACACTCACCACGGTGAACAAGGCGATTGCATTTGAAACAAGTCAATTGTTTTATGTGCAGCACAAACTACGCAGTTCATTATACATATAGCTTTTCGACTTTATCATCTATCCGAATTGAATTGTACCTTTTGATGTCTAACGAAATACGTCGATGCGGATCAGTTTTAAATCGTCGAGTTTTTGGTGCCGAGTTCGATGAACCAATTTATGAGATAAATCGTAGTACTACGACTACCGCTTTTAATGTGTTAAGTGCCATAAGGTAACTAACATAAAATACATTTAAAAAACTTTTAAGTTAAACGGTTTTTTGATACCCATATTTTGGTGGTTGTGGAAAAATATGTACCAAGTCCGCCATATTGAAACGGCGTCCATCTTGAATTTTAACTTTTGGCATAATCATCGTGTTTTACTAGTGTAGCCCTTTTATTTGATACCCATATTGAGGGGGTTAAGGAAAAATATGTAATCCGCCATTTTGTATCAGCGGCCATCTAAGATTTATAATGTTTTTTCATTTTATTATATTGTATTGTCATCTAAATTAAATGTGTGTACCAAATTTCAGATCAAACTGACAACGGTAAGGTGCTTAAATTTCAATTTCTCATTTTGACCCAAACAAATAAACAAATTCCGTACGGGGCGAACTAAATAAAACCGTTTAAAAATCAAAGTTATCATGCACCGGCGCGAGACCGGCACTGTGAAAGAAATTCTATCTATCGGTGCCGGGTCCAGATATATCAATATCTCTGCCACCGGTGTTTGCACGAAATTTCAATAATTACTCGAACTCATATTGCAGACGCTATTATATATATATATATATATATATATATATATATATATATATATACACATATTATTACACAGAGTGACTCTGTGTTTGGCACTAATCGCTGTGTTTGCCGCATACGCATTTATCAGCGGGCTGGCGGGCGGTGCACTTTGTTGCACGACTACTACTGCATGTGCGGGAGTGGCTAAATATTGATCCTTTTCTTACTTAGGATGGACTTCCGCGAGATAACGCCTGATTCCATTAAATAACTGGATAAGATTATTAATACGCATTATGTATATATGTAATTTATTATTCAGGCCATCACTGCGTTTTCATTTCAGTCGTATCGTATCCTACTCAGTGGCGTTGCTAGGGGGTGGCGAGCGGGGCGGCCGCACCATGCACCACAAGTAGGGGGGGCACCAAAGTTAAATTTTTTTTTGAATGATGCATAATGAAATGTTAAAATAAAAATGAAAACCATAAATTAAATATAATTAACATAAAAAGAATATCGAATTTTACTATTTTTGTGCTAAAAAAGTTGTTAAATAATATGAACATTAAAAAAAAATAAACTGCTACAAATTATAATATACACAGTGTTTAAGCCTTTCATTCGCAAAACACACAAAGTGTTTTTTAAAAGGGCCCTAAATGACAAAATAATAAATTATTACATTATTGCAAGATTATTTAATGATAAATAGATTTAATAATCTTGCAATAATGTCAATATAACATGAACTAATCGACACTATTGATTTTGAAAATGTGATTAATGACTTTGCAGGCCAAAAAGCAAGGAATGTTCGTTTTTAAATTTTCCCAATAAATTTTATTAAGATCTAATGTTATTTCATATATATTTATTATTATTTTGAACCAAAAAATAATATATATTAACAACATTCTGTTCTGAATTTTGAAATTATTTACTCTTTCACCAAGCCCCAATCTGGCCCAGGCCCCAAATACCATAGCTACGCCACTGATCCTACTCGGACCATCGTGGTAATTTTAACCCATAATAGCGTAGAGTTTCAATTTTAATACCAATCTTTTAAATTAAATGTTCATATTACTATTAGTTTTTTTAAAGGTTGGCTGTACGTATTTTACTGTTGTATAATATTCTTTCCAACAAAATTTAAAAAAAAACACAGTAATATAAAAAAATTCACTTTCGTAAATCAGGCTATTAAGGGTTAAGAGTAGGGTAACAACGCATAATCCAGGACAGGCTATTTATATTGCGTGAAAGCCTTATCAGACAGAGAGCGAACACTGTCTTAGTGACTAGAAATTCCACATTTGTCTTCCATTCACTAGACAGGGTAACTTGAACATCCTAGAGATTTTCCGTCGGAACAAAAAAAAATCACATGCGCCTGGCTAACGGGATTTATCTAAAAAAGTTCGTCAAATAAGGAACATAAAATTACGGGAGATTTTAACAAAGACATCAAACTCTCACGTGACTGATATAAATATGTGTTTCATGAAATACGTGGTGATTTATGTATATATCAACGAAAGATGTCTCTTACTGTTATTTAGTTGGTGTGTCAAAAATAAAACTTGTATGCCAAAGAACTTGAAGTCAGCGCACATATATGATACTCAAAGGTTACACACATATATTTATATATATGTGTAACGGAAGAACTATATATATATATATATATATATATATATATACACATATATATATATATTCCGTATTTCTTTCGCCTATTCTCTGTTGTAAGGAATTTGAATTCAACACATAGTATATATAATTCAATTTGATACATTGGTTATTAAAACGGATTTTATTTACCGCGTTAATAGGCGCATTATAATTTAAATTATATATACAAGAATGTAACTAATCTATATATTCATAACCAGACAAGAATATTGTGTTTGTATCCATATTTATCTAAAATTGATGTGTTGGCTTGTTATGGAGAACACTTTTGTATCAGAAATCTTTATGTTCGGGATTGATGAATTTGCTGTTTTAGTTATAGAATTAATAGTAAGGTCTTTTTGGCGTATGTTTTATCACACACAAACTTTTTTAATTTTTGCTGTGTGGCTAAAGATGTGTGATCTAGTATTGCCATGAAGAAAATCAACTCACATCTTATTAACCTTTTCTACCGTCTTCTTACTTCTGTCTTGCCTTTGTAAATGGTTTGAGTCTATTCCTATATAATCGCATATCTCTAGTGAAAAACCAGCTTAACCTTTCGTTGGCCAGAAAGTGTGCGATATGGCGCATTCCGAGCCGGGAATCTATTTTTTAAACAGTTTATGCTCCTGTGGTCTGTAGTATATCCATATCAAGCGAATTTAAACTCTGTTTATAAGGTAATTCAATATAATGTAGCCTACTTTATTGCAGCCAGATATACCCATAAGCAGTTGAAAGGTTAAAATCCGTCCATGTATTAAAAAAAAAAAAAACAAAATAGATATCATAAATATGCATTTGATTATTCGATCTCCACATCTTATTTACAACAAACTAACATTTGATTAAATTATAAAACAACAGAAACGATATATCACATACTTTTTACATTATACATTATCTATGGTAATGATTAATGTCAATTCATTGCACATACACGAGAAGTGTTAATGTATTGAATAAATAAAATCAAAAGACCAAATGATTTTTGACAGACCATCAAAAAATATTTTTGATGGCCATCAAAAATATTTTTGATCGCCATCAAAAATTATCTAATATCAATACTTCGACTATATTAAAAGCACGAATAACATTTTTATTAATTAAAACAGCTCTTACTATTTTATATAGCCAAATATATGTCACGTTCCTTCACAATGTATCGACGATCGATTACCGTACCAACATCTAATCCAACCCTGTATATCTATCACTGTATATGCCAGTGAGTACTATTATTAACAGATATAATATTCGGATAAATATTTACCTAAATTTGATGAGCTGGCATAACATGGAGAGAACTTTTGTACCTAAAAATCACGAAGCAAGGTTACCAGTGAAATAACTATACAGGGTGATTGATTATTTATGTAAAAAAAATAGAATTTTGAATATATTTTTTAAAAAGAAACCTAATTACAATTAATTATTGTTTTCTATCTATCACTGTAGAATTTGTAGAAAACATATTGGCCTGTAGAATTTTGACAGAAAAAATAATAATGCATCATATTTAAAAATGATAATTTTATACTAGGAGACGGTGTAAATTTTTTAAAATATTATGAATTCTAATATATTAATCAAATTAAATATTAAACATTTACAACCTATCACCCTGTATATCTGATTTGGACGGTATTTCTAAAATAGTACCTTTTCGTGATTTATCTATTATTAACATAAAATCCATCTCCATAATTACTTAGCTCAAGTTAGGTAAGCATTTATCCGATATAATCTCGGAGTCACTAAACATAAACATCAAATATACAAATCTTAAGTTACATTTATATATTTTAACTATTTATTTCTATAATTAACCTTCTTTATTTTTAAACCCGTAACGTTTTATACAATTTAAATATTTATTTAATAATACAATCAAGATTATTGGCACAAAATTAATTACAGAATATAATATGATACGAATATTACATATTTGAGCATAGGACTTGAATGTTACGACGTTGGAAAAATATAGACATGACTTTTAATAATAAAACTCTAAAAAATATATTATACTTATATAATAGGCTAAATCGTTTTACATATTGATAATATCTAACATATATAGGTCATATAGACAAAAATATTCCACATCACAAAGTGTCACACATCGGACAAAAAAGAAAGACAAAAATAATTTCATATCGCATTTGTAGAGCGTTGTCTTTGTCTGTATGTATATAGAGTTGTTAAAACCAATCGAGTTTATAAATTTATATATATCACGTGTCAAATCAAATGCCGGGTACTATTCTATGGTACCCTTCGTTTCGGTTTTTATCTTTAACTTTCATAAATTTATAAATTTTAATCATCCTCGTGCCAAATCAAATGCCGGGTACTATATTATTATGTCCCTTATTTTCAATATATTTTAAAATAAAATAACTTTCAACGATTTTTTTCGATATAATGATAATTAAATATAAGAAATATAAGAATTCCATATAAATAATCTCATGTGTGATACAGTGTAATAAAATTGATTTATTTATCCACACTATTTCCAACGTCGTTAAATACAGTAAAGACAATTGTATTGCACTTTATATATTGCACGGATTTACGAAATAAAATCTAAATTTAACATGTGACATATTGAGCAATGTTTAAAATAATTAAAAATATTATGGAAATAAGTTAAATACATATATGATTAATTTTTAATACGCATCCTTTTAATATTTACAGAATAATTTTTTTTAATAAATAATCTAGTTTAGATAGAAATGTTTCTAAGAACAGTATTACATGAAACTATACTTTTTCTTAGAAATAAAAATTCAAGCTTTTTGGCATAATATTTCTCCTATATACAATATCTCAGTCTCTAATTTGTAAGTATAATGTACACATTAAAAAAAAATCAAATTTCATTTTAAACAGCAACTGCTGATGCTAGCAGGATCTTCATTCCACAAGCACATGTATATGCCTAATTGAATAAAGATATATTTATACAAAATCTTTTGACAGGATTAGAAAATAAAGGAAATAATCTGTGGCCCAAAATCAAATAATAATTAAAAATATAAAATGTTCTCATATAACACGGTACTTTTATAACGCGTATTAATAAAACTGTTTCTTGTGTAACAATCGTCTTCCTCTTATAACGCGAGGACCTTTAAGATATTTCTGTATTGTAATATTTATATTAACTTTTACATCAAATAGTGAAATTTTGTTTATTCAATATATACGTATATATACGTATGAGATGAAGATGCTTAGATGGTCGGGTGGCGTCACTAGTATGGACAGAATACGGAACGAATATATCAGAGGTTCGTTTAAGGTAGCTCTGATCTCCAGAAAATTACAGGAAAATAGATTGCGATGGTATGGCCACATTCAACGAAAACCAGATAACCACGTGGTAAAAACTGCCTTAAGCCTCCCAGAATTTCCAAGAGAGAGAGGGCGTCCAAAAGCTATGTGGTGGTCTAATATCGAAATGGAACTGGAAACCCTTCAACTTGATGCAGAGACAACCCAGGATAGAGTGGCCTGGCGCAAATTGATAAGGAGATCCGACCCCAAATAAAGGGAAAAGGGAAGGAAGAAGAAGAACATATACGTATAAAAAGATATGCTTTTAAGTGTAAATAATTCAAATGATTTGATTTCAAAAAATTATCAGTAGAAAGTTATTTCAAACAAGTCCACAGTTAATAAACATAAACTTTATATACGAAAAGCGAACTTGAGAGCTTTAATACCAAACATATATACATATATACATATATATTTAAATCGAATATTAAGTAAAACCTATGTTGTGAATAAAATATGTGAGGTTTGTTAAAAATTATGATCCAACTCATTTTACACGACAGAATACAAAAGCACGGAATATACATGTAAATTTGAAGACTTTTTTTTTAAAAAGTCGTGTTGTATCATAAAAAACTAAATATTTTAAAATAAATACACAAAAGATTTGGTAATAAATTCTAAATTACATAATTATTTTTAAAACGAACAATTTTTTTTGTTACTCTGTTGTAATTTTTTTTAAATAAAATGTCTGTCTTGAGCGACAATTATTTTTGTTTTCTTAAATTGCTTATTATAACACGAAAACTTGTAACAAAAGTATATAAGGCAAGAACTAGAACTAATAACGCGGCTCGGTGTGCATATAGACTTATTCAAACTGTTTCGCGTGCCGCGGTCGCGCGCCTACTGCGGTCCGCTGGCCAGCTGCATCGCACGCGGCGCGGCCATTTTGTGCCGCGTTTAAACGACGTCATTGTTATATATATTTAATTATTGATATCCAGCTTCACAAAAAATAAGATTACTTTGAAATTTTAATTCATATTTCGTGTATAATTAAAAAAAATCCGTGTTAGAACAAACATTGGTATAAAAAGAATGTATATTTGTTTATTTTATTTAAATATTCTTAATTTGATTTTAACATAACACATGTTATGTATATATCAATAGTATCGTTTTTAAAATATTCAATCAATTATTTGACGAGAAATATTAAGTGTGGAAAATTTTTACAGTTTATTATACAGCGTAAAACTAATTTACCGTGTTATATAAGAATTAATGTATTTCGAGTTAATATATATATAAAAATGGCCAACAAACTTCATAAATGCTTTCACATATTTTTTCCTGTTCGAAAATGGAATTCGAAATTTGAAATTATTTATTTTAAATTAATATCTTTAATGAGTAATTTTTTAATTCTATTTTATTACACACATTTAATACTTTATTGTTTTATTTTTCTACGCATTTATATAGTAATCTCTTCAATTAAGTTATTTTTACAGTTCATTACACAACTCCAATGCGAATTTTAATTTCTTAATCAATCTAATTTTTATATATACTATAATTGTAACATAGTAAAATTTAGCAAAATATATCAAATCACATGTTACGTTACATATAATACTGTGATCAAAATGTAAAGTGAATTTGTTTATAAAATGTAAATTCTTTATTTATTCATCCAAATCAATTTCATCACCTTAAAGCAACAACATTTGCCAACGCTTTTTTCAGTCTTCGAAACAATCGGAATAGTCTTTTTCCGATACAGCCTTCAAGGTTTTACATTTTTAATCGTGGCAACACACGTCCCCGCATTCGATTTTTGAGTTTACTGAATAGTCGCACGGAGTTAAATCAGAACACGATGGTTGCGGAACTATATCAGTTCAGTTTTTGGATAAATAAGTCGAAAAGAAATAATGCAACATGACATCGACCAATCAAGACTTGATGCGCTTGAGACACAAAACAATCTTGATAATAGTTTGGACCGAGTCAAATGACATTTCAACTTTTGACAGACGCTTGTCAAATGTCACAGTGTTACCAACCTAGAATAAATACATTTAAAAAACTTTTAAATTAAACGGTTTTTTGATACCCATATTGTGGTGGTTGTGGAAAAATATGTACCTAGTCCGCCATATTGGAACGGCGTCCATTTTGAATTTTAAATTTGGACATAATCATCGTGTTTTACTAATGTAGCCCTTTCATTTGATACCCATATTGAGGGGGTTAAGGAATAATACGTAATCCGCCATTTTGTATCGGCGGCATCTTAGATTTATAATGTTATTGATTTTATTATATTGTATTGTCATCTAAATTAAATGTGTGTACCGAATTTCAGATCAATCTGACAACGGGAAGGTGCTTAAATTTCAATTTCTAATTTTGACCCAAATAAACAAATTCCGTACGGGTCGAACTAAATAAAACCGTTTAAAAAAATACCTGCCTTCCTAATGCCCGGGAGTTTTCAATAACAATTTCACCTTACTTTTTGATCACAGTTAACATTCATTTCGCATATTTTGGCCGCGTAATTGAACAAATACTATCTACATATACACATTACTTTGTGAAATTCAAAATGTCGCAAATTTTTAACTAACACCTCTTAAATCTAATATATATAACAACTAGCTGAAAAATAATGTTCTTTAAGCACTATGGGATATATTTTCACTAAAATACACAAAGACATTTGGACTTAATGACCTATATTTTTTGGTTTTAAAGTCTCATAGCCATATTAACACACACTGTATATAAATTGTCTATGCGCCGCTGACGATATTTAACATTCTTTGTACATGACACCATCACTCATTTCATCATTTATTCACCTAAAAATAAATAAAAAATAAATATCTTATACTAATATAATAATGACTATAACATACTTTAGAGCAGTGATTCCCAAAGTGGTCTATATCGACCCCTAGGGGTCTATGACAACCTGCAAGGGGTCTACGTCAGCGAAAAAAAATAAAAATATTTGGGGGTCCATGAAATGAAAATGAGGGTCCACAATAGTGGATCTCAACACATACACTGATAGTGTCTATTTACTTACATCATACTATCTTATAATATCAAAACATTTATATTATTTATAAAAGTACCTATGAAGTAAAAAATTATTAATATGTTACGTATATTTTACATAACAGATACAAAATTTTATTTTGAGTAGTTTTAATTTAAATTCAATTAATAAATGTATAAATTAACATGTGTTTTTACTTTAAGTTTTTAACACGAAACTTCACTACAGTTAGAAATTTACAGGAAATCAATATCAGGTAAGTAGGGGGTCTACCCAACACGGAAAAACATGGCAAGGGGTCTACGATACAAAAAAGTTTGGGGAACTCTGCTTTAAAGCAATGTTTCCCAACGATGGACCCACGCCTCAATCACAATTATGATTTCAAATCTTATGATCTTCTATGTAATGATTATGATGCGATTTGAATTATGATTCAAATCGCATCATAATCATTTCAGATGTAAATCCTGTACATAGGCAACCTTCATAGATTTCAATAGAACTAGTTGGAAGTGACATCAATGTCACATTACTTGAATGTGAAATATGAACAGCGGTTTCTGTGTTAGAGGACTGAGATTAGCATCTTAGTTCGTAGATTCGATTCCCGCGACACATTTTATAATATATGATTGCCACTGTTCATAAAACAAGTTTCCAGAAGATACCACACTGCGATCGTCAACCCCTCTGCCTAACGTGGTGATTATAGTACTTAAATAAGAAAAGGACCAATATTTAGCCACTTCCGCACATGCAGTGGTAGTCGTGCAACAAAGTGGTAGGTTAGTGTGAGATTGACTCTGTGTTTGGCACTAATGGCTGTAACATAACTCCTGAAGATGCCCCGTGGAGGGGTGAAACAAGTGTTGAGTAATTTGACGGTGCGGACAGCGGGCTGGCGGGCGGTGCACTTTGTTGCACGACTACCACTGCATGTGCGGAAGTAGCTCAATATTGGTCCTTTTCTTACTTAGGATGGACTTCCGCAAGGTAACGCCTGATTCCATAAAATATTATAGTATTTCTTTCAAAAGATATTTTTGGGAAGATATATGCTCTGCAGTGGGCTTTTCTACCACATCAACTGTCAAACGTATAAAATTCAATACTGTAACATAAATTTTAATTCTTATATATTCGTATGTAATATATACCAGGTCGATAGAACGATAGCTCTGAAATAAAGTTAGTCTGTATACATATAAATATATATGTATATGTCGGCGTAAGCGCATTTAAAACCATTTCATCACCGTCATGTCAGCCGATAGACACCCACTACAAGGGATAGGTTTTCCCCAAATGTCGACACCATGACCTGTCTTGTGCTACCCGCATGCAGTGACTTCCAGCTACCTAGTGGGGGGTGGTGGGTGGTACCGACGCCGCATCACCACTCGGGAATCCTTCATCCCTGACGGTTGTAGTACCCACCCACTCACACTTCAGACTGGAAATTCTCAGAATTTCATCGGTGACTTTGGTTTCATTGGATTTACTCATTTACCATTCTGTGAAGTACCGAGCATAAGACCAAATACTCCTATGTTAGAGAAATTAAGTAGCATTGACGAGAGGCCCGAACTGTCACTTGGTTACTGTTACCTCCAGCTCCAATAGAACCTTCAGAAACGCTTCTATGTAGTAGTTTGTCTCACCCTTGCATTAACGCGTGAGGGTGGTGGGGCGTCATGGGGCGGCAGCTGGCTGCCGGCAGTCGCGGCAGGCGGCCACGGCACCGGTGTACCTCTCCACCTGGAACGTTGCCGCCTGCACCGGGAACTGCTCGCGGGCCACGCGCTGGCATTCGTGCAGCACTCGTTCCGCCTCCGACAATTCGTCTAAAAAACATTCTTGATACTTTAGATATGCGACTTACGAAAATTTAATACCACATAACATAGAGATGTTACAACACGTGGAATTTTTTTAAGTTATTATTAAAAATGTAGTTGTGAATAAACCGAAATAAAATCCGGTAATAAAATAGTAAATATTAATCAGTGCCGAGGCTTTCGAGGAAGCTCTTGAGCTTTTCTAAGATAAACGAGGCTTAAGCCTCGTTTATCTTTGAAAAGGTGTTGGTCAGTGTTGTTCTACATAGGGTTTAAACCCTATGTAGAACAACACTGACCAACCTTCACATCAATTTGAAATATTATCTATTTGACTTCAAATTCAAAAGACACAACCACAGTTAAACAGATTTTAATATAAGTTCACTTTCTCGTGTTACGTTTTTTGTGATCAATTTTATTTTAAAAAAAATTACATATTCCACATGCAAATTCAATCTTTTAACCCTTTGGAGTCTGATTTATTTTTCTTATACTTGTGACATATCTGAGGTCAAATTTTATGTAAATGTGGATGCTATATCAAGAAATGTTAGTCTTATGAATGCTCCCATTCCCATTAGACATTTTAGTCTAATGGGAATGGGAGCATTCATATATGTCCCACACATATTAAACCCAGTGGTCTCGAAGAAAAATGGGACACGCATGTCCCGATAAACTCCAAAGGGTTAATGCAGAGGTGAAATATGTAGTCGATATATAGATTCCGTCAGAACACCAAAAACGTCTGTATGACACTTTGCATATGCAGTGTCTCAAAGGAAAGTTTATATTCCGATCACGTAAGTATGCGTGTAAGTAAAACCACCAATGCTAACCGATAGCGATGTGCGCGGTGAGAACAACGTAATGCGAAGACAGCGCCCACACGTGGACAGAGTGCACGTGCCGCACGCCGCACACGCTCGACAGCGCCGCCACGCACTCGCGGTACCTGTAACATCATCTTTATTTAAAACGACGAAGATAAAGAAGTACACAATATAAGTCAAAAAGGAGTACATAATATCAGACAAAAAGGAGTACATAATATCAGTCAAAAAGAAGTACATAATATCTGTCAATAAGTAGTACATAATATCAGTCAAAAAGGAGTGCATAATATCAGTCAAAAAGAAGTACATAATATCAGTCAATAAGTAGTACATAATATCAGTCAAAAAGGAGTGCATAATATCAGTCAAAAAGGAGTGCATAATATCAGTCAAAAAGAAGTACATAATATCTGTCAATAAGTAGTACATAATATCAGTCAAAAAGGAGTGCATAATATCAGTCAAAAAGAAGTACATAATATCAGTCAAAAAGAAGTACATAATATCAGTCAAAAAGAAGTACATAATATCTGTCAATAAGTAGTACATAATATCAGACAAAAAGGAGTACATAATATCAGTCAAAAAGAAGTACATAATATCTGTCAATAAGTAGTACGTAATATCCGTCAAAAAGGAGTACATAATATCAGTCAAAAAGAAGTACATAATATCAGTCAAAAAGGAGAACATAATATCAGTCAAAAAGGGGTACATAATATCAGTCAAAAAGGAGTACATAATATCAGTCAATAAGTAGTACGTAATATCAGTCAAAAAGGAGTACATAATATCAGTCAAAAAGGAGTACAAAACATCAGACAAAAAGGAGTACATAATATCAGTCAAAAAGAAGTACATAATATCAGTCATGAAGAAGTACATAATATGAATCAAAGGAGTTAATAAAGTCAGTTACAAAAGAGTACCTAATATCAATTCTAAAAGAGTGCATAATGCCAATTATCAATGAGTACATAGTGTTAGTCATAAAAAAGTACATAATATCAATACTTAAAGTGTACATAATGTCAATTATAAAGAAGTACATAATATCAACCCTCGAAGAGCGTATAATATGAATACTGAGACATTATACAGGGTGTAACGCAACTAGTGGATCACATGTATACCGATTTTTAGTGTTTCGACTGATATTGAAAATTTTGTAATTATTGTATACGATTCCTTCGTATAATTTAATGGTACAATGTTACTGTTGGGCGTGGTTGTTTTGTTCACTGGTTTAATTACCTGAGTGTATGGGAATTCAATATTGCCAATGTTGGGACATGGGAACACAGATGTTGCCAGTATTGGCAATAGATTGATTGATTGAGTGTGCGAGGCATGAAACTTTACCAGAAATAAGTGAATGATTTGATACCTACAAACGAAACGAAACTGTTTTGCTAAGAAATCGCTAAAATTTTGAAAGATGGAAGGACTTTTTTAACAAATACATGGATAAATTGGTGTAAAATTTTAGCTGGAATGAAATTTTCAACACTAAACACAGTAAAACCGAAAGTAATGGAAACAGATTGATTCAATATTACCTGAAGTTCTTGGGCACACCCTGCATCAATATACCGAGAGCGTCTTGAACAACGCGCGCAGATGTCAGCAACACGAGCACGCTGAACACAAACGTGCAGATCGGATCCACCACCTTCGCGTCAGGCTAGTGGGGGTAAAAGGGGGGAGCAAATTAGTCATCAGTAGTGTTTCAATATCCAAAACATGGTGATGGAATTTATTTCTAATGATCCATAAATCATTAACGAATACTGTTTCACCATTAACATCTTTTTTATTACACTGTAGTAATTTATATGCTTAATTGGAGTTTGTTCCTGCTTCTTCTTTACAATTACAACACCTTGCGAAGCAGAGAAGAGTCAAGAATGAAATAGACTAAAAAATTTAAAAATGAATTCTATATTTATTTTTACATCCAGCGACTTTCTGTGACCTTAAGTATGTAGTCGGTCCAGCTGGTGCGAGGGTTACCCACGCCACGTCTACCTGATCATGGTCGTCACTGAATGCGAACAGCGCAAGACCTGTCATCACACCTATCTTTGGGGAAGGCCTATGTCTTGCAGCGGGTATCTGTTAGCTAATATGATGATTTATATCTTCACCGAGTATCTAATAGATTCAGGCGTTACTTTGCGAAAGTCTATCCTAAGTAAGAAAAGGACTAATATATAGCTACTTCTGCTATATAGCAGTAGTCGTGCAATAAAGTTCACCGCCCGCCAGCCCGCTGATAAATGCGCATGCGGCAAACAATCCGAATTACACAACTACCACCGTTAAATCACTTGACACGTGTTTCATCCCTCAACGGGACATCCTCAGGAGTAATGTTACACCGATGCCTCGATTGGACTCGGTGTTTGGCATTTATCAGGGGGCTGGCGGGCGGTGCACTTTATTGCACGACTACTGCTACGTAGCGGTAGTAGCTATATATTAGTCCTTTTGTTATATCTTCACCGACTGACCGGTGCAATAAAGGCGTTTAGTCAAGAGTGTAGACCAGTATTTTTCAACCTTCTGCCATGCCCAAACTTCTTAACTATCAATTTGGCCCCCCTGTTGGATAAGATTGGTCTAGACTCCTATCAGTAACTTAGAGACTCTTACTTACGTAGAACTTGATGAGCACGGAGGCGAGTAGTACACCACAGCTCTGTATCAGGTCCCCGATCACGTGTATCAGCGCGGCTCGAAGGTTTATATTTCTGAAAGACAAAATGATGATCGCTTGGTAATCTCTGACCGGGAGACACCTGAAAGTTTAAGCTGGTAGGAATTCTATATAACCTCATCCCACATATCTTGGATATCTGGAAGATTTCCCACTCAAAAACCAGAAAAACCTAGTCCTGATCCGCCATAGGTTGCTAAGCTGGCTGCTCCGTGGTCTCAAAGAATTGAGCTGATTGGTTCTAGAAAGAACCTTGAAGACTTTGTCGCCGCTCGGTGGATCACCAGGAGTTGTATATTCGATTTAACAGAATTATCTTACTTGGTAACGCTGACATCTGCTTCAACACTGGCCATGTCTTTCATGCTGTAGTCTCCATTCACGAGTCCGTTGGTTTGCTTGTGAGTGGAGCGCCGGAACATGCGGAAGCTGAGACGTGGTTGCGACTCTTGGGTATTCCCGTGTTCGTGCCCGCATGACGAACCACCGTGCGAATGGTGGTGGGCTGTGAAGAAATATCGATTCTATCAATACGCTCATATATTATATCAACTAGAACTAAAGAATGATAGTTTTGGTGGTTTTTGGGGCCTCATGTTCAACCCCTACCGTGGGTGGACAATGTCTTCACTTACGTAATAATGTTTTGTATATTTTCAGTTTTTATTTGCATACTTATCTTTCGTTCATTCATTCATTCTTTTCCTTACTTTACTTCTACATCGCCACACTCCCTTTACCTTCCATTTTACGTTGACCATTTTTATCATTTGTTTAATAAATTATTTATTCTTAATTCTTATTTATTTTCTTACAATCTATCATCTATCTAAATTTCTATAATCAGGTATTTTATCGCTCTTGTTTTTTATTTTTGTTCTTTATTTATTTATTGCTTCTCCTTATTACCTTTTTGCAGAACTCCATAAAGGTCTGGCGATATTCCCCTTCACTCACCAACGAGGCAATGTTCTCCTCTATCCTCTTACATAATCATATTATAGAATGACTCTCTAATTTTCAGCAGTGTCGTCCAACGTTGGACATGGGCCTATCTTATAGATGTCCATAGGGCCCGGTTGGAACCGGTTTGCATCCAGGGTTTTGCGGCAATATACTCTAGGAGTTAAAGTTTAAATCAAAATAATGTACACAACGAAACGATGGCATAAATAAAAAAAAAAAAAAAACTAAGTAAAAATGGAAGTGTGCGAGTGAGATGCCTAATATACTCACCGATGCCAGACGCACAACCATGCAGCACCAGCGCCAGCACGACGTTGAAGGCCACTCCACAGCCCGACACTATCATCATCATGTCGGGCTCGATGTTGTACTCCCCGGTGTGGATCCTCAGAGCCGCCACGTATACGAAGATACCGGTCAGCGCCCAGATGAGAAGAACCGACGCCATCGCTCCAAGGACCTCTGGAGAAAGTAAATCATCTTCATTGTTTTTGTGGTGATAAGCACCAAAAGGAAAACGCTATAGATATATGTCCACCGCAAGACCTTGGCCTCCTTGCAAAATCGCCACGACGATATGATTTACACCACATTTAGTGACCTTCTGTGACCTTTTTTTTGGTTTCGGGGGGGAGGGGAAATCTTCTGGCCGTTCAAAATGCCCCGCCTCTGGGGGAGGACAGAGGTATGTTGGATTCCTACCCACTAAACCCCTCCCCTTTGGTGATCACCCTCTGTGCTATACGGGGGACCGTGGTATCTCCCGGTCAGGGATCGTCGACCTCCTGTGACCTTGACTGTGTCCCCAGTCCACCTAATTTAAGGCCTACATGCGCCAGGTCTGTCGTGTTCACCATTAGAGAACCTTTCGACTAAGGAACCCCCCTCCCCCTTGATTTCAAAGAGGTGAGCCAATCTACAGCGTCCGGCAGAGAAATGAGGAAGTCTCTTTATGAAAATTTGCAGTGTTTGCTTGTTCGAATATTCATTACACATTGCAATAGCGGCTTGCATCCAGCTATGATCTTAGCAAGGTGTCTGTCCGTCTTTATGTCTTACAATTGTGGGTCCTTGGCCTCAACAACATCTTACGTATTTTGGTCGCTATGACTTCAACTTGCAATTATTATAAGAACTATAATAGCAGTACATGTCGGTAAATCTACCAGGAGATGCTTACCAGCGCGCCGGTAGCCGTAAGACATGGTCGCGTTGGGCGGCCTCCGCGCACATCGGAACGCGAACAAAGCGAGGGCGAAGCCCCCGCAGTCGCTTAGCATGTGCGCCGCGTCCGACATCACAGACAGACTGCCGGCTAGGTAACCTCCGATCAGCTCGCACACCTGTAGCAATTTCAAAATTGATCATCAGATTCTTTTGTTATATCATCCTTACACGTTACAATAGAAGCACAGAAACTGTGGGATATTGACAGACGTACAGATAAATCAGTCGAATTTGCCGCCATGGGATTGAGTATACATATAAAAGCCTGCTGCATCCAGGTCTATGTATAACAAAGATAAAATAGATAATATATAATTTTAACAGAACACTTAATAATCTTTAATGGAATCAGGCGGAAGTCCATCCTAAGTTAGAAAAAAAAACAATATTTAGCCACTTCCGCACATGCAGTGGTAGTCGTGCAACAAAGCGCTCCGCCCGCCAGCCAAACACAGAGTAAACTCCTGAAGATGCCCCGTGGAGAGGTGAAACACGTGTTGAATGATTTGACGGTGGCAGTTGTGTAATTCGCATTGTTTGCCGCATGCGCATCAGCGGGCTGGCGGGCGTTGCACTTTGTTGCACGACTACTACTGTGTATGCGGAATTAGCTATATATTGGTCCTTTTCTTACTTAATAATCGTCAAGTTATTTTCTATTTATTTTTTACACTGTTTCGCAAGTTTGTAGAGAAGAATCAGGAAGAAACTCTACAACGACACATATTTTAATAAAATTAGTAGTTAGTTAGTGGCCCGTGCCGCTCGATGAGACAGTTTAGTGCGGGTCACCGGTGGCCCGCACCGGCGTGAACGTGTTAAGCAATCATCGAGCGATCTTCTGATGATGATGGTAATCTTGCTACGGCTCGTCGAGGTAACCGAAGGAACCCTCGACATAAGTTATGTACCAAGTCCGTCTACTAAGAGATCTCGACTTTACTTTTCACTTGAAACGCGTTTAGAATTTTAATACTAAAATGCACGAGAGTGTGAAATCTAAACCCAATCTAATGCTATAACTGAAACTTTATCAATATCTAGACCAGTAATTCCCAAAGTGGTCTATATCGACCCCTAGGGGTCTATGACAACCTGCAAGGGGTCTACGTCAGCGAAAAAAAAATTGGGGGTCCATAAAATGAAAATGGGGGTCCACGATAGTGAATTTCAACACATACACTGATAGTACCTATTTACTTACATCATACTATCTTATAATATCAAAGTACCTATGAAGTAAAAAAATTATTATATATGTTTATAAAATTGTGTAAGTTGTAGGATGTTGATATTCGCTTTGTGGTCGCAATACATTTTGAACTTGTAAAAACCTGAGAGCCGCAGTCTCAGAGCTTCGCTACCTTGCACTGACTTGTTCAATTCGTCACTCAATAAATACGAATGTGGAACAAACAAATAAATTTACAGGAAATCAATATCAGGTAAGTAGGGGGTCTACCTAACACGGAAAAACATGGCAAGGGGTCTACGACACAAAAAAGTTTGGGGAACTCTGATCTAGATTAAGGTTGCCAGGCTTTTTTTCTCAGACCACTTACTAAATTTATCTGGTGGACCATCTGCAGTTCCATTTCTACCGTACAGTACTCGGCTATAAATATTGCAAATCGACCTATGGAAAGACACAATCGGCTAATTTCGGCTTCGTAGAGCACTATCTCTGTCCCACACTACCTATGTAACATTTTGTCAATCATTGTATATTGTTGTACATTGATAGGTGAATGTAAGCCAACGTTTTACTTTTTCGTCATCGAAAGTAGTCAACTAATCATCTAAATCAGTATTTTTCAGCCTTTCACGTGCCATGTCCCATGCCTTACGCCCCCTATGTAACATATATTTTCTATATAACAGGTTAAACTCGTGTCAAGTCCACTTTCGAATTGCCCCCCTGTGGGGCGTGAAGCCCACGTGGGGAAACACTGATAGACAATGCAATAGGTTAATGCACGTATCAATATATATGACAGGAATTTCCCATTAAAATAAATAATAAAAGAATGTTTCTGACTAACTGCGCATTGCATTAAAAACTATTGTGTTGCCAATATAAAAGATACCATTTATATTAGTCATTGTTCCGAACCTTTTTTGGGCGCTGACTGTACACATGGGACAAAATAAGACAACAAAAAATGATGCTACAAGATTCGATCGAATTGGGATTATTCATTGGCGACGTGTACAGTCGCAAACATAAATGTTCTCTTATATTAAAAATAAGATTTTAGACAAGGATATCTTTATGTTGATTTTATTCGCAGGAATTCCACTACTGGACATAAGCTTACCCTGTTAGTTCCCAAAGAGATCCGGGTAGACCGTGATAGATGTTAGGGTGACCAAAAATTTACCTGCTTTCAGTAGTGAAGAACTAAAATATTGTCTTGACTTCAAATATGGAAATTCAGATAATAGTATAAGCTCAGCTACTTTAATATGTTAGAAATATAACTGTATGCAGTCCAACGGATCCACCTCAATTTTGGGAGTACTTTGATAAAAGAAAAGTCCGGAAACCACTGGCTTGCCCCATAGATTTCCAAAAGGACCAGTTGAAAGCGGCCTGTATCCAGTACCTTATGACTACCTTACTTGGTTGTGAATTTTCTTCCTGCTTCTTCTCTACAACTATAACACCTTGTGAAGCAGAGTAGAGTCATATATATATAAATATATATATATATATATATATATATATATATATATATAAATATATATAGTAAGTTGATTAATAAGAGTTTTGTTAAAGGTTACAATGATAAATAAATATATTTTACCTTTAACAATATGTTTTCGTTATTATGCTCACAAAATAACACATTGTCTGGAATCGTACCCACGTGAATGTGCAAAAAATACAGAAATGTATTGATTCTTTGGTACAATTGATTCTCCGTTACGTCTATCAAATAACCAATTTTCCCATAATATCAATTGTAAATTCACATGAACAGACAACCTGCACTTATAATATTTTGTTTGAAGCAATACATTTTTGTTCATTGACTACATATTTCTGTTAATATATTGAATAAAATTATTGATAAATTTTATTGATTTTAATAAAGTGAACAGGTAATATCCGCAAGTGCAGGCGATTTTCGAACACGAGAGCAATTTATTTATAAAAAAAATTGATAATGATTTTGGTACGTTTCTGTTAGTGCATGTTGTCTGTTTAAATAAGTTTACAATCGATGTCATATATGAATGTATGATTTTACATATATATTATATAAAAGGTTGTCAAATATCTCTCTTCCGCCTTTTTGTCTTTTGAATTTCGCGGCTATGTACAAAGCGCTACAGAGCTCGTATCTGGCAATACTATACATAATTTGAAAGGTCTTGACATAACCTACAAAACGACGCTATGCATGATTAGTTTGGATATTGCGTTCAACAGTTATAGACGTGTAAACATGGAGTTCACTAACGCCGAAATTCGTGCTATTTTAAAGTTTTCCTTCGTTAAAGGCAAATCCGCTAGAGAAACGTTCCGTGAGATTAATGGTGTTTTGGGGGATGGTACTCAATCACTTCGAACCGCGGAGGAATGGTTTCGACGATTCAGAGCCGGCGAAAACGACACCATGGATAAGCCATCCGGCGAAAGACCTGTGACGACAAATACCGATCAAATCATAGACTACATCGAGTTAGACCGGCACGTGGCATCTCGTGACATCGCCCAGGAGATGGGAGTTAGTCACCAAACCATTTTAAACCATCTGCAGAAGGCTGGATACAAAAAAAAGCTTGATGTTTGGGTGCCGCATGATTTGACGCAAAAAAACCTTCTGGACCGAATCAACGCCTGCGATATGCTGCTGAAACGGAACGAACTCGACCCATTCTTGAAGCGGATGGTGACTGGCGACGAAAAATGGATCACATACGACAATATCAAGCGAAAACGGTCGTGGTCGAAGGCCGGTGAATCGTCCCAAACAGTGGCCAAGCCGGGATTGACGGCTAGGAAGGTTTTGCTGTGTGTTTGGTGGGATTGGAAGGAATTCATCCACTATGAGCTGCTCCCATATGGCCAGACGCTTAATTCTACCATCTACTGCGAACAACTGGACCGCTTGAAGCAGGCGATCGACCAGAATTGGCCAACAGGAAGGGTATAGTGTTCCACCAGGACAACGCCAGACCACACACTTCGTTGATGACTCGTCAGAAGCTACGGGAGCTCTATATATATATAGCCCCCGCTATAGCCCGGATATAGCGCCAAGTGATTACCACCTGTTCCTGTCCATGGCGAACGCCCTTGGTGGTGTAAAGTTGAACTCAAAAGAGGTTTGTGAAAAGTGGCTGTCCGAGTTCTTCGAAAATAAGGAGGGGGGCTTCTACGAGGGAGGTATTAAGAAGTTGCCGTCTAGATGGAAACAGATTATCGAACAAAACGGCGCATATTTGAACTAAATCCGATCACTGTAACACTTTTTATAAAGCATTGAATAAAGAGCAAAAAAGCGGAAGGGAGATATTTGACAACCTGTTATGTTGAAATAACCTTTCAATAAACCTATTAGATAATAAAACCATGCCGTCCAGTAGAGCAACTGGACCACGCGGCACTCCTATGTGCGTTTTATATGGTCATTGCAATATATGGACTTCACGCTCAAGGGTGCCCCGGGCTTGGTGAACCGTGAGGCCTATATGGAAATCAGATTTTTCATCGTTCAACATGATAAAGATAAAGTTCATTTATTCAACATTGGATCTTTCAACAGAACGCTTATTGACCGTCAATTCTTTATTTATTTATTTCCAACCCTACTCCGCTTCACAAGGCGTTATAGTTGTGTAAAACACATCTTTTAATAAAGTTTAACACAGATTTATACGTGTTTTTATTTTTACACTTTATCAGAAATAGCCAAGGATTCTTGTCATTTAAATGTTCGTTTATTGAATAATAAGCCCTTTCCGTCAATTTATTTTTAAATGCGTTTTGAATTTTATAAGTATTACTCCAATAGCGTTTTACGTTATTTTATTAAAAAAAACTGATTCAGTTTATTACAAATAAATTAAAGACTTTTTGCTGCCGAAACTTTGGTACAGACAGTTTTTATTTAATGGATTCAGGCGTTACATTGCGGAAGTCCATCCTAAATAAGAAAGGACCAATATCTAGCCACCTCCGCACATGCAGTGGTTGTCGTGCATGAAAGTGCACCGCCCGCCAGCCCGCTCGTAAATGCGCATGCGACAGACAATGCCAACTACACAACCGCCACCGTAAATTCACTCCGAAGTGATTTAACGGTGGCAGGTTGTGTAATTACTATAATAACACATGCGCATTTATCAGCGGGCTGGCGGGCGGTGCACTTTCATGCACGACAACCACTGCATGTGCGGAGGTGGCTAGATATTGGTCCTTTCTTATTTACAGACAGTTTTTCACAGTGCCTTCTTGTAAATACATTACGAACGACCCGTTTATTATAATTATTGTAAACATAAAAAATATCATAAATATATTGTGAGGCCACTGTATGAACATTGACCTCTTTAAACCGATTTCTCAAAAAAAATCGCAGCCCTAAGCCGTAAGTAGCTCGGATGGCGCTCTTTTGCACGACATAAATATTATATTATTTTTAAATATCCGCACATTTACCCCAAAGTATCAATCCATAAAATATTACGCTGTGGAAATAACTAAAATACACTATATCATGTTATTCAATTATAAAAATTAATATGTCAAATATTTATTTTAAATGTTATTGTCGACGACTGTACATAAAACGTTTCCCCGAATTTAAAACTGCATGGCAAAATTCAGTCGTGATTCATGAAAATTTCGTTAAAATTCGAAACGCGTACCAATTAGTTTGGTAACGACACACAAATACCATTCAGGTTACTAGTAAATATTTATACCAGTATTTCCCAATGTGGAAGCCCACGCCCCACAGGGGGGCAATTTGAAAACTGATTCGACGCTAGTTAAAACCTTTCGATTTAATATAAAAATTATGTATGTTACATCGAAGGGCGGTAGAATTTTAGAAAAGCTAAATTAAGGCATAGCACAAAAAGTTTGAGAAACACTGATTTATTCAAAATAAATGATGTACAGTGGTGTGCACAAGGAAAACACTATAATTATTTCTGCCTAAATAGCATTTGCAGGAGGACACAAAGGGTTGTAATATGGACGGAACCACGAGGTACCAGAGAGAGAGGCAGACCTAACGCCAGACGGGCTGACGAGATCGTGGCTACACCAGGTCACGGGTGGCTCCAAGTTGACAAAGATAGAGATAAATGGAAAGCTTTGGAAGAAGCTTTTACCTTGAGGGGGTCCATACAAACTTGTACAAAATTATCAGAACTATCAATTATAATTACTAATTTTAAGTCATTTGTATGGAATGAAATAAAGCTTTATTATTATAAATGGCATTTGCAGATTCCGTGGGTTTTATTTTTGTGGCTTCCGTTCTTGAGGGCCTCTCGTTACTCCATCATTCATCATTATCTTATATTTTCGGGACAGGGACTAATGTGTCAAATATTTTATTAATTTTTGTCTTTTATTACGTACTCTCTTTTACATCACAATTTCTTTCTTCCTTCATATTTTTATCATTCTCATATCATTCATTTACATTTCATTCATGTATCGCCTTCCATTCTTCGCTACATTCCTTCCATTTTACTATTTATTTGAGGGACCGGAAAGTAATGTAAATTGTAAGTGGAAAGTAAATACTGTAAATTGGCACAAAGTCCGAAAATTTTTTCACGAGACAGTTCCAACCGACCCTAGAAACCTTCACGTCCGAACAGGAAATGCATACCGTCAATGATGTACATCGCTTGTGCAATCGACAGCCGATTGATTCGAAAGGTTTTCGACCAAAACTAGCCGGTAGAGCCCGCGAGAGTACCCTTACCTCTAGGTAGACCGATGACATAGTCAAAGTCACGGAAATTCATTTGATATGGGCAGTGCAAGAGCGAAATGTTTTAAGCAAAAAATATAAATCCCAATTTCAATTCAAAATGTACAAAATTTTATAATAAATAAACGAAAAAACTTTATAAAGCCTTTTATGGATGTTAAAAGTTTAGCGAAAACAAATCCATAGCACGAGTGAAAACTTGTTCAGACCGTAATGTTCATGTAAGCCCCACTTGTCGTGAGTACGTGCTCAGTTTGAAATCGAACTAATTAACTCCGCCGCACTCTGGAGCGTTAATACTTGCGCTCGGCGTGTTAAGGGAGGGCTTACATGCAACCGCTTTTATACTGTAATTAAAAATTTTAAAATGAAAATGTTAATATTATTATTTTTAAATAATTTACTTATTATTGTTTAATTTGATATTTGAATTTTCACGCAACCGCATTAGTAGTTTTTATCATAGAAATGTATTCTAAAGTTTGCTTCGCATAACATATTATTTATGCGCCATAATTAAAAAACCATATGAATAAATACATTTAAAAAATCTTTTAAGTTAAACGGTTTTTTGATACCCATATTGTGGTGGTTATGAAAAAATATGTACCTAGTCCGCAATATTGGAACGGCGTCCATCTTGAATTTAAAATTTTGACATAATCATCGTGTTTTACTAGTTCATTTGATACCCATATTGAGGGGGTTAAGGAAAAATACGTAATCCGCCATTTTGTATCGGCGGCCATCTTAGATTTATAATGTTATTGATTTTATTATATTGTATTGTCATCTTAATTAAATGTGTGTAACAAATTTCAGATCAATCTGACAACGGGAAGGTGCTTAAATTTCAATTTCAAATTTTGACCCAAATAAATAAACAAATTCTGTACGGGTCGAAATAAATAAAACCGTTTAAAAATAGTGACAGACACGTGACAAATATAAATAACAAAAATAAAATCGTAGTCTTAACTTCATTGGTGTCGGATTTGTAATGGCTATGTGGTTAATTCCAGACGTTGTAAGTGGTCATCACCGGTCTGGCGAATGGGTGGCATGATGGGTGATCGCGTGGTTAGGAGCAACTGGCTAATATCTAAGAGAAGACGATGGAAGCAAGTTGATGTATGGAAGGAAATAAAACACTAAAAGGATTGCAAGACTTTGTGATGGATAAAAGATGAAGGTAAATGTTACGAGACGGTAAAAATAAAAATTTTATGGAAAAGTGCTGAAAGTATTTAATGGAATCAGGCGTTACCTTGCGGAATTCCTAAGTAATATTAGTGATTAGTGACTCTGTGTTTGGCACTAATCGGTGTAACATAACTCCTGAAGATGCCCCGTTGAGGGGTTAAACACGTGTTGAGTGATTTGGCGGTGGCAGTTGTGTGATTCGCATTGTTTGCCGCATACGCATTTATCAGCGGGCTGGCGGGCGGTGCACTTTGTTGCACGACTACTACTGCATGTGCGGAAGTGGCTAAATATTGGTCCTTTTCTTACTTAAGATTAAGACCACGAGCCGGTAGAGGCGGCGTGGATGCCCCCCACCTTCCCCCCTCCAGGTGTACCGACAACATAGTTAAGTTTGCGGGCAGCACAGGACCGGTCATCGTGGCGCTCTTTGAAGGCCTATGACTTGTAGAGGGCGTCGATCGGCTGAAATTTAATTTTCTCAAAAAAGTCCGTGAATACATGCGATGAATTTTGGTTTCAGAACAAACCATTCAGAGGTTTGTTCTGAAACTAATATTTATCTATTAATAATTATCCAACTAAAGCTCCGTATTCACTAGGTTTTCTTTTTCTACAGACGTCTAGACAGCGGTGCAATGTTTCTTTACGGACAATGTCCGCATTCAAAGCACTTCGCTTTGTCACTGTGGTTAGGCAAGGGAGAAACTTGGGGTCGACGACACGTTGCCAAGTAAAAACATATAAGACTGAGATTAAAAACTCAACATTTCTATCATATATTACCGTATTAAAGATTATTACTAAAGTGTAATTTATATATATAATTATCCACATAGAATTATTTAAAGTAATCTGTTATGTCAAAATCAAATTAATCTCTATTGTAAAAACACCATCTTTTAACAAGAGATTCCCAAGTGCAACTTAAGAGTCCACCAACTAACTTAGGCGTGCTTAGGCGTTCAAAAATACCTCATACTATTATAGAATCTATTTACGTTTTTCTTTTATGAACTTTTAATATAATACAATACAAGCCGTACATTGCCCGTTGCTACGCTACCAACTAAAATAAATTTGAAAGGGAACACATCATTCGTCCGCTTCTTTCGTTTCAATTCAAACCAGCATGAACAGAATGACATAAAAACCTTCGCGGGCTCATGCGCAACAACTTTGCTAAAATTCTTTAAATGACATACAGACAAACATTCATTTTATTTATATCCATATAAATTAGATATATTACGTGGTACTGTATTGTAATGTCATATACAGTTGCAAACAAAAGATTTAATAGTTTTATGAAGCTTTGAGAAAGGTAAAAAAACAATTATATTTTTATTTTGTTTTTCATTCTCTTTTTATCATTTTTTGTGCAACCTTATGTATATATATTGCGTTTTTTTTTCTAAACTTATTAATCATGTTATGCGCATAATTGAGATGTCATATATATATATATATATATATATATATATGTAGGAAAATATATATATATATATATATATATATATGTAGGAATATATATATATATATATATATATATATATATATATAGGACCTTCAATAAGTTCTCGCTGTTTTTTGAAAGATGGCGCTGCGGCTCTGTGCCTGAAATTTCGTACGGTAACAAATCACCAAAGTAGTGCTATATGTAACCTCAAATTGTAGTGTCAACTACATATTTATTTGCCTTTTGCGAAAATGTGTACTTTTGTGCCAAATAAATTTTTTGCGGGGTATTTTATTGCACTGCTTTATTCAGAAAAAATCTGCAGCAGAAGCACACAGAATTCTCGTTGAGACACTATATATACTATATATACACCAGCCCCAGCGACCACTTCACCTGAGACACTGTACAGGACATCGCGTCAACCACAATAAAACAAAACACTACTCACCACGCCACAACACCCGTTCTTAGGGGGCGACCGGCCGCTTCCTAGCCACGAACAGCGTGGTCGAACCGAGGTTGGATCCGAATCCATGTTAGGCTCGCCTTTTATCCACGCTGTTGTCCCAACCCGCATATACAACATCAACACTACACAGCTCTACTCGGGTAGAGCGGTTCACTACGCCCGAACGTCATTGTACAACAGGAATTCGTCTCTTCAGCTTCTGTTTTATTTTTAATTTAAGTTCACGGACCATTCCGCCCCGACCGAAGTGTTCCACTCACAACCACTTCAGACGAGCTACGTCCCCCTACAGCCCCCTCCCCCTCCCCCTCCTCTCTGGGCGACCTTGAGCCTTCTTATAAGGATCCACTTCATATGAGCAATTCTTCAACCTTCATCGATCATATTGGTTCAGCGAAACTTCGAGCATAGCTCTCTGGATCACCTCGACGAACCTTTATAAAGTCTATAGCTAACAACAGTATTCGGACAAATAACCTGCAGGTTTAAATTTAGAATATAAACATTTCCAACTAGAAATACGTTACATCACTGCGAAGTTGAACTGTTTCGTTCCCCGAGTACCGACACGAGCGTTTCCAACTATAAAACACGTTCGAATTACAAAAGAAAGCGTATTTTCATTAAGGGAACTGAAAACAAATATGGCCGCCCGTTAAGTCGAGCGCGTTGTTTTCGCTATAAACATTTTACAACTACCCTCAAAAGCATACGTTATATATATACGAAGTACAGTCGTGTTTGTTTTAGCCCGTAGATGCCAACTACAAGACATAGGCTACATATATATATATATATATCTTAATCGCCACACTTGGCAGGCGGATTAGCTGTCACAGAGTGGTATTATGGTACGCAAAGGATGTTGTTGCCTAGAAAGAAATTTGTTTCTGGGCAGTGGAAGTCCTATATAATTAATGCAAGTGTGAATTATATAAGGTTGTATTCCATTATTTTATGGGCGCTAACCCGCCACCTACGTTCGAAAGCCTCGACGTTTTTACATACTGGCCAGTAAATAAACTTTTTTCGATTCTATTTTTAAATTTATGAATGTATTTACCATGAAAAATGCGCACAGGAACAGAGCGGCCAGGAGTTGGGGCACGGAGCTCGGCGGCTGGCCCTGCAGCCTCCAGTGGCAGTGCTCTGGCTCCGATGAAGCCCCCACTTGCACCTCGCTGTATGTCTCCTAGAAGTAGAAACAAGTTAATACAATAAAATCAACGACCACATTTCTTGTAACACCTATTTTTTTGGTTTCGGGGGGAAATCGTCCGGACGTTCAAGATGTCCCGCCTCTGGGAGGAGGACAGGGGTATTTGGGATTCCTACCCACTAAAACCCCCCGGTGATCGCCCTCTGCACTATAGGGGGGAACGCGGTATATCCCGGTTAGGGATCGCCACGCGGTCTTCCCTCGCGCCGTGCTATTTTAGATAGCCCGTCCCGGGGTATGCGTGTATTGTTCACGCAGCCCCCTAAACCCTTGTGGTTTCTTGTAACATCTGCTTTATCTATTCAAATAAATAAAATTTGAATGTCTGTAATATTATAATAACCGCTTCTCACTACAATTGTCCGACTTTACATGGAATTTATAATTTTTTTAAGTTTATTAAGCCTTTTTTTTTCAAGATTTTTTTTAAATAAAAGTAGCGTTACTCTTTATTCCGTCAGCTGCCAGTATAAGTCCCGTAAAAATCTGTCCAGCCATTTCAGATATTAGTCGAACTAAACAGACAAAAATTTTAAAAAATACATATTGTTATATGTACCATCTATACGTTTATATGCATGTAGTTAAAAGCGGTTACTTTAATATTACAAACAGATACTCCAATTCTACTTATTTGTGTAGATTTCTACGCATTGTCTTACAGTAACATACAGCAACACTAAATGCTATAAAAACATTATAAACTAATATAGTGTTTAATCTAATTTTGACGTGACATACTGGCAGGTATATACTTTTATTTTAGAAAAATTGTAAAAAAAAATTTTTTTTGGTTATATTCCACGAGGACGGAATCGTAGGGATATATCTAGTTAATTATATACTTATTTTACGAAAAAAAAAACAATGTGCACTGTGTATAACTTTTAAGCAATAACTAAGGGATGTTTTTAACAAAATTGATACTATAAAGATATATTTAACATTGTTCAAATACGTCAAAATGTATCACATAAAAAAAATTAAAACGTGTAAAAATATACACATTTCAAATGGTTTTAAAAGTATATTATCAAATAAATCTTATAGCATTCAAGAGTTTTTACTTGCTCGAAATGTGTGGAACTTGGTGTGTTGTCGTCTGATTGTTTTGTTTTCATTTATGCTATATATTAGAAAATATATACACATGAATCAATATTATAAAACTATTTAAAATATCTTTTGTTGTTGAGTTTCTTACTGTTAATTCTCCACAATTATAACACATAGCGAAGCAGAGTAAAGTCAAATAAATAAAGAGTTCCGTTAAAAGTTCCAATTTTGAATAAATAGATTTTATCTTTAAGAGCATACCGAGTAATATCAGCAAAATTTCTATCGTTTGCTCGCAGGGTGGTAAGCAATGCAATAAAAAATAATAAAACCAAATAGGAAAACTTGAACTAAAATGCACATATAAAACACATGTAAAAGAAAAAAGTCTAATCTAAACAAATCTGTAATATTAAAAGATAATGATAGAAATGTAAGAATAAAATAAAGATTAGAAATAAAATTGTACCTAGCCACCTACTAGTAAAAAAGATGAGGAAAAGAAGGCGATGAAAGCAAGAAGGAATGAAAGAACAAAAAAAAATTGCAAGATATTGTAAAGGATAAAAGGAAAGAATAAAAGAAATTGAGAAGAATGAAAGTGAGTGTAGAATAAAGATAAAACCATGAAAAATTATTTGTAAATAAAGTCCCTGTCCCAAACAAAACAGGGGTACGATAGGCTCCCAATAGCGGGGGCCATAAAAAAAATACTTGCAAAAAGCTAGAGCAGTATTTTAACAACATTTTTTGTGTCTCTAACTCGTGTAATAATGAAATTGCCCTACCGTGGGGCATGGGTCCCACGTTGGGAAACACTGGCCTAGTGCCTTTAGATTTTGGAATGTAGATATCTTCCATATTAAAAAATTGACAGGTAAAATCTATATATATATATATATATATAAAATCAAACCAATACTGATCGAAGTCAGTTAGATGTTTTTATTTATTATTGTATTATATTAATAATATGTATTAAACCTTATTTATTATAAGTATATATGTTATATACGTATGTATGTATGTCTATGTATGTTTATGTATATTTATGTTCATTTGTCTGTGAATATGTATTTTTTGTACACGTGGACTACCCTTTATAAGTACTATTATCTTTTCCTTACTATGGTTGTCTGTAAGAGATTGCCTTGTGTGATAAGACCGCCCATTGTACTTTTCTGTATATTATTCTGTATCTGTATATTAAGTATCTTATCGTGTACAATGAAGAATATAAAAAAAATATAAAAATGAATGTTTGTCTGTATGTCCTTTATACAATCATAAACTATGCATTTGAGCATATGATAATCTTTAGCAAAGATGTTGTACATGAGCCGGAGAAAGTTTCTAAGACTAATTATCGACAGATGGCGCCATTCACATACGAATAAATTTCATATATTGCAGCGACAGGTTATGTTGATTTGAATTGAAAAGAAAACAGCAAAATAATTATGTGTTCTTTTAACCCTTAAATGCATAATGATGTAAAACTGCAACATACCACTTAAACGTAAAATGAGAGAGTAAATGCATAGTGTTGTATATAGTAAGTTTAAAAAATATTATATACATTTTATTTTTTTTTGTCCTGCATTTTAGTGTATTTATCTGCAAGATAAATATATTTTTTTTAAAGTATAAATAAAAGTTATGCATTTAAGGGTTAAATTTATTTTATCTAGTAGCTTAGCAACGCACGCCGGGTACGGCAAGTTGTATAAATTCATCAACGTCTTATTCGCAATAAAATCCATATCGGTTTTGTCCAATGAGACACAGTGAGGCTATAAATACAAGTATATCGATTGTCTGAACGCAGTTGGAGGGGGGTGGGGTGATGGGGGGTGGACAGGGGGAGAGGACGAGATAATATCTCCACGTTACATTCGAAACAATTTTCTATAGTATGTGAAAAGCACTATATATTGCTATATCTTAACTAAAGCTTGCGTCTATTAAGGCATCTCGCACGCGGTACTTGACGGGAAGCATGCATTTAACCTTCTAAATGCCAAGCTATTTTGGCCATGACTTCCCCAGGTGCCAAATGGAAATATCAAGTGTAAGCTTTCCCTATGTGAAAATTTGAGATCTTTACATTCTATGAATGAATATAACACATTATGTATATCATTATGTACTGAGACCGCCGGCGACCATCATCGCACTTAAAGGCAACAGAGTACTCGGTGTGTCATGAGGTCGCCGGCGGGTCACGTTTTTGTAACACAGAAAACACGATAGGTTTTCAAAGCCGCCTTTGAAATATGAATAAATTGTGAATTCAATACAAAGAAAGGTTTCTATATACATATTCTAATGTAAATTTTATATAAAAAAGTGAGGCCGCCCGCGGTCTCATTGGCACCCATGGTAACCGCTTCTAAAACATGCTGTAATTCGTATACCATCCCGTGATCCAGTTGCTAGGTGCCTAATGAAGCTAATAATTACCGGAGGGTCGGAAAAAAATAATATTCCTTAGATGTACAGATGAAAAATTGTGAGGTAGCCGGCGGCCCTCACGGCAACTATTGTTGGGTATCGTGAGGTAGCCGGCGGTCCTCATGGCACTTAAAAGTTTAACAGTTAAAAATTAAAATACTGATAAAAAATTAATTCTAGATGATTTTTACTATAATAAGTACTTGCAATCATATTCCAGTAAGAAGGCTTTATTATGTTCTTAAGAAAATAGAAAGCTCAAAGATAAGTCGTTTGGACATGAACTAACTTCACCAGAGACGGGTCTTGTCCGTATTTAGTGACTTCGTGCGAACTTAAGTATACCGTCCACCTACCGGCTCGTGCTATAGAACCTTTTGATGTGACCAGCGAAGCCTTTGCCACTTCAGACGGTCAATTCTTCGAGCTACGTATGTTATCTTAAGAAAAGGACCAATATAGCAAAGCAGCTGTGTTTGACACTAATCGGTGTAACATAACTCCTGAAGATGCCCCGTAGAGGGGTCAAACACGTGTTGAGTGGATAAACGGTGACAGTTGTGTAATTCGCATTGTTCGCCACATGCCCAATTATCAGCAGGCTGGCGGGCGGTGCACTTTGTTGCACGACTACCACTGCATGTGCGGAAGTGGCTAAATATTGGTACTTTTCTTACTTAGGATGGACTTCCGGAAAGTAACGCCTGATTTCATTAAATATGTTATCTTAGTTCTTCCGAGAATACCTTCATTTCTGGTTGGATCTCGCATCGAAACTTCGAGCAAAGCCATCATTCTGCCTCTCCATTGGTCTCTGGGTGACCCTGAGCCATCATATAAAAACCATCGTAAACGACCAAGTCTCAGACCTATAAGTCAACACTTACTACACACTCTGATCAATTATATATCTATTACAGTCTGACATTCTCTCTTTCATCTTCTATATATCTCTGACATCTTCTTTCTTCCTTCATCATCATTTTGTTCCATTCTAATTGATTTTATTTAAATAACTTCTAGGCATCCTTTTCCATACTTGGCCACATTTTTATATAATTTATTTTATACGCTTCTTTATATCTTTTACATTTCTTATTTGATTTTTCTTTAAAAGAATTTATTTACAATTCCAATTTGTGAACATGTCTTCTTTCTTTTTATTTATTTAGGTGCGCCGGTAGTATATATAAAGGTATATTAAAATTTATATAATGATTCTGTTATGTGTTCCTTTGTAACATTGCAGAAAGATCAGACCACATAAAATCAAAATAAAAAATTGAAAAGTGATCGCACGTAAGAAACATCTGGCTTACGACTTTAGACACCAAAAGAGGTCTTAATTTGAAAATGTTTCCTATGTTGTGCAAATTTAAGGTTTTACTCTTTAAAAATATGTTATATACAGTGAATTATTAATATGATTTCAAAAGACTGTATAAAGAGAAATATATCGAAATTTCTTCATCAGAAGTCTTCAAACATTGGACCATCTGAACTGGATTCGAAGATAAGAAAAGGACCAATATTTAGCCATTTCCCCACATGCAGTGGTAGTCGTGCAACAAAGTGCACCGCCCGCCAGCCCGCTGATAAATGCGCATGTGTTATTTTAGTAATTACACAACCCGCCACCGTTAAATCACTTAACACGTTTTTTACCCCTCCACGGAGTATCTTCAGGAGTTATGTTACACCGATTAGTGCCAAACACAGAGTGAATCTCACACTAACCTACCACTTCGTTGCACGACTACCACTGCATGTGCGGAAGTGGCTAATTATTGATACTTTTCTTACTAAGGATGAACTTCCGCAAGGTAACGCCGGACTCCATTAAATATGGATTCGAATGGTTTCTTTTTGAAAGTTGGAACTTACCATTTGTACGTGTGTTTATATACAATCGTCTACAACTTTGTACTACGCAGTATATATTAACACTAGAATAACACAAATATAGTACATAACTGTAATTCCGTTCATATTCATATGACTCCTTGGGTTGTAACTTGTATCGCTTCAAACTTTGGTTATAAAGCAATTTGACATAAACAGTAATGTCAAGTTGACATGGATATATTTATGTTTATGCTTATCTATGATATGTTCGTATGTTCATATTCTGCGCCTTTTTGTCAAATATAAGGTTGTATAAGGTAGAATTTAATATAGACATCGTAAACTGTTGTGTCAATTTTTTTATGCACAGGGACTTTAATTTCACTAAGTTTTAGTCTTTACCTCTATTTATATTTTTTTCTTTCATCCGTTATATATCTGGCATTATATCTTATTCCTTTCTTCACAATCATTTTGTTCCATTTTTATTTCTTTTATTTATATACCTTCTATGCATCGTCTTCTTACAATGAGATACTTGTTTGCGTGTTTTATGATTTACATACCTTTGTTCACAAGGGTAAATGATTTTTTCAATTTTGATTTTTAATTTATTTTCATTTTTCGTTCTTCACAACATCTGTCACTCTTTTCATTCTTTGCATTTCGTTCCGACTCCCTCTTACATTTTTCTCTTGTATTGCCAAGACATCAAAGATTTGTTTTAGCTATCACAGACTTAAGTAAGAAAGGGACCAATATTTAGCCACTTCCGCACATGCAGTGGCCAAACACAGAGTCACTAATCGGTGTAACATAACTCCTGAACATGCCCCGTGGAGGGGTGAAATACGTGTTGAGTGATTTGACGGTGGCATAAGTAAGTAAGTGGTTCATAAGTACTTTTATAAATAATGTAAATGTTTTGATATTATAATATAGTATGATGTAAGTAAATAGGTACTATCAGTGTAGTGTTTGGTACGCACATTTAATTTAGATGACAATATAATATAATAAAATCAATAACATTATAGATCTAAGATGGCCGCCGATACAAAATGGCGGATTACATATTTTTCCTTAACCCCCTCAATATGGGTATCAAATGAAAGGGCTATACTAGTAAAACACGATGATTATATCAAAATTTAAAATTCAAGATGGACGCCGTTCCAATATGGCGGACTAGGTACATATTTTTCCACAATCACCACAATATGGATATCAAAAAACCGTTTAACTTAAAAGTTTATTACGTGTATTTTATTTCGAAATAAAATCGATATCAATATCGATTCATCTCGATTTATTTCAGAGTAAAAATCGATTTTTTTGTATGTTCTAGTATATTTTATAGTACGCTTCTATAAACCGGTATTCAAATACACTACTATATTAGATACGTTAAAATGTAGAGCACGTTATTGAACGTATCTATTGAATTGCAACCTAATATCTCTCCCTCTCTACATTTACTACACAAGACACAACGATAATGCATTACAATACCGGGCCTTTAATATTGCACAATTAGATTTAATTAAACATTTAATTTTATAACGCGATATTATTTTATAAGTATCTACAATCTATACCAGTGATTCCCAAAGTGGTCTATATCGACCCCTAGGGGTCTATGACAACCTGCAAGGGGTCTACGTCAGCGAAAAAAAATTTGGGGGTCCATGAAATGAAAATGGGGGTCCACGATAGTGGATCTAAACACATAAACTGATAGTACCTATTTACTTACATCATACTATCTTATAATATCAAAACATTTACATTACTTATAAAAGTATCTATGAAGTAAAAAAAGAAACAGACTGGACATCATTAGCCGAGGAGATTTAAGATTAACCTTTACAAAATTGACGCCAAATGTTGATAATTTATTATTAAAGCATCAGGTTCATCCTTCTTACTAAAAATATTGACTTATTGCTTATGTCATTTTATTTATAGTTTATTTAATGTTACGTATATTTTACATAACAGATACAAAATTTTATTTTGAGTAGTTTAAATTTAAATTCAATTAATAAATGTATAAATTAACATGTGTTTTTACTTTAAGTTTTTAACACTAAACTTCACTACAGTTAGAAATTTACTGGAAATCAATATCAGGTAAGGAGGGGGTCTATACAACACGGAAAAACATGGCAAGGGTTCTACGACACAAAAAAGTTTGGGGAACTCTGATCTAGTTTCTAATTGGCGATATCTTCGTCAATGTTAGCTTTCAAGGCTTGCAAGGTGTTTGGTTTATTGCGGTACACGTGGATCCAAGTTACATAAGGCGTTAGACCAAAACCCTTGATTGTTCAATCACATGAAGCACGAACCTGAAATATACACCGCGTTAAAACAACAGACTAATTTATTCAAATAGGCAATATCAATAATTTCACATTATTAATGAATGTATCGTTCCATCGCTTGTTTACAAACTAATTCTCTATATATCTACATTACAAACGTCAATGTATATTGACGTGTGGCGCCATTTGTAATAAATACATTTAAAAAACTTTTAAATTAAACGGTTTTTTGATACCCATATTGTGGTGGTTGTGGAAAAATATGTACCTAGTCCGCCATATTGCAACGGCGTCCATCTTGAATTTTAAATTATGACATAATCATCGTGTTTTACTAGTGTAGCCATTTCATTTGATACCCATATTGAGTGGGTTAAGGAAAAATATGTAATCCGCCATTTTGTATCGGCGGCTATCATAGATTTATAATGTTATTGATTTTATTATATTGTATTGTCATGTAAATTAAATGTGTGTACCAAATTTCAGATCAATCTGACAACGGGAAGGTGCTTAAATTTCAATTTCTAATTTTGACACAAATAAATAAACAAATAAATTCCGTACGGGTCGAACTAAATAAATGAGACTTATTTCCCGAAATGCCCCTATTAACGAACAATGTGATCTCGGATATTAAAGGTTTTGCATGCTTTTAGCGCTGTATCAGCGTGAAGATAAGTTAATTAAAGAGGTGATTGAAATATACGAAAGCACTTTTAATTGCATATTAATTAATTTTCATTACCATTGGTATTTCATTAGTATAGAACACAAAGATATAGATATATTAAAATTACAACGAAGAGTATCAACAATTGACGCAATTTCTTACATATGTATAAAGACTTGCGATCGTAAGTCGCAGATTCGATTCCCGGTATACATTCTTATATAATGCACACCTTATGCGATAATATTTTTATCTCTTTTATTATTTATTCATATGTATAATTTTTTTTCTCTTTTAAGATACTTTACACATCGCACAAATGGTTAACTGTTAGAAAATTACTTCAGAATTAAATCTGCTGGTATACTTTGTATAAGTGTTTAAATGTATAGATATATTAAAGCAGGGCTTTTCTATGTGTTGCTCATCCCTTACAGGGGCAATTCGAAAGTGGACTTGAATCGAGATCAATCCGTTCGTTTTAATATATATATATATATATATATATATATATATATATACTCGCTGATCCCGGAAACGTTGATTTGCAAAAAACAATGTTTTTAATATACAAATAAAAAATAAGGGTTGATCGTAGAGGGGTGAAAATTTAGGGTTGTATGTATTTTTGTATGCTGCATCATGAAAAATCACTTAGGGGTATGGAAAATAGATAGTAGCCGATTCTCAGACCTACTGAATACGCATATAAAATTTGGTAAAAATCGGTCTTTCCGTTTCGGAGGAGTACGGTAACTAACATTGTGACATGGAAATTTTATATATTAGATATACACACACACACACACACACACACACACACACACACATATATATATATATATATGTATATATATATATATATATATATATATATATGTGCTATAGAGGCGTCAGAAATTTAGAAAGACTAAGGTTGGGCGTGACACATAAAAGTTTAAAAATACTGCATTTAATTAAATAATAGTAAATACTTTATTTAATAACGTAAATAACATTTTTGATAATTATTTCGACTTTTCTAATCCTCACTATTGAATCTGAAAAACCATTAAAGTAATGGATTCTAAATTTAATTTTTTAAATTTATTAGTTTAGTTCAGCTAGACAATAACAGATGGCGTCACAAGTCTTTTATATTGCTGTACGGTTTTATTCCCTATGACTCATATAATCAAATTGTTTTATTTATTTATGCAGAATAGTGGAAAGTATTGTTATATACAAATCCGAAGCGACATAATAAAATAATTATTCGACCCATTTTAAACTTCTTGGGTTACAACATTGCTAATTATAGATGAAATTCAATAAAAAAAATGAAAAAACCTATTCCAATTTACGGCTTATTCATTTAACTAACGAACTGCAACCGCAAACTAGATGACGTTATATTTCAAATAATCAAATCAACATCGAACGATCGAGGTCAAGAGGTCAAAAAAAAAATTCAAAAAGAATATATATCCGTCATAGTCTAGAATAGTGACGTCATACAACACATATTGGTTTTTATCGCATGGATTATAAAAACGTCATCGTATAAAAACAAATACGATGCTATGTTATATTGACACGTGACGTCTTTCGTAAAATAAATATTTAATGGAATCAGGCGTTACTTCGCGGAAGTCCATCCTAAGTAAGAAAAGAACCAATATTTAGCCACTTCCGCACTTGCAGTGGTAGTCGTGCAACAAAGTGCACCGCCCGCCAGAGTGACTCTGTGTTTGGCACTAATCGGTGTAACATAACTCCTGAAGATGTTCCGTGGAGGGGTGAAACACGTGTTCAGTGATTTAACGGTGGCAGTTGTGTAATTCGCATTGTTTGCCGCATGCGCATTTATCAGCGGGCTGGGCCTTTTCTTCCTTAGGACGGACTTCCGCAAAACAACGCCTGATTCTATAAAAAAAATAAACAAGAGTGATAAAATAACTGCGATATAAGAAACACAAATCAAGTGTGATATAGATATTGAGAAAATAAACAAAAAAAATGTTAATAATGTAGAACTATACACGAAAGGCGATGTAAATTAGCCGATGCATGTAAATAAAGTACGGTAAGGAATGAAAGGCATTGTGAAGCAAATTAGAGGTAAGAATGAAAGATATTGAGAAGGACGAACTTATTTAAAATCACTTGAGAAATTATAATTTTGTGGCGTGCATATCGCGCGCCACCCAAACACCAAGCTCTTACCCACGTGACCGTCAATCGCATCGCGGCGGCGGCGGCAGTGTAACAGATAAATGACAGATGGCGCCACAGTAGACTCAACGAAAATCTGCATCGCGCTGTTGAGTCTCCGCGCTCATTATAAGGGCTAGCGGAGGTGCGGTCAACACATCAAGAAGCGACTGAAAATCAAGAACAAGAAGCTACCGAAGAACAAGAAGCTACCGAAGAACAGGAAGCTACAGTACTACGACCACTCTTATAATTTAAATATAGAGCCTGTCCACACATGATTGAGTTTGAATGTGAAGAAAAATAATCTGTTGTTGAAAATGAATGGTGACCTTTATGCATCAATGGTTAGTTATAACAGTAAATACTGATTACGTCATCGTAGAGATTTCCCTCTCCGCCGCCAACGAGGCCGTGACATTACCTCGCTCTGAAACCTTAGCAAGCCACCCAAATAAACAAATGCTGCCACTTCGAAGGCTTCTACGGAAATAAACATCAACATTAGATATATAGAATATTAAGAAAAGTGTAATTTTGAAATATATCTTGAACAAGTAATAAAAACAAAGAAATTTTAAAAGCCTGTGTTTTATTTGTTCATTACTGTTCTGAAAGCCTCCTCCAACGGCTGATGATAGTGAAAGAATTTGTTAAGGATATGAGGAAAAGATGGGAAGAATTTGTGAAGGACATGAGAAAAAGATGGAAAGAATTTGTGAAGAACATGAGGAAAAAATGGAAAGAATTCGTGAAGGACATGAGGAAAAGATGGAAAGAATTTGTGAAGAACATCAGGAAAACATGGAAAGAATTTGTGGAGGACATGAGGAAAAGATAGAAACAATTTGTGCGGAAAGAAAGAAGAAAGAGCAATAAAATTAATATTTACACCCGCATTCAAAGATCCCTTTTCAAAATAAAGCAAGGGATTAAGAAAAAAATAGAAGAAAAAAAAAGGCCATTCATCGCATTGGAACTCAAAAGCCTTTACGTGTTTTCAAAAAACCTGGTATTTCTACGATTGAATCGTAAAATGTGTTCAATGTTTTATTTATACGCAAAAATATATAATACAGAGTACACGGTGTTAATACGTGGAATAAAAATAAACTGTACACTCCTAGTTTTCATCTTCAAAAATTAAATAAATCATTTAAAAGATAGGTAAAGATAAACGTATGTACAATAAAATTTCTAAAGCAATTTCCAATCTGCTAACACAGAGGTTATATATTATAAAAAGTATATTATTCTGTCCAAGAATAATATACTGATGTTAATGCGTGGAATTAAATGTTGTCGCTGCTCACTCGGGAAGCTAATTACTGTCGCGCGCTCTTTAAAAACTATATTTGTAAAGAGCAATTGTTGAGTTTCTCGTCGGCTCTAAGTAGAACTGCCTTCTTTAGACAACTTCTTCTTCTTCTTCCTTCCCTTTTCCCTTTATTTGGGGTCGGGTCTCCTTATCAATTTGCGCCAGGCCACTCTATCCTGGGTTGTCTCTGCATCAAGTTGAAGGGTTTCCAGTTCCTTTCTGATATTACACCACCACGTAGCTTTTGGACGCCCTCTCCCTCTTGGGAATTCTGGGAGGCTTAAGGCAGTTGCCTTCATTAGACAACAATGCCAACATATTATGTTGATTGAGGATTTTTAAATGCTAGTTATTACAAGCACTACAGCTTATTGGAAATTCAGGGCTGTTGCATATTCAAAGAAAAAAAATCGATGATGACATTTTATTTTATAGTTAAATATATAACCAGTAATTTTGAATAAAACCTTTTTACACTGATCTTATTCTGATTCTTAATGCAAAGAGATATGGTCCAAGGCATGGTTGCACAGACTTATTAAGACTAGGGGCCACTCGGGCAAATCATGAACTGATGGCGGGCCGGCCGCCAGAAGTATAGGTAATTACATTTTTTTGGTTTTATTCTGGAATAGAATTCAATATTTTTCGTATGTACGAGAGTATTATTTTTGCTGTCGGCGGGCCACCAGTATTCGACCAGCGGGCCGCGGTCTTTGCATCTATGGTCTAAGGTTAAAAAAATTGATAGTTTTATGTAATTATTAAGAAAAGTGTATCAAAAAACAAAACTCTTTATACGTGTCATCTCAAGTAGTAATGTCATAATCGCGAAATTCATATCGATCTTCCAAATACGAGAAGCTTCTATAAAGTTTTAGGTGACTTATATAAAAAGAGGAATGATGACCTGAGGAAAAAAGGATATATATATTTATATATATGTACACGACATATATATGATATGTTGTCGAGTCTCCTTTGCTAATGTTGATGCCCGTCGCGCGGTGTCCCTTTAATAAGTTTACAAAAAACTAGCGCCATCTATCGACGCCAGATGAAACTTTAGATTTCCACTATACATACATAAATGCATATGTACATGTATGTATGTCTATATGTGGCTTACATAATATTTTTGATTATGGTAACTTTTGATTGAAGAACACAACACAGTGTAAAAAAGTCGAAGGACGGTATAGCGTGTATCTGTGCCTAAAATGATATATATATATATATATATATATGTATGTATGTACTACTACATTTAAGTTCTAATTAAAAACGCTTAACATACTGTGATAGATATAAATAGAGAAATCAATCGGATCTAGGAATTACAAATCCCTTTGTCTGGTCTAAATATAATTCTTGGTCAATGACCGCTTCAGAGCAGTGTGATGACTCGATCAGACATATCATTTATTTTTAACATAAATCATTTGATTCTTTTAAATACTAAAAGTAGCCAGGTCTCTTTACCTTATGTAGCACTGGAAATACAGTTATATCTATCTTCTTCTTTGCGTTATATCTCTCTTTATCTAGGGTTTTGATGCTTTTGGTAAAGTTTATGGGGCACTGTCACCTCTTCTGTATATTGCTTCGGGTCATGCTAACTTCTACGATATAAATCTATCTACCTCTCTTCTTCCTTTAAGCCGAAGAACGCCCACTGTAAGACAGATCTCCTCCAAAGATTGACAACTGTGATCTCGCATCCAGTGAGTTCTTGCAAGTCGTTGATCCACCTAGTGGAAGCTTCACCGCGCATTTCGGCACGTGGATATCAATTCTGGCTCTATAAAACACACTACCACGTGAATTATCATTTAATAAATTTAGGAAATTGTAAAAACAAAGTAGGTAGACCCAGGTATCGCTGGATCGATCGCGTTGAGGCAGACTTGCGCGAATTGAATGTCAACCAATGGCAGACGATGGCGCAAGATAGAGGAAAGTGGAAGTCTCTCGCTTCGGAGGCCAAGACCCACTTTTGGTCACTGAGCTAGCGGAGTAGTAGTAGTAGTAGTAAAAACAAATAACAAAAGGTTTGAAAATTCTCGTGTTGCGACCAGAGGCTGGTAGATGCGACATGAGCAAGTCCTGGTGGACTGTTGACATAGTTACAATCTCGAATAGTCGCTTGATGCTGACAGCTTATGACGGATCATCATTGCGAACTTTGGGAGGAGGTATATACCTTGCAGTGGGTGATTATACACTGGTATGATGATGAAAAACTTGTAATTACATTCTTTTACCATGGATTTTATAATTGATTATAAAACTCTTATATATATACTAGCTGATCCCGCAAACGTTGTTTTGCAAAAAAAAATATTTTTAATTTTCAATTTAAAAATAAGGGTTGATCGTAGAGGGGTGAAAATTTAGGGTTGTATGTATTTTTGTATGTTGTATCATAAAAAAATAAAAACTAAAAAATTGTCTAAAAATTAAAAAAAATTTAGGGGTGGACCACCCTTACCACTTAGGGGTATGGAAAATAGATAGTAGCCGATTCTCAGACTTACTGAATACGCATATAAAATTTGGTAAAAATTGGTCAAGCCGTTTCGGAGGAGTTCAAGTTCGAACACCGTATTTTATATATATATATATATATATATATATATATATATATATATATATATATATATATTAAAACGAACGGATTTAACTTGATTAAATTCCACTTTCGAATCGCCCCCTGTAGGGGATGGGCAACACATTGGGAAGCCCTTTAAACACTTATAAAACAACAACAATATATAACAAGATTTAATTCCGAAATCATTTTCTAAAAGTTAACCATTTGTGCGATGTATGAAGTATCATAAAAGAGAAAAAATATTATACATATGTAAACACAATCTATTATAATATTAATATATCATTAAATTTATATGATTATCGCACAAGGTGTGAATTATATAATGTATGCCAAGAATCGCTAGTAGTATAGTATATATACATATATAGCTACGCGCTAGTATATATATATACATATATATGTATGTATATATACTTAGTCTGGCCATAAATACTGTTACTATTCAAAAAAAGAAAATATTACGTTTGAATTTGGAATCTGTCATTTTTATATGATTGCTTGATGTGTTTTCTTATTTTCGCGCCATTATATTGTTAAATATTTTGTTATATTAAAATGGAGTGGGGTGATAAAGAGAACCGAATCGCTGTGATTGCCTTACATAAAGTAGGTATGGAGAAAAGTGCAATTTTTAAAACCCTCCACCCGCTTGGTATTAGTCAAATGTTTGTTTACCGGGCTATTGATAGGTACAATGATACCTCCTCTGTTTGTGACAGAAAAAGATCTGGCCGTCCACGTACCGTTCGTGTGAAAAAGGTGATTAAAGCAGTTAGGGAAAGAATTCGAAGAAATCCTGTCCGTAAGCAAAAGATTTTATCTCGGGAGATGAAGATAGCTCCTAGAACCATGTCGCGTATATTAAAAGATGACTTAGGACTTGCAGCCTATAAGAGACGTACTGGTCACTTCTTAACTGATAATTTAAAGAAGAATAGGGTGGTAAAATCCAAACAACTACTTAAGCGGTACGCAAAGGGAGGTCACAAAAAAATTTTGTTTACGGATGAGAAAATTTTTACAATTGAGCAGTATTTTAATAAACAAAATGACCGTATTTATGCTGGAAGCTCTAAAGAAGCTTCGCAATTAGTAAACAGAGTACAACGTGGGCATTATCCCACTTCAGTGATGGTTTGGTGGGGTGTTAGCTATGAAGGGGTGACTGAGCCATATTTTTGTGAAAAAGGTATTAAAACGTCGGCACAAGTTTATCAAAATACCATTCTTGAGACGGTAGTTAAGCCTTTAACTAACACCATGTTCAATAACAAAGAATGGTGCTTTCAACAAGACTCGGCACCGGGTCATAGAGCTCGATCCACCCAATCTTGGTTGAAAACTAACGTTCCGGACTTTATCAGCACTGAAAACTGGCCGTCGTCAAGTCCTGACCTAAATCCATTGGATTATGATTTATGGTCAGTTTTAGAGAGTAAGGCTTGCTCTAAACGCCATGATAATTTGGAGTCCCTAAAACGATCCATTCGGTTGGCAGTGAAGAATTTTCCTCTAGAAAGAGTTCGTGCTGCTATTGATAACTGGCCTCAACGTTTAAAAGACTGTATTGCAGCCAATGGAGACCACTTCGAATAAACATTGTATATTTTTAATAGTTATATATTGATGTATTAAACTAACTCACTATGAAAGGAATAAATGTTACGTATAAAAAAAAAATCGTGCTTTTCTTTATAACAATATTTATGGCAAGACTAAGTATAACTTCACAACTAGTGAAGTTACAGTTCTATCCAGCAAATAATAACTACGTAAGTAAAACGAATTTATTGCAGAGTGCAAAGTTAGTTAACTTAGTTAAAGGAAAGATTTCGATGTCGGTAAAACCGATGTTAAATTTACATAGCCAAGTTAGTTCTCGAATTGCTGCCAAAATAGATGCTAAAAGCCTCTATATGGATAGCAGGCTTTCATTCTGAAAACAAATAACCTACATATTTTAGTAGCAACTGTTTTTAGCTTCTATTTTGGAAGTTTTTACCTGTTATATTTGGAGGCTAAGCCCCTGACGGTACTTTAAATAATTTATATATATATATATATATATATACTCGTATATTAAATATACACGTATATTTCTTTTCAGCTAATACACGCCCACTGGGAGATAAAGGCCTCCGGTCTTGCACAAATGCGCATGCGGCAAACAATGCGAATTACACAACTACCACTAATTTTTGGCACTAATCGGTGTAACATTACTCCTGAGGATGATTAATTTGTGTTTGGAACTCAGTAGCAACGTAAATTTCCATATTTTAATCTAAACATTTTTTCTTCGAATTTTGGTAATACGGTAGAAATGTAACAGGGGACTCCCCGAGAACTAGATAAATTTTAAGTGATCAAAGAAAAAAGTTTGAGAACCGAGTGTAGTAGGTATTGTGTGCGAATAATATAAATGCTATTTAGAAATAACGCAGGAAGCCTTCGAAGGCTACATAAGACAATGGTATTTAGCTTCTCAAATTAAATCTTCAGGGTCAACTGGTCAATGTGATGAAATCCACTTAGTCCACCTGGGGCACCATGGACACAGTCAAGGTAGCTCGTATAGACGCCATTTACACGACACAGGTTTCCGGTCTTGTTCTGTCATCATCCAGTGATTTCTTGTGATCTTAGCTATGTTTTTTTTTATATTACAAAATTTTCCTCTAACATGGTCAGAGCCTTTATTTACTAAATTACAATTTCTAGACGGGGGGGGGGGGAATCCTCATTGGACGCCTGGGAATGGAGGGCCCAGGCAGTGTCAGACTTTTACTGACTAAAACCCCCACCGTCGGCTCTGTTACAATTAGTTTCTAATTATTTTGCTTATTTCCTAATATTCTTATAGTATTAATACCTATTTATATTACACTTATTATTTAAGCTAACTTAAGCTATTTACATGTTTTTATTAGTCTATTCTTATATATGAATTCTACGCTTAATACTATTTCTTATCTGTCTATCCGTATACTTAGCTATGTTATAAGTCCACGTAGTGGGGGAACCTATTCACGTCTCGTTTACGTGCTGGTGGTCTCAACACAAGAGTCTTTCAACGTCAACGGCCAATTCAGACGAACGGAACTTCTGATTCGTTCTCACAGCAAAACTATGCGTTGCTCTATTACCCCCATTACCCTGAGTCTTTTTTTTTATGGCCCCCGCTATTGGGGACCTCTCGTACCCCCTATCTTTGGTGGGACAGGGACTTTACGGGCAATTTATTTTTTCACATAGTTATTTATTATTTCCATTCTCTCCTTTCGTTCTTCACATATTCTTTCAATCTATTCTTTCATGCCACATTTCTACTATCTTTCCCTTTTACTCTGTGACTTTTCATTCCTCCCTCATTACATGTTACATTTTATCTTTATTTCTTTTCGTTTACATTTTTATCACCATTTATATCACATTTTGAGTTACATTTTATCACATTTTTTCTTATCGTCTATTTGAAATTTTTCTTATTTTCTTTAATTTTTATTTTTTTGTATCACTTTTTTAATTATTTCCTTGCAGTATGAGAGGAATTATTCCCTAGTATCCTTTCCGCCTATCAGGGAGGCTATTTACACCTGATTTTAACGCCAGACCGGCACTCGAACTCGAGCTGGAGTCCCCCGAATGCGGGACACTGGGCCACAAGGTGGATCACGGTCTGGTCCACGCCCGGTTCACAGAAGCACGAGGGGTCCTCCTTGAGCTTGAACCTGTTGAGGTATACCTTGAGACTTGATCTATTACATCTCAGATCCTTTTATCACCAGCAGCACCTACAAGTCAAATATCTAATTGTTTCAGGCGTTATTTCGCGGAAGTCCATCCTAAGTAAGAAAAGGACTAACATATAGCTACTACCGCCAATGCAGTAGTAGTCGTGCAATAAAGTGCACCGCCCGCCAGTCCGCTGATAAATGCGCGTGCGGCAAACAATGCGAATTACACAACTGCCACCGTTAACTTTTAACAACCTAGAGTTTCAATTTCGATACCAATCTTTTAAACCGAATGTTCACATTACTATTAGTTTTTTTTATAGGTTGGCTGTACGAATTTTACTGTTGGATAATATTCTTTCCAACGAAATAAAAAAAATCTATCATTCCCTTCATCTAGACCCTCAAGCGAACACAGTAATATTAAAAAAAAATTACTTTCGTAAATCAGGCTACTAAGGGTTAAATCAACCCATACAAGTCAAAGACCTACGTCTACACGTAACTGATTTAATTATATACTACTACTACTCCGCTAGCTCAGTGACCCAAAGTGGGTCTTGGCCTCCGAAGCGAGAGACTTCCACTTTCCTCTACCTCGCGCCGTCGTCTGCCATTGGCTGACATTCAATTCGCGCAAGTCTGCCTCAACGCGATCGATCCAGCGATACCTGGGTCTACCCACTGGTCTTCCAGACCCCTCGGTTTTTCCAGGTACGCTACCTATAATATAATATATAAATATATATTATATAAATATATATATATATATATATATAAATAATAGATATATTTATATAAATAAATAAAATAAAAGATACAGTTATATAATTTCTCTCTTCACCTGACTACATAACATCAATTGCAGTTCATAGTCAGGAGGCACGAAAAATCACTTCGCTTCATGAGCAATAGTCTACTTAGATGTTCCTCCCATAGTACCGACTCTACTCACTCTTTCGCAATACAACCTATTCTTCTCTGCAACGCGCTCCCCCTCGATGTTAGGATGATCAGGAATAGTTGCGTTTAAAGCGAAGGTTCGACAGTCGCTTGACAAGCTGACGGAATCATCACGACAATTGGATTTTAATATTTATTATATTCATATATATATATTATTTTAAATTTATATGTAAACTAGCTGATCCCGCAAACGTTGTTTTGCAAAAAAAAAATTGATATTTTAATTTACAAATAAAAAATAAGGGTTGATCGTAGAGGGGTGAAAATTTATGGTTGTATGTATTCTTGTATGCTGTATCATAAAAAAATAAATACAAAAAATTTCGTTAAAAAAATATTTTTTTTTTTAACTGTGAACAACCTTTATCACTTAGGGGTATAGAAAATAGATAGTAGCCGATTTTCAGACCTACTGAATACGCATATAAAATTTGGTAAAAATCGGTCAAGCCGTTTCAAAGGAGTTCAAGTTTGAACACAGTGACACGAGAATTTTATATATTAGATATATTAAGTGCCATTAATATATCTATATAAGTTGTTTCTTATGTTAGATATTATTTGACTTTTTTATTAATTTTTATTGTCTTTTGTGACATTAACTTGCTTCGCCTACTTTTATCAATTTATCTCTGCACCACCTAGCTGTTAAATGGTAGAGAATGGCTTCGGCATTAATTTCGTCATTATACATGAAACGTATAAGAATAATTAAATTAATATATTGCTGCAGGTGATTTAAATAATGACGTTATTCTTTAAATCATATCAGACAATTACAACAGTTCGGGATATCGTGTGATAATAAAGCCTTTGTTAATATTGCTCTAGACCATAAATGCTTGATTCATTTGTCTTTTCAAGGACCCTTATATGTGAGAGCACGGTATGACAATACCACATTAAATTATTACGTAGTTGTTTTTATGTGAATATTGAATAGGTTGTTACTAGGAGCTCTAAGCACGACAACTGCATTATCACTTACCTATGATGATTAATGTTTTGGAAAGCATATGTCTGCATCAAAGGCAGCCATGATGACAGGTCTTTCACTGCCTCTAGCTTTAAATATGTCGAATCAAAAATGATGTAAGAAAAAGACCAATATTTAGCCACTTCTGCACATGCAGTGGTAGTCGTGCAACAAAGTGCACCGCCCGCCAGCCCGCTGATAAATGCGTATGCGGCAAACAATGCGAATCACACAACTGCCACCGCCAAATCATTCAACACGTGCCCCTTCACGGGGCATCTTCAGGAGTTATGTTACACCGATTAGTGCCAAACACAGAGTCGCATATGAACCAAGTACTTCGACGATATTCGTCGTTATTTCAACCCGTAAACGCTCATTGTACTGCATAAGATAAATACATCTTTGGGTGATATGTTAATCAAATAAAAATATTACACAAATATAAAAATCAACAGCGAAGCATTAGTGTTGCGTTCATTTAATAAATCTCTGTAATACTGGCTGCAGCCACAACATTTTGTTTAAAAACAATTTTTGCGCGTTCGAATTTTAAATTCGAACGAGTATTTGAAATCGGTAGCGGGTAGTTGAAAACTACCACGCTTCTAATTTTAAAATTGATGTGGGTAGTTGAACAATGACCTCGTTCATTTAGTACAAATACATTATTTATATAAATGCGGGTAGAATTAAATGCAATTTTTACTTTTATGTATTCCATTTATAGTGTCTATGAGCTCATTTACATATGGGTTTTTCATATAAAATAGTTAAATGGTATTTCATAGAAGGTTGCCATACAAAGTCACCCATTGCAAATTTATATTGTAGTTTTACTGTTGCTTCGTTCAATATTTATTAGTGATAAAAAATAAGATTTTCAGACCACGAGCTAGTAGAAGCGGCGTGGGAAAGCCTCCACTAGTGGATCCACGATATAGTTAAACATAGGCTTACCATAATTACGAGGAGCCAAACCGGGACGCAGAAGAGAAAGTGGCTCATTTTCATTTTGCTTTTCGCTTAATTTGTGTTTTTCATATTTGAAATGCAATCAAAATTATTATGAATTGAAAACATATTAATAAATGTGAATATATTTTTTATTAAAAAAGAAAAAGAGCGAAAGTCCAATTAATACAAACAACACTAAAAATTTGCCTGGTTTTATTATTCACCCACGCTTGCTTTATATTTTTCACTAGAGTGCACTTTCTTCAGAATCGTTTTGTCGTGCTTAGTTTTGCCATAAAATTCACTGCATGTTAAGTTCAAGTTGAGTTTGCACGTAAGCAAGGCTTCCACAACGCATTCTTCCATCCTCCCCCGATCGTCAGACCACATTTTTTTTATCTGTGAAAAAATTCTTTCCACTGGCGCTGAAGTACCGGGTAGACACAAAGCAAACTCCACAATTTTTTTTAAATTTGTCACCTCAATATGCTGCTTGTGAAAATTGGTGAATAGCTGCACCCATTTCTCGGAGTAATTAGCCTCATTAGAATTTTGGCGCGGGTGGCACGGGGGAACGATTGGTTGGGGAGTCGGTGCTGTTCAAGTTTGACCGGGAAGCTAATGCAGACCGGCCGGGACGCCGGGACAGGGATCTCAAACCGGGACTATCCCGGTCAAACCGGGACGTATGGTAAGCCTAGTTAAACATGATTATAAGAAAAAACATGACTTTATCTATGTCGTCGATTCCCAACTAGTTGGAACGATACAGTCAAGTAAATTATGAATACTGATGGTAGAATAGTGTATATACATAGCAATAAAAATCTTCGATTTATTACCGAAATGCAATATTTATTATCATCATCAAACAAAACGGGTCATGATAGTACATTACAAGCACCATTCGTCTTCTTTTGTTACCTCGGCCCCTGTCAATTTGCGCCGTGATAAAATCTGGAACAGTTCCATTTGTACGTGTGAAAGAAAATTTTCAGGCAATATGAAAACATTTCTTAACATTGAAGAAAAAAAATACGTTACTTGTACGTTTATGAAACTATAATGCCTGAAAAAGCACCTGAGGAGTTCTGACACAAAACATTTATAAACACATTATATATGTCACTAAAGATGATATAATAAATTCCTCAATCGATTAAAAAATGTGATCAAAAACAAAAACCGAAGATAAGTAAAATAATAACTGTATTGTATCTGTGATATCAAAAGAATTGTAGAGCATGAGAGGCGATGTTTGTAAACATATTGAAAGAAAAAGAGTGTAAAACTGTCTGTACTAAAGTTTCGACTGCAAAAAGCATCTAATTCATTTGTAATAAACGAAATTAGATTTCTTTAATAAAATTCCACGAAACCATTTACATATTAAACTAAATCAATTAATAAGGCTTATTGTTCAATAAACTAATATTTAAATATTTAATGGAATCGGTCGTTATTTTGCGGAAGTCCATCCAAAGTAAGAAAAGGATCAATATTTAGCCCGCCAGCCCGCTGATAAATGCGTATGCGGCAAACAATGGGAATCACACAATCGCCACCGCCAAATCACTCAACACGTGTTTCACCCCTCCACGGGGCATCCTCAGGAGTTATGTTTCACCGATTAGTGCCAAACACAGAGTGTCACTCTTGTAAAAAAAATCCTTGGCAATGATGTCACTTGATTATTTTGATTTCATTTGGGCTATATTTGATAAAGTGTATATGTGTAAATTTGTATTGTTATACTTTATTACATGATGTGTTGTTGTAGAATTTCTTCCTGTTTCTTCTCCACAACCATAACACCTTGCGAAGCAGAGTCGAAAATAAAATAGTTTAAAAAAAATAGGTTGACAATCAATAAGAGTTCCTAAGTAAGAAAAGCGCCCGCCAGCCAGCTGATAAATGCGTGACATAGACTCTGTGTTTGGCACTAATCGGTATAACATAACTCCTGAAGATGCCACGTGGAGGGGTGAAACACGTGTTGAGTGATTTAACGGTGGCAGTTGTGTAATTCGCATTGTTTGCCGCATACGCATTTATCAGCGGGCTGATGGGCGGTGCATTTTATTGCACGACTACCACTGCATGTGCGGAAGTGGCTAAATATTGGTTCTTTTTATTACTGAGGATGGACTTTCGCAAGGTAACGCCTGTCTCCATTAAAAAATAAGAGTTCCGTTACAAGTTCTGATTTTGAATAAATCAATTCTATCTTTATCCTGTCTTTTAGCGAAACAAGAAGTAAAAAGTAATAACTGAAACACTCTAATAATAACGATAATAATAAACAAGTTCCTACATTTATAGAGGTTGAACTAACTAAGTCTGCGCACTCGACCACAGCGACCATCATTTACAAGAGCGATGTGTCCCGCTCATTGCCACTTCAAAAGAGCAATTCTTCGAGGTGCGTCAGTGATCTTGGTTCCACTGCGCATCTTCTTATTTTATCCTTGACCTTGAGCCTTCCCAAGAAGCCTGTGGTGAGTGACCACATCTCAGACCCGTATGTCATCACCGACAACAGTCAAAGACCTTCGTCTTCAGAAGGCTGCACATCCGAGTTGGATTCAGCTGGTGATATATTTTTCGAAAGGCTTACCAATCTAGACGATATGTACCAGGTATAAACAGTCGTGTAAAACTTTGAACGTGTTACGTTCTATTAGAAACTAGTATTAATAATTGTATTAATGATTGTATATTCATTAAACTTATACATTATTTATACATAACGATAATAATGAAATAACGTAACGTCTTACGTAAACATCGCGACCGGTTAAGTGACGTAATGATTGCAAAGTAACGAGAGATCTAAGTAAACTGAAGTAAGAATTTATCTCTGACGATATACGAAATATCATTCGGTGCATATCGCTCGGTGCTGATGCCCTTTGTTTTAAGGATCTATATTTCACAGACATAAGCGTCGGCGACTATTTTACATGTTTTAGTGCAGTGATTCCCAAAGTGGTCTATATCGACCCCTAGGGGTCTATGACGACCTGCAAGGGGTATACGTCAGCGAAAAAAATTTGGGGGTCTATGAAATGAAAATGGGGGTCCACGATAGTGGATCTCAACACATACACTGATAGTACCTATTTACTTAAATCATACTATGTTATAATATCAAAACATTTACATTATTTATAAAAGCACCTAGAAGTAGTATTTTGAGTAGTTTTAATTTTAATACAATTAATAAATGTATAAATTAACATGTGTTTTTACTTTAAATTTTTAACACTAAACTTCACTACAGTTAGAAATTTACAGGAAATCAATATCAGGTAAGTAGGGGTCTACCTAACACGAAAAAACATGGCAAAAGGGTCTACGACACAAAAGTTTGGGGAACTCTGTTTTAGTGTTTACAGTACCCGGCGATAAATATTGCACATCGACTTTTGGAAAGAGACAATCGGCTAATTTCGACTTCGTAGAGCACTATCTCTGTCCCACACTACCTATGTGACGTTTTGTCATTGGTTGTATTTCGTGCGACAGAGCCTATTATTTTCCGATTGTCTCTTTCCAATGGTCGATGTGTAATATCGCCGGGTACTGTATGTACTATCGTTTAATAATTAATTTTATTACAATATATTGATAGAAAGTCGATAAAATAAATTTAATTTTCACAAATGTTTGACGGGTCGCATAAATATATTTAAAGGACCGCGAGTTGTTCACCCCTGTCATAGACATAACGAATGCCTATGGGCTGTATAGTCGTTGTATTTCGTGCGACAGAGATAACGCTCTACGAAGCGAACTAGTCGACTGTCTCTTTCCAAAGGTCGACGTATTTTTTTGTCATCGTCGGTGTCTTTTATGTTGGAATTCGTGAATTAGGTTTAATATTTCCAAAACATTTTTTTACACAGTACCTTCGCCATCACGGTGAAAATGACTTACCTAAGATCATATACTAATATGATCTATAGAAGCCTTATTTGCTGACAAATAAAAACTTTTATATTTCAAATAACCCGGAAAAAAGTGATTATTATTAAAAATTTATTTCATTTCCAAATGAACAAATTTACATTTCAAATAGTGTTTTTTTATGGCGCCTATTTCATTGTTTGTATCAATAGGTCGATACACAAACATTGACTAACACCAAGCCGTATGCAGGATTTTAAATATTGCATATGGCGCCATACCTACTGCATGTAATGCAATCGAAGCGATTCGTTTCTCTTTATCAACCCACACCGTTTTAATATCGCAAAACATTTTACAATATATTGGCGCGAAAATAAGAAAACATAATGACAGATTCCAAATTCAAAAGTAATATTTTGTTTTTAATTATATATGTTTTTATGGCCAGAGTATGTATATAAAAATTATTTCAAACTTTCTTCCTTACCCGACTTCGCCAATTTCTTTCGTCATTGTTTTAATAAATTGTATAATAGTTTATAGAAGGTAATTATCGAAAAAAAAATACAATTTGCAGTGCAGTATTGAATCATGATTTAAGAATTGAATGTTTTTGACATCAACGTAAAAAATTTTTTTTTGACAATAACAACTTGTATGTATTCTCAAATTAAAAAATATGTAACAAAAGATATTAATAAAAAACACTACATTTTATAAACTACTAGCTGTTCCCGCAAAAGTTGTTTTGAAAAAAAAAATTTATTAACAAATAAAATAACATATATAATGGAATCAGGCGTTACCTCGCGGAAGTCCATCCTAAGTAAGGAAAGGACCAATATTTAGCCACTTCCGCACATGCAGTGGTAGTCGTGCAATGAAATGCACCGCCCGCCAGACCGCTGATAAATGCGTATGCGGCAAACAATGCGAATCACACAACCGCCACCACCAAATTACTCAACACGTGTTTAACCCCTCCACGGGGCATCTTCAGGAGCTATGTTACACCGATTAGTGCCAAACACAGAGTATTTACACTTTGTTGCACGACTACCAATGCATGTGCGGAAGTTGCTAAATATTGGTTCTTTTCTTACTTAGAATAAATGCGGCTGTGCTAGACCGAGGCGAATTTTAAAGGAGGTATAAATCTTACAATTCTTCTGCTAATAAAAAACCATAAAGAACAAATATAAACTTTCATATAACTCACATTTAGTCGAAACATCCTAGTGTACCACTGCACAGGTAACCAGCACATATATTAATGCAGCGCGGCTATACACGTTGCTGCCACAACACGTATTGTAAGACAGTTAATAAAGCTAGATATTCACGCTCCAAACGCGGCCGTGATAATTAGAGAAATACATATACGTGTTTTTGTTTGAATAAATAATTATCATTCGTCTTTTATGTATATACCACTCGTCTACATATTATATATTGTAAAAATTATTATCCTGTGACATTTTAATATAAAAATAACAATAGTATTTATATAGATAAAATGTATTAATATTTTGTTAAATTCGAATTGGATTAATAAACCGAAGCAAAAGTTGAAAATTTAAACTTGAAACACGCGCTGCAAATTAATATTGCTGTCAAAAGCGCAAAGTTTAAAATGAACTGTCAAATGCACAAAGATTCAAAAGTCATATATATTAAATGCAATTTAAAAATAAATTTAAAAAAGTTAAGTTAGTTAAGTTGAATAGGTTTAAAAAGTAAGTGAAATTGTGATTATTCATATATGTACGCATCAGGGGTTAGAAACCTTTTTAATCGAAGCCCGTTTCAATTTTAAAATATCTTGGCGGGTCGCACATAGTTTACAGGGTACTGCCTGCGATAAATATTGCACATCGACCTTTCTAAAGAGACAATAGGCTTATTTTGGCTTCGTAGAGCGTTATCTCTGTCGCAAGAAATACAAAGACTGACAAAACGTCAAAAAGGTGGAGTGCATCAACCAATGTTTCGAAGGAAGAATAAATAATGATTTTTTCATTTAATTCACTTCACTTTACTTTTTGATCACTGTATTTATCTATTTATTTAAAAACGCTCTTTATACATTTCATGCATAACGGCGAACTTAATGCGGTAGACATTCTCTTAAGCATGCTCTACGAAGCCGAAAATAGCCGATTGTCTCTTTCCAAAGGTCGATGTGTAATATTTATCGCCGAGCACTCTAATTTTTTATTGTATATTTAACCCTTTCGCTGTGGAGCGCCTAAAAATGAATTATTCTCTCAGCCATTTATCCATGATAGGGGCAGAACTGATGTTTTTGGTTTGTATTTGGTTAAATGACAAAATATCCGCATAGGAAGCGCATGCAGCTGTTGTGTTGGTTATTAACAAATTAATGACAATTGATCATGCAATTATTAACATGGTAATGTGTAATAAATATACGGCGCCAGAAGGCGCTGTTCGCTAGAGAAAGCGTCTATAGCCAAGCGCCAGAAGACACTGTTCGCTGAGAAAAAGTGTCCATAGTTGAGCGCCAAAAGGCGCTGTTCGCTGAGAGAAAGTGTCCATAGTTGAGCGCCAAAAGACGCTGTTCGCTGAGAAAAAGTGTCCATAGTAGAGCGCCAAAAGGCGCTGTTCGCTGAGAAAAAGTGTCCATAGTTGAGCGCCAAAAGACGCTGTTCGCTGAGAAAAAGTGTCCATAGTTGAGCGCCAAAAGACGCTGTTCGCTGAGAAAGTGTCCATAGTTGAGCGCCAGAAGGCGCTTTTGCTGAAAAAAGCGCCTATAGCCGAGCGCTAGAAGGCGCTGTTCGCTGAGGGAACACGTCTATAGCCGAGCGCCAGAAGGCGCTGTTCGCTGAGAGAAAGCGTTTTTAGCCGAGCGCTAGAAGACGCCGTTCGCTGAGAAAAAGTGTCTATAGTTGAGCGCCAAAAGACGCTGTTCGCTGAGAAAAAGTGTCCATAGTTGAGCGCCAAAAGGCGCTGCTCGCTGAGAAAAAGTGTCCATAGTTGAGCGCCAAAAGGCGCTGTTCGCTGAGAAAAAGTGTCCATAGTTGAGCGCCAAAAGGCGCTGTTCGCTGAGAAAAAGTGTCCATAGTTGAGCGCCAAAAGGCGCTGTTCGCTGAGAAAGTGTCTATAGTTGACCGCCAAAAGGCGCTGTTCGCTGAGAGAAAACGTCTATAGCCGAGCGCCAGAAGACGCTGTTCACTGATAAAAAGTGTCTATAGTTGAGTGCCAAAAGGCGCTGTTCGCTGAGAAAGTGTCTATAGTTGAGCACCAAAAGGCGCTGTTCGCTGAGAAAGTGTCCATAGTTGAGCGCCTAAGGCGCTGTTCGCTGAGAAAAAGTGTCCATAGTTGAGCGCTAAAAGGCGCTGTTCGCTGAGAAAAAGTGTCCATAGTTGAGCGTCAAAAGGCGCTGTTCGCTGAGAGAAAACGTCTACAGCCGAGCGCCAGAAGACGCTGTTCGCTGAGAAAGTGTCCATAGTTGAGCGCCAAAAGGCGCTATTTGCCGAGAGAAAGTGTCTATAGCCGAGCGCCAGAAGGCGCTGTTCGCTGAGAGAAAGCGTCTATAACCGAGCTCTAGAAGACGCTGTTCATCGAAAGGAAGCGTCTATAGCCGAGCGCCAAAAGGCGCTGTTCGCTGATAAAAAGTGTCTATAGTTGAGCGCCAAAAGGCGCTGTTTGTTAATAAAATCGCCTATAGTCAAGCGCCAAAAGGCGCTGTTCGAAAGGGTTAATATCAGCTCTGTTACAAGTTTCCCAATCGATTATAATCTTCAAACGTTGTCAATAGCCAAGAAGAACGTCGCTCGGCCCACTTACTCCGCGAGACCGCCTCCGGGCGCTTGTTATGCGGAGAGCTTCGGGAACGGAATGAATAATTTCCGTGTCAAGTGGCACGTCGGATTATGTCAAGATGGCGGTCGAACTTGACGATTCATTACGAGCCTTCGCTTCCGATCATTGAATAATATTATTTTTAACGAAGAATTGAAATTGTCAAGTGAACTTTGTTACTGGACGAAGAGATCTCTGCACGCTTTGTTAAAAATTTATACAGAAAATGTTTTATAAGTACAAAAAATTGGAACTGTTTCAAATCAAAATTAAAATATTCTTTATTTGAATTATCATAATATCATAATGGAATCAGGCGTTACTTCGCGGAAGTCCATCTTAAGTAAGAAAAGGACCAATATTTAGCCACTTCCGCACATGCAGTGGTAGTCGTGCAATGAAATGCACCGCCCGCCAGCTCGCTGATAAATGCGCATGCGGCAAACAATGCGAATCACACAACCGCCACCACCAAATCACTCAACACGTGTTTCACCCCTATACGGGGCATCTTCAGGAGCTATGTTACACCGATTAGTGCCAAACACAGAGTCGAATTGAATTATCAATCAACAAAAAATAACAACATTCTTGTTCCCCCAGCTGTCGTTGGTTCGGAAGGCAGTTCTGCTGAGAGCCAGCGAGATAATCAACAGTTGCTCTGTACAAATATAGTTTTATAAAGAGCGCGCGACAGTAATTAGCTTCCCGAGTGAGCAGCGACAACATTTAATTCCACGCATTAACATCAGTATAGTATTCTTGGATAGAATAAAATGTTTTTGGAGTTTTATTGTATATACTTTTATTTTTATAATTCTTCATTTATGTATGTGTGCAGTTTGTAAGTGTGCAGTTTTTTTTTAATTCCTTGTATTAACACTATCTATCACTGGTCAAATAATTTTGAATGTATTTGCGTACAAACATAACATTATACATATATTGCGATGCAACCTTCTCGTAAATAATTCCAAGCTCCTATGCAATAAATGGCCGATATTGCTCTTTTTTGTTTAACTTATATTGACTGAATATCTGCCACGTTGTCTCCAAAGTAATATGGCATAGGACAGTACGCAATAAAGTTTGGCTGTATTAGTGTCAATAAGCTGTCTGACTGTTCGAAAAGCGTAAGCAGCTGAGTTCAATCTGCTAAAAGAAGACAGGTGGATGTCCCCACTGAAGGTTATATTTATAGGATATTCCTGAAATACCTTGGAGTTAGTAAACTTAAGTTTCATTATTGACAATTAAGTTAGGCTTCTGTCTCTTTATATTTGTCATTGTATATAGAAAACAATATTCCTTATTGTACAAGCTATCAATATATACATAGTAGCGTAATAGTAAAGATAAAGTACAATACGGCTTTATCACACGAGGCAGTTCCAGACAACCATTGTATATAAAGAGTAGAAGTATGAATAACGGGTAGTTAACGTGTACATATATACATAACATACATATATACATACATATGTAGCATATATATTAATAATAAATACGGTATACATAATTATAAATACAATAATTAAGAAATACATCAAATTGACTTGGATCGCGCTTGCTACAGAATAAATAAAGATATTGAAAAGAAAAATTAATTAAATGAAAAATAATCATAGGTCTAATAAATATTTATTAACTAATTTTTTAAAAAGGTTGTGATTTAGCACGTTTTATACTCTATTTATATATATGTGGAATGGAACATAATAGCATACGTGAATAGGAACGTCAGATGGTGCAAGCGAGAAGTGTATGAGGAAGGGAGACAGAAGACGGTTGAAAGACGAAGCGTGCGCAGTCTAGGTTAGAAGTCCTTTTTAAAATAAATATTTATGCCCCACGAAGGACTAAAATTCAATCCCTGCATCCCGATTACAACACATATAACAGTAAACCAAAAAAATATTTGCGACATTGCATCAGTCACTTGTTCTTAATTATACTTATTACGATGTACTTTAATAATTAAAAACATCATCATCACCAAACAATAGAATATCGCATAATTTTTACTTAAATATAAAAACCTACTGAACCTAAAACGTGTTGTACAATAGCTAATTTTTTGTGAGAATCCCTGATTTTGCTATTAATTGGTTTTTTGTGTCGACCAAACAACTCGCAAAACGGAATTAAAGATATTCATTATTAACAAATAAAGAAATAAAAATACAGATCATTATCATTTTCATTTAATCATTCCGCTACTGGATATATCTATCAAAACAAATCCATTTAAAATAGAAAAGATTGAAAACAGCCTTATACAGGGAATTTTTTGTGCCTTTATCAACATTTTAATTTAAAAAAATCTACTAAAAAATTATTATATAAAAATAAAGGTCAGTTTTATTAGCGATAGTTTTGATATTCCTACGTACAGTGTATTTCTAAAATGTATACAAAGACCAATTGCCAATATAATCACGTCGACTATGCCAATAGCTAAGGTACAATGCCAAACGGAACACGTGACTATCTTAGAAAACACGTACGCATAAAATTAAAACGTAATTAAAATACACGTGGAACATTTTGCTTTATATTCAAGTGAATAAATATTGTTATAATAACAGTAAATAACATTAAAGCAACTGATAATCTTGTCACATAGATTACGAAAATTATCGACATGTACACCCGAGTAATAAATTTATTCAGAATAATTTGTGAAAATCACGTCAGGCGCGTGAATAGCCGGCTTTATGCATAAAACATTAACTCGGGTAGTCGGGTGATATTATGCAAATGGCGGCGCGGCGGCGGAATAAGGCCTGTCTACCCTTAATAGTTTAGCTTCCTAGATAATAAATTTATTTCTGCATAAAGTCCGCCACAGATAACACAAAAGTTTATTAAATAAAGAAAGCAAGTTTCATGTTACTCAGTAGAATTTAAATGACAAGCCCTAGAATCTTCAAGGAAAGCGAAGACGTGGTCGCTCAAAACAAATCTGGCGGCAAATGATCACTGCAGAAGTGAAGGCAGTTGGAATGACGTGGAGCGAAGTGAAGCCCGTAAAAACGTACTGTGGACGCCTTCTGCCCTTCTTGAGGACATAGGAATAAACGACGACGAAGATTTTGACATTTAATAATCAAAAACTTTTTCAAAAAAAGAACAGTTTCAATCATAAATTGTCAATTTCTGGGCTTCTTGGATAGTTGGTCATATTTTCAGATATATATATAAATTTTCGTAGAACATATATAAAGAGTCATAGTAAACGTATTGTTCTGTTCATTTATTATTAAAATACAATACATATTTAAATTGTAAATTAGTATGAGCTCAAGCGCCGACGATGGACTGACGGAACGGAGCGGTCGATCCTTTCACACGCTTTTCCCCTCCTCCGTCTCGCCGCATACCTAAGGCGCGGTACAACTGTTTCGGTAGCTTTATACTAACGCATGGGTTGGGCATTTTTGGAAAATTAATCTTGTTCGTCAAATACAGTGAAGTAAAATGAATTTTGAATATTGTACATACTGTATGAACGTAATAATAATAAACCTATGGATCCTTACATTCTAAAAATTAAAATTAATTGTTCCGTTGAAGTCATTTCGCTTTTTAGACACATGAATGATCAATATCAAAAATTGTTTTCTTTTTACCAAACAAGATTTTTTTGTACTAAATCAAAGAAAATGTTGAGAAATTCTACTCTTCCATCGTCTTTATATCCGTGTATGAATGTTTCTAACAATAAATAAAATCATAAAAACATTTATAATTTTCGAAATATAAAATCTACAAACAAAATTTAACGACGCAAAGAAGAAATATGGCAACAATAAAAAGCGAAGCATAATAAAAATGTTGCCAACATCAGCGTAAGGAATTCCTTTCGAAATGAGAAATATTTATTTACTTCCGTAAGATATTTTCTTTGACATTTCGTTCTTTTAACACGGCGGCACTGATGTAGCGAAAATTGATCAATTTATTTTAGGAAGAGATGATAAAAAAGCAAAGGAAATACGACTGTTTTCGGGGTGCTAAACATTTTATACGCTTCGATGATTTAATATAATGAAAAAAAAATGTTAATCAAATCATTTGAAATATATTCGGAGGTCCGGAAAGTAACGTCGCTTTGTTAAGTTAAATTCACAGGACTGCATAGGAAAAAACATTCACCAGTCTTCCTGATGCGCAGGAGTTTTTAACGACACTTTCACCTTACTTTTTGCTCACAGTAGTATATATATATATATGTACTACTACATTTAAGTACTTATTAAAGACGCTTAACGCTTAATAGAGTAATCAATCGGATCTAGAAATGACAAATCGCTTTGTCTGATCTAAATATAATTCTTGGTCAATGCCCGCTTCAGAGCAGAGTGATGACTCGATCAGACACAGTGGTCACAGTAGTATATATATATATAAAATTCTCGTGTCACGGTGTTCGAACTTGAACTCCTCTGAAACGGCTTGACCGATTTTTACCAAATTTAATATGCGTATTTAGTAGGTCTGAGAATCGGCTACTATCTATTTTTCATACCCCTAAGTGATAAGGTTTGTTCACCCTTAATTTTTTTTTTGACTAAATTTTTTGTTTTTGTTTTTTTATGATACAACATACAAAAATACATACAACCCTAAATTTTCACCCCTCTACGATCAACCCTTATTTTTAAATTGAAAATTATAAATATTTTTTTTGCAAAACAACGTTTGCGGGATCAGCTAGTATATATATAAGGAGGACCGAAAAGTAATGTCGCTTTCTTAAGTTAAATTCACACGACTACATTTTAAACAAGTTTATATTTCTAATCAACAATATATTCACCTTCGTTATCAACAACCTTTTGCATTCTAGTATACAAATTTTCAATGCCGGAGCGGTAACAAATAAATGGATTTTTACTTTCTGGTACCCCTAATATTATATATTTATATATATTTATACATTAAGGCATGTTTTTATTGGGGTCAAACTATTCAACAGTGCAGTGTGCCTATAGACGCGGCGTAGGCACGCCCATCCAAGTTGAGGTATCTCGCTGATGCGGGCAGCCCAAGATTGATCATCGTGATCATCTTTGGCAGAGACATATGCCTTGCAGCTGACGTCAATCGACCGACTTGATGAAAATGATTAAGATACTTATTTCAACCTTCCAGATTAATTTAAGAATTTATATATAACTATGTTCATTCTATAAAACATCATTTCACCTTTGTTTTATCTTTAAAAGAGAATTCCACTAACAATACAATATATGTGTTATGATGGTTATTATGGGAGATCTCCTGTGTATTTCTTTATTATTGGGCAAAGAAGTAAAAACCAGTAATGACATTGACATATTAGATATTTTGAATCGCAAGTAAAATATCTATGGCGATGAGATTTTTTTTCTGTTTATTTGGCTTCCGTTTTTGAGGACCACCAGTACTGCCTGCCATGTGTGGTGCCGGGATGTATATATTCAGGTAAATAATTCAGTTTTCACAAATCCTTTCGTGCTCTACTTTTGTCTTTCGCAATTTCTATGTATCCATCGCTTATATATCATCTGCCTTTCATCACCTTTGCTTTTAGATCACCGGGTAAATTTTAGTATCACATTATTGACTCATTTTTATATCTCTTTCTAACAATATTTACTATTTTACGTAATTTACTTGCCCTAGAATCATGCACGACACCAGCACGTATTTTAAAATGTTAAATCGATAAACCACAGAGTAAATATAATATAGTTGTGTAATAAAAACGCTTCGCAGAGACCGGAAACTGTTATCGGCTCCGAGATATTGTTTCCATATAATATATTAAACGTAACAAAAAATTTGAAATGTATTTAGATGTGTACTTTTTATAATAAATCAAATCTTCTAATAGGCTTTGCTAGGCAATTAAGGATCGAGGTTACCCAAAGAGCAATGGAAAGGGATACGCTTGGAGTTTCGAATTAGAAATGATGATATACGCAGAAGTACCAAGATACCGAGGCTGCACGAAGAATTTTTAATGGAATCAGGCGTTACCTTGCGGAAGTCCATCCTAAGTAAGAAAAGGACCAACAACATTTAGCCACTTCCACATATGCAGTGGTAGTCGTGCAACAAAGTATACAACTGCCACTGCCAAACCACTCACCACGTGTTTCACCCCTCCACGGGGCATCTTCAGGAGTTATGTTACACCGATTAGTGCCTTGACTCCGTGTTTGGCACTAATCGGTTTGCCGCATGCGCATTTATCAGCGGGCTGGCAAGCGGTGCACTTTGTCGCACGACTACTACTGCATGTGCGGAAGTGGCTAAATATTGGTCCTTTTCTTACTTAGGAAAGTAAATAACTAAATAATTACCTAACGATTTCAATTTACAATCATCTTCAATCACTTTAAAGATACGTTTATAAATGAAATATCATTAAACGATAAATTTATTTACAATTTCTTATAAATGAAAACCGTTTAAAATTAAATGAAGTTACCGATTCCAATTAAGATTTAAACTCTATAGAGAGACTAGACGGAGGCCATTTTGTGGATGGAAAATAATTTAATGCTCCAAGTTAAAGGTGCGCATTTAAATGGGTAGATGTTTTACTCTCTTACCACTTTAATGCTTCAACTGCAGCGACTACCTTTGTGTTTGAGTTCAGCGTAATTATGCAGAAAACTGAAAGAGTTTAAGTCCGCAATTACACGTATTCTATAGTATTTGTACATTTTTAAATTACTTTGTGTATTTTAATGATAAAAGACTTATGATGCCAATTTGTACTTATGGTATCTATAAGTCTGTACCTTAAAATCTTATATATATATATATATACGCAAACATTGTTTTGCATACAAAAATTAAAGTTTTTAATTATCAAATAAAAAATAAGGGTTGATCGTAGAGGGGTGAAAATTTAGGGTCGTGTGTATTTTTGTATGCTGTATCATAAAATAATAAAAAACCAAAAATTTTGTCTAAAAAAAAATTAGGGGTGGACCACCCTTATCACTTACGGGTATGGAAAATAGACATATAAAATCAATATTATGTATTTTTTAAATTATTGCCATAAAAATAAATAAATACATTATATATGCACCTTATAATGGTATTTATAAAAACGTTAATTTCTATTTTTTGTGTTAAAAAATAATATTGAAAAAAAATTAACCATTATTCCATATTTCCAACCAATATTCCATAAAAACGTATCACGGCGAACTTAATACTGAATTGCTATATAACTATCTTTAAATTTAAAAAATAGGACGCTTATAGTGTATTTACAAGGCATTATAAAAAACTGTCTGTATCAAAGTTTCGTCTGCAAAAAGTATCTATTTCATTTGTAAAAAACGGAATAATATTATTTAATAAAATTTTGCAAAACATAAGTAAATTGACGGATAAGGCTTATTATTCAATAAACGAATATTTAAATGACAAGAATCCTTGGCAGCGATGTCGCCTGATTGTTTTGATTCCATTTCAGCTATATCTGATATAAGTATGCAGTACCCGGCGATAAATATTGCACATCGACCTTTGGAAAGAGACAATCGGCTAATTTCGGCTTCGTAGAGCGTTATTTCTGTCGCACGAAATACAAAGAGTTCGGTATCTATTAGGAGCTGCTGTAAAATAAATACTACAGAGCGACACCGAAAAACAACCCCACAACAAATTTATCCGTTTTAAAAATGTATAACAAAAAAAATCATTTATTATTGATGGTTCAATATAATTTATTGTTTAACATAGGTTTTTATCACTTCAAAAATAATATTGCCATTTTTCGTCGTCAAATATTTATTTTAATTATTAGAAAATAAAGAAAAAAGTAAATATTTATGGCCATGTCAAATAAAATTCTTGTAAAAAGTATTAATATGTTTTAAAAATACCTGTTCGTAATTTAAATTTTTTTACAATCGCGTTTAAAAATCACGTCGACTATTATCCCGCTTCCTACTACGTGATACGTATACAATAAGACAGAGCAACAAACTTACAAAAAATATATTCAAAAGAATCTTTGGCCTGACAATAGTAAAAAAAAAATTACAAAAAAACTCTTTATAATAGATATACTGCTTTATAATTTTTTTTAATTTAAATTAAAATTCGAATGTTTGAAATTAGGGTGTAAATGATGAATTGCCAGTCATTATTATTTTTTAAAAATACTCCTCATAAATATACACAAGATATAGATATGATATTTATATTTTCTCGCCAAAGAAAAATACTTTAATTGGTACTTATATGGCTTGTATAAATAGTAGATATTAATTTGTAATTTCTAAATATCATAGATAATGTGTAAATCAGTAAAACATATTACTGAAGATGCTGAATTTCAATGTTTCTATAATAACAATAATCTAGGTTTACAGTTCAGTATTTATCGGCATAACAATCTTATCAAAAATAATTAATTTATAATTGTAATCACAACTAATGTAAAGCATTCATGGTAATCTAAATAAACACAGATTATGTCAATTAAAATGATTGTTGACTTCCTTATAATTTATAAAAATAAACATGTTACTGAACTAAAGTAAATGTAAAGATAGATAATCTTAATTTGACTCATTATAAAATTATTTATAAATGTGTTAAATATACCCAAATTACTATACAAACAATAATCTTGCTTTATTATTTAATTCAAACACAGGTAATGGAGAAAAAGAATACTTTTAATATTTTTGGAGTATTAGAAGCATGTAACTTGTATGCCTTTAAATTAGATGAATAAAAATACAATAATCAAATATTGAATTATTATTATTAGCTGAGATCATTTCACTAAAAATTATTAAAAGTAAACAGAAAATAAATTCGAAATTTAAATTTACAAAATAATTATAAATTTTTAAAATCGATTTTTAAACATAATTTAAAAAGAACTATAAATGAAATAACTGTCAGATGAAAAAAAAAACAATGATTTATATAGAAGATGTATTTTCATTAAATAATAAATAAAATTTAATTATGTCTTAATCTCTTTTATCTGTGATAATTACCGATTATAGTTTCTTAATAAAAATAATAAATTGGCCAATACAATAAACAAACATATCTGTTTATAAATTTAAAATTCTACCAGTTATATAATTACACCTCCTACAAGGACATCCTGTAGATAATTTTCTTTGAAGACACAATTTTTATCTAATCAAGGATTAATATCTGAATAGATATAACCACAATACACGAATTTGTAATGTTTACCAGTGTTTACTTTGTTGATTTGGATCGGATATCGTATAATTAATATACAAAAATATTACACATTTTACTTGTAGCAGATGAATTAAATCGAAATCCAAATAATTGAATACGAACCAAAATTGTAACGGAAGTACATAATAATGAAGGAAAATATAGTAGCGTTAGAAAAAAAATTCTTCACGCGATGGATTTTCTCTTACCTCAGAGAGTAACGGGGCTCTATCCAGGTGTTCAGATGAAGCAAATGCGGATTCGAAGTACGTTCCCCGACTCCTGGATTCGTATCGTGGACCCTCGTCGTCCCACATTCTTGCTTCTGGTTCATCAGACATTCTGGCGCCTGGTTATCGCGATAACACAGAGATTTTTCTACTATATTTTAACACATATCCGTATGATAAATAATCTCGTATAAATATTACGCTAATATTTATTTAAACTATATCACTAAATACACTAATTTTAGAAACGGCAACAATTAAATACGAGTTAAATATTTTTAATTCACGATTACCAATTCAACATACAACCAACAACTGCAACATCAAGCAGTACATTAAAGTAATTTTGGAGTGAAGTCTGCAACCAGTCGAGGAATTTGACAAAGTTTAAAGTTCTGAAATCAAATTATACTAAAGATTCATAATACTTTAATCAATTAATATTTGAAAATTATCGGCCATTAATATAGTAAATATTTCTTAGTTTATTCCATTAATATTAATATGTTTATTATGGTTGTAATACTTTTTTCTTAAAACTGAAATTAGTCATAATAATGTTTAATGTTCCTGCACGAAGCGTAGCTGACGTTTACGTCTCATAAATCGTAGCACACTTCAGAGTAGTCTTCGGTTCAATTTTGGCGGCAATTTTACTTTGTAATGACATTCATATCTAAACTACGAAAGCTATTCTTAATATATTTACATTTTAATGAATACTTGGATTGTAATAAAAATGCACACAATGTCATTTTTGTCAGGTAACAAAACAATTTAAAAATATGAGTTACTGTTACTTTATGTGACAACAAACGTTATAAAGTAGGAAACATTATATTTCTAGAGGCGGTTAGTTTATCGAATTTCTTCCGTAATTATACTTTTATTTCACAAATAAGCGGTGAAATAACAACAGTGACACGATCTTGATAAGGTAAGGGGTTTGTAGTAGTTGAAAAAAAAAACAATCTGTTTAGTTTAGTGTTTTAATAAATTTACATAAAATTACATACAATTGAATGTTACATCTCAGAAGTTAACGCGTAACTAAAACATTCAGATATGAAAGTGATAAAGACAGTTTCATTCCGTTTTTCCTAAATAAAATACCTTGCTAAAAATGGCTTTTAGAAGTTATAATGCATTGTATACATGTATATTTTACGTTTGCAATAAAACGAATGCAGTGTAAACCAAAAAATAAAAAAAACTGTGAATAGTTTTAATTAAAAATTATTGAAAACACACTTAACTTTCATTCTATGCTAGGTGTCAGCAAATTGGTAACAAAGGAGCCATATACATAATGTCTAAAATCAATCTAGGATCATCTTTTAAGAGTTTTTCTTGTTAACTCATTTTTTTTGGTATATAACTAGGTACATACAATTACATTTTTTAGGTTCATTAAATATATTTGAGCATTACTTCATATATTTGATCAGTACTTCTTAATTCTTTATGCGCGATGCCCCACCATAGCCTTTCTAAAATTCTCTATGTACCACATAATTTTTAAATTAAAGCAAAAGGTTAAAATCGCGTTAAGTTCACTTTGGAATCGCCCCTCTGTGGGGTGTGGGCTGCACATTAGGAAATATTGACATAGATACAACATGAAGATATTTATTTATTTTACAATATTAATTGTCATTCATAGTTCATTCTCTCATAATGGTTTATACTTCACAGTAAGGTTCTATTATATTTAAGTTCTTTAGTCACTTTACCAGTTCAGTCTAAACATAATGAAAGTAAAAAAGTACAGAAAACCCTAAAAGTGAGCTATGAACCACAGTTTACCGAACCCTGCTCTGGATCACTTAGTTCAATTATTTTTAAGATTTATAAATATTTGCATTAATTTAAAAGGATATTACCACACAAGACAACTAGATTTTTCTGCATAAAAGCATAACATGGAGCTGCTATTTTGCGTGATCTAAAAATAATCTTAGCAGGTTGAATTTACTTCAGATCAAAATATAAATGTATTGTAGGTTTGTACTGCAAATGTATTGATTTATTATGACAGCATAATAAATTTGGTTCCATAACAAACATTATACAATAAAAAAAATAAAAAATTCAAACATTATTATAGTTTTTATAATTAGCTACTTAAACCATGTAAGGGAATAAATATCAATTTCATTTAACTTTTAGAAAATACCACAAATAAGATACAGGTGCATATTACCTAATATAGAACTGTTAGTGGACTATGAAAATGATTTTTGTGCAGAAAAAATTTAACAATGTTTAAAAGTGATGAGTTTATGTCTTATAATTAAAAAAATAAATATGTCCAGATGTAAAAAAAATGTTTTTAGGCTGCCAGAGACAATGTTTTCTTAAAATAAAAAATTATGAATAGGATTGAATGACCATACCTATTTGTGTTGAAACAATAAAAATACAGCTTCTACACATGTAGACTCCAAAAAATATTTATTGGAAATTTTCTTTTAGTAAATGATCAAAGCTCCATAATTCCTTAGCAAAATAGAAAAATTCAAGAAATATCCGTTCTCTGATACCATATCAATATCTTTCATATAAGAACATGATATTAATACAACTGTATTAATGTAATATTTTTTTAAACTTTATTTTGACTACAATAATATAATTTTATACTATTTTTGGGTCATACTTTAGAGACAGTAAAGATTAGGAAAATATATTTTACTCTTAAAATCACTCTTTCAACTAAATTTTTGTTCCAACAACTAATAAACATTTGTATTAGATGATGTTTTATTTCACTAACAGAGAAATCAGTTTGTTGACCATATTTACAGCATTTTTTCAATGAGAAACGTAAATTCATTGCAACATAGGGCTTTTTTATATTGCTTCTTATATCAACAAAATATATTTACCTCGGTTTCCTAATCAGAATACCTGTGGTGTGTATCAATAAGGCTTTAAAACAGAATAAAAATCATTCAATCATTTATGCATAATAAATCTGTAATTATATAGAATTTAAACTGATTTTTTTAATGATTACCTTGAATATAAACTTCTTAGTGGCCGTCTGACATAATTGTGTCCTTTATTCTACTTAAAAGAATAAAACAGAAAATGTTTACATACCCACATAAAAATAGTATAGTAGTAGTATAGTAGTTTAATATGAATTCGTAAAGGAAATATTCATGAATTCTAAACTTTTAATACCTTATACAGATCCACGATAACATAATTACTATAGGTCATATGCTAAACAGATAGGAAATTAAAAAGCTTGTAATTTTTAATAATCGAGTTTATTAATATAAATTAAAAATAAGTTAAACATTTGTTTTTAATTTACATAACTTGGTGACGTCAGGGGACAATTATGACGTAAGCAAATTTGGGATAAAAATGCACGCCATTTAGCATATTTTAACAGTCACACACTATATCGAAAAACCAATGAATCACAAACTTCGTACTGAAAAAGATTCACATTTCTTAGAATTTAATTAAAATTATATCTATAGTTTTAAAAAACAAGACCCGCTTGACTGTCGTCAAAAAATGTACACAGCCCAATTGTTATTAAACAAGTGGTTTTCTTTAAATAAACATTAGACATCTGTCACCGGACATTGTGATATGTTGCTCAAATACCTGCAGATGGCGCTAAAAGGTTTAGAATTTAAAATTTAGCAATACAATTGTATAAACTGTTTCACATGAATTTGTAAAAAAAAACACGTTATATTTTTAATATGACAAATTCCGTTTAGAAATGATTTAACATGAAAATAATGTACAATTCACGATTTTTAAAACTAAATTACCTTCAAAATGTATATAGTCAATTATAATAAAAGAAAATAAAAAATATAATTTAACAATCGATTTTTTGTTCATGTTTTATTTCGAAGAGATAATAAAGAAAAATATAAATAATTTAAATGAATGTAACCAGCTAAATAGTTTTTCTTCAAGTAAACCACTTGTACAAAAAAAATTATATCTATGTTGATATTACGGTCCAGGGAAATATCACACCGGATTCCAAAACTCGGACATTCAAAAATATATCGAATATTTTCATAATATGGAAGCTATATAGACTAATTGACTTTAGACAAGTTCCATTTTTGAATTCACATCAAACCTTTTTTAAGCTGTAATTTCTTCGCGGCCAAGACATGAAAACGTGATAAAAAATGAAACATTCTATTTTTGAATATTTTGGAGCGTTAAAATAAATTACACACGACCATTTCAAATGTCCGAAATTTTGGAATTCCAAATTCAAGAAAGCTTTGAAAAACATCTAGCACTCAAAACGGTAAAAATTCTACATGGCTATTTCACATTCAAAATATATTTAGTTAAAATACACTTTTGATATAAGATCCGATATTAATGTTGTATTAAAATATAAATGCACTATATACGTGCGTCGCTCGCCTGCTCACACTTATTATTTTTATATTGAAATTTATAATAGGACGAAATATAAATTTGAAATTTTAGTGCAATATTATCTTTAAAAATAGAATCTTAATTTAGAAAAGACAATTTAAACTAACGTATTATTAAAGATAAGCCATTAATAACTTGATTAAGAAAATACATGACCAAAGTAAGTCAAATTAATAACGACTCTTTAAGCAGGGGTTAGTATATAGTATTATTATATAGACAATAGCAACCGACCATGTCAAGATCGGACCCACACGGGCGCCATTTTAGTCCAATGCCAAACGGATATTATTGATGATAGCCCAACCCGAGGATCCCTAATGTGGGCGTCCACCGAAGCGATCTATACCTATGTAGCAGATCATGCCGAAGCTCTCCAGAAGTCCACAGGCTTTACCACCTGAAGAGGCGTTCTCTGCGACAAACCTAAAACCTCCAGACCCGAGCTTTAAACCCGCGGAATGATGATATATAAGTGCTTGTCATCTATTTCATCAAGAGTTTCAAAACTAAAACTACCCTCAGAAATATATAGACTAATGAGAACGAATTATAAAAAAATGTTACTTAAGTATTTAAATTTTGGCCGGGTTTCTTGACATTTCTATTTCAGATAAGAAATGCTTTTGTATTCGTACAATGTTGCCATAACGATCATGTTCAAAAAGAAGTACCGCACACCGGACATATTGTGAATAGATGTTCGAGTAATGGTTTCTTCAATGTTCATACGGTAAGGCAATGCAATCTACTGATCATATTTGATCATTTTATCATGTCCTAACAAAGAACTCTCAAAACTTAAAAACTCCAGAATTACAAAATTACAAATGTTATTCTGATCAAAAATGTTTAAATTCCACCACCATAAATCAAACAAATGAAAAATATTGAAGCAAAGCCAGGTAATGCCCCTATTACACAGTAATTAGTTAAACATTCTTGAAAATGTTAATTACAAATAAACACTTCTATTACATCGGATAATAATAAATTAATGCAAATGGAATGTATATTAACAAAAAAAAATATTTTTAATCGGTATACATACTGTATTCGCCGGAGAGAGTTAATAGGGTTTCTATAAATAGTCACACTGAACTGAGTGATGAACCTGTGACACAATTTGATACTTTTCATGGTATGAGAGGTCCAACTAGGGAGGGAGGAAGAAGGGCTCTCTACCCTCACTTCTACCAACTCGTGGTCGGTCAAATATGAAGGTTCAAGTGGCTCAATAAAAACACAATATAACACATAATCAAACAGTGTAAACGCATCCTTATATTTCTTCCTTTGACGCTTAAAATCATCTATCTCTTTCACTTGATATCAATCCGCGAAATAGCACTATATAACTCTGTCCGGTGAATATAGCATGAATGATTTATTTTTAAGTTACTCCGATGAATTTAATGTTATCTAATATGTTAAAAAGCAGGGAGCGAACGAACACACGGGTCACTTTGGATATTGTATTGGGCGCCACTTTGAATATCGTTCAAAGTGTGTATTTAGGCTAGACGACGAGCACAAGGGGGTCGCTTATCATAAGGATGGCGGCGGGCCGTGGGGGCCCACGATGGCCAACCCACCCCCGTCCAGACGTGGCCACTCGACGAACTCTTTGCCGTGTCTGAAAAAGATGTAACAATTAAATCAAATATATATATATACTCTGTGATCAAAAAGTAATTTGAAATTGTCATTTGAAACTCCCGGGCATTAAAAACGCAGGTATTTCTTCTTCATAGGTTGGTAACACTGACATTTTTCAAGCGTCTGTTTGATCAAAAGTTGGAGCATCTTTTGTCTCAGCCCAAACCATTTTGAAAGATGTTTTATCTCAAACGCATCAAGTCTATTGTTCAATGTTATACTGCAGATTCTTCGGGCCTTTTCTTACCAAAAAAACTCGAACTCTACTGATATCGTTTCGCAACCACCGTATTAGTCTGATTTGGCATTGAGGAGATAAAAACCTAATCGAAGGACTTGAAGGATACTTCGATTGTTGACTGGAAAAAGCCTTGGTAAAAGTGCCTTTTATCGAACACGGATTATTTAAAAGGGGATGAAATTGATTTGGGAGAATAAATAAATAATTTACATTTTATAAACAAATTCACCTTACTTATTGATCACATTAAATTTAAGTAATATCATTTTTGTATTTGTATCAAATTTTATAGGCATTACTATCATATCTCATTACACCAAACACCAGAAGACGTATAGAGTAGAGGGGGCACCAGAACCAACAGGTGCATGACCACGACCACTCTGTCATAAAGTGTACAACTGATAAGAATAATGTTAAAGTGACATTACCTGAATATAAACGTAAGCGTGGCACCAACAGCGGCACCCCAGAACATGAGGTAGAGCAGGACTTCGCTACTGTACCGCGATGGTAACGCTGCGCTTGCGCAGAACATCGACACCGCCACCAACAACACCGACGGGAACTGCCAAACAAAAATTAATATATTAGGTCCTAGAAACTTTTTAAAAAATACATCCAACTACTTTTTAAACACGGTAGATACATTCCTTAGAAAAGACATAGTAAAAATAGAGATAAAATTCATTGATTCAAAATTACCAAACAACCGTTGATTTGCGGGTAGAAAGAAAATCAGATACTAACCAAAAAAAAAAATACGTTAGATGATTTCAGAAATAATGTAAAAATAACTTTCACAAAATTCTATTTTATATATTAAAATTAATATTTGTTTATTACTTTCAGACTGTACTGAGAAAAGTAATTGGCCTGATGTATTTCAATAAAAAAATAATGTAACGTATTTCAAAGTGATCATTTTATACATGTGACTTAAAATTGGTACAAAAGCGTTATAATGGTTGAAATATTGGGCGCCATTACGTCATACTGTCAATTTCTTGAGTAAATATTGGATTCGGCTGTCGACGATGGCCCGCTAGAGTAGAACCTTGGCTTGAATCAAAAGCCTTAATCGAATTATTGTGACCATATGATACTCACAGTAATGTACTTCCAGTCCCTATCGCGTCGCAGTGGACACGGCACTGTATTGCCTTCACCATCAGACACCGTATACCTGCCCAGTAGCAAATCGATTGAGTCCTGAAAAACAAATAAATTTCTCTGTACCTTTTCACATAAATAATTTAATTAAAAATTGCTATAAACTGAATTTGTTTTTACAAGGAATTCACGGGAAATTCATGATCAATAGACCGCAAATAACAATTGCTTCAACCCCGCCTTTTCCTTGATTTCGCGCCGTCAGCCCCGATTGGGATGTTTGCAGATTTCGTTCTTTTATTTCTAGCAGTCTTATTTGTCTCCGAATTTCGAGCAATTGTCAAAATATAACATATTATTCTGTATCTTTTTTTTATAACATTAAGTAAATACAATTATTAATAAATGATCCAGTAAGTTTCGTTTAAGTTGTTTCAAGTAGGAGTCGCGTTATGAGCTTGTAGGAGATAGGTCGTTGATTTAACTTTGTCGAACGTATCTTGATTCTCTTCTGGCTTGTGCCTAGCCTACTATTTTTTGTTCTTTGCTTTCTTGCTTGCTTTATATCTGTACATTTTGCATAGTACAACTCGTGGGGGTGTAAACCACCATAAACTATCATAAACCTAATTATATGCTGACGATTATAAAAGATTGTAATGATCTCATGTAATAAAGCTACTTGGATTTTCATGTTACCTGTCTGAAGCCGTCGCTGAAGTTGTTCTTGTAGTATCTGGTGAGAGAGTTGATGCCGTCGCGCAGGGCGCCCATGCGCGTGCGCTTCCCGGTGCGCGTGAAGTCCGTCTTCAGAGCGCCAGTACCCGAGTATTGCGACGATATCATATCCGCGTGGTCCGCCCACACCTGCAACGGACACGGTTACCAAAATATTCCAGGTGGTTCATCATACTTAAGTGGATCCAGGAGATGAAGAACTAAATTGCTAACTCGTCTTCACCCATCAATGCAGGCAGATAATATTTATCAAAGCTCAGCGCCTGACTTGTAACAATACAGGGTATAGAGATGCCGTCAACAACGCTTGTTCACACGTGCAAAGGGACGGAATGCTACTTTTGGTGTGTAGAGAGGTTGGAACCATGTTAAGATCTAATCTTTGGTAAGTCTTCGAAAGATGCTGGAAACATATCGTTTTCAAATGGTCCCATTGGAAATCTATGAGGGTTGCTATCTCCGGGGGATATCCTATAGATGAAGTAATGATGAAGTGGGTCAAAATAGGCGTGGGTACCCCCACTAGGTAGACCGATAAGACAGTTAAAGTCGCGGGTAGTCTCTGAATGCGGAGAGCGCAGAACCAGTCATCATGCCGATCTTTGGAGGATGCGCATGCCTCGCAGTATGCGTCAGCTAAAAGGAAAAAGGTAAAACTAAAAAGTATATCAACTCACCGTATTAAAGAGGGTGTCAAGGTGAGGATGCTGGTGATCATTGGTGGTTACAGCGAGCAGACGAAGAGCTGCCTCCATCTGGCGGCGCGCGAACAACGACTGGACTACATTAGTCCGGTCCAAACAGTCCACGCAATTCGTACGGAACACGCCGCTTTGTCGGAGCAACACCGTACCGCCGCGGGACAAGAAGTACCCGAACTCCGTCTAGAAGGGAAACACTCTTCAGTCTTTCTTTATTAACTAAATATTAACTAAGAAAGGAAAATAAATTAACTAAATATTAACTAAGAAAGAAAAATACCTAGTTACTTTCGCTATGCAATAGTAGTCATGCAATGAAGTGCACCGTTTACCGCACGCCGATTTATCAGCGTACTGCAGCGTGCTGCATAGCGGAAGTAGAAGTAGTAGTTCCTTTCTTAGTAATGGACTTCCGCGAGGTAACGCCTGATTCTATTAGATAACTAAATACTATCATCTTAGATCCTTACCCTACCTTTGAACTGATCAACTTCATTTTTTTTGTGGTCATTTTTAATACATCGTAAAGAGAATAATGGACTTGCGCGTCATCCATGCCGCGTCTACCGGCTAGTCGTCACTTGAATCGGCCCAAAGATCGTCAGTTGCACGGGCAATTTGCTCATCCAAGTGGCAGTTCCCTTCTAACGAGCAATTCTTCGAGCGATGTCTATGACTTGTTTTCTTGACTTGTGTTTTTGTGATTCTCATTTCTGATTCGATGTCGCAGCCAAGGTGCAGCATAGCACTTTTCAATGCTCTCTGGGTGCCCTTGAGCTTTCGCTTGCGACCATTTCTCAGATTCATTTATCACTACTGGCAACACACAATGGTCAAATAAAAAAATACCTACCTTTTCAGACATTGCGGTATTTATGATGATTCTTGCTAATTATACCTATTGTATTTCCTTAATTGTTTTGAGTGAATAAAAGCAAGAGTATCAACTCAGCTTCCATCTTGCGGGTAGATGCACATCCCCAGGCGTTTACGTCGAAGGACTATCAAGGAGCCTGATGAAGAATAACAGACCTGTTCATGAGCGATCCTGTCCATGAGGATAGTGAGCCGGTCGTAGCGCATGCCGCGACACTCTGCATGGAAGTCGAAGGGTTCGTAGCGCACGCCGGGCAGTGCAGCCGCTGCTACCGCGGCCCGATATCCTCGTTCCAGAGCTTCTTCCTTGCCGTGCTGGTCGATCTGCAAGCCCCGAATAACATTTCACTAACCTTCGTGAAATTAGTAACTCCTATTTTATTTCATCACCAGATATTTCCCGAGACACATGTTCTGTCGAGTAAGTCTCCTGTCGAACAATACTAAGGATACAAGGCACCACTCACCAGGTTGACGAGCACCTGGTTGCCATAACGTTGGATCTGATCGCGCATGTGCCTCGTGTAAGCTGCCACGTGGTCCTCGGGCGCCAGAACCATGGCCGGCTTGTACTTCAGGTTCGGATACTGAGACCAGTACAGAGGAATGGAACCTCGGGTCTGCACGAATGAGGACTTCTCTCCTCCTCGCTCGATGATCTGCTCTGTTTCCACGAAGTTCGCCACGTTGCCCTTTTGAGTTAAATGAAATTATATATACGTACTGATATATTCATACTTAATCATCTTCATTCGTGGTCCACCTAATTGGACAATTTTGAAGCCTTCAAAAACAAAAATGAAATTATAGTAATTTTAAAGGTCGTCAGATGGCGCTGGAGATGCAGAACGCTTTCAACTGGTCCTTTCAAATATCTCTGAGGGAGGTAAACGTCCAGTGGACATCAGCAGTTGAAATGCTAATATATATGTTTATATGGCTCACGTAAAAAGATGTATTATTATCTCAAATCTCTAACTTGATTATCCAAAATTTATAATTGAATAGACGATATTTATTAAACCAAAAAATTTAATACACTAAAAAATAGTGTAAATGTTTATTTTTTGTCACGACTTCTAGATATATATACTCTATGGCATATTGACAACTAATTCTCTATGTATCTACATCATAAATGTCAAAACGCAGTGACGTTTGGCGCCATTTGCAAAAATTAAGACGCGTTCACATTATGACATTACTTTTGCGCCATATTCAATAAGTGTTTAAATAAATCGAAGTGTTTTACAGTTCTTACCTGTGCATCAACCCCTCGCATGAAGAATCTAGTACCAGCTCTGTCCACGCATCGCCGGGATACCAGTGACCAAATCAACTGATGACCGTTCACCACCACCCGATTGATTGCTACAACTGGTCACATATGGTCAAGGACAATCAGTTTATTTCTTTGTCTATTACGGGATTAAGAGTATGGAGAAAGCTATTCTCGGAGTTACGCTGTGAGGTCGAATCAGAAATAAGGTGAAGAACCAAAGTCACCGACGTAGCTCGAAAAATTACTAGTTTTATTTATAAGTGGCTAATCATTTAATTTTCAATACAAAAAGTCTTACAACACAAAATGCGTTATTGACTTTTGTCATAAAGGACGGCCTAAAATTAAAAAAAAAACTAACAAACTATATACTTGCATGCGCACATATGTATACATATATATGTTATAGCAGCCCCGGTTGGTAAAGGCAAAACCGGTACACTTTTGTATTTTATTGGCAGACATTCCATACAACTTTTTTAACTTAGTAGATATTTTATTGTTTGAACATTTAAGTTTATTTTATTAACCTTTATTATCGGCCATGATTGCAGACAACGCTTTAACGAAAAGCCAATCAAAGCTCACCAAGTTTGTAATAACAAAGAGAGAGAATTAATTTGGCATGAATAAGAGTCATGATAAGTGTCCAATTGTAAATCTATAGGGAAGGTTTACTGATTTATTGGAATCAGGCGTTACCTCGCGGAAGTCCATACTAAGTAAGAAAAGGACCAATATTGAGCCACTTCCGCACATGCAGTGGTAGTCGTGCAATGAAATGCACCGCCCGCCAGCCCGCTGATAAATGCGTATGCGGCAAACAATGCGAATCACACAGCCGCCTCCATCAAATTACTCAACACGTGTTTCATCCCTCCACGGGGCATCTTCAGGAGTTATGTTACATCGATTAGTGCCAAACACAGACTCGTCGACGATCGTCGTCGATGTGCGGAAGTGGCTAAATATTGGTCCTTTTCTTACTAAGGTTTACTCAGTTTATTTCCTATAGTGATGATCACTATTGAAGTCATAAAAGGATACAGCCTTGGATGAGCGGAAGTGCAAATCTCTCGTACTGCTGATGCATGTAATCCTTGAGGAGGTGACCATTCCAAAGGAAACGGGGGTCTGCGCGACTTGCGAGAGACATCTATAAATTCAATCACATAAATTCACCATAAAATCCTTAAAATAAATAAATAATAATCTAGAAATTAATAATTAAAATATTGCTAAAACATTTCTTTATATTATACAATACGTCATCGACAGGGGCGCGCCATCTTAAAACTAAGAAAATTCATCCAATAAAAACCGTCAGCCAATCACAAGGCGAGAAGTATTGCAGAGCGCCATCTCTCGGCAGACGTAGATACAGAGCGCTCTGGCGTGGGATTCCCCTGTTCGATGCACCACTGACGATGACGTAATATGTCTCCTGCACCATCATTGTGAATTGAACATTGGCTTAAATTATTCGGTAAAATGGTAATTTTTTATGTAATGTTTTTGTGTTTCAAGTTATGTGTAATTAAAATGTCTTTAACGAGCTGTCCATAGATTATTAATCAATCTATATATACTGGTACTATACTGTTTAATTAATATAAGAACTCATTGTTTTCAACATTAAAAAGTAATATATTGGAAGTATTGTTTGCCAGAACAAAGTCCAATGGTTTATTTAATTCAAGCGCCTATAGATAGATCTCCATCCTTTATTAAAGGCATTCTTTTCGCATCAGTACTATAGCTAAGACAGTTCAGTCTCTGATCAGTCTTAGTAACAGTATAGTAAATGGTGATAAAGATAGGCCTTCGTCTCTCAAATACCGCAGAGTCATAGTTCAGGACGTGATCAAAAGAAACAGTATTGAAAAATATCAAAAAATGGAGGTAGTAATAAATTATACCTATAAAACAGATTAACCAATTTTAAAAATTTAAAATCTTGCAGTGAATATATATATATATATATATATATATATATATATATATATATATATATATATATATATATATATATATATATATATATATATATATCTAAAATAAATATAAATATAATAATATAACATCATATTAAAAATGTGAAGACAAAATTAGACAGGATTGTACAAGAAAAAACCAGATTTTGTTAAGATTCTACGCGCAAGTGTTCTTTTTATTACAACACTGTGCGGTTCATTTTTAAGACCACTTTCTGACCTGTGAACATTACATGCCTGTGAATTTTTTTTTTGCCATATTACAACAGAATTTTCATCTTACTGGGCAAGTAGACATTTTTAGACAAAATATTTTTTTTTTAAATTTTTGGTAATTGAATTTTAGAACAAATTGAAGCTTACCTTGTTAAAGTCCGGAGCAACTGAATGCAGACGTTGCATTGAATGTGTCAGATCGTATCCGTAAGAGAAATAGATGCCAGGGGTCTCTAGAGCTGCCCGGAGAAGCCTTTCATATGTATTATTGTCGTCGACCTATAGAAAACGAAAAAAAAAATATTTACAAAAACATTAAAGCCCATAGGTGGTCAATTTCATTGTCCAGACAATGTTAGAACATTGTTAAAATATATTATGATTTTAACTTTTTTTTACTTAAACACTAACATGCTGAAATGGCACATTCGAGGACACTGTAGGTGCAAGTGTATTACCACAAAATTATGAGAGATTAATTAACCTCACCTGTTTGCTTGTCAAATGTGTTGTAGATCGAGCATATGGTATAATATCCGTACCAGCCAATTGGTATATATCATGACCATTCAGTTTTCCCACCTGAAATTCATAGACAGATTATATACACAGTACCCTTATTGTTACCGGAACTGTCAAATGCCATTCCAATTTCAAAATAACTGCTTTAAAAGAGGTTTTAACATAATGTTATTGGTTTAAATGTACTAATATAATGTTTATATTTATAAAACAAGCACAATTGAATTGTGACAATAATGATTTTAAACTTTTGTACACCTTCAATATAAAATACAGTTTTAAATTGTCAATATTATGGTAAATTAAATGTTAGTTCACACTGTTGTGTTTAAATCACATTAATTTAAAATATTTTTGTTGTTAAAAATAAAATTCTCACCAATATCCTATATTTAGCGACAACAAGGTACAATCCTGATATTAATCTTATTGTTCCTAAGAATCCACACACTGGCCTGTACGCATTCACAGGTATTGGTATTTTCACTGATTTTATATCTGAGAAAAAAAGTTGATATAATGATGGTTTCTATATTAAATAACATTCAATTAATAACATGTCCACCCCACACAGTGGACAAAACACCTTATTAAGGTTGTTGAAAGATGGCTATAGGCTAGCTTCATACATATTATATTACAAGAATTATAGAAAAATTTAGTATTAAAAACCTGAAGGAGGATTCCTATGTACCCCTCAATAGCCTTTTTAAAATTCTTATGCCCCTCTACCCAATATATATACTTTTTACATTAAAGCGAAAGCATTGATGTCTTATATGTCACTTTTTTTTTACATAACAGTTAAATCTTTCAATGTTGCAAGATATTAATAATACACATTAGTTAAAGACCTTCATCTTAAGGTATCGAGGGTTATAATTGAGATTGATTTGTGATTAATTAGATCACTGAAAATCTTTTTGATGCGGTATTTTAAATCTTTTATGTGCCATGTCCCAACTTAGCCTTAGCCTCCTTAAGTAAAATATAATTTATTTATTTTTGGTTAAGCTCCTGTCAAATCCGCTTACGAATTGCCCCCCCCCCCCCGTAACAATCAAATTACCCCCTATTTGGCGCAGGCTAACGTGGGGTTAGGAAACACAGTTGTAGAGGTTGAATAATAATGAAACTTGAATCATAAACATATATTGTCCAGAACCAAATATCATATTTATATAAATTTACATCACCTAAATATATATTATGGACTCTCAATATGTTAATACAATACACATGCTATACCACAGATTCACTATCACACACAAATCAATAAAATCAAAATATTTTTATTCAAATAGGCTATTACAAGCGCTTTTGAATCGCCACTTGACGTGAAATGTCAGTTCTGCTAACATGAGCCAGCGAGAAACTCAACAGTTGCTCTTTACACATAAAGTTTTATAAAGAGTGCACGACAATAATTAGCTTCATGATTGAGCAGCGACATTTTATTCCGCACATTTATATCAGTATAGTATTGTTGGATACAATAATATACTTCTTTCAATAATATGTTTCTTAATAATAGACTTATATTTGTGGACTTGGTCAATAATAAAGAAAGGCTTTTATAAACTATTCAACAAACTATTTTAAAATACCTTTCACAGTTGATTCTCCTGTTATTCGATCTATAACCAATATCTCAGTTGGATTTATATGTGGCTCCAAAAAGAATTTATCAGACGTTGTATACCTAAAATAGAGATTAAATAGTTTTGTATTATTTTTTCATTATAAGATATTACATGATGCACAGCTTGAGCATTACAATTAAAATTTTTGCACAAGTACTTGAAAATCAATGCAATTCAGCAGGAACTTTAAGCCTGTAGCGGGAGATATAAAGGGAGACTGTAATGTCATCCTAACCAACTCGCCAGGCAGCTGACAATACCACGGACAATTTAATTCAAATAATACTTTCAATAAAGCACCAATAAACGCAGATATATTCCTAAATAGGAATGTATTCTACCTTTACCTCATCATCCAACACATCTGCACATAATCCTGTCAAATGATCACATGATGTAGAGGAAAAAAAAATCTGTGGTTTATAAAAATGACGGAACTGCATGAAAACTTAAAGATCAATACAGCCGTTAGCCTAGAGATAAGAAAGAGAAGAAATTCATCCTAACCAACTTGGTATGCAGCCGACAATCCTTTAACCTTTCAACTGCCTATGGACATATATGTCTGAACCCCAGGGTGAGTACAGATCAGATCTACCCAAAATAAAATAGGCTACATTATATTGAAAAAACAGTTTAAATCGCTTGTTCAGGATGCACTATAGACCACAGGGTCATAAACAATAATACTTCATTTATCATTTTAAAAAATTCATCCCTGTCACTGACAGGCCATTTTGTGGCAAATGAAGGGTTAAAAAACTGCAGCATACTTTGAAGGGAAAAAATTTTTGGACATTCTAAGCAATAATTAAATACAAAAGATATTCCTGGTGGGGAAACTCTTGCTTTTCATCACAATTTAATGTATCAGCTCATAGTCTGTCGACTGATTAAATAATATTGTAAAAAATATTCTTGGATTGCCACAATTTTTTTTACTTAAATGTGATCTCTATAAACTTACTATTATGGTTCTACAACCTTAACACGAAATCCAGTAATAACTGCACACACACTGTTGAATGTCAGTAAAATCAACACCAAAATATCCAAGGAAAATCTTTAGTAAAAAAAACCATAATTTGCAGCAATTATAAATGTTAGTGCAGATATTTTACAGACTTTTTTTAAAATAATAAACCACTTTAAATATTTATCTGGTTATATTGGACCCCCTGATTATTTCCACCATATTCCCTAAACCCGACAAAAAATGTAAAGATTGCATCTGACTATAAATTTGTAGTTTAGAAAGTATATCAATAAGTAAAAATACTCAATTTCCTGATTTTGATTTTGCTCCAAATGATATAATACACTAAGTCCACTGGTGGGCTGCATAGCAATTAATGCTTTAATGTATGCTTCTAATGAAGATGTAATTTATCATTACATTCTCTCATAGTCACAGATACTCAACTTAGATCTGCTTGGCTAGACTGACTTCAACAAACATGGACCTCGATTAATTACTAGTAGAAAAATTAACAAACCATTTTTCAAGTCTTAATCCATGGTCAAGCAATATATTTGTTGTCATGCTTGCAGAAGCAGGTATAGTTATCTATCTCTATCACACATCCAAGATTTTTTAATCATAACTGTGTTTTCAATAATAATATAACAATTCATATTTATAAAACTATATAATAATGACTGATATCTGTTCACTACAAGTTATATCAACAAGTATAGACATTTGATTTCTAGTTAAGATTAAAATATTATTCAGTTTTTTTAGATGTAAAGGTAACAAAGATATTAAAAAATACATGATAACATACATAGCAAATAATTGCAAATGTGTGTACATAAATTTAGTTTATTAAAGATAATGGAGTTAATTGCAGTGATGGAAACTTTTGATGTTTGATATATCATATTACTCAGCAAATTAACGCTTATTGAATATTGTTATTACGTGTACACTTTTAATAAGATTTCGTGTATAACTTATAAGATCTTAATTATTCATATCCTATAATACGTAACTTTTAATCGTAAACAATAGATGAATAAAAATTGAACTCAAGAACGATCATAAGAAACATAAATCTTGAAACCATCTTATAAGGTTTCTAAGAAAAATATTTTTCCGGCCGATGTTTTATTAAATCTGCATTGGTCGAGTAACAAGTTGATAAAAGATTACTTACAATTTGATGTCATCGTGGATTAATAACACATCTGCCATTTTAGAACAATTGTTGTTGCTTTTATTCTACTTTTTGTTATATCATATCACTGATAGAACGGGATAATTCCACAATCTGCAGTACACGAAGAACGAAATGATATTCTGGATCTGTTACACTGACAACATGACACCTGACAGACTGATTGAAAATTGTATTAATAATGCCATATTATTAAAATGTAATAGTTTATACAAACATGCAAATTTAGTACATAAATAATGCATCTTATGTATGTTAAATTATTAAAAGAGTGAGGGGTTTATACTTGAATATCCTGCATATTTCTTACAATAAAACCTTTTTTTATGTATTTCTGAACGAAAATAACATACGTTCGGTTATACTTATATTTTTTCAATTATTCTGAAATCCGAAAACTATAATATCATGTATTTCCTACGTTATATTAGTCTTACAACGATGGTTTTTTTATTATAAAGCTTTTATTTTAATAAACACACGTTTATTTTAAATACACCGCCATTTTTAATATATAGTTTCATAACGTTTCTTAAACGTCAAATAGATCATTGAATGTAGTAACGTAACGTAAAATAGTGCATGTGTTTTTGAAAGGTAACCTTAAAAGTTTACGAGTGGATAATGTCGTAAAATTTTCATTAAAATGAGTAACAAAATGGAAGTTCCGGGATATCCCGGTTTAATCAAAACGATTGAAGATGGTGAAGAAGTTGAGGATTATTCAGAAGAGTCAGATGTTGAAGAAGAGGTTATTTATTAAGATTATTACACCGCGTTGTTTTATAAACAATTAAAAAACTAAACGCTTAGCTTATTACAAAGCCTTTCTGTCTGTGGAATACATTTTATTTATTTGGTGTTTATAATAACTACATGATGCTTATTTACTTAGTATATTTTTCCACTTCGAAGTAATGAATGCACTTTCGATAAGTTACAAACATTATAAAATTAAAGATTATTTTATGGATGTCTCTTTATGCGACCAAGAAGATGTAGTTTGTTATCTTGCTCGTCCATTTGTATTTTGTGATTTTTTCTAAACTAAAGAGTTAACCGTATTTAACCACATAAACACTTATAATATTAAGTTAGCCATTAAGATCATTCAAAGGAGAATCATTGAAGTCCTTTAACAGGGAGTTTTAAATGTTTAAAAATCTCTATATCTTCTAAACCATAGGGCTTCGATATTTGAAATTTGATATAAGTAATTCTTGCAAAGAGTAGATGTAAGCTAAGAACAGATATTACGAAAACTTTCTTGCATGTGGTTAAGGTGATATTCATTAAATTTGCAAATATGCAACAGGTTATGTTTAATAAGCAAGTTATTTAGTGCATTTAATAAATATTTTACATATAAATTATTATTTCAGTACCAACCATCAAAACAAAAAGTGAAAAGGAAAGCTGATTTCGATCCAAAATTTCAATTTGTTGCATCTGTTGAAGACTATAACAAGGTAATGTCAATATGAATAATTTTATTTATGAACCTAGATTAATAATTGCTTATGTTTTCATTCATTCATGTCAGCTAATAGACACCCATTGCAAGGCATAGATCCCCAAAGTATGCCACTCAGACCTGTCTTGCATCTTTATTATGTTGTCGGATCAGTTGGTGGTAGGCGTATACGACATGCTTGTGGTTGGCATCTTGTCTTATCTTTGTGGGCTGGTTTCCGCAACCAAGCAGCATTGCACTCAATTTATGATTTGTACATTTTACATGTATATATATATATATATATATATATACAATAAAATCAAACTGCCAGATATTTCCAATGCTAGTTGCGTGTCTTCAAGTAGTACATTTGAGAATGTTTTTTTTATTTTATTTAAATGACCCCTGCTATTGGGGGCCTCTCGTACCCCTATTTATGGTGGGACAGGGACTTTATTTGCAATTAAATTTTTCACAGGATTTTTTATTTTCTCTCTCTTTCATATTTTACTTTCTCTTTTGGTCTATTATCTATCTTTCATGCTACATTTCTACTTTCTTACCCTTTTGCTCTGTTCATCTATCATTCTTTCCTCTTTTCTTTATACATTTTTTCATTTTACATTTTTACTTATTTTCTATAATACATTATATGTCACATTTGAGTTTTATTTTATCACGTTTCTTATTGTATATTTGGATTTTTATTTTTTTGTATAACATTTTTAACTATTTTCTTGCAACAAGCGAGGAATTCTTTCCTAGTTTCTTTTTCGCCTATCAGGGGACTATTGTCTCCTTTTGAGAATGTTGTATATTAAGTGAACAAGAGAGTTGCCGCAATTCTTTCTTGGCTTTAATAGATGTCAATTATTTGACAGTTAAGGTTTGGTGATTTACTTTATTTTGTGGTTTGTATGGAAAAAGTTAAGTATTATTTTTACTAATCTAAATTTGACCTTAAATATATTGCATGTTTGTTTCAGAATCCATGGGATAATTTACATAAGTATGTGAGGAGAAACGTTAAACACACATTGGATGAGAAAATTGCAAAGAGAAGGGCCGAAGTCAAAGTTCATGGCAATAAGGGTGATGTGGATACTGATTCAGAAGCAGAAGCTAAAGGTTTCATATGAATTTTTATTTACAAAAATGTTTTTATTACTGTTTCAAGTGATAATACAGTAATATATAGCAATATACAATTATTTATATGTATGTAGTTTCAGTTCATAGACATCTATCAAAGATAGGCCTCTCCCAAAGGGATGGGAGGATATATCATAAATGCAATGCTCGGCTGGGGTGTTGGCAATTGTAGTGTGGTATTATGTTGCACAGAGGATACTGCTGCCCATCCTCAATTAATGTATAAAATGTAAATTATATAAGATTATCTCAGGAATCAAATCCACATCATAAGATCTCAAGTCTCAGTCCTTTACCACTGGGCTACCACTGCTTTGTTATTTTGCTGCTGCAAATTAGCTATTATTAGAATGAATCATACCTGTAATGTTAAAAACTGAACATTGTAAGGGTATTGTGAAAATAAACAAGACACCAATAACAAAAAAAATTACTTCAATTAAGTTTAGTATATAATGAATGGTGTATATATATAGTGTTATTTTGTTTTAGATAGTGATGTAGATGAATTGGAAATATCTGATGATGAACTGAAGAAGGATGAGATAAAGACAAAAGAAAAGAAACTATCTAAGAAGCAGAGATTAAAACAGGTAAGAAAAGATAAAATAGTATTGTTTTTCATACATGCTATTAGTAAAAGAAATTTAGAATTTTCTTCATTGAAAACATACAAGCAGCTTCCTTAACAAATCATTGGCTGTTATTATTTTTTTTTATTTTTGGGCCCTGTTTTTTGGGTCTCTCATTAAACCCGTTTATGGGTGGAACAGGGTTTTTATTCACATTATAATTTTTCACTTAATTTTAATCAATTTCTTTCTTGCACCTTTTTTTTCCACCATCATTTAATAAGCTAACATTCATACGGAATACTGTTTTGTTTAGAAAAGCCAGTAATGTTGCTCTTTCAAATAAAATTTACCAATTTTTTATTTGTACATTATAATATTAAACATGAAAATGTGTCGACAAACCAAGTTCCAGAAATTTCGGTCAACTAAAAACTCTTGAATACTATTATAAGACCGGTTTAATAATATACCTTCTATATTTTATATTTAAAAGTAAGAAATGAAAGTTCTAAGATATTTTGCGGAACTTTATTATATATAAATACACTTATATCTATAAAGGATTTGTTAATTTTTTCCAGAGTTACTTTTATTTACTGCATGGCGGAAGTAGCTATTTATTGGTCCTTTTCTTACATAACCCTTTCCACTCCAAGGCTGTTATGTAGCATTAATAAAATTTGATTGAATTATAGTATCTTGCGATTCTAGAATATGTTTCATTCATTCGTGATTCAAATATTTTAGTAACAAAAATTTTTCCTGTTTTAAAAATTTCCGCAAAAAGAAGTATTACACCATGTCGAGTATCACTCGACAGTGGAGCTTGTGGAACAAAATCAGTGTCGAGTGACACTCGACATTGGATTGGAAAGGGTTAAGATGGACTTCCGCAAAATAACGCCTGAATCCATTAGATATTTTTTTTTGATGTGTTTATCATGGTGCATAAATATGTTATTAAAAATGAATTGCGAAGCAACTGTTAGAAATTTCTTTAGAAGCATCTCTCAGGGAATCTCTAGGTTTTAAATTATAAATAACTCGTACAGATCTTTAACTATCAACAAACTAATGTGGTATTCACATACACACATCACCAAGCATGTGAACTAGCGACAATGGTTACCAGTCTCACAGCTTTTCTTCAATCATCACCTCGTCCCCTCCAATGACATATATATATATATATATATGTAGAGGTACCTTTGCTTTTAAACAATAATTGACCACTATATGATACTGATTTATTTTATGATGACACCCACTGCAAGACTGCTGTCTCCGACTATCACCTTGATGAACGGTCTTGTCATAAAATCTTTTAGCTTGTAACAAAGCGCCATTTATTGGCCAGTAATCTATATAAACTAAAAATGTATAAATGTATAGTTAAAATGTTATTTGGTTGTAGGAATTGAAAGAAGATGAAGCAGAAGGTGCACGTGTGGAGTATGATTCGGACTTCTTTGAAGAACCACCTCCGTATGATGAGCAGGCATCGTTCTATATGATGAATCTATCCCGTCCGCTGCTGAAGGCAATTGGAAGTTTGAATTATGTACATCCGACTCCAATTCAGGCTGCGACAATTCCCATTGCATTATTGGGTAAGTGTATTTACAAATGCAAAGTAATGTGACTGTCCGTGCGATTTTTGGCTCTTCTCAAATATAAAAACCTTGCTGAAAGGAAACTGTTTTGACACAATTCTTGATATTGATAGAGCTATAACAGAACAGTTGAAGAGCCTTCCGGAATAAGCATTTCAGAAGTGCTTCCGATTGTGGAAACAACATTGCATTGCTCGTCAAGGAGAGAACTTTGTACAAAATTTATTTAAATTTAATGTAAACTTATTACAATACCCGGCGATAAATACTGCACGTCACACAGTGTGAGACAGAGATAGTGCTCTACGAAGCCGAAATTAGCCGATTCTCTCTTTCCAAATGTCGATGTGCAATATTGAACGCCGTGTACTGTATTTAGATATATAGATTGATTAATAATCTGTGGACAGCGCGCAAAACACATTTTAATAATATTTATTTACACATTTACATATTTCATACATAGAGCGATATCTCTGTCGCACGACTGACAAACCGTCATATAGGTAGTGTGAGACAGAGATAATGCTCTACGAAGACGAAATTAGATGATTGTCTCTTTCTAAAGTAAGATGTGCAATATTTATCGCCGATATTGTACTTTTGTTCCCAATCAAATTGGTTACCGTATTTTTTATATCTATCTTTAGGCTGTGTCTAGATTAGAAAAAATGTCTTATTTAAGTCTATACACCTTTTTAGTTATACGAGTAGTGTAAGTATCTCTAATGACTATCTAAATGTTTTTTTTTTTAATTTAATCTAACAGGCAAAGATATATGCGCTTGTGCCGCAACTGGAACTGGGAAGACAGCTGCATATATGCTACCAATTCTTGAGAGACTTCTATACAAGGCTGCAGGCGGAGACAGGGTCACCAGAGTACTGGTGTTGGTACCAACTAGAGAGCTGGGAGCTCAAGTAAGAGGTTTTTTTTTAATTTTTCAACTAAAGCAAACGAGTCTTGTAACATAACATTGGTGGTGCAGAAGTAATGTCTTAATTTGAACCAGCAGCCATTTTGTTTTAAATTAAAACATTGCACCATTACTTCACAATTTTTTTTTTAATTTTTTTTCTGTGCATTAGAAATTTGTTAAAAGAAATATTTTTCTACATTCTTTTAGTCTTTTTCTTTAACACATACAAACACATACATGGATACCATTCTATTTGGAAATACACCTATCCCCCGATTAACACGGTATATACGTTCCTTCGAAAAACGTGTAAATCGAAAATTAAAAATTTTCAAGTCAAAACCGTGTTAATTGAAAAACTTGCAGAAAATGCATAATTTTGCTATTTAACGGTTGTGATTCTTTTTCAATATTTTTAGGTGTGCACAGAAATAAAAATAAAATGCATTGAAAACACTGTTTTATTTAGTTAATTACAATACATTAAACAGAAGAACAAAAAATAAAACCCAAAAGGTGTTTTATTATCCTTTATCACTGTCAGAAATTACACTCATTCTTTTTTTCGGAGTCGAAGGTTCGAATTCACTTTCATCGCTCGAAGCTATTTGTGCCGATTCGATGTTTGAAGCAGAAATAATTACATTATGAGAGATGGTAATAAAATCGATTATTAACAATTGCTTCGAATTTTTGTAGGGTCTTTGTAAACTTCTTCATATTGAGCCAAGTCAGCATATAAGCTTGGGATTCCCCGTGAAATGTGTACACAGCATACGTGTTCAATCTCAGTGGCGTTTACAATGCGATTAAAATAAGAATAGAACCGGCCTAGCGCCATGTTTTGACGTCACAACGGGAACTTGGTATAGTGTGCAAAAAAAGCAAAGTTAAAAAAAAATACCAGTGGCTAAAGTCACTCGCTCGGTTACCTTCGAAGCAGTTTCCAAATGCTTAATGAAACTTCCAAATACATCACGCGATATATGAATATTGCCATCTGGCCCTGGTACAATTCTTGCTTGTTTTAACTGGTCCAACAACATAATGGCACGTTTTTTCTCTTCCTCGAAGTACTTATCAACATTGCTGATAATCTCTCGAGCTCGCCGATGTAAAACACTACCTCTTTTGCTCATTGTAGAACAAATTAAACAATCAACAAAAACAATTATTATTATTTTTTTATTTTATATATTTAATGCTGACCGTACTTATATGAGTGAAGTTAGCCGAGAGCCCGTCCTATTCTTATTTTAATCGCATTGTAGTAGAGTGCGATAAAAACAAAGAAAACTTATTTGAAAAAACGTGTAAAACAAGTACCGTGTAAATCAGGGGATAGGTGTACTAAGAAATGTCCTCATATGTGTATCTATTTGTTATTAGTATAGTTTTATTTGTGTTTTTGTTTAGTTACTATAATTATTGTGTACAATAAATATATATTATTATTATAATAACAAATCAAAATTAAAAAAATATATTTTCTTTGTTTATAGGTACATGCAGTGACAAGACAATTGGCACAGTTCACTTCGGTTACAATTGGACTGTCCGTTGGAGGGTTGGATGTTAAATATCAGGTATTATTGAGGAATAGGTGGTTATTTTTTAGGGATACGTTTACAGATGTTTGTTATTGTTTGTTTTTTTTTTTAATTTTTGGCGTTTCAAAATTTGATATAAAATGCAGAATTCAGGCCGCTAATAACTTGTTCCATCCTACTTTAGACACCTTTGGGAGCGGCATGTCCAGCTGTGGACATCCTATTAATGAAATGATATTGTCTACGCATTAAAAGATAAAATTAGTTTATTCAACATTGGAAATTTTAACAGGATTCTTATTGATCTTCAACTTATTATTTATTTTATATTTGACTCTAATCTGCTTTGCAAGATGTTAGTTGTGGAGAAAGCAGGAAAAAACTCCACAACAACACATGTTTTAATAAAATAACAATACAGATTTATACATATACACTTTATCAGATATAGTCTAAATTAAATCAAAGTAATCAGGTGACATCACTGCCAAAGATTCTTGTCATTTGAATATTCGTTTATTGAACCATAAACTTATTCTGTCAATTAACTTCTAATATGCGTTTTGAATTTCGTTTATGGTAGATCCAATTTTATTACAAATTATAGACACTTTGCGGCGTTTCAATTTGCGTCGTGTTTTTTTGGAACGTAACCACGACGCAAAGTGAGGTATTTATACTTTTTTGCACACCATAGATAATAAATAAAGTAAAAAAAAATAATTCATATAGTACAAGAGACGGTCTTATCGCTCGAGGCAATTCTACCAGACAATCTATGTATATCGGTTGGATTAATGTTGTAATTTAAAAATTAAATAATTTTGACTTTGTTATAGGAAAGCGTACTTCGTCGGAATCCTGATATAGTGATCGCCACTCCTGGGCGTCTGATCGATCATATCAGGAATACTCCTTCATTTAGTCTTCACTCCATCGAGGTGTTAGTCCTCGATGAAGCAGACAGGTAAGTTCCTCAAAAATCAATAGCATCTACCAAATTATTTCTTCAATATAATTCTTTTAAGTTTTAATTCTTATCAAATCGTTCATTTGTAGGTTTAGGTGTTTGGTTCTGACTCAGAATGAGACACCACTAGTTTACAGGAAGTCTTTTATTCACAAATAAGATGGTCACCCTACATTAACCTAAAAATATACTTTCACTTAGTTCAAACTTCGCTTCCAAATCGCTCAAGAAATCACTGTTCAAATAACTTACCAAATAGTTACTTTGTATCACTGATCGTAGATCTTAATCTTATAACTAGACAAACAACACTGAACTGTCGACATAGGGAGTACACTTATTTATACTACGGATAAGGTTCTAGCAAGTTCGAGATAGTAATCGGTTAGTATTTTCGAGAACCGTACACAAAAATCTATAAATATCTTCTTGATCCTAGGGTTCCGTGTTTATTATTTAGAGTTTTCTGTAACTCGTGCTTTCTAACAATATTTAGAAAGTCAAGTTACAGTAACCAGTAATACTCGCCATCGCGGCGATTTATAGAGGAAGCCAATACCTAGCAGTTGGCGTTAGAGATAGGCAAAATGTATCCCTGACAAGAACAGAGTGATTTATGTTTTCGATTTTGGGATATATATCTCTCTTTCATATTTTACTCATTTAGCTCAGTACGGCTCAGGGAGAGAATAAGACAAACTAAAAATATATCCTTTATATCTTCGACTCTTTTAACTCAGACTGACACCTCAATAAGGCGGAATAAAACGTGTGAAATATTCCTATTAAGCATTTTATGTGTTTGTCACAAATCACAAAAGAACTAAACGCCTGCGCGCGTGATGTCGTTCCAAAAATCCGTAGTTTACATTTTAATACAAACATGTAATACTTATCCGTCTCTCTTTCACGTGTAAATTGCTATATAAGCCCATCTATTTCTAACTTTGAACGAGCCGTAACTAATCACGTCATCACACAAACACGTCACATCAAATTGAGTCTTAATTATAAAGATATAGAGATACAATTGAAACATACGCACGCTAGGGAGTGATTATATCTTTTGCAAAGATACATATCTTTCTTGTCTTTAGCTCGCGAGCTACCTATCTCTAGTTGGCGTCCATAGGCTAAAAAGAAAGAAGATCGAATTATATGCACAAATTTTTAGTAATAATAATCCGTCTAAAACCAGAGAAAAAAAATCATACCATAACAGTCCGATTTTGAAACAAATTATTTAATATAGCAGCATAAGCGACGAGTGTAGTTATAAGAGATTTGGGCTAGGCGCCATCTGCACCACGCTCGAACTTACGGAAACTCCTAATGCCACTTGGAATATCTACGTTTTGGGGTATCTACTTAAACTATGTCATAGTCAAACTAGACTACTTACTACTCAGAAGAAAGCAGAGGATAGGATAGTATTAAAAGAATTTGTAATGGATTACGTCAAGGTACCCCAGGACAGACAATATCTTCAGACGTAAAGAAACAAGTTCAGGAATAGAGTAACTTAGGACTAGAGAGGTTTCCTAACCTAATTATAGAACAGTGTTTCTCAACATAGTGCCCATGTCCCACAGATGGGCAATTTGATTATTAAGAAGGACAATTCGTAAGTCGACTATACACGAGTTTGACACTTTCGCTTTAATTTAAAAAATATGTTACTTAGGGGGGCATAAGAATTTTAGAAAGGCAAAGGCAAAAAAAGGTTTAAAAATACGAGATTATATAAAGCCTTCAATTTATGTTCTGTGACGTCAAACTATCAGACACAAGCCTGTTTGCACAGAATGCTGGACGAATACTTCGCGGAACAGATGAAGGAGATCATCAGGCAGTGCTCCGCCAAGCGGCAGACGATGCTGTTCTCCGCCACCATGAGCGAGGAAGTGAAAGACCTGGCAGCTGTGTCGCTCAACAAGCCCGTCAAACTGTTCGTGGATTCCAACAAGGATGTGGCGTTCAATCTACGTCAGGAATTTATCAGGTAATGACCTTTCATCATCATTTCAGCCGCAGAGCGTCCAATGTTGGACTTATATGTCGTCAAAAATATTTCCAAGAGGTTCGTAAGATTTGTAGAGTACCCGGCGATAAATATTGCACATCGACTTTTGGAAAGAGACAATCGGTGAATTTCGGCTTCGTAGAGCACTATCTCTGTCCCACACTACCTATGTGACATTTTGTCAGACGTGCGACAGAGATAACGTTCTACGAAGCTGAAATTAGCCGGTTGTCTCTTTCTAAAATTCAATGTGCAATATTTACCGCCGGGTATTGTAATGACATTAGAAAAAATATTTTTGTAACAAAGTTATATATTAACATTTATTTTGAGAGTCAAAATAAAAAGAACACTAATCCTAAAATATCCGAACCATTTAAATTGATGTAAGGGATAGTTATTTAGATCAGCCATATTGGGGATAAGTTTTAAAACTCTGTAGACCAAACTAGAAAGAAATCCCTTGGAAAAGTTTCGATTTTTGTGATAGAAATATTAGTTATGATGATCTTTCTTCGCCAATTCTTCATTACTTCACCATCCACGAGGCTAAGTGTCTAAAGAACGAGGCTGTCATTGTTGTCTGTCGAACAAGATACCTTCGGGTATAACAGCGTCCATGCTGTGGTAGCAATATCACGTCACACATGTACGTGTATTGCACGGACGAGACTCAAGATGCGATCGCAAGGTTCATCGATGTGAATACGGCAACCGCACAGACACTGGCGCACAACCTGATGATGCCAATATAGGGTAGAGATGTGGAAGTGGTCGCACGAAACGTAATTTTAAAAACTGGACATTGCTAGGGCGTGGTTAAATACAAGCATGAAAAAATGTCAAAAAATATTAAACATAAATGTAGATCCTAATAATAATAATAAAAAGATTTTACCACGCTTTTCCTTTTTCCTTTGTAGGTGAATGTAAGATTAAAGTTAAATATCTATTACAGGATACGAAAGGAGAGAGAGTCAGACCGCGAAGCTATATTGGCGGCGCTAGTGTGCCGCACGTTCAGAGACCGTGCCGTGATCTTCGTGCAGACCAAGAAACAGGCGCATAGACTGCACGTCGCGCTAGGATTGCTCGGTGTTAAAGTGAGATTTATTTATTTTAACAAATTATAATTATTTTATTAGTTTACGATAGGTTGTATATGGCTCAAGTTCATCCAAAGAGAAGTGGAGGCGGCTATGCTCGGAGCTTCTGTATGAGATCGAAGGTCATTGATGTAGCTCGAAGAATCAGTCGTCTGAAGTTACAGTGGACAGGTCAGATTGCTCATGCAATGACGGTCGGTAAATCTTTGGCGGAGGCCTATTCCTTGAGTGGGCTTCTATTGGATGTGATGATGCGTGGGGAAGTGGAATTGTATTTTTAAAACGACCTTTTCAACGGACCTCTGAGCTCTTTCCTCGCGAAAAAGGTCCGAAAACCTTTTGTTAATATTTTATTAATTCTTTTCATTAATACTATGTCTCTAATAGATTCAGTCATTACCTTGCGGAAGTCCATCGTAAGTAAGAAAGGGACTAATATATAGCTACTTCCTTTATGCAGCAGTAGTCAAACCAGCACTCGGTGTTTGGCACTGGTGTAACATCTCCTGAGGATACCCCGTAGAGGGATGAAACACGTGTTGAGTGAATTAACGGTGGTAGTTATGTTTTGCATTGTTTGCCGCACGCGCATTTATCAGCGGGCTGGCATGCGGTGCACTTTATTGCACGACTACCACTGCATTGGCGGAAGTAGCTTTATATTGGTCCTTTTCTTACTTAAATCTCTTCAGTGGCAGATCTGAAATTGTTTGTGAAACTTTATTGTACACATATATACCTTGTGCCCTAAATGATTTATTTAATTTTATTAATTATATCACTATCTAACCACTTATGTACATCACGAGAAGAATGGAAAAAGAGCCCAATCTGATAGTAACTAGAATCAGATTGAACTCCCCCTATAAGGAGGAAAACTTAAATAAAGGGTCCACAAATTTAGACTAATTAAACGGTTTTATTTAGTTCGACCCGTACGGAATTTATTTGGATCAAAATTAGAAAAAGAAATTTAAGCACCTTCCCGTTGTCAGATTGATCTGAAATTTGGTACACACATTTAATTTAGATGACAATACAGTATAATAAAATCAATAACATTATAAATCTAAGATGGCCGCCGATACAAAATGGCGGATTACATATTTTTCCTTAACCCCCTCAATATGGGTATCAAACGAAAGGGCTACACTAGTAAAACACGATGATTATGTCAAAATTTAAAATTCAAGATGGACGCCGTTCCAATATGGCGGACTAGGTACATATTTTTCCACAACCACCACAATATGGGTATCAAAAAACCGTTAACCTTAAGAGTTTTTTAAATGTATTTATTTTTCTGTATGCTGTATGTAACGTCATGAGTTTATATCCCAGGTCGCAGAGCTACATGGAGCATTGAACCAGCCCCAGCGGTTGGATTCCCTCAAGCGGTTCAAGGATGAGCAGGTAGACGTCCTGGTGGCGACTGATGTAGCAGCTCGTGGTCTTGATATACCAGGAGTCAAGACCGTTCTCAACTTCACACTGCCTGCCACTTTAGAGCACTACATACACAGGGTAAGTGTGAATAATGTTTAATTCGAATTATATACGATTGAATTTGAGATTTTTAGAGACTATGGAGGTGTTATATAAATCATTTACTTTTCTTTTTTCTTATAATATCATCTTTATTTAATGGAATCAGGCGTTACCTTGCTTCGTCCATCCTAAGTAAGAAAAGGACCAATATTTAGCCACTTCCACACATGCAGTGGTAGTCGTGCGACAAAGTGCACCGTCCGCCAGCTCGCTGATAAATGCGTTTGCGGCAAACAATGCGAATCACTCAACCGCCACTGTCAAAGAGATTACTGCCAAACACAGAGTATTAATCTCTGTTTAACATAACTCCTGAAGATGTCCCGTGGAGGGGTAAAACACGTGTTGAGTAATTTGGCGGGCGGTGCACTTTATTGCACGACTACCGCTGCATGTGCGGAAGTGGCTAAATATTGGTCCTTTTCCCACTTATAATATCATCATCATGTCATCCAATAGACGCTACCTACAAGTTAAAAGCCTACTTCAAAGATAGCCACTATGACCCGTCTTGCGCTGTATCCAGCGACTCCCCCACGTCTCCCTCGCGACTTGAACATTAATTTACGACGACATTAGTAATTACGAGTTTAATATTGTACCCGGCGATAAATATTGTACATCGACCTTTGGAAAGAGACATTCGGCTAATTTCAGCTTCGTAGAGCACTATCTTTGTCTCACACTACCTGTGTGACGTTTTGTCAGTCGTTGTATTTCGCGCGACAGAGATAACGCGCTACGAAGCCGAAATTAGACGATTGTCTCTTTCTAAAAGTCGAAGTGCAATATTTATCGCCGGGTATTGTAGATTCGACAAACAAGGAATTCAGATCCGGGATCCGCGAGTTATTTTTGTGAACTTATAAACTTTAAAATGCTGTGAAATACTTTAATTAATTTATTCATATAGGACCATTATTAGATCTACGCGTGAGTTCCAAATACGCCGTCATCTGAGAAGAGCCCACAACAAACTCAGACGTGTTTTTTGTGGTCACTTTTACAATATTCTTTATATAGTAGATAAGCTAAGAGTATGTATAGAAGCAAGTAAGTAAAGAAAAAATCCTTTGCAGGTGGGTAGAACCGCCCGTGCTGGCAGAGCTGGTGTCTCTGTGTCTTTAGCGGGGGAAGGGGAGCGTAACTTAGTGAAGGCCATCGTGCGACGTGCCAAACGACCTGTCAAGTCGCGTGCCGTGCCGCCTGACATCATCGCCAAGTATAGGGAGAAGATGAACAGACTGGAACCTGAAATTGGTGAGTGTTGGTAACTGTACCTTTTATAGTACCTTTCAGTGCATGGGGTCTCTGTGGGTTTATTTACACCATATTTCTAAAGCCCACAAAAATGTGAAGATTAGATCTTCTTGTTTTTCTTTGTTAAAATAAAATTCTACAAACTATGTCTGATGTCACGCGAGAATAAGTGTGCGGATGTGACGTGGCGACGCAGCTGATCGCAACCTGGATACGTCCTGTGGCCGCCGTAACACATCACCCAGCGAGACAATATCGCCGCGCGGGTTTCTTCGTCGATTTTTAGTTTGTGTGTATATGTTGATGTTTGTGCTCGTGTTAGTGTCGAAGTATGTGTGTATACGTATAATATATAGATGGTATAAATATATATTTTGTTTATTATTATAACGCGGATTTGTGCACCATAATTTATCTGTGGAATTTTCACACAAGAAAGACACGCTGAGCTTCTTAACCTTTTCGCATTTTAGCACTCGATTATAGACACCTTTTTTCAGCGAAAGGCGCCTTTTGGCGCTCGGCTATAGACACTTTTTATCAGCCAACAGCGCTTTTTGGCGTTCGGCTGTAGACGCTTTCTCTAAGCGAACAGCGCCTTTTGGCGCCTTATATTTGTGTCACATTAATGTGTCAGTAATTGCATGATCCGACCATGAACAATTAATTTGTTTGCTACCAACGCGACAGAACCAAATACGTGTCGTTCGTACAGACAATCTATCACGCCGGCTGCTGAGAGAATAATTCACTTTAAGGCGCTCCGCTGCGAAAGGGTTAAAATTTTACCATTTTAGTCAATTACAATCCTCCCTTCAAGTCCCTATTAGACTAATTTGTGGACTAATATTTTAAAACAGGAGTGAGCAACCTTTTTTGGTCGGAGGGCCGCAGTTTCAAAAACAGTGGGCCATGAAAAAAAATAAAGTGTATATTCAAGATTCAAGCCATGTTCTAAACGTAATTTTTGTTTGTAATCAACCGATTCACAACTAATTAGAAACTTTTATTATCTTTAAAGCCTTGATTCTAGCATTTAAAAAAAAAAGAAACAAAAATAAATAAAATTTACTTGCCTCGAGGGCCGCATGCGGGCCGCGGGTTGCTCATCCCTGTTTTGAATGATCAGTGGTGCTTTATAATATCTTTCCAAAAATTTGTTATGTTCGCTTAAAGCCTTTGGCAGGATATAGGTTCCTGTTTAGTGTGTTTAGTCGTATAGTATACTTGTTTCATTTTCAATTTAATAAAACAACATGTCAGTATATACATCCTACTCTACCAAAGATCGATACGATGACTGCTCCGCATCCAGTGACATAAGATAAAGATAAAAGATAAGATTCCTTTTATTCAACATTGGAACTTTTAAACTCCTATTGATCGACAACTTACTATATTTTTTATGTATTTTAATTATGACTCTACCCTGCTACGCAAGGTGTTATAGTGTGTAGAAAAAGCAGGAAGGAACTCCACAACATAACATCTAATAATAAAGTTTAACAAAAATTTATACAAATACACTTTATCAGATATAGCCTAAATGAATCACAATAATCAGGCGACATCACTGCCAAGGATTCCTGTCATATATATATTCGTTTATTGAAGAACAAGCCTGTTTCGTTAATTTGTTTTTAATATGCGTTTTGAATTTTGCAAATCCAACGTTTTGCGGAATTTCTTGTAAAATACTGATATACCGTTTATTAGAGATAGAGACTTTTTGCAGTCCAAACATTGGTACAGACATATATAATACCTTATACATAATACTACCATATATAATACCTTGTAAATATACTATGTATGTATACTACACCTTTTTTTAAATTGATTATAATTATTGTATATTTTAGGTCAATCTAGGAGGGGGGGGGGGGGCGTACTCACTCCGTATTTTCTGGAATTACGGAGATTAGATAATTTATATTTTTCTTGATATTTCAGCTGCAATACTCGATGAAGAATATGCGGAGAAGCAACTTAATAAAATGGAGAAGCAGACGGCTAAATTGGAAAGTAATATCAAGAAAGAGAACGGGCCCCAAATAGAAGTCAAGCGTCAGCAAGACTGGTTCCAGACTCCGAAGGAAAAACGGGAAGAGAAAGAGAGACTTGCTCTGACTCGTCATCCCGGAAAAGGTAAAATATATATTTTTTTAATATTCTAATTTAAAATATCTTTTTTCAAGGCATATACACGCTACATGCGTTATTAATTTATTTACAGAAAATCAAAAAGCCAAAGGTAAAAAGCGCAAACGCGATGACGATTCAGACGACGATGATGATAAGAAGAAAAAGAAGAAGCAAACGAAGCACACTCCAAAGGACACAGCAGAAGAGAGAGTGAGAAAAGAAATGGAGAAGGTTAACAAATTGACAGTTATTTTATTTTGTCCAATCTTTCACAAATGATTGCCCCGCAGTTCAGCTAGATAGTCCTTGATTCAAAACTTGCCCTCTTAAAGTCAAAGTCAATAGGCACCAGCATAAGTCCAGGCTCACCCATTTCCTCCCAAGGGTGTCATACCAGGCGACAGAGAGATCAGTTTCCGGAGGGAATGACAGCAACGCCCTCTACGTCCCTTAATACCACACTGCGATCGCCAATGCACCTGCTTAGTGTGGTGATTATATGGTAATAGCCCACATGATTCACTTAACAGCCCCTAGTCCCCGGTGTTCCTGGATACGGTAGTAGTCCGAAGTGGCAGGAGGCGGGGCAGTTCGCTTTTGCAACGAATAGTTCTCAAATGGCGACTACAAGTGAAGGTAGACCCCCAATTGGTAGATAGACGACATAGTTTGGGCCGTGGGATGTTGCTGGATTTTTATGAACATATATTAGGTTGTCTTAAATAATGACATGAATATCATTTTCACAGACTGCATATAGGCCTTCGGGTACACCTAAGCTGTGTTAACAAAATAATTTTTTTTTTTTAATATCCAGGTGGCTTTACTACAATCGAGAATGGCCAAGCGCAAGAAGAAACAACGCAGAATCAAAGCAGTTGATGACAATGACGAAGAACCACGTTTTAGAGGTCCGATGAAGACGAAAAATAAGAAAAAACAAAGTAACTTTGCAAACGACCTAACTGACACTTCCAGAGCCGCTACAAAGAGACTTCGCTACGACGCCAATCGTGTCCAAAAAGGCATAGGACTACCACACAAGAAGGGTAAAGGACCTCAAAAAGGGAAGGGCGCAAATAAAAATAAAACATTCGGAAAAGCACAAGCACCGAAACAAAATGGTAGAAGAAAAAAATAAAAAAATAAATTTTTTCACCTTTATCAATTTGTTTTATTTAATATTAAATTTGTTTTTTGTCTGTGGTATTATTATTTTTCACTCATATATTATCTGGTACAAAAGAAAGAATCAAATACAGATTCAATTCAAGTATATATAAGGGATGTAAGAACTCTAAACATTTTTATTGTTGTCTTAGTGTGAATTAAACTAATTTAATTTTTTTTCCTTTCGATGACATAAACCTACATTTTATGTCTATACTTAAATTTTAATGAACCCATAAATACACTCAAACCAGTTTTTGTGCTGTGGGCAGATATCAGATAAAAGTATACGCAAAAAAAAATCGCAAAAGTTCTTTGTGAACAAAACAATTGAAAAGGATTTGTGTAGTTCATGCGGTTAACTGCACAAATGTTCACAAGGTGACTGTATGAAAAAGGAAAACGTAGATAACTAAAAATTTTTCCGGAATTGTCACTTGCTCAGATCAGAGACAAATTAAAAAGAAAACTGCTACTTTCAAGTAAACTATATTATACATATAAATTATATAACTATAGTATATATATATATTTGATATTTGCCGATAATTAGATCCTATAAAACATTGTTAGGAAGAATCCAACTTGTTCTATCTTAACTTAATATCTAAATTTTGAAAGGGTTTATCATTTTTATTACAAATTTTTAAATAATAAATATTAATCGCCTTAGAGTCACCTCTTTGTATTCTTTATCCTTTACTAAATGATATAATGACTCTACAGTAATGACAGCTTCTTTAGACTTAAACGCGGGTAAAGTTCTTGAGAGGAAGCTTTATTCGGTAATAAAGATAATTTTCTTACAAAAAATAGTTAAGTACAAGCAAATTATAATGGCTGCGTGATTTACTCATTACAAAGCACATTAATTTGCTTCTGGCAAATCTAGACATTTCAAAATAGAAAAAAATTGTGTTTACAAATCAACAGTAAAACGCAACTCATGCTAGCAATGAGTAATTTTATTCTTTAAATTAATAAAATTCACTGTCTCCTCATTAAAATATATATACAGAATTTTTTCATGGGTGCATGCAATAATTATAATTTGAAATAACAGTTTGACAATTTACACCTGTCAATGTAATAACTAAAGAGGTAAAGATGCGTTTATGTCACTGCATTTGTTGAGGAAATATGTAAAAATGGTATTTAATTGTATATATAGAAACAAAAACAAACCATAATTAACAGTAATACAAACAGTTAAGAAAAGGAAGGCGCAATGTACAAGATGCACACGAGAACAGATAACTTGACGTTTGTATATCCCCCATTTTACCATTCACAGACGTCAAAAGGTACTTACGTGTATACTATTATATTAGGTTTTAATTTTTTTGGTTTAGAGATGTGTTAGAAAGCGAATGATGTAATCCTTAAAAGTTGTTTACTACTTTCTAATAATGGCTACTATTAAAAATACTATAGTCATTATTAAATTTTAAAACTTTTAATTAAATAAGCTTGGAGTGATATTTATGAGAGACAAACCGAATAAAGTACATTTAACTACATTTATGATCTTTAAACTGTTTTCACAAAAGTAAACTAGCGTTTTAGAATATAATTATATGAATAAATATAAATTTTGGCTTGTCTTTTAATTGGCTCTTTTAAATGTTTATTTAAAAAATAACATCATTTCATACGTAATGGTTTTATCGTAAATGTTTTTATTGGTCAAATATTCTTATAAGAGATTTAAAAAATATACAATTAGGGTCGGATGACGACTTGAACACTTTATTATAGAAAATTGTTAGAAAATATTTGTATGAAAGCTTCATTTTACCAAAAAGATTATAAGAACATAGACAATCATTGTGGCGTCGTCCGGGCGGATGTTGTTTATGATCGACATTTTCCTTTGGAAATTAGATGTGGACATAAAAATTCTAAATTTTGTCATATTTAATAAGTATTTTGTTGTTGTTGAGTGTATTTTATTATGCCGGTACATGTAATCTAATAGTAGACGTGTAATAGTTGGTATATTACCATTTCTCTGGCTAGATTAAGGTGTAATTTTTTTTCTCCAGAAATATAGCGGGAAACCTCCGCTGTGACGCGCACAAACGTTGATAATTTACGGAGTGGTCTGCTGAGGTGTCGCACAGGTTGTTATGTGGTTATCTACGCTCTGACAGTGGTTTTGTGTAATATATTTAGAATTGACAATGTCAGACGAAATGGCGGTGGGTGATAACGCGACAAGCGACGAGAGTAAAGTAAACAGCGAAGATGTAGGAGCGGAGAACTTTGACGCCGCTGGTGAGGCTAGTCCAAAACCCTCTGACGAACCTCCAACCGTGTCTGACGACCCGAATTTAGCTGATGAAGGTGAGTACGCTTTCACATAACCTAGTAACTAATTGATGACATAAATATACTTGAAAACTTTTTACACTTATAATATCTGTTAATGTTTACTCAATAGTTATTGAAGCTGCAAAGTGCAAATTTTTTCAATTTACCTTTCTTAGGCGTATAAACCATCAATTTATAGTTTGCAATTGCTATTCTATATGAAATAGATGAACCTTAAATTCAATTTTTTGTAATAAATTTTTGGTAAACTTTGTTAAATGTTGTAGTAGTAGAAGTATAATATTTAACATAACATGTTTTAATAATGTCCTATTAAATTTAAAACTAATGGAACATTTCTTTTATGAAGATAATGCTAACTAGTTTAAAAATTCTTTGTATATTGAATTATTTGTACGAGCTGTGCCTGACTATAAAACTGTAAATAAAACCAGTTGTTTTATTTATTTCATTAAAGAGTAAGTGTTAATTATTGAAATAGCATTGGCAGAAATAGCCTCGGCAGGTGTAAAGTGATCTAGCAAGAATGCTTTATGTTACCATTTTCTAGATTTTATGGTGCTCTATCAGGAGGCCTGTTCTAAGCTTTTACATCATCATTATCATCATGACTACTGACAGCCATTCATTGCTAGCAGAGGTCTCAGTCAATCATTAGTTTTGAGAAGCGTATATCCAGTAATTTCCTGTAATATAATTTATATTACATATTCCACCATATTTACAAATACATATTTATTATTTAATGGAATCAAGTGTTACCTTGTGGAAGTCCATCCTAAGTAAGAAAAGGACCAATATTTAGCCACTTTCGCACATGCAGTAGTAGTTGTGCAACAAAGTGCACTGCCTGCCAGCCCGCTGATATATGCATCACTCTGTTAATGTTTTTTGGACTAATTGGTGTAACATAACTACTGAAGATGCCCTGTGGAGGTGTTAAACACTTGTTGAGTGATTTGGCGGTGGCGGTTGTGTGATTCGCATTGTTTGCCGCATACACATTTATCAGCAGGCAGGTGGGTGGTGCACTTTGTTGCACGACTACTACTGCATGTGCAGAAGTGGCTAAATATTGGCCCTTTTCTTACATATTTATTGATTAACACTTTTTTGTACACCATAGACAATAAATAGATTAAAAAATAAAGAACCAATACATAAGGTACAAGAGGCGGTCTTCTAAAATATGCTTTTGAAAGATCTTAGGGGGAGTCCCAATCCTTGCTTATTCCATTTTGTTGGCCCTCTCGGGCACTCTTGTCAGTCATTCCATGGAGTGTTCACTGAAGCAATCTAAGAGCTCAGTGACCTGCCAATCCATCCATCCATCCCAGTAAAATAGTAGTATGTAGTGGCTTAAGCCAAGGCTCTACTTTGAGCCCTCCAGCTTCGCTACTTTAACCCTTTTACTGCCAGGCGCCAATATATTGGCTCTTGCTATACTGGCTAGAAGTGCCATAGCCAATATATCTGCCCGTGCTTCGCAGCGCTTTACTATTCGCATTGCAGAAGAACTTTGTTTCAAAATAAATTTGTAACATGTTATAAATGACCTAATTTCATTATGAGAGATTAAAAATATATGTTTTCATTTTAACTCTGTGGAAGACGACTAAATATGGTGGTACCAAAATCTAGCATAAACACCGATGGTTGCCGCTCCAGTGACATACAAGCTGGGGTGTCATTTGCTGTGGCTATGGGCTCTTAATGAACCATTTACAGATATACTTCATAATAATTAGTCCATATAAAATTATGATGAAAATATGACTATTAGTATATGCAAATATGTTGTGTAAGACAGAACTCAACTTTTACTGTTTTTATGAATGTTTATACCTTTTCCATTTACATAATTTTTAATGCATAGAGAAAAACTAGTCAAAGTTTTTTCTCTACTTCATCCAAAGTACATTGCTTTTTGAATCATGTAAATATTGTTTCTTCTTGGGTTTTTATGCGCATTTTCCCAAACCCTAGTAAAACTATGAAATTCGTCCGGTTATTCACATGTAAACAGATTTTTTACGCCTGGCACTAAAAGGGTTAAAATAAATCTTAGAAATAAGCAAATTCTGCACCCTGTTACTTTGAACCTGTGGAAAAAGCAAATGCCATTTAGGCTGCAATGAGAGTCTGGTTTAAAATAATCAAATGTGATGAAACTCCAAATAGAAAGATAATAGGTCATCTATATCCATCAGGCTTATTATTATAGCCACAGTGCACATAGACAACCACAGAAACTTAAAGGTAAAACCAGCAGGCGCAGAGTAGAATGTCCTGCAATGAGCTTACAAGATGGATAAACAACACTTAAAGTCTTCGGAAGATGCTGGATGTATGCTTTTTCCAACTGATTTTATTGGAAATCTATCAGAGAGGCCTGTGTTCAGCAGTCTGTCATGGCTGTAATGATGATAATACCCTTCAACTTAGTATTGTAAAATTCTACCTCAAAATATTTCAAAAGTGTAGATGCTTAATTTGGTTTTTTATGTTATAACTACCATATAATTTGTCTAGCTTTGGTATGTTTGTATTTAAATGTATGTCCTTCCTAGCTGTTATAAATATTTTTTTTGTGGACCTTGCTATAGCGGACCTCAAATGTTCCTATCTTGTTTTGGCACAGGAGGTTCTATATCTCTTCTATTAATTTTTTTTACATATATATTTTTTATTTTTATGTTTGGTTAGTAAATTTTGTTAGTAAAGTGTCAGACAGGATTTAATGTGGCAATCTCTGACACTGTTTGTGAAAGTGTGTCAGTGATTCATCAACTTATTGTCTAAAGTGCATTATGAAAAATGTCTAATTGCTCAACTAATGACTTGAAATTATTTAGGTCATAATACACAAAAAACGACATATGAATATGTCGTTTTTCTTTTATTGTAAATATGAAATTTTTTTTGCCGAAAATTTGTAACATTTGCATTGTTTTCTGTACAGTGATAAGACATTTGAACACTTATTTCCTTGAAACACGGACTCTGTGTTTGGCACTAATCAGTGTAACATAACTCTTGGAGATGCCCTGTGGAGGGGGAAACACGTGTTGAATGATGTAATGGTGGTAGTTGTGTAATTCGCATTGTTTTCCGTATGCCCTTTTTATCAGCGGGCTGCCAGGCGGTGCACTTTGTTGTGCACGACCACTGCATGTGCGGAAGTGGCTAAATATTAGTCCTTTTCTTACTTAGGATGGACTCAAAACAATGCCTGATTCCATTAAATATTTATAACTCAATATTTTTTTAATCTATTTTATTTTTGTCTGTACTCTGCTTCACAAGATATTATAGTTGTGGCGAAGATGGAGGAAGAAACTCCAGAACAAAACATGTAATGGCTTGAGCCGAGATTCCTGATGGAGTCTTCAAGCTTATTGACTTTAAACAAGTTAAGGTTTAATATTCTTAGCGTTATGTTTCTTCAAACCATGTATAGCTGTAAATGCCAATAGGCAAAAATTAGTGTTTATAACAAAAGATTCTTTAAAGTGTTCTTTAAAGTGTGTTGTGTAAACATAGTAAATCTTAAAAAGTTAACAATGTTTTATTTTAGAACCACCAGAATTAGAAGATTGTAATGAAGAAGAAAACCCCGAGGCCGATGAAACAACAGCTAGCAAGGATCATCTAGCTGTTGAAGAAACAACCAAAGAAAAGTCAGATGAGGAAACTCGCGGTTTAAAACGCCGTGCTTCGGTGGCATTTAGTGATGGAGGCGATGAAGAATTTAAAGGATTTGATGAAGAGAAACCTGAAGATGTATGCAGAGAATATAGCCGCATTTTAGGTAAGCATCTGTTATAATTTTTCTTATTTATATTTCTGGTATTGGCAATTCATTTTCAGATACTTTTTAAGATTTTTATCTGAATTATTAACAATATAAAATTATTCTTTACTTTTTTCTATTTTCTTATTTGGTCTTAAAATATTGTGGTCTCTTCTTAGAAAAATAATACAAAATATTTTAAACACTTTTAAAAAGTATGTCTGACTGTTTTTTTTTTAACATTGACAAAAACAGTTATTATTTATTTATATTATAAATCTTATTTGCTTGATAGAAATATAGAAAAAAGACAGAATAGCATCTTTGAAAAACAAAGGTAACATTATTTAAAAGCGCTTGTTGCATCTACTTTGTTAATTTTTTATGTTATGTATGTTTAACCTCCGTGATTATTATTTTTTTAACCAAAATCACAGCTGTCAGCTTAGATGAAGTCTAGAGTGTCAGATGATAACGCGGCTAATTAAAATTATAAAAAAAACCAATATCTACAATGATTTTCTACATATTTAACAAATATGAAATTTTTTTCATGAAACATATCCAAGTGACATTATTGACAAAACATACTTTTTAAACTATGTGTATGTACAAATAATTTAATTTTTCAAACACTGATTCAATTACTAAATGTTTGCCTATTGCCTATAATCTTATCATTTTTTAATAATTGCCTAATATAAAAATGTTTCTTTAGTTAAAATGATAATAATTTAATTTGAATCATTAATGTTTTCTTTTACACATACAAATGTGTAACATTTACACATATGCCTTGATATCTCTCTACCACTTTGGGTAGACTGATAGAGAATGCCTGTTCGGTATTAAATGCGAAATTACACAAGTTGTAATAAATAAATAAAATGTCACTGTTTTAATATGTCATATGATATGAACCCAAACCACTGACATAGCTTGAAGAATTGAAGTGGCAGTTGGTGGTGCAGATCATGCAACCGATGGCCGTTGAGGCTGAAAGGTTCTCATGAGGTTTTCACAAGCTCGTACAACCGGGCCAGGGGAGGTTCCCCACTATGTGGACCAACAACATAGTTAAGTTCGTGGAAAGTCACTTGATGCAGATAGTGTAAGACAAGTCATTCTTGCGATATAAGGGAGGCCTATGCTTTGTAGGGGGCGTTCATTGGCTGAATGAATGATTTGCAATTAAAACAAATATTTAATACTTTCAGAGCGATTAGAATCGGAAGTGCAAACAGCGATTAAAGACTTTAAGCCTGTCAGGACATTGAAGGCACCTTTTTCATCAGTGAATGCTGGTAAAAGGCCACGTCAAGACACTGGTATGTTTCACTTTTAATTCATATTTCTTTATATCGTTAACTGGCTTTTACAAATTGTTTTTTTATTATTTTAATTTGTAAATATATACAGTATGATTTCATTATTTACAGATGGATCGAGACCTTCTTCAGCTTTGTCTACCAGGTCAGATGGAGAATGGTCCGAGGTAAGCTGTTTTATTTGATTAATGTTTATCTGTGTTGCTTTACAGCCAGTTATATTGCAAATTAAAAAAATAGTTCTTTGCATGTTTTGATGTGACAAAGACAAATATATTTTGTAATAATTGGAAAATCAAGATAATGTCAAAAAATGCGTGTAAATATAAAAATTATAGCGTCATATAAAATATATACTAAGCTGCTATGTGTATGTTTGTCAAGGAATTTTAAAGACATACATAGTATTGTAAATGTAATATAAAAGTATTTTGGATATTTTTATAAATATTATATGTTCCTAAAAAACTTGTAATTAAATTATTCGATTTAATTCATAGGTAAAAGAACACATAATTGAAGTTAAAAGTTTCGAGAAGTGTTTTGTAATAGATTACTTTCAAAATTTATCTGGTTCCGGTATACCCCTGCCTCTACATGACTACCATAATCCCAAAACTAGACAAAAAATGTAAAGATTAGATTTAACTATTCAAATTTGAGTTCCAATTGCATTGTCACTAATAATTATTAATTTAATTAATTGAATGTGCTGGAAATTAAGGTTAAAATAGTAAAGTTCAATATAAAAGTGGAACCGTACATGTACCATCATTGTCGTTCTTAAAACAAATTTTTGTTTTTCACTATCAAAGCTGATACATTTTTATGGACCCTCATATATTGTGAACACCTACGTCCAGTATGCCATGGGTCATTGGGGTTCCACAATTATTACATTTGAACGTTGAAATTTAAATTATTATAATTTTCGAGCAATATGTTCAAAAATTTATAAAAGGCTTTGATGTTCATATTCATAGTGGCTTTATTGGTGGTGCAAAAGTAATGTCATAATTTGAACGCGCCTTAATTTTTACAAATAGCGTCAAATATCACTGTAGTTTGATATTTATAATTTAGATATTGGTTCACAAGGACTCCTTTATTCACAAATCAGATGGTCACCATACTTTAACACAAAGTATACTTTCGCTTAGTCCGAACTTCGCTTCCAAATCGCTCAAGAAATCACTGTTCAAATAACTTACCAAATAGTTACTTTGTATCACTAATCGTAGATATTAATCTTATAACTCAAAAAAAAAACACTGAACTGTCGTCATGGGGAGTACACCTATTTATACCACGCAGAAGGTTCCAGTAAGTTAAATAACTTGAATGTCACACTTGCTCTTGATCTTAGGGTTCCGTGTTTATTATTTAGATGGTTTTGTAACTCGTGCTTTTTAACAATATATAGAGAACTAGTTGTCAACAAGCGTGTATATCTAGGATTTGGGGCCATACGAAAAACTAAAGGCACATTCACATTATGACATTACTATTGCGCTACATGTTATTAGTAGCAATTACTGCTTTTGCGATTTGAAATTAAAAAGTATTTACTCCAGACCAATTAATGATGTAAGGAGACATTATGAATTAAATTCAATGAATAGCATACATGCATGTCAATATTAATTGCTTGACTCGTTAAAATTGCAAAGAGACTCCGCTGTGTTTGCTTAAATGAGAGAGTAAGTTCTAATTTGGAATTTTTTAACATTGTTCAGTGCAAACCCTCTTCATCTCTACATACAAAAACAATTGGAAATGTTAAAAGGGTATGAACTATGAAACTATTAATTATTTATTTTTTTGTTTTTATACTAATCGTTAACCATATGTAAAATGTGATGGTTTTGTTTTTATAATTTTAACATTGTGAATTTATTTCTTAATATGTTATCCAGTTGTGTGATGTCACTAAACTGTTTTTATTGCATGAGAAATTATTAACAAAATTTTTGAAAAAGGAATAACAAACAATTCCTAACAGAGTTTGGACATTCGGATGCATTTTTTATCTATGGTACATTAAGTTTGGGAACGGTGTCCCTTATGGTGGGCTTTATAAAAAGGCTCAAGGTCACCCAGAGAGCAAGGTCTATGCTCGGATCTGAAATGAATCTTGAAGAATTGCTTGCTTGAATTGGTCATTAGGGCTGAATGATTCTTGAATAGTGATGAATTGGTTGACACAGCAAGGGTAGCTCGACCACTAGGTCAACCATCACATGATCAGGGTCACAGGAAGTTGCTGTATGCGGGCAGTGATAGACCCTTGATAGCAGTGATCTTTGGGGGAGTTCTATACCTAGCAAAGGGCGTCTATAGGTTAATATGGTGATGATTATAATAAAGAAAACGAACTAACTTCTGGTCAATGTGAACACAGCTTTCTAAATTAAAGTAATCTAATTGGCTAAAGATGTCTGGATATGTTGATGATGGATATGTTGACAATGATATGTTATTTATTGTGTGCACAAAGTTTAGTGTGGTTTATTGAAATAACCAAGGGAGGCATATGGAAAGGGAGACAATGAACACAGATGTTAAGAAACCTATATGTAGACTAAATATTAATTATTATTTATTTTTATTAACTATTATTGTTAAAAGATATCAATGATTGTTTGTGTTAAAGGTAACTATATTGTAAATGCCTATAGCCTGTTGAAGTTAGCATATATAATATTATATGTTCGCCTCGAGGCTATGTAAATGTCATATGTAATTATATATATTTAAAATTGGTATAATACTGACTTTCTTTCGGCTGTTCTTCTTGGGTCTGTGGCATTTACCCAGGGTAATAAAATATTGTCGGGTTTAAACAATCACTGGAGATGTCTCCGGTGTTCGGTTAAAACTGGACTTGTACTGTGAGTGCAAAAGGTTAACTAAAACAAGATGTTAACATGATTATTATATATGGGTCGTGTTGTTGAATAGGTTTTGCATGATTTGTGGGAATGGTCAAATATTATGTGGTATGTGAACGACCGCTTTGTAACATAAAGTCCGATAAAGATTAATAAAAAGAATATTATTAATTCATCATCATCACCACATGGGATGATAGATGCCCACTGCAAGGAATAGGCATATATTATTAATTAGTAATTATGTAGTATTATGTGTAACCTTTTGGGGGATTGATTCTGACAATTTGCAACAAGTCAAGATTGTTGCGAGAGAGATTGTGACAATATTTGGAGGTGGCCTATATCATTCTGTGGGAGTCTATTGGTTGACATGTCTAAATTAAAAAATGGATAATTATCATCTTGGGTATTACATTTGACTTTATATAAAGGGTGTTTAAATAAATAAAGATGCATCCGATGGACCAAAGGCTGATTTACGCAATGCGAAATTGTATGTGTGTTATATCTGTTGCAATATGTTGTAATGAGACTTATGGAACAGGCGGGCGCTTCGCCCGGCATCCGGGGGCGGCGCTCTACGACGGAGATGTCATCACCTCTGCTGCGGGCACCCCTGGAACGCGGCTGGAAGCGTGAGCTGGTGTTCCGTGCCGCGCTAGACGCTCACTCGAGGCGCAACGCAGATATTTACTACTACACGCCACAAGGGAAGAAGCTGCGCTCCACCAGAGAGGTCAGTATCATATCAGTTCACAGCTAGACATTTTACAAATATAACCAACAAATATAATCTTATATACCTACAAGCTGATCTCGCAAACATTGTTTTGCAAAAAAAAATTTAGTTTTTAATTAACAAATAAAAATTAGGGTTGATCGTAGAGGGGTGAAAATTTAGAGTTGTATGTATTTTTGTATGCTGTATCATAAAAAAAAAACGAAAACAAAATTTTTTTATCTAAAAATAAAAAAAAATGTAGGGGTGGATCACCCTTAACATTTAGGGGGATGAAAAATAGATGTTGTCCGATTCCACCCTGGCCGATATGCGCGCTAAGATTCACGAAAATCGGTCGAGCCGTTTCGGAGGAGTTCAATCACGCATACCGTGACACGAGAATTTTATATATTAAATTAACACATATATTGTAGTTGGATCACATATTAAGTTATTGGTTTTATATAATACTAGGTGGTCAAGTTCCTAGACGGTTCGAGCCAGTTTTTAAAATTTAGAATTTTTGCCAGGTGTAAATATTTACGTATGTTAAAAGTTAGGGCAAAATTTAACTAAATTATTATTTACAAGAATTCTTTTCGTGAACACATTTAAGTCTATACATTATATCAAGAGTGGCCAAGCTCTTTGATAGTGCGAGGCAATCTTCGAAATTTGAAATCTTGTTGCGAGCAATTGAATATGCATTTAAACACACACAAAAGAATGTTATCGTACAACTTAAACGTAAGTTCGGCGACTGTGTTCAGTAAATATATATATATATATATATATATATATAAATATATACGTATAAAAATATTTATATATATAAATATTTATATATAAATATTTATATATATATATTAATCATTGGTTCACAGGTTGCAGAACATTTAGCGGGGACCGGATTGACTTTGGAAAACTTCTCATTCTTCAAGGAACCACTTGGCGTAGATGATCCTGAAAAGGAGATTATACGGTATGTACCTAAACAGTTTCCTAAAAGTGTTTGATTGCTGTTAATATATTATTTCATAGTGGTATACCCTTATATGATGTAGTGGATAATCTGGTGAAATTGATTTATGTATCCAAAAATATAGCCACAAAGACAGGTCTTGTGTAGTCTGCGTTCAGCTACTTCCCCCGACCTTGGCTATGTCGATGGTTCATCTAGGAGGCGTCTAGCATTGCCATTTCAGATGAGCAGTTTTTCAAATCGTGTGATGATCTTGGTCCTTCTGCGGATCTCATTTCTGATTCGATCTTTCACCGAAGCTCAGTATATACAAACAATAATAATGTTTAATAACTTACAGTGACGCGAAACTGATGCGCCGAGTGGAATCCCCCGTGCCCGCCCCTCCGCCTCCAACAGAGGGCAAACGCACCCCCAAACCTAAAGCTCCGAAAGGTGCCAGTCCAGAGCCACCAACACCCAAGTCACCTCCTTCTAAATTGAAGGTAAGATGCTCTTGTTAAATTTAAAATGTTTATTAAGCAAAAGCTTGTATATCTAATATATAAAATTCTCGTGTCACGGTGTTCGAACTTGAACTCCTCTGAAACGGCTTGACCGATTTTTACCAAATTTAATATGCGTATTCAGTAGGTCTGAGAATCGGCTACTATCTATTTTCTATACCCCTAAGTGATAAAGGCTGTTCACACTTAAAAAAAAAATATTTTTTTAACGAAATTTTTTGTATTTATTTTTTTATGATACAGCATACAAGAATACATACAACCATAAATTTTCACTCCTCTACGATCAACCCTTATTTTTTATTTGTAAATTAAAATATCAATTTTTTTTTTGCAAAACAACGTTTGCGGAATCAGCTTGTTGTATTATATAAATAAATTGATTATTCAGGTGAAGTCGATGGGTTCCCGGCTGAGCAACAACGGAACTCCTCCTACTGCGGTCGCACCCAAGCAGACCCGGCGCCCGCAGGGCTCCACCCCTGCGCCCACGCCTGCCCCTGCTCCCGCCACGCCGGATAACAACAACAGCGCCACCTGGAAGAAACCCAGGTAAGATTACATACTTATATATCTTGTGATGTACTAAATAAATATTGTACATGAAAGGTTCTATATTTGTGATAGACAACTTGAAGCGATGTTATGTATAGAATTGTAGAGCGCATTATTTGACCACATATACATATGATATGTTAAGTTAGGTAATAAGTTAGAATAAGTTAGTGTATAAGTAACGGTGTAAATATGAATGTACTCTGAATGATTACAAATGGGTTAAATTTGTTTTTATTTCGTAACGAAGGTGTTGAAGTATGTGTCCGGTGTAAATGTGAAGGGGGTTAATTGACAATGTGCAATTAACCCCCTGTTGCGGGTACTGAGCGGTCGCGAGTGTAGTGTGCGTGTGGGGCCAGGGCGGCAGGCGCGACACAGCCGCCGCCGCCGCAGCCCCCGCCGGCACCGCAGCCCCCGCAGCCCCAGCAGCCCCCGCCGGCGCCCCAGCCCGCGCAGCCACCGGCGGCTCCACAGCCCCCTCAACCACCGCCGCCCCTGCAGAGCCGGCCGCAGCAAGTCCGCACCGAATCTGAGACCAAGGTTGTTAATTTTTTCTTATTTCACTTTGCATCATCATCATTGGTATATTAAGTTGATACTCCATCTTCAGGTGACTTGATTCATACAACTCCTCATTAATATGGTGATAGATACTATTTATTGACTATTAAATAACTTTCAATGTTAAAAAATTCAATCCGTTACTGAAACACTTTACAGGGTTCTCTAACCAAAAAATTCAAGTGGCTGTGAGCAAGCAATGTCTGTTGAGTTGATGATTAAGAGGATCTTGAGAGTGCAGGCCATAAAAGGCATAAATCAAGGTCTTATTTTAGAAGAAACGATAATTAAACACCAGCTTTAAGTAAATAAGACCAGAAGTGGTTTAATGTTGATGCTTAAGCTCCGAAACCTCTTCTCGTACAAAATACTCCAAAGTTTCAAGACGGTCTTTGACCAATGTGTGACATGGTCACTTACCCTGGGCCTCATAGGACGGTTTAAACTCACCCAGAGAGCAACCATATATTCGGAAGTTTCGCTGCGAGATCCAATTAGAAACCAGAACATCTGCAGAAGAACGAAGATCACCAATGGCCTTTGGAGCCGAAAGGTTATCAAATGGCGACTCCACTAGGTGGTCGGTCCACCTCCATCACTGGGCCTATGTCCAGCAATCATATTGAAGTCCATAAAACATTCTTCAACTTAAACCCACAAGCTACACTCCTATTAACCATTACATTGTTAGAATTTATGTGTGTTTGACTTTACCTGGTGCAGAGTTCTGGTCAGGTGGTCCAGCCGTGCTCGATGTCCTGCGGGCGCGGCGCGGTGCCTTCGCTCGCTTGCACCGCCTGCCTCTGCCTGTACCACCCGGCCTGCGCGGGCCTGCACTCGCAGCCGCACCACCACAGCAACTTCCTCTGCAAGGTGATCCATGAGAAAACTTGTTCACCACACACAATAATCGCTTTTTATTGTATGTATGTGTATATATATATACAATGCGATTAAAATAAGAATAGGACGGGCTCTCGGCTAACTTCACTCATATAAGTACGGTCAGCATTAAATATATAAAATAAAAAAAATAATAATAATTGTTTTTGTTGATTGTTTAATTTGTTCTACAATGATCAAAAGAGGTAGTGTTTTACATCGGCGAGCTCGAGAGATTATCAGCAATGTTGATAAGTACTTCGAGGAAGAGAAAAAACTTGCCATTATGTTGTTGGACCAGTTAAAACAAGCAAGAATTGTACCAGGGCCAGATGGCAATATTCATATATCGCGTGATGTATTTGGAAGTTTCATTAAGCATTTGGAAACTGCTTCGAAGGTAACCGAGCGAGTGACTTTAGCCACTGGTATTATTTTTAAACATTGCTTTTTTTGCACACTATACCAAGTTCCCGTTGTGACGTCACAACATGGCGCTAGGCCGGTCCTATTCTTATTTTAATCGCATTGTATATATATGTATCCAGTAACCAAACAAGTGAAACCTCTTTGCAAGTTTTGGTCAAGATCAATGGTTGCCAAACGGATCGATATCACTAAATTATCCAAAAATGTGTCTACAGGAGATAACATTAACGTAATTATTTCCAAGATGAAAAGTGGTATTTTGTTCTGTAAAATTACAATTCAAATGTTATATTTATTCATACAGAATAGCGGTATTTAGAAATCTTGTAGAAACAGAGTTCATTGTTGTTTATGTATTTTATTTTATTTATATATACATATATAAATACAGTACTATATGTACAGTAATCGGCGATTAGTATTGCACATCGAGCTTTGGTAAGAGACAATCGGTTAATTTATCTAACCCACACTACCTTTGTGACGTATGCGACATAGACAACGCTCTATGAAGCCGATTTTAGCCGATTTTCTCTTTCCTAAGAGCGATGCGCAATATTTATCACTGGATATTTGTATATGCATACATATATAACTAGATATCTTAGGATATTTAGGAAACCCATAGACAATAACTAAAGTTTTCATTTAATTACTTAAACTTCATTAACATTAAAAAGGCAAAATTCTTGAAAGAATATTCATTATTTTTAAGGGAGATTTTCAAAAGTAAAGCTTGATGTGGCACGAGACGGAAATGGTTTGGGACAAGTTTGAGGTGACATATTTTACGAACGGCTCCATACGTCATGTGAAAAAGCTTGGAATATGTAGATATATAAATTTAATACATTGTAAAGCCGCGTTCACACGTTTGGTAAGCCAAGCTGTGACGAGTTGAAACATGTCGATAGTGTTTGACTTAATTTGCAAGTGCTTATTGACGGTCCGACATGTGTTAGCTTTAAAATTAAGCTTCCTCTATAGCAGAGTTCCCCAAACGTTTTTTGTGTCGTAGACCCCTTGCCATGTTTTTCCGCGTTGGGTAGACCCCCTACTTAAGGTAATATTGATTTCCTGTAAATTTCTAACTGTAGCGAAGTTTAGTGTTAAAAACTTAAAGTAAAAACACATGTTAATTTATACATTTAATAATTGAATTTAAATTAAAACTACTCAAAATAAAATTTTGTATCTGTTATGTAAAATATATGTAACATTAAATAAATATATTTTTTAACTTCATAGGTACTTTTATAAATAATGTAAGTGTTTATGATATTATAAGATAGTATGATGTAAGTTAATAGGTACTATCAGTTTATGTGTTGAGATCCACTATCGTGGACCCCCTATTTTCATTTCATGAACCCCTAAATTTTTTTTCGCTGACGTAGACCCTTGCAGGTTGTCGTAGACCCCTAGGGATCGATATAGACCACTTTGGGAACCACTGCTCTATAGCTATTTAACTTTGTGCAAAAAGATCAATTTATTACTCCCGTCCCTACTGACTACAAGTCGCAGTATTTATTGTCCAAAACTTTAATGGACTAATAAAAGTAAGAAAAGTACTAATATTTAGCCACTTCCGCACATGCAGTGGTAGTCGTGCAACAAAGTGCACCGCCCGCCAGCCCGATGATAAATGCGTATGCGGCAAACAATGCGAATCACCCAACCGCCACCGCCAAATTACTCGACACGTGTTTCACCCCTCTACGGGGCATCTTCAGGAGTTATGTTACACCGATTAGTGCCAAACACAGAGTGAGTCACTCACTCGCGGGCTGGCGGGCGGTGCACTTTGTTGCACGACTACCACTGCATGTGCGGAAGTGGCTAAATATTGGTCCTTTTCTTACTTAGGATGGACTTCCGTAAGGTCACGCCTGATTCCATTAAATAAAATGGACTAATAAAATTTTTGATATTTGTTAAACTAACTTTAATAAATTTGAAATAATTTTTTCAGAATTGTCGAAAGTCTACATCACCGCCACTGGAGCCTCCGCCGTTAACCCACAAGTCAGGAGCAACAGCTAATGCCTCTAGTGTAACGGTAGCGGCGGCTGGTACCCGTCGACCAACCGCCACCATACCCACACCGCTACCCGTACCCGCTAAAGTGCGACCAGATAAACGCGTGCTCTTGCGCATGAAGGTATTGAGCATATCATGGTGTTTAATAATGTTCCAATAAGCGAGTAGTGAAACCTCATAGAGTTAGGTACTGCGCAGGACCTGGTATTTGAATACCTAAAGGCGACGTTTTAAATAGCAGTGTGCGAGCCCATCGCTCGTGTAACCGTGGGGCTGAAAAGTTCTACAGTGGCGACCAGGAGCTGGTAGACGTCCTACTAAGTGTACTGATGACATAGACAAGATCGGGAAGTCACTGGATGCAGAACGCGCAAGATCGATCATTGTGGTGATCTTTGGGGGAGGGCCATGTCAAGTGAAATAAACCGCATGAGTGTTCCACACGGAACACTAAACCATGTGCTCGTATTAACATTCTTTTAGTGCAGAGTTCCCCAAACTTTTTTGTGTCGTAGACCCCTTGCCATGTTTTTTCGTGTTGGGTAGACCTACTTACCTGATATTGATTTTCTGTAAATTTATTTGTTTGTCCCTCATTCGTATTTATAGGGTAACGAATTGAACAAGTCAATGCAAGGTAGCGAAGCTCTGAGACTGCAACTCTCAGGTTTTTACAAGTACCAAATGTATTGCGACCACAAAGCGAATACCAACATCCTACAACTTACACAATTATATAAACATATATAATATTGTTTTTACTTCATAGGTACTTTTATAAATAATGTAAATGTTTTGATATTATAAGATAGTATGATGTAAGTATATAGGTACTATCAGTGTATGTGTTGAGATCCACTATCGTGGACCCCTATTTTCATTTCATGGATCCTCAAATTTTTTTTCGCTTACGTAGACCCCTTGCAGGTTGTCATAGACCCCTAGGGGTCGATATAGACCACTTTGGGAATCACTGGATTAGTGTTTTGATTTAAGGCTTGTTTACCTGGGGGAGACTTACTTTGCAATAGGCATCTATCAGTGGAAAAAAATAATTGCAAAGAAGAGTTCGATAGGAGTGTGTTAAACTCATTTCACGATCAGGAATAAGAAAATCCATAGAAGAATAAAATTAACTGATATCATCCAGCAGATTGGTGGTGTCGGTTGTGGTTGCAAAGTGGCAGTGGTCTTGTCGCATAACAGGCATACCAGAAATATATACCAATACCAGGTCAATGTCCACCTGTGAATGTTGTACAGCTGAAATGGTGATGAAAGATTTAACAAATATTTATTCTTTCAGCTTTGTTAAGCACCTTCGAAAAGTCAACATACATTTGAATATATAATTTATCTTCTATCCCTATGTATCCCAACGTGGGGCTCACGTCTCATAGGGTGGGCAATTCAAAAGTGGATTTAATACGAGTTTAATCCTTTCGCTTTAATATAAAAATTATGTAACATTTGGAGGCTTAAGAATTTTAGAAAGGCTAATAGTGGGGATGGCACAAACAATTTTGAAAAATACTGTCCCATATGATGTTTAATATGATAAAATACTCTATAGATGAGTCTTTTGTAAGAAAAGGACCAATATTTAGCTACTTTCGCACATGCAGTGACAGTCGTGCAATAAAGTGCACCGCCCGCCAGCCCGCTGATAAATGCGCATGCGGCAAACAATGCTAATTACACAACTGTCACCGTCAAATCACTCAACACGTGCTTCACCTCTCCACGGGACATCCTCAGGAGTTATGTTACACCGATTAGTGCCAAACACAGAGACATTTAATATAGCTCTTTTAATATAGCTTAGAACTTTTTCGCAGATAAATTTAAAATTGCATTAGGGATTTTATTAAGGAGGAGTAATGTATACCTCATTCAAGTTTGAATTATGTAAATAAAATTATTGTAAAATAATAGGTGGCAGGTGGCGGTGCAGATGGGTCCCGTGTGTGGGCGGTGGCCGCACCCCCAGCGGCGAGCGGAGCGGGTAGCGGACCAACTAGTGGAGCGATCAGTAGAACACCACCTCCCGGCGTCAGACCGACTCTACCGCAGTCCCTGGCCGTGCTCAACGGCCGTCGCTTCATCGTCGTCCCCCGCTCCCTAGTGCACTCTGACCCGCACTGACGACATCGCACTGACGTCACAACTCTGACGTCACCGCACTAATACCAAGTCACCCGTATCGCCACGATGACGTCACAGCGTTACAGACATAAATGTCTCGTGGCGATAGTAATATAAATTGATGGAATTCTATTACAAATAATTGACAAATTTTCAAGAAACAAATATTGGAAGTAAGCGCTGAACTAGGTGGACTGATGACATAAGGTCGCTGGATCTGTCGATCTTTTGGAGAGACTTATGCCCAGCAGTGGACATCCATTGGCTCAATGAAGAAGCGCTGAACAGGAAAATGTTACGTTGATGTAGTATGACTACTTAGTCATTGAGTGCTTTTGATTGCAATCGAATAAGCACTTTACTTGTAAATTGATTTTTTCACCTTTAGATAGTTAATTATAACTTAATTAAAATTTAAATAATTTGTTTCTGGAATACACCAATACCATGTGGTTTCGTTTCGCGTTCGTTGTTTTTAGTCTTCAATTCTTTTTTAATTTTTTTTTCTATAAGATGGCAACATTTGTTTCTAATTGCGCTATGCCATCAATACTCTGGGATTCCTATTCTAACTAAAAATATTATACAAAGCAATTTTAATACGTTTTCATTTTCACATTGTTTAATTAATTTTATAATTTAGTTTCAATGAGCGTATTGTGCTTTTTTTTAAAAAGAGAAATAAATTTTTACGTACTACGTATAATTTATATAAATATTTTATACAATTGCACATCTGTATTGTTTTTGTTTTTCTAATGTTACACTTTGTTCATTTTTCATTTTAGAGTAGTATTTTCGTAACTCTGCAACCTATCTTCGATCTTTACATGGCATTTATTGAAATTCTTAATACACTTTGTGTTGTGGTATTGGTGTATACTAGAAATTTTAATATAAGTTCTACGGAGTCTGTGTGAAATGCGAATTGCATTGAAGATACAGCATTCTTGACAACGTAACATATGAGGCTGTATATGAACTTGATTTACTTTTTCACGTAAACTTGTGCGAATGAATTTTTTAAGTTATCCATATGTTCGGTTGTCGTGTTTTGTGTTTGTACATTATATCCTATTTGTAACGTCATAAAGATCAGATTGATATGTCAAAAATGTGTTCAAACTCTATGAATATAGATTATTTTTGATATCTGTGAGTGTCGATTGTTTAATGTACAAGATTAGACAGGAATTATTTTGATTTATTCATCTAATTTGTATCTAACCAAACTTAACAAGGTATATAATGCTACCGGAACCTCTGTACCGCTTAGGTACCTTAGGAAAGTTGTGAAGCGTGTGTGAAGAGGGGCGGAAAAGGAGCATCGGAGACTGACGTAACGAAGCGACCTGTACTCCCCCCTCATCTCGCCGCGCATATCTAAGGCGCGGTACAGCGGTTTCGGTAGCACTATACCGTAACGAAGCGACCAGTACTCCACCCTCTCGTCTCGCCGCGCATACCTAAGGCGCGGTACAGCGATTTCGGTAGCACTATACTGATGATTGATCGTATCCACAGGAGATGTCTAGATAGAAATTATTTGCTTTTGTATATAGCTTATTTAGACGCAACACTTACAATCGAGTGACTATCGTATTAGTCATTAGTTATTAAAAATAAGAAAGTAATATGTTTATATGAACTTGTGCTAGCTTACTATGGCAAGCACTTTTTTATTGAATAAATCCAGGGATGTGAATAAGCTTGGGAGATGAGATGGCCACGATGAGGGGTTCAGCGACTTCCTGTGGACTCGACTATGTTGTTGTCCCCTAGTGGGGGGCATGTAGATATAAAACTATATCTGCAGGTGTTAGTGAGACAAGTACTTTACCCTCTGAATGAGAGAGAAAATTCTTTTTATTTAATTTATTGGTAGAATTATTTAGTTAAATATGTATATGTTGATCTTGATTGATAACATTGTATGTTTATCCTTTTTTGTCAAAATGACTTTTTTTGGTTGGTATGTAAATATTGAATTAGTGATTTATCGACTAATGTAAGATTGAAATTGACATTTTGAATTATTCAGTTTATAATGTGACAGCCCAAGTCTAGGTATCTTGGATGTACTTACTATATGAAGTGAACACCAAAACGATCAAAGAGTTTTGCGGTCTGTCAATCTGGTGAAATTGAATATAGCTGCCCAAGCTGGGTTTCACCAGGAGCCCTAGAGTTTCTCTACCTTAAAAGAGGTTTAAAAGGCAGTGAAAGTCGGTTTAAGAAAATTACAACCTTTGACATTTGCCTTTCAATTATCATACAAAAAAAATTCATTTGTCTGTCTTTTATATAGGGTGTTTATTAAAGTTGTAAAAGTTAAAAGAGGGTGAGTATGTAAATCGTTTCTCAATATAAAGCCTTAAATCTTACAAATTTTTTTCGATCAGCCTGTAAAGCTGTCACTTTGAAATATGTTATATTAATTTAAATTTTCTATTGTAATGCGAAAGGTTAATTTCTTATGGCATAATAAAGTCTGCAGGGATATATAGTAAATATATCCCTGCATTTATTGTTGTACAGGATGTGCCATATATTAATTTACAGCAAATGATCTATTTACCTATCATCCTGTATACGAGTCAAAGTATTTATATAACAATTGTAAATTTTAATATTTGTTTACGTATGAATCGAAAATAACTTCATGGAAATTATAATTGAGTCACCCTGTAGACATTGGTAAAGAACTGTCAGCTATGATAGAATATTGTACGATACATAAATTATTTTGTACACTCACAAATATCAAAATTAATATATATTAGAATTAATTATCTTAATTGTTCTTCTCATATGTATTTGTGGTCAAATAGGGATACCATTTATATACATTGCATAGCGTATTGTAATTTATATAATAGATTATAGTATAGTTGTAAGAAATACGAGTTGATTATATATATTTGTGTAAGCAAGGGGCTAGAGCAATCTATGCAAATAATTTGCAAGAACTCTAAATTTTATAACATGTAGGATTAATGTTTTGCTTGTGTTGAATTATAAATAATACAAAGAGATAACGCTATACATGGTGTTCATTTTTAAAAATTTGGATGCACTTTTATAAAGGTAATATTTACGTATATATATGTTATTTTTTAGTTTTGTTTTGTTAATACATATAATTGTTTAAATGAATTTAGCTTAGAGTTTCCCAACGTGGGGTCCCACGTTCCACATTGTGGCAATTAGAAAGTGGACTCGATACGAGTTCAACTATGAGTTCAATACAAGAGATTGTGCAGTGTTCTTACCTACACTTACTAAATTATATATATATATATATATATATATATATATATATATATATATATATATATGAGTAGTAATAGTGTTTCGGACGGCTCTGTTAGATGGCGCCAATAAATTCTTGGAACTTTGAAAAAAAATGACAGCAGAACTTATGTATATCTAAATATTTATACGTAAAGTATTTTTTATCTTTTTAGTTTTATATTACAAAGATTTGTGTTCTTAAAGAATTTTCAAAGAGTTAATCAAATTTTTTTTTTTTTTTTTTTTTCAATTGCAAATGTTAATTTTTTAGTATATTATTTCTTTTAATAATCAGGTATCGAAAAAGCTAGTGGGTAGTCGATGATTAGCTAGTCACTAATTATTTACACTTTAGTATTGTTTTACTAAGTGAACATAGTCCTGCGAACTAAAGTAATTCCGGAGATTGTTTCTGGGAGCCCCTGAATTTAGTTACTGCGAAATGGAAATCATCAGGTTCAAAATGCTTTGCTTCTGGAGACAGGGTTTATTGGGGTGACTGCACCCATTCTAGTGTATGCATTGTTCACGGTACCCCTGGAACTGCTATCACGACAATCCTGAAGGCAATGGAACGTGACTATAAAGGGATCTAGGCGAAAAGTTTAAAACGATCTATGAAAAAATTCATCTTTGACAAACATAAACCGTTTTATAAGCAAGTTATATATATATGTGTAAGTAACAATGCTAAAAATACTTAATATTTTATAGGAATATTTTAATGCAACCTTGACTTTTTATATAGCGAGAAGGCTGGGCGTGGACGTCTTGCGAATGGTGCGGCTTCACCTACAGCGTCACCGAGGCGCCGTGGCCGCCCACGCCTGGAGGACCTGGATCACTTCACCACATTCTGCACGAAGGCACAACAGAATAACTATATGGTTGCTGTACAGGTAAGATATATATATATATATATACACCTTTGTGATATTTGTTGACAGGACCCATGGTTCGTGCAATCGTACTCTATACATCAGTCTTTTGTAAGAAAAAGACCAATATTTAGCTACTTCCGCACATGCAGTGGCAGTCGTGCAATAAAGTGCACCGCCCGCCAGCCCGCTGATAAATGCGTATGCGGCAAACAATGCGAACTACACAACTGCCACTGTCAAATTTCCAACACGTGTTTCACCCCTCCACGGGGCATCTTCAGGAGTTATGTTACACCGATTAGTGCCAAACACAGAGTCTCTGTGTTTGGCACTAATCGGTGCACTTTGTTGCACGACTACCACTGCATGTGCGGAAGTGACTAAATATTGGTTCTTTTCTAACTTAGGATGGACTTCCGCAAGGTAACGCCTGATTCCATAAAATATCTCGAAAAATTGGTCGCCTAAAGTGGCAGTAGACGAGCGGCGTCTCATATGCAAGCCAATGGTCCATGACCTAGAGAGACCAACCGAGTTCCAAACATTTTGATATACTAGAAACACTTGAATGCTATAATAATTTATTTTAGATTTAAAACTAAGAAAACGAAGGTCTAAAATGTATTTTTTTTTTTTGGTAAATAAAGGTTTAATTACCATGGTAATGAGTTCTGTCAGGATATCAATAAATTTATACATGAAAATTTTGTAATTGCAGATATTCCAGTACCTGGGCATGCGGGACCTGGCACACTGCGCGCGCGTGTGCAAGCTGTGGCAGCAGATGTCCTCAACACCTGCGCTGTGGAGGCATGTGCGGATGAAAAATTCACATGTTAGTACATATATTTTCAATTTTGGAGACACCCTTCGAGGAACTATAAAACATCTTATGGCCTAGTATTCCTCATTGATGAACCCTAGTATTTAAATGGTCACCAGCTCTAGACTTCATTGGCAAGCAGTGGAATGTCTGAACATGGAAAGCTTTATATTTGAGATGAAGAGAAATGAGATCCATAGATGAAATAAAGCAACTGACATAGTCCAGCTGGTTAACAATTTTTGGGTGCCTCTCATATATTGCCCCATCTCGGATACACACGGAAAATTTTGTCTTAATAATATTTCCAAGTTCTTATTTATTTTTTGACTCTTATATCTGTGTAAAAGGTTATCAAACATATAAGAAACACTGTATTCAATATTGTTAGTTGATACTTGCTAATCAATTAGGTTTATTATTCTCTTCTGGCTCGAGTAGGAACTCTTCTTTGTTCTTAACTTCTCTTACTTTATCTGGCTTCTTTATTTTGCTGCTATATCTATACATTTTGCACACTACAACTAATAGGCGCGTGAACCCACACGTTCACCATTCCCTCCACACTACTACTTTACGATATAAATTTTGTTCTATATATTTATTTAATGTTTTGCATATCTTTATTTTCTTATTTTTCTTTTATTATTTATATCCTATATCTATATCACATTTTTATCAAATATCCAAAGTGGCATTAGCCAGCCCACATGGGTCACAGTTTCTGGATCGGATTAAGATATCTGCCCTCACTGTTGACAGACAACTTTGTTGAGGTCATCAGATAAAGCTGAATACAGGCTGTAGTCCTATTTGAAATCTATTACACAGGTCTATGTCCAGCTGTGGACGTATTACTGCTGGAAATGATGGTGATGATTTCCAGAAGTTGGGTGACATATGTAACAATGTAGATACCATCTGGTGGGTACCATCAGTGGACCTCCGCTGGAAGCTCGAGTCACCATTGAGTTGTAATGCTTATGTAATTATTAAAATGCAAAGAAACGCAGCTTTTATGAAAATATATTTTATTTTAACACATTAAATTGTAATGGCGGGCTTATAGTGCTACCAAAACCGCTGTACCGCGCCAAAGGTATAAACGAAGAGGGGCGGGGTAGGAAATTCGGCGGTTCTATTCCATATTTTCGCCGTCAACGCTCTTACTGCTTTTTCTTTAGTCCTCAATTGGTCGCATATTCCTATGGTACAGCGGTTTTGGTAGCACTATAGTAATATATTTTTTTTGTTTTAGTAAGTTGTGTAGGTTATGCTCCATTATTATTATTAATAATTTTATATAGTGACTAGCTGATCCCGCAAACGTTGTTTTGCAAAAAAATTAAAGTTTTTAATTAACAAATGTAAGATAAGGGTTGATCGTAGAGGTGTGAAAATTTAGTATTGTATGTATTTTTGTATGCTGTATCATAATAAAATAAAAACCAAAAAAATTGTCTAAAAAATTAAAAATAAAATTTAGGGGTGGACCACCCTTATCACTTAGGGGTATGGAAAATAGATAGTAGCCGATTCTCAGACATACTGAATACGCATGTAAAATTTGGTAAAAATCGGTCGAGCCGTTTCGGAGGAGTTCAAGTTCGAACACGGTGACACGAGAATTTTATATATTAGATTGAATGATTAAAAATTGTATTTACGTGTGTAGGTGAGCGATTGGGGCGGGCTGTGCGCGGCTCTGAAGCGTCACGGCACCAAGTGGCTGGACCTGCGCAAGATGCTGCTGCCGCAGAACGACACCGTCTTCTGGGATCAGTTCGCTGAGCACATTGGCACCGTCGACACGTTGGAGAGGTAACTCATACAAATTCATTTATTACTACATGGTAATAATTATTATATCACCTGATAGAAAATTACAAAGCATAAACGTATTTTAAAGATAGTCACGATGTTAGTTCTTTTGCTGCCTGCTCTTGCCTGTTCCTTCGCTCTTTCAAGATGCCACACAAAAAAATTTTGACCCCAACAGCTGTTAGTTGTACGAGTGTTTCGATCACTGCCACACTGTCGGTGAACTTGGTTTTTCTACGAATCTCCTCGTTTCTGATTCAAAAGATGAAAGAATAGATATTAGTGTTGTAATTCAAAGTAGGTAGAGAAAAATATACATGAGTCCAAGTTAAGAATAGTTATTAATTGATAAAAGTGGTGAAAAATCGACACAGCCAAAGAGCGCGGGGGGAGGTAGTCCATCTCACTCGTCCGTACAGCGTGCCCGCTCGCGCACGAGGCTATGCCTATTGACACAAGCAATGAGAACGCGTGGCAGCAGTCCATCTCCCTTCTTTATATAGCGCACTCGTTTGCACACGAGACTGTGCCTATCGACACAGTTAATGAGAGCGTATGTCCTCTGTACATCTCATTCGTTCATATATACACATATACAGCGCTCGCTCGCAAACTAGGCTGCGCTTATTGACACAAGCAAAGAGAACGCGTTGCAGCAGTCCATCTCCCTCCTTCATATAGCGCACCTTTTTGCGCACGAGACTGTGCCTATCGACACAGCTAATGAGAGCGCATGTCCGCTGTCCATCTCATTCGTTCATATATATACATATACAGCGCTCAGATGCTGTTGAGGTCGCTATCTCGTGATTAGCGGTATGTGACTGGCATCCTTTGTTGCCTGATGTCATGCTTTGGCAGCGGTACATGTATGTGTGTGTGTTCGTGTCTTAGGCTGGAGCTGTGCCGCTGCCCGGCGCGCGCGGTGGAAGCGGCCATGGCACGCGTGCCGTCGCTGCGCGCGCTGGCCGCGCCGGCCATCCGCGACGCTCGACTAGACCCGGCGCCACTGGCCGCTCTACCGCGCCTGGAGCTGCTGCGCCTCAAGTCGCTGGCCGGCCTGGCGCTGGCGTCCGACCTTCGTCCATTAGCCGCGCTCACACGCTTGCAGCACCTCTCGCTCACCTCCATCAAGGAGCTAGGCTGGTGCGCTTGCGAGGTGGTGGGGCAGTTGGAACAGCTGGAGTCGCTGGAGTTGGGCGAGTGTTCATTCGGCGCCGCGTTCGCATCATCGCTGGCGCGGCTGTCGCGCCTGCGCCGTCTGCGGCTGGAGCGCGGAGTGGCGCACTGCGCGGCGCCGGCGCTGTTGCGCGCGCTGGCCACGCTGCCGCGCCTCACGCGCCTCGAGTTGGTCAACTTTGACGTCAAGGTACCTCAACGTCATTGCAGCCGACCCACGTCCAATGCAAGTCATAGGCTTTTCTCAAACATCACCAGGATGACCATGGCGTCTACCGGCTATTTGGTGCCAAATGAGAATTTTTTTTTATTATTATTATCATTCGTACTGTTTCTTTCATTCTACAATTTTCCCAGTCTTTCTCTTTCATTCCATTAGCCATACATCCATCCTCAACTACTACATTCTAGGTTTCCTTACTATTTTATTTTGCAACATTACATTTATTGTTCAAATATTTAACACATATTTTCGCTTTTAGCGTTAGCTTTGCAGATTTCTTTATTTCTGATTAGATCGCAATAAAGGTTCTACTCTCTCTTTTACTCTTTGCGCGACCTTCAGCCAAAGTGACCCCCAGGGGTCTTCTCAAAGTTCAAAATCAAATTGTTATTATTGAAGCACTATACTTTTGTAAGGTGCATAGTATTGTATGAGCTACAATACGACGCCTCGAACTTTGGAATTCAACGCCAGAGCGTACGATTTATATTGTGTGCGAAAGAGACAGCGCACTACAATATTTCTCGCCTTGTGATTGGCTGATAATTTCACTTATTTTATTGGTATATTTACAAAAAGTTTAATCAATGTAAGCACTTACTTTGGATTTTGTTGTCAACATCACCAAGACCAGCATTGGGGACAATCCCACGGTACCATTAACCTTCTAACTGCCAAGCTGTTTTGGCCATGACTTCCCCAGGTGCCAAATAGAAATATCAAGTGTAGGCTTTCCTTATGTGAAAATTTGGGATCTTTACATTCTATGAATGAATATAACACATTATGTATATCATTATATACTGAGACCGCCGGCGGGTCACGTTTTTGTAACACAGAAAACACGATAGGTTTTCAAAGCCAGCTTTGAAATATGAATAAATTGTGAATTCAATACAAAGAAAGGTTTTTACCCTCACGGCACCTATTGTTGGGTATCGTGAGGTAGCCGGCGGTCCTCATGGCACTTAAAAGGTTAATTGATAGTACTACTAGAGTAATTATTAAAATAAATATATAATAATTTTAACTTTTGTACCGTTACAGGTCGGTTTCGACGACGCGCTGGCAGAGTGCAAAAACATCCAGAGACTGCTCATAATACCCACTTACGTGTCGCAGTCCGCCACGACGAATAAACAGGTACGTTCAAATTATCTTTATTCAGGTAGACATTTACATGCACAGGAACCATCGATTATTTTAATATTACAAGCAGTGAGATATCTCCAGCTCGGAATGCTGATCCAACAAGAGCCAACTAGAAACTCAACAGTTGCTAATTTTAAATAATATATAACTATGTTTGATGTGTACATTATATCACTTGTGTAAATGTATCAACCAAAATTGCAAGATATTGTGAAGGATAAAAGGAAAGAATAAAAGAAATTGAGAAGAATTAAAGTGAGTGTAGAATAAAGATAAAACCATGAAAAAATTATTTGTAAATAAAGTCCCTGTCCCAAACAAAACAGGGGTACGAGAGGCTACCAATAGCGGGGGCCATAAAAAAAAATGTATCAACCAAAATGGTTCCACATATTATGATCCACCAGAAACAATATCAGACAAGACAAGAGCATCATGAATGTATTTGTTATTGAACGGTTTGAATGGTGTCATTATCCTATGGAGTCATCTGTAATTAAACGGTTTTATTTAGTTCGACCCGTACGGAATTTGTTTGGATCAAAATTACAAATTGAAATTTAAGCACCTTCCCATTGTCAGATTGATCTGAAATTTGGTACACACATTTAATTTAGGTTACAATACAATATAATAAAATCAATAACATTATAAATCTAAGATGGCCGCCGATACAAAATGGCGGATTACTTATTTTTCCTTAACCCCCTCAATATGGGTATCAAATGAAAGGGCTACACTAGTAAAACACGATGATTATGTCAAAAAGATGGCGCCGTTCCAATATGGCGGACTAGGTACATATTTTTTCACAACCGCCACTATATGGGTATCACAAAACCGTTTAACTTGAAAGTTTTTTAAATATATTTATTAAATAAAATATTACAATGTTTGATGTGTACATTATGTTACTTGTGCAAATGTATCAACCGAGTTTTACACATTACGATCAACCAAAAACAATATCAGACAAGACAACGCCATCATGAATGCAATTTTTACTGAACGGTTTAAATCAGTGATTCCCAAAGTGGTCTATATCGACTCCTAGGGGTCTATGACAACCTGCAAGGGTCTACGTCAGCGAAAAAAAATTTGGGGGTCCATGAAATGAAAATGGGGGTTCACGATAATGGATCTCAATACATACACTGATAGTACCTATTTACTTACATCATACTATCTTATAATATCAAAACATTAACATTATTTTTAAAAGTACCTATGAAGTAAAAAATTATATTTATTTAATGTTACATATATTTTACATAACAGACACAAAATTTTATTTTGAGTAGTTTTAATTTAAATTCAAATAATAAATATGTAAATTAACATGTGTTTTTACTTTAAGTTTTTAACACTAAACTTCACTACAGTTAGAAATTTACAGGAAATCAATATCAGGTAAGTAGGGGGTCTACCCAACACGGAAAAACATGGCAAGGGGTCTACGACCCAAAAAAGTTTGGGGAACTCTGGTTTAAATGGTATCATTATTCTATAGAGTCATCTGTAATTTACGTCTGGATTTGAAATACAAGAGATGATGATAAATCCTCGGTAGAACTGCATTACTATAGAAAAGATGTATTAAGTGAACACTCCTTACTATATGCTTTGTCCATCATGCCTAAAGTATATTTTTTACATCACTTGCCTAAATCTGTCTAGATAGACACAGTGCGGTTGTAACTTATACTGCTTAAGTATTTATCTTAAAAACTGTGCGGTGAACGAGTTGCTCCACTATCAAACGAACCTCCCAGCTTGTCTTATCACAATGTACTCGGAATATAGCTATGTAGTTTATAATATGGTCTAGATAGACACAGTGCGGTTGTAACTTATACTGCTTAAGTATTTATCTTAAAAACTGTGCGGTGAACGAGTTGCTCCACTATCAAACGAACCTCCCAGCTTGTCTTATCACAATGTACTCGGAATATAGCTATGTAGTTTATAATATGGTCTAGATAGACACAGTGCGGTTGTAACTTATACTGCTTAAGTATTTATCTTAAAAACTGTGCGGTGAACGAGTTGCTCCACTATCAAACGAACCTCCCAGCTTGTCTTATCACAATGTACTCGGAATATAGCTATGTAGTTTATAATATGGTCTAGATAGACACAGTGCGGTTGTAACTTATACTGCTTAAGTATTTATCTTAAAAACTGTGCGGTGAACGAGTTGCTCCACTATCAAACGAACCTCCCAGCTTGTCTTATCACAATGTACTCGGAATATAGCTATGTAGTTTATAATATGGTCTAGATAGACACAGTGCGGTTGTAACTTATACTGCTTAAGTATTTATCTTAAAAACTGTGCGGTGAACGAGTTGCTCCACTATCAAACGAACCTCCCAGCTTGTCTTATCACAATGTACTCGGAATATAGCTATGTAGTTTATAATATGGTCTAGATAGACACAGTGCGGTTGTAACTTATACTGCTTAAGTATTTATCTTAAAAACTGTGCGGTGAACGAGTTGCTCCACTATCAAACGAACCTCCCAGCTTGTCTTATCACAATGTACTCGGAATATAGCTATGTAGTTTATAATATGGTCTAGATAGACACAGTGCGGTTGTAACTTATACTGCTTAAGTATTTATCTTAAAAACTGTGCGGTGAACGAGTTGCTCCACTATCAAACGAACCTCCCAGCTTGTCTTATCACAATGTACTCGGAATATAGCTATGTAGTTTATAATATGGTCTAGATAGACACAGTGCGGTTGTAACTTATACTGCTTAAGTATTTATCTTAAAAACTGTGCGGTGAACGAGTTGCTCCACTATCAAACGAACCTCCCAGCTTGTCTTATCACAATGTACTCGGAATATAGCTATGTAGTTTATAATATGGTCTAGATAGACACAGTGCGGTTGTAACTTATACTGCTTAAGTATTTATCTTAAAAACTGTGCGGTGAACGAGTTGCTCCACTATCAAACGAACCTCCCAGCTTGTCTTATCACAATGTACTCGGAATATAGCTATGTAGTTTATAATATGGTCTAGATAGACACAGTGCGGTTGTAACTTATACTGCTTAAGTATTTATCTTAAAAACTGTGCGGTGAACGAGTTGCTCCACTATCAAATAATCCTCTTAGCTTGTCTCATCACAATGTATTTGGGAGTTGGCTATGTAGTTTACCATATGGTATGTTGTGGTACAGGTGCTAAGCGGCGTGCTGCGGCTGAAGGAGACGCTGACGCACCTGATGTGGGGCGTCACGATCGAGCTGCTGCGCGTCACGGAGCTGTTCATCGACCAGTGCGAGCAGGGCGGCGACAAGCGGCGCGACGTCGGCGAGTGCATCCCCGTGCTCAAGCCCGTGCCCGGCTGCAGGCTGCCCGACGAGCGGCATCTGGTGGCGGGACCGCCGCAGGTGACCGCACGCCACCCACCACACGCCTCCCCACCACACACCTCCCCACCACACACCTCCCCACCACATACCTCCTCACCACACACCTCCCCACCACATATCTCCTCACCACATACCTCTGCACCACATACCTCCCCACCACACACCTCCCCACCACACACATCCCTACCACACACATCCCTACCACACACATCCCTACCACACACCTCCCCACCACACACACCTCCCCACCACACACACCTCCCCACCACACACACCTCCCCACCACATACCTCCCCGCCACACACCTCCCCACCACATACCTCCCCACCACATACCTCCCCACCACATACTTCCTCACCACATACCTCCCCACCACACATCTCCCCACCACACGCCTCCCCACCACACGCCTCCCCACCACACGCCTCCCCACCACACACCTCCCCACCACACACCTCCCCACCACATACCGTCACATCACAAATCACTATGAAACCTCGCAACACATTGCACCAAATCACATCACAAAACATCACATCTAAATGTGTCACACAAAAAAACCTACTCGATGATCTTTAGTTAGCTAAGTACCATCATCATGCAAGACTTACATTATCTTGGCAGGCAATACACACACTCGCTTACAGCACGGCACATGTCTCTTCCAAAAGTGTGGCCTGCGTGTACCCAGTGACTTATAACGAACTTGACTATGTCATATGTTCGTTTAGTGGTTGACTTACACCGCGTCTACCAGCTTGTAAACGCTTTGAAAACTTTTCCGTTCTCCAGAACCGGCCTCCAGGTCGTATACCATAACGGACGTCAACCCTCGCTCATTCTAGATCTGGGCTTCCCAACCTTTTTGTTCGATGCATAATTTTCATATTTAAGCGAAAGGGTTAAACTCGTATCCAGTCCATTTTACAGTTGCCCCAATGTCGAGCTTGGACCCCACGTAAAACACTGATGTAGAAGTGTTTCTGGAGTTTCTTCCGCTATTTCTCCAGCGCTAACAATTTCCGAAGTGATAGTAGTGATATTAGCTGGGACATAGAATGCCCTTGTATCGTCAGGATTTATATATATTATCCTATGACCGCCCGCTTCAACAAGCTCACACCATCCACAGTAACACAAACAAATATTTGTTTTACATGCCTAGAAATATTCTGTTTTCTAACTGTGGCTCTTATATATACAACAAATAAGAGTTATTTTACAAAAACACTTCTACCTCTCTTGTAGGTGGAATTTTCGTAAGATTCGAGATGGTCTAAATTTTAAATCTCTGAACCATCTAGTGCCACAGATAATGTGTTGTGTATATATAGATATATGAATACTAGACTTCCACTTTTAGACACGAACATAACCAGAGGCCTAAATCTTAAATCTCTAAACGACCTGGTTCCAGAAATATAGTATTGTGTGTATAAAGATATGTCATATACAATTTTTTTTATATGTTAAATCCACATCATCGTTTTGGCAATAAGTCATCCACTGCTGAACATGGGCGACCCCAGAGATTTCAAATAGGACTGGTTGAAACCATTTCAACTGGTTCTATCCATGCACTGTCTGCGAACAATCTTAACAAGTATTTAATGGAATCAGGCGTTACCTCGCGGAAGTCCATCCTAAGTAAGAAAAGGACCAATATTAAGCCACTTCCGCACATGCAGTGGCAGTCGTGCAACAAACTGCACCGCCCGCCAGCCCGCTGATAAATGCATATGCGGCAAACAATGCGAATTACACAACTGCTACAGTTAAACCACTCAACACGTGTTTCACTCCTCCACGGGGCATCTTCAGGAGTTATGTTACGCCGATTACTGCCAAACACAGAGTCAGTGTGAAGACTGCACAGTCAGTCTGCACTTTATTGCACGACTACCACTGCATGTGCGGAAGTGGCTAAATATTGGTCCTTTTCTTACTCATTCTTAACAAGGTCATGTTCTATGTTATGCCTCTAAGTTATGTTAATAAGGAATTTGATTTTTTTTATAGGTGGAGATCCTGCCGCTTCCAACACTTCAGCGGCTTCTTTCAGCACAAATGCCCAACACGAAACTGAAACTCTTGCGCATCCCGTTCCACGCCACCTGGAGGCAGTCGCTTGCAGACTTCCAGTAGCACAGCCGCCAGCGCTCTCACCCCCACCACTGCCAACACTGGCAGCGCCGCAGCACGTGAGAGTAAACTGGTTTACTTGTGGCGAACAGGTGGTCACCAACATGGCTCACGGTGAGAGGTATCAGTGGAGCCGATGTTAAGTAAAATTTGACTTTATTACCATGAGCATAGATACGCAAATGAATCAATGCACGACCGATATATTTTTTTTCTAATTATAAGTCGTGAATATATATGGCTATTGGCAGTATATATTTAAAGATTGTATTGTCGCAAATAATAACGCGGTGTAAACATTTAAAACTCAAGTTTGTGTTGCCATTTGCACAATACATAGTTTATATGAAGTTACATTACTGAACATATCTAAGTTTAATTTACTAACTCTGAAATATTATAGTTCTATTAAGGTTTTTGAATAACTTTGTGAGCAAAATAAATGAGACGAATTGGCTGTGATGTTTTTAAAACCTAACATTGGCCATTGGACCAAATGTCGCATGGAATATTTAATAATCGAACCTAAATTCTGTCAATCATGTGCAGACTCCTGGACTATGATAATAATATTCCTAGTTATCAGGAGCATACTTCTGAACTATGATATGAATATTCCTCGTTATTAGGAGCATAATTCTGGACTATGATATAAATATTCCTCATTGACAGGAGCGGACTCGTGGACTATGACATGAATATTCCTCCTTTGCAGGAACATGCTCTTGAACTTTAATATGAATATTCCTTATTGACATGAACAGACACCTAGACTATGAAATGAATATTCCTTGTTATCAGGAGCAGACTTGTAGATTGTGATATGAATATTCCTCATTGTCAGGAGCAAACTCCTAAACAATGATCTGGTATAAACAAAGTTGCAAAATTTATAGCATTGAAATTTAGTTTTAAATTTGAATTGTTATGGGAATATTTGGTTATAAGGGCGACTTGAAAGATTTTAGTGGTTTTACCTACATTTTTGATTTTAGCCAACTTTATCTTAATGATTTACTGATGTCATCTGATTATAGTGGTTGTCCCAAGTTGCATGTGTCATTTGAGAAGATTTTTTTTCATTCTATAGTTAATTTTTACGATTATGTATATGATTATAAAATTAATAAAATTTTTAAATGTACCATCTTAGCGAGAGGCGATGAGAAATGTCTGAGTCAAAAGTTTTATTATAATACTGTATTGATCACTCACAATTGAGTGATGTTTCAGCTAAATATCTCATTGATAAATTTGGGGAAATAGTGTATACTTTTCTTGTTTCGATTGGACGTTGATTTATGGGACTTGAGTAATGAATTTTTGTAAAATTTTGGGAAATATTTTGAATTTTGCTACGAAATTCGAATTTAAATTATTGGTTTGGAGAATGTTTTCAACGGTTCAATTTCGCGAATACCAGCGCTGATTATACAGCAGATGAATATATAAGAAGTTAAATTAGCGTAACTTAAGATTGTAAATAAAAAGTCTAGGAGACTAGAGAAGAGTGCCTATATGACTTCGGTAACAGTAACACCATATAGAGGCATATATATTTGAATATATCAATGTTTGTGTATTTTTATTTTTATTTTTTTTGCGTATAGTATAAAATGTTTCTTAATAGATTAAACAAATTATGTGGACAATGAGAAATATATTATTTTTTTAGATTTGTATATTGTAAAAGTACAAGGTATATTTTTGATTTCTATGGTAGATGTATAAATTGTTTGTTCGGATTCATTTGGCGCTCCGTTTGCTTGTATGTTTTTCTATCTGTTACACTACTTTGGATATTTCGTATATTATATATGTGTATTAATATATAACATATATATCTCGGTAAGTTTTTAATATGTAACCAAGTTCTAGAACTTTTACGACATGATGTGGTCTTATACAGGATGATCTTTCTGAAACTATAAGACAAGTCTATCAGGACAGATAGTATACAATATCTAATTGTAACACGTTCAGTTTCAAAGTAATTTTTAAGATTTTAGATTCAAGACGCGTAGGGCGTATATGACCCACAGATTAAAAATTAAAAAAAAACTAAAAGTGCATCGGTGGTTGTATACATCCCACATTGCATGCAATGTTTTTATTGGCGGTGAATGAACTGTATATTCATCTATTTTAAAATTATACACTTATAATCACCCTGTATAAATATGTTTTGAATAAAAATAGCTTACAAAAGAAATCTTTTCTATTTATAAACATTGTCTCTATGGTTGTAATGATTTATTTCAAACTTTTTTTTTCGAATAATATAAATGCTTTTAATTTCATGAATTTACAAATTTAATTCTTTAAAAAACTTATTTGAAATATTATTAATTTATGTATATGTATTTTTATGTAGCCAAGCGAAGAAAATCTTGTGACAAACTGAATATATAGTACACGGCGATAAATATTGCACATCGACCTTTGGAAAGAGACTATGGGCTAATTTCGGCTTTGTATAGCACTATCTCTGTCACATGAAATACAACAGCGGTAGTGTAGGACAGAGATAACGTTCTACGAAGCAGAAATTAGCCGATTGTCTCTTTCCAATGTATGTGCAATATTTATAGCCGGGTATTGTAAATATACAAAAGTTCTAGAACTTGGATAACCGTGGATTGTTTTTTTAATATAAAATTAATTTATACATAAATAAATCCGTGAGTTAAAATTCAAATTAAGTATATTTAATTTTCGACTAATTAATATTAAATTGCATTTGAGCATGTTTAAATTATTTTGTGTATTGCGTTAATGTTCCTGTTTTTTTTGCTACAGGAGCAATATCTCGGATATAGTTTAGACTGAACGGTCTACTGTTTATAATCTCCTTGTAACAGATGCTTTGTATTTTTATTGTAGCTGATTAATTTTTGGGAGCGCTCACCTAGTGGGCGTGGTCGTGTAAAAAGAATGATGGGTGGCGCCCACGGCTGGTGACGTCCCCTTTAGTTTAATTATAGAATATACTAGGCGACTTATAATAAAAAGGAAATACTGTTGCCAAACGGTGCGTTTTATTTCGCGGAACCTTGAACTGAAACCTGACAGATATACTGTCCCTATGATATGTATGAATAATAAACGCACTACTCTCAGCAGCTCAAAGAATTACTTGTCTGAAATGGCAGTAGACGGGGCGTGTCGCTCTTGCAACCCAAGGACCGTAAGTCTCAAGTGGCAAATAGTAGACGGCTTGGTCAGGTCCCCCTCAAGGTTGAAAAGTCGCTAAATGCAGCACCAGACCGGTCATGATCTCTGGAGGAAGGTGCTGTACAGTGAGCATCTTTCAGATGGAGTACAGCAGATTTCTAGAGGTGGAAAGACGACACTGCAGACCGCAACTTATTTAATGATCCTATGAGTGAGGTTATGTCCAGCTGTGGGCATCCTATAGCTGAAAAGATGCACAGATGATGATGAAATGATAGAGCGGAAGAGAAAAATTGACTGAATTATGGAATGATAGAGATTGTGAAGAATGGAAGAGAGGTACGAAAATAATAAAAAGGATGTGGAAAATTTAATAAAGTAAATCCCTATTCCCAACAAAATAGGGTGTGGAACGAAATATTCCCAATAGAGGGGGCCACCATAAAAAAATAGTATACGTAAGTATTGACTTTATGAAGTCTGTAATATAAAGTAAGTGACAAATCGGAGGAGAGAGAAACGTCAAGTCATCTGTTCTTAAATATCTCGTGTGCGTCTTGTCTTGAATAAATATTTATATTTGTGAAGGAATGTAAGAGAATAAATTTAAAAAGCGCTATTTTTTTAATAATATTTAATTAAATACTCTTATACAAAACTTTTTTACTCTGTTTACAACTGGTAAAGAACTAAGTATATATTTTATATAAAAATACATCTCCAGTATTAATATGATTTTAAATTTCTTTTCAACAAATAACTTACATGCAGAACTAAGTTTAGTATATATGGTGATAATCGCTATAAATGGATTATAATTTAATAGATGATGAAAAATAAAGATGATATCAAATGAAACATTGTCGAACCAGTTCCATCTATTCACACATTTAGATTATGTATCAATGAGACAGTGGTTCCCAAAGTGTTCCGTGGATTCCCAAGAGTCAATAGTGAAGAAGTAAATTATTTTAAAAATCTTAGCAACCATAACTTGTAACAACTTTTGCATATTCAACACATTGAAACTTAGATATAATCTTCACATTTTTGTCAAATTCTGTGAATATATTAAAAACGTAACTTCAGTGGATACACTCAAAATACATATAATTTTCAAAATACTCCATGAGCAAAAAACATTTAGGACCTCTGATGATAATATTATATAATTTATTAATGAAATCTATTTTATTTTACTCTAATATTATTATTTAAATCTATTGTCAGTCGAAAAAAAAATTCAGTAATATATCATACTATGCTATATCGAATAAAAAATCACCAATGTAACTGGAATAATTTCTTGTCTGAAATGGCAGAGTGATCACGAGCTACTAGACCTGGCGTGGATAGATCTCCCACCAGGTGGATCCTGGACAAACTCCAGGTCTTAGGATGTGTCATCGGTTGACATTAAGATATTGAATATAAAATATTGTAGTTTTTTAACCAAAATCTATTTTTTCTATGTAACTCTAAAACTGATATATCTGTTTTAATACAAGAATGTATATAGGCGACATGTTTTCATTAAATATTCCAGTATTTTTTTGTAAATAGCGAGCAATGGTTTCACAATGTTGAATAAATAGACTGCGATGGAATAGGGCAGAGGCCTATTCTGCTTTGGCGTCGGGATGTCTCTCCAGGAGCATGGCAACTCCTTGGCCACCTGCAGCGCAGGCTGAGATGAGTCCCAGCTGTCCATCTTCGCGCACCAGACGATGTGCTGTGTGCATGGCTAGACGTACCTGTTCACACAGTACACATTTATACTCACAGGGTTCTTATAAGACATTTTTATATATATTTACTTAAATTCAAAGTTAATTAAGTTAAAATTGATCAATAATGTATAATCCTGAAGTGTCTAATATAGTAAGGCTTTGTAGACAATACAAACACACCTGTTTTAAAATACAGACTGATTTATATATACATACAATTTAATGCAAGATTTCTTCAATAGAAATTACTCTTTTTACATGTTAATGGAAATCAATGCATATTTATATTCAATACAATTATGTATTAAACCAGGGGTGAGCAACCCTTTTCATCAATGGACCATAATGTTATGGTAAATGGAACATATATTAACATTTAAAAACTAATATATTTGAAAATGTTATTAAGAAATTTTTATTTTGCTACAAGCGTATATATAATAAGTGTGTAGCTTTCTAATCGTATATCACACAGATTTGATTGATGGTTATTATTAATCAATTGTTTCCGTTTAGCGTGCACCGCCATTTTATTATAATTAATTTTAAAACAGAAAATTGATAAGAGAAAGTTAATAAAATAAGTTCAAATTCAGAAATGCATGGGCCTCATAAACATGTATGACAAACTGCATGTTGTTCATCCCTATATTAAACCATCTTGTAAACTGTATTAACTGAACACATTATCGCAATAGTTGGTCACTCGGGTTTTCAAGCATTTTTTTTCACCTAAGGCACAAACTAATTTAATTCTTCATGTTTAAAAATTAACTATCGTGTTTATATTAAGAAAGTCTATGAAGAAACAAATCTCAATAATTTGCAACCATGGCGTACATGAAAGTACAATAATATCAATAAAAACATGCTTTTTATATAACTTTTTTCAGTGCTTGATAAGTTCTATTACACACTCCAGTATTATTCATTCATGCTAAATATATAATATAAAAATATTATTTAATTTTTAGATGAAACAAAACAGCTGGCATTATCTTACCCCGGTTGCGGCGAAGGGATGTCCGATGGAGAGAGATCCGCCCCAAGCGTTCCACTTCTTCAAATCTGGATTACCCACCTGTGAAAAAAATTGATTTATATAAAATAAATAAATTTAATTTATAAACTAACATAAAATACAATAGTTTTCAGAAACAACGCTTTAATGTTTTATTCTAAGATCTGAAAAAGTGTCTTTTATTTTATGTGCATATAATATTTATGATGAATTATCTTAAATGTTGCCAAGAAGATTTGTTTTCTTATGTTATGTTATTTGTATTAAGTGTTAACACATTACATACCTTAGTTTGAAGTCCGAGGTAATTCTGTGCGAACCAATCAGAGTCCAGTGCTTTCAAATTCGCCAAGATCTGACCCTGAAAGTGAACGGTGAAATATTTATTGAGGAAAAACTAGCGGATTAATATGAAAAACAATAAATTAATCATTAAAGCTAATTGTCAACTAGTTGTACCTGTGAGTTCATCCGCGTGAAATTTAACCTTTTAAGTGCCATGAGGACCGCCGGCTACCTCACGATACCCAACAAAAGGTGCCGTGAGGGCCGCCAGCTACATCACAATTTTTCATCTGTACATCTGAGGAATATTATTTTTTTCCGACCCTTCGGTAATTATTAGCTTCATTAGGCACCTAGCTGCAACTGCATCACGGGATGGTATACGATTTGCAGCATGTTTTAGAAGCGGTTACCATGGGTGCCAATGAGACCGCGGGCGGCCTCGCTTTTTATATAAAATTTACATTAGAATATGTATATAGAAACCTTTCTTTGTACTGAATTCACACTGGCTTTGAAAACCTATCGTGTTTTCTGTGTTACAAAAACGTGACCCGCCGGCGACCTCATGGCACACCGAGTACTCTGTTGCCTTTAAGTGCCATGAAGGTCGCCGGCGGTCTCAGTACGTAATGATATACATAATGTGTTATATTCATTCATAGAATGTAAAGATCCCAAATTTTCACATAAGGAAAGCCTACACTTGATATTTCAATTTGGTACCTGGGGAAGTCATGGCCAAAACAGCTTTGCAGTTAGAAGGTTCACAAAATAAATAATTAGTTTTTTTTTTCGTTCAAGAAAGTAGCCAAGCTACTTCTTATTACAGCAGCTACCTCCCACTACAAGTCCCGATAAAACCGGTTCAGCCACTTCAAAGATTGCCACTCGGTTGCGAGACACAGTTGCTTCACCCCAGTGGCGTAGCTATGGTATTCGGGGCCTGGGGCAGATTGGGGCTTGGTGCCCCCCCCCCCCCCCAAGAATTTCAAAATTCAGAACAGAATGTAGTTAATAAATAATTTTCTTTTGGTTCAAATAATAATAAATATATATAAAATAACATTAGATGTTTTTTTTAACGTTCATATTATTTAAGAACTTTTTTAGCACAAAAATAGTAAAATTCGATATTCTTTTTATGTTATTTACTTTAAATTATGGTTTTCATATTTCTTTTAACATTTCATTATTCATCATTCAAAAAAAAAAAAAAAAAACAAAACATTTATTTTCAACTTTGGTGCCCCCCCTGCTAGTGGTGCCTGGTGCGGCCGCCCCGCTCGCCACCCCCTAGCTACGCCACTGCTTCACCCCCACTGCCACTTCAGATAAACAATTCTTTAAGCTACGTCACTGGCGTTGGTACTTCTGAAGACCTCATTTCTGACTCGTTCATGCTCTCTCCATTGCTCTGGGTAACCTTGAACCTTCCTATTCCTTTCATTATAAATGACCATAACATAAGTTCAAAAATTGGAAAGATATCTGCTAAGTTCAGTCTGGAGTATTGCCTAGATACAAAATCAAAAAGAAAATCTATTAGAAACTCACAGCGAAGGCCTCATGTATCTCCCAGGTGTCAATATCGCTCATCTTGAGGCCGGCTTTCTCCAGGATCTTGGGGATTCCATACGCGGGGCCCAGGAGCAGTTGGTCCACGGGATCCTGGTAACGCCAAACACATAAATTAATAAACCCATAACTACATTGCTTTAACATGAGTAATGGTAGCCAAGTGGTAGTGTACTATGACTTTCCATTGTAGGTCTTGGATTCAATACAATCTTATATAATTCACATTGTAAAATCATTATATGCGATTGCCACTGCTCATAAACAAGTTTCCAGAGTGGCAGTGGGTTTTCTGCACACCATAATACCAAACTGATCGACAACCCACTTGACGTTGTGATTATGATATATCTCCTCATAGATATCTTTGGGGGAATCCTATGCCTTGGGTCTATGAGCTGAAACAATAGCTCCAATATTGTTATTGAACGATAACCATGATTTTGAAATACAATATCTTATTCAGCATTTACTGTCAGCATGTTATGCCAGCTTGAAACATTTGTTTAGTACTTAGGTATATATATATATATATATATATATACACAGAGACTGTGTTTGGCACTAATCTGTGTAACATAACTCCTGAGGATGCCCTGTGGAGGGGTGAAACACGTGTTGAGTGATTTAACGGTGGCAGTTGTGTAATTCGCATTGTTTGCCGCATACGCATTTATCAGCGGGCTGGCGGGCGGTGCACTTTGTTGCACGACTACCACTGCATGTGCGGTAGTGGCTAAATATAGGTCCTTTTTTTACTTAGGATGGACTTCCGCAAAATAACGCCTGAATCTATTAAATATTGTATATAATATGTATTACACATTATTTATTACAAGTGTATATATGTTATATGCTTATATATGTATGTTTATATATAAGTATGTTTTGTACGCGTCAACTACCCATTATTTGTACTTCTATCTTTTCCATACTATGGTTGTCTGTAAGATATTGCCTCATGTGATAAGACTGCCCATTGTACTTATTTGTTTAATATTATGAAACTATTTATGCGTATTCTAACATGTACCATAAGGAATATTAAATTAAATATATAAAGAGTGTTTAGAAAGCGACCATACAATGTATTTTATATATAGAATATTAATCAACTTCGTAAATTAGACGGTATTTTTTACTTTATATGAAAATAATATATATCTCACCTGGGCAACGTATGTGAAGTCGCGAAGATAGGCTTTGGGCTTCAGGCCCAACTCCTTGGCCTTCGCCTCCGACATGATCAAGCAGGCGGAAGCACCGTCCGTCTATATTTAAAAAAAGAAGAAGTTCATCTAAGAGGATGTACTGCTTTTATCTAATATATAAAATTCTCGTGTCACGGTGTTCGAACTTGAACTCCTCCGAAACGGCTTGACCGATTTTTACCAAATTTCAATGCGTATTCAGTAGGTCTGAGAATCGGCTACTATCTATTTTCCATACCCCTTATTGATAAGGGTGGTCCACCCCTAAATTTTTTTTTAAAAATTTTAGACAAAATTTTTTGTTTTTATTTTTTTATGATACAACATACAAAAATACACACAACCTTAAATTTTTACCCCTCTACGATCAACCCTTATTTTTAATGTGTTAATAAAAAACTTTAGTTTTTGTTTGCAAAACAATGTTTGCGGGATCAGCTAGTATCAGTATATATTAAATTACTTTTATATATTGTACTGTAACCTCACCAGGAACGATGCGTTAGCTGCTGTGACGCTACCGTGAGGCTTGATGAAGGCCGGCTTCAGCTTCTGCAGCTGCTCCGGAGTGGACACCCGGATGCCGTTGTCTTTGTCCACCACACCATCCTTACCTTCCACTGTTCAAACGTGTTACAAATTATTATCTTAAATATCATATATATATATATATATATATATATATATATATATATATTATAAGACATCTGATATTCATTATAAAAATATAAACAAATAAGGTTTATTGCAGTTGAAAAGACATTATAGTACCCGGCGATAAATATTGCACATCCCACACTATGTTACGTGTGCGACAGAGACAACGCTCTACGAAGCCACAATTAGCCGATTGCCAATATTTATCGCCCAGTATTGTGTGTTTATTCATATTTTTTATCAAATAAATGACCTAAAGTACCAAACAACATATGGATGCATTTTCAGCGGTTCCCGAAATAAGAGCACAGCTGTTTGGTTACAAAAACCAGTGCGCTGAGATAAGACAAGACCTTCAACTGTCTATCAGCACAGCATGGTAGTGTGGGACAGAGATAACGCTCTACAAAGCCGAAATTAGCCGATCGTCTCTTTTCAAAAGTCGATGTGAAATATTTATCGCCGGGTATTGTATCCCCTATAATCCCATATAAGTAAGCATTTTTATGGAACATATACCGCGCGAATAATGAGCTTTTACTATATACTAAATAATATGTACTGTTTACTTTATACTATAGTACAATTGGAGTCATAATCAAACATACCACACACACACTCCGTACACATTGTCAATATAATACACTATCCTTTGTTTAGTTATCTTATATCTACTTATAGCTAACTTAAAGTCAAAACTAACCATTTTAAGTTAACTTTTTAAGATGTTTTTTTAAATGACTGTTATCGGGGCCTCTCTTACCTCCTCTCATCACGGGTAAACATTGACAATATTTTCTTAATAATTTATTCATATATAATTATTATTTTCCCGCTCTTCCTTTATCTTTTTTAACACCTTTCTCCAGTTCTTTTATCAATCACATTCTCTTTCATTCCTTTATATACCTTGTTACCTTTCATACATTGCTTCTCATCTATCACCATTCCTACTGGCTTGCAAATGTTTTTTTCCTATTGTTTCGCTATCGTATTTTTGAAACTCTTTCTCTTAGCCTTTAGTCATCTGTCTTAACACCTTTCTCCAGTTCTTTTATCAATCACATTCTCTTTTATTCCTTCCTATACTTTGTTACCTTTCACACATTGCCTCTCATCATTCACCATTTCTGGCATGCAGATGTTTTTTCCTCTTGTTACGCTATCGTATTTTTGAGATTCTTTCTCTCAGCCTACATTTCTTCTTCTTCTCTTGGTCGTAAGGTCGCTGGAAGCCGCTGGTAAGTAGCGCAGCGGGTTATCGTAGCCATCTTTGTAGGTCTATCAGGTGATGGTCATGATGATCATGGGTACCTTTCACGGGCATGAGGTCGGTGAAGTATCCGGCGTCGCGAGCTCGTGCTGCCAGGGTATGGGACCGCAGGGCATACTCGTCCTGTTCAGCGCGACTGGCTCCAAAAGCAGCAGCAAGTCGGTCTGCGCTGTGGCCCATAGTCTCACCGGACGAGAACTCCGCCACAGCCGGCAACTGTATAATCAAACAATTATAGACCTTATTACAAAGCTCTGAGAGTACAATATTACATATATAAATATATACAAAATTTTATTACGAGAAAGAAACTAGGACTCGAGAGAGATTTCTATTCTAATAAAAATAAAAACTGATAAGGAGTAAATAGCATTACTGTTCCATACGGAACAATATTACGGAATGCTTATATTTGTCAAAGTTACACGGCTTCAACTGTTGCTCGAAGTCTGTTGTATATCAATGAAATTATTATCTTGGCTTCGGTTGCAAGTGGACGATAAAATATGAAGGTTAAAGTGGCAGTTACAATAGTATCACTCAGTGGCGTACCTAGGGGGGGGGGGCGGTGGGTGCGGTCCGCACCGGGCGGCACTTACCTTGGGGCGGCATTTTTTATATTTACTTATAGTTGTAAAAAGCAACTTTTCATTTAAATTTATTTTCTTTCTTGAATAATAAATGATTATTATAAGTTTAATAACTTAACTATTTAATTTCGAATATTATTCCTCGGTGTATATAAGTGCATTTTAGTGTAAATTTTGGATTCTAATTCAAGAACAAGATAATAATTTTATTTTTATTGTATTCATTAAAATTCGTTGAATTCGTAAAAGGATCTTTACGACTTTGTTCAGCAATTTTTCCTAACTAAAATTTTTTGATGTCAGTTTATAAATGTCATTTCTTTTGAAAAGTTTATATGATTACTTTGAAGTGATATATCAATATTTTTTTAAATCAAAAACTACTATTTGATTGACATATAATAGAAAGGGCGGCAAACTGGAGATCGCCCCGGGCGGCAAAAGTTCTAGGTACGCCACTGGTATCACTATAACTTCATCATTATATCTATAAATATAGCCTATATATAGATTTTCTTATAAGCAGCCTTTTTAGTAAAGAAAGATATTCAAGAATTTACTATATGTAAGTAACGAAGGAAATAACTGAGTAATCAAAAATGTCTAGGTATGTAAGAGTCGTTGGAGCTGAAGAGTTCTCATGGCAACCGACGTGCCGGTAGACGCGATGTGGACCCTTCACTAGGTGGATGGATGACATGGTCAAGGTGGCAGCAAGTGGTTGGATGCGGGCAGCACCAGACTGGTTATAACGGCGACCTTTGGATGAAGCCTATGTCTTGGAATGGCCATCTATCGACTGTTATGATGATGTAGTAACAAAGATAAAGGTGATCACACTTCTCACTCGAAGAACACCAGTAATTTACACAAGTAAGAAAAATTCACCGCAAAAACGCAAAGGTCTCTGATTTAAAATTTAAAAAAAACTGAAATAAGTTACCAAAATAGGGCGAAGAGGCAATAAATAATTTCATATGAGTAAATATAATGTAATATATGCATGTAAGAAAAATAAGGGTCAGTTCATACCTCCGGCGCGAAGAAGTCTGGACGCACAGAGGCAAGCAAAGCGAGACGCTGGGCAGGTGTTTTGGCACGGTTGAGCCGCAGCAGTAGCGCCCTCATCTTACGCGAGTGCCGGATGGGCACGTCCGACATGAACTCAACGCCGCCCGCCACTATTACGTCGTATGCTCCCGCAGCGATCATGCCCACGCCTGGACAATATTCAAATATTAATTCCTTGATTTTTATAGAACCAATATAAATATAACAATACAGTATGGGCACATATAGTGTTGTTAACTTGTAAAAATCAAACAATATTTTTGATTAATTGGAATTTGGCAAGAAACAATAAAACACAGTAACATAGTAGATGGTGAGCAGTGGTAGTTCTGCGGTAAGGATTGAAACTGGTGATCATCACCAGGTCATGGTTTTGAATCTCGAGATAGTCTTCTATAAAATTTACACTTTATGCATTAATTATATACGATTGTCACTGTTCACCAACAAGTATCCAGATGATGGGCAGCAGTGTCCTCTGCATACCATAATACCATACAATAACCAAACCCAACTGCCAAGTGTGGTGATCATGGTACATGCCCCCAATAGATACTTTTGGCTAAGGTTTGTCTTGCAGGGGGCGCCTATAGCCTGAAACAGCTATATAGATAGTTGCATATATAAGCAGCACTGTTAAATTGATTTAATTGACAAAAAATACTCAACATAGGCATATATATATATATATATATATATATATATATATATATGTGTGTGTGTTGTTTAAGATAACATAATATTCAAATGAAAAATTAGTGACTTAGTTTATCTGTTAATACTTATTTTCCGAGCTTATACAAAATACATTTCATCACCAGTAAAGCTGCACCAACATATGTTAACCGATTCCATTTGGAACATTTTTTTACAATAATATAATTAAAGCATTGAGACTATAATTGGTAATTAGGAATTCATATTATTATTGACATTAACATTCATTACCAGCCGAGGTTTCTAGACTTTTTTTAGCTAGAGCAGAATTTAGCTATTTCTTAATGAACGCCTAGATCTAGATCTAATGATAGAAAATTGCATTCTAGCCAATCCCAGAGTTTGTTAAATATTATATGGTTGCATTGAGATTTGGGAACCCTCATTTTGTGACACCAACACAGACCCTGTTGACTTTCTCATGAAAACTAAACCGTAAAGTAAAGTGATATATAAGATCATCACCTGTGGTAATGGCCTGATTAGAGGAGATGCAGGCCATGGTGACAGTGTGCGCAGGAGTTCTGTCGCTGAAACCTGCTGCAAGGGCAGCTTCACGTCCAATATTAGAAGTCTTCACCTCCTGGATGACAGTTCCATAGACAATATAATCAACCACTTCCTTGGGAATTCCTGTCTTTTGCAATAGGCCACTGTAAACAAAAAACATATTTATTTAACTTTATGAAAATAAATAATACGTAATACATATTTATTATAGACCCCCGTTTCATATTATTTCCTCTTGTCATGGTCTAGTCCAGAGATGTGCAATACTGGGCCCGTTAAACATGTTTTTACGGCCTGCCATGCATTTGTAAAAGTTGATCCAATTTATTGGCTTTTTCTTATCGATATATTATTATAATATTAATAATAATATAATGGTGATATAACCTAAGCCGAAAAAAATTATTAATAATAATCAATCAAAACAAATTCATGCACAATTAGACAGACAACTGCCTATGTATTATATATACCCAGGGGCGGCTCTAGCTCGTGTAGCGCCTGTGTGGAATGAAACTCTGGCGCCCCCTAGGCCTGACCCCCCCCCCCCGGCAATAACTATTAACTTTGCCGTCTTAGGGAGCACCGCAGCGCTGCGCCTGTGTTCATTGCACACCTTGCACTATAGGTTAAGCCGCCCCTGTATACCTTTGTATTAAAAAAAGTTGCCAAATTTTTCATTAAAATTTTCAAGTATTTTCATCCTCAATGTTTACTTTTATCTTGCGTATAAATTTGTATATTTTTCTGTTCTAACTTTTTTATTTTTTAAATTGTTAACAATGGTATATTATGTTTGGTCCGAAAAATAATATATTAGCCTTTTGATTAAAAAGGTTGCTCATCCCTGGTTTAGTGTCATTAAAAAACTAAACTTGTTCATGCTGTACCATAGTTAATCTATTCAAGTATATTTTAGTCCGAAATATAAGAATATTGTTAATTTTATTATTATCTGTGCTAATTGTGTGTTTTTATCATATCACATCATGTAAATGTTTCATCTCTTTCTTTCGAAAGACAGTAAAGATGTGTCCACACTTAGTTTTAAATAAACCATCTAATAATTGATCGACTCAATAATGAACTGTTAAAGAGACACTATTCCTCCATTCAAATTTTGAATATAGAACTAAATTATTTTTTAATAATAAGGATTAGACGGGATGAAGTCTTCACCATCATCATGTCAGCTGACAGAATCCCACTGCAGATTGTCACCATTATGGTCTTACAATACCTGCATTCGACGGATTCGTAAGACCTTGACTGTATCCTTGGTCTAGCTTGTAGAGAACCTACTCTCACTCGAGAATTTTTCAGCCTTTATTATCAGTTCCACAGGCACTGTGCCCTAACCTAAGCCAATTCATTGATAAAAATTTTAATTTAAAACAAATTAAATTCAACACCTCTTGTATCTTATCAAACGTGTTTATGTATTTAAACAGTTAACATAAAATAACATAAAGACTGATGGGTATCTCCTCATCAAGGAAACTCCAGATGACTTTGGCTTAGCATTTAACTGATAAGGAATTCATTTTGACATTAACAACTCAAGGTTTTGAAATTTAACCCTTAAATGTATGACTTTTATTTATATTTTAAATATACATATATCTTATAATGATAAGTACACTACAATGCAGGGAAAAATAGAAAAAATATGTACATATAATATTGTTATACTTATTTATTAAGTAAGAAAAGGACCAATATTTAGCCACTTCCGCACATGCAGTGGTAGTAGTGCAATGAAGTGCACCGCCCACCAGACACAGAGTGTCAAGCACTAATCGATGTAAGATAACTCATGAAGATGCCCCGTGGAGGGGTGAAACACGTGTTAAGTAATTTGGCGGTGGCGGTTGTGTGATTCGGATTGTTTGCCGCATATGCATTTATGAGTGGGCTGGCGGGCGGTGCACTTTATTGCACTACTACCACTGCATGTGCGGAAGTGGCTAAATATTGGTCCTTTTCTTATTTAGGATGGACTTCCGCAAGGTAACGCCTGATTCCATTAAATACTTATTTATTAAAAAAAAACCTTGTGTTGCAGATATACAACACTATGCATTTACTGCTACTTATGGCGTTTAGGTAGTATGTTGCAGTTTTTTATCATTATGCATTTAATGGTTAAAACCCTGCTCAACATTTATTATTTTATTTTTTTTCAGCATCATTTTACTAGTCATATCAAACTTAAAAAATACTTATTTACTTACAGTAATGAATGTCTAGCTAACTCATGGGGCATCATCTTGGCGTAGTCTGTAAAGGAAACCAGAAACGGAGTCCGGACTCCATCAACAAGGACTACATTTTTGCCTGTGCGGTCCGGAAGAGTTTTCTTCTGTTGCACCGCTGCACTAACGGACAGTGCTCGTCTGGCTGTATCTGGAAGGTGGAAGTTCCTATCATTATTATAAGCTCCTTGATAGCGAGACATTGTACGAAATTTGAAATTTTTGGAGCCGCAATTTAATACACATTTATTGAAAATATATGATAAAAGTACAAAAATATGTGTATTGAAGTTAGATATAATGGCACACATATATGACAAGACTCCTAATAATACTTAAGATGCTGGTTAGTTAATGATGATCGGTGTTTGGACTCCGTAATTTTATGGTGGCATAATAACAGTAATTATTTACACTAGTAATTGGTTACAGTTTCCTAGTAGCTGACATAGATACCCTATGTCAAAAATTAAAATTTGAAATAATTCGGCAATCAATTGGGGCCAAAAATAATCGTTCAAAGAGCCATAAGAGGCTTGCCAGCTGCAGTTCGGCCACCCCGGGTATATAAGATTAAAAACAATTCATTGCTAACATCTTGCATTCACGGATTTTCTTCACAGCCTCTCCAGCAACTCGAGACATTTTGAAACACTCTTGATAAAATTACTTCCAAAATGAAATAATTACACACACAAAACTTTTAATACTAGTATTGAATGTATCTTGACATTTCTACTAACATAATTTTTTAAACAAAAGTCTTTTTAATTTTTCTTACTATGATATTTTATGAAACAGTTGCAGAGGTGTATGCCTGGCATTTCGGGTCAAGTATCATAAGTAACAAGAAAGTGTAGTGTATGAATCTATTAAGCAAATTTCCATACCCTAATAAAAACAAGCAGCTGTCAAGTTTGAACTGAGATAGAAAATGCAATCTGGTTGCTCCTAATCAGATAAGAAAGTCTTTATCTGCATTTTACAATTCAAATTGATGGCAATAGTCATCTATCAAGTCGCAGCATCAAGCCACATGGTGAGAGACTCACCCCTCAAGTGCAAAGAGTTAATTTAATAATACTATTATTAACTTGAGTTAAATACTATGCCATATGATTGTATTTTTCATTGCCTGTTAGCAACTGACTGGCCACTAAAAACCCCTTTATATTTTTAAGTTTTTTTTAACTTTATATATTGGACAGTTTGTGTTGGTTAGCATCTTACATATGCTTTTTGGGTAGTCTATTGTACACATTAAGTTATTGTTAGTTTTGTGAAATTATAATTAAATTACCATCATAACTGGCATTTATTTAATCCGTTTATACAGACCACACACTTATCAACATTGCCAACATTGATTTAAAACAGGGGTGTTAAACCCTGAAAGCTATTTTGGGCCAAAAAAATGTTTGCTAAAACAAATATTTTTATTTAAAAAAATATATATACTCACTATTATCTTTTAAGTTTAATTGACAAGAAAAAAATTCTGAAAATAAGACCAACAGCTGGAAAAAATGCTTGTCAATGAAATAAGAACAATAAACAGATGTTGCCACAAAACAGTACTTTCTTATTTAAAGTTTGTTCGGTGTCAAGAATTCCTCAAAAGTACACCATCACAACTTATTTGATGTGAAGAAGTATATTTGAAAAAACAATTTTTTAATATGAGACTACGATTTAATATAGAAATAAACGCAGGATTAACGTAAATGCTAAGTAAAACGTTTGTGTTATTATGTTATGGTTACATTCGAGTTTATAAAAATTCCTAAGTACTGAAATAACCATAATAGGGTCAAAGTTTACTTCATATAAAAAATATACATATGTCTATAAAAAAATATACATGTATGTATTGTAAGATTTCAGAAATTTCATATAAATGGATAAGGCATTAATAAAATATCATTAAAAGTTTACGCAACAAATGAAACTTTACGAAGTAGTTAGTAGTAAAGAAAAGTTTCTACAAACCAAATTTCACAGTTGAACTGGTGCTGGATACCTTTAATAATTTCGCTATTTGAGACGCCATTTTATGATAATGTTATTATTATTAAAATAACAAAATAAATCAGTTGCGAATTAAATGAAAAATATAAAGTTTAAAACTTATTATAGAAAGCAGTTGGACTATGACCTGTCAAGACGCAGCATGAAAGACAGATCCTTTAATGTTGCCATCGTACAGCAGATCGTACGTTGTAAAAATAAATAAATTTAGCTTTCTTCTTTCCAACAAGATTTTTTACTCCAAATGTAGTAGATTATTAGGATAATTTTAAAATTAATTATTTTCCATTCATTATCTTTAATTAGTTTAAATTTCAACGCTAAAAATTTACCAAGCATTATAAAATAATAAAATTTCACAAAAAAAAAAATAATTTGCGTAGTGTTTTATGACTTTAAACCCAACTTGAAACACTATCGTATGATCTCTTCAACTTCGTTTAGCTTTACTGGTTAAGGCGTTTTGTAAAGGAACTGGTTATCTGGTACAATAGTTGCGGTTGCTTAAAATTTAATGTTGAAGAAAAAAATAATCCTCATTTGACTATTGAAATTTATACAAAAAATGAGAGAATCACTAGCAAAGCAAGATTCAATACAATGATCTGGATTTGTTCATTGTATTCCACAGAAGCACCGTTATGACAGTATTGTTTTGCGGTAGAAATCATTTCCATCGCATAGCTTTTCCTGTTCTCTAAAGTTAAAAACCGGTTCAATAATTTTCATTTTCAAAGCAAGTGTGCACAGCGTTTGAGATAACCATATGATTGGTTGAATAATGTTATGTAGGCTTGTACCTTTATCAGGTCTTCGGACGGTGAAAACTTTTTCAATTAAAATTTTTTGTATGTGTCAGTGGTATCCAAGAATAGTTAAAAACTGACTCCTAAAGAAAAAAAAATATAATAACGCTATATTCGATTGGTGCTGGGCTCTATTAGCCTTTCAAGCTTTTACAGCTTCGTCGGACTCAGAACTCGCGGATCCGAAATAATGAATAATAAAAAAAACTTATGTCAAATGTGACGCATAACGTATTGACTGATTGACATCTACTCGGTTGTCAAAGAGAGGTGTGAAACTTTTTCTAACTCAACCTTTAGCTGTATCGATATGAGAGGTGGAATGACATTAAACAAATTCTCTCTTTGTACACTTAAACACACTCTAAAATATAACAATATTAATATTATGTGGTAATACAATTTTTAACTTGAGTTAAAATTTATGGTATTTGTATGTCTATTTAAAAGTTTCATTTAGTTATTTAGATTTCAAAGTAGAAGGATGGACGTTGACGGCTGTACCGAAGTTTTTAACTAGTAAAGCTACCAACGTACTGGAATTACATGTTGTAATTTTTAATAAATAAACAAAATAAACAATCCTCATTGAGAATTAATATATTTTTATGGCTTTTTCTGAATATAGTTTCTGACTTCATGACGTTTAAAAATAGAAATTATTGACATAGATTAATAAGTCAATAGGAAATGATTAAATTAAAAAAAAACTCATTGTTTTATATTTTCTTTGCTATTAAACAATTAGATTTGTTATTATAAAGCGTGATCCTTATTCTAGAATCTCAATTTAAATTATAACGACTATCCGATAAGAGATTTCACATATTGCAAATAATGATCATGAGTCAAATACTGCATATTAGAATCTTTATTGTCATATTTTTTATATTTACTAACCTAAAATATAAACTTTATTGTTTAATGTATTTGTAATGTATGAAATTTATAATGATATTATTTATTTATTCTTTTAGATTTTATAATTTTAATGAAAATGAAAACAAACTATTATTATTATAAAATAACGAATGTAAAACGAATTTAATAATATATGAGATTCTTAAAAATTAATAACTAATAATTGAGGGTATCTACAGTCTTCATAATAAAAGTAGTTGTTACACTTGGTCTTTTCGTAACCACTTTCGCACGTCGCCACATCTTGAACAAAGCTAGTTAACTGAATTGAAAAATAATTTTTAGTTTATTCAAATGAAGTGACGCATTATTCATTTATAGGTAAGCAAAACTATATAACATTTATTAAATATTGTACGAGCGATTTTTTAAGTTTTATGCCATTTATTCGATATTATAAGATTATAGGATTCTATCGATTTTAATTATACTATTTCGGTATTTAAATGTAAATATTTTCTTAAGTGATGTTATTTAAATTTGATTCAGGAAAATAATTTAATCATTACTATGAATAATTTAAATAATGTCTAAGTCTTAATAATTTTTTAATTATTAATTCAATACATTATTATTAAAAAATAAATTAAAATAAAAAAAAAATAAGTAGATTATAATGAAATGATTATTTCGTATTTGTTTAATGTTTTATATATCTATAATATATTGACATCGATTGTAGCACAGATACCCACAAAAATGTTTTGCCTGATATTGTCTACATAAATATTTATTATAAATTATGAATAATAAAGCTATTTCATAATATATTATAGATTAAATTTAACAATATTATTTTTAAAATATTTGAATTGTGTTTCAAATGTTCTTTGGATAATGGAAGAATTTATATCATTATGTCAGCTGATAGACGTTCACTACAAGACATAGGCCTACCACAAAGTCACTACGATGACGTCCATCTAATGAATTTTTTTACATTTAAAAATATTAATTGGAAAAATAGTAATATTGTTTTTTTTTACCAAAAATATATTTATCTTCTGTGCAATTATGTCCTATTTCTTCTAAGCCTTATTCTTGCAGATATTTTTCGTGATAGTTCCCATATTAGTCGTCGAATTTCGGATCGGACTCCTGACTTTGACAATTTCCGCGACTTTTGAATATAACCATATTTCGATGATCGTTTTGGTCCGCATAATACGGCCTTACCAACTTATCTCCTATTAATCTAATATTTTTTTTTATTCAAATTATATAATCATAGCTTTTGTCTAATTTAAATAATTGTTAAAAAGTTAACGATACCTTCATGTCGATGTATAATTTTTTTTGATTTCTTTTATTGTTATTCTTAAATGTAAATAAGGTTATAATTACATAACTTAATACGTTTTATCAATTTAGATACTTATAAACCCGTTTTTAATGTTAAATTGTTAATAGAAATGAAACAGTTGAAAAGTAATTTTTGTTAACCTATATTACACTACAGCAAAACAATAATAAGTAATACATTAAAAATAACTAAAACATAATAAAATTTTGAGATTCGCAAGAACTTTAAAATCGAAAAAAAAAAATAAGATATCAAAATACCTATTTTAATTACGGAGGAGATAAAATAAAAAAATAAAAACATAAATTATGTATTTAACATAACCTAAAAATTAATTTTAAAAATAAACGACACAAAAATCATTGATTCCTAATATTCTAATTAATATACAAACTAATTTGTGTAAATCTACATATAAATTGTTCAAAACATTTATGTTTGTCTCACCTTTTAACATTTAGTTACACAACCCACTCCGTGTGTTGTACGCTACATTCTTTAATATTTTATATTTGAACAAATTTTAATTTGTATATTTGTTTATAAAAACACATTAGAATGAAAAGAACACTAATATTAAAATTTAAATCTACCCACGTGAACGACACATGATAATGTTTTAGATTTATTATTGTGTTATTGTAAATAATAGATATTATTTGAATGTAGCTTTGACAACTGTGTTCGTAGCATGGCGGCGATGTACCTTGTGTTGTGGTCGTGCTTCGCGCTTTGCTTCGGTCAGTTCGAAGACGAAATGCAGTCGTTCGAACCTGAATGCCTCGCCGAGGACGTGTTCCAGTGCCTCGGTGGAGGCTGTGTGCCTCAAGAGGCGTACTGCGACGGAAGAGTGGATTGTGACGACGGCAGCGACGAGAATTTTTGTCGTAATATATTTTTTAACATGTCTTTATTTGTCTGAAGTGGCTGAGGATGCTTGGTCGAAATGTTTTGGAGTAGAGAGCCATAGAGAGGGAGTTTCTCAGAGCTCCAGATTGAATCAGAAATGAATTAAATAGCTCGTGTCACCGACATTGGGTCTGAAGAAACATGGTGGGTAGGTCTCCTAGTTGGTGGACCGACGACGTAGTCAAGATCGGGGGGAGTCGTTGGATGTGTCATCGGTTGACACAGTGATGATGATCATAAGTATGATTAATTAAAATTAATTATTGCTTAAGTAAGCAGAAAAACAATCAAATGCTAAAATTAGCCAGAAAAATAAATCAGCCAGAAATGAGATACTTTCTCATCCGTTATATATAAATTTCATTTAGTCAAAATTGGAACTCTTAAAAGGACTTATTTATTGTCAACTTTTTATTAACCTATTTTATTTTTGATTCTTCTCCGCTTCGCAAGTTGCTATAGTTGTGTAGAAGAAGCAGGAAGAAACTCCACAACAACACATGTTTTAATAAAGTTTAACACAGATGTATTCAAATACACTTTACCAGATAAATGAAATCAAGATAATCAGGTGACATCACTGCCAAGTATTCTCATCATTTAAATATTCGTTTATTCAATAATAAATCTCTTCCATCGATTTCTTGTAGTATGCGTGTCAAATATTGCAAAATTTGTTTAATAATATTTTGCGGAGGATTACAAATCTGATTTCGTTTATTACAAATAAAAATGAATTACAGACTTTATGCAGTCGAATCTTTTAAAATCACGGTCGTCCTCTATCTTTTTAAACGGTTTTATTTAGTTCGACCCGTACGGAATTTATTTGGATCAAAATTAGAAATTGAAATTTAAGCAGTTGTCAGATTGATCTGAAATTTGGTACACACATTTAATTTAGATGACAATACAATATAATAAAATCAATAACACTATAAATTTAAGGTGGCCGCCGATACAAAATGGCGGATTATATATTTTTCCTTAACCCCCTCAATATGGGTATCAAATGAAAGGGCTACACTAGTAAAACACGATGTTTATGTCAAAATTCTAAATTCAAGATGGACGCCGTTCCAATATGGCGGACTAGGTACATATTTTTCCACAACCACCACAATATGGGTATCAAAAAACCGTTTAACTTAAAAGTTTTTTAAACGTATTTATATTTATTATAATTATTGTAAACTTTAAAAACAATATCATAAATAGAGAGATTCGCGGCCCAAAGCCGTAAGTAGCTTGGTCACTCTTTTTAAAAACAAACATATATTCAATATCCGCAACTCTACCCCAAAAGCATCAATAGACGCAATGCTGTGAAAATAACTAAAATACACTATACCAGTTCTATATCAGAGTAAATAAAAAGTTTCATATATATATTATTTTTATAAATTAAATATAATATTACTTAGGATACACGACAATAAATATAATATATTTTCATGTAACTGTCGTACCACATTGTTTTTTTCTTGTCATTTAATAAAAGAATTTGAAGAGAATGAAAAAAAAATGTATGCTCCCTCAGCGAATCACAGTCCGGATGCAGTGCTATGTAATACCACCCACCAATACCTATGTTTGGACAAAAAGCGGTGCATCCCAAATATGTGGGTCTGCAACCAAGAGGTAGACTGTGAAGATGGGAGCGATGAAGTCAACTGTACTTCTCTCCCTAAGCCTGGACTTAACGTAAGTATAACAGAATCAATTTCTCACTAAAATATTTTCTACTATCACATCTTGACAGCAAGAATAGGACCAATATTTAGCTACTTCCGCCATGCAGCAGTAGTCGTGCAACAAAGTGCATCGCCCGCCTGCCCGCTGATAAATGCGCATGCGGCAAACAATGCGAATTACACAACTATCACCATTTAATCACTCAACACGTGTTTCACCCCTCCACGGGGCATCTTCAGGAGTTATGTTACACAGATTAGTGCCAAACACAGAGTGGGGCATTTATCAGCGAGCTGGCGGGCGGTGCACTTTATTGCACGACTACTGCTACATAGCGAAAGTGGCTATACATTAGTCCTTTTCTTACATAAGACAGAGTTAGTACTATATAATGATATTGTTTCAGTCAACCTGCAAAGGATTTGTGTGTGACGGTGGTCGCTGCATCTCGAGCCTGTGGACATGTGATGGAACTTATGATTGCGGTGACCGAACCGATGAGGATATAGAAAACACTTGCAGTGAGTAGATTTAATATTTACGTATATAAATAAATAATTATAAATTAATAATTGAATGAAAAAATATTGGCACTGATCGGTGTAACATTACACCTCAAGGATACCCCGTGGAGGGGTGAAACACACGTTGAGTGAATTAACGGTGGTAGTTGTTTCGCATTGTTTGCCGCACGCGCATTTATCAGCGGGCTGGCGGGCGGTGCACTTCATTGCACGACTACTTCTGCATAGCGGAAGTAGCTATATATTAGTCCCTTTTTTAGTTAGTGTTAACCCTTTCGTAACCAGCGCCAAATAAAGCTGGCATCCATTTGCTCTTTCATTTGTCTCTTTCTTACTTATTATATATGTTTACACAGAACCACGAAAGGTTTGTTTACTTTTTGCAGATGAAATTTAGGCGTTACGAGTTTATTTTTGTTTATTTTATTTATCATGTGTCTGTCACTGTTTTTATAACCTTTTGATCGATATGATTTAATGCATTTTTAACAGGACATGCGTTACTCCCGCACACGGTTAACGATGGACTCGGATGTCGTGAGTTCGTGGGAGTGGGTCCGAGGAACTACAGGTGTTTGGACTACTCGTTCTGCCTGGTCGAGGAGCAGATGTGCGACGGTATCATGGACTGCAGGGACGGCAGTGATGAGGGGGACTTCTGTATCAAGTGTAAGTTATATATATATTTCTTTTTGGAAAGCCCAGGCTTTCTGCAAAGGTACCTACGATGACAGGTCCTGCGCTGCCATTCATTCTGCGGGTTCCCCAAACCTTAACTATGTGGACGGTCCACCTAGAGAAGGCCTATCCACGCTGCGTCTAACTACTTGTGGTCGTCATTCGAGAACCTTTCGACCTTAATGCCCATCGCTTGCACGAGTGATACGCCTCGCTCACTGCCATTTCAGACAGCCAATGTATATATATATATATATATATATATATATATATATATATATATATATATATATATTTACATTTATGATTAAACATCGTCAAAAATTATTACAAAAAAATACAAATCATTTTAATCAATCACTTTAATTCTAGGAACACTTTATGCAACACATACTCTTATTTTTTACGGAAAAATACATCTATTGTCTTTTGGGTAACGTTTTGTCTACGTTCTTGTAAAATACGTTCATAACACCCAACACTGTTTTTAATTGATGGTCAAGACACCATAGAGAAGTTGATGACTACATTATAACAGGTTGTCAAATATCTCCCTTCCGCTTTTTTGCTCTTTATTCAATGCTTTATAAAAAGTGTTACAGTGATCGGATTTAGTTCAAATATGCGCCGTTTTGTTCGATAATCTGTTTCCATCTAGACGGCAACTTCATAATACCTCCCTCGTAGAAGCCCCCCTCCTTATTTGCGAAGAACTCGGACAGCCACTTTTCACAAACCTCTTTTGAGTTCAACTTTACACCACCAAGGGCGTTCGCCATGGACAGGAACAGGTGGTAATCACTTGGCGCTATGTCCGGGCTATATGGTGGATGTGATAAAACCTCCCATCCGAGCTCCCGTAGCTTCTGACGAGTCATCAACGAAGTGTGTGGTCGGGCGTTGTCCTGGTGGAACACTACACCCTTCCTGTTGGCCAATTCTGGACGCTTCTGGTCGATCGCCTGCTTCAAGCGGTCCAGTTGTTCGCAGTAGATAGTAGAATTAAGCGTCTGGCCATATGGGAGCAGCTCATAGTGGATGATTCCCTTCCAATCCCACCAAACACACAGCAAAACCTTCCTGGCCGTCAATCCCGGCTTGGCCACTGTTTGGGACGATTCACCGGCCTTCGACCACGACCGTTTTCGCTTGATATTGTCGTATGTGATCCATTTTTCGTCGCCAGTCACCATCCGCTTCAAGAATGGGTCGAGTTCGTTCCGTTTCAGCAGCATATCGCAGGCGTTGATTCGGTCCAGAAGGTTTTTTTGCGTCAAATCATGCGGCACCCAAACATCAAGCTTTTTTTTGTATCCAGCCTTCTGCAGATGGCTTAAAATGGTTTGGTGACTAACTTCCATCTCCTGGGCGATGTCACGAGATGCCACATGCCGGTCTAACTCGATGTAGTCCATGATTTGATCGGTATTTGATCGGAGGTCTTCCGCCGGCTGGCTTATCCATGGTGTCGTTTTCGCCGGCTCTGAATCGTCGAAACCATTCCTCCGCGGTTCGAAGTGATAGAGTACCATCCCCCAAAACACCATTAATCTCACGGAACGTTTCTCTAGCGGATTTGCCTTTAACGAAGGAAAACTTTAAAATAGCGCGAATTTCGGCGTTAGTGAACTCCATGTTTACACGTCTATAACTGTTGAACGCAATATCCAAACTAATCATGCATAGCGTCGTTTTGTAGGTTATGTCAAGACCTTTCAAATTATGTATAGTATTGCCAGATACGAGCTCTGTAGCGCTTTGTACATAGCCGCGAAATTCAAAAGACAAAAAGGCGGAAGGGAGATATTTGACAATCTATTATTTATACGCACTCTTTCGCGTAATTCGAGGCATTTGAGCGCGAAATTTGCAATTCGCGTTATAGTGAAACCGCGTATAACGGGGTCGCGTAAAGCGGGGTGTTACTGTATATTTATATAGTTTTACAGTTAGATTCTGTTTGGAATTTGCCATGGTAGTTAATGGTAAGTATAGTTTAATCAGAGACGTATTTAGCCGGGCTATTATTTGTTATTTTTTGCGATGAAGGTAGGTCCCTGAGTAATTGGACCGACGACATAGTTAAGGTCGCTGGAAGTCGCTGGAAGTCACTGGAAGTTGATGGAAGTTACTGGAAGTCGGTCATCTGGACGCTCGTTGGGGGAGGCCTATGCCTATTGCAGGGCTTCTATAGGCTGACATAATGATGATGTTGATGATTGGTGAACGGTTAATTTTATTTTATTGAAATCACCTTACTGTCTTTTTAAAAAGAATTTGAAAATGTACACTATTATTAATTATACACGATTATTGGTTATATGTGTGAAGCCGTTATGGGGTACAATATGTACTTTATTTGTCAGCAAAAAGTTTAAAAGATTTTATACCAATTTCAAATCTTGTATAAAGTGATCACTATGAAATATGTTACATTAATCGCTGGTGATGAAATAGGAATATGAAACGTAGTCGCATCTATTAAGAAAGTTCAAGGTCAAAGTCAAGTAATGGAGGGGGCCGAGTTCGGAGCTTTATTGCTCTATAGGAAAACCAAGGTCATCAGCTCGAAGAATTATTCGTGGGCCGTTGGGAACGAAAGGTTCTAGAGGGCGGGTGAATAGGCACTCCACTGAACCGACGAAACATCTTGTCGATCATTGAAGAAGGTCTATGCCTATAGCTTCTATCAACTGTTGTGATGATGACAAATTCTATATTTTTAACATTGCATTTATTATCTTAATAACAGGGCATACGATGTGTTCAAACTTTACGTGTGGTGGGAACGATTCGGCTTGCAGTCCAGAGCGCGAAGGCCCTGGTTGCATCTGTCTCCTTTCCAACACTTTGCAGCAGTATAACTATACCAGTAAACGATGCCAGGTAAGTTCGTCTCGATCAGACTACTTCTAAGTTAGATTACTTGAATATTTAAGTAATAATAAAAAATTGCGATTTTTGAGGACATTTTTTGGTCTCGTTTGGAAGTTTCATATGCATTTATAGTACCCGGCGATAAATATTGCACATCAACGTTTGGAAAGAGACAGTCGGCTAATTTCGGCTTTGTAGAGCGTGATCTCTGTCACACGAAATACAAACAGTCCGGTATCTATTAGGAGCTGTTAAAACAAGTATCGAATCAAAATAAAAATAATAATAATTCTAATTCTCAGTTACTTCCATTTCACCATATTATTTTTATTTTTATTACAATATCTCATTTTAACAATAGGTATAATGGTGTTTATTATGTAGTTGTAATTTTCCTAAATAATTAAATACGTAAACATAATTTGAACATGTTATATTTATTTTATTTTACCCCAATCTAAAGCCATCACTTATAGAAAAATTGGTGTATTTTATACAAAGAATAAAAGTAATTATCAAAAGAAGCAAATGATACTTGTTGTAACAGCTCCTAATAGATACAACAATAGGTGCGACAGAGATAAGGCTCTACGAAACCGAAATTAGTCGATTGTCTCTTTCCAAAGGTCAATGTGCAATATTTATCGCCTTGTATTATATTTTGTTGAAGGTTGCCTTTATATCCTATTTCAACCTTAAAAATTATCATACAGGGTAAAATTCACGGAAGGTGAAGGTCTAGTAGAAGACGAGTGTCCTGACTGAAAAACTTACATCAGTAGCTTTGGAAAGAACATACGTTCGATTCTTTTTTTATAAGGATCTTTATTCCACTGACATTAGCGCCTTTGTTTTTATATTTACGTTTAATATTTCCGATTTATTTTTTCGCTCACACTTTTGCATCTTACAATGTTTACTAAGTCTCCTGATCTATTTTAACGACGCCATAACAATGTTCAGTTTTTAAAATTACGTTTTGCACGAACACTTTCTTCATCACTATTCCATATTGCCATCATCTGGTTATCACTGTACTTCGTGTGATGTTAAAGAGACACGTTATGTGTTGATGGAATGTGTCAAGAATCGAATAAAAGACTCAATGTAGCAATTAAAATATAATCTATAAGATGTTAGTACCGCACAAAATGTTTTATCAAAATCACAATTAGAAGTTGCTAGATTATTTTGAAGATTTACGTCTTGCGTCAATAGTGATTATTAAATAATTTTATATTGCAGTACACGCCGAGAAATATTGCACATCGACTTTTGGAAAGAGACAATCGTCTAACTTCGGCTTCGTGGAGTGTTATCTCTTTCGCACGAAATACATCGACTGTCAAAACGTTATATAGGTAGTGTGGGACAGAGATAGTGCTCTACGAATCCGAAATAAGCCGATTGTCTCATTCCAAAGGTCAAGAATATAATACTAATAAGAATGCTGAAGAATATAACAGATAATGAATGTTTATCAGAACGTGGACGCATGTCAGCAAGCCAGACCTCAATGCTCTCACACCTGCATCGATCGCGGAGGACATTTTGAGTGCCAATGCGACCCCGGCTACGTGAGGGATCCTCTGGAGTACCTCTGCTATGCGCCAGGTATGTGGTGATAACCTTAGACATGCAAAAGCATGTCGACCATATTCTATTATGACTTTATTTCCCCTGCCAAATGTATAGGCAGGGACGTTACATCTTTCTCTTTTCTTTCCTTATAATCTCTCTCTTTTTCTTCACATCCTTCAAAGAATCTTTCATTCTTTACTTTCTGATCTTCTTTCACACATCTCCTTACTACCCTCATCTTCTTTACTGAATACATTTGGTTCTCACATCACAGCATATATATTTTACGATTGTACTTTAAAATTTTTTTTAGCTTTGTATTAATTTTTTTCTAACCAAGTAGATGTTTGGCCCTTATGTCGAAATGTGAAACGGGTATTATTTGCTAGTTATAGCTCAAGCTTAGGTCCACTTGTGGGCCTACCAAAAAAAGAGCCTTCGGAGTCGCGGGTGCTTAGAGTGGGGCCCTAAACTCCCACTAACTTAAGCGACTCTGTAGCGGACGATTGATCGATGTGGTCTCGACCCATTGTGTTAACACCAGGAGGGTTTCGGGAGTAGGATCGACTACCCATACTATGGGACACGCTATCTGAATTATTAAAACTCGAGGGAAGATAGATACCGCGGTACCCCACAGCGCGCAGAGGGCTTTAGTGGGTAGGAATACCACATAACCCTGTCCTCCCCCCAGAGGTAGAGTATCTTAAACATCCGTCAGATCCCCCCCCCCCGAAAAAAATCCACTCGTCCCCACTTTGGACCTAAATCTGAAGTATCAAACTCAAGGCCCACAGGCCACATGTGACCCGAGATTAACATATTTGCGCCCGAGATTCAACGCAAGGTGAAAATAAAATAGTAATGTGAATTAGAAATGAACTTGACATATGAAGTTATAATATACTTTATTCATGAAAATATGGATCATTTTAATCGATATGAAATTTCACGACAAATAGAAAATACAGTATCAGACCAGTGATGACAAGTAACATCATTTAAATAATATTTTCACATTATATAAGTTTATTACAATTTACTAGGCAAAATGAAAATATTTGTTTCTATGATCCATGATTTTATTGGCGGAACACCTCAAGCTTTGAGTTTGTATGATTCTCTCTAGGACTGGTAATTATTAGAGGTAATGACAACCCGGAATCCAAAATAGAAATGTGTATATTGATCAAACTTAGCCCATATTCATACCGATTCTTAAAACTACGAAAACAATATTCAACCAATCAAAACCGTCAGCCAATCACAAGGCGAGAAGTAATGTAGAGCGCCATCTCTCGGTAGATGTAAACACAGAGCGCTCTGGCGAGGGATTCCCCTGTTCGATGCGCAGCTGACGATGACGTAATGGCAACAATTCTCAACCTTTTTTATTCATTACCCCTTCTAAGCATTACTTAAATTCTTCCGACCGTCTATGTAACATAATATTAATATTCAAGCGAAAGAGTTAAAATCATTTTGAGTCCAATTTTGAATTTCGAAGGCGACACCTTGACAATCAAATTGCACCCTTGTGAGGCGTGGTTTCCAATTTGAGAAACGCTCCATGGTATCTCAATCCGGTGAAAAATGTTTAATGGCATAAAAAAAACATGTAGGTTTTTCGATCGAATTTTCTGCTCACAAATAATGCGCGGGAAGCGACAAATAAAAATCAATAATTGTTTTTAATCACAACATCTGCAAGCAAAGCGATCTTATACTAGCGCACTACATCTGGATTGTCTTAAATACGCATTTACAATGGTCGCCATCTTGAATTATTTCTTAATGTTGCCATTTAGTTTCTCAAAGTCCCTACAAATTTCAGTGGCTTTGCCGTAAATAAAATCAAAATAAGAATTTACTGAAGTTTGATGTTTTTTTATGATGGCAAATGTCATTCACCTGTCCAGGTGTGGAGGCGCTGCTGTTCTTCAATACGCAAACAGACATACGATACGTGACCGTCAAGTCCAAGCAACAGGTCGTCGTAAGCACCGGAATTAAACAGGTAACAGATAAATATAATTTAGTTAAACATTAACAGTTTTTTAATAATATGGTTTTCCAACAGGTGCAGTACCCGGCGATTAATATTGCATATCGATCTAGAAAGAGACAATCGTTATCTCTGTCGCACGAAATGCAGCGACTGACAAAACGTCACATATATATCTCTCTCAATATTTATCGCCGAGTATTGTATGTATCTTTTAGGTAAACCAGCAGTATATAAGTCAAAAGTTTTCGTTTAAATCAGTGATTCCCAAAGTGGTCTATATCAACCCCTAGAGGTCTATGACAACCTGCAAGGGGTCTACGTCAGCGAAAAAAAAATTGAGGGTCCATGAAATGAAAATGGGGTCCACGATAGTGGATCTCAACACATACACTGATAGTACCTATTTACTTACATCATGATATCTTATAATATCAAAATATTTACATTATTTATAAAAGTACCTATGAAGTACAAAAATTATTATATATATGTGTTAAAATTATTACATATGTTTATAAAACTGTGTAAGTTGTAGGATGTTGGTATTCGCTTTGTGGTCGCAATACATTTTGAACTTGTAAAAACCTGGGAGTCACAGTCTCAGAGCTTAGGTAAGTAGGGGGTCTACCCAACACGGAAAAACATGGCAAGGGGTCTACGACACATTACACACACATGGTTTAAATAATGACCTTTTATAGATGTTTCTTTATAGAATGTGAAAGATCATCGATGACACATCAGAAAGAAAGATTATCGATGACACATCAGAAAGAAAGATTATCGATGACACATCGATTAAGGATCTTTCACAACTTTTATAAAAAAAAAAAACATCAAATACGAAGAGAAAAGTGATCGCACGTAAGAAACATCTGGCTTTTATGACTTTAGAAACCAGAGCAGCTCATAATTTAAAAATGTTTCCTTCGGCACGATATATTCTTTATTAAAAGGTTTTATTTAGTTAGACCCGTACGGAATTTGTTTATTTAGATCAATATTAGAAATTGAAATTTAAGCACCTTCCCGTTGTCAGATTGATCTGAAATTTGGTACCCACATTTAATTTAGATGACAATACAATATAATAAAATCAATAACATTATAAATCTAAGATGGCCGCCGATACAAAATGGCGGATTACATATTTTTCCTTAACCCCCTCAATATGGGTATCAAATGAAAGGGCTACACTAGTAAAACACGATGATTATGTCAAAATTTAAAATTCAAGATGGACGCCGTTCCAATATGGCGGACTAGGTACATATTTTTCCACAACCACCACAATATGGATATCAAAAAACCGTTTAACTTAAAAGTTTTTTAAATGTATTTATTCTAATGGGCTATTACAAGCACTTTCGAATCGTTTATCAGCATAAAATATAGGCGGTTGTCCCTACAGGAAGCTACCATCAGCTCAGAAGGCAGTTCTGCTGAGAGCCGACGAGAAACTCAACAGTTGCTCTTTACAAATATAGTTTTATAAAGAGCGCGCGACAATAATTAACTTCCCGAGCGAGCAGCGACAACATTTAATTCCACGCATTAACATCAGTATAGTATTCTTGGATAGAATAATATACTTTTATCAACGTTTTTTTAATATTGGATTTAAATCTGTACAATGGCAGATCTGAAATTAACTGTGGAATTTGATCGTACATACCTTGTACCATAAACGATTTATTTAATTTTTGAAGATAACACTGTTTCTATGACAGTTCTTTTTAAATAAATTTGGATGTTATCTGTAATCTGTTATGGTGTGGTGGACACAAAGAGATATAATATTGATGGAACTACGAGGTACCAGAGCGATAGGCAGACCTAATGCCAGATGGGCTGACAAGATCGTGGCTACACCAGGTCACGAGTGGCTTAAAAACTATGGAGGAGGCTTTTACCCTGAGGGACCCCCTCATACCCCCATATAAACTTAGTACAAAATTATCAAAACTATTATTTAAAATTACTAATTTTACGTCATTTGTATGTAATGAAATAAAGCTTTATTATTATTATTATTATTATTGGTATGGTAATCTGTTTTTCACAAAAAAATTATGTTTTTTGGTGTTACCAGGCACATGGCGTATCTTACGATGGCAGCCATCTTTACTGGGTGGAAACGGCGCAGGGGCACCAGTCTATAGTCAGAGCTCAGCTGGACAATATCCACGACTCTAAAGAGGTGAGTAACTGTCCTCATCACTTCAGCTGCAGGACGCCCACTGTTGGACAAATACCATCCCCAGAAAAATTCAATAGCACTGATATTAAACCCTGATATGGTCGTCACCTTGGTGGACATTCTACGCAGTATTGGCTGGTCTGTGGTCTCTAGAAATTCAAGCTCCCAGAAGACGCTTTGCTATGTGGCTTGCCTACTTCCACTTGGGTGTGGAAGTAAATGTATGATCAACTAATAAGAGCTCGTATTATTTACGTATCACCATCATCACATCGGTAGACGCCTACTAAAAGGACTATAACCCTCCTTTCCCCCACTTAAACCTAATGGATGCCTCAAAAAAGAAGGGGGGGAGGGGGTATCCATGTCGCATCAACCGGTTCATGGTATACGTTTGTTATACTCTAACAACTAAATTATATTTTTGTCCAGGTGCTTGTGGGGTTAGGTCTTGAGGACCCAGGCGACGTGGCAGTAGACTGGCTGGGTGGCAATATCTACTTCAGCGACTCCGCGAGGAGAATCATATCCGTATGCAAGACCGACGGTTCGGTCTGTGCGACCATACCCACGGAGACCAGACGCCCGAGATATGTGACCCTCGATGTGAATCGTGGGTAAGTGGCTAAATTTTGTTAATCTTAATGAAGTTTATAGAGGTTAACAGACGACGAAGAATTGATCGTGTGAGGAAGATGGAATATTCAATGACTGCGCTTGCGACTCATTTAAATAATGCAAAAATGGAAATTTGAAGTTTTTTTCAGTCATATTTGTAAGCGACTTCGTGTCGAGTATGCGCATGCGCATATGCGCGTGTGCGCGTGTGTGTGTGGATACTTTAGGAATCGTGGAAGTTTCTCTATCCTAATTGAAATTAAAGCTTGTATGCAGTAAACCTCATTCCGAAACTGACTGTTCTGAACATCATTAATGCTCATATTTCTAAAAGTACATGACTATTATACACCTGATGGAATATATGAAAAGTTCTCTGAGTTGTAGCTCGAAATCCATCGACAAGTTTCAAGTGGCAGCTACAATACCATTACTAAAATTGTATTCTTTTTTATTTCCTCCAGAATGATGTTCTGGTCGGACTGGCACAAGCAGGCCGTTATCATGAAGGCTCGCATGGACGGCATGGGAGCTGACGTGCTCGTGGAAGGGTTGCAGACCTTCGCCACAGGCCTGGCGGTGGACGCTCCCAACCAACGCTTGTACTTCGTCGACGGCACCGTCCAAGTTGTCAAGATCGATGACGGGAAAACCTATGTTTGTATTTTCTAATTCTTAATTTAAAATTACATGATCTTCCTTTGTGTTATTACAATAAATAACAAATATTATTGATTTATCGATGATTATCTTTAATCTTACTAAGATACTGTTCACGAGTTGTATTGTTTATTTATTTATTCATATTTTTATCTAGATTTAGAGCAGAGATTCTGCAGACTTTTTCCAGAAGCTTCTGGTTGATTCCCTGAAGCTACATTTCTCCCATTTACTAAACTCTGCGTAAATGTGGAGATATATAGCTATGAAAATTTAAATATGAAATCCCAAAATCGAATTAATAATTTTCGAAAATAAAGAATGACGTTTGATTAATTATTTATTAGAATGTGCTGTGAGAGGATATAAAAAAAGTAAAATTAACCCATCAAAAAATAATTCCATACAACTTTACTTGTTTCATTTAACATTAATCATGTACTCACTGAATTATGACCCAAACAATCCTTTCATCATTTGTGTGAGATATGAGAAGAGAAGGAGAGCTTTACTTTATAATAACAGTGCTACCGTAATCGCTGTACCGCGCCTTAGGTATGCAAACGGCGAGACGAAAGGGAGGGGAGTATCGACCACTTTGTTCCGTTGAAAGTAAGAAGACCGGACATCGAGTCGAACCTTGGGGAAGTCTGCGCTATTTCGATGATATGATGACGAAAATTTACATCTTCATTTCAGTCGTTATTCGAAGAGCCCTTCCATCACCCGTACTCCATAGCAGTGTTCGAGAACACAGTCTTCTGGAGCGACTGGACCACTAACACGGTGCAGAGCACAGACAAACTGCACAGCAGCACAGAGAAGAGGAATGTGATTTTGTCACTTGATGTTCCAGTGTTCGGTGAGCTAAATATTTCGTATAATTGAAGTTATTAACACTTTGCCGTCCGTTTCGTAAAAATTTATTCGCTTGGCGCCGGCAGCGCTAATTCGGATTACTTGGCTTGTCGCCGGCCGTTTTTGAAATTATCGGGAAATTATAAAATTATATTATATTAAATTATAAATTATAAAATTACTCTCTACTTACTTTCATGAAATTTCGAAGATATACATACGTAAATAAATACAAGATTTGTTTGTTTTATATAAGTGTTTATTTCCATTCTCTTTGGTATTCAGTATTTGTCTTTCGTATGGTATGTAGCAAAACAGTCTCCAAGATGCAACGTCAAATTCGCAATTGCGTAAATATTTCACTATCTTCCGCCGAATCTGCTCCACTTTCATTTTCTTCATCTCCAATGTCTTCTTCCGAATCGGCTAAATCGTCCGAAATATCAGACAAGACGTCCGCGCATTCATAAATAATCGTGTCGTATATTTCGTCTGCCATGAAAGGGCACAAGCACTTATAAAAACAAAAAAAAACTTGACGTTTGTAACTTATTGTTACCTAAACAAAACACCAACAGAACTCAACAGCAACAGAACTCAGCGATACTATTTATACTATTTTGCACTCGACACCACTGTGGTTTCGCCGGACGGCACAGTATTGATTAAGTATTAAATCCAAAAATACTTAAACTACGCAAGAACTCAAGTCAACGTCGTAGTTGGATTTTCACGTCTAAAGTGGCAGTAGGCAAGACACATCGGTCGTGTAAGTGTAGTGGCCATGGAGACCTAAAAGTCAAAGTATCGCTGGATGCAGGAAGAGTAAGACCGATCATTGTGAATACCTTTCAGGTCATGCAGTGGGTGTCTATTGGGTAGCATGGTCACGATGATGATTAAGTAAAATTATCTCTTAGAGTAGAAAACCTCTGGAGAAAAAGAGATTCTCTATCTTAACTGAAAGTAAAGTCTTTATCTTGTTTATTTAGGGAAAAGAAGTAACTTTGCCAATATCGGCCATTTTTACCCAGAAAATTATTTAAAATAGGTGTATTGGAACTCGTAGATTGCAAATATTTAAAAACAAGATAAAATGATAAGGGCGATTGTCATTTTATTCGGTGGGCGTGGTGATGTAATCCTGGTAATGGGTCTTGAAAGAAGGATCTAGGTTACCCTGAGAGCAATTAAAAATGAGGAGATCCTCGAAGCTCGAAGAATTATTCGTCTGTATAGTAGCAGATGGTGTTGGGACCGAAAGCTTCCCAAGTGGTGACCAAGAGCTGGTCAATTTCACGTCATTCATCATTGTTTGATCTTTAAACCACGCTGTTACCTGGGTCTCTCTCGGCTGACTTGATGGTGATGACGTTGTTTTAACTAAGAAAGGGGCTAATATATAGCTACTTTCGCTATGCAGCAGTAGTCATGCAATTAAGTGACGATGGTGATTAAGTAAATTGTCCCTTAGAGTAAAAAACCTCTGGAGATAAAGATATTCTCTATCTTAACTGAAAGTAAAGACTCGTGTGAAGTATACCTCATGATTGTTCCATATGGAATGCTTTAATTTGTTACATTTACATGGGAATTTTATACACCAGCGTGGATATTATAGCGAGAAGTTACCACGGCCTCGCGGCGCATACGTTATATTCATGTATTTTGACTGTTGTTCGAAGTCCTTCACTTAGTTCTCTACTTTTTATATAGCCTCCGTTTATGAGAACCGCTTCCCCTGCCTCCTGACCTTACAATTCGAGTAAATCAGTTTTTCAGAGTTTTACTTGTTATTAAGTAAGTAAGGGACCAATATTTAGCCACTTCCGCACATGCAGTCGTAGTCGTGCAACAAAGTGCACCGCCCGTCAATCCGCTGATAAATGCGCATGCGGCAAACAATGCGAATCACACAACCGCCACCGCCAAATTACTCAACACGTGTTTCACCCCTACACGGGGCATCTTCAGGAGTTATGTTACACCGATTAGTGCCAAACACAGAGGCCCTCCTTTCGTTCTTTGCATGTTCCATCTCTCCTCATTTGCAAATTTTCTTCCATACATCGTCTTTCTTCCTTCATCTACATTTTCTGATCACAATTTTACATTACATATTTCTAGTTTTACAATAAGAGATAAAAACCGCTTTTTTAATTTTCGTTTTACCTGTATTGCTTTTTATATGATTTCCTGCGAGTCTTATCGACCCTTAGTATCAAGGGATGAGTCTTATTCCTATTTATTGTGTTCTGCACCACTTTTTACTATAGTCAAGGAATGTATGAAGCAGATTGTCGCCCTTCAAGAAGGCGATACCTGCTCCCTCTATCTTTCTCCCCATCTCGCTCTCCAAATCTGAGCGGACAGTTTTATACTTTAGGTGTAGATATTTGATTGATATTAAATTCTATTGTATTAATTGTGACAGATATGCACATATACCACCCGGTGATGGTGAACCGGACAAATAGCCCGTGCGATCACGCAAAATGCACGCACTTGTGTCTCATCACATCCAACACGACACATGTCTGTGCGTGTCCTGACGGCATGGATCTGATTGCTGGAACTACTTGTGCTCGTAAGTTAAAAAATAATTAAATAAGAGTTAGCCTGGCTAGTATCTTTGGTTGAACTTAACAACAATTATGAAAATAATAAAATAAATCTATATAGAAATTCACAAAAGACAACAGACAACAATCTGGTCTTGGTCGGCGAAATATAAAAATAGTTGCAGAGCTTATATTATCCACTATATTAACGTGTTATTTGATATTGCCGCATAACATTACCTAGGCTATGATGCTGAATACCCCAATCTATGATGATAAATACCTAAAGCTCTGATGATAAATATCTAAAGGTACGACCTTAAGATATGATGATGAATACCTCAATGATGATGATGAATATCTAAAGCTAGGGCGATAAATACCTAAAGCTATGAGGGTGAATAACTAAAGCTATGATGATAAATACCTAAAGGTATGATGATGAACACGTCAAGCTATGATTATAATTACCTAATGGTATGTTGATGAATACCTCAAGCTCTGATGATAAATACTTAAAGCTATGATGATGAATACCTCAATCTATGATGATGAATATCTATAGCTATGGCGATAAATACCTAAAGCTATGATAATGAATACATGAAGCTATGATGAGTTTATCATTTAATTGTGTATTAAAATACACAACACTATTCTAGATGGGGATAACTACAGGCCAGAGTATTTAATTGTCGGAGGCGGTTCTTCATTCACTCGCGTCCAACTTCACAACCTCGGTAACCCTGAGAGTCACGCCACGCACTTCGATATCGGCAGAGTCCAGGCCATGGCACACGACAATGTCAGAGGTATGTTTTTAATTAAATATTCAATAATTTGTTACGCAGTATGTTTCGAGTCGATTGCTTTTTTTTTTAAAGAATATATTATGTAATATAATCTGTGATTTAAAATTAACTTCTCACTACTATTTTACATTTATTTGTACACGATGCACGCCGGCGCCGCCGTCTCTAGGGGCGCCGCGGCGCTCCCTGAGACAGCTAAGAGCATCGTCTTGGACCATCATGGTACAACAAGGATATGACAGAAGCGGCCAACCAGCGCGGTGGCGGCAGTTGTCAAACGAGCGCCCTATGGGCGGCTTTTTTAAACGGTTTTATTTAGTTCGACCCGTACGGAATTTATTTATTTGGGTCAAAATTAGAAATTGAAATTTAAGCACCTTCCCATTGTCAGATTGATCTGAAATTTGGTACACATATTTAATTTAGATGACAATACAATATAATAAAATCAATAACATTATAAATCTAAGATGGCCGCCGATACAAAATGGCGGATTACATATTTTTCCTTAACCCCCTCAATATGGGTATCAAATGAAAGGGCTACACTAGTAAAACACGATGATTATGTCAAAATTTAAAATTCAAGATGGACGCCGTTTCAATATGGCGGACTAGGTACATATTTTTTCACAACCACCACAATATGGGTATCAAAAAACCGTTTAACTTAAAAGTTTTTTAAGTGTATTTATTTTCGAATATATTGTTTCCACTCGAAATAAACCTTAATTCCCCTTGTTTAAAGTTAAAAAGCGGCCAGACAGCGTAGCGTCGGTAGTGCGGCGGTGTGAAACGCGAGAGGCTTTTTCGACCATTTTGTTCTACTTAAAATGAACCTTATTTCAAGTCCCACACTACCTATGTGACGTTTTGTCAGTCGTGCGACAGAGATAACGCTCTACGAAGCAGAAATTAGCCGATTGTCTCTTTCTAAAAGTCGATGTGCAATATTTATCGCCGTGTATTGTATATGTTTTTAATTATTGTAATTTGTTTTTTGTTTATAGATATTTTGTACATATACGACGGTCAGCGTAAAAATATCAATTACATCAGTATGAACGACTTCACTCTGGGAATAACACACACATTCCTCTACCATGGATTAGAAAATGTTGTTGATATGGATTACGGTGAGTTGTAATGCTTGAAAATCTTAAATCCATTGATATGTACATACATATGAATAAATGAATATAAAGATAAATAAATATGATTTATTAGATTACGATTGGAATTATTGATATCGCCACTCCAACCGAATTATTTGAAAGTCCGAAAATGATCTTTAAACGAGGTTGTTACCTAGGCGTCTCTCGGCTAACATGATGGTGACAAAGGGACAAATATATAGCTACTTCGGCTATGCAGCAGTAGTCGTGCAATTAGGTGCACCGCCCGCCAGCCCGCTGATAAATGCACGTGCGGCAAACAATGCGAAACACAACTACCACTGTTGATTCACTCTACACGTGTTTCACCCCTCCACGGAGCATCCTCAGGAGATGTTATACCAGTGCCAAACACTGAGTGCTGGTTCGACTACTGCTGCATAGTGGAAGTAGCTATATAGTAGTCCCTTTCTTAGATAGGATAGACTTCCGCAAGGTAACGAGTGAATCTATCAGAGACATAGTATTAATAAATACAATTCCATAATAATTTAAATATAATCCTATTCCTACCCCCCCCCCCCATGTAACATACATCTGTTGCGAATAGCCACTCGCTCAATATATTATTTAACCCTTTTCTCGATAATGTATCTGTAGAGATACATCAGAATTTAAAAAAATAGTGGCATCAATTTTGAACGCAAATTAATCATTCGTATGTAAATGTTTAGCTAATTTCTTAATTTTCGAACGCTTCTTCAGTTTTTTCCTGTTGGCATCCTTGGGTCTTAAAAGTCAAGTGTTATGAATATTAATGTAAAATTAAAAAAATTGCCAAGTTAAGGGTTAATATTTATAATGGCAACATTTAGTTAAGGTAGGAATCGGGCGTGACAAACGAAAAAAAAATAGGTCATTATATCTGACAAAAAACATCCACTTAATTAGAAAAGGAATTAATGTTGCCGCAATAAATATTAATATCTCCGTGGCGCAACAGTAACGCGTCTGACTCCGGATCAGAAGGTTGTGTGTTCAGATCACGTCGGGTTCAACATTTGTAAGCGTCACTCTTGGTGAAATAATTTAAATTTCTTACTGTGTACAATTGGTACCTATTTCTTGTTTGTTTTACAGTTTTATACATTCAACATTGTTGCATGAGCATCTGTCATTGTAAAATGACAATTGTCACACCCGATTCTTGACATAACTAAATGTTGTTGTTATAAATATTAAACAATATGTACTTGAATATGTGGCTTTTCGCCACAAATCATTTCTGTATTAAAGCCAAAAGGTCAAACTTTTGTAGAGTTCACTTGCCAAATTGCCTTTTCTAACAATCAAATTGCCCCCCTGTGGGGAGTGGGTTTTACATTGGAAAACGCTGGATCCTGGACTTCCCTGGTTCCTGTGTCTTCTGAACTCTTTAATAAGGTCTTCTGTCCACCTTGTTACTGAACGTCGTGTGCTCTTTCCGTGGCCTTTGCTTCAGAACTTTAAACTCTCAGCGACCATGCTACGCGGTATGGTCTGCAAACTGAGGCCTATGTGACATCCTATCGCTAAAATAATAACGATGATGAATTTGACTACATAATTCTTAATGTTATCATTGTTTCCAGATTACGTAACAGACTGTCTTTATATATTGGACTCGGGCCGTCGCATCATAGAAGTGGTGTCTTTAAGGACCAAGCAGAGGGCGTTACTCTACAGTTTCCGTGACGAGGAGATACCAATCAGTCTTTGTGTTATGTCGGATTATGGGTAAATCGAGTTTGAATTAATAATTTAAAAGTAAGAAAAGGACCAATATTTAGCCACTTCCGATAGTAGCCGGTACTAGATACACCGTACCACTCTGTGTTTGGCACTAATCGGTGTAACAACTCCTGAAGATGCCCCGTGGAGGGGTGAAACACGTGTTGAGTGATTTAACGGTGGTAGTTGTGTAATTCGCATTGTTTGCCGCACGCGCATTTATAAGCGAGCTGGCACTTTTTTGCACGACTACCACTGCATGTGCGGAAGTAGCTATATATTGGTCCTTTTCTTACTTAGGATGGTCTTCCGTAAAATAACGCCTGTTTCCATTAAATATTCAAAAGGGTTTAATAGTATACAAGAGATAAAGTGGCAGTAGGTGAGGCATATTAATCGTGCAACTGCCTGTGATTGGGGCTGAAAGGATCTCCAGTAGCGACCTGGATCCAGTAGACGTGGCATATGCTAGGTGGACCGAAATGAAACGAATAAAACCGAATGCGGGCAGTGCAGGGTATAGCATAGCGATCTTTGGACTATACAATGCAGTGGGCATCTATTGGTTAGTGATGATGATTAGATAGATGATGGTAATGATGATGAATAACTAAGCTTGGTCACGCACAGCTCAGGTTACATTAGATATTTATTGTGATCAGATTACATTCTCAGTATACAACCAGCTAATTTCAATATTGTTGTTTATATGTGAAAGTCTAAAAGAAGTAAAGAAATGTAAAAAGCTTAAAATGACAAGTAGATAATATTGAATATATTTTTTTCACAGGAGAATGTTGGTCGCCATTGTTGAAAGCGAACAGAACAACGAGATTCATGTCGACAGTATAGGCTTGGACGGAGAGGATAGGAAACATATGATACTTAATAATTTAATGGGTGAGTGATTCTTAATTCTATATTTTTAAGGTTATTTTTAATTATTATTTTGGCTCTATTTAAACAGTTTAAATTATAATAATTTGAAATAACGCAGGAATAAAATGGCCTACAACTAAAATATGTTACAGCACCCGACGATAAACATAGCACATCGACCTTTGGAAAGAGACAATTGCGGCTAATTTCGGCTTCGTATAGCGTTATCTCTGTCGCACGAAATACAACGACTGACAAAACGTCACATAGGTAGTGTGGGACAGAGATAGTGCTCTACGAAGCCAAAATTAGCTGAATGACTCTTTCCAAAGGTCGATGTGCAATTATTATCGCCGAGTACTGTATATTACAATGATGCTAAAAACAATAGACGATACAATTAATAGATAATCAAAAAAAAAAATCAAAAGTTTAATTTCAAATGTTGCAGTTATATTTGTTCAGTTGCACTGTTAATCAAGTTGACTTTGACACCATTAAACGAGTCAAATTAAAAAAAAACATTTCCCGCCATTTTAAATGTCATTCTGGCATCCTATTCAAATTGTGTAGTTCGTTTTTAAAGATTTACTTCATTAAAACCGTTTTATCATATTGTCTCCTAAAAGGTACTAGATGGCGTTAGCCAGTGTACTTAGTATCTTCACAACTCCGTATGCGTGTAATAGGAGTTCCAAAAAAATAATTTTTTCACATACATTGTGCTTTAGTTTATAAAATGTAGCTTGTAACGTCTATTAATTACTATACATGTATATTTATATATAAATATTGAGTTATTAATTAGTTCGTTCTTTGTAAACAACTAGCGCCATCTGTCGACGCCGGAACAAACTATAAAGTTCTTATATATACTTTGTTGAAACATTTGTTTTTAACCAAATTAAGTACGTAATGAAGTATTAATTGTTTATTAATATTTCAGGTCCTTACGTCAGGTTGCGTTATGCTCAGGATATGGACATCGTATTTATTTCTGATGAAGGACATGGTATCATAGATTTCATCCATCCAGAAGGTAATGGTTTGTTCTATTTATAACCTATACGCTCATTGAATTGTTCATTGTGAAAACAACAAGATATCAATGATTAAAAAACTTATAATTTAAATTGGGAAATAGTTCTAGAAACTTTGTAAATACCACCATAGAGAATTGCGATCAAAAAATTTTTAGAAATAAATATGACTTATAAAAGGCATAGACGCTAATGTCTGTGAAATATAGAAAAAGAAACATTTATTTGTATATGTAGCATATACAACGCTTTATATCAGTGCTCTGCAACCGGTGTGCCGTGAAACACTGGTGTGGTGCGGTAAAAATGAATAAAATTAAATTTTACTATTTTCCATTACACATATATTAAAGCATAAAAATCATGTATTAAAGGTTGAAAATATAAAAAACAATATTCAACCAATAAAAACCGTCAGCCAATCACAAGGCGAGAAGTATTGCACAGCGCCATCTCTTGGCAGACGTTGATACAGAGCGGTCTGGCGTGGGATTCCCCTGTTATACGCCGCTGACGATGTGTAATGTTACCCATACATATCTATGTTAAATATATAAATAAATCATTTCACAGCTACGAGCACCTTGCGTTGCTCGCATCCAACGATTTTTTGCGACCTTAAAGATGGATGACCATTTTATAGATAGCTGATTTTTTAAAATAGAAAATAAATATATCTTGCATATACCAACACCGTTTGCTAAAATGTTGTTTTAACTGAACTACCTGTTGCAGGTACCGGACGGGAGAACTTCCGGGAGTTGTCCACAACAATAGCCAGCCTGGCAGTCACCGACAACTTCGTGTTCTGGACAGACAGACGGACCTCCAAGTTATATTGGTCTGACATACATGAGATCACGCACAAGATACGTCGCATCGAACTTTGTAATATATTCATATATACTGATTACTTTATTGTAATAATAAATATATCTAATATATAAAATTCTCGTGTCACGGTGTTCGAACTTGAACTCCTCTGAAACGGCTTGACCGATTTTTACCAAATTTTTCATGCGTATTCAGTATGTCTGAGAATCGGCTACTATTGATTTTCCATACTCCTAAGTGATAAGGGTGGTCCGGTCCACCCATAAATTTTATTTTTAATTTTGTAGACAATTTTTTTGGTTTTAATTATATTATGATACAGCATACAAAAATACATACAAATCTAAATTTTCACCCCTCTACGATCAACCTTTATCTTACATCTGTTAATTAAAAACTTTAATTTTTTTTGCAAAACAACGTTTGTATATATACGCATATTATTATATACGCATATATATTCGTATATATATATACGAGTATAAGTATGTATATGTGTTTAATGTGCCTCTGTGTTTGGCACTAGTCGGTGTAACATAACTCCTAAAGATGCCCCGTGGAGGGGTGAAACACGTGTTGAGTGATTTGACGGTGGCAGTTGTGTAATTAGCATTGTTTGCCGCATACGCATTTATCAGCGGGCGGGCGGTGCACTTTGTTACACGACTACCACTACATGTGCGGAAGTGGATAAATATTGGTCTTTTTCTTACTTATGTATATGTGGGAGATAAAATTGAAATTTTTTCTAAGCTTCACCATAGATCGTCACGACGACCGTTTCTGCGCAATCCGTGTCCAGCGACTCCCGCGACTTTTACCATGTCGTCGTTTCACTTAGTGGCGAACCTACCCATGCAGCGTCTACCGGCTGGTTGTTTTCACTCGAGAACCTTTCGGCACCGTCCACTGCCATTTCAAACGAGCAATTCATCGATCTACCTCAGTGATCTTGATTCTTCAACGGATTTCATCATTGAAAATTATCATATTTAATGAAATCAGGCGTTACCTTGCGCAAGTCCATCCTAAGTAAGAAAAGGACCAATATTTAGCCACTTCCGCACATGCAGTGGTACTGTGGTGTGGTGGACTCTGTGTTTTTTGCACTAATAGGTGTAACATAACTCTTGAAGATGCCCCGTGGAGAGGTGAAACAAGTGTTGAGTAATTTGGCGGGCGGTCCACTTTGTTGCACGACTACCACTGCATGTGCGGAAGAGGCTAACTATTGGTCCTTTTCTTACTCGCGATTTATCACTTGTTTATTAATTAAAAAGTCTTTTACAAACAAAAATGCATGTTTATGTTATAACTTTTTTGGCAATTTCTCTTTGATATCTCTCTTAGGAGAACTTCATAGAATAATTAGCTTCTCAAAGGTGAAGAGACGACCTTGTTACGGTCGATCTATGTCAGCTATGGACGATCAACTGCTGAAATGATGATCAGTAGTGTGGACAAGTATATGTCATCATCATGTCATATGACACCCACTGCGACTTTCTCTGAAGATCACCAGGATAACCATATTATCTTTGTCCGCATCCAGGGAATTTTCTCTAGTTTACAATAATGAGGATGTAATTCCAGAAATATGTCTAATATAGATTTTGATCATCGATTCCTTGATTTCTTTTAGTAAAATTACGAAAATAATTACTCGTGAACCAATTATATATATATTTAACGTCAAATATTAAATTTTCAGCTATCTTCCCAAACAACACTCAGCTGCATATACTTTCAACACTACCAGCTCCGATCGCGGATGGCCCACTAGTGAAACATCCGTGCGTCAATAGTCCATGTTCCGCTGTATGCGTGCAACGGCCACATCCAACTCCTCACCAGTCTCCTAGTAACTTCACCATGGGATACAAATGCTTTTGCCCTCCCGGCCTGGTGCTGAGAGCAGGCAACTGTACGAAGATCGTTAGCTGCAAGGAAAATGAATTTTACTGCCACAGAACAAACGAATGCTTCCCCGCAAGTCGGAGATGCGATGGTAAAGAAGATTGTGTCCTGGGAGAAGATGAGGAGGGCTGTGCTGATATTAGTAAGTTCATATACAATTGCAAATTATAAATATATACAGAGATTTAATGGAAATGGATTTTGGATCGTTTTCTAGGGGAATAACTTTCTTTTAAATTGCGGTGCATTTTATTGCACGACTACTACTGCATGTCCGGAAGTAGCTATATATCGGTCCTTTTCTTATTTTACTATGTCGTCAGTCCATCTAGTGGTGGGCCTATCCAAGCTGCGTCTAGCTTGTAGTCATTAGACAAACGGGGTCTAGACTACCCCACTAGGTGAACTGATATAGTCAAGATGATGAAGATGATAGATAATCAGAGTTAGTGTTTGTAATAACAACCGTGTACATTTGCCAACAAACCAAATTCTACACATTTCGATCAACCAAAAGCTCCTGTAACTTTCGACACTAACAGTCATTCTTGCAAGATGTGCTCTGCTCACTGATTATTAACACGTTCACTGCGGGCCCAATTTTGAAGAACTTTCAGCTGGTGCGGCTGAGGTCGAATCAGCCTCAAGCTGAACTTCCTAGTAGTGCCGTTGAGGCCTTTTCTGCCTCATGTTCATCAATATTTTTTTACAATATTGAGTCAATGCTTCGCAGGCATAAAGAAAGCTACATTTGTCTTTGTCATACCTCATACGGTTGAGTGTAAACAGCCGCCGCACTAGTGAGAAAACACGAGTTTTACGCGCCGCACCAGTGCAAAGTCTACCATGAGGCTGAATCGACCTCGAGCCGCAGTGAACGTGTTAAATAAAATAAAGTTTCGAATGCTTTGTTACAGATAAAAAGAAAAAAATGGAAACACCCACAACAGCGTGCCCGGTCACGGAGTATCTATGCAATGGAAAATGCATCAACAAGTACGCATTATGTAAAACTAATTCTTCAACGACTACATGTAAGTTTTACCTTTTCCTTATTGCAATACGTTATGCCGAAGTGACGTAACTAAACAAGGCGTGTGCGAAGTGTGCACATTGCATGGTGGAATTAATGTTCGAATTTTCTCATTTGTGTTACATATTTAAAGATTTTACTGGTATATTAATTAAAAATTGAAATTAGGGTGATTCTTAGTAATTTATTTGGCTGTGATAAATCTTAAAACAGATATCTACATGAGACCACATTACAATTTTTACGTTCATATTTAGATTCCCGTCTTTTGCCGTTTGCACTGCAAAAAACGCACATTTTACTTCGATTTATTCCTATTTATTTATAAATTGAAAGTAAAATGCCTTTCGGTCAACCTTAATAGATTATTATTGCGATGATACTTTTTCATATTTTATATTTTAGTTTCCAAATAAATGTTATACTTTTGAAGAATTGTTTTTGAGTAAAGGCGCATTCAATGACTTGATTGTATCCTCAGAGGAATCAATTCAATAACAATGCAATATAAGGAACAGCAAATGGATGCTGGCTATATGTGGCGTTGGTTACGAAAGGGTTAACACTGACTAAGAAAGGGACTAATATATAGCTACTTCCGCTATGTAGCAGTAGTCGTGCAATGAAGTGCACCGCCCGCCAGCCCGCTGGTAAATGCGCGTGCGGTAAACAATGCGAAACACAACTACCACCGTTAATCTACTCTACACGTGTTTCTCCCCTCCACGGAGCATCCTTAGGAACCAACAGCAGGGTGTGCAATGCACACGGGCGCCGCCATCTCAGGGGGCGCTGCAGCACTCCCTGAGACAGCTAAGAGCATTGTCTTAGACCATTATTGTACAACAATGACATGACAGAAGCTACCAGCCAGCGCTGCCGGCAATGATCAAACGCGAGCGCCCTATGGGCAGCTTCTTTTTGGAACATTTTGTTTCAACTAGAAATAAACCTTATTTCACGTGTTTAAAGATTAGAAGTGACGGCAAAGTTAATAGTTAGCGGCGGGGGGGGGGAGGGGATCAGGCCTAGGTGGCGCAAGGGTTTCATTGCACACGGGTGCTACACCAGCTAGAGCTGCCCTTTTTCCATAGCTTATATTTCTTTTAAAGTTTTCGCGACACCATACTCTTCATACCGAATTTTATGCCCAATCGATACCATAATAAGAACGTATCTTTTATGTACTTTTAAATTGTAGAATTCCGGAGACTTGTTTCTATTAACAAAAATGTTAAATTTTTTTTTTAATATATATCTCCATCTAAGTTGATTATTGACTTTCAGTCCACTGTTGGACATCCCGTTATTAATAGACGTCCACTTATACAGTGGACGTCCTAGGTCCTGTCAAAATACAATCAGTAACTTATATACTTAAACTTTAAACTTAATACTTAACAGCCAGTCCAACCTGCAGTCCGACAGAGTTCAGATGTACGAAGGATAATATCTGTATCGAACACTCACTTGTGTGTGACGGTCACGTTGAGTGTCCAGATGGCTCTGATGAAGACCCGGAATCCTGTGATACCCTGTCATGCTATGTCACCGAATTTATGTAAGTATTATTTAATATTTTACAACAGAATAGCAAGTATAAATAGTGATCATATTTCATGTTATGGAGACGGCTTCAAAGAGTTTTTCCTCCTTAAATTGTATCCCGCACTAGGAAGAAACAAGACACTGTCATGTCACATCATCTGTGGCCGTCTACGGCAGTGTATTGCTTCGATACACAAACAAGAAAAATGGAGGTAGATTTAAAATTTTTTGATCATCGGAAAATTACAAAGATGCATTTGATGTGATTAGAAGTTATGCTTCTAGCAGATTTAGATTTTGTGTAGCTTCATCGAAGCTCATGGAAGCAGAGTTTAAAAGTTTTCAGTTACAACGAAAACGTTTTCACGAAGATGGACTATATCCGTGTAGGTGTAAATACACTAATTTTTATATAGGTGATGGCTTTAGGTTGAGGTAAAATGAATAAAAAAACATGTTCACATTATGTTTACGTATTTAATGATATAGGAATATTACAACTGTACATAATAAACACCATTATACACCAAAAATAATATGATATAAAAATAAAGCCACCACTTATAGAAAAATTGCTGTATTTTATACAAAGAATAAAAATAATTATCAAAAGAAGCAAATGATACATGTTGTAACAGCTCCTTATAGATACCGGACTATTTGTATTACGTGCGACAGAGATAACGCTCTACGAAGCCGAAATTAGCGGAATGTGTCTTTCCAAAAGTCGATGTGCAATATTTATCGCCGGGTACTTAATATCTCTTGGTTTGACAGTTATTCCTTTTTTAAAATTGAAAGCGAAGTAACGAAAAAGAATACAATAAAAGAATTGAAACTTTTATTGTATTTATGTTTCTTGTTTTGTTAGCATAGAAAAGTAAAGAACTAAATATTGGCTTGTAGGTAGATATTTTAACCCTTAATAGCCTGATTTACGAAAGTGTTTTTTTTTAATATTACTGTTTTTGCTTGAGGGTCTAGATAAACAGAAAAATAGTTTTTTTTTTAAATTTCGTTGGAAAGAATATTATACAACAGTAAAATACGTACAGCCAACCTATAAAAAACTAATAGTAATGTGAACATTCGGTTTAAAAGATTGGTATCAAAATTGAAACTTTATGCTATTAAAGGTTAAGAAGCACAGAAACTTTTATATGTAACAATATACTTATTTCATATTTAGTACAAAGTGTCAAGACATCCAAAGCGAATATGGTAGGAATTTATATGGAATCCATCGGAACCAATTAAACTTTTAAACTGCAATGAACGAGTAACTAGCCTATGTGATGGTAACTTATAAATTTTTTGGTATTATCACCACTCAGGTGTACATCTGGTTCTTGTATACCCGTGAACTGGCGATGTGATGGAAGCGAAGACTGCGTGGACGGCTCTGATGAAGTTGACTGTGGTAAATATATCTATTTATTCATATTAAAATTAATCAGTGGTAGCTCAGTGGTAAGGATTGAGACTTGAGATCGTGGATCGCGGGTTCGATTCTCTCGATGCATTCTTATACATTTGAGAGGATAGGCAGCAGCGTCTTCCACATACCATAATACCAAACTGTGATTGATATTCCGCCTACAAAGCGTGGCAATTATATTATATCCCCACCATAGACATCTTTATAGCATGTGCCATGTAATGGGAGTCTATGGGCAGAAACAACGATAAAAGGTACAGGTTCATCACTGAAATTAGTACAATCAAGTTTGTAAACAGTAGCAAGAAATGGTTCTTTTTCATCAAAAGCTATGCGAAGTCCATAGTGACTTTGTCGTTGACTAAGTTCGCAACGAAAACCTTAGAAATTTTACAATTGAACCTTATACCACGAAATAACCCCCCATCATAGTATAGTGTGGTGAAGTTTCATCCACAACTTAGTGTGTAGTGGTGATATTAGCCAGGCATTTGTAACCAGCTAAGCCGAGGTTCGATCCTACGGCACCCTTGTGTCGGAATATTATCCATGTGTTATGGACGAGTGACAGTCAAAGCCGAGATCCCCTCGTGGGTACCTTTTTTATACCCTTTCCCACTACTTTGTCTGAGCAGGGACGATGCAATGTGAGTGTAAATATTATTTTTTCATTTTAATTTTAGTCCTTGCTCTTGATCCGAGTAATGGTCTGACCACTTTTTTGAAGAACCTCAGAACTGGAAAAAACCGGACAACACTTTCTTCTTCCACTTTCTTGCTGATCTCAACTCAACTCCTGAAAATGCCCCGTGGGGAGGGGGGTGGAAAACACGTGTTGAACTATTTAACGGTGGCAGTTGTGTAATTCGCATTGTTTGTCGCATACGCATTTGTCAACGGGCTGAATTCATTATAAAATTAAGAAGAGGAGTTAGGCTAGACGCATGTTGCATGGTTCTCCCCTACCATAAACGGGGCCTTCGGAGTTTAGGGTGGGGGCCCTAAACTCCCACTAGTTTCGGCGACTCTGAGGCGAACGATAGTTCGACGTGGTCTCGAACCATCGTGATAGCACCACGAGGGTTTTAGGGGTAGAGTATACACGCATACCCCGGAACGGGCTATCGAAAAAAGAGCACGGCGCGAGGGAAGAACGCGTGGTGATCCCTGACCAGGAGATACCGCGGTCCCCCGTATAGCGCAGAAGGCGACCACCTTTTAGTGGGTAAAAATCCCACATACCTCTGTCCTCTCCCCAGAAGCGGGGCATCTTGAACACCGGAAGATTTCCTCCATCGAAACCAAAAAAAAAGACGCATGTTGAATCTGCCACTTTAAACCCACAGAATTTGTAAAAGCTATTTGGGCAGCAGTAAGAGTTCGGTTAAAAAAAAAGTTAAGACTAATAAGGTCTAATGTCTAAAGGTCTTTTCTTTGATAGTATACCATTTGTGATGACATTTATAGCCTTAGACATTAGAAACTAAAATGGGATGGTCTTTATTTCTACACTGTAACAATAAGATGTTTGCAGAGAACAAGACGTGCAGCGCCGGACAGTTCCAGTGCCGGAATGGCGAGTGTGTGGACTTGAGCAAGCGTTGCAACGCCCAGATCGATTGTTTCGACCACTCTGACGAGGATGGATGTGATCTTACCGATGGTTTCGAAGAAATTGTGAGTTCTAAACGCGTATTTAGATTTATTGAGGCAATTAAACCAAGATCGCCAACGTTGCTCGAAGAATTGCTTATCTGTAGTGGCAGTAATCGGAGTACATCGCTAGTGCAAGCAACGGCGGTCCCCTGAGGTAGGTACTAGGTGGACCAACGATATAGTGAAGCTCTCAGGAAATCGCTGGACGCAGGCAGTGCAAGACCATTCATCGTGGCGATCTTTGGGCAAGTCATGTGCCTTGTACCGAGTGTTCAGGAAAGAGAGAGATTCATTTTAAGTTAAGCCAATAATTAAAATCATTTTTCTTTCTATCTAAATCAATCGTAACATCTGATGAATGTTTTTATTCACGAGTATTTGTTTAAAACTACAAAATTCCAGTCCGGTGATAGTGTAGTATTTAGCTACCTGTTCCAAGGCTTCACAGGGAACATAATGATGGCGCTACCTTAGCAAAGGTTTAGCGCTGTCATTTGAAACCCGCCTGTTGAGCCACAGTGTAAGTCAGATTAAAAAATATATAAGAAATTTATTATAAACAATTTGTTTTATCACAGGACGAAAAACGGCAGTGTCAATCCTGGGAATACGCTTGTGAACGTAACGAAACCATTTGCTTACCACTTACAGCAAGGTAAGGATATAAATCAGTCTGAATGAGAATTTTAGTATAAGATTGTATATGTCGTTAAAGTATGTCTGAAGAACATGAGAATACATGACATAAGTAAAAAAGGACCAATATTTAGCCACTTCCTGTGCGGAAGGCAGGATAGTCCGGCATCGCGTCCAGACCTGCCAATGAGAAATACATTACTATCTAATGGATTCAGACGTTATTTTGCGGAAGTCCATCCTAAGTAAGAAAAGAAAAGACCAATATATAGCTACATTCGCCAATGCAGTAGTAGTCGTGCAACAAAGTGCACCGCGCGCCAGCCCGCTAGTAAATGCGTATGCGGCAAACAATGCGGATCACACAATTGCCACCGCCAAATCACTCAACACGTGTTTCACCCCTCCACGGAGCATCTTCAGGAGTTATGTTACACCGATTAACATATACCCTGGTTACTTCCGCAAGGTAACGCCTGATTCCGTAAAATAATACATGACATGACATCAGAATAGGCTATAAATCCTGAAGATTACTTACTCAGATCCTTTAGATCATCTTCATCTTCATTATCATTTCATCAGAGATTTCCAATACGAGCGACTAGAAAAGTGTCTTCCAACAACCCTAACAATGTCTGTTAATCCTGTGGAGGGTCGCTCTACGCCGTGCTTGACGGTGTTTTCCACTTTAGAACCTAAAGGACCAGACCATCTGTTCTGCGTGCTATGTGGCCTACGTAATTGATAATTAGCTGAACGTTGTTGGTTACTTTCATTAAAAAAAAAAAACAAAGTTACTAATTTTTAAGGTTCCACATTTAAAAAAATTCGTTGAGAATTTTATGTAATAGAATTATTTCAGTACGTGAACTTTTTTATATTTCCGACCATGACGGAATACGAATTGATGTCTGTTGCAAAGTGCACGAATTTCAGCACTCGTTGAACGTTCTCCCTGCGATCCTAACGCCCTCAACTATAAGGAATTTCTCCACCGTTACTTTTTTTAAGATGTTTTAATAATGATTATCCTTCATCAATAATCTTTATCATTTAATTTTAATGATTTCTAACAGCGGTGGCTTATAATTTTATTTCTAAAAAACATTAATACACTTTTATATTCTTAATAAAACTCCAAAAAAAGACTGTGAATCTATTACGAACAATTTTATTTACACCAAAAAATTGCGGCAGCATTGCTTCTCCTTTGGAACAAGAAGAGAACTGCTCAACTTTCTTGTGGTTGTGTTGCAAGGGGATCAATGATGAAAAAGACATTGTAATATATTGAGTAATTTAAAATATTGAGAAAAAAATTGTTGAATAGAAAATGAGAAACTTATAATAGTATCGTATAACACGACGAAATAGAAAAATTTAAGGAAATAAAAATAAGCATAGACACTTGGAAAAATAAATTAATAATATTTCAAGAAAAGTGGCGAAGGATGGGACGAGATGCGTGAATGTAATATTAATGAATGCTGTGATAATGATAGAAAATATGAAGAAAAAACGAGGAAGAAAAGAGGAAATTGTGATGGATGAGAGAGAGAGGGTGAAAAGGGGAAAATTTGTAAAAAATATCATTGTAAAGTATATCCGCGTCTCAAAAATATAAAACGGGAACGTGGCGTCCCCAATAACAGAAGCCATATATTAAAAAAAATATTTAACAAAATTACACTGCAAGTGCATCTGTGTTTCATTCCGAAATATGGTAGAAAATTATTCAACAAATTATTGGAACGTTTTGATAATGAAGTACACCTATACCCCGATTTACACGGTAGATACGTTCCTGAGAAAAACGTGTAAATCGAAAATTTAAAATTTTCAAGTCAAAACCGTGCAAATCGAAAAGCTAGCAGAAAATGCGTAATTTTGCTATTTAACAGTTGTGATTTTTTTTCAATATTTTTAGGTGTACACAGAAATAAACATAAAATGCATTGACAAGTTTAAATATTTAATATAATACATTTCCCAGCTATGATTTCCATCCAAAATTTCCTGCATTAATTCCCTCTAAATTTTACTTTAATCACAGCCGTTAATTTATAATTATCTAAATTATGCACTCACTTGTAATTTACCAATATGGAAAATTAAATCTTTCTGAAACTGAAACTTTCATTCAAATACTATTTTCCGTAGATAAAACTTTTATTTCATGTCAGCACATAAGTTCAAGATTCCCCGTGAAATGTGTACACAGCACACGTGTTCAATCACAGTAGCATTTAGTAGATTCCGATAAAAACAAAAAAAACTTATTAGGGAAAACCGTGTAAAAGCGAAAACGTGTAAAACAAGTACCGTGTAAATCGGGGGATAGGTGTATTTAGCAGAATCTCCTTGTAATAATACATACTAGTGCCTTGTTACTATGATATCGTTATATTTAAATAATATACTATACTGATACAAGCTTTGCGACTTGATTCAGTATCCTGTCAAACTTGGTCCATGTTTATGCGATCATAAATATGTATATAATTCATGTTAAATGAATAAATAAAAAAACACTATGGAGAATAAGAAAAGGACCAATATTTAGCCATTGTTGCACGACTACCACTGCATGTGCGGTAGTGGTTAAATATTGGTCCTTTTCTTACATAGGATGGACTTTCGCAAAATAACGCCTGATTCCATTAAATAACTATGGAGAATGTTCTAGAATTTTCTCTCGTTATATAGATGCAATGCTAAGATAGAGTGCCCTGGAGGCACGGACGAGGCTGGCTGCGACTTCAGGTGTGCACCTCACGGGCTGTTCGAGTGTAGGCAGGAGATGTCCTGCGTCACAAAGAAGCAGCTATGCGACGGCAAGAACGACTGCCGGGACGGTTCCGATGAGACCCCTGAAGCCTGTCGCAAAGGTGACCTTGCAATTCAAACTTAACTTTTAGCTCTTTCAACCTTCTTCCATAGACCTGGATGCTTTTTAATTAACACGTTCACTGCGGGCCCAATTTTGAAGAACTTTCAGCTGGTGCGGCTGAGGTCGAATCAGCCTCAAGCTGAACTTCCTAGTAGTGCAGTTGAGGCCTTTTCTGCCTCATGTTCATCAATATTTTTTTTACAATATTGAGTCAATGCTTCGCAGACATAAAGAAAGCTATATTTGTCTTTGTCATACCTCATACGGTTGAGTGTAAACAGCCGCCGCACTAGAGAGAAAACACGAGTTTTACGCGCCGCACCAGTGCAAAGTCTACCATGAGGCTGAATCGGCCTCAAGCCGCAGTGAACGTATTAAGTTAAATTCACACGACTACATTTATAACAAGTTTTTATTTCTAATCAACAATATATTCACCTTCGTTATCAACAACCTTTTGCCATCTAGTATACAAATCAATGCCGGTGCGGTAAAAAATCAATCGGTTTTTGTGTAAAATATGTCAACAGAAACGACATTACTTTCCGGTCCCTCTAATATTTACAATAATACCTTTTGAAAGAAGCCTGAATCCATCATCATCATCTTCTGGTGACCTTAAACAAGGTCGTCTTCACCTTATGTGGCATCCTACTCTTCGCTTACCGGTCTACTTAAACCTTTTACATCAATAACGACTCACCCTGTGTATTGTATTATGTGACCACTGTATTAATATTTAATTATTGATAGTGAATGCTAGCGTACCACAATCTGGTATGAAGTACCCGGCCGCACAGTGTCGGAATGGTTATCTCTGCGATAATGGACAGTGCGTGGAGTGGAACGAAGTATGCGACGGCACGCCCAACTGCTTCGACGGCACAGACGAGAATGGCCAGTGCGGTAGGTGTACGCACTCACACTAGCACATGTATGTCACACATACAAGCAAAACACATGTTACTTATACACGCACGTAGAAAACTATTACCCCTCCTTTTAATATAAGGTTATATTTTCTGCGACCAAAATTCAATTAGGACTTTGAAACTAAAAGTTGTTCAGGAAAAAGATCTTTACGAAACTTATGACTTTATATCGAAGGATAGCATTATGTTTTAATTAAAATATATTTATTTAAAATATAATATATACGTGTTCTTCTAATTATATACATAAGTAATTACTATCAATATTTCCCAACAGTGAATCCCACGCCCTACAGTTGGCCATTTGATTTTTAAGGGCGGCAATTCGAAAGTTGACTTGACACGAGTTTAACCTTTTCGCTTTGATGTTAAAAATATATTTGTTACATATAGGGGGCCAAAGAATTTTAGACAAAGGTATGCTAGGCTGCTATGATATATATATATATATATATATATATATGTAAACGGAATTATTTGAAATTTTAAACCCTTAATAGCCTGATTTACGAAAGAGATTTTTTTTTAAATATTACTGTGTTTGCTTGAGGTTCTAGATGAACATATACAACATTAAAATTCGTACAGTAAACCTATAAAAAAACTAATAGTAACGTGAACATTCGGTTTAAAGGATTGGTATCAAAAATGAAACTCTAGGCTATTAAGGGTTAATGAGAAGTCTGGCAATGTTCTTTCGATTCAATCTTATTAATATAAGCTGGAATTTATAGGTTACATGCACGTATGCAGCTTTCGAAAATCGTTGAAAATAAATTTAATTTTAAAATTATATGTTATTAATCCCTGCTATAATGCATTATCGCATATGCAGCGCTAGGATGTGCTGCGCAGTACTGTGCGCAGGTATGCAAGCCTACCCCACGCGGGCCGCGCTGCGAGTGTGGCCAGGGGTATCGCAGGGTACCGCCGACTGGTTGCGCGGACATAGATGAGTGCGCTCTGGACGTGTGCTCGCAGACCTGCCGCAACGTGCCAGGATCTTTCATTTGCTCCTGCCACCACGGATATGCTCTCAAGTACGTATATATTAACTCCTTTTTCAAATATTCAAATTTCGAATAGAGAATTTCATAGAAACCAAGCTCTTACCCACGTGACCGTCAATCGCATCGCGGCGGCGGCGGCAGTGAAACAGATAAATGACAGATGGCGCCACCAGTAGACGCAACGAAAATCTGCATCGCGCTATTATCACCGCGCTCATTATAAGGGCTAGCGGAGGTGCAGTCAACACATCAAGAAGCAACTGAAGATCAAGAAGCAACTGAAGATCAAGAAGCAACCGACGAACAAGAAGCTACCGAAGAACAAGAAGCTACAGTACTACGACCACACCTACAGAATTTTTTTTTTCATAAACCACTTGCACAGTTGTATGTTATTTATTTTTTATATATGTAATAAAGAATACAACTGTGTATTGGTAATTACTAACATTTTAAATATCTAATAGATTCAGGCGTTACCTTGCGGAAGTCCATCCTAACTAAGAAAGGGACTTATATATAGCTACTTCCGCTATGCAGCACTAGTCACTACCACTCAACTACTTGAGTGGTAGTGTGGAAACATGTATTGAGTGAATTAACGGTGGTAGTTGTGTTTCGCATTGTTTGCCGCACGCGCATTTATCAGCGCGCTGGCGGGCGGTGCACTTCATTGCACGACTACTGCTGCATAGCGGAAGTAGCTATATGTTAGTCCCTTTCTTAGTTATTTAAATTTTGTAAATATTGCAAAACTGGGTTAACATGTCAAAAAGAAAGATAAATATTGAATAGATCAATTGCTTGCTATCGGGTCAAACTGTAACTTTGCATTTATTGAAAATAAATAATTCTAAAATAACATTGTTGCCCATTTAAATAGACCTAAATAAGGTCGAATATCCTATGAAAACGGGGATATGCAAAATATGTATTGTGTATTGCACAGATGTTAGTAGTATACTATTGTTTTGTTTGTACTAAAAAATTGCAACACTTATAAAATTTAGTTAATTTTGGGAATCCCCTGTACAGTACCCGACGATAAATATTGCACACATCGACCTTAGCAAAGAGACAATCGGTTAATTTCGGCTTCGTAGAGCGTTATCTCTGTCGCACGAAATACAACGACTGACAAAACGTCACATAGGAAGTGTGGTACAGAGATAGTGCTCGACGAAGGCGAAATTAGCCGACTGTCTCTTTTCAAAGGTCGATGTGCAACTATCGCCGGGTACTGTATCTACATTTCGACATTAGATTAGATTTGACTATAGAATTTTTCCTTGCAATTTTGTTCTGCTAAATATAGAACATGTAAGCAAACAAGATTCGCTGAGCGTCTTAAAATATATTCTATAGAATAGGCCAAGTCAAAACAATGTTTTAGATCTTTTTCATTTGCGCGTACATCCCTATTAACGAATTGTGAAACCTCATATTTCTTTATCACACTAACCCTGGAATCGGATCGTACTGTGAGGTTGAAGTATTGTTTCTGCAGAAGTTGCTGTTAGCTCTGAAGGTTTTACAGCTTCATCAGTAATGGGTTCACGGAACGGAAGGGTCCTTGAACTTTTCAAAAATTACAGAGCACTCACATTCCTGTTGTGATTTCAAATATTTGTCCAAGATACCTGTGGCGTCAGACACAAGCCTTTATATCAACATTCCGTTATCCAGGTCAGATCGTCGATCATGCAAGGCGGTGCGCGGCGCTGTATCAGTTCTGTATGTGTCCGGGAACACAGTGCGATCGGTTTTCCCGGACTACAAGCTGAGGCTGGAATATCACGATGCGAAATTGGCCACCATCAACGATCTTGACTTTAACGTCAGGTAAATTCATACAGCCTGTTATATGTAATCAATAAAATAGTGAAAAGCCAAGAGGTTCCCATAAAAGGCTTTCGGGAGCTCAGAACATTGGGCGGTTGCTATTGCCTGGCTTATAATGTACTAGATGAGATAGAACTTTTGTCGATTCAGCTAGTTATAAAATCTAAAATCCCTTTGCAAACTATATGTTTCGTCCAAAAAATATATACATTTATTTATTTAGGTGCACCAGCAATACACATAAAGGTACATTAAAATTTACCGTATATGTAATGGTTATGTTATGTGTTCCTTTATAGATGATACAACAATAAAAAAATATACTTTATTTAACATTGTAGAAAGATTAGACCGCGTTAAATAAAAAAGATTGAAGAGAAAAGTGATCACACGTAAGAAACATCTAACTTACGACTTTAGACCTCAAAAGAGGTCTTATTTGAAAATGTTTCCTCCGGCGCGCAATTCAATGCTGTGTATTTAAAAATAGTTAATTAAAATTTAAAATATATTATATACAATGAGTTATTAATATGGTTTCTATTTTATTTCACTTCACCTTTTGTTACTATAGTAATTGTTTAGGAAATATAACAGTCGGTATCATTACAGTACTGCCACAGATAATTAAATTTCTTGTAATAAATTAGTTCAAACTTTCAGGAAGAATTTACTATACGTGACATCATCTCCCTCCAAGAGGCTGATAGAAGTGAACGCGACACGTGATGATATGATCGTCACTAATATTGGAAGGCCTTCAAAGGTAAAATTTACATCTTGAAGCATGCAATAATTTTTTACCCTAAGTTTAATTGTACGTGGGTTATCTCAAAAGAAAGTTCACAGTTATTATCTGTGCATTGGAGCTGTAAAAGTAACACAAATATGGTTTTCAAATTTGGAATTTTCAATACGAGGCCTGCAAATTTCGAAACGAAGGCTACTATAAAAGATTTTTGCAGTATTTTTAATTTTTATTGTTAAAATATATCATTTTCTACAATTGAAATGTCGACAATATATTAATAGAGACTGTGTTTGGCACTAATCGGTGTAGCATTAGTCTTGAGGATGCCCCGTGGAGGGGTGAAACACGTGTTGAGTGATTTAGCGGTGGCAGTTGTGTAATTCGCATTGTTTGCCGCATGCGCATTTATCAGCGTGCTGGCGGGCGGTGCACTTTGTTGCACGAGTACCACTGCATGTGCGGAATTAGCTAAATATTGGTCCTTTTCTTACTTAACATATTAATAATACATCTTTTGTATTTAATATTATAAATGGCTTTATAATTATTTGCATAAATTGGTTAAAAGACTAATCTAACTGCCTTTCGGTACGACCAATACTTAGTGGACCTACTCTTTGTAACCAATTACTAGGAGTAAGTAGTTTTACTTGTGCAGTACGAAGGCATTCAATATATTTCTTCGTCACTTGGATATTGAAATATAATATATATAGAACGATAGGAAGACGGCCCTTAGCAAACAATTTCTTGAAAATGATTCTATAGGCGGCTTTTAGTTTGTGTTATAAATGTTTTTAAATTTTTATTATATTTAGAATCTTTTCCGAAGTTAACACACACAAAAATGCGTGTATTATAATTGTTTCAGATTTACACTATACTTTATAATAAAATCTGACTTTATTATATAGTGTACATTAAATAAATTAAAAATTCTTGCCATTTAATACAAATAAATGTAATCTGAAGCGCATCAAAAAGGCAATGTCCTTCTAGACGTTAGATTTTTAAAAACCGCTTGTCCGCTGGGCCGCCATCTTGTGTACCCACAAATCTTTCTAAAGTATAGTTTATGCGATGCAAAACTTATTATTAGCAATCTGATTTATTCATGTGTTCAATTTCATTTTACTATTTATATGTAATCTTTTTCGAAATAAAATTAAAAAAAATTATTCCTGTCATAATAATGCCATATGTTTTATTCCAACAAAGTAAATTTATACTAGTTTTGTATTTATAAGAAATTTGGTTCCAGGTGGCAGTAGACTGGATCACAGGGAACGTATACTTTGTTGATGTCACTCCAGGCGCGAGATGTTTCCGGGTCTGCAACGTCCAGAAGAGAAGATGCGCTAAGCTGCAAAAACTGCCATCCGACGCCGACGTGAGTTTCAAACAGTCTATTTCTTTTTAGCGGACTGTCACTGCTGCCTAAATGGCATTTGAATATTTCGCGGGTTTGAAATGGCAGGGTGCAGAGTGCGCCTAGCCCAGGATCTCTTTCAAAGTAGCGAAGTAAGAAAAAGACCAATATTTATCCACTTCCGCACATGCAGTAGTAGTCGTGCAATAAAATGCACCGTCCGCCAGCCCGCTGATAGAGACAAGACACAGAGTCATTGGACTCACGCATTGTTTGCCGCATACGCATTTATCAGCGGGCTGACGTGCGGTGCACTTTGTTGCACGACTACCACTGCATGTGCGGAAGTGGCTAAATATTGGTCCTTTTCTTACTTAGGATGGACCTCCACGACGTAAAGCCTGATTCCATTAAATAATTGTCTGGTTGTCAAAGTGCAGGAAATTTCCAGGTAACAGCTCTAGTTGTAGATCCTTCATCTCGGCGCATGTTCTACTGTGTCAACCGTGAGCTGGAGTCAATAGTGCGGTCGGCGTCGCTGAGCGGGCGCCGGCTGGTGGATGTAGCCACTGTCAGGAACTGCACCGGCCTGGCGGTGGACTCCTTCGCCATGATGCTGTACGTGGCTGAGACGGGGCCGTCTCACGTGCTGAGGATGGATTACGATGGAAACAATCTGTAAGTAATGAACTTCTTCTACTCTAAGATGGAAGGTATGTGGTGAAAAGTTCTGCTTCCTTCGTATCCATTAGCCAGAATCGTGGTACGTTATGGAAAGTGTGTCGCGTTCTATATCGAGCTATGTGCAGTACTGTACGCCATGCAATAAACGGAATCAAATTCGGAACAGAAAAATCAAAACGCATATTAAAAATAAATTGAAGAAGAAAGCTTATTGCTTCTTGTCATCCTTGGCAGCGATGTCGCTTGATTATTTTGATTTCATGTACGCTATATCTGATAAAGTGTATATGTATAGATCTGTGTTAAACTTTATTAAAACATGTGTTGTTGTGGCGTTTTTTCCTGATTCTTCTCCACAACTATGACACCTTGCGAATTAGGGTACATTCATAAATTAAATTAGAAACAATCTGTATTGAACAGTCATTTTGTAGTTAACTTCACACGGTGGTCTTTTATATCAATTAAGATAAGTAACCTCTCTGCACGCAAAAGGCTGTTTCCTCTTAACGTGTTTTATCTATGAAATAACAAATTCGTTCTTCCTGATACGCAACGAAAACGGTTTTATTTTCTATCTGGAAAGCGGAATATTTAAAAAAAGAATGCATTTGTGTATATTTTGTTACAGTAAGACGGTCCTGTCCAACGATCGGAATCTTCAAGCACCGCAGGGCCTTGCAATTTTCGAGGACTCCATATTCTTTCTAAGCGCAAACACTTTCAAGTTGAACCGATGCTTGCTACACGGGGCGAAGGCCTGCGAGCCCTACTTGTATTTAGTGTTTGATGCAAACACGTTCGTGATACGCCACGAGAGTGTTCAGAGAGATGACGTGATGGACATTTGCGAAGGCTTCGCGTGCGCGGGCGTGTGCGTGCTGGACGAGGCTGGGCCCATGTGCTTGTGCGACGACGGCGCCTTGCCAACTGACGGCCGCTGCCCTCTCGTTAAACAGGGACAGGTTTGTTTTTCAAATTAAGAACACTATGTTTCCTTTTTTTTAGTGCTGTTTCTTCATTGACACACAAAATAATTAATATAGTAATGGATGTCTAAAACAACGACTTCAACCTGTGGTACTAGTATTTCTGGGGCTGAAAGAAGTTCCCGTATGAAAATTATGTTTATAGTGAAAATACTGAAAAGTTAAATCAACTTGATTATTTATCGGTATAAAAATTTTAATGGGATAAATGTATAGGTCAGCAAAAAGCTTGAAAGCATTTACATCTATTTCGAATCAACCTGTATAAAGTGATCATTCTGAAATATGTTACATTAAAATTAATGTAATATATTTTAGAATTGATGTCGCATTCCAGTAGAATATATAAATATTTATTCTAATGGAATAAATAAATATTAATTCTAGAATGGAACAGGTCATTAATTTCTGGCATTAAAAGTTTGCAGGAATAGTTAGTAAATAATAATTAATTTAAATCCGAATATCTAATAGATTCAGGCGATACTTTGCAGAAATCCATCCTAAGTAAGAAAAGGACTAATACATAGCTACTTCCGCTATGTAGAAGTAGTCGTGCAATAAAGTGCACCTCCCGCCAGCCCGCTGATAAATGCGCAAAATGTTACAAAACTGTAACATTACTCCTGAGGATGCCTCGTGGAGAAGTGAAACACGTGTTGAGTGATTTAACGGTGGTAGTTGTTTCGTATTGTTTGCCGCACGCGCATTTCTCAGCGGGCTGGCGGGCGGTGCACTTCATTGCACGACTACTGCTACATAGCGGAAGTAGCTATATATTAGTCCTTTTCTTACTTAAATCCGAATATTTACAATGTTTTTTTACGATCTCAATTTATTTATTAAAAATGTTTTTATATATGAAAGGCAGGAGATAAGAAATGACTCTTGATAACAATTTAGTTTTAGTTATATTTTGCTCTTTTGGATGATATGTTTGTCTAAAAACTAGCAACAGACCGTTGATAAAAGTAATAGGCTTTATCATCATCATCATGAGCCTATAGACACCCAATGCAAGATATAGACATTCCCCAAAGATTGACACGATTACCCGTCTTGCGATGCATGCATCCATCAACTTCCCCCAACCTTTACTATGCTCATCTTATAAAGGACTTACTCACACCGCAAATAAGCACGTAATAGGGCTTGTAGGATTCTCACTAGAACCGGTAAGTCCAAAGTAGAAATGTATACACCAATAATTTCGTTTTGCGTTTTTTTCGAAGTTGCGTCGCTGCTTAATTAGTACTAATTTTTACTGTGCGTCGTTAGATTTACGTGGTTGCGTTGTTTTGAGTTCGAGTCTTTAATATATTTTTTTAAATTTTCTGTTTTTCTGAAAGATGGCAACACTTTTGTTTCTAATTGCACCATACCATCAAAACTCGGGGATTCCCTTTCTAACTAAAAATCAACGCAATTTGAATACAGTTTTATTTTCACTTTGTTTTGCTAATTTTGAAGTTCAGTTTCAATTACGTAGTGTGTTGTGTTTTTTTTAAGAGAATAATTAATTTATATAATTTTTTACGTGTTGTTTCTGGGTACAAAAAAGGCATATATTTTTCTAATTTATTTATTGGCAGAGTTATAATATTTTTGATTTTTAAATATTTACTTACTTCAATTTTTTTTAAATGGTAGTATTTTCTTGACCCTGGAACGGATCTTCGATCTTTACATGGTTTTGCTATAGAAAATCTTAATTCACTTTGCGGCGTTTCAATTTGCGTCGTGTGTTTTTGGAACGTAACCACGACGCAGAGTGAGGTATTGGTGTATATTGATAAAACTTAATCCATACTACAAACTTTTAAAAGCTAAAAACAAAATTCAACCAAACAAAATCGTCAGCCAATCACAAGGCGAGAAGTATTGCAGAGCGCCATCTTTTGACAGACGTAGATACATAGCGCTCTGATATGGGATTCCCCTGTTCGATGCAACGTTAGATAAAATTTAATTGTTGAATAATTAATAATTTTACATAAATATTTACCGCCATATTATTTCTACATGTTCAGATATAAATAAATGTAAGAAAAGGACCAATATTTAGCCACTTCCTCAGGAGTTATGTTACACCGATTAGTGCCAAACACAGAAACTTTTTAACTCTGTGTTTGGCCTGAAGATGCCCCGTGGAGGGGTGAAACACGTGTAATGTAAATTAACGGTGGTAGTTGTGTAATTCAGCGGGCTGGCGGGCGGTGCACTTTGTTGCACGACTACCATTGCATGTGCGGAAGTGGCTAAATATTGGTCCTTTTCTTACTTAGGATGGACTTCCGCAAAATAACGCCTGATTCCAATAAATATAAATAAATGTAACAAGAGAATTCTATAAAGAAAAGTAACTCTTTTTTATTAGAGGAATAAAAAGAAAAGAAAAAGTTCGTCAATTGACTTTTGGTTTCAGTTGCCGTTATTCAACGGGTGGTCACAGCAGGACTACGAACGTCACCCGTATCGTTACACGCTGGTCACCATCGTCCTGGTTCTCTTCAGCGCCTACATCTGCCTCTTCCTGTACTACCACTTTATACGTCGCCCTTCGAAGATGGCCAGGAGCTATGTTCAGTAAGATATTTTTAACTATTAAATAATTTTGACTTAAAGATACTGCGTTACAAATTTTCTGTAATTTTTTTTTAAATAAAAGTTATTATTTATAAGACTCGAATTCACACAGAGTAATTAAAAGAGCTATGTAAGGAAAAATCGCTACTGCAGCGAAACTTCAAGATCAACAGAAGAACCCATATCATCGACGTAGTTCGAAGTATTGCTCGTTTAAAATGGCAATGAGACGTTTTTTTTAAAACTGAAGATTGCAAGAGCGTCATTAAAATTTAACTTAACTCAATTGTTATATTGACTTGTTAACAAATAATATATGAAATCCAATAAATTTTATATGATATGATTTATTTTATTACATAGAGAGTAGAAGTAGATAGATACAACAAAAACGTACAAGTAAAAAAATACGTATTAAATTGTATGTTAATTTTACATATAATAGGCTCGTATGGCATTATATAATTAAAGAAGCAAAAAAATATAACTAAATAGAAAGTATTTATGAAATAATATTAATAACTTTCATTTTGTATGTATAATGTAATACCAAAATACCGATGTTTTTACATAAATACCATTTTTTAATAACGGACAAAAATCGTCCGGGATTCCGGTATTGAAAGCCCTAAACATAACTACATGCCATAAGTCCCATAAATTAAGGTCAAGTCAATGTCATCTGATGGAGCCTGTAGCAACGTCCGAAAATATTAAAAAAAAATTATTATTAAATTTCTTTTTTTTTATTTTGGTTTTGATTACATCATTAGACAAAGTGTGTATTAATCTTTCAAAATCATGCCATTATAGAATGATTTTACTAAATTATAATATTGGATGATATTAATATTAAATTTCAGGGTTAGATATCAAAACGACGGTACTGAACGAACACCGAACCTTGGGCTGGACAACCCGACGATAGAGATGCCCACAACCGGGTACGCAAGCCACGTCAATTATATTTACTAAAGTAAATCACTTGAACAATCAAGATTATTTTGTCATTTTTCAATTGTTTACAATTAGATTTTTTACAAATCAAAATTAAAACTAATTTCACAGACCGGCGCACGAATTCGTAAATCCATTGCAGTTTGTAAGATTCGCATGGCGGGAAACCTTTAGGAGATCTAATCGGCCTATTGTAAGTATTAAATGCGTTCATACAAAATGTGTCAAATTCGAAATGTCATTATCCCTAAATATAGAACAAAAAACATTCTTGATACTTTATAATTTAAATATCAATTAAGAAAAATATTTATTATCTATAAATCTAAACGGATTTGATATTTACATATATGTAATTTTGTTAATAAACATTACATATGAAAGTCATTCAGGTCAAATAAAAATTGATCTGCTGTCATTAGTACAGAATTAAAATGTAGACCTGACTTTAGAAACGCAATGACTGTTATAAAAACATATATATTACAATACATAGCAGATCTTAATGCAATACAACTTGTGGTGTGTTATTGCAAACTATTGATTTGTGATAAAACTCAGTTGAAATGCAAATTACCATAGTTGATTCAATTTCATTGTAGAAATGTAACTGCATGGGTCTATCAGAATCAGTTGTTTTTAAAATGGTCTATAACAAAAAAGTTTTGGTAACATCTGGATTTTACTGCAACTACAATTTATATTTTAATAAATCATTATAATATTTTAAATTAATATTTGTTTCTGTATATGTAATAAGTCCTAATTTTACAGGGTACTGCTGGCCTCAACTTTGAAACACTTCATGATTCTGACTCTGAATCAGAAACATATGTAAGAGAAACAAGAAAAACGAAAGGAAATTAATTATTGTTATTATTAATTGATGAAATATTTTAATGTAATAATTTAAATTTAATTAATACTCTGCTGGCAGATATAAGTTAATTTTATTAATTCTTTTAATCATTCTACATTTTAATTGTGAAAAAGTGTAGTTAATGCTGTATAAAAAATGTATCATTGTAATTAATAATAAATATTCAATTTTAAAATGTATTTTAATTCTGAAATGGGCAAGTTAAAACAAAAAAAAAAGGTTTTATAAATAAAAAAAAACAATTTTAAAGTCATCTAACATTTTAATGTCAGTATGTAGATATATCTTATGATGGATTTTAAGGTATAAAGCATAACAATGAACTACTCTAATACTAGACTGAACAGTGGTAGCCCAGCTATAGAGGACTGAAACTTGAGACTTTAGGTTGCAGGTTTAATTCCTAGATTTCATTTTATGTAGTTCACATATTATGTATTAATTATATAAGATTGCCACTGCTCACAAATGTTTGCAGAGGATGAGCAGCAACATCCTCGCATACCATAATACCAACACAATGAGCAGAACGATTATGGAAAACTTGATAAAAAGAAACAGTAGTTGAGCTAAAATTGAAAAATTGTAAATAAAATAATACATATAAAAATGTATACCTAGAATAGATCAAAATAAAAACAAAGAAATTGTAATAGTTAAGGTATGAGGACAAGAAAGAATGGTATCGAATTAATAGGAAAAATGGATATGAAAGGGAATGAAAGAAAATAAAGGGATGAAAGATCATAGGAGGACCAATAGACGAGCATGTATAAATATTAAATAAAAACAAAGTCCCTGTCCCACAATAGATAAGGGGGTACAAGAGGTCCCCATAGAAGAGGCTTTATTAAAAAAATATCAACACAATTACTAACATGTCTGACAAAAATGGTTATTATGGTATATAGTAGGCTTCTAGGAGCTGAAATAACGACTTTGTAATTAATAACAAACAAACCAAAACACACTATATTTACTATTTTCTGAAAAAATTGTAGTAGTAAAAAAGACCTTGACATATTTAAAAAGGCACTATGGCTAGTGTCTCTATGAACAACAAAGAATGATTTTGTAAAAATTATCTTACCACAAATTTCTTATGTTGAATCTGGTTGACCACTATTATCATGTGTTTTTTTGAAAAACAATCAGCATCAAAATGAATCTAGAGTATTTGCCAATCAAAAAATTTCATCCAGATCTTTTTTTCTAATATGAAAATGTAAATTAATATAAGGATCAATAAAACAGCAATATAAAAGTAAAAGTACTTGTTATTGAACTAAATCACAAAAAATATATATTGAAATAGAAATAAAAATGTTCACTTCCATAATTTCTTGATGGACATATTCTTTTCTGAATCTTTTTGCATGACTTTAGCTACAGCCATTTCAAAATCTTCCTGAGTAACATGGACTCTGCGCTCACGCAGAGCGTACATACCAGCCTCAGTGCACACACCCTTAACTTCAGCTCCAGAAGCACCTGGCATGAGCTCGGCAATCTTTCGCAAATTAATACCTCTAGTTAAATTCATCTTTCTTGAATGAATCTTCAAGATATCCAAACGGGCCTCCTCATTCGGTGGAGGGAACTCAATTTTCCTATCAATACGACCTGGTCTGAGCAATGCCGGGTCCAGGATATCAATTCTATTTGTAGCCATTATAACTTTAATGTTCTTTGTGGCTTCAAAACCATCAAGCTGATTAAGTAACTCCAGCATAGTTCTTTGTACTTCTGAATCTCCTCCACTACCAGACTCAATACGGGAAGAGCCAATAGAGTCAATTTCATCCATAAATATAATGGATGGAGCATGCTCTCTAGCCATGACGAAGAGTTCTCTCACCATTCTGCTTCCTTCACCAATGAATTTTTGCACCAGTTCAGAACCAGAAACACGAATAAATGTACACTCAGTGTGGTGAGCGACTGCTCGAGCTAAAAGAGTCTTTCCTGTTCCTGGTGGTCCATAGAGCAATACTCCCTTAGGTTGTGCTATACCAAGAGCATCAAAAAGCTCTGGATGCTTAACAGGTAGCTCAATTACTTCTTTAATCTCCTTGATCTGTTTGTCTAACCCACCAACCATTTCATAAGTAGAGTCCGGGACTTTTTCAACCATCATAAGTGAGACTAATGGATCTACTTTATTAGGCAGAATTTTATGAAGAGTGTAGCTTTCATTTCGAAGAGCAACACGGCAGTTCGCTGTGACATCATTAATGTCGACGTTCTTGTCTAAATCGACTACGAACTTACCCTCGGGATGCACTTTAACCAAAACTTTCTTTTTGTCCATCGGTTTTACTACCTCGCCCACGTAAGAGCCCTGCTCTTGCAATAGTTGCAGTTCCTCTCGCAGCATACGCACCTTCGCGTTGAGCTCATTTCGCTGAGCCTGCAAGCGTCTTAAATTTTGGGACTTCTCCGCAACTATGAGTTGTAATTCCTCGATTTTGGTTATGTAGTACGGACGAAACCCTTCTCCCTTGACGGGATCCACTTCCATTTTTGTTAAAGTCATGTTGAGAGATATTTTACTCTCATAGGAAAGATATTTTCTTTAATTTTTACTTATTTCGGAATTGGTTAGCAAACAATCACAAAACGCACGAACGGTATTGACAGTCTAAAATGATATTTTCCAAGTCACGGTTAATGATTGCCAGATAAAAAAATATTCTTGTAGTTTTGATTGTCATCAATCATTGCCATCTCCATGTCTTTAAAGTTATATTTTTTTTAAAATAAATTATACAAATAATGACAATAAATTTTTAAACTCAAATTAAATATGATTTTGATTATACATTTTTATTTAACATTAGAGTAATTACATAGTTTCCATTTAATGTATACCGTAAAAGGATTTTTTTTAATTAAAGTTCAAGAGTCAATTTTAGTTTAATGTTTATTTATTACGAAAAATAAAAGTGGGAAGTTTGTACCGAATCAGATTCATATTCTCGACTCTAATAAAAAGGAAGCCGTAAAATCAAAATTTACCTTTTATCAAATTAATAAATGTTTATAACCAAAACTATATGTAGGACGGAAGAGATTTTATATTAGTGAAGAATTACTGACTGTCAATAATTTGACATGATATTTAATGAAGTTTCGTTTGAATGCATTTTTTTTTCATGATGTGTATTTGTAATTGATTTAAACCAATTCAACTCAAAATTAATTGTTACTAACTTTAAGATGAAGCTAAACATATATAACTATAATGCCATGAAGGAAAAAACACGTTAAAAATGGAAAATTCATATCTAAAATGTGTATCATTACCACTATATTTACTATTGCGCTAAGTTCTCTGCTTGTGAAAATGTTATGGATAATCCGGATGGGTTCATTAGCACACTGGAGTTATTTAATTGGATCATATATTTACCCAAATAATTCGAACAATAACTTAATTCTGAGCGCAAGTTTATTTAGTTTTATTTTGGTTGGTGCTTGTGTACCTAAATTCTTATTTCCACGCATAAAATTTGCTGCGACAGCTTTAAGTGTTTTTCCACAAATTCATTTATTGTTAATACTTCACAAAACATTAGGAAAAAAAATTGAAAATGAGTCTTTTCATAAAGCCATGAAAGCATACACGGCAATGACTGTTGGATCTGTAGTATGGACACTTTTTTCTCTAAGGAGATACTAATTATATAAAATTATAATTACTCATGGAGTTCATATAAGCCAAATGTTTTCGTTGTTTATATTTAATTAGAGACGCCTTCGCTAAATTAAAAATGAATAAAAAATTACCGGCTAATTGCATTTTATTGGCATTTGTTAATATCTTGTTCATATTCCTCTACCTTGCTCCCATTTATACATCAAAGAAAAAATTCCTCAGATGTCTGAATGTTTACACTTCTAAGACTAATAGAGCATTGGGCATTAGTTTATTTAGTAAATAGAACGTATTTGCCTATGTTAAAATAATAAACAATTTAATGGAGGAGAAATATATCTATAATTTATTACGCTTATTTTACATTCTATTTTTTTTTAAATACTTTTTTCATGAATACATATTAGTCTGTTATGGGAATAAGTGTACTTTAATTCGTAGTCAATTTTAGTATTGTTGATTGTTTTAAATATTATGTACTGTCTAAGGTCAAAGAATCTCGTTTTCCAACAATATTCTTTAAAGCACTTTTGTATAAATTATCGATTGCCCTATATATAAAATTCTAATGTAAATGAATCTTTAGTTTATAATTACTAACAAATAGTTTTGAATTTTCTGGTATTGCCTTTGACTGGAAAATAAAACGTATTAATTGTATAAACATTATTAATAAACAATTTAAGGTTTATGCTGGATATAACATGTTATATGTTATTTAAATTAAAAATGAAATAAACTTTCCTGTAGAGCGTGGGTAATAAAGGTTTATTTCTAGATCGGTCAAATATCCGATAAGATTAAGGCCGTTCGCAGTCACTGGAAGCTGGAACGCGAAGTTGACGTGGATCGTGTTGAAGTGGTCGGAAGCCAGTGACTTTATCAACTTTGTCACTTATCGCCGCTGATAGAAAAAGTAAATAAAAAATATTTTGACAGGTAACCTTGTATTTAGTGCTACAGAATAAGTGCGAATTTAATTTAATTAAATAAAACAAATTTATATTGTTTTAATGTATATTTTTTTATGGTGAAACAGTTATGAGTTCTCGTAAATATGTTAAACCATGAATAGTCCTCAGTAAATAATTTTTACGTGGTATAAATTATTATTTGAGTTTTGTTTGCTTGATACAGGTATTGTTTTTATTAATATAATGTAGTTATTGATAAATTTTGGCGCGATGTATTTTATAATTAAACTGCGGCAGTTTTTCCATTTTCCTCACTACGTGCTTAATTAAATAGAGGCCGTAATTTGACAATGTTTTGTTTGATTGATTACGGAAATTGTCGGGTTGAATATGACTCGTGATTTTTGTTACGGTATATCACAGTGTTGTATTAGTTACATCAGGTGATAGTGTTTTTCCTTAAAAAATTGTACCAAGCTCTTCTAAGTTTGTTCAGTCATTATTTACTAATATATATTATGTTATAAATTTAATTCATATAAAATTTAATTAAATTTTTAATATATACGTTTTCAACATATACTTATTTTATTTTTATTCTTATAAATTCTTCAAATTTAAATGGTTTAAATATTTATGGATTTCACTCTTTATTACTATATAAAATTAAATTGCTTCTTAAATAATTCATATTATAAAAAATATAGTTTTATTTTGTTGCTAAGATTTAAGTGTATAATATATATGTTAATTAATGTTCACAAAAAAGATCATACTTGTGCAATAAAAAATATTTGTGGACTGTACTTAAAATATAAAAACATGTTACTTTGTGTCTCCTTTTGTTTTTAAAGTATTTATGAGTATTATTAAAATTTATAATGCTCTATGATACATACAAACATGTCTTTCTTTTAGCTTTAAGGTTTTTACACTGATTTACAATTATTTATATAAAGTGAACATGCTGAAATATGTTACATTAATTTATTTTTCCAATTAGAATGTGACGCCTATAACTTCTGTCAATACAGTGTACTGGGAAAGATAGTAAACAATAAATTATTTTAATATGTAGTGATATGAGTTTTGAACAAATGCAATCATTGTCATATCAGCTGATGCCCACTGCAGGGCATAAATCTAACCCATAGATACATGATGATCAGTCTTATGCTGCATTCATCAAGTGACTTCCCATATAGCCATAGTTAATAAGAAAAAAAAATATTAAAAGCAATGGCTGCGTAACATATTTTTTAAAAATGAAAACATTAAATATTCTTTTGGTATTAACCCACATGCCTTATTACAGGATTTTGTTTAATTAATCATTTATGACACCTGTATGAAACAAAATATAAAGATTTATTTTTATACTTTTGCTAAGCAACTTTGTAGTCAACACATTGATATAATGTACATTTATTTATGTATTTATACTTAGTGTTATTCATCCTAATTTTCTGTATATGTATATTATATATATACATATTATTTATAGAATTAATATTTATATTATTAATAGTGATTAATAATTTATATTCTTGATACAATGGCGTCATGTGTACAATAGTATGTTTTTGCAGAATGGGGAACACCAGTAAGAAGCTGGCAGCGAAATGCACACTTCTGACGAAGGAGGAGCAGAAGTATGTTGCTGCGACATTTAGAGCAGCAAGCAAGAACTCGGAGAGGATCCGGGAGGATGATCTCATCGTGAGTGGAAAAGTAGATGCAGTGTTGTTAGAAGTGTGTTCATTTTTTTATTTTTTATTTCTATTATTTTTATATATTCCATCAGTGATAATGTTACTCAAATTGCATTGTTAAATTTTTTAAGTTATTTTTTGGTTATTTGAGTTTTTATATAACATGTTCATCAAAGTTAAGGCATATTGCTTGTGCAATTGATGTTGGTTGAGGTTGAAAGACCCACAGTAGGTGGACCGAAGCAAGACCGGTCCGGACCATAGTGATTTTTGATGGAGGCCTAAGACTTGTGGACGTCTATTCGCGTGATGATCATATCTGTTTTATTTAATGGCTTGGAACAGTGAACTTTTCTTGAATTACAAAGTCTTTATTTCGCCATTATTAGAAGATACAACATGTAAATGAAAAAAAGTTTTTGATTTAAACTATGATATAGTAATGTTATATCATGATTTAAAGGTTCTAGTAGCGGTCCATATAGACCAACAGGGTTCTCAGGAGACTTACCACCATGTATACCTTTTACAGAAATATTTACTAAAATGCCACGGCATTTGACCATTTTGTTTGGCTTGGTTTCGGCGGATGTTGAACTGAGTTCACGGAGTGGAAGAGTCCGTGAACTTAAAGTTAAAACAGAAGCTGAACTGACGCATTCCAGTTGTACGATATCGTTTGTACGTAGTGAACCGCTCTACCCGAGTAGAGCTGTGTAGTGTTGATGTTGTGTATGCGGGTTGGGACGGCGGCGTGGACCACAGGTGTGCCAATTCGGATCCAACCTAGGTTCGCCCCCTAAAAACGGGTGTTGTGACATTAATTGGATTGAATTCAAATTTATAGGGGTAAACTCCCTCTTTCAGAACTTCAATTTTATGACTTTTTGGGTTGTAGGACACACGAAATTAAAACAGTAGTCTATCTGGACCCTGGTCTTAAAAGCCTGGACGTAGTGCCTAGATGCCTGGCTACGGTTTCATTAGAAACGAGCCGAGATCGTATATCACAGGAGACGCCTGCTCCTGGTCATTCTAGATAAAAGCGTCGGCAACTTAACTTAAGTTACCGACATAGGTAAGCGCTAGACCAGTGACCGTGGCGATTCGGGGAGGCCTATGCAATGCAGTGGGTGTCTATAGTCAAGTACAGTCCAGGCCACTGTCTCCTCTTGGGGGCCCTGGAGCCTAGTCTCTCGACGGCTTAGTGATCGGCAGCCTTCCAATTCTGTTATATGTAATATATATATATATATATATATATATATATACATCTACTTTATATATATGCTATTGTCCAAAGTAGCTTCTCCGTATGCCACAGTCAACATTAGGAATGCATCCATGCACTTAATTACGTTTTTCACACAAAATTTGATACGGGTTCTTTGTTTAATTTTTTGGAATAGGTAAAAATCGGAGACGAACCAAAACACGTGCAAGCAAAGCAGCTGTCAACAATTAACTTAACATGGCCGGACTTGTCAGCATAAGTGAGAGACATATGTACCAACCTAACGCCCCAAAAATAAAATTCGAAATTCGAATATACGTATCCCGCGAAAATTCAAAATTCGCGATACTATTTGAACACACCTCGTATATATATATATATTACATAAAGTAGATGTGTGTCCAGCGATCCTCGTAGAACCTCCTACTTAATTATTTAATGGAATCAGGCGTTACCTTGCGGAAGTCCATCCTAAGTAAGAATGCTACGGCATTTATCAGCGGGCTGGCGGGCGGTGCACTTTGTTGCACGGCTACAAATGCATGTGAAGTGGCTAAATATTGGTCCTTTTCTTACTTGGAAGGAATTTGTATAAGTCTGTAGAATAATAAACAGGCAACTTTTAGCAGATATTCCAAGCTTTCAGACCTTACCTCTCTTACGTAACCATCATGTTTTATCGTGGTTTACTAAACCGCATGTCCTGATCGACGCCAGAACAGTCGTTTATTTTATTTAGACTTTATTGTAAACCATAGATAATAACTAAAAAAAGAAACAGTTTATATAGAAGTACAAGAGGCGATCACATCACTGGAGGTGATAAGACCGCCTCTTGTACTTGTATCTCTAGGCGTTTTATTAATCTGGAATAAAGCTATGGGATTCTATGGTAAGGTATTGAAATTAGACTTTTCCAGTATTTTTTATTCGACTAATGATAAAAATATTGACGTATGATCTTCTAAATTGAAATCTTTATATAAAAAATATATACCTTTTTCCTGTTTTATCGTGTGTTTAATGTTAGCCGTTACATATCATAATAAAATGTCGTTAAAAATACCTGTTAAATAGCATGCTATTTTTATAAGAATAATTTACGTATAGCAGTGCTAAAATTTTTTATTAATATTATAGAAGAGTTAAAAAAAGAGATTGATATATCGCGTATCGAAGCTATATACATGGTGTTTGATTAAAGGTATAAAAGCTATAGGTGAATGTACGGTTCGTATTTCTAATCACAATATAAACAAATAGCATCTAGCTGTATAGTCTGCTATAATTAATTTTAGCATATAGTTATTTAAATTTCAACCCTTTCATTACCGCAGTCTGTTCCGGTGACGCTATTGAACCAAGCATGTGCGAAGTGTGCACATTGCATGGCGGTAGGCTGATGTTTGAATTTTCTCATTTGTGTTACATATTTCAATATTTTACTGGTATATTAATTAAAAATTGAAGTTAGGATAATTGTTAGTAAGTAAGAAAAGGACTAATATTTAGCCACTTCCGCACATGTAGTGGTAGTCGTGCAACAAAGTGCACCGTACGCCGGTCCGCTGATAAATGCGCATGCGGCAAACAATGCGAATTACACAACTACCACCGTTAATTCACTCTTTAAGTGTACTTTGTTGCACGACTACGACTGCATGTGCGGCAGTGGCTAAATAAGGGTCCTTTTTTTACTTGGGATGGACTTCCGCAAAATAACGACTGATTCCATTAAATAATTCTTAGTAATTTATTTGGCTGTGATAAATCTTAAAACTGGAATCTACATATAAGCTCAAATTACAAGGTTGGTGCCGCCTAACTCCGGCGCTGGTGATGAAAGGGTTAAAAACACTATACTATCACCATGTTAATTTATCTGAAACTATTGATTATTGTATAGGTTCCATATTATAGTAATACCCCGCTTTACGCGACCCCGTTATACGCGGTTTTACTATAACGCGAATTGCGTTGCATTGAATTTCGCGCTCTAATGCCTCGAATTACGCGAAAGAGTGCATATAAATATAATGTAGTCATCAACTTCTCTATGGTGTCTTGACCATCTGTCAAACAATTAAAAACAGTGTTGGGTGTTATGAACGTATTTTACAAGAACGTAAACAAAACGTTACCCAAAAGACAATAGATGTATTTTTCCGTAAAAAATAAGAGTATGTGTTGCATAAAGTGTTCCTAAAATTAAAGTGATTGATTAAAATGATTTGTATTTTGTTTGTAATAATTTTTGACTATGTTTAATCATAAACCTCGTTATACGCGAATTTCAGTTAACGCGATTTTTTTGGAACGTATCCCTCGCGTAAAGCGGGGTATTACTGTACTTGATTATTACGTGGTGGTCAGTTCTTCTAATGGCACGTTTACACTTGAAGTCGCGTGATAGCTAGATCGGACATCCTGGCGGTCTTTGAGACATCCTTTTTACTGGGTATGTGTATATATTTGCCATAAATTAAAAGTATAAACTGAATATGTTATAAAAAAACTATGTGGAAATAATATATTATCACTGATATTATACTGTGATCAAAAAGTAAAGTGAACTTGTTTGTTTGATAAAACACACTGTTGTCAAGAAAGGGTCTTTTTTCAGTATAGCCTTCAAGGTTCTGTTTTTATCTCCTCAATCGTGTCAAAACGTCGTCCCCGCATTGGCCTTGGTTTGCTGAATATCCAAAAGTCGCACGGAGCCAAATTGAATGCGGTGGTTGTGGAACGATATCAGTCGAGTGTTTGGTAAAAAAGTCGAGAAGAACCAATAATACGACGTCGACCAATAGAGACTTTTTTTTTAATGACCCCCGCTATTGGGGGCCTCTCGTACCCCTATTTATGGTGGGACAGGGACTTTATTTGCAATTTATTTTTTCACAAAGTTTTTTATTTTCTTTCTCTTCTTTCGTACTTTATTGTCTCTTTCGGTCTATTATCTATCTTTCATGCTACAGTTCTTCTATCTTTCTCTTTTGCTCTGTTCAATCTTTCATTCTTTCCTCTTTTGTTATTACATTTTTCATTTTTCATTTTACATTTTTTTTATTGTACATTTTTATTTTACATTATTATTACTATAATTTAAATATTTATAATTAAAAAAAATTAATATTTATAATTTTACATTATTATAATTATTCTCTATCACAGTTTTATGTATCACTTTGGTTCTATTTTATCCTTTTTTCTTTTTTTTTATTTTATATTTATTTATTGTGTTTGCGTTTTGTTCCTTTCAATGGCACATTTTGCAATTGTTTTGCAGAGGGCTATGAATGCGTTTTTATCTATTTCGCTTATCAGGGAGGCTATTGACTCCTCCCTGATTTTTACGCCAGACCGGCACTCGAATTCGAGACCAATAGAAACTTGACGCATTTGAGATACAAAGCATCCTTCAAAATGTTTTTGGCTGAACCAAATGATATTCCAGCTGACAAACAGACGCTTGGCAAATGTTACAGACAGTCCTAGAAAAAAAAAATCTACCTGTCTCCCTAATGTCCGGGAATTTTAAACGAGAACGTCACCTTACTTTTTGATCACACTAGTATATATATTGAATATAAATATAATATTACATACACGTAGATGAGTACACTGGCAGTATTTAGTTAGTGTTTGTATCTATGTGGTATGTTAGTTTGTGTAAATGTTCATATGTAAAGTGTTTTGTTGTTATAACAATGTTGGTGAAATGTGTGTAATATTACATTTGTAATTTTAGATTATGTTTAGTTTTTTAGTTTTTTTTTTTCTTTTTAGATTATGTTTAGTTTAATTTTTTTTTCTTGATAATTATTTTTTTTAGTTGGTAGTCCTAGAGTATCCTTTGTTTTTCAATTAGTACTGTAAATGAACGGAAAGTGCAGCGGTGGTCGTATACGCCCCACGTGGAATATGTTAAAATGTAACCTATATTGATAGGTGAAGCTAACCTAACTTTTTATTTCTTGACTATAAAAAGCGTATTGATGTTGGTGAATCTTGGCTTATGAAATGTGAACCCTCATCACCTCACCATGGACCCTCGAGGGTCCACCCAGACTACAGGAAAACATTGAGTTAGATCTAGAGTACGTGCCTTTTCGCGTTCTTAAAGATGTGACGGCGTGGTGTTTAAGTCGATAGGAGTTTGTTCTTCCTCTTTTGTTGGCTAGACAGAAGTAAAGATACTTCTTTATTATTATTAAACGGTTTTATTTTACTTCGACCCGTACGTTATTTATTTGGCTCAAAATTAGAAATTGAAATTTAAGCACTTTTCCGTTGTCAGATTGATCTGAAATTTGGTACACATATTTAATTTAGATGACAATACAATATAATAAAATCAATAACATTATAATTCTAAGATGGCCGCCGATACAAAATGACGGATTACATATTTTTCGTTAACCCAATATGGGTATCAAATGAAAGGGCTATACTTGTAAAACACGATGATTATGTCAAAATTTAAAATTCAAGATGGACGCCGTTCCAATACGGCGGACTAGGTACATATTTTTCCACAACCACCACTATATGGGTATCAAAAAACCGTTTAATTTAAAAGTTTTTTAAATGTATTTATTAGGATCTAAATTTCAGACATTAGCGTCCGTACCTTTCTTTTTACATTTATCATTTTTTTTGCTCACTTTTTCGCGTGTATTTTAACTACGCCCTAACAATGTCCAGTTTTTTAAAATTACGAACCGTGCGACCACTTCCTCAATCCTATCAGCTATCCTGAGGTTGTGCTCCAGTATCTGTGCGGTTGCCGTATTCACATCGATGAAGCTTGCGATCGCATCTTGAATATTTAATGGAATCAGGCGTTACCTTGCGGAAGTCCATCCTAAGTAAGAAAAGGATCAATATTTAGCCACTTCCGCACATGCAGTGGTAGTCGTGCAACAAAGTGCCCCGCCAGCCCGCTGATAAATGCGTATGCGGCAAACAATGCGAATCACACAACTGCCATCGAGTGAGTACTAATCGGTGTAACATAACTCCTGAAGATGTCCCGTGGAGGGGTGAAACTCGTGTTGAGTGATTCGGCGGTGCATGTGCGGAAGTGGCTATATATTGGTCCTTTTCTTACATCGCATCTTGAGTCTCGTCCGTGTGATACACGCACGTGTGTGACGTGATATTGCTACCTCACACGGACACTGTTATACAGCCCGAGGGTCTCTTGTTCTATGGACAACGATGTCAGCCTCGCTCTTTAGCCCTTGAACCTCGTGGATGGTGAGCGTCCTTGAACCTGCCTCTGTACCGTAGATTTTGCTAATGAGAACTTATTTATCGGCTTGGATGTGAGGGTGCTTTGTTTCGGGATATTCTCTCCAAAGTAAGGACGATTATTCAGGCAGTTCATCACTTCCTTGGACGAATATATCCTTTCGTACCGAAAAAATCACTGGCTCTATACCTTGTAAAACCGTTCCAGCTGGAACGGTTCTACCCGTCAAAGTTTTACAGTTTGCACGCTCTCCGACGAGGCGATTTCTCGAATGTTCTATTTTCGACCGAACAAAGTTTACGCCACATTGTCGATTTACAAAGTCGTAAATCAAAATGCGCAAACAGCGAGACGATTACGCCCCGCGATTGTAAACGGTTCTGGGTGCGACCCACGCCCACGTTCTCCACGGTTCAGTTGTGACGTCATATTTTCTGTACAACGGGAATCCCACGTTATTTACTTACTTCTACTTCTTATTTTCGACACCAACGATACAATCTCCTTCAACTTATCATGATGGGAAAGGTCGCTGGTAAAAGGAAGGTTGGTAGGAGAAAGAAGTCGTGGCTTCGTAACATTAGAGAGTGGACCGGAATCGCCAGCGCTGCTGAGCTATTACGCAGAACCAAAAATAAGGTAGAGAGCAGGAAGCTGAAAGCCAACCTCCACTAGTTGGAGTGGCACTTCAAGAAGAAGAAGAAGACTTCTTCTTTTCGGGGCACATTCAACCAATAACCCTTGGAGCTGAAAGGTCCTCTAGTGGGGACCAGGAGCCGGTAGAAATCGCGTGGGAAGATCCCCACTACGTGGACCGACAAGACAGTTAAGGTCGCGGGTAGTCGGTATATGCGCCTGCGCAAAACCAGTCATCGTGTCGATCTTCGCGGAAGGCTTATTCCTTTTTTTAAAGCCCCCGTTTTTGGGGTCCTCTCATACTTTCCCTGTCTTGGGATACACAGGGACTATTTCAAAAAAAAATTGTCAGATTTTATTAATAGCGTTCTTATCTTATCCTCCTCAATGTTATTTATTCATTCAACTTTTAGTCTTTCGTTCCTTTAATTTTTCCTAATCCTTTCATTCATCACCTCAGTTTTGTCGCCTTTCTACTAGAATACTTGCAGATTAACTTTTTGTTCTGTTTTCATTTATCCCTACTATTTACATTTATCACAGATTTAAGTATATATCTTGGCTATTCATATACACTACTATTGTTGCCTATTTCTTCCTTATCTCTCTCCTGTGATCATTCAGCAGTAATCTAGAAAGATCCCTCGACTCTCCTCGTTGTCGATAGGTGATACGTTGTTCCTATCTTCGACTCCCTGCTGCAATTGAAACTGTCAATCTTTGATAGCGCTCTAAATATGATTATAGCTAATGCAATAGCATTATACCTTGCAGTCGCTTGGTTTAACAGTCAAAACAAGGATAAATCAGTTCACTACAAAACAAGTACCGTTCAACTCTGTGTTTGCAGCGAAGTAATCTAGACGGTATTTACGTTCCGGGATAAAGATTTTAATTTTAGAGCGGGTTAAAGATATATTTCCGGAACTACAGTAGTAGTAGTTCGTAGTTTTTAATAACTATGAACTTCTTCGTTATGTTCTGACGGGCATGGTCTATTGCATGGTTGCACAGACTTATTAAGACTAGGGGCCACTCGGGCAAATCATGAACTGATGACGGGCCGGCCGCCAGGAGTATAGGTAACTAAAGACAATAAAGAATTGATGATAATTTATTAAAATTAAAAAATAATTTATTAATTTGAAGCATGGCATTGCATAGTGCTAACAATCTTTTTTATATTTGTCTCAAATTTATTTGTAGCAACACGTAAAACTGCTTCCAAACTATCATTTGCAAGGCGGTTTCGATTTTTTTGTTTCATTATTATTTAATATTGAAATAGTTTGTTCACATATAGGTAGAACCAAATAAGCTGGCACATTTCAGAGCGTTTATGCGCAACTTTTCATACATATTTTTATCAATGCATCGGTAAAAGTTCAGCAAGTCTTCTGGAATAGGATTCAATATTTTTCGAATGTACGAGAGTATTATTTTTGCTGTCGGCGGGCCACCAGTATTCGACCGGCGGGCCGCGGTCTGTGCATCCATGGTCATTGGTATCTCACGTAAGGCGTTCACCTGAAACCATTCATACAGATAATACAAACCTGAATATGACAAGAAGTAAGGCGAGATTCAGTGTAAAATCCATCTGCAATATTCTTGGTGAGTGATACGCTTGCTGCGAAGGATGCAGAACAAACTCTCCGACATAGCTTGAAGTTGGCGGGTCACAGTGATCGTACAACCGATGGTCGTTGGGAGCCGGCGACCATGTGCCAGTAGACTGGGCCTAGGTAGATTCCACTAGAAGGACCGACGAGATAGGTTAGTCTTCGTGGCCACTTTTGGGGAGGTCTATGCCTTGCAGAGGCATATATGACTTGAAATAATTATAGTGATTTATATTGTAGTAATTTCGTTGTAACTGCATTTTTGAAATTAGAACATGATCGCCGACTACTGTATCTGACGTATTCGTTTTGAAAAATACACAAGACTAGATGGCATATTTGTAAAAAATCCTTTGTAATTTTGAAAACGTGTGTCATAGATTTTTATGTTTTTTTTTTGTTTTTATGACTAAGGGTTTTTTTATGATGTATAATGCCGTTTATTGAACGCAGACAGTTGGGAGATAAATTGTCGCTATTTGAGACAGATCTTTATTCTCAAAGCAGCGAGGCACGACAGCGTTTTATTATATACAAATTTTCTCACGGGTAAATGCAGTTAATATTTATATATATATAAACAATATAATTTATGACTTACTAAATTAGACATTCATTTCTATATTATTATATTTGAATTGACTTTCGAAGCGCTAGAACCCGTTAAATGCCTTGAGATTTAAGACAATGTGCCGGCCAAGCCTGCAAAAGATTCTGCAGTAATTTTTTTCTTGAGTTGGGTCGGTGAGTTAAAGGCTCAAGTGGGGCATGGTTCAAAAAAAGTTTTTTTTTTAATGGTCCCCGCTGTTGGGGACCTCTCGTTCCCCTATCTCGTGTGGGACAGGGACTTTTTATTTTCTAGTAATTTATTCATATTTTTTTATTATTATCATTCTCCTCTTTCATGTATCATATCATCTCTCGTACTGTTTTTTTCGTTCTACAATTTTCCCAGTCTTTCTCTTTCATTCCATTAGCCATACATCCATCCTCAACCACTACATTCTAGGTTTCCTTACTATTTTATTTTGCAACATTACATTTATTGTTCAAATATTTAACACATGTTTTCTTTATAATTATCATATTATATTATACTGTTTATTGCACTATTTTTGGTACTATTTTATTTCTATATTTTAGTGTTTGCTTTAATTTTTTTTATTCATATTCAAGTCTATTTGAGTCTATTACTGTGTTTTATTTTTACCTATTGCATTTATCACCACCTTCCTGCAATAGTTGAGGAAGCATTCTCTCTCCCCTTCGTCAAAAAAGGTTGGTAAACACTGGTGATGGACAGTAGATAGAAATAAATTTAATGTACAGTAATCAACAGCAGTGAATTATATCGAATAAACAGTAAAACGTATTGTTACTAAAACGATAGAAGGCAAGACAGGGAGGCTCGGTAGGTGGGCGTTTCGATGAACGCAGTTTTATTGCTGCGTTCGCTAGATTAAAAACCGATATAGCGTCTGTTACGGTACGATCTCCATAAACACGGTACGAACGTTGTTTATTAAAAAAAATAATGGAAATTCCACAAATAGACGCGTTTAATTTAGGACGGATTGTAGTGTGACCATCATTGTACTACTGGAAACCGGATTCGTTTTGACATGACAACTAATTATATATCTACACCATAAACGTCAAAACGTTTTGACATATGGCGCCATTTGTAAAAATTAAGGTGCGTTCACATTATGACATTACTTTTGCCACCTATCAAATCGCTTATCTCTTGCTCTTATAGCCTTAGTCTTTATAAAGCTAATAGATAGCATTTAGCATGATGGTATAGCTTTTTTTTTGTTTCACTAGTTCTGTAGTGTTCTTTTTATTTTTAAGCATTTGACCTCAGTCTCGCCTGATGTTAATTAAAGACGAGGTCTACAATGCTACATGCTTACCTAGAAGTTACCTATTGACCCTCGTTTTACTTCTGAGTTATAATTGTCTGGAAACAATGAAGCGGATAGGTTTTTCAACTCCTTGACTGTTTGCACTACGTTTAGCAAAACGCTTGGTACGGGTGGTACAAATATCAACCGTGTACAGATGTCTTGAATCCAGATTATAGTTATTTTAATATAATACAAGAGCTGTTTATACCTCCGCGTGTTATTGAATTTCCTCGATTTTCTTCTATTAAGAGTACGTTTGAATATAAAGGCTTTGATCAGTGTGTTGTGATGACATGTGGATATGAGACGTGGTCGTTTACGATGGGCATTAAAGAATGCTCAAAGTCACCTAGAGAGCAATGGAGAAGGAGTTTCACTGCGAGATCGAATAAGAAGATGCGCAGAAGAATGTAACTGATATAGCTAGAAGGATAGGTCGTTTATAATGGGATGTGAAATAGCTCTTGCAACCGGCGACCGTAGCACTCGGCAAAGACGTTAACATTTCGGATTATTGAATTATTCAAGTTTTTTTAATTTTTTATTTCCATACTCCTTCCTTCTCGATATCTTTTATGCCTTTCTTTCTTCACATGTTCTATCTTCTATATATCGCCTTTCTTCCCTCACCTACATTCTTAGAGTTTTACAGATACTTAGTTTTACAATTAGAGTTAATGACCTTTTTTTTTGGTTCTCATTATTTCGCCTGTGTCTGTTTCCTGCGAGTCTTACCGATCTGGATCTAGAGTTGAGTCTTGTTCTTATTTATTATGATCTGCACCGCTTTTTTACAATACTCAAGGAATGTAGGATGTAGATTGTCGTCGCCTATCAAGGAAGCGATACTTGCTCCCTCTATCTACCATCTCGACCTACTGACGACATAACTAAGGTTGCAGTAATTATGGCAATATTTGGGCGGAAGCCTATGCTTGGAAATAGAAGTCAATCAGCTGATATGATGATGAAAAGGATGATATTTGCTTAATAAATAACATTAAAGTAAAAACTAATTTTGCGCATGGAGGGAACTTAATTAAATTACGAACTAAACAGTACACATGTCCTCGATAAGCGATCGGTGTAGTCGAACGGAATGGCAATGGGTAGGGCAGTGACGTCATTCGCAGGCCAACGCGGTCGCCGGGGAGTGTTGTCACCCCACTTCGTGTTTAAATTAATGTTTATGTCTTATTAAGGTGATATCTATTGGCATATGACTCTAATTCATTTTAACCCTTAATAGCCTGATTTACGAAAGTGATTTTTTTTAAATATTACTGTGTTTGCTTGAGAGTCTAGATGAAGGGAAAAATAGATTTTTTTTTAATTTTGTTGGAAAGAATATTATACAACAGTAAAATTTGTACAGCCAACCTATAAAAAAACTAATAGTAATGTGAACATTCGGTTTAAAAGATTGGTATCAAAATTGAAATTCTAGGCTATTAAGGATTAAATACGTATTGGAAGTAGTGAATCTAGAATGTTCCGACGATTTTAACAATGTCGTCTGTTAACCCTCGTGGGTTGCCAGAAATTCGAGTGAGACATGGAACTTGAAGACATGGTGAGATATGAAACTGTAGTCTCCCTGATGCAAGGCGGAGAACGCCGTCATATCTTAAGAGGTGTTTAAAGGAGGTGATTAATAAAAAGTTAATGGTAAAGGGATAACAAATATAAAGTATGGGTAAGAAAAGGACAAATATTTAGCCACTTCCGCACATGCAGTAGTTGTGCAACAAAGTACACCGCCCGCCAGCCCGCTGATAAACGCGTGCGGCAAACAGTGCGAATTACACAACTGCCACCGCCAAATCACTCAACACGTGTTTCACGGGGCATCTTCAGGAGTAATGTTACACCTATTGGTGATACTCAGCAAAACATACACGTTTAGTTTTTTTTTTTACTGACCCAGGTTATTAGGGCCTCTTCGATCTGCCTTGTTGGCAGGGACTTTACAAATTCGGGTGAAAAGAGTTATTCAATTTTTATTATAAGTTCTCTTTCGTTCTTTACATTCTCTTTAATTTATTCCTTTAACGCTTCACATGATCTGGCTTCGCTTGCAGATCTGTCTAGCATTTATAATCTACATCCCTGGATCACAGTTTTTAAACGGTTTTATTTATTTCGATCCGTACGGAATTTGTTTATTTGTGTCAAAATTAGAAATTGAAATTTAAGCACCTTCCCGTTGTCAGATTGATCTGAAATTCGATACACACATTTAATTTAGATGACAATACAATATAATAAAATCAATAACATTATAAATCTAAGATGGCCGCCGATACAAAATGGCGGATTACGTATTTTTCCTTAACCTCCTCAATATGGGTATCAAATGAAAGGGCTATACTAGTAAAATACGATGATTATGTCAAAATTTAAAATTCAAGATGGACGCCGTTCCAATATGGCGGACTAGGTACATATTTTTCTACAACCACCACAATATGGGTATCAAAAAACCGTTTAACTTAAAAGTTTTTTAAATGTATTTATTTATATTGATTATCGCAGAAGATTTTTTATCACAGACTCTATTTTTATTATATTTACATACATTTCTTTTGTTATTTTACTATTTGGCACTATGATACTACTTTTTTCTGAAAACCTTACTATCAATACTTTGTTACCATGCCTAAAATAAAGTATATCGTTTTAATTTATGTTATTGACTTATGCAATTATTACTCTTTCTATATTTTTGTGTCTGGTTTCCTTGTATAGAAGTCTGCGTCACTTTACTTCCGCATGATGGGCGTAGGCTGTCGTCGCCCATTAAGGAGGCTATATTCTTTCCTCAACCTTTTTCCTCTAACTAGACCTTGACATCAAGGTGGGGTCCTCCAAATACAAGACACTCGTGTTTAGTATGGAACTACACTTTCATTGTTGCTCAAGTGAAATTTGGAGATTCCTCGTGTTTAAAGGCACCAGGGGGTAGAAGGTGCCTGGCTTAAGATCTTTTAAGTTATCGTAGCTCGAAGGCTTTTGGATGAGCCTTCACTTAGACCGCTACATACTACTATATCAACAGATTGTAAGTTCACCGAGCTCCTAGATCGCTTATGCAGAATCTCCATGCAGTGACCAGGTTCTATATATCCTACGAGAGGATCATAGCTTGGGATGTCATAATAGATTGAGGATAAATTAGCGTTAATGTTAAAAGTTAGGAGGTCATGTGATGGCAATTATGTCTGTGATCTTAAACTTTTAAACAATTGCAAGTTCGTCACCAAAACGAATACACCTATCCCCCGATTTACACGGTAGATACGTTCCTTAGAAAAACGCGTAAATCGAAAATTAAAAAGGAAATTTAAAAAAAGGAAAATTAAAAATTATTTTTAGGTGTACACAGAAATAAAAATAAAATGCATTGACAAGTTAAAACATTCAATATATTACGGAAACACTGTTTTTTATTTTATTACAAAACATTAAACAGAAAAACAAAAAATAAAACCAAAGGTGTTTTATTATCCTTTATCACTGTCAGAAATTACTTTCATCACTCGAAGTTATTTGTGCCGATTCGATGTTTGAAGCAGAAATATTTACATTATGAGTGATGGATATAAAATCGATTATTAAAACAAAAAAAAAAACTTATTTGGAAAACCGTGTAAAAGCGAATACGTGTAAAACAAGTACCGTGTAAATCGGGGGATAGGTGTAGTTGGTTATTTGCCAAATATATGAGTGGTTGCCTTTGGTAATATCCGTTCCAAATTACTCGGAAAGAAGAAAACTTCACCAAAATATGTCGTCAAATTGGGCGGGCGGGCGGCCCGTTAAAGCGCTTATAATACCTCGTCGTGGGCGGCTCGGTAAATCTCGGCTCGAATTCCAGCGGATCAATCAAAGCATTTGCTATGCTTTGTTTTATTCGCGCGCGTTTTAGCGCGCCCTGTGTTATTTCCCGCGCATTGTTTCAACTGACGTGAGTTTTTGGCGCGAAATTATGACAGAATATGGCGGGGGTATATTTTTTTATTAATTCTAATTTGTATCGCTAGTGTTTTTTTTTTACAATTTTTTTTTTCGCTTTTATTATTTTAGTTGGGAGAGGGTTGCCGCTATTTGATACGGATCTTTCTTCTCCCGGCTGCGAGGCACGAAAGCGTTTTATAATTTTTTACATTTTATCTTGCACAATTTTCTCTTATGGGTAAATACAGCTAAAATTTATACACATTAACAATACGTTTTGGAAGTTTTACTCAATTATATAATAGTTGGTACTATTTTCGTATATTAGTACAAGATTTTTTTTATAGTGCGACCTGTCTCTTAGAGCCACCGAGCGATAGGAATATGATGTTAGTATAGGTCTTTAATAGGAGCGCGAACACTGCCTAGTTCCGATAGTATAACAAATTGCTATTTTATTGAAATAAACAGTAAACTATGACCAATCATCATCACCATATCAGCCGATAGACACTGATGATCGTTCTTGTGCTAGTGCTAGCTAGTGTGGGCCCCTCCTACGTCACCATATCAGCCGATAGACACTGATGATCGTTCTTGTGCTAGTGCTAGCTAGTGTGGGCCCCTCCGACGTCACCATATCAGCCGATAGACACTGATGATCGTTCTTGTGCTAGTGCTAGCTAGTGTGGGCCCCACCTACGTCACCATATCAGCCGATAGACACTCATGATCGGTCCTGTGCTAGTGCTACCTAGTGTGGGCCCCTCCTACGTCACCATATCAGCCGATAGACACTGATGATCGTTCTTGTGCTAGTGCTAGCTAGTGTGGGCCCCACCTACGTCACCATATCAGCCGATAGACACTCATGATCGGTCCTGTGCTAGTGCTACCTAGTGTGGGCCCCTCCTACGTCACCATATCAGCCGATAGACACTGATGATCGTTCTTGTGCTAGTGCTAGCTAGTGTGGGCCCCACCTACGTCACCATATCAGCCGATAGACACTCATGATCGGTCCTGTGCTAGTGCTACCTAGTGTGGGCCCCTCCTACGTCACCATATCAGCCGATAGACACTGATGATCGTTCTTGTGCTAGTGCTAGCTAGTGTGGGCCCCACCTACGTCACCATATCAGCCGATAGACACTCATGATCGGTCCTGTGCTAGTGCTACCTAGTGTGGGCCCCTCCTACGTCACCATATCAGCCGATAGACACTGATGATCGTTCTTGTGCTAGTGCTAGCTAGTGTGGGCCCCACCTACGTCACCATATCAGCCGATAGACACTCATGATCGGTCCTGTGCTAGTGCTACCTAGTGTGGGCCCCTCCTACGTCACCATATCAGCCGATAGACACTGATGATCGGTCCTGTGCTAGTGCTACCTAGTGTGGGCCCCACCTACGTCACCATATCAGCCGATAGACACTCATGATCGGTCCTGTGCTAGTGCTACCTAGTGTGGGCCCCTCCTACGTCACCATATCAGCCGATAGACACTGATGATCGTTCTTGTGCTAGTGCTAGCTAGTGTGGGCCCCACCTACGTCACCATATCAGCCGATAGACACTCATGATCGGTCCTGTGCTAGTGCTACCTAGTGTGGGCCCCTCCTACGTCACCATATCAGCCGATAGACACTGATGATCGGTCCTGTGCTAGTGCTACCTAGTGTGGGCCCCTCCTACGTCACCATATCAGCCGATAGACACTGATGATCGGTCCTGTGCTAGTGCTACCTAGTGTGGGCCCCACCTACGTCACCATATCAGCCGATAGACACTGATGATCGGTCCTGTACTAGTGCTACCTAATGTGGGCCCTACCTACGTGGTCGTGGTCACCACTCGAGTACCTTTCGGCTCCAACGCCGTGGCTGCACGAACGAATTGCCCCGCACACTGTAACTTATGCAATGGTATTTCTTCAGAGACAATACATATCTCAATGAAAGGTATAGACTTTGAAAACACCTTCGTTAATTCAAGTACATTAATATTTACATTTAAATATGTGTTTATATATAGACGATTGACAAGTTAGAAATGTATATTTGAGAAGAAACTAGATGGTTAGACGTTTAAAAACAAAGACGCCGGTCTCGCGCCGGCGCGTGATGCCTTCTAACCAATTTATATGAACTAGTGCGGCGCTGGCATCGCGCGAAGAAACATGCTAACGTGTCTACACTGCCCTTGAAGGTTCTAACTTTGTTTTCAAGTTATCTTCTATATTTTCGCCTGCAATATGAGAAAGGGTCCGCCAAAAAACGCAAGACTCGGCGCTGATAGAGAGAATTCCTTTCGCAGTGCCGGTCGTGATGTTTTTGATTTCATATTATTTATTTCTAATTACCTTTTATGCAAATGGCACTTAATTAATAATATTTAAATCCTTTTAAAACAAATAAACAACAAAAAAAAGTTTGCTTTTGACTGACTCCAATTTTAAAATTCTTTTACGTATAAATCGTCTATTCATCACGTGAACATCAGCGTCATACTAATCCAAGGCATATTTATCACCTAAATAATCTTAAAAACAGTGATATGCTTTTAATATTTTTGCGGGTGAACATAAAATCGCTTCAGCCTATCACTTGGTTCAAGTATACAGAGTGCAGTTTCGCTAATAACTTTAACGCTATTCATTCGTCTCTATGCATCTTCGTGTGGGTGCGCTAGGAAATAACGCCGGTGGTCTGTTTCGCCTCCGACATAAACAATAACGGATTTAACAATAAATAAATCTGGCATAGATTTCAGTTTGAACCACAAATCTATCGCGGTACTCGAATATACTGTTTTTTTTTTAATTTTTGGGAATAAACCAGTGTAGCTTGGATATTTCTTCATCATCATAATCTGCAACAGCAACTGCAAGGTGTAAGTGTTTCCCAAATATCGTCACAATGTTCAATCGATAGATATCTATCTTAAGTAAGAAACGACGTTCTCTAATGTACGCCACTACACTTAAAAATATTTGTGGTGGCAATGTTAACTGTTCGGAACTGTTGTCCGAGGTAAACTTTCGAATTCCTGCAGCAATATCGCGTTCTAGATCTCTCTTTTTTATCAACGGCTAACACAAATATCGGTAAACGTGCACCCTTATACAGGATGTGTGACCTCCACAATTCATATATTAGTGATATTGATATATTCTCGTGCTCTCACGTATCTTTAAAAAGATAATTACGTTCGAAATTATTGAGTACACACAATCCAATTTAAACCATAATATAAATATATAATACTAGCTGATCCCGCAAACGTTGTTTTGCAAAAAAAATATTTTTAATTTTCAATTTAAAAATAAGGGTTGATCGTAGAGGGGTGAAAATTTAGGGTTATATGTATTTTTGTATGTTGTATCATAAAAAAATAAAAAAAAATTTCGTCAAAAAAATAAAAAAAAAATTTTAAGGGTGAACAACCCCTATCACTTAGGGGTATGAAAAATAGATAGTAGCCGATTCTTAGACCTACTAAATACGCATATAAAATTTGGTAAAAAATCGGTCAAGCCGTTTCAGAGGAGTTCAAGTTCGAACACCGTGACACGAGAATTTTATATATTAGATAAATATATATAAACCATAATCTTTGATCCCTGTTTAGTATTGTTTTTATTTGTTTTGCCATTGTTTGACTTTAAATCATTAAATGTTCTTAGTGAGATAGTTATAAGGTAACATTTGTAATTAAATATATATTTCTAAGTTTGTACTTTCTTACTGCCTTTTGTTACTGTTTATCTCCAATAAAGTAAATAAAGGGACAAATATAGCTACTTCCGCTATGTATACATTCATATTACTACAAAGCGGAAGTAGATATATATTAGTCTCTTTCTTACTTAGGATGGACTTCCGCAAGGTAACGCCTGAATCTATTAGATATATATTTATCTTTTTACGGCCACCCTTTCTGTATTTTTCTACCTATCATACATCGCATCTCGATCAGAAACGTACTATCGAAACTTTTGGTATGTCTTACTCTTTATAAAACTATATTTATAAAGAGCGACTATTGAGTTTCTCGGCGGCTCTCAACAGAACTGCCTTCTGAGCTGATGGTAGCTTCCTGTAGGTACAACAATGCCGACATTTTATTTTGATTGTCGATTCGAAAGTGCTTGCGATAGCCTATTTGAAGTAAGAAAAGGACCAATATTTAGCCACTTCCGCACATGCAGTGGTAGTCGTGTAACAAAGTGCACCGCCCGCCAGCCCGCTGATAAATGCGCATGCGGCAAACAATGCGAATCACACAACCGCCACCACCAAATTACTCAACACGTGTTTCACCCCTCCACGGGGCATCTTCAGGAGCCATGTTACACCGATTAGTGCCAAACACAGAGTCTTTAAGAGAGACGCATGTGCGGAAGTGGCTAAATATTGGTCCTTTTCTTACTTAGGATGGACTTCCGCGAAGTAACGCCTGATTCCATTAAATAGACTATTTGAATATAGAATATTTGGATTTTTAATGTTGCCAGCCTGAAGGCTCTGCAGCTTCATCGGAACTGAACGAAGACGTCCGAAGGTAGACTACACGCTTGTGTAAATAAAAACCATTGACATTAATGCTTTCAGTGATGTTTTTTGTTAATATTTGCTAAATTTCGCGATAATATTTCAATGCAACCTACAGTATTTTGTATAATTATGTCCGATTTGTCGAATTTCTGAATGGATGTACAAAATTAATAGGCGACCGCGTACATTTAGTTCGCAGATGTAAACAGTGCGCGCTACGGACCGGCTGCACTCGTATTTCTTTTTAACAATGTCGGAGGAAAGTATTTTAGTTCGCGTTCAATGTGCGGCCATGAAATGCGCGAGTGATACGTAATAATTAAATATTATTTTTAATAGCTTTGTGAAAATCAAGTTTTAGCCGTACGTTGTTCACTGATGGACATAGGCATCATGTTCAGATATCCAATAGGATCTTAATGAGGTCGTCTCTCTGCCTTTTAGATGGATGTGTTGCGTTTGCTGGTCTATCATCGCCACTCTAGAACCTTAAAGCCTATAACTATCTATATTTTATTTAATGGAATCAGGCGTTACCTTGCGGAAGTCCACAGAAGTGTTTGGCATTAATCGGTGTAACATAACTCCTGAGGATGCCCCGTTGAGGGGTGAAACACGTGTTGAGTAATTTGGCGGTGGCGGTTGTGTGATTCGCATTGTTTGCCGCATACGCATTTATCAGCGGGCTGGCGGGCGGTGCACTTTGTTCCACGATTACCACTACATGTGCGGAAGTGGCTATATATTGGTCCTTTTCTTACTTATCTATATTTTAATCAACGGAATAGGGTCTGCGAGGTCTTCAGAAACTTAAAACCCCTTGGGTCATTTCAATTTGCTATTTTTCCTCCACGAACCTTCTCATTCTTGGATCTGTAGTGAAAATAATGTTGTATATATTTTATCTTTATGTTAGTATATCATGTATAAAAGTTTTAATGGTGTTCTAAAATTAAATTTATTAAATTTTTATATTGTAAAATTATCAAAGAAAAATAATTCAAGTTATATTAAAAATAATATGATGAATATTTTCCGCGTGTTTTATGGACAGACAGTTAAACAATGCTTATAATGTATTATTATGTAGTATAGATGATGGAAACCAGACGCCGGGTATAAATATTGACGTTGCGGAAAAATATTACCTGGATTTTTTTACTTGTGTTTGGTTTAGGCTGTTATTCATACACATCGACATGGACTAGATTTATTGTATAGTTTTAACTGTATACAAACATATTGTTCCGGTATCAAAAAAATACTCGCTAGAATTATATGTAAAAAGTGTCGTATGAAGAATTTATTATTATATCAATTTGTAATAAAACACAATACCCAAGTTTATTTTTAAAAGAACTGGTGAATTTATAAATAGATGAAATAGTAAATTGGAAATGAAATGTGTAATTCAAGGTTAGTCAGTTTGTTAGGGCCTAAACGATCTGGGTTGACGACCATGAGCCAGTAGACACGAATCTAATTGGAACATGCAGCGTTTCGGAGCGTGGGGAGCCGTGGCCTCTTTCTGTGAAACCGTCATGGTCTAGAAGGAGGCGGCCAAACGGGATCGACAGAGGACAGATCCCGCTCGGAGATGACGCCGTTAGCGAATGAACGCGCCTCGCGACGGCCCTCCGGTGAATGGTGCACGCCCATAAACGGGCCTTCGGAGTCGCGGGAGTTTAGGGTGGGGGCCCTAAATTCGCACTAGCCTCGGTGACTCTTAGGCGGACGATGGTTCGACGTGGTCTCGAACCATCGTGATAGCACCACGAGGGTTTCGGGGGTAGCGTATACACGCATACCCCGGGATGGGCTATCGAAAAAATAGCACGGGAGACCGCGTGGCGATCCTTGACCGGGGAATACCGCGGTCCCCGGGGGGGGGGGATTTGTGGGTAGGAGTCACACCCCTGTCCTCCCCCCAGAGGCGGGGCATCTTGAACACCGGAAGATTTCCCCCACCGAAATAAAAAGGGCAGCGTTTTGGAAGCACCGAAACATCTTGTCGTCCAAAATACCGCAATGGCTGGACATGAAGGTCTTTGACTGATGTGTGTTGCCGATGATGGTATATGGATGGATCTGAAACGTGGTCACTTACGACAGACCTCATACGAAGCTTCGAGTTCACCCAGAGAGCAATGGAGAGGCTCGAAGTTTCGTTGTAGCCTAAAGAATTGCTCGTCTGTGGCAGTGGACGGGGCACGTTGCTCGTACAGCCGATGGCCAATGAGCTGGAAAGGTTCTCGAATTGCGACCACAAGCCGGTAGACGCGTGGGTAGGCCCACAGCTGGTGAAACCATAACATGATTAAGCAGCAACACCCGTCATCTGGTCGATCTTTTGAAAAAAGGCTTTTGCCTCTCAAAGCGCGTCTAAAGGCTGATTAGTTTCTAAAATGTGTAAACGTTTTTGGAACATTTTATTGAATGAAAAACACCTCACCGATATTTCTAAAAGTGTATATAAATTTTTGTACAGCGGCAGTTATGAGCGGTGGTTACATATAGTTCTCTATGGAATTTTACATACTATCGGTGATAAAAGTATATATGTGATTTTATATTGTAGCATCAAACTTTTTTGATGAAGTATAAAAATCGAAAGTAAATATTTATCCCGTTTATCCATTGGTATGCATGGTCACCGCATTCTTAAGAATATAATTAAAGTCTACTTCTCTTACGTAAAAGAAAAATCACGTGTTGATATGCACCGTTTCAGATTTATTAGTAAAACAATGGAGCGTGCGTTTTTCATTTCATAGCCCCGCACGCCGTGGGTGTCGTCTGTATTCCGTGTGATAGCAATAGCATAAAAATAATAAACAGATTCTAAATGGTTTCGACGTGAACGTGTTTTATAGCCGTTCCGTTCTGTTCGCTAACAATTTTTGAATTTAGAACGCTATTTTTAATTATTAGTAGCACGTAATAATAATCATGTTAATTTGATTTAATTTTTGTTGCTATATTTACGGGACATTTAGCAGAACAAGACAAGTTTGAATTCGATCATATTAAATTAAGGATGCGTTCACAATAGGTTCAAAAGTTTAGTTTAAAGTTTAAAGTTTTTTTTCTCATAAACTACTTTCACAATTTAGGGGGTCTGGTAGACCCGTGCAACTAGATCTAACTAAACTTGCGTTATTTCGATTATACTACATAGAAGCGGCGGTCTCCCAATCCTGTGAAATAGTAGTTCTTCGCTACCTTTTTTATTTTATTTTATTTATTTTCGAGGACTTCTCGATCCTCCTTCCATGTGCAGAGCAGGGACGTTGATTTCGGGTAAAGAAGTTTTTCAGGGTTTTAATTTTTTTATTTACATACTCCTTCCTTTTTTCACAATATCTTTTAAGTCTTTCTTTGGTCTTCACATGTTCTATCTATCCTCATTTGCAAATCTTCTTCCATCCATCACCTTTTCATATCTATATTCCCTGTTAACAATTTTCCATTACATGTCAAATATTTTATGACTCCTTTGTATATAATAAATTTATTTCTAGTTTTACGAATACAGCTTAAAACCTTTTGGAAAACTTTTCGTTATTTTGCCTGTATTGCTTTTAATGTGGCTTTTATCGATAGTTTTGTTTATGTCCTGCGAGTCTTTCCAATCCTCAGGATCTAGGTTTGAGTCTTGTTCCTGTTTATTTTGGTCTTCTCCACTATTACAACACGCAAGGAATGTAGAGTGCAGATTGTCGTCGCCCATTAGGGAGACGATGCTTGCTCCTTCATCTTTCTGATCATCTCAACCTTGCTTCGCTACCTTTAAGGTGCTACCTAGATTCGCTGCCTAGGTCTTAGGCTAGAGGCTAACTTTAGGGGTCTTCTTCTCCATGCCGCCTTGAACCCTGGACTTGGGCAGTTGGAAGTCATCCAAAAAAAAACCTCAAAAACTTTTTTTTATTTAAGTCTTCTCACATACTAGCGTTTGAGCTACTAGTTGGTTATTCAAAGTGTTTACCTGTAGTCCCTTCTTAAACTTTGTAGTAACTGCAATCTTTTACCAATAGTTTTTTTGACATTTTTTTTAGTGTTAAATTTATCGTATTTGGTATTAATGAAACAATTTCTTCTTTTACAACTTTTATTAAACACCAGGTCATACAACACTCTAGAAAACATAATAACAAGATCCATTAAAGAATTTGGGTCAGCCCCATTCCTCCAGGCCTAATTGTGAGCTGCTCGTTGGAGCGTTGAGGGTACCGCATGGACGGACACGTTGTCTACCCTTAATTAAGTTCACCTTGATATTATACGTGAATATTTTTTTAAAACCTAATGTCAAGTTATTTGAAAATCATATACGAAAATAATTAATAGGCTTCAGTATAGACCAAAGGTTCAATACCACTGGTTCTGGTCAACCCCCTGTAACTATATTTCTGTAATATTCTCTAAGCTTCCTTACTCCTTCTATTTGCACGCGTGAACCTATGACCCTTTAGTTCGGGTTCACAAGAATAGGACTAAGATATTCCCTGCCTGTCGTAAGAGGCAATTAAAAGAACATCAGGTTCGCGAGGGTTGAGAGCAGGAGCCTTCATCGACCACTCAAAGCGACCCGTGATGGTCAGCAGCACGGTATAGTGAGGATGCTGAGAACCACAGCTTCCTCCCGGAATATGACTTGGAACAGTACTGAGGTACAGTTGCAAGTTCCGTAGGAGATCGAACATGACTCTGTCCATCCCCCAAAGACCAGGGTATCTCGTGTCCATCCTTAACACCGCCCCACCCCCGTACCATACAGCCCACAAAAAGGTATCATACAGCCCACTATGTGGACTATGGGTTCAGGCCATCAAATTTCGTCATAGCAGGTTTAGTTAGTCGATGAATAATTTAAAAAAAAATTATTAGTCGGGCGTGGACCCTATTTAACCAGATCCTGAGTTTTGTGTGCCTATGTCAGTTGATAGACGCCCACTGCAAAGCGTTTATCTCACTTTCTGAGTGGACATCCTATATATTTTAGATCCGCGAGCCCTGAGTCCGATGAAGCTGTAAAAGCCAAAACGACTCACAGCGCGCATCAACATTCGAATATAGCCACAGCCATCCTATACTGCACATAAATTAACAGTATAATACAATAGAAAATATATTACATATAAAGTGATCATATAGTAAAAAGAATGTGACAAATGTATGAAAGTGTATGAGAGAAAATTTTTCATTGAACGTATTTTGAAAATATTTTTTAAAAGCAAATAGTCAGTTTGACTGGAGAAAGCGTAAGAAGGGTATTGAATCAATGTATGAGATTTGCATGAAAGTGTATGAAAGATAACATTTCATTGAACGTATTTTAAAAATATTTTTTAAAAGCAAATAGTCAGTTTGACTGGAGAAAGCGCATTAGGGGTATTGAATGAATGTATGAGATTTGTATGAAAGTGTAAGGTGTAAGAAAAGTAAGGTCATACTGTAAAACAAAATGTATTAGTAAAAATTGTATATATACATTCATGTCAGTCGATATACGCCCACTCTAAGGTATAGGTCTCCCTCAAAGATCGCCAAAAAGAACGGACATGCTCTTCTCGCATGCAGCAACTTTCTGCGATCTTTACTATATCCAAAACCTTTAGGATATCATTATAAATAAATTATGATACGACCTTAAAAATGTCTATTCTATTAACTACTCCTTTGATTTCGTCGCTCTACCAAGAGGAGGGGTTTACCCACGCCGCGTCACACCAGTGTTTGTGTCTAAACCAGTTTAATATTTTTAAACGGTTTTATTTAGTTCGACCCGTACGGAATTTATTTGGATCAAAATTAGTTGTCAGATTGATCTGAAATTTGGTACACATATTTAATTTAGATGACAATACAATATAATAAAATCAATAACATTATAAATCTAAGATGGCCGCCGATACAAAATGGCGGATTATGTATTTTTCCTTAACCCCCTCAATATGGGTATCCAATGAAAGGGCTACACTAGTAAAACACGATGATTATGTCAAAACTTAAAATTCAAGATGGACGCCGTTCCAATATGGCGGACTAGGTACATATTTTTTCCACAACCACCAAAATATGGGTATCAAAAAACCGTTTAACTTAAAAGTTTTTTAAATGTATTTATTGTTTTGCGTTTTCAGAAGTTTTGGGGTCCGCAAATAGATCCACGGTTGGCGCAGTACCTGACGAATTTTCTATTCGGCTCCGGCAACCAGAAGAGTGCGACCGTGGACTTCAATAGATTCGCTGAGCTCTATGTTTATAATGTTAGAGGTAAGTGGTTGATCCACAAAAACTTGCTACCTCGACGAACAAAGATGACTGCCTCGATCTTTAGCCCCTGAGCCTCGTGGATGTCGAGCATCATTGAACCTGGCTCTGTACCCTAAACTTGGCCAATGAGAATTAGTTAAACAGCCAGGGTGTGAGGTCAGGTACAGGGTGTTTTTCTATTTCGGAATATACTCCCCAGAATAAGGAAACTTACCCAGGAAGTGCACCATCTGCTTGAACGCAAATATGCTCTTGTACACCTCCTTTGGTTATTAAACAGCCTTATTATTGTAATGTAATCTCTACTTGAGGACATAATGTCTTACTATTATTATTCTTATTTAAAAAAAAGACTGGTTGTATACAATAGGCGCTGGTCGCTGTATGTCTTTCACAACTAAATTAAAAAAAAATCTTCGTCAGATGTAACGTCTGACTAATTGAAGTATAAATATATTGTTTTAAATGTTCCCCGTAATTGGAGATCTCTCACTCAACCCTCATATGTTAGCAAGACCAGGGAATTTATTCTCCAATTTAATATCTTTTTCAGTTATTTCTTTTGTTTAATTCTCCTCTTACGCATCACATTTTCTTTCGCACTTCTCGTCTGTCTTCCATCATCTGTCTCCGTCATTCTTTTTCTCCTTTCATACATCACCCCACTCTAGTTGGGTAAAATCGTAGAGGGGAATTTATTTGAATTCAGCTTTAAGGGCGACGTGAAACCCCGAATGATACTATTGTTTTAAATTTACTTCCAAAACACTTTGTTTTCACAGGTACCGTGGACGAGAGAATGATGGTGACATACAACTGTCTCGGCATGGACTACAATGAAGAGGTGGAGCTTCCTTATCAGCTCCTCAAAGAGGTAAACTTTATGTCATTGATAATTAGTTTAATGGAATCAGCCGTTACCTTGCGGAAGTACGAAAAGGACTTCCTTTGTGTGACTTTCACTCCGTGTTTGGCACTAATCGGTGTAACATAACTCATGACGATGCCCCGTGGAGGGGTGAAACACGTGTTGAGTGATTTAACGGTGGCAGTTGTGTAATTCGCATTGTTTGCCGCATACGCATTTATCAGCGGGCTGGCGGGCGGTGTACTTTACTGCACGACTACCACTGCATGTGCGGAAGTGGCTAAATATTGGTCCTTTTCTTACTAATTGATAATTAGCTCTTCTGATATCGATATCAATGTAGTAGTGTTTGATTCTTCGAGAATTGAAATAAATCCTTCGCTCTGTATAGGTAGAAGGTACTTTGGGTCAACATCAGGTCTTGCCCCACTTGTGGGCAATAATGAATGTCGTCAGACCTTCCTAGACTTCTGTAGGAAGGTCATAAGACAAATAAAGAGAATGAAAAAGAAAAGAAAAGTGATAACGAACTGATGATAATTTTAAAAGTCAACTAAAACTAAACTGTGATATAGATAATACTGACTTTATCGGTAAATTATGATTTTTTGTCAGACCAAATATTTAACTGTCAAGTTTAATGCATTGGCTGTCGTTGTAAATACCTTATTACATTAAAATATTCATGTGTGTGCGAATAAATTCTATTATGTAAACTTTGTTGTAAAATGTTTGTTCACAGTATTGCGAAAGCATTGCATCTACTTATATAAAGATGGTGAAGTCGTCATCATCAAAGAGGGTCCGCGTGTGGATGGACAAGGGGTTCCGGGCGAGCGCGTCGCATGTCCAGGCTTTGGGGGAAGCCGTGGCAGCCACGGTGGGGGATCTGGAGTCACCCCAGCACCATTGCACTGCAGATCAGCTCTCAAAATGGTATGTTTGGTATATTTTATTCAATTTAACAATAGTAAAAGTCGGTAGATGCAGTGTAAGCCAGCAAAGTCGATTCGGGGAACGACAAGACAGACTCATCCTGGCGATTTTGGTGGAGATCTTTGTTTTACAGTGAGCATCTAACACAGTGATTACCAAAGTGATCTATATCGACCCCTAGGGGTCTATGACAACCTGCAAGGGGTCTACGTCAGCAAAAAAAATTTGGGGGTCCATGAAATGAAAATGGGGGTCCACGATAGTGGATCTCAACACATACACTGATAGTACCTATTTACTTACATCATACTATCTTGTAATATCAAAACATTTACATTATTTATAAAAGCACCTATGAAGTAAAAAAAATATATAGATTTATAAAATTGTGTAAGTTGTAGGATGTTGATAATTTATTATTAAAGCATCAGGTTCATCCTTCTCACTAAAAATATTGACTTATTGCTTATGTTATTTTATTTATAGTTTATTTTATGTTTATTTAATGTTACGTATATTTTACATAACAGATACAAAATTTTATTTTGAGTGGTTTTAATTTAAATTCATTGAATAAATGTATGAATTAACATGTGTTTTTACTTTAAGTTTTTAACAATAAACTTCACTACAGTTAGAAATTTACAGGAAATCAATATCAGGTAAGAAGGGGGTCTACCCAACACGGAAAAACATGGCAAGGGGTCTACGACACAAAAAAGTTTGGGGAACTCTGATCTAACAGCTGATATAGTGATATTTTTTTTTCCTGGCCCCCGTTTTTAGGACCTATCGTTCTTCTCTACCATGATATAGTCCTCCTATTTATACGATTACTATTTTGTCCTCCACAATATCTTGAATTCCTTTTCTTACCATTTCATACATCGCTTTACTCCCATCACCTTCTCTGCAAGACCCTTCATTTACATCTTCTTTTATTTGTCCTCTGTCGGCTGATATTCTGATGATGTTTGATGAAACTGAAGAATTTTCACACGAACTCTTGGCGAATGCTTTTCTAATGCAAATTATACATATTGCATAGAGGATATTGGTAAAACTAACTTTTAAAAGTTACAAGTCATACAATGGTAACACCGTGTAAGTCTGAAACTAACAGATGTATAAACGATTGTCATTCAGGTTTCGTTTCTCACTTATAGAAACTTTGAAAGAGAAAAATGATGATTTCTTTCAAATACTCTCACATTAATAGAGTTTTGTCGCACAACTAGTTCAGGAGTATATAATGTTGTTGTTTCAGGCTACAGTCAAATATATTACTGAAGCAACTTGCGGAATTAGTGTACGTGAATCTATATGGAATAAACAAAAGGGGCGGCGATGAAAGTCCGACTCCTATTCCACCAGCAGCGCCTTCTTTACTGCCCATTCCTGATGGTGAGTAGCCTTTTATCTTCTTCTTTTCAGCCGATGGACGCCCACTGCAAGGTATAGGCCTCCTCCAAAGATCGTCATGATGACCGGTCCAGCGCTGCTCGACTCCAGCGTATTCCCGCAACCATAGCTATGTCTTCGGTCAACTAGTAGAGAGGGGGGTATGGCTAATGGAATGAAAGAGAAAGACTGGGAAAATTGTAGAACGAAAGGAACAGTATGACAGATAATATGATACATGAAAGAGAAGAATGATAATAATAAAAAATATATGAATAAATTATTACAAATAAAAAGTCCCTGTCCCACACGAGATAGGGGAACGCAAAAAAGTGATGGGGAGGGGGGCTATGAACGCCGCGTCTACCGGCTCGTGGTCGCCACTAAAGAACTCTTCAGCTCCAACGGTCTGAAAATAAATGTAGGAATAAATGAAAACAGAACATTCCCATGGAGATACAACCCCGTGGAGGGGTGAAACACGTGTTAAGTGATTTGACGGTGGCAGTTGTGTAATTAGCATCGTTTGCCGCATACGCATTTATCAGCGGGCTGGCGGGCGGTGCACTTTGTTGCACTACTACTACTACTGCTTTGGCGGAAGTAGCTATATATTGGTCCTTTTCTTATTTAGGATGGACTTCCGCAAAATAACGTCTGAATCACTTAGATAGTGAGTATATTTAGTATATTTCTGTATTCTTCAGATAGTTAGTATATTTCTCATTGGCAGGTCTGGACGCGATGCCGGACTACCCTGCCTTCATCGACCTCTCGCACATCGTGTGGATCAACAGCCACCTGCCGCAGAAGTACCAGCACAAGTGGAGGTTCCTCTTCTCCTCGCACATCCACGGCGAGTCCTTCTCCACAATGGCTGGTGCGTATCTTTAACTTCGCGGGCTTTATTACCAGTGATTACATATACACCAATACCACACTTTGCGTCGTGGTTACGTTCCAAAAAGACACGACACAAATTGAAACGCCGCAAAGTGAATTAGGATTTTCTGCAGCAAACCATGTAAAGATCGAAGATAGGTTCCAGGGTCAAGAAAATACAACTTTTTAAAAAGAAAATGGAAGAAAGTAAACATTAAAAAAAAAAAAAACAAAAATAATATAACTCTGCCAATAAATAAATTGGAAAAACTTATACCTTTTCTGCAACCAGAAACAACACGTTAAAATTTATTTAAATTTATTACTCTCTTTTAAAAAAAGCACAACACACTACATTACAACAGACTACGTAATTGAAACTGAACTCTAAAATTAGCAAAACAAAGTAAAAATAAAACTGTATTCAAATTGCGTTGGTTTTTTAGTTAGAAATGGAATCACCGAGTTTTGATGGCATGGCGCAATTAGAAACAAGTGTTGCCATCTTTAGGAAAAAAAAGAAAATTTCCAAAAAAAAAATTAAAGACCCGGAACCCAGAACAACGCAACCTCGAAAATATAACAACGCACAGTGAAAATTAGTACTAATTAAGCAGCGACGCAACTTCGAAAAAAACGCAAAACGAAACGACCCTAAGCGAGGTATTGGTATAGATCCGAAACGTAGTCTTTACGATGTGTCTTATAAGAAGGCACAAGGTCACACAGAGAACAATGGAGAGGGTTATACATATATAGCGCGCTACAAAACTAGAAGAGTTCGTTTTTATATATACCTCTCTCTGTCGCACATATCTTTTCTCTCTCTCACACAGACGACACGTGTGATTGGTTGTAAAGTGGGCATTGTGATTGGTTGCATGAATAAGGTTAGTTCTAGGATTCGTTAATATAATTTTAAGGGTCTGGTATTAATCAGTTTGTAGGTTTTTTTTTGGCTTCCGCTATTGGAGGCTTCGCGTATCCCTAACTTAGGGACTTTTATTTATTTTTAATAATTTTCACTTATATTATTATTTTTGCGCTCATCGTCCATGCATCTTAAGATATTTTATTCTTTCTTTACATTTTATATTTCATCTATCTTGCCCTTTCATTCCATTTTCCCTATTTTCCATTCCTTTCATCCATCAACTCGTTTCTCAGTTTTTTAATTTTTTTTACGTAATTGTTTTATGTACTTGTTATTTTGCTTACATTCGTTCTATTTTATTTACGTTTTTCTTAGAATATTGACTCTTGCCTTTTTATTACGTTTATCGCAATTTTTCTACACAGACTAAGAAACTCTGGTCGCATCTCATTATTTTTAATAAGCTAGGCTATCTCGATCTTAGTGCCTAACCGGCAGTTTGCAGGTTTTGAGTACCTGTTTAGATAAAAGCCTCTTTTTTTCCCTAAGTTATCTGTCTCAATACATATTTAATAACATATGTTTTATGTGAGTGAACAGTGATAGACACATTATAAATAAAATAAATAAAAATAAATTGAAATGCCTTAATTTCGTCTTCAAAAAGTTAAGGTGTTCACATAAAGTTCCACGTGATATCTTAGATCTTCAGTGTTTATGTTTTAAATCTTATTGTAGCATTCAAGAGTTTTTATTTGATCGAAATGTGTGCTAATTTGTTTGTTGGCAAATTTACATTTTTAATATTGTTTATTTATTTATTTACTTTATTGGAGATAGACAGTAACAAAAGGCAGTAAGAAAGTACAAACATAGAAGCTCAGAAATATAAAATTAGTTACAATTGTTACCTTATAACTATCTCACTAAGAACATATAATGATTTATAGTCAAACAATGAAAAAACAAATAAAAATAAAAACATTACTAAACAGGGATCAAAGACTATGGTTTATATATTTATATTATGGTTTAAATTGCATTGTATGTACTCAATAATTTCGAACGAAATTGTTTTTTAAAAGATGCGAAAGAGCACGAGAACATATCATGTATCAATCAATCAATATTGTAATGTACATATAAAACATTGTTAAATTTTATTTTAAAAAGAGCAGCTGTTGAGTTTCTGGCATCTTCTCGGCAGATCAGCAATCCTTGCCGGTGGTTGCTTACCACTTATAATGTTAAAATAATTGACAATTCAATTACAAAGGTGCATGTAAATGTCTATTTGAATAAAGATATTTCTTGCATTCAATAACATATACCTCCGTCATAGACTTCAGACTGGACAAGTTGGAAGCATTTCAATTCAATTCTCTTTCTCTTTTTAAACGGTTTTATTTAGTTCGACCCGTACGGAATTTGTTTGGGTCAAACTTAGAAATTGAAATTTAAGCACCTTCCCGTTGTCAGATTGATCCGAAATTCGGTACACACATTTAATTTAGATGACAATACAATATAATAAAATAAATAACATTATAAATCTAAGATGGCCGCCGATACAAAATGGCGGATTACATATTTTTCCTTAACCCCTTCAATATGGGTATCAAATGAAAGGGCTACACTAGTAAAACACGATGATTATGTCAAAATTTGAAATTCAAGATGGACGCCGTTCCAATATGGCGGATTAGGTACACATTTTTCCACAACCACCACAATATGGGTATCAAAAAACCGTTTAACTTAAATGTTTTTTTTACTGATTTTATTCTAGGTCGTATCATAGAGCAGGGTCCTTCAATTCTAATCATAGAGGATAGTAGTGGGTACATCTTCGGTGGGTTCGCGGGCGTGGCGTGGGCAATGGGCCCAAACTTCACCGGCACCGACGAGTCGTTCCTGTTCACGGCTGCGCCCAAGATGCGGGTCTACCCAGCCACCAACTACAACGATCACTACCAGTACATCAATCATCATACCAAGACCCTGCCGAATGGACTGGTGAGTGAACTTTAGTAAACACATCTAGATAGGTCAAGTAGGCCTGGTAATATACTTCTTGTAGTACCGAAACCGCTGTACCGCGCCATAGGTAAGCGCGGCGAGGTGAGGGGGTAAGGTAATTGAGAATGAGTACAGATGTGACCGTTGGCGACTGTTTGTCTTGTACTTCTGCGGATCACAGAGGTCAGTGTAATGAATTTCTAGCAGTCTCTTATTATTTCTCCCTCTCCAACGGACTCTTCACACATAGTTTAGGATAAAGTATTATATATACTTGCGGTGATAGTATATACCTTTGGCGTACGCCGACAGGTGAAACGACATTGTATTGATAGTTTGAATAAAGTCGATATGCTTTATACATATAAAAAGAGAGAAAGAAGGAAAATTGTTGGATTACGTTAAAATGAAGACAGGCGAGATATATGGGTGTTCCAATGTTGGGAAACCTTACTTGGCTATGTACTGCAGTACAGCATAATTAGGGGCCCAGCTATTTGATTTTTTTTAATTTTATGGAGCCGTTCGTTGCTGCTTTCAATCGTAATTAACGGAGGGATTTGAGAATAAAATATAAAAAAATATAAAAATGCATTTAAAAATAGAAATATGAATGAGTCGCCATTTTTGACATTTCACTGATTTTGATAAACTGGCAACATTTAAGTATTCGATATAAAAATTGTATGGTAAGTTGAAATACAAATATACAAATTATTGTATTTGAACTTAATAGTTGAACTAGATCAAGGGTGCGCAACCTTTTTGATCAAAGGCAAAATTAATGCTCATTAATAATTTACTAAACTTTTTTTTAACAAAAAATAAAATAGTAAATTTTAATGCAAAATAAAAATAAACATGGCAAGAAAGGTAAATGAATATACTTGAAAATTTTAGTGAGAAATTTGACACCATTTTTTAATACAAGTGTATTTATAATACGTACACAGCTTTCTACCCGTGGATCACTCAGTTGGATTGGTGATGTGTGATGAGAGTCGATAAAATAAACTCAATTTTAAAAACTTTTGACAGAACGCATAAACATTTTTAACGGACCGCGTAATGGTCATCCCTGAACTAGATGATGTAATGTCCTTCCGGAAATATTTAATGGAATCAGGCGTTACCTCGCGAAAATCCATCCTAAGCAAGAAAAGGACCAATATTTAGCCACTTCCGCACATTCAGTGATAGTCATGCAATAAAGTGCACCGCCCACCAGCCCGCTGATAAATGTGCATGCGGCAAACAATGCGAATTACACAACTGCCACCGTTAAATCACTCAACACGTGTTTCACCCCTCCACGGGGCATCTACAGGAGTTATGTTACACCGATTAGTGCCACCGATTAGTCACTCTGTGTTCGGAAGTGGCTAATTATTGGTCCTTTTCTTCCTTCCGAAAAATAATTTCCCGAATTTTTGTTCCCAACTTTCTTATTAAAAATATGTAGTGTCAATTTATATTTATAAGATTATACAGCTTATGATGAGTCAGGTGATTCAGCGTGGTAAGGCCTCCACTAGGTGAAGAAGATAAAGTCCAGGTCACGTGAAATCGCTGCTGATAGATATCGGTTGATATAATTTTGTTCCACAGTTGATGGGTGGGCAGTTCCATTTTGGTGGGATATGGGTGAACGCGGATCCATTCGGCGAGGGCTCGTCGGCGGAGTCCTGCAGCACGTACCGAGGGTACCGGCGTCTCAGCAAGGAGCCCACCTTCCACATACGCAGCCTGGAGGTGTGGGGTGTTGGCGACAAGCCTCTCACCGAGAAAGAACAGGTCAGCCCGTACTCACGTCGTTTTTATTTTACAGACCGTCATTCCAGCCCTAAGACCTTCATTTCTGGATATAGCCTCTACCTCCCCCCCCCCCCTTGGTGTTCAATAAAACCGACGTTTGCACACAAATTTATAGGATACATAATACAATAGAAAGTATATAACATATAAAGTGACTATTTAATCAAAAGGAATATGTACGATATGTATGAAAGTGTATGAAAGAATATTTCGTTAGATGTATTTTGAAATTTTGTTATAACAGCAAATAGTCAATTTGACCGGAAAAAGCATGTGAATCGAGTTATTGAATCAATGTATGAGATTTGTATGAAAGTGTATGGTGCAAGGAAAGTATAGTCATAGAATAAAACAATATGTTTTTGTGTAAAATGTACATTTATTCATTTATATCAGCCGATAGATGCCCACTGCAGGGCATGGGTCTTCCACAAAGGTCGTCATGATGACTGGTGTGCGTCCCGCGTCCAGCGACTTTCCGCCCACGCCACTTCAACCAGCTCGTTGTGGCCACTCGAGAACCTTTCGGTTCCAACGGCCTTCGGATGCACGTGTGATATGTCTCACCATCTGTCACTTCAGACAACGAATATACTCGTATATAGGAATATTTTCATTTAGAAGGAAGAATAGGAAAATGTATGACTGCGTTAATCCTATGTAATTCCTGTGCACGTATCCTTCTCCTAATTCCTCGTCCCTCCCCCTCCTGTCCCAGGCCCTGATATCGGACCGCGACGCGCGCTGGTCGGATTACGAATTTGTGCAGCTCCTGGCCAAGCCCAAACTCAGCCAGGGGTTTATTGAATGACTTCATGGAGCCAAACGCAGGTATTTTCATGATGGAACGGCTGCACTGGTATGATTGCTTAATAATAAAAAGTATTACGTGTCAAGATGAGGCTCAAAGTATAAAACAGCTTGTAATCAAAAGAAGTGTTTATTCAAGACGCCAAAGTAACAGTAACTTCAGAGGTACTGATTATTCGCGCAAGATTTCACATCATCATTTAACACTTAGTATTCACACCACGAACTACTGCAACGCAGTGTAATATGCTGACTACTGTACCTTCTCGCCCCGAAACGTCAGACGAAAAACTCGGCCTTCCTCTAGACTACTCCTCAAATACCGCAAGCAGGTTACTTCTAGACTTCTAGAAAGGTGAGGAGGGTAGATAAAGAATGTACTTTTTGTATCTCACTGCCTGCCAGCCGCAGTGTAATAATCAATAAAGCGAGGGAACTCCAATAGAACCTACACTTGTTTGATGTCGCGCCGTCAGCCCCGACTGGCTCGTTCGTAGAATTCGTCCTACGTCACAAATGAATGAATCAATTAGTCTACTGTCAGTTACTTTGTGCTATGTATGTAGGTTCCTATTAACAGCACCGGGTATGATAAAACCACTTTTACTTTGGTGGTAAATAGTTCGGAGGGGGATTTGTAGTAGGATCTTTTCTAACCAAAATGTATTCCAGGAGGAGCGCGACGTGAGCGTATTGGACACCAACCCTGAAGCGAAGGCTATATTGGAGCTGGCGGGACGTACCCGACACAGCGAAGGCATCCGGGAGCCCCCGCCGTTATAATGATTCCAGTTCTTGTAAGTTACGTTTGTTTTCTTTTCCAAAGAGTCTTGGGTTAGGGAAAGGCTATATCTTTGTTTGCTACAGGTGATATTATAGAGGCTTGTATTAGTTTCCAAAGTGGCCAAAAATCTAGGGGTTCACAAAAGACTTTAAAGAGGGGAGGGGGTTCAAGCCTACTTAGTTCTTCACTGCCAAAAGGCAGATAGCAAGGGTTTACGTGGACCTCGAGAGGTCCTCATGGAGTCCTTAAGGAACTAATGGCTTACACAATGGATACAACAATGTTTAGCAAGTCATTAGGAGTGTTTTACGACCATATGTCTGTCTAAGGTGACATCTTAGTTACTTTTGTCTAAATATTAGACAAAGGATTATTTCCAGGTAGTCTAAACCACAAAGAAAGTCCATTACGACCGTCACGCTGTAATGTAAGAAAGAGTCTACGTAGTTATAAGAATTGTTCGTTGAAGTGGAGGTAGGGGGGGAATATTGTTGATGCAATCGGAGGCCGTTGGAACCGAAAGGTTCTCGAGGTGTGACCACGATCCACACCCACCTGGTTGACATAGTCAAGGAAGTCATTGGATGCAGGCAGTCCAGGACGAATGATTTTCCTTATTTCAAAATGGTTTGGTAACTTCACAGGGAAAATCATTTTCAAAATTACAATTAGATTTATGTTTTAATTTAAATATAATTGATGAATTCAAATGTTTTTACAGAGTAACACTGTACAATTTTCTATGGGCATCATTGGACACAAACTTTGGTGGTACGGACAGCGGACAGTAATGTTTGATATTGTTGTAGAATAACTTTGTCGCTTGCTTCTTATCTGTAATTTATTCTGTAATTATGCCCTTGTATAGTTATACACCCAACTCTTTTTTCTTCGTAAGAAAAGGACCAATATTTAGCCACTTCCGCATATGCAGTGGTAGTCGTGCAACAAAGTGCACCGCCCGCCAGTCCGCTGATAAATGCGAATGCAATTAGACTCTGTGTTTGTCACTAATCGGTGTAACATATCTCCTGAAGATGCACCGTGGAGTGGTGAAACACGTGTTGAGTGGTTTAACGGTTGCAGTTGTGTAATTCGCATTGTTTGCCGCATACGCATTTATCAGCGGGCTGGCGGGCGGTGCACTTTATTGCACGACTACCACTGCATGTGCGGAAGTGGCTAAATATTGGTCCTTTTTTTACTCAGGATGGACTTCCGCAAGTTAACGCCTGATTCCATTAAACCTTTTTTCTTCAACATTTTTAATAAAGTTTTTTTTGGCTTTAGCACGAATCGCTTGAAAAATAATTTTGATTATACATGAAGCGTACTTTTAAATTTAAATGTAATCTTAAGTTTTGTGTAGCTTGAGATATATAAAAGATCAGGTGCTAATGACAGATTAAAAATAACTAATAGAGGTCGCTAATGTTCTTGGAGCCCAACAGTGGTGACATCTATGTCTGGCGTATGTATGTTGATATTTTGAATTTTAAACATACACAAAAATTTTTCGTATTTAATATTTATTGTTATGTAATACGATTCTAAATTAATAAAATTGTTTGGTCCGGTTTTGTTTTCTGGGAAAATATTTAGTTTTTTCATCTTACACGATCTTTTAGTTGTCGAATATTTTTAAATCGATTTTTTTAACATACTTTCCCTGGGAACATATATATGTACACACACATACATGTATATTTATATACACACACACACACACCTAACTTTTTACACGAATATCTAAATATTTTTTTATTGATATTTTTATATGTCTCACAGAAATTTATCGATACAGCAACAAAGTACAATAGGGGGAATACCGTACTCCCCTCTCTCCTTTCACCGCTATACATAAGTAAATAACAGTCGGTCTGTTTATGCCTATAGATGTGTTAGTCCCTTGGTCTACCTTATAACTATATATTTATAGATTGAATTTTTTATTGCACACTAATTTAAATTTTTGGCAATAAAAACTAATTATTTTTATATTATAAATACTTACATAATATGTATTTTAGTATTACTTCTTTTGCACGTTTCTTTTAGGAACATATTTAGAGTTTTTTTTTCATCTCACACGACTTTTTAGTTTTTGAATGTGTCTCCAAATTTACCATATGTCGCATTTTTTTGCAAGGAACATATCGACCGTGTAAAAAAGAGTTGGGTGTATATATATAATGTGTGTAATAAATGTTAACATGAAGTATCTACTTTCAAATATTTAAGTTGCTAAATTACATATATACTATGTCTAGTCATATCATAGTGATGTTTGACGCTTTACCAAAGAGTTTGTTACATACAATACTTGTAATAAAATATCTGAACTAAAATATATACATAAATGCATATGTATAAATATACATGTATATATATATATATATATATATATATGTTTGTGTATTATGCGATAAAATTACATTGCTATGATCAAAAAGTGAGGTGAAATTGTCATTTAAACCTCCCAGGCATTAGGAAGCAGGTAATTTTTTTTCTAGGTTGGCAACACTGTGACATTTGCCAAGCGTTTGTTTGTCAAAAGTTGGAATATCATTTGTCTCGGCCCAAATCATTTCAAAGGATGTTTTGTGGCTCAAATGAGTCAAGGTTTGATTGGTCGATGTTATACTGCATTGGTTCTTCGCGACTTTTTTTGTCCAAAAACTCTACTGATATGGTTCTTCAACCACTGTAAACGCGATATTTGGCTCCGTGTAAACTTAAAAGGCCAATGCGGGAACGCCGTTTAGTCACGATTGAGGAGATAAAACCCCGATCGAAGGTCTTTAAGGCTGTTCCGGATAAAGAACATTTCGACGATTTTGAAGATGGGAAAAAGCGTTGTAAAAATGTGTTTTATAGGACGATGTTTATTTTTGATTTGGATGATAAAGAATTTCTATTTTATAAAATTCACTTAACCTTTTGATCACAGTATGAAAAAATAATTCATAACGTATTATGTGCCAATATATATAAATGATATATGTTCGAAAATGTTTATAAAATATCTATGATCATATAGTATGTCTCACTTATAACAGATCTTATAAAAGATTCCATTTAAAACGATAGAGATTATATAAAAAAATAATAAATGATTTTTTTTAGTTTTTATCACCATCATCATATTAGCTGATAGACGTCTGCTGCAAGGTAAAACCCTCCTCCAAAGAATCCCACCTTGCCAGACTTTGAAGTCAGTCCACTTAGTGGGGGGCGCTTACCGCTTCTACTGGCTGGTGATCACCAATCTTCAGCTCTTAAGGCTGTTGGTTACTTGAATTTTTATCGCCATTTTAGCCCATACCTGTTCACTGTAAGGTATAAATTTCCCCCGAATATATCTATGGCGAGATATACCATAATCACCACGCTTGGTAAGCGCGGTGGTGATCGCAGTGGTTTTATGGTACGTAGAGAACGCTACTGAAATTTCATCTGAAAACTTGTTGGTGATCTGTGGCAATCCTATATATATTATTTTGAAAGCACGAAGTGATAATAATATAGGGTTGTATATCTAATAGATTTATTTTTTAGCCGCCGCATTTATTAGCCGCCTGACAGCCGGCTAATAAATGCGACTACTGCTACATAGCGGAAGTAGCTATATATCAGTCCTTTTCTTAATTAGTATGGAGTTCCGCAAAGTAACGCCTGAATCTATTAGATATTTAAGATTAGCAACTACTGCTACATAGCGGAAGTAGCTATATATTAGTCCTTTTCTTACTTAGGATGGACTTCCGTAAAGTAACGCCTGAATCTATTAGATATTTAAGATTAGCCACTACTGCTACATAGCGGAAGTAGCTATATATTAGTCCTTTTCTTACATAAGATTGTATCTCAGGAATTGAACCCGTGAGCTCTGGGCTACCACTGCTCACGAGTTTTATACTGAGATAAAATTTTAGTATCATATGAAGGATCTCTAGGTTGTACTAATAACCAGAACCTTCTTCTTCTTAGCTGATAGACGACCACTACAAAGCACAGGTCACCACCAAAAATCGCCACGATGACCAGAACTGCGCTACCCACATTCAGCGACTTTCCCTGATCTTTACTATGTTTAGGTTAAATTACATTAGTAATTATGTCAAAGCCTGTGTGACCATATAAGCTACTCTAGATTTGAAGTTGCAGATCGCTGTTGGAACTTTGCCTAAACCTTATTAAAGTGACTTAACTTGTGGGCTACCACAGTGATCTCAACTTAGACCACAACTTGAGTTATTCCAAAATCTTTTCTTGATTAAGTAGACCTCGGCTTGGTTTATTTAATATGCTTTTAGCGTTATAAAAGAAACTTAAACTTTGAGTCTATCGGATTTTTTGTATGATTTACACGAAGTCAAGGTACGTCTTTCTAAAGGAAAGTCGACTTACGCCGCGTCTACAGGCTAGCTGCCACTTGAGAACCAACAACTGCCATTTTAGACTCTTAAACTTCGGGCTACGTCGACTGGTCATCAATGCTATCTTTGGGGAGGCTTATACCTTGCAGTGATCGTTTATCAATTGACATGATGATGATACCACTACTATAGTGGAATTTGAAATTTCAGCGTGGTCAAAGTGGCAGGCCGATGTTGCTAGCTAAACCTCTTATAGGTAGCCTCGGCTCGGGAAACTCTAACTATGTATCTTAATGTGCTTTTAAATATTAAATAACAGAATATGCTACATTCCTATAGTTTTTCTCTACGGCCATCTTGAAATTATTAGCTTTTTAATTTTTTTAAGCTTTGTTTGTTAACATGTGAGAATAAATGGCCAATACTTGTACTTAACAAATGTGTTAACCTATTAGATGTAACTTGTTTGTCATATATATATGTAAGGCTTTGAGTGTAAATGAAATTTTGTTGTATGTACCTCATCTCTATATTGTAATATATAGTTTATATTAATATAAATGAAGGTGTTATATAAGTATTCACATAATCTATATGCAATTTAATTTTTTTATTAATAATTACTAGCTGTTAGGAATATGACTACCTTTGTCTAGCTTCGAAAAATATCCTTTGAAATACTGTTTAAATTTTACAATACTCAATAGAATTATATACAACATTACTCATTTTAAAACTTAAACTAATGTATATGTTTACTATATTCGCCGAACAAAGTTAATATAGCTCTCTCTCTATCGATCGTAACCAAATGAAAGGGACAAGATTATAATAGGCGTGAACAATAGTAATGAAATTGACGTGTTTACACGTGACAATTTTTAGTATAAATCATATATTTGTCTTTATGTGAATAATTTTCAGCTTCTATGTTTCGTTTTAGACATTCACTTTAAGGTATAAGCTTTTCCCAAAATCGCCATGATATTTAATGGAATCAGGCGTTACCTTGCGGAAGTCCATCCTAAGTAAGAAAAGGACCAATATTTAGCCATTTCCGCACATGCAGTGTTAGTCGTGCAACAAAGTGCACCGCCCGCCAGCCCGCTGATAAATGCGCATGCAGCAAACAATGCGAGTTACACAACTGCCACCGTTAATCCACTCAACACGTGTTTCAACCCTCCACGGGGCATCTTCAGGAGTTATGTTACACCGATTAGTGCGCCATGATGTCGTCTTGCGCTGTTTGCATCTAGCAATTTCTTGCGACCTTGGTTATGTCTTCGATCCACCTAAAGGCTTGTGGTAGCTATTCTAGAGCCTTTTAGTCCCAACAGCCTTCGGCTTAAGTAACGTGCCACGCCCACTGCCACTTTAAATGAACTATGTCTATTAATATAATTGTTTCTTTATTTTGGTTCTACCCTCTATATGGTTCAATAACGAATCGAATATAAATCAGTCCAAAGACGTGTTGAGTCATACGGTATAGAAATCAACATAGAAAAGAGAGGACATTTACAACATGTTATCGTCGAATGTCGTAAATATTTTGACACGTGTAAACATATCCTAACTGTGTTATTAGCAACCTATGGTAGTGTTCCCGTGATAAAGTCTGATACAAACTTTGTGGATTAGTTAGATAGGTTTGCCACATCTCACAAAGAAGTTTCCAGATGGTGGGTAGCAATGTCATCTGCGTAACATACCACAATATGAACCCCCCGCAAATCGTGGCGATTATGGTATATCGCATAGATTTCTTTGGGGAAGGTTTATTGCCTTACAGTGGGGTGGGTTGAAAAGTCGACGACGAACCAGTGGTATATGTATATATATATATATATATATATATATATATACATAATAACAAACATATGATATATTAAATTGTATTAAACAACAAAAGAAATTTAATTAAAAATTGTACTACATTTACAAATAATATAAATAATTCGTTGGTGTGTTTGTATGTATATCTGACGTTTATGTGTGTTTTTAAAAGTAAAAAGAGTTAGAACTATTACATCTTTTTCTCTACTAACTTTGTTCGGTGAATACACTATACTTCCATTACTGTCAGATGTGTTAAGATTTTACTAATTATTACTTTGTTTACAAATGTATATATATACCTCTTTTAAATCGGCACAATTTTTCATATTTCACTATATTAAAATTCAAAATATAAAGTAGACATTTACACGCACTATTAAAATGTATATTATTTTAACATTATAAGCAGTAAGATACCACTGACTCGATACGCTGATTTAAAAGCCGACCAGAAATTCAACAGTTGCTCTTTTTAAATTAAATTTAAAAAGTTTTGATGTGTCCATTATAATATCAACCTTGTAAATCATTCGAGTGTGTTTCACACATTTCCATCAATTGAAAAATTTTAAACGATGTAATATATATTTAGTAATATAATTTTAATTTTAGATTTCATAATATATGTGCACACAGTCATATAATAAATGTAGTGTGTTTGTATATCTATGTATAGATCTTAATGTATTTTTATATCAATTTAAATATATAACCCACGCACAAATTTACGCGCTTATATTTTTAATGTTTGTGATAAAGAAACTATATTTTTACGTATATAATGTACATACACATATTTACTATATGTAATGATTTGTTTTTGTTATTATACTATAGATAATATGATAACCCTCTAATAATAAATAATATATATATATATATATATATATATATATATATATATATATATATATATATATATATATATATATATATATATATATATATATATATATATCAGAAACCGAGATTGTATATGTAGAGACATATGCCCCTTCCCCAAAGTTCACCACGATGCACCTGTGTGGTAGTGGCTTCCCAGACCTTGGCCATGTCGTCAGTCTACCTGATGGTGGGCGCACCCACATCTTGTCTTCCGGCACATAGTGGCTATTCGAGAACCTTTTAGCAATGGCCCCATCAAGTACCACTTCAGACAATTCATTGTATGGTTAATATTATAAACTTAGTCACCTCAAATATTTAAAATACCATACTCGTATCTTTAGTTTTATTATATATATATATATATATATACAACTATCCTCCGATTTACACGGTAGATACGTTCCTGAGAAAAACGTGTAAATCGAAAATTAAAAATTTTCGAGTCAAAACCGTGCAAATCGAAAAGCTTGCAGAAAATGCATAATTTTGCTATTTAAGAGTTGTGATTTTTTTCAATATGTTTAGATGTACACAGAAATAAAAATAAAATGCATTGGCAAGTTAAAATATCTAATATATTACGGAAACACTGTTTTTTTTGTATTTAATTACAATACATTAAACAGAAGAACAAAAAATAAAACCAAAGGTGTTTTATTATCCTTCATCACTGTCAGAAATTACTCTCATTCTTTTTCTCGGAATCGAAGGTTCGAATTCACTTTCATCACTCGAAGTTATTTGTGCCGATTCGATGTTTGAAGCAGAAATATTTACATTATGAGAGATGGTTATAAAATCGGTTATTAACAATTGCTCCGATTTTTTTTTGTGAAAACCGTGTGAAATAAGTACCGTGTAAATCAAGGGATAGGTGTATATATGTATAAATATTTTTTACATTTCGCGTGTTGTTTGCGGCCATAGCCTCCTTTATGTATAATATTACCAGATAAGTTATTACTTCGCTATGAATGGTTCTGCATATACTTCTACAGAAGTTAAGTTGAAAGCCTCCCACTGAATGTTTATTATTTACTTGATATTTAACCTGTACTCTTTTAACATACTTCACTTATTCATATTCTACTACATGATCGTATAGGTTACAATTGACCAACAAATCTATCAAAGTTACAAAATAACATCTAGTTTTCGTTAGTTTGTAAAACGCCATCTATTGACAAATATTAACGTTACAATTTTTAATTGTTATAATTTTTAAAAATAGAACAATACATTTTCAAACATGTTTACCGTGAAAATACTCTTTTAATATTAAGATGCCTTTTGGCAGATTATCTTTTTTGGTTGAATTTATAATTGAGGGTATTCCTAAATTGAAAACAATCTCACAAATTGTCGTTAGATTATGACGTGTTTTATCTCTCAAAATGCCACTGATTGATTTTTCAATCTAAATCTTTACTCATGTTAAGATTTCGCTAATTTATTTAAATAAAATAATATATTAATATTGTAATATATATATTAATTAATACGTTAATCTTGTAGAAATGCCAAATATTTGAACTTTTCTTAGATTGTAATTTTTTAAAGTCAACGCCATTAATAGCTTGTATGGTAATGTCTTGTCGGCATCTCACATCGATGTTTTGTATGAAGTCCAATTTAACTAAACTTCTGTGTTACGTTAGTACGATTTCAGTTTGCTGAGAGCTCTAGTATTTGTAACGTGTTTATATTAAGCTGTACAAAAATGTATTTTATTTAATTATTGTAATAAATAATTTAAATGGATCTGTTGTTTTATTTTACCAAGGTAACACAGCGCCCTAATCGGTGGCTGCATCGCATTTATCAGCGGGGTGGCGTGCGGTGCACTTTGTTGCACGACTACCGCTGCATGTGCGGAAGTGGCTAAACATTGGTCCTTTTCCTACTTAAACAATGATACTTATCCTAATCCCAACACAATCGAGCAGTGTACATATATTTATTGGACTACCTTACGACAAACGGTAACACGAGGCAATCTGCTACTAACGCCATCTATAGGTGTCGAAATGACAACGTTCCGACATATGCTTTAATATATTATTAGTAGTGTCATGACTAACGAATTGGTTATTGTTTTTATAATTTGCCAACCGTTGCAGTTAAGAACGAAATAAAACATAATTCATACATGTAAATATTATTTTTCTTCACATAACTTCATATAATTATAATGTAGTTTAATAATAACAAAGTTATACTTTTGAGAGCTCTAAACGCAAACTTACATTTCTAGGTTTAACTTAACTTCATGCATAAGTAATATTTAAACGTCTACTTTAACCGTTTGACAGCTAAGTCATTCTTGCTGGAACGCATTAAAACTTCCGACAAATTTTGATTTGACGTTGTCACATAAAACACTCTCATTTATACAGATATCACTCAATTTTAATAATCTTTCGATTTTCCCTTATGATGACTTCAAACAGTGACGGGGTGAAAAGTAGATATAAAATGTTGTCTGTGATATGGGGGGAGGCGCATGTTTAGGAGCAACAGACACTGCGTCGCTGTTTTTGAGACAAAACAACGGAGCGCTTCTGCGCCGCGTAGCAATCAAAGGGTTAAAACAAGAGGAACCTTTTTACAATCACAAAACGTTAGTGTACATTTTACAATGTATTCTGTATTTCATTTAATATTTAAATAAAATATAAAAATATGAGTATATTTGTAGTTTTGGTGTGGTTAAAATTTAAAATACACGCGAAGACAATAATAGTTCAGAGTTAAATGCTTTTAATCATCATGTTCGTCGACAGACGGCTACCGCATGGTATAGACCTCCCTCAAATGTCACCATGATATCGTGAGCATGCAAAGTTTTTCCATAAGCCACGTGCAAGCGAAAAATTGTTGAAAAATTAGTGCCAAACTCTGTGTTTCTCCTAAAGATGCCCCGTGGAGGGGTGAAACACGTGTTGAGTGATTTGACGGTGGCAGTTGTGTGATTCGCATTGTTTGCCGCATGCGCATTTATCAGCGGGCTGGCGGGCGGTGCATTTCATTGCACGACTACCACTGCATGTGCGGAAGTGACTAAATATTGATCCTTTTCTTACTAAGGACGGACTTCCGCAAGGTAACGCCTGATTCCATTAAATAAGGGAAAAATCCTTTTCGATATATATAAATTATGTTATTCTAATAAAACAAAAGATTAAATAAACTTGGGTAAATAAAGTTACGTTTACGTCCAGCTAAAAAAAACCTTCCCAAATATAGTTAATGCACATTTGAAGTGGCAGCGGAATGGGTACAAAAGGTTACCCAGTGCTGACCACGATCAGGTAGACAGGTGGGTAACCCGACTATGTGATTCAACAACGTAGACAAGTTCTGCTAGAAGTTTCTGGAAACGGACAGCTCAGGGCTGGTCATTTTGCGATCTTTGAGGGAGACCTATGCTTTGCAGTGCGTCTACCAATTAATGATTATGACATGCACTTTCTCTCTCACACAATTCATCATCATTACTTCGCTGGAGAACTTATTAATTGACAAAGAACTTTCCTATATATTTAGAAAAAGGTTGGAAACTGCCTGCATGCACAAGTCCCTAACCTCATTTGTTCATTTTGTGGGTGAACATGGTCTTTACGCAAGGCTTATGACTGATGATGATATGTAAAAGGAGGCTTTAGCGACAAAAATGTTAAAAATTTACTACAGAATAAAAATATTCTTCCTCAGTCCTGGTTAGTTCAAAGTGCCTCTTTCCTCTTGCCGATGGAGAGATCGATGGGTTGATCGCAGGCGGGGTCTGCGCCCCGGTCGCCGATGTCCTTGACGAACTCGTCCGGGCTGCACCTCGGCTGCGTGCTGCGGTTGTGGCAGATCATGCCGTACAGCGGTACCGGGATGTTCACACTCAGCATCTCGTTCAACTCCGTCTTCGGCTTATGTGCCTCGTTATGTTTCGAATTACGCGAATGCATTCTGAAAATTATTGAAATATTTGTATGCGAGACTTTTTTTATTTTCAGCCGATGGTCGCTACAAGGGATAGGCTTCCCCCGAAGATCATCACGATGACCGGACCTGCGCTGCTCGCATCCAGCGTCTTCCCGTGACCTTGACCACGTCTCCGGTCCCCCTAGTGGGCGGCATACCCACGCTGTACAAGGCTAACGAAAATTTAAAATCTTTCAAAACAGCGTGTAAAACATATATGGACTGACGTCATTGTCAAGGTTGCATGTAATCGTTGAATGCGGGCAGCGCAGGACTTCCTGGTGATATTTGAAGGGGGAAGCCGTCTGCCTTCGATCTCGCTGTGAAACTCTTATCATAGCTCTCTCCATTGCCCTCTAGGTGAGGTTGGGCATACGTGTTTATTTACTCTTTCGTTATTTAGTCAAACTAGTGTAATATATATATTATAAACTAGCTGATCCCGCAAACGTTGTTTTGCAAAATAGTTAGTTTTTAATTAACAAATAAAAAATAAGGGTTGATCGTGGAGGGTTGAAAATTTAGGGTTGTATGTATTTTTGTATGCTGTATCATAATAAAATAAAAACCAAAAAAATTGTCCAAAAAAATAAAAATAAAATTTTGGGGTGGACCACCCTTATCACTTAGGGGTATGGAAAATAGATAGTAGCCGATTCTCAGACATACTGAATACGCATGTAAAATTTGGTAAAAATCGGTCAAGCCGTTTCGGAGGAGTTCAAGTTCGAACACCGTGACACGAGAATTTTATATATTAGATTTAAATGGAGTAACCACGGCATGGGTAAACACAACACTAGACGGACTGATGACATAATCAAGGTGATGATGGATAGGATCTCAATCTTAATACATGTCCTGTTTACAATTTTTAGTAATTACACAAGTTTTCTCTATCGTAATTAAGTTAAATAAAATAAATAAGTTCCTTACTTGTACTTCCTGCAAGCGTCATCGCGATGGCGTTCCAAATAGCGGCGCTGACTGAAAGCCTTGCCACATTCCACGCACCTCCACTGCCAGGAATGGTGACCGCGCGTGCGCTGGTGGGCGCGTAGATTTGACCTGCCGATATAATCACCTTTCAATCATGTCTTGCGGCAGACAATGGCAGATTAGAAACAAAATAGATTATATAATGAATGTGAACAAATTCCTTCACCTCATCACAGGCTGTCCCGTATTTGTCGCGCTAACAACGAAAATAACAATTGTCCATTAAACATTTTGTGTGTATGATAATAGGTATTTATGTTCTGAATAATTTGATTCAGGACGAAACGATGGTTAGAATTTGCAAGTCACAAAGGCTCAGATGGCCAGGCCACTTGGAAAGAATGATCCACACCAGGGCTGTTTATACCATGTCCAAATGGACCCCACAACAGTAAAGACCAAAAGAAGATCCAGGAAGGTGGCTGATATGTGTGGAAGATCTCAAGAGTATCTGAAGGAAGACGTCATGGCAAACTACGGCGAAGGAGAGTAGAAGAGTCGCTACAGGAAGGAAAAAAAGAAAAAACGCGTTTTTTTAAAATAAGTACTGAAATATATAATTCTTATAGAAAAAAAAATGAAAATTAATTATGTAAATTAACAATAAAATGTTTTACTATCTCAAGAACGATACAACTAAGTCGAAATAATTGTAATATTTTTTATCAAGGCGCGGAGAAAGTTCTTATAGTGTGAAAGAAAATCGGGAAAATTTCTATAACATTGCTTTTCTATTTACGTACAAAGTGAATAAAAAATCTGTCTCTATCTACCAGCACATTTGACGTCAATCAAAACAAAAATAAGATATTAAAATTATTAACTTCATACAACCAATGTTTATTATTAATAAATATTTCAAATTACGGTATATATCATTTTAATTGCAAAGGTAAATGACTTCTGTCAGTAAATATGATAAAGTAGCCAGCAAGTAACAAAAAAGTGAACCTGTCAGAGAAAGTCCTGCCGCAAGTGGGACTGGGGCAAGGGAACGGCCGCTCGCCAGTGTGGAGCCGCAGGTGACCCTTCAGCACCCAGGGTCTGTCGAACCCTTTCCCGCAGTAAGGGCACACGTGGCTCGGTCTTATTCGCCTGTCCGCCCACTCGACCAACTTGCCCTGACTGTGAGCACCATCATGCTCACCTGCGAAATGAATTCTTATTACATGACAAACATTTGCTAAAGAGATCACTCGCTACAAAAAATCGTCCAAAAATTCTTTGACTTTGACTTTGAGATGTGATCGTTTATGGCCTTATAAGAAGAAGATAAGTCTCAAATCCACCAAAGAGCATTACCAGAAGCAAAGTCATTGACGTAGTCCAAAGAACTGCTCGTTTGAAATGATGACAGTAGGCGGGGCACATGACTCGTGGAACCATTGCAAGATCTCAAGTGGCGGCCACGAGCTGGTAGAAGGTCCCCACAGCCTTAACATAGGAACTTGCTGGATGTAAGCAGCGCACGTCCAGTCATCAAGACGATATTTGACGCCATTCTTTGCTGGGAGCGTCTATCGGTTGTCATGGTAATGATGATGGTGTACTAAAATTCATCACCTAAAGATAACTTATAACTTAGCTTATGGGTATTGTTCAGACTACATTTTGATGAGTGTGCAGCGGAATCACACTAAATAATTCCCCCATCTCCTTTCTTCCATCTGACAACATTTGCTGTAAGTATTGCAATAACGAAAAAGCGTAAATGATTTGTGCCTAAAAACGTAGGTTTTCTACTAACGTTACCAGAGGGCCTCCACAGAGACCTGGTTTCTACTTCTGGCGTCTTTGGCCAGCTTTTTTATGGACCATTTTTTTCGGGGCCTCTTATTCCACCATTTGAGTTGCGGTTCAACGGCCTTTGACCTGTGCGGAGTGTCGCGGGTGCAGTGGCGCCCTACGAAGCTAGGATCGTTCGTATTTATGTACACCTTTCTCTGTCGCACATGTCTTCCGTCGCGACACACAGACGACGCTTGTGATTGGTTGTAAAGTAGGATTGTTATTTGTTGTGTAAATAAAATTGATTCTAGTATTTGTTACTAAATTTTATTCGGTTAACTGCACTCGAGTTTTACTTTTAACAAGAGATAGGTTCCTAAATGTTTAATTATTTGTTATATCCTGTTTGTTCCCTGAGCTTATATTTGGTCCTAAATATTTTTGAAACACACCTAAGTGCATTAGGAATAGTAGATATTGTGACTGTTTTTCACAAGTGTTTTTTGTACATAATACACAAATGTCAGTACATATTCTTTATTATAACAATATCTCTCTTTCTAGAATATTGTTAAGGTACATAACATCAAGTGATTTACATTCTTACCTTTATCTTTTAAGGCTTCATCCTCAGCATCTTCAGCGAGATTCACAACAGGCTCCAAGTTATTCTCATCAAAAGACTCCTTGCAGTACAACAGTTCCTTGTTCAGTTTCTCGTCTGCTGTAGTCTTCACTAAATTCTTCAATTTCTCCGCTATCTTGTCGATCTCTGTTCCACCTCGGTTCGTGCATTTTAAGAACTCCCTATGCTTTATTTCCTCGATTATTGGAGCTAGCGGTTCCTTCTTCAACCTTCTTCTTTTCGTTTCCGATGGTTTTGCTTCATTCAAGGAATTTTGTATTAAACCATTGGCGTTGGAAGTGCTCTTTATTTTTCTTTGAGCTCGCGTTCGCTCTGAGAATATTTTCCTCTCAGTTTTCGATTCTGTGGACCTCAAGTTATAAGATGACTTGTCTAATTCCCTTTTACACTGGAATCCGTTCTTCTTCGTCTCCGGCGAATTGATCGCCTTCTCACTCTCCGACGCGTAATCATAATTCTCCGTTTCAATGAACGTGTCGAGGAATTGACTTCTTTTTAACAGTTGAAGATAGAAACGTGTGGAGATTGGTACTTTATCGTGGTATATTGTTTCATTTGTTTTCAGTAGAGTTTTGTGTTTCTTGAATAAGAGCTTCGGCACCCGACCCGGTTTAGTTTCGGCTGCAAATTGGACATATATTAAAGGTTTGATGAATAAATAATGTCTTACATTAAATTTAAATATTTTAAAGCGCTTTATTACAGTAGTTTCACCTATATTAAACGACGCAAATACTTTTCTCTTGATAAAGATAGAGATGAGTGATGGATAGAGATAGAAATAGAGTACTTTTAACAGAGCACTTGTATATTTTATTTTTCGTCAATATCTATGGCCGCCGATACAAAATGGCATTACATATTTTTCCTTAACCCCCTCAATATGGGTATCAAATCAAAGGGCTACACCAGTAAAACACGATGATTATGTCAAAATTTAAAATTCAAGATGGACGCCGTTCCAATATGGCGGACTAGGTACATATTTTTCCACAACCACCACATTATGGGTATCAAATAAAATCGTTTAAAAACCGTTTAACTTAAAAGTATTTTTACCGATTTTTATTCCGTCATTGAACAGACAAACGATTTCTAGTATAGTGTAGTATAAACAGCGCTTAATTTTGAGTATGGACTTCCGCAAGGTAACGCCCGATTCCATTATATATGTTTATTTTCTTCTAGAGGATACTTCCTAATCTGTGATTAATGTGGTGTAAAAATCGGGAGGTGAAAATTCAATTATAAAGGAATGTAAATGTAAGAATAAAGGAATGGAAAAGTAAAACAGAATAAAATGTAAACCTGTAGTTTTCCGGTGGGAAGGCGACGAAAGTGAGGTAATGAATGTAAGGAATGATAGAATTTTTTAAGAATAAAACACGAGAACGCAAATAAAATGATGAAAAAAATTAATTTAATAAAATAGTTCCTACGTACCCAAAAGAAAGAAAATAGGACAGGCCCCCAGATATGGAGACCTTAAAAGGATATTTAGATCTTCACAAAATACTTTCAAGTCTATCCACTCATTCTTATTTGAATGTAACAGTAAAATAGTGTTCACAATGAAACGTGGAAAGCTATATACTCTACTGCGTAAGTGATTAAAAATTGTAAGTGTCCACGCAGTATCATCATCATCATCAAGTGATCGAAGCCTGGTCATGCGTTGTCAGCATCCAGCGACACCCCGCGACCCTGACTGCCGTTGGTCCACCTCGTCTTTGACAATCAAGAGCCTTTTGTCTGCCACTATATACAAACATTTTTTAGCTTGTCGATGCATTTTGGAGTCTACAGACACATTCTACCATATTTCCAAAACTAGACAAAAACACTTAGCAAGCACCATCAGTTATATTTCGTCCGTTTGCATGACGTTGCCGACGGCGCCGGAATTTTGTTAATTTTGTCACTTTGTACTGAATAAGGAATATCGAGTGTGTACACATAACAGTCGTTAACTTTCTTAAAATATTATCTGCCTACATTGACAGGTAAAGCTAAGCCAATACTTTTGATTTTTCACTATCGAAAGCATATAAACTTTATATATCACATTACCTTGGACACCCAACGAGTGTTTCTCACTCTATTGAATCCCTTTGGGAATTGCCTTTAAAGTAATACAATTAAATAATTATATATCACATTTAAATAATAATAGTGTAATTAAAATCCATCTGATGCTATATAACATACGGCTGATCACTTTATTTGGAGTGAAGTTCATTAATAACATTAGCGTATTTGAAAAACAAAATTCCATCTAGATATTATAATGAGTTAATTCCTAAATTATATACATTTAAAAATATAACTACAATACTATAATATTAAATAATACATTGAAAAATAGTATAATAATTATAGCTGTCTTTTAAAGAAATATACACCTACAACATGACAGAAACATCAAAAAAGTCTAAATCGAACGTAACTTACTTTCAACGCAATTATTTCCATAATCGTATGTGAAACGGAACTGTAACGGTTTCACAGAATTCAAGAAGCATTTAGGCATTTTTGTGAACACTAAAACCAATTTGTATTATACACTATGCGTTTCAAAATTGATTGAATGTGTTTCACAAAAGTATTGCAATACAGTGAAGCACTTGCTATGACGGGTCGGGAAACAAGCGCTGAAAAGAGTTTTTAAATAAACGGTTCCAATTTTGAATTTATTCGATTGCCAGTGCTGCAATCGTACGTGACAAATAAACAACAATTATTATTTTTTATTTATTACTTATATTGTAATAATAAATTTATAAATATAATATATACAGTATTAAGTAATTATTAATATTATTATACAATTTAAAACAATAGTTTAAAAAGATTTTTAGTAATTATTATTAGCTATCAAAACTTTTTGCACGAATTTTAAAAGAATATTCTACATCGTGATTTAAATATTATTATTTTATTGCCATGACAAAAAAAATACGCACAAATTGGGGAGATTATGTAAAGTATTATTAAAGGTGAAATGTTTTATGTTAGTTATAATATTTTTTCGTTATATATATTACAGCGAGATATTATTATGTAGACACTAAATCGATATGAAAATAGCTCAATTTTGAATGATTTTAATCTTAAGAATTTTCGAAATTCTGTATAATATATGTATATATATAAATAATATTAAATAAACAAATCATGTACAATAAAATATTATTGAATATTCGATTATTTCGTACGCTTTTCGTGATTTAAACTGTAAAAATTATTCTTTTATTTTTTAACCAATTATAATGCTATAAGTGAAGACTTGTAATTTCTTTTTAACATACATAATTACCGACAGCTGTAAGTCTTACATACAATGAACCAAAAAAAAATCGTAATTCAACTTAATGTAAAATGTCTACATTACTGTCATTGGATAGACTCGTCTGTATCGTATCAAATCTATTTTCTATATATATTTACTAATATATGTCAATTATTATAATATATTATACTTATAGTATTTACAATGGACAATATGTGTGAAGTATATTATTTCTGTATCTAATGAAAGTTAATACATTATCGGTCGAGCGTGGTTAAAAATATTTCTTCAGTTTCATAATCCCTGTATCCGTATTCATAAAACCATAAATATATTTATAGTTGACAGCCATTTGACGCAACCGCACGCTATGGGATAGAAAGCTCTCGTCGTGCAAAGAAAAGTGTGAATAGTAAGATATAAAGAGACACATAATGTTCGAACGGGGACGTAGGGAAGCGGTGGGAGAAAGGCGACTCTGTGTTGCCATGTTCACGAATTGTCCCCGGAATTATGTAAGGAAATTGAAATCGGATATTTTATATACATTGTAATAAATAATTTATTTGAAATTTTTCATTATTTATTTTCGCATTGATTAGTTAATTCAGGAAAATTACAGCACAATTTCACATTTTTTTCTAACATTTATTGGCGTATTATTTATAAGAATATATGTATTTATTGCACATAATAATTATAATAATGTAACTTATGAAAAAACAAAACGCAAACACACAAAAAATACGAAAAGTACTAATAACAAATAGACGCACATAAAAATATTTCTTTTTAATTGTTCCGAACTGAACGGTATCTATGTATGTGTCTGTGTATGTTTGTGTTCGTATGCGTGTTGCGTTATGTTTTGTCAATATGAATAAGCCCGTGGTTTTCAGTGCGCACAGTGTCAAATTATTTATATATATATATATATATATATATATATATATATATATATATATATATATACACATATATTTATATATATTTATACATTTCTATTTAAAATCTTAATAACTTGTTCATTCTTTTCTGTTGTACAGCAATAGTATTTATTGAAGCTGCATTACCCCATAATATTATTCTAAGGCAATACTTTAAAAGTAGTTTCAACATTCGAAACTGATATGAATTTTTGTTTCTTCATACGCTGTCAAACTGAATCTGTTCGCCAGCCCATCGATATGAGGGTACCACTGTAATTTAACCAAAAATATCTCGCGTCGGATCCAAGTCATCGTTAACAACTGTCTTCGACGTATTCTTGGTATATCCTGTTAGAAACATTGCAGTGAACTGTCACCGGGCAAGGTACATCGCTTGTGAAACCGACTGTTATTAGGGCTGAAGGATTCTGGAGAAACGACCACCAGTAGACGCGGCGTGTTTAGACACTAGGAGGACCGATGACATTGACCAGGAGACTCCATGCCTTGCAGAGAGCGTCTATAATCTTCATAAATAACACCAGTTCAAGGTCTTCATGTCTTTGTATTACATGCCCTATGAATTTGGAAGAACCACATTGGTAAAGGAACTATTTTTGTTAATTATAAAAACGATTGTTCAGTATCATAGCAAGTTTTAAAGGATCAGAGGACATCTCTGTACTATTGAAGAGTCCATACTCAACTTATTGGTTTATATGTAAGTAATAATACATGGAAATTGGTATTAAAACTTTATGGGAAAAATAGGCACACTGTGTTGGCAACACCGCCGCTTGAATCGATTATTCGCCGCCGAGACTCGTGGCGGCGCGGACGTGCGTCGCGAATTTATATTTGCCGCTAAACACCGCGACTACGTGCAATGTTAGAGCGCGAGGTGCGCCCGGCAGCGTCGCGTGCACGCGCGTGTTCATACAGTTCTGTGTTACACCAACATATATAAGTGATGTGGTAACTGAACAGGCTTCGACATGGGCAACTCGTGCAGCTCCGGACAGGCGCACAAGGATAAAGACAATGTATCCCAGCAGTCCGAGGAGTAAGTACGATATATAGCGTGAAGGTCGATTTAACAGTTCGTTATATTTCAAATGGACATTCGCATATTTGTGCAACTCGTAGGACATCAGCGCGTATATAAATAATCAATACAGGACACCTCGCTCCGTGTCCGGGAGTCTTTTGTAACGTCAATCCTTATTTTGTAACGAAATCTATTTAATTTTGTTAATACTATAACAACAAATGATTTGAAATTATTCGATTGAAAGATTTAAATAAATTCAACTATAAAATTATGTTCAAAAATAATTGATAATTTTATTGAAAAGGTGTAGTTTAATGTGTTAAAGATATAAGGTATATAAATGAAAGTAGTATATAACGGCCATATTAATATAAAAATTAGTTTGAGAGATTCTAACGAATTAATGACAGTGAATAATCATAATATATATATAACAAATTTGAGCAGATATATTGCTAAATAGGATTTTGTATTACAAAACCTTATATCAGCCTTTATTATTAAAAAATAACACATAAAACTGTTATTTAAATCATAACATTTATTGATAAATTTAATCGTTTATAATATATATATATATATGATACAGGGTGACTTTTATCTAAATATTTTTATAGATCTCATTTGAACGCCCCATTCCCTCCCCCGAGGTCTTTGACCCCTGACATATTTGTTGATAAGTTCGTAGTATCTCCTCTAGACTTCATTTAATCGACGAAGTAAACCCACGTACTAGAATTAGATTTTAAATTGCAATTATATATATATTAAATGTTTTATTGTAACGCCATTATTTATGATGTTGAAATATATATCGTATTTTTAATTGTTAACATCTAAAGACATATATAACATAACACAATAAAAAATACAATTCCGTTTGAACACATAAGGAATGTATATAGGAATTTATCATGTAGATAATTAATATTGTCGACTATTAAGTTAAATTACTATAATTATTGTAATGTGTGCAATAAATATATTGTTATTTTTAATGGAATATTTCAACTGAAGCCCTCATTTGAAAAGAGTCCACAATAATTCCGACGTGTTTCATTTTGTGATCTTTTTCAAAATATCTCTGTATTCGAAATTCAAACATTATTTTTTAATGTTTATATCGCACTACGAAATATATCTCGTCTAAATAAAATTATGTTTGTAAAATGCTGTAACATATACAGGATGATTAAATATAATTGTCAAAGCTTTTACACTTATTTCTAATCACCCTATCGTCGTCTTTTCATCTTAAGACTCCCATTACAATGCGTAGTTCTCCCCTAATATTATCTGTGATGGGATACACCATATTCGCCACGCTTTGCAGACAGACGGGTTGGTGATGGCAGTGTGGTTTTATGGTAAACACAGGACACTTCTGCCCATATTCTGGCAATTTGTGATCAGTGGCAATCCTATATAATTAACTAGCTGATCCCGTAAACGTTGTTTTGCAAAAAAAATTAAAGTTTTTAATTAACAAATGTAAGATAAGGGTTGATCGTAGAGGGGTGAAAATTTAGGTTTGTATGTATTTTTGTATTCTGTATCATGATAAAATAAAAACCAAAAAAATTGTCTAAAAAATTAAAAATAAAATTTAGGGGTGGACCACCCTTATCACTTAGGGGTATGGAAAATAGATAGTAGCCGATTCTCAGATCTACTGAATACACATGTAAAATTTGGTAAAAATCGGTCAAGCCGTTTCGGAGGAGGAGTTCAAGTTCGAACACCGTGACACGAAAATTTTATATATAAGATTTTATTTATTAGAGTGTATATATTAATATATACACTCTCGTCGGTCGTGATAAAGCTCCAGGTCAGCTAGAGAGCAATGGAGGGCTATGCTCGGAGTTTCGCTGTGATCGGATCAGGAGTGAGAATACCCGCAGAAGATAAAAGATCACAGAAGTAGCTTGAACTTCTCTTCTGAGGTGGCTGTAGGCGAGGCATATCGCTAGTGCAAGCGACGGTCATTGGGTCTAAAAGTTTATCGAATGGCGACCGTTAGCAGTATCAGTTGGCCCACACCAGGTGGACCAAATAAATGGTCAAGGTGGCAAGTCTTTATGACGCTCTCCGATGAAGGTGTATACCTTGCTATGGTTGTCTATCAGCTGACATGATGATAACTTCTTCATTCAAGTCTTTAATTGTAAAGCCTTTCCATCACCCATTCCATGGCCATTTTCATAGTCACAGCCTTCTGGAGCGGTTGATGGGTTATCAGCAGTTGCTCCAGAAGACTATATGGGTTGTGTCCTTGATTATACGAAACTAAGAGATATGGCTAAAGGCAGCGGTAGATGCGGGTAGCGCAAGTCTGGTATTTGTGGAAGAACTGTGTTTCAGTGGGCTTCTATACAATTGAATACTTGTTATTATTAACCGATAGGTACATGAACCTTACTCCATGGTCGTGTTCAAGAACACAGTCTCCTGAATGGAGTGGTGTACCACCGATATAGTCAAGATTGGGGAAAATCGCTGAATCGGGGAGAAGAAAGACCGGTCTTGGTGATCTTTGAAGGTGGATCCTGTGCCTTGCAGTGGGCGTATATACGCTGACATGATGTTATAATGTTGAAGAAGATTCTCCGAAACAGTCCTGTATTTGAAGATTCTTGTAAGAGAATGGCTAATTAAGAAAAGGACCAATATTTAGCCACTTCCGCACATGCAGTGGTAGTCGTGCAACAAAGTGCACCGCCCGCCAGCCCGCTGATAAATGCGTATGCGGCAAACAATACAAATCACACAACCGCCACCGCCAAATCACTCAACACGTGTTTCACCCCCTCCATGGGGCATCTTCAGGAGTTATGATACACCGATTAGTGCCAGACACAGAGTCCTAAGAACGGCTAATATCACTCTTAAAAAACACTTCCACTATATGTATATAGCTCTGTGTGCACTTTTATAAATATTTTAATATTACTACATTTGGAATAACTGCAACATTAAATCAATAACATTTTTTGTTGTTTCAATTTCATTTAACAAACTGTCAAAACATATTATTATTCTTCAATGTTTTAAACATTGTATTATTTTATTGCCAATTTTTTTTGGTGATATCTTTAAGTTTTTCATTTGCTTGCCAGAATAAGATGTCTTATGTATTAATGTTGGCAACTAAGTGCCTATATAGCTTCTGGCATCGCAGTGCGTGTTTGATCCTTGGACGGGGCGAAGAATTTTTTTTTTAATTCTGGTCCTCTGCCCCTGTGAGCGGTAATAGCCAGGTGGTTGAAGACTTGCGATCTTAGGTCGCGAGTTCGATTACTTGCTTACAATTTTATATAATTCACACATTGTGCATTAATTATATATGATTGCCATATCCCACAAACCAGTTTAAAGAGGATGGGATGCCGCGTTCTCTACTTATGATGATACCTCGTTGCGAGCACCATATCACTTGCCGAGCGTGGTCATTATGGTATATCACCCCATAGATATCTTCAGGGAGGCCTATATCTTCTAGTAGTCGTCAATGACACGAAAGAACGACTGTTCGAAATATGTGTAAAAGGTATAAAGTTTTTTTTGTTACAAATAAGCTATACATTCATATGTTTTAAGCTTTCACATTAATCACCCTGTATATGTAAAAACATTTTTTTCTTGCAGTGGACCTCTATGAGCTAAAACAACTCTACCATATGTTATTAAATAATCTTCTGGTATCGATCACTGTTCTATTTCATTTTCGGCTTGACGCTGAATTATGGGAAACATGCTGAGAAAATATTTTAATGGATTTGAATGTCTAGTCATGAAATACAATATCGCCACTTAAATAGAATAACATAAAATATAGCGTAATAAAAAAAAGTTTAAATATCACGCGCCAAAATACCAATCTCGTACTACACCAACTTTAACAATAATATTATTGTTGAACATGTAATCTTTTTTATAATTAATTTAATATGCAATAGTGTGCCCGATATATATGTATATATTTCTTTGTACAGATTAATCAATATGTTTAATAATACTAAATTTGTTTTGACCATGAGATAGCTGCATGACCACGTGCCGGAAGAGTGGGCGTGGGAAGGGTCCCCACTGGGTGGACTGACGACGTAGTTGGTTGCAGGAAGCTGCTTGGTGATGAACGGTCTTCCGCTGATTTTTGGATGGACTGATGATGATTTTTGGAGAGGCCTATGTTTTGCAGTGGGTGCCTATATATCGCCGGATGATATATATGATTGTTAATCAAAGTCTTAAAGTATATTCTTATTTTAAATTTGTTTTTGTAAAGCAATATTCAAAGTTAACTCCTTTTCGTTTTGAGTAATCAAAATACGAAATTCAGTACAAATAAGCTTTTCTCGGTCTAAGCGTATACTTGAAAACGGGAATATCCATAATCTCGGTAAAATCCGTGGATTTACAGAAAACGTGGTATCGCGTGAACGAAATCGAGTGAGGTGCTTTTTGGTAAATCCTTTCACAGATCGATTTTAAAGGCGGCAGATAAATATGTTGACTTAATACAAATCCGCATTCTATTCATCTATGTTAGTATAAATGTATAAAAATGTCTATAAAAACATCACCGATTTTTCTAGAAATTGTGATATATTTAATGTTCACTAAGAAAGGGATTATTATATAGTTACTTCCGCTATGCAGCAGTAGTCGTGCAATGAAGTGCACCGCCCGCCAGCCCGCTGATAAATGCGCGTGCGGTAAACAGTGCGAAACACAACTACCACCGTTAATTCACTCAATACGTGTTTCACCCCTCCACGGGGCATCCTCAGGAGATGTTACACCGACCAGTGTCAAACACCGAGTGAGCTCTCTATTGTTCTATTGTTTCCGAAGATTTTAATGCTGTTAGCCCCAAGGCTTTTACAGCTTCATCGGTGCTGAGTTCAAAGAACGGAAGGAACTAGAAACTAATAGCTGATGGGGCGCCTACCAGCTGCACGGGGACGCTCGCACGTTGTTAAGACTCATCGCGGTAGAGCTTTGACGGGGTGTGTTGCTGCAGTGTGCTTGCTGTTTAGTACGGCAGCGTGGACCACAGGCGAGCCGAAGAGGGATCCGGATCCAACCACAGTTCGCCCACGCTGTTCGCGACTAGGGTGCGGCCGCTCACTAAAAACGGGTGTTGTGGCGTGGTGGGTGATGTTTTGTTAGGTAGAACGCAACGACCTGTGTAAAGTGTTGCAGGTGTAGTGGTTGCTGATGATGCTGAGTGGTTTGCGCTTGCGGTATGGCGAGTGTTCTGTGGGAACCCTTTGATGGGCGTGAGGAGAACGTCTTTAAGACGTCTCTTGGTCTTTACTGAGGTGCGGGGGGAGTAGCGTGAGGCGCTAGCTATTAGGGGATTGGGATGTGCGGAGGCCGACTCAAAGTAAGTTTTTGAGCAGGCCAGAAAGAACTCTTGAACCATGGGGAGTTTGTGGTCACTATGGAGGGTGAGCTCCCTCCGTCACCGCTCTGTCATTTATATGCTACCTCCCCCTCATTACCACTAAAAGTCACGTAACCTATCACGTGAGCGATTTTTTTTTTCTTACGCGTAAGTCATAAGCGATTTTACGATATGGACCTTAAATAAGAAAAATAACTAAGGAGTTTTTATCACTATCATCATGTCAAACACAAAAGCCTGCTGCAGCACATAGACCTCCTCCAAAGAACTCGCTGTCCGCATCTAGCTTCGCGATCTTGACCTTGTAGTCGGTCAACATAATGGGGAGCGCTTGCCGCTTCTACAGGCACGTGGTGGCCATAAAAGAACCTTTCGTCCCAAAGGCTGTTGGTTACACGACGCATAAGCCTCCCCCAATGATATCTATGGGCGGATATAGCATATTCGCCACGCTTGGTAGGCGGCTTGGCGATTGCAGTGTGCTATTCTAGTAGGAAGAACACGCTGCTACCTATCCTCTGGAAACTTGTTTCCGAGCAGTAGGAATTCCTTATAATTAAACGCACAAAGTGTGAATTATATAAGATTGTATCTCGGAAATCGAATCGGCGACCTACACTCTCTTTTATCAGTACTCTACCGTTGGGCTACCATGCATGTTATAGAGTTGCATGCTACAACAGTTTGAACTGTACGTATATGTTACCAAAACCGCTGTACCTCGCCTTAGGTATGCGCGCGGGGAAACAAAGGGGTGCATCGGTCTTTCCGGCCCATCGGTCCGCCAGCAACGCTCGCAGCAATGACGATCAAGTCAGAAGTGTTCAGGTGCCACACGAGCTCACTGAAAGAAATTTAATGAAATATATAAATTATTGATTTTTATTGATGTGATGAAATGTCGTGATCAGAGATTGGTCAGGCTTCATTCTGGCAAAACCAAGATTGACTCGCATTTTTGATGATGTATGTGCTAGGGTTTGAATGACTTTTTATTTATGAGCTTTTACCGTTTGGCAAAACCAAAGATTCGGATCTCTGGTAACTGATAAGATTGAGGTAAGAAGTTGTTATAAAACGGCCAAAATGAATAGAACAGCTGTGATCTTTCACCATGAAATCGCAAAATCACATCTTAAAACACAACAAAAATTAAAAGTGGTTAGCTGGGAGGTAATAATGCATCCACCATATATATACCTTCGTCCATCTGTTCAGAATTATTTAGGCAATGTCAAGTTGACATCGATAGAGAAATTACAAAAATTCGTGTCGCGTTTCTTTGACCAGAAATCCCAAAATTTCTGCAGCAATTGTATGACGTCACTACCTCTAAAATCACAAAGAGCCATCCAAAAAGATAGCACCTATACATAGTTATGTAATTAAAATTAATTTATAGTACTTTTAACATATATAAGATGTAACGCTCTACGAAGCCGAAATTAGCCGATTGTCTCTTTCCAAAGGTCGATATGCAATATTTGTCGCCAGGTACTGTATCTAAACGAATACATGCATTTTAGTTTAAAATTCTGAAAAGAAAAAAAATGTATATCGATAAAATCTAAAATCTTTCTTCAACAACTATTTATAATACACCAATACCTTGCGTCGTTTCGTTTTGCGTTATTATCGAAGTTGCATCGCTGCTTAATTAGTACTAATTTTCACTGTGCGTCGTTAGATTTTAGAGGTTGCGTTGTTTTGGGTTCGAATCTTTAATTTATTTTTGAAATTATCTTTTTTTTCCAAAAATGGCAACACTTTTGCTTCTAATTACGCCATGCCATCAAAACTCGGGGATTCCTTTTCTAACTGAAAATCAACGCAATTTTAATACAGTTTTATTTTCACTTTGTTTTGCAATTTTGGAGTTCAGTTTCGATTACGTAGTGTGTTGCTTTTTTTTAAAAAAAAAAAAGAATAATACATTTATATAAATATTAACGTGTTGTTTCTGGTTACAAAAGAGGTATATATTATTCCAATTTATTTATTGGCATAGTTATATTATTTTCGTTTTTCAAATGTTTACTTTGTTTAATTTTCTTTTTAAAATGTTGTATTTCCGTAACCCTGGAACCTTTCTTCGATCTTTGCATGGTTTGGAACGTAACCACGACGCAAAGTGAGGTATTAGTGTACATGAAATATAAATTTGTGATTAACATTTTTAGTTAATTGTTCTTTTATCCTTTGACCTCTGTCTCGAGGTCTACGACGCCACGTGCTTGTCTAGATGATACCTACTCACTCTTGTCTTTAACCTATGGATTATAGGCGGCGTTTTTAAGCATGAAGGTGGCTGGTGTGTTATTTCCTCTGGTGTAATTAAGGAAATGAGAACTTCCCCCGGAGCTCGCGCTGGGATGTAGCCTGAAATTTGATTACGCGGAGCGGATGGGTGGGCGGCACTGCGCAAGCGTATTACGGGCTCATCGAATTATATTGAAATTCACTTCCCTTCAACGGAAAATGTTTCATACGGGCCCCTTTTGATATATTATCTCACAGCTTCGATGTGACAAGAAATATATATATATATACTAGCTGATCCCGTAAACGTTGTTTTGCAAAAAAAATTAAAGGGTTGATCGTAGAGGGGTAAAAATTTAGGGTTGTATGTATTTTAATTTCCCCATTATAGAAAAATAAAACCAAAAATTTTCGTCAAAAATTTAAAAAAAAAATATTTTAAGGTTGAACAACCCTTATCACTTACGCGTATGGAAAATAGATAGTAGCCGATTCTCAGACATACTGAATACGCATGTAAAATTTGGTAAAAATCGGTCAAGCCGTTTCGGAGGAGTACGATAACTAACATTGTGACATGGAAATTTTATATGACAACTTGTTAGTGACCAGTGGCAGTTCTATATAATTAAAATACCAAGAAGGTTGACGTTCACCCAGAGAGCAATGGACTACACGAAGTTTCGCTGCGAGATAGAATCAGAAATGAGTAGACCAGAAGAACTGGGATCACCGGCGAAGCTCGAGGAGTTGCCTATCGTTAATGGCGTCGGTGGAGCACATCGCTGGTTGAAGAGTGGCGACCAGGGTAGACCCTCCACCAGGTAGATGTACGAGGTCGCGGAAGTCGCTGGATGGTTTTTTATGGCACTCTTTGGGAAGTCTATGCCTTGCAATGGGCGTCTATCTTCTGCAAAAGAGAAGAAGAAGAAAGCACACAGTGTGTAATCGAATCCGTGACTTAAGATCGCAAGATCAGTTCTCATTACCTATACTATATGTCACTTATAGTAATGTTATTCATTTGTATATTAATAATGAATTTTATATAAATCTTGGACATTACTCGTGTTGTTATCGCAAGGCGGTAACCAAGCGCGCGGCCGAAATAATTGAGACAATTACTTGGCAGATGGCGCTCCGGAATTTATTCACAACTCACTATTTGAATGGAGAATTTAATTGACGCTTATTTACGACGGCAGAGACGAACTGGAGCGTCTTTACGAACTAACTTTATACCGCGACTTTGTCTCCGACATTCTCTTTTTATCAGTAAAACTTGATTTAAAAATATTTGTTGACAAATCAGCGCTGTAAACAAAATTTGTATTAACATATTTATACAAGGTGATTTCGTTATAGATGTAAAAGCACGGAAGGCTTTATTTATACCTATTTTCAATCACCCTATTTAGAAGGATATTTTTCTTAATACAAGATGTTATAAGTTATGTTTAACATTATTATTATCGCGGATTTTCTATAAAATTATGTTTGTAACTGTTGAGTTTTTCGCCGGCTCGCAGCTGAACTGCCTTCCGAGCCGACGGCAGCTTCCTGTAGGGACAACAATGCCGACATTTTATATTTTATATTATGAGATTTGGAAGTGCTTGTAACAGCCTTATAGAATGAAGAATATTTTAATTTTGATTTTTATATATTATTTTTTTGTTTATTAATTACCAACACTACCAATTTATATATATATATTATATTTAGAATAGAACAGTATTACAATCTCTTACATGGCAACCGGAGAGGTCTTCAATATATTTTTTTAACATTTTTTTGTTTCACCACCGACTCGCTTAATAGAAAACGACAATGTGATTTTGTACATCGATGTATTTATTCCAATGACAATTTTCAAATAAAAAAGCCTACAAATTGTTTCATACTCAGGCTGTTCGGGTAAGAAACGTTAAGTCCAAACGCTTGGTATGCCTCCAAGGATACTGCACAGTGTAAGTAGTGGGCCGACTCTACTCGTTCTGTAGAGAAACGGAGATGATGTGATGAAGATGCACTTTCTAATTTGTTGTCAGATAAACGCCCACTGTTGGACATAAGCCTTCACCAAAGATCGCCACAATGACCTGTGCTGTTGGTGGCATACAGGGAGTTTGGGCGTGTGTTCCACCCGCTGCTATTTCAGAACAATTCTTCGAGTTATGTCAATCTCGTAGCGAAACTTCTAGAACACTCCTCTTCATTATTCTCTGGGTGATATTAAGTCGTCTTACGAAGCTCGTTGTCCTAAAAATATTACTGTTAAAGATAGATGGAATTGTTGTAACGGCGGTGATCATGGTTCAACTCATTATCACCTAAAAGTCGAATGGACTATTCCAGAGAAGACAGAAGCATTCCACACATGTCTTGATGACATATGCTATGCTTGATATCTAATATATAAAATTCTCGTGTCGCGGTGTTCGAACTTGAACTCCTCCGAAACGGCTTGACCGATTTTTACCAAATTTTACATGCGTATTCAGTATGTCTGAGAATCGGCTACTATCTATTTTTCATACCCCTAAGTGATAAGGGTGGTCCACCCCTAAATTTTATTTTTAATTTTTTTAGACAATTTTTTTGGTTTTTATTTTATTATGATACAGCATACAAAAATACATACAAACCTAAATTTTCACCCCTCTACGATCAACCCTTATCTTAATTTGTTAATTAAAAACTTTAATTTTTTTTTGCAAAACAACGTTTGCGGGATCAGCTAGTAATAATATATAATACAGGTGATTGAACTTTAAATCTTATAGAACATAAACATTTGTAATTTATATTTAATATGCACTTATTGACTTATATATCGATAGTGTTGTTTACGATTCACAATAATTTATATAACAAGCACTTTATGAAATGATTTCATGAACCGATAAAATGGATAACAGCCTATAAAACCGATGTAATCGATAACAATAAATTAATGTAACATCTCTAATGTAATGTTTGAACGGGGCGATGAAACCGCGCCGCGAGGCCAGTTTTTACAACTTGTTACGCCGAAAAACTGAATAGACACTACGCATTCCGCGCGGCTGGCCGGCTGCCAAATACGAACCTATAAAATAATACTAGACCCGATATTAGCCGGGTGATTCAATTAAAATTATCTGTTTGTTTTTCAATTTAAATTCTTGTTATTCACTTTATTAATTCTTATATATTTATTTATTTCGGCGCGAGTGCGACTGTCTGGCGATAATTGAAAAGTTATTTTCGAAATTTGAAATTGTAAAAACGAACACTTTTTTTTTTATTATATAAACTTCATGCAAAAGAAATAAGTACTGTTTACCATTGCTATTGTGAATAGTCGAATGTACCCCATTATATGGATTGACGATATAGTTAAGTTCGTGGGAAGTCGAAGATTGCAAGGTCGATCATCGCGGTGATCTTTGAGGGAGGCTTTCCCCTTCCAATGGGCGTCTATAGACCCTGATGATGATATATAGTTCCTATTAAATCACCGCCACAACTCTGCCACCAGTCTGTGTAAACTTCATCACGAAAATTTAAAACCAATGTATATACAATAAAATTGAATGCATTTATATATGTACAAGCTACGCTTCCTTACTTTTAAACCATATTTATATCCTGTTCTATATTCAAATAGTAGAGTAGTATTTTTCAAATACTTTCTAAAATCTTAACGCACTGTATGTAACAGAGAGATTTTAATATTTAATCTAAAGGGTTAAACTCGCGTCGATTCCCTTCTCGCATTGTCCCCTTATCAATGAAGTTCTTCCACTGTAGGGCGTGGGCCCCATGTTGAAAAACAATGCTATATTGTATAGGCTATTTCAATTTATAGTCTTTTTTCAGATATCTATATTTCACTAATATGTTCCAACATCACAGTGTCACATAACACACAAGAATGTGTGATCGTGACTATCGTTTTTCCTCCTTGTGGAAGATCGACTCATATCGTGTCTTCTATGCCATGCCACACGAGGACTTTCAGCCCCAACGTTTCGTGTATTATCATCTCTCTTCATAACAGAACCATTTTAATATACCGGTTTCTGCTAAAAAGAATAGTTTTTATCTATCAACGAAAGCTTAAAGCGGATTGAGAGATATTACGCTTTTTAGTGAGGATCTAAATTCCACAGACATTAGCTTCCATGCCTATGTTTTTACATTTAATATTTCCGATTTCTTTTATTGTTTGCTATGTCTCTTAAAACTTTTTACTAACATAAATCATGAACTATTTAATAGTTGAAGTTGAAGTCGATTAATTATTTTTTGTTAAAAAAAACATTGCTGTTTGTAAGAAAAGGACCAATGCACTGAAAAGAGCTCAGAGCGCAAGCACGAGAGAGCACAAACACAGAGTCAAATAAGACTCTGTGTTTGGCACTAATCGGTGTAACATAACTCCTGAAGATGCCCCGTGGAGGGGTGAAACATGTGTTGAGTGATTTGACGGTGGCAGTTGTGTAATTCTCATTGTTTGCCGCATGCGCATTTATCAGCGGGCTGGCGGGCGGTGCACTTTATTGCACGACTACCACTGCATGTGCGGAAGTGGCTAAATATTGTTCCTTTTCTTACTTAGGATGGACTTCCGCGAGGTAACGCCTGATTAAATATTGCTGTTTGTTTTTAACGACACAAACAATGTCCAGTTTTTAAAATAATTGTTCGTACGTTCTCTTTTTCAGTTGATGGACGCCTACTGCAAGACATATGCCTATGCCTTGCTCTGCGCTGATCGCATCCAGTCCCGCGATCTTAACAATTTCTTCGGTCTTCCTAGATGGGGGGGGACTTTCTCTACCGACTCGTCGCCACTCGATTCAGATATTACACTATTTCTCTTGTAAAAGTCGACGTTAAAAATGTCCTGTGGAATTCACTTAATAAGTAATTTATTACATAAACATATACACGCCAGTTACCTTGCAAGCGTTTGTAAATTGGCGTGCTGGAGTCGAAAACGCGTTTACTACGCTCGGTTTCAAGACAATGGCGTTTTACAAAGGATGACGTGGTTACTTCGTCACGGCTAGTGTGCCCATGCTTCACAGTTTTTGAAGACTTTCCCATTTATTTATTTCTTACATATAAATATTTATATGGATTTTCAAATTTGATTAGTCAATTATTTTTACATTAAGTAGCATGCTACCAACAGCAATAAACCTATCATAAAAAGTTTAACATTTTACATGAAATTCAATAAAGCTAGATGTATACATTATAATATCAACACTGCAAATGATGCAACAAATTTTCACACATTTCGATCAACTAAAAACTATTGAATGTTATAAGATATATTTAATTACATATTTTTAATACGTATGACTACAAAAATGAAGTCTCCGATTTTCCCTGAAAGAAGTTTTCCATTTTCAATTTTTTTTTTGCTGAATTTTAAAAAAAATTGTCAATAATCATTATATGGTCGCCAGTCGAAAACCTTTCGGCTCCATAGGCCATCAGTTCCACAAGTGATATTCCCCGCCCACTGCCACTTTAGACAAGCAATTCTTGAGCTAAGTTAGTAATCTTGGTTCTTCTAAGAATCTTCTCATTTCCAATTTGAGCTCGCAGCGCCACTCCGAACATAGCCCTTTCCATTTCTCTCTACGTGACCGTACGTAAGTGACCACGTCTTGGCCATCACCGTCATCACACATTGGACAAAAACTTTTGTCTAATTTTGAGGTATTTTGGATAAGACTAGGCTGCGGAGCTTTTAGAACACTGCCCAGCTGAGTTGGGTTCAGCGAGTGATCTCTTTCTCTAAGTGATTGGTGATTATCTGGTAGTATTTCATAGGATTTCTATATACGGTCTTGTGTTATTTTGAAAGCAATAAATCCCTTCGTGTTGTTTGATCATGGATTGTACATTGTAAAGGTTCATCAGCTTGTTCAGGGTTTTAAGAGCCAAAATCACGGATATAGTTTGGAGAATTGATTGTTTGAAGTGGTTGAAGTGGCCTTTGGGGCTAAAATGTTCTCAAGTGGCGACCACGAGCCAGTAGATACGGAGTGAGTTGGTTGGTCCTCCACTAGGAGGTCCAAAAAAATTTCGCAGGAGGTCACTGAATGTGGGGAACGTAAAATCGGACATCGTGGCGATATTTTTGGAAAGGCCTATCTCTTGCAGTGGGGTTATCGTCTGACATACATTAACATACATTGTTGCATTGATATGACATTATGGTAACAACACTTAGCGTATAGAACATTTTATCTGTATAATACGAAATTAATTTAAAGATAAATATAAAATTAATTTATTCAAAATTGGAACTTTTAACAGAACTCTTATTGATGGTTACCTTATTATTTATTTGTTTGTCTAATCTTCTTGACTTTGCTTCACCGGTTGTTATAGTCGAGGAGAAGAAGCAGGAAGAAACTCCACAACAATAAACAACATACTATTTAATTTAAACCATAATATAAATAAAATATAAATCTGTAAACTATAGTCTTTGATCCCTGTTTAGTAATGTTTTTATTCTTCTTTGTTTTTCATTGTTTAACTATAAATCATTATATGTTCTCAGTGAGATAGTTATAAGGTAACAACTGTAACTAATTTTATATTTCTAAGCTTCTAAGTTTGTACTTTCTTACTGCCTTTTGTTACTGTCTATCTCCAATAAAGTAAATAAATAAATAAACAACACATATTTTAATAAAGTTTAACATAGATCTATTCATATACACTTTATCAGATATAGCTTAATTGAAATCAAAATAATTAGGCGGCATCACCACCGAGGATTCTTGTCATATAAAAATTCGTTTATTTAATAATAATCTTTTTTCGAAAATTTACTATAACATGCGTCTTGAATTTTATTAGAAAATCTGATTCAGTTTATTACAAATCAATTAGAGCCTTTATGTAGTTGGAACAATTGTGAAGGTTTTTCTCGGTGCCTTTTCAATACACTATGGACGTCCTCTATTTTTTTTTGAAATTATTGAAATCATTGTAAACGTACAAAATATTATCACAAATATATTGTGAGGTTACTGTAAAAATATTGACCTCTTTATAGCGATTTTTAAGGACATTTGCGTCCCAAAGCCGTAACTAGCTCGCTCTCTTTTGTAAAACAAATATATTATTATCCGCAATTCTTCCCTAAAGCATCATTAGACATAATGATATGTAAATAAATAAAATACACTAATCTCTCCTTTCAGAAAAGGTGTTGAATGTGGAATGTAACTGGCAGTGGCGTAGCTATGGTATTTGGGGCCTGGGGCAGATTGGGGCTTGTTGCCCCAAAAAGAGTCTAAATAATTTCAAAATTCAGAACAGAATGTAGTTAATATATATATTTTTTGGGTTTAAAATAATAATAAATATATATAAATAACATTAGATCTTAATAAAATTTATTTGGAAAATTTTAAATCGAACATTCCTCGCTTTTTGGCCTGCAAAGTCATTAATCACATTTTCAAAATCAATAGTGTCGACTAGTTCATGTTCCATTGATAAAAAAAAGTAAAAAAAATGGCCACTGCACAATTGATATTTGTAATTTATTATTGTATGTTGTCATCAAAAATTTTAATAATGGACAGTTGGTCTAAATATAGCTTTAAGCTAGTCCAGCACTGGAGGTCAGTCGTGGTTACCCTAGCGATTCAAACTAGGTCACGACAAAACTACGTAAGCAAGCAGCTCGTATGTATCTCTTGGTGTTACGTCAAATGAAAACGATCGAGTTATTGGCGCTGGTTAGGCTTGAAGAGGAATAACCTCGGCGCGGAAAGCTCGCCACCTATATATTATATTTATTCAACCATTTGACAGTGACGTCAAAGTATAAACATTTTTAAACATATACACAATTCAGAAATGAATAATGAAAGAAGATAAAAGAACTTATGAAGGATGACAGAAGATAAATAATTTAAAAAATTACTAAAAATTTATTTAAAAAAAAGTCTGTTATATATTGAAGATAGGGGAATGAAAGACAGAAGAAATTTCAAATTTAAAATATCTTTATTCAAAGAAATATTTACAGGAACATTTGATTTTTCAATAATTTTAAAATAATAAAAAAAAAGCTAAAACCGCCTCGGAACGCCGATTTGCTGAGATAAATGAAATTTAACAATGTTTGTTTTGGTGTACATTATAATATCAATTACCTAACGTTAAAAAACACAAGATAAATACATTTAATAATATACATTAAATTTTAGATTTACAACTTAGTAAGTGTAGATCTGAGATATGTTTGGAATTTTATTATATATGCATACACTAAGACCGATGAATGGTTTGTTATTTCATGACAAAATTAGACGTTACGAGTTTATTTTTATTTAAATTTATTATGGGTCTTTCACTATTTTTATGTATTTTATTTTCGCATAAATAATACGCTATTGAATATTGTATTTAGAAGCAAATGTTATAGTACCATTTTGTGTGTTTTTTTTTTTTTATAGTGGTTTAAAAATACTTTTACGTGTCATAGGGCCTGATGTTGGTGCCCCGTATGTCGGACTCGATCTAGATCAATACCGACTAAAAACAATCCTCTCTCTTCGGTATCCCTGGTCCCCACGGCATGGCCGTTAGGCATTACTTCGCGGGGGGGATTTAGCCGCAGCTTTCTCTGATAGAGTGGCTGTTCAGGCCAACTTCCTCCGCTCCTGCTCTGTTTTTCGCAACTCCTTCAGCACCGTCGTACAGTACGCGCTCGTAAGTTCCCAGGCCGAAGGCGAGGATAGCATTGTAGCTATCAGAGTTTCAGGATAGATTTTGCATCCTACACCTTCTTCCCAAGACCTCCTGGCTTCGTTAAATCGGGGGCAGACGAAAAAGACATGCTCTGCATCTTCAATCATTCCGACACAATTAGGACAGTCAGGGGAATCTTCGTATTTGAACCTATGGAGATACGCTCGGTAACAGCCGTGGCCGGATATCATCTGAGTCAGGTAGTAGTTCAACTCTCCATGATCTCGGTTCACCCATGGCTCTAGGTTTGGTATTAGCTTACGCGTCCATTTTCCTTTCGTCGACTTATCCCAGGACGATTGCCACTGTTGCAAGCTTTTCAGTCTTCCCCGAATTCTAAGTTCAGTTGAAATTGGGTCTGATTTGCTTTTTTTGCTACGGTACAGATCAGTTCTTTCGTCTGCAAGAAGCGCAACAGGAACCATACCTGCTATCACGCATGCCGCATCCTCCGATACTGTACGAAAGGCGCTAGCTACCCGTAGAGTGCTGACTCTGTAAACAGAGGCGATTTTCCGTCGGGACTCCTGTTTGCTCAGTGCATCGGACCATATGGGTACTCCGTACATAAGCACTGACGTAGTCACCGACGCTAATAACTTCCTTCTGTTTTGCTTGGGACCTCCGACATTAGGCATGAGTCGGCAGAGTTTAGCTGTCACCAGAGACGCTTTCGCTGCAGCTCTCTCAGCCTGATCTTTAAAGTTTAGCCTATGGTCGATCATTACTCCTAGGTACCGTATAGCTGGTTGAGTTGCGATTTCACAGCTGCCGACATTAAGTGTGATGGTCTCCGCAACTCTCCTGCCAGTAATGAGCACTGCTTCCGTCTTCTGCTGAGCCAGTTCTAGTCCGACTGACCTCATCCACAGGGTGATTATTTGGAAGGATCTTTCAAATGCCCACTTCACTTCCTCCACGTGTTTCGCTACTATAACGACTGCTAGATCATCAGCGAATGCGACGAGTTTAGTTTCGCTGGGTAGATGTTTCTTTAGGAGTCCATCGTACATAGCGTTCCACAAAAGTGGCCCTAGTACTGACCCCTGTGGGACGCCTCCAGTGACTTTGTACTCCTCCGTCCCGATTTCCGTAGTGTATATGAGGACCCTATCAGAGAAGTAACTAGAGACTATTTTACGTAGGTATAGAGGTACATTCAGTGAGCTAAGTGCCCCCATGATAACCTCCCATTTTGCTGAGTTAAAGGCGTTTTTAATGTCCAAGGTGGCAACCAGGCAGTATTTTATCGAGCCTCTCTTCCATCTTTTCCCAGACACTGCTAGTTTTGCTATATTGACTACTTGCTCTATAGCATCTAGCGTAGACCGGCCTTTTCTGAACCCATACTGTGAGTTAGCTAGGTGGGGTTCAACTGCTGCTTCGATCCTGCTGTGGATAATACGTTCTAGTATTTTCCCCGCAGTATCCAGCATACAGAGGGGCCGGTATGACGATGGCTCGTCTGGTGGCTTCTTACCTTTAGGGAGAAGTACCAGTCTCTGTCGTTTCCACGCGGTAGGAAAGGTCCCTTCCAGTAAGCAGCTATTGTAGGCCTCCAAGAAGACTCCTGGTGTTGCTACAATAGCTTGCTTAAGAGCTACGTTGGGGATCCCATCCGGTCCCGGAGCTTTGTTGTTTCCAACCCTACCGCATGCTACCATTAGCTCCTTCTCGGTAATAGGGGGGATTTCATTCGGATCCACAATCCCTAGTTGAAAGGAGGATTTTGGTTGCGTGGGGAACAGAGCTCTTACAATTCTTCCTAGTAGAATAGGACAAGTGGGCGTTGTATTCTCATGTCTCAGTTGTTTAACTACAACCTGGTACGGCTTGCCCCATGGATTCTTTTCAACCTCTTCCAACAATATTTTCCACGCGTTTCTCTTGCTCTCTTTAATGGATTTATTTAATTTTAATCGCGCTTCCTTATATTTGTCGTAGAGCTGCTCGAATTGTGGTGTTTTCCGAGCTCGTTGGGAGGTTCTACGCGCCTTAACACATATTTTCCTAAGCTCAGCAATGTTATCATTCCACCAGTACACCGGTGGGGTTCGGTTGTTGTTGCGTCGCCTTGGCATTGTTGCATCGCAGGCCTCAGTCAGCCTCCTTATGATTTCAACCGCCATTTCACTGGCACTTTTGGAAAGCAGTGGTCGATCCTCGAGTGCTATCTTGAACAGGCCGGGATCATACATGCTAGTCCTCCAACCCACTGAACCAGTTCTTGTGTGTGGTACTCTTTTTGTATTTGGCTTACATGATACCTCCCAGTATATGGCACAGTGGTCGCTAGCGGTGTAAGTATCCGAGATCTCCCAACTGCTATTTCCTCTTGCTAGTGTACTGCTGACGAAAGTGAGATCCACAATTGAGCTCGCCTCGCCTCTTGTGAACGTGGGTTTATCGCCTGTATTAAGTAAAGCGACGTCCAACAGTGACATCGCTTCCAGAAGCTGGCAACCTCTAGTATTAGTAGCTTTACTACCCCAGTCCACTGCCCAAGCGTTAAAATCTCCAGCTATAGCTACCGGGGAGTACATTCGGGCATCCTCCACTAATTTGGCCAGGAACCGGACGAACTCATCGTGTGTTAGGCTAGGTGGTGCATAGCAACTGTAGAAATGTATTCCATTAAATTTGGCTCTTACAAATCCAGAACAATTATTTTGATTACCCTGGAGAGGTTTAGTGCCACACGCCCAGATGACAGCTTTTCCTTCCTTATCGGTGATCCAGTTTAGGCCACTGATGTGCTTATAGGGTTCCGAAATTAGTACTATGTCTAATTTTAGCTCCCGTACAGTCTGCATGAGTAGGTCTTGGGCAACCTCACAATGATTAAGATTAATTTGTAGTACCTTGATCATTTTTGAGGCTGTCTTAACATCTGAAGTGCTTTTTTAAATACAGGGCAATGACCACATCCTGCAATGTGAGCACAGTCTTCGGAATTCCCATTATCAACACAGAGGATACATCGGGCTTCCTTACCGCACTATTTGGCTTTGTGGCCTATTTCCCCACATTTGATGCAGCTCTTCGATCTGTCATGTTTGTTGCTGCATTTGTTTGCAACGTGACCATAGTGCCAGCACCTGAAGCATTTTATAGGCCTTTGAGTAGCTCTTATTCTACAATTGACCCAACCTATCTTGATGTTTTGCCGCTCTGTTAAGATTCTGGCCAATTCTGCTGCTACTCTAATAGAAGCCGTAAATGTTCCTCCGTATGCTTTGCGAAGGGACTTGACACAGTGTTCAGAAATATGGCTTCCTCCGCCAGTTATTTTCTGTAGGGCTTCTACGATTTCAGGCACCGCGTGTGTGTGTGTGTGTGTGTGTGTGCGTGCGTGTGTGCGTGCGTGCTTGTGTATGTGTGTGTGTGTGTGTGTGTGTGTGTGTGTATCTATCGGAAATATGTCACAATTTTTTTTTAATTATTCCAATAACTTCATCCGAGCTCGGCTCGACGTATTCTCTGTATATACTGGCCTGAGAAAGTCTCAAACATAGACTTCTGGAAACGCTGCGGTGAGATGCCGATCGACCAGCAGATCAAACGCCGCAAGTGGAACTGGATAGGCCTCACGCTCCGAAGGGACCCTGATCACATACCGAGGCAAGTCCTGAATGGAATCCTTAAGGAAAGCGAAGACGTCGCCGCCCAAAGCAAACCTGGCGGATGATCACTGCAGAAGTGAAGGCAGTTGGAATGACGTGGAGACGTGGACGTTCAAGACCGCCGGGATGGCGACGTACTGTGGACGCCCTCTGCCCCATCTTGAGGACATAGGAATAAATGATGATGAAGAACTTTAGCACAAAATCTACAGGGACAAATAATAAAAAAATATTAATTTTAATATATGGTAATCGAATTTTGAAAAAGGTTTTAATAAATATATTACATTATAACTAATCATCCTGAACATGTGATAATATATTCTAAATTCGACCGACAATATATTCTTTCACGGCCGCCATTTATTACAGTTTACGTCAAATTATTTTTAAATGACACTATTTCATCGACAACAAACTGTCGCAGTTGAATTTTATTTAGTTGTAAATAACGGCACAGATTTTATTTTAATGTCGCTCTACAACGAACATTGCCAGCCTATTGGTGGTGCTGTAATATTGCACGTCGCGTGATTAACTTCTGACAGGTGCACTATTATGTCACGAAAATCGGTGGAACCGTTTCGGAGGAGTTCACACCGTGACACGAGAATTATATATATATATATATATATATATATATATATATATTTATATATACATCCCGCAAACGTTGTTTTGCAAAAAAAAATATTTTTAATTTTCAATTTAAAAATAAGGGTTGATCGTAGAGGGGTGAAAATTTAGGATTGTAAGTGTTTTTGTATGTTGTATCATAAAAAAACAAAAACAATAAATTTCGTCAAAAAAAAAATTTAAGGGTGAACAACCCTTATCACTTAGGGGTATGAAAAATAGATAGTAGCCGATTCTCAGACATACTTAATACGCATATAAAATTTGGTAAAAACCGATCAAGCCGTTTCAGAGGAGTTCAAGTTCGAACACCGTGACACGAGAATTTTATATATTATATATATATATATATATATATATATATATATATATATATATTTATATATACATCCCGCAAACGTTGTTTTGCAAAAAAAAATATTTTTAATTTTCAATTTAAAAATAAGGGTTGATCGTAGAGGGGTGAAAATTTAGGATTGTAAGTGTTTTTGTATGTTGTATCATAAAAAAACAAAAACAATAAATTTCGTCAAAAAAAAAATTTAAGGGTGAACAACCCTTATCACTTAGGGGTATGAAAAATAGATAGTAGCCGATTCTCAGACATACTTAATACGCATATAAAATTTGGTAAAAACCGATCAAGCCGTTTCAGAGGAGTTCAAGTTCGAACACCGTGACACGAGAATTTTATATATTATATATATATATATATATATATATATATATATATATATATATATATATATATATATTAGAGAACTTATTCGTCTTACACACAACACAAACTTTATACACACACTATACACAAACTATGTAAATACCTTATGCAGGTTTACGACAGTTTCATCACCCAACGAATATCACCTACAAAAGTTTAACTGCTGATTATTTTATAGCATGGTAGCTAGGGGCCACTCGGGCAAATCATGAACTGATGGCGGGCCTGCCGCCAGAAGTATAGGTAATTAAATTATTTTGGTTTTATTCTGGAATAGAATTCAATATTTTCTAGAATGTACGAGAGTATTATTTTTGCTGTCGGCGGGCCACCAGTATTCGACCGGCGGGCCGCGGTCTGTGCATCCATGTTTTATAGATACTATTACTACATGTAGTAATTCTTTAAAGGGAAAATGAATAGTTATTTAACGAAATTATATACAGGTGACCCAAAAAGGCGAGTGAAAAGGCACGCGGTAGATACTTGTTTTTCAGAAATTTAGTCGTCATAGAGCGTTTCAGCTTTAACCAGCTTGCGTTCTAGTTAAAGACTTTTTTTTTTAAATATATACACTCTTTGTGACCCCATAAGAGATTGATGGGGCGTAAAGACCTCAGGATGACAACATAAAGAAAGGAATAGAGATTGCTATAATCATATAAAACAGAGAGAAAGTTCATTGATCGAATAAAATAGAATGGTCCACTGTGATGTGTAACATCAAGCCAAATGAGTTCAGACGAAGCATTCGTGTCGGCGCGTCGATTGCTACAGGCGTTGACACGAGCAAGATGTCGTGAAATTTATTTTTAAATCAGATAGCGGTGTATACATGCCATGTATATATATATATGTATATATATATATATATATATATATATATATATATATATATATATATATAATATACAGTAATACCCCGCTTTACGCGAGGGATACGTTCCAAAAAAATCGCGTTAACTGAAATTCGCATATAACGAGGTTTATGATTAAACATAGTCAAAAATTATTACAAAAAAAAATACAAATCATTTTAATCAATCACTTTAATTCTAGGACAACCTTATGCAAAACATACTCCTATTTTTTACGGAAAAATACATCTATTGTCTTTTGGGTAACGTTTTGTTTACGTTCTTGTAAAATACGTTCATAACACCCAACACTGTTTTTAATTGTTTGACAGATGGTCAAGACACCATAGAGAAGTTGATGACTACATTACATTTATATGCACTCTTTCGCGTAATTCGAGGCATTTGAGCGCGAAACTTGCAATTCGCGTTATAGTGAAACCGCGTATAACGGGGTCGCGTAAAGCGGGGTATTACTGTATATATAACTTGTTTACGAAGAACCTACTGTCCACAGATACAGCACTGCTTTTAGCGGTTATTATTTTATAATGAATGCCTCCTAAATCCTCTTGCGGGTGGAGTTTCGCAATCCTTAGATGTCTACTTGGTGAAAGGAATCACAATATAGGTCAAAGATCAAAAGCGTCCTCCAAAGATCGCAATCATGATTGGTCCTACACCGTGACTACATACCTACGCCGCGTCTACCAGCTGCAAGCAGACCACAAGGTCTCCAAGAACCTTTCGGTCCTAACAGCCATCAGTTACACAAGAGGTATATCTCGTCCACCGGCAGACCAGACGACGAATTTTTGGAGCTACACCAACTACAGCTGAGCTACAACTGGATTTTTCTACGGATCTCCTCATTTCTTCGAGCATTGCCCTCTAAATTTTTGTCTAGCAAACCTTGAGCCTTGCAAGAAAATTCCTATAAAGTTTCGAAGCTTTTTCGTTACTTAAATGTTGTGATAATATAGGTGATTTCTTACTCTCTCTTTCTCTCTCTCTCTCTCTCTCTCTCTCTCCATATATATATATATATATATATATATATAGTGAAGGGCCTTGCAGAAAACTTCCTATAAAGTTTCGAAGCCTTGTCGTTCTTTAGGTTTGGGGATAATATAGGTGGAGATTTCTTACTCTCTCTATCTCTCTTTCTCTCTCTCTCTCTATACATATATATAGATAGCATAAGTAAGTTATATATAAAAATGGAATAATTGTTCTCTGCTGACTGTAGTGCAAAAACAAAACATTTGCAGAGTCCGGGCCCGATATAACTACCTCACAAATCCGGAACGGTTTAAGAACAAAGATGGGGGAAGGAAGCTGATGCAAGGGAGACGAAAAATAAACATTGTGAAGAACAGAAGCAACTTGTAATATAAGAGATGGTGAAATAAAAAATTAAAATGAAAAATAGTTTACCAGAGTCGTAACGTTCCCGGACTATAAAATACAGGGGGGAACGAAAAGTCCCTAAAAAGATCCGACACGAATACAGAATACTCGTAAAGAAGAGCAGTATAATAATCAAAACATGAGATGAAGTAGAATGGAGCACGGTATGGGCGACTGCACTTTGACGCGGTGCCAACGGCGCTGCAGTTTCCGTGCGCCTGATCAGCTGACGCCGATCTAAATTGCAGAGTGCGCACGCGCAAACGATTTCATAACAGGCGCCTGTCATATATACACTTACCGTTGTATACGTACGTGAGAAACGAACACAATGTTACTGAAAATATTCAATTACGCATATATTCACATTATTACAAGTAAGCTAGCACCGTCACGGAACCCTGATCTGTTAAACCAGCCAGAAACTCAATAGTTGTTCTTTTTAAATATAATTTAACTATGTTTGATATGTATATTATAATATTATTCATGTAAGTTTGACAAAAAATAAATAAATGCCCTTGAATGATATAATAATATACATTTAATTATACATTTAATTATATTTAAAACTAGAAATAGAAAAGTCTAAAATATAATGTGTGATTCGCATTGTTTGTCGCATACGCATTTATCAGCGGGCTGGCGGGCGGTGCATTTTATTGCACGACTACCACAGCATGTGCGGAAGTGGCTAAATATTGGTCCTTTTCTTACTTAGGATGGACTTCCGCGAGGTAACGCCTGATTCCATTAAATATGTAAAATATCTTGTTCAACTTTATCTATGCGTCGCTCGTGCAACCAATGACTGTTGACCATGAGCCAGTAGACGCGACCACGACGTAGTTAAGATTGCTAGAAGTCGCAGGATACATGCAAACCAGGACCCAGGAAGCTTATCTTTGCAGTGGGCATCTATCAGCTGAAAAGATGATACATGTGAAATTTATTTTCTTTGTGAATCTAATATTAGCTATACAATAATCACCATTATCACATCAGCTGATGGAGACGGCCTTTGCAAGGCGTAGAACTTTCTCGAAGATCGCCACGATGTCTGGTCGGATTCCCCGCGACCTTGGCTCGGATGCTCAGAGCTCGGGTAACTCGGTAAACATTTTCTCGTAAAAATACAACAATGATTGAAGGCAGAGGACTTTAAATATGTGCAGTGTTAATTATCAGGGTCAAGGAATTTATGAAAAGGCGTAAAGACACCCAGAGAGCAATGGAGAGGATCAAAGAAATGAGGAGATCCGCAGAACTAAGGTCGTCGAAGGTAGCTAGAAGAATTGCTCGTATGAACTGCCACAGTTGGTGGAGCATAACGCTCATGCAGCTGACGGTTGTTGGTATCGAAAGAACATAGTCACGTCGTAAATATTTTTACAAGAGCCATAAATATTGCTTCAAGAAAAAAATACTTTTTCTATATTACCTAAACCATTTATCACTAATGCGTTTAAGTTAATATATTATAATAATTATAATTAAAACGTATGAAAAACGTTGTTTCAACTGATATACGCTCATTGCATGGTATAGGCCTCCTCTAGCGCTGCCCGCATCTGTCGATATCCTGAGACTTGGATTATGAATATATATATATATATATATATATATATATATATATATACAGTAAAACCTCGCTTTACGCGATCCCGTTATGAGCGGTTTCACTATAACGCGAATTGCAAATTTCGCGCTCAAATGGCTCTAATTACGCGAAAGAGTGCGTATAAATATAATGTAGTCATCAACTTCTCTATGGTGTCTTGACCATCTGTCAAACAATTAAAAACAGTGTTGGGTGTTATGAACGTATTTTACAAGAACGTAAACAAAACTTTACCCAAAAGACAATTGATGTATTTTTCCGTAAAAAAATAATAGTATGTATTGCATAAAGTGTTCCTAGAATTAAAGTGATTGATTAAAATTATTTGTATTTTTTTTTAATAATTTTTGCCTATGTTAATCAAAAACCTCGTTATACGCGAATTTCAGTTAACGCGATTTTTTTTTGGAACGTATCCCTCGCGTAAAGCGGGGTATTACTGTATATATATATATATATATATATATATTACTGATAAATATATAATATAAATCCGCGTATTAATATATATTTGAGGGTCACTAAAAGTATAAATATATATATTTCGAATGCAATAAACTCCGCATCACGGCTCGCCACACAAAATTTACTTAAGATTTTAACAATTCACCACAGACCATAAACGAAATGGAGTCGTAACGCGAAAATCCGCTTTACGTCGCAATAAATATAAACTGTGCTTTCGCAGCTCTATGAGTATCCACACAATAAAATATGTTTGAATATAGAAATAACACCACGTGACGTTACTTTTGCGCAGGCACAGAGCTGATAAAACAAAAGAATGGTTTCCGCCTTGTGTGGGGAAGCTTTTTAGTATTCATTCTCTGATCACCAGCTATTTATACTATGGATTACAACTCTTATAAACCTTGTGTTTAAGGAAGATGAAGTGTGAAGAGAAGAATTTGTAAATAAAGAAAGATAGTACATGTGAAGGAAAATGGAAAAAATATATAATAATATGGAAATAAAAAAACTAATTTATCTGAAATGTGACGTCCCCTTGTCCCACATATGGTAGAAAAACCGTGGGGTTCCCTAAAAAAGTGGAACATTTAAAGAATACTCGTATGGACATCAGTTTCTTTATTATTCGGATCTATATTCCATAGACATTAGCGCGTTAGACTGTCGCTCACCATATAATGCTGCGATAATTTGATGCGCGGCTATAATTGTTTACGTTTAATTCCTTCGACGCGGATTCCTACGCTACGTATAATCTTATGAAGTGTAAAATGATATCCCTTCAAATGGAGATAAAACTTCCTTATCTGAAATTAGTACGCAGCCACGAACCGGACTGCATTTTTGGTCTCAGTTCGAACCTGACAGCCGTGGCAAAAAGTCTAGAAAAGTTAAAGTTTTTGATCCCAATTACCATGAATCGTGATAACGAAGTACACCTGGCAAAACACATCGAACAACGTACTATTGTGATACTTGTCCCGATAAGGCATGCATCTTGGCAATTGTTACATAAAACATCACACAAAACAAAATTACAAAGAATAATGTTAAACAAATTATCCTTGTAAACATGTAAAGATACATTAAGTATTAAGATATAAAAGTTTTGTATGTTACTTTGTGTGTGTAATCATTCTATGTTAGCGGTAGTAAAGTCACGAAAAGCGCTAAAAAACATCTCGAGTTGCTGGTAGGTCCGCGCGGAAACGGCCTCGGCTGCAAACTGTTAATATTTCCGAATTTTTTTTTGTTAAAAAGCCTTTTAATATATTTTAACTACGCCCTAACAATGTCCAGTTTTAATATTACATTTTGTGCGACCACTTCATCATCCCTACTCCATATTGCTATCCTCAGGTTGTGCGGCAGTGTATGTGTGTTTGCCGTATTCACATCGATGAACCTTGCGATCGCGTCTTGAGTCCCGTCCCTACAATACACGCACGTGTGTGCTATATTGCTACCGCCGTAAAGACACTGTTATACAGCCTGAGAGTGTCTTATTGCATACTAGAGAACGGCGTATAGGCCTAAAACTTAAACAGATTTTAAATAAGAGTACTGTAATAAAAGTGGAGGCCTATCAAATCGTTACTTTGCTAAACCTACCCTTATCGACCTATGTAAATATGACTTATTTGCGGTCAATTAAAAGCACTCATTAATATCACACGGCGATATTTCACCGTCGCTGTTTAGCCGGCGCGCAGCAATTAAGGGCGCGACGCAGAGTCAATCATTAATCACGACTAAGCGTTAGTCATTAATCACGACTGTGTACAATATCTGTGACGTCACCGTGCGACGCAATTAACGACGCAGGAGTACCGTCGCTATTTGCGTCGTTAAATTGATTTACGTTTGAACTGATATTAATGGATTCGTTTATATTTGTTATTGATATCATGCGTTAATTTTTAATATATATCATGTCGAGGATATTTTTACCGGACACCATTTCAGCCTACCGCGTGCTTCACAATGTCGAGACGGATACGGTCTTGGCCCAGCTCTTTGCGGGTCACAGGAGGTTCTCTGAGTACCTTCACAGGTTCAAGCTCAAGGAGGACCTCTCGTGCTTCTGTGAACCGGGCGTGGGCCAGACCGTGGTCCATCTTGTGGCCCACTGTCCGGCGTTCGAAAGACTGCGCGCAGATTCCGAATGCCGGATGGGCAAAAAGATAGAGGAAAGGAGTATCTCGGCCATCATGCAAGACGAAGGGGAGAGAGAATGCTTCCTCAGCTACTGCAGAAATGTGATGATAAATGCAATAGGTAAAAATAAAACACAGTAATAGATTCAAATAGACTTGAATATGAATAGAAAAAGTAAAGCAAACACTACAATATATAAATAAAAGAAATAAAGTAATACCAAAAATAGTGCAATAAACAGTATAATATAATATGATAATTATAAAGAAAATATGTGTTAAATATTTAAACAATAAATGTAATGTTGCAAAATAAAATAGTAAAGAAAGTAGTAGAATGTAGTGGTTGAGGATGGATGTATGGCATTAGCCATATATTATACTATATATTGACATTAGTCTAACGTCTAACGAAAGAAACAGTACGACAGATAATATGATACATGAAAGAGAAGAATGATAATAATAAAAAATATGAATAAATTACTAGAAATAAAAAGTCCCTGTCCCACACGAGATAGGGGAACGAGAGGTCCCCAACAGCGGGAACCATAAAAATATATATATATATATATATATGTGTGTGTATACTGACATGCAATAGATGCCCATTGCAAGAGCATAGTCCTGCTGGTGCCTACCTGCTCCGCAACTACGAGCTAGTTCTCACCACGCAAGAACCATTCCGCCCCAAAAGCTGTCGGTTGCACTAAATCAGTGATTCCCAAAGTGGTCTATATCGACCCCTAGGGGTCTATGGCAACCAGCAAGAGGACTACGTCAGCGAAAAAAAATGGGGATTTTCATGAAATGAAAATAGAGGGTCCACGATAGTGGATCTCAACACATACACTGATAGTACCTATTTACTTACATCATACTATTTTATATAACAGATACAAAATTTTATTTTGAGTAGTTTTAATCTAAATTCAATTAAGGAATATATAAATTAACATGTGTTTTTACTTTAAGTTTTTAACACTAAACTTCACTACAGTTAGAAATTTACAGGAAATCAATATCAGGTAAGTTGGGGGTCTACCCAACACGGAAAAACATGGTAAGGGGTCTACGACACAAAAAAGTTTGGGGAACTCTGCGCTAAATCGATTTCTCAGCGAAGATCCGAGCATACTCCATTACTCTAAGATTGACTTTGAGGCTTTTGTAAGGCTTATTGTAAACAAACACATCTGAAGTCATCATCATCAGCAACATACACCAATAAAAGACTTTCGTCTATAAATATCGTGAGCGCTTTTGTATCTAATGTCAAACTATCTAAAAAGCTTATGGGTTGATTGTTAATCCAATCTTGGTAGAAGTTATGAGGTAAAGCATAATAGAAAATAAAAAGTTATTTCTTATACTCACAATCAGATTTATAACAAAATTCTGCAAAGTTTTATTGACCTACCATTAATTAAAATAGAAACGCAATAAAACCAAATTTACCAAAAACATTGAACGAATATTTAAATGACAAGAATCCTTGGCAGGGATATCGCCTGATTATTTTGGTTTCATTTAGGCTATATCTTAAAGTGTATATGTATATATGTATTGTTAAATCCTTTAAGCTCAGAGACACTTTCATCTATCTTTATCAATCTCCAGTAAGATCTCACTTAGAGTATCTATCCCCCATTTGGAATCCACTGTATGCAGTCTACGAAAATAAAATTGAAAGAGTACAAAAAAATTCCTTCGTATTCTGAACTACCGAATGCATTGCCCCCGGGATTCTTATAAAATGTTTTTTAACAGATACCGAACGATATCATTGAAGGATCGACGTTCTCTAATGGACGCCACTACACTTAAAAATATTTGTGGTAGCAACGTTAACTGTTCAGAACTGTTGTCCGAGGTAAACTTTCGAATTCCTGCAGCAAGAACGCGTTCTAGATCTCTCTTTTTTTATCAACGGCTAAGACAAATATCGGTAAACGTGCACCCTTATACAGGATGTGTTTCCACAATTGATATATTAGTGATATTGATATATTCTCGTGCTCTCTTGTATCTTCTAAAAGACAATTTCGTTCGAAATTATTGAGTACACACAATACAATTTAAACCTCATTGGAACGTGACGGCTTGCTGTGACTCGTAATTATTGCGGTGTGAATGCGGAATGCCTGTTTAGTAATGTTTTTATTTGTTTTGTCATTGTTTGATTTTAAACCATTAAATGTTCTTAGTGAGATAGTTATAAGGTAACAATTGTAACTAATTTTATACTTCTAAGTTTGTACTTTCTTACTGCCTTTTGCTACTGTTTATCTCCAATAAGGTAAATAAATATAAAAGAAGATGTGTTGTAGAGTTTCTTCCTGCTTTTCCTCAATTATAACATCTTGCGAAGCAAAGAAGAGTCAAGAATAAAAGACATTTATAAAAAGTTGACGACCAATAAGAGTCCTGATATATGTATATGTATTGTGTATGCTATATATGTCCTGCTGCCTTGTAGAAGTAAATTACTAGCCAAACAAGAATTTGTTCCTCAATTTCAACCCTGTGGCCGAAAAATCGCTTGCGTCCATATTAAAATCTACTTTCGTATTGGAACGCACTAGAATGATTTTAAAAAAGTATTTTGGCGGTAGTGGCCAGTAATATACATCTAAAACGCTATAAGCTTAATGGAACTCAGTAATCGAATTCCGTATTCCATGAATATTTAAAAAAAAAAGCCGTTAAAATAACTGTGAAGACACTTCATCACCGGACGTCTGTGTGGATTATTGATGACAGGAGTATTTCGGGCGTTGGCAAGCGCTTTTAATTATTATTTCTCCTACAACAACTGCCGAACGCGGACATTTGAATTTAGAACGCATTTTAAATATCTGTTCTTTGTTCAAATCGATTTACTTATACTAAATAAAAAATTTAATGCACTTAAATTAATATTACAATACCGTAATGAAGACAAACGTATTTGACCAATGTGAGTAGGTATCATATAAGGATTTTAGACGTGGTCGTTCACGATGAGATGTCCTTTTAAAAAGGATCAATGTCACCTAAAGAGCAATGGAGACAGCTATGATGATAGCTTCTCTGCGATGATCAGAAATCAGGAGATTCGCAGAACCAAGGTCACTCATGTAGTTCGAAATGCTAGTTTTAAGTAAGAAAAGGACCATTATTTAGCCACTTCCGCACGTGCAGTGGTAGTCGTGCAAGTGCACCGCCCGCCTGCCCGCTGATAAATGCACAAAACACAGAGTCTGTGTTTGACACTAATCGGTGTAACATAACTCCTGAGGATGCCCTGTGGAGTGGTGAAACACGTGTTGAGTGGTTTAACGGTGGCAGTTGTGTAATTCGCATTGTTTGCCGCATACGCATTTATCAGCGTGCGGAATGCTGCATGTGCAGAAGTGGCTAAATATTGGTCCTTTTCTTATTTAGGATGTACATCCGCAACGTAACGCCTGATTCCATTAAATATTCAAATTATCTTTATTAAAGTCCCTTTTGTACTTTTCGTAGCCATGATTTTTTTAAGTTTAATGAACGTACCACAAGAGTAAGCTACCATTGACTCTGAATGTTGATCCGCCGAGAAATGCCAGTCAGAATCTTAACAGCTGCTATTTTTTAATGAAATTTAATAATGCTTCGTATGTGCATTATAATATCAACCATGTAAATGGATTCTCTTCGAAATCGGATGCCGGATAAGAAAAAAGACAGAGAAGACCACTATCGCCTCTATTTTGATAGAGAAAAAAGACGGATAAACCTTTCTCAATTTCTACAGAACAGTAGCCAAAACTGTAATAAATAGGAACAAATGATAAGAGAAACAAAAATGTATATTAGAACTAATTATAATAGAAATAAATTAAATATGTAAATACTAATATTGACAATAAGAGAACAGAGATACATAGGTATAAGATGTAAAATTAACTAAAAACCTGTGATATATATAAATTGTATAAATAAACTAAACTGCAGTAATTGAGGATGGATGAAAGGATATTAGAGAGGAAGAGAAAAATTTACTGAATAATGGAATGAAGAACGGAATGATAGAGATTGTGAATAATAAAAGAAAGGTATGAAAATAATAGAAAGGTAGTGAAAAATTTAATAAAGAAAGTAAATCCCTGTTCCCAACAAAATAGGGGATGGATCGAAAGGTCCCATATATTTCGGGCCGTTTAAAAAACCCTGTAAATCAGTCAAAAAACCAAGATCCTGAACGCTAAGATTAATTTAATAATATACTTTTAAAAGATAAGAAACGGCAGGTCTGAGATATCCTGTGGAAATTCATTGTTGTCTAACAAACCGTCTCATGGGTGAACAGCAACGATTATACATTTTTAAGTTATTTTAACTCCATGTTTCTATTTCTGAAGTATTGTGCAATAAATATTATTTAATATATAAATTAAATAAACAATTTCTTTTGTTTATTCAGGTACACCATATCAACGAATACCAAAAGGTTTGGTAGATTGGTTCGGTAGATTTTTCACTGACATTAACAATTAGTTCTAGTTTTACATTACTAATTTAATTTATATAACAATAACTTACGTGTGTGCCAATATTTAATAACTAATCCAGTGAAACTTTTTAAACATCCTATAGTTGCAGTGGTAGAGCAGGTGTTTATTGGCTGTAAATAGGTAAGAACTAAGTGCCTCCATCTCTCAAACAGTTTGCCAGGTGACAGCTCATGCTGAGGTGCTAGGTGGAAACCTTTGGTGACAGTTATATACTCGTATCATTATCTATGGAAAGGATAGGGTCGTTTATTTTCTTTGTTGATTCTTTCACGTTTCTTTATCTTTATCTTCTTTTATTTATCACATTATCTATTTCTCTCTTTTATTAATCACATTATCTATTTCTCTCTTCTTTCATTTATCACATTATCTTTCTCTTCTTTCATTCATCACATAATCTTTCTCTTCGTTCATTCATCACATAATCTTTCTCTTCGTTCATTCATCACATAATCTTTCTCTTCGTTCATTCATCACATAATCTTTCTCTTCGTTCATTCATCACATAATCTTTCTCTTCGTTCATTCATCACATAATCTTTCTCTTCGTTCATTCATCACATAATCTATCTTTCTCTTCGTTCATTCATCACATAATCTTTCTCTTCGTTCATTCATCACATAATCTTTCTCTTCGTTCATTCATCACATAATCTTTCTCTTCGTTCATTCATCACATAATCTATCTTTCTCTTCGTTCATTCATCACATAATCTTTCTCTTCGTTCATTCATCACATAATCTTTCTCTTCGTTCATTCATCACATAATCTTTCTCTTCGTTCATTCATCACATAATCTTTCTCTTCGTTCATTCATCACATAATCTTTCTCTTCGTTCATTCATCACATAATCTATCTTTCTCTTCGTTCATTCAGCACATAATCTATCTTTCTACTTTTTTCATTTTAATTTCCACAATTTTCTCAGTCTTTCTCTTTCGTTCTATTCGCCATACATCCATCCTCAACCACAACGTTCTAGGTATCTTTATTTACAATTTTTCTATAAATCTCAGTTTTATGCAGCTTTACATTCTATTATTTACATAAATTTATCACAGTTTTTATCTTTTATTCTACTTATTGCAATATTTTTATTTACAATTTAATTTAATTTCTTTCTTAACTCTAGTGCTTACTTACTATTTAATTTCCTATCAGACAATATTTGAGTCTATAAATACACTTAAAAAACTTTTAAGTTAAACGGTTTTTTGATACCCATATTGTGGTGGTTGTGGAAAAATATGTACCTAGTCCGCCATATTGGAACGGCGTCCATCTTGAATTTTAAATTTTGACATAATCATCGTGTTTTACTAGTGTAGCCCTTTCATTTGATACCCATATTGAGAGGGTTAGGGAAAAATATGTAATCCGCCATTTTGTATCGGCGGCCATCTTAGGTTTATAATGTTATTGATTTTATTATATTGTATTGTCACCTAAATTAAATGTGTGTACCAAATTTCAGATCAATTTGACAACGGGAAGGTGCTTAAATTTCAATTTCTAATTTTGACCCAAACAAACAAATTGCGTACGGGTCGAACTAAATTTACTTATAATAAAACCGTTTAAAAACTGAATTTATTATAAGTAAATTGCGTCTGTTGACAAGTTTTAATGTAACAAAAATACATGACGTCATTAAAAGTATTTCATCAAACAAAATTGACGTGTAGATACGCTTTGACATATTCTGTGGTCCGCTTCGAGTTTACCGCTGACAGCTGTCACTCAACAAATGGTTAAAAAAATAATGTATAAGTTGCGTTCGTTGTATTTGATGTAAAAATATTTATTAAATACCATATCTTTTTTATATACAGTGAAAGTCAAAACAGCTTTATATTGCAAACTTTTATAATAGTCGGTTTGAAATTAAAGTTGAAGTTAGTTCGAAACGCGACATCTATTGACAAGAACTAACAACAATATTACTAAAGTTACCAGAAAATTATTTAATGGAATCAGGCGTTACCTTGCTGAAGTCCACCCTAAGCAAGAAAAAGACCAATATTTAGCCACTTCCGCACATGCAGTGGTAGTCCACCGCTGAATATGCAGAAATGGCTAAATATTGGTCTTTTTCTTACCAGAAAATTAATAATTATTATCCGAAATTGATGAGAATAATGACATAATATTTATGTATACAACTTTTTAAACCGACTTTTTTAATTCATAATCTTTAATTTCACATCTACGTTCGACTACTTGTAATACGCAATGTAATATTTTGCTGCCAAACTGAAACATACGCAGGTTTAAGTACAACTGTTTGGCCGTGTGGTGGCCAATCGGGAGCCTTTCGGCCCCTGCTGCCGACGGTCATAAGTCATTCCATCCAGCAACATCCCGTGATCTTATCATTCATGGGGGGGAGATACCATAATCGCTTGGCATTTCGGTTAATGATCACAGTGTTGTGTTATGTTCCCTGTTGGCCATCTTTTGGAATCTGGTTCTTCTGTCACCTCGTACAAAAACCACAGAAGGAAATGAGGTAGGTCTATTCTATGCTGAGCCCACACGGTGACACCTCTGAACTTGTGGGACCTGTATACTTTAAGTAAATGTAAATAAACTTTTGAAAAAAAAATCTCCGAATTTTCATATAAAATGCGAAGTAGCTTTATCCCCAAGATGGCTGCCGCTCGGACTTAATTTGCAACATTGACATATTGCCGCGCATTTGTTTTCCCTCCAACAGCGGTGACATGTCATCTGTCAAGATGACGCGCCATTGTTGCGTCCGGTAACAGGTACGGAGGCGGCGGCTACAATTCGCTTTGTACAGTGACAAATCGCGTGACAGACGTTGCCACAAATTTTTACTTTGTTTACCCGAGTTGTTTACAATTTGGGCAATTATTTTTAATTTTAATTCGTGTTTTGAATTTAGAACTGTCTGTCGATGTTGCCGGGTATTTCTTTAGTTTTGTATCTGATACAATCCATATTGATATTCCTCCATATATACATATATACGTAGCTTTGGGTAGGGGACCTGCCTAGGAGAGCATAAGCGTTGGTATCTTTAAGGCATTTCGTGCTCTCAATAACCATACACGAGATTGTGGTGGATTTTAACAGGTTAGGTAGGCAATGTTAGAGAACAACACCAATCGAGCTGGAGCACAAAATTAAAACGTCATTCGCCTACAACTTCAGATATACCAACGCCGTAATAAATTATTTTTCATGCGAATGAAATAATTTTTACATAAAACTTTCACCACTCATTTGTACATATTAAACCTTTGATTTAAAATTGATAAAGATAGTCTTTGATTCTATATTCCATCACAGCACTAAAGATTTAATACAAATTCACAAACAACAACACATGTTACTTGACGCCGTTCGCCGTTATTGTATTTCATAATATATTTCGGCGTGAGACGCGGTTTTGACAACCGCCTACAAATCATACGCCGCACGTCCTTAGTTTTTGCGCATGCGTAGACCGATAGATTGACAGATAAGCGAAAACATTTTGACATTATTTCGCTACATATTCCCCCCAACTAGACGGTGAGTACGGTAGATAAAATTCAGAGGAAATAGATTCTTTTCCCACTTCGGGTGGTGAAACGTACTCTTGGAGATATAGGAACTGGTTCCAAAGTGGTTGTCGGTGGTAACTCGTGGTTATCAGTATTCGGAGGCTGAAAGTGTAGTAGTGGGAGTTACAGATGATTCTTTAGCTATGTAGGCTGGCTTCAGTCTGTTTATAGTGACGTTCTTCTTTGTTCCTCTGACGTCAATGGTGAAGAACTTTTGCTGTCTGGCGATTACCAAGTATAATAAATATAATAAATCAGAGGTGAACAACAAGCAACCCGTTAATCATATTTATGCGACCCATGCATTTCTGTAACTGAATTTAATATATTAACTTTCTCTCATCAATACATAGTTATAAAACTAATTAGCTCCCGAAGATATACAAATGGAAATAATTGACATACAGAATAATACCGGTTTAAAAATATACGTTTCTCAGTAAACTTCACAAATTTATTTAAATCTTATACCAGCCACGAAAAATATCCGCTTTTGACGAAAAATGCAAAGACTGTTTCTTTATTCGAGTTTCTATATATTTACGAAAAATTAATTTTAATTATAAATTAACCAAAACCACCGATCAGGACTGAGTGTATGCACTTTCAGAAAGCTGCATACGTGTAGCTATCTCATCGATCGGCTTATATCGAAAAAACCGAGCCAAAATTCTCATTTAAAAATTTTACGTAAATTCGTGTTTTGTTCTTTCTTGTTTTAATTTTACGTTATATAAAAGATAATTGTTTACTTTTTAATTCTCTTTCTATTCTAATATTTGTTAAAGCAACGATATCAAACAAAAACCACACCAATGCATTAAATTGTGAAAAAAAACGGTTCTATGCCAACAGGAGACGGTTCCAAATTTGAATCGCTGTCAGCAGCTGTTCCACAATCGCAATAGTACAAACACGTACAGCCGAGTGCGGCAGGCAACAAAAAGTATAAATAAGACTTGGTTAAAGGTTCCGATGTGCGGGCCGTGAGCCGTAAGTAGGTCGGGGAGGTCGCGCGTCACTCCCGCGAGGCCGGAGGGCCGCTGACGTCACGCCGCCGTGACGTCAGAGCCCCTCCCCTGGCCACGCCTAGCTTATAACACGTATCACTACAGAGCTTTGTGCTTTAGATCTTTCAAATACGAGATTTCTTAAACAAACTTTACGCTACATATAAATGACATTAATTATTTTATACACCTATCCATCGATTTACACGGTACTTGTTTTACACGTTATCGCTTTTACACGGTTTTTCAAATAAGTTTTTTTTTTTTGTTTTAATAACAGATTTTATTACCATCTCTCATAATGTAAATATTTCTGCTTCAAACATCGAATCGGCACAAATAACTTCGAGTGATGAAAGTGAATTCGAACCTTCGATTCGGAAAAAAAAAATGAGAGTAATTTCTGACAATGTAAAAGATAAAACACCTTTGGTTTTATTTTTTGTTCTTCTATTTAACGTGTTGTAATTTAATAAAAAAAAAACAGTGTTTCCGTAATACATTAAATATTTTAACTTTTCAATGCATTTTATTTTTATTTCTGTGTACACCAAAAAATATTGAAAAAAATCACAACTGTTAAATAGCAAAATTATGCATTTTCTCCAAGTTTTTCGATTTACACGGTTTTCTCAGGAACGTATCTACCGTGTAAATCGGAGGATAGGTGTGTATATGAATGATTAAATACGTTGTAACAGCTTATTTCCAAAAATGGTCAAGGTGGCATCTAGTCTGGGGTTTATGGAAGATTGAACGGAATTTCTTAGTCATGCAAATGTAATCTCGCGGCGAAACTTCGATCATACCCTCTCATTGCTGTCTTGGTGATCAGCTGTCTAACTAGGCCCATCATTAAAAAAAGAATGTCTACAGACAATTTATATTTAGAAAATAAAAGATATTTAAACAATAAATTTACTGTATTATCTCTCTACATTCTTTTATACATATTTATATATATTAATAGAATCATAATAGATATTAACAAAAATTCCATTTGACCTTTTTATATTTGTATTTATAATCTGAGGTTTTATCCTTGTTAGGATATGTCATATATATATGAAACAGACATGCGCTGCAACTCGAAGCAGAAGTTTCCGCTTACAGCACTTGCGGTTTTAGATATAATTTATTACCGTTTATATATGAATTTGAGTTCGAATCTAACAGTTGTAATTCTTCTTGCCGTTACTCCCTTTTTGAAGAAGTATTAGCTTATTCGTTTATTACTTTACTACTTCAAGAGAAGAATAAAAAGAGTGCCCAGTTTGATGAACTAGAATCTAATTAATCTCCCATTGACGTCCGTCAACTTATAATGTACGGCAGGGAAGAACAACCCGCGGGTCGCATGCGGCCCTTCAAACATGTTTATACGGCCCGCTAAGCATTTCTAAAATTTAATTTTTTTATTCGCTTTCTTTCATTAATAAATCGTTGTCGTACTATCGAAACAATTTGTTTGTAACGAGTTGATCAATTAGAAAAACCAAAAAAAATCGCGACTTTTATGTATTAAATTTCTGTATGAAAACTTTACTTCTTTTTTTTATTTTTACATTTATTATTGTAATCTTTATTTATTAAGATTTTTTTTAGATTATAAATAAGTGTTACTTCGTTTGCGATCCGCCAATAAATTCTAAAATTTTAACTGAACCACTGATTGAAAAGGTTGCTCATTCCTGGTCTACGAAATTACGTAGTGTGTGATGTGACCTCACAGCTAACTCAGTTAGGTTTTTAGTATCATCACATCATTCTCACAAACCTCTTTGATTCAGTATTTCATCATCATGTCAACCACAAACAGCAAGCAACAGACCTCTCCCAAACATTTCCACAATGACTGGTTTTCCATCACCCACATCCAACGACTTCCTGCGACTGTGCTTATGTCGTCGGTCGACCTAGATCAGTGTTTCCCAACCTTTTTTATCCCATGCTCTACTTTAAAATTCTTATAACCTCCTATAAAACATTCATAATTTTTATATTAAAGCGAAAGAATTGAATTGCCCTCCTGTGGGACGTGGGTCTCTTATCCCAAACCTGGATTAATTGATTAACATATTTAAATTCAAAATATCATTACTCGAGTAAATATTTACACGCGTTTTTTAATTCGAATATTTTTAACTTATATGTATTAGGGTGATTTGAAATAGGTTTAAAGCCTTCCATGCTTTTACATCTATAACGAAATACCTTGTATAAATATGTTAATACAAATTTTGGATACAGTGCTGATTTGTCAACAAATATTTTTAAATCAAGTTTGACTGACAAAAAGAGAATGTTGGAGATAAATAAGAAAAGGACCAATATTTAGCCACTTCCGCACATGCAGTAGTAGTCATGCAACAAAGTGCACCGCGCGCTGTGATACGATCGAGTGTGGTCACTCTGTGCTTGGCACTAATCGGTGTAACATAACTCCTGAAGATGCCCCGTGGAGGGGTGAAACACGTGTTGAGTGATTTGGCGGTGGTAGTTGTGTGATTCGCATTGTTTGCCGCACGCGCATTTATCAGCGGGCTGGCGGGCGGTACACTTTGTTGCACGACTACTACTGCAGAGCGGAAGTAGCTATATATTGGTCCTTTTCTTACTTAGGTTGGACTTCCAGCTAGAATAGCTACCACGAGCCTTTAGGTGGATCGAAGACATAACCAAAGTCGCAAGAAGTTGCTAGATGTAAACAGCGCTAGACTGGACATCATGGCGCACTAATCGGTGTAACATAACTCCTGAAGATTTCCCGTGGAGGGGTGAAACACGTGTTAAGTGGATTAACGGTGGCAGTTGTGTAACTCGCATTGTTTGCCGCATACGCATTTATCAGCGGTCTGGCGGGCGGTGCACTTTGTTGCACGACTACCACTGCATGTGCGGAAGTGGCTAAATATTGGTCCTTTTCTTATTAAGGAAGGACTTCCGCAAGGTAACACCTGATTCTATTAAATATGTCGGAGATAAAGTCGCGCTATAAAGTTAGTTCGTAAAGATGCTCCAGTTCGTCTCTGCCGTCGTAAATAAGCGTCAATTAAATTCTCCATTCAAATTGTGAGTTGTGAATAAATTCCGGAGCGCCATCTGCTAAGTAATTGTCTCAATTATTTCGGCCGCGCGCTTGGTTACTGCCTTGTGATAACAGCAGGGGAAATGTACAAGATTTATATAAAATTCATTATTGATATATAAATGAATAACATTACTATAAGTAAAGCGGCCTGATACTTGCGATCATAGGTTTCGGCTTGGATTACCTGCTTACAATGTTATATAATTTACACGTTTGTGCATTAATTATGTAGTATTGCCACTGCTCACAAACAAGTTTTCAGAAAACAAGTACCATAATACCACTCTGATCGCCAACCCGCCTGACAAGCGTGGTGATTATGATATAAAATTATTGTAACATGAGTAGTAAGGTGCCAATGGCTTTGAACGATCTGCTGAGAGCCGGCTAGAAACTCAACAGCAGTTAAATTTGTAATACACCTATCCCCCGATTTACACGGTAGATACGTTCCTGAGAAAACGTGTAAATTGAAAATTAAAAATTTTCAAATCATAACTGTGTAAATCGAAAAACTCGCAAAAAACGCATAATTTTGCTATTTAACAGTTGTGATTTTTTTTCAATAATTTTAGATGTACACATAAATAAAAATAGAATACATTGACAAGTTAAAATATTTAATATATTACGGAAAAACTGTTCTTTTTTTTTTAATTTAATTACAATATACATTAAACAAAAGAACAAAAAGTAAATTACTCTCATTCTTTTTTTCGGAATCGAAGGTTCGAATTCACTTTCATCACTCGAAGTTATTTGTGCCGATTCGATGTTTGAAGCAGAAATATTTACATTATGAGAGATGGTGATAAAATCGATTATTAAAACAAAAAAATAACTTTTTTGGAAAACCGTGTAAAAGCGAAAACGTGTAAAACGAGTACCGTGTAAATCGAGGGATAGGTGTAGTTATATATATAGAATATATTTATTATTTAAACCATTAGGTAGCTAAAGGAGAGATACATACAAAGATGCAGTACCAGAAAATTGTCTAATTGGGTCTATTTAAACCGAAAAAAAGCTTTTTTTTAACACACATTATATACATAATACACATGAAGCTACATGGCTTGACTTTAAGAAACATATACAACCTTTACTTGAAGACTTTCAAGTTATAGTTGGCTGAAACAATGACGCCGGTAAGTTGTTCTATATCTTGACATCATAATTGGTTCCCGTTTTTTGGGAACTCGTTCCTCCTGTCAGAAGAGGGCGTTACATTTCGGGTAATTGACTTTTTCAGATTTTTTATTTTCATTTACACTCTTTACTTTTATCCTTCACATGTTCTATCTCTGCTCATTTGGTAATCTTTTTCCACACATCGCCTTTATACATCTATTTCTATATCTACATTCTTTGATCACAATTTTAGATATTACTAACGTTTACAATTTTATTTATATTTCCTGCGAGTCTTATTGACGTTGAAAATGCTTTGTGTCGGTTGAAGAGATTCCAATCGAATACTGCGTGGTGCATACGTTCGTCTTGATGTCCGATGTAAGAGAGTAGATATGGGGGGATTAATTGCAATAAACTATAACATACCATCATTCATCCTGACAGCACGAGTTTGTTTCGCAAACACGTTTGCTAAATTGATAAGTGGAGGCACAGAGTCCAGGGTAAATGTTTGTCGTCTCGCCCTTTCGGTGGGGGTTGTGATGGAGTACTTTACCCTTATTTAGGCGCGCCCTTTGTATGCCATGCACTCTCGTAGATAGACACGAACTCCTTTAATATTTTTAACAATCTTTATTGTTTATTCTAACATTCGCATGGGAGAGGAATCAAAGAAGACAGCATTATCTCCCTTATGAGTGTCAACAAATGTTGCCCTTTATTCCGACAAATTTCCAAATAGCACAATGTACAATTGAAAAAAAATTCTCGAAAGTAACTCGTGCAAGATCTCTAGCTAGTCATAAATAAAGCAACATAGGTTTTAGTAAATAAGAAAACAAAATTTAACAGGTATAATTGAATAAAAATAAAACTTTTGTTGAGTCAAAATTGTAATAATGTAGAAAACTGTCTAGTAGCGAAGATGAGGGAAGGAAGGTGACGCGGGGGTGATTCGAATGTGCAAAAAGATAGAGATTGTGCAGGGTAGAATGAATTTGGTGACATGGGCAGACCTGCCACTAGATGTAGCGGAAACTCGCTGGATGCGAACAATCATAGTGGCGAACTTTGGGGAGGAAGGGGGAGGAAAAAGATTAATAATATGAGCGATGAAATACACAAATATATAAACACCTATCCCCCGATTTACACAGTACTTGTTTTGCACGACTATCACTGCATGTGCGGAAGTGGCTAAATATTGATCTTTTTCTTACATAGGATGGACTTTTGCAAGGTAACGCCTAATTCCATTAAATATTCATGATATAGGTCTCAAAAATCGCATAGAACCTGCGATATCCTGAGACCGTAATTATATCATTGATCCGCCTAATGGTGAACTTACCCAGGCTGCGTTTTCCGGGTCATCAACACAAAAAGTAATTTTCATGGTCTCTTTTTTTAGAGACTTCTCGTCCTTTCATCATCTTTTGGGACAGGAACTTTATCACACTTTATTCTTCAGTATAGTTCTATCTTCTCCATTCATTCTTATTGTTTTTATTTACATACCTTCTGTGCATCGTCTTCCATTCTTTATTTTAAATCCTTCTTTACTGGGATCAAGAAAGTTTAGACCTTGGCGGCTGTTGGTTACACGAGCCATGTACCACTCCCACTGCCACTTCAGATGAACAATACTAAACTTCGGTGATTTTGGTTCTTCTATGTTTAACACGTTCACTGCGGCTTGAGGTCGATTCAGCCTCATGGTAAACTTTGCACTGGTGCGGCGCGTAAAACTCGTGTTTTCTCTCTAGTGCGGCGGCTGTTTACACTCAACCGTATGAGGTATGACAAAGACAAATATAGCTTTATGTCTGCGAAGCATTGACTCAATATTGTAAAAAAATATTGATGAACATGAGGCAGAAAAGGCCTCAACCGCACTAATAGGAAGTTCAGCTTGAGGCTGATTCGACCTCAGCGGCACCAGCTGAAAGTTCTTCAAAATTGGGCCCGCAGTGAACGTGTTAAAGTTAAAAATATTTGTTGATATTCAGCCAAATTGGAACTGCACCTGGCTTAAGACATAGTCAATAACTATTCAATGCCAATAAAATATATCGTCCCGAATAGATATTAATTCAACAACAAATTATGAATGTTTAATGTACATGACAAAATAATTAAACGCGACAATGCAACTACCTCGCCAGCTGCAAGACATGTTGTTGGCTTGCGTAGCCGCATCTACACAACGTAGCACCTGGCTACGAGTGACATTTTTAAAATAGATTGTTCACTGTCATCTGTACTATTTTTAGGGTTGGACAAATTTATCGTGACAACTACGTTCTATATATTTTTAACCTTCTTTTAAGGCCCTCGGTATTCGAGGCCTTTAATTCCTCATGTCGTATTTGAAACAGGGACTTTATTTTGGAATATTTTTTTCATTGTTACTGTTTTATTTTTGTTTTACTCTCTCATCTTTCACAACTGCTATTGCAGCATCCTCTTTCATTCATCACATTCTCTTTAGTTCTCTTACTTTCATTCATAATCCTTACACACAACGCCCCTCTTCCTTCGCCGCATTCTTTTATATAATTTAAAATTAGAATAGAGAACATCTCGTTATTGCGTGCACTACGGCTTTTATTTCAAACCTTATGGCGATAGAAAAATAGTGGCTCATAGGGATATACCGTATTTAATGGAATCAGGCGTTACCTTGCAGAAGTCCATCCTAAGTAAGATAAAGACCAATATTTAGCCATTCCCACACACGCAATGGTAGTCGTGCAACAAAGTTGTTTGTCTGTGTTTAGCAGTGATCGGTGTTACATAACTCCTGAAGATGCCCCGTGGAGGGGTGAAACACGGAGTGATTTGACGGTTGCAGTTGTGTAATTCGCATTGCTTGCCGCATACGCATTTATCAGCGGGCTGGCAGGCGGTGCACTTTGTTGCACGACTACCACTGCATGTGCGGAAGTGGCTAAATATTGGTCTTTTTCTTACTTAGGATATACAGTAGTCGCCACGCTTGGCAGGCGGGTTGGCGATGGTAATCTGGTATTATAGCACGCAGAAGACACTGCTACACATCTTCTGGAAACTTTTTTATGAGCAAGGGCGATACTACATAATTAATGTACAAATTGTGAATGTGTGAAATATATATAATGTATTCCGGGTACGGAACCCACAACCTACGGTCGACAATCACGATCCTCTACCACTGGACCACCACTGCTCCAAAATTTGCACATATCTTTTTTTAATTTCTAACTCCCAGTTTGAATTTATTTGTAAACACCACCTATTGGTCAAACAAAAAATTAAAGCTAATATACAATAATATTAGATAGCGGAAAGTCTTTTCTAAAATATATATATATTTGTAATAAAGTCTCTTTGGCTGTACTGTTTTCTATTGGCTGGTTTTGATGGCATTTGATTAAAAGTTTACATTTTTAACAAAAGAAAAAAGTTAATAAATTATTGTTACGAACTGTTTTCATTTGTTTTACTTATTTAAAAAAAAGGTTACGTATTTAAATCCAGAGAAAGGGTGTCACAAAATTGGTTCAGCTTACTGAATCCGGTAATTTAAATAACAAATTAGATAAATTTCTACAATTACTGATTCAATGGAATCAGGCGTTACCTCGCGGAAGTCCATCCTAAGTAAGAAAAGGACCAATATTTAGCCACTTCCGCATGCAGTGGTAGTCGTGCAACAAAGTGCACCGCCCGCCAGCCCGCTGATAAATGCGTATGCGGCAAGCAATGCGAATTACACAACTGCCACCGTCAAATCACTCAACACGTGTTTCACCCCTCCACGGGGCATCTTCAGGAGTTATGTTACACCGATTAGTGCCAAACACAGAGTGAGCTCAGTCCGTCGCCGCTTGTTATTTATATGCCACCTCCTCCCCCACTACTACTCAAAGTCACGTGACCGATCACGTGGGCTATTTTTATTATACCCTCTATTACGCGTGAGTGAGAGAAATCACAAATATAACTACATGTGCGGAAGTGGCTAAATATTGGTCCTTTTCTTAATTACTGATACAATTGCGTGATCAAAGAGCATAATAACATATCGCAGACCGAACTGCTGCGCTCGCAGGTCGCCGTCCTACCGCACCAGCAAACCCGCCGTCGAGAACAACACGCCAGCGGAGCCCCCGCCGCAGGAACTGCTGGAGCCTGCGCCCTCGCTGCGAGACAAGAAGCCCCAGCTCAAGGGACCGCGCCCTGTAGGATCCAGTGTATCAGGTGAATCACATTTTCCCTACATATTGAATAATTACTGAATTACGGAATAGTATTTACTGATCACTGACATTTTTTTTATGGTCCCCGCTATTGGGGACCTCTCGTTCCCCTATCTCGTATGGGACAGGGACTTTATATTTCTAATAATTTATCCATATTTTTTATTATTATCATTCTTCTCTTTCATGTATCATATTATCAGTCGTACTGTTTCGTTCTTTCTACAATTTTCCCAGTCTTTCTCTTTCATTCCATTAGCCATACATCCATCCTCAACCACTACATTCTAGGTTTCCTTACTATTTTATTTTGCAACATTACATTTATTGTTCAAATATTTAACACGTATTTTCTTTATAATAATCATATTATATTATACTGTTTATTGCACTTTTTTTGGTACTACTTTATTTATTTTATTTCTATATTTTAGTGTTTGCTTTAGTTTTTTATTCATATTCAAGTCTATTTGAATCTATTACTGTGTTTTATTTTTACCTATTGCATTTATCACCACCTTCCTGCAGTAGCTGAGGAAGCATTCTCTCTCCCCTTCGTCTTGCATGATGGCCGAGATACTCCTTTCCTCTATCTTTTTGCTCATCCGGCATTCGGAATCTGCTCGCAGTCGTCCGAACGCCGGACAGTGGGCCACAAGGTGGACCACGGTCTGGCCCACGCCCGGTTTACAAAAGCACGAGGGGTCCTCCTTGAGCTTGAACCTGTGAAGGTACTAGAGAACTCCCCGTGACCCGTGAAGTGCTGGGCCAAGACCGTATCCATCTCGACACTGCGGAGCATGCGGTCGATCACTGACATTACTCGAGAAATGGCACGTCTGAAGTGACAGTGTGTGCATAACGCTCGTGCATTCGATAGCCGCTGATACCTTAAGGCTCTCAAGTGGCAGCTACGAGCCAATAGACGCGGTGCCTACCCGAGGCACACCACGAGGTAGACCGAAGACATATTGATGTCAAGTCACTGAATGTGAGCAGCACAAGACCTGGAATCCTGGCGATCTTTATGGTAAACTTATGTCCGATCTTTATGATAAGCTTATGCTTTGCAGTGGGCGTCTATCAGGTGATCTGATGATGATGATGACTGCAAATTAAAAGTAAATAGTAAATGTTCCAAAAAATTAAAATGTTATGGAAGCACTGTGTAAAAAATTATTTAATTAAAGAAAATAACACTATATTTATTTATACAAATAAATAATATTAGACTGCCTGTCTCTTTGTTTGTTCTGACTAATCTCAAAAATGGCTGGACCGATTTTGACAGGTCATACACTAGCAGATACCTGAATTAATAAGGAGTAATTTAGGCTACTTACATTGTAGATTCACGAACTAAAAAACATTAAGAATTGATTTAAATATGGGATAAGCTTAATTACAATAAACACTTCTACTTTAGACACCGTGTTATCATCGCCTCCAAGACCTACCTTCGAAAGAATCCCACACTACCATCATCATATCAGCGAACAAACGGCTACTGGAAAGCATAAACCTCTCCCAAAGATCACCACGATAACATGTCTTGCGCTTCATCCATCCAGCGACCTCCTGCGATCTTGTTTATTCCACAAAAACAACAAAATTAAGCAACAATAACAACAACATATTTCTATTTATTTGATCAGATTCCATCTCGCTCTCATCACCGGTGGCTTGCGCTTCGCCCCGGGAAGAAGTAGTTGGTCCTCCGGTACCAGCTAACGTGGCAGCCTTACCCGAGGAGCTCCGCTGCTACCTGCTGGGCAGGGTGCCTCCCACCAGGACCAGAAGACGTCGTGCTATGCTAATCTATGTTTGTGCTGCAGATTCTCAAGGTAAGCGTAATGTTCTAAAAATGCCTTTTAATATCTATTCTTCTTTGCTAGATTGGCTCTAGCTCAACTAACCAGCTGCATCCACCTTTGCCTGTCCACCTGTTAATACATCATCACTTCAGTGACAGTCCACTGCTGGAAATAGTCTCCCCAGTATGTTCCTAATAAGACCAGTTGTAAGCAGCAAGATACATCCTGTATATAGAGATGTTATTCGACGACTTTGACGATGTTTTTTCTGACCACTGTTTTGGGGGATTCTCTTACTTTACCTGTCTTGGATACACACAGTAGTCTTCTCGTGGTCTGTGGCCGCTAGGGCATTAAGGTTTTAAAATGGAGACCATAGAGAACATAGCCTTATTTATGGTCAACGAGGAGAGTCGCTGGACCTTTCTAGAGTACTGCAGAAGGGTCATAGGACAGATCATTAAAAAGAGCAAGTAGATTAAAACTAAAGTGTATAAGACTAGTTAAGATGTATGTTATACACCAATACCTCACTTTGCATCGTGGTTACGTTCCAAAAAAACACGACGCAAATTGAAACGACGCAAAGTGAATTAAGATTTTCTATAGCAAACCATGTAAAGATCGAAGATAGGTTCCAGGGTCACGAAAATGCTACTTTTTAAAAAGAAAATTGAACAAAGTAAACATTTAACAACAAAAATAATATAGCTATGCCAATAAATAAATAGGAAAAATATTTACATTTTTGGTAACCAGAAACAATACGTAACAATTCATATAAATTTATTATTATCTTTTAAAAAAGGACAACACATTTCATTACAATACACTACGTAATTGAAACTGAACTCCAAAATTAGCAAAACAAAGTGAAAATAAAACTGTATTCAAATTGCGTTGTTTTTAACAAAAGTGTTGCCATCTTTTAGAAAAGAAAAGAAAATTTATAAAAAAAAGTAAAGACTCGAACCCAAAACACCGCAACCTCGAAAATCTAACGATGCACAGTGAAAATTATTACTAATTAAGCAGCGACGCAACTTCGAAAAAAACGTAAAACGCAACAACGCAAAGCGAGGTATTGGTGTACTTACATCTGATAAATGTAAAGAATATAAGAATGAAATAATTAAATTATAAATGTAGGAATAAAGCAAAACAGAACAAAATGTAAACCAGTAAGTATTCTGGTGGGAAGATGACGAAATTGTGGTTATGAATGAAATGAATGAAATAATTTGTGAACAATATACGATGAATGAACAAATAACATCGAAAAGGTAAAAAAGATGAGAACTTAAATATGTAAAAAATGCAAAAAAAGTTTTTTGTGCAAATAATCTCAAAGTAAGTACCAGGGGGCCCATAAAAACGAAGGCCTATATTATTTACCTGTATTAATTGTTAACTTTTTTTAAAGTATTAATTATTTATATAATTTATTAATGTTCCACAGATTGTTGTGCTGAAAAAGGCATTCTGCAATGCGCCGTGGCCGCGAAGCTCAGAGTGCGCGCGAGGCGACGTGGCTGGCGGGTCCACGTTTCAGACCTCCACTGGAGGTCCCCGCTAGAACAGCAGAGGGACCACCGCTTTCCGGTTCTCTGCATCGCTGAACTAACACGTTAGTACACTTTTATCTATTTATTTAAACACCTTAAAGGTAGTTGAAACTAGTTAATATTATAAAACATAAAAATTAAATAAAAGTAAAATCAAATTTAAATGGGAAATAATCATATAAATACACCTTATATAAATATACCAATGTCAACTACTTAATATAATTATATGTACTTTAATACATATACACCTATCCCCCGATTTACACGGTAGATACGGTCCCGAGAAAAACGTGTAAATCGAAAATTAAAAATTTTCGAGTCCAAATCGTGTAAATCGAAAAGCTTGCAGAAAATGCATAATTTTGCTATTTAACAGTTGTGATATTTTAGGTGTACACAGAAATAAAATGCATTGACAAGTTAAAATATTTAATATATTTAATTACACTACATTAAACAGAAGAACAAAAAATAAAACCAATGGTGTTTTATTATCCTTTATCACTGTCAGAAATTACTCTCATTCTTTTTTTCGGAATCGAAGGTTCGAATTCACTTTCATCGCTCGAAGTTATTTGTGCCGATTCGATGTTTGAAGCAGAAATATTTACATTATGAGAGATGGTAATAAAATCGGTTATTAAAACAAAATAAAACTTATTTGGAAAACCGTGTAAACAGCGAAAACGTGTGAAACAACTACCGTGTATATCGGGGGATAGGTGTATTTAAATATCCACATATACTATTTACATAAATAAAATGAATCATAAAATCCAATTGTCGTGATGATTCCGTCAACTTGTCAAGCGACAGCTTTCAAGGCTTCGCTTTAAACGCAACGATACCTGATCATTTTAATGTCGAATGGGAGCGCATGGCAGAGATGAAAACATTGTATTGCGCAGGAGTGAGTAAAGTCGGTATGGGGACATATAAGTAGACGATTGATTCACATCTTTATCTTTAATGAAAAGGAAATTACTATAGTATCCCTCCTTTTGCTTTCTTATAAAGAAATTCTTAATAAAATACCTCTCTTTCTCATACTGCCGTAGTTTTAACACCGGTGATCCAATGTATCAACTCCTTAGGTTAGAACTGCATGCCCCCACCTCGATCTTAGCATGCGAGATTTATCGCGCACAACGCAGAGTCAGTACATACGTGCAGCAGATCATACGGAATCCATAGCCAAGACCTGGGTTAGAGAAGGTCGCGGTATAAAACCCTCCGAAGTCCTTGTCTCCAACTGCGAATGATAGGCACAGATTTTCTTTCGTTGTCTCAGAAGCTTCCTTTTGCTGCTTCTTCCATGCAGGTCTTTCTGTGCATTATGCGCATGTGCATCATCGTTCAACTCAAGCTATAAACTCCTCATGAGTGTGGTGAACTGTGATTATATAATCACGTTACTTTAAATAACTGCTTTGTAAAATCACTCAATAGTTAAATACGGCATTGTTAAAATACCAACTGGTAGCACGGATTGAATGTTGTCGCTTGACCTGCCAGAAATTTCCAATCTCTCAACACCTTGTTAGTCATATATAAGTAGATTTAATGGAATCAGGCGTTACCTTGCGGAAGTCCATCCTAAGTAAGAAAGGGACCAATATTTAGCCACTTCCGCACATGCAGTGGTAGTCGTGCAACAAAGTACACCGCCCGCCAGCCCGCTGATAAATGCGTATGCGGCAAACAATGCGAATCACACAACTGCCACCGTTAATTCACTCAACACGTGTTTCACCCCTCCACGGGGCATCTTCAGGAGTTATGTTACACCGAGTGTTTGGCACTAATCGGTACGTTACATATATAAGGAGACTTTCCTTAACTATGTTACGTTGAAGTTTGTTTTAATCTCTACTAACTGCCGGCTTTTGCTCATCTTTCGGTTTTATTATCAATTTTCAATGATCTTCTTAAATATTATATTCGATTTTATCCTTTGCATTAGGTCTAGAATTTTCTATCTAAACTTGACGTTGAAACTCTGGTTTTGGGGAGCTATTATCATGCGAAACTTATGTGATGAACCTTCTATTTGTTTCAGGCCAATCGGAGCTGGGCGCCGTGGTTCCAGTTCTGTTCCTAAATTCAGGACTTGGAACTCCGCTGCTGCCGCACACGCTGGAGTGCGCCGACTTCAAAGCCGCACTGGAAGCCGCCGAGGATGAGAATGACCAAGCGTTGCTGAATAAATGGTATGTTGTTCACCTTATACCAGGAGAGAAGGAACCATGAGTTCACCAATAACAATTAATGTATTATAAACCAATAATTAAGTTTATGTACATCGCGGATGCACAGACCGCGGCCCGCCGGTAGAATACTGGTGGCCCGCCGACAGCAAAAATAATACTCTCGTACATTCGAAAACATATTGAATTCTATTCCATAATAAAACCAAAAAAATAATACCTATACTTCTGGCGGCCGGCCCGCCATCAGTTCATGATTTGCCCGAGTGGTCTTAATAAGTCTGTGCAACCATGGTATACATGTATGTAAAACAGTTTGTACCATCATTTTTCTATTTTTTTTTCTTTTATTATTTTTCTTATGTAACTTAAACTAATTTGAGATACTAACAATTCTCCGAATTAAACTTAAAGTTTATTAATATTACTAAAATCCTACACCCCTCCCCCCCTCAAATAATAATAAATAGTAATTAGAGTTACATAATAAGTCAAGCAAAACTAAAAGTACGCTTATATTTTTCTAGTTAATTAGATTATTATTAAATCAAACACTAGCCAGTAGACGCGGCATAGGTCACCCCCCACTATGTAGAACATCAACATAGTCAAGATCGCCGTAAAGTCGCTGGTTGCGAGCTTCGCAAAGCCGGTCATCGTGACGATCTTCGAGAGAGAACTGCCTTATATTGTCTACTGCCTGCCATCTATCGGCTGACATTATAATGATGGAGATATAAAGTGGCGCAAAAGTAATGTCATGATGTGAACGCGCCTTATTTTTCTACAAATGGCGCCAAATGTCACTGCCCTTTGATATTTATAATGTAGATATATAGAGGGTTAGTTTTCAACAAGCGATGGAGTATATCTAAAGCTATAGTTATTGAAAAGGTAGACAAAGATAGCTTTGTTAAGGTTGGAAACATCTAGATGATGGTTACTTCAAACCAATCCTATTAGAATGATGGCTTATAAACTCTGAGGTTCTTAACAGCAGAAAGATTTATTAAATACGTATATTTAATAAATCTTTCAAACCGTAGTTTGAGCTTCATTAAACTTTTGGAAAACGACTATTACTGCGTAAGAAAAGACCAATATTTAGCCACTTCCGCACATGCAGTCGTAGTCGTGCAACAAAGTGCACCGCCCGCCAGCTCGCTGATAAATGCGTTTGCGGCAAACAATGCGAATTACATAACTGCCACCGTTAAATCACCCAGCACGTGTTTCACCCCTCCACGTAGCATCTTTAAGAGTTAGTTTCACCGATTAGTGCCAAACACAGCAAACACACCAAAAAACAGGTGTTTTTATACGACTGCATGTGCGAAAGTGGCTAAATATTAGTCCTTTTCTTACTTAGGATGGACTTCCGCAAAATAACGCCTGATTCCATTAAATATTTAAGACTATTACTGCATATTTCTTGAAAAACATTAATAATGGAATAAACTGGGTAAAAAAATCTTTCATTTTATATATTAGAAGAAATCCCTGCAGATGTCAAATTTGACAGAAACGAAATTAGCCCGGGTTAGCATTATACTACTATATTTATTTGGTGAAGGCGATGATATAATATAAAGTATATCGTATATTAAAGATACTACTACTACTACTCCGCTAGCTCAGTGACCCAAAGTGGGTCTTGGCCTCCGAAGCGAGAGACTTCCACTTTCCTCTATCTTGCGCCATCGTCTGCCATTGGTTGACATTCAATTCTCGCAAGTCTGCCTCAACGCGATCGATCCAGCGATACCTGGGTCTACCCACTGGTCTTCGACCCCTCGGTTTTTCCAGGTACGCTACCTTCACGCTCCGATCCGATCCCATTCGCTCCAAGTGACCAAGCCAGCGGATTCGTTGAGTTTTATATTCGCCAATGATATTTGGCTGTGCTACTAAAGTCTCAATTTCGGCATTCTTTCGGAGCCTCCAAGATCCGTCTTGATTTCTCTCTCTTCTTCATTTATTTATAAAAAATAATTTGTTGATATATTTGTCGTAATTGTTGTCAGGTATAGCCTGGATGGCGTGTGCACACCGCCTTGCTACCGGCTGACACGAGGAGCGCCGGCGCGCTGGCGCCGGGAGATGGCGCGCGCGCTCAGCGTGCTCGTGCGCACGCTGCCGCAGGAAGCCTGCGACGCCTACCTCACCACCGTTGTCGAACAGGTAACCTCTTCACGCTTCCACTACATCATCTTTGTTTCAGCTTATAGATGCCAATGAAAAGTATAGGCTCTCCCTTCCCAAAGTATAGGCCTTCCCTCCTTCAAGGGATATCTATGGGGTATATAGCCTAATCACCATACTTGGCAGACGAATTGGCGTCATCTGGAAACTTGTTTCTGGGCTTGCAGTCATGTACAATTAATGCACGAAGTGCGAATTATGTACACATTAGATTATGTTCCGGGAATCGAACATATGACCCACGATGGCAAGTTTCAGTCCGCTACCGCTACTCGTAAGAAACTAACTAATGACATTTTTTGGAGACCTTTTCTGGAAAGCTCTTGTATTTCTCCTTTCTAGGGTACCATTTTTTTCATCACATTTGCGTTCTCGTCTTTTTTCATCATATTTGCGTTCTCGTTTATTTTAATCACATTTGCCTTCTCGTCTTTTTTCATCACATTTGCGTTCTCGTCCTTTTTCATCACATTTGCGTTCTCGTCTTTTTTCATCATATTTGCGTTCTCGTCTTTCGTCATCACATTTGCCTTCTCCGCTTTTTTTGTCATCACATTTGCTTTCTCGTCTTTTTTCATCACATTTGCGTTCTCGTCTTTTTTCATCACATTTGCCTTCTCGTCTTTTTTCCTTCTCAATGTCATTTATTCATTCCTTTTATTCTACACCATACTTTCGTCGCCTTCCCACCAGAGTACATTTTGTTTTATTTCACTTTATAATTTAATTTTATTTTTTCTATTTTTACAACTAATGACATTACCTATTATTCTTAATTATTGAATCGAAAATCTATATACATTCAATATTATCATCGTTTTATCAGCCGATCCTATAGATAGGATAGGTAGGTAGGTACACAGATAGGTATGAAGTCTGCCATTTACGATATTTTCGTTTGAAAAAATAGTTTTTAAATATGATGCAGTGTAAGACTGATCTGATGGTATACCGTCAGGAGGTACAGCATTCGGTGCTGATGAGTGCGGAGGCAGCGCGGCGCTGCGTGTGGGTGTGCCGGGCGGGAGCGGCGCCCGAGCCGGAGCCTGAGGGCGCAGACCCCGCGCACCACGCCGAGCTGCAGCGCCGCCTCGCCAACCTTCAGAAGGAGCTCAAGGTATGTTCAAAACCTTACTAAATATTCAGAGAACAACCTTTTGCACAAATTTGGACCCTCAAGACAAACTCAACGGAGGTCCACGAAAATTTATCCACTTTTGATAAAGAAAATCCACGAAGTTGATCCATGGTGAACACGGCAACCGCCGCACAGCCTGAAGATGCCAATATGGATCAGGGACGAAGAAATGGTTTCAAGAAACGTTAAAATAGATTAACAGATTTTTATTTAAACAAACGTGCAAAAATGGTGACCAAAAAGAAATTCGGAAATATTAAACGTATATATAAAAAAAAAGTCAATCGTGCTAATGTCTGTGTAACATAGGTTCTAATAATGGAAAAATATAAAGAAGTATGAAAATATTTGCCTTATATACAGGATAACTAGCTGATCCCGCAAACGTTGTTTTGCAAAAAAAAATATTTTTAATTTTCAATTTAAAAATAAGGGTTGATCGTAGAGGGGTGAAAATTTAGGGTTGTATGTATTTTTGTATGTTGTATCATAAAAAAATAAAAACAAAAAAATTCGTAAAAAAAATTTTTTTTTAAGGGTGAACAACCCTTATCACTTAAGGGTATGAAAAATAGATAGTAGCCGATTCTCAGACCTACTAAATACGCATATTAAATTTGGTAAAAATCAGTCAAGACGTTTCAGAGGAGTTCAAGTCCGAACACCGTGACACGAAAATTTTATATATTAGATGATTATAAAATCCTTAATAAAACTCTCTTGCTAAACTGCAAACATTTAGTTTGTAACTAGATATAGTATGTATTGAAAATAAAATGTCGACAGTCACACCTGAGCGAGCGGAATATAATCCGAGCGAGCATTCGCGGCCGCTCGTCGAACGGCGACGAAGAGTACGCAGAGAGCGTTCGCGCGGCGCTCGCCGAGCGGCTCGGCGTGCTGCTCGACTCGCTCATGGCCGACAACGAGGTGCCTGCTGGCAGCTGCGGCGTGCCCACCAGGTACTCTAACATACAAGTACAGTCTAGGCTTCATAGTATTCTCTTGGACAAAAATTTTGTGCCTATATATATATATATTAGCTGATCCCGCAAACGTTGTTTTGCAAAAAAAATATTTTTAAAAATAAGGGTTGATCGTAGAGAGGTGAAAATTTATGGTTGTATGTATTCTTGTATGCTGTATCATAAAAAAATAAAAACAAAAAATTTCGTTAAAAAAATAAAATAATTTTTTTAAGTGTGAACAACCTTTATCACTTAGGGGTATAGAAAATGGATATTAGCCGATTCTCAGACATACTGAATACGCATATTAAATTTGGTAAAAATCAGTCAAGCCGTTCCAGAGGAGTTCAAGTTCGAACACCGTGACACGAGAATTTTATATATTAGATATATAAATATATATATATATATATATATATATATATATATAACGAATATGAATAAATATTAATAAAGATTAAATACGTTCGTTAAATTCATTTACTAGTTGTACTAGAGTCTGCCTTCATAGATTACACAAAAATTTTTTTTGTTTAATATTTTTTATAAATTTAAAGTAACCCAAATTCCTCATTATTACATCACCTACCTTCCATTATACTTACCAAAAAATCGGTCCAGCCATTTCAAAGATTAACTTGAATAAACAGACAGACAAAAATTTTAAAAATATATATTATTTTATTATAATATTGCCCACAGACACACCACATTTTGCATTTATTTGTAATAATATTTGTACACCTACAATAGATAAACATAATTTTGTACTTTTATATTTGAAAGTAATTTAAATTTCTTATGAATATCTATTGGCGTGTCTATTTTAAATATATAAATAAATTCGTGTTCAAATTTCAGTCTGTTCGACGAGATAAGCGAACATCTGTCGTTCTGTCAGAAAGCGGCCCAGTGCACCTCCAACAGGGAGATCACCCTGAACGAACTTAAGACGTGAGTTGATTTTCTTTTGTCAAACAAATACTGCATACCACTTCTACAATAACGTATTTACAAAACATTAGTTTCTAGGAAAATATAGTTATATATTACTAGCTGATCCCGCAAACGTTGTTTTGCAAAAAAATTCAAGTTTATAATTAACAAAAATAAGGGTTGATCGTAGAGGGGTGAAAATTTAGGGCTGTATTTAGTCTAAAAAATTATAAAAAAAATCAGGGGTGGACCACCCTTACCACTAAGGGGTATGGAAAATAGATAGTGGCCGATTCTCAGACCTACTGAATACGCATATAAAATTTGGTAAAAATCGGTCAAGCCGTTTCAGAGGAGTTCAAGTTCGAACAACGTGACACGAGAATTTTATATATTAGATAATTAATTATAATATATTATAGCTTAGATGGTCGGGTGGCGTCACTAGACTGGACAAAATACGGAACGAATATATCAGAGGTTCGTTTAAGGTAGCTCTGATCCCCAGCAAATTACAGGAAAATAGATTGCGATGATATGGCCACATTCAACGAAAACCAGATGACCACGTTGTAAAAATTGCCTTAAGCCTCCCAGAATTCCCAAGAGGGAGAGAGCGTCCAAAAGCTACGTGGTGGTCTAATATCAGAAAGGAACTGGAAACCCTTCAACTTGGTGCACAGACAACCCAGGATAGAGTGGCCTGGCGCAAATTGATAAGGAGACCCGACCCCAAATAAAAGGAAAAGGGCAGGAAGAAGAAGAGTTTCTAGGAAAATACAGTGAGAACAACGAAAAGACTTGTGCAATCCGTTTGGTAGCTGCGTGTATATCGTAAACTTTAGTGACTAGAGTGGTAAGGATTTTATCCTTTCAGCATATTGAACTTCCTCCCCGAGGTCTTTTACTATATTTCCTATTAAAGTGACCAAAATACTCGTAGCACAGTAAAAGCTTACCTAGCCTTATTCGCGCTACCTTCTTTCGGATTTTGACTATTCGCGGATTAAAAAAATTGCGACTCAATTTCATTATTCACGGATCTAATAAGTACATACATCCAACACAATGTCCTTTGTAAATGCCGTCAAAAGAAAAAAAGCAAAAAAAAATCGGTCACGTGACTATGACTGATGGTGGGGGGAGATAGCATATAAATGGCAGAGCGGTGACGAACAGAGCTCAATCGATGTTTGGCACTGGTCGGTGTAACATGTGCTGAGGATGCCTCGTGGAAAGGTGAAACACGTATAGAGTAGATTAACGGTGGTAGTTGTGTTTCGCATTGTTTACCGCACGTGCATTTATCAGCGGGCTGGCGGGCGGTGCACTTCATTGCACGACTACTGCTACATAGCGGAAGTAGCTATATATTAGACCTTTTCTTAGTTACGAAGTTAAAACGAGCTATGTGCCTCGCTTTTGCAGATCACCCCACTTCTATTTTGCAGCAAAGCTCCGAGCAGCTTCTTTTTCTCCTGTCATACACTCTTCTCAGAGTGGTTGTGGTTATGCCCGGTCAGTTCTGGTGCTCTTACCCCATCGGCGTGTATCTCAATGTTTGGCGGAGTGAGAACCTTCATTTATTGTGTTTTAGTGACATCGAGCATCGTTCTCTCTGTTAGTTTATGAATTAAAAAATGATAAGAAAGCACAGGGTTGAGGATTCTTGTAAGGTCTGTCGTAAACGACCATATCTCAGATTCGTAACTAACCTACGTCTTTATAACGGTAATTTATTCTACTTGTTATTAAAGATACTGAATATTTATTGTATTTAAACGGTTTTATTTAGTTCGACCCGTACGGAATTTATTTGTTTATTTATTTGAGTCAAAATTAGAAATAGAAATTTAAGCACCTTCCCGTTGTCAGATTGATTTGAAAATTGCTACACACATTTAATTTAGATGACAATACAATATAATAAAATACAAACATGATACAAACTGGAGGATTACATATTTTTGCTTAACCCCCTCAATATGGGTATCAAATGAAAGGGCTACACTAGTAAAACACGATGATTATGTCAAAATTTAAAATTCAAGATGGACGCCGTTCCAATATGACGGACTAGGTACATATTTTTTCACAACCACCACAATATGGGTATCAAAAAACCGTTTAACTTTTTTAACCGTTTAAGTTTTTTAAATGTATTAATTTAGATACGTGACGGGCGAGAGTTCGGTACCTCTAGCTCTGCTGGGCGGCGCAGGCTGCGGTAAGGCAACGCTGCTAGCTCGAGCTGCGTCCTTGGCACACACCTGGCTACCTGATGTTGCTCTTATCGTACGGTAAGTCTAGAACGAACAATTTATGGCACCAGTGCTGATAGGAGTACAGGATGTTTATCACCATCATATTTGCTGACAGTTGTCTCTACAAAGCCTCTCCCAAAGATCGCCACGTTCACCTGTCTTCCACAGACTTCATGCGACTTCCTTCTCCGGTTACCCATAGTAACACAGAACTAGCCAATTTGTGCGCCAATTGAATGTAGTGTTTGCCAACGTGGGACCCACGCCCCACAGTGGGGCAATTTAATTGTTAAGAGGGGCAATTCGAAAGGCGAGTCGGCATGAGTTTAACCATTTTAATTTTAGGAAGGCTATGGTGGGATATGGTACAATTAGTAATATGAAAGCAAGGAGTACTCGCCGATCGAAGGTGGTACACGGGTGATGAAGCGGGGACAGCTTCGGTGGTCCTCAGAAGCGAAACTGTTGATGTTTGGTGCTTCATTCGTGTGTTAAGTGTGTCATGGGTGATGTTGTTGTTGTTGTGAGGTCTCCTCCTGTTTTTTATACTAGATATATTACAATAAAAGTCTTGGTATGGTCCAATAAAATTTATTACGTTACCACGTCCGCAGTTTTGTTGGTCTGACGTCACAGTCTAGCAGCTCACACCAGCTGCTGAAGTCGATCGTGGATCAATGCCACGTGCTGCACACCGGCACCGTATACAGGGGACGCAATGTAAGTCAACTTACTTACTCTTTGAAGTTCGTGTGAAACAGCCCTTATTGAAAGACATCGATTTCTGTTTGTAATATTAAAATTCATTCATATTCATTCATTTCATTTATTCATTCATATTCATTCATTTCATTTATTCATTAATATTCATTCATTTCATTTATTCATTCATATTCATTCATTTCATTTATTCATTCATATTCATTCATTTCATTTATTCATTCATATTTATTCATTTCATTTCTGACTGACTAAGGATGATTGTATAGTATCCACGACGAGTCTGTTTCTTTCAAAATGTTATTCTTACCCGAAAGAACATTAGAGATTACAACATTTGTACAGTGATGATTGTAGAGCACTTACATATAATAAATATGATACATGAACTACAAAATATAGTTGTTAAAATGATAATTTATAATTAATGGTTCAGGGAAAAGTGCATTCGCATTTTAAGTAAAATTCGTAACATATTTTTAAGTTAAGAAAAGGAATTTATTATTACATATATATGTATATAAATAAAATTGGATTGTTTGTTTGTAATAAAATAACCGCTTTTTACTACATGAATTTCAATATATATATATACGGTATACATATCAAAATAATATACGGCGCAATTACTGACATGCCAATCATTACCCACTCTTTCATAAATAACTTTCATTTTATCTGCAATTGGATGACAGTAACAAGGTCTTTCTTTGAAAAAGGGACAATCAAAATTAAAAAAAAAAATTCCTGCATTAGATTCACACCTTTTGACAGATAGAAAAACCAATAAATAATGGCGCGAAACAGAATTTCTTTTATTCATTTTTTTTCTAATGTTACGATTAACGTCATCAAAACCAGCCTGAATCCAATGGTACTATAAGATATTTAATAAATATAAACAAAAGTGTTGACAGCAAGGAGTATATTAAAAATTTATTTGACAAAGAAAGATAAAAATTAATGGAATGAGGTGTGGGCTGTAGAAAAAAGAGCAGCATATAAGAGCGGTATATAATATAGAGTTGTTCTAGTGTTGTTAAGTATCAAACACATGTAACTCTTTTAGAGAAAAGCTCGGTGATAATTCATAAATTTATAAAAATAGCGATGCACATATAACACTAGATATAAAGATGTTTGTTATATCTATCTAGGCTATTACTTCACGGTATTACAATGCACTCGTGTGTATCTAAATTATCTTGTAATATATTCAACAAGTTTATTAAACATATACTTGTAAACTTTATTATAATGTGGAGGTACAACAATAGAGATTATGAACGAATTGTTCTACAACTGTAATGAAGATATTGATAATGGTCGCAAAAAGCACTTCTAAGTTTATTGTCATGTTTAAATGACTAATAAAATGATGTGTTTATATAAAATGATGTATAGGAGGCGGGGTCGCTGGCGAGCGCCCTGGCCCGACTGTTGGCTGCGCTGGGTCGCTCCCGGCCGGTGCTGCTGTGCGTGGCGGCTGCAGATGCCCTCCGCGGCGCCCGCTGGCTGCCCTCTCGTCTGCCCGACAACGTCAAGATGCTGGTCACTGTCTCCGAAGGTAAGAGAAAAAAATTATTTCCAATTTTGACAGCCGACGAGTTTGTGAACTGGACTAGAACAATGAAGGAAGTTTAAAACATTTATACTTCGCAAACCAGCGAACCGTAAATCAATATTTTTTATTAATTTAAATGTACATTGTGAAGTATATAAAATACAGTTATTTGTACATAAAATTGTACCTTTTCCTTTCAATTTTAATGATATATCGAATCTTTTTTATTTATGTACATAAAAAACTAAAAATTTGTATTTAAAGGTAACAGGTCTACGCATCTCATTTGTGTATGTTCTTTGCTTGTCGCAATATGTGGCTTGTGGGAATGTTTTCTAATGAACCAAATGCGGCTCATAAATGATCTCCATAGTTTAAATGGTTCAATAAGAGATGGCCCACTGACGCGGTCTGTATGGAAATTCTCAATTTTTCAAATAGCGTTTAACGTGTTAAATGTAAAATATAAATTTAAATTAATTTAATATAAGTGTTTAATATAAGTAAAATAATTTTTTAAAAGTATGTTAGTTTCTTATCTAATGTTGCAATATTTTTGATAAAACTGGTTCAAGATATACGCAATAAATATATCGAATGCAGCAATTATGTAAAAGTCCCGCTGTTTCATAGCCAACGTCATTCTTAATTCAAATTACATTTTTGTTCCAAATATTTAAATGACACCACACCAAAGAGGTTACAATTTCTTTAAAAAGGTCGCTAATGTATCTCATTTCATTAAGTTTATAAAAAAAACAGCCCAACATCTATAAAATAAATATTTAATGGAATCAGGCGTTACCTCGCGGAAGTCCATCCTAAGTAAGAAAAGAGTCACTCTGAGGGGTGAAACACGTGTTGAGTAATTTGGCGGTGGCGGTTGTGTGATTCGCATTGTTTGACGCATACGCATTTATCAGCGGGCTGGCGGGCGGTGCATTTCATTGCACGACTACCACTGCATGTGCGGAAGTGGCTAAATATTGGTCCTTTTCTTATCTATACAAAATTAAAATTATTTATGTTCTCTTGTGATAACAGAAGCTGATGAGCCGTCGTCTTCCGCTATAATGGCAGTGCTGTCCTCCGAGGACGGTCCAAAAGTGGTTCGTGCGCCAGGAGTGTGCCTGGAGGAGGCGCAGGCCACGCTGACGGCGTGTGCGGCAGCCTACTGCCGCACAGGCGCCGCTGCACCTCCCCCACAGGCACTGCAAGCTCTGCGACGTTGCACGCTGCCGCTCTACGCTAAGGTAACTCTCGTAGCAAACAAACACCTAACTACGTAGGGCGTAATGTAATATTAATTATCAGTACTTAAAAGTGAAAAAAAGAATTTATACGTGTAGTACTGCCTGAAGGTTTTCGAGTGGGTACCACGAGCGGGGAAACGTGTCCAGTAGCCAGCACTAGTGCCAACTTCCGCCATCATCACGTCGGCAGCTATCGCCTGACACGGTGATGATGATGGCCCACTGTGAGGCATATGCCACCCCCCAAATATCGCCACGGTGACTGGTTTTACACTGTCACCCCCATCTACTATAAAGTCTCATACCCTGAACACACACTGATTATCTACGGCAAAGTAGAGCCATTACACTTGACCGCTCATTAATGGGCACTCTCCCGTGGACGACATATCCTCGTCGGATCACAGGGCAATTGTGTTCAATCTGAAGCTTGACAAGTCCCGAGGCACGGATGTCAAGCGGACCACACGGCAGTACACTACCCGTAGGGCAGACTGGGGCGAGTTCCATCGAACTGTCGCCCGGCTGCTATCGGATCGCTGCCTGACGTCTGCCGAGGTGAATCAAATCACCGAGGAGGGGGCGTTGGACAGCATGGTCGGTCGGTACGTGGAAACCGTGAGGGACGCTTGCGAGTTGGTCCTGCCGAAGGCCTCCAAGCGGAAGAGGACGGAATTGCCCTGGTGGTCCGAACAGCTCTCTCTCCTCAAGGCGGATGTCTTGAGGAAGAAGAGAAGGATCAGGGCCGCGAGGCCGGCTCGTAAGGAGCTGGTCTGGCGCGAGTACTGCGACGCGAAGGAGGCATACCGCCTCGAGGCGAGGCGCGCTCAGACCCATAGCTGGAAGCGTTTCTGCGAGAGGCAGGATCGCGAGACCATGTGGGACGGGATCCACCGTGTGATGCGTCGCACGGAGGTGAGGCGAGAGGACGTCCCCCTCGTCCAGTCAGGTAAAGTGCTGGACGCAGCGGGATCAGCTAGGTTGTTGGCGGAGGTTTTCTTCCCGGAGGATGACCCCGGGAAGGACAATGCGGACCACAGAACTGTAAGAGCTAAGGCCGATGAAGTCAATTCGGGGGACCATGACGGAACATGCGATCCCCCGTTTACGATGGAGGAGCTCCGATGGTCCGTATCGACCTTCAATGCCAAGAAGGCACCTGGCTCTGACGGACTCACCGCGGACATCTGCCGAGCGGCCGTCGCCGTGGACCCCGCTCTGTACCTCGCGCTCTCCAACCGGTGTCTCGCGCTTTCCCACTTCCCCACGAGATGGAAGGAGGCAGTGGTCGTAGCGTTGCGGAAGCCGGACAAGGAGGACTACACGCACCCGAAATCCTACAGGCCCATCGGACTCCTGCCGATTCTCGGCAAGGTCCTAGAGAAAATGATGGTCCGTAGGATCCGGTGGTACACTGCGCCGTATGTCAGCAGCCACCAATACGGCTTTATGCCGCAGAGGTGTACCGAGGACTCCCTGTATGTCCTGATTCAGCATCTGCGAACTCGGTTGAAGGAGAAGGAGATCGCAGTGCTGGTATCATTGGACATAGAGGGAGCCTTCGATAACGCCTGGTGGCCTGCTATACGGTGCAGACTGGCAGAAACTCGCTGCCCCGTGAATCTGCGGCGCCTTGCCGACAGCTATTTTAGCGATCGCAAGGTGTCCGTACGGTATGCGGGGGCAGAGTGGGCCAGAGAGACCACCAAGGGGTGCGTGCAGGGATCCGTAGGCGGCCCAACCTTCTGGACCCTCCTCATCAACCCTCTCTTGGAGGAGGTGGTAAAGACCGGGACACACTGCCAGGCGTTCGCAGATGACGTCGTGCTGGTCTTCTCGGGGCAGAAGGCCCAGGACATCTCGAGTCGGGCCAATGCCGTTCTCGCCCATGTTCATGAATGGGGGGTTAGGAACAAGCTGAGGTTCGCACCACACAAAACCGAGGTGATGGTGCTAACCAACAAGCAGAAGTTCGACTACCCATTACTGAGCATGGGGGGCGAGCCGCTTGGCCGGACTGGGGAGGTCCGGATACTAGGCCTCACAATTGACGATAGGCTCACGTTCAACAGTCACGTGAAGAACGTGAGCAAGAAGGCACAGGGCCTCTATCGTCAGCTGTGCAGGGCTGCGAAGGTATCTTGGGGTCTGAACTCGGAGGTGATCAGAGCGATGTATCTGGCGGTGCTGGAGCCGACGATTTTGTATGCAGCGAGTGCATGGGCGCCGGCGGCTAGGAAGCTGCTGGTCCGCAGGCAGTTGGACGCGGTCCAGCGGGGCTTCGCGCAGAAGATCGCGAGGACCCACAGGACCGCGTCCCTGCACTCGGCCCTTATACTTGCCGGGTTGCTTCCCCTGGACCTTCGGGTCCAAGAAGCAGCCCGCTTATTTGAAATAAGAAAGGGTCATTCCCGGCAGGTGGTAAAGGACCGAGACCTGGAGGTACCGGTCAGCTACCTGAGACTACCGCACCCGTCTGGTCAAGTTGGTGTGGAGTTCTCCTGTCTGGGGGAAAGTGCGGAGGAAGTCCGACTTGCCACCGCGACTGCCGACTTGGTAATTTATACCGACGGCAGCCGCATAGAAGATAAGGTGGGTGCGGCGTTCTGCGTCAAGCGGGGCGCCGCAGAGCTGTACACAAAAAAGCTCAAGTTGGGCAACTTCTGCACCGTATACCAGGCAGAGCTGCTGGCTCTAGCTGAGGCAACAGGGTACGCGGCCGGCGAGTCAGCGCAAGCCTGCGCCATACTGAGCGACTCGCGGTCCGCCCTCGAAACTGTCGCAAGATCGGACACCCTCCATCCCTTAGCGTTAAGAGTGAAGGAGAATGTGATGAAAGCGAGAGAAAAAGGGAAGGATGTAAGGTTGTTTTGGGTGAAAGCGCACGCGGGGATGGAGGGGAACGAGAGGGTGGACCAGCTGGCCAAGGAAGCGGCCCTGAAGAGTAAAAGACGACCAGAGTACGAGAGATGCCCTGTTTCATTCGTCAAGCGGCAACTGAGACTGGAGTCGCTCGACGAATGGAACAGGAGGTATGTGGAAGGAACGACGGCTTCGGTAACGAGGATGTTTTTCCCGGACGCCGTCTCAGCCTACCGCGTGCTCCGCAGCATCGAGGTGGACGCGGTCTCGGCCCAGCTCTTCACGGGGCACGGGGGGTTCTCTGAGTACCTTCATAGGTTTAAGCTCAAGGAGGACCCCTCGTGCTTCTGTGAACCGGGCGTGGACCAGACCGTGATCCACCTTGTGGCCCGGTGTCCCGCATTCGGGGGACTCCGGTTCGGCTTCGAGTGCCGGTCTGGTGTGCAAATCAAGGAGGAATCAATAGCCTCCCTGATAGGCGAAATTGAAACTAGAAATGACTTCCTCGAGTACTGTAAAATAATCATAATACAAGCAATTAATAAAAATAAAACTAGGTAAAAACAAAACAAAATAAAAACAAGACTGATGTAAAATAAATAATTAATTGTGTAAGAAAACAACTGTGATAAATGTACCTAGTAAATAAGAACTGTAAAAAAATAAGAGGACGAAAGAAAGAGGAATAGAGTATAAGGGCATAAAAGAACAGAAATGTAACATGATAGACAGAAAAGAACGGATGATAAGATGAACAAGAGAAGATCATGAAAATAAAAAAAAAATTATGTGAAAAAATAATTGTAAAAAAGGTCCCTGTCCCAAAAATCAGATAGGGGTACGAGAGGCCCCCAATAGCGGGGGTCATAATAAAAAAAAAAAAAAAAAAAATGGGCACTCTCCGTAAATAATAGTAATATTGCAAAGAAGAAATTTTGAAACAATCACGGGGAAGAATAAAATGTTTCTCTGAAAGAACTGTTTAATTTATCTTATTTACCCATTGGAATTTCTCTTTTACATGTTTCAAATAAGAATTATTAATTTATAACCGCGTAGCAAACCACCGTCTACGCATGTTACTTAATTCTCGTAGCTCCGCGTAGCAATAGTCTACGTCGTAGCAATAGACATATCGACAAGTAGAATACTTAAAACTAAAAGATTTTTTATTACATATCGAGTATTGTCTCTTCAGGAAAATATATTAACAACATTGAAACATGCAGGATGATTGATGAGTGAATTTATGCTTATTTGTCAGCAAATAGCTCGGCTTTTACACCTATTTCCAATCAACTTTCATAAAATGATCTATTTGAAATATGCTAAAATATTTTTTTATTCTATTGACATGCAATAAGCCAATATGTTTAGTATAATGTCTGCAAGAACAGAAAGGAAACAATAATTAATATCCCACTGCAAGGCGTAACCCTCTCCGAAATATCTATGGGGGATATACCATAATCGCCACGCATGGTAGACGGGTTGGTCTGCTCATCGTCTGGAATTTTGTTTGTGAGCAGCGGCAATTAAATAAAATTAATACACAAAATATGAATTATTAGATTGCATCCCGGGAATTGAACCAGCGACCTAGGATTGCATGTCATAGTACTCTACCGTTGGTCTACCACTATTCTCAATTTTAATATGTAATAGCCCAAAATTTTCTTACTATATTTATGTTAACATAGATTTTTGGAATAAGTGCACCATATATACATTCATATACTTTTTACCTCAGTAACTAATCATGACCTCTGCTTTAAATTTTCTCTCTCTCTCCTTCATTAGCTCCTAGTAATAAGGTTCATTATCGTCTCCATTTCAGATTCTCGCGTGGCAAATATCGTTATCGGCGGAAACGTTCACCGAACAATCCGAACCCGAAACCGAACCGGAGCTGGTCATCTGTGAAGACTTGGAGACGCAACTCATGCAAGTCTTGATCGCGACCGAGAATGCGCTGGGCGAAGACCGGGTGCGCGCGTGCCTGTCGCTCCTGACCGCATCCAGGAGAGGACTCGACGACACGGAGATCCTGGACATGCTGGCTTACGATGAGCTCTTCAGAAGCGAGGAAACTTACCGTAAGTGCAATATGTTTGTGCATCTTGCAGAAAATTATATATATCTCTCTCTCTCTCTCTGTTTATATGTATATATGAAGTGAAAGTGGGCGGGACAGATCGCTTCTACAACCGACGGCATTTGAATGAAGGCAGCGCGATGTATATATAAATATATATCGGAACCTTGAACAACGACAATAAATGTCGCTAGTAGCAGATCGCCTTGGCATATTGTTTTACGTCTGGTAGTTCGGCATATAAGAACCCCGTTATCATGAAGAGTTAGCTTAATACTAATTAACACACAAATATAGTACATAGTAAAAAAGGACTAATATTTAGCCACTTGCCAAAGTGTCTGGCACTAATGTGTTTGGCACTAATCGGTGTAACATAACTCCTGAGGATGCCCCGTGGAGGGGTGAAACACGTGTTGAGTGATTTAAGGGCGGTAGTTGTGTAACTCGCATTGTTTGCCGCATGCGCATTTATCAGCATGCTGGCAGGCGGTGCACGTTGTTGCACGACTACTACTGCATGTGCGGAAGTGGCTAAATATTGGTCCTTTTCTTCTAATTTTACGGTTCGTATTTAGTTGTGAGAAGGAAAGATGGATGATGTGTTTTTATTTATTTACTTAAAATAAAACCAGAGAAAATAATCAAGCCTTTACTTGTACGATCCTATACACAAATATATATACTATAATTATATAAAAAATAAACTAGAAAGTCGAAACTGGGATAATGTAGCAAACTACGGTCAAGGAACGAAGATAAAGGAAGGAAGGTGATGGACGGGAGACGATTTGAATGATAAGATAGAGATTGTGAATGACAGAAGTAAATTGTTATATAAGAGAATATGAAGAATGAAAGTAGAATGTGAAATGAAAGAATAAGATTAAAAAAAGACATCGTCAGAGTTGTATATTTTTGCCCCCACACGGAAACGAGAGGTCCAAAAAGGGGGACATTTTAATGTTTTTTGCTTTTTAAAGCAAAAAAATACGAAAAATCCTCCTCCAATTTGAGGATGTAGTCAATGTGTTATCCGTTTTTCTTAAGATCCAAATCTGAGCCCCGGAATGTACCAGGAATATGAGACCTGTGACGTTTATGTCCAAAATCAAAAAATAAACTGTTAACTTTTTTGACCTGTTGCCAAACAAAGCTGTAAACATATCCATCATTAATATGCTGAAATTTAATAAGAATAGGCTCTGTTATAAGGCATATTACTATATTATTAGTATTATTTAAACAAAAATTGTTAATACATCAAACAATGGGTGTTTTGTTTTTAGTTCTTGTCAATAGATGGCGCGCTACTAACTAACGTATACATTATTTTAAGCTGACAATTATATATTATTGTAATGATTTCATAGCATAAAGCTATAATGAGTTTAAATTTGCACGCGCAGTGCCGTGGGCTCCGGCGTCGCTGGTGTGGCCGCAGCTGTGTGCGCTGCTGTCGCCGTGGCTGCGCTGGGACGCCCGCGGTGCAGCCCGCTGGAGGGACGCCGCCCTCGCGGCCGCAGCCGCCGAGCGCTACCTCGCCCCAGCGCCACACCTGCCCAGGCTCACCCTCCTCCAGTATTATGAGGTCACATCTTTACTCTAAATAAGTACTCCAATACCCATCACTACGAAGCAAAGGCCTGCCGCAAAGATCCTGTATCCAGGTTTTTTTTTTTCTCGTACCCCTATTTATGGTGGGACAGGGACTTTATTTGCAATTTATTTTTTCACATAGTTTTTTATTTTCTTTCTCTTCTTTCGTACTTCATTGTCTCTTTCGGTCTATTATCTATCTTTCATGCTACAGTTCTTCCATCTTTCTCTTTTGCTCTGTTCAATCTTTCATTCTTTCCTCTTTTGTTATTACATTTTTCATTTTACATTTTTTTTATTGTACATTTTTATTTTACATTATTATTACTTATCCTATAATTATTCTCTGTCACAGTTTTATGTATCACTTTGGTTCTATTTTATCCTTTTTTTATCTATTTTCTATTTATTTATTGTGTTTGCGTTTTGTTCCTTTCAATGGCACATTTTGCAATTGTTTCGCAGAGGGCTATGAATGAGTTTTTATCTATTCCGCTTATCAGGGAGGCTATTGACTCCTTCCTGATTTTTACGCCAGACCGGCACTCGAATTCGAGCTGGAGTTGTCCAGGTTGTTGTGACCTTGAATATGTAATCAACTTAGGGCTTATTTGCGCCACGTCTACCAGCTCATGATCCTCACTCAAGGAAGGAAATTTCCACCAACAATAATACACACCTGGACATGTATTTGTTCCTTATTTGAAGCGCAGTTACCAATATATGTGATAAGCGGGTGAAGGTGAACTACCACCCGAACAAGTATTGGTTCCTACTCCAAGGAAGTTTAGTTGAGAGTCGAGGTTGCGTATATTTATATTTATACAAAGACCATTTACAAGCTACATGACACTACGCTAGCGGCTGCATCAATGACATCGTCCAAATTCAAATCGAAAAATTCTAATTAATTATTATATAAGAAAAGGACCAATATTTAGCCACTTTCGCACATGCAGTGGTAGTCGTGCAACAAAGTGCACCGCCCGCCAGCCCGCTGATTAATGCGTATGCGGCAAACAATGCGAATCACACAACCGTCACCACCATATTACTCAACACATGTTTCACCCCTCCACGGGGCATCTTCAGGAGTTATGTTACACCGATTAGTGCTCGGTGTTTGGCACTAATCACCACTACATGTGGCTAAATATTGGTCCTTTTCTTACTTAGGATGGACTTCCGCAAGGTAACTCCTGATTCCATTAAATATTTAATTATTATGGTCGTAGTAGCCAATAAAATGAATATACATGAACGCTACATTTACATTGAGATCTTCTACTTCGCTTCCTCATGACTGAGGGTCATATCTCTCCAGCTTGTTATATTTTGTCAAAGTTTTATGAAACTATGCACGATGGTGATGAATGTAAGTTGCCTCAATCCTGCATGCAGGTGACCGTCCACCAGCCTTTTTACCCACCATATTTAAAATATCTTTATTGAAATAGTCATTGATATACACTTTTGAATCTTCATTTATTTTATCATAAGCAGTAAGCTACCAGCGGATCGAAATGCTGTTCTACTACTAGTCGACAGGAAACTCGATAGTTACTTTTTTAAATTAAATTTAACAATTATGAATCTGTGAATACATTATAATATCAGCTCAGATTAATAAAGGATTCGTTAAATTTTGATGACAAAATTTAGGCATTACCATTTTCTTCTACATTATTATTTGATTTTTATCTCTTTCTTATCGATAGTCAACATAACTTCTTTTTAATGCACAACAAGTAATCGTTAAAAAATTTTGAAAATATTTTTTTTATTTGTTCCAGGGGGTGTGGTACTCCGAAAATGATCCAAAAATGACCGGCAGATTAATATCACAAGAAAACAAATTCTCCGACGATTGGTACGTACCTAATCTTATCTTGTAAGCCTTCTTGTTATATCGTTTGCAGAAAAAGATAGAAGAAAGTTACATCGCCCTCAATTAGCTAAGAGAGACGATACCAGATCTTTCTGGAACACTGTAGGAAGATAATCGGAGCAGTTATTAAAAGGAATAAGGCATGACTCAATACAAGGGACTAGATAGATAGAGATAGAAGAGACTTACGACGGGCCTAATAAGAAGTAGGCTTTCCTAGTAGTGTCAGATCACAGAGAGAGTAGTGTAGAAGGCTGTGCTATCGAAGGCTATCGAATCAGAAATGAAATCACCGACGTAGCTCGAAGAATTTATCGCCTAAAGCAGATTCCCAAAGTGGACTATATCGACCCCTAGGGGTCTATCACAACCTGCAAGGGGTCTACGTCAGCGAAAACAAATTTGGGGGTCTATGAAATGAAAATGGGGGTCCCCGATAGTGGATCTCAACACATACACCGATATTTACTTTCATCATACTATCTTATAATATCAAAACATTTACATTATTTATAAAAGTACCTATGAAGTTAAAAAACTATTATATGTTTATAAAATTGTGTAAGTTGTAGAATGTTGGTATTCGGTTTGTGGTCGCTATACAATTTGAACATACACTAAACTTCACTACAGTTAGAAATTTACAGGAAATCAATATCAGGTAAGTAGGGGGTCTACCCAACACGGAAAAACATGGCAAGGGGTCTACGACACAAAAAAGTTTGGGGAACTCTGTCCTAAAGTGACATGGGGCGGAACACATCGCTCTTACAACCAGCGGCCGCTGGGTAGACGCGGAATGGATAGCCCCCCCCCCCCCCCCTCGGCGGACTGACGACATGTTACGGTCACGGGTAATCGCTGGATGTTGTCAATATTTTATCGTAAATAATGCCCCTGCTTATATATGGCAAGGGAGAACGAGAGGTCTCCAAAACGGAAGCCGATTAAAAAAAAGCCATCATGTTAAATCCTTTTTATTCCACGCCGACGTTCGGCGACATCTCTTTTATTATATTTAATGGACCTTTCTATCGAGCATATTATATCTATCACCTTTATGCACGTGTGGTGTACAAGTCTATCACTGAAGTCTATTATTTCTACATGTTACTCTATAGACGATTCCTACACAGATCTCTTATACCCATAAATTTATTATAATGTTTTATTCAAAGTGTCCATTGCAATGTGTCTGAATAATATCTTATTTAAAAACTGATTTCAGTTAAGTTCTTTAACAATACGATGTAAAAAAGATTTTCAATAAAAAATTATAATTATGAAAAAAAAAACAAGTAAGAAAAGGACCAATATTTAACCACTTCCGCACATGCAGTGGTAGTCGTGCAACAAAGTGCACCGACCGCCAGCCCGCTGATAAATGCGTATGCGGCAAACAATGCGAATCACACAACTAACACCGCCAAATTACTCCATTTGATTCCTCCAAATGATTCCATTAAAAAAAAACATATCGAGTAACATTTTTAAGCGTTTTGTTAAATGACTATGTATGGTACTCGATAATGGTAAGATATACGATTTTATAAACAAGGTAAGGTCATTTGATGACGTCATCACCAACATTATTATATGAGCCAATAGACTCTCACCGCAAGGTATTGGCCTCCCCCAAAGATACATATCCAGCGACTAGTGGGAGGCCAGGCCACATAGTTATGATGAATAGAATGACCATTTTAATTATTTATTTTTTTGTTTCACAGCTACAACACTCGGAAACTAGATGAGCTACCATTCCAACATTACCATCTTCTAAGAGATGATCCGGAAACGTTCTCCGTGAAACCTTACTTCACCAAGCTGGACTGGATCCACGATAAGCTCGCTGCCACCGACTGCGGTCACTTCTTGGAAGACATCGCCCTGGTGCACATCGATCCTCTGCCCGAACACCTCGCTGTCCTGAAGGATGTCTTCGAAACACACTCGTACGCCTTGGATTACGACCACCGGCAGTTCTACGGTCTCCTACGCACGACATTAGAGAAGAGAAAAAGAGAAGGACATGAGATTCAAAGTGAGATAGTGGAGGAGTGGTTGGCGCAAGTGAGGGAGCCACCAGTGCCCACTTTCTACCCGGTCAATGAGGACTTCTATAAGGTTGTGGAGAATAGAGAGAAGAGAGATATATCCATGTTGGAGGGTTTTGACAGCAAATCTTATGACTTGATAGTGAGGTTCGACACACGGGGGAAGTTCATAGCGACCATCTCCACGGAGAGAGAAGAGATTTGCGTCTGGGATGTGTCGAGGTAAGTCATCTGCCATCATCACATCACATCTTCAGCTGTAGAATGATACAGCCATACCCCGTAGATTTTCCAATAAAACCGTTCAGCCTTTTCGCAATGCAAAAGGTATTGTTAAATATACAGTTTATTAAATATTCACTCTAATAAACCACTTTAAAAATTTAGATCTTTCCGATGGACCTCTCACAGATGATGTATTTCTACGACATTTTCGAAATTTGTTAACATATGTAAAAATAGAGTCAAAGTAAGGCCAAAACTTTAATTCTTTACTATAGAAAGCAGATAATTTTTCGTGTACCCTGCTTAGGAATTGTGAACATCCATTTTTTATCTTTGTAAAATTAACTAGTAACTTATAAGAATAATTATAAATAATTATAAAATATAATACAGGCAGATTTTTATATTAAATTCGTCTTAAAAATCTCCTAAGTCTAAATTACATTTATATTTACTTTTTTTATTTGTAAATTCTTTATTTATCTCTTCGTTTCTTTTGTTCGTTTTTTTGTTCTCTGATAATAAACGGTCAGCAGTGTAGGAATTTTTAGAAGATATATAGATAACAGAATTTTATATTTATATATGCATATAATACCTTTAAACGGCCTTCCCATGTTCTTCTCTTTTTATAATATATCTGCTAGACTGTTATGCGAGACTCTGTGTTTGGCACTAATCGGTGTAACATTACTCCTGAGGATGCCCCGTGAAGGGGTGAAACACGTGTTGAGGGATTTAACGGTGGTAGTTGTTTCGCATTGTTTACCGCACGCGCCTTTATCAGCGGGCTGGCGGGCGGTGCACTTTGTTGCACGACTACAACTGCATGTGCGGAAGAGGCTAAATATTAGTCCTTTTCTTACTTAGGATGGATTTCCGCAAAATAACGCCTGAATCCATTAGATATTTAATCTGCTAGTTTCATTATAAATAAAGATACTTTGGTAACTTTAAATATGATTAAATTATGTTTTTACTATGATTTAATATGGGCACATGACATTTACTCAAGCTTTTCCTTTGTGAAACTCCATTTCCGTGTTAGCTACACATTTCTAGACTACCAATAAACCATTATATATATATATATATATATATATATATATATAAGTGCTAAAATATAGTCTAGTTTTAATAATTATTTAATTTTGCAGATGTAAACTGGTGAGGAAGTTGATTGGTGTTACCCATCCAATAAACCTGGTGCCCATCGACGAGTACAGATGTGTAGTTCTGTGTCGTCGGGAGCTTCGGGTCTACGACCTAGATCAGGTTATCATCTATTTATTTATATTTATATTTACAAAGTTATCAATGGAAAATTCCAATGTTCTTTACTAATCACCCTATAGTCTAGGGATAACCATAAAGCAAGTTGTGCAAGCAAATGTGGTGATAGAAAAATGGGAGAAGATAAATTCTTAATATACATTATGAAGTACTATTTTTTCAGCTGAAAGACTACCATTGCAAATAATAGGCCTCCTATAAAGATCGTCACGGTGACCAGTCCTGCGCTGCCCGCTATGTATGGTCACCACTCGATAACCTTTCAGCACCAACGGCCATCAGTCGCACATGCAATGGGCCCCGCCCACTGCCATTTCAGACGAGAAATTCTTCGAGTTACGTCGATGCTCTTGGTTTCTCTGCGGATCTCATTTCCGATTCGAGTACTATACTTTGTACTGATAAAAGTATACTCGAACATAATACTTACTTACTCCGCTGGCTCAGTGACCCAAAGTGGGTCTTGGCCTCCGAAGCGAGAGACTTCCACTTATCTTGCGCCATCGTCTGCCATTGGCTGACATGCAATTCGCGCAAGTCTGCCTCAACGCGATCGATCCAGCGATACCTGGGTCTACCCACTGGTCTTCGAACCCTCGGTTTTTCCAGGTACGCTACCTTCACGCTCCGATCCGATCCCATTCGCTCCAAGTGACCAAGCCAGCGAATTCGTTGAGCTTTATATTCGCCAATGATATTTGGCTGTGCTACTAAATACTCAATTTCGGCATTCTTTCGGAGCCTCCAAGATCCGTCTTGATTTCTCGCTGGTCCCAAGATCTTCCGCATAATTTTGCGTTTCGTCACTAGCAGTTTTTGTTCTTCTTTCAAAGTTAGCGTCCAAGCTTCACAGCCATACATCAATATTGGTCGTATTACGGTTTTGTAGATACGGACTTTTGTACTTCTGCTTAGGAGCATAGATACTAGAACCTTGTGAAGTGCTGCACTGCATCTCAGCGACATACATAGTCAGTCACTCAAACACAATATATACATAAAATACACTTACACGTACAAAATGATTGAATTTAGATCCAAAAACTTTAAAGAAGTGAATTTTGTTATAATTAAAGTCACCGATGTAAATCGAAGAGTTACACATCTAATGTTCATTGCATCGTGTAACCGATTGTCTATAGGCACTGGAAGGTTCTTGAATGACCACGAGCCAGTAAACGAAGTAGAGGGTTGTGATTGAAAACAAAAGAAAATGTGATGTATGAAAGAGGATGTAGCAATAGAAATTGTTAAAGATGAGAGAGAGGAAAACTAAAATAAAATAGTAATAATGAGATAAATAATTGATAGATAAGTTCCCTGTCCTAAGTATGATAGGGGGAACAAGAAGCCCCCAATAACGGAAGACATTAAAAAAGGTGAATCGACAACATAAAGTCTGCGCGCGCGCAGCAAATGACATGTCATCGTGGCGAGTTTTTGAAGAGGCCTGTCGCTTATTGCGAGCGACTATCTGCTGTCGTGATGATGATTTCAGTTAAAATAATAAAGTTTTATTCATTTGAACATTGTATTCCAGGGTAAATTCGTAGTGACGTTGAAGGGAGTGATGAATCAAAAGATGCCGTACTATGGGCTGCACGACTCCAAGCACCTGGTCGCGCTCTCCAGGAACCGGATGTACGTCAACCTCATGAACATTGAAACCGGTAATGCATCAACATTCTTAATTCAAAAATTGAAAGTACTACATACATTGTATTTGTTATTGACGTCAAGGAAATTACCATTGTATTTAAACGGTTTTATTTAGTTCGACCCGTACGGAATTTATTTAGGTCAAAATTAGAAATTGAAATTTAAACACCTTCCCGTTGTCAGATTGATCTGAAATTTGGTACACACATTTAATTTATGATAATACAATATAATAAAATCAATAACATATAAATTTAAGATGGCGGCCGATACAAAATGGCGGATTACACATTTTTGCTTAACCCCCTCAATATGGGTATCAAATGTAAGGGCTACACTAGTAAAACTCGATGATTATGTCAAAATTTAAAATTCAAGATGGACGCCGTTCCAATATGGCGGACTAGGTACATATTTTTCCACAACCACCACAACATGGGTATCAAAAAACCGTTTAACTTAAAAGTTTTTTAAATGTATTTATTTACAATCATATTACAAAATATAGTGACCGGTGCTCTGTCGCAATTAAAATAGTACCGCTAAATCAAACTTTTTCCATTATTTTGTTTAAAAAAAATTAATTTTTTTTCTAAATAATTTTGATGACAAAAATATATTCACACTCTTTTATATTTTCTCACTCTAATATCTCTTACTCGTTCTTCTTTTACCTATCACATTATCTTCCATTCCTTTTTATTTCTTTACCTTTCATACTTTGCCTCTTATCATTGACCGTTCTTTCTGGACTCGTTTATTTATTTACTTTATATCATATTTTATTGCATTCTAATTCCTTAATTTTTATTGTTTTAACTTATAGATATATCACAGTGTTATTATTTAATTCCTTTATCACAGTTTGCTACTTTTTTTGTATTCAATTACAACTGCGTTTTATTACTTTTTTTACTACCTTCTGGCAATAGTCCAAGAGATCAGCCGGCTTTCTTCTTTACTTATCAACGAAATGAGGTTCCCTTCTAGTAGGCCTATTAGGTGGATCGACGAAACTTTAAAATTTGAACAAGTCACTGGACGCGGCTAGTGCAAGACCGGTCTTTGTGATGATGAGCTGGTTAATACCTTGCAGTGGGAGTCTATCGGATGATATGGTGATGATAGTGGGAATATATATTAGAAAATTGACAATACATTTTGAATTCCAGGTGACTGTGTGACCACGTTCAAAGCCGGGGAAGACCGATTCCTAAACTCACTTCTCGTTTCCGGTGATGGAAGGTAGGTTCTAGTCTTTGTGAATTAAGGTGAAATATTTCCTGGATAATATTGTTCGGTGAACGAAATGTAACATCTAAACATTACATTTGTCCAGTGTGGACTTCTTTAAAATTATTTGATAACTATTCAGTAATATCAGAATTTTAAAATGCAACATCATACTATTGTTTCATATAACAGGGAAATTCCACACCAGAGCGCTCTATATTTACGTTGGACGAATGAGAGCGCTCTAAAATTCTCGCGTTGTGATTGGCCGACGGTTTTTATTGGTTGAATATTATTTTCATAGTTTGATTTTCATGGTTTGAATTGATATAAATATGGGCTAAGTTTAATAAATGTACACTCGCTCGAGTTGAAGGGAGTGTGGTCAGGGGAGGCCGTGTCGGTGAGGCGGACCATGGTTCGACGTGGTCTCGAACCATCGTGATGGCACCACGAGGGTTTCGGGGGTAGCGGATACACGCATACCCCGGGACGGGCTATCGAAAAATAGCACGGCGCGAGGGAGACAAAACCTTCAAAAAATTCTAATATGTTTTTAATTAAATTAAAACACGGAAAGTCAATCGTAAAACTAAAGATATGATAGTAAAATGAAGCCGTATTTGAAACGTATAATAAACATCTGATCCATAAAAGATTTCTCCAACAGCCTGCGTCGTGTTCCTGACTACTTGGTGACCCTTGATTAGCAGCGCAGTATCTTTTTTTATTAATGACCCCCGCTATTGGGGGCCTCTGGTACCCCTATTAATGGTGGGACAGGGACTTTATTTGCAATTTAATTTTTCACATGATTTTTTATTTTCTCTCTCTTCTTTCATATTTTACTTTCTCTTTTGGTCTATTATCTATCTTTCATGCTACATTTCTACTTTCTTACCGCGCAGTATCTTAAGCCATCTGTTTCGGTCTTCAACGGTGTATATTGCTTTGGCTGCTGTGTTTTTAAGCGTGGTTCAGACCTCTTGGCACCGGTGTACCCTTTCAATTTCATTATAGATTAATATACAATATGTAAGTTAGTATAATTTGAGAACGATTCAAAGTCAAAATTGCAAAACTTTTCTGCCAGGATTCTAGTGTGCGGAGATGAGACTCAGAAGCCGTTCCCTCTGCTCGTGTGGTCGCTCACCTCACGGAAACTACTCTACGACCTCCGCATACCGCATCACGATTTCATCACCTCCAAAGCTGCCATCACCTACGAAGGTTAGACTCGCTGTAACAGTTTAACATGAGACGGTTTAAATATTCCGATCGATACTTCGATGTTCCATTGCGACACTATAAAAACTAAGGTGCTACCGAGAAACCTTATGAAAGCACGGGGAGGAGGGGGCTGAAGAATAAATAGGCTTTAGCGCCGTTGCAAGTGTTGGCACCGGCCTCCAGAACCCACGCATGCCTTATATACTAAAGCACTATGAATTGAAATCTTCTTGTTTCTTGCTTTTTCATTGAAGTATTCATCTAAATGCCCAAAAGAGTTCTCTCAAAACCAGAGCGTGAAGCTTTATCTATCACATAGGACATATCAATCATTATCATTAAGATAAGCAAAACCAAAATGTCGAAAAGTTTCTTGAGAGGCGACCAGGAGGCTGTAGACGCGGCGTGGATGATCTCCCACTAAATGGACCAATGACATGTTCGCAAAAATCGCTGGATGCGATCTGCGCAAGATTAGTCATAATGGTGACCTTTGGACGAGGCCAATGCCTTGCAGGGGGCGTCTACTTGCTGACTTGATGATGATGGTTTGAATTCATGGCCCAGACTGTGTCAGAATTTTTCCATGTTTGCCCACAATGGTGGTCTTCGATGGTAATTCAGTTGTAAAGGTGTCAGGTTCGTACGTGTGCGTGGTGTCGCGCGAGCTCGACGAGCCCACGCCCAACTTCATCGTGGTGTACGACCTGCAGTCCGGCACGCTGTTCAAGAAGTGGAAGCCCGGCTGCGACACCGTGGCGCTCGCCATCAGCTCCGCCGACGGCTGCGTCGTCTCCGGGCTCGCCGACACCAGGATCCTCGTCTGGGATCTGGTCACGGGTAACACACTCACTTTATTTATCTATTCATATAACACATCTTAAAACTTTCACTGATCTATTTTCTTATTCGTTTGTATTCTAGATTTGAATCTGCGTCACGGAAGTCTATAAAAAAAACTGAAAATAATGTCGTATTAATATGTCTTCGCTTGCATATTACAGCATGTTTTAGGGTGCGCTTGTTGTATGGGGGTGGTCAGTAGTCCTGGTATACGTGTAGCACGTGCGTGCGGTTGGTTGCAGGCAACTGCCGGCTGACGCTGCGCGGGCACGCGGCGGCCGTGTCGCTGCTGCGGCTGTGCCGCGCAGGCGCCGCGCTGCTGTCGGCAGACCGCGCCGCGCGCGACCTCTCCGTGCGCCTGTGGGACCTGCATACCGGTACGCCACGCACCACGCATGTCATACATACCTTACACTCACCGCACGCGCCGTACACGCTAACACGCGTAACTTGCGTTATACACGCTAACACGCATCACTTGCGTCATACACGCTATACACGCGTCACTTGCGCCATACACGTTATACATACACCATTTGCGCGATACGAGCGCCATCTTTTGGATGGGAAAATGTAAAAAGCGTGAGGAAATTGGACAACAGCTTTTTTTACACAAACCACAAACTGTATTAAAACACCTAACACCTCACACGTCGGGCCTGATTGTCATGTCCACAGTCGATCAACCAGATAGTCCAATGAATTGGCAAGTTAAAGTGACAGAGCATGGATGCACAGACCGCAGCCCGCCGGTCGAATACTGGTGGCCCGCCGACAGCAAAAATAATACTCTCGTACATTCCAAAAATATTGAATTCTATTTCAGAATAAAACCAAAAAAATTTAATTACCTATACTTCTGGCGGCCGGCCCGCCATCAGTTCATGATGTACCCGAGTGGCCCCTAGTCTTAATAAGTCTGTGCAACCATGTGATAGAGAGTAGGCGCTGGGGTCTTAAATCTCTGTTATCTAGGCCACGGAGCAGCAAGAGTAGTCTGTCGTCTACCCAGAAGACGAATATAAACTGTTAAGAAAGTCTGATAAAAACCGGTCATATTGGAAATGTTCCGGGGAAGCCCATGTCCAATAGTGGATGTCCTACGGCTGAAGTGATAATGATTATATTCGCTGCGAGGTAGAAACGAAAATAATAAAATCCATTGACGAACCAAGGTGACCGATGTAGCAAAACTCGTGCAGCTGGCACCCGCGGCGTAGATAGGTAGACCTATGACATAGTTAGCCTTAGGAAGGTTCTAAACGCGGGCAACGCAATACTTGTGCCTCGCAGTGAGCGGCTATTAGTTGACAGGATGATGGTGGTGATTATATTTGATGATTATATTGACAGGAAAACTAATCGCGGTGTACACGCCGCCGGAACGCATCACGTGTTGCGAGGTGCTGCTGGGCGGATCCGTGCTAGCGCTGGCCATGGAGAACTACAAGGAGGTGGTCTGCGTGAAGCTGCACGGACCCCTGGTGGAGGCCGTTAAGACCGGCAGGGACTGCGAATACGACGATCGCGGCTACGGCAACGAGGAATTTGAGGGCAGGACCTTCGACGTGCGCGGCATGGAGAACTGCTGATGGCCAGATCGGGACCTCACGGCACCGCCACCAGGAAACCTAACGGCACTGTAGTACACATAAAACTATTAATACATCGAAATTATCTCAACCCAAACACTAACCAACCAGTTATATGCTAGAAATATCTTCTTCGTACAGTTGAGTCGTATACCCAATATCTATTTTTATCTTAATAAATTTCGATAATTTATTACAACATTCACAGCACAAAAACTACTTAACTGTAGAGATTTCTTCACTTTAACTATTGTATATTAGTATATCATTGTCAAACCAATATACACTAAATGTCCCTTACCTTCGCGTACTTAATAAGTGCCCTCTCATCCTCCTTGCGGATGGAATTTCTTAAAATCCTTTCTTAACTGACTTTTACTTAACAAAAGGAATATTTCTATCAAATTTTAAGTCTCCAAAACATTTCAATTCCAGAGTTATCGTGAGAAGGTGGAAATCCTTTAAGTGTCTTTGATTTTGTTCCACATAAGTATATATACGTATATATTCGCCTTTACATTTATCATTTAAAGATTTAAATCAAGAACAGTTTATTAAAGTTCAGGAACCACTGCCGTAAGCAACATGCGGTACAGCGGTTCCGGTCAATTAAAAAATAATTCTGAATACATTACACGGGAGTGTAATTTAATACGAAACTCTGTTGAAACCTGAGGAAAGTTTACTTTTATACTTCTTGAACTTAGTATTTAATGGTTTGTCAATATAGTACATGTGCAATATAATAAGTGACATACGGATATTTCTTATCAGAACGGAGACTAAATATTTTTTAGTCTATGTAAATAATATAGTTTTTATTTCAATCTATTTATTTAAATTATTCAGTTGAAATAAGCTCTTTTCAGAAAACTGTAAGACCTCTACTGCTACAGATAAGCCTCTCTGATAGATTTACAAAAGGACTTTTTGTGAAGCGTCCTGTGTCCAATGTCTTCCAACAACAATAACAAAGACGGCTGCCCTTGCAGGTCTGAAACTTGCCGATCCGTGGTATAAACTCCAGAACCTTCCAGCTTAAGTCTAACTTGAAATTGTTTTTTTTTTTAATTAGCGTGAACGCATCTATATTACGCTTTTGTAATAATACTCATTTGTTTTTTAATCTGACTTATACAGCTGCCTAAAGTTGCTGGTGTTTGCAGACCTCGCAGGTTTTGAACAAATGAACCGCTATGTACTGCTATTTTACCAAATTCCTTCATGGATCTCCTTTTAGTTATATTTTGTAGTGAAATCCGTTGGGCGATTGTGAGGTTACCAATTCTGTTGATCTTACAATAACCTATTAGATTAATGAGCATAGTTAAGAATGACAACAATCAGTCGCCATTATGCCCATAGCAACATATACGCATAATAGGTGAAATTAATTTCATAATATGAACGCGCCTTAATAACATCGCATATTAACAACTAACCCTCTGTATATCTACATTAGAGCTGTCAAAGCGCAGTGACATTTGGCGCCATTTGTAAAAATTAAGGCGCGTTCACTTTATGACATTACATTTGTGTCACTATTATAGATATATAAAAAAAATGTTAACGCACCTAACAGTACAAATATCCCGGTTACCAACAGACTATAGATTAAATATGTATAAATAATTGATGTATTAATATTTTATGAAAATTACTGGCCATGTTATTGGGGCGGGAATTGAAAGAAAAAAAAAATTTGTACGCAATATAACAACAGTTGTGCGCGTATGATGAATGAACAAAAAAAAACAGTTAATGTTTTTTGATCTATTACGCTTATTAATTACATTATTATAAAGATAATTGTATTTAGTGAACTTCTCCACCTGTAACTTTGATGTTTATAGAATTAACTACGCGGTGATTTAACAAGTAGACGTAACATGTACCTAATGTAATAATTGTACACATTTTGATTGATTGTTACCAACTTTTTAATTCATAGATAATTAGTTCTATAATTGGGCTATCATATATATATGCATATAAAAGACAAATTTTATGCATAATTTTTGCGGTTCTGTGCACAAAATTAGCCATAACACTGAGATTTTTTTTTATGGCGTTATTGGGAGCCTCTCTTACCCCCCCTATCTGGTGTGGGACAGGGACTTTTTGTTTACATTTATTTTATTTTTTCACATACTTTTTTTTAATTTTCTTTCTCTTCTTTCATACTTCATATTATCTGTCGTTCATTTCTTTCTTTCCACAATTCCACTATCTTTCTCTTTCACACTGAGATGTTTATTCGACATTTAATTTGATGCAAATTGAGCAATGAAATCATTATTCGCAAGACATTTCCCTAGTGAAGGAGTGAGCGAGGTAACCCACGTCGCGTCCACCGGCTTGTGGTCGCCAATCAAAAACCTTTTGGCCCCAACGTATTTTTTTTTTTTCAATTCTGAATTCTGAGTATCGTGTCATTTTTAACATGTATTTAAGCAAATATTTCTATCTAATTTAAAAAAAATTAAACTGATGTTAAAACGTTTCTTAATTTAATTATTTGTATTAAAAAAGCTTGACATAAACAAGGAAAAAACTTATCATGCTATACAAATTCAAAATCTAGAATAGAAATGTCAGAAGCGAATTATACAGTGCGATTAGTTGTAGCTACAAGCGCTTTAATTTTTTTAAAGCCTTTACACCTACTTCTAATCACTCTCTATAAAGTGACCACTCTTAAATATATTTTTTTTTTTTTTTTCATTTGCGACAAGCCAATAATTGACAGTACAAAGTCTGCAAAAACAGGTAGTAATCAATAATTAATGTTAATATCTAGTAAACCATATTTCGAAAACGATTTTTCTTGCTACCGTTATTTAATATTTCTAAAACCACTGATTTTTGGGCAGGGTACAACATACTTTAATTATTAGCAAATGAGTTAGACGTTGACCCCTTTATAACTTTAATAACCAAAATCAATCAACCCGTGTACAGAGACAGTTTTCTCGTTTTTCTCATGACGCCATCTACCATAATTAATCATAAGTAAGAAATGTGTTATGCCAGGACTTCTTAAACTTTTGTCTTTCACGACCCCATTTATGATTGCGAGTTTCTTGACGACCCCCATACAAATATAAAAGAAAAATAAATTAATATTTTTAATGATTTATTTATTAGGTAACTATATACATAAACATATGAAAATATATAGTTTCAGAACTCGTTTTGAAACAAACAAAAATCTAAAATTAAAAATCGCACAAAAAATTATAAAATTGTATTTATATTAGTTTGAAATCTTCTACAAATGCGCGAGTCTAGACGTAGTGATGTTATAAAATGGTATATATAAATATTTCACATTAAAATCTCTCGACCCCAGAATTTTGCTACGCGACCCTATTTGGGGTCGCGACCCATAGTTTAAGAAGCCCTGTGTTATGCGACAAAATGACAACCATAATTTTTTTAAATTGGTTACTTTGACAGCACAGAGCCGCAAAAAATTATAAAAATGAAGCTATATGTTTACTATTTAACATGTAAAGAAATATTTTAAAAATTATTGTTATGTTTTCTTATTTATTTATTTGTAAAAAAAATTCTTTACGACATTAACATTATGGTTTGCATTAAAACGACGGTATCTATAGCATTTATAAATAAAATAATAATTAAGTATTATCTGTCCTTCTGCCTTTTTAAATGGTTATCAAATTTAATGTTAATGTTGCACTAAAATAAATAAAACCGCTAGATAATTTATAACATTTTATTAAGATGTACGATACAGCCAAGAAAGATTTTTTTAAAACCTAATTAAAATTAGATTTATAAAAACTAGATTGAAGGATTGAATTATAATACTTTAATATTGTGTATGTTGACACCCAAGATGTGCCATAAAAATATATATTATTTAAAATCAACATTGAAACGAAGTCTAAACTAAAATAAATTTTATTTAACATTATGCCATAATTATTGCCATTAATGCCAATTTAATTTTAAACATGTATAAACTTCATGAAATCGATGTTTTAACTTAAAAAATATCAAAAATCTGTAATTGTTCATGGAGATATTAATATTTATAACGCGGTGTTTTGCCAAACAAAACGTGCACAATGTTAGAGTTGTTTACTAATATAAGTAATGATGCGGGTTCATCATTAGATCTTCTTAGCTATCTATATTGTAACTGTGACCAAACTACGTACTTTCTCTTCTAATATGTGTCGTGAAAACATTTTAATCTTTATAACGCGAAATATTAAAAATGATTCATCCATTTTACACAGCCACAAACTGTCAGTTTTGGCGGTAAATTTTGACGGATGTTAAAAATGATAAGATGTCTATCTAAAATTTCGATAGAAATTTATTTCGCAAATTATTAAATGATATACATGTACTTTTTTTACTTCCTTACATTAAATTAAGAAAAGCAAATTTAAATAATGCTAAGATAATATTATTTTTAATAAAATCAAATGTAAAAGGACAAATCGTCAAAAAATTATATCATACGCTTTTAGATGTGTATAGCTTAATATTATTGCGTATTTCTCTCTTACCTTCCCTGGACAATGTCATTTCTTTAACGCACACTTATATTATTGTTGCATACATAAAATAATTAAAGTTCGTTGTATCATATACAACATATTTCGAATTATCTGTTTCGTACAAATTATCTTAATGACTGAAGTACTGATATATTCATTTTAAAATATATGCTCGCGTTAATATTTGCACCAAGTATATTCGATTTTCTGCATTAATTGTTATAAAAGTTAGTTACTCAAAGTTGTCCCGCTATTCGTTTTACACACTTAAAAGGTAATAACACCAAAGTGCATTTTTTCCATACCTGCAAATTTTATTTTAACGTTAATTTTTGAAAAAAAATTAAAATGTATAATTTTGTTGCCCGTATCATCAATATTACTTTTGCCTTTCTATTATAAAAAAATTCTATTTTCCGTAATGAACACATTTAATGCACCAATCTATTAAAATATTGTCAGAGATTTATTTGTATTTTTACCTAAAGTTTAACATTAGGCTTACATAAAGAGAAACACTTTTGAATCGAAAAAGTCCTGGCATTTCCGAATTAATATTTTTTTATTTATAATTATTAGTAGGTGTTAGCTAATGATATGGAATATAAATATTTTTAACACACGCTTCCCTTTTATCTTTTAACTTACTCAGACATTTTGGTTAATCACACACACATTTCAGGTTTATTAATAATATCAGTGATTTTTAAGATTTTATAACTTGTTTCAAATTAAAGTTAAAATTCTCATTTTTTATGTTCTGTAATAAGAAGCCGCCTACATAGTTTTTTTTTTTTTTTTTATCACAGTAACTTTAGGCAAATTATACGATATTTGCTTATTATCAGGACTGTTACTAAAATATCTTGATTTTATAGTCATTGTATTATTGTGAGATAAATACGCTGTATTTTCACTATTTAATATTCTAAAATTGAACTCGATATTTTTTAAATACTTAAATAGAATATGCAAGTCAGATGTATCCTGTTATATTTTGTAAATAAATGCAATCGCATAGTTTTTGCTCACGATTAAATTGCCAATACTAAGTTTTCTATAGCGCTACCAAAACCGCTGTAGCGCGCCTTAGAAAATCGCGGCGAGGTGTTCTTCCGACAGACTGAACGAAGCGGCTGATATCCCCCCCGTCACGCCGCGTACAAACCTAAAGCGCGGTACAGCGGTATCGGTAGCATTTGGATTCCGTTTTATTAAAGCAAAGATTTGTTATCTATTATTATCGTTAATCTAAGTAAACCTCCTAATGTAACTGAAATTAACAGTTTTGAAAATATTAAGTTTATTTTAAATTATTAATGTGTATCAGAATATGCCATGACGATATCAGAAACAAATTTTGGTTTTACTCGATTACCGCTGGACAGTGTTAATATAGCATTTCTGACCGCACTGTCAATGTTACAGACGCCAATAATTGACAACCATTGATTATTTAAAATCGATTTAATTTTTTTTATTTCTAGTAAAAAAAAAAGTTGTGTCCGTCTAGGTGATGAAGATGCCAGTTGTATTTTTACACGACGGATGTAGACTTTTTGTCGATAAATATTTGCATTCTGAATTTTCTAATATTAATTCTGTTCGGCGATGATATATAATAGATGATTATTGTTAAGAAAATTTTGGATTAACTTTTCAATGTACATTAATGTTTTAATTCAAGACTTTCAACTCACTAACTATTGGTAGTACTTAATTTATATCGTAATGCTAAACGTTCGCGCCATTTTTACGCGACTTGTCATTTTTAAGATAAGTTCATATAAATGATGCAAACCGATTTAAAAAGTTAAAATCTTTATTGCACGTGCAAGCGATCATGTGGGTTTTAACTTGTTCAAATCGGAATGCGTTTGTATTGACAACGGGCTGGTCCTCGTTGAGTAACCTATACGTGTAATGTTTATGGTCGATACGTAGACATTTTTGAAATCAATCGAGTGATGTATTTGATTCCGATTGAAATCGATCAGTGCTGTTACAATTTATTTACGTATTCTGTCAGATCGCGCATAATTGATGTCCCGATTAAATTATCGTAATTATGTTATGCATTTCTTATTTTATTTCCGAAACCTCTCACATAAAACACAAAGGTACGTTATGTACAGCAAAAATATTGCATTATACGATTTTTATCCTTTATAGACGAAGCATTTGACCTCCGTCTCGCCTTATGTTAAGTGATAACGAGGTCTAGGATGCTACATGTTTGCATAGAACCTATTCACTCTTGTCTTTAAGACTCCTAAGTTATAACTGGCTGAAAACAAGGACTTCCTGGGGAGCCCCGGCTTCGCTAGAAGTTACCTGAATTGGGACTATAGATGTAAAAAAGCCGATTTAAAACGTTTAAAACCAAAAGTGGCGGTTTAAAACCCCAAATAAATCTTTTTAAACGGTTTAAAACTCGCCTACTAAAATATAAGAACAGTGTTTTTACACATCATTATCGACAATACTTGGTCTTGTGTTAGTTACCTATGCAGTTTATACCTATGTAGGTAAGTATATTACATATAAAGTACTATAATTATAAAGAAACAATATTACATACAATAGATTAAAATATGTACATAAATCATAAAGAAACTGTGAATAGGAGTTTTGACCTTTATTTCCAAGTGTTTAAGGTCTACTCAAAGGTCCACTCCTCAATTTCTGTTCAAAGAGTTTGCCGACAGGGAGCCACCGCCGACTGCTATGCACATGCAATTTTAGGACAGAAATGTCAGTTAGTTTTACAAAGATAGTGGCGCTTCATAAATTTTCATGACTTTCTTGACTATGATGATCATTATGTTGTCGAGTGGAGTGTGTAAGATTAGCCAGTTTTTTTATTACTTTCAAGAAAAAGTCGGGTACCTAATAATCTAATTTTATAACAGCTCATTACATTTTAGTTATTTAGTAATGTTTGGCATATTTGGTACGAGTACCTTTATATTGAACAATTTTAATTTACAATACTGGCAACACTGACATGTCCGCACGCAACACGCTATGTATGTGTGTGTGTGGTGTGGAGTAGGCGAGCTGACAACGTTGCATCTTGACGTCTCTCCGCGTGAGAAGTGCAAGTGTGTGAGTTTGGTTTTAAACCGAATAAAACTGATTGATAAATCTTTTCAAAATAACCAATATAATTAACTAGGTAATAGTTTTTCAACTTAGCTAGGTAATGCCTACGCTTGGAATAGATAATGTGTTTATATTTAAGAAAAACATAGTCGTCAACACTAAACGTTTAAAATCGAAAAAAATGGGTTTTTTCGGTTTTAAACGGTTTTTTTCGTTTTAAACCGATTGGTTTAATTCGTTTTAAACCGGCCTTACATCTATAATTGGGACGAAGCCGAGCTCTTCTAATATTGAGAGAACCACGGCATGGGTTATTACTCCGAGATTATACCCATTTAGCATTCCGATATAAGAGCGACAGACTGATTTGATCGGTCACTATTATGTGGTTTACTATCACTTTAGAATGCGGTAGCGTTGGGAGATATGGCAGAAGAAACTCCAGCAACGCCTGTAGGAGCTACATTACGTCATCGTCAGCGGATCGCATCGAAACGAAGAATTCCAGATAAATTATTGTTTATATACATCGTGCGAAAGAGAACGCTCTACATCACTTCTCGACTTGTGATTGGCTGACAATTTTTATTAGTTAAACATTGAATCTGTCTATAATATAATCTACTTCGGACTTCGTGTTGTTATTACCTCCGATACCTACCGGCCCTGGGTAGAACCCCGCAAATGATTAATTTTTATAAGGATAGAAAACTCAGCTCTTTAAAGTACCACCACCCAGCAATTATTATTTCAAAGTAGAACTAGAAATATGTGATGATATTTTTTTATAGTTCTCAAATTGGCAGAAAAATTATCATGATTAAAATTGCATCAGGTCAGTCGAGACACCCACTGCAAGACATAGGCCTCCCCAAAGACCACCACGATCTGATATGCCGCCAGTCTACCTAGTGCGGGGCCTCTACCGGCCTTGTGGTCACTACTCGGTTGCAGAAACGATGTGCCCCAACCACCACAAACGACCAATTCACCCAGCTACGTTGGCCTTAATTCTTCTGCGGTTTTATTTCATAAATTGCATAACTTCACTTTATTTCCACATTCATCGACTTTCTGCAACCTACGTGGTTTTGACCATCTAGAAGGAGGGCACACAGTATCTACCGTGAATGTGGTTGCTACTCAAAAACCTTCCGACCTCAACGGTTGTCTATTGTACAAGTGATCTTCCACACTCACTGCTATTTCAGATGAGCAATTCTTTAAACTACACCGGTGACTAAGATTCTTCAGTGGATCTCATTTCTAATTTGATCCCACAGAGAAGCTCCAAGCATAGCTCTCTCCATTGCTCTGATCCATATGTCATTACTGGCATCAAACTTGTTAAAGACCTTCGTCTACAGACATATGGACTAGAAGTTTTGGAAATTTCTTTGCTATAACATAGTAAATATACAAATAAAAGTATGGACCAACACCAGAATTGTGATTATTATTTTATTTTTAAATTACATTATTCACAGTAACGGTAATACTACAATTTAATTGTCCATAAATTAGCAGGATTGGAATAGTCCCTTCTTGCGCATCTCTTCGAATTCCTTCTCCGCATCATATGTCCTGAAAATTAATATATTTGTTACTACTGCTCTATCATTGTTCTATTGTAATATTTGTAAAAAAAATTAGCAAATATTCCTTTTACTTATTATACATTGCAAGTTAATAAGTAATTATACATTTTGATCTAAGATTTAATTTAATAATAATCTTAAGGTCAGTTTGACCAGACTGACTGACCATAAAACACTTGGCCACTAATATATGTCTAAATTTTTTTTATTTGCAATATTATGATCATGTATATTATAACATTAAAAATAAAACATTACATATTACCATATGGACAATTTAATGTATTTGTAAACAGTACAAAGTATTACAGAAATAATGTAAAATGTAAAATAATGTTTTCTTCTTTTAGACTACATGTAAATAGACTTGCATGATAAATGCTTTTATTGTGACACATGGAATAAAACCTCAAATATTTTAATAACTACTTGATCATCATCATTGCAGCTGTAGGATGTCCACCGTTGGACATAAACATCTATAAATTTCCACAGACAGATTTACTTTTGCTAAAACCCGGCATCTTTTATCTTGTAACAACATTAATAAGGTTGTCTGTAAATCTTTTCAATAACTACAACACTCTCAAAAGAGAGCATTAAAACATTGTTCTAAACAATTAGTCAAATAAACACTGGTTGGTCATTAAAAATTAAAATGTTCTTTATTCAAATTGGCTATTACAGGCACTTTTGAATTTGAATTATCAATTAACAAAAAAATGTTTTAATTATAACCGCAAAAGTTATACAGAGAAAGAGTTAAGCTGTAAAGTAATTTCTGAAATTATTTCCTTAACTTAATTAACTATTGTTAAATAAAAAAAGCTACTAAAAATTTTAATAATCTGACAAAATACTCAAAGTAAACAAAAATAATCAAAAATAATTTTCCTTGTCATAGATACTAAAGCAATCAATTTCCATATTACTACTAGAATAAATTCCACATTAGAATAAGTAGTGTGAGGTTATTCTTCATCCAACACCTGTACAAGACTTGTAAAAGCAAGGAAATAATAATCAATGCATTTGGGGAATCCAGTATTGTTTACCAATGTCGAGCATATTGTCCACATGTGGGCAATTCCAAAATGGACGTGACACACTTTTAAACCATTTGCTTTAATTTAAAAATTATGTATGTTACATAAGGGTGTATGAGAATTTTAGAAAGACTACAGTTGGGCGCGGCACAAAAAAGGTAGTATGACACTGATTAAGAAGCTTATCTATTTACAAGTTTTGAAAAATTTAAAACTTGTAAGCAAATTGTCATCATCATCATTTCAGCCATCGGACATCCACTGCTAAACATAGACTTCCTTCATAGATTTACAATAAGTTCAGTTGGAAGAGGCCTGCATTCAGCATCTTGCAATGACATTACCTGCAACCACCGGCCTGCCACCAGCCATTTTATCCCATGGTCTTCACTCTCGAACTTTAAATCTCAGTGGCCATCTGTTCTATGAGCTATATTCAATAGATCATAGTATTCGGCTGTAACAAATATGTGTATTTATTGTTACCTGTAGAACTCAGCATAACGCCTCTTGCGCTCATTCCCGACGAGCTGCTTGAAAGCGAAGCCACTAATACCAGCCAGACTGAGGGCTACAATGAGGTTGCGTTTGATCACATTATTCAAGAGCCCTCGCATCACTGGCTTAGTAGTGGTAGATACTGCCTTGTCTGCCATCTATAATAAACGATTTTTAATTCATCAGTCATCATCAATTGAAAGAAAGATGAACCAGCTAAGAAATAACCCTATCAACCTGATACAGAGTTAGTAAGTATCACATACCATAAGCTCTTGGAGTAATATGATATCTAAGAACAATACAGCAGATATTGAGAAAGGTTGCTACCGTGGGAGGCCATAAACACTGGATGCCTGAGTCTAGTCAAGGTACCCACTCTTAGGTGTAATCAGTCAAAACAAATTTGATTATTGTCGTTGACTGATTGCAGAGAATACTTAATGAAAACAATTGTGCAAAATTGCAGAAGATATTGAAAAAATAATTTTAAAGAAAATTGCCAGTATCCAATGTTAAATAGTAAATTTAATGTCCACTTTTTCTATTACCACAATTGGTTCACCATTCATTGTTTCTTTGTATTTTATTGCATTATAGTGCAAAAAGAAGTGATTTTTGTATTACCTACATATTTTCATGTTACAACTAAAAATCAAAAATTTCAAATTTAGAATAGACCGAGAGATGTTAGACATCCTGCTTTATAGAATAATATTTATTCGTTAGGTATTTTATATTAATTACGAGATTTATTTATTATATAAAATTATAATCTGTATACAAGTCTATGTTAAAGGGCAATAATCTTTCAAGACATCATTTATTTTTAACAAAAAAATATTATAAGTAAAAGTTACAGCCAATAACAATTTTTACAAAATTTTACCATGTAATTAAACTTAAAATCATAGTATATCAATAATTATTAATGTCAGGTTAGCAAGCATTACATAACACTTGATTTATCATTTCTAACCTTAACAATTTACTTCTATACAAATGAAATATAAACATAATTATATAAATCATCAATTTAGAAATTCAAATAATAGTTATATAATTTTAATAAACTTACTGTTTTCGTGGTTCAGAAAAACTTCACAGCTAAAATCTCTGCCGCAAGTAAAACAATAAGTCGGTTTTCGATAACACTACCACAAAAAATTCACAGGTCGAGTGCGCAGTCGCAGCGCGACATGAACGACTTCCGCCATTGGTCGTATTGTGAGATAACAAATATCGTCCAATGAAAAACGAAGATACATTTTTAAAATATTCAACTTAGTTGCCATATGCACTACTTTTCTACTTATTGACATACTTTACTGTTTGCATTTAATTATTTATTTATTGTTTTGCAGTCGGTTTATTTGTATTAGCATTAATAAAAAATAAATTAGATATTTTAAGTAACACTTAATTTTGGAGTATTAAACAAACTTTATAATGCAATCTCTTGCTTCCATACTAGCGCTTAGCAAAAGATACAAAAAATTCTTTAAGTCCAATAATTACACTATATATGTTCACAAATCAAATTATAGTAATGCTTGTGCACAAATATTTTATGGTAAATATTGAATGATACAAATCTGGCTTACAAACTCAATCTCGTGAAAACACAGTCCCTCCTAGGATGGTGCAACCAATTACATTATAATTTTAGGCTTATCTTTAAAATCGATTTTATTTCGCTAAATAGTCATTGAAGTAAAAAATATGCATAATTATTTATAATAAATATGCGTAAATAATTTTTATTACGGATCTTTATTCGTCGGGCCAATTTAATATAGTTTTTTTTTGTAAACAACTGAATAGTTAGAATATTGTCATTAAACCAGACGTTAATAACTGTAAAGAAATTTATGACCCGTTTACATGCATTTATTTTTAGTGTGTGCAAATCCCATCGTTTCGTTAACTTTTGGTACATTCTATACAAGTTATTAAAAGAAGCATTGATATATTTGATAATTAAAGTTTAATAAAAATTTATTTTGTTTTGTAATATATTATGTATAATTATACATCTTAATTATTTGCTGTTGCAACAGGTGGTGCAAAAGTAATGTCATAATTTAAACCGGCAGCCATTTTGTTATAAATTAATAATAAGTGCTCTGTTGTTGAAACAAGTTTATTTGAAAGTGTAAAATTGATGATATAAATTGGAAAAAATTTATCGCTCAAGTGGCCACCTCAAGAGTTGATGCACAATTGCGCTCGTTCTCCGGCATTTTGAATTGTTGCTCGTAAATCATCTGGCAGAAAATTGACGATATCTTCGTCAATGTTAGCTTCCAAGGCTTGCAAGGGGTTTGGTTTATCGCGGTGGAAGTGGAGATTGCACGAGGCGCTCGGACCAATCGCTTGATTTTTGAGCACATGGAGCTCAACAAGGAATACGAGGAATTTCACACGGCGTTAACACAACAGAGTGAAATTTGTCAAATAAGCAATAACAATAATTTCACGTTCTTGAGGTATGTATCAATCCATCGCTTGTTAACAACTAATTCTCTATATATGTACATCATCAAAGCACTGTCACATTTGGCGCCATTTGTAAATATTAAGGTACGTTCACATTATGACATTACTTTTGTGCCAAAATTGTGAATGTTCTAGGCTCCTTAAATAAGCAGGTATGTACATCAGGATTTTAATTGTTATAACGCTTTACCATTTTAATGCTCTGCTTCTGATTTGTTTTTTTATGTACCAACGTTTTTTATCACGTCTTCCGCCTCAGTGAAAATTGAGTCTAGTTTTTGTTGTTGGGTTTAAGAAAAAAGTGTATTTACATATTAAACACAAGTCAATTCAAAAACATGTCTGATCACAGATTAAATATACATTTTCCCAGTGTAGGCAGTAAGAATAAACTTACAGAAAAAGAAAGCGCGTTTAAACTGTACAAACTAAGGCTGCAAATTTTGACCGTTTTTTGGGGTTCTCTCTTTCTATCTTTTTTCTTGACTTTGATTTTACTAAGTTTTCCAGTATATATCTCGTTTCTTCATATTTTCTTTTATTCTTATTGCTTTTATTTACATACCTTCTACGCATCGCCTTCCATCCTTTACTTTTATTTTATATATTTCTTAACATTTCCTTTTACAATTCTCATTTGATGATCGTGATCTCGTACGATTACAAATTCCGTCTTCCTATTCAGATGTAATGCCTCAGACCTGAACAGGCTATGGAAACTTATGAGGGCTATATATTTTAATAATGAAGAATTACATAATTTAATAAATGTTGAAATAAGCCTAAAGGGAAACATATTCTCAAGTTGTGCCTTTTCCTATGAAGTCATTTACAGTGTAGTAACTATTAATACTGTACTGTACTGTACATCCTTTTTTTGAAGTATTTACTCTATTCGGCGAATATGGTAATGTAAGAGCCTAACCCTGAATGGTTAAATTTGCTTGTATGATGATGAGCAGTGATGGTAATCCGCAAGCGCGCTCCAAGGGGGGTGTAATAACACAAGGTACAATTTTTTTATTCGTTTATTAATAAACTAACTTTACAAATTTAATAATAGCAGAACAATAATAATCCTTATTTCTTTCATTCATAATAATATGATAATAATTCACCATGACTCATCGTATTTTATGAATATAATTATATGATTTTAAAAATAATGTAGAACGACAGAGAAAGCAACTTACAGGAAAATAATGCACAACGGAAAAAGGGTGTTGAACGAACTTCGCACTCGTCGGCGACAACATCTTTACAGTCGTTCGTGTCATTTGCTAGCTCCCGCGGGAGGCGGCCTCCCCGATCAATAAATCTACTAGAAAAAATATTACAATAACATAAAGTTAATTTTTATTGTATCAATTCTTTTATTTACTATTTCTCCGCCTATGTACAAGTTACATCATGTTTACATACCAAAACTATATGCTATCTGTGTGGTGTAACCCCTATGCTATATTTATAAGTGTTTAAAACTATTTGTATTTCTCTTTCTTCATAATTATATATAGTTGTATAATATAGATAATCCATCGGCATAAATTACTATCCATTAGTCGAAAATAAAAACAAAAACAATAAACTAAACGCGATCACTATACACCCAATGTACAGAGCCGGGCCGGAGAGTCCGTTCGCTAACTATATTATGGTACAGGCGACTCCTCCGCACGCACGCACGCATGCAAGCACGCATGCATGCATGCACGCAGCACGCACGCACGCGAGGAGCCGCTAAACACTTAACGCGCAACATATATTCAATTTCCCCGCTATACATAAACATTTACAGAGGTCGTACGCCGGCCGCTCCGGTTGCTCTCTTAAACTAATCCTCTAAAACAAAAAATAAACGGTTTCGCTGCACCCGCTCGCTGCGACGCCGCGCACGCGCACGCGCACGCCGCCCGGGCACCACGCGGCACACAATTAACAATAAGCGCGGTGGGGGCCGCAGCTCCCCCCGCGGCACACACATAGGGCACTATGTTCAGGCGTCGTAGTTTTAATATAATTATAAAATATTCGCAATACACTATACACACTACGTACTAACCACATCATGTATTGTATCACTGTCACACCTGACCGGTGACCCTTTGAACGCCGTTTGAAGTGAGACATAGGAGCTTGCGGATTCAGGGCAGGGGGGGGGGGGCGACAGCTGGAGAACAGATTGTCGGACAGTGGTGAGGAGGAGCGGCGTGGGGCGGGGGGCAGGGGGCCGAGGCGGGGAGGCGATCGCGGGTGACCGTCCACAAGCGTCGTCAGGGTGGTCAATACCATTCATCAGTTCATATAAAAGTAATCAAAGAGTCACATCCACAAATTATTGCTTTGGATCATATCCTCTCAGACGTAGGAACCGCAAATAAAACGTTTGCAAAAACACTTGCATCATGCTCACCACATCACCACCACACCGTCGCGCGCCACACTGCGCGACCGACGCCTCAAAATTTTGTGAACGAAACAGACATTGCAAGGTTCAATTTAGACACATCCAATTCCACCGTCGCTATACGCGACCGACAACTTCTCAAAGAGATGAACATGATTCCATAAGAATCGAAAAATATATTTAATCTATGCGCATACTATAAGTGACTGTATATCGAACTGCCGCGACGACACGCGGCGCGGTGCGAGCGAGCGCTCCAACGCTGCCCTACCACTATTGCCTACATCACTGGGTGGGAGCCGAGCGCCGCGGCGCCCGGGGACGACTGCGGGGCACGGGAACAAAGTGGGGCGTCGAGGCAAAACGTTTAGTATACTGGAAGCCCAAACAGATGAACTGTCGAAACACTCAGTCGCGATTATTATCACTTCACTAAGAAATCATTCAAGTTTCGTGTCACATTACAAATTACAATTATTGGTCGTGAATTCCTTAAATATAAAACGCTCGCGTCGCGTCGCAGCGGCGGCGGCGGCCGCGTTGCGCGGGGAGGCGCCATCTCCGCAAAGGCGCCGTCATTCATTTGCAAATTCCGAATCAATAAATATATGAACAATAACATATTCGAAATGGCGGCTTCCCGCCAACGCCAGTCCGGTCGCCTGCGGCTCGCGCCAGCGATCGCGATATTACAAGTTACGTGCAAAAACGTATGAAAATATTTTTAAAACTTTATGCATTTATTACTTTATATCTCTCGGGTATTAAACCTATTATAACAACGTGCCTACTAGTCGAGTGCTCTTTTGTACAATAATGAAACATTTCTCCCTAACCACTACGCTAAGGCTTCCGCGGCGGCGGTGCGATGCATCGACGACGCTCTTGCAGTACTCGGAACACGAAAATAACTTACGATTAAACGAAAACGACGGGTGCGTCGAGTGCGTCTGGTGCGTCGAGTGCGTCGCGGCGAATGGTAACATTTGTTCACTAGCTCTAAAGGACGCAGGCGGCGCCCGCGCGACGCGCCCCGCACTCCGCGACGCGGCGGCGCCTATTGCACAAAGTTTACAAGTCGCTGAGATTCATCAGGTCCGAAGGCCGGCGGGCGGCTGCCGGCGTCGCGGCGTCAGGAGTGGCGGAGGCAGGCGCGCAGGGCGGCGTGTCAGTCGAGCGGCAGCGGGCACAGCAGCGCCAGCGGGGCGTGCGGCGGCGCGGGCCGCGGCTGCGCGGGCCGGGGCTCCGCGCGCCGCCGCCGTCACTTGCCGTCGCGGGACGCGCGCCGCCGCCGCGCAGCGCTCGCCGAGCCCGCACCGCCCCCCGCACCGCCCGCGGCGTCGCCCACTGCAACACGCGCCGGTCAGTTCACAGGCAAGTTGCCAGAGGAAGGGCAGCAGCGTCCTCTGTGCACCGTAATACCACCCTGTGATCGACAACCTGCCTGCCGAGCGTGGCGGTAATGGTACATCACCCCATAGATATACTTTTGGGTGGAGGGAGGCCTATGCTTTGCAGTGGGCGTCTATGGACTAGACTCACAAGACTAGAATAGAAACAAAACGTCGCCGCCGCTCGGGACATGGTGTCCACTCACAAAACAGACAACATTGTCACGGTTATAGTGAGACATTAGATGCAATTGCAATGTCACCAGTTAGGTTCACATTGCATAAAACAGATGGCAACTGGGGACTCAAAGTTCTCGGGTGAAGGTCATGCACCAGCACAAGGTGAAGACGGACAGCCGTGTGAAGGGTTAAGGAAGACACTGGACCTTTCGATGAGTATTCGATATACTATTGGAAATCTATAGGCCAGGTCCTGCTTTGGCCATCCCAGAGCTGAAATGATAATAATATCTTTCAACTTGAAATAAAGTATGAAACATGAACCTTCTGGATCTTAGTAGGATCACAATGGCAGTGCCCACAAAATCACAGCCTTGTCAAATCATCTCCAACTGTCTTTTGATGGTGATAATTTTTGAGATAAATCAAGATTTAAATGTGCAAAAAAATATCACTTAACACCAGATTATATATGTATATATGTAAATAATAGATTTTTAATTCAATTATTTAGAAACTCAATGTTTTTCTTTTATTTTAAATCTTTCCAGTATAATAAATTAATTACGTCTAAATAGATTCCAAAAATTGCAGAACTCACCAGCACTTCTTGTTTTTCGTCGGACGGTGGTGTTGTTGGGTGTTGCAGGTGTAGACGGAGCGTTCTGTGCCATAGGAGTGGGCAACGTGGGGCCATGCCGCACGGAGCGCCGCGTGCCCACGCCTTCGGCACCCTTGACCATCTTCACACCCATGGGCTTCATACCCTTTCCAGTCTTACCCCTCACTTTACATATCAAAGGCTCATCACTATCACTGTCCGATTCCTTTTTCAGTTTCCCACAAGCAGCGACAACTGGATTCATTGGCTTCTGGTCGATTCTTCTCGGCTTCTTCTTCTGCCGCCCCGCCGGCGAGAGGCCCTCCTCGCAACTGATCGCGGAGGCGCAGGAGCTCTCGGATTCCCTTCGCTTTCTTTTCGCACCGGGACCGGGTTTGGTTGGCGCGGGGACGGAATTTACGGTCCGCGGGCTTACCTTATCCACCGACCCACTTCTTAGGCAATTCCTGGGCTGTAGCGCGGGCGACTCGGATCTGTCCAGCTTGTTGAGGCCGGGACTGAGCCTCGGGGTCTTGGGCCCGTCGGCCGGGCTGTTCATCTTGCTGCTGGACCTGGTGCGCACCGTGCTCCGCGCGACGCGCTCCAGCGTCGACGGCGACGGCGACTCTGCTCGCTTGCTGCTGTAGTCTGCAGTCGGGATCTCTATGAGCAACTGCTCGAGCAAGCTCTTGTCTGGGAAGTCGGCTTTGAGTGGAAGCCTCTCTAATTTCGAGTCTATCTCTTGAGACTCCGCACACGTGTCGCCGTTTTCGGAAACAAGTTTCTCATCTTTCGACTCGTTCGCACAAATCTTCTCCTGGTTTGAATACGTGTAAAGCGGTGGCGACACTCTGCTGGGCAAGTGATCGAAATCATCAATTCCCTTCTCCTTCTTGGGCGATCTACTCTCCTCTTGACTGCCGGTTTCATTCTTTTGAGCAATATTACATTCGTGTTTCACCTCGTCAACTTTCATTTCCAGTTTTTTTTCTTCCTTGTTTTCAATTCTCTCTGTGCTTTGACTCTGCTCGCCGTCCCTGAGGATCGGCGTGGGTTCTCTCTTGACGTCTTTGGTTTGTGTGGAGTCGTCGGGCGGCCTCCTGATGGTGTCTTCGCCGTTTATGTGGTCCGCGTGCATCTTCGCTAACTCCGCTTCGATGTCGCCCAAGTCGTCGATGTCGGGGGGCCCGGGGTCGTAGTGAGGTTGTCCCGTCGCCAGCGAAAGTCTCTCCAGCAGTTCGTCGGAGGCGGGCGGTGCGTCTATCACACCTATTATCCTCTGCACCGAGGTGGGACTGGTGGACCGCGGCATGTCGAGCCGCTCTTTCCTCTGAGGTCCCGGAGGAGATTGGCTGGCCTGGTTGGGGGACTTTTCCGAGAGCGCGTCCATCGATTCGATTCCAGAGTCCTCCCCTTGCGCCTGCGAGTTGGGGGAGCGGTTGCCGAACTTGTCGGGCTCGGGGCGGGCGGCGCGCTCCGCGACGAGTTTGCAGTAGGATTTGTCCTTGGGCCTCTCTTTCCTGCGCGGCGAGACCGCCCCGGGGCGCTGACTAGACGCGGGCGGGGACTCCACGCGACCGCCCCTGATTGTGCCTACGTTTGTCGATCCAGGGGGATCTGGAATACCAGTAAGCAAACTATATATCAAAGTCTAATTTAATCCCTCCCTGTAAATCGGGACACGTGGTTTAGTAACATTTTGCGCGCGCCTTCGTTTGCGTTTATTTTGCCCAATTCTCCAATTTTGTTAGCGATTTTATTTGCATTGTGTTAAAACTACATGATAGTTAGGCTTCCATTCAAACCCATCCAATTATTATGTGATGCTGTAACAAACAGACAATTTGCCAAACAAGCCATAATTGTTTTAAAATTTTGAAAATATGAACCAATGACTCATTACTCTACCGTTAGCTTCTAAGTTCCAAATGATTGGCAAAAAATACATTAAGGCTTTTTCAAATTTTATTTCTTTGCTTGTTAAACTATTTCACAATTGACAGATTATTGAAAACAGTAAACAGGCAATGCCTCTGGACATGTTACATATGGTATCAAAACAATTAGCAACACAGATGATTTAATTATGTTGATTCGTATGTAAACAGACAACAGAGTGGCATCAAAATGTATATAAAAATAAAATTCATTTGCTTCCTAGGACCACTGTCTGATATCAAAATAGAGTTTAGTTACATCTAAATATTTATAACATTATTAACAACAGAATACAAACATACAATTATCATATTACCAAGGTGTTCATTAGATAGACAAATTTTATTACGAGATATCCACAAAATACAATGAGCAGAAAATAAAATTAATCAAAATATCATGTAAATAATTCTTTATTTTAAATAATTTACAATTTTGTTGTGTGTCCATTCTCAATCTATGCACAGGTTTAATCTTTCCCATTATCAATGAATCATAACATAATTTATTTAATGTATCGAGTTATTAACAATGTCTTGGGGTAGTATGTACAAGTTGAAACATTTCATATTCTACCTATAGGCAGTTTGAAGTAAGGTTTAGCCTTGTGACATGTCTAGTGAGAGAAGGTTGTAAAGCACCATTAATATTACATTTAGTTTGATCCAAAAACTTATAAAAAAAAACCAGCATACAAGAAATAAACTTTGACAAATGGTGGCCCATTTTATAATAATAATAATTTGTGACATTTATTGCAAACACACAAGATATACATGTGGAACAAATTCTTCCGTATTCTGTGCATATCTCTCACAACACAAGAACATTTCAATGAAAGGTCAGAGTTTTAAAAGGCTTGTGTACGTACCAGGACAGGAGCTATGGCTAGTCTTCCGCTTCTTCTCGGAAGTGATAAGTCCGTTGGGTGAGGTAATTGCACTGTCAGTAAGTGTCCGTTTCAGTTTGTTGTCTTCACTAGCCCTGTGCGTGTCAAACTTGGAGTCCGCCACGTCGTCCGCACTAAGCGTCCGCTCCGGGCCCTTGTGACACTTGACCCTGTCCAACTCACTAGCACCACAGTTAACACTCTCATTAAACACCGCGTCCAATTGTACACTCTTAACATCACTGGACTTCAAATTATCACATTTTGCACCGCCTTCCTTTTCTAGTTTTGGAGTAGGTAACTTCTTTTTTACTTCATGATTATTTGCAATCTCTCTGTAACCCTCGTTCTGAGCGTATTTCCCTTCCCTCTCTAATAAATCATTCCTACAATCCTTGTCTCTCTCCTTCTCAATGGTTTTGCCACTTTCATTGATGAATTTTGATTTCTTCTTCATCTTCAGACTGTCCAGCTGTATCTTGTTGTTTAGAAGCTTGCAGTCATGGGATTTAGTGACAATGTGCGCGTTTTTGGATATTGTCTTCATCCTGTAGACGACGTTATTGTCCCCCGTGATTGCAGTTTTGATTGTCTCTCCTTCGCTGTAGTGGTTATTAAGTTTCATGTTCTTGACATGTAAATACTCATCAGTCTTTGTGTTGTCAGTGCCGTCTCCCGATTTGGTCGCTAGACACTCGTCTGAATCCCGTCTGTGAGACTTTTCATCTGATTCTATTGATTTCCTTATTTTGATCTTCTTCATATGCAAGTCCCCCGGACTGAATTTCCCTGACTTCTTCTCCTTCTTAGAATTCTTAATGACCGCTGAGTTTCGACCTCTAAGACTGATATGTAACGGTGGCACTCTTAGTTCACCCTCGGTCGGTTTCGTCAGCCCCTCTTTTTGTGATTGTAAATTGAAGCTGATGTCCGCCTTGTATACGGGCTGCACCACTGGTTCATTTTTATCTAACTTTAACCGCAGCTTCAAAGAAAACGAGTCAACCTTCTCGCCCGTCGGTGACTTTGGCGCGTCACTGACAGGCGGCGGTTTCGCGACATGAGGTCGCTGTAAGGCAACTTTGGTAGACTTTCCATCGCGTACTATCTTGTCCTTCAACGTAGCCGGTTTCTCCTTTGCCCCCCCTGTTCTTGGCTTGCCACCTTTCTGTGCCAGCAGTTTATCGTCCCTATCCTTTTTTAAAACTTTATTCTTTAATTTAGAATCTTCGTCTTTCTTACCATCATCCTCTGTGATCTTGGCAATCCCAAATACCTCCGGCGCGTCTGTTGAATTCTCTTTTAATTTGCATTGAGCTACTGTTACTTCTTCCACTTTTTTCTCCTGTTCTTTAGGTGGTGGAATATCATCATCCCTCATCAGGGTTTTTATCAGGTACTGCTTACTTTGTTCTTCAATCTCCTGTGCTGTTGCTTGGGAGCCAACAGTCGCCGTAGCTACTGAGGTGGTGGCTCTTATGGGCAATCTCATGGGAGGAGGCATTGATGATTGATTTGCATTGATCCTATCTGAATTTAGACTATTTGGCGACATAGAGTATGAGGCATTGGGAGGCGATTTGAAAGGTGGATTGGTATTAACCATTGCATGGTTTGGGGAAGAATTTTGATGTGGATTCGGATTTATAAACTTGGACGTCGACTGCTGGGGAACAGGCGGGGGTGGCATGAAACTCGACTCGTTAACACTTTCAAAATTATCCGACGCTTTCGAAGGCACATCGCTCACTGAATGACTTGTACTTGGTATTATCTCAGAGTTGTATGGACCATTCAGACTTGTACTGGAGAACTGGTGACCACCAGTGATTTCCTGGAGCAGAGCGTCGGGGTTCGAGTCGCTGGCGTTGGGCAGACCGTCCTGTTGTTGAGGATCATAAAGGAGATCTAGTTTTGTGTTCGCGTCTAATTCGGAGATCGCCGACAGAGCCGAATCGTCTAGATTAAGATCGGCTCCTAAGGACGGCAACAACTGGTCCAAGTCACAGTTGTCTGAGAGGTCTGGAATGGAGAGCCCCAGCGTGTCCCGGTACGGCTCATTCCAATCCGGTTGGCATGCTGCCCTAGACGCCGCCCTCTGCCTCGCATTGTACTGCTGTTGGTACCTCTGAAACTCCTGGAATAAACAGAATCATGTTACAATTCACTCAATATAAGTGTAAATTATCTAGTATAAGTCCTCCGAATTATCCTCTAATGAGTTTGATGATGTATTTATGACCTTACCTGGAAACTAGACTGCGTTTTCTGATCCATCGATGTGGTAGGTGGTGGTAATAAGGCTTGCAGATCTTCTGGCGTAACCCTCGTAGGGGGAGGCGGTCTCGGTCTCTGCACGACCGCAACTTGCACCCCTTGACGATACGGCGGCGGCGCGGGGAAGGCATCTGCCGCATAGTTTGCGGGGAAACGCGCGCGCCCCACCACGGTGGCGTTCGGCGCGGGATTGCGGTAAATTGGGGAGGGATGATGGGAAGGTCGGGGAGGAAAGGAACGTCGAATGAAGGGAGGTCGCACCGGTGCGCGGGGAGGTGGTGGCGGAGGGGGCGCCGGACTCGGCAGCGCAGGTTGAGGAGGAGGAGGTGGCGGGGGAGGAGTCGCCTGCGGCCTTGGAACTGAAGCTCGAACACCACGGTATTCGAATGGCGGCCGTCCAACTGCCAGTTCCACCTGTGAGAAAATTTACTTGGTTAGGCATTTATGCAGACACATGAAATTGTAGACATGAAAAACTCAACGTAAACATGAAAAACGTGAAAATCAGCATGACACTAATTACAGGCATGTCTATCTTCTGTAATATTTAATACAATAATTAATTAATACAATTGATTAATTATGCTTCAATAACCTAGAATATTTTCTCAAATAAATTTGAAAATGCTTCAGGGATTTATTTATTAGAGATAAAATTTGGCCAAAAAATACGAATCAATTTCATGTAAACAAAAACTTAGTGGTACAATCATAATTTTCCTTCTCATATTAAAAAAATGATTTAATTATTTATATTACTGTGAAAATTGAGCATACCATTCAAAGTCTGGTCAAATCTATAAAACTCAAACAATTTGGCAGTTTTTATACGAAAATTAAAGTTATACAGTTTAAAAAGTCAAAACCTCGTAATACGGTGCATGTTCCAAAAATTTGGGGAGGTCCATAGTGTACTTACAAAACATTGTGAGAAAGGGCTGTACCAAAGTTTCGACTCCAAAAGGTCTCTAAATCATTTGTAATAAACAAAATCAATTTTTTTTAATAAAATCCCGCAAAACATTATTGGAATACCTTTTACAAAATTCAAATCACATATTTTAAATAAATTGACGGAAACGGCTTATTATTTAAATGACAGGTATCCCATAGCAATGATGTCGTCTGATTATTTTGATTTAATTTAGGCTAAATTTGATAAAGTGTATACATATAAATCTGTATCGCAAAGTTTTTTTTTTTAAATTAAAAGATGTATTGTTGTGGAATTTCTTCTTAAAATATAAATAAGTAATAAGTTGACGATCAGTTCTGTTAAAAGTTTCTTTTTTTAACTCATACATGTTTCATATTAACTAATAAAATGAAGGGATGTCTATAAAGCTATATTTGTATTGTTCATTGGGAGATGAACGTTTAATTCCACCATGAATTTATTACTGTGATAAAAGTATTATATCTAGGTTACAATTAATTTAACATACAATGGATTGTTAGTGTCATATTTAATTTTTATTTAGAGAATCATTTTATATTGTTTTTAGTTCAATTTATTTATCAATGTTTGGATATAAACTACATAATTATGACAAAGCTGTGTATGCTTACAATTAGCGAACATATTTTTGTACTATATTACATGAAATGTTGTACATATTAGTCATAAATAAATACACCTTCAAAGCATATCTTTTCATTTATCGTGTTTGAAACTTTTTTCAACTGAATTCCAAAAACTTTTTCAATTTCTTTCAATATATGACATATTACATCTCTTGTGTCAACAAGAGTCAAGTTCAGTCTACCATTTGTTACAAATGCTTCAGATCAGAGAAGAAAAATGAAAAAAAACTCCAGGATACTAAATGTGTTTTTAAAAATAATATAAAAGATTTAAATAACTAGAAGGTGAACATTTACAGTGCATTAACCCCATTCAAATGTAGCATTGGAAGCTCTGTGAATATATCTGGGTTCCTATTGTAAAAGTGTACACATTGGCCTTAGAAAGTTTAGTCAAGTTATGAAATTGAGTCTAAGTACAAATAAAATATATTTTGCCGGAGTTCACCCTCTCTAGTTTATTCCTAATTTGTTGATTATAATGACCCCAAAATTCCCAATCCTTAGGTTATACCAATGGTATACCCATCCAAGAGCAGGTACCTATTTACGGTAGGTCTTGCTTCTACCGTCTCCGACAGCAGTACTCTTTAAGGTGCACATACACACTCACTTCTTATGTTACCAATACTTACTCAGGTAAGCTGGCTCCCATATTATACGGATATGGTACAGGAATTGTTGGCACACCCACAATTCTATTCCCGGCTATGGTGGGTAATAGTCTAGCATATAACTCTGTAATCCGCACGACGCCGAACGCCCAGCCACACACCAGGCCAGGCCCATGAACAATTCGACGTCGAGGGGTTAACCACATACCTACTACGAATCCCACACCAATGAACAATACTTATCGCTCACGCAGTAGGCGGACTACTGGTCCCCCCAGTACACTAGTCCAAACAACCGGCTCCGTAGTTTTGGTTGAGAACTGCCTAAAGCCGAATGTCTCTACAGCTGGTTAGTATGTTGTGGGTTTATGAGTAGTTGATTGTCGATACTAAATGTTAACGGCATACTAATGTAAACGGCATATCGTTACCTGCGAGTCCTCAAGCCGGTCGAGCTTGGCCGGGTGCGGAGCGGGCTTGGCACGCGGCTGTGGCGCGGCGGCGTCGTTCTGCAGCAGGTTCACGAGCAGCGGCGACGACATGGCCACGGTAGGCGCGGCCGCGCTGGGCGTGGGTGTGCTGGGCGCGGACGCACCCGACGCCGTGGGAGAAGGCGCGGGATAAGGGGGCGGAGGACCGGGGAATGCCGACGTGGACGGCCGAGGGAACTGCTCCGCGCCCGCTGCCGCCGTTGTCGAACGGGCCCCCGGACCACTTAGACCTGTCAAATTATATATCATAAATATACATTAAATTTTTTTATTCATCGTCATGTGAGTAATAACTAACTAATACATTAATTGGTGATTAGGTATAATCTAATAAGACCTGTTAAAAATGTTATCAGTGATCTTTTTCTCAAATATCTTTAACACATCATCATCTGTCAATAGATGCTCACTACAGGTGTACATAGACTTTCCTCGTTCGTCACGATGTCTGACTTTGCGCTGCCGGCAACTAGCAAATTCTCGTTCGTAGTAGCTACTCGAGAACCTTTAATCTTCAACAGCCATTGCCTGCTCAAGCAATTTTTGTAGCTATGTGGCTGACTTTGGTTTTACTGTGCATCTCCTAATTTCTTGTTGAACCTCGCAGCAATGCTCCTAGCATAACTCCACTCTCCATTACTACCTCTGTGATTTTTCAGCCTTTTTTTGAGTTGTATTCCATAAAAGACTAGATAAAGTGCAGTTGCGCGATGCGTGATGTATAAACAATTTCCCCACCTAGCGTATTCTCCTTCCGATGTATGACCCTGGCCTGGGTCATGCTTCCGAACGGAAACTCGCAGCGGTCGGTGGTGGGCGTGGGAATGTTTTGCGGTATCTTGCCGTCCATCGGGCACACCGTGTTGGGGGACTTGAAGTTGTCGCGCGGGGCGGAGGCCGAGGTGGCTGCAGGCTCCGGCGGTGTGGACGAGCTCTCCCCTTCTCCCAACAACCGCCCGATGCCTCCTAACCCCGCTAAGAGCTCCGAGCTGGCTTGCCTTGATGAGTTGCCATCTGTAATGCGATAGGATAATAATTAATCGGCATTTTCATGATACGTTGAATCGATTAAATATTTGGCATTATTGCGACGCAAGTCAATTATACATGCAGTGCTATTTTTATTAATTTTAGTTTTAATTTAAAAAAAAAATTGTATGTTTAATTGTGTGTGTGTGTGTGTGGTATGAATAAAATGTTTATCTAGTTATCTAGGACATATTTTTGTAGCACCCGGTATTTGATTTGACACATTGTGTAGGAGAGTAAATCTTTTGACAATGTTCAACAATTGGGTTTAGTTTTGTATAGGCTAGAGGGTTGTCTTTGTAGCATAAAACCATTTGATTATATCTAGCTATATAAACACCTCGAGTATTACACCAACATATTGTGTTGTGTTCTATATTCGCCCACTAGATTGTTATGTCTTAGTTAGACTTTGTACAACAGCGATCAATTTGTCTATTTGTATCATGGGAAGAAGAAGTTCAGAAGAGTTTCATTTGATACAAATGTTATAAAATCGTTCTTCAACTTGCAATCAATACATAGCCATGTATTTCTATCTCGTAACCACAAGTGTTCTAATTTTTCTTTTGTGGAGTATGTGGGTCTACAAAAACCCACTCTGTTTGTCGTGTGTGATGCGTGTGGAGTGCACAAGTGTGGTGTGCGCGTGGCGTGTGCGTGTGTGGTGTGCGTGCAGGGTTCGCTGTCTGACCGTGCTGCGCGTCGGTGCTGATGCGCAGCTCGGCGCCGTGCTGCAGGCGCAGCGAGACGGCCGCGTCGCCGTCCAGCTGCACGGACAGGATGCCGAGCGCGCGCAGCTGCGGGGCGCCCGCAGCCGCCAGCGCCCGCAGCCGAGCGGCAGCAGCGCGCGGCACCGACAGCGTCACGCGCACAGAGTTCCAAGGCTCCACCTGCAACAACACCCAACTCGCTTTACGCTTCGCTTTAACGTTCCTCCTAGTCAATATGCGACGTCTGGCATCATTGCCACTAAATGATCCCTTGCAAGGCATAGGCCTTCTCCAAATATCACCACGATAACCGGTCTTGCACTGCCCGCATGCGGCCACTTCTACCTTATCCATGTCGTCCGCCCAACTACTTGGGTATTTAATGGAATCAGGTGTTACCTCGCGGAAGTCCATCTTAAGTAAGAAAAGGACCAATATTTAGCCACTTCCGCACATGCAGTGGTAGTCGTGCAATGAAATGCACCGCCCGCCAGTAACTCTCTCTGACTCTGTGTTTGGCACTAATCGGTGTAACATAACTCCTGAAGATGCCCCGTGGAGGGGTGAAACACGTGGTGAGTAATTTAGCGGTGGCGGTTGTGTGATTCGCATTGTTTGCCGCATACGCATTTATCAGCGGGCTGGCGGGCGGTGCACTTTATTGCACGACTACCACTGCATGTGCGGAAGTGGCTAAATATTGGTCCTTTTATTACAACTACTTGGGGCCCAGTGATCCACGTCTACCGGCTAGGGGTCGCCACTTGAAGAATCTTTCGGTTTTAAAGTCCATTCAGTTGCACATGCGATGTGCGCCGTCACTTTAAGACGAGCAAATCTTCTAAAAAGATGTAACCTCGTTAAAAATCAAAACAATACCTGTTGAGGTGTTGTTTTTTATAATTACCATTGAAGTAAGACTTCGGTACGAAACCGAAAGCTTAAGTAATCGTTGTTTGTTATTAAGACATTAAATTATTAAATACATTTACCACTATGAAATACGCTTTGTTTATTTAGTTTTTGTAACGTTGACTTCGCTAACCAATCCAGTTGGAAATCTAAGGGGGAAGGCTCATGTCCTGCAGTTGAAATGATGTATCTCCAACCACTCTTGGCAGTATTAAGTCGAAGAGACAAACAATTTTAGAATTATCAGAGATGTTTACTGACAGCTTTGTCCGTATATAAAATATGCACTGACATAAAAAAATTATGTATGTACTGGTTAAACATAAATCATTTGAGCAATGGATTTAATAAAAAAATGTCTGCAAACGTTTTACACTGTGTAGCGAGTGATAATGCAATAGTGTATTATAAAAAAAGGTAAAATCCTTTTCAATTAGTGTTTTTCCGAGATCATCGACACGAAGCTAAGTGTCAATAGGATTTTTTTTACAAGCATTAACACACTTCGCAAGTGTTTTGATAACGAAAATGGACATATCACGCTGCATGAAACTGGTTAAGATGTTCACAACAATAAAATTTTATTTATAGAAATTTTGTATTTAAAAAAAAAATTATGGACTTTTATTATGTTACAACATAGAATCCCTGAATGGTAGAGTTCCTACTAGAGCTTTCTTATGGGACGGGTGACAAGCGGCCTGCATTGTCTTCCTGACCTTCGTTTGTCTGACCACCCTCCCACTTCAGAATGTTCGAGCTCAGAGCGAGGGTCCATGTTTCAACCAGCCCTTGCTGGTGACACACGTTGCATCTACATATTTCATTAAATTTAAATATTTTATTTTTAAACATTTTTAAAAATAAAATTCACCAATAAAAAGTGTCCCATATATCAACGTAAATTTCTCTATGAACTGATTTCAGTTATCATTGTTGTGGCGTCTTGTATGACTTGTTACGTTAGGGTGGAGGCAGCATGGAGGCTGTATTGCAGCGGTGATGAACGACAAAGCTTCACTGCGGACCGTGTCGTGACCGTGTCCGATGCTAGAGTCGTCTCAAAACGCCGTGACGTCAAACCCCACGTCACCAAGTGTCAGCTCGTGTAACATTGTGGGTCACAATTATTATGATGAGTAATATTCTATTTTTACTGTCTTTTGAATGTCTACGTTATAAATATCATTGTGTTTAAAATGCTACAACAGAATTTTACTTTCTATTTTATAAGTGTCCTATAAATTAACGTCAAACCGAAATCTGCCGATGTGAAAGGTAGTGGCTGACCTCATGAAATCAATTAAACACTTCTATGTCAAGTAGTTGAATAAAATTGTATACGGGAATAATTATAAGTTCATAGTTGGACTGAAAGGCTTCCCTTCGAACAACAAAAGACTTCCGGCGAACTTGACTGTAGCATCGCTCTGCCAAGTGGGGGGGGGGGGCTCCTACTAACGTCTCATTTACGGGCTCGTGGTCCAATCGAGAACGTTTCGGACCTAACGATCACTGTCACAGTAGACGAGCAATTCTTCGGGCTACATTTTTGACCTTCGTTGACCTCCCAATTTCAGATTAGATCTCGCACAGCTCTCTCCATTAGTAAGCAATCACGTCTTGGATCCAATTATAATCAAAAAACTTCGGATAGAGATGTGTGTTACCTTGTTGACTTTGAGCGTGTGCGGGTGCGGCTCGGCCAGCAGCGCGCGCAACTCGCGCAGCAGGCGGCGGAGGCGCGCGGGGAACCGCGGGTCGCGCAGGTCGCCCTCGCAGGTCACCACCACGCCGCACGAGCCGCACGAGCCGCCGCCCCCATCGCTGTCCGCTGCCATGCTCTGCCGACAAACAATTCACAATCACATCAATTACACAATCAATACCTACAAGTAACCTATCAACCATCACCTTCCTATCAACAGTATGACCTACTTAAAAGCTACAACCCCCACAAAAAGGCGATTCTATGATATGGGATCATCATTATCATTTCATCCTGGACACAGGCCACCCCCATACACTTCCAATAAGAAGACCAATTGGAAGCGCTCTGCAGCGTCTTTTGCCAATAATATTTTTTCCGATTCCAAAAATAGTGCCTTGTTACTTATGATGAACTTTGGTGGAAGCCTAGCCTCCTCGCATTGGGCATCTATCGCCAAATATGAACCACAATTAATAAATAATGTCCACTGCTGGACTTCAAAGATTAATTGGAAACAACTTGCCTCCAGGGTCTATCAACAACCATAACATGGCTGTCTGTACATGTCTGACCTAGTGACATCTAAAACCTTAAGAGCTGAACGGGCATCTGTTCTGCACACTATATGACCTGCCCACAACCACTAACAAGTACACAAATACAATATGCAACAATATACACAAGCCACTCGTTATTTCATGTAATAAATATAGTACCTTAAAGTTTAAAATATGCGGCTTGCATGTGTACAATAAAAGTTGTCTGCTCTAATTATAAACAAAAAATATTTATAATTATCTATCATACAATGTTTTAGCTTTTTAATAGAAGTGCTGTCCATGGCCAATGCATTTTAAAATCATCATGGGTGAATAAATGTAATAAAGGAAATTAAATGTTTTTATCTATATATCTAAACAATTAATTTCTTTTATTACTCCTCACAATAACATTTTCAAATTATCTTATTCATGTTTGAGTAAAATAATAAATCCAATTGAAATTATAAATTAAACAGTTCAGTAACTTATGCTGGTAAAAAAAAAACTTATTCATTCAATAATATTAACAATTAATCATAAAGAAAGGTGACATTCCAGGGGAGGTAAGAGGAAAATATAAAGACAACAAAATAAGTGAGATCAAAAAAGTGAGTACAGATGGAAAATAGTGGAAAACTTAACTCTCTATTGATTTTATGTTTGTTTAAAATGTATTACGAAGTTGAATAAAGATTATATCAGTATGTTTTAAATATCATAGAATATAGAGCATGTTTGGCAACAAGCCGTTGTATATAAATTGGAGCTTTTGTATATAAAATTTTTCTTAAAACATCTAAACCAGAAATGTAACTGGATTAGTCAATTTGTGCACATATATTTTCAAGCTGTTTTATTTCTTATTTAATTTGCTGTTGTGTAATAATTATTGGTATATTATTAGATATTAATCTACTTTTTTCTTATTTTCTGTTGTGCATAATAAATATTGTGAATGCTGTAGGTATTTTAATTGAGCAGGTACTTCAAAATTTTTAATTCTTTTAAAACTTTATTGTACTATTATAATACTTCTGCTTCAGGTGTGGTTTTTCACGTAAATACAAATTAAATAATAAACCTCTGTTTAAACTATGTTTAGGATGATGAGGGACCTACTGCAATGAAGAAAACCATCTATCAATACCCTTAATGTTTACATAGAGGAAACATATATTAATGCTAATACATTATTACATTGTACAGTAAATAAATTAAATAATAAAGCCTTTTAGTTCTTAAAAAATCTTTAACCATGAACTTTTACAGGTCCTTATTGGTAAGTTTTGAATGTATATTATACAATTAATCATTAAAAAAAGTGACAGACCCTAGTGATTTCATGAATTAACATAAACTTAATTTTATGATGGTTGTAATGATCCAATGTAATATAGCTATTTTGACTTAAATTGCTCTTACTTAAAAAAAAACATTTCAATTGCTGATTTAATTGAAAAATAAAAAGTGGCCAAATTGATTTAGGTATACTGTACAAGGATATAAACATTTTGAGTTACATAACCATAGGAAACTTTAAAAACTTCCACCACAAAATATTTAAAATGAAATGCATCAAAGTCAGCTGTAGACAACACAAGGCATTAGTCATCAGTTATATATAGTTCCATAATTACATTGAACTTACATAATATTGTTATAAATTTATTCATACTGTTATGTGTTGCCATGAATATGTGATGTAATAAATAAACAAGTCTATGTTACCTAATGACAAGGTGACTCTGAGGAAATTAAATAAGATTTTTTTATATAGTCATGAGATGAACAATATTTAGCTAAGAAAATATTTTACCCTGGCCATAGCAATTTGGCGCCTAGCGCCACATTTATAAACAAAATTCGTAGCAAAAACAAGTTGTCTGATGTCTTATTGGACTAATAATTTTACTAATTACCAAGGCACATTTAACTCGTGAAACATGCACAAAGAATATTCATCGTCATATCAGCCAATAGACGCCATACGACGCATAGGGCTTCCCAAAATATAGCCACGATGACCAATCATGCGCTGCTCGCACCCAGGGACTTCCCGCCACCGTAACTACGTCATCCAGTGGGGCCTACCCTGGTCGCGTCTACCGACTCTTCATTCTCGTGGTGGCCATTAGATAAAATTTTGATCCCACCCGCCATCTGTTGCACGAGTGATGAGCCTCGACCACTGCCACTCCAGTCAAGCAGTTCGGGCCATGTTGCTGCCCATTTCTCCCTCCGCGGATCTCCTCATTTCTGATTGGATCTTGCAGCATTGCTCTCTGGGTGACCTTGAACCTTCTAATTAGGCTCACTGCAAGCGCCCACACCTCAAAGCCATAAATCATCACCAGTGACCATCTCTCCAATCCATAAGTCATTGCTGGCAATACACACTTGATGAAGACGTTAAGTACTAAGAAAATATAAAAATAAACCAACAAAGTAAATAACTATTACAGAAGGCAAACAGCCTATATTATACTCACCCTAATAAATGACATAGGGAATGACAGCTTTGATTGAAAGTAAATAATAGAGATTAAAAACATAAATTCAAACAATTGTATAGAAACTTCCACTAATCCTTTTATAATTTTTTAAATCAAAACATTTATAATTCATTCGTCTGGGTGTAGGCATAAATAATAATGTTCCATTAGATATCATAGACCTTCCTTTTATTAGTAATAAAACTAAAATTAAAGCAACATAACTAGTTGTGAAATAATAAAGTTTAGTCAATTTACTTTATAGTTCAAGTGTATGTGAGCACCATTGTGTATTTCACTACCAAAATAAATGTATAAAAAGCTGTCTAAATAGATGTTTCTTTCTATTTATTTATTTTTCAACTACTTATGTCCATACAAGGTCCAATGTCCATACAATTATAGAAAAAAAAATAGTTTTAGTTAACAGAGTAAATAAAAATTTACACCTGTCAAGGGTATCATAACTTGAATTATTGCAAAAAGATTAAATGCATATTTATTTCGGACTGTTTCGCAAAAACATTTTTATAGTATCTAGACAAAGGTTGCAACACTGTAGTAAAAATATTTAAAAAAATTACATCTTTTAGAATTCAACAATCAATAAGTCACAAGACACTATGTTATCATCAGAATAACTTGTCATCATAAATGAGAAACATAACAATATAATTTTCGAACACCCTATATCCACACAATCACTTGTAGTAATTTGTTTACTATTTACTACAATATGTAGGGGCGTCAAACTCGCGGCCCGCGAGCCGCGTGCGTCAGAGTTCAAGATTTTCAAGCCCAGTCAAAACAAAACTATAAATAGTTTGGCCAATAAAATATATCCCAAAAAAAGTATTAGAGAAAAGATGTCAATAATCAGGATGTAAACAATAAATTAACATTTATATGTTTATTAGAACATAATTAGTCAAAATATAAATATATGTTTGTATAAACTTATTTGTTACTTTAGATCCTCAAGTTTGACACCCCTGTGTTACACTATTGTATCTCTGTCATCACTGGCAACTGGCTGATAGTCTGAATCCATTCATGTATTTTACACCTAGCTAGACAACAGTAGCATACTGTTTGAGTATAGCCAAAACAAACTTTCTTTTTTATACACAATAGTATTATGTCAATAGAAGTTTATCTATATTACATCAAATGTATTGGAAACATTGTTTTGTTTTATTAATAATATGTATATACATGTTCAACTACACATTATTATTGGCACACATTGTAAATAAAGTCTAGTAGTATTTCCTTTGACAATACCTTATGTTTGTATGCAACTATTTCATTAATAAAAGGACAAAATTTATTTAGAATAAAAAATTTGGCACTAAGATGTGATATACGAAAATATTTTGCAAGAGCATAGTTATACTAAAAATATGTGAGACACACAGCATATGAAGATGTAAATTTGAATCAAAACGATTGTAAACAAAGTATATTAAAGTACATAAACAAGAGAAGTAATTCAATGAAACCCATTAGTTAATGACTACATGCTTCAACTAGAGTCAATGATCTATGCAGGCCATGGTCAAGGGCCAGTCAATATGTGCATTAACATATCCACTTACACATTCACAGCCTGTTTTGAATTTTAATACCAAACTTTATTCATAATATTACATTTCTTCCTTTATAAATTTAGTTTACAATCAGCTGATTGTAAAAATGTAAAATTGGTCATTGAAAATTCATTTTTTTTAAATATATTATTTACCATATCATCCATTGTAATAACACATTAATTTTTAAATTTCTTTACAACAGGATTGGATGCATTTTTTTGGAATTTAATTAAAAAGGTCCAACTCATCTATTTACAACAAGAATTAAAAAATTATGATTTATTCATTAAAATTGAACAATACACAGAAATGTTAACTCACTTTTGTTATAAAATTAAATTCAGTTTTTGTACTAATAAGTGGGATTAGCCCAAATATAACAAGCTACCGACCTATTCAAACATTTATATATGTTTTTGGTGACAAAATAAACCTTAATAAATATTAACCTTATTTTTAATTTGTGAAAAAATAATATTAAAGAATTGCAGGTTATATGTCAAGGGCAATTTAAGTATATAATGAGAAATATTATTTAATTATATCCAATGAATCACAATATTAAATCTGATTATTCAATTACTTTTATAGAACAAGAATTTGGAAGACTTGTACCTTTACTAACATTAAAATCAAAGAATAATATACAGGTGATCACAAAATAAAACACAAGATAGGAGAAAAATACTAAGCTAACTTTAAATGCATTTAATCATTTATTAACACTTTTGCAATGGTACAACTTAATGTCTTTCAGGTTTTCAATACTGAAGTTTTGCAGAGATAAAAATACAAGTGTATAAATGATACAGAAATGTTAATTGTACATACATATACACTATACATAGATGATAAACACCATACTTTTTATCAAGTAACTAGTAGCCACATATTAAAATAGGATGTTGTAATATATACATACATATATATTTATATATAAGCCTAAAATTAACTTTGTATATATTATATAAACTATTCTCATCATATTTTCCCATAAGTAAATTAAAATTAAATATATAAAAGAAATTATTAAATGATTTTAAAAACAGAACATTTAAAAAACAGAGGTCATAAACATAACCTAGTTTCTGTTGTTGTTCTATTAGAACATCATTTCTTTTCAAAACAAATTTGTAATACTGTTACTAAACATTATAACAATTCCAGTACAAATGAATTTTTGCTGTAGAACAAAATAATTATAAATTTTAATTCATGCACAAAAATTTAATCATACTAGAGATTTTAGGTTAGCCATTTAGGTGGTTAAAATATGTTCAAATTTTATTATGAGTAATAAAAAACTATTCCATGTTTTATTTTGTACCACCATTTCCTATTTATAACCTCAACATGCAAAACAAAATAACATAATTAATAAGTTTTGTTCAAAATATTATTCATATTGGAACAGTATCAATATTCCAATCAATTAAATATTAGATTATAAATATTAATATTATTAACATGAGCAGGCAAGATTTAATTCAATGACATGAAACTGATGTTCTGATTAGCAATGTGTTAATCATGGAGGCCTTAGATAATTCGTTTTATTATATCTCAGTACAGTATCTGCAGTAGTTGAATTATCCTAAAAAGGCGGTAATGACATGCTACACATTTCTTTATATTTCCATCAATTACGTCTTTCCGTAGTTTTATTAATTCACAAGAGGTAACGAAACCGTGTCACAAGGAATAACATTAAACCTAACCTCTGTGCATAAACTAAACATTTACGACGGCTCAATTGACCAATAAGTCACCTATAAGACGCCGCGAATGCTATAAGAATTAAAAAAATAAAGTGGACTGCGTAAACAGATTTCATTAAGCAGAATGTTTGCTTGGTCGTCAGCAAGGTCGTTTTTCATATACTGCCGCACGTTACACAACGACAATATTATTATTGGCAAATCAGAGTTACTATAAATGCAGCTGGACTAAATTTGGTTTCCATTTCATCCTAAATCGCGTGCTAGCGCGACCGACCGTCCCTCCTGTCAACCGATGTGTCCATTTTGTGAGGACGTCTATGTTTGACACCCCTCGAAATGTAAATAAACTTAAAAAAAAAGCAACTCACCTATCATACAATGTCACATTCCGCTCAATACCACGAAATTTCTATTGTCTTGTGTCCCAAATCATCCTGGAAAATCAAGCTCAACATTACAATCCGCCGGACGCAAGGCAATTTCGGTCCTATGGGCACTGTCCCGTCCACTACTTCATCAACATATGATATTAGCCACTATTGTTCTGCCCCAGCTGCGCCCGGGGCACTGTCCACTGATTATTTTCAATTTTCCACAAACAATCCCGTGCGTGCAAATAGACGAATTTGAACACGAATCGAAACCACTGATTTATGTTCCAGTGACGCAAAGCTCATATATCGTGAAGAGCAGCAGCCATTTTGAAATGTACGGGGAGTGCAATCACGGCATGGAACATTCGTAATTTACAGACGTTCTCGCCACTCGCTGGTGTTTAATGTTCCCTTAATGTGTTATTAGGTTTAGGCGGTTTCCATTTTCACACTTTAGATCACAGAACTTCACTCCATTTTCCCATTGAAACTATCCAAAACAACCTAAGCGACATCCGATAATTCCAGCTTACCCCATTTGCATGACACACATAGAATTAAATAAAAAACACTCAAAACACATAAAAACGTACATAAAACGTGTCGCGCCGGATCATAAGAAGTTAACGCATCTCATCAATATAACAATCCAGTAGAAAAATCCTTAAAAAGATTGGTATATATTTTACAAATAGTTATTCGGTACGAACAATAACAACGGCCGCCATTTGCAATTTTCAACTTGACATGCGCATTGACTCGGAGTAGACAAATGTACGTGATGTAACCTTTGTACGGGGTACATTTTGTAAGAAGTAAAAATTAAAATGCTTTCATTGCAATTTAACAATATTTAAAAGTAATCTTAAAAAATTATCGAGATTTCCAAAATATGCAAATAAGTTTAGAATATATTTTAAATAATGTACAATTTATTTAGCAATTTTAATTGTACGCGTTTTCAAAGTCATATCATCAGATTTTCATGCTCCACTGAAGATTCATCGCGATTGGTTCAAAGTATAATCTCCGTGTTTATGTAAAAATATCAAAAAATTTGATTGGCTGCCGCCATGAAACGTGAGGACACGATTCACTTCCTGTTTTTATGGTGATAACTATTTAAAATAAAACTTCAAGTTTTAATTCAAAATATAATTAGAAAATTATTGTTTCACATAATAACATAGTATGTAATACATAACTTTTCGACATTTTTCTTCAATTTTGAGTTCGTACTGGTACTGATTGGAATAAACCCTTCCTAGCCATTTCATCCTCCCAATCAGAAAATTCACCCTTTCTAAAAATAAGTAAAAATAATAATTTTAGTTTATTATGCATTTTATCAACAACTTATGGAAGAAGGTACCGTAACATTATACAACTGAATGTTCTGAATGCAATGTAAGGTAAATCATAATAAGCCATACTTACAAAAAAAAACATGTAAGTTTGTATGAAAGGTCAATATGAAAATATTAATTAAAAATTCATATTGAGTAATGGCTTATAATGATAACCACGTAAAAGACTTTTTAATCTAAATGTTACATACCCTGGTTTTTTGTCTCTTGGATCTGTCGGAATTGGCATTTGGTGTTTGTAATTTATGGAATCATAAAATTGAGTCAAGTGAAAGTAATTGACAACATAAACCTTTTTGCAAATAAATGTAACCGAAATTTACAAATTTATAATTGTGTTTGTGCTTAACTTCATATCAAGGTATGTTTACGAACTATTTGCTAAAGTTATGTTAATATACGTAATTAAAAAATTCTTGTTATGTTATAATATTGTAGCTTTTACTACTTTAAAATGTATGCTGTTATATTACAGCACATTCGTTTATTATTGAACAGGGGATGTAAATTCGATAAGAAACTTTACTGACAATCGTATACACGTATGCGCAAATTATTTGTGTGCCTACTCTATCACAAACTAAACTAGTGTTGTACTAAAAATATAAATGTTATTAAGTAATCTAACAGCAAAATTATATTTGCCGCTGTATTTTAACAGCAATATAACACAATAATGATGGCAAATAAGCGAAAAACCAAACAACCAGGGCTTGTACTGTTATAGCTCATAGAAAGTAGTGAAATACATTTTATATTTTACTTACCAAACTAAAAATTAAATTTTTATATTTCAAATATGTTTCATAGGGACACTAATGTTCAATTAGCCATCACTATTATATATTGGTTTCCCATAATCTACACTCTTTTTAATTTTGTATTTCACTAATAGCAATATTTATACAACAATATAGATAATATATAAGGGTGGATCATAAGTATATGTTATCCAAAAAATAATTTACTTTTACTTGATGCTGTTGTGGTTTATAATAAAGATAAATACTTTGATTCTTAAAATTGCTTTTGTATAAACTAAGTAATAATGTTTAGTATACATGGTGATTAATTTGGGAGTAAAAGGTTTACAGAGGTGGATGTATAACATATTTGCTGTCGGTTAATTCATGGCACACCAACACAAAAATCAATGGTTTAAAAATAATAAATAAAATAGTAAGAAAGAACATTTTCATAATTGATATTACTACATATTAAAATATACAAATATAATTTTTTTCAAAATTTAAATTTATTAGTTTACCATCTGTCCATGCAGAGTTTGTACAGTTAGAAGTTAATGGCTTATCATGTTCCATTAAAAAAAAATATTAATGTTACATATTTCATAATAGTTGTACAAGATGATCAGAAATAGGTGCAAAAACTTTAAAATGTTTTGCTGACAATAAAGCTATACAATCATTCCTTTAGCTTTTAGGTATAGTTAACACTAGGTTTTTCTAGTAAGCAGTTTTAACTTATTTTTAATTCTAATTAGAAAAAGTGTAATGTATGTAATGGTAATCCTTGTATTTACTAGTAAGTTGTAATTTGTAATAAATGTCTTGTAATGAATTTTTTTTATGGAATTAGGCGTTATCTTGCGGAAGTTCATCCTAAGTGAGAAAAGAACCAATATTTAGCCACTTCCGCACATGCAGTGGTAGTCGTGCAACAAAGCACCGCCCGCCAGCCCGCTGATAAATGCGCATTCGGCAAACAATGTGAATTACACAACTGCCACCGTCAAATCACTCAACACATGTTTCACCCCTCCATGGGGCATCTTCAGGAGTTATGTTACACCAATTAGTGCCACTCTGTGTTTGGATAAATATTGGTCCTTTTTAACTTTAATTAAATTGCCTAAAAATGATCAAAATGACTATATAATTTTGATGACTTTTGAGCTATATAGGGTAAACTGTTTGTCTTCTTAACATTAAGAAACCAACCCATTCAATGCTTTATCGTCAGAGATGCACTACTTATTAAAAAGTATTAATTTATCAATTGAATCCATGACATAAGTGAATTACATTATATATGTTAGACTTCCATGAAATATTTAAGCCGAATAACAGGCCTTTACCAGGTCTTAAAATAAATTCAAAAACATTAACTGAATAGAAGGCGTATCCTTCATAGAACAAGTTATTTAAGGTTGAATCAATCAGTATAGTGATGTATTTAAGAGCAAACTCTTCAAATGACTAGATGTTTAGAAATAATTTATTAGATTTGGATAAACAGGATGCAGTATCTGGTCCATACTTTTTTGAACTAATCAACATTTCAACTAAGATATCCATTGCTATATATAGGGCTCCATCATTGATTTCTATCATGAAGGGATCTACATCCAGCATATTCCATCAACCTCAAGTTAGTTAGTCTACTATGTGGATGGACATCCTATGCTGCATTTGATGATTTGTGTCTCCAGTGCAGAACCTTTATGCCTCAGTGGCCAATTCTTCTGTATGCTATCTGCCCATGGATACTTGCCAATTTGCTGAACTATGACTATTTATATTCAATATTGTAGTAAAATCCCGGGCGCAGCCCTCTTTATGGCTCTGAGCTGAACTAGAATTTGGCCTGATCATTGGGTTACGGTCAGAAAACGTGTGTTTATCACAAATTTCCTGTAAGCTGGTGGATGCATCATGGGTAGATCCCTCACTAGATTTACCAATGACATAGTTACTGACTTTGGAAGAGGCAATGGGTGTCTATTTGCTGATATGTATGAGTGAATATTACAAATTACTTCTGCTTAAGATAAAAAATTGTTAATACTAAAAATAACACTTACAAATAGTATTCATGATATTTTCTTCGTCTCGGTAGAGCCACGAATGCGTAATAAGACATGCCGCCCAAGATTGACAGGCAAAGAGCTTGTTTCAAAATCCGCTGTGTCTGTGTCCAGTGTAGTCCACGCATGACAGGCTTAACCAGGCACGGTGGCTTTGGTGGTGGTGGGGGACAGACTGGTGTGGGACATGGGTTCGGAGTGGGTTTGGGGCAAGTAGACATGATCCTGAAAAGTATTTATGATATATCTATAATTGTAAAAATCTCCTAGACTTTGATATTCTATTTTGAACACATTATATATTTAAAAAAGACTTGCATTTTTTTGCTAAGATTTGTAATAATAAAAAAAGCCAACAGTAGGTGAACCAATGACATAGTTATTGTCACGGGAAGTGTCCGGATGCGGGCAGGTCCTGCACCGGTCATAGTGATGATCAGGTGAGGCCAGCAGTAGGGACTATATGGTGACTGACATGATGATGAATAAAAATCAGATTTTTTATTTTTGTAGGTATACAAATGAAAAATGGCTCAAAGTTCACACGGAGGAAGCCACCGGCGTAACCGCGACCAAGAAGGCTCCATGCGGTACACAAACACAGACTGGGAAGCCAAGGAAGCGCTCTACCAACGGGAGCTGGACGAAGCTCGCGCCAGGGCGTCGCAAATGGAAAAAACTATGCGATGGTGGTCCGACTGCACAGCCAACTGGCGGGAGAAGTGGTCCAAGGTAAGGAACGAGCGCAACAAAGCTAGGGAAGAAGCTAAACAATTAAAAAACAAAGTCGATATGCTGACAAAAGAACTCGCGTCAATAAGAACAGAGAAGAATGAAATGGAACAGAGTCTAACGGAACTGAAACGAGATAACGAGAAACTACTAAGTATCGGTGAGAGTAGAATAGTATCGGCGGACCTGACGGCGGACGACGGTGTGGAACTGAGGAGGAAGAACGTAGGTTACGTGTCTCCAAATGAACCGTCAATAAGGCAAAGAGCCTCGTTGGATTCTCATAAATTTTCCAACGTGGACAACGTTCTAGCTAATAAACTAAGCGAAATGAGGTTACGGTTGGACGAGACGTGCAAGAGCCTGCAGAGTGAGAAGGATCAGAGGGCGTTCCTACTAACGAAGGTCGAGAGTCTAACGGCAGAGCTGCATCACACAAAGATGGAACTCACGCATAACGACAGAACCTTGGGGTCTACAGAGTCTAGTCACAGCGAAGTGGAGAGGTTGCAGAACGAGCTGCAGGACGAGATTGCAGCTAAACAAGTGCTCGAGGAGAGGATTGCAGAATTGAAAATGGAAATAGAGAGGTTAAAATCGGAAAACACGATACAGTGGAGCAAAAGGGAATTGTTGGAAACAGAAAACGTGGCCATTTTGCGTGAAAATAAAAAGTTGTACAGTCAGGTTTGTGAGTTGAGGGAGCAAATACACAAACTGAACCGGATATCAGACGGCAGCGCGTACGGCCCGTACGCGGGGGAGCACAGCGCGAGGGTGAGCTCCAACGTGCTGTACGTGAGGAAGACGAGCATCAGTCCGAGGTCGCACGAGTCCAGCAACGGCTCCTCCGAAGCCAACGCCGGCCAGTTCGACACCAAGACGAACACGTCCGGCGAAGAGGACGAGCTTGCGATCGTCGAGCCAAATGTTAACTCATAACCAACTTACTTGTTCAATAACAGACACGAATTACTTCGATGTAGTTGAAAGCAATAAATGTCACAATTTTAAAAATTGTCAACTGTCACGTTAAAAAAAAAACCAACGAAGAGGTTTCATTACAAGTATATGAAAAAGATTTTTTTTATAATTTGGACGGTTTGCTGAAAATGGAATTCATTCCAATACAAATATGTTTCATTAAATTGAAACCCGATAATGGAATGTAAAGCCAAATGTAAGTTTAAGCATCACATAACAAAGGAGTTGCTAACAGAAATATATTAGAGAATGAATTTGTATAAATGAATAAAAAATGCATGATGTACTAATATAGATATGCATCAAATCAAATTGATAATAACCTTCATAAATGAACAGGCGTAATACGACGGGCCAAACATGGTCCAGGGGTGGAGGACTTCAAACCTATGTATTTCACACCCATGTTTGCCCAGCAATTTTCAAAGGGTCGGTTGTAATTTTTTTACATATCCCATTCCTTTAGAGAGTCGGTGACTTCTGGCCTCATAGATAATTAATGCTGTATCAAAAATGTTATGAAATAAGAATGTTATGAATATTTTTTTTTAGCTAAGCTAAATATAAAAATAATTCGGGAATTTGAGGGGCTGTAAAAAAATCACGTAACTTATTTTTCTCTAAACTTAAGACTACCAGGTTTAATTTGAAATAATTTCTGATTTTATTTGACTGGCAATACAAGATATTATTCCCCGAGCCATGTTTGATCCGTCAGTTGTTACACACTGCATATTATATAGAAAATAAATAAAGAAACCTATAAACATATAGTAAAAAGCTTGGTTCATTGAAGGTATTAAAAAAACTAATGAATATTTGTAACTGATATTTTCAATAGAGTATTTTCTGTTTATACTCGAAAGTGTTGCTAGCTCATGAAACAATTTGGATATTTTTTTAATACTACCAAAATCCATTATTGGTCAGAAAATTACAAAGCAAATTAATTTGTCTCTTATCTAAATACCAGTGCATATCTGAAACAATTCAAATCATATATTTCTGATTTGTGAATTTAATTTTACATTCCACTTTTCAAAATGTTGAAACCCTGTAATCAATTGTTGTAAATGTTTATTTTACGTATTTTTCATGTTGACGCATTTGACTTCAAAATAGTACCCGGCATTTGATTTGGCACGTCGAATATAAAGTTAGTTAGTGTAAATGTCGGTGTAAGTACATCTAGTACATATTTAAGGTATGTATCATTAAAACGTACATCTTCATCATCACCTCAGCCGATAGACGTGGCGCGCTAACTAAGGCGAGCTGTCTCTTTGGTCCACTTGTGGAGTCCCCACGCCACGTCTACGGGCTCGTGGCTGCCACTCTAGAACTTTCCGAACCCAACGACCGTCGGTTGCAATAGCGGTATTTCCGCCCACTACTTCTTTAGACAAGCAATTAAAACCTTGATTGTTAATAAAAGGTTTATATTTTCAAAATGCCAAATCAAATGCCGGTATTATAAATTTTACTTTTACGAGAATCTTTTAATTCAGTTTTACGTACATTTTTTTTAAATTTATTTATCTGTAACCTGCTTTTTGTGGTTACAATCTAATAAGTTGAAAATAAAAAATGTACACGAATTTGTTTCTATGTTCAGTGCTGCTTTAATTTTACAACTTTGCATTATATTCGCCTGATAAAGTTAATATAGAGTTGTTTCAAATTACGAATTAAAGTCCGAGAAACACACCAAGACAGGTAAAACAGGAATCAATGCAAGAATACGTCAAAATAACGGTTAAATCGAAAGCCGGAACAAATAAGTGAACACGTCCGCATCGCGCAGATGACAGATAGCGACTGACATTTTGACGTCTTGTAGACGCATTATTTCTTTGTTATTACTAACTTAAGAAATTATTTGTACGTTTTCTGGTATTGATTCTGTCCGGCGAATATTGTAAAACAATTTTATTGAAGATGCCTACGGATTATGTAAGACTATATATTTATTATAAAACAATTTAGGAGAAAAATATTGAAAGAAAAAAATCTTTTAATATTTTTGGAGCGGTTAAATTTGCGTATCTAGTGCGCGATGAACAACTTCTGTTGTAATGAAGGTAGAAATAAATTTCGGTGAAATTTAAATTCTTTTTAACATTACTAACAATCGTATTTACACATTCCTGCCATATATTTTCTTAACTTATCCGATGTTTAGTCCGCAGTATATACGTAATTGTATAGACTTAGATAAATAATATTAGACTGGTGTTATATTAGATCTGTGGTACCTTAGTGGTTGTTGACAAATGTGATAGTCTAGTTTAAAAAAAAAAACATATATCGGTAAGAATGTCCGATGCACGAAGGAAATGTAAGATAAAGATTTATTTGAACAGTTGAAGTCGAAATAGCATGCAATGGCAGCGTTGACATCTGACGGAACGGAGTAGCCGACACCCGTTCCAATTTCGCCGCGCTAAGTCTCCGGGCGCGGTACAGCGGTTTCGGTAGCACTACAGATCGAGCAGTAATTATTAATCCAGCAACGAAAGGTAGATAATGGAGATATACGTGTATGTATGTATCATTTTTACATATTTTTTTAGCAAGTCACAGTTATTTACTAACAAACATCGAAACATCTTTGTGAATCGATTTTAATAAAACATTAACATTGATCTTAATGTAACGTTTCCGAGAAAGCAAAATGATATATTGATTCACAAAAGTAAGGTTCAACAGATAATACAGAAATTAAAAATAGAAACTAGAAGTTTGGTAGAGTTATTGGTTTCATTACTCAAAAAATTCGTAGGATATGTAAGCTGAAATTTTGCTTTTCTAAACCGTAACACTATCTGCGACCCTCCCCTGGTAACAATGGATAAACAAAAAAAAGTTTTTTATTTAATAATAGCGTAGTTTAAATATATTAATAGTTATCGGAATTAAAAAACAAAAAACTTTATTATTCTGATGTTCAAGAGTTACTTATATATTCTGAGGTAATAGACTTTAAAATAATTTGACCGTGTAACCTCTACACCACTTGCAAAGTTTATTTGGTTCCGGTGAATCCCCTGCAGTTACATCTCTACCATATTTCCAAAATTTGACAAAAATATGTAAAAATAATACATAAAGATGGAAATTTGGGCTGAAGCCGAGTCCCAAACTCCAAATCAAGTTATCGAGAAAAAAAGTGAATGTCAAAAACAAGATTTGCCCGTCAAAATTTCCTGCCAGAAAAAGTGAAGTAAAGCCAACATTTTAGTTCTTCGCTATTAAAAGCAGATTCATTTTTTGGATCCCCTCTTAGGTATTATGAACTAATGCCTTAAAAGAATTACTTTTGTAATTAGATAGTGGTAAGTAAAAATAAAAAAAACTGATAAATCCAAGGGGCTGCAACAGCTCGCGCCGCGTCCGCGGCGAGATAGGGTATTCCCCGCGTTCCGACTAAGCGTGAAAATGTGCGTTTAATGAATACTGCCAGTGATTTGTGCATCGGACATTATGATATTCAAATATTACAAATTAGCTGCGTCGTTTACTGCTCAGTGTGGATGGTGTGTTGACAATTCGTTTCAAACGTAGTGCCCAGTACTAAATTACGTTTCTCGTTTGATTTATTTCGCGTGGTCTTTTAGTGATGTAGAAATTTATTTATTGCTTCACTTGCCTAAAATGTGGACTGTCGTTTTTGAATTTTATTTTAACCGTATGCAATGGCTGATAAGGTCTCGTACTGTTGTTTGTGATTTATAGAATGAACTCCTTCGTGCACCATATTAAGTCAACGCAGTTAAGATATTTTAATAAAAATATTCACAAGACTAGACAGTCAAGCTTTATGAGCGCGAGCTACAAATGTCTAGTCGATGTATGATTTTTATAGGAAACATAAGCTTAGAAAGTTTTCATTGTATAATCACAACCATAATTTTTTGTTAAAAATATACATTTTGATGTATTATTATTTGTAAGAATAAACTATAATGGATATAAGTTATTTAAAAAGATTTGTTTACCTGTAACATCGATTTCACGAGGCCTAATCTATTACTGTGACGTCACTATTGTATTCCGAACTTTTATTTCAATACTCTGAGGGTATTATTGTATTTTATTGGCGATCTCGTTGTGTTCACGTCCCTGACGAATGTTCATCATTTTGTGAATGAATAAATACTCTCACTGATTGCACTGTTTTATTTATGCACTCACTAGATGCCCGCGTACAAATTATAACAAATAGGGTCATGGCTCGCGGGATTCTACCCACAGTTATATCGCGAACGAGCAGTTGGGCCTGCTGTACGCACGGGTTTTTTCAATTCAAAACCAACTCGGAGACGACGCCATTCGCGCAGATACGCGACTGGTGACAATCTTTTGGTAAGTGATGTTTCTTCATTACTATTTTTGAAATCATTAGAGTATGAAAAAGCGGAAAAACCCATCAACTATTCTACCAAATCTTGCTTTTGCGGACGAAAATGTAAGGATACGTACAGATCATATCAAATGCGATGTGTTATGTACATTTTTTTTCATGTTGAATAACATTTGGTTTAGATTGTTTTTCAAAAAGAGCAACTGTTAAGTTTCTTGTCGGCTTTTAGATAGGCGTTCCGAGTCGGTGGTAGCTTACTACTTATAATTTTAACAAAATCGACGATTTAAGTCAATGTAAATATTTATTTAAGTAAAGATATTTTAAGTTTAATTATCTTATTATTAGGTAATCGATCAGTAATTTCTGTATCATTATTGAGTAGTAATTTATAATAGAGACAACTAGCTGTTCCCAAGATATTGGTTAGTCGCATTTCATAAAATGTGAAATTATTCAACTTAGCTCGATGTAATAACGTGATCAAAATGTAAGGCAAATTTGTTTATAAAATGTAAATTATTTACTCTTCCAAAACCATTTTAATCCCCTTCAACTATAAATCCCCAGCTGATAAAACATACTTTTGCCAAAGTTTTTTCCAGTCCTTGCAACGGTCGGAATAGTTTCTCTCCGGTAAACCATTCAAGAATACCTCCGATTCGCTTTTTGTCTCCTCGAATCGTATCAAAACGGCGCTCCTGCGTTGGCGTTTTGAGTTTACTGAATAGCTAGCAGTCGCACGGAGCCAAATCAGGCGAACACGGTGGTTGCGGAACTATATCAGTCGAGTATTTGGCAAAAAAAATCGCGAGGAGCCAATGCAGTATGACAACGAACAATCAAGACTTGACGCGTTTGAGACAATACATTCTTCGAAATGATTCGGTCTGAGCCAAATGATATTCCAACTTTTCACAAATAGACGTTTGGCAAATATCAAAGTTACCAACCTAGGAAAAAAAATACCTACCTTCCTAATGCCCGGGGTTTAAAAATAAAATTTCTCCTTACTGTTTGATCACAGTAGTATATACATTATTTTCCGTTTTCCTAATGGCTAGAAAAGCAAAATTAAAACACGCATTTATACAAAATTTTATTTGCGGGTAGATCAATATTTTCAAACTGATTTTGATAATACCCTTTGACACAAGGTCAATATATCGGGCACCCATACCACCTAGGCAATTTAAAACTGTTCTGTGTTATAGTTTTTGATAAAACATAAATGCTAAGCCTTGAAATTTGAAAGAGAAAAAGTTGTAACTCTTATCACATTTACACAAGAAGGAAAATAGTAAAAATTTTCCACTTCAATCTTTGTTGACCAGGTGGTAAAATTTAAATGCAGTTTTTCTAACACTGTTTGCAAAAAGTTTTTTCGACAAGTAATTGTTTCAGCCTATTTTATTTCGTGAGAAAATAAGAAATATCGGACCAGAAACGAGGGTCCGCAGAAGAAACAAGGCGGGGCTTGCAACCGGTAGACGCGGCCTACCTCATGTTACGTGGACTGATTCAGGTTCGTGGCGATGTCCGGGCGAGGCATCTATCAGCTGATATGATGATAAAGATGATGAAATATTTCCATTAAAATTGAACCTGTACATTGTATTTAATTACAAATCACTGAATATTTTATTCATTTGGATTCTGAATCTTCAAAGTTTGCAACTGGCAATACTCCTAAACGTTTCAGTTTAGATTTTAAGTGAGTTTTTTTAGGGTCTCTCTTCAGACGCTTTCCGTGGCTCATCTGAAATCTTTTATATTCCTCTTGGATTTGCGAGGGATCAGGCTTTACCGGCTCAGTTTTTTGGTTTAGGTTAGGGTTTGATTGTTTTGCTGGTTTGTCGATATGAATAGTCGATAGGTCAGGCAAAGACAGTTTCGCGATGTCAGTTTTAGTATTTTTCTCCTCTAGTGTTTCCTTATCTCTACTGCCGGTACTTTTACTTGGCCCCTTAATTATTTCTATTTCGTAAATTTGTCCGTCCTGTTCTGTCCGTATTACAGCTGGATATGAGTCTATTTCAAAATCAACATCGTTCCGCACAACCAACTCCTCGTTTTCGTTTACATTTCCTTTTTTTTGGTCGTCGACCTCTTCTTTGTCGTCGGCCCCTTCTTTATCATCGTCTTGGAATAACTCGATATGAAACACTTCTGTGTTTGAATTTTCTTCAGACTTAATCGGTCCACCATCGAGGTCGGTTCTTGATTTTTTATGTTCATTGCCTATCGGCGAAGGTTTTCGTTTTATTTGCGATTGCGGTTTGTTGGGACTGCTGGTCTTAACTTGTCCAGGTTTCGTTTTGAGTTTACTCTTGGGCGATTGCAGGTTTGGGTTTTGATTTTTTCTGAAACATAAATTAATACTTAATTAAACCGACCCCATCCATCATTACGCCTAAAACTTGCGCGCACACTGTAGGTATTTGGTACGAGTTATTCCTGTGCAATCAATACGTACCTATCTTCTATCCCGGTGAGGTGCCTAATAGGGTCGACAACATTCTTCATGGCCCTGGCCTTAATTTCTTCAATCCTACTGAGATGACTCTTAGAAAAGTTGTCGTCGTTTTCCTCACCTGAAACTAATTTATTATATTACATGCGGGACCTTATGCTACATAATTTTTTTCCAATGGCCTTCCTTTTAGAGGGATTCTCCTATCTTAAATCTATGACTGGGATTCTTGTTATTTTTTAGTAAAATTTTTACTAAATCTACTTCCATTCTTTACATTTCCTTATTTACTCTTTTCTTTCAAATCACAATTCTTACACAAATCGTCTCTTTTCCTTCGCCGCATTCTTTTAGTATCCCAATTTTTAACTTTTATCCTTATTTCTATTATTATTGTTTCCTATTACCTTCAATATTATTCAAATTGTCAGCAATCATTAGTACTGAGTATACTTTTGCAAGCAATCATTAATGTGTCTTGAGAAGAGGGCGTTAGTGTTGCGCGGACACCGTTCGATGAGTAGTGTGGGACGCGCACTGCTAGAGTTTCATTCTGAAGGCGGTGTATTGCGTGCGATGCAATACTGAATAATGACGACAGTCAAGTTCCTATTACAATATGGTATTGCGGGACATTCGGAATCGATAGTCTTTTTTTTTTTTTCGTGTTCTTGTTGTTGAAGTTACTGTTGTAGTTTTGTATAAAGGTACATAAGTACTCCTGAATGTGGGCGTTTTGAGCTGCGACAGTTATTAATTACAATAATTAGCAGCATATAATTTTACGTCCAAAAGCTACGTGGTGGTCTAATATCAGAAAGGAACTGGAAACTTGATGCAGAGACAATCCAGGATAGAAAGGCCTGGCTCAAATTGATAAGGAGACCCGACCCCAAATAAAGGGAAAAGCAACGTGGGCAAGCCCCCGCCAGGTGGAGTGACATCGTTAAGATCTTGGGCATCCCAAAACCGGTCATAGTGGCGATAATTCGTGCAGGCCTGTGACTTGCAGTGGGCATCTATCGGATGTGACGATGATAAACCTCACTTTGTCACTAAGGGCTTCTCAGGGTTCTCTCTCTAGAGTCCACTTCCTGTTGATATGTCCTTTTTTGGTGGGATATGGGCCTGCGGACTGAATTTAGTGTGGTTCACATACCCGAGGCATCGGTGTCTTCGTCGATGATCCCGCTGATGATTCTTCTCAGGGAAAAATTTAATTCGGACGGCAGGTGTTCGTCAATGTACTGAAGACCCTTGTCCGAAGGTCCAGCACCTTGACAGGATTAACACACTTTATGTTTATATACTTTCTGATGTACCACAAAAGATGAAATTAGTAGTAAGATAATCTTTAGCTGGTAGACGTGCGTGGAACTCGATGTCGATATATTTACACAGTTGATATTATTATGTAGACATTGTTAAATTTCATTTAAAAAGAGCAACTGATTTTTCTGACCAGCTCCTATCAGAACAGCATACCGAGCCGATGGAAGTGCACAGCTTATAATTTAAAAAACATCAACGATTCAAAAGTAAATGTAAATATCTGCTTGAATAAGGATATTTTGAATTATGTTGTATTGGAAGCGATACACAACTTAATACATTTGTCATTAAACAAAAGACGCAACACACACATACCAACGACAGCGGCTTTTGCGTCAGAATATCGCTTCGTGAGGGAACCCAATTCCCTGATGATATCCAATTCTTCATTCTGCCTATAGAATACGCCTTTTGGCCGCACACCACGTACACGATCGAAGTTGCTAAAACCTAAAAATATGAAAAATTGTATTTACAGTTAGAACTTTATAGATAGGAAAAACGTGCCAAAATAAATAGAGTTGATGAATAAAGTATATTATTATAGTGCTACCAAAACTGCTGTACCGCGCCTAAGGTATGCGCGCGGCGAGAAGGGGGAATATCGGCCGCTACATTCCGTTAGTTTTAGCTATTTTATATTATTATTAGCTCTTATTCAAATTATCTTTATATTAAAATTATAAGCAGTAAACTACTATCGACTTTTAATGCTGATTTACGGAGAATAACCAGCACGAAATTAATTTGCACTTTTTAAATGAAAATTAACAATATTTGATGTTATTATGTTATTATATATGACATTATAATATCAATCATATACATTAATTAACAAAGCAAATTTCACATTTCAATCGACTAAAAACTTTTGAAAATTATGATAAGATTTTAGATTTAAAATTAAAAAAGGTGGGTTTAAGATGTCTTGAGGGATTTTAAAATGCTCTTTTTATCACGGCATTTAACTTCCCTCGCATTCCTGAAGCGCTGCACAGTAGTGACATTTTACTCCCCGTGTTTAGCAATGGACAGAATCGGCTAAGAACATATGCCGGCTTTTTTCGCGCGCTTTCGATGTGCGCATTGAAATCTAGTTTGTCATCCAAGACGACAACTAGATAATAGGTTTGAGTAAATGTAAAAAATGTAAAAAAAATATCTGTAAAAATTATTATCCCAATATAAAAGAATACTTCCATTAGGTTTGAGTCTGGGTACTTATATAGGTTGAAGGTCAGAAAAAAGTCTCTCGTGCGTCTGTGACCCAGCAGTGGACCAGACCGTGGTGCACGCGATCAATTGCTCGACCGTGTAAGGAAGGTTGAAAGTAGGATGCAAAATGTAACTGATAAGTAAACAAAAATAATAAAAAGAACGAGTGAATATTTGTTGCGAAGAACTTATGTAATTAGGAATGTAGACGAGGAAAGAAGATCAGAACGTGAAGAATGAAAGATTTTCTGAAGGATGCGAGGAAAAGAGAGAAAGAATTTGTGAGGAAAAAAAGAAGAGCGATAGTAATAAAAAAAAATTTACCCGCTTTGTAACCTTCCTGCCCCAAATAAAGCAGGAGGAAAGAGTATAAATATAAAAGAACTTGGTAGGTTAGGGGCAGCTTCGCCTCCCTGTTGGAAGATGACCAGAGTCAATTTTTCTTACCATCCAAATACTTTTTGATAGACGCTTCCATTCCTCTTTCCCTTTCTGCCGCATGATACTGGCACGGTCCTTTGATGAGCACAGATGCCAGTATATACAGGACGTCGTACCGGCGCTCCCTCCGCGCCACCGTCTCCAAGCGAGTGATGGCAGCCACGTCCTCCGGCACCAGGCGTAAGGAAGCAAACCCCGGGTACGGTTGCAAATTTAAAAGACTGTACACCAAGAATAAACCAGCTACTGACTCCTAATAAAAGAAAATAAAAATAGTAACACAAACCCGCGAATTTTGTAAGATCAATTTATAAATGTCTTCATATTGATGGAACGACCTGACTAACATAGCTCCGACGAGAATTAAACAACTTCAAAGTGAGACCACACACCAATAAGATTAACCGCATATACATAACCAACTTACCATCATCATATCAGCATATATTATATTATATATTAAAGGCTCAATTTCATATGTTCATTTAATTCATTATTTTATCACTTATGTGCTTATTATTATAATTCTTCTGTGTTATAATAAATCTTACATGAAATACTATCTATGTAACCAATTTGCAGTGTCTTAATTGTATAGCAGTGGCAGTAGCCAAACTGCAGCACACAAGCCACATGTGGCTCTTGGAACAATTATTTATGGCACTGATTAATTGTCAAATTATTTCAATATATAAATTTATATAACCTATGTCAGCTCCTTGGAAAATGAAACCAATTATGGGTGTAAATTATTATTATTACTCCACCATAAAATTAGCGAATTCCAGACACCGATCATAATTAACTAACCAGCATCTTGAGTATTATTAGGAGTGCTATCATATACATGTGCCATTATATCTAACTTTAATGCATATATTTTGTTTGTATCGAAAAATTTCAAATTTTGAACAATGTCTCCAACTATCAAAGAGCTTGTCCACCCCTGTTCTATAGCACACTGTCTTAGTGAATGTTGCAAGCATTTAATTGTCTGCATCTGCTTCTATTATTAATGTGCTCCATGATCAATAAAATAAAATGTATATAATGAAATAAACAAACCTCATAGTTGCTTGTATTGGCTACCATATAATGCTTTGCAATCTGTAAAACCTCCTCAGATAACTCAGCAACTTCAGCTCCAGAGTTTCTTCCTCTGCAATTTCAATTGACAATAATAATGTCTGTCGATCAAGCTTAGCAGTGACATGTTATTTTACAATGGAGAAGCAATGAAGAAGCTTTACAAATAAAGTCAGAAATTAGGAGACCTGCAGAAGTACCAAAGTCACTATCATAACTCACAGAATTATTAGTCTGAAATGGCAGTGGGCAAGGTAACATAGATCTTGAGTGGCAACCGTGAGCCTGTAGGTATGGCAACAACATAGGGTTGTAGGTATTCACTGAATTTGGACAGCAAATGACTGGCCAATATGGCAATCTTCGAAGGTGGCTTATATCTTGTAGTAAGCATATAGATGCTCATTTTAGCCAATAGTGGCTAAAATGATGATGAATGAGAAAAAGAAATTCAACAGCCTTATTGGTAATACTTAATTTTGAGGAGCTTACTGGTAAAGGCATCCCATGTTCATCTCCTTCCAAGTCAGACAAAACGACTGAAAGTCGAGGATGTCCTGTTTTGCCAAACATTTTTGCATTAATAGCTCACAATCATCTGGAAATCCATCAGCTATGTACACATGTTGGATCGGGTTACTATCTGCAAAAATAATTAACATGGCTAAAAATGTTTTATTGAAAAATATTATCGTTCCCACAAATTAGTAGCCAAGCTCAAATTACACATATATAGTATCATGAACAAGAACACAAACAACAGTTTTTAATCACCAACTGTTCTGGTGAACAGATATAAGTTCCTCTGCACGTAAAGGACATGTTTGGGTGTTGGTGTTAATTCAGTAAATGGCCAATATCCTTCTGGCATGTATTGGTGACACACTCTTCGGTGGCAAAATTGTTGGTTAAACCTTGCCTTTGTTTATAGATGTATTGTTAAACCATCATGAGATGAACCTGACAACCTCTCTCATCTATATTTTGGGCCGATACAGTTAAGCACAGTAAGGGGTCGAAGGGATCCTGGAGGACTATGCTAGGTTATGCCAGGGCGGACTTTCTGAGAAGCAACAATCCCTCTTTGAACGGGATTTCTCACAAATGGAAGCCTCTTTGCTAGCAGCAGTAGAAATGACTCTAGCACTGTAAGGTGAATAAGTGAACAATTGTGCTGATTAAGTAAGTGAAAACACCTTACCTGTACTACTACTGACTAGTGGGCACCTAATGTTATACAACTAACTGACTTTTATAAACCTATATCCGCTTTCCCAATGTCATGAGCTCCAATCACTGGTGTGTATCTCATATATATTATATACAGAGTGGTATATATCTAAGACTTAATACACACCAGTTGTTCACATAAATAAGTAGCAATTTGGTAATATAAATAATGTAATACATCAACTATTAAAGTAAAAAACTATAAAACTAAAGTATTCTCTGTTCAAATGTATTTTTTTAGGTCGAACTAAATAACTTTTTTGAGTGTGGTAAATACATATGTATATTGTGATTGACAAGTCAATACACATCTTGTTCTTCAGATTCACCAGTAATTTATAAACTGCTTCTTGTAATATAATAATTATTATGTTCTACCTCGGTCTTCAAAGCTAATATCACAATAATTTGAATTATTACGATTATACTTACACATTTTGCCAGCCCCTACAGGTAAATTAATATAATATTTATATTAAATTTAAGCAATCTAACGTTCAAGATGTTGTAAGTTAAAAACGATTCAAGTATTAAATATAGTTATACGGAATTTGCGCAACTTTTGAATCCATTTGACACTACCTAGTTTGATGCTGTCAAAATAGACTCTTTTTTTAGCTGTTTCTATCTAAAAGCAAAGATCAGGAGATCATACAGCCTGATTTGGGTGATACAAAAATTTTGCTACGTTCTCAGGATAAATTCTTTCTAAGTAGGCTCTATACGTATATCACAAATCTTACACTGAAATGCAAAATTAAAATTATTATGCGTTAGTATTAATTATTGCCGTCATCATCCTATATTTTACACCTTTAGTAGTCAAAGAAGTCTAGATATACCAACGAAAGTCTACCGACGATTCGATGAAGGTCCATGTTGGAGGCAACAAAAATGTATTTGTTTTCGATAGTGGAAAACTACAATGTTAGCTTGACTTTATCTATAATGGCTGGCAGACATTTTAAGTTGACCTCAGCGACTGTTACTTGCATATTCCCCTTATTCGGTAACATCAGACGAGACTTAAATCGCTGTCGTCTTCCGCGTCGCGTGTTCAGGATTACTAAGGGTATATACGAAATATGGTATTTGCTTGCAACCTATTATTAATTCCTGGTTGGAATTCGATTGCAACATAAATTTTAAATTTTGGGATTATGGTAGAAATAAACTGCAAACATGTATGAGAAAAAGTTTTGAAACTTCTGTTTTAGTCTATAATCCGTAGAGAAATTAATTGGAAAATGTAACGCCGCCTAATAATCTTTGGCAAATACGAATCAAAAATTCAACTAAGTTTCGAAAATACTTTAAACAATTTGTTTGTTACATTCTGTGTTGTAACAATGTAGATATACATTTTTTATCAGAAAGTACGTGACTATCACAATACAGTTAAATCTTTTAATATGAACATGCTAAAACTAACAACTTCTGAAAAAGGTTGTCTGATATTTATAAATATTGTGTATTTTAATGCGCCCATTTCATTCACGGTCTCTAGTTCAACTTATGCTTTATTTAGTCAAAAAAAGTGTAAAGATTTTTATAAGCGTTAGGTGGAATGTAAAACCTTGCATGCGTAAAAACATCTACTATATATTCAAAGTAAAAAATTATAGTGATTAATCAAACTTAAAAAAAAGAAAACACAAATAAGAATAAAATAAAATCGCGGACAGAGTTTATTTATTTATTTGTCTACATAACACTAAACTCTTATACAATAAACACAATATTTTAGTGCAAGGTAACATTCCACTAATAAAACACTGGTATATGCTTACGATTATTTTAATATCGATTGAACATGGTAGCGCACCTTTGAACATGTGTAATGTTTGTACGGGGCGTACAATAAGGAACGATGCGACAACAAAATGCTGCGGTCTAGATGCTTTTTATTGCAATTATCATAATCACTACTATAACGATAGACTAAACTCGACCGGTGTTTAGAGAGGTGACTTCTCGATCAGCTTGTACCAGTGTCCGCACTCGCAGCGACGGGGGTGGTCCTGAAAGAAGTAAAAATATACTTACAATAATTTTTTTTAAACAATATCTTCACAATTACAAACACAATAGTTCTGTTAATTTATTCTGTTTATTTAGTTTTAACCGCCAAGATCATTAAAAGTAAATTATTGTTATATTGGAATTCATTTTGAAATTATCAAAATTTATAATTAAAATTTCTGCAACACATCAGATTTTTTAAGCCTGATTATAATTGCCTAGTTTTAAAATTGTAATGTAACTATATAAGAATATAAAAGATGACAGCTCATATAAAACTTTTAATATGTTTAACAGATAATAAATTATTGAGTGCATATGTACTTAAACAAATGTTGGCTTATGAAAAACACTTTCCAACATGCTGCAATTCAATGCATTCCTGACTGTAAGTAAGATGTAAAACTATACATGGTTGTGTGCAGACCTTTAAATAGTTCCTTTTGTTAATGGATCTATTATTAACTCATTCAAATCTATTATATTTAGCCACACAATGCATCAATATATCTCTTCTGAGGAAACTAGTAAAAATTTATGCATTTTTATTTTGAAGAATGTATCAAAAATATTTTTTTGTAATTAAAATTATTGTTAACACGATCAAAAAAAAGGAGCGTTGTTTGGTAAAATATAAAGATAATATTTGTTGTAGATATTTTTTATGGAGGTACACAGAGAAAATATATGGCAACACTTCTTCAAATTCACTAAGATGGTGACATGGTGTGTTTAAGGCACTTTGGAGGACTATTAACGAAAATTACTTTGTAAAGCTAATATTTTAAAATAAGTATCAAAATAAATATTTTTTTATTAATAATTTATTAAAAGTGCTCAGATGTGAGTTAGATTGTAAATAAGAGTGTAATATTAACTGTAGGTTAAATTATTTATGCACTTGGGAATAGACAGAGTAAAAAACATTATATTAGCAAAAAACCTACATTGTTATTCATTGTTCATTGTTGTTTTTAACAACTAATTTTATATTCCCTAGACTGAACTTACTTGAATATAACATGAGGTAATTTGTGTTATAAAATGCATTAATTGTGAAACGGTTATGTTTCAAACATACAAATCATATTTATTTATTTTACCTTTTAGAGTTAGTAGTTTATTAGTAAGCCCAGTGTTTTCTAACATCAGGCCTACAACCCATAGGTGGGTAATTTGTTATGGGAGACAATTCAAGAGTTTAATATTGATAATATTATTAAACTCGTGTCAAGTCACCATAATGATTTATATATGACACAAAAAGGGTTGGGAAAGCTATTGTCACTACTGAAAAAGATTATCATGGAATATTTTCACAGTTGCAACATGCATAAGTTATCTTCTTGTTGCACTTTAGCCAAAGTTTGTCGTCACTCAGCAAGAAACAATTATTTTGGCACCAGTAGCAACCTGTCAGAAAGCGGTCAATAAAATATGAAGGTTCAAGTGCAGTTACACTTCTTTTTATAACATGTCTAAGTTAACCTTCACAGGATGTTTATTTTATTTATATACTTGCTACTAAAATAAAGCAAGAAATCTGAAATCATTTACAAGTTATTCTCACCTTGTGTACCCAGAGCCAGTTGATTGCTGTCGAATGTTCTTCACCTGAAAAAGCATAAATGTGATTATGCAAACATAATTTACTAGCCATTGTATTGTTACATCCTACCTACATTCATTATACAAGAGTTCAAATGTTTTCTTATTAAAAATTATCATGTATTTGTGAGTTGTGTATTAATGTTTATAAAATATAAAATTGGCAAGATGTAACAAAGTTTGGACTCTCTCAGGAGTTCTTGATAGGAATGCCTTTACAGTTTCTTTTTACCTAACTTGCACTGCCGTCTAAGTAGCATTTGTAGATGCTGCAGAAGCAAGGAAGTAACTTCTTTCAAGATGGCAAAGCTCTAGTGCTTTAGGGATCCTCAGCTCTGGCACCACATAATACAATTTCACCGAATTGAGGCCCAGGTCCTTCTTATTAGCAGATAGATGCCCCCCTGCAAGACAGGTTTCCCCCAAAGATTGTCACAATGATTGGTCTTATGCTGTTGGCATACAGTATCTTCTCTCAACTTATGTCATCAGTCCACCTACCGAAGGCTCTAGCCATGTTGTGTCACTTAAACCATGATTGATGCTAAAAAATAGCATTCACAAGACCACTCAAAGTTTATTACTCTAAAAATGCACATTCTTTAATTATTGCTCTGGCACTTCACACCTTTTGAAGTCAATGACATGTCAATGAGTCATGCCAATGAGTGAATTGCATTTGTCAATAGCAAAGAACTTGTTTCTTTTTAATTCTGAACAGTAGTTGTGTAACTGCACTAGGGTTGGTTTGGATAAAAAAAATTAATTTTACTGATGTTTATAACTGGATTTAAATATTACAATAACAATAATTTTTTAAGTATATGTGATTCAATTTAATTATATCATATGAATATTTTAGTGATTATGTAACTGAATCACTGCCAACAAAGTTATTGGAGAGATGTCCAATAACAAAAGACTTCCTTCTCCCTAACATTGAGAATAAAAACCAAGATCTTAGCAATGCTTTAATTGGTTAATATAATAAAGTTCTTGAGAATGCATAAAGTATACTTAAATTAAATTTAATGTCTGAAGATCAGAATAATATTTATTCAGTGAGAAAACATTTAATGTTACCTTAAAAATGATCATGTTTTCTAAAAATTTGCATAAATGTACTATAGTTATACACATCATATAACTATGTTATTTATCAAGTATGTTTAATCGAAGAGGTTGTGTGATTCTTGTCATCACCATCACCATGACAGACAAAAGATACCCACTGTAAAGCATAAGCCTCTTACAAAGGTCAATCATGTGCTGCCCATATCAAGTGCATTCCACCTACCTTTACTATATGTAAGGTCCACTTAGCGGTAAGGGCAACCTATGTTACACATACTAGCTTGTGGTCACCACTCAAGAACTGATTTAGCCTGAATAGCCATTGGTTGCGTGTGTAATGTGTGTAATGCAATGTGCCCCACCCATTTGTCTATTATAAAACACTATACCTGTTATTAATTTAATAAAATTAAATAAATTAACATACATATGCAGCCAACAATGCGGGCATCAAAGCAAGACGGCACTAAGGTGGGGTTGTCGCGGGTTCCTGCAGCTTTCTTCAGCACCTTCATGTTGAAGGGATCATCATTTCCAGACTGTAACGCCAGCAGTTCCTTCTTCTCGAGACCAGTGGCGTGCTCCAATGGATCACACATCACTGTGCAATGAAAAGATGATTACACTCTGGCCTACTTATGTAAAACTTAAAAAATGAACTTTTGCTAATTCTACTGCATTAAAATAACTCAACCGCCCTAAGGGCCTATGTATTGTATGTGTGTATGACAAATTTAAAACAGGATAAAAATTCATCATCACAATTAAAAATTATACTTTAACGGATTTAAAGAAGTCATGGCCATGTGCATATTTTCACATATATTATACTTAATACTTCAATTCAATAAAAAATAAAATTTTGAAGGAATAGAAAAATTTTAAGTGGTTGTAGAGACAAGAACATGATCAGTTTATGAATAGAAAGATAAGAAAAATAATATTGAAATAATTGAGTTTATGGGTTTCATTACTCGTTATCATAAGATATTTGTGTTAATAAAAGATAACATACATAACCTAAAACGTGAAAAATAATTTGTAAAATCTATATGCATATACAGCGATGCGATCTATGATTGGTTGTGTAATCATATAAAAAGTACATTTCGGATTTCGTTTTCAAATTCAAATCACGAAAAATCAATAAAATGTGGCTTATATGACCTTTTTCTGGACATTCTGTACTGTGTAACGAAGTAAATGACAACATGCAAGAATTACAAAATAATATATTTGCAATAATATTACGATAACATTACGCAATATTATTGTATTAATTGTATTTTAGACTCATTGTAAATAAAAATTATACATTTTGACATTACGTAACTAAAATATGACAAGTAAAAGGATGCTGTAGTAAATAAAATAACAAATTCTTACTTTTGTCTGCATATCCCCGACGAGCGGTGGATAAAATAAGGTTCCTGCAGGCATTTGCGCGAACAATTTGTCTACACAAGGAGGCCATTCTGTCTAGTTGTTTAACAAATATCACTGGACCGCTTCTTACGGTAGCAAGTGGAAATTTAGATTTTTGTCGGAGTGACCAACATCAAAATATACTCTGATGGTTTGTGGTATGGTTCTGAAAATGGGAAAAAATAAACCTAAAAATTACCTATCAAGATTATTCCGAAATTTATAATTTAAGAGTGTTATTGCTAATCAATAAAAATTTGCAAAATTAAATTGAATAAATTTAACAGTAAATCATTAAAAAAAATTAAATCTGTCTCGTCAGTGATTAAACTGATCTGCTGTTTAAAATTTTCATAATAATTAAAATTTACCAAATAGATTCACTGCAATGTTTAACTTTTGAACATTTAGATATTAAATGTAAATTGATTTTTATTGAAAGCAGTATATACCTCAAGTCCTGATTTTTACTGTACATAATCATAGGTGTAGCAAAATATAAGAAAAAAAAACTCGTTAAACTTATTTTCTCATTAAAGCACAATATAATTTTATTACAATCATTCCTTGAATTCATAAAAAGGTTTATGTAGTCCACCCTGAATCAACTTTACTTACGTTATTATCGACTATAGCTTAAATAAAACCACTTCGTTTGATTGATAATTTGTTACAACTTTTAATACATCTTTAAATATACAGATTATACAACACACAAAATTTATTTACAGAAGAAGAGAATAGAGATTGGATATTTAAAACTTACAAGAACCCATTATTTTTTCGCAACATTCCTCCATATTTTATATTTACATTAATAACAACAAAGTGTATTCATTTATTATTTACGATAAAACAAGTACATATTTTAAAGCGATTTTTTTACCTTTGTCAATATTTCTGTCATTTTGTAATTGTTATATGAACGAAGATGTTAAATATAGAAAAATAGTACAAATTTTTTTATACCATCTATATACAGAGCGTGTGATTCGTGCAATATACTTTAAATATTGTAACACCATTTATTTATTTGTGGGGGATTTAATTTAAATTGTACATATAGCTTAGTTAATTGAATTTTAAACCATCTTTGTCTTTAAAACACATTATTTGATTTTGTCATAATATTCTTGGTGCCGTTGAAATTATTTTCTTTTTGAATAATAATGTAGTCAGGAACTGAAATAACACAATATATTTATCAATAAATGTTTAGAAAACAAACGATGAACCTAATAAACCTAATATACTTTACCATAAAAATAAATTGTAATTTTCGTCTAATTTTGTGTATCTTATTGACACACAAAAGAAATGACGATATTACTTTCATACGAAATCAGTTACGCGTGCGTCCACTCCTTTGAATAAAGCAACCCTTGAATGAATTTAATCTCACGTCGATTTCTCCTTCCTCCAGCTGTAATAATTAATTTTGAATATGAGTGGATCAAATTCTTTAGAATCTGCATAAATAATGATTACATTCATAACATCTTACTGGGTCAATTAAATATAGTTCTCGATAGCAAGATGGCGAAACACATTCTCTGATACAACGAGTGCGTGATAAACCATTCATGTGGCTACATGCGCTGCTCTGCTCACAGGCTGTTTCGAATTCCCTGAAGGTCATTTCCTATGGAAACAAAAAACTTTACAAAGGTATAGAAAAAAGGTTCATCACTGCACATGCCTTACGTTTTTGGGGGAATCCTTATATTGATATTCTTTAAATGTAAATGGTACTGCTGCTGGCTCACAACGACAGGTTTCCCAAAATTGCAAAATGATATAAAAAGTTAACGATAAGGATATTTTTAACATTTTAATTTCTCAGTAGGTTACCGTTCAGTTTATAAAGTAAAGATACACGAAAAATCAATACTTCTCTCTATGTCATGCGTTAATGTACAATCATTGGAAATATTTATAAAGATGACATTCTCATTTAATTTATTTGATATGATTTTTTGTCTACATCCACACATAAATTTAGTTATAAAATACGTGACTAGCATTTTTTTTTAAAAATTGTAATGATCGCTGGGACGTTAATGATATGTATGTTCCGATTCATAATTGTTTTTATAAAAATATTTAACATTTAAATGAGGTAATTTTATAAACTTTACATAAAATTTGAAAATATAATTGGTTTACCATTCCAAAGAAGTATGTTACTCTTTGAATGTTGTTACTGTCGTGTCCTTAAACAAAACTAATTTCTTTGTCGTGTCTATGGTCTTTGCCAATTGAAAGTGTTACGTATTTTGCAATAGATTTGATTTTTATGTTGTTTGAATAAGTGTGTTTAAAAATATAAGCAATTTTATTTTCATTTTCGTTTATCAGTTTTTAGTGCTAGTGTTTTGTGCGTCATTGTTTTGTTCTGAGAAAATCAAGTTATTGTTTTATCCTGTTGAAGTGCAAATTGTCCACAATTAATCTAATTGGGTGAGTGTTTACTTTCTTTCGATATTAATTCGGGGCATATTTTACCTTAAGAATCCTCAGTAATCATGTAACAAAAAGTAAACAGTTATATTGGTTTTAATTCGTCTAAATATTCTCTGCACATCACACAATTTAAAATGAAATCATTTAATTCTTGAAAAAAATATCTAATTTACTTCAAATCATTCTTTGTGATGATAATGCAAACACTTAAAGACTATCAAATTTGTTTATAAATTTGTAAATGGATACATATGCCTTGTTACCTGTCAGTTGTTTAAAGTTTTGAAAACTGCATGTAATAGCAAAATGCAATTTTATATTAATAATTAGTATAGTGTATTAAGATGTTTATTTTCTTGTTGGCTTATTAAAAAAAGCATTATTTTTACTGAATAAACAGGCTTGTTATTGTTATATTAATCTACCTATTAGTAACATGCTACCCTTATAACTTCTATGAAAAACAATAACTTTAGATAAATTTACATCTAAATAACTATGGTCCAATCTAGTTACTAACTTACCCAATAATTTGGTTGATTACATTTTTTTATACCTGAGGGCGATGAGGCTGGAGATATATTTCTCTTATGAATTGTTAGGGAATAGTCTTTACATTCACATCTATTTGGTGTTACTAAAAAATTAATAGTCAAATACATGTGTAATGTTTGCTTGTTACCTTATGAAAAATGTGATTTTAATTGTTATCCATTATTTTTTGTATTAGCTATTATTTCAATAATCCTCAAATTATTATTTCATTAATCATATCATTAGAATTTCAGTTATAGTATATTCATTGATAGACAGACCTTTGGGTCTGTTTTAAGTCATATATGTGTGTCACAGTCAAATTAGATAAGTGTGAAATTGTTATTTGTTGGATCGTACTTCCATTTCTTTGTTGAAAATCTAATATTAAAGTACATTATAAATAAATGTTAGGGCATCTAACAGGTTTTACTTTGATATATATTTAACTTGGTTTGTTGATTCATTTACATAGTTGATATTATAATGTACACATTAAAAATTGTTTAATTTTTTTTAAAAAGAGCTACTCCTAAATTTCTGGCTGGTTCTCAGTAGATCAGCATTCAAAACTGGAGTTAGCTCACTACTTATAATGTTAAATTAACCAATAATTCAAAAGTGCATGATTTTAAATTTGAATTTGAAATGAAATAAAAATCTAGGATTCATTTGTAATATATAATAAGTTGTTTGTATCATACAGCTTATTGATTGTGTTTTTAACCAACAATTATTGAATATTGCCTCTGGAGTCATGTTTTGATACCTAAATATTCACTTTATTACAGTGACCCTACTTGAGTGCATTGGGTGCAAGCGTACTCGGAACGAGGAAAATCAGTGTGTCGTTCAAAATTGAACTTTATTTCTAATGACATTCAGAGTGTTTTGCTTTAAAATATTGTTTTAACTTTAGCGGAACTCTTGTGTTAAGGCGTTTTTTATCTTTAGTAGTAGTTTTACGGTTGATAATCGTTTGATGGTATTATCTGTGCTTATTTTCGTTGCATATTATTTTGAAATAACCAAAGGTTTTTATAGCGTTGCTTTATAACGGCGTGTACGGCGTCACGTTTCTTGCTTCAAGAGTGTGACTCAAGTGAAATGATATTCACAAGTGTTTTTGTATATCAGAAAATTGTTTACTAGATAGATGCGTTGTTGGAGTTTTTTTCGCTATTTCTCCCGGCGCTAATGCTGTCCAAAGTTGTAGTAGTGATGTTAGTTAAGACATAGCAACCTATCAATTCGGAGTTCAGTTGTCTCTGGCCCCCTTGTTTTGGAATGCTAAGAAGGTATTATTAACGGATGACAGCTTAAACAGGTATCCACTCATGGGGGCCTTTGAGTTTAGTCACTTCATGTAGCATCAGGCAAAGCGATGTGAGAGCTCGGTGGTGTCCCAATCCGGTGGAATTGTAGCATGTAGCGAGAGCCTGCACTCGGGATCTCCTCAAGGAGCTTTCCGAGTTTCGTTACTTAAAAGAGTCCTTGATAGGCGACCTCTGAGCCATGCCACTTCAAACTGGATCCAGCATTTCTCAGATGTTGTAGTGAGATCAAGGAGGTTATAAACAGGAAAAAATAAGATCGTTTAAGAATTAAATTTCTAGGAAAAAATTAAAATGTGACAGAGTATGCCAAAAATAAACCAGAGGGAAAATTTGGAAACTAAATTATATACAGGATGCTAAAAAATTGTAACTACCATACCGTGGAAATTGTGGAGAAGAGAGTGAGATGATGTATAGAAGGAGTAAAAGAATGAAAAAATGTAACAAAAAAAACTGTAAAATATTTCAAATTGAAAAATAAAGGCTCTGATCCTTCTAAGTTAGGGGCGAATGAGCGGTCAACAATAACAGTAAAAATCTGCAGATCTTCAAGTGCTACTAGGGCAGCAGTGCACCCAATGGCATGGTTGGGGCCCTCAATTATATCGTCTCGGAAAAACTTGTATCATTTATAGAATTTTTAAACGTTTCAATATGTTTACACAGTCATAGCTGCGTAACTCGAGAATAGCGTTCACTAGCCAAACGCGGGCTCTGTTGCCACAATACAAGGAATTTTACAATAGCAATGAAGTGTTATTGTATTCGATGAATATGTCTCGTCGCGTCGAGTTTCCCATCTGCTCGCAATTAACCCTTTCAAATTGCTGCGCAGGAAAAGATTCAGTCGCATATTAATTGTAATGTACTTAGTAAATATTACAACAGTGTTTATGGCCAGCGTAAATACTGTTATGAAAAAAAAAATATTACTTATGAATGTTGAATCTGTCATTTTTATATGATTACATCAAGATACCATTCTTGATAACGTAGTTAAGCTCTTCAACAACACCGTGTTTAATTAGTGATGGTTCTTTTACAAGACCCGGCGCCGGGTCATAAAGTACCTCACAGGCTTGGTTAGAAACCAATGTTCCGGAATTCATCAGAGCTGAAGACTAGTAACTGTCGTCTAGTCCTAATCTTAATCCACTAGATTATGATTTCTGGTCAGTTTTAGAGAGTAAGTCTAGGTATAAACGCCAAGATAATATAGTGCACCTTATGCAATCTATACGATTGGCAGTGAAGAATTTTCCTCTAGAAAGAGTACGTGTTGCTATTGATAACTGACCTCAACGCTTTAAGGGCTGTGTTGCAGCCAATGCCTTTATATATTTTAATGGTTTTATATTATTGTATTAAACTAATACACTGTAAGAGTAATAAATGTTACGTATAATAATTTAACTTATGATTTGCGATCGACAGCTTAGTTAAGACTAACTTATAACTACTATTTTACTCTTATTCACGGCGTGCGTTGTTCACGGTGGGGAAGATTTCCCATGTTACGTAATCATTCATGTAAAAAACAGACAAAAATTATAACAATCGCCTTGTTTTTAACAAACTATAGATCAAACATTTCGAGTGCAATTTATGACGTGGAAAATGTAAGCAAAATGTGAATTATTTATTTTGAACAAAGCTTTACTAATTAGAGATTACACATTTAAAGTGTTGTTTGCGATGCGGGAATTGTGAACGAGGCTTAAGTTATTTATGATAAAAACACTATACGCAGTCTGAATACGTAACTTACAGATAAATGTGCATATAAATATAATACTATGTGGTAAAATGTATTAAACAACGACAGATGTACCTGAAAAGTAATCAATTGAGTAGGTTAACAAAAATGAAAGGCTGCCCGCGCCCGTGACTCGGTACGCTAGTCAATTAAAGCCAATATAAACGCGCCGACGTAACTTCCTTGACAATGTAATAACACCGCCGGTGCGTTGGGTGCGCGTGCACCGGCTCGATCCCGCTCGGACTGTGTACTTTTTATGGGTCGTCATCGAACCGGTGTGCCGTGTGCCTGCGATTGTCGAATTATTTTTTATTTTATCATCATGTCAGCCGCCGCGATGACCGGTTTGCGATGCCCCTATGCCGTCGTAGCTCGTAACAAAGGTCCGAGCACGAGCAGCAATAGGTATCTGCCTTCGGAGGTGTATTATAATACACCTCCGAAGGCAGATACCTATTTAAATACGTTACAAAAGACTTGTAAACAATCATGTTGTTAGCGTCAATACCTAGAATGCAATCTAGCGATTAAACATTGTTTTTTGTTGTTATTAATAAAGGCTTATGAGCGAGGTGTAACCTTTGTTATTTCTTATCGAATAATAAGCAGGTGTTTAAGTATGCTTATAGATTCTTGTCGTTTAACGACAAAACGGACCGTTGTTCTGGAGGAAGCCTTCGAGTTTAGTCTTAGCGAAGAGTTGAACCGACGTAGTCAACCTCTCTGATAGTAGCTCCATGCTGGCAGCGCGAGACTGGTCATAGTTGCGATCTATAATATTTAATGGAATCAGGTGTTACCTCGCGGAAGTCCATCCTAAGTAAGAAAAAGACCAATATCTAGCCACTTCCGCACATGCAGTGGTAGTCGTGCAACAAAGTGCACCGTCCGACTCTGTTTTTGGCACTAATCGATGTAACATAACTCCTGAAGATGCCCCGTGGAGGGGTGAAACACGTGTTGAGTGATTTGGCGGTGGCGGTTGTGTGATTCGCATAGTTTGCCGCATACGCATTTATCAGCGGGCTGGCGGGCGGTGCACTTTGTTGCGATCTTTGGGGGAGGCCTATTCCTTGCAGTAGGCATCTGCCTGCGGACATGATGAAGAGGTCTAGGCTAAGCGCTTATGCCGGTCACTTTACTTCGTCTACAAATCGTTAAATTGAAAATGCGAAGGAATTTTTTTTTCTCAAGCTGGTGTATTTTTATGAATATGTTAAAATGTAAGTTAGTAGGTTTTGTAACTTTTATGTAATAATATGGTACATCGGAGGTATCAAACTCAAAACTTGCTTTAGCCAAATAAGCAATGCAAAACTGGTATGCCGCAAAAAATACTCTCTGAAAAGAATATTTTATTTTGACTAGTATATTGTAATACGTGATGATATTTTTACGTATATATTTTTCCATTGGCCGAAATTACTTTTAATATTGACCCAATAAAATATAATATAATCAGAATAGTTTATAAACAAAGTATGTTATAATTTTATACGCTGGTTTCGTTTCTAATTCACATTTCTATTTAATTTTTTCGTTCAAAATTGATCCTCTGGATATATCGACGTGGCCGCGTGTTTGACACCCCTGATTTACATGAAGTAGAAGAACAAGATACAACGCTGCACGGCAACTGCCCGCGTACTGCTGAGTGAAAATAAGCAAACGTTATTGACTGCGTTCACTTGCACTCGATGTACCGAAGCTATAACATTTTACGTTTGATTCTGAGTCTTATTACATAACGCATAAGATTCAGTTTTTGTTTATTATCACGTAGTTTCTGTTTGATGTTTCATTGTTTCCATTAGACTTACAGGCAACAACACTTAATTACGTACATGTAGATAAAGATATTGACTTGTGTTACATACGTTTTAATGCATGTGTTTACATAAATATTGTGTTTTTGTATTTTTTTGTGTTGCTGTACAAAAAAACTGGTCGTACAGGTTTAGTTTTGTTTCATTATAAAATGATTTTGATGTAACGAACACACACGAGCTGATGAACAAGTTCTCAGTAAGCAAAGGCTACGGTACAGAGGTAGGGTCAAGGACGCTCACCATCTACGAGGCTCTGGGGCTAAAGTACGAAGTGGTTGTCGTTGTTCATCGACACTTTCAGGCTGTATAACAATGTGCATCATGTGGCGGTAGCAATATCACGTCACACGAATTTGTACGTGTATTGCACGGACGAGACTCAAGATGCGATCGCAAGATGCATCGATGTGAATACGGCAACCGCATAGACACTGGCGCACAACCTGAGGATGCCAATATGGGGTAAGGATGAGGAAGTGGTCCCTCGGTAATTTTAAAATGTGAAAATTATTGACGTGATTAAAAAAAATCATTATAATTAATTGACTTTAAGTTTTAAATAGTTTAAGAGACGGTAAACACTGTAACAAAACAAAAACCTGTGCAAAAAAATTTGGGAAACATTAAACGTAAATATAAAGACAAAAGTACGGACGCTGATGTCTCTGGAATCATAATAACAATAAAATGGAAGCAGTTCTGAATGGTATGCACAACCCGACCATAACATCGTTTTGAAAGATTTTGTATGCGTAAAATACTAAATTGACTTTGTGAGTCGCATTCTGATAAAAAGATCTGGATGTCGACAGCCTAGCCACGTATGCTCGAAACCAATAATTTCAGAAACAATTACAAACGTAGGAATATTGAAATATTGACAAATGTGTTCTCTAAGCGTTTACGTCTATATAATCACCCTATATATATTTTCATTACAGAAAATAGCATTTACTGTGTATTATAAAAATGATTGCCTCGATCGTCTTCGTCCATTCAGTCAATAGGCGCCCACTACAAGGCATAGATCTTCCCCTGAGATGTCTATTTGGGGGTTTACCATAATCGCAACCCTTGGCAGGGGGGTTGGTGACCACATTGTGGTGATATGGTACACAGAGGACGCTGCTGCTAGTCCTATAGATATTTGTTTGTGAGCAGTGGCAATCATATATAATTTCGGAACAAAAAACATAAGAATATTTTTACAACATTGAACATACGGATACAGCTGAACAAACACTGACATTGTTAGTTGCTTGTGCACGTCTTGAGTTTTTGAAGATTTATATTTTAATATAACAATAAATGAGGTTTAGTTTGCTGATTGCTAGTGGCGTGGGACATTGGAGCTGTTATCAAAACTTTGTTGTCTCTTGCATGAGAGTGACTGCGAGCGAAATAGTCGTTAGTGAACTTATTTCTTTATTTAATCAATTAAAGTCTCAAATCGCGCAGAGTGGATGGCCGTTGGGGCCTTAAGTTTCATGTGGACAGACGACCTTCTAAACACTGTCGGAAGCCGCTGCAGGCCGCTTCAAACCGGCGCGGGAGGTCTATGCCCAGCGGTGGACAACCTTCCGCTGTAATGATGTTGTTTACAAAGATCCATTGGCAGCCAGTTTTTATTATTACTAATAATTGTAATTTATACTCTGGCACCTATACGGAAGAGCGAAGTCTCTAATCACAAGCAATATATTCTTTCTTAAATAGAGAATGAATGTGAACAAAAAAACTGATGTTCACGAAAAAACATCTTTATTTTTATACGTGCATCGCAAAAACTTTTTCATAAAACACTGTACCAAACAATTAAACCAATATTAAGTAAGAAAGGGACTAATATATAGCTACTTCCGCTATGCAGCAGTAGTCGTGCAATGAAGTACACCGCCCGCCAGCCCGCTGATAAATGCGCGTGCGGTATACAGTGCGAAACACAACTACCACCGTTAATTCTTTTTATTAAATGGAGAGGTCTCCACGGGGCATCCTCAGGAGTAATGTTACACCGATTAGTGCTAAACACCGAGTGCCATGGTGCCCCGTGGAGGGGTGAAACACGTGTGTAGTGATTTAACGGTGATAGTTGTGTAATTCGCATATTATAGCAAAAATAAAAAAGTATAAGAATGTTTGAATGCCTTTTATAATAATTTAGCCTAAACTAAACCATTAACGTAACTGACTTCATATAAATTTCATTTGTGAAGTTTTTTATTAATTCAAACTTTAGCGCAGACGCCGTGTCACGTCACCGGTTCTGCGTAGATGTTGAGTGGGGTCGCGTGCGCAGATTGATGTTGTATTTCGTTTATGACATTAAGTCATATTTAAAGAGTTGCAAAGGAGGTGGTTTATTTATTTATCGTACACTAAAACTCTATATAAAACAAATAAAACAGTAAATGTTAAAAATTACTTTGAATAATGAAACAATTCTTGTAACGCACAAGCTTTTAAAGCTTGAGGCGATCTCTACTAGACAACCTTTGGGTGGAGATGAGAGACATGAAGGCGAGTGCAGTTTAGGGTGTAGATAAAAATAAAAAAAATAAAAACATTAAAATACAGTACACATTTCATAGTAAAACACATTTCTACATATATATACATAAAAATACATGGAAAAGGTATTATGTAATTACGAATAAATAACAAATGCTACACAATGTCGTCTTTTAGAAACGAAGGAAGTGTGTTTCTGTCATCTTTTTAAAAGCTGGCAGCGACTTAGCGCATCTGTCTGCTTTCGGCAATTCATTCCTTAACCTGATGACGACGATAGTGAAAGATCTTTCCATAAACATAGTAGAATGAGCAGGTGTAGACAATTTCAAGTTCTCCGATGATCTAACCAACTCGTCAAGTGAGTCACGCAAAAAAAAGAAATCTAGATTTAAGGTTTATTTATTTATCCTCATCCCATAGATTTATCCATGGGGAATGGCTTATTGTCTATTGATTGAAAAGAGAGAGATATACATAGTTCTTTATTAAAGAGAATTATGAAGATTCTTTTGCGAATAGATATCGAACCTTCTTTATAAACATGTACCGGTTTTCTGACAGTGCAATTCCGAGAGATTTCTACACTTCGGTTGTTCAAGACTGTCAGTTGATTTGTGAGTTCTCTCGTGTCGATTGTAATAAGACTGCTTGAAATTGCGTTGTAATCAACAAATTATACATATCCTTTAAAAATATTATTTCTGCTAAGTTTTTCCTTGCATACGTTGCTATAATTGTTCGTTTATCCGCTTTGTCTGCTGTAAACACTGTCAATGGTACTGTGCAACAGTCGCCGGACGCGGCCGGGCGGCACGTGCTCGTCTCAATGTAAACCCACCGCGTGCCGGACCAACAGTCCTGGCTCGTGTTTTGATTTTGTTATAACTCATTTGCACTTGAAGGCTTTTACTGAGAATACACATATATATATATATATATATATATATATATATATATATATATATATATATATATAGACGTGATCGTTAATGTTGACCCTATGAGAAGGTTCAAGGTCACTCCAAACTGTCAATAATGCTTGCTTGAATTACAAATGAGGAAATCCGCAGATAAATCAAGGTCGCCAATATAACTTGAAGAATTGTAATTTATTCAACATTGGAACTTTTAATACGTCTCTTATTGATCGGCAAGATAATTTTATATTTAACTTGTCGGCTTCGCAAGGCGTTATTGTTGCGGAGAAGAATCAGGAAGAAACTTTACAACTAGTGTAGTCGAAAGATTCTCATATTGCGATCGTTAGTAGGTAGATGTGGCGCGGGTAGGAGGATAATGTTAGCATGTTTTTTTTTTAGGTTTTTCCTCCACACATGACACTACACGATGATGACTTATCACAGCGTTATTATAAGCATTAAACATGCGAAAGAGCGGTCAACACAATTATCATCATCAGTTTGTCAATTGATAGACGTCCACTGCCTCAAAGATCACCAGTATTACAAATGTTTCTCTGCTCGCATCCAGAAACTTCTCACGACCTTGAACATGTCGCCGGTCCGCCTAGTGGGGGAAGGGGGGAGCCTACCCATTAGATATGTTTGCTATCAGTTTAGCTTTAACTTTATGATTTAAATTTCTCTGTTTTTCTGATCGTTATCTATTAGTCAGTATTTGTTAATAAACAATAGTAGTTTGTTGAAATGTAAAACAGATGTGTTGTGTATGCATGCAATCGAACCGCGACGAAATGGAACTGATAAAGGTCGAACGAATATTAACAAGTTTAATGAATCACAATACGAAATCGATTGGTCGCGTCCGCGCGCACTTGATTTGTTGTGACGTCATTGATTTGGTGCGCCTTCTACACGGGAGCTCTGAGATAACACAATTAAAATAATAGCGGTTGTAAGGCACACGTGTTAATATTATTGAGTTTACTGACATTATTAGGTTCTCTCGTTTGATGAAATTTAAAATTTTCTACAATTACTTTTGCTTTATTTGCAATAAAAGTGTTGCTGAATATACTAAATAATCATGATAAAAATGGCAAAGAATGTTAATGAATAAAGACATCGCTGTTTAAGACAATAACATTGAAACACAATAAATTTAATTATTTAATGGAATCAGGCGTTATTTTGCGGAAGTTCATCCTAAGTAAGAACGGGACCAATATTTAGCCACCCTTCCACGGGGCATCTTCAGGAGTTATGTTACACCGATTAGTGCCAATGGCACTCTGTGTTTGGGGTAAAACACGTGTTGAGTGATTTAACAGTGGTAATTGTGTAATGCGCATTTACCAGCGGGCTGGCGGGCGGTGCACTTTGTTGCACGACTACCACTGCATGTGCGGAAGTGGCTAAATATTGGTCCTTTTGTTGCTTAGGATGGACTTCCGCAAGGTAACGCCTAATTCCATTAAATATTTGAGACAAAACCTGCATATATTTTGATCTTCGACACCGCTCCGTTCCGTCAACTAGAAGGACGCTGTAGTTATTATTGTATTGCAGCCCCCGGGCGACTCTAAGGGTCCACCCTGGCGTGGAGGTTCGTGAAAATTTGTCTGCACTCGATAGTGAAAATCATTTATTCAACATTGGATCTTTTACAAATCTGTTATTGATCGACAACATATTAGTACTTTTTTAAATCTATTTTATTATTGACTCTATTCGGCTCCGTTCGTAACACAACTATAACTAGTTTTGGAGAAGAAGCAGGAAGAAACTTTACAACAACACACCTTTTAATAATGTTTAACATTGATTTATATGTATACACTTTATCAGATATAGTATAAATGTAATCAAAGTATACAGGTAAAGAATTCTTGTCATTTAAAATAACTAAAATGCTGGTTTAACTTATCATATCTTAAGATGTTGTTGTCTTCCACTCGGAATCGATTCGTTAATAAATCGATTACATTTCTTGTCTTTTTTTTTAAAAAAAGCTTTTAATTCAAGTAGCAATTTACGGATGAATAATGTTCCTGATTTCTGCAATGCTAAACTAGATCACAGACTCCATAATGTCAAATCGGCAATTGATAATTTGAAGGTTATATAATTCAATAACGGAACGAATTATAATGTTTGTGTATAACCAATTATTAAATTAATTAAAATATTAATGTTACAACCGATCTTATAAATTAGTATTAGTGTCGATATTTATGCAGCTTAACTGTAAACGAACAAAAATAAACTTTTGGTGTCGTATTTCCGTGTAGGTTTTAATTTAAACATTTGCTCTTCCAGCCACAGACTGTTGTGCACAACATATACACTTACATGTGCTATGTACTCGGCATTTTTCTACGTTATTATACGAGGAATGAATATATCCCGTTGGCGAACGAGTAACCCACGCAGCAGATCAGATTGGCTTTGAATGGCAATGGGCACATAGCGTACACAACAGATGGCCGCCGGAGCCTTAAGGTTCTGTCGTTGAGACCACGGATTGGAAAGCACAGCGTACGACGTCCACCTGCTATGAAGACGCTGATTACAGTCCTGAAATCTATGAGGGTAGTCTATGGCTAGTAGTAGACGTTCTGTGATAGAAGTGATGATGATTTATAAAGTTCACCTCTATAATCCGACACACGAGAGCTTCATGTGGTTGATCATAGCGGTCTATTGACTGATCAAAGACGTATTTCAACATTGTTTATTGGTTTGGACGAAGTTAGTGCTGTTAGCCTTGCGGCTTTTACAGCTTCATCTGTAATGAGTTCACGGAACGGAGGGGTCCGTGAACTATATTAAAGACGTATTTGCTATTGTATAACCATACGTGCCAATGATATTTCCTGATTGGGTTCGTTGGATTTTGAAATAGAAGATCCAACGAACCCATTGAAGACAAGCGTGTTGCGGCTCGCCTGTGGTCATTAATAAACCAACACACACAAACATCACACACATACACTAAGCCTTTCGCGACAACTAAGAAAAGTTAACTATAAGTTAACTTTAATTCCTTAAATATTGATTAATCTAGCTAAGTTATTCAATAAGCACTTTAGTTCGTTACGTTTTATTTGTAACGTGTCGATAGTGTGTTGTGTTGTGCCGATGTCTACTTGATTATAAATAAACATGAGTTCCAATAGTCCGCGTCGCGCGTCCATTGCCGGCACCCCCGTAACGTGACGAGCCTTATTCTATCGCAGCCAGTGTCAAAAGTCAACGCTCTATAAATAAAAGAACAAAGGACTTGCCACTCGTCGTGAATACGCAGCGACGTTCCGATACCACCGCGCAGTCGGCGCCGCGTTGCTCCCGCGCCTGCACGGACGGCCCCACAGATTATATCTTTGCTTTTTTTTTATTTTTCGCGCGCTTTTTTGCTAACTCTGCAGATGACAGCGTGATATTTTTATTTTCAAGTTTATGTCCAGTGATTGCGTGTGTGGCCAGTGTTAATATTAATTACACATTTGTTTTGTAAATTTATGCAGTGGTTTTTTTTTTATTAAACTAGTAGTATTTTCGATGTATTATTTGTGATAATATAGTGAGTTTTGTTAATACGTATAGTTGGCTATGTTATTTTGGTATGAATCGAGTGACTATTTAAAATTGTGAAGAATAAAATGCGTTCAAGTGAGTAACAAGTGATTAATTATTTTTTGTTTAATACAAGCGCGTGTTTTTTTTTAAATATGTTATTGCATTAAACGTGAAATACGTGAAATTTTTAAAATATTCAAACTTTTTGTAAATGTAGTAGTAATCGTGTCATGGGCACAAAGAATTCTTAAAACTGTGGGCAAAGTCAATATTGGGACGCATCTGGTGAACGGCCAGTCGTTGCCCTCGATGTATGTTATTCTCTAAACACAGCTTAGATCTCGTGTCAACAATAAATCAATAGAACTGTGTGTGTGTTTTGCGAACACGAAAAATAGGTCACCATAATGTTTATTGTCTTTTGTCTGTCAGTTTTAGATCAATTTTTGAATTACCTATATCTCTATGCAAATTTATTGATTAGTCTGTTTACAGTTACATTTTTACAGAAGTAATATAAGACGTACACAGTTGTGTAGAATGAGTTGCGCTAGCAATTATAAATATACACAAAATAACAAAGGTAAAAAAACTGGGATATGATGTTCCTCAAAAGGCTATGCCAGTAATTTTTTTTCAATGGTTATTTAAACCCTCTCGCGGGTACTCTGAAGTCTAATCACTCCATGGAGTGTCCATAGAAGTGATCTAAGACCTCGGCAGGAGTTAGTGGGGATATACCGTAATCGCCTCGCTTGGCAGGGGGTCGGCGATCGTAGTGTGGTATTAAGGTCTGCAGAAGAAGCTATTCGTGAGCAGTGGAAATCTTATATAATGTACAAAGTGTGAATTATAAAAGATTGTACCCTAAGAATCGAACCCACGACTTTCGATCGCGAATGCTACCGCTGTGCTTTCGATGCTCAAAAAACATTCATAGACCGGTGAATGATTAGATAGAAACAAACAATTGAGCCATGATTTTAATTTGTCTACGAGATCGTGTTACGAATGAGGAGATATGAGTACGAACGTAACTAATCCACATAGCCCAGCAGATTGGCGAGTTGAACTGGTATTCTGCAGGCCATAGAGAGCAGAACCTATAGCCGATGAGACCTTAAAGTCCTGAAGTGAAGACTTCGTACCGGCAAGTGCAACCGGTACTTTTAAAAATCTGAAAGAGAAAAGTGGTCCAGAGGTGAGCGCGCTACATCTGAAATGATGATGTTTATAAACATAAGTAAAGAAAGGACCAATATTTAGCCACTTCCGCACATGCAGTGGTAGTCGTGCAACAAAGTGTGCGGCAATGCGTATGCGGCAAACAATGCGAATCACACAACCGCCACCGCCAAATTACTTAACACGTGTTTTACCCCTCCACGGGGTATCCTCAGAAGTTATGTTACACCGAATAGTTTTCATTAAATATTTATAAACATAAGCCCAATTGTCCTCTTTCTCACTTTGAATAGCGACTTAAATGATTGTCGCTCTTCTAACCACGTGGAATGCTGGTATATCATCTAGATATACCAGCCGGAGCGTAGCTTCCGGAGGGGGCCATCGAGTTTAGCTTAGCGGTCGCTATTTGAAGTGATTTGGCGCAAAGGCAGAGAGGGATCTTTCGACTTGAGTTGTCATTTGAAACGCGTTAAGTGTTACGATTAGAGAATGTTTCAGAGGGCTAGATGTCAGTTTGATCATTTCAGCTTGAGAACGCTCACAACTGGATATATTCCATCCCCTTAGGTTTCCAATAGAATCGGGTTACAAGAGGCCCTACATTCAGCGTCTTCCGACGAACTTAACAACGTCCATCGTCTATCAAACTTGTGGGTGGACAACACTACGCTTACCAGTCCGTGATCCTCACCCCAGATTCATAAGACCTCAACGGCCATTTGTTTTGTGCTCTGTGTGTAACACTGTAAAGAAATCCAAGTATACAATTGTGGAGACCATAGTCTATTAAACTGATATACAAAAATGTACTTATGTTTATGTTATGTTCAACTTTGAATGATAAGCATAATTGCTTGAGGAGTGTGTATTGATGAAATAATGTAACTTCGAGTCTATGTACCGATAAACAAGTACAGGTCTAAACCTGGTTTGACTAAATAAGAATATATGACAATGGGCAAACAGCCTTTCTACAGTTCGAAAATGTATGCCATGTCACTGTTGATTCTTGTCCGCTAATGCCGACACAACCGAACGGTGCCCTTATATGCAAGTACCCGACATAAAGCGACAGCGCGAGGCAATCTACTACCAGCGCCATCTATCGGCGCCGCCCGAATTAATAGCATTCCGTCATTTCTATGATGTTGCGGCTTGCACAACGCAGTAGATAGTGCAGCTTGTGGCGTGGTTAATGGCTAGTATATGATACATATTTAAATTACCTTCAATCTGGTTAGACTACGAATGGATATTTGCATATATCAAATTTTGTCTCGGTGTTACGGTTTTGGGGCTTTTGCAAAACGACTTTATATTTAATAAAAAACAAACGGATGTCTACAATTTAAGTTGCATCAATTATATCTTTAATAAAAAAAATATACGTGAACATCCTACCAGCACGTGGTAAGCTTCGTTACGCGGCATCTCTAAGCGAAAGTTATTTCTGTTCGATTTCCGTATGGCAGTGTCCATTGAACGGAGCGACTAGATCGTACACTTGTTCGCTTTGCAGAACTGTCGGTTTATAATTATAGTTAGTTTTTAACCATATTATTGTTATCGCCCACCTGTAGCGGTAACTGTTCTGTTTACCAAGCAAAATGTTACGGTAGTGGAATAACTAACACTTTTCGAAGTGGTTGTTATGTTTTTAGGCAAGCAATAGCTATCGACCAAGCGAAGGTTTGGTCCTCTCAGGCGTCCATGTGTCGGAGCGATAGCAAAATGTGATTTAGGATATGAGTAAAAATTTTAATTGAATTAAATCTGAAGAAAGAAATAGTGTAATAGTATAATTGTAAAATATAATAACGAAAAAGGATGGGAGGCGATTTACGAATGAATTGTAAATAAGTCGCAAAAGTGAAAGAAATTATAAAAAAGAGCGAAAGAGATTGAGATGGATAACAGAAGGAGAATACAAAATAAAAAAAAACTGAATAGAGTCCAAGCCGAAGTCCTCTCGTGGGGGACCTTGAGCCTAGTTTGTAGAGCGTTTACATAAGCGATCTAAGAGCTCACCAGCCTTCTAATCCGGTATAATAGTAGTATGTGCGGCCCGAGCCTGGGGTCCTCCTGGAACCCTAAGCCATTGCTACCTTACCTGTGGTCCTGCCTCCTCAGACGGCAGAATTTGTAAATGTCATTTAGGCTGTACTGAGAGTGCGTTCCGAAAAATGCTACAACTGTGTTTGTCAACCGTATTATTAAACGTTTGAGTTACCAGTAAATTAGTTATACGATATTATTGTAATTACCGTACTGTAACACCGTATTGTAGCATACAGAATGTTGTACATTAAAGTGTTTCATGCAAATTCATTTGAAATTAATCGGAGAAGGGATGAGGAAGGGGTCGCACGAACAGTATTAACCAATGCCGGACATTGTAGCCGATGATTTAAGAAATGCGAGAAAAAAAATTATTCGGAAATATTAAACGTAAACGTTTAAACAAAGTCTTGAATATTACAAACAAAGTCGGTGAAATATAGAAACCTATTAAAAATTAAACCCTCGATCACCAAGCACCGAGATCAATGTTTTGCCCTATTTTTCATTCTCACATGGCGGAGGCTTAGAATGACCAGTTTATATTTGTAGTATTGGACTCCCTGATTAAATATATAATCAAATTATATTGCGAAACCATATGTTATGTATGTCATAATAGTTGACACTATGACACTGTAGTATTCCGGGGGGAAGGCGACGAAAGTGAGGTGATGAACGAAAGGAATGAATAAATGACATTGACAAAATTAAATGTTTTTTAAAATTAATCCCTGTGTACCCGAGATAGATAAAGTACGAAAAACCCCATAAAAAGAGAGTCCAAACTTAATTGAAATCCTCTTAAGAAAAGCGTGTTTGCACTGAATACGGTTTTACGATCAGCAAGCACGTGGTGTTCATAAGTTGAGCAAATGCAAATTTCTATGGAACGACTAAGCGAAGGTTCGTTGTCTTCGTATCGCATTTAGCTGCTGACTCACTCGCTACTGGGGGACAGATATATTCTGCAGGCGCCGCTCCCTCGACTCCCGTGACTCAGTGCATAAGCAGCTGAATTGGAATAGGCGAAGGGGTGATTACAATCTGTGACGCGAAGACACGTAAATTAACATAGGTATGTAATAGAGAGGTTTACCCGTGTTCAATGGCAGTGTAAAAAACGAACACAAAACCGCAAAGAGAATAAAAATGAAATTGTCCTGTTCGATTTTTTATGAATGTCAGATTAGTTCTTGCATCTCAGCACTAGATGGCGTAACCAGTAGATTGAATCGCGATATCGATATTTTATGTTCATATAGTGACACCTGGTCTGATTTTTATATCCAATACATCAGCAACCACTGCACCTGCAACACTGCACAGGTCGTGGCGTTCTACATAACAAAACAAAGCATCACCCATATTTAATGGAATCAGGCGTTACCCCGCGGAAGTCCATCCTAAGTAAGAAAAGGACCAATATTTAGCCACTTCCGCACATGCAGTGGTAGTCGTGCAACAAAGTGTACCGCCCGCCAGACCGCTGATAAATGCGTATGCGGCAAACAATGCGAATCACACAACCGCCACCGTCAAATTACTCAACACGTGTTTCACTCCTCCACGGGGCATCTTCAGGATCATCACCCACCACGCCACAACACTTGTTTTTAGTGAGCGGCCGCCCGCTCCCTAACCGCAAACAGCGTGGGCGAACTGTGGCTAGATCCGGATCCCTCTTCAGCTCGCCTGTGGTCCACGCTGCCGTACTAACCCGCAAGCACACTCCAGCAACACACCCCGTCAAAGCTCTACCGCGAAGAGCCTTAACAACGTGCGAGCGTCCCCGTGTAACTGGTAGGCGCCCCACCAGCTATTAGTTTCTAGTTTTAAATCTAGTTCACAGACCCTTCCGCTCCGTGAACTCAGTACCGATGAAGCTGTAAAAGCCTTGGGGCTAACAGCATTAATATCTTCAGAAACAATAGGGTACATATTCAATAGTTTTTATTATTCGGTAAACTTACCCTCCGGTGTTGGTCCGGTGTTGGTGGGTGTTGTGTCATTTTATTTTAGATAAAGTGTAGAAATAAACTAGGCTTTAGCTTTAAGTGGAAGCAAATTCATGTAATTTTTTAAGACCAAACTTTCACTGGTGCTCAAATGGCATTTACAAATTCAGCAGCTTCAGTCTAAGTCAGCCTAAGACATCTTAATGTAGCGAACTTGAACCGCTACCTATTACTATTTTGGCGTTAGTGAATAGGCACAATGGCCTCCGAGATGGGACCTAATATAAATCTAGTTATAATGTAGAAGATTCACTCAACTCATTGTTTTTCTAGCTTTTTTGTGCCATGTCTAGCCTAAGCCTTTCTAAGATTCTTACGTTCCGTTATGAAATATATATTATTTTTATATCAAAGCGAAATAGTTGAACCTTGTGTCTAATCCATTTTCGAATTGTCCCCCTGTGGGGCGTGGGCCTCGCGTTGGGGAAAGTTGTTATAGCCTTATTAAACATGTCTTATGTCATGACCTGTGACAAATATCAAATTTTTAAAGTTAATTATTAACATTGATTAATAAATATACAAATGTTAAATTCGAGTTTAAACGGGCTGTTGTGTCGAGTGACGGAACACGGCGGGCACATGATTATTCATATTTATCGACCCCAGTATTAAAGGTCGGTAAGACTGGAAATAAACAAAACTGTAATAAAAATCATTTAAAAAGCAATCTAGGCACGATAACGAAGAGTTTTAAAGAAAATATAGTTTTTAACTCTATCAAACTAGAAATAAAACGTGTCCTAAAAATCTGTGATATGTAATGTAAAATTGTGATCAGGGAATGTAGATGAGGGAGGAAAGGCGGTGTATGGAAGAAGATTTGCAAATGATGCCAGATAGAACATGCGAAGGACAAAAGGTAGGCATAAAAGATATTGTGAAAGAAGTAAGGAGTATGTAAAACAAAAAAAATAAAAAACGTGAAAATTCCATTTACCCGAAATGTTAGGGGGAACGAAAGGTCTCAAAAAAGGTCTCAAAAAACAGGGGACACTAAAATAAATAAAAACCTTATATTTAATTACCAAGTAACCAAGGTTTTTATATATTTTGGGAGATTGGCGAGATCCCGCCTTGGGCTGACAGTCAACACTGGTTTAGGATCAAGTGGAAGTGGAAGGTTTCAAGTGTGTGAAAAAGAGGCGGACTACAACTTGTTTGGTTACTGCCGTCGGTATGCTCATCGTTCTTCTTTGCTGTCCTGTCAACCTACAGACCCTCATTGTAAGACCTGAGCCTTCCGCCACAGGTTGCCACGATGCCACCGATCTTGCCCGCATCCAGAAGCACGCCGCGACCTTGACAATTACATAAGTCGGTGCTTAGCGATCCGAAAATACAAGAGTTTAAATTCGTCAAAAGTAAACTTGTGGCTTTATTAAATATAAATAATTGTTTTGTGGTTGCGATCTAATTGCGTGACCTCGCAATGTCCGCCGACACAGTTCGATACGATTATCGAAAACAGTACAACGAACTAATTATAATTCATTTTGTACAACTCAAATGTGACCGTAGTGTTAATATTTTATTAAAATTATTGTTTCGATACCCGTTTTCAACTTAAAATTTGACTGAAAAGTTGAAATTTTTAAACTATGTGATATTTTTTATACGAACCCTCCTGTAGACCATACTTCGTAAAGTATTAGAAAACTAATTAAATATGAATGAAATCTATAGTCTTTGCAAAGTTATATCGTGAGAAGGGGAAATAGGGGTGCATTATTATAGACCTATATGATGTGAGCCGATTTTGAAAGGTTCTCGAGTGGCGACCAGGAGCCGGTGGACGCGGCGTGGGTAGGTCCCCCCACTGGGTGGACCGACAACATAAATAAGGTTGCGGATGCTGCTGGGCACGGGCAGCGCAGGAGCGGTCATGGTGGCGATCATTGGGAGAAGCCTATGCCGTCTTGCAGTGGGCATCCATCGGCTGAACAGAAAACGAAGAAGAACCTGCCTTGTCCATGTATGTCGGTCACACAGCCAGGAAAAGTGACCATTTGGAAAAGTTATGATCACTGGAAACGTAAATGGTCGGCGATGGTGAGGCCGCAGCGCCTGCGCTGGTCTGATGAAGTACGAATCATGCTTGTAACCACAGGAGCCGTCGCAATAGATACTACCGAAGACCGGCACAGTGTGTAAAAATGTAATATTGTAAAGAATGCCGCGAAGGGAGAAACATGATCTATAAAAAGTATGTAAATAAAAGCAATAACAATGAAAGAAAATGTGAAGGAAGCAAGAAGATAGGGCGTCAGATATTTTGAGCTACTAAAGGAGTAAAAGAAAAATAATACTGAAAAACTTAGTGAAATCAATGTCCCTGTCCCAGAAAATGATAGAGGAACGAGAGGTCCCCGAAAACAGTTATTTAAAAAGCGCGTAACGTAGTGCGCATAAACATTAAAAAAGGCCAAAGTCCTCAGGGATGGGTGGCAGGCAGAAGGTTTAGTTAGCATATGAATCACTTTTGAGCAGCTGTCCGGCGAGACGCGGGCATCGTCTGCGACGTTACGTAACAACAGGAGGTTGAGACGAGTTACGTAATGCCCGCGCGCCCGTTACTTTGCCAACATTTTAACGCGCATCCGATACTGTCTGCGGTGAGATTTTCGTTTTTGGCCAACTATGTGGCATCGTACCCAAAATAACTGCCGTTGGCAGAGAAAGTGAAAAATGCCGTCTAGAATGGGTCGTCTCTTGTGAGTGTATTTACTCGAATAATACTTCAATTGTGTCCACATATTTGATGATATTTTCAGTTTTATCCTCCTTTGTGTTGCGTCCCTCTGGTTAGAATCGTGACTGCATTTGTAGTTTGCCGCACACTACGTTACGGAACATGTGCCGGTCGTCAGCGTTGTCTATTGTTTTTTTTTTTAAATTAGTTTTACAAAATTTGCTCTAACATAGACAGAGCTTATATTTCTATTTACAATTTCTAGACAGAGGGGGGATATCCTGCATAGGAATTGTCTATTGCTTAGGATTGTCCAGCGATTTTCCGTCAACTTGATTCTGTCGTAGATCCATCCAATGTGGGCATATCCACGACCACAAAAGTTAACTTTGGACGAGCAATTCTTCGAGCTACGGCTGTGACCTTGGTTATTCAGCAGATCTCTTTACTTCTGCTCCAATTCCGCAGAGATGCTCTTTAGGAAAGCTAGAGCCTTCTAATGAAGCTCATCGTAAATCGCCACGCCTTTACCAACGAGGGCTTAATAAATGATGTAAGTGATGTTTGTGATTTCATTTAAACATCTACAATAGTCGGCGTTTTGTTATCAGGAGATAATAGAAGTTTCTAGTTGCTAGTACGCATTGAAGTGTAATCAAATGTTTTCTTATTTCGCCTTTAATCTTATCGCTGTATAATATATTATCTTTACTTCGGAAATTAAACAGTCATGTACACTTTACGTGTTTCTTATTCCATTTCGAGTGTCGCGGGATCGATTCTTGTAAACTATTTTTGTATTTTGCGAATATTTGCTTCATCATATATAATTATAAAGATAAAATCCGAAAGTGACTTGTAAAAAAAATTTTGAAGTAATTGAGCAAATTCTTCACAAAAAATAAACATGGAATATGCGCAAATTTACATAAATATACAACATTGATAAACAATATATGATTAAAATAAAATAAGTACTTTGTTTTAATCGTACGTAACTTTTCCTTTCTAAAGTATATTATAACCTAACCCAACCTAACCTAACTTTTAGAATTTCTGAAATTGATATACCATTTCAATTATTTTCGGCTGCTTAGGATGCAGATGACTGGCATGGTTAATACTACGAGTATAGTGCGCGCTCTAACGCTGGTTAGTTATGTTACTGATGAAACGAAGGAGGGGCTCGATTGCCCATCACACTATACGCAAATCATCTCGTAACTCCCGTAACGGTAAAAGGGAAAGATTCTTGCTATATTCCATCAATTTTTGAGGGTATAACAACATCACGTCACCCAATCGCTCGGATCATATCGTCACAATGTCCAGCGAGTTTGATTATGTCATCGGTCCATGTAGTGAGGTCCCAACCGTGGTGCTATATGTACAGCAACCCAAGTGACATTTACGCAGACGCGAAGGGGCAGGGCGCTTAGGGCTCCCCGCACAAAACTTCTTTTAAGGTAGCGAATCACAAGAGCTCCCGGGGAAGCCTCGGCTCGGTCCACTACTTTTTCAAGGTATGGGGAGGTAGCCGATCTCTCAGATCGCTTTGGCGGGTGCTCCTTGGATTGACTAAGTTCAAGGGCCCACACGAGTGGAAAACATGACATTTAACATCTACTCATTATGTGGTTATATGTAAGTATCAATAACAAAGGTTCAGCTTATTTTCGAGGACAGTATCACAAACACAGAAAAACAGTCGAGCGGACCGGTTCCCGTATACTGATATCTATTTTTAAACCACGAATATGTAGATTAAGTCGTATTGTACGAGCGGTAAAGTCCAAAATGTCATGTCGATTGTCGTTTTGAAACGAAATCGCACTGGCGCAAAATTATCAACGACAAAAAACAGGTCTTTGTTTTGTTTATAGCAACAGATGTTTTATTAATTTAAATACGCGTACACTATATAAAGTTTATCTTGCATATTCTACTCCAGGGGTGTCAAACTTTAGGTAGCTTTTGAGTTTGACGTGAGCCTTATAAGAAATGAAGGCTCAAGGTTACTGTGAGAGTAATTTAGAGGAAAGGCTATACTCGGAGTTTCGTTACGAGATCGAATGAAGAAAAGAGGAGATCCGCAGAAGAACGAAGGTCGAAGAAGTGGCAGCAGGTGCGGCACTTCGTCAATGCAATCGACTGCTTTTGGTGCTGAAAGGTTCATGGGTGGCGACGAGCCGGTACGGTAGCCGCGGCGACATATTCAAGATCGTAGGACGTCGCTGAGTATTGGCAGCGAAGGACCCAAAGTTTATTTAAACTTTAAGTGGACCGTAAAATAAAATTAAATTCATAGAATACATTACTTATTTTATTGGTCAAAATTGTTTTCAAAATGGACCCAAAAAAATATTGACTGGGCCGCAAGAATGTTCACCGCGGGCCGCGGGTGTGACACCCCTTTCTACTCGTTATTATTTTGTTTGGTAGCTCTTAAAGTCTGTTGATATTATTTATTAGGCGGGTACAGCAGTTATCTTTGTTGGCTTTATTATATTTTTATTATGGTGGAAGTATATCTTATCGCTGTTGTAGTTCCAGAGATGTGCCAAAACATACATATACGTATGTGTGTAGTGAAACCTAAGACGTTGTGAGATCTTTGATAAGAATGATAATGTTTTAATCTGTCTCTCTGTTGTATATGGCTTAGCACAACAGTGATTTTATGTCAAAAATATATATAGAATAAATAGACGTTTTCAGATAAAAAATTGTATTTTAATATGCAACGTTTAAGCTAAGAATATTCTCGCACAAAACACCGCGATGTCTGATGAAGGTATTTGTGCTTTGTGTGTTACCAGTGATGACATGTTGTTGGGGGAACAGTTCTCGTTTCGTTGCTGTTTGCCGTCGTCTTGCGGTGCTTCCGTGATCTCAGAGTTCTTCTTTCTTAAATTCTTCTTTCATAGGGTGTCTAGTACCATATGGTGACTCATGTTGGTGGTCTCCCTGCTCCCGGGAGGCGGCTCAAAGTGTAATTATCGAGTTTCTTGGTAGGTTCTTTTTGATTAACAAAATCATATTCGGAAAAATAAATATTTGTTTTATTATTGATATATTTAATATAATTTTTCAAAAATCGCTCCACCTTATAAAATGGTAACAGATGATGTAGATGTCGGCGTGTGGTGTGGTGTAGTGTACACATTGACGTGCGCGTGGGCACAGATATCCGATGTGAAACAATCTATTTATTGTAGGACGAAGACAATGTACCTTTGTGTTTATGAGAAAGAGGTTTCCAGTAGTCTTCACACTTCACATTGTGTAGTATGTACGTAATGGTTCTAGACATTGAAAAGTAAGAAAAGGACCAATATTTAACCACTTCCGCACATGCAGTGGTAGTCGTGCAACAAAGTGTACCGCCCGTCAATCCGCTGAAAAATGCGCATGCGGCAAACAATGCGAATTACACAACCGCTACCGTTAAATCATTCAACACGTGTTTCACCCCTCCACGGGGCATCGTCAGGAGTTATGTTACACCGATTAGTGCTAAACACAGAGCACTAATGGGTGTAACATACTACATAACGTCACTGCTTAGTGATATTCATGTTCCGTTTGTTCGGAGGGCCCTTGCGGGCGCGCGCGGACTAGTTCATGTCTATTTCGCCATATTGACATCACGCGGCCACCGGTCGAGCCAGGCCGAACCATAACTGAGAGATTTCTAACTGCCTCGCGACGTACACATATTTCATTATGTTTGTGTGTTTATATTTTTTATACAAAGAACTCTATTATACGGTACAAAGTGTTTATGGAAGAAACATTTTTGATTCCATACGCATTTAAAGTTTCATAGAACTGTTAACTAAACACTTTTGCGGCTAGTGGAGAGTATTTTTTACTATTATTTTTATAAATTATAAACTACCAAGGACTGACTATATTTGTTTTTGTATTTTGTACTCATTTTTGTGATAATTCATTTTCTGACAATTTATGTGTTATACGAGATCCGATTTTTTAATAAAATCCGCACAACATTATTATCATTATACCATTTGAAAGAATTCAAAGCATATTAAAAGTAAATTGACGGAAAAGGCTTATTATTCAATAAACGAATATTTAAATAACAAGAATCCTTGGCAGCGATGTCGCCTGATTATTTTGTTTTCATTTAGGCTGTATCTGATAAAGTGTATATGTGGTAAATCGTTGTTGTTAAATTATTAAAACGTGTGTTGTTATGGAGTTTCTTTCTGCTACTTTTACAAAACTATAACAACTTGCGAGGCAGGGTGGAGTCAAAAATGAAATAGATGTAAAAAAAATAGACGGTTATAGCTCCTAAAAAGTTCTAATGTTCAATAAATGTATTTTATCTTTATTTTTATGATCGCTTCGACACCCGCTATTCTTTCTCCAACCGAACCATTGACTTAATAGATAACGCTATTAGATATTGTATCAGTCATTTATCATTTACATATATATGATGATAAAATGAAACATGCAAAAATAAATGTATCTAATAAAAATAAGGTTAGGTATGCCATCACCAGGTGTTCATTGTTACTGTACCGTTGTTGATTCTTCTGCGGGTTTCCTCGCTTCTCATTCGAGCCTTCCTATGAGGCTGATTGTGAGTTTCAGGTTCACACGTCATCACTGGGATCACATACCTTCGTCTTGAGATATCGCGGTATTTTGTATGAGGAGGTGTTTCGGATCTTTCGGAACGCTACCCATCCGAGTTGGATTCGGTGATAAGTTTCTTGTTTCTAAACTTACATAGGTAGAGTTTTTGTCGCAGGTATATCCTCCGACAAGTACTCGGGTAGGCGCGACATGGGCATTAGGCAGTTATTTCCTCTTGTCCATATTTATTTCCAGGTCTACTTGTCTGCAGGCTCCACTTATATAATCCAGCATTGATAGGTCATCGAGCTGGTAGAGGTCGTGTGCCTTCCGCGATGTGGATCGACGGCGTAGTCAAGGCCGTGGGAATTCGCTGCGTCAATGTAGCGCAGGACCAGTCGTCGATCCTCGGGGGAGGCCAATACCTTGCAGTGGGTCTATCGGCTGATGATGCATACGATGATGAAAGGTGTGGTCTCCATGCACATTGGTTATTTCAGTCGTGGAATATTTTTGTATTTTTGATACGAATTCATATAACATTTATATTACATTGCATACATCAAGTGTTATATATGCGTGATGATGATATTGCAATTTTATTCATATTGTATTTTTATTAACAAAATTATGCGAAGACTTAGTACTTTTAGAGTCACATCTTGCATTTCAAAACGATGTCAATGTTTCGTTCTGCTTGAAGTATTTTCTTTAGTTGGCGAACTTTTGTTTGTAAGCTGAAGAAAATAAACATTTAGTTCTGAGGCACATTTCAATAGCTGTTATTGAGACTGTATTCTGAAGTAGGATAGTGGGAATTAAAAAGAGAAATATATGTTGTGCATTTTTGTGACTACTGATATATTATATTGTACTTCATTGGCTTCCTTTTTCATCGAACAGACTCCTCTCCCTGGCTACCAAGTTTCAATGCTTTAGAAGCATGTTCTAGAAAGGAGTCGATGTTCGTTCTTGACAGGCCTAGATCCTTCAGCAGGTTATATAATGATTTAGCTGTTGTAATTCTCATTCCCGTATCTAGCACAATTTCTAGGACTAGGAATATTATGTTTCTATTAGTACTTCACATTTTTATGTTCTAGAAGAAGCTCGGTCTAGAGGATGACGCTGTAATATTTCTCTAACTTAAAGTAGTAAAAAGAAAAATAGAAAGACTTTACTTTTATCGAAAGATTTAAATCCCCGTTCCTGTCTAGTAGACTTGTAGATCTATGTGTCAACAGGAGAGTGTGTGATTGAGCATGAACTATATATTTCTCTCAGGATTAGCTTGGATTGATAGCTATTTTTTTACAATAAAATTTTTTAGTTTTCAATTTTTTTTGGTCGCGTTTCTGCGTGTCCCAATGTTTACTAAGCCTTTTAAAGTATTTTTTTAACTTAAATCTTAGTTTCTTAAATCATTGAATTGCTGTGAGTGACTAACACCGAGGGCCACCGGTGCGGTTGAATTGAAGCCTCGTTTTCGCGTTTTGAGTTTGTCCCCGGTTGACCCCGAGTTGACCCCGAGTTGTCATTACGACCATTTCGTGCGGGGTTGTGGCAGGTAGGTATTTTAATAATCGTTTCCTTAACATTTCGTGAGCAGTTGGATTGTAAATTCACACGCGGGTGTCGTCGGTAATGATGTGCAAATGTTATAAAAGAGCAAAACGAAAGATATTGTGAAGGACAAAAGTAAAGAATGAAAGATATTGTGACGCATGAAAGAGAGTGATAAATAAAGAAATTACTGAAAAAAAAATTATTGAACAAAGTCCCTGATCCCAAAAAGTTAGGGGTACGTGAGGCCCCCAATAGCAGGGGCCAAAAAAAAATGATGTGCAAAAAGCTAATAATTTCAATGAAAATGTTTTGTGCAAACGGGCGATAGCGACGACCCATGAGCCCGGCGGCAGCGGTGGCGGCCGCGACCCGGGCAACCATTAACCCACATTTAGCTGCGCAGCTCGTGAACATCTGCCGCAGCGCTCGCTCGCTGCGCTTCATTAACTATTAGCGTTGCAATTGCTTACTGAACTTATACACGCACATGATGTGTGTGTGTGACGGTGACTTGAGGTGACGAAGAACCATTCGAGCAGTCCTTTTACACTTGCCCGCTTTTAATTTTTTTTTTAATGGTCCCCGCTGTTGGGGACCTCTCGTTCCCCTATCTCGTGTGGGACAGGGACTTTTTATTTTCTAGTAATTTATTCATATTTTTTATTATTATCATTCTTCTCTTTCATTTATCATCTTATCTGTCGTACTGTTTCTTTCATTCTACAATTTTCCCAGTCTTTCTCTTTCATTCCATTAGCCATGCCCGCTTTTAATCACAACTGTATGTCGCGCTCACGGCGTCATAATTTTTTACGAGGCTAAAATGTCGCATCTACAATTGCTTAACGATGACCGGTTTAGATAAATATGCATTAGATAACTCTATCGGATTATAATTTGTTGTTAAGTTTTTGAAATTCAAAATCTGGCGCAAATAAAGAGTGACTTGCGTACGAAACTATATGAGTTATATCGCATCTCGAATGTTCGACAAGGACCGTCGTTTCTTTTCTCACGCACTGCAGAGTGATAGTGAAAATTTAAAAGGAGTCGGGGAATATCCAGCCACAGTTATATACATAAGTCACAGTTAAAGTTTTACAAATGTATAAAATTAGGAGGTTAGGTCACAGAGACAATCAAGTAAGTAAATTGTAGTGTATTAGTGATTTTTATGGAAATTGGGGAGATGTTATGAGAGGCGACATTTGTAAGGAAAATAATAAAAAGTAACGGAATTTGTGAAGAAACAATGAAGAAAACTGAAATAAAATGTGAAGTATGAAGATGTAACAAAAACTAAAATTGAATTTTTTTTATCATATGAATAATAAAGTCCTTATCCATACTTGCAAGGGTCGAAGGAGAGTGCCCAATAACTAGGCCATAAAAGAACCATATGAGTTATCGATATAAGTCTAGATAAGAAACAACATCTAAATCAGATGTTTCCGGACTGTTTTCTCACAGACCACTTGCGGAATTTAGCTGATTGTTGTGAATCTTTGTAGCCACGTTTCTACCATATTCCCATGTTGCACTGAATATAGTATACAAAAGGATTGACATGTAACAGTCGTTGAACTTCTTAAATGTCTATGCCTCACCTTAGCCTTTTAAAATTCTTAAGTCTCTCTATGTAACGTATATAATTTTTATATTAAAGCGAAGAGATTAAACAATCCAATTACCCAACTGTGAAGCGTGGACCCCACGCCACCTACCACTGGTCTACATTGATAAGTGAAGAAAGGAAATAAATTTACTTGGACTCCGGGTAACGAATTGTTGTTGTGTTGACATCAACGTAGACCCCGTCGGTTCTCCGACGGACCTCAGAGGGTCGCCTGGACATCGTAGCGACCTAATGATCAAAACCAGTGATTCCCAAAGTGGTCTATATCGACCCCTGGGGGTCTATGACAACCTGCGATCTCAACACATACACTGATAATACCTATTTACTTACATCATACTATCTTATAATATCAAAACATTTACATTATTTATAAAAGTACCTAAATAAAGTAAAAAAATATTAATATTACGTATATTTTACATAACAGGTACAAAATTTTATTTTGAGTAGTTTAAATTTAAATTCAATTAATAAATGTATAAATTAACATGTGTTTTTACTTTAAGTTTTTAACACTAAACTACACTACAGTTAGAAATTTACAGAACAAGAATGGCAAGGGGTCTACGACACAAAAAAGTTTGGGGAACTCTGATCCTAAACGAACGGCCACAAAGCCGTTGGCTTGTTTTGTCACGCGTTTATATAAGAAATCAAGTTTTACACAACACTTTAATCGTTCATCTAAACACTGTTACATTGTACACACCTATTAAAAAAAAATTCAAGGCCTGCCAATACTAACGTACTGTATCTGCTAAGTGTTGTCTTATAGTCTTGTCAGAGTATTTTAAACTTTATAATAAGAGAATAAAGATGTTAACACATCGATGGTTTGACTTCTGTTATAACACGTGTTGAAGGAGCAGAGAGTAAAACATCTATAACGTATCCAGGGCTGTCAAACTTTATTGATTAACGTTTATATTTTTACTAGTACTTTGTGATAGGCTTACATAAAGTTAAATTATTGTACAAGCCCTGATATTTGACATCTTTTCCTATATGCCCTTCCATTTCTGACGGAATTTTAATGGCCCAAACTACTGAGAGTTATTCAACAGTTCCGCAAAGTGGATTCAGCTAATAAGAATTATACATTTTTCGCGTACAATGTAATATGATCAGTATAGTTTATAGTTATAATAATATTTAATTACCTCACCTGAATCTCTTGTTGTCGCACCGTCAGCTCCGACTGGCACGTTCGTAGAATTCGTCCTTTGTTCCTGGCGCTATCTCTTTGTAATTTAATATGCTGGTTTCGTTTCTAATTCAAATCCTTATTTCTAATTTTTGCATTAAATACCCCTGACCTAAGCAGTGAGTACATTCAAACGAATGTAGCCTCTCAGTCAACGGCTTAAGAGATGAATTAGCGGTGAACACGCTCTTTATCATATAAAAAAGTGTTTTCATATGTTTACCACGACAAGTATTTTTTCTTACAATTGTTTATTCACGTAACTGAATGCGGTCAACGTACACCTGAGCCACGGATTGGGTTCGTGTATCGTTCACACGTAATTACAATAACACTTGTACATTTTCTTTGGTGTGACTTGCTCTGCTGCTCAAATGGCATTTGCAGATTACACGGGTGTGAGGTGGCAGGTCGCTGAGTGCCTCAGGCAGGTAAGGGTTCCCTGATTTTCAATCTAATTGTACTCGTGTTTTTATTGTATTACTAGCTGATCCCGCAAACGTTGTTTTGCAAAAAAAATTAAAGTTTTTAATTAACAAATGTAAGATAAGGGTTGATCGTAGAGGGGTGAAAATTTAGGTTTGTATGTATTTTTGTCTGCTGTATCATAATAAAATAAAAACCAAAAAAATTGTCTAAAAAATTAAAAATAAAATTTAGGGGTGGACCACCCTTATCACTTAGGGGTATGGAAAATAGATAGTAGCCGATTCTCAGACCTACTGAATACGCATGTAAAATTTGGTAAAAATCGGTCAAGCCGTTTCGGAGGAGTTCAAGTTCGAACACCGTGACACGAGAATTTTATATATTAGATTACCCTCTGCGTTTGACCGAGCTGTGTACTTGCTATTTTAATGACGTTCTCTATTTAAAATAAGTTATTTCCGATCGTATTTTTAAAACAAATCATTTAGCGAGCCTGTGTAAAAAAGAAATCGAGAACAGCTGAACCGATTCGGCTCTGTTCTTAATGAGAGACAAAGTGTAAAGTATACAAGGAAAATCGTAAAAACGACACTTTTCCTTTGTACGCCAAAACTGCTCACTGTTTAGAAGTTTTGAATGCTGTCTATGTTACAATAGAATATAAAGTTTGTCACGAGTTATGTTACGCAATCTTAAAGTATTAAAATTTTAATTCACAATATCTCTTTTCGAGCAGGCATTTACACGCACTTTTGAGTTGTCAATTTAACATTATAGTAGTGTGTTATCGCAGGTCCTGACGCTGATCTGCTAAGAAAATCTGGCTACATACTTAACTGTTGCTCTTTATATAACAAAGGAAATAAATAATAATAGTATGCAATTAAATGAAGTGAGATAAATGTACAGAAATTGTTTCGCAGGATGTGGTAATTACAGAATAGACAAAGGATTATTATTAAAAAGTTAGTATTATTAATCAACAATTGTCGTTGTTGCGGGTATTGTATATCTCTTTGAAGGACACGAACTTTAACGCGACACAAATTGTTATTCGGCTGTGGCTACCTTCATTAAAATACAATAGCGCACAGCCTCGTGTCCTGGCTGTGCTTGTCGTTGCCTCGTTCTATTATTTTTATATCCTTACGTTATCTGCTTGAATAATTTGTAGTACATACAAGGATGCCAGAAGAGCCTAATTTGACAGAAGCTATAAAGCTATAGATAAGGTTAGAGGCTTGCGATCTCAAGTCGGTTCGATTCCCTTGATGCAATCTAAAATACTTCACATTTTGTTCAAATTGCCACTTCAACCGCCAACCCATTTGCCCAGTCGCTGGTTGTGGGCAACGTGGGACCGGTGGTCGTGGCGATCTTTGCTGTGGGCGACCATTGGCTGAAAAGAACAAGAAAAAGTCGCTAGCGTTTTTAAAGCATAAAACAAATTTTGCTGTCTGAAGTTTCAAAAAGCAGTTAATACCATCGGTTCAAACATTTTGTTATGTATGAAATTGGTCGTACCGACATAGAAACCTTCTCAGACTCATGCACAACAACTTTGCATAAATATCATCAAATGATAAAATGCGTAGTTTACTATTCTATAGAGGACATACGGATGAACATTTATTTATATATATATCGAAGATGTGCATTTTAAATACTCCTGTTCGGTTCTGTACTGTTTTTGGATTAATAGTTTTTTTTTTTTAAATTTGGTGTGCCTATTATAACAGATATTGGCGTTGTGTTAAATCACCCTTCGTCATAGTCACGTGTTGTTTTGACAGTGCCTGTTTTTTTCTTTTTTTTATGACCCCCGCTATTGGGGGCCTCTCGTACCCCTATTTATGGTGGGATAGGGACTTTATTAGCATTTAATTTATTCACTTAATTATTTTATTTTCATTCTCTTCTCTTTCATTCTTCACATAATCTTTCATTCTGTTCTTTTATACCACAATTCTGCTTTCTTTCCCTTTTGCTCTGTTTTACCATTCTTTCATCCTCTTTTCATTTTACATTTTCTTAATTTCTAGTTTTGTTGTATCACATTTTTATCTTTATCACAGTTTAATATTATTTATTTTTACATATCTTTTTTGTTTTTGTTTTTGTTTGTTGATGCCTAACTTTTATTTTTTTCTATTGCATATTGTATAATTCTTTTGCAACAACTGAGGAATTCTTTCATGGTTTCTTTTCCGCCTATCAGGGAGGGTATTGTCTCCTCCCTGATTTCAACGCCAGACCGGCACTCGAAGCCGTGACAGTGCCTGTTCTAACTCAGAGATATGTCACGCAGACACACAAATATATCCAGCTGTGATTTCTGAATATTGAGCCATTCACTATACCCCGGAGCATACACATCTCCGTAGTAAATTTTCGCAGCACGTGACCAATGATTGTAATTCGAAAGTGAATGATTGCCCGCAAGCGCTGCCTGGTCGCGATCACTCGTAGAACAGATACCTGCGTTTTACTTAGTCACCAACTCTATTGTCTGTTAGATAACTTTGTTCATTTACTGCAATATCGGTGTGATCGCTTTGATTTCCCATACAGTTGCGTATTTCTCTACTCGGTCGATTGCTGTACTCTGAAGTATTGTTTAGCCGATGAAATGTTATCGCATTGTTTATTGTAGTTTTAGGATCTTGTATTTTAGGACGTTCTGGTTCATTTAAGAAACTTATAATTGTTAGGCAATAAGCACAAGAGTGTCGCTGCGAGGTCGAATCAGAAACGAGGAGATCCGCACAAGAACCAGGATTGCCGACGCGACGCAGCTCGAAGAGTTGCGTATCGTTCGTGCAACCGATGGCCGTTGGGGCCGAAAGGTTCTCGAGGTAGACGCGACGTAGTTAGATAGGCATCTCGCTAGGAGAACCGACGACATAGTAAATGTTATGGTTAGTCATTGTGACAGTCTTTGGTGGAGGCCAAAGCTTTGCGCTGGAAGACCATCGACTGAGAAAGACAGAGATTGTGAATATCAAATAGTTTCAAGCGTTGCCTTGCGGAAGTCCATCCTAAGTAAGAAAGGGACTAATATATAGCTACTTCCGCTATGCAGCAGTAGTCGTGCAATAAAGTGCACCGCCCGCCAGCCCGCTGATAAATGCGCGTGCGGTAAATGATGCGAAACCCAACTACCTCCGTTAATTCTGAGCACTTGGCACTAGTCGGTGTAACATTACTCCTGAGGATGCCCCGTGAAGGGGTGAAACACGTGTTGAGTGAATTAACGGTGGTAGTTGTGTAATTAATCATTGCACGACCCCTCCTTACTTAGAGAGTCCCTTTCTTACTTAGAGAGAGATTGTGACAATAAATAAGTTGTTAGTGATATTTTGTTTCAAGCGGCGATGTACTTTAAAGGTGTGTTTAATAAGGGTCGGACCGTTGAAGGCGAAAGCCGGTCGTCCGCGCCTGGGTCATCGCTAATAACTAAATATAAAATAAACAAACAGCGAAGTGCATTGAACCCGCCGGGCGCTGCACAGTGAGCACGCTCGCACTGCGGACCCGACTTTATTGCGTCCCTGCACATGTAATTCCCTCGGCGCAGTGACCGCTACTACACTAATGGCCCTTATTGCTTTGATTTAAGTGCCATAATTGTTTATCTAATCAATTATCTTATCACCGCATCGAAAGCCGCGGATTTGTGCGATAGCCGCTGTACGTCGCCGCGTAATTTGTTTTGAATAACACAACGACTGCACGAATTGAACAAATGTTGTGAAACTTATATAAAGAATGTTTATACAAAAATATCGGTACATAGTGTATTTACAAAACATAGTATCGTACGTATACGTGTTGTAATAAAATTTACCTAATTCAAAACGCATAGTAAATTGACGAAAAAAGCTCATTATTCAAAATAAATTATTTAAATGATAAGAATCCTTGGCAATGACGTCGCCTGATTGTTTTGATTTCATTTAGGCTATGTCTGATAAAGTGTATATGTGTAGATCTTTGTTAAACTTTATTAAAAGATGTGTTATTGTAGAGTATTTTTTAGCAGGAGTGTTGGTCTATTTTAGTTTCTGCTCTACTCTGCTTCGCAATTTGTTATAGTCGTGAAAAAGAAGTAGAAGAAATGCTAAACAAAAGCCTTTAACACAAATAAAAAAACGTTGCCGCTACCAACACGTACCCAAAAATCTAATGTCTTTTACTAACGAAGTGTGTAACCAATATAACTAACTATATATTCGAATCTCTTTTAATCTGCGAAAAGAAAATGGTTATCTAATAGAAAAATGGATAAAATCAATCTCATCTCATCGTCAGGCATGTGCGGATGGAAACAACCAATATAAACAAATAGAGTAACGAGGAACATAGGTTTAAAAATAGAGTTGTTGCAAAAGTTCTTAAAACTTGCCTGTACACTGCTGTGATTCTATAGCTTCGTATTATTGTACGCAATTACTATAGTGTTATGAAACTAAAAGATGTTACAACGCAGGTGATCCCTAATTATTAAGAATGACGATCTTAAGATTTTGGTCTTCAGCGCAGCCTAGGACGTCCATCTTCAAGGTGTACAGAGGGCCATGTTTAGCTCATAGACGCGGGCCGGCAAACCGGTGCCGAGTGATCCTATTGAGATCTATGGACGTGATGATGAATGTCTTTGCAGATGATAGGCAGATAGATGATAGGAAATAGGATCAGCGTTGATTATAACCAAATTCACGCAAAAAAATTTTGACATAACATGAAAGAAAAAAGATTTAATAGTCAATGGTAGAAAACTAAAACGATAATAGAATGTCATTCATAGATAGGAAAAAACTGTTTTCTGTTATCAGGCGTGTGTAGAGTGATTTTCTGGAATGTATTTTGTTTGTTGAAATCACCTAGACGCTTATCTGTGTGTTTGTGTTGTGTGCATGCATTTGAGATATATCCGAACGTAATGTTTGTGTTAAAAATAATGTACGTGTGTTTGTTTATCGAAATGAGGCAATGGAATGTTCTCTTAAGTTACATTTGAGAAATCGGAGATTTTGCTTCACTGATTTAATTTTAACTGACGTTAGTTAAAGGCTATGAATCCGTAATGCCGCGAACAATATATCAAAATCCGTGTAGGACGCACTGGTTATTTCGTAAAGGTTTAACTTGATCCTTTCGTTGCAATGGTAGACGATCATAGCGGCAGCATCGCCTATCCGATGCACGACGTCGCATACCGCCACACTTTCTTGTCGTTTGCAAAAATAAAGTAGGTAATAAAAATAAATAAAAATTGAGATCGGGACAAAAAATGAACGGGTCAAAAATTAGAATTGAGAATAAATGCTTTTAAAGAAAAATCAAATGGGAATTGTAAAATATATTTATAAATTATTAATAAATAATAATTATAATAAATAATTGTAGACAAGGATATAAAACAAAATGTATAAAAATTATAATTTTGTAAGAAATGTGCCGACGGATGGAAGATATGTAAATATAAGCAATAAGAACGAAAGAAAATGTGAGGCAAGGAAGAAGATAGAATGACAGATGTCATGACTGACGCGAGAAGAAAATTAAATAAAACGTCGTTTAAAAACCAAGTTAAATCAAAGTCTCTGTTTAAAAATATTACAGGGGAACAAGAGAAAAAAGTAAAAACGGAGGCAATAAAAAAATAGTAGCCGATCTACGAACCTTGAGCCATTAAGTCTACCTCGGACAAAAAGTCTGTCATGGCATTGTCTATTTCCGGCATAGCATACCTAAAATATTTGAACAATAGAAAGTAAATGATTGTCGAAAGGCTAGAATATTCGGTACTCCCCTGATGGTGGTGGTAGCCAGCCGCACAATCCCCAGCACTGGTCAGGCGGCTGCAAGTCGAGAGCAGGGAGCGCCGGTAGTTCACAGGATGTGTTGCTTCCGGTGCAAGGTGATATAAATTCAACCTCAAGGATTGTAGGAAATTTTTAGTATAAAACTCGCACCCCTTTCTGTGGTGCGAGGCGATATGAAGGCTATGGCGTGAATTAAATGATGCCAAGAGAATGAAATGGACCAAGACGTGAATTTGTAACGTAAATTCTAATTGGCTCCGGCGCGTGAGACGACACGTAGCTGGTGAACGCAACCGAGGCCAGAATCCTTCTCCCGGGCAAAGCTGTAAAATTCTGTCGCTGGTGCGCGGGCGCATTAGAATGTTTGTTATAAAAACAAAGGTCCGCTGAACCAATAGCACGCTTCCTCGATCCCACGCCACTTGAGATGTACCGTTTCCCGCCAAGGGTTGAACAATTTTTTGCTGTATTGCGATTTATGAGATGTTTCTGGTGTTTATATTGTTTTGGTTAAAATTTTATGTAAGATTTATGGGACGTTAACTTGCAACGTTATAATTTCTAAAGAAACATTACTATTAAACATATTCAAACTAAATTCACAGTAATTATGATCTTTGTCTCTTTCGGGAGACTCCACACGGGTTATTAGATGGAGTAAGGTTTCAGATTGCAAATCTGAGTGACCCGGCGCCGGAACCAAGAGGTAATGTTAGTTCTTCAAGTGGTCTGGGTCGACCTACTGGATTCCATAGGAAAACAAAAAAATGGCTTTTGTTCACCTTTCAATGTTGACAGATATTATTTTGACGTGTTCAGCAATTGTAGGCAAACTTATATTTTCAGAAAGATAAAATGTGAACATTAGATCAGTTTAATGTTCACATTTTTTTATGAAGATTTTGGAATATTTTCGGAATGTATAGGTGTTGACGATTCATCACTGCCACTTGCGGCAATGGATCAGTTTTAAAGTTTGCTTGTGTTGTCGTCCGCAGGGGCTGGCCGGCGGTGCGGCGGGGCGCGTCGCGCGTAAGATGCGCTCGCTGGTGGCGTACTACGCCGACGTGATGTCGGGCTGCGCGCTGGGCTGCAGCGGCCGCGGCGACTGCATGAACGGCACCTGCCTCTGCGAGATCCGCTACGCCGGCGACCACTGCGCCGGGCCCAACCTGCCCTACCACGCCTGTCAGCAAGCATACCTTTATATCACCAACTAGTACCTCAACTATTGATCTTTAGTGGAGACAAGATGCTGGACGTAGTTAACGACATCAGATAAAGTTGGATGCAGGCCGTTTCCGACTGAAGGAAGCAGCTTAGTCCACCACTCCTACGGCTGTAATGATGATGACGATCCTTGTCCGGAGTCGAGGTGCTTATTAAAGCACGGTAATGGGATCCTGAACTAAACCGGTTCAATAACAAAAAAGTTATTTATGATTGAGAGAGCTGTAACACATGATGATGAAGGGTCATCATGCACGTCCAAGGATATAGTTCAATGGCGATGTAGCTGTGTGCGTACGTTTGTGTTAATGAGCGATCTTCAATGTATTTACTGAGGTAAACGTTGCAGGCATCGGCGGCGTGTTCCTGCTGGTGGCGTTCGTGTGCGCGGTGCAGCTGACGATCTGCGTGATCACGGAGTACCGCCGCCTCAAGGCGCCCACTTTCCTGCGCGCCTGCAAGGTCACCACGCAGAAGATGCTCTACCTCGTCGCCTTCCTCGCCTCCCTCATACGCGGCGCTTACTTTGTCTCGCCGGTCAGTAATCATCATCATTTTATTAGCCGGCGTCCATCCGCCACTGCAAGGTATAAGCCTCCCCTCCAGACGCCACTATGACCGCTCCAGCGATTTCCCGCGACCTTGACAATGTCGTCGCTCCACCTAGTAGGCTAAATTCTCATTATCAACATCACCTCAAGGTTGCAATTGTCCACAGTGATATATAGATGCTAGCTTCAATTTCATCACTCACACTAACGGTTGAAATCGGGGATTCCCAAAACTATTTCGAGCAAATAATCGGATAAAATAAATGAATCGATCCTCGTTTTGCAAAAGAGATCTATTCATATCGCTAGATCCCCCCAACCTACTTTAAACAGCTGGTCTCTAGTTTTTGTTCCGTTCGCACAAAACATTTACAAATATAAAAACTTTGAGTGATGTTATTATTTTCCTATCAAAGTTACTAATATCAGTATATTTAAAGTATTAAATAAAACTTTGATTTGGATAAATTAACAAAATATAATTTTTTAGACTTTGTTGTCCTCCAAAATTACTTTTCGCTTATGTCGGCCCCATAGGAAAGCCTAAACCGAGATCCTCTGGAAACCCTCAGGGCCATGGAGCTTTCGCCTAAGCTTAGATAGCTTATAGAGAGCACGGTGGCCTCCTAATTCGGTGAAATGGTAGTGTGTAGCAATCCGGACCTAGGCTCTTCCGGGAGAGCTTCGTTACTTTTGTTTTAGCTTAACACCGGCGGAATCTGCTGATTCCACATGGCAGCAGTGCAAGTCGGCAATTGATTTATTCGCACAATTTCGCAATAACACGCGCACAATTTCGCACGTAACATGTCCTTTATAAATGATTAAGTGTAGGAATCTCGCAAACGATATAAATTTGAATAATTTTTCTGTTTGTTCGGTTGCAGTCGGCGTTCCAAGAGGGATGGGCGACCAGTCTGCTGTCAGCGTACTACCCGCTGCTCATGTCGGGGTCGTCGCTCATCGTTTGCTTCTGGGCAGAGGTCAGTCATTTGTGACCTTTCAATTACAACTAACAACTTTTTTAAACGACTTTGAAATATTGCGGTTCGCCAATAAGAATAAATACACAATACTTTTCACACGAATGTTTTTTGTTGTGAAACGAATCCTTTCAATTTTGACAGTGCTTAAAGAAACTTATCTAAACAGTAACAAAATAAAATACAATTTGAAGGCAATATGAAGCTCTGCAAACCCATTACTGATGATAGCATTTTTGGTACAGTCAGTAATAAATTTTGTAATTGATCGATTTAAAATTGATTTTAACTTGTGGATTGACTTTTCTTTTGATATAAAAAAGGATCGAGAATTTTAGTTTCATGAATACTAATGTAACATAGGTTTCATTATCACTTCTTTGCATGGTTTTATAGGAAAAAATTTAGATTTTTATCTTACACGAATTTCCTAAGTGAAACACGCCCCCAACTATACCATATTTTACATGTAGTTTATTTTTACATATTTCGTTTGCTTTTCTGCGGCAATTATTTACCATGTATAAAACGAGTTAGGTGTACTAGAAGATAATTCATTTTCAAGGTCCCTAAATATATTTTATACCACAACGCCATCTATCAACAGTGTATCGAAGTGTAAAAAAATTACATGTTAGTTCTTAATAATCTCCGTAGATGGCGCTGAAGGCCGTGTATATTGTGCGTTTTTGTGATCACTTTCAGTAACTCCTACCTAAGCCGTTCCAAACTCCTTACGCCCCCCTATGTAACATACAGGATTTTTAACTTAGAGTGAAAGGGTTAAATTCGAGTCGAGTCCACCTTCGAATTGCCCCCTTAACAATCAAATTGCCCGCATTGTGGGGCGCGGGTCTCAAGTTGAGAAACACTGAGCTGGAGCAATATCATAACTTAAAAAATCCTGTGCCACAACAACTGTGATACAAGGGTACCTGACTAACGTGCTCGTAAGCATAGGTCTATAAAATTGTATCTTTCGATAGCGAAGAACTAAAGTGTTGGCTGGACTTCACCTTTCTATGTAGCTCCGCGGCTGTCCCTTGCAAACACTTGCAAAAATCATATGTGATACCTGTAGGATGCCACCGAAAGTGATTTAAGAAGGAAAAAAATTTGGGAAACCATTAAATTGAATGTATGATATTACGGAGGTTTTACCAAGGATTTTATTGTATAAGCGTACATGGGGTTTACTAAATAAAAGGAGTTTTAGTTTTCAATTAAATTTTGCCCTAATGGCGGTAATATAGCGTCACAAAAATATTCCAGTTGTGTTTATTCGTATCTAATTATCTATAAGAAATAAGACGTTCCGTCTGTATAGTGTTCAATAGATTTAAATTCGTAGTCGCGTGACACGTGACGTCGTCCTGTCGAAATGTAATATTATAGTCCTACCGAAACCGCTGTACCGCGTCTTGTGGAAGCGCGGCCGAGGGGGGCGGGGCGGAAAAAGGAAGCAAAAGCGTTGACGGCGGAGTGATGGAACGTTGCGGCCAATACTCCCTGCGTCATGCATGCATTCCATCGGCGACTGACTCCTTTTATTTTTGAAACCGGTTGCATCCAGCCACCCGTTTCGTCTTCATAATACTTGTACGTTTGCAAATCTCATATTTCATTACGATTTTTTAATTACCTTTGTCAATAATCGGCACTCGATTCGTCACGACGAAACCCAATTTTCATAAATTTTACTCGAGGAAATCCAGATGTGTCAAAACTTGAGTAATTTTGTCCTCTATGTTGCATAATATAGTATGACAAAAGTAAAGTAGTTTTTTATGTTTAACAAGTACAATGTTAAACATTAATTTTCGTTGTAATTTGATACAGCGATGCAGTTAAGAACAAATTGAGAAAGAAAATATGAAAAAATTGGCGATTAAATATTCGAATAACGTGCGAGTGACTTTCTCAAATTATCGATATACACCAATATCTCACTATGCATCGTGGTTACGTTCCAAAAAAACACGACGCAAATTAAAACTCCGCAAAGTGAATTAAGATTTTCTATAGCAAACCATGTAAAGATCGAAGATAGGTTCCAGGGTCACGAAAATACTACTTGAAAATTGAACAAAATAAACATAAAAAAAAAACAAAAATAATATTTTCTGCCAATAAATAAATTGGAATAATATTTACTTTTTTGTAACCAGAAACAAAAAGTAAAAATTTATATAAATTTATAATTGTTTTTTAAAAAAAAGGACAACACACTGCACTACTACACACTACTTAATTGAAATTGAACTCTTAAAATTAGCAAAACAAAGCGAAAATAAAACTGTATTCAAATTGCGTTGGTTTTTAGTTAGAAAGGGAATCCCGAGTTTTGATGGCATGGCGCAATTAGAAACAAGTGTTGCATCTTTTAGAAAAAAAAGAAAATTTAAAAAAAAATTAAGGACTTAAACCCAAAACAACGCAACCTCGAAAATCTAACGACGCACAGTGAAAATTAGTACTAATTAAGCAACGGCGCAACTTCGAAAAAAACGCAACGACGTAAAGCAAGGTATTGGTGTTCACATTATAATGTCAATCATGTAAATGAATCAACAAATCAAGTTATAATATCAATGAAGTAAAAACTCTTGAATGGTATAATCAAATTTAAGACATTTACCTCGTGGAACTTTATTATATAACATATACCATGTTACAGACCTATAATAAGATTTTTTTTAATTGGAATCAGGCGTTATTTTGCGGAAATCCATCCTAAGTAAGAAAAGAACCAATATATAGCTACTTCCGCTATGCAGCAGTAGTCGTGCAGTAAAGTGCACCGCCCGCCAGCCCGCTGATAAATGCGTATGCGGCAAACAATACGAATTACACAACTGCCACCGTTAAACCACTCAACACGTGTTTCACCGCTCTACGGGGCATCTTCAGGAGTTATGTTACACCGATTAGTGCCAAACACAGTCTATGTTCCTTTTTTTACTTAGGATGGACTTCCGCAAGGTAATGCCTGATTCCATTAAATAATTGAGACATGTCTTGACCGAGACCTATATCTGTGCTCAGTTCACTATAGTCACAACATTACTTGGGTATATCTCTCTTCGTGTAAACGTTTTGGTAACAGGAGTACGATCTGAGTAAAATATTCAGCTTACGGATTCAATTTCGATTCAATTTCGATGAAGCTGCAGTAAACCGAAAATGGCCAGCGTAACATATTTTACACCGTATAGTGTTTGGTTTAGAATTTCGCAGTGTATGCACGTGTTCACGTAGACGCTCATTCAAGACGAGCGCCTGTGGTGGTGATGACACGTGCTCGTAGTCGAGGAGCTGTCAACGTTTCTACTTCCTTATTAGGGATCTGTGTCAAAGTCAAAATATATTTTATTACATAAGATCATTACTATCATTTATAACTGTCAGCTTAAAATTACGATAATTAACGGAATAGGTTTATTATTCAATAGACAAATATTTAAATGACAAGAATCCTTGGCAGTGATGTCGCTTCGTGATTTTGATTTCATTTAGGCTGTATCTAAATATAAAAGATGTGTTGTTGAGGAGTTTCTTCCTACTTTTTGTCAATTACAACACCTTGCTGAGCAGAGTAGAGAAAAAAATTGGTTAAAAAACACTTTATCAGACAGCTTAAAAGAAATTAAAATAATAAGAGTTCTGTAAAAAGCTCCAATGTTGAATAAATTATTTTATCTCAATCTTAACGTTGGTTCGTAAAGCAACACCTTTAGAGTATTACTCACTACAAACTTACAATTTTGTTTCCTTTAAATTAGAACGATTATTTCTAAACATATTTATCATGAACATACTCAGAAATGGAATAACAGATGCCTTCTGGTGGAGCATGTTCTGATAAATTTCTTGAATTTCCTAAGAGATAAACTTACCGTAACGTTTGACGACAGCTGTTGAACAAAGATGCATGTTTGTAAATAACGCAGACGCAACACGATGCGCGGGACAACGACGAGAGGTAACGTATCGATTGACGTTATTCCGATGACAAATCTAACAAATACTCTACACAAGTGTACGTTTCGGTTCGTCTTTGACGATAGAAGTATATTCTGAAGCTGTATGTTAACTTTATTTTACTTACGGATTATTTACCAACTCGGTATTTTATTTAGACGACATTTCGTTTTATTAACGTAACATAATTTGGTTAATTGTCATTAGTTTTAGATATTTTTGGAGTTGTGGCAAGAATGAAACCCGTGCTCAATCATATGTATGTGCAAAATGATGATGAATTAGACATAATGTTAACGTTACTGGCTCTTGGTCTATCGCATTAGGAATTTGTTGAATGAGATGTAAGCGGGCCGTTAGCATTCAGGCGGTGTATCTGTATCATTGAATCGCGACACGCTCCGGTTATATAATCGTTGCTCGTATTTTATACAAGTTTTATATGGTATTAGAACCTAAATTGATAAATTAAAACAGACTTTTGTTATATATTTGTAATGGAATAAGCGTTTGTCTTCCATCTCACCTGATGCAAAGTGTAGATGAAGACGAAGCTGGTACACGCCCATATAAGAGAAACCTGTTCACTCTACTCTTAAAGGCTCCAGAGTTCAACTCTTCTGGAAAAATAGACCCAGGCAGGTCGTTCTAAATCTTGGTGACTCTCACCAAAAACAAGCTGTCACACCGTTTAGTTCGACTTTTGGGTATGTCAACAATGTATGGATGAAACTTGCCTGCATCTAGTAGTCAGATAAAGGAATGGTGATGGCTGAAACAGTTAGAAAAGAGCCTTCGAGCACTCTCCAAAGGGTATCCTATAAAAAACCTATAAGCTGGCAACTCGACGACAATGCTCAGGGGTGTGTAGTGTGCTATTTGAGAGCTTTTTGTTGTTAATATACCTACGGGCTCTTCGGTTGACTGAGTCCAAAGCTTCCAGATGATATTTGCCTGCACCATTCAAGATTACATATATATTACTGAAAATGGATCTACTGATCAATAAATAAGGACACACCGGTAGACGCACGCGGGTGTGCCTCCTGCTAGGTGCAGCGGCGATATAATCAAGATTTCTAGAAGTTGCTGCATATGCCTTGCAGTGTGCGAGTATCAGTTGAAATGAGAGAGTGTAAGTGGTGTGGAATTAACAGCGGTTAAGGTTTTATAAATTAGATATATAATTAAAATATTAACATGGGAAAATCCATGACAAAGGAATCTTTTCAACAATTATTATTTATGGAAGGAGTGTATAGACGAAGTTCACCAGCAGACGTGTAGCGCGGGAACTCGGCGCGCGGTCGCCGGTGGATTTCAAAATACGAGCCGCGCACAATCCAACAAAATGATGTTCGTTTTCCCACGCGTGGGGATATAATATTGACATTACGCGACATAAACAAGGACGCGACGTGCGGGACCCGACCTGATAAATATTTATGTTCTTTTACACCGATATAATAATTGAACACTTGTGAGTCGTGTGACGTCAATGAAAAGTTACATATTTACGTACCCGGCAGAGTGTGTTTTTGGGAGATAAAACTGTAATTGAGACGTTCTTATCTGTTGTTCAGCGAATACGCGCAGAACTGTTAGCGATCGATTTTTTTTTTCGTTTTGATAAATATATACCACGTAATGTTTACCGCTATCTCGATATATATGTTTACATAACAAAGAGTATTAATTTAAAACGATATAGTTTTATTATAACGTTTGAGATAACAGACGCCAAAGTTATTAATTAAAATTTTGTTTTATGTAGTGGTGTACTAGTTTTAGATCAGTTTAAACACAGGGATTGGCTCTAGGGGACGAAAAAGAAATCAAATTGATTCCGTGCAGTAGGAAGTGCCGTCATATTCCAACCGATTATCATTCCGATGGACTTGATCAATACGGAAAATAGACGTTATGTTCTACTTACAATGTAAATATGTATATGTACATCGAGAGAGCAATGGAGAGGGATGGGCGTTTGTAGCTTCGTCTGCAAGCGGGATCTAATGGGGAGTTCCGTAGAAAGATCCGGGTCACCGAGCGCTGCTCATCTGCAGCGGCAGTGGACTCGAGTTGTTCCCTAGAGGTGGACCAATAATATAGTTGAAGCCGTAGCAAATTGATGAAAGCACGAGGAAAGCAAAAGACTGGTCATCGTGTAGATCTTTGATGAGACCTGTGCCGTGGGCATCTGTCGACTGACACCGTGATGATGAACTCCGTGTAATCCAACACTAGGCACTGTGTAATCCAAGGCCCATGAGGCGAGAGACTTGATCTGCTTGTGGAAACAGTGACCCTGAAAATAATTCTCTTTAATAATGTCATTGATGCAAGGGGTGTCCGCAATTTGTTAGCGTTACGTATTCGCCACGTGTTCGAACTCTGTTGACTGTACTATATACATGTAGACTAGAGTTCTCCAAACTTTTTTTGTGTCGTAGACCTCTTGCCATGTTTTTCCGTGTTGGATAGACCCCCTACTTACCTGACATTGATTTCCTGTAAATTTCTAACTGTAGTGAAGTTTAGTGTTAAAAACTTAAAGTAAAATCACATGTTAATTTATACATTTATTAATTGAATTTAAATTAAAACTACTCAAAATAAAATTTTGTATCTGTTATGTAAAATAGTATGACGTAAGTAAATAGGTACTATCAGTGTATGTGTTGAGATCCACTATCGTGGACCCCCATTTTCATTGCATGGACCCCCAAATTTTTTTTCGCTGACGTAGACCCCTTGCAGGTTGCCATAGACCCCTAGGGGTTGATATAGACCACTTTGGGAATCACTGATGTTGGTGATGACAGAGGTGCGATATGCAAAGGACAAGAGTGATCAGTTTAGATTTGACGATTGTGACGAGGCGAGCCCGCGCGCAGTGACCGCAGCGCCGCCAGAGCGCACGCGCGCCGCACCACGCACGAACTCGCTCTGCGCCTGCGCATGTCAGTGATGTGTTGTGTTGTGTTTAGAAGACGCACGGGAGAATTATTTAATTCTATTAGGTAAAATGTTTACTTTATTATCATTTAACCCTTAATAGTGTAATTTACGAATGTGATTTTTTTTAATATTACTGTGTTTGCTTGAGGGTCTAGAAGAAGGGAAAATTTTTTTTTTATTTCGTTGGAAAGAATATTATACAACAGTAAAATACATACAGACAACCTATAAAAATATTAATAGTAATGTGAAAATTCGGTTTAAAAGATTGGTATCAAAATTGAAACTCTAGGCTATTATGGGTTAATTTTAGCGGTGACATTTAGATTTATTTAATTTTTATAGTTATTGAAAATATGTAAAAAATGTTATTTAAATATAATATATATTTTATTGGAGGTAACAATTGCTAATAAAATTTTTAATAAAAAAAATATCATAAAATCCTCTTTTTAATTAAAAAAATCACTATTTTATTTATTTATGCTTAAGGTTCATTTACGTAATTTATTTGCGATCAAGTTAAAGATGATGTATTGTATGTTATACTTCTCGTTGTCACTGGTCATTCCGGTGCATTGGTTGATATTGTTGTTCAATTTGGATCACCTACTGGTCATTTCGGTTTATGAAAAGAATGCTAGAAGATGGTAATTTAATAGATATTAGAAACAAATTTAAATAAAATATGCCAAACCTTAAGGCAGCGTTTCGCAAGTCGTAACTTAGGAAGCACCGCCGCCGTACGCAACACTTGTTTTCACGTGCAAACGGACGGAATACGATCTGTGATGTGTGTGGCTTGTCAACTATAAATGCGTGTTTGTATGTAATCTACAAGTTTTGGTAATACACCTATCCCCCGATTTACACGGTAGATACGTTCCTGAGAAAAACGTGGTAAATCGAAAAGCTTGCAGAAAATGCATAATTTTGCTATTTAACAGTTGTGATATTTTTTTAATAATTTTTGGTATACACATAAATAAAAACAAAATGCGTTGACAAGTTAAAATATTTAATATATTACGGAAACACTGTTTTTTATTTAATTACAACAAATTAAAAGGAAGAACAAAAAAGAAATTACTCTCATTCTTTTTTCGGAATAGAAGGTTCGAATTCACTTTCATCACTCGAAATTATTTGTGCCGATTCGATGTTGGAAGCAGAAATATTTACATTATGAGAGATGGTAATAAGATCGGTTCTTAAAATAATAAACTTTTTTGTAAAACCGTGTAAAAGCGAAAACGTGTAAAACGAGTAGCGTGTAAATCGGGGGATAGGTGTATGTTAATGATGTAGTTATGAGGGGTCCATTGAAATCAGTTAAATTTTTAAAGTGGTCTTTGACAAAATAAGTCTGGGATCATTTGATCTGGGTATCTTCTGTCAAATGTGACCTGACTCCTGTAGTTTGTTGTTAGTCAATGACAATCTTTGCGCGCCTGTTGCTAAGCAAGTTGACCCGTATATCGTAGCATTATTCACAGAACGATTGATCCGACATGTACCGAACGTTGAAGGAATCGTTCGTTATATTATATTTATTTGGATTATGCAAATGAGCGAGTTTTTAATGAACGCGCCGTGGAAGTGGGTCTTTGCCGGTCGCTCGTAGCGACGCAGAGCTCACACGCAATAGTCGCATATGGTCAAACGTTCTTCACCTATTTCAAATATGTAAAAAAAACCACAAACAACATTCATTAGGTATTTGATAAGGCAACCTTATATATATACCTAATTATATACTTTATAACTAGCTTACACTTTGACAAGTATTTGAACAAGTGTTTTACCGTAATTTAGTAATGTTTTAATAACGAATTAATTCTTAAAATTTTGAAATCAAATATTCGGGTGTGACTTGAGATTAGTGGCCATCCCAGCGGTGGTCGACTAAGTTTTGCGATTTACTCGCAAGTTTACAATACAATCTTGTATAATTCAAACAGCGTGTATTAATTATATATGATTACTATAGCTCATAAAAAAAGTTTCCAAAAGATGGGCACCGTAATACCACACTGCAGTCGTCAACCTGTCTGCCAATCTATTATGGTATATCCCCATAGATATCTTTGGGAGAGACCTATGGCATGCAGTGATCGCTTAAGGCTTGAAACCCTTTCGTTTCAGCACTTATATGTTGAAGAGTTAAATTAAGCATAAAAAGAGTTGTAACAAAGTAGGTGCCCCGGGGCGCTTCGTGAATTTAATAAAGTTCCCCTCAACTCCCCTTTCCCCTTTGAATTTCGTAAAATCTATTATAATATCTATAAAAGAAAATTCCTACATTTCTAACGACAAAGTCTTATATGGTTACAAAGATATAGACAAGTCACTACATCCGTGGAAATCTCTTATTTTGTCTATTTACAATCATTCAGTATAAGGCGATCACTCTGATTTTTGTAACTGTGATTTTTTTATAGAAATACTTAGTACAAAGTTTTCAAGTATAGATAGTAAATTATATTCCATTTTAGAATTTTGAAAACATTTTTTTCTACTACATTTTTACGTAATTTATCATTTAAACTATTGATTTTTGGATCGTGTCTATCATACGCTAATTGATGTTAAAAGAGCTTCACACTTACCTCTTTATTGCGTTTACATATTTATTATACCTATGACTATATATAGTAGATTATTTGTCATTTGCAAAATACTGTCTGTAGACAGAAAAATATATCATGTACACAGGTCTACAATAATATCTTGAATGTAAATAAATAAAATGAAAAAAAGCTATTAAATTAAGAATGTATTTTTACAAACATTATCAAAATTTCTAGTTATACCAGCGATATTAAAAGGAGTGCTCTAAAATATCTTGTGAACAAAACTCAAGATACAATTGCTATCACAACATGCTGCCATTATTAACTTCTACGTGGCCAATACTTGAACTCCTAACGAAAAACTGTCGTTTGTTAAAGAGCGCGTGTTTGTAAAAAAATTACACTCACACATAAACTTAATGTCCAAGCTTCTGACAAAAAAAATGAACGCGTAAATCGTGTTATTATCGTAATGCGTGTAATTAAATGTTGTCGCTGCTCACTCGGGAAGCTAATTATTGTCGCGCGCTCTTTATAAAACTGTATTTGTAAAGAGCAACTGTTGAGTTTCTCGTCGGCTCTCAACAGTACTGCCTTCCGGACATCAATGCCGACGTTTTATGTTGATTGATGATTCGATTGGAATTAACAATATTTTGATTTAATGCAATGCAATCATAAAAATGTGTTCAAAGAACGAATCAAAATAGCTTTGTCACAAAGCGTAAGTGACATATGTAAATGATCTTGCGGTTGTAGGTCAAGGCGTCCTAGACCCGGTTAAAATAATAATGTATACTTATCATCATTATCATATCATTGGATTCCCACTGATGGGCATAAGCTCATCGATTTACAGTAGGTCAGGTTGGAAGCGACTTGTTCGCAGGATTTTCCGACCTATTTTCACTACTGTACAAATGCACCTGCAGATTTCACGAGTGCGTAGTGGCAGGAAGTCCGGGGACTCCCCGGGCTGCCTCGGCTCTACACTACCGCGTATCAGTTGCCTGCTTTCTTTTATACCCGCCTGAGCGTCGGTATAACGCAATGATTAAGATCAGTCGTTGAGTGTTCGTTACTATGAAACACTTGGAAACGGTGCAAATATATTTTCAATTCAGTAATAACATTTAAGAGCGTTTTTGCGCGGCGACGGGTCACCTAGCCGATAACCCAACGCCGCGGACTATCTGTACGCGTATTGTTTTATTTTATTAAACGGTTTTATTTAGTTCGACCTGTACGGAATTTATTTGTTTGGGTCAAAATTAGAAATTGAAATTTAAGCACCTTCCAGTTGTCAGATTGATCTGAAATTTGGTACACACATTTAATTTAGATGACAATACAATATAATAAAATCAATAACATTATAAATCTAAGATGACCGCCGATACAAAATGGCAGATTACATATTTTTCCTTAATCCCTCAATATGGGTATCAAATGAAAGGGCTACACTAGTAAAACACGATGATTATGTCAAAATTTAAGATTAAAGATGGATGCCGTTCCAATATGGCGGACTAGGTACATATTTTTCCACAACCACCACAATATGGGTAACAAAAAGCCGTTTAATTTAAAAGTTTTTTAAATGTATTTATCTTATGTATCCGGACAACACTGTGTTATTATATACGTGTATAACAAACTACTTGTTGGAAACGAAATCGTAAACAAGACACATCACATTATCGGAAATAAAAGACTTGGATGTGCGTAGAGTTTTATATTGAATAACGGTGTTATAACATTTGACCGGTTCTTTGCGAGAGGCGGATGAAGTACGGTAATTGCATACATTATCGCGGTATGTGTAATATGTTGTGTGCCGCGGAGATATGGACCCTCAAGGTTGTGGGTAGCAAATGCATTTGGGGCGCGGTGCTGGTGGAAACTTTTACGGATTCCATGTAAACAGTACAGGAGTGACGATAGGTAAGAAACAGGCTTTTTCTGAGGCCGTACACGTCGCGGGGAACCGGAACAGTAGGAGGCATATCTTAAGGTACATCTACAAAACTGCATGACTAACGATCCCCAGCGTTGGGCAAACGGAGGAGTAGCAGCGGTTAGGTGTATTAGCGCCTATTGGATAATTATATCTGTATCAGTCACAATCACACGTTCAATTTTTGGATATGATTTTGTTGTTAAAATTTGTAAAATTGAACATTCAGCGTCGACTATGCCTTTGTAGTGATCGCACGCCGTTTCGTTTGTAAACCAGAAGTAAACCAAGTTGAACTTTGACGTCATTAATAGTATCAATTTTGGAGGCTTGCGCAGCACGCGTAGCAAATTCGATTAGCAAGTGCGTACAAGTTTTACAACTTAAACTTTTAAAGTTTAAGTTAAAAAACCTATTGCGTCGACCACTTATTAGTTTATCCAAAAAAAAACAGCGGTTGTAAAGTACAGGTGTTAATAATATTGAGTTTACTTACACTATTAGGTTTTCTCGTTTGTTGGAATTTAAAATTTTCTTTATTTAGTTTGCTTTATTTGTAATAAAAGTGTTGCTGAATATACTAAATAATCATGACAAAAATGGCAAAGAATATTTATGAATAAAGACATCGGTGTTTAAGACAAGAATATTGAGACACAATATATTTAATTATTTAATAGAATCAGGCGTTATTTTGCGGAAGTCCATCCTAAGTAAGAACAGAGCCAACATTTAGCCACCCCTCCACGCGGCATCTTCAGGAGTTATGTTACACCGATTAGTGCCAATGGCACTCTGTGTTTGGGGTGAAACACGTGTTGAGTGAATTAACGGTGGTAGTTGTGTAATTCGCATTGTTTGCCGCATGCGTATTTATCAGCGGGCTGGCGGGCAATGCATTTTGTTGCACGACTACCACTGCATGTGCGGAAGTGGCTGAATATTGGTCCTGTTCTTACAATAAATTTAAGGCAACACGTTTATGTTCTTTTGCTTCCTCGGCTAACACCGCGCATCGCATTCCTAAGGCGTTGTATAGCGGTATCGATAGTATTACATAAAGAAAATTAATTCATTTATTAAAGCACTGGAGCAGACAACTTATTTTTTATCTATTTTTGACCACATAGCAGAATCATTGCGAAATTGTAAACAATCAATCGTTGCGGACCAAAGGTTCTGGAGCCCACCAGTTGGTAGTCGCGGCGTGGGTATGCCCCTTACTAGGTTTGGGGTAGGCCTAAACCTGGCAAAGAATGTCTTTCGGCTGATGTGATGATGAGGATGATTACATATTCTAATATCTTGCATGTTCTGTCTCTACACAAGGAGCGTGATGAAAAATGTGCATTATATACGCAAACATCATTCATATCGAGTGTTGATTTATTATTAATTAGGCCTGTGATGGTAAATATTTGTTAGAGTTAGGGCAATATTGTATGTTGTAAGAACAGAGCAATTAGTATGACACGAGTCCTCCGGAATTCTGTGCACACGATAACATTTATTTTTGTTTGTTCGTCAGTCAGGAGGGCGTCGATGTGCGGTGCGAGACCAGTTTGTATTGTCTAAGCGGTTGACGTCATCGAAGTTGTTAGCGACCGTATCTAATGCGAACAGTCAATTTTAAAATTGTCGATTCCTGTGCGTGACTATGGTATGTCTTAAAGATAGAAAAATAGGTGGATTCATTTTTTTGTAACGAGGTGAACGCTTCCTTTAGCTATTTTTCAGTTGGTCGGTACAAAAAATTCAAATGTTAAAGAAAAATAGATTAATAAAGTATATTGAAGTGTATTAAAGATTATACAGGAGACAAACATGACAAACATTCGTATGTAAGAAAAGGACCAATATTTAGCCACTTCCGCACATGCATGTGATTCGCATTGTTTGCCGCATACGTATTTATCAGCGGGCTGGCGGGCGGTGCACTTTGTTGCACCACTACCACTGCATGTGCGGAAGTGGCTAAATATTAGTCCTTTTCTTACTTAGGATGGACTTCCGCGAGGTAACGCCTGATTCCATTAAAAACATTCGTATCATTCTGATGTTCACGTGACAAATGGACGGTCTATACCAGGAAAAAATTGTAAGATTGACGTTAAAAGAGTAACTACAGGGTTTATTGTCAGGTTCTTCTCCAAAGAATCAACATTCCGAACCTGGCAGTCGTAATTTTTTAAAGGTGTAATGTTCTTGAAGCTTCTAGAACATCACCGTTTTGCAAATAGTAAATATTTCTCTAAATTATTTACTTAAACATTTCTTTCGTCTTGTTGGTGGTTGGTGGTGTTTATTGGTGGTTGTTTATTTGTCGCTATGTATTGTCAGATATTCGTTAGGGCGTGATGACGAGTGTCTCGTGTCCCAGTAATGTAAGTCATAAAATAATTGCTTTTTATTGTTTACTACAAAATGATAATACGCGAAAGTCGCTATTTGTAAATTTGGCGTGCGTTGTTTTCAAATTGTAATCCGAAGCGTGTGCGTGGGAGAGTTCTCCGAGAGGGTAGTAAACACGGAAACATAAAGTGGAGGGAAAAGGTATTTTTTCTCGCAAATACATCGCTTCGGCTTTACTATTTGCATCCGACTGTTTGTACGACCTTGAAAAGGATAAATTTTAAAAATAAGGAAACAAGACAGTAACATTTTGTTTTGCGCTATTTTTCATTTGTGTTTCTTTCTTTTTGTGGGTGCAACAATGCCGACAGTTTATGTTCGAAAGTTCTTGTAACAGCTTATTCGAATGAAGAATATTTTGATTTTGTCGAAATGAATGATTGTAATTTTTCATTACAATCATTTATGTTGAAAATACACAGAGCGAAAACATGTGATATCTTTAGACCTAATGCAGCATTAATAAAGGTAGCACAAAGTTGATTTAAGCGTATTGGAAAAGTCTTAACAACTTACACAACAACGACAACGTTTCAATAATTGCAAAATGTTCAATCGTATCATCGATCGAACAAAATGATCTCTGCATGAATTTATGTAATGAATCCGTTTTGCGTGTTCCATCGCTTCCCACAATTGTACCATATATGATGTTTTAATCGCTTCATTGTAAGGGCTCCAGCATGTAATTGTAAACAATGTAAACGTCTAATTGTGAACCAAACGGCACACGTGACCTGCGCCTACGCACGCGGGCACTAGTACTCGCTACTCTGCCCTGTTTGTAATCACGGTGCACATTGTGTACACATGTAATGCGTCGTACGGCCCTTGCTTTTTATCTCGGACCTTCCTCTCCCTCCTAATAGCACAGCCGTGAGTTCGACAGAGCTAGAAAAACTAGTTCAGAATAAGGACCCGACTATATACAGTCTGCTTGTGTAGAATAATTAATGACTTTAACCGCATTGTGCGGAAGAACTCGGATAATCTAGAAGAGCTAAATGAGGGGTGAAAGATCCTCTGCCGTCCACAGCTCCTTAATATTCACAAAATAGAACTGCCTGAAAAATGATAGCAGGGATTGTCGACGCGACCCTCAGTTGTGAGGAAGCGACTCAGAAAAACAAAAGCTAGTAAATCTTGAGAAGGAAAACATCAGTGTCTAATACAGAAGAAATGCTCGTTTAGGAAAGTCAATGAGGAAGGCAACTTGGGGAACTAGACCTAACCGGACATGGCCCCACGCGGCGGACAGAGAGCTCGCTGTCAAATTAATTTGTGGTCATACATCACAACATTTGGACTATAAATGCCGGAACCTCCAAAACGCCTTACTATTTATCAGGGGGGGCATTATATGGTTCGACCGCCAAAGTGGAGGGGGGAAGGGTTGGTCTTAACGTATCTTTGTATTCCTGAAAAGACAATTATAATGTTAAATTAGTGTAATTAACTATTTTGTAAAAGTTTGAGAGAAGAAGGCGGTACTGCATGACATCTATATCCATTCGCTCCGCTGTCCTGTAGGACAATCTAGAGGATAGGATTTCTTGGGAAGCAGAAGCTTCTACCATCGCGAAACCAAAAACTGCCGGTTCCTTCCTAAATCTCCATAATAATCAGAACGGGAACTTCAGCCGAGTGGAGCAAGTATGATTTTTGTTGAAAGAAAAAAGAAAAATTTAGCTGTGACGCAAAATGCGACCACGTACGTGATCAACATTTGATATTCAGCAGTAAACAGAAACTTTATCTCCGTGTTTATTATTATTACCGAACTAATGACGTTCGGAAGATACGTTGGAAAAGAAATATTGTAACGTTTGAACCTCAAGTGTTTTCGGAACAGTTTAATCGTGACGGCCAACGTCTCGTTTACCTTCAATGACGCCTTTAATTTAATTGCTCGCAGTAAATCATATGCTTTGAATATAAAATATAATCGAAGCGGGATCATTTTGTGTTTTAGAAATTATTTGTTTGTTAAGGTTATCGTAATGCAAGGTAATCGTGGGCTCCAAAATGCCGCAATGTTTGCAGATGAAGGTCTGTTGCTGGTGATGATATGCTGATCCGAGACGTGGTCACTTACGACCTCCTACGTAGGCTCGGGATAAGACAGAGAGCAATGGAGAGGGCAATGCCCGGAGTTCCGCCGTGAGATCGAATCAGAAATGAAGATATTCGCAGAAGAACCAAGATCACCGAAGGTTCTCGATTGGTGACCACGAGCCGGTAGACGCGGCATGGGCAGACCTCCATTAGGTGGGCCGGACGGAATACTGTCGCGGGAAGTCACTAGACACGGGCAGCGCTCGACCGGACATCGTGGCGGTCTTTGGGGGAGGTATATGCCTTCCAATGGGCGTCCATCGGCTGAGAAGAAGTAATGCCTTCACACACAAACACATTTCGAGGCAGATGTTGAATTTTAATTAATTTTTATATTCAATTATTTTAATGCAATCGTCGTTCGTGTATGATGGTAGGTTTCTCTTTTTAGAGGTCATCTAAGTAGTTGCTATGGCGCTAAAAATTAATGTATAAATATTATAGTTTTGCAACGCGCACAAACACTTAAAAATACGTGAGGACATGAACTAGTCACGCAGACCTGTTGAAACATTTAGACGCGCTCAAGCCTCGCTAGTAAGGCACTACGGCAACTGCATCGCTTGGAAGGTGTGACGTGCGCGATATGATAACGCTATTAACGCAGCGGAGGTTAGACGGCGTCGGGTTTCAATTTGAAAGCAAGGGCGGGATCGAAGCCTCCGCGCCGCCCAAACCTGTCGTCAAAGTATTATTTAATATTTGTTGACCCACTTACTGATATCTGACAGTCGTTTGTATGATTTAGATGCGAGTCGGCATGAAGTATGTTATGTTAATAACATACTCGTATAGCCTAGAACATAATAGCAAGTATGAAGTTACGATATCTGCTATGTAGACTGTCTTAAACCTTCGAGGTAATAGCTTTTCACCGTTTTACTGGCTGTGTATTGTTTAGTCATATAAGATCGTCAATTTTCTTACCACAGTTTTACTTATTCATTATTAAAAAAAATCGATGTCTTAAATCCAAGTAGTGCGTAGTTCCGAGTAGCCGATGAATTGTGGTGCGCTCTGTATTGTAAGCGGATTACATATAAAAAATGCCAAATAACGCAGCGCTTGACGACGAAGGTCTTTGGCCAGTGTCTCGTGTTCTGAACCGGTAAGTTCTAGTCCTTGTTCTCTGGGTGAGGTTTAATACTAAAATAAAGATTATCAATATTAAAGATTTTTACTCTTAGAAGTAGGTTTTGTTTTGTTAAAGAATTAGTACGAAATCTTAATTGATATCAACATTCCTTCTTTACGGTTACGAACTTCTTGTGATTGAATTGAAACAACACGCGCGTCTCGTTTTGTTTTTAATCAATTGTTTATAGCTCCAGCAATCCGCCGGCCAGTGCGCGGCTCATTAAATTTTAACAACGCGATTAAAAATAACTACGTGACGTTGACGGCTACGTTCTCTATTATTTTTCAAGTAAAGTGTTTTATCTACCAAGTCGCGATGTGAGTTGTTTTCCGCTGTGGTCGCTCTGAGGTGTGAAAGAGGCTTTATGTTAGTAATTCCACGGTACACGGTAATGTGCATAAACAATTGTTTGGTGGCAAGTGCAGGCGCTGCCGGCAGCTGCGGCGTGGGTGGGGTCCCATTAGGTGGACCGTAGATGTAATAAAAGTCGCTCAATGCGGGCAACGCGAGACTGGTCATGGTGGCGATGTTGGTTTGTGCTTTGTAGCGGGCTTATATTGAGCAGACAAGATGATGACGATGATCATAGAATGTGGCGTAAGTAACGTCGAAAAGCACACTGAAAAGTATTACAAAAGTTTAATGAAATCAGGCGTTACCTTGCGGAAGTCCATCCTAAGTAAGAAAAGGACCAATATTTAGCCACTACCGCACATGCAGTGGTAGTCCTGCAACAAAGTGCACCGCCCGCCAGCCCGTTGATAAATGCGTATGCGGCAAACAATGCGAACACTCTGCGTTTGACACTAATCATACATTATTTTTAAATAGTATATTTAATGACTCTATGTTTTTAAACACCTGTCGTTCACTCCTTACATGTGGGAAAGGAACTTCGTTTACAAGGGTAAATGATTTTTTCAGTTTTAATTTAATTTTATGCTTCATATTTTCATTTGTTCTTCCCAATATCTGTCACTGTTCACATTCTTTGCATTTCGTTCAGACTTCCTCTTACATGCCCGCCTATGTTGCATTCACAGGATATCACATGACTTTGTTATCACAGGCTTTTGTTTTTATTTTATTCGTTTTAGTACAACACCTATAATAAGTATAATTTTCTTCTTGTTCTATATTTATGAATCGCGGAAACGAAGTGTTGCCCTACCCCGCCGCACGTTGCAAAGTCTTGCGGTGTCAGTGTAATTTGTATAATAAACACCATAATTGCGATACACATTTGTAAATAAAGAACGACAAAGGTGAGGAGAGCGTATGCCAAGGCTTGATGATCGCTCACTCTTTGTAATTCCCGTGACAAACGCTGCTCGCTCTGATCGGCGCTGTTACGCACAAGACTGCATTGTTTATAATATTACGCCACCAATATATAATTATACTATTAACGTAATTGACAGATAAAACTCTATATTGGAATATTTACCGACCATCATATTTTCAACCTTTTATGTGTTATGCCCCACTTTAGCCTTTCTATAATTCTTACGCCCCCTTTGTAACAGATATGTTTTTTATATTAAAGCGAAAGGGTTAAACTGGTGTCGAGTCTACTTGCAAATTGCCCACTGTGAGGCGTGGGCTCCACACTGGTTTAAGAGTAAATTGACACTTATTTCAGACCGAGGATTCTTGAGATATTAGTAATTTCCTTCAGTGCTTCATTATAAAATGGCCGGCTGGTGAACGTAACAGAGAAGTGTTATTTTTAGACCCGATTCTTTGAATGAAAGCCTTATAAGTTATTAAATTTATATTGTTTTTCCTAAAGTTATATTATTCTCCGTTCTTGCGCCAATTTTGAGAGTGTTTTAGAATGTAAACAATCCATTTGATTTTCGTTGGAAAATGCAGACCTGCTGAATACACCAATACCTCACTTTGCGACGTGCTTATGTTCCAAAAAAAACACGACGCAAATTGAAACGCCGCAAAGTGAATTAAAAATATTTTCTATAGCAAACCATCTAAAGATCGAAGATAGGTTCCAGGGACACGAAATTACAACTTTTAAAAAGAAAATTGAACAAAGTAAACATTTAAAAAACAAAAATAATATAACTATGCCAATAAATATATTGCAATAATATTTATCTTTTTTGTAACCAGAAACAATACATAAAAATTTATATAAATTTATTGCTCTCTTTTAAAATAGCACAACACTCTACATTATAACACACTACGTTATTGAAACTGAACTCTTAAAATTACAAAGTGAAAATAAAACCTTTTTAAAATTGCCTTAATTTTTACTTAGAAATGGAATCGCAAAGTTTTGATGGCATGGCGCAATTAGAAACAAGTGTTGCCATCTTTTAGAAAAAATAAAATTAAAAAAAAAATTAAAGACTCGAACCCAAAACAACGCAACCTCGAAAATCTAACGACGCACAGTGAAAATTAGCATTAATCGAGCAGAACGAAACGACGCAAAGCGAGGTATTGGTGTAGTTCAAATAAAATAAAAACTAACTAATCACAGTGCAATCTATGATTTCTTCTCATTTATTTTTTATGGTGATTGCTTGTACTGGACATAGTCATAGATATGAAATTATATATTATTAGCGCGTGATCGACGCGGCAGAAACGAATTAAGAATGTTGTTAGCTTAGGTTGCTGGTACACATGACAGCTTCGTCCTAAGGAGTTGTGGCGCTAGACTATCATCGTTGCAACTTAGGTAGTGTATGCGAAGGCTACGTGAAAGTTTTAGCAGTGTCAAAGGAGACTGTGAAGTTCTTGCCGGCAGGACTGCGATATTATCCTTTCGTTGGGCCCACAACGGAGGGTTATCTCAAGTAGGATTTACCTGCGAGACCAACAAAAATGGTGATAGACCATTTAAAGGAGGTCATTCTTTTTCTTATTCTTTTTAGCTAATTAATATAAATATATATCTTTTATATAATTATATTAATTTTAGCTAATTAATATAAATAAATAAAAATTAATATAAATTAAGGCCCATTGCAAGGCAAATTTTTTCGTTAAAGATTGCCACTTTGACCAGTCCTGCACTGCCTCCATCCAGCTTCTTTAACTATATCGTCGGTCCAGCTAATGGGTTGCATAACGCATGTGCTCCGTCCGCTGCCACTTGAAACGAGCAAATGTTCGAGTTACGTTACGTTGTTTCTAATTAGATCTCGAATTACATTTAATTTACATCAATACATAATCATCAATGACCAATATAGGTTGAACGAGTATTGCTAAACGTCGTTTCAATTTAAATGCCCATGTCCAATGAGAATAAACAAAAACTGCGGTCGTTGCGAACTTATTTACCGCATGGGAGCCAATTGATACGTAAACATTCGTATGCCGGGCAGTAGGCGTCTATTGGCTACAATCAGCAGTAGAAGAGCATGTGTCACTTCAACTTTCAGTATTACAATAATTTTTTAAAATTCTTGTATCTTGGTAGCACGGCATGTCCCTAGTCACCGTTTTCCATATATCGCTTCATCTGTTGCAATTACCAATTTATTTGTTTTATTGACTTTCAATAATTACTACATCATACTAGTGTTTTATGATAATTTCTACGCTATATTGCAAAAGTACCAGTATGATAAGTTCTACGGCTCCACTATGTCAGAATGTTTCCTTACAAAAACTGTTTTGTGTCGTGTGGTAAATTAAAATCAAAATATTCTTCCTTAGAATATACCATTACAGGCATTTTCGAATCGTCTTTCGATGTCGGCATTGTTGTCTCTACAGGAAGATGCCACTGGCACGAAAAGCAGTTCTGCTGAGAACCGGCGAGAAACTCAACAGTTGCTCTTTACAAATATACGTTTTATAAAGAGCGCGCGACAGTAATTAGCTTTCTGAGTGAGCAGCGACAACATTTATATCCACGCATTAACATCAGGATAGCATTCTTGGATAGAAAAACATCCTTTTTTCAATAGTATTTTTTAGCATTCACAAATAAATTTTAATACTTAAATAAAATATTGTTAATTCTAGTTTAATTAAAGAAAGAAAAGATTATACGCAAACCGTTCATTCAAATATAAATATATAAAGATTATAACTTTAAGTGTATCAAATATTGGGATATAACAAATATTTAGTTTTTCGTCTCTCTTGAAAAGTTGCATTTCCGGACTTGTCATTTTTGACGATGTAATAGTATAAGGAGTATGCTAGAGGCGAGCTCGCAAAGACCATTTACAGGTGCTGTTTGCAAATAAATAATCATTTTCGTGGATCATCTCTCAGTGTGTTGCCGGGCTTAGGACTCGCGTATGCCCGTCGATGTCGATCCGCGGCGCAAACAATAAAACAAAACCATTGAGATGTTATTAATGAAATCTTTTTATAGTTCTCCGTATTGTGCATTATTTATTGTGCTGATGAATCAATGAAACATATATTTATTCTTTCGAATAGACTTTGCTGAGAATCTTCGTGTATATATATATATATAAATCCCGGGCATGTTTATATTCTACATAATCCTATAATACTTCTAACCTTATATAATATATGTCAAACACTACAATAGAATAAAATCCTGTGACGTTTCAGATATACGCCATAGAAGCCCACTGCATATACCCTAATCGCCAAAACTTGGCATGCGGGTGTGGCGGCGATCGCAGCTAAGTATTGTGGTACACTTCCTCTGGAATCTAGTTCTGTGCGCTGTGGCATAAGATATCCTAAATAATGAATGCATGGAGTGTATTGTATAAGAATATCTCGGGAATCGAATCCGCGACCTGCCATTGCCGCTGGGCTATCATTTAAAACTTGATTGATAAAATGTTGCGTTCAATGTTGTTACGACAACAGTAATTGGTTATAAATCGCATACATGTGTCATAAAAATAAAATTGCACGTTTTTATTGGAGTCGTTTGGTTGGCAGGTGTTTCACCTTCGCGACATCCACTGGGAGCGGCCGCGGTTCCTCTCGAAATCGTTCCTCGCCTTCGTCACCTTCAACCTGATCAGCTACTCGCTGCTGGCCGCTGAGGTCCTCACCACTAACGTAGCTGACACTTCCGCCGAGAAAAAGGTAAGCTGACGTGCCGTTTTGGTGGCTTTCATTTCTGTCGCAGGACATCTTTTGATAGACCTATCGGAAAATGTCCTTAACTGACCATGAGCTGTCGGGGATTGAGGGTGTGGTATTTTTATCTATTTTACACACATCACACGCTGACTCACCCATGTCATTACCATCGTCTGCGGTTTTCCCTTATCCGGCTCTTATGGCAACCAAGAGGAGAAAGAATGCTACAGCAAAACAATATCGAAGAATATTAGTATATGAGGGGAGTTCCATGTCTCCGGGTAAGTCACGTACGTCCAGGCTGATTAAAATGGACCTTCATAAATATATGCTCTAGAGAATGAATATTTTTATAGATTAAGTTTCTAGAAGTAGTTTAATTTGTCCTCATCAAGAACTAGAGCAACAGACAGACAGAATACAAACTGTATACCCGAATGCGTTATTATTCAGTCATGTTTGTTCAGTGTCTCTGTAAAAGACCGCGCCGAGACAACTTCCCGTTTCAATTGAAACGACAAGTGCCTGTTTTGTTTTTGATAAGGCCATCAGATAAGCGATATCCATAAACGCTTTGGACAAATCTCGTCGCCGTGTTGTTGTATGTTAGTACTGTGTTAGTACCGGACACTTTTCATTGGATTTCGCCAAGAATTAAATTTTTGGCTAAATAGTCAAATATCACATTAAAACCCGGCAACGTTATGGCACCAATCTCGTATATATCGACGTATATTTAGGAAATCATTTTGAAAATTATAATAGATAAAAAATATTTTGTCGATTTATGTACCTGTATCAAATGAATCTAAATGGGCGATCACGAACAAGTGCACGCAGCGCGGGCGGTGGACCAATGACATAGTCAAGGTCGCAGGGAATTGACTGGAGACCTAGGCCTTGATGTAGAAGTCTATCGGTTCATATGTTGAGAAACACGAATAGATAGATAATAATGTTGTCACCACACGCAAGTAGTAGACAAGCAACGCATCCATACGACGCAGGAACACTTTGTCTAAATAATTTAATTAGCCGTCACGGGGACCTGCTGTTACTGCGGGCGACGCAAGTGTCACGACCTGCCGCTGGTAATTGCGTTTGAATTGAAACGGCGCACTTGTTACTGTGGTCTAACTGGATATCAGTGCACGAGCACTTGCCCGCTGCGGACGCGCGCACCGGCTCGCGCACGCGGCGCCTTGACTTCGACGCCTTGTTATACAAATAACACAAAGAATTTATTTGAAAATCTTTCGTATTGCGCCAGGAGTTCAGTTTATACATAATTCTGAAGTGTGTTACATACTAATTTCTATAATAAATTCGACTGGCTTAACTATGTAGTGATCTGAATTTTTATACGTTATTTATTTTTGAAATCATTATGTTTTGTACAGGATGTACGATAAGATATTTATAACAAATGAGATATATATGCACATACACTTCTTTAAAGCTCTTATACTTATAAGTTATCAACCTGTATGTTGTAAAAATTACACGTTGTATTACTTATTATGTTAATTAAAAAAAATCTTTCTTTTTATTTTTTTGAACTATATCAACTATATATGAACAAGGTGCTTATCAGTAACGATGCTTTGATAAGCGCCATCGAGCTTGTTACATCAGCGAAAAGTAGTCAGTGTATCGGTGTTCTATAGAACTGCGGTTTGGAGACTGAGCGTCGGAGCCACATCAAAAAATTCCTCTCATCTCCTTTCTTCCATCGGACAGTAAAACACTCAAATTCACCACGTCCGTACACGGTTGAAAATTCCTTCCATTCGCACTAAGCGTTTCACTAATACTTTTACTAGCTATAACTTAGGAGTCTTCAAGACAAGAGTGAGTAGGTATGATCTAGGCAAGCGTGTAGCATCGTAGACCTCTCGTTATCGCATAATATCAGACGAGACAGAGGTCAAATGCTTAGCTTTAAATAAAAAAAGTAACAACTATACATTTTTGTTAACACAAATTAGAGGAATGCCAGCCAGCAAATTTAAAAATGCTTTACTGAGAACTGTCAGATGATCGCAACGCGCGTGTCGGTCGCTCGGCGTAGCTGCAGCCTTACCCCGACAGTTTTAATTTTTATTATTTGCCGCGTAAACTTAATGTTGGAACTTTGCAGACGTTAGGTTTATGATGTTTGCCGTCTAATATTTTTGCAGACGAGAATTAAGTCAGGTCTAGATTTGGCGACTTTTGTGTCAATACAAATACAAGTTGGTTTTGCGTTGTATTTGTCTTGTCGTAAACACATTGCCAAGACACGGGCCTCCTTTTAGAGACGGCGTAGCAGTGCGGTTTGGTCGATTTTAGTTATAACAAACCTCGTATTTCTGTAAGTTTAAAATATGTAAAGTTTATGAGATTTTACACTGACATCCACTTTCAGTTTGTTTGTTACTTTTGTACATATGCAAACGTTTCTTTTGTAATAAAGGGAATTTAGGAAATGTATGTAATAGAAGTCTAGGCGTATACATTGACTTTATTAAACTCCTCGGATGAGATTGGACACAAGCCGCATCCGACACATCTTGGTTGGATTCTGTGGGGGAGAACTGAGTATTGAGTATTTTAAGTCATTTTTACCGAATCTATTGTTCTACTCTACCTGTTTTGTTGTTGTTATACATGTTTGCATTGCAACAATCAAACGTATCGATGGGTAATACATAAACAGAACCTTCATTTTGTAAGGCTCTTGATTGCCTCCAGTACTTAGTTGTGAAAATTTTTTTACTGTACCGTAAAACATAACTAATAAGAAAGCTCAAACTTTTCAGAAAAAGTACTTTTTTTTTGTTGAAGAAATAATATTTTTAATGAAATATCAAATATCTCCGAAGTTTTTGGGTTGTGTAGCTTTTCTCAAATAGTCTTCAATCTAAAGTGTATGAACGAAAAGAAGGCACGGCGCCGAGTTGTACACAAACCGTATCTCTCTTTTAAAGTATATTTCGTTAAAATGACAACTTTAATGTCGACAATTAGAATAGGTATAGGAAAACTCGCGCGCAAACATTTTGTTTGCTTCAAACAATGGCTGCGGCGAGTTGCTTCTGGGAATTAATGTGACTACCAATTTCTTAGAATTAGGGTTCGAAGCTTGCTCGTGTACAAGTTCCGTAGCGCTTGCAAATAATTATATGAAAGTGAGTGATGTGTGAGGGCGATGTTCGGAGCCTCGCTGCGTGCTCGAATCCTAGTGAGGATATCTCCATGCCTCAAGAATTGCTCGCCCAGTGAAGCAGCGGACGCGGCGCACCGCTTGTACAACTGAAGATCATTTGGATCCAAAGGTTTTTGAATGCGGACCATGATCCGGTTAATGCGTAGGTAGACCTCCCGCTACGGGGACCGGCGTCGTAGTCAAGGCTCCCAGGGGATCTCAGGAAGAAGCGTTTACCTTACAGTGGACGTCTATCGACTGACATGGTGCAATGACTCACTCGATACGACCACATATTCCACAGGTGTACATTATTGTTTAAGTAGTACATACACGTATATTCCTATAATAAATATCTACCCCAATAATCTCACCGACATAAACAAACTGCGAAAACTCATCAGACATCTTTCCATCTTACACATGGATACTGCACCATTTTAAAATAATCGATAATGAGACTTGCCCATGTGACGACTCCACAGTACAGACTTTTCATCACTTACTCAGACACTGCTCCCGATTCGCATCCAAAAGACGTAACCACGTGACCTTATGTGAAAACCTTAATTTACCTTCGTTCAACTTACCGGACCTTCTCAAGAAAAAATCTACTGCAGAATTTTTTGATGAGTTGGCCCGGCACATTGTCCTAAACCTAAAGGCATTTAACGGTCTGTAGCGTTTGGGCAGCGACTTGAAATAAATAAAGGTACCAACTAATATATAATTGTGTAAAACTTCTAAATTGTATTGCTAATATGTATAAATTTTAGCTGTATTTACCCATAAGAGAGAATTGTGTAAGATAAATTGTAAAAAAACACTAGCGATACAAATTAGAATTAATAAAAAAAATGTGAGTTTTATATTAAAATCCGTATAAGGCTTTGTCTTGCTTGGTTCGGGTAAGGTCTTGGTTTTGAATTAAAAGTTAAGTTAAATAAACGTTACACAGTTTAAACGTCCGTGACAATTGAAACGTAGTTGTAAATTGTAAAACTAATTCATATTTAACCGAAGTAAATACCTCTTGTACGAGTATTCGAGTCGTTTGGTCTCGGTACAGGAGTCTTGTTCACAGGTGTCTTTAGAGACGACTTGTTGAAATTCTTCCGACATTTCTTTCACTGGGATACTTTACATGCTATCTTATTCCTGTTGTAAAGATGTTAAGATTATTCACCGCAATTGAAAATACGTGTAATAATTTAAAGAAGTGAACGTTTAGCTCATCTGCTGTCACTTAGTGTACAGAACAAGGCATCAAAAATCAATGGAGGAAAGAAGCCATCGGCTCTTCGCATTTCCATAGAAAATAATGTAAAATATTTCAGAGCGATCGCCCAGCAATTGTACAAAAGTGACAGTTGCGCGGTTAATATGTAGATGAGAGAGATTTTTCATTCAATGCGATGCATTAGACATGAAAGCTGCGAATGAATTTCCACGAGGGCGTGTCCTGGACTTTTCCAATCATTCTCCATGCGAAAGGTGAACGAACTGTATCCACCAGTTCGCGTGCAAATATTTTTTTAACGTTTAATTTATTATCTGTAAAGAATATTAAGGGCATTGCGATTCAATTGCTGGGTTTATACCGATGTTTACTTTTGTTTTTGGTAATGTTCGTACGTTAATTGTTAATGTTCAATTAATACTGTGAAACCAACCAATGTACAATTTATGACTATAGAGTCATAAATTGTACATTGGTTAATTGTTATTGGTAATTTACACGAGATTAAACTCCTCAATATCTTTTTATAATGAAATATTTTTTCTGCGCTCGCACTGTTGTAAATCGTTTAGCTGGTACGCGGCGTTGCCTTATATGATGATCATGATGATGATGGCGGCGGCGGCGGTGGTGATGATGATAGTGTTTTGCTACTATTTCTACCATTTTCGTGTTGGTTGCCAGGTAGAGATCGTGCGGTGAGCCATTTGTACCACAGCTGCATAATTCGTATCTACACATACGTATTGTACAATAATCTGTAAATAAAGAGCAATAAGAGAGTCGTGCGCGTTGTTGCAGAGCTTCTACCAGCACGTGTTCAACGGCTGCTACGCCGTGCTCCTGTTCATCGTGGTCATATTCTTTCTCATATACGGCGTCGAGGTCTACTTTAAGGTGAGATATATTTATTATTTTAATTGTAACTTTACTGTTACCAAGGGAAGCGTCTTAAAGTTTTACTGAATTTTATACCAGGATCGAACCTGTGATCGGTAGATGCAAACAGTAGTTTTTAACCATTGATCTATAACTTAAATTGGTTGGTATTTTTTTTATCATGAAATTTCAATTTAAAATAAATTATAGATTGTAGTTGGTAATCAATATTACAATGCACTAGAAAAGAATTACAGAACATAAAAGAATGTAAAAATTCGTTAAAAATGATTTCAAAATAAAAATATCAACTTATGAATGAATGAATTGTAAAACTGAGTCGACTCTAATCTTATAATATTGTAGCGGCCCGGTCTACACGGCGCGCTTTAAAACAGTTTTGATAGATATAGATAGAAAACAACATAAAGGAACATCTCCATTGGCGAAGCGGAATATGGAAAAATAAAAAAAAACGATCGAGACACGATTTTCGGTCGCCGCTCTACGCACAGCTGGCTGTGTACGCATGCAGCTAGCTGTGTACGCATGCAGCTAGCTGTGTACGCATGCAGCTAGCTGTGTACGCATGCAGCTGGCTGTGTACGCATGCAGCTGGCTGTGTACGCATGCAGCTAGCTGTGTACGCATGCAGCTAGCTGTGTACGCATGCAGCTAGCTGTGTACGCATGCAGCTAGCTGTGTACGCATGCAGCTGGCTGTGTACGCATGCAGCTGGCTGTGTACGCATGCAGCTAGCTGTGTACGTATGCAGCTAGCTGTGTACGCATGCAGCTAGCTGTGTACGCATGCAGCTAGCTGTGTACGCATGCAGCTAGCTGTGTACGCATGCAGCTAGCTGTGTACGCATGCAGCTAGCTGTGTACGCATGCAGCTAGCTGTGTACGCATGCAGCTAGCTGTGTACGCATGCAGCTAGCTGTGTACGCATGCAGCTAGCTGTGTACGCATGCAGCTAGCTGTGTACGCATGCAGCTAGCTGTGTACGCATGCAGCTAGCTGTGTACGCATGCAGCTAGCTGTGTACGCATGCAGCTAGCTGTGTACGCATGCAGCTAGCTGTGTACGCATGCAGCTAGCTGTGTACGCATGCAGCTAGCTGTGTACGCATGCAGCTAGCTGTGTACGCATGCAGCTAGCTGTGTACGCATGCAGCTGGCTGTGTACGCATGCAGCTGGCTGTGTACGCATGCAGCTGGCTGTGTACGCATGCAGCTGGCTGTGTACGCATGCAGCTGGCTGTGCACGCATGCAGCTAGCTGTGTACGCATGCAGCTAGCTGTGCACGCATGCAGCTAGCTGTGCACGCATGCAGCTAGCTGTGTACGCATGCAGCTAGCTGTGCACGCATGCAGCTAGCTGTGTACGCATGTAGCTAGCTGTGCACGCATGCAGCTAGCTGTGCAGCTGAATCGCGCTGAACTATCAAACGCCGCACATACATAATGACATGCACGGTACAATATCAACTGTTGACTAACTTTTTAACAGCACCGCTAAGGACAATGCGTTTAGATGTCTGTATATATATTCACGTGTTAGGGTAATGCTTGAATTACAGCCTGCACAGAAAAGAAAAGGTTACGGAAACTAAATATATACAGAGTATTGTACTTGTAGATAGGGTTGTTGTGGGGCTGACGAGGGAATATCTATCGAATGCTGTATGAGATACGTGATATACCAAACAGACGACGTGTTGTCATCATTTAAACACATCACCAAGGCTGGCTAACCACAATTAGCCGCTGCCAAGATGTGGTTGTGCTGCGATTGAGTCGATGGGCTCGATGGCCGTATTGGGCGGTTGCTATTGGCGCTAATGTGCCATTGTTGCCGGCATGGCGGATTGTGTGTGGCCGACGGCAATGTCAGGGCTGTCACCTCGACGAATAAAATTATTTAGTCACATAAATTATACACGACTTTAATAAAATGAAACAGCTGTGTACACACGTATTGTTAGCTTGATGAATTTTTAGAGAAAAATATGTCAAGTGATTTTTATAGCCCCAAAAATTTAATATTTAATTTTGTATTAAAAATATTAAAAACAGATTTATCTCTAATTTGATACAGCAATTATTAACTGCTATTGCACGATGCAGAAGTCCCGGCGTTCAGCTGGTTAGGGGCAAAAAATGAGTAGCGTGGACGTTACATAATGATACATATCATTAAACTCTCTGAAGGAAAAGGATATTTTTCAATTGAAAATTGCCAAACATTAATGGGAATGAAATGTATAAGTATTGAGGTCCCTCACACCTCCGCGATCGATCCACCGGTCGACTGATGACTGCTACGACGACAGAATATGAGTTTTATACTTAACCTATTACGGCAGAGTAATAGTCTGTTGGATCGTTTACAACTCAAATCGTTTACAAGTCAAATTATTTATTTATTAAATATTGATATTAATTTTAATTACCCTTTTAATTTACTCATTTAAAAAAATACGGATGTCTCTATATTTTTTGTGTATATATATTTCAATGCCTTAAAAAAACTCAAAACAGTGGTATATGTACAAAATAAATTAAGATTAAGAGAGGTGTGTCAGAGAAATTCCTTTCGCGCTGAAGGATCACAGGTCCAATGTTGAGAGCGAAATTTGGTTTATATCCGGAATAGATAAGGTCATTAATAATTTGTGTAGGAAAAGACAGTTGTCTGATCGATGGAGTTAGATGTCAACGCATTGCAAGGAACCCGCTGTGAACTAGCTACGCGGCTCGTGTAAGCGATTTGCATACGATTAATGAAATCTGGCAGCGCAAGGCCGCTCGGCGCGGCGATTTTTAGTGGGAGGCCTGTCTTACGGTGCACGTATATCAGCTGACATGATAATGAAGATGATGATGATGATGGTGAATGAAATAAAGAATGATATCGTGTATCAATGTGTAATGCAATCGATATACTCATAATTTTTTATTACACGCTTCTGTAATTTAAGGCAAAGTTCATTGATTTTTGCGTAAAAAAATCTGAAGGATTGAATGAATCATTTAAAGCGTTTTTAATCGCCGCGTCGCTACTCAATTCTGCTTTGATTTTCTCCGTTTTCTCTAAGAGTGTTGGTCGGTCGATGCGCCGGCCAGACAACTGCAAGTTGGCGATATTTTTTTTTTATGGCCCCCGCTATTGGGAGCCTCTCGTACCCCTGTTTTGTTTGGGACAGGGACTTTATTTACAAATAATTTTTTAATGGTTTTTTCTTTATTCTACACTCACTTTCATTCTTCTCAATTTCTTTTATTCTTCACAATATCTTGCAATTTTTTTTGTTCTCTCATTCCTTCTTGCTTTCGTCGCTTTCCTTTCCTCATCATTTTTACTCTTAAGTTAGCGATATTCGCAGCGACATTACGCCGGCAGCCCTGACCGTCGTCGCACGACGTCGATTAGTAATATTTCTTTGTATTGACATGAGTCAGGTGGTGCATTTTTTGATGTTATCACTCGCTGCACCGCGTTCGCGTGTAAAGTGAATGAGCTTTTGCACAAGCCCGTGCAGTACAGTGCTCCCAGCTTCAAATATCTGTTTTCTATTGTTTATGCATTCATGATGATCACATGTGCAGGTCATGACATAGATAATGTCATCATCATGTTGGACATAGGCTTCTGCCACAGTTCGTTTTAATAGAAGCTAAAATAAAATTGATCTCTAAAATATATAGCTTTGAGGGCCTGGGATCCCACCTAGGACTAGTAGATCTTGAAAGTAATAACAATACGAAGTCTGCAGTAAACGTGTGTATATTCATCAAGTTCAGCCCATGTTTATACCGATTCAATGTTTAACCAATAAAACTCGTCAGCCAATCACACGTAAAGTATTGTAGAGCGCTCTCTTTCGCACGATGTGTATAAACAATTACTTTACTGTGAAATTCCCTGTAAAATAATTCCTCCATCTGCTTTTTTCCATCAAAAAAACACGACGACAATTGACGACATTCGTACACGTTTGAAATTCCTTCCACTCACACTAAGCTTTATATTTTTGTCATATCCAATAATTCTAAGCGGGTTGATAAGCGGAGGAGTGTAACGACAAAACCTGTTAAATTAAGTGCTAATTATACGCCAAAGAACCACTTCGGTGATGCGGTTGTCAAATATTTAAAGTTAGTTAGCGCTTAATTCAATAAATAAAAAGAAGAAGTATGTAATAACATTTTATAATGTAACGTCTCGAAGCATCTGCTTGGCGTGTTCACCGTAAACATATTGTTTCATTTATTCATGTCAGCCGATAGACGGCACAGGCCTTCCCCGAGCGACACCGCGGTGATCGATCTTGCGCTGCCAACATCTAGACCATGGATGCACAGACCGCGGCCCGCCGGTCGAATACTGGTGGCCCGCCGACAGCAAAAATAATACTCTCGTACATTCCAAAACATATCGAATTCTATTCCAGAAAAAAAAACAGAAAAATTTAATTACTTCTGTTGACTGGCCCGCCATCAGTTCTTGATTTGCCCGGTTGGCCCCTAGTCCTCATAAGTCTGTGGCAACCATGATCTAGACCCTTGCTGCGAGCTTGGCTATGTCGTCTGTTCACCTTATGGGAGGTCTTCTCAACTCTTATCTACCGGCCATCTGTAAGCATAGACATATGCGTTGTATTAATTGTAATATTGGTTACAGCTTCGCGGCGAGTTCTTGAAGGAGACGAAAGTATGCACCATCATATCGCCGCGCCCCGGGCCCTCAACCGCCGCCGACGGCGACGACGCGCAGGACACGCTCGTCACTAAGCAGGTACGCCCCCGCCCCGCGCCGCCCCGCGCCGCCCCGCGCCGCCCCGCACCGCCCCGCGCCGCCCCGCGCCGCCCCGCGCCGCAAAACAAATATTTAAAAATCACAAAAGGTTCCCAAATTAGTCGAAGTCTGTGTCTCGGGAAACCATTGCACCATTGCGACATAAGTCGTCGTCAATTGTTGAGCTTTAACCCTTTCACGACCACGGGGACGCCGGTGTCCCAAGCAAAAATCATGGATTAATTAAATATTTACGTAACCATTGCAAATTATTTTTTTGTTTTAACATTTCGGAAAGTACCTTTTTATTATTTTTTACTGGAAATACATGATAACTAACACCGTTTATTGTCTATCGTCTCCGGAACGTTAGAGTTCTTTTGGCGCGAATGATCTGCTGTTTGGAATAAATAATTGATATTGTAAAAGTGCTTTTCAAGTTTTTACAGTATCAAATTATCGTTACCCGGTAAGTAAATTGTTATTCTAAATATTCAGTAATAATGTATTTATGTTCTATTCTGTGATAAATCGTTATAAAGATTATGGGACACGGATGTCCCTGTCGGCGTAAAGGGATATTTTTATACGGAATTTCTTAACTTTTGGCCTGATGATATACCAAAATGCTATCATTTTCTTATTCATATTTTTCGCAGAATATGTTTCGTAAGGGACGTGGAGTTTTTGAACTTCGAAAAAATAAAATTCTTCAAATTTTTGTGGGTGACAATAGCGATGAGGAAGATGACTTAGTGCTTGATGACGAAGACATAAGACTTCTAGTACAGGATGATGACCAAGGGGTATTTGATGTCGAGGTTGAAGAAACGACGACTCTTTAACGGCAAGAATCACCTGAACCTTCAATATCTAAAAAAAACAATCCATCTAATCATTAACCAATCATATAACAACAAGAATTGTTTCGCCGAGTACCACAAATAACTTGCGCCATTATATTTATATTATTCATAAACAAGTAAAAAAAAGTACACTGAGTAACAAATGTACATTTTTTACAACAAAACAGACTTACCAATAAGTAAACCAAAATTTAGATGTTTAAGTAGAAAGTAACCCTTAGCGACCATAGGGACATATTTGTCCCATAAATTTACAAAAAAAATATAAAAGTTTTTTGAATTTTTAGTATAAATTATGTTTTTAGGATGCCTATTAATTCATTACATCTAGCTAAATTGATTAAATAAGGTACCGTAACCTTATGGTCCTGAAAGGGTTAAATATCAAGATTGGTGTTGTGTTTGCGTGCATGCGGTGGCTTGTATTAATGATGAGATCTAGTAATATTTTCAATCACTGATTTTCCAGTTCTAGCTAAGTTGCAAACTAGGGGGATCTCAACCCATTCGCACAAATTCCCATGTGTCACAAGTGTTATGTTTATATTTGGGCCTATTGTGTATAGGTATGCTAGAGAGCTTAATAACATCACAATAGACGAAGTGTGCGTCAGTTTATTTACAATTAATTAGTGTAACACAAACACCAGCACATAACCTTGTTCTCATTCGTGCACTCTCGTCAGAGTAGTCGTGGTGATGCGCCGGTCGGCTCTGGTGCTGCCGCTAAGCGTCGCCCTGTAGCTCGATGTTGACCGGAGTGAGAGCATTCACTTACTTAGTTCGTAGTGGCAGTTTTTATAATGTTTGTCCATCTCGTTGGAGAGAGTCCGCGAGATCGCGGACTTCTGCCTTCCAATTTGCCTTGCATCACCGAACGTTTCATTGACTCCTCATTACTGGTGACATGTCCAAACAACTCGAGGATTTGTATTTGTACAGTCGATAATAACCTCTCTCTTATGTTGACTTCATTAAGTTTGTATACGTTGGTTCGGTGCGCCGTTTACAGAATTTTGGGCACCCTGGTCTTTACGATACTGGTCTGCGAGCCTTGTGCAAATAAGATTTAAGCTATTTGCATAAAGAAAGATTTACAATTCGATGCCTAAATTATTATAATATACATAGACTTGTACACTGCCACTTCAAAGGTACGTCGGCGACCGTGGTTCTTTTGAGTTTTTCCGTCTTACGTCAGAAATGAGTTTCTGACTTCGATTCGATCTCGCAGAGAAGTTCCGTGTCTATTGCGATGTAACTTTGTTAAATATTAAACGCAAAAGATATCGATGGATGCTTGACAGTTTCTATAAGTAACGTTCGCAATATGCGGGCCCGGCTGGACTGACGATCGAACAATTGTAGTGTATCGCTTCTTTTCCTTAAGAACATCTCGGATATCAGTTCTTCGTGCAATAATATCCGACAGTACTATTTTTTAGCGTGATCATTGTGCCATTCCACATGTAATGGCTAATATATTAAACAAACATACACAAACTAACAATTCTATTTATGTAAAGTTTATTGCTGTTACTATTATAAAATTATGTTAATTGTTGAATTGATTATGAAAATTATTCTTTGACGTTACATAATTATTTAAAGTGCGGTGTAAATAGTTATGTTGTGCGCTCGGAGGTCGAGGTAGGGAACAAGACCGAAGAAGGCAGCATCGCCTCCCTCATGGACAACGACAATTATTTAATGGAATCAGGCGTTACCTTGCGGAACTCCATCCTAAGTAAGAAAAGTAACATAGACTCTGTGTTTGGCACTAATCGGTGTAACATAACTCCTGAAGATGCCCCGTGGAGGGGTGAAACACGTGTTGAGTAATTCGGCGGTGGCGGTTGTGTGATTCGCATTGTTTGCCGCATACGCATTTATCAGCGGGCTGGCGGGCGACGCACTTTGTTGCACGACTACCACTGCATGTGCGGAGGTAGCTAAACATTGGTCCTTTTCTTACTAACGACAATTATCGCCCTATGTTCTTAAAATATAACTAGAGAAAAAAATAAGACTAAGTTATAAATAAAGCAACGTAGGTTTAGTAAATAAGAAAACAAAATAAAATAGCTGTGATTGTATAAAAATAAAACTAGTCAAGAGTCAAAACGGATAATATGATAATATAGCCAACTGTAGTCTAGGAACTAACACGAGGAACGGGAGGTGAAGCAAGGGAGACGATTTGAATGTGAACAAAGATAGGGATCGTGATGGACAGAAGCAATTTGTAATATAAGAGATTGTGAAGAATGAGAGGAGGATGTGAAATAAAAGAATAAAATGAAAAGGTAGCTTATCTGAGTTGTAACGTGTCCGCCCCACGCATGGTGTGGGATAAGAGGCTCCCCTTCCAATAGAGCGCAGAGGGCGATCACCGGGGGGAGGGGGTTTATAGTGTGTAGGAATCCCACATGTCCCTGTCCTCCCCCCATACGCGGGGCATCTTGAACGTCCGGAAGAAAGTCCCCCCCTGAAACCAAGAAAAGGCTCCCCTTCCAAAAACACAGGAATATAAATAGTTGCGTCTATTGAATCTAATAACACGTGACGTTATGTTGTACAAGGCGTATCGCGGTCAATGCCGACTGCTTTTTGGAGTTAAACTTACTTCCGATCCGGACGCATTTGCATAACGAATTACTCGATGCTAATTTAGTTTATATTTATTTATAATTTTGTGTTCGTGTTTACGATGTCCGCTATGTCCAGCGAACAGGTTTTTGAAATGTGACTTTTTATCTCGTTTCAATCAATTTCGAGTATTGCACTGTTATGAATGCGCAGGAGGAAAAGAGGTCGGGAAATGTTTTGTTTCGTATTATTAGCAGCTTGGACTTTACGATATAGTTGGACAAGAAGAACTTTCGGGTCTTGTTCCGAGTTCACTCGACAAAGCGTGATGAACCGTCCACTCGTCGCCGACTATAAGGATGTAATAAATCCTAACAACAGAGAGCGTGTTGGCTTTCGATGACGTCACGCGGTTTTTGCGACTCGGCAAATGTTAAGAGAGCCTGTTTTGGTAGTGTTAATACATTGAGCATACAGCTATGAGCAATCTTGGATTCTCCATTATTTAAATTTCTCGAGAAATCTTCAACTAGCTTATAACGACAAAGAAAACTATAAATTCTATTTGATTCGTGTGTTTAGTAAAAATCTGGTTTTAATATATATATATGTACTATAGTGCTACCGAAACCGCTGTACCGCACCATAGGTATAAATACGCGCGGCGAGACAAAGGTGAGGTTCGTTTACTCCGTTCCGTTAGTCAACCGTCAACGCTCACGGTGGACAGACGCATATGAGAAAAAGAATTTATATGAAAGGGAAACAGCGTTTATGTCCCTTTTTCCTCGGCCCCCACTTCGCCGCGCTAACCTAAGGTGCGGTAGAGTAGTTTCGGTGGCACTACATAACAATTGTACATAACCTATAATAATAAATGCATTATAATTTTATATTTCAATAACACAATTTTATTTTCTTGATTAATTTTATCTTCTTAATTAAATTTATATTCAGTAATATGTTATATGAATATACGTTCTACTAAAGATATAAGACAGAGGTTTCTAGGCTTTTTTCATAACATATTTTTAAAAATTAGCTAGTTTCCACTCGACAAAAAATTTGAAGAACGGATCTAACTAGGTAGGATCTAACTAAATTTGCATTGCGGCTTAGTTCTAACCACGTTTCAATTCGTCGGCAGCGGCGTCATTGAGCTTATAAAACAACATTTTATTTATTATCTAATGGATTTAGGCGTTACTTTGCGGAAGTCCATCCTGAGTAAGAAAAGGACTAATACATAGCTACTTTCGCTACGTAGCAGTAGTCGTGCAATAAAATGCACCGCCCGCCAGCCGGCTGTATTTACACTTTTCTTATTTTATTTATTCACTATCGAAAGCTGATTGGTTTTCGTGGACCACGCTTACGAATAGTGATCCCCCATTTTTTATCACGTCGACGTAGACTCCCGTGGACCTGGTGATTCCACTGGACCACTTTACGAGAAACATTTATGTAAGAAAAAAGTGTATGCTGTTGGTAAAGAATAAGTTTTATAACATATTTGTGTGTTTTGTTTGCGAACAGGGCATACAGACGGACCTCGCGGACCGCGACGGCTCAGTGGACCCGCGCTCCGTGGACCACTCGCAGCTGCAGCAGTCGCGCGTGGGGCTCGTCAGCCAGGCGCTCATGCTCATCCTCATAGCCGGCTTTCTGGCCTCCGAGACTCTCAGCGAGTTTTGGAAGACGAAGTGAGTTTATACATTAAAGACTTCCATTGAGTTAGCCAGGTTATCGTTTCATATTGAAATAACTAAAATATACGGCAAAGACCAGCCAAGTTCGGATTTATATCGCACATTAATTTTATTTATGACAAAGATTGGGCTACGCGATTGCAAAGCAAAGGTAATTTATTTTAAAAGAGAACGTAATGAAAATCATTAAAGAACGATAAGATCAGTAAAGGACAATAAAGGACAATAGAATAGTCGCAACCGTTTTAAAATATTATTTATAAAAAGAAAAAAGTTATAGTATTTATAAAAAAAAAAAAATACGTGCAATAAGTCACTTGCGTTTCGAGTCGTTGTTTTGATGATATAATATGGACGTGCCCAGGGTGCCGGTGGTGTCGCGCAACTGGCACGACGTGGTGTTCCGCCTGGCGGAGATCGGCGTCGCGCTATGGTTCCCCTGCGTGCTGTGGAACTCGATGGCTCCGGAGCGGCTGTGGCTGCTCAACCCGCGGCGGCTGCTGGCGCGGCAGCTGGACGACGCGCGGCTGGCGGACCTGCTGGCGCACCACCACGACGCCAAGGTACGCGCCAGTGTGTGTGTGTGTGTGTGTGTGTGTGTGTGTAGCCTCGCGTCTGTGTGTGTCCCCTGTGCGTACGCGCCGCCGACGAGGTACCGACCGCAACACGACCGATATTACGTCGAGGTACGTTACATATTTAATGGAATCAGGCGTTACATCGCGGAAGTCCATCCTAAGAAAAGCACCAATATTTAGCCACTTGCCACTGAAGCCACTGAAGATGCCCCGTGGAGGGGTGAAACACGTGTCGAGTGATTTGATGGTGGCGGTTGTGTGATTCGCATTGTTTGCCGCATACGCATTTATCAGCGGGCTGGCGGGCGGTGCACTTTGTTGCACGACTACCACTGCATGTGCGGAAGTGGCTAAATATTGGTCCTTTTCTTACTGAGGTACGTTACGTTATTACATCCATTGGTCTGCTTCGTGTGATAGTGGTTTACGTGTACATTGGGAAGGTTACTAAAAAGTAATCACAAACATTGAAGAAAATAATATAGAGCTATGTTGTCTGTATCATACATATATCACTCTGTTATATGCCTCCACCTCCCAGCGTTGTGTACCTCACTGCTGAGCGTCGTGACCATCTTTGTTAAGTTCGTGGCGCAGTGTGTTATGCCATGTGTGCCGGTCTTCGGCCGTACGTATTGCTTAGGCTACTGGGGTATCGACCGCAGTTCAGACATGAGGTCTGACAAACACACGGAGCCCCGTCTATCGGTCTTTCCTATCAAAAGTTTTTCCAAGTTGTCAACGCTCTACTTGGCTATATGACCGAAAAAGTAAAAAAATCGTTTTATACATATTAGTGAAAAGCCGAATGCATACTCCCGAGTTCCACGGTAATAAAAATATTACAAATGATACAAGTAAAACAAATGTTAAATGCACTACATATACATGTCTTAAAGAGTAATTTAAAATGATTTATTTAAAATAAAATTAATTAATTTGCTCATTAATTTTAAATAAGCACGATAGCAGCAAAATACAGTTTCACATTAGTTTCATATACCACAGTACAAAAACATGTTTGTCCAATTGTAAGCACACACAGACTTGGACATAATTATGTTGGTTCATATGTAAATTTTAAGGAGGAAATAGAACATTAAAGCAAAGTTAAATGTCTCCCAAGTGATAATAAAACTACAACAACAATCTATTGCATGTTTAATACATGTACAGACGCGCACAACGTTTACACATGTTATCAATTGCTAATTGTAATTACAACTACATCGAGAGTAGGGATTTAAGACGTAATCAAATTCAAAATGTATTCATTCAAGTAGACATTTACACTGACTTGAATCGTCGATTATTTGTAACATTGGGTACAGTAGGCTACCACTGGCTTGGACTGCTGATCTGCCAAGAAGAGTCAAACAGAAATTCAACAGTCAAGTTCCATCATTCAAAACTTTGTTGTAATAAGATTCATATAATAATATACTTTAAATTTTACATTTAAAAATAAAAATGGAAACTCTGAGATCTCTGTTGGAACCTTCTTATGTATGCTTATAGTCAGACTCGTGATTTTTTGTTAACTTTTTGGGAATGAAGTTCCAAATTCAAATCAAAATTACGTCAAAGATTCCAAAGTTTATTTATACACACTCCGTACGTTTAAATGCCGCACCTTTGTGACACTGAAAATAAGACCCAGCCACGTACACTGCACACCGTTGTCGTTCGATAACCAACCGGTGTCGTGGGAAACGAGGTTGGACCGTACATCACAGGGGATGTCAACTCACGATCATACTAGATGGAAGCGTTGCTGTTTCTTTGGAGTTTCTTCCGCTACTACTTTCCAAAGTGGTAGTGGTATTAGCCAGGCAGTAGCAACCCACCAGGTAGATGTTCGGCCCTGGAGAAATGTTGAAAGGGTTTCATCGACGACTGACAGCTCAAGGCAAAGTCCCCACGGGGTCCTTGAAGACTAATCACTTCATGGAGTGTCGGCAAAGGCAATGTAAAATCTCGTCAGCTCAAAAATTAGTTGTATGTAGCGGCCAAAAGCTTGCGTTTTGTCGCCTTGCGCCCGCGGAATCTGCAAATAACACTCGGACAGTAATAAAGTTCCACTCTTAAAAGTGAAAACATTGATTTTAAAACTAGGATTGTCATTTACCTACTTCACAATGCCAATTACAATTTATATACTTTATTATACATTCTATTTTATAGCTCCCATTGTGTTGTAATCCTTATTTTGTAATGCGTATTTATATGTCATGTGCAATATTATTTATGGACAGCGGTGCACTAAGCGTGTTTTTGTTTTTTTTTCTCTCTCGTAATGAAATTTTGTTTTGATTGATAGGCTACGGATATTTCGCTTGAGTTTTGTTAGTGATATTTTTGTGTTATAAAATATTGTTGGGTCTTAAATTAAAATATTGTTTTCGCAATAAGTGATATGCATTATAAATTATTTATTGGCACGACAGAGCAGTCACAAAGTGTACATACAAGGTGCTTGTGTCGTTTCAAGGGTTCATCGTACTTGTTTATCATGTGATTTGTTTTTATATTCCTCCGTTATATGTGACTTGACCAATTGACCATTTGGGAGAAAATTATGATCATCGTTGTTAGTCGATAAACGCTCCACTTAAAGGCGTAGACCAACCCCGAAGATCGCCGCTATGATTATTTTTGCGCTGCCCAAGACTTGACTATATCGTGGGTCCACCTGCTCGCAGTCGCCGATAGTGAACCCCAAAGGCCATTAGAAGCGCTAGTGGTCACCAACATATATGATTATTAATAAACACCATATTAATAATTTGACGATCTCGTATTAAATGGCAGTGAAATTTTATAATTGTGTAGTCTTCAATTTCCGGATGACGTCAGTAGCAGGTATAACAATGTGTTTAAATGTTATAAACAATTAATTTCATTTTCAATGCCATCGCTGATTTAAAACTGATTCGATTGAATTGTTAATGGTCTAATGAGGCGCCGCGTGCCGCGTGTCAAGGTGGTCGCCGGACGCGGTGACGGTACGCGGAACAACTAAATATCATAAAAGATATAAAAAAAAACTATCAAAAATGCGAAGGAAAATATTACTAAAAACACTTATAAATGTACCATAACACATACACTTAAATATCTACATATACTATTTCGGTAAATGAAATAAATAATAAAATCCATGTTTAATGGAGTCAGGCGTTACCTTGCGGAAGTCCATCCTAAGTAAGAAAAGGATCAATATTTAGCCACTTCCGCACATGCAGTGGTAGTCGTGCAACAAAGTGCACCGCCCGCCAGCCCGCTGCATACGCATTTATCAGCGGACTAAATATTGGTCCTTTTCTTACTTAATAAAATCCAATTATCACAATGATTCCGTCAACTTTTCAAGCGATAGCTTCCGGAGCTTCGCTTTGAATGCGCAACGACGATTGATCATTCTGATATCGAGGGGGAGCGTGCTGTCTGCTGAAGGCTTTGGTTTTCTATGTGTCATATAACACTACCATATGATATGTGCTTCTAAACTATGAAAAATGTTTTATCTCTAGCAAAAACCTCTCTAGTCCGCAAGGATTGACTTGTAGTTAAAACAATAAAAGGTTCGAAAATTTTACTTTGTGTATATATACGCTGGAAGCAGGTAGCGCACAATGTATTTTGTATACTTGAGGCTCGAGCATCTTGAGCATCTTTAAAAATGTTCAAAAAGTGTCAGATAGGGACAACAACCGACGAAAGAAACTTATCGAGACTGTACAGGATGATTGGTTATAAGCGAAAATGCTTCAAATGGTTTGCTGACAAATGAACTATATGTATCTACTTAATCCACCTGTATAATCTCAGTCTTCGCGTGTTCCTTTAGGTCTGATGCATTGATCATTCGAACAGATGGTTGATTCAATACCATGTTGGATAAAGTATTTTTGAGTTGGATTAATTAGCTTTATTGCTTCGACAGATTTTGCACTGTCAAAAGTTTTTGGTCCGTCGCAGAAAAATCACTTTATTTGTTAATAATAAAACCAATAACTTTAAAAACAAGTTTTGTAGTTTGAAATTCAGTAATATTCAAGTCATATACAATATACAAGTCAGTATACAAGTCCATCCTAAGTAAGAAAAGGACCAATTTTCTTAATATTAATTTTGTAATGCTTTATTGTCGTACTGTATGGTTTTGATGGATGTCAAATGTTTGAAAACTAGGATCAGGTGGTTTAATTTTGTCCGTTTGTCGTATTTTCTCGTAATTAAACAAATTTCAGGAGATCTCGAGCTTAACGCTCGGCGTGTCGCTGTCACGTTTGTCGCTTTGGCTTTGTGGTTAATTGTTTGATCTGCGGCAGGGCTTGGATTATATGTTATCTGTTTCGTTAGCAATATGATTTATTAATATAGTAATGTATATGGATCTGTTTGTCATATACGGACTATGCACCGTGATATCTTCACTGAATGTTTGCCCAGAGTGTTGAGTTAAGATGGTAGATGTCTCGTGCCCGGTTGGTCACCACAAGGCGTTTTCGCTCCTCAGATGATGATGTTTTGGAAGTTAAGATGGCGGGAGAAGGCCCGCTTGGTTGTTGAGGTGTTTCGTTACTGGCACTGGTTCATTTGGCGCGCGCTCACTCTCGCACTCGAGGCCGGCCCTTTGGAAGCGCGCAGCCGCCGCCTCGCGGTGAGTCGTCTCAACAGAGATTTATTATTTACCATCTTTCCTGGAACATCACTACAGCCAAAGTATAATGTCTTGCGTGCGATAATTTAACAAGCAATACATTGTTAGTGTCTTTTTAAACGGTTTTATTTAGTTCGACCCTTACGGAATTAATTTGGATCAAAATTAGAAATTGAAATTTAAGCACCTTCCCGTTGTCAGATTGATCTGAAATTTGGTACACACATTTAATTTAGATGACAATACAATATAATAAAATCAATAACATTATAAATCTAAGATGGCCGCCGATACAAAATGGCGGATTACGTATTTTTCCTTAACCCCCTCAATATAAGTATCAAATGAAAGGGCTACACTAGTAAAACACGACGATTATGTCAAAATTTAAAATTCAAGATGGACGCCGTTCCAATATGGCGGACTAGGTACATATTTTTCCACAACCACCACAATATGGGTATCAAAAAACCGTTTAACTTAAAAGTTTTTTAAATGTATTTATTGTATTGTTATTTAGAGAACCGTTTTAAATTGTTTTTCAGTTGTTTCTTTATTAACGTTTAGGTGTGTACTGCCATTATTATGTGCAAAGCTGTACAATACGTCAAAATATTTAATTTTGTACTTTGTCGCGTGATTCTAATGCAAACATGCGTGTCGCTGTTTATTTGAAATAAATAAATTGTTACAAATTTAGGGGGAATATGAACTTTTTAAAACACCTTTATATTCACAATGCATTATTTTTTTATTCAGTGTGTGGAACTTATTTATTGACCATTATTAAATTTCATTTTAAAAGAGTAACTATTGAGTTATGACCGGCTGTTGCCCAAGTGGCATTTGCAGATTCCGCGTGTTTTAGATGACGGGGCTATAGATGTAAAAAAGCCGATTTAAAACGTTTAAAACCAAAAGTGACGGTTTAAAACCGAAAATAAATCTTTTTAAACGGTTTAAAACTCGCCTACTAAAATATAAGAACAGTGTTTTTACACATCATTATCGACAATACTTGTTCTTGTGTTAGTTACCTATGCAGTCTATATCTATGTAGGTAAGTATATTACATATAAAGTACTATAATTATAAAGAAACAATATTACATACAATAGATTAAAATATATACCTAAATCATAAAGAAATTGTGGATAGGAGTTTTGACCTTTATTTCCAAGTGTTTAAGGTCTACTCAAAGGTCTCTTGACGTCTCTCCGCGTGAGAAGTGCAAGTGTGTGAGTTTGGTTTTAAACCGAATGAAACTGATTGATAAATCTTTTCAAAATAACCAATATAGTTAACTAGGTAATAGTTTTTCAACTTAGCTAGGTAATGTCTACGCTTGGAATAGATAATGTGTTTATATTTAAGAAAAACATAGTCGTCAACACTAAACGTATAAAACCAAAAAAATGGGTTTTTTCGGTTTTAAACGGTTTTTTTCGTTTTAAACCGATTGGTTTAATTCGTTTTAAACCGGCCTTACATCTATAGACGGGGCGCAGAGTGCGCCTAGCGTAAGACCTCGCGTGTCAAAATAACGAAGCTCGGGGACTCCCCGCGGGGCCCCGGCTCGAGTCGCTACATGCTATTACTACTTTACTGGATTGAGATGCCGCCGAGCTCTCAGATCGCTTCCATGAACGCTCTAAGGAGTGACCGTACACAATGGCCCTCGCGAGGGCCTCTCGGTTTTGGTCGGCTTTTACCCGATCAGCATCCCGAGCGGCAACCGTTTCGGTGGCAGTTTACTATTAATAACATATCCGATGACAAACAGGGTTTATATTATGTTTTTCTCATTGATTGACTTTGAAATTTATAAATTGTTTCGCTGTGTCTTTTTCCGTATGACAACGAACTGAATTCACAAGCTTCTTCAAGCTTTATTTATATATATATTTTTTTTTTCATATTTAGTCTAATAATTGTGTTTCTCTCGTGTATGTTCTTGGAGGCAATTAATGCTCTTATTGTTATTAATTTCAAAACAATTGACGATTACTTCAACATAACGGGCGACTAGGAGCCGGTAGACGCGGGGTGGGGGCAGGTTCCCCCACTAAGTGAACCGGGCAGCGCAGGAGCAGTCGTCGTGACGATCTCTGGGGGAGGTCTATGCCTTGCACGGGGCGTCTACCGACTAATATGATGATGATAATGTCGTTTCATAAGTACGCTGAAATGCTATGTTCAAAAAGTTATTTTAAATTGATATAAAGTTGCTTGCGGGGTGGTTTTCTAAACAAACGAACTTGCCGACAGAATGTGGAGACGGACTCGCTGGTGGACAGCGTGGGGTCGGCGCGCGACTGTTGGATCTGCTACGACGGCGCGCGCGCCGAGCCGCTCATCCGGCCGTGCCGCTGCACCGGCGACGTGTCCGCCGTGCACCACGACTGCCTGCGACGCTGGCTCATCGAGGTGACCGCACCGCACCGCACCGCACTGCACTCGCACCCGCACCGCACTACACCCGCACCGCACCCGCACCGCACCCGCACCGCACCCGCACCGCACCCGCACCGCACCCGCACCGCACTACACCCGCACCGCACCCGCACCGCACCCGCACCGCACCCGCACCGCACCCGCACCGCACCCGCACCGCACCCGCACCGCACCCGCACCGCACCCGCACCGCACCCGCACCGCACCCGCACCGCACTACACCCGCACCGCACCCGCACCGCACCCGCACCGCACCCGCACCGCACCCGCACCGCACTGCACTCGCACCCGCACCGCACTACACCCGCACTACACCCGCACCGCACCCGCACCGCACCCGCACCGCACCCGCACCGCACTGCACTCGCACCCGCACCGCACTACACCCGCACCGCACCCGCACCGCACCCGCACCGCACTGCACTCGCACCCGCACCGCACTACACCCGCACCGCACCCGCACCGCACCCGCACCGCACCCGCACCGCACTACACCCGCACCGCACCCGCACCGCACCCGCACCGCACCCGCACCGCACTGCACTCGCACCCGCACCGCACTACACCCGCACTACACCCGCACCGCACCCGCACCGCACCCGCACCGCACCCGCACCGCACTGCACTCGCACCCGCACCGCACTACACCCGCACCGCACCCGCACCGCACCCGCACCGCACCCGCACCGCACCCGCACCGCACCCGCACCGCACTACACCCGCACCGCACCCGCACCGCACCCGCACCGCACCCGCACCGCACCCGCACCGCACCCGCACCGCACTACACCCGCACAGCACAGCACAACACAACACAACACAACACTCGACATCTACTTTACCTTTAGAGAACTTTATGATATTGAACACTAACAATAATTTTGAGGGGCTTTAGAACAACAAGGGTGATATAAAATGTTTTTCACTAAACTATGTTAAAAACTACTGGGGCGCATGTAAAATAATTTCTTAAAAATTTGACTAGCAAAAAACACCACATCTTAAAAATGCGATTGAGTGAAGAAGACACAGCTGAACTTTAACGTTTTAACTACGCGAATTGTCTCACTATTGGTACAGATCAACAAAGTACATTATAATAATATTTGGCTGGTGAAGTCTACACACTTTGTACATTATACAATATTTGTCTGCAGTATTATTCGTTCTCATTGCGATCTGCGTAACATCGATGTATGTATGCGCTGTTATGAAAATTAGTTTTTTTTTTAATTTCCAGAGCGCCACGACGCCTGACGGCCTCAAGTGCAAAGTGTGCAACACGCCTTACATCGTGCAGGAGACCAACGGGTTCGTATAACTGATCAATAAATACGATCAACTTGTAGTTAATATGTTTTGTGAAGCGTTGCCTGTTACCCATGTGATCAGGGTTTAGAAAATATTGCAAAATCCTTATACACTTTAATTGAAAGACGATCTCCAGCAAAAGAACCCTTCCACTAGCAAAATGATGTCAAGGCACGTGTGGTCGCGTGCCATACTACAAGTTTTGCTTAATATTTCCTTCTTAGTGGTCTATGCTGTAGTTTCCTTTCAATTGAAAATCACAACTTAAGTTATTATGTGTGTGTTTTTGGGTGAAAGTCTTACTACACTTTAGTCGCCGCTATCTCTAGAAGTACGTCAATTGTAAAATTCTATTAATACATAAAATACATTAATACACTTAACTAAAATTGTAATTGAGATTACAGATTGAGTGCGAAGTGATGTATTGTTACAGTAAATGAGTTTGTTTCGTCAGGGTGGAGTGGAAGCGCGGGTTCACGTGCGCGCACTGGGCGCACACGGCGCTGGGCGTGGGCATCATGTGCGGCGTGGGCGCGGGCGCGTGGGTGCTGGTGCAGCTGTTCCCCTCGCCCGTGGTGCGCGTGCTGTGCGCCGGCGCAGCGCTGCTCGTCTGCTACGTCGTCATCCGGTAAGTACTCATCACCGGCGGCACAACAAAGCAAACCATCAACATCATCTAACACGCTGCATCTAAACAGAAGGCTTACGTTATTTGGTTTCCTGGTCCCGCAGTGGCGCGCAAAGGAATTCTGACTTATTTATTAAAATGCCTGGATTCGGGAACAAGATCACCCCAGTTTAAACCACAATAATACTTTCAAATATTACAAAAGTCGTTGAAAATACCAAGCGGTTTTAGCGGGTCTAGAAGTCTAGCATGTAACACTTTCGTTGTCCCCGCAATGGAAGGGTTTACCATGTTAGATTTCCTCACGAGAAAATATCAAAAAAGCGATATATTTTGGTAATCAATAGTTCAAATTAAATATAATAATAAAGTCTAATACGAGTCTATAAACATAAGGATTGTAGAAAAATCTATGCAGGCCTTTTGAACGAAGAAGTTGTCAACCGTCATGCACACGATGTATCACATATGTTATTTAAAATTCTACAAATTGTGTCTTAGAAACAATAGTTCCGTATTAAATAAAGGTTCAGAACTAGCACAATGTGCAGACATAAGACATAATCACTTTCAAAGTACAGAAATATGACTGGAGGAAAAACCTCGTGAGAAAAACGCGTTATACGAGTACCGTGTTATGGGAAGAAAATAATATAGTTGTTATATCAGAACTGTTTAAAAAGTAAATTTAGGTGCTTTGATAAAATACAAATGGGCAAAAAAGATATTGATATTTTGTTTTTATTAATTTTGATAAAATTATTAACTTGGTATGTATTTATTTTCAGGTTCTTGAGCATGAACACGGTGGTGGCGTACCAGCGGGCGAAGGTGTCCTCCCTGAAGATCCTGACGGAGCCGCTGGCGGAGGCGCCGGGCGGCGAGCAGGCGCTGTGCACCATCAGCAAGACCGTCACCGTCGAGATCGCGTCCAAGGCCGTGCTCGACCGCGCGCTCAAGGGCGACCCTAACAAATAACTCGTCAACGCTATTACCAATATAGCAGTGCTATACGCGGACAGTGAAATGAATCCTTACAAGCGAACTTTAGTGCGAGATCGTTTATTCGAGTGATTTTAAAATTCAAAATTATATACGAACAATTTAAAGTCTAACATATCAAGGCGAATGCCTTAGTAATGTATACAGTGTTGCAATCACAGCCGCGTGGCAGGTTCGGCGCCAAAAAAGATTATCAAACTCGAAATTAAAAAAAAGAACGTTTCGTGTGTGCCAGTACAAAAGCGAGTGATCTTTTGTGATACGTACTAAAAATGCGCGCTAGAGTTAAATGTATAATTATTTACAAACCGGTAAGTTATCGGGTGCGTATTTGCCTAGTGATATGGAAGCGGCTTCAATCATTTACTGTTCGCCGTCTCACTCTGTTGTCGGCAATTGTCCATTGTTTAATTTGTTCTATGTACTATTAAACCATCACGGTGTTAACGGGAGTTCAATCTGATTATAGTTTGTATCAAATTGAACTCTTCTAACACTCTTTTTCTGATGCACACAAGTGATCAGTGCAAATAATTCTATTTGGTTAATAAATACCATCTAAATTAATTATTTCCGAATTTCTGTGTCAATGTTCTAACATTAACATATGAAATATTCTAAACCGCTAGATTTCTTCTAAACAAAAGTTCTTTCCATAGTAAGAAATCCTTAACTATAGGCAAATATGCAACTGAATATTCATTCGTTAATAATCATTATCTTTTGTATGTGTAGACCTAGGTATGGCAGATGCCATCAGGTCATAAGACTGGACGCAGGCCACTTCCAACCAGTGTTTAAATCTATGGGGAAGGGCATTGTCCATTGCACCTCCTATTGCTGGTGTGATGATGTGTCTTGATACTTCCTTGTTAACGTTCATCACATCAATGCATAAACCACCCCTAAAGATGGTCATCATGACTGACCCTGCCTCGCTTCCCGAATCCAGCAATTTTCCACAACCTTCACAATAATAATAATATTACCGGTCACATTACCGGCAATAAAATGCTTGCATTGTATTTGAAGGTATTCATTGCAAGGAGGCTTCATAAACTTTCAGAGATGAGATGCCTTTTACCTTGACACATTGTAGTCGGATTGCATATTAAGTTATTATGTGCCAATCAATATCACAGATCACATCATCATCGTTACATCAGCCTTAAAGGTAAAGGCCTCCCCCTGAACATTAATTCAATCAATTGGGGACTAGAGATGATTGAGATGAACCTCGGCTTCGGTTGGTTGCTATTGCCAGGCTATAACACTGCAAAGTGTTAACGCTAGGGTTTCCACTCCTGGTGTAGTCCACCACAACACCGCCCGCATACAATGTGTCAATATGTTAAATTGTTTCATCGGCAACTTCACCGGTCAAACCATGAAAATCTTTACATCCTTTATATTTAAAGTCCATATCACATGTACTCTTAGCTGAGTGATTATTGTGTTGTATGTGTGTGAAACGTTCGAAACGGCGCACCGCCGTGTACTTGCAATACGTAAATGTAAAGAAAATAATAAAATAAAACATTACTTCGTGCTAATATCGAGTGTTGTGATAATATTTCGTGTAAACTCTACATTATAATGTGTAATTATAATTTATTTTAATAAATATAACACCCACGAGTGGGATATTGCATTTCGATTTTTTTTGTTTTTATTTTTTTTCACGTATGGCCGTTTTAACAGATTATAAATGGATATAATTTTTCTCGTGCCGTCGTTGATAAAATATGTTAGCTGTGAAATTTAAATTCCTTTGTAATTAAAAATAAATACATTTTTTATGTTTATCTATTATATTCAGCGGGTCTGGCTTATGTGATTTAATATTTTCAGATGAAAGGGTTTTGAAAAGTTAAATTTCAAGTGACTTACTATATAAACGACTCCATAATTGTTGTATAATTGTAAATAGAATTTTAAGGCTCTGTCATTGGAGAAACTTTCAAAGTATTTAGTATATATATACATTACCATCAGAGGTTGGATAATTAGATGCGTAATTGTCTAAATTAATTAGGGCTTGCAAACTATGGAGTCGACTTCGACGTGTCACTAATGCATAACTGTTTTCAACATACTAAACAGGTTTAATCTTACGAAAGCAGTCTACATATACAGCCAACATATAGACCTTTAATAAATACGTATCCAAATATCCGATGTCTGAATCTTCACATACATGTGTACATACATTGAATGTAAAATTGAATAAAACTTGCCATAAAATTTTGATCAGGAATCTAACTAAAAGTAAATTGAAAGTAAATTCTGGAACAGTTTTATTAATACTCGATTCCGTTTGGTTATTGATTAAAAAAATAACTTGATCTCAACATTTCATTAAAATATTACATAATATTTTAGACAATCACAAGATGTAACAATGTATGTAAAATATGATTGCAATTAAAGTAATTGCAGATGTTGCAATTGCATTTTTAATTAAGAGTATAAATCATTGGTACAAACGATCGTTTGGTTTTAAATTATCTTGGTAAAAACATTCCTGTACTATTTATGTATCATTGATGATAAATATTCCTTTATTATTCGCCGGACAAAGTTAAAATAGTGCTATCTCAATTGTACTTTTATCCAAGTGAAAAGGACAGATGTAGCAAGAGAAACAATTCTAAAGAAGAGATTGGTTTACACGCGGTCACTTAAGTAGTGTAAAAACGATTTAATTTTTTAAAAACGATTTAACAAATGTGCGGTAGTGACGGTAGTGGGAGTTGACAATTGTGAAAATACTAAAGATGCGTTTACACGACTAATTTTAAAGGTGGTTTTGATCATCAAAAGTAAAATCTTTGTACGGCGACCTGCACAAAATGTTTCATACATTTGTATTTCGTGAAAGTTTTTTTTTTTAAATAGGCGCCTTTAATTGTTGAAATAATTTCATCCTTCAATTATTTTTTAAAAAAGAATGTATTATTTCATGTAAGATACATTTTTAATCAGCCCATATTACTTGTCTATTCATATTATTGTATATACTACCCACATTGAAACATTTGAAGTGACTGCTTGCAAAGGACATGAGAAGAATGTCGGAGAAGCCCAAATTGATGGAAACTAGAATCAGAATGACCCCCCCCCCACAAGGCATCCTTCAACTTAAACATACAAGGGTCTCAAAAAGCCCACAACAAACTCAGACCGGTTTTTTATGGTCATTTACAATATTTTTAATGCAGCTCCAACTACGAGCAATTCATTCCCAAGATCAATTATCGTTCAATAAATTTTTCACCGTGATGTAGGATTTCATTTCAACTTTTTGTTTTACGAAATTAAATTTCTATCAAGACTAGCTGTGTTCGAGACTTCGTCCGCTTGGCATTTCAAAAAAAAGAAATCAAGTTTTATTCCGTTTAATATTTTTTCTAAAATAAAAGCAGTCTAAGTTACTTCTTATCACAACAACTACCTGCCATGATAAGTTGTGTCAAAATCGTTTCAGACATTTCAGAGATGAACAAAACTAATGATAGATGGAAAAAATAACAAAAAAATAATTTTCATACATACATTCACATGCATGTAGTAAAAAGCGGTTTTATAATATCACAAGTAGACATCAATTTAATTTATTTCTATTAACAATTAGATACATCACAGAGTAACCAATTTTTTAATACATAGACTATTGTCCTATATATAAACTGTGTATAATTTAATGTTTTTTGTTTTACGCCACTGCGCAATCTTCTGCCTCCAAATGGTAGAGACCTTTTAAACAGGCCTTCATGAGTTTATCAGTGAAGCCCTTTAGGAAATTTTTATCTCAATGTATGTTCATAGTTGTATGTTTTTAATTTTCCCTGTTGTTTTCTATTTTACTATTTACATTTTACACTATATCTTTATAATGTAATTGACCATATATAATATTTTATCAAAATTAGTTGTTAAAAATTATTGGTATGTTTTATTTCTTAAAGCACTTTATAAAGCTGTAAGCTGAGCTAAATATAGTATCCCCTTATTTATTTTATGTGAGAAGCAAAGGGTCGTTTTTAACACTTATGTAAACGCATCTTTATATTAGTATGAAGGTATTAACTTTGTTCGGCGAATAAATATAAACCTATATACACACCTTTATAACCAATTAATTTAAAAATTTCTATTGTCATTTAAAAAATAAAATGAAATATATTTTGGTTTACAAAATGAGGCTGAAGTGAAGGACAAAATTATATGTGCCAAAGAGATACTTTAAAATAAATCTCTCGTAAAAATATAAAAAAATATACAAAAAAATGTTTTCTCTTTGAAGAGCTATACATTTATTTTATTAATGAAGTATTGACGAGAGAATTTGAGAGATATTGTTTCCTCTGCACGCAAATCAGATAATTATATAAATATGTACTAAATATTGACCAGATGCGTATGGTACCCGGCAATTGAGTTGGCACTCCTAGTTTATTATACAAGCCGTCTGTGTTTGCCAAATCAAATGCCGGCTGCTTCGTTTGTCTGTCAAGTTCTGGCGTTTTCTTTAAGATCATGTATCTGATGCAGTGTCGGGACGTGCAAAGTTCAATCCAAGTGAAGTAAAGCAATTGTCTCTGTGTACATTGTACTGAACCTGAATTTACTAGATAGTCGCGTGCCCGCTAGCGGTTCGCGGAACAAATTATTTTGGTAGCGGGGCGCCAGCCCGCGGTGTTGTCCGTACGTACTTATCTCGTAAATTTCAATATTTTGCGTACATTTTTTTAGGATGTAGTTTAAACTTCAAATGTAGTTAAATATAAATTTAGTCTCCGATATTAAATAAATATGACAATATTTTTGTGTTTTATTTACCTTACTCTTTAACCCAGCGGTTCCCAACGTAGGGCCCACGCCCCACGGGAGTGCATTTCGAAAATGGACGAACGAATTTAAGCGCTTCGCTTTAATATAAAAAATGATGTATGTTACAATGAGAAACGTGACAATTTTAGAAAGGCTTAAGTGAAGTATGCCACAAAAATGTTGACAAAAATATAAAAAGTTGAAATTTTCGTAAATATCTATATATGTATTTTTATTAGTAACGGTAGAGTTCCTAATTTTAATTTATAGCAAAATGCTGCTCTAGCGATAAGTGTTCAATAGAAAAATAAATAAAACGTAATTCAGAGTGATCTCTGTATTTGTTGCCTTGATGATAAATATTGATTATTTAAAAAAAAAATTATTTCGTATAGCGCAAAACTCGTATTAAATGTGATTATATGTACCTTTTCTACGCGATGGTGAAGATCTTCCAGACTTTTGATAATTACCGTGACTCTTTGTTCAATGACCCCCGTTGTTAGACTCTCGTACGCCCTGTCTTCGGTACACGGAATATTTTACAAAATTTTTTCAGAGGTCTTATTATTTTCGTTTGTTTGTCTGTTCCTTCTCGGTGTCATTTATTCATTCACATTTTATTCTTTACATATTCTTTCGTAATTCTCTCATGCATGACCTCTCTTTCGTCGCTTTTCCACCAGAATACTACCTACCGGTTTACATTTTGTTCTGTTTTGATTTACTTTATTTACTTTGCTTTATTCCCACGTTTTTTTCCTTTATAATTTAATTGCTACTTTCCCTATTTTCTTTACATTTATCACATATTTAAGTATTGGACTACTCTTTTACACGCTTTCGACTGAATGCAACTAAGTATATGCAAGCATTTCGTAATGACGTTCCGTATGGAACAATCAAGCGGTTTACTTCGTCCTCTCTTTATTGTTGAAGCAGTCTGTACAGTCAGTACTTCTAAAAATCATTACTCGTGTTTTTTATATCCTAGAATGCAGTTGACCGATCAAAAATATGGAAATATTCATTATCTGTATTGTCACACATAAAATATTTAGTCCGAGGCGCAGTAGCTTCATGGTGAAGTACTGTGGCATGTGGTTGCGTGTTATGGCTTTTGGGCCGCACTCGTGTATATATTTTTTATTAATTATAATTTGTATCGCTAGTGCTTTTTTTTTACAATATTTATTTTTCGTTTAAACTAAACGCAGACGGGAGAGGGTTGCCGCTATTTGATACGGATCTTTCTTCTCCCAGCTGGGAGGCACGACAGCGTTTTATAATTTTTCTTACACAATTTTTTCTTATGGGTAAAAACAGCTAAAATTTATATATATTAACAATGCAATTTGGAATACTCAATTACATATTAGTTGCTACATTATTTTATTTCAAATCGCTGCCCAAGGGCTACAGATTACATGACCTCGCTGCAACAGCAAACAAACGGTGAAATGTAACATAATAGGATAACCGGAAAAATCAGATTTCGATCCATGGCCTCTATGGGATGAGACGTTGGTTCTGACTGTGTAGACAATACCAGCAGTGAAACTAATATTTATTCTTTCGAATAGGCTTTGATAAGCTTCTTTAAAAGGTCAACGCAACACACATAATGTACATATAAATATATATTTATACGTATAACTTTAGACAACCAGGTTCGGAGTGTATATTTGATCGAAAAAATTCTGGCAAGAATTTTACATCTTATTCCTGATATGAATCATCTATTTTGTTCGCGAAAATCAGAATTATGATAATAATCCCGGGCATATTTGTCTCCTGTACAATATTCAATACAATACTATGCTTTATTGATTAATCTGACTTCAACATAAGCTTTGGATTTTATTTGTAATTTAATTAAACTTGTTCAGGGATTTTATTATCGTAGCGTGTACGGTGTCCCAAAACGTATGAATCAACTTTCTGAAACGAATATAGGACGCAAAAAGCTTATTTTTCTTTCTTTTACACATATTAAAACAATGGTTCGTTGTTTTTTCGAAATCATCTGTATTATTGTGAATATATATGATATTATATATATGTGTATTAAATATGTCTCTTTGGGAATCTCGCAGTCAGAGGTGCGAGAGACAAATAAATATTGTACATATCTGATCTTTATTAGTTTTACTAAACTAGACGGAATTAAATATCATGTTTGGAAGGACATGTATACGAACACATTTCTATGTTATATTAGTTTATTAATAACGTAAAAAGTGAAAAATTTATTTAAAAACAATAATTATATTTTTTATCCAATATTAAAATTATGAATGAATTCACGAAATGATCAAGTCTAGACTTGAAACAACAAGCAGCGTTATAAAGACCGATTAAATCCGTTGCAATGCCGCAGATGACGCAGCTGACGGGCAGACGGCTCGAGCTGTCGGCGTATTGATTTTGTGCCGCATTTGGCGAACGGCCAATAAGGTCACAGAGAGACTCGGCGGACCTTTTTGTAAACACAAACATCTCCACCGGAAACACGTTACGATGAGTGTGCAATATCGTTAACTGTACGTAAAACCGGACATCCATGTCTAAGTACGTCTGTATGTAAATATTGGTCGCTAGGCTAATTGACTTGACACTTCTACAAAGATCCACCAGTCTGCTGACCCGACACAACGCTAAGAACTTCCAGTCTTCAAACTGTGCGAGATTAAAATGGCCGTGAAACAGTTCAAAAACAACAAAGCGCCGGTGCAGACGGAATAACATCAGAGCTTCGGTAAGCGAGGCACGGAGCAAAAGTGAGTTGGAGCTCTTCTTCAAGAAAGAACTATTTATTGAAGAATTAAAAGACACATCACACATCCAAGCCGCTACTTCAAAGGTCGGCGATTTTTTTAGCCCGGACTGTCACTGCTGTAATGGCAAATGGCTACAATTTGAGGTAGCGGTGTGCCTAGCCTAAGACTCTTAAAGTAGTGAAACTTGAGGGCTCCCGGGGAGCTTCGACTCGGGTCATTAACTACTACTATTTTACTGGATTGGTAGGCTGTCGAGCTCTTAGATTGCTTCGGTGAACGCTCCATGGAATGACTAAGCTCAAAGGCCTCCGCGGGGGGACTTCGGCTTGGGCTATAGCTCGTCGATAATACCCGGGGGTCGTCGAGAATCTTCTCGAACGCAGATCATATGACTTCCAGCCTAACAAGACGATTCCTAATAAAACTAGTGTACTAAGGCCACATTTTCACTTCGACAAGTTATACAGAAAATATAGGAGTATAATATTTAATGGAATCAGGCGTGACCCTGCGGAAGTCCATCTTATGTAAGAAAAGGACTAATATTTAGCCACTTTCGCACATGCAGTGGTAGCCGTGCAACAAAGTGCACCGCCCGCCAGCCCGCTGATAAATGCGCATGCGGCAAAAAATGCGAAACACAACTGCCACCGTTAAACCACTTAACACGTGTTTAACCCCTCCACGGGGTATCTTCAGGAGTTATGTTACACCGATTAGTGCCAAACACAGAGTCTGTGAGAGTGACTACCACTGTCGACTGCCACTGCATGTGCGGAAGTGGCTAAATATTGGTCCTTTTCTTACACAGAAGTATAACTTACCACTAACATTTGTGGACTGTAAGAAAACCTTTGAATGGATCGAAACATGGACTATGATGATTCTAGTTCCTCCAGCGATGCCGCATTCAGTATCGAAATATCAAGGTGGTGAAGAGTTTATACAATAACACCATCAGCAGATCACTAAGGACATACCTTTGAATAGTGGCGTGAGACGGGGAGATGTTATCACTGCAAAACTCTTCACTGCCGCCATAGGAAATGATTTCAAGTTTCGTCTTTACCAAGTTGTTTCATTTTGTTTGACTGTCATTGAAGCAGACGACCTCGTGAATTTTAACAAAAGAGGAAAACAAATCTATAAGGAGGTTATATTGAAGAGTATAACTGTTGGGCCGATTTTTTATTTAAATAGACACAGAGTTGCCAAACCGAAGTCGTATCGTCGACGACATGTCAGACATTTAAGGGTTAATGAAGGTGAAGGTACTTGAGTCAAACCGTCGATTGGTTTTGGAGCTCGTTAGCAACATCATGGCGGCGCTAATTTGATCGCCGTCGTCGAGCCAACGGGCGACGTCATGCCCCTCACCCCGCGGCCACTCAACTCATTAAACTGGATAATCAATGCGATGATGGATGACTCCACAAGCTGCGATAAACTCTTATTTACAAATATTTGCAAACAATAACGTTCCTTATTAATGCGATAATGTTACATATTTGTAGATTATTCATGAGCAATCTATACTCTTTTACAACAAGATCTTAGTAAATGTTCACAAAGATTCCATTGCTAAAATAAAAAAGTTTGTGCTTGGGAGTGATGTGTTCGCCTTTAAGCCATCGGTGTTTATTTTATTTTATGTAATTTTATTTGCAGACGATTATTCGAGCTATGTCGGTGACTTCGGTACTTCATTTGATGTTGCAGCGATGTTGAATTCTAAATTTAGCTCTATCTATTAGTGTCTAGTTACCATCAGCCTTCTCATAAAGCCTATCGTAAACGAATAAGTCTCGAATCCATGTGTTATCACTGGCATCACACACAAAGACCTTCGTCTTCAGGCATTTTTTTTAATATTAAGAATCTATTTTAATAACTTTACAATGTTTTATCCACCTATGTTTTGTTCTTGCCTATTGCGTATTGTGCAACTTTCCTAAAGAATTTGAGGACGCACTCTCTTTCATCCTTTTCCATTATAATGCAGGCAAGTTTTGCATTCTCTATCTTTTTGCCTAGCCGTCTCCAGGCATTGCGGCATTCTGGACGACAAGAGTTTTCGGAGCGTCCGCGAATGCTGCCCATCCGAGTTTGGTAAAATAATAAATCAACGTATTTGCTTACGTTATTAAAATGGATGGCGATGTGCCAATATTTGAAAATCAACGCTCTTCGGAACCGGACGCGCCGGACGTGCTTTTCAATTAATTAACCCCATTTTCATTTAAAAGATAATTAAACATCGCATCATTCTGTTAGCGGTCTAATTCATTTTCCGTTTTGTAGGGCATCGAATAATACAAATGTATTACCTTTCGATGTAAATTGTTGGAAAACGCATGTCATACTCAACAATTCCCTGGTCAGACATACTTAATTTCCGGTTAACGCAATCATGTTTAAATTGTAAGTAAAAGTTAAGTAAATGTTGACATGACAATAAATGTAGATTCACATTTTGTAAGCGAGGGTCCACCACAATTTATCTGCTTTTAATAGTGGGGAACGTATCAGGGAGGTCCGCAGCTACTCCGTAAGCTGGCACGGAGAAAGAACTCCAGCTCCTTGCCAACAGATAATGACGCGAGTACACAGCGATGCAGCGAATATGAAGCGAATCTAATAAAAGATAAGTCAAACACATTCATCGGCTTAATATATCAGTAGACTGACAATATTTTGAAAAACTTCAGCAACTGTTGCTTGTAAAAAGTTGCATATTCCACGTTTTAAAAAAGTATCGAGGCTTGACTTATTTCCAGTCCGCACATTTGTCGAGTTTCGGGAATATAGTTGAAATATAGCAGAGGTCCAATGTGGTTTATGAGAAAAAGTCTCGGAACCTATGGTTGAAAACAATGGTTGGCTAGCTTTTCTAATCGCGGGTTAAAATCAACGAAAATGTGAGCATCAACGCTATGCTAACGCGATACTTTTTTGTTTTGTTTTTGTATTTTTTTTATTTAGTCATAGTCTCGTGGATTGTCATAGGCCACATAGCGCTTCCATAGATGGCTGATTGAGGTTCTGGACCACGGATAGGTCAGCGCAGCGCTGAACAGCCACAAAGTCAACCGACGACCTTATTAAGGTCATCGGAAGACGTTGTATGCTAGCCGCTGCCGACTAATGCTATTGGTATCAATAGTGCGAGACCTAGGTCTAATATTGGATGTCCTGCGGCTGAAAAGGTGATGATGATAGTGTATTACGTTATTTTCCGAACTAATGTTGAATTTATGAAACGGGTCATTAGGTTATTACAGTGACTCCAGTTTTGTGATTTTTAAGACAATTGGCAGAGAAAAACCATGTATTGATTAAACATTGTTTTTTTAAGGCAAAAAATACTGTTCGAGCAAAACTGCGGCTTGATAAGTTTCTCGGGACTCTGCGCCGGGGAAATCTACAATTATTTCTCATAGCAGACACTCCGCTGAATTTAAACAGCCGTACAAGCGTCGATGCCGAATGCTCTGCTCGTTTTATGTAGTTAATGAAGATAAAATGACGTCAGAGATCGCACACACATTTAGACTATCGGAAGGTCTTACAACGTCATATGAAAATTTGTGCACGCCACAATTTTGAATAAATTTCTTTTGTAGTGTCGCGCTACAATTTTAGAATATTTCATTACTGTAGAACAAAACCGATTTTTTTGATTTTTTTTCCAAAAAAACTTTTATTTGCATTTCATATTTTAATAATAAAAAATATTGTATAAATTTTCTTATACATAAGACGCTGAAAATAATTTAAATACAAATCGTGAATTAAATTTTTTAGTAAGTTTTTCATAAGATTGAAATCAATTTAGGTAAGAAGTTTTGTGTTTAGAATAAAACCCACACGTTCTTCCTAGAGGTACTCAGTATATGAATCAACTGTTATTTTGAAAAGTAACTTTTCATTTATATTTATTTAGAGAAAGCACACAAAAGTCCATGCCTCAATATAATTACAGGAGCGATATAAACAATTAAAATTCTTATTCACAATCGCTTGCTAAGCTCCCCCTTCTCCTCTAAGACCAGGAAGAAGCTTCTATGCAACGCCCTCACTAACACAACACAACCGATGCAGAACACCAGCTCAGCGTCAGTCACACAAGACCCTGCACGCGCAGCCACCAACACCACAACTACGCCGGCTACACCAAAGCGCGCCCGGGTTCGAGTGCGCTGTAATAAAATTTTCCTCAAGTCTCTATTATGTTTTATCAAATAAATGTGACGTTAGTTCTTTTCGAAACTTGCATAACGATGTTGTAAAGTATAGATAATTAGTATTTTATTAGCGGGCATTTGCAAGTGAAACAGCTTACACCGGAAGCTGATTGTCCATCGTTTATTTTCGCACGTCGTGGCGCTAGTGTGACAGCGGACACGCGCTCACTGCAATGCATAGGTCTTCCCCAAACATCGCCACGGTGATCGGTCACGGTCGCGATCTTGGTTGTGTCGTCGGTCACGTAGTGGTGGGCCTGGCTCGTGGTCGCCACTTGAAAACCATGCACTGCCATTTTAGACAAAAAATTCTTCGAGTACGTTAGTGAGAATGGTTTTTGTCTAGATCTCATCATTTAGCTCCCCATATCTCTCTGGGTGACCTTGGGTATTTTTATAAAGTCCACCGTAAGCGACCAGGTTTCAGATCCGTATGCCAACACCGGAAACACAAAATGTTCAATTTGTTTACCAAACTAGTGTATTTAAATAAATACATAAACAATATAGTTTGACACTTGTGCGTTTGTTGTTGCGAACTTCGTGCTGTCAGTTGTATTCTTCCGGGCAAACTGAGTTTGTCCTGCGGCGACTTACGTTTATCACCTCGAGACATAAGCCGGTGTGTCGCGTGCGCATCAAAGTTTGCGCACAACTGTTTAGCGACGTAGGTAAGCACGCAGCCGACAAGGAAGACCATTCACGTGCTCATACCGCACTGTACACTTTATAACTTGTATTGCCCAACATTACAACCGCAAACTGTGTTTATTACAAGGTGAAATAGATGGATAATTTTCTAACGTTACTATTGTCTAAATTAGTTGTTGATGGACTGTATCGTGTATGCGCGACAATGAGAGGAAGAACATATTTGTTGTTGACTTGGATTAAAATGAATAAAGGTATAGTTAGTACTTTTATAATATCTAGATATTATAAAAGTACTAACTATGGGAACCCGTATCACAGCACTGGTTTTAATAAGGGACACAGCTTTTAGATTTATGAATTTTTATGACCGGTCGTTATTGCTCGCAAGCACAATTTGATGTAGACGCGATTTGGAAATAACATACATGAATATAGAAAAATATAAATAAAATAATAATAAATAAATACTCTCACGTAATTTATAATTTTGTAAAGGTTCCTTACATCTGCTGGTGTAATGGTACTAAAAATAATGTTATTACTGAAAATGATTAATAATTCTCTGGATAATAAATTTAAAAGATGTATAAGATTTATAACATTAAACAAACACGCGGTGAGTTCTGGTTCATTCCCTTTGTTTTTGTTAGTCTCGTCTTCAAGCACTACGAGAAGATTTATGGACTGTATTAAAAAACTCCAGCTAAATATGAAATAGCATATGTCTCTAATATCTTATTGGGAATATATTTTTGTTTCTATTTTCTGCCGAATTTGTTTTATTTGTTGTTTTATGGCGCACCAACAGTACTGTGTTCAACTTATTTAGAATTAACATTTGCTATCTGGCAATAGTATATGGAGAAAATTGGTGATAATGCCATGATAAATACATACATAAATATATGTTATATAACTGTATGTCATTACTTTTTAAAGTTGCTTAGCAAAGACTATTAGAAATAAATAATTGTTCACTGTTTCGTTGTTTACACTATAACAAATTGAGCGTTTAGTTGGGATTCTAATTCAACTTCAGATTGTAAAATATAGTCACAAGAATTCTGCTACTACTGCTCATAAATTTGAATTACAAAGTACAGTCAGTTGCGGTGCCCTTGTAGGAATAATTGCGTTAAATTTTCCGACGCGCAGCCCTTGGCCGGTGGCGGTCAGATAGCGTGTCCGAGCGCGAAATGGCCCGCGATCTATTTTCGATTCACTCATCAGACTGCGCGAGGGAAGGGGAGCTATTTCTGTACAACCGCCGCACAAACGATACAAAACATAAGCGAACTGCTCACGTAACGCTCTGGAGGTGTTCATCGCATTTTGCTGCTGGTGAACGTCTAATGGAGACCACCATCATGATTTCGTAGAATGTCCACTTTTGGACTTAGACCTCACTCATAGACTTTCAACAAAACCAGTTAAAACCATCCTGCAACCTTACCACAGCGGATCAAAAACCTGACTTTGTTTCCAGCTTGAATTTATGAAACATGGTAGTTAGGAAAAAATAATATTATTAAACATAATAGTATACTAACCACTTCTATTACAAATGGATAAAAATCATAATTTTGGATTTATTGTTCATTGCATTTTTTGCAGGTTCAAATGGGTCACTTGGTCCGTTATGGTATGTTTAGTGTTAAGACCCCTTCGGCCCACTGGCGCCATGTGACTGCCCACTATCAATATAACTTACCAACCTCCTGAGCTATATCAACCACTATCGTTCCTCTACGAATCTTTACATTTCTGATACAATCTCGTTGAGAAATCTGAGCAAAGCCTTCGCGACGGCTCGTCGAACGTCTGTGAACTTGCCAAAGAAGTCCTTTTCAGTGCTGAAATTACTATTGCACACACATTGATTGTTAGTTTCGCCCTGTAGCTTGGAATGAGTTGAAGTGTATGATAGAACTGAGTGAGTTTGGCTGTAAGACTTTGTGTTCTTAGAGAAGGCAGTTAGTTGTTAAATATAAGGAATAACGTCTATCCTTGTAAACTAACCACAAATGAAAAGTATGATTATTTATTGCACATGAACTGCGAAATAACATTACGCAATCTCCCTGCATGGCCGGTCTCGGAACAGTGCCTTGTCTGTATCACTCGGCCATGCTAATTAAATAAATTATGAGAAAGAACACCTTATAATTTATCAAAAGGCATAAATTATAGAATAACAAACAGACAAATATAAACACATTTACGTCTAAATAAGACTGCATTGCGCATATAAAATCGATTCTGCACTACACAAATTCGCGTCGCTTCGTTGACTTTCGTACCTCGTGGATTTTCGAAGGAACGCGGTCTTGACTTCATAAGGGACCCTTTACATGCGTTGCAACTTGTTTTAAATATTATAGTTCAGTTATGTAGGAAACGGCTTTTGCGTTCATTTATTAAGACATTATCTTGTTTACACAATTACTGCCTTAATTACACATGCCACATGTGTAATTAAGGCAGTTTTTTTTTTTTCGATTCCCATATTTATAAAAATATTGCTTATCTAATTTATACGTTTTTAAATGATTATGCTACATCGTTTACTTGTACAGAGCGTAATCGTAGAGTTAATATACTTTGAATTAACATTCCCATTGACGTTAGTCTGCTACAAGCAGCCTTCTATGTAGGTAAAGTATTTTATATACATATATATAAAATAGAAAAAATTGTCACGGCGTATATCTGTCTACTGGTGACTTACGGCTGTGAAACGTATTCGCTCACTCGAAACCTCATTGATAAGCTAGTATACGGGTATGCTACAGAATTTTGTACCAAATCGGATTAGAAGTAAACAGATTCGTAGAGAAACAAAAGTAACCGACGTAGCCGAATAGAAAGTTGAATCGCACATGGGCAGGATACGCAGTACAAACTAGGAATCTGCAAGCAGCGCTGGATGACCAGGGGGGACAGAAAATCATGTTGAGGTCGGAAGACGATGCATTGGATGCACCTGACCTGCTGAAAATCTACAAGAGAGGGACATTATGGGTTTAACGGAAAGTGACTAGCAAAGGGGTTGAGGCGGCTCTTATAGGTATAATGCTCGGACAAAAATTTTATGGTATGAAAATATATTCGATAACATTTATTTATCTAATAAGTAGAAACACATCTCAGCAGATATTTGTCGGCACCGTACTCCACCAAGAGATTTATATTTTAACAAAAATGTCAGAAAGTCTTAACCTATACTTATCCACGTGTTAAACAAATATGAAATATAATTATGTAATATTTATTAGAGCAATTATAATTCATATAACGATTTATATTAATATAAACAAAATTATTTTTAGTTATTAAAATAGTAATTTGAAAAGCTAATCGTGGTAGAAAAAGGGTTTTCCGGTGAACTCAATTACATACGACCCACGAAATTTTCCGAATGATGCCGTAAACCGCTGAACAGAAACAAAATGGCCGCCCCCGCGCATGTCCACCCCTAACTCTGCCCGGGTATGACGTCATTGAAATAAAGAGAAGTGCCACAAACTCTTATCGATAATCAATTATTTTTTAAGAATTTTATCTAAATTATATCATGTCTATAGTATCAAATGATTTTTTTTTAAATTTGATTGAATATTATAATGAATTTTTTCATGTCTTCAAATTAATGTAATTTTTGGTTTAAATATTTTTAAGATTTTTTATAAAATCCGCGGTGTGTGAATGCAGAAAAGACCATGTAATTTTATGATTACATAATAATCTAGAATAACTTATCTCTTCATGATCATTTCCAAATGATTTTTTTTTGTATAGCTATTGATAGTTACATTTGTGGTTGTCATCGAGGCGTTCTTTGAGCGGCTATAGGCCCAGCAGTGGACTTCTATCAGCTGATATGATGGTTATATGATATCAAGTTAAGACTCTCTTTTTCTTAATCCTATGCCCTCTGCAGAGCAGCCAAGAATGCGGGAGACTCTGCGTGGCTCTTGTTGCAATCTCCCACCATGTCCTCCTTGCATGTCATTTCTTACAAATATATTCAGGGGCAGAAATTAATCTTGTTATCTATTTATGTTTTTATTCGCGTTACGTGTGATTAAACTGTGGGATTCTTCCTGTAATAACAAGACAAAGTCCAAAGTAGAAGTGTGTTTATTCTTTCGATCTTCGCCTACATTTTACGTAGATAAACAATTTTATTTCTGTGGGATGCCCCGTTGCCGACGCGCCGCTGATGACGACGTAACGCTGCCGCTGCAGTACTAATCACGAGCCCCAAGAGATTGTAATCAGTGCTGTGTTAAATCCTGCAAATTCCGGACAACTTTCTGCTCTAGAACCACATTTGCGAAGCGCTTTCGCTCCCCCTTTTAAAGTATAGGCTTCTGTTTCGTGAAACAACATTGTAAATCTTCCTAGTTTCTTATAAAGTTAATGAAATATTAAAAATTATTTTTTACGAAGGCATACGTGCTTGACTGTCAAGGAAGACGTTACTAAAATATTTGAGGTTTTTTAATCTTGCGTAATAACAAATTCCATATACCTAAAACACGACTTCATCGAGCTACTTGTGGTGAATCTTTCTACGAACAATATTCACCATCATGTCAGCTGATATATATCAAGTAAGGCTGAGTTTAAAATTCAAATCCTTTTACAATAGAATTTCAGATAATGTTATTTATGTTACTGGCGTGTAATTAAATGTTGTCGCTGCTCACTCGGGAAGCTAATTACTGTCGCGCGCTCTTTATAAAACTGTATTTGTAAAGAGCAACTGTTGAGTTTCTCGCCGGCTCTCAACAGAATTGCCTTCCGAGCTGGCCGTGGCTTCCTGTAGGGATAAAAATGTCGACTTTTTATATTGATTGACGTTTCGGAAATGTTAAATAATATTTCGATATTGATATAATATTTACAAATCCCCTATTAATATATTTAAAAAATTCACAACACGTTTGTGTGCGGGTTACATACCTGGAAACAATATAGCACTCCTTCGGAATAATGTGTTTGCCTATGCGTTATTTTAAACTTAATAATATATAACTTTATATTCTTATTTAATTTTTTAAAATACATTATCAAGCACATATGTATATTCCCGCTGAAGTTCCTTCTAAGTTTAACTTATCATTCGAATAGGAGGTAGACTCATCTTGCGGACACTACCAGATATCAGTAATCCATCATATATGAAGTAAAAATTTTTTTAACTTAAATAACTAAACTTCCGGCAGTCAAACGTTAGCTTATTAAAATTTAAAAATAACACTTTGATGCCTCTTTTATAGTATCTATATACTACTTCTTCTGTAAGAAAAGGACCAATATTTAGCCACTTCCGCACATGCAGTGGTAGTCGTGCAACAAAGTGCACCGCCCGCCAGCCCGCTGATAAATGCGCATGCGGCAAACAATGCGAATCACACAACCGCCACCGCCAAAGGTACCACTGCGTGTGCGGAAGTGGCTAAATATTGGTCCTTTTCTTACTTAGGTTGGACTTTCGCGAGGTAACGCCTGATTCCATTAAATACTACTTCTTCTTTTCAATTTCTGTAAGGCCTCCCTCAAAGATCGCTTCTATGGCGGCCTTGCACTGACTTCCCGTGAACTTGACTATGCCGTTGGTCTACCCAGTGCGTGGCCCGCCTGCGCCGGGTCTACCGTTTATTGCGCGAGCAGTGTGCTCCGCCTATGGCCGCTTCAGACAAGCAGTTCTTGGAGCCACGTCTATGATCTTCGTTCTTTTACGGATCTCCTCATTTTTGATTCGATGTCACAGCAAAACTCTAGGCATAGCCCTCGCTATTATTCTCTGGGTGAACTTGAGCCTTCATCTGTAAATGATTTCTTCTCCGGCCCGTATGTCATCACCGGCAACACATTGGTTAAAACCTTCGACCTCAGATATTGCATCTATAATATTTAAATTATATTTAAAGATAAATGCAATTGTTTAATAACCTTATAACTAAAAACAAGTATAAGTACGTTATAGTATTAAAATTCCAATCTTAAGATCTTTGAGGGACAAAAAAATTGTATATTTATTTAAAACCATTTCTTGAGTGACAAGGATATTCAGTTGCACAGTTTTTGATGAATAACACGGACATTGAGAGCATCAGTGTCGGAAAAATCCCAGGATTTTTATTAGCGTGTGGCGTGCATATCGCGCGCCACTCAAACACTTCTGCGCGTCGAGCGTCGAGCTGTACCGGCTGCAAACATTTCCTCGAACTCCTTCTTGGCTGCCTGAGAACGAGCTGGATCTAGGCGTCGTGGCTTACAAGAAACCGGCTGACCTGGAGTGGTTCAGATGTAGTGCATCTCGCGTAGAATCTCGTGGAACTCTGTATCTCCGCTAAAGGCTTTGACGGAAGAGATGTCGTCGGTAGTTTCTGCGTTTTCTGAAATTGCGGCTACATGTAGAGTAGTAATACTATCAACCAGACGCTTCAGACACGACTATTGGAGCAGTGTTTGAGTGGCGCGCGATATGCACGTCACAAGCGAGTGAGATGACACGCTATTAAAAATTAGACCTTAGAGTGACTATTTGGAAGAATATTTGAGCAGAACAGAGGCATTAGCTTTGGAAAACATTTTTGTAAGAAAAACCTGGACGCTTATAGGCGAGTCGGAAGACAAACTACGAACAATATGACACGGTATCGGATTTTCGGATGAATATTTAAGTAGAACAAAAGTGTTCGCTTATTATGGAAACCACTTGGGTATCGAATTATTCCCGGGATTCTTATGGACATGTGAGATGACAAACTACAAAGAATATAATTCTGATTCGTATATACGGATAAAGATTTAAATAAAACAGAAGCGATACCATATTATAGAAAAGACTTTTGTGTACAATAATTCCGGAAGTCTTATTGCACCTTCTTGTGCGCGTAAGTGGATCCGCAAATATCTCTAAAATACTCCCCATTTGTTAATTTATCTGTTAGTAACTATACACAGCTGCGTCCGTATGATCTTAAATAAATAAATTACTTAAGGTATATGCACTCGAATGTGCAATCCCTGCTTATAATAAATAATGGTGTGCGAGTCTATGTATAGAGCAAAGAACATGCGAATAGAATTTAAACAAAGGCCAGTTTATTCGCTGATTTGTTGTCGGTCGAGGTTATCGCGACGCGACCGCTCGCAGGCGATTTAACCAGTTAATGTTTTTAAGGTGAGATAACAATACAAACAAAACGGTTGTTCTTTTTCCGAGCGACACAAACATAACTGTCCTTTACTGGGTCTTATGTACTCATAAATCAATATTTATTTGGTTTAATCTTTAGCAATTATTACAAGGATTTTTTCATTTACAAGGATGTTATATTTTGTTATTAAATATTTAAAATAAATTTCTATAAGTATCTTCACAAAGTTAAATGCGTGTGAACCAATTTTAAAACTACATTTTCCAGCCTGTATTTATTAGTTTCTCAAGGGTCTCACCTAACGCAACGAACGCTTCTTTTGACGATGAAAATGATGTAGCGTTCGAATGACTACACTCCAATACTCTTTATTTATAGCATGTCTCCCTACGTGGGGCCCACGCCCACAGGTTGCTCCCCAATTTATCGTTAAGGCGGAAATTCGAAAATGGACCCGACACGAGTGTAACCCTTTCGTTTTATAAAAATATAAATATTTCATCTGGGGTCGATATAATTTTAGAAAACTGAGATGAGGCATGACACATAAGTTGTATAATTCTAATTTCTAACATGTTTTCATGTTTGAATTCAAATTTAAACACTCCTTTCATTACTGTACCTGGAAGCATAGTATCTACCGTAGTTTTCCAGTCTCAAATACAAAATACAAAGTACTTTATTAATAAATGTGAATTAGCTGTATGCCTTCATTAATCCTTCTCATCTTAAAGGAAATGAAAAGTGATTAATACTTTTTTTTTAATACTTATGGTCCAAAATAAAAAGTTACCAAAGGAAAAGTCTTATATTTCGCTTGCTACCGTCAGTACATTCTGCGAAGTATCAAATAGTAAATATTCTCCGTACAATTCTAAATTCAAAATATCTTTATTTAAGTAGGCATTGACATGCGCTTTTGTAACGTAGATTATTTGTAACATTATAAGCAGTGAGCTACCACCGGCTTGGAACGCTGATCTCTGGAGAGAGCTCTACCAGAAACTCAACTGTTATTCTTTTCATGTGTATTAATAATATCAATAATGTAAATGAGTCAACAAACCAAGTTCCGTATATTTCGATCAACTTAAAATTCCTGACTGCTATATAAAAGTAAGATTTGTTTAATAATATAGTTAAAATCTTAGATTTAAAACTAAGAATATTCCGATACACGCAAAGTATTTATCATACTGGTTTTTATTTCTCCGCAAAAAAGAACTCGGGAGACTTTAAGACAAAAGTGAGCAGTTTTCTTCTAGGCAAGCATGTAGCATCGTAGCCCTTGTATTGCTTAACATCAGGTGAGACAGGGGTCAAATGCTTCGCCTGAAAAGGATAAAAAAAATAATTTCACGCATGATTTTTCATGGCTTTCTTTAAAATATATATTACATGATTAGTGATAAAGATTCATGGTTACCTTCTTCACTAATCACAAAGCAGATATGCTAAAAGGTTTATCGGTGTGTTGTCTAAAAAAAATCACCTGGGCTGGTTGCGGGGTTATTTTTCAGTTCATGGTGCGCGTGGAACTCACGTAACTGCCATTGTAGAGGAACTCAATTTGATTCTATTTTCTATTAAATTTGGTTCTTCTTTCATTATTCTCTTGACTTACATAATTGGTAAGTTAATAAATATATGAACTCCTTCGTCTTAATTGCGACGTAAGCAGGCACGTCGAGGTGTTGCAGTATACCCTGTGCGTTACAATTCTTCTTTCGCTAGTGTCCTTGTATATTGTGTTCAATCTCTTCGTATATTACTCTGTTATATTATTTTTTTTGTATTAACAGCATGTTTACTTACGTAGCAGGAGTCAAAGGTCGACTACATTTAAATCATAACTCTCTCTCTCTCTCTCGTCCCTAAAAGTAAATAGGCGTTCATTGAACCGTTCACCAGGTGGAAAACGTTTTGACAGATTTATGAATTACTCTTTTAAATACTACTTACATAATGCTGATAACTTAGATGCAAATGCAAATTTGTAACTGTCTTCCTACTTTTTAGTTATCGAAATCAAAATATCTATGTAAAATACAATAATCAGATATATATGAGTACCTACACATAGCGTTAAGATAAATTAGTAATAACGACGGTATCACTCAAACTTTTCCTGAATGAAGTAATTAATAAAATGCCTTCAGGTATTTCCTGAAGCTATTCTTCAACGCGACCGTCATCTGTTGGCGCTCAAACTCAAACATTGCGTCGCGCTGTCTGCTATCTGTCACCTCATTATCGCGAAGTGATTGTTTGCGCTCCGTAATTGTTGCTAATTAAGCAATTAATCGTTGAACGTTTGACGCGATGACATTAAACAAGGTAAACGCTCTTAAATTAACTTTATCTCCAATGTATTATGATCACAATTATGATGCATCGTTTGTTGTTGATAGCGCGCGTATTTAAGCAACAGCGATCACTGCCTCCGTCTTTAGGTGCGTCATCGCACTTGCTCTTTTCACTGTGCGATATCGAAGCCCCTGTGAACAGATAGTTTCACAATTTTTTAATCTATTCATATATTACTTAATGAAATATCAAAACATATTTTAATATTTCTATGATTTTACAAATTTACATTTTACAATTGCTAATTAACTAAAATGCATACTTATAATCAGAAAAGCTATTACGTCAATTTTTTTCTTTTTCATTATTTCCATGGCCGAAATGACTCTATCATTAAAACAACTATTAATTCTTTCAAACACTCTTTGCTAAGCACCTTCTAAAAATCAACACGTTAATGTAAAATACATTTATCTATGGTATTTGTGTTGATTATATCTAGAAAAAACGTGCTAAACAAAGTCGATAGTAACTTTCTTAACTTCGATTTAAGAACCTCCCCTGTATATTTTTCATATCAAACTTGATATTATTCTTTTGCATGTTTATCTCCTATATTATATTTAATACAATAATATACTTTATTCAAAATCAAAATCAAATAATTCTTTATCGAATATCGAATAGGCACAAGCACTTTCGAATCATCATACACGTTGCATTGTTGTCCCTGCAGGAAGCTACCGACGACAACCTCAACAGTTGCTCTTTACAAATGTAGTTTTATAAAGAGCGCGCGACAATAATTAGCTCTCTCTCTCTGTGTAAAAATCGACATTTATTTCCACGCAATAAACATCAGTATAGTGTTCTGGAATAGAACAATATACTTTTTCAATAGAATTTTTGAATCTCTCCAATGGCAGATGTGATATTGACTGTGAAATTTAATCGTATACCTTGTGCCGTAAATGATTTATTTAAATTTTGATTGTAAAAACTGGCACGCAGCTTATTTTATGGTTTATTATTAACAGGGTGTCTATCATTGTATTTTTAATAATTTCGTTGTTTTTGCGGATAAACAAAACATTATTATAGATATAGATTAATCAATATTTCTTTGACATAAGCTTTGGAATTGTTCGCGGATAAATTTAAAATAGATTCAGTAACTTTACTATAGAAGCGTATACCGATATCACCCGTCAGTTTCCACTTTACCTCCGCTGCTACGCGTTTAGATCTGTTGCTTTTGTAATAGTGTGTAATTCTGTGAATTCGCCGCGCCCGTTGCTTATAAAAGAAGTGAGAAAATACAAGCAGTTAATTGAAGAATACTTAAAAAAACAAATTAATATCGAATCAGCAATAATTTTTTTTATTATTGTTTGCAAATTAATAAACTTTGTTCTTTACATAAATTTAATTTTCTAATTATATGTCAACCTTCTCATTGTTAAATTTCTCGTCTGAAATGGCAGTTGGCTGACCACGTCGTTTATGCAACCAGAGACCGTTGGGACCGAAAGGTTCTAGTGGCGACCGCGAGCTAGTGGACGCGACCTGGGTAATTCCCCCGCTGGATGGATCGACAGCATAGTTAAAGTTGCTGAACGTGGGGAGGCCTATACCTTGCAGTGGGCGCCAATCGGCTCAGCTGATATCAACACAAGTGTCGGACATGTCACGGAAAACTGCGTAATATCCACTGTACATCAAAGTAATAAATGCGGAACACATTTTTGTAACACGTGCTTTATTTTAGAAATGCTTCGTGCTACTGCAATACTATTGTACCGCGTCGACATGTTCTCTGTCACGAGGAACCGACAATGACCTTGACACCAAAACGTTTGAATATTCCGACCGGTAAGCAAATTTGGTTCTTGTCAATTATTGTATTTTGTATTTGATCAATAATAGACTTATAAAATTTACTACACGCATAGTAAAATGATTTGAAATTGGTTTTGTTGGCTAATCAGTTCGTCCGATGATATTGACCTTTGCTTCATAAGCAGGCTCTACTCGCAACACAAATGATTTTGTGTGAATTAAATGATCTGTTCTACACAACTGACAAGACAGTATATTTTGGTTTGAATCTGGAACGCATACATCCACTAATTAAAAAGAGGAGTTTTATTTCAACAGACAGATCATTATAAATCTTCCGTAAATTCTTTTGTTACTGCGTGAAAATAAGCAATATGATTATTGTCATCATTGCAGCCGCAGGCTCCGCTGAACATAAGGCTCTTGCACAAAATATACATATCAATATACAGGTTGGTTGGTGTTCGATGTAAAAACGGAAGCGTACCTCATTTGTTAGCAAACAGCTATAAAACTTTTACAACTATAACCAATTACCTGTGTAAATTATTAATTTGAAAAAGATGCAAAACTATTCCTAATTGCATTAATTGTAATGCTGCGTTTACACGTTTGGAAAAACTCTGTAAACCTTCACAAATTCCAACGCGTGGATTGAGTATTTGTTTTGATTTAGTAAGGCCTTTTTTTGCCCCCCTTTTATTGGAGGCCTCTCGTGTTCCCCTAACATGGGTAAGGTTAAAGTTTTTAATATTTACAATAAGTTATTCACACTCTTAATATTACAGCTATGCTAATTTACATTTTGGTTATGTTTATGTCTTTTCTTTATTTTACAATTGTACTCTTACATTATTTCTTAAACTAGTTCAATGCCGCTATATAATAATATTTGACAAATACTACTCGCTTAAATTATCTTGTATTATTGTATGAGGTAGGCTGGGTCTTATTACTTCTTGATTTAGTTCTTGTAGTTGTTCTGATCAAATGAGAGTTTTTATGTCAAAGTATTGGCTTTAGAACACGATGCGCAGTCGCAAGCCAGGGTACGGCGTTGTTTGGACGATCAATCGAAACATTCGTAGAGGTTCAGAGTCTGCCACCGGTTGTATGAGACGAAGCATGAAGTAAACACTTTTTCCTTTTTTTATATACATATACTCTGCAATTTTTTCAATCAATATGCGGTTACTTTGTAGATAATATAAAATAAATAAATACTCGCGGCGCGGGTCCGCCCCTAGCTCGGCGGCACGACATAGTTAAGGTTGAGGGGAATCGCAGGATGCGCAGGCGCAACACCGGCCATGGTGGCGATTGTTGGGGGGGGGCTTGCAGTGGGTGTGTATCGGTAGGTATTATCACGATAGCGACAGTCACACCGAAGGCTTCTAAAGTGGGCCAGGAGTCGAAAATCGAATTTTTTACTGTTTATGCCTTAAATACTCAGTGGTACAAAAGTATTCCATCTCCAGTGACGGTGCTAGCCGCGTGATGTGCCTGCGAACAATTTTAGCCGCTAGTATATAGAGCCTAAAATGTTTAAAAAAATGTATAAATGTGTCGATAAGATGCAGGCGCCGGCGGGCGCAGCACTGGCGAGGGCTGCGCGTCGCAGCGTGCGGCGCCGCGGCAGTACCCGCTGCGCAGCCGGCGCGACACCACGCCCGCGCGCGACAACTCTCGGATGTTATTCGCAAATATCTGTTCGCCGAAAACAGTGCAGCCCTCGCCAAGCGGTTCCTATGTACTCTCATATATAAAGTACGTTGCTCAATTATCTTCGTTACACATTCACTCGCATTACTTTATTGTTTTTTGTGCCATTATTGCATTAATTTCTTTTCGTCAATTCATCTAGTATTTCAGCATATATTTCAGTATCACAACATATAAGTATTTTTAAAAAAAAAATTCATTACGGAAATTTGATCAAAAATTTGATATATCTAATGTATTTAAACTTTTCCTAACGCTGTAAAGTGAATAGATTTATTAAACAAGGACATAACGTTTCTCTAATGAGATGCAGGGAGACATCGGCTCCCACATGTCCTAAAGGTGTGTTATCGATTGCGCCCCGTAGCCGGGGTCGCGGGGACTGCTGCGGGGCGGAGGAGGGGGGCGGAGGGCATGGGAGGCATGAGGAAGGTCAGGACTCTATTCCTGAACTGTTACCACTCTCGTGCCGCCGTCACGTGCAGACATGTTTATTTTCGAATTTCATCAAGTTGTCTCCATAAACGTTTCCTTAAACCACACTACTTTTACAACATGGACAGTAGATAAAAATAAGTGAAATATCTTCTTTAATTCAATTATAGCTTTACGTTAGGATGTTCCAGCGTATCTATATTTAAACAAACGCTACCGTTTTATTAACGCGGTAAGTTCGTTACGAAATGACACACGTACTTTTGAATTGTCAATTATTTTAACATTATAAGCTGTAAGCTCGCACCGACTCGGAACGTTGTTCGGCTGAAATTCGGCTCAAAACCCCGCAGTTTATTAAAATGTAATTTAACAATGTTGTACGTTATATTATCAATCACGTGAATGAGTCAACTGACCAGGTTCAACGGATATCGATCGATTCAAAACTCTAATGTTCATAAGCTCTGACACATTCTGCAACACAAAATAATCTCTCCGCCGTCGGATACTTTTTGAAAGCACAGAAAGCATGAAATCAAATATTACGAAATCGAATCTTGACAAGCGCACCGACACTTACGGATTGAAAAATAGAGACTGTCCCATAAATCAACGTCAAGGTATTTACAACTCTCGTGATAGGTTTATATAGTGGCTAATTCAAGAATGTTAAGTATTTTTCAAATATTTGCCTTTCAAAAATGTAAATGAACTTTTAAACACCCTGTGATTTTCTTTCTGAATTATTTCATTTAAAAATTGTTCTACATTTAAGTTATATGTCCGGAGGAATAAGTGTGTTCCTGAGGTGTTTACTAAACTGGCCACTTGAATATACTGTAAATTAAAAAGAAAACCGTTCTGCTGTTAACTGTCAGAGTCGAAAAATTGTTTGTCCGAAGTGGCGGCGTGCAACTTCGTTCAACCGAAGGCTGTCGGGGCCGAGCGGTACTCGTGTGCCTGGAAGCAGGTAGACGCGGCGTGGCTAAGACCCCAATTAGGTAGACAGACGAAATAGCCAAGATCGCGCAGCCAGCAATAGGTAATGCAGCGCAAGCTTGGGGAGGCCTATCCTGTCCTATCCTATCAATGGCTGCGTATTGGCTGATATAATGGCGATCTATGAATTTATTTATCTTTTACATTTACCATATATGTTGTATGTATCAATTTTAATTATCCCTGCACTACTGAGGTGAAATAAAATGTGAATATTACTTTATATAGGATACGTTTGTAGAAAATACTCACGGCGCAGGGATAACCCAGTGTGAGACGCTTATTGCCACACCAAAATTGTAAGCAATGGAGAATCAAATAAAAATATCGATATTCTTAACTTCTTCTTTTATTAATATTAATTAGAGCAAAACGTAAAGAAGATCCACAAAAATGGGTATTTTTTGTAATCTTTAATTACATATAATATATATTACAATTCGTACTAGGAGAAATATAAGAAAAATATCTGCAACTCCCGGAAAAAAGAAACTGTAACTATATTATTTTTTACATCCATCACTAGAGTTTTAAGATGAGTTTATTTTCGGACGAAAATTCTTACGTAAATTCCAGTTCAGTTGCGAAAGGCTCATACAGTTCAATTGACAATTAATACAGGTGTATAATACAACTTTCAAAGATAATACCGGTTTTATTTTGCATTTATGGTTAATTTATGAAGAGATAACTATATTCTCGGGGAATATGTTCCATGAGTATGCCGCTAATTCAGAAACCGTGCATACGGAATGGTGACTTATAAACAATAGTTAGACGACTATAGGAATCCTTTTATAATTATGTATATACTTATTAGATTTGCGAGTAAAGAAATTTTTGGCCGCGAATACAGAGATCTGGTCGCATGTTTTTAATTCGTAGATAGTGGAAACGCGAATGAAGCGCGCATAAGGAGATTTTATTGTATTATTTCGCCTGTGTAATAATGTTAAAAAAATAACAACCCATGTTATGTAATAGGCGCGAGAAAAGTACGAATATTTACAATATATCTTTATTAATTGTGCATTTAAATGACTTCGACTTTTAACAGTCTGCAAGACTTGCTTTTTGCACTTAACTTGAATGTATGATATAAAAAATAATATAAGAGTTACAGGCATTTTTTTCCGGGTGTTGCAGAATTTTTAAGTGTTTCCAATTACAAATTCGTTATAACAGATAACAAATATAAACAATATAAAACTTGTTACCGAGCTCGTTTTTGCACCTATATTAATTATTATTAAGAAAAGAGACATTTTAAAATATTAATTATATAACTTAGGTTGTCATATTTTAAACATGATTACATAGGCGTAATATTAAATTGTATTTGTAATGAGAGCTTATCAAAAATAAAAATAATCGAGCTTATGCAGACCCAGATCACAAACTGTGTTCGTCCGTTACGTTTTTTTTTTTTTATTTCTCTTTTTTTTAAATGGCTTCTCTTTTATGGCACCTTTCATTCCTCTTGCGATGTGTGGTACTTGTGGTAATACGTTACAACTCGGATAAATATATTTTTTACTTTATACTTTTATTTTACTTTTTCCTTTCATCCTCAACAATCTCTATCTTTCTTCTTCAACACGATTCTACCATCTGTTTGGATAACAAATACCTCATGAGAGCACAGCTGAAAGAAACTCAATGGGGCTATGTATTTGTAAAAAGAATATAAGATTACATTTGATAAAAATTGACATAGCCTGGAAGCAAACAAATCTTTCGGAGGTGTATCTTCTGTGAAGTCATTCACATTGTAATAACACATAAACGTTCTTTGACATTTTTTTTAAAACTAGCATAATCACCTTTCTGAACATTATCTAGGAGCCTATTGTAAAATCATATACATTGTCCATACAAATATTTTATTCCATAATGAAGTCGCATCTTAACATATACAAAATAACATTATGTGTACATTATTAATTTAAAAAAGCTTCGCATCGCCGGCCACTTCGGTTGCAACACTTTATTTAAAATGATTTTCGCGTTCGAATTCAAATCCTCGTTCGAAGTTGAATTCGAACGCAACCATTAATGCTACCGTCGTCTTTGCATTTGGACTAATTTTGAGGAGCATATACGCGCACGGATGATGGTTTCCACCACCAGCTAAACGCGTATCTCATACTTTCTGCAAAATTTTGGCGTTTACGGAAACATTTTTATAGAAATATTGAGAAACGAAAGCTAATAGGCAAGCGAAGGTTCGTTCCTCTCCGCCGCCCACGTGTCTAAACGGAGACTATCGATGACCGACAGCCCAAGCCGAGGTCCCCGAGAGGGGGCCCTAGAGCCTAGTCACTTCATGGAGTATCCACCGAAACGATCTAACAGCTCGGAGGCCTCACAATCTGTTGTAACAGAAGTACGTAGCTGACCGCGCCCAACCGCTTTGAACTCGTGGTATCTGCAAATGCCATGGACACCAGTGACAGTCCTGTCCAAAAAAGTCAATATTTTAAATTCATTAAATTTTTTAAGCTATGGCACAATTTTTTTTTTCAAAATCTCGTTCACAAAGTCGTCTCTGTATTCATAAATGCAAGAATGCATTGATATTTTTATTACATTTTTATCTTTATTTATTATTCATGACATCATTGTTAAATTTATATGTAAATGTATATATAATAAATATTTCCCGATGTGTTATCTTAATTAAAAGTTCTTAATTTTTCAAGTAATATTCATTTTAGGCATTAAACTTTATTACTCCCGTGTTATTTTTTGTCCGATGCCAGCGAGGACCATGAAGGCTGTTCGTCGCCGAAGCGATTTCGTGAGAGCCCTCGTTCAATCTTTTAGTAATCACTTGTTTAACCAAGTGGAAGAACCGTACAAATTTCTACCGCATTGACATCCCCTATATTGATACTACTTAACATAAATCTCAGGAGATTCTAAAGGCGTCCAGTTCTAAAAAGAAACTGATAAATTACTTGTTGACACTTAGTTATGAATTATATAGCGAGTCAACCGAGCGTTGCCCCCCATCTGCACTGTCCGCGTCAGACGATAGCGCCAGGCCTTCGACTTCTAGCGCCATCTCTCGACGCCAGCAATACTCACAGAAATCCTTTTCATGTACTTAACAGGTCAGACTATTAAAGTATACGTATATTAAAATCACGTAATCAGTAACATTTTAATTAAGAAAAATCTCAAACAACTTATTTTAGTTGTTATTAGTAATACAAACCTACGTTAAATACTAATTTTTTGTATCCTTCATAGGCGAAGGATTTGACATTTGTCACCCCTGATCAGCGGTGACGAGGTCCTCGATGCTACATGCTTGCCTAGAAGAAACATATTCACTCTTTTCTTAAACACTCATATGTTATAATTGTCTGGATACAATGACGCCACTATGTCGTTCAACTCCTTGGGTGTTCACACTATAAAACCTTCAGCAAACCGCTTAGTACGGGTGGAAGGAATTTCAACCGTGTACAGATATCGTGGATCCGTGCGTCTTGTTGTGCGGTGGAAGAATAGAGATGGGGGAATTATTTGGTGTAATTCCTCTGCACGTTCTCCGAAATGCCGACAGAATACCGATAAACTGGCAACTTCGTCTTTAACGTCTTAAAATCTTTATCAATTTGATATGCATGAGCATATGTTTGTATATACTCTAACCACAAATAAGAACAGAACTCCTCCGCCGTCAATCCTTGAAAGTAATAATTACTCTGTACACAACGTGTACGCTTTGATATTGAATCTCTTTTGTAACGCCTTTAAATTATCATACAAGTTAATCCCGGTCATTGTAAAAAGAATTCTGAATTTTCCTCTGTCACTTCTTCTCCAACGCTATCGCTTTTCAAAGTAATATTTATGTTAGCTAGATCCTTATTCGAGCAAGTCGACTTTCGACGCTCTCCGGTGCCCTTGAGTCGGTCGCTTTGTGGGTATTTATTCTGGTGGGAAATGTAGTGTAAATTACAACACGTTACATAATTGAAACTGAACTCTAAAATTAGCAAAACAAAGTGTAAATAAAACTGTATTTAAATTGCGTTGTTTTTAGTTAGAAAGGGAATCCCCGAGTTTAGATGGCATGGTGCAATTAGAAACAAAAGTGTTGCCATCTTTTAGAAAAAAAAAAGAAAATTTTAAAACAACGCAACCTCGAAAATCTAACGACGCACAGTGAAAATTAGTACTAATTAAGCAGCGACTCAACTTCGAAAAGAACGAAAAACGAAACAACACAAAGCGAGGTATTAGTGTATTTTCAAAACGACCTTCTATAAAGTTTTGGAGTAGATTGACCATCATCATTTTAGCCATGAACATCCATCATTGCGCACAGGTCTACCTTATACATTTCCAATAAGACGATACAAAAGAATCCTACACCTAATGTCGTTCTACGTAATATTTTTTTAATATTTTTAACAGCTTCATTTTTGGAGTCTCTCGTACCTTTCCCGTCACGGCTGGACTGACTGACTGATTCGATTTAAGAATTTGTTTAGCCTGCTACTCGTTCAATGGGTTCGAGCTTGCCCGAAGGGAGAAACCACTTTCAATAGTCGAAAATCATCACCGTTAACACACATTGCTTGTAGATAGATTAGTGCGTACAAATAAGTTAAAATAAACGCACGTAACAGTATAGTCGGGGCCTTACCTAATACGATAACACAATAAGTTACATTAATGTCATTTAATGAACATATTGCAAATGTTATTTCATATAACAATGGCGTAATAAATTTGTTCTACTGCAATAGTACTGTAAATATGCCAATGACCTACCTAGGCCCGGCTGTCACGTGGCCGTATGATTGAAGTGTAAGGCCGTAGGGGGTAGACAGAGAGTTCTATTCACAACAAGCGACCAAGTCTAAAGAGCACTCGCTCTCTTTACACAAGATAATTGTTTACATGTGGTTAAGTTTTAAAGAAGTGAATGTATAACTCATTTTCTGTCAATGAATGTAAGGTATATATAATCCAAAAATCAATATGTTTCAGAACTAATATGTAACGTAATAAATATAAAATCATTTATTCAATATTGGAACTTCTAAAAGGACTTTTATTGATCATCATTTTGTTTAATTATTTTATTTTTGACTCTACTCTGCTTTGCAATGTGTTACAGTTGTGGAAAAACCACAACAACACATCTTTTAAAAGAGTTTAACAATATGGTTTATTACGTAGTGTTTTAAATAAAAACAAAATAATCAAACGATATCATTGCCACTGATTCTTGTCTTTTAAATATTTATTTATTGAACTATAAGCCTTTTACGTAATTTATTTATAACATAGTAAGAAAAAAACTTTTTCATAATACGAATTGCCATATATTAAAATTATTTATAGTTTTCTATCTGTCGCTGAAGAATTTCTACTGCCAGGATTTGACCAGTCGCTTTCCGATACAGTTTCAGAGAGTAAAAGCTTTTTGCTGACAAATGAGCGTTACGTTCACGCCTTTAAAACTTTTACACAAAATCAATCACCCTGTATACTAATCCATATCATTTTATATACGTCAATATTAATTTTGTTGTAGATTAAATTTAAAGTCGTTTCAAATGAATTTTTAGTGTTTTGACTTGAATTGCGTCATAACTGGTGTCTGTCGTAAACAAAACCTATCATTTACTATAACTTAAACATAAAGTATAGCTGTTTTGTACATCATCGTCATCATATCGGCCCATAGGCCTCCACTGCCACTTTGTCCAGAATTGTGGCTATGTCGTCGCTGCAGCGCGGAGTCCACCCACGTTCACCGGCTCGTTTTCGGCACTTGAGAACCTCTCAGCTACGTCGGTGACCACGTTTATTCTACGGATCTCCTCATTTCTAATTCGATCTCGCGTAGCTCCGAGCGTAGCGCTCTCCATTGCCCTCCGGCTGACCTCGAGCATTCTTATGAGGCTTGCGTGAACAGCCGCGTCGCGATCACTTAAATAACCAAACTAACGACGACCTCAAAAGCACAAACGCATGACTCGTAGCGCCTGTCCTCGCAGAGACTTGTTTTCTTTAAATCGTTGCTGTGGTTTCACTTTGTTATTTTCGTTCATATATTTTTTATTCAATGTCGCCATTTTTAACACCGTGTGGTTTCTTGTATTATAATCTGTGAAAACTTGTAAGTCTCCTTTATATATCCTGTTCGTACTAATATAGGTTTTTCTCATACGTAGAACATGCGGAATGTACAACGATATCAAAGCTAAGTCGTTTTGTTTCGACCTCTTTGGTACATCACTATGAAAGTTTTGAAAATAAGCAGCGACTAATTCGCTAGATAAAATTGAATAATGGTTTTATTTCGTTTTGTTTTTTATGTTGTTTATCAAAAATATTGTAAATATAATACACACCTTAAATAAGCAGGTGTACCAGAATTTTGAATTGTTATAATGCACGAATGTAAGATTGTTATTAATTATATTAGTTTTGAAGAAATTAATAAATATGAATGAATAAAAGTGACAACATTTCATTCCGCTCCGCTTCAATGCGACCGTGTTTAACGTATCTCGAAATAGCTGCGTCATCGTATCGATTTTACTGCGACCCGGCTTCCACTCTCACGTAACCCACTGAACTGTACAATCGAATTCCGATTGAAAAACCTTTTCTGCTAATGTTTGTATTTCATTGACTAACATTTTATCCTCCTTAATTGACACATAGCCTTAAACAAAATCATTTGTCTCTTAAAGTTTATTTGATGTGTTATTTTGTAACTTAAACATACCATAATACCATAATGCCATAATAAATACCATAATCTCACTGTCATATGTTTAATCTTTGCAATTGCTCAAAACCTCTGCGTTATGCAACCTTTAGAGGATTGAATTTGTAAATAAATTTTCATACATACGCGTACTAACTTATTCTCTGTTGATGTAGGTACTGTTAATCCGGGGGCTTTTACAACTTCATCAGAGCCGAGTTCACGGAACGGAAGCGTCCGTGAATTTAAAAATATAGGCGTGCCAGTCACGCATGTGAATTTCACTGTATCCTCTGTACAATCTTGAGAATCTGGTAAAAAATGATTTCTCAGCGCGGTGACTTTTTATTGCCCGTTTTTAACCTAATTTTTACAATTGTGTTAGTTTTGTTTACATTTTGTGTTTGTAATTGCTTATACAACTTATACTAAGCTAGATTGTACGTTTTATATGATCATCACTATCAAGTCAGCTGTAGAAAATCCACTATAGGATGTTGACCTCCCAACCAACTGAAAGCGTTCTGCATCCAGTTTTCTTTCGACGACTTTAACAAGGTGACAGACCTTCTTCATCTAGTAGGTGGAAGTTCCACGTTATGTTTACCTATCCAGGGTGTGTAGAAGTTTTTAAGGTCCAGCCAATCCGCTGGGTTATGTATACGGCTAATTCCATTTGTCTACGAATCGCATTATTTACAAATTTTTAAGCCATGCACCTTATATGTGCAGCCATACGATTTAGCATTAATATACTAAATCGTTTGGCTGCGGGAGTTAAATTAAGGGTTACCATTTAATGTACGCCATAGTATGTATGGCGGTACACTTTGTTGCACGACAACCACTGCATGTGCGGAAGTGGCTAAATATTGGTCCTTTTCTTACTTAGGATGGACTTCCGCAAAATAACGCCTGATTCCATTATAAAAAAAAAAATTGTATTTTTTTATTTGTTTTTAGTATTTTATTTGTTATCCGTGTGGGTACACCCGCTACCAGATGGGTCGACGACGTAGTTAAAGCCTTAGGAAGTCGTTGGACGCTGGCAGCGTGGGCCAGTCGTCGTGACGACCTTTGTCTCTTCTTTATGTATAGTTTCGACACTCGACATTGGACAGTTCAATTATCGACAAGGAATAAGTATAATAAATAATGTCTGAAGAACAAGTTCCATGACCGAGGTGTGCGCGTTGCCAAAGCTTACGGTGGGCCTCAAAAGAAGCCTCGAGGTCACCCACAGAGAAATGAAATCGTATTTGCTCAACGCTTCGCTGCCAGATGGAGTAAGAAATGACATACGTAGCTCGATAAATTGCTCGAATAAAACATATGCCACTGCATCGTCACAGGATACAAAGGAAGGCTTGACCCAATGATGTCATTAACTTTTAATCATGAACCGAAAGTCATAAGTTATATAACAGGTGATATTAGTGATGTGATAATGTGCCTTAATTTTAACAAATGGCGCAAATCCCACTGTGCTTTGACATTTATTATGCAGATATACAGATATAGAGACTTAATTTTCAATAAGTTATGTGACGAAACACACACCAAGAACGTAAAGTTATTGTTACTGTTTATTTGACATATTTACATTCGGTTGTTTTAACGCGGTTTGAATTTTGTCGCGGTGCTCCATGTGTACGAACAATCAAGCTTTTGGCCGAGCGCCCCGTGCAAACTGGGTCCACGTGTACCGCAATAAACCACGTTACAAATCTTGAAGGCTAACATACGAAGGTATCGTCAATTTGGAGTCAGATGTTTTGCAATTATGCATCAACTCTGGAGATGGCCACTTAAACGATAATATTTTACCAATTATTATCATTAATTTACATTTTTTAAATAAACTTTTTCAACACCAGAGGTTTTTTAATTTATAAAAAAATGGCTGCCGATTTAAATAATGACATTTGTTTGCGCCGCCTGTTATGTAACATAATAATTATGATATATACTGTTTTAGTGAAATATAATTTGTTGAATATGCGCAGAAACACGGATTGCTAACGGCCAACGCAACAAGGGTGCGAGGAATTGTGTCAAGGACGAGAATAATGCAAAACCAACGAACGGCCTTTTGTGCGCTCCCCTCCGGTCTGGAACTTGTTCCGCCGGCTCTTAGACATCACTCGCCTGTACTAAACGCCAAAGTTTACTCTTTACGACAATTAAAAACGAACATTCCAGAATATTTTTAATTTACATTGGGTGTGTGTTCCTTTTTTAAATCCGCTGAGATTTAAAACTATTGATAAATGGAATTTGCATGTATATAAGCGAAAATCTCATTCAATAATTATTTTGATTTTATACAAACATACGTGGATATACGGTTGATAATTACTAACTGCAGTATTTAATGGGTATATTATATATGTATATATATATATTATATATGTGTATATATATATATATATATATATATATATACTGATTTCCACTCAACAAAATGAATATTCCCGTCAAAGTTCAGGACTGTAGGCCTCCATGTTTATCATGGTTCCAAAGATATAATGATAAATAATAAACAAAACTAATCGACTTTAGTGTTCCGACTGATACGCCACTGGAGGCCAACGATTTTTTCTCATATTTTCGCCAAGGCAACTTTTAAATGGAAAATTTTAAAAATACAAATAAGTATTTTCCTTATAAAACACGAGGTAAATTAAAAAATCTATGTTTCTTTAATATTTCATATCAATCAAAAATATGTGTTAAAATGTATTGTAACAAAAAACGTTGTGTACCACAGTGCATTGCAGTAAAAATATAAACACTTTGTCACTAAAGTCGAAAGTAAAACTGGAAAAGACATTTTTGCAAGCAATCGTTGTTTATGACTAAGATATTAAATCATTACACAATATGATCACTCTGGAATACGTTTTCTTTATTTTTCTTCTCAATACATATTTAATGACATATGCTCAAAATATTTAAACATATTATAGAAAACAGTGATAGACATGTGATATTAGGTAATAAAAATAAATTTATAACTCATCAGTTTCGTCTTCAAGAAGTTAACAAATCCTCCTCGAGTCTGGGTGTAGGCATACATAACAAAGTTCCACACGATTTGTCAGAGCTTCCTTTTTTTATTTTTAAAACTAAAATTAAAATTATATTATTAAATGAATCTTATTATACCATTCAATAGTTTTTAGTTGATCGAAATTGGTGGAACTTTGTCTATTGTGTAACTTGCATGGTTGACATCATAATGCAGGAATTAAACCTTATTATATTTTTTTAAAGTATCATCTGTTTTCTGGCCGGCTGTTGGTAGATCAGTATTCCGAGCCGGTGGCAACTTGCTACGAAACGTTAAAATAATGACTACTTTATTAAAGAATATATTGAATTTGCATTTTGAAATAGAACCGTGACGTTGCAATATATATTGATTACACAAAGTCTGACGGCATAGCTAGTTCTTAATACACTTATCTATTCATTGAAGGTTGAACACGTATGCCGTAAGTTAACAATTATCTACCTGCACCGCATTCAACTCGTTACGATCGTCTCACAGGCGTCTAGACAGACGAGTGCCTTGTTCCCTTTGTGGGGCTCTTTGTCTTTGCAGTAGGGATATACAAACACGAAGCAAACATTCTCATTTCTTTTATTCATTGACTGATGTTGTAAGATTTTTTTGTTTTACATCTTTCTGATCAACTAACACTTCTACAATCAACTTTGTAAAGCCTCGGTTGTAATTGTAAACGTAATTATCGTCATTTCAACTGTAAGAAATTCACTAGTGGTCATAGGCCTTCGGTCATGAATTTCCAATAGAATGGAATAAAAGCGGCCTGCCGTTTATCTGTCGTTACAAAAATATCCCAAGATGCTCCTTCTTATCCTTGGTACCTGCGGCTGTGCGCTAGACGCAGGCAGAGTAAGGCAGATTTTGCAGGAATCCTATGCCTTGCAGTGGGCATCCATCAACTGACATGTTGATGAAAGATGTATCTGTGTTTATGTCTTAAGGCATGAGATAGTATGTCTCACCATCCTAAAATTTCTTGAAAATTTTCGTTAAGTACTAACCAAAACCTAAATGAGAGTTTTACATATATTCGTTTCAAAAAAGTTTATAAACGTCTAAACTTAATAATTATTTTAAGTAATAATTATTTTAATTAAATATTTTTGTTTACGACGTCAAACTACTAGATGGTCAGAACACTTGCACTCGCTCCCATTAGAAATCTATGGAGGCTGCCATCGTCCGCGCGGGGACGCCCTCCGGCAAAGTGATTATGATATTGACATGTTTAGATTTCATAAAATATTTCGTTTGTCTTCCTTACTAAGACAATTTTGTTTCTAAACATAATGTAACGGTTTTAACGCAGATATTTGAAAGGGTGTTTTCGGTACGGTCTGCGTGTATAATACCATGAGGCTATAAACTAATTCGATCTAGTTGTTCATGCTCGTATAAAATGTTTTCATCTAAATGCGGTATTTAAACTTTTCGGCCTAGATACTAAGTTGCGCTGCAGTGAAAATGTCATCAGTGCATGAGATTTTTCAGTACTTATGAAACACCCACGTGAACCTCATTCCTAACAGGCATTCGGGCAAAGTTAGCAAATTGCTTTGGCGAAATTCCAAATTCCGTAAAAGTGCAATCAAAATGATCTGCTTCTGAAAAATAGGTCAAACGAGTGATTTATATCGACGAAAGTATATAATAATAAGTCATTTTTATTGAAAGAAAAAACTCCTCTATTTTTTGTACTTTATCGCACATGAAGACACGGATCCTCGACATCCATACGGTTGAAATCCATTCTACCCGCACTTAGCGTTTTGCTAATAGTTTTGTAGTGTGAACATCCAAGGTATGGATCAACCTATCGGCGTTGTTGTTACAAACTATCTATAACTTGAGAATCTTCAAGACAAGAGTGATTATATATCTTCTAAGCAAGCAAGTACCATCGTAGACCTCGTCATCGTCTAACACCAGACGAGACAGAGGTCAAATGCTTTGACTACAAATGATAAAATAAATTAAAACTCATAGATTCCCAATTCAATAATATATTTTTTTTAATTATTACTGTATTTATGGCCAGACTAAGTATATGTTAAATAATTGTTTAAGTTCTAATACTTGACATCTCTTCTCTGATAGTATCTAGACATTTTCCATTCAGATATATCGATTGTGTTTCAAAAATGTTCATCTTAGTTTAGTTGTGAAGGCAGGAAAGTATTTAGTTCACATAAGTAACTACATAGTTATATATAGACATAGTTGTCAAGGTCGCCGAGTCGCTGGTCGCGGGCGGCGCAGGGCGGGTTATTATGTCAATCTTGGGCGGAAGCCTGCGCCTGGCAGTGCACGTCTGTTGGCTGACATGGTGATGGTGATGAAATTATAATTCATGAGAAAACTTTCGCCGCTCGTAGAATGTTTTATAAGCACGACAATCAATCGAATAATGCTTAGAATCGCATACCTGTCATTTATACAAAAATGTGTTCAGTAAACTTATTTAACGGAATCAATTCCTACTTAATAATCCTGTAATAGTTTTTAATTCTAGATTAAATAATAATGATTATAAACTTTATTACATTCCATGAAAATGACTAATAGTTTATTTCATAGTTAAAATGATTTTATACTAAATTTGTATGGATCATTCAGGGTAAAAGCCTCCTCAAAAGCCTTCCATTTTTCTATATCTTTGGCAACTTGAAGCCACCCGTGACCTGCCGTAGCTACGATCTCGTCAGCCCGTCTGGCATTAGGTCTGCCTTTAGAATAAATAAGAAAAGGTAATCGAAGTCGACGATCCACGAAGTGTCATTTTAAATTGCTTCCTGCTGACGTAACGTAAAACTGTGTTCGTATTATTGTTTTACCTGCCACACCTGCTTTATAAAACTTTAACATCACCGAAGTTACATAATAAAAATATAATTGATTTCGCTGTGATGAACGCACATGAAGTGTTTACACAGCCGCCTCGTCTCCCTGCGCAAACAAGTCGCTACACTGATATTGGAAACTCTTTGTAAATAAAGAAAATGAGAAAAATTATTTGTTTAACAACAATGATTTAACGTTTTCTTTTTTTATACTTAATATTAATACATATTTACATACATAATATTATTAATAATCTTATTTCAAATCCAATTTCATGTTCTAATAACATTTTTCATTTTTGTTTCAGATTATACTGCGATACATTCAGGCCGCCGTCATGTGTAACATAGTGTAGTGGGTCACTTCCAAAGATTCCAATTAACACTAAGCAATGACGCGTGTTTGATTGGCACAGAGGCATCACAACCCACTCATATGCACAAAGAGGCAACCAACGTGTTCAGGGATTCGCTAAAATTACGCCAGAAACTACTTCAGAGAACCACGACGTACTTCAAAGTCGTCGAGTTCGTCAAAAAGGACGCCATACGGTACTTCACGTACGATTACGAGATTCACCAAACTTAGTACTGATATTATGAACATATTCATAGGCAACGACTACCACTCCAAGAACCTCGTCAAACTCAAACCGGCCATTTGATTCAGAGACCGCTCCCCAAACACCACCGGCGTCGGACCGACAATAATATCGATTGACCGTTTTGAATACACAACTATCCTTGATAAATCGATCGTTTTTAGTGAAAATAGTATAGTTTTATTGTTAAAAAATAAATCGGAAAATTAAGACGATCGAAAACTTGACTTAAATCACAAGATGGCGGCTAAAGCGGAACCGATCGGTCCACGAAATGGACACGAGCTGGCGCCGCTGAACACGAGAGCCGACGGCAGCGAGCGCCCGCACGGCGTGACCATCGTCCTGCAAGGATCGAGGGGATCCCTGCAACGAGAAGTCGCGGGCGAGGACCGCGCGGCTTGGTCCGGAAAACTCCAATTCTTCCTCTCCATCATTGGCTACTCCGTTGGTCTTGGAAACATTTGGCGGTTCCCGTACCTTTGTCAGCAAAACGGCGGCGGTGAGTCAATTTATTACGTTTTCACTTTAATTACAGTTGTCTTAAAGCATTCATTTTTGTATTTACATATCCGATAACTTATCAAACTAGAGCTACTAATAATTTGTTGCAACGAATAGTTGCTCTTGTTACATATTAAATGAGCTGATATGACATCATTTGAGCGACCGGGCGCTGCTAGCAAACAGCTACCAAACAGTAAAGTGTGTGCGGTGTGGGTGTTGTTGAGTTCCATTTCGAAAGCACCTTCGCTATATCATTTAACTTAGCCGAACCCCTTTGAGCAATTAGATCATAATAAGTCATTTTGAGAAAGAAGTCATTTGACGAACCAACTCGAATGGGCGGCGTTCTGGAAATTTCATCTCGTCTAATATTAATAACTTAAGAGCACGGAATACAAGCAATGTAAATTAAATAATTCAAACTATTATATAACAATAAAATTAATTTGTTTTAAGCAAAAAACTGAAACTATTTATCTATTACGCAAAACCTGTTCTCTTGTATGTTTAATCTTTTAGTTGCTAATTAGTTCACATAGTTATTTGAGTTAAGTAATGATAGGTTACTGTATGGCGACTGAGGAAAGCCCCCCCCCCTCTCCCCCCACTACTCCGCGCTGAGTGCAGGTGTAGCGGTTTCGGCAGCACTGTAATGCACTATTACAGAGGAAATTTCGCAAATAAAACAGTGTAGATATCTTACCCATATCGTATACAACAAAACGTCGAAATATTCACATTGGTCGAAGAGATTTTTTATTAATTTCTTCTTTTATCACAAACTTTTGTCGGACGGTCGAAAGTGACGATATTGTTGATGAATACAAATGATAGAGGCCTAATTATTGAAATACATCTTTGAATAATCAAGTAACCAACTCTCATGTAATGTTATATACACGGCGCCGAGCCAGTTTCAGCACGTGACGGCCAATTTCTCACGTTACAACTGTAATAATGAAATGAACGGCATCATTTCGGGGTCCATTATCTCATTTTGCTATTGTATTATTATTATGTAATACATTTCCACCAATTACAGACCTTACCTTATTAATTTCATGTCCTTGTATCTTTTAAACATTCTTTAGTATGCACTACACTATTGTTACGTGCTTGAGTATGATAAGAAGAAGCTACGCATGAGACATTGTTACTGCGCAGCGGGTCGCTCGCGCGGCCGCGAATTCATTTCATGAGTATTGATTTGGGAGCGCAGGCTGCAGTCCAACGCCCACGGCACACGTTTGTGACGTCATTTCTAGAACCTTCTCTTGAACAAAACTATCTTTGTCTTTGTTTTTGATCACGACACCGGGATAAACCTCCACTTTGTGGACATCCTGGCTTATTATTCTTATTAATTTATTTTACCTATCTTAACTTAGCGCTTTTCTTACTTACCTGTTGTTGTGCACTGTACCTATTATGAATGCACGCACCTCAAATAAAGATTAACATCAGAATGTTCAGTTTCTGTAATTCAAATATTTAAATGAAAATTTATACTTATTTAATGCCTCTGCTTCTGGCTGGCTTTTCTAAATAAATATAAACAAAATCTTTGTTCCATTATATAATTCCAATCCAATATTTTAAATTAATTACTAATAAATCTTCAAACAAGACAGTCTAAAAAACTTAGTTTAATTTACGTTTTGTAAGTAAGTTCGTGTAAATTTTACATTTTTAATTTATTTATTCCTTGTAAGTATGTATATATGTAAATAGATGTAAATATTATGTAAATAATTAATTAAGTTATTTTATTATAGTATAATTAAATTAAATATTCGCCACATTTAACAGATTAACTGGTATACATTGTGTAATAAAATATTGTGCGAGTATTCAAAATGCGGCGAAGGAACTCGACCGTTGGCTGAACCAGAACTAACGATAGTGAAGGTCCCCATCGTGTATTTGATGGGACTTGAAACACTTATAATGACTTTCTTGCCGTATGAATAAACACTAAATTCCTTTTTACTTCTCCACTTAAAAAAAATTGTTTTCTTTTAAACTGTACACAGTGTATTATTCGAATTAGTATATCAGAAATTGCAATGATCTTATTATCTTTTTATTTCATTTTTTGTTTATAACAGTTTTATAAAAAAAAAACTACGTAATTAAGATCTCTAGGATCGTAGCATGATAGCGCACTATGAAAGCTCGCTGCTCCGGCTCGGTATTGATTTTAGCTATGCAGCTACGGTGCTACGGCGCTACGGCGTAGCGCGTAGAGGTCTACGTTGCGCAACTTATCTCTAAATAAACGTTTTGTCGCTGAAAGATTAGTCAAGACGTGTATTTATACAAATATAATCGATTTTTTTTAAATAACAAAAACATTATTTCTTGATTAATCGATTTGTTTTAACGAGAATCTAACATCCAGTTAACATATTTCTCCACTCCATAAAGTATCACGCCTAAACCTTTGCTTTATCTCAACAATTTGAAATCACTTCGCGTCTCCATCTTGTCTGTTTTCACTTCAGCGGACACCAAAGGCTGCCACCCTGTCCGTGAACCCTAAGCCTCCTTTGAACTTAAAAGTTGCCGGGGAAGTATGTGTTACATATATAAACTTTATACTGCTTCCTGTCATAAGATAAAGCAACCTTGTAGTTACTGATGAAGTATAAAAAGAATTAGAACTTACTTTACCCTAAATTTATCTGTAACCTAATAATAAAAATTTAATTTGATTATCCTTATCACCATATAAGATAAACGCACACTGTAAGGACTACCCCAGAGATGCCATGACCAGCTATGCGCAATCAGCAAGGAGGTACTTCCTACGATGTGGGCAATGTCGTCGGTCCATCTGTTGGGTAGCCTACCCGCGAAGCCTCTACCCGCTTGTGGTCGCCGCTCGAGAACCTTTCGGTCGCAATGGCCGTTGGTTGCACAAGCGATGTGTTCATTGAGGAACAGTGGCTACTTTATATCTGAGCGGTATTTTAAAGAAATTGTTGTCCGAGGCAAGAGTTAAATAAATACCTGCGCGTTCGACGGGCGGGTATACTTGAGCTGGCGTTTATTTTAATCGGCTTAGGAGCTCGTGCTATGATATACTTCGACGTTACGTCAATACCGCGTGCATTAATACGCAAACTGGTTTAAACCCGCCACGTTTTTTTAAGTACAATCTATATTCCTGAGACATTAGCGTCCGTGCCTTTGCTTTTAAACGGTTTTATTTAGTTCGACCCGTACGGAATTTGTTTATTTGGGTCAAAATTAGAAATTGAAATTTAAGCACCTTCCCGTTGTCAGTTGAAATTTGGTACACACATTTAATTTAGATGACAATACAATATAATAAAATCAATAACATTATAAATCTAAGATGGCCGCCGATACAAAATGGCGGATTACATATTTTTCCTTAACCCCCTCAATATGGGTATCAAATGAAAGGGCTACACTAGTAAAACACGGTGATTATGTCAAAATTTAAAATTCAAGATGGACGCCGTTCCAATATGGCGGACTAGGTACATATTTTTCCACAACCACCACAATATGGGTATCAAAAAACCGTTTAACTTAAATGTATTTATTACATTTTACATTAACTTTTAATGTTTCCGAAATTGTTTTTCGACACGTATTTACATGCTATTACTTTAAATCGTACATTATTTAAAATTAAATTGAAGTCAACAAATATTGTTTTAATCATTGGTTTCTTGTTTATTTTAAACGATGCCGTAGCAATGTTCAGTTTTTAAAATTACGTTTCGTGCGACCGCTTCTCATCCCTACTCCATATTGCCATCCTCAGGTCGTCGAATTCGCCATGTCGATGAACCTTGCGATCGCATCTTGAGTCTCTTCTGCGCAATACACGCACGAGTTCGCTACCACAGCATGATGAACGCTGTTATACAGCCCGTGAGAATTCGATAAACATATAAAATGTATTAATTAGTATTAAAAAGTTTACGAATCTCACAGTTCACTATAAGCTTTGCGCGTAGTAAGTAGTAACTACAAATGTTCTTTTAGTGATGAATGTTGCGATTAACGATAAGGACAATCTTTCAAAACCTCAGGCGTCATCAGATTGTAATAGTCAGGGCATATCTCGTACTCTTACGCGTATGTTTTGCTTGAAGCTAAAGTTGTGGTTCGAAAAATGACATACGGAGGGCTGAGGAAAAAAAGGACTGACGGCGCGAAGCGGCCGAGATTCCCACCGACACGCCACACGCGTACCTGAGCAGTGCTGTTGTTCAAAATTCTTAAACGCGATGTTTATTCGCAGGTGCATTTCTGATCCCCTTCCTCATCATGCTGATACTGGAGGGCATCCCGCTCTTTCTGATAGAAATGGCTATTGGTCAGAAGATGCGCCTGGGATCCCTCGGCGTGTGGAACACCATACACCCGTGGCTGGGCGGCATCGGGATCTCGAGCTGCATCGTCACGCTGTTCGTGGCGCTGTACTACAACGTCATCATCACCTGGGTCTTCTTCTATCTCTTTAACAGTATTAGGGTAAGGGTTTTCTTCACTTTTTAACTTTTTAACATATGATAATAAATTAAACAGAAAACGGAAAGCTACACTAAAACGGTGCATGAAAAAATAGACACTGATATTTAAATAAAGAAATACATCTGTTGTAATAGTTGAATATTCGCAGTAGTGTTTAATTTGTCGCTGTTCAGTGACAAGAACTACCAAGTGGAGAGTTGTTTATTTTATTTATTAAGGATTGCCAACAAAATTAAAAAAATGCATACAAATACAAATTGTATAAAGAAACACAAAAATATTTGCAATCGAAATGAGAGACAAAAACAACATGCGCATGGTACTAAGCATTGGTAACATGGTACTAACAGAGAATTTTTTTTTAAATAAAATCAGTTTTTGACATAATAAAGGGAGCAGGTAATTATTAGTTATTATTCAATAATCAAATATTTATTATATGTATATAAATAATTATTTATTATAAATATATATACATATTAACTATTTATCAATTTATATTTATTAGAATGTTATGCATTGCCAATACGTTCTAAAACATTTTGTAAAATTTATAAATGTGTGAGTGTTTGTCGTAGGAAACTGTATGTATACAAATAAACACCAAAATCAGTTGCGCAGGAGATTTATTTGAGTAATCATCACACTCCATATCACCAATATCAGTGACAGTGTTAGCACCGGTCTGTGAAGTGTGCTCTAATTGTACAGCGCCATCTAGCGGACATTGAGTGTATTAAAGATGAACCAATCACGTAATACATTAAAGCACACAACTGTACACATTTTGTTTCAAAGAAGATGAGTTACATGGGGTTATTACTGCTAAGCAGTCTTATAGCAAGTTACGAATGAGAACTTGAGTTAAGAACGCAGTGTTCATCATTGTCTGCTAGCCGCGCCTTGTAACAAATCAATACGTTCAACGAGCTACTGTTGCGCTCCAAAGTATGCCTTCAACTGGGCACTGTGAACTTGACTTTCTAATTAACAACGTGCGTTCTCATCGCGAACGCACTATATGCCACGATCCAGTACTACATAAGATTAAAAAATGTAGAATTTAGTTATATCATCTCCTATGTAAAATTGCTAAAAAAATTGTTACTTATTATTGTAAACAGATTAAAATGAACCGGCCCAGAAAACATGTCGTTCTTATCTTGATTGAAACTTAATAATTGCAATGATTCAAAAAACAATCAAAACGTCATGAAATGCTTGTAGCGAAGTACAATAATTCATTAATTACTTTACATGTTTGTTACACAAGATCGCTTCAAGTTAAATTACCGCCAACTGAAAACATTTAATACAGATTTAAAAAATTGTTAATATGAAATATCTTAGTTTAATTAATTTAATTGTATCCCAGCTGTCAGCCGACCAGCTGCCGTGGGCGCACTGCCCACAAGACAACAGCTCTGCAGAGATGGAGTGCAGCAAGGCATCGGCGACCGTGTACTACTGGTATCGGGAGGCTTTGGATGCGTCGCCCAGCATCGAGGATCCGGGCGTGCCGCGCTGGTGGATCGTCCTCTACCTGCTCCTGGCCTGGATCCTAGTCTTCTTCATCGTGATGAAAGGCATCCAAAGCAGCGGCAAAGTGAGAAGAATTTTTTTACAAAAGTTTTACAGTCCAAAGTTTAATTATAATCATCGTCAATTATTTTAATATTGTGAGTATTAAACTATTACCGACCTGAAATAATGATCTGCTGAGAAAAGCCGAAACAGTTGATCATTGCGAATGATGGCCAAACGTCTAAAATAATTAATTTTTAAAAATTATGCATACATGTGTCCATGACCGCAATGACTGAAAATGATGGTTGCCGGTAGTGACTTGTGGATTTTAGACGTGGATGTTTACGGCGGGCCTTATAAAAAGGCTCAAGGTCAATGAGAGAGCAATGGATAGGCTAATGCTCGGAGCCGCCGCAAAAAACTAGTCACTCACACAGCTCGAAGAATTTCTCTTCCAATGTGGCAATAGTCGGGTCACAACAATCGTGTAACTGTCGACCGTTGGTGGCGAAAGGTTCTCGAGTTGTAAAAACAACATAGTCAAGGTCGGGAAGTTGTTGAGAGCGGCACAGAACCGGTCATCGTGGCGATGTTCAGGGGAGGTCTATGCCTTGCAGTGGGCATCTATCAGCTCAGAAGACGAAGTAGAAGAACACTTGCCAGTAAATGCGGCGTGGATCGTACCCCCACTAAATGGACCTGTGATATAGTCAAGGCATATATATGGTACATATATCATCATCACATCAGCCGGTAGCATAGCACTGCAAGACATAGGACTCGCCCAAAGGTTGCTACGGCGACCGCTCCTGCGTTGACCACATCCAGAGATTTTCCGCGACCTTGACTATGTCGTCGGTCTGTCTAGTGGAGGGGGGGGGGCTAATTTATCTTACTAATAATTCATTACAACGTACACTAAACAAAAACTCCAATTACATATGAAAACATACATAAGTGATTGCAACAATTTCCTTTACATTTCGGCCAGGTGGTGTACTTCACATCCCTGTTCCCGTACGCCGTCCTCACGATATTCTTCATCCGGGGCATCACCCTGCCCGGCTCGTCCGATGGGATATGGCACATGTACAAACCAAAAGTAAGTAACATTACTTATAGCCTCCTTGAGGTTCAACAAACTCTGCTTTACACGGTAGGTACGTTCTTAATAAAAATTTGCAAGAAATCGTGTAAAAATACATGTGACATGTAGTGAATGAAGGACTCGATCACAAATGCTACCTCCATACTTCAATACGTCCAACACAACTGTAGGGTTTGAAAATTTCGATCGTTATTAACAACCTCTGTTGGTTTTTGTTGCTATGCATCTGTTGTTGGCAGCTGCCCCTTAGGTTTCTCAAGTTATTTATGTTATTGATGTTCAGTTACACAAAACTAAAGATTACGTTGAAATTTTAAAGCACAGTCCATGTATAGTTAAAATATATTTTTGGTGTCGTCAAATAACAAAAAAATATGTAATAATTTGTATTTATCCTTGTTGGTGCACCGCGTTATTTAAAATTCGTCCAAAAATAGTTGACTTAATTTAATTTTGTTATTATTTATTAATATAGCTCATTTTACATATTGCTTTACAATATGAAAGACAGGTTATGTCTCAAAACCTTGATAACGTTCTCCCGAATTAGTTGTGATTGAAATGATCACTTAAAACCGAATCCTCGCTAGTAAGTATCTCCCTAGTTAAATGAGAGGCACGTGTAATGTTTCACAATCGTACGTATGACTGACTACATTGCAGCTGGGCAAGTTGCTGGATCCGACGGTGTGGCTGGACGCGGCGACGCAGGTGTTCTACTCGTTCGGGCTGGCGTTCGGGTCGCTCATCGCGTTCGGCTCCTACAACCCGCCCAACAACAACTGCGTGAGGGACGTCCTCCTGGTCTCCGTCTGCAACGCCCTCACCGCCATCTACGCGTCCGTGGTCATCTTCAGCATCCTCGGCTTCAAGGCTTACACCATGGTCGAGAAGTGCATGACCAAGTGAGTGTTCATCTTACAACACTTTAAAAAGTGGTCCACTAGGAGTCCACGGGAGACTCGACAGATCTACATTCATAAACGGAAGTCCACAAAATTGTATCTGCTTTCGATAGTGAAGCACTAAAATGTTGGCTTGACTCCACCTGTCAATGGAGGCAGATAATATTTTAAGAAGCGTTCAATATTATTTAACAAACTTGCATAAAGCTCCGACCACAAAAACGCACGTATTTCGTCTCTTTGCACGAACTCAACGAACAATTAAGTTCGTTCGAATTATGAACACTAATCTTTGTGGATGCCAAGTCTTGTCTCCCGTAGACTTCTGAAAGTTTACCTGGACACCTTCAGGAACTAAAGTCGTAAACTATCATAATTAAGTATATAATTATTATCATTTATATTATACCGAGTTTATCGACTATTTGCTTACTCACGCGAGCTACACTGTTGTATATTATAAGTACTATTTCTTCACCAGGGAAATAAAAGTACTTGCTATGCATCAAATCGGCGGTTTCACGCTGAACTCCACGTTCGATTACTACAAGGAGGAATATCCCAATCTGAACGGCACGGTCGTCTCCGCTCTGAACCTCACGGGATGCTCTATGGGCAGGCAGCTGGAAGAGGTAAGCCGAATTAAATGCACAAATAACTTTATTCAATTAAGCATTTACTGCCACACGCGCCACTTAAAAAGCAATAAGTTAATGCCGACCCAGAAACTTACTTTTTTAAATGAAATTTAACAATGTTTAATTTTATTTTTATTTGTTTATTTAATATTCTTTATTGTACACGTTAAGATACATTTAATAAGTTTTGAAATAATATACAAAAAAGTACAATGGGCGGTCTTATCACACAAGGCAATCTCTTACAGACAACCATAGCATGGAAAAGGTAAAAGTACTAATAAAGGGTAGTTTACGCTTACAAAAATACGTATTCACAAACAAATGAACATAAACATACATAGACATACATACTTAAACATCCATACATACGTATATAACATATTTAATGTGTACATTATAATAACAAGCGTGTAAATAAATCAACAAACGAAGATCGACACATATCAGTCAAATAAAAACATTTGGATGCTATAATAAAATTTATTTAATAATATACTTTTAACCTTGGATTTAAAACAACAAAAAAACCGGGCTAATATATCTCGCGGAACAATTTCCCCGTGTTAATTTAAAATGATTAGTTATGAAGGGTTTGAACTGGCGTTCCTGTCGACAAATTACGTGTGTTGTTTTAAAAACATTCATTCCTGCAGTTCAGTATATTTGGTATTTATTGTCATTGCTACTGAGGACATCTTTATTTATTTTAGAATAACTAATCGCTTATTTTTAGGTTAGGTTATTATTAGGAGAAAGTGAATATCAGGAACAGTAAAATAGATAAAGAAGTTTTATCAGACAGAAATTACACACGAATAGATACTGTACAACGTTTTGGATGGTATTGTCTTTAACAACCGTTATGAGATACAACAGATATTTGCAATTGTTATGTTTAAAATTACAACAAATGGAAATTTGTCTTTACAGGTTGAAAGACAGAAAGCGCCGTAACGCGCCTTAAGTATGCACGCGGCTATTTCCTTATTCTTTTCTTACAATATGTTTCGTTCATTGTTGCAGGCCGCCGAAGGCACTGGGCTTGCGTTCATAGTGTTCACGCAAGCTATACTCAAGCTGACTCCGGCGCCGTTTTGGTCAATTATATTCTTTCTAATGCTTCTCTCTCTCGGCCTGGGCAGCCAGATCGGTATCATGGAGGGCATGCTCTGCACCATCTTCGACATCGATTTCTTCAAGAGGATGAGCAAACCAGTTATAACTGGTATGATAATAGTAACATTTTTTTTCTTTTAGTTTTATAAGAGGTAGGTAATATTTTAGTAGTAGTAGGCAACACGTTACCGACAGCGGCGGAAGGATAATTAAATGATTTCACTGAAACAAAACAGTGCGCTCTGACTCAATATTTTCCAACCTTTTATGTGCTATACCACACCTCAGCCTTTATAAAATTCTTAAGCCCCTTATGTAACATATAATACTATGTATATAAAAGCAAAAGGTTTAAACACGTGTCGAGTCCACTTTCGAATTGCCTTTATTTCAAATTCCAGTCCAGGCGTGGGTCCCACGTTGGAAAATGCTGCTCTAAAGTTAAAACATTATAAATTGGTTCTATACATTACATGTAAGATTTGTTATAACAGAGAAGAATTACAATGATAAGCATATAAGTGATAAAATTTTAGATTATACGAATAAACGTTCAGATGCAGCACACATATATAACCTGATGAACCCAAATAGAAAATGCAGAAAAATATGTGATGGATGAAAAAATGTAAACATAATGATAATGCATGGTCACATCAATTACGTCATATATTAAAGCTTCAACATCACGTCAGCCGACAGAGACCCACTGCAAGGCATAAGCAAACTACTGTAGTAATATGTCATGTATATAAATGAATTATTGTTATCGATACTTTATCAAGAAAATTAATTACTGTTTTGTTTAATGTAAATGTAATTACAATTTTAGTTTTGGTCATTCTGCGTCCGTCGTTGCAGGTGCGGTGTGCACTTTTTGTTTCCTGGTGGGTCTGATATTCACGACCGGCGCCGGTGAGTACTGGCTCAAGATGTTCGACTCGTTCGCCGGCACCATCGGGCTGGTGGTGGTCGCGCTCTTGGAGATGATAGCCGTCGTCTACATCTATGGACACGAGAAGTGAGTAAAACATTTTCGATGCAATCTCCCTGCAGCTAACAATCGAAGTTTACAACTATACGAGACTTATACTAAAAAAACGGGAGCGAATGTGTGATCGATACCGGTGTTTTGATGTATATAAAGAAACTTATAATTTCGACCCGAACGCAGCGACCACTTCCCTCACGGCGTTTAAATTCAAATCAGCGTTTGATTTTTAATTCTAACGCGCAAGAATTATTTAAAACAAAAGTATTGTGGGCGGAGTGGCTAGGAACACGGAGCGTGGATACTACATCACTATCGTCCCGGCAGGTTCACCAACGACATCTACGAGATGACGGGCTACCGTCCGGGGTGGTACTGGCAGGTGACGTGGCGCTACGTGGGCCCGTTCATCGTCACCTGCATCTTGCTGTCCTCTCTCGTGTTCATGCTGATCAACCCGCCGACTTACGGCGCCTGGAATGCCGCAGAGGTAGGACACTAATATTTGTATCCGCTCTCCTTTGAAATCAATTCATTTTCTATTGATTTCTCTAAACATTAGTGTCACACAGTTTAGCTACGCGAGATCATAGTAAATCGAATTGTGATCTCTCCAAATGTGGTCTGATTGTCAAGTTGAAGTGGTAGCGAACAGCGAAAGGATTTTAGTATTGTCATCATCATCACCTTTTCATCCTGTTGACACCCACTACAAGACACAGGCCTCACACAGAGATCCCCCTGATGACTGGTATTGCGCTGCCTGTGTCCAATGGCTATGTTTTCGGTTCAACTAATGCGAGGCCGCCCACGCCGCTTCCACCGGCTCGTGGTCGCCACTCGAGGAATTTTCAGCCGCAGCGGTCGTAAAACCATGTTACTTATACATTATTGAACAGATATTGATTCCAATGAACTATACTTAGGGACGCGTGGAGAAAACGCCTTATCCGAACTGGGTTTTGGGTATCGCTGGCGCTATGATCCTCGCGGGAGTCCTGCCTATCCCGCTGGTGCTGATCCTGCGCCGCTTCCAGTGCCTCGCGCTGGACGTGGACATCCACCACGGCTCTATCCGCAGGATCGAGACAACAGTTTCCACGAAGGAAATGATGAGCGATCAGGATGTGAGTACAAAACCAGAATTATTGAAACCCTTCATCGGAGAAAAACTAATTGATTACATTGATAGGATGACAGAGCAGATGTATAAGACAATCCAGACGCCGAGTACAAACTGTGCTATTTATTGTAACGCGTGTGAATAAATACAAAATGACAAATGGTTCATAGAATACAATACTAAAACGCAGGGGCATCACAACAACTTGTTACTGTAAAAGTTACCGAGATGGTACTCTCTTATTGTCGGCCTCAGTGCTAGCGATATTCAAGAAATGTCTCCGGGCTGACGGATAATGTCTTCAAGCACGCCGCCCTGGGCAACATTTTTGTGTTTTCAATTCGTTATATTCCAGCTGTCTCCATAGTCAGTTACTCCACAGCAAAGATGTCGTTTCAAAAACAAAGTTTATACGCTTTCATGTCGGCTGGAAATATAAACTCCGTTGTTATCGACTTCGGCAGAAAATACAAATGAACCACCTGCGAAACAGCTTTTTCTATTGTTTATTAATTGAGAGAATGTAAAAATAGACTCCATAATGTGCAACACCGTCCGCAGGACACTTGAGTGTGATATTTAACTATCAAGCAATTGTGTAATGATAACATGTTTAATCCTTCGATATCGTTTATTATTATGGTCGTACTACTAAAATTTTATTTCTATTATAAACAACATATTCGCGATAGAAAGCTAACTTAGATATAAATAGCACGTGTACAAAGTATTTTTTATGACAAAAAAGATAAACATGGAATGAATATTGTATATACTTAAAATTATAATTAATTTATTTTCGCCATTTGCATTCGTAAATTTAAAGATAACAAAAATTGGCGGGAATTTTTTTTTTTTTGTAATAATTAACGTAATGCCGCCTGACGGGTTTAATATAACTTATACAGCGTAATTATGTTATTTTTAAATAAACAATTAATCCTTTGTACACTAATAAATAACACCTGTGTTAATAATAAGCTAACATACACTTGTGCTAACTTACATTTGATCTGTACGCATTGTAAATAATAATTAAGATCATATATCGATAACATTTTTAATTTTTACTTATTTAAACATTTAAAACATGAAAATTTATATACCTTTTATATCTTTAATTTGATACTGTTATATTTATGTAAAGCAATATTGTTGTCGATATATTGATTATTAGTAATATATAGACATGTTATTTTTTGGTTTTTATATTTTTGAAGTTTATAAAACCAATTGGTCAAATTGGTCACAATTTAGAGTAAATATGTTATTAATGATTACGGTAACATGTCTGTATGTCTGTGCGTGTGTGTACCGCTATGTTTGCCGCCGCGACGCAGGTGCTCTCGCCGGAGACCGCGCCGCCTGCGCCGGCCCAGCTCGTCGCCGAGGCGGCCGCCACTAAGTTCACTATCGGAGATTTCGACGTAAGGACCTCGTAGAATAGTCATTTTGTGTTTTATGCTTTTCTTTTTTTCTAATCCAATACCAGAAGATAACAAGTTATTTGTGCCTCTGTGTAAGACTGGACTTTATCGAGACAATTTTATTCCAGATATGTTCAGTAAGCGTCCATTGTTCAGTTTAAATGTTGTCAAAGTGTTATTACACTGTAAATGTGTTCACCTTCAAGTTATTTAAATAGTTTATATTTTTTAAAAAATACATTTAATACCCTGGAGTTTCTTCTGCCTGTTCTGCTCTGGTCTGAGACATTTGTAACAAATAATAGACTCGACTTGATATGTAATACATTTTATGTTGATTATATAATTTATGAGTTTGAATTTGTTAACGATTTTTAAACCTTTTTAATTATATGTGTATTACATTGTATTTTATTTATAGAGATATTAACTTTTAAGTTTTTTTTATTATCTATAGAAATATGTCGTTAACGACATAAGTGCAGATTGCAAAAGTTTTTATTACCGTAATTAACAAAATTAATTTCGTTGACGTTTCTCTAATTATTGAGAAGTGGAAATTGATAATAATGGACTTTAATTTGTCTAAGATGATAAAATCGCAATTAAGCGAATTACATATTCTCAAAATGTGTAAAAAATAATTAACTATAATATAATAAATAATTTACGTATATAAATAAAAAAAATTATTATCTAAAATCACGGTTTCTATCTGTAATTGATTTTGAATTATTTCTAAAAACTTTTTTTTTTTGGCAGCTATTATCGTGAATTTACGTGTAGTCATTTTTAAAAATAAAAGTTGGTGTGCGTTATAATCAAAGATGAGATAACCGGATGCATTTATTATTTAATAAGCAATGAATTATAAAGACATGTCTACAAAATAAAAATTAATCATCCATTTATTTACTAATTTAGTAACTCTTCCGCGGGCAACCGTGTAGGGTATTACAATACACTACCAAGCAATGTCCCTAAATATTTTTAATCTGTTTCTTCATAAATTTAGGGAAATAATATAAAAAAGTTTGTAAGAGCTACAATACGTCATCGTAAGCGGACATCGAACAGGGGAATCCCACGCCAGAGCGCTCTGTGATTACGTCTGCCGAGAGATGGCGCTCTGCAATACTTCTCGCCTTGTGATTGGCTGGCGGTTTTTGTTGGTTGAATATTTCTAGTTAAAAGAATTAATAAAAATGTGGGCCTATTTTAATCCATATTCACAGAAACCCCGTTGCCTAATAAAACACAACATCGACGTCCTGCTCATTCAGGAAACTCGACACAAACCTTCTAGGCGCTATTCTAAAATTGCGAACTATCATCTCCAGATCAACAGAACTTCTAATAAGGAAGAAAGCACCTTGATCTATTTCAAAAGGTCCCTCCACTGCTCGCTCCTTGATCCTCGAACCAACTTGGAAGTCTTCGCGTGTAGAATATTCCACACGGGACACCTCCAACTCATTCTAATTTCAGCCTACCAACCTAGTGAAACAATACTTCTCTTGGACATATAGACGTTCACCTCCCTAGGTCCGGCCGACCTGAATACTTGTGATTTCAACAGCAAACACGAAAGCTGGAATCCCACTAATTCCCACAGTAACGATAACTTGACAGTTCCGACGGTAAAAAGATTTTGCAAGTTCACGTATCATTCCGCTGCGTGAACTCATTACCGACACAGCAGTAAAAACCCCCTGGATAACAGCATTGACACCAACAGAAACAATAAGTCGATATACACACTACTACTTCGGACTTCGTGTAGTAATAAAATTTTTGAGTCAAGGATTTAATGCAACTTGGAGGTGAAATGCTCTGACTGTCTGAAGCTTTGCAGCTTTCAGTTGAAGGATGCCTTATAGGGGAGTCTTACGTGATTCTAGTTACGACTAAAAAAGTTTTTTTTTTAAGAAGAATCTCTTCTCATGATGTACACAAGATGTCGCTTTATATGGTCCTGTGAGGATAAAAAATATCTCGGGTCATATCTATCTCGTATATAAAAAAATTAATGTTTGTCTGTATGTCCTTTATATAATCGTAGACTATACCTTTGATCATGTGATGAACTTTAGCAAAGTTGTTGTGCATGAGCCCGCGAAGTTTCTTAGTTAGTGTGATCAATTTGCGACAGGTGGCGCCCACTGTAATTTCAATATATGTCATATATTGCCGCGTCAGTTTATGCTGATTTGAATTGAAACGAAAGCAGTCAAAGAAATCAATAGAAATGACTCAAAATTAATTGAACCTTTGTGTAATGTCTTGTCTAATGTCCTTGAAATTTATATTAGTTAGTTACATAGTAAATGTATAAATATTCGAATCCTTCTAACAAAATGAATTACTTTTGGGAGTTTTTACTCTCTACCCGCCACAAACAGACAGTCCGTGTCGTGGGGCCGTCGCTTTTAATATCAAACCCACGCTTAAGTAAATATGCATCGAAATATCTTATCTTTGATTATAGTGTTTTTATAAATGTACAGCAAATGAAATTGAATGTAAATATGTTGTGCTCGGTGACCGTAGGGCGTGGACAGCTGCGACGAGCGCTCCGGCAAGCGGCTGCCGTCGAGCATCGCGCGGAGCCGCCCCAACAAATAGATGTCCGTGCGCTCGCCCACACAGTTACTTACTCTCGGATGAAGATTAAATATTTTAAATCTTAGTTTCGGTGGCAGCAGACTATAAGTGCATCAACAAAAACAACTATATTACTTAAGACCGTATTATTTATACTATTTTACGATATTTTACACGAGAGCAGTGATTGCCCGGGGGTTGACAGTTTTATACATAATTCACGCTTTGTTCATTTAACATATGAGATTGTCAACGCTCTCAAATAAGTTTTATAGAGGATGCTCAGCAGCGCCCTCTGCGTACCACAATACCGCATTGCGATCGCAAACCCGCCTGCCAAGTGTGGCTATTGTGGTATATCCCCGATAGATATCTTTGGCAGAGACAACAACCCAGCATTGGGCGTATACGGGCTAACAACGACATAAGACTACATTTAATACCAAATATCTTTAAATACTACCACAGTCTACCATAAGCTTCATTAAAAGATTCAACTGCCGGTGTTCTTTGTTTTTAACGGATAAAAGTAGTAAGTTAATTTTTAACATGAAAAATAATTAAAATGCGTAGTATTTTTTCTTTAAGTGTAAGAAAACAAATACAAATATCAGTGTGTTGTGATTCTTTCCCAAATTATAATGTGGGCGATTTGAAAGCGAGTTTTTTTAATTATGTCTATTTTACAAATATTTTTATATTAAGATTAGCCAATTTTTGTGAAAATAATTAACTTTGCTGCCATCGATATTATGATTTAAATTATTGAATGTATTTTTGTCTTCATTCCAGTTATTTTTAACACTAACATTATCGCTTAATAGTTTATGCTTTAACAACTGTGTGCAAGCTTATTTTGTGTTTACTGCGTGAGATTGTTCATCGACAATAATTGCAGCGCATGTCCATTAGTTATATTTGGAGTTTTTATATTTATCTAATACTTTTGCACATTCCTTACAGAGTAGCCATTAGTAAAAGTCAATGTAACGTTTAATATATGATACGTTTGGGGCTGTGTTGTAGTCCTCGGACACGGAGCCGGGCGAAGTCAACGCGTCCGAGAACTTCGACGACTCCAGCGGCAGCGACGAGGAGATACTGAACACCAAAGCCAGCACCGGCATGCGCCTGGCCATGAAGCCTATCGGCCACAAGCCGACAACATTCAAAATGGACGTCGTTGACGATTGACGGCTTCACGTCTCTCCATTTTCAATTAAACCTTATTCTCAATGGGTTTGAGCCATTTTGTTTAGTAGTATTTATTTTGATATAATTAATTTAAGTTTAACATAAGGCGGTGGACAAAGACGTTTAGGTCGCAATTGAAATAAAATAAAAATATGAATTTCATTGGTAATACTACTCGAAACTATTATATCTTCAGTATTAATATGCGAAAATTGTATTTTAAAATATCTATATATATATATATATATATATATATATATATATATATATATATATATATATATATATAACAAATAGTTAAATTTTGATGTAGAAAATATTTTTTGACAACATAATATGTGAATTATCATTTTACTATTTTTTCGTTCTGGGATTTACTTATTGTGTTGACACACTTCTATCTTTTATCACTTACAATTTTAAATATATTTTCTTTACACTGTTAAATAATAAAACTGAATTCCAGACTACTATAATTATACATATGTATTAAACATTTATTTATATTTTCATGACATATAAACGTATATAATAAATAATTATAATTTAAACCTAATAAGAAAGTAAAAACAATATTGAGTAAGGATGATTTTGGTTCCATGTCGCGTTACAAATTAAGCTTTATTTAGCTAACGAGAGTGTTTCGAATAGAATCTCTATGAGGCAGTTATTTTCGTAAACGTAAAACTTTAGAAAATTATTTGGAATGGATATTAAAATTTTTAGATTTATTAGACTATGCTTAAATTAATGAAAGAGAAAAATTTATGTAAAAATATTACATACACCAGGAAACAACCTGTTACGTGAAAAATATTAAACTTAACTTTCTCAGATCGATGGAAAGACAATAAAAACTATTAAAATTAAAAACACTCGTCCACAAATATCCTCATCACCTGTTCACATAACTGTATCCAATTACATAAGCCGCTGTTCCTTTATTTCGATAACAAATTGCTTTCCACTGATAGCGATATTCGGATCTAGAACGACCTGTATGTAATGTTTAAACTTTACGATCCACTGATAATCCTTGTTAAATGATGGCATATCGGAATAAATACAGGCGACGCCGTTGTCTCGTGAGGTTCACGTTTAATTAGCGTTTAGTGTTAACGTTGTTAGGTTTAGGTCAATCGTTTAGAACGCGAGATGCTAGTCACTTGGTAATTAGATTAGGTTTAAGCGATGGTATGCGGTAATCTACTAATAAAACGAGCTTCAACCGACGAAACGAGACAATCCTTACTTTTGTGCGAAATTAAAAAAAAATTACTGTCAATGTCAAAATGACCTGTCAAAAACCGGAAATTAATCATATTTTATTTCATAACCTAATATTCAGTTCAGAAATTTACAATAGTTTTTTTGAGATTAAAAAAAAAACAAATTTAATGGAATGTAATGAATCAAAGTACCATTTCAATTCAATTGTTGTAAAAAAAACAACTATTGAAATAATTTTAGGCCAAAATAACAAGCCCAGAATAAGAAAATTAAAAGCATAGAACTTAGATATGGTTGACTATGCGTAGAACGCACACTTTGCTTAGACTTTGTTTTTGTAACTCATGGATATTTATGATTAAACATTTTTAGACTTTGAGTCTAAGCTGTCATTTATTAAAGGTTGTTGAATTTTTAAAATACTAAATATTTATCTCCAATACGGCCATGTTGTTTTGATATTGCGCAATATTTTACGGTTCTGATATTATTCCAAGGAAACATGAATATTTCATTTAAACGTTTGCACAGTTGAAACTCGGAACAGTAATAGATAATAAAACCTAATTGATATGTAACTTGATACTTTAATGGATCTGTATTGTAATTACTATAATTTTGCTAAGCAATTATTTTATCGTCCTTGTAACAGCTGGTTATATATAAACGATAAATAAATTAGTGATGTTACTTCAAATATCACACGTTTCTTCCTTGTTCTACAACGACGATTTTTTTAGAAGTGAAAAATATGTCGGATGCAAAACATTATGTAATCTACTTTTAAGAATAGGAATTCGGTAATTTAAAATTAAATATGTTTTGAATAATATTTTAAATATTAGGTGACGGTTGGATATAGTGCATAATTTTATTAATATCGTGGCAACCGTAATATTTAGACCAGGGGGTGTCAAACTCAAAAGTTAACTTGGGCAAATTAAAAAAGAATCCAAATATTTATATTCACACAAAAATTTTTGATTTTCACTGGTGCAGTGTTTTTTAAAATGGTCCATCTTTTTGAGGTCCTCTCATTCCCCTCCTCCCCCTACCATGTGTGGGGAATTTTATTCATTTTCCTTTGTCTTTTCATCTTTCACAATCTCTAGTACATTATTAAAGTTACATTATATAAAGTTAAATTATTATTTCTGTCCTGATACTTGACATGACTTCTCTAATACCATCTTCCTTATTTTGGGATATTAGCCTAGATTACTTTCAAAATTTATCCGACGGATATATTGTCAGTGTTGCAAAACTGTTTATCGCGAGCCACGAGTTTGATGCCCCTGCTTTAAACTATAATTCTGACATAAAAATATCGAAACATTTTTTTTTTAAATGAATTACTTTTTTTGACAATAATTTACATTTAGAATTTATTTATAATCTGTATGTATTCCTGTATGAAATCAAAAAAGTCTGTAGTGTATAGAATTTCTCGTTCGCTCACGTATTCCGTGTTTAAACGTAACATCGTTGCTGCAAACTGTTGGTCGTTACGAAACACGAATTAAAATTGAAATGAAAGTAATTAAAGATAAGCGTTGTTTCTGTTGAGGCGTAGATAGCTTCGGGATGACATCCCGGCCACTAGTTGTAGAGTAAGCAATTAACTCGGTAAGGTTATTGTAATTACATTTTGAAATGCGAAATAAAAAATTGCCATCATTAAATTTGTTTTTTTTTTCTTATTCATTTAAAACATTTAATGTTCGTATTTTAAATTCTCCCAATTCAATAACTTGATACTTCGTACGTTAATTTAAACGCCCACTGCGAGGCATATGCTTCCCTTAAAGATCACCACGGTGACCGGTCTGGCGCCGCCTGCATTCGACTTTAACAATGTCCTCGGTCCACCAAGTGGAAAGCCTACCTGCAGCAGTGTCACCGGCTCGTAGTCGCCGCTCGAGAACCTTTTGATTCCAAAGCCACCCGTAGTTCGTACATATAGTAAAATAAATATGTTACATATATGAATAAACTTGTAGTAATCGTTTCTTTGGTGCACGTATTTATCCTTATTTTTAATTATATTTCACATTTGAAACAAAGAATACTATACAAAACTATTTTCTTTGGCATTTGACGTTGACGTATGTGTATGTATGTATAGTGACGTATATATATGTGTGTGTATATATATGTATATATACATATACACCATAGATTACACAAAATAAAAAACAATTTAGTTCTTCAACTTTATCTAGTAAACGTGTCAATGCTTCAAATCGAAACTTGCGTAGCGATGAAACAAAGATGTTGCTTTTGGTCCGACCTACGTTTAAGAGAAACTGGAAAAGACAGATTTTGCATATAAGACTCAGAAAAAGTCTACAAATTTAAATAAATTCAAGGTTTGTTTGGAATGGACTCAATGGTTCAGCTTTTATGTCGCGCCGCTCGTACAGGGTTATAAGGCATGATTAAAAATAAACACAGACATTCAGACAAATTATTTTAATAAAAATTCATTTAATATTTCACCATTAAAACAATAGATAATTTCAATCATAACGATATATCAGAATTTTATTTCATTTCATAATCATAATCAGCAATTTACAATACTCAATAATTGAAAATCAGATTGTTTTATTTAAATATATACAAAATAATTCAAATCAATAAACGTATTCAGTGAATCTTTCATTCAAAAAATACAATAAGTTAAGTATAATTACACAATTTGATTCATTGTCATTTCACCCATATGTCCACAGCTGGACAAAAGCCTCCCGACAGGTCTCCAATAGAACCTATTAGAATTGGCCCGCATCTAGGGTCTTCCAACGACCTTAACAAAGCCTCCACCACGTGAATTGACCTCCTATATCTGCTTTACTATTGTGAGCACAAGATCAAACTTCAATTATAATTCTAAAATAGTTAACATTTTACTTTAAGCGTTTAAATCATATTAATTAAAGCTATTGACAAAGAGAGCCTACCTAGATCTATAATAGAGTAACATTTAAAGTTGGCAACACTTACTTATGGTCGGCTGAGAGTGTGGCTGTGAAAGCCATTAACACTAGAAACATATCTAAAAGGCTATGACACAGGGTCGGAAATTCGGATGCTTGTTTATCTATGTAGGATGTGTTGGTTTATTATGGAAACCACTTTTGTATCGAGAAAATCCGGGAATGTGAATATTATACTTATTACTTACTTAATTTTAAAGATATTATACTTATTGTTACTAAAAAAAATACTTCCATAAGTATAATCATAGGATAACTATATACTACGAGCAAAGTATAAGGGGCGATCAATATCTTTGAGTCGAGTCACTGGCAGTAGCGTACATTTCAAACGATCCCTTTTGACACACATGTACGTTTTTTTTATTCCAAGTAGGTTTTTTAAACGACAACCGTGATCTGGTAGACGCGGCGTGGGTGGAACCCGCACTGGGTAGACCGACACAGTCAAGGTATCGTATTAATCTTTAAGACATGGATGCTCAGACCGCGGCCCGCCGACAGCGAAAATAATACTCTCGAACATTCGAAAAATATTGAATTCTATTCCAGAATAAAACCAGAAAAATTTAATTACCTATACTTCTGGCGGCCGGCTCGCCATCAGTTCATGATTTACCCGAGTGGCCTTTATCTTAATAAGTCTGTGCAACCATGCTTTAAGGAGTTCTATGACTTGCATCGCATTGAGCGTTTATTGGCTGAAATTAATAAATGAATAAATTATTCATTTCTCAACTACATGATATAGTTTCTTGTTTTCAAAAGTAGCGAATCTCGGAGGCTCCCGCGGGAATCTCAGCTCGGACCGCTACGCTAAATGCCGCAGAGCTATTAGATCGCTTCGGTGAACGCTCCACGGAGTGGCTAAGGTCAAGGGTCCGACCGTTGTGAACCGCGGTTGAGTGCGGCAGTGTGTCGCATACAACGGTGAGGGCGGCTCTTTTTAAAACCGAATCGATTGCCGCTCGCGCACACCGGCAGACTTGAGCGGCCGAGTCCAACTCATGACGTAGTCGAACACAAGCGACAGCGCGAGGCAACCTACTGCCAGCGACATCTATTGGCGTCGTCAGAAGTAACTAATATCTTAACGATATGAACATAATGTATACCTTCTGTTTTATCTAATTAAATACTAGCGGTAATAAACCTTTTACTGCCTAGCTGTCTTCACCAAATCCGTTACAAATCTATGTAACTTTACTATACGAAGCGGCTAAATCGATTTCGTCCTATCTTCAACATTACTGGTGCACAAACACTTTTTCGTTACTTATTTATTGCTCAATTTCAAATGAATGCTGCGATGAGAATAACTAAACTGAGCTACGATTTGTCTAAGCCAGCCGAGTCCAGACCACGAAAGTAAGAAAAAACATATCGCAAATCATAATTGTTTATAAAAAGATCGAGTTACATTAGACCATAGTATAGTGTATCTTTATTTCAGACTTCAAACCGCTAGAATGTACAAAGGATTTAAAAAAATAATTAAAAAATGATGCCTTATTTTTTTCGCGTTTTATATAAGACTGTTATAAAAGAGAAAAATAAAAATAGTAATTGAATTTTCTGTTTTAAATTATTAACTATCTATATCTATTCGAGAAAACTGCTTAATATTAGTACAATTTAAGTGAACACGTATTAATAAAAATTACTTCAAAATAAGTTGAGGGATATTGAAGTGTATTAAATATATATTGCACAGAAGAAAACTTATGGACTAATTAAGTTTGTCTACTAACATTATTACTAATTAAGCACTAAATTCGACACATTTAAGTACGTATGTCTAAACGTCAAAAACTTCTTGTCGTTTTTGACGTTTAATTTTTTTTTATTCTATTCACAAACAATGATCATCATTTGTTTGTCAATTTTATATTTAAGTTTTATACTTTTTTAATCTATGCCCAATTTTTTAATGAATTCGAGTTTGAATAATGGACGATGGAAATGGCAAATGTTTCTAGATTTCGAAGTTGTAAATTTTTTTTCGTTAGCTTGCTGTAATAAATATAAAATTAAGCCAATCACAGTTTTTTGAAGTAATTGGGTATACTATATTTAAATTCTACTTAAACATTATCGATAACAATTTCGATAAATTTGGTTAAAGAGATTGCCTTTGGTTAAAATCTTAATTTATTACCAAACTTTTATAAGATTGCAGGAAAAATGTCAAGACTTCCTATATTACACATTAAAAGAATGCTATTTTATTTTTATTAAAATGTGATAAAATTACAGGCTACCGTATCAAAAACAACGATAGATATTGTTCTGAATATATTTAGTACTAGATATTCAGATACATATTTACCCAGAGAAAGAATGCTTATATTATATAAAATCAAAGATGCTAGTAGGGAAGTAAGACGAAAAACTATATCTCTTTATTCTACTCAGAAAGAAAAAACTTAATTTATAATTCGCCAAATTCTTGTAGCTATCTTCATATTTTTAGACGAATACGGCTTAAGGTAGATAATATGCATCCGATGTAAATCTCATCTCTGATTATTACTTATAATATCTTGTAAGCGTAAAAAAACTAAAAACGTTTCTATAATTACTTTACCTTATTAAAATAATACAGATGAATATATGAGATTCAATTGAATGTATTTCGTTGTTTTAAAATGATTCATAAAAAAATATTACAAACCTTTAAAATTTATAGAGGCGAAAATTTTTCTTAAAACGTCTATTCTTTCTTTAAAATACCTAAACACCATGGATTCTGACAAACAGTCATGTTGATAAATATTAAATTCTTCATTAACCCCAAATAATAATTCTGTTTCATAAAGGTTTGTATTATCTCTCCTATAAATGACGTTGACATAATGGACGCCAAGACTGGTGGTTCAGATTTGATAAATATCTTTTGTTGCCAAAATCTGACGCCTTGTATATGCATGAAAATTGCTATAAGATCTTTGCGTATGTACACGTAGTAATTAAATTCAACTTTCACTTTTTTTAATTATGACATTTAGGCAGATTATTAAAACGGCCATTTATCTGTCAATGTCACGTCGGCTACGCGGTAATTAACGACCAAACATATTCCGGCGCCAAAACTTTGACAACTGTCACATGAAAACTGACATTCACGGATGATAACAGAAAGGGCATAGATTAAAAATATACCGTTACATGGCTTCGCTCTTATTGTTTTTTTGAGTTAATTTGCTCAAAGTGCTGAGCTGAGGGAAGGCGGTTTTATTTTGTACAGGGTTCAAACGGGATGTCATAAATATGAATGGCTCGTACAAAGACGGCCGGTCCATGGCGGATACCTCGAAATGACGAATCTTTTCCCGCGCGCACCAGTTAGAAGCCTTTGAGCAGGTATTTTCAAGGCTGTTGATGTCATCTGGTCCGGTTCTGTTTCCAATCACCATCATCACGACCTGAAAATGTGATAAAACTTTTAAAATTTTGGCAAATTTGTGAACAGCATTATTTAAATCTGTAAAAAAACCTAATTATTCTTACAGTAATTTCCCTGCAACACGCTGGGTCAGGACTACGTTTCGTGTTTTAAGGAAACTTGTTTTTGGAGTAATTAGAAAAATATTAGTCGTAACTCAATTTTCGTGCACTCCGTGCGTGCAATACAACATATGAATGAAATTCATCAGTCGATAACATGCACGCGACGTCAATCCTTGAAATTGGCGAGGGCTATATTTTATCTACTAAAACATTGTTTGGATAAAAAAATTTGCATTTATAAGGGATGTAACCAATTTGGGAGATATCTACGCCATGCAATCAACGTCTATCAGCTGACATGATGATGGTAATGATTTTACTTGATAGCATTTTTATTGGTCTACTTCCATTTTAAACATAAAACCTCACAGTAGTGCATTTAAATGTTCATCAGTCAATCACAAACAATGCTTGTTTTAAGGAAAGTTTGCTAGAAGGCTCTTGAGCTTAGCAAGTTTTATTCATTCCTTGAAGTAAGAACCCAAATGCATATTGAAGTCTACCAAGTTAGTAAAAATTTCCATGTTAAGTGAGTTTTTTTTTATATTAGATTGCAAATCGATTTTCGAACTAACTTTTATTGGATGGAAATTATCAAAAATAGATTTTATGAAATTATACCTAAAAAGGTATGCAAAGCGGGCAGGCAGAGTCTGTTTAATATACATTTCATTAACAATATTTTTTATTAATGTGCAATTAGTAATTTCTACCAGAAACATTTCAAAGTTAGCAAAAGCATTATCATACCTCTTTTTTATCCTTATTCCTATCAATATCCTTTTTCAGGTACATAAGAACATCAAGTGACTCTGGTCTTGTAGTGTCATACACCATAACAAATCCTTCAGCAAAGCCAAGGTAATGCCGCTGTAGGACTTGGTTGGCAGTTAGCTGCATTGTTGGTGACTGCGGTGGGCCTGCAAAACAATCAAATACTTGATGCAAATTGCATTTTGTAGGAAACAATTAAATTAGCTAAAAGCTTTCTATGACAGCCATTGTAGTGTAGTGTGTTTTTTCAGGATATCTCTTGTGTTCTATAGTGTTGTCCTAATCCAAAAAATACTCAAAAACAATATGTTTTATCTCATTATTTATGTGTAGTCAATGAAACAAAAAATCTAAACATGTACCATTTTTACATTTGTATTATAAAAAATTACAACAGATTTACACTTATATTGGTTTTGATGTATGATTATTTTAAACACAAACAACAATGGTCATAAATTGATTTTTAATTCTGCAACAAGGGAAAGACCTCCAGCTAAGATTGCCACAATAACTTTTTTCTTATTATTTTTATTTATTCTTATTACTATCTTAAGCAGTATATTTATAAATCAATCATTTTTTTTTATAAAAAAGTTAAAATGATTATGAAGTATCTAATAATATCTTTTTTTCATTGTAAAATAAGTTTGATTTTTAACACATTATTCCATATTCTAGTAAAGTTTTCTAAGTCCAAAACTTGCAAATGTCTTGCTGACTATTTGACAAAAGGAAACTATATAGCTATGTGTGAAGATTATTAAATTGCCAATTTCTGATAAAACTCTCATCTTAATTTGTAAGTAAATGTAAATAAAAAGTATATGATGTAATAAATAATTTAAAAATGTAATTAAAGATATATACACCTCTTATAGCAATTTTTAAAGTTAATATAGACATGATTTATGGATGTAAAAAATGAATTAATAGGAACTAATTCAATTTGTTGTTTTGGCATTGAGTACCAGGTAAGGTGATCAGATCATAAATTACACTAAAACTTTAGAATACCATCACTATGAATTAAATTTTCTGAGAATTTTCTTTTTTAGTTAACAGTTTGTTGCACTTATATTATAAAGGTTTATGGGAGACCCCCCCCAATCAATATATATGTAAAGGATAGACCCCTTCATAAGGGTCTTCAATATTATATAATGTCAGTTATGTGGGAGAAAAAAAGTGACTTATTTACTTCTTCAAAAAGTTAAATATGGACAGTGTTCGCTTTAAGTGTTATTTTATTATTAAATAAACATTTATACACAATAGTAGCAAAAATAATAGCAGTGTGGGTTAATATTGGCCAACATGTGTACAGTTAAAAACATTTTTTTTTACAGTAACATATGCTTCAGAGCCTAAATATTGGTAAAGCAAAACAAAACTACATTGGAATTAAAAACCTTTTAACTCGCCTGTTAGCGGCGGCTCGAGCCCCGCAGTATCGTAAAAGCACACTCGCTCCTTCGTACCCCTGTCGGTTTCTATGTTCGCTACGTAAATATCTTCAATAGTTGGGTAAAAGCAGGATTTTAAATTCACATTTCCGTATATTAGCTGCTCCAATATTGCAGTTTTACCCACCGCTTTCATTCCACAAACCACGACTTTACTCGTTTTACCCATTTTAACTATTCAGCGTTTGCTGTAGTCGGTGGTACTTTCACTTATATTCCATAACATTAACAGAAAGGTTCGTAGTTGTGCAAGTTTGAACGAAACGAATAAATTGTAAATGTAAAGTTTTAGTTAAATGAAAGAATGTATATTTTTATTGCACATTTGTATGTGTTTACGTAAATACTGAATTTCAGAAATGTTACTGACAAGTGTCAATATGAAATTCTTGTCCTGTTTTCTCCGATGGAAAAGACAAAGGGTTTGAATCCATACAGGCTGCGCTGTCAAAATGAAATTTCCTTTGGTAATAGATTTACTATTAAATCAATATATATATAATTAATGTTGCGTTACTCGCTTAAGGTTCGAATGTCCAGATTCTCATTACATATTTTAATGGATAAAGAATATAGAATCACTTTCTATTTAACGCTTATCCTTTCTCGTTTTATTCTGTGTATGTCATGTCGATTGTTTATCAATTCGACATTTGTCGCCATGGCGGCCACGGCAGTGGATTCGGAGATTACAAAAAGTGATAAATATTCTATATTACTACCTACTTACAACGAAAGGGAAAACTTACCTATAATAATATGGCTTATTATGAAATATTTAGATAACAGGTAACTTATTTACAGGCTGTATATATACACAAGGAGTATTCTAACAAAATTCCAAAAGGAATTAATTTTCATAGGATAATAATTTATTTCCAGTGGTTACGATTACGAAGTCATTGTTATTGACGATGGTAGTCCGGATGGTACACTTGAAGTGGCAAAGCAGTTACAAAAACTATATGGAACAAGTAAGATAGTTCTAAGGCCGCGGGAAAAGAAATTGGGTCTTGGTACAGCTTATATTCACGGAATAAGACACGCAACCGGTAATTTTATTATAATTATGGACGCCGATTTAAGTCACCACGTAAGTTACTTATATCAAATTATAAAGTAATAATCATTAAAATTTGTAAATCATATATTTTGATTAGAGAAGAAAGTGATTCATTAATTAAAGAATTCTATGGTTAATCTAGAGATGGAATTTCGGATTTTTTTACTAAAAATGAGATATCTGGATGCATATTTAGCTAAAGATGGAGTTTAATTAGTTTATTATGGAACAATGCCAGCATTAACCTTACCTATTTATTGAGTAATGCAACAGACTACACTTACTTCTAAATGCCAGCAACAGTACCTTTAGTTAATTTACCTGGTAGTAACTAATTGAATCTGGCTCCATAATTCTTAGCAAAAGAACTTTTTTAGAAAGTTGCTTATTGTCAGATTTCTGTTTGTATCAATACTATCATTAAGTGAAGCTTTTGTTATACACAATGAAATGAACTACAAAGTGTATCTTCTTTATTTAACAAATAAACTTAACTAAAGAATGTATGTTTTAATCATATAACCTTTAGTACTTTTGCAATATAAATAAATTTAACTTATCCCATTTTGCTTTTGTACTGAAATAATAAAATAATATTTCTGATATGAACTAAAATTATTTTTCTAGCCAAAGTTTATACCTAAATTCATAGAACTGCAAAGGAAACATGATTTTGACCTGGTCTCAGGTACAAGATACAAAAGTGGTGGTGGTGTCCATGGTTGGGATTTCAAGAGAAAACTTATCTCAAGGGGGGCCAACTTTATCACACAACTCCTGCTAAGACCAGGAGCATCAGACTTGACTGGATCATTCAGGTAAAGTAAGTTATTATGTTATGTAAATGTTCGCAATGTATGTTACTAGAAAATAGTAGTGATTTTAAAAGTTCCAGACTGATTATCATGAAATTCCTTTTAAGTTGTCATATGATTAATGTGTGTTGAGCAATGGTAGCACTGTAGTTGAGGATTGAGACTTGCAATTGTAGCTTGCTGGTGCAATACCTGGGATACACTATTATATAATCCACACTATGTTTATTAATTATATACAATTGCCTCTGCTGATAAGTTTCCAGAGGATGGGCAGTAGTGTTCTCTGCATACTATAAGACCACACTGATGTCACCAACCTGTCTGCTAAGAATGCCGACTGTGATCCCTTCATAGATATTTTTGGATGGGGCCTATGCATTGCAGAGAGTGGTCTATGGGCTAAATCAATCACCTGTATAAGAAAAAAATGTGATATTCCCGAAACCTAGTCAACAGGATATTATTAAATTGTAACAATAAATAGACTCTTATGTTTTGGTGAATCAAAAGCAGTCTTTACATCTCTTTCATTACTATTGAAATATATTTTCAGGTTATACAAGAAAGATGTCCTGCTGAAGCTTATAGACAGTTGTGTGTCGAAAGGCTATGTTTTTCAGATGGAAATGATAATAAGGTAAAATTATTAATTGTTTATTAAAAGGGCAAAAAACCTGTATTTGTATTAAGTCATGGCAAATAGTTGTTACCAACAGTTTTAATAAATTAGAACAATCACCCTGTACTTGGATCTAAAAAAAAGTAAATCACATGATTTTATTGATTTAATCTGTAATGCCCCCGAAAGCCTCGACTTTAATTACCAGATGCATTGCATATTTTTAACAATTAAAATAATAAAAGATATTATTATACAGGGTCATTGGTAATACATGTAAAAATTTTAAACAGTCCAACATGTAACTCATTTACTGCTAATTAATTTATGGTACACCTTACCCAAAAATCAAGGGTTTTATAAATAAGAAATAATGGTATGACAATAAATAAAAGAATTTTCTAAATTCAGATTACTACATATTAAATTTATTGTAGTTTATTACCTATCCCTGAACATTGTACTGTCCCAAGTTATTAAGCTGTAATAGTCCAATAAAAAAAAATTATTGTGAAATTAGTGAACACTATACAGAGTGATTGGAATTAAGTGTAAAAGTTTTAAAGCTTTTTGCTTAAAATTTCTGCTTTATTCTATTTGGGAGACCAGAACGTAATGTTGCTTTCTTAAATTAAATTCACACGATTTTATTTCTGATTAACAATATATTGTCCTTCATTATCAACAACCTACACAATATCTTCCAAGTATGTAATGAGCTACCTAATGACAATCAAATATTGACATGCACAGAAATAACGTAACTTTCTGGTCCCCCTAAAATATCAGCCTCCTATAACTTATCACTCTATTTATTTTAATGAGATATATAAAGAAGCCATATCAGATCAATGAGTTGAATGTGCAGTGAAACCATATGTTGGCAAGGCTTACATGTTAAAAGAAGATTGTTTATAGTATTGGTCTGAAGTTTATACTCTTTTGTGAAATTTAACATTATCACAGTGTTTAACTTCAAATTGCTAAAGATAACTAGGGAACTATCATTTTATAATTAAAAATTCATTAAACGCATCTGTTAATCCATCTTCTTATTCAGTATTAATACTACTAAAACACTAGAGAAACAGTAACTCTAATAAAAATAGTTATTAGTTCCTTCAATGTTCCAGGGCTCGTCAATTGGACTACTCTATTGGTGAGGTCCCAATCACGTTTGTGGACAGGGTGTATGGCGAATCTAAGCTGGGCGGCTCGGAGATTGTTCAGTTTGCAAAGGCCCTGTTGTACCTTTTTGCAACAACTTAAAAACGTTTTATATATACACTATCATTCCGGTTATTTAATAATAAATATATATTTTAAATGTGCATTTTTATTATGGTTTTTAATGACAATCAAATATTTGCACTTCCAGCATGTGTGCTTGTAACATAGCTGTTAGCTATGTAGTAGTCCAGTGTATTTAAATTAAAAATTCTCAAATTTTTGTTTTTATACTTAAGAAATATAGCTGGAACAATATAAACATACTTCTACAAATAGTACAGATTTTGAATGCACAACTGATGTGCAGGTTTTTTGAGTTACATAAAACTATGAAAGCTGAAAAGACTAATCAAACAGGTTTTTTTTAAAAAAAGTTTTTGAAAATAGCCTTGGCCAATAAAATTTCTGCCATATCAGGACATAAAAAATAATTTAATCTTGTATATGTTTATTACAATGCACTAGCCAAAATAAAAATATTAGTTTATATGAGCATTTTTTTGTAGCATGCATAAAAGCTAACATTGCTTATTAGGCCTTAGTTAGATTTTAAATCTTACTTAATATGTACCTGAATGTTTTCATCCAAACAGGGACGAAACCATAATACTGAAATATCGATATTTGTACTCGACCCAGTAGCGATCGTTTTTCATTGTAAAATTTAGAATGGAATAATTTGAAATCGAAACAAATATTTTCTTTCTATATTGATGTAAAATAAATACTAAGTTTTAAAATAAATAATGAGGAAAGAAAGTTTTTCTAATATTGTTCAAAAATTTTGTTTCTGGATGTAGCAGCTGTTGCCGCCGTTATGGAAAATAATAAAAAATTTTTCGCAGTGTAGTACATTGTGATTTTTACATAATGCTAAAATACAAGTTCTAAATCTTTCTATTTCTCTAACGGGTTAGGTTTTAAAGCGCAGATTGGATTAGATAGATAAATTGAATTATTCCCCAATTATAAAGAATATACCAAAGTTATTCTAGATGAGAATGGAATGTATGCTGTAATGAATTGAAATTTGTAGGAAAATAAAGTTCTGCTTTTTTAATAAAAATATATGTTTATATATTGAGTCCCAAAAATAAATACAAATGTTTTACAATGTTATTGCATTTGAATATTTTTCAATCCATCCAGAGTTTCTAATCTGCTTATGCAACTATACCAACTATACTCTTTTTATTGTATAGTTTCTATTTTGTTTCATAGATTATTATATGCACAGATGTATTATATATATTTTTTTTATTTTCTACGTATCAATTAACAGTTTGTTACAATTTACCTACCATTGAATTTATAATTCCTAGCATATACTATTCAAGAACTAATATCTTATTTTAATAATTTAAATTATTATCCATCGGAATTAGAGTATGGAGGTAATTTGTTGAACAATGTACCTAAACTATATTTGTTCTATAATTTTTTTTCAGTGCATGTAAAATAATTCAATATGAAAAATCTGTCAGCCATTTTTTTCTGTCAGAACATAGTTCAGATTGCAATGACACATTGTACCTTAATTTTATTTTATATAAGAACAAGAGAATAACAAGTTTTTTTTTTATGAAACAGATCTTGTGTATAAATTACCTAGTACAAATCTAGTAAGAGAAATTTATACTAGTAAAATTATTTTTGACAATGTTGTCAGCAAGCGAAACAGTAATCAATAAGGTTTGTAAACTGTTTGCTACCTAAACAATCGACGAAAATCCAGTTATTCAAAGATTTTAAATATTAAGCCCGTAATATACGAAACTAAAGAAACTAATGTTGGAAATCCATTAGCAACGCTTTTGATATGCCATTTGTAAAAAAAAATGGAAAAAAAATTAAACTAGAGTTATCAGACATATTTAAAATAGCACTACTGTTACAACTAATTAACTGATGTAATATGACTAAAAAAATTATATGATAAGACATGAAACACTGTCGGTTAAAGACGTGGAACAATGGCAAGACAAAATGAAAATAGTACAACAACAAATTTTCTAAGAAACAAAATGTTAACTGAATTTTAAATCATCTTGTGTTTACACCCAAATCATTTGCTAAAAGTTGCAAACCTGTTCTTGTCACACTTATATTGTAAGAGAATGTTTATTTATTGTTAGTTAATTAATGTTTAAATAATGTTAAAAAACGATGTGATTGATGTCAATTTATTTTTTAAATGTAATGATGTAATTTTTTGATACTCTGGATAAATTAAAATAGCTGGAAAGTAATGAAATGTTTCTTATTTAATCGAAGTACAATATTTTTTAGCATTGCGCCACATGCCTCGTGTTGGTGTTCACAGTCACTTAAATTATAAACTCTATGATCTAAGCACAATTAGTATACCCTCACAATTAACTAAATTACATCAAATAGTGACAATCTGCAATATAACTAAATGTTTGTACAGAATGTGCTTATAATTAGGGACATACTTTAAGAAACACCTATACATGTTGCTTTATTCTGTTTTATAAACTCGGACATCAGTATTAACCAAATTTAAAATATTAAAATTAATAATATTTTCACTTAACACTCACTTCATAACAATTTTTACTGTTTCAGTACATAACGGAAAAACATTCAGCTTGACAAAATTGAATCATTCAACTTTTCAATAATATCAAACATGCAACTCATATTCGCAAAGTGTTCTGTAATGTGGTCTTTGATCTAAAGTATGTTTAATAGTAGTTACAAAGATTTACTAGAAAAATACTCGATTTAAATCAGTCGATATAACACTAGACGAGTGTGGGTATCGATTTGTCATCGATATCAAATTGATGATTCATTTTGTCGACAGACTTGACAGATTGATAGTTGTTTTCGCTTTTCGCAGTTTATAAATTCTAATTGCATTGTTCAAGTGTGAAAAATAACGATCTGTCTAACTAATGTAGCAAAATACAATAATGGGGCGCAACTATTTTGAAAACGTGGGTTATTTTTCACGAAACTGTAATGGTACGACATTACGCTACGATCAGGCATGTTTGCAAATAACAACGGCTGACAAAATTAGTTTCTGGAGTCAATACGAGGAGTGTGAAGGTTGCATTCTGTTAAAGACTGCTGAATTGAGTAAAACAGGAGATATCGTCGTAGAGACTTTTAGTCCACTGCGTTATTTAGTGCGAAATGATCGAGGACAAATTTGCAATGGTACGTAAACAATTTTTTGTTATTACAAAAAACTCCAGAGTTTATGATACATTTATTAAAACGTGTTAACATTAGTTAGTGAATAAATAAAAGCATCTGGTTTTAAGTTAATTCGCGACATATCGTTCGCTATCGAAATCAGGTCATGAATCATCAGGTTAGATGTCATTGTAATATAAACAATAAATGATTTCCTTTATTCGTTCAGTTTATGATAGCTAGGTATATAATTAGTCTGCAAATGTGTGTTTGTAGGTTTATAAAGTTGTCTGATTTAGAACAAGTAATAATATATTTGATCACTATCTCTATTTTGTCTTTCGAAGATTTATGTTAAATCATATTATAAGTATTTTAAAGGAAGCTTGCATTGTTGCTATGTTCTTACAATTATTTTCAGCTCATGAGAAAATATTATCTGTTATAATAAATGTCCAACTTATGAATTCCTATATATCTGTAAAAATTGTTGTTTCCATAAAAATAAAATCAAAATTAATTTACTCTTAAAATCAATCTTAAAAAATAGCTTAAAATTGTAATATATATAAAAATTTTATTATATATTTATGTTTATATTAATTATTAACATGTGCTATAGTTGTTTAATTATTGTGACATGACCATGTACATTAAATACTATCCACCTATGAAATTGCATTTCAGAAAGTATGCTTTGAAAAGACACCAAATAATTTCAACATTTCCTTTCTTTCATCGGACAAGATATATAGTTGAAATCCCTTACATATGTACTGTTTTGCTAAAACTTTTATAGTACAAACAGCTCGGAGTGGCACCACCTACCAGTGTCGTTGTTTCCAAACAATTATAACTTAGGAGTCTTCAAGACAAGACTGATCAGATTTCTGGACAAGTATGTACTGTTGTGGGCCTGATCATTGTTTAAGATCAGGCGAAACAGAGGTCAAATGCTTTGTCTGATTAAAAAAGAATTGTTAGTGCACTCTTGGTGACTTATTTGGTTAAAGAGTTACTTATTACATTATGCTTTAAAGCGTACTACTGTCAGAAACAGTGGAGCTAAGACCGCAGAGAGGTTCCTGCCCTCAGGCAGGTGTACTGTACCCATTGGTATAGCCTGAGAGTTGGGCAGTTTGGGAACAGTATAATCAACAATTTAGGAATAGGTTAGATAGGTGATCTCTCTTAACAATAATAGTTCACCTATGACTTCAGTCAAGCTAACATTTTAGTTCTTCACTTTTAAAAGCAGATAAACTCTCATAGACCATGGCTTATGAATTGTGAACTCTCATTTTTGTCTTGTCAATGCAGACCCCTGTCAACTCTGTAGACTCTAAGAGTTGTGACCAACTTTGGGAACTATAGGTCTAAAAGACTAATACAGGTTGGGGCAACAATACCTTTAGTGTCATTGAATTTGATAATCTGTAAATAATAAATAAAATGACAATACCTAAACAAACAGACATAAACACAATCTGTCAAATGATGTGCTTAGTAAATAAACTTGACATACTGCAATCTTATTATACTAATAGCATTAGATAAAGACACGCCTCTGTATGATTTATCTTTCAAAATTATATTTACAATATTATGAGCATGACTTGTAATCCTATTTATAAGTTATTGACTAGATATCTTTAATTTTTTATTGTTTATTTAACATTATAAATGGAAGAGATTGCAAAATTGTGCTAACAAAGTTGACCTTAAATAAATAATATAAATAAAATAATTAAAAATCAAGTTAAACTATAGCAACTTGTCGCTGGTTGTGGGAATCTCAAGTCAAGTAATCTTGGTAATATTTAGTGGAGGCCTATGCCTTGTACTGAGCATCCATCAGTTGGCATGATGATGATGTTGATGGCAATGAATAAAAATAGAGTATGTGCATTTAAATTTGTCTTTTATTAGATTATTTATTAAATATACTTGAGTGTATGTCTAATGTTATCTATGTTATCTTTACACTATCTCGCAAACTTGTTGGTAGGTCATTGACCAGTCGCACTATAACATAGGAGGCTATTTGCTCGCCTGTATTATTTGCATGCAACATCACAAATTTGTTTTGAGCAATGGCTCACATGCATAAAGGGTGCCCTATTTTTAAAGCTTCAATGATGAAGAATTGTCAATGTAAATCAATTAAGTGGAAATAGTGCTATATTTTATTATAATCAGGCGTTACCCCACAGAAGTCCATCCTAAGTAAGAAAAGGACCAATATTTAGCCACTTCCGCACATGCAGTGGTAGTCGTACAATAAAGTGCATTGACCGCTAGCCCGCTGATAAATGCGTATTCGCAAACAATGCAAATCACACAACCGCCACCGCCAAATTACCCAACACATGTTTCACCCCTCCACAGGGCATCTTCAAGAGTTATGTTACACCGATTAGTGATAGGACTGTCTATAGCATTTGTCAAGCATCTGTATGTCAAATGTTGGAATATCATTTGGCTCAGACTCAAATAATTTGAAGGATGTTTTTGTTTCAAATGCGTCATCTCAGTTATACTGCATTGATTCTTTGCGACTTTTTTTGACAAAAACTTGACTGATTTGGTTCTGCAATCATTATATTTGTACGATTTGACTCCATGCGATTTCTGGCTATTCAGCAAACTGAAAAGGTCAATGCAGGGACACCAATTTGACACTATTGATGAGATAAAAATTGAATTGAAGGTCTTAAAGTTAATACTGGAAAATATTATTCCTACTGTTTTGCTGACAGGAAAAAGTGTTGGCATTATTTTGAAAGGAATTAAAATTGATTCAGAAAATTAAATAAAAAATTTACATTTAATAAAGAAATTCCCCTTACTTTTTGGTCACAGTGTAATGTAAGACAATATCTTTATACTATTCAAATAGGTTAATTATTTGTTTACCTATTTGTTATCTTTAACTACTGTGAAAGTTTCAATAAAAATTATATCTATTAATTAATGACTCATTGATTATATGAATGTTTATAGATAATTCAAATATAATTTACAAACACGGCCATGGCTTATCTAACAGGAAATCCTTAATTATACTAAATTCATTTATCTATAAATATTTATGTTAGAACCTAAAGTATCCAAGTGATAAATTTTGAAAACATATTTACTGATTTAACGAGTATAAAACAAGTTTTTAAAACTACCCTTCTTTAGAATTTCTGTTTGCCTGTAAAACGTTAAATAATATATATGTAAAAAAAATGATTTTTCAATTACATACAGTACTTGCAAGGTGGATCTGCGACAAAGTCAAGCTCACTGGTTATGAGCAGCAGAAAACCAGTCACTGTGTCAATCTTTGGTGATCTATTGATATAATGATGATAAAGCCAAAGGGGGACAGCGAGTTAAATATATATTCACAATAATGTTGAAACTTGTGCTGAACAATGTTTTTAATACTTCACTTTTATTATTTTTGTTTAAATATTTCGACTATTTTAACATTACAAGAAGTAGATGGGGTGGCGTTGTTAGACCTTTCACAAGTTAGATCAACGACATAGTCTAGGTCACGGAAACTCGCTGTTGTATCAAAAATATATCTTTAGTCAGAATAAGCTGCACAAGCAAACATGGTAACATACAATAAAACAAACTACAAAACATACAAAACTTTAAAATATATAATCATGCTGCATAATCTCTCATGGTCAGATTTTTGAAAGACCAGAATGACAGCAGTTAAATTCAATATTTGAAACAGTAATATCTGGAAACTCTTAACTAATATAATTTTATTTAGTAAAGGAGTGTTTAAGATGAATATATTATATAACATATTATAAGTAGTATTAAATGAACTGTTTAACACGGTGGATCCCAGGCTTTTATTCTTATTGATGACTTTTGTGTTTATTTGGTTCTGGTGGACCCATTACTGCTATATTTCTACCATATTACCAAAAGTGAACATTTTTTTTTAAATGGAGAATTTATACAAATTATGAAGTCACAATTTTTTGTCATGCCACCACAGAGTCCACCTAGATCACTTTAACACAAATAAAATTATGCTTCCAGGGTCATACGAGTTCGGCGAATTTGGCCAGTACACACTCAACGTGTCGGAGGTTACTACGGACTATTGTCAACCGCGCATGACCGCTGAGCCGGATGCCGCCTTCCTGCCGATCCTCACCGCTATCGTGGTGCTGCTGTCCATGGCCACTTTGTGGTATATCGTAAAGGGGATTGGAAAGAGAGTGGTGGCTGGAAGGTTCTATGCGAGATATTTCGCTAGGTAAGGCTATGTACAACACTCTGTACAAAATACCCCCCCCCCCCGCCTCGAGATCGCTGCGATGACCCGTCCGGTACTGCCCGCCTCCAGCGACTCTCCGCGACCTTTAGCATGTCTTCGGTCACCTAGTGGGCGTGTCTACGTGCTATGTGCTTTGCCCGCTGCCATTTCAGATTCGGTCAAGCAACTATGCCGGGCGATCCTGAACTTTGTCATAAGACTCATAGCGACCACGTCTCAGATCCGTATGTCATCATTGGCAATTAGAGAATACGAAAACAAATTTAGCTAATTTCTATAAATGGATGATTAAAAATAAGTGTCATGGGTTGACTTTCATAATTTCAGGGAGGACAATGAGCTCGGGTCAGAAACTCGCGTGCTGACAACGGAGGCCAGTGTTCCGCGGTCCCCCACCCGCTCCCGGCTGCGTTCACTTGACATCTTCAGAGGAATTGCTATCGCTCTCATGGTACGACCTTTTACAATTACAACATCTTCGTCATAGTCAATCGATGCATACAACAAAATTTTCAGATTATAATTTTTACAAAATTCGTGGTGGGTTATATACGGTTCACAAAATTTATTCTTATTTGGAGGATTTCGGTCTATCCGTGAGATAGAATTGGGTAAAATAATAGAGGCTAGGAGGTGATTTGGGAGATATAGTGGGCGACGAAGAGAGTGGCCTCGTGACACTGAGGTGTCACAAGGCAATAATTCCGAGTCCAATTCACATAAATAATAAAACAGTACGACCTGGTTGTTAGCTATCAGCGCATCTTTTTGTCAGCTTTGGTTACTAAAATAATTATGACTGCATTGTTATAAAAACCATTGAATGTCTTTAGATTTTCGTGAATTCTGGCGGCGGCGGTTACGGTATCTTCAAGCACTCAGTGTGGAACGGGTTGACAGTGGCGGACGTGGTGTTCCCGTGGTTTGCATTCGCGATGGGCCAGGCGCTCGTCCTGTCGCTGCACGCGCGCTTAAGGACGTCCCTGCCAAGGATTTCCGCTTTTGGTCAGGTAATGTTGAATTTTTGCACGAAATTATAAATTTTAATAAACAACAAAACCAGTGAGAAGAGGGGGTATAGAAGGCACGATGGCTTTGGTGACGAGGAAGTTCTTTCCTTGTGGCTTAGTCATCAACATTAATCATTGTGTCACTGAAAGGCATATGCCTGCCCCGAGAATTGCCAAAATGACCCGGTCTTGCACTTCCCGCTGGATGCTTTCTGACCCTGGCTATGTGGTTGTTCCACCTGATGGGGACCTATCAATGCCACCCCACCAACTAATTATAATTTAAAGATAATTGAACTCTACTTGTATGGAGACATTTCGAACTTGGCGAGCAGGTGGCGCGTCGTTCCCTGTTCCTGGCCCTCATCGGCATCTGCCTGAGCTCGGTGGACGCGTCGTGGGCGGACGTGCGCCTGCCCGGGGTGCTGCAGCGCCTCGCCGCCATGTACCTGATCGTCGGCGCCTTGGAGTGTGCCTTCATGAGAACCAGCCAGAACATCACACCAGGTCAGTTCCTCATCCTGATCCTACATAATATACTTACTTACTTATATATACTTGTTATATTACTGAGATCAAAAAGTAAGGTGAATTTGATCATAAAATGTAAATTCACTGTTTGTTCTTGCAAATCAATTTTATCCCCTTCAAAGTAATCCCATTTTAGCCAACGTTTCTTCCAGTCTTCAAAACAGTGAGAACAGTCTTTTTCCAGTATATCCTTCAAGACCATCTTCGACTCGGTTTTTATCTACTCAATCGTGTTAAAACGGCGTCACTGCATTGTCCTTTTGAGTTTGCTGAATAGCAGGAGCCAAATTAGTCGAATACGGTGGTTGCCGAACTATATCGGTTAAGTTTGTGGCAAAAAAGTCGCGAGGAATGTAATGAAAATAATCTTCAAAATGCTTTGGGCTGGGTCGAATGGTATTCAAACTTTTGACAGACATTTGGCAAAAGCTATAGACAGTCCTACCGACTTAGAAAAAAAGATTTACCCGGCCTCCTAATGCCCAGAAGTTTGGAATGACAATTTCACCTAACTATATAATGGCAGTATTATATGCAACTGCATAATATATTACATTGACAGATTACAATGAAAAATTGATTTGTTTAAAACAGACACGCTAACAGCAATACACAAGTTACATTAGTAAATAATTTCCTTTAACAAAATACAAAATTAAACATTGTTTTCTATTATAGTTGTATCCAACACACGCACACACACTAACACACGCACACACATACGCACACGCACACACACACACACACGCACGCATGCACACACACGCACGCATGCACACACGCACACACACAACCACGCACACACACACACACACGCACGCACACACACGCACGCACCCACACACGCACCCACACATGCACACACACACGCACCCACACACGCACACACACACACCTATATTCCTCGTGACATTACATCGACTTTACGGTTAAATTTCAAGAAAGCAAAAGTGACAAATAAGGAAGGCTTACGAAGTTATAAGTAAAAAATAAATAAAAACTTGAGAATTATTTTATCTTTAATCCACACATACGTATGCTATCTTATACGATAAGTAAGAGAAAAATGTAGACGCGATGTGGTCAGGCCCCTTCCCCCCTCTTGATGGACCAACGACATTGCTAGGGTCGCAGGCAGAGCAGGAGCGGTCATCGTGACGATCTTTGGGGGAGGTCTTTACCTCGTAGTGGGCGTCCATCGCCTGAAGAGAACAAAAAGAAAAAAAGGCAGGTCCAGCTAAAGCGAATATTCGGACAGATCGTCAACAATGGAAATTATTGTGCGGAAAAATAGAGCAACACTCGAATTTTATTTTCCAGGTCGTTCGTTATTCCGTGACATCACCGCGGGCTGGCAGCAGTGGTTGGCTACGTTACTTCTTGTTGCTATACAGGTAACACTGAAATTAAATATTATTTAATATTGTGTATGCTGTGTTATTACTCAACCACTGAATATTGACCGCAAATAAGTCCTTTACTGTCACCTCTGGAATGGAATTTTGAATGTGAAAACTTTAATCACATTTGAATGACAATTATAGACAGTTCGATGTAATGTCTCGATAAAAGGAGTAACAACACAATGACAGATATGATATGACATGAGATAGCTCTATACACACAAATAGCATTGGAGTGTCTGTTTGTAATTTTAAAATAACCGCTTTATACTACATGCATATCAATATATTTATATGAGATATACCAATTTTTTTAAATTTTTATCTGATTCTGTTTATTTAGGCTAATCTCTAAAAGGGCTGCAACGATTTTGACGCGACATATACTGGCTAATGTAATAAGAAGTACAATACCAACCAACCATACCAAATGTAATAACGTAATTTAATTTACTCCAACCTAAAGCCACATTTTTATACAAAGAATAAAAGTATTTATCAAAAGAAGCAAATGATACTTGTTGTAACAGCTCCTAATAGATACCGGATTGTTTGTATTTCGTGCGACAGAGATAACGCTCTACGAAGTCGAAATTAGCCGATTGTCTCTTTCCAAAGGTCGATGTCGATGTCTTTTGTCCACCTACCCACGCTGCATCTGCCGGCTCATGGTAGCCACTTGAACCCTTCGGTCCCAACGGTCATCGGTTACACGAGCGACGTGTCCCGCCCACTGCCAACTGAGACGAACAAATTTATCTTACACGAGTGAACAACATAGTCTTATACACATGTCTTACATCCACAAAATATCACTGGAAAATGATATAACAACATTTACAATATAAGAAACAAAATTTGTGCAGATTTGCCTGACCCTGACGGTGGCGGCGCCCGGCTGCCCCCGCGGGTACACCGGGCCCGGGGGACTGCACCGCACCGTCGACGGAGACTTCTCCCTGCGGAACTGCACCGGTGGCATTGCTGGCTACATTGACAGGTTCCATTGCTAATATAAACAATTTGATATTTACATACAGGGAAATGAAAATATTTTAAAAAGCTAGTAATTATATATATAAAGGTATTCAACAAAATGAGTCTTCATCTTTTTACGACTTTGACGTTGTTGTCAAAAAATTTTGACATAAGTTATGAAAAAAAAGAAAGCAAAGGTAATATGCTATTCAGCCTTATCTCACATGTACATGATTTTTATGAAATTTCATATTGTAGTCTTTTCACGGTTAAATTTATGTAAATGCATAACAGAGACAACAATGTAATAAACGTAGTTGTGAATATAATTATTTAACCTATAACACTGACTGTACTGTGATGTGTGGTCGTTAAAATAATGTAACTTTCGCGGTAAGAGGGATTGAAATGAACTGTCTGTCCAGTGCTGGTCAAGAACTGTCCTCTAGCAGCGCTCACATCTGCAGCAGTTCTGCAGACAATAGGGTCGTTTTGATGCCCGCAACTGGCAGCCACATTGTTGACAAAATCATGCGTGCCACAATATGCTTATTAGGTCTGAGGTTCCGTCGCAAAGTATATATCAAACCCCCTGAGGGATAAGAGTAGCTCACTACAAAATTTTTACACACACGCTTCTACTATCGATTCCTATTTTGTAATAGTATTATTCACACTTCAATAATTATCTACTCTTGGAGGTCGATAATTGACCACATACCACATACACTCTGTAATACTAAGGAATTGATATTGTATTTTAAGTCATAAATTATAATAAACTACCTGTCTCTATGATATATACTACATTTTCACACGTTGACGCTATGTTAGTTTTTGTTTTAATATAATTTATATGGCAACACAACGTTTGTCGCGTCAGCGAGTGTATCTATGATTTACTGCGTTTAAAATGCATATTAAAATTGTTTTTTGCATTTATTTTTATATCTATATCATTGGTGTATTATTTTTCACGTCGCCCTAACAATGTGGAGTTTTTAATATTACGCATAACTATACATTTATAGTTAAAATTCGTGTTATGAAAAAAATGCATCTTCTGTATTACAGATTGATACTCGGGCCGTCGCATTTGTACAAGGGCGGAAGGTTCCAGCAGATCTACCAGACGGTTCTGCCCTACGACCCTGAGGGCATCCTGGGCATCTTGTCCGGAGTGTTGGTGGTTCAGGCCGGCGCTCACGCCACGCGTATTATGTTGGCCTACAACCACGCTCGGTGAGATATTAATCCTTATTTCAATATATATCGGTACAAAAATATGTCAGGCCCCGACTTTTCACTTAGTGTTCATTGTATTACAGAAGCAAATATGTATTGTGAATAGTAGTAGCATATAAAAGTACAAAGATATATTATGCCATTCGATATTCAACTGGTCTCTTCGAACATGTGGTCAGATCCTCTATCACAAGAGACTCCGACCCCCGATCATGCTAGATACTCCTAGCGCTAAGTTAACCTTTTTTTAAACGGTTTTATTTAGTTCGACCCGTATGGAATTTGTTTATTTGGGTCAAAATTAGAAATTGAAATTTAAGCACCTTCCCGTTGTCAGATTGATCTGAAATTTGGTACACACATTTAATTTAGATGACAATACAATATAATAAAATCAATAACATTATAAATCTAAGATGGCCGCCGATACAAAATGGCGGATTACATATTTTTCCTTAACCCCCTCAATATGGGTATCAATTGAAAGGGCTACACTAGTAAAACACGATGATTATGTCAAAACTTAAAATTCAAGATGGACGCCGTTCCAATATGGCGGACTAGGTACATATTTTTCCACAACCACCACAATATGGGTATCAAAAAACCGTTTAACTTAAAAGTTTTTAAAATGTATTTATTTGTTTTGGAGAGAAATCTTCTGTTTGTTATTGAAGCTGGACGAAGAAAGATCCGAATCAAATAGCAGAAATCCCTCACCCAACTGTTTGCGCTTAATAAACGCAAAAATGAATAAATAAATTGTAAACAAAACACCCCAGCTATACAAGTTAAAATTAATAAAACCTATCATAATGGAGACCGAAACGATCTAATTTCTTTCGATAATAGCCACTGAATCGAGGTTGGACTCTCGTGTTGGAGTCCTAAGTGAATATTTAATGGAATCAGGCGTTACCTCGCGGAAGTTCATCCTAAGTAAGTAAAGGGCCAATATTTAGTCACTTCCGCACATGCAGTGGCAGTCTTGCAACAAAGTGCACCGCTCGCCAGCCCGCTGACAAATGCGTATGCGGCATACAATGCGAATCACACAACCGCCACCACCAAATTACTCAACACATGTTTCACCCCTCCACGGGGCATCTTCAGGAGTTATGTTACACCGATTAGTGCTCTGTGTTTGTCACATGTGCGGAAGTGGCTCAATATTGTTCCTTTTCTTCCTAAGTGAATATTAGTAATATCAGCAGCGCTAAGTTATTTTTTTTTTCAATTACAGAGCTCGCATCATGCGCTGGATATTCTGGTCGATAGTGTTCGGCGTGTCCGGCGGAGCTCTGTGCATGTTCAGCAAGAACGGCGGCGCCATACCCATCAACAAACCTCTGTGGTCGGTGTCCTACTGCCTGGTGACCTCCTCCATGGCTTTCTTCATACAAGCGCTCCTGTATTTCTTTGTCGATCTCAAGAACAAGTGGGGCGGCAGGCCCTTGTACTATGCCGGTAAGTGTTACGTCCATTTATAAAAATAAAAATGTTTAAATTTCTTTAATTTTTTACTTTAAAGACACTACAACTCAATTTTATTAGCATTTCAATATGAGAGCGCCTGAATATGTTGATTTTTGGATCGATCCGTTGCAATATTATTTCCGAGTGACATTAATATTCTATTTCAGTTTTTCTGACTAGATATTTTGTTTCAGGTCAAAACGCTTTATTCCTCTACATTGGCAGTGAGCTCCTGAAGCGTCACTTCCCGATCCACTGGCACGTGGCCGCGCCGACGCACGCGCAGCTGCTGGCAACGCACGCCGCCGCCATGTTGATCTGGCTCGCGGTCGGTGTTGTCCTGCACAGGAAACGTATCTTTATCACATTGTAATACAGTGCATATCACTTTGGGAGTCTAATGTAACGACAGTATATAGGGATTATGTATCCTACGCACGTGTGTTAAGGTCGATATTTGTTTACCTTCAGCCAGTGCCGGCGGCTGACGATTGGTAGATTTGTTTTATTTTATTATATTTATGAACATTCTATTTAATTTACTTGGAGCAGGCTTTGAGTTGTATAAAGGCGCGCAATATTTTGTATCATTCAAATTAGATACAAAATAATTTTGTTTCAATTTGTATTATGCGTATAATATAGGCAGTTTGTATTTTCATTTTAAAGCAGAGTTTTTATGGCGACCAGTGCTACTTTTTGTCTTTATTTTATATTATTCACATTTAATTATATCTAGCACGTCGTGTCGTTCAAGAAAATGTGTATTTTTCTTGGAGGCAATTTTGTGTATAGTAAACATATTAGTAAAAGAATGGAGATTGCCAAAATTAAGTGATAATGTATAAGAAAATATATCGTCAAAAACTTTGATCTATTATTTTTTAATTTAATAATGAAACCATGGATTAGTAAAATAAGGGCTTTACATGCAATTCATTTCGGTATATTTAAAATGTTTTTCACACAATTTAAGGAGAGTACCAATTTAAATTAATTTCACGTTAGTGGCAACACCAGCCGGCAATTTATTCGCTTTTTAACGCATTACTAATTACCATTCGCCTTGGGGAACATATCTGTTGTGTTGTTGGCAATATTTAGTCGTCTTATACCCGTACATGAAATATTTAACTAAAGTCAACTTTCAGCTTTAATGAGTAACTCTAATAGATAAATTAAACAAAACAATTTCAGAGCCTCCCTGCATACAAGCAGGAATGTATATTAAGTAAGAAAAGGACTAATATTTAGCCACTTCCGCACATTCAGTCGTAGTCGTGCAACAAAGTGCACCGCCCGCCCGCCCGCTGATAAATGCGCATGCGGCAAACAATGCGAATCACACAACCACCACCGTTAAATTACTCAACACGTGTTTCACCCCTCCACGGGACATCTTCAGGAGTTATGTTACACTGATTAGTGCCAAACACAGAGTACACAAGGAGTGTATATTGTCGTCTCGCTTGCACGTGTTTGTACGATACACCAGTGCCTTCCACATAAAGCCAATAGTTGGACTTTCGGTAAAATGTACATTTTTTTTCTTAATTTGAAATTATTGAATCTCGTTTTTAATTATGTACTGCTTGGAACTTGACCGCCTTTGTACAGAATCAATGTTTATGATTACAATACTTTAAAAATCTTTAGTTGCAGACCGAGAGAGTTCTAGTGTTTTTATATATTACTTTTGCTTTATTCAACATTGCATCTCTGTAAATAAAGGAAGCTTCTGTTATAAACATGTGAATGATTTGTACCGGATATATTACCCAGAAGTATTGATATTATCAGAGATTGAATAATAATATGCTTGTTTGTCAAATGTTACATACATTAAGAAACTATGGAGGTGGCTTTTTAATCCCAATATTCAAAAATCAAGAAGTAATATCGTATCGTAATGTTAAAGTGCTAACATTCATATCAGTATGTTATAGTATTCATATTATTATTCACACAGTATTATTTTAATTGACACTTGTGTACATCTTAACAAGGTTCTGCCCAATTGCATCTTCAGACTTATAAATTCAAAAGCTCTTTCCACAATAAGGTGAAGCTAATATTTTGCATAAACATTCATCTAATTATTCAATCTCTGTAACTAAAAATAAATCTATGTGCTGTTATATATTTTATGGTGTAATATAATAATGTATTTTTAATCTGCTTTTGCTTTTATTAATTTTGTTTGGTTTATCATCATTGCAACCTCCACCATAAATTTGCAATAGGACCAATTTAGAGCAAATTCCATCTAGCGTATGTTGGCACGACTCGTAAAGGCAACACTACATGTGTTAGACATATTAGTAATGCTTTATATAAGTTTGTAGTTGCATTGAAACGATTGTAAAATTGAAGAAAAAATTATTAGTTATACAATATTATTCCAGTCGATGTATCTGCATACGTAAACATATTCGTTTATGTCGATACGAAATGAATTCTGCTCAATATTCGAAAGTAATTGTTGGGTAATTTGTCAATGTCAAAAAATCAAATTTTATAGAAATCATAAGAAAAATTTTCTTTTGGGGCCATGAGCAAATTTACTGTATGCTGTTAAAATAAAATGTGTTTTGGTTTTATGTGTTGTGTTTTTTATAAAAGATGAAAATTTTGAATTTAGATGGAGTTGAAAAGTGCGCAAAATGCGAACACAATTATTAGGTGAGGCGATAAACAAATATCAGTGAATTAAAAACTATATAAACACGTTCCATTCGACTCGGATGCATACATTATTAATAATAAGTTTAGTTTGAATTTTAAAATAACTGCGTATCGAGTTGGAATGACTAATCCAATATTCAATAGTTAATACTAATTTTGTTTATTCAGTAGCATAGACATTATAAACGATATAACTTTAAATATTTTGATTTCACACTTGATTTTATTCTATTAATAAATGGTTAAGTTTTTATTGTTGTTTTATTTTGTATTGTGCTGAGATCCTAATTAAAAATATTCCTTAGATTGTTTCTGCAAAGTTGTCGCTGGTAGCCCGGGGGCTTCACAGTTTCATCGGTACTGAGTTCACAGAAGGGAAGGCTCCGTGAATGTTTTAAAAATATTGTTACTGAGGCCATCGTGCTGGAGTGCGAATGTTAGTCAGGTAACACGATGACGTTCACAGGAAGGTAGCAGTTCCACCCGTGTAGTGTATTGTTGTGTATGCGGCACAGGATGGCGGCGTGGACCACTTGGATCCGACGGATGAACAGGATCCTTTCTTGAATCGCCAACGCTGTTCGCGTTTTAAGGGCCGGAGGGCGCCACATGGATCGGGAGTAGTGGTGTCGCGTGCGGCGTGTTGCGGGTGCAGAGGCTGATGATGCTGTGTGATTAGCGCTTGCAGCACTTGTCCGTGTCTGCAGCGCGTGTGGTGTGCGGGAACTCTATAGAGTGACGACGACGTGAGACTCTTCTTGATTTTGACGAAGGGAATTTGAGGGGTAAATATTCCTAGACCATTTGCAGTGATCACTCGTGTACATCATTATAGGAATGTCGGAAGAGTCCAATTTGAGACGAAATAAAATTAAATTGGGCCCAAACAGTTCTACGAAACGCGTTCTAATCTGAGAAGACCACAACAAACTCGGACGTGTTTGTTTTAATTTTCTGTTGTCACTTACAACACCTAAATGTCTAAATGCAGTTGTCGAGCGATCCACTCCAAAGCTCCAGTACCACTTAAAGACCTGGTTTCGCGTGTCCTTCACTTCAACGAAGATAATGATCTACAAATAATTCCAATGACTTTAAAATCTTACATTTATGCGTGCTTATGCACATAGTTGTTTTTATTACTAATTTACGCAAATAATTTCGTTCATTTAACTTTAATGTTTTCTTGAAATATTTCAAATGGCAATGCTTACTTATATGGTAAAAAAAATGTTGGGTTCTGTAAGATCATTTAATTTTAATTTATTACATTAAATGAAAATGTTTAATTATTTATCCCACAATATTTGTTACATATAAATTCTAGCATAATTACTTTAAAGTTCCTGAGCGCACCCAAGCCACCCCAGTCCGGCTCGGCCCGAGGGTCACGTGTTCAAACGGCCACGCATCACAGTATTTCGATTTAATTTGTTTTTATTGTAAACTTGTTAAAAATAAATTTCGTGTATATCATATACAGGGTGGTTGGTTGTCGGTGTAACAGCTATAAAGGAGTGAATGTAATTCTCGTGTTATTGTTTAGCTGACAGTCGTTCAACAAGTCGTGGAGGGGGGCCAGGGATTTCTCTACGAGGCGGGGAGGGGGTGTCGAGATTAGTAGACGACCGACAGTAGACATAGTCCTACGGAGTGGCAAGTTCATGTGGCAGGCAGTGTGCAGGGCATGTAACTCTCAGAGAAGATGGCAGCTGAAGCTTTGACGTTTTGGAGTGGAGATCATTAACAATCAAGTGCAGCGGAGGACAAATTCAAATAAAACTATCGTTATTCCAGTGGAGATTTCCACGCGCTTTTTAATCTTCGATTTTGTTAACATTACAAGCAGTGAACTGCCACCGAGCCGCGGTCGTCTAGCGGTAGAGCACTGAGACTTGCGATTGTAGGTCGCCGGTTCGATTCCCGGCGAAACCATCTTGAACAGTTCCCACTTTGTGCGTATACGGGAGTGCCACTGCTCACAAACAAGTTCCTATCCCGGGCTGCAGTGTTCTCTGCCTACCATTAGCCCACACTGCGATCGCTGATCTAATAAAAGCCGGCCAGAAACTCAGCAACTGTTGAACTTTTAAATAAAATTTAACAATTTTCATGTGCACATTATTATATCTACTAAGAGAATGAGTCAATAACCAACACCAATTAACAAAGTTATAAGACGATCTTGTTAAGTATATCAAGGACGGTGGATGCAGGCGGCTCTCTTAAGTTCTATTGCAAATCTATGGGGGAGGCTAATGCCCAACTGTACGCGTCTTAAGGCTGAAATGATGATGAACGTTGTTATGTAATATGAATAGCTGTAGAAATGTAATAATTTCATGATTTATTACACATTGGAATCAAATTTATTATCTTTGCGTAACTCTAGCAATTAAAACATAACTTAAATAATTGTATAAATAAAGGAAATTAACGACAGTAAACCATTTGTAGTATTTTTATAAATTAAATCATGTTTGAGAAGGTCGCCGCATATGTTATCATTTTAACAAAATTGTACTGTCAATGCTCCTCTAAAGGTAAGTGATAGTGTATATACACACTTTTAGTTGGAATTTAAGACTGAATTTAGCTTGCTTTATATATAATTAAGCAGCCTACATCCGAGTCCGATATTACTATGTTATCGTAGTAAAGATACAAAGGAGGAAGGAAAACTAATTACAGATAAAACAGATAAAAACACCTTTTTTACCTTATACTACAATCCATTTATCTGTAACTGTTAAAAGGCTTTCTCTGATTGAAATAGGTAGATATCAAATTTTGATACCGTTATGGCTATTCTGGAATTAGCGAATTTAAAAATAGAATTGTGAAAAATCCTGCTTGTTATTAAAAATTCTCATGCGGTCGTGCATATCCGGCGAGCGCAGAGGAGCTCCTGCACGTGCACGTAGCCGAGGAAGATGATAGTAAAGAGTGACCGAAGGAGGCGTGTTCACACATGCACAAAGTGTATTTACATTTGACGCGACCCTAGCGCAACGGCAGCGACCGCGTCACTGGCCGCGTCCAAATTAAAATCGCCGTTCGAATTTGAATTCGAACGCGTCAGAATTATTTAACAAAAGTATTGTGGCAGCAGTGGCCAGCAATATAGAACGCTACAGACTATTAAAAATATTATTACTATTACTACATTTATTATTACTATTAAAACAGTATAATAAAAACGAATTTAGAAATTTTTGTCATACTCAAACTCATTTTAATCGTTCACTATTATGTTATTTATTTAATTTTAAAAGATTTTTAAATGAAATAAATATACTACGACTTAATGATAACGTTTTATAGTAATTTTAAACATTTATCACAATGTGATCGCACAGATGTGAGCATAATTAACGGCAGTCCGGTAAAAATAACGGAGGTGCCGTTCATGGCCATGTACAGGCCGAAGGGCGACAGTGGCAGGCCGTACCATTGCGGCGCTGTGATAGTCAGCGACAGGTTCCTGCTCTCCGCGGCGCACTGCTATCTGTTAGTATCACATTTTTTTAAATGATTGCGTTAGTTAAGGTAAAGGTAATGCAACCGACAGTGGTTGGTGAGGAAAAATTCTCGAGTGGCGACAACGAAGTAAGAAAAGGACCAATATTTAGCCACTTCCGCACATGAAGTGATAGTCGCGCAACAAAGTCCACCGCCCGCCAGCCTGCTGATAAATGCGTATGCGGCAAACAATGCGAATTACACAACTGCCACCGTTAAACCACTCGTTAAGCCACTAGATGTACCGCCGACGACATGTTCAAAGTCGACGGAAATCGTTGGTGGCGATCATTGGGGCAGGGCTATACCTCGCAGTAGGCGTCTATCAGCATAAAAGATGACAAAGTGCCCATTTTAAATTTAAACTATAATATTTTTAAACCATACAGATTTAATTCTAAATAATGTGAAAACTATACATCTTTTGATATCTGGTAAAAAATGATGGTGCGCGTGAGCGATGAGACAGAGAGAGCGCGATTGGCAAAATATACACGAGATGTGTGAGACCAGATGACTATGTTTGCATTGTATGCTTCACAAAAAGCGTCCGAATCAGGATCTAACCCGCAGCCAACCATCCTGTAACAATCCTTAACTATTCGGCTACGACTACTGCTATACTAATATACTTGGATTTTAAATAATAATAAGTATTTGTAGTCTGTTTGGTTTATCTCAATTTTCGCAGTGTTCTAGATGGACCCCCCTGGGCCAACAGGGTCTATATTGACCCGACAAAATATGAGGTTTCATAATTAGTAAACGGGGTCCACAACAATATAGACTTCGCCTATCAATCTAAACAGAAAACATTTTAAGACGCTTAGCGACTGTTCTTTGTAACAACTTGCACATACCGTATACAATACGCGTTGAGCCTGCTTCGAATCTTCATAGTTCTGACGGGTTTTGTGAATACGACAGAAATGCAGCTGCAGGGAATCCACTTGAACGAGCTAAATTTTGAGTGTTCTATGAGAAAAAAGTCTGAGATCCTTTGGTGCATATGATGCAAGCTTAATATTTAAAATTGATTATTTTTATCATCACAATACACTGACAATAATACTTATTTGCAGCAAAACTATACCAAAATACAGAGTTACTGTTGGCACAGACAACGCTCTGCAAGGTGGCCAAGATTACGACATAGAGGAAACAACTGTACATCCAAAATATTCAAAAGACAACAACGACAACGATGTGTTGGTGATCAAAATTATAGGAAAAATATTGTTTAGTGAAAATGTGCGCGCCATTGCAATGGCGTCGCCAGATTTAAAAATAGAAGAAGGGGCGTTAATGGAAACGATGGGTTTTGGCTGGACTAATCCGGTAATAATCATAAACAAACATTTTTTTCTAAACATCAATGTTATATCTATTATTAATAAGTCAAAAGGTCCAAATTTTAAGTTTATGTATTAACTGTTGTTTATATTGTTGTTGTTGGTAGCCCTGGGTATTTAACAGTTTCATATGAACTAAGATCACGGAGAGGAAAGATCCGTAAATTTAAATAAAAAATTACTACGGGTACTCGTAGGGGAATTTTGCTGGAAGAGCAAATGAGGGGGTAGTCTGTTGAAGATGTTTAAGGCTTTATTCCTGACCAAGCGTATGTAATCGTGAAAACGTTGTCTGGAGTCGAAAGTGGCTCCAAGGTATTTGACCGAGTCCTTCCAAGGATTAGATGGTTGAAAAGGGAGAGGGTGCCCCGGTCGGCCCAAGTGTATATTGATCAAACTTAGCCCATATTTATTAAAATTCTGAAAACTAGGAAAACGATATTTAACGAATAAAAATAGTCAACCACTCACAAGGCGAGAAGTATCGTAGAGCACTCGTAGAGCACAGAGAAGAGCTGCAGACCTCTCAAGTTTAAGGTTCCGTTACGAGATCACGGTCCGGCAGGCGTAGCGTAGAAGATCCTTCCGCAAGCCAGACGGACGATCTTGTTAAAGTCATCGGAAGATACTGGATGCATGCCACTTCCGACCGGTTCATTGGAAAAGGGGGAGGTCTAGGTTTGGTGGACTTTCTAAGGATGAAATAATGATGTTGATGATGTAATAAATTTGAAAGTAAATTGTTTATATGGGCTTTAAATATAAAATCTCATTAAAATTATGCGTATATACATATTTATCCTCGTGAATTTAATAATTAAAATTTTATTATAACAAATGACGTTCTCCGTAATTTTCAGAAAGAAAGAAACTCATTTTCGAACCAACTTTTAAAAATTACGATACCGTGCGTCGATCAGAGCCAATGCAAGGAGAAGTTCTTCCCTAAATTAACTCCAACGATGATATGTGCCGGAGGAACGGACAAGGACAGCTGTAAGGTGAGATAAATAGTTTGAAGTAGGAAAGTTGTTAAACAAAAATATGATATTGTACTTCGTCACGTTGAAGCTCTCTTCAGTATTATTAATGCCCTTAATATGGTTCCCAGTTAACCATACTAGCAGCTACTCACCTTGGGCTAATTTTTTAACGTCGCAGCTGTATTTTGACTGCAATCCCAAAGAAACCTGCTAATAATATATATCCCCTACGACACAAAATTCTAAAGATCGATACAGGCTTGCCCTTCCAGATAATGGAACAGCAATAGTCCACAGTAATCGGAACCAAATGAAAAAGCCACAATCGCCACCACAATCCTCGTAATGGGCAGGTTATCGTTTATTAGTAAATGAAACAATTCTGGTGTTTACCCCGAATATTTTCTCAGCGGTGACGTTTTCGAAGCGAATAATAATGGCATGATTGTTCAAATCGATGACAATTTACGGTGCCAAAGAAATATGAAATTATTTGTTAATTTATTTTGTCTCAAAATACTTTTGATTATGATTGTCTACAATGACAATGAGTACATTTCAATTACAGATTGAAATGTACATATTGGCTTTTCAAACGAAATTAAAAGTTTAGTAAAACCCGATTAAACGAAATTGTATTAAATAATGTAAAAATATGTGTAAAAATTATTTATTTCAGGGTGATAGTGGTGGGCCTCTTACGTATAATAACAAAGTTGTTGGTCTCGTATCGTATGGGCGAAAAACTTGCGGTCAAGCAGGCGTGCCTGCTGTTTACACTAGGATATCGGCTGTACGAGATTTTATCGACAAAGTTATCACGCCATGAAAATGTATATAATTATTTGAATAATTAGTTTTATGTAATGTTAATAGTAGTAATAAAAAAAATTATTGATATTCTTGGCAATTTTATTTTCCTTCTCAACTTATATTTATCATTTTATTCTAGTGAAATGAAATTTTAAAATTAGTTAAAAAAAATTTAAATAGTAAATTCTGTAATAATAATTATACGATAGTAATTAAAATGCATTCAATGCACATTAAGCATAAAATAATTGTCGGATAAGAAAAGGTAGAGAAGCATTATCAAAACGCCAACAACCTTCGGGTGTCATTGAAATGTCAACAAGACTTACATTATCAAACTTAGTGATACGACAGTGTTGGAGCTTTCGTCGGCAAAAATCGTATACGAACTACTTAAAAAAAATGGAGCCGAAAATCAACTTGAAACAAGACCCCGCTTACATTAAACTGCAGGAATTTTACAACGCGAACGCTGACAAAATTAACATTCTCCAACTTTTCCAACAAGACGCCGACCGGTTTAAAAAGTTCAGGTAATTAAAATTATATATATTTTTTAAATCAATTAACGGTAATAATGTTTGCCATATTTTTCACAAGAGACTACAGAAAATTCTTGGTCAATAAATATTTGTACCATCAGTTGCGTTGTCTTATGACATAAATTTTTCGAAAAGGTCGACGGTACACTCCAATGTCACGGGTCAGATGAGCTAACGAAATTATCATTTTATTATATGAAATTATGTAATATTTGAGCATTTCATGTACATCTGAGTTTATTCTCTTTTATATCTCAAATAATTTATTTCACTGTTATTAGGTAATTCAAAGATTTTTGTTAAATAGCACATCACAAATGTTGGGTGACATGAAGTAGTCAATACATGTAAATACATGAGAGATTCCGTACCTTATCTTAGGGGCTGGCAAGCTTGTCATTCAAGAGAAGACAAATAAGTTGAATACAAAATATATATTTATTCATAGTGTTATTTGTCTGTTTTCTCTATTGAAATAGTTGGACTTGATTGTACATTTATTAAAATGATACATTAAATACAATTTTTTTTTAATTTTCTTTAAATAAATTAAAAATTTATTAAATATTTTCAACTAGTCTTTAAACATAAGTATGCTATGGGACTCTACCATGGGATACTTATCACCAGCTGTGACCATCCTATAGATAAAACAATTAACAATTAACAAAGGCACCTTCCATAACATTAAATTCTCTTTGGTCATTACAAGAATATTTTTAGCCTTATTCAAAAAACATCAATTTTAAATCTTTTTATTGTTATGGTGCATCTAAATTTCCTTTCTAAAGTACTTCAAACATTTTGTGAGCTAGCTGTAAAAAGTAGTTGTTGAGCCACATTTTTTGTGAGTGATGGTTTGTTTGTTGTACATTCACAAATAACTCAAATAAACAAATTAAGAAGTATGATATGTCCTTAAAGTAATTAAAAATTGTATTTTCAGTCTTCGTCTTCCAACACCCAATGATGGTGACATTTTGCTGGACTACTCTAAGAACAGGTTGGATTCTACAGCCTTCAACCTGCTTCTTGACTTGGCTAAAAGTCGAGGAGTTGAAAAAGCCAGGGATGCCATGTTTTCAGGTATAACTACACTATTAATTAATTTTTTTTACCAATCACCATGATTTAGTAAATTTCTTTTAATTAGGATTTCACAAATCAGTAAGTCAGTTCTGGTTAGCTATTAACTAACCAATCTTGATTTGCTCCATCCACCAGCAGCCAGGTTGGACAAGTTTGAAAAGGTAAAAGTAACTTGGACTTGAAGGAATGGATTTACCTTTTACAATAGTTTTTTTAACTGTTTTTGAGTTGTGACAATATTGAGAATTTGAATTTAGAAACTAAATTTCATCATCAATATGTAAAAAAATCCTTCAGGGCAATAGGTATAGGCATGTATAATACAGTTCCACAAGAAATCTTAAACCTCTAGAATTGAAAATTAAAAGTATATTATTAAGTAAATCTTATTTAAGCATTCAACAATTTTTAGTTTATTGAAATGTGTGGAAAGTAAATAAGTCACCAAAGCAAGTGCTTTACTAATTTACACATGATTGATATTATCATTTGATTTGTGTCTCAGTAAAATGAAAAAGGTTCCTTATTCAATGTCATGAATGACCAAGTATGTGAAACATTGGTGACCCTGCAGACCTCCATTGGCCCTGCATGTTGATGTCATGTTAAAATAAAAAATATTTGTTCTCCAGGAGAGAAGATAAATTTCACGGAGAATCGTGCAGTGTTGCACATTGCTCTTCGCAACCGCCAGAACAGACCCATCTTGGTTAACGGAGCCGATGTCACGCCTGATGTAAATGCTGTTCTTGCTCACATGAAGGAGTTCTCGCAACAAGTTATTAGTGGGCAATGGAAGGGGTGAGATATAAGCATGTAATATATTGTTATAAATCACTTGATGTCACTTGATATTATTTGTCTAGAAATGAGGTTGCTACAAAAAAGAATTAATATACAATCTGTATCACATTAGTTCACACCATGCTATTCAAAAAACTTCTCACATACCATGTCCATACCAAGACCAGTTTAAAATCTCGCACAGAATGTGCCGAATATACAATGATCTCAACAATAAATCGCCCAGTGTCAAAAGTGTTCGTACTATTGTGTGCTATAGGTTTACAATAATTGCAAAAACTTCAAAAAAAATAGGGGATGTCCATAGTGTGTTTTCATAGAACATGGAACATGGTTTGACAATTTCATATTGAAAAACCTAATACATGTTGCTTGTAAAGAACAAAGTTTTAAATTGATGTTAGACAATTGTTTGTGCAGGTACACGGGCAAGGCAATCACTGACGTCATCAACATCGGCATTGGAGGTTCCGATCTCGGCCCGCTCATGGTTACAGAGGCTTTGAAACCTTATGCCAATCATCTTAAGGTACAATTTTGTTCAAAATAATGCAAATATACACCTAAATCCTTTTGTACACGATTTTGAAATAATGCAGTTCACCAGTGAAAATAAATACAATTTTGTTGTGTTTAATTAATTGCCATTGTATATATTTTAAGATAATTGGCTTACCCGGCACTTGATTTGGCAATTGAAATATCATATCATATCATTCATCATAAATAAAATAAATATTAGCACATTAACACATTTAAACTAATTCTGTTTATAATTATTAATATTATCGACTTGTCCACACCACAGGAGAACCCTGGTTCCCTTATCCATCCTCTTATACAAAAATAATATAAAAAGGGATTATATGAATTTTCTCAGTCACTTGCATGTGTAAGTGATTCTTAAAACTTCATAATCGCGGTTAAATCTTAACATTTCCTTGAAGCTTGAGCATTGAGAGATGTCATTCGCTGGAAGACTCCTCATCCAACATATATCAGACGGAGTGGTAGAATTTTCTAGAACTTTCTACCAAAAAACTATCATTTTCTGAAATTAAAATTGTTTGCATTTTGATTTAAGGTACATTTTGTATCAAACATTGATGGCACCCACCTCGCCGAAGTGCTGAAGCGGCTGAACCCAGAGACTGCTTTGTTCATCATAGCATCTAAGACCTTCACCACCCAGGAGACGATCACTAACGCCACGTCAGCTAAGAACTGGTTTTTGGATGTGGCCAAAGATGTAAGTTAAATATTGGTAAATAATGCCAACATATTGAATATATTTTTATTATTAAGTTCATAATTATTATTGTATTATAAAGCATATACTTTCTAATATAGTAAATATAAGTTAATTTTTATTCCAATATATGAATATTTCCTACCAGTATTATCCAACTTAAAGTTAAAACAGTACTGGAAAGCAATAAATAAATAAATTAAAAAAGCTTAATTACAAAAAAATCACATTATAATACTTCATATTTGTTAGGTTGTCTCTATGACACAGGCCTCTCCCCATACTCTCCACTTTTCTCTATCTTTACAAGTACTTCTTCAACTCCTTTGTTCAGTTTCCTCTTTCGGAAGGCACAATGTGATCACACCAATGCAATTTTAATTCTTTGATTTTTCTAGCCACATCTGTTACTTTGGTTCGGCTTTTAATTTTCGTTCTTTAAAGCAAATACACACACTTCCATCCATTAAAAGAAAACAATAATTAAAAATAAAAATATTTATTATTATTTTTGTATTGAAATTGCAGCCATCGGCGGTCGCGAAGCATTTCGTCGCGCTGTCCACGAATGGTGAGAAGGTGACAGCGTTTGGCATTGACTCCAAGAACATGTTCGGCTTCTGGGATTGGGTCGGTGGAAGGTTAGTATTGTGTTTCTGATATATATGACAATATCAACGTGCAGTCTCTAATGTTTTGTTTAACTAAATGTAACGTCAGCATAATAATGAGGGAAATGTGTACCTATCACATATATCTATATGTGTGTTGTGCTAATATGGACTAGCAGTCGAGTGCGGCCTGCTACACGGCTGCCTTATTTAACGACCGCTAAACAAGCGTTATGTGTTATGTCAGGGGTGCGCAACCTTTTCAATAAACGGGCTTATTTAATTTTTTTTATTGGCGGATCGCACATAATGTAACACTTATTAATAATTTACAAAACTTTATTTTTGACAAACATTAGAATAAGGATATATATAAATTTTAATACAAAATAAAAATAAGATTAGGACGGACAAACGAATATATCGGAAAATTTTATTGATAAATTTGGTACCTCGGTTTTTCGATACAAGCGCATATATAATACATTTGTAGCTTTTTAATCGTGGACCACACAGTTTTGATCGGTGGTTATTATCAATCAATTGTTTCGGTTTGGCGTGTACCGCCATTTTGTTATAATTAATTTAATAATAATATATTGATGACAAATAGTCCATAAAATAAATTAGATTTTCTAAATACGTAGTGGGTCGCATAAGTATGTTTAACGGGCCGCGTGTCGCTCATCCCTGCGCCATGCGATTTAACCCTTAATAGCCTAGAGTTTCAATTTTGATACCAACCTTTTAAACCGAATGTTCACATTACTATTAGTTTTTTTATAGGTTGGCTGTACGTACTTTACTGTTGAATAATATTCTTTCCAACAAAATTAAAAAAAATCGATTTTTCCCTTCATCTAGACCCTCAAGCAAACACAGTAATATTAAAAAAAAATCACTTTCGTAAATCGGGCTATTAAGGGTAAGATCAGAGCTTCCAAAACCTTTTTCTCGTGGATCACTTTTAAAATGCAATTGGTTCCAATGGACCTGGTGCAGCTACATCTCTGCCATATTCTCAAATTTTTTAAAAAAATGTGAACATTTGTTATAGCTATCAAAATTGCCGTAACACAAATTTAATTTCTACGAAGAATTGATAGTTTTCGAAACAAATGCCGAATTCATTACTTTATGGGATACAGTCTTCTACTGATCGGATTGTATAAGGAGTGCGTTTAGTTTAGTTTAGTTTAGTCGAATGTTCAGTGGACGAGAGCCGCCACAAGTTAAATAATTAATTGACACACTGCACGCGAAACACCCAGTCACAATATTTTAGTTTTTTAATGTCGAAAGATAAACTACTTAGGAATCTTGAAGCCTTATTTGTTCGTCAACACAGAGACCTCTGTTGAGTCTGAGTTGAGTCTTCCATGGACCTCTCACGGATAGCTTGAAGCACTGATATCTAAGGGACTAAACAATAACAAGCCAACAAATGTTTAATGTATTTTTTTAATTATTTGTGTTCTTTTTATTTTATCTACACAGATATTCCCTGTGGTCAGCTATTGGGCTATCGATCTCTCTCTACGTCGGGTATGATAACTTCGAGAAGCTTCTAGATGGTGCTAGCTTTATGGACCAACATTTCACCACGGCGCCGTTGGAGAGGAATGTAAGTTATATATGGTTAATGAAATATCCAGTTCAGTTTTTCTTGTTAGGATTAGTCGGGCCCCATCCAGCCCGTCTTTGTGAAAATATTTTAGGAGCTTGCAGTGGAACGTTTTACGGCCAACATGATGTTGATGAATCAACCTTGTCAAATATTTAAAAAAAAATTGTTTGTACTTTTTCCTTAGTCTATTTCATATGATTTCGTTTTTTTATTGTCTTCGTGTACAATAATGGGTTAAATAAAATAATTAAATGTTCTAGTCTAGTTAAAAAACCGCAAACTAGACAACAAGCTATATCTATTTCCTAGATTTCTCTTTGCCAAATAAGCTGTCTGCAAAACTATGTGAACTTCCGATGTCCCTTCCAAGAAACAATAAGCACAAGTAAGAAAAGGACCAATATTTAGCCACTTCCACATATGCATAAACATTGGTCCTTTTCTTACTTAGGATGGACTTGCAAGGTAACGCCTGATTCCATTAAATATAAGCTCAAGAACAAGGACAGGACATCGGATGGTACTTGAATAAAGATATTTTAAATTTAAATACCTATAACAACACTTAATATTTTTTTCGACTTATTTAATTGTGTTATTCGCAGGCGCCTGTAATCCTGGCGCTGCTGGGCATTTGGTACCACAACCTGCACGGCGCGGAGACGCACGCGCTGCTGCCGTACGACCAGTACCTGCACAGGTGCGTGGGTTGTTGTCATTTAAAACATAATATTTGTACATTTTTGTTGTTACAGTAACATCTGAAAACGTTAACTCATTGGAAAAGGCTTTGCTCGAACCTTCGCTGCGAGATCGATTCAGAAATGAGGTGATCTGCAGAACGACCAAGGTCACCGACACAGAACACGAGAACACTCCAAAAGCAGATTGTGCGAAGTGGCAGTGGGCAAGACACATCGCTTTTTTATCGTCCCCGGTTTTGGGTGCTTTTTGTTCCCTCCGCTTTGTGTGGCGCGTGTGGGACATTACAATATCGGATTCACTCATTTTTTCTGTACTTATATTATTTATTTATCTTTCTATTTATTTTTCTTCACAATTTCTTTTTAATTTTCCTTAAATCCTTTTATTTAACAGAATACATCGAAAGTTGACTTGATGCTTTATAATATTTTGTGTTCTCGTGGTCGGGCTCTACCCGACTCTATTGAAGTCCGTTACTTCCGTTTCTATCCCGTGGTCTGCTGCGCCGCTTCTTTGCAGAGCTTTAGGAACGTAGGGCGACATTTGTGTTCGCCCACGAGGGAGACGGCACTTTCCTCTTCTACTTTCTGATCTATTTTCACCTCGAGGTTAAGGCGGAGGGTAGACTCTGTGCCAGGTGGACCGACGACATGGTCAACGTCAGAAGTCGCCGGATCCGGGCGAAGCCTTCCAGGAGGGGTTATCGGCCGACATAAATAAAATAATACGCACATACTTTTACATATATTGTATTGAATGTCTAATAAATGTAAATTGTGTAGATGTTTGATATTTGTTTGTCGTGACTTTATTTTTGATATCTGTGAGCAGTGTTTGTTAAATGGTTACCGATGGTTCTCCAGGTTCGCAGCTTACTTCCAGCAGGGCGACATGGAGAGCAACGGCAAGTACGTAACGCGCGCGGGACAACGCGTGGAGTACTCCACCGGGCCCATCGTGTGGGGCGAGCCCGGCACCAACGGGCAGCACGCCTTCTACCAGCTCATACACCAGGGAACTAGGTGAGATATTTGTTAACTCGTCTCTTTATTTCTAATGCGTTCCATTTTGGAATAATGCCTCAGAATCTGAGAGCCGGTGAACCGGTAATAAGCCTGAATAAAAACTAACCGAGTACAAAATCGTTGCAGGTTGATCCCGTGCGACTTCATAGCTCCCGCACAAACACACAATCCGATCTCCAACGGCATCCACCACAAGATCCTCCTCGCTAACTTCTTAGCACAGACGGAAGCGCTCATGAAGGGCAAATCTGCGGACGAGGTATGGATTTTTGAACAAACATATATAATTAAATATTTATATATTTATTTCTAATATGACATTAAAAATATCTCATTAAAAACAGATCAAAACTGTGTTGTTGCTAAAATTATTTTTAATATCGTGTGCTTAATCGAACATTACGATTAAGAAAAAATACATTTTTGAAAAATAAGAAATGAACGCCATACTGTGAATACTAGTAAGTTAGACAAGTCAGGCGTGACCCCCGAGACAGCTGTCATATATCCACGCACAGGATGTTCCTGAAACTTAGAAAACTAACTCCGTTGCTGTTCTAGAAACGTGTTAATTACTATCTGAATGCCCTTTACTGACACGTTGCAATTTCCAGGCTAAAGCAGAGCTAGAAAAGTCGGGCATGGCCCCCGAGTCCATAAGCAAGATTCTGCCGCACAAGGTGTTCCTGGGCAACCGGCCAACCAACTCCATTGTTGTTAAGAAACTCACACCGTTCACTCTCGGAGCTCTTATCGGTACGTTTGTTATAACTTGACTTAGCTGATATCTAATGGAATCAGGCGTTGTTTTGCGGAAGTCCAACCTAAGTAAGAAAAGAACCAATATGCTACATATATATATATATACATACTTACTTCCTTATATACATACTTCCACCAATGCAGTAGTAGTCGTGCAATAAAGTGCACCGCCCGCCAGCCCGCTGATAAATGCGCGTGCGGCAAACAATGCGAATTACACGACTACCACCGTTAAATCACTTAACATTTGTTTCACCTCTCCACGGGGCATCCTCGGGATTAATGTTACACTGATTAGTGCCAAACACAGAGTACTCTGCATTGTTCGGATCTCATACAATTTCATTTGTGATAGCTAAAAACATTTCATCTTAAATTTTACTTCAATTGAGTAACCAAAATATTTTTTACAGCCATGTACGAACACAAGATCTTCACCCAGGGTGTGATCTGGGACATCAACTCATTCGACCAGTGGGGCGTGGAGCTGGGCAAGCAGCTGGCCAAAGCCATCGAGCCCGAGCTGCAGGACAACAAGCCGGTCTCCTCCCACGACGCCTCCACCAACGGCCTCATCAACTTCTTGAAAGAAAATTTTGCATAATTCGTCACCAGCCTAATGTGACATGTTGTACTCTGTTCCATTAGAAATTTTAATCTATGCTTAAATATGTACATAATCATGAATGATTTATTGTCTATGTATCGTCTACTTATAACACATATTTTCCACAAATACTAAACTGACATAAACATAAAAATTACATTTTGATAGTCTTGTTATTTATAGCAGAAAGTATTTGGCGGATACTGCCTCGGATCAAGCCTGTAACATTGTTGAAGAATATATTTTGAGACGTTTATTGTCGCCCCCTGTTCGTGATGATCAAAAGTGTATTATAAATAAATATTTATTGAAATGCATTAGGAAGTCAACAGTCAAGTTGTTATATATTTTTTATCACTTATATGTTGATATGTTAAGAAATTTTAGTATTTTAGCAGACGAGTATAGAAGAACGTTATTAGATCTGTTTAGTAAAAATTGTGTGTTTGAGTAGAAAGTTGATTACAAATTTTATGCTATTGAAAATTTTATATTAAAAATATTTTGAAATGAATCCTTTGTTTTTTTTTTAAATACCAAACGGTTTCGTTGAAATGTAATAAAACCATGGTCATGTTTATTCTAAAAAATCATTTTATTTAGCTAATTATTGTACTTTTACTTTTATGGCCCACGAGCGCTATTACACGCCCAAGCATAAGAACGTTTATGACCCGCGGGCAGTAATTCACGCCCAAGCATAAGAACGTTTATGACCCGCGGGCAGTAATTCACGCCCAAGCATAAGAACGTTTATGACCCGCGGGCGGTAATTCACGCCCAAGCATAAGAACGTTTATGACCCGCGGGCAGTAATTCACGCCCAAGCATAAGAACGTTTATGACCCGCGGGCAGTAATTCACGCCCAAGCATAAGAACGTTTATGACCCGCGGGCAGTAATTCACGCCCAAGCATAAGAACGTTTATGACCCGCGGGCAGT